>NC_134711.1:318995420-323795420 GCF_049634645.1 Pelodiscus sinensis | reverse complement strand
ACAGATCCGTGCCATCCAATGCTGAAGGCATTGAAAACACAACCTTGCGTGTTTGACCACATATGTTGTGGAGGCCATGTGTCCCATAAGCTGTAGGCACCGTAGTATGGGAACCGTTGGGCTGATGAGCAAGATCTGGATCAAATCCTGCATCGTCTGGAACCTTTCCATTGGTAATGACGCATACTCGCGCGTAGAGTCTAGACAAGCGCCTATGAACTGTATTGATTGGTGCGGTTCCAATGAGGACTTCGGGATATTGAGAATGAGACCCAGCTCCTGGAAGACCGTGCGTGTTGTCTCTGTCGCATCGCGTGCTTCCTGCAATGATTGGGCTCTGATTAAGCAATCGTTGAGGTATGGAAAGATCATTACGTGTAGACGACGAAGATATGCGGTCACCACGGCCAGGGTCTTGGAGAAAACCCGTGGAGCCGACGAGAGACCGAATGGCAGGACCTTGTATTGGAAATGGTCTGTACCGATTTGGAAGCGTAGGAATCGTCTGTGTGCCGGATGAATCGCAATGTGAAAGTATGCGTCCTGAAGATCGAGGGATGTGAACCAATCCCCGTTCTGAAGTGCTGGGATGATTGTAGCTAAGGTAACCATTCAAAACCATTGTTTTCGTAAGAAACGGTTGAGGTCGCGAAGATCTAGTATTGGTCTCCATCCCCCTGATTTCTTTTCCGTTACAAAGTACCGGGAATAAAAACCTCTGCCCTTGAACTCGTCCAGAATAGGCTCTATTGCTCCGACAGCGAGTAGACGGGTAACTTCTTGCCTGAGCAAGGGCTCGTGACATGGGTCCCTGAAAAGGGACAGGGCAGGGGGGGGAAGAAGGGGGTAGTGACGTGAATGGGATGGTGTAACCGAGGCGAATTGTCTGAAGAACCCATTTGTCGGTGGTGATGTAAGCCCATCGATGGAGGTACGGCCTCAGGTGGTGGTGAAAAATCGCCTTCGTAGCACTCAGAATGGTGATGGCAGGAATGGTTCTTAACCCCTCGAGTGACGCGTCAAACCTGCTGTCTGGTACCCTGTTGGGAAGTCGTTTTGGGCGGCGGATGTCTCTGCTGTTGTCGCTGTCTATCTCTTTGTTGGTCTTGAGGCCTAATACTGAGGAGGTTGTCGTAGGGGGGGCCTCTGCCTTTGGTAGGGGGTATATCGTTTTCTATGGTATGGAGGAGTGTACATGCCCAACGTTTTTAAAGTGGTTCTGGAGTCCTTTCCCGAGTGCAGAAGTTGGTCAGTCTTATCAGAAAAGAGATTTTGCCTGTCAAAGGGTAGGTCCTCGACCTTCGACAAGAGGTCTTTGGGAGCAGAGGACTGCTGCAGCCAGGATGCTCTGCACATAATGACCGATGTAGCAGTCGTGCATGCTGCAGTGTCGGCTGTATCCAGGGCAATAATGTAAGGCCGTTCCAGAGGCTGCGTAGCCCTCTTGTATTACAGCCTTTAAAATGTCCCGTTTCGCCTCTGGAAGATGTTGAAGAAGTGGCACAAGCTTGGTGTAGTTGTCGAAATTGTGATTCGCCAACAGCGCGGAATAATTGGCCATTCGCAGAGTGAGTGTTGCCGAGGAGTATACTTTACGTCCGAATAAATCGAGACGCTTACTGTCTCTGTCTGTGGCAGTAGGTTTATGTTGTGGCATCTTTGCCTTTTGTTGTACTGCATCCACAACCAACGAATTAGGCTGTGGATGGGTAAAGAGGAATTCCATCCCCTTAGCGGGGACGAAATACTTTTTATCCACCTTCTTATTCGTGGGCGGGGTGGATGCCGGCATCTGCCAAATATCGTCTGCAATTTCAAGAATGGCCGCGTCCAGTGGCAACGAGATCTTGGGCTGGTGAGATTGTTTGATATTACAGAGGAGGTGGTGTTGTTTTTGTTGCACCCCCTCCAGCTGCACGTTTTGACTCTCTGCCACTCTCTTAAACAGCTCCTGAAACTGGTGTAGGTCGTCCGATGGTGAGGTGTCTCCCTGAAAAACTGCATCGTCTGGTGACGATGAAGATTGATCCGTGGGTGATCGATCAGGTTCGGGATCCTGAACAGGAAGAGGTTGTCCGGTGTGAGAAGGAGACCCGGAGGGAGTTGGTGGCCTTGAAGGAGCAGAGGGAGCGGAGTGCTTTTGGACGAGAGAGGAGCGGGAATGTGCTTGAGGTGACCGGTGATGATGAGACGATGACCTATGGTGATAGTAGGGTGACGTGGAACGACGGGACCTCCTGGAATATTCCGAATGGGTTGAAAACGCAGGCGATCTTGGCGATCGTGACCTTCCTCTGTAATAGGTGCTGTGGCTGGGTGAACGACGATCATGGTGGTAGAAATGACCGGATCATGGGGAGAATTGACCAGTACGAGAGTCCTCAGAGTACGCCGGGGATGGTGAACTTATTTCAGGAGACAACTCAGGACGTGATGAGAGAGAAGATAATCTCTTAGATCTATGGGCAGGTGGTGCCAGCAACTGTTCCGGTGGAGAGGAAGTTGGAGTGGAGAGCACAGAGTGAGGGATTATCTCCACTGGTATTGAAGGAGTCTGTGCCGAGGTGGTCCGCGTCGTCGGAGTCGATTGTGTCGGCACCAGTTGTCTCGGTTCCGGGGACCGTCTCAAGGGTGAAGGCCGCCTCGGTGCCGGTGGACATCCTTCTAAGAGAAGCCTGTGATGTGACGATCCTTCCGGTGCCGAAGGATGGCTCGGTGCCGGTAGGTGCGTCGATGACGAGGAACGCTCCGGTGCTGGTGAACGTGTAACCAGTGATTGTTGCTTCCTGGGCGGTGATGATCGATTCGGTGCCAACCGTGTAGAAGAAGGGTGCTCATGAGTTACCGAGCATACCCATGTTGAGGGTTTCGGTGCTGTTTGTTTTGGCCGTGCTGCATGCGCCCGGGGCGAGGAGCGCCTCAAAGCTGGTGATTGTGCTCGAGAATGAGCCAGCGCCGAAGAACGCTCCTGTGCAGAGGAATGGCTTGGCTCCGCAGGCAGCTTGGACGTGCGTCTCGGTGCCGGGGAGCGGCTCGGTGCCGGGGAGCGGCTCGGTGTCGGGGAGCGTTCTGCACTGGCAGAGGTCCTTGAAGCCGTGGAGGTCCCTGGAAGCGGTTTGGAAACCGAGGGAACGGCTGAGACCGTGGAGCCCGATATAGAAGGGCTCGGAGCCGACTTACTCCGGCTGTCTTTGGGCGCCACCACAATGCGTGCGGGCGGTGCCGTTGATGTCCCCGGCTTGTCACCAGCACCCAATCGTGAGGGTGGAAGGGATCGCGTTGGAGATGGTTTCCTCTTCGTTTTTTTAGTTTGCTCTGCGTGCCCCTTAGGTTGCTGGGTTTGGTGTTGCAGAGCTTTGTCGAACAAGAGGATCTTTAGGCGCATGTCCCTGTCCCGTCTTGCTCTGGCTGTTAGCTTGGAGCAATGGGGACATTTTTGGGGTATGTGGCCTTCCCCGAGGCACCTGATGCACAGGGAATGGCCATCAGAGGCAGGCATTGCCTCGCGGCATTCGCCACACTTCTTGAACCCCGGCATTAAGAAAGAAATTACTCTAGTTATCTCAAAATAACGGTGCGGTAAAATGTTCTCCCAACTGTGCACAAGGCAAAGAAGAACACAAAGAAGTACTTGTTCACACAATGCATAGTCAACCTGTGGAACTTGTAGGGGATGTTGTGAAGGTCAAAAGTATAACTGGATTAAAAAAAGAATTAGACAAGATGGCAGAATATCCTTAGATCTCTGCCAAAAGCTGGGGCTGGATGACAGGGAATGGACCATTCATAATTCCTGTTCTGCTCATTCACTGGGCTACAAAGACCATTAGTCTGACCCAGTATCTTAAATCTTACGTTTTTATGTTCTAATACTTGCTTTGAGAGCAAAACTAAACTCAGTCTTAACAATGGACCCATGAACAGCACTTCTATGATAAAACCAAAATGACCTCCCCACAACATTTCTTATAGAGAAGTTTTGAAGTCGGATAAAACACAAGAAACTTACAATGCTTCTGTAAAACCTGCATTAAAGCAATATCTTCAGTTACTAACCTCATCCAGGCCACAGTCACATTCCTCCTCCTCGTCTATCACACCATTACCACATGTCTGTACTCCAAATGCTTTCCTTTCTGGTATGTTAAGTAGACACGTTTTTTCTGGTTTTCTTATCATGTCATAATATTTTGCTCTAGAGCAGTTACTGAACTCTGTGCACAGTATCCTCCTGTATAAAGAGAATAAATATAATATTAAAGAGCACTTTAATCTGTCAGACAGATGAATATCAAAATCCAGTGGCTGGAAGTTAGACTCATACATTTTAAGGTCAGAAAGGGCCATCAGCGCCATATAGTCTGACCTCTTGCACAGTGCAGGAAATAGAACCTTACCCACCATTCCCTGTAATAGACCCATAGCCTCTGATTGAATTACTGAAGAAAGTCCAGTATGTCAGCCTTAACCACTGGGTAATCCCATGCAGCCAAAGAGTCAAGACATCAGTGAGCTGCTTAGCCCAGTCAAGTCAGGTGGAGAGCCAGCACAAGGGCTCAGTGTTCTGGAGACCATTGGGAGGCTTCTGCAACCTGTACACAAGTGGTCAAGAAAGTTTCAGAGCTGTCATTAAGTCTCCTTGCAGTGAGAATTAAAGTTGCCTTTGAGGACCTGACCATTTCCTAGCTTGACAAGCCTCACAGGTATGCTGGGTTGAGGCTGACTGTGCCCAGAGATCATTACGTCCATCCTGACTGGGATGGAGACCCGCCCTCAGTGTCCTTTAGGGCTAGAGCTGCAGACCAGTCCTGAACTGAAAGGGAGGTGATTAGAGACGATAGTCACAGCAGGTGAAAGGAAACTTTCTTTTATAAATTAACTTTATTTTCTGAGACCCAAGATGGGACAATCCCTCCTCCCCTTTTTTTGGAATCAGGAACACTGTGAATAATCTCCCCTCCTTTTGTCGCATGAGATACTTCCTGTATTGTTCCTAATTCAAGGAGAGAGAGAGAGAGGGAGAATGAATATCTCTAATAGCTCTGCTCTCAACACGTCCTCGTGTCATGGCTATCAGATTAATTTTAATATTGATAAATGCAAAACAAATTGCATATTGAAAAACAAAATCCCAACTATATGTAAAAAACAATGGGGACTGAATTAGCTGTTATCACTCAAGAGAGAGATCTTGGAGTCATTGTGGATAATTCTCTGAAAACATCCACTCAATGTGCAGCAGCAGTTAAAAAAGCAAACCAAAAGATATTGTGGCATTGGAAAAAGTTCAGAAAAGGGCAAAAAATGTCTGGAGTATAGAACAACTGCCAATGAGAAGAGATCAGTAAAACTGGGACTTTTCAGCTTGAAAGAGATGACTAAGGGGGGGGGCTATAATAGAAGTCTGTACTGTCATGACTGGTGTGGAGAAAGTAAATAAAGAAGAGTTATTTACTCCTTCTCATAACATAAGAACTAGGAGTCACCAAATATAATTAATAGGTAGCAGGTTTAAAACAAACAAAAGGAAGTATTTCTTCACAGAACACACAGTCAACTCATGGAACTCCTTGCCAGAGGATATTATGAAGACCAGAACTTTAACAGGGTTCAAACAAGAACTAGATACATTCATGGAGATAGGTCCATCAATGGCTATTATTCAGGATGGGCAGGAATGGTGTCAGAAAAAGCTGAAGTTGTACGTTCCTTCTATCGTAAAGGAAACTGATGAAGACAGTATTGTGATGAAGACAGTACAGAGAATATTTTGGTTGTTTGATTGCATTTTGTCCACAATTTCACCTGTCTTTAGACTAAATAGACCATCTCTCTTTAATAGAGGATCTTCTATTCTCATTCTTGTCTCAGGACATTACTCATCCTCAATTCCACCAATCTCAACCAGGCGTGAAGCCTTAAAGAAATATCTGAGGCTATATCCCGGTCCAAAGCATCTGATGAATCAAACACTGCCCTTAACTCATGCTTGGACACTTTGCCCTTCTCCCAAAAGAGCAGTCACTAATCTCTTATGTTCCTCAGGGAGATAATTTACAAAAAAGGATATCTTCTCCAATAAGCATTAGTTATTGAAAGAATTGGGGGTTTGGTTAGTCTGAAAAAGAGAAGACTGAGTAGGGACACAATGACAACTTTCAAATACCTAAAAGGTTGTCACAAGGAAAAGGGAGAAAAATTTTTGTCCTTAACTTGTGATGATAGGACAAGAAGGAATGGGTCCTTGTGGCTAATGAGAGGAATATGTAGCGTGGATAGTTCTGTGGACTGTAAACAAATTGCCCTTGCTGCTGAGGCAGCGCTCCTCTGAGGTGTTGCCCTTAGTAACAGGAGAGGGGTGCTGGCAGTCAGCAGTTGGTCTGTAGGGGGAAGAGCTCCTATGGCTCGTGAAAGGGCAAGCACTGATGTGTTAGACAGTGTGGAGTGTGAGGCAGGCACGGGAAGACCTGTTGCCTCAGTAAGAGCAGACTTCTTTACATTTTTATTGCCCTTTTTATACTCACCGGAAGTCCCTGGGCAGTCATACGAGCTCAAGTGGTTATTGCCTGAGCAGTGTGACTTTCTCCCTTTAGCCTGCGGCTTTCTGGGCTGCTGATGAACAGAGCTCACCTCTGCCTTTAATGGCTATGGAGACGTTTGCCTCTTCAGTGTGTTGCTCAGACCCGAGCCTAGGTCAGAAGTATGGTGTTTGTCCTTATCAGTGAAGGCCGTTTTAAGTCACAGCTCTCTGTCTTTGCATGTTTTCAGGTTAGCGCAGTGGGAGACAGGCATTCAGGGGTGGCCCGTCCATATAGGCGAACTAGGCGGTCACCTAGGGTGCCAAGTTAAATGGGGCACCAAATGGTGGTGCAATATCATTGAGCGGTTTGGAGGTGGGGGCGCCGATTGCATGGGTGCCAGTTGCTAGCAGCTAGTCTAGGGCCACCTCTGCAGGCATTAAGTTCTTGCAGAGTCTGCAGCTTTAAAGCTGGGTGGCTGGAGACTGCAGTTCAAGACTGCGGGTGGTTTTTTTTTTAAACTAACTCTAAACAAGTGAAATAACTAATTATTAACAAGAACTGTGGAGAAAAGATCATTCTAAACAACTATTTGAAGAAAATAATGTATGAGGAGAAGTCTTTGCGAGATCAGGAGAGTTCTGTCTGAAGCCGGGGGTGATAGAAAGGAACTGAAGGGAGGGGGCCGTGCATGCGTGATAGTACTGAGGGAGGCTCTCTCGCGCGCCGCGCATGCGCGGCCCCTGATACACTGTTGAGAAAAATCCATCGAGAAGTGCTGGGGCACTCAACACCTCATGTAGAGCACTCCTAGGGATGCCTCTCGACGAAGAATTAATGCTCAATAAACAAACTTACATTAAACAATATTTACCAGTAACAACAGATGAAAAAGAAGTGACACAAGGAGCTCCAACTTGTATTACAGGCAGGCCTTGAGAAAAATATTACCTGATTCAGAGAAGACTCCTGAATTTAACTTATTTGTCAAATTGAAACCAACTAGCCACATGGAAAGGAAAAGGAGAGGAGTCAGTAATTGAAGATAAGAACATTTTCAACTGCTATTCTGTCCCATTACATAATATGCAAAATAGAGGAAGGACTATCCTGTCCCATGTACATCAGAAGCAATGAGTTTGTAGAAAAAAAGGAATCATTCTCTAAGATGAGCTTATCAAAAGTCACAAATGTATTTACAATTTTAAAAACAAGCATTACTCACGAAGCATGTGACCACATGACACATTTTCCTCCTCTGATGCATTTGCACACACAGCCTCTAGCTACATTTCTCTTAGAATTATCATGAGTGAAGCCAAGAGAATGGCCCATCTCATGTGCAACACTGATTGCATCATAGAGCACTGATTTAGATCTTGCCTGTACACAGTTAGACAAAACACAAAGACAAGAAGGAGTTATTAATTATATATGAACATTACAAAGACAAACTTTAAGGCTGTATCCAGACTCAAGGGTTTTTTCGAAAAAAGTAGCCTTTTTTCGAAAAAACTTCACTTGCGTCTAGACTACAGCCGCGTTCTTTCGAAATTAAATCGAAAGAACGCGGCTTTTCTTTCTCACCCATTACCAAGATAGTTCCCCAATTATCACCTCTAATACCATTAACTCACAAACATCCCACTCTCCCTACCTCTAATATCATCAATTCACAGACACTTACCTTCCTTCCTCCCCCCCCCCTGCATCCCCCTCCTGTTCTGCAATGTGATTTGTCCTTTTCATATTTGTTCATTTTTTTAATTGTATACTTTGGTATATATGGTTGTGACTACTTTCTTCCACTATTTGATCTGAGGAAGTGGGTCTGGCCCACGAAAGCTCATCATCTAATAAACCATCTTGTTAGTCTTTAAAGTGCTACATTGTCCTGCATTTTGCTTCGGCTTTTCTTTCGACGGCGGTAAACCTAATTTCACGAGGAAGAACGCCTTTTTCGAAAGTGCTCTTTCGAAAAAAGGCCTTCTTGAATGCAAACAGGGCGTTTTCGAAAGAGAGCATCCAGACTGCCTGGGTGCTTTCTTTCGAAAAAGCGGCTTGCTTTTTTGAAAGTACTGGTTGCAGTCTAGACGCTCTTTTTCGAAAGAGGCTTTTTCGAAAGATACTTTTGAAAAAGCCTCTTTTGAAAGAGGCTTGCAGTCTAGACGTAGCCTAAGAGTTGTGTGAGTTCATGAATACACTGGAGAATATCATTTGCAAACACAGTTCAGCTATGTCTACACTACCAGGTTTTTGTGCAAAAACCCACGGAGCGTCCACACCTCAAGCATGTTTTAGCACAAGAAAATTTATAGTAAAATGGCAGAACAGAGGGTTTTTTGAAGTGTAGGTATATCTCTTTCTATGAGGAATAACTCCTTTTTGCTCAAGAGTTCTTGCACAAAAAGGTGTGTGTGGATGCTCCGCAGGGGTTTCTTGTGCAAAAAGAGCCTATCAGAAAAAGCACAGGTGCTCTGATGGCCATTCTGTGAATAGCAATCAGAACTTTCTTGCGCAAGAGTATCCAAGCAGTGTGGACGCTCTCTTGTGCAAAAGCACATTGCTTTTGCAATGTGCTTTTGAGGTGTGAACATGCTTTTGCATGAGAAGTTTTTGCAGAAGATCTCTTGTCTACAAAAACCCTGCAGTGTAGACAAAGCCTTCTAGAATACTGCAGAACTCCTAAAAATAACTTTCAAGGTGAAGGAAGATTTTCTTCACACTACTGTCTTTGATCCTTTTAACAGGGGGGAAAAAGGAACCACTTACAGGTGATATGCCTAGCTCTGGCAAGAGTCCCGAAACCATAGAATTTTAATCAATAATTCCTCAATATCAAGCCCATAAGTGGAGATTACTGTAACTGGATGTTCTTCAAGATGTACAGTCCCTATCTGTGCTCCACATCTGGATATGAATGTGCACCATGTGCTCCAGCCCAGAAATTCTTCAAAACAGTGTCCAGTAAGCAGCATATGTTTTGTTAGTCTATAAAGTGCTACCAGACCAGTTGTTTTTTAAATTTATCCTGTACAGACTAACTCGGCTACCCTCTGGAGATATGGGAAATAGATTTCCTTGTGCTCCTGACTGATGGGATGAGGGGCAGAATGGGACTATATCTCTCCAATTCCTCTTTTTACTGTAAACCCAACAGGCCCCAAAGCAGAGGGGATGGTGGGATACAGAGAGTGACAATATATGTCGAGGAACCTCAAGTTACAGCAAGTAATTCTCATTGCTTCTTCTTCGAGTGATGATTCCTATGTGTATTTTACACATGGGTGACCTTCCATTCCTACTTTATCTGCTGTCAGTCTTCTATTACAGTGTAGTGTGCCATGAATGTGTGGACAGAACTCCAAGTCACTGCCCTGCAAATGTCCTGCAGCAGGGAATCAGATAGGGATGCTGTGAAGGCTGCTTATGCTCATGTGGAGTGAGTTGTCATGCCTTGGGGGAGGGGGAATTCTTGCTATGTTGTAGCACTTGAAGATGCATCCAGGATCCCACTTAGAAATCTCTGGGAAAATATGGCTTGCCCATGCAGTCTTTCTGCTATGGCAATAGAAGGGCTGAGATTTTTCTAATGGGCACCTGACACTGTGGGAGTGAAGTCGCTTGTTTTCAGAAGCAGCATGGGGTTTCTGGAAGATACAGGTAAGTGTATTGTGGAATTCAGAAACAATCTTGGGAAGAAATCTGGGAATATAACTGAAGAGAAACCTTATCTCTGTGACACACTATACAGAGAGTGTCTGCCGAGATGGATCCTAACTCATTTACTCTTCTGTTGCCATAAATTTGAAGGCCAGACTTGGGAATGTTGACAGGACAAGGATAAGGCTTCATTGTGATGTAGCTTTAATAACTAGTGTGAAGGACCCGATTTAGCAGTTCAGAAATTATACAGTAGTTGGTGAGAAAGACTGGAGGGAAGAAGGCACTAATAACTGCTAGGTATACCCATAGCAAAATAAGAGCTAGACCTAAAGACTTCACGGATTTCAGAAGGTCAATTGGAATGCCAACAGTACCCAGCAAACATAGTGGAGACATCCATAGGCCAAAAAGGGCCTCCATCTGGTTAGGTAAAAGGTTCTGTAGAATCCTTTCCACTTTGCTGAAGGAGGGTGGAACATGAGCATTCCATTTAATTCAGATGCCCATCCAATCACCCGACCATGAGGTGGAGAGATCTTGGGTTGGAGTGCTTGATCCTCCGCTCCCCTTGGATTAGGAGATCTGGAAATGGTTAGGTGGGCAGAAGAACAAAGTTAGAAGTTCTGTAAACAGAATAGTCTGGGATAGTAAGGTGCTATGAGAATGTTGCAAAGGATATTCACTATGATTTGTGAGAGTAGGGAGGAAAAATGTATCTGACGCAATCCATCCAGGAAAGCAGGAGAGCATCACTCATTTCCTTTCATCTGGGACACAAATTGGTCCCATAAAAGAGTACCCCATTGTGTAAATATCTTGATTAGGATTGATTAGGATTGTCATTCTCTCATTTGTGGTCTGCAGAGGAGCCTCTGCTTAGTTTGTCTGCCAAGGAGTTGTGAATACCTGGAAGGTATGTGGCATATATCTTGATGTGGTTTCTGATACACCAATTCCAAAGTCTGAAATCTTCCAGGCAAAGGGGATGAGAACTTGTTCCTCCCTGTTTGCTTATATGCATCAGGGTAGTGATAGTGTTCAACATTATCTGTACTTGGAGCGAGTGTATGAGGGGAAAGAAAGCCTTGAATGCAAGTTGGATCACCCTTAGTCCCAATGAGATTATACATAGCCTGGCCTCTCGCAGTGTTCAGGCACCCCATCTGGTGTGGCAGTCCAGGTGAGTGCCCCACCTCATAAGGAAGGTGTCTGTCACTATTTCCTGTTTGCGGAATGGCTGACAGAAGCCCCCCCCCCCCATGATTTTGTGTGGCTTCAACTAAGAAGAAGTTACTCACCCTGAGCAGTAACGATGGTTCTTCGAGAGGCATGTCCCATGGGTGCTCCACTGTAGGTGTCAGGCTTGTCCCAGCGCTGCAGATCGGAGATCTTTTCCAGCTGTAGTCCACCGGACCGCACATGCGCAAAGCGCAGCTTGTGCCTTTTTGCGCCGTTTGTGTGTGCGCGATCCGACTCCCACCAGTTTATCCTGAACCTCTTGGTCTGAAAGACGTAAGAATAGAAATATTCCGAAGAGGAGAGGAGGGTGGGTCATGAAGCACTCACAGGACACGCATCTCGAAGAACCATCATTACTGCACAGGGTGAGTAACTTCTTCTTCTTCTTCGAGCAGTGTCCCATGGGTGCTCCATTGTAGGTGAATTTACAGCAGTAGCTCGTGAGGAAGGAGGGTTCGGAGCTACCGTGCCATAACCGTGGATAGCAGCGCTGATGCCACCGCAGAGTCTGGTATGAGGAGATTGGAGATAGCACAATGTCTGGTGAACGTGAAGTTCGATGACCATGTAGCGGCCCTGCAAATATCCTTCAGCGGTACTCCTCTGAGGAAAGTGGTGGAGGCTGCTACCGCTCGAGTTGAATGGGCTCTTGTTGTTAATGGTAATGATTATTTCACAGGGTATAGCATCTCCTTATACACTCGTCGATAATCGAGGAAATGTGTTGTATGGATAGTGGGTGGCCCCTGGAACGTTCCGCCATTGTTATTAGAAGCATGTTAAATTTCTGGAATGGTCTAGTTCTTTCAGTATAGAAGGTCAGCACTCATCTTACGTCCAGAATGTGTAGACGTGACTGTTCCAGCAAGGGATATGGTTTGGGGTAAAAGGTGGGCAGGACCTTTGGCTCATTTATATGGAACTGTGAGTTCACCTTGGGGAGAAAACGCGGTTGTGGGTGTAGTATGACCTCTTGGGGGATGAACACAATATACGGCGATGAAGCTGATAAGGCGGCGAATTCGCCAACTCTTCATGACGAAGTTATTGCAAGCAAGAAGATAACTTTCATGGAAAGGGTGTGGAGGTCACACGTTGCTAAAGGCTCAAAGGGTTTATCCATTAGTACATTCAAGACCATCTCAAGATCCCAAGGATCCGCCAGTTGTGTGTGATGTGGAAATAGGTTAGCCATTCCCTTCATGAATCTTTTCATCATGGGATGTGAAAATACTGAATATCCATCCACGGAGTGCCTCTATCGACGACGGGGCTCTGATTAGGTAGTCATTGAGATAGGGAAAAATCATTATGCCGAGGTGGCAAAAGTATGCCGTCACTACAGGTAGGGTCTTGGAGAAAACCCTTGCAGCGGACGAGAGACCGAAAGGCAGGACCTTGTATTGGAAATGGTCTGCGCCTATTTGAAAACATAAGAACCTTCTGTGGGCCGGGTGGATGGCCACATGAAAATAAGAGTCCTGAAGATTGAGGGATGTGAACCAGTCCCCGCCCTGAAGTGCTGGGATGATCATAGCTAAAGTCACCTTGCAGAATCGCTGTTTCTGGAGGTACCGATTGAGACTCCGGAGGTCTAATATTGGCCTCCAGCCCCCTGACGTCTTTTCTGTTAGAAAGTATCGGAAATAAAATCACCTGCCCCTGAATTCATCTGGGACCGTCTCTATCACCTCAATGGTGAGTAGACAAATAGCCTTCTGCCTGAGCAGGGGCTCGTGAGATGGGTCCCTGAAGAGGGATGGGGCGGGGGGGATGGGGGAGTAGCAATGCGAATGGAATGGTGTAGCCTAGCTGGATGGTATGAAGGACCCATTTGTCGGTCATGATATGGGTCCAGCGTTGAAGAAGAGGTTACTCACCTTCGGTGCAGTAACGATGGTTCTTCGAGGTGTGTCCCCGTGGGTGCTCCACGTCTGGTGTCGGGCTGGTCCCGGCGCCGCGAATCGGAGCTTGCCATAGCTGTGATCGACCGGGTCGCGCATGCGCGAGCAGTCTTCGCGCCTTTGAACAGCCGCGCGCGACCCGGTCCCCGCCAGTTCCTCTCACCGCCATCTGAAAAAGATAATAGAACAAGATTCCGTAGCGGGGAGGAGGGCGGGTCGTGGAGCACCCACGGGGACACACCTCGAAGAACCATCGTTACTGCACCGAAGGTGAGTAACCTCTTCTTCTTCTTCGGGTAGTCCCCGTGGGTGCTCCACGTCTGGTGACTCCGGAGCAGTAACCCACTAAACGTGGGCTACGGAATCACTAGTGTTGTGGTTTGGCAGCACTGCTGAGGCTAGTGCCGAATCCGAAGCCAAGCGCTGCACTATTGTGTAATGCTTTGAGAAAGTCGTGTTGGAAGACCATGTAGCAGCACGACATATGTCGCGTAATGGGACTCCTCTGACAAAGGCCGTTGACGTAGCCATTGCTCGCGTAGAATGGGCTCTAGGCTGTGATAAAAGTGGTTTCTTAGACCTGCTGTAGCAAGTAGTAATACAAGAGATGATGATCTTCGCGATACGTTGAGCAGATAGGGCTTGACCCTTCAAGTGTCCCGAGGTGGAAACAATCAGACGGTCCGTTTTCCTAAAACCACGGGTTCTATCTATGTAGAAAGCTAGTGCCCTACGGACGTCCAGCGTGTGCAAGAGAGCGTCCTGTCTTGACGTGTGAGGTTTTGGGTAAAAGCATGGCAGAACTATCGGTTCATTGATGTGAAACTCAGTACAGACCTTCGGTAGAAAAGCTGGGTGTGATCTCAATGTTACAGCATCCTTAGAAAAAACTGTATATGGGGGTGATGACATCAGTGCTGCGAGCTCACTCACCCTACGTGCCGACGTTATCGCAAGGAGAAAGAGTACTTTCATTGTGAGGTCTGGCAACGGAGCGGTTGCTAGAGGTTCAAACGGGGTTCTTGTTAGAACATCTAGGACCAAGTCAAGACTCCACGCAGGTGGCGGGGGCCTAACTGGTGGATTGAGGTTAATGAGGCCTTTAAAGAATCTTGCCACCATAGAGTGGGAAAAGACTGACTTCCCTTCGATGGGCCGATGGAAGGCCGCAATTGCCGCTGCATGAACTCTAAGCGATGATATGGATAGACCATTCATCTGCAGCTGGAGAATATAATCCAGTATGACATTCAGTGGTGAAATAAAGGGGTCGAGGTCCTTAGGAGCGCACCAGCGGGTGAATCTCGACCATTTTGAGAGATAGGTCTTTCTAGTCGATTCTTTCCTGCTATAGAGCAAGATGCGCTTTACCTGGTCTGAGCAAAGCATCTCGGATGTGCTGAACCATCTATCATCCAGGCTGTCAGGTGAAGGGTGTCCAGCCTCGGATGGAGAAGGGAGCCGTTCTGTTGCGACAGTAGATCCGGTAGATGAGGGAATCGGTACGGTATCCGAGTCGAGAGCTGCAGGAGGGTCGAATACCACGGTTGTCTGGGCCAAGCTGGGGCTATGAGCAGTAGCCGTGCCTTGTTCATGACAACCTTCTCTAGTACCCTGGGAATGAGCACAACAGGAGGGAATGCATATAACCGTGATGTTCCCCAGTGAAGAAGAAACGCATCTCCCAGGGAGTGCGCGCCCACTCCCGCTCTGGAGCAGTAAGCTCTGCATTTCGCATTGGTCTTTGTGGCAAAGAGATCTATGTCCGGTTGACCCCAGCGGTGAAAAAGGGGCCGGAGGTCATCCGTACGAATTACCCACTCGTGGTCCTGATAAAAATGTCTGCTTAGTGCATCCGCGATAGTGTTTTCTGCACCGGGTAAGTATGCAGCGACAAGAAAAATGTCGTTTCGAATGCACCAGTTCCACAGTCGAACTGCCTCTGCACAAAGGGATCTGGAGCGAGCACCGCCTTGTCTGTTCACATAATTCATCGCTACGATGTTGTCTGTTAGAATCCTTGTCGTTGTGCCTTTTATGTGCCGCTTGAACCACCTGCATGCATGAAATACTGCCCGCAGCTCTAGGAGGTTGCTGTGCAACAACATCTCTGCTGGGGACCAGCGGCCTTGAGCCTTTTCGGTACCCATGTGAGCGCCCCAGCCCATGAGAGACGCGTCCGTGGTTATCTCTCTTACGGGTTGCGGAGCGTGAAACGGAACCCCTAATAACATGTTGCTGGGGTTGACCCACCAGTACAGGGACTGTTTGACCTGCATGGGGATCACCACGGTTTTGTGAATGCTGTGTCTGAGGGGATTGTACACGGTGGCCAGCCAATGTTGTAGGCACCTTAAATTTAATCTTGCGTGCCGCACGATGATCGTAGTAGCCGCCATATGACCCAGGAGCTGCAGGTATACGCGGACTGGTAGCATAGGGGACTGCAAAGTCGTTGTCACCAGGTCTTTTATGACCTGGAAACGCTCTACCAGCAAATGCACTCGCTCCTCGAGTGAGTTTAGCCGAGCTCCTATGAAGGTAAGGATCTGCGTCGGTTGCAGTCGGGATTTTTCTGTGTTTACAACGAGGCCAAGAGATTTGAATAGGGCTAGAGTGACCGTCACCATGTGAGAGGTCTCCTCCTGAGTGCGACCCTTGAGCAGGCAATCGTCTAGGTAAGGAAAAATTGCGACTCCTATTCTGCGTAGGTGGGCCGCTACTACCGCTAGAGTCTTGGAGAACACCCTCGGTGCCGATATAAGGCCGAACGGAAGTACTTTGAATTGGAAGTGGTTGTTGCCTACCACAAAGCGGAGAAATCGTCTGTGTGCCACATGGATTGAGATGTGAAAATAAGCGTCCTGCAGATCTAGGACTGTGAACCAGTCTCCTTTGTTTAGTGCCGGCATGATCTTGACCAGCGTGGTCATTTTGAAGCGCTGTTTGCGAATGAAGCGATTTAGACCTCTTAGGTCGAGGATTGGCCTCCAACCCCCTGACTTTTTGGGGACCAGGAAGTACCTGGAGTAGAACCCTTTTCCATGAAACTCCTTCGGGACCTGTTCTATGGCACCTATGCTTAGAAGGTGAAGGATTTCTTCTCGAAGAACGGTCTCGTGGGATGGGTTCACGGTAAGAGCTAAAGTTGAGGGGGTAGTGGGGGGAACTGAAATGAATGGGATCGAGAGGCCTGATGTTATCAATTCTAGGACCCATCGGTCCGACGTGATGCTGGCCCATTGATGTATGTATGGCTTCAGTCAATGGTTGAATGTGTTGGAAACACGCTTCTGTGTAATGACCACTGGAGGCATGTTCGAGTCCTTGGCATGGGAGTCAAACCTGCTGCCTAGGAGCAGGTCTGGTTGGTGGACGATTTTATTGTTGTTGTTGGCGTTTGCGTTGCGGGCGCTGTCGAAATTTAGGCTGTTCAGGTCCACGCTGCTGTTGCTTATATGAGGAATAGTCGTACCTCCTTTGAAATGGATAGTATCTCCTTTGTCTGAAGGGTGGCGTGTACATACCCAAAGTTCTGAGGGTAGTACGTGAGTCCTTCCCCAAGTGTAGAATTTCGTCGGTTGTGGAAGCGAACAGCTTTTGTTTATCGAAGGGCAAGTCCTCGACTTTGGTCTGTAACTCCCTAGGAGCTCCTGCCGACAACAACCATGAGGCTCTACGCATAGCGATGCCTGAAGCCATGGCTCGCGCTGCGGTGTCCGCTACGTCCGCGGCGATTTGAAGGGATGTTCTGCATGCCGCGAACCCTTCCTGAACTATAGCTTTCAGAAGAGGTTTCTTACTGTCCAGAAGGTGTTGCATGAGTTCAGGAAGCTTGGAATAGTTATCAAAATTATGGTTTGATAGGAGTGCAGCGTAATTAGCAATGCGGAGGAGTAAGGTTGAGGAAGAATAGACCTTACGTCCGAATGAATCCAACTTTTTAGAGTCCTTGTCCGGAAGGGAATTTCTAAATTGCGGAGTCTTTGCCTTATGGCGAACTGCATCGATGATCAACGAATTAGGCTGGGGGCGATTAAAAAGAAAGTCCAGACCTTTTGATGGAACGAAATACTTTTTGTCCACTCTTTTGTTAGTAGGTGGCACTGATGTTGGCGTTTGCCAGATATCTTCGGCCACCTCCATAATGGCTTCATCTATCGGTAGGGCAATCCTCCGCTGTTGTTTCGGGTGCAAATTTTTGAACAGTTTATGCTGTTTTCCTTGGGTCTCAGTAATCTGCACCTCTTGGGATTGTGCTACCCGTCTAAAAAGATCTTGGAACTCTTTTAGATCATCAGGGGGTGACGTCTCGTCCGGAGTTATAGCTTTGACAGGCGAAGATACTGAAGAATTAGCATTAGGAGACTTGTCTGGTTCTGACTCAGAAAGTTGTCCCTCCTCCAGGTCTGACTGCTGTGACCTGGGGGTCGGGGAACGTGGGGGTAATGTAGGCCTCCGCAAGGGCTGTTCCTGATGTCTAGAATGTGTGGAACATGGACTTATTGAACGACAGGAGCATGGTGACCTACAGCGAGATCGCGACTGACTACAGCGGGAAATTTCGTCATAATAATGGCTACGGTAATGCGAGGCATGATGAACAGAGTGTGAAGGTGACGAGTGTTTCGAGGATCTAGCGCTGCCGTGCCTGTCATAGTACGAACGCCGTGACGAGTATCTGGAAGGAGACCGAGACCTGGAGCGCCTATGGTGCGAACAACTACGTTCCCTATGGTAGTGATGATGAGAAGACGCACTGCGGTTATAATGCTTCCTATGACCCATATTGTGATCAGCATGAGTAGAGAGGTGAGGGGATGTCACCGGAGAGGGTGAGAGAGAGAACACCTGAACATCTGCCTTGGATGGTACCGCAGAAGCCTGAGGTGGTAGCTGATCCTGACAAGAGGTCTGCAGGGTTGCAGACTCAATGGAGTGTGATGAAGGAGGCATTTGATCCGTAGGCTGCACTCCCGGTGCGCACGGTGCTGAGGACAGCTCCCTGTGAGGAGAGCTGAGTGAGGAGGCTGGCGGGGTCGGCACCGGGAGCGTGGGTGCCGACGGAGCTGGCCCTTTAAGGGGCTCCTGCGGTGCCGGCTGTGGCCACGGCTTTGACGTGCCGGGCGGCTTTTTTGCTGCCTGTGCGCGGGCTGCCCTGGAACCAGAGGCACCCGGCTTTCCTCCTGCGCTGCCCCGCGGCTGCGGGGCTATTGGCAGGGACTTAGAAGGAGAGGCTCTCTTCCTCTTTGGGGAAGGTGCACTCGGGGAAGGAGCCCTCCGCTTTTCCAGAGTGGGGTCTGAGGCAGAGGATCCTGCCGAAGTAGAAGGCATCAATGCCTTGTCAAACAAAATTTCTTTTAGCCGCCTTTCCCGCTCCTTGCGGGCTCTAGAAGTAAGCTTGGCACAGTGCATGCACTTTTGGGGAATATGTGCCTCCCCAAGGCAGCGGACACATGCAGAGTGGCCATCTGAGAGCGGCATAGACTCTCTGCACACGGAGCATTTCTTGAAACCGGGGGAGCCCGGCATTTTAAAAAGCTGAGAGGCCTTGTCTTACGCCCCTCTCTATAGCAGGGTGTTCTTCTGCTCCCGTTTCCTTATAGGTTTCAGTTTATTTTGTATTTCTATATTATTTTAATTTATTATTTCTTCTTCGTTTTTTTTTTTTTTTTTTTTTTTTTAGTGAGCCGACGGGCTAAGGCTGCGGCAAAAATGACCGGAGTCGCGGTCTAAGCCGCCGGTTTAAGATTAATCATGCCCGGGTTATTTAATTTCTCATTTCTTTAAAAGGCCAAGCAGTAAATACATGTTATTTTATATTCTTTCTTAGACTTCGCTGAGGTAAAGAGGAGACGAACAGAACTCCGTCCGCGACCAGGGGCGGATGAGAGGAACTGGCGGGGACCGGGTCGCGCGTGGCTGTTCAAAGGCGCGAAGACTGCTCACGCATGCGCGACCCGGTCGATCACAGCTATGGCAAGCTCCGATTCGCGGCGCCGGAACCAGCCCGACACCAGACGTGGAGCATCCACGGGGACTACCCGAAGAAGAAGGAAAGGTCTCAAACGGTGATGGAAGACCGTATTTGAAGCACAGGCGGGATCGATGATAGAAATGGTTCTCAGTCCCTTGACCGAAGCGTCAAACCTATTGCCTGGTGGTCTGGTGGGTGGACGCTTTCGGTGGGGGTTGCCTCCTCTGCTGGCATTGTCTGCCTAATTGTTGCTCGTGAGGTCTGTATGCTGGTGGTTGATGTGGGAAGGGTCTCTGTCTCTTGTATGGAGTGTATCTTTTCTGGCAATAAGGCAGTGTGTACATTCCAAGTGTCTTAAGGGTCATCCTGGAGTCTTTCCCCAAATGGAATAGTTGGTCCGTCCTTTCTGAAAATAGATTTTGCCTGTTGAAGGGGAGGACCTCAACCTTCAACAGGAGATCTTTGGGGGCAGATGACTGTTGTAACCAGGACACCCTGCACATGACAACTGAGGTAGCTATTGTACGTGCCGCGGTGTCAGCAGTGTCTAGGGCTATGTGTAGAGCCGTCCTGGAGGCTGCATATCCCTCCTGCACTACTGCTCTTAGGATATCTCGTCTGGCTTTAGGCAGGTGGTCTAGAAGCAGTACAAGTTTGACGTAATTATAAAAATTATGGTTAGCCAATAATGCTGAATAATTAGCCATCCGCAATGTCAGCATTGCCGAAGAATATACTATTCGGCTGAACAAGTCCAGACGTTCACTATCCTTATCCGCAGCAGTGGGTTTGTGTAGGGGTGTTTTTGCCTTCTGTTGTACTGCATCTACAACCAAAGAGTTAGGTTGTGGATGAGTAAAAAGAGGCTGCATCCCTTTTGAGGGGACAAAGTACTTTTTGTCCACCTTTTTGTTGGTGGGTGGAGCAGATGCTGGTAGCTGCCAGATGTCGTCTGCTATTTCAAGGATAGTGTCATCCAGTGGTAGCCTAATTCTTATCTGGTGTGATTGTTTAATATTGAGCAGGAGATGGTGATGTTTTTGTTGTACTTCTCCCAGTTGCACCCTGTGACTGTCCACGACTTTTTTGAAAAGCTCCTGAAATTGGTGCAGATCGTCGGAAGGAGAGGTGTTACCCTGGAAGACTGCATCGTCTGGGGACGAAGAGGATTGGTCCGTAGGAGATTGACCTTGAATACCCTTTTGCATAGAAGGAGGTTGCTGTACGTTCCTAGGATGATGAGGTGGGACCCCCGATGGTGTTGGTGGCCTTGAAGATGAGGGAGGCTGTGAGTGCTCCTCGATGACTGAGGAATGGGAACGGTGAGGTGAAAGGGGTGATGCCACCTGCCGATGAGGGAGTATGAACGGCGATGGCGCGATAACAACCGGTGATAGCGGTATGGCGATCTGGAATAACGTGATCATCTGTAATAGTCTGAATGGGTCGATAAAGTGGGTGACCTGGGTGACCTTTCCATAATCTGCTCAGGCGGGGAGGAAATTGGAGTAGAAATTGCAGTGTGAGGAATGAGTTCCACTGCAACTGTAGCAGGTGGAACAAGTGAGTGTCTAGTCGCCAAGGGGCATCCTAGTGTTGGGGAGTGCCTCAGTATCAGTGCTTCAGTGCCGGTGAGCATCTCGGTGCCAGCGAGCACCTCGGTGCCAGCGAAAGTCTCAGTGCCGGGAGACAAGTCGGTACTGGCAAACACCTTTGTACAGGAGAGCGACTTGGTGCCCGGGAACGTCTCGGTGCCGGCGAGTGGCTCGGAGCTGGCGGGCATGCCGGTGCCGGGGAGTGTCTGAGGGTAGGCAATGTTCTTGAGGCCGTAGGTGCTGTTGGTGCTGAACGGGACACCGGCAGAGTGGCAGAGATAGCGGAGCCCGATACTGATGGGCTCGGCGCCAACTTACTTCGGCTTTGCTTAGGCTTCTCAGGACCGCATGTAGCGGATGTGCCTGAGGTGCCTGGTTTGTCACCAACGCTCACCCAGGAGGGAGGAAGAGACAGGGAAGGAGGCAGCCTCTTCTTCATCTTCTTGGGCTAGTCTGTGGGCCCTGAGGATTGAGGTGGTTGGGGATCAGTACTTTGTGGCTGTAATGCTCTGTCAAAAAGGAGCATTTTTAAGCGCATGTCCCTGTCCCTTCTTGCTCGGGCTGGGAGCTTTGAGCAATGGAGACATTTCTGCGGGATGTGGCCTTCCCCAAGGCATCTAATACAGAGGGAATGGCCATTGGAGGCAGGCATTGCCTCATGGCAAGCACCACATTTTTTGAAGTCAGGTGATCCCAGCATCTTGCCTAACTATTTACAGAAAAACTACACTAACAGGAAGTTTTTTTTTAACTACGACTATCTAACTAAATACAAGTAAGAACTATGAACTAACAAATATACTCTCTCTCTCGATCTTGACAGGATGTGAGGGAGAGAATGTTCACTCTGTCCACAGCTGAGGATAGTATGGAGGAACTGGTGGGAGCTGGACCACGTACACACAAACGGCACGAAAAGGCATGAGACGCGCTTCATGCATGTTTTCTGGTGGTCTGGTGGACAACGGCTGGAAAAGATTTCCGATCTGTGGCACCAGGACAAGCCCGACACCTACAGTGGAGCACTGCTTGAAGAAGAAGTAAAGGAGATGAGAACTCTAGTGAGAACAGTCATCTTGGACCTTGTATGGCATCTGTTTAGCCAGTAAAGCAAGGGGAGCCAACCTTGCAGACACTGCATATGGAATCGGGCGAATGATGTGATATAGGCCTGTGTATCCACGTGGCCTACTAGAAAGAGACCCGCACACCTTTTTTTGGTTGTGGGCCACTAGCCCACAGAAAATCAGTTGGAGATTGGGGGTGGCAGTGTAAGGACTGGAGTGCCAGTATGGACTCCCCAATGCTGTGGGAGGTCCTAAGCCGTAACGAGAAGTTACTCATCTTGTGCAGTAACGAGGGTTCCTCGAGATGGGTCCCCGTGGGTGCTCCACTCATGGTGTCGGGCTCGTCCTGCACCGCAGCTCGGATGCTTTGTATAGCTGTTTCCAGCCAGGTGCGCGTGCGCAGGGTGCAGCTCGCGCTGTTCGCGCTCTTTGATCTTCCCACGCACCCAGCTTCCCTGTCAGTTCCTCTCACTGTTCTGTATCTGTAAGGGTACAAAGAAAAAGAAAACAACTCCGGAACAGGGAAGAAGGGTGGGGCGTGGAGCACCCACGGGGACCCATCTCGAGGAACCCTCGTTACTGCACAAGGTGAGTAACTTCTCGTTCCTCTTCGAGTGGTCCCCGTGGGTGCTCCACTCATGGTGACTTCGTAGCAGTGCTCCCGGTGCGTTCCCGGAGTTCCAGTTTATCAATGACTGAAAGCACTGCTGAAGACACTGAAGATTCAGGTATCCATCTGCGCACTATTGCGTAGTGGTTCATAAAAGTCAAGTTGGAAGACCATGTGGCTGCTCTGCAGATTTCCGGCAGAGAAACTCCTCTGGCAAAAACAGTGGAAGTTGCTACCACCCTCGTCGAATGTGCTCTAGGTACAGTCTGGAGTGGCTTGTTGCGCATTGTATGGCACATGGTGATACAGGAGACTATGATATTAGAGAGGCGTTGGGAGGACAATGCATTGCCCTTGGAACGATCTGCTATAGACACTATTAATCGATCAGTCTTACGCCAGGCCCGTGTTCTGTCTATATAGAACGCCAATGCTCGACGTACATCTAGGGTATGAAGCAAGGAGTCCCAATTTGAAGTATGGGGCTTAGGATAAAAAACAGGCAAAACGACTGGTTCATTAACATGAAATTGCGTAGCGACCTTAGGAATAAAGGCTGGATGAGTACGAAGAGTAACTGAGTCCTTGGTAAAAATTGTGTAAGCTGGTGTTGCCATTAACGCTGCCAGTTCACTGACCCTGCGGGCGGATGTAATGGCCAACAAGAACACCACCTAGCTATTGAGCATTGGTAACGAAGTGGTGGCTAAAGGCTCAAAAGGAGGGTACATTAATGCATCAAGTACCAGATCCAAGTTCCAAGAAGGAGGAATGGGCATTTGTGGGGGCTTAAGATTAGCTATCCCCTTAAGCAGCCTTTTTGTCATAGGGTGAGTGAATACTGAATGACCTCTGATGGTAGAATGGAAGGCGGTAATTGCAGAGAGGTGAACCCGTAGCGTAGACATAGAGAGACCCGACTGGTGCAAAGATAGAATATAATCAAGGATCGTATGCATTGGTGCAGAATGCGGTTGAGTGTCAGTTTCCCCACACCAAACCACAAATCTCTTTCATTTTGCCACATAAGAGCTTCTTGTGGTTTGCCTCCTGCTGTTCAACAATACAGTCTTTACCGCTTCTGAACAGAGTTGCTCGTCTACCCCGAACCACTTATGAACCACGCTGTCAGGTGAAGGTTCTCTGGTTTGTTTGGCAGTAATCCCTGGTTCTGGAAGAGGAGGTCTGGGAAGAGAGGTAAGGGGCGTGGTGGTAATCGGGACATTCTGTGGAGGAATGGATACCACGGTTGTCTTGCCCATGCTGGCGCTAGAAGAATGACATGGGCTGAATCCTCTCTGATTTTCTGAATTACTCTCAGGATCAGCACTGTTGGTGGGAATGCATAGTGTAGAGTTGCTGTCCAACGGACTAGTAATGCATCGCCCAGAGTCTCCTTTCCCATGCCCCCTCTGGAGCAATAAAGATGACATTTTTTGTTCTTGTAGGTCGCGAAGAGGTCTACTTGTGGCATCCCCCAGAACCAGAAAATGTCTTCCAGGATGTCGGGACGAATTTCCCACTCGTGATTCTGAGGAAAAATTCTGCTCAGGACATCTGCCGTGACATTGCTCGTACCTGGTAAGTATGATGCTACCAGATTGGTACGGTTTCTTATACACCAGTTCCATAGGCGGACTGCTTGTGCACATAATCCGCGTGATCGCGCTCCTCCCTGCCGATTGATGTAGTACATAGCTGCTATGTTGTCCGTAAGTACGCGGACGGGTGCTCCAGCTATCAGTGAATGGAAATGCTTGCAGGTGAGAAATACGGCTTTCAGCTCTAGGAGGTTGATATGGGAGAGGGCCTCCAGTGCGGACCATCTGCCCTGTATGGAGAAACCTCCGATGTGTGCTCCCCAGCCCAAGAGGGAGGCATCCGTAGTCAACTGGTTCGACGGTTGCTGGCATTTGAACGGAACTCCTGCTAGCAGATTTCCTGGATGCAACCACCAACTCAGAGATCTGTGAACTAGAGGAGTAGGAGTTACTACTTTGTGCATGGAATGCTTCACCGGGATGTACACAGAAGTCAACCAATGTTGAAGGCAACGGAAATGAAGTCTGGCGTGCTGAACCACAGAGGTGGTAGCGGCCATATGGACCATAAGGCGGAGACAGGAAAGTACCGTAACCGTAGGTGCCTGGATGACTACTGTGGCTAGATCGTGCAAAAGTTGGAAGCGCTCCCGGGGTAAGTATGCACGGGACGCGATGGAATCGAGGCATGCGCCTATGAAATGTATAGCTTGCATGGGATCCGGCAAAGACTTCTTGTCGTTGATTATGAGGCCAAGCGAGCAAAATGTCTGTCTGACCAGCATCACCATGTGTTGGACTTCTTGACTGGACCTGCCCTTTATGAGGCAGTCGTCCAAATACGGAAATATGATTACATTCTTGCGTAGCAAGTGCACTGCTACTACCGCCAGAGTTTTTGAAAACACTCTGGGGGCAGAGGCAAGGCCAAACAGTAGCACTCGGTACTGGAAATGTTCGTTGCCGATAGTGAAACGGAGAAAACGCCTGTGATCTGGGTGTATGGCTATATGGAAGTAGGCGTCTTGTAGATCGAGGGCTGCGAGCCAATCGTCCTTCTTTAGTGACGGTAATATCTTGGCAAGGGTGACCATCTTGAACCTCTGATGGTGGAGGTATTTGTTCAATTTTCTCAGGTTGAGGATCGGCCTCCATCCTCTGGTCTTCTCTGTGAGAAAATACCTCGAATAGAAGCCCCTTCCTCTGAACTGGAGGGGTACGGGCTCTATGGCTCCTACGGAGAGCAAACGCTGTACCTCTTCTTTTAAGCGGCTCTCGTGAAAGGGGTCCCTGAAAAGGGATTCGTGGTGGATTTGTGGGTGGTATGGTAATGAAGGGGATAGAAAGCCCAGATGCCACCAGTTGTAATACCCAATGGTCTGATGTAATTGCCATCCATTGGTCTCGAAAAGGTCGAAGTCGATGGTGAAACAGAGGAATGTTTTGTCTTTGTTGTTGAGCCATCACAGAAGGTAGTCGTTGCAAGCCCTCGATCGAACCATCAAACGTGCTGCTTGGGATTTTGCTGGTTGTTTGAGCGGAATGGTTGGGACCGTTTGCGTTGAGGACGCTGTCTTTGGCGTGATTGATCTAGGCCTCGCTGCTGCTGTTGTTTCCTCTGATAAGGATAATTATACCGTTTCTGATACGGGTAATACTTCTTGCGCCGAAAGGGAGGTGTATACATTCTCAAGGTGTGGAGCGTCAACCGAGAATCTTTCCCGGAATGGAGTATCTCATCCGTTTTCTCTGCAAATAATTTGTTTTTATCGAAGGGGAGATCCTTGACTTTTGTGTGGAGCTCCTTTGGGACCGCCAAGGAGGCCAACCAAGAGGAGCGCCTCATTGTTATTGCAGTTGCCGTGGTTCGAGCTGCTGTATCCGCTGCATCCAAGGAGATCTGTAGACTCGCCCTGGATGCCGTAAAACCCTCCTGCACTAGGGATTTTAAGAGGGGGCGCTTGCTCTCTGGGAGGTATTGGAGCAGCTGAGATATTTTCTCATAGTTGTCAAAATTATGGTTCGATAATAGCGCTACATAATTAGAGATACGCAAAAGAAGGGTTGCTGAAGAGTAAACTTTTCTGCCAAATGTGTCCAATTTTTTAGGTGTAGTCTTATATTGTGGTGCTTTGGCCTGTTGCTGGGAGGCGTCCACCACTAAGGAGTTTGGCTGAGGGTGGTTGAAGAGAAATTCCAAGTTCTTGGATGGAACAAAATACTGTTTATCAGCTCTGCGACAAGTTGGGGCCACCGTAGCTGGTGTCTGCCAAATTGTGTCGGCTACCTCCATAATGGCTTCATCGATAGGAATGGCCATCTTTGCACTCTGTCTGGGGTGCAAATTCTTCAAGAGGCGGTGTTGTTTCGTTTGGGACTGCATTATCTGTATTTCCTGGGATTGCGCTACCCGCTTAAATAAATCCTGAAACTGCTTAAAATCATCCGGTGGGGATGAGTCCGGGGGAGAGACCGCCACATGTGAAGATGAAAGTGAAAGGCCAGGGGCTGGGTCTTCAGACTGATGATCATCCTGGTCAGACAACTGGCCATCTTCCAGGTCTGAGTGACGTGATGTTCCAGCTCAACTGCATGAGGGAGAAGCCAGGTCCCGGTCACAGTGCTGATACGCTGGAGAGTGCCTCGCCAATGGTGAACTGTAGCGCAAAGGGCGTTGGAAGTCATAGTGACGGGAGTGTGACTGTGGTGAGCATGGAGGAGAGCGATGACATTTGTAATAACACCTTGATGGATGAGGAGATGAGCACCTAGATGATCTATCGCTAGTATGTTGTCTGTCGTGCCCGTTGTGTGGAATGTAATAATAAGAACGGTCACATGATGGAGAATAGGATGGACGTCTATAGCAGCTCCTATAATGGGGGTGGCCATAAGGAGAGTCCCCTCTGTAATAAGTATAATGCCCGGGACTGTGACGTCGGTACCCATGATGCCGAGGCGAGCCATGCCCTCCTGGAGGAGAGGGGCCAGGTGAAAATCTTGGGGAAGAAGAAAGATGCATGCTCCGTCCCTGAACTGGTACAGGCACCTCTGATTGGGGAAGAGCTCCTAGGTCTGGCTGCTGCTCTGGTGCTGGTACGCTTGTCAGCTGTTGCTGGGACGCTGCCTCCCCCGGTGCCGGGGCTGCCTGTAACTGACAAGCTCCACGCGGCATCTGCATAGTTGGCTGAGGGGATGACGGCAAGGGAGAGGTTTTCCCAAATGCAGGAGGCACAGTAGGGGATATGCTCCTGTCAACAGCTGCCTGTTGTGGGGAGGAGAGCGGTGCCGGTGCACACCGATTGCCCGCACTGCAGCTGACTTCGGCGCCGGCAACATTGCTGGCTGAGATGCTGGTGCCGGTAGAGGTCTTTGAGCCTTAGGCTTTTTCGTGGGGCTTTGTTGAGGAGCAGTGCAGTGCCGGCTGCTTCTTAGCAGAGGCTGTGCTTGCCGGCACCGAGGCTGCGTCCAATGCTGAATGCGCTTTCTGAGGCGCCACAGCCTTATTCTCCCTCGTCCCTGATCCCGATGAAGAGGATCGTGGGACAGATTCAGAGGGAGCACAATCACCCACCACCAATATATCGGGTGGCAGGGATCTAGCTGGGGAGATCCTTAGCCTTTTCTCCCTTAAGTCCGGGGACGAAATCCGTCTCTTAGGGGTTCTGTCCCTCTGTTCGAAGGTTTCTGCCCTGGGGTCCAGTGCCTTATCGAGGAGAAACATCTTGAGCCTCATCTCTCTGTCACGCCGAGTACGGGCTGTCATTTTTGAACAATGCCCACAGGTATGGGGAGTGTGGCTCTCCCCCAGGCAACGTATACAGAGCGAATGCCCATCTGAGGTAGGCATTGGATCACTGCAGAGGCTACATTTCTTAAAGCCCAGAGATCCAGGCATGGTGTTTGTCAGCTTCCTTCTGCGAGGGTTTTTTTTTTTTTTAAACTTATCCGCAGTTGGTAACTGCAGGGAGCCGCTGTAAGCCGTGGCTTTAGTGAGGTGTTAAGAGGCTTGCTTTTTTCCTTTTTTTTTTTTTTTTTTTTTTTTTTAGTAGATAAGATCAAAGGACAACAAAAGAACTCTAACTATATACAATTAACTAAGTAACTACAGGTTCCCTGAGGGAAGGAGAACTACTGTGAGGAGAGAGATCAGAAGCTCCTTCTGTGTTCAGGGACCGTTAAGAGGAACTGACAGGGAAGCCGGGTGCGCGCGAAGATCAAAGAGCGCAAACGGCGCGAGCTGCACCCTGCGCATGCGCACCCGGCTAGAAACAGCTATACAAAGCATCCGAGCTGCAGTGCGGGATGAGCCCAACACCATGAGTGGAGCACCCACGGGGACCACTCGAAGAGGAAGGGCCAGATCCAGGCAAACCAGTGGCTGCATCTGGCCCCTGGGCCTTAGGTTCCCCACCCCTGGTCTAACTGATTGCCAGATTTGAGGTCAGGAAGGAACTTGTTCACAGATCAGATTAGCAGGGTCATGGGGGTTATTTGGTTTTTATTTTACTTCCTTTGGAAGGGGCATGAATCATCAACTAAGGTCACTTAGACATCTTTCACCTAGTCTCTTCCCTGCTATTGCAAGGGTCTTAGTAACACCTTGGTCCCTTCTATTGTCGGTCTGTGGGACACAATAGTCTTGTGAGGATTGAAATGCTTTGGTCTGACTCAAGTTACTGTGCTTAATATAGGGATATCTTAATTAAATTGTATGTAATATACAGAATGTGAAGCTTAACCATCATTCTATGCTTAAAATCTATGAACTGAATTACTAGCAAAGCATTAATTAAATTATCAATTTTTAAAGTGTAAGTATTGCAAAATATATTTCACATACTTTGACAGTAGCTACTGAGGGAAAATTAGTGCAGAGATTGTCTCCATATGAATATCCATCATATTCATAAGCTCCACCACTGTAATACAAAATACAGAAAAAAAGATATAGACTATTCCATTAATATTCATCTGTTCTCTACAGCTATAAATGCATTCAGTCTAAATATAAAGAGTAATAATATAAACCTATGGTTAGAGCTATAAGAAGACACTTTATTCTTACCTGTATATTCATCTTTTCGTAACATAAATACCCACCAATACAGATTCCCTTAGGCCTGCTCTATACTAGACCAGGCAGATCAGTTTTAAGGTACGCAACTCCAGCTATGCAAAATGTGTAGCTGGAGTTGGCTTACCTTACACTGAGGTGTGGAGGTGTCCACACAGCGGGAGACCTATGGGAACACATGCTCCTGTCAGCTTCCCTTACTCCTCACAGAATGACGATGCCATCAGGGGCTGCTTTCAGCATTCATTTTATGGGTCTACATTAGAACAGCTAAATCGAATGATAGAAGATCGACATCTGGAAGGTCAAACTTCTCGCTAGTGTAGCCTAGGGATGTAATAGTGTAATCGATTAACCGATTAACCAACAAGCAAAAGCTTATAGGATATTGCTATAGACTACACACATTTCCCCCTTCCCCCACCACCAGTAAATTTTTTAAGCAGGCTAGCCAGCAGCTCATCTCAGTCCTGGCTTGCGATGCGTCCAGGACCTACCCCCGCTGTAGCTCTGCATTTAAAGTATATTAGGAGCTGGGTGGGCAGGCAGCCTGGCTCAGTTCTGGCTCACGCTGGATCTGGGAGCTCAGACCCTCCCACCACTAGACAGGGGCTGCTGCCACCCCGTGCTGCTGCCTCTGATACAGAGGCAGCAGCGTGGAGTGTCAGGGGGCTCCTCAGGAGTGAGGCCGGAGTGCACTGGCTGCCAGCCCTGCCCTCGGGGACTATAGAATAGTCGACTAACCGATAAGAATTCATGAGGTTATTCGACTATTCATTTAACCAGTATTTAAGTGTAGACATGTCTTACTGACTAAAAGTCTGCCCCTAAGAATGAACTGGAAACATCTCTGCTGAAACATATTTCACTGGCAGCAGTGACAATCAATGTTCCCTCTAATCTTTTCTATCCATGTATGTATATTTTCCACCTACTTGCGGGATAATTTTTATATGTGTACTGAGACATGTACAAATGTGCACCACCAGGGCCAGCCTGAGCCATTCATGTGCTCCGGGCCCCAGGAGCGTGGTGCATGCGCAGCCCCACCCAAGGGTGCCCGGCGTATGCGTGGCCCCGCCCTCATGCGGTATGGCAGCCCCGTGCGGTGCCCCCTACAATGGGGTGCCCCGGGCAGTAGCCTGGTCAGCCCGCACCTTGGACCGGCTCTATGCACCACCAATAGAAACACAAAACCCAGCTGTGGGCACTCTGCTAATTGGTTGGGCAGCATTTGAATCTCCTGAGTGACCATCCAAGTGCTCACCTTATAAGGAATACTGGTGATCATGTTAAAATTGTAGCTAGTTATGTGATTCCATATTAAAATATTAATCACTTTAATTAGGATAAATATACATAATCAGAGTGCAGTTGTCCCATTCTCATATACATAGGGCCAGAACTTAGCTGGTGTGATTTGGTACACCTCCCAGTTTAGCTATACCAAGCTATATGTGATGATCTCACACAAATTGCCTTCACTATTGGGGAACTTGTTTACAGTAGTATAGAAAAGGGGCCATTAAACTGTTTTTAGAAACATGATCACTTGCACGGGTTTATCATCAACCAATACATTAAAAGCAAGAGGAAGTCCAAGAACAGGCTAGACCTGCTACTCAACGGGAGAGAGGTGGGGGACAAATGACAGAAATGCTAAATGACTTTTTTGTTTCCGTTTTAATAAAAAAATGAATAGCTATTGCACATTATGAATGCCAGTGAAAATAAGGTAGGATTTGAGGCTAAAATAGGAAAAGAACAAGTTAAAAATTACTTAGACAAATTAGATCTCTACAAGTCAGCAGGGCCTGAGGAAATACATCCAAGAATATTCAAGAAACTGACTGAGGAGCTGTCTCATTAGTGACTACCTTTGAAAACTCAGGGAACACAGCAGCGTTCCCTCTACAGCCCCAAAAGAGACCATCAGGTGCCATGCACCTCCTGATTATTCCAGCTGCCTAATAGGGTTGGCAGATGTTCAGTTTTCCACTGGAACACCTGGTCAAAAAGGGACCTTGGTGGCTCCATTCAGTACCACTGACTAGGCTGGTAAAAGTCTGACTGTGCAGCAGAGTTGGCAAGTTCCCTTCCTGGCTCCACATGGCTCCCCAAAAGCGGCGGGCATGTCTCTCCAACTCATAGGTGGAGGGGCAGCTACAGGGACACCATGCTGTTGGCTCTGCAGCTCCCATTGGCTGGGAACTGTGGCCAGTAGGAACTGTGGGGGCAGCACTTGGGGCAGGAGCTGCACGTGGAGATTCTGTAACCACCCCTCCATGTAAAAGCCAGAGCGACATGCCAGCCACTTCCCCAGAGCTGCCTGAGATCAGCTTCCCTGGACTCTGCTCCTCACGTCTTCTCTTGCACCCCAATTCCCTTCCCCAGCCCTGAGTCCTCACCCATACTCTGACCCCCTTAGCCACAGCCCAGAAGTTTCTCCCACACCCAAAACCTCTCATCCCAGCCTCACATCAGAGCCTGCACCCCCAGCTGGAGCACTCACTCCCTTCCACATCCTAATCCCGTACCACAGCTCAGAGCTACCCTTCAAGCCCTGTAGCAGTGCATCTTGTTAATTGGCCCTGGCTTTAATATTCTTTCATACCTATGGTAATTTTGAAAAATATATATCTAGGTATTTTGTTTCTACTGATGGTGCACATCACCTCATTACTGGTGCACATAAAATTCATGGATGGAAAAAAAATCACTGGAGGTTTTTAAGAACAGGTTAAACATACACCAGTGCTCTAGTTATTACTTTGTCCTGCCTTGACTGAAACAGACTGGACTAGCCACCTTTTTGAGTTTCCTTCCAGTCTTATCTTCTACCATTCAATGAAGTCTACTTTGCAATGTTTGATAACAGCATACAGATGCAACCAGCTTGTAGCCTAAGCCATAAAACATCAGGACTACATCTAGACTACATCCCTTTTTCGGAAAAGGGATGTAAATTAGACCTATCGCAATAGCTAATGAAGCAGGGATTTAAATCTTCCGCTCTTCATTAGCATAAAAATGGCTGCTGCTTTTTTTCGTCATAGAGCTTTGTCGCAGAAAAGCACCAGTCTAGATACTGATCTTTCGAAAAATAAAGCCTTTTCCGAAAGATCCCTTATCCCTTATTTCAAGACGTAGCCCATGTGTTTCTAGCATCTGGTTTTGCTAGAGGATATCTGACAGGTAATTTGATTCAAGAAGTTGCCTTCAAAAAATCCTGGCACTCAAGCTTGAGATGACGGAGCTGTTGCTCTGACTACTCCTACTCTAGTTGTTGGTATGTAAGACAATAAAAATGGCCACATGGCACAGACTAGACAGAGGTCCATCTTGTTCAGTATCCTGTCTTTGAACAGTGGCTGGTACCAGATGCATCAGTGCAAGTGAGCAGAACAATTGCATCCCTGATCACCTTAACTCATAGCCACTGTTGGGTTTCTCCACTATGAACTTATATAATTATTTTGAACCAACTTATGCTTTTGGCCTTTGCAACATCATCTGGCAATGAGTTTCACAGGATGACTGTGGGTTATGTGAAGAAATGGTAAATTATCTTTATTTTAAACCTGCTGCCTGTTAATTTCATTAGGTGATCCCTTCAAGTTATGTGAAGGGATAAACAACATTTTCTCCACACCATTTATGATTTTATAGAAATCTATCATAGCCTTCATTAGTCATCTCATTTCTAAGCTAACCCATCCCCAATATTTTTGATTTGCCTTCATATGGAAGCGGTTTCATATTCTTAATATTTTTTTTCTGTCCTCTGCACTTTTTTCAATTATAACATATCTTTTTGGAGTGGGTTGACCAGAACTACACACAGTATTCAAGGTGAGGGTCTCTCACAGATTTTATATCGTGATATTATAATAATTTCTCTTATTAGCTATCCGTTTCCTAATGGTTCCCAAATTTCTGTTAGCTTATTTGACTGCTGCTACTCATGGGGCAGATGCTTTCAGAAACCTATCCATGATACCAAGATCTCTTTCCTGAATTATAATAGCTAATTTAGATACCATTACTTTGTAGGTACATTTGCAGTTATGTTTCCAATGTTTATTACTTTGCATTTATCAGCATTGAATTTCATTTGCCATTTTGTTGCCCAGTCACCCAGTTGTGTGAGATCTTTTTATAATTCTTCGCAGTCATCTTTGTACTGGCTTCTTGCCTCTGATGTCCTTAAAAATTGCAAAGTCTCAGAGAGGTAGCCATGTTAGTCTTTAACTTTAAAAACAACAAGAAGTCCCATGGCACCTTAGAGACTAACAAAAATTTATAGAATCATGAACTTTTGTGGGTAAAACCTACTTCATCAGATGAGTTGGTGTGGAAATAATAGAAACCAAGATATATATATGACAGCAAAAGAAGTGCCTGTCAACTGTAGAAACTGTGTTAATGAGGATAATTAAATGGTCTGGATGTGTCCCATTCATAGCCTTTGATGTGAAAATGCAGATGTTAAAGGCAGGGGAAATTAGTTTTGTAATGAGTTAACCACTTAATGTCTTTATTCAAGTCTAGGGTAACAGTGTCAAATTTGTTGATGAATTCCAGTTCTGCAGTCTTTCTCTCTGTAATCAGGGCTGACTTATCCATTAGGCACAGTAGGCACAGTGCCTAGGGCCCACGATACTTTTAGGGACCCATAAAAATGTTTTAATTTCTTTTAAAATCAGAAGGAAAAAAATGAACTTTTAGGGTCGGAGAAAATGTTTTAATTTTTTTCTCACATCAGAAAAAAATGAAACTTTTAGGGCCCATGAAAATCTATCAAATTTTGCCTAAAACAGAAAAAAATAAAATGTTGAAGTATTTAAAGTTATATCAAAAATAATTTTTAATATTTTTTTTATGGAGGAAGGGGCCCACGAAGGCAAAAGTGCCTAAGGCCCATGAAAGTCATAATGCAGTCCGGTTTGTAATTGGTGGTGAAATTCCTTTGTAGAAGAAAGGCTACTTTTAAATCCATGATTGCATGACAAGGCAGGTTAAAATGTTCCCCTACAAGTTTATGTGTGTTAACATTTCTGATGTCTGATTTGTGTCCATTTATCCTTTGTCGCAGACTGTACAGTTTGGCCAGCATACATGGCAGAGGGGCTGGTACACGATTTCCTATATCACATTAAATGATGTGCAGCTGTAATTAAGGTGAAGCACTCAATTGTAAGCACCTCCAGAGGGTTACCACTTCTTGGGGAGGCTCACATATACTGAATCAAACTGGGTTTTCAGAAATCAACATACAAAGAAAAGCCTTTGTGCTTAAATCTGTTTATTTTTATTATGCTTTCTCTGTAATGTATTTACCTTAAAAATAAATATACTTGCTTAGAAAAAATTGTGTGGTTACTTGTAACTGCTGGAAATATACTGTTCATACCCCTCAGATAGAAAGCAAAGCATAAGTCCTGGTTGCTAGGGAAACTGGCTTTCTAGGGTTATAACAGGCACATTTAGACTAGAAACAAGGCATATATCTTTAACCACTGGACAAATTATTATAGGTTGTGATGGATTCTCCATCACTGTCTATCAAGACTAGACATTTTTCTAAAAGATATGCTCTAGTTGAAAGAGGAATCAATACAGGTAGTCTTCTGACCTGTGTCATGCAGGTTACACAAAATGATCACAAATGGGTGTTTCTGGATTTAAAAATTACCCACCATTCTTAGAGTATGTCTACACTGTAATTAGATTTCAGCTGACTTAGGTTCACAGGGTTCAGGCAGCGAGATGGAAATTGCAGCGTAGATGTTGCAGTTCAAGCTGCAATCTGAGCTCTGAGACCCTCTCACCTCACAGGACCCTAGAGCCTGTGCTTGACCCCAAGCCCAGAAGTCTGCACTATAATTAAGCAACTTTACGGCCCACGCTCCATGATCCTGAGTAACTTAGCATGGGCTAACTGTGAGTTTTCAATTATACTATAGACCCATCCTTTTTACAAGCTAGTGCCATACATCCTCATGTTACTGCACTACCTTTGTACCCAGTGCTACAATGGCCAGTTAGGTTACACTGGAGAATTAGGGATACCATTTTGAGGTTATTTTTTTCTAATTTCCGAATAGAATCTTGCAAAATATTTCAAATACCTAATTAATAAGTGTAATTCACATATTGTTACAGATTAAAATAAATGTCTTACACGATTAATTCTGTGTGGTCGAAATGTGCCCGGTGCCGAAGGAACTTTTGAACATAGTTTAAAAAAAATCCAACAACCTGATCCAAAAGGTGAGTAATTGTTATAAGGTCCTTTTCATTCCAGATCTCTAATCCAATCAGTATAACGTGAAGACCAAATGGACGGTACATCTAAAAACATAATATTAACTATTAAAAAGATGTAATCCACATGTAATACTTTTAAGATACTGTCCTTAATGGATGCACATTGTTAGTGTCCCTCCCCATATTGGCATCATCAGTAGCTGCAGGATTCAGCTTAAAATCACAATGTTAAAGGGAGGCTCATTGATGTGAAAATATTGTGTCTAGCTGGAAAAAATGTTTGCATATCATAATTACAAACAGTACTTGTATAGACTCCCTTTACTAAAGGAGCCTCTGACTTTTACTTTGTGCTGCAATCTAGCTCTAGAGACTACAACTCCCATGAGCCCGTGGGAAAAAGGAGGGAAAAACGGCTGTCTTCCCTTCAGGGAGACGGTTGGTGGGCTCCATTTTGGAGAGAGGAGCCAGATTGCTAGTGTGGAGCCTTTTCCAGTCCTGGAGCTGCTGCTGGAAACTAGAGCCTGTTGCTGAGAGCCTGCTGGGGCTTGAATCTAGCAGGCTGCTTCAGGGGCTGTTGGTGATTATCCCTGGAGAGGAGAGACTCTGGCCATGCCTGTGGCTAAGAAGGGCCTGAAGAAACCTGCATAGAAGGTACTGTGAGTACTTCTGGCTGTTTGAGAAAGTGGTGCCTGGGACGGAGCACGGAAAGCAAACTGACTCTGGGTCCAAAGAGAGGCAGAGTGATCTGCACAGTGAACAGAGCTGCTGGACTGCCTTGCCTGGACTGGCTGCTTAGTTTGGACTGACACACAGGGTGTGTCTAGACTATAGGGTTTTTTAAAAAAGAGTGGCCTTTTTTCAAAAACACTTCCCCTGCATGTAGACTACCGTCGAGTTCTTTCGAAATTAAATCGAAAGGAAGTGAAGTTACTCACCTCCAGTGCAGTAACTGTCGTTCTTCGAGGTGGTGTCCCCGAAGGTGCTCCACTATGGGTGCTGGGCTTGCCCCGGCGCCGCAGACAGAGACTTGTCATTAGCAGTGTCTGGCCGGACCACGCATGTGCCGTGGGCTCGCGGCTTTCACGCTCTTTCTGTCGCGCGGTCCGGCCCCTCCGCCAGTTCCTCGAAACCACCTCAGAGTCTGTAAGAGACAAGCAGAGAGAGAGAGAGGACTCCGAAGCGGGGCGGAGGGCGGGTAGTGAAGCACCCGCGGGGACACTACCTCGAAGAACGACAGTTACTGCACCAGAGGTGAGTAACTTCGCTTTCTTCTTCGGGGATGTCCCCGCGGGTGCTCCACTATGGGTGACTGCGTAGCGGTAGTCGCCAAAAACGGAAGGAGGGCAAGGAGACCCTATTTATCCGCCGTGGAGAGCACCACAGTCGCCACTGCCCCATCTGAGTGAGAGAGAGAGAGAGAATAATGCTTAGCGAAGGTCCCATGAGAGGACCAGGTCGCTGTTCCGCAAATGTCCTTCAGAGATACGCCCCTGTGGAATGCTGTAGATGTGGCCATGTCTCTAGTGAAATGAGCGTGTGGTTGGGACAGAAGGGGCAACCCTCTCGTTGCGTACGATTGCACTATGCATGCGGTTACGAGATTTGAGATTCTCTGGGAAGATAGACGTTGACCCTTTGATCTGTGTGCCAGGGAGACGAATAAATGGTCCGTAAGCCTGAATGATTTAGTACGATCTATGTAAAATGCTAAGGCCCTGCGGATGTCCAAGGAATGTAGGGCCGCGTCTCGTGGCGAGGCATGGGGCTTCGGGAAAAAGGTTGGCAAGATGACTGGTTCATTAACGTGGAAATTGGAGACAATCTTGGGTAGGAACCTCAGATGTAATCTCAAGACTACCCCATCGCTACGGAAAATCGTATATGGTGGAATGGCCATCATGGCGGAAAGCTCGCTAACCCTGCGTGCAAAGGTTATTGTGAGCAGGAAAACCGTTTTCAGAGTGAGGAATTGTAAGGATACGGTCGCCAGAGGCTCGAACGGTGGCCTCATTAGGGCGTCGAGTACCACGTCCAGGCTCCACACAGGAGGGACTGGGTTACGTGGTGGGTCCATATTGATAAGGCCCTTGAGAAATCGTTTAGTCGTAGGATGGGCAAAGATAGAAACGCCATCTATAGGTGGTGTGAATGCTGATATTGCTGCGAGGTGCACCCTGATGGAGGCTAACGCAAGACCCTTGTTTTTTTGGTGCCGTGCATAGTCCAGTACGGAGGAAATGGATGGACGTGTCAGATCGTGGTGGTTCGAGGTACACCAGGAGGCGTATCTGTGCCACTTGTGAAGGTAAGTTTTCCTCGTGGTTTGTCGCCTACTTTGTACTAGGACGTGTTGGACTGCGGCAGAGCAGAGAGATTCACATGGGTTCAGCCAGTTAGGAACCATGCTGTTAGGTTCAGCATTTGTATCTGGGGATGTTTCAGGTGTCCTTGGGCTTGTGTGAGGAGGTCGTGGAGAGGCAGAAGGCGGATCGGTGTCCGCACAGAGAGGTGGTGCAGGAATGGAAACCAGTGCTGGCGAGGCCAATCTGGGGCTATGAGGATTAGCGTAGCCCTGTCCGCCTTCAGCTTCTGAAGGACCTTGGGAATGAGAGGAAATGCATAAAGGAGGGGTCCGCGCCAAGTCATGAGGAAGGCATCCCCTAGAGATGCGTGGCCCAGGCCCGCTCTGGTGCAGAACTTGCGGCATTTTGTGTTGGCAGGACTTGCGAAGAGGTCCACTCGGGGAGTCCCCCAACGTTGGAAGATGTCGTGTAATATGCTGTCGTGCATTTCCCATTCGTGTTTCGAGTGGAAGTGTCTGCTCAGGAAGTCTGCCGTCATGTTTGTGGTGCCAGGTAAGTAGGATGCCAAAGGAGTCAACCCGTGGCGAATGCACCAGTTCCAAAAGCGGATAGCTTCCATGCATAGCGAACGGGAGCAAGCGCCGCCCTGGCAATTTACGTAGTACATGGCTGCGATGTTGTCTGTAAGTATCGTCACAGTGGTATTCCAAATGTAGACGAGGAAGGATTTGCATGCGTTGAAAATAGCATGAAGCTCTAGGAGGTTTATGTGCAACCTTGCTTCTCATGGGGACCATTGGCCTTGTACCGAGAGGGAACCCATGTGGGTCCCCCAGCCTAGTAGGGAGGCGACTGTTGTGATTTGGTGGAGAGGCTGCTGCGGGTGAAATGGTACACCTGACAGCAGGTTTGTGTGGCTGGTCCACCATCGGAGTGATTGAAGAACGCCAGGTGGCGGTGTAATGGGCCTGTGGAGATCGTATCTGGTGTGGTGGTATACGAGGGTCAGCCAGTGCTGAAGGGCACGCAGGTGTAGTCTGGCGTATTTCACCACGTAAGTTGTGGCGGCCATGTGGCCCATGAGTCTGAGACATGTGATGAGTGGAACGGTGGGGCTCACAGTGATGGTGCAAATGAGGTTCTGGATGGCCTGAAACCTTTGCAACGGTAGGAACGCTCTGCCAGCAAGTGAGTCCAGACAGGCCCCAATGAACTCGATGTCCTGAGTGGGATGCAAGACGGACTTCTTCTCGTTGAGGAGGAGTCCGAGCGATCGAAAGACTTGCATCGTGAGGTGAACCATGTGGGAGATCTCGTGTGCCAAAGCGCCTTTGAGCAGGCAATCGTCCAGATAAGGGAAGATGAGCACCCCTTGGCGTCGGAGAAAGGCCGTGACCGCGGATAGGACCTTTGAGAACACCCTGGGGGCTAAGGATAGCCCGAAGGGGAGGACCTTGTATTGAAAATGGTCCTTCGCCACGACAAAGCGCAAGAACCTTCTGTGAGCAGGGTGGATAGGGTCGTGGAAATAGGCGTCCTGGAGGTCGAGGGCAGCAAACCAGTCCTGTGGATTTAAAATAGGGATTATGGCAGCTAACGTTGTCATTTTGAATCGTTGTTTCCCGAGAAATTTGTTCAGATGACGGAGGTCTAGGATAGGGCGCCAGCCTCCGGACCTTTTCTGGGTGAGGAAATAGTGAGAGTAAAAGCCCCTGTTCCTGAAGTTCTTCGGAACTGGCTCTATGGCACCCAGAGAGAGAAGGCGGGTGACCTCTAGTCTGAGGAGGGTTTCGTGAGAGGGGTCCCTGAAGAGGGATCGGGTGGGAGGGGTGGTTGGTGGGATGGCTATGAGAGGGATAGGATAGCCGAACTGAACAATCTCGAGGACCCATTTGTCCATGGTGATTTTTGCCCATTGATGAAGAAAGGGTCTTAGACGGTAGTGGAATATCTGGGTTGAACGATTCACGGTGCTGCCTGTGGCTGTGTGCTCGCCCTCGACCAACACATCAAATCTGTTGCTTGCTGTTGGAAGTCATGTTCGTTCTGCTGTTCAGGTTTCGGCGTTGTTGAGGCCTCCGGCGAGAACGCTGGTTGTCAAAAGGCCTCTGTTGTTGGTGCTGCTGTTGCCACTGGGCTGTATCTACACTGGGCCACTTATTCCAGAAAATCAGCCGCTTTTACGGAATAAGCTGCGAGCTGTCTACACTGGCCCTTGAATTTCCAGAAAAGCAACGACGCTCTACTGTACAAAATCAGCCGCTATTCTGGAAAAACTATTCTGCTCCCGCGCGGGCATAAGTCTTTATTCCGGAACACTGTTCCGGAAAAGGGCCAGTGTAGACAGCCCAGTAGTCTTTTCCGGAAAAAAGCCCCGATCACGAAAATGGCGATCGGGGCTCTTTTCCGGAAAAGCGCGTCTACATTGGCCACAGATGCTTTTCCGGAAAAAGGGCTTTTCCGGAAAAGCAGCCTGCCAATGTAGACGCTCCTTTTCCGGAAAAACTGAAAATGGAATAGTATTCCGTTTTAAGCAGTTCCGGAAATTCATGCCAGTGTAGACAAAGCCCTGGTGTCTAATGTAGGGGTAATCATATCTGCGCTGATAGGGTGAGTACCGACGTCTCTTTAAGGGGGGCGTATACATCACCAGAGTTTGCAGGGTTTTCCGAGAGTCTTTAGAGGAGTGCAGGATTGCATCCGTGGTCTCTGCAAAGAGCTTATCCTTGTCAAAGGGTAAGTCCTCGACTTTTGTCTGCAGTTCCTTTGGAACTCCTGCCGCTTGAAAGAAGCTCTATGCATAACAATAGCCGTAGCGGCAGAGTGAGCAGCAGTATCAGCCACGTCCATGGCCATCTGGAGGGATGTTCTCGCTGATGTGTAGCCCTCTTGGATGAGTGATCTCAGGATCGATCTTTTTGAATCGGGGAGATGATTCATGAGAGAAGTGAGGCGTGAAATTGTATCGAAGGAATGGTTGGAAAGATGCGCCAAGTAATTGGCGATTCTGAGGAGTAAAGTCACTGAGGTGTATACCTTTCTGCCCAGGACATCAAGCGTCCTTACGTCTTTATCAGAGCTCTGGTGTTTGAGGTGAGGGGCTCTAGATCTCTGCTGAGCTGCGTCGACTACTAAAGAGTTAGGCTGTGGATGGGCGAAGAGGAATTCCATGCCCTTTGGTGGCACGAAATATTTCTTGTCGGCTCTTTTGTTGGTGGGAACGGCTAACGCTGGAGCATGCCACACTTCGTCAGCCAGTTCCAGGATGCCTTCGTCGAGAGGGATGGCGAGGCGTGAACTGTGTCGCGGTTGGAGATTCCTAAAAAGCTTGTGTTGCTTATCTTTGAGCTCTTGTAGGGGAATCTCCTGTATAATCGCTACCCGTTTAAATAATTCTTGGAATTGATGGAGGTCGTCTAGAGGAGAGCTGTCGTCGGGGTTCACTGCATCCTCCGGAGGAGATGAGACCGGAATGGAAGACCCCGAGGCATGGTGCACGAAGGGAGTATGTTCCGGCTCTGAAGAGTGGTGAGATGGAAGCTGGAGTGGCTGCCATACCGATAATGGTACGGGGAGCAGGGCAAGCAGGAGCGGAGGTGTGATGCCCTAGAGGAGGCAGGAGAGGCAGAGAGATGTCTGCACTGGTGCCTGCAATGGGGAGATGCAGCAGCCAGAAAGGGGGAGGGCAGTCTCGACGAGCTGCGCGGAGAGCGGCACCGATGAGAGGACCGGCGTGGGGATCGCAGCACCGGCAGAGGAGAGGACAGTGCTGGGGAGAAGAAGCGGGAACTGGAGTATCTGTGGCGGCGTGGGGAATGGAAAGCAGCAGCAGGGCTCTGGGGTGACTGAACTGCGGTATGCGCTGAAGCGCTAGCCGCTGAATTACTCAGCTCCTGGTGCGGCAGAGCAGGAGCAATCTGCACCGCGCTGGCCCCAGAACGGGTCGGCGCCGCACGGTGACTCGAAGGCGGGGCCGGTGTCGGGGCCGGTGCCGTGATCAGATCCGGGGCTGCTCTCGGCGCCGGCTCAACGCTCGGCGCCGGAGGAGGAGGCAGCGGATGAAGTGATGCCGGCTGGGGAGCCGGCGTCTTTGTAGGCTCCCGTGGCCGCTTAGTCTTTGAAGCCCGGAGGCAGGGGGACATGGCTTTGGAATGCCAGAGGTCCCCGGTGTCTGTGCCTGGCTGTCCCTGCCATTAAAGGCTGCTGGCAGGGATCTTTCAGAGGCTGGCATTGCCTCCCGGCAGGAGCCGCATTTTTTAAAGCCGGTAGCTGACATTTGCCGGCAGCCTGCTGCTTGTTATCTCTTGTTGTTTTTGAACAGTAGGTGGTTGTTAAGGCTGATAGCCTGGTAATGGCTCTGGCCAGCTATCTTTTGTTCTTGTTATCTTAACAGTCGGTCTTTTTTTTTTTTTTTTTTTTTGTGAAGGGAGCTCTATAGGAAGAAGCTGACAGGAGAACAGCTGAGAGGCGGGAGGTAAGAGGGTCTTTGCTTTCACTCCCGATAGTTCTTGTTTGTCCTTCCTCTCTTGAAAGAATTTTTTTTTTTTTACTTTATGGGGAGAGAGGGGAGAGGGAGGAAAAGGAAATTTTATATATAGAAAGGGAGAACTAGAAGCCGTCTAGCTCTGTGGAGAGAGGAGCGCGGTTACAGGCATCTGCAGCCTGAGACGGTGAAGAGGAACTGGCGGAGGGGCCGGACCGCGCGACAGAAAGAGCATGAAAGCCGCGAGCCTGTGGCACATGTGTGGTCCGGCCAGACACTGCTAATGACAAGTCTCCGTCTGCGGCGCCGGGGCAAGCCCAGCACCCATAGTGGAGCACCCGTGGGGACATCCTTGAAGAAGAACAAGGCGGTTTTTTCAAAAGTTTTTCAACTTTTTGAAAGTGCTCTTTCGAAAAAAGGTGTTCTTGAATGCCAACAGGGCTTTTTGGAAAGAGAGCACCGAGACTGCTTGGGTGGTCTCTTTTGAAAAGGCGGCTCACTTTTTCAAAAGAAGTGGTTGCAGTCTAGATGCTCTCTTTTGAAAGAGGCTTGTAGTCTAGACGTAGCCACACAGAACCTGCCCAGGGCTGTCTCCACTCCAGCTGCAGATCTTCAAGTGCGCCCAGGCAAGCAAATATCTGGGACTGTGAGATCCAGAGGAGTGTGCACTCCTGGCTGGGATAAAGGGTGGCAGTGGTTGTGCCCCTTTAATTGCCGCGTGTCCCGAGCAGGCTTCCATCGGGTGCCGAACAGAAAAAGCAGAAAGACTTCCTTAATTAGAAAATACCGGACATTTGTATGTTTGGTATTTTCTCAATTTATTTAACGGACACAAAGTCCAAATACACCTTGCAACCCTATACTGGAATAATTTTATTACTGGAGGCTCCCCAGGCACATTAAGTGTGACAGGGCTAGCCAGGTGGAGGCATCACCATTGTATATTCCTTTAGGAGCAAGGGACTGCAGCAAGGGAGTGGATAGGGAATCCCCAACTACAAAACATCACCACTGAGGTACTCAGGATCTCCTTTAATGTTAAAACTATCAGGCGCCCAGGCACACAGGTAAGCGTGGCCTGCTCCTGAGTAACCCAGGAAGGAAAGGAGAGGTTACTCACCTCAGCAGAAACTGGAGTTTTTCGAGATGGTTGTCCCCGTGGGTGCTCCACCTTGAGTGCTCCATCTTGGGTGCTTCAGCGCTGAGCCCAGGACGAAGATCTTTTACAGAAGTACCCTTGGCTGGCTGTGCGTGCAGGGAGCCGGTGTGTGTTCTATACAGGCCACTGTGCATGAGTGACCAGCCCCCCCCCCACACTCCTCAGTTCCTTTTCTGCCCCGGAGATGCTGTATCTCGAAGCAGAAGAAAGAAGGGAGAGTGGTGGAGCACCCACGGGGACAACCATCTCAAAGAACTCCAGTTACTGCAGAGGTGAGTAACCTCTCCTTCTTCTTCGAGGACTGTCCCCGTGGGTGCTCCACCTTAGGTGATTATGAAGCAGTGTTCATATGAGGTGGTGGGAGCTTCAGATGCTGAGATTGTGAGGCCATGAGTATTGTGTGGCCAAAGTTTGTGTCCACGTCTGCGAAAGTTTTCAGTGCATGATTTGTGAAGGTGTGTGGCTTTACAAATGTTTTCCATCGATACTCCTCGTAGGAATGCCGTGGTGGCTGCCATTGCCCATGTCGAGTGAGTTTGTACCGCTGGTGATAACTTTTTTTGGGCTATGATATATGCTAGTTTGATGCAACTAGATATCCACTTTGAAGTCTCTGATTTGATATAGGCAGCCCCTGTGACCTCTCAGTCGAAGGGACAAAGAGCCGTGGAATTTTCCTAAAGGGCTTAGTGTGCTGTAAGTAGAACACTAATGCTCTGTGTACATGCAGGGTATGGAGAGTTGCTTCTATGGTGTCCTTGTGTGGTTTGGGGAAGAAGACAGGTAAGTGTATTGGCTTATTGCAGTGGAATTCAGAAAGTACTTTGGGGAGGAATTTGGGGTGGGTTCTAAGCACGACCTTATCCCTATGGTATATAGTATAAGGTGGGTTTGCCATCAAAGCTGCTATTTCCCCTACTCATCTGGTGGACGTGATTGCTACCAGGAATGCCACTTCCATAGAAAGATGTAGGAGCAAGCAGGTGGCAAGTGGCTCAAAAGGTTTGCCCATGAGCACTTTCAGTACGAGATTTATGTCACATGCTGGAGTTGGATCCTTATGGGGGGAAATAGGTTGTGTAGAACCCGCATAAATTGTTTGATTGATGGGTGTGTGCAAACTGAGTGTACTTGGATTGGGTCATGCAAGGCGGAGATAGATGCATTTTGACGGTATTGAGGGAGAGGCTTGTGCTATGTAATTCTAACAGGTATTGCAAAATGTGAGATACATCAGTGTGTGGAAATTCGCGTCCATGAGCTTCACACTAGGCCTGGAGCCTCTTCCATTTTTGAGTATATGTCTTTCTAGTTGCAGGTCGTCTGGAGTTGGCGAGGACACATTGAACTGGTTCTGTGAATGTCCTTTCTGATTGAGTCAGCCAGAAAGCATCCACGCTCGCAGATGTAATTTGTGGATGTGCGGATGAGGGATTCGACCATTTTGTTGAATGATCAGCATACATACTGGCAGAAAGTGATACGGTGGCAGTACGCTCATCCATAATGGGTATGGATACTATGTTTGTCTGGGCCAATTGGGTGTTACAAGTATCACTTCAGTGCTGTCCCATCTGATTTTGGGGATCACTTTCTGTATCAATGGGAAGGAAGGGAACTCGTATGCTAAGTGTGCGTTTCATTCTATACTGAAAGCATCCCTCAGAGACTCTGGACCTATGCCTGCTCTGGAGCAGTAGCGTGGGCATTGGGAGTTGCTGATGGTTGCAAAAAGGTCCACTATTGGGAAACCCCACTTCTTGAAGAGATGATTGAGGATTGTTTTGTTCATCTCCCATTCATGATTCTGGGGAAACTGTCTGCATAGTCTGTCTGCCAATACGTTGTCTTTGCCTGGTAGATATGTAGCTGTCAGCTGTATGTTCTGTAAAATGTACCATTCCCAGAAGCTCAGTGCTTCCTGGCATAATTGGTAGGAGCTCGCTTCTCCCTGTCTGTTGATGTGTATATTGTTGAGATGTTGTCTGTGAGCATGTATACTGTTTTGCCCCAAATGGGGTGTGTGTGGAAGAGAGAAAATTAAGGCATGCATACCTTATTGCTCTTAGTTCTAGTACATTTATGTGTTGTCTGGTCTCATCAAATGTCCATTGTCTCTGTGCCTATTCATGGCACTGGTGCGCTCCCTAACCTAGGAGTGAGGCATTTGTGATGAGTGGAGAAGGCCGCTGGAAAGGCACTCCTGCACACATGTTGTCATGTACCGTCTACCATGTAAGAGGTTTTTATGTGGCTAGGCATGATAAGATTCTTGCTCAGCAGGTGGATGTGAGGTTGATATATTGTGTGGCACCACAGTTGTAGTGGTCTCATTCATAGCCTCGCGTATTGGACTATAAAGGTGACAGCTGACATGTGCCCCAGTATCTGCATGCAAGATCGTGCATTTATGCTTGGCCATGACTATGCTGTCTGTATGAAGTGTTTGAGAGACAGCCATCTGTTGTGAGATAGGAATGCTCTGGCTTTTGTACAATCCAGGTATGCTCCTATAAACTCCAGAGTCTGTGAAGGGGTGAATATGCAATTTGCTGTATTGAGCATTAGGCACAACATGCCAAAGAGAGCTGTGGCTATAGAGACAGCTTGTTGCGTCTCTTGGTGAGTTGGCCCTGTTATGAGACAGTCGTCGAGGTAAGGGAATTTTGTAAAGTTGCTCTTACATAAGTGGGAGGCCACGACTGCCAGGACTTTTGAGAATACTCTTGGAGCTGTGGAGAGTCTGAAAGGTAGTACCCTGTATTGTGTTTTATTGTGAAGCAGAGATATCTTCTGTGATATAGGTGAATTGCGATATGGAAATATGCATCTTGGAGATTGAGGGTAGACATCCAAGCTCCTTTCTCCAGGGTAGGTATAATTGTAGCCAAAGTAAACATCTTGAAACGTTGGTATTGGACATATTAGTTGAGTTTTCATAGATCTAGTATCCGTCTCCATCCCCCTGACTTTTTGATCATGAGAAAATAATGGGAGTAAAAACCCCTTCCCCTGTGTTGTTCGGGGACCTCCTCTATGGCTCCTATTGCCATGAGGCATTCCGCCTCTTACAAGAGTAAGGTCTCATGAAAAGGATCCCTGAAGAGGGTCAGGGAAGGGGGGTGAAAGGAGGAATAGATGTGAAGGGGATGCAGTAACTAATTCTTATGATTTCCAACAACCACTTGTCGGTGGTGATGTCCTGGATCAGGGGCAGTGACTGCTTACTCTGGGCTGGCAGGCTTGGAGCTCGCACAGGCACTATGGCCAGAGTCTACCCCTTTAAGGGCTCCAGGGAGCAGGGGAGGGAGAGAAGTGTTCTTGGTTGAGGCTGGAGTGGCCACCATGGCACCCTGGGAAGGCTGGAGGCCCCCTATTTCGAAATAAGTGTCTACACAGCACTTATTTCAAAATAACTATTTCAAATTTGGCATTATTCCTTGTAGAACGAGTTTTACCAAATTTGAAATAAGCACCCCGCTATTTCAAATTTATTTCGAAATAGTGGTTTGGCTGTGTAGACACTCGGAACGTTATTTTGAAATAAGGGCTGTTATTTTGAAATAACTTTTCTGTGTAGACATACCCTAACAGATGTATTGGAGCATAAGCTTTCATGGGCAAAGACCCACTTCGTCAGATGCATATAGCTACATTTATCTGATGAAGTGGGTCTTTACCCACGAAAGCTTATGCTCCAATACATCTGTTAGTCTATAAAATGCCACAGGACTCCTTGTTGCTTTTGCATGGTATTTGGTATTGTCAGCTCTCTTACATACCGGGGGGATTGTGGCTGGGGTGGTCCATATCACTTTTGCCGGATCCATTAGTGCCTCATTCATTGGGATGACCAGTTTTGAATACACCGATGCTTATAGGAGATTCGTGAGCTTGTGCGGGATTTGGGGAGCATCTGAGTGTAATGTCTAATATCTCTACCACTCTCTTAAATGGTTCTTGAAATGCCCTAGCATCATCAGCCCCTGTGGGTGTTGGGCCTGTTAGTGTGTCCGCAAGGCCCTTGTTATTGGCACAGGAACCAGCAAGGTATTGACACTACATCACAAGCGTCTTCCCAATCTGCTGCTGAGGAACTTCCTCAAAATAACTCTCAAACTCTTTACCATGTATCTGCTGCATCCCCAGAATACTGGGAATCCAGATACTTCTAAAACAGCATAGGCACACCCCTGCCTGCATAATCCTGCCTAAAGATCTTTACCACATGGAGGACACCATTTTGCAGAGCATGCCACCCTGCCCTGCCAGTGCATGTGAAGGAACACCACATGGGATTTTGCAGAAGGCACCACTTGCTCCCTCTACCAGCATGCCCTTGCAGGCACCATACATATGAGGTCATGCTGCACAAAGGAAGGTGTGAGCTCCCAAGCAGTATGCAAGCTCATGTTAGCAGTGGCACCGCAACATGTTTTGAAAAATGACATTTTTCGTGTGGCAAGATTACACTGGCACAGTTGGAGCAGCATTCTCTGACACCAGACAGAACCACACACAGTACCATATGAGAACAAACATTACCAAAAACAGGTCCATCCAGCTAAAATTAGATGAATGGCCTGCCTATTGTTTGGTGGTTTCCCTTTTCAGCCTGAGCTAGAGCCTTTTATCCCAGCTGATGCTAATCAGCTACTTAATCACAGTTGAAGATCAATTTATTCACCTCTTCCTGACTGCTACCATATGAGATCCAGGCCAAAATGGGTTATATTTTGTTGGTTCTATTCCATGCCAGCAGGAAATAGGAAATGTGATTGTTAAAAGAAACAAAGCATAAGAGCCTTCTCTTGAATTGGGTAGGCTCCTAACTTAGACTAAGTACAATTGGTCAGTCCTACCCCTGCATCAGCCACAGGAGTCCCAAGATGAGAATAGGAAGAATAAATAACTCACTTCACTTGTTAAGTGGATATACTGAAGCATCTTCATTGTCACTAAAGTTTCATTGGAATCTTCAAGAAGAAACTAGGAGTAAAAAGAGCAAAATATTTTGGAATCTCCATCCCAACCAGAAATTAATTCCATGTGATAGTTTTCAACAGTAGCACATTTCATGAAACATCTTTCCATTAAGTAGGATTCAGACATATTTGCCTACATCAGGGCATATTTGCCTACAAAAGGGCCTCCGCGGGCTGCATCCGGCACACTCTACCACTCCCCCACCCCCAGGCCAATTAGGATTTGGGGGCAGGGGAAACACATGACGTTTCCTCCGCCCTGCCAGGAGCATGTAGCACTTTTAAAAAACAGCTCCTCTCACAGACTGGCTGCCTGTCGCCCTGTGCTGCTGCCTCTGATACAGAGGCAGCAGCGTGGGGTGGCAGCAACCCCTCTCTTGGAGGGGAGCAGAGCTCCTGGACCCGGCACAAGCTGGAATTGAGCCAGGCTGCCTGCCTGCCTGGCTCCTAATACACTTTAAATGCAGAGCCGCAGCAGGGGTAGGTCCCGGACCCAGCTTGAGCCAAGACTGAGCTGGGCTGCTGGCCAGCCTGCTAAAAAAATTACTGGCGGGGGTGGGGGAGGGAACTGCGTGTAGTCTATAGCATTAAACTATAAGCTTTTGTTTATCAGTTAATCGATTCACTATTACATCCCTAACACACATACATCTAATCAAAATATTTCTAGAGAGAGAAGAAGGAAGAGTCAGCATTGCCACTGAGCTCCGTCTTCAGCCAAGGACAGTTGAGAAGGAACTGAATGGGTTCATGCATATGAGGTGCCAACAGCACCACAAGAGACTTACTATGCATACACACCCTGACCAAGCACTGATACTGGAAATCTCTGACCTGTGGTGCAGGAAGACACAGACATCTAAAGTGGAGCACCCATCGGGACACTGCTCACAGAAGTAAGTTATAGTCCTGTGATTTTATTTCTCTGAAAGTACTCTATCAGGATTTTTATCCTTGGATCTAGACTGAAGAGTCAGTTAATTATCAAATAAATGTTGTCCCTGTAGGTACTTATCAATTGATCAAACACCCTTTAAGCTTTTCTTTGCTAAACTGAGTAGATTGAGCTCCTTGAGTCTATCATTATAAGGCAAGTTTTCTAATCCTTTAATTGTTCTTGTGACTAGTCTCTGAACATTGTCCAGTTCATCATTCTTGTGTTGTGGACACCAGAACTGGACTCAATATTCCAGTAGTGGTTGAACTAGTGTCCAACACAGTGGCTAAGAAACCTCTCCACTACTACTCAAGATTCCCATTTCCATATCTAAGGTCCCCATTAGCCTTTTTGACTGCAGCACCATAATGGGATCTCATGTTCAGCTTGGACTAAAGTACTGTATATATTTTATCAAGTCTTCCAATCTTCGTTTTAAAACTTAGTGATGGTAAATCCACCATGTCCCTTTGTAAATTGTTCACATGGTTAATTTTCAGACACTGGGTCTTGTTATATCTTTGTCAAACTAAAGAGCCTCTACTTTCAGAGATCCTCTTCCATCATCTCAGAATGTTTTCAAGTCATGTCTCAATCTTTTATTTTTATTTTTGGTAATCTGAACACATTTAACTTCTTAAGTCTCTCCCTGGAAAACAGGTTTTGAGAATTCAATCTTTGTGGGTATTTGCTGAATCCTCATGAATTTTGCAACATCCTTTTAGAAGTGTGGATATCAGAATTGGACTTAATGTTTCAATAATGGTTTTACCAATACTATATACAGAAGTAATACCATCTTCTTACTCTGACTCAATATTGCCATGTTTATACACGGAAGAACTTTATTAACTCATTTAGATAGAGCATTACATTAGGAGTTCATATTCAGTGGCTTATCCACCATCATCCCTGTTTTCAAGAGTACAGTCTCTAAAACTGCTAGAGACATGCTAAGACTGCTAGTTGCAGACTAACCATATTCTAACATGTGTTTTAGCCCCAAAACTCCTACTATCCAAACACAAAATAGTTAATATGTCCTGTGAACCTATGGTCTATTTCATACCTAGGGTATGGGTAAAAGCACATGTTTCACTTTAAGGTGTATTTGCTACTTGCCAATTTTGTAATGATCATGGAGCTAAAGCATGTCTAACTGAGTGGGTGTGTTAGTTATCCTTCCAATACCATCCCATAATTCCCAGGGTTTCTATTTACTTACTTTTCACTAGTCTCCATGCAGTTGTAACTACCTACCAGTTCATATACAATGGTCAGCATTACATTTTTCTTTCCATGTGAACTATTCCATTTTTTACTGAACTCAGCCAAACTGAGCCAAACACACGATGCTTGCCAGAGTTCTGGTTGAGGAAAGCAAGACCCATGATTTGGGAAGAAGCATCAGAAACCTGAACTTACATGTGAAGATCTCAAAAAGTCTGATGGAGTAGGGATCAGTCAGATTGCTGTCTCGTGCAGGGAGCACAATAATCACCTCAAAACTATCTATTGGCGGGCCAAGAATGACAATGGCAAGTCCTAGAACTCCCTGACTACTAGCCTCTGCGACAAAGAGTTTGCATTGCTGCTAACCTCCATCCTGAGTATAGAGCTCACAGTGACAGGCTTCCTAACAGGGATGGTATGATGATTTTCTGACTGAAGGAAGAGAAAAGAGGGACATCACCAGAAGACAGCCCATCGACAGAAGGGATGGAATAGCAGAAAAAGACCTCAGAAAAGACTCTGGAGCAGGAACTGGCACCAGACCAGGACACGCAGCAGAATGGGCCTGCAGCCATATTCCAAAGAGTTGCTCAGGAATGAGCCTGTGAGATAGCTGGAGAGGAAGAAGCAAGACAGCAGGAACTGCAGCTATAGCCTGGCAAGTGGCAATGATCAACTCTATTATTTCTGTAATGTTGGAAATTGCAGAATAAATAGAAGGGACGTTCAGACAATGACCAATACAATTATTGTTACAGAGGGATTACGTTCAGGGGTATGAGTTTGGCTTCAATTGAGCATGGAAGTCACATCTTTTTCCTGGTCTTCTTTCTTCCCCCCTGACCAAGATGGATTAAAGTTGCTCTCTCTTCCACTCTAGGTCATTCAACAGATTAATATCTTCCAAGGTTTCTCTGGTCTGAAATAATGTTATGAATGAATACTTATAATTGGCCATGGTCTGACTACCCCCACACTACAAAAGCAGTTCCAATTAAAAATAAATCAAATTGTCATTGAAGGATAAAATTAATTTGTTGTCAGTATGACCTCTGTGTGACCTGGATGTCAAACTTGGTCTTTGTAAAGAGGTACGTGCTTGGTCACAGGTTGCAACAGGAAGGGGATAGGTGAAACTAGTATAAACCTGTTTTACTGGTATGAATCTGTTGTAAGGCCTGAGAAGGGAATGTGAGGGAGTAGATAATGATTGGAGGGGATTTGGTGCAGAGGGCATGACCTGAGTGTTAATGATTGGAGGAAGTTTGGTGCAGAGGGCATGACCTGTGTATGCATGCAACTGTAAGTGGTCAGTGGGAAAGGGGTGATTACCATGAAAGATAGTACAAAAGACATTGCCTTTTGTTTGGGAAGTTGCGAAACTTTCCTGAGAGTATCCTGGAGATTTTTGTCCTGGAATGCATTCCTGAATAAAGTTGGTTGCTTAAGAAGGGTGTCTGAAATGGAATGGGAAAGGGGCTTGGACCCCCATCCAAACCCTTGGATTAAATTCTCCATCATCATCTTTCATCTGGATATGAGTATAGCACGGGTATCTGAACAGGCATGTGTATAAAGATGGAGTAAGAGTCTGATGGAGATGATAAAAATATCAAACTTTGGCCTTGTTGTGATGTACAACACTAAAAGGGAAAAGGGAGATTCTTACTCTCTTTTTCTCTTTTCATGGGCAGAAAATATATGCTTCCATGTTCTTGACAGACCCTTTCACTTCAGCTGAACCAAGGCAAGCACCTAGATCTCTTAGGAAAAGACACTTATCCAGCTTAGGAAAAAGTTCAGATGAACTGCTGCATAACAAACCAGGCAAGTCAGATGAACAACTGGATGTTTGCCAAGTAAAAGAGGAGCGGAACATGTAGCAAGCATTAAGAATCTAAATTCTGCTACAAATGTGCTCCCCAACAAAACTATCACCATTGCCTTCTGAAGTTCAAAAACTGCTGCTGAAATGCCCTTCACTGACTCACAGACTATCTGTATCCAGCAATCACCGTACCGCTCAAAACAAAACCAGCTCTTCCATGGCTTGCAACTAGATGGAAATAGCATATAATACCAGGCTCACATAGGGCCTACAGGACCTATATTTTTGGGGGGATAGGTCCATACATTATTAAGTCACAGCATATAGCACTAGCACTCAGCTGCACATGCTCAGAGCCAGAAATCTGATTACAGGTAGAACATCTCCTCTAAAAAGACAAAACAAAAAAAGTTGGTAATAAGCTGCATGCCTGTGGGCAATATATGAATCCTAGAAACATCGTTGTTAATGGGACAGGACTGACTCCTGGGAAGATGTTGCCTTTAACCTGAAGTTGCTATTAATCAAAATTACTATTAAGCAGAATCTACACTATAAATAAAAGACGTCCTGGTGGAATGCTGATATCCAAATAGGAGAGTCTATTGAGTTTATTTCAGTGCATATTCTTCTAGGCATTATTTGAGACCCCACAGTTAATCTCAAAGCAGATTAATCCAACCTTAAACAGCACCATTTTCACACAGGCTGAATAGATTTAACTATAACCAGTGACAATTACATTTTAATGGATATGTAAATTATTTAAGTGAGTGCTCATCAACTGAAGGGTATATTTAAATTTCTAACCAATGACTAAGAAGAATGCTTCATATCCTGAACTATAAATCAAACTTCAATGTTTCATACACATTTTTACTGGGAGACTTAAATGCAGACGGATTGCTATAAAATAGTTAAAATGTGCCATCTGACAGTTAGAAGCAATATTACTGTAATTTGATTAGACTTACCTTAGCTTTGTCGGCTATAAAATAACATTCTAAGTATCTGGAAGATGTGTCATGAGTATTAAGTTCATCTTTCTGGAAGTGAAGATATGTAAAGCAGGGTTATGTAATGTAAATTCTGATGTTTTACCTGTATGAAGAGTCATAGAAATACAGCACTGATCCGTAATCTCCTATATTATGTCATTTACCCCATGAAAATATCTAGCAGAAATATAATTCAATATGATTATGCCAAATACTATTTTTATGGCACCTACAACTATACATTTGATTAGAATTGCATGAAACTGACAGTGCTGGGTATGTACCACTATAAAATGGAATCATTTTTCTTTGCTCTAGGGCTTCCCTAGAGCAGTGGCTGTTCAAATTTTTCTGCTGGGGAACCAAAACCATCTGCTGTTTCTTGCTATATGCCACCCAATCCCAGAGACTTTTATTCAGTCAAAGAAAGAAGTAGCTCTTTTAGTCCCAGGGCTGTTGCTGGGTATGAACGAGCATCTCACCTCTTTTTTTCCTTCAACACTTGATTGCAGTGAAGTCAGTGAAAGCTTTAAGAAGCTGTGAACTGCTTGTTCTCTGTCCAGCACTGGGATCTCATGAAGTCTAGCAGTCATGGAATTTTATACATTTCCACCTCATCACAACTGGTGAGCTATCACTGAAAAGGCACCCTGAGTTGATCTGCCTCTGCTGGAGACAAGAGCCCCAGATCTATTTCCATCTGTTAATTTCTTTCTAGAAATGTTATGACCCCTATTTTCCTCAGTTTTACTTCCCTTCCCCCCATTTGGGGGCAGACAATACATGTATTTTTATTATTGTGATCAGTGTGTTCAGACTCCTGGATCTCTGATAAGATTCGGTGTTTGAAAGCTCAGAGGAATTAAACCCTCCCTGACAGTGAGACAAAAGAGCTAAGCAATGAGATTTAGTATATAAATGAGTTTCCAAGTGAACTCTTGAGTAGGTAAACAGGGGAGTTTTGATGGTTCCTTTTGTTTAGCTATGGCTCTGCACCATATAGTAGGTATGGATGAGGAGAGAACAACTGCTGTGACTTACTTGGAATGTGCTATACATTCCTTTCTGCTGAATGAAAGAAGGGAAGGGAAGGGAAGGGAAGGGAAGGGAAGAGAAGAGAAGAGAAGAGAAGAGAAGAGAAGAGAAGAGAAGAGAAGAGAAGAGAAGAGAAGAGAAGTAAATGCTGATGGACACACTAAGGGACAAGATATGTGGTTCGTAAGTGGACATTTCAACACTTCATAGCTTATGAGAAAATATACTTCTTGGACCACAAGATCCCAAAATCACTGCCACAAATGCAATAGGAGATAGGTTCGGTGATACAGGAACTTCAGAGAGTAGGAACTGAAGAAGCTGACTAATGATTTGTGACCAAGGTAAGTAATTATGGTGAGGAAATTGGATACTATTAGGCAGTCAGTTTTGTGCCAGGTCCGTGTTCTGTCTATATAAAATGCTATAGCTCGACGTACATCGAAGGTATGGAACAACGAGTCTCGAGTAGAGGCATGGGGTTTTGGATAAAAGACAAGTAAAATGATGGGTTAGTTGACATGAAATTGTGAAGTGACTTTAGGGATGAAGACTGGATGAGTGCACAATGTGACCGAGTCCCTGTTGAAAACCATGAACAGTGGCATTGCCATTAGTACCACCAATTCACTAACCCTACGGGCGGATGTGATTGCCAGTAGGAATACCACCTTCATGTTGAGCATAGATAACGATATTGTGGATAGCAGCTCGAAGGGTGGGTACATCAACATGTCCAGCACCAAGTCCAAGCTCCAAGCAGGAGGTACGGGTCTTCGGCAGGGCTTAAGGTTTGTTATTCCCTTAAGCAATATCTTGGTCAAGGGGTGGGCAAAGGTCAACTGCCCATCAATAGTTGCATGTGGGCTGCTGTGTCCACCACATCCAACGAGATTTGCAAACTTACTCATGCTTCCACAAAACCCTCTTGCACAAGGGACTATTAGAGGGGGCGCTTAGTTTCTGGCAGGTATTGAAGGAGCTGTGCTATCTTCTCATAGTTATCAAAGTTGTGATTAGATAACAAGGCAGCATAATTAGCCATGAGTAGGAGCAGGGTTGCAGAGGAATATACTTTTCTACTGAATATGTCTAGCTTTTTGACATCTGATGTTGCCTTATACTGGTGTTTTGGCTTGCTGTTGTGCCGCATCTACCACCAAGGAGTTCAGCTGTGGATGGATAAACAGGAACTCAAGATTCTTGGAAGGGACAAAATATTTCTTGTCTGTTCTCCTGCAGGTCAGTGACACCAACTCTGGTGTCTGCCAGATGATCTCTGCCGCCTCCATGATAGCTTCATCAATAGGGACGGCAACTTTTGCACTCTGCCTTTGGTGCAGATTTTTTAGTAGTCGATACTGTTTCGTTTGCACTTCTGTTAGCTGGATTTCCTGGGACTGGGCCACTCGCTTGAAGAGGTCCTGGAACTGTCTGAAGTCATCCGGCGGAGATATGTCTGCTGGGAAGACCGCCTCATCAGGTGAAGAGGATGAACAGTCAGGAATTGGGTTTTCAGTCTGCTGGTTCTCCGCTTCCAACAATTGGCCGTCTTCCAGCTCGGAGCGCTGTGTTGTGGCGCCCGGACTGTGTATTGGAGAGGTCAGCTGGCGACTATGGTTTTGCTGTGGCAGCATATGCCTCATAGGTGACAGGTCAGCGCATGAGGGTTGTTGATGTGCACGCTGGTGGAAGTGCGAACATGAAGAATACGGGGAGTTGTGGTGGTGATCATAATATCGATCTGATGGATGGGGTGACGAATACCTGGATGATCTACAGCTGGTATGTCACCTATCGTAGCTGGCATATAGAAAATAACTGATAGTGTGGTGACCACCTGTAGGATCGGTGCCTATAGTCACTATAGCAAGAGTGTCCACATGGAGAATAGCGTCTGTGGTAGAACTCCTATCTTGGGCTGTGCTGCCAGTAGGCATGCTGCAGAGGCAATCGGTACATTGGAGGAGAAGGGGAAGGTCCCGGTGAAAACCTTGGAGATGGGAAGTGAGTAGTCCCCTGTCTCAGTGTTCTTGCAGCTGCTTTCATTGGTGCCTTTGATTGGGTCGGTGCCGTCTCCGGCTCCTTCTCCAGTGCTGGTGTTTGAATCAGTTGCGGCACCACTGTTTTTGTCGGTGCCGGGGTTGTTTGCACTGTGGGACTACTCCGCGGTGCCGACAACAGAGTTGGCTCACTCGCCGATGCCGGGAGAGTTCCTTTTGGTGCCGATCCTGCCCGTGAGGGTCGCTGTTGCTCCAGCGTTGCCTGCGGGGTTGAATGGAGTGGTGCCGGCGCCTTTGAAATGCAGGCGTCGCTTGTTGGTACCCAGGCTGCTTTCGGTGCTGAAGAGGATCGTTCGGACGCCATGATCTTCTTTGTTTTTGCCCTCAACCCAGGCACTGAGGGTCATGGGACAGAGCCAGAGGACCCTAGCTTATTCCCTGCGGTCCTCTCAGGCGGGAGCGATCTCGCAGGGGAAGTTTTCTTTCTTTTATGTGCAGTCAGCTCAGGGGAGGAGACCCTTTGTTTTTGGGTCCCCCCAAGTTGTCCTGTAACCATTATATTGGGGTCCAGCGCCTGTTGAATAGTAACAATTTGAGGCTCATTTCCCTGTCTCAGCGGGAGTGGCTGTCATTTTAGAGCAGTGCCCGCATTTTTGGGGAATATGGGTTTCCCCTAGGCAGCGTATACACACTGAATGCCCATCTGAGGCTGGCATGGACTCCCCGCATAGCGAACAGTTTTTGAAACCTGGGGATCCAGGCATGACTGAGTTAAACTTGTCTTCTGTTAATAGTGTTGTCAGTTTAACCCCCTGAGGCTAAAGCCATTAGTCACTGACAGTGGGAAGCCACGGTTTTATCAAAGTGTTAACAAGTCTCTTTCTTCTTCTTGTTTTGTTTAGATAAGAGAAGAACAGTTAAAGGAAGGAGAGGATAACTATTTACAATTATCTACAGCTCCCCGGAGGAGACTGAAAGAATGCTGAGAGAATCGGAGCTCCATCTGTGGTCAAGGATGGTTGAGAGGAACTGAGCGGGGAGCCGGTTGGGTGCGAAGATCAAAGGGTGCAAACAGCGCAAAACACAGCCATGCAAAGCCTCTGAACTGCAGCACTGGGGCAAGCCGGACACCATGCTCCACTCAAGAGCTCCCACAGGGACCACTCGAAGAAGAACTGGGGGATTTAGGCACACAGCTTTAACATAGATTACATGATTTTGACAAACTGCTTTCTTCACAATGTCAGAAATGGTTTTAGGTTCCAGAATTGTAAATGGACAAACTATGGAAGAACAGAATTATTTTGTTTAGCTGAATACAAAGTGAATTTTCAGCACTGGTAAGCTCATTTGTAACGATTTTTAAAGATGGCCCTAACATTCACAGCTTAATATGTTCTACGTAATAACCATTTACTCTTCGTGAATCTATTGAGAACACTTACACCTATAGCAAGCTGTCTCTCAGTTTGAAATTCAGGTATTTGATGTTCTCTGTTTTCAGCTGCTTGGTCTTTGATATCTACATCAATTACTCCACATCGACCAGGTGAATCTTCTTCAGCCATCGTTCGATAAATAATGTGTTGAAATGTAGAAGAAGATTTAACAGGTTCAATTTCATAGTTTAAATCGTAAACCATCAAATGTCCCCTGAGAATTGCAAAATTGAAATGTAATTAAGGGACTCAGAACTGAAACTTAAAAACTGCTTAAAATATCTACATAAAAGTTTAGAGATGGTCAGGAATTTTTTATCTCAATTATTTTTGATGGATTATACCAGGGCAGGGAAACCTTTTTTGGGTCCAGGGCCACCGACCCACAGAAAAATAAATTGGGGGCTGCACACAAGTGAGAAACAAAAAAAGCTACCCCTCACCAACATGGGCTCCCCAATACTGGGGGATCCCCAAGCCTCAGGGATTAGATCCAGGCAAGTTGGGGGCTGCATCAGAGCGCCCCCTCCAGGTCTTAGATTCCCCACCCCAATACAATTATACAATACTATACAATAGAATTATACAATTTTGCAATATCGAAACTTCCTCACTTCCCTCCTGAAAGAAAAGTGCTATTAGCAAGCAACATTTTCAATTCACAATCTAATACAAATGTTCTTGGTAACTCAGCAACTCTGGAAAGGCAAGAATTAGGAGATGGAAGAATGCCAAGTGACCCCCATGCCCCAGATCAGTCATTGCTGCACTACATTCTTTTATAATTTATAAAATAAAGAAAATAAGATCACAAACTTTTGATTCTAGCCCTATGAAATGACCCTTATGAACTAGTTTGCATGAAATCTGCATTAGGAAAAGGTGACAGTAACCAAATGATTCTGTTATGGCAAATCTCTATTTCCATTTCAGAAGAATATATTTTACATTGTTTACAATCTAACAGATTGAGAGGCTGACATTACCAGAGTCCAGAGCAGGTGCTGAGAACTGCTACAGATTCCGGGATACCCTCCACATATCCAGAGTAGTAGCATTCATCCTGCAAAGTGAAAAAAATAAGGTTTTCTTATTTACTATTAATTCTAGTTACATAGGATAACAGATATTAGCTACATAAACTTCCTGAAGGGAGGTTCCAAAGAGGATGGAGAGAGGCTGTTCTCAGTGGTGACAGATGGCAGAACAAGGAGCAATGGTCTTAAGTTACAGGGGGGGAGGTCTAGGTTGGATATTAGGAAAAACTATTTCATTAGGAAGGTGGTGAAGCACAGGAATGGGTTACCTAGGGAGGTGATAGAATCTCCATCCCTAGAGGTTTTTAAGTCCCCTCTTGACAAAGCCCCAGATGGGTTGATTTTGTTGGGATTGGTCCTGTTTTGGGCAGGGGGCTGGACTCGATGACTTCTTGAGGTCTCTTCCAGCCCTAGGATTCTATGATTCTATGAAAATTAAACTAATGCAACACAAGAACTATATTATTTTGCATCTGCTCTCAAATTGTGTTTCTAAGATGAAAAGTGACTTTTTATAAATAATACTTTTCCACTCAGCAGATCTGTTCCAGAGTTAGATCTGTTGACTTTCATAGCAAAAACTAGTTTTGCTGCTTTTTAATCACATTAACTGTGCAGACAATGCAGCTGAAACTGAGTGAGCTTCAAAAGGGAGTTCCTCCTATATTGCACCTTTCACACAATGAATTCCTAGCTTATCTTACTGGTCACACTTCTGCAGCCTTAGCGTCAACGAATGATGGAAATTACATTCATTTTTCTCATTTAGTGCAGTCCAGAGAAGGTAGAGGAGGAGGGTGAAGCAGCTTCAGTTTAACACCCAAACTATATACATTTGCTTAAACTTGTACTCCAAATGGGTTAGAAAAAAGTATTGATTTATATTAAAATATGATACCACCTGTCACAAGGCTGATCTATAGGAATGCTGGCAAGAAACAGAAAAGTTAAAATGCAGAGATTTATTTTTATATATTCTTTCTCAGATCTTTCATGACCAGACTATTGCTTGTTCCCAATTTCCCTAATGCTGGAGGCAGCCCTCCTCCAGAATAATAGTATTTTTTTAACTTGAAAAGACAACTGTGTAAAAGTTAAAGTATTATCTGGCTCCATTCACTTGCAACAGGTCCTTGATCAGAAGAATTCACAAATCTCTTAAGAAAATAAACCATTCTTCCTTTTTCAAATTAATTAAATTAATTTCTCAGAGGGGTAGCCATGTTAGACTGTAACTTTAAAAGTAGCAGGTAGTTCTCTGGCATCTTAAGACTAACAAATATATGGGATCATGAGCTTTTGTTGGTAAACTCATCTGATGAAGTGTGCTTTACCCAGGAAAGCTCATAATCTTATATATTTGTTAGTCTACAAGGGCAGATCCACATTAGGAAATTATTTTGAAATAACTAAATTTGACTTAACTCCCAATTTTACAAAATTGAAAGAGCGTGTCCCCACTATGGGAAAGCCACGAAATTAGTCTGAGGCAGGCTCCATTAATATGAACGCACTAGACTTAGAGCCCCAGCAAGCACTAGGGAATAATTAGTTTAAATTACTGTAGGGAGTAGTTATTTCGAAATAGCTTCCACACTATTGCTATTTTGAAATAACTATTTCGAAATTAGTGTTATTCCCCAAGGAAAGCAGGAATACAAATTTTAGAAATAAGTGGCCCATTATTTTGAAATAAAGGGCTTGATAGCATGGACACTAGTGTAGGCAATGGCTAAGGTGCCACAGGGACTACTTAAATGAATTGTCATTGAAGGGAGCATCAAATTGTCACACATGGGGATTTTATACAAAATATTGACAAGCAGGACTGAAGTTTCCTATTCATGTATTTGTACATAATAATTGGGACCTATTTAGACTACTGCAATATGTAAAGTATAGTAGGGTATAGATCATATAAAATAGCAGAACTCATAAGCTGTACACACTTAGGCCTAATTCATTACTTATAAAAAAAAACAAGCTCACACACAGCAGGATTACCTCCCCAATATTCCATGGATATGCTGACACCCACCTTGAGACAGAACATCTGTTGTTACCACTAATTAATTCAAACTTAATATACAATTCCAGTGATTGTATCAAAATACACATTTCAGGAAATTACAGATCTGCTTCTGTCTAACTTGCATAAATCTCTTTTCTCATTATTCAGTGGAAGAGGTAAATAAGAGCAGAGTAGCTGAGTTCCCATATGCTCATTACCCCATTATGTCTGATTGGTTGGGGTCACCACAAAAGCCTAAAGCCCCTTACAGGGTGAATCTTGGCACTGCAGGACTTTAGTGAAAAGAATTGAATTTGTAAATTAATTGTAATTCCAATGCCTCTCTGTGTATTTGGCTAGTGGAACTGGTTTGTGACAAGACAGCCACTTGAAGATCTTTTAAACCATGATTAGGTAGATTGAAGTGTTCCCCAACAGGTTTCTGTATGTTCCCTTTATGTATTTCTGATTTGTGTCCATTGATTCTTTCCCATAGGGACTGTCCAGTTTGTCCAAAATACATAGCAATGGGGCACTGCTGGCATTTGATGGCATAGATCAAATTACTGGATGTTCAGTTATTTTGGTGGCTTATGTTGTTGGCTCCAGTGATGAATTCACTTGTATAGATATGAGGGCAGAGTTGGCACCGCAGCTGGTTGCAGGGCTGGGTTCCTGGATGCTTATGATGTGGTTGTGTAGCATGGTTACTGGAAAGAATTCATTTCAGGTGGGGGGTTGTCTGTACGTGAGAATTTTATTGAAAGTGTTTTTTAAAATGTCTTTCTTTGATTTCCTTTATTCAGGCACAATCAATCCTCCTCTCAGTGAGAGCAACAGGAGTTTGGCCAGTGACTTCAAGAGGAAAAAGTCTGGGCCCTTCCCACTATTACACTTATCAACTCCACTTCATGCTACCACTCAGCATCTCTTATGTCCTTGCCCTAACTATACATTTCTGTGTACATTTATTATGTATTTGGAAAAAAATTCCCTAACATTTGAATGTAAGAATGTAGGAACACAAGAATGGCCATATTGGGTCATACCAATGGTTCGACTAGCCCCCTATTCTATCTCCTAATAGTGGTCAATGTGGGGTGCTTCAGAGGGAACGAACAGAATGGGGCACTCATCCATCCCCTTGCCATAGAATCATAGGTCTGAAATAGTACGTCTACACAGCAGCGTTATTTCAGAATAACTGACATTATTCTGAAATAACAAAGAGTGAGTCTACGCTGCAAGCCACTATTTCGAATAATGTCGAGCTGAGAGATTTCTTACTCTGACTTCTGTAACCCTCATTTTACAAGGAGTAAGGGAAGTTGAAGGAAGAGTGTTCTTCCTTCGATTTCCTGCTGTGTAGACAGTGACAAAAGTTGAGTTAGGCTATCCCGACTTAAGCTACGCAATTGACATAGCAGAAGTTGTATAGCTTAATTCGACTTTATGCCTGCTGTGTAGATGTACCCAAAGGGATCTTGAGATATCATCAAGTTCAGTCCATAGCAAAACCAAGCATTGTAGAGCCCCAGCATCTGAAAGTCATAGGCTTTAATTTTAAATCAAAAGCATTTTGCAGCTAGTCAGAGTAGAAGAACTCTGCTCACCAACAGGGAGGGAAAATGGAAATGAGGAGAGAGTTGGAAGGACAAATAAGGTTTTTAAACTTTTTTTAAAAAAGCATTTTAAACTTTTCAGTGTTTTTGCCCATTTTCTGCATGTTATCCCTTCCTTCATTTAGAATTTGGCTAATTAATTAAAAGTATTTTATTTGGGTTGCCACTAATACTTAGGGATATAAATGCCAGTCTTCAGCCCACAGTTGTCTGAATACACAGAATAAACCCACAAATTATAATCCAATAGCTTCCCACACATTTGCTCTTGATGTTGCCACTTTTATATATTCAGTTTTTAGAGCACAGCAGCTTAATTGTACTCAGTATTGTACCTTTTAAAGTACATGTCACACACTTACCTGTATATATGGATAATCTGTTATCAAGTCTCCCTTCTGATTGTAAGTAATAACTGGGAAATGTGGAGCTATGAACATTCTGAAAATAATGATTACAAAAATCGAAAATTAGAAATCCAAAAACAAAGACCCTGCTGCATGCAATCTTGATGTATATGAACTGTAGGTTACATATGATCTAAAGACCAGATCACATGAAGGTATTCAGGTACCTAGCTCCCACTGAAATAAATAGGATTTACACAAATAAATATTTCAGAGTGTTGTGAGCAAGACACGAGAAGTCATTCTCTCACTCAACTCTGCCATGATTAGGCCTCAGTTAGAGTATTGGGTCCAGTTCTGGGCAACACATTTCAAGAAAGTTATGGAGAAATTGGAGAAGGTCTAGAGAAGAGCAATAAGAATGATTAAAGGCCTAGAAAACATGAGCTATGAGGGAAGGCTGAAGGAATTGGGCTTGTTTAGTTTGGAAGAGAGAAGACAGACGGGAAATGATAGAGGTTTTCAGGTGTCTAAAAGGGTGTCACAGGCGGGGCGAGGGAGGAATGATGATGATAGGACAAGAAGCACCGTGCTTAAACTGCAGCAAGGAAGGTTTAGGTTGGACATTAGGAAAAACTTCCTTACTGTCAGAGTGGTTAAACACTGAAATAAATTGCCTAGGAAAGTTACAGAATCTCAGTCACTGGAGATATTTAAGAGCAAGTTAGATGGAGATCTATCAGGGATAATCTAGATTCTAGACTGTGCTTGGTCTTGCTGTGAGGGCAGGAGACTGAACTTGATGATCTCTTGAGGTCCCTTCCAGTTTTAGTGTTCTATATTCTATGATTTTTGTCAGGACAATATATTCTGCAGATGTGACTTTGGTGTATAATTCATTTCTTGCCATAGAGCTGTGTTCTAAAAATATTTCATTACAAAATATTACTAGCCATTGCAGTAGTGAAGAAAATCATGTGAACAGAATGTACACAATGCAAAGATCACATAATGTAATTAGAAATTAGTCAAGTTGACTACCATTTGAAAGCTCTTTCTCTCACAAACACAACAGTACCCACCATGACAAACCCAGAAAGATTATGTAGCTGACAGGAGATTTTCAGTCAAATTAATGAAGAACTTCTCTCCAGGCACAGAGTGAAGATGCCCACATCTACAGCTATGTGCCAAAAAGTGAAACCAAGACAATATGACATTGTGTGACATTTTCTAACCTTAGCTCAGAACATCAGCTCCAGGAGGGAGCCTTTATGTGGATTTACGGGCCTTGCTTTCTAGGAGGTTAACACAGCCCAGCAGCACTAGGAAACATACCTCCTAAAAGTGCTGATATGCATTCATCACCTCAAAGAGGAATGTCTTGCTCTTGGAATTCTCATCTCTCTGAAACATATTCATTGAAATAATAGAAATGTAAGTCTGGAAGGAACCTCAAGAGGACATCTTGCTGAGTCCCCTGCACTGAGGTAGGACCAAGTAAACCTAGACCATCCCTGCCAAAACCTTCCAATGACAGGGAATCTACAAAATCCCTTGAAAACTTATCCCAGAGCTTGACTATTATTAAAGTTAGAATGTTGATTCTAGTAGCTAAACTAAATCTCCCTTTCTGCATATTATTTCTTATCCTACCTTTAGCAGACATGGAGGACAACTGATCACGGTCTTCTTTATAACACCCCTTAACATACTTGAGGACTATTAGGGCACATCTACACTGCAGGGTAAAAGTCAATTAAAATATATAACTTCAGCTACGTCAATTGGGGTATGTCTACACTAGCCCCTTAGTTCGAACTAGGGTAGCTAATGTAGGTATTCGAACTTGCAAATGAAGCCCGGGATTTAAATATCCTGGGCTTCATTTGCACGTTCCCGGGTGGGCGCCATTTTTAAATCCCCTTAGTTCAAACTGACTGCCCGCGGCTACACACAGCATTCAGAAGTTAATCCGAACTAAGTCCTTAGTTCGGATTAACTGTTACACCTCATTTCCACGAGGTGTAACAGTTAATCCGAACTAAGGGCTTAGTTCGGATTAACTTTAGACTGCCGCACGTAGCCGCGGGCGGTCAGTTTGAACTAAGGGGATTTAAAAATGACGCCCACCCGGGAACATGCAAATGAAGCCCGGGATATTTAAATCCCGGGCTTCATTTGCAAGTTCGAATGCCTACATTAGCCACCCTAGTTCGAACTAGGGGGCTCGTGTAGACATACCCTTGCATAGCTGAAGTCAAAACAGTTTAATTCGGCTTTTGGCACTGTCTATGTAGCAGGAAGAACACTCTTCCTTTGACTTCCTTTACTCCTCATGAAATGAGGATTACAGGATTCGGAGTAAGAAGTCCTCCATCTCAGCTTTATTTTGAAATAATGGCTTGCTGTGTAGATGTGCACTATTTCAAAATAACATCAGTTATTCCAAAATAACGCGGCTTATACCCTTATTGGGTACCCACTCAGTCTTCTCTCAAAACCAAACATGCCTACCATTTTTAACCTTTCCTCACCCATCATGTTTTCTACACCTTTTATCAATGTTATTGTTCTCCTCCATATTCTCTCCAATTTGTCCCCATCTTTCCTAAATATGGAGCGCAGAACTGGACATAGTACTCTGAGGCCTCACCTGTGCCAACTAGAGATAGAAAATTATCTCCTGTACCTTAAACATGATACTCTTGTTCATACATACTGAATGATATTAGCCTTTTTTTAAAAACATTGCACTGTTCCTTTCCAATACTGCCTATCCAGTTATTCCTGATTTTGTAGTTGTGCAATCAATTTTCCCTTTCTAATTATAGTACTTTGTTCTTGTCTTTATTGAATTTCATCTTCTTGATTTAAGATCAGTTCTCTAGGTAATGTTTTTCTTGCTTCCAATGCATTTATAAAATTAAATTCCCTTATATGTCCCTTACTAGGTGTAACTCATTTTGTACGTTTGTATTTCTGATTTTGTCCATATTCCCCATTTTACTTGCATTCTTTTTTTAATTTTCATTGTCTTTTATTGATTCCCCAATGTGTTTCAAAATTTCCTGAAAGATCTTTTCTGGCAGATTATACATGTGTAGAGTTTCATGTGGATTGGTTTGTTCTTGGCAAAGTTAGAAAGTATGTAAAAAATCAAGTTTATAAAATAGAAATGTAATTTTAACTTTAAAATATGGAGACACTTGTCTCTCCATAATTATTACTCCTCTAACTGTTTCCCATATAAGCAGTATTCCTTAAGTCCCTTTTCTCATATTTTACCATTTCAGTTATTTTTCCACATCTAGATTAAGTCTTCATGGCTTTATTACAAAGCCACACACACACCTATTTATCTATAAATAGAGCAGATTAAAGGTTTCAACCAAAGCAGTCACTTACTTCTTTTGTAACAGGTGAATAATATAGTCTTTTCCTTCTGCTCTAATAAGATAAGACACCTCCTCCTAGAGCATTAAAATAATAATAAAAAAACCCTTAATGGTATCCTAAAACTCATATTAATCAATCCCTATTCTGTATTCCATTTTATGAAAAATGTATCCTCTATATTTCCTCTGACTGTGTTAAAAGTACCTTCTGCACTAGAGAAGTTTTCTGAATATTTTCTGAAGCAGTAACATTGGTTCATCTGGATCACTGTTAGCAGTATTGGAATCCTTAGTATAAATTGACTTTCCATGGTCACAACAGTATTTAACTTAAGGATCATTTGACAATGGGTTGGGACTAACTGAGGGAGAACAGGGATTTCGTAAGTCATGTCCTAAGCAGCCAGAAGTCCAGTGGCATCATGGGAGCTATCCCAGAGCAAGTTTAACCCACAATATGAAAAACAGGCTATGGTTCTGGAAGCCTGGTTAACATTAGGCTTAAGTGCAGCCTAATTGGGGGGAAGGGGGGAGAGAAATATATAGAAAATGCCCTTAGTGTAAAGAGAACCTAAATGCTGACACTAAAACCTTTATCACATTACTTTGCAATCCCAAATTGATCCTGAATAAATGTGTGAAGATGCAAGCATTTTCAGAAGAGGTATGTTTCAAAATATATTGGGAAAGGGCCAGATTTTTTAAGTGTTTAGGTGCCTATCTGCTTATTTAAACATCTAAACAGCTTTACAACTGTCACTGTACGTTACTATTTTAGTCATAGATTCATAGATTCATAGACTTTAAGGTCAGAAGGGACCATTATGATCATCTAAGTCTGACCCCCTGCACAGTGCAGGCCACAGAATCTCACCCACCCCTCTTAGAATAATCCTCTCACCTATATCTCCGATATTGAAGCCTTCAAATACTTTGAAGGTCCGAAGATGCAGAGAGTCCTCCAGCTGTGATCTGTGCCCCATGCTACAGAGGAAGGCGAAAAACCTCCAGGGTCTCTGCCAATCTACCCTGGAGGAAAATTCCTTCCCGACCCCAAATATGGCGATCAGCTAAACCCTGAGCATGTGGGCAAGACTCACCAGCCAGACACCCAGAAATTCTCTATAGTAACTCCTATCATTCCTCCATTGACATATTTCCCACTGAAAATGAATGGTCAATTAGTTACCAAGATCATATTCTCTCATCAACCCATCCCCTTATCACAGAATCATAGAACTGGAAGAGATCTCAGAAGGTCATCAAGTCCAGTCCCCTTCTCTAGGCAGGACCAATCCCATCTAAATCAACCCGGCCAGGGCTTTGTCAAGCCGAGACTTAAACACCTCTAGGGATGGAGACTCCACTACTTCCCTAGGTAACCCATTCCAGTTTTATCTTAAGGACTATGTTGCAGCATTTAGTCACAACATTAGAATTGGCCATGGGATGGAGTCATATCATTCCAGGTGGAAACATTGGGAGGGTATTTCCACCACAGGAGTGAACAATAGAAAGTTTAAATCTCGCTGGAAGTGGTTGGCATATTTTGGTGTTTTTCTTCCTCTACTTTTCAGAATTATGGGGACAATTTTTAACCCCATATTTGCTTCTCTTATTCATGATAGAAGTCATAGGAACTTAGGGTTCTTCTGAACTTTTACCACATAAAGGTCATAAAAAGTCTTGTAGCATATTCCCAATATGACATGAGCACAGGTAATAAGACTCCCGAAATTATAATGAAATATATATGTAGAATATGACTTATCAAGCAAAAATACCTTTCAGATGACATAGAGAATGAACTTAAAATCCCAGTACTCCAGGAGAATGCCAGACCTACTTCTTAAAGCTTCCCCCCTACCAAAAAGGTTACAGACAGGAATAATCAGTCATAATGGTACTTTCCAGCTCACCAAGTTCAATCATTTCCTGCTTGTGGTATGCCTAAGCCATTCTAGGGCTTATCTGCACAGCCCTAGGTATGCAACTTCAGCTATGTCAATTGCATAACAGTCTAAATAGCTTATTTTGGTTTTGGGGGCTGTCTACACAGCATGAAGTCCAAGTTAGAGCACTCTTCCTCCGACTTCCTTTACTTCTCATAAAACGAGGGTTACAGGAGTTGGAGTAAGAAGTTCTCCAGCTCACCATTATTTTGACATTATGTTAAAGTAACTGCTTGTAGTGTAGATGCAGACTATGTTATTTTGGAATAACAGTTATTCTGAAATAACACTGCTGTGTAGACATACCCGCTCTGTGCTGGGTCTTGGCATTTTCCCTAGAATAGTTATTGGAAGGATAGCTGAGTGGTTAGAACACTAGTGAAAGAGCTGGGTTCAATTCCCTACTCTACCATGAAGACCCAAGATTTGTGTGAACTTGGGGCCTCAGTTCCCCATTTGTAAAATGGAATAAAAGTACTTTCCTACCTCACAGGAGCATTGTGACAATAAATACATTAATCATTATGTAGGGCTTCGATTCCATATTAATGTCTCCTAAATTCTTGGATCCTTCAAGAAAAAATATGTTTTCCCCATTGTCAGATGATTTAGCTATTCATGCCCACCGTGTTCCACATTAAACATACCAACTCCTGTGCTTCAGAACAGACCAAAACCATTAATTATTCAGAATTAGAAAGACACTTTCTCTACTGCACACTTTTTTATAGAGGTGTTACACTGTCCACCGAAGTATTTGATACTGTCCATTGTCAAAGATAAGATTAATGGAACATTGGTTTGATGCAGCATCACAATTGAAATTTTCTAAAAGAACAGTATTACCTTGTTGCCAATGCCATCTCTTGGTTCTAGCTTTCTTGGCACTATTATTTCAAAATAAGAAAATGTTGAGGTCTCTGATAGTCCTAGAAAGACAAATAGTTACAAACAAGACAAAACAAAATACTTAAGAGTTCATAATAATTGGGATATAGTCTTCTATCAAACTAACACTGCAAATAATTTTATACAAAAGTCACACTATGCAATGTTAGGAGGAATAATTCAAGGGGAAATGAGAGGGATAAAGTCTGAATTCAATACAATTTATAAACCATTTGAGGAGCTTGGACAGAGAGAAGAGCATTACTAGTCCCTGCATTTTCTTTCCTAACTCAAGTTAATTTCTCCAGAAGGCTGTTCCCAACCTTGTTTTATCACACAGATTTGCTCTCCACTGCTTTCCCTTCCTGTTCTGTCTCTTTCCCTACAAAAAAATCCTTCTTTTCCTCCCCAAAATTCAGTGGGCCCGATTCCTCATTCTCTGTGCTGCCTCTCTCTGAATCCCACCCAGCAGGCCTTGCTTCCAGCGTCACTGCCCCTCTTCCCTTCCCCCTGCAATGCTACATTGGCCCTTCCTTCAGGGAAAGGCAACGCTTTCCCTTTCCCATGCAATCTGAGCTGACCAAGAGCAGAAGCAAAGTCCCAGCCTGCCCCACAACTCTCAGGAGGCAGCCCCAGTCTCACACACCAGTCAAGCACTAGCCTCGTAAGAGGTCACATCAGCTGCTTTCCAACCAGCCCTCTCCCTGCGGCAGCTTGCCCCTTTCCAACTGGTGCTCAGGGCCACAGTGTTCCCTGGAAGCTATGCTCAGGAGAGATTCTAACGCCACCAGCTGATTGGCAGAGCACTCACAGCTAGGTTTTTTGTTTCAGTGGTGGTGCACATTCACACGTAAAATTTATTCTGCATATGGACAGAAAAGATTAGAAGGAACATTGCTCAGGGTACCCTGCTCCAGGTTCAAACACTTCACAGCTCATCACCCCCACCTCAGACCCCTTTCTTCCATTCTTTGATCCTACTCCTTAATGGTCTGTGTTCCCTTTTACCTTGCCCCCAAAAGGCTCTTTGTCCCCCTTCTCAGTTTGGCCCTATGAGCCCTCAGGGCCATAGCCCTTTCCTGTCTCAGCCCTGATTCTGGGCCCTAACCTGCTTTTAGCAGAAACTGCTACCAGGCCCACTCTGGCACTTCCTGAATCTCCCCTCTGTGGGCCCTGCTCCAGCTTCACAAATTTCCTACTCCCCTGATTTGTCCTACAGGGCTCCCTGCTGCCCCCAAGACTCCATTCTCCCCCTTCCCTCAAGCCCCTGCTCCCCTTCATGTATCCCAGTCCTGCTCTTCCTTCCATTCTGGCCCTGTTTTCCTTCACAGCCTTCCTCTGCTCCTTGACTCTCCCTTCCCTGCAAGACCTCTGTCTTGCAAGTATGGCCCCAATCACCTCCTCCTTATGGCATCCCTGTCCGACTCATTCCCTGCCTCACCTGGGCTCAGCAGCAGCAGGAGCAGGGCACAGATTTGCATCCCCATCCCCCACGGATCTTCACAGACACCCGCCAAGCATGTGCTGAGACAGCATCTCCTTCCCTCTCCGCTCTACTGCCCTAGTGCCAGCCCAACCCCTACCCCTCCCTGCTCCACTCTGCTCCTATTACCTCACTGCTAGCCCTGCCCACTCTGCTTTTATTACCTCACCGCCAGCCCTGCCCACTCTGCTCCTATTACCTCACTGCTAGCCCCGCCCACTCTGCTTTTATTACCTCACCGCCAGCCCTGCCCACTCTGCTCCTATTACCTCACTGCTAGCCCCGCCCACTCTGCTTTTATTACCTCACCGCCAGCCCTGCCCACTCTGCTCCTATTACCTCACTGCCAGCCCCGCCTACTTAGCTCCTATTACCTCAGTGATAGCCCCTTCCCTTTCTTTCCCTTCCAGCTGTCTTAGTGCCAGCCCCACCGTCTTGGGTCCTGTTATTGTAGTGGCAGCCCTGCTTTTCCCCCCACTGCTGCCTCAGTGCCAGTCCCACCCTCATCCATCCCTACCAACTGCCTCAGTAGCAGCGCCACTCACTCTGCTTCTGTGACCTCAGTGCCAGCCCCACCCCTCCCTGCCTCAGTGACAGCCCCACCCCTTCCCTACCAGCTCAGTACCAGTCCTGCCTCTTCCCTGCCAGCTACCTTAGTACCAGCCCCGTCCCTTCCCTGCCAGCTACCTTAGTACCAGCCCCGTCCCTTCCCTGCCAGCTACCTCAGTACCAGCCCCGTCCCTTCCCTGCCAGCTACCTCAGTACTAGCCTCGCCCCTTCCCTGTTAACTGCCTCAGTACTAGCCCCACCTCTTCCCTGCCAGCTGCCTCAGTACCTGCCCCGTCCCTTCCCTGCCTGTTCCACTCTCTTCTTACTACATCTCATGGTCTCTGAAACTCTTGGGCTGAAAGTCACTGAATGAAAGAAAGGGTTTGACCAGACTCATGGTGGCAGAAGAAGAAGTTACTCACCCTGTGCAGTGACAATGGTTCTTCAAGGTGTGTGCCCCCGTAGGTGCTCCACTGTGGGTGTCAGGCTTGTCCTGGCACCACAGAGCGGAGATCTTTTAGCCATTGTCTGCCAGACCACGCATGCGTGGTGGCCATCTTGCGGTTTTTTTGCACCATTTCCAGTCGCACGGTCTGGCTCTACCAGTTCCTCCTGATCGTCGAAGCCAGGAAGACATGAACAACAGACTCTGAAGAGGGGAGGAGGGTGGGTTATGGAGCTCCCACAGGGACACACACCTCAAAGAACCATCATTACTGCGCAGAGTGAGTAACTTCTTCTTCGGGTAGTGTCCCCGTGGGTGCTCCACTGTGGGTGACTCCATAGCAGTAGCCAGACTAAAGGCGGCGGGTTTGGTGTCAATAAGTTACTGCTGAGGAAAGTACTGCAGTGGCTACTACTGCATCTGTCATGAGAATGTTTTGTAGCATGTAGTGTTTTGCAAAAGTGTAGCTGGACAACCAGGTGGTCACTTGGCAAATGTCTTTTATGGGAACCCCCTTGAGGAAAGCTGCTGAGGAGGCCATTGCCCTAGCAGAATGGGCCATTATGGTTCGTGGAATTGGAACAAGCCTTAATTTGTAGCAGTGCATAATGCAAGAAACAATTATTTTGGAAATTCGCTGTGCGGACAGTGAGCGGCCCCTGGACCAGTCATCCAATGAAATTAGTAGGTGATGGGACTTCTGGAAATCACAAGTTATTTCTATATAAAAGGCTAAGGCCCTGTGAACATCAAGGGAATGTAGTCTTGAGTGATGTTCCAAAGTATGTGGTTTGGGATAGAATATGGGGAGAATAATTGGTTCGTTTATATGAAAAGAAGAGTTAACTTTGGGCAAAAATGATGGTTGGGAACGTAACATGACTCGCTGTGCCGTAAAGATGGTGTAAGGGGAAATAGCTGAAAGGGCCGCTAATTCCCCCACTCTGCGAGCCAATGTAATTGCTAGAAGGAATACAACTTTCATAGTTAAGGTACGGAAATCACATGTGGCCAAGGGTTCAAATGGTGGACGTATTAAGCTGTCTAAGACCAATTCCAAATTCCAGGGGTCTGGAGGTTGTCTGTGATGCAGAAAAAAACATTTGTCAAGAGGAGATATTTGAGTCTTTGGTTCAATGTTAACTCCAAGGAGTGGGAAGCCAGCTTGTCTAGCTGGGTAATTTCTTGGGACTCTGTTGAACCTTCCCGTTACTAGCTTCGGTACTTACCTTGGACCAGGGGTGGGCAAAAGGGCCTCTGTGGGCTGGATCCAGCCCACAGAGGCCCTGCTGCTCCCTCGCCCACAGGCCAATTGGCGGCGGCAGGGGGGTGGGGTGCGCATGAAGTTTCCTCCGCTCTGCCAGGAGCGTCCCTGATTGGGTAGCATGCAAAGCTTCTTTCCACCCTGCTCCCATCCCAAGCGCTCCTGGCAGGGTGGGGGGAGACTTTGCGCACTCCCTCACCCCCAAGGCCTGATGGGCCTGGGGGCAAAGGGAGAGTGAGCAAAGTCTCCTCCCACCACCAGGGGCCTGGGTGCCTAGGGGGAACTCTGGGGGGGACAAAGGTGCTCCCCCCCTCAGCCCCAGACCAATCATGGTCTGTGGGTGGGGAAGCAGGTAAGTATCATGGACCTGCCCCTTTCGCTTGAGGCCCTGCCTCTTCCCGCGCAGCCCCGGGGCCACTTCAAAAATTTCTGAAGTGGCCCCTGGCAAAAAATTATTGCCCACCCCTGCCATAGATCTATTGTGATAAGAACAGATTGATGACCCTGGAAATGAAGGATGCACCCCCTTGGGAACAAAATAAGATGACCTGAGTGAAACCAGTATGGGACAGCTCCCTGAAAACATTATCTAAAATGCAAATAAAGAATGAACAAATAACAAAAACAAACATATGAACAAAACCCCTAAAATAAGCACTTGTTAAAAGTAAGTAAGTACAGTATGGCTGTGCAAAACCCAGAAATCTGAATGGGAACAAACTACTATCAAAATGGGATGCTCTGCCATGGAACTGTGGTGGGTTCATCCTGCCAAGCCTTGGAGAATCAGATTGTGACTGACAGAATCCAGTTCCCCCCACCATTTGCGTCCAGCCTAACTGGCCAGTAACTTGGTCTGAGCCTGAGACTGGTAATTATAACATCATTGGCAGGACTGTGTGTGTGCATGTGATTTTGTGTGTACGTGTGTGTATCTATATGTATATGCTAAGTTTTGCATTGTACTCTCAATAAACATAGCATATTGCCTTGTCTCCTGAAAAAGATTCCATGTGCTTCTAAGCATAACACAAGGAGACTCTAATGGGAGAAGGAGATCTAGAATGACCACTGCTTTGGGCCTGGGATTCATCCTTTACCAGGCCACTGCCCCATTGCCAGACTCCTGTATAACCCATGGTTCCCATGTCTCTGATGGACAGTATGGTCTGTTTCTTGGATAAGTCACAGATAAACGCATTTCTGAGTCTAAAGCAGAATTCAGAATGAATGACAGAAGGGGGCAGAATGAGTCGGGACCTGTTTGTAGCCTGAACTTGGTGATGGTGGTTGCCAGAGATATTTTCAGAGATTTGCCTTTCAACTGCACTAGTCTTTTCAGAATCTTGGGGAAGCAATGTTACCACAGGTTCTTCGTGCAATGAGGTAGGAGCTGCAGGTTTCAGTATCAGCTGTAAGCCTTCCTACACTGCCACAGATACTGGTACTTAGAAGTTAATTAGGTCCCATGTAGCTGTATATACTTCTGGACTATGTCTACACTGCAGGCTTCTTGCGCAATAACTGTTTTGCGCAAGAGTTCTTGCGCAAAAGGTCTTGTGCAAGAGCGCGTCCACACTGCCATGTGCTTTTGTGCAAGACGTGCTTTTGCACAAGAGCGTCCATGGTGGTGCGAACACTCTTGCGCAAGAAAGCTCTGATGGCCATGTTAGCCATAGGGGTTTCTTGCACAAGAAACCCCTGTTCCCATCCACACTGCCCCTTGCGCAAGAGCGCTTATTGTAGGGAATAATTCTGGACACTCTTAGCAGGTGAAAACAAGCTGAGGATTTATTATACACCAGCTGGTGGAGTGTCCCTCAGGGGTTAACCTGGTGAACACTAGTTAATGAAAACATTACAGTAGATTATATAGGCAGCAGATGGGCGGAGTGGAAGAGATTTGATAGGGTCTGGTGGCAAGACGTAATGAGCACATAAGCCAATAAACTATGAAGGTTACACAGCATCTCCGCCCATTGCAAATTAAACATCTTATCAATAATACAGGTAATTATTCCTAACAAGCTAAATAAGCCAACATAAACAAGACAAGCATTTTAAAGGCAACTTTGTCTGTTGAAATTATGATGCGTCTACTACGGGGTGATAATGCCTTGTGTTGGTGCAGTCCTTGGGATCCAGGTTTATTATCTAGAATTAAAGACGACAGTGAGAACAACTTCCATGAAGTTTGTTTTGGTACCAGCCAGGGTCTTATCGGAGTGAGGCTCTTTGGAATGTGGTTGTCAGGGTGACCAGGGTCATGTTAGCTGCTTAGTCTATGTGTTCCCAGGCCTTGTCTCAAATTTTAGGATTTGTTTAGGAGAGTTCTTAGCAGAATACCATGGACTGCCTCAGTTTACCCCTACACTTATTCCTCATGGGGAGAGGAATAACTCTTGCATGAGAAGCCCTCTTTTCTGATGCTTTACTGTAAATTTACTTATGCAAGAACACACGTGCAGTGCAGGCGCTCCACAAGTTTTTGCGCAAGAAGAGTAGTTCTTGCGCAAAAAGCCTGCAGTGCAGACGAAACCCTGAGGTATGGCAATGACTGATGGCTGTGTCACAGAGTTCTTTCAGGGTATGCCTTTGAGAGACCTGGCACCTTTGCCAGAGGTGGGAAATCCCTTCTATTTAGTTAAAGAGTGCTCCAGTGACACACTCTCACCTGAATGTCTTGTAGAGTCTTTGCTCCTACTTGACTTCAGTACTGACACACCATAGCAAGGTACCTCAACTGAGGAGGGCTTATACCTTTTTTCAGAATCAGTGACAAGGACAGAGACGCTGCGGACAACTTTGGTGAGCCACTTCATACTTTAGCTGATGTATTAAGGATGCTCTCCCTGTGAGATGAGTGTGAGAAGATGAGCCTGTGGAAAGTAAAATGGAAGGTTCGAGAATGTGGCCAGCCCCAGAGAGGTGCAGAAACAGGCAGCCTTGTATCGAATATTTTTAACTTTTATTAAAATGCTTTTAACTATAACTTTTTATTTATCAACTTTTTACATGCGTGGGCACCAGATAATTATTAACAGTAACAACAAACAAACTGCAATACAATAGAGGAAAATGCCCTGGGGTTTCTCTAAGTCTAAGTAATTATCAATAACAGCCCAGGGATTTTTATCAGTTATATTTACATTAATTTCACTCATGAGGTTTAACATCTATTTAAACTCCTAACTATACTATTTAACAAACTTCTAACTAACTTACTCTTAACACTATTATTTATCAAACCTTTAACTAACTTTACACAGCAATACTCACACTTATCAGACATACAAGGGACAACATAGACAACAGCATATTCGTTACGCTCTGCAAAAGATTCGGTAGATTCGGTGAGTGGGAGGGGGTCCTCGGGTGATCAGCCCTCAGAACCTGGCTCGTGTTCTGCCTTCCAAGTGTTCGGGAACCCTCAACTGCATGCAGGAGGGGTAGCTGTTTTATAGAGAGAGCAAGAGCTTTCCCGCGTCTAGTTGTGATAGGCTTGACAGATTCAGTCTGCCTAGTGACAGGCTGAGGGGGAAGGGGAGGGGGTGAGATGGCCCTTGAGTGGCACGAACTTTGTATGACCTTTACCTGCCTGGTGTCTTACTTCTGGTTTTTACTGATTTTAAGTCACATAGTGCAGGATTTTTGGTTTGAGGGGAAGGTAAACTTGGGCTAGGAAGGCTATGCGCACGAGGCCTGGCCAGAAAAGAGCCTGTTTTCACAGAGCCTCCTTCAGTCAACACTTTACCAACAACCACAGGACATACCACACTAATACCAACCCTGGTACCTTCCCTTGCAACAAACCCCGTTGCCAGCTTTGTCCACATATTCACTCTGCTGATACCATTATTGGACCCAACCAAATGAGTTATAAGATCAAGAACACATATGCCTGCGCATCCAGAAATATAATTTATGCTATCATGTGCCGAAAGTGACCGTCTGCTATGTACATTGGACAAACGTCTCAGACACTTCGCCAAAGGATCAATGCCCACAAAACAGATATCGGACAGGATCACAAAGAAAAAACAGTTTCTTGCCATTTCAACCAGAAAGGACACTGTCTCAACGACTTGATTACCTGCATCCTGCTTCAAAGACCTTTTAAGACTTCACTTGAAAGAGAATCCTCTGAACTGTCATTCATGCTTAAATTCGACACTTTACACTCAAACTTGAATAAAGACGCTAATTATCTTACCCATTACAAAGATAGCTTCCCCAATTATCACCTCTAATATCATTAGCTCACAGACATTTACCTCCCCCCTTCCCTCCCTCCATCCCCCTTCTGTTCTGAAATTTGATTTGTCCTTTTCATATGTGTTCATTTTTTTAAATTGTATCCTTTGGTATATATGGTTGTGACAATTTTCTTCCACTATTTGATCTGAGGAAGTGGGTCTGGCCCACGAAAGCTCATTACCTATTAAACCATCTTGTTAGTCTTTAAAGTGCTACACAGTCCTGTTTTTTGTTTCAGCTGCACCAGACTAGCACGGCTACATTTCTACCACTCTATTTTTGTGTGGGTGACTTAAATCTCACATACACTCATGATCACACACATGTACACCTTCCCAAACACACAAAGGAGAGAGGAAAGCACATAAAGCACATATTACAAATTTGAGATTGCTTCATGTACCATGACTAAGGAAAAGAAGGAACGGAGGGAGGTTTTTTTGGGGGGGGGGATGTTTATGCCAGTATGCAGTGGCATGATGCAACAGAGGGTGCAAAAGTCATCCAGATGGGTACCAGCGAGGGAGAGTTTTCTTATAAATTGTGCAATTAAGTGTGTACACAACAATAATGGAATGCACATGTGCAAGCACTGAAGAACAACAACAAAGTTTCTGCTTCCTAGAGATAGAGAATTCTGGGGATAAATACTAGAGACACAGGACAAGACTATCTTAGAATTACGATCAGATTGTATGAAGTACTGAGGAGACACACGAATAAAGAAAGAAGCATAAATAAGGGCAAAACCTATTTATTCAAATTAAAATTTGGAATAGAACACAATAAACTGATAGTTTAAAAAAAAGTAAATTCTGTATGAATGCCATGTAATTGGGTGTTTTGAACACCACTATCTCATCAGGTTTTCACAAATTATTTTAGCTGAACTGATAAGAAAAACATTGCTTTTTCAAACTTCCAATATCTGGTGTTTTGCTAAAAAAATCTCTTCCCTTCTAATTTTTAGACCGACTACTGCTTTTCTTTGTCAGGCGCTTCTAAAAAGACAAAACAATAAAATGGTTAAAACATAGTATAACCGGCAAACTTTATATTATCGCATTGATCTCATGTACAGTCATTTAGAATCTAGCATTCAGAGTTCTAAGCAGACATATTCCCTTTTGAAGAAGTGAAAGTTAGTACAACAAACTCACATTTCCAGTTTTACTTTCACAAAGACCTTTTTTCAGCCATTATGGTTTTGTATGCTATTGGCTGATATGGAAACATTATTTGTTAAACCTACTAATTTCCTTGTGATATGTATTATTGTTCCAAAACATTTCAAAAAAGCCCTTTAGAGACCTTAATATTGTATAGCTAAGCCACTCAAGTCAGGACAATTTCTTTCTTTAGATTTATAATAAAAATCTCTTTATTCATCCCTTAGAAAAAATTACAAAATTAAAATGTAATCAATCACTCAGTTGCGGTTAGTGGAGATATAAACAAATAAACAAACAGACAATAAAATATATAGTTGTCTGTCAGTACCCCAGGGAAGGGATAGCTCAGTGGTTTGAGCATTGGCCTGCTAAACCCAAGGTTGTGAGGTTAATCCTTGAAGGGGCCATGTAGGCATCTGGGGCAAATCTGACAGGGTTGATACTTGGTCATGCCATAAGGGCAAAGGACTGGACTCAACAACCTCTCAAAGTCCTTTCCACTTCTATGAGATAGGTATATCTCCATATATTATTAGTCTCAGCTAGTTGCATACACAATCTTAACTCTGCCTCTTTTATGAGTGCCTTGGGATATTGCTTTGAATCCTCACATACTGGTTTTCATATTTTATAGATCACTACACAATTTTTCTACAATTGCGTGTGTGTGTGTGTGTGTGTGTGTAGCATTTTGCAATGCATTTTTGTACTCTTGAGTACTTACACTGATGTAGAGGTAACATTTCCAGCATAACTTTATGCACTTAGGCCCCAGGCCAGCAAGTAGCTCCATTAGGGAGAATGGCAGTCTGTGCACATTCAAGCAGGAGGACAGGACTGGGTCCTTACACACCTTACATGACCTTTTACTTCTTTTTTACTTTTGCTGCATTGCAATACCCATGACATATTCACATACACTGCTTTTTTCATCCAACTAGCCTTATTCTGGTTTAGCTCCCGGACTGGACGCCATTGCCAAGAATGTCATCCAATTGTCCAGTCCAGGAGAGCTGGCAACCATTGGAGGGGCATGAAACAAGTGTAATTTGGGGCCTAACTCAGCACCCCACTTTAAAATTGTTCTAGTGCCACTGCATTAAAGGGACTTCTGGCTTGCTTGGACTTAAGAACCTGCAGGGAAAGAACACTGCCCAATTTACTTGAAAGTGGGTCTTTTGGATCAGGGTTAATATTTATGAATCCTAGTTGTGGTGTTTTCCCAAATCAATGCTGAATTACTTCCCTCCTTTTATTAATGGTTTTTGCTCCACTCAGACTCTGTAAGTTCTTCAAGAAGGTTGCCCCCATGGGTGCTCCACCGTAGCTGCTTGAGTGCCGCTGTGCCTCTAATAAGAGATTTTTGGTAGCAGTACCCATGGTCGGCTGCACATGTGGAACTGCTGGCGCTCAACATTTGATATTCTGCATTCACAGTCAATTGTCACTTCAGTTCCTTCTCTGAGCTGACTACAGATGTGTCTGAAGCAGAGGGGAGAAGGGTGGGTGCTAGAGCACCCACGGGAACAACCATCTCAAAGAACTCCACTCATTGCACCAGGTGAGTAACTTTCCCTTCTTCTTTGAGGAATGTTCCCATGAGTGCTCCACCTTAGGTGATTACAAAGCAGTAGTTGTACTCGGTGGTTGGTGTTTTGGGAGATGTGAATCGGTGACTGAGAGTATTGTTCAGCTGAATTGGGTATCAGAGGCTGCAAAAGTTTGAATTGGCCTGATGCTGCTTGAATGTGTGCACCACGGTCCATTTGGTGGCTTTGCAGATTTCCTCCATTGGTACGCCCCGAAGAAATGCAGTTGACGCTGCCATTGTTCATGCAGAGTGAGCTCGTATGGTCAATAGGGTCTCCTTCTGAAACATAGCATGGGCCACGTGTATACAGCCTGAGATCTGTTTGGATAATCTTTGTTTCAAAACGGGCAATCCTTGTGATCTCTCTGTAGATAAGATGAAGAGTTACAGAGTTCTGTGAAAGGATTTTGTGCATTGTAAGTAGAATGCAATTGTTCTGAGGATGTCTAAGATATGCAGCACCACCTCCCTGTTATCCTTGTGGGGTTTTGGGAAGAAGACCAGTAAGTATATGGGTTCATTGAAATGGAATGAGGCAAGTACTTTTGGGAGAAACTTGGGGTGTGTATGAAGGACCACTTTGTCTGTATGAAAAATTGTGTCGGGGGAGGCAGGGTCCAATATCAAAGCTCCCAACTCGCCTACTCTTTGTGTGGAGGTAATTGCGAGTAGGAAGGTGACCTTCATCAATAGATGCAGTACGGAACAGGTAGCAAGGGGCTCAGAGGGTTTGCATGTAATAGTCCCGAGCACCAGGTTTAGGACTCATGCAGGCATTGGGTTCCTTACTGGCAGAAATATATTGTGTAAACCCCTGAGGAATCATTTTATGGACGGGTGAGTAAAGGTGGAGTAGCCCTGTAGTGGGGGATGTAGAGCTGCAATGGCAGCAAGGTGTACTTTGATAGAGCTTAGGGATAAGCCACTCTGCTGTAGGCCTAATAGGTAGTGGAGAATCTGTGATGCACCCATATCTGCTGGAGCTCAGTTATGTTCAAAGCACCATACTGTAAAGCGGTGCCACTTTTGTTTATATGTTTTTCTCATTGCAGGTCTATGGCAGTTCATGATGACCTTCTCTGTACAGCTTCCAGACATGCCATCTCAATGGGGGTCAACCAGCTAGCATCCATGCATGAAGATGAAGCTTCTGGCCTATGGGATAGTGTATCTGCCCATTTTGTTGTGTGAGCAAGGATATGATGGTGGAAAGTGATGAGGTGGTGTTATGCTCATCTGTAGGAGGTATGGGTACCATATTTGTCTCGGCCAGGCATGAGCTAAAAGGATGACCCTGGCTCTGTCTTATCTGATTTTCAGAATTACCCATTAGGGAAGTGGGAATGGGGGGAATGCACATAGCAGGGGTGCTTTCCATTTTTTGTTGAATGTGTCCCCTAGAGAGTGGCGACCTATCCCAGCTCTGGACCAATACTGCAGACACTGAGTATTCTCCTGGATTGCGAACAAGTGCATGATGGGAGATTTCCACTTTTTGAAAACAGGAGTCAGCACTGAGGAATTGATTTCCCACTCTTGATACTGTGTGAAATATCTGCTGAGATTGTCTGACAGGAAATAGTCTTTGCCCGGGAGGTAGGTTACCACCAACAGTATGCAAACTGCTTCCTGATGGAGTTGGTATGACCAGGCTCCTCCCTGTTGGTTTATAAAGTACATAGTTGTGACACTATCTGTGAGTATCTGTACTGTTTTGTTTTGGATCAGAGGGAGGAAGTGTAAGCAAGAGTTGCAAACTGCCCTGAGTTCGAGTAGGTTGATATGTTGTTTGGTTTCCTCTGGGGCCTACTGTGCTTGGACAACATGATGTTCTCCTCATCCCACCAGTGCAGCATCTGTGGCAATTGTTAGTGATGCTTGGGGTTGTTGGAAGTGGACTCCCTTCCACACATTGTCATGAACGGTCCGAGTGAGGTCTTTATCTTGAAGGGCATAGTGAGACTTTTATTTATATGATGGACATGTGGTCTGTATGCTGTGCATAACCATGCCTGGAGTGGCCTCATATGGAGGTGGGCATATGCAGGGCTTGACAAGCGGCGGCGAGCCCCACTCGCCAGCAGCACGGTTTGGCATGCTGTGCATGCGCAGACCATGCTGCGCATGCGCTGATCGCGCTGCGGCGCTGTGCCGGGCTAAAATCTACTCGCCATGGGCGAGTAGATTGCCCTAATTGTCGAGCCCTGGGCATATGGTAGCACAAACGTGGCTGTGGCCATGTATCCCAGGCAGACAATATCGAGCTGTTATGCACAGACTGGTTTGTGCTAGGGATATAGGTCTACAATTGCTGTGAACCTCCACTCTAGATGGAGGCTATTGCTATCCTGCAGTCTAGATATGCTCCTATAAATTCTAGAGTCTGTGTAGGAGTGTGTGCGCACTTTGATAGATTTATCTGGAGGCCTAAAATAGGGCTCTGGTGGTTCTGACTACCTGTTCTGTGTCACACACTGTGGGACTTTTTAGTAGGCAGTGGCAGTCATCCAAGTATGGAAATATGGTGATCCCCATTCTGCATAGGTGAGCTGCCACCACTGCGAAGACCTTTGAGAAGACCCATGGAGTTGTTTAGAGTCTGAAGGGTAGCACTCTGTATTGGAAGTGCAGGTTCCCTATTGTGAATCGCAGAAAAGTCTGTGTGATGGATGTATCAACATATGAAAATAGGTATCCTGCAAGTTGAGGGTAGACAACCAAACTCCCTTTTCCAAATCAGGAATAATGGCAAGGGTTACCATCTTGAATCATTGGGTTCACAGTAAGCGATTGAGTTTGCAAAGGTCTAAAATAGGCCTTCCAATTTCCTGCCTTCTTGGTAGTGAGGAAGTGGTAGAAGAAGAACCCCTTTCTCTGGTGCTCTGGAGGTACCTTTTCTATGGCCCTCAAGTTGGAAGAGGTGTTCTGCCTCTTGTTTGGTAGAGGGGTCCCTGAAAAGGGATGGGCAAGGGGGTGGGAGGGAGAGAGAACTGAAAACGGGAAGCAGTAAACAGTTTTAATGATTTCCAGTACCCACCTGTTGGTATTGACATTACACCATGCTGGATAGAATGCAGCTAGCTGAATGTTTGTCAGCTTGTGCTGGGTCTCTGGCCTGTCTGAAAGGGAGATCTCTAATGTATCTGTAACTTTCTTAAAAAGTTCTTGAAACAACTTAAAAGCATCCCCCAAAGTTGGAGGCAGGAGCATGATTGTGTTGTCCGGTGATGATGAAGATATATGCATGGATGGGGGCGAATTGGGTGTCTGGTCCTCACCCATTATGTCCACATCCTCCTCATCCCCACATGAACTGGAGTGAGCGGGTGACTGAGCCATAGGGTCTTGAGCTCTGGGAGCTGAAGAGAGCTGCTGGTGTTGTTGTGGCTTCTGTGTTCTTTAGGTTACTCATCATCACTGGATAGAGGTGGCGCTGAGGTAGCTGGGTTGGACGAGAAGCTGAATCAGGATGTGTTTGGGGTTCCGTTGGTGCTGAAGAAGGGTGTTCCCAGCACCAAGAAAACCATGAGCTCTTCTGTGGTAGTAAATGCTTGCAGTACTGGCAGAGGAGGAAGAGGTATGGGCACCGGTGGAACTTGTGGAGCTGGTGCCAGCTGTTTGGCTTGAAACAGTGTTGTTTTGTGTGTACCACTGGCATGGAATCCTTGGTCAGTGCCAACATTACTTTTGGAGGCAGCATGGTGGCGCTCGGTGCCGAGGCTCAACATGGCCTGGTTAGTACCACAGCTAGTGCCTACGGTGCCTTGACTGGTACCAAGAAGGAGGTTTTCTGTTTTACCTCTGTTGGTGCCTTGGAGGAGGCGCATAATTTCTCCTTAGGAATTTGGCTCTTTTGGTGCCAGACCTGCTAGCTGCCTGTTTTTCTGATCCCTTAAGTGCTGCTGGTTCTAGGGCAATCTTTTTCTGGGTAGAGTGTTTCCCTGAGGGAGAATCAGTCCCTGAGGAAGAGTGGGATCTCTTTTTGGGTGCCCGAGCCCTGTCATGGTCCTTTGGGCTTGACCTGGTGGAAGCCTCTTTCTCCAGTGCCACCCCCAGGGAATGGTTACATGGGCAGCGTGGTGTGCTCTGGGTCAGAAGCTGGATGAGAAGTTTTCTTCAGGTGCATCATTTTTAGCTGGAGTTCCCTGGCTTTTCTTGTCCTGGATGTCAGTTTTTTTACAGTGGGGACATTGAGCAGTGGAGTGCTCCTCACCTAAACAGTGTACACTCTGTACATTCTGTGAACATTCTGATAAAGGAATGGACAGTCTGCAGCTCACACACCTCTTAAAACCGGGCAAGCCAGGCATGTCCCAATAAGAAGAAAAGGACTTCAATCAGTTGTTGAAGAATGGCATCATAGACATATGCTATCTAATTTCACTATACTACAAACAGTGAAGAAAAAGGGTTTTTTTTAACCTAGTCCTAAAACCAAGTAAGAACAGTAATTAAGGCTTAACTATTAATATACGCTACTATTAAGAACTACTATCTAATTCTAACTCAGAGATGAGGGTGACTGCTAGGCTGTGATTGAAGCCAGCAGCAGTATAAAAAGAACTGAAAGGACTGTTGGCTGTGCATGCAGAATAGCCATTTCAAATGTCGCATGCTGGCGGTTCTGTGTGCGCAGCTGACCATGGGTGTTGTTACCAAAAATCTCTGCTTAGAGGTGCAGTGGTGCTCAAGCATCTAAGGGTATGTCTACACTGCCACCCTACTTCAAACTAGGGTGGTTAATGTAGGCATTCGAACTTGTAAATGAAGACCGGGATTTAAATATCCAGGGCTTCATTTGCATGTTCCCGGGCACCGCCATTTTCAAATGCCCCATAGTTTGAACTACCTGCCCGCGGCATGGAGTAGGTAGTTCGAATTTAAGCTCCTAATTCGAACTACTGTTAAACCTCCTTGCAGGAGGAATAACAGTAGTTCAAATTAGGAGCTTTAATTCAAACTACCTATTCCGTGCGGCATGTAGCCGCAGGCAGGTAGTTCGAACTACAGGGCATTTAAAAATGGCAGCATCTGGGAACATGAAAATGAAGCCCGGGATATTTAAATCCTGGGCTTCATTTGCAAGTTCGAATGCCTACATTAGCCACCCTAGTTCGAACTAGGGTGGCAGTGTAGACATACCCTAAGGTGGAGCACCCACGGGCATACTCCTTGAAGAACAAAACTTAGATACTGAACTTGGCCCTTGTTGCTGCCAAAGGGGCTGAAAGCTTCTGTAGTCCCCCTGGCAAAGTGAAGGGGGCTGGCTTCTGCACCCCCAGGAGGGTTGAGGCAGAAGCAGCCAGCCCTCAGTGCCGCCCAGACTGCGGTGCTGGGCCCCCCAGCTCTCAGAGCTATACAGAGCATGCAGCATGGAGCTCCAGCAGCAATTTAAAGGGCGCAGGGCTCTGACCACCACTACAGTAGCAGCAGCAATGGTCAGAAGCCCCAGGCTCCTTTGTATCTTCGGGCCCTGGGGCAACTGTTCCCTTTGCTCCTCCCTATTGGCAGGCCTAGTTGCTGCCAGCTCTGACTGGCAGACAGATTACAGAATCATGGATTACATTGGACCCTAAAATATGCTACATGTATATCTAAAGTTGCTAATGTATGATTAACATAGTAAATTATTTGAAAAATAATATACAATCATATAATTAAGGAGCATATCATAAAAGCATACTCAGAACTGGGCAAAGTTAAAGTTGTGGTTGCAGTTTTAACTTTGGCATCATCTAACTTGAGTATTTAGTCATTTAACCTTAATACTTCAGTTTGAATGACAAATGCAGGAGTTAACATGCTGTCAGTACTAAAACATCCTTTGAATTTCTAAATATTATATGTGACCATTTCCTAACTCAGAATGTTGCATTCAGCACGGGGGATTTTTTTCTCAGATTTCATAATGACCAATAAAGAGGAACTGATCACAGAACTCAAAATTAATGGTTAATTAGGTACAAGAGATCATGACTTTGCCGCCTTTATAATGTGCAAAAAGAATGAAATTCAGGCCAATGATGTATATATGTGATGCTTTAAAAGGCCCAATTTTGCAAAGCTGAAAACAATTATGAGCCAGAGCAGTTGGGAGGAAGAATTTATTCTGAAGAATGTGAAGATAATTGGGAACTATTTAAGAACACTTTACTACATGTCCCAAGAGCCACAAATCTGCAACTGAAAAAGAAGACTGTATTAATTTAAAAACAAAACAATCTGACTTTGGAGGGACGTGAGAACAGCTCTGAAAATTAATATATGTGGAAGAATGGGGAATATGTATGAAAGAAAGGGGAAACTGAAAGTAATGAATATAAATCTGAAGGTAGAAATTTTTAAAAATGGACAATGGAAGCTAAGGGGCACAAGCAGAAATACATGGCTAGCAGAGTTAAGGACAATAAGGAGTTTTTGAAGTATATTAGCAACACAAATAATTTAAATAATGACTTTGGCTCATTACTAATTGACACGATAGAACTATCAATTATAATCCAGAAAAGGCAGAAGTATTCATAAATATATTGGTTGCATACTTGGGTAAAAAAATGTAGTCATGACAAAGGAAATATTTTTTGCACATCACTAGTATCTTAGGAGGATATTAAACAGTAATTATTCAAATTTGATATTTTCAAACCAGCAGCTCTGGGTAACTTACATCCAAGAGCTTTAAAATGTCTTGGTAAAGAGCTTGCTGCACTCTTAATGTTTACGTTCAATAAGTCTTAGAACACAGAGGAAACTCCAGAAGACTGGAAGAAATCTAATTTCATGTGAGTATTTAAAATGGTAAACAGGATGGCTAAATCTAATAGAATTGATGTAACATGCAGAGACTTCTGTAAGACATGTGACCTAGTACCACACGATATTTTGTAACTGATATGGCAATTTCCTGCATTCTCTTTAGGCAAACTTACTGTATTAATTGTATGTACAATTGTGAACCAAAGATTATAAGGAATTCCACAGGAAAGATAAAATGTCTCAGGGGGAGTTGTATTATTGTGTAACATTAAAAACAACTATTAAAAAATGAGTAGTCCTGTGGCACGCTAGAGGCTATCAAAAATATATGTATCTCATCTAAAGAAGAACTAAAGAACTAGAGGACACCAAATGAAATTAATGGGTAGCAGGTTTAAAACTAATAAAAGAAAGTTCTTCTTCACACAGCATGTAGTCAACCTGTGGAACTCCTTGCCAGAGGAGGCTGTGAAGGCTAGGACTATAATAGAGTTTAAAGAGAAGCTAGATAATTTCATGGAGGTTAGGTCCATAAAAGGCTATTAGCCAGGGGATAAAATGGTGTCCTTGGCCTCTGTTTGTCAGAGGCTGGAGAGAGATGGAAGGAGACAAATCACTTGAACATTGTCTTCGGTCCACCCTCTCTGGGGCACCTGGTGTTGGCCGCTGTCGGCAGACAGGATACTGGGCTAGAAGGACTTCTGGTCTGACCCAGGACAGCCGTTCTTATGTTCTTAAGTGGATTTTTCATATGAAAGCTCATGATACTAGAAGTTACTCACCTTGTACAGTAACTTAGAGATGCGTGTCCCGTGAGTGCTCCACTGTAGGTGTTGGGCTTGTCCCGGCACTGCAGTTTGGAGATCTTTTCAGTGGTAGTCCACTGGACCACGCATGTGCGATGCACATCTCATGCCTTTTGCATCATTTCTGTGTGCGCAGTCCTGCTCCTGCCAGTTCCTCCTAAACCTCTAGTGGTCTGAAAGACATAACAACAAGGTATTCCGAAGAGGGGAGGAGAGCGGGTTGTGGAGCACCCACGGGACACACATCTCGAAGAACCATCATTACTGCACAAGGTGAGTAACTTCTTCTTCGAGCGGTGTCCCGTGGGTGCTCCACTGTAGGTAAGTTCACAGCAGTAGCCTACTTAAAGGAGGCGGGATTAGGAATTATTGCCTTGCTTCCATGAAGAGAACGGCAGAGGCCACTGCTGCGTCAGTCATCAGAATGTTCGGAATAGCATAGTGTTAAGCAAAAGTGAAGCTGGAAGACCAAGTCGCTGCACAACAAATATCTTGTAGGGGAACTCCCCTGAGAAAGGTGATTAACGTCGCCATCGCTCTTGTTGAATGGGCTCTCAAAGCATATGGAAGTGGCCTGTCTTGCAGTGAGTAACACCGTGTGATACAAGTGATGATGAGTTTGGATATATGCTGTGCCAACAAAGAGGGGCCTTTGGAGCGTTCTGCAGTGGATACGAGGAGAATTTGAGATTTCCAAAAACTCCATGTCCTGGCAATGTAGAAATCCAATGCCCGGTGGACATCCAAGGTGTGTAGTCGTGCATGTTGTGCCGAGGAGTGTGGCTTAGGGTAGAATGTAGGAAGAACTATGGGGTTTGTTTATATGAAACTCCAAATTGACTTTTGATAGAAATGATGGTTGGAGGCGAAGTATTACTGTGTGGGGAGTGAATACTGTATAAGGTGGCATTGCCGAGAGAGCGGATAATTTGCCAACCCTTCACGCTGAAATTATTGCCAACAGAAAAGTAACTTTAAGGTTTAAAGTGGTCAGGTCACAAGTTGGCAAAGGCTCAAAGGGGGGATGCATTAAGGCATCTAAGACTAGCTCTAGGTTCCAAGGGCCTACAGGTTGTTTGTGGCATGGGAAAAGATTCGCTAACCCTTTCATGAACCTCTTTGTCATAGGGTGGGAGAACACAGAGTAGCTGTCAATAGAATTGTGAAAGGCCATGATTGCTGCAATGTGAACCTTAATGGAGGAGCATGCTAGGCCAGAGCGTTTGAGATGTAAGAGATAGTCCAAAATGTGGCAAATAGGGACCGAGTGGGGGTCCAATTGTTCCGTGAAACACCATGAACAGAATCGTCGCCATTTACACAAGTAAGTATTGCGTGTATTAAGTCTCCTACTATGTAATAGGATGTGTTTGACCGATTGGGAACAACTCATCTCCATCTGTTAGAACCAACTAGGTACCATGCTGTCAGAGCAAGGTGATTGAGCCAGGGGTGCAGCAGGTGACCGTGGTTCTGTGTCAACAAGTCGCAGCATCTGGGAAGATGGTACGGGACATGGGCCGACATGCAGGACAGGTAAGGAAACCACATCAGTCGTGGCCAAAACAGAGCTATTAGAATCACTCTGGCTCCCTCCATCAGTATCTTTTTGAGAACTTTGGGAATGAGAGGAGTGGGTGGGAAGACAAAAAGGAGGTGTTGGCTTCAATTGCATAACATCGCATCTCCCATTGACTTCAGTCCGATACCCGCTCGTGAGCAGTAATACGGGCACTTAGCATTGCGGTGCATGGCAAAGATGTCTATGATTGGGTATCCCCAGGAACAGAAGATGATGTGGAGCACATCTGGGTGCAGTTCCCATTCGTGATTTAATGAGAAGTGCCTGCTGAGAGCATCGGCTGTAATATTCTGCTCCCCAGGAATGTATGCCACAGTCACTCTGTGCTGGATGCACCAGTTCCATAACTGCATCGCTTCCATACAAAGAGATCGGGATTGAGCCCCATCCTGTCTGTATATTTGATATACCGTTGTCATGTTGCTGGTAAGAATGCGAATGACATGACCACATATTATGTGAAGGAAGTAACTTCGGGCATTGGAAACTGCTCTCAACTCGAGCAGATTTATGTGGAGCAAGGACTCCTGGGCGAACCAGTGTCCTTGGATTTGTTGGTCGTGGAGATGGGTGTCCCATCCTAGTAGTGATGCATCGGTAGTAATCTGCATAGTTGGTTGAGGTCTGTGGAAGCGTATTCCCTCCATCAGGTTGTCAGCGATTGTCCACCATGCCAATGATTTCTTTACATGAGAAGGAACGGAGACCCTCCTGTGGATGTCGCAACTACTTGGGGTATATATATGGAGATGATCCAATGTTGGAGGCATCTGAAGTGCAATCTTGTGTGTGCTACCATGTACATTGTGGCTGCCATGTGTCCCATGAGCTGTAGACAGGTAAGTATCAGTGTGCGTGGATTGGTGGAAAGAACCTGTATGAAGTCCTTGATAGTTTGAAATCTGTTTGCTGGTAAGTATGAGCGCGCTGTGGTAGAGTTGAGGTGTGCTCCTATAAACTGGATTGAAGAGGTGTCATGGATGATTTTGGGATGCTGATTATCTGTCCAAGAGCCTCGAATACGGTTTTCATTGTATTGGTAGCGTGAAGTGCTTCAACGAAAGATGGTGCTCTGATCAGACAATTGTTGAGATACAGAAATATCATGATTCCCGCACGGTGTAAATACACTGTCACTACTGCCAACGTTTTTGAGAACACCTTGGGGGCTGATGATAGACCAAAAGGCAGAACTTTGTACTGGAAGTGGTCTGAGCCAATTTGAAAATGAAGGAAGCATCTGTGAGCCAGGTAAACGGTCACATGAAAATATGCGTTCTCCAGGTCGAGGGACGTAAAACAGTTTCTGCTGTGCAATGCTGGAATAATAGTCACGAGTGTCACCATCTTGAAGCACTGTTTGCAAAGGTACCAATTTAGGTGTCGAAGGTCTAGGACTGGCCTCCAACCTCCTGATTTTTTCTGGGTCAAGAAGTAATGGGAGTAAAAACCTTTGCCTCTGAACTCGTCTAGTACCTTTTTCACTGCTCCGATAATTAGCAGATGTGTCACCTCTTGTCTTAGGAGAGACTTGTGAGATGGGTCCCTGAAGAGGGACGGGGAGGGAGGGGTGAGAGGAGGAAGTGATGTATAGGGGATGGTGTATCCCAACTCGATTAGCTGTAGGACCCATCAATCGGTGGTAATATGGGCCCATCGTCGGTGGAATGGTCTTAAGTGATGGTGAAAAAGTGTGTTTGTGGCATGATGGCAGGTGATCAGCGGAGTGGTTTGTAGTCACTCAACTGAGGCGTCAAACCTGCTGTCTGGTGTTCTGTTGCTTAGGCACTCTCATTTGTGGTCATCTCTTTTGCTGTCTTTGTCTGGTGCGTTGGTGTTCTTGCTGTCTGTACTGAGGCACTGGGTGTGAGAATGGTCTTTCTCTGGTAGGGTATATAACGCTTCTGGCGATATGGTGGCGTATACATGCCGAGAGTTCGAAGTGTGGTCCTGGAGACCTTGCCAGAATGGAGGACTTGGTCAGTCTTTTCCGCAAAAAGACCCCGCCTGTCAAAGGGGAGGTCCTCAACTTTTGACACGAGGTCTTTTGGAACTGCCGCTTGTTGGAGCCATGATGTTCTGTGCATGACCACCAATGTGGCAGTGGTTCGCGCTTTAGTATCTATAGTATCAAGGGCTTTATGGAGGGCTGTTCGAGAAGCCATGTACCCTTCCTGCACTACTGCCTTGAGTACCTTGTGCTTATTGTCTGGCAGATGTTCTAGAAGTGGGACCAATTTCGAATAATTCTCAAAATTGTGATTGTCCAGAAGCCAATGGCCATTCTTAACGTTAATATGGCGGATGAATAGACCTTCCATCCGAAGAGATCTAGGTGTTTGCCTTCCCTGTCAGTGTTGTCCGCCTTGTCCTGAGGAGTTTTAGCCCTCTGTTGCACTGCATCCACAACCTGAGAATTCTGTTGTGGATGTGTAAAAAGGAACTCCATGCCTTTAACAGGAACAAAGTATTTCTTGTCTGCTTTCTTATTTGTAGAGTGGGTTGAGGCCGGTGTCTGCCATATATTGTCTGCTATTTCTAAGATTGCATTGTCGAGCGGAAGGGCGACTTTCAATCTTTGGGATGGTTGCAGATTCCTTAACAAATGATGTTGCTTTTGTTGGACCTTGGTGAGTTGCACCCGTTGGCTCTCAGCAACTCTCTTGAACAGATCTTGGAACTGTTGGATATCATCAGTGGGAGACACGTCACCGGGAAAAACGGCATCGTCCGGTGACGAAGATGAAATATCTGTAGAGGAGTACCCTTGTGGCTCCTCATGTTCCCACAGTTGACCCTTTTCTAGTTCCAGTTGTGGAGGGGGAGAGGCAATTCCAGATGGAGTGGAAGGTCTTGTTCCTAGCTGAACTGGAGAATTTGCCCCGTTGCCTGAAATGTGAAGTTGATGAGAGGAGGGCAATCTTATAGTGTCGCATTGTGGAGAGTACAAGCGAGGTCTGTGGTAATAGTAGTGGCACCTGTGTCTGTCATAATGATGTGCGTGAGGTGGAGAACATCTGGGGGAGTAGCTACCCCATGAGAGTTGTGGCTCCTATAGTAGGTAGAAATTGTAGGAGATCTGGGTGATCGCAACCTGTCTCTGGAGTGCCTCAAGGAAGGTGGCAAATCTCGGTGGCAACAATAATGAGGTAAAGCATACAATGGTGAATAGTAGCTCCTCCTCATGGTGTGGTGTCTGACTGAGCTCTTGGACAGACAAGATCGAGCTGGAGATGGAGACGGTGACTCTGGAGAGAATTCAATATGTTCCGAACTGAGTGAAGGTGTTTGTATCTTGCGCGATTTTTGGCACGCTTTCACTGGTGCCGGCGACTGTTCTGGCAATGTTGTCGGCATCAGAGGTCATGTTGGTTGTGGTTGCATGGCTGTATGCAATATAGACATCGGCAATGAGTGGTGCCTTGGTGCCGACAGTGTTGTGTCCAGCGCCGACACTTGGTGGCACACTGGTGCCGGTTGTATTGCCGGTGCCAGGTGTATCTCTGGTGCCAAACATGCTGCTGGTGCCGGAGTCACGGGCGCTGGGGGAGATGCTCTCGGTGCCAATGTGATCATCAGTGCCAGTGCCAGTATCGAGTCACGGCAGCGATATAGGAGTTGGTGCTGGGTGAGTCATGGCAGCAGTTTTCGGTGCCGATTCCTTGGATGGTGTTGGGTTCGGTGCCGAGGTACTTTAGGTGTGCTTTTGTCTGTCTGGTCAGCGCATGATAGACATGCCTGATATGCCCAGTTTATCTCATGTGCTGATGCGAGTTGAGGGCAATGAATGCAAGGGAGAAGGCCTCCTCTTCGTATGGGCAATCTTAGACATGGTCCCAGTCACCTCCAATGGTCGGGAGGAATCAGTATCGGAGGGCTGTAATGCTTTATTGAATAGTAGCATTTTTAGCCTCATCTCCCGGTCTCTTCTGGCTCATGCAGTAAGTTTTGAACAGGGAGGACATTTTTGTGGGATATGTCCCTCACCGAGGCACTGTATACATAGTGAGTGCCCGTCAGAAGCGGGCATAGGCTTGCGGTATGTACCGCACTTTTTAAACCCAGGGGAGCCAGGCATAGCTCGGCCAGAGGGTCTTCTGCTCTCTGCTGAAGCAGAGAGCTAAGTAAAGTACGAATATTACTATTATTAAAAAAAAAATTTTAAACGATGCTAAACTAGACGAACTAACTACGACTGTAACAACTAATAACTATCGAACTAAGAACTAATGATTTTTTTTCTTTCTCTCAGTTCCTGACAGGAATCGAGGAGAGTGCATTCACTCCATCCGTGGCCAAGGACGGTCAGGAGGAACTGGCGGGAGCCAGACCGTGCACACAAAAATGGCACAAAAGGCACGAGACGCACATTGTGCATGTGCGGTCCGGCAAACTATGGCTGAAAAGATCTCCAATCTGCAGTGCCGGGACAAGCCCAACAACTACAGTGGAGAACCCATGGGACACCGCTCAAAGAAGAAATATATTTTTGTTAGTCTCTAAGGTGCCACAGAACTACTCATTTTTTTAATAGTTTTCATAGGAAAGATAACTACAGCTCCTTCAGGAATTAAGAACAATGGGCATGAGGGAAAGTTGGTGATTATGTAAATTCATTCAAAATGTGACACTTCCAGAGAAGTACCACCTCTTTGGGTGATGCTTGCCTATACTAGTTCAAACTGGATTCTCCAGAGACCTAAAGGCAAAGAAAGCACTTTTGGATGACCCACAGAATGTTTCTGATCCAGCAAATGGACAGCACTTTTATCCCCAGTGGGGGGTGGGGGGGGGGGGGGGGGCGAAGGTTTGGAGAATAAATGATACTTGTCCATTGGGATGGAGTTGGAGGGGAGTAACCTCTGGTAAACTTTTAGGCATGCAAGTTCTTGTACTATTTTAATCTCTATGTTTAATGCTTTCACCTTCAGAATAAATGTGATTGCTTAGAAAGGGCTGTTTGGTAACTTTGACCTAGCTTGCTGGGGAACTCACAGTGTAGGCAGGGAACTGTGCAGCCTGAGAAAATCCCAGTCAGGAGAAAGAGAGATGTAGGACTCTTCCCGAGGGAAATGATGGTTGAAAAGCCAAGAGCTTACAATGGGTGCCATTTCTAGACCAGGAATGGGAAATATGTGTGCAGTCACCTTGAACTGTGGCTATTCTGATTTAAAATCTAAAAAAGAAATAAAATTAACATGGCACACATCAAATGTATTAAAACTGGCTAATTATTATGTCTCAAAAAGTAATTGTAAATGGGGAATCATAAAATGGAACACAAATATTAGGGAAAAGAGTAGATAATAAAGAGTACAGGTCACTGATACAGAATGATCTGGGCTATTTGGTACTTACAGAATGGGAGACTCTATCCTGAGAAGCAGTGACTCTGAAGATGATTTCGTGGTGGTCAAGGATGATTAGCTAAACATGATTTCCTAGTGAGACACTGTCCAAAACAGCTAATACAATCCTGGGATGTATAAACAGGTCTTTTTTTCCTGCCAAATATCAACTTGCTACTCCAAAATGTTTCCTTGTTTTAACTTTTAAGAGAAAGCTTGCAGAAAAATATTTCTTTGTTGGGAAGATGTGTTTCCAAATTTCCTTTCTTATAAACTAGCTCAACAATTTCTTTCTTAGCATTAAAAAAACAAAACAAAACAAAACAAAAACTAGGCAACCAAAATAAGAGTAAACCAGGGGCTTCAACAATCATCAAAAGTTAAAGCTCTGGAAAGCCACAAGAACTAAAAATAAAATATCAAGGTGGAATGGCTTTGGGAACCTTATCTGTATTAGTTGCAATACTTGCACTCCTGTCATACTCTGGGTTTTCAGATCTGTATAAATTATTTAAAAAATTGAAAAAGGAAGAGAAGTTCTGATGATCGTCCAGACTAGAAAATGGTCATATTCTCATCACACATTAAAGAATAACTGAAAGGAGCTATCTGAACAACACATACTTTGTCTGCCGAATCAGTGTCACCTTGTGTCCTGGAGGGCCTACAATATAAATCACAAGCAATTTAGAAATAGTTTGTGAATAGCTGAAATTGTAATTAGGCATGGTTTGAGAAGCTGTTTCTAAAATCTACCAAATTAGCTATGTTACATGACAGAATATTAATAAATTATGTACTGTTTCTGCATTTCAGATTAAACCACTCTAGAGGAATGGGTTGTTCTTTCAACTTCAGGAACTGGCATCAATGTAAATGTTGGCTCCTGTCAACCTCAGTCTCTCTGGAATTCCTCATTACAGGTTTTCCATAGTACTTCCTATAACATTTTATCCCTGAAAAGGGACTGATGCCAAATTGAGGTAGGACAGAGAGAATGCTAGATGAGGTAAGACACTATTACAATCACATACAAGTTTCTTATTAAATCTTCAGGTATCACGCTACCATCATAGATCCCTATTAAACTAAAATAAATACATTATGATGAACACCAAAGCTAGCCTATGGAATGTATCAGGTGAATTTTAGAAATAAATTGAACAATATATTTTTTTCTTTATTGAAAGAAACTGAACATTAGAAGAGGTAAGGAGATCCCATCGTATTCTGAGCCTGTCCCTTTTTCATTTGATTTCTGTTAGCTGTGTAATCATCACTCTATACTAATCTTTTCTAAATTGAATTTAAAAATCTCTTCTTAAGAATAGCATTTAAATGGACCCATTTGGGCACTGTAGTTTTAATATCCATGAGCAAAATGGGGGAGGAGGGCCAGCTCACACTTCTACTGCTACTGACAACAGTTACATTTTCATCTAAAAAATTTTCTAGTAGAAAAAATGAGGTTTTTCTATCACTGAACTTTTGTCAGGAAAATTTCATTTTTTATGGAAAAATATTCCTACAGGAAATTTTAAATTTGTCTTGATGTAAAATATCATTTCAATTTTGAAAATAAAAAATATTAATTCTCCATTTTCTGATGTTTGTGGGTTCTCTTCCATTTTCTCTCCCATTTTTATACTTCCGTTCTTTTTTCACTGGAGAAAAAGTTGGAAAACACCAAGGCTACATCTACACTGTAGCCTTCTTGCAGAAAAGCTTATGCGAATGAAGCTTGGCGTGGAATATTGCCGTGCTTCATTTGCATAATTAATGAGCAGCCGTTTTTGTGCAAGAGGCTGTTGCACAAAAAAGAGCAATGTAGACAGTTCCTTTTTGTGCAAAACCCCCCTCTTGTTCAAGAGCCGTTCTTCAAAAAAATGACTGGTGTGTAAGACTTGAGGTCTGTTCCATAAGTCTGGCTAAAGATACAAAACCAGGAAAAGTGCCTGAGCTCAGTCCTATCCCACCTAGGGCACTTGGGATTCAGTGAGTGGATTAGAACCAGGCAAAAAGCAGGAGCATGTATGTGGGTCCCTTCCTGTTAAAACATTAATGATTTTCAGAAAATTTGACCCCCAAAATGGACAAAATGTCAAAACCCAAAAAAATTACAGAAAGGACTCTGTAGAAAAAAAATCCACTTTGGGAGAAACAAAATGTAACTGTAAACAGGGGCTGAACTACTGCTTGCAATCAGCCAGCTAAAAGGAGAGATCAGCCCTGGGGGGTGGGTATGCTCACTCCAATTGTTAAGCCCTGCAAGATAATTAACTAGTGATATGTAAATACAGCTCATGTGGGGATGGGAAAGGAATCTGGGGTGTAGTTATGTAAATCCAATTCAGCCAGGGCTGACGGAGGATCCGTTGTTAGAATGGAATGTGCTATATTGTAACTAATTTGGCTGTTGTGGGGTCACAAACCATGCTACCCCTTAAATGTAGGAAATGGAAAATATGACACCAGTGCTTGCAGGAGAGACACCATCATTGTAAGGGGTCTCAGATAAACAAGCCTCCTCCTTCCAGAGATGAGTGAACTAGTTGGGGGGAAAGGGCTTGAGCCAGCCTGCTTCATGCCTACCAGGTGCAAGCGGTAAGACTGGTTCAACCTGTCTCTTTCTCCACACTGTTCCCCCCCCCCCGCCCTGTTCTAAGGATAGACCTAAAGTAGGCTCTATCAGGAGTCTTTTTGTTATTTGAGTGAAAGCTGGAATCTTTTTGCCAGCCTAGGTGCTGGCTAAAGAGTTGAAATCACTAAGAGCTGAAGTCACTGGTTTGGCCTGGAGCCAGACACATTGCAGCCAGCAGAGCAGCCGGTGAGAGCGACGGTGGGTGGGCGGCCGGTAGGAACAGTGGCAGGCGGCCAGCAGGGTGGCTGGTGAGAATGACCGGCGGGCAGCTGGGAGGAGCAGTGGCAGGTGGCCAGCAGGGCAGCTGGTGGAGCAAGTGGACCACAGGAGCAGCACAAAGGTGGCATGGCCTCAGGCTCAATGAGTGGAGTCCTCAGGGTGACGTGTCTGGGTCCTCACTGACTGGACAGAGCTGTAAGTGGGGCATTTGAAGTGGGGTACGGAAAAAGTTTGGGTAGGTGAATGGGACCCTCACATTGTTGGACTAGTGAGCCTGAGAGGCAAAGAACATTGCTCAATTCATTTGAGCTGGGATGGTTACTCATGGGTTGGTTATGAACTCTGGTTATGGTATTTTCCTAAACTAATGCCACGTGACTTCTCTCTCTCTTTCTTTAAAAGTTTCTTTTCTACTCTCAGACTCTGTGCTTGCAAGTGGGGAAACATTGCCTTTCAGAGGCGCCCAGGGGTGTGTGAATTTCCCAGACTACTGGGTGGGGGGCTTGAGCCTGTTGTGTGTGAGATGGATGAAAAGGGACCCCTAGATATTGCACCCAGCCCTGGCTACTGCTGGCACTACCTGGCAGAAGGGTTACATAACTTTTTAGCTTTCCAGCTAACTCTTAAGGTGGACTCTTACCAGTTTCTTGTGAAATTGGAAAGGCAGAGAGTCTGGTCACTCTGGGTGTGTCTAGACTACATGCCTCCTTCGACGGAGGCATGTAGATTAGCCAGATCGGAAGAGGGAAATGAAGCCGCGATTAAAATAATCGCGGCTTCATTTAAATTTAAATGGCTGCCCCGATCTGCCGATCAGCTGTTTGTCGGCAGATCGGGGCAGTCTGGACGCAACGCGCCGACAAAGAAGCCTTTCTTCATCGGCACAGGTAAGCCTCGTGAAACCAGGTTTACCTGTGCCGATGAAGAAAGGCTTCTTTGTCGGCGCGTTGCGTCCAGACTGCCCCGATCTGCCGACAAACAGCTGATCGGCAGATCGGGGCAGCCATTTAAATTTAAATGAAGCCGCGATTATTTTAATCGCGGCTTCATTTCCCTCTTCCGATCTGGCTAATCTACATGCCTCCGTCGAAGGAGGCATGTAGTCTAGACACACCCTCTGTTTCCCCACCAATCTGCTTAAGTTCCAGAACAAGTAAGGTGTTGTCCTGGCACTCTGTCTGTCCCCTAGAGCAGTGGTTCTCAAACTTTAGCAACCCAAAGACCCCCATTTTGATTTACAATTTTCTGTGGATCTCCAAGCTCAGCCCCGATCACCGCCCTCACTCCACCCCCTTCCCACAAGGTTCCACTACTGTCCTTCCTCTTCCCTGCCTTTTTCCTCCCTCAGATGCATGCCACCCTACTTCTCCTCTCCCCTCCTAGTTCTCCTTCATGTTGCAGTACAGCTGTTGTTCCCAGTGTACAGGACATACTGGGAGTCAGGCGAATGAGCTTATGGAACAGGTGGGAAGAGGATGGAGGGAGGGGGAGAGTTGATTAGCAGGGCTGGTGCACCACCTGGTGTACCCTTGTGGCCTCCCAGGGGTTATCTGTCCCCTTGGAGCTAAGGGAATGGTGGTTAGGTGAAATCCACCAGTGCTGTCCTTCCCCATCCCCTGATACTGGGGGAAGATGCTATCTGATGAATATTTAGTTGAATCTCTACTAGATTTGATTAAACATTTAATTCTGCCTAATTGTCATTTTCTGACTACACTCAGTTTTGGCAGAAAATTTCCAACTGACTCTAATTTAGATTTCTTCACAGCAATTTGATGAGCCCAAATCCAGCAATGGGGTACCCAGTCAGATCTGTCACAATGTTCTAGGCTATTAATGCACCAGCTGGGAAATGTAACAGAGGTGTTTTTGCAGGTGACCTGTGATGCATGGCAGGCTTACAGCCAAGCGTAATACTGAGCAAAGTGGAATGAGAAATAAGTGCAAGTGTCATAATCTTTTCATATACAGGCAGTCCCCGGGTTACGTACAAGATAGGGACTATAGGTTTGTTCTTAAGTTGAATCTGTATGTAAGTCGGAACTGGCGTCCAGATTCCGCCACCCGCGTGCTCTGCGGCTGTGCTCTGCTTTGCTCCCCGTCCCCCTGCCAGGGGGACCGGGAGCAAAGCAGAGCAAAGTGGCGGAACACGCGGGCGGCGGGCAGCCCAGACGCGTCTGGGCTGCCCGCTGCCCGCGTGTTCCACCGCTTTGCTCCCCGTCCCTTGGCAGGGGGATGGGGAGCAAAGCAGAGCACAGCCGCGGAGCACGCGAGCGGCGGACAGCCCAGACACGTCTGGGCTGCCCGCTGCCCACGTGTTCCGCCGCTTTGCTCCCCGTCCTCCTGGTCTGCAGACCAGGGGGACGGGGAGCAAAGCAGAGCAAAGCCCCGGAGCAGGCGGGCAGCGGACAGCCCAGAAGCGTCTGGGCTGCCCGCTGCCCGCGTGTTCCGCCACTTTGCTTCCTCTCCCTGGTCTGCTGGAGACCAGGGAGAGGGTCCCGTTCATAAGTGCGGATCCGACATAAGTCGGATCTGCGTAACTCGGGGACTGCCTGTAGTGTAAACATGCATGGAATTTTACTTACCTGCCAACAACCTGAGTTATCCGAGTTCTTTTATACAGGGCAAAGCTGATAACTAGAAGAAGAAGAAATGCGGTTCCAACTGCTATTCCCATGATGACAACATCACTAGTAGACACTTGGAAAGAAACAGACACAGAACATTACCCTTTGTTTGCACTTGAGACTTGCTCATACAACTGTAACCAACTTTTCCATAGAAATTGTCCCTGTATGAAGAGCACATGCATGAAACACACATCTCATATGTACAACTGTTTAGCAATACCACCAAAGAGGGCCTCTAAACTTGTTTTGTCTGCACATGAGATGTCAGCATTACTGCCTGTTTCTGCTGTGCATTTTCCCTAAATATGCATGCCATGTACTGGCAGTAATTGGGTGGGTGGTGTGGAGGGCATATGAATATGGTAAGATGGAGAAACTCTACATAAAGAAAAAAATCAAAGTGTTTGGTAGGAACTTAATAGGAGCCACATAACTGGATAAAAAAGTACATCATGTTCTTTCCACTACCTTTTTTGTGTCTGGTATCTTATTTAGGGACAGATTCTGATAAACTTATTCATGATTATTAGCACCTCAATTTCACAAGATCCCACTGATCCATTTATGAGGTAAGATGCTACTTGTGTAGCCCAAGGGACTAGCATTAGCATTTATTTTGTTAGTAATGTAAGGTACCTACCTATAGACCTGTAACCTATTTGCTGTAGGAGCTAGTATAAGATTTGAGACCTATGAACTTTGGTACAGATCAGTGGTCTAATGATCACCTATAAGTTTTTGAGAACTGGCAATAGGGTGTATAAGGGGGAATTTTGTTCATAATAGCATCAGCCAACCATGGGAACATTAAGCTAGCAGTGGCTTATGCATAAAACATCCAGATATCAGACCACAAGAGTTCCATGGCAACATACTTTATATATATAAGATAAGTTGGGAGAAGGACACCTTAACGTTAGTAGGGTGAAGAAATACAAATAAGGAAGAGGAAAGACACCCTTGCTGAATATGCATTAACCTTAATGGCATCAGCATAACACATTATAAAAGTTGTATTCAAGCCTATGTGTGGAAGGAGAGAGAGTATGGCCCCTAGAAGATGATGGCCACTGGAAGTGAAGAAGAAGGTGATAGTGGTGAGGAAGATAATTGTGAGCGTATATGGATGTTCAGATGTACGTTCTGTATTCTCGGTGTTCACTTCACAGGGTTTGAGCATTTGTGACTTTGCTAAATGTATTCATAAACTATTGTAGAAGTGTTCCCACAGTATGGGTACATCTAGACTACATCTTTTTTTGGAAAAGGAATGTAATTTAGATGTATCAAAATTGCTAATGATGTGGGGATTTAAATATCCCGTGCTTCATTAGCATAAAAATGGCCACCACTTTTTTTTTGGCAAGGGGCTTTGTCGGAGAAAAGTGGCAGTCTAGAGGCTGATCTTTCGAGAAATAAAGCCCTTATCCCTCGTGATATTAGGTTTACAAGATCTTTCGAAAAAGGCTTTGTTTCTCAAAAGATCAGCCTCTAGACTGCTGCTTTTCTCTGACAAAGCTTTGTGCCAAAAAAAAAGCGGCAGCCATTTTTATGCTAATAAAGCATGGGATATTTAAATCCCCACTTCATTAACAATTTCGATACGTCTAATTTACATACCTTTTTTGAAAAAGGGATGTAGTATAGACATACCCTATGAGTGTTGCAGCTGTGTACAACAGGCATCCCTAAAACACAGTAATTATAATAATGTTGGGCCTGAACTTAGGACAAGAACCTGTCAAATCTCAAAGTGATAACTGAGAATTCTTAAGCAATCAATATCATTGATACACAATCTACAGATCAGGCTACATTTGGTTTGAGTAAGGATTTCATAATCATGCCTTTTGGGTGTTATCTAAGTAATGAGTTCTGGCTCCTTTCAAGGATAGCTCTAAGCTGTAGTATACCCTGGATATGACAAAGGCATGGGTGATAGCTGCAAGGGCCATGTTAGAATACAGGTTCCAAGCTTTAGGTTAAAAAACAAGCACTTACAGATGGTAGTTGGAGGGGGCCCACTGTCAATACTTCCTCCATATCCTTTTAACGTACAGTCTGGAGGGGCCCAACCAAAATCACAATGGCAGTTTTTCTTACTGTTGCAGATCTGCAATAGAATAAGGATATATAACATGGACCAAATGAGTAACTTGATGAAAATACAGCCTTCCTGAGTTATTGGTTCATTCTAACTGTCCTGTACTACATCACGTATTAAATAAAAGACTGAATGATAGTTTCTTAGCTGTTACTTTAGGTTTCTCCACGTCTCATGATATGAGCATCAAGGAAACCAGTTATTCAAAGTCTCCATGTTTGGCAGGAGGAATTAAATGTATTGACTTTTGTTTATTAATATGCAATCTTAGTTTTATTGCAATCACCTCATCCAAAAGAGTAGGGGAAATAGCTGCCCTCATGGCAGACCCCCTAAAAGATATTTCAGAAAGAGAGAGTCATATTAAAGAATGACTGTAGCTTGTAGCTGATCAAAAGATCTAGAAATGGAACCAACTTCTCTAACCACTTAAATCAGTTCTCCTTAATTTAACTTTTGTAGGGTTGTACTTGGGAGCTGAAAGACAAAATTTAACAGAATCACTAAACATTCGTTCTACTTAGGATCACTTAGGCTTTGCAAGTAGAGTAAATGATAGAGCAAACTTCCCTACAGATGAGAAAATCCAATGAGTAGAATCATTAATTTCTTATAAAAGACGTTTTAATATTTTGAACCCCTTATTGAAATCATGTGTAAAGCCCCCAGACCTCCAGGAGAGCAGTATATTGACATTTAGTGTTGTAGGCAGTTGTGAAGAGCTGGGAATCCCCACTGGTGGAATATGGTATTTAGTACGCGAGGGCCCAGCCCAGGGAAAGTAAGGGAGAATTGGGAAGGGTGAGTGACAGAAGAAGAGGGGACTGACTGATTGGGAGCAGGGCCTCAGAGAAGGGATGAGCTGGGGAGGAGGAGCAAAAAGCAGGGTAAGAGGGTTTGATTTTGTCTGATTAGAGAGTTGTAAATAATTGATTGTATATACATCTTTAATTTATTATAAAGAACTACTTAATCCAGTAGCTTGTCTCAGCCACTCCAGGGTTCAGCCATAAACTGCCTCATCATGCTATAGCTAAGGTCTGATATCCAGTAATGATATCACTTGCTCATTATCTAGCAAAGTGGTGCACAATCCATGGTCATGACCAACTTGGGGGTTGCGACTGCCTTCCTGGGGGGTCGCAGTGCTTGGATTCTGCGAGCTTTGTTTTCCGGCTTCCTGGCTCGGTGCACACATGGCGGGGATATGAGAGTGGCAGGAGAGCAGAGAGCAGCCTGACAATTAAAGGAGCTGGTTTTTTTTTTTTTTTTGCTCAACCAAATTCGGCGGCCTCTGGGGTGTGTGTGTGCGAATTAAAAAAGGTTGTGCACCACTGATCTACTATATATTTGAGAGAGTTTGTCTGTCTGCCTGTTTGTTCAAGAACTTCTCAAATGTAAGAGCTACTGCCACTAAATTCTCTATACTGCTTCCTCTTATAATTTGAACCGAGGTATGGGTTTGGTTGCACCGAGAAAATGGAATATGCTTGGAATGGGATTATGTCTCAAAAAATAGAAAGGGAGGATTCTATTATATAGGGTATGTCTACACTACATGGCTCCGTTGACGGAGCCATGTAGATGAGGGTTGTAGACATAGCAAAATGAAGCGGCGATTTAAATAATCGCCACTTCATTTACATTAAAATGGCTGCCGCGCTGTGCCGATCAGCTGTTTGTCAGCACAACACGGTAGTCTGGATGCTCAGTGGTCTACATCAAAAGCCTTTGTCGACCGCCCCATTATGCCTTGTGGGATGAGGTTTACCGGGGCGGTCAACAAAGGCTTTTGATGTTGTCCGCCGAGCATCCAGACTACCGCCACTGTGCTGATAAACAGCTGATCGGCACAGCATGGCAGCCATTTTGATGTAAATGAAGCGGCGATTATTTAAATAACCGTTTCATTTTGCTATGTCTACAACCCTCAACTACATGGCTTCGTCGACAGAGCCATGTAGTGTAGACATACCTATAATGACCGCATGTGGGCAGCAGGGGATACGAGACGGAAATCAGGGATAGTTATATTGTATAATGACCACAGGGGAGCATCAAGGGTCCAGAGATGGGGACCGAAACAGCTATAACCCCATGAGGGCAGCAGGGGGCAAGGGCGGAGAAAGGGAAAGCTATCTACTATGTATTTGAGGGAGTTTTTCTGTGTGTCTGTTCAAGAACACCTCCTAAACAGTCATAGCTAGGATCACCAAATCTGTATACAGCTTTCTCTTATAAAAACTTAAAGCAAGGTCACGGTTTGGTTGTGCCAGGAAAATGGGATGTGCCTAGAATGGGATTGCTTCTCATAATACCATACAGAAAAGGGACAGGACCACGAGGAAGGTGGTAGGGGCTAGCTGGGGGGCACACCCTCCCCCCATTTGGGACTGCCCCAGCTCTGAGCGCCCACTCCCAGACCCTTTAGGCACCCTTCAGGGAGGATGGGGAGTGAAGCTCCTCCTCCCCCAAATTATACAGGAACATAGTTGGCTGTTCTGCTTCATCAGGGAGCAAGGGGAAAGTACACAGTTTGCTGAATTCCTCACTCTGGCTGAGGAATGCAGGAAACACAGAAACTTGAGTTTCTTGTTCCAGTGAGCTGGGGAATCTGGGCAAAAGTGCAACATAATAGCACAGGAGTTGATAAGGTTCCCTTCTCAAAATACTTTAATTACTACTTTTCACGATCTTGTCCAACTAAAATAATATAATTAGTCAAACGTGAAGCATCAATTTTAAGAGACTAAGCTCAGTGTTCTATATATTATACTTTCAGATTCTGAGGATATTAAAATCTTTACTACTTACCCCTCTGTTACTGCATTTTGTGTAATTACAATCATAATTCAGAATATTTAAATCGACACATGTTTTGTTTATACATATCTGTAAAAATTCACAAAAAGTATGCATTAGATATGTTCATTTACAGAGCAGAGTTCTTTCTGCTTCTTCAGAATCCATAACAGAGACTTTGAAGAAGTAGAGAGGGTGAATCTATTTGGATAATCTAGTCGAAGAGTTAGTTTCTGGCAAATAGCATTTCTCCTTTAACTACTTTAGCATTAAGCCTTGGATTATTGCTTTCTTGAAACAGGAATCCGCTGCCATTCAAGAAAGTAATGCTGGTTTATTAGGAATTAAGTTTTAAGGAGCAGCTATGTGTGGTAACAGCTAAAAAGTTATCCATAGCATCTTGACTACTGCAAGATCCTTTTTTTTAATCATCTCCACATCCATTCAAAATTATAGCTCTCCATCCATTCAAAATTACCATCCTAGCTCACTTTCTTCCCCTTCCTTTGTATTCCTCTACTGGTTCCCCTTTATTCATTACACTGGATTTAAACTTCTTATTTCACCTGTTACCCCATCATGTGGTCAGGTTTAATCATTTCCTGCATTACTCATTAAACAACTAGTCTATTATGTTATATCCTATGCCTTTTGCATGATTAAGATAAATTCTTGCTGAGGAGATTCCCAATGAGCAGCTTCACAGAAGAGAATTCATGAATATCAAATGGATATTTAGGATTAAAATTTGTGCTTTATAAATCAATCCATAGTTGAAGATCATATGGGGGAGGTAAGAGCAAGGAGGCTAATAACTACTGGGTCAGAAGGGGCATCAGCCTGAAATTCCTAGGATAATGGTGGTAAATTGAGGCTGGGCCTACACTAATCAAGAATGAGGAATGTTGAATCAAGAGATGCAACTTGACGTACTTTGTTTTGAGTTTCCCCACTGTCACCACAGTAGGAAGACAACGTGAACAAACACTCCCATTGGCTTCCCTTATTCCTCACAGAAGCAGGAGTACCAGACGCCGATGGGGAGGGGGGGGGGCCCTCTGAGTTTGATTTAGCGAGTCCTAACTAGACTCATTAAATCAAACTCCAGAAGATTGATTGTGGCAGTATCAATCTTCCGTTAAGTGACGACATGGCCTGAGAAGAGCGGAAAAAGGGTGGATCTGACATCAAAATACAGCATTGCTTTGATGATGTTGGGGAGAAAAGTTACAAGTTCAAAAGCTAAAGAAGCTATAAACAAGGGGTCACTCACCTTGTGCATTAATCACAGTTCTTCTAGAGTTGCACCACCATGTGCACTCCATTTCAGTTGTGCGTGTACCCCATGTGCCTTTGATTGGAGATTTTCAGTATCAGTACTCATTCAGTTCACTCATGGGCTCCAGACTTCCTCGTGCTCTGTACTGAGGATATATAGAACTTTGCTGGTGAACTGCCCTTAGTTCCTTCTCTACCATGAAATCTTACAAGATGAAACTCTGAAGCATAGCGGAAGGAAAGAGCATAATGGAACACCCAGAAGGAAACAAATCTCAAAGAACTACAATTACTGCACAAGGTAAAGTAGCCTCTTCTTTCAGCAGTTTCCCTGAGAATGCTTGAATTTACATGATTCCCAAGCAGTATCCCCGAAAAAAGCCTTGGATTTGAGTTCAACACTGAAGATACAACTTCATTGCCAACTGCAGCATGTGACAAGGCTGCATAAACCAAGATATAGCATTGGCTGCTGCTCTACAAATTTCAGACACTTGAACATCTTTTCAATAGTACTCTAGAATCAGACTGGGATATAATAGAATGGGCTAGTATCTTAGACGACATCCACATTGAGAGTCTTTGAATGGATATTGTGGATTCCCTGAATCTGTCCGTAAATGAAATACAAAGTCTGGGAGGACTTTCAAAAAAGCTGTTTTATCTAGAGAGATGGCTAAATGCCTTTCTGACATCCAAAGCATGGCAATTTTCTCCCTGTTCTGGTACAGTTCTAGAAAGGAGACTGGAAGATGAATAATCTGGTTAATATGGAAAGATATGCAGAAGATATCTATCCATTTTGAAAATCTCTGTTTCGATATGGATTGACCCTTGAAAGGCTCTGCTGTAGAAATAAAAAGTCTCTGAGATTGTCTAAAAGATCTGGTTCTATCTAGGTAAAAGGCAAGTGCCAGTCGAACATCGAGGGAGTGGAGCTGTGCTGTGTTGGTATCCAGATGCAGCTTTGGATGGAAAGCGGGTAAGCATATAGGTTCATTTAGTTGAAATTGGGAAACTACTTTTGGGAGAAACTTGGGATGTAGTTTTAGGACAATTCTATCCTTGCAGAAGACCGTGAACAGTAGATGTGCCATGAGTGCGGCTAGTTCCTCTACTCTCCTTGATGTCATTATTACTATAAGGAAAGCCACTTTCATAGACTAGTGAGTGAGGGAACATGATGCCATGTGTTCAAAGGGTGGTCAGGTCAAGGAATAAAGAACAAGGTTGAGATCCCAAGGTGGCATTGATAGCTTTAGCTGTGGAATGATGTTGCTCAGGCCTTTCAGGAACTTTTTGGTTAAAGGATGCGAAAATATGGTGTGCCCTTCAACCCTTTTGGGCTTGTTCAATATTGCCACTAAATGTATCTTTATGGAAGAATTAGAAAGGTTCTGTTTCTTTAAAGCGAGGAGGTAGTCTAATATTTCCATCAGGTCTACTGAGAGCAGGTGTAGGGATCTTTGATTTGCCCACTCAGAGAAACGCCTCCATGTTTGGGAGTATGTCTTCCATGTCGTTTGTTTGCGACAGTTCATAATTATATTATGTACCTTCTCTCTCCAGGCAGCCTGTGGCTTGTTCAGCCTTGTAGAAGCCATGCATGCAGATGAAGCCTGTGAATGTCTGGATGAGAGACTTGGCCCTGGTCCTGGGATAGTATGTTTGTCCAGAACGGCAGAGGGAAGGGTGGGGCTGCTGCCAACTGGGACAGGTTAGGGAATCATGGTTGCCTGGGGCCAGGCCAGAGCTATGAGAATTACTCTGGCTCTGTTATTTTATTTTCTGAATGACTGTGCCCAGGAGTGGAATTGGGGGAAACACGTATAGGAGAGTTCGAGGCCAGCTGATCACCATGCCATGTCCTAAGAAGCCCTTGCCTATTCCCACTCAGGAGCAAAACTTGGAGCATTTGGCACTATGTGATGTTGTGAATAAGTCTGTTTCTGGAAACCCCCCACTTGAAGAAGATGGGCTTTGGAATGTATCTCCCACTCGTATTTTTGGTGAAATATGTGGCTTAAATGATCTGCAGTGATATTTTGGTTGTCCGGAAGATATACTACCGACAGGGTGATGTGATGTTGGATGCACCACTACCACAGTATTGTGGCCTCCCTACAGAGGAGATAAGATCTGGCTCCTCCTTGGTTGTTTATGTAAAACATGCATGTTGTGTTGTCTGTGACTATTCCCACATTTGCCTTGAATCAATGGTAGAAAGTGTTTGCATGCTTTTCTCACAGTGTGAAGTTCTAAGATGTTGATGTACAGGGTTGTTTCTAATGTTGACCACTGTCTCTGAGTGTTATAATGATTGATGTTTGTGCCCCATCTCTCTACTGAGGCGTCCGTGGTTATGGTTGCAGCTGGGGGGTCCTGTTGAAAGGGGACACTTGAACATAGGTTGTGCTGCTGGAGCCACCATAAGAACAATACTTTGACCCTTCCTATAGGGCTGAGGATTTTCTGTATGTGATCCTTGTGTGGCTGAAAACACATATGGAGTCTGGCATGTAGGCACCTCGTGGAGTCTGGCATGGGGAACCACATATGTGGTTGTTGACATATGTCCAAGTAGCTGAAGGCATTGTGCAGCTGAGACTGTTGAGCTGTCAATGATATTTCTTGCTAGGACAGATAGAGTTTGGAACAGCTACACAGGGAGACATGCTTGTGCATTTGTACAGTCTACTGTGACTCCTATGAACACTAATTGTTGAGATGTGGTGAGGTGTGATTTTGAGGAATTTATTTGGAGACCTAGGGATATGAACAACTGTGCTGTCTCTGAGGTGGACTGGATGGCCTCATGCTCCGATTGTGCTACGATGAGGCAGTTGTCTAGGTATGTTGTTTTCTGAGATGGGCAACTGCAATGGCTAGTATTTTGGAGAATACTTTTGGTGCTGCCAACAGGCCAAACAGGAGGACCTGGTAGTGGTAGTGTTCCTCCTTCAGTGTGAATCTTAAAAATTTTTTATGCCATGGCTGGATTGCCACATGAAAATATGCGTCCTAGAGGTTGAGTGATGGCATCCAATTTCCCTGTTCCAACAACAGAATTATCTTCGCTAATGTTACCATGGTGGGTGAATCTTTGTTTTTTTAAATACTTTTTTAGCCTATGCATGTCCAGAATAGGCCTGAGGAAGTATTGCAAGTAAAAGCCTTTCCCCTATGATGAGCTGGTATGATTTCTATTGCCCCCAGTTGGAGTAGTCAGTTTACCTCCTGGAATCGTGAGACAGGTCCCCAAAGAGGGATGAAGAAGGGATTTGGGTAGCAGGAAATCTGGTGAATGGGATGGGGAGGCTTTTTTGTATGATGTCTAAAGCCCACTTGTCTGTGGTAATTTTTGCCCAGAATTGATAAAAGGGCTGCAGGTTATGTTGGTAAGTTATATTGGGAAAAGACATTGAACCTTCAACCAGATCTTCAAAAGGCTTGTCAGCCATTGGTCGACTGAGACGTGTCTGGCCGATCTTGAGTTTGTCTGCATTTTTGTTGCCTTTGCCTTCTTTCTGAGGTCATAGCTTCTCTGGAGTATAAAGGATGAGGATAGTCTACCCTGTGGTGTGAATTCCTTGTTCAGCCTCTTTTTGTGTTGGGGAACATACATGCCCAGGGTCCTCAAGGTTACTCGAGAATCCTTGAGGGAGTGAATGGAGGCACTTGTTGTAGAAAAAAGTTTTTGAACCTCCTAGAGGAGATCCTCAATCATATTCTGTACCTCCCTAGGAAAAATTGAGAGGTGGAGCTAGGCTACTTGACACATGACTACTAAGGTGGCTAAGGACTGTGTCACAGTGTTTGCCGTGTCAAGAGATGCCTGTAATGCCGTCTTGGCTATAAGGAATCCCTCCTCAATGTTGGACTGGAAAGAGACCTTACTTTAATCAGAAAGCTGTTCAATACATTTTTTCACATTGTCTAAGTAGTGATGTGTGTATTTCACCAACAGTGCCTGCATAATCGGCTATTCTTATTTGGAGGGAGGCCGATAAGTAAGATTTCCTGCCCAGAATATCGAGTCTTTTCTACTCCTTATTGTAAGGAGTGGATTTATATTGCATCTGTCTACTTCTGTTGTTGGCCACATCGACAACCAGTGAATTTGGTGTCCGATGGGTAAATAAGAATTCGGCGCCCTTCACGGGTACGGAGTACTTCCTATCCAATATTTTTGAGGTCGGATGGATAGACTCTGGTATTTGCCATAGTAATTTTTGAAGGGTCTGGGATTTTTGAAGGGTCTGCCGCTGTGCCCGATGCCCTGTCACAGAGACATTAGGGTGTGCCTAGGCACACCCGGCACACCCTGTGCACACGCCTGTAGATGGATGTAGATGGTACCAGAGAAATGTCTATGGCCTTCATCAGTACTGATTTGGATGGTGTAGGTACCGATGATTACAGGTACCTCTTATTGTTGGCTCCAGGTGGCTTATTTGGAGCCGGCTTTGTCAGTGCTGTGGGTGTTGGTTCCGATGGCGTAGTAGTGATTTTACTCAGCTTGGCCACTGATACCACATGGCTTGTATCTTAAGTGGATATCGCCCCTTGGGGCTTGTCCACATTGGACTTTCCTGGTGCCTGTGCGTCCCCTGTAGCCTTCCTCTTTGATGAGGCTGGCTTACTGTGGGGAGACAGTCTCTTCAGTGCCCTATCTATTGAGGGTGAAGAGTGCTTCCTTTTGGCTGTCTTTTTGGCTGGGGCATCTCTGGGGACCAAGGCGCCTTGGTCTGAAACAGCTGTTGGTGAGGCGTGCACTGGGGAAGCCTGAGGTGCTGGTTCAGAGGCTGGTCTCTCCATTTTCTCCATTGTGAGGAGCTTGACTCTCTGGCCTTGAGAGATTTGGTCGACAGCTTTTTACAATGGTGACAGATCTTTGGTGAGTTTTCTTGACCCGGGCAACGAATGCATTGGGCATGTCCATCCAAGGAGTAACCATGACAAACTATCTAAGTGCTATCCTAATCAAATTACTATACTAATTTTGAATAATGCACGGAGTGTTGCTGTGTTCCAAACAAACCGGGAGTGGTTGAGAAGGAACTGAGGGCGGGGGAGTGATGCACGTACATCGGTACACTTGCTATGGCACCTATGGTGTGTGCTCTACCACCTGGGGGAGAGGGAGAGTACTGCTGCTGAAAAGTTCCGGTTTCAAGTACTGGGGCATCAAGACACCTGCACTGGAGTGCCCACAGGAACACTCCTTGAAGAAGAAGAAAAAAGTTTTAATCACATGAAAGAGTGGGAAAAGGTGTATCAACTCCTTAATGAATCTTGCTGTTGGGGGGTGAGCAAAAACTGAGCATCCTTCAAGAGAGGAATGAAAGGCAGCTATTCCTACTGAGTGATCTTTGACACAACCCACAGAGAGTCCTGACTTTTTCAATTCCAAAGGGTAATCAACAACAGCATATATGAAATTGTGAACAAGTGAAAACTGTCAGTAGGTAAACCAGTGGTGAATTCTGAAGATAAATGTTTTGTATGGACATCTTCACACTGGTTAATAGTACCTGTTTTACTTCTGTAGAACGGGAAACGTCTATCCCTGAGAACCATTAAATGACCAAGTTCTGAGAGGAAGAATTCTCAGACTGGGATGAAAAGTCTGACTAGAGTGCTAAAACAAGACATGAAGAACCCATAGATGAATCAACACCAGCAAAGAGGCAAGATGAAATAATCAAGGGTTCCAGACTTGTCTTAGACACAGTGGATCAACTAAAACAGCCCTGACATGGTGATACTTGATCTTGTTCAACACGTTCAAGACAAACAGTATTGTAGGCTATCCATAGAAAAGGCCCTCCCTCCAAAGAATGAGGAACACGTTTCTCAAGAAGTGAGGAACTAAGTTTCTCCTAAGGGGCTCAAGGCTGTAACTGGGAGGGATCTGTGTCCTGAAGTCCTGAATCTAATACTTAGGCTTCAACACATGGACCTCCCTCTAATGAATATAGGAAGCTCAATGATTCCAGTGTGGTCACAGAGGAAGGCCATAAAGTACAAGAGATGGCAGCCAATGCTGCTCAAGAAGGGGCATGGTTGTCTTGTCACTAGACCCCTCTCTTTCCACAAGGTATCAGGGAGGTTATTCCCATGTTGACAAGTAGGGGAACTTTTCACAGCTATATGGGAATCTGAAAAGAGGGAAAGCCAACTTCATCTTGAGCTCAGAAAGTCCTGGAGAAATAGAAGGAACCATGGAAAGGACCATTCCCAGTGATCCTGTTCATCTCAGTGGCAATAAGCACTTGGCACCCATTGAAAGAGAGACTTAGGCTTGTCTGAAAGAAAACAAGTCTTGAATATCTAAAGGTCTACAGTACCAAATGGTTTGCACAGAGAATGAATGAGATTTCATGAGTATGGAGCTTGGTTTGACAGGTCCGGCCTGGTGGGAGTTGTCACTACAGAAGTACTTAACTGCTTTGGAGGTACCATATTAGCACAATATATACCACAACAGTACCAAAGCAGTCTGGGTCACTTGTCTAGCTATCAAAAGTAGCACAGAAAAGTGTGTCAATACAGCCTTCCTGTAAGCAGAATCTTTAAAGTCTCTGCTGGTGTAGTTATGCTTAGGTGCTACCTAGGTATGCGAAGCACCATGGTTCTTTGAAGTGGTTGGAGTCTTAGAAGGGTTCCCAGTACCTTAGGAGCCCAGAACCTCCACAGTACCTAGTCTGAGACATGAGATCGCTGATGTGGTTGATTTCTGAAGAAATGGGCTTTTTTGAAATAGGCTCTCTTTGAGGAGAACTCCTCTTCTTATGGGGCTCTTCAGTACCCATTGATGTCTTTTGCCATGAAAGTCTCTGGGACAATAAAGAATGGATGTTACTAGGGAAATATATCTGCCTAGGAGAGAGTGATGTATCAGGCAGGTATCTTGGCCTGAATCCAAGACAGCGCAAAAGGATGTGTTACATCACAAGGAGCCTGAGCCTAATTTCCCTGTTTTTTTCTAGCTGTGCTTGTAACACAGTGTTTCCCAATTGGTGCTCCGCGGAACCCTGGGGTTCCATGGAGCACAACGAGGGGTTCAGCAAGGAGCTGGCGCTCCCCCGCCCCCTCTGAAAAAGAGAGAGAGAGCCGGCTAGCCAGCATGGAGCGCGCGCGTCCTCCCAGCCCGGCCCCAGAGCATCTCTCCCCCGGACCTGTCCCTGCCGTGCGCGACCTTCCCTGAAGGTGAGCGCCAGCCCCGGGAGCACTGCAGATTGGCCGCCCGTGCTCTGGGGGGGGTTCCGGCCTCGGGCATGCGGCACTTGGGGGGGGCACCGGCCCCAGGTACGCGGCACTTGGGGGGGGCGCTGGCCCCGGGCTCACGGCACTTGGGGGGGGCACCGGCCCCGGGCTCTTGGGGGGGGGGCCCGGGCATGCAAGTGTCCCCGCCCTCTGGCGAACGGCCATACCCCCTGGTGCCCGGCAACCTCCAGTGGTTGGGGACCACTGCACCAAAGGGACAGGGGTGGAAGAGAGACAATTGCCAGGGGGCCAAGCACAGACAATGAGGAAAAGGGCAGGAGGGGAGCGGAGGTGTCAGTGGGTGGGGGACAGGGTGATGCTGGGAGGGGAGAGGGTAAGGGCATTGGGGGCTAGAGGGGTGAGGGGAGGTGCTGGGAGAAGGCTTGAAAGAAGGCGTGGGCATGAGGAAGGCTGGGTTGGAGCAAGTCATGTGAGAGGGCAGAGGGGCATGAGGGGAATGGGAGCAGAGGGTGGTGAGGGGTGGGCATCAGGGAAAAATGGAGCAAAGGGGGCAGGGGAAGTGAGGGAAGAGGGAGGCACCAGGAGGGTGCAGGGATAAGAGAAGGTGCAGGTGCCAGGGGATTCTGGGCAGACACCTGCCCAGTGGAGGGACCACCATCAGAGGAGAGACGCAGGGCAGGTTTGTAGAGGGAGGTGTTAGAAAAGGGGATGAGGAGGGGTAGCTCACATGATCAGAGTGGGGCTACTGGAGAAGTGGGCACAGGGGGGAGAGAAGGGCTGGTGGAGGAGGGCAGGTTGTAGGAGGGCTGAGGACAGTGAGAAGAGCTGGAGTCAGGACAGCAGAGGAGGGTGAAGAGTCGGGGGGGCAGCAGGCACCAGGGGAGCTGACATGGCAGCAGAGGGAAAAGGTAGAGGTTTAAAAATATTTATTAATAACTTGGGTGGCACATCCAAACAAGCCACATGAACTCAATACTGGTGCACAACACAAAATTCATTTTGCTCATGTGAGGAAACTGTTAGGCTATGTCTACACTGGTTGTTTCTTGTGCAAGAACATCTTGCGCAAGTGTTCTTGTGCAAGAACACATCCACTCTTCCATGTGCGAGCTGTGCTTTTGCACAAGAGCATCTATGGCAGTGTGGACACTCTCTTGTCCAAGAAAGTGCCGATGGCCATTTTAGCCATAGGGCTTTCTTGCTCAAGAAATTCATGTTGCCTATCTACACTGGCCTCTTGCGCAAGAATAGTTGCTCAAAAGGGCTTATTCCTGAGTGGGAGCATCGTAGTTCTTGTGGAAGAAGCCCTGATTTCATACCTGAGAACGTTAGTGTACTTGCGCAAGAACACACGGCCAGTGTAGACAGGCAGCAAATTTTTGCGCAAGAGCAGCCACTTTGGTGCAAGATCGTGGCAGTGTAGACACAGCCAAGGGGAGGGAGGAAGGCAGGGGCAGGGAATCAGCACTAGCTCAGCATGTCTACATGGTTTGGGGGAAGGTGCAGGGAAATTGAGTTCATCTGGGTTGCAGAGTGGGTAGGTCTGAGGGGCTGGGCTGGGCTGGGCTGGGCGGTGGGGTGGGGTGTGTGTGTGTGGAGCTCAGAGCTCAGTTTGACTGCAGGAGGAGGGAGGTGCCGGGAACCGGGGCTAGACTCAAGTGGAGGGAGAGACAGGGAATCGGCTCTTGGCTCAGCAGTTTTGTGGGGCTTGGAGGTGCAGGGAAACGGGGATCAGCTGTGCTGTGGGGGAGGCATGCAGTGAACCAGTGCAGGGCTCAGCTGGGCTGAGGTGGATGGGGGAGGGCATACAGAACAGACAGGCAGCTTATCTGGGTTGTGAGAGGCTGCAGGGAACTGGTGCTGCACTCCCTTGGATTGTGAGGGATGGTTTTGGGGGAAGTGCAGAGAACCAGCAGGGGTGGGCAGCTTAGTTCGGTTGCAGGGGATAGTGGTGCAAAGAAGCCTAGTGGGGAAGGGGGGGGGGGGGGACCAGGAGCCCTGAAATGACCTCCCCTGGTCCAAAAATTCCACGAGGAGTAAAGGAAGCCTAGTTCGAACTACCTAGTTCGTGCCACGTGTAGCCGCGCGGCACGGGGTTCGAAAAAGCCGGGATTTAAAAATGGTGGCGCCCGGCTTATGCAAATGAAGCCCGGGAAATTCAAATCCCGGGCTTCATTTGCAATTGCGGTATACCTACATTACCCTCCTATTTCGAAATAGGAGGGTAGTGTAGACATACCCTTTGAGTTTGACATAATATTTTATTTAAAAATGAAGCCAGGCCAACAAGCCCCCAATTGGGACCAAACCCCCATTTCACTGCAACATCATAACACTCCTGCACCACCTGACCCCAAATCTGAGCCTATCATACACTGGAACCCCCGTCCTGAGCCTCTTACATCCCCACACTCCTGCATCCCCACATCCTCAGTCTTCTGCCACAACATTCCTCCACCATCCACACATCACAAATCTGTGTCCTGAGCCCATCATACTCACAACCTTATTGCCCTGAGTCCCTCACATATCCAGCCCAAACTCCTGCACCCTCATATCCACAAGCCCTGGCTTGCTCAGCACCCCAACCTTCCACCTGAGCCCAACACTCCCCAGCCTAGAGCCCCCTCCCTGAGTCAACAGCCCTTTCTCCTGCATCCAAATTCCCTCCCAGAGCTTGTACTTCTCACCCCTTCCCACACCCAAATCCCTCATTCCCACCCCACATCTCACTCACTAGGTTGAGACAAGTATAAAGGCTGGGTATAGCAAGTGATGGAGAGGAGGGGAACAGAGCGGATGAGGCCTCACAGAAAGGAGATGGGGCGGGGTCTTGGGTCATGAATTGGTGGGTCCCTCTCTCCTCCCCCGCCCCCCCCTTTTTTTGCTTGACAAACCTAGGGGTTCCTTGAAATTTTGAAAAGCTGAAAAGGGTTCCTCAGCCAAATAAAATTGGGAAACACTGTTGTAACAAATATTGCACTTTTGTGGGATGTGCATGTCTTCTAGACAGCAAACACACTGTGAATGCCTGCCACTGACCAGGACAGATCTCCAGCAGGTGCGGTAGTGCTTGAATCCTGGAGATCATGGAATATCCCAGTTATAATCTCCAAGGGAAACTCACAGGTAGGGAAGAGGGGAAGAAAGGGGAGAAGGATTGTAAAAATAACCCTCAAACAAAATAAAAAATGCTGTATTACATAGAGTAGAAATAAAGAACTACACTACACTACACTACACTACACTAAAATCTAGAAGATCCTAAAGCTAAGTTTGGGCAACACTGGAAATTGGCATGCCAGATGCTTCATCTCAAGCTGAGGTGGCTGAGAAGGAACTGAGATTGGCTTGCTTGTACAACACTGTATAGCCTCAGAATGGGGCATGAGATCTGCAGCACATGGTTGGCTGAACAATTGCTAGTACTGAAAATCTCTGATGAAAGACACATAAGTTGCACCTGAAGTAGAGCACCCACAGAGGTCAGTACCCAAAGAATAAATTATGTTATTTTAAAATTTCCCATTACTTTTTCCATTTTTAAAACAGACTTAATTTTTATAACATAGCTACAGTAGATCTTGAAAGCATTAGAAAATTCTGCTATGATGTCACCAATATTCCGACATGAATACATAGATTTAATTATTCAAGCTGAGAAAATGAGTACTATGCATCAAGAAAACTGTTTGTGCAGATAATGTCAGGTATTAAAATGAAAATAGAGTGACAATGGACATGTAAGCAGCTAATTAGTTGGATAAATATCTGTATACCTACCCAATGGAAGAATAACAATCAAACCCCAGGATTTTAACCACTATGTTAACAGTTGGGGATTTTGCATCTAGATTTGTAGTTAAAACAGAAACACATATCTAGGCAGAGAAAGCTTGATTCAAGTCTTACTATACTCAGAGCTTGTTGAAAGATTAATTTTTTTGTAAAAGAATTCTTCCTGGAGAGTATTGTCTTTTCAGTCACTCTTTGGCAATATACTGAACAAATTAAGGTTGATTTAGATAGTTTAGAAACATCAGGAGAGAAGGAGACATCTAGGGACAAATGTTTAATGGTACTTAGACCCTTAGGGTGAATTTTCAAAAGTGCAGCATTCCCCAAAACTGTGACACTGAACCCTACTTATCATTTTTCCATCCACCACGAAAAAGGGAATAAAACTTCTACTGATCTTAAGCTGGTCTTCTTTAGCTACTTGTGGGTGCTCAAGGCATCCTTTATTCCAACCCATTCACAAATACAACCTGGAACGGGGAACAAGAATTCAAAGACTCCCACTCCATTTAATCTCGGCTCCACCCTATTGCCACATCGAACTATACTTACTACAGTACCTTTTTTTCACCACATGCTGTACCATCTTCCACTGAGCCAACATCTACCATGTGCCTTCCAGAATGAAATTCTGTACCCCAACACAAGGTATTCTCAACTGGAGTCTGAACTATGGACCCAAGACTTTTCATCTGAGGTATTCTTTTAATATTAACACACTGCAGTCTTCCACATAAGACATCTCTGAAAGAAAAAAAAAATAAGACTAGCCCTGGTCTAGATAATACTTAGTCTTTCCATGAGTGCAGCTATTGTATTAGGCGACCTCTTGAAGTTGATTTTCAAGAGTGTAATCTTTGTAAAAAGTTCTCCAGAGACACATGCAGAGGAAATTGAAATTGAAGTAATAATTCTTTAGTAAATATTATTCTTATGTGTTTTATGTCAAATTCTCATTATTTCTTACTAAACATTCCAGAATTGTTATCCAAAGGTTCTGGTTAAACTCTATAGCTAAAGAGAATTCTAGTTTGAATAAATGAATATCTTTGTCCTAGTAGTCCTGTGCTTTATTATCCTCTCTTTACTCAGAAATTAGACTGACCCTAATATTGGTGTTATCAATAACATGAATTTTAGCTGGACCGTAGCAGGTGATTGAAAAACAGATTGTGTCTTTGTTCTCTAAACTCTTAACCCAAAGGGATGTGTCCAGATGTACAGAAATGAACTACTTATAAATTATGTGAAGGAAGTAGGACTATAATTACAGAAAACAATCTATTAAAGGATGTTTTCAACTCATCAGTAATTACTCTACCAGATTTCTGTTATGATTACTTGGTGATAGATCTCTTTTTAAATTGATGAAACAGTGGATAGTTGAACAAATATTGCTTTTCAGTTATGTAAACCAAATGCAATGATCAATAGTTTATTTCTTTGACTCTTTTCTATAAACACACACAGAACATAAATATATGTATATATAAAGTATATATCTGTAAAAAGTAATGTGTGGATTAAAGTCTAAGCACTGAGAGCTAAGGGTATTCACAGAGGATGCCAACAGTGATGAATGAATTAGAAATATCATTGTCTTATTCATTCAATACAAGATCAAGCTTGAGAGAGGAGTTTTTGTTCTGAACATTATGGGTACGTCTAAACTACATGCCTCTGTAAACTACATGCCTCTGTCGGCAGAGGCATGTAGATTTGTTTTTTTGGCAAAGGCAAATGAAGCCGCGATTTAAATGATCGCGGCTTCATTTACATTTACATGGATGCCGCGCTGAGCCGACAAACAGCTGATCAGCTGTTTGTCGGCTCGCGTGCTAGTCTGGACGTTCCCCCTGTCGACATCAAAGCCCTTTGTCGGCAGCCCCGGTAAACCTCATTCCACGAGGAATAACGGGGCTGCCGACAAAGGGCTTTGATGTCAACAGGGGGAACGTCCAGACTAGTGCGTGAGCTGACAAACAGCTGATCAGCTGTTTGTCGGCTCAGCGCGGCAGCCATGTAAATGTAAATGAAGCCGCGATCATTTAAATCGCGGCTTCATTTGCCTTTGCCTATGTGTCTAATCTACATGCCTCTGCCGACAGAGGCATGTAGTCTAGACACAGCCTATATGAGGTGAGATTCAAGCAGTTAGTCAGATGAGAGCTCAAGTAGGCTGCCTCAACTTTCCAGTCTCAGATTTGGCATGTCTCCTTCTCTGTATTCAGTGTAATGCTGCATTGAGTTGACTTATTTAAATAAAACTTTAACTCAGTTATCTGACATTATGACTTTCTAAATCCAAACACACAACACATTCTCACTTGTGTTCTCTCATTTGTTACACTATTTTTCTATATTAAAATAGCCCTGGTTAACAATTGTGATTTTTCCCCTTGGTTTTAAATAACTGTTTATGCTAAGGTACATAAAAGAACCTCTATGACTCAAGTAGTGAATATAACATCTTTGAGTTGGCAGCATCATTAGTAAGACATGTATTACCATTTCTTGTTTTGCCAGACTAAATAATTGGTTTTTTTGTTGTAACCAAGTTGGTCCCTGAATATGAGAGAGATAAGGGCGATGTAATATTTTTTATTGACCCAACCTCTATTGGTGAAAGAGATAAGCTTTTGAGCTACACAGAGCTTTTCTTTTTGGAAGTTTGTCTCTTTCACCAACAGAAGCTGGCGCAATAAAAATTATTACATCACTCACCTTGTATCTTTAAAATTACTGTACTTGGCACACAACCGTCTTTTTAATCTACAGGTAAAAGGAACAGCTAGCCCTATAACCATGACACTAACTTCCTGGCAGTTTAGAAGTAAGACAGATACCCTGGACACTGAGAGTCCCTATGCAGCATTGACGTCCCACTGAAAGTTTGCAGAAGACATAGTTTGTATGTTACTTGCTTGTTACAAAATAAGGAGACAGGAGCGTGAGGACCACATTGCTACTTGGTGCTCCTCTGAATAACTGAGACAAAGTAAAAGGACACTTTACTAGGCAGTGTCACTGAAATTATTTTTAGGGTGGAAGTGCTGAGCTAGTTGTTGTCTCCCCACACCTGTTCATGCCCCTAAGCTCAACAGGCTGGGGTCACACCTAAAGTTGCCAAATGGTGTCCAGTCCATTCAGTCCAGGAGAGCTAGCAACCTAGCCAAACTCAGAGGTGGCTGCTGAGCCCCTGGGCAGTGGCAGGACCTGGGGACTGTGGGCTGCAAAGACTGAAGGGACAGTGGGTGGCGGGATGCCAAGAGTATCTTGTGGGACCTTGAAAGGGCTTTCTGGAGGGCTTCCTCGGGCTCATGGGTCAGCAGTGGGACTGGCCCCTGAGTGTGGGAAAGCCAAGTGCAAAACCTGACTCCTTGCATCCCTACCTCCTGCACTCTGTCTGAACTAAACTAATCCTATAGAAAGTAAAATTTTAAGGAGAAATAGTCACCAAAATAAACCAAGAAAATAACCAATTATTTTTTTATAGAGAAACTTGGTAGGATCAACTAATTAATCCTGGAGGAATTCTGCAATTGTTGCATTTGGAGCCATAGTAAAATTGCAGAATTCCCCTCTGATCGACAAATCAGCATCCCTTAACAGAGGATGAGAAGTGTGAGGCAGCTAGACCAATACAACAGTGTATAAGGATTGAATACCCCAAATTAGATTTTGGAAAGAAAAGTATTAAAATTAAAATATAACCTTTCATTCAGATTGTCTGTAGAATACAAAACTGTGCTTTATGCAGATCTCAGTGTATGTGATGTTTTCTAAAATTTCAATCTCAACTTTTGTTAGCATTGCATGATTTTATTTCCTTTCATTGGGCTTTTTTAGGATGTGTGAGATGTTGTAGACTGACCCATGACTCCAAATTTCTTTGGACCTACTGATTGGATAAGTTTCTTAACCAATGGACTTTCTGAGCCTGAAATTACTAGAATAGGGAGATTCTTGGTTTGAATAAATCTGGCCTAATCAAAGCCTATTAGGTGATGCTAGGGACCTCAGAAGGTAAGGATCCCATTCTAATTTGCCCAGGGAGGAGTTCCAAGGAACCACCCATCCACCATCTTTAAAAGGAAAGAAAAAAGTCTTGTTGTTGGCTTGTTGGCTTTGCAACAAGAAACATAAAAAACACAGTGTGTATCAGCAAGTAATCTCTAGTCACCAACAAGTCATTCGACACAAAACAGCAGAGCTTGACAGACCACCGTCTAATCTTTTCAACAGCGTATCAGCTTCCTGAGGCTGAATGAAACCATGTTTGCCAGTGGCTGGGCTGTACAGACAACTCATCAAACACACTAGGGGTGAAAATGAAAGGTTAAACAAACTGTATGGCTGGTAAAATGCTGCTCTGCATCTCCTCTCACTTGTCTATGATTTATTTTTCCCTATTTAAAATAAAATTTTTTAATTTACAGTGGTTTCTTCTTAGCAGGTTTTCCAGTAGACCAGAGACATAAATAAATATAACTTACTTGTCCTCACACTTATTGTAAATAAGTCCATCCCCACCGCAGTTGCCACACCGGTCACCTTTAGTATTCACTGCTTTGAAACAACTCAGCGGGGCCAGATGTGCAGCTGCAAGGAAGGAAAAAAACACAAGCTAAATGACAAGACAGAAATAAAGCATATAATGTATTGTACTAATGCCTCCAATCATATCAAGCATTAAGGGGAAACTGAAATTATTCACCTATAACCAGTTCTTTGAGATGGACTCTGCATATTCATGTATGGGAGATACCTCTGCTACAGATGTGATGGTGGAACATTGAGGTACCAGAGACTGTCAGAATCCTTACATTTTCTCCTACCCCAAGAGTGAGAACCTTTTTTTGGGTCAAGGGCTGCTGACTCACAGAAAAATCAGTCGGGGGCCACACACAAGTGAGACTCAGAAAAGAAAAAAACAAACCCTCATTGATGTGGTCCCCAACTGAGAAGGAGAAAGACTTTCCCCACATTTGTTTTGCCCACCAGAGACTAAGGAAGCCTAAAACGAATAGATTTTGTGTGCTACAGCCCCACAGTGGAACAGCGGAGAGGCTGGAGTACCAATGTGGGCTCCCCAAAGCTGGGGAGGGGAGCCCTGAGCCTCGGAGGCTGATTCCAGGCAAGCTAAGGGGCCACATCCAGCCCTCAGGCCTTAGGTTCCCTATCTCTCTCCGGGTATGTCTACACTACCCCGCTAGTTCGAACTAGCAGGGTAATGTATGCATACCGCACTTGCTAATGAAGCCCGGGATTTGAATTTCCCGGGCTTCATTAGCATAAGCGGGGAGCCGCCATTTTTAAATCCCCGCTGCTTCGAACCCCGTGCAGCGCGGCTACACGGGGCTCGAACTAGGTAGTTCGGACTAGGTTCCTATTCCGAACTACCGTTACTCCTCGTGAAACGAGGTGTATCGGTAGTTCGGAATAGGCACCCTAGTCCAAACTACCTAGTTCGAGCCCCGTGTAGCCGCGCTGCACGGGGTTCGAAGCAGCGGGGATTTTAAAATGGCGGCTCCCCGCTTATGCTAATGAAGCCCGGGAAATTCAAATCCCGGGCTTCATTAGCAAGTGCGGTATGCATACATTACCCCGCTAGTTCGAACTAGCGGGGTAGTGTAGACATACCCTCCTACTGCTACCATCACTGTTGCTGAATTTTCTGAGAGAAAGACTATAAAAGATGATAGAACATTTCACCCATCACACTGAATTTCAATGCTTCCTCCTATTCTCAGGTTGCACTTAGGACTTCAAAGAAGAGGGAGGGTATGTGTGTATGGAGTGACTACGCAGAGTACACCTTGAAGAGTTCTGGTTATAGACTGAGAACCTCTATTTCTTCTTTGAGTGTCCTGTGCCTATTCTTACCCATGAGACAGTTTGACAAGAAGAACTCCCTTTAGAATGATGAAGGTGGGTCCTATATAATTAAAGAGAGATTGAAGTACCAACCTGCCAAATTGTGCAACCAATCTGGATCTTAAATCCAAATAATAGGGTTTTGTAAAATGCTTGGAAAGTGTTACAAGTCTACAGTTCTGGGTAAAAGAAATATGTCTAAGGCATACCTGTGAAGCTGTTGTGGAACTAGTGGAATGTGACCAAATTCTCTCAAGAACAGGGTCTGATACTAAAATGTAGGGCTCATGAAAACATAGACTAACCAATTTCCAGAGTATATGAGCACTTGTTTCTTTTTATTAGCAGGATAGAAATGACAAGATTATGGCACTATATGAATCATTTAGCCCTACTATAATAATAAGATAGACCTTTTTGCACTGAAAGTAACAAGCATGATTTCTTCTGCACAGGTGTCGCCTTGGAAAAAATACAGGTGAGTTAATTGACAGATAAATGTAAAATTCAATCACCACATTACAGATGGGGATGTAACTCTTTGCTATACTTATGAAAACCAGAATGAAGGGTCAGCTGTTAGGGCCTACAATTCACACACTGTTCTAGCAGATGTGACGGATCAGCTAAGCAAGAGTCTTCAACCCCTATCAACCCTTCACAATACATTTATCTTTCTTCTGGCCAGGAGGGGGAAAGATTCTGAACCAGGTTTCTGTCCAAGAAGTAGGCCAGGGCTCATCTGACATGGAATGTGTGCATGGAAGTTTCAAATGTATTAGCATGTATGTGTCTTAGGAAAAAATACAGAGAGTTGGAGACGTTCATTCATATGGAATGAAGAGGGAATCTTATGTCGATACTTAGGGTGAGTTCATAAAGTATGCCATGAATGCTGCAATGACATGCAGGCAGAAGGGATGGCAATGAGAAAGAAGACCTTCATGAAGAGGTGCAATGCTGAACATGAAGCCACTGGTTGAAAAGGAGATTTGGTAAGAACACATAGAACAAGGTGTAAGTCTCCTGGGATAATTGGAGGACTCACATCATACTGAAGAATCTGAAGTCCTTTTAGGAAACATTTTCTAGCTGGATGGGCAAAGAAAGAGATGCTGTCAATCTTAGGGTGAAAAGCACTTATCACTTATCAGATGAAGGGAAATTGAGGTGCAGAGTGACAGTTTGATCAGAAAGGGGTACGAGGGTTCTTTTGGCTATTAGAATGTGGGGGCTATTAGAATCACTTTGGCCACATCTGATCTTTTGCACCACTTTAGAGAGTAGAGGAATCAGCGGAAAAGCGTAACACAGTATCCTTCCAGGTTGTGAGAAAAACATCCCTTTGAGACCACTGTCCTATGCTTGCCCTGGTGCAGAAGCATGTGCACTTCGAGTTGAGGAGAGTTGCAAAGAGATCAATGGTTGGCTGTCCCCATCTGAAGAAGAGGAGATGCAGAACAGAGTTGCTGAGGACCCACACATGGTGTTGGGAAAAGCATCTGTTCAATTTGTCTGAAGTGATGTTATGAGAGCCTGGAATATGTGCTCTAGAAATGTGAATATTGTGGCAAATGCAGTAATTCTAGAGTTTTATTGCTTTGGTACATAGTAATTGAGATCTGGCTCTGCCCTGCCTGTTTATATAGAACGTTGCAGGCAATGTTCTCTGTCAGCTCCCATATGTGATAGTTGTGCAGGAGAGGAAGAAACTGGTGGCAGGCACTGTGGAAAGTATGAAGCTCTAGGCTGATGTGTAAGGATACTTCTTGAGTTGACCATAGGCCCTGGACTGTATGGCTTTGGAAGTGTGCTCCCCATCATATGCAGGTGGCGTTGGTAGTTAGTACATATGAAGGGGCTGAAGGTATAAATTGGACCTCTGAACATAGATTGACTGAGTTGATCCACCACCTGAGAGGTTGTTTTACTGTGTGTTATATAGTGAGGCGGGTTCTCAGAGTATCTGTGAGACTTGAAGAAGATTGCAAACTATGCCTGAAGGCAACACGTGTATCTGAGCATCTGTCACGACAGAGGTGGATACTGCCATATGACCAAGAAGTTGGAGACATTCCAGGACTGTGATGTTCAGGGAGTAGTACAGTGTGGTCACTAGGGATTGTATGGCATGGAATCTCTTGTCCAGGAGCAACACTTAAGCTACCATGGAGTCTAGGTAGACTCCAAGGAATTGTATGGTTTGTGTGGCCTGTGGTGATGATTTAATCTAGTTTATTTGAAGACCTAGGTGTTGGAGGTACTGAATTGTGGTTAGCATTGCCTTGTCATAGATGCCAGCCTTGACGAGGAAGTTATCAAGGTAGGGAAATATGATTATTCCTAGAATGGGGAGATATGCTATTACCACAGCTAGTACCTTGGAGAAGATGTGAGGGGCTGTGGAAACCCAAAGGGAAGGACTCAATATTAATAATGATCCATTCCCAAGATGAATTTTAGGAACCGTCTGTGTGACAGGAGTGTTGCATTGTACACATGGTGTGCTCCACAGGCTGGGGAAGGCACACACCATGTTCCATGGGGCATAGAGGACTGGCTTCCTTCGTCCCACCGCTTCTGCTCAAGGGCCTGCGACTTTTGGGAGTGCAGAGCCACTCTCATCACAACCTTACCAGGGCCTGCAGATGCTCTCGGCTCCCTGACCTGAACTTCCAGGCAATTGTAGGTAAGGGTATGTCTACACTACCCCGCTAATTCGAACTAGTGGGGTAATGTAGGCATACCGCAATTGCAAATGAAGCCCGGGATTTGAATTTCCCGGGCTTCATTTGCATAAGCTGGGCGCCGCCATTTTAAAATCCCGGCTGGTTCGAACCCCGTGCCGCACGGCTACATGTGGTACGAACTAGGTAGTTTGAACTAGGCTTCCTCATTTCACGAGGAGTAACGGTAGTTCGAACTAGGAAGCCTAGTTCGAACTACCTAGTTCGTGCCCCGTGTAACCGCGCTGCACGGGGTTCGAACCAGCGGGGTTTTAAAAATGGCGGCTCCCCGCTTATGCAAATGAAGCCCGGGAAATTCAAATCCTGGGCTTCATTTGCAAGTCCGGTATGCCTACATTACCCTCCTAGTTCGAACTAGCGGGGTAGTGTAGACATACCCTCAGTGCCTTCCAGTGGTATCCTTTTAGCAGCCCTCCCCTAGTGAACCAGACCACCAGTGACACTCAGAATACCCTCACCTAGTGTGGTTAAGTTCTAGGATCAGTTCCCTGGGTGCAGTCAGCCTTTGACCTATCCATGGTCCTGTTGTTCTTCCAGCCAGCCAGACATGCAAATCTCCCTCTCTGAGCTCCAAAAAGGAAGCTATGCTTCTGCTGTTTCTTTTTATATGGACTTTCTGGCCCCTGATTGGTCAATCCAGCAATTTTTCTGACTAAATGTCTGGAGACTCTCTCCTCTGTTTTTTTCTGGGGTGTGAAGAGGTAATGTCAAAAGACCTCCAGAAAGAGGCCTCTGGATCTAGTACACCCTTTTACACCAACCTAAATATTGAGAAAGATTACATTCTCCTTGAGGGTCTCAGCATTCTTTCCTCTTTAAAATTATTCCAATTTCATTAGCCCTCCCCTAGTATCTTCTGTAGCCAAAGAGGGCTCCCATGCAAGTATCTACCCCAACTTTCCAAACCACCTGTTCTCAAAAATCAGCTGATTTGTATGCTAGGAGACACTCCAACCCTCTTCTATTGCTTCCTGAGCTGAGAAAACATGTAAGATCCAACAGCAGGGAAAGTATGGCACAGTGAGACTGTTTAAATATTTCAATGTTTAATATTACAGAAGAACAGTCCTTACATGTAGGAGTGATATGCAAAACAGTTAGGTCAGGGGGAAGGGCAGATTCCTAGCATAGGTGAAGCAGGATAAACCAAGATTGCAGAAACTCCCAGAAGCCACAAAAACTTTACTCACTTTGTATAGCGCACCTGGGCCAAAATATCTGTTACAGGATGGACTTCCCTGGTCCAGCACCTTCGGGACCTGACTGGTCCTGGATAAGGGATTTTTCCAGACCAGGGAAGTCATTTCAGGCACCCTCCCCCACTGGCTTCCTGGCTTCCCCCCGCATCACCGATCACGCACTAGCTCCCGGCCCCTCTGCAACCCAACTGAGCTGTGCATTGGCTCGTGGTCCACACCCCTCACAGCACAGCTGAGTCTCATGCTAGCTCCCTTTGCCTCTGGATTTTAGAAGTGCAACCTGTACCGAGTCCTCAGTTGGCAATCATTCCAGAACTGGCTAATGTCCTAAGAATTCATTGAAGCTGCTAAGGATTTTTGTAAATAATAATATAGGACTTACCTTTACCAAATACAGCTTTGCATTGCTTTTCATGATTATTGCATCTCCCTTTGAAACAACAGTCCTTGTTACTGCATGGAGTTCCATCTTGCTTATATACATCCTCTGGGCACCAGTGTGAAGAACCATTGCAGTATTCAGGAAGGTCACAGTAACCAGTACTTTCTCTGCATATTTTCCCTGGTAAATGAAGCTATTAAAATAATAGTACAAAGATCTAGATGTGCTTTCTTTGTGGTGGCCTATTCCATGAGCTACCATTTGCTCTCTTAAAATATGTTTGGTTTAGATGTTCCCAAACATCTCATGGGTAAGGAAAAAGCCACCTGCAGTTTCTTTACCATTTATTTCAACATAGATAAGATAAGAGAAAGATGCACGATAAATACACCTTGTGCTGTTTATTAATGACTGCACTCTAATTCCAGTGTTCAAAATATTTGTGATTTATTTCCACTCTCAAATGATGATTGGGCTTTTAATCAATAATAATAAAGAAAGGAAAAAACAGATTTTGCCCATCTATTATTTTTTTCCATTCTGAGACTGCTGAGGCTAGAGCAGGGGACATTTCACCCACAGTGCTCAAAAGCTAGGTCTGTCAGTCCCTGGGGGAAGGGGCATGAGACCAACCTAACAATATCCTCTTCAGAATGACCACTAAATAGAACTGGTGTTACTGTAGCACCTTGAAGTTGTAGTCAAGGAACCAGACCCTATTGTGCGCAGTGTTGCACACAGAACAAGGCTGGTCCTTCTCCAAAGAGCTATAACCTAAGTATAAGATAAGAGATGGGTACAGATAAATGGGAGACCATACAAAGAATCAGCATGACAGTACTGGACATTTTGATATGCAGTGATCTCAGCTCACCAGCAACCTAATTGCTATCAAGTGTTTTGGTAGGCAGGAAGAAAGAGGAGTGTTTTGGGATGGGTTTTGGAGGATAATTACTGAGTTTTAATCAATGTTTATGCAGAGTTTCTCCCAAGAATGAGAGGCAGCATGAGAGAAAGAATGTAAGTCTTTGAAAATTTAACAAGTGGGCAATGGATGCTAGCATCATGAGTGGATTGGAGTTAAGTGTTGAGCATTCAATAGCAAACAAGAGATGACATGGTCATGATTGGCCATGAAGCGCCTTGAAGGTGAAGGCAATTAGGTGAAGACAAATGTGATAGAGAAAAGGGAACCAGAAGACGGAAGAAAGGAGACGTGACATGGTCAAAATGACTGACTAGGAAAATGAAATTTGCTGCAGCATTCTGAAATACCCTTCCCTAGCCCCTCTTCTTGATGTACAAAATAAAGGACAATTGTGTTCAAAAATGGAATCTGTCTTTATTGAACAAAACTGGGGGAGACTGGGAAAAGGAGGTGGGAGAGGGGAAGAGAGAGGCTGGGAGAGGAGAGGGCAACTAAAATGATCAGGGGTTGGGAACAGGTCCCATATGAAGACAGGCTAAAGAGACTGGGACTTCTCAGCTTAGAAAAGAGGAGATGGAGGGGGGACAGGATAGAAGTCTCTAAAAGCAGGAGTGGGGTGGAGAGGGTACATACAGAAAAGTTCTTCATTAGTTCCCATAAAGAAGGACTAGAGGACACCAAAGGAAAGGAATGGGTAGCAGGCTTCAAACTAGTAACAGAAAGTTGTTCTTCACAAAGCAAAGAGTCAACCTGTGGAACTCCTTGCTGCAGGAGGCTGTGAAGGCTAGAACTAGAACAGACTTTAAAGAGAAGTGAGATCAATTCATGGAGGTTGGGTCCATGGAGTGGTATTAGCCATGGGGTAGGAGTGGTGTCCCTGCCCAAAGTTTGTGGAAGGCTGGAGAGGGATGGCACGAGACAAATGGCTTGGTCACTATCTTCGGTCCATCCCCTCCAGGGTCCCTAGGGTTGGCCGCTGTCGGCAGACAGGCTACTGGGCTAAATGGCCCTTTGGTCTGACCCAGCACGGCCATTGTAAGCTCAGGGCTCAGAGTCGGGGGTCTCAGTGGACCACCTTGATTTTCATGCACACCTGCTCCTGGGTGGCCAGGCTGGCAGCTCTCCTGCCCTAGACAGCTGTTTTCCTGTGCCTAGTGCTATAAAGGAGCCCTACCAATAAGTATTTTGAAAATTCTTCCTCCTTTACTTCTGCCAAAATGCCCAAAGTTAAAAAAAACCTTTGCATTTGAAGCAAAGCAAAACATTTCATTTGAACATTACTGGAAGTTTTTGGTCTGGTCAAAATTGTTCAGTGAACTCTAAATGAATTAACAAATAGTTTTGTGTTGACCAAAACACCCATTTTCAGCAAATAAATGATTTACTAAAAACAAGGTGCACAGCTCTTATTCCAACACATCTACGTGGGATTAGCACATCCAGTACTTGAGAAGGAAACTGTGAAAATGAATGGGGTTGCCACTGGCTATTAACTTGTAAGTAAACATTCAATTTACCATGAACTAAAACGCCTATTATGTTTTTTCTTACCTGACAGTTTTTGCAGCAAAGTCCAGAAATACATTCAGCACCTGGCTTTATTGTACAGTTGGAAAGGCAGCAGCCACTCCGTTGGCACACCTTAAAATACGCAATGAACAACACCTCACCTTAAAAACCTGTGTTGGGACTCTTCTGTAACAACCACATTTACCATTTATTGTTTAATTTCAAACAGTAACAAAGCTTAGTGAATCTGAGAGACAAACTCCCATTTCTCACCATAGTTATGGTGACTATACACCCTGTTTTAGATGTGAATGTCCCTTTTTATGCCTGGTCCCAGTCATCCAAACTGTTCCAGCAAAAGTGGGTTAATATATGCCTGATGTCTAATGTATGAAGACAGTCTCTGTTGTCGTCCAATGAGGTTTGTGACAGAACATAGGACGATGGATTGGTTGGTACATATGAAAGGATGATGTTAGTGTAGCCCAAGATACAGTTAGTGCTTCAGCAGCAGCCCTGGGAACTACAAGTTGTGGATGACAAACTGCAGCATATTGGGAGAACTTCCTGGTTCCTGCCAGCACGTCCCCTCTGCCCCCAGTATGGTCTTTGCAAGGACTAAGCTGGAAGCACATAGGCTTCAGGCAGAGGAGGGGCTGCTAAGGGAAGGTTATTCTGTGTAGTATCTGGAGTTCTTCAAGATGGTTGTCCCTGTGGGTGCTCCACCTTAGGTGCTTCAGCGCCGCTGAGCCCGAGACTGGAGATTTGTGACAGGAGCGCCCCTGGCTGGCCACATGCACAAGAATCTGGTGTGTGTTCTGAGGAGACTACTTCACATGCATGACCAGGCCTCCCATCTCCTCAGTTCCTTCTCTGACCCAGACGTGCTATATTCGAAAGACAGGGAAAGGAGGTTGAGTGGTGGAGCACCCCTGGGAACAACCTTCTTGAAGAACTCCAGCGACTACACAGATGAGTAACCTTCCCTTCTTCTTTGAGGAGCGTCATGTGGGTGCTCTACCTTAGGTGATTTCAAAGCAGTATTCGTAGTAGGAGGTGGGAACTTCAAATGCTGAGCCTGCGAGGCCCAGCGTATTGTATGGCCAAATGTTCTCTCTGACTTAGCTAATGTCTGTATTGCATAATGTTGTATGAAGGTATGTGTTGACATCCATGTGGTGGCCCTGCAGATATGTTCTGTTGGGACACCCTGTAGGAATGCCATTGTCCTTATAGAGTGAGATTGCACAGTTGATGGGGGCTATCTCTGGGTTATGATATACACTAGTTTAATGCAACTAGATACCCATTTTGAGAGTCTTTTTTTCGATATAGATAACCCCTGTGACCTCTCTGTTGATGAAAAAAACAGCTGAGGGGTTTCTGAAAGGGCTTTGTCCACTGTAGGTAGAATGCTTGTGCTCTGCAGAGATCCAGGGTATGGAAAGTATCAGAGTATCCATGGTAGTCTGGATCTGCAAAAGTGACAAGGAGTCCTGTAGCATCTTATAGACTAACAGATGTATTATAGTATAAGCTTTCGTGGGCAAAGACCCACTTTGTCAGATGAATGTAGTGGAAATATCCAGAGGCAGGAATAAATATGCAGGCCAGAATCAGGTTTTTGTCACAAGGCCTCCAGAAAGAGGCCTCTAGATCTAGTACACCCTGTTACACCAAACTAAATATTGAGAAAGATTACATTCTCCTTGAGAGTCTCAGCATTCTTTCCGTATGTAAAAGAATAAATGGACACAAATCAGACATTAGGAATGGCAATATACAAAAACATGTAGGAGAAACACTTCAGTCTCCCTGGACACACAATAGCAGATCTAAAGGTAGCCATCCTTCAGCAAAAAAACTTCAAGACCAGACTTCAAAGAGAAACTGCTGAGCTACAGTTCAACTGCAAGTTTGATGCCATCAGCTCAGGATTAAACAAAGACTGTGAGTGGCTAGCTAACTACAAAAGCAGCTTCTCCTTTCTTGGTATTCACATCTCCAGATCAGCTGCTAGAAGTGGGCCCCATCCTCCCTGCTTGAATTAGCCTTGTTATCTCTAGCCTGATTCTGGCCTGCATATTTATTCCTGCCTCTGGATATTTCCACAACATGCATATGACAAAGTAGGTCTTTGCCCACGAAGCATATGCTCCAATACATCTGTTAATCTATAAAGTGCTGCAGGACTCCTTGTTGCTAGGGTATGGAAAGCCACTTCTTTATTGTCCTTGTGTGGATTAGGGAAGAAAACAGGTAAGTATATGGGTTCATTGCAGTGAAACTCGGTAAGTACTTTGGGTGGAAATTTGGGTTGAGTCCTAAGCGTGACCTTATCCTTATGAAATAAATATTGCGTATGTTAGATCCACCATTAAGGCTGCTATTTCACCAACATGTCTTACAAAGGTGATTGTCACAACAAAAGCTACTTTAATTGATAGGTATAATAGTGAACAGGTGGCAAGAGGCTCAAAGGGTTTACCCACGAGCACTTTTAGTATAAGGTTCAAGTCCCATGCTGGGATTGGTTCCTTGTATGGGGGAAACATGTTGGCTGTGTCTAGACTGGCAAGTTTTTCCAGAAAATCAGCCACTTTTCCGGAAAAACTTGCCAGCTGTCTACACTGGCCGCTTGAATTTCCGGAAAAGCACTGACAATCTCTTGTAAGATCATCAGTGATTTTCCGGAAATACTATGCTGCTCCCGTATGGGCAAAAGTCTTTTTCCGAAAGACTTTTGCACAAAAGGGCCAGTGTAGACAGCACAGTACTGTTTTCTGCAAAAAAGCCCAGATCACGAAAATGGCGATCGGGGCTTTTTTGCGGAAAAGTGAGTCTAGATTGGCCATGGACGCTTTTCCGCAAAAAGTGCTTTTCCGGAAAAGTGTCCTGCCAATCTAGATGCGCTTTTCCGGAAAATCATGCCAGTGTAGACGTAGCCGTAGCGTAGACGTATGTAAGCAGAGGCTGAACTGCTGCTTGCTATCAGCCAGCTAAAAGGAGAGACCTGCCCTGGGGTGTGCCCATTACAATTGTTTAGTTCTGCAAGATAATTAATTGTTAACTGCTGATATGTAAATACAGCTCATGCCAGGATGGGGAGGGAATATGAAGTGTGGCTATGTAAATCCTATTTAGCCAGGGCTGATGGAGGATCAGTGTTGGAATGGAATGTGGTGTATTGTAAATAATTTGGGGCTGTTGTGGGGTCATAAATCATGCTACCCCTAAATGTGGGAACTGTAAAACATGCCACCAGTGCTTGCAGGAGAGACACCACCATCATTGTAAGAGATCTCCGAGGAGCAAGCCTCCCCCCTTCCAGAATTGAGTGAGCTGAGCGAGCTGAGCTGGGGGAAGGGTTAAAGGGCTTGAATCAGCCTGCTTCACACCTGCCAGGTGTGAGCTGTAAGACTGGCCCAACCTGCACCTTTCCCCCTTTGTTTTAAAGACAGAGCTAAAGCAGACTCCGGGTACGTCTACACTACAGCGCTAGTTCGAACTAACTTAGTTCGAATTAGTTAATTCGAACTAAGCTAGTTCGAACTAACGCATCTAGAACTAAAAACTAGTTCGAACTAGCGTTTTGCTAGTTCGAACTAGTAAGTCCACATTGAGTGGACTCTGAACAGGGCTTAAGGATGGCCGGAAGCAGTGCCGGCAGGGCATAAAAGGAGGACTTAGAGCATGGAGATGCTGTCTCAGGCTGCGCTTAAAGGGTCCCGACCCCCACCCCGGAAACACAGTTCTAAGGGGTGCCCCGCTTGCAAAGAAGTTCTGGCTTGGAGTGCCCTGAGTGCCCACACTGGGCACATCACACCACTCGGCCATCAGCCCGGCTGCACTTGCCGCAGGCTGCCATCTGGGGAGAGGGAGTAATTGGGGGGCTGCAGGAGAGCTTCCACCCCCAGAAGCCCGCAGAGCCAGCCCAGTCCTCCCCATCGGGGGCTCGTACCCCATTCCTCCCTCACCTCCTTCCACTTACCCTTCCCTAGCCCCCCTTCTTATTGATGTACAAAATAAAGATAACGTTTCTTCCAACATTGACTCTGTCTTTATTGAACAAAACTGGGGGAGACTGGGAAAAGGAGGTGGGAGAGGGGAGGGCAACTAACATGATCAGGGGTTGGGAACAGGTCCCAGATGAAGAAAGGCTACAGAGACTGGGACTGTTCAGCTTAGAAAAGAGGAGACGGAGGGGGGACAGGATAGAGGTCTCTAAAAGCAGGGGTTGGGCGGAGAGGGTGCATTCAGAAAAGTTCTTCCTGAGTTCCCATAAAGAAGGACTAGAGGACACCAAAGGAAAGGAATGGGTATCAGGCTTGAAACTAGTAAGAGAAAGTTGTTCTTCTTGACAAAGCAAATAGTTAACCCGTGGAACTCCTTGCTGCAGGAGGCTGTGAAGGCTAGAACTAGAACAAAGTTTAAAGGGAAGTGAGATCAAGTCATGGAGGTTGGGTCCATGGAGTCCTATTAGCCAGAGGGTAGGAGTGGTGTCCCTGCCCAAAGTTTGTGGAAGGCTGGAGAGGGATGGCACGAGACAAATGGCTTGGTCATTGTCTTCGGTCCATCCCCTCCAGGGTCCCTAGGGTTGGCCGCTGTTGGCAGACAGGCTACCGGGCTAGATGGACCTTTGGTCTGACCCAGTACGGCCATTGTAAGCTCAGGGCTCAGGGTCGGGGGTCTCAGTGGACCCCCTTGATTTTCATGCACACCTGCTCCTGGGTGGCCAGGCTGGCAGCTCTCCTGCCCTAGACGGCCACTTTCCTGTGCCTAGTGCGGAGATCGTGGACGAGGTCCACAATGTCCGCACTAGCCCAGGAAGGTGCCCGCCTCTTGCGGTCCAGGGCAAGCTCCCGGGAGCCGCCAGCCTGGTCCCGGCAAGAGGGGGTGGGCTGGGGGGCATCGGGTGGGTGGCTCTGTGCCGTGCCAGGTGCAGGGTCTGCTAGCTGGGTGCTGGCAGGCTTGCACCTGGCACGGGCACCGTAGCCAGCCTGTGCCCCTTTAAGGGGTCCGGAGCCGGGAGGGGGGCATAGAGTTTCCCTGGTGTTGGCCAGAGTGGCCACCAGGGAAACCTGGGGAGGGCTAGCCTCCCACTAGTTCGAACTAAAGGGCTACACAGCCCTTAGTTCGAACTAGCTAGTTCGAACTAGGCGTTAGTCCTCGTAAAATGAGGTTTACCTAGTTCGAACTAAGCGCTCCGCTAGTTCGATTCAAATTCGACGTCCGTTAGTTCGAACTAACTTTGTAGTGTAGACATACCCTCCATGAGGAGTCTTTTTGCTAGTCTAGTGGAAGCTGGAATTCTTTGCCAGTCCAGGTGGTGGCTAAAGAGTTGAAATCACTAAGAGCTGAAATCACTGGTTTGGTTGGGAGCGAGACCCATTACAGCCAGCGAAGCAGCGGCGGCCAGCAGAGTGGCTGGTGGGAAACACTGGCCGGTGGCAGTATTGAGACTAGTGTCTGCAAGACTGTTTCTGTGAGTTTCAAAATTGCATCATTAACGGGCAGAGTGATTTTAGAAGTAGATGAAGGTTTAGAATTTGTACTACTGTGTGCTGGTTTTTCTGCATTTCCTCCAATGGGTTATCCTGGCTTTAGGCCACCTGCTTGAACAATTCCTGGAAGTTTTTAAAGTCATCCATGCAGATAGACAGCAGCAATATGATTGCCTCATCTGGGAAGGAGGAAGAATTGTGAGCAGGAGATGTTGCTTCCTGATCAGTGCCTTTTTCTGCATCGTCCCCAACCTCCTGAGTCTCAGCTGGCTGAGGGCTGAGACATGGAATTAGACTTAAGCTTGCTTCTGTGAGCCATGCATGGCCTAGATGGAGAGCCCCAGTAAGTTGCCCAAGGTTCTCATAGAAGAGAGAGTTACTCACCCTGTGCAGTAATGTCTGTTCTTCGAGATGTGTGTCCCCGTGGGTGCTCCACTCGAGGTGCTGGGTCCGTCCTGGTGCCGCAAAACGGAGAAACTTCCACAGCAGTAGCCCTGTCGGCCCGCGCATGCACTCCTGTTGCCTCGCGCTGTTCACGCCGTTACAGCTGAGCGCGGGCCGGCTCGTCAGTTTCCTCCCAACCGGAAGCATCTGCAAAGAGATAAGCAAAAGCTCCAAAGCAGGGAGGAGGGTGGGTCGTGGAGCACCCATGGGGACACACATCTCGAAGAACAGACGTTACTGCACAGGGTGAGTAACTCTCTCTTCTTCGTTGAGTAGTATCCCCGAGGGTGCTCCACTCGAGGTGAGTACAGAGCAGTGGTCAAGCACTATTGGCATGCTTCGGACTCATCGTCTATGCGCTGTGGCCAAGACTGCTTGTGCCACCGCTGAATCATTCCTCAATATTCTCGTAAGAGCATAATGTTTGGCAAATGTCAGAGAAGATGACCAAGTTGCTGCACTGCATATATCCTGCAATGGCACCCCTCTAAGGTACGCAGTGGATGCGGCCATGCCTCTGATAGAATGAGCGTGAGGTCGCCCCGGTAAGGGTTTGTGCCGTAGGGTATAACAACGTATGATGCAGGAGGTGATGAAATTGGAGATACGTTGTGTGGAGAGCTGTTGCCCCTTGGAGCGCTCCGCTGTAGCTATAAAAAGATGCCGAGACTTCCTGAAGTCGCATGTTCTATGCAGATAGAAGGCCAGCGCTCGTTTAACATCGAGTGTATGCAAACGTGAATCTTCTGGTGAAGAATGAGGCTTCGGATAGAATGTTGGCAGACTTATGGGCTCATTTATATGGAAGGGTGAATTTACCTTCGGGAGGAAGGGGGGGTGAACACGAAGCAGAACCCCCTGTTCAGAAAATAACGTGTACGGTGGGTCGGCCGAAAGAGCTGCCAACTCACTAACTCGACGTGCTGACGTAATTGCAAGAAGGAATGACACTTTCATCGTGAGCAAGCTCAAGTCACAAGTTGCTAACGGCTCAAAGGGGGGGACGAGTTAGTGTGTCCAGTACCAAAGATAAGTTCCACGGCTCCGGTGGAACTGTATGGGCTGGATATAGATTACCGAACCCCTTTAGGAATCTTTTAACTAACGGATGAGCGAACAGTGAATGTCCGTCAATGGGAGCGTGAAAGGCCGAGATTGCTGCCAAGTGAACTTTCAGCGAAGCATTTGCTAACCCGTCTGTCTTCAGCTGGAAGATGTAATCCAAAGTATGGTGCACTGGTAAAGAGAGAGGGTCGAAGTCCCTCTCCAGACACCAGGCTTGGAACCGATGCCATTTATAGGTATAAGCCTTGCGAGTGCTATGGCGTCTGCTATTCATAAGTACATGCTTCACTTCCTCAGAGCATGTCATTTCTGGTGGCTGGAGCCAGTTAGGAGCCATGCCGTGAGCTGCATGCGATCGATGCTTGGATGCAGCATCGAACCGTGCTGTTGAGACAGTAAGTTGGGCATCAGTGGAAGTCGTCGGGGTTGAGCAACCAACATTCTGGATAATTGTGTCAGCCAAATTTGCCGAGGCCAAAAGGGTGCGATGAAGATTACTGTTGCGCCCTCTGTCACTATCTTCTCCAGTGCCCTCGGAATGAGAGGAAGAGGTGGAAACACATAGAGCAGTTGTTGAGAACCCCAATTGAGCAGAAGAGCATCTCCCAGGGAATTCTTGCAGGTACCTGTGACGTAGTGGGGGTACCTGGCTGGTTTCTATGCTGCTGGCTCCGGGGTAACCACCACTGGCTGCTGTGGGTACCACGACCCAGCAAAACAGGATGAGTCACTATGCAAAGGGACCTCTCAACCGGTATGGCCAGACACCCCCCATGGAGAGGAACAAAGGAAGGTGGAATGCTGCCCTGGCTGGGGGGCAGGGCTGGAAGAGTGTGGATTAGTTGCTGTCTGGGAGCATGGAGGAGACAGCCTAGGGAAAGGGGCTGGAGTTTAGGGGCCCAGTCTCCCCCCCATCTCAAGGGGGCCTGAGGCATCCTAGCCCAGCTCTGTGTTCAGATTACATCTGTGCTGTGCTGTATCCTGGAGAGGCAATAAACTTCCTCTATTCCACCGGCTGGTGCAGTCTGTTTGTGCCATTTTGGGGTGCAGGAGACGGGGGACCCCCAACGCGCCGTCACAGTACCTGCCCGTGAGCAGTAATGATGACACTTCTTGTTGTGACAAGTGGCAAAGAGGTCTATACTCGGGAACCCCCAGAGATGGAAGAGACCGTGAGCCACCTCGTTGTGTAACTCCCACTCGTGCTGAGGAAGGAAGTGTCTGCTCAGGGCGTCTGCGATGATATTGTCTTTGCCTGGGAGGTACGATGCGGTAAGGATTATATTGTGGTGGATTGCCCAGTTCCACAGTCATATCGCCTCCGCGCACAGGGATCGTGAACGGGCCCCGCCTTGTCTGTTGATATAGTACACCGTGCATATATTGTCGGTGAGGATGTGGACTGCATGACCTTGGATCCTCTGAAGGAATTGTCTGCATGCATTGGATACAGCTTGCAGCTCAAGGAGATTTATGTGTAGAAGTGACTCCTGTGCTGACCAGAGTCCTTGAACTCGATGTTGTTGCAGATGTGCGCCCCAACCAATCAAAGAAGCATCCATTGTGATCTGTACTGTGGGTCTTCGTGCGTGGAAAGGGACCCCCGATAACAAATTTTCCGGGATGTCCCACCATATTAGTGAAGTCCTGACATGTCCGGGAATGGACACTGTCTTGCTCACAGCGTGTACCCCCGGCGTGTAGACCATGAACAGCCAATGCTGGAAACTGCATAGATGAAGTCTCGCATGCGCCACCACATATGTGGTGGCAGCCATATGCCCGAGCAGTTTCAGGTAAGTCAGTAGGCTGGATCTGGGAGCAATTGAAACCGTATGTACCAAGTCCCGAAACAGCTGGAATCTTGTTGTAGGTAAGTATACTCTCGCACTCAGTGCATTGAGTCTCGCACCAATAAACTCCAAGTCCTGACTCGGTGTCAGGGACAATTTGCTGAAATTGATAATGAGGCCCAGAGCCTCGAATACGGCTGTGGTGGTGGTCACTGCCCACGTAGCCTCTTCGCGAGTCGGGGCCTTTAATAGGCAATCGTCGAGATACGGGAAAATCGCGATATTGAGGCGTCGGAGGTAAGCAGCTACCACTGCCAGGGTTTTGGAAAACACCCGTGGTGCTGCTGACAGACCGAAAGGTAACACTCGGTATTGGTAATGTTCCACGTCCACTACGAAACGAAGGAATCGCCTGTGGGCCGGGTGAATTGCTATGTGGAAATAGGCGTCCTGTAAGTCAAGGGACGCAAACCAATCCCCTTTGTGGAGAGCCGGGATGATAGACGCTAACGTGACCATTTTGAATTTTTGTTTTCTCAGGTAGCGGTTGAGTCGACGCAGGTCCAGGAAAGGCCTCCAACCCCCTGACTTCTTCTGGGTGAGGAAGTACCTGGAATAGAAACCTCTCCCCCGGAATTGAATGGGTACCCTCTCCACGGCTCCTATAGTAAGTAGTCGGGACACCTCTTGCTGTAGAAGAGTCTCGTGAGAGGGGTCCCTGAAAAGGGACGGGGAGGGTGGGAAGTGGGGGGGGATGGAGTTGAAAAGGATGGCATATCCTGAAACAACTATGTCGTTGACCCATCGATCGGTGGAAATCAGAGACCAGCGATGTTGATAAGGCCTCAGCCGATGATGGAATAAGGCTACCTGATTGTGTGACGCTCCCGACAAAGGAGTTGCACGCAGTCCCTAGACTGACCCATCAAACTTGTTGCCGGCCCTGCTGCTGACCGGAAGTCTTGCCAGGTTGTTGTCTTCGTTTTTGCTGGCGTTGTCTTGGTCTCTGTTGTTCATATGGCTTGGGGCGGAATGTTGCATAAGAGAATGGTCTCTGTTTGTTATAGGGCGTATACCTCTTACGTTTATACGGAGGTGTATGCATGCCAAGCGTTCTAAGAGTCGTACGGGAGTCCTTGCCTGAGTGGAACACCTGATCAGTGGACTGGGCGAAAAGAGACTGACGATCGAAAGGTAAGTCTTCCACTTGGCTTAATAACTCCCTCGGGGCAGCTGCTTGGTGCAACCACGACCCGCGACGCATAACTACCGCAGTAGCCGTGGCTCTAGCTGCTGCATCAGCCATGTCTAGGGCGATCTGAAGTGCTGTTCTGGCCGTTGTGTAGCCCTCCTGTATTACCGCCCTCAAGATCTGGAGCTTTGAGTCTGGTAGGTGCTCTAGAAGAGGGACTAATTTGGAGTAGTTGTCGAAGTCGTGATTGGCAAGGGGGGCCGCGTAATTGCACATCCAGAGAACTGAAGTGGCAGAAGAATACACTTTTCTACCTAAAATGTCCAGGCGTTTAGCCTCTTTATCACTTGCCGTATTTTTATTTTGGGCCGTCTTTGATCTTTGCTGGGCGGCTTCCATAACAAGGGAATTGGGCTGGGGATGCGTAAACAAAAAGTCCATCTCTTTTTGTTTTATAAAGTATTTCTTGTCCGCCCTCGTGTTAGTCGGTAAAGAAGCGGCGGGGGTCTGCCATATGTCATTTGTGATTTCCAGGATAGCCTCATCGAAGGGTAGAGCCAGTTTTGATTTTTGTGAGGACTGCAAGTTCTTCAGCAAGGGATGTTGCTTTTGCTGTACGTCTGTAATTTGGATACCCTGAGATTGTGCCACTCTGGCAAAGAGCTCCTGAAATTGTTTGTGATCTTCGGTGGGGGATAGTTCACCAGGAAAGACAGCATAGTCCGGAGATGACTGGTTGGCCGGAGACTCAGGGGTCCGTGGTTCCCTATTTGGAGTGTAGTTGTTTTCATACTCGTCCTGACTAGTAACTGGCACCCTCCACAGGCACTGATGGAATTGCCAGCGAAGGCGCACGAAGTGGAGACGCTGGGCGGGTGGTTTGCGGAGATCGTGATCGTGGATATCACGTGGTATGAGGACACCGGCGGTCATCATAGTGACGATCACATCTGCGATCGTGAGTCGGGGAGCGTCTACGAGTGTAGGCTCTGGACGCCTCGCATCAATGTGAATATCTAGAACGTCCCGAAGACCTCGGTGATATAGATCTGTCAGAAAAACGAGATGGTGAACGAGAATAATAGGAATAGCGTCGTTGATCGTGGTAGGAATAGTGATGGTACGACGGTGATCATTGCGGTGATCTATGATAGCGGTCTCTAGTGGAAACATAATGAGAAGCACGATGGTTTTCAGAGCAGATTGAAGCTGGTGACCAAGGTCCCGGAGAGAACCGTGCTCTTTCAGGCGTGAGTGAAGGGGTCCGAACGCGTCTTGACTTGAAAGGCACCTCATTCGGCACCGAACAATCTGCAGGAGAAGACGGTGCCGTTTGAAGTGGTGTAGTCCCGGTCGCATGGCTGCCTTGGAGTTGAATCAGCGGTGCCGCGGGAGTTAACAGCTGTGCCAGTGCCGGAGAAGGCTGCGGTGCAGAGTGCTGCGCGATGCCGCTGACCACCTGCTGTGCCTGAGTCGGTGCCGTTACTTGCGGCACCGCAGGGAGCAAGGTCTCATCAGCCGGCACGGTAGGCATGGGTCCCGGCAGAAGTGTCAGTGGCTGCGCATGCGCAGTATCAGCCGGTGCCAGGGCCGCCATTGCTGCTTGTGACCCGACCGTTGGAGCCTTTGCCGGTGCCGAGTCTGCCCGCAGTCCCTTAGAAGGAGCCTGCATCGGGTCTTTTGATCCAACCAAAGTTGGAGCTGAGGCACTGCGGCTCTTGCCCGGCTTCTGTGTCGGGTGCCTCGGCAAAGAGCCAGAGGTACCCGGTCTGTCCCATACGTTCCTGCGCTGTGGCTCGGCATTGTGGGGCTCCTTCTCAGGGGAACGGGACAAGTGAACTCCCGAAGCAGCGGGAGAAGACGTGGTCGCATCGGACTGGAGGGCTTTGTTGAATAAAATCACCCTCAGCCTCATTTCCCTATCGTGCCGAGCATGGGCTGTCAGTTTCATGCAGTGAGGGCACTTCATAGGGATGTGCCCGTCCCCTAGGCATTTAAACGCAGTGCGAATGCCCATCTGAGTCTGGCATCGCCTCCTGGCATTGGGAACATTTCTTGAAGCCAGGCATTTTGTCTTTTCTTTCCTTTTCTCCCTTTTTCTTCTTCTTTTCTTTTAAAGGCTACTATAAAAAAATAAACTAGGATGGAAACAAGGATCTTGAGAACTAAATAACTAACTGAGGGTATGTCTACACTACAAAGTTAATTCGAACTAACTTAGTTCGAATTAGTTAATTCGAACTAAGCTAGTTCGAACTAACGCATCTAGAACTAAAAACTAGTTCGAACTAGCGTTTTGCTAGTTCGAACTAGTAAGTCCACATTGAGTGGACTCTGAACAGGGCTTAAGGATGGCCGGAAGCAGTGCCGGCAGGGCATAAAAGGAGGACTTAGAGCATGGAGATGCTGTCTCAGGCTAGCCGAGGGCTGCGCTTAAAGGGTCCCGACCCCCACCCCGGACACACAGTTCTAAGGGGTGCCCCGCTTGCAAAGAAGTTCTGGCTTGGAGTGCCCTGAGTGCCCACACTGGGCACATCACAGCACTCGGCCATCAGCCCGGCTGCACTTGCCGCAGGCTGCCATCTGGGGAGAGGGAGTAATTGGGGGGCTGCAGGAGAGCTTCCACCCCCAGAAGCCCGCAGAGTCAGCCCAGTCCTCCCCATCGGGGGCTCGTACCCCATTCCTCCCTCACCTCCTTCCACTTACCCTTCCCTAGCCCCCCTTCTTATTGATGTACAAAATAAAGATAACGTTTCTTCCAACATTGACTCTGTCTTTATTGAAAAAAACTGGGGGAGACTGGGAAAAGGAGGTGGGAGAGGGGAAGAGAGAGGCTGGAAGAGGGGAGGGCAACTAACATGATCAGGGGTTGGGAACAGGTCCCATATGAAGAGAGGCTACAGAGACTGGGACTGTTCAGCTTAGAAAAGAGGAGACGGAGGGGGGACAGGATAGAGGTCTCTAAAAGCAGGGGTTGGGTGGAGAGGGTGCATTCAGAAAAGTTCTTCCTGAGTTCCCATCAAGAAGGACTAGAGGACACCAAAGGAAAGGAATGGGTAGCAGGCTTGAAACTAGTAAGAGAAAGTTGTTCTTGACAAAGCAAATAGTTAACCTGTGGAACTCCTTGCTGCAGGAGGCTGTGAAGGCTAGAACTAGAACAGAGTTTAAAGGGAAGTGAGATAAAGTGATGGAGGTTGGGTCAATGGAGTCCTATTAGCCAGAGGGTAGGAGTGGTGTCCCTGCCCAAAGTTTGTGGAAGGCTGGAGAGGGATGGCACGAGACAAATGGCTAGGTCATTGTCTTCGGTCCATCCCCTCCAGGGTCCCTAGGGTTGGCCGCTGTCGGCAGACAGGCTACTGGGCTAGATGGACCTTTGGTCTGACCCAGTACGGCCATTGTAAGCTCAGGGCTCAGTGTCGGGGGTCTCAGTGGACCCCCTTGATTTTCATGCACACCTGGTCCTGGGTGGCCAGGCTGGCAGCTCTCCTGCCCTAGACGGCCACTTTTCTGTGCCTAGTGCGGAGATCGTGGACGAGGTCCACGATGTCCGCACTAGCCCAGGAAGGTGCCCGCCTCTTGCGGTCCAGGGCAAGCTCCCGGGAGCCGCCAGCCTGGTCCCGGCAAGAGGGGGTGGGCTGGGGGGCATCGGGTGGGTGGCTCTGTGCCGTGCCAGGTGCAGGGTCTGCTAGCTGGGTGCTGGCAGGCTTGCACCTGGCACGGGCACCGTAGCCAGCCCGTGCCCCTTTAAGGGGTCCGGGGCTGGGAGGGGGGCATAGAGTTTCCCTGGTGTTGGCCAGAGTGGCCACCAGGGAAACCTGGGGAGGGCTAGCCTCCCACTAGTTCGAACTAAAGGGCTACACAGCCCTTAGTTCGAACTAGCTAGTTCGAACTAGGCGTTAGTCCTCGTAAAATGAGGTTTACCTAGTTCGAACTAAGCGCTCCGCTAGTTCGATTCAAATTCGAACTAGCGGAGCGCTAGTGTAGCACCTATTAAAGTTAGTTCGAACTAACGTCCGTTAGTTCGAACTAACTTTGTAGTGTAGACATACCCTAACTATCTAAGTAATAACTACTAAGAATTATTAACACTATCCTAACTATGAATGCCAAGTGGCAAACAGATTTCTAAAATGAAACTCCCTTTTCTCCTCAGGCCAGAGAGGGAGCGCGTCCTAGGTCCGTCTGTGGCCGCAGACGGTTGAAAGAAACTGACGAGCCGGCCCACGCTCAGCTGTAACGGCGCGAACAGCGCGAGGCAACAGGAGCACATGTGCGGGCTGGCAGGGCTACTGCTGTGGAAGTTTCTCCATTTTGCAGCGCCGGGACGGACCCAGCACCTCGAGTGGAGCACCCTCGGGGACACTACTCGACGAAGAATCATGGAATCACAGGGCTGGAAGAGACCTCAGTAGGGCATAGAGTCTAACCCCCCGCCCTCCCCACCCAAGCAGGACCAACCCTAATTTAATCATCCCAGCCAAGGCTTTGTCAAGCCAGGACTTAAAAGCTCTAGGGATGGAGATTCCCTTTACCTAAAAAACTTCAGATATCACAGTATAAATTGGTTCCAAGATGTTACCTCTATGCACTTACCTACTTTTACTATCAAAATTTGTTCCAAGATCCTACAATTGAGGTCAAATTAACAGGCCTATAGTTTTCCTGGATTACGTTTTCCCCTTTCTTAAAAATAGGGACTATATTAACAATTCTTCTGTCATAAAATGTGACCCCTTAATGTATGGATTACTTAAACAGAAGGGGGAAATGTATTCCTGTTTTTAACATGTTCTCATAAAATTCATTGTGTACTCAAAAATAATTTGCTTTGTACTGAAAACTGTAATTTTGATGCACATAAGATGTGTTCTTTATATGTAAAAAAAATAATTGAATCTATGCTTTAAGTACATCATGACCAGCTCTTCCACTGTAAAATCATGTCATGTTACATCATATTACATGGAGTAGTTTTGAAGTTGCATAGCAAACTTAATAATAATGCTTTTGTAAAATGCGCATGGAACTAACATCTTTAATTACTAACCTCATCAATACCACAGTCACATTCCTCCTCCTCTTCGATTACACCATTACCACACATCATTGTTCCAAACACTTTCTTTTCTGGTATGTTAAGAAGGCAAGTTTTTCCTGGTTTTCTTATTGTGTCGAAGTAGTATGCTCTGGAGCAGTTACTGAACTCTGTGCACATTATTCGCCTGCGCAGAGAGAAAATATCGAATACTAGAGAGCACTTTAATCTGTCAACATACCAAAATACAATGGCTAGAAATTGAAGCTAGACAAATTCAAACAACACTTAATGGAACTAATTGCTTCAATCAGCACACAAGATGGGTGCACAAAGGTGTACTGGGAATTTTAAATCTTAGAGAATTTTTAAGTTATTGACTTTCCAAACCAAATAATATTTTTATTGAAGTAGAAACATGTATTCTGCTCTCCAGTTTCTCTGTAGTCTTTGATCCTCCTGTTATCTTGATCCAGTTTGACTCTGGTACCTGGCTTGTGGTTCTGATTTGAAGCCATAACACTGTATATTTCAAATTTTTTCCAGAACCGCATTTCTCTTTTCACTAAATAGACAATCTTCCTCAAAAAGAATATCTTCAGTTTTCATTCTTGTCACTGATCCACGATCAATGTCTGGCCCATTAATCTAACCAGATATGTAGGGGTTGGGAAACTTAAGCACAAAGGCCGGATGCAACCCCTAAGGGTGTGTCTAGACTACATGCCTCCTTCGACGGAGGCATGTAGATTAGCGAGATCGGAAGAGGGAAATGAAGCCGCGATTAAAATAATCGCGGCTTCATTTCCCTCTTCCGATCTGGCTAATCTACATGCCTCCGTCGAAGGAGGCATGTAGTCTAGACACACCCTAAGTTGCCTACATCTGGCCCCCGAGGCTTAGAGCTTCCCCCAGCATTGGGGAGCTTCTGCTAGTGCTCCAGCCCCTCTCCAGCTTCTCACATGTGTGTGGCCCCCAACTGATTTTTCTGTGGGTCAGCGACCCTCAACCCATAAAAGGTTCCCCACCCCTGCCTTAAATAAATAGCTGAAGGTATAGCCTTGGCTGAAGCATCAAGAGCTAAAAATTGTCCTTAACTCATTTTTGGAATATACTCTGCATGCTGCCCTCACCCCAAGCATTGACTCTGCAGCTCCCGTTGGCCAGGCACTGAGGCCAATGGGAGCTGCGAGAGTGGTGCCTGGAACAGCATTACACAAAAATCATTCTTGCCTAAGATCCATTGCAAGGAGGGGGGTGCCGATCACTTTCAGGAGCCACCCAAGGTAAGCACTGACCACTTCACTCGTTTGTGCACCCCAGCTCCCTGCCCCAACCTAGAACCTGCACCCAAACTCCCCCACCCCCAGAACCCACATCCCTCACCCCTTCCACCGAGCCTGGTGAAAGGGAATGAGGCTTGGGGAAAGTGAGCAATTAAGGGAGGAGGAATGGATCTTTCAATATGTGTGATTAGAAAAGTGGGCATGTAGAAGCCCTGGCCATGCTAGAAGAGTGTGCCCATTAGTGCAGTTGGCAGTTTCCTGGGTGCCAGCATAGCTGACAGCTCACTGGGCATCAGCCAGCAAAGGTGCAGCATCACACAAATGTCAGGCAGACCGCTGATTGTATGTGTGTGGTGCTTCTGCCTTGGGACCCAGAATTACTGTTGGCAGGCCTGGAAGGTGTCTTTTCCCAATAGCTGACATTACTGAAGGCTGAGTCATCTGTCTTCAGATCTCTTCAGCAATTCAGATTTAGAATTTAAGATCAGAAGAGACCATCATGATCATCATCTTGCACATCAATTGCCATGGAATCTCATCCACCCACTCCTGTAACAGAGCCAAGGAGCAACGGCTGAAGGAGCTGGTTATGTTTAGAAGCTTCAGGGGGTAGCTGAGTTAGTCTGTATAGGATAAACTTAAAAAACAACAAATGATCTGGTATCACTTCTTCAGATGACCGGAGTTTTGAGTTTAGGATGTGCAGTTATGTTTAGCTTGGAAAAGAGGAGATTAATAGGGGACATTTTTGTTTGTTTGGGTTTTTTCCCGTGTTTGTGAGTGAGGCTTCCCCCCCACACTTTCCCTTTCCCCTCCCCCTCTCCTTCATGGAGTGTGTGCTGTGACTGGCAGGTGGAAACTGTTGGCTTCTAATTAAAGTTTGAATTCTAGAAGCCTCTGCTGATTGGCTGAGCCTTGGTAGGGGGAGGGACTTTCAGGCAGTCCAGGGCTTTATAAAGCAGTGAGCAAGTGACCAAGGAGCTTGCAAACAGGTGAGTGCTGACAGGGAGTTTAGAGAGGGAGTTTGGAAGGGAAGATGGGAGGGCACAAGGTTCTCTTGCCTTTCTTTTAAATCCTTTTTCCAGGACAGCAGGGATGGATGGTGATAGATTTGCTGTTGTTACCTACACAGCGTGTGCCATGTTTGTCTTCCTCCCGGAAGAAAGAATGGATTTCATCTGTACTAAGTGAAAGTTGGTCGCCATTTTGGAAGAAAAAATTAGAGGACTGGAGGCCCAAGTGTCAACCCTAAGCTCGATCAGAGAAAATGAAGACTTCCTCGATAGAAGGCAGCATTTAATCCTGCAAGCACAGCAGGCGGAAGAGCCAGAGAGGGCAGTACGGGACCAGGAAGAGAACTGGCGACATGTAACTTCTAGAAGGGGGAAAAGGCCAGCACAGGAATTCCCCAATGCTATAGAGGTAAGTAATCACTTTCAGGCTTTCTCCACAGGCTCTGCAGTGGTAAATGCTTTGGAAGGGTCCTCACAAGAAAGAAACCGCAAGAGAACACCATCTACTGGAAGGCATGGGATGCATAGTCCTAAGGATGGGGGTTCCACGACCACCACCCCCAAAAGAAGATGATGGGTGGTGGTGGTCGGGGACTCCCTCCTAAGAGGGACTGAGCCATCCATCTGCCATCCGGACCTGGGATCACGAGAGTTGTGCTGCTTACTGGGAGCTCAAATTCAGGATTTGACTGAGAGGCTTACCAAAATGATCAAACCTTCGGATCACTACCCCTTCCTGCTTCTCCACGTGGGAACTAACAATACAGTCAAGAATGACCTTGAGCGGGTTACTGCGAATTATGTAGCACTGTGAAGAAGGATCAAAGAATTCGGAGCACAAAGTGGTGTTCTCATCCATCCTCCCTGTGGAAGGGAAAGGCCTGGGCAGGGATCGTCAAATTGATGAAGTAAATGTGTTGTTGCGCAGGTGGTGTCAAAGAGAGGGCTTTGGTTTCTTTGACCATGGAACTCTGTTCCGGGCACAAGGATTGTTATGAAGAGATGGGATCCACCTAACCAAGAGAGGAAGGAGCATCTTCGCGGACAGGCTTGCAAACCTAGTGAGGAGGGCTTTAAACTAGGTTCATTGTGGGACAGTGACCAAAACCCCGAGGGGAGTGAGAAAGTCGGATACCGGGAAGAAATGCAAAGAGGAACGAGCAAGAAAGGAGGACCCCTGATTCCAATGGAGAATAGAGGGCAATCAACTGGTTATCTGAGGTGTTTGTACACTAATGCGAGAAGCTTGGGCAACAAACAGGAAGAACTGGAGGCCCTGGCCCAGTCCAAGAAATATGATTTAATTGGGATAACTTGGTGGGATGACTCGCATGACTGGAGCGCTGTCATGGAAGGGTATAGACTGTTCAGGAAGAACAGGCAGGGGAGAAAAGGAGGAGGAGTTGCACTATACGTAAGAGAGCACTATGATTGCTCAGAACTCCAGTACAGTACATAGAGGGAGAAAAACCTGTTGAGAGTCTATGGGTTAAGTTTAGAGGTGCAAACAACAGCAGTGATGTTGTGGTTGGTGTCTACTACAGGCCACCGAATCAAGTGAATGAGGTAGATGAGACTTTCTTTGGACAACTGAGAAGCTTCCAGATTGCAGGCCCTGGTTCTCGTGGGGGACTTTAATCACCCTGACATCTATTGGGAGACCAATATGGCAGTACACAGGCAATCCAGGAAGTTTTTGGAGAATGTTGGGGATAACTTCTTGGTGCAAGTGCTGAATGATCCGACCAGGGGCCGTGCGCAGCTTGACCTTCTGCTCAGAAACAGAGAGGAACTAATAGGGGAAGTAGAGATGCATGACAACCTCGGAAGTGATCATGAGATGGTAGATTTCAGGATCCTGACCAAAGGAAGAAAAGAGAGTAGTAAAATACACACCTTGGACTTCAGAAAAGCAGATTTTGACTCCCTCAGAGACCTGATGCGCAGAATCTCCTGGGATGCTAACATGAAGGGGCAAGGAGTCTAGGACAACTGGCAGTATTTTAAAGAAGCCTTATTGAAGGCACAGAAAGAAAGCATCCCGACGTGTAGCAAGAGAGGCAAACATGGTAGGAGACTGGATTGGTTCGGTTCTAGGGCCAGTTTTGTTCAACATCTTTATTAATGAACTGAATGAGAGCATGGGTTGCACCATCAGCAAGTTTGCAGATGACACTAAGCTGGGGGAGAGGTAGATATGTTGGAGGGTAGGGATAGGGTTCAGAGTGACCTAGACAAATTGGAGGATTGCGCCAAAATAAATCTGATGAGGTTCAACAAGAACAAGTGTAGAGTCCTGCACTTGGGATGGAAGAATCCCTATCATTACCACAGGCTGGGGACCAACTGACCAAGCAGCAGTTTGGCAGAAAATGACCTGGGGATTATGAGCCAACAGTGTGCTCTTGAGGCCAAGAAGGCTAATGGCATATTGGGGTGCATTAGGAGGAACAGTGCCAGCAGTTCTAGAAAAGCGATTATTCCTCTTTATATAGCACTGGTGAGGCCACATCTGGAGTATTACATCCAGTTCTGGGCCCTAATTACACAAAGGATGTGAACATATTGGAGAGGGTCTGATCAGAGGCCAATGAAAATGATTAAGAGGCTGGAGCACATGACTTATGAGAAGAGGCCAAGTGATTTGGGCTTGTTTAGTCTGCAGAAGAAAAGAGTGGGGCTTTGATTACCTGAAGGAGAGAGGCTGTTCTCAGTAGAGAAAGATATTAGAAGGAGGAGCAATGGTCTCAAGTTGCAGTGGGGGAGATCTAGGTTAGATATTAGGAAAAACTATTTTATTAAGAAGGTGGTGAACCACTGGAATGGGTTACCCAGGGAGGTAGTAGAATCTCCATCCCTAGAGGTTTTTAAGTCCTGGCTTGACAATTATTTAGTTAAGGTTGGTCCTGCTTTGGGCAGGGGGCACTTTGTGACATATATCACATTAGAGGATATGCAGATGCAATGGATCTCTGAGGCAGCGGTATATGTGGCATATGTGTGCCTGTATAGATGTGTGAACAGAGTTGGCAATGGGGTTTATTGCAGGGGTAGGTTCTTGCATGAGTATGTTTGAGGTGTGATGTATGATTTCTGGAAAAAATTTGCTTCAGGTTAGAGCAGTGTTTCTCAAACATTTTGGCCCATGGACCACTTGGCTCAATGCAAATCTTTCCTCAGACCATCAGCTGCTAATGGAAACTCACAGTTACATAATTACACCCGAGCCATTGTGCTGGTGCTGTAGTGAAGGAGAATGGTTTCATTTAAATTATTACACAGATTAAGCATTTTAACTCTCTCATGTTAGTTTATCAAACTTCATTTTAAATAAAGTAATATATTAATTTATGTCCAACACAAAAGGTTTCAATATTTTTGTTATTTATGGCAGACGTGAGGAAACTTTTTAGTGTCTAGGGCCACTGACCCACAGAAAAATCAGATGGGGACCACACCAGTAAGAAGCAAAATAACTCTTCAACCCCCCCCCCAACCCTGACTGATGTGACTCCAAACTGAGACACCTCACTCCTCTGGTGTTCCAGTCCCACAGGGTGAGGGGAAGGGACAGGGAGGACTAAGGTTCAGGGCTTCTCATAGGCCAGACTTACTTTTCTGGGGTTCCAGAATTAGTGGATTTTTTGGACCTATTTAGGCTCAGGGATGGAGACATAAATGAAGAGATTGGTGTGCAGGACCGGGCTGCCAGCAAGTGGGATAGGGATGGGGGTGCAGGATTTGGGCGGGAGGTGGTGTGCAGGAGGGGGTAAAGGTGCAAGGTCTGGGTTGGAGGTAGAGTGCACAAGCAGGCTGAGAGTAGGGTATCTTGCTGGGGGGAGGGAGCAAAAATGAGGGAGGGTGCAGTGTGTGGCCAGGAGGCAGAGTGCAGGAGGAAGGGAGAGTATAGGAGCAAGCTGTGGGTGTGGGCTCTTGGGGTATGTCTACACTATTCTGCTAGTTCGAACTAGCGGGGGTAATGTAGTCATCCACAAGTATCAGAGGGGTAGCCGTGTTAGTCTGAATCTGCAAAAGCGACGAGGAGTCCTGTGGCACCTTATAGACTAACTGAAGTGTAGGAGCATAAGCTTTCGTGGGCAAAGACCCACTTCGTCAGATGCATGTAGTGGAAATTTCCAGAGGCAGGAATAAATATGCAGGCCAGGATCAGGCTGGAGATGACCAGGTGGATCCAATCAAGGAGGATGAGGCCCACTTCTAGCAGCTGATCTGGAGGTGTGAATTCCAAGAGAGCAGAAGCTGCTTTTGTAGTTAGCAAGCCATTCACAGTCTTTGTTTAATCCAGAGTTGATTGTGTCAAACTTAAAGATGAACTGAAGCTCAGCAGTTTCTCTTTGAAGTCTGGTCCTGAAGTTTTTTTGCTGCAGGATGGCTACTTTTAGATCTGCAATTGTGTGTCCAGGAAGATTGAAGTGTTCCCCTACAGGTTTTTGTATGTTGCCATTCCTAATATCAGATTTGTGTCCATTGATTCTTTTACATAGGGACTGTCCTGTTTGGCCAATGTATATAGCAGTGGGGCATTGTTGGCACATGATGGCATATATTACGTTGGTGGATGTGCAGGAGAATGTACCAGTGACAGTATGGCTGATCTGGTTAGGTCCTGTGATGGTGTTGCTGGTGTATATATGTGGGCAGAGTTGGCACCGAGGTTTGTTGCAAGGATTGGTTCCTGAGTTCGAGTTATTATGGTGCGGTGTGTAGTTGCTGGTGAGAATATGCTTAAGGTTGGTGGGTTGTCTGTGGGCAAGGACCGGCCTACCTCCCAAGGCCTGTGAAAGCAAGGGATCATTGTCCAGGATGGGTTGAAGATCACTAATGATGCGTTGGAGAGGTTTTAGCTGGGGACTGTAGGTGATGGCCTCTGGAAATTTCCACTACATGCATCTGACGAAGTGGGTCTTTGCCCACGAAAGCTTATGCTCCTACACTTCAGTTAGTCTATAAGGTGCCACAGGACTCCTCGTCGCTTTTGTAGTCATCCACAGTTGCAAATGAAGCCCGGGATTTGAATTTCCTGGGCTTCATTTGCATGAAGCCGGCCGGTGCCATTTTTAAATGCCGGCTAGTTCGGACCCCGTGCCACGCGGCTACACGCGGCACGGACTAGCTAGTTCGGATTAGGCTTCTAATCCGAACTAGCTGTACGCCTTCATGCAAATGAAGCCCGGGAAATTCAAATCCCGGGCTTCATTTGCAACTGCGGATGACTACATTACCCCCGCTAGTTCTAACTAGCGGGGTAGTGTAGACATACCCTTGGTGGGGATTGAGGTGTGGGGTTCTGGGCATGAGGGGGGATGCTTACCTGGATTTGTACCCCCTTGAAGCAGGGAAAGCCAGTTCCCTCAGCTGCGTGGGGAGGGAACTCAGCCCCACCTCCCATGCAGTGGGGAGCCCACACAGCCATGAAGCTGGAGCACAAACTCCGGCTTCCACCTCAGAGGGCATGAGGGGGAAAAGGGGAGAAGGTGAAGAAAACCCCAATCTTCTCCATCAGACCCAGCTCACAGGCTGTACCCTGGGGGAGGAGGCAAAGGCAAGATGCTGAGGTGGACGTCGGCTCTGTCATGGATATGTGGACACGCCCCCATGAGAGCCTACCATGTCCCACATTCCCCTGAGGGCATGCTCCCACAGTCTGGGCCCTGGCCCTCCCAGGGGGCTAGGGACGGTACTGAGACCTCCCCCACCGAGCCGGGTGGCGATTCCTGACTCCTCCACCACCCCTCGCACATGGCAAAGAGGTGCCTTGTGAGCACAAGGGTCCTGCAGGACAGTGCCCCTCCCCTGGGCTGGGCCACACCTTGATGAAGGAGGAGTCCTCAGTGGCCAGGATGGCAGGTGCAGTGCAGGGGAAAGCAGCTCTGACATTCCTGCCTCTGGGCCAACTCCCAGGAACATGGTGATGGGTGGGTGGGGGGGGAGGGCAACGAGAGGCTTGAAGCTACTGCTGCAGCAGAATCTGATCACAAAGAATAAGGTGGGGCAGGCAGTCTCATCTGAGGCACGGGGGATGTGGACAAGCTCCCATGAGAGCCCACTGCATCCCACATTACCTGGGGGGTGGAGGAGGCTGAGCTTGAGCCGCAGACTACGTGGTCCGCAAAGTGCACTTTGAGAACCACTGTTGAATTATAAACTTTAAAAACAAGCATTACTCACGAGGCATATGACCACATGACACATTTCCCTCCTCCAGAGCATCTGCAAACACAACCTCTAGCTACATTTCTCTTAGAATTATCATGAGGGATGCCAAGAGAATGTCCCATCTCATGAGCCACACTGATTGCATCATAGAGCACCGATCTAGATCTCGCCTGTACACAGACAAAGCACAAAGACAAGAAGGAGTTATGAATAACATATGAACATGCAAAAAACAAATTTTAAGAGTTATGTGACTTTATGAACACACTGAAGAATTTCATTTGCAAACATAAATCTAGAACAGTACATAATCTCACAAGAGAACTTTCAGAGACTACATCTAGACTACAGGCTTCTTTCGGAAGAAGCTTTTTTTTTTTTAAAAAAAGAGATCTTCCAAAAAATCTTCTTCCAAAAGAAAGCATCCACACTACAAAAGTGCATTGAAAAAGTAATCTGCTTTTTCAAAAGAGAGTGTCCAGACTGAATGGATGCTCTCTCACATGTAAGCTGTGATTGCTATGGACAGAATGGCCACCAGTGCTTTTTCCTCTTTCCTCTTCTTCCGAAAGAACTCCCTCTTACCCATCCACACACGACTTTTTGTGATAGTGCTCTTCCCGGAAAAGGCTTCTCCCTCATGGAATGAGGATTACCAATGCTGGAAAAAACCCTCTGTTCTTTTGATTTTCTTGTGGAAGAATGCAATTGCAGTGTGGACGTTCCTCAAGTTTTGTTGGAAAAATGGCTGTTTTTCTGACAAAACTCTGTTGTGTAGACATATCGGCTACGTCTACACTGGCCCCTTTTCCGGAAGGGGCATGTAAATTTCACCAGTCGTCGTAGGGAAATCCGCGGGGGATATTTAAATCCCCCGCGGCATTTAAATAAAAATGTCTGCCGGAAAAGAGCCGGAAAAGCCGGAAAAGAGCGTCTACACTGGCCCCGATCCTCCGGAAAAAGTGCCCTTTTCCGGAGGGTCTTATTCCTACACTTGCAGCTCTGCATTAGGAAAAGGAATATAATCAAATTAAATATCCTAGGGGTTCAGATTGCTGTTTGCAGTGGTCAGGAAGGATTTTCTCTTCCCCAAAAATATACAATTGAAGCATCAGAATGTATCCAGTTACCACTGCTTGAGATAAGACACTGGAGGAGGGAGATAAGGACTTTGAGAAGATAAAGGAAGTCCTTCTTAGATGACTGGCTGGTATGTGTTGTTTATATGCTTAGGGTCCAAACAATCAATTGATATTAAGGAAGGCATTTTCCCCCAGATCTACTTGGCAGGGACCTTGAGTTTGTTTCCTACTTCTTCTGTAGCATGGGGCATGGATCACATGCTGGGATAATCTAAGCATAGCTCTCCCAGTAAATTCTCTGCCATTGCAGAAGCCCTAGTGGCATGTCACACACAACAGTTTAGTCATCTAAGGATTTAAAGGCTTTGATCTGACTAAAGTCATTTGGCTTTATAGAGGGGTAACTGGGTGAAATTTAATGCCCTGTAATATACAGGAAGTGAGTCTAGGTGATCTACTAGTTCTAGGCTCAAAAGCTATGAAACAATCAATTATTAGCATAATGTTACTGGAAAATATTTACATGAATTAAAATAGCATTTTGAAGTGTACATACTCTGGACTATATTTAAATTTAACGTACTCTGACAGTAGCTACTGAGGCACTACGCGTGCACAGATTGTCTCCATATGAATATCCATCGATATCTGGATATCTTCCACCTCTATATTACAAAACACAGGAAAGGATACAAAATGTTCAATTGATATTAAACTGTTCTCTATTGCTGTAAATAATTGCAGGCTAAGTAAAAGTGGTCTATATTTAGATTTATAACAAAACATGATGTTCTTACTTGTAAACATGTTTTCTCGTAACATAAATATCCATCTATCCAGAGTTACTTACTGAAGTCTGCCTCATCAGAAGCAACTGGAAACATCTATACTGAAGTGTCTTCTGCTGAGAGCTGGGACCATATTAAAAGGTTAAGTCATTTCTTATTCTTTCCTATGCCTTGGTTGTTAGCAACGATTACAAATCTATATTTAGGTTTGATAGATAGCATACTGTTGTATACATGTTTGCCTCATTTTCCATTTAAAGAGGTTTATCCATATCTCCCATGAGATGCCCTGATGTGATTCAATCTGAACCACTCTTTTCAACACAAGTCAATACTCAGTGAGTTTCTTGTCAGGGTCGATGATGAACTGTTTGCGTTGAGCGGTCAAAACACTCCATTGCTTCATGTGGCTTTCTATTGAGCCTCAATGTTGAGGTTAAGTGTGTAGGGGATCAGTGTCTCAATAATGCATGACATTACTGAGAAGGAGTTTAGTGTGAATGCTGCGAGACCATATGGAACACACTATTCAGATACAGAATATACGAAGGAAGTTGTTGTGGTTCATAGGATATGTGGCTTGGAGCCCCATTATGTTCTGTCCAGTTCTTTGATAAGCGCAACACAAGACCTGACCTTTTCACAGGTGTCCTTGAAATCTTGTCAGAAGGTCAAACACTGGGCCAGTGTAATTCTAAGATACTTTAGTTTAGCCTGATGGCTAAAGTTTTCACTACAGAACTGTACATCAAGTTTGGTATTAGCCATTATTGTTCAGATAGAAAGCAATTATCACTTATTTTCTGGGCAAGGCCTAAGATTCCAACGTTGGCAATAGCTAATCATTCTGCAATTATCTTGGATCAGGGTGCAGCTTAGGGTATGGAGGCTTGTGTACGGAGCAGCTAGGACAATGTCATCTGCATACACAAATTTCCTTGACTCCTTTGTTGGTAGATACATGGTGTATTGGTTAGAAAATATCTGGGCCATGATAGAGTCCTGAGGGATGCCCGAGTTAAAGTTCTTGGTCTGCTGATTTGGCTATTAAGGTGTACCTTAAAACAACAGTCCCTAGTCCTTGTTATCAAGAGACAGTGAATAAGAGGTGAAATAACACAGTAGGAGGAGCCCCTATCTTCTGGTGTTGAATGTCAAGGACTAATCAATAAGGGCAATCCCTGTCTTCAATTTAGATTGGAATCCTGTCACTAAGGCTGGTAAGTGAAGCCACTTGATCACAGAAGTTCCTGTTTAGGCAAAATCCTTCCTGCTCCATTCTGAGGATGTTTTTGATAGTGTCAGACAAATGGTGAAGCAGTGCCCATTCCATGAGCATGCTGGTCACTGAAAGTAGAGAGATGGGACAGTAGCCTGGCTGCATCCTTTTAGAGTTTCTCAGGCTTCAGTAGGGCGACCACTGTTGCCTGTTGCCAACTTCTTGGCAATTCTCTGGTTCTATGCACAGTAGTAAAGAGTGCACCCAGCAATTCCTGTCCCTATCTCCCCAAGTTCTTGAGAGAAACTCTGAAGAAATGCTATAAACCCCATTAGCTTTCTAGCTTTTCGTTTTTGACAGTACAACATTGCTCTTTGAAATAGAGTGAGAGGGGGCGCCATTGCCCTGCACTTGGGGGAACCATGGCCGGGGACTCCAGAGGGAAGTGTCCTGAACAAACACCAGCCGGGCACTGTGCGGTGAAATGGTGCCCACCGGGGGGTCTGGAATGGCCAGGACAGAGAACGGCATGGGCCATCTGAATGCCAGAGATGCGCAGGCGGGGGCATGGCTGGATGACATCACTCGCCACGCCAGTGAGGAGTATGCTGGTTGCAGCATGATGATGGACCCCACAGAGGCAGCGGGGAGCTCAAAAGGAGCCCCGCAAGGGAGAGGACGGGGGAACTGGGGAGCAAAAATGGACAACGGGGAGAAGGAGGCAGTGAGTTGCTCCAAGGGGGGGTGGTCCTCGGAGATGAGAGGGAGAAGGAAGCAACCCAGGGTAGAGCTGTGGAACCTGTGAGTGGGTGGTTTAGGAGCTGTGACCCCATCTGCTGGGTAGGGACAAAAGTTCCCTATCCTTAGGGCCCTGGGTTGGGACTCAGGAGAAAGGGCGGGCCCGAGTCCCCCTTCCCCCTTCCAGGGCTTGAATCACCTGTTATAAGGCTAGTCTCGATGAAGATGTCAATTATATGTACTCAGATGTAACATATGGGATGATTGTAATCTGATGGGAATGGTGTTTGCACAATAAATGGAATCCGGGTCGAGCCTCAGTCCCGCGAATTAATTTTGGTCACAGGACCCAGGGACATAATCTGCGACACAGAGTATGCAGAGAAGAGGGGAGATTCCTCCAGACATTGGTGAAGGTTTATTTGGAATATCCACTGGAACATCTGGCACATAATTTTCTCAGTTCACAACTTGCTGTTAGAAAGATGAGAGGTAACAATGTTTGTGGTTATCTTAATTTTGGAAGAATCATCAACAAGTGAAGGAGAGATCAGCAAAGTTAGTGTCAGGGACATCATTATAGTTAACATATACAAGTCACTTAACATAATGCAGCCTGATCCCATCTTCCCTTCCATTCCTCATCCAGACATGTACAAAGACTGGGGATATTGCTCAAATGATATAGCTGGGGAACAGAGCACTGAATGGGCCTCCCTCGAAGACTTCCACCTGGTCTATGATCTAAAACAATTGAAATCTTATTGGTCTGTGAGTTGACAATGGATCACAACCATTACATGTTTTGTAGCCCATGACAGCACAAACATTCCACTTGCCTTAAGAGCCATCTATCGAGTCACTTCCCACATAGCCATCATTGCCCAATTATCATCTAGAACAGCCTGGATGTGCCAAAGCTGTATTGGAATTTCCATAAGGCTGACTGGCTCATCTATACTTTGAAAACAGAACATTAGATCCCATGGCATAAACTGATGCCTAGAAATATGGCCATTTTACAGACATTCAGTAATTCACTGCAAAGAAGTACATCCCATGTGGTTACCACAAGGCTTTCAATCTCTCCTAAATAAGAGAATCTGAGTCTCTCCTGAGGAGATAAGAAAGGAGCAGGGACCTAGATAAAAACATTACACTATTTGAGTCCTTGAATTTGGCACACTTGGAAAGATGGGAAGAGATTACTGAAAGTCTTGATTTCACCCATTTGAGGCACACAGGCTTATTCTATTCTGATCTTGGTAATAATCTTGCAGAGCAAGAGGAGTAGCATGAACGCATACAGCAAAGATACGTCCCATTTGAGGGAGAAAGTTTCAATGGGAGGGCTGCTCTGGAGCAATAAAGGTGACATTTTTGGTTGGCTCTGGTTGCAAAGAGCTCTATATCTGTTGATCCCCATCGAAGAAAAACTTGATTAAGGGCTTGGGCATCTATCTCCCATTCATGATGACCATAAAAATTGTGGCTGAGAATGTTACTGTAACATTCAGTACCCCTGGGAGGTACGTGGCTATGGGGGCAATTTGGTGTGCAAGGCACCAGTTCCATAATTTGAGAGCTTCAGTATAGAGGGAGGGTGACTGGGCCCCATCCTGTCAGTTAAAATAATGCATGCAAGTTGTGTTGTCTGTCATGATACTAGTTGTCCGGTGAGCTTTGTGGCACAGAAAGTGGAGGCATGCATAGCGCACAGCCCTGAGTTCTCGGAGACTGATGTGGAGCATTTGTTTGCTGAAGGACCATTTGCCTTGTACGGTGTGGATTCCAAGCTCCCCATCCAATGAGGGATGCATTGGTCATGATGGTGACTGTCGGGGTCTGTTGATGAAATGGTACACCGCATTGTACATTGTGTGGATGCATCCACCATTCTAATGAACTGAGGACACATTGTGGGATGGTGTCCATCTTGGAAAGGGGGTCATTGGAAGGGGTGTGGCCAGCCAGGATTAGAGGCACTTCATGTATAGCCTGGCCAATTGAACCACATAGCTGGCAGCAGCCATGTGACCTAGGATCTTGAGGCATTCGAGGACTGTTGTAGTAGCAGTCACACGTGCCACCATTATGAGGTTGTAAAGGGCCTCAAATATGTCCATGGGTAAGGTTGCCCTGGCTGCAACAATGTCAACGTGTGTGCCTATAAATTCTACAGTTTGAGTAGGTTGGGGTGGACTTCTAGTAGTTTATACGGAAACCGAGACAATGTAGAAGGCGATGTTAATAATGTCTTGCATTTCCCAGATGGATGTGCCTTTTATGAGACAATCATCCAGGTATGGGAATATTTTGACTCCTTGACAGCATAGGAACACCACCACAACAGCTAGAGTCTTGGAAAAAACTCTGAGAACTGTTGAAAGTCTGAAAGGAAGCACTCATTATTGATAATATTGGCTCCCAACTGTAAATCATAGAAAATGCCTGTGAGCAGGATGTACTGTTATATGAAAATAAGCATCCTGAAGGTTGAGAGCCAGAAGCCAATCACCTTGATCTAATGCTGGAATAATTGTTCCTAGTGTCACCATCTCGAACCGTTTGTATGTGACATACTTGTTGAGCCTCCTTAAATCCAAAATGGGTCTCCATCTGCCATTCTTCTTCTGAGTTAGGAAGGATGTTGGTACTAGCTCTATCAACACCTATTTGTAGAAGGTAGAGGACATCTTGCTGAAGGAGGGTCTCGGGGAGGGACGGTGAGTAGGAGAAAGAGCAATGAAGGGGATGGAATAACCAACTTTGATGAGCTCCAGTACCCATAGGTCTGATGTTATTTGTGCCCATTGGTGTAAAAAGGTCTGGAGGCAGTGGTTGAATTGTAGCTGTCTAGTTGGTGGTGTGACAGCAGTGGGGACATCTTTCTGGCTCTTGACCAAACCTTCAAATCTGCTGCTTTGGTGAAGAAGGTTTAGATGTTGAGGGTTGCTGCTGTTGGTGCTGAGGTCTGTGCAGTTGAGGCTGGTGTTTCTGGCAGAAGTCATATCTGGATTATGGTCTGAATGATTCCCTGGGCCTTCGGAAGGTGTTATATCTTATTCTCTTGAAAGGGGGAGTATACATGCCCAGAGTCTGGAGGGTTGTGTGGGAGTCCTTCATAGAATCATAGAATAATAGGACTGGAAGGGACCTCGAGAGGTCATTGAGTCCAGCCCCCCGCCCTCAAAGCAGGATCAAGCTCCGTCTACACCATCCCTGACAGATGTCTATCTAACCTGTTCTTAAATATCTCCAGAGAGGGAGATTCCACCACCTCCATTGGCAATTTATTCCAATATTTGACCACCCTGACAGTTAGGAATTTTTTCCTAATGTCCAATCTAAACCTCCCCTGCTGCACTTTAAGCCCATTACTCCTTGTCCTGTCCTCAGTAACCAAGAGGAACAAATTTTCTCCTTCCTCCTTGTGACACCCTTTTAGATATTTGAAAACCGCTATCATGTCCCCCCTTAATCTTCTTTTTTCCAAACTAAACAAGCCCAGTTCATGAAGCCTGGCTTCATAGGTCATGTTCTCTAAACCTTTAATCATTCTTGTCACTCTTCTCTGTACCCTTTCCAATTTCTCCACATTTTTCTTGAAATGTGGCGCCCAGAACTGGACACAGTACTCCAGCTGAGGCCTAACTAGTGCAGAGTAGAGCGGCAGAATGACTTCACGAGTTTTGCTTACAACACACCTGTTGATACAACCTAGAATCATATTTGCTTTTTTTGCAACAGCATCACACTGTTGACTCATATTCAACTTGTGGTCCACTATGACCCCTAGATCCCTTTCCGCCATGCTCCTTCCTAGACAGTCGCTTCTCATCTTGTATGTATGGAACTTATTGTTCCTTCCTAAGTGGAGCACTTTGCATTTCACTTTATTAAACCTCATCTTGTTTACCTCTGACCATTTCTCTAACTTGCTAAGGTCATTTTGAATTATGTCCCTATCCTCCAAAGAAGTTGCAACCCCACCCAGTTTGGTATCATCTGCAAACTTAATAAGCGTACTCTCTATCCCAATATCTACATCATTGATGAAGATATTGAACAGTACGGGTCCCAAAACAGACCCTTGCGGAACTCCACTTGTTATCCCTTTCCAGCAGGATTTAGCACCGTTAACAACAACTCTCTGACTACGGTTATCCAGCCAATTATGCACCCACCTTATCGTGGCCCTATCTAAGTTATATTTGCCTAGTTTATCAATAAGAATATCATGCGAGACCGTATGAAATGCCTTACTAAAGTCTAGGTATATGACATCCCCCGCTTCTCCCTTATCCAAGGAAGGACTTTCACCGCAAATAGATTGGTCTTGTTGAAGGGAAGGTCCTCGACCTTCTGCTGAAGGTCCCTCAGTACTCTGGATGCTTGGAGTGATGATGCTCTCCACATCATGATAGCTGAAGCTGAGATCCAGGCACCAGTGTTGGCCAGGTCCATGGCAGATTGTAATGCCATGTAGGAGATGATATGCCCTTCCTCCATGAGATTGAGCAAAATCAGCCTCTTGTGCTCTGGGAGAAACTGGAAGAGCTCCTGGAGTTTAAAATAGTTGGAGTAATCTTAATCAGACTGCATTGCAGTGTAATTCACTGTTCTAAGAATCAAGGTAGCTGAAGAATAGACCTTGTGCCCTATGATGTCCTCATTTATGGTCCTTGTCCTGTGGTGTGGATCTCATGTTGGGCTGTCTTGCCTTGTGTCTGACTGAGTCGACTACTAAAGAGTTTGGGGGAGGGTATGTAAAGAGGAAGTCCATGCCCTTAGGTGTTATAAAATATTTGCACTCAGTCTTCTTATTGGTGGGGTTATTGAATGCTCGGGTTTGTCAGATATTATTGGCAGGCTCCATAATGGCTTCATCCCTTGAGAGGGCGATCTTGGAGGATGTGGGGAGCTGTAAGGTGTACAAAAGGCATTATTGTTTCTTTTGGATTTCATGAAGGTCCCATTCTTGCACCAGAGCTACTCTTTTAAAAAGTTCTTGGAACTTTAGAGTCATCGAATAGAGGCAGGGTGGTAGAAATGATAGCCTCGTCTGGCAAAGAGGAGAAGTAGGAATAAGAGATCCTCCAGAAAAGAGCTTATTTTTCGGAGGATCGCGTCCAGACTGGCGCTTTTCTCCGGCTTATCTACAAGCTGGAAAAAAGCGGCAGCCATGTTAATGCAAATGCCACCGGGGATATTTAAATCCCCCGCGGATTTGCCTATTCCAAAGTGCTACATTTGCATCCCTATTACGGAATAAGGGCCAATGTAGACACAGTCTAAAGGTACACCTAGACTGCATTGTTCTTTTGGGATACTGGAAGTATCCCAAAATAGCAACACTGTGTCTTTAAAAGTGCCTGCTATTTCCTGAAATATTACGGTAGGTGTGCTATTCTGGCATCCCTATAACCCTCATTCCATAGAGATAAGGGATCTGTCAGAATAGTGCCTTATTTTGTAATTCCCTGTTGGGGAACATTTTAACTTACCCAGGAGCTCACAAATGGATCTAAAAGTGACTATATTATAAACAATTTTAAAAAACCAGCTGGAGAGAGAAGTTATGGAACTTGTTTTAATTTACAAATCTGACACCTGTAATCAAGGTTTGAACAAAGACTTGAATTGGCTGGGCTGCTACATTCCACACCCTAATGACATAAAAAGCCAAGTACTGGGTGTCTGGTCTTTAGGGCAAAACAAGGCAGTGTGTACTCAGAGCTGAGCTGTGTTGGCCCTGCCTGGCCCCTCCCCTCCCTGCCTCTAACAGCCACATGGGGTTGCTGAGGAAAATAGTTAGTGTGGCTCAGGCAGGTTCCAGGGTGGCTGGGAATGCAGAGCAGCTGGAACCTCCTCAGCTGTGCACTTGGCAGTGGGGAGGCTTGGGCTGCCTCCCTCCTGTTGCTACCGGGGCTGGAGAGGCTTGGTCCGGCTCAGGCCATAGCTGCCACCCTCCTGCTGCTACTGGGGCTGGGGAGGTTTGGGCCAGCTCAGGCTGAGGCCGCCTCACTCCTACTGTTACCCGGGATGGGGAGGCTCGAGCCACAGCCACCTCCCTCCCGCTGCTCCTGGGAGTGAGGAGACTTGGGAGCAAGCGCTCCTCTCCTCCTTGGGGAGGACGGGGAAGGGGCACTCTTCCTGTGATGTGGGCAAGGCCTCAGTGGAGGGAGCGGGGCTGTAGGTGGGGTTGGGGGTCTGCCTACCCCAGCCTTAGCTGCACCTCCCACACATGAATACTGGGTACTTACAGCCCACTCTATTAGCCTAATTTAGTACGGACACACTAAAGGCATGTCTATACAGCAGAGCTAAAGCCAAAATAAGCGATCCAACTTCAGCTACATCAATTATTCTGGCTTTTGGTGCTGTCTACACAACAGGAATTCTGAGGAAGAGCGCTCTTCCTTTGACTTCCCTAACTCCCCACAAAATGAGAGTTACAGGAGTTGGTGTAAGAAGTCCTCCAGCTCAAAATTATTTTGACATTATGTTGAAATAACTGCTTCTAGTGTAGACATGGAATTCATTATTTCAGAATAATGTCAATTGTTCCAAAATAATGCTGCTGTGTAGACGTACCCTAATTGACAACATTATTTTCCTGATTTTTTCCTTCTCTTTCCCTCCCCATCCCCTCTCTTTCTCTGTTATTTATTTGTACCCTGGATCCTGTCACTCCATTTATCTGAAGAAGTCGGTTGTGTCAATGAAAGCTCATTATACCATCTACATTGTTTGTTTCTAAGGTGCTGCAGGACCATTAGTTGTTTTTTAAGGTTGTGCGTGGGTTGTTTTTTTTTTGTAATTTTCTATCAGGCAAAGCTATAGCAAGATAGCTTTATAGTATCCAGTTCTAGTATTCTATGATTCTATTATTTTAGGATCAAATGGCTGGAAGTTGAGGATAGAAATAAGGCACATATTATAAAAGTTAGGGTAGTTTACAATGGAACATTGTACCAAAGACTGTAGTAGATTCTTCATGACTGACAATTTTAAAAATAAGTTTGGATGTTTTTCTAAAAGATATGCTCTAGTTCAAACAGGAATTTATTCTGGCAAGTCCTTTGATCTGTGTTACTCAGGATAGGCAAGATCAAACAGTCACATCTAGATTTATAATCTATTAATATTTGCACAGCTCCTAGCAAACTGAGGGTATGTCTACACTACAAAGTTAGTTCGAACTAACGGACGTTAGTTCGAACTAACTTTAATAGGTGCTACACTAGCGCTCCGCTAGTTCGAATTTGAATCGAACTAGCGGAGCGCTTAGTTCAAACTAGGTAAACCTCATTTTACGAGGACTAACGCCTAGTTCGAACTAGCTAGTTCGAACTAAGGGCTGTGTAGCCCTTTAGTTCGAACTAGTGGGAGGCTAGCCCTCCCCAGGTTTCCCTGGTGGCCACTCTGGCCAACACCAGGGAAACTCTATGCCCCCCTCCCGGCCCCGGACGCCTTAAAGGGGCACGGGCTGGCTACGGTGCCCGTGCCAGGTGCAAGCCTGCCAGCACCCAGCTAGCAGACCCTGCACCTGGCACGGCACAGAGCCACCCACCCGATGCCCCCCAGCCCACCCCCTCTTGCCGGGACCAGGCTGGCGGCTCCCGGGAGTTTGCCCTGGACCGCAAGAGGCGGGCACCTTCCTGGGCTAGTGCGGACATCGTGGACCTCGTCCACGATCTCCGCACTAGGCACAGGAAAGTGGCCGTCTAGGGCAGGAGAGCTGCCAGCCTGGCCACCCAGGACCAGGTGTGCATGAAAATCAAGGGGGTCCACTGAGACCCCCGACCCTGAGCCCTGAGCTTACAATGGCCGTACTGGGTCAGACCAAAGGTCCATCTAGCCCAGTAGCCTGTCTGCCAACAGCGGCCAACCCTAGGGACCCTGGAGGGGATGGACCGAAGACAATGACCAAGCCATTTGTCTCGTGCCATCCCTCTCCAGCCTTCCACAAACTTTGGGCAGGGACACCACTCCTACCCTCTGGCTAATAGGACTCCATGGACCCAACCTCCATGACTTGATCTCACTTCCCTTTAAAGTCTGTTCTAGTTCTAGCCTTCACAGCCTCCTGCAGCAAGGAGTTCCACAGGTTGACTCTTTGCTTTGTGAAGAACAACTTTCTGTTACTAGTTTGAAGCCTGCTACCCATTCCTTTCCTTTGGTGTCCTCTAGTCCTTCTTTATGGGAACTCAGGAAGAACTTTTCTGAATGCACCCTCTCCACCCAACCCCTGCTTTTAGAGACCTCTATCCTGTCCCCCCTCCGTCTCCTCTTTTCTAAGCTGAACAGTCCCAGTCTCTGTAGCCTCTCTTCATCTGGGACCTGTTCCCAACCCCTGATCATGTTAGTTGCCCTCCCCTCTCCCAGCCTTTCTCTTCCCCTCTCCCACCTCCTTTTCCCAGTCTCCCCCAGTTTTTTTTCAATAAAGACAGAGTCAATGTTGGAAGAAACGTTATCTTTATTTTGTACATCAATAAGAAGGGGGGCTAAGGAAGGGTAAGTGGAAGGAGGTGAGGGAGGAATGGGGTACGAGCCCCCGATGGGGAGGACTGGGCTGGCTCTGCGGGCTTCTGGGGGTGGAAGCTCTCCTGCAGCCCCCCAATTACTCCCTCTCCCCAGATGGCAGCCTGCGGCAAGTGCAGCCGGGCTGATGGCCGAGTGGTGTGATGTGCCCAGTGTGGGCACTCAGGGCACTCCAAGCCAGAACTTCTTTGCAAGCGGGGCACCCCTTAGAACTGTGTGTCCGGGGTGGGGGTCGGGACCCTTTAAGCGCAGCCCTCGGCTAGCCTGAGACAGCATCTCCATGCTCTAAGTCCTCCTTTTATGCCCTGCCGGCACTGCTTCCAGCCATCCTTAAGCCCTGTTCAGAGTCCACTCAATGTGGACTTGCTAGTTCGAACTAGCAAAACGCTAGTTCGAACTAGTTTTTAGTTCTAGATGCATTAGTTCGAACTAGCTTAGTTCGAATTAACTAATTCGAACTAAGTTAGTTCGAACTAGCGCTGTAGTGTAGACATACCCTAGGAGCCTGGTTCTTGAATAGTGAATAAAGCAGTGCACCATATATCTGAAACCTGAGACAATCTGCCCCCCAAATCACAAAAACAAATTGAATAAGAAACAGGACAGGTCAAACATTTAGAATTTGTGTAGTGTTTCTCATATGATTTGTACAATGGGTATAAGGAGCTCTGGAAGCCCTCTATGATGTTACATAGGGGATAAATAAACTAAGGATTTCCCCAAGTGGGTGGAAACTATCAATCTGCTCATGCCTTTTAGATTATAGAATCCAGGGGAAAATCTAATATTGCATTGGCTAGCTGGATTATGCAGGAGAATAAAAAATACATTTGGGGGTTCTTTTTTCTAGTTTCCAAACAAAACCTTGCAAATATCTTCAACATCTGAATTTAATATTGATATTTATAAGTACAAAGAACAGCATTACCCTATTTAAAAGATTAAATGAAAAGAATCTTACGCTATTAGTTGTGTGTGGTCGAAATGTACACGATTCATAAGGAAATTCTGAACATAGTTTTTATAAAATCCAATAACCTGCTCCAAACGGTCAGTAATTGTAATGAGATCCCTTTCTATCCAAAGCTCCAATCCAATCAGAACAACATAAAGGCCAAATGGACGGTACATCTAAAAACATAAATATTAGAAAAGTCATCTACTTGTAATGCTTTCAAGCAATCATCCTTCACATAAAGGCCATAATAACGCTATTATTATGGTAAAAGGTAAACATGAAGAAACTAAGGAGATGCTGCTGAGGGCTCCATCTCAGGCCAAGTAAAGTGGAGAAAGAACTGAGAACGAAGATTCAGGGGATAGCCGAGTTAGTCTGTACAGGAAAAAAACAACAAATGGTCTGGTAGCACTTTATAGGTTGATTGTCTCTCAACCATCCTTCATCATGATTGAGTCCATTAGCATGAGAATTCAATTTGCAGATGAATTCTAATTCCAATACTTCTCTGTGCATTTGGATAGTAGAATTGGTTTTGTGACAAGACAGACACTTGAAGATCTTTTAAACAGTGATTAGGAAGATTAAAGTGTTTCCCAACAGGTTTCTGTATGTTCCCTTTATGTATATCTGATTTGTGTCCATTGATTCTTTCCCACAGAGACAGTCCAGTTTGTCCAAAATATGGGGCACGGCTGGCATTTGATGGCATAGATCAAATTACTGGATATGCAGTCAAATTACCTTTTGATTTGGTAGCTTATGTTGTTGGCTCCAGTTATGGGTAGAGTTGACATCGTGTTTGGTTGCAGGGCTGGGTTCCTGGATTCTTATGATGTGGTTGTGTGGCATGGTTACTGGAAATAATTCGCTTCAGGGTGGGAGGTTGTCTGTAAGTGAGAATAGGCTTTTGTCCCAAATGCTAATGGACTCAATCGTGATAAAGGATGGCTGGGACCTAATATTCAATGAAGGTGCAAACAGCTCTTTGTGTAGATTCCTATGTTTGAAAGGATACTATCTATTGACTTTGATTCTTATCTGCTTCATTTTAACTACCCAATCTTCAGATACTTACTGACTCCCAGCTCTACTTTCCTGTTTTACTCTTTGATTTTCCATACCCTCTGCTCCCTGTCTCCCACCCTCCTCCTTTTTTTCCTCCCCCCTTCTCTCCTATTTATTTTGGGTCTGCACATCCTAAACTCAAAACTCCGGTCATCTGAAGAAGTGGGGTGTGTTACCAGACCATTTGTTGTTTGAACTGAGAATGGTTTGGCTGCACAGTGCCCTTTAGCCACCAGAGGGCAGCATGAAATAGAGGGAGCCCACCTGCTGCTCAAATGCTACTAAGAATCTCCAATCTCAGGTGCAGATACGTAGACTCACCTAAAGTGAAGCATCCTCAGGAATGGCATAAAACATATTTAAATATACACATGCCATCCAGTTTCCAATGACCTCATAGAGAAACAGTTAGAACTTTTAAACAGAGTATGAATGTGAATATTAATGGGAAACAAATCTGGCTTCATTTCTTCCAAAATACAGAATGCCTCCTCAAATTACGATAGGCCCTTCTTTCAGTGGGAAAAAAGGCTGGATAACTGTACTCAGAGAGTAGTTATTAATGGTTCACAATCCTGCTGGAAAGGTATAACAAGTTGGGTTCCGCAGAGGTCTGTTTTGGGACCGGCTCTCTTCAATATCTTCATCAACGATTTAGATATTGGCATAGAAAGTACGCTTATTAAGTTTGTAGATTATACCAAGCTGGGAGGGGTTGTGACTAATCTGGAGGATAGGGTCATAATTCAAAATGATCTGGACAAATTGGAGAAATGGTCTGAGGTAAACAGGATGAAGTTTAATAAAGACAAATGCAAAGTGCTCCATTTAGGAAGGAACAATCAGTTTCACACATACAGAATGGGAAGCGACTGTCTAGGAAGGAGTACGGCAGAAAGGGATTTAGGGGTTATAGTGGACCACAAGCTGAATATGAGTCAGCAGCGTGATGCTGTTGCAAAAAAACCAAACATGATTCTGGGATGCATTAACAGGTGTGTTGTGAGCAAGACATGAGAAGTCATTCTTCCACTCTACTCTGTGCTAGTTAGGCCTCAGTTGGAGTATTGTGTCCAGTTCTGGGCACTGCATTTCAAGAAGGATGTGGAGAAATTAGAAAGTGTCCAGAGAAGAGCAACAAGAATGATTAAAGGTCTAGAGAACATGACCTATGAAGGAAGGCTGAAAGAATTGGGTTTGTTTAGTTTAGAAAAGAGAAGATTGAGGGAGGATATGATAGCAGTTTTCAGGTATCTAAAAGGGTGTCATAAGGAGTAGGGAGAAAACTTGTTCATCTTGGCCTCTGAGGATAGAAGCAGCAGCAATGGGCTTAAACTGCAGCAAGGGAAGTTTAGGTTGGACATTAGGAAAAAGTTCCTAACTGTCAGGGTAGTCAAACGCTGGAATAAATTGCCCAGGGAAGTTGTGGAATCTCCATCTCTGGAGTTATTTAAGAGTAGGTTAGATAAATGTCTATCAGGGATGGTCTAGACAGTATTTGGTCCTGCCATGAGGGCAGGGGACTGGACTCGATGATCTCTCGAGGTCCCTTCCTGTCCTAGTATTCTATGATTCTATCATTTTGACATAATCGGCACCAAAGATGCCAGTGCAGGTCAGCTCTGCAGGGGCTAAGGGGGCACTTTATATCCCCATATTCCTCAGTGTAGATATAACACGAGTCACAACTGTTCACAAAATAAATAAGAATAAATAACTCACTTCACTTGTTAAATGGAGATACTGAACCATCTTCAGTGTTAGCAAAGTTTCATTGGAATCTTCATGGAGAAACTAGGAATAAAAAGAATAAAATATCTTTGGCTACATCTAGACTATGGAGCTAATTTGCATATCTTCTTCCGATCGTGTTATCAGAAGAGGTTTTTTCAAAAAAGAAAACAGTTTAGATGTTTTTTTAAAGAACCCCCACTTTTTTGAAAGAACCTTCTTCCTTAAAAAGAGGTGTTAGCTCCAAATTTGCATATCTTCTTTCAACAGACAGAAGTAGTCTAGATGTAACCTTTCAGTTTCCATTCTGAACAGAGAATTAATTCTATGTGACGTCTTTAAACAGCAGCAGATGTTCCATGAAAAATCATTCCAATTAACCATGATTCACAGAAATATGCCTACATATTGTTTCACTTCTCTCATTTTTGTCATTCATTTACTTTTTCCATTTTCAGGACTATTATATTTCTGTGATTGTGCTCCTCTGAATGTATTTTCTCAGGATTTTCATCCTTTGATCTAGATGGAAGAGCTCATTGTCAAATATTTGTTTTCCATGTAAGTACTCATGGTTTGTGATGCAGTCATCCCTTAGCCTTCTCTTAGGCTACGTCTAGACTGCAAGCTTCCTTTGGAATAAGCTTTTCCAGAAGAGATCTTCCAGAAAAACTTATTTAGAAAGAGATTGTCTACATAGCAAAAGCACAACAAAAAAGTGCTGTGCTATTTTGAAAGATAGCATCCACATTGATTGTATGCTATCTCACATTTAAGGCCCCTGGAACCACTTTAGGCTTGTCATTAGTTCTGCAATTGCTTCCAGGTGCTGTTGCCTAAGGCTAGCTGAGACACGTGTTTAAAGGGACCCCTTTGGACAGCCATTTCTCTGCTTTTGCTGCTTGCTTGCCTAACTCTCCAAGAGACAGCAAGGCTACGTCTACACTGGCACCTTTTCCGAAAGGGGCATGCTAATTTTAAACTTCAGAATAGGGAAATCCGCGGGGGATTTAAATATCCCCGCGGGATTTAAATAAAGATGTCCGCCGCTTTTTTCCGGCTTGTAGATAAGCCAGAAAAAAGCGTCTAGACTGGCCTGATCCTCCGGAATAAAGCCCTATTCCGGAGGATCTCTTATTCCTACTTTGAAGGAATCCCCCGCGGATTTCCCTATTCTGAAGTTTAAAATTAGCATACCCCTTTTGGAAAAGGGCCAGTGTAGATGTAGCCCAACGTTTTAGCACTGCATGCTCTGTCTGCTCTGCTTCAGGACACCACAGCATACTCCTAGCCATGGAGCCGAAGCTGCTTCTGGGCATGCAATGGCCCCACACTGACATGCTGTTGCTTCTGCAACACTTTGTGCAGACTGTATTCATGGCTCATCCAGGCACTAGTCCAAGCTCATTAGTGAGACCCTCTGCTTGGATGTGGGAATAATTACCTTGCAACCGCACCCCAAGGTACAGAAAAGATTCTGGAGGCTGGACACCAGTTCCGACTGGTGGTACTGGCTGGCTATGGACCAGTGGGATGACCAGCAGTAGCTCCAAAACTTCCAGATGTGGAAGGCTACCTTTATGGAGCCTTCTATCAACGGTACACCCAGATGAGACCTGCCATATCCCTGGAGAAGTGGGTTGCCATCACTATCTGGAAGCTTGCCACCCCAGACAGCTACCAGTGGACAACCAGTCTGGCATGGGAAAGTCCACCATTGGAGCCCTCCTCATGGAGGTAAGGCACTCTCAGGCAGCAGTCCCTCCAGGGAGGGAGGGGGGAGTCCTAGAAAGGGGGATCCTAGGAAAAGGGGTGTAGGGTGGGGGGGAGCGCCAGGCCCAGGGGCTTCTGCCATCCCACCCTCACATAGCCCTGCTGGAGAGGGGTGTGGCCTCATAGGAGGTGGCTCCTGGAGTGTTTGAGGGGACAGAGAAGAGGAGTGGGCACCTCCCAAGGGCTGATGCACTCCCTCTCATTTTCTGTTTTATGTGTTTCTTTGTCTCCTTCTGCAGATGATGAAGGCCATCAACTCCATCCTGCTGCACAGGGTCATATGCCTGGGGGACCTGGGCCCTATTGTCTCAGTATTTGCTGCCCTTCGGTTCTTCAGGTCCAGGGAGGCCATTGATGGAACCCACATTCCAATCCGCGTACCACATCATTGAGCCGTCCAATACATAAATTGCAAGGGCTATTTCTCTATGGTGCTGCAGGTCCTGGTTGACCACCAGGGACAGCTTACAGACATTTTCGTCGTGTAGTCGGGCAGGGTGCATGACGCCTACATTTTCCAAAACTCCAGCCTCTACCAGAAGTTGGAGGCTGGCACATTCTTCCCCCAGTGTGACTTTCGTGTTGGGGATGTGCAGATGCCACTGTACATCATGGGGGACGTGGCCTACCCCTTAATGCCATGGCTCATGAAGCCTTACACTGGCCACCTGGACCCCAACAGGGACCAATTGAATGCCCACATCATCTGGGCCCAACTGAGCCTTCAGGCACCTGAAGGCATGGTTCAGTTGTCTCCTGACTCACCTTGATGTGAGGGAGCACAACATCCCCGAGGTGGTCTCGGTGTGTTGTGTTCTCCACAACATCGTGGAGAGGTAGGGGGAGGCCTTCCTACCAGGGTGGAGGGCAGAGACCGGCTGGGAGGGAAAGGCCTTCAAGCAGCTGCGGACTGCTGCCATCTGCTAGGCCCATCAGGAGGGAGTGCACATCTGGGAAGTCCTGAGGGAGAATTTCTCTAAAGAACCACAATAAGTCTCCCCAGAGCCTCCCCACTAGCGGCCTGTGTCTTGCCCCCCGTGCCTTGCCCCCCCCCATGCCTCTCTCACCACAACTCCTCCCTTCTCCCCTTCCCTGTACTTTCAATAAACACACCAGTTTTAATTTGAACACAAAAACTTCATTATTTTTTTAATAATAAAAGTAACTGGGAGGGAGGGAAGGGGGGCTGAGAACCTGGATGGGGACAGGGAGGAGGGGGCTCATGGCTGGGAGTGGTGTGGCTGGAAGTGCTGCCTTGGGTCCAGGGACCTCAGCGGTGGGTGAGGCCTGGGACAAGAGGGGCATGGGGGTGAAATGGGTCAAGTATGGCGGGGGAGCGGGCATGGGCATAGTCGAGGGGGCTTCAGTAGGAGGCATGAAAAAAGTGGGGGGGGGCTGCAGTGGAGGGGCTGGAGTGGAGGGGGGCAAGAGCAGAGACAGGAGCTGGGTGTGCCATCATTTCTCAGATGGTGGCACACATGTTTTCACCCTGCTGCGCAAGCAGATCCCACATGACGTTTGGTGCTCTGGCTGGGTCCTGGGAGCCCTGATGGTGCTCCTGTGAGGGCCAGAAGGGCTTCAGGGGACTTGCGACTGGGCCATAGCTCACAATGTGGGTGGAGCCAAATGGTGAGGTGCAACTCTGAGGACCAGCTTCCTGCCACAAAGTTTGTCCCACGTGCCTGCAGCTTTAAGGGCTGGCAGGGGACAGGAACTATAGAATTCTGATTAGTTTGGATGGAGTCGCCAACAGGGCACCTGTGTTATTTCCTGGAGGCCACTTCTTTCAAAAGAACTCCCACTTCCACGTCCACACACACCTTTTTCCAAATACATTTTTTTGGAAAAAGGCTTCTTCCTCATAGAGGTTTACCACCATTGGAAAAAACCCTCTGTTCTTTTGACTTTCTGTCGAAAGAACGCTATAGCAGTGCGGACGCAAGTATTGTTTTTCTGGAAAAATGTTGCAGTGTAGATGCACCCTTTAGTTAAAGCTAAATAGATTCAGCCTCATGTGTCTATCAGCATGTTTTCTACTCTTTTAATCATTTTCATGGCGGTTCTCTGAATCCTCTCCAGTTTATCAAACATACTTCTTGAATTATGGACATGGGAATTAGACACAGTATTCCATTAGCAATAACTGCACTAGTACCCAATATAGAGGCAAAAGAAATCTGCTCCTTCTGAAGATTCCTGTTTAAGCATCCAAATATCATAGCAGCCCGTTTGGCCACAGTTTCACCTTTCAAACTCTTGTTCAGCTTGGAGTGAATATGTCTTTTATGAACTCATCCAATCTTGAGTTAGAAACCATCACCATGTCTCTTTATAAGTTGTTCAAATGGGTAATTAACTTCACTGTTAAAATTCACCAGCCTGAATTTATTTAGCTTTAATTTTCAGACATTAGGTCTTGTTATATCTTTGTCTAGTAGACTAGAGAATTCTGTACTATCAGAAACTATCTCCCAATGTTATAGGCCGATCAAAACACCACTTAACCTTTTGTTCAGTAAACTACCAAGATTGAGCTTCTTAAGTCTTTGACTGGAACAACTTAATCCTCCCTGTAAGTATTCTCTGAACCCTCAAACATTTTTCAATATATTTTTTAAAGTGGACTTAACCAGAGGTGAAAGTAAAGTGGTGGGCCCCGTGCACCCCTCTGGTAAGAGCCAGCTGACGCGCCCTACTGTAGGAGCAGCTGGGCTCCCAGGGCTCTCCTGCAGGCTGTCACACTAATCAGCCATCAGGTGAAGGCACACCCTAATCTGGTCCAGGACTGACCCAGCCCCAAGACCCCCCTCGCCAGGATGTCCTTTAGGGACGTTAGGAAGGAATGAAGCCTCCCCATTTTTACTAACGCTGCTTGCTGCTCCCCTTTGGTCACTGTCAGGGAGTGAGAGGAAAGCACTTAGTGTGCCTACATTCCTCTCTCCCTGTTGGTGCAGGGAGGGGGCAGAGGAGTAAGTGACCCACTCACAATTTTGCTACTATAATTCCCTATTTTAGTTTCAAGCCTTTTATCATCCATTATTTATTATTTAAAAATTATACATTTGAGCAAAATTTATATTAGAACATCCAGTATGGTCCATCTAGTTCAGTATCCTGTCACCCAACAGTGGCCAATGCTAGGTGCACCAGAAGGAATGAACAGAACAGGGAATCATCAAGTGATCTATTTCCTGTAACCCATTTCCTGCTTCTGACAAATGGAGGGTAGGGATACCATTCCTGCTTGTCTTGGCTAATAACCATTGATGGACCTATCCTCCATGAATTTATCAAATTCATTTTTGAACCATTATAATATCCTCTGGCAAAAAGTTCCACAGATTGACTGTGTGTTGTGTGAAGAAATGCTTCCTTTTTTTTTATTTTAAAACTGCTGTCTACTAATGTCATTTGATGACCCCTAGTTCTTGTATTATGTACTAGGTACTAGGCATTCCTCCTATTTGTGTCATCTGCAAACTCCATCAGTGCTGATTTTATATTCCATTCAACATTATAGATAAAAATGTGAAGTAGCAGAGGGACAAGAATTGATCCCCTCAAGACCCCACTAAAAACATGCCCTCTCAATGAAGATTTCCCATTACAAATACATTTTAGAAACTAACCTGGCATTAATTCTTTTAATGCTCACCATGTTTTTATATCATTCTGGTGTTTTAATCAATACGTTGTGCAGTTATCAAGCAACATGCCTTACAGAAGTTTCTTACATCAATCAACCTTAATGAAAACATGGTATTAGCTTGGTTTGACAGGATCTATTTTCTATAAACCCAAGTTAATAAGCATTAATTATATTACCCTCTTCTAACTCTTTATTAATCAAATCCTGTACAAGGCAGTCCATTATCTTGCCCAGGATCGATATCTGTCTGATAGGTCTATAATTAACTAGGTCATTCTGTTTACCCCTTATAAGTACTGGGGTACAACACTAGCTTTCCTACAGTCTTCTGTAACTTCCCCAGTGTTCTAGACTCTTTAACATTAGTGTTAATGGTTCATTCAGCAAATTCCTCAGCCAGCTGTCTTAAAACTATTCTACACAACTTATTTGCACCCGCTGATTTTAAAAATGTCCAACTTCCATCATCTGAAGGGTATATCTGTATTTCTAATAAATGACTAAGGAGAATGATTCACGTCTTAATCCATACTTCAAACTTCAATGTATGTGTATGTGTGTGTATTCTATGTATATATATATTAACTGCATGGAGATTTAAGTGCAAACAAATCACTACTAAAATAGTTTATAATCTGATACAACTAGGAAAGTGCTATCATCTGATTACTTACCTTTGCTTTGTCTGCAACAAAATAACACTCTAAGTATCTGGCAGTTGTGTACCAAGTGGTCAGTTCTTCTTTTTGGACCTAGAGACACATAAAGCAGTGTTACATACTTTTAAACTGAGGTGTTTAACTGCATGCAGAATCACAGAAATACAATCCTGAACCATACCCTCCTGTAATTATGTCACTCACCCAAGTGGAAAATCTTACAGAATTATAATTCTTTGACAGGGTAATAAGCCTTGTGGAGGGGGAAAGTGGTAGATGTGGTATATCTTGACTTTTGATACTGCTTCACATGACGTTCTCATAAACAAACTAGAAAAAAGCTACTTATATGGAGTGTCTATAAAGTGATGCATAACTGGTGGGAAAACCATTTCAACACAGTATTTATCAGTTATGCACAGTTTAGATCATGTCATAGAGAGAAACTTTATAAAATTTGCTGATGATACCAATCTGGGAGGGGTTGCAAGAATTTGGGAGAATAGAATTAAAATTCAAAATTATCTGGAAAACTGGACAAATGGTCTGAAGGAAATAGGATGAAATTCAGTAAGGACAAATGTAAAGTACTCCATTTAGAAAAGAACCACCATTTGCACACATAGGGTGTGTCTAGACTACAGGGTTTTGTTGACAAAAGTGGACTTCTGTCGACACAACCATACCTGTGTCCACACTACTGCCAAGTTCTGTCAACATAACATTGACAGAACTCAGCAGTAAACCTCATTCTACAAGGATTAACGCCTTTTGGTCGACAGAGTTCTGTCAACAGGAGGTGTTATTGTATCTGCACTGTCCTTTGTGTCTACTCTCTCCTGTCGACAAAGTGGCTTGCTTTGTCAACAGAACTGGATGTAGTCTAGACACTCTTTGTCGACATTATCTGTCGACAAAGCCTCTGTCGACAAAAGCCTGTAGTCTAGACGTACCCATATAAAATGGGGAATGAGTACTACAGAAATGGACCTGGAAGTTATAATTGGTCACAAGCTGAGTAAGCAACAATAGAGTAACACTATTGCAAAAAAGAAAACATAATTCTGGGATGTATTAGAAGTGTTGTAAGCAAGACCGGAGAAGTAATTATTTCACTGTACTCCAAGCTGATTATGCCTCAACAAGGGTACTGTGTCCTGTTCTGGGTGCCACTCTTCAGGAAATATGTGGCTTGTCATGGGCAAGCACACCTAGTCTCTTCTTGGGGAAGGAAAAGGGTAACTATTTCCCTCTAGCTATACAATCAGCCCTTGTCTTGGGGTAGCATGACCTTGAGGTAAGAGGCAATATAGCCACCCTGTCTCTCAAGGTTGTGTGGCCCAACAGGCAGAGTAAATATGACAGTTGACTCACACAGCAATCTGTATAGCTAGTTGGTTCATCTGGGGTGTAAGACTTAGTGGCCAGCAGCAGCATGACCACTTGTTTGATTGGTACTAGTTGCAGGGTCTGTGGACCATTTGAAAAGTGTGAATTGGGAATGCTTTGTTCCAGGTGAGCTTTGAGGGGCTGATTGGATTGGAGGCTGGGCTTTGAGATAGGTCTTCAGCTTGGACCCAGCAGCCTTATAAAAAGGCAGAGTGAACTGCATGAGCAGCGAACAAGGCATCAGACAATAGGAGAGTTTGCCTCGGGGAAGCCCCAAAGAGGTTGGTCTTTTTCTTGGTTTTTGTTCTTTTCTTTCTCTCTCTCTCACACTTCTCCCCTTCAGGGGGCAATAAAAACAATATCTGAATAAGAGTCTCAGAAGGAAGGCAGAATAGATAATGAAAGATCAGCTGTTGTGACTTTCACAGCATGTGCAATGTTCGTCTTCTTCCCAAAAGATAGAAATGATTTCATCTATACCAAGTGCAAGCTGATCTCTATATTAGAAGAGAAGGATAAAGGGCTAGAGGCCCAAGAATCAACCCTATGATGTATTAGAGAAAATTAAGATTTTCTGAATAGGAGTCAGCATTTGATACTGCAGGCACAGGATCCTGAAGAACAAGTTAGGGCAGTACAGAACATGGAAGAAAGTTGGCAACATGTGACCTCCTTGAGAAGACAGACAAATCAGGTATCCCCAATTCTGATAGAGGTAAGTAACCGCTTTCAGGCTCTCTGCACAGGTACTATGATAGAGAATTGCTTTGGCAGAGACCTCTGAAGGAAGGGATCAGAAGGAGACCCCATTGACCAGAAGGCATGGGATGCATAGTCCTAGGGAAAGGAGTTCCAGGACCACCACCACTCAAGAGAAGGAGATGGGTGGTGGTTGTAAGGAACTCCCTCCTAAGAGGAACAGAGTCTTGAGAAGTCTGCTGCTTATCTAGAGATAGAATTCAGAATGTAACCAAGAGCCTTCCGAGACTGATCAAACCTTTGGACCCTTCCTACTTCTCCATGTAGGAACTAATGATACTGCCAAGAATGACCTTGAGTGGGTCACCGCAGATTATGTAGTGCTGGGAAGAAGGATGAAGGGGTTTGAGGTATAAGTCATGTTCTAGTTCATCCTCCATGTTGAGGGAAAAAGATCCTGGTAGGGATGGTCAAATCTTGAAAGTAAATGCATGGTTGCGCAGATAGTGTCAGAGTAAGGGCTTTGGTTTCTTTGACCATGTGATGCTGTTCTGGGCACAAGGATTTCTAGGAAGAGATGTGATCCACCTAACTGAGAGGGAAGAGCAGCTTCACAGATAGGCTTGCAAACCTAGTGAGGAGGGCTTTAAACTTGATTCATGGAGGGATGGAGAACTAAGCCCTGAGGTAAGTTGGGAAGTGGGATAACGGGAAGAAATACAAGGAGGAAAGTGCAACAAAGGAGGACCCCTGCTTTGTATGGAGAATGTAGTGCAATCAGCTAGTTTTCTAATGTGTCTGTACATGAATGCAAAAAGCCTGGAAAACAAGCAGGAAGAATTAGAAGTCTTGGCATAGTGAAAGAACTATGATTTGATTGGAATAATGGAAATTTGGTGGGATGATTCACATGATTGGAACACTGTCATGGAAGGGTATAAACTATTCAGGAAGACAGGCAGGGGAGAAAAGGTGGAGGACTTGCACTATACAGAAGGGAGCAGTATGATTGCTTACAGTTTCAGTATATAGGAGAAAAGCCTATTGAGAGAGTCTTTGGGTTAAGCTTAGAGGCAGGAGCAATAGAGGTGATGTTGTGGTTGGTGTCTACTATAGACCATCAGATCAGGTGGATGAAGTAGATGATACTTTCTTCAAACAACTAACAGAAGCTTCCAGATCACATGCTCTGGTTCTCATGCAGGACTTTAATCAGCCTGACATCTGTTGGGAGACCAATACAGTAGTACATAGACAATACAGGACATTTTGGAGACTGTAGGGGATAATGTCCTGGTACAAGTGCTAAAAGAACCGACCAAGGGCCATGCACAGCTTGATCTGCTGCTCACAAACTGGGAGGAATTAGTAGGGGAAGTAGATCTGGGTGGCAACCTGGGAAGCAGTGATCAAGAAATGGTCAATTTCAGGGTCCTGACCAAAGGAAGAAAGGAGAACAGCAAAATACATACTCTGGAATTCAAAAAAGCAGACTGACTCCTTCAGGAAACTGATGGGCAGGATCCTATTGGACACTAACATGAAAAGCGACGAGGAGTCCTGTGGCATCTTATAGACTAATAGATTTATTGGAGCATAAGTTTTCGTGGGCAAAGACCCACTTCGTCAGATGCATGAAAAGGAAAGGAATCCAGGAGAGAGATCGTAGTATTTTAAAGATGCCTTATTGAAAGCACAGGAATAAACCATCCTGATGCACAGTAAAAAAGGCAAATATGGTAGGTGACTAGCTTGGCTTAGCAATGAAATCCTTGATGAGCTTAAACACAAAAAGTGGAAACTTGGATAGGTGACTAGGGAGGAGTATAAATATATTGCTTGAGCATGTAGGGGTGTAATCAGGAAGGCCAAAGCTCAATTGGAATTGCAGATAGCAAGGGATGTGAGGGACAAAAAGAAAGGTTTCTACGGGCATGTTAGCAATAAGAGGGTGATCAGGGAAGTTGTGGGACCCTTACTGAATGAGAGAGGTAACCCAGTGACAGATGTTATGGGAAAAAGCTGAAGTACTGAATGCTTTTATTGGCTCTGTCTTCAAGAATAGTTCTGCTCCCAGACTACTACATTAGGCAACAAGAGTATGGGAAAGAGGTGGGCCACCCTTTGTGGGGAAAGAACAGGTTAAGAACTATTAGACATACACAAATCCATGGGGCTGGATTTAATGCATCTGAAGGTGCTGGGGGAGTTGGCGGATGTCATTGTAGATCCATTGGCCATTATCATTGATAACTCATGGAGATCGGGGGAGGTCCTGGATGACTGGAAAAAGACAATGTAGTGCCCATCCTTAAATAAAAGGACAATCCAGGGAACTACAGACTGGTCAGCCTCACCTCAGTCCCTGGAAAAATCATAGAGGGGATACCCAAGGAATCCATTTTGAAGCACTTGGAAGAAAGGAAAAAGATCAGGAATAGTCAATATGGATTCACCAAGAGCAGTCAAGCCTGACCAGTCTGACTGCCTTTTATGAAGAGGTAACTGGCTCTGTGGACATGGGGAATCATAGAATACTATAACTGGAAATAACCTTGAGAAGTCATCAAGTCCAGTCCCATGCCCTAATAGCAGGACCAAGCACCGTCTAGATCATCCCTGACAGATGTCTATCTAACCTACTCTTAAATATCACCGGTGATGGAAATTCCACAACTTCCCCAGGCAATTTATTCCAGTGTTTAACCACCCTGAAGTATTTCTCCCGGAAGTATTTCTTAATGTCCAGCCTAAAGCTCCCTTGCTGCAGTTTCATCCCATTGCTTCTTGTTCTGTCCCCAGAGGCCAAGAAGAACAATTTTTCTCACTCCTCCTTGTGACACCCTTTTAGATACTTGAAAACTGCTGACATGTCTCCTCTCAGTCTTCTCATTTCTAAACTAAACAAGCCCAGTTCTTTCAGTTTTCCCTCATAATTCCTATTTTCTAAACTTTTAATAATTTTTGTTGCTCTTCTCTGGACCTCCTCCAATTTCTCCATCTTTCTTGAAATGTGGTGCCCAGAAGCGAACACGATATTCCAATTGAGGCTTAATCAGCGCAGAGTAGAGCGGAAGTATGACTTCTCGTGTCTTGCTCACAACACTACTGTTAATGCATCCCAGAATTACGTTTGTGTTTTTTGCAAGTGTTGCACTGTTGACTCAAGTTGGTGGATGTGATATACCTTGACTTTAGAAAAGCTTTTGATAAGGACTTCTACAGTATTCTTGCCAGAAAGTTAAGAAAGCATGGATTGGATAAATGGACTGTAGTGTAGACAGAAAGCTAGCTAGATTGTAGGACTCAATGGGTAGTGATCAAGGCCTTGAAGTCTGGTAGGCGGTTGGTTTCAAGTGGAGTGCCCAAAAGGTCGTTTCTAGGGCTGGTTTTGTTCAACATCTTTATTAATGATCTGGATGAGGAGATGGATTGCACTCTCAGGAAGTTTGTGGATCACACTAAGATGGGGGAGAGGTAGATACATCGGAGGGTAGGAACAGGATTCAGAGTGACCTAGACAAATGGGAGGATTGAGCCAAAAGAAATCTACTGAGGTTCAACAAGGACAAGTGCAGAGTCCTACACTTGGGACTGAAGCATACCAAGTAAGCACTGTTACAGGATAGGGACCGACTGGCTAAGCAGCAGTTTGGCAGAAAAAGACCTGGGGATCTTCAAGTATTCACCGGGACAAGTCATGCCTGACCAATCTGATCAGCTTCTATGATGAGACAACTGGTTCTGTGGATATGGGAAAGTCAGTGGATGTGATATACCTTGACTTTAGAAAAGCTTTTGATAAGGACTTCTACAGTATTCTTGCCACCAAGTTAAGGAAGTATGGATTGGATAAATGGACTGTAAGATGGATAGAAAGCTGGCTAGACTGTCGGGCCCAATGGGTAGTGATTAACAGCTCGATGTCAGGTTGGCGGTCAGTTTCTAGTGGAGTGCCCCAAGAATTGGTTCTAGGGCTGGTTTTGTTCAACATCTTTATTAATGACCTAGATGAGGGGATGGATTGCACCCTCACCAAGTTTGCGGATCACACTAAGCTAGGAGAGTGGTAGATACTCTGGAGGGCAGGGAAAGGGTCCAGAGTGACCTGGACAGATTAGAGGATTGAGCCAAAAGAAATCTGATAAGGTTCAACAAGGATAAGTGTAGAGTCCTGCACTTGGAATGGAAGAATCCCAAGAATTGTTACAGGCTGGGGACTGACTGGCTAAGTAGCAGTTCAGCAGAAAAGGACCTGGGAATTACAGTGGATGACAAGCTGGATATGTCAGCTATGTACGCTTGTAGCCAAGAAGGCTAATGGCATATTAGGTTGCATTAGGAGGAGCATTGCCAGCAGATCTAGAGAAGTAATTATTCCCCTTTATTCAGCTCTGTTGAGGCCACATCTGGAGTACTGTCCCTGGTTCTGGGCCCCCCACTATAGAAAGGATGTGGATGCATTGGAGAGGGTCCAGTGGAGGGCAACCAAAATGATTAGGGGACTGGAGCACATGATCTATGAGGAGAGGATGAGGGGTTTGGGTTTGTTTAGTCTGCAGAAGGGAAGAGTGAGGGGGGATTTGATAACAGCCTTCAACTTCCTGAAGGGAGGTTCCAAAGAGGCTGGAGTAAGGCTGTTCTCAGTAGTGATGGCAGAACACGTAACAATGGCTCAAGTTACAGTGTGGGAGGTTTAGGTTGGATATTAAGAAAAATTATTTCCCTAGGAGGGTGGTGAAGTACTAGAATGGGTTACCTAGGGAGGTGGTGGGATCTCCATCCATAGAGGTTTTTAAGTCTTGGCTTGACAAAGCCCTGGCTCGGTTGATTTAGTTGGGATTGGTCCTGCTTTGGGCAGGGGGCTGGATTTGATGACCTCCTGAGGTCTCTTCCAGCTCTATGATTCTATGGTACCAAAACATTCCCTAAGGATCACAGGAACACACTGATCCCTTCTAACAGATAAGGTTAGGATAATAGTACATAATAGAAATGTTTTAATTAAACCCACATGTACAAGGGATAATAACTGTGTCAGAGCGGTAGCACTAACTTGTTTGTTCTACGATATAAAGCTGTATCTTAGAGGGATTATCTTTATCCAGGTGAGAAAGAATGGAAAGTTCTCCCATTCATTGAGCTGCATCTATTGTCATGGACATACATGTTTTAGTATCCTTAGAGAGTGAAGCAGGTATTATTACCATACTTCATTGACAATAAACATGTCTTTATGCCTTTGTTCCTTAATGAAACTTGTGGTTATTGAGCAGTTCACTCAAGGTTTCCATGCCAGATGTCTGTGCAGAACTATGGCAGCACACAGAATGAAACACGCGCGCGCACACACACACACACACACACACACACACACACACACAAACACACACACACACTTCCAATCATTTATCAACATCTTACCCCACTGGCAACCCATAACCTCTAATCTGATAAGTAAATGAGATGTCCACTGTAAAAATCATGATCTCACCACACAAATTAAACAAATACCGATCACAGATGGTCCAGATAATATTTAGTTATGTCATGAGTTCAAAGGTCTGGATTAGATGACCGCTTAAGGTTCCTTTCAGTTCTATAATTCTCCAACATGCTATTTTCCTTTGCTAATAGGCTTTTTCATATTTTTCTACTGAAAAACTAACATTACCTCTAGTTGCTTCCTGTAACCCACTCAATCTGAAAAAACTTCATGCAGAAAAGGACTAAAGTCCAAGTCTTCATAGTCTTAAAGCTGTGTGAAGGGTGAATATGGTGCTGGTGAGTCAGCATTCCTGGCTGCCTAAGGATCCACTGCCAGGACCCTCTGCCTTGTCCTGTCACATAAAACCCACATTCTTGGGTTTGGGTCATCCTGTCAGGGTAGGGGTCTTTGTTCCACAGCTGCTTGAATTCTCCAAACCAAGGGCTCTCTACCTTTTTCTTTCTGACCCTCCCCCCACAATGGAATGTTATAAAAATTCCACAAGCCACTTGTGCATCAAGAACTGTTTTTTTCTGAATATAAAAGCCAGAGCCAGTGCTAAACGTTAGTTAATAGGGCAATTATCTGGGATCTCATGCCACAGGGGGCACTATGAAGCTAAGTTGCTCAAGCTTTGGCTTCACACTTTTGGTGATGGAACATGGGGTCCTGGGTTACAATCTTGCGTGGGTAGAGCTTTGGCTTTCTGCCTTGAGCCCTAGCAAGTTTCATGCTGGCTACACTTGGTAGACCCTCTGAAACTTGCTCATCCAGATCCCTGGTTGATAGCCACTTTCCAAACCCTTTTCAGTCTTGTCCCAATATTACTGGGTAGACCAGAGTGATTTGCTAAACTGTCTTTGCAAGTCAGTGTGGCTCTGTACTTCTAGTTGCTCTTTTGGCAAAGGATAGATAGAGGGCCCTAATCATGTAAGGTACTCCAGAAGACTAATCTACATGATGGTTTGTTTACATCCAGGGTACGTCTAAACTACATGGCTCCATTGACGGAGCCATGTAGATTTGTTGTTTTGGCAAAGGCAAATGAAGCCGTGATTTAAATGATTGCGGCTTCATTTACATTTACATGGCTGCCGCGCTGAGCCGACAAACAGCTGATCAGCTGTTTGTCCGCTCAGCGCGCTAGTCTGGACACTCCCCTGCCGACATCAAAGCCCTTTGTCGCCAGCCCCGGTAAACCTCATCCTACGAGGAATAACGGGGCTGCCGACAAAGGGCTTTGATGTTGGCAGGGGAGCATCCAGACTAGCGCGCTGAGCCGACAAACAGCTGATCAGCTGTTTGTTGGCTCAGCGCGGCAGCCATGTAAATGTAAATGAAGCCGCGATCATTTAAATCGCGGCTTCATTTGCCTTTGCCTATGTGTCTAATCTACATGCCTCTGACGACAGAGGCATGTAGTCTAGACACAGCCCCAGAGTCCATCACACCCATCACTTTGGTACCATTGATACATACTGGGAGCAAGCAACATCTTAGTTGGGCTCTGTTTCCAGACTTGCGTGACTGCTAAACATGCCTACCCATAACTAGAGTCCATAAAGGAGAACTCCTGCTTGAAATGTTCATTCTGTCCACACTCTGAGCATGAAGATAGAAGTCCTGAGCCCCAAGTCCTGAGCGCCAAGATTAAGACCAGAATTGGGTTCTGGAATGTACGTACCATGGATGAAATGGGTAAGCTTACACAGATTACAAATGAAATGAGACACTACAAAATACATATTCTTGGTAACAGTGAGAGTAGATGGATTGGACCAGGAGGAATGAAGACTAGTACTGGTGAAGCAGTCCTTTTTTCTGGAAGGGATGATGACCAACATCATGAGGGAGTAGCTATCATCGTGAAGAAAAGAATAGAGAAATGTTTGCTGGAATGGAAACCAATCAACAGCAGACTGATGAAAGCCAGAATGAAAGGTAGACACGTAAATATTACATTAATCCAGTGTTATCCCCCAACAAATGAAAGTGAAGAAGAAAAGAAAGATAGATTCTATGAACAGCTTCAAGCTGAAATAAAAATAGCATTACAGCAGGATCTTATAATAGTCACGAGGGACTTGAATGCTAACGTTGGGAAAGATAATATGCACAATGACAGAACTATGAGGAAATATGGGTGTGGCAGCATGAATGAGAATGGAGAGAGGTTAGTGGAATTTTGTACTTTAAACAATCTTGTCATTGGAGGTATGTTCTTTTCTCACTGTGAAATTCACAAGTTAACATGGTGCTTACCAAATGTAGGGATAGTAATCAGATGGACCATCTGATGATCAATGGAACATGGAGATGCTCGTTACTAGATGTCAAGGTGAAAAGAGGGGCTGATGTCAGCAGTGACAGCACTAATAAAATTTAAACTAAGCATTGATCGCAAGATACCCATGCAGAAATGCTTTGATGTAGAGAAGCTAAAAGACCCCAAAGTTAAGAATGCTTTTGTCCTTAACATCAAAAACAGGTTTCAAGTGCTACAAGATCTTGAAGAAGAAACTCACAGCACAGAAGAAGTTAATAAGAAATGGGAACAAATTACAACAATATGTGTAGAGAGCAGCGAGGACTGTCTAGGTTTCAAACAGAAACCAAAGAAAAAAGTATGGCTCATGCCAGACACATGGAAGGCAATTGATAATAGATCTATCTTAAAGAAGAAACTCACAGATGCTATATCAGGAAGACTGAAAGAAAGATAGCAGCAATACAAAGAAGTAGACTGTCATGTTAAGAAATTGGTGAGAGCTGATAAGAGAGCTCATATAGAGGAACTAGCAGCACAAGCTGAAGAAGCAGCTACTTGAGGAGAGCAAGGAAAGGTTTTTAAAATCATCAAGCTTGTTTGCGGTAAATATCATTCCAGTACAAGTGTCCATGTCATGGACAAACAAGGAAATCTACTTACAACAGAGAGGGAACAAGAGGCTCGTTGGGCAGAATATTTTCAGGAACTTCTAAACAGGCCACCACCAGAAGAAGCTGATATTCTAGAAGCAGAAACAGACCTTGACATAAATACTGCTCCACCAAAAATGGAAGAAATTATTGTGGCAATAAGATCCTTAAAGAATGGTGAAGCTCCAGGATACGATAATCTCAATGCTGAATTGTTCAAGGCAGACCCAGAACTTGCAGCCACTATTCTCCAACTGTTCTTTACAGCAATATGGGAAGGGAAGCATGTGCCAGAGGAATGGACAAATGGAATTATTTTTAAGATACCCAAGAAAGGAACACTCAATGACTGTAACAATGGGCGCAGCATCACTCTCCTCTCAGTGCCAAGCAAGATCCTTCCTAAGCTCATTATTCAGTGGATTGTAGACGCTGTTGATAAATCACTGAGGAAAGAACAAGCTGGCTTTCGTAAAAAAAGGGGGTGTGTAGATCAAATTTTTGTACTGCGTAACATAATTGAGCAATGCATTGAATGGCAGAGGCAGTTGTTCATCAACTTTATTGGTTTTGGAAAAGCCTTTGACAGCATTCATAGGGATAGTCTTTGAGAGCTTCTGAGAGCATATGGAATACCAAAGTAGTACAGCTCATTAAGAGTATTACCCCAGAGACTCAGGTAAGCAAATAATCTATGGTCTGACTAAGTTAAAGTGTCTCTGCACAGAAGCCAGATACGGCCTGGTGTTCCTGTATCTTATCACCAGTGGGATATTTGCTCAAAGAAAAATCAGGCTACTCAGGTTTAGGGCCAAACCATGTATTTTGAAGTAAAATAGCACAAACATGGAAGTTAAGAACAGTAAACAACCTATCCTATCCCAAGAAGAAAAGATAGAAAGAATCCCAATACAAAAGGGTATATTTCACAGAGGAATGCAGCGATTGGTGCCTTCGACCTTCTACCTCATGGCTAGCGTAAAGCCGTGAGGGAGGACAAGCAGGGAGATCCCTCGAGGCGGTGCCGTGTCCTCTCCGATTGGAACAGGAACACTGAAGGGATCCTCGATCACCTCGTGGAATGGCTCCTATGGATCCAGTCCTGATGGGTCCTTCGATCACACCGGCAAGTCTAAAGGCGGATTGGAATAGCTTGTAAAACAGTCCAAGTCCACGGCTATTGCCAAATATCCGGAATGTGGGGTGTTCCCACATGTACAGTGGCAAAACAAAACCAAGGCCTTAAACTACCAAAATCCCCAAACCATAAACCACGGATGGTAAATGAGAAATGTCACAGGGAAAATTGAACAGGCACATGGACAAACAGAGAGAGTGACGAACCCGAGTTCTTCTCTGACCCAAGCTTTTATGCCCTCTAAGGTAGGAAAAATATGGTAATGATTGGGGTCATGTGCAGCTCAAGGAGCAGACTAAGTGCACCATATTAGGGATGTGTGCAGAGGTGTTAGAGTGGAGTGCAGCGTTTGGAGCAGAGTACACACAGATTAGAGAAGGGTAAAATGGCAGGGTGATTTGCCTAAAGCTACAGCTTGGTGCACAACTGCTTCTGAGGTAAAAAGCATTCCTATACAAGATGGAAGTCTAGTGGAATCCATTTTGTATGTGCTGACAGCCTGTTTCAGGGCAACAAGAGCTTTTATAACAATTTCACACATGCAGCATGGGGAACAATGATCTACACTTTGAAGTTAAGACTGGAGTAAGGCAGAGATACGTCATGTCTCCAATGCTCTTTAAGTTAGTCTTTAGGGGTATGTCTACACTACCCTCCTAGTTTGAACTAGGAGGGTAATGTAGGCATACCACACTTGCAAATGAAGCCCAGGATTTGAATTTCCCGGGCTTCATTTGCATAAGCCGGGCGCCGCCATTTTTAAATGTCCGCTAGTGCGGACTCCGTGCCGCGCGTCTACACACGGCATGGACTAGGTAGTTCGGACTAGGCTTCCTAGTCCGAACTACCTAGTCCGTGCTGCGTGTAGCCGCGCGGCATGGAGTCCGCACTAGCGGACATTTAAAAATGGCGGCGCCCGGCTTATGCAAATGAAGCCCGGGAAATTCAAATCCTGGGCTTCATTTGCAAGTGCGGTATGCCTACATTACCACCCTAGTTCGAACTAGGGTGGTAGTGTAGACATACCCTAACTGAGTTATGCGGCGTACAACAGAAGATGATCCAAGCGGTATCAGATAGACTGTCTTCTCCACATTAGAGGACCTTGATTTTGCTGATGACCTCATGCTGCTTCGTCATATGCAAGAGAAGACAAATTGACTCTGCACCTTCGGAAAACAGGTCAGACTAAGAGTTAGCCAGAAGGAGACAGAAGTCATGACCCTAAATATTGAGGCACCAGCATCAGTTAAGATTGATGGCCATGACCTATCTATCTCAGAGAGCTTTACATACTTGGGTAGTATTATCAGGCAAGACGGAAGCGTCAGAAGTGATATCCAGAGCAAGACACAAGAAGTCATTCTTCTGTTCTACTCTGCGCTGATTAGGCCTCAATTGGAGTACTGTATCCAGTTCTGGGCACCACATTTAAATAAAGGTGTGGAGATATTGGAGACGGTTCCAGAGAAGAGCAACAAGAATTATGAAAGGTCTAGAGCAGCGTTTCCCAAACTGTGGTCTGCAGCCCTGTATTGGTTCTTAGGAAAAAAATACCGGGTTTCAGAAAATTTTTTGTGAGAGCCCACCTTGCTGCCCACAACCTCGATGATGAACACCGCACTGAACTCCCAGTGTCAACAGAGGTAGCGCAGGCTTCCTGCGGGATCAGGGGGCAGTTCTGCAGGTGCGCGCCAGGTCCCAGAAGTGTGCGGGCTGCTCTCCCCGCTGCCCCAACAGCCGGCACAGTACCTAAAATGCCGGTCCATCATGCACTGGGGACTTTGTTCCCCTGATGCCTTCCTGCATGCGGCAGAGTGGGTGTGGATCCGGGACTACGCCAGCTCAAGCTGCTTGGGCAGCATGTGCTGCCGTGGGGAGCGGAGGAGCAAGGCTCATGCTGCCCGAGCAATTGGGGCTGGTGTGGTTCCTCCCCCTGTGCAGGAAGATATCAGCCATGCAATGGACCAGCGTGTCAGGTACCATGCCACTGTTTGGGGGACAGGGGAGCAGCGTGCACACTTCCTGGGCCTTGGCAGCTACAGGATCCCCAGGTATCAGTCCCTGTCCCCTCCCTACCCCTCCAACCCCCACAAGTACCCTGCCCCATCACCCACAAGCACCCTGTCCCTTGCCCCAGCACTCGGAAGCACCCTGTCCCCTGCCCCAGCACTCATTGGTACCCTTCCTCAGAACTCTGTCCCAGCACCCACAAGCACAGTTGGGGCCACATTAGTGAAGTTTGAGGGGTTTGGAGGGGTTGTGTTTTTGTATCTCACTTGTGTGGCCCCAACTGACTTTTCTGTTGGCTAAAGTTGGCACTGGGGGCTTTGGGAGGACCAGAAAATGTATTTGAATATTCATCATTTGCTTAATGAATGTGCAAATATGCAAAAAATGTTACCAGTCCTCCAAAAGCTTGTGAATGGATTTACTGGTCCCCAGTATCAAAAAGTTTGGGAACCCCTTGTCTAGAGAACATGAGCTATGAGGAAGACTGAAAGAATTGGGCTTGTTTAGTTTAGAAAGGAGAACACTGAGAAGGGACATGATAGCAGTTTTCAGGTGGCACAAGGAGGAGCGAGAAAATTTGTTCTCCTTGGCCTCTGAGGATAGGATAAGAAGCAGTGGGCTTAAACTTCAGCAAGGGAGGTTTAGGTTGGACATTAGGAAATACTTCCTAAGTGTCAGGGTGCTTAAACACTGGAATAAGTTGCCTAGGGAGGTTGTGGAATCTCCATCTCTGGAGATATTTAAGAGCAGGTTAGATAGACATCTATCAGGGATGGTCTAGATGGTACTGGGTCCTGTCATGGGGGCAGGGGACTAGACTCGATGACCTCTTGAAGTCCCTTCCAGTATTCTATGATTCTATCTATGATTTTAAGATGAATAGAATTAATTTTTTCCTCTGATTACAAAGTGAATTTCCAGCACAACTGAGATCACTTCCAACAATGAGTATGAAAAATGTTCCTAACATGCATAGCTTATCATGTTCCACCTGGGGCTAATCAATTAATTTTTGTTAAGGTCCAAGTTTCTTAGTCAAGGCATTGTCAAGATCCAGCCTCCAGAGAAAATAAAAATAATAATGAAGAAATGAAAATATTTTGGGGTGCATTCAAAAGCACTTAGTGATCTGGATTTGGCCCACAATCTGCCTATTGACTACCTCTGCACATAATATCCATTTACTTTAAGTTCATGTAAAATAAGTGGATATTACTTTATGTGAACCCTTATACAACAATTAATCTAATACAAGATGTCTCTCAGTCTGAACCTTATATATTGGATGTTCTTTGCCTTCAGCTGCTTGATCTTTGAGATCTTCATCAGTTACTCCACATCTACTGAGTGGGTCTTCATCATTTGCCATTTGATAAATGATGTGTTGAAATGTAGAAGAAGATTTAACAGGTTCAATTTCGTAGCTTAAATTGTAAATCTTCAAATATCCCCTGAGAATTGCAAAATTGAAATGTGATTTAGAGATCTGGGAAAATCGAAACATTCCAGAAAATTATTAGAATTGACCAGGAACTTTCATTGGGAATTATTTTTAATATCTAATGAAGTTTTTGTAGAATTTTTAAATAAGTTTCCTCCCTCTCCTTCTGAAAGGAAAGTGTTATTGAGGAAAAAATATTTCTAATTTACAATCTGTTCTTGATAACACAACCACTTTTGGGAGTCACAATTAGATACCAGAAGGTCCCCAAATGGCCACTATGCCAAGGATCAATCATCACTGCACAACATACTGTCTTATAACCTATACAATTTAATATTACAAATTTGTGATTCTAGCCCTATGCAGTGGCAGCAAATGACTCTTAATAATAGGTTAGCATGAAATTTGCATTAAGAAAAGGGACAAACCTAGTTATGCTACTATGTTAAATCTACCTTCTTGTTTCAAGAGAAGAAAATTCATAGTGTTTGCAGTCTAGCATACAGAAGAGCCTACATTACCAGAGTCCAGAGCAGGTGCTGAGAACTGCAACAGATTCTGGGACATCCTCCACATATCCAGAGTAGTAGCAATCATCCTGCAAAGCCCAAAAATTGTTTTTCTTTTCCAACATTAACATTACTAAAATAAAATACCAGATACTAGTTACACAAAATTAAATATACACTATGCAGTGAGGAAGCCTCCAACTAGCATTACCAGACAATCCCTATCCTGGAACCCACAGGGAAAAAGGGGAAGAGGAAGGCCAAAGAATATTTGGAGAAGAGACCTACCTGGATGTGACCGTGAGGAAAACAGGCAAAAGCTGGAGAGAATTAGAACAGGTGGCACAAGACAGAGAGGCTTGGAAAGAAATTGTTGATGGCCTATGCTCACATAGGAGCTAAGGGCAAAGAAGAAGAAGATGCAATGGCTATCTTTGCATCCGATTTTAAAATATGGTTCTAATATGAAAACCGACTGTATAAATGATACCTTTTCACTCAGCAGATCTGTTCTGAGCAATCAGATCTGCTGACTTAGAATTGTTTTTCTGGTTAGCTGTTTCCACTACTAGCTATTTGGGAGCAGGATGTGTAAAGAGGAATTCAGTGTCCTTGGAGGTGACAAAGTATTTTCCAGTCCATTTACTTGCTCATGGATGTGATGGAGTTAGATGCCTGCCATACTGCCATACTGCTTGCACAGGCTGTAAGATGGGTGCATTAAAGAGGAGTGCTATTTTGGAGATTGTCGTAGCTTGCAATATTTGTGATTATTCAAGACTTCCTTCATCATAATATTGAGGTTGTCCACCACTTTCTTAACTCACCTCCATGGGTGAGTTCATCCATAGTTTTAAATGTGGAGGGAAGAATGGCTTATTGGGATAAGAGGGTGCCCTAGTAGCTGTGGGAGAATTATCACCTGCAGTTTCTGTTTGTATGTCTGATATAGGCTCAGTATTAAAGTCCACCTCCACCTGAGGGATTGATACATAAGAATGTTTGTGGGGGGGGGAGTTATTTGCAGTGTGCTGAGCTTGTGTTTGTCTGTTTGGTTTGTTTGTTTGTTTGCTTTGTTTGTTTGAAGGAGTTTCTAAAAGGTTTGAAATCTAGAAGCCTCTGTTAATTGGCTGAGCCTCAGTCAGGGGGAGGAGCTACCAGAGCTATATAAGCCTGTGACTCAGCAACCAGGGAGAGCGCGACCAGGAACAGCTAACAGGAGAGTTTGGAGAGGGAGTTTAGAGGGCACTAGTGACTTCTGACCTTCTTTAAAACATAACACTTAGAATAATCTATACTCCAGAGGTTTAAAAAGAATCCCAGTTTATACTTAAACTTATTCATTAGAAAAATGATAGAAATGTAGCCGTGTTAGTCTGGGGTAGTTGAAGCAAAATGCAGGACAATGTAGCACTTTAAAGACTAACAAGATGGTTTATTAGATGATGAGCTTTCGTGGGCCAGACCCACTTCCTTTGATCTGAGGAAGTGGGTCTGGCCCACGAAAGCTCATCATCTAATAAACCATCTTGTTAGTCTTTAAAGTGCTACATTGTCCTGCATTTTGCTTTATTAGAAAAATGGAGATGGAAGCCCAGCAGCAGAGTGGGGGCTATCCTGTTTATTGCGTCAAGTGTAACATGTATGATTACCTGCCCTGTGGGTGGGTGGCGTATGTGTGCACCCATTGCAAGGAGCTCCTGACCCTCAGAGACCGAGTTCGGGCTTTGGAGGCCAGGGTGGCTGAACTGGAGGAGCTAAGGGAGGTAGAGAGCTTTGTTGATGAGACTTTCCGGGATACTGTAGTACTGTCCCACCTCCAGTCTGAGAGCCCCAGTGCTCTTAAGGAGGATGAGAGTCTCAAGGGAACAGAGCATTTAATGGGAGCAGAGGGAAACCATCCCATAGTTGGGACCCTCCTCCCAGATGTAAGCGGGGGAATGGTCCCGCTCTTGTGGGGAACTTTCCTGGCTTCTATACACCCCGGTGAAATGAACCAGCGAAAGGATCTGAGTCCCCGCTCCCACTTCCTTTACCCCACGGCTCCCTGATCCTGAGGGCTCCCCCTCCACTCTCCTGAGTAGCAGAGCCCTTGAAACCCCAACAAGGCTGGGCCCAGGTTTCCTGGGGCTTAATCCCTGACCTTGTAGTCACTAGGGGCAGGAGTTAGGGTGTCCCCACTCTGAGGTGCTCTCTTTACACTGCAGGCCTTCTTGGCCCAGTGATCACTTCATAAGGTTCAAAGCAAATACAATTTATTAAACATCAACTGATTAAAGAGAATAGAATAAGAAACAATGAGAATGGTTAAATGAGAACACACAGCCCTGCTCTGTAGCACAGGGACATCAACACAGCAGTCTGCAGAGTGTAAGGACAGTTCACAGTCTCTTCCTTAGAAGCCCTGGATGTGCTGCAAGGGGCTGCAGGCTGGACACGCTTGCACTGGCAGTGACCACACAGCCTCAGTCTCTAAGTGGCCAGACCCCTCTCCCAGTCCAGAGCCTTTCCCCACACTTTGCAGGTCCCAGTAGCTCACCACATCCAGCTGCAGGCTGTGCTGCTTGGCTGTTCCAGCTCCTTGTGTTGCTTCTCTGTTCCTTTTGGCTTTCTGAGCACTGCCAGTCTGCTGCTCAACACAGGGTCTGCACTGCTTGGCCTGTCTGTGTCCGGTTCTGTCACTGCAGGACTTCTTCTTGTACTCCTCTTTCAGCTCTCTGTCTTTGCAGGACCTCTTCTGCACACAGCTTGTTTGTTCAGAGACAGAGCCAGAACAATCCCCACTTACAACCTGTCAGTCAGGCTGAGCTGGAGTGTTGACTGCTTTCCATTGTCTCTGGGGTCTGTCAGTCTCGTGAACCCTTCCCCTTCTGAAGCTGGTAAACCAAAAAACTCCCACAGAGTTTTAGTAAGGGGTAACAGTCCCCTTACACAGAGGATGTTGCGGTATCCTCTCGCACTGAGGATACCTCTGAGGGGGAGGGAATGCCAGTTAGGAAGAGGCAGGTGTTAGTAGTGGGTGATTCGATAGTTGGAAACATAGATAGTTGGGTTTGTGATGACCGGGAGAACTGTATGGTCACTTGCCTGCCTGGTGCGAAGCTTGCGGATCTCTCGAGGCATCTAGATAGACTTATGTGTAGTGCTGGGGAGGAGCCGGTAGTCGTGGTACATGTAGGTACCAATGACATAGGGAAGGGTAGGAGAGATGTCCTGGAGGCCAAATTTAGGCTGCTAGGAAAGAGACTGAAATCCAGGACCTCTATGGTGGCATTCTCGGAAATGCTTCCAGTTCCACGCGCAGGGCCAGGTAGGCAGGCACAGCTTCAGAATCTCAATGCGTGGATGAGACGATGGTGTAGGGAAGAGGGGTTTGGATTTATTAGGAACTGAGGACACTTTTGGGAGAGGGGGAGCCTATACAGGAAGGATGGGCTCCACCTAAACCAGGGTGGAACCAGACTGCTGGCACTAAACATTAAAAAGGCCGTAGAGAAGTTTTTAAACTAAGAGAAGCCGATTGGTGTGGAGATGCACATAAATCGGATGGAGACTTCTCTTAGAGGAGAATCCATTGATAGAGATTCTCTAAGCTGTAGAGAGGAGGGGAGAGGACAAACCATGGGCCAGAGCAGACAAACAACTGCATATAAAGGAATCCAATGCATCAGGGAAGGGCAGACAAATAAACAGTGGCAAATTTTCAAGTGCTTCTGCACAAATGCTAGGAGTCTGACTAATAAGATGGGTGAACTAGGGTACCTCGTATTAAAGAAGGAAATTGACATAATAGGCATCACTGAAACCTGGTGGAATGAGGAAAATCAGTGGGACACAATCATACTGGGATATAGAATATATCTGAAGGATAGAGCAGGCCGGGTGGGTGGTGGAGTGGCACTGTACGTGAAAGATAATGTAGAATCAAATGAAATAAAAATAGTAAGTGAATCAACATGTTCAATAGAATCACTATGGATAGTAATTCCATGTTCCAATAATAAGAAATTAGCAGTAGGGATATATTACCGACCACCTGACCTGGACAGCGATACTGACATTGAAATGCTGAGGGAGATTAGAGAGGCTACCAAAATAAAGAACTCTATAATAATGGGGGATTTTAATTACCCCCATATTGACTGGATACATGTCACCTCAGGAAGAGAAGCGGAGATAAAATTTCTCAAAGGCTTAAATGACTGCTTCTTGGAGCAGCTAGTGCAGGAACCCATAAGGGGAGAGGCAATTCTCGATTTAGTCCTGAGTGGAGTGCAGGATCAGGTCCAGGATATAACCGTTACTGGACCGCTTGGAAATAGTGACCATAATATAATAACATTCAACATTCCTGTGGTGGGAAGAACACCTCAGCAGTCCAGCACCCTGGCATTTAATTTCAAAAAGGGGAATTACACAAAAATGAGGAAGTTAGTTAAACATAAATTAAAAGGCACAGTGACTAGAGCCAAATCCCTGAAAGCTTCATGGAAACTTTTTAAAGACACCATAATAGAGGCCAAATTTAAATGTATACCCCAAATTAAAAAACATAGCAAGAGACCTAAAAAAGAGTCACCGTGGCTTAACCACCATGTAAAAGAAGCAGCGAGGGACAAAAAGGTATCTTTTAAGAAGTGGAAGTCCAATCCTAGTGAGATAAATAGAAAGGAAAATAAACACTGTCAAATCAAGTGTAAAAATGTAATAAGAAAAGCAAAAAAAGATTTTGAAGAACAGCTAGCCAAAAACTCAAAAAGAAATAACAAAATGTATTTTAAGTACATTAGAAGCAGGAAGCCTGCTAAAAAACCTGTGGATCCCCTAGATGATCAAGCTATAAAAGGAGCAATCAAGGACGATAAAGCCATTGCGGAGAAACTAAATGATTTCTTTGCTTCAGTCTTCACGGCTGAGGACGTTGGGGAGATTCCTGAATCTGCATCGTCCTTTGTGGGTGATGAATCTGAGGAACTGTCCCGGATTGAAGTGTCATTAGAGGAGGTTTTGGAACAAATAGAAAAACTTAATGTTAACAAATCTCCGGGACCGGATGGCATTCATCCAAGGGTTCTAAAAGAACTCAAATGGGAAATTGCTGAGCTATTATCTGTGGTTTGTAACCTATCCTTTAAATCAGCTTCCGTACATAATGACTGGAAGGTAGCCAACGTGACACCAATATTTAAAAAGGGCTCTAGAGGCGATCCTGGCAATTACAGACTGGTAAGTCTAACTTCAGTACCGGGCAAATTAGTCAAAACAATAGTAAAGAATAAAATTGTGAAGCATGTAGAAGAACATAATTTATTGGACAAAAGTCAACATGGTTTCTGTAAAGGGAAATCCTGTTTTACTAATCTGTTAAGAGTTCTTTGAAGGGGTTAACAAACATGCGGACAAGGGGGATCCAGTAGATATAGTATACTTGGATTTTCAGAAAGCCTTTGACAAGGTCCCTCACCAAAAGCTCTTGTGTAAATTACATGGCCATGGGATAAGAGGGAAGGTCCTTTCTTGGATTGCGAATTGGTTAAAAGACAGGAAACAAAGGGTAGGAATAAATGGTAAATTTTCAGATTGGAGAGGGGTAACTAGTGGTGTACCCCAAGAGTCAATCCTGGGACCAATCCTTTTCAAATTATTCATAAATGATCTGGAGAAAGGGGTAAGCAGTGAGGTAGTAAAGTTTGCAGATGACACAAAACTGTTTAGGATAGTCAAGACAGAAGCAGACTGTGAGGGACTCCAAGAAGATCTCACCAAACTGAGTGATTGGGCAACAAAATGGCAAATGAAATTTAATGTGGATAAGTGTAAAGTAATGCACATTGGGAAAAATAACCCCAACTATACGTACAGTATGATGGGGGCTAATTTGGCTACGACAAATCAGGAAAGAGATCTTGGAGATATCGTGGACAGTTCTCTGAAAACTTCCACACAGTGTGCAGCGGCGGTCATAAAGGCAAATAGGATGCTAGGAATTATTAAGAAAGGGATAGAAAATAAGACCCAGAATATCTTACTGCCCCTGTATAAAACTATGGGTATGTCTACACTACCCCGCTAGTTCGAACTAGCGGGGTAATGTATGCATACCGCACTTGCTAATGAAGCCCGGGATTTGAATTTCCCGGGCTTCATTAGTATAAGCGGGGAGCCGCCATTTTTAAATCCCCGCTGCTTCGAACCCCGTGCAGCGCGGCTACACGGGGCTCGAACTAGGTAGTTCGGACTAGGGTGCCTATTCCGAACTACCGGTACACCTCGTTTCAAAATAACAAGCTTCTTACTCTGACTTCTGTAACCCTCATTTCAAAAGGTGTAAGGGAAGTTGAGGAAGAGTGTTCTTCCTTCGACTTCCTGATGTGTAGACAGTGCCAAAAGTTGAGTTAATCTATTTCGACTTCAGCTACGCAGTTGCGTATCTTAACTTGACTTTGTCCTGCACTGTAGATGTACCCTTAGAGACTCGAAGCCAGTGGTCCCCAACCATTTAGAGCTGCTGGGTGCCAGGGGGTGGAGCCGTTCGCCCGCCGGGCGCCAGAGGGCGGGGACACTCGTGCATCCGGGGGCAGGACCGCGCATATGCCACACCCACATGAGCCACGTGCCTGGGGCCAGCAACCCCATGCGCTGCATGGCCACGGGCGGGGCCGCCCAAGCACCGCAAGCCTGGGACCGGCGCCCTCCAGAGCCGCATGCCCACAGCCGGCACCCTCCATAGCTGCACGCCGGGGGGCAAGAAGGCCAATTCGCCCCGCGCCCAGGGCCAGCGCCCCCCAGAGCCATGCGCCTTGGGGCGGGGTGGCCAATTTGCCACGTGCCTGAGGCCAGGGCGGCCAATTCACAGTGCTCCCAGGACTGGTGCTCCCCATGTGCCACTCACCCAGGGCACGGGCGGCCAATTCGCCACATGCCTGGGGCCGGCACTCCCCATGCACCATGCGCCCGGGGCTGGCGCCGCATGTGTGCAGCGCGCCTAGGGCTGGCAGCGTGCATGCGCCACGTGCCCAGGGAGGGGCAAGCCCCGAGCACTTGGTGGGTGCACAGAAATGCCCCTGTGGGCGCCATGGTCCCTGTGGGCACCGTGTTGGGGACCACTGCTCTAAGCCCTGGTGTACACTAGGGTGTTACTTTGAAATAACCCCCCTTAAGTCGAATTTATAAGCAGAGCATCCTCACTACCAAACTCGTTATTTTGAAATAATGGCCCACTTATTTTGAAAACTGTACTCCTGCTTTCCTTGGGGAATAACGCTAATTTTGAAATAGTTGTTTTGAAATAACATTAGTGTGAATGCTGTGGAGCTGCTGTTTTGAACTAACTACTCCCCAGAATAATTCAGACTAATTACTCCCCCGTGCTTCCTGGGACTCTAAGTCGAGATAGTGCATCCACATTAATGGAGGCTGCCTCAGACTAATTTCAAGGCTTCCTATAGCCCATGGGAAATATTATTTTGATTTTTTAAAATCAGGAGTTAAGTCGAATTTAATTATTTCAAAATAATTTCCTAGTGTGGACATGCTTTAAGGTGCTACAGGACCACTCATTTTTTTTAATGGTTTTTATTAACCAGGGGTCTATTTACCATACATAGGGTTAAATGAATCAGCTTTCAGCCCATGACATGGTTGTCTCACTACACAGAAAAGTTCCTCAAATTATATCCCACTTTGAAAACAAAAGAATTCGTTATCAAAACTGACAAACTTCATCCATCCAGTCTTTAGAGCATGGCAATTTAATTTTACCCTGTATGGTATCTTATAGGCCACATGACTCATGCTTACCTGTATATATGGGTACTCTGTTATCAACTCATTCTTCTCATTGTAAGTAAAAACTGGGAGATCTGGAGCTAAGAACATTCTGAAAATAAAAAGATTGTTTTTTAAAAAATTAAAAATTCAAAAGCAAGGAACCTTTACGACAAATATAGACCATGCAAGATAGTGCTTGATAAAAAATTTGTGATAGTCAGTCTTTAGGTTATAACTAGTTTTGCTGTTAAGGAACATTTTTTTAAAGTGGTGATGGTGTTTTTTTGTCAGCTAAAAACTGCAAAACTACCTTAAATTAGTTAAAAATGCTTTGAGAGGAATTCAGCAAGTATTGCAAGAGGATGTGTCTGAGACAAGCAGAACACCAAATGACACAAATATGAGCAGCTGGCACTTAGGCATAGTTTACAAAAAGGGGAATTTTAGCATTAAGGTTTAACTCAGCAGGCCTATTGGACAGTGAAGATCATGGTACACCTGGATTATGTGATTGGTCCTCCTCCTAGCTCTACCCTAAGTAACAGGCCATTGTTTAGTTTAGCAGTTCTCTGACTGTAAGCCAAGACCCCAAAGTGACTGGTGACCACTTTGTGGGAACATTTTTTAAAGTGGGATTGCTGAATCTGTTGACTCTCACTTCTGGCTGAGGTCAAGAGCAAAGCCTTGGCATGCAGGGCCAGCAGGCAGGACCCCAGCATATGGGGCAGGAAGCAGAGCTCTCAGCACATGAGATGAAAGCTGGGACCCTGGGTATGGGGCTGGCACACAGGACTAGCAGCAGAATCCCTGTATGCAGAGTGGCATCTGGGAACCTGGCACATGGGGGAGCTGGCAGTAGAGCCCTCAGCACATGGGATCAGCAAATGGGACTCTGGATGGTAGGCTGGGATCCTGGAGGGGCTTCAGCACCCCTGGCACTAATAGTTCCCAAGCTTATGGTGACCTCATTATAATGGAGTTGCCAGAGCTGACTTAGACTTGGTGGGACCCAAGGCCACAGTAAAAGCCTGAGTATCACCACATCCTGAAATGATTAGGGGTTTGAAACAGGTGCCATATGAAAATAATTTAAAAGACGGGGACTTTTCAGCTTGGAAAAGAGGAGACTAAGGGAGGATATGATAGAGGTCTATAAAATCATGACTGGTATGGTGCAGTCTACACAGCAGGAAGTCTGAGAAAGAGCACTCTTCCTCTGACTTCCCCTACTCCTCATAAAATGAAAGTTACAGGAGTCGGAGTAAGAAGTTCTCCCGCTCAACATTATTTTGACATAACTGCTCGTTGTGTAGTCGTGGACTATGTTATAAATAACATTACTGTGTAGACGCACACAGAATGACATATTCAGTGTTCCCATATGGGCCAGTGGTATAAGGAATAGAATACCAAATCCAGTGCCTTATCTATTGGGTGTCATTCACACATTTCTTAATTAAACTTAAGACCACCTCATTACACAGTTCTGTATTATGGTAGACATGGCACAGAGAGAGAGAGAGAGAGAGAGAGAGAGATGTATGAACTTTTCATAAATGATAGATCTGAGAGACCTGCATCACTGAAAGGAGCATGTTTAGTTGGAGCTTTTCTGTTACTGACAAGGTCTCCAGCACTGAAGGACCATCACTGTCTGAACTTGTCAGTTCCTGCCCTTGCAGTTGGCAAATTTGAAGCTGACATGCTAAAAACAAATCCAGTTTCCATGGTTCCAAAGCTGCACAGAAAGTGCTCCACCAACTTGGAGCTAGACTAATGCATTAAAGGCTTCTATATCTCCCCAGCAATGGTCTTGAGATAACTGGACCTATGAATTTACCCGTTATGAGTGCAACTACAAAAAATTTGTCACAATAATTTATAGCAATAAATGGTAAACAAAAATTGCAAAAGGATACTGTAATGACTCTAGATGTGGACTCCACAGAGACCTCTTTTTAAGAAGATTGCAAAAGCTCAGCAACACAGGGAGACACAAATCTTATTTGTACTGATACAGACAACCTCATAGAAGAGCCTCCTGTTCTGAGTTCTCATATAGTTAACACTAGCAGACTTACATGGCATTGCCCCAATTCTTCAAGGCAGGGGATTGGCCATGTGGGAGGTACAGTACTCAGGGCATGACCTCAGGAATGTGTGTGTGTGGGGGGGGGGGGGGAGTGCAGAAGGGGTGAAAGAGTGAGGATTAGGTGTGAGGAGGGGCTCAGAGTGGGGGGGTCCCATCTGACAGAGGGCCCCCCACCATCAGGGGCCTTTTTTCTCCCCTCAGCCTCCACTGACCACCAGGAACCCTTTTTCTCCTTACATTCCCCCCCCCCCACACACACACACACATACACACAGCTGCCAGGGGATTTTTTCTTCCCTCTCTGGTGCTGTGGCCAAGGGCTAAGAAGGAGGGAAAGGGTTTCAGGCAGGGAGGATACTTAGCGATTTGTTGGCAGGCATAACAAAGCACCATCTCTGCTGGCCACTCACTTGGTGGTACAGCTGCCTGAAGTGGACACTTTGCAGGATAGCTCTCTCCTGCAAGCTTGCTGCCCCCAGTGGTGCCACTCATATTGTGTTCCTCCAAACAGCAGCTCTTCCCTTTCCATGTTATAGAAAACAGTTCTTTTCCTGGGGCTTCCAGGTGCCCTGGCACAACCAAACCTTGACCTTGCTTTAAATTAAGAGAAGAGGAAGTTTCTTACCAAATTTGGGGGTCCTAGCTCTTAGTGTTTAGGAGGAATCCTTGAACAAATGGACTTGCTGACAGACACAGACAGATGCACTCTGATAGATATAGATGTACTGTCCAGTGTACCTAAAATCCTTCTGAAATATTCACATGGATTGTTTTGCTCTTGGCAAAGTTAGTAAGCACGAAATCAAGTATATAGTGAAAACGTAGTTTTAACTTCAAGACACAGGGATTTTTGTCTCTTCCTAATTATTACTGCTCTAAATAATGTGTCCTATATGTGTGCAGTTTTCTTTGCATCTCATCTTCAACTTTTTAACCACTTCATTTATTTCTCCATATCTAATTTGACAGCTTCTGGGGGATTGGAGCGTTTGTCTTCATACTCGACTGTAAAGCCCCATGTATACATATTTTGGTATAAAAAGAGCAGATGAAAGGTTTGGAAGAGAAGAGTCACTTACTTTTTCTGTAGTAGGTGAACAATATGGAGCTTTCCTTCTACTTTAATTAGATAAGACACCTTTTCCTAGAGCATTCAAATAAAAAGTATAAATCAGCAGTACTCCCTATCAATCAATCCCTATAGAGTATTCCATTTTATAAAAGTTGTATTAATACATTTCCTCAGATTGGGTTCAGAGAAGATTTTTTTCTCTGCTTTTATCAAAGGACTCTATAGTAGTACAGTTTCCAAAATACTTCCCAAAGTTGCCAATACCAATCCAGCTACATCACCATGAACAGAATTGTGATCCACAATTTAAACCAATTTTCAATGGTCTCAACAGTATTTAACACCATAGCAGTCTTACCTGCTCAAAATAAGTTTAGATTATAGTGTGAAAAATGCTGGCTTCCCAGAATTGCTAAAATTGGGGTAGCTCAATCAGTGTTAGCAAAAATGGGAAACATTTAGGGTATGTCTACACAGCAGGGCTAAAGTTGGAATAAGCTACACAACTTGAGTTACATCAATTGTGTAGCTTAAATCGAAATAGCTTATTTCAGCTTTTTGCACTGTCTACACAGCAGGAAGTCGAAGTTGAAGTCTTTCTTTGACTTCCTTTACTCCTCATGAAATGAAGATTACAGGATTCAAAGTAAGAAGTCCTCCAACTCGACATTATTTCGAAATCAAGGCTGGCAGTGTAGACGCACACTACGTTATTTCAGAATTATGAACGTTATTCCAGGGCATGTCTACTCTACCATGTAACATCAGCACAACTGCACGGATGCAGCTGCCCTGATGTAGTATTTTACATGAAGACATGCTATGCTGATGGGAGAACACTCTCCTGTCAGTATAAATAGTCCACCTCTGTGAGGGTATGTCTACAATGCACTCTAAATTCGAAATAAGATATGCAATTTGCGCTATGCAAATTGCATATGTTATTTCGATTTTATTTCGAAATAGGCTATTTCAAAATTTGGCAGGTCTACACAGCGCCAACTTTCAAAATAAAGTACTATTTCGAGACATCCCTTATTCCTCGTGGAATGAGGCTTACAGGGATGCCAAAATAGCACATCTGTTATTTCAAATATTATTTCAAAATAGCAGACGCATTCTTTGGATGCAAGGTAGCTATTTCAGGATACCTTCAATATCCCAAAATAGTCTTGCAGTCTAGCTGCACCCTGAGAAGCAGAAGATATGATGGCATGGAGTGGACACCGCTTTAAGTTGATGTAACTTACATCACTCAGGGGAATATTATGTTCATACACCTAAACGACATGCTACATTGGTAGCATACATCAGCCCTTGGGAGGGAGTTGTTCCCTGGGAGTCAAACATGAACATAGAAGGCTGAAATTCAGTTTGCAGTACTCAGTTCATTTTTGGCTTTTTGTTTGTTTTACTTTTTGCTTAAAATTTGGGACATAAAACTTGACTTGCATTTTTCTAGGCTCATAAAATTCTTGTAGAATAATTCAAATGAAAAGATATATTACGAATGTCAAATTTTAAATAAACTATTCAAACATAGGTCAAGGTCTATACCTCACATATCAAGCAAAGTTATCTTTCAAAGGATGTACAGCATGAACTTATAATCTTAATACTATATGAGGAATTCAAGACAGACTATCAATAAAATCTATTTCTCAGGGGTTCTAAATCAGCCCAGACAAATGGGCTATTTCCACCTACCAGCACCTACAGACAAGAATAGTTTTATGATGGCATGATTAATATTTAAAATTGGGATTTGCCAGCTCACCAAGGTACTTTCCTAATTTACAGGAATGTGATGAGGATAAATATTTTAATACTATTTGCTTTAACTATTATCAAATGATAAATGTTCTTAATGCAGACCCAGTTCCACTCAGAAAAATGTCAGGTGCAGTTATACGGGCAACAACAAACAATGCAGCATTAAGGATCATCAAGCCTTGTGCCTCAGAGGAGAACCAAACCACTAGTAGCTCAAGATTAGGGAACAATTTTTAGCTTTATACTTCATTATAGAGGTGGTTACACTCTCTGCTAAAGCATGTGGTACTGCAAATTACCAAAGACAAGATTCATGGATCCTTAGTCTGATTCAGCATATTAATTCCAAAGTTCTTGGAAAGTAGTACTACCTTGGTATCTATGCCATTCCTTGGTTCTAGCTTTCTTGGCACTATTACTTCAGAGTAAGATAATTTCAAAGTCTCAGAAAAGCCTAGAAAGAGAAATAGATTCAAATATGTTAAATAGGATATAAGTTAACCATTACTGTAATATGTACTTCTGGATTCTGACACTGCAAATCATTTTATACAGAAATCACTCAGTACAACGGGCGGAACAATTCCAGGAGGAGGAACAATTCCAAGGACAACAATGAAGTCTGCTTCTAAGCTACCAAATCAAAAGATCATTTGACTGCACATCCAGTAATTTGATCTGCCGTCAAATGACAGCTATATATATTGGACAAACTGGATAGTCCCTACGAGATAGAATCAATGGACATAAATCAGATATACGTAAAGGGAACATACAGAAACCTGTTGGGGAACATTTTAATCTACCTAATCACTGTTTAAAAGATCTTCAAGTGGTTGTCTTGTCACAAACCAATTCGACTAGCCAAATACACAGAGAGGCATTAGAATTACATTCATTCCACTTGAATTCAATTCTCATGCTAATGGCCTCAATCCTGATGAAGGCTGGTTGAGACACTATCAACCATCAACCTAACATTCAATGAAGGTGGAAACAGCTTTTCTTGTAGGTTCCTGTTGTTGCCTTTGATTCTTATCTGCTTTAACTACCCAATCTTCAGGTGCTTACTATTCCCAGTTCTGCCTTCCTGTTCCATACCCTCTGCTCCTTGTTTCCCACCCCCTCCTTTTTTTCCTTTCCCCTTCCTCCTCCCCTATTTATTTTGGGTCTGCACATCCTATACTCAAAACTCTGGTATGAAGAAGTGGGTTGTGCCCACGAAAGCTAATGAAACCATCTACATGTTTTGTTAGTCTATAAAGTGCTACCAGACTATTTGTTGTTTTTAAGTTTATCCTGTACAGTCTAACTTGGCTACCTCCTGACGCTTCTTAATTCAGTGTCGGCCAAACTATCTGATCAGCTTAGATACAGAGAGAACACAGAGTAGCATTTCTATACCTTTGGTTCTCTTTTCCAACCCAAACACAATGCTATCAGGCCCCTTCCATTCTTTTTCCATCACCCTGATTTTCCAGCCACCTATGCTGTATTCCTTAATCAGTAGGCTCTCTCTTCCAAGCAAACACTGAACCCCTTGACCAGAGTATACTCTCCCTGGTCCACCTTGCCCATTGTATCCAATTTAATTCTTCTAATACACCCCACATTATGCCCTGCTCTTCTGTCCCTCTCCTGTATCATACAACACGCAACCATGGTTAGCCCCATATTCCCATTGCTGCATTGTACTCTTCAATGAGCCCTATGTTGGATACTTCTTTTCACTGCCTGTCCTCCATCTTCTTGCAAGCCACAACCATTCCCTAAATGGGAACAACTATGCTCTGCAACATCAATAGACCCCATTTCATTGTATCTACTATTGCATACCTGTAGCCAGACAGGAACCCCCTTGTAACATCCATTTTTGCTTGCCTAGAGCATACAGGGCACACAGAGCAGAAGGCCCAGGCTGTGTGACCGTGAATGGCTGTAAACAGAGATACGCCAATTGCTGACCAAGAAGCTGCCAAGGAGTGCCCTTGACTCAAACCCATATTGATACGAACACACATCCATCCGCGGGGGGAGGAATCTCTCGCCCAGTAAAAAAATGTCTAGTGCTCACAATTTAGTTATCTCTCTTGCAAGTGTAAATTAACTTGAAACTTGCTTGTAAGAACTAGCGCCACAAAACGGACCAGTAGAATTCGGCATCTTAGATAAGAAAGAGAATACGGGCCCCCAGGGGTATAAAGATAGGTCCAGCAGCGCATTTTCTCTGAGTGTCAATCTACCATCTATCTGCTGGTTGGGTTTGGTGTTTGATCTCCCGAGGTTCCAAGAGGACGCCCACCTCGTATTCGTCTTTCCTAGGAATTGAAAGACCGGCCCTGGCCTGACACACTAGAGTCGAGAGGCACAGAAAGGGGTAAAAATTGTACCTAGATGTGGTCCTTTGTTTAAGTATATATATACACATAGACTTAGAGCTCTTTAAAAATTAAGCTGTCACTTAGTACCATTATTTCTATTTTCTATCTTTATTTTCTTTGTAACCATTTTTAAAATCTGTATTTGTTAGCATTTAAGAAATAGAGCAATAGCCATTGTAACCATATGCTTTTATAAGTCTTTTAATAAACCTGTAACTGTTTAAGCTTTAACCTGACTCCTTCAGTTGCTGTAACAGAACCAAGCACAATTTAAAAGAACTTCAGCCAGTCATAAAAGGACAGACATAGAGAGAGCTTAGGCGTTTGGATCTGTGTCACTCCCAGGTGACAAGATCCGTTGGGGCACCTTTTCAGCCTTTCCTAGGCTGCCCTCTGCAAAGGAACCCCTGTGTTCTAGCAGCTAAAGTCTAAGGTGTAATAAGCTCTTCCTATATAACGAGGCGTCTGTTGGCCTGCTGGCCACCCTCTGCGACAGGACCCCGGTCCTAGCAGTAAAGACACGGACGTTAAACCTTTTCTCAGAAGCATACACACACACACTGCCCTGACCGTCGGCTGACAATACCACACTCAGTAAGCTACACTCCCCACTCCCTGTTCCATTCACAGCAAACCTCTCCTCTGATCAACATTTGTCCCCCTTATTCAGGGTCCAAATCCCCTTATTGAGCTATATTCTCTCCTCCATTTTCTGCAATCCCAAATATTCCCTTATCAATGGGACTGCCTTCCTTTGCATAGCCCCTCCAAAACTCCATGGAGCAAGGTTCATTTCCTTCTCCCTGTTCCATCCCTCATAAATATCTAATCTAGGTCCATTGTCTACCCCACAGTTACTAACCCTTTCCTGCTACACCACTCTGGCATCATCTTCAGCAGGCTGCACTCCTCTTCTCCTGTGTCCATGTGCCCAAGCTTTCATCAGCTGAGCCAGGTTCCTGCTCCACTGCCAAAACTGTTCCCACATCAAAACCCATTTTAATGGTCCCTACTATATACTTCATTGCTACACAAGCATGTTTCTCTCTCTCTTTTCCTTTTTGTTCCACAAATTTGCCTCCACCTTGGCAGGCCTCAGTGCCCTTCTCCCCCCCTCCCATGTCCATCCTTTGATGGGCACCAGAGCAGGTAGAGCGAATCCAGTTTGAGGGTGCTCCGGTGTACTGGCACTTCTACCTTCACTCCCACAAAAATCCTTCCAAACCTCCCAAAAATGCAATGGGTTTGGCACCTGTTTGCCTACTGCCCACCTCTGAATGTCACCTGGCAGACCCCTTTCCATACTTCCTCCAGTCTTCCCTTTCACCCCTACTCCATACTAGTCATGCTTCTCCTCCCTGTTCTGGCCTTGTTTTCTTTCACACACACCTTGATTCCAGGCTCCCCCTTCTTTATAGGGCCCCTGACCTGCAAGCATAGCCCTAAACACCTCCACCCATGGCATCCCTGTCTGATTCACTCCCTGCCTCACCTAGGCTCCGCAGCAGCAGAAGCAGGACCCAGAGCTGCAGCCCCATCCCTTGAAGCTCCGACACCAGTCAAGGATGTGCTGAGACAACACCTCCTTCCCCCTCCGCTCTACTGCCCTAGTGCCAGACCCACCCCTGCCTTTTCCTGTCAACTGCCTCCCTGCCAGCCCCGCCCACTCTGCTTCTGTGACCTCAGTGCCAGCCCCACCCCTCCACACGCTGCCTGAGTGACAGCCTCCCTCCCTGCCAACTGGCTCCCTGCCATACCTTCCCCTCTGCTTCTATTACTTCAGTGCCAGACCCACTGCCAGACTTCCTACCCAACAGCCTCACTGACAGACCCCCCCCCACCCCGGTTGTACTACCTCAGAGACAGCCCTGCTCCTCTCCCACTGCCTCAATGACAGCTTCCCCCCCCCCCCCCACCTGCCTCACTGCAAGCCCCTCACCCGCGGCATCTGTAACCTCAGTGCCCGCTCTCCCCTCCTCCACTGCCAGACCCATCCTTTCTGCTATTACCTCAGTGCCAGCCCCACCCCTTCCCTACCAACTGCCTCAGTGCCAGCCCCACCCCTTCCCTACCAACTGCCTCAGTGCCAGCCCCACCCCTTCCCTACCAACTGCCTCAGCGCCAGCCCCTCCCCTTCCCTGCCAACTGCCTCAGCGCCAGCCCTACCCCTTCGCTACCAACTGCCTCAGTGCCAGCCCCACCCCTTCCCTGCCAACTGCCTCAGCCCCAGCCCCACCCCTTCCCTGCCAACTGCCTCAGTGCCAGCCCCACCCCCTTCCCTGCCAACTGCCTCAGTGCCAGCCCCACCCCTTCCCTACCAACTGCCTCAGTGCCAGCCCCACCCCTTCCCTGCCAACTGCCTCAGCGCCAGCCCCTCCCCTTCCCTGCCAACTGCCTCAGTGCCAGCCCCACCCCTTACCTGCCAAGTGCCTCAGTGCCAGCCCCACCCCTTCCCTGCCAAGTGCCTCAGTGCCAGCCCCACCCCTTCCCTGCCAACTGCCTCAGCGCCAGCCCCACCCCTTCCCTGCCAAGTGCCTCAGCGCCAGCCCCTCCCCTTCCTTACCAACTGCCTCAGCGCCAGCCCCTCCCCTTCCTTACCAACTGCCTCAGAGCCAGCCCCTCCACTTCCTTACCAACTGCCTCAGCGCCAGCCCCTCCCCTTCCCTACCAACTGCCTCAGCGCCAGCCCTACCCCTTCCCTGCCAAGTGCCTCAGCGCCAGCCCCTCCCCTTCCTTACCAACTGCCTCAGCGCCAGCCCCTCCCCTTCCTTACCAACTGCCTCAGCGCCAGCCCCTCCCCTTCCCTACCAACTGCCTCAGCGCCAGCCCCACCCCTTCCTTACCAACTGCCTCAGCGCCAGCCCCTCCCCTTCCCTACCAACTGCCTCAGTGCCAGCCCCACGCTTTCCCTACCAACTGCCTCAGCTCCAGCCCCACGCTTTCCCTACCAATTGCCTCAGTGCCAGCCCCACCCCTTCCCTACCAACTGCTTCAGCGCCAGCCCCACGCTTTCCCTACCAACTGCCTCAGCGCCAGCCCCACCCCTTCCCTACCAACTGCCTCAGCGCCAGCCCCACCCCTTCTCTGCCAACTGCCTCAGCGCCAGCCCCACCACTTCCCTGCCAACTGCCTCAGTGCCAGCCCCTCCCCTTCCCTGCCAACTGCCTCAGCGCCAGCCCCACCCCTTCGCTACCAACTGCCTCAGCCCCAGCCCCACCCCTTCCCTGCCAACTGCCTCAGCGCCAGCCCCACCCCTTCCCTGCCAACTGCCTCAGTGCCAGCCCCACCCCTTCCCTGCCAACTGCCTCAGTGCCAGCCCCACCCCTTCCCTACCAACTGCCTCAGCGCCAGCCCCACCCCTTCCCTGCCAACTGCCTCAGCGCCAGCCCCTCCCCTTCCCTGCCAACTGCCTCAGTGCCAGCCCCACCCCTTACCTGCCAAGTGCCTCAGTGCCAGCCCCACCCCTTCCCTGCCAACTGCCTCAGTGCCAGCCCCTCCCCTTCCTTACCAACTGCCTCAGCGCCAGCCCCTCCCCTTCCCTACCAACTGCCTCAGCGCCAGCCCCACCCCTTCCCTGCCAAGTGCCTCAGCACCAGCCCCTCCCCTTCCCTACCAACTGCCTCAGCGCCAGCCCCTCCCCTTCCTTACCAACTGCCTCAGCGCCAGCCCCTCCCCTTCCCTACCAACTGCCTCAGTGCCAGCCCCACCCCTTCCCTACCAACTGCCTCAGTGCCAGCCCCACGCTTTCCCTACCAACTGCCTCAGCTCCAGCCCCACCCCTTCCCTACCAACTGCCTCAGCGCCAGCCCCACCCCTTCCCTACCAACTGCCTCAGCGCCAGCCCCACCCCTTCCCTGCCAACTGCCTCAGCGCCAGCCCCACCCCTTCCCTGCCAACTGCCTCAGCGCCAGTCCCACCCCTTCCTTACCAACTGCCTCAGCGCCAGCCCCTCCCCTTCCCTACCAACTGCCTCAGCGCCAGCCCCTCCCCTTCCCTACCAACTGCCTCAGCGCCAGCCCCACCCCTTACCTGCCAAGTGCCTCAGTGCCAGCCCCACCCCTTCCCTGCCAACTGCCTCAGTGCCAGCCCCACCCCTTCCCTGCCAAGTGCCTCAGTGCCAGCCCCACCCCTTCCCTGCCAACTGCCTCAGCGCCAGTCCCACCCCTTCCCTGCCAACTGCCTCAGCGCCAGTCCCACCCCTTCCTTACCAACTGCCTCAGCGCCAGCCCCTCCCCTTCCTTACCAACTGCCTCAGCGCCAGCCCCTCCCCTTCCCTACCAACTGCCTCAGCGCCAGCCCCACCCCTTACCTGCCAAGTGCCTCAGCGCCAGCCCCACCCCTTCCCTGCCAAGTGCCTCAGCGCCAGCCCCACCCCTTACCTGCCAAGTGCCTCAGCGCCAGCCCCACCCCTTCCCTGCCAACTGCCTCAGTGCCAGCCCCACCCCTTCCCTGCCAAGTGCCTCAGCGCCAGCCCCACCCCTTCCCTGCCAAGTGCCTCAGCGCCAGCCCCACCCCTTCCCTGCCAAGTGCCTCAGCGCCAGCCCCTCCCCTTCCTTACCAACTGCCTCAGCGCCAGCCCCTCCCCTTCCTTACCAACTGCCTCAGCGCCAGCCCCACCCCTTCCCTACCAACTGCCTCAGCGCCAGCCCCTCCCCTTCCTTACCAACTGCCTCAGCGCCAGCCCCTCCCCTTCCCTACCAACTGCCTCAGCGCCAGCCCCTTCCCTTCCCTACCAACTGCCTCAGTGCCAGCCCCACCCCTTCCCTACCAACTGCCTCAGCGCCAGCCCCACGCTTTCCCTACCAACTGCCTCAGCTCCAGCCCCACGCTTTCCCTACCAATTGCCTCAGTGCCAGCGCCACCCCTTCCCTACCAACTGCCTCAGCGCCAGCCCCACCCCTTCCCTACCAATTGCCTCAGTGCCAGTCCCACCCCTTCCCTACCAACTGCCTCAGCGCCAGCCCCACCCCTTCCCTACCAACTGCCTCAGCGCCAGCCCCACCCCTTCTCTGCCAACTGCCTCAGCACCAGCCCTACCCCTTCCCTGCCAACTGCCTCAGCACCAGCCCTACCCCTTCCCTGCCAACTGCCTCAGCGCCAGCCCCTCCCCTTCCTTACCTTCTGCCTCAGCGCCAGCCCCTCCCCTTCCCTACCAACTGCCTCAGCGCCAGCCCCACCCCTTCCCTACCAACTGCCTCAGCGCCAGCCCCACCCCTTACCTGCCAAGTGCCTCAGTGCCAGCCCCACCCCTTCCCTGCCAACTGCCTCAGTGCCAGCCCCTCCCCTTCCTTACCAACTGCCTCAGCGCCAGCCCCTCCCCTTCCCTACCAACTGCCTCAGCGCCAGCCCCTTCCCTTCCCTACCAACTGCCTCAGTGCCAGCCCCACCCCTTCCCTACCAACTGCCTCAGTGCCAGCCCCACGCTTTCCCTACCAACTGCCTCAGCTCCAGCCCCACGCTTTCCCTACCAATTGCCTCAGTGCCAGCCCCACCCCTTCCCTGCCAACTGCCTCAGCGCCAGCCCCACCCCTTCCCTACCAACTGCCTCAGCGCCAGCCCCACCCCTTCCCTACCAACTGCTTCAGCGCCAGCCCCACCCCTTCTCTGCCAACTGCCTCAGCGCCAGCCCTACCCCTTCCCTGCCAACTGCCTCAGCGCCAGCCCCTCCCCTTCCCTGCCAACTGCCTCAGCGCCAGCCCCACCCCTTCCCTACCAACTGCCTCAGCGCCAGCCCCACCCCTTACCTGCCAAGTGCCTCAGTGCCAGCCCCACCCCTTCCCTACCAACTGCCTCAGTGCCAGCCCCACCCCTTCCCTGCCAACTGCCTCAGTGCCAGCCCCACCCCTTCCCTGCCAAGTGCCTCAGTGCCAGCCCCACCCCTTCCCTGCCAACTGCCTCAGCGCCAGCCCCACGCTTTCCCTACCAACTGCCTCAGCGCCAGCCCCACCCCTTCCCTACCAACTGCCTCAGCGCCAGCCCCACCCCTTCCCTACCAACTGCCTCAGCGCCAGCCCCACGCTTTCCCTACCAACTGCCTCAGCACCAGCCCTACCCCTTCCCTGCCAACTGCCTCAGCGCCAGCCCCTCCCCTTCCCTGCCAACTGCCTCAGCGCCAGCCCCACCCCTTCCTTACCAACTGCCTCAGCGCCAGCCCCACCCCTTCCCTACCAACTGCCTCAGCGCCAGCCCCACGCTTTCCCTACCAATTGCCTCAGCGCCAGCCCCACCCCTTCCCTACCAACTGCCTCAGCGCCAGCCCCACCCCTTCCTTACCAACTGCCTCAGCGCCAGCCCCTCCCCTTCCCTACCAACTGCCTCAGCGCCAGCCCCTCCCCTTCCCTACCAACTGCCTCAGCGCCAGCCCCTCCCCTTCCCTACCAACTGCCTCAGCGCCAGCCCCACCCCTTCCCTACCAACTGCCTCAGCGCCAGCCCCACCCCTTCCCTACCAACTGCCTCAGCGCCAGCCCCTCCCCTTCCTTACCAACTGCCTCACTGCCAGCCCTACCCCTTCCCTGCCAACTGCCTCAGCGCCAGCCCCTCCCCTTCCCTACCAACTGCCTCAGCGCCAGCCCCTCCCCTTCCCTACCAACTGCCTCAGCGCCAGCCCCTCCCCTTCCCTACCAACTGCCTCAGCGCCAGCCCCTCCCCTTCCCTACCAACTGCCTCAGCGCCAGCCCCTCCCCTTCCCTACCAACTGCCTCAGCGCCAGCCCCACCCCTTCCCTGCCAACTGCCTCAGCGCCAGCCCCACCCCTTCCCTGCCAACTGCCTCAGCGCCAGCCCCTCCACTTCCCTACCAACTGCCTCACTGCCAGCCCTACCCCTTCCCTGCCAACTGCCTCAGCGCCAGCCCCTCCCCTTCCCTGCCAACTGCCTCAGCGCCAGCCCCTCCCCTTCCCTACCAACTGCCTCAGCGCCAGCCCCTCCCCTTCCTTACCAACTGCCTCAGCGCCAGCCCCACCCCTTCCCTACCAACTGCCTCAGCGCCAGCCCCACCCCTTCCCTACCAACTGCCTCAGCGCCAGCCCCTTCCCTTCCCTACCAACTGCCTCAGCGCCAGCCCCACCCCTTCCCTGCCAACAGCCTCAGCGCCAGCCCCTCCCCTACCCTGCCAACAGCCTCAGCGCCAGCCCCTCCCCTTCCTTACCAACTGCCTCAGCGCCAGCCCTGCCTGTCTGCTTCTATTATCTCAGAGACAGCTTCACCCCTCTGGTCCTATTACCTCAGAGGCAGCCCCACTCCTCTCCCACTGACTCACTGCAAGCTCCTCCCCCCTGCTTCTAAGACCTCAGTGCCAGCTCTTCCCCCTCCCTGCCAAACCCACCCTCTCTGCTATTATTACCGCAGGCCAGCCTTCCCTACTCCCACTCCCTCAGTGACAGCCCCACTCCCTCTGCTCCAGTCGCCCCAGGCTCAGCCTCATTTGCCACCCAGTCCAACCTTCACCTTTTCCTGTTCCCCAAACCCTCTCACCCCATGCCTGATCCTGACATTTGCCATGTCTCACTTACCTTGCTCCATGAACAAAATTCCTGCTCCACATGTCTAACTTCCCCCAAACATACCTCGGCAGCCCCCATTGCTCCCTCCTAGATTGGCTCCCATGTGAATCCTCCTCAGTCAGACTCATTGCCCTCTCTGCTTGCTCCACCATTACCATAGCAAGTCCCATTTCTTTCCCTCCCCTTCCATCCTCTCCCATTTAACTCCAACACCTCTCCTAAAACTCCTTAACTGCCCCTCACAGCAGGCCCTAGCAGGGTGACCAGGTGTCTGTTTTTCAAACAGAACATGTTTGAAAAGGGTCCCTGGCAGCTCCAGTCAGCATGCACACTGGGCTGTTAAAAGTCCATGGTGATGCAGGCAATAATTCCTGCCTGCCTTGGCTCCAAACAGCTCTGAAAGTGGCAGACATGTCTCTGCAGGTGTAGGGGCAATCAGAAAGCTGGTGCCAACTCTGCAGCTCCCATTGTCTGGGAACTGCGGTGAATGGTAGTTGCAAGGGCAGTGCCTGTGCCTATGGGCAGCATGTAGAACTTCTGGCCCCTCCACCTAGGAGATGGACATGCTGGCCTCTTGTGGGAGCCATATAGAGAAAAGGAAGGCAAGGAACTTGCCTTAGTCCCAAGCACACAAAAGCTCTGCCCCAGGTTGGAATCTCCTAATGAAACTTAACCCACTCCCAGAGCCTGCATTCTTACCTTCTAGCCCCGCCCTGTGTCCCCTCCTCCACTTCAGCCCCCTGCTCCTGTCCTGAGTCCCCTCCCAGGTATAATTTAGGAGGACCCCAGAGTTGGAAGATGGTTTTGTCCATCTCTAGTCATAAAGACCACATGCAGAATATGACCTGCTTAGCTGATCCACCAATGTGTTCTGCTGCTGTGGAAGCTGAACAGTTCTGAGAAGAAACAATTTAGTTATTCCTCCTCCCCTCCCACACACAAACTCACTCCAAGAACCTGCACTCCAGTCCTGAGTCTCCTCTCTGAGCCTGCCCACTACAACCTCTCCTGCATTCAACCCCCCTGCACCAGTCCTAAACCCCCTCCTGCTCTCCAAACCCTTCCTTACCAGCCTTACTCCAGAGCCTACACCCCCATCTTGGTACCAGCACCCCATATCTTCTAGGAGACAAAAGCAGCTTTGGTGTCTTAGTGTGAGAGTATGCTTTTAGCAATAGCATTAAACCCTATCATGTTTTTAACCTGTATTGGAGTAACAAAGGCTAGACTTTATGAAATGTAAAATGGCTCTAATACACTGTAGTCTCTGTATTGATTTTAGAATTGATTCGTCCCAGTTTACTAGGAGTTCCAGTGCATCCAATGTAGATAGGATGGTGAATATGCTGGATAACACCTGAGACCCTCTACAATCTCTAGGGATCATCTAGGGATAGAAACACACAGCTTTATAATTTTCTTAGAAATGCTGCCACCATTGCCATGTACTTTGTGAATACTTTAGAAGCAGCTGATAGACCAAATGGTAGCTCTATGAGCTGATAACAGACGAGAGATAAGGGGTAGAAATAAACTAGAGAGCATATCATGATTCCACTGTGTTTGAAACCCACTTTCCAGAGTTAATTGGGCCCAAAGCCGTAGGAAACCGATAAGCAGTTTGTAAACAAAAGGTGGGAACCAGAGGAAACTACAGGATCTGATACATGATGACTCTCAATCAACTCATGAAAATGCATTTTTAATAAGGCAACTGGAAAGGATGAGCACAATGATGCTGAAGAAGAGCAGTGGGAAATTGTCTCCTGTAACTCCTGTCCTTTCTCCTTTTTGGATCCTTAGAACAAGGAGAAAATACCTGGTGTCTGTATGGCTGCTGTAGAGGGAACTGTTTCCTTCTTGTTGCTAGAATATAGATTCCAAGTGATTTTAATGTTGCCCTGGAATCTTTGGGCTATGAAGGCTACTACCCAAAAACAAAGAGGAACCGTCAAAAAGAGGTCCTTGGATGGTGTGCTGGACATCTGGGGGGAGCCCAGATGACTGCAACTATGAACATCTCACAGGAATAGTTGACACCATGTTTGAGCAGACATGTCTATGCCATCTAAGCTGTTCTGGAGAGCAGGTCTAGCAACCAAGTTGGCTTCTTGCACAATTACTGCAAACACCTGCCCATAATGCTTTGGTAATTACATATTTACATTTTATAACATTTTTCCCAGGAAGTGAAGTCCTAGTGACTCAGGAATGCCTGATGGTTTGCAATTCCAAGTTTCCAATATCCTGTGGAATGAAGTTTGCATCTAAAAAAGTTCCATCTCTTTGAATCTACTTTTTTTGTTTCGAGTTGATGTTTAGTGTCTCCAGACTTGTGGCAGGGAAGTAGTCAGAGTGACACTGATGGGGTGGAGCAACCCCGTCACCAGCCACGGATGGAAGGACTGTCCGTGGCTACAGGAGCCGCCGGTTATGCGGCGGCAGCCCCGGGGAACCCACCTCCGGACGGCCCCCGAGATGGGCGGGGGATGGGGAAGGCTGCGGCTGGCCGGCCTGAGGGCGGGGAAGACGGCGCGCAGCCGCGCTCGGAGATGACGTCACCTGACGTCACCAGCGCGACTGACAAAATGGCCGCCGGGAACCCATAAGTGGGGAAAAGCAGCCGAGGGGAGGATAAAAGGGGCCAGGTGAGCCAGGGAAGAGGAGGAGGGAAGCAGGAGGGGAACGGAGGAGCAGGTACCAGGGATGGGGAGGAACCAGTGGGCTGGGAGCCTGAGTTACCCACGCCAGGGTGGAGCGGGGAGAGTTAAGCCCGCCGCCGGCGGGGTCGTGAGGCCCAGGGAGGGTCGCGAAGCCCGTGAGCAGGCGCGTTTAGGGGCAAGCCCCCACCTGCTTCCACTGGGAGTCAAGCTCCTAGTGTTAGGGCCCTGGGCCGGGGTTCGGGATCGAGGGAGGGCCCGGACCCCACCCCGCCGGCAGTGGCCGACGCATTACCCCAAAGCCTTCCTTGTTTTGTTTTTGTTGACAATATGGTCGGGACCAGGGGGTGGTCCATGACAGACACTATATATGCCCTGATAGAGGGGCCGGGAGCATGCCCGGCAGGGCCCTTTTCAGCCAGCTGGGCCTGGGTTACTCTCAGCCCTGCAGTGCAGGGCCTGCTCGCCCAGTCACAGGGACGTTGAGAGCAGCTCCACCCTCTTATGCCAACATGCAGTGACATGTGGAAACATAGGATACTCAAGTCTCACAGGAGGTACTAACAAAGGAAAGAGTTCTGTAACAACAGTACATGAGGTGTGTACACACACACAGCAGAATAGAAATGTGCATGCACTTAAAGAACGGCTAAGTTTCTGCTTCCTAGAGCTAGAGAGTTCTAGGGGATAAATCACAGGGATAAAGAGGACAGGACCAACTTAGAAGCAGGATGAAAGTCTATGAAATTCTTAGGACACACTTTTGCGCATACAGTAAGAAAAGGACAAAACCAATTTATTTAAATAAAGTGGAACAGAATAACAAAATAAACAGTTTTAAAAAACCCAGGTTATTCTCCATGAATCCCAAGCAACCGGGAGTTTTGACACACCACTATCTCTGTAGGGTTCCACATATTCTTTCAATGGCTGAACTTGTAAGAAAAACATTGCCTTTTCAATATTCCAATAGTCTGTATTCTGTTTAAAAATCAGAAGGGGAGCTATTTGTTTGACCGAACACTGCTTTTTTTCTTCACCGCCTTCTAAAAAACAAAAGAAAAAGTACAATGGTTAAAACATAATATAGCCACCTGACAAACATCATGTAACAACATTTATTTATCCTGTTTATAGTTATTCAAGATCTGGTATATCGCGTTCTATACAACGGTTCTTCAGAAACATTTTGGAAAATACAAAAGTTTGTACAACATAGAAAAATTATCTGTTAAACCTACCAGTTTCCATGTAATACTTATTATTATGCCAAACATTAAAAAAAAATAAAGCTGTTATGAGACCTTCCAATTGTACAGCTAAGCTGCCAAGTCAGGACATTTTCTTTCTTTCTTTAGATTCATAATAAAAAATTCCCTATTCATACATCTTATCCTTTAGAAAACTATTATAAAATTAAAATATAAACAATCACAGAGTCCAGGATTACCTGATATATAAATAAAGAAAGATGACAATACAAAATACAGAATGCCTCCAAGTCTCAGCCAGTTGCATAAACAATCTTAACTTTGCTCCTTCTGTAAGGCCTTATCCAGACTTCACAGAACAGTCGAAAGAGGATATGCAAATTCAGCAGGAATTTTCATATCTTCTTCCGATCTCACTTTCGAAAGCAGAGCTTTGGGAAGTGAAAATAGTTTAGATGCAGCTGTTTTGGCGATTCCCCCCCCCCCCGCCCGTTTGTCGAAAAGCCACTCTTCCTCAAAAAATGAGGTTTGTGATCGGAAGAAGATATGTCCATATCCTCTTTTGACTATTCTGTGTAGTCTAGTTAAGCCCTAAATGTATTAGGATATTGTACTGCATGCTCAATTTTCATATCATTACACATTTTTTCCACAGCCATGTGTATGTGTAGCATCTTGCAATGCATTTTTTTGCTCGAGTACTTACACTGATTTAGTTATGAAATTTCTAGTGTAACAATAATTTAGGTTCCAATCCAACAATTAGTACATTAGGGAAAGAAAATCCCATCATGTGTCCAGTGGAACTCACTATCAGTGAATGTTAAAGGCCAAAAATACAACAGGGTTAAAAAAATAACTAGGTAAGTTCATGAAGATACGTTCATCAATGGCTATTATCCAAGCTGGCCAGGGGTGCCACCCCACACTCTGAGCATCCCTAGTCTCTAATTGCCAGAAGCTCAGAGTGGGACAATGAAAGACATCAGCCAATGATCTTCTGTTCTCTGCACTCCCTCTGAGACTCTGCCACTGGCTACTGTCATCAGCTAAGGTATAGGGCTAGACGTAGCACTAACTGAAAATGAAGGATTAATATGGAATGGTTTTAGGAACCTTATTTGGTAATAGTAGTAATACTTCTGTGCTTCCTGTCATAATGTGGATTTATTATTTGCAGATCTGCATGATTGTTTTCCTAATTGAAAAAAGGAAGACAAGTTTTCTAAATGCTCATGCATGTTCTTCACATATTAAAGAGTAATCAAAGTGAACTATCTGAAAAAAAAACTTACTCTGTCTGAAGCACTAGAACTATCTCGTGTTGTTTGTTTTTTTCTGGAAGACCTACAATACAAACCACATGCTATTTAGACAATACAGTTTGCAAATATGCTGAAATTGTAATTATTATGCTTCATTTTGAGAAGATGCCTTTCTGAAATTACGTGCTACATCATTGGGACTCTGTGGTGTTTCCCCTGCCACAAAGATGTGAAATTAATTATATTATGGTCACTATTACCAAGCAGTCCATTTATATTCACCTCTTGGATTAGATTCTATGTTCTACCTAATGAAAATATCTGCTCTGGTGTTTTGAACACTTGGTAGGTAAACTGCTGAAATTTGGATCTCTTGGGCTGTATACCAGTTCCACAGCTTCACTGCTTCATCACATGGAGTAGGAGACCTTATTTCTCCTTTTCTATTGATGCAGAATATGCAGGCCACATTGCCCATCATGAGCTAACTTATTTAACCTGATGAGGGGTGAGAAATGACAGCCGGCCTTCCTGACTGTCCTGACTTCCAACAGGTTGTTGTAGAGATTGGTTTCCAGGAATGACCATCTACCCTGATTTGTGAGAATACTGACATGAGCTCCAATTCTCAAGGGAGATCTATATCTTGTGAAGCTTATTGATAGAGGTGGGTGAATGAAGTGCCAGCAAAGACACTGAATTGATTTTCCCTCCAGTCGACAGAGTTCTTCACAGGGAGGGAAACCACAAATTGCCTGTTCAGGAAATACGTCAGTGGTGTAAAAAAAACAGTGGTGTAGTCTTGCATGATTGGTCATGAAGTTGCAAACTACCATATGGCTCAGAAGATGTACACAGTAATAGACCAAGATTCATGGACTCCCCTGAATGACCCTGCCTGGATCTGCTAATGTTATGAATCTGTCACCGAGGAAATAGCCAGGGTATAAGTGTGTCCTTATTCATTGTCTTTTCAGTACAGGATAGTTTTCTGGTACCAGGGAATAAGGACAAGTGGGATGCTGAAAGAGCCTGTGTACCTGTGAGCAGAGGAAACTCTTTAGGAAAGCTAAATTCATACAGTAGTGGGATCAACTGAATAGACATAGAGGGGGGTAGTTTGAGTCCAAGCCGACAAGTGTCAGAACTGATAGTACTCTGGACTTTGCTGGTTTCTGGCAATATGATTGCACAGTAATTTTCTGAGATGCAAAGCCATGGATATTATGGCAGCTACAGTGGTCCATACTGAGAATTTTAGAAACATCATAGTGTCTCTTTTATTATTTCTTTGGTACCAGACTCACAGCACAGGTAAGTTGGTGGTAATCAACAGTCATGAGTACAAAGAGACTTAGAGCCATTGAAATCTTCTTTTAGATGGTATGTAGCGCTCGGTAGAGCCACTGAAAATCTTCTTTTAGATGGTATGTGGCACTCGGTACTGAAGGAGTTTGGAGTCTCGACAGCACTTCTTTTCTTGGGCATCCAGTCATCTCTGAGCTGATCTAAACTTCTCTGTGCTGACAAAGGATATTTGGAAAATTTCATTGTTGAAGTCTTGAAGGACTTAAAGTCTCATGGTCTCTTTCTAAGAAAGTCTATCAGGAGAGACTGCAGTAGAATTCAAGAGGGCATTTCTGTTACTGAAGACTGTTATATATGGGGATTGTGCAGGCCTGCACAAAGCCAGGAACAGTGCCTAAGCTCAATCTCGTCCCGGCAAGGAAAGAACACTGGGGATTCAATATGAATACTAGCGCTGGGCAAAAAGAGGAAGTGTTTGTGGGAGTTTCTTTCTGTTAAAATAGTCATAGTTTTGCAGAAAAGCAAAACCACAAAAAAAAATTAAAGAAAGGGTTTTGAGATAATCAAAATTAAATTCTTAGTATCCCAGCTACTCTCAAGGAATTCTCTAATAAATTTCACAATAAATTAACAAGAGGGCTCCAGCCCTGCTCCTGGAGATGCAAGAATCTCTTCACTCTTTTCCCCTGCCAATTCCCTCAAATTCCTAAAGGAAGTAAGTTGTTATCCTGGAGTGCTGCATGTCTGTTCCCTAGAAACAGATGGGAAAGTGGAGAGGCCGAACTTCCAAAGCTCTTCCTATGTCCCTGAAGCTAAGAGAAAGTTGGGAAGGTAAAGCACACTAGACCAGTCCTTCTCCTTTCATTGGCACTGGGGGGGATATGGTGTTTGATGAGGGTTTAATTGAATCTGTACTAGAATTGATGGAACATTTAATTCTGCCTAACAGGCATTTTCTGACTAAACTCAGTTTTGGCAGAAAATTCCCTACAAGCTTTGGTCTGGATTTCTTCACTGCAGTCTGGTAAGTATCCAGAAGTGTGGAGCCCAACCAGATCTAGGTAGGAAACGTAACGGGTACTTTTTGAAGGTGGCCAGCAGTGCATGGCAGGCTTATAGCCACGGCTATGTCTAGACTGAAAAGAAAAGCCGGAAAAAGATATGCAAATTGCAAATCACAATTTATGTATCTTTTTCCGCTTTTATTTTGAAAGAGGCTTTTCCAAAATTTGGTGTGTCTACATGGCAATATTTTTTCCGAATATTTTTTCGGAAAAGCAGACGTGTTCATTGGACACAGCAGTGCTTTTCCAGAATACCTCCAATATCCCTGAAAAGCAGTGCAGTCTAGATATAGCCTATCTGTAACACTCAGGAAGCAGGGATTAGAGATAAGTGAAAGTATCACAGTCTTATCATATAACGTAAACACGCATTGAATTTTACTTACCTGCTAAAGATTCGAGTCATCTGAGCTCTTTTATGCACAGCCAGGCTGATAACCAGAAGAAGAAGAAATGCGGTTCCAATTGCTATTCCCATGATGATAACATCACTGCTGGAAACTTGCGAAGAAACAGACACAGAACATTACCTTTTGTTTTTGTTTAGGGTACGTTTACACTTGCACCCTAGTTCAAACTAGGGATGCAAATATAGCCAACTGAAACTGCTAATGAAGTGGGGATTTAAATATCCCGCGCTTCATTAGCATAATCTTGCCCGTGCGTTATTCTGCTTGCCAGCTGATTTGAACCAGAAACTGCGCTTCGGGCCACGTTAGTTCAAATCAAACCCCTTGGTTCAAATTAACATTACTCCTCAAAAAAATGAGGAGTAATGTTAGTTTGAACCAAGGGGTTTGATTTGAACGAATGTGGCCCGGAGCGCAGTTTCTGGTTCAAATCAGCTGGAGAGCAGAATAGCGCGCAGGCGAGATTATGCTAATGAAGCGCAGGATATTTATATCCCCGCTTCATTAGCAATTTTGGTCAGCTACATTTACATCCCTAGTTCAAACTAGGGAGCAAGTATAGACATATCCTCAGGCCTTATTCATACACTTGTAACAAACATTTGCATAGAAACTGAGGCATAGAAGCTGAAAAGTCCAAGTCTTTTTAATTTCTCTTCATGTGGGACCCGTTCCAAACCCCTAATCATTTCTGTTGCCCTTTTCTGACCCCTTTCCAATACCAATATATCTTTTTTGAGGTGAGGCAACCACATCTGTATGCAGTATTCAAGATGGGGGTGTATCATGGTTTTATATAGAGGCAATAAGATATTTTCTGTTTTATTCTCTCTCCCATTTTTAATGATTTCTCACATTCTATTAGCTTTTTTGACTGCTGCTGCACACTGAGTGGATGTTTTCAGAGAACTACTCACAATGACTCCAAGATCTCTCTCGAGTAGATGTAGCTAAATTAGTCCCCATCATATTGTTTGTATAGTTGGAATTATTTTTTCCAATGTGCATTATTTTACATTTATCAACATTAAATTTCATTTGCCCTTTTTTTGCCCAATTGCTTAGTTTGGTGAGATCTTTTTGAAGCTCTTCACAGTCTGCTTTGTCTTAACTATCTTGAGCAGTTTGGTATCATCTGCAAATTTTGCCACCTCACTGTTTACCCCTTTCTCTAGATCATTTATAAATAAATTGAATAGGATTGGTCCCAGGACAGACCCTTGGAGGACCCCACTAGTTCCCTCTCTCCACTTTGAAAACCTACCATTGATTCCTACCTACGCTTTGTTTCCTGTCTTTTAACCAGTTATCAGTCCATAAAAGGACCTTCCCTCTTATCCCATGATACCTTACATTACTGAGAATTATCTAATTCTGCCTATCATGGTAATTCAACTGGAATACCCTAGCAAATGTTAACTGTCAATGTGAGAGAAGCAAACTGTCATACACCTGGGTTCCAGGCTGGGTAGAGCTTCAAGCATCACACCTAAAACCCAGAACTGCCACAAATGAACAGATACCCAGTACAGATCACACATTACTGTTATGCCAATAGCTAACTCACCCAGTGTATTCTACATCAACTATCTTCAGGGGGACAGATTTAGAGCCACAGGAAACATGGACACAATTCTTCTATTCCACAGCAAAGGAGAAGTTGGGCCAGACAGGGTCTTCCCAGTAAGTATCTGATGCACATAGAGAAGCACTTCTCTATGGCGCTAGCACAAACACTCAAGGCATCACATGGAAAAAGAATTCTGGGAGATACATACACTGCAGAGCAGCAGCCTGCACTCAAGTCTCTGGGTGCCTCCAGCTATCTCCATGATGTCAGCAGCACCAAAATATGTATAACTGCATATTTGTGCAGTAAAAAGGGGATTGCATGAGGCATGTTGTGACTGTTGGAGGAGAGACTAGGAATTAATATGTAGAGAAAGAACACGTATTGATCTTAAAGTCACTGTGGTTCTTCAAGATGTGTTGTACACATGTATTCCACCTCTTGTTCGCAAGTGCCTTGTATCCTCAAGACAGGATTCTTTTGGCAAGAAGTGCCTGTTGAGGTTGTGTTTGCCCCGGTCATGCTGGTCTCAAGATATAAGAATAACAAATCGGGCAAGGCATATCTTTTATTGGACCAAATTTGTTGATGAAAACAAGTTCAACTTCTTCAAGAACTAAAGACGACCTCTGGGTAAGTCTGAAAAGTTGTCTTGTTCACCAACAGAATTTAGACCAAAGATATTGCCTCACCCACCTTACTCTTTTCAGTAATTGTTCAAGTGTATTCCCTGCTGCTGGTGATCCATAAGCTGTGACCTCATAGATAGGAGGCTGGTACTCAGAATCTACCTAAATAAAGATCTGAAGCTGGTCCAATAAAAGATAATGCCTCGACCGCTTTGTCTCTAATATCTTGGGCCCAGCATGGCTACAGCAACACTATAAACAACAAAGAAGAAAGAACACTTATTTTGCCTACAGTTACTGTAGTGCCTCAAGATGTGTTATCCACATCTTTGCTTCAGATCTTGAGGCTTCAAATAGAGAATAGTCAGGGACTGGATTGTTAGTCCTCACACAGTATGGGAAGAAATGTGGTGAAAGTTAGATGAATAGCTCTGAGCTCTCTAGCACATTTATATGATAGTGACGTTTCTTCAGGAGTCTAGTGGGGTTGTGTCTGAACATGGTTCAGGTGAGTTTCCTATCTGAGTGTGGTGGCATCCATCACCAGTTTCTTGGTATGTGGAGTTAAGAGAATATGACACTCTTTTGCATTTCTTGAGATGATCTTCTACTAAGTTAATGATGAGAGAGGACTTCTCAGCAGATTTGCACCATTGTGTCACTATATGTTTGTTGAACAGATATAATTGTCCCATGTTAATGATCCTTACGTGCAGCATACATAAAGGCTGGCATGCTGTGTTACAGAAACAGAAGGGGCTATGCAACCAAGAAGTCTGAGGCAGACTCTCCAATGTTTAAGGATAAGCCAGCAGCTGGCTGAGATCTATTATGGTGTTGAATCAATCTCATGGCAGATAAGCATTTTGATCAGGACAGGAGCTTGGAGTGCAAGGTCTGGGAGAGGGTATGAGTGCAGGAGATGATTCTGGCCTGAGAGAGGAGTGAAGGACGGGGTGCAGAGTTTGGGAGGGATTTGTGACTTGGGGGAGAAGGGAGGGAGAGTGCAGAGATTTGGATGGTGACCTAAACCAGGAGGGGGTGGTGACCTGGGGCAGGGAGTTGGGGGCGGGGGTGAAGGGTTGGGGTGCCAGAGGCAGTCTGCAGCCAGGAGGCATTTACCTAGATGGCTCTTGACAAGCAGGAGCCTGAGCCAGGCTCCCTGCCTGCCATAGATCTGCACTGGGCAGCCCATGGGCCAAATTGAGTGGCATGTGAGCTAGATTCAGTGGCTTGGTAGGCTTCATCCAGCCTGCAGGCCGTATCTTGCCCACCCATGTTGTACTGGCATACCAATAGGCACGGGAATTAGAAGGATGGCTGAAGCACCTCAGGCCTAGTCTATACTACATGGGATGGTCCAAGTAAGATACACAACTCCAGCTATGGAAACTGCATTGCTGGAGTCCATGCATCTTACATTGTGTTTCTGCTCTGTGCACACAGCAGAAGGCTGACAGGAGTATTAGCTTTCCTTACTTCTCATGAAGAACAGGAGTATCAGTGCTGATGGGGGTGCCCTTTGAGTTCAATCTAGTGGATCTATACTACACCTGCTAAATCGAACCCCAACAGGTTGACTGCTGCAGCATTCATCTTCTGCATAGAGTAGACGTTCCCTCAGATTGCAGTGTGAAAAGTTGGTTGCTGCTGTCAGAAGGAAGCAATTCTTGAGAATCTTGGTGCTCTGCTGTACCGGTGTGGTGAGATCAGGAATTGCAATTTTTTCACATTACTATTGAATACACAGCATTCACTGGCCACCAGCGCACCTACTCTCAAAGTGTTACAGCACCACTGAGAACATCTGGGTCCCCTGCTTTCTCATGTTAGTCACTCCTGCCAAGCACTTGATGAATACTCTTTGGAGCGGTTGCTAGGCTGAAGGGCAGGAACCTGTACTGACAGAATTCCCCACTTGGAATCTCAGGTACTCTTCCAAACAGGCTAGGAGAACTATGTGAAAGCATGTGCTCTGCAAGTTGAGAACTGGAAACTTCTTCTCCAGGACTGGAAAATAATGTGAACAAAACCCCAAGGAACTTACCTAGGTTCCTGAGCCTCTGTGTGCTTGTAACTCAGGAAAGCCATGCTATTCCTGAGAAGAAGGAAAAATCCAGGGCAGATTCAGTGTCTTTTACAGTGGCACTGGGATATTTTTAAGAGTGCGGGTACTGAAATTCACTCCCTTTATCCCATTCACCCCCTGCCAGGTGAGGCTGGGAGCAAAGTGCTAATAAGCGGGGCTAGCAGCCAGGACCGTGGGTGTGGGGCTGGCAGCAGAGCCCAGTGGTGTGAATGGCCAGCAGCAGAGCCCCTGTTGTGAAAGTCAGCAGCTGGACTTAGGCACTAGACCAGGAACTTGGACGTGCTGCAGCACCCCCTGCACTCTTAGCTCCTGCACCTATGATCTACTAGGCAACCAAGAGGGAGATAGGATAGACACTGTTTACAGAGACTGGGGTCACATTGGTCCAGGAAAGGAGAAGAGGTGAGCTTGGTGCTGCCGTTAAACAGATCTGGAACTTATGTTACTTATTTAACATCGAAAAGGCATGATTCTGATATCCTTATTCAAACTAAGTGTAACCTGATCTGCAGATTATGTATGACTTTTTAAGAATTCCCAATTATCACTCTGAGAATTGCCAGGTTCTTCTCCACAGGTCAAGTCCAATATTATTAAAATTACTGTGTAGTTTGAAGCTCTAATATGCGGAGATGCGACGCTCACACTATAAGAACACTTCTGTATTTACAATAGTTTATTAATACAGCTAGCAAAGACACAAACATTCAAACCCAGTAAGGTGGGTAAAAATAATACATAGTGTAACATCTGAACATCCGTAAACTCAGATCAGGCTACACTTAATGTGAGTAAGGATAGCAGAATCATGCCTTTTGGGTGTTATGTAAGTAAAGATTTCCAGCTCTATTCAAGGGCAGCCCCAAGATGACCACATTGTTGCAGTAAAACCTGGACGCAACAAAGGCCTGGGTGAGAGCTGCAAGGACCACATTAGAATACAGGTTCCAGATTCCTCCTGGCTTTAGACTAAAAAACAGGATAAAATATAACATGCTTAATTTTCCACAGAACTTACGAATTGTAGTCGGAGGGGGCCCACTGTCAACACTTCCTCCATATCCCTTTAAGTTACAATCTGGAGGGGCCCAACCAAAATTACAATGGCAGTTTTTTTTACTGTTGCATATCTGAAATAGAATAAGGGTATAAAAAGACAAACATTGAGTATGTTGATTAAAATACATCCTTCCTGAGTCTTTGGTGCATTCTAATTTCTCTGTAGTGCATGGCATTACATACTACATCAAAGACAGAATGGTAGTTTCCTGCTGGCTACTTTAGGTGTCTCAAAATCTCACGATGTGCGTACCAAACAACCGGAGTCTTCATCTTTTGTCAGGATGAGTGAAAGCACTGACCAAAAGATATATGGAATCAATTTCTCTAACAAACTAAATCAGTTCTCCCTTAGACTTCTGTAGCTCTTAAACTTGTCTCAATAGGTTCAGAAAACAGGGTTCAGCCATAAACTTTCTGAGGGTATGTCTACACTAGCCCCCTAATTCTAACTAGGGAGGCTAATGTAGGCATTCGAAGTTGCAAATGAAGCCCGGGATTTAAATATCCCGGACTTCATTTGCATCTTCCAGTCCGGGCGCCATTTTAAAATCCCCTTAGTCCGAACTAAATGCCCACGGTATACGCGGCAGTCAGATGTTAACTCAAACTAAGAACTCGAACTAAGGATTTAGTTTGAGTTAACATCTGACTGCTGCGTATACTGCGGGCATTTAGTTCGGACTAAGGGGATTTAAAAATGGTGCCCAGACGGGAAGATGCAAATGAAGCCCGGGATATTTAAATCCCGGGCTTCATTTGCAACTTTGAATGCCTACATTAGCCTCCCTAGTTAGAACTAGGGGGCTAGTGTAGATATATCCTGACTAAGCAGTAATTATGGTCTAATAATCAACAATGAAATTGCTTGCTTATTATCGTGTATAAATTGCAAGGTTTGCAGGAGTTCCTTTGCCACAGCTTTTTCTTATTCCTCTGCAGTTATGCCAGGATGGGAATATATCACCCAAGTCTGACCCTTCTGTGCATATTTGGGAACGACTTTGATATTTGTATTTTGAATATAAGCAAACACCAACTAACTACATTTAGAGAAATAAAAGAATAAATAACTAGAAACTATGTCACGGTGAACCTTGGAAATGTATTAGGAAAATTATTTCCAATAGTACTGCTTCAGCATCTTGTACAGTGTCACCACACCTTTCTCCCCTTCTTTGGAATTAACTGCTATGGCTTGTATAGCTGCAAAACCCTTTCATACCCATAAGCTCTGAAGGGACTTCTTAAATGGAGTCAGCTGCTTGGGTTTTTTTCTTCCTCCCCTCTCCCTCTATAGCAGGTTACTCTCCAATAGAGGGATAAAAGATAGCACACTAAGCTTGACTCTCGAAGCAATGAAGTGTGCAACCCTCTAAAATTTCTAAATTGTTTCTTGGTTAGCTTTAAGATTCACTAGAGTAATATCCAACACATGGGCTACGTCTACACTGGCCCCTTTTCCGAAAGGGGCATGCTAATTTTCAACTTCAGAATAGGGAAATCCGCGGGGGATTTAAATATCCCCCGCGGGATTTAAATAAAGATGTCCGCCGCTTTTTTCCGGAGGATCAGGCCAGTCTAGATGCTTTTTTCTGGCTTTTCCCCAAGCCGGAAAAAAGCGGCGGACATCTTTATTTAAATCGCGCGGGGGATATTTAAATCCCCCGCGGATTTCCCTAATCTGAAGTTGAAAATTAGCATGCCCCTTTCAGAAAAGGGGCCAGTGTAGACGTAGTCATGGAGTATTCTTGAAGACCCCAGCAAACCTTCAGCCTAACACCTAATTTGCTTGTTCTGCACTAACTCCCCACTTGAGGGTATAGCTAGACTACAAGAGTTTTTCGGGATACTGGAGGGGACATTTTTGCTCTTCCATTTTTTTTTTCTGGAAGATCAAATGTGCTCTTTTGGAAATCCCTGTATTCCTTGTTCTACGAGAAAAAGGGGAGCTTCCGAAAGAGGGTTTTTTCCCGACATTTGGCCCAGGATCGAGAAAAACCTTTGCCAACAAAAGGATCGAAAAAAGCAGCAGTGTAGCCACATTCTGACTGTAAGAGCAACAAATAGAAATAATTTATTGGCAATAAAACCCCGAATGGCATGAGAGCTGGTTATTTTGCAGGTCTAAGAGTAACATGCATCATATGCGGCTTTGCATTAGATCTTGTATAGTTGATAAGCTACCTCCACAAAATACTTTAATTTTAAGATCTTGTCTGACAAAAATAATATCATTAAAGTCTAAAATGAAGCATCACTTCTAAGAAACTAAGTTCAGTGTTCTACATATTATACTATCAAATTCTGATGATGCTAAAACCTTTACTACTTACCCCTCTGTTACTGCATTTTGTGTAATTACAATCATAATTCAGAACTGATATATGGACACATGTCTTGTTAAAACATATCTGTAAAAGTTCAAATAAATATATATTAGCTAATAGGATGGCATTAAGAAAGCTTGTATTCTGAGTGATTACTAAATGTGAAAACCATGCTACACGTCAAAAAGAAAGGATAATAGTTTAACTGTTGTTTCAGAGTTTTTTAGCACAAAGTCACACTTTTGAGCGGGTACTCAAAGAGTCAGTTTCTGGCAAATAATGTTACTACTTTACATATTTGTAGTGTAAAACTTTGCACTATAAGTTTCTTGAAACAGACATGAGCTGGCAATCAAGACAATAATGCTGGGGGAATATAGGAACTAAGTTAAAAGGAGCTAACAGCTAAAAGTCATCAAGTATCTCCATTCCAATTCTTTAACTATTATAGGAGCTCTAGTTTATTTCAAGCAGTAGAGGATTGGCTTCTTAAAACCCAAGATCAGAGTTCTGGCCTGTGCTTCCCAAAATTATAGTTATGTCTAGTAAGTAGCCTATCCAGTCTGCTTGGCCTGGCCTACATTATATGGGAAGGTCTAAGTAAGATACCCAACCCCAGCTATGTAAATTACATGCTGGAGTTGATGTATCTTACATTGCATTTTCAAGCCTTTCACATGGCAGAAGGCCAATGGGAACAAATGCTCCCATTTGCTTCCCTTACTCCTCGTAAGGAGCAGGAGAGAGAGTGGGGTTGTAACTCTCAAGCCAGCCTCACTTAAACCCATTCATATGTGAAGGTATATCTCTTGATGCTAAAAATTTACCTCTTGATGAAAGTCCTATGGCAATGGGCAACTGACATCAGATGTTACACTTGGACATCAGCGAGAACTCAAGTGGCATCATCCTTCTTCAAACCTACACCTAGGCGTCCATGTGCTAACCTGGAACAACAGCATCTCCCATATCTTTCCCAGGTGACAAAGCAGCCCTATTTAGGGACAGCACTGCTTTCTTCAAAAGAAGAGGGGGAGAGAAAACAATCCCTAAACACAGCTTCTTCCAGTTAATTCTTGTTGGTTATCCTTGACTGACTGGATATCCAATTTTGCAATCAGAAAAGAAAATCAGTAACCAAACAAAGTACACTTTCCATTCTGGAATATACACACCCTTCTTGACATCAATGATTGCCATGAATGCAGGACAGGAGACAGCAATCATTGATAGAGAACTGGCACATTTTAATACTGATGTTGCAATCTTAAGCAAAACACACATGTCTTGTGCCATCCAGTTCACAGAGATTGAATCAGGCTATTCATATGATTAGGTGGACATCCAAAACAGGCAGGAGTTGGCTTTGCCATCAGGACATCACTAGTTCCCCAGCTTGAATCCCAGCCACATGCCATCAGTCCTCACCTCATGACTACAAAGCCTCGACTGAGCAGGAACAATGCCTTGTACTAGTTAGTGAATATGCATCTACTTTGCCTGCTGCAGATGATGAAAAGGAGGCTTTTTACAATATTCTGGATTCAGTGATCTTTTCAGTGCCTTTTAAATCCAAACTATAGATATTGAGCAACTTTAATGCTAGAGTTGATCAGGACTGCATTACAAGGCCAAAAGTGTTTGTATAACACCAAAAGGCAGGACCAGTAAAACACACCCAGAAGGCATGTGGGTTACACTTGGACATCAGCGAGAACTCAAGTGGCATCATCATTCTTCAAACTTGTGGCCAGTTCTTCTTGATAAGATGCATGACACACACCTAGCCTGAATCAATGATAAAGAGAATGCCTCTAGGAAATCAACATACATTTGAACTAAACAGAAAGCACAAATCAAATTATGGCAAATGAAAGTGGCCTGGGTGTAAATGTGAAGCAGTCAAACTTCAAGATTCAGCCAATAGATATGATTTTAAAGCATTCTGTGATGTGCTGAAGGTGGTCTATGGGCCATGCATTACTGGTTATGCACCAGTGCATTCTGCTGATTGCAGCTACTGATCATGCTAAAATCCTTGACTGTTGGGCTGAACATTTTCACAATGTATTAATGTAGACATCAATGTATTAAACCAGATGTCAACTTTCAACAACAGCACTCTCGAGGAGATTCCTTAGTGGCCTAATGATTCACAGTTGGTTATACCACCAACTCTTGATGAAGTAGAAAAAGCTGCCAAGCAGATGAAATCTGTAGAGGCACCTGGCAGTGACATGATCCCATCAGAGATTTATAAAACTGGTGGTGGCCACTTATTTATCACCATTTGGGAGAAAGAGCAAGTCCCACAGGACTTAAAGATGCCCTGATGGTACACGTATATAAGGGAAAAGGTGACTGTGCATGCTGTGATAACCACTGAGGCATCTCACTGCTATCTAGAACTGGTAAGATCCTGGGCCATATCCTCTATAACTGGCTGTCATTACATGTGCTCACCTATGGCATCATTCCTGAAAGTCAGTGTGGATTTTGTGGCAGTCAAGACACTGCTGACATATTTGCAGCCAGGCTGATACAAGTAAAATGTAGAGTGCAACATCAGGATTTCTAAAGGATTTTCACTAAGGCATTCAATACTGTCAGCAGAAACAGGCTTTAGAAGGTACTTGGGTGAAAAAATTATCAACATAGTTCAGTCCTTTCATGATGGTGTGCTGGGCCACATTCTTAACAATGGAGAGACATCAGCATCCTTTGAATTATCAAATGGTACAAAGCAAGGATGTGTCCTTGCCCCTGTCCTATTCAGCAGCTTCTTTTCAATTATGCTGTTAGTTGCTTTCAAGGATTGCACATTGGGCAGACCTAACCTATTCAATTCTGAAGGGATGGTAGCATTTTCAACCTCTGAAGACTTCAGGATCTCACCAAAGTGTTCACTACAACTCTCCATAACTTCTTGTTTGCTAAGGACTGTGCATTGTTGGTTCATTCAGTCAAGGAAGAACAGATTTTTGTTTGTTTTCCTATATCTGCTCACTGTTTTGGAATCACTGTGAGCCTCAAGAAGATAGATTATGTCACAGTCTACTTGGAAAGATCCCAGAATGTCAGTGATCACTGCTGCTGATACTGTCCTTACAGCTGTTGATAAGTTTCATTACTTTGGAAGCATACTATCTTCCAGGATAGATGATGATGACGATGCATCTGCTGACCTAGCCAAAACCAGCTCTGCCTTCAGAACATTGACCAAATACTTTTGAAATTACCACGGTGTTAAACTTCATATGAAGGTAAGAATCTATCAGATAGCTGTCCTCTATATCCTATTGTATGGCTTGGCATCATGGACCATATATCACCACCATGTTTTGAAACTGGATCAGTTGCATATGCACTGCCTCTTGAAGATTGCCCATGTGAGCTGGTGGGGCAAAATTCCTAACACAGAGGTCCTTAAGCTTTGTGGTGTCATATGCATGGAAATAATGCTTATGAACAGTTTTGCTAGACTGGTCATGTTATGAGCATGGATGATACACAGATCCAGAAGATGGTCATCTGTGGTCAGTATAAGTGTTATATATCTTTATAACAGGCCACTGTGAAAGCATGTGGCATATATTCCTGTGATCCCGAAATCCTAGCTCAGGACAGATTGTTCTAGGTGCAAAATACTGTACAAGTTCTCAAATGCTTTGAGAGTCAACGTATCCAAAGATTACAAGAAGAGGACAGGGAGGGAGGAAGGAATGGAGGGAGAGAGAAAGGGAGTGGGAGGAGAGGGGGGAAGGGAGGAAGTGAGGAGGCTTCATTCACTGCCCCCTGCCATCAGCAAAATTTCTCAGCTCCTATTGGCCAGAAACTGGCCACTGGGAGTTTGGGGATTTTGCTAGAGGGCGGGAGCAGCCCACAAAGCTTTCTCCTCCCTGCCCAGATTGCAGAGCAATTAGCAGCCTGCTGTTTAAAGCAGCTGCAGCTACTCTCTAGGAAGCATGCCAGGTAGGCAGCTTCAGGCTGGATCTGGGGGCTTGGAGGGTCGGATTTGGCCCACTAGCCACCTCTTGCCCACCCCGGCCTATAGCCTTGCTGCTGTTTACCTAAGGTTTTTCCTACCTAATTGCCCCCCGCCTCCTCCTTGAATTTGCCATCTTCCCTTGTACCTCCTCCTAATAAGTCTCTTTACTTTGTCTTCCTGCAGCCACAAAAATCTTTCTTTCCAGGGGATGACTACCCTTATCTTACTGCCAACTCCCTCTCTAGTCTAATACCTAGCTTTCTATAGCCTCCACCTTTGCAATCTCATCAGTTGATTCTCTAGAATCAACTGGTCCCACCCAGTTCTTGTCAGACCAATGTGAGGTGCACATCTCTTAACACCCCTCTTATCCTGACTTTTCAAGTGGCCAGGTGAAGATGAAGACAAGGGGCCATAGCTTAAGAGGGGTGTCTAAGTGATAAAAACAAAGTTTATTTCACATAAAAGGGTAGGCTTTCTAAATCATGAAGATTCATTAGACTGTTAATGCATCTTTGCATTAGGAGGTAAGAAAACATTGAGGCTACGTCTACACTCGCGGCTTCTTGTGCAAGTATGCTCGTTCTTGCACAAGAATCCGCAGAGTGTCCACACTGCCCACCGGCTCTTGCGCAAGAAGATTTACAGTACAGCATGGTAAGAGAGGGCTTCTTGCGCAAGAGCTACGCTCTTTTCTAACAGGTGTAAGCCCTCTTGCGCAGGAGCTCTTGTGCAACAGAGCAATGTGGACTCTTGGCAGGGATTTCTTGCACAAGTGTAGACATAGCCTGACAGCCCCTCAACAAAGGAATGAAACAAAGTTTTTGCCATCAAAGGATTCTTGAATGAGATCATGGAGAATCTTGACTATTTCAATTCCAAACAGTAATCAGGAACAGAATAGAACAGCTGAAATCTGTCACTAGATAAACCAGTGGTGAAATCTCTTGCATTTTTGAAGATAAATATATTGCATAGACAACTTTATACAGTGTAAAAGAATTTGTTTTACCTCTGTAGAACATGAAGCCTCTAACCCAAAGCACCATTGAGTAACCACGCTGTGAGACAATACCCAGAGTTGGTTGAAGAGTCCAACTGGACTCTTAAGACAACATGTGGGGAAAGAACAGAAAAGACTCAACACGAAAGAAGAAGCAAGGTGAGGGTGCTGGACTTGTTTTATATTCACTTGGACAACTAAAATAGCCCTGTAATGGTGATATGTGACCTTGCTCAACACTTTCAAGATCAACAATAGTGGAGGAGATGCACAAAAAAGCCCCTTCATCCAAGGGATAAAGAAGTGAGGTCCTACCCCTCAGCTCAAGAATAATGTATTGCACTTCTTGGTGGGTGTGGTAATGCATACATTGCATTAGTAGATGTGCAAGTGGATGCTAAGGCTGGTGTGGTTAGGTCCTGTGATTGTGTCACTTGGACAGATACATGGACAGAGGGGGCAATGGGATTTGTGCAGCGGTAGTTTTGGACAGATACACTCTTAGAAAACCTAAAGTCAGAAAAATGTAAATCTAGCTCCCATTTGTAATCCTTGGAATAAGTGACTGCTGAGATTGCTGGTCAAGGTTTGTCATGAATCCAAACATTACTAAACCACAAAAAAGAAGAAAGCTGCAGGAGTGAAAAGAGTGCATCCAGAAGTCCAAAAGCAGAGCAGGGGCTACCCAATGTACTGCATTGAAAGAAGCAAGGAAGATTACTTTGTGGGCATGCAACATACATATGCATCTGGTGCAAAGAGGATATGGTCCCCAGAGACTGAGAACAGGCTTTGGAAACCAGAATGGCTGAACTGGAGGCATTAAAAGACACAGAAGTACACAGATGAGCCTTTCTGGGACACAGAAGAGTGGTTCCTGATCCATTCTGACAGTCTCTGTGCTGTGGAGGAGGATGAAAATATTAGCATAACAAAAGAAAGGAGTTACGTATCAAGTGGACGACCAATGTTAATGAGGCCAATTCAGTTAGAGTACATGTGTCTCACTCTCAGCAGCTGATGGGAAGGTCTGAATACCAAGAAAGGGAAAATTTCCTTTGTAGTGAGATAACTATTCTAAGTCCTTATTCAGTCCTAATTTGATCGTGTTAAATTTGCCAATGAATTGAAGCTTTGCTGTTTGTCGCTATAGTCTGGTTTTGAAGGTTTTTGTTTTGTTTTGTTTGTTTTTGGTAAAAGGTTGGCTACTTTTAAATCTGTTACTCAGTGTCCAGAGACGTTAAATGTTCTCCTACTGGCTTTCACGTGTTAACTTTCTTGATGTTTGATTTGAGTCCATTAACCTTTGATGCAGAGACTGTTCATTTTGTCAATTTACACGGCAGAAGGACACTGCTGGCACAAGATGGCATACATTGCATTAGTAGATGTGTAGGTGGATGCCGAGGCTAGTGTGGTTAGGTCCTGTGATTGTGTCACTTGGACAGATACATGGACAGAGGGGCCAATGGGATTTGTGCAGCGGTAGTTTTTCTGGATTAGTATTTCTGTGGTGTGTTTCTTTTATTATTCTTTTATTATTAGTGTTTCCTGGGTTAGAAACATGGATAGCCGGGTTTGTCATGACTGGGAGAACCATATGATGAATTGCCCGTGGGTGTGAAGGTTGTGGATTTTGTGAGACATCTAAACACACTTTTATGCAGTGCAGTGGAGAAGCTTGTGGTCATAGACATCTAAGTATTAATGACATAGGGAAAGGAGAAAAGAGGGTTTGGAGGTCATATTTAAGTTTCAGTGTAACAGTTCAGGACCTCCATGTCAGCATTCTCTGAAATGCTTCCAGTTCCATGTGCAGGGTTAGACAGACAGAAAACATGGAAAGGTATCAATGTATGGATCAGATGATGATACAGAGAGCAGGGATTTAAGTTTATTAGGAATGGGAGAAACTTGGGGAAGGTGGTACTAAGAACTGAGGGAAAGCCAACTGATGTGGAGTACCACATAATATGGAGAGACATTCCACAATGTTGGATCTCAACATTCAAGTAAAGAGGAGAGGCTCAACGCTGATAAAACAGATAGGAATTGAAGTGAAACAGACAAATTAAAAAAAGAGAGGCTCATTCAATGACATCACATAAAGGCAGGCAATTAAAAAGTGACATTTTAAAAATTCTTGTATACAAATTCTAGAAGACTAAATAGTAAAATGGGTGAACTTAAGTACAGTGTTGCATAGGCTATTGTTATAATAGGCACCACAGAAACATTGTGGAAAGATTTTAGTCTATTTTTGAAGGCGGGAATACGATGGTGATTGTGAAATGCTCCCAGATATCACAGAAGCTGTAAAATAGATAATTTAATAATAATGGTGATTTCATCTATGTTCCCATTGATTGGGAAGATGTCACTAGCAGAGAGGATGCAGAGAGAAAATTTTAAGACACCATTAATAACTTCTCCTTTGAGCAGATAATCACAGAATACAGAATGAGAGGGGCAATCCTTGATTTAGACCTTAAGGGTGCACTGGATCTTGTCCACGAAGTGAATATAGCTGAAATTATAGGTAATAGCAAACATAATATAATTTCACTTAACATTTATGTGGAAAGAGGGATAACCAAAGAAACATACGAAATGATGGGGGCTAATTTAGCTGTAACCACTCAAGAGGGAGATTTTGGAGACACTGTGGATAGTGCTCTGAAAATATCCATTCAATATGCAGTGGCAGTCAAAAAAGAAAACAGAATGCTAGGGACAGATTAAGACATTTAGGCCCTTAGGGGGGATTTTCAAAAGTGCAGTGATCCCCAGAACTGAGACACTGACCCCTAATTAACATTTCTCTACCCACTACATAAAAGGGAATTGAATACATGCTGCTTCTTGTAAAGAGTTAAGATGGGCTCCTGAATCTATTTGTTGGTGAGAAGAAGCTGTCCTTACAGTGATCTCTGGAGCTTTTCAGGTAAAGGAACAGAAAGAAACCTGGAATGGGGAACAGGAATTCAAGACCATCTTCTCCATTTCATCTCAGCTCCATCCCATTCACACATTGAACTGCACTTACTACAGTACCTTGTTTTCACCACATGTTGTGCCATCTTCCACTGAGCCAACATCCACCATGTCCCTCCCAGCATGAAATTCTGTACCCCAACACAAGGTCTCATCAACTGGAGTTTGAACTATGGACCTAAGACGTTTCATGTCAGGTATTTTTTTAATATTTACACACTGCAGTCTTCCACACAAAACATCACTGAAAGAAAAAAAAATAAGAACAATTGCTTAAAGGTTTACATATGATTTGAAGAATTCTGCAGAACTTGTGGTCTTTGCCTAGTTTTGGGAGCCACACAATATAGATAAATTGGAATGTCCAGAATAGAGCAACAAAAATTAACAAAAAGTTTTTAAAAAGTGACTTATAGTGTATAGGTCAAAATAACTGGGTATGTTTAGTGTAGCAAAGAAGGGTGCAGGAGTGGGGACCTGAAAAAAGTCTTCCAGTATGTCAAGAGCTGTTATACATGGAGAAGTGTTAGCCACTGCCCTCCATGTCCACTGAAGGTAGGTCAAGAAGTATTGGGCTTAATGTGCACCAAGAAAGAGTTAATTAGCTATTAGGAAAAACTATGAGCGGGGCCCTACCAAATTCATGGTCCATTTTGGTCAATTTCATGATAATAGAATTTTAAAAATAGTAAAAATTTCAGCTATTAAATGTAAAATTTCAGTGTTGTAATTATAGGTGTCCTGACCCAAAATGGTGTTTCAGAGGAGAGTCTCATAGTAGGGAGGGCTATGGTACTGCTAGTCTTACTGCTGCTTTTCTATGGCGGTGGTTGTTTTGCCTTCAGAGTTCAGCAGCAAGAAAGTGATGATGGCTAGCCAGCAGCCCAGCAGAAGTAAGGATGGCATAGTATGTATTACCACTTTTACTTCTGCACTGTTGCCTGCACAATGGGGCCTTCAGTCAACAGCCATCACTCTGCCTGAAAGATACTGTGTGGTGAGCTTGTGTTCCTCTGTTTGTTTGGAGGCCCATGTGCTTAGCTGTTTGTTTGAAAGACCATTTGCTGAGGCTAGCAGCTGAAAGCTGTGAGCATCTTAATGAGGCTTTGAAACCTAACTCTTCGTTCATTTCACAAGCTTTAATCAGGAAGGCGAGGGTTATATAAAGCCGGCTAGTAAGCAACCAGGGAGCTTAGCAAACAGGAGCAGCTAACAGGGTGTGTCGTGAGGGAGTTTGCCTTGGCAAAGCTCCAGAGATGTTGGCATTTTTCTTTTTTTTTCTTTTCTTTTTTCTCTTTCTCTTCTCCCCTTCAGGCTTCAGGATGTGATAAAAACAACATCTGAGGAATCTCTCAGAATGAAGTCAGAATGGATAATGAAAGAATATCTGCTGTGACCTGCACAGCATGTGCCATGTTTGTCTTCCTCCCAGAAGTCAGAAGTGATTTTGTCTATACCAAGTGCAAGCTGGTCTCCATATTGGAAGAGAAGGTTAAAGGACTAGAGACTCAAGTATCAACCCTGTGTTTCATTAAAGAAAATGAAGACTTTCTGGATAGAAGTCAGCATTTGATACAGCAGGCACAGGATGCTGAAGAACCAGAGAAGGCAGTGCACAACATGGAAGAAAATCGGCAGCATGTAACCTCCAAGAGAAGACAGACAATTCAGGTAGCCCCAATCCCAACAGAGGTAAGTAACCACTTTCAGGCTCTCTTCACTGGTACTACATTGGAGAATGCTTTAAGAAGAGACCTCTGAGACAAGGGATCTCATGGAGACCCCATCGACCAGAAGGCATGGGATGCATAGTCCTAGGGATGGGGGTTTCATAACCACTACTCCCAAGAGAAGGAGATAGGTGGTGGTGGTCGGGGACTCCCTCCTAAGAGGGACGGAGTCATCCATGTGCTCTCCAGACTGGGAAATTCAAGACGTGTGCTGCTTAACTGGAGCTAGAATTCAGGATGTGACCGAAAGTCTTCCGAGACCGATCAAAGCTTCAGATTGCTACCCCTCCCTACTTCTCCAAATAGAAACTAACTACTGCCAAGAATGACCTTGAGTGGGTCATTGCAGATTATGTAGTGCTGGAAAGAAAGACCAAGGAGTTTGAGGTGCAAGTTGTGTTCTTGTCCATCCTCCCTGTTGAACGAAAACATTCGGGTGGGGACCGTTGACTCTTGGAAGTTAATGCATTGTTGAGCAAGTGCTGTTGGAGAAAGGGCTTTGGATTATTTGACCATGGGAGCGGTTCTAGGCACAAGGATTGCTAATAAGAGATGGAATCCGACTACTGAAGAGAGGGAAGGTCTGCTTCACAGGTAGGCTTGCAAACCTAGTGAGGAGGGCTTTAAACTAGGTTTGTTGGGGAATGGCAATCTAAGCCCTGAGGTAAATGGGAGAGTGGTATACCCAGGAAGAGAAATAAGGAGGAAGGTGCAAAAGAGGAGGACACATGATTTGTACTGAGAAATTAGGGCAATCCGCTAGTTGTCTAAGGTGTCTTTACACGAAGCCTGGGAAACAAGCAGGAAGAGTTAAAAGTCCTGGCACTGTTAAAGAACTATGAATGTATTGGAATAACGGAAACTTGGTGGGATGACACATGATTGGAGCACCTTCATGAAAGGATATAAACTGTTCAGGAAGGACAGGTGGGAGAGAAAAGATGCAGGAGTTGTACTCTATGTAAAAGAGCAGTAGGATTGCTCAGAGCTCCAGTATAAAGCAGAAGAAAAGCCTGTTGAAAGTCTGTGGGTTAAGTTTAGAGATGGGAGCAACAGGGGTGATGTTGTGATCATGGTCAGTGTCAGGTGGATGAGGCTTTTTTCAGACAACTAACAGAAGTTTCCAGATCACAGGCCTTGGTTCTCATAGGGGACTTAAATCACCCTGACATCTGTTGGGAGACCAATACACAGTACACAGACAATACAGGAAGTTCTGGAGAATGTTGACGACAACTTCCTGGTACAAGTGCTTTAGGAACGGACCAGAGGCCATGTGCAGCTTGACCTGCTGCTCACAAACTGGGAGGAATTAGTAGGGGAAGAAGATGTGGGTGGTAACCTGGTGAAGCAGTGATGATGAAATGATCCATTTCAGGGTCCTGAACAAAGGAAGAAAGTAGAGCAGCAAAATACAGACTTCAAAAAGGAGACTTTGACTCTCTCAGGCAACTGATGGGCAGAATCCCTGCAATGCTAACATGAAGGAGAAGGGAACCCAGGAAAGCTGGCTGTATTTTAAAGAAGCCTTTCTGAAGGCACAGGAACAAAGCATTCCAATGCACAGTAAGAAAAGCAAATATAGTAGGTGACCAACTTGGCTTAACAGTGAAATCCTGGGCGAACTTAAATAAAAAAGGAAGCTTACAAGAAGTGGAAACTTGGACAGATGACTAGGAAGGAGTATAAATATATTGCTTGAGTATGCAGGGGTGTACTCAGGAAGACAAGGTGCAATTGGAATTGCAGATAGCAAGAGATGTAAATCGTAACAAGAAAGGTTTTACAAGCATGTTAGCAATAAGAGGGTGATCAGAAAGGGTGTGGGACCCTTCCTGGATGTGAAAGGTAACCTAGTGACAGATGATGTGGTAAAAGCTGAAGTATTCAATGCATTTTTTTGCCTCTGTCTTCACAGACAAGGTTTGTTTCCAGACAACTGCACTAGGCAACACAGTATGGAATGGAGGTGGGCAGTCCTTGGTGGAGAAAAAAAAAAGGCTAGAACTATTTAGAAAAATTAGACATACACCAATCCATGGGGCCAGATGCAATGCATCCAAGAGAGCTGGCGTATTGGCAAATATGATTGCAGAATCAATGGTCATTATCAGGCCAGCCACACAGTTCTGCGCTCTGCGCATGCACAGATCATTCTGCGCATGCGCAGATCGCTCTACACCGGCTCTTCCAGGGTGTACTCTACTTGCCACAGGTGAGTAGATTACACTATCTGTCGAGCCCTGGCCATTATCTTTGAAATCTTGTGGCAATCAGGGGACGTCCCGGATGATTGGAAAATGACAAATGTAGTGACCATCTTACCTACCTCTCCCCTAGCTTAATTAACATCTTTATTAACGATCTGGATGAGGGGGATGGATTGCACCCTCAGCACGTTTGCAGATGACACGAAGCCCAGGGGGAGAGTTAGATACGCTGGAGGGTAGGGATACAATCCAGAGTGCCCTACACAAATTGGAAGATTGCACCAAAAGAAATCTGATGAGGTTCAACAAGGACAAGTGCAGAGTCCTGCACTTGGAACAGAAGAATCCCAAACACTGTTACAGGCTGGGGACTGACTGGCAAAGCAGCAGTTTGGCAAAAAAGACCTGGGGTTTTCAGTGGATAAGAAGCTGGATAGAAGTCAACAGTGTGCCCTTTTAGCCAAGAAGGTTAACAGCATATTTTGGGTGCATTAGGAAGAGTACTGCTAGTGGATCTAGAGAAGTGATTATTCCCCTCTATTCAGCACTGGTGAGACCACATCTGGAGTATTGCATCCAATTCTGGGCCCTCCATTATGGAAAGGATATGGATGCAATGGAGAAAGTCCAGCATAGGGCAACAAGAATTATTAGGGGACTGGAGCACGTGACTTATGAGGATTTCTTTAGTCTAGAAAAGATTGAGGTGGGATTTGATAGCAGCCTTCAACTACCAGAAGGGGGATTCCAAAGAGGATGGAGAGAGGCTGTTCTCAGTTGTGACAGATGGCAGAATAAGGAGCAATGGTCTGAATTTACAATGGAAGAGGTCTAGATTGAATATTAGGAAAAACTATTTCCCTAGGAGGGTGGTGAAGTACAGAAATAGGTTACCAAGAGAGGTGGTAGAGTCTCCATCCCCAGAGGTTTTTAAGTCTTGGCTTGACAACTGCAGGGATGATTTAGTTGGGACTGGTTCTGCTTTGTGCAGGGGGTTGGACTTGATGACCTCCTGAGGTCTCTTCCAACCCTATGATTCTATGATTCCTCTCACCCACCTTCTCAGTAGGTCACCCCCACCCTTTTCCCAGAGGGATGGGATGAGACTTACTTGGTCCGAAGGCTGATGAGTGGACAGGGTCTGGTTTGTGTCCTTACACTGCTGAATTGGGCACCTGCTTCCTTGCTAGTCAGCCCCAAATTGAGCTAGGTTCCTTCTTTTTCTCTTCTTCAGACCAGGTATTGTTTGCAAGTAAAGTGGGGCAGCACCATTTGGGCTCAGAAGCAATCTTTAACACCCAGGACACTGGCCCCTTCTTTCTCCACTCCCTTACAGGAACTTATAAGCATCTGTCTGAAGAATAAGGAACTGTGTTCCATATGCATGCCTGAGTTGATGTCTAAGATATTTTCCTATTATTTCAATTTCATCTTTTTGCTAGCTGTGTAAAATTTTATTACTTTGACTTTTTTAGAATGTTTAAGATAACGTCTATCTGACCCAGACTTGCAATTTCTCAAAATACCTTAGGACCTAGTGACTAGATACATTTCTTAATCAATGGACTTTCTGAGCTTGAAATGACCAGAATGGGAAAGCTCTTGGTTTAAATAAATCTAACCTACTCAACACCAATTGGGTGCTGCCAGTGACTTTAGAAGGAATGTGCTCCATTCTTTTTTTGTCACTGGACTCCCAAGATGGTGTTTCAAGGGAGGAACCACCTAGCCACCAGTTTCAAAAACTGAATTAAAGAAAAAAGCCTGGATGCTGGCTTGTTGATTAAACTGTGTTGCTGCTGCTGTGGCCCTTGACTACACGTCTCTGGCTTTGCTATATTACCATGCCTCACAAAGAAGCCTGTGTTTCCTCCACCCTCCTGGCTAACCATCAAGATGTAAGATTTCAGCAACAAGCAACATCTAAGATTCAATATCTACAAGCAAGTAAACTCGTCAGCAACAAGCCATTCAACACAAAACAGCAGAGCTGAGCAGACCATCAACTATTCTTTTAGACTGTGTACCAACTTCTGAGGCTAAAAGAAACTTTGTGTAGACAATGTTTTCCATGGCCTGGGATGCATGGGGAAATATGCAGAACCACCTTTAAGAAAATCAAGCTTCAAGCACAGTTGGGGGTGAAAATGAAAGGCTTAAATTATACTGCTGGTAAAATGCTGTTCTGCATCTCCTCTTACTTGTCTATGATTTGTTTTCCTACATTATTTTTAAAAATGAGGAGGTTTTATTTACAATGGTTTCTTTTTGGTACATTTTCTAGTGTATGAGAGACATCAATATATATCAATTACTTACTTGTCTTCACACTTATTGTAAGTTATTCCATCCCCACCACAGTTGCCACACCGGTCACCTTTAGTATTCACTGCTTTGAAACAACTCAGTGGGGCCAGACGTGCTGCTGCAAGGAGGAAATATAAACACACATTAAATGACAAGGTGGAAATAAAGAACATAATGTATTGTTCTATTTCCTCCAATCAAGGTTCTAACCTGGAACCAGCATTCTTTGGGATAGACTCTGCATATTCACATTTATGGGAGGCATCCCTGGTGCAGATGTGATGGTGGAAGGTTTAGGTAGCAAAGCCTGTTGAAATTCTCACACCTTTTCCCTCTGCCTTAACTCTTCCTTAATTTTCTGAGGGCAAGGTTATAAAAGGGGGGCATGACATTCCAGCCAACTCAGTGATTTACCTCCTCTAAGTCCCAGGTTGTAATTAGGAATCCAAGGAAGAGGGAGGGTGGGTTTAGCTGTGAATATGCAGATGCAGAGGATATCTTGAAGACTTCTGGTTACAGTTTACTAACCTCTATTTCTTCTTCAAGTATCCTCTGCATATTCCTACCCCATGACAATATGACAAGCAGTATTTCCTTTACGTGAAGGTGGGCTCTATAGTAAACGAGGCTGAAGTACCATTCTGCCAAACTATACCTCCAATACCCCTACTAAAAATCCAAAGAACAGGGTTTTGTAAAATGTTTGCAAAGAAAATGTTGCAGCACTAGAGAGATGTGTAAAAGGGGTATGTTTAAAGTATACCATTGACACTGCCTTGGTCCTAGTGGAATATGTCCACATTTTCTCTTGAATAGGGTCTGATGCTAATGTGCAGATCTCATGGAAGCGTAGACTAACTAATGTTGAGAGTACCTGAGACAAAAGCACTTGTTTTTTATTGGAAAAAATGTCTAACTGTAAGGTTAGTTAAGCTCTGGAATAGGCTTCTAAGGGAGACTGTGGAATCACAATCATTGGAAACTTTTAGAACAGGTTGGACAAACACTTGGCAGGGATGGTTTAGGTTTACTTGTTTCTGACTCCTTGTATGGGGCTAGACTTGATGACTTGTTGAGGTCCCTTCCTATATAACTGTGATTTTATGATAAAAGCTGTTTTAACCGAGTTAAAAGAAGAAGTTACTCACCCTGTGAAGTAACGATTGTTCTTCGTGTTCCACCAGACCGCACACGAGCGGCTTCCCTGAAGCGCTGTTCGCGCCTTTGATCAGCCGTGCACGGACCGGCAACCATCAGTTCCTCTCACCCGCTCAGCTGAAAGAGAAAAACAATTCCAGAGCGGGGAGGAAAGGCGGGTCATGGAGCACCAAGGGGGCACATCTCGAAGAACAATCATTACTTCACAGGGTGAGTAACTTCTTCTTCGAGTGGCCCCGTGGGTGCTCCACTCTTGGTGACTTTGGAGCAGTATCCAAATTGCCCGAGGGCTCCGGAATTAAAGTTTATGATCATGATTGAGTACTGCCGTAGCCATCGAGGAATCTAAAGCAAAATGCTCAACTATAGCATAATGTTTCATAAAGGTAACATTAGAGGACCATGTTGCTGCCCTGCAAATGTCACAAAATGGAACTCCTCTTAGAAAGGCCATAGTAGTAGATAATGCTCTGGTGGAATGGGCCTTAGGAGGGCACAGCAGAGGTTTTCCACGTAGAGAATGACACATAGATATGCATGAAACTATCAGTCTCGAGATGCACCCTTTTGAACAGTCCGCTAATGATATTATTAAACGGTCCATTTTCCTAAAGTCCCTCGTTCTGTCAATGTAGAACGCCAAGGCTCTCCTTACATCCAGTGCATGTAGTGTCGCTTCTTGTACTGAGGCATAGGGTTTAGGAAAGAAGCATGGTAGGACCACTGGTTCATTGATGTGAAAATCAGAAGAGACTTTTGGAATGAAGTCTGGGTGAGATCTCAGCATCACTGAGTCTTTAGAAAAAAACGTATAAGGAGGTGAAACCATGAAGGCTGCTATCTCACTTACTCTACGAGCTGAGGTAAGGGCTAGGAGAAACAAAAGTTTGACGGTAAGTATGTGTAATGGAATCGTGGTTAAAGGCTCAAAAGGAGGGCGAGTCAAAGTTTCCAATACTAGATCCAGATTCCACGGAGGCGGAGGGGGTCTCCGGGGTGGATCAAGGTTTGTGAGCCCCTTCAGGAATCTCTTTGTGGTAGGATGCGTGAATAGAGAGGAGGAATCGTCTATATGATGGAAAGCATTAATTGCTGCCAAATGAACCCGTAGAGAAGCTATTGCCAGACCATTGTCATGGAGCTGTAAAATGTACTCTAATATATGAGGTAAGGTTGCAGAGTGAAGATCTAGATTATTGTTTGCACACCATGCCTGGAATCTGGACCATTTAGCTGTATATGTCGCTCGTGTAGATTCCTTCCTACTGTGCATTAACACCTGTTTGACCCATTGGGAACAGAGTTGTTCAGAATCGCTAAACCGGCGAGCATCCATGCCGTGAGGTGCAGAATCTCGGGTCTTGGATGGCTCAGGGGTCCATTGTCCTGGGTCAAGAGATTCGAGAGAAGAGATAAGGGTATGGTGCCCTTATCGACATCTGGTGGAGCATTGAGTACCAGGGTTGGCGAGTCCACGCCGGGGCTATAAGAATCACTCGAGCCCCTTCTATGTTGATTTTCTTGAGAGCCACTGGGGGAAAGGCATACAACAGCGTCCTTCTCCAATGGAGAAGAAAGGCATCTCCTAGTGAATGACATCCTATGCCACCTCTGGAACAATAGGCAGGACACTTTGTATTGCTTTCCGTCGCAAACAAGTGTATTGTCGGAAACCCCCACCGAGCAAATAAAGGTCTCAAAACATCCATACGGATTTCCCACTTGTGTTCATGGGGAAAACACCTGCTGAGTGAGTCTTCTATTGAATTGTTGATGCCTGGTAGGTAGGATGCTGTTAAAATAGTGCTATTGTGGATACACCAGTTCCATAATCAGACGCTCTCCACACAGAGAGAATGGGATCTGGCTCCTCCCTGCCTGTTGATATAAAACGTGGTTGCAATGTTGTCCGTCAAGATTCTGGTAGTTTTATTCCATACCTGGGACTGAAAATGCTTGCAAGCATGCTGCACCGCCCGCAACTCGAGCACGTTGATATACAACAGCATTTCTTGTGTCGACCAGCATCCTTGGATTGTCAGATTGTTCATGTGCGCCCCCCAACCCGTAAGGGAAGCATCTGTGGTTATTTGCCTTGTAGGTTATGGGCGATGAAAGGGGATGCCCGTGAGAAGATTGCTCGGTTTGGTCCACCACTGAAGGGACTATCGTACATGCTGTGGTACCACTAGTGGTCTGTAGACACTGTGCTTTGCTGGGATGTAAACCGTGGCTAACCAGTGCTAAAGGCAACAAAAATGTAACCTTGCGTTCTGCACTAGGGAATTGTTGGAGCATGCATCAGAGTATGCACAAGGTCTTGGATCGCCACAAAACATTACGTTGGTAGGTAAGCATGTGCCATGGTTGAGTCGAGTCGTGCACCTATAAAAATCAGATCTTGAGACGGAACCAGTGATGATTTTTTTACATTTATGAGAAGGCCCAGCGATGCAAACTGTCTGCACCATTGGACATGCCTCCATATATGTTGTGCCCCTGACGAGACAATCGTCTAAATAGGGGAATATATTCACTCCCGTCCCATATAAGTGGGCTGCCACTACTGCTAAGGTTTTGGTGAAAACCCTGGGGGCACAGTAAAACCCGGTATTGAAAATGTTCGTCTCCCAGTTGGAATCGAAGAAAACGTCTGTGTGCCACGTGAATAGCAACATGGAAGTAAGCGTCCTGCAAGTCGGGGACAGCTTTGTTCTTTTTGAGATGGCCGGTCCCCAAGAAGCCGCCATCCATTTATGATCGGAGGTTTTTGCCATGGCTGCGGGAGGCATCGGGTCAGGCTGCAGTGCTTTGCCGAACGTCATCATTCAGATCTTCATCTCCCGCTCCCTCCGGGCCCTTGATGTAAGCTTGCGACAGTGGGTGCACTTCTGGGGGATGTATGCTTCCCCCAGGCACCTAATGCAAGCGTTATGGCCGTCAGCTGCCAGCATGGCTTTCCAGCAAACTGAACATTTTTTAAAACCGGGGGACCCTGGCATTGCCAGGGCCAGTAAAAGTGGCTGAATGCCTGCTTGATCCCCGCTTTCGCTGCTTTGTCAATTTCAGTTCTTTAGCACTTAGCTGTAGCGCTTTCGAAAAGAACAGTGATTCTGAAGATAAACGTTTTTTTTAACAGAAGAACAGGAACACGACTAACAGTAAAACAGAAAACAGTAAAACAGAAAATTTAAATCTCAGCTTCATTTGCAATTTGGGATAGACTCTGCATATTCACATTTTGAGAAAAGGGATGTAATTTAGACACAACCTAAGAAAGTGGTATAAGAGAGGTAACATCTAGACTGCAGGCTTTTTGCGGAAAAAGCTTTTGTTGGAAGAGATTTTCCGCAAAAACTTCTTGTGCAAGAGCATGTCCACACACAAAAGTGCATCAAAAAAGTGATGTGCTTATGCCAAAGAGAGCATCCAGACTCATTGGATGCTCTCTTGCATAAAAGGCCACCCAGAACCACTTCAGCCAGGGCTTTAGGTCACCAGTCACTTCCGAGTGCTGGTTCCGGAACCTTGCAGAGACACATGCTTAAAGGGACCTCCCTGGACAGCTGTTTTTCTGCTGCTACTGTGTGCTTGCTACCTCTTTGAAGGACTGCAAAGCTTCAGCAGTGCCTGCTATGAGGTTGCCCTCTTCTTTCTTGGATGTCACAGCTTTGTTCTTGAGTGCCATGGAGCTAGAGCTGCCCCATGGCAGACAATGAACCCACACAGCCATGGTGCAGTTTTTGCAGCATTTGCTGCCAGCTGCCTTTCTATTCCTGGAGGACCAGGACCCCGAGCTCCTTCTGGGGACCCTCTCGGTGGCTGCGGCTGCTCCACTCTGGCAACTGCACCTCACTAAACAGAGAAGGTTCTGGAGGCTGGAATCCAGTTCAGACTGGTGGCACCGGCTGGTCCTGGAATGGTGGGACGACCAGCAGTGGGTATAGAACTTTCGAATGCACAAGGCCACCTTCCTAGAGCTCTGTGCCTGGCTGGCACCTGCCCTCCAGAGACGTGACACCCACCTGAGCCCACCATCGCCCTGCAATAGCGGGTCGCAAACAGCTACTGGTCGGTGGGCAACCAGTTTGAGATGAGGAATTCCACCATCAGGTGCTCTCGGGCTGCAGTCCCTGCACTGGAGGGGAGGGGGCGGAGTGTTGGATAATTAACTGTCAGAAGGGCTGCATTGACATATAAAGATGTATGTCAGAGGGAGTATCTTTGGCCAGCCCTGGGGGGCTGGAAAGTCCTGGCACTTACTGAGCTGTGTCCATTGTCATGAGCTTGTATTTCTTAGTATCCTTCTAGAGTCTGCCAGGTACTATTACCATGCTTAATCAAAAATAAACCTGTCTGGGTGCCTTTGTACCTTATTGCATCTTATGGTCACAGGGCAGCAGTGATGAAAATATTTTTCCTGGTATGGGGATGGGGGATAGGTTGGGAGGAGGACACAGCTAAGAGGGGCCACATGACCTCCTCACATGATCTCCCCCCCCCATGTGACCTTGCCTCGCCCCAAGCCTGGGACCTCCATGCTCTTCCCTGTGCCACGTTACTTGGGGAAAGCTGGGGATGGTGCAACAGTTGGCAGAGCTGCAAGCAGTTTTGCTGCTTTCCCTGCTCTGTCCTGCTAGTAGGGAAAGGGGCAGAAGCCCCAGCCATGCCCCAAATCTTTCCAATGTGCTACCTCTCCTATAGTTCCATCTCTACTGCAGCAGTCTTGCTGGAGGTCAGGGCTGGGAGATCTGCTCTACAGAAGAGGCGAGGAGTCCTGTGGCACCTTATAGATTAACTGAAGTGTTGGAGCATGTGGTCTATAAGGTGCCACAGGACTCCTCGCCGCTTTTGCAGATTCAGACTAACAGGGCTACCCCTCTGATATTTGACTGCTCTACAGAGGACATCTTGCTTACTTACCAGATAATTGCAGGGGGAAAGGGAGATGTCATCTAACCTGCATTGTTCTGTGCTGGGTGGGGCAGTGAGGAAAGGATCAGAATGCTGGCAGCTTCTCCAGCTGCCATGCCGCTACCAGCTCCCGCCCAGCTCTGTTCTCTTGCTGGGCTACTGCTGTACAGAGGGAGCTGGAGGACAGGCAGCTCAATAGAGGAACTGAAGGTGGTACAGTGTTTGTAGGCGGTAAGGCATACCAGACCTTGCCGGACACCTTCTTGATGATACAGTGTAACTGGCTGTTTTGTGTTACTTTCACCTCTTTTGGTCAGTTCTCTCAATTTCTGCTGCGCCAGCTGTTTGAAGAGCTGGGGAAGCAAACAGGGATAACACAAAAGGAGCACACACATTCAGAAAAACATCTTTCCACATCTAACCACACTGGTTAGGTGACCCCCCACTACTGATCTGGCAAATGAGCAAGGTGTCCTCTGTAGAAATCATGATCTAACATGACAGAAAATGATGAACAAAGGAACCTTCTTATCCCTTTCTGCAAAAATCCTGACTGTACTTTATTCTGATAACATTAGCCAGTTGTTTTGATATGATGTTACAAGTTGTCACCCTTAAGGCTCTGTAAGTGTGCTACCCTCAGCTCCCTGTTCATTGCTTGCAAACATTTGTTCAGATTTAGGCCATGTCTTCATTAGAAGCACTGTGGCAGAAAACCTCTAGCACTTTAATCCTGTCTTACAGCCCTTCCCAGCTTGGCATCATCAGCAAACTTTACAAAGGTTCTCTGTCCATTGTTTAAATCACAGCAAAGATACTGAACATAACTGGACACAAAAGTTATCCCTGTGGGACCCTACTTAGTATGTCCTTCAAGTCTGACTGTTTACTTCTGATCATTATTCTCTGGGAACAACTTCCCCATCAGTTATGTACCCACCTTATGGTAACTTCACCAAGGAGGGGTTGCAGCGGCTCTCCGCTGTGTTCCAGAGCCCTTTTATCCCGTTATCCAGCGAGGACCCACTGCCTCTGGCCGCCTTGGGCTAGGCGCACTTGGGCTGTCACCTGCCTGGCTCTCCAGCCTTGAACCTGCTCCTCCCGCAAGATTACATGCCAGTGGTGGCTTCCTGCATTGGAGGAGTAGGGGGGAGAGGAAGAAGGAGAGAAGGAAAAGGGAGAAGGAAACCCCAAGGCTCCATGCCGGATCTGGCTTGTGGGAAAGTGCACGCTACTGTGGGGAGAGAAGGAAGCTAGCGCTGGTATGCTAATCTTGGGAAGGCGGGGGGAGATTTGAGGCTGGAGCTCCAAGCATGAGATGGCCTCAGTGTGCTTGGCTTGAGGCAGGAGGAGATGGTGGTTCCCTGCTGGTTCCCAGAGCGTCAGGGCCCCGAAGTGCAGAAAGGAGTCACTGTCACCACCCTGTGGCTTGACCCCAGCCATCCTCCGGTAGCTGGAGGGGGCCCAAGAGACCACAGATGCAATCAGTGAGGAGGGTGGAGGGGCTGAAAGACCAGAGCTGAGAGCAGGGAGAAGGGTAGGAGGGCCAGGGGCAAGAGGCTGGGGAGGGAGAGGCCAGAGCTGGCTGTGGCTGGGGAGAGATGAGGGGGCCAAAGGCTGGGTGAGGGGAGCCCCTGGCTGGGAGGAATCGGAGGCTAAGAGGCTGGGACTGGCTGCATTCGGGTGGGGGCCGGGAGGTTGGGGCTGGCTGTGGGGGGTGGGAAGGCCAGGGCAAGGAGCTGGGGGGAGCCAAGAGGCCAGGGCTAGCTGCAGCCAGAAGAGATGGAGGGGCTAAGAGTCCAGAGGGAGCCCAGAGGTTGGGGCTGGCTGTGGCCGGGGAGATGCGGTAAGAGGCTGGGACTGGCATGGCCCCAGTGGCCAGGGAAGGGACCAAGAAGGGGTGGATGAGAGGACAGGGCTGGCATGGCCCTGGCCCTCCCCAGCAGCCAGGGGGAGAGCTGAGCCTCCCTACCCCAAGGACGGGGGGGTTGGCAATGTAGCCAGCAGAGAGCACCACAACCTAGTGTTAATAAAATAATCTTTTTAAAGGCTGTGATCTGATTCTTGTGTCTTGGAAGGTAACAGGAGGTCTGTCTATGCACACCCATGACTGAGAGGTCAGCTATCAGAGATTACAATTTGTTTTCTTTTTTTCAAGTTCTCTTGTGCTAAAACAGCTTGTGGCACCCCTCTAGAAGAAGTTCCCAAGTACTTTCTTCCTTGGTTCAATAAGAAAGGGTTGTTATTTTTTAACTTGGTGGTGGCAGCCTAAGGTCAGGAAATCTATGACCTTGGGGACTTTTTAAAACACGAGCTTCTAGAGGCAAGGCATTTTAAGGTCTCTTGTGGGTCCCCACCTTCTGTGCCAGAGTGGGGAAGAGCCTTGACAAACCCAAATTTCCAAACCAGTTGTTCTGAAAAATCAGCTGCCTCATGTGCTAGGAGCCACTCCAGACCTCTTCTAATCCTTCCTGGGCTGAGAAACATGAGAAAGCATGTAAGATTCAACAGCAGGGGAAGTAGCGTGCAGACACGGCAGTGATTATCAATTACCAATCCTTTTATGTAGGTGTGGTATACAAAATTAGATATGGCAAGCTCAGGGAGAAGGGGAGTTTCCCACCAGAGGTGAGACTGGGTCATCAAAGATTGCAGCCACTCCCAGCAGCCACAAATACTCTCCCCCTTTATGGCACAGACTCGTAAGCAAAAGATTTTACTCTAGTCCCCATTAGACATTCATAAAAACAGACCAATTTTCAAAGAGTTAATCACAGAATCATAGAACTGGAAGGGCCCTCGAGAGTCCCCTGCACTCATGGTAAGACTAAATATCATCTAGACCATCCCTGATGGGTGATTGTTTAACTTAATCTTAAAAATCTCCAACCATGAAGATTCCATAACCTCCCTAGACATTATACTCCTGTGCTTATCCACCTTGACAGTTTAGACATTTTTCCTGACACCCTACTTAAACCTCCTTTGCTGCATTTTAAGCTCATTGCTTCTTGTCTTATCAGAGGATAAGAATAACTTTTCTACCTCCTCCCTACAATAACGATTTAGGTATTTGAAATCTTTTGTCATGTCCCCTCACAGACTTCACTTTTCCAGACTAAACAAACCCATTTTTTTCAAATCTTTCCTCATAAGTCATGTTTTCTGAATGTTTAATAATAGCTGTTGCTCTTCTCTAGACTTTTTCCAATTTGATCCAATCTTTGTTGCAATGTGGTGCCCAGAACGGAACAAAATACTCTAGCTAAAGCCTAATTGGCGTGAAGTAAAATAGAAGAATTACTCCTTGCGACTTAAAACACTTCTATGAATATTTCCACAATGATATTAGCTTCTTTTGCCACAGTGTTACCTTGTCAACTCATAGTCATCTTGTGGACCACTATGACCCCAGACTCCTTTCCACAGAACTTGTAATGCTGCTATGTATTTTTGTAAATAATGATGCAGTTCTTGCCTTTGCCAAATAAAGCTTTGCACTGCCTCTTGTGGTCATGGCACTTCCCGTGGAAACAACAGTTATTGCTACCGCATGGAGTTCCATCTTGCTTAAAAACATCCTCTGGGCACCAATGTGAAGTCCCATTGCAGTACTCAGGAAGGTCACATATGCCAATACTTTCTCTGCATATTTTCCCTTGTCTATGAAACTGTTAAAATAAGAACACAAGGATCTAAAGATTATTTTTCTCTGGAGGCCTATTCCACAAACAGCCATTTACCTTCTTAAAATGTGTTTGATTTGAGAGTCCCCAGACAGCTAGCAGGAAACAAAAAAGCCAAGGGAAATTGCTTTGTCATTTATTTTAACAGATCGGGTAAAATGAAGATGCAACATAAACAGTCCTTGTGCTATTTATTAAGGACTGCACTCTAATTCCAGTGTTTAAAATATCTAAGATTGGTTTCCACTCCAAAATTATCATAAAACTCTTCATCCTTGAATCAATGTGAAAGAACAATGGAAAGCATAGTTTTTTTCCAGTCCACACTTTTTTTTTCTCCATGTTGAGTCTGCTGAGGCTAGAACTGGGGTCATTTCACCCACATTGTTTGTTTGCTGGATCGGTCAGTCACTGAGCAGAGTGTGACATGGCCCACCAATCAGTATCCTCTACAGAATAAGCACTTACTGGAAGTGGTATTACTGTAGATCCTAGAAGCCATAATCCAGGTCCCAGATTCCATTGTGCTCATCATAATACAAACACAGAAGAAGATAGTCCCTACCCAAAAGAGGCACAGCCCAAGTATAAGACTGGAGACAAATGATGGATAAAAATGGAGGCGGAACATACAAGGAAACAGTTTGGCAGTATTAGACGACTTGATAGGCAGTGGTCTCAGCCTAACTATTGTCAGTTTCTGATGGGTTAATGGAGGCTAGTATCCTGGGTGGATTGGTGTTGAGCATCAACAACTCAATAGTAAATGAGATACACCATGGTCGGTATTGGTCAAGAAGTGCTTTGGATGTGAAGAAAACTAGCTGATATTTAATGTGATAGAGAAAGAGCCAGGAGAGGCAAGCAAAGACACAAATGAAATGATCAAAGACACGGACTAGGGAAATGATCTTTGCAGCAGCATTATGAAAGGGAATGAGTGAGGAAGTCTTGCATTTGTCAAGAACAGAAAGAAGGATAAAGCAGTAATTGAGTTGTGAGATAATGACAGCTGGGATGAGAGTTTTAGCTGTCTGATTGGACAATAAATTTATACAGAAAGCATCAGCCAAGTTAAAAAACTGCCTGGATGTGAGTTTCTAGAGAGTGGTCTAGATCAATGATAAGAACTAGGCTTGAGGTACAGACAGGATGATGTTGTTTACAGTGATCAAAAGGAGGCAGTGGGGAGAGCATGGAGGGGGTAGAGAGAAACAGTGGAAGACTACTGTTTTAGAGATGCTATGCTTGAGCTTGTGGCTGAACATCCACGAGGAGACATAAGAGAGACAGGCTGATACTTCTGTTTGGAGAGAAGGCAGTTCTTTAGTAGCAAAATAGTTCTCTAAAAATGTGCTTTGTTTTATCTGTAGCCTGAATCTCTCCATGAATCTTTGAGTAAATGCAGCTGTGACACATATATTTCTGGTAGATGGGTCTTTTTCCCCAGTGCCCAATTAGTGTGCCCAGCACAAGACATATATCAGAAAACATCCTTTTGAACTTTTGTCTAATTTTCCTGAGCATCTGGGCTGGAAGAATTGGGTGATGTGACGAAGGTGGCTTGCTCTTAGAAGGATCGTCTGCACGATGGAAGTAAAGGGCTGTAGACAGAGGAAATTAGTATAGAGTTTCTCCCATATGTCCTGACCAGTTGAGGTACTGATCTGTAGGGTGGGCTGAATGGAAGCACTTTCTGCTACTGTACTGGTTCCTTCAGCAGCGGGCGCCATGCTTATTGTATCAATGATAGCACAAGAATCCTCTGCTATTAAAATAGGTTTTTCTGGATTCTAGAGGAGATGGCTTGATCCTTTATTACAGAAACTTTAGTTAGGGGCCTAGTTGCCACCCACGTCTCCTCCAGATGATCTGAGAAATCTCAGCTAGATCTCCAAAGGGTATAGAAGAGTAACTTCTTTCTGTCCAAGTAAGGATACCTTACATTGGGAGATGGAATAGGCTCACCTTTCATGTGAGCTATCTCGACAATGCCCAGATGACTCTGGACAAAAAGGTGCTCCATGCTGTGGCTGGAAGCCATGAATGATGATAGGCAGAAATTAGAAGTCCTTGTAGGAAAATAATATTAAAGAAAATATCAATTAGGGGATGTTTTGAAATAAGCTATGGCAACACAGTATTTGGAAGTCTATGGTCTATGGTCTCCAGCAAGCAAGGTCTATGGTCTCCAGCAAGCAAGGCTTCTTCGAGTGCACTATTTTTAGCTGTAAATACAGTGCTTTCACATTTTGAGTGAGGCTGGAGCTTGTGTTCCCAAGGCCACTCCAGCTGCCCTGAGGTTTTGGAGCCTGAACTTCAGCCAAAGCTGCAACATCAAAATCACTGTCTACACAGCACACTAGAACATGTCTTGCTAGCTTTGCTCCCAAAAGATGAGTAGATATTCCAATAGAACAAGGGCGGGGGTCTTTTTTGAGTTGGGGGCCATTGACTCTCAGAAAAATCAGTCGGGGGCCAGAGACTGCAGGGATGCGGTGGCAGACTGGAGTGCTAAAGTGGGCTCCCCAATGCTAGAGAGGCCCTAAGGCTCAGAGGCCAGATCCACACAAGCCAAAGGCTGCATCTGGCCTCTGGGCCTTAAGTTCCCCACCCCTGCAATAGAGCTTGGAGCAATGCCCTGTCAATGGAGGCAGAACATTCTGAAGAGGATGCTGATGGGCAGGTCCTTTCAGCTTTTTATCAGTCTGGCATTGACAATGTTAGCTGCCATCGTAAGTAAGTGCCCAAACTACCAGGCTATAGAAGCATTCTCAAGCTTTCCCTGGCCCAATGATCAGTCACTCATGAATAATAATAATGGATAATTATTCATAAACTTTTGATTTGATGTGGAAAAACATTTCATTTGAATATTATTGAAACATTTTGATTTTTTTGTTTCATCAATATCTTTGATTGAACTCTTCATGAATTAGCAAATGGTTTGGGGTTAACTAACATTTCATTTTTCAGCAAATAAATCATTTACTAAAAACAAATTGCCCAACTTTAATCCCAACCCATCTATATGGGATTAGCAGATCCAAGTGCTTGAGAAGGAAATTATGAAAATGAATAGCATTACTATAGGCTGCTAACTTTTTAAAAATTAATTAAACATTCAGTTTTCCATAAAATACAAAATCTGCTATACATTTTTCTTACCTGACAGTTTTTGCAGCAAAGTCCAGAAACACAAGCAGCACCTGGCTTTATTGTACAATTGGAAAGGCAGCAACCACTCCGCTGGCACACCTTCAAGAACAAAATGAAAAGCAATTCACCTTAAAATTCTGCTATGGGACTTTCCAGTATTAGCACTGCTCTTACCATTTATTGTATGATTTCAAACAGTACCGAAGCTCTGTAAATTTGAGACAAACTCCCATTTTAATCCTAGTTTTAATTACATAGAATTTGTTTAAAGTATTATTATTATTTATTTATTATTATTATTTAGCTATTTCTGCTGCACAAGGAATCCAAAGAGAATGCTACCATCAAGAGAGGAAGGATCCAGTGTTTAGGTCAGCTGCTTGGCACTAAGAACATAAGGATTAATTGTCTGCTCTGCTGTGAGCATAGGCAAATCATTTATTTTTTCCTGTTCCTTGGTTCCCTATTTGTAAAATGGAGGTAATACGGAAGCACTACCTCATAGGAGAATTGTGAGGATAAATACATTAAAAAGATTGAAAAGATTGTGATGTGCCAGACATAACAGGCACATAAGTACCATAAATACATGTAATATTCCTAATGATTTTAAGATATGTGCAAACAAAATGAAGAGGTGCCCCACTCAGGGCTGGTCTTACCATGAGGAGATCTGAGGCGGCTGCCTCAGGTGCCAGACTGTAAGGGGGGGGAGGCACCACTAGGACCCAGAGAATTGAGACCTTTCAAAGTTTTGGTCCAAGTGAGGGGACATGGGGGTGTCATTTGAGCTCCCTGCCTCAGGTGCCAAAATGTTGTGGGCTGGCCCTGGCCCCACTTGAAGTGTTGGTGTGTGCCTGTGCTGGAAAGTGGAGATTTTTCATACCAGTGCTCAGTGGGGACACACATGTGCAGTGCTGGTGGTTCCTGATGAAGGATATGTTTACACTATCCTGGAAAAACTCCACTGCGTCCAGGGAAGGTGTTTGTTCTTCTGCCTTTTTTTGCAGAAGAGCAAACACACTTTATCGGGGAGAACTGCATACCTCATTCTACAAGGAATAAGGGCTCCTCCAAAAGAGGAGGCTTTTCTGCCATTTGGCCCCGTATAGATGTATAGACAGAGTTGGCAAAGGGTGTTTGTTTATTTATTTATGTATTTATTTATTTTGCGGGGGTGGATTCCTGGGTGAGTACGACCGAGGTGTGATGTGTGGTTGCTGGAAAAAAATTGCTTCAGGTTAGGGGGTTGTTTGTATGTGAACCCTGGCCTGTCTCCCAAGGCTTGTGAGTGTGAGCTATCGTTTTTCAGGATAGGCTCTAGATTGTTAATGATGCACTGGAGAGATTAAGTTAGGGGCTGTAGGTGATGAATGGTGGTATTCTATTATTTTTCTTGTTGCACCTATCTTGCAGAAGCAGATTCCTGGGTACTCATCTGGCTTTATCAATATGTTTCTTCACCTCCCGAGATGGATATTCAAAGTTTTAAGAATGTCTGATAAAAATCCTGTAGGTGTTTGTCTCTCTCTGTGGGATAGGAGCAAATCTGGTTGTATCTTAGGGCCTGGCTGTAAACAACTGCTTGTGTGATGTGTCCTGGATGGAAGCGAGAGTCATGTAGGTAAGAATAACAGTTGGTAGGTTTTTGGTAGAAGGTGGTACTGTACTGTAGTGTCAAGGAAGTAGATCTCCTGTCTGGACTGGTCAAGGCAAAGGTTGATAGTGGGATGGAAGTTGTTGAAATCCCTGTCCACACATCTATACAAGCGACATCATCACATAATCTAACCACATAAACTACAATCTCATACAACTGCACATCCTCTAATGGGATATATGCCATCAAGAACCAGCAATGCCCCTCTGTCCTGTATATTGACCAAACAGGACAGTCTCTACGACAAAGGATTAATGGACACAAACCAGACATCAGAAATGGTAACCATCAGAAACCTGTAGGGGAATATTTTAACCTAACTGGGCACTCATTAATGGATTTAAAAGTAGATCCTCTGCAAAAGAATTTCAAAAACCAACTAGAGCGAAACTGCAGAACTGGCCTTTATATGCAAATTTGACACTCTCACGGCCTTAAAGACATGAATTGGATGCGCCATTATATTTAACAGCCAACTGACATCAAAAGCTAAGTATGGGACTTCCAGCCCACTCAATTAGCCACAATAGCATTGGCACTGCAATTAAGAAGTACTTTCCCCCAACTCTCTTCTTTTTCTTTCATATATTAGGAGATTCCCGACCCCTTTTTTCATATATATATTATATTATAATCTTTAAGGTGTTACAGGACTACTGTGAATTAGCAAATATAACCTACGGGTTGTACACGTTTTTACAAATGCCGTTCCCGTTCTGCCTGCCCCCCCCCCCCCCCCGCCAAGCAGGGTATACATGTCCGCATCTAATACAAGCCGATTTTTACTCAAATTAAAAGAAAACAAGACCAAGATGATAAAATCAGCATCTTCGATTTAATAACAATTTAATTTAATAAGTGTTGTTGTGTGTACTAAAATACATTCAAAGTTAAAACGTTACTTACTGTGAAGCTACTAAAAATAAATAAATTGTAACAGTTTTAAACTAAATACAGTAAAATTCCATTGGTCCGGCATCCAATGCTCCGGCACTCCTGATGGTTCGGCACCATCAGGAACCCAGAAGTGCTCTTGCAGTCCTAAAGGTGCTGGATTATCGGAAGTTTACTGTAGTACATGCAGCATGCTGAATCAGTTTATTCTGCATCACTTGAGTCAGAACTAGCATCTTCCTCCTCAGTGTCTGAGTTTTCAAAACTGTCAAAACTTTCATCATACTCACTGTCTTGAAAAACGTCCATAACCTCGGCTAGGCGTGCTTCAGTGACAGTTAAAGTCTGTGGTGCCGTGTCAGAATCACAGTCGTAGTCGCATACAGAGCTAGATGAGTAGACTTCCAGAAGAATTTCACATTTACGGAAGCCATTGTGAATAGTAGCCAGTTTTATTCTTTCCTAAGATGCCAATACCCATTTGCAAACTCCCACGTAAGTTGCACGGTGCTGTCAACCTGCCAGAGTGAAGGTGTGCTCCCCGTTTTGTCATCCAATTATCCCATTCCTCCGGATGAAGCACTTGAATGGATGGTTGACAGCCACATCAAGCGGTTGCAACTTGAAGGTCAGTCCACCTGGAATTACGGTGATATGTGCTCCCATGGCATTGATATATTTTTGAACCAAAGTTTCTTTATGGGCGGCTAAGGCATCTAAAAGTAGCAGAGATTTTGGATTAAAAAAAACCGCCTTTTCGTGCACGAAAGCAGCTGTCTGTCCATGTCTTCGTCACCTCTGTGTTCATCCAGCCCTTTCTGTTACAGACCACAGAAATGTCGGCTGGTAGTATTTCTCGAGGCATCGTCACCCTCTTAAAAATTACCATTGGTTTTAATTTCTCATCACCTGCCGTGCATGCCAAAACAACGGTAAAACAGGTGTGTTCATGACCTGTGGTTGCTACACTGACTGTCTTCACTCCAGCTGCTGCAACAGACCGAGTTGTGGGTATATCGAAGAACACGGGCACCTCGTTCATGTTAATGACTTTATTTGGTTTCAAGCCCAGCTGGTTAATTTCTTTATGGACAAAATATTTAAAATCATCCATCTTCTTCTCCCACTCATCAGGAAGCTGTTGCCCAACAGATGTCCATGCTCGAACTGAAAGGTTATTTCATTTCATAAGTTTGTAAACCCAGTTATCTGAGCCCCCTTTAAAATCAATTTTTATTTCTACAGCAATAAGTTGAGCCTTGAGCTTTGTTATATAGCACTGTTGATACCGCACGTTGGCTATCTCTGTGCAAGAACCCACTTCACCAGGTTTTCTTCTAGTTTTGGCCACTTGTCTTTCTTTCCTCTGCATGCTCTTTTCTGAGGATTTAATTTCTCAATCTCCGTTTCTTCTTTTCTCCACTCCCGAACAGACTTTTCGTTGATGGAAAATTTTCTCCCCGCTGCTCTATTGCCATTTTCTTTTGCATATGTCAGAACAGATAATTTAAAATAGGATGTATATAATTTGCGCTTAGGCATCTTTACAAATATTTTGTTATAAACAGAAGAGGTTTTAAAATGGTGTGGTTCATAGGGCTTATATACCGGCAATAGGGTAGTACTTACTGCTTAGTGGCCTCAGCTGCGGTTTATTACCAGTTCATTACCCATGGTTCATTACCTGCGGGTTATGTACATCCGTGGGTAACCTAAGATTTTTTTAAATTTTTACATATGAAAGAAAAACTGTCGATAATACGAGTGCATGTTACATATGGACGCGGGTTATATTCACTAATTTACAATAGTTTTTTTTAAATTACAAATGAACATGGCTACCCCTCTGAGACTATTAATAGTGTCATGTGCAATTTTTATTAGCATACACTTTTTGTACCAAAAAAGTTAAATTGGTTTGGTCCCAAGACTGATTCCTGAAGAACTCCACCAGTTCATCTTTCATTATGATCTGTTACTGTATCCCTTTGAACCAGATGCTTGTCCAGCCTTCAGTTGTAATATTAATCTACATCTTTTCCAGTTAGTAATTTTCCATGTATAATGCTATCAAATTAGATCTACTTCACTTCCTTTTTATACATAAAAAAGTCATCTTTGCGAAGAAAGATAAGGTCACTAGGGCAGAATCTACCTTTTGTAAAACCATGTTATATTTTTATCCCAATTGTTATTTACCTATATGCACTTAAATCTCAATTTGTTTCAAGGTCGTACATACAACTGAGGTCATACTAACAGCCCTACACTTTCCTGGATCATTTTTCTCCCTTTATTAAAAATAGGTACTATATTAGTAATTCTCCAGTAATAGGAATGACCCTTGAGTTTATGACTTACACAAAAAGGAAGGTGTACAAGTTGGGCCTCCCTGATCTGGCACCCTCAGGAGGGACCTTACTCAACTCGGATGAAGGATTTTGTGGGAACAGGGGAGATTTTCCTGTCCTCCTCTGCCACTGGCCCCTCCCAGACTTGGTTTTGCTACAGGCAGGAGGCCTGCTCCCTCCTCTGTTGTCACACATCAGTCCTCAGTGGGCAGCCTCACTGCCATGTGCTGGGCCCCAGATTTGTTGACTGGGCCTGCTGAGCTGCGTCAGGCCCCAGCCTCATTGAGCAGGCCTGCTGCCCTGCGCCTGGTTTCCCAACCCTGCAGGCATCCTGGCCACCAGCCCTCTCAGGACTCTCAGTCATGCAGCTTCCATAGCAGATCACAGATGTTACCAGGCCACAGAGGGCCAGTTAACAGAAGTTCAGCCTGTGTTTTTTTTATTTTAACATCCTCATAAAATTCATTGTGTACTTTTGCTTTGTACACAACATTTGATGTGCATAAGTTATTCATATGTAACAAAAAACAGTTAAATTCCTGTTTTAAGTGCAAAATTGAACTCATTCTTAACTATGGATCCATGAATAGCACTTGCACCATAAAACCACATCTCACAAAGTAGCTTTGAAGCTGGATAAAACAAACTTACTAATACCTCTGTAAAATCTGTATAAAACTAAATACTTTAATTACTAACCTCATCCATACCACAGTCACATTCCTCCTCCTCTTCTGTTACACCGTTACCACACATTTGTGTTCCAAATATTTTCTTTTCTGGTATGTTAAGAAGGCAAGTTTTTCCTGGTTTTCTTATCATGTTAAAATAAGTTGCTCTGCTGCAGTTACTGAATTCTGTGCATATAAAGTTCCTGGACAGGAAGAAAAATACCTACTATCAGAGAGAACTTTTATCTGTTGGAATTGTGACAGACCCTCCCCATGCTTTATGAAATTGACTTATGGATACAAATATGCATAGCTCGAAGATGCTTTGGATAAAATACCTCATGTAATCTACCAATTTTAATATGTGTCTACTGGATCTGTATATCTTATTTTGGTGTATGTTTCACTCTTGAATGTAAAGTTAGAAATATGCAGTTTATGGTTTTAAATATGGAAATGAAAGCCATCAACGATCAGCTGTAAACAGCCTCTTCTATCCTATAAGTGTGTGTCTAGACTACAGGATTTTTTCGGAAAAAGCAGCCTTTTTTCAAAAAACTTCACCTGCATCTAGACTGTTGCCACATTCTTTTGGAATTAAATCAAAAGAACGAGGCAGTTTTTTCGACCACGGAAAACATTTTACGAGGAATAACACCTTTTTTCAAAAGTGCTTTTTTGAAAAAAGGTGCTATTGAATGCAATCAGGGCTTTTTTGAAAGAGAGCATCCAGTCTGCCTGGGTTCTCTCTTTTGAAAAAGCAGCTCGCTTTTTCAAAATAAGTGGTTGCAGTCTAGATGCTCTCTTTTGAAAGAGGCTTTTTCTAAAGATTCTTTTGAAAAAGCCTCTTTCGAAAGAGGCTTGTAGTCTAGACTTACCCTAAGTGTGGTTGGTGTTAAGAAGACATCTGACTACCCCAACAGGCAGGGTCTCTTCTTCTTTGCCCTTAGCTCCTATAGGAGCATAGGCCATCAACAATTTCTTTCCAAGCCTCTCTGTCTTGTGCCACCTTTTCTAATTCTCTCCAGCTTTTGCCCATTTCCCTCACACTCACATCCAGGTCTCTTCTCCAACTATTCTTTGGCCTTCCTCTTCCCCTTTTTCCCTGTGGGTTCCAGGATAGGGATTGTCTGGTAATGCTAGTTGGTGGCTTCCTCAGTGTATGGCTAATCCATCGCCATCTTCTTCTCAAAATCTCTTGCTCTACTGAGTATTGCCCTGCTCTCTCATATAAGCTAAGTTTCTAATTTTGTCAGACCACTTAAGGCTAATGATCTTACACAAGCATTTATTAATAAAAGTTTGCAATCTTTTGATGTTTGTCCTTGTTGTTTGCCATGATTCTGAGCCATATAGAAGTACTGATCTTACATTTCTGCTGAAGATCCTTATTTTGGTCTGTAGCTTGATCTCTCTTGAATTTCACATATTCCTCAAAATAATAAAAGAACCTCTTGCCTTCTGTATTCTAGTCTTAATATTTTCATCAGTACCTCCCACTTTATTCATAATACTACCTAAATAGGTGAAGGTATCAACTTCCTCCAGTGTCATTCCCCTCAGGACAATTGGGCTGCTGTTATTTGCTGCATTCACTTTCATGATCTTGGTCTTCCCCTTGTGGATCTTCAGTCCCATCTGCTGTGAAATCTTGTCCAGCTTCCCTGTTTTATTTTGCATTTGAAGTTGATTATGTGACAGAAGAGTTAGGTCATCTGCAAAATCAAGGTCTTCTAGCTGTTTAAACAGGGTCCACTGGATTCCATTCCTCTCATTAGCTGTTGTTTCTCTCATGATCCAACCAACAGACAAAAGAAAGAGGAAGGGGAAAAGAACGGTTACTTACCTGTAACTGTTGTTCTTCGAAATGTGTTGCTCATGTCCATTCGAAGTAGATGCGCGCACTGCGTGCACTGCGCCTTCCGGAGCGTTTTCCCTAGCGGTACCCGTAGCGCCGGCAGGGCGCCCTCTGGAGTGGCGCCGCCATAGCGGGGCATAAGTACCCCTGCCGGCGCTGCCCCACCTCAGTTCCTTCTTGCTGGACACTCTGACAAAGGAGAGGTAGGGTGGGAGTCGAATGGACACGAACAACACATCTCGAAGAACAACAGTTACAGGTAAGTAAACCGTTCTTTTCTTCTAGTGGTTGCTCATGTCAATTCGAAGTAGGTGACTACCAAGCTAACCCCACGGAGGAGGGGTCGGAGCAGTCATGCCACCAGAGTCATGAAGTGAGGTGAACAATAAACTGATTTATTTGAACAATTCAACACTGATAAGGTACCATTTAAGAACAAGACAACCGGAACAATATTTACATATTTACATCACAGATTTGAGGACTGCAGAGCCCACCCTTGCATCCTCCCTGGTCTACTGAGGTAGCGCATAGTGTGTTGCAAACATATGAAGGGAAGACCAGGTGGCTGCCCTGCAAATTTCTGTGATCGGTACCTGGGCACCAAAGGCCACCGAGGACGCCTGCACCCCGGTGGAGTGTGCCTTCATCCTGGGTGGGGTTTTACCAGCCAGGTGATAGCATTCTGTGATGCATTGCACCACCCATCTTGATAGCCTTTGCGTGGAAATAGGCGACCCTTTGACCCTGTCCCCGAATGCAATAAACAACTGTTGTGATTTACGGAACGGCCTGGTCCTATCGATGTAGAATGCCAGCACCCGCTTGGCATCCAAGGAGTGCAGAGCCCGCTCCTTAGAGGAGGCGTGGGGCTTTGGGAAAAACACCGGGAGATAAATTCCTGGGACAGGTGGAATGGTGATACCACCTTCGGAAGGAAGGCTGGATGAGGCCGTAGCCTTACATTGTTATTGGAAAAGACAAGGTAGGGCGGGTCTATAGATAACGCCCTTAGTTCCGACACCCTTCGAGCCAATGTAATGGCCACGATAAAGGCAACCTTCAATGAAAGGTGCAGCAGGGAACACGTGGCCAGCGGAGGACCACGTTAAGGTCCCAGGTGGGAAGTGGGGCCCTCACCACAGCTTTTCCAGGCCAGTAAGAAACTGTTTAACCACTGGGTTAGAAAAAAGGGAGACTCCTGCAATACCAACATGGAAGGCGGAGAGAGATGCCACATGGACTTTGACAGAAGAGGAAGATAGGCCACTAGACCGAAGCTGGAAAAGGTAGTCAAGAATAGTTGGGATAGGAGCCAAGGACGGGTGTACTCCTCTCCGGGACGCCCAAGACGAGAAGCGCCGCCACTTGGCAGCGTATGACCATCTAGTAGAGGGTTTCCTGCTACTGAGGTGAACCATCTGAACCTCTTGGGAACATTCCCTTTCAGGTTGGTTCAACCACGGATAAACCATGCCATTAGATGGAGAGACCAGAGATCCGGGTGAACCATGATCCCCTCGCCCCAGGGTTGAGTGAGCAGATCCCGGACTGGAGGGAGTGCTATTGGGTCCTGGACAAGCATGTCCACCAGGATGGGGAACCAGAACTGTCTGGGCCACCTGGGGGCTATGAGAATGATCGAGGACCGAAATGTCCTCGCCCTGGTCAATACCCTGGAGATTAGGGGAAATGGGGGAAAGGCATAGAGGATGCCCTCTGGCCACACGGTCGTCAGGGCATCCCCCAGAGAATATTTCCCCAGTCCCAGGAGGGAACAGTAGTTCCTGCACTTGGCATTGCTTGCCGAGGCGAACAGGTCTAGGCGGGGATAACCCCACCTGCAGAAAACCTGGCGGAGAGCAGAGTCCTTGAGGGTCCACTTGTGAGCTCCAAAGTATCTGCTCAGCGTGTCCGCTAGCAGGTTTTTGCACCCCGGGAGGTATTCCGTTTGAGGAGTGATGCCGTGTGTGACACACAAATGCCAAAGTTGCAGGGCCTCTTTGCAGAGGGGAGGTGAATGCGCCCCACCCTGCTTGTTGAGGTAAAAGACCGCCGCAGTGTTGTCCATACGAACCAGGATCGAGCGGTGAGCGAGCCTTGGCAGGAAGGCTTCGCAGGCTCGCCTTACCGCCCGCAATTCCCGGACATTTATGTGTAAGGCTCGCTCAGAGGGGGACAAAAGGCCCTGAGTTCTGTGTCACCTCAGGTGCGCTCCCCAGCCCAGGTCGGACGCATCGGTGACCAGCGTCAGGGAGCGGGGAGAGGTATTGAAAGAAACCCCACTGCGTACCACAGGTTCCTGGGTCCACCATAGGAGGGAGTCCAGAATTACTTTGGGCACCGTAATTATCGAGTCCCAACGACCCCTGGACTGGCTGAAGGCCTTCGCCAACCACGCCTGCATGGGTCTCATTCTCATTCTGGCATGGCGGACCGTGTACGTACACGCCGCCATATGGCCTAGGAGCCTGGAGCAGACCCGAGGGGTCATTATAGGGGACCGAGTTAGCCCCGAGATCAGCTCCACTATGGAGAGGAACCTGCTCTTGGGCAGGAACGCCCTTGCCACCCTCGAATCGAGGAGGGCCCCCACAAATTCTATCTGTTGCGAGGGAGTCAGGGATGACTTCCCGATATTTATCAGGACTCCTAGCCTTAGGAAAAGGGCTCTTGTGAGTGCCACGTGAGTTTCTACCTGCCCGTATGAGCAACCTCGGATCAGCCAGTCGTCGAGATATGGAAACACGTGCACCCCTTGTTTGCAGAGATATGCGGCAACCACCCCCATACATTTTGTGAATACCCTCGGTGCCGTACATAAACCAAAAGGGAGCACCGTAAACTGAAAGTGGTATTGGCCCACCATAAACCTGAGGAACCTCCTGTGGCTGGGTCTGATTGCCACGTGGAAGTACGCATCCCTGAGGTCGAGAGTCACGTACCAGTCTCCTAATTGTAGCACTGGGATGACCGATGCCAGGGTCACCATTCTGAACTTGTGTTTTACTACCGCCTTGTTTAGCTCTCAGAGATCCAAGATGGGACGGACCCCTCCTTTCGGTTTGGGGACAACGAAATAACGGGAGTAAAAACCCCTTCCTCGCATCTGCGGAGAAACCTCCTCTATCGCTCCTTTTTCGATGAGTGCAGACACCTCCTGACAGAGGATGTGTTCATGAGGGGTGTCCCTTACTAGAGATGGTGAAGGGGGATTTGAGGGCGGCAGGCCTAGGAAAGGGATAGAGTAGCCTGCACTTACAATGTTCAGAACCCAGGCATCTGAAATTATTAAGGCCCAAGCATGGGCAAAAAGGGATAGCCTGGCCCCAAATAGGGGGCCGGGGCAGGAGATTGGTACGGGACTCTCGAACGAGGCGTCAAAACTGAGGCTTGCCCTGATGGGAAGAACCGTGAGGACCTCCTTGCTGGGTATCGGTCCTGGGGCAACGACGTCTACCCCTAGCCACCTGAGGGTGCGCGGCCACCCCGGAACCTCCACCGGAGGCCCGGGGACGGTGCCTCCAGTAATCCCCACGGGGGACCTGGGGCTGTGCCCTTCCCTGCTGCCTATAGGGCAGCTGTCGCTGCTGCGGAGCCGGCGTGTGGATGCCCAAGGACTTCAGGGTGGACCTAGTGTCCTTCAGAGTATGGAGCCTAGAGTCAGTGTGCTCCGAGAACAGAGCTTTGCCCTTGAAGGGCAAGTCCTGAGTTGTATGCTGCACGTCCGGGGGAATTCCCGAGACGTGGAGCCATGCCCCCGACGCATAACGACACCAGTTGCCATCGTGCGGGCCGCTGAATCCACAGTGTCTAGAGCCGCCTGGAGAGCGGTTCGCGAGATGACTTTGCCCTCTGAGGCAACAGCCACGAACTCCTGATGGTCCTCCACAGGGAGTCTGTCTCAGAAGTTTTCGACGGCCTGCCAGGTGTTAAAGGCATACCTACCCAGCATCGCCTGCTGGTTAGCGATGCGGAGTTGTAACGCCCCTGTGGCGTAAACCTTACGGCCCAATAGGTCCAGCCTCTTAGGCTCCCTAGCCTTTGGAGAGGGGCCCAGCTGAGGGAGTCTTTCCTTTTGGGCCACAGCCTGCACAACCAAGGACCCAGGGGTGGGTTGTGAGTACAGGTAATCATGCCCCGAGTTTGGGACGTAGTAACACCTCTCAACCCCTTTTAAGACAGGGGTCAAGGTTGTCGGCGTTTGCCACAGGACATTGGTGATCTTTGATACCGTTTTGTTAAGTGGTAAGGCTAATCGCGCAGTCGTGTCTTCCGTAAGGATGTCCACCATTGGATTCGTGTCCTCGATAACAGGTTCCACCGGAACGGCCAAGTTGGCAGCCATGCGGCGGAGGAGGTCTTGGTGCATGTGGGCATCCATTGACAGCAGACTCGGCGCAGGGTCTGCTAGTGGCTCGTCCGGGGACGACGACGACTCCTGAAGTGGCACAGGAACAGTTGTCGCTAGCTGCGGAGCCGTCTAAGTAGCTGGCGCTCCCAATGGGTCCACCTCCAGTGCCGGCGGTTGCGGTGCCACTGGATCGTGTTGAGGTGCCTGGAGAGGGGAGGGAGGGGCTCGGGACAGGCTCGCCGACGGTTGGGAACGGTGCCCTGACGTCCCTGACCCCAGAGAAGGAGGCAGCTGACCTTGCCACTGATGGTAGGCCCAGGGGGTCCAGAAAGGCCAGTGTGGTGTGGAGGCCATGTTTGTTGAGTGTGGTCCCTCCTATGTCTGGACCTAGATCTATGGGTCGAGGATGCCCTCGAGGAGCCCGAACGGACAAGGAAGCATCCGAGTCCGAGGAATAATCGGACTCCGGCCAGGGTGGAGCCGATGAAGGAAGCGGGGCAAACCTTGCCATTGACTTGGGTTTACCCGCATGAGTACATCGTGGCTGCACTATTTGTGGGGCCGGGGGACCCATGGCCTGTGTCGGAAGGCCCGCTGATGGTTGTGGCACTGGGGTGCCCAGGCCTGGTGCCGGTTGAGTCGCTAGCAGCTGCGGCCCCGGGGTGCCCAGGTCCGGTGCCAGTTGAGTCGCCAGCAGCTGCAGCACTGGGGTGCCCAGGCCCGGTGCCAGCTGAGTCACTAGCAGCTGCAGCACGGGGTGCCCAGGCCCAGTGCCGGCTGAGTCACTAGCAGCTGCAGCACGGGGTGCCCAGGCCCGGTGCCGGTTGAGTCACCAGTAGCTACGGCACCGGGGTGCCCAGGCCCGGTGCCGGTTGAGTCACCAGTAGCTACGGCACCGGGGTGCCCAGGCCCGGTGCCAGCTGAGTCGCCAGCAGCTGTGGCACCAAGGTGCTCAGGCTCGGTGCCGGTTGAGACGCTGTCCACGGCTGCGGTACCGGGGTGCTCAGGCCCGGTGCCGGGTGAGTTGCAGCCAGCGGTTGCGGCACCGGGGTACCCAGGCCCGGTGCCTCGCGAGACCACTGCGTCGGTGCAGGTGAAGGCACGGAGACGGACGCCGGCTCCTGGATGACCTCCATGGAGAAGAGGAAGGTCTGAGTGGACGCCCCATGGCTACTCAGATACGGTACCGGCACCGCCAAGCGGGGAGCTGGCAAGGAGCTCAACTGTATCTCAGGTCGCGGATGGCTGGAAACTCCCTGAGAGTGACAGCTCGGCGACGAGAGGGGTGCCGAAGTAGCGATCGGTACTGACCTCACATGGGGTGGTCCCGACGCATAAGCCACTTTAGCATGCCGACCTGGACCATTCCGGGGCGAAGCCGTAGCCAGCCGAGCCTCCAACGATGGTGACCTCGACCCTTCCGAGTCCACTGAGGTCCTGCGCCGCCTCGAATGTATCTGGCGTGGACGGGCGGTGTGGAGGTAGGCGACCAGGACTACCTAGGCCTCCTCGGCGCCGACGGTGCAGAGGGGACGATATGCGCACCGGAGAGCCCACAGTGCGGTGCCCCACTGACATTGTCTTCTTCGAAGGGGATCTTCCCCGGGATTTCTTCACTCTTTTAGTCGGAGGAGAGTGCGATCGGTGCCGAGAAGTTGACGCCGACACACGGTGCCGGTGGGGGACGTCCCGCGCGGAAGCCGGTGCGCTGCTCACCGCAGGCTGTTCCGGCGGCACCGGCTGAAGCGCTGTCTCCATGAGGAGAAGTTTCAGGTGGGAAATCCTTTCTTTTCTGGTACGGGGCTTAAAGGACTTGCAAATTTTACAGGCAATAGCCAGATGAGCCTCACCCAAGCACTTAAGACAGCTGTCGTGTGGGTCACCCCGGACATAAACTTCCCGCAGTCAGCGCACGTCTTGAAGCCTTGCGGCCCTGGCATTCCTTACCCCCAAGGGGGAAGGAACAAAGCAAAAAACCTAACTATCTAACTGTGAGAACTATTTACAAATGAATGTGAGAACGGGAACCATTAACTAACTAAGTAGGCTTGGGAGATATGGAGACGCTCCAACGACCGTCGCTGCGGTAAGAAGGAACTGAGGTGGGGCAGCGCCGGCAGGGGTACTTATGCCCCGCTATGGCGGCGCCACTCCAGAGGGCGCCCTGCCGGCGCTGCGGGTACCGCTAGGGAAAACGCTCTGGAAGACGCGGTGCACGCGGTGCGCACACCTACTTCGAATGGACATGAGCAACCACTCGAAGAAGAACAGCAGACATCCTTGCCGAACACCAGACTTTATTCTGAAGAGTTCTGTAAGTTGATCCTATCTTCATAGGTTTTTTTATGAGCTTCTGAGGGATCCCATAACGCTGTAATAATTTCCAGTGTTTCCCTATCCAAGCTGTCGAATGCTTTTTCATAGCCCACAAAGTTGATATACAAAGAAACATTCCATTCTAAACATTGTTCAATAATTATGCGCAATGTGGCTATCTGATCTATACAAGACCTATTTTGACGAAAGCCTGCTTGTTCATCTCTTAGCTTGGAATCTATAGTTTTCTTGAGTCTTTCTAGAATTACCATTTAATACTTTGCCTGGCACTGACAAAAGCATGATTCCTCTATAATTCGTGCATTCTTGTAGGTCACCTTTCTTTGGCAATTTTACTAAATAACTTCCCTCCAGTCTCTTGGTAATTCTTCCTATCCCCAAATGTTACCAATAAAACTGTGGAGCATTTCTGTTGATTAATCTATGTCCACCTTTATAGCTTCTGCCGGTAGTCCATCAGGACCTGCAGCTTTCCCACTTCTTAGAAGTCAAATTGCTTCCTTTATCTCTTCTTTACTTGGCTTGCTACAATCAACAAAGGGGTCTTCTTCAGCTGGCTGGATTTCTGGGGGTTCTTCTGGAACTGATCTGTTTAGAGGGTCACTAAAATGTTCTATCCATCTTTCCATCTGGTTTTCTACATTTGTAATCTTTTCCCCCATTTTATCCTCGATGGGTCAGTTATGTTGTAAATATTTTCCTGAGAGTTTGTTGGTTGACTTATAGAGACCTTTCATATTTCCTGTAACTCAGCTTCTTTTGCCAAGTTGTCAATATAATTTTTCTTATCTGCTCTAATGCTCTTCTTAACCCCTTTGTTTGCATTTGTCTAGTTCTCTTGGGCTATAATTTTGGCAGCTCTGGTTTTACTATTATATAAGAATACTTTCTTCTCGCTCCTCTCTTCAATCCTCCTAAGTGTTTCCACTGATATCCATTCTCTATGCTGACGTTCCTTTTTGTCTAAGACTTCTTCACATGTACTGGTCCAGGCATCTTTTATTTATCGGCACTGGTTGTCAATGGTTACATTTTTTATCTAGATGTTCCAGTGCTTGATATTTATTGCTAAGCATGATACAGAACATTTCTTTCTTTACCTGGTCTTTTAAAAATCCTACATTATAATGTGGTCTATAGTTTTGTATTGTCCTGTTTTCGTAATTTTAGCTTCAATTTTGCCATCAGTAGACGGTGATCTGAGGCCACATCAGCTCCTCTGTAAACTTTAACATCCTGTAAGGATCGTCTAAATGGTTGGTTAATGCAGAAGTGATCAATCTGATTCTGTGTTTGATGATTGGGGGTATCAATGTTGCTTTATAGATGTTCTTATGTGGAAAAATACTTCCTCCTATGATAAGTTGGTTAACTGCACAAAAGTTAGCAAACATTTCCCCATTTTCAGTCATAACTCCTAACCCATGCTTCCCCAAGGTCTCTTCATATCCTGTGTTGTCATCTCCTACTTCGGCATTAAAATTGCCCATAATTACGATGACATCTCTTGGTTTTGTCTCATCAGCCACATGCGGTAGTTTGTTATAAAATTATTTTTATTGATTCCTATTTATCATTTGTTGGTGCATAACACTGAATGACAAGCATATTAATTTTTCTGTTTATGGTCCTGAATGTTGCAAGGATATTTATTGGCCCTGCAGGTTCCCATGCTATAAGAACTTTATGTGCCTCTAGTGACAGCAAGAGTGCAACCCCCTCCGTATGTGGTGCATTTTCATCTTCAAGTTAGAGAAATGGTCAGAGGTAAACAGGATGAAGTTTAATAAAGAGAAATGCAAAGTGCTCCACTTAGGAAGGAACAATCAGTTCCATACATACAAGATGGGAAGCAACTGTCTAGGAAGAAGCATGGCGGAAAGGGATCTAGGGGTCATAGTGGACCACAAGTTGAATATGAGTCAGCAGTGTGATGCTGTTGCAAAAGAAGCAGCCATGATTCTGGGATAAATTAACAGGTGTGTTGTGAGCAAGACACAAGAAGTCATTATTCCCCTCTACTCTGCGCTGGTTAAGCCTCAGCTGGAGTACTGTGTCCAGTTCTTGGTGCCACATTTCAAGAAAGATGTGGAGAAATTGGAAATGGTACAGAGAAGAGCTACAAGAATGATTAAAGGTCTAGAGAACATGACCTATGAAGCCAGGCTTCATGAACTGGGCTTGTTTAGTTTGGAAAAAAGAAGATTAAGGGGGGACATGATAGCGGTTTTCAAATATCTTAAAGGGTGTCACAAGGAGGAAGGAGAAAATTTGTTCCTCTTGGTTTCTGAGGACAGGACAAGGAGTAATGGGCTTAAAGTGCAGCAAGGGAGGTTTAGATTGGACGTTAGGAAAAAAATTCCTAACTGTCAGGGTGGTCAAATATTGGAATAAATTGCCAAGGGAGGTGGTGGAATCTCCCTCTCTGGAGATATTTAAGAACAGGTTAGATAGACATCTGTCAGGGATGGTGTAGACGGAGCTTGGTCCTGCCGTGAGGGCGGGGGGCTGGACTCGATGACCTCTTGAGGTCCCTTCCAGGCCTATGATTCTATGATTCTAATATGAGATACCAAGCTGTTTTGAAATGAATATCCTCTCACAAGAAGAAGCTAGGAGGTGGAAGTACATTCAGAAAGAACCAGTCATCATTTTTAAGAACTTGGATATCCCAGTAAGGGCCTATGGAAGAATCTGATAGAAAAATGAAGTTTAGGTTACTTACCTGTAACCAGAGTTGTTCAGTATGGACTCTCCATATTCACAGTCATGGCATGCTATGACTGGTGAAAACCAAGTTAGCAAATGCCCATTGGAGAACACACATACCTCCTGAGCAGATAAGAATATAAAAATTGAAGAATCTAAGTAGATCTCCTGAAGTTGAGATGTGTGTCCCTGTGGGTGTGCCACTCAGGTCTCGGTGCATCCTCGTGCTGCTGATTGGAGATTTTTACCTAGCATTGCCTCCCACACTGCTCATACACAGTTTCCGCCTCATGCTGTTTTTGTACAGCGCGACCCTCTCTTTTTTCCTTTTCTACTGGAAATCCAATAAAGGGCTCAAAGGAGAAGGGAGGGTGGCTCTGGAGTCCTTCAGATTGTTAATCTTTTTGTCTGCCTTTTTAAAAAACAGAGTTTCACCTGTGAAAGGTAGGTCCTGTATTATTTGCTGGGTCTCATAGGGAAAATGTGAGACCTGGAATCAAGAGCCCTGTCTCATGCCTACTCCTGTAGCTGTGACCATGTCTGCCTCATGAAGGGCTGCTTGCAGGGATGCCCTAGAGATCACGCTACCATCCTTCACCAAAGCTGAGGATTTAGCCCGGGAGTCTCAGGGGAGCAACTCAGTAAGTGTAAAACCTTAAAAACCAACAAATAGTGTAGTAGCACCATAAAGACTAACAAAACATATAGATGATATCATGAGCTTTTGTGAGCATAACCCACTTCTTCAGTCATCTGAAGAAGTGGGTTGTGCCCACGAAAGCTCATGATATCATCTATATGTCTTGTTAGTCTTTAAGATGCTACTAGACTATTTGTTGGTTTTTAAGGTTTTCCTGTTACAGACTAATTCAGCTACCCCTCTGAAGCTCAGTAAATGTAGTCATTGCCAAGCAGCTATTGTAGACATGTATGCTGCTGTTGGCCTATTGATTGGAGATGTGGAGTTGCAATCACCCCAAGATGTATAACTTCTGTCCAAATAGACACAATTCTTTTGCATTCCTATTCTTAGTCAAAGGATCCTGGAAAGCTTGGTTGACAATGTTGACCACCAGAGAGTCAGGTTGTGGGTGGGTGTATAAATGTTTGCAGCCCTTGAAGGGTATAAAGTACCACCATTCAACACACTTCATGGTAGGTGGCAGAGAGGCCCCAGGGTGCTGGTCATGTTCTTAATAGTTTTGGTAAGTGGTAATGCAATGCAGGAAGGACCTAAAGAGGTTAAGCTGTCCATAAGATCTGCCTCCTCAACAATTTCCTCTTCCTTAATATCCAGACCCTATGTAACCTAGCATAGCAATTGCTGCAGCATCCTGGAGTCATCCAAAGCTGAGGCAATGTGATTGGAAGTATCTATGCATAATAGAAGGCATGCAGAGTCCCAGGGACCTGAGAGTGGCTCTGTTGTTCAGCCTTTTGTCTATCTTTTCCAAGAAACAGAATTTCACCCTCAAAAGGTAGGCCTTGTATTACTTGTTGGACCACAAAGGAAAAACCATAGTGGTCATGTCTACCCCATGAAGGGCTGCTTGAAGGAATGCACTGCAAGTACCTCATCTGGGATAAATGAGGAGGAGTCTTAAGAAGAAGGTGATTTCTTCCTCCTGTCTGCCCCCAGAAGGATCTTGTGAACCTATGGGAGTAGCCATGTTTTACATATGGCACTCCCATTTGTTTATTTTTACAACCCCAGAATATTAGCTATTTTTACAACCACACTGCATTGTTTGTTCATTCATTCTGTGATCCACCAGATGCCTTTCTGAATTAATACCACCTCCAATGAAGGAAAAAATATGAGAAGAAAAAACAGTTTTCTGGGGGCGGGGAGGAGGGCAAGGTTAATAACATAAAGAAACGGGTAAAATTTCAATCAGAACTATAACAATAAGACTAACTAGACATATTTAGATTAAGACGATATTCTTAACAGATTGCTAATGGCTCCCTCTTTAGTTGGGGTAGTTGAGAAGGAACTGAGGAAGATTTGCCCACGTGCAATGGCTAACCTCTTGCCTCAGTAAGAACAGAGACAGCACATTTGAGTGCCCAGAAGATACTGCTACCGAAGTTCTCTGATCAGCAATACAGGGATGCAAGCACATCTACAGTGGAGCACCCACAAGTGCTTCCTGGAGATAGTTACTGCTTCTAATTCCAAAGCCATGAAATTGGAGGGCTTGGAATACAATTTGGAAATGGGGGGGAAACCCCCATGAATCCCAAACAGGCTACTGGATAGATGCAAACCCCACCTGGACTATTAGTCAACCAGTCAATGATACTCCTAAGAGCGGATCCATGGAAGAGTGGAAACATCTTGATGAAGAACAATGACAGTGATTGTGCTGACAAGAAATGTAGAACTGAACACCTGATTCAGAAGATGACTACTCTGCTTCTGTTGACCAAAGAAGTGCAGTTTCAAACAATGCTGCTGACTAGTGCTCCCACAGAAAAGCAAGCATTATAAGTTTTCCCTTCAGCAGTACTGAAGTACATAGGTATGTAAGGCTGACAACACCGCTCATTGATGTGATGCTGTTCATTTTCCTGTGCCTGCCAGCATGAGAATATTGACTCTTGTGCTGCTTGTGATACCAGCACCAACAGGGTTGGTATGTTCCTGGCAGTCACAAATGCTTTTGGCATGGTCAGTGTTGACATAGTGGTAAACTGAACAGAATAAGCTAGACTCAGTGACCCAGCCAAACAGATTTCTAAAACCCCACTAAATAGACACTGTGTCATTGGCAGCACGGCCGACCTTCTTTCCACCCATACAAGGTCCCGGGAAGAGAAAACTCTCAAATAAACTGGGACATTTAACTTTTATTTTGATTCCCCCAACCAAAGACATTCAAAAAACCCAACAAATCTTGCAAAACCTAAGGCATTAGGGCCTGTGCTGAAACCACCCCATGTAAATAATTGGGTTTAGTCTGATTCTGCTACGATCTGAGAGAAAACCTTTAGGGGATTCCTTTACAATAACCTTATCAAAAGACATAATTGTTGTACTACAAACGTTAAAAGGAAGCATTACTCACGGAGAATATGACCACATGAGGCATTTTCCTTTTCTGGGGCATTTGCAAACACAACCTCTAGCTGTATTTTTCTTACTATCATCATGTGGAAAGCCAAGAGAATGGCCCATTTCATGTGCAACAGTGGTTGCATCATAGAGCATGGATTTAGATCTTGCCTATATACAATTAAACAAGACACAAAGACAAGAAGTAGTTATGAATTACATAAGAACATAAGATCGGCCATACTGCGTCAGACCAAAGGTCCATCTAGTTCAGTATCCTGTCTGCTGATGGCAGGCAATACCAGATACCCCAGAGGAAGGGAACACAATAGGTAATTCTCACGTGATCCCTCTCCTGTCACCCATTTCCAGATAAACAGAGGCTAGGGACACCACTCCTACCCATCCTGGTCAATAGCCATTGATTGACCTAACCTCTATGAATCTATCTAGCTCTTTTTAAAACCCTGTTAAAGTCTTAGCCTTCATCACATCCTTTGGCAAGGAGGTCCAGAAGTTGACTGTGCTCTGAGTGAAAAAAACCTTCCTTTTCTTTGTTTTAAACCTGCTGCCTATTTGTTTCATTTGGTGACCTCTAGTTCTTATATTGTGGGAATAAGTAAATAACTTTTCCTTATTCACTTTTTCCATACCAGTCATGATTACATAGACCTCTATTATATCCCCCCTTGGTCTCCTCTTTTCTAAGCTGAAAAGTCCAAGTCCTTTAATTTCTCTTCAGATGGGACCCATTCTAAACCCCTAATCATTTCTGTTCCCTTTTCTGACCCTTTTCCAATGCCAAAATATATTTTTTGAGTTGAGGCAACCACATCTGTATGTGGTATTCAAGATATGGGTGTACCATGGCTTTATATAGAGGCAATAAGGGTACATCTAGACTACAGGCTTTTATCAACAGAGGCTTTGTCGACAGATACTGTTGACAAAGCCTCTGTCAATAAAGAGCGTCTAGACTACAGCCAGTTCTGTTGACAAAGCAAACTGCTTTTTCAAAAGAGAGCATCTAGACTCTGTTGAAAAAGCAGTGTGGATGCAATAGTGTCTTTTGTTGACAGAACTCTGTCGACAAGAGGCATTATTCCTCATAGAATGAGGTTTACCACTGTCGACAAAACTGCCACGTTCTGCCAACTTACTGTCAACAGAACTCGGTGGTAGTGTAGAGGCAGGTATAGTTTTGTCGACAAAAGTCCACTTTTGTTGGCAAAACCCTGTAGTCTAGACACACCCTAAGATATTATCTGTCATATTCTTTATCCCTTTTTAAAAAATGATTCCTAATGTTGTATTTGCTTTCTTGACTGCCGCTGCAGAGTGAATGGATGTTTTCAGAGAACTAGCCACAATGTCTCGAAGATCTTTTTCCTGAGTAGTTGTAGCTTAATTAGTCCATCATATTGTATGTATATGAACATAAAAGCCTAATTTTAAGCGTTGTGATTGCATGAACAGACTGACTAAAATCATTTGCAAACACAAATCGACAACACTACAGAACTGCGGGAGAGAACTTTCAGAGTAAAGGAATTGTAATTTCTTCACAGTATCCTCTAAGATCTTTTAATATGGGGGGGGGAGAGAGGGAGAGGGAGAGGAAGAGAGAGAGGAGGGGGAGAGGAATGAACCAATCACAAATGATATGTCTAACTTTGCCAAGAACCTCAAGCCACAGAATTTTCTTACAAATTCCTACATCAAATCTATAACTTCCAATTATGCTAAATATTTTCTTTTATAAGGATATAAATTCCTGATTTAAACACTCCATGTAATGAAAAATATAACCTAACAATTAGTAAGCTCTTCTAATGGTTAGTTAACTTCACTGTATCTTATTTCCCATTCAAATTCATCCAGCTTCAGATTTCTGTTTTTGACAAGGTAAACAGATGGAACTTTTAAAATCTCTCCCCAGGAACAGTCTGCCATCTCCCAGGAACCTGCCAGTGTCCGGAGAAGGTGGGCACCTTCCTGGTCCAAGGAGATCATGGTCCTTATTCAGGTTTGGGGGGATGCCCCCAAAGTCCATGATCTCCGCATTAGACAGGGGAACGCGACCATCTATGGCAGGATAGCTGCCAGCCTGGCCACCAAACGCCACATGTGAACTCAGGAGCAAGTTCACATGAAAATGAAGTTGGTCCGGCGAGACCCCCCCAACCCTGAAATTCCCCTCCCCCTTCTTTCCCTTGCTTCCCCCTTCCAGATCCCTCCTCCCAGGTTTCCCCCTTCCCCTCCCCCTCCCCCTCCCCTCTCCCCCCTCCTTTCCCCAGTCTCACCAGAGTTTCATTCCCCACACACACTTTTGTTAAACAAAGAGAGTTTGTGTTCATGAAAATACATATATTTTATTTGATATCAGGCAGGGGGGTTAAGGAGGGGTAAGTAGAAGGATGTGAGGGAGGAATGAGGCACAATCCCCCAGTGGGGCAGACCAGGAAGGCTCTTAGTGCTCCTTAGCGTGGAAACTCTCCCGCAGGGCCTCCTGGATACGGATAGCCCCCCGATGGACCTCTGGGATGGCAGTCTGCAGAAAGTGCAGCCAGGCTAGCAGCAACGTGTCCATGACAAGCAACAGAGTGCCCAGGGCCAGCTCTGGCTCCAAGTTGTAGAGTGCTGTGGTGTCCTGAGTGAGGGCATCCAGAGCACGCAGAGACAAAATGCTTTGCTATCCCTCATCGAGATAGGCAAGCAAGCAGGGAAACTTGAGAACCAGCTGTCCGGGGAGGGAGGGGGGGAAAGAGGGGAGGGTCCCTTTAAGCACAGGCCTCAGATAGCCTCAAGCAGCAGCCACACAAAGAAACTCCTGACCTGATGCCCTGCCAGACCTAGTTCCGGCCGGCCTTAAATGCAATTCAGCGTCCACTCAGTGTGGATACGCTATTTTGAAATTGCCAAATGCTGTTTCAAAATGCATTTTGTGTGTAGACACGTTATTTCGGAATATCTTATTGTGAAATAACTATTTTGAAATTAGATATTTCAAAATAACACTGTAGTGTAGACATACCCATAAGCACTATAGGCTCATAGGCTATGTCTACACTGCAGAGATATTTCGGGATACCTGAGGTATCCCAAAAAGAAAAGTTACTCTTGGTGCATTAACTGTTGTTCTTCAAGATGTGTCCCCCCATGGGTGCCCCACTGTAGGTGTCGGGCTCGTCCTGGTGCTGCAGATCGTAGACTTTTCCGTAGTGGTAATCAGCTGGACCGCGCATGCACGTGTGTGGTCTGGCTCTCGCCAATTCCTCAAATCTGCCCCGGAATCTGAAAGATACAAGAAAAAGACTCCAGAGCAGGGAGGAGGGCAGGTAGTGGAGCACCCACAGGGACACACCTCTCGATGAATGACAGTTACTGCACCAATGTGAGTAACTTCGCTTTCTTCTTTGAGTGATGTCCTCATGGGTGCTCCACTGTGGGTGACTGAGTAGCAGTACTCTGAAGACTGGAAGGAGGGTCTCAGAGTCACAATATCAATGTCAATGAGAGTACTACTGATGCCAATGAAGCATCCGCAGTCAGTTGATGTTGAATGGCATAGTGTTTGATGAACAGTATCATGGGATGACCACGTGGCTGCACAGCAAGTATACCTAAGGGGAATGCCCTTCAAAAAGGCTGTTGAGGCTGCGACTGCTCCTGTTGAGTGCGCCTTCAGTTGAGCTGGGAGTGGTATATTACATACAAAGTAACATGTGGTGATACAAGATGAGATTAGTTTTGCAACTTGCTGAGAGGATATTGCTTCACCTTTGGAGTGCTCGGCTATTGAGACTATTAGTCGATCCGTCTTACAATCCCATCTTTAGTCCTGTCTATATAGAAAGCTAATGCCCTGCGAACATCGAGAGAATGAAACGCTGCTTCATGCGCTGAAGTGTGTGGTTTAGGATAGAAGGAAGGCAATTTGATTGGTTCATTGATGTGGAAGTCAAAGGAGACTTTAGGGATGAAGGCTGGGTGAGGTCTTAGTATTACCCCTTCCTGAGTAAAAACTGTATATAGTAGAACTGCCATCAGGGATGCCATTTCGCTAACTCTGCATGCAGATGTTATGGCAAGCAAGACAACCATTTTCAAGGTCAACATTTGAAGGCAAGTTATCGCCATAGGCTCAAATGGTGGTCAGGACAATATTCCAAGCACCAGATCTAAATCCCATAATGGGGGAAACAGGCCTCTGAGGGGGGTTGAGGTTTGTGACCCCCTTGAAGAACCGTTTAGTAAGAGGATGGGCAAACACCGAGGTGCCATCAATGGAATGCCTGAAAGCTGTAATTGCCGCAAGATGCACTTTTAGTGAAGCTAACACTAGGCTAGCTTGCTTTAGGTATAACAGATAGTCAAGGATTGAGTGCATGGGAGCTGTGTTCGGGTCCACGTGGTGCAGGAAACACCAGGATATGAATCTGTTCCTTTGGAAAGATAAGAATATGGAGTGTTTTGTCTTCTGCTGTCAATTAATATTTCTTTGACCTGTATCGAGCAAAGGTCTTCGGATGAGCTGAGCCAGTTAGGAACGAGGCCGTGAGGTGTAAGGTGTGAGGCTGGGGGTGCAGGAGGCACCCTGGGCCTGCAGCAGGAGGACTGTGAGGTTAAGGAGGGGATATGGAGGGCACAAAGACATTCGTTGCAGAAACGGACACCAGTGTTGACAAACCCATGCGGGTGCCACTAGGATGAATTTGGTTCCTTCCATGTTGGCCTTCTCTAAAACTCTCGGTATGAGTACTGTGGGAGGAAAGACATAAAGGAGTGGTCCCTTCTAGTTAAGGAGGAAGGCATCACTGAGATAGCCCAGGCCCGCTCCTGCTCTGGAGCAATAGTAACACTATTTCCTCTTGTGGAAAGTAGCAAAGAGGTTTATGTGGGGGAATCCCCAATGCTGGAATATACTGAGAAGGACGTTGCTGCGAAGCTCCCATTTGTGGTCTGGTGCAAAGTGCCTGCTGAGAAATTCAGCTGTAGCGTTGTTGATGCCTGGCAAGTATGAGGCTATGAGAGCGATGTTTCGAATGCACCAATTCCAGAGGCAAATTGCTTCTGCACAAAGGGAACAGGATCATGCACTGCCCTGACAATAGATATAATACATTATAACAATGTTGCCTGTAAGTACTTTGACCATTGTGTTGTGAATGTACTTGTGGAAGTGCTTGCAGATGTTGAAGACTGCCCTGAGTTCCAAAAGGTTTATATGTAGGGATGATTCCTGGGGGGGGGGGGAGAAAATCATCGGCCTTGGACTGACATCCCATCCATATGAGCTCCCCGGCCTAAGAGGGACTCATCTGTGGTTATTTGGAATGAGAGTTGTGATTGATGAAAGGGAACACAGGATAGAAGGTTCTCCTCATCTGTCCATCACTGCAAAGAGTCTTGAATGTGGCCTGGAAGTGCTACCGCTCGGTGTACATGGTGTCCTGTCGAAGTATAGACAGATGCTATCCAAAGTTGTATACAGCAGAAGTGTAGCCTGGTGTGCCAAACTACGTATATGGTGGCCACCACGTAGCCCATCAATTGTAAATACGTAATTATTTTGATGGTTAGACTGTGAAGAATGATATCGACTAGCATCTGGAAAGCTTAAAACTGCTAAAGAGGTAAGTAGGCTCTTGACGTGGTAGCGTCCTGGTGAGCGCCAATTAAATCCAAATTGAGTGAGCTCGAGTGCAGATTTTTGATCGTTTATCGGAAGACCAAGGAAGTGGAAGGTTTGCTGGTAGTAGAGCAAGTGTTTTCGTTGGTGAGTGGCCTTTTAGCAAGCAATCGTCCAGATAAGGGAAGATTATCATAGAATACTAGGACTGGAAGGGACCTTGAGAGGTCATTGAGTCCAGTCCCCTGCCCTCATGGCAGGACCAAATACTGTCTAGACCATCCCTGATAGACATTTATCTAACCTACTCTTAAATATCTCCAGAGATGCCCTTTTGATGCAGATGTGCGGCTACTACTGCCAGGATCTTCAACAACACCCTGGGAGCGGTTTACAGACCAAAAGGGAGGACTCTGTACTGGAAGTGGTCCATGCCTACTGTGAAGCGAAGAAATCGCCTCTGGGCGGGGTGAATAGCAATGTGGAAACAGGCATCTTGAAGGTTGAGTGCACCAAACCAGTTGCTGTTGTCTAACGCAAGGGTCACCATTTTGAAGCACTGTTTCCAGAGATAGCGGTTTAGGTTTCAAAGATCTAGTATTGGTCTCCACTCTCCTGTCTTCTTTTGGGTGAGGAAATAGTGAGAACAGAACCCTTTTCCCCTGAAGTCATCTGGTACCCTTTCCACAGCTCCTAGAGAGAGGTGATCAACTTCTTTTCTCAATAAGTCCATGTGAGAAGGGTCCCTAGAGACAGGATGGGTGGGTTGGTTGGTGGAATGGATAGGCAGGGTATTACATAGCCCGTTAAGTCTCTCTCTAGAACTCACTGATCTGACGTAATCATAGACCATTGGTGGTAGTAAGGTCTTAGTCGGTGGTGAAAAATGGGTGATGTGCTTTAGTGTGGTGCGACAATGGCAATGGCATTGCTGCCCTTGACTGAGGAGTTGAGCCTGCTGCTTGTTAGCTGGTTACGAACATTTTGGTTTTAGTCTCTGGGGTCACGGTTGAGTGTGAGATTGATCAAACCCCTGTTGTTGGTGCTACTGTTGTGGTCTGTTGAACAAGTAATTGTAGCGACGCTGATATGGTACATAGCATTTGTGACGGTACGGGTGTGTGCACCAGAGTGTGCAGGGCTGTATGGGAGTCCTACCTAGAGTGCAAGACTTCATTAGTCTTCTCCCCAAACAATTTTAACTTGTTGAATGGTGAATCTTTGACCTTGTTTTGTAGGTCCCTGGGGACTCCTGCCGTTTGCAACCACAAAGCCCTTCTCATTACAACTGCCATTGCAGTCAACCTAGAGGCTGTGTCTGCCACATCTAAGGCTATCTGGAGGCCCATTCTAGAGGAGTTGTAGCCCTCTCATACGATAGCCTTAAGGATAGGCCTCTTGGAGATGTTCCATAAGTGCTATTTGTATAATTGTCAAAATTGTGATTGGATCAATGAGCTGCATAATTAGCAATCCTAAGTAGAAGCTTGGCTGATGCCTAAACCTCTCCCCCAAATAACTCTAGTCTCTGACTCTCTTCGTCTGCTGTTGTGTTTTTAAATTGTGGCGCCTTGGACCTGTGCTGTGTGACATCAACAACTAAAGAGTTGAGCTACAGATGGGTAAAGAGAAATTCCATCCCTTTTAATGGAACAAAATATTTCCTGTCTGCTCTTTTATTTGTGGATGGGGCAGAGGCTGGTGTCTGCCAGATTTCATCAGCTGCTTCTAATATCTCATCTACTGGGATGGCTATTTTGGATCTGTGAGCAGGTTGTAAGTTCTTGAGGAGACAGTGGTGCTTCTTCTGCACCTCTGCCAGCTGAACCTCCTGACTAGCAGCTACTCTCAAACAATTCTTGAAATTGTTTAAGGTCATCCAGGAGAGACATCCCCTGGGATGACAGCTTCATCAGGCAAGGATGAGGAGTGGTCTGTCGGAGAAGTGTCAGGTGGAACTTCTTCTGCATCTGAGACCTGGGTTTCCTCTGACTCCTGAAGTTGAGAAGATGAAGATTGAGGCTGTGCGGTGAAGAATGGCTGCAAGGCAAGGATGAGACAGGCAAATGTCTCGGGGACCTGCACCCACCCAGGGACCATTCCCAAGATCTGGGCAGATAACAGCAATGAGCAGAATAGTAATGAGACCTGTAGTGGTGACAATCATCATAGTAGTGGTAACATCTCTCAGGAGAGGAACGCCTTTATCAATAATGGCGTGTATAACCTCTCCAGTACCACTCCTGTGGTGATAAAGGAGAGTGGGCAGCCCAGTATGACATTCTGGATGATGATGGTGGAGACACAAAAAGATGCCTTGAATGATGGTAAACTGGTCCAGGGTCCTGCAGAAATGGAGAAGGTGGTCTAAGGTATGGAGAAGGAAGGGATCCAGATCGCTTCATGACATGGGAACATAGTACCAGTGACCTTGGGGCCAGAGGTGAGGGTGACAGTGCCGGTGAAAAAGTTGGTGAAGGAGAGTCTGGAGTAGGATTGTTGTCCCTCATCGACGTGGAAGAGGCTTTCCTCAGTGCCGAAATGGCAGCGGTTCCGCCCGGTGCGGCGGCTTCTGGTGCGGCAAGGGTCTCTGGTGCTCTTGGTTTTGGCACCGTTGCTGGTGCCGGGATTTTGGCAGTCGGAGTCGCCAGTGCCAATGTTTCCCTCAGTTCTGCCGGCATCCTCATCATCAGCATTGGGGGGTTAGCGTCTTCATTTTTTATGCAGAAACTGCCTTTGAGTGAGAAGCGGCAGCACTGGAGGAGCCAGCTTTATATCCATCACTAACCCTGCTCCGCAATAGAGATGGCAGGGATCAAATAGGCGATGCCCTTATCTTTTTTGAGGGAACCAAGCCCAGCGAAGAGGCTCTTTGCTTTTGAAAGGTGACCGAGTCTGAAGCCATCCCTAAGTGTGCTGGTTGAAGGGCTTTGTCAAAAAGGATCATCCAGAGCCACATCTCTCTGTCTTGGCGGGCCCTCGCCATTAACTTTGAGCAGTGAGGGCATTTTTCTGGGACACAGCCCTCACCCAAGCAACAGATGAAGGGGTGAATAGATTTTGAAACAACGGGTGTGCTATTCTGGCATCCCTGTAACCCTCTTTGCATGAGGGTCAAGGGATGTCTTGAAATAACATGTTATTTCAAAATTTGGCATTGTGCAGACAGTGCCAAATTTCAAAATAGCATTGAAATAAGATACACAATTTATGGTATGCAGATTGCGTATCTTATTTCGAGATAAAGGTGCTGTATAGATGCACCCATAGTGTCCTTTAAATCAATGATTTCCAAACCTTTTTCTGGCAACCCAGCTAAAGAGAACTGTTGATGCCTATGACTCAACAGAGCTGGGAATGAAGGTTCCCAGCCAACGGGAATGTGAAGGCATACCCCCAGCCTAGGAACTAGATGAGCCAGCTGCTTCCAGGGCACATGATGTCAGAACAGGAAGGGACTCCCTCAGTGGTCTTCAAAGTGTGGGTCATAGCCCAGGTTTAGTAAGCCATCAGGGCTCTGGGGGACCCAGCTCTTTACATTCCACCACCCAGTGTTGGGTCATGACAAAGTTTGAAAACCACTGCTTTAAATCACTCTGGCAATGTACAGGCAATGTACAGGAGCCTTAAAACTTTTACATCTGTTTTATATACTGGGCAAATTCACAAAGACAATGGGAACAGTTCATGTCAACTCACAGGGCCAGAGCTGAACAAAGTTGGAGATTCACTTCAAGACAGAGTTGATGAAAGATAGTTTATTTTATTAATCTCAATACGTCACTACTATTACAGGCTTAATACTGCTAGATGGTTTCACAGATACTGCAAAGTAACAAGCCAATAAGCATAGTTAAAGCAATGCATAAGAGAGTAACAAGCACTTGGAAATGCTTACGCCCCTTCAATCTGCAGGGAGTCCTGTCCCGGTCACCTCGCACTCGGCCGCAGTGGACGTGGCTCCAGCTGGGGGATCCAGGGCACCCTCCGAGGTCCAGGTCCCTGGTGAGAATCAGTGGGCATGATACTCCGTACGGGTATATCTACAATGCCACCCTAGTTCGAACTAGGGTGGCTAGTGTAGGCATTCGAACTTGCAAATGAAGCCCGGGACTTAAATATTCCTCCTGCAAGGAGGTTTAATGGTAGTTCGAATTAGGAGCTTTAATTCGAACTACCTAGTCCGTGCCACATGTAGCCGTGGGCAGGTAGTTCGAACTACGGGCATTTAAAAATGGCGCCCACCTGGGAACATGCAAATGAAGCCCGGGATATTTAAATCCCGGGCTTCATTTGCAAGTTTGAATGCCTACATTAGCCACTCTAGTTCGAACTAGGGAGGAAGTGTAGACATACCCTGAACTAGTTATACTACCAGGCTACGTCTACATTGGCCACCTATTACGGAATAGGCATGCTATTGTAGAACTTTGAAAGAGGCAAATGCGCAGGGGATTTAAATATCCCCCGCGGCATTTGCATTTTCATGGCCGCCGCTTTTTTCCGGCTTGGAGATAAGCCGGAGAAAAGCGTCCAGACTGGCGCGATCCTCCAGAATAAAGCCCTATTCCGGAGGATCTCTTATTCCTACTTGTAAGGAATAGGGCTTTATTCCGGAGGATCGCGCCAGTCTGGACGCTTTTCTCCGGCTTATCTCCAAGCCGGAAAAAAGCGGCGGCCATGAAAATGCAAATGCCGCGGGGGATATTTAAATCCCCCGCGCATTTGCCTCTTCCAAAGTTCTACATTAGCATGCCTATTCCGTAATAGGTGGCCAATGTAGACGTAGCTCCATTGTTTACCAGGTGTGCATATACCTGGCTCAGCACCATTCTTATCACTCTTATGAGCTGAGACCGAGGTCAAACTTTTTACTGCTTAGTAGTTTCCCAGTCCAAGGCATGGGTTAAAGCTGATAAAGCCCAGCTGCTGTTTGTGCTTGCAGGGTCCAAGGCTATGCTAAGCTGTGTACGGCAGGGATGGACACTTCCATCCCAGGCCTGCTAAGCTGCAATACTCACATATTACTTTTATGTGACATTTACTAATCAGAAAGGCTACTACATTCTGTTCTGCCTGAGGAGATAAAGGTTTCCTCATGTCTAGGTCTTCAGAAATACCCTTTAACCCTGCCCTTCCATGCCAAGCATGCTACTGTAGAGAATGAGAAGGATAGTGTATGTGTCTCTCTCAAACACACACATACATACTGCACAGTCCCAGTGATTTATGTCTCTACTGGCTGTTCCTGGGGCCAGAATCAACTTGCCAGGGATAGGTGCTTTGGCAGGGTCAGTCCCACTCCTGGGCCCCTGACCAGCCTACTGTCTAGGAGTCACAGTATATGGCTCACTTGCCTTGGTTTGAGATTTGTTGTCTCCCTGTAGTCTTTAACAAGGTTGATGCTATTCTCTTGGCTCCCCTGATGTCTTTCTCTTTCCAAACTCCTCCTCCACTCTCTAAACTCCATCACAGCTCTCCAAACTCCTCAATTCTCTCCACTCTCACAGCTCTCCAAACTCCTTCTCAGTTCTCTCCCCCTCACCCACAGAGAGTTCTTAAATAGGCCTCCAGGCAGCCCCATTGATTTTGCAGCTTCCCTGTCTCAGCTGCCCCTAATTAGCCAGGATTGCTGACTCTCTCTGCCTCTTTCCCCTTCCATCAAGCTCTTTCACATGCTTTATCACCCCTGCTCTGTCACAGTGCATGATAATTTTTGAAGGTTCTCATAGCTTTCTCATCATTTTTCTGTGGGGGGAGGGGGAAGGAGACATGAAATTCTGTGCATGTACAGTGAAGTACAATTCCTTTAGGAGTAATAATTGCACATGACAAAAACCTAGGGGTGTTTTGAGTTCATAATGATAAGAATTAGGACTAAAGCAGAAAATATGGTTTCATTTGTCTTCACTTTGAACAGATTCAAGATATTTACTTGTGAAAATTACCAAGTTGCACTGTATTCCCTAGAAAACTATTATAACAAAAATCACTAAGCCTTGGGTGTATCAGCTGGAGAAATATGACTTAAGCTGTGTCACTTTCAGTTCATAGCGTACCACAGTTCCAAAACTACTGATTCTCTCTGGGGGCTTCAATCTTCTCTTGGAGCCTGGTTTGACCCTCTCCTTGAGCAGCAGTGCTACTCCACAAGTGGCCAGTGGGAGAACTTGGACCTACCCTTTACTCTGGGTCCTGAGCCAAGGAGCCTAAAAGAAGCAACTGTTTGCTGCATCCTTGTACTAATTGCTGTTTTTTCCAGGGGCACTTCTTGATTTACCCCCCAATACGTTTCCTTTGCCCTTAACTAGTGCTGAAGTCTTGCTTAAGACCCTGCAGTCACCCAGGAGCTCCTTCTTGCTCCCCCAGTACCTACAAAAAACTGCTTTGTCACTGGTACTGCAGTTCATTCAGCCAACCAGGAGCAACATTTCACTTCTCTGGTTCCAGACAGTAACTGACTCACTCTCGTACTGCAGCTCCTTTTACATGGGCCAACTGAGCCCAGATTAGCTGCTTCTCAGACCACTAGATTGGCTGCATTCTTCGACCACTCAGAGCAGGGGTGGGAAACCTCAGGACTGGGGGTCATATGTGGCCCCCATCTTGCCTGGATCCAGTCCCCGAGGTTCAGGGCCCTCACACTGGCCTACCGCAGGACTGGAGCACACAAAATCTACTAGGCAGGGCCCCACTAGGCTCTGCTGTGGGTGTGTCTTTCTGCTTCTCAGATAGGAGCCACGTTAGTGAGGGGTTTTTATTTTTTTCTTCTTCTCACTTGGGTGTGACCCCCGACTGATTTTTCGGCGCATTAGTGGCACCTGACCCAAAAAAGGTTCTCCACCCCTGACTTAGAGGACTCACCTTTCCAGCTTCTTCTTGGGATGGGGTTTGACAGGACCACAGGGCCTCCCTCAGGGCACATGCAGTCACAATGATAAACACAGAAACATAGATGGTTGGGTCGCAAGAGACTTTAGGAGATCATCTAGTCCAAACACTTGCTCAAAGCAGGACCAACCCCATGAAAATAATCCCAGCCAGGACTTTATTAAGCCTGGCTTTAAAAAACCTCTAAGGATGGAGATTCCACCACTTTCCTTAAGTAACCCATTCCAATATTCACCGCCCTCCTAGTGAAATAGTTTTTTCTAATATCCAACCCAGACATACCCATTGCAACTTGAGATCATTGTTCCTTGTTATGTGCCACTGTTGAGTACAGTCTAGTTGTACTTCATGTCTACCTCATACTTTATGTGCTCCAACCCCCTAATTATTTTTGTTGCCCTCCACTGAAATTTCGCCAAAATGTCCACATCCTTTCTGTAGTGAGGACCCCAACTGGACACAATACTCCAGCTGTGGCCTCACCAGCGATGAATACAGAGGAATAATCATATCCCTTGATCCGCAGGCAGTGCTTGTATTAGTGCATCCCAATATGCTATTAGCCTTCTTGGCAACAAAGGTGCACTGTTGACTCATATCCAGCTTCTTATCCAGTGTAATCCCCGGGTCCTTGTCTACAGGGCTACGTCTACACTGGCCCCTTTTCCGGAAGGGGCATGTAAATTTCACCAGTCGTCGTAGGGAAATCCGCGGGGGATTTAAATATCCCCCGCGGCATTTAAATAAAAATGTCCGCCGCTTTTTTCCGGCTTTTAAAAAAGCTGGAAAAGAGCGTCTACACTGGCCCCGATCCTCCGGAAAAAGTGCCCTTTTCCGGAGGGTCTTCTTCAAAGTAGGAATAAGACCCTCCAGAAAAGGGCACTTTTTCCGGAGGATCGGGGCCAGTGTAGACGCTCTTTTCCGGCTTTTTTAAAAGCCGGAAAAAAGCGGCGGACATTTTTATTTAAATGCCGCGGGGGATATTTAAATCCCCCGCGGATTTCCCTACGACGACTGGTGAAATTTACATGCCCCTTCCGGAAAAGGGGCCAGTGTAGACGTAGCCCAGAATTGCTGCTTAGTCAGTTGGTCCCCAACCTGTAGCACTACCAGGGAGTCATTCTTTCAAAGCGTATAACTCTGCACTTGTCTTTGTTGAACCTCATTAGATTTCTTTTGTACCAATCCACAATTTATCAAGATGACTCAGGACCCTCCCACAATCCTCTAGCATATCTACCTTTCATCTGAACTTTAGTGTCATCTATGAACCTGCTGATGGTGCAATCCATCCCATTTTCTATATTATTAAGGAAGATGTTGAACAAAACCAGCCCCACATCTGACTCCTGGGACACTCTACTCAATATGGCTTGTTAGTGACACACTGAGACATTGATCATTAACCACTGATCTAGCTAGGATATTCCTTCAAATAAGGAACATAAAACTAAAATAGGAATCATTTTAAAAAGTGGAAGTTAAATAACAAAGAATATAGAAAGGAGCATAAACTCTGGCAAATGAAATTTAACAATATAATTTTGAAGGCCAAAAAAGAATTTGAAGAACAGCTAGCCAAACGTTCAAAAAGTAATAGCAATTTTTTAATACATCAAAATATAATCAAAATAAGATACACAATTGCAGTGCAGACATACCCTAAATGTGAGTTGTAACGTCTCATTTAAATCAGTATCTGTACCAAATGACTGGACGCCATTTCTTAAAAAGGGCTCTAGAAGTAATCCTGGCAATTACAGGCCTGTAAGTCTAACTTTAGTACTAGACAAACTGGTTAAAACTATAGTAAAGAAAAGAAATATCAGACACACAGATGTACATAGTTTGTTAGAGAATAGTCAATATGGCTTGTGTAAAAGGAAATCATGCCTCAACAACCTACTAGAATTCTTTGAGGGGGGTCAACAAACATCTGGACAAGGGGGATCCAGTGGATATAGCATATTTAAGATTTTGAGAAAGCTTTTGACAAGGTCCCTCACCAAAGGCTCTTCAGCAAAGAAAGCTGTTACGAGATAAGACAGAAGGCCCTCTCATGGAATTATAGCTAGTTAAAAAATAGGAAACAAAGGGTAGGAAAAAATGGTAAATTTTCAGAATGAGGAGAGGTAATTAATGTTGTTCCCCAGGAATCTGTATTTGGAACCAGTACTATTCAACATATTCATAAATGATCTGGAAAAAGGGGTGAACTGTGAGGTGGAAAAATCTGCAGATGATACCAAACCGGTCAAGACAGTTAAGTCCAAAGCAGACTTTGAAGAGCATCAAGTGATCTCATAAAACTAGCTGGCTGGGCAACAAAATGGCAAATGAAATCAAATGTTGATAAGTACATAGTAATGCACATTGGAAAACATAAGACCAAGTATATGTTCAAACTGATGAGGAATAATTAACTATTACCACTCAAGAGAAAATTCTTGGAGCTATTATGGATAGTTCTCTGAAAACATCCACTCAATGTGCAGTGGTAGTCAAAGAAGTAAACAGAATGTCGCAGATCATTAAGAAAGGTATAGATTTAAAAAAACAGAGATTAATTTACAGCCTCTATATAATGAAGACGGTATCGTAAGTTTTGTGAACATAACCCACTTCTTCAGTAGGTTATGCCCATGAAAGCTCATGATACCATCTACATTTCTTGTTAGCTTTTAAGGTGCAGCAGCACTATTCACAGTTTTCTAAGGTATTTTTTTTTAGTTACAGACTAATATGGCTACCCCCTGGCACTTTTGAAAATGTAAAAAGAGATTAATAAGATGCTTCTCGTTCCATCCTCAGAAGCCAAGAAGAACAATTTTTCTCCCTCCTCCTTGTGACACCCTTTTAGGTACATGAAAACTGCTATTATGTCCCTGCTCAATCTTCTCTTTTCCAGATTAAACAAGCCCAATTCTTTCAGTCTTCCTTCATAGGTCACATTCTTGAGACCTTTAATAATTCTTGTTGCTCTTCTCTGGACCTTCTCCAATTTCTCCACATCTTTCTTGACATGCGGTGCCCAGAACTGGACACAATACTCCAACTGAGGTCTAATCAGTGCAGAGTAGAGCGGAAGAATGACTTCTTGTGTCTTGCTCACAACACACCTGTTAATGAATCCTAGAATCATGTTTGCTTTTTTTGCAACAGCGTCACACTGTTGACTCATATTTAGTTTGTGGCCCACTATAAGCCCTAGATCCCTTTCTGCCATACTCCTTCCTAGACAGTCACTTCCCATTCTGTATGTGTGAAACTGATTGTTCCTTCTTAAGTGGAGCACTTAGTATTTGTCCTTATTGAACTTCATCCTGTTTACCTCAGACCATTTCTCCAATTTGTTCAGATCATTTTTAATTATGACCCAATCCCCCAAAGCAGTTGCAACACCTCACAACTTAAGAGAGTACTTAATAAGTGTATTCTCTATGCCAACATCTAAATAGTGGATGAAGACATTAAACAGAACCGGTCCCAAAACAGACCCCTGTGGAACCCCACTTGTTTTACCTTTCTAGCAGGATTGTGAGCCATTAATAACTACTCTCTGAGAACGGTTATCCAGACAGTTATACACCCACCTTATAGTAGCCCCATCTAAGTTGTATTTGCCTAGCTTATTGATAAGAATATCACGTGAGACCATATCAAATGCCTTGCTAAAGTCTAGGTATTCCACATCCACTGTTTTTCCTTTATTCACAAGACTCATTATCCTATCAAAGAAAGCTATCAGATTGGTGTGACATGATTTGTTCTTTACAAATCCATGCTGGGTGCTCCCTATCACTTTATTATCTTCCAAGTGTTTGCAGATGAATTCCTTAATTACTTGCTCCATTATCTTTCCTGGTACAGAAGTTAAACTGACTGGTCTGTAGTTTCCTGGGTTCTTCTTATTTCCCTTTTTATAGATGGGCACTATATTTGCCCTTTTCCAGTCTTCTGGAATCTCACCTGTCTTCCATGATTTTCCAAAAAGGATAGCTAAAGGCTCAGATACCTCTCCTATTAACTCCTTGAGTATTCTAGGATGCATTTCATCAGTCTTACAGACAACTCACTTTTCTAAGTGATTTTTAACTTATTTTTTATTTTATCTTCTAAACCTACCCCCTTCCCACTAACATTCACTATGTTAGGTATTCTGTAATCAGACATCTCGGTGAAGACCGAAACAAAGAAGTCATTAATCACCTCTGCCATTTCCAAGTTTCCTGTTACTGTTTCTCTCTCCTCACTGAGCAGTGGGCCTACCCTGTCCTTGGTCTTCCTCTTGCTTCTGATACTCTTGCTTCTAATACATTTATAGAATGTCTTCTTGTGTCTCTTTATGCCTGTAGCTAGTTTGAGCTCGTATTGAGCCTTTACCTTTCTTATCTTGCCCCTGCATTCCTGTATTGTTTGCCTGTATTCATCCTTTGTAATTTGTCCTAGTTTCCATTTTTTATATGACTCCTTTTTTATTTTTGGTTCATGCAAGATCTCCTGGTTAAGCCAACCAAGGTGGTCTTTTTCCATATATTCCTATGCAGTGGAATAGCTTGCTTTTGGACCCTTAATTATGTCCCTTTGAAAAACTGCCAACTCTCTTCAGTTGTTTTTCCCCTCAGCCTTCCTTCCCATAGAACATTCCTACCAGCTCTCTGAGCTTACCAAAATCTGCCTTCCTGAAATCCATTTTTTCTAGTTTGCTGTTCTCCCTTCTACCATTCCTTAGAATCATGAATTCTATGATTTCATGATCACTTTCACCCAAGCTGCCTTCCACTTTAAAATTCTGAACCAGTTTCTCCCTATTTGTTAAAATCAAATCTAGAACAGCTTCCCGCCCGTAGCTTTTTCAACTTTCTGAAATAAAAAGTTGTCTTCAATGTAGTCCAAGATCTTATTGGATAGTCTGTGCCCCTCTGTGTTAATTTCTCCAATATATGTCTGGATAGTTGAAGTCCCTCATCACCACAGTAGTAACAGTTCTTGGGTTGCTTGGAATCTATGCAAAGGGAGGTATGCTCTTGCAGATATAGAATCTAGCTTGGCACCTATGAATTCTAGAGTTTGTGTAGGTTGTAGCATTGACTTCTGTGCATTGAGTATAAAACCCAAGAGATAGAGTGTTTGCCTGGTTGTTGTCATCAGTCGCTGTGTCTCCTCTTCTGATGGACCTTTTACCAAACAATCATCGAGGTATGGAAAAATAATCATGGCTTGTCTGCGAAGGCAGATCATGACAACGGGTAACATCTTTGAAAACATTCTCAGTGCTGATGAAAGGCTGAACAGTAGGTACTTGGTATTAATAATGATCTGTACCTACCATGAAACGTAGGAACCATCTGCAGCAGGGTGAATAGTTATGTGAAAATAGGCACCCTGCAGGTTGATGGCTGCAAACCAGTCTCCCTTCTCTAATGCTGGGATTATTGAAGCTAGAGTAACCATTTTGAATCGCTGCTTTCAAAGGTACCAATTCAATTTGCAGAGATCCAAAATTGGCTGCCATCCTCCCGTCCCGTTTTTGCGGTGAGAAAGTAATGGGAGTAGAACCCCTTGTCTCTGAAGTCCTCTGGTACTACTTGCACTGCTCCTAGATTGAGCAGTCGTTGTACCTCCTTTTTTAATAGGAGAGGGGTCCCTGAAGAGGGATGGAGTGGGTGGGGGGAAGCAAGATAAAGGGGATGGTGTACCCTGATGATTATCTCAAAGACTGAACAGTCTGATGTGATGGCTGCCCAGAGATGACGAAAAGACCTCACATGATGGTGGAAGGCCAGAGCAGGGTGTAATGTTTCGTGCGAGATGGGGAGATTTTGCAGACCCTCAACCAACTGGTCAAACCTACTGCTTGTTTGCCTAGTTTGCTCTGTGGGTGTTTCCTCTGTTGGTGTTGTTTGCTCCTTAATTGATCAAAAGAGCATTGTTGGTACCTGAAGTAGGAGAACTCCCACTGCTTTTGACATGGAGTATATCGTTTACGGCAGAATGGGGGAGTATACATACCAAGTGTGTGCAGTGTTATTCTAGAGTCTTTGCTGGAATGCAGCACATCATCCATCTTCTCAGCAAATAATTTTTGCTTGTCGAAAGGAAGATCTTCCACCTTTGACTGTAGCTCATGAGGGACCCCTGCAGATTGTAACCAAGAGGCTTTCCTCATAACTATTGTCACAGTAGCTCTGGCTGCTGTCAGTGATGTCTAGCGCAATTTGGAGTGCTGTTCTGGAGGAGGCATAGCCTTCCTGAACTATGGCTTTTAAAATGGGTCTTTTGGAGTCTGGCGGGTGTTCTAAGAAAGAGGTCAACTTTGTGTAGTTATCAAAGTTGTGATTGGAGAGTAACACTGCATAGTTTGATATATGCAGGAGTAAGGTGTCCAAAGAATAAAGCTCTCCCAAACTGATCTATACGTTTATTATCTTTATCCACCGTGTTTTTATATTGTGGTAATTTGGCTCTGTGTTGTGCAGCGTCAATGACTAAAGAATTTGGTTGAGAGTGGGAAAATAAGAAATCAGCTCCCTTTGGAGGGATAAAATATTTTTTGTCAGCTCTCTTGTTAGTTGGAGTTGCCAAAGCTGGGGTCTGCTATATCTCCATGATGGCATTGTCTATGAGGATTGCAACTTTTCCCAGTTGTGAGGGCTGGCAATTTTTAAGGATCCTGTGTTATTTCTCAGGTACCTCAGTTAATGTGATGTCCTGAGATGCAGTCACCCTTTTGAAAAGCTCCTGAAACTGTCCCAGGTCATCAGGAGGGGACTGGTCACCAGGTATGACCACTTCATCAGGGGATGACGATGACTGATCTGTTGGTGATATATCTGGTGGGTGATTTTTGACCTCAGAGAGTTGACCTTTCTCTGGTTCCAAATGATGAGCTGTAGAGGGAGCATTAGGTGGTGACATTGCTACTCCCTGACTATATGAGGGTTGCGAGGAAACTGAGGGAGCATGGGAGGTCGGATGACTGGCAGCAAGGACAGTCATATTCAGAGTGATAATAGCAATGACGAGCCATGCCAAGAGCGATATCTGTAGTATGTTGGACTATGTTGTCTGTGGTAAAATCGGATGGCGAACTGTGCTGAGATGACATACCGTTTCTGTAGCACACCTGATGATGTGGCGGTAGAATGGGGTGAGTGTGGTGATCCCTTTGAAGAAGGAGGAGGAGAATGAGGTATGTATCTTGTATAAAGGGACGGTGATAAATGATACCCAGGCAGATGGTGCCTAGTTTGTTTACGTGGGATGACAGGGGTCGCATCCATTGTTATATGAGAAGAACACGGATAAGGTGGTGCAGAAGACGGTGCTGGTGAGAATGTCAGCGGTTCCAGGCTTGCTGATCTGATGGAGGTAGATTAGTAAGGTGCTTTCTTCAGTACCAGAGGACTGGACGAGACATGGTGCCAAAGATGCCCAGATGCCGAGCTGATCGGTGCTGCGCTGCTCAGTGCCGAGGTTGTCGGAATGTGTGTGGCTGGTGCTGAGGTCAATGGTGCCGAGGTTGTCAGTATGTTTGTTGATGGTTCCAATACGGAAGATGTCGATGTTGTCAGTACCCTTGTACATGGTGTGGTTGCCAGTGGTGCCGATCGGTGGACCGTTACGAATGTTGATGACATCGTTGCAGATTTCTGTCGCAATTTCGGCTCTGAAAGCGACTTATGTTTGGATGCCACTGAGCCAGACATGCTGGGCTTATCATGAACACACACTCGCACTGAAGGTAAAGATCGAGCTGGCGAAGCTCTTTTTCGAGTTGGAGCTAACTGTGGCGAAACAGCCTTTCTTTTCTCTGCTTTAGGAGACCACGTGACTGCATGAGAATGCTCCGGTGGTTGAAGCGCTTTGTCAAGTAAAAACGTTTTTAATACCATTTCCCTGTCCTTACATGCCCTAACCATCAACTTGGCACAGTGGACACATTTTTGAGGCACATGGGCCTTCCTAAGGCACTTGATACACTCAGCACGACCATCCGAAGCTGGCATGGAGTCACAGCATATTATGTACTTCTTAAAGCCGGGAGAGCCCGGCATGGCTAACTGCATGATGTACTAAGTAATGCACTCTTTTTTTTTTTAAGGAATAAAATGAACTAGGAACTATGAAAACTGTAACTAACTAACTACAACACTATAGAAAAGAATGGTTACTTACCTGTAACTGTTGTTCATCGAGATGTGTTGCTCATGTCCATTCAAATCAGGTGTGCGCACCGTGTGCACAGCGTCTCCGGAACGTTTTCCCTAGCGGTACCTGTAGTGCTGGCAGTGCGCCCCCTGGAGTAGTGCCGCTATAGCGGAGCATAAGTACCCCTGCCGGTGCTCCCCCTCCTTAGTTCCTTCTTGCTGGATGTTCCGATGAAGGGACGGTAGGGAGGAATTGAATGGACATGAGCAACACATCTCGAAGAACAACAGTTACAGGTAAGTAACCATTCTTTTCTTCTTTGAGTGGTTGCTCATGTCCATTCAAATCAGGTGACTTCCAAGCTAACCCCACTTCATGGAGGAGGGGTCGGAGCACCCAGAAAGAGAAGTCCACAAAAGCTGAACAACCCAAACATATTTATTCAAGTAACAGAACACAGAGAACTGTTGAAAAAAAGTGTAATGTGGTACAGAGAAACAAACACATTTACAACAGGGAGCTGAGGACCAGAGAACCCAACCCTGCGTCCTCCCTGGCCTGCTGTGTCAGCGCATAGTGCGCCGTAAAGGTATGCACTGATGACCACGTGGCCACCCTGCAGATTTTGGTAACTGGAACCTGCGCCCCAAAGGCTACAGAGGACACCTGCACCCTGGTGAAATGTGCTGTAACCCGGGGCAGGACCTTCCCGGCCATGGCATAACACTCCCTGATACACCCCGCGACCCAACTGGACAACCTCTGGATCGAGATAGGGAGCCCTTTCATTCTGTCTGTGAAATCAATGAACAGTTGCATGGACTTACGAAAGGGTTTCGTTCTATCGACATAAAAGGCTAACGCCCGCCCAGCATCTTGGGGTGAAAAGCCAGGTGAGGACGGAGCCTCCCATTATTCTCCAAGAACACTAAGTAGGGCGGGTTTACAGTTAGAGCCCTCAGCTCAGAGACCCTGCAAGCCGACGTAATGACTACAATCAACGCAACCTTCATAGAGAGGTGCTTCAAAGAGCAACGTAGCCAGCGGCTCAAAGGGGGACGACAAGTCTAGACAACATGAGGTTAAGATCCCAAGCGGGGAGAGGGAGTCTAACCGAGGGGTACAACTTATCCAAACCCTTAAGGAACCTTTTGACCACAGGGTCAGAGAACAGAGAGACTCCTGCCGATCCAACATGGAAGGCGGAGAATGAGGCCACATGGACTTTGTCAGAAGAGGCAGAGAGCCCACCGGACCTGAGTTCAAAGAGGTAGTCCAGAATGGACAGGACAGGTGCACAGGACAGGTGCACCCCCCTTCTGGACACCCAAAACAAGAACTGCCGCCACTTGGCTGCATAGGACTGGCTGGTGGATGGCTTCCTGCTACCTAGGAGCACCATCTGCACCTCATGGGAACATTCCCTTTCTGGTTGCGTCAGCCACGGATAAACCAGGCCATCAGGTGGAGAGAGCTGAGATTCGGGTGAACCATGAGTTCCCCCATCCCAAGGCTGGGTCAGGAGATCCCAAACTGGCGGGAGCATTATAGGCTCCTCACTGAGCATATCCACCAGGATAGGGAACCAGAACTGCCTGGGCCACCGAGGGGCTATCAGAATGATCATGGACCTGAAGGTCTTGACCCTGGTCAGAACCCTGGGAATTAGGGGAAATGGTGGGAATGCATAGAGGATGCCCGCCGGCCATAGCACGGTCATGGCATCTCCTCTGGAGTGGTCCCTCAGCCCCAACAGGGAGCAGTAACTCTGGCACTTGGTGTTGTGTGCTGAGGCAAACAGGTCTACTGGGGACAACCCCACCTGTGGAAGACCTGATGAAGGGCCAAATCCTTGTGGGACCATTCATGGGCTCCGAAGGACCTGCTCAGAGCATCGGCCAGCAAATTTTTGCACCCCAGCAGGTATTCTGCCTGCAAAAATATATTGTGCACTACACACAGGTCCCACAGCCGCAAAACCTCGCAACAGAGGGGAGGCAACTGGGCTCCCCCCGTCTGTTGATGTAGAACACAGCCGCTGTGTTGTCCAGGCGCACCAGGACAGAGCGGTGCAACAGCTTTGTCAGGAAGGCCTCACAGGCTCTCCTGACTACCCTGAGCTCCCAGACATTTATATGTAGGTCCCATTCTGCAGGGGACCACAAGCCCTGGGTCCTGTGATGCCCCAGGTTCGCTCCCCAACCCAGGTGTGAAGCGTCTGTGACTAGTGTCACTGAGGGGGGAAGTAAATGGAACCCCACTGCACATCACAGCCTCCTGAGTCCACCACTGTAAGGAGGCAATTACCGCTGGAGGCACCCTCAGTACCATGTCCCAGAGACCCTTGGACTGGTCGAACACCTTCGCTAACCAGGCCTGCAATGATCTGAGCCTCATTCGAGTGTAGCATACTGCATAAGTGCATGCCACCATGTGTCCCAGCAGTCTCAAGCAGACTCGGGCAATTGTAATGGGGAACCGGGTTAACTCGGAAACCAGTTACACTATGGCCAGAAATCTGTTCCTGGGGAGGAATGTTCGTGCCACTCTGACATCCAAGAGGGCTCCCACGAATTCTAGCCACTGAGAGGGAGTCAACGATGATAGGATGATAGGGAACAGCCAGCATGGATTTGTAAAAAACAAATCATGTCAAACCAATCTGATAGCTTTCTTTAATAGGATAACGAGTCTTGTGGATAAGGGAGAAGCAGTGGATGTGGTATACCTAGACTTTAGTAAGGTGTTTGATACGGTCTCACATGATATTCTTATCAATAAACTAGGTAAATACAACTTAGATGGGGCTACTATAAGGTGGGTGCATAACTGGCTGGATAACCATACTCAAAGAGTAGTTATTAATGGTTCACAATCCTGCTGGAAAGGCATAACAAGTGGAGTTCTGCAGGGATCTGTTCTGGAACCAGCTCTGTTCAATATCTTCATCAATGATTTAGATATTGGTATAGAAAGTATGCTTATTAAGTTTGCAGATGATACCAAGCTGCAAGGGGTTGTGACTAATCTGGAGGATAGGGTCATAATTCAAAATGACCTGGACATTGCAAAGTGCTCCATTTAGGAAGGAACAACCAGTTTCACACATACAGAATGGGAAGCGACTGTCTGGGAAGGAGTACAGCAGAAAGGGATCTCGGGGATATAGTGGACCACAAATTGAATATGAGTCAGCAGTGTGGTGCTGTTGCAAAGAAAGCAAACATGATTCTGGGATGCATTAACAGGTGTGTTGTGAGCAAGACACAAGAAGTCATTCTTCTGCTCTACTCTGCACTGGATAGGCCTCAGTTGGAGTATTGTGTTCAGTTCTGGGTACTACATTTCAAGAAGGATGTGGAGAAATTGGAGAGGGTCCAGAGAAGAGCAACAAGAATGATTAAAGGTCTAGAGAACATGACCTATGAGGGAAAGCTGAAGGAATTGGGTTTGTTTAGTTTAGAAGAGAAGATTGAGGGGGGACATGATAGCAGTTTTCAGATATCTAAAAGGGTGTCATAAGGAGGAGGGAGAAAACTTGTTCATCTTGGCCTTTGGGGATAGAACAAGAAGCAATGGGCAAGGGAGGTTTAGGTTGGACATTAGGAAAAAGTTCCTAACTATCAGGGTAATCAAACACTGGAATAAATTGCTCAGGGAGGTTGTGGAATCTCCATCTCTGGAGGTATTTAAGAGTAGGTTAGATAAATGTCTATCAGAGATGGTCTAGACAGTATTTGGTCCTGCCATGAGGGCAGGGGACTGGACTCAATGGCCTCTCAAGGTCCCTTCCATTCCTAGTATTCTATGATGACTTTTCCTCGTTCAGCATGAGACCTAGTCTTAAGAAGAGAGTCCTTATAAGAAAAACATGAGCCTCCACTTGTTCATAGGATTGACCACGAATTAGCCAGTCGTCTAGGTACAGAAAGACGTGTACCCCCTTTTTGCGGAGGAAGGCCGCAATGACCGACATGCATTTTGTGAAGACCCTGGGTGCTGTTGAAAGTCCAAAGGGGAGCACCGTAAACTGGAAGTGACAGTGGGACACTATGAAGTGGAGAAACCTCCTGTGGCTGAGTCTTCCACATGGAAGTAAGCATCCTTGAGATGGAGTGTTGCGTACCAGTCCTCTAACTGTAACACCGGGATGACAGAGGCCAGGATTACCATTCTGAATTTGTATTTCACCACCGACTTCTTGAGGTCTCTGAGGTCTAGAATGGGACGAACCCCACCCTTGGGTTTTGGGACAATAAAAAACCAGGAATAAAACCCCTTGCCCCGTAAGTGTGAAGGGACCCTATCTACCACTCCCTTTTGGAGGAGCCCTAACACCTCCTCCTGGCGGAGAATGCTTTCGTGAGAGGTGTCCCTGAAAAGGGACGGGGCGGGTGGATTGGAAGGGGGTGAGCCCAGGAAAGGGATAGTATAGCCATCCCTGACTATTCTCAGAACCCAAGCGTCAGTGGTGATTTCTGCCCAGGCGTGAGCAAAGTGGGATAACCTGGCTCCAAACAGGGGGACGAGGGGGAAACTGGTGCACAACTCTCTAGAGGATCGTCAAAACAGGTGCTTGGACTTTTGAGAGGGGCCCTGTCCAACCCCACAGGGGTTGTCCCCTCTCGGGCAGCGACGACAAGCTCTGGACCAAGACAGGGCCGCAGCCACCCCCACACCGCCACTGGGAGCTCGAGGACAGCGTCTCCAGTAATCCCCATGGGGGATCTGGGACTGTGTTCTCCCCTTTTGTCTGTAGGGAAGCTGACGTCGCTGAGGAACCGGCGTGCGGATCCCCAAGGACTGGAGAGTTGACCTCGTGTCTTTGAGCATATGGAGCCTCGAGTCAGTAAGCTCTGAGAACAACGCTTTGCGGTCAAAAGGCAGGTCCTGTATAGTAGTCTGGACATCAGAAGGTATTCTAGACACCTGCAGCCGGGCACCATGGTGCATAACTACACCCGACGCCATGGTGTGGGCTGCAGAGTCAACGGTGTCCAGGGAAGCCTGAAGAGCCGTGCGGGCTGGGAATATAGGTGCTCATGTCCCAACTGCAGGACATAATAGCACCTCTCGACTCCCTTTCAGCTAGGGGTTAAGGAAGCCGGGATCTGCCACAGGGCATGGCAGCCTGTGCCGAGTCCGGCAACGACATAGAGGCAAGTGTTACTTGTCCCACAGGAGATGGTCCCGCTGCATACGTGACCTGTGCTGACTGATCCAACTGGTGAGGAGGAGAAACCGATGCCAACATGGCTCCCGGCATAGAAGACCTCGACCTCGCCACCTCAACAGACGATGGAGAGGAGGTAGTGAGGCTAATCAAGTCCTGTGTTGCCTCAAAAGTCTCCGGAGTTGAGGAACGATGCAAGGGTCGCTGACTCGGACTGGATGGTTGGCCCGCTCGCTTCCGCCACACAGCAGCACTTGTAGACGTCTGCACCGGTGAGATGTAGTGATGGTGTAGGCCCGACCTGGAGTTCTGGCTTGGTGACCTACCCCGCGAAGCCTTTAGTTTCTTAAGTGCTGGGGAGTAAGAACGGTACCGAGCCCTCTGTACCAAAGTCCGTGCATGGGATGGGGCGTCCTGTGTCAACGCCGGCACACTGCGCACTGTGGAGTGGCCAGTCAGTGCCGGTTGAAGAGCTATGAGAAGAAGCTTCAAGCACGAGTCTCGCTCCATTTTCATGCGTGGCTTGAATGACCTGCAAATCTTACAGACATCTGCTAAGTGGCTCTCACCCAAACACTTTAAGCAGCTATTGTGAGGGTCTCCCTTAGGCATGAACTTGGTGCATGCTGCGCAAGCCTTAAAGCCTTGTGGTCCTGGAAAACAAAGAACTCGCTAACTATCTAACTAATTAAAACTATTTACAACTATTTACAAACACTACACTAAGAGAAACGGGAACCATTAACTACTCTGAGAGAGAGACATGCTCCAACGACCGTCACGGGTGGTAAGAAGGAATTAAGGAGGGGGAGCACTGGCAGGGGTACTTATGCTCCGTTATAGCGGTGCTATTCCAGGGGGCGCCCTGCCAGCACTATGGGTACCGCTAGAGAAAACACTCCGGAGATGCGGTGCACGCAGTGCACACACCTGATTCGAATGGACATGAGCAACCACTCGAAGAACTATTCTATTCCTGACAGGATTTCTCTGAGGAGAGAAGGCTTGCTCCATCTGCAACCGCAGATGGTGAAGAAGGAACTAGCAGGAGCCGGACCACGCAAGAAATCAAAGGAGCACAAACAGCTGCTCATGTGCAGACCTCTGCTCAAGAAAACTCCGATCTATGCCAGGACGACCCGACACCTACAGTGGAGTACCCACAGGGACATGACTCGAAGAAGAAAGGAGACTTCTCAGTCTTGCTGATAAAATCATAACAGGACCCAATGGCTGGAAGTTCAAGTTAGATAAATTCAACCTCAAAATAAGATGCAATTTCCTAGCAAAAAGGATAAGTAAACACTGGAACAAGTTAACATCACTTGGAGTCTTTAAAATCAGATTAAATATCTTTGAAAAATATATGCTTTAATCAAGATTCTACGAAACATTCTACAGCCTTTGAATATGGGATGTTGGCAGGATGGTCATAGTGGTCCCCACTGACTGAAATCTTTGAATTTATTAATCTCCTGTCCCTTACATCTCTTCATGAGTGATGGACAGAACAGAAAGCTATGCATTACTCTCAACATGCTCTTAACACTTGCAGTTCTGCATTAGGAGAAGCAATATAATAAAACTGAATGCTTCTGGGTTTCAGCTGGTTGTTTGCAGGGGTCAGGAAGGATTTCTTCCTGCCCCTGAAATTCACAATTGCCCAGATGTGCTCTGGTTATTTTCCCATCCTTCCTCTGAAACATCAGAGTGTATTCAATTACCCATAGCTGAAGATAAGACACTAGAAAGGTGGATCAGGACTTTGAGGAAGTACGGGAAGTCCTCTTTCTTAGATGACTACCTAGTATGCTTTGTTTAAATGCTAAGGCTCCAACCGATCACCAGATTTTAGGGATGAACATTTCCCCAAGATCTGCTTGACAGGGTTTTTTCTTCCACCTTCTGCAACATGGAGCATGGATGACATGCTGGGATCACCTAGGCATAGTTCACCATTGCATGAACCCTGGTTTCACCTTGTTCTCTCCTGTTCTCTGCCTGTGGCAAACAACAATTTAATTACCTAAGGACTGAAAGATCTGAGTAAGTAATTGGGCTTTATCTAGGAATAACTGAGTGAAATTCAATGCCTTGTGATATACAGGAATTATATTACTTATATTATTTAATAAGTCTAAGCTTAAATGCTATGAAACAATCAATTATCATCATAATCTACCTGGAGAGAAAAAAAACATTGTTTAAAAAATCAATTGTTAAAGTGTACATACTGCATGCTGTATTTCACATACTTGGCAAGTAGCTGCCGAGGGTGTTTTAGTGCACAGATTGTCTCCATATGAAAGTCCAAGAATGCCTCCATATTTTCCACCCCTATAATACAAAATCCAGTAAATTATGTAGAATGTTCAATTATTACACTGTTCTCTATATAAATAAATACATATAAATGCAGGCTAAGTAAAAGACTGATATCAAAGATCTGTATTATATAAAACCCATTATGTTCATACTTATAAAGGCATCTTTTCAGAACATGAATGTCCACCAATCCAGACTTATTAGCTAAAGTTTGCATCATCAGAACCAACAGGAAACACCTCTGCAGAAGTGTCTTCTGCTGATAGCAGTGATCATAGTAAAAGCTAAGTCGCTTCTGTTATAGAAAAAAGCTTAAAAATAAATAGTCTGCAACACCTTAGAGACTAACAAAAGTGTAGATGGTATGAGCTTTCATGAGCACAACCCACTTCTACAGATGAATGGAATTTAAGGGGTCCAAGTTCCAAATAAATAGCAGGAAAAAAAAGAGGGAATGGGGAGGGGAGGGGAGGGAAAGGAAAAAATGGAAAAAGAATATTCAATTAGAATTTCCATGCTAAATGAAGCTGATAGAGAGGGTTCTAAGTACTCCTAAGTACCTGATGTTTGGCCTTTTATATGATTAGAATGTGGAATATAGGGGCTAATCCAGTTAAGGTCTTTGTTTAAACCTCTGTTGTAGGTGTCAAACATGAAAATAAACTTAAGCTCTGCATCTTCCCTTTCAAGCTATTTTTTAAAAATTAGCTTGTAATAATGATTACCTGCTACACTCCCCTCCCCTGCCCATCCCTAGCTCTCTAGCAATGCACTTCCACCTCTCAGTGCTTCACCTTTCTCCTCCCCCCTCTCTTACCCAGGGGAATCCTTTTAAGTTCCTGATTAGCTTTCCTTCAGGCAAGGTCTTAACTAACCTCAGATACCTGTCTGCTTTGATTTCATGGCCACAGCTTTTGGCATTTTATTCAAGAAACAGAAAACCATTCACCCAGCTCCCAGGATGTCTGCCCTCCACCAAACTATTGTAGCCAGCTGCCCTGGATCACTCACAGTTCATTATGGCACTTCTGTTATCCCTTTCACTTCTTCCAAGAAGGAATACACTGGGATGCACATCTCTTTCCTTTGAAGTTCAAAGGAAATATACCTAATCATCTCTCCTTTGTTCTCTTGCTTTGGCTTTGACTTTGCAGAGGGTCCCAGCTGTATATTGTCAATAATAAATTCTTTCCTTATGATCAGGAAAGATGAAATTCAGAGGGGCAGTCGAGTTAGTCTGTAACTGGAAAAACTTAAAAAAACAACAAATAGTCTAGCAGCACCTTAAATAAAAACAAAACATGTAGATGCTATCATCAGCTTTCATGGGTATAACCTACTTCTTCAGATGAATGGAGCATTAAAAGTCCAGATCCAAGAATAAATAATACAAGAGGGAGGGGGGAAGAAGGAAAAGAGAGGAAAAAAATGAACTGGAGTGTTCAAGTTACAAGAAGCTGATAAGAACAATTTGAAACTTGTCTAAGTGCCCATTATTTAGTTCGTGTTCTTCCAGATCAGAATTCACATATATTCTTTATTAGACAGAAACTTAATGGAAAGAGAAAAAGCCTGATTTATTCTCATCTGGGTCAAGGTCCCACCACCAAAAAGGTGGTAGTCAGCTATAATAGAGTCTAATGACAATATATGTGATGACCTCTAAACTTAATCTTTGTGATGTCTGGGTCACTGAATTAGGCTTCACCAGGATCGTTAGTGAAACCATGCATGCTGAAATGTAAAGTTCTCCGGGGCTGCACTGAGAAGTCCTGTTGGAGAGAGAAGAAATGGTTACTTACTTTTTGTACTGTTACTCATGTATATTCCATGTAGGTGTGTGTGCTCCATATGCATAATTGCCAGAAGGCTTTTCCCTTAGGGGTTTCCACTGGGTCGGCAGGAGAACCCCCTACCATATCGCCTCTATGGCGGTGAATATATATATATCCTTGCCAGCCCTCCGCCACCTCAGTTCTTTCTTACCGGAACACTCCAACAAAGGTCAGATGGGCAGGATTTGGAATGGACACGAGCAACACTTCTCAAAGAACAACAGTAAATGGTGTTCTAATGGTGAGTAACCATTTTTTCTTCTTCGAGTGATTGTTCATGTCCATTCCATTCAGGTGAGCTGCAAGCCAAACTGACAGAGGCAGGTTGGAGGCTAATTGGAAATGGACTGCAGCACAGCCCTGCCAAAAGCTGCATCATCCCTACTCTGTTGGAAGAGGCCATTATAGTTAGTAAAAGTATAGGTGGCCACCCTGAAAATATCCAAGATGGGCACTGCATCACAAAAGCCACTGATGAGGCTTGGGGTGTAGTAGAATAGGCTGTAAGTGCCAGAGCAAATACTTCAGTGAAGTTGTAACAGGCCATGATGCACACTGTGGTCCATACCAATATACACTGGATGGACATAGACAGACCCTTCATCCTTTCCACCATGGTGGTGAAGAGCTGGGGGAACGTATGAAACAGTTTTGTTTTCTCCAAATAAAAATCTAAAATATGTTTCACATCCAGAGTGTGGCGTGCTTGTATTTTGTTACTGGCATGGAAAGTTTCCTACTATTCAATAATACCTCCTGAACTGACTCAGAACATAATCAATCAATCCCTTAACCATGGAGCTTTCAAGCTATCAGGCGGAGGGACTTCACGTTGGAATGACATAACTGGCTATGGTCCTATTGAGATCTGGGAACATGAGAAGTGCTATGAGTGGCGATCCTGTGCTAGTGGGACCAGGAGAGTGCCACGAGGATTAGGGAAGGCCAGTGTTGCCTCACTCTGAGGACCCTGTGTATAAGAGGGAAGGGGTAAACATGCAGAGTAAGTGGGGCATCCAAGGCAGCTGAAACACATCCCCTAAGGATTCTGGGCTGTGGTTGAGGAAGGAGGAAAACTGCTGGCACTTCCTGTTGTTTCTTGTTGTGAAGAGACCTAGGTGGCCTATGTCCACCTATGAAAGATGCTTAGGGCTATATTTACTCTGAGAGACCACCTGTAATTTTGAAAGCAATGGTTGAGATGGTCTGCCAGCATGTTTTGGCTTCCTGGGAGATGCATGGCTTCCAAATGGATTGCATAAAGGATACAAAACTCCCATAAGTAGCAGGGATTCCTGGCACAAGTGAGAAGAATGAGAATCACTGTTGGTTTATATAAAATATTGCAACTGTATTGTCTGTCAGGATTGAGACACACCTACTGTATATGTGGGCTAGAAATACCTGACATGGCAGACGGCCTGTCCTGAGCTCCCTGACATTGATATATAGCCGATCCGTGTGAAAGACGCTATTTGCATATATATATATTTGCATGCATTAAGTTGCAACCCTTGGCATGTGTTGTGAGAATCACTGTGGCCCCAGGGCTTCCAAAGTTGAGTAGCCATGCTTTAAATCATCTTCTGTACCAAATGTCAGGAAGAGGTGATTGTGGCAATTACAGACTGGTAAATCTAACATCAGTACCGGGCAAATTAGCTGAAACTATAGTAAAGAACAGAATCACCAGACAGATATATGAATGTATTTTGTTGGTGGGAAAGTCAACATGATTTCTGTAAAGGGAAATCATGCCTTTCTGATCTACTAGGTTTATTTGAGGGTTTCAACAGACATGTTGACAAGGGAGATCCAGTGGATACAGTGTACTTAGATTTCCAGAAAGTTTTTGACAAAGGTGCCTCACCGAAAGCGCTTAAGTAAGCTATCATGGGATTAGAGAGAAGGTCTTCTCAGACTGATAACTGGTTAAAAGACAAGAAACAAATGGTAGGAATAAATGGTCAGTTTTCAGAATGGAGAGTGGTAACCAGTGGTGTCCTCTAAGGGTACTTCCTGGGACCAATCCTTTCCAACATGTTTATAAATGACCTGGAGAAATGGGTAAACAGTGAGGTTGCAAAATCTGCAAATGATGCTAAACTGCTCCAGACAGATAAGAACAAAGCAGATAGTGAAGAACTTCAAAAGGATTTCACAAAACTAGGTGTTTGAGCAACAAAATGGCAAATGAATTTTAATGTTGATAAATGTAAAATAATGCACATTGAAGAAAAAAAAAGAATCCCAACTATACATCCAAAATGATGGGGACTAATTTAGCTCTAAACACTTGAGAAATCTTGGAGTCATTGTGGCTAATTCTTTGAAAACATCCACTCAAAGTGCTGCAGCAGTCAAAAAAACAAAGATTAGGAATAATTAAATCTATAAATCCATGGTATGCCCACATTTTGAATACTGCATACAGATGTGGTCACCTCATCTCAGAAAGATATACTGGCATTAGAAAAGGTTCAGAAAAGGGCAACAAAAATGACCAGGGTTTAGAAATGGTGCCATATGAAGAGAGATTAAAAAGACTGGGTCTTTAAATTCCTGACTGATGTGGAGAAAGTGAATAAAGAAAAGTTATTTACTTGTTCCCATGACATAAGAACCAGGGGTCACCAAATGAAACTAATAAGCAGCAGGTTAAATATAAACAAAAGGAAGTTTTTCTTCACACAGTGCCCAGTCAACCTGTGGAACTCCTTGACAGAGGGTTTTGTGAAAACCAGGACTTTACTAGAGTTCAAAAAAGAGCTAGATAAATTCATGGAGGTTAGGTCCATCAATACTTTTCAGCCAGGATGCGTAGGAATGGTGTCCCTAGCCTTTGTTTGTCAGAGGCTGGAAACGGATGGCAGAAAAGGGATCACTTGATGATTACCAGTTCTGGTACTCCCTCTGGGACATTTGGCACTGGCCACTGTTGGAAGACAGGATACTGGGCTTCATGGACCTTTGGTCTGACCTAGTATGGCCATTCTTATGTTCTTAATAGAAGGTCCTTCATTTCAATAGATAAAGCAATACCAAGAGCCAATGGTTGGAAGCAGACAAATGTGGACTAGGAATAAGGCACACACTTTAACAGTGAGGATAGTTAACCATTGAAACATTTTAGAAAGATTGGGCTTTTTTTTTTTATAAAAGATATGCTCCAATTCAAACCGAAATTAATTCAGGCAAGTCCTATGACTTGTGATATATCAGGGGTGGGCAATAATTTTGGAAGGGGGGGCCACTTCACAAGTTTCAGAAGTGGTTGCAGGCTGAGCCAGAAGGGGTGGAACCTTTGGCAGAAGGGGCGGGGTTTAGAACTACCCAGCTGGGTATGGTGACCTTATTTTCTGAACCAGCTACTGCTAGAAAGAACAGTTTAATTTAAATTATGAAACAGATTAAGCGTTTTAAATTTCGTGTGTTAGTTTATCAAACTTAATTTTAAATAAAATATTATGTCCAACATAAAAGGTTTCAATGTTTTCTTTTTTATGTCAGGGTTGGGGAACCCTTTTTGGATCTGGAGTCACTGAGCCACAAAAGAATCAGTTAGGGGCCACATATGTGAGAAGCAAAAAACCTCCTCCAAACCCCTACAATTCTCACTGATGTGGCCCCAACTGAGACCCCTCACTCTTCTGGTGCTCCAGCCACACGGAGTGAGGAGAAGGGAAGGAGGGAACTGAGGTTCAAGGCTTCCCATAGACCAGATTTACTTTTCTGGGGTTCTAGAGTTTATGGATTTTATGGACCCCCTTAGGCTCTGGGGTAGGGACAAAAATGAGGGGTTCAGTGTGAGAGAGAAGGCTGACAGCAAGAAGGCTAGGGAAGGGGTTCAGGATCTGAGAGGGAACACTGATGCAGAAGCAGGCTGGGAGTAGGGGGTCTGGCCAGGTGGAGGAAGCAAGAACAAGGGAGGGTGTCGGAGCAAGCTATGGGTGCCAGGTCTTGGGGGGGAAGGGAGTGATGGGATTGGGGTGGATCTGGTCATGAGGGGGAAACCTTAGCTGGCTTTTTGCCCCCTTGCAGCAACAGCTGCAGCCACACTGCCATGGCCACGGAGTCCTGGAGGCGGGAGACTTCACTGCCACAGCTACACAGTCCAGGGGCTGGCCTCGAAGCACCGCAACCACAGGCCACACCAGAGGCTGAAGGTACCGCTGCCATGGTCATGTGGCCTGGAGCTGGCCCCAGAGGCCATACCAGAGGTGCTCCAGGCCACTCGAGAGGTGCTGCTGCTGTGGCCACACAGCTTGGGGCTGGCCCTGGAGGCATCTCAAACATGCCCAAAGCTGTGGTCAGGCATTTCCAGGTCAGGCCCGAGATGCGTGGGCATGGTAACAGCACTTCCGGGCCGTCTTCAGAGCGCGTGCCTCTGGTTTCTGGGGCAGCCATATGCGCCTCTACCACGGCCAGGTGGCCTGAGGCCAGCCCAAAAGCACGCTACCATGGCCCGGAGCCAGCCCCAGAAGCACCTCTACCATAGCCAGGCAGCCTGGGGCCAACCCTGGAGGTGCTGTAGCAGCAGCGCCTCCAGCCTCCTGGGCCAGCCCCAGATTGTGTGGCTGCGGTAGAGGCACCTCAACAGAGCCAGCCCCAGAGGAACTTCAGCCCCAGTGCTGCCTCCTCTCCAGAGGCTGCGCGGGGGGAGGAGGAGTGAGGCTGAGCTCCATCTCCCTTGGCACATGCCAGTTAGGGGGCAGGGCCTGGACTTGCCTCACAGGCCAGACCAACACCAAAGGCAGGCCGGATGCGGTCCGCTGAGAAACTTTTGCCCACCCTTGTGTTATATGTTAGACCAGTTCTGCACAACCTTTTTCCTGGGCAACCCCCAGAAAATTTTGGTTGAGGAAAAAAAAGTGGTCCCTTTAAATGCCTCCGCTCACTTGCCACTGCTCCTGTCCCTGCTGCATGTAAGCCGAGTTGGAAAAAAATGGTGGTTGGCCTGGCGCTGCAACTCCCCTTGGAAGACAGCTGTGACCCCCTTTGGGGTTGTAACCCACAGGGTGTACACCACTGTGTTAGACAATGCGATCAAAATGGGAAATGCCAGGAATGGGATTGGTTCTCATAAAATCAAAACTGGGGGCACAGAAAGAAGGGGCAGAATATTAAGAGTGAATACAGGTAGCAGCGAGCCTTTAGGGGAGAGTTATACTGCAATGTGTCCATGGGGGCAGCCGTAACACCAAGGGTATGTCTACTAGGGAAGTAAGCGACTAACTGACTACCCAATAAGAAAATGCCACTTGCTTCCTCTATCAGGGTATGTCTACTCTACAGCACTAATTCGAACTAACTTAGTTCAAATTAGTTAATTCAAACTAAGCTAATTCGAACTAATGCATCTAGACCTAAAAACTAGTTCGAATTACCGTTTTGCTAATTCAAACTAGCATGTCCACATTGAGTGGACCCTGAACCGAGGTTAAGGATGGCCGGAAGCAGTGCCGGCAGGGGATCAGGTTAGGACTTAGAGCGTGGAGCTGCTATCTCAGGCTAGCCGAGGGCTGTGCTTAAAGGGACCTGACCCCCACCCTGGACAGACAATTCTCAGGGGTTCCCCGCTTGCAAAGCAGTCCTGGCTTGGAGTGCCCTGAGTGCCCACACTCGGCACATCACAGCACTCAGCCATCAGCCCGGCTGCACTTGCTGCAGGCTGCCATCAGGGGGTGGGGGGGAGTCAATCGGGGGGCTGCAGGAGAGCTTCCACCTTGAGGAGCCCGCAGAACCACCCCAGTCCTCCCCATCGGGGGATCGTACCCCATTCCTCCCTCACCTCCTTCCACTTACCCCTCCCTAGCCCCCCTTCCTGATGTACAAAATAAAGGACATGTGTGTTCAAAAATAGAAACTCTCTTTATTGAGCAAAACTCGGGGACACTGGGAAAAGGAGGTGGGAGAGGGGAAGAGAGGATGGGAGAGGGGAGAGCAACTAAAATGATCAGGGGTTTGGAACAGATCCCATATGAAGAGAGGCTAAAGAGACTGGGACTTCTCAGCTTAGAAAAGAGGAGACGGAGGGGGGATATGATAGAGGTCTATAAAAGCATGAGTGGGGTGGAGAGGGTGCATAAAGAAAAGTTCTTCATTAGTTCCCATAATGGAAGGACTAGAGGACACCAGATGAAACGAATAGGTAGCAGGCTTCAAACTAACAACAGAAAGTTCTTCACAAAGCAAATAGTCAACCTGTGGAACTCCTTGCTGCAGGAGGCTGTGAAGGCTACAACTAGAACAGAGTTTAAAGAGAAGTGAGATAAAGTCATGGAGGTTGGGTCCATGAAGTGCTATTAGCCAGGGGGTAGAAATGGTGTCCCTGGCCTCTGTTTGTGGAAGGCTGGAGATGGATGGCACGAGACAAATGGCTTGGTCATTGTCTTCAGTCCATCCCCTCCAGGGTCCCTAGTGTTGGCCACTGTCGGCAGACAGGCTACTGGGCTAGATGGACCTTTGGTCTGACCCAGTACGGCCATTCTAAGCTCAGGGCTCAAGGTCGGAGGTCTAACTGGACCACCCTGATTTTCATGCAAACCTGCTCCTGGGTGGCCAGGCTGGCAGCTATCCTGCCCTGGACGGCCACTTTCCTGTGCGTAGTGCGGAGGTTGTGGATGAGGTCCACGATCTCCACACTAGACCAGGTGGGAACCAGCCTGGTCCCGGGAAGAGGCGGAGGGCTGGGTGGCAGCGGGAGGCTGGCTCGAGCCGTGCCAGGTGCAGGGTCTGCTGGCTGGGTGCTGGCAGGCTTGCACCTGACACGGGCACCGTAGCCAGACCATGCCCCTTTAAGGGCTCCGGGGCTGGGAGGGGGGCAGACGAGTTTCCCTGATGGTGCCCAGAGTGGCCACCAGGGCAAGCTGGGGAGGGCTAGCCTCCCACTAGTTTGAATTAAGTGGCTACACAGCCCTTAATTCGAACTACTTAATTCGAACTAGGCGTTAGTCCTCGTAGAATGAGTTTTACCTAGTTCAAATTAAGCGCTCCGCTAGTTCGAATTAAGTTCGAACTAGCAGTTTGTATGTGTAGCGCCTATCAAAGTTAATTCGAACTAACGTCTGTTAGTTCGAATTAACTTTGTAGTGTAGACATACCCTCAGAGACAGGCAGCAAGGGGGAGGAGCAGGAGCTGGTGCTGGGGAGAGCTATCTTAAAAGCCTGTTCTGCCCAGCACTGTCTCTGCAGAGGGGAAGAGGGCAGTGGGGAAATGGTGTGAGCAGGGATTGAAACAGTCCCATTCATACCAGTCCTGACTGCTGTTCCTCTATGTTTGAAATGTACAAGAGCGACCTCCCTCCCCAAGTCTGCCCCTTCTCCTTCATCCTTGGCCAAACCACCAGAGGGGGAAAGAAAAAGTCATTGCTGGCTAGGGGAGTGCTGGGGGGACAGCAGGCTCCTGGTGTCTGGGGGGCTGGAAAGGAAATAAAAGAACCCTACCACCTGGGGGAAAGAGAAAGCCCATCCAAATGGGACCCCCTGAACCTGAGCTATTCTTCACCCCCAACCCTCACGTTCAGCCCTCCTCATTCCCAGCCTTCTGGCCTGCCCCCACAAATCCCAAGGCCCTGCCTTGATTCCTGCACCCCCCTCACCGCTAGCTTCCTGTCCTAAAGGACCTGGGCAATGCCAGGTAAGTCTTTTGGTAGTGAAAAAAAGCAGAGTTCAATACAGCTAAAACCTGAGTAAATCTATCCCCAAAACCAGTAACAAGAAACAAACTATCAGAGGGGCAGTTGTGTTATTCTGAATCTGCAAAAACAATGACAAGTCCTGAGGCATCTAATAGATTAAAGGTATGTCTACACCGCATTCCTCTTTTGAGAGAGGAATGGAAATATAGCTGAGTGAAATTGCAAATGAAGCGCAGATTTGAATTTCCCGTGCTTCATTTGCATAATTACGTCCAGACACTTCTTCGACATACCCTATTTCGAAAAAAGAAACGCTCTCTCAATGTGGTTATTTTGAAAGAAACCTTTCTTTTGAAATTACCCTTAAACCTCATTTTATAAGGAGTTAGGGTAATTTAGAAAGAAGAGTTTTCTTTCAAAATAACCGTTTCTAGATAGCGTTTTTTTTTTAAATAGGGTATTTCGAAAAAGCGGCCAGAAATCCAGGCTTCATTTGCAATTTCGCTCAGATGCATTTCCATTCCTCTCTCGAAAGAGGAATGCAGTGTAGACATACCCAAAATATGTCTACACTATAGAGTTAATTTGAAATAACAGATGTTATTTTGAATTAACTGTAATAGCTGTCTACACATACAAACCTCTATTTCAAAATTAATTCGAAATAGCGGAGCCCTTATTTCGAATTAGGTAAACCTCATTCTATGAGGAACAACACCTAATTCGAAATAAGTGCTGCGTAGACATGTGTGTTCAAAAATAGAAACTCTCTTTATTGAGCACAACTCGGGGACACTGGGAAAAGGAGGTGGGAGAGGGGAAGAGAGGATGGGAGAGGGGAGAGCAACTAAAATGATCAGGGGTTTGGAACAGATCCCATATGAAGAGAGGCTAAAGAGACTGGGACTTTTCAGCTTAGAAAAGAGGAGACGGAGGGGGGACAGGATAGAGGTCTCTAAAAGCAGGACTTGGGTGGAGAGGGCGCATACAGAAAAGTTCTTCATTAGTTCCCATAAAGAAGGACTAGAGGACACCAAAGGAAAGGAATGGGTAGCAGGCTTCAAACTAGTAACAGAAAGTTCTTCTTCACAAAGCAAATAGTCAGCCTGTGGAACTCCTTGGTGCAGGAGGCTGTGAAGGCTAGAACTAGAACAGAGTTTAAAGAGAAGTGAGATAAAGTGATGGAGTTTGGGTCCATGGAGTGGTATTAGCCAGGGGGTAGGAGTGGTGTCCCTGGCCAAGGTTTGTGGAAGGCTGGAGAGGGATGGCACGAGACAAATGGCTTGGTCACTGTCTTTGATCCAAACCCTCCAGGGTCCCTAGTGTTGGCCACTGTCGGCAGACAGGGTACTGGGCTAGATGGACCTTTGGTCTGACCCAGGACGGCCATTGTAAGCTCAGGGCTCAGGGTCGGGGGTCTCAGTGGACCCCCTTGATTCTCTTGCACACCTGCTCCTGGGTGGCCAGGCTGGCAGCTCTCCTGCCTTAGCCGGCCACTTTCCTGTGCGTAGTGCGGAGATCGTGGACGAGGTCCACGATGTCTGCACTAGCCCAGGCGGGTGCCTGTCTCTTGCGGTCCCAGGCAAGCTCCCGGGAGCCGCCAGCCTGGTCCCGGGAAGAGGGGGAGGGCTGGGGGGCATTGGGTGGGTAGCTCGATCCGTGCCAGGTGCAGGGTCTGCTGGCTGGGTGCTGGCAGGCTTGCACCTGGCAAGGGCACTGTAGCCAGCCCGTGCCCCTTTAAGGGGTCCGGGGCCGGGGGGGGGGGCAGACGAGTTTCCCTGGTGTTGGCCAGAGTGGCCACCAGGGAAACCTGGGGAGGGCTAGCCTCCCCTTAGTTCAAATTAAGGGGCTACACACCCCTTAATTCTAACTAGCTAGTTCGAACTAGGTAAACCTCATTACACGAGGATTAAGCCTAGTTCGAACTAAGCGCTCCGTTAGTTCGAATTAAATTCGAACTAACGGAGTGCTAGTGTAGCGCCTATGAAAGTTAGTTCGAACTAACGTCTGTTCGTTCGAACTAACTTTGTAGTGTAGACATACCCTAGGTTAGGCTAAAAGAGGTACAAAACAAGGGTGATGTCATGCTAAGGGTCTACTACAGGCAACCTACGCAGGCAGAAGAGGTGGATGAGACTTTTTTTAAACTACTAACAAAATCATCCAAAGTGCAATATTTGGTGTTGATGGGGGACTTCAACTATCCAGACCTATATTGGGGAAATTAACACAGCGGGGCACAGACTATCCAATAATACTTGGAAGATAATAAGGTCATATGGAACAGCTAGCATGTATTTGGAAAGAACAAATCATGTCAAACCAATCTGATAGCTTTCTTTGATAGTCTTGAGGTTATGGGAGAAGCGGTGGATGTGGTATACCTAGACTTTAGTAAGGCGTTTGATACTGTCTCGCATGATATTCTTATCAATAAACTAGGCAAATACAACTTAGATGGGGCTACTATAAGGTGGGTGCATAACTGGCTGGATAACTGTTCTCAGAAGATAGTTATTAACAGTTCACAATCCTGCTGGAAGGGCACAAGAAGTAGAGATCCACAGGGGTCTGCTTTGGGAGAATTTGCTTATTAAGTTTGCAGATGACACCAAACTGGGAGGGGCTGCAAGTGTTTTGGAGGATAGCATCATAATTCGAAATGGTCTGAGGTAAATTGGATGAAGTTTAATAAGGACAAATGCAAAGTACTCCACTTAGGAAGGAACAATCAGTCTCTCACAGAGGGTATGTCTACACTATCCCGCTAGTTCGAACTAGCGGGGTAATATAGGCATACCGCACTTGCAAATGAAGCCCGGGATTTGAATTTCCCGGGCTTCATTTGCATAAGCGGGGAGCTGCCATTTTTAAAACCCCGCTGGTTCGAACCCCGTGCAGCGCGGCTACACGGGGCTCGAACTAGGTAGTTCGGACTAGGATTCCTATTCCACAAGGTGTACCGGTAGTTCGGAATAGGAATCCTAGTCCGAACTACCTAGTTCGAGCCCCGTGTAGCCGCGCTGCACGGGGTTTGAACTAGCGGGGTTTTAAAAATGGCGGCTCCCCGCTTATGCAAATTAAGCCCGGGCTTCATTTGCAAGTGCGGTATGCCTACGTTACCCTCCTAGTTCGAACTAGGAGGGTAGTGTAGACATACCCATACAGAATTGGAAGTGACTGTCTAGGAAGGAGTACTGCAGAAGGGAATAGAGGGGTCATAGTGGACCAAAGCTAAATATGAGTCAGTGTGACACCGTTGCAAAAAAAGCAAACATGATTTTGGGATGCACTAACAGGTGTGTTGTAAGCAAGACACGAGAAGTCATTCTTCCACTCTGCACTGATTAGGCCTCAGTTGAAATATTGTGTCCAGCTCTGGGCACCACATTTCAAAAAAGATGTGGAGTAATTTGAGAAGGTCCAGAGAAGAGCAACAAGATTGATTAAAGGTTTAGAGAACATGACCAATGAAGGAAGACTGAAAGAATTTTGGCTTGTTTAATTTGGAAAAGAGAAAACTGAGAGGGAACACGATAATAGTTTTCAGGTATCTAAAAGGGTATCACAAGGAGGAGGGAGAAAATCATTCTTCTTGGTCTCTGAGGATAGAACAAGAAACAACAGGCTTAACCTGCAGCAAGGGAGGTTTAGGTTGGACATTAGGAAAAACTTCCTAGCTGTAAGAATGTTTAAACACTGTAATAAGTTGCTTGTGGAGGTTGTGGAATTTCCATCTTCGGAGATATTTAAGAGCAGGTTAGATAAATGTCTATCAGGGATGGTCTAGACAGTACTGGGTCCTGCCACGAGGGCAGGGGACTGGACTTGGTGACCTCTCGAGGTCTCTTCCAGGTCCAGTGTTCTATGATTCTATGAGAAGGAGGAAGTACCAATCAAAGGGTAGACCAGAGATGAGGTCAATTCAGTCAGTGATGATGTATCCCACTTCCAGCAGCTGATGCGGAGATGTGAACACTAAGGGTGTGTCTAGACTACAGGGTTTTGTTGACAAAAGTGGCCTTTTGTCGACAAAAGTATTCCTGCATCTGCACTACCGCTGAGTTCTGTCCATATAACGTCAACAGAACTCGGCAGTTTTGTTGACGGTGGTAAACCTCATTCTACGAAGAATAACGCCTTTTGTCAACAGAGTTCTGTAGACAGAAGGTGTTCTTGCATTTACACAGTCCTTTGTGTCTATACACTCATGTCAACAAAGCAGCTTGCTTTGTCGACAGAACTGGCTGTAGTCTAGATGCTCTTTGTCAACAGAAGCTTTGTTGACAGTCTCTGTCGACAAAGCCTCTGTCAACAAAAGCCTGTAGTCTAGACGTACCCTCAGAGAGGAGAAACTGCTTTTGTAGTTGGCTAGCTATTCACAGTCTTTGTTCAATCCTAAATTGATAGCATCAGATTTGCAGATGAATCGTAGCTCTGCAGTTTCTCTTTGAAGTTTGTTTTTGAAGTTTCTCCTCTTTTGGTGTTCATACCTCCCCATCAGCTGCTGGAAGTGGGACACATCATCACTGACTGAACAGACCTCATTATCTCTGGCCTTCCCCTTGATTGGTACTCCCTTCTTTACATGTGCCTGAATGTTTATACCTGCCTCTGGAATTTCCACTACATGCATCTGATGAAGCGAGTCCTTTGCCCACGAAAGCTTATGCTCCAATAAATCTGTTAGTCTATAAGGTGCCACAGGACTTCTCGTTGTTTTTGAAGAAACAAACTGCATATGAAACTTCAGGACTGGCCAACTATTTGGAATCTGAGCTGAGTTTCTCATTTGCTGTATCCTGTGAGGGTCAGGAGGTCTGGAAGCCATCTGTACTACTGCTTAGGAAATAGAACGAATTTAGGATTTTTCCAGGTACATGGATATTATCAAGCTGCTTTTTCCTCTTAAGCGACAGATCCAAAGGGAACCCAACTGGTTATTATAACATTGAGTTTATGCAGGAGAATAATGGAAGCATTTTGGGGGGGACATATGATAGTCTGTCTGACTTCTAAAGAAAATCTCAAAAAATACCTTTAAAGTCTGAATTTAATATTTACAGTAATAAGTATAAAGAACACCATTACCATATTTTCAAAGATTAAAATTATGGCTCTTACAAAATTAATTCTGCGTGGTCAAAACGTATGCGGTTCATAAGGCTCCTCTTAATATAGCCACTAAAAAAAACAAGACAGTCATTCATACGATCTGTAACTGTACTGAGATCCCTTTCCATCCAAAGCTCCAATGCAATCAGAACAACACGGAGGCCAAATGGACGATACATCTAAAAACATAAATAATAAAAAAATGTCATTTGCTTGTATTTCTTTGAAGCTATAATCGTTCAGATAATCCAAACAGCTGATATTGCTCTCCAATCTGTGTTCCTGTTTACCTCTTTAGCCACAGAAACTGCATAGCAGCTCAGGCTAAAACCATAATGTTAAAGGGACATCGTTGTTGATCTGAAAAATCTTATTTCTGGCTTGAGTTACAAACAACACTCATGACTACTGAAGCTGAAAGAACTTTTTAGAAAAAATATTTTTTCATTTATTTATTTTATAGTATTAGCTGTACTTCATGTACAGCCAGTTTCTCTATTCCAGTTATATACACTTCTACTTTCTATCCTCATACATTAAGATGACATCACCACTCTCATGTACAACTCTGAGGTTCTCATGTGTATCATGCTTCCTGAAACTGAATGGGGGCTACTCTTACTGACTTACTTACCCTCATATTGCAGAGAACACTCCAATAGTATGTTGGCAGAATGCTGAACTGAATGAGGCTTGATCAAAGATCTATGCAGTAACTGAACCAACACAATGTCAAACTTTTTAAAAGGATATTCATAATTGGTTAAAAAAACCAAACTGATTTCTAAAGTTTACATTTTTGGTAGAACATCTGTAATGTCCTAATAAATCTATTAGTCTTTAAAGGGCCACTCGACTCATTTTCTCAGATATGTACATCATTGACATTTAGAACAAACCTATTGGTTTAAAAGGTATTTATGATGGTTCTTTTGCTCACCCATTGATATTTATAGGGTCTTTTCAGCAGGAGAAAAATGACAGAGCTAGACACAACACCACTAGACCAGCTGAAGCATTTGTCTCCCACCAACATAATGAAAATCCAAGATTTCCTTTCTCTCTGTAAGTACTTAAAGGACAAATAAGCACAGGAAAAATGAGCAAAACCTATTCTTCATCACCATCCAATCTCTTAGTATATAGGAGATCAGTAGAAACTTAGGGACAAAGCAGAAGAATTCACATCTTTCCAGACACTTAACACAATGCTGGCTAGCAATGTGAGTTTCGGGGAGTATAGTGAGGATTCTTTCTTTACTTCTTTGATTTTTAAACAGAGCTATCTTTTCAGATGCCTGATACCTGGAAGTTGGAGAGCTCCAGACCAGGTACAGGTTGCTGTGTCCCCTTCACAGCTAAGCATAGCATAAACCTTTATGTCTCTTGCCTCCTGCCAGCAGCAGACTAGGCCATTGCATGATCTGACCTTTCTTTTGAACCAGCCCCTTGGCCATGTTACTTAAAGTAGGACCCCTCCCAGAGTAACAAAAAGTCCAAATAACCCTAAAGTCTAATTACCTTGGTGGGGAGGGGAGGGAAATACACCAGATGAAGTGGTCTTGGCCTCAACAATATACTCAGATGGAGGACTCTGATGAGGATCTGGTCTTTTTAAAATCTGGTCCTTAGAGATAGAGTCATAGAATCATAGAGCTGAATGAGACCTCAGGAGGTCATCAAGTTTAGCCCCCTGTCCAAGGCAGGACCAATCCCAACTAAATCAACCCGGCCAGGGCTTTGTCAAGCTGAGACTTAAACACCTCTAAGGATGGAGATTCCACCACCTCCCTAAGTAACCCATTCCAGTGCTTCACCACACTCCTAGGGAAATAATTTTCCTAATATCCAACCTAGACCTCTCCCACTGTAACTTGAGACCATTGCTCCTTGCTCTGCCATCCGTCATTACTGAGAACAGCCTCTCTTTATCCTCTTTGGAAGCTCCCTTCAGGAAGTTGAAGGCTGCTATCAAATCACTCTTCTCTTCTGCAAACTAAACAAACCCAAATCCCTCAGACTCTCCTTATAGGTCATGCACGCCAGCCCCCTAATCATTTTGGTCGCCCTCCACTGGACCCTCTCCAATGCGTCCACATACTTTCTATAGTGGGGGGCCCAGAACTGTACACAATATTCCAGATGTGGCCTCATCAGAGCCAAATAAAGGGGAATAATCACTTCTATGGATCTGCAGGCAATGCTCCTCCTAATGCACCCTAATATACCATTAGCCTTCTTGTCTACAAGTGCACACTGTTGACTCATATCCAGCTTCTCATCCACTGTAATCCCCAGGTCCTTTTCTGCAAAACTGCTACTTAGCCATTCAGTCACCAGCCTGTAACAATGCTTAGGATTCTTTCGTCCCAAGTGCAGGACTCTGCATTTGTCCTTGTTGAACCTCATCAGATTTCTTTTGACCCTATCTTCTAATCTGTCCAGGTCACTCTGGACCCTATCCCTGCTTTCCAACATATCTCTCTCTTCCCCTAGCTTAGAGTCATCTGCAAACTTGCTGAGGGTGCAATCCATCCCCTCATCCACATCATTAATAAAGATATTGAATAAAACCGGTCCAAGAACAGATCCTTGGGGCACTCCGCTAGAAACCGATCACCAACCTGACATCGAGCTGTTAATCACTACCCATTGGGCCTGACAGTCTAGCCAGATTTCTACCCATCTCACAGTCCATTTATCCAACCCACACTCCCTTAACTTGCTGGCAAGAATATTGTGGGAGACAGTATCAAAAGCTTTGCTAAAGTCAAGGTATATCACATCCACTGACTTTCCCATATCCACAGAGCTAGTTACCTCATCATAGAAGCTAATCAGATTGGTCAGGCACGACTTGCCCTTCGTGAATCCATGTTGACTATTCCTGATCACTTTCCCCTCTTCCAAGTGCTTCAAAAGGGATTCCTTGAGTATCCCGTCCATGATTTTTCCAGGGACTGAGGTAAGGCTGACTGGTCCTTCTTCCCTTTTTTAAAGATGGGCACTACATTTGCCTTTTTCTAATCATCCGGGATCTCTCCCAATCTCCACAAGTTTTCAAAGATAATGGCCAAAGGCTCTGCAATGATATTTGCCAACTCCCTCAGTACCCTTGGATGCATTAAATCTGGGCCAATGGATTTGTGTTTAACTTTTCTAAATAGTTCCTAACTTGTTCTTTCCCCACCAACGGCTGTACACCACCTTCCCATACTGAGATGCCTAGTGCATTTGTCTTGGAGCTGATCTTGTCCATGAAGACACCTGCAAAGAAAGCATTGAGTACTTCAGCTTTTCCCACATCATCTGTCACTAGGTTACTTCCCTCATCCAGTCAGGGCCCCACATCCTCTCTGATCACCCTTTTATTACTAACATGCCTGTAGAAACCTTTCTTGTTGCCCTTCACATCCCTTGCCAGCTGCAATTCCAATTGCGCTTTCGCCTTCCTGATAACTCCCCTGAATTCTCGAGCAATATATTTGTACTCCTCACTAGTCATCTGTCTAAATTTCCACTTTGTGTAAACTTCCTTTTTGTGTTTAAGCTCACCACGGATGTCCCCGGTAAGCCAATCTGGTCGCCTACCATATTTGCTTTTCTTGCTGCTCATCGGGATGGTTTCTTCCTGTGCCTTTAATAAGGCTTCTTTAAAATACTGCCAGCTCTCCTACACTCCTTTCTCCTTAGTGTAAGCATCCCAGGTAATCCTGCTCATCAGTTCTCTGAGGGAGTCAAAGTCTGCTCTTCTGAAGTCCAGGGTGTGTATTTTGCTACTCTCCTTTCTTCCTTTGGTCAGGATCCTGAAATTTACCATCTCATGATCACTGCTTCCGAGGTTGTCACCCACCTCTACTTCCCCTACTAGTTCCTCCCTGTTTGTGAGCAGCACGTCAAGCCGCGCATGGCCCCTGGTCAGTTCCTTCAGCACTTGTACCAAGAAGTTATCCCCAACAATCTCCAAAATCTTCCTGGATTGTCTGTGTACTGCTTTATTGGTCTCCCAACAGATGTCAGGGTGATTAAAGTCGCCCATGAGAACCAGGGCCTGCTCTGGAAGCTTCTCTCAGTTGTCCAAAGAAAGCTTTGTCTACCTCATCCACCTGATCCAGGGGTCTATAGCAGACACCAATGACAATATCGCTCCTGTTGCTTCCATCTCTAAATTTAACCCATAGACTCTCAACAGTCTTTTCTCTCTCCAAGTACTGGAGCTCCGAGCAATCATCCTGCTTTCTTACATACAATGCAACTCCTCCTCCTTTTCTCCCGCATTTGTTCTTTCTGAACAGTTTATACCCTTCCATGACAGTGCTCCAGTCATGCAAGTCATCCCACCAAGTCTCCGTTATTCCAATCAAATCATAGTTCTTCGACTGGGCCAGGGCTTCTAATTCTTCCTGTTTGTTTCCCAGGCTTCTCGCATTGGTCTACAAACACGTTAGATAACCAGTTGATCGCCCTGCCTTCTCCATCCGAATTAGGGGTCCTCCTTTGTTGCTCGTTCCTCCTTGTGATTCTTCCCGGTGTCCAACTTTTCCTCACTTACCTCAGGGCTTTGATCACCATCCCCCAACAAGCCTAGTTTAATAAAGCCCTCCTCACTAGGTTTGCAAGCCTGCCCGCGAAGATGCTCTTTCCTCTCTTGGTTACGTGAATCCCATCTCTTCCTAACAATCCTTGTGCCTGGAACAGGGTCCCATGGTCGAAGACATCAAAGCCCTCTCTCCGACACCACCTATACAACCACGCATTTACTACCTCAGTTTGACGATCCCTACCTAGATCTTTTCCTTCAGTTGGAAGGATGGATGAGAACACCACTTGCCCTTCAAATTTCTTTGATCCTTCTTCCTAGGGCTTCATAATTTGCTGTGACCCACTCAAGATCATTCTTAGCTGTATCATTAGTTCTTACATGATGAAGGAGGAAGGGGTAGTGATCCAAAGGTTTAATCACTTTTGGAAGCCTCTCGGTCATATCCTGAATGCAAGCTTCCAGTAAGCAGCACACTTCGAGATTGCAGGTCTGGATGGCAGATGGATGACTTAGTCCCTCTTAGGAGGGAGTCCCCGATCACCACCACCTGTCTTCTTTTGGGGGTGGTGGTCATGGAATCCCCATCCCTAGGACTACGCATCCCATGTCTTCCAGTACATGGTGTTCCCTTCTGATTTCTTCCCTGAGAGGTCCCTGCCAAAGCATTCTCCACCGCAGTGCCTGTGGAGAAAGCCTGAAAGTGTTTACTTACCACTACAGGAATCGGGGATACCTGAGTTGGCCACCTTCTCCTTCTAGAGGTTACATGCTGCCAGTTTTCTTCCTTGTCCTGTACTGCCCTGACTGGCTCTTCAGCCTGCTGTGCCTGCAGGATTAAATGCTGCCTTGTATTGAGGAAGTCTTCATCCTCTCTGATAGAACGTAGGGTTGATACTTGGGCCTCCAGTCCTCTAATTTTTTCTTCCAAAATGGTGACCAGCTTGCATTTAGTTCAGATGAAATCCTTTCTTTCTTCTGGGAGGAAGACAAACATGGCACATGCTATGCAGGTAACAGCAGCAGACCTATCACCATCCATACATGCCTTCCTTCTGAGAGATTCCTCAGTTGTTATTAGATGCCTCCTTGAAGGGAAGGAGTGTAGTGAAAAGATGTTAAGAAATGGTGAGTGTATCTTACTCCCTTCCCAACTCCCTCTCCAAAGTCCCTGTTAACCCATATTTTTATTTTTAGGAGTTTTTCCAACATGCTCCAAAACCTTCCCTTTCTTAGGGAAAGCATGCCCTAAGATTGATAGGGTAGTTCACCAATTTGGAGACATATGTATGTGGGTGTTTCTGGTCCTGGATTAGAGGATGGTTTGCAAGGAACATTCTACAGATCACAGTCTGAGATTTTTTCTCCATGTCTTTGTAGCCCTGGACATATGGGTCAAACATAAGAATGGCCACACTGGATCAGACCAAAGGTTCATTTAGCCCAGTATCCTGTCCCCCTCAGTCATCTCTTTTTCAAGATGAAAAGTCCCAGTTTCATTAATCTCTCCTCATACTGAAGACATTTCATACCCATATCCATTTTTGTTGCCCTTTTCTGTATTCAAGAGGTGGCTGTACCATGGATTTTATATAAAGACAATATGATATTTTCTGTCTTAATATCTAATCCTTTCTTAATGATTCCCAACATTCTGTCCCCCCCCCCCACTCTTTTTTTTTTTTTTTTTACTACCACTGGATTTTGAATAGAAGAACTGGGCATGTTGTCTAAGTTTGCTCCCAAGTACGATAGTCCTATGGGCATTGGAGGGGGCAGGGTCAAAATAAACAAAAACTAAGCAAAATTAACAAATATGATTATGGGTATGGAATGACTTCTATATGAGAGATTAAGAAGATTGGGATGGTTGATAGTGTGTGGCAGTTATCTGCTTGCACTGCTGAGAGACAGACACTGTGCACTGTTGGGATGTGTAAGAGTTAAATGAGTGGTCTGGGTAATCACTACCGTGCTGATGGTGACGGGGGTACAGCACAGGCAGGCACTGTGCCTATTGATTTATAGACATGTTTTCCTCCTTTCCTGCTTGCTTGGGATAGATAAGCACGTAGTTGGGCTGAGGATGCAACTTCTAATGAACACTTTCTGTCTATAACTCTATGTTATCTTCCTCCCTTCCCTCTTTCTTACCCACTCAAACATTCAGGGCCACAGCTCCTTCCCACCTGAAAAACGCTGATTTAAGGAGTTTTGTAAAGCTGGAAACAGTAAACTGGGGCAGGTATAAATGTATTCATCACATGGTTAGGATTATGCATTATATGGTGTTCATGTTATTAAATTAGGGCTTAAGGTGTGAGGTCACTGATAAGTGTATTTATATACTAAATAAGATAAAAAGGTCTCTACCTGCAGTTAATTTTTTGCTCACTTGAACCAAGGTTTTGGCGGACGAAGGTGAAAATAGTATCTGCAATAAAGAAGTCTGTTTATTCCATCTGCTTCTGGGTCACCTGTTCTTTTCTAACACATGTGTGCTGCTACCCAGGGTACTGCTGCTACAAATCTCCAACTATAAATGCAAAACACCAATACACTTAACATGAAGCAACCACAAGGATACTCTTCGAAGAAGTACCCGGAGAAAGCAATTAAGGCTAACAACACAGGATGGTCTGAAAAGCATTTTCCAAGCCCCGTTACCAATTCAGGGGGCAATAATCCATCCTAGATGACATTTTGTTTAAAGACATTAGGATGGTGATTCGAAAGATATGATGGAAAAATATGTTAAAAGGAATACACGAAGGTCATTTAGGAATGGAAAAATCTAAGAGAAAAGACAAAGATGTTTTATACAGGGCTCAAATGAATACCGACATTGAAAAGTTGTCAATTATGTAGATGCTAGAAATGCAGGCCAAGTCAGGCAAAAGAGCCCATGTTAATAGCCCACAAAAATGACCTCCAGAAAAATTTGGTATAGATTTGTTTACATTACTAAAAATAGCCCTAAGTAGATGCACTAGACTGTTATTCTCAGTTTGTAGAGATAGCTTTACTAGAAAATACTGAAGCTAAATCAGAGGTTCCTAATCACTGGTACATGGACCAGTGGTGGATCATGAACCCCTGCCTGCCAGACCATGGCACTCTGCCAGGCTGCTAATGAGCCCTGCCTGCTGGGGAGCTCCGTTCCCTATAAAGCGTACGCCTTCATGTGCACTAAAAATTCTCCTCCCAAGGCATGTGGTGCTGCAGACTGCCACGGTTGGAGCAGGGCAGCCTCACCAGAGCCCTGGTTCTAGTCTGTTGGTAGCTACACAGCCCTGGCCAGTGATGCTGCATGGCAGGCGGCTGCCTTGTGTCCTTTCTGTTGCAGGCAGCATGTTTGGGATCAGGGAGCAGAGCCTTCACACCTGTCATGACCATGAGGGATGAGCAGCAGTCTGGGAACTAAGGGGTTAACTGTACCTAGCCAGGTAGCAGTCAGTCAATAGGAATGCAGACAGGGATTCCAAACTGAGACAAAGGAATTTCTATTTTTTCTCTCTTTGGCCCTGGGCAGTTGACTGTCCAGATCCTGAAGGGGGCAGACAACATCTCTCTCTCCAAGAAAAGACTCGTCACAATCTGTAAGTAGGGCTAAGTCTAGATAAATCCATTAGGTGTTATTGTTTTATGGTTTGGGAATGGGAATCCGATATTTGTGCATTTAGAAATGGGGTTTCCTTTCTTTTGTAACTAAGTTTTGTTTCCATGGGAAAATTCCCCATGAGTTTATTAATTGGTGGCTTTTATCATCTAGCCAATACAACTATGCTTGTAACAGGAGTCTTGTGGTGATAATAAACGTTCTTTCTTTTTTATTAACCTGGTACTGGTTAATTTGTGTGTCCTGGTTTTACTTTAGGGCTGAGATTTCCCAAGTGATCTCTTCCCTGGTTTTCTTACCATTTCTTGGGTGGTGGCAGCGGATTTTTATGCCCAAAATCTAGGTTTTTAGGATTTGGGGAGGGGGGGGGGGTTATACCAAAGCCTGGAAAGATATCATTTTGGGGTACTTTTGTGGGCCCTCACTTCTGCATTCATTGTGTCATAGTGGGGAATCATGCATGGACATCAGATTCCCAGGTACCTATCTCTGTAACAAACCCTGTTGCCAACTCTGTCCAGATATCACACAAGGGACACCATCACAGGATCTAACCACACAGACCACAACATGAGGGACTCACAACACCTGCACACCCACTAATGTGATATATGCCTTCAAGTGCCAGAAATGCCCCTATGCCATGTATATTGGCCCAACCAGACAGTCTTTGTGCCAAAGGATAAATGGACACAAATCAGACATGACAAATGGTAACATACACAAACCTATGGGGCAGGAGTGGGGAACTTTTGGGTTGGGGGCTGCTGACCCACAGAAAAATTAGTTGGGGGCCAACTGAGGAGAAAGACAGTCTCCACACACCAGTTCCTGGGGGGGGGGGCATCCTACTAGATTTTGTGTGCTCCAGCCCCACTGTGCGGCAGCAAGGAGGCTGGAGGGCTCATGGAGGTCCATAAGCCTCAGGAGCCAGATCCAGATCCAGGCAAGCGGGAGGCAGCATCTGGCCCCTGGGCCTGAGGCTCTGTAGCCAGACAGACCCCCCCCATCTCATCCATCTTATTTGCCTGTGGGTATGTCTATACTACCCCGCTAGTTCGAACTAGCGGGGGTAATGTAGTCATCCACAATTGCAAATGAAGCCCGGGATTTGAATTTCCAGGGCTTCATTTGCATAAAGCTGGCCGGCGCCATTTTTAAATGCCGGCTAGTTCGAACCCCGTGCCACGCTAATCTGAACTAAGCCTAATCCGAACTAGCTACTCCGTGCCGTGTGTAGCCGCGCGGCACGGGGTTCGAACTAGCCGGCATTTAAAAATGGCGCCGGCCGGCTTTATGCAAATGAAGCCCGGGAAATTCAAATCCCGGGCTTCATTTGCAATTGCGGATGACTACATTACCCCCGCTAGTTCGAACTAGCGGGGTAGTGTAGACATACCCTTTCTGAGATTCCTGAAGCATACAGGACAGAGAAGGAACAATAAAATCAGCATAGTCTATGCTGGCTCATCTGATCCTGAGAAGCTGAAAACATAGTTATGAGGAGAGAGAGCGATTAAGGCAATAAGCTGACCTTGAGGCTGCGAGAACTGCCCAGGCTGGCACCCATGTTGATTCAATCACACACAGTCTCTGGGAGAGGGACTGAGAAAAGAATCTCCAGTACTTCCAATTTAGTTATCTCTCTTACAAGTGTAAATTAAGTTCACAACTCCCTTGTAAGAACTGGTCTCACAAAAGGCAGACCAGCACTATTTGGCATCACAGATAAGAAAGAGAAATACGTGACCCCATGGGTATAAAGATGGGTCCAGCAGCACACTCATTTTGAGTGTCAATCTACCCTCTCTCTACCTGCTGGTCGGGTTAGGTGTTTGACCTCCCGAGGTTCTATGGGGATGCCCACCTCGTATTTTCGTCTTTCCTAGGACTTGAGGGAGGAGCCCTGGCCTGACACGCTGGAGTCGAGAGGCATAGAAGGGGGTAAAAATTGTACCTGGATGTGGTCCTCTGTCTTAAGTGTACACATAGAAAGATTAAGCTGTTACTTGGTACCATTATTTCTATTTTTCTGTCTTTATTTTCTTTGTAACCATTTTTTAAGACCTATATTTGCTAGCAGTTAAGAAGTAGAGCAATAGCCACTGTAACCATATGATTTATAAGCTTCCTCAATAAACCTGTAACTGTTTAAGCTTTAACCTGACTCCTTCAGTTGCTGTAACAGAACCAAGCACAATTTAAAAGAACTTCAGCCGGTCATAAGGGACAGGTTTAGGGAGAGCTTGGGCGTTTGGATTTGTGTCACTCCCAGGTGACAGATCCGTTGGGGCATCTCTCAGTCTTTCCCACGCTGCCCGCTGCGAAGGGATCATGCATTCTAGCAGCTAAAATCTGAGGTGTTATAAGCTCTCCCTGTAAACTAATTGGGGCGCCCGTCAACCTCCTCCAGGTTGCCAGCTGCAAGGGACCCCGGTCTCAACAGTTGAAGTCTCAGGTGTATAGCACACACACACACACCACTCACTGCCCTGACCGTCGGCTGACAGGCTCACCACCCCTGCTATAGGGGAACATTTTAACCTCCCTGCACATCCAATAATGGGTTTCAAAGTAGCCCTCCTTCTACAAAAGGATTTTATAACCCATTTACAGAGGGAGACAGCTAAATTGGAGTTCATTTACAAGTTCAATACTATCAGTTTAGGCCTGAATAAAGATTTTAATTGGTTAACACAGTACAAAGTCTATTTCCTCATCTTTGATATTCACATATATACATCAAATGCTATGAATGGGACATAGCCACCCTGACTTAATTAGCTTAAATAACTCTGGTCCTACAATTGACATGTAACTTCTTTTGCTGTTTCATATTATATATGTACACACACACACACACACACACACACACACACACAAATATATTTCAGGGTCCCATCTGGGGCACCAAATTTATTGCCTGTTCTTTACATTATATATAACTGTATAGGTTACATAACAGTTTTAAATTACCACTTTGAGGGTTGACTGGTCTTTTGTCCTAGGATCAGGGCCAGTATTTAAATGATTCCATGGTTAAATCTTTCTACCAGGCCATTGGTCTGTGGGTGGTAAACAGAGGACCACAGAATGTGAACATGGAGCAGGAACACAGGTCCTTCATTAGCTCGTACATGAAGGTCTTACTGTGGTCTGTTAGGATCTCTTTGGTAGCCCTCCATGGACTATAATTTCTACCAGTTCCTTGAAAATGGACTTGGAGGCTGTGCCTCAGGTTACCTAGTTGCACAGTCTAGGATGACAAGCACATATTGGTGAAACTTGGGTCATCTTCTCTAGAGGCCCTATGAGTGCTAATCACTCAAATGTAACATCCATGATGCAGGGAAATGCAAAGGGGCCCTTATGGCCAAAAGAACCTGGGTTAAGATTTGCGCAAGGGTTTTCTCCACCCGAGGTGCCTTCCAAAGAGGTGATTGTGGGCAATGATTAATATTGCCCTCTGATCTTTGTGGGGTAGTAGGAGCTGGTGTATTTCTTGCTCCTACATTTGCAAAAACCAGTACAGGAGGTTCTTCCTTTTTGGTCATCAAATAGGGCCCTGTCCCTCAGGCTTTTCCTTTTATGGGTACCCCATCTATTGACCACCTCCTTCTTGGTGTTATCATATCTTGGGTCTTCCACCTGGTCCCATCCGAAAGTCTCCTTCTCAAAGCTTATTGTCTTGATTTCTGAGGAATCCCCTCTCTGCCCTCTTGGCCAGCTCAGAGGGATTGGGGTTGTTGGCCCCTCATCCATCTTGTGGTCGTCCCCTGTGGTTGCTTGTGTCTACCTGCCTACACAGCCAGTCTTTTGGCCCAGAAGCAGATTCAGGGGCCCAAAGCTTTTGCTCCCTTCTTTCACAGGAAATAATTCTTGGGATATTTCAGTGAAGAATCAGGGGTGACAATAAGCTGTAGAAGCCTCCCTAACTCTGGGGAGCTCTCCTCACACTAACCCCTCTGGTGGGAGCAAGTTTACAAAGCCAGGGAAATCTTTGTCTATGAGCATAGGACAGGAGAGTACCCCTGCTTGTTATCAAGTGTAGTGAGTTTATTTTGTTTACTTTTGTTGCTGGATTGGTTTATTTTATAGAATAGCCACCTATTTGTGGTGAGGGTGCCCCAATGCTCAGCACTTTGTCCTGAATTTGGTATGCTCAGTTATGACTCATTGAGGCATGTTGATGTAGGTAGAAAACTGGCTGCACAGTTCTATATAGTTGCCAATGGTGATATGCTACAGGGGGAGTGCACGTGCAGCCCAACAAGGACTGTTACCAAGAATCTCCAATCATAGATGCAGAAATTCAGACTCATCCACAGAAATTAGATAATTATTTTCCCCATGCCACCTGGCTTCCAATGACTCAATAGAGAACACTGTTAGAATTGTCAAAGAGGACATCAAGGTGATAAATAGAGGTAGCACTGAAACAAAGCTGTCTTGATTTCTTCCAAAATACAGAATTCCTCCTCAAATGATGACAAGAAGAAGTTACTCACCCTGTGCAGTAACAATGGTTCTTCGAGATGCATGTCCCGTGGGTGCTCCACTCTAGGTGTCGGGCTCATCCTGGCGCCGCAGATCGGAGAACTTTTCTAGCCGTAGTCTGCCGGACCACGCATGTGCGAAGCACGGCTCGTGCCTTTTCGCGCCATTTGTGTTTGTGCGGTCCAGCTCCTGCCAGTTCCTCCTGATCCTCTTGGTCTGAAAGACAAAATAAGAATTCCGAAGAAGGGAGGTGGGCGGGTTGTGGAGCACTCACGGGACACGCATCTCGAAGAACCATCGTTACTGCACAGGGTAACTTCTTCTTCGAGCAGTGTCCCGTGGGTGCTCCACTCTAGGTGAATTCACAGCAGTAGCCCCTGAAAGGAGGGGGGTTCAGAGCGATCGTGCTGCGGCTGTAGACAGCACCGCTGTTGCCACTGCCCCATCTGGTAGGTGAAGGTTGGGAATGGCATAATGTTTGGCAAAGTTGAAGTTTGACGACCATGTGGCAGCCCTGCAAATGTCTTTTAGCAGAACGCCTTTCAAGAATGCAGTTGATGTAGCACTGCGTGTGTTGAATGCGCTGTCAGTTTTTGTAATAGTGGTCTACTATGTAGTGCATAGCATTCCTTTATGCAGTTCACTATGATTGATGAAATGCACTGTGCTGATAACTGACGGCTCTTCGAACCGTTGACTGTAGACACGAATAGCGTGTTTGTCTTTCTGATGGATCTAGTCCTCTCTATGTAGAAGGCCAGGGCATGTCTGACATCGAGAGTGTGTAACCGAGCTTGCTCTGTTGAGGTATGGGGCTTAGGGTAGAAAGTGGGAAGTATTATTGGCTCATTGATGTGAAACCGTGAATTCACTTTCGGAAGGAAACTGGGTTGAGATCGTAAGGTGACTCCTTGATCGGTAAACACTGTGTATGGGGGTATAGCCGATAAGGCAGCCAGCTCACCAACCCGTCTTGCAGAGGTTATGGCAATCAGAAAGGTAACTTTCATTTTGAGGGTGTGCAAATCGCATGTGGCCAAGGCCTCAAAGGGTTTCTGCGATAGCGTGTTAAGAACTAGCTCTAAGTCCCATGGTCGCACTGGCTGTGTGAGGTGCGGAAAAAGATTAGCCAAGCCTTTCATGAAGCACCGCATCATTGGGTGAGGGAACACAGAATAACCGTCCACAGCGTGATGTAATGGAGTCATTGCGACAATATGCACCTTAATGGAGGCGCAGCTGAGAGAAGAGTTCTTGAGCTGCACGAGGTAGTCCAGAATCCGGTGAATGGGCGCGGAGTAGGGGTCCAGACATGCCAACGAGCACCATGCAGAAAACCGTGCCCATTTGTGAAGGTAGGTGGATCTTGTGGATAATTTTCTGCTATGTAGAAAAATGTGTTTGACCTCTTGCGAACAGATCATTTCTGTTTGTTGGAACCAACGAGGAACCAGGCTGTTAGTGCCAGAAGCTCAATCTGGGGGTGGAAGAGGCGTTGATTGTTCTGGGAAAGAAGGTCATGCCTCTTGGGCAGAGGGAATGGATGACACGCTGACATTTGATGGAGGTAAGGAAGCCACGTTTGTCTTGGCCAAAAAGGAGCTATCAGGATTACCATGGCTTTGTCCATGAGTATCTTCTCTAGTACCCTGGGAATTAGAGGTATGGGAGGGAACGCATACAGTAGATGATGGCTCCAATCATATAGGAAAGCGTCTCACTTGGAGCTACGTCCGATTCCCACTCTTGAACAGTATTGGGGACATTTGGCATTCATGCGAGTCGCAAACAGGTCCACTGTTGGAAATCCCCAGGAATGGAATATGGTTGAGAGGACTTCCGGGTGAAGCTCCCATTCGTGCTTCATGGAAAAATGCCTGCTCAGTGCATTCGCCATTGTGTTCTGTTGACCAGGTAAGTATTCTGCAATGAGGGAGATTTTGTGATGGATGCACCAACTCCATAAAGCAATCGCCTAGGCACAAAGTGACCGGGATCGGGCCCCGCCATGCCTGTTTATATAGTATACTGTGGTCATGTTGTCGGTAAGAATTCGGATGGTTTAAGCACAAATCTTTGGGAGAAAGTGACGACAGGCATTGCGCACCACTCGCAACTCTAGGAAATTGATATGCATCATCGACTCCGTGGGGGATCAAAGTCCCTGAGCCTGACTGTGCTCCAGATGTGCACCCCACCCTAGTAAAGATGCATCGGTGGTCAGTTGTATTGTCGGTTGTTGGCGGTGAAATGGAACACCCAACATCAGATTTTTGGGAACCGTCCACCAAACTAAAGAATATCTGACATGCGGGGGAATTGATACTCGTCTGTGGGCATCTCAAGCATTTCGAGTGTAAACAGTAGCTATCCAATGCTGGAGACAACAAAAGTGTAGTCTTGCGTGTTCAACGATGTATGTCGTGGCATGTGTCCCATAAGCTGAAGACATTGTAGTATCAAGGGCTTGTGATTGATGGTAATGGCTTGTATAAGATCTAGCATCGCTCGAAATCTGATTATTGGTAAGAGAGCATGAGCGGTGGTTGAGTCGAGTTGTGCGCCTATGAATTGTATCAATTAGTGTGGCATCATGGCCGACTTTGGGATGTTGATGATCAGACCCAAGGTCTCGAAAATTGTTTTTGTGAGGTGTGTCGCGTGCAGCGCCTCTGCAGCTGAAGACACTCCGATTAGGCAGTCGTCCAGGTAAGGGAATATTATTACACCGAGACGACGCAGGTAAGCTGTAACTACTGCCAGCGTCTTGGAGAAAACCCTTGGAGCCAATGAGAGACCGAAGGGCAGGACCCTGTAGTGGAAATGGTCTGCGACTAACTGAAAACGTAGAAATCATCTGTGAGCTGGGTATATCACCACATGGAAGTAGGCATCCTGTAGATCGAGGGATGTGTACCAATCTCCGCTGTGAAGAGCTGGAATGATGGTGGCTAGGGTAACCATCCTGAAACGGTACTTCCACAGATACCAATTTAGTCCTCTGAGGTTGAGAATCGGCCTCCACCCCCCTGATTTTTTCTCTGTTAGAAAATATCGGAAATAGAACCCCCATCCCCGGAACTCTTTTGGTATTGCCTCTATTGCGCCGAGGGTGAGGAGTTGATCGACCTCTTGTTGTAAGAGAGGCTCTTGAGATGGGTCCCTGAAAAGGGACGGGTTGGGGAGGTAGAAAGGGGGTAGAGTGGTGAATGGAATGGTATGTCCTAGCGTAATTGTTTGCAGTACCCATCTGTCGGTGGTGATGTGAGACCACTGGTGTTGGAAGAGTCTCAGGCAATGGTGGAATAACGCCTGTGGAAGGTTGGGATGTCTGCTCAGCGGAATGATGCACAGTCCCTCGACAGGAATGTCAAACTTGCTGCTTGGTAGTTAAGCGACCAGATATTTTTGCTTGAGGTCTTCTTTTTTGCTAGTGCTGTCGATTGTGATGCTGGTCCTGCTGCCTGTACTGAGATGGTGGAAAGGTAAACGGTCTTTGCCTCTGATAGGGAGTATACCTCTTTCGACGAAAAGGAGGCGTATACATCCCTAGTGTCTTGAGTATGGTTCTTGAATCTTTACCAGAATGAAGCACCTGATCGGTTTTGTCAGAGAAAAGATTTTGCCTATCGAAGGGTAGGTCTTGGACTTTGGAGAGAAGGTCTTTGGGAACTGCCTCCTGGTGCAGCAAAGATGCCCTGCGCATGACCACGGATGTGGCTGTGGTACGCGCTGCAGTGTCTGCCATGTCCAAAGCTATATGGAGAGCTGTTCTGGAAGCTGCATAGCCTTCTTGGACTACCGATTTAAGGACCTCCCTCTTGCTCTCAGATAGATGTTCCAGTAGGGATACTAATTTAGAATAGTTGTCAAAGCTATGATTAGCTAATAGCGTGGAATAATTTGCCATACAGAGCGTAAGAGTAGCAGACGAGTAAACCTGTTGTCCGAAGAAGTCTAGCTGCTTCATATCCCTGTCCGGCACATTAGGTCTTTGTTGCGAGTCCTTCATTCTTTGCTGGGCTGCATCGGCAACCAGGGAATTCGGTTGGGGATGGGAGAAAAGAAACTCCATCCCTTTGGCCGGGACATAATATTTTTTGTCTGCTTTTTTGTTAGTGGCAGGTGTAGAAGCTGGCAACTGCCATATATCATCCACAATCTCAAGAATGGCATCATCCAGCGGAAGAGCCGCCTTGGCCTGATGTGAAGGGTGCAGGTTTCTGAGCAGGTGGTGGGACTTCTGCTGGACTTCTGCAATCTGCACATTCTGTGATGCTGCCACTCTCCTGAAAATGTCCTGGAATTGTCGGAGATCGTCCGACGGTCATGTGTCTTCCTGGAATACTGCATCATCTGGCGAGGAAGAGGATTGGTCAGTGGGGGACCGGTCCTGAGGCTCATCTTGAATGGTCTGTTGTTGTAGGACCTGTGGCTCAGGTGGTTGGGGAGGTGGGATACCTGATGGAGTTGGTGGTCTGGTTGCTGATGGTAAGGGTTGACGTTCTCTGCTGGGTGATGTATGAGACCGATGTGGAGAATAAAACACTGATGAACGTCGGGGAGAAGAATGAGAGTAGTGCCTATAATAACGGAGGTGCTCCAGTGATCCATGGTAATAGTGGGAGTGGTGCAGTGATCTGCTGTAGTAACGGGCTCTGTGGGAGCTATAGTACCCAGAGTGACCGGAGCCTGATGGGGACCTAGGGGATCGGGATCGTCCCCTGGATCTCGGAATTGGGGGAGGCGACCGGCGGTAATGGCGTGTTGGCGAGATACGTGGAGAGCGGTAGACCCTCTGTGGGTGTCTCATGGATTGGGCTGAAAGATCCGATGAAGGAGAAGGAGGCTCCGGTGAGAATTGGGTGTTCTCTAGTGTGGGAGACGGTGTAATGATTCTCCGAAATCTTCGATGCATGGTTATAGCAGTCTGCTCTGGTGGGGAAGCAGTGAGGACAGAGAGTCGTGTAGACTGTCCACCTCCTTCCCTCGGCGTCAGGCGCGGTGCCGCGTCGGAAGGGACCGGAGAACATTGTGGAGGAGCATCCTCCTGAGCCAGGGTGTATTCCCGCACCGAAGAGTCGCTTGGTGCTGGCGAGTCACTCGATGCCAGTGAAGGGCATGGTGCCCAGGAATCTGACGGTGCCGAGGGACGTCACGGTGCCGGTGGCTCATTCCGTGCCGGAGGCTCGTTCGGTGCCGAGGTGGGAATCGGTGCAGTAAGAGCCGTCTGCACCAAGACCACTCCTGGTGTCGCAATCGTAGACGATGAGGAGGGTGCTCTCGGTGCCGCGCATGGCATCGGGGAAGGCTTCGGTGCCGATGATAACTTAGGCACCGGAAGAGTCGGGGGCTGTGGAGCCGAAGTGCTGCGGCTGTGCTTCGCCTTAGACTGGCCATGCGTAAATGGCAAGCCCGAGGTGCCCGGTTTGTCCCCCACGCTAACATGCGTCGGGGAAAGGGAATGAGTAAGTGATAGTCTTTTCTTCGCCTTCTTTGGGGACGGTTTGGCTGAGGGATCCAGAGGCGATACGGAAGTTGCTGTATCTTGAGGCTGTAATGCCCTATTAAAGAGGAGCATTTTAAGCCTCATGTCCCTGTCCCTCCTCGCTCTCATGGTGAGTTTGGAGCAGTGAGGACACTTCTGGGGTATGTGTCCCTCACCGAGGCACCTGATGCAAAGAGTGTGACCGTTGGAGGCAGGCATTGCTTCCCGGCATGAGCTGCACTTTTTAAATCCAGGTGAACCTGGCATGGTCGCCTCTTTCTTCCTCTGACAAGATTCAGGGAAAAATATTTACAGATAACTTTGAAGAAATTTTTTTTTTTGTTTTGTAAACTAGAATGACTACAACTAATAACTAACTTATAATAACTGGAAAGAACTAACTACGAACTAATCTAACTAAATCCTGTGAGCTCTTCCTCTCTCTCACTCTGACAGGGTCTGAGGAGAAACATTATTCCGTCCATGGCCGAGGACGGTCAGGAGGAACTGGCGGGAGCCGGACCGTGCAAACACAAACGGCGCGAAAAGGCATGAGCTGCGCTTCGTGCATGCGCGGTCCGGCAGACTACGGCTAGAAAAGTTCTCCGATCTGTGGCGCCGGGACGAGCCCGACACCTAGAGTGGAGCACCCACGGGACACTGCTCGAAGAAGCAGCCCTGCTTTCAATAGGAAAGAAGGTGATAAATTATTTGGACGTAATCCATACCATACCTGCAGCCCTCTATACAAGTATCCTTTGCAGGGGACAATTTATGACCCCAATTAGCCAGTACAGATGTACAATATCAGTCACAACTGTGCCTATAATAAATAAAATTAAATAACTCACTTCACTTGTTAAATAGACATACTGAATCATCTTCAATGTCAGCAATGTTTCATTGGAATTTTCAAGGTGATACTAGGAAGAAAAAAACCCCAAACAGCTTAATATCACCATAATGAATTAATTCTATGTCAGATCTTTAAAAAGCAGTTTTCATGAAAATCTTTCCAAATCAATTGCAATTCACACAAATATGTCTACATATCATTTCACTTCCTTCATTCTTAGTCACTAATCTATCTTTTCTATTTTTGTGTCAATTATATTTTTGTGATTTTTGCTCCTCTTAAATATTCCACCAGGATTTTCACCCTTTAATATAAATCGAAAAGTCCATTATCAAATATTTGTTCTTCATATACTTACAGATTGTGCTGAAGTCATCCCATAACCTGCTGTTTTCCAAAGCTAAACAGATTGAGTCCACGAGTGTATTGCTATAAGACTTTCCTTCTAATCCTTTAATCATTTTCATGGTGGCTCTTTGAATCCGTTCCAATTTATTAAACATCCTTCATGAATTGTGGACACCAGAATCAGACAGTATTTCAATAGCTGTTGCACAAGTACTCAATACAGAGGCAAAATAAGCTCTCTACTCATAGTCAAGATACTGTTTACAGGATCATGCTAGCCCAGGGGTCTGCAACCTACAGCTCTTGAGCAGAATATGGCTCAGTATGGAACCAAATATGGTACTTTTTTCATTCCCAAAAAATCCAACTTTTTAAATTAAAATGAAAAATAATCAAAATTTTAAAAAATTTAATTACTCACATAGCTTGAATGCACGCATGAACCTGAATTTGACCAATCATAATGTAAACTTCAAAGAAATGTGCAAAAAGATGCAGCAGCAGAAGTCGCATTAAATAAAGTCTGAGTATGTTTCATTTATGCTATTATTAATTATGTCAATTATCAATAATATTGTGTATTTTCAGTCATGCAAATGGATATTCTTATATGGCTCTTTGTTGACCACTTGTTCTGCATTTTGATATAGTTTAGAGCTCTTTGGTTTGAACAGGTTGCTGACCCCTGTGTTAGCCCTTTTGGTCACAAAGGAAGCTCATGTTTGGTTTGGCGTGAACATATCTTTTTAGGAACTCATCTAATCTTGATTTGAAAACGTCATTGATAGGAAATCCACCATCTTAAATGTTCCCAATGGTGAATTAATTTCACTGTTAAAATCATCAATTAATTAACAACATTTATTTAGCTTCAACTTCCAAATGTTGTCAAGTTATGTCTTTAGTCAACAGACTAGACAATCCTATACTACCAGAAATCATCTACCAGGTCACCAATTAGCCTTTTCCTTGGTAAACTTCTTAGGGATTTAAGATGCTCAATCTGACTGAAAAGCAAGTATTCAAGAAGGATCACCACTAAAATAATTTAGAAGTATAAAATTACTAACCTTTTCTTTGTCTGCAATAAAATAACACTCTAAATATCTGATAGGAGCGTACAAACGGTCTAGTTCGTCTTGCTGGAAGAAAAGACATGTAAAGCAGAGTTATGTAAATTAAACTGACGCATTTACTTGCATGCAGAATAGTAGAAATATACTTCAGAACCATACCCTCCTGTGTTATGTCATCCAAATGAAGGAAGAATCTTACAGAGTTTTAATTCTGTAACAAGTAACATGTCTTGTGGATGGAGAAAATAGTAAATATGATATGCTTTAACTTTAGTTACTCTTTTGATACAACCTCCTGCATGTCCTTCTGTGGCGGCACGTCAGGGTTCCCTCGCCTCCTGCACCCCCGTAATGGCACGAACAGACTCCACCAGCCAGTAGAATAGAGGGGGTTTATTGCTTCTCCAGGATACAGCACAGCAAAGATGTAATCCGGTTACAGGGCAGGCCTAGGATGCCTCAGCCCCCCTTGAGATGGGGAAGACTGGGCCCCTAAATCCCAGCCCGTTGCTTAGGCTGCCTCCTCAATGATTCCAGACAGAAACTAAAAAGTCCCTTCCAGCCCTGCCCCCGAGCCAGGGGCTGGCCTCCCCTCCTTCCTTTGTCTCTCCCCCTGGGAAGCAACTGGTTGGACAGGTTGGGCGCCTCTTGCATAATGACTAATCCCCTGTCCTGCTGGGCCATGCTACAGACAACAGCAAGTGGGGGTCACCCACAGCCCAAGCCTAGCAACCAGCAAGTTACCAACACTACGTCACACCTTTTCATAAACAAACTAGGGAAATCCATCCAAATGTAGCTACTGTGTGCATAATGTTGAAAAACCATTCCCAGATAATAGTTATTCATGATTCACAGACAAGATGGAAGGGCATATCAATTCAGGTCTGAATTTAACCACCATGATTCCAGAAAATAGAACATCTCATACTTAAGGGTTAATTGGAATAAGCAGGACTTCAGGAGACAATGGTCAAATTACATGTAGGCTTGAGGTTTCTGCTGTTCACAATGGGAGAAGGGGAGAAGGGAGTTAATAAACAGAGTGAAGGAGAATGAGCGGATGGAGACCTTTGATACAGAAGCTTATTATGACTAAGAATGTTAGCAGCATTTATTGATAGTTTAATGAAGTTGGGAGAGGTGATCTACTAGCTTGTGATCTATTATGAGCTTTATGTTTTGTAAAAGTTAATTAAAAAAGACTAAATAATAGAATGTGCTTTCGAGCATTTCTCTGAAGTTATTCTGAAAGATTTTTTCCTGACAACTTACTCTCTGGCAGAGAAGCAACCAGCCATTGTGGACCTGCTGTCAATTACTCAGTCCAGTTTCAAATTCTTGGAACTATTAGGGATGTGTGTGTGTGATGAAATCTGATAAACTGTCAATTTAGATAAGAGCACAGTTATTTGTATCAATTTTCATCAGCCACAAGCACTGTGTAACCATTTCTTTATTCTGACCCCGCCTGAAGAGAAAGAACTAAATTACCGCTGCTTTTGGTTCTGAAATCCCTGGATAACACTGCAGGGATCAGTTCTGAATCTGTTCCCATTCAATATTTTCCATCAGTGATTTAGCTAATGACAGAGATTACACTTACAAAGTTTGTGGATGATACCAAGATGAGAGTTGTTGCAAGTGCTTTGGAGAATAGGATTAAAATTCAAAATAAACTGGAGAAATGGTCTGAAGGAAGTAGGATGAAATTCTCAGTAAGAACACCTGTGAAGAACTCCAATTAGGAAAGAACAATCAGCTGCAGTGTCAGGAAATGGGAGAAAATTGCTTATGAAGGAATAGTGCAGAAAGTAATCTGAGTGTTTTAGTAGATCACAAGAGAAATATGGACAAAAAGCGCAACTCAGATGCAAAAAAATCCAATCATTCTTGGATGTATGAGCAGAAGTATTGAAAGCAAGATATGAGAAGCAATTCTTCTGCTCTACTTCAAACTGATTAGGTTTCAACTAGAGAGTTATGTCCAGTTATGTACTGTACAATTTCATGAGAGATGTGAACAAATTCAATCAAGTCCAGAGAAGTATAACAAAAAGAACTAAAGGTCTAGAACACATGACTTACAAGTTATGATTGAAAAAGACTAGGTTTGTTTAGCCTGGAGAAGAGAAGACTAAGAGGGAACAAAATAACACTTTTCAAGTACATAAAAAGTTGTTAGGAAGAGGACAAAGCAGGGTTACTTACCTGTAACTGTTGTTCTTCGAGATGTGTTGCTCATATCCATTCGAACTAGGTGCATGCGCGCTGCGTGCACGGTTCCCGGAACATTTTTTTCCCAGCAGTATCCATCGGGGCCGGCAGGTCACCCCCTGTAGTGGCGTTGCTATAGCGGAGCGTAAGTACACCTGCCGGCCCTCCCCTTCCTCAGTTCCTTCTTGCTGGAAACTCCGACACAGGGGAGGCAGGGGGGGAAATTGAATGGACATGTGACTACATCTCGAAGAACAACAGTTACAGTTAAGTAACCCTGTTTTCTTCCTCAAGTGATTGCTCATGTCCATTCGAACTAGGGGTATGTCTACACTACAGCACTAATTCGAGCTAACTTAATTCGAATTAGTGCATCTAGACCTAAAAACTAATTCGAATTAGTGTTTTGCTAATTCGAAATAGCATGTCCACATTGAGAGGACCCTGAACTGAGGTTAAGGCTGGCCGGAACCAGTGTTGGCAGGGCATCAGGTTAGGACTTAGAGTGTGGAACTGCTGCCTCAGGCTAGCCAAGGGCTGTGCTTAACAGGACCCAACCCCCACCCCGGACAGACAGTTCTCAGGGTTCCCCGCTTGCTTGTCTAACTCAATGAGGGACAGCAAAGCAGTCCTGTCTTGGAGTGCCCTGAGTGCCCTCACTCAGCACATCACAGCACTCAGCCATCAGCCCGGCTGCAGGAGCCTGCCCAGGGCCGCAAGAGGCGGCCGCCCTCCTTATAACCACGCCCGACGCCATCGTCCGGGCGGCAGAGTTGACAGCATCCAGAGACACCTGCAGGGCAGCGCAAGCAATCATTCTGCCGTCCGTGGCCAGGGTGGAGAACTCCTGCCTGTCCTCTGGGGGCAATCTGTCGCGAAACCTGTCCATCGCTAGCCAGGTGTTATAGGAATAGCGACTGAGCATGGCCTGCTGGTTGGTGATACGCAGCTGCCCCCCCCCCATCATGTAAACCTTGCACCCCATCAGGTCCAAATGCTTAGGGTCTTTAGCCTTAGGGGATAGGCCCGGCTGCCCTTGCCCCTCCTTCTGGGCAGCTGCCTGGGCCCATGGCTCCTAATACAGGATGTGAATAGAGATGCTCATGCCCCGACTGGGGGACACAGTACCTCCTCTTGACCCCCTTGAGCATCAGGGAGATAGACACCGGTGTCTGCCACAGTGTACTTGTGATCTTTGCCACCGTCTTATTGAGTGGCAGTGCTAACTTCACCGGAACATCATCCGTGAGTATATCCACCATCGGATCTGACTCCTCAGACACGGGCTCCACCAGTACTCCAAGATTTGCAGCCAGCGGGCGCAGCAGCTCCTGATGGGACCTAGCGTCCATGGCTGGCATAGCAGGGGCCGGGTCAGCCAAGGCCTCATCAGGGGACGATGAAGATGTTGACTCTCGACTCAGGACTGGCTGCTCCACCACACCCTGGACAGGGGATGATTGTTGCAGCCCCTCCCCCCCCCAGGCTGCTGCTGGGTCCCAGCCCTCGGGTCACCAACGTCTGGGTGTCCCCTGGGGCTAGCCCCCTTAGGTGAGGGTGGAGCTCTGGAGAGGGAGGCCGAAGGCATGGACCTCCGCCGTGAGCTACTGACAGACCCCAAAGGAGGGAGTGACCCTTGCCACTGGTGATAGGCCCAGGGTGTCCAAAAGGGCCAGGGCTGCTGGACCTGCGGTGGCCAAGTCTGCTCAAATCCTTGCAGCGCCATCCGGTGCCAGGAACGGAATTGGTACCAAAACGACAACCGCAAAGAGCCCACAGAACGCAGGGACTCTGCCTTGGACTCCGAAGACAGTTTCGATGCTGACCATGGCGGTGCCGATGAAGACTGACCCTGCACCGTCACCAGACGGAACCTCGCCATCGACTCCGGCTTCCCTGCATGGGGACGGGGCTTCAGGTGCAGCAGCAGCGGCACCGGACCATGTGCTGCTTGTGGTGCCGGTAGAGCCGGAGCCTGCACTGTTGGTGCCTGCAGAGCTGGCGCCTGTGGTGCCGACACATGCGGTGCCGGCAGTACCTGTGGTGCCGGTGGCACTGGCAGTACCTGCAGGTATGGTGCCAGAGGCGCCTGCAGCATTGGAAGGGTGTGCGGTGCCGGCATGGGCGACGCATGCAGAGCCACCGCCAAACACGGCACTGGAGCGCCTATGGCCGACGTGGCCGCAGGGTGCACAGGTGCCGGCAGTGAAGCCTCCTGGATTGGCTGGGCAGGAGGCTGTGGCACGGTCTTCCCCCATACCACTGTGGCCGGAAGCAACGGACGGTCCCTCTATTCTACCGGTGCCGGCCGGGGCTCCGAGGCCTAGGAGTCCACAGGTACCCCCAAGGCCTCCGGAGCCAAAGTCAAAGACCCCTCCAAAGAGGGAGGGGAAGGAGGCGAGGCCGTGAGCCCTATCAGGTTCTGAGCTGCCTCGAAGACCTCGGGAGTGGCCAGGCACTGAGACAGGGTGGTCCCAGGGCTCCCAGCCCTGCGCGTGGACTGCCTCTTCCTCCCTTTCAGGGGCGAGACCGGCAAGCCCGGTATGGGAGTGTGGCTCTGCCTGTGACCATCCCGGCGGGCTCTGTGCTCGGAAGATCTCCCCTTGGAGTCCTTCACCCGCTTCGGTGCCGGGGACTGGGACCAGTGCCGGCTTCTTTTGTACTTAGGTGCGGGGAAGGTCCAACCACGACTCCCACACTGACGCCAGTGCGTTACACACCAAGGCTTCTCCGGAGGATGCTGGCTGTAGCACCTACTCCATGAGGAGCAACTGAAGGTGGGAATCTCTCTCGCTCTTGGTACGTGGCTTGAATCCCTTGCAGATTTTGCAGGCGACCAACCAGGTGAGCTTCCCCTGTTGTCTAGTGCATTATGCACAAGGTTTAAAGCCCTACAAGACTAGCATCACCATCCCCCGCGAGGTGGGTTCAGGGAGAGCTAACTATAGTACTTAACAACTACTTAACACTAAACTATGTAAACAGATAACTGTCAGGGGCGATTGAAAAGATGCTGGGATCAGCACAAGCGAGCAGCTCCAATGACCGTCACGGGCAGAAAGAAGGGACTAAGGAGGGAGGGGCTGGCAGGGTACTTATGCGCCACTATAGCGGTGCCACTCCAGGGGCGACCTGCCGGCCCGATGGGTACCACTGGGGAAAAAATGCTCCGGGAATCGTGCACACGGCGCACATGCACCTAGTTCAAATGGACATGAGCAATCACTCGAAGAAAAAGGAAAAATTGTTCTTCTTAACTTCTGACAGTAGGACAAGAAGCAATGGGTTTGAAATGGAGCAAGGGCAGTTTATGTTGGAAATTAGGAAAAAAGTCCTAATTTTCAGATCAACCTGAGTTCTGAAATTACTATCTTCAGTGTTTTTTTAAGAGCAAGATTTCCAAACACTTATCAGAGACAGTGTAGATAATAATTAGTTCTGCCATGAGTTTATAGGCCTAGATGACCAATTGAAGTCCCGTCCCAAAACATGATTCTATCGTTCTCCAGAATATTATTTTCTTGGCCCAAACACTCTGAATTTGAAAAGGATTTTATGACGCTGACCGGCAGCACTGAGTTAGTGATACTATAAAAGTATAATTGTTTCCTTTACTAATGGGTTTCCTTAGAGCAGTGGTAATTTATGATTTTGCGATGGAAAACCAAAGCTATGTGCAGTGGCTTGCTGTAGTCCTCCACATCTCACATTCCTTCATGCAGAAAAGGACTGAAATCCCAATGGGAAGTTACTTTTTAGGTGCTAAAACTGGGTGAAAGCTTGGTCTGGTGGCTGGTTGGTCAGCATTCCTGGCAGACCTGAGTGTCCCAACTAGGACCCTCTGCCTTGTCATGTCAAAGAGGGCCCCTCATTTTGGGGTTTTGGTCAGCCTCTGTTAGGAAAGAGAGTCTTTGTTCCATAGTTGCTGGAGTTCTCCACACCATCTCCGGTCTTGTCCCAATATAACTGAGTAGACCAGAGTGACTGCTAACCAGCTATGCAAATCTCAATGTGGCTCTCAACTTCCACTTGACACAGTCTTCACTCTAAGCCCAACCTATACCATGAATTAGAATCTTGGTTCCAGGGGCACTTTCTTCATTATTGGTAAGGCTGACCCCCTCAGCAATCTTGTTGTTTTCCATGAGGATCGATGGAAGATAGTACTTCACCCTCTCCTTATTCACAACTGGGAGAATATGGATAAACTGTTCTAAATCAATAATTTCCACCACCTGCACTTTCGTCTGTTTTTCTGAGACTAACTAGTGCCAACACTAGTCCTTCAGACATTTTACTACAATGTGGGACTGTGTACCTCTATTTGAGAAACCTCTTGTGGAGCAACTCAGGGTTAATATCTAGACAGTCGAATATGGCTGCTTTTACTGTGGAGTAATCTAGTACTTCAGTGGGGTTGCCAGGTGTCCGGTTTTGAACTGGACAGTCCAGTATTTGAGCTTTCTGTTCGGGAAACAGATTGAGAATATATAAATGAGAAAATATAAATGGCCAGTATTTTCTAAATAAGATGCAACGTAGATTGTGATGTAATGTCAAGAGTGTCCAGTATTTTTTTAAATCATCTGGCAACCTTAAGTGTAGGACTATCAGGGTTAACAAATGTTCTGATAGCCAATGTGCCATAATGATCACCTATTCAAAGGTGACCAGCAAGGCACTGAGGTCACCGTCAAGGCTTATTTTTATAATTCATATGGGTAGCTTGGGGGAGAGGACATCTCCTACAGGTCCAGTAAATGTGATGTTGGATATAACAACATTGTTACCTGCTGGATCAAATTTTCATGTGTCAAACTCTGGGACACTAGTTCCCAAATTAGCTGTTGTTGCTGGGCAATAATTTGTCACAGTATGAGCCCTTGCTGTTGCTAGCTCTCCAAAATTCATTTCAGCAGCATTATATTGTCCATGTTCTCCACCACATGTTGCAATGAATGCGAGTGGGTCCAGTCCCAACTGTATCACATGGTTACAGATCTTTGGGTTATGTCATCCAGCAGCAAATATTAGTGGACGGGATATTGATATTGGCCCTCTATGCTTTACAAGGCCTGATCTACACTAGGACTTCACACGGAAGTTAGATACCTACAGTCAATTTTCTAAGCAAAGCGTTCACACTGCCAAGCCTATCATGTCATCCTTAGGGGTAGTCAATTCCCATACTTCTGCTCTTCACCAGGAGTAACACTATTCTACACTGTGCCTGGTTGAAACAATGCACTGTACATAGAATCATAGAATTATAGGACTGGAAGGGACCTCGAGAGGTCATCGAGTCCAGCCCCCCGCCCTCAAGGCAGGACCAAGCTCCGTCTACACCATCCCTGACAGATGTCTATCTAACCTGTTCTTAAATATCTCCAGAGAGGGAGATTCCACCACCTCCATTGGCAATTTATTCCAATATTTGACCACCCTGACAGTTAGGAATTTTTTCCTAATGTCCAATCTAAACCTCCCCTGCTGCACTTTAAGCCCATTACTCCTTGTCCTGTCCTCAGAAACCAAGAGGAACAAATTTTCTCCTTCCTCCTTGTGACACCCTTTTAGATATTTGAAAACCGCTATCATGTCCCCCCTTAATCTTCTTTTTTCCAAACTAAACAAGCCCAGTTCATGAAGCCTGGCTTCATAGGTCATGTTCTCTAGACCTTTAATCATTCTTGTCGCTCTTCTCTGTACCCTTTCCAATTTCTCCACATCTTTCTTGAAATGTGGCGCCCAGAACTGGACACAGTACTCCAGCTGAGGCCTAACTAGTGCAGAGTAGAGCGGCAGAATGACTTCACGAGTTTTGCTTATAACACACCTGTTGATACAACCTAGAATCATATTTGCTTTTTTTGCAACAGCATCACACTGTTGACTCATATTCAACTTGTGGTCCACTATGACCCCTAGATCCCTTTCCACCATGCTCCTTCCTAGACAGTCGCTTCCCATCTTGTATGTATGGAACTGATTGTTCCTTCCTAAGTGGAGCACTTTGCATTTCTCTTTATTAAACCTCATCCTGTTTACCTCTGACCATTTCTCTAACTTGCTAAGGTCATTTTGAATTATGTCCCTATCCTCCAAAGAAGTTGCAACCCCACCCAGTTTGGTATCATCTGCAAACTTAATAAGTGTACTCTCTATCCCAATATCTACATCATTGATGAAGGTATTGAACAGTACGGGTCCCAAAACAGACCCTTGCGGAACTCCACTTGTTATCCCTTTCCAGCAGGATTTAGCACCGTTAACAACAACTCTCTGACTACGGTTATCCAGCCAATTATGCACCCACCTTATCGTGGCCCTATCTAAGTTATATTTGTCTTGTTTATCAATAAGAATATCATGCGAGACCATATCAAATGCCTTATTAAAGTCTAGGTAAATGACATCCACCGCTTCTCCCTTATCCATAAGTCTCGTTATCCTATCAAAGAAAGCTATCAGATTAGTTTGGCATGACTTGTTCTTCACAAACCCCTGCTGGCTATTCCCTATCACTTTATTACCTTCCAAGTGTTTGCATATGATTTCCTTAATTACCTGCTCCATTATCTTCCCTGGGACAGACATTAAACTGACCGGTCTGTAGTTTCCTGGATTGTTCTTATTCCCCTTTTTATAGATGGGCACAATATTTGCCCTTTTCCAGTCTTCTGATATCTCCCGTCTTCCATGATTTTTCCATGCACTGCTGCCTGAAATCCAGCTCTATTCAACTCTGGGAGGCCTCCCTCAGCTGTCTGCTATGATAGCTCTGGTCAGCACTTCCACCTTTATTGCTCTCCTGCTGTGCTCAAAAAGCCCTGGGAACCATAGAATTGTCTATCCCTTGTGGACTGCCTTGCGAGCAAGCAGCACACTGCGGGACATGTGGACATAAGGTCCTCCAGCAATCTTAGACACACTGCAAAGATAGCGAGTGCTTGTGCTCTCATGGCCTCTACTTCCATGGGGCTAGGATAAGCACCAAACTAGATTATCCAGGATATCATGGACCTTAACGAGGTGTGGGGAAATGAAGCCAACCTCACTGAGCTCAGAACCAGACAGAGGAATGCTGAGATCTACAGCAAGATTCCACACAGCCTTGGGGTAAAAGGATATGACAGGGATGCCCAGCAGTGCAGGGTGAAAATGAAGGAGTTGCACCAGTCAGATCTTAAGGTTAAGAAGAAGAGCGGATACTCTGGGGCAATACCTCACACCTGCCACTTCTATGACTATCTGGATGCCATTCTCCATGGGAGGGTTGGCCAACTTCTGAAGCGTGGTCATTGAGTCTGGACAAGACACATCTGGCATCAGCCAGGAAGAAAGCTAGGTGGTGAAGGCACAGAAAGTGAAGGAGGAGGAGATTAGCCAGCCATGGGATCCCTATGGACAGAGGCTGCTGCTGGAGCAGCCTATCCTATCCTCCACCCCGCTGCCTCTATCCGTCTCCACAGCACTATGGGGACAGGCGGCACTGCAGAGACGGTGCTGGGGGAACTGGCTTTTAAGCCGTCTCCCCAGAAAAGCACCAGCTCCTGATCCTTCCCCCCACCAGCACCAGCTCCTGTTCCTCCCCCCTTGCTGCCTCGCCAACATCCCTTACCCACATTCCACCATCATTTTGTACCTACTCAGTCTATTACTGAACTCCTCCTTGCTAGCTATTTGTGTAGGGCTTCATAAGCCAGGGGAGCAAGAGGTAGCCCAGGTCACCGAGGATCACTATGGGCATGTCCACATCTCCGAATCCGATCATCCAATCTAGGGAAAAAGTTCCAGAGTGCATCTTTCAGAAAAGCAGGATTTCTGAAAGATGTGGGTATCATGCACCTTTCTCGACCATCTCAGGTTGATGATGGTGAAGTGACTCTTGTGATCCATGGGAGCAGATAAATATAGCAGTGGCAGCCTACCAAGGGATAACCCTGGCGAACTGCTACTGTTTTATTGCCCACCCCTTCAGTAGGGTAAGGAATGCCAAAGAAAGCATTTTAGCTATTATCAGGGGCTTACCTCAGGAGCTTGCATATAACAGTGGAATTTCTTTCAGAAAATATATAGCTACACGTTCCACAGATTTTAATCTTTTCCTTAGTTTCAAAACTCCTGTCTTTCCCAGGGACTGTTTATTGGATGGTTGAGAATCTGGACCCTAGAATGGGTATACACCACACCCTGCTTTCATATACAAGGGATCCTACTCACAGTTCACTTCTAACAATGAGTTAGAAAACAAACCAACATTAATAGATTATGCTCTATATCACGTGTAGTGAATTATCTTTTGGCAAGGCCCCAATTCCTTCTTAATGGTATTATCAAAATCCAGACTCTAAAGAAAATAATAATAATAATAATATTATAATAATATTATTATTATTATTATTATTATTATTACAACAACATTTTTAGGGTCCATTCAAAAGCATCAGGTGGTCTGGATTTAGTCTGTGGTCTTCCTATTGATGACCCCATTCTACATAATATCCATGTATTTTATACAAGCCCATATAAAACACTTACATCTATTATAACCTCTTCATTTGCACGAGCCTCAGATATTTGATTTTCTCTGCCTTCAGGTGCTTGATTTTCAATATCTTCATCAGTTACTCCACATCGTTTATGTGGGTCTTCATCAGCTGCCATTCGATAAATAAGGTGTTGAAATGTGGAGGACAATTTAACAGGCTCAATTTCATAGTATAAATCATAAATCATCAAATAGCCCCTGAGAATTACAGAATTGAAATGTAATTTAGAGACTTGGAAAAACTAAAAACTTTACAAAAATATTAGAACTGGTCAATAATTTTATATCTGAATTATTTATCATGCATAATACAATTTGGAATTTCTTCCCTTGCCTTCTAAAAAGAAAATGCTATTGAAGGGAAAAAAAAACCTTTTTGAATTACAACAAAGGAGAAATGTTCTTGGTAACTCAACAACTTTGGAGAGGCAAAGTTAAGAACCCGAAGAACACTAAATGGTCATCAAGCCGTAGATAAGTCATCACTGTACTACATATTGTTTTACAATTTATAAAATAAAATAAAATAAAATAAAATAAAATAAAATAAAATAAAACAAAACACTACAGATCTGTGATTCTAACCCTTAATTTGTTAGCATGAAATCGGCATTAGGAAAAGGTAAAAGGACTTATTCTGTTATTCTAAATCTACCTTTCTGTTTAGAAAGAAGAAATTCATAATGTTGGCAGTCTAGCATACTAAAGAGTCTATCTTACCAGAGTCCAGAACAAGTGCTGAGAACTGCAACCGAATCTGGAACATCCTCCACGTATCCAGAGTAGTAGCAATCATCCTGCAAGACCCCCGATTTTTTTTTATTTTCTATCATTAACATTAGTTTAACAGAAGAAAAGATATGTTACACAACATTAACTATACACAATGCACAATTTTTTGTATGTGGTCTCAAATACAGTTTTAACATGAAAAAGGAAAGCAGAAATGACGCCCTTTCAGTCAGCTGATCTGTTCTCCTGTATTCTAAACTCAGACTGCTGTTTTTGGTGTCAAAACCAAATTTTACTGCTTTTCACCCATGTTAACAGGGCAGAAATAATGGATCAATGCCCACAAAACAGATATCAGACAGGATCACAAAGAAGAAACAGTTTCTTGCCATTTCAACCAGAAAGGACATTGTCTCAACGACTTGATTATCTGCATCCTGCTTCAAAGACCTTTTAAGACTTCACTTCAAAGAAATACAGTGGATCTAATCTACCTCGAATTCAGTAAGTAATTTGATACAGTACCTCATGAAGAATTATTGGTTAAATTGGAAAAGATGGGGATCAATATGAAAATTGAGAAGTGGATAAGCAACTGGTTAAAGGGGAGACTTCAGAGGGTCATACAGAAAGGTGACCTGTTGTTAGGTTGGAGGGAGATAACTAGCGGAGTTCCTCAGGGATCAGTTTTGGGACCAATCTTATTGTTTTTATTACTGAACTCAGCACCAATAGTGGGAGTGTGCTAATAAAGTTTGAGGATGACACAAAGTTGGGAAGTATTGCCAATTCAGTAAAGGATCGGGATATCATACAGCAAGATCTGGATGATCTTGTAAATTGGAGTAATAGTACAGTAAAACTCCAGTTGTCCGGCATCCAGTGGTCCGGCACTCCTGATAGTCCGGCACCACCTGGAACCCGGAAGTGCTCCAGGCAGTCGGACAATTAGAGCTGCTCTGCCCAGGCTTCCCAGAGTCTGTCGCTGGTCAGTTTCAGCAGCAGCTGACTTGGGGAAGTCTAGGGCAGAGCAGTTGAGGTGCTGCTGGGTTGGTCCCGCAGCGCCGAGCGGCGGTGTTATGGGATCAACCCGGCAGCACCCCAGCTGCTCTGCCCCGGGCTTCCCCAAGTCAGCCACTGATCAGTTTTAGCAGCGGCTGACTTTGGGATGCTTGGGGCAGAGCAGCTGGGGTGCTGCTGGGTTGGTCCCGCAGCGCTGCCCTCCTCATCCCCCCACCCCACCCCAGACCCCTCATAGCCCCCCCTTCAGATAGTCCAGCATATCTGATAATCCGGCACCTTCTGGATCCTAAAGGTGCCGAATTATCGGAAGTTTACTGTAATAGGATGAAATTCAATAGTGAGAAGTGTAAGATTATGCATTTAGGGATTAATAACAAGAATTTTAGTTATAAGCTGGGGACACATCAGTTGGAAGTGATGGAAGAGAAGGACCTCGGAGTCCTGGTTGATCACAGGATGACTATGAGTCACCAATGTGACATGGCTGTGAAAAAGGCTAATACGGTCTTGGGATGCATTAGGCGAGGTATTTCCAGTAGAAATAAGGAGGTGTTAGTGCCGTTGGAATGCTGTGTGCAGTTCTGGTCTCCCATGTTTAAGAAGGATGAATTCAAACTAGAACAGTTACAAAGAAGGGCCACTAGGATGATCCGAGGAATGGAAAACCTGTCTTATGAAAGGAGACTCAAGGAGCTTGGCTTGTTTACCATAACCAAAAGAAGGCTGAGGGGAGACATGATTGCTCTCTTTAAATATATTAGAGGGATAAATACCAGGGAGGGAGAGGAATTATTTAAGCTCAATATCAATGTGGACTCAAGAACAAATGGATATAAACTGGCTATCAAGAAGTTTAGACTCAAAATTAGACGAAGGTTTCTAACCATTAGAGGAGTGAAGTTCTGGAACAGCCTTTTAAGGAAAGTACTGGGGGTAAAAGACCTATCTGGCTTCAAGATTAAGCTAGATGGGTTTATGAAGGGGATAGTTTGATGGGATAACATGATCCTGGCAACTAAGTGACCTTTCACTATCAGTGGTAAATAGGGCAATGGAGGGATGATAGGAGTTACTATAGAGAACTTTTTCCTGGGTGTGTGGCTGGTGAGTTTTGCCCACATGCTCAGGGTTCAGCTGATCACCATATTTGGGGTCGGGAAGGAATTTTCCTCCAAGGTAGATTGGCTGAGGCCCTGGAGGTTTTTCGCCTTCCTCTGTAGCATGGGGCAAGGATCACTTGCTGGAGGATTCTCTGCATCTTGGGGTCTTCAAGCCATCATTTGAGGACTTCAATACTGAGATATAGGTGAGAGGATTATTCCAGGAGTGGGTGGGTGGGTGAGATTCTGTGGCCTGCATTGTGCAGGGGGTCAGACTAGATGATCATAACGGTCCCACAGTCTATGAGTCTATGTTCACTTAGATTTCTTTTGATCAGTAGCAATTCACTCATACTCAGAAGCTGCTGTTTATGAAAAGTTCATACATCATGCTTCCTAATTAACTTATACCTGAAACAAACAAATAGACCTACTCCTCACATTCAGTGAAAAAAGAGCAAAAGTATAATCTCTGTCATAAATATCTTAAAAACAAAACAAACAAAAAGCCCACCCACACTTTAGTCTACCATGTAAATCGCATCACTGCTGCCATTCTTTCATAGACTCTAGCAAGCACCCATTTTTGGTCACCTACTAGGACTGCTGTGAGGGGAATCCAGGGCACCAGAGGCTTAAATGTTCCAATCATTTGTAACAAACGTTAACAGGCAAAGATGCAAAAGGACTAAATTAATTTTAAAAAGGCCTAGTGAGGTCTTTCAAAGACTGTGCTGAAATCATGTCTAGTAAACAAAAGTAGCTTGAAGCCAGAAATTAATGGTCCTAAAGTAGCGTGTCACAAATCAAGTCTAATTAACAAAATTAGGGCATGGGCTGTCATGGGTATCATTCCCCTTTGGGATTCTTAAAAATAAAGATACTTGGAGGAAGAAATCATGATTTTACAGACATATCTGTCGCCCAGAAGACAGAAGGGAGGAAAAAGAAGGGAGGAAAAAGATTCACCATCATGGCTACTACCCACACACAATTCTGAGACCCCAGAATTCACCATAACACTATTGGACTCTATCATATTCTGCATGCCATGTTGAACAGTAAAGGGGTCACAGTAATACCTCTGACTCTCTGGACACATTAAATCCATCAAAATTAACCCAGCAATTTCAAAAATATATTGGCTTGGTCTATACTTTTTTAAAAAAAATTCTGGTGAATTATCCACTGGAGTGCATTCCCTCCTTTCTTCTATTCCTTCCATGTTTGGCTTTATCTATACTGGGATGTGGAAGATGGAGGAAGAATCAGCTTAACTATGTATACAGTGGGAAGGAAATTGAGAGTTTCTAGGGCAACATGTTCCATAAGTCCCATCTACAAACAAGGCATGTGCAACGGACACGTAAAAATGCCAACCATATGTTTCCAGTTAGTCTGGCTACTGCAGTATCCATTCCGATTGCTTCTTGAATGGTGAATTAAAGATAGCTAGCAACAGTTGTGGCCACTTCATTTCTTACCCTCTTTAGATGACATTAAAGGGCACCAAAGCTTACATGAAAGAAGGAAAAACTACCAATAAATCAGAGAAAGAAGCTTTCAAACTGCTAGAAATAAGTATATTTTTTTAATTGTTTGATTTCCTTTCTTAAGGCACAATTCACCTTCTGGTGAAGTCAATGGGAGTTCAGCCAATTCCTTTAGTGGGAAAAAGCATGGGCCCTTTCCACCACCAGATTCTCAATATACTTCTTTGTACAAGTCAGCAAGGCTGTTGGCCCTCTAATAACCATTCATTTGTGTTTACAGTCATTGTATATTTGGGAAAACACAACCTTTACTCCTTAATTTTATTTTAAAGCAAAAATATTGTTTGTAACAAGGGAAGAGGGAACTCAGAACAGACAGGAATGGCCAATGATTTTTTAAACTTTTTTTATATCTTTGCAACTTTCAGAAGTTTGACAACCCATTTTCTTCAGGTCATTTCCTCTCTTTCATATACAATTTGACCAATTCGTTTTAAAAATTCAGTATTTTACCTCACAGTGATAAATCATGACATGTAAGAATGTGTAGGTAAGAGAAAGGCCAAGGAAGAACTGGCAGAAGACAGTGAGAGAGAATGCACTGGCATCACCGGGGAAGTACCACCACAACTAGCAAGTGAGCTTAAATCAGGGGAGGAACTCACATATATCATGTGTTAGCTTCTCAGAAGGAACTAAACTTAAGGTGAGGTTATTAACCATGGGTTTAATAACCATATTTAGGGTTAAATTCATCAGCTTTCAGACCAAGATATCATTATTTCACTACAAAGAAAAATCCCTCAAATTATAACCCAGTTGAAAACCCAAAAATCTGTTATCAAAACTGATAGCTTTCATCCATCCAGTCTTAACAGCATGGCTTTTTAATTTTACTCAGTATTGCACCCTCTCGGGAGCATGCGTCATGCTTACCTGTATATATGGATAATCTGTTATCAAGTTTCCCCTCTTATTGTAAGTAAAAACTGGGAGATTTGGAACTATGAACATTCTGAAAATAAAAGATTAAAAAAATTAGAAATCCAAAAGCAGAAGACAATATACATAATCTGGTGCTTGCTGAAAATATACAGTTGCCAGTCTTTAGGTGAAATTATTTGTAATTAGTTTTGCTGTTAGGCAAATTATTTTATAAGAATGGAGATGGCTGGGTTTTTTTCCCTCCAGAAACTACAATACTAATTCAAGATAGTTAAAATTGCTAAGAGAGGAAAGCAGCAACTGATACATGAGGATGTGTTTAATCAAGCAGAATACCAACTGATACAATATATGAAGCTGACAGACACAGAAAAATCAAAAGGGAGATTTGAGCTTTAGATCAGCAAGATTGTTGGACAGCCAGGATAACCTGGATGGTGTGGTGGGTTCTTTTTTTAGCTGTATTGTTGGCAGGCTATTGCTTATCATCTTAAGGAAGCATTATCATATTAGGGAACTAAAGTGATGCTGAGTACAACATGCAGGATGTATGTTCTTTGGTAAAAAGTGGATCAGCCTTTGGGAAATAAAGGTACCTTTAGTAAATTATCTACTCATAGCCTAGTTTTAAAACCAGATCCAAAAATCCCAGCAACTGATGTCTGAAGTCTTGATGCATATGAACAGTCAGTTACATAAGATGTAAGGCCCAGTTCTTCAAAAGTATTTAGGTTTCTCAGTCTCACAGAAGTCAGGGAATTCTATAGCTTTATGTAGCCACATAAATGGTCTGTGAATCAAAAGATAGCTGATAGGTAAGGTCCCATGGGAATCGGGACTGAGAGGAAAAACAAATAATGAGAATTGGCAGTTTTTCAAAGGGACATTGTTAAGGGCCCAAAAGCAAGCTATTCTGATGTGTCAGAAAGATAGAAAATATGGCAAAAGACTGCCTTGGCTTAACCACGAGATCTTGCATGATCTAAAAATGAAAAAGGAATCATATAAAAAATGGAAAGTAGGACAAATTACAAAGGATGAATATAGGCAAACAGCACAGGAATGCAGGGGCAAGATTAGAAAGGCAAAGGCACAGAATGAGCTCAAACTAGCTACCGGAATAAAGGGAAACAAGAAGACTTTTTATAAATACATTAAAAGCACGAGGAAGACCAAGAAGAGGGTAGGCCCACTGGTCAGTGAGGAGGGAGAAACAGTATCAGGAAACTTGGAAAGGGCAGAGATGCTCAATGACTTCTTTGTTTCGGTCTTCTCCGAGAAGTCTGAAGGAACGCCTAACATAGTGAATGCTAGTGGGAAGGGGGTAGTTTAAGAAGGTAAAATAAAAAAAGAACAAGTTAAAAATCACCTACAAAAATTAGATGCCTGCAAGTCACCAGGGTCTGATGAAATACCTCCTCTATCAGCTCCTTGAGTATTCTAGGATGCATCTCAGCCAATAGCTATCATCTTTGGAAAATCATGGGAGACAGGAGAGATTCTAGAGGACTAAAAAACGGCAAATATAGTGCCCATCTATAAAAAGGGAAATAAGAACAACCCGAGAAACTACAGACCAGTCAGTTTAACTTCTGTGCCAGGGAAGATAATGGAGCAAGTAATTAAGGAAATCATCTGTAAACACTTGGAAAGTGGAAAGGGGATAGGGAACAGCCAGAATGGATTTGTAAAGAGCAAATAATATCAAACCAATCTGATAGCATAACAAGTCTTGTGGATAAGGGAGAAGCGGTGGATGTGGTATACCTAGACTTTAGTAAGGCATTTGATACGGTCTTGCATGATATTCTTATCAATAAACTAGGTAAACACAACTTAGATGGGGCTACTATAAAGTGGGTGCATAACTGGCTGGATAACCGTTCTCAGAGAGTAGTTATTAATGGTCCACAATCCTTCTGGAAAGGCATAACAAGTGGGGTTCTGCAGGGGTCTGTTTTGGGACCGGCTCTGTTCAATATCTTCATCAACTATTTAGATATTGGCACAGAAAGTACGCTTATTAAGTTTGCAGATGATACCAAGCTGGGAGGGGTTGCGACTAATCTGGAGGATAGGGTCATAATTCAAAATGACCTGGACAAATTGGAGAAACGGTCTGAGGTAAATAGGATGAAGTTTAATAAAAACAAATGCAAAGTGCTCCACTTAGGAAGGAACAACCAGTTTCTTACATTCAGAATGGGAAGCGACTGTCTGGGAAGAAGTACAGCAGAAAGGAATCTAGGGGTTATAGTGGACCACAAGTTGAATATGAGTCAGCAATGTGATGCTGTTGTAAGGAAAGCAAACATGATTCTGGGATGCATTAACAGGTGTGTTGTGAGCAAGACACAAGAAGTCATTCTTCCACTCTACTCTGCACTGGTTAAGCCTCAACTGGAGTATTGTGTTCAGTTCTGGACACTGCATTTCAAGAAGGATGTGGAGAAATTGGAGAGGGTCCAGAGAAGAGCAACGAGAATGATTAAAGGTCTAGAGAACATGACCTATGAGGGAAAGCTGAAGGAATTGGGTTTGTTTAGTTTAGAAAAGAGAAGTTTGAGGGGGGACATGATAGCAGTTTTCAGATATCTAAAAGGGTGTCATAAGGAGGAGGAAGAAAACTTGTTCATCTTGGCCTCTGGGGATAAAACAAGAAGCAATGGGCTTAAACTGCAGCAAGGGAGGTTTAGGTTGGACATTAGGAAAAAGTTCCTAACTGTCAGGGTAGTCAAACACTGGAATAAATTGCCCAGGGAGGTTGTGGAATCCCCATCTCTGGAGATATTTAAGAGTAGGTTAGATAAATGTCTATCAGGGATGGTCTAGACAGTATTTGGTCCTGCCACGAGGGCAGGGGACTAGACTCGATGACTTCTCAAGGTCCCTTCCAGTCCTAGTATTCTATGATTCTATGAAAAGTGAAGACACGGTGCATTCTGCAGAAATCACTTCTTGCCATAAAGCTGTACACCACAAGCTATGCATTCATTACAAAAATAGTCCTAATCCAGAGACACCATTTGGTCTATATTAGAGAAGGGGAAAGAAACACACAAAATGATGAAGTAACATAACCAGGGATGCCCAATGGACCAATGGTGGAGGAAAACAGAATCCTAATTCTACCGGGCCTCATTTGGAAGATACCTAATTAGTTCCAAGAATACCTCATTAGACTGTTTGGTATTATTGTGGATTTTTATAAATGGCAAGGGGGGAGGGTAGTAATTTGTCTGCAAATGTTGGTTCTGAGAGAAATGAGGCACTGAAAAAAATAAGTGTGTTTAACAACACCTTTCCAGCCAGTGCTGACCCGATTTCCAGCACTGAAGGACCTGCCGTACAAAATCTGAAGCTCTTGGCACTGACATATGCTAAAGACAAATCCACCTTCTTTAGTTCCAGGGTGGCTCCACAGCTGGATATAAGGTGTTTCACCAATCTGGAGCTAGACAAATATATCAAGGGCTTTTGTTTCTGCCCTGCAAGTGTGTTGTGATAACTGGTTCAATACATTTACCACAATTGTAAGCTCAACTGCAAAAAATAAGGAAAAGTTTATAAAGTGTCTCTCTCCCAGTGAATGTTGCTTTAAAAAGGTGCAAAAGGAAGATAAAAAAAGGATTAGTCTAAACCACAAATAGTCCTGCAGCGCCTTATTGTCAATTAGAGTGTCCATTCTAAATAAGACTAATAGAGTGGGCTGTAAGTACCCAGTGCTTAGCTTTTTATGTCATTAGGATGTGGAATGTAGCAGCCCATTCAGGTCAAATCTTTGTTCATACCTTGATTACTGGTGTCAAGCTTGTAAATGAAATCAACTTCTGCAGCTTCTCTCTCCAGCTGGTTTTTGAAATTGTTTTGTAATAGTATAGTCACTTTTACTAGTATGTAGAAGGGGCACTAATGAGTTAGCTTATGAAAAATGGAGTACCACAAAGTAATTTGTTGTGGACATTCAAATAAAGAAAAGGAGTTAAAATTTTCAGGCATATGTATGAACTCCAGGGGACCTCAGCATAACACATAAAAAAGCTGTATCCCCACCTGTGTGCCTGGGAGGATTCCAACATAACATTTTGGTTTTCTCTACAAGAGATGATGTGAGTAATAAAATGCTAGAGGTTCCATATTGTTGTTTCCTTTTCCAGATTGCAAAGTGTAGATTACTTTTGTTGACCAATAAAACAATTACAGTGTACTATATTTATAAGAATCACTGGTAAAATAATCAACATTACACTGATACAAAATCATTCTTATACTAATCTATAGTGTGTTTGTAAGAATCAAGCACTTATATGAATGAAATAATATGGGACAGATGTGATTTTTATTAAAGGACTGCATGGTACACATAAAGAAGACTATATGTAATCCCTCTTGTGCACCATGGGGTCCCCCTTCTATTAATAACCTCTCTGCTGTAATCAATCTTGGGGTCTGAAATCACAAATCAAAGTAGATGTAAATGCTTACTTTGGAGTTGCTTAAAGTAACCCATAATTTCAGATAAAACTACAGAAAGTTGTTGTTAAAATTCAAGCCTTACTTAGGACTTTACAGGTCAAATGCTTTAACTGTTATCCTTCTATAAGGGCTCGTCTACACTGGCCCCTTTTCCGGAAGGGGCATGTAAATTTCATGAGTCGTAGTAGGGAAATGCGCGGGGGATTTAAATATCCCCCGCGGCATTTAAATAAAAATGTCCGCCGCTTTTTTCCGGCTTTTAAAAAAGCCGGAAAAGAGCGTCTACACTGGCCCCGATCCTCCGGAAAAAGTGCCCTTTTCCGGAGGATCTTATTCCTACTTTGGGATAAGGAATAAGATCGTCCGGAAAAGGGCACTTTTTCCGGAGGATCGGGGCCAGTGTAGACGCTCTTTTCCGGCTTTTTTAAAAGCCGGAAAAAAGCGGCGGACATTTTTATTTAAATGCCGCGGGGGATATTTAAATCCCCCGCGCATTTCCCTACTACGACTCATGAAATTTACATGCCCCTTCCGGAAAAGGGGCCAGTGTAGACGTAGCCTAACTGTTTCCATCTTTCTTAAAAATTTTAATGACCTTTGTACTATGGTCCTAAGCAAGCTGAGCTTTTTCTATACCTAACCCAAAACCTGAAGAGTGACTGGATCACAGTGAGACCTTTGAGGCCCTGTAAGCGTTCTCGCTCAGTCCTGAGCCCCTGCCCAGTGCTCGGGCCTGTACTCCCTAGACTGGCAGCCCCTTTAAGACCAGGGGCCTGAGGGCGGGCTGGCAACCAAATAGCTCTCAAAGTCAAATGGTGGCCCTGGCCCTGGTTCAGGGTGGGGCAGTCAAACAAACAGTTCCCAAAGTCACAGCACAAGTGGGAAGGGGAAGACTGCCACCCAATATGGGAGTGGCAGGGGGTATGCGGGCCCTCCCTACTTCACCACGTCCCAGCCCAGGGCCCTAGCAGTGGCAGCCTTGGTGTCCACTGGGGTCAGTAGGGAATCCGTTCCAAAGCATGCTGACACACTTTAAAGAGTGATCAGGTCCACCTGACCATCCTCTGCTTCCCCTGGGCCACTTCCAGTCTCCCCCTCAGTTTGTACCTTGCTCCCAGGCAGTGGCAGGTTCACAGGATCTGTATAGTTCAAGTTTAGGCGTAGGGACAAGTTTAGATGTGGGCCAGTCATCCACCTCGGCCAGCTCCTCAGCATCTTCAGGGTAGACCTTTGCTCCCTCCGACAGCTGGCCCCCTACTGAGTGTTTGGGCTCAATTTTTATATTTCCTGCCCCTCCCCTAGGCCCCTGTGGACTTAAAGGGGCAGGCTCCATCTCAGACCACCCAGGCTCAGGGAGGGATACTTACTCCTCGGGGTCAGTGAGTGGCCAATCCTGCTCACTACTGGCCAATCTATTCAATCTAAACCAGAGGTAGGCAATTATTTTTGACTGGGGAGCACTTCAGAAATTTTTGAAGTGGCCCAGGACCACCATGGAAGGGGCGGGTCCAGGACACTTCCATGCTTCCCTACCCACAGACCCTGATTGGTCTGGCGGTGGGGGAGCACACAAAGTCTTTGCCCTCCCCAGAGAGAACCATCAGCTGTTCTGCACAGCTGGCAGTTCCCTCTAGGTACCCATGCCCCTGGCTGAGACCACATCCAGGAAGAGCCTACTGTTCTGAATTCTCATATAGTTAACACATATTTTCTTGTTAGCATCTCTCAAAACTTTCTGAAATATTCTTCAATGGCATAAGGTTACATGGTGTAGAGCTTCATGTGGATTGGTTTGAAAGAATGTAAAAATCAACATAATAATAAAAGGTAGCTTGTCCCTCCCTAATCATTAGTGGTCTAACTCAGGTCCTTTTCCTTTGCATCTTATCTGCTAATGTTTTACTACTTCTGTTATTTCTTCCTATCTAGATTGACAGCTTCTGTGGAGGAGCTTTTGTCTTCATACTTGGTTGTAAAACCACATATACATCTACTTCTCAAAAAAAAAAAAAAAGGTGGGGGGGCAGATGAAAGGTTCGAAAGAAAACAGACACTTACTTCTTCTGTAGTAGGTGAACAATATGGAACTTTTCTTCAACTTGGATTAGATAAGACACCTTGTCCTACAGCATTCAAAAGAAGTATTATTCAGTAGTATTCTAAAACTTTGATTAATCAAAACCCACAGAGAATTCCATTTTCTGAACATTATATTTACTACATTTCCTCAGATTATGTTTAGAGGGTTTTTTCTCCTTTTTATCAAAACACTCTCTACAGTAGTGGTTTGTTAAATAAAGTTGCCAGTACTGGTCCAGCTGCATCACCATGAGCAGTATCAGGATTCATAATATAAACTAGCCTCCAATGGTTCCAACAGTATTTAACACCATATCAGTGAAACCTGCCCAGAACAAGTTCTGTCCTACAGTGAAAAATGGCTGTGGCTCTGGGAGTGATGTTTACATTAGGCTTCCTAGAATTGCTAAAATGGGTGGAGCTCAATTGGTGTCAGTTAAAATGGGAAATAGGAGAATTTTCCAACTACCATAGAGCCTAGGAAAGTAGACACTAAACACTATTGCCACAGCACACCGATGGAGGCTGAATAATGATTCTGGAATAATGGGTAGAGTCAAATCCAACAGTTGATGCTTTTACTGTCTGAATTTTTCTGCAACTTCTTTTTTACAGATTCTCAGAACTGCACATTGTCCTGTAGGATAATATCTTTTAATAGTTATTGTGTTTTATTCTTTCATAGCATATGTGCAGCACAGAAAGAAAGTGTCTCAATCTCATAGCTAGTTTGTTAACTGTAGAGCATGATTGAATTCCACATGTGCCACTCATTTTTTGAGACTGCCTGTCAGGGAAACCCAAATTTTAGAATGAAAACACCATGCTTGTTTATAGTGTTCCATGATACAGGCATTCTTTATATTTGGTGTGTTTAAAAATATGACATCTACTGGTTGCAGTTTAATCATAAGGGCTCTATTGTGGCATTCAGCCACATGACAAAGTTGCAATTCCAGGTCAAAACTTAAGATGAAGTTGTTCCCCAGGAGTCAAAATGAATACAGAAGGTTGAAATTCAGTTTATAGTGTTCAGTTCATTTTGGCTTTTTGTGTGTCTTGCTTTACATTCTCCCTGTAACCAAGTACTTGCCTCACTTGGTTAAAATTTGGATCATAAACTTGCATTCTTCTAGACTCTTATACCAGTTGGAGCCCATAAAAGTGTTGTGGAACATTTCAAATAGGAAAAGAGATAAAAAATCCCTAAATTGATAACATAAGTCAAATTTTATCTCTCGTATACAAAAAAAAAAAAAATTCAAAGGATGTACAACATGAACTTCCAATGCTCATACTATATGAGGAGTTTAAGACAGACTACCTAAATCAGAATGCTAGAATTATTTCTCAGGGGTTCTAAATCATTCCTGACGATGGGCTATTTTCACCTACCAGAAGTTAGACAAAAACAGTCTTATCATGGAATGACTAGTCTTTCAAATTGGGTACTTCCCTACTTTACAGGAGTGCTATGGCAGTGAGGACAAACATTTTAAGAATTGTGTAGTGTCTATATCCCTTGTTAATGGAAGGCATATAAGTACCATCTTAATTCATTAAAGTCTTGCAATGAATAACATGCTACAGGCAGTCCCCGGGTTACGTACAAGATAGGGACTGTAGGTTTGTTCTTAAGTTGAATCTGTATGTAAGTCGGAACTGGCGTCAGCTGCTGCTGAAACTGATCAGTTTCAACAGCGGCTGAATCTGGACGCCAGTTCTGACTTACATACCGATTCAACTTAAGAAACCCAGGTGTCCCCAAGTCAGCTGCTGCTGAAACTGATCAGCGGCTGATTCCAGGAAGCCTGGGGCAGAGCAACTCTGCCTCGGGCTTCCTGTAGTCAGCCCCTGGTCAGTTTCAGCAGCGACTGACTTGGGGACGCCTGGGGCAGAGCAGCTGGGCGCTGCCGGGTTGGTCCAACAGCACCGCTCCTTGGCGCTACTGTACCAACCCGGCAGCACCCCAGCTGCTCTGCCCCAGGCGTCCTGATTCAGCCACTGCTGAAACTGACCAGCAGTGGCTGAATCAGGATGCCTGGGGCAGAGCAGCTGGGGTGCTGCCGGGTTGGTACAGTAGCGCCGAGGAGCGGCGCTGCGGGACCAACCCGGCAGCGCCCAGCTGCTCTACCCCAGGCGTAGGCAAGAAAAGCCTGGTCTTCTGGGGGGGGGAGGGCACTAGCTGCACCCCCCACCCCAGCAGACCAGGGAGACGTGGGTGGCGGGACCTCCTGCGTCCTCCATGGCTTTGCTCCATCTCTGTCACACTGAGGGCGTGCTCCGCGGCTTTGCTCCGAATCTCCCTGGTCTGCTGGGGGGGACTTCCCCCCCAGCAGACCAGGGAGACGTGGAGCAGCTTTTCTCGCCCCGGAGGATGGGGGCGGCGGGACTGCAGCGCATCTGGGCGTCCCGCCGCTCCAGTGCTCCAGGGCGAGAAAAGCCCCATTCTTAACTGTGGATCCGATGTAAGTCAAATCCGCGTAACTCGGGGACTGCCTGTATATGTTTTACCAACAATCAAATAATAAATCCTACTTAGGCACACTGAGTTCCACTCTAAAAATTTCATGTGAAATTGTGCAGGCAAGCAAAGACTATATTAAGGATAATCGATGCTTGTGCTTCAGAAGAGGTGCTTACCCCTTTTGCTGAAGCAGCTAGTACTAACAGCTACTAAATGTCTGGATTAATGGAGTTAACATAGCAATTCTAACTTTCTTAGAAAGTAATACCACCTTTGTGTCTATGCCATCTCTTGGTTCTAGCTTTCTTGGCACTATAACTTCAGAGTAGAGGAATTTTAAAGTCTCAGTAAAGCCTAAAAAGAGAAAAAATAAATTCAATGGAATATACATTTATAGTTACTGGGATACATGCCTCTCTACATTCTGACACTGCAAATATTTTGATATATAAGACACTGGACAATTTGCCAAGAAGAAACAATTCCGGGGGGGAGGGGAAGGGGAGAACAGGAATGAAGTCTTCATCTTAATTCAGTAATATTTGTAATCCCCTTGATAAGATTAGACACAGAGAAAACCAGTAGCATCACTCCTCCTCGGGTTCTCTTTCCCAAGCCAAACCCAAGCAAATTTCTTCATTAAACCCCTTCTATCATTTTCCATCACCATGATTTCCTCGCCTCCCCCATCATATTCCTACATCAGCAGGATCTCTCTCCCTTGAGTTTCCAATCGGAATTGTACAGCTCCATGTCTCCCCAAGATTTGTGCTGTAGGTAAATGCCACAATATAATTCTTATGATAAAACTGATCAGTAGACTGTTTACCGCCTGCTGTGTTCCCAAAGATACCTGTACCTTTATAAAATTGGAGAGCCATGGCCCCTTATCTCCCACCCTTAGATCCAGCACTGATGCCTGTTCTCTTCATCATGCCCCAGTCCTGCTACTCCTCCCTATCCTGGCCAGTTTTCCTCACAAAACCTCTCTGATGTCTGATTCCCTCCCTTCCTTGAATGGCCTCTGCCTTTCAAGCATGACCCTGAACACCTCCCCATTCTGGCATCTCTACTCAACTCACTCTCCACCTCACCTGGGCTGAGGAGGAGGAGGAGCAGGAACAGGGCCCAGGAATGTAGCCCCATCCCCAGGGCTCCTCACAGACACCAGCCAAACATGAGCAACAAGAACAGGGACACTGCCTGCTTGCCCCTTCTGCTTTATTGCCCTAATGCCAGCCTGGAGCCCTCAGCTCAACTGCCTCAGTGCCAGTCCCACCCCCTCTGCTTCCACTGCCTCTGTGCCAACCCTGCCCCGCCCCACCAACTGCCTGTGCCAGTCCCACTCCCCCTATTCCCACTGCCTCAGTGCCAGTCCCACCCCCTCTGGTCCCACTGCCTCTGTGCCAACCCCGCCCCCGCCCCCACCAACTGCCTGTGCCAGTCCCACTCCCCCTATTCCCACTGCCTCAGTGCCAGTCCCACCCCCTCTGGTCCCACTGCCTCTGTGCCAACCCCGCCCCCGCCCCCACCAACTGCCTGTGCCAGTCCCACTCCCCCTATTCCCACTGCCTCAGTGCCAGTCCCACCCCCTCTGGTCCCACTGCCTCTGTGCTTACCCTGCCCCGCCCCACCAACTGCCTGTGCCAGTCCCACTCCCCCTATTCCCACTGCCTCAGTGCCAGTCCCACCCCCTCTGGTCCCACTGCCTCTGTGCCAACCCCGCCCCCGCCCCCACCAACTGCCTGTGCCAGTCCCACTCCCCCTATTCCCACTGCCTCAGTGCCAGTCCCACCCCCTCTGCTCCCACTGCCTCAGTGCCAGTCCCACCCCCTCTGGTCCCACTGCCTCAGTGCCTACCCTGCCCCCGCCCCACCAACTGCCTCTGTGCCAGCCTCACCCCCTCTATTCCCACTGCCTCAGTGCCAGTCCTGCCCCCTCTGCTCCCACTGCCTCTGTGCCAGCCCTGCGTCTGCCCTTTCAACTGCCTCAGTGCCTGCCCCAACTGCCTCAGTATCAGCCCCGACCCTCTCCCTTCCAACTGCCACAGGCTCAGCCCCAACTGTCACCCTCTCCTATCCCCACTATTTCATCGTCTCAACACCCTCCCTCCCACACCATGCCTGAATCCACTATGTCCCACTTGCCTCGTGCTAGAAGTCTAGATCCCCCCAAACACACCTTGGTAGCCTCTGTTACTACTACCTCCCTGACTGAGGGGGAGTCTTGTGGGAGTCAGCCAGTCGTGTTCCACTCTCCCTGCTCTACCACTATCATGGCAAGTCTCATCATCTTCCCCACTTACCCCACACTCCCATTTGACTCCACCACCGCTCTGACATCTCCTGAAATACCCCTCCTGGCAGGTCCCACTCCATGAGCTTCACCCCTTCCTCTTTATTCAGTGCCCCTAAGGACTCCAGATAGGCCCTGTTCCTCTTTCACCATACATGGGCTGTGACAGGATGTATAAGCCACAAATCATGACAGCCAACAGTTAATAAGCAATACTGGACCCAGAATTTTAAACATCAAATGCACTCTTATGTATTAAACAACCACTTTGATTTATACTACTATGCAAGTGAATTGCCCTGGGGCTTTTGGATAAGTGGGCACCTGGTCTGCCACCCTCAGAGACAGAGATGGAGCAGGAACCTCACTCTGACGAGGAGTAAATCATGGAAAAATATGAAGATCAATCCATACCCTCAACAATATCATCTTTAATGCTACATAAATTAGTAACTACATCTGCTCTTCCATAGTTGATTTTTTTTAAAAAGAGGAGTCCTGTGGCACCTGAAAGAATAACAGATTTACTTGGGCATAAACTTTCATGGGTAAAAAGCAATTCCTCAGAAATATATTCCACTCACCCAGATAAGACTTCATCTGGAATAGTGTGTCTGGTTATGAAGACCACTTTCCAAGAAAAAAGTGGACAAATTGGAGACCAAAGGAGAATAACCAAAAAAACCCCAAAGCAGTAAAAAGTTTAGAAAATATTACCTATGAGGGAAAATTTTTAAAAATTGGTGTTGTTTACCTTTGAAAGCTTATGCCCAACAATGTCCTGTGGCACCTTAAAGACTAACAGATTTACTTGGGCATAAACTTTTGTGGTTAAGAGCCACTTTTTCACATGCAAAGTTAAGCAAAGAGATGAGGAGGTAGGGTACGAAAGAGCCCAGGGGAACAGCAACTGAGACCTAACTGACCTGGATGATAGGTTCCATGTGCTGGAATCTGGAGCACTAGGCAGACCCATGTCTCACTACCAGAAACCAAGAAAGTGGTCCAGGACCTGTAGCTGGAATGCAAGACTGCCTGAAACAACATACAGGAAGCATCAGCATGTGTGATGGAACTCTGTGACACCAGAAATGAGGACAATATACAGTAAACTTCCAATAATCCGGCACCTTTGGGACCCAGGGGGTGCCGGATTATCAGATATGACGGACTATCGGAAGGGGGAGCTATGAGGGGTCTGGGTGGGGGGGGTGCCACCCCAGACCCATCATAGCCCCCCCTTCCGATAGTCCGGCTCTGCCCCAAGTGTCCCTGATTCAGCCGCTGCTGAAACTGACCAGCAGCGGCTGAATCGGAGACGCCTAGGGCAGAGCAGCTGGAGTGCTGCCGGGTTGGTCAGGGTAACGCCGATCCTTGGCGCTGCGAGATCAACCAGGCAGCACCCCAGCTGCTCTTGGGGACGCCTGGGGCAGAGCAGCTGGGGTGCTGCTGGGTTGGTCCCGTAGCGCCGCTCCTTGGCACTACTAAATCAACCCGGCAGCACCCCAGCTGCTCTGCCTCAGGCGTCCCCAAGTCAGACGTTGCTGATACTGATCAGCAGCTGACTCCAGGAAGCCCGAAGCAGAGCTGCTCTGCCCCGGGCTTCCTGGAGTCAGCTCTTGGTCAATTTCAGCAGCAGCTGACTTGGGGACGCCTGGGGCAGCGCAGCTGGGGTGCTGCCGGGTTGATCCAGTAGCTCCGAGGAGCAGCGGTTAGGGACCAACCCAGCAGCACCCCAGCTGCTCTGCCCGAAGCGTCCCCAAGTCAGCCGCTGCTGAAATTGACCAAGAGCTGACTCCAGGAAGCCTGAGGCACAGCAGCTCTGCCCCGGGCTTCCCGGAATACGCCGCTGGTCAATTTCAGCAGCGGCTGAATCGGGGACGCCTGGGGTGCTGCCGGGTTGGTCCCGCAGCCCCCAGAGGCAGCGCTAGGGGACCTACCCTGCAGCGCCCCAGCTGCTCTGCCTCCGGCTTCCCCGATTCAGCCGCTGGTCAGTTTTAGCAGCGGCTGAATAGGGGAAGCTGGAGGCAGAGCAGCTCCAATGGTCCGGCTGCGGAGCACTTCTGGGTTCCTGATGGTGCCGGACCATCAGGAGTGCCGGACCGTCAGATGCCGGACCAATGGGAGTTTTACTGTATGTCTGGATGGACAAGTAACAAAGAAGCAGTATCCCAAGTCATGAAAAGAGGGGCCATAGAGCAAAATATTGGTGGGAAAGGAATTCCAGATGGGACGAGAGCTAGTTCCCTGACCTTGGCTCCAAGAAGAACTCCTTCACATGCAGAAATCTTGCAACTGTACAGTGTGATAAAATAAGAAAGCTAATGGTACTTTCTATTGCATAAAGGTGATACTTCATTATGCTACTTGTATTGAATTTCAGGTTTCTCAGATTTTTTTAATTCCCTAATTATGAAATCTACAATATATTGTATTATAACAGATTCTACACTTCATAATTACACCAGATTTTGATGGGTTTATCTGTAAAGAGAATAACCGATATGAAAGTATCTCTTATTTTGAGTCAATACAATAATGCTCAGTTCAACTTGGTGGAATGTAGAAGGAAAAAGATTAAGAGTTGTGTTTCAACTTTACTTTTATTTAGTGTATATTTCTGGAAGCTTTGGAGTTAAAATGCTTTTATTACTAAGCAGGATGTTAATGAATAGACGGCTTTTATTGCAGCTGAATATAAAAGTTAATTACAATTATGCATAATGTGTGTCAAGACTTCAATCCAATAAAACGTTTTAAGAGCAACCTTTTAATTTCTATTCACTGCATCATGGATAAAAATCAATAGACTTCTAAATTATTTTAATAGTAAACACTTTCAAATTATATTGCACATTACGGGGACAACCTAGCCCAGCTATGCCACAACTGCACCTTTAATACAGTTTAGTGGGGTCAGGTTTCCAGGTAAATGTGAACGAGAAGGGAGGAATAATTTCACTTCATCTCTTAGGCTGGGCTGCCATTTGGAAAAATAAAAACTATTTCCACTTAAAGTCGATGTTGCAATGCATGTACAGTTCAGATTCTGGCTTCAATCCTAGCTCTATGTATAGGAAAACTGTAAACCAAATTGCAAAATGTTAAGCCCAATCCTTTTTTGGCTCTTTCAACAAGTAGAGGGAAAGTTGGTATTTTGAAAAATATTTGATATCAATAGGATGAAAGTCACCCCAAGGCAGAGGAACCCATACAAACAAAAGCCATGAAAACCCTTTATAGAGGAGTTGATGTGATTATAGTTTCATGAATAACCTAGTGTGTTAGAGCTGATTTTTTCCCCATGAGATCACATTTTCCCCCTGCCCCTGCCAGTAAATTTTTTTAGCGGGCTGGCCAGCAGCCCTTCTCAGTCCTGGCTTGTGCAGGGTTCAGGACCTACCTCAGCTGCAGCTCTGCATTTAAAGCGTATTAGGAGCCAGGTGGGCATGCAGCCCGGCTCAGTCCTGGCTTGCACTGGGTCCAGGAGCTCAGACCCCCTCCCCCATGGACACAGGATGCTGCCATCCTCCACTGCTGATTCTGTATCAAAGGAAACAGCGTGGAGCAACAGGCAACTGAGCCACAAGGGGAGCTGGTTTTAAACTGGCTCCCCTCACAGACTAGTGCCTGGCAAGTTTCAAGAAACTTGGATCTGGACTTCCTACACTCCTGTCATCTGAAGAAGTGGGTTGTGCCCACGAAAGCTCATGATACCATCTACATGTTTTGTTAGTCCTTAAACAACAAATAGTGTAGTGGCACCTTAAGTTTTTCCTGTTACAAACTAACTCAGCTACCCTCTGAAGCTATTGAACATTTGCACAGTCAAGAAAATGAAACCAAAGTAATTGATATTCACAGTGTGCAGTATGAGAAACCGTCATAAGGGTGTGCCATTGCTATGGTTGCCAGGTGTCCGGTTTTGAACTGGACAGTCCAGTACAGGCAATCACCGACTTACGCGGATCTGACTTATGTCGGATCCGCACTTACGAACGGGGCTTTCTCGCCCCGGAGCTCACAGGCAGCGATCCGCCACCTCGACCTCCGGGGCGAGAAAAGCTGCTCCCGGTGCCCCTGGTCTGCTGGAGATGGTCCCCAGCAGACTAGGGGCACCGGGAGCGAAGCCGCAGCAGCGGCGGGTTCCCGCGCTTCTGAGGCTTTGCCCGAGCAAAGCCTCAGAAGCGCGGGAACCCGCCGCTGCTGCGGCTTCGCTCTCGGTGTCTCTAAGGATTTTCAGCAAGGATTCCACAGTGTCAGTCTCCCCACATTTAAGTCCCAACAAGGAACTAAATCAATGAATGTAATTAAATCAATTTATCAAATCTTATGAGGAAGAAACAAATAATCTATTTTTACAACATAACGCATCTATTTTATAACCCACAGAAATCATCTTCACAGTTACAACAAAAATAAGGATCAGCTAACTGTTTAACTAGTCACAGGTATACAGCCTAATCACTCTGTTACAAGAAAAAGACTGAGAAAAACAAAATAGAAATTACTCTTTCCCCATTACCACAGGTAAAGAGAAGCTGAAGAATCACACTAGCTGACAGAGTTAACCAGAAAAGTGTGGTTGATGTCAAAACAACATCCAAACCATACAATTAAACCAGAAGTTAATTTTTCCTCCCATTTACCCCTTGCTGTAATTGACATGGCCATGTTTGCTGGTAAAGGGTTAACACCATCACTACCTGCTGCAGAGTGCTTCAGTGAGGGGCAGCAGCTTACTTTCTGCTACTGGCTCTGCATTCCGCAGCTCACACAGGACACCAGGCTTTTACAGAAGCAGCTGTTCTGCCTGCTTGTTCAGAGCAGCTTACCCCAGCCACAGACAGAGAACCTATTGGAGCAGGCCTCAAACTACCACACCCAACTGCACAAGCTTCTGGGTGTGGAGTGCTAAATCCACCTAGCAACAATGACCCAGGCACAACTCACTCTTACCCCTCCTCGGGTCTCTTAAAGAGATATCTCCCTATTAGATACATGGGTTACATAATCACCTCACCTTTCTTCTCAATGGCAGAGTTCCTCATGTGCACACCCTATCAGGGGTTCGGGCTGCATCCCACTCCCTCATTCCAAATGCTCTCTATATGCCTCATGTCCATCTTGAACCCATGGTATGTCTCTGTTTGCCTCCAACCCATGTACTAGGGCCCCTTTTCTTCCTGATTCCAGGACTGTGGGATCCTCCTGTCCCTTAACTCCCAATATGGCCCCCGTTCTCTCCCACCACCATTATTTCCTTGGGAGATAATCACTCAGAGTGTCAACATATTAAATTGTCTCAGGAGGGTGCACAGAGATGAGAATCCTTATTATACTGGACAGAGATTGGTAAAAAGAGTTAAATACTTCCAGTAGTAGATTGATGCCTCATAACTAAGCAAGTGCCATGAGTGGAGCCCAAACCTCAATACGAGGGATTTTATTGGGTACAAGTGAAGAGAAAAGACCACTAAAAGCATAGAAAGATAGCCTAGAGAAGTGGCAATATCCCAGCAATGGTGGACATCCAATGAAGATAGGTCTGTCCTTCACTGTACACTGTCAAAATTAATTGACAGGAAAGTTTGATGGGCAACTGAGATACTGGTAGTTTCAGTGGGCAAATCATCTCATATCTAGGAGCACAGTGATGGAGAGTTGTGCAGTTTGGATGGTGTCCATTTTAGCAGAAGGGGAACCAAATATCTAGAACGGGGTGGGAAATATGAACCTGCAGTCTGGATCCGATTCACAAGAATTCTTCCCTGGATTGCACCTCCCTAAACGGGGACTCTCTGGTCCAGCAACATCCCACAGATGTTCCTGGACCAGAAAGCCAAGGGGAAGGAGGTCTAGTGGCATGGCCAGGAACCCCCGAGCAGGGTGGGGGCCATGTCCATCAAGCCCAGACAGAGCCAGCAACAAAGCCAGCTGAAGTCAAGAGCCAAGGGCCAGAAACAGAACTGGTGGTGGAGAGGGGCCTCAGGGAGGGCTGGCAGGCTGGGGGAAATGATGGCAGGAGATCTGATGAAAATGCCCTTGTTCTGCACTGTTCTCCAAATTTCAAAGTCAGGCAATGAGTGCACAATCACTTCCATTTCTAACCCACACAATATTCTCTCTCTCAGCTGGCCTCCTACTTTCCCATATATGCTTTGCTCTCCCTCCTACTCCTTTTTGGCAGACTGTACTTTCCTGCTCACTCCCAACTATTGATTCCAATACTTCTCAGTTTCAACCTCCAGGTGCCAACCTTGCACACAGAATGGGCAAGACTGTACTCCCACCCTGCTCTGCCATACTTGATACTGAGTACTACCAAACGGTCAGCCCCCCATCACAGGTAGAACCTAATTCTTTCCCCCTTCTCTGCAACCCAATTTTCCCCTTATCAGGTGCCACTCCCTCCCTTCTCTGTGCTGACCCATCACACAAACCCTCTTGAGTGGACTCCCACTTACCAGTCACAAATCATTCCTTTGATTTCCCTTCCTTTCTGCTGCATTGTCTTAGGGGCCCTACAACTCCTCTGTGCTGTCTCCAGTGAACCTCCAGCTGTCCCTTATCTAATCTGCAACAGACTCTCAATGAGCCCTTCTTCTCACTCTGCTCTGTTTGCTCTTCAGCCCAGCTGGAGAAGAAGCATCCGATGGTTGCAGGCAAACTGAGCCCCAGTCCTAGACAGAGCAGCCCTATTCCTACCGGCTACTCAGGGACACGAGGCTGGCTGGTAAGTTACCTTACCTCTAAGCAACATCATTAACCCCAGAACCCTACCCAAGTGTGATAATGGCACTTCTCAGCTCAAGCCCCTGCTCCAGTCACGCAAACCCTGAATCATCCCCACACTGCTCCACAGAGTTTGCATTAACATGGCTGCCACTTTTTTCCAGCTTGGAGATAAGCCGGAGAAAAGCGCCAGTCTAGATGTGATTCTCCGGAAAATAAAGCCTTTTCCGGAGGATCTCTTATTCCTACTTTCAAGTGTATGCCACTTAATAGCTAAACTGGACTCATACTGATTTAAGTTGGATTAATCTTCTCCCTCTCTCTCTGTCTCTCTCGCTCTCTAACACACACACACATGCACACACAAACACCCCTTTTATCATGCATCTCTCTTTTCTTTCCACCACACCATCAAGAATTCCTCATTTTTCTGTCCCTCCTTTCTCCCGGTTTGGATTCATTGTTCTTATACTGAGTCTCCAGCATATCAATATAGTTCTCCTGGATGTTGTTTGTATCTCTTCTCTACAAATACTTCCTGCCTAGGGCTATTTTCTGCCACAGGTAACCTTTAGCAGCTGAGCAGGCTGTTAGCACAATGCTGCCTCAGTTTCCTCTTTGTTCAGCCAATCACTGTTTAGTCCCATGTCTTGCAGTTCTCCCTTATGACTCCCACCCTTGAGCTGGATTGTTAATACTCTCTCTACCTAGTAAAAAGCCTGGTCAGTTAGGAGACTGGTTACATTACAGAAGGCTCAAGAACCTCCAATCTCCAGCTTCTTGAAGTTGAATCCCTGTAGTTCTTTAAAAGCGACGAGGAGTCCTGTGGCACCTTATAGACTAACTGAAGTGTAGGAGCATAAGCTTTCGTGGGCAAAGACCCACTTCGTCAGATGCATCTGATGAAGTGGGTCTTTGCCCATGAAAGCTTATGCTCCTACACTTCAGTTAGTCTATAAGGTGCCACAGGACTCCTCGTCGCTTTTGCAGATTCAGACTAACACGGCTACCCCTCTGATACTTGTAGTTCTTTAAGTTTCTCTAACCCCTCTGGTGGGGATGGTAGTGCCAGCTACATGGGCAGCTTCTTTTCATCCTGTTGCTGAAGACTTCTGCTCTTCAGCAACAGGGTACCTCAACTTTTCCAACATTTCCACACCAGTTTTGGATCTAGTAGTCCTTTCATTACATAGTAAATTGTTAGGAATAAGTAGCTCTTATTGAAGCTGACTATATAAGGTAATTAATATAATGTATTTTATGTGTCAATGTTTGTCTGATAAAATGTTTTATAATAATTTATGAACAACCTTTTAATTTGTTTCTACTGCATCATGGAAAAAATCATAAGTAAACTTTTACATTATTTTAATGGTAAACAGTTTCAAATGACATTGCACATTGCGGGGAATATTTAGCCCAGATATACCACAACTGCACATTTAATATGCTTTCGTTGGGATAGGTTCCCAGGTAATTGTGCATAAAAAAGGAGGAATAATTTCACTTCATCACCTAGATTGGTCTTCCATAAAGAGAAAATTGTTTCCACTTGTAGCTTTTCACTTCATTTATAGCCCTACATACAGAACAACTGTAAACCAAATTACAGAATATTAAGCCAAATACTTTTGGTACCTTTCAACAACCAGAAATTTTGTATTTTCAGAAATACCTGATAGCATCAGTACGATGAAAATCACCCCAAGGCAGAAGAACCTATGCAAGACAAACAATTTAAGTTCCACGTAACCCTCTACAGAGGAGTTGATGTGATGTATAGATTCACCATGAAGCTACTACGTTGGAGCTAAATTTTCCCCATCAGATTACATTTTGTTAGAAGGAGAAATGAGCTTTAGAAAAACAAACTTTTTTACTGCACATTTTACTTTCTTGTTTCGCAAAGTGTAAACGAGTGGATTTAACAAGGGGGTTAAAGTAGCAAAAACAACATTACCCATTATATGGATATCAATCGGCAGGTCTGCTCTGTAGGAAACATATGCCATGGCGATGGATGAATAGTAAGTGCCAACCACAATCAAATGGGAAGTGCAAGTAGAAAAAGCCTTACTGCGACCTATGTTAGAGTTGATCTTTAATATGGAGATAATGATGCAAATATATGACAGGGCGACGAGTATAAAAGGCACAGCTGAAACAGTCATGGCAAAGTAAAACCCCATGAGAGACTGAAAAGTGGCGATGAAATCTGAACATGCTGCCTGCACAACTGCCAAGTGATCACAAAAGCAATTATCAATTGTGGTTTTTTCACCAAATGTTAACAGAGAGACCTGGAAGGTAATAGGTATTGATATTGACAATGGAGTTACCCAGGCACATGCTGCCAGTAGAATGTTTGCTTTCTTTGTCATTTTAACAGGATAATGGAAAGGAGTGCATATCGCTACATAACGATCATAAGACATGACTACAAGAAATAGCGATTCAATCACTGTTAGACCATGAAAACAGTACATCTGCAGAAAGCAGAAGTGAAAAGAAATAGTTTTGGCATTGACCAGAAACATTGCCAACATTTTGGGAATGGTAGTAGTTGTAAATAGTATATCTAGCACAGAGAGATTAGTTAGGAAAAAGTACATGGGTTTGTGAAGTGTTTGATCAATCACAACTACAGCTATAATAATGGTATTACCAATTAGTATTATCAGATAACATAACAAAAATACAAAGAAAAGAGGGATTTGGAAATCTTGAAGTGCAGGAAATCCAGTGAGATAAAAGTCTTTAGCAGAAGAACTGCCATTGCAGTTGTTCATGGACTGATTGTTGAATACATCTAGAATGAAAAACACAAAGTCAGGAAACAACACGAATTATTTCATTAGTGTCAAAGATTGTAGGATTGTGAATGTAGTGTGTTTTTCTGAAGATCTTTGTTGCTAAAATAACATATTGGGCTTATTATTGTATATAATTGCTCCTCTCACAAATTTCTGTTCACTCTAAGAGCCTTTTACTCCAAACAATGTATTTAACCAGGTTGGGCAGGAATGTTGTACCTATCTTTAATTTCTCAGAAGCTGGGAATGAATGATGGGATGGATCATTTGATTATTACCTGTTCTGTTCATTCCGTCTAGTACACCTGGCATTGGCCTCTGTTGACAGGATACTGGGATAGATTAGACTTTGGAATGAGCCAGTATGGCTCTTCTTATGTTCTTATTTATATATGAAGCCTCTGGAGAGAAAATGAGATGGTTTAAGTACTATGTTGATGACAATTAGCAGTACATCTGTTTCCCAATGATGCAGTTACTCAGCATTCAGTCTGGATATATAATGAATAATGTTCTTAAATCTATCCATGTAGCTTAAAAAGGAGAAAAAAGAGAATGTTTCATAAGAATGGCTAAAACAAAAGGAAGAACTATGTAGCACTTTAAAGACTAGCAAGATGGTTTAATAGGTGATGGGCTTTCGTGGGCCAGACCCACTTTCTCAGATCATATTCTGAAAGAGAATTGGCATGACCACACATTCCAAAGGAATACAAGGAAAAAAGTGAACACATTATTAAACTGACAAATCAGATTTAGAACAGAAGGTGGGGAGAGGGACAGAGAGGTTGGAAGGGAGGGAATAGCTGTTTATAAGTCAATGAATGGCTAATCAGGGGTGATAAGTGGGGAAGCTGTCTTTATGTGTAAGGTCATTAGCATCTTTGTTAAGTTCCATTCGTAAAGTGTCAAATTTAAGCATGGATGAAAGTTCTGAAGTTTCTCTCTGTAATCTGGTGTTAACGACCTTACTACATGCATCTTACTTCAAAGAGACTTTAGGACTATGTCCAGGTAGGTTAAAATGCAAACTGACAGGTTTTTCCCTGTGAAGATATCTGATGTCTGATTTGTGGGCATTGATTCTTTGGCAAAGTGTCTGAGAAGTCTGTCCAATATACATATCAGAAGGACACTGTTGGCTCATGATGGCATAAATTATATTTCTGGATGAACAGGAATATGTGTCCTTGATCGTATAACTGACAAGGTTAGGTCCAGTGATGGTGACTCCAGAGTAAATATGTAGACAAAGGTGGCAATGGGATTTGTTGCAAGGGAAAGTTGCAGGGTTGGTATTAATGTGATATATCCTGTGGCTGTTGGTAAGAATCTTCCTGAGGTTAGGTGGTTGTCTGTAGGGGTGTGTCTAGACTACATGCCTCCTTCGACGGAGGCATGTAGATTAGCCAGATCGGAAGAGGGAAATGAAGCCGCGATTAAAATAATCGCGGCTTCATTTAAATTTAAATGGCTGCCCCGATCTGCCGATCAGCTGTTTGTCATTGCCTATAGCCCCCAACTTAAACACCTCCAGTGCATTATCACTAACCTACAACATATACTGGAACAAGATACTACACTCTGAGAGGCTCTGAGAGACAGACCCATAGTCTCTTAGGGTACGTCTACACTACAGCGCTAGTTCGAACTAACTTAGTTCGAATTAGTTAATTCGAACTAAGCTAGTTCGAACTAGCGCATCTAGAACTAAAAACTAGTTCGAACTAGCGTTTTGCTAGTTCGAACTAGCGCGTCCACACTGATTGGACGCAGGGGGGCATTTAAGGGCAGCTGAAACCGGTTCTGGCAGGGCATCAGGTCAGCAGTTGCTTTGTGTGGCTGCTGTCTGAGGCTATCTGAGGCTCGTGCTTAAAGGGACCCCCCCTGGACAGCCGGTTCTCAGCTTTTCCTGCTTGCTTGCCAACCTCGCCGAGGGACAGCAAAGCGTCGGTCTCTGTGCCCGTCTGTGTCGGTGCTTCCCTTCGGGGGGGACTGCCGCAGGTGGCAACATGGAGCCACGGCTCGCCCTGCACCTTCTGGTGCACGTTCTGGACTTGCTACTGCAAGCCTGCCAGCAATGGCTCGAGGCTGCCTGGCACCACCTGGGGAACGTCAGCCCCCTGCCTCTCCGCCTGGCCGCCCTGGGGGCCGTGGAGGAGCCGCGGCGGCGCCCCGGCACCGGCGTGCCCCGCCGCATCTGGCGTCTGGACACCAGCAGCGACTGGTGGGACCGCATCGTCCTGGAGCGCTGGGACGACCGACAGTGGACCCAGAACTTTAGGATGAGGAGGGACACCTTCCTGGAGCTCTGCGAGTGGCTCGCCCCTGCCCTGCAAAGAAGGGACACTCGCATGAGGCCCGCCATCCCCCTCCAGAAGCGGGTGGCCATCGCCCTCTGGAAGCTCTCCACGCCGGACAGCTACCGATCCGTCGGGAACCAGTTCGGCGTGGGGAGATCCACTGTCGGAGCAGTGCTCATGCAGGTACGGCGCTCGTCGGCCACCGAGCCGGGGGGGAGGGGGGCTGCGAGGAGGGGATGGGCCGCCCCAGGGACAAAGGGGGGGGCGGGAGGAGGCGAAAGCGCCCCGCACCGGAGGGGTCGGGCTGTCCCGGCCGTACTACACGCCGCCAGGGGGGTTGCTTCCGGGAGTGGGGCGCGGGGCACTGCCAGGGCATGAATGCTCCCAGCCACCCGGGCGCCCCACTGATTGACGCTTTGCTGTGTCTCTCTCCGCAGGTGGTCAAGGCCATCAACCGGGTGCTGCTCCGCAGGGTGGTCCGCCTCGCCGACCCGGATGCCGTCATCCGGGGATTCGGCGCCCTCGGCTTCCCCAACTGCGGGGGGGCCATCGACGGGACGCACATCCCCATCCGTGCCCCGGAACACCAGGCGTCCCGGTACGTGAACCGCAAGGGGTACTTCTCCGTCATCCTGCAGGCCGTGTGTGACCACCGGGGACAGTTGACGGACATAAATGTGGGCTGGTCCGGCAAAGCACACGACGCCCGGGTGTACCGGAACTCCTCCGTGTGCCAGCGGCTGCAGGACGGGACCTTCTTCCCCGACCGCCACATCAGGGTCGGGGACGTGGACATGCCCGTCTGCCTGGTGGGGGATGCCGCCTACCCACTGCAGCCCTGGCTCATGAAGCCCTACACGGGGCACCTCAATCCCTCCCGCCAGGCCTTCAATAACAGGCTGAGCAGGGCCCGCATCGTGGTGGAGGGGGCCTTCGGGCGACTGAAAGCCCGCTTTCGATGCCTCCTCACCCGTCTGGACCTGGCCGAGCACAACATCCCTCCCGTGGTGGCGGCATGTTGTGTGCTCCACAATTTGTGTGAGCGGAAGGGGGAGGCTTTCTTGCCAGCCTGGATGGCTGAGGCTGACCGCATGGCTGGACACTACGGTCAGCCCCGCACCGCCGCCGTCCGGGAAGCCCAGCGGGGGGCCATCCGGATCCGGGAAGCCCTGCGGGACAGCTTCCAGGTGGAGGAGGAGGAGGACTGACCTCTCCCTGCATGCCCCACCGGGGCCTTCTTCCACCCTACCCCCCCCCCTTCCCCTTTCCCCTCCCTATCTACTGTACAATAAAGACACCTGTTTTTCCAACAAAAACGTCTGTTTATTTCAGAGAACTGGGGTGGGGGAGGGAGGAATGAAGGTGGGAGAAGGGAGGGGGAAACCTGGGACGAGGGAGCTGGAAGGGGAGGGGAGGGAAGGGAGGAAGGGAAAGGAAAGCTCAGGGGTGGGAGTCTGGGTGCCTCTCCCGTCTCGCCACACTGCGGGTCCGGGGGCGTCGGTGGGGAATGGTTGTGGAGGGGGGGGCAGAGAGGACAGGGGGTGTGGAGGAAGCAGGAGCGGAAGCAGGAGCGGAAGCAGGAGGAGCAGGGGGAGCAGGAGGAGCAGGGGGAGCAGGGGGAGCAGGGGGAGCAAGAGGGGGAGCAAGAGGGGGAGCAGGGGGAGCAAGAGGGGGAGCAAGAGGGGGAGCAGGGGGAGCAAGAGGGGGAGCAAGAGGGGGAGCAGGGGGAGCAAGAGGGGGAGCAAGAGGGGGAGCAGGGGGAGGAGGAAATGGAAAGCGGTCTAGCAGGCTCTGGAGGTGGCCTCGCAGGGCACGGCCCTGCTCCTCCAGGGCCTCCAGACTCCTCTGGCGCAGCCTGAGGTCCTCCTGGACCCAGTGGTCCTGGAGACGGAGCTGTCGGTCCAGGAACCGGAGATGCCGCCTCTGGTAGTCCTCCTGGTTCCTGGCTGTCCTGCTTGCCCGGGCGCGGGCGGCTGCTGCAGGCGGGGTGGTGCGCCCTGCAGGCCCCGGTGCTGCAGCTGTGGTGCAAGAAGACCAGCGGTCAATTACCCCAGGGGCCCAGGTGTGTGAAACCCAGCTCCCCTCTGCAAGGCCAGGGCCCCTGCAGGATCCCCAGCTGCTGCTCCGTAGTGGGCAAGGCCCAGGCGCACGGTCCCGGGGCTCCCTCTCGCCCCAGCCCCCCGTACACATAAGGGGAACACGAGGGTACTCACAGGTGGACGCCTCCCCGGCCTCTGATGATGCAGGCGAGCGGCTCTGTGGGGTGCCTCGGGGGTCCCGGGTCCTGGGAAGGCTGGCGGCAGGCTCCTGGCTCTCAGAGCCCTCTTCCTCCTCCTCGGTGTCCAGGAGCGGTCCCTCTGCCCCGGGGTCAATCACGTCCCGGGGGGCAGGGACGGCATGAGGCCCCAGGATGCGGTCCAGGGCATGGAAGTGGGGGCAGGCCTCCGGGTCAGCCCCTGGCAGGCAGGCCCGGGAGTAGGACTGCCGCAAGTCTTTAATCTTGCAGCGCACCTGCTCCCGGCTGCGCTGGTGGCCCCTGGCGGCCAGGCTGGCAGCCATGCGTCCGTAGACGGCCGCGTTCCGGTGGCTAGTGCGGAGATCGTGGACATTTGAGGCTTCCCCCCAAACCTCGATGAGGTCCACGATCTCCGCACTTGACCAGGCGGGCGCCCGCCTTTTGCGCCCCCGGGCAGGCTCCCGGGAGCCGCCAGGCTGGTCGTGGGGAGCAGTGGAGGGCTGGGAGCCCTCGGATGGCTGGCTCATCCTGTGGCAGGTGCAGGCTGTGCAGGCACGGGTGCTGGCAGCCTTGCAACTGGCACAAAGTGAGTAGCCATCCCGTGGCCCTTTAAGGGCTCCGGGGCCGGGAGGGGGGCAATAGAGTTTCCCTGGTGTTGGCCAGAGTGGCCACCAGGGAAACCTGGGAAGCCTTAGCCTCCCACTAGTTCGAACTAAAGGGCTACACAGCCCTTAGTTCGAACTAGCTAGTTCGAACTAGGCGTTAGTCCTCGTAAAATGAGGTTTACCTAGTTCGAACTAAGCGCTCCGTTAGTTCGAATTAAGTTCGAACTAACGGAGCGCTAGTGTAGCGCATAGGAAAGTTAGTTCGAACTAACGTCCGTTAGTTCGAACTAACTTTCTAGTGTAGACATACCCTCAGGGTGTGTCTAGACTACATGCCTCCTTCGACGGACGCGATGCGCCGACAAAGAAGCCTTTCTTCATCGGCACAGGTAAGCCTCGTGCCGATGAAGAAAGGCTTCTTTGTCGACGCATCGCGTCCAGACTGCCCCGATCTGCCGACAAACAGCTGATCGGCAGATCGGGGCAGCCATTTAAATTTAAATGAAGCCGCGATTATTTTAATCGCGGCTTCATTTCCCTCTTCCGATCTGGCTAATCTACATGCCTCCGTCGAAGGAGGCATGTAGTCTAGACACACCCTAAGAGACTATGGGTCTGTCTCTCAGAGCCTCTCAGAGTGTAGTATCTTGTTCCAGTATATGTTGTAGGTTAGTGATAATGCACTGGAGGTGTTTAAGTTGGGGGCTATAGGCAATGACAAGTGGTGGTCTATTGTTGGTTTTCTTGGGTCTATCTTGAAGTAGATGGTTTCTGGGTATTTGTCTGGCTCTTTCAATTTGTTTTTTTATTTCCCCAGTGTGTAATAGAGATTTACAAATGCTTAGTAGAGATCTTGAAGTTTCTGGTCTCTGTCAGTGGGATTAGAGCAGATGCAGTTGTACCTAAGGGCCTGACTATAGACAATGCATCATATGATGTGTCCTGGATGGAAGCTGGAGGCATGTAGGTAAGTGTAGCAGTCAGTGGATTTTCTGTAGAGAGTGATTTTTAATTTTCCATTTAGTGATTTGTACTATGGTGTCCAGGAAATGGATCTCTCATGTAGAATGGTCCAGGCTGAGATTGATGGTGGGATATAGGCTGGTAAAGTCTCTGTGGAATAAGTCCAGTGTTTCTTGGCCATGGGTCCAGATCATAAAGATGTCATCGATATAGTGTAAGGAGAGGAGGAGTAAAAGGGGACAGGATCTGAGGAAACATTGTTCTAAGTCAGCCATAATGCATGAGAACAATTGTCCTTCAAGCCCAGTATCCTATCTTCTGACAGTGGCCAGTGCCAGGTGCTTCAAAGAAAAAAACAGAATACACAACTAAGAAGTGCTCCATCCCCTGTCATCTACTCCCAGCTTCTGGAAATCAGAAGGTAGGAAGAAACAGAGCATCTTGAATAACAGTTCTTAAAAGCCCCACTCCAAGCACTCTGGCCGGCTTTGAGGGATGGCTCTGGATGGCCCTTTTAATGTCATTTTGAAATTATAAAAATCTGATTACAGTATACGTTTATTTTCTTAAAATTTTGGTGGCTTGAGAGTTATTGATAACTACAGTGTATAAACTGAATTAATAAATGCTGAGTTAGTCATAGAATAATAGTAAATAGAGAAGGATTTAAGGCATTGCCTCAACCAATCCACACTCATACACACATAAAAATATATATCTGCCATACACACATAAAAATATATATCTGCCACTGTCTTCTCCAGCTAATTTTGAAGAGATGGACTTCCACACTTTCTCCCGGGAGAGTATTCCACAGTCTCATAAATTGTATTTCTAGAAAGATTTTCATTTATTAACCCTATATATTCCTACTACCGCCGATATGATACAAAAGAGATCTGCAGAGCTTCCACAGAACACAGATGTCTACCAAATCATGGCAAAGCAGGGCGTGGGAAGTTTACATAGTTTATGCACATGTTTATGCACATGCACATGCACATGCATATGTGACAATAGTCAGCAACATTACTTTCATTACCAGATATTCATTTCTCCAGTTCCTGGCTGTAGCCTGCACCAGAAATAGAAATACCAGAATTCTGTGCAAAGAAAACCTTGTTTTTGTTATATTTGCAGCCTGCTTTTCACACTGTAAAGCATCAAATAAACACCTACATTTTATAAATGTGATACACTTAGGTACTACTACTAATTTCTGCTATCTGTGCTGTAGTTGTAGCTCTATCAGTCTGACAATAATAGAGAGATGATATTTTTCATTGGCAATGGAGAATCTCTCTTATGAGAGAAGACTAGAAGAGCTTGGTTTGTTTAGTTTAGCAAAACAAAGGTTGAGAGAGGACATATTTAAGCTAATACCATTAGCTCACAGACATCTAACTTTCCCCACCTCTAATATCATTAATTCACAGACACTTACCTTCCTTCCTTCCCCCCCGCCCCCTGTATCCCCCTTCTGTTCTGAAATGTGTTTTGTCCTTTTCATATGTGTTCATTTTTTTTAATTGTATCCTTTGGTATATATGGTTGTGACTATTTTCTTCCACTATTTGATCTGAGGAAGTGGTTCTGGCCCACGAAAGCTCATCATCTAATAAACCATCTTGTTAGTCTTTAAAGTGCTACATAGTCCTGCATTTTGCTTCAGCTACCCCAGACTAACACGGCTACATTTCTATTACTATATTTAAGCTAAAGGAATTTATTGGTACAAAAAATTGGTCATGTATAAATTAGAAAAATATTTCTAACCATCAGAGGTGTGAGGTTTCAGAACAGCCTCTTGCTTGGATAAAAGTGGAGGGAGGGGAGAAACAAAATACACTAGTTTAGGTTGGAGCTTGACAAGTTTATGGATAGGATGATGTTGCTTACAATAGAAATAGACTAAATTTCATGATCCAAGCAGTCCCTTCCAGATCTATGTTAATCTATATTAAGTTTTAAAATCTTTTCCTCTGTCCTTAGTACAGAAAATAACTACAGGTTGAACCTCTAATCCGGCACCCTCTGGTTTGGGAACATCTGTGCTCTGGCAATACTTTAGTTAGCTGGATGTCCACTTATCATGGTTGTGGCCAAATTTCCTGTGATCTCATAAAGTTTGTTTACAGACACTAGTCCTGGATCTCAGTGTTCTATGCTGTTAGTTAGCTCTAATTTACCCCTAAATGTCATTTAAGAGCCCAATAAGAGGTGGAAGTTTTGGTAATGTTGCTAGACAACATTCACTTCCTGTGGTACGGTAAATTATCTGCTTTGGTACTGGCCAGGTCCCGAGGGTGCTAGACTAGAGAGGTTTAACCTGTATTGGAAGTTTCTATAATCTCAACTATTATATATTTATACCTCTTCCTTTTTCTCTTCCATTTGCTATTATTTTTTTCAGCTGTGAAAAGTTTTGAGGATACAATTTGAATGAGAAATGCTGAAATATAAAAATAAAATTGTACTATACTGAATGAAAATGTTCTCCATTTTATAATCTTAAAATTAGCATTGACTTGAAACTCAAAGACATGCTACATCAAATAAAAGAATCTCATGGTGCCTGTACACAAATTAAATTATTTTTTTTGTTCTCTAGTTAGGATAAGATAAGCAAAATATTAAATCAAACGGAATCTTTAGTCTGGAATTTATGGATATTAATGTGATGATATAAACTGTACCTGAAATGTCAGAATTCCAGAGTTTATAAGACCATTGTTTCCACTGGTGTTGCACTTAGTGGTAGATGGAAGGCTACGGCTATAAAGCCTCTGGTAAATGCATTGATTGAGGTTCTGTGTTTGATCTGAACAAACTGTGTAGTCATTTTATCTACCTTCATATCCCCAAAGAGTAAATTACCATGGGTTTCTTGTCTACAATTAAGAGACTCATACACATAATTATTTTTCATGATAAACAATCCCAGCAGAATGTTAAATCTCAATTGCACTACAGAGTTTGTAATTTGTGTGAATTACATTGAACATTTGCCCAGACAAGAAAATTGCATCATGAGAAACTTTCATGAGGATGTGCCTTGTAGCCATTATTTTATATTAGATTCCATCCTGCTCCCACTGTCATTGGCTTCAATGGGAGACTGTTGGATCCAATTGGGGAATCCCAAACCCTTTGCATTACATGGCACTATTAAAGGCTACATCCATTAAAACTGCCAAATTATCTAGAAAGTCAACTAATCATGAAAAAAATGCTCAAGTCTTAAGTTTCTGAGGGATGGTCAGGGGAGCCCACATCCTCGCCAGGCTCCTGGGCATAGTGACGGGGTGCAGCTGCGTGAAACTGGAAGGAGGGAGCCTCATGTGGAAGAGGTGGGGCTGAAGACTGCCAGTCCTCTGCACCACCTGGACTATGACAACCCCCTATTCCTCAGCACTGCCTGGAGCACACCACACGGTGATCTAGTAGTGATTTAAAGGGTGCAGGGCTCCAGCTGTCACCATTTCCTCAGTAGCAGGGGTAGTGGTGGGAGCCCTGGATCCTTTGAATTTTCTGTATCTCTGGAACCAAGGCATTCTTCAGCAGTGGGGATTGCATTCTCCATTTCTTACCTAAGAGCAAATAGCACAGAATCCCTTGGTATTAGCAATGAAACATCAGTTTCCTTGGTTCTAGAGTAGACATAAAAGCAAAGTGAATGTTTTGCCAGCCAGGAATCAAAGAGAGGCCTGATTTGCAATGTTTCTGATTCCTTACTCTAGGCAATGTCGAACCATATGAAGACCTACTCTACCACACGGAAATGAGGCCTGATCAGAGTACAAATCTCAAGATCTCACTTACAAGGCCTTTGTCATTAATACTTGACGCTAAGTGTACCTATCATTTGAGGGGAGAGGGGGGCCCGTGCCCACCCTCACTTCCGGGCCCCAGCCCAGGGCCCTGAAGGGCATGGACCAGTTTTGGTCTGGGTCTGCCTGACAGGGGTGTCTGGCCGAAACCTGACAATCTGCGGGGTTTTGATATGGCCATTCCCTGGGCTACTTCCTCTCTGTTCCATCTCCCCTCCCCCGCTGCTGGCTTATCCGGCCCGCCACGGGCCAGCCACTTGTCGCTCCGGATGACCTTCTGGACCCTGTTGCTCTCCGGATTTTCGCGATGTCTTGACTTCTGCGGCCGCTGGTGCTTGCCCTCGCCTGTCCTCCGGGGACGAATGCTCCAATACCTGCCGTTTGTCTGCCTCCACACCCCCTCCTCCTCACCCAGCCCGGGGCTGCATTTAAAACTCCCACCGCGCCTGGCGCCAGAGGGGGATGTCATCCCGATATCACCAGCTAGCTCCGCCCCTCCCACAGCGTCCATGCCGCAGCTGCTGTGCCTGAGGCTGTCAGCTGGTCCACGGCGCGGGTACACCCGGCACAATGCCAGTGCACTCTTCCCCGTCACCCGAATAGGGCTTTTGCCGCGGGGGTTTTAGTGCGGGGTTGTGGGGCCCCGTCACACAGCCAAAGGTCAGAGCAGTGCGTGGTATGTGTGTGTTATACACCCGAATCTTCAACTGCTAGAACCGGGGTCCCTTCGCAGCGGGCAGCCTGGAGAAGGCTGACAGGAGCCCCATGGATCTATCCCCTGGAGGCAACACAATCCAAACACCCACCTCTTACTGCGTCTGCCCCTATGACCAGCTGGAGTTCTTTTAATTATGCCTGGTTCTGTTACAGCAACAGGAGGAGTCAGGTCAAAGCTTAAACAGTTAGGCTACGTCTACACTGGCCCCTTCTTTGGAAGGGGCATGCTAATTTTGAAAGTGGGAATAGGGAAATCCGCGGGGGATTTAAATATCCCCCGCGGGATTTAAATAAACATGGCCGCCGCTTTTTTCCGGCTTGGGGAAAAGCCGGAAAAAAGCATCTAGACTGGCGCGATCCTCCGGAATAAAGCCCTACTTTGAAGTAGGAATAAGAGATCCTCCGGAATAGGGCTTTATTCCGGAGGATCGCGCCAGTCTAGATGCTTTTTTCCGGCTTTTCCACAAGCCGGAAAAAAGCGGCGGCCATGTTTATTTAAATCCCGCGGGGGATATTTAAATCCCCCGTGGATTTCCCTATTCCCACTTTCAAAATTAGCATGCCCCTTCCAAAGAAGGGGCCAGTGTAAACGTAGCCTTACAGGTTTATTAAAGAGGCTTATAAAGCATGTGGTTACAATGGCTATTGTTCTACTTCTTCACTGCTAGCAAATACTGATCTTAAAATGGTCACAAAGGAAAAAGGAAAAAAAAAAAGGAAAAATAAAAATAAAAAACCCCCAAAGAAAACAGAAAAAAATAATGGTACCAAATGACAGCTTAATCTTTAAAGAGCTCTCATTCTAGGTGTGTGGGTTACACATGCACTAAGACAAAGGACACATACAGGTGCCATTTTTACCCCCTTCTGCATCCCTCGATTCCAGTGTGTCAGGCCAGGATCGGTCCCTCAATTCCTGGGAAAGACGAATACGAGGCTGGGTGTCCCCGTAGTCTCCTGAGGTAGATGGTAGATTGACGCTCAGAGTGAGTGTGCTGCTGAACCCACCTTTATACCCGTAGGGGCCCGTATCCTCTTTCTTATCTAAGATGCCAAATTGTGCTGGTTCGTCTTTGTGATGCCAGTTCTTACAAGGGAGTTGTAAACTTAATTTACACTTGTAAGAGAGATAAATTGGAAGTACTGGACATTCTTTTCTCAGCGGGAGATTTCCCTTTCAGGGACAGCCATGTGATTGTATCAATATAGGTGCTAGCCAAGACAGTTCTCGTCAGCTTATTGGCTTGATCACTGTCTCGTATCTGTTTACCGTTATCCAGGGTCACAGCAGCCAGCATATCCGGGCCTCTGTCAAGGCATCATAGACTATGCTGATTTTATTGCTCTGTGCACCCTGTGCGCTTTGAGACACCTGAGAGGGGCAAGCAAGATGGATGTGATGGGCGGGGGGGTTCATGTCTGGCTACAACCCCCCCATCTCTCCTGCTAAAGGGCAATCATCCCCTCAAACACTCTGTTGTTTTCCTAAGCTGCAGCAGCAGATAAAGCATCTCAGTGTATCCCTGATTGCACAGATATACAGTAAGGCTATGTCTAGACTGCGGGGGGGGGGGGAGGGGGAAGATATGCAAATTGTGGTTCACAATTTGCGTATCTTTTTCCGCTTCTTTTTTCGGAAGAGGCTTTTCCAAAATTTGCCTTGTCTATGCGGGGCCAAATTTCGGAAAAACCTCCTCTTTCAGAACATCCCTTATTCCTCTCACCGAGAGGAGTACAGGGATGCTGAAAGAACACACCCACTTTTTTGGAAACTGTTCCGAAAAAGTGGACACGTTCCCTGGACATGGCAGAGTTTTTCCGGGACACCTCTGGTATCCTGGAAAAACTCTGCAGTCTAAACATAGCGTAAGTGATATTTTTTCTCGAAGCATCTGTCAGCAGGAATTCTACTGTAGGTATGCACAGCCTACATATGTAAAATTGGAAACATTTAGTTTGCAGAGTCAGTTAGGCTGTGAATGCCCACTTCATGCCCCCCCACCTATCATGCACAAATGCTGAATGGTATCCAATCACCCCTCAGTTCCTTCTTGACATCTGTGGCAGTGAAAGGGAGCCTCAGGGTGTGTCTAAACTACACCCCTCTGCCGACAGAGGGATGTAGATTAGGCACATCACTATTGCAAACGAAGCAGGGATTTAATATCCCTTGCTTCATTTGAATAGAAATGGCCACCGATTTTTGCCGCCACAGCACTTTGCTGGCAAAAAGCAGCAGTCTAGACGGGGATCAGTGGACAAGAAAACCCTTTTATGACCTATTCTGTAAACCTCGTTGCACGAGGCATAAGGGATCGGTCGGAAAAGGCTTTCCTTGTTGACCGATCCCCATCTAGACTGCTGCTTTTTGCCCGCAAAGTGCCACGTCGGCAAAAAGCAGCAGTCATTTCTGTTCAAATGAAGCACGGGATATTTAAATCCCCGCTTCATTTGCAATAGCGATGTGCCTAATCTACATCCCTCTGTTGGCAGAGGGGTGTAGTTTAGACACACCCTCCGGGTCCACAGTTCTTCTGCATAGTATCTGAGAAAGTGTTAAGAGATTTATTTTTACTTTGTTAGTGTTACTATTTTTTTCTAATTTTTATAGATTTTGTTTGTGCTCAGTGCTACAAAGAAAACAACAGCTAACTTTTGAGAGGCAAAATCATTTCAGCTTGAAGACAGATGAAGCACTTTATTATTTGAAGGACTCGACAGCAACAATTTATCTCTTGGCATCTGTACTCCATTAAAAAAAGAGGGAAGCAGTCTAATCCTCCGTAATTCTTGATGCAGAGGTCATCTGTGCCTTCATACCAATACCACTCAAGGTCTCATATATAAAAGAGACATCATCTCCAAAAAGAAAAGAGAGGATCTTTCTCATCTACTGACACCTCATACTTGACATCTGGCCAAAGGCTGTAGGTTTGATGCTGCATCCGAGGGTCAAGGATAAGCTTGTGAAGACCTATTCCTGTACTTCTCTCCTTTTAACAAATGCCTTTCTTTTTTGGGGGAGATGTGACTTTATCCAGTCAGAGTCTGTTAGAAGTTATCTGGAAGAATATTCAGTTCAATTCCAGTCTACACCATTTCTATATTCTCCCTCTCTGTTCATAAGTGTAGTAATATATCTTAAAGGTAGAAATGTAGCTGTGTTAGTCTGGTGTAGCTGAAACAAAAAACAGGACTACATAGTCCTGTTTTTTATATCTTAGAGGGATACCTTTCTCAAACATTCATAAGTCAGCTACATGGAACTCTGTTCATACATTTACCAGCCACTACTCGGTTGTGGCAAATTCTAGATTAGGTGCCCTGTACGGCTGTGTTGTCTTCCAGTCATTATTTAGAGAGACATCCTACAACCTACCTCATTGAAAAATATTGCTAGTCAATCAACATTCAGTAGGATCTGTGTAGACAAAGGTTCTAGGAAGACAGAGAGATTTCTCAGCTTCTGATAACTTGAATTCCTCAAGAAACTTTGTCTGTGAGTATTCTATGACCTCCACTCCTTTTTAACTGACACAGTGTCCTACTCTTGGATATCTGCATTAGTGAAGGAACTGAGTCATGGTTGGGGCTATTCTATCCTTTATGCCCTTGGGAGGATGGGTGCGAAGCTTACAAGGTGCATGCACTGCTCCAACAAACAATATACACTGAATGTTTTTAAACTATTGATTGGAGATTCAGTAAAAATAAAATGAGAAAACTTTGTGTCCACAATGCAAACAAAACTGATCCTTAAAACTGGTGTTTATTATTTCTGTTCTGATGAGAAGATAGAATGGATGGAGCACAAAAAGGATGTTGTTTCAATATTTCCAGCCAGGAAGAATCCAGAAATTTTCAGTAATTGTAGAGCTGCCTGATTGAACCAGACCATTGGTCTCAGATGAGTAAGATATCCTTGATAAAGTCACACTACTCATCGAAACCTATTCTTGTTTAATTGAATGCATACAAATGTTTAGTTTATCTATCAGAGTATTAATTAATTATGACTTTACAGACATTTGTATGATGATGCTGAACACCCAACGTAAGCCATGAGCAAGTCATATGGAGATAGAGAGGTAGCATAGGAAGGAGCCAAGAGAAGCAGCCACCAGCACTGATTCTGAGCATACCTATGTTGTTAGGAATAGGCCCACTGAGCTGGAAACTAGAGTAGTGGACAGGCCCAGTTTCCCCTAACAGATATGAGGAAAGTGGTCCAGGACCTGTAATTGGAACAGAAGACTGCCTGAAGCAGCATAAAGACTGTATATTTGGTGGGATTTTGTTCTCCTGAAAGAAAGAAGTGCCACAGTGCAAACAACTGATGGAAGGGAGTACCGGAGAGGGCAAGAACTAATATCCTGACCCTGACCTAGCCACGGGAAGGAGTTCCTGTACCAAGCATGGTTCTTTCACATGCAAAAATTATAGAATTTCACAATATGATAAAATAAGAGAATTCATGGCACTTTTCTATTGCATTGACATCAAACTGCATCATTCTCTACATCCTGCCTTTCAACTTCTTCACATTCTTTTTCTCTAGGGGTGTGTCTAGACTACATGGCTCCGTCGATGGAGCCATATAAATGAGTTTACTAGACATAGCAAAATGAAGCAGCGATTTAAATAATCGCTGCTTCATTTACATCAAAATGGCTGCTGCGCTGTGCCGATCAGTTGATTGTCGGCACAGCATGGTAGTCTAGATGGGGATCAGCTGACCCCAGAACCCTTTCTCATCAGATCCTTTATGCCTCATGAAACAAGGCTTACAGGATCTGATGTCAAAGGATTCCAGGGTTGGCTGATCCCCATCTAGACTACCGCACTGTGCTGACAATCAGCTGATCGGCACAGCGTGGCAGCCATTTTGATGTAAATGAAGCGGTGATTATTTAAATCGCTGCTTCATTTTGCTATGTCTAGTAAACTCATCTACATGGCTCCATCGATGGAGCCATGTAGTCTAGACACACCCTAAGGATGCATCTACACAGCACCTGAAACTCGAAATAAGTTACACAAATGAATTCCAGGATCACTGAGAGATCATAAACACAATGCACCATGAAACAATTGTATAAGTCAGTGTTCACAATATGGACACTTTTGAACATCAGTGCTCACAGTACAGTTTTATGGCACTTGTACACACTTTACCTGAGGAGATTTCTCAATCCATGTTCGGTGGAGCCCCCAGTTCAGATTTTTGCTACATTCAGATCTTTATATACACGAAAACTATAAAAACATCTTTTGTCCTTTTCAGAATACAGAGGAAAAATTGCATGTTCAAAAATACTTGACATCAATAAGATGAAAATCACACCAATGCAGAGGAACCCAGATAAAAAAATCTTAATTAACACATTTTTAGGGGACTGATATAATGTATAGGTTCTGTGTGAAACTTCTGTGTTGAAATTAACTTTCCCCATGACATTACGGCTTTATAAAAGGAGGAAAGAGCTTCAGAAAAAGAAACTTGTTTACTGCACATTTTACTTCCTTGTTTCGCAAAGTGTAAATGAGTGGATTTAACAAAGGGGTTAAAATAGCAAAAACAACATTGCTCATAATGTGGACATCAATTGGCAAGTCTGTTCTGTAGGAAATATATGCCAGAGCAATGGATGAGTAGTAAGTGCAAACCACAATCAAATGGGAAGTGCAAGTAGAAAAAGCCTTACTGCGACCTACATTAGAGTTGATCTTTAATATGGAGATAATGATGTGAACATATGAAAGGGTGACAAGCACAAGTGGCAGGAATGAAACAGTCATGGCAATGGAGAAACCCAAGAAAGTCTGAAAAGCGACACTGACATCAGAACATGCTGCTTGCACAACTGCCAAATGATCACAAAAACAATTGTAAACTGTGTTTTTTTCACCAAATGTTAACAGAGTGGTCTGGAAGATGACAGGTATTGGTATTAACAATCCAGTTACCCAGGCACATGCTGCCAGTAGCAAGTTTACTTTTTTTGTCATTTTAACCGGGTAGTGCAAAGGATTACAAATTGCTTCATAACGATCATAAGACATGACTACAAGAAGCAGTGATTCAGTCACTGCTAAACCATGAAAACCGTACATCTGCAGGAAGCAGACGTGAAAAGAAATAGTTTTGGCATTGACCAGAAACATTGCCAACATTTTGGGAATCGTAGTAGTTGTAAGCAATATATCTAACACAGAGAGATTAGTTATGAAAAAGTACATGGGTTTGTGAAGTGTTTGATCGATCACAACTACAGCTATAATAATGGTATTACCAATTAGTATTATCAGATAGCATAACAAAAATACAAGGAAAAGAGGAATCTGGAAATCTTGAAGCGCAGGAAATCCAGTGAGATAAAAGTCTTTGGCAGAAGTATTGCTGTTGCAGTTGTTCATGGTCTGGTGGTTGAAAATATCTAGAGTGAAAAACATAGTAAAGAAGCAATCCTAATTATTTCAAGAAAGTCTGCAAGTTCATGAATAATTGTGTTTTGCAGAAGGTCTTTGTCAATAAACTAACATATTGCATGCAATTTTAGTTAATTTTCAGTGTCTTCCACTACAAATAATGTATTTATCCAGAATGGACAAGGATGGTGTCCCTAGACTTTGGTAGCAATTGGGAAAGGGTGATGGGATGGATAGCTTCATTCTTACCTGTTTTGTTCATTCCCTCTGAAACATCAGGCATTGACATCTTTTGACAGTATAGTGGGCTAGATGGGACTTTGGACTGACCCACTATGGCTGCTTCTATATTGTTATTTATATATGAAGCCCCTGGGAAGAAAATGAGATTAAGTACTATGTTGACAATAATTAGCAATACATCTGTTTCTAGGTGATGTAGCTACTCAGCTTTAAGCCTAGACATATAGGCATAGTCCACACTAGACAAGGCAGGTCAGTTTAAGGTATGCCATCCAAAGCCGAGTTATCAGAGTGTCTACTCTGCAGAAGGCTGATGAGAGCACACACTCCTGTTGGCTTCCCTTACTTCTCACAGAATGAGGAGTACAAAACGCCAGCAGGAGCTGCCCCCCCATTTTCAATATGGGGGTCTACACTAGATCCACTAAATCGAACACTAGAGTCGATCTTCTCTCTAGTGTAGACAAGCCCATAGTGATTGAGACCTTTGAATCTATCTGTTTAGTTTAACAAAGAAAACATAAAAGTAGCCATACTGGGATAGACCAATGGTCCATCAAACCCAGTATCCTATCTGCCGACAGTGGCCCAAGAGGAATATACAGAATAGGCAACCAAGGCATGTTCCATTGCCTGGCATCAACTCCCAGCTTCTGGAGATGAGAAGCTAGGAAAAACCAGAGCCTCTTGAGTAATAGCCATTGATAGCCTTATCCTTCATGGACTTATCTGCCTTATTCACAGAGCTGACAATTTTATAGATGTATCTCTTATCCCCTTTAGTCATCTATTTTCTATGGTCTCATCTCCACTTGCCAGAGGATCAGTGCTCTGGTGACTGATCCTCTAGGGTTCAATTTAGCGGGTCTAGTAAAGACCCACTAAATCAAATGCTGAGGGGCACCCCCTTCAGCCTCCTACTGCAGGGCCGCCCCAGAAAACCAGTGCAATTCATGTAGCTGGAGTTGCATACCTTGCATTGATTTTATCCATTAGCATAGACATGGCCTAATTAGAAAAATCCCTGATTTTTAATTTTTCCATTGATAGAAGTTGTTCCATACCATTACGCATTTTGTTGCCCTTCTCTGTACTGATTCTAATACTTAGATATCACTTTTGAGATGGGATCATGAGAAATGCCCACTGTATTCCAAGTATGGGCATACCATAGATTTATACAGTGACATTATAATATTTTCTCTGTTATTGTCTATCACTTTCTTAATGAGTCTTAATAGTCTGCTCTGGTGGGTTTTTTTAACTGCTGCTGCACATTCATCAGATGTTTTCAGCAAACTATCCACAATGATCTCAACATTCTTTTGTGGAGTATTAACAGCTAATTTAGACCCCATCATTTTGTATGTATCATTGACATTACATATTCCAGTGTCCAATATTTTGCTTTGCTTGACCAACCTTGAATTTTAACTGCCTTTTTATTGCTCAGTCACCTAGATTAGTGGGATTCCTTTGTAACTCTGCACAGTCTGCTTTGCACTTAACTATCATGAACAGTTTTCTCCCATTTGCAAATTTTGCCACCAGACTGTTTACCCTTTCATCATTTATGATTTTGTTGAGCAGTACCGGTTCCAGTCCCGATCCCTGGTGGAAAACATTATTTTTCTCTCTGCAATCTGAAAGCTGACTATTTATTCCCACCCCTTCTTTCCTCTGTTTTAATTATTTTCCTGTCCAGGAGAGGAACGCCCCTCTAATCTTATTACTGCTTATTTTGCTTCAGAGCCTTTGGTGAGGGATTGTGTCTTGTGTATGTTGAGCCTCTCAAACAACTCTAATAAATTAGTGAGGCATTATGTCCCTTTACAAAAGCCTCTGGACTTCTCCATTTTTTGAAGAACAGTTTTTGAATTGAGACTAAAATTGAACATATCATTCAAAGCAAGGACATCCAATAAATGTATGTAATGGCATTAGAATATATTCTATATTATCCTCTATTACTTCCCTAATAAGGCTAACATAGTGTTTGCTTTTTTGAGTGGTCCTTTGCTTTGAGGAAATATTTCTCTAAGTCAGCTGTGAACAACAAGAGGAAGATTTTTCTCCTGAGTCATTACAAGTTAAATGGAACTTAGAAATGTGCATGAGTAATTTCTGGTGTATTACCTTGCATTTCTGAATTCAAAGTATTCAGTTTCGACAGTTAAAGCCATTTATTATTTGGATCTTGGCAATTTTAAAGATTCCCTATTCCTAAGTGGCAAATCAACCATTGAGATCAGCTACACATTCAACCTGAAAATCTTTAGATTAAATTAAGGCTTTTATTCCCCGACAGAAAGGGAAGGTTTTAGTTTGTATGAAATATTTTATGTGGGATTGGGATTGCTTTTTAATGTCATTTTGATTTTTTTTCTGTTCCCCCTATTGTTTTTTTCAGTTCTGTAAAGATTTGAGGACACAATTTGAATGAGAAATGCTGTACTATAAAAATAAAATTGTTGTACTGTGCTAAATAAAACACCCACCATTAGTATGCTTAGTACTGACTTGAAACTCAGACATCATAAATCAATTTCAAAATCACATCCTTTAGTTCCTGTCAACAAATTGTATTAAAAATGTTTCTCTATGTGGAATGCCAAGTGGAAAAAACATACATCAAAACAAAGAATTAGTCTAAAATGTAGAGATAATAATGTGATAATATAAACTCTACCTGACTTGTGAATTCCAGAGATTATAAGAGCATTGGTTTCACTCGTGTTGCACTTAGTGATAGATGGACAGCTCCTACAATAAAGCCTCCAGCAAATACAGTGATTGGGGCTCTGTGTTTCTTTTGAACAAATTCTGTAGTCCTTTTATCTGCCTTCATGTCCCCAAAGATTAAATTAACATGGGTTTCTTATCCACAATTAAGAGACCGATTCAGATATATAATCATTTTCATGATAAACAATCCCAGCAGAGTTTGGAATCTCAGTTGCACTGTAGAGCTCATAATTTGTGTGAATTTCATTGCACATTTGAACAGTCAAGAAAATGAAAGCAAGGTGTTTCAAATGCCAAGTATGCAGCACGAGAAACCTTCATGAGATGTGCCATTGTAGCCATTATTTTATATTTGATTCAGTCCTTTTCCCACTGACATTAGCTTCAATGGGAAACTGTTGAGTAATCCAATTGAGTAATCCCAATTTTTTTTCACTGCATGAAACAATTTAAGGCCACATTAATTAAAACTGCCAAAACATCCAGAAAGTCAATTAATCATCAAAAAATGCTTACTCTTACGTTTCTGAGGACCAATGTCAAGATTGATGTGCAAGTATTTCTGCTCTTTAAGTTGGATTAAAGCTATTCTTGACATCACAGTTGAGTGATCCTTCGTTCTGCATATTCTCTACCCCCATTATTGTTTGTGTAATATCCTCATGACTAGTATGGTCTTGAAAATGTGATCCTCCTGATGTAGGCTTCTTGTTTCTGAAGTCATCTATGATCTGTGAGATAACATGGGAAGACATGTCATCAACTGGCACCAATATGGACCATTACCAGCCAATACTTGCCCATCATACTTTGACGCTCATGAAATGATGTAGTCACACCTTGAGCTGCGGTCTCATGGCCTTGGCAGGATTTTGTTTCCTTTCTTTTTAGTACAGAACCATCAACATGGATCATTTGTCTTTTTTGGGTGGCTGAACATCTATGGCAGGGCTGGATTGGGGGGCGGAGGCTTGCCAGGCAGCTGCCTGGGGCACCAACCTATGAGGGGCACCTGATTGAAGTGGTAAGGGGCGCTGCACACCCGGGGCTGGGCCGCGCATGCGCCCGCTGCCCAGGGCGCAACTATGGTTAGGTCTGGCACTAATCTGTGGTAACATCTATGGTAAATCTACGGTATATCTTGGAGGGGTACTTAACTCTAACATTCAGAAGGCATCTACTTGGAGTTCTGTTAATAAATTTACCAGCCACTACTCCATTGTGGCAAATTCTAGATAAGGTGCCTAGTACGACAGCATTGTCTTCTGGTCATTATTTAGAGAGATGTCTTGCAACCCATCTAGTTAAAAAATACTGGTAGGCAGTCAACATTCAGTAGGATCTGTTTGGACAAATGTTCAAAGAAGACAGAGAGATTACTCAGCTTCTGATAATTCAAAATCCTCAAGAAACCTTTGTCCATGTGGAGTCTATGACCTGCCCTTCTTTTTAACTGACACAGTGTCCTACTCTTGGAATCTACATCAGTGACGGAACTGAATGATGGTTGGGGCTGTTCTGTCCTTTATGACCTTAGATAGAAGGATTAGTATGAAACTTACAAAGTGAATGCACAGTTCCAAAAGACACTATGCACTGAATGTTTTTTTTAAAGTTATTGATGGGAGATTCCGTTAAAAAAAAAATTAGAAAGACCAACATTTTGTGCCCACAATGCAAACTCAACTGTTCATAAAACCTTGAAATGAGCATTGGAAAAGTACAATGGTAACAGAAAGTATATTTATTTCTGTTCTGAAGAGAATATAAAATACAAGAAAAGGATCTTACTTCAATATTTCCAACCCAGAAGAATCCAGAAATTACCATTAATTATGGAGATGTCTGATTGCAATAGTCTGAGATGGATATGCTATGCTACAAAAATTCCAGCTAAGAATCTCCAACTAACCCTGTTCTTGCTGAATTGAATGCATGAACTTCTGAGATTTATCCCTCACAACATTTATCTTAATATGACTTTACATAAACTTGTGTGATTGAATGACCACTCAACACAAGCCCTGAACATGTAATATGGGACTGCAGGACACATTAATCTTACGTACTGCCTCTGAGGGAGTAGCCAAGGATTGATAATTTCTAGCTACAGATGAAACCCAATTGAAAGCCAGGAAGTAAAAGCCAGAAATGAGGTGCAGGGATGAAATCTGTCACCACTCCCCAGACAGAAAGTGAGTTGGTCGAGGTCTAGAAGGATATCCAGAGGAGAGAAAGACATTTTGTATTGTGACAAGGTGCTGAATGGCGTGAAGTATCCATGGAGGAGCAGAGGAATCCCTGGAAGTAAATCCAGAGTTAATCATGGAGATAGAGTTGGGCTACGTCTACACTGACGTGTTCTCATGCAAAAACTTTTTTGCGGAAGAGTTCTTGTGAAAAAACTCTTCCAGAAGAGAGCATCTGCACTGGCATGTGCTTTTGCACAAGATATGTGCTTTTGCGCAAGAGCATCCTTGCCAGTGTAGATGCTCTCTTGCGCAAGAAAGCTCTGACGGCCATTTTAACCATCGGGCTTTCTTGCGCAAGAAATTCATGTTGCCTGTCTGCACTGGCCTCTTGTGCAAGAACAGTTGCGCAAAAGGGCTTATTCCTGAGTGGGAGCATCAGAGTTCTGGCGCAAGAAGCCCTGATTTCATACATTAGAACACCAGTTTACTTGCGCAAGAACACGCGGCCATTGACTGTAGATCATGCCGATGTAGACACAGCCTTGGAGTAGGAAAGAGCCCAGAGAAACAGCCTCCAGTACTAACTCTGAGCATACCTATATTCACAGCCATTACAGCCCCAGGGTGAATCTGGGCAGCTTCCCCAGGCCCTGCTCTTTTGGGGGCCCCAGATGTCCTATGGATAGGAGGGACCCACGAGATTACTGAAGGTTGGTGAGAAGTGACTGAATGGGTTGCCCTCCTCTCCTTCCCCATACACTCACCATGTATGCAGTGGGAGCCAGAGCAGACTGGCAGCTTGCTTTGGCCAGCTTCTGTCTTCTCTGTGATAGCAGAAAGCAAAGTGCCTCAGCCTCAGTGTGCTCCAGTTCCCGTAACCACAGAGAAACAGGGTGCAGCAGGCCAGGAGAAGGCAGCATAGCAGGATAGAGAAAACTATCAGGCCACTTCAGGTCCTACTGTCCAAGTGGTAAGTGTGGGGAAGACCTATACTGCTGCCATGCTAGGCACCGGAAACCTTAGGGTGTGTCTAGACTACAGGATTTTTTTTTAAAAAGTAGCCTTTTTTTGAAAAATCTTTACCTTTGTCTAAACTGCCGCCACGTTCTGTCGACAGTACATCGACAGAACGCGATGGTTTTGTTGACGGCTGTAAACCTTGTTTTATGAGGAATAACACTATTTTTGACAGAGATCTGTCGAAAAAAGGGAAGTGTGGACATGGGGAAAATTTGTTGTAGAAAATAAAGGACTCCAGGAAGAAGCCCCGGTGGACACTCCTGCCAGACCTTTCATCTCTATTGTTCTGCCTGTAGCCATCTTTTAAAGCCACAGGCACCCAGAAGTAGCATTGTGGCAGCAAGCCAACTCCAAACAGGACCCTGACTGCTCAGCTCTTCATGGTAGGGCCACTCAGAGCCATGTCCCAGAGACTCCCCTGGCCCCTCCAGGGACACATCCCCACAAGAAACGCCGGGCACCCTCCTGGTCTGGCCCCAAGATCAAAGTCCTCTTGGGGCTCTGGTCTGAGGAGGAGTCTCTTCAGGCACTGCAGTCCAAGAGGAGGAATGCGGACATTTATGCCAGAATGGCTGATGGCCTTGCCAAAAAAGGTCACCACCCCCACACACTCGAGCAGGTCACAGCAAAGGTCAAGGATCTGCGGCAGGGGTATGTTAGAGCCCATGAATGCAGCTCCTGCTCTGGGAAGCACCACAGTATTGTGCCTATTATGAGGACTTGGACTGGATTCTGTGGGCAATGGAACTCCTGTCTCCCAAGAGAGTTGTGGAATCTGGGGTGAAGACCCCTGTGCAGCAGCGGCCACAGCTCCTGGGTGAGATCCCAGAGGACCAACAGCTCCAAGAGGAGGAAGGAGAGGAGGACACCAGCAGGAGCACAGTGACCCTGACCCTGGAGCCAGACACCCAGACGCAGGAGGCCTCCCAGACAACTTCAGACACCGGGAAGGGAACATCAGATGAGTGCTGTGAGGGTCCAACACACACAGGGCAGGGGAGGTGGAAGCAAAGTGTATGGTGCAGTGCTGTGACATGTCATGCTGATCACAGCCTGGGGGGGCACACACATGACCAACCTCAGGGAGGGCCGCCCTACCCCTGTACCCGCACGGCTGTGAGGCACCACCTGCTCTTGCAGACACTGATGCCAGGTGCAGGCATGGGTTGGGGATCCTGGCATTGCCACACAGCTTGATGCCTCTCAGCAACCTGTGGGAACCCCAACTGTGGCCTGACAATTGTCTGTGCTGCTTGGCCATGGGGGGGTGTATCTGTGTGTGGGGGGGGGGGGGCAGGATGGTGGTCTGCATACTGTCTAGGCTTCAGGGAGGCCATCGCTGCTGCCCAGGCCACACCACGCCTTGCTGAGACCACATGAGCATCCCCTGACCCTAGTGGACAGGCACTGATTGATGAGAAGGAGGGCATGCCCTCTCAGGGAAAGTGTGAGCATGCATGACTGATGACTTCTCCCTCTTGTCCTCCACAACCGGACCAGCTGTCCAGAAGGGGAGCGCCACACTTGACACACCATACAGACAGCCGCAGGGAACCCTGCACTGGCGCACATATTTGGACCTGGTGTGCCAGCACATCTCAGTCCTGCAAGGGATGCAGGAGACTTTTAACCAGAGGATCCAGGCAGAGGCACAGAGGTGCAGTCGCTTGCTGGATGAGTTTGTCCAGCAGCGCACTGCTATTTGCATTGCTATCTGGGAGGCCATGGCCTTCCCTGGTCCTGTGCCTGTTCCTGCTCCTCCAAGCTCAGCCTGCCCCATCCTCACCTCCTGCCCCGTCCTCACTCCCTGTCATCCCAGACCCAGGTACAGTCCACCTCCTGCCCAGCCCCCTACTGCCCCAGCCTGCACATGCAGCCGTCTCCAAGCAGGCCTCCACAATCAAGGTAGCAGGGGCTCATTATCCAGGTGGCACCCTCAGACCTGAGCCTCTCTCCCCCCTTCCAGGTTGACATCCCCTTTCCCACCTGTGAGAGTCAGTAAGGGAAGCACTTTACTTTGTTTAAAAAACTATGGAGTGACTTACCTCCATCAAGATGGCCCCAACCGTAGACCTCACCATGCCAAACTGGTGTCCCATGGAGTGGTAGCTGTCGGGGATAGCCAGCTTCCAGAGGGCAATAGCGACCCGCTTCTCCAGGGGGATGGTGGGCCGCAAGGGGGTGTCCTAGCATTGTAGGGCCGGGGCGAGCCAGGCACACAGCTCCTGGAAGGTGGACTTCTGCCTACGGAAGTTTCGGAGCCAAGCCTCATTGTCCCACTGCTCCAAAACAAGCCAGTCCCACCAGTCTGAACTGATGTCCAGCCTCCAACCTCGCCTCTTCAGGAATAAGTTCGGCGGCAAGGGCAGTGGGGCTGCAGCCCGAGTGAGGGGTCAAAGCTGGGCTCTGAATCCAGCTCTGCCACAAACATCATGATGGTCTCATGAAGATGCAGCAGAACTTCCAGCATCACAGCGTGGGGCCATCGCCTGCCCAGGGGCAGCTCAGGCTCCATGGCCAAAATCACAGTGAAAAGCAGAAAAAAAACCCTGAAAATAAACTGCTGTGGTGTCCGAGGAAGCAGGGCAACCAGAGCAAGCACTGCAGCAGCTTTGCTTTCCCTCCGGGAGGTAGGCAAGCCAGAAGCAGGAGCAGAGCAACAGCTGTGCAGGGGGATCCCTTTAAGCATGTGTCTCTGCAAAGGGCATGGAGCAGCACCTGAAAATAAAGGCTGCCCGCAAGCCCTGCCAGAAGCACTTCCAGGTGCCTTTTTTTTTTTTGAAAGAGCGTTTGGCAGTCTGGATGCTCTTTTTCAAAAAAGTGGATCGATTTTTCGATCCACGTCATGCAATCTAGACGCTCTTTTTCAACATAGGCTTTTTCGAAAAATACTTCCGAAAAATCCTCTTTCAAAAAAGGTGTGTAGTCTAGATGTACCCTTATAGTCAGTATTGCTCAGTGGAGGTGGCAAAGGGGCAAAGGAGGGTGGGGTGAAAGGCAGGGCTTGGGGAAGCTTTTGAGTGTGGCCAGGGTGGGGGCTACAGTGGGGAAATGCCCCGGACTCCGCACCTGGGGCACTGTGAGGGGTTCCTCCAGACCTCACACCCCCCTTGGCATGGGCCTGCCTATACTGCTAGGTATAAGTTCCCTGAGCTGGAACCTGGAATAACGGGTAGACCTGGATCCACCTACCAGAAACAGAAAAAGTGGTCCAGGACCTGTAGCTGAAATGGAACACTGCCTGAAGCAGAATATAGACAGTGTGTTTGGTGGAATTTTGTTATCCTGCAAGTGGAGACTACAAAATTATGCATCTGGATGGCCAACCCATGAATAGAGAATAATTCAAGTCAAAGAAAGAAAGAAAGAAAAATGGGCCACAGTGTGAACAACTGATGGAAGGGAGGACTGGATGGGGCAAGAACTAATTCCCTGACCTAGCCACAAGGATTAGAATTGCACAATACGATAAGAGAGTTGAGGGCACTTCCTATTGCATGGACATGAAATCACATCATTTTCTACATACTGCATTTCAAGTTCTTCGTATTTCTTTTCCCTAATTGAAGTGTACAGTATAATGTAATTTTGAAAGTGTACACTAGGAAAGTAACTGCTGGCATGTATGAATCTCTTAAATGGAGATAATAAAACATTGCTCAATTCAACCTAGTAGAATGTAAAGAGGGAAGATTAAAGAATAATGTTTAAGTTTTACCTATGTTGTGTAATTACTGGAAGTTTTAGTGCTAAAAATGCTTCCATTACTAAGCAAGATGTTAGCAAACAGGCAGGTCTTATGAGCAGCTGAAGATACAAGTTATTTACTATTACGCATATAATCAATTGATATTTTAATCTGATCAACTGCTTTCTAGTGATTTAAGAGCAAGCTTTTTACTTCTTTCCACTGCATCATGGATAAAAACCAGCATTAGACATTTAAAATACTTTAATAATATAGAGAGGTTAAAATTGCATTGCATGTTCTGGGGAAAGCCTAATTCAACTTTACCACAGTTACACCACTAATACACTTTAGCTGGCTCAGGTTCACAGGCAATTGTACAAAAGAAGGAAAGAAGAGTATTACTTCATCTCCCACAACTAAGCGTATAGTTTGCCTTTTAGAAAAAGAAAAACCTCTTTCTGCATGAAAATAGAAAAAAAATATTCCAGATTCAATGAGAGATAATAAAAACTTTGCACCATGACACCATTTTGCAAAGTCAGTGCTCAGAGTGCACATGTTTTGTGGCACCAGCACACACTTTCATTGTAGCAGATATCTTGGTGCATGTGCAGTAGCATCCCTCAGTTCAGATTCTGGCTACATTTAAACCTCTGTATCACAGAGGTCTGTGTACAGGAAAAGTATAAACCAAATTGCAAAATTGTGAACAAAATACTTTTTGTCCCTTTCAGCCTATAGAAGAAAGTTAGTATGTTCAAAAATACTTGATATCAATAAGTTGAAAATCACACCAATGCAGAGGAACCATACTTCACCCATTTTTAGAAGGTATTATGATGTACAGGTTCTGTGTGAAATTCATGTATGGGTGCAAATGTTCCACATTAGATTACAGCTTTATAAAAGGAGAAAAGATCTTCAGAAGAAGAAACTTTTTTACTGCACATTTTACTTCCTTGTTTCGCAAAGTGTAAATGAGTGGATTTAACAAAGGGGTTAAAATAGCAAAAACAACATTGCTCATTATGTGGACATCAATCGGCAAGTCTGCTCTGTAGGAAATATATGCCACAGCAATGGATGAGTAGTAAGTGCAAACCACAATCAAATGGGAAGTGCAAGTAGAAAAAGCCTTACTGCGACCTACGTTAGAGTTAATCTTTAATATGGAGATAATGATGTGAACATATGAAAGGATGACAAGCACAAGTGGTATGAGTGAAATACTCATGGCAATGGAGAAACCCAAGAAAGTCTGAAAAGCAGCACTGAAATCAGAACAAGCTGCTTGCACAACTGCTAAGTGATCACAAAAACAATTGTAAACTATGGTTGTATCACCAAATGTTAACCGAGTGGTCTGGAAGATGACAGGTATTGGTATTAACAATGCAGTTAGCCAGGCACATGCCGCCAATAGCAGGTTTACTTTCTTTGTCATTTTAATTGGGTAGTGCAAAGGATTACAAATTGCTTCATAACGATCATAAGACATGACTACAAGAAGAAATGATTCAGTGACTGATAGACCATGAAAACCGTACATCTGCAGGAAGCAGACGTGAAAAGAAATAGTTTTGGCATTGACCAGAAACATTGCCAACATTTTGGGAATGGTAGTAGTTGTAAACAGTATATCTAACACAGAGAGATTAGTTAGGAAAAAGTACATGGGTTTGTGAAGTGTTTGATCGATCACAACTACTGCTATAATAATGGTATTACCAATTAGTATTAACAGGTAACATAACAAAAATACAAGAAAAAGAGGGATCTGGAAATCTTGAAGTGCAGGAAATCCAGTGAGATAAAAATCTTTACCAGAAGTATTGCTATTGCAGTTGTTCATGGTCTGATGGTTGAAAACATCTAGAGTGAAAAGCACAAAGTCAGGAAGCAATCATAATCATTTAAAGAAAGATTGTAGGGTCATGAATAAAGAGTGTTTTTTAGACACACTTTATTTTCAATCTTCGTTGAAAATTGGATGCAATATCAATTAACTTTCAGTGCCTTAAACCCCCAAATCATGTATGTAGCCAGAATGGGCAGAGTTGGTGTTATCGGGCTTTGTTTGAATGGGCTAGATCACTTGATTATTACTGGAAGGGCCAACAGAGTGTCAAGCCTCTAGAGAATGGGGCCTTCTGTGCTCCTGGAAGGGGTAGGGCTCAGCTGGAGGGAGTGGACTTGGATAGCCAGCCCTTAGCCCCACTTGGATCGCCCAACTTACTCTCTCTGCCAACCTTCACTGCCACCTGGCATGTGCTGCCTGGCACTCTGATGACTTAAAGGGCCCTGGCCACCATTGCTGTTCCACTAGCGGTGGCAGTTCCTGGGAGCTCCAGGACTTTTTGAAGTTGCCTCTTTTGCCTCCACTCCAATCAACAGGCTTGATTCTTACCTGTTCTGTTCATTCCCTCTGGAACACCTGGCATTGGCCTGTGTTGACAGGATCCCGGGAAGGCTAGATTTCACTTTGGACTGACCCACTATGGCTGCTCTTATGTTCTTATTTATATATGAAGCCTCTGGGGAGAAAATGATATGGTTATGTACTATGTTGGCGACAATTAGCAATACATCTGTTTCTAGGCCATGTCGTTACTCAGATTTAAGTCTGGACATACAGTGATTGATACCCTTGAATCTAACTATTTGGCTTAACAAGCAGAACAAAAGAACAGATCATAAGAATTTCAGAGGAGAGATCATGATGCCATACTGGGTCAGACCAATGGGCCATCTAGCCCAGTGTTCTGTCTTGTGCCAGTGGCCAATGCCAGAAGATTCAGAGTAATAAACAGAATAGGCCACCAAAGTGTACTGCATTCCCTGTCATCTACACCCTGTTTCTGGAAATCAGAAGCTAAGAATTCCCAAAGCATCTTGACTAATAGCCATTGATAAGCTTATCTTTCATGGAATTATCTAATTCTTTTTTGAATCACAGTATACTTTTGGGCTTCACAGCATTTACTGGCAAGAGTTCCACCAGTGGACTTTGTGTTGTGTGAAGAAGTACAGGATTAACCTTCTAAATCCAGGACTCTCTGGTCTGGCAGCATCTGTGGCCTGGCAGAATCATGAATGTTGCTGGACCAGAAAGCCCCAGTGCCTGGGAATGCAAGCTGGTCGGGAGTCCAGCAGCAGGAGAGTCCCACCATTGGGACTAGTGAGTCCCATTCTGGAGAGCCCCAGCTGGGCACAGCTCAACAGGGTAGCTGTGGAGCCCTGACCCGGCGTGGCACTGCAGGGCAGCTGCAGAGCCATGACCCCGTGCGGTATCAGCAGGGCAGCCATGCAGCCCCTTCCATGGGAAGCCCCAGGTGGGTACAGAAGCAGTGGAAAAGCCACGGAATCCAGGCTGGGCATGGAAGCAACCAGGCAGCCACGGAGATCTAACCCAGTGAGGCAGCCATGGAACACCGTCTCCAAGAAGCCCCCGCCAGGTGGGACAGAAGCAGGGCCATGGTATCTGGGGAGCTCCATCCCTGAAGAGCCGCATCCAGCTGGCAGAAGTGGGCCAGAGCCAAGCCCCAAGCCCTGTAGCAGCAGGGTTGGAGTGGAGCCAGCAGGAGGGAGGGGCAGTGTCTCTTCAGTTTCCAATTTAGGATTGGGGTGGCCTTTTAATGTAATTTGGAATAACAAACATCTGATAAGGGTATAAGGGTTTTTACCTGCTTCATAATTATTAATAGTTACAGTGTATAAACGGAATGACTAAATGCTAATAGAATAATAGATTAATAGTAATTAGAAGTGGATCTAATGCATTACGTAAGCCAATCCATGATTGTTCCCTTTTCTCTCTCGATATACATATACACACACATACATATACAAAATTACATTCTTGTCTCTGTCTTATTCAGCTAATTTTCAGTTTTCAAAAGGTGGGCTTCCATGCTTTCTCCTGTGAGACCTTTCAACATTCTCCTAAATATTACTGTTAGCCAGAGTACAAGAAAATCTTCCTATTACTGCCAATGTGATGCAAAAGAGGTTTGGGGATCCTTTATAGAACACATATATGTGTTAAGTCATGGTAATGATGGGTGTGGGAAGTTTACAAATAGCTAATGCATAGAATATACGTGACTATAGTCAGTGACTTTACTTTCATGATCAGATATTTATTAATATGCTTACTGATTGCAGCTTGCACCAGAATTCTGTGCAAAAGCAGACTTCTTTTCATTAGATTTCCAGCCTGGTTTTCACACCGTAAAGATTCAGAGAAACTCTCATATGTTATGAAGGACATATTGTACATGTAGGTACAAAAAAGAATTTCTGCTATGTGTAGTGTAGCTGTGGCCATATCAGTCTTAGAATATTAGAGTGACAAGGAGAGTGAAGTAATATCTTTAATCAGTGATGAAGAACTTCTCTTATGAGAGAAAACTACAAGAGCTTGATTGTTATGTCTAGTAAAGCAGAGGCTGAGGCTATGTCTAGACTGCGAGCTTCTTTCAGGAGAACCTATTTTTGGAAGAGATCTTCCAAAAAAACTTCTTCCAAAAGAGAGCATCCACACACACAAAAGTGCATAAAAAAGCTATCTGCTTTTTCAAAAGATAGCGTCCACATTGAATGGACGCTATCTTGCATTTAAGCTGTGATTACTATGGACTGATTAGCTACCAGGGCACCTGTGCTTTTTCCTCTTTCTTTTGCTTTCGAAAGAACTCCCTCTTCCCCGTACACACATGTCTTTTTCCGAAAGAGCTTTTTCTGAAAAAGGCTTCTTCCTTGTAGAAAGAGAATTACCAACACTGGGGAAAGCCCTCTGTTCTTTCAATTTACTTTCGGAAGAATGCGATTGCAACAGCCGTTTTTCTGACAAAATTCTGTAGTGTAGACATTGAGAGAGGACATGATTGAGTTCTATAATATACATCAGGAAAATAAACAGTACAGAGGGAAAACAAATGGTACAAACAGGCCACGAATAAATGGCTGGAAATTGGAAAAAGATTTCTAGAGGTGTGAGGTTGTAGAATAGTCTCCTACTTGGAGAACAGTCAGGGGGAAAACAACCTATACTAGTTTACTCTGAAGCTTGACAAGTTCATAGATAAAACAATAGGATGAGATTGTCTCTGACTGCAGAAGATTCAGTCTGATAAACAGTGAAGTCCCTTCCAGTTTTATGTTAATCTGAATTTTTAATCTGTTTTGATTCCTCCATCCTCAATACAAAAAATAAGCATTGGAAGTTCACTGTTATAATCTCAAGTATTTATCATAACAATTTGCCTCATAACTTTTCTCTTTTCCCTGTTACTATATTTTTTCAGTTCTATTAAGATTTGAAGATACAATTTTAATAAGAAACACTGTAGTATTGTTGCACAGTACTCAATGAAAATGTTTTCCATTTAATATCCTTAGTATTGACTTGAAAGTCAGAAATAGCAAATCAAATCACATCCTTTGGTGTCTGTTAACAAATTACATTTTAAAAGGTTCTCTATATGAGATACATTGAGAAAAAATATATGAAAAGAAACATTAGTCTAAAATGTATGAACATTAATGTGATAATATGAACTGTACCTTATTTGTGACTTGCAGAGCTCATAAGAACATTGTTTGCACTGATCTTGCACTTAGTGAAAGATGGAAGGCTCCTACTATAAAGCATCTGGCAAATATATTGATTGAGGCTTTGTGTTTCTTTTGATCAAACTGTGTAGTCTTTTTATCCACCTTCATTTCCCCAAAGATTAAATTAGCATTGCTTTATTATTTACAGTTAAGAGACTCTTGCAGACATAATTATTTTCATAATACACAAGCCCAGCAGAGTGTTGAATCTCAATTGCACTGCAGAACTCATGATTTGTTTCAATTACATTGAAGATTTGCACAGTCAAGAAACCGAAAGCAAAGAGTTTCAAATACAGAATGTGCAGCATTAGAAACCACCATGAGACGTGCCATGGTAGCCATTATTGTGCATTTGATTCAGGCCTGCTTCCATTGACATTGGCTTTAATGTGAGACATTTAAATCCAATTGAGTAAACCCAACCTTTTTTTCATAACATTAAGGCCACATTCATTAAAACTGCCAAAATATCCAGAGAATCGACAAATCATCAAAAATGCGAAGGGCTTTCAATTTCTGAGGGGTGGTCAGCAGGGACACAATATTTATTCTTTGTCCTGAGTTATGCAGAAGATCAGATTGATGGTCAGTGATTCTTTCTGGCTTTAGGATCTGTTCCAGCAGTGATAAGAACCCTGTGCTTCAAGGAACATGTGTGTGTACCAAAAAAAAAATTGTATCGCTCTACACTGTTCCATGGCTGTGAGGCCAGACATGGGAGTCCTGGTGTATATATATATGTAAGAGTCACAGATTCCAAAGCCAAAAGAGACCATTGTGATCATATAATCAGTCCTCCTGAATAACACAGCAGAGAACATCCCCCTCCAAAATTCTAAAGTAGATCTTTTAGAAAAATATCCATTTTTATTTGAAATATGTCAGGAATAGAGAATACACCACTGTCCCTACTAAATTGTTCCAATGGTTAAATACCGTCACTGTTAAAAATTTATGCCTCCTTGCCCATCTAAATGTGTCTTGCTTCAACTTCAAGCCATTATATCACATTACCCTTTTCTCTGCTAGACTGAAGAGCACCCTATTAATTATTTGTTCCTCATGTTGACACTAGACCTATGTCTACACAGCAGTGTTATTTTTGAATAACTGACATTTATAGAATCATCTAATTCTAGGGCTGGAAGAGACCTCAGTAGGTCATTGAGTCCAAACCCTCTGCCCAAAGCAGGACCAATCCCAACTAAACCATCCCAGTCAGGGCTTTGTCAAGCCAAGACTTAAAAACCTCTAGGGATGGAGATTCCGCCATCTCCCTAGGGAACCCATTCCAGTGGTTCACCACCCTCCTAGGGTAATAGTTTTTTTCTAATATCCAACCTAGACCTCGCCCACTGTAACTTGTTACCATTGCTCCTTGTTCTGCCATCTGTCACTACTGTGAACAGCCTCTCTCCATCCTCTTTGGAACCTCCCTTCAGGAAGTTGGAGGCTGCTATCAAATCCCCCCTCATTCTTCTCTTCTGCAGACTAAAGAAGTCTACACATCTACACTACAACCCTTTATCTCAAAATAATGGTGGGCTGGAGGATTTCTTAATCCGAGTCCTCTGGAGGAAGTGCTGTAACTCAGACTTCCTGCTCTGTAGGCAGCACCAAAAGCTAAAATAAGCTATTTTGGCTTAAGCTACACAACTGACGTAGCTCAAGTTGCTCCCTGCTGTGTACACGTGCCCTTACAGACTAATCAAATCATCTCTTCACCTTCTCTTTGTTAAGCTAAACACATAGGGCACGTCTGCAAAGCAGGCCTAAAGCTGAAATAAGCTACACAACTTGAGCTACGTCAATTGAGTAGCTTAAGTCGAAATAGCTTATTTTGGCTTTTGGCACTGTCTACAGAGCAGTAAGTCTGAGTTTGAGCACTCTTCGTCTGACTTCCCTTAGGCCTCCTACCTTCCTGGGCCTAGAGGCTGACTACCAGCCCCCTGCCGAGGAGGCTGAGGCCTGGCCTGGTGCGCCTACGTTTGCTGGCCGTGCGGGGTTCCAAGGGGGGCAGCCTGATTCCTTGTTCCAGACCCTACAAAGGAACTGGGAGAAGCGGCTGCCGACCTCCTGACCAGAGGGCCAGCCCGGGACCCAGGCCAAACCTGACCCTGTGATCCGGCCCCAGCGCCTGACACCGCCTGCACTGGGAACCCAGCTGAGGCCCGCAGACCTACACCCTGTGGAGGACTGGACTGGACCGCCCCAGTGGGATGAGACCCTCCTGGACTCCCTGCCTATGCTGCCCAACACTCAGTTACCAGCTGAGGGAGAAAACGGAAGTGGCCCAGGGGCTAGTGAGGGCTGGTAAAGGCCCCAAGGCTGGCGCGTTTCTGGCTGGAGCCCCCGCTGAGCCATAGCAGCCTGCATTGCTGCTCCTAGGGCCCTGGGCCGGGGCGCAATGGAGTGGATGGGCCTGTGCCCCCCTGCCATCCTCCTGCTGGCACCCATTCCCTAGGGGACTTGTCTCCTCCTCGCCGTTGCCACAGGCGAATAGCCTGCACCCATCCTGAGCCAAGAGATCCACCCTGGGTGAAACTGTGTTTGTTGGTTGCCCCGCCCTGGGTGAGGGCCAGGGCCTTCCTAACTGACTGTGATAATGGCCGCCACGCCCTGAACTAAGGACCTGGCCTTCCCTATAACTGTGTTTGTTTGCTGCTTGCCCTGAACCATGGGCTGGGCCACTCCCCGGAACTGGGTTTGTTTGTTGCCCCGCCTAGAGTGAGGGCCTGGGCCTCCTAAATGGACTAAGCTACGGCCACCATGCCCTGAACCAAGGGCCTGGCCACTCTTCGTAGACACTAAGGCTATGTCTACACTCGCGGCTTCTTGGGCGAGTAATATGCAAATGAGGCTAAGCGTGGAATATCGCTGAGCCTCATTTGCATACCTAATGAGCCACCATTTTTTTCAGAAGGACGGCATTGCGCGAGAGGGTTTTTCTTGCACAAGAAGGGGCAGTGTAGATGCTCCTTCCTGCGCAAGAGCCTCTTCTTAAAAAAATGGTGGCTCATTAGATATGCAAATGAGGCTCCACGATATTCCACGCTTAGCCTCATTTGCATATTACTTGCGCAAGAAGCAGTGAGTGTAGACATAGCGTAACTGTGTATGTTTGATGTCACACCATGAGCCAGGCTTGGCTGGAGCCCGAAATCGGGATTTAGGGGACTTGCTGTCCACCCTGAACCAGGGTTGGGCTTGTGTAAAGATGCAGACCATGATTGGGCCGCCCACCTGAAAGAAGGCCGGGCATGGACGTGGGGCTTGCCTTAAAGGGGCAGTGTAGTGTGCCTGAGTGGCCACCCACTGACCTGGAGGAGGAGGAACCCCTCCGGGCAGGCAAGCCAACTACAGCCCATGAAAGCTCATGATACCATCTACATGTTTTGTTAGTCTCTAAGGTGCTGCAAGACTATTCAATGTTTTTTAAATTATTTTTGCATTATGTCAAAATAACAGCTTGTAGTGTAGATGTGGACTATGTTATTTTGGAATAACATCAGTTATTAACATGCCCATAGAGCTCCTGTGGTTTATCTCTGCAAGGCAGGCTTTTAATCTTTTAGCAATTCTGATTGAACTTTTCTGAAGCCTCTCCAAATTGTCAACATCCTTTCTGACTCCCAAATTGGGCATACTATTCCAACTGAGATTGCCTCAGTACCAAATACAGAGATAAAATAACCTCTGTGCTTCTAATCAATATTCCCATTTATGTATCCAAGGACCACATTAGCCAAAGCACTTGGTTAGTTTATGAGGCATTTGCCTACTACCAGCGGCAATTATTTAATTCTTCTTTCCAATCTTCTGTTGACCATGGGACAACACCCAGCACCTAAGATGATGCTTGAACAAGGCACTTCCTTCTACTTAGCTGCAAACCCTGTCTTTAGGTTACATTGTTATACTAGGGTGGTGGGGAGAAAGAAGAGCTCCCATATAACTGCCAGTAATGGCTAGCTATCATCTTTGGAAAATCATGGGAGACAGGAGAGATTCCAGAAGACTGGAAAGGGGCAAATATAGTGCCCCATTATAAAAAGAGAAACAAGAACAACCCAGTAAACTACAGACCAGTTAGTTTAACTTCTGTACCAGGGAAGATAATGGAGCAAGTAATTAAGGAAATCATCTGCAAACACTTGGAAGGTAGTAAAGTGATAGGGAACAGCCAGCATGGATTTGTAAAGAACATATCATGTCAAACCAATCTGATAGCTTTCTTTGATAGGATAATGAGTCTTGTGGATAAGGGAGAAGCAATGGATGTGGTATACCTAGACTTTAGTAAGGCATTTGGTACAATCTCACATGATATTCTTATCAATAAACTAGGCAAATACAACTTAGATGGGACTACTATAAGGTGGATGCATAACTGGCTGGATAACCATACTCAGAGAGTAGTTATTAGTGGTTCTCAATCCTTCTGGAAAGGTATAACAAGTGGGGTTCCACAGGGGTCTGTTTTGGGACTGGCTTTGTTCAATATCTTCATCAACAGATATTGGCATTGTAAGTATGCTTATTAAGTTTGCGGATAATACCAAGCTGGGAGGGGTTGCGACTGCTTTGGAGGATAGGGTCATAATTCAAAATGATCTGGACAAATTGAAGAAATGGTCTGAGGTAAACAGGAAGAAGTTTAATAAAGACAAATGCAAAGTGCTCCACTTAGGAAGGAACAATCAGTTTCACACAGACAGAATTGGAAGCGACTGTCTAGGAAGGAGTATGGCAGAAAGGGATCTAGGGGTTATAGTGGACCACAAGCTAAATATGGGTCAACAATGTGATGCTGTTGCAAAAGAAGCAGCCATGATTCTGGGATAAATTAACAGGTGTGTTGTGAGCAAGACACAAGAAGTCATTATTCCCCTCTACTCTGTGCTGGTTAGGCCTCAGTTGGAGTACTGTGGTCAGTTCTGGGCACCACATTTCAAGAAGGATGTGGAGGAATTGGAGAGGGTCCAAAGAAGAGCAACAAGAATGATTAAAGAACATGACCTATGAAGGAAGGCTGAAAGAATTAGGTTTGTTTAGTTTAGAAAAGAGAAGATTGAGGGGGGACATGATAGCAGTTTTCAGGTATCTAAAAGGGTGTCATAAGGAGGAGGGAGAGAATTTGTTCATCTTGGCTTCTGAGGACGGAACAATAAATAATGGGCTTAAACTGCAGCAAGGGAGGTTTAGGTTGGACATTAGGAAAAAGTTCCTAACTGTCACGGTAGTCCAACACTGGAATAAATTGCACAGGGAGGTTGTGGAATCTCCAACTCTGGAGATATTTAAGAGTAGGTCAGATAAATGTCAATCAGGGATGGTCTAGACAGTATTTGGTTCTGCCATGAGGGCAGGGGACTGGACTCGATGACCTCTCGAGGTCCCTTTCAGTCCTAGTATTCTAGAACAATTTACCCAGTACCTAGGATGTTATGGGAACCTCCTACTTCAAGTTCCCACAATACCTGAGAAGGAGAAAGGATTTGAACAAGGAATTGCTTCCCCATTAGGTGAATTCTTTCACTACTGAGCTATGGGTAGTTTGTGGTATTCCCTCTGTTTCTTCAGTTGAACCTGTACCACTGCCAGTAATAGTCATTAGAATGATTGGGGCAGGGTAGAGACACGAATTACCACAATAGATGAAAATTAAAAAGAGCTATCAAAAGAGTGATTAAATTGCCTGCTAGTAGAATGGAGACAATGTAACCGCCAATAAAGGCTGAGACTAAATGTATATCCTAAATCAGAAAAGACAGGAGGACTATAAAAATGCCACTATGGCTAAACAGCAGAGTAGTAGAGGCCATTAGAGACAAAAAGGCATCCTTTAAATCTTGGAAGTCACATTTTAATGAGGTAAATCGGCAGGAGCACATTCTTTGGCATCATGGTGGATTATCAGCTGAATATGAGCTCCCAATATGACACTGTCCAGGACTAATGTGGTTCTTGGATGGATAAATGGGAATATTGATTAGGGACTCTGAGAGCAGCTTAGGTCCTGATGGATAATCAGTTGAACATGAGATCCCAGGGTAGTGCTGTACCCAAAGCAGCTGAAGAGATCCTTGCTTGTGTAAAAACAATAATGTCACAGAGGAGTAGAGAATTTGGCCCTTCTTCTACCACCACTATAATACTGTGTTCAGTTCTAGCGTTCATACTTCCAGAAGGATGTTGATGAATTGGCGGGGGGGAAGATTCAGAAAAGAGCCACAAGAATGATTACGGGATTAGAAAACACGGGAAAGAATTTAATGAATCCAACCAGTGTAATCATAGGTAGCAAGTTATATGGGCCACTGGCCCAGGCATCAGGAATATTTCTGGCCTGGGGGCCCTGCTCCACCAAAGTTTGGGGCTGCATTTCTCCTCAAGCTCTGCCTGCTACCCTGGACAATTGAAAACTTCCCTGTCACCACCAACAGCAGCACAGCAGGGCTAGAGCAGCCTCTGGAAGCTCACTGGCAGTGGCCAGCACATGTCCCTGCAGTTCCTCAGAGGGGGAAGTGTTTCCATGAGCTACTCCCCCACAACCAGGGGCAGCAGGACACACATACCAACAGTGGTGTGGAGTAAGAATGGGCCAGAAGCCACTCTCGCCCCACTGCACTGACAATGGTGGCAGTAGAGGGTCCCGGGGCGTTTTAAATCACCCTGGGGAAGCAGGCAGAGCTGGGGGAGGCAGTGGGAGGGGAATGCCCCACTGGGACCCCCAATGTCCCAGAGCCACTGCCAATGGGGGATGCCCATGGTAAGAGCATCACACCCCATCCCCTCCCCACACACTGCATGACACACCTCACTTCCTCCCAGAGCCCACATTCTCTCCCCCAGCCTCCTTTTGCCACCAAACTCCCATACCCTCTCCAACCCTCAACTTCCCTTCCAGGGGCTGCACCCCTTACTCACTCCTACACCCCCTTTCCCTGCCCCAGCCCACAGTCTGCGCCCAAACGCCAACCCAGAGCCTGCAGCTGACATCCCAATCCTCTGCCCTAGCTTGGAGCCTGTACCCCAGGCTCCCTCCTGCATGGAAACTCCCTTCCAGAGCCCAACACCTCATCCATCCTGCACCAAACTACCACCCAGAGCCAGCGCCCTAATCTCTTGCTCCAGCCTAGAGCCTGCACCCAGCACCCAAACTCCCTTCCAGAGCCTGAAGCGGGTAAGGGGCAAGGGAAGTTGGGGGAAAGATGTCTGCTCAGGGCATTCTGGGTGCCACCAACATTTCTGGAAGCCTGCCACCCCTTAATGTAATGTATCAAAGAGACGGTTTGAGACTCTTCTCAAGTCACCCATAAATATACCTATAAGGGAAACCTAATGTAGATAATGGTGGGTTCTTCAGTCTAATACAGAAAAGGTTGAACAAATTCCAATGGCTGGAAGTTGGAGCTAAAGAAAGTCAAACTCTGTCCTGGGAAGCATTTTCCATTTTTAACAGTGAAGCTAATGAGCCTATGGAACAGCTTAATATGGCTGGGGTTATTTTCAAACCCAGACTGACTATTTTGATGAAAAAATATATCTAATTCCTCCACAGCTTTTGGACTACATGCACTACTGGAATTAATTCATAGAATCACAGGTGCTGGCTTCTTCTGGTTCCTGGGGGTGCTTGTTGTATCGTGCAAGCAAGGTAGTAACAAACTTCAACAGGCCTTTATTAACCAAAGGTGAAACCTCTTTACAAAGCTGCTGCTGCTCCCCTCTGTAGCTCTCACTCAGGCCTGGCCCATCTCCTCCCCCCTCCTTCCTGTTTCCTGTGCGTCCAGATTCCCAACAGCCAGTGCTCCCAGTTCTAATAATTACAAGAAGCATCTAAAACATCACAGTGCTCAACCCCCAACCCCACTGCAGCCTCTCCCCTACTTTTGCCCCATCTTCCAAGCCCCATCCCCACCCCTGCCTGTGGAACACCCATGGAGTCCATGTCTGTGGTATGCAAGAGGGCAGGCTGGGTGGTCACAGTGGTCTCTCCTGTCCTTAAAATCTATGAAACACTCATTTTAAATGGAGCACATCTGTAAATTATTTGAAAAATCAGACCTCCATCTACAGATAAAAGGGTTTTTATTCCTTGACTTGTTCCCCAAACACAAGCCAATTTCCGGAGCAGGTCCCACCTCTCCTCCCTACTTCCCCCAGCTAATCTCCCTGCTTCACGCCCCAGAACCACCTTTCAAGGCAGGCAATGCACAGCCACTTCCTGCTCTAACCCCCACTATCTTCTCTCTCTCCAGAGGCCTCCTGCCTGCTCATCTTTGCTTTACTCTCCCTCCTACGCCTCTTTGGCAGACGGCTCAATACTGCTCTGCCCCTAACTCTTCCCCTCTCAGAAGCAACCCCCGCTTCAGTCTCTCTTTGAGAATTACACTGTTCTTGCTCCCCCTTATCTAGTCTGACAAACAGTAGCAGAATCAACAGCAATTGCACCAGTCCCAAGTCAATAGGTAGATTGTGGGAAGTGGGAGAGAGGCCCTTATCTTCATTTCCCCCACCACCACATGCCCACTCAACATGCCCTGCTCTCCCATCTACCCTTCCTGGAAATACCACAGCCATGCTTCAGCCACTTGCAAAACAATCCCTTAGTCTCTTCCTCCATCAACCTCTTCTTCCTGTGCCAGAGCAGATCCTGAAATTGGCTGCAGGAGGACAAGGAGTCTACACGAGAGGTGATGATGAATATACCCCATAACGTGGAACATTGGAGACCTGAGTCCATCCCCACCTGCTCCCTCACAACACTAGCAAGGTACCTGCCCTGAGAGATGTTGCCCTGATTTTCTCCTTCTCATTGGGCCCTGCTCCCCACTGTGGCACCACCAATTCTCCTCTCCTTCCCTGCCTGGGCGGGGGAGCAGAAGCAGAGCTTGTGCAGTAGCACGGAGCCCAACAGCCCCAGGCAGGGCAGACCCATCCCCACAGACTCCACACGGATGCACCAGCCTTGGGACAAATCACTCGCTGCTCCCTGCCCACACCAGCCCCTCCCACCCAGACTCCAACTGCCACCTTGCCCCGCCCCCCCCATGCGCCAACTGCCACCGACCTCCAGCCTCCTTCCCAGCCAGTGCCCAGAGTCCCATCCCCTCCTATGCCTCGCCATGCCCCCTGCCCTTAGTTCCACTCATACTGCAGTGAGCCCTGGCCCATCTCTGTCCAATGTGGCTGTACTTGTTGGGGTCCATTCCCTGGAGGCCGCTGTGCAGGAGAAGCAAGTGACCATGTAGATCACATGAGCTGGTAAGTCCAAGTCAGAGGGGTTTCCCTCTAGTTCCTGCCTCCATGTGAGTCTGTGCAGTGGTTTTGTGCCCCTAAGTACCAGGCCAGGGTAGCAACTGGTGCTACAGAGCAGGGTCTGCCCTGGAGCATGTTGCCAGGAAGGGAGTCCTCACTTAAACCTGTAGGAGCCAGGCTTAGCTGTTAAGTTGGATTAATGGTTGGTCACACACACACACACACACACACACGCACACACACACACACTTTCTGTGCCCCTTTCTCCACACCACCATGGGTGTGTCTAGATTACATGGCTCTGTCACCAGAGTCATGTAGATTAGTTTACTAGACATACCCAAATGAAGCTGCGATTTAAATAAAACAGCTTCATTTAAATTAAAATGGCTGCCGCGTTGTGCCGATCAGCTGTTTGTCGGCTCAGCGCTGTAGTCTGGATGCTCTGCGGTCAACATCAAAGGCATTTGTTGACCTCCCCGGTATGCCTCGTGGGATGAGGTTTTAATTTAAATGAAGCCGCGATTATTTAAATCGCAGCTTCATTTGGGTATGTCTAGTAAACTAATCTACATGGCTCTGGCGACAGAGCCATGTAGTCTAGACATACCCCAAGAGTCTCCCATTTTTCTATCCCTCTCATCTCCCAGTTTGAATTCCTTGTCCCCATACTGAGTCTGAAGCATGGCAATGGAATTACTTATATCTCTTTGCTCCCTGTTCTTCCTCTGCAGGGCTGCTTGCAATCACTGGGACCACTTGCAGCCTAGTTGGCCTAATTCTGCCTCAGTTTCCCCTTTGTTCCACCAACCACCATTTAGTCCCTTTGTTTCTACCAATCACCATTTAGTCCCATGTCTTGCAATTCTTCAGTAGGGCTACAACCCTCGAGCTGGATTGATAATAGTCTTTTCCCACATAGTAAAAAGCCTCGTCAGTCAGGCGACTGATAACAGTACAGGACGCTCAACAGCCTCCAGTTTCTTGAGATCAAATCCCAGTAATTCTTTACATTTTACTAATCTCTTTGCTGGGGATGGTAGGGCCAGCCACATGGGTGGCTTCTCTTCAGCCTGTTGCTTGAAGGATCCTGTTATCAGGGGTACCTCAGCCTTTCCAACAGCTGCCGCTCCCAATTGGAAGGACATTTTATCTTCCCAGCCATTGCAGGGCTACGAACCAGCAGTAGCAATAGACAAAGTATCTCACTGCACCTATAACCACGATTGCACATATGTACAGTGAGTGATATTTCTTCTCTGAGCTTCTGTCAACAATAATTCTACTGAAGGTATGCACACCCTACACATGTGAGGCTGGAAACATTTAGCTCGCAGTGTCTGTGAGGACTGTGAATGCTCCCTGCATGCTCCCAACCTGGCATGCAGAAAGGTTAGACTGTCTCCACTCGCTGTTCAGTTCCTTCTCAACGCCCATTCTTAAAAGTATCTGAGACAGCATTAGAAGAGAGTTTTTTTTAAATTTGTTAGTGTTGCTATTTTTAGTAGCTATTATAAATTGTATTCATGCTTAGTGCCACAAAGAAAATGACAAGGCTATTTTCCCATCGGGGTACTGACTTTGGCTGCTGAGTCTCAGTTTCTAGGCTTAGAAACAATCTGCTGTTCTGAAACCTGTTTCTACCAGTGCTCCAGCTATCACTGTTTCAGTTCCAGGAGCTGATAGGGCTTCTGGCTCCACGGACATGTGTACATATGGAGAAGATCGACCCTCCAGAGATTGATCTTCTAGTGTTCAATTTAGCGGGTCTGGTGTAGAACCCCTCAAATCAAATGCTGAGAGCAGCCCCCTCCAGCGTTCTGTATTCCTCATTCTGTGAGGAATAGGGGAAGCTGATAGGAGCATGTGCTCCTCTCAACCTCCTGCAGTGTAGATGCTGCCACAGCTCTGCTTAATGTAACCCTTAATGGTATACCTTAAGCTGACCTTCCTGGTCCAGTGTAGACTTAGGCTAAGAAACCTCATGCTTCTCAAACATGTGGATCTTTGCATTCTGTAACTCTTGGAAGCTTCAGAGGGTAGCCAAGTTAGTTTGCGTGTTTTGTTAGTCTATAAAGTGCTACCAGACCATTTGTTGTATAATTCTTTGGTAAGTCAGTGACCATTATTTTGAGATGACGATATTGTTATTATCAAGCCTGGTACCAAATCCATTGTTACCTATTTCTACTCTAGTGCAATCTACCTTTACTACTTCTGTGGACATAATAATTACTCCATGACTGGGTTCTCCTCTCTTGGCTATTTCTCCCATTTCTATTGACTTCAAGTCCACTCCAGAGTAATGATAGTGATTGTGAAAATCTCTGCATACTCAGCACTTATGGTGTTGGTGTCTTTTTTTCAGACACTGGAGTATTTCCTTGTTCTATTGTATCACCTCAGAAGTCTGCATTATCAATAGGGTTGTTCTTAGGTGCATCTTCATCCGTGAACAACAGTCAAAGCACTTCTCCTAGATTTTTCACTTCATTCTTCTGGTCTGATTTCTGAAAGGAATTTAAAAAGGAGTCTACCTTGCCACAGATACCAAACATCTCAGAGGTCTGAAGCACTTTGATTTCCATCTTTGTAGGATCATATGCCTTTCTCCTACGGGAGTTGATCTTGGCTTACAAGTCAGGTAAATACAGGTCAAGAAACAGTCCTTCTACAGAGCCATTCATGGGATCAGCCAAGAGGTAGAGCATGAATCACACTCTGAGTAGGAATATCGTGGAGAAGAAAGATCGACCCACTCCCTTGACTTATCATCTTTATCAACACATAAAGTATAAACTATATATGCTCCTTCTACAGTCATAAGGATATGGCATACCCCGTGAGATTGTCTCTGTGCCTCAGTGGATGACAGCTGAAAATATCACATTCAGGACAAACTGATGAGAAACAGGGCAGACCCGTCCAAACTGGTGATATTTCTGCTATACCAAGACCAGTAAGACATGTAAAGTTCTGTCTCACCACACTGGTTAACAAGAAGTAAAAAATGAAGTCTCCTTAAGCATGTGTTTAGAATTTTACTGTCCCAAACAAAGCCCGATATTCATAACATACAGTGATGATGCATGGCTTAAAAACAATCATATTTAGTAAATCACAACTTATCCATTAACACCTTACATGACAGCATTTCTATAAGATCAGTTGCTGTTGTCTAACAGTGGCACTATCCGTGACATTCACGGTCATATTCTCAAGTTACAGTGGGGGAGGTCTAGGTTGGCTATTAGAAAAAACTATTTCACTGGGTGTATGGGGAAGGACTGGAATGGGTTACCTAGGGAGATGATGGAATCTCCATTCCTAAAGGTTTTTAAGTCTTGGCTTGACAATGCCCTGGCTGGGGTGATTTAGTTGGGATTGGTCCTGCTTTGGGCAGCTGGCTGGACTCGATGACCTCCTGTGGTCTCTTCCAGCCCTAGGATTCTATGATTGTATGATTCTATGATATTTCAATCATATAGCATCACAGAAGTCATTCAAGAAAGGTCTCAACTTACATACCATTTTTGTCTGGATTCACACAGTGAATTGGCCATGCCAACCAATGAGAGTATCCTCAGACGCAATAGAGATTTGTGGATGACCCCTCAGTTGATTTTGGCAACATCAAAAGAGCATGTGGGAAATACCAAACTGTGTGTAAGGGGTTGAGATATTTCTCTTTAAGCCTAACCCTTCGGTCTTTAGTTGTAGCAGTTGCTCATGGGAAATATATGCAGCTTGATCGTTCTTGGTCAACACCTGGGATAAGCACCCTCTGTTCCAAATATGGACTTTCTAGGGAAAATGGTATACTCTTTGTTAGCCTTCTGTTGCAGATAACAAACTATCAGGCTTTGTTGGGCTACATACAGCTTTCTCTAGTGGGACAGACTCTTATATGTGGAGAATAGCTTAGATGATATATTAAAGATGAGTTGAAGGCTGTGTTCTCAGAAGGCCAGTTGATGGCAAAGAATGCATTGCTGGCAATATTGAATGCTACTTATACTGCAGACAGGACATTGGCTGTAGCAGTATGTATGTATAGATACTGTAGCTGCAATAACCTAGAATTCCAAAAGAAGTCCACAGCATGGTCTGCAGTCACTCCTTGGATAGAAAGGGAGTCCACTAAGGTCAACAAATAAATCCAGAGAAGAGAAAGACTTGGGGGTGTGACAGACTGGGCTGGGTCTGGGCAGAGCTGAGGGCATCCGCTCAGGGGGAATTGCTCAAACTCGGGACTCCTTATAGCTCCAGACTGGAGACCTTCCTAAACAGGCCACAAACCAGTCACACCGAGCGCTTCAGCTGCCAATCTGGCCAGCCAGAAGCCTCACAAGCAAAACCCCTCTGACACTCCAGCTCTTCCTGTGCCCCAATCAGCCCCGGGCCTAGCACACAGGTGAGGGATTATAGAACCCAACCTCACCTACCCCAAACAGGTTCTTCTGGTCCCAAGAAACCAGCCACAGGTCGCAATCAATTTACACTCTGGATCTTACCCACAAGATCACGCTGAGCCAATCCTTTAGAATCTAAAATCTAAAGGTTTATTAATAAAATAAAGAAAAGCATGAGAGTAAGGTTGCTAGGGAGAATACATTACATGCATCAACTCACCAAGTTCTCAATGCAGGCTCTTAGCGGAGATGTTACCACTGCTATCTTAAAGTTTCTGGTGTACGTTCTATGTCAGGACGGATCCACGGTTCTTCCCAGCTCATTGTTCCCTTAAAGGCTGCATCTGGGATCAGGAGCTGAACTCAAGACAAGATGGAGGGTGCCACATGGCATATTCCAAGCTGTAGCAGGTCACATGGTCAGTGGCCTATCCTAGTGTCCCAAGCCAGCAATCATTATTCCAGCTGGTCTGCAGGCATCCAGATTCATTCCCCAGGTGTGTCTTTGGCATTTAGAGATCTATTGTCCCTGGAGCCTCGCTCATCAGCATAGCCATTGAACAAACATTCCTGGCACATTGCTCTGCCTCAGACAGAGAATTTTCCAGCATCAACACAGAGTACATATTTATAACTCCACATAGAGATATTATACAAGTACATGAATAGCATATACAGAATCAGTAGAACACAAGCTTTCATGTGACACCTCACATGGCCCCCTTTGCAGATCTAAAGGTAGCCATCCTGCAGCAAAAAAACTTCAAGACCAGACTTCAAAGAGAAACTGCTGAGCTACAGTTCATCTTCAAGTTTGACACAATCAACTCAGGATTAAACAAAGACTGTGAATGGCTTGCTAACTACAAAAAGCAGCTTCTCCTCTCTTGCAATTCACACCTCCAGATCAGCTACTAGAAGTGGGCCTCATCCTCCCTTATTGGATCCACCTCGTCATCTCTAGCTTGATTCTGGTCTGCATATTTATTCCTGCCTCTGGAAATTTCTACTACATGCATCTGACGAAGTGGGTCTTTGCCCACGAAAGCTTATGCTCAAACACTTCGGTTAGTCTATAAGGTGCCACAGGACTCCTCGACCCTTTTGCAGATTCAGACTAACACGGCTACCCCTCTGATACTATGTTTAGTAGGTCTGGTTACTCTGCAAGTGAAGACTGCAGAGTGATTGGTCTGGATGGCCAAGTCATGAAGAGGGACTAGCTCAAGTCACAGAAAGAAAGAAGGGCCACAGTGTGAGCAAATGATGGAACGGAGCACCAGATGGGACAAGAACTAACTCCCTGACTTCACCACAAGGAGGAGTTCCTGTGCTGAATAGGATTCCCTCCCATGCAGAAACAGTATGATAAAATAAGAGAGTTGATAGAATGTCCTGTTGCATACAGATGAAGTCACATTATTCCCAACATTCTGTATTTCAAGTTCTTCACATTCTTTAGCCCTAATTAAGTATGCAGTATAATGTAATTTGCAGATGATGCATTAGAAACTATCCTCTGACATGTAAGAATCTCTTAAATGGAAATAATAAAACAATGTTCAATTCAAGCTAGTGTAATGCAGAGAGGAAAGGATAAAGAATCATGTTTTAATTTACTTTTATATGGTGGATTTACTGGACATTTTAGTGCTGGAAATGCTTCCATCACTAAGTAAATTGTTAGTCAACATGTAGCTCTTATCATCAGCAGAAGATGCAATTACTGTTATGCATATTATCAATTGATATTTCAATCTGAGCAAATGTTTTATAATTATTTAAGAGCAACCTTTTAGCCTTTTTCCATTTTGCCATGGATAAAAAACCCACCATTAGGTTTTAAAATATTTTAATGGTAAGCAGAGTTTACAATTACATTGCATGTTATGGGAAAAACCTAGCCTAGTTCCATCACAATTACACCTTTAATAGCTATAGTTGGTTCAGAGGTAATTGTAGAAAAGAAGGAAAAGAACAAGCTCATTTCATGTCCCAGGTTGGAGTGCAAGGGCTAGCATTTAGAAAAAGAAAAACCTCTTTTCACTTGTAAATAGAACAAATTTATACCAGAATCACTGAGGGTATGTCTACACTACAAAGTTAATTCGAACTAACGGATGTTAGTTCGAATTAACTTTGATAGGCGCTACACTAGCGCTCCGCTAGTTCGAACTTAATTCAAACTAGCGGAGCGCTTAGTTCGAACTAGGTAAACCTCATTCCACGAGGACTAAGCCTAGTTCGAACTTACTAGTTCGAATTAAGGGCTGTGTAGCCCCTTAATTCGAATTAGTGGGAGGCTAGCCCTCCCCAGCTTTCCCTGGTGGCCACTCTGGCCAACACCAGGGAAACTCTATTGCCCCGGACCCTCAAAGGGGCACGGGCTGGCTACAGTGCCCGTGCCAGGTGCATGCCTGCCAGCACCCAGCCAGCAGACCCTGCACCTGGCACGGCTCGAGCCAGCCACCCGATGCCCCTCAGCCCTCTCCCTCTTCCCGGGACCAGGCTGGCGGCTCCCGGGAGCTTGCCCAGGACCGCAAGAGGCGGGCACCCGCCTGGTCCAGTGCAGACATCATGGACCTAGTCCACGACCTCCGCACTAGGCACAGGAAAGCGGCAGTCTAGGGCAGGAGAGCTGCCAGCCTGGCCACCCAGGAGCAGGTGTGCATGAAAATCAAGGTGGTCCACTGAGCCCCCCGACCCTGAGCCCTGAGCTTAGAATGGCCGTACTGGGTGAGACCAAAGGTCCATCTAGCCCAGTAACCTGTCTGCCGACAGCGGTCAACCCCAGGGACCCTGGAGGGGATGGACCGAAGACAGTGACCAAGCCATTTGTCTCGTGCCATCCCTCTCCAGCCTTCCACAAACTTCGGGCAGGGACACCACTCTTACCCCCTGGCTAATACCACTCCATGGACCCAACATCCATGAATTGATCTCACTTCTGTTTAAACTCTGTTCTAGTTCTTGCCTTCACAGCCTCCTGCAGCAAGGAGTTCCACAGGTTGACTATTTGCTTTGTGAAGAAGAACTTTCTGTTAGTAGTTTGAAGCCTGCTACCCATTCCTTTCCTTTGGTGTCCTCTAGTCCTTCTATTATGGGAACTAATGAAGAACTTTTCTTTATGCACCCTCTCTACCCTACTCATGCTTTTATAGACCTCTATCATATCCCCCCTCCATCTCCTCTTCTCTAAGCTGAAAAGTCCCAGTCTCTTTAACGTCTCTTCATATGGGACCTGTTCCAAACCCCTCATCATTGTAGTTGCCCTCCCCTCCCTCACCCTCTCTCTTCCCCTCTCCCACCTCTTTTCCCAGTCTCCCCCAGTTTTGTTCAATAAAGACAGATTCTATTTTTGACCACACGTGTCCTTTATTTTGTACATCAGGAAGGGGGGCTAGGGAGGGGTAACTGGAAGGAGGTGAGGGAGGAATGGGGTACGAGCCCCCGATGGGGAGGACTGGGCTGGCTCTGCGGGCTTCTGGGGGTGGAAGCTCTCCTGCAGCCCCCCAATTGCCCTCTCTCCCCAGATGGCAGCCTGCGGCAAGTGCAGCCGGTCTGATGGCCGAGTGCTGTGATGTGCCCAGTGTGGGCACTCAGGGCACTCCAAGCCAGGACTGCTTTGCAAGCGGGGCACCCCTGAGAACTGTCTGTCCAGGGTGGGGGTCGGGTCCCTTTAAGCCCAGCCCTCGGCTAGCCTGAGGCAGCAGCTCCACACTCTAAGTCCTACTCTGATGCCCTGCTGGCACTGCTTCCGGCCATCCTTAAGCCCGGTTCAGGGTCCACTCAATGTGGACATGCTAGTTCGAATTAGCAAAACGCTAATTCGAACTAGTTTTTTAGTCTGGATGCGTTAGTTCGAATTAGCTTAGTTCGAATTAACTAATTCGAACTAAGTTAGTTCGAAGTAGTGCTGTAGTGTAGACATACCCTGAGAGATAATTAGCCCAGTGCACCATGACACTATTTTATGATGTCAGTGCTCACAATACACATTTGATGGCACTAGAACACACTTTGATTGTAGCCCCCAGTACAGATCTGACTATAGGTTGAACCTCCCTGGTCCAGCACCCTCAAAACAGGAGGGGTCCTAAACAAGGGAATTTGCTGGACCAGGGGAGGTCAGACATCCAGGATCTCTTGGGCTCCCTTCCTGGCTGCTGCCTCCAGAGATCCTGGAGTCCTGACCTCATTGAGCTCACCTGCCAGGCTCTGCTGCCCGCAGGGGCTCTACTCCCTGCCCCCTGCCCCCTGCCTTGTGCGGCAGCTGCTACTCCCGGAATTCCCAGGCCCTGTGTGCATGGCAGTGGCAGCAGCTGCTCCTGGGGTTCCCTGGCCCCACGTGCGTGGCAGCAGTAGCCGCTCCCAGAGTTTCCCGGTCCAAAATGTCCTGGGCAATAGAGGTTCAACCTGTACATTCTGATCTCTATGTACAGGAAAACCAAACTGCAAATTTACAAACAAAATACTTTTTGTTCCTTTCAGCATAGAGAGGAAAGTTAGTATGATCAAAATACTTCATATTAAAAAGATACAAATCACACCAATGGAAAGGAACCTATGCAAGACAAAAGCATTTTAACCCTGCTAACCCATTTTTAGTGGCTGATATGGTATATAGGGTCTGTGTGAAACTTCTGTGTTGGAGCTAATTTTCCCCATCATATTACAATTTTGTAGAAAGAGGAAAATGATCTTTTTCTTTAGGAAATGATCTTCAGGAAAATGACCTTTTTTACTGCACATTTTACTTCCTTGTTTCGTAAAGTGTAAATGAGTGGATTTAACAAAGGAGTTAAAATAGCAAAAACAACATTGCTCATTATATGGATATCAATAGGCAAGTCTGCTCTATAGGATACATATGCCACAGCAATGGATGAGTAGTAAGTGCAAACCACAATCAAATGGGAAGTGCAAGTAGAAAAAGCCTTACTGCGACCTATGTTAGAGTTGATCTTTAATATGGAGATAATGATGTGAATATATGACAGGGTGACAAGCACAAGTGGTATGAGTGACACACTCATAGCAATGGAAAACCCCAAGAAAGTCTGAAAAGCAGCACTGAAGTCTGAACATGCTGCTTGCACAACTGCCAGATGATCACAAAAGCAATGGTAAACTGTGGTTGTTTCAGCAAATCTTAACTGAGCGGTCTGGAAGATGACAGGTATTGGTATTAACAATGCAGTTACCCAGGCACATGCTGCCAGTAGCAGGTTTACTTTCTTTGTCATTTTAACCGTGTAGTGCAGAGGATTACAAATTGCTTCATAACGATCGTAAGACATAACTACAAGAAGAAATGATTCAGTCACTGTTAGACCATGAAAACAATACATCTGCAGAAAGCAGATGTGAAAAGAAATAGTTTTGGCATTGACCAGAAACATTGCCAACATTTTGGGAATGGTAGTAGTTGTAAACAGTATATCTAACACAGAGAGATTAGTTAGGAAAAAGTACATGGGTTTGTGAAGTGTTTGATCGATCACAACTACTGCTATAATAATGGTATTACCAATTAATATTAACAGGTAAAATAGTAAAAATACAAGGAAAAGAGGGGTCTGGAAATCTTGAAGTGCAGGAAATCCAGTGAGATAAAAGTCTTTACCAGAAGTATTGCTGTTGCAGTTGTTCATGGTCTAATGGTTGAAAACATCTAGAATGAAAAACACAGTCAGGAAACAATCTTAATGATCACAAGAAAGATTGTAGGGTCATGAGTGATGTGTGTTTTGCTGAAAAGGTTTGTATTGGATATGTTATCATAGACAAATCCCCCTCCTATAATTTCAGTTAACTTTGAATGCCTTCCATCCAAAGTGATGTATATGTGAAGCCACTGAGGAGAGAATGGGATGGTTGAAGTGCTATGTTGCTGAAAATGAGCAACACATCTGTATCATTAGATTGAAACAATGTAATTACTCAACTGTACATCTGGCTAAATGTGCTAGCTTAGGCTCCCTTTATTCAAATGTGGAGACTCAGATAATGATGGTGAATAGAGTTAAAGGAAGTGATGGAGATGTCTGAGAGACCTTGTCAAAGGTTTTCAGAACATCCAAGTGCAGAATATATTCAGGGCCACCCTTTTGAGCAGGCATCATTTGTCTACATATTTCTTGATCCCCTTAAGGAATTCTTATTGATTGGTGAGGCATGATTTACCTCTGCAAAAGCCATGCTAACTCTTCTTCCCCAACAAATTGAGTTCGTCTAAGGGTGCATCTGCACAGCAGGGCTGCACTCGAAATAAGCTATGCAAATTGAGCTACATCAATTGCATAGCTTATTTTGAAATAGCTTATTTTGAAATTGGGAGCATCTATTCAGCACTTATTTCGAAATCGAGCACTCTTCCTCTGACTTCCCTTACTCCTCATACAATGAGGGTTACAGGAATCGGCATAAGAAGCCCTCCACCTTGACAATATTTTAACATTATTTTGAAATAACTGCCTGCTGTGTAGATGCAGACTAATGTTATTTTGAAATAATGAACATTATTTTGAAATAATGTTCCTGTGTAGATGTACCCTAGGGCTATGTCTACACCCGCGGCTTCTTGCGCAAGTACGGCCATTCTTGTGCAAGAATCTTCAGAGCGTCCACACTGCCCGCCCGCTCTTGCACAAGTAAATTTACAGTATGGTGTAGTAAGAGAGGGCTCCTTGCGCAAGAGCTATGCTCTTTTTTAACAGGTGTAAGTCTTCTTGCACAGGGGCTCTTGCGCAAGAGGGCAGTGTGGACACTCGGCAGGGATTTCTTTCACAAGAAAGCCCTATGGCTAAAATGGCCATCAGAGATTTCTTGCGCAAGAAGCCACCAGCGTAGACATAGTCTAAGTGTCTGATAATTCTGTTCCCGACTATAGTTTCAACCAATTTGTCTCAAACTGAAGTTAAGCTTACTGTTTAAGTTATTACATTTCTTCCAAATCCTCCACTATTCACAACTTAATATTGGGCAGTTCATCAGATTTTCACTTAAAAAGAATGACCCTGGTGTGGGTGTCTACCTCACTTTTTATGCAGTGAAGACTGATGAAAAGAATTCATTTAGCTTCTCTGCAGTCCTTTTCTTTCTTGAGTGCTTGGTTAGCACCTTGATTGGCCAGTGGTGCACTCATTATTTGGCAGGTTTCTTACTCCTGATGCTCTTAAAAATGTTTTTATGTTAATTTTTGTTTCTTTGGCTAGTTGCTATTCAGATTCTTTGTTGTTATTGTTGTTGTTGTTCTGCATAATTATACTTTTACGCTTGATTTGCCAGACTTTGTGGTGCTTTCTATTTTCCTCAGTAGGCTATAACTTCTAATGTTCAAGGAATGACTTTTTGCATCTAACCACTTCTTTTACTTTGTGATTTAGCCATAGTGGCACTTTTTTGGGCCTCTTATTATGTTTTTTAATGTGGGGTATGCATTTAAGTTGAGCCTCTATTACAGCGGTGAGGAACCTTTTTTCGGTTAGGAACCACTGACCCACAGAAGCACCAGTTGGGGACCACATAAAAGTGAAAAGCAAAAAGCAAAAAATAAAAAACAAAACAAAACTCACTGGCCTGGCACTCAACATGCAAAAAACCCTCAAAAACAGACAAACAAAACTCCTCGCAATCCCCCCGGCCCTCCTCCACAAATCACTGACCTGGCACCCAACAAGATTGGGGTGTTCCCTCTACAGCAGGATGAGCCACGTTCATGCTCCAGCCCAGCCGGGGCATCACGGCTCTGAGACTTGCCATGGGGCTGGTGTGGGAGCATTGGTTCAAACCCCAACCAAACCCCAAGCCTTGCTGCAAGCCAGATCCAAGTAAGCCAACGACTAGATCTGTCCCGTTGGCCATAGGTTCTCTACCCCTGATTTTTAGTATGAAGAAACTAGATCTCTGCATCCTGTCCTGGAGTGACACGTACCAATAGTTATTACTGGAATATTTGAAATACCCCATTATTATTGAGTATTTTATTTTTATAGCCTCTCTAATCTACCACTGCATATCACAGTCACCATCATCAGCTTAGTTAGGTATAGTAGTATATTTCTAGTGCTCTATTCTTATTATTCAAGCATTCAATTTCCATTGAGATTTTGTAGTTGTCGTGGAGTAGGTCCTTTTGACCACGGCCTCGCGTGTATTGCCCATACTGCCATACTAAGGCCCCTCACAAGAAAAACAGAGGCCACTGAGACAGATCCAGAGACAGAACTTAAAGTCCCTTGGGTGCTCAGCACAGTTCTCAGCAAACAGAACTTAACTTGGCAAGCACCCGGGCCAGGGGCCTTCAAGTGTTCAGCAAACGGAACTTAACTTGGCAAGCACCCGGGCCAGGAAGATAAGAGTAGGGAAATGAGCTGTCACGTACACTAAATTAACGAGCACTAAAAACAGGACAAGATAGGAATAGGGAATGAGCTGTCATATACACCAGTTAACAAGCAGCAGGAAAAGGGAAAGAAAAAACATAGCTAGTTCTCATGTGTGTCAATCATGTCTGCATCAGGCACTGACCACAAGCTCCTAAGGCAGACGTCATGTCAAAAGGAAAGAACCCTAATACGGTACGGGCTATCAAAATTATAGTATAAACCCCCCTTGCCCTAAGCTCGGGGAGGTTCCATTTCAAGGTAGAAGGCACGTATTGTCCAGCCTAGCTGAGAAGCTGATCACCCTAGACATCCTCCCACCCACCGAATCAAGAAAAGGGGTGTACGAATCCTGAGCATGCTATACATTGTTTTTTGTCTGTGCATCGTAATCATTACTAGGTTTGTAAGTATTGCTTACTATATTGTATTAACCATTTCATATTTAGAAGTTGTCAAGTATAAGTAGACTAATGACTAACTCCACCAGCTGTTCAAAGATAACCGCAGTAGGATTGGCTGTAGGAGGGGTTTTTATTATTGCTGTATTGGTTTTATTTGTTATATTTTTTGTTTGCATTCTGCGTTGTTTAAGACGAATCAGAGACATCGATTTAATGTAATCAAACTGTAGGCAATAAGGTTGGGAACTGGTTAAGTGCATTTAAGTGCAGGCTTTCCTCCTTTGCAGCCTCAGTCCCTCGCCACATACGCCACCCTTAGGCAATCTTTCGAACCTCCTGGTTCGTCAATAGTATAGTTTGAGTCATTTAAGATTTTTACTCTGTTTGAATCTGTGCTTTCTTTTATATGTTGTGCCATTCTTACTCTTTCCACCAAGTATCTGTGATGCTCAATTCTGCTGTCTTTAGTACAGAAAGTAACTATTGGAAGTTTACTGTTATAATCACAAGCATTTGCCATATCTTTATCTTTTATTTTATCTTTTGCCTTTGCTATTAATTTTTTTAACTCTGTAAAGATATGAGGATATAATTTGAATGAGCAATTCTGTACTATAAAAATATTTTTTGTACTGTACTGGATGAAAACGTTCACCATTTAATAGTCTTAAAATTAGCATTGATGTGAAACTATCCTAAGAGATGGTGAATCAGATGGAAAAAATCACATCCTTTGGTGACTATTAACATAAATTAAATTAAAATGTTTTTTCTCTATGCAGGATAGTGTGAGACAAAATAAATAAAAATAATGCATTAATTTTAAATGCATGGATTTTTGCTATAATAAAATAAACTGTCACTCACTTGTGAATTCCAGAGATTACAAGGTCTTTTCTTTCACGGATGTTACTCTTAGCGATAGATAGACTTCTACAATAAAGTCCCTGGCAAATATGTTGATTGAGGGATTGCGTCTCTTTTGAACAAACTGTGTAGTCCCTTTCTCCGCCTTCCGTCCCCAAAGATGAAATTAACATTGTTTTCTTATCTACAATTAAGATAGTCACACACATGTAGTTATTATCATGATAAACAATCCCACCAGAGACTGGAACATCAAGTGCTCTGTGAGCTCATAATTTGTGTAAAGATTTGCACCGTAAACAAAGGAAAGCAAGGTGCACAGCCTGATACAGCTTCATCAGGATGTGTCATTGCAGCCAATGTTTTATTTGTGATTCCATCCTGCTCCTGTTGAAAATTGGAGTTTTGCCATTGGCTTCAATGGAAGATTGTTGAATCCAAGTGTGCAAGTCCACCTTTTTTTTCCCACATTACATAAAGCAATTTAAGACCACATTCATTAAAACTGCCAAAACATCCATGGAGTCAACTAATCATCCAGAAATGCTAATGTCCTTAGTTTCCTGGCAGTAATGAGGATCTGAGGGACAGTCAGCATGGTCGGGATATTTATTTTGTATCCTGGGTTATGCAGGTGGTCAGACTAGATGATCAATGGTTCCTGCTGGCCTTAGAATCAATAAATCTGTTACAGAAGTGACACAAACCTTGGCCTTTGAGGAACACTAAAATATGATTCTGCTCTGTTTCATGCCTGCTAGGGAAATGACTATAGCCCTGTTTTCCTCAATTCTCCAGAAGGGTATCAGGTAGAGAAGAGGTGGATCTTCAAGAAAACCATGAGCCTATTCACCCTGGTCAGGGCTAAAAGAGTTCAGCTATCCCAAACTCTTAGCTCCTACATTAGCATCTCCTTTTGGCTTTTTCCTGTCACATGATTTACTGCAGCAAGGATAAGTTCTTAAGGGCATACCTAAAAAATACAGGGATCCTTATACAAGGTGATTCTCACTGTAATGCATTCGTATAAACATTCCACATCTGCCTTGTGTTATAAGGCGAGGAGTAAATGCAAGATTGGGTACAAGAAGGCCTTGAATCTGGCACAACTCAGCTGCTCTGGCAGTCGGCCTTGCCTTTGGGTAGATGTTTCTTTGTTTAAATCCATTGACACTTCACATATAAATGGAGTTAGTCCAGATTTACATGGGAATATCTAGGATTAGAATCTGTCTCCAGATGAGTACATGAACAACACCTCCGCAGAACTAATCTCTGAGGGGGCCTCACTCCGTATGCCCTTCCAGCATGATCATGAACCACTCTTGGTGGGCTTTGTCATAGACTAGCCAAAGATGTTTGGTAGACAGTCTGGGAACCAGGCCAGAGTCATCATTGCAAATTGTTCTGGCATAACCCCAAACCACCCATAAGTGGAAGCTGTTAAGTGACAAGTAGAAGCGGCTAACTTCTTGCTGTCTTTTTGTAATACCCAGACAGACTTTTATGTGAAATATGCATTACCCATGTACAGTATAGAATCACGTTGTTACTGCCAGATCCAAATACAGAATTAACAGTTATTAAACACCATCCCCATATTTGTCAGACATGTACATAAAGATATAATAGAATTCCAAAGAAATAACACTTACATCCATGCCAGTAAATCTGCTCTTGGACCTATATTAACTCTCCTATAGCACGACATGTGAGAATAGTCTAATCCAGTGTTTCCCAATTTTATTTGGCCATGGAATCCTTTTCAGCTTAAAAGAATTTCAAGGAACCCCTAGGGTTGCAAGGATAAAATTTTTTTGAGAGAAAAAAAAAGGACTAACCAGACTTAGTCGAGCAAAAAAAAAACCCTTTCAAAATATACTCTGTCTCTTTAAGAGTGTGTGGGGGAGTGCCACATTCTCGTGGAACGGTTACTTTCACTTCACCAATTGGGAAACACTGGTCTAATCTGTCTACATTGTTATCTATGTCCTGCTCAGTGTCCTGTAGCATGTCTGTATAGGAGCCTGTGCTCTGACCTTCTGGCATATAAGAAGTTCTTTCCAACATTAAAAGTTTTCCTCATTTGTTGCTTCATAGCTTCTTGATGAAGATCCTGCCACCATTTTTAGATCAGTGGCACAGAGAGATGAGCCTGAAATTTAGCTCTCATTATGCTCCATTATATATGAGATAAAAACTAAATTCATACCTTGCATTTATAACATTTGTCAGAAATATGACTGGATTCTGTCACAGTAATTTTTTTCTTTTGGATAAAATATTGGCTTTGCTAATGAAAAAAATGTATTATTTATTATGGTAGCATGTGGGAACCTCAGTCAAGGATCACTGCCTTAGATGCTGTGCACGCTAGTAACAATGGTAGTCACTGCCCCAGAGACCTTTCAGTCTAGGTTCAGAATGGAACAGGTTGAGAAAATGGACAAATGTGGTGGGGATAGGAGGAGGAGGCATCATGAAATAACCAGAGTTTGCCAGGAAAATGGACATTTCAGCTAGCCAAACCACATCTGGATGGCAGCAATGTGTAGCGAAGTTGGGTTTTAATAGCTTTTAGGAAAGATAAATGGTCAGCTTTACAGTCAGGACCAAGGGTAAAACCTCAGATTGAGAGTAGCAGAGGAGTTTTCGATCAAGTTCCAGGCCAAGGTCAATACCAAACATCAGAGTCTCAGGATCCAGATGAGAAGGCAAGGTCCAAATCGAGCTGAGGTCAGAGCTAAGTGTTGAGGGGAAAAGAAGGGTCATGGCAGCTATGGGAGGTCCATGCTGCTACCTGGATACTTCCTGAACACCCATTGGTTTATATTGGGTGAGGAGCCAGTCAGGAGCCATGAGATTGATACTGTTAGACTCTTTGAGGTGGGACTTCCTGTGGTCTGTGTCCACAGTGGGTTGTGAGTAATACATCCCAAGCTGGTTGCAGCTTCCCCTGGGTGGCAGAGTGCAGCTGTTTGCTGTCTGGTAGTTTCACAGACTCATGCACTAGACCATCTGGGCTTTCCACTAAGTCTCCCCTCTAGAAGTGCCCTCCACTAGCTCAAGTTTGTCTGTATAGGCCATCTGGATTTTGGATGCTGGCTCCCAAGATTGCTGTTCTAGGCCATAGCCCTCCCTGTCTACATGGTACCAGAGGGAGCCACATTTGATTTTTCAGGTGGGAGTGGCTGGGTCTGGTGAGCAAAGGGGTTGTTGGAGTAGTGTTATAGCGAGAATATGTAGATCCCTGGGTAAATTTTAAGGGATCTGGGTAATTGAAATCTCATGGTCACTGGTTTGAATACCTGGCTGATGGTATATGACCTGAGGTATCAGTAATCCGGTTTACAGCATGTCTGGTCAATGCAGGGCTCTAGGGCTGGGTTTCCAGCTCTGTGCATTGTAATCTTCCTTGGCCTTGTACAGATGTGCTTGAGTTCTTGGATCTCATGGGTCTGGCTGACCTGGTCAGAGGCCACTGCATTGGTGGAAGTGACAGATAGAGATGAGGATGGAAGCCACAGTTTCTTTAGAATGGACTCTGCTGAGTGGGGACATAATTAGCATCATTATAAGCAAGTTCTGCTTGTGGCAGGATGCTCCTGCATTTCTCCTGGTGGAAATTCATGAAAGAGCCCTGATACTGTTCCAACATTGGATTTGCTTGTTCAGACTGACAGTCAGTTTGTGGGTGATATCTGGAATATATATAAGCACAGACACACACCCAGCATTACAGGTTTTTTGCACCAAAATTGTGATACAAATCATGGATCTCAGCCAGTTGTGACTTGCTCCAGCATTCCCTGGAGATGAATGATGTGACTCACCAGGAGTTGGGCCATTTCTTCTATGGAGGATGTGGCATGATGGGGATGAAGTGGGCCATTTTTGTCAATTGGTAGACTATGGTGAAGACATTAAATAGTATGCTTGTTAGACATGGGGAACTCAACTATAAGGTCCAGGGTAATGGCTGCCCAGGGTCTGGATGGGGTTTCAAAAAACACTGGGATGCTTATAGTTTTGAGCACAGTATGTTCAGGTGTGTATATGTCTCAGAGGAAGCAACATACACATGGATTATCATGTGCATTTGGGATCACTAGGAGGTTAGGCTAAAAATTACCTGTTCCTCTGCCTGCCTTCCCCTCCCCCGGACTGACTGTCTGCTCCAGTCTGGAGGTTTGGGCTCAAGATCACTTGTTCCCCAATCCCCACCAAGAATGCCAGGGCTTACAGATGACTAATTAACACTGGTTTTACTGACTGATACAAAGAGGCAGAGTGGATTTCCTCTGAGTATGACAGGGAGGGGCCACTACTAACCACTGCAATATAGCAATTTTTAAAAAATAAAAACAAAGTCTAACTAGCATACAAGGATCCATTAAGTAATTAAATTACTTACAACTTCAACTTCCTTTAAGTCAAATAGTTCTTGTGCAATTCTTACTCAGGAAAGTCTCTAAGGGTATGTGTACACTACAAAGTTCATTCGAAGTAACAGCCGTTAGTTCGAATTAACTTTAATAGGCGCTACACATACAAACCGCTAGTTCGAACTTAATTCGAACTAGTGGAGCGCTTAATTCGAACTAGGTAAACCTCATTCTACGAGGACTAACGCCTAGTTCGAATTAAGTAGTTCGAATTAAGGGCTGTGTAGCCTCTTAATTCAAACTAGTAGGAGGCTAGCCCTCCCCAGCTTGCCCTGGTGGCCACTCTGGGCACCACCAGGGAAACTTGTCTGCCCCCTCCTGGCCCCGGAGCCCTTAAAGGGGCATGGTCTGGCTACGGTGCCCGTGCCAGGTGCAAGCCTGCCAGCACCCAGCCAGCAGACCCTGCACCTGGCATGGCACGAGCCAGCCACCTGCTGCCACCCAGCCCTCCGCCTCTTCCCGGGACCAGGCTGGCGGCTCCCAGGAGCCAGCCCGGGGTGGCAAGAGGCGGGCACCTGTCTTGTCTAGTGTGGACATCATGGACCTCATCGAGGTTTGGGGGGAAGCCTCCAACGTCCACGACCTCCGCACTAGGCACAGGAAAGTGGCCGTCTAGGGCAGGATAGCTGCCAGCCTGGCCACCCAGGAGCAGGTTTGCATGAAAATCAAGGTGGTCCAGTGAGACCCCGACCCTGAGCCCTGAGCTTAGAATGTAAAAACATAAGAATGGCCGTACTGGGTCAGACCAAAGGTCCATCTAGCCCAGTAGCCTGTCTGCCGACAGTGGCCAACACTAGGTACCCTGGAGGGGATGGACCAAAGACAATGACCAAGCCATTTGTCTCGTGCCATCCAACTCCAGCCTTCCACGAACAGAGGCCAGGGACACCATTTCTACCCCCTGGCTAATACCACTCCATGGACCCAACCTCCATGAATTTATTTAACTTCTCTTTAAACTCTGTTCTAGTTCTAGCCTTCAGAGCCTCCTGCAGCAAGGAGTTCCACAGGTTGACTATTTGCTTTGTGAAGAAGAACTTTCTGTTATTAGTTTGAAGCCTGCTACCCATTCATTTCATATGGTGTCCTCTAGTCCTTCTGTTATGGGAACTAATGAAGAACTTTTCTTTATGCACCCTCTCCACACCACTCAGGCTTTTATAGACCTCTATCATATCCCCCCTCAGTCTCCTCTTTTCTAAGCTGAAAAGTCCCAGTCTCTTTAGCCTCTCTTCATATGGGACCAGTTCCAAACCCCTGATCATTTTAGTTGCCCTTTTCTGAACCTTTTCCAAGGCCAAAATATATTTTCTGAGGTGAGGAGATCACATCTGTACACAGTACTGAAGGTATGGCGTACCATAGTTTGATACTTCCCTTCCTCCTTCTTCTCCTGGCTTCCCCCTTCCAGCTCCCTCCTCCCAGGTTTCCTCCTCCCCTCTCCCACCCTCTCTCTTTCCTTCTCCCACCTCCTTTTCCCAGTCTCCCCAAGTTTTGTTCAATAAAGAGAGTTTCTATTTTTGAGCACACGTGTCCTTTATTTTGTACATCAGGAAGGGGGGCTAGGGAGGAGTAAGTGAAAGGAGGTGAGGGAGGAATGGGGTACGAGCCCCCGATGGGGAGGACTGGGGCGGCTATGCGGGCTCCTCGGGGTGGAAGCTCTCCTGCAGCCCCCCGATTGACTCTCCCCTGGATGGCAGCCTGCGGCAAGTGCAGCCGGGTTGATGGCCGAGTGCTGTGATGTGCTGAGTGTGGGCATTCAGGGCACTCCAAGCCAGGACTGCTTTGCTGTCCCTCATCAAGTAAGACAAGCGAGCGGGGAACCCCTGAGAACTGTCTGTCCAGGGGTGGGGATCAGGTCCCTTTAAGCACTGCCCTCAGCTAGCCTGAGACAGCAGCTCCACGCTCTAAGTCCTAATCTGATGCCCTGCCGGCACTGCTTCCGGCCATCCTTAACCTCGGTTCAGGGTCCACTCAATGTGGACATGCTAGTTTGAATTAGCAAAATGCTCATTCAAACTAGTTTTTAGGTCTAGATGCACTAATTTGAATTAGCTTAGTTCGAATTAACTAATTCGAATTAAGTTAGTTTGAATTAGTGCTGTAGTGTAGACATACCCTTATTGATTTTGGTGCTTTGGATTTGGCCCTCTACAAAGTTATGTGTTCATTGAACAAACCATTACTTAAAAATATATGTTGTTCTTTTCATGAAAAAGTAGATTCTCTGAAACTTGAAATGTGTGTATTTCTTTAGGCAAGAGAGAGATTCCTGTATGCTTAAGAACACTGGTGCATTTCTGTCTGATTAAATATGTAAAATGGAGATTGCATATACATTTCTTTATTAGTCTTAAAAGAATTTTTTGTTGAAAGGTACAGGTTTTTCAGTAGCTTTGTAGGTTTTGGAAAAATGTTGGTATCGTTAATGCCTTTTATCCATGGAACAGGTGCAGCATGGGCAGCAGGAATTCAAGGTTCTTTCTCAACGTCCCACCAATATTATCTCAGCCCAGTTCTGGAGCAAGTACTGAGGTGATGTGTTACCTCAGAAGGTACTCTGATGCATTCCTATACTACTGTTATATTCAGAGCTGAGCAAACTTCCTTGAACAAAGCTGTTTGCCTGAGATTACCTCAAATTGGTCATGAAGCTTGTTTGTTGTGGTACAAATGGGCACCGAATTCCTCCCTAGATGGAAAGTGCTCAACCCTCCCTTCTTCTCCAGACCCTGCCCCATTCCACTCCTTCCCCTAAGCCACACCCTTGCTCTGACCCCACACTGCCCCATTTTGTCTCTTATCCTGCACCCCAACCATGGTCTACCCTCATCCTGCCCCCATTCCACTCCTTCCCTGAAGCCCTAGACTCTGACCCACCTCCTCCTAATGAGGGGAAACTTGGCTGCCAGTCAGAGCTCAGCACCCACTAGTTTTTCTCATGGATGCTCCAGCAGCAGAGCACCCACGAAGTTGGCACCTATGATGGTGCAAGACTCACTCGTGTTCTATGGACACAATCTACTGCCCAAATATTGAACACTATCTTGTTTCAAGTAATTATGTTGGAAGACGGGGTGGAAAAACTGGACACTTGTATTTTGCTATGTCACAATAAGAATTTCAAAACACAGAATCATAGAACATTAGAACTGAAAGGGACCTCGAGAGGTCATCAAGTCCAGTCCCCTACCCTCATGGTACTGTCTAGACCATCCCAGATAGATGTCTATCTAACCTGCTCTTAAATATCTCCAGAGATGGAGATTCCACAACCTCCCTAGGCAACTTATTCCAGTGTTTAACCACCCTGACACTTAGGACCCTCTCTGGTCATCCAGTTCCAGACTCTGACAATCAGAGTCTAGGAACACCATTCCTACTCATGGTTAATAAGCGTTGATGGACCTATTCTCCATGAATTGATCTAGTTCTTTTTTGAAGCCTGTTAAAGCCCTGTCTTCACAACATCCTCTGCCAAGGAGTTCCACAGGTTGACTGTGATTTACATGAATAAATAGTTCCTTTAGTTTGTTTTAAACCTGCTACCAATTCATTTAATTTGTCAGAGGGGCAGCCGTGTTAGTCTGAATCTGCAAAAGTGGCAAGGAGTCCTGTGGCACCTTATAGACTAGCCGAAGTGTAGGAGCATAAGCTTTCGTGGGCAAAGACCCACTTCGTCAGATGCATGTGTCTGACAAAGTGGGTCTTTGCCCATGAAAGCTTATGCTCCAACACTTCGGTTAGTCTATAAGGTGCCACAGGACTCCTTGCCACTTTTCCAAATTTCATTTGGTGACCCCTAGTTCTCATGTTATGGGAACATAAGTACATAACTTTTTCTTAAATAACTTAACTTTGCTCCAACACTTCGGTTAGTCTATAAGGTGTCACAGGACTCCTCACTGCTTTTGCAGATTCAGACTAACACGGCTACCCTTCTGATTCTTGACACCATGCAAGGCACTGCATTTAGCCGTATGGAGTGGAAATCTATAAACCTCATGAAGAAACTTGCACACGTACAAAGAGATATCATCTTTCTCTCCAAATGCAAACAGATGGACATCATACCAAATGGACTGAAGGTGAAAAATCCATTGTTATCTGCATACTGCACAGACTACAGTGAGAGATTATGCCATACACTATCCAAAAAACTGAGGAACCACCTGATCAGCATCCTGTACAGCAAACAGGAAAAGATAAAAAAAGAGCTCTCCAATCTGGAGTCTTTCATAAAAAACCAACCTTCCCCACAAATGGATTTACTAAAATAAGACAGGAGATCTACATTACACATTTCACTTCTCTACAGAGGAAAAAGGACTATAAGCTGTCTAAAATCCTACCTGCCACATGGGGCTACAACAGTGGTTCCCCAACTCACCCAGCAATATCGTCAATCTATCCAACTACACACTCATCCCGGCAGAAGAGTCTTTTCTATCTCGGGGACTCTCTTTCTGCCCCACCACCCCCACTAACATGATACAGTTCTGTGATGATCTGGAAGCCGACTTTCACCATCTCCGTCTCAAGGAATACTTCCAACACAACACTGAACAGTGAACTGACACACAGATACCTTCCCACCAACAGCACAAGAAGAAGAACTTCACATGGACTCCTCCTGAGGGCCAAAAATGACAGTCTGGACCTCTACACAGAATGCTTCCGCCGACGTGCACAGGCAGAAATTGTGGAAAAACAGCATTGCTTGCCTTGTAACCTCAGTCATGCAGAACGCAATGCCATCCACAGCCTCCGGAATAACTCTTCCATTATAATAAAAAAGGCTGATAAAGGAGGTGCTGTTGTCATCATGAATAGGCCTGACTACCTAAAGGAGGCTGCCAGACAACTCTCCAATACCAAATTCTACAGGCCACTTTCCTCAGATCCCACTAAGGAATACACTAAGAAACTGCACCATCTGCTCAGGACACTCCCTACACAAGCACAGGAACAAATCGACACACCCTTAGAGTCCCGACCAGGGTTGTTCTATCTACTACCCAAGATCCACAAACCTGGAAATCCTGGATGCCCCATCATCTCAGGCATTGGCACCCTCACTGAAGGACTGTCTGGATATGTGGACTCTCTACTCAGACCCTACGCCACCAGCACTCGCAGTTACCTCTGTGACACTACTGATTTCCTGAGAAAACTACAATGCATTGGTGATTTTCCAGAAAACACCATCCTAGCCACCATGGATGTAGAGGCTCTCTACATAAACATCCCACACATAGATGGAAAACAAGCTATCGAGAACAGTATCCCTGATGATGCCACATCACAAGTGGTGGCTGAGTTCTGCGACTTTATTCTCACACACAACTATTTCAGATTTGGTGACAAAATATACCTCTAGACCAGTGGCACTGCTATGGGCACCCGCATGGCCCCACAATACACCAACATTTTTATGGCTGACCTGGAACAACGCTTCCTCAGGTCTTGTCCACTTACGCCCCTTCTCTACCTATGCTACATCGATGACATCTTCATCATCTGGACCCATGGGAAGGAGACCCTGGAAGAATTCCACCACAAATTCAACAGCTTCCACCCCACCATCAACCTCAGCATGGACCAGTCTACACGGGAGGTCCATTTCCTGGACACCATGGTGCAAATAAATGATGGTCACATAAACACCACCCTATACCGAAAGCCTACTGACTGCTATGCTTACCTGCATGCCTCCAGCTTCCATCCCGGACACACCACACGATCCATTGTTTACAGCCAAGCACTGAGGTACAACCACATATGCTCCAACCCCGCAGACAGAGACCTACACCTACAAGATCTTCAACAAGCATTCTGTAAATTACGATACCCACACGAAGAAGTGAGGAGAGATTAACAGAGCCAGATGTGTACCCAGAAGCCTCCTGCCACGGGACAAGCCCAAGAAAGAAACCAACAGAACACCACTGGCCATCACCTACAGTCCTCAGCTAAAACCTCTCCAATGCATAATTAGTGATCTACAACCCATCCTGGACAATGATCCCTCACTTTCACAGGCCTTGGGAGGCAGGCCAGTCCTCACCCACAGACAACCCACCAACCTGAAGCATAGTCTCACCAGCAACTATACACCACACCATAATAACTCTAACTCAGGAACCAATCCATGCAACAAACCGCGGTGCCAACTCTGCCCACATATGTGCACCAGCAACACCAACACAGGACTTAACCAGATCAGCCACACCATCACTGGTTCATTCTCCTGCACATCCACTGACGTAATATATGCCATCATGTGCCAACAATGCTCCTCTGCTATATACATCGGCCAAACTGGACAGTCCCTACGTATAAGAATAAATGGACACAAATCAGATATTAGGAATGGCAGTATACAAAAACCTGTAGGGGAACACTTCAATCTCCCTGGACACAAAATTGCAGATCTAAAGGTAGCCATCCTGCAGCAAAAAAAACCTTCAGGACCAGACTTCAAAGAGAAACTGCTGAGCTACAGTTCATCTTCAAGTTTGACACAATCAACTCAGGATTAGACAAAGACTGTGAATGGTTAGCTAACTACAAAAGCAGCTTCTCCACTCTTGGTATTCACACCTCCAGATCAGCTACTAGAAGTGGGCCTCATCCTCCCTGATTGGATCCACCTCGTCATCTCTAGCCTGATTCTGGCCTGCATATTTATACCTGCCTCTGGAAATTTCCACTACATGCATCTGACAAAGTGGGTCTTTGCCCACGAAAGCTTATGCTCCAACACTTTGGTTAGTCTATAAGGTGCCACAGGACTCCTCACCGCTTTAACTTTTCCTTATTCATTTTCTTCATACCTGTAATGATTTTATAGACTTCTATCAGCTGGTATCTTACCAACAACCACAGGACATGCTCCCCCACCCCGCCTTCTGTTCTGAAATGTGATTTGTCCTTTTCATATGTGTTCATTTTTTTAAATTGTATCCTTTGGTATATATGGTTGTGACAATTTTCTTCCACTATTTGATCTGAGGAAGTGGGTCTGGCCCATGAAAGCTCATCACCTAATAAACCATCTTGTTAGTCTTTAAAGTGCTACATAGTCCTGTTTTTTGATACTGGTAGATTAGGAAGGCATGATTTCAATTTCCCTTTACAGAAACCACATTGACTTTTCTCCAACAATTTATATTCATCTACGTGCTTGAGATTTCTGTTCTTTACTATAGTTTCAACTTATATGCCCAGTACTGATGTTAGACTTACTGGTCTGTAATTGCTTGGATCACCTCTAGAGCTCTTTTTAAAAATTGGCATCACATTAGCTATCTTCCAATCATTTGGTACAGAAGAAAATTTAAAGGATAGGTTACAAACCACAGTTAATAGTTTCACAATTTCACATTTGAATTATTTCAGAAGAACTCTTGAGTGAATGCCATCTTTTCCTGGTGGCTTTATTATGGTTTAATTTATCAGTTTATTTCAAAACCTCCTTTAATGACAACTCAATCTGGGACAATTCCTCAGATTTGTCACCCAAAAAGAATGGCTCAGGTTTGGGAATCTCCCTAACATCCTCATCTGTGAAGACTGATGCAAAGAATTCATTTAGTTTCTGTGCAACGATGGAGAACTCCTTTAGCATCTCAATCATCCAGTGGCCCCACTGGTTGTTTAGCAAGCTTACTGCTTCTAATATACTTTTAAAAAGTTTTGCTATTATTTTTGAGTTTTGGCTAGCTGTTCTTCAAATTCATTTTTGGCCTTCCTAATATAGTTTTGACAGAACTTATGCTCCTTTCTATTTTCCTCACTAGGTTTTAACTTCCACTTTTTAAACAATGCTTTTTTTTATCTCTCACTGCGTCTTTTACTTGGTTGTTAAGCAATGGTGGCACTTTTTCGGTTCTCTTAGGGTATGGCTAGACTATATGGGGGGTTTTTTCGGAAAAAGCTACGCAAAATACGCTCCACATTTTGCATAGCTTTTCCCAATTATTTTGTTGGAAGAGGCTTTTCCGACATCTGGCATATCTAGACTGGGCCAAATGTTGAAAAAAAAACCTCTTTCAGAAGCCCCCTTATTCCTTGTGAAACAAGGAATACAGGGGCTTCCAAAAGAGCATGTTTGCTCTTCAGCAAAAAAAAGTGGAAGAACAAATGCATTCCCTGGGCATGGAACAGTTTCCCAGAAAAACTGTGCAGTCTAAACGTACCCCCACTGTGTTTTTTAATTTGGAGTACACATTGAAGCTGAGCTTCCATTATGGTGTCTTTGAAAAGTTTCCATGCAGCTTGCACGGATTTTACTTTTGGCACTGTACCATTTAATGTCTGTTTAACTAACCACCTCCTTTTTTGTAGTCTCCCTTTCTGAAATTAAATGTCACAGTGCTGGGCTGCTAAGGTGTTTTTCCCACCACAGGGATGTTAAATTTTATTACATTAAGTTCACTATTTCCAAGAGGTGCAGCTATAGTCACCTCTTGGATGAGATCATGTTGGCCAGTGAGGACTAAATCCAGAATTTCCTCTCCTCTTGTAGGTTCAAAAACCAGCTGCTCCAAGAAGTAGTCATTTAAGGTTTCAAGAAATTTTATCTCTGCATCCCGCCATTAGGAGACGTGTACCCAATCAATATGAGGATAGTTTAAATCCCCCATTATTATTGAGGTTTTTTTTAATAGCCTCTCAAATCTCCCTTAGCACACTGTCACTATCCTGGTCAGGTGGTTGATAATATATCCCTACTGCCATATTCTTACTATTAGAGCATGGAGTTACTATCCATAAAGATTCTATGGAACAGTTTGGTTCATTTAATATTTTTACTTTGTTTGATTCTACATTTTCTTTCACATATAGTGCCACTCCCCAACCAACACAACCAGTTCTTTCCCTCCAGTATGTTTTTTACTTTAGTATTAGTGTGTTCCATTGATTATCCTCATTGCACCAAGTTTCTATGGTGCTTATTTTATCAATATCCTCATTCGATAGAAGGCACTCAAGTTCACCCATCCTATTATTTAGACTTCTAGAACTTTAAAAACGTATCACTATTTAGCTGTCTGCTATTACCTGATATGATTGAATGGGACTCTTTTTCATTTGACTGTTTCTCATCTGATCTTACCCATATCTTATCTTCCATCCTCTCCTTTTACTAGGACATAGAGAATCTCTATTTATAGACCCTTGTCTGATGCCACTTAAAGATACACTGACAGCACCCAGAAACTATGGAATATAGTTTTCCTGTGCCTTGGAGCTACCTGAATCACACAAATACAGGCATCTGAAACTTTGGAAAGTGCATTACCAAATTCAGAGAATAAAACACTTGCTGTTGGAAATCTCATTTCATGGCCACTGGATGTTGCTGTTGCACTCAGAAAATAGCAGCATGCTCTGAAATTCTTCCACAGAAACAAGTGAGAAAATGTCTTAGTGGGGTAGCAACGAGGCGTTTACTGTTGAATATAAACCATTGGGTCTGTTTTCATGTCTTGTCTTGTCAGCTAGAATCCACACTTTAAAAACGGATTACTGCCAACTGTATATGATCCTGGGATTATCTGGGCTCAATTCATTCTCAACAAATCATTGTGAAAATATGCTAAAGAATGTCAATTACTTCCTCATACCAGCAAATTTCTCAACCTCTAGTGTTCTGGGACATATTACACACTATGGGCCTCAATCCTGCTTCCAGTTCAGGGATTTGGCATTTTGCCATTAACATCCATGGGAACAGCATTACATCCTAAAGGACTAGACTGTTTTGAAGCAGATTGCTATACTTGGAAGTTAAATTGCATGCCCTTGGTTGTGTATGTCTTTAAAGTGATAGCATTGGTGGTTTTCTTGTATAATTACCTTATGAACTTGGTAAAGTTGCTTGAAGGGGGCAAGTATTTGTTGGTTGATATTATGGATTCCATACTGCAGAGGGCAGAAGAATGCAAGAAGACTTTACCTCCTTCTCAAACCCTGCATTGGGATCACAATGTCTCCGCCTGCAATAGATTTTGAGATATAACCCACTGTGGCACAATCAGTAAATCTCCACTAGTGGGAGTAAGTGGAGGCTCTCTAGTATAGACAGGCCAGTCACTGCCATTGTGGCCACTGTATTGTCCAGAACTGTTCTCAAGAGCACAGCTAGAATTCTTCCACGGGTCCTGCTGCTGCAGCTCCACTCTGTACTTTCTCCTGGTGCCTAATTTGTACCACTGAAGTCAGTGAGAACAGCATCCTTGATTTCAGTGCCTGCAAGATCAAGCCCACAAAGCAGGACTGTGTCTTTCTTGATAACTGATAAAGAAACTGTTCATCATTACCTGCTGCCTCTGCTAATGTTCCATGATTGTTATCAATGAGAAACATCTCTTTCCAACTACTCCCATGATCTCTTCTTCCCTCCACCTCCAAACACATCAGAAAAGCTAACTTCCTCCACTATCTCAAGTTCTTCTCCAGCTCCTCTCTGGGTCACCCCCAATTTGACGTCTGTTCCCTACACTCCGTTAAAACTGTTCTCTCCCACCTAACCCAATCTCAAGGCCTCTAGTCTATCTTCATGTTTCTAAATCTCTCAGCTGCTCATGACACTGTTCATCACTCCCTTCTCCTTGATACCTTGTGTTCCCTTGGCTTTTGTGACAGTTCTCCTCCGGTTCTTCTCTTATTACTGTGGTCACTTCTCAGGCCCATATGCAGGAATTTTTTTGGGGGTGTGCACTTTTTTTCTAAATAAATGTGGACCACAAGGGTATGAATGCACCTCCCATGGTCCTCCAAGTAAATGGGAAAATCAGCCCCAGACTTCTCCCAGCTAGTCAGAGCATGGCGGAAGGAGACTCAGGCAGTGCTCTGCTCTTGCCTTCCCCTGGCCGGCCAGAGCATGCTTATTTGGGGAACCAAGAGGGTGCTTTCACATCCTGCGCACCCCCTTCTGTGTATGGGCCTGCTTCTTCAGTGTCTTTTTTGGCATACCGGAGGAACTCACAGCAGGAAAAATAGTAGGTCTTTCTGCTTCTTTTCTGTGCCTATGGTGCAGAGGCAACAGGGTCAGGCCCAACATTGGGAGAGGTACGTTGGGAGAATAATGTAATGTCCTGGAACTAGAGCACTTAATGCTAATGATCAGTCAATGTCTACAGTCGAAACATTCACAGGCCATATCACTAACCTGTACAGCTATTTTAAAACAGAGTTTGCTAAAGCAATTTGTTGTTCAAGTTCTTTAGTCTGTTTAAATGGATGTGGCTTATTTCGTAGCAGAGCTTCTCTCATTTACGTGGGGGAAAAAAAACTAACTTTAAACATTTCTTAATTGGAAAGTTTCATTTCAAAACATGTTGATTTTGATAGAGTAATTATTACACCTGGGGGTTCAACAGTAAAAAAACACTGCAAATTGGTCTCTCTGAGGTTGCCACTCTCCTGTGTGATACAAAATGTTTCTGCACAATAATTAATACCCAGGGATTGGGTGATTAGTGTTTGTACTAGTACTACTGGATTCTCCTATGGCATTATCACTATGATACACAGCAATACTCAATGAAGCCTGAGCCATGATTTAACTGGATGATCTGTGAATTGTATTTGGCAAGATGTTGTGGGTTTAAAATGGCTGCAATGGTAGGGAATTGGGGGAGTCTCTGACACAGTAGCAGTGGCTGACAGCATTCAGACTGGACAGGATGCTGGCAGGTAGATGATCTCAGGGGGAAATAGGGAAAGCCCACTGACAAGTAAAAATTAGTAAACACTTCAGTAAGATGCATTATGTGCTTCTCTGTCCAACGGGCCTCATGGGTTGGAGCCAGGCTGTGTCCTCTATGGCCAGCACAGATGGTGACACTAATATTCCTGCCACTTGCTTCTTCAGTAAAATAAACAGAATGAGTGAAGAATCACCTTTTATAAGTGCCTGATTAAACCACAAACACCTACGCCAGTGGTCCCCAACCTTTTGGGGCTGCTAGGCACCCGGGGGCAGGGCCACTCATGGGCCGGGTGCCTGGGGGCGGGGCCACCCATGCGCCACATTCCTGGGGCCAGCGCTGCTCTTGTGCCACGCGCCCAGGGGCGGGGCTGCCCATACGCCGTGCGCCCAGGGCCAGAACAGCCCATGCGCTGCATGCCAGGGCCCTGCGCCGCTCCTGTGACACGTGCCCAGGGGCGGGGATGCCCATACGCCACGTGCCCGTGGGCGGGGCTGACCATGTGCTGTGCACCCGGGGCTGGCACCGCCTCTGTGCCGTGCGCCCAGCGGCGGAACCGGCCCCTATCACTCGGCGGGTGCACAGAAATGGCCTGGTGGCCGCCATGGCACCCACGAGCACCACGTTGGGGACCACTGACCTACGCTCTTTCCATTGACCACAAAGGCCTTTTCCTTAGGCCGTCGCTGCAAAAATGGCTGATGAAGAACTCCTGTTGTGTATTGTGGACCAGCAATGATTAAGAACTAAATTGAGGCTATCAATCTCCCTTTCCTTGTGACTCGGAGTACAATTTGCATAGAAATATATAGAGGTGCAGGATTAGAGAAACAGCGCAATTATGATAGGAGACCTGTATTCTGTTCCTTCCCTCTATCTAAACCAAAATTCCAGGAAGTTCTAGGTTCCAATCCTAGCTCTTGTTGTGTGAATTTCAGTCAATCTCATTCATATTTTACAAAACATTCAGTGCAAACACACATCTCAGGGTATGTTTACACTGCATGGCGTCTTAAAAAGCTGCCTGTTATTTTGAAATGTTTTTTTAAATAATGGGCGCATTCCACGAGAGTTAAGGGATGTCTCAAAATAGTGCTTTATTTTGAAATTTGGCATCGTGTAAATGTGCCAAATTTCTAAATAAGCTATTTTGAAATAGAGTCAAAATGAGATACGCAATAATTTGTGCTACGCAAATTGCATATCTTATTTCAACTTTAGGGTGCAGTGTAGACACCCTCTGAGACTGACACTTAGGCTGTGTCTACATTGGCGCGATCTTGCGCAAAAGCAGTTGCTTTTGCGCAAAATCTTGCTGCCTGTCTACACTGACCACGAATTTTTGCACAAGTACACTGACGTTCTAATGTATGAAATCAGTGCTTCTTGTGCAAGAACACTGATGCTCCCACTCAGGAATAAGCCCTTTTGTGCAACTGTTCTTGCACAAGAGGCCAGTGTAGACAGGCAACATGAATTTCTTGCGCAAGAAAGCCCTAAGGTTAAAATGGCCATCAGAGCTTTCTTTCGCAAGAGAGCGTCTACACTAGCATGGATGCTCTTGCGCAAAAGCACATCTCTTGCGAAAACGCACATGCCAGTGTAGACGTGCTCTTCTGGAAGAGTTTTTGCACAAGAACTCTTCTGCAAAAGCATTCTTGCACAAGATCACGCCAGTCTAGATGTAGCCCCTTTGCGTGTCTACATTGCAATTACAAGCCTGCAGCTGACTCAGGCTTGTGGGGCTGAGGCTAAGATGCAGTTTCATTGAGGTGTGGACATTCATGCTGCAGCCCAAGCTCTGGGACCCTCACACCTTGCAAATGTGGTAACTGTCCCAGGGCTTGGTGAATCTAAAGGGCCCAGAGTTCCTGGCCCCTGCCATCATTTCTGTGGCAACAACAGCACCTGGAGCTGTCGGCCCTTTCAGTACCTGCCAGAGTGCCACATGGTGCGCTCCAAGGCACTCGAAGGGCTGAGGAGGGCCAGCATGGCGCACTTCCTGCAGCACTGAGGACTGGTTGTCTCCAACCCCGCCCCTTCCACCCAAGGTCCCGCCCCTTCCACCCAAGGTCCCGCCCCTTCCACCCAAGGTCCCACCCCTTCCGGGAGGGAACTGTCATCTCCCATGCTTAGGGTCCCAGCATTACTGTTGGCCCCCCCAATCAAATGTTTAATTTTTGTTAGTCTTTTCTTAAACTAGACATTGTTTTAGAGAACCTGATTTTTGGGTGGTGGGAATAACTGAATATTTCATGAAAAATATTACATTAATAGTGTTTAAACAGCGAGTCCCATCTTCTCCATGTTAAAATGGTTGTTTCTGACTATACACATTAATATTAAACTTTCAAACTCTCCAGGTGCTAGGATAATACCAGTGTCTAATTTAAAGTTTAAAAAATACCGGTCACTTTGGTTATCTGATTTTAGTCAAATCTCTGTGATCAGTTATTGTGACATCTCTTCTCAGTTATGAATCTCATAGAAGTTAATGAACAGATGATTTATGAATGAGCAAAGTAATTTGATTAATAAATTATACATATATACATTTCAGCTTCATAAAAATTACATCTAACATCTTAATTTTGGGATTATTTCTGTATGACAGACTGGTTACTAAAAAGAACACCTAGCGAGGACGGGATGAGGTCTGTGGCAGGGTGAGGGTTAATCCTTCTTTAACCTCAAACAGCTGGCAAATTGTGCTCTCTTTGCATAAGTGCCAGTGCTAACTCGCCCAGTGCAAATGTTGAGAAAGATTAACCAAATGCCTATAAACTGGTCTCCAGATAATTTGCCCCAAGCTGATTTATGCTTTCTCTAGGACTTCGTCATATAACTGTGGTTCTGCCACTTTGAAGGTATTTCCAAGACATATTGAGAAACAATGGGTATGCAATGTAGGTGAAAGATAAATAGAACCATTAAGCCAACAAGGGGAAGAGATAACCATGAATTTCATGACAGAGAAAGGAGACTGTGAGAAAATAAGAATGGCCACACTGGGTCAGACCAACAGTCCATCTAGCCCAGTATCCTGTCTTGCTTTCTCAAGTGATCTATTCAAGTATTTGTCTTCACAATATTTACAAATGGATCCTGAGCCCAAACATGTTAAGAAACACTGATATAGAATTGCAGGATTGGAAGGGACCTCAAGACGTCATCCAGTCCAGTCCCCTACACTAATGGCTGGATAAAGTATTATCTACACCAGGGGTCAGCAACCTATGGCAAATTGCATAACTTATTTCGAGCTGCACGCAACTGTGTAGACGTACCCTGAGTGTGTGTCTGCCTAGCCTGAGATGTCAGCTATCAAAGACCCAGTGGCTGTGTCTACACTGGCATGAATTTCCGGAAATGCTTAAAACAGAATAGTTTTCGTTATAAGTATTTCCAGAAAAAAAGCGTCTACATTGGCAGGCTGCTTTTCCGGAAAAGCCCTTTTTCCGGAAAAGCATCTGTGGCCAATGTAGACGTGCTTTTCCGGAAAAAAGCCCCGATCATCATTTTCGTGATCGGGGCTTTTCTCCAGAAAAGATTACTGCGCTGTCTACACTGGCCCTTTTCCGGAACAGTGTTCCGGAATAAGGACTTATGTCCGAGCGGGAGCAGCGTAGCTTTTCCGTATTAGCGGCTGATTTTGTACAGTAGAGCGTCATTGCTTTTCCGGAAATTCAAGGGCCAGTGTAGACAGCTCGCAGCTTATTCTGGAAAAGCGGCTGATTTTCCGGAATAAGTGGCCCAGTGTAGACACAGCCAGTTTGTTTTCTTTTATTTCTGTTTTCAAGCTCTCTTGTGGCAGAGGAGCTTGGGGTACCCCTGGGGAAGGAAGTCCACGTGCTTTCTGCCTGGGTTCAAAAAGAAAGGGGTTTGTTTCACTTGGTGGTGACACCTACTCCCCTTCCACTCCCCCCAAGCCAGTAACTCTGTGACTCTGGGGAGTTTTTGTAAGCCGTACCTATAGAGGCAAGGTATTTAAGGTCTCCTGTGGACCCCAAGTAGTAAAGGCATTTACTACTCCCCCATTTTCTTCATTCAGAGTGCCAGAGTTGGGAACTGCCCTGATAATTAGGACATTAGTATGTTGAGATACACTCAGCTAGTCAGGCCAGCTGAAATTCACTACCAGATACCAGTAAGCCCCTTTCCTTTGTCATTAGGATGCTGTTGTTAGAAGATCTCTGGAGTTCTGTTTAGTGATGGGCTATGTGTAGAGATCTCGTATGTACTGCATAGACAGTATGTGTCACTGTCTCAGAGCATATTCAGCAAATGATGAAAAATAGGGATTACGGCACATGGAGCATTGGGGAGACAGGGGTATTATAAATCTCTCCCTTTTCTATTCAGATATCTCCCACCTCCTTGGCTGTGTGAGAACCACCTACTGAATTATCAGTCCCTCTTCCTGAGGACACAGAGAACCTTGAGTTTTCTCATGCGTGTAATAACTAGAGCCCTGCAAATCCACCGATATCTGCTTTATATCTGTGGATATCTGCATCCGTGAATGTAGCTGCAGCTATCCATGGCTCATTTTTGTGGATACAGGTGCAGATGCAGATACAAAATTTTGAATCCATGCACGGCTCTAGTAATAACCTACCTAGATGTGACCTATTATGCAAAGCTGACAGGATCACAGCACGAAGATTTGTTCGGGAAGGACGAGATGAGCATGAACTCCCCTTGTGCACTTGATTTGATTTGTGCATTTTGAACCTAGCTCAACTCTTCTGAGTACTGGGCAAGTTCTCTTTTAATAGTATTGTAATTGTGTGGCATGGAGATCAGAAATAGAATGGGTCAGTGCTCCAGCTTTTCATCTTAGTTAATTAGTTACATATCATGCTGTTCTTTGAAGATGTAAATCCCTAAATACTGTTGTTATCTCTGCAGAACTGGTGCCACAACTTGGTTTTAGGCTTTGGAAGCTGAAGAACACTTGAAAATCAAGATAAAGTCTTAAGAAAACTTTCCAGAAAGCTAATTTTACTGTATTAGAAGACCTAGATCAACAGCTTGTTTCCAAAGAAAGGACATCCTAGTTTGATTAGTATCTATTAGGCACTGTATACACGATGGCTGCATCTAGACTAGCAAGTTTTTCCGCAAAAGCAGCTGCTTTTGTGGAAAAACTTGCCAGCTGTCTACACTGGCCGCTTGAATTTGCGCAAGAACACTGACGATCTAATGTAAGATTGTCAGTGTTCTTCTGCAAGCTGCTCCAGTTCGGGAAAAAGCCCTCTTGCGCAAATGTATTTGCTCAAGAGGGCCAGTGTAGACAGCTAAAAACTGTTTTGTGCAAAAAAGGCCTGATGGCGAAAATGGCTCAAAACGTCATCTAGATTGGCACGGATGCTTTTCCGCAAAAAGTGCTTTTGCGCAAAAGCGTCCGTGCTAATCTAGATGCTCTTTTCCGCAAATGCTTTTAACGGAAAAACTTTTCCGTTAAAAGCATTTGCGGAAAATCATGCCAGTCTAGATGTAGCCGATAACTTTGAGAAGAGTTGTAACCAATCAGTGGCATGGTTAGCTGTACACCATTTCACTGCTGGGCGTAGGCAAAGGAGGAGTAGGGAGAATCAAAACATGCAGATCACTGTGAAGACTGAGGAAAACAGTCTGACTTTTCTGTATCCCCACAGTAATTGCAAGTGTTGGTGATCATATTCACAATTCCTGCATTTAGTCCTAACACAGTTTGTGACCCACCACCAGCGAAGTTGATTACAATGCATAAAACACTGCCCCATCAGCTGACTACATTAACAAACCTAAACAAAGCAGGAGCAACTGTATTGACATCGACACACCCAGAGTCTCTCCCCACTTCCAGCTCACTCTACGGGACACGTTCCTTCAGATCCTGCTTACATATACACGACAAAATAAAGTTCTAGTGCAAGGGTGGGCAATAATTTTCATGGCAGAGGGGGGAGGGGACACTCCACAAATTGGCTCCAGGATGTGAGTGCTGGCTCCTGCTGGGGAACTTTCTGAGATATGCCATGGGCTGTCTCTTTAAGACAGGACAATCTGTCCTGCGCTGTGGAATGCCTGCTCTGCAGTGATGCGGTATATGGGGAGAAGTGAGAGTGATTGAGAAGGAGAGTGCAGCAGTACATGGCCTCTTAAGACAGGCACTCATCTCAGTCACGCACTATACGGGTCCCTCTCTGTCTGCTCCCTCTTCTGCGGAGATGGGGGGAGGGGGCAGGCACAGCAGGGACACTCTGACTTCAGCATTTCCCTCTCACTTCTCTTTGTCCCCCTTCCCCCCACAGCTGCTGCTGGACAGAGCAAGGTGGGGGTAGGGGCAGTTGAACACACGCTGCTGGCACATTCTGCTAATCAGCTGAGTGGGCCGGATAGAAATGCTGGGTGAGCTGGATCCGGTCCACAGTGTGTAATTTGCCCAGCCCTGTTCCAGTGTATGCACACACCGTCCTGTATGCTCCTCTTCTTTAAGTTGGGAAGGCTAGTCTTGCGGCTAAGGCAACGGGAAAGGAATCAGGAGATCTGGCTGGGTTCTGGTTCATAGGTTTCAGTGTTATGAATTCAGATTTAAACGATGGTAATGTAGAAATACACGTGCACTCCGGGTGTTGGTCAGTAAACCCTTCCTTTTGCAGAGCAGAAGCCAGTGATTTAGAAGGAGATCCTAAAACAAAAAACCTACCTGAGATTAACCAAACCACAAAATTTGGATCCAGATTTCAAAACACCTGCAACTATTTGAGAGTGGAGCTAGGGTTTGGGGCAGGTTTGGCATATATATAGGCTTGGAAAGATTCGATTTTTATGGATAAATGCTGTAAAATTAAAGATCCTAATACTGATGTCCCATCTCTGACCGTAAATAGACACTGTTTACACTACAGCGTATCTGCTAATTGAAACATTTGGACATACATGAGTTTTATACACAGACTGGGGAATTGGTTCTGTACATAACCAGAGGAGTGGACAGCCTCCTCTGGTCCCTGGGCAAGGTGTATGTGGGGGGGACGGCTCCATGCTCCCAAAGGGGCAGGGCCTTGAGTGGAAGAGGAGGGGACAGGACAGCCAGCTGTCCACACTGCCTGGACGGTAGTGCCCTCCCCTCCGACAGAGCCACAGGAAGCACGTAACATGGCACCGCAGTGGTGATTTAAAGGGCCCTTTGAATTGCTGATTCCCAAGGCAACTGTCCCCTTTGGCCCCCTCCTGTCCGTGGGCCTGTGCCTAACTGAAAATAAAGTTGCTCCTGCAAATAAACCATATGATCCACTGCAAAATATAGAGTCGTGTAACACATTTTGTTGTGGTGCTGACATGCTGTCCTTGTGAAATAAGTAGAAATTTTCAAACCTCATTAAATCTCTGATCAGGGCAGCCCATGTGCATTGTTTGCATCTGTGATATTAGTACAGGCTTAACTTTTCAAGGCGCCGCCTTATGTTCATTGTGTCTCTTTAGGATTGGGAGAGGATAATCCTCTCCTTGCATATGTTTGCAAAAGATGCCCTCCAAGCTCTTGCACTGTTTACTGAGGAGTACACTGACTGATGCTTTGGAAAATGGAAGAAGCTGACAGGGAAGTTACTAGAAAAAATAAATGGGATCCCACAGCATAGTGTTATAATTTCTCCTTAAAACCTACATGATTCTTGTAAAGAGATCATAGCAAAAGAGGGTTGTGCCCTGGGCCATGGTGGGATTGTTCTCTGCAAGATAGTATTTACTAGACTGCAAGCATCAAAATTCAGGGCAAGTGCAGCTGTGTTCCCCGTCTATGGTGCCTTAAGGGCACCTATTCCAGGCTCCTGGCTTCTTTGCAGTCACCTCTCTCGGGTGACACCCAAATCTCTCTCCCTCCTGACCATAGATTTTCTCAGACTGCACAGTTCCTGGCCTAGTGTGTGATATCCGAAGCAAGCCAGACTGCCTAAACAAGTCAGCATCTGTGCATTGCTTTCTTTTGAAAGATTATGTGAAAAGCTATATTTATCATCTGTCACAAGTTACATCAGACAACTCTTCGTGGGTGATGTTGAACTGGGACAGGTTGCAAGTGCTTTGGAGGATAGGGTCATAATTCCAAACAATCTGGACAAACTGGAGAAATGGACTGAGGTAAATAGGATGAAATTATTCAATAAGGATAGATGCAAAGTACTCTGCTTAGGAAGGAACACTCAGCTGCACACATACAAAATGGGAAATGCCTATCTAGGAAGGAGTACTGCAGAAAAGGATCTAGGAGTCATAGTGAACCACAAGCTAAATATGAGTCAACAAGGTAACATTGTTGAAAAAAAAAAGCAAACATCATTTTGGGATATATTAGTGGGAGTGCTGTGAGCAAGAAACAAGTAGTAATTCTTCCACTCTACTCTGCTCTGATTAGGCCTCTAGTGAAGTATTGCATCCAGTTTTGGGTGCTACATTTCAGGAAAGATGTGGACAAATTAATAATATAATATATGGAGATATACCTATCTCATAGAACTGGGAGAGACCTTGAGAGGTTATCAAGTCCACTCCCCTGCCCTCATAGCAGGACCAAGTATCATCCCTGACAGATCTGCCCCAGATCCCTAAGTGCCCCCCGCCTCGAGGATTGAGTTCACAACCCTGGGTTTAGCAGGCCAATGCTCAAACCACTGAACAATCCCTCCCTCATACATCATGTTTTCTAGCATATAGTCATTTCTGTTGCTCTTCTCTGAGGGAAGACTGAAAAAAACACCCCAGCTACGTCTACACTGGCATCCTTTTCCGGAAATGCTTAAAATGGAACAGTTTTCCGTTATAAGTATTTTCGGAAAAAGCGCGTCTACATTGGCAGGATGCTTTTCCGGAAAAGCACTTTTTCCGGAAAAGCGTCCATGGCCAATGTAGACGTGCTTTTCTGGAAAAAAGCCCCGATAGTCATTTTCGCGATCGGGGCTTTTTTGTGGAAAAGAAATCTGTGCTGTCTACAGTGGCCCTTTTCTAGAATAGTTTTTCTGAGGGTGCTTTTCCGGAATAAGTGGCCCAGTGTAGACACAGCCTCCTGGTTTGTTTAGTCACTCCCATGTCCAATATTTCTTACAAGCATGGTAATCTTGAGTCCTGCATCTGCTCTCTCCAGCCCCTTTCTTAGAAAAATCTCCACAAAGGAAGAGCAGACCTGGTATCTATATCCAATTCAAATTTCAGCACTGTATCCCCATTGGTTCTTTTGGCCCCCTGCTGACACCCTTGCTAGCTGCCTGAGTTTAAGCCCTTAGTCACCAGGTGCTGGCCAGCACTCCTTCTATTCATCACACCATCATTGGTGACTTTTAAGAGCAGGTTAGACAGTCACCTGTTAGGAATGGTCTAAATGGTGCTTCGTCCTACCAGAGGACTCCAGCCTTGGGCTCAGCCCTTCAAACCCCCACAACTGGGTTTTCCCTATAGTCACACATTCATTACTGTCCCGTATTAAAGTGACCCCCACACTCCACAAAGAAAAAAAAACACGGTCTCTGTAAATCTGACCTTGGGGAAAATTCTTTCCTGAATCCAAATATAGTGACGAGTGAGCCCCTGAGCACAGGGGTAAATATCACAAATCAGATATCTGGGAAAGAATTCAGTGCAGAAGCTCAGAGCCCTCCCCATCTGTCCCATCTCCTGCCATGGGGAATATTTACTACTAATAGTCTCAGATGGGCTGCAAGTCATTGTAGGCAATCTCATCATGCCATTCCCTCCATAAATGTATTAAGATCAGACCCGAAACCACCTGGAATTTCCCTCTCTGCTCCCCTTGGAAAGTTGTTCCAGGACATCACTCCTCTGGTGGTTAGAAATCTTTGTCTAATTTGAATTCTAAACCTGTTAATGGAGAGTTTATATCTATATGACAAAATCCCTCATCAAAGGCTCATAAGTAAAGTAAGTTGTAATGGGATAAGAGGGAAGGTCCTTTCATGGATTGATAACTGGTTAAAAGACAGGAAACAAAGGGTAGGAATAAATGGTCAGTTTTCACAGTGGAGAGAGGTAACAAGTGGGGTTCCCCAACGGTCTGTCCTGGGACCAATCCTATTCAATTTATTTATATACGATCTAGAGAAAGGGGTAAACAGTGAGGTGGCAAAATTTGCAGATGATGCCAAACTGCTCAAGATAGTTAAGACAAAGCAGACTGTGAAGAGCTTCAAAAAGATCTCACCAAACTAAGTGATTGGGCAACAAAATGGCAAATTAAATTTAATGTTAATAAATATAAACTAATGCACATTGGAAAAAATAATCCCAACTATACATACAATATGATGGGGACTAATTTGGCTATAACTACCCAAGAGAGAGCTCTTGGCGGCATTGTGGATAGTTCTCTGAAAACATCCACTCAGTGTGCAGCGGCAGTCAAAAAAGCAAATAGAATGTTAGGAATCATTTAAAAAGGGATGGAGAATAAGACAGAAAATATCTTATTGCCCCTATATAAAACCATAATATGCCAACATCTTGAATATTGCATACAGATGTGGTCGCCTCATCTCAAAAAAGATATATTGGCATGGAAAAAAGTTCAGAAAAGGGCAACAAAAATGATTGGGGTTTGGAATGGGTCCCATATGAAGAGAGATTTAAAAAGACTTGGACTTTTCAGCTTAGAAAAGAGGAGACTAAGGGGGGATATGATAGAGGTCTATAAAATCATGACTGGTGTGGAAAAAGTGAATAAGGAAAAGTTATTTATTTACGTTCCCATAACATAAGAACTACGGGTCACCAAATGAAATTAATAGGCAGCAGGTTCAAAACAGTCAACCTGTGGGATTCCTTGCCAGAGGATATGGTGAAGGCTAGGACTTTAACAGGGTTCAAAAAAGAGCTAGATAGTTTCATGGAGGTTAGGTCCATCAATGGCTATTAGCCAGGATGGGTAGGAATGGTGTCCTTGGCCTCTGTTTGTATGGAAAAGGGTGACAGGGGAGGGATCGCGTGATGATTACCTGTTGTGTTCCCTCCCTCTGGGGCATCTGGTATTGGCCATTGTTGGTAGACAGGATATGGGCTACACGGACCGTTGGTCTGAGCCAGTATGGCCGTTCATATGTTCTTGTGCCAACAATGTCATTTAATTTAAATAAGTCCCTTCTCTCAATGGTAATTATTCCCTTCATGTATTTACAGAACACAGTCATATTTCATGATAGCAGTTGTCAAGTACCTAAAAGGGTGTTAAAAGGAGGAGGGAGAAAAAATGTTCTTATTGGCCTCTGAGGATAGGACAAGAAGCAATGGGCTTAAACTACAGCAAAGGAGGCTTAGGTTTGACATTAAAAAAACTTTGTAAATGTCAGGGTTGTTAAAACAGTGGAATAAATTGCCTAAGGAGGTTGTGGAATCTCCATCACTGGAGATATTTAAGCATAGGTTGAATAGACATCCATCAGGGATGATGTAGATGATGCTTGGTCCTGCTGTGAGGGCAGGGGACTGAACTTGATGATCTTTTGAGGTCCCTTCCAGTTCTAGTGTTCTATGACATTATGTGATTCTATGATTCCCTCAACCTTCATTTTCTGAGGCTAAACAAGCCTCGCTCCTTGAGTCTGCTCTCATAAGACAGGTTTTTCATTCCTCACATCATCCTAGCAGCCTTTCTCTGTGCTAGTTCCAGTTTGGATTTATTGTTCGTAAACATGGGGAACCAGAGCTGCACACAATACTCCAGATAAGTTCTCACTAGGACCATGTATAATGGCAATAACACTTTCCCGTCTCTATTGAAAATATCGCTGCAGATGCATTTTAGGATTGCTTTAGCCTTTTTCATGCTTGCATCACACTAGTGGCTAATAGTCAGCCTGTGAATAACCAATATGCCCAGGTCTGTCTCCCTCTCTGTTACTTTCAACTGAAAAATCCCCCGATTATAGCAAAAATTCTTGCTCTTAGCCCCTAAATTAATGACCTCGCACTTTGCGCTATTAAAATTCATTCCATTTCTATAATTCCAGTTTTCAAGGCCATACAGCTCTTCTTGTATGCTATTCTGAGCCTCCTCAATATTGTGAGCCTGAACTCACTGCTGCATGGCTACACACGGCAGTGAACTGTTAATTCGAACTAAGTCCTACTGTTACTCCTCATTCCACAAGGAATGAGCCGCGTGGCAGTGAGTTCGGGCTAGTGAAATTTCAAAATGGCGACTGGACAGGAACATGCAAATAAAGCCCGGGATATGTAAATCCCGGGCTTCATTTGCAACTCCAGTCGTCTCATTTGCCTACCTAGCTCGAATTAATGAGCTAGTGTAGACATACCCAAAGAGATTAAGCTGTTGTAGCACGATCTACCTTTTGTAATATCATGTTGCATTTTTCCCAATTACCATTTACCTCTGTTGCCTTGTTTACTTTCTCTTTCAAAATGTGTTCCAAAACTTTGCACAGAACTGAAGTCAAACTAACAGAATTCTAGTTTCCTGGCTCACTTTCTCCTTCCTTTTCTTAAAAACAGGAACTATATTAGCAGTTCTCCAGTCATAACATATGGCCCCCCAGTTTACAGATTCATTAAAAATCTTTCCTAGTGGACTTTCAATTTCATGTGCCTGTTGCTTTAATATTCTTGGATGAAAATTGTCCAGGCTCTGGTTTTAGTCTCCTTAAACTGGTTTGAGTTGGACTTCCACTTCAGATGTGGCCATTTCTACTTCCACATCCTCATTGTCCACCCTGCCACCATCCTTAAGATCCTTATTACCCTTATTCACAATTGACATAATATTCCACTAGGTGCTGGGCCATGCCTAAATTATCTTTAATCTCCACCCCATTTTACTGGGCCCACTTCTTTCCTTGTTTTCTTTTTATTTATATGGCTAAAAAATCTGCTGTAATCCAAACAGGAATTAATTCAGGAAAGTCCAATGGCTTGCATTATAAAGAAAGTCAGTCTGGGATCACACTTAGCTTTATGAAACAAAAAACAGGACTATGTAGCACTTTAAAGACTAACAAGATGGTTTATTAGGTGATGAGCTTTCGTGGGCCAGACCCACTTCCTCAGATCAAATAGTGGAAGAAAATTGGCATGACCATATATACCAAAGGATACAATCAAAAAAATGAACACATATGAAAAGGACAAATCAAATTTCAGAACAGAAGAGGGATGGGGGTGGGGGAGGCAAATGTCTGTGAGCTAATGATATTAGAGGTGATAATTGGGGAAGCTATCTTTGTAAAGGTTACGATAATTAATATCTTTGTTCAGACCTAAGCGTAAAGTGTCAAATTTAAGCATGAATGACAGTTCAGTGGATTCTCTTTCAAGTTTGGTGTTAAAATGTCTTTGAAGCAGGATGCAGGTAATCAAGTCGTTGAGACAATGCCCTTTCTGGTTGAAATGGCAAGAAACTGTTTTTTCATTGTGAAAGAGCTTTATGACCTCTTATGAAAGAATGATGCTTCTATCACTTCTTTTGGAAGATTAAACACTTGAAATCTCCCTGTAAGGAACAATAACACTGTTAGGACGTAAATATGAATACTTTTTATTACAAGCATTTAATGTCTATAAACATGAAGGCTGTGTCTAGACTGGTAAGTTTTTCCAGAAAATCATCTGCTTTTCCGGAAAAACTTTCCAGCTGTCTACACTGGCCTCTTGAATTTCCAGAAAAGCACTGACGAGCTCATGTAAAATCATCAGTGCTTTTCCGGAAAAACTATACTGCTCCCGTTTGGGCAAAAGTCTTTTTCCGAAAGACTTTTGCGCAAAAGGGCCAGTGTAGACAGCATAGTACTGTTTTCCGCAAAAAAGCCCCTATCGTGAAAAAGGCGATCGGGGCTTTTTTGCAGAAAACCGCGTCTAGATTGGCCACGGATGCTTTTCCGCAAAAAGTGCTTTTGCGGAAAAGCATCCTGCCGATCTAGACGCGCTTTTCCGAAAATGCTTTTAGCGGAAAACTTTTCCGTTAAAAGCATTTTCGGAAATTCATGCCAGTGTAGACATAGCCTAAGTGAAAGCTCACAGGACTCAGGTATTTCAAACTTCCCATATTCATCAATCTTCATTAGATCTACTAGGATAATTTTAAAAAAATTGCTTGATTTTTAAAAAGGAGTAATTTCTGTGGATGTCAGTGGGACTAACTTACAGTACATAAAGTCAACTACATGCACATATGTGCACATCTCTTTTGAAGATCAGGGCCTGCTATTATTGAACAGAGGTCATTGAAATGAATTGCTGCAGAAATGAACCTTTGTCGCTAGGTGGCAGTATTGGTGAAGAAATAAAGCACCAGAGTGCAGGCATTCAGTATGCTTCCTTCCTTGAGGATTGTGCTTACCGTCAGAATAGGACACTTCACTCAACTTCACATTTAACTTAGCTGGCTACCCTACCTCTTCTCATGATCCAAAGCATTTAGGGCTTTATTGAAAAACCCCCCACATCTTAAACTTCACACTGAAACAAGTTTCCTTGTCCTTAATAAGAATATAGGACTCTTAGTAGAGTCTAGACTACATGGCTCCGTCGACGGAGCCATGTAAAATAGTTTACTCAGCATAGTCAAAGAAGTGGGGATTTCAATAATTTCCGCTTCATTAAAATAAAAATGGCCACCGCGCTGTGCCGACAATCAGCTGATCCGGCACAGCGTGGCAGTCTAGATGTGGCGTGGTTGACAAGGGAAGCCTTTGTCGACTGCTCCGGTATGCCTCGTGAACTGGAGCAGTCGACAAAGGCTTCCCTTGTCAACCACGCCGTGTCTAGACTGCCGCGCTGTGCCTGATCAGCTGATCGTTGGCACAGCGCGGTGGCCATTTTTATTTTAATGAAGCGGGGATTATTTAAATCCCCGCTTCTTTGTCAATGGAGCCATGTAGTCTAGATGTACCTCTAGTGTTTCACTGTCTTTGTTTTTCTAGAATTTAGAAACCAAAGTCCTTGAATCAGTGGAATGATAGCTATATAATGGTAGGTGTTTAATGGTGTTTAATATTAGGTCCAAAATGAGACAGGCAGTCAGGTGATGGGCTGCCAGATAAGAGCCCAAATACAAAGAGAAGTGGATCCAGCCCCACTTCCCCTCAATGTAATGTTTGGGTACTGCTGGATCTGGATTAGTATTTCTGACCAGTGTTGTGTGTAAGCTGAGTGGTTGAGCTGCCGCACAAGAAAGATTCAAATGATACCCACATGAGGAGCAGAATGCATGCAGCACTGTCAGCCAACAGCATGTGTTTTGACTGGTGGTGCACATCTGCATATGCTACAGTGCACATAACATTTATTCTGCACATGGGTGAAAAAAATTTGAGGGAAAATTATCTGTGACTATGTCCCTAAACTTTAGGAAAGTTCACACTTGTATCCAAATCTAGATCTAGATCCAAACTCTGCATGGTGCTCATTTCTAATCACAGCAGAAAATCTATGTGCCTACAATTTGAGAGAGCCCACTCCCCTCTCTCCTCCCACTGTCTCTACTATTGCAGTTCTGTGTAGAATATTTTAACATGATTAGATATTTCTAAGTTCAAAAAGCACACACACACAAATCTCCTCAGGAGGCCATGGACATGAATTCCAACAGCAGGTACAGCAGTGGCAATGGGGCAACCAACCACTCATGCACCCCGTGGGCACCTTCAAAATACATGTGGCTGAAGCAGTGTGCCCATGGGTTTCGATGTCCTAGAAAGAACAACAGGCAACTCAGGGATCGCACTGCGAAAGTATCTGAGATCATCCACAGAAACCCTTGTAGCGCCCCCTCTCCACCTGGTTACCTTCTTTTAGAGCCAATCTCCTTTCAGGTTCGGATGGATAGGTCTGGGTTCTTCTGGATCCCGCCACCTACTCAATTTTATTCTTTCTGATTGATGTACTTGGCGGTGCCTCCACCCCCCTCACTCCTTCCTAGCAGGGTTGCCAGGGCAGCTTGGGAGGAAAATTCTAGCCCAGGATAATCCCCACGTATTCGCCAGATAGTTGGAGACTCCCAGAAAATAACACAAACACAATCACTATAATAAACACAATTATATTAAACAGGAGACAATTATAACAGAACAGGGTAAAACATTATTTTTAGGGTCACCGGTGCCCTGCAACTGTGAAGTTAGTGTCCCGTTGGTACACGTACTTTGTTGGGGCCCTTGATGACTGTTGACCACACAATCCTTCTCTGCAGAGGTTTAGCAGTGGGGCTGACTAGGTCCAGTACAGCCCAAAGGACTCACAAATGGGAGAAGGCAGTAAATCCCTCCACAGTTTAATAGGCTGCAGGTAATAAAATCCCCAAACAAATTCCCTGACTTACTAACTAAAAATTGGTGCACTCACACACTCCATGAATGAGCCTCAGGTTGAGAGATGACTCAGTCTCTGCAAAGGGCTGCTCTCTTCTCACAGGGGTCCTCTTCAAGCAGGAACCAGGCTGCTTCGGTCCCAGAATTTCCCCTCACCGTGAAGGGGTGCAGGGCTCAAGATGCAGACCACACAACTGCACCAAAATTCAAAACTACAGCCTCCCAGGCCAGCCTCCAGACCCACACAGCAGGCAGCAGCCCTGAACTTGCTGCTAGAGCCCAGCTGACCATGCAGTGACTCTCTCACCCAGGGAGCTGGAGAGCCAACTCCGCCTGGCTGGGGAAGCCTCCCAGCAAACTCCACAACTGGGAATCAACAGTGGAGACATAAACCCAGCTGAGGGATCCTGCCTTCAGGTCCCTAGAGGCTAGCTCTCAGGGGGAACCCTGCATGCAGGCCTGGGGCTTACTAGCTCCCACACACTCAGTCCTCCCCTTTTCCTGGCTGGCTCCAGACTCCCCCCAACAATGGTCTCTCCTTCCCCCTGGGAGGGGCATCTCACTCCCTGTGGGTTGCCGGGCAGACTCTGGCCCTGGTAGGGAGGGGGAGCCAAGGCAAACTCAGAGTGCCTCTCCCTGAGCTGCCAGCAGACAAGGCCCCGGGAATCCAAGCAATCTCCTTGGGGGTTACACCCTTATTGTGTGCTTCAAGGAGTCAGACACAAAGCATCTTGAATACACTGCTATTAGGGTTGCCAGGTGTCCGGTTTTTGCCCAGACAGTCTGTTATTTCTGACCCCTGTCTGGTAAAAAAGAAAAAATTGGGCATGTAAAATGTCCGGGATTTTCTGTTTTTCTTGGGTGGAAGGCCGGCGGGGACATTGTTCTCCTGCTGCATCTGGAGTTGGCGGAGGGCGGGGAGGGGAAGGGAGTGAGGAACAGGGGGATTCTTAAAGATGCATTGACCTTTTTTTGTTCTCCCGAGTTTTTAGGGGTTTTTTTTTGCTCAACAACTTTCATCTCCTGATTTGTTTGTTTTTTCCAACAAGTTTGGTCTCCTGTTTTTTGTTTTTTGTTTTGGTTTTTTGGGAGGTTTTTTTGCTCAACCCAGTTCTTTTCCTGCCATGTTCAGGAGTTTTGGTGAAAGCATCTGGCAAGCCTAACTACTACTGAAATGGGGATGGTTTGGATTTTGCAGAATCAAAACTATGGGCTTGTTCATTTGTGGCCCACCAAACCCGGGGAGATGATAACATGGTTCTGACTGACCCATTTCGAAACCTCAACCAATATTTTACATCTGTAGCTTCCAAAGTAACTAGGCCCCCATTGTTCCAAACAGAAATAAAAAGTGTGCATCAGGAAAAAGATAAGCAGAAAAAGCAGCACCTACTGTGAATCTGTTCTTTTCCTCCCACACAAGGAACCTAATTAGCTCAGTGCACACATGGCAAATCAGTATCAGCTACTGCTCAGACTGCCACTGTCTGGTGGCATTTGCTCTGAGTTTAGCAGAAAGGACTTGGATAAGTACCCAGATATATGGATACTTATCTGAACCAAAACTGCCACTCAGCTAAGCCTCAGGACCAAAATGCATAAAGTCATAGCTATGCCTGGAGTAGGCATGTGCAACTCCTTGGGGCTAAATTCACCACTGGCATAACCAAGTGTAATTATATTGAATGGAAGGAATGACCTTGTCCCACTAATTTCATTGGTATTATTCCCACTCACACTAGGTCTGAATTTGTCACCTAAGACCAATATTAATATGCTGCATTTCACTAGCACTTTCCTAAGAAAGTGAAACTTTGCATTACTCTGGGAAGTGTTAACTCCATTTTACAGGTGAGGTTAAATGACTTGGCCAAGGCCAAGCAAAAAGTCAGTGACAGAGCAGGGAACAGAGACCGGAATTCCTGAATCCCAGGTTTTAACTTTTAGAATAGGGTCTCTCCTTATTTAGAAGGTAAAATGAGGCATGGAAGTAGTATATTCTCTCTGTAAGAGGAGCCATCTCTGCATGGAAAAATATGATATACAGCATGGCATTGGAGTGTCCTTGAGATATAAGAAAAAAAAGTGAGAAGACTGCTAATTCCAGAGGATCAGTGTGTACTCAAACATCGTAAACATTTTTTTTAAATGACAAACTAGAAAAGAGAAATCCCTGTTGTCCCTTGACAGTGTTAGCGGGTGTTGTCTGTACTTTAATTTCTCTTTCCTTATCTCAGAATGTTATAAGTGATTAGTTATATAAACAAACGTTCTAAATCACAAATCCATAACCAACACTGCAGTTTAGAAAGCCAGAAGTAACAAATTAGAATAATAAGACAAACAAAGCATGAGATGGATCCTGGGAGTACATGTGGGGTAGGGGTTGAGAAGAGAAATTTTGCAATAGACAGAATAAGACAGAAAATAAAATAAAAGCAAAGATTGCTGGTTTTGATAGGATTTATTTTTAAATCAAGAGCTATGCAATTTTAAAGGCTTTTGGCTACAAATTCACATGAATGGCAGTATCTATAATTTTGGTTCCAAAAATGTGCAAATGAAAGACTTAAAGCTCAACAAAAATAACAGAAAATCCTAGTGCAGACAGACATTGCAAAAGTGAAGATTAGAAAAAGACCTTTGGCAACTTTGGATCAGAATCATAGGCTAAGTCCCTCCCCTTCACACACTCACACACACACACACACACACACACACACACCTCCAACCCCAAGCTGAAAACTAAAGTGTTCCATGGTTAGAAAACACATTGGCTGAGGAATGTGATTGCTACAAGAACCTTGAGACTCTGACCGGGGGCACCTAGAAATTGTGAGTATCCCCAGTGCTTTGTTGTACGAAAGAAGGTTGTTGAGCTGCTTGTTGCTTAACTTGTTCCAGGTTTTCCTCCAGATTCAAATCTCAGCACAGCTCATGTGTCTATAAATCTATAGCTGCCTGAACTGTTTTCCCCAGTGAGTAACTTTTATACAACTTCCTAGACTATACAGGACTTGGATTTCTAGCAGCTCAAAAAGAGAGAGTGAGCACAAATGTTCTGTTCTGTGAGGAGGTCTCTCTTCTTGTTTATTTCTCTTGTTCTAACAAAACAGATGTATTTTGACACTGCAGCCATGGTCATAACCCACTTGCAGTGAAATCACCTAGTGAACTAGAATGAAATGTTCCACAAATACATGCAAGAAAATCACCTCACTCCTGGAAATTTCACTAACCCGGACTGTGTTTTCTGATGCCTTGCATTTATTTTAGTCTCAGAGGGGTAGCTGTGCTAGTCTGTCACTTTAAAAAAAAATAGTCCTGGAGCACCTTAGAGAGGATCAGAAATATTTATAGTATCACAGGCTTTCGTGGGCAAAACCCACTTCATCAGATGAGCGGGAGAGGAATAACGTAAACCCAGAATTTATAACAGAAAAAGAAGGGGGGAGAAGTACCTGTCAATTGTAAGACTGGTGCTAATGGGGCTAATTAAGTGGGCTGGAAGTGTCCCATATTTAGCTTTTGATGTAAAAAGGAGGTGTTAAATTCAGGGAAGGCTGGTTTTATTTTAGTACAGGGTCTAAAGAGTTATAAACCATTTCCTGGACATGTATCCCTTAGGTTGCAGTTGGGGACATTGAGAAAGTGCTCTGTATTGCAATGAGAGGGACTTTGGTTGGATTCCTGACCAGAGACTCATCTGGTCAATTAAGCAGCATGTGGCTGTTTGATCTCCTTGGCTAGATGGAGAATGAGTGTGACAAGGAGCTGGTAGGTGTTAAAGTAATAGAAAAAAATCAAGCATTAAGCTAGCAGTGTTGCAGCTCTACACAGACGGTGTGATGACAATATCGCAAGCAGTGCCAGTGGCTGCTTTGCAGACATTCATAGTGAACATCATGCTATGTTACAGCACTTTTATTCATTGCATGACCGGCCTGTCGGTGAATGGGGTGGGATTATTAGTCTTGGAGAGCGGAGTCATGAATTCTCAGAATAAGCCCCAGTGCAGCAATTTCAGTGCAGACTCCCCTGTGGTCCAGCAATCTCTCTCAGCCTTGACTTAGCTGGATCAACTCTAGGAATGAGAGAATGCTTCACTCTCCACAATTCATCCAGTCCTTGGCCATAGAAACATAGGAATCGTCACGCTGGTTCAGACCGAGCTCCAGCTACGGAGTTTGGTACCCACTCTCTGGCAGCACTTCAATGCTCCTAAAGGCAAGTAAGAACCACATCATGACAGGTTCCCTCTGGGCTCCCTCTCACACTCTGATGCTGTGACAAGCTGCAAATCTCTCCAGATCCTGCATGTACACAGACATCCCCTGGTGGGGACACACCTAGCTCAGGTACATGAATGCATCTTCTTGCCACTTGTGAACTAACAATAGAGACACTGCAGCCACTTCACCCATCTGCCTAGCCTAGAACCCCAGGCTTTGACCATCCTGCCCTGGTGAGAAGCCTGACCAGTGGAAGTTTATAACCCAGTCTGCCTCACCCTCAGTGTGGAGGGGACATGTTCTATGAGTCTACTAGAACAGGACGGGACCTTGAGAGGTCATCAAATCCAGTCCCCTGCCCTCACGGCAGGACCAAGCACTGTCTAGATCATCTCTGATAGATGTCTATCTAACCTGCTCTTAAATATCTCCAGTGATGGAGATTCCACAACCTCCCTAGGCAATTTATTCCAGTATTCAACCACCCTGCCAGCTAGGAAGTTTTTTGCAGTGTCCAACCTAAATCTCCCTTGCTACAATTTAAAAGCCCATTGCTTCTTGTCCTATCATCAGAGGTCAAGGAGAACATTTTTTCTCCCTCCTCCTTGTAACACCGTTTTAGATACTTAAAAGCTGCTATCCTGTCCCCTCCCAGTCTTCTTTTCCAAACTAAACAAACCAGATTCTTCAGTCTTCCCCCATAGCTCATGTTTTCTAGACTTTTAATAATTTTCTTCTCTGGACCGTCTCCAATTTCTCCACATCTTTCCTGAAACGTGCTGTCCAGAACTGGACACAATATTCCAGCTGAGGCCAAATCAGTGCAGCTCTTATTCTTGAGCAGATTTCCTAACCACGTCAACCAAAACCTACTGTTTAAGGTAAGATATAAAACAGATTTATTAAGAGCGAGAGAGATTTTAAGTGACTATAAGTAATAAGTACAGATCAAAGTTGGTTACCTAAAAAATAAAAGTAAAATCACTATCTGTGTTCCATGAACTAGAGTGTATTTGAATCAAGCAGGGTCTCTCCCTCACAGTATAGTTCCTTTATAACCAAGCTGGGATTGTCCTTTCCATTCCAAATGTTTGGTCCTCCCAACAGGCTTCCAGATGTTGAATTGCTGGGGGAAGGGATGCCAAGTGATGATGTCACTTGCTCTTTTTTACAGTTTCTTCCAGCTTGCTGGAAACATCCATTGAATTGTTTACTATGCATTATCTCTAAAAAGCATCCATTGTATAGGTTCCTGGGACAGCCCTTGTGAATGTATATTCTCTTTAATGGGCCATTAGCACATGTGGTGCCTCCACTATTGCATTTGTAAGGCTGGCTGTGAGTGTTTCTAACTTCACAACATATGTCAGTAACACACACACAGCAAAACTTCATAACTCCACTGACAGTGATAGCAAATACAACCCACCAGGGTATTAATATTCAGCAGATCAAGGCTCTTAGAATGATCTCTCACATGGCCTGTGTTATAGAAAGCATGTCATACTCTTATTATCATGGTAAATATGGGGGTACCAAGTGTAACACTCACAGTTGGCAGATGTGGGATAATCGGCTCCTCATGAAGATCTCCTCAAATCATTAAAGGTTAGAGATTGGTTTAAATCCAGATACACAAAATTTTATCTCCTGGTCTATTCTCCTTTGTTACCAGTAATTGAGAGCACTTTCAATATTTTTGTTTTCCACATCAACATTTCAGCTGAAATTTCCTTTCAGGATGAAGAAAACAATTATGTCAGTTGTGATCATGGTTTTTATGAGGTGAGGTCAGTCGACTAGGGACAGAGCTAAGTCATCCAATTCTTTTCAGAAAGGCCACGGAGCAGCCATTAACTGATAATGTCTTTCAGTCACTGCCCCACTAGGCCACATTTGATCCATTGAGCATTCTGTACTGCAGCATTAATTGAAAACACTTTACATTAGCCTCAGTTTCATTTTTACTTACTATCTTCAAGTGAGAGGAATGGTGACCCTCATAATTCCTTGCCTTCCACAGCCAGCCTGCGTGGCTTACGGCAAGTTACATAGGTGCCTCCTTCCCAGTTTTAGGCATCACTGCAACCCACAAAACAACCTCTTCGATGTCACCTATTCCTGAGGGTGATTAAAGAATCTTTGGAGAAGAGGGACTGGATCCTGGGTCTCCTACCTATCAATTGGGTCCCCTAGCCATTGTCTCTCTCTGACCAATGACTCTATTTATGCAGAGTAGACCAATTTCTGCAGGTGAGACCGAGGGACACTCCCACCAGACTATCCCACTTTGAGAGGAGTGGGAAGCCCTATTCAAATTCTCTCCACCTCAGGCACAGAGGGGAACTGAATCTGACCTTCTACATCCCAGGTGAATACTTTAATCGCTGAGCTAAAATTTATATGGTGCGGGATGGCACCAGCTCCTCCACTGGCTATTTTGCATGGCTGTAAGTGCCTGCCACACTCCTCACAAGAAATAACTTGTATTTCTTAGAATTGTCCCCAAGCCAGGTTTTGCTTCTCTCAGACTCCTAATATGCAGGCAGGTATGTGTGTGGGCATTTGCCCTCAGTTGGATAGAATCAGAATTGATAAAAGATTTTGTGTGTCTGTTGTCTTCCAGTAGCAGCAAACTAGAGACACTATAACGCAGGGGTGGGCAAGATACGGCCCTCAGGTTTGTTCTGGCCCACCGAGCCTTTGGATCCAGCCCACAGTCTGCCCCACCGAGACCCTCAAGAAGCTCCCTGCCTGCTGCAGTTCCAGGCTGCTCCATGTTCCCCTTTGTGCTATGTACCGGGGCAGGAGAAGACTTCACATGCTACCCACTCCCCCGTTGCCCCCAGCACAATCATGACAACTCCTGCAATGATTGTGGTAGTGGCGGGGGTAGTATGCAAGTTCCATGCCCCTGGTACGCAGCGCAGGGAGCCATATGGAGCAACCAGCCGCTTTGAGCAGCCTGGGACTGCAGCAGGCAGGGAGCCTGCCTGAGGGTACCTCTGGACTGCTGGCTGGGAGCCGCCTAAGTAAGTGCCTCCTGGCCACAGCCTGCATCTGGCACCCTACGCCCTCCTATATCCCAACTCCCTGCTCGAGGTTACTACACCCTCTGGCCCGGGTCACTACCAAAACCCTCTGCACCCTCCCTCCACCAGATCACAATGCCCTCCTAGGCCCTGCACCCCCTCCTTCACCTCTAACTGAGGCCAAACTTTCTCCTCCACCCATACTCCCTCCCCAACCCTACACCTCTCCCTCAGGTCAGAATCCTTTCCTGCACCCATACTCCCTCCCAGACTCTGCACCCCAATATCGTGCCCCAGGTCACAGCCTACTCCTTCACCCAAACTCTCTCTCAGACCTCACACCCTCTCCTGCACCCCAGTCCCGTACTTTGAGCTGTCTTCTGCACCCAGCCCCTGTTCTGGACCCCACACCTGCCCCATAGAAAAGTGTGGCCCTTGTTACCAAAATCTTGGAATGGCTCTCCAATAAAAATTATTGCCCACCCTGCTACAAAACCTAGTCTTATTGCAGCTAACAAAGATTCTCCTTTAACCCAAGGGGTTTTTGGAAACTACAAACCCTAGATGCACCCACACTCAAAAATCCAAATTAGTAGGAGGAGTGGGTTTGAATCAAAGGCATATTGACTTCCACCCTGTGCCATGCCCGTGAGTTCCTTCAGCCCAGGAGCACATACAGTTCCGATATTAATTAAAACCTGTTTGTTGCCTCCTCCTTTAGTAGAGTGCTAGGACAGGGCTTTGGCTGGGCACACCAGGGCATTTTTGGAGCAGAATGGTAAACACAGTAAGGCAGGCAGAGGGACTCTCTGAGTCCTTGCTTAAGAATTAAAGGTATGAGCGAGGAATGCAGAGTTACTGCACTAATTGCTCATCCTTGGGGGCATGGGTCCAAATGCTGCCTTACGGTTGCTACTGAAATAATTTGTTTGGTGGCTGTTATTGAATGTGGCTACCCTATAACACAGCAGGATGCAGCTGGCATTCCCCTCCTCCGATTCCATCCATGAAGTTGGTCTCCTCAGATCTCCAGCCACCGGTCTGTGCTGGAGTTATGGCTCAGCCCTTACAAGCAAGTGACAAATCCAACCCTTTCTGGGGCAGCAAAAGTCCAACAAAAAATCCCGAAGTGTCCCTTTGTTCTTCGGGGATTTTCTGCAGCCTGCCTTCTGGGCCTGGTTCCTACTCCCAGTTCCTAGTCCTGGTTGCTAGGCTGCCTTAAAGAGGACCTCACTGATCTAGTGTAGAGGACTCGTTCCACAGGCTGGTTCCCCCTGGAGTAGCCAGCCTGTTGCAGAACCTGGCTCAGAGACTTCCACATGAGCCCTCCCACTTCTTGTGGATCATCCCTGGCTGATCTCTCTCAGTCCTTTTTATAAGACCCAGGTGACCATTAAGGGATCACATGATCTTTTGTAGTCCTGTTTTCTCCGTCTGGGAAGCAGCCAATTAATTATAACACAAGTGAGGTTGGCCCTGTATCTGGACTTGATGGAAAGCCTATACTTGAGAAGAACGTAGGCCTTGAAACAGGCATTGACAGAGCTGTATGTCTGGAATGGAGTTTCTGCAGGCAAGGAGTGAAGTGTATTAGCAGTTTGCCTGGTTTCTGCCTGTCATGTGGCTGACTTCAGCTAGAAGTAGCTGTGCATTCTGACTCCTACAAAAAGAAAACAGAAGACAACCACTAAACCAGCAGTGGCCATCAAAGTGGATTAAACCTCAGAACAAACATCAGCTGGCAAAAGGCCACGCATTTTATATCCTGAGGCTGCAACGGGAATGCTGCATGTCAGCACAAGGCACGCTGCATTGGGACTTTGCAAATCTCTCTGGTAGAGCCAAGCTGTAGACACTCCACTCTGAAAATCCTATAAAAGAATCCCAGTTACAAAGGCAGGAGTATTCAAGTCTGCTGCAGAATAATCCACACAGTGGGGAAGCGTTGTCTTGAGAAATTATTTGAACAGGTTGTTATTGTGCAATCTCCGTCTTCTCCGTTTATGTAACATGCCACAATTTCAAGTGTCAGCACAAAAATCTCTCTTCTGCCTTGCATGCAACCTCTTCATTTCCTTCCCTCTGCTATTTTTGATTGTGTATCTTTGGATATGAATGGTGTATCAACTCCATGAGCTTCTGGGGACTGAATTTGTATGACAGACATAAAAACAAAACTGCAGTGTGTTGAGCGGCCTAAGCAAGTGCGGGTATCACTGCCTTCTGCTACATGCAATCAATATTGTCCTATACTATATACATCCCTGTCAGGGATGATCTACATGGTGCTTGTCCTATTGTGCGGGCAAAGGGGCTGGACTTGATGACCTCTTGAGGTCCCTTCTAGTTCTACTGTTCTATGATTCTAAACCATAGGTGGTTCTCCTGTAGCCCACATAATCGTATTTGCATCAGGAGTTTTATTCCCTAGGGTACGTCTACACTACATGCCTCTGTCGGCAGAGGCATGTAGATTTGTTTGTTCAGCAAAGGTAAATGAAGCCGCGATTTAAATGATCGCGGCTTCATTTACATTTACATGGCTGCCACGCTGAGCCGACAAACAGCTGATCAGCTGTTTGTCAGCTCGCCGCTAGTCTGGACGTTCCCCCTGTCAACATCAAAGCCCTTTGTCGGCAGCCCCTTTAAACCTCATTCCACGAAGAATAACGGGGCTGCCGACAAAGGGCTTTGATGTCGACAGGGGGAACGTCCAGACTAGCGGCGAGCCGACAAACAGCTGATCAGCTATTTGTCGGCTCAGCGCGGCAGCCATGTAAATGTAAATGAAGCCGCGATCATTTAAATCGCGGCTTCATTTGCCTTTGCTGATCTGTCTAATCTACATGCCTCTGCCAACAGAGGCATGTAGTCTAGACACAGCCTTAGAGTCCCCATGAAGAGATGAGTATCTAAAGTGTATAGTGACAACCACAGAATACCTTGAAAGTGAACTGTCAGTGCACTTTACTGTGGCTATGTTGCTCTGATCCATACTGCCTGAGGAAACCAGTGCTTAGGATATTACTGTATATTGCATTCTCCTGAATCATAGAATCTTAGAATCATAGGACTGGAAGGGACCTCGAGAGGTCATCGAGTCCAGCCCCCCGCCCTCAAGGCAGGACCAAGCTCTGTCTACACCATCCCTGACAGATGTCTATCTAACCTGTTCTTAAATATCTCCAGAGAGGGAGATTCCACCACCTCCCTTGGCAATTTATTCCAATATTTGACCACCCTGACAGTTAGGAATTTTTTCCTAATGTCCAATCTAAACCTCCCTTGCTGCACTTTAAGCCCATTACTCCTTGTCCTGTCCTCAGAAACCAAGAGGAACAAATTTTCTCCTTCCTCCTTGTGACACCCTTTTAGATATTTGAAAACCGCTATCATGTCCCCCCTTAATCTTCTTTTTTCCAAACTAAACAAGCCCAGTTCATGAAGCCTGGCTTCATAGGTCATGTTCTCTAGACCTTTAATCATTCTTGTCGCTCTTCTCTGTACCCTTTCCAATTTCTCCACATCTTTCTTGAAATGTGGCGCCCAGAACTGGACACAGTACTCCAGCTGAGGCCTAACTAGTGCAGAGTAGAGCAGCAGAATGACTTCACGAGTTTTGCTTACAACACACCTGTTGATACAACCTAGAATCATATTTGCTTTTTTTGCAGCAGTGTCACACTGTTGACTCATATTCAACTTGTGGTCCACTATGACCCCTAGATCCCTTTCCTCCATGCTCCTTCCTAGACAGTCGCTTCCCATCTTGTATGTATGGAACTGATTGTTCCTTCCTCAGTGGAGCACTTTGCATTTCTCTTTATTAAACTTCATCCTGTTTACCTCTGACCATTTCTCTAACTTGCTAAGGTTATTTTGAATTATGTCCCTATCCTCCAAAGAAGTTGCAACCCCACCCAGTTTGGTATCATCTGCAAACTTAATAAGCGTACTCTCTATCCCAATATCTACATCATTGATGAAGATATTGAACAGTACGGGTCCCAAAACAGACCCTTGAGGAACTCCACTTGTTATTCCTTTCCAGCAGGATTTAGCACTGTTAACAACAACTCTCTGACTACGGTTATCCAGCCAATTATGCACCCTCCTTATCGTGGCCCTATCTAAGTTATATTTGCCTAGTTTATCAATAAGAATATCATGCGAAGAAGAAGAGGAAGTGAATGCTGGTCTCTATACTAGGTACTAGTTACAAAACCTAAGCTATTTCCTCTTCTACGAGTTTCTTTACATGGATAGCTGGCCAGTCTGGCCCCTACTGGTGTACACTAAAAAGTTGCTAGTAACCCTTAATGTAGTACTATTTGAAAGCAGGGTTCACATGAGCCCATTACCCTGTAACACTAGTGCTTGTGAGAATTTACACACCTCTAGTGGAGGTGCCCTTTGTCCATGGCACTGGGTGCAATGTATCCAAGTCTGCTGAGGGAGTTGGCTGATGTGATTTCAGAGCCTTTGGCCATTATTGTAGAAAACTCATGGGTTGTGTCTAGACTGCATCCCTTTTCCGTAAAAGGGATGCAGATTAGACACATCGCAATTGCAAATGAAGCAGGGATTTAAATCTCCCCCGCTTCATTTGCATGAGCATGGCTGCCGCTTTTTTCTGGCTCGGGGCTTTGCCGGAAAAAAGCGCTAGTCTAGACTGGGATCTTTCAGAAAATAAAGCCTTTTCTGAAAGATCCCTTAGCGGCAGCCATGTTCAAGCAAATGAAGCGGGAGAGATTTAAATCCCCGCTTCATTTGCAATTGCGATGTGTCTAATCTGCATCCCTTTTATGGAAAAGGGATGCTGTCTAGACACAGCCATGGTGATCAGGAGTTGCCCCAGATGACTGGAGAAAGACAAATGCAGTGCCCATCTTTAAAAATAGGAAAAAAGAAACTCTGGGGTGCTACAGTCTGGCCAGCCTCATCTCAGTTCCCAGAGAAATCATGGAGGGGATCCTCAAGGAATCCATTCTGAAGCATTTGGAAGAGAGGAAGGGGATCAGGAACAGTCAGCATGGATTCACCAAAATTAAGTCATGCCGGACCAACCTGATGGCTTCTATGATGAGATAGCTGGCTCTGTAGATAGGGGGGAGGTGACAGATATACCTTGACTTTAGCTTTAGCAAAGTTTTTGATACGGTTTCACACAGTATTCTTGCCAGCAAGTTAAAGAAGTACAGCTTGGGTGAATGGATTACAAGATGGATAGAAAGCTGGCTAGATCGTTGGACTCAATGGCTAGTGATCAATGGCAGCCTTCATCTACCTGAAGGGACACAGAGTCGATGTCAATGTAGTTAGGTCAATGCAGTGGCAGTGTAGACACTGTTGCTTACATTGACTGTTGCTGGCTTTCAGAAGCTGTCCCACTATGCACCACACTGACAGTTCAAGTGGTGCAAACACTCCTGGTGAGGATGCAATCCATGGACACCAGGAGCAAAGTGCAGTAAGAACAAGTGATGTCATTACTGCAGTAGGTTGAGTTAACTGTGTAGTGTAGATGTGCCCTAACTTAATATTGTGTTTGAAAACTAGTGATTTACATTGATTTGGACATAAATATATGTTTCTAGTATAATATAGTGACACTCAGTCAATGGCTTTTGCCACATATTTCCTTCTCTTCTTGGGGTTAGGAACTGTGTGGTACTTTAATCTCAACACAAAGAAATAATTGCACAGCCAATCAGCTGCTAGGATTAGAAGTAAGGAAAAGTTTGGCAGGGCAGGCAGACCTAATAGGCACAGTGGGTAGCAGATGGGAGGGCACCCTGGGAAGATATGTGTATATTTTTGATATATAATTGCCTTAAACACAACCAAATCATTTTAAATTGGCATTACTGTTGCATTCAAATCACATCAGGCTCTGACCTAGTTAAATCTCCCTAACTAACCTAGTATGAGCCAATAGTATTTGGACAGGAGACCACCAAAGAAAATCAAAAGGTGCTGAAGGTGTATGATGGCACATAAAAATGAAGGTCAATTGTTAAATGTGAAATGGGTTCTAAATTGCCTGACCCCAGAGTATTATTTTAGGCCCATATTTATTGACAACACAAGTCAACAGCAGTGAACACTTTCCTCTTTCTTTTAGATAAGTTATTTCCCACAAGGGTTTACAAATAATAAAAAAGTTGAGGTGCTAGCCTTTGGATATTTGTTTAAATCAATTTTCTTTCTTATTGCAAGAGGATGTCATGCATTGCATGTCTTCTATATTGGTATTGGCAGCTTATCCTCATCATTGAAAATTTTCCACTCTCAACATTCAATTTAATACACAAATTAAATGTAATACACAAATTTAAATATTCCATATTTATAGCAAGCAAATTGTAGATTATCTGGAAATTTAGTAAAAGAAAGCAAAGCTAAGTAGATATTTGAAGATGCGTGTGTCCCTTGCTGAATTTAATTTGCTCCATTCATTTCTCCATTTATCCAGGCTCCACTAAACTCAAGGACTAACAGAAGGGTTTCCTTTTTCCAGTTCTTAGCTAATAAGAGCCATGCTGCTACTAATAAAAGTACTGTATTATTAAAGATTTATGTTCTTGAAAGGCCACACCATTAATTGGGAGACCTGAACACATTTCTAATCAGTCTTTCACTGTTATTGTATGATTGATATTAATGATTATGGTGCTTTTGGATCAAGACTTGTATATTAGAAGATAGAGATGGAAAAAACCCAGGTAATTTATCATACTACCACTGGAGAATTGTTCCCAACGGTACCTTTGTTGTGTGGTTCTTCAGGGTGAGCTTCAAGGATTCCTCCCAAGTGCAACATTTCAGAGCGTTAGGCAAGGAAAACATTCAAATCCCTGGTAGTCAGACTTTACATCACTAAGATTTTGCAATTTAACAATAACTGGAGCAGACTGGCCTTGTGTGAAATCTTCGGTCGAATTCTAGGCTCAGTGCCTTGCCCACCTCAAAAGGTTTGGAGTACTGTTCCCAAGCAACACGTGCATTGTATACTCAAGGATCTTCTTGGCCACACTTGTGAGGGAACCACATTCAGCTCTCCCCGGCTAAAAGAACGTGTTACTGAGGCTCAGGGCTCCTGAGGATAGAGAAATAAAGAGGAGAAAATAGCACCTGGGAGAAGTCCTCATCCCCAAAGCTAATGGGATAAATTCTCAACTGGTGTCCATTGCTGTGATTATAGTTTTCAGCTGCTACCTCAGTGCCACTAAAATCCTAAAACTAGTGAGAGAAGTCCATGTGCATAATATGCTGTTGGCAGAGGAGGATGAGCAAACCTTCAGTGTCTTGACTAGCAGTTGGACTGTTCCCACATCTCCCCATGGCTTGGCTCACTTCAACACTGCACCTTCTAGGAAGCATACAGACTGGGTGCTTGTCTCAGTGCTTTATATCTACGACTCTTAAACCTTAAACAAATGGGACCTTTGCCGGAGCCCACTGCAGTGTCAATATTGGTATGAAGCTTTGACTGCGATTGTGTGCACTGAAATCTGGCTGCCCTTGCATCTGATTGTACTCTCTTAACCCGAGTCAGATGTGGAAAGTCCCGGCAAGTTTTATGGGAGCAGCACTTTTCCTTTGAGAGCTTAAAAATGTACTTCAAGCATATAAGTAAACAGTTTTCTGCTTCGCTAGGAGCAATGCTGCATTACAAAGATCTTTGTACCACGGTCAATGATGCTATATAAAATTATTGATTGGCCACCTTTGCCTGCAGCCCTTGAAATACTGCCCAGGGCTGCAGTTTTTCCATTGATTTTCTCTTTGTAGAAAATCAGTAGGGAAATGAAATAGTGTCTGATCTTATTTGGGGAAGGGGGCAGAGAGGAGGAGGAGGACAATGACCCATATCGAAAGCTTCACGATTACAGCTGGGAGTAGAACACGCAATGCTGGAAATAGCTGCTAGAATAAGATAATAATTCTGTGGACAGGAGATGTGTATAATGATTAAAACTGAAACCCTTCAATACCAGCCAAGAAAGATCATGCAGTTGTTAAGCCTTTGGGAAATAATGTTAACACTTTCCATTGATTTGTAGTCTTATTGCGATGTGTCAGCTGTGTAGCTAGGGCTCATCTAATCCATTGCAGAGATGCAGCCTCCTTGGGCGGGCCACTGGAGCTGGATAACAGCAAAAATTTACACTTCACAACAAGTTAGGACAGGAAGAGAAGAGTAAGGCTAGGTTTACACTAGAAAGCTTAGAGCAGTGGAGCTGCGTTAGTGCAACTGGTCCTGTAAGATCTCTTGGGTAGACACCCTGGGCACATCTGCACAGCAGGGCAGAAGTCGAATTAAGCTACGCAATTTGAGCTATGTCAAGCGTAGCTTAAGTTGAAATAGCTTAACTCGGCTTTTGACACTGTCTACACAGCAGGAAGTCGAAGGAAGGATACTCTTCCTTCGACTTCCCTTACTCCTTGTGAAATGAGTGACACAGGAGTCAGATTAAGAAGTCCTCTAGCTCGGCATTATTTCAAAACAATGGCTTGCAGTGTAGAAACACTCTTTGTTATTTTGGAATAATGTCAGTTATTCCAAAATAATGCTGCTGTGTAGATGTACCCTCTATGCTCATGGGCAAGAGCTCTCCTATTGACATAATTAATCCACCTCCAACGAGTGGGAATAGTGATGTCGGCAACAGAAGTTCTACCGATGCAGCTTTGTGCACATCGGCATGTAGGCTGGCACTTGGGTGTGTGTGTGTGTGTGTAATATTCACACCATTCAGAGACATATGTTCACCAATATAAGGGATTGTGCAGACATAGCCTAATTCTATTGTGTATTAAAATTAAAATCGAGGGGATGATTTTAGTGAAGCAGAACACTCTCCCAACTATGCTTGTAAAAAGTGCTCTACTATCTTGAACAACAGTGAGTGATCAGGACCCCAATGTGACTTCTCATGGGAAAGACAGAACCCCTGCAAATACAGTGCCTATTGATACCATAGGAAAACAGTTCAGAATTAAGAAGGCCACATACCGAATTACCAAAACCATGTGCTGCAGCACCTGCAGGTTGCTCAGAGTTCTCCCATCTTGTACGGACCCAGCTCAATGCCAGCTGGTGCACTGCCATGGGATCTCCACCCAAAGTAGAACCGTTACAGATAATCCATGTTTTATAATGGTTATAAAACAAAGGCTGAAAACTGTTGCACTACTATAGTCAGCATCTCAGAAGGAGAAAGGGAAAGCACTCCTAGTCTGAGCTTTTTCTTGTCTTACGCAGCTATTGTAGCACTTTTGGGCCACTGAAAAATAGCACCCACTTCATAAAAACACACCCATCTGCAGCACAATGAGCCCCAGGTATAGACTAAAGTGCAGAAAGGGGAAAAAACATGTAATTAGTCGTCATCTGAATAGGGCTACTAGGGAAACTCTTGAGCCCATTGTAAAAATTCTACTATGAAACTCTTGGGAGGGCTGGGGAAGTTTTCCTGTTTCTAACAGATCTCATCTACCCCTGTCTGGAAAATACTGCTGAATCGTCTCGATCAGAGACTATAAAGGGTTTGTCTTTTTAGTGCACCAGGTGTCAGGTATGTTCAACAGAATCTGCCAGGGAAGGATTCCCCCAATAGTCTCCTATATTAACAGCCCTGATCAGGCTAAGCTAATTAAACAGTGTACAAACATGTCCAAGTGTAGAAACATACCTAATTACTCCCTTTAAGCTGATGAAGGCAGGTGAGCTTTTCACAGGGAATGGCAAAGCTTACTTGCTGAGTGTTTGTAAATCACATTAGGATCCTCATAAAGAATCCTCCATACAACACTGTAACTGCAAAGCCTCTTCATTTGGAATGTGATCTTTGACCTCTCCCCCAGAACCCTGAGTGCAAATCTGAATTGTATTGATGCAGAGTGCATAAGAACCACTTCTTACACAGACAGGGCTATTTCCAGTGAGCTACTGGATCCTGCAAAAGACCTTGCAGAATTGTATTGTCATGGGAGTACCCTACAGCATGGGTAACTCTGTTTGGCATTGAAACCTTTGATGGTCCTAGTGGGCATTCCTGGAAATGACAAAAGAGTCTTTGGCTCCTCTGGGTTTATAACAGATCCTGGTCCAGTATATAACACTGAATTAATGGCTGTGTCCAACATGCAGTTTTACAGTAGAGTCAAACTAATTTCTATGCAGTGGAGACTGGCTTGGTGAATTGTGAGCATTCAGTTGGACTGTCCCAGAGAGGAGATTAGATAGGTCAGACTGTATATTTTAGAAGCGCTGTTATTTTGGTCTTCTTAGCATATGCACAGTGTGCTTTAGATGGCATGTGACTAGCACTCATCAGGGAATTTGGTAAGCTGGTTGGATCTTTAGCTTCCCCGGGCCAGGTTAGGTACTGACTGAGAGTGCAGCTTGAATGCTGATCCAAGCTCCCCCATCCAGGTATTTTGTTTATTACCTATGATGAGGTGCCTCTATAGTCCAGAGCTTGCTCTAGAATGCAAGCATGTAGTAAAGCAATAAACAACACCCTACGTTTGAAATTCGTCCCAGTGTTTCTTCCAATGAAAGAACGTGGCATAGTGGGCCCAATCCATCCCTGTGCAATTTACACCTAGCTCTTATATAATGCTTTTGATCTGGGGATCTCCAAGCATTTACACAGAAGGTGAGTACCATTACCCTCACTTTACACTGGAGAAACTGAGGCACAGAAACTCAGGGATTTGCCCAGGATCACTGAGGAGGGCAGTGGCAGAACCAGGAAGAGAGCCTAGAGCTCCTAGTCTAGTATTGTATCCATTGTGCTGCAGCGGAAATGAATTAGGCCCAACGTTTGTTGGCTTTCACATTTCAATTAAAGGAAACTATTCCACTTCTTAACTGGTGTGTTTATTTTACATCTCCTCCCTTAGTGGCAAGAGGGACAGTACAGCCGTGTGGGGAGGGGAAACACATTGCTGTGCAGTTGGGGGTCAGGAACACAGTTCTGGGAACACAGGCCTCCACTGGGATAGAGGGAACTGCAGGTTGCTGACCCCTCCAGCTCTGACCCAGAAAAGCAGCTAAAGAGGCACCGAGTCCCATCCAGAGAAAGAAAAAAAGGACCCCCCCTACTTTTCTTTCCCTCCCCTCTTCTCCATTATTCAAACTTTGGAAAGGGTCGCCTGGACACATGATTCCACCCTTCATCATCTCTTTCCTTCAGTCTCTTTTTTGTTCCCTTTCCCCTATCAACAAGAGCTGCCTCTATTTCAGGAAAGAAGAAATTCCCTCTTGCCTCACCTGGAAACCCCATTAACATAAATTGATGCTTTTGTACATTCAGATCTATTTGTAAGGAGAAGGGGTACAAAATGAAGGACAATGCTTTTGTACAGAAAGCCCACCCACCCCCACAGAGGGGTTATGATAAACTGGTGGAGTGTTTTAGGCTTATATACACAGTTCTGGTGTGACAAAAATCTCAGAGGGGTTACCGTGTTAGTCTGTAACTTTAAAAATAACGATCGGTCATGCAGCACCTTAGCCCTGGTCTACATTAGGCAGTTATTTTGAAATAACTCCCATTATTTCCAAATAACAAGTGGAACGTCCACACTACTTCAAAATAATGGGCTGGTTATTTTGAAATAACTCCTGCTTTTCACAAGGAATAACACTAATTTTGAAAAAAGAACGTAAGAACATCCACACTGGGTCAGATCAAAGCTCCATCTAGCCCAGTTATCATGTCTGCCAACAGTGACCAATGCCAGATGCCCCAAAGGGAGGGAACACAACAGGTAATCCTCACCTGATCCCTTTCCTGTCACCCATTTCCAGACAAACAGAAGCTGAAAAGTCCACATTTTTTTAAATCTCTCCTCATATGGGACCCATTCCAAACCCCTTATCATTTTGTTGCCTTTTTCTGAACCTTTGCCAATACCAATATATCCTTTTTGAGATGAGGCGACCACATCTGTACACAGTATTCAACACGTGTGCGTACTATGGTTTTATATAGAGGCATTAAGATATTTTCTGTCTAATTCTCAGTCCCTTTTTAAATTCTATTTGCTTTTTGACTGCTGTTGCACACGAAGTGGATGTTTTCAAAGAACTATCCACAATGCCTTCGAGATCTCTCTCTTGAGTAGTGGTAGCTAAATTAGTCCCCATCATATTGTATGTATAGGTGGGATTTTTTTTCCCCAATGTGCATTACTTTACATTTATCAACATTACATTTCATTTGCCATTTTGTTGCACAATCACCTAGTCTGGTGAAATCTTTTTGAAGCTCTTCACAGTCTGCTTTGGTCTTAACTATCTTGAGCAGTTTGGTATCATCTGCAAATTTTGCATGGAGGTGCTGCATGGGGAGCGTGGGGCCCAAACGGCTGCTTGTGCTGCTTGCTCCCGTGTGGCAGCCCAGCTGAGTGGCACAGGAGTCAGCCGAGCACCACGGCGGGAGTCAACAGCGCTGCCCAGAGGGAACAGCCAGGGGGCAGAGCCTGGACGAGTGTGTGTCTCTGACATCAGGAAAGGGCACTAGATTCAAAAGGAGGAAAGGGGAGTGGACGCGGAGGAGACAAAAAGGAGAACGGAGGAGGTGGAGAGGAGGTGAAGGACAGCGAAAGAGAGAGTGAGAGAGACGCAGCAGGAGGAGGAGAAGAGAAACACAGAGTGAGAGGCGGGAGGGGGAGAAAAGAAAAAGAGAGAGACGGAGAGAGAGGCAGGAGGCGGACGAGAGCTGAGAGAGAGAGAGAGAGGGCGAGGCAGTAGGAGGAGAAGAGAGAGAGAGAGATGGAGCGAGAGACCAGAGACTCAGGAGAGAAGACCGACGCGGAGGAGAGAATCTGAAAATCCTGTGTTATGGCGGGCTAATTGGCTAGTTTTGAAATAACTACTCTCCAGAGTCACTCAGAGTAATTACTCTCCAGTGTTTCTTGGGGCTCTAAGTTGAGGTAGCACATCCACATTAAGGGTGCCTGCCTCAGACTATTTTCAAGGCTTCTCTGTACTGTGCACATGCTATTTTGAAATTATTATTTTGGGAGTTATTATTTTTCAGAAAGATATTTCGAAATAATTACCTAGTATAAACATGCCCCTCGAGATTAACCAAAATATATAGAATCATGACCTTTTGTGGGCAAAACCCACTTCATCAGATGTGTTGGTGTGGAAAAAACAGAAACCAAGAGATAAATATCGCAGCAGAAGAAGTAGAAGTTCTGGTGTAGATAGCCTGGGTTAATTTTTGAAGAAGTGAAGATCTAATGATGCTGTGTCTGATGTTTCCATAGCCTGGTTAAAGCTTTCTCCTATTTTATTATATCTATCTACCTATCTAATCTCATCTATGAAATTATTTAAGTTGGTTACTAGCCTTGCCTGGTTGACACAAATATTCTTTCTGATCAATTTCATTCATTGGGTATTCTCTTCATTCTTAAAAGGAGATCCTGGTTAAAAATAATATTAAAATCTACAGACTAACTTCTTTACTCTTTATTAACTGTCAGAGCATTTACATTAACAGAATTCTAAAATATCTAATTAATGTTTCACTGCTTCCACTGTTTGTCTACTTTCATATTTTGAGTCATGCACTAGTTCACTGATACAATGTTGATTTGCAAGCATTGCAAAGAAATTTATCATCCAAATAAAAAACACCACCACTATATTGTAACAAACACACCAGAGTGTATGAATCAGTGCCCTTGGCTGGATGGAACCAGAACTGCTTAACTGAGCCAATATAAATTCTCCTTTAAATCAAGTGATAATAGACTTTGCGGGAGGTGGAGCTCTATCCTTTGTCCAAGACTCCCATGGATTTCTTTGAATATTTTATGCCTGTTTTTCATACTATAATGAAAATACATCTCTGTAGTCCTCCTATAGAGGACTAAGGAGAATTTTTACACAGGGAGCCTAAAGGGCTTAGCAGTCAATTTCCCAGTAAACATGCACAGCCCTGAACATTGCACCATAAAAATATTTGTGCTGGACCCTTATTTCTCCCCATTCCCATATATTTTGACACCCATCCTGTCCCAAAACTAAGGGACAGTCCTATCACACTAAAACAAACATACAACAACAACTCCACACCACAACAAAACACATGAAGGTAGAGGACCAAAGAAGCTTCTCTAAATTAAAGCTTCTAAATTCAATCTTGGGTGCTTTAATTTATTACTGTTGAAACTTTTTAATCCCATGCTATTGTTTGGTATGGCACGACCTGTTCTTTTAGAACAGGGCTGAGAGCAGCAAGGCCAGTATAGAACATGTAGATACATGTAATACAGTTCATGTTCTCAGATTTATATCTGCTCTGAAATACCTTTCAGAGTTGTACAAACATTACCATTAAACCAATCTTTGAGTTGACTTGAGATTGTCAATCTTTACAATAAACAGTAAAACTAGTCATTGGATGCAGATTGCATTAGCTGCTCAATTTTCTATCATGAGAGGAAAATAAAATTATACAAAAATGAAACAATTTAAAGGATCGCCTTCTCTCTTTACACTAGAGTTTATGGCACCTAGTCCTCCAAATATGAAATGATGTCCAGGAATTTAGATTAAAAGGATTGGTTGATCCGAAGGAAAAAATAATGAAGAAATGCATAAGATTCATAGATTCTAACATCAGAAGGGACCATTGTATTAATCAAATCTGACCTCTTGCATAACACATGTAAAGCCAACAGACCATGGTCATGGTCAGGAGGGACTGAACCGGCAAACTTAGGGGTTAAATTTATGTGCTTCTACAGCAGAGGTGGGCAATAAAACAGTTACGGTTAACTAGAATTAGCCCCTGGCAGGCCACTGCTGCTATATTTACCTGTGCTTCCAGAGGTACCAGCAATCGCAGTTCCCATTGGCCATGGATCAGCATTCTCAGCCAATGGGAGCAGCAGGAAGCAGTGCAGACTGGGACACTGCTTTCTGCAGCTCCCATTGGCTGGGAATGGCAATCTGTGGCCAATGGGAGCTGCGATCACCCCATACCTGTGGAAGCACAGGTAAATAGAGAGGTGGAGACCCACCAAGGGCTAACCCTGGAGGACCACATCTGGCCTGTAGGCCAGTTGCCCACCTCAGTTCTACAGCATGAGCTTAAAGCCAACTGGCTGTCAGCTAACACTGTAGAGCAGATTGCACTTTCCCTTGTCAGTGATCTCAGTGCTTCTGGGTTACACATAAGGCATAGGAATTATTTTGGGGAAATTCTAGGGCAGTTCTTTTAGAAAACCATCCAATCTTGATTTTAAAATTGCCAGTGATACTGAATCCACAGTTCCCCTTGGCAAACTGTTCCGAAAGATAATTACTTTAATGGTTAAAATATACATCTTATTTCCAGTCTGAATTTGCTTAGCTTCAACTTACAGCCATTGGACTGTGTTATACCTTCTCTCTGCTAGATTTCAGAGGCCATTTTAAAATATTTGTTCCCCACATAGGTACGTATAGACTGTAATTAAGTTATCTTCACTTTTTTCAGCTAAATATTTGCAGGTCCTCCATTCTGTCACTGTAGGGCACGTTTTCTAATCCTGTAATCCTTCTTGGGGCTCTTTGGTGAACTCTTCACATTTAATAACAGCCTTCTTGAATTGTGAATGTCACGCCAAGAGGCAGAACTGAACCTGCGGCATGAGCCGCTACGACTTGAGCTAAAAGCAACCTGGTTCTCAGCAAAGGTTGTAGAGGAAACTCATTCTTTCTCTGCCTAAGTGCAATACATGGGACACAGAAGCACATGTGGTAGGTGTGTGGGCTGCATACATCCCATAGCTGAAGAAGCCCATCCCAAGATTCAGAGACATCTCAGTTGAAATCCTACACAAGCCCCCACTTGTAATGTCACGAAGTGGAAGTGAACCTGTGACCTCTGGAGCTTAGTGCATGAGCTTCTATAGCTTAAGCAAAAAAGCCAGTTGGCTCTCAGCTAAGGCTGTAGAGGAAACTTATTATTTCACTCTGTAAGTGGTCTAAGTGCCACTGCATGGGACAGTGACCCCCACTCAGCAGGGTGTGGGTTACATGAGCATCAGAACAAGACACAACAGTCCAGCAGCAGTTGCACTTGTACCAAACAAATAGGTAAACTAACTTCTCTTGCCTGTTTAAGGTTCCCCTGTTTAATGTGTCCCAAGATTGCATTAGCTCTTTTGGCCAGAATGGCACACAGAAATCTCGTGCTCAATTAATTATCCGCCACAGCCCCCAAAACTTTTTCAGAGCCACTGCTTCCCAAAAGAGTTGCCCATCCTACGAATATGGCCTACCAGCATTGTTCTGGATGTATACGTTAAAATTTAGCCACATTAAAACACCTGGTCTATGTCTACACTGGTGGGTTCTGGTGGTCCCTCAAAGTGTCCACACTGCCCACCCGCTCTTGCGCAAGAAGATTTACAGTACCGTGTCGGAAGACAGGGCTTCTTGTGCAAGAGCTATGCTCTTTTCTAACAAGTGTAAGCCCTCTTGCATGAGAGGGCACTGTGGACGTGAGGCAGGGGTTTCTTTCACAAGAAAGCCCTATGGCTAAAATGGCCATCAGAACTTTCTTGCACAAGAGAGCATTCACACTGCCATGGATGCTCTTGTGCAAAAGCACATGGCAGTTTGGACCTGTTCTTGTGCAAGAATTCTTGCACAAGAACCCACCAGTGTAGACATAGCCCTAATGTTTGCTTGCACCCTCTGAATTGGTGACCTGTCCTCTTCATTATTTACCACTCTCTCAATGTTTGTGTCAACTGCAACCTTTATCAGATGATTTTGTTTCCCTCCTAGTTTTGATAAAGCTGTGTATAGTGTAGGGCCGAGAACTGATTCTTGCTGGATGCCACAGACTGACCTACAAGAGGTTAATGTCTCTGAACATGACAATTTGCCAAACAGGAAGTCTGGATACTGAAAGCAGAACAAAGAAATTCGTCTTTCTGCACATCATGCAATTTGCAGATTGAGCCAAAAGGAAAATATGGAACACAGCACATCAGAGGAAGGCTGCGGTACAGTGGGAGAACTTCTATGGGTTTGTGTTACATAAGTTGCTTACATTAGTATTCAACTCCATTTTGCATAGCGCTTTCACACACCCTGTCCCCAGAGGTCTTTACAGGTTAAAATGCACTTTCAAGGCTAAAATAAAACATGAAAGCAGAGAGAGACGGGTTGGATTTGAAAATGCTGCAGACAGAAAGGAGAATGAGGCTCTTGCACCCGCACTGAGGAGTGTGTGTGTGAAGAGAAGAACTTGCTTTCCTTCACCCCACTTAAATCAGGAATAGGCATCGCTTCCTCTGAATCTGCAGCCACCTCGGGGGCTAAAGGAGAACCATTTCCTTCTCCACATCCTGCCCACCAACTCAAAGGAAAGTAATTCTGTGTCCATTCCTAATTAGTTTAGGGGAAAACATCTTCACGAGCATTCCAACTTGCTCAAGGGAAGGAATCCAATGTCCATTCACTCAGAAGCATCATCACAAACTGCTCAGGGAAAATACTTGATCCGAGGTAAGAGATCTGCACATGCACCACTATCTGCTTCAGACACCTCTCTCTGGCTTGTCGTAGCTCAGATCTTTTTGATTCTGTCCTCTCAGAGGAGAAACTGAAATAGACTGATACCCTCCACAAACACTTTAGCAGCAGCTATGTACTGAGTCACAGGTTTTCCCAGGTACCATAAAAAATGACAGAACCATCCTTGAAGCTGGAATATTTTGTGGAATGGATGGAGGTGTTTGGTCAATACTAAGATGCCATCCAAGGTGAGTGGTAAGATATGGAGGAAAACCCCGAGTGGTTGAAAAAAGGGAGCGATGAGGAGTGAAACTTGGATAGACTGGCAGGAGCAGTAGAGTTTGTAAAAATAAATGAGGGCAGAGTTAGGAAATCATTATATTATTCATATAATTGAGAGGTAGGAACTCCAGACCTTTGATTCTAGCTCTGCTTCTGAGTCACTGGGAGATCTGGAGCAAGTTATTTAAGCTCTCTTGAGTTTTAAAAATTTCCCCGACTCCAAAATGGGGACAAAAAGTCTTAACCTCTCCCTCCCTCTGTTGATTAGATTGTTCAAATTTTGTCTCATGCTTTGCAGGTGTAACACATTATGTAGTTAATAATAGATAACATTAACTTATAATGACCATGTTGTTATGTAAAAGCATTAGCAATGTGTTGAATAATTTCTTTTTTTTTTGCAGGCATCTAAAGTGTAACTGACAGAATGACAGCCACTGTGTCAGAAAAGAGCCCTGAGGATCAATCTAAAAGAATATGCTGCAAGAATCCATTTCTCAATATCAAGGTAAATACTCAAGCATGCTATAATTCCCTCCCCCACTCCCTCTCCAGGAGAGAAAAGGAAGTGTTTGGTTTCTGCAGAAGTCATCTCTGTTTATTTCTTTTTATTAAATGATTGTTAAAGCTCAGATGTGGTTCTCCCTACTTGCAGAAGTTCAACGAGACAAAAAGTACCTTTACTCTAAAAAGCGAAGCCTGCAAAAATAATGTTATAGAACAAGTTTTACTTACCATGGTTGCAGTATTTAAATTCCCACAATTAAATGCTTGGTGACCACAACTGGAGCCAGATTTTCAAAAGAATTTCGCTCCCATTTAGTCAGGGGGGCTGACAGACTCACTGGGCCCCTGGACAAGATGAGGGGAGGACAACCTCTTCCAGGAAAGATGCAAGGGGGCAGCTCCATGTCTCTGGAAAGGGTAAGGCCCCAGTCAGAAGGGCAGGCGAGGGCTACCCTGTTCCAGTCAGCCTTCAGTACTGCCTGGAGTATACCATGTTGGGCTCTGGTGGCGATTTAAAGGGTCTGGGGTTGAAGAGTGGCAGCTGGGAACTCTGGGCTCTTTTGAATCACCAGCTCCCCGTGCATTTGCCCCATTTACTTCCCCTGCCATCATGAGACCTGCATTTAGGCAACTATCTATAGGCCAGATTTTCAAAAGTGCTCAGCTCCCAAAATTCAGCTTCTTTTTCTTATCATATCACAAGAGTGAGCAAAGTATTATGAGCCATTTTCATTGAAAAGAGATAGCTTTGTGTTCGGAAAAGAAGGGAAGGACTCTGGGTTCCCTGCTCCATTTTCTGTCATCTGCCAAATCGCTGGGCAAGTTAGGGCAAGTCATTGAGACCCCAATTCTGCAGAGATTTATGTGTGCGCTTAACTGTAATGCGACTCAGTAGCCCTGCTGAACGCAGTGGAACTACTCATGCACTTAAAGCTGAGCATTGGCGTAACTGTGGAGGATCAGGTGGCCTTGGAGCTTTTGTGCCTCTTCATCCATCGGTGAAGTGTATCAAATTCTGGGTGCAACCCAGCTCAGTGAGAGGTTGTCACCCTGGTCTACACCCTCACAAAGTCTTGCTCCCATGCTGGACCACTCACAAACAGCCCAACAGCACACAGGTTACACCCTGAGTGGCTGTGTGTAACTGCTTTCCTGGTTCTAGCAACTCCCACCCCAGCAGTCTGCCAGCGACATACCAGCCATGCTCTGACTTCCTGCAGTGTTGTTTAGTACTTGCAAGGAGATCCCAACTCATATCCAGGCCTGATTTTTTTTCCCCAAAAAACATGTGTTCTGCATGTCCAGTGCTCTCCTGACCAGTTCAGATGTCACTGGTCTGTTCCCTCTGTGAGTAGTCAATATAGCACAGTTTGCAACTTGAATTGGAATTAATGAACAAGTCAAATAAACACTACACTGGATTGGTTTTGTATCAAAGAATAAAACATTTATTTAACTATAACAGGCCTGTATGCAGAAACAGGCTCGTGCACAGACGGGGTGCAAAGAGTGCGAATTTCACACCCTCCCCCCAATTCCTCCAAGTAAGTGCATTGCCCTAGCCTCCCTCCCCGTGCTCCAGCTGGCTAGGGTAAAGCTGGGGCTGATTTGCCCCCCTCTCCACCCAGGAAAAAGACCAGGGGCAAAGTTAGGCCACAGAAGTGGGGCAGCCACCACCCCCTCCCACACCTGGCACCTCCTTCCCCAGAAATGCCTGTATATAGGCCTGTATAAAGAGAGATATTTTAAGTGTGTGACAGTATAAGGGGTTAAAGTCAGAAATTGCTTCAAGAGAGATCAAGACGTAACCCTTTCTTGTGCTGACCCCTAACCAACTAGACTTGGTTCAAAGTAAGATTCTTAACACTTGTTCCCAGCAACAAGACTGACCCAAATGTCAACTCAGGACCTGCCTTGAAAATCCAAAGGGTTGGTTCCTTTTTCTTTTTGGATGAAAGTGTGAGTAAGCAGGAAATACTTGGGATGGATTTGCTCTTAGCTTTTGTAGTTCAGTCACCCTTTGCTGTGAATTCCTTAGACAATTATCCCTTCTGACAAATTTTATTCAAACAATAAGTAAGTAGAGGAGTCTGTGGGTAAACATGCTCCATGCTCTTTCTTCTTTGTCTAAAATGCAGATTTGCCTTGTCTCCCTTTCACTGTCTCAAGGACCTTCTTTACTACTTATAGGTAAATCCAGAAAAACAGTCTCCTTTGTTTAAGACTGACTTGCTTAAGGCTCCTGTCAAATCAGGACCACATGGCTCTGAACATGGGCTAACAACATCATAAACTCTATGGCAACGTCTACACTGGCCCCAAATTCTGGAAAAGGGATGCAAAGCAGGTAAGTCAGAATAGGAAAATCCGCGGGGGATTTAAATATCCCCCGCGGATTTAAATAAACATGTCCGCCGCTTTTTTTCTGGGTTGGGGAAAAGCCGGTAAAAAGCGTCTAGACTGGTGAGATCCTCCGGAAAAGGGCTGAAAGCCTCTGAAAGTAGGAATAAGAGATCCTCCGGAAAAGGGCTTTATTCCGGAGGATCGCGCTAGTCTAGACGCTTTTTTCCGGCTTTTCCCCAAGCCGGAAAAAAAGCGGCGGACATGTTTATTTAAATCCGCGGGGGATATTTAAATCCCCCGCGGATTTCCCTATTCTGACTTACCTGCTTTGCATCCCTTTTCCGGAATTTGGGGCCAGTGTAGACATAGCCTGTGTCTACACTAGAGAGGTATTTTGAAATAATAACTCCTGAAATAACTATTTTGAAATAAGCTATTCTTCTTCGCAGGCAGGCGTCATTACTTCAAAATAATGGGCTTAGTAGGGTGGACACTCGCCTTGTTATTTCGAAATAAGGGGAGCTATTTTGAAATTGCTCCCCAGTGTAGACATGCCCACAGTGAACATCATATTTTGCATACAGTTTATTACAGTAGTGCAGAGGGTGCAAATATAGGGGTGCATCCAGGCACACCGTGATTTTAATGCTACTTACTGTCTGATAGGTTGTGAGGTTTGGTTCATTAATATTTGAAAAGTGATTTCAGATTCTGGAACAAACAACACTGTGTAATTAGAGCATGAAGTTGATCACCTGCCTGAAGTAAAACAGGCATTGCTCTGCCTAATAATAAGGCCGTTCAAAGTGTTTTACAAACATTCATGAAATTTGCCTTATAGCCTCTTGCACTGGGGTCGACAAGGTAGCAAGGTGGAAGGGCTTGCTCTGTGCTTCTGGAAGGGGCGGGGCCTTGGGCAGAAGGGGCAGGTTTGGGGCAGCCAGCCCCCAGTGCCACCCAAATTGCGGTGTGCACTCCACCCCACCTCCCACCCCTCAGTGATGTCCAGAGCACATTAAGCTGCTCTCCATGAGAGATGTAAAGGGCCCGGAGTTCCAGCCTCTGCCACAGTAGTGGTGGCAGAAGCCAGGATCTCTGGGGGTACGTCTACACTACAGCGCTAGTTCGAACTAACTTAGTTCGAATTAGTTAATTCGAACTAAGCTAGTTCGAACTAACGCATCTAGAACTAAAAACTAGTTCGAACTAGCGTTTTGCTAGTTCGAACTAGTAAGTCCACATTGAGTGGACTCTGAACAGGGCTTAAGGATGGCCGGAAGCAGTGCCGGCAGGGCATAAAAGGAGGACTTAGAGCATGGAGATACTGTCTCAGGCTAGCCGAGGGCTGCGCTTAAAGGGTCCCGACCCCCACCCCGGACACACAGTTCTAAGGGGTGCCCCGCTTGCAAAGAAGTTCTGGCTTGGAGTGCCCTGAGTGCCCACACTGGGCACATCACACCACTCGGCCATCAGCCCGGCTGCACTTGCCGCAGGCTGCCATCTGGGGAGAGGGAGTAATTGGGGGGCTGCAGGAGAGCTTCCACCCCCAGAAGCCCGCAGAGCCAGCCCAGTCCTCCCCATCGGGGGCTCGTACCCCATTCCTCCCTCACCTCCTTCCACTTGCCCTTCCCTAGCCCCCCTTCTTCTTGATGTACAAAATAAAGATAACGTTTCTTCCAACATTGACTCTGTCTTTATTGAAAAAAACTGGGGGAGACTGGGAAAAGGAGGTGGGAGAGGGGAAGAGAAAGGCTGGGAGAGGGGAGGGCAACTAACATGATCAGGGGTTGGGAACAGGTCCCAGATGAAGAGAGGCTACAGAGACTGGGACTGTTCAGCTTAGAAAAGAGGAGACGGAGGGGGGACAGGATAGAGGTCTGTAAAAGCAGGGGTTGGGTGGAGAGGGTGCATTCAGAAAAGTTCTTCCTGAGTTCCCATAAAGAAGGACTAGAGGACACCAAAGGAAAGGAATGGGTAGCAGGCTTGAAACTAGTAAGAGAAAGTTGTTCTTGACAAAGCAAATAGTTAACCTGTGGAACTCCTTGCTGCAGGAGGCTGTGAAGGCTAGAACTAGAACAGAGTTTAAAGGGAAGTGAGATCAAGTCATGGAGGTTGGGTCCATGGAGTCCTATTAGCCAGAGGGTAGGAGTGGTGTCCCTGCCCAAAGTTTGTGGAAGGCTGGAGAGGGATGGCACGAGACAAATGGCTTGGTCATTGTCTTCGGTCCATCCCCTCCAGGGTCCCTAGGGTTGGCCGCTGTGGGCAGACAGGCTACTGGGCTAGATGGACCTTTGGTCTGACCCAGGACGGCCATTGTAAGCTCAGGGCTCAGTGTCGGGGGTCTCAGTGGACCCCCTTGATTTTCATGCACACCTGGTCCTGGGTGGCCAGGCTGGCAGCTCTCCTGCCCTAGACGGCCACTTTCCTGTGCCTAGTGCGGAGATCGTGGACGAGGTCCACGATGTCCGCACTAGCCCAGGAAGGTGCCCGCCTCTTGCGGTCCAGGGCAAGCTCCCGGGAGCCGCCAGCCTGGTCCCGGCAAGAGGGGGTGGGCTGGGGGGCATCGGGTGGGTGGCTCTGTGCCGTGCCAGGTGCAGGGTCTGCTAGCTGGGTGCTGGCAGGCTTGCACCTGGCACGGGCACCGTAGCCAGCCCGTGCCCCTTTAAGGGGTCCGGGGCCGGGAGGGGGGCATAGAGTTTCCCTGGTGTTGGCCAGAGTGGCCACCAGGGAAACCTGGGGAGGGCTAGCCTCCCACTAGTTCGAACTAAAGGGCTACACAGCCCTTAGTTCGAACTAGCTAGTTCGAACTAGGCGTTAGTCCTCGTAAAATGAGGTTTACCTAGTTCGAACTAAGCGCTCCGCTAGTTCGATTCAAATTCGAACTAGCGGAGCGCTAGTGTAGCGCATAGGAAAGTTAGTTCGAACTAACGTCCGTTAGTTCGAACTAACTTTCTAGTGTAGACATACCCTGGGATCTTTCGTATTGCTAGGCCTCAGAGTAGTTGCCCCCTTCCCTACCACCCCATTGGTGGGGCTGGCCCCCTGCACGGTAAGAGTATCATTATCCTTGTTCTGCAGATGGAGGAGCCAAGACATGTGATGTACCCACAGTCACACAGGGAGTTTGTGAGAGAGACAGGAACGTAACCCACATTACTTGACATAGTCCTGCAAGTTAGCCACAAAACCACTGTTCCCACCAATTTTGTTTTGTTCTCATGGATGTCCACGTGAAAATAAGACAAAGCTAAGGTCTTTCTGTGGTGCTGCATACAAAGTGACATGCACTGTAACCAATTAGTGATCCCAAAGCAGCAAACTGCAGCAAGAGTGCAAAGGATGTGTGGCACAAGGGAGCTCTGAAATCAGCCATTAGTCTGGCACAATCAGTTGTTTTCTGAGATGAGACACGAAAATCTTTCTTACAAATGTTGCACCCCAAAATACCTGATAACAGACTGTGCAGTTGTGGAAGGTTCAGAGAATTGGTTATTGACTTCTGAGTCTTTGCTGGGATGCTGTTGTGAAACCAGCCTTTGCTAATGATGGAAAATGGTTATTTTTTGGTGGCTTACTTTTTGTGATGAGTTAACGGGCTCAATCCAGCTCCCAGTGCATAGATCACAGGTGACCTCTGAGTTGGTAGACTCAGCAGAGAGACTGATTGATTTGATATGGACACTGGCCACTCTTTTTGGTCCTAGAAGGGGTCCTTTCGGATCAGAATTGAAGCACATGCGGGGGAAATTTACACTGCTGTTGCCCATCTGCCATTGCTAACCCAACACTTTCCCAGCACCAAGCTCACTTGCAAATCTCTGAGAGAAAATAGAATTGAGCAGCCTGAGAGGGTCCCTGTTCTGTTTCGCATCCTCATGTTCAGCATAAAATACCTGCATATAAGAACATAAGAACGGCCGTACTGGGTCAGACCAAAGGTCCATCTAGCCCAGTATCCTGTCTACCGACAGTGGCCAACACCAGGTGCCCCGGAGAGAGTTGACCGAAGACAATGATCAAGCGATTTGTCTCCTGCCATCTCTCTCCAGCCTCTGACAAACAGAGGCCAAGGACACCATTTTATCCCCTGGCTAATAGCCTTTTATGGACCTAACCTCCATGAAATTATCTAGCTTCTCTTTAAACTCTATTATAGTTCTAGCCTTCACATCCTCCTCTGGCAAGGAGTTCCACAGGTTGACTATTTGCTTTGTGAAGAAGAACTTTCTTTTATTAGTTTTAAACCTGCTACCCATTAATTTCATTTGGTGTCCTCTAGTTCTTCTATTTAGGGAACTAATAAATAACTTTTATCGGTCCTCTCCACACCACTCATGATTTTATAGACCTCTATCATATCCCCCCTCAGTCTCCTCTTCTCTAAACTGAAAAGTCCCAGTCGTTTTAACCTCTCCTCATATGGGACCCATTCCAAACCCCAAATCATTTTAGTTGCCCTTTTCTGAACTCTTTCGAAGGCCAAAATACCTGCCAAACAGTCTTGATCCCTGAACAACTCTCTTGCTAATAAATCTAGAATTTGCTTCTAGGAGCTTGGCAAGGCCTTAAAGGCATTTGCCACCTGACCCACCACTTAGCTTCCCCTGGAACAAAGAGAAATCTATGTGTACATCTACACTGTGGGGATTTTCCAGAAACACTCCACCATGTCCAAGGAATGCATTTGCTCTTCCACTTTTTTTTGCGGAAGAGCAAACACGCTCTTTCGGGGAACCCTGTCTTCCTCGTTCTGTGAGGGATTAGGGCTCTGTCGAAAGAGGAGGCTTTTCCACCATTTGGCCCCGTCCAGACCAGCGGTGCGCAACCCGTGGGTTGGGTCGCAGCTGTCTTCCTGGGGGGTCGCAGTGGTTGGCCAACATTTTCTTTTAGCTCGGAGTACACGCGGCAGGGGCAAGGGGAGTGGCAGGGTAGTGGACCAGCACTTTAAATTAAAGGGGCTGCAACAAAATGTTCCCGTAGAGGGGTTGTTGGTTTTTGGGGGGGGGGTGTTGTTCAACAAAATTTTTTCCGGCTCTGGGGGGTTGTGAATGAAAAAAGGTTGAGCACTACTGGTCTAGACTGGGCCAAATAGTGGAAAAGCGATCTGGAAAAGCAATTCTGAAAAGCAATTGGAAAAAGCTACGGAAAAGCGATCGGAAAAAGCTACGCAAAATGCGAAGGGCATTTTGCGTAGCTTTTTCTGGGGGAAAAAACCTATCGTGTAGACCTAGCCTAAGTGTCAGAAGCCACAGGAAAGAGCATCCTATGTTTTGTGTGTGGAAGTGTCTCGGGCTGCAGCTCACTGTGAGTTTGAATAATGCAAAAACAAGTTCTCTGAGCTGTCGTGTGCATTTGTACATGTGCCCGGAGAGCCGAGACACAGGAATTCACTCCTAAAGCTTTTTGAATACTCTGTAGAGAATCTCCCCACTACGCTCCCCTCACCCACCCCACCCACCCCCGCTTCATGTTGCTTTCATGAAGATAGGTCACATGCTCAGGTTTCACAATCAGTATCTAACTTCTTCCCATTCTGGGAGACAATTTTAATAGCAGGATTTGGACAATCCTTACAAGGAAACCAAAGGATTGCTTAACACACAGTGCATACTTCCAACCAGCTGAATGGATCACAAATAACATTGTGGTAAATTCCAGACAGCAAAGGCACAAAAATGTGACTGAAGAACTTGGTGCAACCAGTCCTCCTAGAGAAGGCTGTACATAGAACACTCGAACTGGAAGGGACCTCGAGAAGTCATCAAGTCCAGTCCCTTGCCCTCCGGGCAGTGCTAAGCACCATCTAGATCGGAGGAGGGCAATCATTTGTGACTGGGGGGCCATTGCAGTAATTTTCAGGGGCGGAGCCTCGGGCAGAAGGGGCAGGGCCAGGATACTTCCATGCTTTCCAGGCCACAGAACCTGATTGGCCTGGGGGTGGGGGGGGCGTGACATCTTTGCTCTTCCCTCTTCCCCAGAGAGAACCACCAGCTGTTCAGAACAGCTGGTGGTTCCCTCTAGGTGCCCGTGCCTTTGGCAGTGGGAGGAGACTTCATGCGCTCCCCCTCACCCTCTATCCCCAAGCCAATCAGGGCTTGAGGGTGGGAGGAAACACACAAAGTCTCCTTCTGCCCTGCCCACACCCTGTAAGTGCCGCAGCACTCTAATTGGCCTGGGGGAGGAGCACAAAGCCTCTCGCTCCCTGCCCTCCAGCGCTCGTTGCTTAGAGTTAACAGCCAGGGTTGACTGTTAGTGCCACAAGCTCCTCCCTCCCTAGGCCCTGATTGACCTGGGGGTGGGGGAGTATCAGGGCCTCTGAAGACCAGATCAACTTGCTTGGTGGGCTGGATCCAACCCACGAAGGCCCATTTGCCCACCCCTGATCTAGAACATCCCTGAAAGGTGTCTATCTAACCTATTCTTAAATATCTCCAGTGATGGAGAGTCCACAACCTCCCGAGGCAATTTAACAGAAGGAAATCTCTACAGACCAGAAGGACCTTAAAACATGTAATGACACATGACACTAATTCCCACAATACCACAAACTGGACGAAATAAGGATTTGATGCCCATGACAAGACTTCATTGATTTCTGTGACAGCAAGATCTAGCCTTAATATAATGAACATCAGTGGACAAAACTCTTTCCCATAACTCCACTGAAGTGCTTGGGGTTTCACCAGTATCGGAGAGAGTAGAGTTTGGCTGTCAGAGTGTGTAGCAGAAGAGCACATCAAGCAAAATAGATAAGGGCTGCTGACAAAGCTGACGTTTAGGTTAGATTTATGAAGATAAGGAGGCAAATCCAGGAAGCCGGTGCTTGGTTGAAGCCCAGGACTGGGCACAATTTGTCAATATTTTCAAAAGTGACTCCTTATTTTGGGTGCCTGACCTGAGTCACTATATATGCTCCTGGTTTTCAGAGAGCAGGAACTCAGCACGTTCTGACAATTAAGCCCTATTAAGGTGTCTCAGGTTGGGCACCCAAAATCACTAGTCACTTTTTAAAATCTTGGCAAAGTATTCTGGGTTCTGTACTTGGCTCTGCCACAGGGTACCTACCTGGGCCTGACTTTCCTCAGCTGTAAAATCCAAGCTCATGTGAGGATGAATTTATGAAGGAGTTTGAGAGCCTCAGAAAAAAGGTGCCATGGATAGTGCAGTGTTACTATCCATTACTATGTGAGTCATGGCAGAAAGTCACCTGTCGATAAAAATAAAGTTATGAGTGTAATGTAGTCTGTTTAACAGCCAGGACATATAATTATGTGTTACAGGGCTCTGGCTGGACCTGGCCAGCTGCTATATAAAAAGAACTTGGGGTTGCAGGTATAGTATAGTATAGTATAGTATGCTTAGCTATTTTGTCCTAATTTATATTCAGAGTGTATGTGTTTTCAGTCACTTCCTACCTGCCAACACCCCTAGCTGGAATCAGACCACAGGCTGCACTTCCTTGGAATCACTCAGAATGTTAACCTGCATGGGTATGTCTACACTAGCCCCCTAGTTCGAACTAGGGCGGCTAATGTAGGCATTTGAATGTGCAAATGAAGCCCGAGATTTAAATATCCCGGGCTTCATTTGCATGTTCCCAGGCGGGCACCATTTTTAAATCCTCTTAGTTCGAACTGACTGCCCGCAGCTACACGCAGCAGTCAGAAGTTAATCCATACTAAATCCTTAGTTTGGATTAACTGTTACACCTCATTGCACATCTGAAAAGGAATATTTCCCTCTGATATGCACCAGATTGCATCATGTGTCAGGTAAAATCTTGGAGAAGGACACTCTTCTACAAGCCCCGTCTCCTCTCCCCATCGCAATTCAGGTTACACAAGCTGTACCCCCTCCCCCCAACCTATGCTTGCAAAAAGCTGTGCATATTCGTTTAGGAACAAGCTAGAGACACTCCTTACACAGTGTCCTTAATACAAGTTTGTTTGTGCTGTGGTTTGACCTTGCTTATGGTTATGAATAAACAGATGGATTCAATGAGGGAAACAAATTCAGAATCCCGTCCCCTCCTTTCTGCAAAGACCTAAAGATACTGGCTTTTATCACCAGCTAAGGGGCAACATTTCTACGGGGGCCTAGAAGGGATGATGTGTGCTGTATAAGAACCTGAATAGAATGTATATAAACAGATGACCATTGTTGAGCTTTGAGGAACAAAGAAACAATGGGATCCTTGTTCTGATTCAGCTGTTTGATCTGGATTCAAGTAAATTATTAAATCACAAAGATTCTGCTTTGGTAGGACCTACAATATATGCTAAATTGTTACCCAGAGATAAGAGAAGAAACCCCAGAAGTATTTCTAGATAGCAAGTGGCAATGCAATGTTAATTTCAAACTTCCAGGCTTCCAGAGCATAGTGATCCATGTCTGACAAATAAGTAGGGATAAGCTTGAAAATACAATTTCTCTCACTGTCAGTCTTCTATGAAGGTATTACAAATGAAAGAGAGTAGGAAGGTATTTCAATGCAATATTTTCTGGCATGATATTGCACTGACAGTGCACAGAGCTGTATTGGGATGGCAACCGATAATATCTTCCCTCAACTGTAGAAAACAGTGTATGTGTGTGTGTGACAGAAAAAGAAATGGGTGGGGGAAGGGTTTAGAGGCCAACTGTGCTAACCTTTTCTCTCTGCCGATGAAGGGGAGTTACTTCATGTTAGAACAATGGGATCTGGGCAGTTAGATTTTTAGATTCTCTTCTTGCCACTGATGCATTGCACAGTTGGTAAAATGGGTGCAATTTGCTTCCATTCTGGTGTTGTGAGGCTTATCAGTGTTTGAGAAGTGTGTTGAGACTGTTGCAGGAGATGTGCTATAGAAAGAAAAGCTTAGGCTATGTCTACACTGGCATGATCTTGTGCCAGAAATATGCAAATGAGGCTAAGCGTGGAATATCGCCGAGACTCATTTGCATATCTAATGAGCCGCCATTTTGCGGAAGAGGCTCTTGTGCAAGAAGGAGTGTCTACGCTGCCCCTTCTAGCACAAGAAAAATCCTCTTGCGCAATGCCGTTATTCCTGAAAATAATCAGCCAATGTAGACAAAGCCTTGATGTTTTCAAATTCTGGTTTAGATCAAGTCAGTAGAGTTAGGTGTTGTCATCTTTGGGCCATCACCATAAATTACATCCTCATTTGATAGTTCCTACCCCGGAGGGGACTGATGGAGCATGGGACATTTCAACACATTGGTTTGGAAATTGCAGTGCTGTAAGCCATGTGTATGAGGGGGCCAGCTGGAGTAATGCCTGGCTCCAGATGGTGCTATCTGCTTCCTTGTATCTCAGTATGTACAGCATCTTTTCTATCACAAACTCTCATGCAGGAAAACAACCTCTTAGACAGACTGTTGACTGAAACTTCAGCTTGTCCAGAGTGACATGACACTGTTTAAATGGGCCATCTGTGCTGCTGTACAAAGAGCAAGGCCGATGCACAGGGATTGGAGTGCTCTTCTGCTGCACAGCAATTCATTCAAGTAACCTCAGCAAGGAAGTTTTATTAAAAATTCAAATCTATCCTACATATGCACTGATTTAGAATAAGGAGCAGACTGGCCCCTTCATGCCATTGAAAAAGAGAATCAGTCTGATGGCTCTAGATAAGAGCACGCCACATCTGAAGTATTGCTTGTCCTTTCCCTTTGTGAGGACACCACAAGGAACAGTCTCTGCAGATTGGGAAAAGGATCATAGAATCCATAGGGCTGGAAGAGAATCAGGAAGTCATTGAGTTCAGCCCCCTGCCCAAAGCAGGACCAATCCCAACTAAATCATCCCAGCCAGAGCTTTGTCAAGCCAAAACTTAAAAACCTCTAGGGATGGAGATTCCACCCCCTCCCTAGGTCACCCATTCCAGTGCTTCACCACCCTCCTAGGTAAATAGATTTTCCTAATATCCAACCTAGTTCTCCCTCCACTGCAACTTGAGACCATTGCTCCTCATTCTGTTATCTGTCACTACTGAGAACAGCCTCTCTCCATCCTCTTTGGAATCCCCTTCAAGCTGCTATCAACACCCTCCTCCTCCACCCACACACACTCTTCTGTAGACTAAATAAGCCCAGATCCCTCAGCCTCTCATAGGTCATGTGTTTCAGCCCCCTCATCATTTTTGTTGCCCTCTGCTGAACTTTCTCCAAAGCATCCACATCCTTTCTGTAATGGCGGCAGGGAGAGGGGCAGAACTGGATGTAATACTCCAGATGTGTCCTCACCAATGCCAAATAAAGGAGAATAATCACTTCTCTAGACTTGCTGGCAATGCTTCTTTAATAACAATTATTTAATAATAAAAATTTAATAAGAAGCCCAGTTTATGCTTAAACTTATTCATAAGAAAAATGGAGACAGAAGCCCAGCAGCAGAGTGGGGCCTATCCTGTTTATTGTGTCGAGTGAAACATGTATGATTACCTGCCCTGTGGGCGGATGGTGTATGTGTGCACCCGTTGCAAGGATCTCCTGACCCTCAGAGACCGAGTTCGGGCTCTGGAGGCCAGGGTGGCTGAACTGGAGGAGCTAAGGGAGGTAGAGATCTATGTTGATGAGACTTTCCGGGACACTGTAGTACTGTCCCACCTCCAGTCTGAGAGCCCCAGTGCTCTTAAAGAGGATGAAAGTCTCAAGGGAGCAGAGCATTCAATGGGAACAGAAGGAAACCATCCGGTAGTTGGGACCCTCCTTACAGAGGAAGTTGCGGTATCCTCTCGCACTGAGGATACCTTTAAGGGGGAAGGAACGCCAGTTGTTAGGAAGAGGTGGGTGTTAGTAGTGGGTGATTCGATTGTTAGAAGCATAGATAGTTGGGTTTGTGATGACTGGGAGAACCGTATGGTCACTTGCCTGCCTGGTGCGAAGGTTGCAGATCTCTCGAGGCATCTAGATAGACTTATGTGTAGTGCTGGGGAGGAGTTGATGGTTGTGGTACATGTAGGTACCAGTGACATAGGGAAGGATAGGAGAGAGGACCTGGAGGCCAAATTTGGGTTGCTAGGAAAGAGACTGAAATCCAGGACCTCTATGGTGGCATTCTCGGAAATACTTCTAGTTCCACGCGCAGGGCCAGGTAGACAGGCAGAGCTTCAGAGTCTCAATGCGTGGATGAGATGATGGTGTAGGGAAGAGGGGTTTGGATTTATTAGGAACTGGGGACACTTTTGGGAGAGGGGGAGCCTATACAGGAAGGATGGGCTCCACCTAAACCAGGGTGGAACCAGACTGCTGGCACTAAACATTAAAAAGGCCGTAGAGAAGTTTTTAAACTAAGAGATAGGGGAAAGCTGATTGGTGTGGAGATGCACATAAATCGGAGGGAGACTTCTCTTAGAGGAGAATCCATTGATAGAGATTCTCTAAGTTGTAGTCAGAAAGAGAGGAGGGGAGAGGACAAACCATGGGCCAGAGCGGACAAACAACTGCATACAAAGGAATCCAATGCACCAGGGAAGGGCAGACAAATAAGCAGTGGCAAATTTTCAAGTGCTTCTGCACAAATGCTAGGTGTCTGACTAATAAGATGTTTGAACTAGGGTACCTCGTATTAAATGAGGAGAGTGACATAATAGGCATCACTGAAACCTGGTGGAATGAGGAAAATCTGTGAAACACAATCATACCAGAATATAAAATATATCTGAAGGATAGAGCAGGCCAGGTGGGTGGTGGAGTGGCACTGTATATGAAAGATAATATAGAATCAAATGAAATAAAAATATTAAATGAATCAACATGTTCAATAGAATCACTATGGATAGTAATTCCATGCTCCAATAATAAGAAATTAGCAGTAGGGATATATTATCAACCACCTGACCAGGACAGTGATACTGCCATTGAAATGCTGAGGGAGATTAGAGAGGCTACCAAAATAAAGAACTCTATAATAATGGGGGATTTTAATTACCCCCATATTAACTGGATACATGTCACCTCAGGAAGAGAAGCAGAGATAACATTTCTCAATGGCTTAAATGACTGCTTCTTGGAGCAGCTGGTACAAGAACCCACAAGGAGAGAGGCAATTTTTGATTTAGTCCTGAGTGGAGCGCAGGATCAGGTCCAGGAGATAACCGTTACAGGACCGCTTGGGAATAGTGACCATAATATAATAACATTTAACATTCCTGTGGTGGGAAGAACACTTCAGCAGTCCAGCACTCTGGCATTTAATTTCAAAAAGGGGAATTACACAAAAATGAAGAGGTTAGTTAAACAGAAATTAAAAGGCACAGTGACTAGAGCCAAATCCCTGAAAGCTGCATGGAAACTTTTTAAAGACACCATAATAGAGGCCCAACTTAAATGTATACCCCAAATTAAAAAACATAGCAAGAGACCTAAAAAAGAATCACCGTGGCTTAACCACCATGTAAAAGAAGCAGTGAGGGACAAAAAGGCATCTTTTAAGAAGTGGAAGTCCAATCCTAGTGCAATAAATAGAAAGGAACATAAACACTGTCAAATCAAGTGTAAAAATGTAAGAAGAAAAGCAAAAAAAGATTTTGAGGATCAGCTAGTTAAAATTCAAAAAGAAATAAAATGATTTTTAAGTACATTAGAAGCAGGAAGCCTCTAAAAAACCTGTGGGTCCCCTAGATGATTGAGATATAAAAGGAGCAATCAAGGACGATAAAGCCATTGTGGAGAAACTAAATGATTTCTTTGTTTCAGTCTTCACGGCTGAGGACGTTAGGGAGATTCCCAAATCTGCAAAATCCTTTGTGCGTGATGAATTTGAGGAGCTGTCCCAGATTGAAGTGTCATTAGAGGAGAATTGGAACAGATAGAAAAACTTAATGTTAACAGATCACCAGGACCAGATGGCATTCATCCAAGGGTTCTAAAAGAACTCAAATGGGAAATTGATAAGCTATTATCTGTGGTTTGTAAACTATCCTTTAAATCGGCTTCCGTACCTAATGACTGGAAGGTAGCTAACGTGACACCAATATTTAACAAGGGCTTTAGAAGCGATCCTGGCAATTACAGACCGGTAAGTCTAACTTCAGTACCGGGCAAATTAGTCGAAACAATGGTAAAGAATACAATTGTGAAGCATGTAGAAGAACATAATTTGTTGGACAAAAGTCAACATGGTTTCTATAAAGGGAAATCCTGTCTTACTAATCTATTAGAGTTCTTCGAAGGGGTTAACAAACATCCAGAGAAGGGGGATCTAGTAGATATAGTATACTTAGATTTTTCAGAAAGCCTTTGACAAGGTCCCTCACCAAAGGCTCTTGTGTAAATTACATTGTCATGGGATAAGAGGGAAGGTCCTTTCATGGATTGATACCTGGTTAAAAGACAAGACACAAAGGGTAGGAATAAATGGTAAATTTTTAGAATGGAGAGGGGTAACTAGTGGTGTCCCCCAAGGGTCAGTCCTGGGACCAATCCTTTTCAACTTATTCATAAATGATCTGGAGAAAGGGGTAAGCAGTGAGGTAGTAAAGTTTGTGGATGATACCAAACTTTTTAGGATAGTCAAGACAGAAGCAGACTGTGAGGGACTCCAAAAAGATCTCACTAAACTGAGTGATTGGGCAACAAAATGGCAAATGAAATGTAATGTGGATAAGTGTAAAGTAATGCACATCGGGAAAAATAACCCCAACTATACGTACAGTATGATGGGGGCTTATGATGGGGGCTAATTTGGCTATGACAAATCAGGAAAGAGATCTTGGAGTTATCGTGGATAGTTCTCTGAAAACTTCCACGCAGTGTGCAGCGGTGGTCAAAAAGGCAAATAGGATGCAAGGAATTATTAAGAAAGGGATAGAAAATAAGACTCAGAATATTTTACTGCCCCTGTATAAAACTATGGTACGCCAACTTCTTGAATACTGTGTACAGATGTGGTCTCCTCACCTCAAAAAAGTTATTTTGGCCTTGGAAATGGTTCAGAAAAGGGCAACTAAAATGATTTGGGGTTTGGAACAGGTGCCATATGAAGAGAGGTTAAAATGACTGAGACTTTTCAGTTTAGAAAAGAGGAGATTGAGCGGGGATATGATAGAGGTATAAAAATCATGAGTGGTGTGGAGAGGGCGAATAAAGAAAAGTTATTTATTAGTTTCCATAATAGAAGAACTAGAGGACACCAAATGAAGTTAATGGGTAGCAGGTTTAAAACTAATAAAAGAAAGCTCTTCTTCACATAGCGTGTAGTCAGCCTGTGGAACTCCTTGCTAGAGGAGGCTGTGAAGGCTAGGACTATAATAGAGTTTAAAGAGAAGCTAGATAATTTCATGGAGGTTAGGTCCATAAAAGGCTATTAGCCAGGGGATAGAAATGGTGTCCCTGGACTCTGTTTGTCAGAGGCTGGAGAGAGATGGCAAGAGACAAATCACTTGATCATTGTCTTCAGTCCACCCTCTCTGGGGCACCTGGTGCTGGCCACTGTTGGCAGACAGGCTACTGTACTAGATGGACCTTTGGTCTGACCCGGTACGGCCGTTTTTATGTTCTTATGCTCTCTTACCAATGCAACCTAATATGTCATTAGCCTTCTAGGCTACAAGAGCACACTGTCTTTTTCTGCAGAACTGCTGCTTAGACAGTCAGTCCCCAGCCTGTATCAGTGCTTGGGATTCTTCCATCCCAAGTGTAAGACTCTGTACTTGTCTTTGTTGAATCTCAGATTTTTTTTGACCCAATCCTCCAATTTCTCTAGGTCACTCTGGACCCTATCCCTCCAGTGTATCTACCTCTCCCCCAGCTTAGTTTCATCTGTGATCTTGCTGAGAGTGCAATCCATCCCCTTATCCAGGTCATTAATAAAGATGTTGAACAAAACCAGTCCTTGGACCAACCCCTGGGGCACTCCACTGGACACTGTCTTCAAAACACAGGTCTCACTGTGAGCAGGATTTGAACCTGCACATGGAAACCTTGTTGGAGTTCAAGTCCAATGCCTTAACATCCCAGCTATTGTGCAGTTGGAAATGCAGTAGAAAATGGTGCAAAAAAAGACAAATAGGCATCCTTGATCTCCCCAACTTTAAATTCAACATCCTTTTTTCTCTTTTATTCAAATAGCAGAGGCATTGGTATGGTTTGCTGGCTGGCACTCAGGACTTCAAGGAGCTGGGTTCTATTTTCAACTCTGTCACCCACTTATTATGACTGCTTGGGCAAGTCATTGAATCTGTCTGTGCCTCAGTTCCCTGATATGTAAAATAGGGAGAATAATATGTGCTAGTATTCGATAACCTGGGATGAAAAGATTTATGGAAATACCAAGTATCACTGAGAAGTCACTCAAGAGGGAGTAAGGTAAACACGTAAATGAAAATGGCATAGCTGATTTAAATGATAGATTACAGAATAATGTTAGGAGTTCTTTGTTCAGTGACCACCACACTTCTTATTTTAAGGGACTATTTTGTTTGTTGAAACAAGATGTTGTTTTACATTTCAACTTTCAATAGCAATAACTGTACTAAATATATTATCTTTTGTGTTTCTGCAGTTTTTTGTGTTCTGCCATGGGTTTCTCCAGCTCTCCCAGCTCCTGCTATCTGGCTATCTCAAAAGCTCAATTTCAACAATTGAGAAGAGGTTTGGCTTGTCCAGTCAGACATCTGGATTGCTCGCTTCCTTCAATGAGGTGACCTCTGCTTTATTCAAAATTCTTTCTTTTAATCTCCTGCCCATACAACTTTCCTGTGCTCCTGTCTATCCTCAGGAGGCCATTTACAAAGTGTTTCAGAGACTTTTTAATTTCTATCTCCCACTGCAGGTTGGGAACACACTGCTGATAGTCTTCGTAAGTTACTTTGGAAGCAGAGTGAACAGGCCCCGTTTCATTGGCTGTGGCGCTATTCTTGTATCCATAGCTGGGATTCTCATGTCTGTTCCTCACTTTATAACAGGGCGCTACGAATATGACCAGTCCATTGCCAGTAGGTACTCTAATCTATATCTATATCTATATCTATATGCTATGTTTTTTGAGATCAGGCAAAGGAGGAGACCTTTCCTTGAGGTATCATTAACGGCAGAGCATAGGGATATGGAATACAATGCCAGAGAAGTAGATATGAACTTTTGTTTTCCTAAATTAAAATTTACTGGCTCCAGGAGATAATATTGACTAAGGTGAAGTCAAGAGAGGAATAACAAGGAAACAGCTCCAGGCAGGAGTCAAGGCAAAAGAAAATGAGATCTAAAGCATTATTAGATGTGATACTGCTTTCACTTCTGGCTGCCTATTTCCTTATGTTTATTTGTTGCACCAAATGTACCCTATGTCTCTACCCCAAGCTGTCCTTACACAAGTAGTCCCACTGAGCACAGCCTAAATCAAGGAGAATACTTATGTGAGCCAGGGTTTTCAAGATGGGGCTTTAAACTATAGATGAAGGAAAGGGATTGGGGGCAGCCAGCAGCAGTGGTAGAGCACAGATCATGGACAAATGCTAGGGATTTAAATCTTCTATGCTTTGGGATTTCACTGATGCTTCTTTTGGAGAAGGACTAGTATTGGTGGGCCTGATTGAAGAAGTAACTTTCAGGGAGGAACTAGGGTTTTTTTTATTTCAAAAGGGCTAACTTTAATGAATTAAGGAAATTAGTTAGGGAAGTTGATTGGACTAAAGAAATTATGGATCTTGAGGTGGAGGAGGCCTGGGATTATTTTAAGTTAAAGTTGCAGAAGCTGTCAGAAGCCTGTATCCCAAGAAAAGGGGAAAAAATTATAGGCAGGTGTTTTAGACCAAGCTGGATGAGCAAGCATCTCAGAGAGGTGATTAAGAAAAAGCAGAAAGCATATAAGGAGTGGAAGATGGGAGGGATCAGTAAAGAAAGCTACCTTATTGAGGTTAGAGCATGTAGGGACAAAGTGAGAGAGGATAAAAGTCATTTAGAGTTGGACCTTGCAAAGGGAATTAAAACCAATAGTAAAAGGTTTTATAGCCATATAAATAGGAAAAAAACAAAAAAAGAAGTAGGACCGCTAATTACTAAGGATGGAGTGGAGGTTAAGGATAATCTAGGAATGGCCCAATAGCTAAACAAATACTTTGCTTCAGTCTTTAATGAGGCTAATGAAGATCTTAGGAATAATGGTAACATAACAAATGGGACTAAGGATATGGAGGTAGATATTACCATATACAAGGTAAAAGCTAAACTTGAACAGTTTAATGGGAGTAAATCGGGGGGAGCCAGATAATCTTCATCCAAGAATATTAAAGGAACTGGCACATAAAATTGCAAGTCCATTAGCAAAAATGTTTAATAAATCTCTAAACTCAGGAATTGTACCATTTGACTGGAGAATTGCTAATATAGTTCCTATTTTTAAGAAAGGGAAAAAAGTGACCCGGGTAACTATATGCCTGTTAGTTTGACATCTGTAGTATGCAAGATCTTGGAAAAAATGTTGAAGGAGAAAGTAGTTAGAGGCATTGAGGTTAATGGGACAAATTACAACATGGTTTTACAAAAGGTAGATTGTGCCAAACCAACCCGATCTCCTTTTTTGAGAAAGTAACAGATTTTTTACATAAAGGAAATGCAGTGGATCTAATCTACCTTGACTTTAGTAAGGCATTTGATACAGTACCACATGGGGAATTATTGGTTAAATTGGAAAAGATAGGGATTAATATGAAAGTTGATAGGTGGATAAGCAACTGGATAAAGGGGAGACTACAGCGGGTCATACTGAAAGGTGAACTGTCAGGTTGGAGGAAGGTTACTAGCGGAGTTCCTCAGGGATCAGTTTTGGGGCCAATTTTATTTAATCTTTTTATTGCTGACCTTGGCACCAAAAGTGGAAGTGTCCTGATAAAATTTGCGGATGACACAAAGTTGGGAGGTATTGCCAATTCAGAAAAGGATCAGGATATCATACAGAAAGATCTGGATGATCTTGTAAATTGGAGTGAAATTTAATAGTGAGAAGTGTAAGGTTATGCATTTAGGTATTAATAACAAGAATGTTAGTTATAAGCTGGGGACACATCAGTTAGAAGTAACGGAGGAGGAGAAGGACCTCGGAGTCCTGGTTGATTATAGGATAACTATGAGCCGCCATTGTGACATGGCCGTGAAAAAGGCTAATACGGTCTTGGGATGTATTAGGTGAGGTATTTCCAGTAGGGATAAGGAGGTGTTAGTGCCATTATACAAGGCATTGGTGAGACCCGATTTGGAATACTGTGTGCAGTTCTGGTCTCCCATGTTTAAGAAGGATGAATTCAAACTGGAACAGGTACAAAGAAGGGCCACTAGGATGATCCGAGGAATGGAAAACCTGTCTTATGAAAGGAGACTCAGGGAGCATGGCTTGTTTACCTTAACCAAAAGAAGGCTGAAGGGGGACATGATTGCTCTCTTTAAATATATTAGAGGGATAAATACCAGGAAGGGAGATGAATTATTTAAGCTTAATACCAATGTGGACACAAGAACAAATAAGCTGGCTAGTAGGAAGTTTAGACTTGAGATTAGACGAAGGTTTCTAACCATTATAGGAGTGAGGTTCTGGAACAGCCTTCCAAGGGAAGTAGTAGGGGCAAAAGATCTATCTGGTTTCAAGATTAAACTAGATGGGTTTATGAAGGGGATGGTTTGATGAGATAACATGATCTTGGTAACTAATTGACTATTCATTATCAGTGGTAAATAGGTCAATGGAGGGATGATAGGAGTTACTACAGAGAACTGTCTAGGTGTCTGGCTAGTGAGTCTTGCCCACATGCTCAGGGTTTAGCTGATCGCCATATTTGGGTTTGGGAAGGAATTTTCCTCCAGGGTAGATTGGCAGAGGCTCTGGAGGTTTTTCGCTTTTCTCTGTAGCATGGGGCACAGATCACAGCTGGAGGATTCTCTGCATCTTGGGGTCCTCAAACTATTTGAAGACTTCAGTATCTGAGATATAGGCGAGAGGATTATTCCAGGAGGGGGTGGGTAAGATTCTGTCGCCTGCATTGTGCAGGGGTCAGACTAGATGATCATATGGTCCCTTCTGACCTTAAAGTCTATGAGTCTATGAAGAAGAGGGCAGTATATGGAGGACCAGGTCAGGGAGGGGATTTACAGGCACAGGGGGCTTCCTGGAAGAAGTGAGAAAATAAGAATGGAAGGAGAATACAGTGGTGGAGTTAGTCATCCTGCTCCTTGACTTCAACATCCCCAATCCCAAAAATAATAGAAATCCTACTATTATCAGAAAGTTTCCTTGGGTCACTACACCACTACAGCCCAGCCAGAACATAGCTGGCATCACAGATTGGGTCTCTGCTGTAATTTTCTATTCATATTTCTGCAATTATAGTCTCCAAAGGAAGATTTAAGGAGTGACTAATTGTAATGGGACATCACTCACCTCACGTGAGTGGCCCCTTTTGGCTGAGTGTCTGTGTATGCACTCCTTGCTGTGACAGCCATCCTGCCACCCAGGTCTCCAGCCCTGTCTGAGCTTTTTGTGCTTTGAGGAGAAACTGCCTCACTCTGGACCAGCAGGTTCCTTTTAACAGGCTTGTTGGACCCTGATTGGTTAGGTCATTTTTGCCACTCTAGCTTTCTTGGAGAACTTCTTTATGGTTTGTTGGGTGGGATGTGGCAAGGCCACAAGCCTCCAGCAGGGGTCTTTGGGACTGGTCCCCCCATCACATGAATTCACAGCTTTATCCAGGGAACAGAGAGGAAGCATATGGAAACAAGTTAAACCATATACTTCACGATAGGTCCTTGACAGTGCAGATGCTTACTGAGTCAGGTGACTGAACTATAAAAGAGAGTGTCTGTTATGTCAAAAGCACTGAATGGTGCAAGAGCCGCTACTTTGGAGCCCGTCTTTCTCCATCTGCTCTGTTGTTGTTAGGACCGACAGGGAATCCCGCCCGCCCCTTCAGGTATTTTCTGTTTTCTACATTGGGGTTTTTCATCCTGTGGGTCCCCAAAATATTTCAAAGGGTTGAGCAGCAGCAGGGCTGTAACCAGGGTGAGACTGGCAGGGCACAAAGCTGAGGAGTGGGTGGGACAAAAACTGGTAGGGGATAGAGCCCTGCACAGGCATGGTATTGACTCCCTTATATCTGCACTGGCTTCAGAGCTGGATGCCCAGCCAGCATTTGTCACTCTTCAGTCGCCCAGCTCTGAAGGCCAAATTTGAGTCAGTTGCACTTTAACCCCAGGAGCCGGGTGACAACTCCAGTCAGGGACACATGGTCCAGTCAGGGGGCAGGGCCATGGCCAAACCTGAGTGGTGCTGCAACCCTTGACGTGGCAACACCCAGAGTGGAGAACCAAGCCCAGCCAGCCCCACAGCACTGAATCTGCCACTCAAGGGTTCTAAAAGAACTTAAATGGGAAATTGCTGAGCTATTATCTGTGGTTTGTAACCTATCCTTTAAATCGGCTTCCGTACCTAATGACTGGAAGGTAGCTAACGTGACACCAATATTTAACATGGGCTCTAGAAGCGATCCTGGCAATTACAGACCGGTAAGTCTAACTTCAGTACCGGGCAAATTAGTCGAAACAATAGTAAAGAATAAAATTGTGAAGCATGTAGAAGAACATAATTTGTTGGACAAAAGTCAACATGGTTTCTGTAAAGGGAAATCCTGTCTTACTAATCTATTAGAGTTCTTTGAAGGGGTTAACAAACATGCAGACAAGGGGGATCCAGTAGATATAGTATACTTGGATTTTTCAGAAAGCCTTTGACAAGGTCCCTCACCAAAGGCTCTTGTGTAAATTACATTGTCATGGGATAAGAGGGAAGGTCCTTTCTTGGATTGAGAACTGGCTAAAAGACAGGAAACAAAGGGTAGGAATAAATGGTAAATTTTCAGATTGGAGAGGGGTAACTAGTGGTGTACCCCAAGGGTCAGTCCTGGGACCAATCCTTTTCAACTTATTCATAAATGATCTGGAGAAAGGGGTAAGCAGTGACGTAGCAAAGTTTGCAGATGATACCAAACTGTTTAGGATAGTCAAGACAGAAGCAGACTGTGAGGGACTCCAAGAAGATCTCACCAAACTGAGTGATTGGGCAACAAAATGGCAAATGAAATGTAATGTGGATAAGTGTAAAGTAATGCACATCGGGAAAAATAACCCCAACTATACGCACAGTATGATGGGGGCTAATTTGGCTATGACAAATCAGGAAAGAGATCTTGGAGTTATCGTGGACAGTTCTCTGAAAACTTCCACACAGTGCGCAGCGGCGGTCAAAAAGGCAAATAGGATGCTAGGAATTATTAGGAAAGGGATAGAAAATAAGACCCAGAATATCTTACTGCCCCTGTATAAAACTATGGTACGCCCACATTTTGAATACTGTGTACAGATGTGGTCTCCTCACCTCAAAAAAGATATTTTGGCCTTGGAAAGGGTTCAGAAAAGGGCAACTAAAATGATTAGGGGTTTGGAACGGGTCCCATATGAGGAGAGGCTCAAGAGACTGGGACTTTTCAGTTTAGAAAAGAGGAGACTGAGGGGGGATATGATAGAGGTCTATAAAATCATGAGTGGTGTGGAGAGGGCTGATAAAGAAAAGTTATTTATTAGTTCCCATAATAGAAGAACTAAAGGACACCAAATGAAATTAATGGGTAGCAGGTTTAAAACTAATAAAAGGAAGTTCTTCTTCATACAGCATGTTGTCAACCTGTGGAACTCCTTGCCAGAGGAGGCGGTGAAGGCTAGGACTATAAGGGTACGTCTACACTACCCCACTAGTTCGAACTAGCGGGGTAATGTATGCATACCGAACGTGCAAATGAAGCCCAGGATTTGAATTTCCCGGGCTTCATTTTCATAAGCAGGAAGCCGCCATTTTTAAATCCCCGCTGGTTCGAACCCCGTGTAGCGCGGCTACACAGGGCTCGAACTAGGTAGTTCGGACTAGGATTCCTATTCCGAACTACCGGTACACCTCCACGAGAGCATGGGGAGGAATTAATCCTCAATCTGGGCTGTAGCCAACTGCTGCAACCTACCCTCAGAGAGACAAACTTCAGTTCTGTAGCTTATATCCTATCTTACAGAGGATGTTTCATGTCTAAGGGTAGGTATCCACTAACTTTCGTTTCTGGCACTTAGGGGTGTTGCATTTGTTTCCACAGGTGTTTTCAGCAATTCTACTGATCTCTGCCAACCTGACATATCAATATCCACCAGAAACCTGAATGACACAGACTGCACCCTACGTGCAGTGAAAGAAAGCCGCGAGGTCCTGCTGATCCTGTTCATTGGCCAGACTTTGCTAGGGGTCGGAGGGGTCCCCATCCAGCCCTTTGGGATCTCTTACATTGATGATTTTGCCAGTGAGCGAAACTCACCTCTCTATTTAGGTAAGACCAGAACTGAGCCCATCATGGTAAGAAAGGACAGCAGCACTTCTGCCAAGCTGGAGAGTCAGGCTGTGACTGCTCCACTCATGTCAAGAATTGATCCTTGGACAATAAAAAGTTTAAGTGTTTTTAGCTATGGCTGCTCCAGATTTTAATTCCTAAAAATGCCATAAACTCCTGAAACATATTTCATAAGGATTCAGTGTGATAAGGAATCAAACCTTATGAATGTTCATGCTTTTCAGTAGTAATTGTCATGAGGCCTTCCATGTAAAAGCTAAAGGAGATAAATTAAGGTACTACAAATATTTCAAAGATAATGGCAAAATTTTTAATCTGAATTATGCCAGTATATATCTTGAGTACTTTTAATGCAATGGAGTTTTTATACCATTAGTAACTGAAATCAGAATGTGTGACCCCTACTGTACTGTAGAAGCCATAAGGGATTCGGAGACATGTGACAAGAATGATTGAGGGCAATCTCCTATGAAAAGAGATTGGAAATACTGAGGCTATGTCTAAACTGCAGGGTTTTATCGGAAAAAGATACGCAAATTGTGAACCTTTTTCAGATTGTTCTTTTGGAAGATGCTTTTCTGACATTTGGGGCCAAATATTAGAAAAACCTCCCCTTTCGGAAGAGCCCTTATTCCTCATAAAGTGAGGAAGACAGGGCTTTCAAAAGAGCATGTCTAGTATCCCAGAAAAACTTACCTAGAAAGAAGGAATGGTAATCATATCCTTTATTTACCTCTTCTATATTAATGGTTTAGAAGAGGTAGATAAAAGATTTGACTTCTCTTATGCACTTAAAACAAAAGCAAGGGGATAGTCAAGTAAATGAAAAAGTGGAAAGTTCAAAACTGATAAAAGGAAATACTTTTGCACACAATGTGAGAACAAGGACTTAGCAAAATTCAAAGAAAAGTTGAAGTGTATGGCTAACAAGATTAGTCACAGTTCTAATTAACAGGAACAATATTTTTGGAAGGAACAGTAGAACTTGTTCACTAGCCAATTTCTAATTATTAGATATAAGGATGATACCTAATATGGGGATAGATTAACTCACGTCTGCTACTGCCGGGTTCTTAAACCTTCCTCTGGTGCTGGCCCCATTCAGAGACAGGATACTGAGCCGGATGCACTTTGGGTCTTATCTCTTTTGTTCCTATTTTCCTGTGATTTTGAAACTCATATCCCCTGCATCCACTTCTCCCAAAGACTGAACCTTCCTCCAGAGTGGAAAATGCTGTTTCTTTTCCTAGGAATCCTGTTTGCTGTGACTATCATCGGACCTGGTGTGGCGTTCATGTTAGGATCCGCCATTTTGCGCTTTTATGTGGACATTGACAAAATTCCCCCAGGTGAGTTCACAGAACTTCTGAGGGCCATAGCCCATTCCTAATCTGGTGCACGGGAGCACGTGCGTGGCAGGAGAACTTTCCTGTTACCACAGGCAAAGCTCTTTTAGATCTGTGTGCTAGCATTGTGATGCCAAAAAGGTAAAAGAAATCTGAAGTGTACAGCGACGCTGCTGTTCATCTGCCATCAATTGAAGCAAAACCTGGCTTCCCTTAACTCTGCTGACATGCTTGGATATATCTGAGTGCATTTACAAAGCTTCCTGTCATCATTCTGCTAGAGGTTTGCATGGTTCCGGGGGGCAGTTAACCAGGTAGAGTAAGTGTGGTGATGGAACTCTCTGGCTGCGTCTATACTGGCAAGATTTTGCACAAAAGCGGCCGCTTTTGAGTAAAATCTTGCCGCCTCTCTACCCTGGCCGCGAGTATTTGCGCAAGAACACTGACTTTGTAATGTACAAAATCAGTGCTTCTTGCGTAAATACTATGATTCTCCCACTCAGGCATAAGCCCTCTTGCGCAAGAGGGCCAGTGTAGACAGGAATGTTAATTTCTTGTGCAAGAAAGACTGATGGCTAAAATGGCCATCAGAGCTTTCTTGCGCAAGAGAGCATCTACACTGGCACAGATGCTTTTGCGCAAAAGATGTCTTTTGCGCAAAAGCATCCATGCCAGCGTAGACGCTTTCTTGCGCAAATACTTTTAACAGATTTTTTTTTCCGTTAAAAGTATTTGCACAAAATCATGCCAGTCTAGACGTAACCTCTGAGTAATCAGATACGGCAAGGGAGTACTTCCCTTCTAACTCAGGGTCACACACAGATTTCGGGGGTAAGATCAAGCATGGCAGCTGCAGAAACTTCACATTTTCCTCCTGCTTTCTCCTTTCTCAGTCATGGGGGTCACTCACACCTGTGCTGCAGCTCATTCCCAGTATGGCCAGCACAAGGGGAGTGGGGCCTGTCTGCTTATCTGCCTCATCACACTCCTCACTGTTGTAACCCCTCCAGTTGGCTAGCCCAGTGTGAGGTTATTCAGTGTAGGGGAAGCTTGTGACTTCTTACACTCCGGGGGGGAGGAAGGCTAGGCCTGAGGCTGCTTGGTGTGCTCTGCATTGTGTATGTGTGAGTGCACCTCAGACCAGACCCACTCCGACAAACCACCAGGAACAGGCTTTATTCTGTAAAAAACATAGAACAGGAAAACAGTTCAGCAGCCCCTTCTCTCAGCATGCAGCCTGTGTGCTGCTTCTAGCAAAGTCCTTGCTGAAACCCTGCTGGGGGCAGAGGGCACATCCTGGCAGGAACCAGGAGGTTCTCCCAACATGCCGCAGTTTGTAGTCCACAACTTGTAGTTCCCAGGGCTGCTGCTGAAACACACTGGACCTTGGGCTACACTGTATTAGCTGGGTGACCACAAGGATTGCACCTCATTCATTGCATTTCTCTCGACAATGCTTCGGAGTAGCCCCTGCCCTAGTCATTGCAGCTGCACTGTTGTGATGAGCTCGCAGGGTGGGTGTGTCGGAAGAGGAGAGTGAAAATGAAAGGAGAGGGAAGAAACACACAAAATGTAGTGACAGAAAAAAAGAAAAGAACATGGGACGTGCAAAGAGACAGGATAATTGGGGAGAGGCGGGTGGAGACCAAAGCAAGAAGAGACAAAAGGAGCAGGGAGAGAAAGGGGCAGTGTTTGCCCTTTGCATTTCCCATGTTCACTTGTACTGCACTTTTTTAGGAGAGCATATCTGGGATTCATGGGGCACGGGAAAGATCTCTAACACCCGGCAAGGTTAATGTGTCAGCAAACACAAAACTAGCAACCACCACAGAAAATGGAGAGGGAAGATGAAGAGCCACCCTGACAGAACAGCCCCATTTGCCAGTCAATACACAGCTGTAACGGACGGGCACTGTGGAAAAGCCCAAAAACAAGGCTGGCTCTGGTACCTGGGAGGGCAGTAGAACTCTGGTTTTGGACAATGTGGGTTCCTCAGTAAGAACCTGAGCCTGGCTTCTTTAGAAGCTCTCACTGCCTTGGGTATTTTGAAATCCTGGCCTGGCAAATGGAGCAAGATCTTTCCCGGAGATTATTTGTAATGTGGCAATAGATTGTTCTTGCTGCCATAGCACTGGTTGGCTTCATTGATTCTTGCACACCATCCTCTGAGTGGCCACTTCCTTGGCCGTGTGATAGACTGTCTCTGTCCGTGTCTTCCCCCAACCATCTCTACCTGGGCGTTCTGCAGCCTGGCCCTCCGGCCAAATCATACTGAAGTGCAGCCGCCTTCTGGGGTTGAAAAGTCCAACGATGAGTCCAAATGTTTTCTAGCTGGTAAACCTGAGCCTGCAGAGTTTCATCAAGCTCTTTCTTCTCCTGCAGCTTCTCTCCCCCACTGCCTCCCTTCCTCAGGCACTTTACATCAGGGACCTCCCTATTTCTTACAGGTCCTGTCTCATGGTGCCCTGTCCCCCATGCAAGTCTGAACTATTCTCTGCTGGTATCTTTCAGCCCAGCTTTGCCAGGTGTTTTCCAGAGAGGAATCTCCCCTCACGCCTCTCTCCTGGGTCTTCTTCTCCTGGACTGAGTTCACAGCTCTCTTTAAGGAGTCCTCCCTCTGATGCTCTGCGTTAAACTCCAGCACACCCGCAGGGGATCACTAATCAGGTCAGATTGCCAGTGAGCCTGAGGGACAGGTACACATTCCCTGGTAAGACTGAGCCCAGCTTGCCTTGAAGAGCCAGCCAGCCTGTGGCAAGACAGTGAGAGAACTTCTCCTGGACCGAGATCAAAAGGACTCAATAACAAGAGAGCCGGGAAACCGGTGGAATCTCCTACTGTAAACCCTACAGGTTCTGACCCTTCTGTTCTTTTCTGGCATGCCAGTTCATTGTTGAACAATGAACACAGTAAGAGGAACCAGCTGCAGTATCTTGTGAGGAATTGCAAGGGAAAAGGGCATGCCCTGTGTTGTTTTGTACATGCTTAACCCAGTTCTGCTGAGACCATCTCAGCCACAAAAGCCTGAAGTTTAAAGTCGAATTGGAAATGCAAAGGCTTGCAAAGTGCTGAAAGCTCTGCAGGGGGCAATAGGGTTTTTCTGTCACTAGTGATGGGCTAAACCGGTTGGAAATAAGTATACCGAGTCCATTCAAAAATGGAAATAAGTCTCCCAGTTCCTCTGTAAGGTATCATAAGCTTGACACGATTTGCCCAAGGCCACAGTATCATAGCAAAATTGCTTATTAAATCCAGTCTTAAACAGATATGCTCTTCCCAGCCCATGATCCAGGTGGTGTTGTCTGGGGATGGAGCTGCAAATTCCAGAACCTTGGAGGTTTACATATTGTCAGATTGCTTTGTTCTAGAAGCAGTAAACGTCTGCACATACTAAAAACCTGTGACCCTCCCTATCAGCGGGTATGGCTAGACTGCAGGGGGGTTTTGGGATATCAGAAGTATCCCAAAAAACCTCTGCCACATTCAGGGAATGCGTTTGCTCTTCCACTTTTTTTTTTGCAAAAGAGCAAACACGCTCTTTCAGAAGTCCCTGTATTCCTCGTTCCATGAGGAAGAAGGGGGCTTTCGAAAGAGGGTGTTTTTCTGAAATTGGGGCCAGTCTAGTTGGGCCAAATTTCAGAAAAGCCTCTTCCAGCAAAAGTATCAGAAAAAGATACGCAAAATGCAGAGTGCATTTTGCATATCTTTTTCCGTTAGATCCTCACAGGCTAGCCGTACCCAGCATCAGCTGCATTCTGCCTCTTATGTGTCCCTTAGAGAGACTTCAAAAGGTGAATTCTGAAGGAACAGAATCAATTGTTCTTTTCAAGCACAGTTCTTTTTTTCTTGGTTCCATTTTCCTTGATCTTTGCCTTAAAAACCAGAGGGAATTGATTCTCTCTGAAATACTGATCCTACACTTAGAACTCTGCAAATCTGCAGATATCTGTTTAATATCTGAGGATATCCACAACTGCGGATATGGATGCTGTCATAACCATGAGGGCTGGCCAGCATCTGAGGACTAAGGGGTTAACTATGTCTCCTGTCTCTAGCCAGGTATCTGGTCAGCCAATAGTAATGCAGGTAGGGATTTCAAACTGGGACAAAATAATTTTTATTTTTTCCCTCCTTTGTCTGATTCAAAGTGGTTTCTTCCAGGTAACAGGGAGATGGGAGGCCATCTCTCTCTCCAAGAAAAGTCTTTTCACAATATGTAAGTAGGGCAAAGTTTAATTAGCCCATCAGGTTTTATTGTTTTATGGTTTAGGAATTTGGAATTGATGTCCGAGCTGTTAAAAGTGTTTTTTTCTCTCTTGTTAACTTTTCTCTGAGTATATCAATTACCATCCTTACCATCTAGCCACCTTTACTATGCTTGCAATGTTAGTATTGTTCTGATACTAAAAGTTTGTTTTCTTTTTCTAATTAACGTGGTATTGGTTCATTTCTGTGTCCTGGAAAATCTGTCTGTGGGTATATGCATGCCTCTGACTAGGGGGCAGCTACCACACACTGTAGCTTGTTCTTTTTTCTTTTTCAAGTTCTTTGGAGAAAAGATTTTGAGTTACCCCTGAGGATTTAGGGAGGAGGTTTCCCAAGTGATCTCTTCCCTGGTTTGCTTGGAATACTTGGGAGGTGTCAGTGGTTTTTTTATTCTCCAAAGTCCAGGTATTAGGCTTTGGGGGGAGGGGGGAGAGAGAGTTTTTGTACCAAAGCCTGTAGAGATCAGGATTTGCTGTGCTTTTGCTAGCCCCTACTTCTTCATTTGTCATGCCAGAGTGGGGAACAGCCTTGACAGATGCGAATATCTGCAGCTCCTTTTTGCAAATATAGATGTGGATGCCTTAAAAGAGAATGTTGTCTAACTGTTAGGCCAGGTCTTATCTACGGGAGAAATTTGACCTAAGTTATGCAACTCCAGCTACAAGAATAGCGTAGCTGGAGTCAATGGACTGTAGGTCGAATTTCTGTGGCATCCCCACAGCAGAAGGACAATGGGAGATTGACCTCCACAGCATTGATCTCAGGGTAAGTGAAGACAAGCCTTTAGACTAGCAGAGTGGGAGTCTGGTTTCCTGGGTTTCCAGTTTCCTGGTGTGGCCACTGAAAGGGGCCAAATTATTAAAGCCAAAAGGTTCAAACTTGGGTGCCTAAAGTCAGATACTTAAATTAACATTTAGCCAAGGTCAGAAAAGGATTTTTCCTTGTGTCATATCAGTATGTCTCATGTACCATCCTCTCAAGCAGGAATCTCACATCTGCCCATAACATGGATAGCATATCAATAGAGAGTTTGTCCATAGGTCCCTCCCTTCCCCTTTACAGCCACCTAACAGCCTTGTGGCAACAAGGAGGTGGAAACAAGGAAGAGACTCAGCTCTATATGATATGAAGAGACTCAGCATGGGCCACCGCAGATGATCTGTGGGCCTCTAATAATCTGCACCCCCTAGCTTGGGAGACCCTGCTCTGGAGCACCGAGCAAACTTCATTTGCTAGGGTCACATGGAGACATTTCCTGCGGCCTCAGGTGTAGAATCATTTCCTCCCACTGTCTATGATTCTATTTTGTATTTATTTTCTTGTATTTCAGAGGAAATTCAGCTCACTCATAAAGATCCTCGATGGGTTGGAGCCTGGTGGCTCGGATTCCTGGTTGCAGCCACTCTCACAGCCTTTTCCGCCATCCCTTATTTCTTCTTCCCAAAAGAAATGCCAAAGGAGGTAAGAATGGGCAGAGAGGCAGACACGGTCAGCTGCACAAATCACTCAACTAAATCGGGGTACCCGAGGGGAGAGGGGCTGGTTGGTGGTGGGGTGATGCTGAAGTCAGACAAGATATAGATTATCAATGTGCTCTGGGGGATCTGTTATAAATGTGCTGTAGCACACATACCACCTCTCTCCCCCCTCTCTGCTTGCCTTGTGGGCCATGTGCCATCTACAGACAGAGACCTGCATGGATACAAATGTCTTCCTACGGACACGGCTATCTGCTAATCCACAGGACTCTACCCCCAGGAGGTGCTGTGGCCAAAAGAGAGGAATATGGTCCCACCAGAATACCAGAGTGGCCTATGCCAACAGCTTCTCCTAGCCATGTGGCTGTACCACCCACAGTCTGCCCCCAGGCACATCTCCTGTTTGGAGCCGTACAGCCTCCGCTGGTAGTGGGGTGTGGTGAGGTTCCAGCATGGGCTGCTGGCTCCTGGGGGAGGCAGGACCACATTCCTCTCCTTTGACTGCAGTGTCTCCTGGGAATGGTGCCCTTACAGATCAGTGGAGATCAGTATTTTCTGTAAGCTGAGCACTTGGGCTGCCACCCATGAGAGATTCAAATGCCACCCAGCTGATTAGCAGAGTTCCCACATCTGCCCACAGCTGGCAGCATGTTTTTCTACTGGTGGTGCACATCTGCATAGCCTGTGGTGCACATAAAATTTATTCTACACATGGATGGAAAAAATTAGAGGGAACATTGGTGGATATTTATGGCTATTCAGAGATATCCGCAACCACAGGTAAACATTTGTATCCATTTAGGGCTCTGTGTGGAGATGGCTGTGAAGCTTGTATCAAGATTCAAACTTCTTGAAAGTACAAAGGGCTTTTAATGTCTCTTCTGGTTTGAACTCATCTCTAGTGCCTGCAGGCCTTACCAGCTCAGCTCTGATAAGCTAAGCAGAGTCCAGTGCTTCTCTAAGGGTACAGCTATGCTGCAGGACAAAAGTTGAATTAAGCTATGCAACCTAGTTATGTCAATTGCATAGCTAAAGTTGAAATAGCTTAATTCAGCTTTTGGTGATGTCTACACAGCAGGAAGTCAAAGGAAGAACATGCTTCCTTCAACTTCCCTTACTCCTTGTCAAATGAGAGCTACAGGAGTCGGAGTATGAAGTCTTCCCTCTCAACATTATTTTAAAATAGTGGCTTGCTGTGTAGACACGCACTGTGTTATTTTGAAATAAAGTTAGTTGTTTTGAAATAATGCTGCTGTGTAGACATACCCTGAGAGACTATCAAGAAAAACCCAGAGTGCTGCTGACAATTTTAGTGGATGCTGTGTTCTTCCCTTTCCGGGGTGCAGTAAAATCCCTATTCTATTCTATTCTATTCTATTCTATTCTATTCTATTCTATTCTATTCTATTCTATTCAGATTATATATTATGAACCATTAGAACAATATGTCCACCACCGCAGTGCAGTCACTTGAATAACTTGCAGTAACCACTTGCAATGGTTACTCAGGCAACTATTCCTATGGAATTCAAAAGGGCTATTTAAATGAGTAAAGGTTGCAGAATTAGCTCCTTCAACAGGAAATGAAAAATTACTTTACCAGTTGAAATAAAATGTATATTGTTAAGTAGTAAAACATACTAATCCTTAGTAGAATTTGGGGAAGATTTATGAAAAGTACCATGGTGAGAGATGTGTCACCATGGTGGCTAACACACTACTGGAAGCCACTCAGACATACCAGACTGTGAATCACTGATGACTACTCTCTGGGAATGGTTATCCATACAGTTATGCACCTACCTTATAGTAGCTCCATCTAGGTTGTATTTTCCTAGTTAGTTAATGAGGAGGTCATGAGAAACTGTATCAAATGCCTTACTAAAATCTAGATATACCACATCTGCCACTTCCCTTTTATCCACAAGGCTTGTTTTCCTATCAAAGAAAGCTATTAAGTTGGTTTGAGATGATTTGTTCTTTACAAATTCATACTGACTGTTACTTGTAACCTTATTATTGTCTAGATGTTTGCAAATAGATTTATTAATTATTTGCTCCATTATCTTTCCTGATACAGAAGTTAAGATGACTGGTCTGTAATTCCTGGATTGTCCTTATTTCCCCTTTTATAGATGGGCACAATATTTGCCTTTTTCCAGTCCTCTGGAATCTCTCCCATCTTCCATGACTTTTCAAAGATGATAGCTAATGGCTCTCCTCAGTCATTTCCTTGGGTATTCTAAGACGCATTTCATCAGGTGCTGGTGACTTGAAGACATCTACTGTGTCTAAGTTATTTTTGCTCCTGGACCTACCCCATTTTCACTGGGATTCACCCAGTGTTGTCCAGTCACCACCAATCTTCGTGGTGAAAACCGAAACAAAGAAGTCATTAAGCACCTCTGTCAATTCCACATGTTCTGTTATTGTTTTTCCCTCTTCATTGAATAATGGGCCTACCCTGTCTTTGGTCTTCCTCTTCTAATCTATTTGTGGAATGTTTTCTTGTTACCCTTTGTATCTCTAGATAATTTGATCTTTCTTTGTGCCTTGGCCTTTCTAATTTTGCCCCTTACTTGTGTTATTTGCTTATATTAGTCCTTTGTTATTTGACCTAGTTTTCACTAGTTTCCTAGTTTTTGTAGGACTCCTTTTTGATTTTTTAGATCATTAAGATCTCATGATTTAACTAGGCTGGACTCTTGCCATACTTCCTATGTTTCCTGTGAAATGCAATAGGTTGCTCTTACCATCATCAATTGTTTTTCCACTTAGATTTGCTTCCCATGAGATCTTATCTACCAGCTCCCTGAATATGCAAAAGTCTGCCTTCTTGAAATTTTTTGTCTTTATTTTACTGTTCTTCTTCCTAACATTCCTTAGAATCATGAACTCTGTCATTCCTTGATCACTTTCACCCAACCTGCCTTTCACTTTCAAATTCTCAACTCATGCCTCCCTATTTGTTAAAATCTAATGCAGAACAGTGCCCCTCCAGTGGCTTTCTCCACCTTCTGAAATAATTCCCTCCAAAACATTTCAATAACTTGTTGGCTAATCTGTGTCTTGCTGTGTTATTTTCCCAACAGATGGCTGGATAGTTAATGTCCCCCCATCACCCCTAAGTCCTGTGCTTTGGGTGATTTTGTTAGTTGTTTGAGAAAAGACTGATTCCATGTTAGGTTGTGTGTAGTAGAACTCTACCATGATTTTATTCCTTTTATCTTTACACATTATTAGTGAGGATCAGAAATCAATGGATCATTTGCTGAAAAAATGACAAACTAAATGAACCCAAATACATTTTCTTCTGGTCAAGCTGGTTGGTTTTAATAAGTGTAAAGCAAGACTCGTTAAGTGTTACTGAAAAGACAAACAGAACTTTAACCTCCCTCTTCTCTGCTAACTGACATTTAAAAGGAACTTTTATTGGCTCAATGAAATGCTAACTTTGCTGCACCTGTTTATTTTATTTCAAGCTCTTCCCACTGAACCAAATTCATTTGGAAGCATAGGGGAAACAATTCACTTTAGAAAATGACAAGAAACAGACAATAAACCCAATCCAAGAGATGGAATTTTCCTGTAACTACATTCCAGACAGGGACATTTGGGGCTAGCAAAAGTGACGGCGCTGATTTGACAGCATTACCAGCAAGATAGCACTGGAAGATCTTGCTTTTAAAAGAGAATGTGAATAGTTTGGAAACAAGCCAGAGACTGCTGGATAAGATGTTTGATTGTCATTAGCAAACCTGAGAGATGTGAAGGAAGTCTGTTTTCACGCATGTTGGTTCTTGCAGAAATTGTAATAAAACCAGCATTTCTACATGCTTGCCCTGCCAGCAAATTAGTATTCCTGTAATAGCATAACACTGCTAGTTTTAATAAAAGGAAGAGCAATTCTTCTTTCTCAGTGAGTTGGGAGAAGTAGGGCTTTAAAAACACAAAGCTACCTCAGAAGTCATCACTCTTACTCTGGAAATGTTTAAACTCCCCGGCTACGTCTACACTGGCATGATTTTCCGGAAATGCTTTTAATGGAAAAGTTTTCCGTTAAAAGCATTTTCAGAAAAGCGCATCTAGATTAGCAGGATGCTTTTCCTCAAAAGCACTTTTTGCGGAAAAGCGTCCGTGGCCAAGCTAGACGCGCTTTTCCACAAAAAAGCCCCGAAAATTGCGAAAATGGCGATCGGGGCTTTTTTGCGGAAAACAAATCTCTGCTGTCTACACTGGCCCTTTTGCGGAAAAGTTTTTCGGAAAAAGACTTTTGCCCGAATGGGAGTAGCATAGTATTTCCGCAAAAGCACTGACAATCTTTCATGAGATCGTCAGTGCTTTTGCGGAAATTCAAGCGGCCAGTGTAGACAGCTGGCAAGTTTTTCCACAAAAGCAGATGATTTTGTGGAAAAACTTGCCAGTCTAGACACAGCCCCCTGGTATAGCAGGGTTGATGGTTTGTAAAATAGCAAGTACAGGATGAGCAGGTTTGAAACACGTGTGCCATAATGCAAACCAACCCTTGGGGCCCCAGAAATGCGGTCCAAGCTTCTCCAGTGTTCAGGGGTGTTCCCATCCAAAATTTTGCTCTGACCTTATTCTATTAGGCTCTTCCATGGCTGGAAGACGTCAAAGCATTAATTTCTCCATAAGCTTCCCTAAAATGATGAACCTTTTATATCCAGTTAAAATAAGTGTCAAGTTCTGCATTGTCATAGGCCGGCATAGTCAATGACCCCATGCAAAGTTAGTGCACACTGTGGGTGCGTCTACACTGCACCGTTATTTCAGAATAACTAGCATTATTTCGAAATAACAATGTGAGTATCTACACAGCAAGTCTGTTATTTTGAAATAATATCAAAATAATGGGCAGCTTATTCTGACTTCTGTAACCTCATTCCACAAGCAATAACTCCTCTTCCAAAGAGTTCCTTGCTCTAGGATAGCACCTGTCATCCAGAGATCACAGAGCATTATTTTATTTACCAAAATTTCCCAGTGCGTCTTCCACAAAGAGAACAAAGTATGAACATTAGTAATAGTCACATAAAATACCAACAAAAAAGATCAATTCAAATCCTATAATGTGATTATTGCCAATAAAAATCTTGACTAACTGGAACAAAGATTAAATAGACATACCGTAAATGAGGCCTGACTGTGGACTCACACTGGTTTTACACTGGAGTAACTCTGTGGCCCTCAGTGGAGCTGCTCCTGATTTACACCACTATAAAAGAGATCAAAGTTTAGATTGAATGACTTTGTATATAGATTAGTGTCTGTTACCATGGGTCTGACTAAATAGCTTCATAAACAACAAATATACAAGTGTAAGTTAGGTCTCTGAAAATAAACCTTTCATGTCATTCCTATCCTCAGAGCCTTCTACACCCTGTGAGACAAGAACATATTATTCTACCTTCAGGGAAAGTCAGGGCAGACAGGGGCCCGTGTTTTGGTGCTAATTCCAGTTAAAGCCAGTGATATCTATATGGGTGCTCAGCATGTCTAAAAATCTTTCCATTGGCACCCCTTCTTAGACACACAAAAATTAATGTCCTCTTCTGAAAATGGTGGCCTCAAGTCCTGAAAGCTGGGCCCTTGCCTCAAACAATGCTCCCTAGTTTGCTACAGGCTCCATTTGAATTTCCCCCTCTCATGAAAGCTCCCATAACATAGGAAGGGAGGAGGAAATGTTACTGGCAGAGAGATGAAAGAGGATGAGCAGTAGCAGAGGAGAAGCAAAGGAAGCAAAAGCCATCCAATAGTGCAGCTATTCTGAATGGAAAGAACTAGGATACATCCCAATTAGGAGCTGAGGGAAGCCATCTGGGATGGCTGTCTAGTAGCCTGTTCACCATCTGAAATCTGTCCTCCTCCACTCAGTCATCAGAGCACTTTCAGTTTCCTTTTAAGCAAATTTAGCATCAGTGAATGGTTTAGGATCCACAGCCCGATCAAAGAAAGCCAATCGACCCTTATTGCTTTAAAAAATGGGAGTAAAGTAATTATAAAAGAAACCAGGTAATGGGCCCAAAATAGTGTAATACATCAAGACACTGACATGTCCTCGGCATATCCACAGCATGGACAGAAACACCATGCCCCTCTGATACTGTGCTTCAATTCAGGGACCACTGCTCAGGTTGAGGAGGGATTTCAGGTTCAGGTCCTGTTCCAGTTGTTTGTATCCAATATAATAAATGAGCAGGAAGCATGTCTGTTACTCACACCAAGGGAGGAGATGAATAGCTAGGCCAGTGTTTCTTAAACTTTTTAAGACCAAGGAACACCAAACAATAATTTTTTTATGAAAACACCAAGGATTTTTTATTGAGAGAGAAAAAAAAAGGTCGGGATAAAGTTATTGAGCGCACAAAAAAAGGGTTGTGGGAAGTTGTTGAGAAAAAACAAAGGTCATCTGCCCCTTTAAGGGTGGCCATTTTGAACTCTGTTCTCTGTGGTACACCTCCGACTGCCTCACGGCACACCAGTGTACCGCGGAACACAGTTTAAGAAACACTGAGCTAGGCAGACTGAACATTCTGCTGATTTTAGGGACAGCAGAACGGCCAACAACATTAGCTGTTTTCCAGATGGTGACTGACCCTCTCCCAGAAGAGTTAGGGCGGGAAAGGGCTCCCCCCACTCCTTCTTCCCCTAGTAAACCCACAAGAAGTAGCATAATTTAGCCCAACATTTCTACAGATGAAAAAAACCAATTGCGACATCTTATATATCTCTATGGGTGTGTCTACACTAGCCCCCTAGTTCGAACTAGGGAGGCTAATGAGGGTGACCAAAATTGCAAATGAAGCGTGGGATTTAAATATGACGTGCTTCATTAGCATGTTCCCGGGTGGTCGCCATTTTGGAAATTGACTAGCCCAGAAGAACTGCCCGCTTCTACACGTGACAGAGAAGGGCAATTCCGAAATAAACCCCTTACTTTGAATTACCAGTTAAACCTCATGGAATGGTAAGTAAAGGGTCCCCATTCGTCATGGCTCACGTACAAGGAATATCTAGCCTACAACCACCTGTTAATTTATATTTAATTCTATGATATTTGAAACTACATGAAATAATTCCAGATGAGGAAGAAATGACATGTTAGAAGTACACCACAAACTTGTAAAACTTGATACCATAAAGGAATCAAATGTCACTTTCATTAAGCCAGTGCTGAATTAGCCTGTTTTCTTCAGTCTTTTCCTTTATTGATTGTTTGTGTTCATTGACTTACAAACCATTTCATAAATAAGCCCTTTAAAAATAATTGCTCTTTAAGGGCTTGAACACCTCTTGCAAAGTGCTAGGTTGAAGTTCATGAATGCTCATTGAGAGCCAATAGGTGCCAAGCATATGATAGGAATTGCTCAGCACCCTGTGGGATTGGGCCCTTGGCACCCCCAAATATTTGGTGCTTCCCCTTAATGGCAAGGAACTTGAGAAGGAATGGAAAACAAATGTGAATATACTAACTTGTGCTTTTAAGATATTCCATTGTGTCACAATACAGTAGTTGAAGGGAACCCAGAATTTTAGCAGGGCATTGCTGAATTTGCATTGTAATACACAATCTGTCTGGCTTGGAATATCCAGTACATTTATTTTATATGCAGTTCAGCTCTGCAGACCGTTGTGTTCAGAGATGGGTTTGGTAGCAGCTGTTGCACAGCATCTGCACGCTCAGTGCCCACTGGAAGATGAAAGAGGCAACTTAATCTTCTGTGAGATAGAACAGACAGAAAAGAAAATAAAATGCTTTGTTTTCAGCTTTGCTAACTGATCAGAGGGGCCGACAGACTTGACGGGCCCCTAGGCAAGGGGGGAGGACTGTCTCTGCTCTCCAGGAAGGGTGGAGGTCTCAGGTGGAAGGGGTAGGGCTGGGGGGGCAGCCAGGCCTTATCACCACCTGGACCATGCCACAACCTTTCCCTACAACCAGCCTTAGCACCACCTGGAGTGTGCTGAAGATTTAAAGGGTCCAGGACTTTAGCGGACAGCCTGCAACAGTAGCAGCAGCGTACTCTGGAGCCCCCGGCCCTCCACTCTCTGTCAGCAGGCCTGTAACTAATGCAACTCAAGACATATGTTTTCGAGGGTGTTTCAGAGCCAGAGGATCGGAAGTCTGGATAATAAATTGAGATCCAACTTGGGCAGTAGTGACCAAAAAGTATTACAGTACATTAGAGTGGCTTTTTCGTGGCCTATTAAAAATGCATTTGCTGGATCTTCCACCCACTTCTCAGTGGACAGGTGTCCATCAGGTTTGGTTCTAATTGGCCCCTTTGTGGGCAAGTCTGGACAGACAAGCCCAGACTAAATAGAACACAGAAGTTGACCTCACTCCACAGCACTTTGCTGGTCTTACGCTAGTACAGGAGGTAGGAAGCTCACATTGGGATTGAGCTGGTGTTTGTGTTTGGTGGATAAATAGAATCACCAGGAATATCAATTCTGAACCTTCCTTCAGCACTAAATTCACACAGGAGCCTTCTCCACACACACACTTTTTGACACCAAACTCGAGCACAGGTAGAGAACAACACCCTTTGAGGAAGCATCTTGGACCCTCTCGGCTCAAAATTGTGACATTTCCTCTTTTGCCATGTGGCATTCCATCAGCAGTGCCTGGCAACATCCCTTCCTAGTGACGCCTGGCAACATCCCTTCCTAGTGATGCCTGGCAACATCCCTTCCTAGTGATGCTTGTCAACATCCCTTCCTAGTGATGCTTGTCAACATCCCTTCCTAGTGATGCCTGGCAACATCCCTTCCTAGTGATGGCTCTCACATGCTCTGCCGTGTTCCATCAGCCTCACATTTCCTCTGTGAGGTGCCCTGACTCTGTTACAATGCACAAGGCTGCATTCGAAACATCACAGTGAGGCTCCTTGTCAATGTTGCAGTAGGGATAAAATCAACAGAAGTAACACAAGTGACTGGGCATGTGACTAGTAGATTAGATGGAACTTGCAGCAAAGCGCTGCAGTATGGGTTAAAGAAGGGTTACACTTGCCCTAAAGCTTAAGAGCTAGTGTTGCTCCCAGCTTCAGATAAGGTCAGTGGGAGCTTCTATTACTTATTATGATTATTCCCCTATATAGGTGTCTGATTGGCCTTCTCCTGACTGCCAAGACTAGCAAATGGCAATGTCTGGGAAGGTTTATTTTATTTACTTAAAGAAATCTGGATATAGAGCCCTGACCCTATGATATCCAACTGCTGAGCCCATGTGGTGTCCCACTGACATCTAGGGGGCTGCGATGCAGGTGCAGCAGTCTGTTGTCACGGAACCGGGTTGCAGGTTGAGTTGCTTGAACCCACAATGTGCTGAGTGACTCCTAGCCCCGCAACTCCTCCTGGCCTCAGTGCAAAGAGTGCAGGAGCCACTGAGGATACCAACAGGAGTCCAGGGTATTCAGCAGACCAGAGTCTGAGTAAATCCCAGCTTCACCCAGATGCTGCCTTGTCCATTCTGAGGAACCTGAATAGCCTTTACTGAGTGCCAAATGGGGATCATGCTGGAGGAGACACGTGTGACCCCTGTTCTGCACCAGCACCATTATTTTGCAGTAGTGCTCAGGAAGTGGGGTGAAGAGTAGCATCTTAACTATTTTGCTTGAAGCAGATTGGCATGTGGATAAGTAGCCTTTAAGGCTCTTTAACTGTTATGCAGCTATTTATCCTGCCCATTTTTTGTACTTCCAATAAACATGAACAGCAAAAAGGAAAACACTGAGGCAAAATTCTTGAGAGGCTGTTCTAAAACCACATCTAAATTGAGCTTTCCAGTAAGAGGGAAGGGTTATGTGGGTAAAGTGCATGACCAGCAATCAGAAATACCGCATTCTATTCCCTGCTTCCTCATTGGCTTCTGTCAAACCTTGGGTAACTCACTCAAGCTTTGTGCCTTCGTTTACCCATATATACAAAATACTGATGACAACACTGGCCTACCTCCTGGGTTTGGCATGTTGTGAGGATTCTTTCATTCATGTTTGTAAAGCACTTGCTGATGGTATTAGAAATGCTCTGTATTATTTGAGGAGCACCTGGAAGCAAAATGAACAGGGTGGGGCTTTTTTGGCACTCATGGGTGAGTGACTACGGAACAGGAGGGCAACAGGGAGGCATTTGTCTCTGTGTTAAGATTTTCAGCACAAAGTTTTAAAAAGAGAAGCAACCAATTACTAAAAATAATCAGTCAGTTTAATATAAATGAGTCCCCTGCAGTTTGGTTGCTTTAATAAGGCACACACAAAAATAAAATACAAAATTACTGATGTAGCAGGTATAATGAGCTGTTTGTTGGGAGCTTGGTCTACTCATTAAATGAGGAAATTAATTCAGAATTGATTTTTGTGGCCTGATGGTTTTTTATCCCTTATTTATTTAATATTAAAATAGTGCCTGTTGCCTTGTGTTTCACTAAGTCCCAAGGGCTGTGTTCTGCACGGCAGAAAAGCAGCTCTGCAGGTTAAGCAGAGAAAATCCCTTTCTTGCATCTGGTTATTTATATGTAATTTTTTCTGGTGAATCCCAAGTAAAATCAGGCTTGCAAGCCTGTGGGAGCTCTCCCTGCAGGTAAAATGCCACAGAAATACAGGTTGAGACATGAACCTAGCTAGACTCAGTTACACCTCATTAACTCAAACATATATAGGAAACCTGGGGCTTTCCCCCAGCTATTATCAACTCAGGTAGCCTCTCCCCTCCAAATAAGAATCAGAAAATACCTTCCAAGGTTTGACCACAAGTCCCCACATCACTGTTTGGCTTGGTGGGGTCTGTCCCTAGGGGCATAACTCCAAGCTGAATGCACCATGTCTGCAGAGCCCTAAGGAAGGTACCAAAGGGTCAGCATATCTACAACACTCCACTTACGTAGCATCACAAAGTGGCACAGCATGAGCCTCTCCGTTTGCTTAATATAAAGGATGTCCAGCCTGATAGAGGCTCCCTGAGACTTCCTGGTGGATCGCGCTGATACTCAGGAAGTGGTGGGGGTGGTTCAGTAGATGGTGATGTTCCCTCTGAGTAACTCACTGACTGGTAGAACCATAGAATCGTAGAACCGTAGGCTTAGACAGGCCCGCCGACAGTTCATGACAAAGGGGGCAATTCCCTCAGGGCCTGGCGATTCAAAGGGGCTCAGGGCTCCTGGCTGCTGCCACTGCTACTGTGCAGCAGCAGCTGGAGTCCTGGGCCCTTTAAATTGCTGCCAGAGCCCTGCACAGCATGCTGCAGAGCCTGGGGCACCGTGCTACAGATGGTGCAGGGGAGGGGCACGGTCTGGGCAGTGCTGAGGCCTGGCTTCTCTTCCACCTGAGGCCCCGCCCCTTCTAAGAGCACAGAGCCGGGCCCCACCCCACCTTGCCTAGGGGCCCAGCAAATCTATCAGCTCACCTGGGGCTAGAAGGGACCACAAAGTTCATCTAATCTAACCCCCTGTCAAACACTGTGGCTCTAGAGTACTGTGCTACTGTAAGTGGCACTACTTGTGCTCATTAAAGATCCCAGAGGACTTTTTGCAAAAAAATGATGTTGACTCTGGAGGCCTCACCAAATTCGACTCCAAGTGCCTGATTTTATTTCCCCCACAGATGCCTGCCCTTTCCTTCATTGTCACAGCATTTTATAAAGCTGCATTCGGTGTGACATCAATGCAGTTCCACGTATTCTAGAATTACACTGAGGTCACTGAGATTGCACCCGGGCCCTGGTTTAGAAGGTGCTTGGGAATGTGAAAAGTCAGCCACAGTTAGTTTGGAGGGCTCATTATTGTTAGCTCTCCTGGAGGTGCTGTGAGAAATACATTTTAACTTCTACCACCTAAAGCAATCAGCCTAAAGCAGATGATAAGTGGTGTTTGTTGTTTTTTTAACAACAGTCATGGGAAACAGCTCTTTGAAGGAAGTGTGAGTAATTGAGTGGGGTGAGGATTCGTTTTCCTTGGGGAGTATTCCCAGAAAACATTAATTTTCAGGAATTTTGCAAGAGGAATCTCACATTTTTGGGAACATTGTTTGGGGAAAGCAAGGTGAAGTACACTTACAGCATACAACATCTCTCCTTAAATCCAAAAATCCACATTGTCAGGCTAGTTCTGCCTAGATCTACTGGCAGAGCTCCTCAGTTCTGCTGGCTCCTGCTACTTTCCAGTGCTGACTCCCTCAGTGCATCTCCACAGGACAGAGGGAGCCTTCTGAGGAAGGAGGCATGCTTTCCAGTATGGGAGACAATGGGGGAGATGGGGTTCTAGAGGGTGATGTTCATGAATTCATAGATTCCAGGATGAGACGAGGTAACAGAGATCTTCTAGTCCAATGGCGGGCAATAAGACAGAGGCAGTTCACCAAGGTTAGCCCCTGGTGGACCGCCGCCTTTTATTTACCTGCACCTCTATAGGTACAGGTGCTTACTGCTCCTACTGGCAGCAGATTGCTGTTTCCAGTCAATGGGAGCTGTGGGAAGTGATGTGGACTGGGATACTACTTCCTGAAGCTTCTATTGGCTGGTTTGCATGTTCCAATGGTTAATTACTCTCACCATTTAAAAAACTGCCTTATTTCCAGTCTGAATGTATCAAGCTTCAACTTCCAGCCATTGGGTTGTGTTATACCTTTCTCTGCTAGACTGAACGGCCCATTATTAACCATTTGCCCCCCTGTAGATCTTTAACTTTCTCTTTCTTAAATGTGATTTTGTCACTACAAGGCATGTTTTTTCACCTTTTAATTTTTCTCATGCATCTGCTCTGAGTGTTTCCAGTCTATCAACAGCCTTCTTGAATTGGGCACCATGTTCACAGTTGCACCAGTGCCACTAAAATAAAATATTCCCTATACTGCTTGGGATTCCTGTTTATGTGTCCCAGGATCACATTTGCTCTTTTGGCCACAGCATTACACTGAGCACTCATCTTCAGCTGATTATCTATTACAATTCCAAAGTCTTTTGGCGTCACTGCTTCCCAGGACAGAGTCCCCCATCCTGTAAGCTTGGCCTACATTCTTTGTTCTTAGATGTTTGAATGTACCTTTAGTCATATTAAAATACAGTTTGCGTGTATCCAGCTTACCAAGTGATCCAGATCACACTGAATCAGAAACCTGTACTCTTCACATGTGGGAGGTGGGTTTGGAGGGGCAAATGAAGTGGGGACAGTTCAAGAAGCCTGCTTCAGGCTTGGCTTTCCAGCACAACAGGCAGCAGCTTTATGAAGAACAGAGATGGGAAAAAGTTGACCAGGAAGGGAAAGGACCTTATGCTGAAGATCTGACGAGGGATCCACTATACTGTTTCATCACACTAGAACAGCCAGTGGAGAGACTGAAGACACGTTAGGGGTTGACACTGGGGATGTGCCAATGTTTTATTGCCCACCCCTGAGTTTCTGGGAAACTAGGTAGATACTTGGGACAGAATTCTCTGTAGTAACTTAAAGCTCTCCCCATCTCGTTCTGAAATGTTTGGTCTGTTACTGTTTCTCCATCCTCACTGAGCAGTGGGCCTACCCTGTCCTTGGTCTTCCTCTTGCTTCTAGTAGATTTATAGAATGTCTTCTTGTTTTCCTTTATGTCCGTAGCTAGTTTGAGCTCCTTTTGTGCCTTTGCCTTTCTAATCTTGCCCCTGCATACCTGTATTGTTTGCTTATATTCATCCTTTGTAATTTGTCCTAGTTTCCACTTTTTATATTACTCCTTTTTTATTTTGAGATCATGCAAGATCTCCTGGTTAAGCCAAGGCAGTCTTTTACTGTCCTTTCTATCTTTCCTATGCAGCAAAATAGCTTGCTTTTGGGCCCTTAATAATGTCCCTTTGAAAAACTGCCAACTTTCTTCAGTTGTTTTTTCCCTTAGCCTTGCTTCCCATGGGACCTTACCTACCAGCTCTCTGAGCTTACAAGAATCCGCTTTCTTGAAATCCATTGTCTCTGTTTTGCTGTTCTCTCTTCTTCCGTTCCTTAGAATCATGAACTCTGTGATTTCATGATCACTTTCACTTTCACTTTCCACTTTCTTCTGTAGGTGTATCAGGGTGAATGAGTCTATTTCTGTTGGGCATCTCTATGGCTACTTTTTGTGGATTTCAATATTAATAGAAGCCTAGCACATATTGTACCATACATAGCCAATCACCCCATTTGTTATTTATAAGGTGTTATTCATGACCGTTTGACAAATTAAAGTGAGGAAGGGAAATTCGGTTATTACCCCTTTCCTGAAAACCTCTGATTAATCCCTATTAACATGTGGGAGCCTGCAGCCATGGCATCTGAGCTTGTGATTTTCTGAGCTCTTACAAGCTAAGCAGGAAAGGGCGTAGGTGATCCTGTGAGCATCGTGTTCTGATTATTGAGGAATCATGAGATGTAAAACCAAGGTGTCCTGAACTTTTGTGCTCATTTAGTACCTCTAGACATTTTACACATGGTTAGGGGCTCATTCTTGGTACCCTGGTCAAGTTTAAAGCTAGGGAATTGCATTTTGCCTTCCTAAATTCCTCTTGAAGTTTCAACTGGATTCACTATTCTTCACTTAACTTCTGTAAATATTACTGTTAAAAAGCTGTCACATACCCTCCCAGAAGTGGCTGCCTTTCTCCCTAGTGGTTGAAAAGATTCTTACATAACTTGTAAACTGTTTGAGAGCCTTCTCAACTGAAATGTGGGTCATCCTCTCTGGCCCTCGGTGGATAGAATGCCAGCCACAAATTGGAAAGAATGTGTTTTCATTTCTTTAAATAACACAGCTGGGATTCAGCTGTGAGGGAGCAAGTTCACTAAAACCATGTCCAAAACTGACAGTCTTTTTCTTTTCTCAGGTGGTGAAAGGCAGTGAGAGTGAAGTTAAGAAGAGCAAAGACCTACTGAACGAGCTTAAATCCAAATCAGAAATAATGCGAAGTCTCTCCTTAACCAGCTTCATTAAAAGTAAGTTTGTGTTTCCCCTTCCTTGGAAAGTGACTCCTCTGCTTACTCAAGTATATATCGGCTCCTGGCAATGAGGACCTTTGTGCTAATATGCATCCCCCAGGATAAAAAGGAGCTATTACTTGCTCCGTGTAACAGCTTAACTCTTAGATGCAGCTTTAGCACATAAGGATTCAATGTGCTAACGTTTGCTCTGTAGATCTCTTATTCATTGGACAATGCAGAACATTTACTAGCGGACCAAACAAAATATCTCATGCCTCCCCTGTATTAACTTAAACACCCTATTTCTGCTGATAGCTCAGCACTTTGTCACAGTGGGCTCTCAGTCCCACATTGCACTGTTAGGCAGGACTACATGCAAATCAGCAAGCCTCAAATCTAGCCACCCTCCCCTGATGCAGGGCCCAGCAGGGGGAGGGTGGGAGCTTGGACCTAGCCCTGGGCACAGGGGGAATTCTGGAAGCCAGCTGGAATTCCAGTGCAGGGACCAGAGGAAGTGGGAAATGCCCCTGGGGTCCCAGGTCATGGCCTGGAGGCCTCTGCAGTTGCTGTGTCCTGGCACAGGCCCCAGAGGAGTGGGAGGAGGTCAGTGGAACTCAACCCTGGTATGGGAGTTGATTCCTGCCACATTGCTGCTGTTGCTCAAAAGTACTCAGCTTCCACCACATGGCTCTGTCTCCCTGTCATTGCAAAAACCACGCCATGGAAGGGGTTACCTCCCTTGCTTCCTAGAATCCCTAAAGGGACCTGCATGTGAAGGACCATGAGAATGTGTAGGCTGGGAACAGTCGGCCCCTCCCAGTGCAACAAGCAAAATGGGCTCTGCTTGGAGACAGGATTTCTAGTGGTAAAATTCTGCTGTATGAAATGCCTGTGCCAGATTATCTTCATCTAGCACAGCTGGCTGGTGTAGAAATCAGATTTTGCTAATGGACTATTGTGATCGTATGAACACAACTAAGGTCAGTGTGTGCTGGGTCAGCCACTTTCATTCTTGGAGTCCATTCCAAGGGGGTTTTGAAGGAAATAATCCGAAATGTGGCTCTCTCTTACAAAAAAATGCCTCTCTGATGTTGGCCTCCTGTCTGCATCCTCCAGATTTCCTAAATCTCATCACTTTGATTTGCAGGATATTTATTATCCTCAATGCTGTGCAGGTCTAGTCATGGGAGAGCAAATTGTCATTTCTGGTCACACTATTCACTTGTTAGCTCTGTTCTTAATTAATCAAGCAAATGCTGGGGGGGGGGGGAGTTGATCATCTGTTGCCCTTCTCACATTATCATTAAGGAATACCTTGCTACAGCTCATACACTAAGCTCTGGAAGCCCTTGTCAGGGAATGGATTCACAGCTTTTAGGCTCGTGTTTCTGTTTGGCTGCAAACAGACTTTAAATGCAAATACATTTCTTCTGCTCGCTAGAGGTGGGAACAAATCCACCTTTTCAACCCCTGGGATTATTTATTATTATTGCTGCAACCAGGACCACTGTGTACCAAGCAATCGCAGGGCCTCATGGTACTGGACTCGCTCAAAAAACATACAAGCCAAAGACCGAGTCCTGTTAATTCTTACACACCTGAGCAAGTGAAGGATGCGGACGCATTGGAGAGGATGCGGACGCATTGGAGAGGGTCCAGCGGAGGGCAACCAAAATGATTAGGGGTCTGGAGCATATGACCTACGAGGAGAGGCTGAGGGACTTGGGTCTGTTTAGTCTGCAGAAGCGAAGAGTAAGGGGGGACTTGATAGCAGCCTTCAACTTCCTGAAGGGAGGTTCCAAAGAGGATGGAGAGAGGCTGTTCTCAGTAGTGACAGATGGCAGAACAAGGAGCAATGGTCTCAAGTTGTGGTGGGAGAGGTCCAGATTGTATATTAGGAAAAACTATTTTACTAGGAGGGTAGTGAAGCATTGGAATGGGTTACCTAGGGAAGTAGTGGAGTCTCCATCCCTAGAGGTGTTTAAGTCTCGGCTTGACAAAACCCTGGCCGGGTTGATTTAGATGGGATTGGTCCTGCCTAGAGCGGAGGGCTGGACTTGACGACCTTCTGAGGTCTCTTCCAGTTCTATGATTCTATGATAAGGGGATGGTTGGATGAAATAACATGATCTTGGTAACTAATTGACCATTCATTATAGGGAACATTCTGGGTGTCTGGCTGGTGAGTCTTACCCACATGCTCAGGGTTTAGCTGATCGCCATATTTGGGGTCAGGAAGGAATTTTCCTCCAGGGTAGATTGGCAGAGGCCCTGGAGGTTTTTCGCCTTCCTCTGTAGCATTGGGCACAGATCACAGCTGAAGGACTCTCTGCATGTTGGGGCCTTCAAAGTATTTGAAGGCTTCAATATCTGAGACATAGGTGAGAGGATTATTCTAAGAGGGGTGGGCGAGATTCTGTGGCCTGCGCTGTGCAGGGGGTCAGACTAGATGATCATAATGGTCCCTTCTGACCTTAAAGTCTATGAGTCTATTCAGCATGAATGTATCACTATTGTTATTTATTCTTAACCTCCCTTAACTCTCTGGTCCGGCAACAACCATGGTCAAGCAGGATCACAGATATTCTTGCACCACAGAGCCCAGTTACAGGGAGGTCTGATCATGGGGCAGGAGCATGGCGGGAGGGGGCGGGGGCTGTCGACTTAGCCGGGAGCCCTGTGTCAGGGGAGGGGGCACAGGCGGCACAGGAAGGAGTTCTGGCCCCAGCGGTTGGGCAGTAGCAGGGGGCCAGCAGCAGCCATGGTGCTCTGGCAGCTAGAGAGCTCCAGCCCAGGGAACAAGGAGGTGAGACTTTGCAGGATTAGGTCCTCATAATTCATGAGCATAATAAGCAAAAGGAGGATGAGGAAATATTAGTAAGATAAGACAGTTACCAAGGCCAGCTATGTGCAGCTAGACAGAGCCTCTGCCCGATTATTTTTACAACATTTGCCTTTTCTTTGGATGTATTCCATCCCCTGAGTATTTCTCCTGAAATTTCACAACTTCCCATCTCTGTTTGTTTCCAGTTCTTGGTTTAGCCTCCACATTCTCTCTGGCATGAGATGAGAGGCTAAGCTAGTCTAAGATATTCCAGGTAGAGCCCTAACTGTAAAATTGCTAGTGCTGCATAACTGAGATGTAATCACACTTCCTAGAAACTGCACTGGATGTGGCATTACAGAGCTGTGAGGCTGGCAATCAATACTGAATTGTAATATTGGTAAAGTGCTTTAGAGCAGGGGTAGCCTAGCTTGGCCTGAGAACCAAATTTGGGTTCAGAAAGTATATGGAGGCTGGGTAGGGAAGGTCGGAGAAGGCTGTGTCGCCCCAAAAAGACAGGTGTGGCTGGTCCTCACACCAACTGACTTCCTGCCTTCTGACCACTTCCCTGGGCCCTTTAATCTCCTATCCTATCCTGGATGTGGCCCACAGGACTGTAATTTGCCCCCCTCTGTTCTTGAAGTACAATTCGCATTTAACACTAATTTCTAAAAGCAGCGATCACAGCAGCATTCTGTTACAAAGATCTGACATTACTAGATCATGGCTAAATAAGCACCTTATGCTCTTTTATCTGAATTCAATGGCTATCTGCATTGTTTGCCTGCAGCTTTTTGTACGGTATTGTTCTTTTGTTCCAGTACAGAATGTCTAGCAGCAGCGGGTATCTCTCTAGGCTCAAGGTCCACTGGGATAGTAAGAAGGCAGACTACATGCAGGCAGATGTGGATGTGTAGGAGTGCTTGTATACAGTATATACAGAGAGATAAAATGTTGCTATCACTATTACTTTACATTGGTTAGTCACATTATATAACAAAAGTCCCATTGACTTCAGTGAAACCAGAATTCGATATAAATCTGGAATAACTCCGGTGAAGTCAGTGGTCTCATCCCATTTACCCCAATGTAATTGAGATTAGTATTTTGCCCACAGTTTCTTGTATTTTCCTTATTTTCTTCATCTTTCTGATGCTAAACTTTATTGTTTTATTAGCTTTAATAGTCTTTTGTGTAGAGACACTTATAAAAACACAGTATCTGGAGAGCCTCTCAGCCAAAGAATCAATACACTTTAATACTTGCTGAAACAGAGGCAGAGTGAACTTTATTTGATGGAGAAATGAAGGGGGAAAATCCAATTTTGACTCTACATTGCTGTTTTCTCATTGTGATGCCATAATATAGAAGTTTGGTGTGCTAATCAATCTCAAGGAAAGAATGGACATGTCACAAGAAGCAACATTCCGCTAAAATTTATGTCAGTACTGAAACTCTGAACACTGTGGACCACTTCTGCTTTCTTAGCTCAATTCTTACCAGTTCATTTAGCCTTGACAGGGAACTTGATGGTGGAATCAGCAAAACTTCTGTCACCTTTGGCCAACTTGCCTCACGTGTTTGGAACAAGGCTTGTGTCCTTAGTACCCTCTTTACAGTTGTGAAAACTGAGTCATATGCTCCAAGCAGGAACAGAGATTGGACAGCTTCCACCTTTGCTGTCTCAGCAAAACCCTTGGACTACATCTACGCTGCAGGCTTCTTTTCATTAACTATTATAAAAAGAGAATCTTTAAACAAAGTGTTTACTAGGGCTGTCAAGTGATTAAAAATTAATCACAATTAAATCACACAAACAACATTAATCACAATTAACTGTGCTGTTAAATAATACTAGAATGACATTTATTTAAATATTGTGGGTATTTTCAACATTTTCAAATATAATTATTTCAATTACAGCCCAGAATACAAAGTATACAGTGCTCACTTTATATTTATTTCTGATTACAAATATTTACATTGTAAAAACACAAAAACAAAAGAGTAGTAGTTTTCAGTTCACCCAATACAAGTAGTGTAGTGCAATCTCTCTATCATGAAAGATAAACTTGCAAATATAGAATTATATTTATATGTACAAAAATTAATGGCCCCCAAAAACAAAACAATGTAGAACTTTAGAGCCTATGGTCTACTTTCTTATTTTTTTATTCAGCTAATCGCTCAAACAAGCTTGTTTACTTTTGCAGGAAATAATGCTGCATGAAAAATATTTGAGACTGAACTCCTTGGAGGGGGACTTCTCTGTTTTAACTCACATTCTGCAACATATTTCATGTTGTAGCAATCTCAGATGATGACCCAGCACATGTTGCTTTAAGAACACACAAAGAGGGTACCAATGTGAGATTTCTGAAAATAGCTAAAGCACTCAACCTGAGGATTTAAGAATCTGAAGTGCTTTCAAAAATCTAAGTGGGACAAGGTGTGGGGCATACTTTCAGAAACCTTAAAAGAACAATATTCTGATGCAGAAACTACAGAACCTGAACGACCAAAAGAGAAAATCAGTCTTCTGCTGGTAGAACCTGCCTCAGATTATGACAATGAACATGTGTTGGTCCATACTGATTTGGATCATTATCAAAGAGAACCTGTCATCAGCATGATTGCTTGTCCTCTGGAATGGTGGTTGAAGCATGAAGCATAAATGGTTAGTGAATCTGGCATGTAAATATCTTGCACCATTGACTACAACAGTGTCATGCGAATGCCTATTCTCACTTTCACGTGACACTATAAACAAGTAGCAGGAAACTATGTTTCTTTTAAATGTGAACAAACTTGTTTGAGAGATTGGCAGTACAAGAAGTAGCACTGAGTGGACTGTCTAGACTATAGTTTTACATTGTTTTATTTTTGAGTGTAGTTATGTAATAAAAGAATCTACATTTGCAAGGTGAACTTTCACAATAAAGAGATTGCACTTCGGTACAATCTATAAATTGCAAAATACATTTTTTTAATCATTTTACAAATCATTTGCTTGAGTAAATGCTTAGTAAACACTGGGTCAGGATGGTCTCCAAATCTGGCCCATAAATAATACATAGCATTTACATCTAGAACACTGTAAATATTTATAATAAACAAATAATATAAAGTGAATACTGTGCATTTTGTATTCTCTTTTGTGATTGAAACCAATATATTTCAAAATGCAGAAAAACATCCAAAATATTTAATACTTTTCAATTGCTATTTTAGTTTTAACAAACTGATTAATTTTGTTGAGTTAATTGAGTGAATTGACTCTGAGTAATAGACAGCCCTAGTGTTCACTCTTTCAATACTGAATGTTACATTATGTCATCTCTCTATAAAACCAATATGAATGGAAGGTGTATGGCAAGTCATCTGAATACAGGGCTGGGAACCTGGAACTTGGAGAATCATAGGAATTAGAGATGGACAAGACCTATTATGCCATCTACTCACTCTTCCCGTAACCACTATAAGATTGTTCCCTACACTGAATTAGCTCATGTGTTGTTATTATCACGCAGCCCAAAAAGGCCTAGAGGCTGACAATTACTCACAAAGGAAAGTCGTCTCTCTAAATGTCAGTGCTGCTCAGTGTGAGTAGGGGTAGCAGCATGAATACCTGACTGCGTTTTTGACACAAGAAGATTTTCCCTATATTAATCCCTAATTTTCCCTTTTTAAATTAATTCCTTTGCTCGTAGTCAGGTCCCCGGATTCAATTCTTCTCCCTCGCTGCTGTTTGCACAAATAAATATTAATAAATCTACAGTCTATAAACATGTTAAAGATCCAGTGTTCTAGATGTAAATGCTATGTATTATTTATGGGCCAGATTTGGAGACCATCCTGACCCAGTGTTTACTAAGCATTTACTCAAGCAAGCACTCACTGGCTTCAGTGAATTACCTCTCTATCTGGCTCATAATTGATATGAAAGCACTTGTCAAATAGGCTTACAGGCTTTTGCACTGGGCTTCCATAATGACAGGGCTGAGAGATGACCGTTTCCCAGCCTGAACTCATGGATGCCAGTTGTAATTAGAAATGTTTCTTTTGGAAAGGAAATATATATTTCACAGTGTATTTCCCAATGGAAAGTACTCTGCTGCCTGTTAGCTTTCACACTGCTGGGTTTACCAGAATGGGAATAGATTTCTTTTAAAACTGATGGCTTAGAAAAGCCTACTTGGAGCTGAGTCAGGCGTGGGGGAGATTCATGTGGTGGGCAGGTTTATGTAGCAGTTCACAAGAGGATGTGAGGACATGTTTTCGGTCGTTTGCTAATCAGCCAAACAGTTAAGTGCATGTGGAAAGCGCTGTCCTGCTTTGCCAAGTTGGGCCTTAAATTGCATACTTCAGTTGGAGCAGAAGGAAATATCCAGATGGACTGTTCCATAGTTTTAAAAGCTACAAAATGAAAATGACAAATTGTGTTGTAGCCTGCATGCATTCAACTCTATTGACTTCAATGAGGTTACGTGGGTGTATGGGAGAGCAGAATTTGACCCAAAACATGTGATCTTATACAATTGAAGTCAATGGGATTTTGGTCATTGACTTCAGTGAGAGCAGCATTGGACTCCTCCTCCAAAACTGGATCCTGCATAGTGCTGAGCTCTCTCCGCTCCTCCATAAGTCCCTGGGAGCTGTAGGTGCTGTTATGCTTCCAGGATCAGACCCAATGGGAGAAGATTACTGTCGACAAGCATCTGTGGAGTGAATTTTAAGAGTGGGAAGAAGTGTGGCTAAAGCAGTTCAATGAGTAATAACTTGCAATAACAGGAAGAAGTGGTAGTTGGTGAAGAATGCAGCCAAGGCACTGGAGGCATTTTGAAATAATGGGATTTGTTACCCTAGAGATGTTACCAACTCTGGACTGACTCCCACCAGAGTACTACAGGGAGCAGTCTTGGTGCACAAATGTTCTGGATGACACTGGGATGCATCCTTTCAGATAGTACTTCTATTGTAAGCATGGAATTACATGTCTGACTCCAGGAAGCAGGAAAAACTTAGAAAACAACAAGTAGTCTGGTAGCACTTTAAAGACTAATAAAACATGTAGATGGGATCATGAGCTTTCATAGGCACAGCCTCCAGGAGGCAGGGTTTAGCTCCTATTAGGTCATTTCCAACTCTAAACATCTAGGGTACGTCTAGACTACAGGCTTCTGTCGACAGAAGTTTTGTCGACAGATACTGTCGACAAAACTTCTGTCGACAAAGCGCATCCAGACTACATTGAGTTCTGTCGACAAAGCAAGCTGCTTTTGTCGACATGGTAGTCTGGACGCAAAGGACAGTTTCCATTCAATAACACCTTCTGTCGACAGAAACTCTGTCGACAGAAGGTGTTATTCCTCGTAAAATGAGGTTTACATACGTCGACAAAACTGCTGAGTTCTGTCGACGTTATGTCGACAGAACTCAGCGGTAGTGTGGACGCAGGTATAGTTTTGTCGACAAAAGTCCACTTTTGTCGACAAAACTCTGTAGTCTAGACACACCCCTATAGAGATCAGGAAATAGGAAGGGGTACACAGCATCCCCAGCCCACCACCTTAACTCTGGCCTCCTTGAGAGTCACCCTAACCTGCGCCTGACAGATACCATAGCACTCTAACCTTCCAGATAATACTGTGCATAGTAGAAACAGAGAACAAGTGCTGTAGGAGAAACTACTACACCTTGTCTTCATTAAGGCAAACATTAGTCAAACTTCGGGTATGTCTCATTCATCATTCTTTGGCAATCCCTCAATACGAGGATGATCGCTACAACAGATTTACATATGAGGTGACTCAGGAGTCCAATCATGGAACCACAAGCCGGCCTGACGTAGGTACAGACATTTTGTGGCAGGCCAGCTGCGTGCTGGGAGAAAGTTGTTTATTTTTTCCTTCCTTCTCTCTCTTTCAGCTGTGAGGGCAAAGCGCTTCTCCTTAAAATGGGCCACTGCCTGATAGAGGACATGGCACCATTGGGGTCAGTTAGTGGCTTGTTCTTTCCAGTTTGTGATGTCCACATCAGTTTTCTTCAGAGATGCTTTCAGTGGGTCTTAGTAGCATTTCCACTGACCACTATGGGATCTCTGACCATGGGTGAGCTCAGAGCAGAGGTGAGATTCTGGTATCTGCATTCAATGTTCAGCCGACCTACAGAGTTGGTGCATGAGGATCATTGCTTCAGTGCCGGAGACATTAGCTTCATTGAGGATGCTGCTGTTAATGCTGCAAATTTGCCACTTGACATTAAGGATCTTTTGGAGCCATTGTTAGTGGTACCTTTCCACACTCCTGAGGCACTATCAATAGGTCACCCAGGGTATGTCTAGACTACATGGCTCCATCGACAGAGCCATGTAGTCTAGATATACCCCCAGGTTTCACATCTATAAAGGAGCATGGCAGGAAATGTCTTGTAGACCTGGATCTTGGTGGCCTGCCATAGGCCACAGTCTATGAAAACATGTTAGAGCTATCCTAAAGGAAGCACTGGCACACCGGATCATGTGTTAGGCCTCACTGTCAGTGTTGTCATTTTGAGAAAGTTGGCTACTGAGGTAGCAAAAGTGCTCAACTATCTCCAAAGTCTGACCCTCAATGGCGATTTGTGGTGAGTCATGTGCCAGGCCTGAAGCAGGTTGATAGAACACTTTGGTCTTCCCAATATTGAGGGAGAGGTTACATCTGCACTGCCATTTAAAACCCATGGTGGGCCAACACAGCTGACTTGGGCTCACGGCGCTTGGGCTAAGGGGCTGTTTAATGGGATGCTTTATATGGGAGGGTCCCAGAGCTAATTCTGCTTTCCTGGATAACAGGCCACAAGACTTTTCCTGAATGTATTCTTATTTGAACTAGAGCAGAGCTTTTAGGGGGGAAATCCCGACAATGAGTTAGGGGTGTAAATAAAAGCTTGCAAATGATGGGTCACAACCCAGAAAGTGGCATAGTCATCATCTCTGCTTATCGAGGAGCAGCCCATACTGACGCATGCTTAAAATTGATTCCTAGTGGTCATTACCAGCTTTAGGAGGCAGAGTTAAGATTATAGAGTGGGATCAGGTAGAAGGTCCGCTGCAGCTAACATTTTGCATTTTGTGATGTCATGGTGATTTAGTTTTTCTAGGAAACAGATTTAGCTCCCAGACACCAACTGATGCAGGATGTTAGATCAAAGATTGCCTTCGTTTTGCAAAAGGTGCTAAGCATTTTCCTATCATTCGGAAGCTGCTCAGACTTCCAGAATTCACGGCTGTTTTCCAGTTGTTGTTAGCCCACACATTAATATCAGGCCTATACACAGGAATTTCGGTGTGTGTGTGTGCTTTTTTATAAACATGGACCTCAAGGGTGGAAATGCAACTTCCATGGCCCCCCAAGAATCAGGGGAATCAACCCTAGCCTTCCCCCACTAGCCAGAGCATGGGGGAGGGAGAAGCCGCTCCTGCCTTCCCCCAGCTGGCCAGAGCATGCTTAATTGAGGGACCACCAGGGGTGCTTTCGCGCACTTTGCACCCTCCCTGCAAATGGGCCTGAATATGATCATGTTGAAATCAATAGAAGGAATTAGAGTTCACATCTTGGGAAGCCATTTATTATTTGTCTGGAAGAGATCTTTAACTCTGTGTTTTATTTAGTTGACACAAAGATAAACCAAAAGTAGCAAGGAACTTTACTGTTTATACTGGCTGGTAGAGGCATGGGTGGGATATGGGATTTTTGCTCAGTCTGAAAAACAACTTCCAGAACTCAGTAGGAATTAAATAAGAACCTCAGATTGCAAGGGAAGGCCCCTAGATGGTAAGGGAAGATATCACCAATTCCCACCGTGATCTCACTAACAGCAGTGTAAGTTCACAGTAAGTTCACTGAAGCCAGCGAAATGCTGCATTTGCAGTGGTTCAGTTGAGATCATGAACTGGCCCTTGACCATTCCTTTGAGTCATTAGGCACCAGGTAAATCTAATGTGCTAGATAAGTAATAAATCATCCATACACCATATAGCTAATGGTGAGGGTTCTGGGAGTCCAGACTGCTAGGTGATTTTCTCTTATGGTCTCACTGTGAGACCATGGGCAAGCCATGGATAAGACTGTGATTGGCACCTGCGTGGGTTCCCTTTCCTGTACTCAGCACAGTCCTTGTGTAATCCACACACTTGCTAGGTAGGATTCACTGTCCCATCTAGTGGCACTTAGTGCACTTACAGAGAGAAAGAATGAGTTTACTCCACAGCCTTAGCTGAGAGCCAGCTGGTTTTTAGTTCAAGAAGTAGAGACTCATGCACTAAACTCCAGAGTCCCAGGTTTGGTTCCTCCTGTCAACATTACATTTGCATTCCATATGGGCACAAACCATTCAAAAAGGGGGGGAGATCAGATTTTTGCCTCCCCACTCCATGAAACAGGCCATGCACACCCTGGGAGCATGAAAGCTGCACCATCCTAGTAGTTCCATGTCCAAACGTACACACCCAACTCTAAAGCAGGAAGCTCAGGAAGGAAGCTTCACCTCAATGCAGTGCTGCACAGAAATGGCACAGCCTTGCCTTTAACCTCCCTGGGCCAGTGTCTAGAGCCACTCAGAAAGGATAATGATACTTCACCACCTTTTGTAATGCACTTGGTTATCTTTGTGCAAAAAAACCTACAAAAATGCAAAGTATTTTTATTTTAATTTACATCCAGGATGGTCACATAATGAAAGACCTTATTGCAATCCACACATGTAAGAAGACACAGTAGGCATGCTTTAAGAACCTTAACTCTGACTGTCCTGACTCATGTACTTAAAAATCTGATGGGGCATTAACTCAGGTCTTTTCGACTGGGTGTTTAGAACTGTAGTAAATTCAGAGTCTTAATCCATGTGTGTTTCAGTAGCTGATAAATATGAGAAAGTCTTGCCCATCAAGTCTGTTCAATAGACATGGAGACGCCCCTTGCTTCCCCTCACTTCCAATTTCTGCCAGAGCTGTTAAAGATTTATTGGCATGGTATCTGGCTCAATATTTTTGTGTTTTTGCGCAGGCTGACCTTATTGTTGTGTCACTTATTTTGAGTCTTGTATAATTAGAAAAATCGTAGCTGCCCCTGGAAAATCAGAAGAGGAACTACAGGAGCTTAGAATTAATTTCCTGTATCTGTTTCACACACCTCCCTGCTAGTTGTCTCATAATATTACTGTTCCTATCACTGTATTATATCATAATAAGTATTATAATGCTAGTGGGATGCATGCTAACCTGCCAAGAGCTGGAAATTCAGGCAGCTGCCTTTTTTCAGGCATCTCTTCATATTCATATGTTTTTGGTTATTAAGTCTCCTTTTCATGTCAGTTTTTCCTAAGGTTTTATTGAGGAATCTCCGGCATCCAGTCTATCTGCTAGTGGTTTTGGCCCAAGTCAATCTATCTGCCATGGTTGCCGGTTTAGCAACGTTTATGGGCAAATTCCTAGAGAGGCAGTTCTCCCTCACAGCATCATTTGCCAACATGATCATAGGTAAGTATTGCCTGCTACTACCGGAGAAATTCCAGCTCTTACTGCAAATGCTAGGGAGCATTGAAATCCTTGTTTCCTGGTAGGCTAATCCCAAACTTGGTTGAATTTTACACGGGAGACAGCAAAACTCAAACAAAACACCATTCAAATGACAGCAACCAAATACGTGGAGACAGATCTGCCCAGAAGCAAAATAGGTAGGGCTGGAGATGGGTGGGACTCATTTGCAAAGTCAGTCAGGAACAGGTCTGCAAAAGGGTATAAAGGGTTCACTGACTGAACAACATACAGTTTTGCAGAGGGAGTTTTTCCTAGTGGTTATTTTGCAGGACTTGGACTCTTGAACTCATAGACTAGAATACTAGAACTGGAAGGGACCTAGAGAGATCATCAAGTCCAGTATGACCTCTGCTCCTTTTGCTTCCATTGAGCTAGTTATGTGGTTCTGGGCAAATCACGTAAGCCGTTTGTGCCTCAATGTCCCCTTTGGTAAATCGATATATGATGCCCCTAGCTATTTAAGAGCTATAACTCTGTTTCTGTGTACTGCACCTTTATCTCTCTGTGGACTCAGACCAACACAGTCTCCTCCTCTCAAGTACACCTTCAGATGCCGAGAGGAGGGAGTCCTCTTAAAGTAAAATGGAAATGAAATCATTACGACTAAAAGATATTTTATTATTTTCTAGCAGAAATACTCAGCATCGCCCAGGGAAAATATAGTAAAAGGTTTGATGAATGAACTACGTCAATGACATTAACATAGCATATTTTATTGGAAATACTTTTCTCTTATATATTACTTTAAGAAATTAACATAGCTAGTGATGTGCTTACAAAACGACAAATCCCATAGGGTCTCTTTTGTCAATCCTCACAAATCAGGAAGGCCCATCTTCCCTTAAAGACTCTATGCAAACCAATGCCTGCAGCCCCCTTGCCAGAAGCCCTGAGAAATGGAGGGGATGTCTCCTGGGTTCTGCAGCAGCAGTAATTCACTGCTCCCCAAGTAGCCACTTCCCCAGTGCCTTCAGTGCACACTCCCTGGGGCAACCTGAATGGATTTCCTAGCGGCAGCTGAACCGGTTGCATTGATCAGAAAAAGCGAAAGACCTTCAGACCAGGGGCAATTAGTGATATCTAGATGATCAGAACATGCAGCACCTGAATATACCTGTTCTAATGAGAATAAGCTGTTCTGAGTGTACCTTGTCCTCCTCAAGCTCCATGGTTCTCAAAACCTTGTCCTCCTATCCACCTCCTCTTTGTACTGTGAGCTGAATCCTGCAAAGCCCATAAGGCCGTGGCACTTGCTGATAATGCACACAGCCCTGCCAGGAGAATGCAGCCCAAAGGAGGGCGAGTGGTGGGATGGCTCGTTTGGGTGTGAGAGGAGGGAAGCAACTTAATTTCCAGAAGGGGTTCAGTTGGAGCCAGGCTGCATGAAGCTGTTGAGAGACTGTGATAGCTGGAGGCTTCTCCTAGCCAGAATTAGCCAGGCTAGACCCCAGCCAGCATCAGCCACATTTGGGTCTGTCTGGAGACCTGCTGGTGCTCTAGTATAGGGGAGGTTGCTGATTCTCTGCCCCACTGCAGCCTCTCCCCCATGGGCTTTCCCTTGATGGTGCTGCAGGTGCCCACATTCTTTGTCCTCTAGGATCTCGTAGTTGCAGTTTATGTGACACGCTTAACAGAAGAGTCCAGCAAATGCCTATGATCAGGCGCTACTAAAAGCTAATTATCAATGGGCCCAACTGGGGCTCTGGGGGAACCTCAGGAATGGATTTTGAGATCTGAGGGTATGTCTACACTACAAAGTTAGTTCGAACTAACGGACGTTAGTTCGAACTAACTTTAATAGGTGCTACACTAGCGCTCCGCTAGTTCGAATTTGAATCGAACTAGCGGAGCGCTTAGTTCGAACCTAGGTAAACCTCATTTTACGAGGACTAACGCCTAGTTCGAACTAGCTAGTTCGAACTAAGGGCTGTGTAGCCCTTTAGTTCGAACTAGTGGGAGGCTAGCCCTCCCCAGGTTTCCCTGGTGGCCACTCTGGCCAACACCAGGGAAACTCTATGCCCCCCTCCCGGCCCCGGACCCCTTAAAGGGGCACGGGCTGGCTACGGTGCCCATGCCAGGTGCAAGCCTGCCAGCACCCAGCTAGCAGACCCTGCACCTGGCACGGCACAGAGCCACCCACCCGATGCCCCCCAGCCCACCCCCTCTTGCCGGGACCAGGCTGGCGGCTCCCGGGAGCTTGCCCTGGACCGCAAGAGGCGGGCACCTTCCTGGGCTAGTGCGGACATCGTGGACCTCGTCCACGATCTCCGCACTAGGCACAGGAAAGTGGCCGGCTAGGGCAGGAGAGCTGCCAGCCTGGCCACCCAGGACCAGGTGTGCATGAAAATCAAGGGGGTCCACTGAGACCCCCGACACTGAGCCCTGAGCTTACAATGGCCGTCCTGGGTCAGACCAAAGGTCCATCTAGCCCAGTAGCCTGTCTGCCGACAGCGGCCAACCCTAGGGACCCTGGAGGGGATGGACCGAAGACAGTGACCAAGCCATTTGTCTCGTGCCATCCCTCTCCAGCCTTCCACAAACTTTGGGCAGGGACACCACTCCTACCCTCTGGCTAATAGGACTCCATGGACCCAACCTCCATGACTTTATCTCACTTCCCTTTCAACTCTGTTCTAGTTCTAGCCTTCACAGCCTCCTGCAGCAAGGAGTTCCACAGGTTAACTATTTGCTTTGTGAAGAAGAAGAAGAACAACTTTCTCTTACTAGTTTCAAGCCTGATACCCATTCCTTTCCTTTGGTGTCCTCTAGTCCTTCTTTATGGGAACTCAGGAAGAACTTTTCTGAATGCACCCTCTCCACCCAACCCCTGCTTTTAGAGACCTCTATCCTGTCCCCTCTCCGTCTCCTCTTTTCTAAGCTGAACAGTCCCAGTCTCTGTAGCCTTTCTTCATCTGGGACCTGTTCCCAACCCCTGATCATGTTAGTTGCCCTCCCCTCTCCCAGCCTTTCTCTTCCCCTCTCCCACCTCCTTTTCCCAGTCTCCCCCAGTTTTGTTCAATAAAGACAGAGTCAATGTTGGAAGAAACGTTATCTTTATTTTGTACATCAATAAGAAGGGGGGCTAGGGAAGGGTAAGTGGAAGGAGGTGAGGGAGGAATGGGGTACGAGCCCCCGATGGGGAGGACTGGGCTGGCTCTGCGGGCTTCTGGGGGTGGAAGCTCTCCTGCAGCCCCCCAATTACTCCCTCTCCCCAGATGGCAGCCTGCGGCAAGTGCAGCCGGGCTGATGGCCGAGTGGTGTGATGTGCCCAGTGTGGGCACTCAGGGCACTCCAAGCCAGAACTTCTTTGCAAGCGGGGCACCCCTTAGAACTGTGTGTCCGGGGTGGGGGTCGGGACCCTTTAAGCGCAGCCCTCGGCTAGCCTGAGACAGCATCTCCATGCTCTAAGTCCTCCTTTTATGCCCTGCCGGCACTGCTTCCGGCCATCCTTAAGCCCTGTTCAGAGTCCACTCAATGTGGACTTACTAGTTCGAACTAGCAAAACGCTAGTTCGAACTAGTTTTTAGTTCTAGATGCGTTAGTTCGAACTAGCTTAGTTCGAATTAACTAATTCGAACTAAGTTAGTTCGAACTAGCGCTGTAGTGTAGACGTACCCTAACCAATCTAGTTATTGAAGTTAGGAAATCAGTAGTATCCGTGCAAAATGTGGTGTTTCTAGCTCTTACCGTTTCGGAGATCTTTCCGGACAAACACACAAACAAACTTTCAGAAATATTTATAAAAAGATTTCTATCCTCATAGCACCCCATTGTCCTAGGTTGTGACCAAACACTGAATGAAAAGACATTCCCATCCATTTGCTCTTCATAGGTGGAGAAACAAAAGGAAGATAATAATGGCACCATTCAGGGCACCATTATATTCCCCCATCATAGCCTAGCAAGAGCACCTACCTATGAACTTAAGACATTATATTAGGAATTATATCACAGGGCATGTTTCAGGACAGATGTCAGGGAAGAGTGTTAAATATACCAAGAGCCTACACCTCTGGGAAGGGTTGTGACTGAGAAGTAACTTAAATATTTTAAGCGCTCTGAGATGCTCCCCAGATGATTCATGGATTTTAAGGTCCAAAAGAACTATTGGTATCATGTCGTGGGCACAACCCACTTCTTCTTCAGGCCATAAGGGTTCTCTATGTGAACACTGGTGTGTCTAGACTACAGTGTTTTGTCAACAAAAGCCCACTTTTGTCGACAAAGCTATACCTGCGTCTACACTACTGCCGAGTTCTGTTGACATAACATCGACAGAACTCGTCAGTTTTGTCGATGGCGATAAACCTCATTCTACGAGGAATAATGCCTTTTGTCAACAGAGTTCTGTTGGCAGAATGTGTTATTGCATCTACACTGTCCTTTGCGTCTACACTCTCATGTCGACAAAGCGGCTTGCTTTGTCGACAGAACTGGATGCAATCTAGACGCTCTGTGGACAAAGCCTCTGTCAACAAAAGCCTGTAGTCTAGACGTACCCTTGGTGCCCAACAAGCTGGAATGTAAATCCACAGGGCTATAGATGTCAGGCACTCACTAGCCAGGGGACCCTGCCTCTGTGTTCTAAAAATTCAGCAGTAAACTTCAATCTACTGCATTTTCAAACAGAACATTCAGCAAAAGGTACAAGATCCATACGGCCAGTGAGTGTGCACACTCATTGTGTCACACTGGGAGATGTCAACTACCCAGACATCTATTGGGCATATTAATATGGAAGGGCCTGGATTATGCAACAACTTCTTGGAATGTGTTAGAGCTCTTTTACTTCAGAAAGTGGAGAAAGCTACTAGGGGAGAGGCTATTCTGGACTTGATTTTGATGAATGAGAAGGTATCGGTTGAGAATTTGAAAACAAAAGGCAGCTTGGGAGAAAGTGATCAAGTAACCTCTTAATTGTTGTTAAACTAAATACAAGAAAGAAATTCAATATCTCATTGTAGGGTCGGTTTTCCAGACCGAAAATCATTCTTACATTTTTTCTCACTCCTTTCCATTTTATCAACACACTTTTTATTTTAAAATTCAGATAAAAAAGACAGTTTCTGCCCCAAAAGTGCTTACAATCTAAGCATAAGACAAGAGACAGCTGATGGATGAAGACAGACTGATAGGGAAGTACAAAGAAATAACAACACAATATGGGGTTAGCATGGCAGGCAGCACATCAGGAGCATAACCATAGTCAAGTTTTTGTAGGCAGCATGGGAAAGGAAAGCTTTACAGAGGGAGCTGAAGGAGAATAAAGAAGTTGCTTTGAGAATGCCACCCAAACATGTGGGGCAGGAGAAAGCATGAAGGAACTCATTTGAAAAATTAATTAACAAGTAGGCAGTGGAATCTGGCCTCATGGGGCTGATTGGATGGAGACGGCGACTTTCCCATACAGAATGAGAGATGACAGGGAGGGTGAAGATAGGCTGTGAAGGGCCTTGAGTGTTAAGATAAGTACTTATGTTTGATACAATAGAGAAGGAAGAGCCAGGTGGAGGGATGCAAAGAGAGAAGCAATATGGTCAAAGCAACAGACTAGGAAAATGATCTTTGCATCACTTTTCCGAATGGATACAAGCAGGGGAACCCAGCATTTGTCAAGATTAGAGAAAAAGCAGTTGCAGTAATTAAGACGTGAGATGAAGAGAGTTTTAGATGAGCAGATGGCTAGGAGAGGCAATATCTTAGAGCTATTATGCAGAAAGAGTCAGCAAGACTTAGACTTAGCCTGAATGTGAGGCCCTAGAGAAAGATACAAGTTGAAGATGACAGCTAGGTCATGGGTCTTAGTGACAGGTAAAATAGTAGTGTTGTGCACAGGAACTGAGCAAGGAAATCGGGCATGGGCTCAAGGGGGAAAGATTAAGATCATGAAGAGCTGGAGGCAAAGGTAAACACCAAATGGCTTAGTAAAACTGGCATGTCATTTTCCTTATTTATCGCTCCACCAATCTTTTATGTCATCTGCAAACTCTCCCAGCCATGATTTTATATTCTCTTCCAGGGCATGGCTAAATATAGCAAATAGCATAGGACCAAGAACACAGTCGGCTGGTAGAAATCTCCCCACTGGAAGATGATTTTCCATTCCCTCCAATGTCTAGTTTTGGCTCTGCCATGGGTCTGCTGGGAGAGGCTGAGCAAGTGACTTAATTTCTGAGCCCCCACTCTGTAAAATGGAGATGTGATGCTTATGTCCTTCATCAAGACCTTTGAGCTTTACCGATGAAAGATGAGAGAATTATTAATCCCAGTTATTTTTGGAGATCCGTCAGTTAGCATTTAATCCATTTACTGTGTTCTGCTCTGACTGGAAGGTGTCAAAGTATTACCACTGACATTTGGATCTTAACTCTTTCTTGTTTCTGTCCCCAAGGTTCCGTGAACATCCCTGGGGCAATGGTCGGAATAGTGGTGGGTGGAGCCATCATGAAGAAGTTCCAGATGACTCTGAAACAGTGTGGCGGCATGTGTGTCCTCGGCATGCTCCTCTGTGTGATCTTTGCCCTTCCCCTCCTCTTTCTGGGCTGCCCTACGCAGAAAGTTGCTGGCCTTAACTACAGAAGAAGGTACCACTTGTAAATTTAGACCATAAGTTTGGCCCCTTTTCATTGAGTGATTTATGAAGTGTCCTCTTCCAGGTGCACTCCACAAAGCTTAGTCAGAAATTAACCCCTCCTTCAAATGGGTGTGATCATGTCTGGGAGATTGGAAAAGGGAAAAGTTATTCCCTTCCGTGAAGTGGTTGGTGGTCACTGAATAATGCTGAAAGTGACACTGACTATGTTTGTGAATTAAGACGGTGAATGATTCATTCATATGATTCATTCGTTTTCAGATGACTGGAAGTTTATCCATGAAAAGGTCACACAAATTTAATGAATTTTATCACAAATAATCCAGAATCAAAAATTTATACTGGAAAATGCTTAACTCATCATTCACTGGTCGAGAATGTATCAAGATGTTAAGAAAGAATATTTTTAAAATAATGACCACCTCTCTATATGTTGAAATGCAAACAGAACCTTACCCACTATAAATAAAAAGGGGGAAAATGTTGACCACGCAGGGTATGTCTACACAGCAGCATTATTTTAGAATAACTGATATTATTTTGAAATAACAAAGAGCGTGTCTACACTGCAAGCCATTATTTCGATATAATGTTGAGCTGGAGGACTTCTTACTCCAACTCCTGTAACCCTCATTTCACAAGGAGCAAGGGAAATTGGAGTAAGAGTGTTCTTTCTTTGACTTCCTGCTGTGTAGACAGCGCCAAAAGCCGAATTAAGCTATTTCGACTTCAGCTGCACAATTGACATAGCTAGTTGCATAGCTTAATTCTATTTTTGCCCTGCTGTGTAGACGTACCCCAAGTGGGTGCACTGTAGTTTAGAGCAGGAATATGCTCATGTAACCCACACACCTTCTGGGTGTGCTGCACTGTCCCATCTAGTGGCACTGACACCACTTACAGAGAGAACAAGTGAGTCTGTTCAACAGCCTTAGCTCAGAGCCAGCTCACTTTTAACTCATGTGGTAGAGGTGCCTCCAGTTGGCCTATTGGCATTACAGTCAGCTACCCCAGACTAACACGGCTACATTTCTATCACTAGTCACATGTAATGACACTAAAGAAGCAAATATTAATTGTGAATTTGGAATCTTTTACATATTCCTAATGTGATATCATTAGTTCTCCTGAACCACTAAATTCCACTTGCATGGGGCAGTAGTAACTGGGACATGATTCGAGTGGCTGCATCTTTGACTGTTTATTGCCAGACTTTCAACTTTTGAGGGTTTTTTTCAGAGATACAAGAATTAATCTATGGAAATGATATTTTCTGAGGCTTTGGCACAGTCCACAGGTACAGACTTCCAGTGTTAAACAAGCAAGTTCTTGTTCACTAATATCTATCTACACATAGTACAGTACATAAACCCACAACGTATATATTAATATAGTCATATCTTTCCTTCTACTGTAGCTCTGATGCTGGACAACACACTTTTGAATGTAACAACAAATGCAACTGCCTTGAGAAGGCCTATAACCCTATTTGTGGGGTTGATGGCATTGAATACATCTCTCCATGTTTTGCTGGTTGTGAAGTTGTAATCTCCGATGTGGGTGAAAATAAAGTTCTGGTGAGTAAAGTTCTTTTATTCTTTGCTCAACACTAATGCACCGAGTTCATAATGCTAATGAGTAAGTCTAGACTGCAAGCCTCTTTTGAAAAAGGCTTTTTCAAAAGATACTTCAAAAAAGCCTCTTTCGAAAAAGAGCGTCTAGACAACAACCAGTACTTTCAAAAAAGCAAGCCGCTTTTTCAAAAGAGAGCACCCAAGCAGTCTGGATGCTCTCTTTCAAAAAAGCACAGTTTGCATTACATATCACATTTCTTCGAAAGAGCACTTTTGAAAAAACGAGGTTTTCCATGGTCAAAAAAACTGCCGTGTTCTTTTGATTTATTTTCAAAAGAACATGGCAGCAGTCTATACTCAGGGGAATTTTTTTCAAAAAAAGGCCACTTTTTTCGAAAAAAACCTGTAATCTGTGTAGAGTGTGCCAAATTTTGAAATAAGCTATTTCGAAATTACCTTGAAATAAGCTACACAATTTGGGTAGCGCAAATTGCTTAGCTTATTTCAAGGTAAGGATGCTCTGTAGACACACCCTTAGTAGCCTTAGTGGAAGATGGATCAGACGCAATGAGTCACTTCACTCTTAACTTGTACTACGTTGTTTTGCGGACATGTTTTTGGAGCAATGGTGGAAGATATTGCTTGGCACTACAATTATATGGTCCTTAGTAAAAACTAGACACAATTCATTCATGAGATAGAGTGGTGAGTGGTTTGATAGTTAAACATGCTTTCTCTCAACAACCTTCACAGCTGCAGCACCTAATTCTCACCCAATGGTTCTTGGATAATCAGGATTATCCTACTCACCGTTCAAAACCTGAACTCAGTGACTTATTGACTGGATTGGATTGCACTGAACAGAAAAGAAACAAATCTAAAACGTTTCCACACATACACACTGCTCACAGCAACCTCCTCTTTTCTCTAGTTTGGCAGCCTAAGCTATCCAAGATTATGATAGTGCACAGCACTTAAAACCCAATGGAACACTCCATGAACAATCCTGTTGCCCTTCTAGAGAGCCACAGTATATATTGGGGCCTTACAAATCAGTTTCTCATTAGACAAGAAATCAGTGTCAGTGAGTCAGAGCATTTTCTTAGTGTAACTTGTAAGAACTAGCTCCTTTAAAAACAAGTCAGTAGAGATCAAAAACGGAGAAACAGGAAAAATCTGTATCTCGTGCCCACAATCTGTTCTCATGGCTAACATCATGTTGGTAATTTTTTCCCTCTCTCAAAGGTGAAGCTTTACATTCCCCCTCCTCCGGCCAAACCAGAGCTTCCTAATTAATATTTCATTGAATCTGGGTGCAGTGAAAGCAAATGATTAAGAGCCATGGATAGAACTAGGCCTAGTGGGAATAGGCAGACAATTCTCTCAAAGTTCCCCACTTCAGTCCTGCCAGTGCTCTTCAGCCATGACCTGTGGTAATCTTGTTCACACCCCAGGCCTAAGCACAGGCTGACAGCTGTGCCCTATGAGGTGCTTTTGAGATGCATTTATCTTTTATTAGCTTGGCTTTGGTGCAAAAATACTCTAACCAGAAGGTGCCTGTGCATGATCTGGGAACATGGATAGAAATTGATCTGAACAAATTCATGCCATTGCCACATAATACAAACAAAAGACTTTGGATTCCATCCAAAATAAATAAATCAGTTGAGCCTTGCAGAGTAACCAGACAATTAACAAATCTAGCCTCTGGGCACCGAAAGGGAAAGCAGCAACTTCCAGGGGCTATGGCATGAGGAGAGAGGGACACCCAGATAACTAGTTCTTACACCATGGAGGGCTCTGAAGGTTAAAGTGAATGCCTTGAATTCCACCCAGAAGTTCACCAATAGTCAGAGCAGCTCACAGACCGTGGGAGAAAATGTTCATGGCATTCTGCTCTATTCAACCACATTACAATCAGAATGGAGATCTCATTTTTATGCATAAAATGTTCACTTGAAAACTGCACTAGGTTCTACCAATTCAAATTCTCTTGTAATCTGATTCCTTAATATTCAGATGGCCATCAAATTCATAGCTTCACTAGTTCCTCGAGGAGTTAAAGATATTTAACTTTGAAGAACGGGGTCCCTTAATTGAGTGACCCCCTCACCCACCAAAAAAACAAAAACAAAAACAGAAAGCCCACCCCACTGAGATAAAAAGAGAAGTTATAGACATGCCTGCTAGCCAGATGGGTCTTTGCATAGAGCTTTCAGAGAGAGGAATATAGTTTGACAAAGCACAAATACTAAGGTGAATTCATGAAATAAATTAGCTACATAGGTTAATCAGATTAGATAGGGAGAAGTTAAAGGTCACACTGGAAACACAGAAATATATCATTAACAGCAAGCCATATAACTAACTGGTCCATAATTCAGTTACAGCACGCTGCTAAAGACACTGGTTCTTTGCTCAAGCTGTAAGAGCAAATTTTTCCACATATAGAAACCTATCAGTCAGTCCTTTTACCATTGAATTCAGCAGCAAAATTCTCAATTCACTGTAATTTCTGTTCCAGAGTCAGTTTCCCATTAGACAAGAAATCAGTCTCATGGGCTGTGTCCAGACTCAGGGGTTTTTTCGAAAAAAGTAGCCTTTTTTCTAAAAAACTTCACCTGCGTCTAGACTGCAGCCGCGTTCTTTCGAAATTAAATCGAAAGAACGCGGCTTTTCTTTCGACGGCGGTAAACCTAATTCCATGAGGAAGACCGCCTTTTTTCGAAAGTGCTCTTTCGAAAAAAGGCGTTCTTGAAAGCAAACAGGGCTTTTTAGAAAGAGAGCATCCAGACTCACTTGCTGCTTTCTTTCGAAAAAGCGGCTTGCTTTTTCGAAAGTTCCGCGTGCAGTCTAGATGCTCTCTTTCGAAAGAGGCTTGCAGTCTAGACATAGCCATGGAGTCTGGATATTTTCTTACTGTAACTTATTTAATGGTCATAATCAACACATAAGAAAATAACTCTGAAATCTCAGCCTAAACAACTGATGTCCATTTCCCAGAGAGGAACTCTTCCAAAGGGGGTTAAGACACAGTGAAAATTCTCCTGGTCTTTGCAATAGCTTCAACCAAAACAAATTACATTACAACACTAATCAGAGTGAAGCATTACTTCAAAGACCAAGGCATTGTTCAAATGCTAAGAAAAAGAGCTTGTAAACTATATGTAACAGTGCCATCTAAGGAATCCTACCATCACAATATAATTCCCCAACTGGAAACTAACTCTAAATATGTCTATTACTCAAGTACATAGGGTGCCAACATTTAACCTTATTATTGTCTCTGACAGAGTGCTACCTGCAGCACCCTGATCACTGATATTGCTACAGCACAGAAGAGGCTGCAGCAATAGCTAGAAGCAGTTAACCACTTTTCTAATGAAGAACAATGAGCATGTAGGTAGAAATGATTAAACTACGAATACAACTGGCAGTAATTGGGAGGAACAGGAATAAGGAGGAGGGTCTTAGCAGGTGCACTGTAAGAAGCAGAAAAGCTTTGTGGGACACTCTTGCTGCAGCAGACCTATATCATGTTCTGGTTGCAAACAAACAGTGGAATGAAACGAACACACAGTGAAAGGGAAACAGCCAGGGTGTGTTTATGATGGTGGGATGATGGAACCTGCCTAAGCCCCATGATACACTAGATAGCTAAGGGAGGTCCCTGTGACATTACTCTAAGACTTAGCCTAGCATCCACTCTGTCCTTACTAGCACTGAACATGATGGCCTCACAGTAGCGAGAGCGAGATTCTAATGGGATTAGAACATCTGCCAGTGGGTAGCTCACTGGTAGCTGCAGTGGTGCAGCAATGGCAGAAGAACGGTTATGAACCAACATTCGGAAAATGTGTCTAGCGCATTCTTTAGATATAGAATGTTTTTGGAGGCACTTCACTGGACCAGCAATTTACCCACCTACATACTTACAACCATACAACAGATATTGCCATATTTTGTTTGTAATTTTTCCTCTCTAATGTCTATTGTCAAGCTTGACACTGGTGAGAAAGCAGAGGTTAGTAGATGGGACACTGGGCTGGGAGCCAGGAGAAATGGGTTCTATTTCTGACTCTATTGCTACTCTGCCTTTGGGCAGGTCACTTCAGTTTGCTCTGCTTTTGTTTCTCTTCCTGTCCTTTATCTGTCAGGCTAATTAGATTCAGAGTCTACCTTTTACTATGTCTGTGTACAGTGCCTAACACAATGAGGGTGATTATCTTAACTGGGACTTCTGGATGTTATGTAATACAAATAAATCAGCATAATCATTACAACCTTTCAAAAACCAAATAAATAAATAATGTGAAACATTACAAGTTCATTGTAAAGAAATAGCATTTCCCCTCCTCCTTCCATAGTGTGTATACACACAGGCACAGAAGACAGGGGCTGAATTTACACCCTTTTTGAAGGCATTCCTTTTAACAATTAAACTTCCTGCATACTCCTGACTATATGGGGGTTTTTTGGGGTGAAGGGGAGTTAGGCTACTATTGGTGTCCTTCCCTAGCATCCTCTGCCCCAGAAAACAAACACTTTTGAGTTCTGGGTTGGTGCTCATAAGACCCACCCACTTATTAATATTATTGCAATAGAATCCAGATGCCCCAAACACAATCAAGGCCTCATTATACTGAGTGCTGCATAAGCACATGAGCAAACACCATTTGATAAAACCAGCAATAGCACTTCCTGCAGCTCATAGGTGTGTGGGTGGATGGGGGAGTTGGGCCTCCATCCAACCATGGATATGTCTTAACCCAGTTTATCTTGGGAGGTCCTCAGGTGATGGACTCTCTCTTATTGTGTGTTTGTCTAGTGCCCAGCACTATACCAACACACAGCACATTGGGCATTATACTGTAACTAATTGTGACGAGCTGAGTGCAAACAATGCCAAAGCTACCAAAACTGAACTATGTTCCTTACATGGCTTCTAAAGAGTTACTCCCACAGCTTTCCACAGAACAACTTCAGTCTTTTTAGTTTGGATTCACCCTAGTCCCTGCCAGCAGCTCCAGTTTCCTGAACATTAAAATGAAGCCCTGTCTGTCACACACAGAGAGTGGAAGCCACGGTCCTGCTGCTCATTAACCTAGATAACAGAGTTTGTTGTACTGCGACACAAAGTCACGTAGATAAAAGCTCAGAGAAAGCCGAACTTTACTATTCCCACATCCCAGCAGAACAATATAGTCATTGGTTCTAAATTCTCCGCATGGAGATATGGCTAAATTGCTTCAGGAAACAAAAGCAAGGTTATTACAGTTTATGGTATTCCCCAAGCACAAGCTTTCATGGCTGTAATTATGTTTTTTGTTAATGTTCCCGAAGCCAAACCTGCCATATATGTAGCTATAGCACTGTGATGCCTTTAATTTCCTGTTTTGTGCACCCATTTAAGAACTTCTCCTGTGTGCAGGGCCACTACCCATTCTCTTCACAGGGGGCAGATTACATTCTCATTTTTCACTTGGGGAGTACGCTGCAGGGAATACAGGCCCCATCATGCAGTATCCATCTTGAAATAAGAGAATGTTCTACTATGCCATACTGGAGCATTTTATGCTGGGTCCTATAGTTCCCCCAGGCTGCACTGCTCTAAGGAAAGATGAGAGAAAATGACCAACCTCCCCTCCCCATTATCACCTATGGACTATGTATTATGGGCTATGCAGAACATAAGTATTGTGGCAGACCAAGACCAGTGGGCTATGGTAGTCTAATGGAAGGTAGATATGGGTGAACAGTTTTCTCTTCCCTTAGGCTACGTCTACACTGCAGCTCTATTTTGGGATACTTCTGGTATCCTGAAATAGCTATTCGGTGTCTTTTGAGTACACCCGTTATTTTGAAATATAACGGACATGCTATTCTGACGTCCCTGTTAACCTCATTCCATGAGCAGTAAGGGATGTTTCAGAATAACGATTTACAGCCGGTCTCCAACTTACGACCACCTCCATTTACGACCATCTGCACTTAGGACCAAAGTGGTCGTAAATGCGATCCCCGAGTTACGAACGCGATCCGTGCTTACGAACAGTGCGGTCGCCATGTAACTCAATGGGATCCGAGTTACGAACACTTCGAGTTACGGCCAAGTGTTTGGTCCGTAACTTGTTCGTAACTCGGGGACCGGCTGTAATTTAAAAAAGGTGCTGGGTAGACAGCGCCAAATTTCAAAATAAGCTCTTTTGAAATAACATTGAAATAAAATACACAATTTGTGTAGCTCAAATTGCAAATCTTATTTTGACCTACGGTGCAGTGTAATAAGGGCACGGGCTGCTGAAGCACAGCCAGGAAGAAACTGGGGCCAATTAAGAATTTTCCAGAAGCAGCAGACTAATCAGTACACCTGCAGCCCATTGAGGACCTGCTGGGGCAAGTTTATAAAGCTTCCCTTTAGAATGGGCAAGCAGGCCAAGGACTGGGAGAGAAGAGGTGCTGGAGAAGAACAGAAGGATGTAATCAGGTACCAGGAGGAAGGTACTGGGATGAGTTGGTTGGGGAAGTGGCTCAGGGAAGAGCTGCAGTTCTGGGGATGGAACTTGAAGTAGAGGGTGGGCCTGGGTTCCCCCCAAAACTCTCCCGGGGTGGAGTTTGGGACTAAAGAGAGGTTAATCTCTAAACCCGTTTGACTGGCCTATGATGAGGATGGCTCTGTAGGCTGAGCTGTGAGGCAAACACTTTCCACCTAGAAGCACAGCACCCCCAGGGCAAGGCTGAACTTTTAAGAGAGTTCCAGAGACCATAGGTTCTCTGAAGAAACCAGAGTGGTTTGTTCTTGGGAATGGGTGCTGATCATGGTAGCATTGATACTGCTTGGTATCTAGGTCTACATCTACACTGCAGTGCTATTTTGGGATACCAGAGGTATCCCAAAATAGCTATCCTGGGTCTTAACAGCAATCCCATTATTTCGTGATATACTTTGGTGTAGACAGCACCAAATTACGAAAGAAGCTATTTCAAAAATTGATTCAAAATAAGCTACGCAAGTTGCGAAGCTCAAATTGCGTAGCTTATTTCGAGCTACGGGTGCAGCATTGACGTACCCTAAAAGCTTCTCTGTGCTGAAGCTGTTGTTGGGTGAATGGAAACACCTCCTTATGGGACTCTGAGGTACAGTATTCAAGGCCCAAGCAGGTAGGGGCACTAGACTGCCTTAAGCCATCCTTGCACTCTCCCAATCCTGGGCTGCTCCAGGAACCATCAGCAGAAATTAGGCAACCCTGAAGGCCAGCCTCCTGGAGCTGCCTGGTAGGCTGCACCACTGCCTGGAATTTCCCTGTTCAAATGTCCATCTTCTGCATGTCCCATACATCAAGGCTTGTGCGGGGCGGGGTCCTCAGAAGGTAGCCTTATGGTTGTCTTCTGCAGTCAGTCCCTGCACTGAAGGAATTCTGCACCTGCTCTCTATGGGACTTTTGGAGAATTTTATGTCATTTTGGCCCATGTCTGCGGGGATGGGATGCATGAAACCCTTGAGAGGTGCTTTTGTGGTGTGTGCTAGTGCCAGTGGGGACTTGAAAAAGAGACCTCCAAATACATTTCCACATTTAACTAAAGCATGTTCCTAGAGCTGGGAGGTTAGCGGGCCACCTCCCACTGTACTGCCTCACACACACTATATCCGAGTCTGACAGAGGCGAGGAAGATGTGTTTTGTCTGCTGAAAGAAAAAGCAACAAAACTTTAAATACCAGCAAGTCCCAGCTAGCAAAAAAAAGAACCCACAACATGCACGGTTTGATATGACCCACTTTCACATTTGAGAACACAATTACTAGATATTTCTGCTGGTTAATATTATTTGACATCCAGGGATGAAAGAATTTGTGGATGGCCACCTGCCAGAGTAGGAGCCTGGCTGCTACTCACTCCCACAACCTGCAGAGCTGGTTTCAGAGGTTTGTCTGGTTTCAGTCTTTTTTGAGTCATGACCGTGAAACTGGTTTCAGTCTTTTTTGAGCTCTGGTGGCAGGGATTTCTAACAAAGGGTTTATGTAATCTGACAAGGCTCCCAAAATCAGCTCTGCATGGTGTTAAAACACCTACATTTACAGATTGTGCATATTGGGTAGCATATGTATTTCACAACTTCTCCCTGTTAGACAGATTCAGACCTGCTCAGCTCTCAGTGGCTATGTGGTCCTTTAGTAATTGGAGGCTTTGAAATGAACCAGTAGTCACCCATGGCTGTGAAGTCGCAGTGGAAGGAAAGGAAGGGAGACTGGCCTTGTTTGGAACATATGCATGGGACACAGGAAACTTTGCATTGTATTCCTGATGCTGCTCTGACTTTGGGCAAGTCATTTAAACTCTCTATGACCTCGCTTCCTTATAAAACAGACACAGTAATGTTAACCTCACTCAGAGGGTATGTCTACACTACCCTCCTATTTCGAAATAGGAGGGTAATGTAGGCATACCGCACTTGCAAATGAAGCCCGGGATTTGAATTTCCCGGGCTTCATTTGCATAAGCCGGGCGCCGCCATTTTTAAATCTCGGCTGGTTCGAACCCCGTGCCGCGCGGCTACACGCGGCACAAACTAGGTAGTTCGAACTAGGCTTCCTAGTTTGAACTAGCGTTACCCCTCGTGGAATGAGGAGTAACGGTAGTTCAAACTAGGAAGCCTAGTTCGAACTACCTAGTTCGTGCCGCGTGTAGCCGCGCGGCACGGGGTTCGAACCAGCCGGGATTTAAAAATGGCGGCGCCCGGCTTATGCAAATGAAGCCTGGGAAATTCAAATCCCGGGCTTCATTTGCAAGTGCGGTATGCCTACATTACCCTCCTATTTCGAAATAGGAGGGTAGGGTAGACATACCCAGAGTGGCTTTAATTAACCTTAGTTAATTATTGTTTATAGACATGCCTAGCGTTATCTTTTGAAAGCACATCACACAGTCCGCTGTCTGTGGAACATAACCTGAAAAGACTGCAGAGCTGAGATTAATACATATGGCCACAGGGAAGCAAGATATTTCAAACCTGGTGTTGACATAACACTTTCAGGTCATATAGAACACAGATATGTTTGCCTGATTAATCACACGCACACTTGGGGAGGCCACTTCCACTGTAGTTAAAGGAGCGTTTCCTTAGCTACCACTGATGTGGTATAAAATCGCCTGTTGTTCTAAGTTAACACAGGTAGAAAGACAGCCATGCTCCCAAAGAGTTTACAGTCTAATTTGACAAGAGGAACTGCCCACCCCGCCAGAAGTTCTCATCTCCCAATGGCCAGAGGACACGCACTGAAGCCAGATATGCCTGGAGGGGGAGTGTGGAAGTAGCCCAGAGACAGCCAACCTTTCTGTGGCTGAACCAAGGCCAATATGTCAGGGTACGTCTACACTACAGCGCTAATTCGAACTAACTTAGTTCGAATTAGTTAATTTGAACTAAGCTAATTCGAATTAGCGCATCCAGACTTAAAAACTAGTTCGAATTAGCATTTTGCTAATTCGAACTAGCATGTCCACACTGAGTGGACCCTGAACCAAGTTTGAGGATGGCCGGAAGCAGTGCCGGCAGGGCATCAGAGAAGGACTTAGACCATGGAGCAGCTGTCTCAGGCTAGCCGAGGGCTGTGCTTAAAGGGACCCGATCCCCACTCCGGACAGACAGTTCTCAGGGGTTCCCCGCTTGAAAAGCAGTCCTGGCTTGGAGTACCCTGAGTGCCCACACTCGGCACATCACAGCACTCGGCCATCAGCCTGGCTGCACTTGCCACAGGCTGCCATCCGGGGGGGGGGTCAATCGGGGGGCTGCAGGAGAGCTTCCACTCCAAGGAGCCCGCAGAGCCACCCCAGTCCTCCCCATCGGGGGCTCGTGCCCCATTCCTCCCTTACCTCCTTCCACTTACCCCTCCATAGCCCCCCTTCCTGACGTACAAAATAAAGGACACGTGTATTCAAAAATAGAAACTCTCTTTATTGAACAAAACTCGGGGAGACTGGGAAAAGGAGGTGGGAGAGGGGAGGGCAACTAAAATGATCAGGGGTTTGGAACAGGTCCCATATGAAGAGAGGCTAAAGAGACCGGGACTTTTCAGCTTAGAAAAGAGGAGACTGAGGGGGGATATGATAGAGGTCTATAAAAGCATGAGTGGCGTGGAGAGGGTGCATAAAGAAAAGTTCTTCATTAGTTGCCATAATAGAAGGACTAGACGACACCAAATGAAATGAATGGGCAGCAGGCTTCAAACTAATAACAGAAAGTTCTTTTTCACAAAGCAAATAGTCAACCTGTGGAACTCCTTGCTGCAGGAGGCTGTGAAGGATAGAACTATAACAGAGTTTAAAGAGAAGTGAGATAAAGTCATGGAGGTTGGGTTCATGGAGTGGTATTAGCCAAGGGTAGGAATGGTGTCCCTGGCCTCTGTTTGTGGAAGGCTGGAGATGGATGGCACGAGACAAATGGCTTGGTCATTGTCTTCGGTCCATCCCCTCTGGGGTACCTAGCGTTTGCCGCTGTCGGAAGACAGGCTACTGGGCTAGATGGACCTTTGGTCTGACCCAGTACGGCCATTCTAAGCTCAGGGCTCAGGGTCGGGGGTCTCAGTGGACCCCCTTGATTTTCATGCAAACCTGCTCCTGGGTGGCCAGGCTGGCAGCTCTCCTGCTCTAGATGGCCACTTTCCTGTGCCTAGTGCGGAGGTTGTGAATGAAGTCCACAATCTCCGCACTAGACCAGGTGGGCACCCGCCTCTTACGGACCTGGGCAGGCTCCCGGGAGCCGCCAGCCTGGTCCCAGGAAGAGGCAGAGGGCTGGGTGGCAGCAGGTGGCTGGCTCGTGCCGTGCCAGGTGCAGGGTTTTCTGGCTGGGTGCTGGCAGGCTTGCACCTGGCACGGGCACCGTAGCCAGCCCGTGCCCCTTTAAGGGCTCCGGGGCCGGGTGGGGGGGCAGAAGAGTTTCCCTGGTGGTGCCCAGAGTGGCCACCAGGGAAAGCTGAGGAGGGCTAGCCTCCCACTAGTTCGAATTAAGTGGCTACACAGCCCTTAATTCGAACTAGTTAATTCGAACTAGGCGTTAGTCCTCGTAGAATGAGGTTTACCTAGTTCGAATTAAGAGCTCCGCTAGTTCGAATTAAGTTCGAACTAGCGGTTTGCATGTGTAGCGCTTATCAAAGTTAATTCGAACTAACGTCTGTTAGTTCGAATTAACTTTGTAGTGTAGACATACCCTCAGTGTGTTGCAGTCAGGATCCCTGCAGATGGAGTGGCAGACTGAGCTGCCACTGTTCAGGCCCTGGGCTGGGATGCCCCTGGGTTGTAGTCTTTCCTTCCCTCTGCAATTGTAGGCCAACTGTGTTTGACAGTTCTCCACCAGTGCTGGGAGATCCATCTGTTTGTTTGCTGCCCCACCCAGAACCAGGGCCTGGTCCTGAGACCCTGGGCTATATCTCGACTATGCCAAAGTTCCAAAAGAGGATATGCAAATTCTTCCAATCTCACTTTTTATAGCGGAGCTTTCTAAAGTGAAAGTAGTTGGGATGCATTTTTTTCCGCATTCCCCCTCCCCTTTTTCGAAAAGCCGCTCTTCCTCAAAAAATGAGGTTTACGCGGCTTTTTGAAAAAGGAAGGTGGGGGGTTGCCGAAAAAAACGCGTCACAACTATTTTCACTTTCGAAAGTTCCACTGTCAAAAGTGAGATCGGAAGAAGATAGGCATATTCCCACGGAATTTGCATGTCCTCTTTCAGAACTTTGGTATAGTTTAAACAAGCCCCTGGACTATTGTAGCCCGTCCACAGTGAGGGTTTGGCATAATTAATGGCTCAGCCTAACCCTAAGCCCTTGGACTTACTGATTGTGGATGTAGACTTACCTAGGCCGGATCCTGAACTCATGGTACAGCTGATTCCCCAGAGATTGAGCAAGGGTGCAGTGGAGTGGCTGCCCACTGAACCCAGGGGAGGAGCCCCTCACAGAACCTTGGAGGGCTACAAACACCAGGTTAATTTTTGCAGTCTCTCCTCCCTGCCATGATAGTTAAGTGCTAACTGCCCCAGTCACTAGTTTGTGGGCTTGCCCACAAACCTTTTAAGTAAATGTACTTCCATTGTCTCTTTGTTCAATTTACATTGGTGACACATTCAAAGCAGGCAGGATCACATTCCTTTGTGTAGGGCAGGATGACTTAATCTCTTCCTGCAGAACATATTTTAGGGACATATTTCTAGCCCATATTCATAATTTTTTATATAGCATCTGTATATACACCCACTTTTAGGTATAGGGAACCCCGTTACCCTCAGGCACAGGGGTGCTCTGAGGATCACAGAAGGTTTGTCATGTTTCTCTTTACTGCATTTCAAATGTGCAAATATGAGTCAACAGCGTAATGCCGTTCCAAAACCAGCAAGCACCGTTTGAGGATGTATTAGCAGGAAAACTGCAAGAAAGACATGAGTAGTAAGTCTTCCCCTCTATTCTACACTGATTAAACCTCAACTGGATTTCTGCATGCCACATTTCAGGAAAGATGTGGAAAAATTGGAAACATTTCAGGGCAGAGCAACAAAAATGATTAAAGCTTTAGAAAACATGCCCTATGAAGGAAGTTTAAAGAAGTGGGTTTGTTTAGTCTGGATCAGGCAAGACTGAGAGGGGACACGATAACAGCTTTCCAAGTAACTTAAAAAGTTGTTACAAGGAAGAGGAAGAAAAGTAATTCTCATTAACCTCTGAGAAGCAATCGTCTGAAATTGCAGCAAGGGAAGTTAAGGTTGGACATTAGGTTAAGCACTGAAATAAATTGCCTTGGGAGGTTTTGGAATCTCCATTATTGGAGATTTTTCAGAGCAGGTTAGACAAACACCTGTGAGGGATGGTCTGGATAATATTTATTCCTGCCAGGAGTGCAGGGGACTGGACTAGAGGATCTTTCGAGGTCCCTTCCACTCTTTTGATTCTGTGTCTTTACAAACTGCAGTGAGTGCACACAGCAGCTTTATTAAACATGCTTCCAAGCTGGTAGAAATAGTGAACATGTCACTTCTTGTTCAACATCCTCCCCTTGTGGACAGAGAGAGGAGCGAATATGCCACCTTGACTGACATATGGGCACCATGGGCATTTGGTTTCACAGCTACACTGTCAGCATCAGAAAGCAGCAGATAAAAATCTCACTGGACTAGAGTGGAACTCATCCCATCTTTAGGTCAGTGCTCTTTTAAAACCTGGTGCATTAATAATTATGACCCCTGCTCTGTACAATAAGGAGGATGATCTTGCATTTGTATAGGGCCTTCCTTTTACCTGGGTCCCAAACTTCATTAAATCTACAAACTAGGAGGCATCCAGTATCACCATCATTAGTCAAACCCTGATTTAGGGCATGTGAGCAAAACTGCCTCTAATGGTAACCCCTTGCCACTAGCAAGTTGGCACTTGATCTATGGAGCTAAGGCATGCAGGACAGGTTTGACTTAGGCTGTGTCTACACTTGCATTTGCTCAATAAAGCTTGTGTTGTTCATGGGTGCCTAACTCCCTCTCTCCGGTGAACATCAAAGAATTTACTGCAGCAGATGCACATGTGAACACTGCTTTGTTGGCAGGCACACTGTCCTGCCGACGAAATGAAACCTGCTCATTGAGGGCAGAAGTATTTTTTTCAGTAAAAGTGCTGACAAACAGCTGCCTTTTAGCGAGAGGGCTGGGTTGACACAGTCTTGTCACTAAAAGCTGTGTAGTGCAGGTGAACCTTTAGTGAGGATCAAGTAATGCCATGTGTAATGAGGCATCCAAGCACCACACCGGCAAGAAGGAAATTAATGTGGGCCTGTGGGCCTAGCTGGCCCTGCCCAACTACACCCTTGGCAGATATCAGGAGTATAAAGTTTAAAGAAGACCAGCTCAGTTTGGGTCTGACCAGGAAGGGGAGCAGAGCTCTGCTTCTCCCTTGGGGATGGAATCCTGCTTTCAGCCAAGTGTCTGTAACAGTTTATTGCCCAGACAAGCCTCCCAGTGGACCAAAGGACTGGGCCCAAGAAGACTGGCTAAACTCACTGGCTGCATGAACACAAGCTCTGAACAGAAGGGAGCTGAAGCTGCCTCAGACAGGCCTGGTTTTGAGTCAAGAGCGTTCCTTAATTTTGGGATGTCAATTCTCTGGAAGGGTGGGACTCAAGAATGCTTTAGCTGGAAGGCTCAAGTATCACATCACTGGACCCTTAAGAAGTGACAACTGACCATTGGAAATCTGACAACAGGGGTTGTGTAATAGTGCACCACTGGGACACAAGGAGTCACCATAGAGGAAGATGCTGTCACACAGGCTACGTCCACACTGCAGGTTTCTTGCACAATAACTTTTTGCGCAAGAGTTCTTGTGCAAAAAGTTCTTGCGTAAGAGTATGCCCATACTGCCATGTGCTTTTGCGCAAAAATGTCCATGGCAGTGTGGATGCTCTCTTGAGCAAGAAAGCTCTGATGGCCATTTTAGAAACAGGTGTTTCTTATACAAGAAACCCCTATAGCCCGCCCACACATGCCTTTTTGTGCAAAAACTCTTGTGCAAAAAAGCTTATTCCCTGTAAAAAGAGGAATAACTCTTGTGCAAAAAGCCCTGTGTTCTTACAATTAACTACTTTTTCTTGCGCAAGAATGCGCTTGTAGTGTGAGCGCTCGGCAAGTTTTTGCACAAAAACGCTGCAGTGTAGACATAACCACAGTGATTTACAATCACCAGGCAAGAGTCTTGTCAGCGAGCAAGATCACAGCTGGTGGGGTTGTTCCTTTAGATCAAGTAATTGATACAGAGGTTGTGGTGTGGGTACTGCACAGCTGCTGCATGTGTTGTACCTATTTTGTGAATAAACATATCAGTCACAGGCTGTAAATCCAGCCCCTTTCTCAAGTCCTCTCTTCATTCTCTTTAACTGTCTATTTTAAAGAACAAGATCCTTGTAAAAACAAGTCAGCTAGAACTAAAAATGAAGAAATGGCAAAAATCTATATCCCATGCCCACAATCTGTTCTCTTTGCAAATAACACATTGGTTATTTTTATCCCTCTCTCAAAGGTGAGGCTTGGCATTCCTCTTGGCTCTTGCCCCCAAACAGAGCTTTCTCCTTTGATATTTCATTGAGCCTAGGCTTAGTGAAAGTAAGCAAATAAGGACCTTGGTTTGAACCAGGCCCAGTGAGACTAGGCAAACAAAATTCCCCACTCCAGTCCTACCCTTCATCCCTGACCTGTGAGAGTCTTGTTCACACTGGAGGTCCAATCACAGCCTGACAGCTATGCTGCATCAGGTGCTTTTGAGGTGCATGTATTTGTTATTGGTTTGGCTTAGATATAAGATAATCATCTAACCAAGAGGTGCCTGTTCATCCTCTGGAAACAAGAATAGAAATTATTATGAACAAATTCACATTCTTACCCAGTAAACCAAACAAAAGACTTTGCATTCCATCCATAATAAATGAATCAGTTGGGCCTTGCAGCGTGACCAGACAATTAATAAATCCAGCCTCTGGGCACCAAAAGGGAAAGCAGCAACTTTGGGGGGGATACATAGATGATGCCCTGACAGCATCTGGCAGGAGGAGAGAGGGATCGCTCTAAATAATCTGGTCCAATACCATGTAGGGCTCTGAAGTTTAAATTGAATCCCTTGAATTCCACCTAGAAATTCACCAATAGTTAGAGTAGCTCACATAGCTCTGGGAAAAAATGTTCCTGGCTTTCTGCTCTGTAGAGCGGTGCAGCCCCTCAGTCGGTATCTCCCTCATTCTGGCCCTGGGGCTTAGTCTTTATAGGCTCCTCTCTGGGGGATAAATACAGCCTTGCGGCATAGTCTGTATAGGCTCCCCTCTGGGGGGTAAATACAGCCTTGCGACATAGTCTGTACAGGCTCCTCTCTGGGGGTAAATACAGCCTTGTGGGATAGTCTTTATAGGCTCCCCTCTGGGGGTAAATACAGCCTTGCGGCATAGTCTTTATAGGTTCCCCTCTGGGGGGTAAATACAGCCTTGAGGCATAGTCTGTATAGGCTCCCCTCTGGGGGTAAATACAGCCTTGAGGCATAGTCTGTATAGGCTCCCCTCTGGGGGGTAAATACAGCCTTGTGGCATAGTCTTTATAGGCTCCCCTCTGGGGGTAAATACAGCCTTGTGGGATTGTCTTTATAGGCTCCCCTCTGGGGGTAAATACAGCCTTGTGGGATTGTCTTTATAGGCTCCCCTCTGGGGGTAAATACAGCCTTGCGGCATAGTCTTGATAGGCTCCCCTCTGGGGGTAAATACAGCCTTGAGGCATAGTCTTTATAGGTTCCCCTCTGGGAGTAAATACAGCCTTGTGGCATAGTCTGTATAGGCTCCCCTCTGGGGGGTAAATACAGCCTTGTGGCATAGTCTTTATAGGCTCCCCTCTGGGGGTAAATACAGCCTTGCGGCATAATCTTTATAGGTTCCCCTCTGGGGGGTAAATACAGCCTTGTGGCATAGTCTGTATAGGCTCCCCTCTGGGGGTAAATACAGCCTTGTGGGATAGTCTTTATAGGCTCCCCTCTGGGGGTAAATACAGCCTTGTGGGATTGTCTTTATAGGCTCCCCTCTGGGGGTAAATACAGCCTTGAGGCATAGTCTTTATAGGCTCCCCTCTGGGGGTAAATACAGCCTTGAGGCATAGTCTTTATAGGTTCCCCTCTGGGAGTAAATACAGCCTTGTGGCATAGTCTGTATAGGCTCCCCTCTGGGGGGTAAATACAGCCTTGTGGCATAGTCTGTATAGGCTCCCCTCTGGGGGGTAAATACAGCCTTGCGGCATAGTCTGCATAGGCTCCCCTCTGGGGGTAAATACAGCCTTGTGGGATAGTCTTTATAGGCTCCCCTCTGGGGGTAAATACAGCCTTGTGGGATAGTCTTTATAGGCTCCCCTCTGGGGGTAAATACAGCCTTGCGGCATAGTCTTTATAGGTTCCCCTCTGAGTATAAATACAGTCTTGTGGCACAGTCTTTGTACGCTCCCCTCTTGCGGCAAATACGGCCTTGGAGCCTAGTCCTACAGCTGTGGGACTTCCCCTGCAGCAGGGGAGCAGAGGATGGGGGACCCAGGCTCTCCCACTCCACTGGGTCCCAGCCCAGGGCCCTGCTGACAGTGGAGCGCTCCACTGCTTGCTCAGCAAGGGGCCTTTCCCCTCAATAGGCTGAGCTTGCCGGGAGCTATCACTCCCTGCCCTGGGCTGCTTCCTACCTTCCCACGGTTCTCCTGCGGTCGTACCTCTCCACTGTCTCTGGGGCCGGGGTCGTCGCGGCAGCTGGGGCTGCGGCAGTTCTGCTGAGATTGTAGGGGCTGTGGTGTTGGTTCCGGCTGCATGGACTCTTCTGAGTCAGGAGCCGGTTCGGCAGGTCCTTCCCCTTCGGCCATCAGCCCTGAGTGAGCTGGCTCAGGGCCTTTTATAGCACGGCTCACCAGGAAGCATACCCGGCAAGGCCGTGGGGGAGGGGTGCTCTGAGTCAGCTAGGCCCTGCCCACAGGTTGATTTATAGTGCGGGGCTGGGCTGCCCCGTCACACACTCCATTCAGCCAATTCGATGGGCTGTCATGTTCTAGACCAGCCTCAAAATCGTAGCGGTTCCACGTGTAGCCTCACACCTGGGCTCATCTGATCTGGAGGTGACAAAGATAAGCCTAAGGGGAGCCACATCCAAAAGCCAGTGGTGCTCACTACACCAAACACAGATGAGAAAATGCCTTCTTGGCCCATCCTTCAGCAGCTTTGGTTCTAACTATATCCTTAAGTTGCAAACCATAGTGATACATGGAAGACTCCTTTCATCGGGGTGCTGGCATGGCATTCATGAGCTCTTCCGCTTGATTTCATAACCTACAAACATTATCTCTGGCTTACCAGGACTAAGCCTCAGCCAGTGAGGCCTTATCAACGTCGCAGTCTGCAGCAAGTACGGGGGCTCCCCATTTACTGCCTTACTTATGAAGGGGGTATAGAACTGAGTATTATTTGCATGCTGAAGACAATTCTCCCCATATTTCCTTACTATCTTCTTAGCCATCTCTAACAGCATGAACCAGAAATGAGCAGAATAAAACCCACAAGAAAGACCTCTGTTTTGAAGGACAGTAACTTGTCATTGCTTCTCTGGGTGGAGGGGGGAGAAATCATTCCAAGCCACGGATTGCAGATATGCTGGGAATTCCTCATGGTCACTGGTGTCTAAGGAAGTTGATGGATCTAATACGATGAATATCTCATTCTTGTGTAAAGATGTTCACTTGCTGTGCTAGGATCTGCCAAATTCCCTTTTTACTTCAAGGTTTTTCCCACTCAGAATGGGAGAAAACCTCCTTTTTGGACAAAGATGTGGTCTCATTTAAGAAAGCACTGAGCTTTTGAAAGTAGCCGCCACATTAATTTCCTCCTCTCCACCAATAATATCTCAACTTTTATAGGACATAGTTAACTATTCTGTTTTACAAAGGTTTTTATAACTGAACTCCACCACCTGAAATTCCATCTGTGGTATGATGAAAACAAACTGAACTCAAAATGCTGTCCATCACAGTGAATGCTAGAAACAGTAACTGTCATCCATTATGAGATAAGACCTTCCACATGCTTTTGAAAGTGAACGATAGGAGGCCACTACCATGCTTACAAATATTTAAATATGTAACCACAGCCTGTTTGTCTGAGTCACTCTGTTTTGTATGGTGCATGTGGCAGTTTTGGTAGATAATTAACTATTTTTAGGTATTTTAGGAACAATGTAATTAAAAAGAGCCTGTAAAATGGACACCGAACTATTCCTTAATTGGTCCATGCTCTCACTTTTTCATCATTAAGGACTGCCAGATTTAGCCCAGATTTTAAATAGTAAGATGTTTTTCTATGGCGCTGTGATGTCAGAGAATAGGAGGGGAAGTGTGAAATCAGCATCTACCATTTAGGGGGAACCGGTTTCCTATGCATACTAGGGATTCAGTTGGTTCTGGCATCCCATCTTTACCATTAGTCATTCTATTGAGAAGAAGGAAGCAAAAAATGTATCCTTCCTCACTGGTGCAATCTAAGGCTGTGTCTACAATGGTGCGATCTTGTGCAAAAGCGGCCCCTTTTGTGCAAAAACTTGCTGCCTGTCTACACTGGCCGTGAGTTCTTGCGCAAGAACACTGACGTTCTAATGTATGAAATCAGGGCTTCTTGTGCAAGAACTATGATGCTCCTGCTCAGGAACTGTTCTTGCGCAAGAGGCCAGTGTAGACAGGCAACATGAATTTCTTGCACAAGAAAGCCCTATGGCTAAAGTGGCCATCAGAGCTTTCTTGCTTAAGAAAGCATCTACCCTGGCATGGATGCTCTTGCGCAAAAGCACATCTCTTGCGCAAAGGCACATGCCAGTGTAGACGTTCTCTTCTGGAAGAATTTTTGCACAAGAACTCTTCCGCAAAAGAGTTTTTGCGCAAAATCATGCCAGTGTAGACATAGCCTAAGGGAAATTCTCCATGCAATCTTCCCCAGATCTGTTCCCACAGCTGTTGCTGCAGGGAGGTTTAATTCCTGCAAATGATTTTTTATAATAAGCAATTGATGAGCTCTCTTGTAAGAGATGAACGATCCCAAGAACCGGAGTTTGTTTTGGGTGCCAAGTGAATCAGCTGCAGGGACAAATCATGTCATTACAAGAAATCAGTGCATAAATATCTCAAACACACAATACACATGAAAAAAAAGAACTGAAAGCACAAACTTGGAGGAATCACTACAAGAATGGGTGGGGAGGAGTGGCATGGCTGATAATAGAAAAGTCTCTGGGAAAGGAATATTACCAGGTGGTTTCTAAAAGTGAGGAGGGGCTGAACTGAGGCAGAGTCCAGGGGATAGTGAGTGCCGTACCCTGGAGCCACCCACTGCTCTAAAGTCTGATGGTGATCATGGCTTCTCAAGAATGACCCAGTCGCCCTCATGAAGTGTTCATGTCTTCAGAGGTGCCCCATGTGCATGAAAGGATGTGTCCAGGACAGACTCCTTTGTTGCCTTGCAGTCTAATAAAAAAGGTTGCAAATTTCATGCTTCAGGGCAGAAGCCATGGTCAGGAAGAGTGGGTTCCGGGGCCATCCTTACCCAGAAGCCTAATATGCAGCTGCATAGGGTACTCAAAAATTTGGGACTCCACTGGGTCTTAATATCCAACATTTTCCTATCCCTGTTCCTTGGCTTTCCTGCCTCTGGGAGGATCTAATTACCTTAACAGTGAAAAAACCTGCCAGACCTATTAGCAGAACACTGAACCTGTGAATGAGCCATTCAAGTGGTAATGAAGCCATTTCACAGGCATTTGCCAACCCCAGGTCTATGCTGTCAGTTGCTGCATGTACTGTGCTAGTTGTCAGGGCCTTAATTTAAATTTTGCTTTAAAACTATTTAATGAGTGTGTTGCTGAAGATTATAAAATCACATCTTCAAAAATCCTCCTCCACCCCCAGCTGCTGTCAGGGATAAGGGCAGCAGTTTAGCAGTACTGTATAGGGCTCCACAAATCCTACAGATGGCCCTGGCAAGTTCCATAGGTTCTGACTCCATGGGTGCTGGAACACTCCTGGGAAGAGAAAAGTGGGTGCTTAGCACCCATCAGCGGTTCCATTGATCAGTTCCTCCCCTGCCCTCAGTACCTCCTTCCGCCACAATTATCTGTTCAGCACAGGCAGGAGGCATTATGCGAGAAGGGGTGCAGTGAAGGTGGGGCACACTCCGGGGAGAGAGCAGAATAGGGTGGGACGAGTCAGGAGTCAAGCCCCACCCCTGGTGAAATGACAAAGTTGATGTCTATGGCATGTACCCTTGTTTACAGCAATCTGTCACTTGTCAGCTATAATAATAATGAATTCTTGGCCTTCATCAGAAGCCTCATATGCTGCTGGAGGCTGGATATGAGACTGCATAGACCTATGGTCTAATTTAGCTGAGCAAATCCCAGGTTCTTATCTGTGTCTGTGTCTGTTTCTCCACTTACAGCTGGCTGCAGTGCCTTGTGTTTCCGATGTCTTCCCCCATATCAGCGTGGTCTTCATTCTCTTTTCAGAATTACACACACTGCAGATGCATCTCTGCAAACGGGGCTAACGGATCTGCCTCCCCTGGGACGTGTGGCACAAATTGCTCCCACCTCCTCTTACCCTTTGTTGTACTTTGCTGCCTGGCTGGAATCCTTGCAAGCACTTCACACACACCGTCCTTCATGCTCATCCTGAGGTAACCTAGGCGGGAACTTTACCACTCGCGCAGTACGGGCTCTCCCCGGCATTTCCCCTGCTCTGTAGAATACTCTGACACTGGAAGGGGGAGGATGACTTTTGAAAACCCAAAACCATGGGCAGTTCAGATCTGAAAGCAATTTTATCCAAACCACAAATGCTCCGGGAGTGGCAGGCATGAGGGTAAATTCAAAGCTCCTGTCTTGGCCCATCTCTTTTTTGTATCCACATTTAAAGATATATGTTATTTACAGTGTGTCCCAGCCTCGAAGTCCCAGTCAGGGGTCATGGCCCCTGCATTCTAGGCCCTTGTACAAGTGAGGAAATTGAGCCTCAGAGGGCAAAAGAGAGGGGAAACAAGACACTGAAGGTGGATAAGCAGCCCAACAGGGAGCGTGTGGGTTATAAGATAACAGCGAAAATGGGTATATCTGTGAATGGGCCTAATTCGGATCCCCAGCTGAATGTACCACAGTGTAACTGCACAGGGAATCTCTGCCTTGCACCTGATTTACCCCACCGCAAAGTAAGTGTAAAAGTGGGTATAAAATGCGACCAAGTCAGCGTCCCAGCATGCCCAGGTGTTAGTGCAGGCAGTGGAGAATCTGGCCCATAGACTTCTCTGGAGTTATTGTGGATGCCGTCCCAATCTAGGTCTTGCCATCCATCATCTGTAGCTATCTTTATCTAAATCTGCTTCTGTCTTTCTCCGTGTTTCTCTCTGCTTTTCTTAGTGTCTCCATCTTTACACTATAGCAAATCACCGAGGGTATGTCTACACTACCCCGCTAGTTCGAACTAGCGGGGTAATGTATGCATACCGCACTTGCTAATGAAGCCCGGGATTTGAATTTCCCGGGCTTCATTAGCATAAGCGGGGAGCCGCCATTTTTAAATCCCCGCTGCTTCGAACCCCGTGTAGCGCGGCTACACGGGGCTCGAACTAGGTAGTTCGGACTAGGGTCCTATTCCGAACTACCGTTACTCCTCGTGAAACGAGGTGTACCGGTAGTTCGGAATAGGCACCCTAGTCCGAACTACCTAGTTCGAGCCCCGTGTAGCCGCGCTACACGGGGTTCGAAGCAGCGGGGATTTAAAAATGGCGGCTCCCCGCTTATGCTAATGAAGCCCGGGAAATTCAAATCCCGGGCTTCATTAGCAAGTGCGGTATGCATACATTACCCTCCTAGTTCGAACTAGGAGGGTAGTGTAGACATACCCCAAGAGAGAAGGGCAGGTAAGCAGCCTATGTAGTTTCACTGTCGGTGCTTGGCCTACTAGCTCACGAGTACGTGAAGCCCTCTTGCATGTCTGAGCAATGGTGCTAGAAATGAAGAGCTGCTGAAGTGTCAAAGCAGGAGAAATCATTGGGACTGATGTTTGCCACACGCTTACACCAGCTACGGAGCACCTCCCACAGCCGATTTGTAGTGCTCTTTGTCTATATGGGCTCTTCCCATCTCTCTTTTACCTAAGCACATAAATCCTTGCAGAGTTTAAGAACAAGTCAATAACACTGTCAATGTGATATATCCTATGAGGGTGCCTTTACATGCTGAGCAGCTGTCAACATTTCAACACCAATAACCACCTAGGGACTGACATTCTTGGTTATAGCCCAAGGAAGTTGGCTGCTCACTCTTTGTGAGACCAGGTGTGACACCACCAACTTGCTGGAAGCCAGAGGTTTGTACCACACTCCCCTATAGCTTTATAATACACAACAAATGGACACCTCTGTCATTTCAGTGATACAGCCTCATTCCTCAATGGTTCAGAGGATTTCAGGCCCAGAAGGGACCATTTATGATCATCTGTTCTGATTCCCTGCATAACATTGGCACAGAATTTCACCCACTGATCCCCTCAGAGTGGAGGGAATTATTCTCCACAGAAACTGCCTGTTGTTGGAATCTACTTACTGACAGCTCCAGTTCTCAATGAATGCAACGTCTTTTCATTGACTTAGTGAGAGCTGCATTGGGCATTTATTGTTGGAGTGGGAGGATAGTTTTGTACTTTAAATACACCCCTACCACAATCTGCCGGTAGTGCCAGTTAATTTCTCTGTGCCTATGTTTTCCCATTTGTAAAATGAAGAAACAATGATGTAAAAGGCTACTTTCCCTTCTCCGAGCTTCAGCATCAGCAGTGCTATAGAAAGGCAATACTACATATGTATTATTATTACTCCCCAGTAAGAATCATCTGCCACTGACTGGCGTTCTTTGAATGTTTTAATCAAGGAAATCGCCTCCATGATCTTGCTGTGACTCAGCCTCAGTTCCATTTGCACAGTGAAAGAATATTTTGAAGTACAAGACTGGAAAAGACCTCAACAGGTCATCTAATCCAGTCCCCTGCACTCACTGGCAATGCATGGGGATGCACACAGGACCACAAGCACCCCCTAAGGCAGGAGGGACCAGTGCCAGCAGCAGGAGTCAGTGCAGTGCAGCCCCCCATCTCCTCCCTCCATGCAGAGAAGATGCAAGCCACGTGGTTCCAGCCTGTGCAGTGCCACTCCTCAGTTATATCATTCCAGGAGGTGCTGGGAGGGGGGCAGAGCAGGAGGGGGTAGGGAGAGGCGGGGCCAGTGCCTCCCCCTCATTCGCCAGTTAACAGTTGACGATGCCTACACTCATGGCAGGACTAAGTAATGACTAGATCCTTCCTGGAAAGACTTTGTCTAACCTGTTCTTAAAAACCTCCAGTGATGGAGATTCCACAACCTCCCTTGGCAATTTGTTCCAGTGCTTAAACTACCCTGATAGTCAGGAAACTTTTCATAATGTCCAACTTAAATCTCCATCGCAGCAATTTAAGCCCATTGCTTCTTGTCCTATCCCCAGAGATTAAGGAAAACTATCTTCACCTTTCTCCTTGTAACAGCCCTGTAAATGCTCAAAAACTTTTCAGTCCTCTCATCTCTAGACTAAACACAGTTATTTTAATAGGTCATGTTTTCAAAACACTCTGGCTGTGTCACAGAGTAGAGCAGGAGCATCACTTCTCATGTTCTGCTTACAGCACTCCTGTTAATGCATCCCAGATTGATGTTTGCTTTTTTTTTCAACAGTGTTATATTAACTCACATTTAGCTTTTGATCCACTATAATCCCCCGATCCCTTTCCAAATTGCTACTTCCTAGGAGGTCATTTCCCATTTTGCTTGTTTATAACTGATGGGTCCTTCCTGAGTGGAATACTCTGCATTTGTCTTGTTTGATCTTCATCCCATTTCCTTCAGAACAGGGACATAGCTATGGGTGGGCCCAAGTGGGCGATGGCGTACCCATTTTCTATCCAGCTCCCCTCCCCCCACTCGCTCCCAGCCCACTCAGTGCTCCAGCTGGGGAGCAGGGCCGAGGCTTCCCTCCTCCGGTCTGGCACTCCAGCCAGGAAGTGGAGCCAAGGCTTCTCCCACTCCACTCCTGCGCTCTGGCTGGGGAGCAGGGACAGTGCACTGGGGCCCGGGTACTAAACAACTTTATAAGCATACTCTCTATGGGTATGTCTACACTTGCAGCCTATTTTGGAATAGGGCTGGAAATGTAGGCATTCAGAATTGCAAATCAAGCCCGGGATTTAAATATCCCGTGCTTGATTTACATCTTCCCGTCTGGGCGCCATTTTTGAAATTTACAAGCCCGGAATAACTGCCCGCGTCTACACGCGGCAGTGAAACGGGAGTTTGAAGTAAAGCCCTTAATTCGAATTAGATGTTAAACCTCATTCCAGGAGGAATAACAGCTAATTCAAGTCAGGGCTTTATTTCAAACTCCCGTTTCACTGCTGCATGTAGATGCGGGCAATTATTCTGGGCTAGTCAATTTCCAAAATGGCGACTGCCCGGGAACATGCTAATGAAGCACAGGATATTTAAATCCTGCACTTCATTTGCAATTTCGGTCACCCTCATTAGCCTCCCTAGTTCGAACTAGGGGGCTAGTATAGACATACCCTGAGATACATCCTTCCCACTTGATTGTGAACTTCTAACAATGATTTAAAAACCTGCCTCAGAGAGGAATTATGTATTGTTATGTTTGAGCACCCAAATATATGCTAGGTACAGAAGTGTACACCTAAATTTTTGGCCACCTGATACATAAGGAGCTGCCCAAAATCTTAGCCTTGCCCTCTATAATAGAATATGTTACGCAAATGAATGCTAGGAAAAAACTTTAATCCCTGAAAATGTGTTACAGTAAAGAGCAGTGAATTTTTGTGAAAACATAATGCAATATCGTAAAAGAATGGAAAGCTCATAAGAACTAAGCAAAACATTATGACTGTGTCTAGACTGGCAAGTTTTTCCGCAAAAGCAGCTGGCCGCTTTGAATTTGCGCAAGAACACTGACGATCTAATATAAGATTGTCAGTGTTCTTCCGCAAATACAATCACTCTCCCATTCGGGAAAAAGCCCTCTTGCGCAAATGCTTTTGCACAAGAGGGCCAATGTAGACAACTGAGAACCGTTTTGTGCAAAAAAGCCCCGATGGCAAAAATGGCAATCGGGGCTTTCTTGCACAAAACTGCGTCTAGATTGGCACGGACGCTTTTCCGCAAAAAGGGCTTTTGCGCAAAAGGGTCCATGCCAATCTAGATGCTCTTTACCGCAAATGCTTTTAACGGAAAAACTTTTCCGTTAAAAGCATTTGCGGAAAATCATGGCAGTCTAGACACAGCCTATGGCTGTGATACAGCTGATGGAGCAATCTGCCCTCAGTGAGGCATCTAGAGAGGTTTTGCATGGCTGTAGTAAAGGGACATATTTGTTCTTAATTATGCATAGGGGAATGTACTAATTCTTCTTTTCTTTTTGCTTTTCAGGAGTGTTCAGCCCCAAGATAAATCATTTGCTATTGGGATCCAGTTTCTGCTGCTGAGAGTTTTGGGTAAATTCAGTTTTTGTTGGGATGTAGCACTGTAAAGTCATAAGAAATTCTGAGTTCATATTGATCAAATGGGACATCACCAGAGAACCTCATGTGCTGCAACAGATGAGTATAGTTAATTCAGCAGGTGTCACGTTTTCCCTCAGTCATTGCTGAACCACTGTTCCCTCCTATCGGATGCTGCATTGTGGGCAGAAGAGTCTTTCAGATAAGAAGTAAAACCAAAGTCCTGATCACCTGTAGTCATTAAAAATCCCACAACAATTTCTTCAAGAGATGGCATGTTGGGCCCTGGTGCCTTGGTCAAATTGCAGTCTGTGAACTCCATCTAAAGTTCCCCAGTAACACAGCTTTCAGGTATTCCTGGCACATACTGACTGCCCCATTTCACCTTGCAGAGGGGTGGAGAACAGACCTTTATACACAGCATTGCTAAAGCACTTCAGAATATTTCTCAAGAAATGACAGTGTCTAGGGGGAAGTTATTTATATTCTATGTGTCTTTGTTTGAGGGACATCTCAGAATGGCTGAAAATAGCCTTCAATTCAAATAATTGTTTTTCTTACATTGGAAATTATCTTTTTTTTTTTACCTGGGGAACACTGGTATGTGTCCCAGAAGTCCTGACAATGAACATTTTCACACACCACAGAATGGAGAGGAAGAAATGAGTCTGCCGTTACAATAATGCCTGGATTGTGTGAATGTCCCTTGTATAAAAAGGATACAGAAAAACTCCCTCACATCACACCAACCCCAGGCAATGCAGGATGGATCCCTAAAGTGGTATTTAGCAAACCTGTAGCAGCCTGTAACATTGTGGTTGTAGAGATGCTACAAACCATGGTTGTTCTGCAATGGCAGACTGGAAAGAATTAAGTCTGGGCTGGTAGAACTGCAGCTTTGGGACCTGGATGTCTCATTCCATTCTTAATTATAGTAACTTCTAGTAGAAAAGTACTTGAACAGCCCTTCCAGGCACTGGAGGAGGGTTCTGCTAACTGGTTAAGGTGTTTTCTATTGTCTGGCCATCACCAGGAAGCATAGGTGACTTTTCCCTCCTGATACTTGGGGAGATCAATGTAAAGGCAGTGGGGAGGACACATGACCTCCAGAAGTTGCCTCTGGGAGGAATTTCCAGCCTCGCTTCCCTGGCCCAGGGCAGCCAACCCATCAGCTCCTAGAACAGTGAGGCCACAGGACCAGGGACTACATGTATCTGGGCCTGGCTGGGGTCTGGGGAGACTCACAGCACCAGTGTCTCCCCAGAAGTCACAGACCCATCAGCAGGGGAGGCACAGGCACTGTCCCTGTCTCCAGTTGAGCAGGTAGTGAGGAACCTGCTTCTAGCCCTTTCTCCAGTGACCACTTGCCCTGCACCTACCCCAGGACCACCCTGCGCTCCAGCTCAGCCTGATTTACCTGCTGTCCTTCTGCCATAACACCTCTGCTCGGCACATTTCCGCCTCACTCACCCACTCTCCCTGGGCTGGGCCTGGGCGGGAACTGGAGCAGGCAGAACTGATGCTCTCCATTCCCCGCCCAGACCAGCTGCTTGGGACAGGGGCCGAGCGACCTGGAAATGTGCCGGGGGCAGGGGTTAGGGCATGGAGGTCCAGCTCGCTGGGCCCATCCCCAGCAGTGGAGCCTGAGCGGGGAGTAGAGAGCAGAGCACAGTGCACAGAGCAGTGACCTGCACAGAGCAGTGACCTGGAGCAGCCACTCTCAGCTGGTGTGAGAAGCGGCACCATTCACCCCTTCTACTCCCCACCTTCACCTGGGCCTGGCTGCAAGGGACAGGGACTGAACATGCCAGAGGCAAGAGAGAGGGGAGAAGGTCAGAGCCCCTCTCCGTCCCCATGCAGCAGGCCAAGGGGAAATCTGGGGGAGCACTTACCTGATATGCCCCCCATGAAGACACAAACCATTCTGAAATTGGTTTGATATGGCTTTGAAAAAGAGTCAGATGGGGTCTGTCCTACAGAAAGCAATGGGTCTCATTTACAAAGTGCCCTGTGCATGTTTTCCAGCCTGGATGCCAGGACCTGTGCTGTACGGCAGTGCCATCGACACAACCTGCATCCTGTGGGAAAAGAAGTGCAAGAAGAACGCAGCTTGCAGATACTACAACAATGATCTCTTCAGACAAAGGTAGGGCTCCTGTGAGGCTCCAGCAGCTCCTGCCTGTTCTCCAGGTTTTGCTGCATTACAGGGGTGACAGTGGCACTGCTACCGAGCCATAACTGATCCACTATTATGCCCCTGGGTCATAATTGTCTACACAGGGGTGGGGTTGGTCTAACTATGTCACACAGCTGTGTGCATTTTTCACAGACCCCTAACACACCGCTGTTATGTCAAATTTCAGAGTAGACCGGGCCACGCTCATTATCATACACTGGTGACATGAAAAAAAGCAAACATGATTCTGGGATGCTTTAACAAGAGTGTCGTGAGAAAGACACAAGCAGTAATTCTTTCACTCTATTCTGCACTGATTAGGCCTCAATTGGAGTATTGTATCCAGTTCTGGGCACCACATATCAAGAAAAATACAGAGAAATTGGATACTGTCCAGAGAAGAGCAACAAAAATGCTTAATGGTCTAGAAAACATGGCCTATATAGGAACACTGAAACAACTGGGTTGGTTTAGTTTGGAATAGAGAAGACTGAGAGGGGATACAATAGCAGTTTTCAAGTACCAAAAGGGTGTTACAAGGAGGATGGAGAAAAATTGTTCTCTTTGGCCTCTGATGATAGGACAAATTGCAGCAAGGGTGGTTTAGGTTCAACATTAGGAAATATTTCCTAACTGTCAGGGTGGTTAAACACTGAAATAAATTGCATAGGAAGGTTGTGGAATCTCCCTCTCTGGAGATATTTAAGATCAAGTTAGATAGGCATCTATCAGGGATGATCTAGATGGTGCTTGGTCCTACCGTGAGGGCAGAGGACTGGACTTGATGACCTCTCAAGGTCTCTTCCAGTGCTAGTATTCTATGACATCTTTAAAAGAAAACTGAAGAATCTGCTTGGATAACAAGGTGATGAACATGGGGCGGGCGGATGGATGGGCGGGTGAACTGGGAAATGGCATACTTCCTGCTCTGCTACAGTGATGTGTGGTTAATGTTTTATTAAAGAGTTGCAACAAAAAAATTCCCACCTTTCCTGTGATAACGCCATGTACACTGAGCTTCACATGCTGACAGAGATGTGGGATAAAGGGCGAGGGTGTATGGTCATTTGTTTCCAAATTTAAATAAAGACACTTTCTCCAAATGCTACCCAAAGCCAGGAGGCAGCATTGCCTGGCAAGCAGACTTCTAATCATCTGTACTTGCTGCAAAGTTTGCACAAGTTCCTCAAGAGAATGTATATGAGCCCTGGAAACCCATTCTCTCTACCAGGGATAATAGAACAGTATATAGAGACTCCCCCAGATGTAGGGAAATCACCCCAAACCTCTCTACAGTTTGACATGCGAATTAACACGGGGCACCCTGGAGAGCTACCTCTAGCACCTCCCTGATATATTATAGCGTTATCCTGTCAGTGACAGCCCTGGTGCAGCTCAGCTGAGGGAAGGCTGCAGAATCATTAGGAGTTCGGAAGGCACCTCTAACTGATTGTTTACTCTGAGGAGGATTTACTGTGGGCATGAGCAAATGTTACTCAGCCTGAGTGCAGGAGCACAGTCCATTTTATTTCCCAAACCTTTGCCCCAGTAAAGCTATCCCTGAAGTCAGTATTCAAAGGACATTTTCTTTTGCCCCAAAATGTGCTGATTTCCTACCTGTTGATGGGTGATATCTGCCTTCTCTCTTAATTGACTGAAAAAACTCTTGACCTAAACTCGATGCTCATTGGATGAATGTCCTATAGACGTTGTATCCTGAAACTTTGCTCCCTACCTTATTCTTTTTTGATTCTGTACCTTAGATTCCTTGGGCTCCAGTTTTTCTTTGAAGTGGGAGCTTTTCTGTGCTTCTTGGCTGTGTTCATCATTCTCAGACGACAAGAGAGGGAAACCAGGAATGCTACAGAGCCAAACACAATCCCAGAGAAGGAGAAGCTGGCAGAAAAGTCAAGCAAAAACATAGACTCCAAAGTGTGACTCAGAGAATGTGAACCACATTTCATAGCTACTGCCCAGGAAAGTGCATGAATTGCCTTTCACTGTCACTGTGAAGGATGGATGCTTAGGATGAGCCTAAAAGAGGAGATAAGCTTATTTCCTGTTTTTTTCTTTGAGAGCTACAGCTTTTGTTCTTTTGTTGTTGCTGTTTTTTTTATCTGCTAGTTTACATCCACCCAGGCTTGAGTGATGCCTCATGTGTTTGTTCAATTGGTCTAATCCTTTGGGACATTGCAGCCTTATATCTTTCTAAGCATTCATTCGGCTGGCAGTCTGGATGATGCCAGCCCTCTAAGCACTAATGCATACAGCTAAATTGTTTTGTACAAAGGTTTTTGCACAGTACACAAATGTCTCTATGTATCCATGGACAGTATTCTGTACCTGCTCATAAACACCAATTATCACAGCACTAGAGTACCTGCTTCTCTTCCTGTTACAAAATTAAATGGACTCAGGGCCTCTGAAAGCTTGGTCTTATTCCCACAGTTCTGCTGCGCTGGATATATAGTTGTATGGGCTGGCTGATATACTGAAGCTCTTGTGTTGGTGGAAAGAGAGATGACATATCCATGGGTTGGGAGAGAGAATAAATGGTATTCGGAGGGAGAAAGTAGCCAGACTGTACTATAATTGGGTGCAACAGCCCTTTAAGCTGAAGAGGGCCAGAAGACATTCCAGAGACGATGTTATGAGGACAGTCTTAAAAATCTGCTAATTCCAGATGAGAGGAAATGGTCCCAGGGAGCTAGCAGTGGGCTGGGAAGATCCCAGAACATTGTCATTAAGGTCCCAAGATCAAGAGCCAGGTGGGGCAGAGGTCCCCTCTCTTGTAGCCAATTGGAAGAAGTTTCCAGAGGCAGGCTGGAATGTATACCACCTTCCCTCTCAGACCAGGGTGTACATGGACTCAGGAAGGGAGACAGGGGTATACCTGGACACAGGAATAACGTAGCTAGAGTCAACGTACCTTAAGCCGAGCTTGGTGCCATCTTCACAGAGGGAGGCCAAAGGGAGCAAACATACTTATCAGTTTCCCTTACTCCTTGTGACTGCCAGGAGTATGGGCGCCAATCAGATCCTCCCTCAACATTCAGTTTAGCAGGTCTTAACTAGACCCACTAAATCAAACTCCAGATGATCTATCTCTAGTGTGGTGAATGAAGACGTGGCCTGAACCAAATGGCCGGGCTTCCATTGAGCAGAATAAGGTCTCCATAGAGGAGAGGAGTGTTGGAGATGAGTATGAACTAAGGGATTCCTAGAATGAACCTTGCATTTGGGACACTGAGGCAAATGGCAGCTCTGCTACATGGACCCTCAAACGAACTGCAGACTTGTCCCAGGAAAACAGGCTCTGAGGAGAAGGATAGCAACATGCTAAGAGTGTTGCATCCTGTTGCAATAATGATTTGTTATGATAAGTCAAAGCAATTAGCAGAGGCACATGAGTATTACTGCTCCTATTTTACAACTGGGGAGACCAGGCAGAGGGCAGTCAAGGAACAAGCTCAAGTTCACAAAGCCAGTCAGGGCCCTAAACAGGAGTAGAGCCCAGCTTCACAGAGTGCTAGATGTAGCCTGAGGCTAATCCACTAGGCCACAGTGCCAAGCTACCCCTCTTGTGCCACTTCAGTGGGGTGGAGAGACTAAAGTGTCAGATCTAGCTGTAGTTTTGGGATAAGGGTCAAACTGTAGCTAATCTGCACATCTTCACAGCAGTCTCTGTATTTTTTCCCACCATCTACACATGGGCATTTCTGGGGCAATTGATGGAAAAGAACCAGTTGTGCCTTCCATGTCCGTTCCCACTGCCCTTGTCAAGTGGGTCCCTAGACCATAGTGCAGTATGCCATATGGTGATACCCTTGAAACAAACAGCTAAGGACCAGAGCTCGAGATATGATGCTGTGGTTTTGGGTGTTTCACTAAACTGCCTGCCTAGCATTATAAGAAGTCTAGAGAACATCTTACGATGAGCAACTAAAAAAACCTCAGTCTGTTTATTGAAGAGCAGATGAAGACATGATTTGATCGTGGGCTGCAAGTACCTACATGGAGAAAAGATTTCTGATACTAAAAAGCTCTTTAACCTAGCAGAAAGGGCCATAACAAGAGCCAATGGCAGGAAACAAAAGCTAGACAAATTCATTCTAGAATTAAAGCATTTTTTTTAAACAGCGAGAGCAATTAAACTTTGAAATAATTTATCAAGCATCGTAGTGGATTCTCCATTATTGCACTCTTTATGGACTGGGTGTCTTTCTAAAAGAGGTGCTATAGCCTAATAAATTATGGACTTATGATTTATGTGAAAAATGATTGAGATTCTCCAATCTGTGTTATGCAGGAGGTCAGATTATACATTTATAATGGTCTCATCTAAGACTTAATTAAGACTGGTTGGGCTTTTCCACATCATTTTAAGGAGAAGGCACACAGTGGCATAGGAAGGCGGGGCAGGGGGGCAGTTGCCCCCAGGCACAACACTGGGGGGCACCAATTTAGTCCCCCTTCGCTCCCCCTGTCACCCCTTAGCTCACCTGCTCTTCCATCGCCCACCACTGCCAGTTGGAGCCTCCTCGCTGCCTCTCCGCCCCCAGCCTAACCCTCTTCCATCTCCACTGGTGGGTTAGTGCATATGGGGCAGCCCCAAACTGGAGGGGGCAGGGGAAGATGCGGTACAAGCTCCCCTCCACCACTCCCAGGGTTGGGCTCAGCCGTGCGCCAGGTTCTGGGCCCCACCGCATGGCGGCGGCAGGGGGAGGCGCAAATTTTGCCTTTGTCCCTGGGCACATAACACCCTTGCTGTGCCTCTGAAGGCATGATCCTTGATGAGTTACTTCTATGAATGATTCTCAGCTCTACAAGCAATTCCTTGCCTCCCAATCAGCACAGGTGTGCCTGAATACATTCACAGGCATGGGCAGCGGGTTCTATGGGCTCCAGGTGTCCAGGCTCCAGGAATATTCAGAGCCAGGGACCCTGCTCCACCAATATTGGGTCTCTCCCCCCCAGTGCCATCAGGACTGAGGCTAGGACAGCCTGTTCTTTCTGTTTGCTGTTTGTTCTTTGAATGAATGAATGAATGAATGAATGAATGAATGGCAATAGACCAGAAGGAAAAGGCAATTAAGTAACAAGTCTGTGTGAAGAGACAATAGCCAGAGGCGAGAGAGAGAGAGAGAGAGAGAGAGAGAGATGAGTTCCCTCCTGTTGAAGAGAAACTGAAGGGGGGAGTTGGGTTGCCAATAAAGTGCCCCCCTTTTTTTTTTGGAAGCAAGCATCAGAAAAAAGTAGTCTTTGTGTTTTAAAGTAGGCCTAACTGAAATAAAGATTATTGTAGAAAGCCAACTTTGAACTTTTTATTAGTGAACTTAAAATCACAATAACTGAAGCTCTGGCTAACACCTTCACACTCAGAAATGTACATATTAAAGCCAATTATCAAACTGACACTAGGTGTAACCATTTGAGAGTGATTGCTTTATTACAAAATAGTCAGGGAGAAAGTTATAAGACTATTTAAAAACATTGAAACATTTCTTATACATCACTAGAACAAAACCAAGCCAGTACATTATGATAAGATTGACCAATCCACTACATTACAAAATCACCTGACAATATTTTACAAAATCCTTGGTTTGAATATAGACATCATTATGGAACATCCATGCAGACACAATGGTATGGTGACATTATTTTCATGGTCAATTAGACATCGATGTAAGCAGAAGAAAGTTGCTTTATTTCATGTAAAAGAACTTTGGGAGATCTAGTAAACAAAAGAGATTCTGTGAAAGAGAGTAAGGGACAAAACGAGATAGAAAGAGTCAATTATGGACAATATTTCTTTCTTGGATTCACTTAATATGTTAAAGAGTTCTCTCTTAAAAACCCAAGTAAGATGCAGGTAATGACTGAAAATGCTGTCTTTTTGTTTGTGTGTGAATTATGAAGGAATTCACTTGTAGGAGTTTTGATAAAAGAATTTTACAGACTTATCATTTTTACTTAGCAAATACTTAAGCTTTTCTTTTGATGGGAAGGTGGGATTGAAGGCTTAGAATACAGTGCATACTATGATAATGAGGAGTCATTAAAACATTAATTCTGTGAATTGTGATCTTCAAATTATGCAAAAGTAAAAAACAGACCACAGGTTGAACCTTTCTAATATGGGACTGACTGGTCTGGCAACATCTTGGGGACCCTGTGGTTGGAGCAATGTGTGTGTGTGTGTGTTGGGGGGGGGGGGGGGAATATGGCAACAGAATCATAGATGTTGCCAGACCAGAGAACCCCAGCAGCAGAGCCAGGCTGACAGCAGGGGCCAAAGGCCGAGGACCCAGCTGGGGTTGGGAGAGGAGCTGGGCCAAGTACCCTTGGGTCTTCATTGACCTCCCCTAGCAAACTCCCTGGTTTGGGACCAATCAAGTCCAGGGGTGCCGGACCAGGGAGGTCCAACCTGTACCTGCAGATTAGGAGAGATGTTTTTGGTAATGTTTGAGAAATTAATGACTAATTAAACAACCCTGTCTTCTTAAACTCTGTGAAAATATCAGTTCAAATTTATAAAAATAAACCTTAAATATAAACACAGGGCAAAGTCCTGCTTATTTTAAATGAATGTATACTTAGAGTAAATCTGCTGAAGACTCCAAATTATTTTGATTTATACTCATTAATTGAGCACAATTGATTAGATTTCCAAGGGGCGGGGGGCGGGAATCAGCTAATTGTTATTGTTAAAACAGAGTCAACTCTAGCCTCATGATTACTGAAAATGTTTCATCTCATTTTTTCTTCCAGATTCAAGAAACCATGTAATACAGTACGTACACATGCAAATAAGTTTATCTTAACTGACTGCATTCAGTTCCTCGTGGGCCAAAATTATGGATCTTTTAAGCTTGATTAGAATGGCAGTCTCAAAAGGGCAATTTTTCATGGTTACAATGGGCAAATATACACAGTATAACAGAACGTATTACATATCCAAAAACACCCATCCTAACATACCTGCAGAATGTATGCAAGAATACCTGAAACATGAGACCATCTGGAGTTACTATTGTCTGTCGTGGTTATCTCTTGGATAAAAACACTAGATAGTCACCCAAATAAAATATAAGCCTATACTGTGCAACAAGCATGCTAGCCACTTAACTAAAAAGTGATAACTATGAGGATGCAGTTTAGCAATAAAAAGATGGTCAAAATTAACCAACGCTGTTGCCACAATGTATGTTTGTTAACTGGAATTTTTAAACATATTTCTAGATAACTGAACTTTAAAAGGCCCTACATATTGGTTTCACATGCTCCAGGGCCATGACTTCAGATGCTGTAGATAATATAAACAAACAACAGGACCATGTAGATAATATAATACACCCAACAGCAGAAAAATGGGAGGTCAAAGTATTTATGAAAAGTGAAAAAATGAACAAAGAGTTTCTAATAAATATTTCAATCTTATTCCAACATGCAATTTGATGGCAATCTACAAGCCATAGCAAAACTCTTATGAAAGAAAAAACATGCCAAATTAGCTAATTTATACTCAGGGAGCATTTTGTTGGTTTTTTTTATAAAAAAAGGTATAGTTAAGAATCTCTGCACTCAGACCCCACTCAATCTTTGTCATTTATTGCAATAAAAAAAAACTTAGTAACCAGTTTTCTCCAACAACTAAGTTATAAATTTTATACAAAATATTATTTCAAAATCTGTTATATATGGAAAAAACACCTCCTACAGCTCCCAGAAGGGTGGGGGCCTGAAGAACATTGCAAAAGAAGGGGCTATATTTGTTTTAATTTTAAAAAGTATTTGCTTTTGAGGGTTATTGGTCAAAGAGTGCTTAGTTGTTTTCATATTCAAAAGAATATCAATAACGTTGATATTCTTAGTTAAATAATTTTTTCTTACAATAGTGATATTGTGCAATAAAGAGAAACTGTTAAATGCTTACGGTTTTCAGTCCATTTTTACATTACTTAATAAAATATATATTGGCTTACAGGGCAGGCAGGTGGGTGGGAGGGGGGACTAGACCCTTTCTGGGCACGACCAAAAATTATACAAACCTGCCGCCCTTGTTCAGAAGCACAATCAAAATCTTAGCAAACTAATACAAACTCAATTTGTTCTTACTGGCAGGAAACACTTTTTTAAACCAGAGACTGTAGAGAGATCAACTGCCTGGAATATCACCAGCCTTGGAATCCCAGATGAGACTCTACTGAAGTACTGGCCCACAGTCTAAAGATGAAAGGGTCTGCTCCTGAAAACTCTTCCCTTGCTCAGTAGTGGCTTCATATGCAGGAGGGAATGAGTCAGGACTGTTCAAGTGAGCCACGGTTTGCAGTATCAAGCTCCTTGATAATAATAAATATCTATTATCAGTATTTATTAGTACTCATATTTCCACTCTTATAAGACCCTTCACAAGAGGATCTCAAAGCACTTTTTTGGAAGTTAATCAAATATGGCCTGCAAGATCTCTCCCAGAAACTATTTCTGCCTTATTTGAAACATTAAACAATTGAAGTTGATGGGAATTAACAGACGATCTCCCTGGGCTTCAGTTGCAAACAATGTTAGGAATTATTACAAAAGGGACAGAGAATAAGACAGAGAATGTCTTATTGTGTCTGTATAAATCCATAGTACATCCAAATCTTGAATCCTGCATACTGATGTGGTCACCTTATCTGAAAAAAGGTATCTTGGCATTGGAAAAAATTCAGAAAAGGGCAACAAAAATTATTAGGAGTTTGGAACAACTGCCATATGAGAGATTAAAAAGGCTGGGACCTTTCATCTTAGAAAAGAGAAAACTAAGGGGGGGATATGATAGAGGTCTATAAAATCATGACTAGTGTGGAGGAAGTACATAAGGAAACTTTATTTACTTGTCCCCATAACACAAGACCTAGAAGTCACCAAACAAAATTAATTACGTAGCAGGTGTAAAACAAATAGAAGGAAGTATTTCTCCACATGGCATCCCTGATGACTCTGGTTCTTCACTGTATTTAAAGAGAAAATTACCATGTGACTTTGGAATTCAGTATCCGTGAAATCAAGTGGCTTAGTGAGAGGGATGAGGAATGGCTTCCGTATGAGGCGAGTTAATAAAACTGGGACTTTTCAGCTTGGAAAAGAGACGACTAAGGGGGGGGAATATGATAGAGGCCTATCAAGCATTATTTGTGTGGAGAAGTAAATAAGGAAATGTTATTTGCTTCTGCTGATAGCACAAGAACAATGTGTCACCCAATTAAATTAATAGGCAGCAGATTTAAAACAAACAAAAGGAATTATTTCCTCACACAATGCATAGTCAACCTGTGGAACTCCTTGCCAGAGAATATTGTGATGACAAGGACTTTAACAGAGTTCAAAAAATAACTGGATACTAGAGGGCTATTCCCCCTGCTCACTGTGCTTGCCAACCTCCCTCTGCTTGCCACAGCTGGATCGTGGCCTCTCCTGCTACCTGTGCCGCAGCAGGAGGGGCGCTGCCACCAGCCCATTCTGTGGCCAGATGGGGTCAGACCATAGGGCCTGCCCCAGGATCGGGGCCAGGGACAGTACACTGTGGCCAGATGGGGACTGGGCCCCAAATGGGGCCTTGTTGGCCAGGCTTCATTTTAAATAAAGTAAAATATTTTGTCTAACATAAAAGGTTTCAACATTGTCTTTATTAATGTCAGTGGTGGGGAACGTTTCTTGGGTCGGGGGCCACTGACTAACAGAAAAATCAGTTGGGGACCACACAAGTGAGAAGGAAAAAAAGCCCCCCCAAAAAACACCCAACCTTCACTAACGTGGCCCCCAACTGAAACACTTCACTCCGGGGCGTGTTGAGAGTGGGGAGGACTGAGGTTCAATGCATCAGGCCAAGTTAACTCTTCTGGGGTTCCAGGGTTAGTGGATTTAGTGGGGCCCCCTAGCCTCTGGGGTGGAGCAAAAAATGAGGAGTTCAGTATGTGAGACAGGGCTGCCAGTGAGTGGGACAGGGATGGGGGTGTAGTACTGGGCAGGAGATGGGGTGCAGGAGCAAGCTGGGGACAGGGTATCTGGCCCCTGGGGAGGGGGATAGGAGCAGGGGAGGGTGCAGGAGCAGGCTGGGGGCAGGATGTGTGGCCGGGGGAAAGAGGGACAGGAGCAGGCTGGGTGGGCAGAGGAAGTGGGGGAGCTTTTACTGGTCTTCGGGCCCCACGCAAGTCCCAGGCACAGCCTCCTGCTGCTCCCATTAGGCGGATTCTGGCCAATGAGAGTACAGGAAAAGGCTCCAGACACTGCGCTTGCAGGCTGCTGTTTCCCAGCCTGGGGGCGGGGGGCACTTCTTCCCCATGCAGTGAGGCTCAGGGCTTTCTCTCCTCCTCCCGCCCCACAGTAGGAAGCCAGCACTAGTGCTCCAACCACACGGGGGGGGGGGGGGACGGGACGGCATGGCTGCAGCACCAGGCAAAGGGAGTCCGGGCTGCTCCGGTCAGTGCCGGACTTCTCCTCGCCTGCCTTGCAGAAGCACTGCTCACTGCTGCAACCCCGCGTGTGGCTGGGCGGGAGGGAGCCGTGCGAGTGGGCTGTGTCCCGGGTCTTACATCAGTTGGGGGATGGGCCGCCCGAAAGGCTGCAGCCAGAGGTGGGTGGGCAGGCAGGACCCTTGGGAGATTGCCCGTCACTAGTGTCTGGGGCAGGGAGGCCCTGTGGGCACAGAGTGACAGAGAGGAAAAGTCTTTTTATAGAAGGAGAGAGAAATTCATGGCGTTTAGGCCCATCAATGGTTATTAGCCAGAATGGGAAGGAATGGTGTCCCTGGCCTCTGTTTGCCAGAACCTGAGAATTGGATGGATCATTTGATGATCACCTGTTTGGTTCTGTTCATTCCCTAGGGCACCTGGCATTGGCCACTGTCAGAGGATAGGATACTGGGTTAGAAGGACCTTTGGTCTGAGCCAGTATGGGCCGTTCTTATGTTCTTATCCAAGCCACCCAAATGAGTCAATATCAAAGCCAAGAACTGACCTTAAGGATCTTCATGCCTCCGCTGCCCTTCTAACCAATGGACTGTCTCCCCTCAAAATATTACTAAAAATGTTGCTTTTTGATGCACTCCCACAATCACTTGTCTGATGATAAATTTGGCTGGCAAGATCTCTTTGGCAGAGATCTTGTCCACTCTATATTCTGCACGTTGCTGGAGCTCCAAAAGTAATGATGGTCTTGCCATCCCTGAGGAAATCCTACAGGCTGAGAAAGAAAAGGAAACTAAGCAGAAGCAGGAAACTGTACTTTTAAACAAATAACTGGAGAAACTGCATGGACAATGCAGAAACTTGCATGACAGTTCCATGAGGAATGGGGGACAGCAGGAATCAGAAGATCTGCTCCCAGTTCTGACACAGACTTCCTCAGGGGCCTTTAGCAAGTCACTGGACATCTGGCTAGAGTTCACAGCCAAATGTCTCCTCTATTATAAAACACTGCAAGGTCCTTGGCAGTGTAAATGCAAAGTATTTATTTCTGAAAGTTCCCCTGATTGAGACAGCTGTTCTTTTAATCCTCCTGATTACCAGTCACTGAAAATGAGTCAGTTGTACTATTTGCAAAAAAATAAAAACCCAACAATGCACACAGCAATTTCTCTTGTGATATTCATTACAAATTGCACATGCACTAATAAAGAGGGAGCCTATTTGCACTCCCTAGAATCTGCCGGTCTATTTCTGACAACGGCTGGATTGAACAATCCTCCAGCCCATTCAGCAGGAACAATGGCAAATCTTTCTGGGCTTGTAAATGTGTTGAATGCAAACCACAGTAATGGCCTGACTCTTACGACATTCAAGCATTGGCTAATTTATCCTTAAGGGCTGGGCAGCTAGGGGAGTTTTTTCCAACCCAAGGCACAAACTGGCACAGCACAAACTCCTCTCTCACTCATTACCTCTCCATTAAAAGAAGGACCTCCTGCTGATAAGGAATCAGCCACAGTTGCAAAACAGCTGGGCTCAGCTCTGTAGTCAACATAAACAGCCATCATTATGGTTTTGCTATTGTAATATCCATGAGCTATAATGGCAGTTGCAATAAACATTAATAAAACCATCCGTGCTCCCAAATAAATCTACTGGGGGATTAACCTACTGTGAGCATAGGTGAAGAAAATGAAGCATGGAAGGATAGTACCACCAACTAGCAGAGAAGAGACAGATAACCAGCTGCAAATATCTGAGGGCAAATACACCAAGGGAAGAGGGAGGAACAGGATTAAATGAAGCAAAGGAAAATACAAGAGCAAGGAAAACTCCCTAGTGTTGAAGGCTATCAGTGCACAAGTGCCCTCTCTGAGATTATTTAAAAATAGCCTTTACAAACCCTTTGAGAATACAGCAAAAGGAACAGTTGTGAATTGCAAAGAGAGGGGTGATATGAAACCAACCCATTTCTGAGGTCACTCTACTGACTTCCATAAGCCTGGTCCCCTTTGTGTTCAAGGCAGGCTAAAGGAGACTCACGAGAGCAGGAATAATGTAGCAAAACTTCTTGGCAATGGGCTTCCCGCACAGAGTCCATTTTCTGTGCAGCGCTCTGCAGGAGCAGGGCCGGTGGCTTGCGAAGACAGGCAGCGGTGGTGGGGCCCATGAGGAACATACCAACTCCTCCAAGAAGAGAAAAGGGAATCATGACAGGAAGGGGAAACTACTTCCTGTTTAAAAGGGAAAGAATACCAGCAATTAGCAGCCAGTTACAAAATGGTTGCTTTAGGGCCACAGCGGCATGTCTCTGCCAAAGATAAAGGACCACCTCCAGAAAGGCATGCTGGGAAGGGGTTCCGCTTAGCACATCATATATATAGTAGCCCAATGTCTGTGAGTCTGTAACGCTGATGAACACGGCCCCGCCCCCTGGCCGTGTACGTCACTGCCCCGCCCCCCTTCCCCTCCCTCTGTGGCGGCTTGGCTGAATGCTGCGTCCCTCAGCTGGGCTACTGCGGGGGAGCCAGCGACGCAAGCGGCCGTTTTGGCTTCCCCGCAGCAGGAGGGGAACGGGGGGGGGCGGGGCAGTGACGTACACTGCCCTGCCCCTCCTCTCCCGCGGTGACCCGGCTGAGCGTGCAGCACCCAGCTGAGCCGCCACAGAGGGAGGGGAAGGGGGCGGGGTGGTGACGTATACAGCCAGGAGTGGGGCCATGTACGTCACCGCCCCCCCTTCCCCTCCCGCCATGGTGCTCGGCTGAGAACTGCGCCCCCTCAGCTGGGCCACCGCAGGGGAGGAGGGGCGGGCTGGTGATGTACATGGCCCCACCCCCTGGCCATGTACCTCACCACCCCACCCCCCTCCCTCTTGGTGTCCCGGTTGAGCAGGCAGCACTCAGCCGAGCACCACAGCGGGAGGGAAAGGGGAAGGGGAGAGATGGAGCGAAGAGAGAGGCAGGAGGAGGAGGAGAAGAGAAAGGGAGAGTGAGAGGCAGGAGGGGGAAAAGAGAAAGAAAGAGATGGAGAGAGAGGCAGAAGGTGAGAGAGGCAGGAGACGGAGGAGAGCTGAGAGAGAGAGGAGGAGGCAGTAGGAGGAGAGAGAGAGAGAGAGATGGAGCTAGAGACCGGAGGCTCAGTAGAGAAGACCAAAGTGGAGGAGAGACCTGAAACTCCTGCCTTATGACGGGCTAATTGGCTATATTAATAAATAGCCCAATGTCTGTGAGTCTGTAACGCTGTAGCTTTACAGACTCACCTCTGGGGGGCGCTCTTGCCTCCCGCCACGGTGCTCAGCTGAGTTCTGCGCTATTCAGCTGGGCCATGGCAGGGGAGCAAGCGGTGGCAGCACTGCAAGGGGAGCGCTGACCCCAAACGGCCGCTTGCCACCGCTTGCTCCCTCGCCGCGGCCCAGCTGAGCAGCGCAGAACTCAGCTGAGCGCTGCAGCAGGAGGGGAAGGGGGGCGGGGCGTTGATGTACATGGCCCTGCCCCCAGGCCGTGTACATCACCGCTCCACTCCACTCCACTCCACTCCCCCGCGGCGGCCCGGCTGAGCGGCACAGCACTCAGCCGAGCACCACAGCGGAAGGGGAAAGGGGGCAGGGAGAGATGAAGCGGAGAGAGGCAGGAGGAGAAGAAGAAGAGAAAGGGAGAGTGAGAGGCAGGAGTTGGGAGAAGAGAAAGAAAGAGATGGAGAGAGAGGTAGAAGGCGAGAGAGGCACGCCTTCAGAAACGCACCATTTAGTGTGAATGTTAAAACTGATCGTACTGCTTGCTAAACAGCCACTGAATTTGCGTTGTGACTGTCTCATGGAGTCAGAAAGAAATCCAGGCATTTTTATACCTGGAATCCACTTTGATAGCTAAACATATTGTCTTTGCCTTGTGAGTCTGTTTATCTTCTGCTGCTTCTCTCTCCTGACAGTGCTCCGGACCACCTCCCTAGCTGAATGAAAGTCCCCCTGATTTTCTTGTTTATAAAAAGTTAAGTCATCCACTCATGGAAAACCAACAAAACCATGTGGCTTAGGTAACCAGTCACACAAGGCAAAAACAACTTATATCACTAATACTGAATATTTAAGGTGAAACTCCCTGCAAGTAGCTCATGAAAAACCCATCAGCTGAAGGTTGCTAGCGCAAAAGAGTCATCAAACAGTTATAAATAAGGAAGTAATATCGAAAAACATGAGCAATCTGTTCAGAGACAATTCATGAACAGGAAAAGGGCAAAATTTGCCAAATGCAGAGCAGTGTAAGAGGACCTTATAGAACAGGTATTACTGAAACATGGTGGGATATTGAAAATAAAGGGAATACTGTAATATCTAGCCACTGTGCAGACTGGAGCACAGTGGTGTATCATTCCATAGCGTCAATGAGATGACATTTCTGAAGAACAAGAATGGTAGATGAAATTAAAGGGAACCCATTAAAAACTGAGCAAAGGAAATCCTTCACAATACAATAGTTATCTTGTTGCAATGAGTTTCACATGTTATCTATGAGGCTAATATCTTAGGGTATGTCTACACTACAGCGTAAATTCAAGTTAACTTAATTTGAAATAGTTAATTCGAATTAAGCTAATTTGAAATAACGCATCTATACACAAAAACTAGCGTTTTGCTATTTCTAAATAGCACGTCAACATTGAGTGGACCCTGAACCGAAGTTAAGGCTGGCCGGAACCAGTGCCAGAAGGGCATCAGGTTAGGACTTAGTGTGTGGAGCTGCTGCCTGAGGCTAACTGAGCTCCATGCTTAAAGGAACCCTACCCCCACCCTGGACAGACAGTTCTCAGGGTTCCCCGCTTGCTTGTCTACCTCGATGAGGGACAGCAAAGCTGTCCTGTCTTGGAGTGCCCTGAGTGCCCACACTCGGGACACCACAGCACTCGGCCACATGGAGCCAAAGCTGCCCCTGGGCATGCCGGTGCATCTCGTGGTGTCGTTGCCATCAGCCCGGCTGCACTTGCTGCAGGCTGCCATCCTGGGGGGTCCATCCAGGGCTGTCAGGATCTAGGAGGCCCTGTGGGAGAGCGTCCACCCCGAGGAGCCCTCAGAGCCACCCTGGTCCTCCCCACCGGGGGCTCAAGCCCCATTCCTCCCTCACATCCTTCCACTTACCCCTCACTAACCCCCCTTAGAAACTGGGTTCATTGAACAAAACTGGGGGGGGGGTGAACATCTGGGGAGACTGGGAAAAGGAAGTGGGAGAGGGGAAGGGGAAACCTGGGAGGAGGGAGCTGGAAGGGGGAAGCAAGGGGAAGAAGGGGGAGGGGAAGCTCAGAGCCTAGGGTCGGGGGTCTCGCTGAACCAACTTGATTTTCATGAAAACCTGCTCCTGGGTTCGCATGTGGCCTTTGGTGGCCAGGCTGGCAGCTATCCTGCCATAGACGGCCACATTCCTCCATCTAGTGTGGAGATCATGGACATTGGGGGCATCTCCTCCAAACCTCCACTCTGGACCAGGAAGGCATCCACCTTCACCAGCCCCTGTCATGCTCCTGGGAGCTGTCAGGATGCTCCTGGGGAGCAGTGGAGGGCTGGCTGCCAGTGGCTTGCTGGCTCATGTTTTGGGGCTACTGGGTCAGGGGCCCCGGTGGCCACTGCTGGCTCTGGGCTGGCAGTCTTGGAGCTGGCACAGGTACTGTGGCAAGGCTCTACCCCTTTAATGGCTCTGGGGAAGAAGAGAGTAAGTTTTCCTGGTTGTGCCCAGAGTGGCCACCAGGGCTCCCTGGAAGGGGCTGGAGGCCCCCTATTTCAAATTAAGTGTCCACACAGCACTTAATTCAAAATAGCTATTTCGAATTTGGCGTTACTCCTGGTAGAACGAGGTTTACCAAATTTGAATTTGGTGCTCCGCTATTTCGAATTGAATTTGAAATAGTGGTTTGCATGTATAGCTGCTATTGAAGTTATTTGAAATAAGGGCTGTTATTTCGAATCAACTTTGCAGTGTAGACATACCCTTAGCTATCTTGAAAAAAGGAATGAGCATTTATATGGATAGAGTGAACACCGAGAGTCACATCAGAGAGAATTAAAAATTTAAAGGGGCATGAACCCTCCTGGTTTAGGGCATAAAGAAGCCTTAAACAGACAGGAATAGGAGGAGATTTCCCTTAGAGGCACAGTGTTTCTTAATTGGCCACTGCACTTTATTACATCTTCCTGTGGAACATCTGTTACTGACAACTGTCAGGATACTTGGCTAAGCAGAAGCTGAAGCTAGAGAAATTCAGCCTGTAAATAAGGAGTAATTTTTTTAACAGTGAGAGTAATTAAACATTGGATACTCTAGCACTGACATTTTTTAAATCAAGCTTGGAAGTTTTCCTAAAAGACCTGCTCTGGGAACTATGTTGGGGTATGTGCTGGGATAAAACTCACCTCTGCAGTGCTCCTGCTGACTGTCCCCAGGGAGTAGCCCTGCTAGCCAATGCACATTCTTCTGGGGGTGTCTCACCCATCATCTCTTCCCCAGGTCCTGTGTTGTTCCAAGGACCACAGCATCCTTTTCAGGACACAGCCCTCCAGCTCTGCCACACTCTGTGCTCCCTGCCTTCCAGGCTGTAATGGACAAGAGGAGTGCTGACCAGCACTTGGTGACTAAGGGGTTAAATTCAGGTAGCTAGCAAAGATGTTGGCCAGGGGACCAGGAGAACCAATCAAGAAAGAGGGATGGAATTTGAATTGTATAAGGTTCCTTGCCTGCTTTCTTTGTGTGGGAGAGAAAAAACAGTTGAGAGACAGAGAATGATTAAACCCCAGGCAGGACTACCATGCCTCCAAGGAATTTGGGTCATGGAAGTGGACTGAATAAAAAGAAGATTGGAAGTAATTAAAGGGAAAAAGTGAATCTAGTCTCGTTCAGGGGTGGGTTTTTTTTTAATTTTGTGATTTGGTTTGAACTGCTCTGTGTGAATCTATGCCTCCCCTCCCCATTTACCATCCAGCATTGTGCCCAGAGACTTTTCTCTGTGTTTTAATTTGTTTTCCTTAGTTGCTCTGTAACATCCATCAACCAAGGATGCTTTATCAAGTTTATCTTTTGTTTTGTATTAAACACCCCTTTTTTTAAGGTGATGATTTGATTCTTGTGTCCTGGAAGGTCTGTCTGTCTGTGTGTGTCTGAATGCCACAGACTGAGAGGCCAGCTACCAGAAACTACAGCTTGTTTTTCTCTCTTCTTTTTTCAAGCTCTTTTGGGGCAGAAGAGCTTGGGGTACCCCTGGGGGTGGGTTCAAGTGTTCACCCTTTGTTTTTTAGGAATAAAAATCACTTGATGGTGGCAATGATTCCCTAAAACCTGTGTACTGTGATTCAGGGGGGAGAGGGGGAGGGAACATTTTTTTGTAACCAGTGTCTATAGGGGTTTTCTTTTTCAGCTTTTTCAGCTTTGCAGAGTGTCAGAGTGGGGAACAGCCCTGACACAGGAGAGGGTACCACAGTCCAAAAATCCATCCACTTCCTCAGCAGGGAAAGAAGGGGGAGAACAGGGTCCATCACTACTCCAGGTTCCAGCCTAGGTACCCTGCAGATGGCAACCATATGCTGAACCCCCTCCAACTTCTAAGCCTACTTCCCTGAGCCCCTTCCCCACAGGCCTAGCACCTTCTTTGCCTTTGTCTCAGGGCCTCAGCATGCCTGTCTTATCAGTCAGCCAGGAATATGTGCTCAGGCTCCTGATCCTGCCCAGTACTGCTCTGTCCACAGTGCTAGCTTTCTTCCTCCTGCAAGGCAGCCAGTTTCTCCTTCCTCCAGCTCCAGGGAACACCTGAAGCTGCTCTTTCTTGCAATCCTTTGTATATGGGCCTGCCTAGCCCTGACTGACTACTTCTCACAACCCCTCTCTATTGGCTGCTTTCTGTGCAGCCTTCCTAGGGCCCATTAAACCCTTAGAGGCCAGTGTGGAGCAGACACCCCTTCAGAGGGAAGTTCTGTGGCCTTTGTTATACAGATGGCCAGACCAGATGATCAGAATGGTCCCTTCTGACCTTGCAGCTTATGAATGGATGTACTACAGAGCTGGTTTGCCCTGGCAATTCCTATGTTCTTTTGTTGTGAATTGTTCTCCCAGCTGAAGGCTCAACTAGCAGCTGGATAGATGAGATGAAACTAGGATCTCTCATGGAAAATGCAGTAGGAAAATGTGCATCTGACATCTATTTCTTTGTGCCATGCAGGGAAGCATGAAAGTGGTTTTCAGCACAACACTTGGATGTCACAGGCAGGCCTTGTTTAGTGAGCAGCAAGAACCCATTTTAAAACTCCATTGGAAAATACTTGAAAATGTTCACAAATTGAGGGAAACCTGTGTGCAGCTGTATCATATTGGAGAACATTGCTAGTAGCAGGATGATTCTCTGATTGGACAGACTTCAAAGCAATGGGTCGTGCCTCTCACCAGCAGGCGGAGCTTAACGGTGGGGTCTGAATTCAGAACCTCCTTTTTCAAAACATAGGCTGGTAGAGTCTGAGCTAAGGCAGTATCTCCGTCAAGAAAGCAGTAATGTGATTCCCCAGCCATTAGAGGGTGATCTAACCATGTACCTGTGAGCAGATCAGACATTATTCTCTGGGTCCTACCTTGGGGCAGGTTGAGAATGTGAGGAAGGTCACAAACAAGCTGTAATAGAAAACAAACAGAACAAAAACCAACCAACAAACAAACAAAAAACCCAAGGGTCTAAACATGGACTAAATGCCCAGAAGTGGCCGATCATTCTGGCAAATTCAAGTGCTTCCAGCTCTTCAGCAGGATTGAGTCCCACTTTTGACCACAGGCTCATGTCTGTTTATTGAATCAAAAAGAAGATCATTCAATCAGTTCCAACTGGCCCTTCTATAACCCAATTTCTCTCTTTGTCTCTTAGATTTCTTGGAAATATAATAAATTACAACATAACTCTGCAATACCCGCAGCCTCATATAAAAGCTGAGGGCTTAAAAAGTGGACAATTTTGCAATGGTTCTCTGGGTTGTCCTGCCAAAATCTGGAGCATCAGTCAGAACCAATAGAGCCCATTACCCCCTCACACACAGCCTCACTGGCTCCTAGGTTATTGCAAGCAACAAACTGGTAACTATAGCAACATTGGCAAGACTGTGTGTGTGTGTGTGTGTGTGTGTGTGTGTGTGTGAATGAATATGCTTTTTGCTTTGTATTCTTAATAAACATGGTGTATTGCCTTTTCCCTTAAAAAAATGTCATCTGCTGATAAGCATAAAAGCTTGAAATAGTATATGCAAACCATCCCAGGAGCGGTACTTCTCTAGAGCTGTTTACAGGGTCAGGGAGCTACTAATTTACCACCCTCCCCCCACTTCCTCCCACAAACATTGTTTCCCATTCCTTGGCAAGCTGTGTTAACCCTCCCCCCATGGAATAGAATACAAACCCTAGCCCACAGCATTCCACACAACAGTCATAAAGTTAACTACAATAATCTCAAGATAGTCCTGTGTTTTTTCTAGCTATTGCACAAGCATCAAGGTGATGCCACCATTCAACCTTCCCCTAGTACTAGAGTAGTCTTGAATGGTTCCTAGTGCAGAAAAGGTTAAGCACTACTGTTTTGTTCTACAGAACACTGTAGTGAAACACGTAGAATCATAGAATCATAGAATCATAGGACTGGAAGGGACCTCGAGAGGTCATCGAGTCCAGCCCCCCGCCCTCAAGGCAGGACCAAGCTCCGTCTACACCATCCCTGACAGATGTCTATCTAACCTGTTCTTAAATATCTCCAGAGAGGGAGATTCCACCACCTCCCTTGGCAATTTATTCCAATATTTGACCACCCTGACAATTAGGAATTTTTTCCTAATGTCCAATCTAAACCTCCCCTGCTGCACTTTAAGCCCATTACTCCTTGTCCTGTCCTCAGTAACCAAGAGGAACAAATTTTCTCCTTCCTCCTTGTGACACCCTTTTAGATATTTGAAAACCGCTATCATGTCCCCCCTTAATCTTCTTTTTTCCAAACTAAACAAGCCCAGTTCATGAAGCCTGGCTCCAGCAACGTGGTACATTGCACAATCAAAAAGCTATAATGTGTCAGATTTTATAACCAAGATTCCTACAAAAAATTAAACTTCTATGTAGTCTTTCAGGAGTATAGCCCTCTCCAGCAACATTGATACTTTAGTACGAATGGCTTTGTAGCCAGAGTGTTGTTTTCTGCAATCTTGTGGGAGCTCACATGTTAAGCAGGGTGAGGCCAAGAGTGTCCGTGTGCCACAGGAATTGGTGTTTGTGCCATAGCAGTCGTCATTCTTTCTTCTGTCTCAGCAGTGCTCCATCGGGATGCTAGGGGAGGAGATATGTGCAAATTCATTGGAGCTATTTTTCAGGTAATGTGAAAGAAAAACATCATGACTAAAAGTCTCACCACACTTTTTACAAAGGACATGGTGTTAGTCCCAGAGTCCTGGGCAAATTTCATTTCCTGTAATTATATTCCAAATTACTATTAGTCTACCTTAGAATACATCAGGTATCATGTCATGTTTTTGTTTGTTTATATGCATATAAAATGTAGAAAGTAACTTTGCAGATAAGAAATGACTCTTTTAGGATAAACCAGGACAGAGAGAACCAACCTCTACCCCACTAGTGACAACAAGCATTTTTCCCACAATCTATTCATTCAGTTACATAGAACTTGTAAGACTATCTGTAATATGTCAGCCAGTGACTCCCAATAATATTCTCCATTTCCTACCCTGACATTCTGTGGTGTTTTGCTGCCCTTTTAAAGAGATGCTTGCATTTCTGTGGCAGGCACTTGTGTTAACAGTCGCCTGCAGTGCTGTAATCCCAAAGAAAGCTGATAAACTTACATTTACATACTTTCATTCAATTGCATCTTAAAACATACATGAAAAAACCCTGTATGGTGCACATAAGACAAACTCCCCCAGCAATGAAATGCAGCCAGCTCTGGAGTGAAAGGCAGCAGTTGTTAAATACCATACACAGAAATACTAAACAACAGTTTATAATAGGAAGTGCAAAGTATCATAGCTAACGTAAAAAAAAAGGGGGAAGTTAGGTAGGCAGAGTACACTGTACTTCCCAGACTGGAATTTGGCCAAGCTGCTGGGTCTTTATTATAAAATAAAAGAGTTTTATGTTCTCCACATCCCTTTAAATTAAACTAACATTTAACAAAATTCACTTGCTATTTTAGGTGAAGAATACGAGACCTTGTGCACACAAAGCCGTTATATTTGGGAATACATCTTTGTCAACAGATGAATTATACACATTCTGCCCTTAATTTCTTGTCTTTTCTTTTTTTCCAAGCCGCGCCTTCTTGAAGGACCAAGGAAGCAGGGCAGCATAAATCAGCCTGTTCAGAGACAGGCTGAGTAATGATCACTCATGAAATATGAAATTCATCTCGCAGGTTTAATGTACTTATAATGAGTTTGGGAGAGAAGCGTGTTTTTGAAGGTCCTACAATTACAGTAGCAAAGGGATAGGATCCTTTAATCTCAGGATCTGATAAAAGATGATAGTATCTTCATTACCATTCCCTGTTTCAGCCTAATCGGTTGAATTAATGGCACTGAAGGCCAGGGAGTGCTTTCAAATGCTGCGGATAATGACTGTTATAATATTTTAATTCCTATCCCCTAGCTTTTCTAGTTTGAATAACTTTTTCTAAGGAGTCTGCTCAGTTAGGCTATGTCTACACTACAAAGATAAATTGGAAAAAGAAACACAATTTGCGCTACACAAATTGCATATCTTTTTCCGATTTACTTCCGAAATAGGTTTTTCCAACATTTGGCCCATCTATACGGGGACAAATTTATGTAAAAAAATCCTCTTTTGGAACATCCCTTCTTCCTCCTAAAACGAGGTTTACAGGGATGCCAAAAAAACGCATCCGCTTTTCCGACATTTTTTTCAGAAAAGCGGACAAGTTCTTTGGACGCAGCGGAACTTTTCCAGGATCCCTCCAGGATCCCGGAAAAGCTCTGCAGTCTAGACATAGTCTTAGATGGCGCCAAGTTGTGCCCCTAGTTATTATAACCATTAAAGTGGGAACATACAGTTCAGAATCAACTTGCGAAAACAGCCCATTCCTTCCTATGGCAAGCACTTTCCTTGGCCGGACTTTTTGCTGAAACTCTTTTGCTATCTCAGTGTAGTTGAATGAGGTTGCTCCTTTTTTCAGCCCAGCTTTCCCTTCTCCTTCTTCTTGTGCTGACATTAGGAGCCAGTTTGGATGTCCTAATTACGCACCAGACATGAATTGGATGGATGCAGACACCTTCATGCTCTGGATTCAGAGGCACAACCAAACTTAGAGCTCAGCTCTGTTTCTAATAGCATGAGCTACCAGACTATTAAAGCACTTTGCATCACTCCACTGCCTCCCTCTTCTCTACTGTAGCAGATAAACTACTTTTCTTCACTTTCAAGGCCCTGCACAACTTATCCCCACCCTACCAATCATGTCTCATTGATAACGAAAGAGCAATCCTCCACCAGCTGGTCCCTGACGCCAGTCTCTGCCGCCCTTTGGCGACATTTTCAAACAAGCAGCTTTGTGCTTTCTCCCATCCAGCCCCCCAAGTTTAGCAGGAGCTCTCCATAAATACCCAGAAAACTAATTCATTGGCCTCCTTCGAAACCCTCCTCTGCCAGGATCCCTACAACATCTTGACAACAGTTCAGCTGCTGGTGTGTAGAGCCCACAGACTAGCACATGGACCAGAACTGTCTCATGGGATGCTCCCAACACTGGCCCAAGGGCATAAGTACCCAAAGGCAAACTCATCAAGCATGCTAACAAGGGCCGGCCCTACCATGAGGCGAACTGAGGTGCCAGACTGTGTGTGTGTGTGTAGGGGGGGTGCCACTAGGACCCAAAGTATAGAAAATTGTGCATATGTATTCTCTCGGCTCTAGATGCCCAGCGATGGTGGAGTGCTGTGCTGGAGGAAGGAGGGCACAAGAGACCTTTCAAAGTTTTGGCCCAAGCGAGGGGACATGAGGGCGTCATTTGAGCTCCCCGCCTCAGGTGCCAAAATATTGTGGCTGGCCCTGATGCTAACACAGAGATTTCCCTTGCATTCTTTGTCTCACCAGGCCAATGAGCCAACCTTTCTGATAAATGATTCCTCTTCCCAAAAATTAAAGCAATATTCACCTTACTTCCAGTCCCAAGGGACCAGTTGCATAATAAACTATATGAAGCTTTATTAAATAGGGAAGGGAAACTAAAAAAACTACTTACAAAGTGAATATAGACACATGAATGTCTACAATCTTAGTCATTAAAAGATAATATAGGCTTCCCTGATTAGCAAGCTTCTTTGTCCTTTAGGGCTCACGCACTCTAAGCAACTGGCGATCTTTTGTTTAGGCCTCGGAAACTCCTTGAAAGCCATCCCGCTGATTAACAGGGTGTCCACAGCTAGTTTTTGTTTCTATTGGTGCTGCAAACGCCTCAGTGCACATAAGAAAGTATTCCACACATGGATGGAAAAAATCCATACTTGGATTGAAAAGTTTAGAGGGAACATTGATGACAACATGGGAAATCAGATTATGAAGTAGCCAAGGGGAGTTAGATATTCTCCATTGCAGAACTGGGGCGAAGTCAGTGTGGCAGACGGATCCCTGCTGCCTTATTGGTAAATATAGTAACCACCGACAGGGTCCTGGGCAGGGATCCAGAAGAGTAAGGAAGGCTCAGGTTCCTCTAAATTGGCCACCACCTACCCCAGCCACCACCTACCCCTGGGTGGAAGCCCACTTCTCCCACAGCCACTGGGCCAGATAACCCTGAATAGGAGGGCAGCTATATGGGCTCTGGTTATTAGGCTATACATACCTGAACAGGAAGGAGGTCATGTTGATTCTTGCCACTTGGCCATGCAGCCCTGAATAGGAAGGCAGCTCTTTTGACTCGGGCCATTAGGCCACTCTGCCCTGAGGATATGGGTGGCTATTTGAACATGGCCATGGAGCTATAACACCCCTTGCCCCTCCTCACAACACAAAGAGGTCTCAGTCCACGACTGGGATTTCTAGAAGCTCCAGTACTACAAATAATAATTGGGAAGGACCTTGAAAGTGAAGACAAGCAGCTTATGTTTGATGCGATGGATGCAGTAGCTCAGAAGGCAGTGCCCCCTACAGCTCCCAGCTGTTCCTCCTGCCTCTGCCTCTCCCTGCCTGGTTCCACTCACCGGCACAGCTGTCCGGCAAGGAGGGTGCCCAGCGAGACCATCTGACTGAGCACACATACCTCTGGAGGCAGGATTGTCTTTGTCCAGTCCAGAGACAAGGACGCTGCAGTAACAGAGATACGATTATGGGAGCCTGCATGTGGGTTTTAGCTGTGTGGATGGGCAGGAAAGACCATATCTTGAAGATGTTAGGCACAAATAAACTGCAAGGTTTAGATGGAGCTTCGAAGTGAGGCACTAAAGAAAAGGCAGCGTAAAGATGATGCCTAGATTCTGAGCCAGGGACAATGGTGCAGGCTTCCGGGTAACTCCGTAAGGAGCAGGTCTTGGGGAAATGACTGAAACCTCTGATTTGGCCAAGGTGAGGTTAAAGTGGTGGCTGGACACCCACAAGGCATCAGAGACAGGAGATTTTAATTTGGAGGAAAGATGGGAGCTCGCCCTTCTGTGCAGCTTTTAAAACGCCAGCATAAGTGGCTCACCCAGGGGCACGCAAAGCCTGAGACAGAGCAGGGAATTTAGCTCCTAGCACCTCAACAGCTGACCAGCCTTCTCCCCTTTCGGGTTAGATTATATGCTAAGCACAAACCTGCTTATCCACAGGTTCCCTGGGGCATGTAAAACCTGCCACTAAGTGTGATTTCAGGTAGTGGGATGTCTGGTTGGAAGGTTTGAAATGTGCATGCTCCGTAGCCCCAGTGCAAAAGAGCAAGGCCCAGATGGTTTCCCTAGACCAACAGGGAAAAAGCTATAATTCAATCTGGGTCATATCAGTATAGGAATAATCCGGTGATGCACTATGAATGTGTCAGTTACAGCACAGAGGGACCCCACAGTAAAGTCCTGATCAGGCCCCAAACTTTCCCTCAGTTTAGTGCTGGATTTTCAGTTCAGTTTCATCTATGTAAACGCACCGACAAACAGCAAGACTCTAAAATAAACATTTTTTACATATTTTTTGGACTCCTCTGCTTCCTCTCGTCACACAATAAAAGCATCCTTTTCTCAGAAAAAGAATGTTTCTGTTTCCTTGTCAGGAGTTCTAAAGAACTGGAACACAATGAAGCTGACAAGCAGATGTGGCAATCATAAATCCTCCCCACTCAGCTGCTTCCACAAAACCGCCAGATTCCTTTTGGGGTTACGAGTCTGTTCCAGCGAAGATAGTGCTCACTGGCAAAGTGCCCTCGGGGGATGTAGCAAGCTCGGAGGGTGGGTGTGTTAGCGCAGTTCAAACCGTTTCTGACGAGGAAGCGAAGACAACAGACATGTGAACTGTACACTGCAAAATGTGAAAGCAGTTCTAACATGGATCATTTAAACGAAACAATAACCACTCCCTATGTAAGCGGCTATAGTCCTCACCTCCACTATGACTGAGCATTTCACATAATACCCTAACAAACGTCCCCCCACAATCCCTTGGGGAGGCATGGATGTTATTACCCTCATTGTTCACATGGGAAACTGAGGCACAGAGAGACTGTGGCCTGAGTGTCTGCAGCCACGTGTGAGAGGGCTTTGCGTGAGGACTGGTTGGGGTGTGAATATGTCAGAGCCCAGGTACACTGTGCAACGTAGCTATACCCTGAGGGACTCACTCACAGTCCCCTGTGGCAGAACTGGGGGGGATCCTTTCAAAGACAATACACATAGAAAGGCTCCCACTCTGGTGCCAACCCGCCCCGAAGCAAGCTCCCCAGCCTGGCAGCTCTAGCGTGGATCTCCTCTCCCCGGCCCCAAGAACCAGGGCCAAGGGGGATGCGTAGGCCAGACCCTGATATTTTAAGTCAGGAAAGAAAAGAGTTGAACTCATGGGGTATGTCTACACTACAAAGTAAATTCGAACTAACAGCCGTTAGTTCGAATTAACTTTGATAGGTGCTACAGAGGCAAACCGCTAGTTCGGACTTAATTCGAACTAGCGGAGCGCTTAATTCATTCTACGAGGACTAACGCCTAGTTCGAATTAAGGGCTGTGTAGCCATTTAATTCGTACTAGTGGGAGGCTAGCCCTCCCCAGCTTGCCCTGGTGGCCACTCTGGGCACCACCAGGGAAACTCGCCTGCCACCCTCCCGGCCCCAAGCCCTTAAAGGGGCACAGTCTGGCTACGGTGCCTGTGCCAGGTGCAAGCCAGCCAGCACCCAGCCATCAGACCCTACACCTGGCACGGCACAAGCCAGCCACCCGCTGCCACCCAGCCCTCCGCCTCTTCCTGGGACCAGGCTGGCGGCTCCCAGGAGCCTGCCCGGGGCCGCAAGAGGTGGGCATCCGCCTGATCTAGTGTGGACATCGTGGACCTCATCGAGGTTTGGGGGAAGCCTCCAACGTCCACAACCTCCGCACTAGGCACAGGAAAGTGTCCGTCTAGGGCAGGATAGCTGCCAGCCTGGCCACCCAGGAGCAGGTTTGCATGAAAATCAAGGTAGTCGAGTGAGACCCTGACTCTGAGCCCTGAGCTTAGAACATAAGAACATAAGAACGGTTGTACTGGGTCAGACCAAAGGTCCATCTACCCCAGTAGCCTGTCTGCCAACAGCGGCCAACACTAGGTACCCTGGAGGGGATGTACTGAAGACAATGACCAAGCCATTTGTCTCGTGCCATCCATCTCCAGCCTTCCACAAACAGAGGCCAGGGACGCCATTTCTACCCCCTGGCTAATAGCACTCCATGGATCCAACCTCCATGAATTTATCTAACTTCTCTTTAAACTCTGTTATAGTTCTATCCTTCACAGCCTCCTGCAGCAAGGAGTTCCACAGGTTGACTATTTGCTTTGTGAAAAAGAACTTTCTGTTAGTAGTTTGAAGCCTGCTACCCATTCATTTCATTTGGTGTCCTTTAATCCTTCTATTATGGGAACTAATGAAGACCTTTTCTTTATGCACCCTTTCCACACCACTCATGCTTTTATAGACCTCTATCATATTCCCCCTCAGTCTCCTCTTTTCAAAGCTGAAAAGTCCCAGTCGCTTAAACCTCTCCTCATATGGGACCCGTTCCAAACCCCTAATCATTTTAGTTGCCCTTTTCTGAACCTTTTCCAAGGCCAAAATATCTTTTCTGGGGTGAGGAGATCACATCTGTACACAGTACTGAAGATATGGCATCCCATAGTTTGATACTTCCCCTCCTTCTTCTTCCCCTGGCTTCCCCCTTCCAGATCCTTCTTCCCAGGTTTCCTCCTCCCCTCTCCCATCCTCTCTCTTCCCCTCTTCCACCTCCTTTTCCCAGTCTCCCCAAGTTTTTTTCCAATAAAGAGGGTTTCTATTTTTGAACTCACGTGTCCTTTATTTTGTACTTCAGGAAGGGGGTCTAAGGAGAGGTAAGTGGAAGGAGGTGAGGGAGGAATGGGGCACGAGCCCCCGATGGGGAGGACTGGGGTGGCTCTGCAGACTCCTCAGGGTGGAAGGTCTCCTGCAGCCCCCTGATTGACACCCCCTCCCCGGATGACAACCTGAGGCAAGTGCAGCCGGGTTGATGGCCGAGTGCTGTGATGTGCCAAGTGTGGGCATTCAGGGCACTCCAAGCCAGGACTGCTTTGCTGTCCCTCATCGAGTTAGACAAGCGAGCGGGGAACCTCTGAGAACTGTCTGTCCGGGGTGGGGGTCGGGTCCCTTTAAGCACAGCCCTCGGCTAGCCTGAGACAGCAGCTCCACGCTCTAAGTCCTAACCTGATGCCCTGCCGGCACTGCTTCCGGCCAGCCTTAATCTCGGTTCAGGGTCCACTCAATGTGGTCATCCTAGTTCGAATTAGCAAAATGCTAATTGGAACTAGTTTTTAGGTCTAGATGCATTAGTTCGAAGTAGCTTTGTTTGAATTAACTAATTCGAATTAAGTTAGTTCAAGTTAGTGCTGTAGTGTAGACATACCCATGTTGAAGTTCAGGCGGAGAAATCTTCAGCCCTTTAAAGAGAAATCACCTCCCTCCCCCTTCTGTAAAGGGAAAGTGCTGCATTAGAGGCTGCTCCCTGAAACCTTTCCGACCCTGCGGATGGGAGTGGAAGGGGAACAAACAAGGAGACTCACCCTTTAAGGACTGGATGTGTCCCATGCATGCAGAAAACAGCCATCAGGACGGGCTGTACAGCCCTACCCACAGCATGGGATACATACACTTTTCTTATAGGGAACAGCGCTCTGGCTTCCCAGGTTGGAAAAATGCACCTGAGCTGTTCTGCTCTGTAGCACATCTTGAGGGACTTTCTGTCAGTTGTGGGCTATTTCCATTGCTTTAAACTCCCCTTTAAAAAAGGATCCCAGCCTCCAGCTTGTGCATAAATATTCCACGTGGAATAGCCATGCTTGGCATAGCCTAGGGCCCGATAGTCAGAAGTGTGCAAAGCTGTTCCTGCTGGAAAGCTCGTTGGCAGGTTCTCAACGTGGCTCTCCCCCCCCGCCCCCCCCCCCCCCCCCCCGCATGCTGAGAACATTTGAAGAATCTGGCTTTCGATAGTTGCATTAAGGGCCGGCTCCAAAACCCTGGACAGTAATGAGAGTCCTTCAATCAGGCCCTAATCTCATCCATATGCTGTGGAAAGGGGAACCAAAGACAACTTTTCTTTTCCAGCATTTTTCCTCCATGTGATCCCTGGGTGGCTGCCCCAGCTAGAGAAACACAGTTAGGGTACATCTACACTGCAGCGTTATTTCGGGATACTTCTGGTATCCCAAAATCGCTATTCCGTGTCTTTTGAACAAGCCCATTATTTCGAAATATCTTTTGAAATAATGGGCGCATTATTCCGACACCCCTGTAAACCCCATTCCACAGGGATTATGGGATGTTTCGGAATAGTGGTTTATTTCGAAATTTGGCGCTGTGTAGACAGCGCCAAATTACAAAATAAGATATTCAAAATTAATTTGAAATAAGCAATGAAGTTTTCACGGCTCAAATTGCATAGTATGACAGGGTGGACCACCCCCACCCCGCGGAAACAGATCTGCCCTGCACCGAGCCAGTGGTCGCATTCTCACTCCTGGGAGCTCACCAGGAGACGCGAGCGGCGTGCGGCCCCTGTACAGCCGCCACCGCACAGCTGAGCAGAGGGGGAGAGGCGGGCAGAGCGAATGCCAGAGGGCGTGACAGGGGCGTGACGGGGAGGCCAGTGACATCACGCTGACAAAACGCTGGCGCGGCATTTGAAAGGGAGGCGGCAGCAGCTGGGGAAAGAGGAAGGCAGGGAGCCGGCCCAGCAGCAAGGCGGACTGCTGCAGAGAAGCGAGCCAGTGAGGGCTGAGACCAAACAGGGTGAGGATTGCGGGGTAGGAAGCAGCCCAGGATGGGGCGTGGAGCTGGTGAGCCGGCGAGTTTTGGGTGCTAGCCCCGCCGGCTGGACAGGGGCGACCGAACCTGTCCTTAGGGTCCTGGGCTGGGGCCCGTGAGAGAGGGCGGGCCTGGGCTCCCCTACCCTGCACTCCGGTGTCAGGCACGGAACCGGGCCGCGGGCATCAGGAAGGGGAACAGCGAGCGGGATGAGACACTGGGACAACAACTGGGGAGAGGACGCGTGCGGGCTGCTGAGAGGACGCCTGCGGGCTGCTGAGCCCACGCACAATCAGAGCGTCTCAGTGCCCCACGCGTACACATAGCTTATTTCAAGCTAAGGGTGCAGTATAGACACACCCATAGAGTGAAACAATAACTAGGAAGAGAGACTTTAAACAGCAAACCTACATCAGCTGTATTCAAGAGGGATGAATTCAAAAGGGAAGAGATGCGGGAAAGAGCTACAGGGGTAAGCAAGGGACTGGAAGGCCTAGTTTGGGCCTGGGGGACATAGGCCTGAGTTAATCCCTGGACTTTTTTGTTTGTTTGTTTTGCTTCTGTGTATGGCCAACTGATTTTTCTGTGGGTCAGTGGCCCCTGACTGAAAAAAAGTTCCACACCCTTGGGCTAGTTCACAAGAGCTGACTGGAAGAGAACGGCTTCTTCAGCTTAGCAAAAAGCAGTCAGAGAGGGGATCTGATCGCTCTCTATAAATACATCAGAGGGCGAACACCGGGGAGGAGGGAGCCCTTTAAGATAACAGACAGAAAAATCAGTTGGCCACACACAGAAGCAAAACCAACCAACCCAGGGATTAACTTGGGGGCTAGCAGATATTGTGGGCCCTCCCTAGGCTCTGGGTGGAGCCAAATATGAAGGAATCCATGTGAGGGAGTGGGCTTGGGGTGGGTCTGGACAGGAGGTTGGGTGCGAGGGGAGGGGAATCTGAGAAGTAGGGAAGGGGCAATGAATTGGAGTGCTTAGCTGGTGGGCGCTGGTGGTTCCGCGCCACTCCCCACTTGCAAGCATCACCTCCCACTGCTTCCTTTGGCCATGATGGGTAGGATAGGAGAAAAGCCTACAGGTGAGTCCTTTCCTGTGCTGTTCCCCCTGCTAGGGAGGAGGAGAAGGGGAAAGGTATTACGCAGAGCCTCTTCCTCTCCCCGGCTGGGCAAAGCCAGCCTCATAGAGGCCATAGTGTGGCTCCCACTGCTTTTACCTCATGGGCCAGATGAAGGGAAACTGAGGGTTGTATGTCCCCCAGCTCTGAACTAGGCCTTCCATTCCCAAGAACAAATGGACTGATGCTATTGCAGAGTTGACCTTCTCTAGAAAAACAAAACCAATGGGGGGGGGAGACTGAGGCTGGGGCTCTAGGGGGAGAACAAAAACATCTTCTTATCAGAGAGACACAGTCTTGTGGGGGAAGGGACTACCCTGCTTGCCCAGTCTCTGAGGGTATGTCTACACTGCATTCCTCTTTCGAGAGAAGAATGCAAATGCAAGCAAGCAAAATTGCAAATGAAGCGCGGATTTGAATTTCCCGTGCTTCATTTGCACAATCGCGTCCGACCACTATTTCAAAATACCCTATTTCAAGATAAAAACCATTGGGTGGATGCGGTTATTTCAAGAAAAAACCCTTCTTTCAAAATAACCCTTACTCCTTATAAAATTAGGTTTAAGGGGTATTTTGAAAGGAGGGTTTTTTCCCAAAATAACCGTGTCCACACAGCATTTTTCATCTCAAAATAGGGTATTTCGAAATAGCGACTGGACGCGATTATGCAAATGACGCATGGGAAATTCAAATCCGCGCTTCATTTGCAATTTTGCTCACCTGCATTTGCATTCTTCTCTTGAAAGAGGAATGCAGTGTAGACATACCTTGAGGGAAGAATCCACAAGACTTAAATAAAGCAGTTACTTCCCCCTGCTGGACACATGTTCCCTGGATTCCTAAGAAAGCCCCAATGGAATTCACCCCAGGGAGAGAGCTGACCCAGCAGGAGCAAAGCTGGAGCCATTGGAGGAGGGTGCTATAAAATAGTCCTGGTCCTTTTACAGTCCCTTTAGCAAGGTGTCTGTCGACTCACAGCCCTGTTGTGAGTACACCCTTGTCAAAGATAGGGGGATGGATTTTCCTAGAACACAGCTCAGGTTGTGGAGGGGGGGCCTTACAGCTCCTTTTCCTGCCTTTTAAGCCCAAACACCATTAAAGTCACGTGTGATCAAATACCATCCCATTTACCCATCAACCGTGCGGGTTTGTTAATTACACCCAGTGATCCACTTGCTTGTTTGTTCCATGTTCACCTTAGAAGTCAAATTAAAGATCTCCCTCTTTGATTTGAAATTGAACACGCTCTGGTGAAGCCTGCCTGGCAAGGTGATTGGGGAGAAGAATGAATTGCACTTGTATGTACCACAGACCTGTCATAACAAGGCTAGAGGGAGTGGGCACCATTTATCTCATGCAGCCATATAAATCAAACCAAGGAGAAATGGGAGCCTTTTGGGATTTCCCAGAAGTAAGAAAGATAAGGAAAACCATAGGGGTGCCATTTACCAAAGAGCTACTTTTTTCAAGGCAGGGCAGAGAAATAAAACTCAGAGGTGCCCAGAGGTACACACAAGCAAACAATTAATTGAGAATCAGAACACTGGGAAATGTAAACGCATGGGCTATGTCTAGACTGGCATGATTTTCCACAAATGCTTTTAACGGAAAAGTTTTTCCGTTAAAAGCATTTGCAGAAAAGAGCATCTAGATTGGCACGGACACTTTTCTGCAAAAGCACTTTTTGCAGAAAAGCATCCGTGCCAATCTAGACACGGTTTTGCACAAGAAAGCCCCAATCGCCATTTTCGCAATTGGGGCTTTTTTGCGCAAAACAATACCGCATTGTCTACACTGGCCCTCTTGTGCAAAAGCATTTGTGCAAGAGGGCTTTTTCCCAAACGGGAGCAGCATAGCATTTCCGCAAGAACACTGACAATCTTACATGAGATCGTCAGTGTTCTTGCGGAAATTCAAGCGGCCAGTGTAGACAGCTGGCAAGTTTTTCCGCAAAAGCAGCCGCTTTTGTGGAAAAACTTGCCAGTCTAGACGCAGCCATGTAGTCCCAAGACAGCATGAAGAGTTACTCTCCTCCAGAGGCGATTTACAATGGAGAGGGAATGCAGTTTGAAGAGGGAGTCACAGAGAGCGGGTGAGGAGGAAGCTGAGCGAAGGCATGTGCGTGTGATGACCCCCACCGGCAGTCATTTGCAGTGCGTGGACTTCGTGCTTTGAGCTCTGTAGCACAGGCCCCTACAACTGGAGCTAAAGGAATAACCCCAGGAGGAAGCGGAAGTAAGAGGAAGTTCTGCCTCCAGCCCCCACAGCAGCCACCAAATCTGGGCACCTGCAGTCTGCCCAATTTAAACTTCCCCTGGAACGTCAGGGGAGGAATGTTTGCATTCACATCATCAGCAAGATTTTATTTATTTTAAATAGCCATCAACGAGGCTGCAGGGGGAGAACTGCAGTCTAGTCTCCTTTGAGTCATGCTGGCTTCCCACCCATGAAATATAATGGGTAACTCACAAGCTGTCAAGCTCCTAAGCCAGCTAAGCCTTTGGATCCAGCCTGCAGCCCACCGGGATCCTCAAGCAGGCTCCCTGCCTGCCACAGCCCCAGGTGCTCAAAGCTGGGCTGCTGCTTAGGAGCCTCCTAGGTAAGCGCCTCCCAGCTAGCACCTGCCTGTGGCACCTCCCCTCCTCCTGTATGTACCCCAACACCCTGCTGCAGGTCACTACCCTCTGCACCCCCTACGCCTCCTGCCCCGGGTCACAACCGTCTCCCAGACACTGCACTCCTCCGTATACCCCTGCCCCAGGTCAGAATCCTCTCCTGTACCCATACTTCCTCCCAGGCCAGCAACTGGCGCAACTAGGCAAACCATACAATCGGCACCCCCACCTCCAAACCCCTCAATGATATTGCACCACCATTTGGTGCCCCATTTAACTTGGTGCCCTAGGTGACCTCCTAGTTCGCCTATATGGACAGGCCACCCCTGCCCCAGAGGGAAGTATCTACAGGTGAACTGAGCTACATACACCTCCTCTGCACTCCTGATCTTACACACATGCACATGACAGGCAGATGGGGAACCCCCCACCTTCTGGGTCAAAACCCCTGGCTCAGAGCAGACACCCTGCTACACAGAATTAGTCTGGCTCCCCTGTGTGGGGTGAGGGGGAGGAGTCTAGTGCACTGAGGAGCCTTCATTATTCAGTGAGACTTGTCACCTTATGAATGGTCAGTTGAGCTGTGGTTGGTCACATGGTGTTGCCTTCCCAGACTGGCTGATCCTAGCTCTTATGAGCAGGTTACTGGCACAAACGTTTGTGGAGCAGCTGAGCATTTGGGCTGGAAAACCTCAGCTACAGTGGTGTTTGCAGGAAGCAAATGGAAATGGCCAAGGAATGGCAAATGCAGACTTAGAACTGAACCAATATCCACAGAAAATGTTTTGCTCTATTGCCTCTGCGAATGGCTGAGAATTCCTCCTCTGACACAGTCCCCTCTGTTTTGTGGTGCTTTCTACACTTCCTTTTCCACTCTTATTTATATGACAATAGTACCCGGAGGCTTCAGCGGCAATCAACCCTGCATGGTGTTGGGTGCTGTACAAACACTCAACAAAGGGACAGTCCCTGCCGCAAAGAGCTTACAGTTACAATGGATAAGAAACAAAGGAAGAAGCCTTCACCACAATTTCACAGATCAGGAATTGAGGCCCAGAGGGATAAAGTGAAGTGATCAAGGTCACACTGTAAGTCTAAGGCAGGGTGAGACATGTAACGTAGGTCACATACCTTTCAGTCCAGAGCCTTAATCACACGGTCATTGTTGCTCTTCAGAGACACTGCTTATGACCTAGCTAGGATGTTCTGTGACTCCCAGCATTACAGTAAATGCTTTTGATCACATATGTGCTGTCCCATCAGGGTCTCCTTCAACAGCTCTGAGCATCAGGTACACAAGCTGTCACATTATTGTTAGCGCCCTGCTGCGTTCCTTGTGTTGGGATGGACATATTCCTCCCCATGCCAATCTGAACATGATGGCAGGCAAGAGATGTCACCGGAATGCTGGACTGGAAGCCAGGAGCTGACATTGACTTTATGCACGTGGGCAAGACACATTAAAAAAAATCCCTCTATGCCTCGGTTTCCCCATCTCAGGGATGGGGATGATTTCTATCTGTTTTGCAGTGGTGTTCTGAGTACCGATTAATGAATGCCTGCACAGCAGGAGGTGGACTAAAAGCAATATATATGTCAGCAGCAATTTCCCAAGGTGTCCTCTGGACTCAAAATTATCAAAAGCCATCCCTAGAACCAAATAAACTGAAGCTGCCTTTCTTGATCAAATTGAAATCAGCAGCTGCATGTGGATTCATGGACAACCCTTGCAAAGAAGTGAGGAATTGTAGGATCTCCAGGGTACGGCACATAAGATATGTTGGATCAATGTTGTCTTCAAAGAGCCGTTTTGCAGGGAGTCAGTGATAACTCCCTGTCCAGCTGCCTGGCCTTCGAGCATGGCACCTCCAAGGAGCCAGACAAGAAAGGGCTTGATGCATATATTTATGTCTCATAATTGCAGGCTGGAAGAGTACAAGGAGGGGTGCCCATGAATGGAGAATGTCAGAAAGAGAATCATGCTGCCAAGTCTGCAGTTGGGGCTTTGGCAGCTCCTCTTGGCATGAAGGGGTGAGATGGTTTCCAACCCTAAGACTAAACAAGTTGTTCTTTTTTGTGACTCCTACAGTCACGGTGTTCCCAGGTACGAAAGGGGGTGTAGGAACTCCCAAGAAAGTCAAGCTGCTCCCTGATTAAAGCAGCTTCATTTATTTTTCTGTGTGTTGGATGGAGAGCATTTTGACAGCTGACTGGTATTTCACCCCAAGCGGATGTCTGAAATGCCTAAGCAGCATCTCCAGCTCCTATCAGTGGGCACTACTCCTCTGAAGTCGGTGGAAACATGCTGATTTGTGTTGGCTGGGGATATGGGCCCATGTTTCTTTTTCTTTGGGGGAATCTGGGCAAGTCACTTAGGTTACACCTCCACTATAAAAAGAGAGCTGCGGCAGCAGGCCTCAGAGCCTGCTTCAAGTGACTCAAGCTTGTCAAGGCTCGCGTGTAGGGGCTAATAATAGCAGTGTAAATATTCAGGCTTGGGCTGCAACCTGCGCTCTGAAACCTGGTGAGAGGAGCCGGTCGGCAAGCCCAGCCTCCAGCCTCCACTGCAATTGTAACCCTCTATCGGGAGCCCCATAAGTCCCAGTCAGGTGACCTAGGCTCTGACACTAGCTGTCACAGTGCAGATATAGCCTTAGATTCCCAACACGAGAATGACCATATAAGGCAGGGCTACTCAACTTTGGAAGCCCCGGGGGCCACAATGATACTCACAGCACATGCCGAGGGTCACAACTTATGTGTGGTTGCATATACATGCAAATATATATGCAAATAGCATCTTTCACACTGACAGAATACATGAATACAAAGATTAAGGCAAGACTACCCAACATGTAGGCCCCATTTAAGTCAGTTCTACTGATATTAATAAAATGCAATATTTTCCCCATTTCCCCCCACATGACAGCCCTTTTAATGAGCAATGACAGTCCAGGAATTTAACTACTAAAACACATATCAGCAGAAGACCATTCTATTGACTCGCCGTTGTGGAGAGTGTTCCCAATGGAGGCCATGTTCAAAGGATCCCAACTGCAGGCTGCATGTTGAGCCCCACATAAACCCAAATCGCATCACAGGCTGCAAACAAACGGGCCCAAGGCTGCATGCGGCCCACGTGTTAAGTACCCCGATATAAGGTAAGATCAAAGGCCCACCTAGACCTGTGTCCTCTCTTACAACAGTGGCCAATGCCAAGTGCCCCAGAGGGAACAAACACAACAGGCAATCACCAAGTAATCTCCCCACTGTGACTCATTCCCATCTTCTGGCAAACAAGCAGAGGCCAGGGACACCATTCCTGCCCGTCCTGGCTAAAAGCCATTGATGGACCTGTCTTCCATGAATTGGTCTTCTTTTTTAACTCCCATTATAGTTTTGGCCTTTACAACATCCTCTGGCAGAGTTCCACTGTGTGTTTTGTGAAGAAATCCTTCCTTTTGTTTGTTTTAAATCTGCTTCCTTCTGCATTGGGTGATCCCTCCTACTTGTGTTACGGGAAGGAGTAAATAACATTTCTTTATTTATTTTCTCCACACCAGTCATGATTTTATAGTTTTCAGTCATATCCCACCCTTCATTGTCTCTCGTCCGTACTGAAAAGTACCAATCTCATTAATTTTGCCTCAGACAGAAGCTGTTCCATATTCTTAATCATTTTTGTTGCCCTATTCTGCACCTTTTTCAATTCCAATGTCTCTTTTTTGAGTTGCAGTGGCCACATCTGTGTACAGCCTTCAAGATGTAGGCATGCCATAGGTTTGTATAGAGGCAATATACTTTCTGTTTCATTACCTATCCCTTTCTCAGTGATTCCATCATTCTGTTCATTTTTTGACTGCCACCGCATATTGAATAGATGTTTTTAGAGAATTATTCACAATGACTCCAAGAACTCTCTCTCTACTGGTAACAGCAAATTTAGATCCCATCTTTTTTTATGTATAGCTGGCACTATGTTTTCTAATGAGCATTACTATGCAATTATCAACACTAAATGTCATCTGCCATTTTGTTGCCCAGTCAGGCAGTTTTGTGAGATTCCCCAAGCTTAAACCCAGCCCCCAGGCTTGTTCCTGTCCTGAAACAATAAGTGAATGTAGAATATGAGGGAGGTTTAGGTTGGACATTAGGAAATAGTTCCTAACTGTCAGGGTGGTCAAACACTGGAATAAATTGCCCAGGGAGGTTGTGGAATCCCCATCTCTGGAGATATTTAAGAGTAGGTTAGATAAATGTCTATCAGGGATGGTCTAGACAATATTTGGTCCTGCCATGAGGGCAGGGGACTGGACTCGATGACCTCTCGAGGTCCCTTCCAGTCCTAGTATTCTATGATTCTAAGAAATTAGAAATAAGTCACCAAAAGGAAAACACTGACAATGAAGAGTTTTAAAATTGTTTTGCTTGATTAAAGAGCACTGCAGGTTTTGCACATAAAATGTTTTAGATGCAGGCACACAGGCAAAGATTGATGGATAAGAAAAGACCAACAGGAACAAAAAAGAGATTAGAGGGGGGGGAGGGAAGAGTGAAGAAGATAAAACAGGAACAGAATCACTAACTTATTGCTACACCATGCCCTTCACAGATTGGTGTACAGAGATTTTCATCTGTGGCATATTAAAGCTGTTACGATTGTAGGTTGTCCTAAATTACAAGGGCTTTTTTCCTGGTCCTGCTTACACATTAGGGGTGTGTCTAGACTACATGCCTCCTTCGACGGAGGCATGTAGATTAGCCAGATCGGAAGAGGGAAATGAAGCCGCGATTAAAATAATCGCGGCTTCATTTAAATTTAAATGGCTGCCCCGATCTGCCGATCAGCTGTTTGTCGGCAGATCGGGGGAGTCTGGACGCGATGCGCCGACAAAGAAGCCTTTCTTCATCGGCACAGGTAAGCCTCGTGAAACCAGGTTTACCTGTGCCGATGAAGAAAGGCTTCTTTGTCGGCGCATCGCGTCCAGACTCCCCCGATCTGCCGACAAACAGCTGATCGGCAGATCGGGGCAGCCATTTAAATTTAAATGAAGCCGCGATTATTTTAATCGCGGCTTCATTTCCCTCTTCCGATCTGGCTAATCTACATGCCTCCGTCGAAGGAGGCATGTAGTCTAGACACACCCTAGGAGGCTCTTTAGAGAAGTGTGTGAGCTGAAACCAGCAGCTGTCAGGTTGCAGGCTGCCAGCCTACAGTAAAGTTGGGTGAGTGGGGAGCAGCCTGCTTAGTCTCTCTCTGTTTGGGGGCGGGGTTATGTGTTTATTGGTCTGAATTCTCTGAAATAAAGTGGCCTTCCAGCAATATTTTTAGCTAACATCTCTGTGTGTTTGCTGTGAATGTAACATCAGCTGTCACTGTAATATAGCTACCTCTGGAGTGAAATGTGGCCGCTATTTAACAGTGTAAAGCAACACTGCATAGCAGATGAAGACAGGAATTGAAGAAAAATACCACGGCTAACACAAACTGCCAGACGAATTTCAGTAAGCAGCATTTAACCCCGTGGTTGGAAGTGCCATGGACTCTTTGATGTCTACAGTAAGAATTTTAGTTTTGTGGCTCATGGAAAAAGATGGTACCTTCCTGATCACATTGCTTCTGGGAACAGTCAATAATGAGGCCGAAGGATACTTGCCTTCTAATATGAGACCAGCATTCCTTGGTAGAGCCTCTCTGGTTTTTCTTGGGACTCATTTACCAAATAGCCACCTGGCTTAGTTTGTGAGATCTGGTAGTAAATAAGAAGTTACTGCCCAAGGCTGTCTTGCAGCTTGTGCAAACCAAATTGTGATCATAGTCAATTTCATTGTGAACAGCTGATCATGTCAAGAAGGCCAGATCTACACTAGAACTGAGAGATCGGGTTAAGATATGCAACTCCAACTATGTAAAATATGTAGCTGGAGCTGGCTTATCTTAAGCCAAGTTAAGCACCATCTTCATGGAGGGAGATCAACGGGAGCAAACGCTCCCATCAGCTTCTCTTCCTCCTTGCCATTGGAGTCGTCCTTGATTTAGTGGGTCTTAAGTAGACCCTCTAAATCAAACACCAGAAGATCGATCTCCAGCATGATAAGTATAGACGTGGCCTAAGAGCCCCCACCATAGCTGGCATCCTATTAGCAGTTTCAAAGGAGAGGTCAAGTGCTGCACATGAATGCAGACTGACTTCCCCCTCTCATACCACAGAATTGCTCCTTAGTGACATGGTGAGGCATGCAGGCAGCAACCAGTACTCGGAGGGCTGGAAAGTGGGCAGCTTACACAGCCGCTGCCTGGGTTAGAATCTGTCCTGTGGGTATACAAAGGCTTTTTGATTCCAAAGACAGGCATTGATCTGAAATAGCAGACTGCTCAGCTGCAAAGGGAAAGTCTTCATGTATGTTAGCTGATTGTTTCAGCAGATGTAATGTATCAGATGAATATACTGGCCAATCAGTTGTGTGCTGAAAAGGCCCTCATGAAGAAGAGGTTGTTTCATTGGTGGTAAGTCATATAGAAATACTTGTGTCTCTCTATATATAGTGTTCCCTGTTAGCTGTGCACTTGGGTGGCCACCCAGAAAAGATTCAGATGCCATCTAGATGATCAGCAGAGTGCCCACAGTTGCCTATAGCCAAGAGCATGTGTTCCTACTGGTGGTGCACATCCACACATGCCTTGGTGCACAAATTTTTTCCACACATGGATAGAAAAAAGATAAACATTCTCTCTCTCTCTCTCTCTCTCTATATATATATATGAGAGCCTCCTGCAGAGAGGCATTGTGATGAACGTAAAATAGTTATGAAACTCGGTCTTGTTTTGTGTGTACTACAGGTGCAGCAAGAGCAGCAATTGTGATCTCAGAATTGCTGCAGGTTATTACAGGGGATATGCAAACACTGAGCTCTCTTGCAAACCTTATGTGCTTCCTTATTGTTTTCCTTTCTTTAAAATCAGTCATTCTACCTGGCAGCCCAGGTCTCCTGGGACTGGCCCATGACCGGCAATGTTCTCTAATGCATCATTCTCTAAACATGCTGTCTGGTCTGGTGGGGATGAGTGGGAAAAGTTTATCTCAATCTACAAGGTCAAAATCTGCCATAGCTTTACTTTATCTTTTGTAAAGAAAAAGATTTTCCCATGTATCACTGCCTCCTTCCTCCACCATCACCTCGCTGCTGTCCCCTCATCGTGTCTGCCACACATTTTTATTTTACATTACAGGAAACGACAAAAAAAGAAGTCACGAAGTAAAATCTCCATGAGCGAGAGCATAGTGTGTGGGAAGAGGGGTGAGAGAGCTGCCAGCTTGGAATCTTCACAGCTAAAAGCATAAGCTACTACTGTGACGGGGTGAGGCAACCCCGCCACTACGGCCAACGGGGGGGAGTCAGGACGCCGGAGAGGCGTGCGCCTGCGCTGCTATGGAAGCGGTGGCGCCAGCGCCAGCAAGGATGCACAGGGTGGGGGCTGGCACGCCAGGTGCACGGGTCCAGTAGGAGGTGACGGGGGAAATGTCCAGGCAGCGGCAGTGTAAGCTGTCCACTTTCCAGCCCTCCGAGTACTGGTTGCTGCCTGCATGCCTCACCATGTCACTAAGGAGCAATTCCGTGGTATGAGAGAGGGAAGTCAGTCTACCAGTGGCACGTGATGGAGCTGGCACATGATAACGCATGGGCGGGACACTTGGGGGCAGAAAAGACCCAGCAGCGAGTGTTACAATGGTTCTACTGGCCGGGGGTATATAAGGACGTTAAAGATTTTGTGCCTTATGCCCCCAGTGCCAGCTGACCTCGGGGGCGAAAGTACCGAGAGACCCCCTAATTCCCCTCCCCCTAGTCAGCGAGCCATTTGAGAGGATCGGGCTGGACTTGGTGGGGCCCCTAGAACGATCCTGGAGGGGTCATCAGTATATCCTCGTAGTCATGGACTACGCCACACGGTACCCCAAGGCAGTCCCCCTCCGGAGGACAACCGCCCCGATTTTGGCAGATGAACTAATGAAAATGTTTGCCAGAGTAGGCCTCCCCAAGGAGATATTGACAGATCAAGGACCCAATCTGACGTCACGCCTAATGACCGAACTGTGCAGGTGGTTACGAATTAAGAAGGTCAGGATGTCGGTTTATCATCCCCAGACAGATGGACTGGTGGAGAGGTTCAACCAAACACTGAAGAGGATATTGCGTAAAGTGGCACAGGACGACCCCCGGAACTGGGATAAACTCCTGCCGCCCTTGCTATTTGCAATACGGGAAGTGCCCCAAGCCTCAGTCGGGTACTCCCCATTTGAACTGCTGTATGGGCAGCGCCCACGGGGAATATTAGATCTTATAAAGGAAGGGTGGGAAGAGCAGACATCCTCAGCATTGGGGTCGGCCCAGTATGTCATCAAGTTAAGGGATAGACTTCACACCTTGGGCCAATGGGCCCAGGAGAACTTGCGATGGGCTCAAGAGACCCAGGTGCGTCAATACAATCAGAAGGCTCAGAGGAGGGAATTCAGCCCAGGAGACCCAGTGTTGGTCCTACTGCCTACGGGGGACTCCAAGTTGTTAGCCCAGTGGCAAGGACCATTTAGAGTGCTAAGGAAAGTAGGGCAGGTGGACTACGAGATCCAGGTGGTTGGGAAGAGGAGGCGCAGTCAAATTTATCATGTAAATTTGTTAAAAAAGTGGGTGCCCTCGGAGGCGCTGCTAAGGGAAGCACTGACTGGTGACGTGGAATTTGGTCCCTGGGGGGAAGAGGAAGTGACCTGGGAAGCGAGCCAGCTGGGAGAGGATCTGACCCCCACCCAATGGGAAGAACTACAAAGAGTACTCAAGCTGGCGGGGAAGGGGCTGACGAATTGGCCAGAGAGGACACCACTCGCGAGTCATGCTATCACTACCGACCCGGGGCAAAAGGTGTGGGACACCATCCATCCGGTACCACGAAAGATGTGGGAGATGGTACGTAAAGAGTTACAAGATATGATCCAATGGGGCGTGGTGGAGGAGTCCTATAGCGATTGGTGGAGCTCTATCATCCTGGTACCAAAAAAGGATGGGTCCATGAGGTTTTGTATAGATTTCCGCAAGGTGAATGCCATCTCTAAATTTGATGTGTACCCGATACCCCACATAGACAAGATATTGGAGCAGTTGGGACAAGCTAAATATTTGTCAACGATCGACTTGTCGAAAGGGTACTGGCAAATCCCGCTGGCACCCGAGTCGCTTGAAAAGACGGCCTTCACGACACCTTTCGGTTTATATCAATTTGTGACCATGCCATTTGGGCTCCATGGGGCTGCGGCCACGTTTCAATGACTGATGAACCATTTCCTCAACAAGCACCATCAGTATGCCGTGGCCTATATTGATGACATCGTCATTTTCAGTACGTCCTGGGTATAGCACCTGCAACACCTAGACACTGTGCTAAAGGCCCTGATTCAAGCCGGACTAACAGCAAACCCAAAGAAGTGATACTTTGGTAAGAGGGAGGTGTCATATTTAGGGTATACTGTGGGCAATGGCCAACTGAGGCCGTCATTGGATAAGGTCCAGGCCATTCGGGACTACCCGCGCCCCACTACAAAAAGACAGGTACGCCAGTTTTTGAGACTAGCCAGGTACTACCGGCGGTTCATAGACCACTTTGCCTCACTGGCCGTGCCATTGACGGACCTCACTAAAAAGGGAAAGCCCTAACGGGTGGCATGGACCCACCAGGGTATCTGCACTTTCGACACACTGCGAAGGTGCTTAGTGACAGCACCCATGTTGTGCCAGCCAGACTTCGATAAACGGTTTGTACTACAAACGGACACATCAGAGGTGGGGCTCGGGTCGGTGCTAGCCCAAGAGGAAGGGGGGGCCGAGCGCCTGGTGTTGTACTTAAGCAAGAAGCTGTTTCCCAGGGAAAAGAACTACGCCATGATAGAGAAAGAGGCATTGGCCATTAAATGGGCTGTCAACACTTTACGTTACTTTCTTTTAGGAAACCACTTCACGTTGGTAACACGCCCCCCTGAAATGAATCCAGAATATGAAGGACACAAATGCCCGACTTTTACGATGGTATCTGAGTTTGCAGCCATACCACTTTGACATTGTCCACTGGGCAGGCAAAGAGAACCAGAATGCAGACTGTCTTTCTAGGATCCCCGAAGCGAGCCGTGGGGCAATGGCGAGTATGGGAGTTGACTTAAGGGGGAAAGTGTGTGACGGGGTGAGGCAACTCCACCACTACGGCCAACAATGGGGGAGTCAGGACACTGGAGAGGTGCGCGCCCGCGCTGCCACGGAAGCGGCGGCGCCGGCAAGGACTCATGGGGAGGGGACCGGCACGCTGGGCGCGCAGGTCCGGCAGAAGACGACAGGGGAAACATCTGGGCAGAACACCCTGCCGGGCAAAGCCGGTGACATCACCTGCGCGACAGGGGGTGGGGGCAGAAAGGACGGTGGGGCAACGGGGGAGAGGGACGTCACCCACTGAGCCTGGGGGGGGAGAAGGATAAAGGCTTGGGGAAGAACACGGGAAGGGAAGAGAGGGCAAAGGTGGCAGGTAATGGGGAAGGGAGTGCGAAGGGGCCTACACCTTTTTGCCTCTACAGCGTATGTGTAGAGGGCGGGGCGGGCGTTGCGAAGTCGTGTGTGAATAAAACAACTGGGTGAACCAGGTAGAAGTATGTAGACTCGTAACAACTACAGCTTGAGCCAAAGTTCCCTACCTAGGGGTGCAATGGTGCCTTATCTTCTGTGGGTCAGCACAGACCAGGCCCACCGACGTCGGGAGAAGCAAAGGGAACAGCAGCTCTGGGGCCCAGTGATTCAAAGGGGCTCGTGGCTCCCAGCTGTTGCCATTGGTAGTGCAGTAGTAGTAGCACCAGGGGGGAGGGGCAGCGCAGTCTGGGTGGTACTAACGGCTAATAGCGTCTAATCCCGCTCCTTCTGCCTGAGGCCCCGCCCCTTCCTGGCATGCAGAGCTGGGCTCCCCTGCCTCGCCCAGGGACCCAGTGAGTCTGTTGGCTCACCTGGCACACAGCTTACAACAGGCACTCACCAGTGGGTTGCACATGTCGCCTCGGTTGCTTTCTGCACCAGTTGTGTAACAAAATGGCAGCCGCCCTACAGAGAACACCCTATAGGAACATGTAAAAAATGAATCTGCTGAGCTGGAATTCATATGCAAATTTGACACCATCAGAATGGGTCTAAATAGGACCTGGGAATGGCTCGCCCATTCCAATAAGTTATTTTCCACTTTTGGTATTCTTGCCTTCTGATCCACGTCCTTCCTGATTGAATTAGCTCTGATATAACACTCCCATCTCTATATCCCTACTATCTGTTTCTTTTTCTTTCCCTTCATGTGTCTGATGAAGTGAGTTACAACTCCTGAAAGCTTATGCCATAAGATTGTTTGTCTTCGAAGTGCCACCAGACTCCTTGTTGTTAAAATTTGACCTGAAATGTATATATGGCTTTTTGGATTCTAAGCACAAATCGTCATCTTGGCAGACGGTTAGAGCAAATGACCCTTGTGGTTCCTTCGTGCCTTATGATTCTAAACTTATGATACAATGATCATCACTAATAATACCCTGCATCATTTTGGTCCCGCACCTTGACACATTTCTCCTAGGACACTCAGATATATTAGTTCCCTCTATCGTTACCTGCTAAACTCACACCCCTCTGGTCTGATGGCTCTTCAATGCTTCTTTTGTGAGCAGAGAGCGTCACATGACTTGTTCCTTCTGTATCTCCATCATTTGCTCCCACACTGCTGTTTTTCTCTTTCCTGTCCATTATGTCTGATTGTCTTTAGGCACTGATAAATGAGAGGGCGTCTGACACTGACGAATTAGCTGTCACATTTCTGGAAAGCTCAGGGGTGTCTTAATTGCCTTCCCATTGTCATACATTCCCTGGCTGACTTTTCATGGCAGCCATGTCCCCAGTAATTTCAAATCTGTCAAGGGGGCTCTCAGTATGAAAGCGGTTCCTGTGGCTCAAGGCCCATTTATCGCTTATGATCTTGAAGCTTTAAGTCTCATGGGTACAATACCACCCCTAGAACAGTCATCCAGCTTTGCACACAGCTCAGTTGGGGCTCGATGTCACACCATCAAAGGGTAGGCATCAATATTACCCTAGAGCAGCCATTCGGGTGTCACTGATTCTAAGGCAAGAAGGAATTGTTGTGATCATCTGGGCTGACCACCCATATAGCATAGGCTGTAGAACTGCCCCTAACATTCCTAGCATGAATTTAGCACTGGTTTCTTTAGCGATAGAGAATCCATCGTAACCCTTCATAAACTGTCCCAGTGATAAATTACTCTATTAAAAATTATACCCTATTTCCAGGATGATCTTGTCTAGTTTCAACTTCCGGTCATTAAAATAAAGGGGATATTCTTCACTGCAGCTTCCCAATCCACAAGAGGTTTTGAAGGACATTGCCCCATCGACTGGCTATAGAGACATCATTTGTCTGCAGGAAATTGAATCTGGGACATTCCAGAGCATAAGCCCACCTCCCTACTCCTCAAGCAACTCATTTCAAAATAGAATCATAGAATCGTAGAACGCTGAGAGGTCAAGTTCAGTCCCTTACACCCATGGCAGGACCAAGCACCATGTAGATCATCCCTGACAGATATTTGCCAACCTGCTCTTAAATATCTCCAATGATGGAATGTTTCAGAGGGTTGCCATTTTAGGCAATTTCAGCAAAAACAACGTTAGAACAAACAACAGGCTGGTGGATACCTATTCCAGGACAGACCCAATAAAGAAAGCAACAGAACCTCACTAGCCATTAAGTACAGCCCCCAGCTAAAACCTCTCCTACATCAAGAAGAATCTACAACCTATCATAAATGACAATCCCTCGCTCTAACAGATCTTGGGAGAAGGCTAGTCCTCACTTACAGACAGCCTGAGGCAAGTCCTACCGTCTTCACACCCCACAGCAGAAACACTAATCCAGGAACTTATCCCTGCAACAAAACCAGTTGCCAACTCTGTCCACACATCTGCTCTAATGACACCATCACAGGACCTAGCCACATCAGCTATACCATCACATACATATCTACTAATGTGATGCATCATCCTGCCGCATCCACGGTGCAGGAGGGGGATAGGAAGCAGCCTGGGGCAGAGTGCTTTTGGCGCCCGTGGGCTGACGCATTTCGGGGTGGAACCCCATCAGCTGGGTAGGGGTCAAACACTCTGAACCCTTAGGGCTCCGGGCTGGGACCCAGTGGAGACGGAGGGCCCGGGTCCCCCTAAATCCTCTCCTCCCACACACTGTACTCTGGTTGTATATGATGCACTGTCAGCCAGTTGGCCTCGAGGGTAGATACTATCACTGTTGTACCCTAAGTAGGGGAGGGACTTAGGGGTTGAGAGACCCCAAGGATTTCCCCATCTGCCCGGACTTTTAAGATGGTGGGCTCACTGGGCCCCACCCTCCGGCAAGAGAGTGGGAGCTCGCACCCTCAAGCCCGTCTCACAGGGGTAAACTGAGGCTGTGGGCTCACAGGGCCCCGCCCTCCTGCAGGAGAGTGGGAGCTAGCGCCCGTAAACCCGCCACATTCCCAGACAGAAAATATTCAAAAACAGACTGCAGAGAAAAATTGCTGAGCAGGAATTTATATGTAAATTTGACACCCTGAACCAAGGTCTAAACGGACATGGAATGGTTCGTGGAATACAATGGTTCTTGGATTACCTGAGTACCATTCAGGTACTCAACCTCCCACTACTGTTGGAGATGAGCCACAACCATTCTGATTTAGTTAGCACTGATATCTCAGTCCCACCTCTACATCCTTTTTAATTTCTTTCTTTTTCTCTTCACCATCTGAGGAAGTTAGCTGTAGTTCATGAAAACTTATACTCAACTGCCCTAATGTGTTAGCTTTTAAAGTGACACCACACTCCATGTAGTGTCAAAAATGGAGATTCCGCAATCTCCTTAGGCAATTTATTCCAGTGCTTAACCACCTCACAGTAAGTAAGTTTTTCCTATTGTCCAATCTATAAACCTCCCTTTTGCAATGTTGGCCCATTGCTTCTTGTTCTATCATCAGAGGTTAAGGAGAATACTTTTTCTCCCTCCTCCCTGTAACACCCTTTTAAGTATTTGAAAGCTGCTATCATATCCCCTCTCAATCTTTTCTTTTTCCAAATTAAGCAAATCCAATTCTTTCAGTCTTCCCTCACAGGTCATGTTTTCCAGATCTTTAATAATGTTTGTTGCTCTTCTCTGGACCCTCTCCAATTTCTCCATATCTTTCCATATCTTTCCTGAAATGTGGTGCCCAGAACACCCTTTTAGATACCTGAAAAATGCTATCATGTCCTCTCTCAGTCTTCTCTTTTTCAAGCTAAACAAGCCCAGTTCTTTCAGTCTTCTTTCATAGGTTATGTTCTTGAGATCTTTAATCATTCTTGTTGCTCTTCTCTGGACCTTCTCCAATGTCTCCACATCTTTCTTGAAATGTGGTACCCAGAACTGGACATAATACTCCAACTGAGCCCTAATGAGCGAAGTGTAGAGCGGAATAATGCCTTCTTGTGTCTTGCTCACAACACACCTGTTAATGCATCATAGAATCATGTTTGCTTTTTTGCAACAGCATCACAGTGTTGACTCATATTTAGCTTGTGGTTCACTCTAACCCCTAGATCCCTTTCTATTCTTCCTAGACAGTCACTTCCCATTCTGTATGGCTACGTCTACACTGGCACCCTTTTCCGGAAATGCTTAAAACGGAACAGTTTTTCCGTTATAAGTATTTCCAGAAAAGCACGACTAATCTGATAGCTTTCTTTGATAGGATATCGAGCCTTGTGGATAAGGGAGAAGCGGTGGATGTCATATACCTAGACTTTAGTAAGGCATTTGATACGGTCTCGCATGATATTCTTATTGATAAACTAGGCAAATATAACTTAGGGTATGTCTACACTACCCTCCTAGTTCGAACTAGGAGGGTAATGTAGGCATACCGCACTTGCAAATGAAGCCCGGGATTTGAATTTCCCAGGCTTCATTTGCATAAGCGGGGCGCCGCCATTTTTAAAACCCCGCTCGTTCGAACCCCGTGCAGCGCGGCTACACGGGGCACGAACTAGGTAGTTCGAACTAGGCTTCCTAGTTTGAACTACCGTTACTCCTCGTGGAATAAGTAGGAATAAGAAATCCTCCGGAAAAGGGCTTATTTTCCGGAGAATCGCGTCTAGACTGGCGCTTTTCTCCGGCTTATCCCCAAGCCGGAAAAAAGCGGCAGCCATGTAAATGCAAATGCCGCAGGGGATATTTAAATCCCCCGCAGATTTGCAATTCCGAAGTGTCTAATCTGCATCCCTTTTCCGGAAAAGGGGTGCAGTGTAGACACATCCCCTATGTGTTAAACGGATTGTTCCTGCCTAAGTGGAGCACTCTGCATTTGTCCTTATGAAACTTCATTCTGTTTATCTGAGACCATTTTTCCAATTTGTCCAGATCATTTTGAATGATGACCCTGTCCTCCAAAGCAGTTGCAACCCTCCCAGCTTGGTATCATCCACAACTTAATAAGCGTACTCTTTATGCCGATATCTAAGTAGTTGATGAAGCTATTGAACAGAATCGATGCTGGTTAGATCAGGGTGGACACGGCTCACTTCCAAAAGTGAAGGGAAGGTGAGAGTATCTGAAGGGGAAATTACTTATTGTGAGGATAGAGAGTTAGCCATGTTTGTCTGTATTTGGAAAAACAATGAGTCCTGCGGCACCTTAAACACTAAGGGTACGTCTAAACTACATGCCTCCGTCGACGGAGGCATGTAGATTAGCCAGATCGGCAGAGGGAAATGAAGCCGCGATTAAAATAATCGCGGCTTCATTTAAATTTAAATGGCTGCCCTGCTCTGCCGAACAGCTGTTTGTCGGCAGATCGGGGCAGTCTGGATGTGCCGCGCCGACAAAGAAGCCTTTATTGATCGGCACAGGTATTCCTCGTGGACTCCTCATTGTTTTTGTAATGAGAGAGCCATTCCATGTCTCTATTCAGATCCCTTCTGATGGTGTCAAATTTGAATATGAATTCCAGCTCACCAGTTTCACTGTGCAGACTGTTTTTGAAGTTTTTTCCCTTAAGAATGGCAACTTGCAAGTCAGTTACTGTGTGTCCAGGGAGGTTCAAGTGCTCCCTGATTTTTGAATGTTACCATTCTTGATGTCTGATTTGTGCCCATTTATTCTTTTGCTTAAAGATGGTCCAGTTTGTCCAATGTACATGGCAGAGGGGCATGGCTGGATTTAAGTGAATTGAAAATGAACAGTGCCACCTAAGAATTAATGATGGTTATTAATGTTTTTTACGAGACAGAACTATTAACTTTTCCTACCTTTCGCCTACAGTCCTTTTCTGTATTTAAATTCAAATCAGTACCTCTTTCTTCCTATGGCATTAGATTGAAAGGCAAAAACTTATTTAAGCCTTTCAGCCTAGCTGCATCTCCTGTTTTATATTTAAATTTCATCCCAGGTTCTGGAAATGGCCATAGGAGTAAACTGAAAGCAACTGTCGCAGACTATTAACAGGCAAACAATGCCTTTGAAATGTAAAATCCCACCACTTATTAAACACAGGGTACACTTCAGCACTATCCCCGGAAGCAGGTGGCTTAATCCTTATCGCTAAAGTAGAATTTCATCAAGAGAGAGGCAGCGGCTCAATAGAAATGCAGAGATACATAATTCATGAGAGAATGGACAGGATTTAATAGGCCCAGCTGTGACCTCTAGCTCAGTCATGCTGGGTTGTTTGCTGGGATGATGGCAATGTCAGATTTCAAGGGGATTAGCCAGATAAGGTTTACAGAAGCCCTTTGTTCTTACAAATGCTTCACACGCATTAAAAATATCCTACTCCGAGTCCTTTGGTATCAGCCTTGCCAAGGCTGGACAAGACACTCAAAGCAGCATGCAGAGTCTGTTTTATAGTGGAAAAGGCACACAAAAATCCCACCCCACTCAGCAGATGTCAGCGACAGCAGGGAATGGGTGTGTGGTATTGGCAGTCTCCTTCTTTCCACTGAAAAGGTAACCAGACCTTTCCCCAAGAGTCCAGAATGGTGGTCTGGTGGTGCACGAGATTGCCTTTAGTGCTCACAGTAAGTGTGGTGAACAGGAGAGAATTTACTAAGTTCGACTTCTGGGAACCCAATTTTTTTAATTGATTTTTTTTTTTAATCCTTATGGCTAGCTACACTGTGTGTGCAATAGAGCAAGGGAGAAACCACAAGACTCCTCAGCCTTAACTACAAGCCCATCCTAGTCCACAGCTCGAGTATATCCAAATTGTTACCCGCATGTTATAGATGTGGAGATGAGGCACACAGAAATGAAGAGACCTACCCAGGTTGGCATACAGTGCCTGTGGCAATGCCAGGACTAGAACCTACATCTTCTGACACCTTATCTATACTTTCACCATAAGCCTGCCTTCACTTCTGCTCTAGCATACATAGAACTTAGTTTTGCTACCAGGGCAACATCTTTGTGTGCGCCAGAGTGGTTTTATTTCTTACATTCTAGGTTGCGGTTTTCTGAGAGAATTGGGCCCCCAACTCACACTTTTTCTGGGGGATTTTGCCATCCAAGTTCTTTAGGCTCCTTTGAAAATCTCAGCATAAATATTTAATCATTTACTTGTCCCCCACTCGCCAAGTAAGAGACATATCATAAAACTACAAACACAGTAAAAAGACTTCCACTTGACGACACCATGGACCATCTGTCCACATAGCAAACAGATTGCCACCGTGGCTACATATGCAGGATCCCTGCAGGAGCTGTGTATTGTAATTTGCATAACAGGCTGTTGACACATAGGCTAAAAAAAGAAACAAATCTCCATTTGCTCTGAGGCTGTTGCCCTCCCTTGGATCTGCCTAGCTCAGAGGAGTCTCTGCTGGCAACCCTGCATCAAAATGAGTCCTTTCAGATCTTAGCATTGGCACTGTATAACACTGTACTCACACGAACACATTAAACCTCACAACTCTCTCCACTCCAGAGGTAGGTCTTATCCCCATTTTATGGATGGGGGTGTGTGGGAATTATGGCACATAAGAGATAAGTAATTTGCCCAGGCCAAACAGGTGTCAGTGATAGTCCCAGATAAACTACTAAGAAGTTTATAGCTCCAAGCACCATGTGCATTAGCAGGAGTGTTGTGAGCAAAACAGGAGAAGTACTTCTATTCTGCTCAGCACTGATAAGTTCTCAGAGGGTATGTCTATACTAGCCCCCTAGTTTGAACTAGGGAGGCTAATGGAATGAGGTGTAACAGTTAATTTGAACTAAGGACTTAGTTCAAATTACCGTTTCACTGCCGCATGTAGCCGCTGGCAGTTACTTCGGACTAGTGGAATTTAAAAATGGCGACCAGACGGGAACATGCAAATAAAGCCCAGGATATTTAAATCCTGGGCTTCATTTGCAACTTCGAATGCCTACATTAGCCTCCCTAGTTCGAACTATGGGGCTAGTGTAGACATACCCAATGGACTATGGTGGCCAGCTCTAAGTAGCATATTTCAGGAAAGATATGGACAAATCAAAGAAAGTCTAGAGAAAAGCAAGAAAAAGTATTAAAGGTCTAGAAAACGCAACTTATGAGGGAAGAATGAAAACATTGTTTAGTCTGATAAAGAGAAGGCTAAGTGGGAGACTTGATAACAGTCTTCAAGCACATAAAAGGGAGTTAGTAGTTGGAGGGAGAACAATTATTCTCCTTAACCTCTGAGGCTAGGACAAGAAGCAATAGGCTTATTTTCAGCAAGGGAGATTTAGGTTGGACATTAGGAAAAACCTCCCAACTGTAAAGCTAGTGGAGCAAATTATTTGGGGATGGGGTGCGCATATCCATAACTGGAGGCTTTTAATAACATATGAAACAAACACTTGCCAGGGATAGTCTAGATGACACTTAGGTCACCTAGTCCAGTCCTATGCACTAAGGCAGAACTATCAATGTTCCTTCCAGTCTGACACTTCTATGATCCATAGCAATGGATTATTTCATCCCCTCCACTGAAGCATCCTTCACCATAGAGAAGAGACAGGTCACAGGTATAAAAGACACAAAGGGGCTTTTATATTGAGTGCAAATAGACTTGGCTGCACTCTGCCAGATTCAAGTCTGCCCTCTCAGAATTAAGGGGCAGTGAGGCTGTGTCCAATTTTTGCATAAAACCTGGCCCCAGGTTAACTAATTGTGGAATGTAAGTAGGTACTTCTTTGACCCCTTTCATCATAGCATCTGAGCACCTCATAATCTTTAAAGGATGTATCTTCACAGCATCCCCATAAGGTATGACAGGGCTGTTATCCTATTGTACGATGGGGAACCAAGGCACAGAGAAGCTAAGTGACTTGTCAAAGGTCACACCGAAAGTCTGTGGCAGGGCACAGAATTAAACTTCAAGCTCTTACAGCTTAATGCTAGTACTCTGACCACTGGATCATACTATCTCTCTTGCTGACTACACCTAGGCTTGGACTGATTCGATTTTTATTGGTAAATGTCAGTAAACATCAATTTCATCATACACCCACAAACATTAAAAAAATGTTGATAATACTTGCAATTTACATAATTTACACTCACAAATTAAGAAAAATAATCCTTCAGAATGCATTAGCATTTGCTTTAAAGTACTTACTTTGGATATTTTGACGTGTGAGGTTGACAATGTGTGTGCTCGCAATTATAAAGCTTTATGTTTTTGCATCTCATCATCTACTGTTGTTAAATAATTAGCATCTGACACTGCCCCATAATTTCCTGCAACAGTGAAAATTGAAATAGATAAAAATTAAAAGTCATGTTTACAGCCCATATGTTTGTACAACTGTGAAGAATTAAAAAGATTAAACATTTTAAAATGCTTATGAGTAAACTATTATCCATCAAAATTATTACAACCCCCTCTCTCACACACACTGCCAAGTCTAACTCTACTGCATCTATCATGTCCTTTCCAATAGTTAAATTATCGGCCTCTTGCCAGCCATCCCTCAGCCTCTAAAACTACTGAACTCTACATATGAGAAATGTATCTCTCTTCACCAGGGAATGTGAGAGGGGCAATTGTTTCAAGGAAGACAGAAAGAAAATGGGAAACTTCTAAGTTTTAATAATGTCCACAGCTTGCTGCAATAACAGAAATCTCTTCCCAGGTGATACTCCCTCCTTACTCCCAAGCAGCATCACAAAGGGAAGAAAAAAAATCCTTCTCTGGATCTTTCCATCCTAGACCCAAGGGGGAAAATTCTCCTTCCCATTCCTACATTAGGAAAGAACACCAAATGCTAGTAACAAAGGGACGGTTAATTTCATTCAAGAAATGAGATTACTACGTAAAGCAGCAAATTCAGACAGATTTGTTCAACCAAAAATCAAGAGTCGCTGAACTTCTAGGGTCACCAGTGCTGGGTAGACTTATCAAAAGGGCCTGTTGCAACAGGAGACAGAAGGGAAGCCAGGCAGAGCTAACTGCCTTGTACAATTCTGGCAGCTGAGAGGGCAGCATTATCCTCGGGGATCCATTTCCATGTCAGAAGTAAATTCCCATTAGCACTGCAGCTATTTCAAGCAGCTGATTCATTACAATCTGCTAAAATCAGTTTCACAGAAACTTCCCGGAAAGCATGTAGCATTTTCCTGTTTGTCCAGAAGTGATACAGGTGGATAAGTTTACTTTTGTTGTGGGTTAGAGAGCCCTCTGCTGGCTCGGCATGCACCAGTGTAAACGCAAATATTGCTCTTCTGGCAAAAGCCACCAAAGAACCACATTGTCAACAGGGCTGGGGATTCTCACAAGCCATGGGCTATATAAATCCTCCAAAGTCTGGCCTCCACTAGCCTCTGAGTCTGACTATCTTGCAAGAAGAGTTTATTCCATCATGATAGGCACCTTACTAGAAATAGGATAGACCACGAGACAGACTTCATTGGATTCCCACACTTCACTTGCAAATGGTACATGAGCGTGAATGAGGCTAACTAGCCCTAGGCTATGTTTAGACTGCAGGCTTCTTTCGGAAGAACCTTTTTTTGGAAGAGATCTTCCGAAAGAGAGTGTCCATACACAAAAGTGCATAGAAAAAGCAATCTGCTTTTTCGAAAGATTGTGTCCATGCTGAATGGATGCTCTCCCGCATTTAATGGACAGAGTGGCCACCAGGGAACCTGTGCTTTTTCCTCTTTTCTCTTCTTGCGAAAGAACTCCCTCTTTCCTGTCTACACACGCCTTTTTCTGAAAGAGCTCTTTCGGGAAAAGGCTTCTTCCTTGTAGAAAGAGGATTACCAATGCCGGAAAACCCCCTCTGTTCTTTCAATTTCCTTTCAGAAGAACTTGATTGTAGTGTGGATGTAACTCAGGTTTTGTCGGAAAAATGGCCGTTTTTCCGATAAAACTCTGTAGTGTAGACATGCCCCCTGAATTTGAGGAAGTTGAAAAGGGTGGACAAAGGTTTATCAAACTCTCTCAGATCTTTTGAAAAAAATCATCAAATTCAGAGTAAAAGTTTAGCTATTGCACTCCTCTATACTCAGCCTGGGCTCTGTCTACATTACTGAAGGCTTGTAATACATACACGTACTTTCTCTTAATGTCTACATACACAAAGACCAAGATACATATAGTAGATATTGCTATACTCTATATACTATACTTGATAATGGGCTAAAGAGTATGTATAGATCTTCTTTGTGTATGCACACAAACAGAGCTTGTAATTATTAATAAATTATTATCACTACAGACCTTCAGTGTAGGGAAGAGAATATAGATGGAGTATATGGAAGCTGGATCACATAATTAATATGAGCCCAAATGGTAGTGATGACAAAGTCAATGTTTGAACAATATCCAAGGCTTGTTGCAATAACAGAAATCTGTTCCCGGATGATAGTCCCTCTTAACTCCCAAGCAGCATTACAAAGGGAAGGGAAAAAAAATCCCTCTCGGGATCTTTCCATCCTAGGCCTAAGGGGAAAACATTCTTCCCTTGCCCAGGGTACTTGCCAGACCTGAAATGATTTGCTGATGCTGGCTGTGTTTGAAACAGATCTTTTACTGTTTCTTTTACGAGCACGGCATAAACACTCATGTAATTACACTAGTAACACGAGCATACGGTGGCATATTTGGAATGAGTAGCATGGTTCAGTTTGTCTTTTTGAGGCACTGCTCTGGCATGAGGGTTTTCTGCCACCAAGGGCCAGGCCGACTGGACTCCTTAGAATGAGATATGAATACACTTGAACTGCTTTAATCCAGAAACTGTGGGAAACAGGGTTTGCTGAATTAAAAATTTTGCCAAGGGAGGGAAGGGGGTGTGGGTAGGGCACTTTCCTGCTGTTCCATGTCCCCTGCAGCTCCCAGGCCCTGCCTCCCATCACTATGGGAGTGAGGGGGAAAGCCTCTGGAAGAGCACGTCACTGTGCTGCCATTTCCCCCAGCGTGTGTGTGTGTGTGTGTGTGTGTGTGTGTGTGTGTGTGTGTGTGTGTGTGTGTGTGTGTGTGTGTGAACAGTGTGCAGAGCCACTTCTGCCTCCGCCTGCCAGGGTCTCTGTATCATGGGTGTTCCCGAATTAAGGACACTCAGAGTACAGAGGTTCCAGTGTAGTTTGTCGGTTGCTCTTAGAGACACCAGAAAAAGAACAGAGGTGCAGCTTATCCCATAACCATGACACTCCCCAGCCTGCAGGGCCAGATTAAAGAATTTCAGGGCCTGCTGCACTATGGCAATTGGGGCTCCCTTCACCGTCCCTAAACCCAGAGTGAGGGAGGCCCCGAGGGGATGTGGGGAGTATGTTGTAGAAGAGCCTGTCCTACAGGACTGGTATGGCTCTGACCCATAGGCTCTTGCAACACTGCAGCCAGGACCCACACCTCCCATTCCTGGCCTCGAATTGATATTGTGTGTCTTTCTCCCTCCCCTGCCCTGGTGATCAGGGACCCTGTGCAAGTGCACCAAGTGCACATTGGTTAATCTGGACCTGCCACTTTGACCCTTTATGAGCAACGGAGTCATGCACAGCCTACCTCATGACCAGGTGCAAAGGAGATTGTAAGGGACACTCTGGTATGTTTCCTCGCCTTTTTTGCCGGCAATCCATTCACCCCAGGGTTATTTTAAATCTAAACTCAGAGTGACCTTAACTCCCACAACTGAGAAAGCGTAAGTGTGATGAAAACGGGCCTGCAGGAGCTATAGAAAGCCAGATAAATGGTGCAAAAGAGGTGTATGTGTTTGTTCAAGTGCAGACTTCAGCCATGTTTCATGACCTTTGTTATCCATGCTGGGCTAACAAGGTTTTGTGCATGTGGATGCTCTGAGAATGGGTCTTCCTCATACAAATACCTGACTTTACACATGACTAAGGAGATCCTCTATTCCCTTTCATAATTCACTATTCTGGGTTGGGGTTACCCGCTTGGAACCCAGGCCTGCTCAGAGTGGCACTCTCTCCCCCTCTACTGGCACCTAGACCAGCCAGCAATTGATGAGTCTCTTACAGCTTTGCCTAATAGACAGGTTGCTTTTAGTTCACTTTGGTGGCTATTCTCCCCTCTTTAGTTTTACCTAGTGGAAATAAACCCATACTAGTGTAACCCTGGGTGGTCTCCAGTGAGAATATTTTGGGGTAACATTAATTGGTGGAGAATGTGGGTAGACCACCACAAGGGAACACTAGTGATAGAGCATGGGTGGACAATGATTTTATGGGAGTCATTCTAAGAATGTGGGGGTCTATGATGAAGATTAGGTGTAGAAGGAAGCTTGGCTAACAGATGGGAGTGTAGGAGGGAGTGTGGAGTGTAGGAGGGAGTTTGGGAAAGGAGGTAGTTGTGAGTTGGGGCACCGGATTGAGGTGCAAGGAGTTGGATTGTGAGATGGGGCTGGACGAGATTGTGGTCTGAGGCAAAGGATAGGGGCACCATGGAGTAGAAAGCATGTGGGGACCCTGATATGCCTGCTCCCCTTCCTGAAACAGTAGAGAGAAGGGTACCATGAAGTAGAGAGCATGTGGGGACCCAATGTGCCTGCTCCCCCTTCTTGATACATTAAAGAAAAAAGATGATATGGAGTAGGGAATGTGTGAACCCTGATATGCCTGCTCCCCCTTCCAGATGTCTGGTATTTTGTTGTGTGAATAAAGAGAAGAGCCCCCCCCTCCTGACAAAGTTTCCCCTCCTCCTCCTTCTCTGGGCACCAAGGGTGTAGATTCATTGGCCCCAGGGGAGGTTTCATTAGGTGAGTGATAGTGTTCCAAAGTGACTGAGGCCCGCATGGGAAGTGGACCCACTGAGGGCAGCTTAACCATGTGGGAGGAACCACCCCAATTCCTTGCTCCACCCTACCATAACCCAATGCTTGTTTTTTCTCTCTTTTGCGGTGCTTGTGAGGCCTATGTTCTTGAAGTTTAAAAGTTGCAGTTTTTAAAATGCTTCAGATTTTTGCAGGTTTTTATCACAGAACATCAGGAGAGCTGGTACCAGCTGAAGAGCAACAGAAACACCATGCTTTTCTGTGTTGCATGCTGTGTTCTGTGTTGCGTGTTCTGTGTCTGTCTTGTGGATGTCCTGCGCTAGCATTGTTGTATTTGGGAAAAGAGAAATACCTGTTGTACACTCATTTTCCTCTACTTGCACCATCTGTAACCAAATTATCAGCCACAGTCCCACCTCTGTGAAAAGGCCATAGTCCCTAATCCATCAGGTTTATCTGATTATCATTCTGTTTTATTTTGTTGTTGATATACATTTGTATTGTTACCTGTTCTATTGTTAAACTATTTTTTGTTTTCTCTGATCATCATTTTGTTTGTTTTATTACACTTGTATTGTTATCTGTTTTTTATTGTTAGACTCTCCCCCATCTCCAACCAAACTATCAGCTACACATCCATCTCTGTAAAAAAAAAGCCTTCGGTCAGGTTTTTCTCTGATTATCATTTTGTTGTCAATATACATTTGTATTGTTCTGGCTATCTTTTTGCCTTTCTTGATATACTGGTACATTTTCTTTATCTGTATGAAAAATCCAAAAATTGTCCTAGTAATTGAAATATTGGTATGGATGAGCGGAGGCACCTTTGTGTGGTCACCATAATTTGGGGAGACCAAGAGGTGGATAATGTTGCATAAAAAAGCCTGAACCTGAGCTTACTTGATTTATATACATGGATTTTCTAAAGCTACACCAAACTGTAAGGTCTAAGGTTTTAAACTGCAACTCATTGTGATCTTTGTCAAACTTTGTAATCTGTGTAACTCTCAGAAATTTACTGTAAACTGAAACTTTGTAATCTTTGTAACTCTCTGACACCTTGCCTGTAACTTTCTCTAAGCCGCATTCTCCCCTGAGTGAATGAAGAGAGTATGAATGTGTTTTTTGCATTTGAAGAAGGCTTGGAACAATGGACCACACGTCAATGAGTCATCACAGTCTGGACATGCTCCCTGCTGGATGAAGGGAAGTCTGGGCATGCTCCCTGATGACAAGGTGAATGAGTCACAGGGGCCATTCAGACACAATATAAGGAGAGGGAGCACATGTGAGACTCTCTTTTTTTCTTCCCCTTGCTCCTGAGAAGCTCCTCTCCAGTGTCTCTCCTCCTGACCAGCTTCCCCAGCCATGATGAGCAGACAGACCCTCCAGGATCTACATGTCTTGGCTCCTTCTGCAACCCTTATGCCTGTGTAAGAGTGTGAGTGCCTGAGGGCAGGAATGAATGGATGTGAATGAGTGAATGAATGGAGGGGTGTGTGCTTGCTTGCTTGTGTGTGTGTGTGAGAAAGAGAGAGAGAGAGAGAGAGAGAAAGAGAGAGAGAGAGAGGTAGCTCTATCGTCTTTAGTTTAAATCTTTGGTGGCTGTTCTCCCCTCTTTAGTTTTACCTAGTGGAAATAAACCCATACTAGTGTAACTCTGGGTGGTCTCCAGTGGGAATATTTTTGGGGTAACACTAGCAGCTCCTGCATTATGCTCCAGAAGTTCCAGCTTTGATCCCAGCCAGTGACAAATCTGGCAGCTTGTAGACATTGCACAATCCATTCCATGTGCTTTGAACAAATAATCATGTGTGACAAGTAACAAACCGACCAAGAGAACTGTTTGTGACTCGCCACCTGAAAACGGTGACCAAACTATTTAGCAAATGGCTATAAAGCAGGAATGCTCAGGGGGGAGGAGAGTTGGAATGAGTGGCCAGCAGGAAAGAGGGCTGTAACAACTGGCCCACCTAGTTTGTCCATGATAAGTTGGCCAATTCTAGAGCTGTGCTAGTGCTGACAAAGGCAACTGATGCCACCTTCATCCTCAAATGACTTAGGTTGAGAAGGTTTTCTCGAAGAGACCAACTAGCCCCACCCCCATCTCCTGTGTGTTTGTGAGGAGGCCAGCCCCTCTGTTTTTCGAACACAGAGTCGAGGCATCATGTCACTTAATGATTAGAGCTGAGGACTGTGAGTCTCCCAACTAGCCCCCAGTCTGCTGCTGGCTTGCTGCAAAATACCCGATTTGCTCCATCTATACAGAGAAGCTAATTTTAATTTATTTCCCAGCGGGAGCCCTGACTATTAAGCAACTAATGTTCACAAAGTGCTTTAAGGTCCTCCAATGCCAAGCATCCAATTAAATTATTGTTTGTAATTATCAGGACCCTTAAGGACAGAAGCAGATAACTCGCTTGGGGCAGAGAGAAATCTCTGCCTTTGGCTGAGCACAAAACCCCTAAGATTAAGGGGGGTGGAAAGGGTGATCATTGTCTCTTCTGAAGGGTCCAGTGTTGGTCACTGTTGAAGACCAGTTACTGGACAGGCCGGGTTATTGATGCAATCTGGTAGGGCAACTCCCGTCTTCATGGTTTCCACCTGCGTGGGGCCATATTCTATTGGCTTAGGTTATCGTTTGCTCTTTGAATTGTGTAGAATTCAATCAGGAAGAAGGCACTTCCAGGCGATCAGTCTGGGAGCTGAGGTTTAATTGCACTGATTCCTGTATACCGCACAGCACAACGGCTCACAAAGGGTATGTCTACACTACCACCCTAGTTCAAACTAGGGTGGTAATGTAGGCAACCGGAGTTGCAAATGAAGCCCGGGATTTGAATTTCCCGGGCTTCATTTGCATAAAGCCGGGCGCCGCCATTTTTAAATGTCCACTAGTGCGGACTCCGTGCTGCGCGGCTACACGCGGCACAAACTAGGTAGTTCGGATGAGGAGTAACGGTAGTTCGGACTAGGAAGCCTAGTCCGAACTACCTAGTCCGTGCCGCGTGTAGCCGCGCGGCACGGAGTCCGCACTAGCAGACATTTAAAATGGTGGCGCCCGGCTTTATGCAAATAAAGCCCGGGAAATTCAAATCCCGGGCTTCATTTGCAACTCCGGTTGCCTACATTACCACCCTAGTTTGAACTAGGGTGGTAGTGTAAACATACCCAAAGAGACTGAGGGGACAGCAGCAGCAGGCTGCTCACTGTCTTTTAGCAGCCTCTGCTGATGCCTCCTTGAGGCCCAGTAAAGTCCCGTTGATTCCACGAGGCTTTTCAGTGAGCACATTCATGAGGTTTCAGCCTGTGTAAGGACTTAGGGATTAACCCCTTCTAGAAACGGACCAAAATCAGGGGCAAAGAAGGGAGTTTTCATTTCTAACAAACCTACTGGCCCTTTCCCCTCCAGTGAGCCACTGTGTGAAAGTCCCCTGCAGCCTCTTCCCGCCGCATAAACGTTTGCAGTCCCTGAGGTTTTATTTTAAACGCACACCCTTTGCTTTGCAGTCACAGTGTGTTCTGCATCTCGCTTTTTTAGGTCGGCTCTATTTTTGCTGCCTTGTATCAAACACAACCTGCTTGTCTTCACTTTCAAGGCTCTTCACAGCTTATCCCCACCTACCCGCCATCTCTAGTTCGTTACTGCGAGGTCTATTCCTGCCTCAGTTGGCAGGGGGACCAGCTTTCATCACCCACTGGTTACATTTTCAGCAAGCACCTGTGAGCAGTCTCCTGCACTGTCCCTTCAGGCTGGAAACAGCTCCCAGGAAATACGTACACAGCAACTTCATTATCCTCCTTTGGATCCTGCCTTAAAGCTCTGCTCTGATGTGATGCCTTTAATAAAGACACCAACAAATGATTAGGGAGGCTGGTGGGCAGAGCTAGCAGACCACCATACTGAACAGCAATGTCTCCATCGGTGCAGGACCTAGAGGTGCAGGAAGTGCTCTGCACCAGCTGTGACCCCAGCTTTGGCTCCCTTATCCCTGTCCACATCCTCCCCTCCCAGAGTGACAGTCCTGCTCCTGACGCCAGCTCTGGGGATGTTGACATGGACAGAAAGGTTGGGGGTGTTCCCTGTAAGCAGCGTGCTTGTGAATTCATGCTGCACAGCTGATTAGCAGAGCTAGGTTTGTGTATCTCTTGGTGGTGCACATCCACATACCAAAATTATTCCACACACGGATGAAAAAGATTAGAGGGAACATTGGGCATGAGGTAAATGCCTGGGGACCACTGCTTTATAGTTCTGTTAGCTGGCTTTCCACACCCCCACTCTCAAAAGAGTTCCAGTGACACTGAATGTCTTAATAGTTCCTTGTATACTCCTGCCTGCTCATTGCATCCATCTGTTGTCACTCTGCTTTATGAAACACAAACAGCTACAGATGGTGCTGAAGCACAGATTCTGCACTGGAGTGGAGGTGTATAAAATGGGGCCCACCTAAGGACACCCCTCTCCCCAAATCCTCCAGACCCAGGTCTGCTGGGGGGGGGGGGGGAGCAACCCATCATAGGCTCTAGGTGCTGCCTCTCCCCTCTTGTGGCAAAGGTGACAAACTGCAGCAAGGTGCCAGCCAGACACACCGGCAGGGTGAAGCAGCTGCAGCTACAGGAGAGCCCTCCAGATGTTCAGGAAACTTTCTTGTCTTTTCTTAACTGATTCTGCCCTTTGATACGTTGTTTGCTTCGACCTTCTTCCCAGCAGCCTAAATTAATAGGAAGTAGCTGCTGAAGCTAGAAAACGCTTTGCAGCCTCTGATTCCATTGAACTCAGTGGGCAGTGGGATCGACAGACTTCCTGAACCTCTGGGCAAGACAGAGGGTGGCCCAGCTCCAGGCCCCTAGAAGGGGCGGGGCCGTGAGCAGACGGGGCGGAGCTAGTTTCTCCCAGGTAGGGGGATTTGAATCATGGAGCCCTGGAGCAATTGCTCCCTTTGCACCCCTCCCCCAATCACCAGCTCATCCCAGGAGGCACTCAGCACCTTGCAGGATAAGCCCATGTATATAGACAAGGACCAGAGGCTCAATCAGCATAGCTCCAGTCGCTGTAACTTTGCATCAGGAACAACAGCAAGGGGGGAGGCGTGGTTAAGGAGGAAAAATTAGTGAGTAACTTTATATTTCCTTCCCTTTTGAATCTCACTGACTATGAAAGGAGCCTAATGAAATTAAAAGGGGAATCTGTCCTGATTTGTACATCTTAATAGTTCCCGGTTCTAAAGCCGTTAGACTCTAGAAGACGGGGAAATGGAGGGTTATGAGAATGTGATAAGAATTAATGAAATGTAACCCAACTTTCATATAATTAAAACCAGGAATTTCTGCAATGATGGCTCACGCTAAGTACAGTTTTGGAGGTTGGGTTGATTAAAGCTCGTGACTGGCTATGCATGATTAGATTAAAATCTATTAACTAGAGAGAGTTTCTGTCGGGCATATGGGAGGATAATTTGGTTACATAACTAGCAACAGGATTTGCACTTTTGCGAATGTTGTTTCAGGGAATCAAACTGAGCGGCAACCTGAATATTTAGCCAGGGATTTTTTTGTCTTGGTAACATGATCATCGGCAGATCTTGTCAGAATCTGTAACTGGAGCGTTCTTGTCTTGACAGCAATGAACAAAAAAGATAAGGTCTGACGGCCTAGTTATTTGTAAGCAGGGATTCTTTTCATTATACTTTTAAGGACAGCTTGAATTAGGCAGGCATTAGGGAAATTCATTGCTGGTTTGGTAGATATTCTCACTCCAGAACTCTCCCTTAGGGCTTGCTGGTTGGCATTGGCTGTTAGGACTAAGGGCTTGTCTACACGGTCACTTTCCTGCGCTGTAACTTTCTCACTCAGGGGTATGAAAAACGACACAGCTCAAGTGCAGCAAGTGACAGCTCAGTACAGTGACCATGTAACAGCTTCTTGGTGCTGTTAGCCACTCCCCTCATGACGAGGGCTTACTTCGAGCACTGGGGGAGCTCTCTCCCAGCACTGCTGCTGGGATGACACTGCCCCGAATTCATTTTAAACTGTGTAGACAGAACCTAAGGCAAGCACATTAGTACAGCTAAAGAATTCCTCTGTTCCAGCATCCTGGATAACTCTTGCTCTTCACTGTATTTCAGAGAAAAAATTACCATGTGACTTTGAAATTCAGTATCCATGAAATCAAGTGGCTTACAGAGAGGGATGTAAAATAGCTTCCGCGTGATGAGATGGTAATAAAACTGGGACTTTTCAGCTTGGAAAAGAGAAAACTATGGGGTGAATATGACAGAGCCCAGTAAATCATGATTCATGCGGAGGAAGTGAAAATCAACTAAAGTAAATAAGGAAATGTTATTTACTCCTTCTGATAACACAAGAACAAGGCGTCGTCCAATGAAATTAATAGGCAGCAAATTTGAAACAAACAAAAGGAAGGATTTCTTCATACAATGCTGTGTCAACCTGTGCAACTCCTTGCCAGCAGATGTTGTGAAGGCCAAGACTATAAAAGGACTAGATACATTCATGAAGGATTGGTTCATCAATGTCTATTATGCAGGATGGGTAGGAATGATGTCTCTAGCTTCTGCCAGAAGTTTGGAATAGATGACAGTGGATGGATCAGTCTTAGGCTGTGTCTAGACTACATGCCTCTGTCGGCAGAGGCATGTAGATTAGACACATAGGCAAAGGCAAATGAAGCTGTGATTTAAATGATCGCGGCTTCATTTACATTTACATGGCTGCTGCGCTGAGCCGACAAACAGCTGATCAGCTGTTTGTCCGCTCAGCGCGCTAGTCTGGACGCTCCCCTGCCGACATCAAAGCCCTTTGTCGGCAGCCCCGTTATTCCTCGTGGGATGAGGTTTATCGGGGCTGCCGACAAAGGGCTTTGATGTCGGCAGGGGAGCGTCCAGACTAGCGCGCTGAGCAGACAAACAGCTGATCAGCTGTTTGTCGGCTCAGCGCGGCAGCCATGTAAATGTAAATGAAGCCGCGATCATTTAAATCGCGGTTTCATTTGACTTTGCCAAACAAACAAATGTACATGGCTCGGTCGACGGAACCATGTAGTTTAGACGTACCCTTAATGATTCCCTGTTCTGTGCATTCCCTCTGGGACTGGCCAGTGTCAGAAGAAAGGGTACTGAGCTAGACAGACCTTTGATCTTACCTTGTATGGCCATTCTTAAGTTCTTGGGGCCTGATGTTGGGACACAACTCATGGGGCTTTCATCCTTGCCCTGCACTGTTCTGCCAAAGTACTATGAGCCAGTGGCCCCCAATCCTGGAATACTCTTGAGCGTCACTCAAAGGATGAAGGACATTGTGTGCAGTGGCTGAGTCATAAGCTCTGGGTTCTACTTCCATGTCTTCCGGAGACTTCCTGGGTGATAAGACGAAAACTGTCAGACTTGGATTCCTCGTGTTCATCCCCTCAATCAGTGGACCGATTTATAAATGTGCTGAAATCCAGGATTGAGGCATCTAGGTCAACTCATCAGCCAGTGAAAGCTGATGTAGCTCAATGGAGTAAGGTCACTTTACCTCAGGTGAGGAGCTGGCCTATCTAACATTAGCCCCCCTGGTTTGCCAATGATGCCTTTTCCTCTCTGTGTCATGTGCTCCTCATCTGTAAAATGAGACTACTTCCCTGCCTCAAGAGTGTGGTGAGCGTTAATTCACTCATGCCAGATGCTATCATGAGGAGCATCTTTGAAATGTCTATGACAATAGCACGGTTGTGCTGCACAGGGAGCTAGTTCAGGGTTGTGGAGTTAGACCACTGAATTTACACCTGGCTTCCGATAACAGTGCATCCTCAGCTCATCGGCATCTCCTCATCTCCAGTCACAGCCATATGCAAGGTCCTCATCACCGGCTCCCCCTGCTGGGCTCTCCTTTAGCCTGCAACAGCCTTCCCAGCCTCCTCCTGACTCCCGCTGGCGTGTTCCGAGGTTTGTGCCTCCAGCCAAGTCACATAAGAGACTACACGAGCAAGTGTAAACACATCTTCAAGTACCCCCTCAGGCTTCCCTGTCATTCCCTATGGGCCCAACTCCTGGGCTCTCCCTGCGGGGGGGGGACTTACCTACACAGTTCTTCCTCCATTGTTTCCTGTCTCCTAAACCCTACCCCAGTGCTTCCGCCCATCACAATCTGTCTCCACCACAATCTCCCCACAAACCAGCTCCCTCCAGCTTCTTATAAGGCCTAGCTGCACCTCCTCGGGCCCAGAGACAATGAATCACCCCCTTCCCTCTTAGCTGCAGATTATGACTAACGGGATTCTCTCCTTTGCCTTGCAGCTGATGCATCTAAGCCCAACCACAGACTCCAAGAGGGGAGAGGTGCTGGTCCCAACTAAGTATGTTATTCAGCCCTCAGATAGGGTTGCTGCATGCTTGGAGCATGAAACCGATTTTGCACTAATTCTGTCACACCAACTTCTATGACAGGTGTTGCATCCACTTCTGCCTCTTCATAAGGCTGCTATCTAACGTAAGCACATCCTCTACCCTGTTGCTTCCAGCTTTGTTAATTATGTAGCTGGAGTCCGTGTACCTTGTTTTGAGTTTCCCCGCCACCTCCACAGTAGGAGATCAATGGGAGCAAACTCTTACTATTCACAGAAGCAGGCTGCCAGCAGAAGTGCCCTCTGAGTTCAATACAGCAAGTCTTAACTAGACTCGCTAAATCAAACTCCAGAAGATTGATCGCGGCAGTATCAATCTTTCATCTAGTGAAGACATGGCCTTTCTCTTGTAGGCTCTGAAAGGCAAAAGAACTGGTGGTTAGCAGCCAGCACTCTGGGGGTACGTCTACACTACAGCGCTAATTCGAACTAAGCTAATTCGAACTAGCGCATCTAGGACTAAAAACTAGTTCGAATTAGCGTTTTGCTAATTCGAACTAGCGCGTCCACACTGATTGGACGCAGGGGGGCATTTAAGGGCAGCTGAAACCGGTTCTGGCAGGGCATCAGGTCAGTAGTTGCTTTGTGTGGCTGCTGTCTGAGGCTATCTGAGGCTCGAGCTTAAAGGGACCCCCCTGGACAGCCGGTTCTCAGCTTTTCCTGCTTGCTTGCCAACCTCGCCGAGGGACAGCAAAGCGTTGGTCTCTGTGCCCGTCTGTGTTGGTGCTTCCCTTCGGGGGGGGCCGCCGCAGGTGGCAACATGGAGCCACGGCTCGCCCTGCACCTTCTGGTGCACATTCTGGACTTGCTGCTGCAAGCCTGCCAGCAATGGCTCGAGGCTGCCTGGCACCACCTGGTGAACGTCAGCCCCCTGCCTCTCCGCCTGGCCGCCCTGGGGGCCGTGGAGGAGCCGCGGCGGCGCCCCGGCACCGGCGTGCCCCACCGCGTCTGGCGTCTGGACACCATCACCGACTGGTGGGACCGCATCGTCCTGGAACGCTGGGAGGACCGACAGTGGACCCAGAACTTCAGGATGAGGAGGGACACCTTCCTGGAGCTCTGCGAGTGGCTCGCCCCTGCCCTGCGCAGAAGGGACACTCGCATGAGACCCGCCATCCCCCTCCAAAAGCGGGTGGCCATCGCCCTATGGAAGCTCTCCACGCCGGACAGCTACCGATCCGTCGGGAACCAGTTCAGCGTGGGGAGATCCACCGTCGGAGCGGTGCTCATGCAGGTATGGCGCTCGTCGGCCACCGATCCGGGGGGGAGGGGGGCTGCGAGGAGGGGATGGGCTGCCCCAGGGACAAAGGGGGGGCGGGAGGAGGCGAAAGTGCCCCGCACCGGAGGGGTCGGGCTGCCCCAGCCGTACTACATGCTGCCAGAGGGGTTGCTTCCGGGAGTGGGGCGCGGGGCACTGCCAGGGCACGAACGCTCCCAGCCACCCGGGCGCCCCACTGATTGGCGCTTTGCTGTGTCTCTCTCCGCAGGTGGTCAAGGCCATCAACCGGGTGCTACTCCGCAGGGTGGTCCGCCTCACCGACCCGGACGCCGTCATCCGGGGATTCGGCGCCCTCGGCTTCCCCAACTGCGGGGGGGCCATCGACGGGACGCACATCCCCATCCGTGCCCCGGAACACCAGGCGTCCCGGTACGTCAACCGCAAGGGGTACTTCTCCGTGATCCTGCAGGCCGTGTGTGACCACCGGGGCCAGTTCACGGACATTAATGTGGGCTGGTCCGGCAAAGCACACGACGCCCGGGTGTACCGCAACTCCTCCGTGTGCCAGCGGCTGCAGGCTGGGACCTTCTTCCCCGACCGCCACATCAGGGTCGGGGACGTGGTCATGCCCGTGTGCCTGGTGGGGGATGCCGCCTACCCACTGCATCCCTGGCTCATGAAGCCCTACACAGGGCACCTCAATCCCTCCCGCCAGGCCTTCAATGCCAGGCTGACCAGGGCCCACATCGTGGTGGAGGGGGCCTTCGGACAACTGAAAGCCCACTTTCGATGCCTCCTCACCCGTCTGGACCTGGCCGAGCACAACATCCCTCCCGTGGTGGCAGCATGTTGTGTGCTCCACAATTTGTGTGAGCGGAAGGGGGAGGCTTTCCTGCCAGCCTGGATGGCTGAGGCTGACCGCATGGCTGGACACTACGGTCAGCCCCGCACCGCCGCCATCCGGGAAGCCCAGCGGGGGGCCGTCCGGATCCGGGAAGCCCTGCGGGAGAGCTTCCTGGTGGAGGAGGAGGACTGACCTCTCCCTGCATGCCCCACTGGGGCCTTCTTCCACCCTACCCCCCTTCCCCTTTCCCCTCCCTACCTACTGTCAAATAAAGACACCTGGTTTTGAAACAAAAATGTCTGTTTATTTCACAGAACTGGGTAGTGGAAGGGAGGAATGAGGGTTGGAGAGGGGAGGGGGAAACCTGGGACGAGGGAGCTGGAAGGGGAGGGAAGGGAGGAAGGGAAAGGAAAGCTCAGGGGTGGGAGTCCGGCTGCCTCTCCTGTCTCGCCACACTGCGGTTCCGGGGGCATTGGTGGGAAATGGTTGTGGAGGGGGGGGCAGGAAGGACAGGGGGTGTGGAGGAAACAGGAGCGGAAGCAGGAGCGGGAGCAGGAGGGGGAGTAGGAGGGGGAGCAGGAGGAGCAGGGGGAGGAGGAAATGGGAAGCGGTCCAGCAGGCTCTGGAGGTGGCCTCGCAGGGCACAGCCCTGCTCCTCCAGGGCCTCCAGACTCCTCCGGCGCAGCCTCAGGTCCTCCTGGACCCAGTGGTCCTGGGTGCGGAGCTGGTGGTCCATGAACCGGAGGTGCCGCCGCTGATACTCCTCGTTCCTGGCTTTCCTGCTTGCCCGGGCACAGGCAGCTGCTGCAGGCGGGGTGGTGCGCCCTGCAGGCCCAGGTACTGCAGCTGTGGTGCAACAAGATCAGCGGTCAATTACCCCAGGGGCCCAGGTGTGTGAAACCCAGCTCCCTTCTGCAAGGCCAGGGCCCCTGCAGGATCCCCAGCTGCTGCTCCGTGGTGGGCAAGGCCCAGGCGCATGGTCCCGGGGCTCCCTCTTGCCCCAGCCCCCCGTACACATAAGGGCTACGTCTACACTGGCCCCTTTTCCGGAAGGGGCATGTAAATTTCACCAGTCGTAGTAGGGAAATGCGCGGGGGATTTAAATATCCCCCGCGGCATTTAAATAAAAATGTCCGCCGCTTTTTTCCGGCTTTTAAAAAAGCCGGAAAAGAGCGTCTACACTGGCCCCGATCCTCCGGAAAAAGCGCCCTTTTCCGGAGGCTCTTATTCCTACTTTGAAGGCTCTTATTCCTACTCTGTGGGGTGCCTCGGGGGTCCCGGGTCCCGGGCAGGCTGGCGGCAGGCTCCTGGCTCTCAGAGCCCTCCTCCTTCTCCTCCGTCTCCAGGAGCGAGCCCTCTGCCCCGGGGTCAATCACGTCCCGAGGGCAGGGACGGCATGAGGCCCCAGGAGGCGGTCCAGGGCGTGGAAGTGGGGGCAGGCCTCTGGGTCAGCCCCTGGCTGGCAGGCCCGGGAGTAGGACTGCTGCAGGTCTTTGACCTTGCAGTGGACCTGCTCCCGGCTGCGCTGGTGGCCCCTGGCGGCCAGGCTGGCAGCCATGCGGCCATAGACGGCCGCGTTCCAGTGGCTAGTGCGGAGATCGTGGACATTGGAGGCTTCCCCCCAAACCTCGATGAGGTCCACGATCTCCGCACTTGACCAAGCGGGCGCCCACCTTTTGCGCCCCCGGGCAGGCTCCTGGGAGCCGCCAGGCTGGTCCTGGGGAGCAGTGGAGGGCTGGGAGCCCTCGGATGGCTGGCTCATTGTGTGGCAGGTGCAGGGTCTGCTGGCACGGGTGCTTGCAGCCTTGCAACTGGCACAAACTGTGTAGCCAGCCCGTGGCCCTTTAAGGGCTCCGGGGCCAGGAGGGGGGCAATAGAGTTTCCCTGGTGTTGGCCAGAGTGGCCACCAGGGAAACCTGGGGAGGGCTAGCCTCCCACTAGTTCGAATTAAGGGGCTACACACCCCTTAATTCGAACTAGCTAGTTCGAACTAGGCTTAATCCTCGTAAAATGAGGTTTACCTAGTTCGAACTAAGCGCTCCGCTAGTTCGAATTAAGTTCGAACTAACGGAGCGCTAGTGTAGCGCCTAGGAAAGTTAGTTCGAACTAACGTCCGTTAGTTCGAACTAACTTTGTAGTGTAGACATACCCTGAATGAGGAGCCTGGAATTCTTGGTTCATTTCTGCCACTGATTCTGTCCGGGCATGTCGGTAAATTTTTCTACCAACCACCTTTCACAGGCGTATTGTGGGGCTGAATTAATATTTGCTCTTGGCATATTGAGGCAGTATATTCATACTAAGTAGATGTTTGACTTAAAAGAACAAGGCTCCCCACTTCTCCTTTGTTTACATCACATTCTGATGCTTGATATTTATGCGTTGGTGCAAGAATCTCCTCCTTGGCAGCTATTGCTTTGGGGACCGTCCTCTGTGTATCTCTTTTTCCAAACCATATCTGAAATCACTCCTTTCCTCCCAGCTCTCTTTCCCTCGCTTCACCGGCCTGTTATTAATTTAGCTTTGTCAACTTGCCACTTCAAGCCACTTGCATAGAAGACCCTTTATGAGACATGTGAAGTGTTGGGGATAATTTACTATAAACATGCTGATGTGATCAGAAGCTAGGCTGCCTTCCCTTCACCAGATGATTATTGTGCACATTGCTACCTGCGGTGCGGAAGACCCGCAAATGGCAAACATAACAGGCTACAGAATAAAATCTCATTACTGAGAGATGGGCAATCACTTCCCTTCCAGAGTGAGATGCAGTAGATTCAATTTGTTTGAAGAGTAGGTCAGGTCACGACAGAATTTATAAACTCTATCAACATTCCTGCTGTAAGATTTTTCTTCTTCCTGACACGGGAGCACAGCAAAGTGAGCTACAACATTTTGAATAAAACAACAGAGACAAAGATGCCTTGAGATAAATCACTCCGCAGAATCACAGGAGTGACCTGTACTGTGAAATTAACTGGCTCACAGCATGGTTGGTGTTAACACTTGACTAAGTAGTGCTCTAAGAAGCAAATCACAGTAACAATAAAGCTGGAAATGACCCATGAGATATCCCATGACTCTTTGATTCAGAACAGAAGAAAATCAAAACAAAATTAAATTTCACACAAAGCATTTTTAAAAACTTGTCTTGGACCAATCAAAACATTTCATTTTGCTTTCAATCAGAATGTTACTGGCTGAATGATCAACAGCTTTCAACCTTAGAGCAACAGTCCATTCTGGGTTTGGTTTTTTTCCTAAAAAATATTGCATCGCCACCAATGTGATTCCACCATTTTGCTGTCACTGAATCAATATTGTCCACTGGAGACAGCATTGTGAGAACATTTCCAACCAGTTTCTATTACACAGTGTGACGGGGCGGACAGGCCCCGCACTGAAGGGCAGGGGGTAGCCCAGGCCCAGCTGGCTGAGAAGGCCCCGCCCATCCAGCCCTGCAGGGCATGCTGCCAGCAGAGCCTGGGTATAAAAGCAGAGAGAGCCCTGCAGCCAGGGAGGCCGCAGGGGGAAGGAGTAGCCCAGGCTGTGCCGGTGTTTCTGCAGCAGCTGAGACCGGAATCGCTGCCCTTGCCCAACCTGGAGGCAGAGCCAGCAGCCGCCAACCCCAGGGAGGCAGGGCTGCACCTGCAACCCCGACAGCAGCCCCGGCAGGTACTGATTCTGATGGACCGCAGGGGAGCCAGAGCGTGGCAGGAAGCAGCCCAGGGCAAAGGACTGATAGAGCGGCTCAGCGTGTATCAGCCGGATTCCCCGCCGAGCAGGCAGGAGCCACAGTCCCTGCCGAATGGGCCCTGGGCTGGGACCCGGTGTAGAGGGAGGGTCCGGGTCCCCCACCGGCCATTTTCCCATCCCTGGACAATCAACCCCTGGTCCAGGAGAGGCTTTGCTGGGTGGTTAGTCCTCAAGGGCTGCATTTACCCCGATAGAGGGGCAACAACTCCTGAACCAGGGCGCTAGAGCCGTATTTACCCCGATAGAGGGGCCTGGACATTGCATGGGAACTGTGGGTACCGTAGCTGCCCTGATAGAGGGTCCTGCACATTGTATTGAGACTGGGGGAGTACCGTGGATGCCGGGGTTGAGGGGCCTGAACGAGGTCAAAGAAACCTTAGGGAGGGGGGTGTACCCTTTGACACGCAGCCATGATTCAACCCAATTAATTTCACAGAGATCAGCATTGGGGAACTGATTTCATTGGGCTTCCGATCAGGCCCTCCAATTTGGTCTAAGAGTTTTGGGGTTTAGTATCTTTAAAAAGGAGCAGCTCAATCCTGCTGCTCTGGAAGTCGGTTGTAATTTTGCCAATAATTCCATTGGGAGTGGGAACAGGAGCAGGCACTGTGACTGCAACGGGAATTAAGTTCTAGATGTGTTCCTCCAAAGAGTCCCATGTTTCCTGGGTCTGTCCTGATAGGCCAAGAGGGGGAGTTTGGCCCAGGCTTCCCATCTGAGAGGACCCCCAAACCTAGTGGCATTACAACCTGACACATTCATAGAATCATAGAGCTGGAAGAGACCACACGAGGACATCGAGTCCAGCCCCCTGCCCAAAGCAGGACCAACCCCAACTCAATCATCCCAGCCAGGGCTTTGTCAAGCCAGGACTTAAACACCTCTAGGGATGCAGATTCCACCACCTCCCTAGGGAACCCATCCCAGTGCTTCCCCACCCTCCTAGTGAAATAGTTTTTCCTAATATCCAACCTAGCCTCCCCCACTGCAACTTGAGACCATTGCTCCTTGCTCTGCCATCCATCACCAGAGAACAGCCTCTCTCTATCCTCTTTGGAACCCCCCTTTAGGTAGTTAAAGACTGCTATCAAATCCCCCCTCATGATGCCATTCAAGTTTGGTCCTTAGATGCCCATGTTCTGGGTCTGGAACACCCACAGGGAAAAATGAGTGGGTTCTGAGCATCCTTCCATGCCCAACTCCCTCAATCCATGCCTCTCATGCACCAGTGGCCCCACTGACCAACTCCTCCCACTCTCCCAGCGTACAACAAACAGCTGATTTGCAGTGTTCAAGTTCTGGGAGGGAGCGAGGAAAGGGGAGAAGAGAGGATGGGGCATGTGTGCGGAAGGAGGCAGGACGGGAGGTTGGAGGAAGGGGTGGAGTGGGATAGGTCAAGCACCACTCACAAGAAAAGTAGTCGGCGTTTCTACTTCCACCTCTCTTTGGTGGGGACAGAGGGGCAGACGGACCAAACCTGAATGTGCCCCACATTAGCCACTTGGAATGTTGGGAGGTTACTAAACAATGTGACACTTTGCAGTCCCTGGCGTGCTTTAACGATACACCAGCAAAAGCGATGTGCATGTATTTCCAGATGGCCCTCGCTGCTGTCAGCTCAGATAGAGAGACTGGGCTTGAAATGATTCAACAAACTGCCATGTTTACAAGGGCGTCATCCACATTATTTGAGAGCTTGCGAGGCTCCCATTCCTCCCTCCTAGGAACAGCCCTGTAATTACCCGTCATAAACCAGGGCCTGCAGAATGTAATGGGAAACCTGCCGTGAACAGGACTGTCAGCAAGGAAGAGGGAAGCAAAGAAATGCAGAACTACTGAAACAGACACCTCCCTGGAAACCAGGAAGCCTGTTGGGATCCTTGACATCCACAAGACCTTAGTTTTTGAAGACGGGCAAAAGCTCCTAATTTCAATGGGTTTCCAATGAGAGCAAGCAATGCAGAACACCAGTTACCTGCCTTCGAGGAAGACTCAGCCAGTTCCCGGGGGATTTGAGTGTGGGGTTCAATGGACTCTGAAGCAGCCGGAGGCAGTGTCCCCTGTAAGCTGAGCACTTGGGTGGCTGCCCAGGAGCGATTCAAGTGCCACCCATCTGATTAGCAAAGCGCCCACAGCTGCCCACACATGTTTCTATTGGTGGTGCACATCTGCACATACCTCCGCACACATAAGAAAATGTATTCCACCCATGGATGGAAAAAATTAGAGGGAACATTGATCCAGGGTATTGGGTCATTAACCCCATCCTATCCACCCCTATTCTTTATAGGAGGAAGCACAGCTGAGCCAGACACAAACTTTGGCTCCAGTTATAAATGTCAGGATATTCAGATCACAACAGCAAGTTGGTTCAGTCAAGGATTTTCCAGAGGCATGTGTGGCACTCTGGGAAGATGCAACCCTTGTCCCAGTGTAACCCGTACACCTGCAGAGTATGGGTCACGGTCCCATGTAGTGGCACTTACACCATTTACAGCGAGAGCAAATGAGTTTGCTCTACAGCCTTAGCTGAGTGCCAGGTGGCTTTCAGTTCAAGCTGCAGAGGTCCCAGGTTTGGTTCCTCCTGTGGGTATGTCTACACTAGCTTGTTAAATCCCGGGCTTCATTTGCAACTCCACTTGCCCTAATTACCCTACCTATCTCAAACTAACGAGCTAGTGTAGACGTACCCTGTGGGTGTTATACCAGCATGCTCAGCTGTTGGAATTAGAGCTATACATGTAGCTGATTTTGTGTTTCACTGGCAGTCTAAAAAAACATTTTGGGTCAACTCAAAATGAAAAGTTTCTGAAATTTTCAGTGAAGCAAAAGGTTGAAGAAAAATTGTGCTGTTTCTTTTTTGATTAATGGAAGTAGAGGAAACCAAGTAGAAAAAGCAAACTACTTTTGTTTCAAAAATGTCAAAACTAAGTGTTTTGAATTTTTTCCAGTATTTTTTTCCAACACAAATAATGTGATGAAACCAGAATAAATATACACAAAACATTTTGTTCTTGCCAAATCTGTACGGTTGGCTGAAAAATGCAGCAGCCAAAAAATTCACACAGCTTTTAGTTTGAATGAAAATACAACAGCAGAAAATATAATGTTGTCTTTATATACATCCATGGTACACCCACATCTTGAATGCTGTGTGCAGCTCTGGTCACCTCATCTCAAAAATATGTACTGGAATTGAAAAAGGTACAGAAAAGGTCAACAAAAATGATTGAGGGTTTGGAACAGCTTCTGTCTGAGGAGAGATTAGAAAGACTGGGACTGTTCGTCTTGGAAAAGAGATGATTAAGAGAGATATGATAGAAGTCTATAAAATAATGATTGACATGGAGAAAGTGAATAAGGAAGTGTTATATACTTTCTCGGAACACCATAGGTAGGCATTACCAAATTAAATTAATAAAATTTAAAACCAAAAAAGAGGGAGTATTTCCTCATACAACATATAGTCAACCTGTGGAACTCTGCCAGAGGATGTTGTGAAGGCCAAGACTATAACAGGGTTCAAGAAAGAATTAGGCAAGTTCGTAGAGAATAAGTCCATCAATGAATATTAGCCAGAATCGACAGGGAATGCCCCTAGAACGGTGGCCAGAAATGGTGAATAGATAACAGGGGATGAATCACTCAGAGTTTGCCTGTTTTGTTCATTCTCTTTGGGGCACTTGGCACTGGCCACTGACAGAAGACAGGCTCCTGGGTTAGATGGACCTATGGTCTGACCCAGTATGGTCTTATGAGCTTAGCAGTAGTCCCGCCAATGAGGATATTGAAGTGGTATGGGAGGGACCAAGCTAATGTCTTTTCCCTATGTACTTCAGGACTATTCTGTCTTCTCTAGGCAATGGCCCCTCTGCAGAATCTCCTCCCAGGGGTGCGAAAGGTAGCAGTACCTTTTTCCAAAGGTGTTTGGGGAGAGGGCTGCTTGACTCCTTTGCTTGCTAATGAGAAAGCTAGCTTTGCCATTGTGTCAGAATAGTTTGGGGCTGTAATCAATCAGTATCTCTAAGGGTATGTCTACACTACAAAGTTAATTTGAACTAACAGACGTTAGTTCGAATTAACTTTAATAGGCGCTACACATATAAACCACTAGTTTGAACTTAATTCGAACTAGCGGAGCGCTTAATTCGAACTAGGTAAACCTCATTCCACGAGGACTAATGCCTAGTTTGAATTAAGTAGTTCGAATTAAGGGCGGTGTAGCCACTTAATTCGAACTAGTGGGAGGCTAGCCCTCCCCAGCTTGCCCTGGTGGCCACTCTGGGCACCACCAGGGAAACTTGTCTGCCCCCCTCCCGGCCCCGGAGCCCTTAAAGGTGCACGGGCTGGCTACGGTGCCCGTGCCAGGTGCAAGCCTGCCAGCACCCAGCCAGCAGACCCTGTACCTGGCACGGCACGAGCCAGCCACCTGCTGCCACCCAGCCCTCTGCCTCTTCCCAGGACCAGGCTGGCAGCTCCCAGGAGCCTGCCCGGGGCCTCAAGAGGCGGGTGCCCGCCTGGTCTAGTGCAGACATCGTGGACCTCATCCACGACCTCTGCACTAGGCACAGGAAAGTGGCCGTCTAGGGCAGGATAGCTGCCAGCCTGGCTACCCAGGAGCAGGTTTGCATGAAAATCAAGGTGGTCCAGTGAGACCCCGACCCTGAGCTTAGAACATAAAAACATAAGAACGGCCGTACTGGGTCAGACCAAAGGTCCATCTAGCCCAGTAGCCTGTCTGCCGACAGCGGCCCACACTAGGTACCCTGGAGGAGATGGACTGAAGACAATGACCAAGCCATTTGTCTCATGCCATCCATCTCCAGCCTTCCACAAACAGAGGCCAGGGACACCATTTCTACCCCCTGGCTAATAGCACTCCATGGACCCAACCTCCATGACTTGATCTAACTTCTCTTTAAACTCTGTTCTAGTTCTAGCCTTCACAGCCTCCTGCAGCAAGGAGTTCCACAGATTGACTATTTGCTTTGTGAAGAAGAACTTTCTGTTATTAATTTGAAGCCTGCTACCCATTCATTTCATTTGGTGTCCTCTAGTCCTTCTATTATGGGAACTAATGTAGAACTTTTCTTTATTCACCCTCTCCACACCACTCATGATTTTATAGACCTCTATCACATCTCCCCCCAGTCTCCTCTTTTCTATGCTGAAAAGTCCTAGTCTCTTTAGCCTCCCTTCATATGGGACCTGTTCCAAACCTCTCATCATTTTAGTCGCCCTTTTCTGAACCTTTTCCAAGCCCAAAATATCTTTTCTGGGGTGAGGAGACCACATCTGTACACAGTACTGAAGATATGGTGTACCATAGTTTTATACTTTCCCTCCTCCTTCTTCCACTGGCTTCCCCTTTCCAGCTCCCTCCTCCCAGGTTTCCTCCTCCCCTCTCCCACCTCCTTTTCCCAGTCTCCCCGAGTTTTGCTCAATAAAGAGAGTTTCTATTTTTGAACACACGTGTACATCAGGAAGGGGGGCTAGGGAGGGTATGTGGAAGGAGGTGAGGGAGGAATGGGGTACAAGCCCCCGATGGGAAGGACTGGGGTGGCTCTGCGGGCTCCTCGGGGTGGAAGCTCTCCTGCAGCCCCCCGATTGACCCTCCCCCGGATGGCAGCCTGCGGCAAGTGCAGCCGAGTGCTGTGATGTGCCGAGTGTGGGCACTCAGGGCGCTCCAAGCCAGGACTGCTTTTCTGTCCCTCATCTAGTTAGACAAGCGAGCGGGGAACCCCTGAGAACTGTCTGTCCGGAGTGGGGGTTGGGTCCCTTTAAGCACAGCCCTCGGCTAGCCTGAGACAGCAGCTCCACGCTCTAAGTCCTAATCTGATGCCCTGCCGGCACTGCTTCTGGCCAGCCTTAACCTCGGTTCAGGGTCCACTCAATGTGGACATGCTAGTTTGAATTAGCAAAATGCTAATTCGAACTAGTTTTTAGATCTAGATGCACTAGTTCGAATTAGCTTAGTTTGAATTAACTAATTCGAATTAAGTTAGTTCGAATTAGTGCTGTAGTGTAGACATACCCTAAGAGATTCATAAATCTGAAGACCAGAAGGAACTAGTGTGACCATCTAGTCTGGGGGCATGGATCACCTGTCCCGTCTCACTCCCTGCCAGTACCCACTCATGCTGGAAATGCGAATGATCCCACCAGTGGACCAAATTCAGTGATGAATCCTGGTCATATGTCATCAGAGGCATGTTGCACATCTGCTAACAAGAGCTTTTGTAGAACGCCCCCCCACACTAAGCCCTGGAGCAGATCTTTATAAAACAAGACTGGAGATTTTTCTAAAAGTGTTTGTTATGGAGGGAGAATCCATCACTTCACAACCCCTGGGAAATTGGTCCAATGGCAAATTACTCTCACTCTTACAAATTGACACTTTATTTCCCATCCGAATTGGTCTAACTTCAACTTCTAGCCATTGTATTGTTAGCTGGTGCAGTGTTTCATTAAATGGCGCGTCTCCTCAGGCAATAACCCCAGATCATATTTTCAAGCATGAATACCATCTCTTAATCTTGTATCATAGCTTCACCAGCCCATCACCCTAAACCAGCAGCAGGACTCACATGCAGCCATCCGTGGTGCAGCACACAACAATTACTGAGCTGTGCACAACAGCCATTCGGTAAGTCAGGAATATTGTACCCAACTGAAACAGCAGCAGAAACTTTGGGAGCCAAGTGCAATGAGAGAAAGTGGAACTGAGGCAGGACACCACATTAGCATGTGGCTACTTGAATCCTCACAGAAGCTTGGGTGGAGGCCTCATTCAAAAGACAGTAGCTCCAGCAGCATAGCAAATTCTAGCATCATAGCAAGGCCCAGGCACATGGATGGAGGGGCAAAAGAGACAGCAGCTCGGGAGTCCGGCAATTCAAAGGTGCCCAGGGCTCCAAGCCGCTGCCACCACTACTACAGGAGCGGAGATGGCTGGAGCCACAGGCCCTTTAAATTGCTGCCACAACACTGCACAGCTCAAAAGCTGGCTGGGGGGGGGGGGGGGAGAGCAGTGTGGTCTGGGCAGCTCTGAAGGCTAGTTGCTCCTAGCCTTGTCCCTCAGGTGAGGCTGATGAAGGGAGCACTGTCGTCATCATGAACAGAACAGATTGTGAACAGGAGGCTGACAGACAACTCATCACCACCAGCGTCTCCAGGTTTCTCTCCTCTGGTCCCACTAAAGAGTATCAAAAAAACCTAAACCATCTGCTCATGAAACTCCCTGCTACAACTCAGGACCAAATCTACACAAACACACCCCAAAACCCCAACCAGGAGTTTCCTATCTGCTACCCAAGATCCACAAACTTGGAAATCCCGAACTGTAGCAGTCCCATCTCATGGGGGCAGCAGTTGCCAGTCCTTTGACACCAGGGGTGACACATAGGGGCATGACAGGTCATGTGACCTCCCCGCTAAAGACATGGGGGAGGGGTAGCCAGCAGTCAGTGCCCCTCCCCCCCACACACACACTTTTGCACAAAAACTTGCTGCCTGTCTACACTGGCGTTGAGTTCTTGCACAAGAACACTGACGTTCTAATGTGTGAAATCAGGGCTTCTTGCACAAGAACTATGATGCTCCTGCTCAGGGATAAGCCCTCTTGCGCAAGTGCTCTTGCGCAAGAGGCCAGTGTAGACAGGCAACATGAATTTCTTGCACAAGAAAGCCCGATGGCTAAAATGACAAAAGCACATCTCTTGCGCAAAGGCACATGCCAGTGTAGACACTCTCTTGCGCAAATACTTTAATGCAAGAACTCTTGCGTTAAAGAGTATTTGTGCAAGATCATGCTAATGTAGACATAGCCAAGGAGTGAAGTAATCCCTTTCACCTCCTCTGGCTTGATGATTTGGGTCTGGGAAAATATGTGCGGCCAGTAACTATTCAGTGTGGGAAAGGGATGTTCTGGGGACTTGTGCTCTTTATGAGAGCATGCTCTTCATCCCCTGGCAGATTGCTTGGTGAGTGCCTAGAGGCAATGCGGACAGCCTGCCTGCCGCTTTAAGTGCCCCGCCATTCAGGATTCAGCAATACAATCCTTTCCCGCTCTCCATCTGCTCTGGGTAAACAAATTAAAGATTTGCTCATTCAATCTGCTCCCTGCGTTCTCCTGAATGATTGAGGCGGGGCTGGCCACGCTGTGAAAGGGGAGATAGTGGGTTGCTACTGAGTGGAAGAGGTTGTAATAAGCATCAGACTGCAGAAGCTAGCGCACAAGGAGAACAGAGACTTCACAGGACTGATCACTCTCCAAAATGACTCACTAGAGTTATGTTTTATTTACACTCCCTGACGTATGTCATGATCATTAATGACTCCTCCGTACTATTTCATGCTGTAAACGCACACTCTGCCTGCAATAGGTGAGCTCGCAAACCTCTCAGTATAGCCTGTACCCACTGCAGGCATCAATCGTCACTTTGATATACATGCCTTTTTATTATTTTATATCCCACTTCCATTGCAGCCAAAGGCAAAAGTGTGCCCATGGAGTCAGGCTCGGAGGTTCAACATTTTGTGCACTATACATGACATTTAATGGCCCTGCTCTGTCATGGACACATCACAGTTTGTACAGGGCCAGATTTTGATCTTTGTTACAGCATAAGCCTTGAGTAACTCCAAAGTTAGAATTTTATATTGAATATTCAAGGTTGGAAATTGTCCCTGAACATCCTATTAAATCCCCATCGACACATAGTGTAAGTCTGTCATAGTGTTTCCATGTGATAATCTGAACAGGCATGTGGTCAGTTGCATTTATTACATGGTTTCCCCCCCCTTGCCTGCACTCTGCCCTCAAATCCAATGCCCCAAAAATGTATTAGCATTCTAAAACTCTAATAGTTTCCACCAGCAACTTTTAAAACAAACAGAAATCAACTTTTCAGATAAGTATTTCCCTCTGCTCCCCTCCCTACCCCTGACCCCCCACCGTCTCCCATTATAGAACTACCCTTCCCAAAATTGCACTGATCTGAAGACTAAGTTATACAATATTTAGTCCTGCATCAGAAATAGTTTTGAGGCCTGATATGTCATGAGATTGCAAGGGGAGATTTGTGCCTTTGGAAAAGGCACTCTGCACTCACTTCTAGCTCTGAAATGGACTGATCCATCAGATTTTTTTAAGTTGTGATATTTAATATATATCTATGGGTATGTCTACACTACAAAGTTAATTCGAACTAACAGACGTTAGTTCGAATTAACTTTAATAGGCGCTACACTAGCGCTCCGCTAGTTTGAATTTAAATCGAACTAGCGGAGCGCTTAGTTCGAACTAGGAAAACCTCATTTTACGAGGATTAAGCCTAGTTCAAACTTGCTAGTTCGAATTAAGGGGTGTGTAGCCCCTTAATTCGAACTAGTGGGAGGCTAGCCCTCCCCAGGTTTCCCTGGTGGCCACTCTGGCCAACACCAGGGAAACTTGTCTGCCCCCTCCCGGCCCCGGACCCCATAAAGGGGCACGGTCTGGCTACGGTGCCCGTGCCAGGTGCAAGCCTGCAAGCACCCAGCCAGCAGACCCTGCACCTGGCACGGATCGAGCCAGTCACCCGATGCCCCCCAGTCCTCCCCCTCTTCCCGGGACCAGGCTGGCGGCTTCCAGGAGCTTGCCCAGGACTGCAAGAGGCGGGCACCCGCCTGGGCTAGTGCAGACATCGTGGACCTTGTCCACGATCTCCGCACTAGGCACAGGAAAGTGGCCGGCTAGGGCAGGAGAGCTGCCAGCCTGGCCACCCAGGAGCAGGTGTGCAAGAAAATCAAGGGGGTCCACTGAGACCCCCGACCCTGAGCCCTGAGCTTACAATGGCCATCCTGGGTCAGACCAAAGGTCCATCTAGCCCAGTAGCCTGTCTGCCGACAGCGGCCAACCCTAGGGACCCTGGAGGGGATGGACTGAAGACAGTGACCAAGCCATTTGTCTCGTGCCATCCCTCTCCAGCCCTCCACAAACCTTGGGAAGGGACACCACTCCTACCCCCTAGCTAATACCACTCCATGGACCCAATCTCCATGACTTGATCTCACTTCCCTTTAAACTCTGTTCTAGTTGTAGCCTTCACAGCCTCCTGCAGCAAGGAGTTCCACAGGTTGACTCTTTGCTTTGTGAAGAACAACTTTCTGTTACTAGTTTGAAGCCTGCTACCCATTCCTTTCCTTTGGTGTCCTCTAGTCCTTCTTTATGGGAACTAATGAAGAACTTTTCTGTATGCACTCTCTCCACCCAACTCCTGCTTTTAGAGACCTCTATCCTGTCCCCCCTCCGTCTCCTCTTTTCTAAGCTGAAAAGTCCCAGTCTCTTTAGCCTCTCTTCATATGAGACCTGTTCCCAACCCCTGATCATTTTAGTTGCCCTCCCCTCTCCCAGCTCCTTTTCCCAGTCTCCCCCAGTTTTGTTCAATAAAGACAGATTCCACTTTGGAAGACACGTTATCTTTATTTTGTACATCAAGAAGAGGGGCTAGGGAAGGGTAAGTGGAAGGAGGTGAGGGAGGAATGGGGTACGAGCCCCCGATGGGGAGGACTGGGCTGGCTCTGCGGGCTTCTGGGGGTGGAAGCTCTCCTGCAGCCCCCCAATTGCGCCCTCTCCCCAGATGGCAGCCTGCGGCAAGTGCAGCCGGGCTGATGGCTGAGTGGTGTGATGTGCCCAGTGTGGGTAGTCCGGGCTATCCAAGCCAGGACTGCTTTGCAAGCGGGGCACCCTTGAGAACTGTCTGTCCGGGGTGGGGGTCGGGACCCTTTAAGCACAGCCCTCAGCTAGCCTGAGACAGCATCTCCACGCTCTAAGTCCTCCTCTGATGCCCTGCCGGCACTGCTTCTGGCCATCCTTAAGCCCGGTTCAGGGTCCACTTAATGTGGACATGCTAGTTCGAATTAGCAAAACGCTAATTCAAACTAGTTTTTTAGTCTGGATCCGTTAGTTCGAATTAGCTTACTTCGAATTAACTAATTCGAACTAAGTTAGTTCGAATTTACGTTGTAGAGTAGACATACCCTATTTTTCCTCTTGAGTTTGTATAGCTGGTAATTAAGACACCTGGCTTTGCAGTTGAAAAAGTATGAAAATGGACTGCATGTACTGTATAAAAGCTCCTTAAAACATTTTAGTTTACAAATGTTTATGAGAGGAAACCTTGCATTGTGCATAAGATGTTAAGTGGGGAACTCAGAAAATCTGGGTCTAATTCCTGGTTCTGCCACAAACTTTGTGCATGTGTGTGCGCAAGTCACTTTGTATTTCCATGCCTCATTTTCCCTAACCATTCTCTGTCTTGTCTATTTGTGTTCTTTCGGTCACAGACTAACTCTTACTATAATCGCTTTCTTTGACAGGGAAACAAGTTTTCTGGATAGGGAGGAAGTGGCAGATGTGGTATATCTTGGCTTTAGTAAAGCTTTTGTTATTGTCTCACATGACTTTCCCATTCATAAACTAAGGAAATACAGTCTAGATGGAGCTACTATAAGGTAAGTATAACAACTTGTTGGAAAAACATCTCCATAGAGTAATTACTGGTGGCTCACAGTTAAACTGGAAGAGCATAATGAGTGGGCTCCCACTAGGATCAGTTCTGGGTCCAGTTCTATTCAGTATGTTATTCAATATGTACAGTCCAAACAACGGCACAGAGGTAACACTTATAAAGGTTACAGATGATACTAAAGGGGAAGTGGTTGCAAGTGCTTTGGAGGATACAAATGGAATTCAATTTGATCTGGACAAACTGGAGAAATGGTTTGAAGTAAATAGGACAAAATTCAATAAGAACGAATGCAAATTCCTCCACTTAGGAAGGAACCTTCAGTGCACACAGGCAAAATGAGACATGACTGTCTATGAACAAGTACTAAGAAAGGGGCCTGGATGTCCTAATGAATCACAAACTAAATATGAGTCAACAGTGTAGCCAACATCAGGCTGGGATGTATTAGCCGAAGTGGTGTAAGCAAGGCACAAGTAGTAATTCTGCGTTACTCCATGCTGATTAGGTTTCAGCTGGAGCATTGTGTCCTGTCCTGGGCTCTACATTTGGAGAAAGTCCAGAGAAGAACAACAAAATAATTAAAAGTTTAGAAAATATGAGCTATAAGGGAAGATTTTAAACACTGGATTTTTTTAGTGTGGAGAAGACCAAAGGGGGGACACTATAACAATTTTCAAATACATAAAATTTTGTTAAAAGGAGGAAAGAGAACAATTTTTCTCCATAACCACTGAGGACAGGACAACAAGAAGCAATGGTCTTTAACTGCAGCAAGGGCCGTTTAGTTTGGACAGTTAGTCCTGCCATGAGTGCAGAGGACTGGAGTTTGTACAATCCTTAACACAGTAGGGCTTTGATCTCATTTGGGGGCTGTAGACAAGTTCAATAAAAATGGTCATAAGCTGTTTCGTCTATTGTTTCCCTGCCTCGCAAAGCAGACACTCACTGTGGTTTCTATTCCTATGTTGTGAGCAGTCTTGCTACCAGCATGAGCAGCTGAAGAAGAGATTCCACTTTGAATGGCCTGGGTCCAAAACAAAACCCTATCAAGGCTAACCTAGAAATGAGGCTACCTTTTACCAATAGCTAAGAGCAATAAAATAAATCTTGACCTCAAAACAACTCAATATCAGGGCATAAGTTCTCCAAAACTTACAAGCGTCTATGGAACTCACATTAAACAGTCTGTTTGCAGTAATATATGTTCTGTAAACCGGTCAGTACTATGCAATGATGCAGAGCACAGCTAGAAATTTTACTGATGTGTTTATTTTGTACCAATAGGGTTTTTTCAATAAATTATAGTATTTTTCTGCCAGGTTGAAACATGAGCATGAATATCAGAGGGCAGGTTAGCAAACAGAAGCCAGCATGGTACAATATCTTTAGCAAGAGATTCATATTCAAAACCAGTCTTAGATTCTACTAAAGGTCTTCATACTGTCATTCCGCTTTCCAGAATAATAAAGCATCTCAGTGAAATACAGTGAAAAATTTCAAGCAGTAAATACTGAGGTTTGCTTTGTTGGCATAGAATATAAAAATCAATTGGGCTGGTCATTTCAAATTTACAGTTTTTCTCTTTTTTTTGGCAAAGAAACATTAGGAAAGCAGTGTTTGATAATGTGGCCCTTACCTTAGAGAGATTGTACTAACATGGCTCCCTCAACACAGTACCTAAATATCTAAAAAATACTAATGGAATTATTGTTGCCAGTTGACTGATAGGTAGATTAGTCACATTATTCAAGGAGAACTCAGGTATAGAGATGAAGTGACTCGGGTACAGAGGTAAACCATGAAGTGAACAACCAATTGTCAGAGCCCCAGCCTTAACCACAAGCTTTTGAAGCTGCAAATGAATTATTTCAAAAATGATTCACATATTTTTATGAATAAAAGCAACACATTTTGTTTGCTACTTTTTATAGGATCCTTTTAATTGTTCTTTGCAAATATCTGAACAACTGCCAAGTACTGATTAAACTGCGGGAATCTCAGACGTTTCACAACTTTGGGTGTGAATGAAAAGTTCATCCAAAAATTCAAACCAGATATCTGTTAGTCATTACTCACTAGGTAGTCATAACTTGCCACCAGTTAATAGGTAATCGCCAAAAAGAAAAGTTCTCAGATGGTTAATCCAGAACACTTGGCAAATCCTTATAAATAATTAATCCTTTATCTGAAATTGCGAATGGATGGTGAATGAGCCAAGAATACAAGAAAGAACGATGTTTGCAATCAATGCAGCTCTGAAAAGGGGCATCAGAAAAACCTATACCTGAACGTCTAAATGGCCGTGTCCCATGCAAATGCCCCTTTGCAGAGGCAGAATATGAACATGCAGAGTAGGAGGAGGGTTTGAGCATCAAAACTGGGAACTGCTTTTTGGCATCCTGAGTTAGAGGTAGGTCATCCCAGAGAGGGAAGAAAAACAGAGATGGAAGTAGCTCAATCTAATTGGAAAGCTCTATGTCCAGCTATGAGGACAATCACTAGAAAGCTAGAGATTAATAGTAGAGACCAAGCAGCAATTACTAAGGCATTCTCCTTTGCAGAAAGTGGCCATCCATCACTTCAGGAAAAGGAAGCTGGACCAAGAGGGACACTGTCCAATTTGGAACCTATTTCCATTCCCATGTTTGTTCATGTCACTGGGCAGAGTTCCCCTAGCCAGGGCCCATTGACTCCTTAGACACCTATGAAGAGAAGTGAGCGCTATCAAGGATTCTCCGCTTTTTCCCCTTTTACCTCTCTGATTTTCACCCCATGCCCTTGACTCCTGCCCCTGTTTTTTTTATCTGTTGTCCCTAGTATTCACTTCTAGCCTGGCTTCACTGCCCTGCCCTGCTTCACTGCTACCGCATTCCCCTCCCCGACCCAGGACTTCCCCCTTTAACTCCATCCAAGAGGTCTTCCTCGTGACTTCCCTGAGCTGTTTGCTGCCAGAACCTCCACAGAACCTGGAAGTGCAAAGTGAGCGACCAGGTCTATTGTGGCACGGAAGACAACCACTTCCTTGTTGAATCCCTGCTGCCCAATCCCTGCTTTGAGGTACAGGTAGAAGGCCATCTTCATGCATTGGGATGGGGGAGGGGGGAAATTACAGAAAAAACATGGAAAAGAAACCAATCGGGGGCCAGACACACATGAAAAGCAAAAATAAAAACAAAAAACAAAAAACCACCCTTACTGACGTGGTGCCCAAATGAGGAGAAAGACACACCAGAGCCTAGGGGGCCCAGGCTAGTAGATTTTGTGTGGTCCAGCCCTGCGGGGGGATGGCAGGAAGGCAGGAGCACTAATACCTCAGTGGTTGGATCCAGGATGAGCTGCAGCTGGACCCCAGGCCTTAGGTTCCCCAACCCTGCATTGGAGGCTGGTCCTGGCTGGTGTCACCAGGATCAGAGACCTCCTGGACTACAGCTGAGGGGACTGGATGGTCTGTATAACTCTCGCCCAGGACATGGGGCTGCTCAGCACACCTATACGCTATTGTATGTTCCCGGAGATGAAGGCTGCCCTGTTCACTGCTTCTCTCATTTATCTTGAGTGGATGCTCTGGGGGGGTCCACTTCTCACCCTTGACCCGCCAGAGTTAGGCCCTGTGCCCCCAGCTGCTTTTGATGTACACCCAGGTTGACTGCATGCCAGCCAACCAGTGTGCCTCTGAGCGATGACATGTTCTGAACATTCTTGTGCCCCATATTTCCTCATTTTCATACCCCGCCCTGACACTAAATGGCAGGACCTATTACCATCTTCAGAGGTCCAGGGGCCTCAGTAGACCAACTTCTATTCCAACTTGATTTCACAGCCTTCCAGGGGACAAAACTGGCAGCTCCTTCTTGGAGCTTTGAGCACAGGTGTGTTGAAAGTCTCAACACCTGCTCCTTCTATAACTAAACGCAAACTGTAACACATGCATATGTGCATTATATTAAGTTGCGGCCTTTTTTCCACCTCCTTCTGAATCATTTCATGAGGTAGGGGAAAGCACGTGATGACAGTAACAAAGTTGTGAATTTATAATAGAAAAACACAATTGATTGTTTAACAAGTTTCAGCCTATGGGTATTTATGAACCAATCAGTCACTGACCTTTCACGTAGTTACTGGGAAGGAGTGGGGGAGTGTTGAATTTGGATTAGAATCTGGTCTATCTTCCCTGCCCTTTCTAACCTTATAGTAATAGAGATGTAGCCGTGTTAGTCTAGTCTAGCTGTAACAAAAAACAGGACTATGTAGCACTTTAAAGACTAAAAAGATGGTTTATTAGACAATCCTGACATACAATAACTCTATGATGTCACCATCATTATGAATTAAATCAGACAGTCCAATATACAATATATGGAAGCTGTCTATGGAAGTAAACTGGAAATAACCTGAAGATAGACTTCTAAACAGCAAGAATTTGAGTATGGTTTGTGCAAGGTTCACACTGAGGCTTCCATGCAATTTAAACAAGGGCTATTTGTGTTCTTCAACTGGATGATAAACTTTTGAAATGGGAGAGTAACCTTGTCAGGAGCAAATACCCCATTCTCATGCAAATAAAGATACCTATAAGAAGAATCACCATTTCTCCAATACCTGTGTGAAATGCTCAGCAACAGTAGTTAAAAAGGGGCCTACATATGGTTAAAGGAGTTCAGAGGTTTGTGTCACATATGGACTTCATAGAATCATAGAATGATAGGACTGGAAGGGACCTCGAGAGGTCATCGAGTCCAGCCCTCCGCCCTCAAGGCAGGACCAAGCTCCATCTACACCATCCCTGACAGATGTCTATCTAACCTGTTCTTAAATATCTCCAGAGAGGGAGATTCCACCATCTCCCTTGACAATTTATTCCAATATTTGACCACCCTGACAGTTAGGAATTTTTTCCTAATGTCCAATCTAAACCTCCCTTGCTGCACTTTAAGCCCATTACTCCTTGTCCTGTCCTCAGAAACCAAGAGGAACAAATTTTCTCCTTCCTCCTTGTGACACCCTTTTAGATATTTGAAAACCGCTATCATGTCCCCCCTTAATCTTCTTCTTTCCAAACTAAACAAGCCCAGTTCATGAAGCCTGGCTTCATAGGTCATGTTCTCTAAACCTTTAATCATTCTTGTCGCTCTTCTCTGTACCCTTTCCAATTTCTCCACATCTTTCTTGAAATGTGGCGCCCAGAACCGGACACAGTACTCCAGCTGAGGCCTAACTAGTGCAGAGTAGAGCGGCAGAATGACTTCACGAGTTTTGCTTACAACACACCTGTTGATACAACCTAGAATCATATTTGCTTTTTTTGCAACAGCATCACACTGTTGACATATTCAACTTGTGGTCCACTATGACCCCTAGATCCCTTTCCGCCATGCTCCTTCCTAGACAGTCGCTTCCCATCTTGTATGTATGGAACTGATTGTTCCTTCCTAAGTGGAGCACTTTGCATTTCTCTTTATTAAACCTCATCCTGTTTACCTCTGACCATTTCTCTAACTTGCTAAGGTCATTTTGAATTATGTCCCTATCCTCCAAAGAAGTTGCAACCCCACCCAGTTTGGTATCATCTGCAAGCTTAATAAGCGTACTCTCTATCCCAATATCTACATTATTGATGAAGATATTGAACAGTACGGGTCCCAAAACAGACCCTTGCGGAACTCCACTTATTATCCCTTTCCAGTAGGATTTAGCACCATTAACAACAACTCTCTGACTACGGTTATCCAGCCAATTATGCACCCACCTTATCGTGGCCCTATCTAAGTTATATTTGCCTAGTTTATCAATAAACTAGGGAAATACAACCCCAATGGAGCTACTATAAGGTGGGTGCATAACAGGCTGGAAAACTTTTCCCAGAGAGTAGTTATCAATGACTCATAGTCATGCTGGAAGGGCATGTTGAGTAGGGTCCCATGGGGATCAGTTCTGGGTACTGTTCCATTCAGAATCTTCAAAAATTATTTGGATAATGGCAGAGAGTACACTAAGTTTGTGGGTGATGCCAAGCTGGGAAAAGTTGTAAGTGCTTTGGAGATGGAATTAAAATTCAAAATGATCTCGACAAATTGGAGTAATGGTCTGATGTAAACAGGATGAAATGTAATAAGGACAAATGCCAAGTACTCCACTTAGGAAGGAACAATGAATTTCACACATACAGAATGGGAAGTGACCGCCTGGGAAGGAGTATTTGAAAAAAGGGATCTAGGGGTTTGTGATGGGGAAAGTGTACCCCGCACTGAAGGGGGAGGGAGGGAGACTTTGTGGGCAAGGAAGTCCCGCCCCTTTCCCCAGACTGGGCATGCTCCAAGTGCTGGAGCAGTATAAGAGACAGCAGAGCAGCTCAGTCCAGGGGAAAGGAGTTCAGGCCAGAGCTCCTGACTCAACCCAGCCGCCTCCACCACCACCACTGCCACGACCCCAGGAGCAGCGACCCCAGGCGCAACCACTTCTGCCACAGCCCCAGCAACAGCCCTGACCAGGGAGCCCATCCGTGAGGTCCGGACACACCGAGCAACAACTGGAGAGCTGATCAGCACCAGAGACAGTAGGAAGTGCCCCAGGGTGGAGGATTGTCCTCTGGGAGCTCAGTGCATTGTGGCAGAAATTGGCTCTGAGCAGGCAGTGAAATCCTCCGCTGCCGACAGGGCCCTGGGCTGGGACCCGGTAGAGTGGGAGGCCCCAGGTTCATAGAATCATAGAATAATAGGACTGGAAGGGACCTCGAGAGGTCATCGAGTCCAGCCCCCCGCCCTCAAGGCAGGACCAAGTTCCGTCTACACCATCCCTGACAGATGTCTATCCAACCTGTTCTTAAATATCTCCAGAGAGGGAGATTCCACCACCTCCCTTGGCAATTTATTCCAATATTTGACCACCCTGACAGTTAGGTTCCCCTACCTCCCCACCCCCCAGTACTCTGCTCCCTAACAACCTGGGGAGACTTACCTCCAGGCCAGAACAATTCCAAGAGAGAGGTTGAAGGGCACTGTATTTTGGGAGTAGGCCTGTAGGGCCGTATTTGCCCTTTGAAAAAGGGGCACTGCCCCAATTTTGGGGCATCCTGACTGTCGAGGGGACTGGCCCCTCAACAGGGTTATAGTGGATCACAAGCTAAGTATGAGTCAACAGTAGGGCTGCCAGGTGTCCGGTATTCACCCAGACAGTCCGGTATTTTCGCCTCCTGTCTGGTAAAAAAATTCAGAGAATACTGGACACCTAAGATGTCTGGTATTTTCTGATTCCTCCCCCGCCCCCCCCCCCCCCCCCCCCCGGCCAGGAGGCGAAAATCCCAAGACATCTGGCAACCCTACAAACAAACACTGCCTCCCCCACCAGAACCCTCCTGACCCCCAACACCCTCAGCCCCCTGACCCCAGCCCCCATGCTTACCTGGTTCCGCAAGGCTGCCGGCACACAATGTCTGCTAGCCAAGGAGAAGCAATGCTTCCCTGGGTCTTAGTGCTCAACCGCTCCCCTGTTCCTATCCCTGCACTCACTCTTAAAGGGGACATGCTGTTTTAATGCTGTTTTATTTTTATTTTCTGTTTTTTGCTTAAGTCTTGGAGTCCTTTTTTTTTTTTAAATAACTAGTCTTTGGTCCGTACCCCCCTTTTTTTCCTGTTTTTTTTGGGGGGGGGGAGGATGGTATTTTTGTTTCAACCATCTGGCAACCCGAGTCAACAGTGTAACATTGTTGGGGGAAAAAAAACAGACATCCTTCAGAATGTACTAGCAGGAGTGGGCTAAGCAAGATACGAAAATAAATTATTTTGCTCTACTCCGCGTTGCTTAGGACTCAGAGTATTGTGCCCAGTTCTGGGTGCCACATTTCAGGAAAGACGTGGACAAAATGATTAAAGGTCTAGAAAATGTGACCAATGAGGAAATGCCAAAAATGGGCTTGTTTTAGTCTAGGGAAGAAAAGACTGAAGGGCAACATGACAATTTTCAAGTATTTAAAAGGCTATGACAAGAAGGAGGCAGAAATGTTTTTCTATTTACCCTCTGAGGATAGGAAAAGTAGCAATGGGCTTAAAGTGCAGCAATGGCAGTTTAGGTTAGACATAAGGAAAACACTTCTTCATCATCATCAGAGTAGTTAATCATTGGAATAGCCTAGGTGGTTGTGGAATCTCTGTCAATGGAGGGTTTTAACAAGTTAGACAGAACTTTGTCACTAATTGTCTAGTTAATATGCGGTCCTGCCAAGAGGGCAGGGGACTGGACTAGAGGACCTCTCAAAGTCCCTTCTAGTCCTATTTTTCCAGGAGTCTATTAACTGTTCTGTTTAATCTAGTACTAAAAGTGACATGCCCCATCCAAGCTGGCAGAACTCCATGGGTGCTGAGCCAGGGGAAAACCTGCATCTAACTACCCAGTAATCAGTCGGGGGATCATACCGTATCAAGATAGAAGTGGAAGGCAGCGCTGTTGAAAGTCTCTGGGTAAGGAAAAGCAGGGCAAAATACCAAGGGTGATGTCATGACAGCTGTCTTTTGTAGACCACTTAACCAAGAAAAAGAGGTTCATGAGCCTTTTTTTAAAGGCTAAGGGGAGAAAATTATTCAGAAGAGTTGGCAGTTTAAGGAGACATGATTAAGGGCACAAAACAAACCATCTCAATGCATAGAGAAGATAGGAAGGATGATAAGAGGCCACCCTTGCTTAACCAGGATATCTTCAATGATCTGAAATTCAAAGACTCATCCAAAAAGTGGAAACCAGGTCAGATTATGAAGAATGAACATAAACAAACAACACAAGCATTCAGGGAGAAAATTAGAAAGGCAAAGCAAAAAATGAGATTAAGCCAGCTACTGACATAAAAGGTAACAAAAAACATTTTACAAAGAAAGAAAAGGAAAATCAAACACAGGGTAGACCCATTTCTGTCCCCATCGTGTAAGACAGTAACAGAAAGCACTGCAAAGTCCCAAGTATTAAATGTCTGTCTTTCAGTTCTCATTTAAAAAAAAGCAAACATTGATTAGACTGCTGTCATAGTTGACATCAGTGTAAACGGGGTAGGAACTGAGACTAAAACAGGATGAGAACAAGCTAAGAATTGCTAAGGCCTTGTCTATACTCCACAGTTTTGTCAACAAAAGTCATTTATTGTCAGCAAAACAGTAGAGGCGTGTACACAATTTTCCTTGTGCTGATTTAGCTCCTCTGCTATGCCAGCATAATAAAATCATTTTGACAGACGGCGTAGAGCTTTTTCTGACAAAGCTGTAATGTCACTGTAGACATTGTGCTTCTTTATGTCATCCTAGGTAGCCTAGGCATTTGGAATGGCTGCCATCTGAAAAGAGATTAAAAAGACTGGGACTTTTCAGCTTAGAAAAGAGGAGCCTAAGGGGGATATGATAGAGGTCTATAAAATCACGACAGTCATGGAGAAAGTGAATAAGGAAAAGTTATTTACTTGTTCCCATAACATAAGAACTAGGGGTCACCAAATGAAATTAATAGGTAGCTGATTTAAAACAAACCAAAAGAAGTATTTCTTCATGTAGTGCACAGATAACCCATGGAACTCCTTGCCAGAGGATGTTGTGAAGACCAAGACAGGGCTCAAAAAAGGACTAGATAGATTCATGGAGGTTAGGTCCATCAATACTTATTACCCAGGATGGGTTGGAATGGTGTCCCTAGCCTCTGTCAGAGGCTAGACTGGGGAGTGATTACTTGATGATTACCTGTTCTGCTCATTCCCCCTGGGGCACCTGGCATTGGCCACTATTGGCAGACAGAATACTAGGCTAGACAAACTTTCGATCTGACTCAGTATGTTCTATGTTCTAGGAGGCGTCCTGCAATGCCCATCAACGACCACTCTGCAAAGCTCTGCACTCACATTGCATCTTCCCAATGGCTTTTTGCAGCAAACGGACTCCTGTTGCTGGATTGGTTGAGTCTGTGGGGAGAGGAGGCTGTGCAGTTGCAGCTCCACTCCAGCCATGGACACCTCCAAGCAGACTGATCGCAGCATGACACAGCTGCACGTCACCTTCGTGCTCCTCATCCATGCCATGAGCAAAAGGCAGAGGGAAGTGTACCCGAAGGCAAGGGAGGCAAACCGTCACTCTAACGTGGTGCCAAAAACTTGCCACTTCTACAAGGAGCCACACGCCATCGTCAGCAGCAACCCCATTCTTACTGCCAAAAGCCCCATGGATCCGTCAGACAACTGGAGCCTGGAGCCAGCGGCATCAACCCCACTGATAAAGTGGTGAACAAGGAATCTGAGTCAAAGGAGAATGCAGGACAGGCTACAGGCTCATCCAATGACACGGTGAACCAAGATCTCCTTTGGACTCTGGAGGAGTCCAGCCAGTCCCAGCAGGCTGGCTCTGTATGCTTGAAGGAGAGGGGAGTTCTTGTGTGTTACTAATTCTTCTTTGATAGTGTGCAGTTACATGAGGGAGAGCTTTATTTTGTTACGGTATACATGGGAGAAGGGATTGAAATAAGCAACACTAGGTATTGTTTGCATCTGCTTCTCATTCCCCTGTGCAGCTACACAGTGGGTGCCCTGCAGAAAAGTTTGTAAATCCACAGAGATCTCTCCTGGGAAACCCACATAGAGAGCTCTAGGAAATTTCATGCACACATTGTGCAATACTCTGCTTTCTTGGGCATGGCCACTTAGTTTCTTTCCCCATTGAAGGAAACTTTACCTCACCAACCTGCAATTACTTCTGGAGGAACCAAATCAGCTCATCAGCAAGCAACATATGGACCCAGTCTGAAGTTGCACACACGAGGACATGTGCTCTTGCATCTTCTGTTATCCACAGTAGTGAGGTCTCAGCTTCCATTGCCCTTGCCTGAGGAAAATGCTGCCAGTATTCAAGATAGTGTCCCTAAGATTTCGTACTGATCCTCTTCCAGAATCACCCAAACCCTTTGTCCTGTCTTGCATCAACACCCCAAGCCAAACTCAACATATTTAGTGTTCTCACCTTGCTGCTTGTTTGCCAAGGGAAAGTGAGAAAGAGGTGTTATTTTATGATTCAAGACTCAATCATGAGGGCACACACAATATTGACTTGGTGGAGTGTTATAAAAACTGTGAGAGCACACACAATACTGACTTGGTGCGGTGTTATAAAGACTGTGAGGGCACACACAATACTGACATGTGGTGTTTCTTTTGCTTCCACAGACGTACCCGTGAAGGTCAGCTCCTACATACCAGGGAAGCACCTCTATCAGATGAAGAAGCTACTGAAGAAGACGCAGGGCATTTTTATGAAGTGATGCTATGGTCAGATTAGACTGAGAGCAAGCGCAGAGCATGGAGAGAGACAATAAATGAAGAAATAGAAAGGGATAGCCAGGAGAGGAGACAGGGCCAGGAGTACATAATAAAGCAGATGAAGGACCAAACAGACGCTGAGGTCCCTGACTGCACTGCAGGCAGTACACATGCCTGCTCAACTCCCCCTGTAGGCTATATAGAACTGATTTCCGTGCCCTCCGCATGCATTCCTGGCCCCTGACATGCCATTCCTTGGGACACTTCCGATAACGACAGCTGCTGGACCTACACACAGCTGTGAGAACCTTGCTTCAGAGAGAACTGCTCTCACTGTCACCTCCCTTGTAAATGTTAATATGTTTACTGTTTAATAAATATTTAGTCTTATAAAGGCAGTGATTCTTTATTGGTGATCACACCAAATTTGAAATTACACAGCACCCTAAACTCAAATTGCATATTTTACAGTAATAATAAATGATTCACAATCAAATTGGAAGGGCATATGGGGTGCCACAGGGATCAAGCCAGGGTGTGGTTCTATTCAGTATTTTCATAAATGATGTGGATAATGGCAGAGCACACTTAGAAAATTTGTGGACAACATCAAGGTGGGGGGTTGCAGACACTTTGCGGTACAGGAAATGAATTCAAAATGAACTTGAGAAACTGGAGAAATGGTCTGAAATAAACAGGATGAAATTCAATAAAAGCAAATGTCAAGTACTCCACTTAGGAAGGAATAACCAACTGCACAAATACAACATGGAAAGGTCTGCCTAAGGAGGGGTACTGTGGGAAAGTATCTGGAAACCATAGTGAATCACAAACTAAAAATGAATCAACAGTGTTGCAAAAAAAACCCCCAAAACCCAAACATCTATTCTGGGATAAATTAGCAGTTTTCTAAGCAAGACATGAGGGCTGTGTCTATACTGGCATGATTTTGCGCAAATACTTTTAACGGAAAAGTTTTTCCGTTAAAAGTATTTGCGCAAGAGAGCGTCTATACTGGCATGTGCCTTTGCGCAAAAGATGTGCTTTTGTGCAAGAGCATCCATGCCAGTGTAGACGCTCTCTTGCGCAAGAAAGCTCCGATGGCCATTTTAACCATCGGGCTTTCTTGTGCAAGAAATTCATGTTGCCTGTCTATACTGCCTCTTGTGCAAGAATAGTTGTGCAAGAGGGCTTATTCCTGAGTGGGACCATCATAGTTCTTGTGCAAGAAGCCCTGATTTCACACATTAGAACGTCAGTGTTCTTGCGCAAGAACTCCCAGCCAGTGTAGACAGGCAGCAAGTTTTTGCGCAAAAGCAGCCGAGAAGTACATCATGCCAATGTAGACACAGCCGAGAAGTAAGTCTTCCATTCTAGTCAGCAACCGATAAGCCCATAGCTGGAGCATTATTTCCAGGGAAGATGTGGACAAAATAGAGAAAGTCCAGAGGAGAGCCACAAAAATGATTAAAGGTCTAGAAAAAATAACTACAAGGAAAGACTGAAAAATTGATTTGTTTAGTCTGCTGAAGAGAAGACTGAGAGGAGATAAAACAAAAGGTAGTTAAAAGAGGATAGTGATCAATTGTTCTCATTAACCATGGAGGACAGGAGAAGAAGTAATGGGCTTGAATTGCAGTAAGGGAGATTTTGATTAGTCATTAGGACAAGCTTCTTAACTGTCAGGGTGGTTAAGTACTGGAACAAATTACCCAGAGAGGTTATGGAGTCTCAGTCATTGGAGGTTTTTAAGAACAGGTTAGACAAACAATTGTCAGCAATATTCTAGATAATACTTAGCCCTGCCACAGCGCATGAGACTAGACTAGATGACTTATCAAATTGTTCTACAGTTCTATATTTCTATTGCTTTTTCTCATTCAAAATTAAAATAGTCAATATACTTCTTACAGCTTGCAACGGTATCTGGCACATGGTGGCCTTAATCTTGCTTGGAGCCTATAATAATTACTTAATGACAATGATATATGTTAGTTCGTATCTCAGAATTCTGGCCCTGTTGGCAGGTGGTGTGCAATAATGTCCCAACACAGGTGTGCTAGCAGAGGGCTATTTCAAGCGAAGAGTGAGATGCACTAACAGGATATGTCTACACTCCAGAGAAGATCGAAGCTGCCACTGTCAATCTTCCACGGTTCGAATTAGCAGGGCTAGTGAAGACATGCTAATTCAAACCGAGAGAGGCGCTCCAGTCAATGGCAGTTCTGCTTCCACAAGGAGTAAGGGAAGATGAAGGAAGAGTGTTCTCCTTTCGACATCCTGCTGTGTGGACAGCACCAAAAGCCGAGTTAAGGTAATTACACTTCAGCTACGCAACTAACGTAGCTGAAGTTGGGAATCTTAATTCGACTTTATCCCATAGTGTAGACATACCCTCAGAGTTGAAAGGAAGGATGGGCATGTGACTAAACGCAGTGGACTTAGATTCATGGAAGCCTGGATTTAAGCCTCCCCCTTCCTGAAGCTCCCCGCATGACTTTGGGCAACCATTTAATCTTTGTGCCTAAATTTCCCATCTGTCCAATGAGAATAATATGACTTCCTCTGTCTTGTCTATTTAGATTGCAAGCTCTTAAGGGCAGGGATTATGTTCTATGTTTCTGTACAGTGCCTTGCACAGTCTGGCCCTGATATAGGTTGAGACTTCTGTGGATTGCTATAATGTAATTGATCATTTCTGCCTGGGAGCAATCTCACTACACTGATTTGCCTCAACCAATACCTTGTCTTAATGAAAACTCCCTCAACTCCTATTGCTCAAGTTCTGCACATTGGTACATCGGAGCAATATCCAAAGGCACAAGTAAATGACTTGCATAATGTAATGTGCTGTGGAACAGTGGCAAGGGACAGAGTGCAGCCAGACAGAGGAAATTGAGGCTAATAAAGGGCCAGCGACAGTGGAAAACTCATTAAGCATTTTTCAGACAAGAACATTCTGCTATTCACAGAACAAAAAAAAATCTTAGAAAAGGTCTCACTGGAAATGAGGAAAATGTTTGCTCTGCTGACGGTTCACTGAGAAGCCCTTCTCAGAAGGCTGAGGAATCATTTTAGTTGGGGATGGAGGGAGAAGAACAGCCATTACAAATTAGCTGAGCACCATCTGCAGGCTTCAATGCCGTTTTCAGAGATACAAAGGCTCCCCACGCCCAGCACACAGCCAAGACAAATATGCTTTGCCCACAAGAGCGCAGTACAGGTTGGGTCTGTAATGAATTCAGATACTGCAGGCAACTGTCATCATGACTAGAGGCATCAAATGCACATGGGGATCTGGGACTGGAACACTTGTCAGACTCTGACAACAGAGATCAGCCCCAAGCGAGCTACAGGGGAATGCCTTGACCTGCCAGCAGCAGAAGGTCCCTCATCCTGTGCAGTGTGGATGCTCAGGAACCCACAATCAACACACTGTAGAGAGAAAATATTGTCCCTCCTGTTACTGCAGCCAATGCACTCCCCTACCCCAAAGTCCTCTGTTCCCACCATGCCTCCCTCTTCCACATGACAGGTAGCGATCCACAGAGTCAAGGTCCCGCAGCGGCCCCAGAGATCTCCCCTCCAAATACTCCCTGTATGAAGCCCTTTTTCATGTAGGGAACCTTCTCTCTCCTGCTTGGGCTGCCTGAATCATGGGGGGGATGGGGCTGGGCTAGGATGTGAACCACGTGGAGCTGCTTTCTTACAGCCGCATATTAACTGCCGAGAGAGAGAACCCCAGTCCCTCGACTCTTCACAGCACTCCGATTCATGCCCTTCCCCGTTTATTCGGAGATTGCCTGGGGCTTCCCTTTCTCTGAACTCTGCTGTCCCTGTGTCTAATGCCACAGTCTGAGAAGCTGCAGGTAAAAAGGTTTGGTTGTAGTACAACCTTCCTCAGCTCTGATCCAGAAGCATCAATAATTTTGCACTTGCATAGCACCTTTTACCCATGCATCTCAGAACTCTCTGCAGGCATCAATTATTAAATGCTGGTAATGCAGCATTTAAGGCCGGTAAGTCAAGTGCTCAGACTGCAAGAAGTTCCAGAAACTCCTACAATGTTAACTCAGTGACACTGCAGGGAATCCAAGCTAAGGTAAAACTGTGCCGTCCCATCGATGCCGGAGAGGCACTGGCGCAATAGATTTAACAGTTTGGACTGGCAGCAGGAGAATATTAAAGTTCACATTTAACAAGTGAAACAGGAATTGAGGCTTAACCCAAAAGCTTCTGAAAACTTGCTCTTGTTAATCAAGATTGAGGGCTTATCTGCAAGGGGATGGTGCACCCCCAACTTCCTTCATACCGTGGCCCACCATGACCCAGTGGTTGTGGCCCAATTTGGGATGCCCAGCCCCACCCCCCCAACCCATTCCTGGAGCCCATCCCATCCCCTTGTAGTTCATGAAGCACTTCTAACATCTCCCAAACTGAAAAGCACCCCGATCCCCCACTGCTCAGGCCACCAAGGCACACAACTCTTCCTAGGTGCTGTTGTCAAGGTTACCGGGCTAGCTGCCCCTTTGTCTCCTTTCTGGTCCCCTGGTGTCAGGCCTTGTGCCGTCCTTCCTCTCTCCTGGGGGGGACTGCCACAATTCTGCCACTCTTATCCTGGGCCCTGGGTTACAGCAGCCTGTGTATCAACCGGGCTAATCCAGCAGGTTGAAGTGAGGCCAGAACAGGGTGGGGCCAAAGGGCCATGGCCCCATCCCTTTTAAAAGAGGGAGGGTTATGCCCTCCCACCTTTTACCTGCCAGAATGGTGAACAATAGGGGGAAAAGAGGACAGAGAAGAGCAAATGCGGGTGGGGGATCTTGCAGGGAAAGAGGCAATAGAGGAGCAGCATTGGGTGGGAGAAAGGAGCAGCATGGGGGCCGGGCCATGGTTCAGGTACCAGTGGACCCCCCCATACCCATTTTGAAGGAGATTCCACCACTCCTGCCTGTAGGTCTTCCCTTTGGGAGGCTGTGCCCAGAAACCTTGACTTAGGACTGTTGTTCATTTTAAATCGTAGGAACAAAGCTTTTAGAGAAAAAAGAATTTGAAACACAGTCTACACACATCTGTCTTAGCTAGAGGTCAACCATCCCCTGAGGTTAACCTAGGAGGACCCTGCATCCTCAGCCATCCCAGCATTGCTGGCCTCACAGCCCAGTTCCCTCAAACAAATACTTCCCTCTCTTGAGAGAGCCCTTTTTAGGCCTGCTGGAGTCGTTTGGAACTCCCCTGTTCCCAGACTTTTCCCTGTCCTGACATTGTCTCTTTACAGCTCAAATATTTGCTGAAGGCTGGCTTACTTCGAACCATCGTTTTTCACCTCTCTGCCTATCCTGTCATGCCCTCTCCCCAACATATTCTTACAGCAAATTGCCCAAATGTCTCATGCTGACCTGGTTCTTGGGGTATCAGTAGAACCCCACACCCTAGCCAGTGTTACTGTCCCCAAAGCACTCTGGTAGCACTGTGATGAATTCCGCTGCACCCTAGCTTCTGTGTTCTCCTGTGCAGTTGGAAACAAAGGGCAGCTTTAAAATCCTTCACACGCTGAAGTATCCAATATGATGACAGAGCTGAGGAGAAGCTATACTTCAAACCTGCCCATCCATTTCCCTGACATTTAGAAGCACGTGCTTCCCATTCATCTTAGCTTGGGTGCTGAATGGCTGCAGACAACCTCGTTTGAATCTGTTCAATTCTTTAGCAGCCTCAACAAGCTCCCACTTAAGAACAAAGCTGTGATGCATGAGCCTGGGTCCATCCAACCTAATACGGTATTTATCACAATATGGGCACAGCTTTGAAATGGCTACAGGAGGCTGCTCGGTTCCCTGGAACAACGGATGACACAGCTCCAGAAATGCTAATGGTTTCCCATGCGTTCAAGCCAATCCCTTCATGCTTGCAAAGGACTTCTGCAAAACCACTTTTTCCTCTCCTTTCTCTACCAGGTGCCAGCTTCTCAAGATTTGTCCTGATGGATTCTAATGGGACTCATGAATGTGCTTTAAGGTGTTTGCAGAAAGCCAGGAAAGCCAATCATAGAATCATAGAATACCAGGACTGGAAGAGACCTCGAGAGGTCATCGAGTCCAGTCCCCTGCCCTCATGGGAAATGCAGTTGAAATTTGAATTGTATATAGATACCTAGCTGCTTCTTCCCTGTGTGAGTTCTAAGTGAAGACTTAGAACTTCCATGCCTCCAAGGAATTGGGGGCATGGAAGTGGACTGGACCGTGAAGGGATTGTGAGTAAATAAGGGGAAAATGTAAATTTAGTTGCGATCCCTTCACGGTCCAGTTCACTTCCTTGCCCGGAATTCCTTGGAGGCAGGGTACTCCTGATGATTGCATACTGCTCCCTCCAGTCCTTAACTTAGAACTCACACAAGGGAAGATTGTTTTCCTGGGAGGGAGCAGTGCTGGGGAAAGGCAGGCAGAGCTGGGGCAGAGCTCTGGCCTGGCCACACTCCCAGGCTGCAGAGCCTGAAGCAAGGCCTCAGAGTGCTTGGGCTGCGGGGAGGTGGCCAGAATAGGCAGAAGTAGCAGGCCCACTCCCTTGCCAATGATGAGTGGCCATTTCAGACTGCAGTTTGTCCCTGTGGCAGGGGCTAGATGAAGACTGGCAGTGGGTCACTGAGGCAAAGTGGTGTCACACAAAAAGCAATATGTGGGGCCTGCAGCTTAGGAAGTTTCCATCCTTGGAGTACATAAACCTGGGACACTGCGAGTGCAAACAGCAGCTGGCCCTTATCAGCTTTAACTCATGCACTTGAGCTGGGAAACTACTAAGTGGTAAACAAGTCTGACCTCGGTCTCAGCTCATAAGAGTGATAAGAATGATGTTGAGCCAGTAAGCGCACACCCAGTGAACAACTATAGTATAACTAGTGTAGAGAGTCCGATGCCTGGTGAGTCTCACCAGGGACCTAGATCTTGGAGGGTGCCCTGGACTCCCTCAGCTGAAGCCACGTCCACTGCAGCCTGGTGCAAGGTAACAGGAACAGGACTCCCCACAGACTGAAGGGATGTAAGCATTTCTAAGTGCCTGTTACTCTCTTATGCATTGTTCTGCCTGTACTTATTGATGTGTCACTTTGCAGTAGCTGTGTAACCATAGGTCAGCATTAACTCTGTAATAGTAGTGACGTAATGAGATTAATAAAAACAACTATCGCTAATCGACTCTGTGGTGAAGTGAATCCATAATCCTGTTTGGCCATGCCCCTGCGAGTTGACAGATGGGTATAGGGAAATAGGGGGTTCCCTGGGAGGGGAGGACCCCAGAGTACAGAGACTGATAAACAAACCCCCCCGAAGGGGCCAAGAGAAACTGGAGTGGGCACTGCAGTCCAGGAGCAATGTGGGTCTGAAACTGACAAAGGGAGACACCAGCCAGAGGGAGGCATCCGTTTGGCAGATACAAGTTAATTCCTAGTGCTACGGGCAGGAGGCACTGTGATGGTGAGTTCGCCCCATGACAATGACGCTACAGCATTTCATAGAGATAGAGTTATTGATGGGATGACATCTTTAGAAATGAGGCTTCAGAACTCTAGAGAACTAAAGCCTTTCCTTAGAATTTTGGAACCATTCCCCCAGAATTCTAGAGGTGGCATTTAATTATTCCTTTCTATAAGACATTCCCTATGAGTGTATGTGACATATATTCTCAAAGTGGGGTTTCTGGTCTCAATCTCCTCTGATTGGTTCGTTCTCTGAGTTGAAGTACAACTTATCCAGTAGAGTGTACATAAAACACGTAGGCGCTTTGCAAGTGTAAGTCATCACCATAACCTCCAGACTTCAAGTAAGTCAAATGAAGAACATCTATGCAGGTCAACTGAGAGGAAATTGTGTTTGCAAGCTACAGACATTCTTTCCAGATAATTCAGCAGTGCAAGTTTAACAGAAGGTACAGATGTGGCACTATCAGAGCGGGCAGTGAAAGGAAATCATGCATATAGCTCGACTGCTTGCTTTTCTCTGGTGCAGCTGTCTGCTAACCTTTGCAATGCACCCGGAGAATACAATAGTGTCACAAGCTGCCGGAGACAAATATAATTATTTCTTATGCTGGCTTTGTTTCCACTGAACCAATGATAAATAGGTCACCTCCTTAGTTTAGCTTCATTAATATGCACAAGTTGCTCAAATATAAAGTAACCCTCCATAGACTATATTCCTCCATTGGTCAGTTGTGTGCTAGTGAGGGACAGATAACAATGATGCACTGGAAGAAGTGAGGCCAGAAGATGGATTCACCTCTGTTGCTAAGAAATTAACTGAACATTCAGGGCTAAAGTTCTGGTAGGATGCAAACCCACCAATCTTGTTCTTAAAGTGAATGGAAGCAGGTGGGATTTAAGTGAGAGAATCCTACGGTCTGGTCTTCACTACAAAAGGAAGGAGAACTATGGTGCCTTTCCCAGCCAAAGAACTGCCTCAGGGGTTATATATCCAAATAAGAGGGGACAGAACCATCCTGCTTGAATCTAGCTTGTTCCTATGGGGTCAGTCTGTGATGGGGGCACTTTTAGGACCTTTTCTCACACACCAGTAGCAGCAGAACAGAAGCCATGATGTTCTGCCCACCAAGGGCACATCTACGCTGCAGGGCAAAAGTTGAATTAAGCTACGCAACTTCAGATACATCAATTGCATGGCTGAAGTCGAAATAGCTTAATTTGGCTTTTGGTGCTGTCTATACAGAATGAAGTTGAAGGAAGAACACTCTTCCTCCAACTTCCCTTGCTCCTCATGAAATGAGTAAGAAGTCCGCCATCTCGACATTATTTCAAAATTGTGGCTTGCTGAGTAGATGCGCACTATGTTATTTCGAAAATGTCAGTCATTCTGAAATAACGCTGCTGTGTAGACGCACTCCTAGTGTCACATCAGCCAGGGGAGCACCTCGTCTGCCCTGGAGACTTTTCCATCTTCTAGTTTCTCCTGCAGATTCCCTCCTCCCCAGAACCCTTTGCTGCCAGGCTGCACACACAGCCCAGAGTTCAACAGCAAATAATTGGCCCTTCTGAGCTGGAAGAGGTCTCTCCCCTTTAGGTCACCTCTGGAGGTTCTGTCTCCCTCCACCACTAAAATTTGCTGACCAACCGTTGGCTTCTACAACATCACTCCTCGTGTGTTCGGTACATCAGGACAGTGAAAGGTTTTCCAGTATTAACCCTTCCAGCCTGAATACTCGGTGCAGAGCAGATCCTTTGATTTTTAAATGACTTGGTATTACAGCATTCCTAGAAGATTGAACTCTTGTGTAAACATATAAAGAGAGGGGCTCCTGACGCCCTGAGTTTCCATGACATCAGTTGGTCTTCACAAGACGTTGGTTTCTACAGATGATTTTTGGAAAATGCTACCATCACCTCTGTTTTCCTCTAGTTCTGTTCAAAGTAGTGTGGCTAAAAACCTCTGCTGTCCATCTCCTGTCTTCCCTCACCCTCCCAGCACTGACCTTGTCCCCCTGACCTTCCTCCTATAAAGTCCAGCCCCCCTCGTCGAAGGGCTTGGAGCTTGCCGTAGGGAGGCTTCACAAGCGGGCCGACTTGCTGATGGGGGTGGCCTCAGAACCAACTCTTCCTCTGATCCCCCAGATGCTTCACAGCACTGGGAGGGTGGCTGAGGTGACTGCGGTGGTTGTGGAAGGGATGAATAGCTCCCTCCCTCCTGCAGTCCCTCCACGGGGAGGCCATAGAATATGCTCCGTCTTCCTCCATGCCCTCCCCTGTCTGTGTGGAGGTGACCACTGACTCTGCCACTGATGAGGGCAACCATGTGGTGGCGGACTCGCCTTCCTCTCACAGGAGGCTGAAGCCCTGGACTTGACCTCCGCTGCCTCATAGAGTCATAGAATACTAGGACTGGAAGGGACCTCAAGAGGTCAACGTGTCCAGTTCCCTGCCCCCACAGCAGGACCAAATACTGTCTAGACCATCCCTGACAGACATTTATCTAACCTACTCTTAAATATCTCCAGAGATAGGGATTCCACAACCTTCCTGGGCAATTTATTCCAGTGTCTGACTACCCTGACAGTTAGGAGCTTTTTCCTAATGTCCAACCTAAACCTCCCTTGATGCAGTTGAAGCCCATTGCTTCTTGTTCTATCCTCAGAGGCCAAGATGAACAAGTTTTCTCTCTCCTCTTTATGACACCCTTTTAGCTATCTGAAAACAGCAATCATGTCCCCCCTCAATCTTCTCTTTTCTAACCTAAACAAACCCAATTCTTTCAGCCTACCTTCATAGCTCATGTTCTCTAGACCTTTAACCATTCTTGTTGCTCGTCTGTGGACCCTCACCAATTTCTCCACATCCTTCTTGAAATGTGGTGCCCAGAACTGGACACAATACTCCAACTGAGGCCTAACCAGTACAGAGTAGAGTGGAAGAATGACTTCTCGTGTCTTGCTCACAACACACCTGTTAATGCATCCCAGAATCATGTTTGCTTTTTTTGCAACAGGATCACACTCCCTCAGGGTATGTCTACACTACAGCACTAATTTGAACTAACTTAATTCGAACTAAGATAATTCGAATTAGTGCATCTAGACCTAAACACTAGTTCCAATTAGCATTTTGCTAATTCGAACAAGCATGTCTACATTGAGTGGACCCTAAACCGAGGTTAAGGCTGGCCGGAAGCAGTGCTGGCAGGGCATCAGATTAGGACTTAGAGCGGGGAGCTGCTGTCTCAGGCTAGCCGAGGGCTGTGTTTAAAGGGACCTGACCCACACCCTGGACAGACAGTTCTCAGGGGTTCCCCCCTCACTTGTCTAACTCGATGAGGGACAGCAAAGCAGTCCTGGCTTGGAGTACCCTGAGTGCCCACACTCGGCACATCACAGCACTCGGCCATCAGCCCGGCTGCACTTGCCGCAGGCTCCCATCCGGGTGTGTGTGGGGGGGTCGATCGGGGGGCTGCAGGAGAGCTTCCACCCCGAGGAGCCTGCAGAGCCACCCCAGTCCTCCTCATCGGGGGCTCGTACCCCATTCCTCCCTCACATCCTTCCACTTACCCTTCCCTAGCCCCCCTTCCTGATGTACAAAATAAAGGACACGTGTGTTCAAAAATATAAACTCTCTTTATTGAACAAAACTCGGGGAGACTGGGAAAAGGAGGTGGAAGAGGGGAAGAGAGAGGGTGGGGGAGGGGAGGGCAACTAAAATGATCAGGGTTTGGAACAGGTCCCATATGAAGAGAAGGCAAAGAGACTGGGACTTTTCAGCTTAGAAAAGAGGAGACTGAGGGGGGATATGATAGAGGTCTATAAAAGCATGAGTGGTATGGAGAGGGTGCATAAAGAAAAGTTCTTCATTAGTTCCCATAATAGAAGGACTAGAGGACACCAAATGAAATGAATGGGTAGCAGGCTTCAAACTAATAACAGAAAGTTCTTCTTCACAAAGCAAATAGTCAACCTGTGGAACTCCTTGCTGCAGGAGGCTGTGACGGCTAGAATTAGAACAGAGTTTAAAGAGAAGTTAGATCAAGTCATGGAGGTTGGGTCCATGGAGTGCTATTAGCCAGGGGGTAGAAATGGTGTCCCTGGCCTCTGTTTGTGGAAGGCTGGAGATGGATGGCACGAGACAAATGGCTTGGTCATTGTCTTCAGTCCATCCCCTCCAGGGTACCTAGTGTGGGCCGCTGTCGGCAGACAGGCTACTGGGCTAGATGGACCTTTGGTCTGACTCAGTACGGCCATTCTTATGTTTTTATGTTCTAAGCTCAGAGCTCAGGGTCGGGGTCTCACTGGACCTTGATTTTCATGCAAACCTGCTCCTGGGTGGCCAGGCTGGCAGCTATCCTGCCCTCGACGGCCACTTTCCTGTGCCTAGTGTGGAGGTCGTGGACATTGGAGGCTTCCCCCCAAACCTCGATGAGGTCCACGATGTCCGCACTAGACCAGGCAGGCGCCCGCCTCTTGCAGCCCCGGACAGGCTCCTGGGAGCCGCCAGCCTGGTCCCGGGAAGAGGCGGAGGGCTGGGTGGCAGCGGGTGGCTGGCTCGTGCCGTGCCAGGTGCAGGGTCTGCTGGCTGGGTGCTGGCAGGCTTGCACCTGGCACAGGCACTGTAGCCAGACCGTGCCCCTTTAAGGGCTCAGGGGCCAGGAGGGGGGCAGAAGAGTCTCCCTGGTGTTGGCCAGAGTGGCCACCAGGGCAAGCTGGGGAGGGCTAGCCTCCCACTAGTTCGAATTAAGTGGCTACACAGCCCTTAATTCGAACTACTTAATTCGAACTAGGCGTTAGTCCTCGTGCAATGAGGTTTACCTAGTTCGAATTAAGCGCTCTGCTAGTTTGAATTAAGTTCGAACTAGCGGTTTGTATGTGTAGCGCCTATTAAAATTAATTCGAACTAACGGCTGCTAGTTCAAATTAACTTTGTAGTGTAGACATACCCTCAGAGAGGGAGTTTCTCATCCTGGAGGGATGACAGCTGCCCTCTGCCTCTGGCCCATCCTCCTCCCTTCTCCCTGCCTCCAAGTTGCTCCAGGGCACAACCACCTACCTGGCAGTGAGCAGCGCTTCAGCCATAGCCATTGAGCCCTTGGGCAATTCTAATGGGCGGGAGCTCCTGTTATTCCCCCTCACCCCTGATGCTAGGGCCTCTGGTGCTGCACTCTGTGGCGCCAGAGCCTGACGATGGGGAGACACTACCTTCCCCGACCACTCCCTACTGATCCCCCGCCCTAGGAGGAGGCACCATGTCCCCGTGCCACCTCAGCTTAGGCTACTGACCCTGTTTCCGCTTCCAACCCCTGTCTTGCCCCGTTCCCTGCTCAATTCCTCTCCTAAATGAATGTACTTCTCCTCCTGCTCCCTTCACTCCTCTTCCCAATCCCCCTCTTCTTCCTCCTAACTCCACTCCCCTTCCTCGTCTTCCCAATCCCCTCCCTGACCTTTCCCTCTCCTTGCCCTGTTGCTGCTGTCCCCGGGGTTGCCACATTTGCCTGAGACATTGGCCCCGCGAAGCAGTTTTCATTTCTCCTTCTCCTGATAGGGTCTGGGGCCATTTTCCATCTGCCACTGCCCCTACCATTGTCATAGCAAGGACTCCAAGGTCCCTGCTTGCCTATGTTGATCAGCTGCAGGGCCTGGAGGAGGGTCTGGCCTAGGGACATTCGGGTATGTCTACACAGCCATGTTATTTCATGATACCTATAGCTACTCTGCATCTTTTGAATGTATCTGCTCTTTCAAAATATAGCAGATGTGCTATTTCACCATCCCAGGACACCTCATTCGACGAGGAGTAAAGGATGGCTTGAAATAGCGCTTTATTTGAAAGATTCGAAATACGCTACACAATTTGCGTAGCACAAATTGCTTATCTTATTTCGAGTTCTGGGTGCTGTGTAGGCACACCCTCAGGGGCTTGAGAGCCCCAGTGCCTGACGTGCTGAAGGCCAACATGCACAGTTTCTTGGAGGACATTTGTGGTTCCAAGAACAAGGTGGCTCTCACCCTTCAGTGCTGGGGAGACTTCCACCTTGTCCTCCAGACTGTAAGGGCCATTTTGAGGGAGGGCAAAGGGTGGCGGGAGGCTGCAGTCTACCAGCAGACTGGCTGCTTCTGTGACTCCCTGCTCACGTTTGGGTTTTGGTAGAGGTTGCTGCAGGGTCCAATGAGGCCTGCTAGTGTTCCTGACAGCAAGGATTTTCCTCAGCCCTCCCAATGCCACTGCTCATCTTTGCCCCTTTGAAGACCCAGGACTTTAGGGTGGGTCTCTGCAGGTGGTATGTGCTCTTTTTCCTTCGGGAAGGGGGGTACTCCATCATGTTCCTGCAGAAGACCCACAGCACTCCACCGCTGAGGCTAGCTGGTGGCGGGAGTGGGGGGATAGTGTCTATTTTATCCACCTGTCAGCTCGTCAAGCTGGGGTGGTGACCCTGTTCTCGCCGAGGGGGAACCCAGAGCTCACACAGGCAACGAAGACCCTCACGGGCATGTTTACCATACCAGGCCGCCTGTTCTTGCTGAGAACTCTGCAAGTTTTCTCGAGCAAGGGCTAAAGAGTTTCTGATGGTGTTTTGCAGTTTGCCTACTAAATCCAAAATTTTAGCTCCTGGAGAAGGTGTAATCCCCTCCTATTGCTGCTTCACTAATTGCAATGGCCTCATGGCCATAAACGACAAACAGGCCCCAAGGATTTGCTACATCGACAGTCTCTTTCCCACAACCAGCCCTTTGCAGTTCCTGCCCCTTCTACCTCCCATGCACATAGGAGGTATGTCTAGACTGCATCCCTCTGCCAGTAGAGGGATGCAGATTAGGCAGGTCGACAATGAAAATGAGGCAGGGATTTCAATATCCCACACCTAATTTGCGTAAAAAAGGCTGCCATTTTTGCAGACTCAGCACTTTGTCAGCAAAAAGTGGCAGTCTAGAGGGGGATCTGTTGAGAAAGAAAGCCTTTTTTGACAGATCCTGTAAACCTCTTTTCAGGAGGCATAAGGGAACTGTCGAAAAAGGCTTTCTTTCTCGACAGATTCCACTCTAGACTGCCACTTTTTGCCGACAAAGTGCTGAGTCGGCAAAAACAGCTGCCATTTTTATGCAAATTAGGTGCAGGATATTTAAATCCCTGCTTCATTTGCAATGTCGATCTGCCTAATCTGCATCCCTCTGCCAACAGAGGGATGCAGTCTAGACATATCCAGGCTGTGGAGATTGCAGCACTCCTAGGACTGCAATAAGCCCCCAGACCAGTCTGCAAAGGATCTGGAGCAAGGGTGCTGAAAAGGGAGGAAAAAATGAACACGAGTGGAAGTAAAGATAGCAAAGTGAACAGTCAAAACCAAGCTTTTTATCCACACTGGGCAGGGGATTTTCTTTTTAACATGCCATCTCGTTTAAATGCAAAACCCATGTGTTTAACATTCCCAACCGCTGTATCTATTTGTAAGGTGATCAATGTGAGCCACCGCTTTGAATCAGCGCCCAACGCCGTCTATCATCCTGGCAGTGTTGCAAGACTTGACAAAACTGAAAATCCGAAGTCGTCGTATATCACACTTCAAATGTCATTCTCGCTACATCAGTGACTTTGAAGGAGAAAGCAACAGCTGCCTCCCTTCTGATAATCTTGGTATTGGCTATGAAGAAAAAGTCTTTCCTGCCTGCTTTGTGAAGGAGTGTGCCTTGGAAATGCCAGAGGAGCGGTGTGCCTGGGATAAAAACAAAGATGACATTGTGAACCGTGTGAAATTCCCCTGTTGAAGCTAGGAGGTAATTTATGAGGATTGTTTGTTGGTTCTGCTTTCCAATTTAAAAAAAACACCAGATACATGCAGTGGGGCTGTCAACCTCACCGGGCTCTTGGGCAAGACGGGGGGCCTGCTTGAGCCCCTGGAAGGGGCGGAGCCTCAGACAGAAGGGGCGGGGCTAGGCCATCTGAAGAGCACTGTGCTAACCCCAGGCAGCCCTTAGTGCTGCACAGAGCATGCTTCACAGTGCTCCAACAGCAATTTAAAGCACATGGGGCTGGCTGCCAATGGTGCAGCAGCAGCCAGGAGCACCCTTGTGAATCATGAAGGCCCCAGGGCAACTTTTCCCTTTGCTCCTCCTCCCCCATTGGCAGACTTGGATACCGTCTCTTGCAGTGGACGAACCAAGCAGTTTAAGTGACACTGCCCAGCTACTGCTGTTAGTTAGATTTTTGTAATGGTGAAATATTCAAGAAAGAGTTTTTGTGCTTAATGCCATGAGAGACCTACAACACAGGAGAGATCGTTTTTGCAAAGGTAAAAGGCTTCTTTGAAAGAAAAAAACCCCAACAGTTGAGATCTGCAGAAAGTCAACTTGCTTGTTACACACACGGGTCCCTCCATGGCAGGGAAAGAGAAGGATGTTGCTTCTTGTTTGGCAGCAATATATCTCTCATTACTTCTCTGTAACCGCACCATTCACCAGATTCTCCTGTCTGGTAAATTGTCTAGGGACTTGGAAAAAAATGGGTACTGTGATATTAGTGACCTACATACACTCAATTTCTAGCTTACACCATCATTTTTTTAAAACCCTTTTACAGCCAGATACAGTACAGTGATTTAGTACAACAAGGCTCGCTGGTTAAGTAGGGGTAGTACTAGAGAGCTTTGTGTGTTTCAGAAAGCTTTAAGTCTTACAAGTTCTTGGAATTCATGAATGATATCCCTCCTGTATTTCAGGTAGCCTTTCTGTGCAATATTAAGAGGCCATACAAGTGTAAAGCTGACAGGTGGAACAATACCTGGGACCTCTGGAGCTTAGTGCATGAACCTCTACAGCATGAGCTAAAAATCAGCTGGCTCTCAGCTAAGGCTATAGAACAAACCCATTCTCTCTCTGTAAGTGCCACTAGCTAGGACAATGAACCACACAGGAAGCTTTGGGGATCTGTTTGAAAAGGGGCAAGCCTTCCAGAGGAATCCTGAAATCTTTCAGACAGACTTCACAGGAAAGTTGGCGCACTTTCCTACATGGAGAGTTGTTGCTACCAATCTAACTTCAATGCCAATGATGCAAGAATTCCTGGACAATTCCATCAATAATTTTAAAGTGTGACTTGAAAATTTCAAAATTCCAATGGATTTGCTTTTATTTGTTCATCATCTGTCTGCTGTCTCTGCTGATGGACTTTACCTTCCTGAAGCAAAGAGCATTCTTGATTCAGTTGATGAAAGTGCCTTTCAATTAGAAATTGCCCAGCTCCATAGCTCAGCTGTCTTGAAAGCAAAATTTAGAAATGTGGGACTTCGTAATTTCTGAACTCAGTATGCTGCCTGTTTCAAGCCAACTATTTTTGAACAATGTTTGCAAAGTATCTCTGCAAGCTTGGGTTTCCTACCATGAACTTCATTAAAAAAGCAACCCCACAATCACCTGACAGAGGAGCATCTTCACCAGTGCATCCTCCTTGCCCTGAGCTCCTACAAACCACTCCTTAAAGGAAGCAGAAGACAGGAATAAGGATCTCGTGCAAAACGGGGTTTTTGCACAAAAAGGAAATGTCCCCACTGCTTCTTTTTGCACAAAAAGAAATGGCAGTAAATATGCTAATGAAGGCATTACTTATGCTAATGAGTCCCTCATTAGCATATTTTCTGCCAAAAAAACCTCGTAGTGTAGACGTACCCCAAGTGTAGGGTTCTCTATTCCTTTCACAAGAAGACTTTTGAATCCAGGAGCTGAGCCATCTTTCCCTCCAGGCAGTCTCTCTTCAGAATCAGCATTGGCCATCCCTCTAACCTGCCTGGTATGGTTTCTTGAAAATCTTTAGTGAAAGAGGCATGAAACTGGTCTCTTTTCTTCCCTTTGCCCCCAAGAGACTTACCACAGCAAAGAAGAAAGCTTGTGATTTTACAGTTTGGAGAGAAAGCCAACAAGGAAATTTATTTTGTCTACCTCAGATGCTTTGAAGAATCAATTAAGGCTGGGAAGGAGGGAGAGGAAGTGAATGATTAATGTCCTTTTCTGATCCAGGTTCCTTTTATGAGTGGCTATTTATAGACCAATGGGATTGGAAAGGAGTTTTTCCAAAACTCAGCATGTCAGATGCTGCTCTCAGTTATGCCACTGTAAATTTCTAAGGGCAGGAGTACACTCCAGGGACAGTAGTGTGCACTGATAGCATAACTCAAGTCTACATAGCTTAGATCATTTTACTGCTGGGGGTCCACACCGCACCAACAGAAGAAACTCTTCTGTTTACTCCCCTTACTCATCTAATTCTGGGAGACTACTGGAATCACTGGGAAAGTGATAGGCAGTCGATTTAGTGCCTATCAATAGACCCGCTAAATCGAACACCAGTGGTTCAATTGCTTCAGCATCGATCCACCCCATAGCACAAGCAAGCCCTAAGGGATGGCACTAAAATCAAGAGAATTACTCTAGATTTACAACAGCATAGCCAAGATCAGAATCTAGTCAGGTTTTTCTGTTGTTTTTTTAGGGCTGGTCCAATCTGATACAGAACTGAACTGGGTCCTTGTTTCTTTTATTTGTATTTAACTGAAAGGCTATTTTAACCCTAAATATAAGTCCAGTGAAGCACATTGTGAATGTACCAAACTTCCATGGAGAATTGCAGCATAAAATCCAGCAGGCCTTCTAAATAGACATATGCAGTAGGCATTACAGGCTGAATGAATCCTATCAAGCCAGGGCATGGGGAGGATACCAAACGCTAAACACCCTGGTAGTGTTTGTTAAAGGAAACCAAACTTTCCCTCTGCTCCCCACCCCTCAAGAGTTGGGACAGGAAAGATTTGACGAGCCATATCTTCTGCCTGCAGAGGTTGTGCATTTCAGTGGAGGTTCCCCTAGAGTGGGCAAAATCAGCAAAGGCTTCAATCTTCCCGACGGAAAACTCAGTTTTCCAAGGGCATCCCACGCTCATGTGCCCTTTGCATGTCTAGGAGGTACTTCTATCTGTTTCAGGTAGTGTCAGATGTCTGCTAGTAATGTCATGTGCCAGTTAGATCCCACAACTTCATTGTTAAAAGAACCCACCCCTGGATGAAATTCACCCCCTCCAGAAGGGCTCAGGTGAGAGTTAACTGATGTGCAGAACCTGCCCCAGCTGTCTGCACAAGGTGAATTTCAAGCTGCCATGAGTGGTCCTGATGGTGTTAATCCTCATGGGATTAAGCACAATGCTGTTAGGTGAGTATCTAAAGCAGGGCTACTCAACTTTGGAAGCCCCGGGGGCCACAATGATACTCACAGCACATGCCGAGGGCCGTAACTTAAACACGGGTGCATGTACATGCAAATATATATGCAAATATATATGGAAATAGCTTACATCACACTGACGGGCATGAATACCAAGATTCAGACTTAATCCATGCCGCCAGACTCAAACATGGCCAGTGTGAGCCAGTCAGCACCTCTCAAGCTCTTCCCATAAGGCTAAGCTGCCAGCACTTCCCACAATGCCCTGGTGCTCCTGGCACCTCCTCCCTGGGGGCTAGAAATGCCAACACCCCATACCCATCAGTTCCAGCCAGCCCGTCCGCTTGCGTCTTTCAGTGCTCATCCTGCCTGGGAGATGCCTCGCTGTTGTGGAGCATATTCCAAGTGGAGGCCATGTTCACAGGATCCCACCCATGGGCCACGAACTAAGCCCCACGTAAACCCAAACTGCACCGAGGGCCACAAACAAAGAGGCCGTGGGCCGCATGTGGCGGGCCGCATGTTGAGTAGCCCTGATCTAAAGGATCAGACATGAAGTGCATATGTGGTAAATACATTGCACTCAACTGGTTGGCCAACACGGAGGTGTAAGTCCTACTATGGCTAACAGCTAATGAAAGTTTCCCTGTTCTGCAGCTCAAATGGCAGAGGTCAGAGGTCTGTGTATTTGTTCCAGAGCTTGGGGTCAGGGATCGGGTGTCTGTGTTTTTAATTAAGACATTGGACTCTTTCTCCTGCTAATCATGGTGCCTAGAATATGGATTTGTTACCCCCGCATCCAACCTTTTATTCTTTGACTGTTGAGGGATCCCTCTCCAGTGATTTGTCTCCATTTCTGTCATCTTCCCACCTCCGATTCCACATTCCCATTCACCACCTGCTGTGAATCCCCTGGTGTTCTCCTGCCTTATTTTCTATTCTGAACAGGCCCCTTCACTAAGCACCTTGTTTTCTGCTGCAAACATGCTGACAACAGTAACAATTTTTTTTCCCCTTTCATATACATTAAGTGGAGGAATCAAAAAAAGAGGGTGCGTGCACTGATGTGAACAATCTCGGAAGTATTTTCACAGTCCTGTCACGTACCTATCCACACACACACAGCTCTGCTGAGACTACTGGTATTGCAACAGCTAATGAAAATTTCCTGCTGGGGTTATCAATAAATTTTAAATCGCTTCTGAAAAGTTCCAACTCTGTGCTGTTTTAGAAACACATTGGGCCTGTGAAGCACCCAAAAATAGAGCATGACAAAGCATTATTTGCATGGCTAACACTGGACCTGTTTCATAGGCCTGTTTATTTGGCTCAAGACGTCTGGAAAGTGTGGAAGTATCAGCTGTTATGGGAGAAAAAGAAGAAATAAAATTATCTCTGGAAGACAAGGAAAGGAAGATCCTGAACAAAGTTATCCGGTTTCAAGACAAATTAGTGGAACTGGGAAAGGGGAGGAAGGGGCCAGAATACTAATCGAAACTTTGCTGGTAGAAGAATTAACAGGCTGGTCCATCAATTTCTCATTAAGTTGGTGTCTAGGAATTAAGTTGCATGGACAAAGCCCTGGCTGGGTTGATTCAGTGGGGATTGGTCCTGCTTTGGGCAGGACTCGATGACCTCCTGAGGTCTGTTCCAGCCCTAGGTTTCTATGATTCAGTATGTAGGCTGTTCAAAGCACAAAGACTCAAGTGTTGATTCTGACCTCCTCCATCATGGTGTAACTGCAGATTTCCGCTAGAACTACCTCAGATATACAACAGCATGAGAGTAGAATTAGGCACGTACGCAATGATGAGCCTAATATTCAAGGGGAGGGGAGGTTAAGAAAAGATCATCTGCACAGGTTGGGTTATTTACATTCTACAGAGGTGAAAAAATACAAAAAGTTAAGTGAAAAACCAATCACAGTAGGGTATCATTCTAATAATCGACAGGCCAACGTGAAACTGTTTTGCAAGCAACCATGCTTCCTCCTGCAGAGTTCTATTTGCTCTGTTCGTAGGGAGCCCTGAACTCCACCAGACAAGATATACCAGGATGGAAACTGTGAAATAAGCAATAGTGAGATCTAGTGGTGAAATTGTAAAGTAACATTTTTATAAGCTAGCCACTGAAGTACTGGCACAGGGACTAGAGCTGCTGTTGGCAGCTATGAACACAGATGTTGTGCATTTGTTTTTCAGGGGGGATTGAGACGTTTCTGGAGTGGGAATAGGCGGTTCTAACTAATTACCAACCAAGAGTTTGGGAATGAGAGCGTTCCCACTGCTGCCCTAGTGTTTGTGTTGGCCCAGTGCAGAGGGTTGAGTTTCACACCTAGAGAAGTTATTCTATTTTATGAAAGATTCCATTGTCCCACTGCAGGTATAAAACACAGGAATAGTATCAGAAGAATGGGGAGAAGAACCGTGGCTTTCCCTGGGCCCCATCAGTCCTGGTGTGTACGTAGAATTTACCAACACCAGTATCAATTACAAGTGTGATCTAATTTCATTTTCCCCATTAGTATCCCTGATAGACATCAGTCTCATCTAGTCTTAAATCACATCGATCTCAGTCATCCTTAGTTCTCACCTCCTCTATTGCTGTTTCATGTGTTTATTCATTCTTTGGAGTACGACAGTACCTGTAGATCCAGGCCCCATTGTACAAGTAGGCCATGCCCCAAAGAGCTTACAAATTGAAATAGTTTTGCTCTGTCTAGCAATAGTTTCCTCATGCAGAGTTGTTGCAGCAGCCTCAGTCCTGGAATATTAAAAAGACAAAGTTAAGTGAGATAATATCTTTGGTCCAATAAAAGATACTACATCGCCCACCTGGTTTCTCTAGTCATTTCATCAAAAATATTTACTAAGTGCTTTTCATTCAGACAGCTCAAAATGTTTTATGTCAGGAGAGCTCAATGCTCTGCAATGGAGTTAAATATCATTATACCCATTTTATAGATAGGTAAACAGAGGTACAGAGGGGCAAATGACTTGCCTTATGCAAGGTTACCATATTTTAGGTTCCCGGAAAGAACTGCTGGGGGGAGGGTAAGTTGGAGAAGGTGTAAAATTGCGGGGTGTTGGGGGGGTACTCACTGGAGGTGGGGGACATTGTTACTCCCTGTCACAGTGGCAGGGCAATTGGCGCAAGCAACAGCCAGTCAGTGCTTCCTGCAGGACCCCCACTGCACAGCTGGGAGCAGATGCCTGCAGCGGTGGCTTGCAGGGTAATGGACCAATCAGCTGTAGAGGATGGACTATTTGGGGCTCTGAGCTATAGCTTGTCCACTCTGCAAACACCCCAGACATTTTCTGTTATTTTTAAACTCCTCCACCCCACAGACAGACACAGACACAGAAGGCTCAGAAAGAGGCTGTGTCCTGGAAAACCCAGCTGTATAGTGACCTTAGACTCAGGTCCTGCAGCAGACCAGTGGCAGAGTAAGGAACAGAACTTGGTCTCTTAGGCAAGCCGACAGACTCACTGGGCCCCTGGGTAAAGGGTGGGGGTTTCTCCACACTCCCAGAAAGAGTGGAGCCAGAACAGCCGCTCCTCCAGGCCATCTCCCCTCAGCACTATCCCCCTTTCCCTTCCCCACACCAGTCGGCGGGCCTGGTCTCTCTACTTGCATTCCAGTGGCCTACCCCCTAGACTGCACTGAAAGCAAGATGCCATTGAGTGGGTTACGTATTACTCCAGTCGGTAGCCGGCTGTCATTTCCTGCTCCTCAAGAGATGGGTGCAGTGTAGGGACAGCAGCCGCCAAGGTGGCCGAGTGCATCACTGACTCAGATCTGGTTGACAACCCTGAATAGCTTGCAACTCCCATCTGAGAATTGCCCCAGCTGCACAATTCACCTCTGATTTGTAATTCGCCCTGTTCCCTTCTGTTTTGTAATTGAAACTGAGCATCGCTCCAGGCTAGTGACCTGCAGCAAAGGAAAAGGCAGGGCGGGGGGCGGGGGTGAGGAGACACTCTGGGCTTGCTAAACGTGGGAATTAAAGGCTGATCGAGGCAAGTCCTGGGCAGTCAACACAAGGCAAATTCATTTCACAGGCTGTTCGCTCACAAATTGCATCTAGTCTGAGCCACGGGCGCACAGGCCTCGAGTTAAAAGGGTTTAAGGAACTGAGAACGGAGAAGGGCCTGAATTCACATTGTACATCTGCTGCTGCAGATTATGAGACACAAGAATTGAGAGATAGGAAAACTAAATTCATTGTAAAAATAGTGCTGGGACCCTGTACCGACCCAAACTTACTGGCACTGTGCCGACAATGGGACTCCAGAGAGCCCCCTGGGGGTAGGGAAGGGAATTATTGGGTAACCGCTTCTGCTACATTTCCTTGTACAAGGAAACAAAGGTCAGGGGCCCTGCAAAATCTCTCAGAATGTGCTACCTCTGGGAACTGAACCAGGAACTGTAGGACAGATACCCCAGGGGCAATGCAGCTGAAAGCATTTAGGGTAAATATCAGTCTGCACACAAGGCAAACCTGGAAGGGACCTTGTCTAGGGCAGATTCACTGAGCCGTACAAGCGGGTCTGTTAGAAAGGAGCGGAGAGAAGGGCCCAAGCATAGTGCTGTCAGTAGTAACCCAAGCTACGCTAGCTGCCCTCGAAGGGTTATGTTCAGCTCTCACCCAGGTGTAAATCAGGAGCAACTCCACCGACCTCTGTGGAGATGCACAGAATTATCCAAATGCAGGGCTGGAAGTGACCTCCGGAAGGCAAGTCCAGCCCCTCAGAGGTATGTCTACACTACAGCGCTAATTCGAACTAAGCTAATTCGAACTAATGCATCCAGACTAAAAAACTAGTTTGAATTAGCGTTTTGCTAATTCGAACTAGCATGTCCACACAGAGTGGACCCTGAACTGAGGTTAAGGATGGCCAGAAGCAGTGCCGGCAGGGCATCAGATGAGGACTTAGAGTGTGGAGCTGCTGCCTCAGGCTAGCCGAGGGCTGTGCTTAAAGGGACCCAACCCCCACCCCGGACAGACAGTTCTCAGGGGTGCCCCGCTTGCAAAGCAGTCCTGGCTTGGAGTGCCCGGAGTGCCCACACTGGGCACATCACAGCACTCGGCCATCAGACCGGCTGCACTTGCCGCAGGCTGCCGTCTGGGGAGAGGGGGCAATCGGGGGACTGCAGGAGAGGTTCCACCCCCAGAAGCCCGCAGAGCCAGCCCAGTCCTCCCCATCGGGGGCTCGTACCCCATTCCTCCCTCACCTCCTTCCACTTACCCCTCCCTAGCCCCCCTTCCTGATGTACAAAATAAAGGACATGTGTGGTCAAAAATAGAATCTCTCTTTATTGAACAAAACTGGGGGAGACTGGGAAAAGGAGGTAGGAGAGGGGAAGAGAGAGGCTGGGAGAGGGGAGGGCAACTACAATGATGAGGGGTTTGGAACAGGTCCCATATGAAGAGACGTTAAAGAGACTGGGACTTTTCAGCTTAGAGAAGAGCAGATGGGGGGATATGATAGAGGTCTATAAAAGCATGAGTAGGGTAGAGAGGGTGCATACAGAAAAGTTCTTCATTAGTTCCCATAATAGAAGGACTAGAGGACACCAAAGGAAAGGAATGGGTAGCAGGCTTCAAACTACTAACAGAAAGTTCTTCTTCACAAAGCAAATAGTCAACCTGTGGAACTCCTTGCTGCAGGAGGCTGTGAAGGCAAGAACTAGAACAGAGTTTAAACAGAAGTGAGATAAAGTCATGGAGGTTGGGTCCATGGAGTGGTATTAGCCAGGGGGTAGGAGTGGTGTCCCTGCCCAAAGTTTGTGGAAGGCTGGAGAGGGATGGCACGAGACAAATGGCTTGGTCACTGTCTTCGGTCCATCCCCTCCAGGGTCCATAGGGTTGGCCGCTGTCGGCTGACAGGCTACTGGGCTAGATGGACCTTTGGTCTCACCCAGTACGGCCATTCTAAGCTCAGGGCTCAGGGTCGGGGGTCTCAGTGGACCACCTTGATTTTCATGCAAACCTGCTCCTGGGTGGCCAGGCTGGCAGCTCTCCTGCCCTAGCCAGCCGCTTTCCTGTGCCTAGTGCGGAGGTCGTGGACAAGGTCCACGATGTCTGCACTGGACCAGGCGGGTGCCTGCCTCTTACGGACCTGGGCAGGCTCCCGGGAGCCGCCAGCCTGGTCCCGGGAAGAGGGGGAGGGCTGGGAGGCATCGGGTGGCTGGCTCGAGCCATGCCAGGTGCAGGGTCTTCTGGCTGGGTGCTAGCAGGCTTGCACCTGGCATGGGCACCGTAGCCAGCCCGTGCCCCTTTAAGCGGTCCGGGGCCGGGAGGGAGGCAATAGAGTTTCCCTGGTGTTGGCCAGAGTGGCCACCAGGGAAAGCTGGGAAGGGCTAGCCTCCCACAAGTTCGAATTAAGGGGCTACACTGCCCTTAATTCGAACTAGTAAGTTCGAACTAGGCTTAGTCCTTGTGGAATGAGGTTTAGCTAGTTCGAACTAAGCGCTCCGCTAGTTCGAATTAAGTTCGAACTAGCGGAGCGCTAGTGTAGCGCCTATCAAAGTTAATTCGAACTAACGTCCGTTAGTTCGAATTAACTTTGTAGTGTAGACATACCCCAGCTGAGGCAGAGCCAGGTAAACACAGACCATCCCTGACAGGTATTTGTCCAAGTGGTTAACCTCCAGTGACCTATGGAGTTGTATATGTCTGGCTTTTCTAAATAGTTCTTAATCTGTTCTTTCTCCACTGAGGGCTGCCCACCTTCTCCCCATACTGTATTGCCTAGTGCAGTAGCCTGGGAGCTGACCTTGTCTATGAAGACAGAGGCAAAGAAAGCATTGAATACTTCAGCTTTTCCCACATCATCTGTCATTAGGTTATCTCTCTCACCCAGTAAGGGCCCTACACCCTCCCTCATCACCCTCTTATTGCTAACATGCCTGTAGAAACCTTTCTTGTTACCCTTCCCATCCCTTGCTAGCTGCAATTCCAATTGCACTTTCACCTTCCTGATAACTCCCCTGCATTCTTGAGCAATAACTCCTGCCTAGTCATCTGTCCAGGTTTCCACTTCTTATAAGATTCCTTTTTGTGTTTAAGCTTACCAAGGAGTTCCCTGGTAAGCCAGTCTGGTCGCCTACCATATTTGCTTTTGTGTTAGACACGTTAAAATTGGCATTAGGATTCTAAGGGTTTGTTCGGCATTTAGACTTTCGGAAATGTTTGTAAGTGAGACCAGTGCAGGCGGCAACTTATCTCTATCCCACATGACATAATATGTAAGTCTTTGCACTGTAATCTTCTGTAACTGTAAATCACCAGACAGAAGAGATGCAGTAATTAGTGAGAAATACTAGTCTTCAGCAGAAGGTGTTACCTCCTGCCCAAAAAAGAAGGCCCTTTAACACTAGATGAATTATTTGTGGAACAGAGGAGAAGAGACCTGCAAATGAATTCCTCCCATCACTTGAACTCACAGCTCAGAGAAGTAGAAAGGGAATACAAACCTGACAAGGACAAATTCTTTATAATGCTTGGATTCTTTGTGGGACAAGGATTACTAAGCAAAAGATCCACAGTGGTTAACCTGGGTTAGCCCAAAGGGACATGTACAGCTGGCTTACTATATAGATGCTTACATTACCTTTCAAAACTAAAGGGTAACTTATTTCTGTGTGCAAGTTTATCGGCTTTAACCTCAAAATTCATATTGCCTTCTCCTGGTTAATAAACCTTTAGATGGTTTGTTATAGGATTGTCTATAAGGGTATGTCTACACTGCAAAGTTAATTCGAAATAACAGCCGTTATTTCAAATTAACTTTAATAGCATCTATACATGCAAGCCGCTATTTTGAAATTAATTCAAAATGTGGAGCACTTAATTCGAATTTGGTAAACCTCATTCTATGAGAAGTAACTCCAAATTCGAAATAGCTATTTCGAATTAAGTGCTGTGTAGACACTTAATTCGAAATAGGGAGCCTCCAGCCCTTCCCAGGGAGCCCTGGTGGCCACTCTGGGCACAATCAGGAAAACTTACTCTTCTCTCCCCCAGCCCTGGAGCCATTAAAGGGGTAGACCCTGGCCAGAGTGCCTGTGCCAGCTCCAAGACTGCCAGCCCAGAGCCAGCAGTGGCCCCAAAACATGATCAAGCAAGCCACTGGAAGCCAGCCCCCAGGACTCAGCTCGGCTGAGCTGAGTCTCGACTTCTCCTCCCTTTCTGGAAGCACTGCCTTAAGGCAAGTGTAAATTATGCAAGGAAACTAAATGTAACACATTGGCCAACAGTTCTGCTCCGTGCTGCATATACTGGTGTTTAGTTTATTGCCATTTATTATAAATGCCCGTCCCAAATTCCAGGCATTTCTTCTACATTATTCATACATAGGCAATCCATAGACCATTTCAAAAGGCTCAGTAGCTACTTAACACCATGAATAACATCTTCCCCTCCTAGCCTCATCACACCCAATGGACCACTGCACAGGGTACAGATGTGCTTAATTCTCTGCTGCACTGCAACCTTTCACAGCAGAGTCATTTCTGACTCCCACGCTGTGCTGTTCTATCCATCCTGCAAGCCAAGCTGCTTGCCTGCTGTCCCTGGGGGATTCAAGTAGTAGAATATCATTCCTAGATCAAGGGATCCATGCAAAAAACAGCAGACTAGAATTGCAGCCTGTGTGAACCTGGCCCGAACCATTAAAAGTTAAGTCCTTCCACGCTGCCTGGATTCCAGCTGATGATGCAGTGTCAGTAGAAGTGCCGCAGCATTCCACTGTGCACCTTATTCTGTCCATTTCTGGCTGGAAGTCTCCCTCTCCTCTTGCTTTTGTGATTTGCATTTGAATGTACATTTTCCTCAATTGCCAGAAATTGCATTTTTAACCTTGCGGTTCACCTCTCTGATGCTGGAGTCCTGCCTCAGTCTGACAAGGCACGAAGGGCAGGACGCAATGCATAACAAAGACCCAACATGAGAGAGACCAAAAAATTATTCAAGCAGGAAACTTCTGATGTGGCATAGTTCCTACCTTTCTGGAGAGACACTCCATAAACTTCTGTTTCATGTGGGAGACTAGCAGACAGGTGCCAACTGTCCATGCCAAGGCCCCTGGGTCACAATGAACACAGATCGTAACTGGAAACTACTCAGTCTTCCCTGTATTCGTCTTGTTAAAATATGTATTCGATTCACAGAGACATGTCTAGTGTCTGACTATATGGAACATTAGTGAGGTTTTGGACTGCATTCAACCCATATAATTACTCCATAACATGGGATAGAGATATTGTAAGTGTCTGCTTTATAACTCATTTGATATGAAATGGGAAACCTCCAGAGTCAGGAAAGAAACATCATGGGTGAAATACTAGTTTACCACAATAGGTGTCATCTCCTGCTCAACAAAAAGAGGCGCATTGTCACCAGACAAACCATTGTAGAACATCAGTGGACAAGAGACTTTGCTCCACACACACCCAGGGAGAAGAGATATTCACAGATCAAGCCATCAGTTTGAATGCTGGGGCAAGGGAATCATAGAATACTAGGATTGGAAGGGACCTCGAGAGGTCATTGAGTCCAGTCCCCTACCCTCATGGCAGGACCCAGTACTGTCTAGACCATCCCAGATAGATGTCTATGTAACTTGCTCTTAAATATCTCCAGAGACGGAGATTCCACAACCTCCCTAGGCAACTTATTACAGTGTTTAACCACCCTGACAGTTAGGAAATTTGTCCTAATGTCCAACCTAAACCTCCCTTGCTGCAGTTTGAACCCATTGCTTCTTGTTCTATCCTCAGAGGCCAAGTAGAACAATTTTTCTCCCTCCTCCTTGTGACACCCTTTTAGATACCTGAAAACTGCTATAATGTCCCCTCTCAGTTTTCTCTTTTCCAAACTAAACAAACCCAATTCTCTCAGTCTTCCTTCATAGCTCACGTTCTCTAGCTCACGTTCTTGTTGCTCTTCTCTCGACCTTCTCCAATTTCTCCACATATTTCTTGAAATGTGGTGCCCAGAACTGGACACAATACTCCAACTGAGGCCTAAACAGTGCAGAGTAGATCGGAAGAATGACTTCTCATGTCTTGCTCACAATACTCCTGTTAATTCATCCCAGAATCATGTTTGCATTTTTTGCAACAGTGTCATGCTATTGACTCATATAAACATCCTTGATCAGAAAGAACTGCATCACTATGCTGCTTAGAAGGTGGAGAGGGCAATATTTCTAAGCATAAGCAATGGACCTTGAAGCCCCTTAGCTCTAAAGGACATGAAGCTGTTGTCATGTGTACGCTCTACTATTACCGTATATTCCGGCGTACAAGACGACCTCTGATGTTAAAAAACATCCCCCCAAAATCGGGGGTCGTCTTGTACGCCGGATGCCCCGCCGCCGGAGCCCCTCCGCGGCTTTGAAAGCCTCGGGGGAAGCCGGCGGCGGGGCATCCCAGGCGCGCATGGGCTGCCCCCCCGCCGGAGCCCCTCCGCGGCTTCCCCCGAGGCTTTCAAAGCCGCGGAGGGGCTCCGGCGGGGGGGCAGCCCATGCGCGCCTGGGATGCCCCCCCGCCGGCTTCCCCCGAGGCTTTCAAAGCCGCGGAGGGGCTCCGGCGGGGGGGCAGCCCATGCGCGCCTGGGATGCCCCCCCGCCGGCTTCCCCCGAGGCTTTCAAAGCCGCGGAGGGGCTCCGGCGGGGGGGGGGGGGCAGCCCAGGTGCTCCTGGCGGCTTTGCTCCCGGTGCCTCTGGTCTGCTGGGGACCATCTCCAGCAGACCAGGGACACCGGGAGCAAAGGAGGCGGAGGGGCGCTGGGGTATAAGATGAAACCCTATCTTTTAATTAAAAAGATAGGGGGTCGTCTTATACACCCAGTCGCCCTATACGCCGGAAAATACGGTACTTTTGAATCCTAAGACTAACTCATGTGTTTGTTAAACTTAAAAACATCAAATAGTCTGATAGCATTTGAAGAATAACAAAACATGTAGATGGTATCATGAGCTTTCATGGGTACAGCCCACAGCCACAGCCCACTGTGTCCATGAAAGCGCATGATACCAGCTACATGTTTTGTTAGTCTTCAAGTGCTACCAGACTATTTGTTGTTTTTTTAATTTATCCTGTACAGACGAACTCAGCTAACCCCTGAAGCTTTTGATCATGTGTTTGTGTACATTTACCTACCTTAGCCTTGTAAATATCTTTATTTTTTACTTGTTAATAACTTTAGCTAGTTTATCACAGGATTAACTACAAGCGGAGTAAGTGACTGGTCCTTTTGGGGACTGGAAGTAATCAGAATATTGCTGTGATTTTTGGTATAAAAGACCATGTATCACAAAGGCATGCTCACCAGTGTGGCAAGATAGACTGAAGTTCCCAAGGGGACTGTCTGACTCTATGTTAATGCTGTTTGATCCTTTCTTTGTGAAAGCTAAATCTAGAAACCACAACCACATTGGCATTGGGGCCCAGGTTTGCAACAACCTGCCCTGAACTTAACATCTGCATTCATGAGCAACTCCAGCTAGCCAAAAAGTAATAGTAAAATGTTTTTAAGCACATCAGAAGCAGGAACAAACTGCTAAACAAACAGTAGAACCTTTGGATGATCGAGATGCTAAAGGAGCACTCAAAGACGATAAGGTCATTGCAGAGAAATTAAATGAATTCTTTGCTTCAGTCTTCATGGCTGAGGATATTGGAGAGACTCTCAAACCTGAGCCACTCTTTTTAGGTGACAGATCTGAGGAATTGTCGCAGACTGAGGTGTCATTAGAGGAGATTTTGGAACAAATTGATAAACTTAATAGTAACAAGTCACCAGGATCAGATGGCATTCACCCAAGGGTTCTGAAAGAATTCAAATGTGAAATTGCAGAACTATTATCTGTGGTTTGTCACCTATTCTTTAAAACAGCTTCTGTACCTAATGACTGGAAGATAGCTAACCTGATGCCAATATTTAAAAAGCGCTCTAGAGGTGATCTTGTCAATTACAGACTGGTAAATCCAACGTCAGTACCAGGCAAATTAGTTGAAACTATAGTAAGGAATAAAATTGTCAGGCACGTAGATAAACATAATTTGTTGGGAGAAAATCAACATGGTTTTTGTAAAGGGAAATCTTGTCTTGCTAATCTCCTAGAGTTATTTGAGGGGGTCAACAAACATGTGGACAAGGGGGATCCAGTGGATATAGTATACTTAGATTTCCAGAAAGCCTTTGACAAGGTCCCTCACCAAAGGCTCTTAAGTAAATTGTCATGGTGTAAGCGGGAAGGTCCTTTTATCGACTGATAACTCGTTAAAAGACAGGAAACAAAGGGTAGGAATAAATGGTAAGTTTTCAGAGTGGAGAGAGGTAACTAGTGGGCTCCCCCAAGAGTCTGTCCTGGAACCAATCCTATTCAATATATTTATAAGTGATCTAGAGAAAGGGGTAAACAATGAGGTGGCAAAATGTGCAGATAATACTGAACTGCTCAAGATAGTTAAGACCAAAGCAGACTGTGAAGAGCTTCAAAAAGATCTCACAAAACTAAGTGATTGGACAACAAAATGGCAAATTAAAGTTTATGTTGATAAATGTAAAGTAATGCACATTGGAAAAAATAATCCCAACTATACATACAATATGATGAAGACTAATTTAGCTACAACTTCTCAAGAGAAAGATCTTGGAGTCATTGTGGCTAGCTCTCTGAAACATTCACTTAATGTGCACCGGCAGTCAAAAAAGCAAATAGAATTTTAGGAATAATTAAAAAAGGGATAGAGAATAAGACAGAGAATATCTTATTGCCTCTCTATAAAACCATGGTACGTCCACATCTTGAATACTGCGTACAGAGGTGGTCGCCTCATTTCAAAAAAGATATATTTGCATTAGTAAAGGTTCAGAAAAGGGCAACAAAAATGATAAGGGGTTTGGAACAGGTCCCATATGAAGAGAGATTAAAAAGACTTAGACTTTTCAGCTTAGAAAAGAGGAGACTAAGGGGGGATATGATAGAAGTCTATAAAATCACGACTGGTGTGGAAAAAGTGAATACGGAATTTACTTATTCCCACAATATAAGTACTAGGGCTCACCAAATGAAATTAATAGGCAGCAGGTTTAAAACAAATAAAAGGAAGTTTTTCTTCGTTCAGCACAGAGTCAACCTGTAGAACTTGCAAGCAGATGATGTGAAGACTAGGACTTTAACAGGGTTCAAGAAAAGAGCTAGACAGATTCATGGAGGTTAGGTCTATCAATGGCTATTAGCCAGGATGGGTAGGAATGGTGCCCCTAGCCTCTGTTTGTCTGGAAATGGATAACAGGAGAGGGATCTCGTGAGGCTTACCTGCTGTGTTCCCTCCCTCTGGGGCATCTGGTATAGCCACTGTCAGCAGACAGGATACTGAGCTAGATGGACCTTTGGTCTGACCCAGTATGGCCATTCTTATGTTCTTATGACATGTGTCTGCATTTTTTTATGTCAACAACTTCCAACAAGAAAAAGCGAAGGGGCATCAAATATGTGTGCAAAGCAGGAAAATTAGGGACTAAGATTCATCATGTCCCCTGAAATGAGAGGTCTGGATATAAAAAGTGGGCTAAATGCAATGAGTCCCATTCATCCCTGTTGTTGCTACACTGACATCAGTGGAGTTTTGCCTGAGATTAATTAACTTTTGGACCAGAGACTTGCATATTCCCCCATAAAAGAGTCCACATGTTGTACAGAAAATGCCCTTGTTATTTTAATCAATGCCATGGTTTCTTTGTACCTCAGATTCAAACAGCAAAGTTGTTCTCTGCAATAGACAGCACTTCTGTTTTATGTCTGAGAATACAAGGGTCCAAATTCTATTCTCAGGGATGCTCTTGTAAATGCTAAGTAACTACAGTGGGGTCATGCCAGATTTACACTGATATACTGAATTTAGCCCAAGGCATCCAGCTGAAATATGCCAGCCTATTTGGTTTTGCTAGAAAGTGGGTGTTTTAAAATTTCTTGACTACCTAGCAGATAAGGGAGAAGTACATTAAAAATGGAGACATACGAATTTTGCACAGCTGGTACATTTAAATGTAATCTTCTAGGCCATAAATCAAAGCTTAATCTGACAAAGGTACAACTCAATTCCTCATCAATCCGCCTTCCTAGGTTACACATGAATATAAAGGACTCCTTGATTTACTCGTGCTATGAGAAGCTGAACTGTGTTCTTTTAATAGCTGGTTCTTTTATCTATCTATTCCCCACTCCCGATGGCTATTCCTGAGCAGCCGATTAGAATTTATTGTGATCTCTGCTTCACTGCAAAACAAACCCCATTTCCCATTACAGTTCTAACACAATGGTTTTTATCATGTGAAATATGAATATTTATCAGCCCAAAGTATATAGACTTTACACTTCAGAAAATAAGATAGCACCATTTTGAGTCGTTTCAGTCCTTTGATGCTTATATAAGAGCACCAGCTTTCCTGCTAATCCGAGAGCTGTTGCCCTCTACCTAATTTGGTTGTGCTTCCCAAACTTTTTCTGGGGAGCAGGCCCATCATAACTAGAATTTCTGAAATTCTCAGACTTGACAGACAGAGATAAATGGAGAGAGGGCTTTGCCCCCAAATAAAATTTTATAGCAGAACAAAAGCAGAATTTAATTAATCTAGCTGCTAAACTTGTTAACATCCATACCAGCTCAATATAGAGCTCAGGGCAGGGAGCTTAAGACTGGAAACAAGGTACACGTTGAACCTCTCTAGTCCGGCACTTTTTGGTCTGGCAACATCCATGGTCTGACATGATTTTAGTTAGCCAGTTCTCCCCTTATCATGGGTGTGGCCAAGTTTCCTGCTATCCCACAAAGTTTGTCCACAGCCATCAGGAATGGATCTTTGCTCTGTGCTGTTATTTAGCTCTAATTTACCTCTAAATGTCTTCTACGAGCCCAGTAAGCAGTGGAAGTTCTGGTGATGCTGCTAGACAGTATCAACCCCCTGTGGTTCAGCAAATTCTCTGGTTCAGCTCCTGTCAGGTCCCGAGGGTGACAGACTAGAGATTCAACCTGCACAAATATTTAATGGTGAGGATAATTAAGAATTGGAACAATTTACCAAAAAAACCTCAAAAACCTGTGGTGGATTCTCTATCCCTGGCCATTTTAAAACCAAGAATGGATTTAAAAGAGATAATCTAGTTCATACAGAATTTTGGGGAAGGTCTCTGGTTTGTGTCCTACAGGGGGTCAAACTAGATCACAATGGTCCTTGAAATCTATGAAGTTGTGACTCTGGAGTTCTTGTCCCAACTCAGTCACTGATTGCCTACAGTGAAATCAAGAGGACTGTTCATGCAGTAAAGTATTACTGGTGGAGTCATTCCACTAAGCTCAATGTGCCTCAATTACCTCTGTGAAATGACTGAGCCTGTAACAGATATTCCCAAATTAAGATCTGCAGGGCACTTGAGCGGCCTCATATATCCAACTACAAAGCTGCATTAAAACAAATACATCAGATACTTTTCCAGTGTTACTTTTCTATGCAAGCAAATGCTGTAGTTGTCTCAGGGCTGTAACATGATCTCAAACATGAGTTCGATCTCTTTGGTGCCGGCGCTTCAGAGACCTCTGCTGCAAGGGTTAGACTTTGGGTTTGAGGGGAGATTCACAAAGCAATCAGACAAGTTAGCTGTCAGCAACCTGCCATTGGCTGAATTGTCTGGTACCTTAGCCAATGGATTGTCCTTGAAGAGCAGAGTCCCATGACCTGCGCTCCTCAAGAGGTCAGATCGGAGGATCATGATGCTTTAACAGGGGAATTTGAGGGAGGGAGACGTAATATAATTATGTTAGGAAGGGCCACATCCCCAGTGTCAGTGCTGCGCCTGTATCCAGACAACCTGACCATACATGCCTCTGCCTAAGTCACGGTGTAGATTTGCAGAGACTGCGGCCTACATTTCCCTACCATCCAAAAGCCAGGCTGGGGGAATGGTCCAGTGTGAAAGCTGCTTGCTGCTGCAGGAAGCAGGTAGCAGAGCTACAGGAGGAGGTGGCTAGGCTGAGGACCTTGAGCCCATAAACAAACCATTGAGAGAATTCATCTAGAGATGTCCAAGACTGAGGAGCCACCCAGCTACAGAGGACTGCTGCCACACCACCTGGGGAGCAGGAGATGGCTCTGTGGCAGGGAGGCCATTGGCAGCTGGTTACTTCTGGCAGAAGGTGGTGCTTGGGCCCTACTCCCAAACCGATGAAGACTCACTATCAAAGACGGAGGAGGAAAAGCTATGTACCCCCAAGGCTGGGAGGATCGCAGTCATCACTCCCAGGAGGACATGTAGGGTAATAAAGGTTGATGGCTCTATTCTGAGGGGGACATTGGCACCCATCTCTTGCCCTGACATCCCTACTGCTTGGCAGGGATCCATATTAGAAACATTACGGGGCAATTATCGGGGATATTACCCCATGCTACTTAAATATGTGGGGAATAATGACACTGCAAAGAGTGACTTTCAGTGGATCAGACATGACTACAGGGTTCTGGGAGTAAAAATGAAGGAGTAGGGCAGGGGTAGACAATCTGTGGCTCGCAAGCTGCATGCGGCTCTTCACCCCTGAAAGTGCGGCTCGTGAAACCTCCCCCACATCCTTACAAATGGCTCCTGGCTCCTTGTGCTCACTGGGTGCAGGGGAGCCAGTCGGCGTGGCAAGATGGCATCGGTCGGCAGGAGCCTGAGGTGGCCAAAAAGTTTAACCCATGGTTTTTAAAGGGGCAGCATCCTTTTTTTTTTTTTTGGATCAACAATTCTCATGCGGCTCTTTGCCTTTTTTCCCACTGCTGTTTCATCTCTCTTTGTTTAATGGGCTGGCCACCTCTGGAGTAGGGGGTGCAAATGGTCATCTCTTCTATACTTCTGGTCAAGGGTCAGGACCCAGGCAGAGACAGATGCATCTTGGAGGTGAATGCCTGCTTGCAAGGATGGTGTTGCCAGAAATACTTTGGCTTCCTTCACCATGGGTGCTGAGACAGGAAGAAGTGCTAAACACAGATAGCTCCACCTTCGGTGGATGGAGAAGAGCCTATTTGATAGGGACTGGCTAACCTAGTGAAGGGGGCTTTAAAACTAGGTTTGAAGGGGGAAGGTGACCAAAGCCCACAGGTGAGTCAAAAACATGGAGACCAGGGAGCAGAGTCAGAATCTGCAGGGAGCATGGGCTGCTAAATACAGGGATAGGGAAGAGCTGAGACAAAACCATAAAAGGAAGTCAGATTAGTCAGAGATCTGTATTCTAATGTGGGAAGTATGGATACGCAGAAAGAACTCAACATGCTATTAAATACATAGTTGGTATCACAGAATCTGGTAGGATAATATTCATGACTAGAATATTGGTATTAATGGGTACAGCTTTCTCAGGAAGGACAGACAGGAAAAAGAGTGTTGCCTTGTATATTAAAAATTGATACAGTTGGACAGAAGTTGAGATGGAAATAGGACAACTTGTTGAAAGTCTCTGGGTAAGGATAAAAGAGATAGAAAAGGGTGATGTCATAGTAAGGGTCCACTACAGACCACTAACCAGGAAGAAGAGGTGGATGAGGCTTTTTTTTAAACTACTAAAAAAAATCACCCAAAGCGTAGGACTTGGTGCAGATGGGGAATTTCAACTATCCAGACATCTATTGGGAAAATAACACAGCCAAGTACAGATTAATCAACAAGTTCTTGGAATGTATTGGAGGCAATTTTTTATTCCAGAAGATGGAGAAAGTTTTAAGGGGACCAGCTGTTCTAGATTTGATTTTAATAAATAAGGAGGAACTGGTTGAGAATTTGAAAGTGGAAGGCAGCTTGGGTGAAAGTGTTCACGAAATGACAGCGTTCATGATTCTAAGGAATGGTAGGAGGGAGAACAGCAAAATAAAGACAATAGATTTCAAGAAGGCAAACGTCAGCAAACTCAGGGAACTGGTAGGTAAGATCCCACGGGAAGCAAGTAGAAGAAAAACAGTTGAAGACAGTTGGCAGTTTTTCAGAGAGCATTATAGAGGGCACAAGAGCAAATGCACTGCTTATGAAAGACAACATGTATGGCAAGAGACAACCACGGCTTAACCAGGAGATCTTCAATCATCTAAAATAATGAATCCTATAAAAAGTGGAAACTAAGTCAAATTGCAAAGGATGAATATAAAAAAATACAAATATGCAGGGACAAAATTAGAAAGGTAGAGACATAAAGAGCAACAAGAAAACATTCTACAAATGCATTGTAAGCAAGAGGAAGCTCAAGGACAGGGTAAGGCCTCTTACTCAATAGGGGTATGTCTACACTACCCCCCTAGTTCGAACTAGGGGGGTAATGTATGCATACCGAACTTGCTAATGAAGCCCGGGATTTGAATTTCCCGGGCTTCATTAGCATAAAGCCGGCGCCGCCATTTTTAAAAGCCGGCTAGTGCGAACCCCGTGCCGCGCGGCTACACGCGGCACGGGGTTCGCACTAGCCGGCTTTTAAAAATGGCGGCGCCGGCTTTATGCTAATGAAGCCCGGGAAATTCAAATCCCGGGCTTCATTAGCAAGTTCGGTATGCATACATTACCCCCCTAGTTCGAACTAGGGGGGTAGTGTAGACATACCCTAAGGGAGTAAAAACAGTAACAGAAAATGTGGACATGGCAAAAGTGTTTACTGTCACCTTTGTTATAGTTTTCATCAAAAAGGTTGGTGGCAATTGCACATCTAACCAAGTGAATGTTAGTGAAAATGAGGTAGGATGAGAGGCTATAATGTGGAAAGAACAAGTTAAAAATTACTTTGAAATACCAGATGCCTTTGAGTCACCAGGGCTTGATGAAATACATTCTAGAATATCACAGAGCTGGCTGAAGATATTAGAACCATTAGCGATTATCTTTCAGATGATATGGAAAACAGCAGAGATTCTAGAGCATTGGAAAAGGGCAAATATAGTTCCCATCCATAAAAAGAGAAATAAGGACAATCCAGGGAATTACTGACCAATCATCTTAACTTCTGTACCCAGAGAGATAATGAAGCAAATTGAGCAATTTACAACAACTAAAAGATAAAGTGATAATATCTGTCAGCATGAATTTGTCAAGAATGACAGATAACAAGCCTTGTGGTTAGTGAAGCTTTATTTCGGGAATCCTGTTAACTCGAATTAGCTGGTATTCCTCCTGCAATGAGGTTTACCAGCTAATTTGAGGTAGGGCTTTATTTTGGAATCCCGTTTCACTGCTGCGTGTAGATGCAGGCAGTTACTTCGGGTTAGTCAATTTCTAAAATGGCAACCGGCTGGGAACATGCAAATCAAGCACAGGATATTTAAATCCCGCGCTTCATTTGTAATTTCAGTTGCCCTCTTTAGCTTCCCTAGATCCATCTAGGGGGCTAGTATAGACATACCCTGAAAGAGTTGGGTTTGTTTTCTCTTTTAGACTAGACTGAGAGGTGACATAACAATTTTCAAGTACTTAAATAGTTGTTACAAGGAGGAGGGAGAAAAATTATTCTTAACCTCTGAGGATAGGACAAGAAGCAAAGGGCTTCAATTGCAGCAAGAGCATTTGAGGCTGACATTAGGAAAAACTTCTTGTCAGGGTGGTTAGCAACTGGAATAAATTGCCTAGGATGGTTATAGAATCTCTATCACTGGAGATTTTTAAGAGCAGGTTAGACAGACAGACAGACATATGTCAGGGGTCTAGATGATGCTTGATTCTGCAATGAGTGCAGGGGACTGGATTTGATGACCTTTTGAGGTCTCTTCCAACCCTATGTTTGTAGCTTTATAAAAATGCATCTATGAAGACTTGGCATTGGGAAATATAGTCATGAAAGAAGAAATCCCTGACCTGATTGTCTACCATCTTCCACCATCTGTTACCTTGGGGGTGTCGCTAAGCCTTTGGCTCAGCTGCCTGATAGGTAAAACCTCCGAAATGCTGGGGTGCTTCTTCATGAACATTTGTGGAACACTAAGGTCTTGAATTAAATACACAGTCACATTGTAAATAATAATTCATAATTCTTGGTGGGGGAAAGCATAACATACCACTGGCTTATGATTGTCTCCATGCGACCCTCCGCGTCTCTTCAGTTCGCCCATATGGCTTTCCTCCTTCCTTCTTACCTCTTTCTCATCAGCATGTGGTGAGACAGAAGTGCTCCACTCCTCTGCTAAGGCACGTCCTGCCATGCATGGAATTGACTTAGGGTCCCATGATCCCCATCCATTTCACTTCCAGCAGGGGCCACGTCAGGTGAAGTGCTTTGATGAAAAGCGCACAGGACACCCGTCAGAAAGAGATAAGTGCACTCGTGACTCCATTATGAGTCCCTGAGGACCCATCCGCTTGAAGATCTGTCGCATTAAGCAGTTATTTCGTTTACCCAGCATTTAAGTTTCTCGTTTAGATGAGTTAACTCATTTACCTCCCCCGCACAGCTCCAAATGTGTGCATGCCTAATGGACTCTCTACACAACTGCCTGGTGCAAACTGACATTGTAAGCCATGACAGAGCTGGGCAGCGATTGATTAATGAAAGCTGTGGATTCGCGAGCAGCAGAAACCCAGAGGATAGGTGCATGAGGTGTGGTAAATAGAGCAGTGCAGGATGCAAGCGAGGACTCTGCATTATGAAAGGTTCCATTCTTCTGTGGTCACCTTGAACTCAAATCCCTATATGTCCACATAGTGGTTTGAGACCCTGGCCTGAATTCCTCCTCTCTGAAAAGCAGGTTCTCATGTGCTCGAGTTATTTATTCAGCACTAACAGCTGCTGTGTTTTGCCTGCAGGCTCACTTGGACGCCCAGTGTTTAACTCATTCTGGTTAACGCACTACGAAGCCAGTTGCCCCTGCCTCTGACATTCACTTTTTCACATCAAAAGCTATGAATGGGACGCATCCAGCCTACGTAACTAGCTTCATTAACACAGGTCCTACAATTGACAGGTAATTGCTTTTGCAGTTTATATATATATATATATATATATATCAGATTGTTATTTCCGTGCCAACTCATCTGATGAAGTTGGTTTTACCCACAAAAGCTCGTGATCCTATATATATGTATATAGGGATTCCATAGGATGCCACCAAGTGAAGGTGATTACACAGGGTGCAAGGCAGGGGAGTTTCAGGCCAAGATTTCTTTCTTTCATGATGGGATTTGCAAGATTTTTCTTTTTACAGTCCTCAAATATTGGACTGCCCTAGCACCACAGCCCTTCGCTGCATTCCTGTGTGCAAAGAACCTGACACAAGGCTCTGGGGGATGTGAGGCCACTTCATACTGTGGAAGAGCAGCCCTGGGGAGTCTGCCATAAATGAGAACAGCTCCTGGCTGCTCTAGTTTATTCTGGAGACTGCACTGGACATACCCAGAACCTCAGAGGCACAAAGGGGGTTCAAACCTACCTTCCCCGCCCACACACACATCCTAGATGCAGCAGCACAGAATCTTGATCTCCCCCCCCCCCGTCCTCCTCCTGAGCATCTAAAGTGGAATATATCAAGGCACTGCAGCACGCCACCACACAAGAGCCTCGGACATGTCTGGCTGGGGAGCAGAGCCAAGCAATACTGCAAAACATTGTTTCTGTATATTTTCTCAATACATCAGCAACTATCCTTTCGACTCAGGTGATCCCCTGCTGAAGGAGTCGACACTGATTTTTGGAGTGGGGGGAAGCAGGGAAGCTTGTTAGTCTGGCTGGTTTTTCTTTCGGTTGGCAGAACATTTACAGAGTAGTGTTCTGGGGATTGTGCCTGGGGACTGTATGGTGTGGGGACAGAGGTCTGCTAGCTGCTTTGGGGCCCTTGCAAGTCCCCTCTCACTTCTTGTCTCGTGATAACAACTGTGATAATCCTTGTGATCATCCTGCCCCTGTGTGTTAATGGTGGGGGAGGGAGGAAGGAGGGGAAGGCATGGCTGATTTAGGATTGAAGGGCTTAAAAAGCCAGATGCTAAGTGCCCATGGGAGCAGCAAACAGGAGAGTTTGCAGGAGAGATGGAATTAATATCAGCAAGGTTCAGGAAGGCCTCATGGCCAATGCCAATACTGCCTCTGGCCCCTCCACATAGTCCTGGTGTGGATTTGCAGACAGTGGCCTGCATGTCCCACTCTCAGAAAACCAGGCTAGCAAGGGCACCATTTTGGGAGGCTGCAAAAGGCATCAGCCATGCGCTCTGGGACATGGCTTGCTTTTGATCCTATTCCCCGGGCACTAAGGGAGTGAAGGGAAAGTACTTGCATTCTGTGCATGCCTCTCACCTGGCTGGTGAAGGGAGCTCACCAGTCAAGAGTGATAGGCATGCACAGAATGCAAGCACTTTCCCCTCACTCCCTGATAGTCCGGGGAACAGGATGAAAAGCAAGTCACATCCTGAAGCACATGGCTACTGTCCCCACCCCCACCTAGAAATTCTGCCCTTGCAGGCTGGGGAGTCCATTCTAGATTTGAGTCTAACAAATAGGGAGGAATGGGTTGAGAATTTGAAGGTGAAAGGCAGCTTGGGTGAAAGGGATCATGAAATGATAGGGTTCATGATTCCAGGGACGGGTAGGAGGGAAAACAGCAGAGTAAAGACAATGTACTTAAAGGGAGATTTGTAGTACCCCTGCAAGGGATAGCTAAGATCCCAGAAAAAGCAAGACCAAGGCTACGTCGACACTGTAGCCTTCTTCCAGAAAAGCTTATGTAAATGAAGCACGGAGTGGAATATCGCAGCACTTCATTTGCATAATTAATTAGCAGCCGTTTTTACGCAAGAGGCTTTTGCTCAAAAAGGAGCTGTGTAGACAGCTCCTTTCTGCAAAAAAACCCACCCTCTTGTGCAAGAGCTGTTCTTCCTCATTTTTTCAGGAAGAACGGCTCTTGTGCAAGGGGGAGATTGCGCAAAACAGAGCTGTCTACACAGCTCCTTTTTGCGTAAAAGCCTCTTGCGCAAAAACAGCTGCTAATTAATTATGCAAATGAAGCATGGCGATATTCCACTCTGCACTTCATTTGCATACATTTTTCTGGAAGAAGGCTACCATGTAGACGTAGTCTAAGGGAAAAAGAAGAATTCAAGAGATTTGACAGTTTTTAAAGAGACATTATTGAGGGCACAAGAGCAAGCTAGCCCACTGGAAATAAGAAGTATGGTAAGATCCCGTGTTGGTTCAACCAGAAGATCTTTCTTCAGTGTTGTGAAACTCAAAATCGTAAAAAGTAGAAATAAGTCAAGCTACAAAGGATTAATAGAAAACAAACACCACAAGCATGTAGGGACAATTTTAGAAATGCCTAGGCAACAACAACAAAAAGATGATACTAGGTAGGATCATAAGGGATAAGAAGAAAACCTTTTATGAGAAGCAAGAGGAAGACCAAGGACAGGATAGACCCATTACTCAATGGGAAGGGAAAGACAATAGCAGAATACACAGCAGTATCCTAAGTCTTAAATGCCTTTTTGTTTCAGTTTTCACCAAACAAAGTCAGTGACTGGACGGCTAAGACTGAACATCAGTGTAAATGGGGTAGGATCTTAGGCTACAATAGGGAAAGAACAAGATAAAAATTACTTAGATAAGTTAAATGTCTTCAAGCCATCAGGGCCTCATGTAATACATCTTAGAATGTTTGAGGAACTGGACAAAGATCTTAGACATTAACAATTATCACTGAGAACTGGAGGATGCAATAGTTCCCAGAGGACTGGAAAAGACAAATATAGTACCAATCTGTAAGAAGGGGAAAAAGGACAAACCAGGCAATTATAGACCAGTCAGCTTAACTTTGATTTCTGGAAAGATAATGGAGAAAATAATCAATTTGTAAGCATCTAAAAGGAAACAAGGTGATAAGCAGCAGTCAACATGCATCTGTCGAGAAGCAATAATGTCAAACCAACCTATCATCCTTCTTTGACAGGGTAACAAGCCCTCATGGATTGTGAAGAGTAGGGTGTAATACATGTGATAATGCAACTTTAGTAAGGTTTTTAAAAAACAGTCTCAAACTATTTAGGGAAATATAGCTTAGATGAACCTACTATTTGGTGGGTGCACAACTAGTTGGAAATGTATACTCAGTAAAAATCAGTGGTTCATAATCAAGCCTGAAGAGAATATTGAGGGGTCCCACTATACTCCCAAAGTCCTTTTCAGCAGCATCCTTCCTAAACAAAAATCATTCTGTAATGTATTAGCAGGAGTTTTGTAAGCAAGATGCAAGAAGTAATTCTTCTGCTCTACTCAGCACTGATACAGACTGAGCTGGGTCATTGTAGTTTGTTCTTAGCACCATGTTTTGGAGAGAAGATATGGACAAATTGGAAAAAGTCCAGAAGAGAGCAGCAAAAAAGATTTAAAATAGAGAAAAACATGACCGAGTAGAAACTGACAACACTGGGTTGTTTTATCTTAAGAGAAGACTGAGGGGGGATATAAAAGTCTTCAAGTACATAAAAGGTTGTTAGAAAGAGGATGGTTTTAAGTTGTTCTCCTTGACAGAGGACAAGAAGTAAAGGTCTCTCAGCAAGAGAGAGCTAGGTAGGTAAAACTTTCTGTCGGGGTAGTTAAGCACCAGAGCAAACTACATGGGGAGGTTGTGAAATTGTCGTCAGTCTTAAAAACAGGTTCTTTGCCCTGACCCTGCGCAGAGGACTCAATTAGATGACATGTCAAGGTCCCATTTAATCTTACATTTCTACAGTTCTTTGTTAAGCAACTATTAGAGCAGTTTTGGAGAATACATTTTGGGGGGGGGGGGGAAGTCCTAGCGAGGAAAACACAACTGTAAACTTGGGCTCATCTCATAAGGAATCAGCTACAGACCATATGACCTCCCCAGTCAATCAAGACAGCTCAAAATTACTACTGACAACAAGCTGCTTGTGAACCAATTGACCAACCATGAAATCTGGCAAATAATTGTTGTCAGTGAATGTAATATAATCATCCATTCCTGGACACCTAAGACAAGGAAGTTTACTGAGTAAATGATTCGTTACAAACCAATTGCCTAGCTGCAAGAGTGAGATGTAACTGAATGCACAGACACGAGCATGTCAAATCAATGAAGAGATCATGTGATTCTCTCATTTTATATTAAAGCAGCTTATATTTCCAGTGTCTTTCACAACCATTTCTTGGTGTGCTGCACACTTATTCATGTGCCAATAGACTATACTTCACCATACACCACTCTTCCCCAGCAGCACGTCTCATGGGATGATCCTACAGCCTCACTGAAAATATGTCCACATGAAATTGGCCAAGTTCTGCCAGGTGGAAACTAAATGAAGAACCTTCCAGTGAATCAAGTAGAACTTGCAACTCAACACCCCCCTGGTATATCTCCATGGGGATCATTCATGTTTGGGCCAGATATACCTCTGGTGTGTGAGTCTCCACAGGGGAATACTAAGGATTCTGCTAGGACTATACAAACCAAAGTCTCTGCACAAAGGAACTCACAATATTAGGGCTAGATTCTAATGGGGTTAGGTAGTAAGGAGTCTAACACCACTTTACATGGGAGCTCTATTTTTGGGTGTTCATGTAAAATAATTTATCTTCTTCTGCTTGTTTTCCATTGTATACCTAACCAGATAAGGTCACCACACTCTTGACTGTCCCTGTAGCTGATGTTACTGCTAATAAAGCCTTTAAGAGGCTCCAGCTTTTTCTTTCCATACCATGAATTTCTCTCCATTATCCTCTATGAGAATTTCCTTTCCTTCCTTGTTTATATCTACCTTTGTGGCACTGGATTTTCACCGGCCTTCCAAAGTCACCTCTCCACACACACACTGCAACGATAGTAGACTTTTCTGCATCGCTGGATTCTTTAAACAACCTTCACTTGCCTTTCCAATACAGGTGCCTGGTTATTTGAGTGATCAGATTTCCCCTTGTGAGATTGCTACTAAGCTAGTTGTTTCCATTCTTCTGGGTCAGGCACAAAGTCTTCTGAAAGTATATTCATGTTCTGCACCAGTTGGCCCCCTGTTGTGGCTTGAAAACATGTACTGTGATCAAGGCATTAGCGGAACTTTGGAGTTAGCGTGTAGTATTTAGGGAGAGCTGCTGACTAAACAGTAGATCAACAATTCACCTTGCCTCTATCAGCTGGAAATCACTTTCCCTGGACAGTATATCTCGATGCTGCCATATTTTATAATGTGCTTAGTAAGAAGGTCTGAGGGCAAGGGAAGATGTGGAGACTAAGCACCCATTGCTAGAAAACAGATCAAACATAGACAGAGGAGAAGAGAGGGTTTGCAAGAAAATGTCTCAGAAGAGGCTATGCTGGCTGACTAATCCATATTGGGATCCTTCCCATACTATCAAATGCTGCTTAGGACATAAACCAAGCTCCATCATCACTGTCTACCCTGGGTCACTTTTGCATGCTGGCTTCCTTCTGAACACACCTCATATTTTTCCATTTTCTTCTCCAGAAAAGCATGAGAGAAAAAGGGGTTGAACTGTGACAAATTTCAGCATTTGTTCTTCACTTACTCCATGGAATGTCAAGTATTTTGTGAGACATTCATCCACTTTCAAAGTCTGTCTGGATTTCTGGTAGGCTTCCAGCTTTCATGTCCATATGTCTATTGGAATTTTCTCCAAGACCTCTACCTCCTGGTTCTCAAGGGCTCAGCTCAACTCCAACCTCATCATTTAAGTTTCTCTGTTAGTATACAGCAAAGAAACACCAAGTTGATCAGACTCAGAGCAGGGTGGGTGTAAGATGAACAAGCTCCAAATCACATGAAGATAGATCCATTTATATGGATCCATTTATAGAAGACTGGAAAAGGGCAAATATTGTGCCCATCTATAAAAAGGGGAATAAGAACAACCCAGGAAACTACAGACCGGTCAGTTTAACATCTGTCCCAGGGAAGATAATGGAGCAGGTAATTAAGGAAATCATATGCGAACACTTGGAAGGTAATAAAGTGATAGGGAATAGCCAGCATAGGTTTGTGAAGAACAAAGTCATGCCAAACTAATCTGATAGCTTTCTTTGATAGGATAACTAGCCTTGTGGATAAGGGAGAAGCGGTGGATGTCATATACCTAGACTTTAGTAAGGCATTTGATACGGGCTTGCATGATATTCTTATTGATAAACTAGGCAAATATAACTTAGATAGGGCCACGATAAGGTGGGTGCATAATTGGCTGGATAACCGTAGTCAGAGAGTTGTTGTTAACGGTGCTAAATCTTGCTGGAAAGGGATAACAAGTGGAGTTCCGCAAGGGTCTGTTTTGGGACCCGTACTGTTCAATATCTTCATCAATGATGTAGATATTGGGATAGAGAGTACGCTTATTAAGTTTGCAGATGATACCAAACTGGGTGGGGTTGCAACTTCTTCGGAGGATAGGGACATAATTCAAAATGACCTTAGCAAGTTAGAGAAATGGTCAGAGGTAAACAGGATGAAGTTGAATAAAGAGAAATGCAAAGTGCTCCACTTAGGAAGGAACAATCAGTTCCATACATACAAGATGGGAAGCGACTGTCTAGGAAGGAGCATGGCGGAAAGGGATCTAGGGGTCATAGTGGACCACAAGTTGAATATGAGTCAACAGTGTGATGCTGCTGCAAAAAAAGCAAATATGATTCTAGGTTGTATCAACAGGTGTGTTGTAAGCAAAACTCGTGAAGTCATTCTGCCGCTCTACTCTGCACTAGTTAGGCCTCAGCTGGAGTACTGTGTCCAGTTCTGGGCACCACATTTCAAGAAAGATGTGGAGAAATTTGAAAGGGTACAGAGAAGAGTGACAAGAATGATTAAAGGTTTAGAGAACATGACCTATGAAGCCAGGCTTCATGAACTGGGCTTGTTTAGTTTGGAAAAAAGAAGATTAAGGGGGGACATGATAGCGGTTTTCAAATATCTAAAAGGGTGTCACAAGGAGGAAGGAGAAAATTTGTTCCTCTTTGTTTCTGAGGACAGGACAAGGAGTAATGGGCTTAAAGTGCAGCAAGGGAGGTTTAGATTGGACATTAGGAAAAAATTCCTAACTGTCAGAGTGGTCAAATATTGGAATAAATTGCCAAGGGAGGTGGTGGAATCTCCCTCTCTGGAGATATTTAAGAACAGGTTAGATAGACATCTGTCAGGGATGGTGTAGACAGAGCTTGGTCCTGCCTTGAGGGCGGGGGGCTGGACTCGATGACCTCTTGAGGTCCCTTCCAGTCCTATGATTCTATGATTTTATGATATACATATTATAAAACAAGGTGCCCTGTGTATGTTCCATTCTGCATCATGTCATAGGTACTATGATTGGCTACAGAAACTAGTCCACCGATCCCCAGCCACTATGTCCATTCTCATGTTCTGGATTAGACATGGTTTAGGCTGCAGCTACAAGCTATATCACATTCCTGTCTTCCTTATTACTCTACTACCTGTGAATTTAAGCTATGTCCATTATTGACTTATTTCCTTCCTTCTGCTTTCTTTCTGCATTCAGGCTAGGCCTACATTGCTAAGATGGAAACACTGATGTTGAAGATTTGTAGCTGGGTCAACAAAAATCTATAACTTAAAAGACCAATCTCATTTAAGCTGGCAGAAGCTGCCTTCACCAGTTGGTGACATTTTCTTCTGAACAAGCCCATTAGCTTGCGTGAATCAGCTCAACTTGTCTAGTCCTTTCCCTTTGAAGGCAATACTTGAATTGGGAGCTGCTGAGGCGCTCATCAGGTGTTGCTCCAAACTAATTATCAGCCCAGTCTTTTTGGAGTGCTGGATGTATCCCAGAACTGAAGGTTGTATCCCAGAACTGAAATGACCCCTGTTGGAACAGACCTAAATTCACACAGAGGATGGGGCAAGTGTGGTCACATCAGAGAAAAAAGCAGACCTACTGTCTAGAGTCTAGAGTCTGCCCTACAGAGCGAATTCTACTGAACATTTGTATCATGGTACTCTTGAGAAGTCACCACGCCAGTGCTCAAAGTTCTGCCCTGTACCAAGAAGAGATGTTCTGGAGCAGAGTTTTGAGATGACAAGAGGGTGGGGAGGGGGCGGGAACGGACCTGATATTTGCAAGTGCAATGAGTTGACAGAAGGCCTGATTTACAAGTACACATAGGACTGGTGGGTACATGACAGGACAGCTACACGTGCAGAATTTGTAGGCACGGCCGAGATGCCCCCAACTTGAAAAGTGAGCTTACTCAGCATTGCATCTTTAATCAGTGCTTAAACATTTAATCCCCATTGCTCAGATTTGCTCCTAAAAGCAGTAGGTGAAATTCTTATTAAATGGCTTCAGGCCACATCCCACTCTGAACTGTGCACTAATTGCAAATGCTTCTCTTTCTTTATTGCATTGCATTACTGACATTTTTCATTTTGATATGAGTGAATGTGCCATTCAGGGCTATCTTCTTGCATTGGTGGAAAATTAATGAGGCCATAAGGATTCATGCCTGCAGTGTTATCTCAGCTCATGGGCTACTGGTAGGATGTATATATTGATTCTTATTCAAGCATTCATGAATGGCTGTTGGAAATAGGTTTGCATTAAATGTGATGTTTAACCACCGTATTTGCCTTTCCAGTTCCTTTGAGATGCCTCCTCCCCAAAATCTGGCTCAAAATTAAACAGAAATGGAAGAGAAGCTGGGATATAGAGGGTTAATGATTCACAGAAGTTGAAGGCAAAATCTTATTAGACCATTACTTCAGCTAATTGCCATGCAGACCTGAAGTCCATTAGTTTAATGTGTGTGCACCCACTACACCTACAATTATTTTGATATTGTTCTGCGGATACCCAGAGGTTATATATACACAATTCAGTGTATTATAGCTGAGACTCAGACCCTGATTGTAATGTGGATGGAGTAATTAACACTCCAGAATGAAGCATGGATCCATATGGAAGAGGTGGCCTGTTTTGATTAGTTTGGGTGCACGTTAGCGAGGCCTTCAATTTCTGCACCATCACTGTGGCTAAACGCACCCCTATAGACTATTGTCAATCTTTGTACAATATATGGCTTGTGGGGTATCATTTGAAAACTAATTAGGGTACGTCTAAACTACATGGCTCCGTCGACGGAGCCATGTAGATTAGTGTACTCGAAAAAGGGAAATGAAGCGGCGATTTAAATAATTGCCGCTTCATTTACATCAAAATGGCTGCCACGCTGTGCCGATCAGCTGTTTGGCGGCTCAGCGGGGCAGTCTGGATGCTCTGTGGTCAACAAGGGAAGCCCTTGTCAATGGCCCCGGTAAACCTCATTCCACGAGGCATAACGGGGCAGTCGACAAGGGCTTCACTTGTCGACCGTGGAGTGTCCAGACTCCTGCACTGTGCCGCCAAACAGCTGATCGGCACAGCGCAGCAGCCATTTTGATGTAAATGAAACAGTGATTATTTAAATCGCTGCTACATTTCCCTATGTCTAGAAATCTCATCTACATGGCTCCGTTGACAGAGCCATGTAGTCTAGACATACCCTAAAGGAAAAAATATGTAGCACTTTAAAGATTAACAAGATAGTTTATTAGGTGATGAGCTTTCATGGGGCAGACCCACTTCCTCAGATCATATTCTGAAAGTGAATTGGCATGACCATATATAACAAAGGAATACAATGAAGAATGTAAAATTATAAACTAACAAACCAGATATTAGAACAAAAGGTGGGGGTGAGGGGCAAGGAAGAGATAAGGAAGGAGGAAATATCTTATTGTAAATCAATAAGTGGCTAATCTGGAGTTACTACAACTATCAATAGGTGGGGAGGCTGTCTTTGTAATGTATAAGGTAATTATTAAGGCCCATTTGCAATGTGTCAAATTTAAGCATGAATAAAAGTTCTGACGTCTCTCTCTGTAATCTGCTGTTAAAGTCTCTTTGAGGTAAGACGCACGTGGTCAGGTCTTTAAGGGAATAGCCAGTTAGATTAAAATATTGACTAACAGGTTTTTCTGTGTGGAGATGTCCGATGCCTGCTATCTCTCTATTACATTTGAAAACTAGTAATTCACTTGTCAATAATATCATGGTGAGATATATATAGTAACATTATATGAAATGTTATGATTATAAAATGAAATGACTGAAATGTGGTTACCAGACAAGACTGGGGAGTGGAAAAAAACGTTTCTCTCAGAAAAAGCACAAGCCAATGCCTCTAGCCATGTTTCCAAGTGCATGGGCATTACCTGTCAAGTGGCCATTCTTGGGCAAAAGAGAGGTGCAGAAACAAACTGGTTTACATTTTAGCAAACAGCATAGAACTTCTTTCACCATAAGACTCCATAAATCCAAATTCACAGCAGAAAGAAACGATCTAGGAGCATCCTTCAGGAAAATGCATTGCAAAGGGTGACCAGACTATAGAAGAGGGGGGCCAAGATATTTTTAATTTTGTTTTATTCTTTAAATCCAACTAACTCAATATTACATTTCAACTGAAATGTTGGGTAACTACAATTAAAAGTAGCAGACTGTTGTATATTCAGCCATAACCTGAAAAAGAGAAAGAAAGAACTGGGCTTGTTTAGTTTAGAAAAGAGAAGTCCGAGAGGGGACGATAGCAGTTTTCAAATATCTAAAAGGGTGTTACAAGGAGGAGGGAGAAAAATTGTTCTCCTTGGCCTCTGATTATATGACAAGAAGCAATGGGCTTAAACTGCAGCAAGGAAAGTTTAGGTTGAACAGTAGGAAAAACTTCCTGTCAAGGTGGTTAAACTCTGGAATAAATTACCTAGGGAGGCTGTGGAATATCCATTACTGGAGATGTCTAAGAGCAGGTTAGACAGACACTTGTCAGGGATGAACGGTGCTTGGTCCTGCCATGAAGGCAGGGGACTAGACTTGATGACCTCTTGAGATCCCTTCCAGTTTTAGTGTTCTATGATTCTATGGTTCTATAACTGGGGCAATGGGCTTGTGATATGTGAACTGTCTCTAGAAGAGGATTGGACAATGAAGAACATCAGGGCAGGGGGGATCAGGACTGGGAGTGTGCCGGGGTCACCTGCACATAGTAACCAAGGCTGCTGGGGCCAGTTTTGCTAGCCCAGGACTGTGGCTTTGTGACCTGCATTCTGTCATCTATTTGAGGAGCCCAGTTTGGAGCTACAACTCCAAAGAATTGTGAGCAGGGCAGGTGGCGACAACCCCTCACTGGTCTGGATCACGTCCCCGAGTATGATAGTCACCCGTCAGTTCAGAGGAGAGGATAGTGACAGGTAAAGACACTGCTGCTATCCTTTGTGTGTGTGGCAGAATGTTCCATTGGGATCTATAGAGTAGTGATAAATTGGAGCCATACTGAGCTAGTTCAATGCCAGTATCCTTAAAATGTCCATCGGTCTCCTCAGCAGCAGGAAAGTTCATCAATGCATTAGTCAAAGGTGGGAATCTGCTGGGTTTTTATAGCACATTGATCAGTCTGTTAACTCACAGCAATGCTTGTTTAGCGCTGGTGAAAGGTGATGTCCTGATAGCCCTGAGGAGTGAAGTCCTTTAGACACAACAGACACATTATTATTTGTATTATTGTAGCCCCCAGTCATGGCCCAAGACTCCATTGTGCTAGGTATGGTACACACAGAACAAAAAGATAGTCCCTGCCCCAAAGAGCTTACAAATGTACGTATAAGACAAGAGGCAGATGGATACAGAGAGACCAAGAGCGGAGCACAAGGAAACAGTCAGACAATACTGGTTAGCAGAGGTGACGTGGGTAGAGCATGTTCCCCTCCGATTTGCTGCTTGGCTTGTACTGAGCATGCTGAAACCAGCTGCCCTCTCTGCTTCCCCCCACCTCCGCCCCTGCCCCCACCCCTCCAATTCATCCACAAACACATTTCTTATAGGCCTGGGTCAGCATGATAGGCACTCATCTCAAGTCACCAGGAGCACTAAGCATGGACACTTTTTGGGTAGACCGCACTTCGGGGAAGTTTGAAGCAGGATAATGAGTTGCACCCTGGTTTCCCTCAACTTCTCTTCTCTTTCCCAACTGACGGGAAACCTGCTTCCTCAACTCCCAGGTGTCCTGTGAAAGAATGCAGAGGAGTTCCTTACAGCCCACGTACATTCAGAGGACAGTGGGTCCTGATGTCTCCAAGTCTCCGCAACATAAGCTCTGTTCTCTCTAGCGATAGGCTCAAGTGGATACAGGTAGATCTAGCAAACCAAGTAGGGGTGGGCTGAGCGCACCTGCTGTAGCGACACAAAGTGGTGTGGGTCTCTAAGTTAGTGTCCCTCTTCCACTCAGTCTTTACCAAATCTGTGTGCCCACTGCTGTCAGGGGATACCAGGCAAAGGGAGGTGCAAGCTCAGAGACACCTGAGAGCCCAACCTCATAGTAAGTCAAAGATTCCTGGGCATTTCGCATGCAGTTCCTTGCTGTGCCACAGCCATATCCCCCTTACTTCAGCATCCTGGCCCAACTCCATTGTGGGTCATGATGTTCCCCGTAGCTATGATGTTCTTCTTCACTTCCTGTCCTAAACTGTGATGCTCATTTAACACTGTGTAGTTGTGCTGTCTCCTTCCACACCGCAGGCGTGCTCTTTAAAGTGAGGTGAAGTGACCGCCACGTGCACAGTGCACAAAGTGAACTAGGCTCCTCAGAAGGAACAGGTTGTGTTTATGCAAGGTGTTGCTACTGATTTGTGCACGCTGCTGCTGCTGCTGCTGCTGCTGCTGCCAGTGACAAGAGCAAGTCACGGATCAGAGGGCCCTTTGTGAAACCAGTGGGCTAGAGCTTACAGCCTAGCAAAGGATTCAGACCAGGTCTGGTCCTCTGAAGCAAGGACAGCTGTGAGAGGGCACATTCATAAGACTGGCCGTACTGGGTCAGAACAAAGGTCCATTTAGCCCAGTATTCTGTCTGCCGACAGTGGCCAGCACCAGGTGCCCCGGAGGGGGTGGACCAAAGACAATGATCAAGCGATTTGTCTCCTGCCATCTGTCTCCAGCCTCTGACAAACAGAGTCCAGGGACACCATTCCTACCCCCTGGCTAATAGCCTTTTATGGACCTAACCTCCATGAATTTATCTAGCTTCTCTTTAAACTCTGTTATAGTTCTAGCCTTCACAGCCTCCTCTGGCAAGGAGTTCCACAGGTTGACTATGTGCTGTGTGAAGAAGAACTTTTGCTTATTAATTTTAAACCGGCTACCCATTAATTTCATTTGATGTCCTCTAGTCCTTATATTATGGAAACTAATGAATAAGTTTTCTTTATTCACCCTCTCCACACCACTCATGATTTTATATTCCTCTATCATATCCCCCCTCAGTCTCCTCTATTCCTCTGCTAGGCCTGCTAACCCCTGCCCCTTGAAGTGAGAGTAGGAAGTGGTTTTATCCTTCTGGTTGTATGTCAAGTCCTGCTCTCCCCATGGCTCAAGGTCACACCCCCACTCTGCTTAGATCGTTCGCTCCTCCGAGAAGGGGCCTTGTTTGCAGAACACCCACTCTGGGGAATTAGAGCCATGGAAGGGTAAAGACAGTCCCACAAACTGCACCTTTCAATCCCTATGGGCTCTGCCGGAAACCGAGACGGAAAACTATTCAGTGCTTTCCTGCCCCCACAGCACCCCCTTTCAGTCTACTCCAAATGCTGGCAATTAGAATCATAGAGCTGGAAGAGACCTCAGGAGGTCATCAAGTCCTGCTCCCTGCCCCAGGCAGGGCCAATTAGTCCCTCTCATGTTTGATCTGACCAGGTGACGTCGTTCTCTGAATCACTCCAGTGCTTCCCTTTTTGTCCGCTGTGCCACATAAATCCACCCAGAGCCATTAGGCTCAAAAGGAAGTGTTCCAAGTGCTAGCCAGCCTGATCTCCCACATAGCACCAGCCACGGAACTTCACTCAGTGACACCTGCCCAGAGACCAGCAAAATGTATAGTTGAACGTGGCTGAAATTTCATATACGCTGAGTTTGAGCTAATGGATGGGGCACTGGGCTGGGATGCAGGAGACATGGCTCCAATTCATGGTTCGTGATTCTGGGCTCCGTATACAATGAGTCATAGCTTCTGTGTGTCAGCTCCCCTTCTGCAATGTAGAGATAGTAGCTCTTCCCTACTGCGCAGGGGCCATCAGAGGGTAAAACCCATTAATTACTCTGAGAAATTCCTTTCAATAGTGATGAAAACCATGTAAACGGACAAATCTTAATATTGAGTGTGTCCCTTCCCTCATTTCCTCCTTGTTTTCTTGTCATCTTGTTTTCTTTATCAACTCATACATAATTTAGTCTACAAGCTCCTTGGGATGGGGATCTCATCACCTTTCACTCTGAGGAAGCGTCTAGCTCATCTTTTCGCACTGAGAGACAGATTGTTCAGGAGACGTGTTTGGTGTGCTCCCATGCGGACTTTACTTTTGTTCTTTCTTGTTCAATGGAGTCTTCCCCCCCTTTAAATAATCAGACCAGAATTACTGGTTTGTTCTTTGAGCCTGAAGGAAGATAATGAAGCACATGAAGGGTGCTATATATATATATATAGCAATTCTGAACATGTAGTGTATTGTAATGGTTGCATGAAAAGGGTTTGCAATTTTTTTAAATACCTGTATTTTAATATATCATCTGCCAACGGTTTTTTTAGGAAAAAAAGTATGATAAGTGATAGGAAGTCTGGAAAGCCTTTGAAACCCACTGACAGTATGCAAGAGAAACAAAGGCCAGCAGCGTAGTGCTTTGAATGGAACGCCAGCTCGGGGAGTCATTTAGTGAGTGTGCTAAAAAAAGTTTTAATTAGCACCAGTCATTGTTCACACTGAGAAGTTAATGTGGATCCTGGTCATGGATTATTCATGAGATCTGAGTGATTTCCATTAACATCTTCTCTTTTTTTTTTCTGCTCCAGCCTCAGCTAAGGACAGTGGAGCCAAGAAGTTGGGGGAAGGGAGGGAGTTTAAGGAGGTTACTAGCAGGCTTCAGAGGGGTCATTACTGCCAGTCGAAGCCCAAAAGGGTGAATGAAATTCCTGCCCTGTAATGGCTGAGGGGTAGCCTGTTTGGTAGGAATTCGCCTCAGGCCAGACTTCTGTCCACTCGGAACTATGACAGAAACACCACCCCTGTTAATGCTATTTGGTACTTGCTGGCAGTCACAGCCTATATGTGAGCTTTCTAGATCAAGACCGAGTCATCTTGGCACTGTAGGGTCTAAGAGGGGGACAGCAGGGGGCGCTGCAAGGAATGGGATCTGAAACTCCACTCAGGGGCTGTCAGCCAATTCCTTTTTCCAGCACTAAAATTCAAAGCCCCCAAAGGTTCAGCTCAGCTAAGGAAGTGGGCTGCTCTTTGCCTTATCCTCCCCCTCTGCCTGAGCCGGAATGGCTACCAGCACTTCCAGGAACAGGGTTTAGAAGCCCCTGCACCCCTAGACGTCCTTGCAGTGGTGTATTGAAAAACTCTACTACAATTGCACGCTGTTGTTCACAGCCTTCGGGGGAGGAGGAAGGAGGTTCGGGGTTCCTAGTCCTGCTTGCAGGCTAAGGAGCTCTGTAGAGGGAAACATGCAATCTAGGCCTGCACAGCTGAATCAGACCATCAGGTTAGAGTAAGGAGGGAGCTGAAGGAAGCAGCTTGCTTTGTCTCTCTGGGGTTGGGTGTAATCATTCTGCTTTCTAAGAGAAAACATGTTATGTTGAAACCTTCCAGCAAGCATGTGTTTTTATCCCATTCCACCATGGGGAATACCACAACCATAACAGAGAAACCCACTTCAGCCATGGGAAGCTGCCTGAGGATTGGGCATTTCAATTGTGACCCCATTAGTCCCGCCCTCAAGGAACCACTAGGATGCAAGTGTCCCTATCTGTAACCTGTGACCTCCTATCCCTCACTCATTTCCTCTTTCCCACACTTTAGGGCTTTATATTTACATAGCACTTTGCATGATCACAGCACCATCCCCTCATTAGCTAATTCCACAGCAGCCCTTTGTGGTCGGTGTCTTCCAATTTTACAGAAGGAGAAACTGAGGCAGAGAAGTGAACAGACTTGCCTAAGATTGCACAGCACATCAGTGGTTGTGCCCAGTGTTCGGCCCCTGAATCTACTTCCTCCCAACCCTGTGCTCACTTCTCCAGGCCACATTGCCAGATCTTTGGGATGCAGCTAGCACAGGTTTAAATACCATATAAATGAGAGTTAACTTAGGAGATTACCATCTGTTCCCTTTCTAGCTGGTACCAAGAAAAGAAAAGCAGAAGTAAAGATTCAGATTAATTCTAGCTTTTTCAGATCCAATGTTGCCAACTCTCAACTTTTTCCACAAGTCTTTCCCCAGCTTCTGGAATTACATGATCACAATCTCAGAGTTGTTGGGGTTTTTTTTATTGTAATCAAATTTCTAGCCCTCCTGATTGAAGAAAAAAATCTTGAAAGTGTGACCTGACTGCACCCTAAAGACTCAAAACCCAGAAGCCAAGTTTGAGAAGCCTGAGTTCTTCTATTTTTGTTTTAAGTCTCACATTCTCCCCCCCCCCCACACACACACAATAAGCCCATACTCTTTGAGAAGACTTAAATCAGTATTTGAATCCTTGAGATTCAAATCCACAATATTGCAGCCCCTCTCTCACAATGGCTAGGGGAGTCCTAGAGAGTCAGGAACCTAGTCAATTAAATAGCTTTTAGATTTAAGACCCATGGGAAGCACATTAATGTGATCTACAAGATTGACATAGCTCCTGGCAAAATAGCTACCCCTACACAAAATCTCATTAAGAGAGGCCTTGCAATTGCAACCCTTCACTGAAATATATCCACACTATGGACTGAAGAAGTCTCTTTAAACCAAAGAAAACTCCAGAGCAAGGGGCCAAGCTAGCTCTAGTCTAGAATAATGTTCTAAGTCACACTACTCTCCACACAAGTAAACTTCTCAATCAAACATTTTGGGCTTAAAACAGACATAGAGCCTAACTGAGCTCCCCAACTGCAACCATCACCACCTAACTAGCACCTTCCTAGACTCACTGACTAGCCTAAACAAAAGCTATGTCTGTGCCTAGCAGCTCCCACCACAAACTGATAAGCTCCCAAAATAGAGTAAGCACCACACTACAGGAGGAGACTTTTTAGTCTTTTAGCTCCACCCCCTAGTGAGTTCTGGCCAATCAGCCCCCTCCACATGTTTTAAAAGAGCAGCTCAGCACTCCTACAGCCTTTCCCAGCTTTGAGAGAACTCCCCTAGCACAGGTTTCTCAAGTTAAAGTCTTATTATACAAGGTAAAAGGAGGAGCTCCGATGACAATACTCATCCTGCCCTTACTTGCTACTTTAATAACTTTTCTCCAGAGGTAAGATTTTTCATACAAGTGTAACCTCTCCTGTTGGCTAGCCCAGTGGGAGGTTATTCAGCACAAGGGAAGCTTGTGACTTCTTACACCACTGTGGGGGGAGGGCTAGACCTGAGGCTGCTTGGTGTGCTCTGCGTTGTGTATGTGTGAGTGCACCTCAGACCAGACCCACTCCGACAAATCACCAGGAACAGGCTTTATTCTGTAAAAAACATAGAAGAGGAAAACAGTTCAGTAGCCCCTTCTCTCTGCATGCAGCCTGTGTGCTGCTTCTAGCACAGTCCTTGCTGAGACCTTGCTGGGGGCAGAGGGCACATCCTGGCAGGAACCAGGAAGTTCTCCCAACATGCCGCAGTTTGTAGTCCACAGCTTGTAGTTCCCAGGGCTGCTGCTGAAACACACTGGACCTTGGGCTACACAAGTAACATGTTGCTCCTTGAATGCTTCTGTGATCACTGCTGACTTTCCTAAGCAGAAGGCCTGAAGTGCTAATGGTTGAGTCTTGATAACTTGAACTAAAGAGCGAGGTTTTTCTAGCCAGAGCTGAGCTAGACTCCAGTTACTTGTCATTCAGGCATGCTGACCCTGGCTTTGTAGTAATGCTGCAGCAAATCACACTCTAGCTGTGTCTACACTGGCACGATCTTGCGCAAAAGTGGCCGCTCTTGCGCAAAAACTTGCTGCCTGTCTACACTGGCCGCTTATTCTTGCGCAAGTAAACTGATGTTCTAATGTATGAAATCAGGGCTTCTTGCGCCAGAACTCTGACACTCCCACTCAGGAATAAGCCCTTTTGCGCAACTGTTCTTGTGCAAGAGGCCAGTGTAGACAGGCAACATGAATTCCTTGTGCAAGAAAGCCTGATGGTTAAAATGGCCGTTTAGACGCTCTCTTGCGCAAGAGAGCGTCTACACTGGCATGGATGCTCTTGCGCAAAAGCATATGCCAGTGTAGACGCTCTCTTCTGGAAGAGTTTTTGCACAAGAACTCTTCCGCAAAAGAGTTCTTGCGCAAGAAGCTGCCAGTGTAGACGTAGCCTAGGAGTATGATGCTGACAGGTATAGGTGCTGTTAGCTTAGATGCAGAGAGCAAGTAGGAGACTACAGATACTTGTTACGATGTTCTTTGGGAGTATAAAGGCTTGTTATGTGATTGAGGCCCTGTATACTGCCTGCACCCCAAGTACTCCTGCAGTCAATGGGAGCTGCAGGGGTAGGGCCTCTGGGCGGCAGCAGGCAAAAACTCTATGGCATGCCCTGCCCTAGGCATGTCTGTCAGAGGGGGTCCCCCAGGTAAGCACGGCACACCTTGCTGCCTCTATCAGATAGAGACAGTAAAGGGGGGGAAAGGAGTACTTCAAAGGGGCAGCCCCACACAGCTGAGCTGTGCGGGGCTGCCCCTTTGAAACCCGGAGACGGCATTCAAAAGGCAGCGCTGCACAGCTGATTTCCCCCCCCGCCCCGGCTCAGCTATGTGGTGCTGCTCCTTTGAAACACCGAGGCAGAGTTTCAAAGTGGCACTGTGGAGCTTGGGGTCAGCTGGGGAGTCCCTAGCTGACCCCGGCTCTGCATGGCATTTCAAAATGGCAGCGCAGCATGACTCGGGGCTCCATGCTGCGCTGCATCTTCGAAATGCACAAGAGCCCCCACAGACTTCCCACCACCCCGGGCTGCACGCAGTGTTCCGCATTCCTCCTTTGAAATGTACAAGAGCCCCAACCGAGCTCTTGTACAGTTCCAAGGAGGAATGCGGAAGTGCCTATTGAGTAGTCAATGGAAAGTCCATCAACTACGCAACTAGTCAATTAACCACAATTTAACATCCTTAGTCCAGAGCCTCCACCAAACTCCCAGATTCCTTTCCAGAGCCCATACCCCTCTTCCTCTCAAACGTCCCTTCAGAGCCTTAGGCAGCTTAGAGGGGAGGGGTTCTGGGCATGACCAACATTTCTGCAAACCTATCACCCCTGAATTCTAAAGGTTGCTTTTAAGTGAAACAAAGTAGGCCCAAGAGTGTGGTCCTGGGCCATGGATTATGCCTTCACATTTTGCACAACAAACAAGTGGCTAATTAATTTGCTTTGCCAAAATATCTGGAAATGGTTAAACTGAGGGCTGTTGCAGTATTGTAGCTAGGCAGGTAGGCCACACTAAGATTTATTAAGAAACCGATTTGACACATATGCGTAGGTCAGTGAGTGAAAGTGAAATTATGGATATCCAGAATGGATACATGTAGAAGGTACACACCTTAGTACGGTCCCACCAATCCAGCTGCCAGTCTGGTTATGCAGCTGACTAGTTACATAAAGGAGGGGTATAAACAATCTAGCCTAATTCCTTACAATTTGCCTCTGCTGGGCTCCTGAAATGGTTTTTGTGGTCTTCTGAAGTGCTCTGCTGTCTGTTCTTTCTGTCTTTCTGTTCTGTGGGTCTTTGAAGTGTGGGAGTATTAGGATACTTTATGGCTATATATGGCTGTATGCTGTTTGGTTATATTAATGAGGGGACCTCTCTGGCTTAACTAAAGCGTTTGTTCCTATCTGTTGCAATTATGCCAACCCCACAAGGAATGAAACTCTCCTGTGTAGCCAATTTGCCAAGCCCCTGTGAAGATCAATAAAGATGAGGAGTGTGGCGAATTGATTATTTAGTATCTCTGATAAGGTACAGATGAAGCAGGTCTCTTCCTGGACAGATTTCTGCCTGGACATACGGAGCATGTTGGCAAGCCTAGAAAAACATGTACCGCAAGCCACTTGTAGTGCTAGCTCTTGGCTTGGGAGAGAAGAATCATAGCACAGGGAATGGGGAGCTATGATTCCACTAGCTGAATGTTTGGGTGTTGTGCTCAGTGTGACAGTTGGGTGCATCACACGCCCAGATGTTTGGGTTTGTCCCATCCTCACCCAAGTTTGCTCCCCTGCCCTAATTGGGCTGGTTGTCCTAGCACACACCCACTCTGATGCTAGGGTGTGCTGGGGGAGCTGTATGCACAGCACGCAGCTATTCCTCTTTCTGTTTGCGAGGGAAGCTTCAGGGCAATGTTCCTCGCTGAATGAGGTGATCCGACTGTTTTGGACCATGCAAATCAGTCACCATGTGGAAGCACCACCTGGCCGCTCTGTCTTCTGCTGGCCTCATCTTGCAAAATGTAATTAAATATTGAACCCGGCAGTCGGTGACAAGCCATCTGGAGACTGGGGAGTCAGGACGGCGAAACCGTCCAATGTCTTGGAACAAAGTTCTTAATTATTAATTGTGCCCAACGAGGAGTGGGGCCCAGAGAGCACACAGAGCAGCGCCCTGTCACACAGCGCTCCCAATCTAAACAGACAGCAGGCCAACAGGGTGAGAGGCACAAGCGGAGCGAACAGTGCGAAGGCAGCAAACACATTGGGGGCAGGGGAGAAGGGGGTTAGTTAGGTGGGATAACCTGAAGAGAAAAGGGACAATGGAGGGAAGAAGGGGGAGGGGGACAAGGGGAGGCAGTCAAGATTTCTGAATCGCATTAAAAGTGTCCATTGGCTAATGTGACATGTGGGGGACATAATATATTTTATTACATCAACTTCTGTCAGTCAAAGAGACCAGCTCTGGTGCTACACAGAGCTGTCCTTCAGGCCAGCTCTGCATGGCTCCATCGCTTCTGTGTCTGTCTCTCTCTCTCTCTGTCGGAAGATGGTCCAGCAAAAGCTATTACCTCATTCACTTTGTCTCTAATATTCTGGAACTGACCTGGTTCCAACAACACTGTCTGATTAGTTCATGTGACATGACAGAAAAGTACTCTCAGGATTCAGCTTGAGCCCTCTCTGACCTTTCATTCTCCCCCTCTTCACTCTTCATTGTGAAACAGACCTGTCCGGCTTTCCCTAGAAGGCATAATCACGTGGTATGTAAAAGCGTCCTAGTGTTACTTGCAAAAGCGGAGAGGAGTCCTGTGGCACCTTATAGACTAACTGAAGTATAGGAGCATGCATCTGACGAAGTGGGTCTTTGCCCACGAAAGCTTATGCTCCAACACTTCAGTTAGTCTATAAGGTGCCACAGGACTCCTCGCCGCTTTTGCAGATTCAGACTAACACAGCTACCTCTCTGATACTGGTGTTACTTACGAGACTTCACTTCTGAGTAAGAAGAGTTAGAAAAGCTCTCTGCATATGAAAGCATTTTATTTTAATTACTGAATAAAATTGGGACATACCCTCCCTGGTATATGTTCAATTCCAAATCCTTTGGATCAGCGTTACTGAGTTAGCAGTCCCCGCCTAATGGTTTTCATCCTTAGACTTCAAAGGAATTGAGAGTATAAATGACAGACGGCTAGAGGAGGGAATTGGAAGAGTATCTCTGACAGCAGTGACCTCCAGCAAGGGGATGTCTGGATAAAAGCAAAGCCTGTGATAGTTGGTGAGACAAGCATACAGAATGCTGGAACTGTAATCTCCAATTTTACAAGGGCTGTAGGTATAAGGTTTAACCTACTCATCTTGTATGTTGCCTATCTTGTATACAAATTATGGTGTTATTCCATTTACTTTTGATTTAGTTGGATGAACTAATAAACTTGGTTTTACTTAAGATATTATTTTATCTTGGACAATATCCAAGTGTAACTCATACATCTACTGGGTGTGGTTCACTGTCCCGTGTAGTGGCACTTAGACCACTTACAGAGAGAGAGAAAATGAATTTGCTCTACTGTCTTAGCTGAGAGCCAGCTGGCTTTTAGCTCAAGCACTAGAAGCTCATACAGGAAGCTCCAGAGGTCCCAGCTTTGGTTCTTCCTGTCAGTTACAAATGGGGGCTTGTCTGGAATTTCGACTAGGATATCTCTGAAGCTTCCTCAGTTAGGGGAAGTATGTAACCCACACACATACTGAGACAGGCTTCCTCAGCTAGGGCATGTATGCAACCCACATACCTACTGTATGTGCTTCTCTGTCCCATGTAGTGGCACTTCGGCTATTTACAGAGAGAGAGAATGAGTTTCCTCTACTGCCTGAGCTGAGAGCCAGCAGGCTTTTAGCTCGAGCTCCTACATTAAGCTCCAGAGGTCCCGGGTTTGGTTCCACCTGTCGGCATTACCGAAGCATGCTGGGATAATCACTGTGGCCTGTCCTCAACTACAGACTTCTGACCTTTGGTGAGATCTAAGAGAAGGTTAAGAGATATCTTACCTCCAGCACAAAAGCCCTTCCATCCCCAAGCAGTTGTGTAGACAGACTTTGACTCCAATCAGCAAGGACCAGGGGGAAAGATTGTGATGAAATAGAGTAGGGAAGTGAAAGTTATATGGGTGTCCATGTTAACGAAGATTTTCCCCACTCAAAGCATATGGGTTCTTTTCTACCATATGAATTGGATACCGTGCTCTTTGTATTTGGGCGGTTCTTTCATAGTGTGATTACACATTCCCTAGCATGTTCCTGGCAAGGCAGGGACACAGGTAACCTCCCAATTGAATGGCTGCACGGTGATGTAAGGATGGGGCAAGGAGCTGGTATCTAGAGCTGAACTTGTTCAGATAATTAGTGTTTCCTTAATACTGACAATGTGTTTAGTCGGTCCAAATGTTGGGCTTGTCTTTCACCGACAAGACTGGGCTCACTTGGAAGTCCAGAAGTGGGAGTGGCTTAATGTGGTGGCTGCATCGTAAACTCAATGGTGGGCCTTTTAAGAGGAGTCTGATCAGAAGGTTTCCAATGGGTAGAGGCTGGTGGCTTGGCAAGGTGGGATGGGCAAAGCATCGTATTCACGAGAGAAAGCATGGAGAGAATAGTGCACTAGGAGCAGCACCACTGGCAGAGCAGAGGGGTCAAGGAGGAATCCAGGTCTGCCAAGTGAGCATGAGAGGAAGTATGCCGGGCCTTCAAAGCAAGACCAAGAAGCTTGATATTCCATTTACTTACCCCCAGTCTTCCCTGGGAAAACTCCATTCATTTCAGTGGCATTACTCCTGATTGACACTCTTCAAAGATAAATCAGACCCATGAAGCTTAAATTTGAATCCCTGGTTAATGGGAAGGGCCTGCAGGGAATCAGAGTGGTGAGGCTAGTGTTGGAGGCTAACGTGGGGCTATGGTTTGAGTTCAGTCTCCTGAGTGAGGAAATCAATGAGTCGTCTGAGATTTCATCTTGAAATGGGGGAAATCTCAGCGATCAGTTGATCTCAGAGATTTCCACCATTGTTAAAGCAGAGTGTGAGGCCTGACGGTGAATGAGTGTTGCCCTTTGGGGCTGGTTATTAAACGCAGCCTTCTAGCTAAGTCACTGCCAATTGACTTTGGCATTCGCCACCGCAGTGGTATCCTGTTGCTCCAGGAATGGTTTTCAGTCCATCCGTCTCCAGTTTGCTTACTGATATTATGTGGGTGTGAGTGTTGAGCATTTGCGCTGCACACCAATGCTCCAGTCAGTCGTGCTCAGGAGCCTTTGGGGAAAACCGTGAACGGACCTGCATCTTTTCCAGATTTGGCAGACACGAGGAGCAGCACAGATAGCCGCTCTCTTCCAAAACTGCATAAGCCACCTAGGGACACTGATGGCAGCTGCAGGACTTTCTCCTTCACTGCTGTAGCTGGTTGCTGAGTCCCTTCCTATCTTCTCTGAGGCACATTGCAAAGGGGAGTCCAATGCTTTGGTGGGTTTTCTCATGGAACAGAGAGCAAGATGTGTATGGAATCTAGTGCTTCCTGTGCCTTTTCAGCCAGGCCTGTGGAACATATGGTATGGGAGGTGCTCCATGGGCCTTCCGGACACAGAGCCATGTCACAAAAAGCTGCCATTTAAGCCCACACTACTGTGTGTTTATGAAATATCCATACAAGGGAGAGGATGGCCCAGGCATTGCTAGGTTGCTGGCTTTCAGGTTTAGGTTAATGGTAACCCAAAACGATCATCTGATGGACATCTGTGTCTGACATGTCTTCATTGGGAAGTGACCCTACCACTAAAAAAATCTCCCCACTTTCACTAAATGGTTCCTTTGTTGCCTTCAAGGCTGAGGGCTGCAAAGAACAAGGAGATGAACACCTGGGCTATGTCTACACTCGCGGCTTCTTGCGCGAGTAATATGCAAATGAGGCTAAGCGTGGAATATTGCTGAGCCTCATTTGCATACCTACTGAGCCACCATTCTTTTCAGAAGAGGCTCTTTTGCAAGAAGGAGCATCTACACTGCCCCTTCTTGCACAAGAAAAACCCTCTTATGCAATGCCGTTCTTCTGAAAAGTAATAGGTGTAACGGCATTGCGCAAGAGGGTTTTTCTTGCGCAGGAAGGAGCAGTGTAGATGCTCCTTCTTGCGCAAGAGCCTCTTCTGAAAAAAATGGTGGCTCATTAGGTATGCAAATGAGGATCGGTGATATTCCACGCTTAGCCTCATTTGCATTACTCACGCAAGAAGCCATGAGTATAGACATAGCCCTGGTGTACGCTACAAAATCAAGTTAATTAAGTACGCTGCTCCAGAATTTTGCACCCTGTTCAGTGAAGTTAAGTCGACATAAGCCCCAGCGTAGCCAGTTGATGGAAGAATTCTTCCATTAGCCTACCTGCTGCCTCTGAGAGAGATGTACTATGGTGACGGAAGAACTCCTTCCATCGTTGCGGCATGCGTGTTTACACTACAGTGGTCCTGCACCACTGTAGCATTGCTAGTGTGGATGTATCCAGCGCTGGCCTCGCTTTGCAGCCAGTGGCCCCTCCAGAGCTAAGTGTCACGGCATTGGCAAGGTAGTGGGTGAGGGCTTTCCCAAACCATGCGCAGCTAATATTTCGGTCTCCAAGGCTGCTCAACTGGCACCTTCCCCTGATTCCTTCATTAAAGGAAACAACCACTAAAGAAGAAGAAACACTTTATTGATGAGATGCGAGTTGTGGCTGTCTCTAGGCAACCTAGCTTGTGTTCTCCCTCCATTCACAGATTTAACAGCACAGGGAGCAAACTCTGTGCTGACCCCACACAGAAAATTACACAAGGTCTTAGCGTTCCTGGAAAAGAACCTTTAGCTAGTTCTGTAATTGCACCTCTCTCTCCACCCAGGGCGGCATATGGCGCTGTTAATGAAGATTAAATGGACTAGCAAGGGCCGCGTGTGGGGCTGCAAAGGATAGTAAATCTGTCTGCTTGTAGTGTACACATGCACAACAAATCTAATTGCCATTTCTGAGTGGTGATTAGTGCTGCAGCAAGCTGCCTGCCAGAGATGCCAAACAAACAAGGCCCTGTAAAGCTGCCCTCGGGAAAGGGTTCATGAAGCAGAAGGAGGAGAGGACAGGAGGTAACTTAACAGCTACGGGGCAATTAGAATCAAAACAAAAATGACGCTATGGGTTCCATGTGCAGATTCCGGCGAGCACAGCAGGGCTGGCAAAAGATAACTGAATTCTTATGGCTCGCCTCCTACATTATATTTGACACTCTGGCGGTACCCTTACTGCCTCTGATGTGAGCCCTGGTAGGATCCACAGTCAAAACTTAGTTGACACTGCAAAAATGGACCCTGTCTTGCTCTCCCATAGTTTTATTGGACCTGAAGTGTTAAAAGGAAGTGGGCGCACAAAGCAGATTCACTGAGGAGAGAGAGAGAGCGCGCACTTGTTCAAGGTGCCCCTTGAATGTATAATTAGGAGTAACAGAGCAGAATTAAACTAAGGAACACTTAGGCCATGTAGCGCTTTGAAACACTTTACCCACCACAATCACTCCTAAGAATTCTCCTTCATGTATTTGCCTTCCAGAATGCTCCTGTGACATGTCTTTGCTTTGTGACACCACCTGCGTTTGGGGTGCAAGATGACTTTGACTGTAAATTAAGCAGCGTAGAGGAGTTTATGAAAAGCCAGAGGGATCTTATTGTAGTCCTGGGCAAAAGGGAGTCAGGTTCCCCTGCACATCACTTCAGCTCTAGCATCTTACATGCTGTCTGGGGATTTGGGTAGAAAACTGCAGCACTAATTACCACTCAGAAAAGCAGAGGTATGTGGCCTACAATTTCCTGGTGATGACTGCCTGTTTTTAGTACTTCCTCTTAGCACGGCTAGATGCCTCTGCTGTGCTAATGATGGCAGTGTTTATAGGGGCCTGTTCAGCCCCTGAGATTAAATAAGAGGTAGGAGCCATCCGTTAACAGAGATCCATTTCCAGTATTGCCACCTGCCCTCATCCTAGGAGGCTGCACACAGGCAACTGGAGCACTGCTTTGCACAATGGTGGGGACCAATGGCAGAATTGATTGGTGGCGATCGTGGAGGTGCCAGTGAGCCATGCATGCACAGGAGGTTAAATCTTGGCAAGCCATCTCAGTCCATCCTGCCCTCACATTCCAAAACAGGAGGATGTGAGCCAGCCCGACCCTTTTCATTCTAACAAGATGGTCTAGTGCATTTCTGAGTGGGCCAGGCCATGTGTTGGGCGAATCCACCCTTCTCACAGAAGCTGCCTCGTGGGATATACTCTACTGCCATCATTAAGAGCCCAGGGCCCCGTTAGGAAGCTGACAGCCCTGCATCCTGGAGGAGATGGATTCTCGCTGCGTGGGCAGACACGCTCTCCCTTCAAGTCACCACCCATCCAAAATCCTGCAGCAGGAGTCTGAATGACAAGCCACTTGACACCCTCCCCTTGGCTGTCCGTGCCCGATTCCAGCCAGTTCTCCTCTCGCTTCTCAGAGCAGACCGCCCCCCCCACCTGTGACCCCGTTTCCTAAACTGTTGGGTTCCATCTTCTTTATCTGGGCGCCAGCAGCTGTTACCACGCAGCAGGAAGGTGGGGGAGTTCTCCCCACAGGACGCACGAATGCAGCAGCTGTGCCTTGGCCTGAATTGGATGGAGGAGCTCAGTTTTGGAGGGGTAAAACGGCTGCTCTTCGTGTCACTGGGGCTCCCTGCAGCTGCACAGGAAATCTTCCCATTCCTCTCCCTTCCACTGCACTCCTTCGCTGCACGGACCATGGCCTGCCTCTCCCTTCGCCTACAGGACACCAGAGACCTGTGTCCTCCTCTTCCTGCAGCCATGCTACCGGACCCCTCCCTCACATCCTCTCACCCCTTTGTGGGACCTTCCCTCTGACCTTTTCAAAATCCAGTGGCTCCAGCTTCCACTCACTAGGATTCCTTCCTTCTGTTTTAACCCTCCCTCCCTTGCCCGGATGCCTACACCTGCTCCCTTTATCCACGTCCATCCTAGGGAGCCGACAGGTACTGAGACTCGACCGTCAAGCTCCAGAGAATGGTAAAAATGGGATGTTCGTGATGTTCACGCTCCCAGTGGGGCTGCTATGTAAGTGCTTGGCACGTTGATCCATTGGGGCTTTCGAGCCCGCTCCAGAGGAATCACCCCTGTTGCGCGCGGGTTCGTTTATTTTACGTGCTTTTAATTAAGCTAGATCTGATTGGCACCTGCTTCCATCACAGGCTCTGAGTGTCCTTCTGTGGCTCTCCAGCCCCCACCAGGGAGGGCTCTCTGCCAGAGATTGCCTTGCAGTGATTTAACGCTGTCACAGCCCACTCATTGCCACTTCTGTGCCGGGCTCACGGAGCCTGCGCAGCCCACGCACCTTGTGCACTTGGCTGTGCTCTGCACCAGCGCTTCCTGCTGCTTGCAAATGCCCACATGGAGCCAGCACCCTGGCTGCAGCCCCGAGAGCTGTGCCAAGCTATGTGGGTAATTCAGTGTGTGGTGTGCATTCGTGCAGGTGCACAATAAATGAGGATCAAGCTGAACCCAGGAATCTTGAGTCAGATGAGTTTGTTAGTGTGCAGATGTTTCCATCAGCGGCCTCCTCATTGTAGTGTGAGACCACTACAGGGGAGGGATAGCTCAGTGGTTTGACCATTAGTCTGCTAAACCCAGGGTTGTGAGTTTAATCCTTGAGGGAGCCATTTAGGGATCTGGGGCAAATCTGTCAAGGACGGTGCTTGGTCCTGCTGTGAGAACAGGGGACTGGACTTGATGATGTCCCAAGGTCCCTTCCAGCTCTGAGAGGTAATTTAGCCTCCTGTTACCCCATGAAGCAGTAGAAGGATGTTAAAGGCCTCCAGCTGAGGAACTGAACCCAGGTCTGAGTTCCAGACCAGACCCTTAACACCAAAAGCAGATTCCTCCCTTCTGTGCTTGGCATGTGTATGGGGCTGGACAGAGTTTGATTCACCTTCACATTGTTCTATGCCCGGGGGGGGGGGTGATAATTTTCGCAGGGGGGGCACTTAATGCATTTTGGTGCATGGTCACGGACCGGGTCCACCATCCCCCAGAAGGGGCAGAACAAGGGACTAACCTTCCCTCCCCCCCACTGCAGAGTTGTCTGGGGCCAGAGGCTTTGAATTAAAACCAAAGCAAAGGGCTCCTGGCTCCGGGCCCCATCACTACCGCATTGCTTGGCAGCCACCTGGGGTTGCTGTGGCTATTTAAGGGGCTCATGGCTCCATCCCCTGCTGGGGTACCACTGTGACCAGGAGCCATTTAAAAAGCATTCTGCTGCCTGAGCCAGCACCTGGAAATTCAGTGGCACGGACAGCAGGGTTTAAATAGAAGGTGGCCAGATGCAGCCCTGGGCTGGATCAAAGTGTTAAGTGAGATGGATCCGGCCCCTGGGCTGCATCTTGCACAGCTCTGTCCTAGGCTGTGTTCCCTGTAAGCTGTGTGCTTTGGCGGCTACCCAGGAGAGATTCAGATGTCACCCAGCTGATCAGCAGAGCACCCACAACTAGTGTTTTCACTGGTGGTGCGTAGCCGCACATACCTCAGTGCATATAACAAAATGCATTCTGCACACGGATGGCAGAAATTTGAGGGAATATTGGTTCTACATATCATCCCCATTTCCCAGAAGGGAAAACTGTGGTAGCATCAAGTGACTTTGGGACAAGGCCCCACAAAACAAGTCAGTCAGTGGGCTCAAAACTCCAGAGGGCTGGCTAAATTCAGCCCTGAAATAATTGTCCCACCCTGCCGCCTCTGGAGAGAGAACCACCAGGATAACATTCTGCACTCACAGTTTGGGATCAGGAACTCTTAAGGCCTAATTCACCATTGCCTTGTTCCTGCGTAATTGCCTACACCCATGCAAACTGGATAACCTGCTGCATTCACCTGACACAGGTGTGAGTGACAAGAAGTGCAAGGAAAATGCAGGACTATGTAGCACTTTAAAGACTAACAAGATGGTTTATTAGATGATGAGCTTTCGTGGGCCAGACCCACTTCCTCAGATCAAATAGTGGAAGAAAGTAGTCACAACCTTATATACCAAAGGATACAATTAAAAAAATGAATAAATATGAAAAGGACAAATCACATTGCAGAACAGGAGGGGGATGCGGGGGGTGGGGGGAAGGAAGGAAGGTAAGTGTCTGTGAATTGATGATATTAGAGGTAGGGAGAGTGGGATGTTTGTGAGTTAATGGTATTAGAGGTGATAATTGGGGAAACTATCTTGGTAATGGGTGAGATAGTTCAAGTGTTTGTTGAGTCCTTTTTGGAAAGTGTCGAATTTTAACATGAATGACAGTTCAGAGGATTCCCTTTCAAGTGCCTTTTACATCTGCACTTGAAAGGGAATCCTCTGAACTGTCATTCATGTTAAAATTCGACACTTTCCAAAAAGTTCAAGTGTTTGTTGAGTCCTATCTCACCCATTACCAAGATAGTTTCCCCAATTATCACCTCTAATACCATTAACTCACAAACATCCCACTCTCCCCACCTCTAATATCATCAATTCACAGACACTTACCTTCCTTTCTCCCCCCCTCCTGCATCCCCCTCCTGTTCTGAAATGTGATTTGTCCTTTTCATATTTGTTCATTTTTTTAATTGTATCCTTTGGTATATATGGTTGTGACTACTTTCTTCCACTATTTGATCTGAGGAAGTGGGTCTGGCCCACGAAAGCTCATCATCTAATAAACCATCTTGTTAGTCTTTAAAGTGCTACATTGTCCTGCATTTTGCTTCAGCTACCCCAGACTAACACGGCTACATTTCTATCACTATTCAAGAAGTGCAAGGGTGTGTAGAACTGGGTTTTAAGTTTAAATCCCTCCTCTGATGCTTCTTCCTATCTGGTGCACTTGGTCTGTGCCCCTGGCTTCCTCTCCTACAAACTGGGGATATTTCCTATATGTGAGGATGAATTAGTGTCTCTAAAGGGCCCTGAAGAGGGAAAGTGTTACAAAAATGCCCAGCATTACTAGCCCAGGGAGCAGGCTCTTTAGAGGACTAGGAAAATTTTATATGCGGAGGGTCCAGACACTGTTCAGAGAGGAATTTCCCAAACCATCGCTACTTGCAGACTTAGCACCAGTTAGTGAAACCCAAGACAACTGGAATCCTATTGCTCTTACTGGAGCTGTTTAATTTAAAGGCACCTGAATGAATCTGGGTCATCTTTCTAACTTGTCTCTGGACTCAACAGTTCCAGTCTCTGGATTTTGTTCTACAGATCAGCACGGCACCCCTGCAGTCCTGCCAAAGCAGGGGAATTCTTATAGCTTGCCTGTGCCAGGAGCTACTTGCTTGTAATCTGCTTCCCCTTCTCTGGTGGGAAGAACATCATGTTGGGTGGGGTGGATCCAAAAATCTACTCCCCACCCACCCTCCTATACAGCCTCTGCCTATGTGACCAGCCCATGTGGGGTACAAGGAGACTCATTCCAGCTGTTATTCCCCTGTCTGGGTGTCCCATGATTGAATCCATAGTGATCAGAGTCATTCTCGGGTGCAGCATCACAGATGACCAAAGAGCTGGTATCAATTCCCTGCTGGTCTGGCAGTTGGGGGTCAGTACAATGAAAATCAATTTTTCTGCCATTCTTCTAGCAGAAACCCTGTGAATAACTGAGCTGGGGCACTCGCGATTCAGCTTTATAATGCAGATTGCATGAACTCCTCTGGTGGTTTGACCTTACAGGGAGGGTCACATGTTTTCATCCTCTGCAGCAAATGGAGCCTTAATCTAAGCTTTTAAGTCTGTCTAGATTTCTAAATAATTACACGCAGCCCCCTAACTTGTATGAAGTTTGATTTAAACAGTAATTTAATGGGTTATGCAGAAAAGAGGAAGTAAGCCCGGGCTGCCAATTAAGAGCCATCTGCTTTCAACTAATCTTTTGCAGGCTTCTGAATAGACATAGGAACAATTGTACCATGGGTCCAGCCATCCCTATATTTCCTAGCCTGCTTCTGAGTCCAAGCAAGCACTCTGACTTGCTTCTATGCCTTTCTCCAGCTTTGGAGATCCCCTAGGAGTGAAGGTTTCCATCTGTGGCCTCTCGGGTGAGGCGGTCAGTAGGGGACACCAAATATGGCATCCAGCCTGAAGAATAGCAGGGTCTATATGGGAAGCTGCCGAGGGAGGCAAAGAAGGATGGAACACCGCTTAGTTCAGCGGTCCGTTGTACAGTCTTGGCTGTGGGGCGGGAGGAGAGAGGGAATTGCATCCTGATGGCAGGAGGCGACCAATCTGTGCCCTGGGATTGCAGAGCTTTGTTCCTGGAAGTGGCTCATCCTTCATTTAAAAAAGAAAACGAATTTGCTCTGCTCCCTTGTTTTGATAACGTTCTGGGGCAGGGAGTTTCCCACACAATGCGCTGCACTGTATCAAATCCAGAGCCACCTGGGGCTCCATGTCGCAGTGCTGAGCACCACAGCTGCTTCAGGGCTCTACACTGCCTGTTCAGAGCCGCCTCTTGCAGCTGCGAGGGTCTAGGAGACAGCTGAGCCTTTCCAGCTCCCCCCAAACAGAGGGTGGTGTCGCACCAGCTCAGCATTACAGCAGGATTCCATTCACTCGGGTTACTGACCAGCAGGGGAATTACCCGAGTGTACCCGAGTGGGAATTTTCTGTAACATTGTGTATGACTATTGTGTTGGTGCCTCAGTTTCCCCACATGCTCCGTTGTTAACTGTTTACTCTCTGCAAGGACCCAGAAGTGACTGATTTCTGCCCATCTGGGGCCCAAGCCATCCCCATGGAGAATCAGAGATGACTGTGGCCACTCCACTTGCTTGGCCATTTGGTACCCGTAGCAGCTAACAGTCATGGACGGCCCATCCTCCACAGGAAGCTAGCTGTGTTTGACCAGCTGGAGATGAGGGGGGGGGGGCAGATGACAATAATGAGACCATAAGACTGAGGCAGCCAGGTCGGGGGTGTTAAGTGTGGGGTTGCTGGGGGCTGGAGGCTCTCCTGAACTGGGACAAAAGAGGGGCCAGCAGGCTGACCCAGATGGACCATGCTGTAACCGTCTGTTCTCTGGGTTAACCCAGGGCTTCCTACACTGTGCTCCAGACACCTAATAACCCTGCTGCTTCGCCAGCGCTGGCTGAGTCAGCGGAAGGTGGGGGTTCTGCTCCCTTTGACCTCTCTGAGGCAAGCTCGCTGAAGGGGGCTCAGGGTGAAATGGGGGTGCTGGAGATGCCAAGGTTCAGTCCAAGGATGCGGTAAGGGTGTGACTGTGACCCTAAGAAGGCTGACACACTGAATGGTCCTCCAGTTCCAGAGCCCCAGACTTGTGGATCCGTGACAGAGGTGTGGGGTTGGGGAGCCAAGGACTAGTCTTTTTGCCCATCCCACGCTGTGCCATATGGCATGGGCTGCGGGGAGGAGACAGCTACCCACAGGTGAATAGTCCGCAAGAGGGCTTGGAGAAGCAGAGGGGCATAAATTCCACTCAGAGCTCCAACTATACTGACAAAGTGATAGAAATGTAGCCGTGTTAGTCTGGTGTAGCTGAAACAAAATACAGGACTATGTAGCACTTTAAAGACTAACAAGATGGTTTATTACGTCATGAGCTTTCGTGGGCCAGACCCACTTCCTCAGATCAAATAGTGGAAGAAAAGTGGAAGAACAGAGTAAAACGGAGACGACAGGCTACAAACAGAATGTGTTGTCGGGTGACAAAACTTCACTTCAGCAAGTTTCTACCTTTGTCTAAGCAGCTTTCTCAGCTATGACGGTTCCCAGAGACACCAGGTCTCTTAGGTGAGGGAGCCACCTTTCTCTTGGGTTAGATGCCCAGTCTAGAATTTCCAGGGTTATCTCGGCTCTAAGTGGTAGACCCACGCCCTACCTCTGGACCAACCAACAGGAGGTTCAGAGACCTGAAAGTCACACTAATGATGTTGTGGATGAAGAATGTGTTTGTGATTGGTGGAGAGCAGTGTTCCCTGTGTGCTGTGCGCTTGGGCGGCCACCCAGGAGACATTCAAATGCCGCCCAGCTGATTGGCAGGGTGCCCACAGCATGTTTCCATTGGTGTGCACATCCACACATGACTTGGTGCACGTAAAATTTGTTTTGCGTATGTATAGGAAAAATTAGAGGGAACATGGGTGGAGAGCTGGGTACATTCACAGAAACAGCAGGGTTTACAGTCTGAGTCTGAAAATAGGTGATCTGTTCGGCAGATCTGCTCGCTGGATGACATTCTCCCCCTGCAACAGTTTCTGCACAAGGTCAGTGCAACCAGTTAGGTCTTCTAAACAGGTGCGGCCGGGATGCTCTTTTCATTTTGTTGGTGCTGGTTGTGTTTGCACGTTTCATTTTTGGAGGCGAGCCCTGCTGGAACAGCAAGTTAATCAGTTTCACTCTATAAAATCAAGGGTTGCAAAGGGTAGTGGTGGCTTACGTTTTCCCAAGCTTTTTTAATGTCTCAGGATGCCATTTAGGGAGGTTAAATAATGTGAAGTCTTTGTAGCTCAATTCTGGGATGGTGTAAATACCCAGAGGAGACTAGATTTCATTAATTCAATCCCATAAATAACTCATTCAATCCCATAAAAATAAATAGGCCATGAGGGGGGGAAGCCAAATGCATACTAATCCCAGGTATTTGGGCTTGTGGTTTATCTGAAAACTGAGCACTTCAGGTTTATTGGGTCTCCTGCTGTGGTGAATACACAGCTATAACACACTTGGGGGGAGTCCTGCCCCCAAACAGATGGGTCAGGTGGTATCACAGAGCCATAAGGAGGGCCCTAACAAATTCACAGCCATGAAAAACTCATCACGGACTGTGAAATTTGGTGTTTTACCCTATACTGATACAGACTTCACGGGGGCGACATGTATTTCTCAAATTGGGGATCCTCCTGATGCTTATTTCTGCACTGCCTTCAGAGCTGGATGACCAGATGCTGATGGAGGCCCATCCTGGAAGCAGCAGTGCAGGGTGGCAATACTATACTATGCCGTCCTTACTTCTGCAGTGCTGCAGCCTTCAGAGCTGGGCTCCTGGTAAGCAGCCCGCACAGCGCTGAAGGCAGCAGGACCAGCAGCAGCACAAAAGTAAGGATAGCAGTACTGCAACACCCCCCCCCCAATAATCTTGGGACCCTTCCCCCAACTCCTTTTTGGGTCAGAACCCTGTAATTACAACACCATCAAATTTCAGATTTCAATAGCTGACATCAAAATGTTACAATTTTTAAAATCCTAGGTCCATGAAATTGACCAAAGTGGACTATGAATTTGTTGGGGACCTAGCCCAGTCTCCAGGTCCAATGCACGCCGTTCACAACTGCCTAGATCAGATCTGAGAGTCAAGCTGGGTTCTCTCATGGATCCAGATTCTGCACCTAGACCTCAGTGAGCTGTTTTGTTGATGCTTGGTCCAGAATAGCCTTTCGTTCTCTCTCCCCTAGGGTTCTGTTGAGTTAACAGAAGTAACTGTCTGTTTTGGTCAGTAAAGACAGCAGCCTAGACTCAGGCCAAAGGACACTAGGACTGAAACTCAGGATGTGCTCAGACACCGCATATTGTGCTTCTTGTCGTGCATATTACTCAGTGGCCCTCAACGTAAGAACAGTTCATTGCTATGTTATCAGCCTTACACGCGTCTTCTACAAGCCCAGCTGTGTTTTTCCATTGCATCATAGAGACCCTTCTGCAGTGGGATTTGAAGTTATTTGTGGAGCACCTTCTAGGATAGCTTTGTTGGAGCAGGAGGTGCTAATATGAGCACTTGGGCGAGGAGCCTAAAGAATGGCTCTCCTACATCCATCTCTAGAGCAGGTGTCATTGTGGAGATCTGTGGCTCATTTTTGCAGCTATAGATGTGGATGAGGGTACAGATTTTGGATCTGCATAGGGCTCTACCCATCACTCTTGGGTCAGGCAGAAATTAAGACAGATCTGAACGCCCTTGGGAGTCCGGCAGCAAGGCACGAGTTTGAGACATGGATTCCCCACCCCATCCTTACATTGGATGTCCCAGGGCACTGTGGAGGGCTCCAAGCATGGGAGTCAGTGGAAAAGCTCCTTGCTATTTAAAGTGGGGTAGGGTGGGTGAATTAGGGTGACTGTACATCCTGTTTTGTCTGGGACGGTCACTTTTTTTTTAGCTCTGTCCCAGCCATCCTGGTTTTATTTTTCCTCAAAAGAAGGTATTTGTCCATTTGCTCTTGTTGAGTTGATCTGTTGGCAAGAGCAAACAGGATACACTTCCTCAAAAAAGAGGGTTCAGTGTGGAGGAATGTGTGGGGAGTAGAGATACCAGCCCTCTTGGTTCCAGATTTACCCCTTCCCAGACCTGGTCTCCAAGACAAATTGAACCCAGCCCAGGTCTTCACACTCGTTTGACGTCAGTTCCTTTTGCTTAAAGTTTTGTTGGAAGATTTCCTCTGGCTAGTTTCTTAAGAGTTTAAGGCCGGAAGGGACAATTAGATCATGTAGGCAGATCTCCTCCTGGAATTCCGTTTCACTGGGATACCCCTGCACTCAAGTCTTTCAGTCTTCAAAATGCTAAATTGATCAACTTGAACTTGATGCCAGCCGCATGGGGCAAAATGCACCCATTTTGGCACTTATCCTGCCAGGCCCACCCCCGACACACACAAACATTAACATCACCAGGGTAGCTTTGACATTAGCCATCAAAACCAACCTGGGACATTTCATCAGCATGACAGTCACTTCTGTCGGGGTAGAAAGGGGAGACCAGAACTCGGGGCAACCCTTTCAATCACCCACAAATGATGACCGTTCAGGTTGAGCATCTGTCATCAAACATCTGCATCTCAGGCTCACACAGTTGAGCAAGGGCCAGCAGCCCAGCTCAGCCTGAGCCAGATGTTTTGCTTGGAGAAGGTGTAGAGGGTGATGCGTTAAAGGGCAAACGGTCATGTGCATTTAGAACAAATCACTTCTGCACCAAGGCCGAGGCTTCACCTCATTCACGGGCAGAGGGTGAGTGCCCAGACACATGCGTTTTTGGAGTAGGTCTTTTCCTGTCTGTTTGCAATAATGCCATGGAGAAAGTGTCCACTCTGGGGTTTTCTAACAGGACCTCGCTAGTTCTCTCTTCCGGGAAAGCCATGCCATAATGAGCTGCATTCACTTAACTGAATCAGCAATTTCCCCGCAGGGACCCAGCACCTGCCAACAGGAGCTTCTCTCAGGCTAACTCAAATTACAGGGCTTGTGTGTGTATGCATGTGTAATTTAGGTGCCTCAATGCCTTTGGTGGATCAGTGCCTAACTCCCGTTGGTTTCAATGGACTCCTTGAGAGCCTGAGTGTTAATACTTAGTCATTCCTATTTTCTGTTCCACCACTGACTAATTAAACTCCAGCCACTAACCCCTACAGACTCACCAGTGTGGCAAGGTTATAAGTCCTTTCAGCAAGAAGCACGTGCCGCATTAGCTTTCCAGTGGCTTGAGGTTCAAAATGCCCTGGAACTGCAGATCCAGCTTTTAATTAAACCCTCTTCAGGTGCTGTACATTATTATGGGTGACAGCCACATTTGTCATGTCTTTGTTATTAATTGTCAGCTCCGATGTGAGTAATCACAGCCCCCCAGACCCAGACTCTGGGAAATTTATAGCTTTCTGTTTACTTGGTGTAGCAGCAAAAGCTCAGCTTGGCCTGAATGAAAAATATCCAGGGGAAACACATGTCAGAGTTATTTAGTGAGCATGTGTGGCATGCAGTCAGCTGTTTACCTTCTAATCGCATAGCTCCCTCTGCTCGTGCTTGAGTTGGCGATTTACACTGGGTTGCTTCAAGCATGGGCAAAAAGCATTTGCCTGGGTGTCTCGCTCAGTGTAAAATTACACAGGCAGAGTAGCATGAGAGCAATTCCAGTCTTCTAGATGCAAATCAGTATCCCATTTGTCCACTATGGGATCTTATCATTAGCTTGTATTTCAACTGACCCGTTAAATGTAGGAAATGGAGTTGACGCTCAAAGAAGCATGATGGATTCTGTTTCCAAAACACAGGTACAAATTGAGACACAGACCACCAAGGGCTGATTCCTAGAGTCAAGGGAAGAGCAATATTACAGTAGAGAGATTCTGAGCACTGCACTTAATTACAATGCACAACAGCATTTAAAAAGTATCTAACCTATGAGAGAGAATCACTTTTGTTGCCCCTTTTAGCTGGAGCAATTAAGCCCATATTGGGGCCTCACTAATGGAACCAATCTAGCAGGAGAATTGCATGATAGGAGTCAGGTATATTCTGTGGTGTGATCCTGTTGTTTCCAGCGGATGCACATAACGTGCCATTTCCCTGAACACGGGAGGAATAACAGGAGCAGGAAATTCTTTCATTCAGAAATCCAAGTTAGACTTTCCAGTAAATACTGACCCAAACGGGACCCTTTCTCTAGGCTTTCTTCTAGGGGATCACACTCTTCTTTCGCTGTGCCCCCACTTTTTCCTTGCTTTTTGGTCCTTCTCTTGGAAACTCAATGTCCCAGCTCCTGCCTTTACATTTGGTCTCCAGGGAAACCCTTCAGACCGCATGGCTTAGGCTATCTCTACCCTAGCACTTTTATCAGTATAAGCGTATGTTGCTCAGGGGTATGAAAAAAATGCCTCCTCCTCCCCGAAATGATATAAGTTACACTGACAGAAGTGCCAGTGTGCACAGAGGGAAATGTTCTCCTGACAATCATAGCTACCACCGTGTGTTGGGGGTAGTGTAATTATGTTGGCAAGAGAGCACTCTCCCATTGGCATAGAGCAGCTACATGGAGATCTCACAGCAGTGCAACTGAACTGGTACAGCTCTGCCACTCTAGGAAGGGGTGGAGCAATAATTTTGTGATGAGGGGGCCTCTCCATGATTTTGGTAAGTGGTCTAGGGCCAAGTTTTTTCTATGGAGGGAGTGCAGAAGGGAGCTTGTGATGGAGAACTGGGGTGCAGGAGAAGGTGTGGGTCTGAGAGGGAGTTTGGGTGAAGGAGGGGTGTAATCTGGGACAGGGTCTTGGGGTGCAGGGTCAGGGATGGGTATGGGTTCAGGAGAAGATTCTGGCATAGAGGAGAAGGGGGATACAAGGTCTGTGAGTGAGTTGTGACCTGGGGGAGGGAGCTGCAGAGGGTTTGAGTGGTGACCTGGGGCAGGAGGTGGTGGTGATCTGGAAGAGGGTAGTGAGGGTTCTGAGGTACTGGAGGCAGGCTCTGGCCAGGAGGTGCTTGCCTAGACAGCTCCTGGCCTGCAACCCTGCAGGACCCCAAGAGAGTCTCCCTACTTGCTGCAGTCCCAAGCTGCTTAAAATGGCTGGCTGCTCCCTGTGGCTCTCTGCTCTAGTTTCCAATCAATAGGAGCTGAGAGATTTTGCTGGGAGCAGGTACAATACATGAAGCCTCTCCCTCCCCCTCCCTGCTCCCTGGGTTCCTGGAGCAGAGAGCCGCAGAGGCTACTCTGAAGTAGCTAGCTGCTCTGTGCCTGAAGGTCCTGGCAGGCTGGATCTGGAGGCTTGGTGGGCCAGATCCGTACCGCAGGTAAGATCTTGCCCCCCCCCTTGCTCTAAGGTGTTCAGTGTAGAAATGGATTTAGTTTCTTCTCTGGCTTCTCCATGCTGTCCCTGGCCTAGGGTGGTGGTTTCTATTGTTTCAGATATCACTAAACAATGGAGAATTTAATTGCTCCCTCATTTAGCCTTAATGGACGATGCTTACTCCCGTTGACTTTTACCAAATCTCTGATTGATGGCTCCATGCTGTTAATACCATAAAGCCATCAATCACACAGGAAGCTGCTCTGCAGGCAATGTGAAGATAGGACACAAGGAATTCTACTGTCATCGGGGTGCACAAAAAGCAAGGACAAGATAAATGATGTTACTGGCATTTAGATGGAACTTGAGCTAGACCCTCAGCTGCTCTGCGTCAGTGAAACTTATTCTACACCCGCTAAGAATTTGGTGTCTTTTGCATAAGGTACAGGCCTGTGGGTTAGGTGATTTGGGCTTTGTTCCAAGCTCTGCCACAGTCATCCTGTGTGGCCTTGGGCTAGTCACCAAGGTCAAGAGGAAGAGTCTAAAGTTTAGACCCTAAATCAGTGCCCTGATATTCAGAGGTGCTGAGCTCTCACAGCAACTTCATTTGGCACTTCTGAATATCAGACTTGATAGGTCTCAAGTTGAGTGCCCCAGAATCAGAGGATGCTCTTGGAAATTTGGGTCTGAGTTTCTCTGTGTCTGTGCCCACTCCTGTGCAGTGCAGGTGCTAACAATGGCGAGTCAAAGTGGTCTCTCCTGCAGGAAATGCCAATGTTTTGAATTGGAACGTTTGCAATCAGAACTGGGATGAAATGTCACGTGTCCTTAAATGAGGAGAATGGAAAATTCCAACAAATGTCAGGAGATGAGGGCCTTTCCAATTCCTGAATTGAAACAATTTTTTTTCAGTAGGTTCCACATTTGTCTGTTCCTTTTTTATTTCCATCGGGAAAATCAAAACATGTCATGCCTCTATCAGAAAGAGGCAGCAAGGTGGGGAAGAGCCAGGGGTGTTTCAAAGCAGCAGCATCATGTGGAGTCTGTGATCAGCTAGGGACTCCCCAGCTGACCCTGGGTTCCATGCAGCGCTGCCGCTTTGAAATGCCGTGGCGAGCATTGGCCCTGTGCTCCCTGCACCTCTTTCACCTTTGAAGTGTAGCAACAGCCCTGGGGTTCTTGCTACCCTTCAAAGATGGAGGCACCCTTATCGACTAATCGAAAGGTCAATGCAAATTGCATCAACTATTTGCTTAGCCAATTAATCTACATTTAACATCCCTAGTTCTCACAGTCAATGTTATGTGTTGATTGCACACAACTCTCTTCACTTGTCCTTGCGAATGCCGGTAGGAAAAAAGAACAACACGGATTGAAACCAGTGGAATTTGGTAACTCTGCATGTGAGTAACAGTAAACAAAATGTCTTGTGGGCCACACAGAGAATCCAGATGGGCCATAGGTTGCGCAGCATTGTGCTAGACTCACTTCTTCCAGTGACAGCTGTAAGTAATTCTGATCGTGCAATTAAGAACATACGGCAATTCTTACATATCACAATGAAAAATATCCACAAGCTGAGAACATAGCCCAAAGCTCAAATACGGCAGGCATAAATCCCATGTCTCTCAGAAAGCACCTGTCATGTCTGTGTTTGGCTAGTCTGCCTGTAAAACAGAGCTATTCGTACATAGGGTAACCCTGTGTTTCACTTTTTTGTGTCCTCCTCTAGTGGCTGGTTCCGATTAGATAATAACCTTCCACTGCTGACACACACTGTAATTAATCCCAGTGCTCAAGAGGCAGATGTCTGGGCTAAAGAGTCAAGATTCAGACATGATGTGATAGAGTTAACAATGCGATGGTGGTATAAATAAGAGAATTGGGGGATTTTCCCTTTTAAAAAAATCTCAGGAAATTCCCATCTAAAAGTCTACCTTTAAAATGTTACCATAGTTAAGTGCTCAAGAGTTAGGAAAAGCCAGAATTAAGGCAGATAGAACAGGCTTCCTACCTCCTATCACTGAAATTTGTCCTGGTTATACTGTGGGTAAGATGATGCCTCTCTGAATGGGACTACATAGGCATAAAAACCTCTGGCTGGCCTGGATCAGGTGACTCACAGACAAAGGTCATGCTCTGGGGATGAAAAATTGTGGTGTAGGCATTCCGGCTTGGCTGGAGTCTGAGCTGTGGTATCCTGTGAGAGTGGAGGGACTGATGGTCCTGGGCTGGAGCCTGAGCCAAACACAACAATTTTTACCCCTGCAAGCCCAAATCAGTTGACTCAGGTCAGCCACAGCCATGCTGCAGGTCTTTTATCCCTGTGTAAACCTGCCTGTTATCCCACAGCACTGCTCTAGCACACGAAACACAACCAATGGATCTCTCCTTCCATGTACAGTTGTGGGTTTTGCATGCCCGGCTGGGTAACCTCTGTGTGAAATGAAATCCAAGCGAGCCATGTGGGTGGGTTTCCTGTCTTTTCTTCAACTCTGACTGACAGCCCATAAAGACAGGCAAGATCTGTTGGGACCCAGCCAGTCCCTCTCTGTGGGGTGAAAGCAAGATTGTTCCCCATAGAACAGTCTGATGATGTGGCAACAAACCCTGAACCATTTCTGCTGAGGACGTATCCGAAGTGAAGGGGTCCCAGCATGCTCGCTCCAGACGCATAATCCCAAAGGTTTTAAGAAATGTAAGTGATTGCAGTGCTGATGAAAAGTGATGGCTAAGCAGCCAGAGACTGGCGTCCTGAGTTAGCCCACAGAAAACACACAGCATGGCAATGCCAGCGTACGCCCTGACAGCTTGTCCTGCTGCCCTGCCTCTCCTCTGACTCATAGATGTGAGAAGTAGAGGCCCGGGGGGGCTGCTGCATTCCCATGTTTTGGACACCCCATCCACATGCCCCTGTTGCCCCAGCTTCCTGACCACTGGGGCTGCTGTTCCTCACAGGGCTCTACTTCTGGTCCTGGGTCCCACTCCGCTGTTGTTACCGGGCAACAGGTCTTGGCAGCCAGCCTTGAGTCCTGTTTGGCTGCTGGCCCACAGCCAAGTCCTGCCCAGCCACTAGGCCTGTGGTTCTGGCCACTGGTCCTAGATGTGGGGTCCTGGGTGCTAATGCCAGCTCTAAGGGGCAGTGAGGGGTATAGAGGTATGGGGGGGTGCAGTGCAGCACCCCCACTCCAAAAATTGGTCCCAGGCCACTGCCCTGACTTTGAATTAATCACAACCCCAGGTAGTACGAGGTTTCTCTCTTCACTCCTTGATTTCTCCTTGGTGACTGCTAGTGAGTTGTCAGTGGCAGTGGGGACACAAGCACGCATCTACTAAGAAACTTGACCGAGGTGAAATCCCTCACTTTATTTTCCATGGGCCTCCCAACAGCCATTAGACTGAGAGAATTATTGGCAACTATGGCCCAGGCTTATCGACGCCTACTCTCATTTAACTCCATGGAGGCGGGGTGTGGGAAAGGTCAGGCATCCAAGTGCTTTTGAGGGTCCGGGCCTCCATGCCTCAGTCAGATCCCTGCTCAGTTCTGCAAAGGCCATGCAGCAACAAGAAACAAACCCATAAAAGGATGAGTTTCCTAGACTTCATCTCCCTCTCCCTGCTTTAAAGGCCACATTGCTTCCATTAACAGGCTATTTCTGGGCCCAAGCCCAGTGGAATTTTTCTGGGCTATCCCTCCTGGCAACCTAAATACTGATGACATCTTTTAAGAAGAACCCTTTTCTGCTTCCAGCAAACTTAAATAAAATAGACTTTAAAGGGAGAAGAAAAGGACAGACTCCAGAAACTGCAAAAGACAGTTTGTCTTGCAATCTCACCTCTGGAGGGGGGCCTCCTTTGTTATTTCTTTTGTGCATACACAGATAACATATTTTGGCCTTATTATGAAGAAGCACTTATTATTTGCTGAGATACATCATCTCCTGGCTCAGCAACCTGTGGAAAACCTCCAGCAAATTAAATGCACATGAAAATTCATGGGGGTTTTTTTCTTCATCCTTTGGCTTCACCTGCTCCAGTACACAAATCGGGTTAATTTTTTTCTGCATTAGGCAAACCCTTTGGAGGTGTGTAGGCACGGCGGTAGATTAAGACTAATTGGAGTCCTCTGAATGCACTCACATATTTCCCACTAGGCACATGCTGGGAAATGAATTTTCCATCCGCACTGAAACACAAATATAAATGCTTTCCTATCAGACATGAAGCCTGATCTGCCCCTTCCTATGCCATCTGCTTTGTACTGCTGACAGCACAAAGTGGGAAGAAAAATACTAGGAATTCCTCATGCTGTAGGGGAATCCCCCAGCTGGAGTAGAGACGGCATGACTGCTCTGATGGAATGGGCAGTTGTCAAGGCTGTTCCCCTCTCTGTCACTTTGAGTGCAGAAGGTGGGGGCCCACAAGAGACCTTAAAAATACCTTGTCTCTATAGGCTTCTGCTTTAAAAAAAACTCCCCAAAGTCACAGATTCCCTGGCCATGCAGGAGAGGCAGCCAACATCAAGTGAAAATAATTCCTTTCTTCTTGAACCCAGGAAGAAATCACTTGAGCTTCTTCCAGAGGGGTATCCCCAAGCTCTTTTACCCCAAGAGAACTTGGGAAAAAAAAGAGAAAATCTGCAGTCTCTGATACCTGACCTCTCAGCCTTAGGCGTGCACACACAGACCTTCTGCTCCTTTCCAAAACACAAGGATCAAACCATCATCTTTAAAAGGTGATTTTATTAATAAAACAAAAGGATATATTTTATAAAACATACTAGGTTGCTAGACGTTACAGAGCAACTGAGAAAAGAACAGATTAAAACACTGAGAAATGGTGTATCTGGGATATCACTTAAAATACAGTGTATATGGGAGATGGGGGGGGGGTACATGGACTTAGCATAGAGAAGTTTAACAACAAAACAAAGAAAATAACCTGATTGCAACTAAATAAATATTTCCCTGTCTACTCACAAGCCGTGCTTCAAGGATCAGTCCATTTCCATGCCCAGTATTATTGTAGGCATGGTAGTTCTTCCTGGTTTCGTCCATCTTGTTTCCCTAGTGCCTCACTTAAAAACTCACAAAGAAAACCAGCAGGCAGTTTCCAATTCAAATTTCAACACCTTCTCCCATTGGCTCTCCTGGCTCCCTCCCAACACCCCCTACCTACCTGAGTTTAACCCTTTATTCACTGAATGCTGGCCAGCACTGCTATTAATCACAGCAGTGTTGGGGAAAACTCTGTGTAATCAGAGCATGTGTGCACTAGTGATCCTGGGCTAGTGGCTCTTACCAGCCAGTGCATCACAGAGCAGCCTTGAGACTGCACTAAATGGCATTGGGGCCAAAATAGGCCCTTGCTGGGATTAAGCTCCACAGGGAGGTGGCATAAAATAGCCTTTCCCACCCCACCCCCAAGCTGCACGGAGCATAGCATGGCTGCAGCCAGTATGCGCACACACACACCCAGTATGCACTGCATCAAATCGCCAGTCAAAGGACTCTAGGAGATTTCCTGTTTCCTTGCTTTTTCTTCTTTTCCTTGTGTAACCCACACACCTACTGGGTGTGGGTCACTGTGCCACATAGTGGCACTGAGACCACTGACGGAAAGAAAGAATGAGTTTGCTCTGCAGCCTTAACTGAGAGCCAGCTGGCTTTTAGCTTGGGCTGTAGAGGCTCATCATGTACAGAGGTCCAAGGTTCAGTTCTGCCTGTTAGTGTTATACTTGGATGGTGTAGCTCTCCCTTTCCTTTCTGTCCCTGATTGTTCCCCTCCCTCTGCATAGAACATTCAGTGCTTCTTGTTTTCTCTTGCAGACAATTGACCTTTTACCAATTAATGCTCGTTCACTCTCAGCTTGACTCCCTTACCCATTCTGCCTCTCTCCTTCTTCCTCCCTTTCCTCTGGGTTCTTTGTCTCTCTTCCTCCTACCATTCTCCTGGTTGTCCTCCACTTTATACATTCATTAAAACTCTCTGAGGGTATATCTATACAGCAGGCAATAGTCGAATTAAGATGCACAACTTCGGCTATGCCAATTGTGTAGCTGAAGTTGAAAAAGCTTTATTCAGCTTTTGGCGCTTTCTACACAGCAGGAAGTTGAAGGAAGAACACTCTTCCTCTGACTTCCCTTACTCCTCGTGAAATAAGGGTTACAGGAGTCAGAGTAAGCAGTCCTCCAGCTTGGCATTATTTCAACATAACAACTTGATGTGTAGATGCACACTACATTATTTTGAAATAATATCAGTTATTCTGAAAGCATGCTGCTGTGTAGACACACCCTGACTGCAACAAGGACAAGTGCAGAATCCCAAGCATTGTTACGGGCTGGGGACCAACCAGCTAAGTAGTAGTTCTGCAGAAAAGGACCTGGGGGTTACAGTGGATGAGAAGCTGGATATGAGTCAACAGTGTGCCCTTGTAGCCAAGAAGGCTAATGGCATATTAGGTTGCATTAAGAGGAGCATTGCCAGCAGATCCAGAGATGTGATTATTCCCCTTTATTCGGCTCTGGTGAGGCCACATCTGGAGTATTGTGTCCAGTTCTGGGCCCCCCACTACAAAAAGGATGTGGATACATTGGAGAGGGTCCAGCGGAGGGCAACCAAGATGATTAGGGGACTGGAGCATATGACCTACAAGGAGAGGCTGAGGGAGTTGGGTCTGTTTAGTCTGCAGAAGAGAAGAATGAGGGGGATTTGATAGCAGCCTTCAACTTCCTGAAGGGAGGTTACAAAGAGGATGGAGAGGGCTGTTCTCAGTAGTGACAGATGGCAGAACAAGGAACAATGGTCTCAAGTTGCGGTGGGAGAGGTCCAGGTTGGATATTAGGAAAAACTATTTCACTTGGAGGGTGGTAAAGCATTGGAATGAGTTACCTAGGAAAGTAGTGGAGTCTCCATCCCAAGAGATTTTTAAATCTCGGCTTGACAAAGCCCTGGCCGGGTTGATTTAGTTGGGATTAGTCCTGCGTAGAGCAGGAGGCTGGACTCGATGACTTTCTGAGATCTCTTCCAGCTCTATGGTTCTATGATTCTATGCCTGTGTTGGGGCTAAATCCCTCTTCTTTTACCCACTTGTACCCAAGTCCAGATTCGAGGTCAAGAGGGCCTTTGGAAATGTCCCTAGGCTCTGTGCAGAGGCTACCGCAGCTGAACTAAGAGCTAGTTTACACCAGTAGAAAATATTTAGGTTCTGATCTTGAAGTGTCACCTGTGCAAATCTGTTCTGAAGTCATTGCAGAATCGGGACCATCAGGGCGAAGGGGGTACTTCCAGGGATTGGTAACAGGCCTGTGCCAGTGCCTGGACTCTGAGCCACCCCTCCGAGGTGGAGGCAGGAAGTCAGTGTTTGAGGGGGGTTTGGGTTAGGAGGTGAGTTTCTAATCCAGTTGCCCTCTTCACACAGGGCACCTTGGATTGTAATCTCAGGTTATCAACCCTAAGTGATCATGAACACTCCGTTACTCCCCCACCTGAGAGAGGGCTCCAGCTGGGTTAGGGAGCAGGCACCTGGCCACAGACTGGTATAGGGGGAGCGGGTAGTACTGCATCCTGTACTATCCCATGTGTGTCTTGTGGCTACACAGAGAGATTCAGTCACCAGAGTGCTCAGTCCAGCCTGATTTCCCCTTCTCCGGAAAGGTGAAATAATGACAACCCAAGTGCGGATGCAGAATAACAATGCCCAGCCCGTCATCTGGCAATGTGCTCCCACTGCAGAGGGATGAGGCTTCTAGGTTTTGTGCATTACACCACTGAGGCATTGGGGAGATTAACTCTTGTGAAGACGCAAAAATCATTTACTGCCAGGTCATCCCAGTGCCTGCTTGCTTTCTCAGGCCTAAACACACAACTGCTGGAGAAATAATGGTGGCAGCCAAGCCCCTCCCTGCGTCCCCCCACTCAGCAAACCCTGGAGCGCTAACTCAGAGCCCTGCCTGCTTTGGGATGGAATAATAAAAAGAACTGGTCTATTATCTACTGTATCAGTGCAGACTCCTATCTGCCTGCTGTCTCTGTCCACAGGCTCTCTCTGTACCCAAATGCCTGACATAGAATGTCAAAGCCATGGCAGCCCCGAAGTCTGCATTCTTCTGTGCTTCGTCCTCTGCTGTTTGTGGGGAAGTTGAGGTGAAGGAGCAGTTGTTACTGTTCCCTGCAGGGGATCCTGACTATGGGGTAGGACACCAAAATGCATCTTTTATAGATCCATAAATCTCAAGGCCCCAGGGACTGTGTCCAACCCATTCTGAAGCAGTAGCCACTAGAATGAACAAGCCACACTCAACCAGCCAAATAGCAGCATGTGGCTGGCTAGGGGCTAGTGTGTTGGACACACTGGGTATGAGATCACTGAGTCTGACCCCTGTACATCAAAACCAGAGAATGCTGCCCACTCAGGGGTGGCAAGTTATATGGGCCTGTGGACATGGGCTCCAGGGATATTCCTGGTCTGGGGGCCTGGCACCAGCAAAATTCAGGGCTGGGTCTCTCCCCTGGTGTGTCCCCTGGACCCGCTTGCCACCCCCAGGCAATTAAAAGGGCCCAGGGTCCTCTACCCCCACCCCACCAGCAGTACAGTGGAGCTAGAGCAGCGTCCTACCCACTGGCAGCTGCTGGCATGTCCCTGCAGCCCCTGAGAAGGACGTGTGAGTCTTCATGCACCGCCACCACCCCAAGCACTCCTGCAGCCAATGGGAGCTGCTGGGATGATGCCTGCACACAGAGCCTCCCCCTTCCTCCACCCCCACACACACTCTGCATAGGAGCTGCTACCCCAGGTAAATGCCGCACCTGCACCCCCTCCCACACTTCTTCCCAGAGCCTGCACCCCTCACCCCACCCCACCCCACCCCAGTGTTCTCTCTTAAGACAATGTCAGTTCCAGATGCTTCAGATGGAATGAACAAAACAGGGCAACTATCAAATGATCCATCCCCTTTCTCCAGTCCCAGCTTCTGGATGTCAGAGGTTCAGGAACATCTAGGTTAAGTCTACACTGAACGTTTATTTTGGAATAAACTATTCCGGAATAGTTATTCTGAAATGGCTTATTTCAAAATAGCACGTCTACACTGCAGGGAAGTCTCAAAATTAGTCCAAGGCTAATTGTGGACATGCTATTTTGATTTAGAGCCCCAGGAGGCACTGAGGAGGGGATATTTTGAAATAGCAAGCGGGGAGCATCTACACAGCCCCTATTCTGAAATAACTATTTTGGAATAGGCGTTATTCTTCGCAGAATGAGGTTTACAGAAGTTGGAATAAGCCTCTCATTATTTTGAAATTATTTGAAATAACAGAATTGCTGTGTAAACGCTCATGACCATCTTCGCTAACAGCTATTGATGGACCTGTCCTCTCTAAACTTAGCTAAATCCCTTTTGAACCCTTATTATACTTTGGGGTTCCACGACATCCATTGGCAAGAAGTTCCATAGACTGACTGGCTGTGTCTATATTGGCAAGATTTTGCACAAAAGCAACCGCTTTTGCGCAGAATCTTGCCGCCTATCTACACTGGCCGCGAGTATTTGCGCAAGAACACTGACGTTGTAATGTACAAAATCAGTGCTTCTTGCGCAAATACTCTGACGCTCCTGCTCAGGGATAAGTCCTCTTGCGCAAGTGTTCTTGCGCAAGAGGCCAGTGTAGACAGGTAACATCAATTTCTTGCGCAAGAAAGCCCGATGGCTAAAATGGCCATCAGAGCTTTCTTGCGCAAGAGAGCGTCTATAGTGGCACGGATGCTTTTTGCGCAAAAGCAAATCTTTTGCACAAAGGCACATGCCAGTATAGACACTCTCTTGCGCAAATACTTTTAATGGAAAAACTCTTCCGTGAAAAGTATTTGCGCAAAATCATGCCAGTGTAGACGCAGACACTGTGTGTTACAGCAAGAAATACTTTCTTTTCTTTATTTTAAACTTGTTGCCTGTTATTTTCATTTGGAGACTTCTGGTTCTTGTGTTATATGAAGGGATAACTAACACTTCCTTATTCTGTTTCTACACACCACTCATGATTGTATAGGCCTCTATCATCTTTCTCCTCAGTGGTCTCTTTTCCAAGCTGAAGTCCTAGTCTTTTTAAGCTCGCCTCATATGGAAGCTCTTCCACACCCCCTAATAAGGGATATTCATAGAAACCTTGAACTGGAAGGGACCTCGAGGTCATCAAGTCCAGTCCCTTGCCCTCACAGCAAGACCAAGCACTGTCTACATCAGTGGTCCCCAACCTTTTCAGGTTGGCGGGCGCCAGGGGGGCGTGGCCGTTCGCCCACCGGGCGCCAGGGGGCGGGGACACTTGCCCGCCCGGGGGCGCCCCCCCCCCCAGCCGCATGCCCAGGGGCGGGGCACCCCATAGCCACGGGGCCGGGGCTAGAAGAAAAGATCCCCCCCCCATAGCCGCGCGCCTGGGGCCGGCGCCCCCCCCCGTAAGCGCCGCGGGGCCAAGGCCGGCGCCGGAGCTGGCAAGGGTACGCGCAGCGCCCCCGGGGCCGGGACCGGCCATGCGCCCGGGGCTGGCACCTGCCAGCCCAGATTGCTCCGCGGGCACATGTAAAGAGCCCGGCGGGCGCCATGGCGCCCGCGGGCACCGGGTTGGGGACCACGGGTCTACATCATCCCGGACAAGTGTCTGTCTAACCTGTTCTTAAATATCTCCAGTGATGGAGATTCCACAACCCCTCTAGGTAATTTATTCCAGTGTTTAACCACCCTGACAGTTAGGAAGTTTTTCTTAATGTCCAACCTAAACCTCCCTTGTTGCAATTTAAGCTCATTGCCAAGGAGAACAATTTTTATCCCTCCTCCTTCTAACACCCTTTTAGATACTTGAAAACCACTATCAAGTCCCCTCTCAGTCTTTTCTTTTCTAAACTAAACAAGCCCAGTTTTTTCAGAGTTCCTTCATGTTCTCTAGACCTTTAGTCATTTTTGTTGTTCTTCTCTGGACCTAGCATATATTTAAATGACTACCTGCAACACACACCCCTTTTCTGCCTCTGAAGTAGCACAGGGGAGAGACAGGAGATGGTGCCCATGGGAAACTAGCTTTTAAGCCAGCTCCCTGCATGTGCCAATTCCTGCAAAGCCACCTGCCACCTCTGCTGCCTCACACAGAGGCAGCAACACAGGGTGGCAAGTGGGAGCCAGTGCTGGTTCCACAGAGCCACCTCCTTCCCCCCTCCCACTGCTTCCCACAGAGGCTGCAAGTGAGGGGAGGCAGGAGCCGGTATTCGGGGGAGCTAATTTAAAATCTAGGTCCCCAGACCTGCGTGCTCCCCCAGTCCTGTGCTGCTGCCTCTGTATCAGAGGCAGCAGTGGGGGTGGGGAAGGGGAGGCTGCTCTGTGGGGTGCCAGAGCAGCCTCTGTCTGTGAGAGGCCCAGCCCCCCGTGGGCAGGGGTCATCTGTGGTGGCCCAGGCTTGCCATGAAGCACGTGGCCCCGTGCTGCTGCTTCTGTATCAGTGCAGGGTGGCAGGCAGAGCTGGTCCACAAAGGGAGCCAGTTTTGCGGGATAGCAGGGGCTCCCTGGGAGTGAGGCCAAAAGAGCACTGGCTGCCAGCCTCATCCCCAGAGACCATTTCAGTAACAGTATAACCGTTAAAAATTGTTCCAGCTAATAAACAAAATCTAACATCCCTACCCCAATCATTTTGTCGTCATTTTCTACACCTTCTCCAATTCTAATATATCTTTTCCGAGAAGGGGTAATCAGAACTGCCTGCAGTATTTCAGGTGTGGACACACCATAGATTTGCAACATTACAATATTTTCTGTCTTATTAGCTTTCCTTTCCTTTGGTCCTCACAGTGTTAGTGACTGTTTGTTTGTGACTGCTGCTGCACATTGAGCAGATGTTTTCAGAGAACTATCCACAATGACTCCAAAATCTTTCTTGAATGGTAGCAGCTAAAAATTGAGACCCATCATTTTATATGTATAGTTAGGGTTGTTTTCCAATTTGCATTACTTTGCATTTATCAACACTGAAGTCCATCTGCTATTTTGTTGCCCAGCCTCCCCATGTAGTGACATCTCTTTGTAACGCTTCACAGTCTGCTTTGGACTTAATTATCTTGAGTAATTTTGTTTTGTCTGCAACCTTGCTGTTTACCCTTTTCCATTTATGAACATGTTGAATAGCAGGGTCACAGTACAAACTCTTGGTGGATTCCACTATTTACCTCTTACTGCCATGAAAACTGTATTCCTAGCCTTTGTTTCCTATCTTTTAACTAGTTTTTGATACAGGAAAGGACTGTGACTTTGCTAGGAGACTTTGGTGAGGGACCTTTTCAAAGACTTTCTGAATGTCCAAATACACTGTTATCCCCTGGCACCTTGTCCACATGCTTGTTGACAACCTCAAAGATGACTATATGCATGTCTAGCTCACCAGGTGTCTACACATCTTCTGCATTGGGATTCAACAGGTCTAAGCTTCCTTTAGACCTCCACCATGATTTCTAGGGTCTGGCTGGGATAGTTGGTTCCCTGAACTCTCAAAATCTTTTTTTCTTTCGGCCTCGGGGAGAGCCTCCTTTAAAAGCAGCTGAGTCCTGTGGGTCAACCCCTCTTTTCCTCTGAGACTAGGGCTATGTCTAGACTGCACAGTTTTTCCAGAATACTGGAGGTTGTCCGAGGCAGAACATCAGAAATGGCTGCCCGTCGCAGGGAGCCATAGCCTGTAATACCTCTGAGGCTGGTATAGGGGGCTCTGTCTGTGAGGTGGAGTGTTTTCCATATAAGGGCATGTAAATTAATAATCTTCCCCTGCTCGCTCCACCCATTGCAGTAACAGATCAGCCAGTGGGCTGACTGGTGCTCAGGCCTGCTACTCCACCCACTGCAGCAAAAACCAACCTATGGGGTGATAAGTTCACAGGCAATAAAACAGGCAGGCAGCCCCTCTCTCACTGGGGATTCGCATTGAGTGAACGCCTGGCCTGATCACCCAGACGCCTTGCACCCCCCGCTCTTGAGTCTTACTGAGCGTACTCCGAGTTGTTCGACCCGAGTGGAGACAGTTTATGAGCGTGTGACCGGTACTTGTGTTCCTGCTGTCTCCAGAACTGGTATAACACCCCCCCCCCCCCCACCATCATCCCTATCCTAATTGATTTTTTAGTTGTCCTTATTGCTTGCCAAGTGACAGTGGCTAAAAAGTTACTAAGTTAGTTTATAAATAGTTGTGGTTTAGGTTTTTTACTGTTTCCTTGTATAAAGTTGTGTAAATAGTTAGCCCTATGGATAATACCAGTGTTAATTCAACTGTTCCTAACCCCTGGGCAGTTATTGGGAATTATTGTGATTTAGAAAAGCCTCAGGGAATTGTTTTGTGTTGTCTGGCAATCTGTTTAATTTTTGTTCTGATGATTGTCTGGCGCCATCAAAATAAAATCAGTTTGTGCTTTTTGAAACCCCCAGTTGTGGTCTCATCCTTTCCGGCATCCCTTCGAACCTCGTGTATTACGGGGACTGACAGAGGTATCCCAAAAAATCTCTGCCATGTCCAAGGAAAATGTCCGCTTTTCCAAAAAATCGGTCAGAAAAGTGGACGGGTTTTGTTGGCATCCCTATAAACCTCATTTTCCGAGGAAGAAGAGATGTTCCGAAAGAAGGTTTTCTCCAAAATTTCGGAAATCTTTTCCAAAATTTGTAGACGGGCCAAATTTTGGAAAAGCCTCTTTCAGAAATAAATCAGAAATAGATACGCAAATTGCGTACATTGCGTTTCTTTTTCCAATTTATCTTTGTAGCCCAAGTTGCTTTTTAACTGTTTATAGCCCTTTGATCTACTAGTCCCCTGACTTGGCAGCACAAGGCTTGAAGCATTTTGGAGAAAGGATGCAAGGTCCCCAGTGCTGACAGCTTTGCCCATTAGCTTTCAAGTGTGCGCTGGAGCATTCTTATCTGGGGCTCTTATTATCATCTTGTTTACTCTTCCCTCAGCTCCCTACAGAGCTAACTCAGTGCCTTCACTCAGGAAACCTTATAACCCAATATGACTTGTATACGATTTCTCCTCACTGACTAGGTCACAGATAGACATCTCATTACAGTCAACACCCTCATGCTGAGAGCCCTCACCTGGGACGTGAGAGAACTGAATCCAAACTCCTGCTTCAAATCCAACAGAGGGCAGAGATTTGAAGTTGGGCCCCCCCGCATTTCAGACAAGTGCGCTAACCACGGGCCTCTTGTGCATTCTGGACACAAACACCCATATCAAAAAATGTCTGGCTTTGGAGCAGGTCCCAGTCCTGTAGGCATGTGCAGAGCGAGGCCTGGACCCAACTGGGTAGGAATCCCCACCACAGCTCTCGCTTCAGTGAGGACTATCAGGACTTACGCCGCTTTGCGACGGTCTCCTGGTGGAAACTTGGGTGCTTATGAAGATTTAGGCACCTACAAGGGGGTTGAGAATGTCATTGATGCCTCCATGTCAGCCATAGCTGCCTACCTACCTTTGTGACCATCACCCTGTCTGTCCAGTGTTTTGAAGCCATAAAGCCCTGTATAAAGGCTTATGATTGATAGATCCTTTGTGAGAGTCAAAGGCTGCAAAGGTCCCTGGATAAAATATGCTGATGCAGGTGAATGTCAGTATGCTGTTGGGAAGAAGACTCTGACCTCGGGACTATTTTTGGAGTGTTTTTCTTAACTGTGGAGCCAGTGATCTATGATAATGATGCTGTGACTAAGGACTCTGCGCTAGCAATGAGAGCGAGCCAGAGCCAGAAGTGAGGGCTGTGTGTGGGCCTCAGGGGACTGGGTAATGGGATAGAGAGCCTTTCCCCTCCAGCTTGCTCGTTTAATGGCCATACTGATTATTTATAGAGCCGTACTGCTGTGCACAGTGTTTTACAGAGACACGGGAAGTCAAGGTCCCATCTCCCAAGAGACTGCCCTGTAAATAACAGCTAAACAAAGCAAAACACAAGATCTCGCTATCCTTGTCTACTTTAATGCACATTTATGGCCCCATAACTCTACAAGAGCCCTGCCATGCCTCTCCCCTGGTCAGAGGCACCCCTCCAGAAGAGGGTAATTTAAGGTCCTTGTCTCTTCCAATCCTGCTGAAAGTTGCCAACTGCGATATCTGTTCTATGAACACACAAGACCTGAGCTGATAACTTGCAGAAGTAACGGTAGCACCCTGTTTGGAGAGACATGCTCAGGTTGTAGGGGGAGAAGGTTGGAGGAGCCACCAGGAAGTCAATCTGTGTGCACATGCCTGGAAAGCTAGCTGCAGTTTCTACACTTCTTGTAATAAGGAGCCATTTTAATTTTACAGGCATGGAGCCCTCTCTTGCTATTATCTAGCACATGAACTAGTAATGGTGTTCATTGGCTGGACTGGGGGAGCCAAGGCAGCTGGGGAGCTCTGCTTGGGGACAAGGAATTCTAGTCACCTGGAGTTCCCCAGGGCTGTGTGTGGAACATATGGCTGGGGACTGTGCCCAAACCTGACAATGTTCAGAGCTTCTTTTCAGTACAGCTACCCCTCCACCAACAAGGCTTATTGAACAAAATGCCTTCACACCAGGGATAATTAATATTGGTTAATTGAATAGTCGAGTAACCTCATTAATTCTTATTAATTAGTCGACTATTTGATAGTCCTTGGGGGTGGGGCCAGCAGCAGCATGGGGTGCCAGGCAGGAGCTGGTCCATGAAGGGAACCATTTTAAAAACCAGCTGTCCTCGCAGACTAGCTGCCTGCCACCCCACGCTGCCACCTCTGATAAAGAGGCAGCAGCGTGGGGTGGCAGCAGCTCCTGTCTAGGGGAGGTCTGATTTCCTAGACCTGGCGCGAACAACTGAGCCGGGCTGCCTGCCCATCTGGCTTCTAATACTTTAAATGCAGAGCGTTAGCAGGGTGAGCCAGAACTCAGCCGGGCTGCTGGCCAGCTTACTAAAAAATGTACTGGTTGTGGGGGGGTGGGGAGGAAATGTGTGTAGTCTATAGCGTTAACCTAAAAGCTTCGTTTATCAATTAATCAACTACACTATTACACTACACTATTACAGCCCTACTTCACACCCATAGGCTATGTCTACACTGGTGGGTTCTTATGCAAGAACCCACAAAACATCCACACTGCCCGCCCGCTCTTGCGCAAGATTTACAGTACAGTGTCGGAAGACAGGGCTCCTTGCGCAAGAGCTATGCTCTTTTCTAACATGTATAAGCCCTCTTGCACAAGAGGGCATTGTGGATGTGCGGCAGGGGTTTCTTGCGCAAGAAAGCCCTATGGCTAAAATGGCCATCAGAGCTTTCTTGCACAAGAGAGCATCCACACTGCCATTGACGCTCTTGCGTAAAAGCTCGTGGCAGTGTGGACATGTTCTTGCACAAGAATCCGCCAGTGTAGACATAGCCATAGTGCCCCAGCTCTGGCTTGGAGGAAGAAGAGCTCTTGAATTCTGGGAAGCATTTCAACACAGGCAATGTATGTGGGCTTGTGCCCCCAAACACCATGGGTAGGAGGGACAAGGGGTTGGTCAGAAACCAGCAAAGCCAGAGTCCCTGAACATCTGGGGGGGATTAGGTGAGGGCCTGGTGCCCACAGCAGGAATCCAACACACACATACACACACACACACACACTCCCCTACACTCACCTCAGCAGTGGAGGAAATGGAGCAATGCGGCACAGCTGGCTCAGCTCTCCCAGTGCGCCGGTCAGGGGAGGGGATGGGACCGCCCACACTCACCTGCGGGAAGTGGAACGACGCAGCTGGGGGAGCAGTAAGATGGGACATTGCTCTGCTTCCCCTGCTGCTGAGTGGGGGAGCAGACCCCTGTTGCCAATGCTGGCCACCCTTACTTTGCTAGCCCCCCAGGCCACATCACTTTGGAGAGAGGGGTAGGAGAAGGGGTGAGATGGAGGCAGAAGGGGTGTGTTGTCCCACTCCTTACCTGAGCTGGGAGGGTGGTCATGTGGCCAGTGGGCCCCCGCCCCCCATCACCCCTCACCAGTTGCCCCTGAAGGTAGATGCTGAACAACCTACACTAAACACACAGGGGAAGACACTAAAATCACTTGTTCATTTATTTCATTTGAAAAATCACCTTGAGGCCTTCAAGCTGTGTGCACAGCTAATCTGTGCAGCCTCATCCTCCTGCTACACTTCTCTTCTCCCCTCCTTCATCCTTCCTTGTGTCCTGCCCAGTGGCTGTGTTGTGTCTATTTAGGACCCAAACACACACATAACAGCCAGTCCATGAATAGCCCCACGGAGCCAAAAGAAGTATTTGCAGGATCAGGCCATTTCATTACCAGCTCTTTAGGGCAGGAACTGTCTCTTAATATACAGCACCGAGCCCAACAGCGCAACTGGTTGTTACTGTGAGACAAGACAGTCAATGATTGGATAGATTGGAATCTGGAATTCTTGAGGCAACTGGTTGGGGGGAGGGATAGCTCAGTGGTTTGAGCATCACCCTGCTAAATCCAGAGTTGTGAGTTCAATCCTTCAGGGGGCTTTTAGGAATCTGGGGCAAATCTGTCCAGGATGGTACCTGGTCCTACTATGAGGGCAGGGGACTGGACTCCATGACCTCTCAAGGTCCCTTCCAGTTCTATAAGATAGGTATATCTCTGGTTCCTCTTGCCACCCAGCCCAGTTTACTCCTCCATTTCAGCTATCAGGCATGCTCTTAGCATCACTTGTTCTACACTGTAATCTGAGCCAGCAGGCAAAATCTAGTGTAGTGCAGCACTTACAGCACCCGTGGGTACAGGCTACTGTCCAGTTTGCTTCTCTTTATTCACCTTTCGAAGGTGCAGGAAATTCACTCTCTAAAACATGCTGTGTCTTTGATCTGGGGATCAGCTGTCTTTCAGCAGCCTGAGAGAGATGCAGTAGGAATCTCAGATGATTATCGATTAGGAACAGCCCTTCTTTATTTCCTGTATTTTTCCTTATTGGATCAGAGAGGGAGGATTGGTTTAGTAATTTGCAGCAGCCAGGCCTGGTGGAACTCTAGTTTCCAGGCCACTGGTATCAGCCCAGCCTGTGAATAATTCCTCATCATCTCCAAGTGCCCCCTTGTATTTGGGCATCATCTTGATGGGACTATTGTCCCACTTTCCCTCTTGGCCCCCACCACAATCTTACTTGCTTCAATAACGCCCATCCTGGGGGGAGGGGGCAATTTATTACAAAAACATGGTGCAAATAATCTGTAAGGAGAGCTCCAAAGCGTGTCCCATTCATCACCTCCCCCCTCCCCCAAGACAAATAGTCCTTCCAACCCCACATCTTGTCCACCTAGGGAGCAAGGACCACACTCCAGTCTTGTCCACCACATCCTCCTGCTCCCAGAAAAGCCAATGGCAAATGTCCCACTGAACTCACTGGGAGCCGTCAGGTCCCAATGGAGCAAGCCGCCAGTTTCCAGGAGGAAGCCTGTCGTGTGCACCAAGCTTTGGGATCCATGAGAATGCCAAGTGTCACCTCCCAGAGGGTGCCAGCTGTAAGGCCCTGTCATTTCCATCCAGTGTGAATCCTGGCCTGTGTCTACACCAGGGAGCTTACAGTGGCACTGCTGTGCCAAGGCAGCTGCTCAGTGCCCATGGGGGAGGGTTCTGCCGTCAACATAATGCAGCCACCCCCAATGAGTGGTGAGAGCTAGGTCCACGCAAGAAGCTCTTGTTCTACCACACATGCCAACAAAATTATGTTGCTCAGGGAGGTGTTTTTTCATACCCCAACATCATACGTTTTGATGAAATAAACAGTGTAGACATGGCCTCAGAGAGAAACTGCCTGCTTCACGCATGGGATCGCCCACGAGGGCCTAGAACATTGTCACTGTCAGTATCTAACAGGCCCATGCCAACAAACTAAACACCCCATATCAGATCGATAGGACAATGGATTGACCAGTTATGGGACATTAGCATGTAGCCCTGTGTGCTCTCCCTCTGCTGAGCTGATCAGCATTAACCTAGTTAGAAGATGCTGACCATCCAGCATTACCCAAAGCAGAACTGCCGTGCTCTGATAACTTCCGGCCAGCCTGGGGTTCAACAGGCCTCTTTTGTTTTGTCTGCAGCAGCACCAGTGTCTGTTTCCTGTTTGTTAGTTGCCCGTGTTTAACAAATGAGGAGCTTGTGTACAGGAGGTTCCTTTTGGGCCCTGGTCTCCCACCCTTGCTCTCACAGAATAGCACCAAATTCCATAGGTCAACATGCGGAGTAAGGTACTATTCAACATGTGAAAGGCAGGGAGGATTGGGCCCCAGCTGGATAACTAAGTGGTATGTTCAAAGGCCTCAGCAGGGTAGCCGTGTTAGCCTGTAACTAAAAAAACCTTGAACAGCAATGGTCCTGTAGCTCCTTAGAGTATGTCTACACTACCACCCTAGTTCGAACTAGGGTGGTTAATGTAGGCATTCGAAGTTGCAAATGAATCCTGGGATTTAAATATCCCGGGCTTCATTTGCATCTTGCCGGGCTCCGCCATTTTTAAATCCCCGTTAGTGCAGACTCCGTGCCCGCGGCTACACGCGGCACGGAGTAGGTAGTTCGAATTAGGCTCTCTAATTCGAACTACGGTCGAACTACGGTTACTCCTCGTGGAATGAGGTGTACCGGTAGTTCAAATTAGAAAGCCTAATTCGAACTACCTACTCCGTGCCGCGTGTAGCCGCGGGCACGGAGTCCACACTAACGGGGATTTAAAAATGGCGGCGCCCGGCAAGATGCAAAAGAAGCCCGGGATATTTAAATCCCGGGCTTCATTTGCAACTTCGAATGCCTACATTAACCCCCTAGTTCGAACTAGGGTGGTAGTGTAGACATACCCTTAGAGACTAACAACAATGTATAAATAGTATCATGTGCTTTCATGGGGACAACCCACTTCTTGGTAAGCGGGATGTGGTTCTGGGCTTGAACTGGGTTGCAGAAGAGTGGACTGAGGGCTTGACTAAACAACAAGGTACCATGCTACGAGCTGGGCATGACCCTGCAGGACACCAGCTGCTGTGTAGTAACGTGCCACAGTACAATGAGAATCTGCACTCTGGGCCTTTCACGGCCCAGTAGCCGTGTCCACACAGAACATTCCTGAGCACCATGAGGATGCGCTGTCAAGTCGCACGCTGGCTTGTTGCATGGCAACATGCTGTAGAGACAAGCCCATCCCAGTCCCCACTCATAGGACACCGCCACTCTTATTGGCCTAGTGCTGTGTGGAAATATTTTTTAGTTTTATCCAAGGGGCTTGCCTCAGCTTTTGAGGTCCATACAGAAAGTACTAACCTCAGCCGATCCAATGGCAATTAACACATGAAACCCAGTTTACACTCCCACATCCCGCCACCTCAGAGAAGAACCCAACCCTCAGCCATTAGACCCCCAAGGAAGTTATCCCATTCCTGGGCTGCGAGCACCCACACAGCAGCCCCTGATGTCCGAGTCATGGGGCTGTTCCCTTGAGCGCTTTGGCTGATCTCAGCTGACTGATGTTCTGTGCTCACCAAGGGCCCACAATTGCATGAACAGAGAGGGCTGTAGGACAGGGCTGTGATACATCAGCAAAGCCTGAGGGGCAGAGCTGAAACAGGAAGAGGTGCTGCAGATTGTGAGTGAGAGGTGCTGGCAGGGCTGCAGGTGGGTACCCAGGGTTGGACTAGCTGAGGGTGCTGAAAGGCAGGATGGGGGTGTAATGGTGGAACTGTGTGTGGTGACAGGGGGAGAGGTACAGCCGGCCAGCATGGAGATGCTCTGAAAGAGCTGTTTGTGGGAGTGGATAGGAGCACAGAATAGGACTAGCTGGCAGGTGCAGCAGGTCAAGAGTGAGGGGCATTGGCAGAGCAGTGTACAAACCCACAGAACATAGAATCATAGAATAATAGGACTGGAAGGGACCTCGAGAGGTCATCGAGTCCAGCCCCCTGCCCTCAAGGCAGGACCAAGCTCCGTCTACACCATCCCTGACAGATGTCTATCTAACCTGTTCTTAAATATCCCCAGAGAGGGAGATTCCACCACCTCCCTTGGCAATTTATTCCAATATTTGACCACTCTGACAGTTAGGAATTTTTTCCTAATGTCCAATCTAAACCTCCCCTGCTGCACTTTAAGCCCATTACTCCTTGTCCTGTCCTCAGAAACCAAGAGGAACAAATTTTCTCCTTCTTCCTTGTGACACCCTTTTAGATATTTGAAAACCGCTATCATGTCCCCCCTTAATCTTCTTTTTTCCAAACTAAACAAGCCCAGTTCAGGACAGGAATAGCAAAGGGGGCTGAGGTAAGGATTGAGGGGCATTGTCAGTGCTGTGGGAGGAGCCTAGGTCCAGAACAGCAAAGGAGGCTGCAGGTCAGGACAATGCGCTGTTGGGCTGTGGGTTTCTTGCAAAGGAACGCTTTGCAGAACACCATGAGGCAGTCTTGGCCTACACCTGCCTGGCTTCAGCTAGTTTTGTTCTCTAGCTTTTATGAAGTTAAAAAGAGAGAGGAGAAAGTGCCTAGTCCAGAGCTGGCAGGTGGTGTGCAATTGCTCTGGCATCGCTTCATGTTTGTATTTTATAACTGGAAGGCAACGTGAGGCATACAGCCGAGTTAGCTTATAGCCAGGAGAAGACCATAATAGGGAAAGTGCTTCCTTTATTCCTTGGAGAGAGCAGAAATGGGACAGTGATCCTTCATTGCTGCATGTGATATTAACTCTTCAGTCGCCAGGTTCACTAGAGGTCTGTGGAGCTCAAAAGCTTGTCCCTTCCACCAGCAGAAGTTGATCCACTATAAGATCTGACCTCACCAACCTTGTCTCCCCACCCTTTTTCCATCGCTCTGATACGGCAGCTGGTGGTGTTGGGTTTTCTTGTTGTAAAACCTTGGGGAGCCAGTTGGAATTGGCTGACAGCAAACAGGAGACCGGCGAGAGAGCTGCTACAGCATGCACAGCTCTCTAAACCTCCATCTCCAGGGTGTTCTGAATGCGAGAGCGACCAGTGCATTGTCCCTGCTGAGATGCCACTTCAGGCAGCTGTCTCGAGAACTGCCACTCACTGCACAACTGCAACCTATTTCACCAGCTGCCTTCATCAGCAATGCTACAGTCAGCTGTGCACAGAGTGAGATGCACAGGTGGTGGTGGAAGGAGCAAAATCAGCTTTATTTTATTTAAATTTTTTTGACAGCTGACCCACAGCTGTGGAATTAATTCCCTTCCACCAGAAACCAGAATGACTGCCCATCTTAAAAACAAGTAGTCCTGTTGCACCTTAGAGACTAACAAAAATATGTATATAGTAGCATGAGCTTTCTTGGGCACAATCTACTTTATCAGAGGAACAACAGAAACTCAGAAAAAGAAGGGGAAAAAAGGTACCTGTCAATTGTTGGACCGGTGCTAATGAGGCTAATTAAGTAGGCTGGAAGTGTCTCATACTTAGCTTTGGATGTTAAAATGCGGTGTTACATGCAAGAACGGCTGCCCATCTTACCAGCCTCCCATTTCAGTGTAAACCTATAAGGCCAAATCTATAGTTCCAACTGCAGCCAAAGGAGTTTCACTGATTTACATGAGGGTCTGGCCCTCTCTCTTTACCACAATTTTGCTCTAGTCACTGCCAAATTAATAAATAAATTAATCACAAATTGAACCACACAAGCTGTCACAGCAGTCCAGGGAGGAAGCGTGGGAAATACAGACTGAAGACCTTATCCTGCTCTGGGTTACATGGCATCAGTTATACATCATAGCACTGAACTCCAAGGCGTTACTCCTGATTTACACCAGGCTAACCAAAAGCAGAATCTGGTCGATCTGTCTGTACTCACATACCACAGTGATGCCAGTGGGCAGGTGGATAGAAAGTTGTGACTACCACCATGAGAGATACTCACAGGTTAATTATTGCCCATTCACCCGGGAACACAACATTTCTTCAATCATATCTGACATGTAAACAAGATCCAGACGTGTTCTTCAGTTATAAGCCAAACTCAGTGTTGCTGGCCTAGCACACAATTCCATTGAAGCTTGTGCCTGCTTATGCCAGCACAGAGAATGTGATACACAGAGGAAACAAACACGTCACTTCTGAAATGCACTCAGGTCTGGGATGGACAGCCACAAACTAGAGCACAGCGCATGAGTGAAAAGAAATGTTGGCCAAGGACACTGTGAAAAAGTGACAGGTCCCCTTTCATGCTCACAGAGAGAAGATGAACAGAAGAGTATCCATCTAGCCCAGCATTCTCTCTGCTGATGGTGGCCAAAGCCAGTGCCCCAGAGAGAATGGACAGAACCTGTTTGGCTCAGCACATTCCATGCTTTCTGCGATCTCTAATCTAGATCACGGAGCCATCGCCACATCGTTTTCATCAGTCTCCATCCAGGTAGGAATTGACATAACCCTGGAATCCACAGCTACACTTGATTCCCTAAAGAACACCCTTCAAATGCTAAGGAAAGGAAACCCAACAATCTCACCACTATAATTTCACATGCTAGATGGTGCACGCCCAACCCTGCCCTCATTCCATGTGTTAGCATTAGTCCATCAGGCCAGACCATTCCTGTGGAAGCATGAGGTGGTGGGGCACTGAACACTGGGCATGTTCCTAGAGGTCTGCCTTAGCTCAGTCACAGGGGTTAGCACTGGCCAGAGACAGCTAGCCCAGTGGCTCTCATTCTGTTTGGTCTGGGGACCAGTGTCCCCTGTAAGCTGTGCACTAGGGTGGCCACCCAGATAATGAGCAGAGCACCCACAGTAAGTAGCAAGTGTTGATATTGGTGGTGCACATCTGCACTTGCCTTGGTGCACAGAACAAAATGTATTCTGCACATGGATGGAAAAAATTAGAGGGAATATTGCTGAGGCCTTCCCATGGTTGGCAGAATCTTTCCTTATGGTCCACATGGGGGTGTAACCCTATTGATTGGTCTCAGGTGATGGCACCTTGGAAGACCTTGCTCCCATAACCTTTAATTCAACTCCAGGTATCTGCAAATCCAGGTCTTATTCTTCCTAGGCATGGTAGTAGGAACCTGGGACTCCAGTTCTCATCTAGCTCAGGGAGGATAAGACAAGGGGCTCTTACATAGGCCCTCCACTTCTCTGCTCCCGCCCCTTCTCAGAGGTTTCTGCTCCTGCTCCATGGGCAGCTGTCTGTCAGTCAGCTGCTAACTCAAGGTAGTTCTCAATCTCTCTTAAAGCCACCCTCGCCTGCCTGGGCTGCAGCCTCTCATCCTATCTATCGCTAGTTAATCAATTAGCCCACTGGGGGAAAGCAGCGACTCTGTTTCTTAGGCTATGTCTACACTGCGGCTTTTGCTGCAACAGCCTATGCAAATGAAGCACAGATTTGCATATCACTGCACTTCATTTGCATAATTTATTCATGCTGGTTTTGTGCAAAAACAAGCAGTGTGGACTTTTTTGTGTGCAAAACCCCGTTTTGTGAGGAAAAAACCCCCTGTCCACACTGCTTGTTTCTGTGCAAAATCCCCTTGCGTAAAAACGATTTGAATAAATTATGCAAATGAAGTGTGGTGATATGCTAATCCACGCTTCATTTGCATAGGCTCTTGCGGCAAAAACCACAGTGTAGACGAAGCCTTAGTGGATTTATACCTCTCATCAAAGAAACTTTTCAGAGAGATAGCTGTGTTAGTCTGTAACTTTAAAAACAATGAGTAGTCCTGTGGCACCTTAGGGTATGTCTACACAGCAAAGTTATTTTGAAATAACAACTGTTATTTCGAAATAACTTTACTAGCCTCTACACAAGCCAACCGCTATCATCCTCATTTTTTGAGGAGTAACGTTAGTTTGAACCAAGCGAACGAACACGTCCCAGTGCACACTGTCACTTTTGAAACTGCTGGCATTCGGAGTAACGCGCCAGCGAGATCATGCTAATGAAGCGCGGGATATTTAAATCCCCGCTTCATTAGCAATTTCGAACGCCTGCATTTCCATCCCTAGTTCGAACTAGGGTGCAAGTGTAGACATACCCTTGGTACCACAGAACTACTTATGGTTTTCAAGACCATTTAGTGGAAACAGATTCAGTAGCATGGTGCCCGTAGTGATCCTGATACAGTCCAATGCACACCTGCACAGGGAACTGGTATAGCTGGATAGTCACATTCAAAATGCATTTTTGTGCCTCTGCAATCTAACCCTCTGGGGAGCATTTTGCAGTCAAACCCTGCCTGACTGGAGCTTCTTGGATATTATAAGCTAAGTAGCATGGATGCCAGACATTTGTACAGGAGACCTGCAGGGAAAACCCAACCTGCACAGGAAGCAATATTGATGAGTCAGGGGTTGATTTATTTATATGCTGGCAGTGTTTGTGGCCCTACACAGAACAGAGAAGGCATGATCCCTGCCCCCAAGGCTCAGCATCTGAAGAGCTTCTAGATGCTCCCCTACTAAGTCTGCGCTGAATTAATACCCCCTCGGCACTGCTAGAGGACACTCTGCTGTTGTAGATGCCACCATTTGGAGGCAACATAAAACCAAGCTCTTGGCCACTGGTGGTCTCTGGAGATGCCATGACAAGCTTTGCAAGTGGAGTTGGTGCCCCAGCTAAGCTACAACCAGGGTACGTGCAGCCTACATGCATCTCCTGTGCAGGACCAACCAGACACAGTATTCTGCACTGCTGCTGGCAGCATGGCTGTATGCCAGTGGTGGGCAATCTACATCTCATCAGGGTTCCATGTGCGGCCCAAGCACCCCCTCTCTGCCCCTCCCCTTGTGCCTCTCGTGCTGGGGGGCCACACTTACCTACTGCTGCCCCTCCCTCCCAGTACTTCCGGAGCACCATGGATCAGCTGATGTGTGTCCCAACCCCACTCCTCCCTCTCCCTCCCAGAACTTGAATGCCGCACATCAGCTGATTCGTGGCATTCAAACTCCAAGGGAAGGGGAAGAGCAGGGATGGGACATGGTTGGGAGAGGAGGCGAGGACGAGGCCAGGCGGGGATTTAATGGATAGAAACCTCATTGCTGAATTGCAAAGTGTCTGCACATCCCTCGTTCCTAATCTAAGAAAGCTTGTGGAGGACAGACCCAAACAGAAATCACACTGAGAATGATGTATTGTAAAGTAAGCGTAAATGTTTCTTCTTATTATCATTATTTTAAATTGATGACAGTTCTATTAATATATGAATAATTTAAGCATTTCTACTTGTTTTGAAATATCCCATGTGTCGGGTATTAATGTATTTAATTATTTAATCTTATTCTTGGGAACAGGGATAGCGCACATGACCAATTTAAATCTTGTGGCCCGCTGAGACAAAGGAGGGCTATTCATGTGGCCCACTCACTCACCTGGGTTGCCCATCGCTGCGGTATGCTCCTAGGTCCTGACCCAAGACATGCTAAAGTCACTGGAAAGACTCCCATTGCTTGCAATGAATTTTGCATCAGGCCCTTCACCAGCTTTTGCATTTGACCCCCATTCTCCAGATAAGCACCCAGACAGAAGAAGGAATGAAGTCTGGGGCCCTGTTATATGAAAGGTGTGGAGTGCTTGGAAAGCCAACAGGAAACAAATCTGAATAAATGTGAGATGATTATTACCGGATGCTGTTGCATAATCTCGTGTGTAAGGATCACACTGCAGTTCATACTGTATTCATTAAACGCCACTTCATCCGGGCAACATCAGCCTGGCTGTTTGACCTCAGGCTTGACAACACCATGCTGAATCAGTCTCCTTGGCTTCTGCCAAACAGACTCAAACTAGCCTTCAAATGTTATGGTTTGAGGGCTGGCTGATTTATTAGCAACCATGGGAAGACAGAACTCTGGCTAGGAGGGTGGAAACCTCTCTCTCTTGTTGTATGCTAATGAAAAAAAGAAATACTATTTGAAAGGTGATCCAGGGAACAATAAAACAAACCCCAGCTATGGGAAACGTTGGCATATTGTTCACAAAAGCATTGAGCAAATCGATTGAGTTGGAAACAGCCCTGGTACATGCTGATAACGTGGCCTCATTTCCTCATCCTTTTGCAGCAGCACTGGCTTCTCATTTATTTCAAAATGTCCCTCTTTATTTTTAAAACCTTCAGTGGAGTTGCTCAAATCCACTTCCCAGACCTGCTCTCCACTTCCCTCCCGGCTCCCTCTGCTTATCCAGCACCACACTCCTCTCTGACCCTTCACACGACCTCACTGCTGCTCATGCGAGAGCCTTCTCCCCTGCAGCCCTTTCCATCTCTCATGATCCTGGGTGTTTGCTTAATGCCTTAGCTCTTGGAGTCATGTGAATATGCAAGAAATTCCACTTCCATTTAAAAAAAAAGAATCATAAGATCATAGAACTGGAAGAGACCTCAGGAGGTCATCAAGTCCAGCCCCCTGCCCAAAGCAGGACCAATCCCAACTAAATCAACCCAGCAAGCGCTTTGTCAAGCCGAGACTTAAATAGGAACATTTACACCCCAGTTGTTGCTGAGAAAAGCTTCAGTGTGCGAGCCCTACAGTCTCAGACACCAGCAGACAAATAAAAAGAACCCAGCATTTGTTGTTTCTTAGAATCTCACAATTTTTAGCTAATGCTCATTGGGGGGCTGATTTCTGATACCTGTATTAAGATTAGAGGTTAGTAATGCTGCATCTAGCCTCCCTATATTTCTCTGCTTCAACTGCTCTGCCTCATTTCAAATCTCCGCTGCACACACATCTGCTCTCCCTTTCCTATCATAGAAGATCTAGATGGAAATTAGGAGGGATACAGAACACCTAGTGCCACAACACTTAGCCATACTTTATTCATTGGTTGAGGGGTGCAAATGTTTTCTTCTGGGCCAGTCCATGAAGTTCCAAGAAAACCCAGTTGAGGGGACAGAGTCGGGGCAGATGACAGTTTTGCGGGGCCCCGGGCAGCATAATTCCGCGGGGCCCCCCCTTTGCCACGGCGCATGCGCAGCAACGCCATGCGCATGCGCAGCGGCGCCACGGCGCATGCGCAGCGGCGCCGCGGCGCATGCGCGGGGCTTTCCGAAGTGTGGGGCCCGGGGCAGCCTCCCCATTCTCCCTGCCCTATATCCGCCCCTGGACAGAGTAGCCCCTTTACAAGGGTGGTTCCTCAATTTACAGAGGAACATCAGAACGGCCATACTGAGTCAGACCACAGGTCCATCTAGCCAACTATCCTGCCTGCCGACAGTAGCCAATACCAGGTGCCCCCAGAGGGGATGAACAGAACGGAATCATCAAGTGATCCATCCCCTGACGTTATTTCCAGCTTCTAACAAACAGAGGCTGGGGACACCATTCCTACCCATCCTGGCTAATAGCTACTGACGGACCTAACCTCCATGAATTCATCTAGCTCTTTTTTGAACACTGATCAAGGCTGGTCTTCACACCATCCTCTGGAAAAGAGTTCCACAGGCCAACTGTGTTTTGTGTAAAGAAATACTTCCTTGTCTTTGTTTTAAACCTGCTACCTATTAATTTCTTTTGGTGACCCCTAGTTCTTGTGTTATGGGAGCAAGTACATAATTTCTCCTTATCTACTTTCTCCACACCGGTCATGATTTTATAGAGGTCTATCATATCCCCCCCCCCCCCTTAGACTCCTGCTTTCTAACCTGAAAAGTCCTAGTTTTCTTAATCTCTTAGGATACGTCTACGTAGCAACATTATCTCAAAATAACTAGTGTTATTTCAAAATAACAGTCCATGTCCACACAGCAGGCAGTTATTTCGAAATAATGTCGAAATACTGTCAAGCTGGAGGACTTTTTACTCCGACTCCTGTAACCCTCATTGTACGAGGAGAAAGGGAAGTCAGAGGAAGAATGCTCTGTTTTGAAACAAGTGCTGTGTAGACCCTCCCAATTTTGAAATAAGCTATTTTGAAATAAGCTACGTAAGCAACATAGCTTAATTTGCATATCTTATTTCAAGTTAAGCCTTGCTGTGTCGATGCACCCCTACATATTTATCTTTTTTCCATTCATTTATATGGTAGTTGTCTTGTATTAAGGACCAAAGCCTGAGAGATGCTGAGCAACTGTGAGAGCAACAGGTCCTTGTTTTCCTTGATAAGGGTTAGAGGGCTCACAGAGAGGGTTCAGGATGGGAGAACTTGCTTTTGTCACAGATCACGGCAGATAATGAACCTGTTTGTGTGGACCCTTCTCTGTTGCATTAGCAGTCACCCCAGCTTCATGTGGAGTCTCATCCTTGTAGTAAAAAGACGCGAAGAAGAGGGCGAGAACTTTGCTCCATTGGGTGGTACGTGAAAATGTGAGGTGATAATGACAAGCACAAGCCATATGCTTTGTGACCAGAGATCTCTGAACGTAAAGCAGAGATGGCTAAGTATTATTATCCCTATTTTACAGATGCAGAAAACTGAGGCACAAAGTAGGGCAGTAACTTGTTCTGACATTATGGAGGCGTAATTTAGTGAGAATCCATCAGCTGATCATTTGGCTTTGCTTCAGGTCTGCCACATGCTCAGCTTCTCTGTTTAACCACATTTTCTCTGAGATGATTGTTACATAGCTCACATAAGCCAACAGCAGAGTGTACTGGAATTGCCAGACAATCAGACCAGGCTGCCAGACTATCTATCCCTGTAGCCTGCCTTCTCAGTGGCCCAGGGCCAAGTACTTGAGAGGAAGGTACAAGAATCCCCCCAGCAGGCAATGATGGGATTATCTGCCCACAGCGGAAGCATCCTCATTAGTCAGAAGCTGGCTGGGCCATATGAGGGCATGTAGCTCTTCCAAACTTTGAGCCTCTCCCCTCTTCTGAGGCAGTGGATCTACCTCCCTTTAACTGAGAGCAGAATTTAGCCTCTTTTTTTTCTTGCACGACCTTTAAAGTCTTGCTCTGCTTAGAACTACTTGGTTTCAGCTCCACTATGGTCTATGATCTTTAGACACAGAGGGAAGTCGTTCTTCCTGCCTTGGTTTCTATGGCAGATGTCCCTCCTGCTAAAAGAGACATAAAATGACTAAAAGCTGCGCTGCGGCTTTCAGTCTGATGTATAAAAGCATTCCAGAGACTTAATGCAAATAGGCGGCTCTAGCCGACCAGCTCCCTTGTTTTCCAAAGTGATATTGATTTGTTAAATATAACTATTAGGAGTGACAAATGGATCTATTTGTGTCAGAGAATTGGAAAGAAGGCTAAGAAAAGACTACTGGAGCTTGGTCAGCTGGAGACTTGAATGCTGCACTGCTGACTTGACACTAAATAAACTGCATATGCCTGGCTTTCCCCAGTTCTTCGTCGTTTGACATAATATTGGATGCCAGCTCCTGCTTGAATAATTCATGGAACATGAGAATATGAAACATTTCCAACTATTTTCTGTTTTAAACGCTTCATTTCAATCCCTGGCTGATAAATTTGTCACTGTCACTTTAAATACGGGTTTTACTTGGTTCTAACTGTCTAGATTGCTGATCCATCATTAAACAGCGGCAAGTGTTAAGGACGAGCAGACTCACTAATCTTAACCTGCGTCCGTGTTCAGAAGTCCGTCTGGGCTGTTAGTAATTTAGAAGAGATGTGGGAAAATGAGCAAGTCTGGGGAGAGGGGAGAAGATTGCGATGGGAAAATGATGGGGTGCAATGGGTCGGGGGGAGGGGCAGTGAGACATTCTGATGGAAAAATAGGCTTCCCACATCTCATGAGGCATTAAGTAGGTGGATGACAGGCAGATCCCAGCCCCATTCACGTTCCAGTGTTGATCCAGGATACTCCCCTCACTGCTGTTCCTGATTGGCAGGGGCAGTAAGAGAAAATCCTTTGCTCTCCCTGGATTATCATTGAAGCACAGATGCCCTGGCCATAGGACCTCCCCAATCCCCAGGGCTCAGATCAGCACAGGTGCTCATTTCCGTGGACACCCTAAACAGATCCTGCAAGTGGAGTGCTAAGAGATCCTCCCCCTTCCTGGGACAGCCTGCAGGATTCCATAAATTACGCAGGGCTGCTATCTGTGCCAGCACAGAGTATGGGGCAGGGAAGGGACCCTTCTCTCCCCGACACACAACAGGCTTCCCTCTAGCTAGGAAAAAAAATCATTTGGCCCACCCTTGACATAAACAACATGTGGCTTTCAAACCCAGGGGGAAAAGTTCCCGAATGCAAACAACCAGAGTCCTGCAGATCTAAAAAGCAGTCTGCAGACTCACTGTCCGTGAAGCTCATACAGGCATAGGGCATAACAGCGTGCCCCAGAAATGCTTGCCGCAGACTCAAACAAATCTCCCCATTGCCACATGGAGAGGGATCGGCCTCTTGTGTGGCACCTTCCAGCCTGCCCAGCACCCTGCAGAGAGCAGGGGAGACTCCCACAAACACGGCCTCAATGCAGTGGTAAATCTGTACAAACGTTAATGCACTGTGCACACACATCAGAGAGGGTTCTCCAGTGTGAGAGCCTGGGGTAAACGCCAGCAGTATCAATGTCAGAGCTGGGGCCTTTGCAAAGATTTATGGAGCTTGGCGGCCAAGCCCCTTTGTGTTCCAGGGGGCAGGCGGGACCGTGGATATGATACAATAACATCTTAGGTACTATAGAAATAGCTATAATAATCATCCTTATTTGGGGAACACTCTGCAAGTGGAACCTCAGGGTGATTTTTCTCTCCAAAACGTTTTGTCCTAAGAGGGGGAGCAGGGGTGTGACTGTCCCTTCAAGGCATTTATCCTAGAGGGGTCCTACAAAAGATTCTCCATGGGAAAAGATGGAACTTGAGCTTTTAAAATCTCCTTCTCCCAGTTGCAGAAAGCTGCTCCCTGTAACTGACAGTCACCTCTTCTCCTGTGTGCACTCCAGGCGCTGCAGCTGAAACGCTGTTATGTCAGCAAGCAGCTATCCTATGGATTCCCCGCACCCATCCTACGCTCCACCCAACAGTCCTGTACTTTAAAAGCCACAGATATAAACTCCAAGCACGAGGAACAAAACCCTGGAAGTCACCACCGGGAGGAGCCCTTGTCCTCATCTTTGTCCTTCCCCTAATGCCAGGGGTGGGGAACCTCAGCCCCCCCCCCCCCCCGGCTTGCCTGGATCCGGCCCCTGAGGGAGCTGCACTGGTGCTCCAGCCCTCTCCCCCCGCCACCCTATCAGGGGTCTTGGTTGTTGTTTTTGAGTTTTTTGCTTCTCACTAGTGTTCGCCTCCCAACTGATTTTTCTGTGGGTCAGCAGCCCCTGACCCAAAAAAGGTTCTCCACCCCCAGCCCTATGCCCATTCCATCACTCATCCCTTGCTTCTACCACCCCCCTTCTGGACAAATTCGGCTCCCAGTCACGCCCCAGCAAGAATCCTCCCTTTAGGAATTGCTTTGATTTCATAAACCACCCTGGGCATAGCCTGGTGTCTCTGGGGGCAGGATTTACCCCCCAGCTCCTTGCCAGGGGGATTATAACTTTATCCCTACAACTGCAAAGTGCCCTGCATCCCCAATGTAGATATTGACTGAGCACCAGAGGGAGCAGCCAGGGAGTTACTCCAGACTGGTGTGAAAGCAGAATCTGGCCCATCGCTGGGAAATAAACAATACCCATGACCCCTGTGCCCACATACCGGCTACACACCCCCTGCCCTCCTCTCCCGGACCAAAACTCACCCTCTCCTGGCTGCTTCTCCAGAGCTAACACAGTGAGGCGCGTTCTCCTCCCTTTCCAACAGAGACAGGATAGCGCTGACCCGAGAGAAACTCTAAAGAGGGGCAACCCCCCGCAGGGCGCCGGGGCTACACACACAGCCCAGGGGAGGGGCGGCGCTCTGAACCGGGCCAGCTCCTGCTACGGAGTGCGAGCGCAGCAGAGGCAGCTGAAAGGGCAGGTGTGAAATCTTTATCCCGGGACACCGCTGGCCCACAGAGCCAGCGTGGGAGCTGGCTGTATCCCGGCTCTCCCCTCCCCCACACTCAGGCGACTGCTGCCCCCTGGCTGGGCTGGGCTGGGCCACTTGGGGAGGAGGGAGCTGGAGAGAGGAGGCGCGTTGCTGGGTCTGGCTACCCCGCCCCGGCGCGCAAACCCGAACGGATCGGGGCGCCTCGCTGCCTCCTCCCCGCGCAGAGTTTAATCCTCCCCAGAGAAGGGCAGGGGCAGGTCTGCGAGCCCCCCCATCGGTGCAGGGAGACGTCAGGGGACTGCCAGCGCCAGCAGCAGCTGCCGGGCTGCGGGAGCTCGGACCCCACCCCCGCCCCTCCCCTCCGCTCCCGGGGCTCTCACTTTGGGAGCCGCGTCGCTCCCGTTCACACTTGGCGGCGGGCGCTGGGCGGGCGTGTGATGAGGCGGCCCGGCTCCCGCAGGCTCCCGGAGCTGTGAGCGGGATCCCCGGGGGGCGCTTTCGGAGTCCCCCCGCCCCCGCTCCCCGCAGGGACTCGATGCCCAGGCAGGGAGGATGGCAGGGAGGCGGCCGGCGGGCGCCGGGGCGCTGCGGCTGCTGAGAGCCCGCGGGCGCGCCCTCTCCCTGCTCCGCTGGCTGGGCATGCTGCTGCTGCAGCCGCTGCTGCAGGCCGGGCAGGGCTGCCCCGAGCACTGCTCCTGCTTCTCCACACCGGAGTTCGTCCAGTGCAGCGACGTGCCCCTGCAGGAGCCGCCGCCGGACCTGCCCCGCGGCGTGCGCAACCTCAGCATCGCGGGCGGCAACCTGACGGTGCTGAGCCGGGCGGCCTTCGCCGGCAACGGGAGCCGGCCGCTGGGCAACCTGAGCCTGCTGCTGCTGGCCCGGGACAACATCCAGACCATCGCGGAGCGCGCCTTCCAGGGGCTGCCCAGCCTGGAGGAGCTGGATCTCAGCCTCAACCCGCTGCGCGCCCTGGCGGCCGGCGCCTTCCGCGGCTGCCCGCGGCTCCGCACCCTCAAACTCAACCAGGCGCTGCTGCTGCTGGGCGAGGAGCCGCTGGCCGGCGCCCTGCGCAACCTCAGCCTACGGCGGCTGGAGCTGGCGGGCAACGAGCTGCGGGAGCTGCCGGGCGCCGCGCTGCCGGACGGACTGGAGGAGCTGGACCTGCGGAACAACTCGCTGCAGGGGCTGAGCCCCGAGGAGCTGGCCCGCCTGGACTCGGCCCCGCTGGGCAGGCTCCAGCTCTACCTGGACGCCAACCCGCTGCGCTGCGACTGCGCCCTGCGCCCGCTGCTGGACTGGATGCGCAACGCCAGCTGGAGGGTGCCCGACGCGCACAGCCTGCGCTGCGCCGCCCCGCGGGAGGTGAGCGGCACCGAGGTGCTGCACCTCCGCCTGGAGCAGCTGGGCTGTGGGGCAGGCCGGGAGCTGAGGCCCGAGGAGGCCGGCGAGCAGGAGGAGCTGGAGACCGCCTCCTACGTCTTCTTCGGCATCGTGCTGGCGCTGATTGGGGTCATCTTCCTCATGGTGCTGTACCTCAACCGCAGGGGCATCAAGCGCTGGCTCAACAACCTGCGGGAGGCCTGCCGGGACCAGATGGAGGGTTACCACTACCGCTACGAGCAGGACACCGACCCGCGCCGGGCCAGCGCCAGCCCCTCCTCGGGACTCTGAGCCGGGGCCACCTCTGGGCCAGAGAGCCCTGACCCCTGCCCTTGGGGATCCCACCCTATCAGCCCTGCCCCCACGCGCCCCGCCCCTCCAGCTCCCCCAATCCGGAACTTTGGGAAGCCCTGCCCAATGCCCGCTAGGGGACCCCACCCCTCTGACATCCAGCTGTTGGGGATTCCCCCCTTGCAGCCAGATCCTACCACTCCAGTCCCCAACCCTGGGGTTTGGAAAGCCCACCCATCCAGCCCTAGGCCCTTGGGGATTCCCCCCTTCCAGTACCCACTCCCCTGGCTCTTGGGGATTCCACCTTATTACCCAATGAGTGTTACCCACATGCATGCATAAGGCTACCACTACCCAGGAAATCCCCACAGCACTTCACCTAGAGATGGCTTGGTGCAGGAGATACCTGTTCACTCCTCTCCCCAGGAGAATACCCTTCACCAATCCCCATCCATTACCCCAGGAATACATACCGCACCCACCCACCCACTACTTGGGAATACTCCCGTCTCCCTTCCTGCCCAACAGAGGGCACTTCCAACCAGGACAACACCCACCTGTCCAGGGAACACCCAGCAACAATACCCCTCCACCAACCCCCACCTCCAGCAGAACAGTTCTGTGCTAGTCTGCTTGGGGTAGTGCAGGATCCATCCTTGGGACAATAATCCCCCAAACAAGAAAACTACCCAGGAGTCCCCCTGCTCCACCCCCTCCTCCCTCACTTCCCAGAAGAATACACCCCCTCAAGGGCCCTGGGAATTGTGAATGTACCAGAGCTACGCATCTTCAAAGGATTAACCTGCATTAGAGCACACCCATGTTCCCCCCAGTGTTCTAGGGACATACGAATGTACAGGATTCTGCATGTAGAATTAACCCCTCGGTGGTGAATTCACTGGCTCCACCCTGAGAGGCCCTTCTCTCCCCACCCCTGTGATCCAGGTGGGGTATGAATGTACAGGAAACACCCAGATCCATGCAGAATTAACTCCCATCCAGGACTATGCAGCAACCCCTCCTGAATAACCTGCCCACAGTCCATGGGTGTGCAGAATCTAGCTCAACAGAACACACCCCCTTCTGAATGAAAGCTCTTCACTCCTCCAGAGTGTGTGACTGCTCACATGAATGCACAGAAGAGTTCCATGCACAAGTGACGCTTAGTTACTCCAGGATTTGTTTGATTTTTTTCCTTTATAAAAAAAAACAAACTTCTGCAACAAGCTTAGAATCCAACTCCCTTTGAATTTACTTTGTGCACCTGGACCATGGGTGAGTTTTTACTTGGCAAATTGCTGTAAGCAATGAGCTAGCTGGTGGTAAACTTGTCTCCTGGATTTTACTGGAGCCTAGACTTTACTTTTACTGTGTACAGTTCTCTTTCTTAGTATATTTCTATTTAACACACACAAAACTAACTTGATTTTTTTTCGCTCCAAAAACTGAGGATGAGAAAACAAAAACAAAAAAAAACACAAGAAATGATATGATCTGCTGAGTCCATTTATGTTTTATGTTTTTGGTCCACAAAAATTATTACTTCTCTCAGGCACAATATAATGCACCTGCACAACAACAACAGCCCTTCCCCACAGGCTGAATGCATGTTGCTAAAGCACATGGAGGCAATTCATTTCCAACTGCGAAATATAATCTAGGTGAGGTTGTCTCAGCGATCTTTGTAACTGTTTGGGGAAAAAAAAGGCTCTCCATAACTTGCACAGGTTTGGATTAGAACTGCGCCTGTTAGTATATACTAGAGCCAATACACTGAAAGCTGCATCCAATGTATTGTATGTTTTCTATAAAACTTATTCCAAGAATTTTGGAATACTTCATGGTGGAAGCAATGTTGTTATTATGGTCTGTGTTTTGCAGAGCAAGACAGATATGAAATCATCTCTGTAAATAGTTGGTCCAATATAAACTTTTGTTCTGTTGCTAGTTCTGTGTTTAGTGAAGGAGAATGAATTGAATGGTTAGTGCACAGCATTCGGGTTCTAATCATTCTGACCGAAACTTGCTATGGGGTATATGGCCAGTAATTTCCAAAGTGGTGGGGCATATGGCTAATAATTCTGGGGTTCCTCGGTGTTCCGATGCCTAACTATTGGAACGTCTTTAGCCTGTTGTGCCTCCCAGCCCGCCAGCTGGGGAGCAGCAGGTGCTCCGTTTCTCTGGACTCACGCTGATTTTGGCCTTAAGCTGGTCTCTGTTTGCTTCTCTGTCAAAGCTGGATAATAATGTTTCATACTTCACAGGAGTGTTGTGAGCCCTAATAAATTAAAGCCTGACCCTGCTGACATCCAGGGGTACAGGATCCCCATGTCTATAGCATGCTTTGAGATATTTGGAAGCAAGGCAACATGTAATTATTATTGGGCTACCCTAAGGCATGAGCAAATCCAGGTCTCAATTCTGCAAACTGCTCCACATAGGATGTCTCCTGTGGCTAAGCAAGTCCCCCTGAAAGTCCAAGGGGAAAGCTGTGCAGAGCAGCTCTGAGGATAGGAAGCGAAGAGACTTGCAGTCCTTGCTCTGGCAAATCTCAAGTAAAGAATTCAGGCTCAGTGTGAAAAGCATCCTACGCACATGGGGTGTGGATCCGTTCCTGTTGACTCCAATGGCAAAGTCCCCATTGGCTTCCATGGAACTCAGACCCCTAACTCACACAAATGCTTTTCAAAATTCCACCTGTGGGTTCCTGCATATGAACTTAGAAGCCCAACTTTTCAGCTCCACATGTCAGCCTCTCTGCGTTTTATAGAAGGAGCTCTCTCTCAGCTCTGGCACCTAAGATTAACACTCTGACAAAACATGTCTATAGGTTTATGCAGCTTTTTAATTGCATGTGGCTTTGTCAGTTTGTGATACGGTTTAATCTAATTATGCCTGACCTGTCTGCCAGAAACTTTTTGACCATATTCAATAAATAAAGTTGGCAGAACATTTGTGGGAGCAAAGGACTCTTGCTTCATGACACCAGAGATCTGAGTTGCTGTTTCCTAAAAAGGGTTCTTTTTTGCCAAAATGAGTGAGTTGGTATTTTCCTGTTCATCAAAGGGAAGGACTTCCTAGCTCCCGCAGCAATGAGGCAGAACAAGGTTGAGTGCTGTGCGTGTCTTTAATACACCTTGGTCCTTTCCTGCAGCACCTGCTCCTTGCCATACTTGAGCGAAGCAAAACCCAACAGACCAGATTCTGCAGTCCTCCCTCCATCTCAGATCCCATTGGCTTCCAAAGAACCCAGATCTGGCATAATGTCTAAATGGAGAATAGTTGTTTACATGAATATAGAATGGCGTGCCTTGTTGCTGAACTAACCTGCTTGCCTGCTTCTAAAGGAATTAAATGCAAGGTGGATGGAAAACCTGGTGGAATTTTACTGAAAACTCCCTCTGACAAAGTAGAGGTGCCTACTACTTCATCATCTTGGGAAAGGAGGCGTAGGCATGCCTGCCATCCAGCTGGCAGATGTAATGGTAACACTGTATGTTTTCCTATGTAAGGGTGGACAATATGCAGCCTTCATAACCCTGTTAAGATCAGCGCCTCTATCTCTCCCTCTTTCCTGTGTTGTTTTCCTGTCTCCTGGAGTTAACTCAGTTCACCCTGTCAGGGCCTGATCCTGCAAACCCTCATTCACATTGGTCCAACGGGCACTGCAGATCTGCACCCCGTGGCTCAGAGTCACAAAACTCTGTTTGCAGTAAAAAAGTGGGCTCTGAGCTTCCAGTTCCCTTTGTGGACCTGGGCCTGGGTCCCTTTATGCATAGAGTGGGATTTCCAGTAAACAGAAAAGTTCCAGTGTAGACCTGCCCGGCAGGGCTCAGTATCAGCCCAGCCCTGTGACTGGCCTTGGAGGTGAACTTCCATCAGACTGAAGCAGGGGAGGACATCCATGATGGGGAGGGTCTATGTGTGGCCCAGGAAACATTTTACCATGGCCCATGAACAGGGTTTCCATCCATGCAGGTTTTTTCCTACTGGTATTACTAAAGTGACACATACATGAAGCAGGGGCATGTGAGGAGAGGTCCATGCTGATCGCACACAAAAATGATTGTGAGAGCTGTGCGCTCCTTCTGCATCCAATCAAAGTGCTTCTAGAGTTCAACCAACCCACTTCACAAATCCTAGGTATGGAAGTGCAGTTAGCAAAACTGCCCTGTCCCAGGAGGCCATTTTGGTTATGACAATCTTGTGGCCCACTGAAATGGAGGGCCCCTCATACAGCCCATTCACTAGCTTGGGTTACCCATTGCTGGGCTAAAGAAAACTCCAGAAGGCCCCCGGCCCCCACACCTGCAGGACGGTGACCAGGCCCCTTGCCTTCAGTGGCTCTTCCCACATGAGTATTGGCATGCAGGATTGGGCCTGTGGATGCCAGTAAGGCACAATGCCCCTTTTGGATTCTCACAATTCCTTGCTCAGTTTCCCATAGAACTTAATTTGCTGGGACCACCCCCCCACCCCCGCCCAGACACCTGCGGGTGAGTCACTGTAGTTCTAGAGCTGATGGGAACTGGGTTGTAGGGATCTATATTGCAGTGTTATCTGCTTGCAGAGATCAACCACAGCTTATTTTTAGTGGTGGTTTTGCTCTAACTTCTCTCGTTCCTTAAAGTTTTAGAATTTGATTCTAAAACATTGAAGTAAATGGGAGTTCTGCTTTTACTGAGCGCAGGACTGCTCACCTGGTTTGCAAATTCATGGCATCTGTTTGCCCCTCAGACATAGCTCTGGTGTCCAAGCAAAGTATTCTAGATAAATTAGAGTTCCCATGATTCTCCTCTAACTTGACTGGTGAAAATCAGGAGCCATCAGTGAAGTCCATGGAGTGACAGCAGTGGAGAAATGATCATAAGCAAAAGCAGAATCTGCCCCCCCCCCCCCTTCGGGGACTGTTGTGAACAATGCAGATGCGGCATCTCTCTGTGGTGTTCCAAAGACTCCCTGAAAAGGAAACACACTGACCAATAGAGCTCACTGCACAGAGGCAGCTGCAGGGAGCCAGGCCAGCAGTCGGGGCCTGAGTGTCTCGCGTGTGCGATTTACCGTGGATTATTGTCATCTTAGTTTCTCATTTGTTCAAAAGAAACCAACCATGGGAGGAGGGTAGTTGGTAGTATGAAAGCAGATTTGGAAGAAACAGTGTGTATTTATATATCTGTAACCCTGTGTGTGTGTATGTGTGTGGCCAGCTCCCCAACTGGTGGGAACTGGCCCAGCTACAGTGAAATGGAATCTCCGTCACTGGAGATTTTTAAGAGATGGTTAGACAAACATCTATCAGGGATAGTCTAGATAGTGTTTATCCTGCCATGAGGGCAGGAGACTGGGCTAGATGACCTCTTGAGGTCCCTTCCAGTCCCATGATTCTATGAAATCAATGGGGCTGTATCAGTTAACACCATTATTAATTGTACTGCAGTCATGACTAGCTGTCCCCCATTATGCTAGGAGAGCATACACATAATGAGACAGTCCCTCCCCTAAAGATCCTACAGTGTAAATTGACAGACAAGGGGAAACTGAGGCATAGATAAGGCCATGACTTCCTGAAGGTCACCCAGCAGGTCAGCAGGAAATCCAGAATTAAGAACCCAGGTCTTCAGATTTGCAGTTCAGTTCTGTATTCACTTGACTATGTGAAGTTGCTATGCCAGATAACACCATCTGAAGATTTGGCCCGTAACATTTCAGCTGTAACACACTAAAGAGTTCCTTAGCTTCAGTATATGCTTGAAAAGACCTTCAGGATTGACCAGGACGTGGTTAAATTTTCTAGCATTCTTTCAGCCTTGCTTATAGAATATAATAATGTCACAGCCCTGCTATATAGAATTCTACAGCACATGGGAGCTCTAATAGAAAGGGCTCATTCGCCAATACATTTCACAGAGGGATTCCTGCAGGTCTGATTTCTCCGCTGTGTTGCACCAGTTTTACATCTATCTGACTCCACTGATCTCAATAGTGCTGTCATGGGCAAAAACGGATGTAACTGTGGCGAATTAGATTCAATCTCTGTAAATTCTATTGAACTCTTCCATGGGGGTTTTCATAGTCACCCATCCCATTTCCAACACTTCCTCTGCAACAAGGCCCTTCTGACTTAGGTGCTCTGGAAGGTTGCCTTTCCCAGTTAGCTATTGTGACCATCCTAGACGTGTTATTTTGTGCTGTACAGACCACAGGAAACCTCTCCCCACTCCCAAAAACTTCCGAGTTATGTCATTTGTGTTCATCTGGTGTCAGTTTTGTTCTCCAAAGGCCAGATCCTGGATCTGCTGAAATCTAACCTCACTGGGACCAGGATTTGGTTTTTAGCACTTATCCTACCGACCCAGAATGGGAGAGAGTTCAGGGTAGTTCTCTGGGTCTGAAGAGTTCAGGGTGGGTCTCTGCTCCACTTCCTTCTGGAGTTGGATTGAGGCAGTCAGGATTATTACAAGTTAGGGATAGGCAGCAGACCAGCCATTCCCCACTAATTATCCCACGGCCACCAGAGGCCCCGAGGTTCTTAGATGCAGCAGAACTGGGAATCCCCATCCCCTGGCAATGGGGCAGGCTCTTAGGAAGTCCATGCAGGTGAGTGTCTATGGAGATTTGCTGTGCACTGTAAGGGGGCCGCTGCAGGCCAAGGAGGCAGGTCACAGCTGTTCATGGAGACACCAGGGCTATGTCTACACTCATATGCAAATTAGGCTAAATGTGGAATATTGCTGAGCCTCATTTGCATACCTAATGAGCTGCCATTTTTGCAGAAGAGGCACTTGCGCCAGAAGGAGCTGTCTACGCTACCCCTTCTTGCACAACAAAAACCCTCTTGCGCAATGCTGTTACACCGATGATTTTTCAGGAAGAACGGCATTGCACAAGAGGGTTTTTCTTGTGCAAGAAAGGGCAGCATAGGGTACGTCTAGACTACATGCCTCTGGCGACAGAGGCATGTAGATTAGGCTACCAGACATAGTAAAATGAAGCAGCGATTTAAATAATCGCCGCTTCATTTAAATTTACATGGCTGCCGCGCTGAGCCGACAAACAGCTGATCAGCTGTTTGTCGGCTCAGCGCGATAGTCTGGACGCGCGGGTGTTGACATCAAAGGTATTTGTCGACCACCCAGGTATACCTCCTGGGATGAGGTTTACCTGGGTGGTCGACAAATACCTTTGATGTCAACACCCGCGCGTCCAGACTGTCGCGCTGAGCCAACAAACAGCTGATTAGCTGTTTGTCGGCTCAGCGCGGCAGCCGTGTAAATTTAAATGAAGCGGCGATTATTTAAATCGCCGCTTCATTTTACTATGTCTGGTAGCCTAATCTACATGCCTCTGTCGCCAGAGGCATGTAGTCTAGACGTACCCGTAGACAGCTCCTTCTGGCGCAAGAGCCTCTTCTGCAAAAATGGTGGCTCATTAGGTATGCAAATGAGACTCGGCAATATTCCACGCTTAGCCCCATTTACATATTTCTGGCACAAGAAGCCGCGAGTGTAGACATAGCCTATGGGTCCCATCCCGCGCTCAGTTACTCAAGGGCAAACCCATTGAAGTGAATTGTCCATGGCCAGATATAGTCTGTGTTGGGCTTCTGTATCAGGCTGGTGGCTTTTGAATGCAGTATGGCAACTCCAGAGGCTGGTGGGGGGAGAAGCACCTTTCAGCTCTGGTGTTAGAACAGAATGCTCCTCTAGCCATTGCAACCAGGATTTGGCCTTTCTGCACACTCCAAGCAGCACAAAGAGGCAGACTGGACGAGAGCTTCTGGTCTTAATGGCAGCAGCAAACACTAGTGTTTCAGGCCAGGTGTGCTCGTAGCAATAGCATTGGATATAAAGAGTATGTCTATGCTGCAAACCAAAAAACAACCTCCCTAGTCTCAGAGCTCGATGTTTCCACTTGGGCTGGAGCTTGGGCTCTGAAACCCAGTGGGGCAGTGGTCTTCAGTCCAAGCAGGAATATCTGTACTGCTATTTCAAGTGCAGTAGCATGAGCCCTGGGAGCCCCAGTCTTTAGACCCCGGCCCTGAGATGTGCTGCTGGGGGTATTATTTTGCAGTATAGACTCACCCTAGGAAGGTGTAATAGCCTTTCACACATCTAATGTGGTTAGCACGGCTCTGATCTGAGGGCACGCCATGCCATGGTGTCATAGAAGGGCAGATGGCACGTAACACTGGAATGGCATTACGCCCCTACTGGGCAAAGCTGCAGCCTGGAATGCCTACATCACCTCCCTGGCTCCTTCCACCGATTGATTTGTGGCTTTCCATTTAGGCCCCAGATTGAGGGTTTGTAAACACAAGGGGCCATATCTTGGATTGGCTTCCAGTGAAGATCCCCTGTGCCAGGATCTCCCTGTTTCTGTGTGCACGTGGGGGGCCAGCCGCCTCTGGGCACTGTTCCCCTGACCCTGAACCCTGTCAAGGACACACCATCAGTTCCATGATCCATGCATCAATAGACAGAAAAAGTACATGGCACAAGAGGTGATGCTGCAAAAACCTAATGAAGCCTAATGTTGCCTTGATGTTCACATGCGGGCCCATGGCATGGGGGGGGGGGGGCGGTCCCAGAGACAGCAGTAGCTGAGGGAAAACTTGATAACATTGCTCTGTTGCACCACACTGCCAGGCAGCCAAAATGGGGAGCTAAAGAACCCTTGTACAGACAGCCACCTTGGAGGACCCAGAGATCTTTGGGGGTCAAACCCCAACTTGTTCCTTTAGTGGACAACTCAGTCCTTTACTCCCATGATAGAATCATTGGGGGGGGGAATTCTATGTAGGGGAACCTTTCAGAATTTCCCTCCCATCTTGCCCCATTCCATGAGATATTTGTTGGTGGAGGAGGAGAATCTAGTTCTACAGACTGGCAGCAAGAGAGATATTTGTGCATGTAAAATGTCAATGGAAACAGGGCCATGTTTGAGCTGAAACATTTCCCCTGCACAGTGGAATACCGAAGCCTGGGGCTATTGCAGGAGAGCCTGGAAAGAGAGACAATCTGCAGAGAAAGTAGGAGCCAAAGAGAAACGGACTAAATTATTTCAAAATCCAGTGCAAATCAATAGCATACTTTTAAAAATAACCAGCATCAGTGGTAACAGCTAATGTACAAATTAAAACCCCAGTGGTGAGCATTGAGTGTCACAAGCTAGAGGTGATTTTTAAGTATAGCTCTAAGAATGTGCCTTTCATTTCAAGTTGTCACCATCCCGTTTATTTTTCATAGTGCGATTTTAAGGCAGCCCTCCAATTTTCATTGTGCCATCCTCCTCTCAGCTTCACATACAGGCCCAAGAGTCATAAGACATCGTCCTTGCTCTACTACTGATTTCCTATAGGATGGCTCTTTTACCCACCTTTGTAAAGTGCTTTGATATCCATTTTCAGTTTAGGTCTAAGTGGCACCACTTGGCAGAGTTTGTCAGTAACCCCAACCTCTAATTAATGTCTGTTGTCTGGATTGTTTATACATTGCACATGGATCAGTCTGCTTACATAGGAATGCATTGCATGACATAGTTAGCACCCTGACAAGATTGTGAGAAGACATGGCCGTTTATGTAAATAATTATTGTAATGCCTTGAAACAGATGGCTACAAAATCCGATGTGTGAGCCAATGCTGCTCACAAAGAAACCAGCATCCTGGGAGGCAGCATGGCTTTTACTATGTTCCCAGGTCCACTGTTGACTTAGGGGTGGCTGTTGCAGTCATGGCCATGTTGTTGCACTCCTCAGTGTGTCAGTTGGCCTACCGGTAACATGGGCATGTGAACATGTAACCACCACACAAGGGTCAGGCTCAGAGAAACAGTGTTTATAAAGGGCTTTGAGAGCCATGGCCAAATGGCGTGATGTAACTAGCACGTACGGATGGATCGTCAGCGTTTGTACAGTATCTTGAGGGTGCAATGGGCCACCTGATGTTTGTATTTGAAAGGGCTTTGAGATCTTTGCTTAAAGATTGCTTACTCTTTATCAAATGAAACACCTGGCATCTACGAACTCATGGACCTGTCGTGTCACCAATCGGTCAGTTCTGGGGTAGGAGCTGATCACTTCCAGCATGTGTTTAAGTTGCTGCCTACTCACCCAGAGGTGAGGGAACCCCCCTACCCAAATCCCAGCCCAAGGTAGCAGTGAGTCCAGAGACTTCTGGGAGGCAAATCAAACGGACTTGCTTTCAAAGATGGAGGGACACGGGAAGGGCGAGGTGTAAGGCACGGGGCAGTGCATGCAATCCCTCAGCCCCACACGTATTGCGGCTCTCTGAAGAGAACTTCCCACCCACAGAGGGATGAGCTCTCCCTTGTGCTGCTCTGTCTGGTGGGAGGCAAATTGCAGCTGGCCACCATTCTGAGCCTGCAACAAACCCCCTCCTCTCCCGTACAATGCAGGCTGGGAGCTCACATTAAAATAATGCTGGTTTTGTATCACACTTCTCGTTGTGGAAGATGGCTGAGGCACAATGGCCATGTGGTGGGGAAAGAAAAAGCTTGTGTTGTCCCTTCACCATCCTCGAGAAACTAGGCTATGTCTACACTGCAGGCTTCTTGCACAAGAACTGTTTTGCACAAGAGTTCCTGCGCAAAAGTTCTTGTGCAAAAGTGCATCCACACTGCCATGTGATTTTGCGCAAGAGCGTCCATGGCAGAGTGGATGCTCTCTTGCAGAAGAAAGCTCTGATGGCCATTTCTCTCTTGCGCTAGAAACCCCTGTTGCCCGTCCACACTGCCTTCCTGCTCAAGAGCTCTTGCACAAGAGGGCTTATTCCTCGTGGGGAGAGGAATAACTCTGGTGCAAGAAGCCCTCTGTTCCAATGCTTTACTGTAAATTTACTTGTGCAAGAATGCACATGCAGTGTAGACGCTCTGCCAGTTTTTGTGCAAGAACAATTGTTCTTGCGCAAAAAGTAGTCCCCTTTGCATTACTATGCAGTACATGTGCATTGTGCAACATTGTACAGTCATCTGCGCAGGGTATAAAGTCAGGGTGAAGCTAAGCAGGGCAACAGGGGGTGAACGAAGTACCAGGCTGACCCAGAACCAGGTTCCATTCTCAGCGCTGCAACTTTGGGGCAGTCACTTCAGATCTCTGCACCACAGTTTCCTTATCTGTAAAATGGGGGCACTCTTTCTTACCACTGAGTAAAGTGCTTGGAGATCTACTTTTGGGCCACACAGGTCCAAAGTTTGATTAAATGATGGTGTTAAGTCAGCAATTAGAACTTGCAAAGCAGTGCAACATGGCTAGCTTGCTTAATTATCTAGACTCCTGCACTGCGAATCCTTGTGGCTTGGTAATATCATTTTGCAAAATATGAACCCCCCAGTGTGGCAAATCAGCATTTTAATAGCATTACTCAGTTCCTGGTCCTCATTCATGAATCTTTACATTAGTTAGAGCAGTATGAGGTCAATGCTGGGCATGCTTTTGAAAATTGCACCCTAAATACACCCTTGGTAGAATATTAATGCTCAAAATTATTTGATGGCCTAAAATTGATCACACTTCATGTAAATTCTGAAACCAAGCTTTTCTGCAAATAGAAACCAGCCTCTTCTAATATTAGGAACTCTAATGCTGCCTGCAGTGCAGTATTGTGTGCCCAAAACGCCAGTTCACTTCAGCAAGTGCTTTGACTTTGCAAGATTTGCTGGGCCCAATAATATACGTGAAGGATCTAGGGTTTGAAGAAATCTCTGAATTAATATTTACATTTTATTTTACAAGTAATATCTTGTTTTCCTCATAGTATCTTCTGTGCTACTATAACACACTAGTTTAATGCTGTGTCCATGTCTCTCTCTAGTGGCTGGCCCCAGTGATTACAACAGCTAACTCCGAATGCCCAGTTAAAGGAATTGCTCATTTCAGTATTCCTTTTGCTCAAGTGCCAAAAGCTCATGCTTTGGGTGCTGAAAGTCTCAGGTTAGATCCTGGTGGACATTCATAAGGTCTGTATATATAAGCGGTATGGAACTAATTCTGCAAGGCCCCCTTATGCAGAAATCCTATTGGAGCATGTCAACACTAATACCTTTAGTACCTTGAGTCACTGGATTGCTAATTAATCCAAGGATACCAAAGCGTAGTAAAGACAACCCGTTGGAAGTAATAACAGTTCTCTATGATCCTACATGCCAGTCTATTTTATTTTTACATCAACGTAAGCCATGTGAACTGAAACCAAACAGCGGGAGAGGTTGCCTAGTGTTCCTAGGAATCCACAGTGATTTAGCAAAGATTTAATTCACACTGACTAGGGAAACTGTTGTCTACTGAGCAGATCCCTCCGGAATGCTCAAGATATATTTATGGAAGCGTTTGCAGGCAAAGTTCCCAAGCCCCAAATTAGACCTATTGTACATTGCATAGTTAAAGCCCTTACACAGGTCAGGGCCCCACCAATCAGTTGGCGCCTGAGTTGCCTGTAACTAGAAACACCCATTTTCGATATTTCAAACCCATGGCCGGTGCACTGGGCAAAGTGCAGAACACTGTGCTACCTGCAACCAGGGCCGGATTAACTCTTCTGGGGACCTGGGACTATTAGATTTTGTGGGGCTCCGTAAGCAATGTGGTGAGGCCAAAAATGAGGGGTTCAGAGTGGGGGGGGGCTATGGGTTGAGGCAGGGAGTTGGGGTGCAGAAGGGGGTGAGGGCTGTGGGGGGGCTGCAGATGAGGTATTTGGGGTGCACGAGGCATTTGGGGGGCTCCAGGCTGAGGCCAAGGAGTTTGCAAGTGCAGGACGGGGCCCAGGACAGGAAGTTGGGCAGAGGGGTGGGGGTAGGCTCTGGGTGCGAGTTAGGATGCTGAAATACCATCAGTGCCAGGGCAGGAGGTTGGGGTGCAGGTTCTGGGTGTGGGTTAGAGTGCATGAGGGGCCTCAGGACTGGGCAGGAGGTTGGGATGCAGGACACTTAGCTGGGACAGCTCCCCTTTGGTAGTGGAGGGGAAGCAGGTGGCTCGCCACAGGCCATGCTGCCCTTGCACTCATCTGCAGGCATCGCTCCTGCAGTTCCCATTGGCCGTGATTCCCAGCCAATAGGAGCTGTGGGGTGGAGCTTGCAGGCAAGCACAGGGTACGGACAGCACTTCCCTCAGCACTTGAGGGAAAGGCACTCAGGAAAGGCAGCGCACATAGCCTCCCCCAACCGGGCTAAGGGAACCCTGCAAAAAGATTTGCCCTTTTGGTGCCCATAGAGATCTTTTTGCATGGCCACCTTAGCTCAGAGCCCTGGGCTGCAGCCCCTAACATCCCTTTCTTAATTTGGCCCTGCACACACCAGAATCTACAGCAGGATCCCAGCATATGGAAACATGGAAACTTCTCCACGCCTTTTGCACTCCACACATTCTTGCGCCTACTCCCCTTCCTGCATCTGCCTGACTGATGTTGGAGAAAAGATGCAAACAAATTTGGCCCCACACTAAGAGCACCTCACAACAATAGCACCTCAGTGGGAAAGGACAACCATGTCCTCCATGCTCCATTTCTCCCTCTCCCCTTATTTTGCCCCTTACACCATGTGGTGGTACCTTGTGTGGTGTTTGCCCAAATTAGATTATACGCTCTGCAAGAAAGGGACCTTGTCATCATCTGTCCATCTGTCAAACACCAGACAGCTGTCTGCATGGCAGAGAAGCTCACAGGTGCCTCCCACAAACTGCGGCTTGGACATGGGTGAACTGGCTCCAATTTAGCCAAGACAAGGCTGAGGAAATGCTTAGAGGTTGCAGAAGCCACCAGAAGAAGTAGTGGAGGTTCTCTCTATTGCTTGCCATAAGGTGTAATCCTGCGCTCTGTCTCACACCTTGCCAACTTAAGGGGATTTAACCAATGCAGCATGATCAATCGGCCCTTCTCAAGAAGATTATAGCTTTTTCGTTCAGATTCTGACCTCACCAGTTACCCCAGGCCTTCGTCACTCCAAGTTAAGATCACTTCTGTGCGTTCTGCACGAGATAGGATCACTGCAAAGCAATCTCCCGGGGCTACATTCTAAACATTCAGAAGTTTCAGTCCCAGGCAAATTGCTGGTCCATTTCATTCAAGGACTGCATTACATGAGTGCTCCAAGTCTGCCCAGGCTTCCAACTCATGGTGCTGGTGCGGGCCCATAAAACCCAATATGATCTGGACCCTACTGACCAGAATAATGCCTCTGAGCAGACAGCCACATTCTTAATGTTGAGGGGGATGTTCTCCACCATTGGAAGTTACTTCTCCTTGAGGCCCAACAAAGCAGAAGTCCAGTGACCTTCAAGGAATTCTACAAGGTTCATCTGCTCTCCTTGGCTCTTGTGAAGGAGCAGAGGGTGAGAGAGTGGATATTGAGGTCTGACGGGCTGGGGGAACCATCAGAGTAACTTTGCACAGTTTTATTCATCATATAAAATGCAGCAGTGTCCCCTTAGCCTCGGAGCCTTAGAGCATAGACAAATACGTTCTCCAAATACAACTGAAATAGAAACAAAGGAGGAGGTACTAACAGAGCTAATAACAGTAAGTACATCCCTCTCCTACACACCCACACAGCACCCTCTGGGGAGGGACCTTTGATTAGACGTTCACTGAAGTGTTTCCATCCTGAAGCATAGATCTTTGCTGACAGCCAGCAAGTGCTGCTCAGGGTTGATATTAATGACCCAGGAATAACTCGTTGCCATCACAGAAGTGTCATTAATGGACATCCTGGTTGCAAAGATACGGGAAGTGTGGCCCGGTGAAGGCCAGGGAGTGCAGTAGCTATACTTGTGTTGCCGCATGCTGAAACAGGGACATAAAAAGCGTCCTGTCATACTCTGGTGCTTATATACAATAAGTGGGGTGAACTCAGGGTATGCAGTCCAGCTACAGACCTCACCCTTCACTTCCACACACCCAGTAACCCTTCCCACCAGCCTCTGACCTCTTGCCTTCGTGGAAGGGACCATTCAGGCTAGGGTCATTCTTATGTCCCGCTTGCCTTCTGCCTCTTTCTCCACAGTGCTGGTAATCACTGACATTTCCATTCCCTGGACTCCTCCTCCCCCATGAAACAATCAGTGCAAATCTCTGCCCTGCGATGCCACCCTAATATATTCCAAAAGCTTCAAAGGGGTAGCTGCATTAGTCTGTAACTTTAAAAAACTTGAAAAATAACAAATAGTCTTGCAGCATCTTAGAGACTAACAAAACATGCAGATAGTTTCATGAGCTTTCCTGGGCACAGCCCACTTCTTCGGGTGAATGGCATTAAGGGAGTCAGATTCCAAATAAACAGCAGAGAAAGAGAAGAGATGGTGGAAAAGAAGGAAAAAAACACTGTCAAGTAGACAATTGGCAATATATTCCAGTTAGTTTATGCAATAGAGTCTAACAGCCCCTCTGTACTGCCCGACAACCCACAGTGAGCAGAGGGTTTCAATGTACTGTGTGCAAGAGCAAGTCCATCAGAGGGCCAGAAGCTGGCAATGGGTGACAGGAGAGGGATCATGTAGGCTGTGTCTACGCTACAGAGTTTTTGCGGAAAAACTCGCGGCGCATCCACACCCCAAGCGCATTTTTGCGCAGGAGAATCGAAAGAACAAAGGGGGTTTTGTGCCATTGGTAATCCTCTTTCTATGAGGAAGAAGGCTATTTGTGAAAGAGTTCTTTCACAAAAAGATGTGTGTGGATGGGCAATGGGAGGGAGGAAGAGGGTTGCGCAAAACGAGGAAAGAGGAAAAAGCACAGGTGCCCTGGTGGTCATTCTGTGCATACCAATCATTGTTTACTTTCGAGAGAGCGTCCATGCAATCTGGACGCTGTCTTTTGAAAAAGCCCATCTTTTTTTATGCGCTTTTGCAGTGTGGACATGCTGTGGTGCAAGAAGTTTTGCAGAAGATCTCTTTTCATAAAAATTTCTTGCACAAGAAGCCTGAAGTCTAGACGTAGCGTTGGAGATTACTTGTTCTGTTCATTCCTTCTGATGTACCTGGTATTGGCCACTGTTGGCAGACAGGGACCCTGGGCTAGGTGGCCCTTTGATCTGACCCAGTGTGGCCGTTCTTATGTTCTTAGTGTGCAAGTTCAATTTGTTTCTTCTGACATGCATGAACTTGAACCTGGACTAACGACTTTGGAGACCGACTGCCCGAGATCCAGAAGCAAGGTAGCAGACACACCTCAACCAAAGGCAGAGCGAGCATCTCCCAAAATGCAGCACTGATTTCTTAACCCTGCCCTGCAGAGACCTCTCCTGGGGTGAGAAAAGAGTCAAGATTCTGCTCAGGAAATGGGCACGGGTTTCAATAAGCACCCAAATACCAGCATGATGTAACCAAACCTGTTGGGAGCTACAGAGCCAATCATCACAGTGTCTAGGCACTTGTAGCTAGGAACGCGGTGGTCCAAGGACAGGTCTGTGTCTGTAAGTGGGTAGAGAGACTTGCTCTGGATACAGAAGGCAGCCTGCAGCATTTCCCTGTTTGTGGAGAGCTGAGATCCTGGTTGGGAGTAGGAGCTTGCTTGGTGGAGCTTTGTCCAAGCCAGAACCTGCTGCTGAGAAGCTGCTGAGGCTGTGACCAACCAGAGAGCCTATTTATTGCTGCATCTCACTGGAGCCAGGATGAAGACTGTTGCTGTGTGCAGCTCTGACTGCTCTTGGCATGTGGTGAAGGCAGAGGGAGTAACCACCTTTGTTGCTTGTGACAGTGCTATCAGGGAAATCACAGAATCATAGGACTGGAAGCGACTTCGAGAGGTCATCTAGTCCAGTTCCCTGCCCTCACGGCAGGACCAGGCACCATCTAGAACATCCCTGACAGGTGTCTGTCTAATCTGCTCTTAAAAATCTTCAATGATGAAGATTCCACAACCTCCCTGGGAAATTTATTCCAGTGCTTAACTATCCTGGTAGGAAGTTTTTTCTAAAGTCCAACCTAAACCTTCCTTGCTGCCATTTAAACTCATTGTTTCCTCTCCTCTTCTCAGAGATTAAGGAGAACAATTTTTCTTCCTCCTCCTTGTAACAACATTTTAGGTACTTGAAATCAGTTATTTCCCCTTTCAGTCATCTCCAGACTAAACAAACCCATTTTTCACTGTTTCCTCATAGCTCATAGCTAGACCTTTAATCTTCTTTGTTGTTCTTCTCTGAACTTTCTTCACTTAGTCCAACTCTTTCCTGAAATGTGATGCCCAGAGCTGGACACAATACTCCAGCTGAGGCCTAATCAGCATCTTCTTCTGTGTTGCTTACAGCATACCTGCTAATATAACCCAGAATGAACACAAATGGCTTTCATAGCTCCCCAGTTAGCTCCTTTAGTATTCTAGGATGTATTTCATCAGGGTCTTGAGTGGGGCACTCAAAAAGCAAGGCATTCCAATCTAGCCCCTTGAAAACATTGGCCTGAGTGATTTACCCAAGGTCTCCAGCATGTCTGGGGTGCAGCCAGAGCTTAGATTCAGACTGACTGCCTCCCACTCCTGTGCATTAACCAAATTGCCCTTTCTACCAATTCAGGGAAAGAAAGAGGAATCAGGTTCATCCTTAGGAAAGAGTCATAAACCTCCCTGTGTCTAGCTTGCCCCATCCAGCCCAGAGCTATAACAAAACACACACAATAATATTGCGCTTTGATCTTCTACAGCTTGGCATTTCTATTTCCACTTAAGCAATACTCAAGACAGATGGCTCGTTGGAAGGGCTTTAAAATGAAATAATTGAACTATCAAATCAAAACTATTAAATTGCCAGATTTGCACGGCATCATCTCTCTGGGAGAATGGGACTTTTCCTGCCAGAGGGAGTGCTGGCAAATAGGAATGCTTCAGCCTAGCTGTTTATGGCACTGTAAAACTCCCTAATCACAGAGCAAGATGTGCTGGTAAATAACCGGTGTTGGGATGAATATGGTCCTGAAGCACCGGGTTTCCAGTGAGGGCGCTGCACTTTCAGATCCAGTTTATGGTTCATGGCAAGCCCGCTGGAGCGTGCTTTAGAGGACAGTCGGCAGGGCGAGTGTAACAAGTCTTACTACTTTATGCCACAGGCTGCTCTAATACCCTGCACCAAAGAGCCACACTCATGTGCTTTGGAAGGCAGCTCAAATGAGCCACTATGATTAGCCCAAAGAACCAGGGGGCAGGAGCAGTGTTCTCTGTAAGCTAAGTACTTGTGGTGTAGATCATACTTAGGTCTGCCTGGAGTGCAGGGGTCTGGACTAAGGGACCTCTCATGGTCCCTTCCAGTCCTATGAATCTACAAGTGGTAAGGTTTTTTTCTTTTTTGGAGGACTTACAAACATTAGGTGATCTAATACACAGAGGTGTCTAGCAAGGGGCCAGCCTTGGCTAACAGAAGGCCTTTCGGAGTTTCCAAAGGAAGGGAATTCACAGCATCATGAAGTCTGTCCATCTAATCCCATCTCTTCCTGGCACGTGTGCTCTAGGGCATGAATCCAACCAATTTACAGGCAGCGTGCCATTCAAGCAGATGGGCCAGGGGGATGTGTCTTTGCTAATCCATCTCTGATCTGGATTACCTTTCAAAAAAACTGCTTTCATGGCTCCTCTAGGTACATTTTTTGCACATCTGGAGCAGGTGGGATTCTGGGATATTGTGAGAATGGATCCTAGAGGAGGCAAATTCAGAGAAAGAAGAAAATAATCTCCTTTCTGCAGGTTCACTTGTGTTAGTTGGGTTCCCCAAACCTGTTCTGGAGGATCCATCAGCCGGGCATTATTGCCCTCATCTCAACAGGTTTAAATCTTTTTTAAGAGGGAGCTAGAGTTGATTAGATGCAGTTGTGAGTTAAATTGTGCATTTCCTTTGGGAAGCTATTTATCCAGACTGTGTCTGGGAGAAGGCATGTGATTCTTGACTGGCTCCATAACACTCAATAGTTCAGATTCAAAAAGTTTGAAATCCACTACATTAAGGCCACAGAGCGAAGCTTGTGATCTGTCTGATCCCGCAGTGGGATTAGCTCCCAGGACTGGTAACTTCCTTTCTTCTGGCACCATACGTGGCTTCAAAAGAAGTCAGGGAAGTTAATCCACTGGGTCAGGTGAAATTCTGAGACCATTTTAGAGATGAACTTCAGAAGTGGTCTTAACACCACCTTCTCTCCTTGAAAGGAGGTAGGAGGAGGTCTGGCCACAAAGGGTAAGAACTTGATGGTCCCCTGTGTTCATAGCCACTCAATACCGCTGTGAGCATCAGATGGGGGCACTAAGCCGTTAGCTCAACATCAGCTCAAATGCAGATGGCATGAGTGTTAGGAGATAGGTGGGGTCCTACATGGGATTCTGGTTTTTCACCAGAAAGGCACCTTTGAGGAATTTTGATATTACTGGAGGTGAAAGCACAACATGCCACTATTGCTGCAAGGAGGCGGGGGTGGGGAGGTGGGAGCGCGGTTGAGAGATAAATACTAATCCAGAATGTTTCAAGTGCAGCATGTAATCAATGAACATTGGTATCTGGCCCACTACTGGGTCTAGATTGTATTGGGCTGCCTATTAGGGACATTAAATTGTGGTTAATCAGCTAATCGCGTAGTTGATAAGGGAAGGGGAGGTGCTCGCTTCCCCCACTGCAGCCCTGCAATTTAAATGTAGTAGGCGCCAAGAGCACAGGCAGCCCGGTTCCTACTACATTTAAATTGCAGAGCCACAGAGGGGTTACCTCTTATGGTCATCGCAAGCTGGGACTAAGCAGTCCTGGTTGACGCTGGTTCCTGGACGCCGGGCTCTTACTACATTTAAAAGGCAGAGGAGCAGTGGGATTATCTCCCAAGGCTGGTGTGAGCCAGGACTAAGTAGTCCCAGTTCACGCCGGCTCTGGGACTACTTGTCTCTGTCTCTGCTGCTCCCCCATACTGCAGAGCTGGTGCTGGGGGAACCAGCTTTTCAGCCAGCTCCTCCCAACACCTGGCTCCTCTTTCCTCCCACTTGCTGTCTCTGACACAGAGGCAGCAAGAGGGGGAGTGAGTAGTAGACTCGACTACCCCATAAGCATAGTCTTATCGGGTAGTCAACTACTCCCCTACATCCCAACTGCCTATATGGAGAATCTTTCCCATTTCGAGGAGTAGATCCTCTTAGTAGAAAGTTTTCTGCTAGGAATGAGACACTCTTGAACCACTAGGGATCAATCTCTGTCAATAGTATCATCCAAGCTGTCAAATGTAATGACTCCAGCTCTTAGTGCAGAGTCTGGCTACGATGCTGAGATATGTCTGGACAGGGTGGGAGATGTATCAACAGCTGCCTGAACACGTGCAACCAGTGTGACAAAGTCATCTCAGCCAATAGGTCACAATTAATATCATTGTGACTTTATCCCATTTGATCTTGGATATTTTCCCCGGGCTCTGGGATATTTCCCTGGGGATCAGAGGAATTAGTGGAAAGCTATTTAGGAGTCCTAACCCTAGCCAGGTATGCACCATCCTTGTCAGTTTGTCTCGTAAGTTAATTCACCATTGACCAGACTAATATGGATGTGTGGGCCACAGAGACAGTAAATCCCAGATGTGGAGGCAGTCTGAATCTGGATGGAGCACTGAATGCTGGGATTTGTAGTCTTGGGGATTGCATCTCTACTGCTCAGACCAAGAAGGATGGTTGCCTTTCTGGATCTATGGTCTGTGAACCACATTTCATTGTTAAAGATAAGGACCAAGGTAATAATCTGTTTCATACAGATTGCTGTATGTGTAATCTTTGGACTTCTATCAATATGTTGATGTGGCCTTCAGACCATGGGTGGACAAGGTATGGCCCGTGGGCCGGATCACACCTGCCAAGCCTTTTAATCCAGCCCGCAGCCCGCCCCAGTGGCTGGAAGCAGCTCCATGCTGCTCAAAGTGGCAGGCTGCTCCCTGTGGCTCTGTGTTGTGCAAAGGGGCTGGGATGGGGGGGAGGCTTTGTAAGCTACTCTCAGGTCAATCTCTCCGCTCCTATTGGCTGTAAAAATAAGTCCAGGCAGATTTTTTGTACTGGTTGGACCTCCAATAGGCTGGAACAGATCTTCTGCAGATTGGAATAGAGGAGTTCTGAGCATTTTTGCAAGATTCAAAGATTAGCTGGAGCCAGGGACTAGCAGACTGACCACTGATTTGGTTCCATCTCACCACCATGGGCAGCAAGAGGGAACCGAAGGAAAGTCACAGCTGTTCTGTCCTTTATGCCTCATGTGAATACAAGGACAGACCAGGCACATGTGCAGACCTGACTCCAGTCTCGCATGCACGAGGCACATGTGTACCACAGTAGGATCCACACAGACATGCCCTCAAAGAAGAACTCTCTCTGCTGTAGTAATTGGGGGTGAAATTCTACAGCCTGCATTATGCAGGCACTCACGCCTAGGGAATCAAAATGGTTCTTTCTGGCCTTAAAAGGCTGAGTTTACACTGAGCTGGCAGGTCAAATCTAATGCAGCACCTGCAGAATTGTTGATACCAAAATGCTTAACAAATTATACACACGAGGCACCATTCAAGCAGGACCCTCGCTAACGCACAGTGCAAGCTTGTCCTCATGTGCAGCCTGGCCCCCCTCCCCTCAGCTGCAGTTTGCATGCACTGTCACCTATGAAAATGGCCGCCTGCCACTGCCAGGTGCACTCTGCAGAAAATAAGTCACAACAGACACAAACTGCAGCCGCCATGGTCTGAGAGACCCTGTCTGGACAGAGCTTGGCTTTTCCGCCATGGACTGATGTGATGCTGCCAGTATTTGAAACCAAGTGAGACATACAGGAGGGCTGGCAGGCTTGGTGGGCCCCTGGGTAAGGTGGGGGGAGGGTGTGGCGCTGCAAACCCAGAAGGGGCAGGGCCTAGTGTGGAAGGAGTGGGGCAGGGGGAAGCTAGCCCTCAGAGCCACTCAGAGCATGCCACACTGCACCTCCCCACTCCTCCCCGACAGCCCTCAGAGCCATCCAGAGCACACTGCGTTGCACCTCCCCCCAGATAGCCCTCAGTGCCACCCAGTGCCACCCAGAGCACCTCACGCCACGCCTCCCCCTGCCCCCACCCACGCAGCCCTCAGAGCCACCCAGAGCACCTCACGCCACGCCTCCCCCTGCCCCCACCCACACAGCCCTCAGAGCACCTCACACCTCCCCTTTCCCCCAGCCCGACAGCCCTGAGAGCCACTTGGAGCACGTGGCACTTTGGTGGCTATTTAAATTGCCCAGGACTCCAGCCACTCCTGAGCCCTAGGCCTTTTGTATTGCCAGGCCCCTGGGCAACTGCCCCCTTCTCTCCCCGCCCCCTCAGTGGGCCTGGAGAAATACTGAGCCATTATGGATTTTCAAGCTGTACCTCTTCCGCTTCATCCTGCCACATGCAGCTGTCTTTGTCAGCCGCAGTGACAGCCACTTGGGAGTGACCCAAGATCATGCTTGGCCCTGATACACCAAAACTTTCTCCTCCCTCCCCCTTGGATGACAAGCAGCCAGTGCCACCCAGACTGGCTGAATCAGAATCAAGTGACTCCCAGCTACCGCCTGTCTCTATTACCAGAGCCTTGCACGGGTACAAGATTTGTATCTGCCACCACATCCATATCCACAAAAATGAGCTGCTGCTCTCCTCACTGACACCCGCAGGTACGGACACCTGTGGATATAAAGCCGATATCCACAGATTTTCAGGGCTCTGTGTATCACCCCGTTACCCTGTGTCAGGCAACAGATACAACCTGAGGGAAGGGAGCACCACAAGTGAATCTTCTCCTCCCTAGATCTTGCACCAACAGCCGAGCAGTGACTCCTGCACTGTTCCCTGCTGCTCACTGCTGTGCTGAAGAGTCCTTGGGTCCTAGACGCCCAGCTTTTTGCCTTGGTCCTCTCTCAATCCTTCTGCTGGCTCATGAATGGGGTGGCCGGTTGTAAGGCCTGTCAGCTCCCGCACTGGCAATGTGAATGAAGGGGGAGAGATTAACATTTGCTCAGCCCACGAGGCCAAAGGCCCGGGGTCGGGATTTGGATTATGAAAGCAGACAGCATGCGAGCACATGGGCAGACAGCTGGCCAGCAGGACCCAGATTATGACAAGTAGCGGCGACTATGGGAATGAAACACTCCTCTCTCGTGAGAATGGCAATGCAGAGAGAAAGACCGTCCCATCTGCCCTACTAGGTGGCATTTGGGCAGCCCTAGACCAGTGTTTCTTAAACTTTTTAAGACTGAGGAACATTAACCAATATATATATTTAAAAAAAAAGCAGCCCCCAGGGAAAATTTGTTGAGCAAAAAAAAAAAAAAAACACTGGACCTGAGCCACCTGGGGGTTAAAATGCGCCCCCCTGCCCCCCCCCCCCCGGAAGACTGCCCTAATAACAATGTGGTACATGGAGCTGAAAACATAGACCAACAAAAAAGTAGGGATAATAATAAACTGGGCATGAGGGGGGACACTTACCTTGCTTGGCACCTTGCTGCAGCAGGGAAAGCCTCCAGGGAGCATGCTCTTGTTCCTGGGAGGGTGGAGAGATCAGTTCCTCCCCCCCCCCCGCCCCACATCCACCCGCCCATGCAGCGGGGAACCCAGAGCAGCTGCAGCACCAGGCCAGGTTTCCCACTGGCAGGGCAGGGGGGAGAGGAGGGAGTAGAAATTCCAACCGTCCCCACCAGATTAAACTCTGCCTCTTCCCCAGCAGAAACGCTGCCCTAGACAGCGAGCCGAGACAGATGGACACATGATTGGCCCCTAATGATTTACAGCACCTGTGCTGAACTTGGCCAATAAGATCCATCTCATGGGTTGGGTTTAGCTCTCAGGGCCAACAGGACCGGCATGACATTTTGCCTTGGCACAGGCCCACCTGATCACTTAACCTCCCCACTTCTCATTGTTCCTCTCTTCAGGCCAAACATAAACCCCATTCAAGTCCTCTTCTGTTGCTCCAGCTTCTATCATATGCCATGCTGTGCCCTGCCCTTGTCTGCCAAGTGCCCCCATCTTCCCCTCTAGACACTCATAGAAATGATTGGGTTCACTGCCTCTAAAGAGACAGCACACACACCAGCCTGCTAAGTTAGCAGACGACTCATGCATCCCTGGAATACCCAGCACTGAGATGGTTCTGCAAGAGGACAAGGAGACCTGTGTGAATGGAGAACAGAAATTTAAGTCACAATAAGCAAGAGAAGAGAGGAAGGTCTGGCTGCAAACAAAACAAAACACACATCCTAAGGACTCCAATGGTATCTTAGCAAGCTACAATCTTTGCCTAAACCATTTTCTTACTTACATCCAGTTACCAGCCTCCCCCTCACTCTCCAGATTAGGGATCCAGCTTTCCTAGGTGCAGCGGGCTCTGTACCCTATTGTCCCCTCAGTGAGAGATAATTAAAATGTCTTTTTTATTTTAAGCTCATGCTTCCAGCACATGCCTGCCACATGACCCCATACATACGTCACACAGTGATTTGGGGGACCAGCTCATCACCCATTTACACAGGACACCTTACAGGCTACCTTTGAGATTCATATTATGACAAAAGGATGTTGGGGCCGTGAGTATGTCAAGTTTGATGTGAGTTACATTATCGGGAGCTCTCTGCCAGCTGGCCTCAAAGGACTCCCTGGTCAAACCTACAAGGTCATTCTGGTTCCAACCTTGGCATTATATTGTCTAAGTTATATCATAAACTCTCCATTGCAGAGAACCCCAGGCCAGCTCCTTAGCTCACAAACAGGCTCTGATCCATTGACTCTTACTTATACCCGCTGAGGATCTGGCCTTCTGTAAAGTGTGTTGTTTACAGTGTTGTTATTAGGGCTACGTCTAGGCTACAGGGTTTTTGCGGGATACCAGAGGTAGTCCACAAAAACCCCACCGCATCCAAGGAATGCGTTTGCTCTTCCGCTTTTTTTTTTCGCAGACAAGCAAATGTGCTCTTTCGGGGAGCCCTGTATACCTCATTTCACAAGGCATAAGGGCTCTGCTGAAAGAGGAGGTTTTTCCACCATTTGGCCCCGTCTAGATGGAGCCAAATGGCAGAAAAGCCTCTTCAGAAAAAAAAGCGACACAAAATGCAGAGAGCATTTTGTGTAGCTTTTACTGCAAAAACACCACAGTTTAGACCTAATCTGAATGTTTCACAGGGGTAGCCGTGTTAGTCTGTAACAGAAAAAACTTTAAAAACAACAGATAGTCCTGCAGCACCTTAGAGACTAACAAAAAATGTAGAAAGTATCACGAGTTTTCATGGGCACAACCTATGGTTTCCCTGGCCAATGCAGGTAGAAGTAAACATCTCGATAATCCATTCTACAAACATGGTTGTATAGCTCAGAGAGGTCAAAATTGCTTCCGGTTATTGGAAAGAAATGGGTTAAATACAGGTTTGATGTGTATGGTTGCCATTTTGGTTGAATCTCCATCTTGAATTGGAAAAAGGACAACTTGGCCTCTATTCTGGTGCCCCTTCTTCTCCAGGCTTTTGGCGCCCTTTTTCCAGTTTGACGCCAAAACAGAGGAAAAGGCGGGAACACGGAGGGCCACATGACGGTAAATGGGCCCAGCAACTGGAAAGTATCTAGGGGAGTGTCTGTCACTCTGACAGGGCTCTGTGTCTCTGTGTGCAAGCAGATCATTCCGTTGGGGCACAGAGATTTCCCACAGCAAGCCAGCGTTGCTGAGAGCTAGAGCCAAAGGAGAGAACATCTACAAGGGACCCTTTAACTCACACCCACGCACAAACCAGACAGGGAGCGTCCGCATGCCACACGCAGGGCAGTGGGGGACAGAAGATCAAGGGAAGTTCACTTACCTGTTCCTGGTGTTCCTGTGTTCTCCCGTGTCATCCCAGTGTCTACAGGACATGGGATAGTCTTTCCCTATGGTCTTGCTTCCCTGTTTTAAGGGTCTGGTCTCTGATGTTCATCCCCTCTATGGTAATATCTGTGCTAACAGCTGAGCCATTAGTGTTATGTTGCAGGGTGTCCTAGTGTGTTCGTGTTATTTAATAAAGATCTTGTTTTATCTAACCTGCCTGCGTCTCAACTACACTAAACACCAATGATAGATGCGGAGGGGGTAGGATACTGCAAACAACCCATCTTCTGATCAGTAAAATCATAGATTTAACTGTTTCAGGCTAACACTGTCTGCGGGGTACTTGTATTGCAATAATTGGGCAGCCCTGTGCATTAGGTGGTCCATAAAAGGGTTGGTGAGAGCTCAGATACAGGTAAGTAGCATTGGCCTCAGAATCACTAACCCACCCATGTGCAATAAAACCTAATAGATCTAGCACAGGTCTAGGGCTCAATACCTGGCTCTAGCCTGCTGTATGTCCTTGGGCAAGTCACGTCCTTCCCTATGCCTCTGTTTTCCCCTCTGTAAAATAGGAACAAGGATACTGCTAGCCTTTGTAAAGCACTGTAAGAAGAAGCAAAGTCTAATACAAGCGCTAGGTGTGATTATTTATTGTAAGTTGCACTGATGATGTAATGCATCCATCTTCTGTTTCAATGGCTGAATGTACTGTCATTCAGTATCCATCTGTCTGGCAATAAACCCTGGCTAGTTCTGCTCTCTCCTGGCAGAGTTGAACGCAGCTTTTAACAGAGCAGCCCTTTCCCTAATTTGCTTCCACCCTCCTGTTATTAATTCAGACCCGCCAGGCAGGTCCCCCTCTCCCTCCACATGACAGCGCCCAGCTTAGCAGCAGGCTAGGGCTGCTTTGGAGAGGGGAGCTGAAAGCGGGGCTCTGTGAAATGCCCTTTGCAGATATAATTGCTCATCTGCTAAAGCAGATTTCCCTCTGTGATTCTAGAGTCCCGGGAAATGGAACAACTGAAGGGATTATTTCATTAACTAAATCAGGCTTGCAGCATGTCAAAGCGCATCTTGCCCCACTGAGGACACAGGGAGCTGCAGGCGAGCCGCCTTTCCCAGCCCTGCTGGCAAAGGGAGATGACACTCTCCAGGGTTGTGGTTCTCCAGGGCCAGAGCCTGAATGGTGCTGAGCAACCGCTGCTCCAGTGGGGCTCCAGTGGCTCCGGCTCGGCTCCCGAGTTACGCTTGCTGCAGCGCCGCAGGAGGAAAAACTGTCGCTGTGACCCTGCGCTGGCCATTGCTTGGTGGGAGGACCAGCGGGATCCTACACCACTGAGGACCAGACTAAGAGCCAATCCTGGAGCCTGTTAGTCTCGGCACTCTGGAAACTCAGCCTCGAATGGGGCCACAGTAAAGGTGAGCCCAAGGGAGGGGACCTGCTGGCCAGGCTGACCCAGGCATTTAAAATTCACGGAGTTGCTAAATGAATACTTAAAATGATGCAGCCTGAATCCAGCCCCAGCCTACAGCACGGTAATGCAGCTCAGACCTGCGGGGCTTTCTGAGGTCTCTTTCAACCAAGCAGGAGATTCCTTGAGGCGCTGTCAGCCGACAGTCAGGGCAGTGTGTGCGTGTGTGTTACACCCAAGTCTTCAACTGCTGAGACACAGAGTCTCGTTGCAGCGGGCAGCCTAGGAGGCTGGAGGGCACCCTGAAAAGTAGTTTAACGTCCGTGACTTTACTGCTAGGACCGAGGTCCCGTCGCAGAGGGTAGCCAAACAGGCTAACAGACGCCCCAGTGTGTACAGGAAGAGCTTATTACGCTTCAGATTTTAGCTACTAGAATTTCATAATTCCTTCGCAGCGGGCAGCCTCGGGGAGACTGAGAAGCGCCCCAACTGAATTTTGCCACCTGGGTGTGACACAAATTCAAACGCCCAAGCTCTTCCTATACTATGTGTGTACTATACGCCTAAGACTTTAACTGCTGAGACCGGGGGTCCCTTGCAGTGGGCAACCTGGAAGAGGTTGAAAGGCGCCCCAATAAGTGTACAGGGAGAGCTTATTACGCTTCAGATTTCAGCTGCTAGAATTTCATAATTCCTTCGCAGCGGGCAGCCTCGGGGAGACTGAGAAGCGCCCCAACTGAATTTTGCCACCTGGGTGTGACACAAATTCAAACGCCCAAGCTCTCCCTATATCTGTCCCTTTATGACCGGCTGAAGTTCTTTTGTTTGTGTTCGGTTCGGGTACAGCAGCACGGGTTCAAGTCAGAAGCTTGACACGCACTGGCTTATTTATAGGAGAAAGAAAGAGAAAAGAAATAAAGAAACTTGGTTCAGTGTATATAGATATATATATTTTATAAGTGAATGAGGGCACCCCACTTGTTCCCAAAGTTTATAGCAAAATCACCTTACCAAAGGTGATTTACAATAGAAATGAAGCAGTCTGACTTTAAGAAAACTATAATAAAGTAACTAACTTACAACAGAGAGACAATTAGAGTGTACACATAAAGAAAAACACATTGCAGGTACAATTCTCACCCCTGCGTTCCAGACTTGGCGTGGCCAGCGTCTTTCTCTCAATCCCTCGGGAAGAAGTAGGGCGAGGTTGGGCGTCCCACGGACCTCGGGAGACAATCAATACCTGCCAGCAGGTGTAGGTGATTGGAGCTCAAATTGGGTGGGCAACTCAACCCTCTTTATACCCCTTGGGTCACATGGGCTTCTTCCTGGTCTTAAGTGGCCAATCAGGAAAAATGGCTTTGAATGCCAAGTTTCCCACGAAGGGTGCAAAGCATAATTCACACCTGGGAAGATGCAGACAATGGGCACCTCTGGTATGTGATGGGCGAAGATTCCTCTCCCGAGACAGTGCAGGCGTGTCAATTACTGATACTAGCCATCACGGCGACGGGAGGCCTCCCAGTCGTCAGCTAGCCCATTTACTGTCTGGTTTCTGTTTATGGTAGAATAAGGGACAGGCACCACACCTGCGTTCCCAGGGCATCAAAGGCTGACTGCCTTTCTCTTGCTCTCTGGGGGGGGGGGAAAAACAAGATGGGGCTCGTGGAAAAACAAGATGGGGTGTTGTGTCTGGCTACATTCCACCCCCTTGACACGCCTCACTATGTCTCAGAACGCAAGATGGCGGTGATGCCAGCACCTTTTGCCCTTCTTGGAGGAAGCTAAAATCGCCCTATCGGCAGGGTCTGATCAGATAATTTTGGATCAAGGGATTGATTAGGATCGCTTCCCAACGCCATATATCGGACCTGTACAGAGGAGGTAGCAGTGTACACCAAACGCTTAACAATACATAGAAGCATGCAGCAAGCAATTACAACAAGTAAAACGGTTAATATAGTATTTACAATAGAGTGAAGGAATGGAGTTAACGAAAATCCTAGGTGTTGGGCTAGCCAATCTAGCCATGAGGCTTTTCCATCCTCAGTTACAGCATGTAGTACCTTAACAGCGCCCTTTATAGCGAGTACATCTTGTTCAATTTGTCCTGATTTATTTACATAGAAGCAGCAAGATTGGTTGATTACCGCACATACTCCCCCCTGTTGGGCCAAAACTGCATCCAAGGCTATTCTGTTCTGCAGGGCAAAACGGGCTACTGATTGAATTTGCTCGTTAAGCAAGCCCAGAGCATCTGCAGTGTGGTTGAGTGCCTGTTCTATTTGCCCAGATACATTTACTATTGCCTTCTCTAGCTCAGCTACTCCAAGCCAGGGCAGGAGCGCACGGACGAACTGGTGGAAGCCTGTGGGACGTATTATAAGGGGATTAGTGGAAAACCTTCGTGGTGACCGGTGTAAGAAGCTCCCAAGATTAGTAATACCAGGAGCCATAATGTGAGGGTGTACAGTGAGTCCCCCAGGGGCAGCGTGCCCCATTGAGCAGCGCCCCATCCAATTCAGTGGCAGATACTTGTAGGCTTTCTGCCCGCAAATGAAAAAGAGTCCTGGCTCCTCCTTCAGAATGGGGGAGTAGGGTCCCTTATACCACCCTGTTCCAGTGGGTCCTTTCTTTGGGGTATGGTGGGTAGCACAGTAACTATCATTAGCAGCTGTGCAATGTAAGGCAAGCAGCAAATCCTGTAGGACCTGGTCCGCTGCAAAAAGCTCTGTCCTAGCGCACTGGTTTGGGAGTAGGGTATTACTGGTTACCAGTGTGGGGTTGTATATTTGACCGGTGTTAGGAATTATGAATAATGACTGATTGTACCAGGCTTTTCCCTCCAGGTATTGGCTGAAGTTTAGGGGAATAATGGTGACATTGCTAGATAGTGGTGTGCCACTGTGGGAGATATTATATCCCCCGCACCTTAAGGGTTTTTGGTGGGTTGCACTGGGATAGACATCCCAGACCTTTAATTTCTTATTAAAACTTACTATGTGGGTGCACTGCTGATCCCCTAACCACCCGAGGTGAGGTCCTGTACCATTTTTGTTCTCAAAGCAGATGGGGTATACTTCCCTAGAGGTTCCTGTTATATACTCCAGAGGTTGACCCCATAGTGTAGGTTGCCATTGTCCATGCCACCCCCAAGTTCCCTTCCCAGAGTCATTTAAAAGTTTGTAGTCGCTGGAGCTGCTGTCATCAAACCAGGCTGGTCCCCACTTGAAAACGTTGCTCTTGTTCCACCAGTCATTTAAGTTTAAAGGGACAAATTCAACTCCCAGTCCTGTGGGGGAACCTAGCAGGGTACATATCCAGCAGTTTGTAGCATCGGCTGCAGAGGCAATAGTCTGGATAGCATTCCTGAGAGGGTGCTCTGGTACAGCGGAGATCGCAGTGATTAGGAGAAACAGCAAAGCTCGATCCGGAGTCATGCTGCGTCTTGAGTTGGGTAATGAGGTATTGTTCTCTTGTTAACTCCTTCCCTGCAACAAAACAAAAAGTCAGCCGGTCTTGGATACAATCCAAGCCTCAGAAATGGTTAGTGGCAGTTTGTTGGGGTTTGCAATAATCCAAACGCCCTTGTTTTTATAAGACTGAAGTACACAGGTATGTGTGCCCAGGCTGGGGTGTTTGACCACAACAGTATCCCCAGGGGCATATTTGGAGTCCGTTAGTGGTGTCCCTGGAGTCAGAGAGGCTTTCCTTGTTGGGAAAAATCCTTTGCTAATTGGGCTACCCGTAGGGGTTTGCCGATTGTTTAGCCGTTGAACCACGGCATCCAGTCTGCCTCCCCAGGTTCCCTCTGTAGGCTTAAGGTGGTATTTTAGCAGTCCATTCCATCTCTCAATTATGCCATTGGACTGAGGTCGGTATGGGAGGTGAAAGGTCCATTGGACTCCATTCTGGAGAGCCCACTCCTGGACAGGCTTGTTTTTAAAATGTGAGCCATTGTCAGATTGAATTTCCTGAGGTGTTGGGACAAGTGCAATTAGGCGATTCAGTCCCATAATTGTGGATAGTCCTGTTGCTAAACGAGTAGGGTAAGCGAACCCTATACCTGAGATGACTTCCACTCCTGTGAGAATGTATTTCCACCCTTGCCTGGTGGTGGACAATGGACCCACATAATCGATCTGCCAGGTCCCCCATAGCGTTTTCCCATCCCTTGGTTTGGCAAACCGTTGTCCTTCCGTGATATGCCTCCTGGTCTCAGCACATGTAGTGCAGGCTTGCACTAAATCCCTAGCCTGTTGGTGGGTGATGGGCCACCCCCTGATATGTGCCTGCCTCACCAGCTCCTCACTCCCCGTGTGTCCCAGATTTTCATGCAGCCAGATGTATAGGCGTTCCCAGTCCACCTGGGTAACAGAGATCTGTGCTGCTTCATCAGCTAGGTTATTCAATTGTGCAGTTGGGGTGTTATTCTTTTGGTGTGCTGACACATGTCCAATACTTAGGGGTTGCTGGGTGGCATGGTGGTATATCCACTTCCAGTACTCTAATCCCCATACGGATTTCCCTCCTATTTCCCAGTGGTTATTTTTCCAGTTAGTTATCCACTGGGTGGCTCCTGCCCATACAGCATAGGAGTCCGTATAGATAGTACTAGCACCTGCTTCACAAGCCAGCTTGATTGCTGCTAGTTCTGCAAGCTGAGCTGATCCGTCCACATCGGTGGTTAAGGGTGTGGTGGAATTGTCTGCTGGAACAGCTGCAGCCTTTCCTTTCCATCTCCCTTTAATCAATTTAGCACTACCGTCTGTGAACCACACTCCCTCAGGGTGAGATGGGTCAAATGCAGCGGCGTTTTGAATGGGAGAGGGCTGTGGGGGCAGGTGATATTCATTGGGCATTCCTACCCTCCACAGAGACTCCTTAATCATAGTGGGGTTCTGTGCGGAGTCTGCACCACCCACCCTGTAGTGTATGTACAGTGCCCATTTCTGGGTGGTCATTTTCTGTGCTACTTCTGGCGGCAGCTCCTTTCCTTCCAATATGGGCTTAATAATTGGAAGGGGAGTGTGTATGGTTATAGCGCGATTTTGTGTTAGCTCCTCAGTCTCCCTTAGAGCAGTATAGGCTGCCAGGAGCACTTTCTCATAGGGAGTGTAATTGGCTTGCGATCCCTGCCATGACTTTGAGCCGAATTGTATGGGGCGGCGGGGTGCAGTTTCACTCTCTTGCCATAGGGCATAAGACATTCCCGTAGCTCCTATGGTGAGATACACGTGGAATGGAGCATCGGGATGGATTGGACCCAGAGCTTGGTATGTGTGTATTTCGTTTATTAGCTGCCGCAGCGCTTCCTCATGTACAGGGGTCCATTCCCAAACAGAACTTTTCTTTAGCAGATTATACAGTGGTCGGGCAATTACAGCAAAACCGGGCACATGTTTTCGCCAAAACCCTAAAACTCCCAGAGTTTGCCTTAGTTGGGACTTGTCCCCAGGTGAAGGTGCCTGGCTCAGTTCCTGTACAGTGTCATCAGGCACAGACCTCCGCCCTCCCATCCAGACAGCACCCAGGAACTTCACCTCATGAGAGGGACCCTGGCACTTATCTGGGGGTAAAGCTAACCCAAGATTTTCTAAGGCAGTCTTTACTAAGTCCACAGCTTGCTGCACTTCTTCAGTAGTGTCCCCTCCTATTAGGATATCATCTATATATTGCAGCATTTGGATACTAGGTGGCATGGTTAAACCATCTAGGACCTTTGACAGTGCCCCATGGCAAATAGTGGGGGAATGTTTGAACCCTTGGGGCATACGTGTGAAAGTGTATTGGACACCCTTCCATGTAAAAGCAAATCTGTTCTGGTCTGCAGGCTGTAAAGGGACCATGAAAAACATGTCCTTTATATCTAGCACAGCTAGCCATTGCTTGTTCCAAGTTTGTATGGTATTTACAATGCTTGCTATGTTGGGGACTGCTGCTGTTAGGGGTCCTGTGTTACTGTTTAATTTTCTGTAATCAATTGTGAGCCTCCATTTACCATTAGGTTTCTTTACTGGCGATACCGGGGAGTTGTAAGGGGAATGAGTGCGAATTAAGACTCCCCTTGTTTCCAGATCTTTAATTAGCTCAGTGACAGGCACTACAGCTTCAGCTGGGACATTGTATTGTTTTACATGAGTCACAGCTGATGGTGGGAGAGCAGGAGCTTGGGCTAGTAACCTGACACTATAAAGAGGAACTTTCCCCTCCTCCAGGATTGTTGTGCTGGGTTTGCAGCCAGCTCCGAATGCCCACCTTTCCCCACCAATGATTCCTTCCTTGCCCTTTAGGATGTCCATGCCCAGTATATTGGCATTCCCAAGTATCAACTCATGTTTCCTGGGCTGCTGGTAGGGGTTTAAAGGGATATCCAGTTTTACTTTGACCAGCGGGTAAGACACAATAGTGCCGTTTACTCCTGTAACCAAAACCTGCTTTCGGCCAGAAGGTGGAGGTCCAAGAAAGTTTTCTCTTTTAATCATGGATAATTGGGCTCCAGTGTCTACCAGGAAAGAGATAGCAGTCTTATCATTAACTGTTACTAAAATCCGGGGGTCGTTGTTATGATTTTCTCTCTCTGCCTGCTCAAGTTTACTTATACAGAGAGAGATTGGACCCCCGCTTGTTAGTTTCCCTGGTCAATTTCAACAAGCGGCAGCAGCTCCTGTAATTGCTGCCTTAGCTGTGCATGAGGAGGGTCAGAGCTGATGCGGGGAGCACTAGGAGTTACTGCTGCTTTCTCCTGCTCAACTCCCTTTGAGGCAGCCAGAAGCTTTAGCTTATCGGTTGCCAGCCCATGTAATAGATCTCGGGTGAACCCTAGATCCAAGCACCGTTTCCACAATTTAGTCCTAAATTCCCTCTCCTGTGGTGTTACTTCGCGTCTAGGCCTAAAGCCTTCCTGCTTGCTTCTATAATCTCCTTTTAAATTCCGCACCTTAACTTTAACCTGCGGTGCCTCAGTTTCCCCAAATTCTCGGAGATCCCGCAGCATAAAATCAAATAAGTCCTGATAGGTCATGCGGTGGTCCTGAGCATGATTTCTTGTGGCTAGTGCTATAGCCTTATAGGATCCGGGAGCCCCTTTTAGCACTGGTCTTAAATCTCCTGTCACTACCTGTTGTTCCCATGGGCTCTCTTCCTGCCTCCCATTTTGGGGACCCCCTTGACGGAGCATAGCTATTATAGCAACAGTTTGTAGGGCTCCTCTAAGTTCATCCCCATTAATCCATGGGATGCTAGTGGGTTCACCTCTGTCAGCGTGGTGAATTCCCCGAGCCCATCTACAGGCAAAGGTCCAGATAGACTTTGGACCCTCCTGATTCCTGGGGCTAAGGAATACTCCTGCACCCAGATTTACCCTGCCACACTCCCGGGAGGACAGTTGGGTATGGCCAGCTCCTGTGTCCCATATCCTAGCTAGCCACTCTATCACCCCTTCCCCAGGTCTCTTGGCAAATTCGTCCTGGATCTTTCTCAACTCTGCAGGCTCATAACTGCGAGTAGTAATTCGGGTGGGTCGGGGTTCTGTCCTTTTGCTAGTGGAGGGGTTATCTTCATCAACCTCACTCTCATCTTTCTCAGTTAGGTCCTTTTGGTATGTGATGATGGGTCTCATGTGGACAGGGGGATTCCCTAACTCAGGGGAGGTGGGACACTCATCATCGGAGGAGTCCCAGATGTCTCCATCCCAATCCTCCGGATCTACCCAGAGAGCAGCCTCTACTTTGGCTTGATTAATTTTTCGGGGCTTGCTCTCTAATCTCGCTTTCCTTTCTGCTCCCTCCCTTTTTATTATTGGAGCAAGACGTTGTTCTAATTGGTGCACATCATTGCTCAGCAAGCGCGCCCGGGTGTCTAGGTTCTGGCAGCGCCGCTCTAGCTCATCCCTCTCCTTCTGTACCCTTTCAAGCTCCATTTCCAATTTTAAATGGCTTTTACATGCTGTCTGCAGGGCACTTTTAAATAGCCAAATACATGCTCCTTTCCCCTTTCCCCTTTTCATTTTACAAGCAGTTCTCCAGTTACAGAACTGCAACCACATTTCCTCAGGGTTTCCCCACTCCTCTTCTAACATTTCTTTATCCCATTTAGGGTCAGCCCAACCTTCCTGGGCGAAACTCTTTTCTACCTTGCTAAAATCAGTGACAGGCTTCATGCTGCTGTATTTTGAACCAATATCACAAATCCTGCCGACTACGCCAATTCTGTCAGCCGACAGTCAGGGCAGTGTGTGCGTGTGTGTTACACCCAAGTCTTCAACTGCTGAGACACAGAGTCTCGTTGCAGCGGGCAGCCTAGGAGGCTGGAGGGCACCCTGAAAAGTAGTTTAACGTCCGTGACTTTACTGCTAGGACCGAGGTCCCGTCGCAGAGGGTAGCCAAACAGGCTAACAGACGCCCCAGTGTGTACAGGAAGAGCTTATTACGCTTCAGATTTTAGCTACTAGAATTTCATAATTCCTTCGCAGCGGGCAGCCTCGGGGAGACTGAGAAGCGCCCCAACTGAATTTTGCCACCTGGGTGTGACACAAATTCAAACGCCCAAGCTCTTCCTATACTATGTGTGTACTATACGCCTAAGACTTTAACTGCTGAGACCGGGGGTCCCTTGCAGTGGGCAACCTGGAAGAGGTTGAAAGGCGCCCCAATAAGTGTACAGGGAGAGCTTATTACGCTTCAGATTTCAGCTGCTAGAATTTCATAATTCCTTCGCAGCGGGCAGCCTCGGGGAGACTGAGAAGCGCCCCAACTGAATTTTGCCACCTGGGTGTGACACAAATTCAAACGCCCAAGCTCTCCCTATATCTGTCCCTTTATGACCGGCTGAAGTTCTTTTGTTTGTGTTCGGTTCGGGTACAGCAGCACGGGTTCAAGTCAGAAGCTTGACACGCACTGGCTTATTTATAGGAGAAAGAAAGAGAAAAGAAATAAAGAAACTTGGTTCAGTGTATATAGATATATATATTTTATAAGTGAATGAGGGCACCCCACTTGTTCCCAAAGTTTATAGCAAAATCACCTTACCAAAGGTGATTTACAATAGAAATGAAGCAGTCTGACTTTAAGAAAACTATAATAAAGTAACTAACTTACAACAGAGAGACAATTAGAGTGTACACATAAAGAAAAACACATTGCAGGTACAATTCTCACCCCTGCGTTCCAGACTTGGCGTGGCCAGCGTCTTTCTCTCAATCCCTCGGGAAGAAGTAGGGCGAGGTTGGGCGTCCCACGGACCTCGGGAGACAATCAATACCTGCCAGCAGGTGTAGGTGATTGGAGCTCAAATTGGGTGGGCAACTCAACCCTCTTTATACCCCTTGGGTCACATAGGCTTCTTCCTGGTCTTAAGTGGCCAATCAGGAAAAATGGCTTTGAATGCCAAGTTTCCCACGAAGGGTGCAAAGCATAATTCACACCTGGGAAGATGCAGACAATGGGCACCTCTGGTATGTGATGGGCGAAGATTCCTCTCCCGAGACAGTGCAGGCGTGTCAATTACTGATACTAGCCATCACGGCGACGGGAGGCCTCCCAGTCGTCAGCTAGCCCATTTACTGTCTGGTTTCTGTTTATGGTAGAATAAGGGACAGGCACCACACCTGCGTTCCCAGGGCATCAAAGGCTGACTGCCTTTCTCTTGCTCTCTGGGGGGGGGGGGAAAACAAGATGGGGCTCGTGGAAAAACAAGATGGGGTGTTGTGTCTGGCTACAGGCGCCCCCTCCCTCCGGCCCAGGTAACCACACATGCTGTAAAGGTAGGCACGAGAGGGAGTGGAGACTTAGCCCAGCACCAGAACAGAAGTACCTGGAAGATGGCCAGTTTTCATACTGGCTGTCCCACTGCCTCCCAGACAGGCACTTCGGTCTGGGTGCTACACACCATCCTGCTGCTCCCAGGGCAGGCAAGGATGGGATTCAAACCCACAATCCCAGGCTTCAGCAGCTGATGCCTTATCCAGTAGACCACTGGGCCACCTATGACATTATCCTGAGCACATGACATTCTCTGCTGCAGCCACTAAAATGAGACCTGAGCTTTTACAGCTTCCCTTGTAGGATTGTTGCGGTCCAGCAGGGCTTTGCCAGGCACTCACAGGCTAGGCATGACCACGGCCTGCCCCAAGATGCTTCCACTTCAAGGGCCCACTCCCACTATTCACCTGAGCATGGGCAATCATGAGGCTACTCCCGTGAGCCAGGGCAGCCCGCTCAGGTACTCAAGTGTGACACACCTTGGAGGACAATAGCCAGAGAGCAGCACGGGGCTGTCAGAGCCGGTCCCCAGGTATGGACCATCTTGTTGGAGATTAGAGCAAGTATGGCCCCATCAGCTCCAAATGCTGGAGTCACCTCTCTGAGTCCTCCCAGGAGCTGTGTCTCCTTCGAACTGGCCCACAAGAGAGCCCAGGGGAAAGGGAAACAGGGACTCATACAAGAGACAGAGGAGAATGGTGGGGGGGAGGGTAAATGAATACAATAACAGCAACTGCTCTAAATACCATATACCCATTAACCAGCAAGATCTAGATTATCATAGCATCTGAGGATCTCACAGTCTTTAGTGTATTTGTCCTACCAGCATCCATGTACCATAGGGAAGTGCTGTTAAGCTCCACTATCCAGAGGTAACACTAGACACAGACAGGCTAAGTGGCTCAAGGAAGGTCACAGAGGATGGCTGTGGCTGTGCAGCATTGAACCCACATCTCCTACTGTCCAGGCCCCTAACCACTAGACTCTTCTTCCTCTGGTCACACGGGATGGAGACCGGTGGAATCTGGCAAACCTGTGCGTAGGTACTGGTAACCCTAACAGTGGCCCGGAAAGACACAGTCCAAGGCTTACAACAGTCAGTGATCCTGGACCAAATGTGCCGTATCAAACACCTGCCGCCTGGGTAAATCACAGTGAGTTGTCCCCCCCCAGAACAAAAGCTGACTTGGCAGCCACAGGCTGGGTTGTGAGGCCAGCCAAGTGTGAGCGGGCAAAGCAGCAGGAAGGGTGTCCGAGGTGAATGGGGAAGGGGCGGGATTGTTAAAACCCACAAAATGAATGAACAGCAGCAGCCATAAGTTGTTGCTCTGTGTTTAACAGTAACACTACCAAGCACGTTCAATTTTAATATCCCGGCAGTGTCCAGGGGCCCTGAGCAGTAGCAAGCCCGCCCTGTGCCAGGCAGAGAGAAACCACAAAGAAAGATACAGTCCCTGTCTGAAAGAGCTGATAACCCAAGCAGCCCAGGAACGCCTGGGCATGGGGCAGGTTTGAGAGAATCCAGCAGGAATAGTTACTGCAGACTTTGTGCAAGACATGAGACATGATTCTTCCGCTCTACTCCATGCAGACACACATGTATGAACTGGAGTGTTGTGTCCAGTCCTGGGTACCACATTTCTGGAAAGAGGCAGACAAATAGGAGAAAGTCAAGAGAAGAGAAACACACATAATTAAAGGCCTAGAAAACATGACCTACAATGAAAGACTGAAAAAACTGGGTTTTGTTTTGTCTGGAAATGAGAACACAGAGGGAACATGATAACGGTTTTAAGTAAAAGGTTGTCACATGGAGGACAGAGAAAAGATATTTTCCTCTGAGGATAAGGCAAGAAGCAATGGGCTTAAATTGCAGCATGGGGGGGGTTGAGGTTGGACATTATGAAAAATTTCCTATCAGGGTGGTTACACACTGGAATAAATTGCCTAGGGATGTTGTAAAATATCCATCATTAGAGATTTTTAAAAGCAGGCTAGACAAACACCTGTCAGGGATGTTCTAAACCAAGGGGGTGGGCAATAATTTTTAATAGGAGGCCACTCCAAGATTTTGGTAAGTGGTCAAGGGCTGCACTTCTATGGAGGGGATGCAGGGTCTGGGACTGCAGGTAGGGTGTAGAAGGGAGCTTGGGATAGAGGACAAGGTTGCAGGAGAGAGTGTGGGGTCTGAGAGGGAGTTGAGTGACGTAGGGAGTTGTGACCTGGAACAGAGGATTGGGGTGCAGGGTCTAGGATGGGGTATGGGTGCAAGAGAAGGGTGTAGGAGGAAGTGCAGGGTCTGGGAGAAAGTTGAGACCTGCAGGAAGTGGGGAGAGGGAAATACAGAGGGTTTGGGTGGTGACCTGGGACAGCAACAACTAGACTAGATAGTGCTTGGTCCTGCCATGAGTGCAGGGGACTAGACAACCCCTCTAGGTCACGTCCCATTCTATGCTTCTATCTAGAGACATAGGAACAGCTGTTCTGCTCCCATGCAGCACCAGGGTAGGGGAGAACTCAGCACCGTCCATTTCAAAACAGGCTCCTACAAGTTCACAAGTACTCTGTATGCTGGAGGGCATGATCACACACAGCTAGTGGGGCTGACATCCCATTCAGTAGAAGGCAGCAGTGACACACGTGCTCACTATTACAGCAGAGCCATGCACACTACAGCGTGCAGACCTAACAACAAGGGTCGAAGAGGCTGTAGCAAAACCCAGTAAAACCCAGGACAAGAAGGGGAACACCCAGGAGACTTGCTTAGAGAAGTGAAAGCTCCTTGTGGGCAGAAATGTTTTAAGAGAAGCTACGCAATAAACAAAGAAAAACAGGAAAATGGTTAAACAACCTCCCAGAGCCTAGGAAACGTCCTCTCTTCCTGTCACTCAGATTCATTGTTGGACACACAAGCGATTCTGTAGCTACGGGGGTGCTGGACCTCACAACTGGCTGCCGTGCTTTGGATGTGCCACCCAAAAGCCATAACGCCCCGGGGGTGTCCAGACAGATCCCTGGACTTTGGAAGAACCCCAGCAGAACTTGGCCTCAGAAGATACAGGCCCCAGCGCAGACTAGGACAGGCCTTTAGGGAGTGCTGTGCAACTGCTTGTAGGGTGCAGGCAGGAGCAATTATATATGGAGCCCCCATGCTTTGACTTAAGAAGCTCCCGGCCAATGGGGTCATTAAATGGGAGAAGGGCAGCACAGGAGGGGTATTTTGACAGATGTGACTTGTGTTTTGGGCACCAAGCGGGTGGCCAACGCATCTTATTGTCATAGGCAATTCCAGAACTGCAGGGCCTCCTAGTGCAGCGCTGCAAGGAGACATTCGCAGAGATGATGAAAAGGACAGTGTCCACTGGAAACATCACACTTCACACTGAAAACCTTTCCCTACTAGCTGAGTGGATAATGAACATTAGCACAGCCATACTGGGTCAGACCAAAGGTCCCTCTAGCCAGGTGCTTCAGAGGGAATGAATTTTACACATACCCCTGGAGTCAATAAAGCCACTGTATCTCTCCATATATTCTCAACTGCTGTGTACAACTGATCTATGAGGTGACAGAACTAAGCCTTTCACAAAGTGGAGCGCAGCCTGTGGGTTGTATTTGTAGTCTGTGAGACATTTTGTCACCAATGCCCACTTGCAGACTCCACTGGTCTCCGTCCACAGAGGTATTTTTCCTACCAGTATTACTGAAGTGACACATGCGTAAAGCAAAGCACGTGAGATGAGGCGTGTGCTGATTGCACACAACATTGACTGTGAGAGCTGTGCGCTCCCACTACATCCAGACAAAGCACTGCTACAGATTGCACTTTTTTATTTCTGCCAGTGTTTTCATTCGCCCCTAATTCTATAATGGATCACTTTGTGTTGAGAAAGAATGAAAGAAGGAGAAGCAAGTAAAAAAATCAAAAACTTCAGAGGAAGAAGTACCAACCCAAAGAGGAAAATTGGTGACAAAGGCAGAATGGTAAAAGAGAGTTTGAAGTTGGATTATTTTGTTATTGAACAGAAAGGGAAGCCATTTTGCTTAATTTGCCAGGTGATATCAGCTCCAAAGAAACACAACGGCAGCAGGCATTATGAAATACACCATTACTCTCCCATAAAAAACCTTCTGGTAAGTTCTGCCCAACGTGCTCGACAGCTTTCGAATCTGAAGGAAGCCTTGGAAACGCAGAGGCGGGTACTTAGACAAGCATGAAAAGAGAGTGATACCGTGACCTTGGTAAGCTCCTGTAATGCTTGGTTACTTGCAAAAAAAATGGAAGCTATGCTCAGCTGGCGAGTTCGTGAAAGAATGCATCGTCGACTCCTCCGAGGTTTTATGCGACAGATTTAAAAACCAAGTGGAAATCACTACAAGTGTTAAATGTCTGCAAGCCAGTAGATGTTCTGTGAGTCGCAGAGTGCAAGATACAGCCACCGATCCCACAGAACAGCTTTTCAGACCGCACGTTCAAGTGTTTGCATATACTGGGTGAATGCAAAAACGTTAACGACATTGCTCAGCTCTGCAGATGGGCTCCTCGTGTTGACAGGGATCAGAACGTGAACAAAGAATTTTTAGATATCTTAGGAATACAGGGGTGAGCACAGGGCTCAGTGGCTATGTCTAGACTGGCATGATTTTCCACAAATGCTTTTAATGGAAAAGTTTTCTGTTAAAAGCATTTGTGGAAAAGAGCATCTAGATTGGCATGGACGCTTTTCCGCAAAAGCACTTTTTGCGGAAAAGCGTCCGTCCAATCTAGATGCGCTTTTGCGCAAAAAAGCCCCAATCGCCATTTTCGTGATCGGGGCTTTTTTGCGCAAAACAAATCTGAGCTGTCTACACTGGCCCTTTGCGCAAAAGCTTTTGCGCAAAAGGACTTTTGCCCAAACGGGAGCAGCATAGTATTTCCGCAAGAAGCACTGATTTCTTACATGAAATCGTCAGTGTTCTTGTGGAAATTCAAGCGGCCAGTGCAGACAGCTTGTGGACCTGACTCTTTGGGTGTGTCTAGACTACTGAGTTTTGTCGACAAAAGTGGACTTTTGTCGACAAAACTATACCAGCGTCTACACTACCGCTGAGTTCTGTCGACGTAATGTTGACAGAACTCAGCAGTTTTGTCGACGCTGGTAAACCTCATTTTACGAGGCATAACACTTTCTGTCGACAGAGTTCTGTTGACAGAAGGTGTTATTGCTGTAGGGTTGCGTCTAGACTACAGGGTTCTGTCGACAAAGCAGCTTGCTTTGTCGACAGAACTCAATGTGTCTGGACGCTCTTTGTCGACAGATACTTTTGACAAAACTTCTGTCGACAAAACCCGGTAGTCTAGACGTACCCTTTGGTATGACTTGCATAATACTCCAAGAAGTGTTCAGCCCTAAACTTGGCAAGGGAGACAGACTGATAGTCGCAATGGACAAAGTGGTGCAGATTGTTCACTTCACAAATGCTCACCCCCTGCATCACCGTCAGTGTGTGGAACTTGCGGGCAAAAGTGAAAGTTAACCTGGTGCTCTCCTGTGCAGTGCACTGGTAAGAAAGCAGCCAGCTGGGGCCAGGGCTCTGATCCAGCCCCCTTACTCCTGTTGTTCCCTATCCCCAAGCTGAGAACAAAGCCCCAGGCATGCATGCCCAGCAGCTGGGACCCTGGTGCACAGGGCCCGCAGGAAAGCCCCAGGCACACGGGGCGGCAAGAGAGCCCCAGGTGCAGGGGGATGGCAGCTGGGAGTTGGGACTCTGGTGCACAGGGCCAGCATCAAAGCTTCAGGCATGTTGGGACGCCAGGCACTGGCCCGGGATGCTGCAGTCCCCCCTACCCACACTCCTGGTTCCCCTTTCTGTGCCTATGGTCACTGTCCTCAACTCCCATTTGGCCAGAAACAAGAGCAGCACAGGGTAGGGTCACTAACTGGGACTGTTTCAGCCCTGAGTCCTTTCCCCCCCCCACCCCCCAAGAGGGAGGGTTGTAATATGACAGCACCTGTAAGAAATTTCAGTTACTTCCCCCTCTCCCCCCCACTTGTGGAGCAAATTTAAATAGAATATAGAGACCTCATCATGAGCACTGAAGTGCACTGGTGAAGCTGTGGTGAAGTCCTTGACCGTTTCCTGGCACTTCCACCAAAATCAAGCAGTTTCTGGCTCAGAAATCTCAAATGTACCCAGAGTTAGGAGATGAAAAGTGGGTTTTGGATGTGGCTTCTCTCATCAACATCACCTGAATGCCTTGAACGAGCCATTGCAGGGGAAAAATCACCTCTTGCCCACACTAAGTGCAGTCTGTAGGCCCACTTGCAGAGTGAGGCTCTTTTGGAGTGGGTATGGGTATCCAAGTCTGGCGTTGTGCTTCCAATCCTTGTGCTAGTGGAATAAACGCTGGCAATATAAATGGAGGCTGTGATGATGTAGCTCCCTGAGTCTGAAGATAGCCTGAACAAAAGGCCCTGGCATGAGCTCTGCCTCCTTCAACCCAGTAGACTGATAACTCTGAAGCCTAATGAGGATCATTTACAAGGAAATATCCAGAAACACCCAGCTAGAGCTCTTACCCCATCACCCCACCTGCAGCTGTGTGTTGGTCCTATATAAACCTGTAGCTATCTGCCAGTCTGGGACTGGCATAAATGAATGTAAAAATCACACAAAGAGCACAAGGATCTACAGGCTACAGCAGGACTGGGCAAAATACAGCCCCGGGGCCAGATCCAGCCTGTGGATCACCCTGCTGGGAACCTCAGGCACTCAGCTGCTGCTGTTTAAAGTCCTTAAGTTTCTCTGCTCTGCAGGGAGGGGGGAAACTGTGTGATCTCTCCACCCCCAGCCCAATGTTTAGCTTCTATTGGCCAGAAACAACCAGCCAATAAGAACTGACCTCAGCCAATCTCTCAGCTCCAATTGGCTGGAAATAACCAGCCAATCGGAGCTGTGAGATTGGCCTGGGAGAAGGGGGCAGGGCAAGCCTCTTCCCCCACCTGGAGCTGAGAGCCACATGGAGGGAACAAGCCTGCAGTTGTCAAGTGAGCTGGGGCTGCAGCAGGTAGGGAGCCCAGCCTGTCTTGGCCGTGCTGCAGGGCTGCTTGCTCAGGTAAGTGCCTCTCAGCCAGAGCCTGCCTCTGGCACCCCAGCCCCTCCTGCACCCCAACTCCCTCCCCCAGATCACCATCCAAACCCTCTGCAATCCCTGTCCCAGGTCACAACTCCCTCCTTCACCCTCATAGACCCCACACCATCTCCTGCACCCCCGTCCCTTACCCTGTGTGCCCTTCGGTAGGTACCCAGCCTCCATCCTAGACCCCACACTCCCTCCACAGAAAAGTGCAGCACCTGACCACTTTCCAAAATCTTGGAGTGCCCCCTCACCAAAAATTATTGCCCACCCCAGGGCTACATCTCCCTGTGTATGATCGGGGGGGGGGGGGGGAGAGGGGGAAGGAGGGAGGGAGGAAAGCAATGTTAGAGTCACTGCTGCCTGCCAGTGTGTAATTATATCAGTTGCACTTGTACATTTTATGGAGCTGTACTGACACCTTGTGGCCACGAGGGTAATACTGGTAAATATGTCCAATAGGTTTTCAAACTATGGGGTTGCAAACCAGTCCTGAGTTGTGGGTCTTGGTGCTGCAGGGGGATCAGGTGACCAGCAGGGCTGCTAAGGCAGCTTTCTGCCTGTCTGGCACTGCAGACTGCGCTGTGCCCCAGAAGTGGCTGGCAACAGGCTTGGCTCCTAGGGGGCAGGGATGGGAGGGGAGCGCGCACAGGGCTTCATACACTGCCCCTGCCCTGAGCACTGGCTCCACACTCCCATTGGCTGGGATCTGGCTGCAGCCTTGTCGCGGTGCCAGGAGAGGCAGGAAGCTGCCTTAGCACCCCTGCTGCACTACTGACTGGGAGCCGCTCAAAGTAAGCCCCCTTTCTGTCTAGATCACACAGCCGTGCCCCGCACCTCCGTCTGTGTGGGCCCAGAAGGAATAAAGCATCTGCTCAGGATCAAGAGAAGATGTTTCCCCGTGGGGCGGGGGTCTCACATTGGTTAATCACCTTCATTACTTTGTCAGTGGTAAACAGACATTGGATTAAAATTTCATTCTCACCCTGAGCTGGGTTTCCAGCCGTAAGCAGGGCCAGATTCAGAAAACCTTACGTACTCTATGACTCAATACAGGGCACCAAAACTTCACCCAGGGCTTGGCTGTGCTTTGGTCCCAGGCTACAGCTGGCTGATGGTAGGAAATGTTCCCTTCTGCCCAAGCAGGGACAGGACAGTCAGTATGTTGGGGTCCCCATTCTCCAGAAGGGAGCAACAGAGGTCTTCTCACCCCTCCAGAGTGACCGGGATGGCAACACAGAGAGGAATGGATAGTAGCAGTTGGGTGCTTCATAATTAGCCCAACAGCTGGCATGTGCCCACTCGAATGGTGCATCCAGACCCATGGGCCTTAGCATTCACAAGGCCTGTCAGCCCCCTCCCCGCTGCTGTTTTAAGTTGTCATAACACTCGGAGCCATCACTGGGGTGAGGACACTGGGATTAGGGCAGGAAACTGGAGTTTTCAAAAAGCAGCCAAAACAACAGATTGATTCAGGAAAGCAAGAGGCTGAGGGGGTGACCCAAAGCACCCCTTCTTCATACCCTGCACACGAGTGTAATCATCTTTGTGAGAAATGGGCCTTGTGAAGGATCATCTGAAAATCAACTCCCTGGTCAGTGACACCTGGGTGATACATACGCAACAACTGTACACAGAAAATTATTAATTTCCCTATATGTTGTTAGCAAAGCATGTGATACAGTCTCATGTTACCTTTTATCAATAAACCAGAGAAATATAACCTAGATAGGACTTGTCAGGGCTGTTCCCAACTCTGGAGGCGGGGACCTGCGTAAAGCTCAAGAAAAAAAAATCCCTTGCCTCTGAACGTCAGTGTTCTTGCGCAAGTACTCGTGGCCAGTATAGACAGGCGGCAAGATTTTGTGCAAAAGCTGGTCAACACAGTGCAAAGCTGAAGTCATCTTTGGCATTAGAAAACAGGAAACTTTTAGGCAAATCACAATAGTGCTCTGCCCCGTGCAAGTAGGGGGAGGTTCCTTTCCAGGCCAGTACTTGGAATGTAGAATCCAAAAGAGATTAGAAAATCACAAACAACACAACAAATCAAGGGACAGTTATGAACTAATGCAGTGTCTCCCAACCAGTGGTATAAGTACCCCTAGGAATACTCGAGACACGTCTGGAAGGTACATCAACACAACTGAAATTGAGAGAAAACTTTTTTTTTAAGTTTTACAGCGTTTTATTATTTTTTGGATGGCTGACACATGTGAAAGTGGGGGATACTAGGCAAATATTTCACTATTTGGTATGTAAGCGCTTTGGGGCAGGGACTATCTTCATTGGGTGCATGGAGCACTTGGTACAGCAAAACCCTGATTCTTGACTATGTTGCGGGAGTATCAAGAAGCTCCAAAGGAAAATAAACACTTTTGTGAAGTGTTGTAAGAAACCACTGTCACAAGACCTCATTTCACGGTATCTTATGACTTATCCTACTATATTAAATGTTAAACAACAGGTTTTAGGAGGATGTGTTTATTTGATCTTGTTGGGATTTCAGCAGGTTGATCCTGGGAATCAAAATATTTCAAATCTGATGCTTAAGATCACTAAACCCTCCCCTTAAGTTGAGAATAAGACAACTGTCAATTTTCTACTTTTCCAGTTTAAACTAAAAGCAGAAGAAAGAAATGGAAGAGACCTGCTGGGTAAAATTTTCAACCTAGCGTAAATCTTACTGAATTTCAATGGGAGTTAAACACAATTGTATCTATCACACTACCTAACCCAGCTCTCTGTGCCTTTGCAGGGCTTTGTCCAGTCTACTATAACATGACTCAAATGATAGAGGTTTTCATCATTTCACATTTTGTTACCAAGAAAACAAAGCCTTTAAAATTACTTCCACTATTACAAAACAGATGTTCTATGTTTTCACCACTGTAAATAATCTCCCATGTTATTTACATATTGAATCTCAGACCGGAGCTGGTTAAATATTTAGGAATTGTTTACAAGACAATTTTACCTCTCTATCAATTAAAAAGCTTTACTAAATAACACACATTACTCAACCAACTGTACAGTATATTGATTTACTCGTAGCATTAAAGAAATGCTTCAACAAACACCAAAGAAACACATGGAGATTTGCTATTACGAAGAGAATTTTTTATTAGTTACAACACTTCATTCGGGTAAATCCACACACAGTAATCCATACAGAAATATTCAGAAAAAAAAGTGCAAATTCTCAGTCTATGTTTGTAATACACCCTGATCTCAAAAGAAAAGGCATTTGGAATAACAAATGTAACAAGAAAAGGTAACCGATCTAAAATGCGCCTACATTCTAAACTGAGAGCCATGACATCAGGTACTGTGGGTGCTTTCATCTTGGAAGAATCAGCTATTGAGCATTCATGGGATATAGCTGCTACACTCACACAAGGAACCTGAGATCGGAATTGGGCTCGGAGTGCCCAGGGCTTCCCCATGCAAACAGCACCTCTCTCCCCTACATATGGTAGGAAGTGCTCACAAATGTCTGTGCCTTTTAAAAGTTCAAGGTCAAAATTAAACAAATACCCCCAGGAAAGCTGATTCAATCTCTCACTAACTTTTAGGATCAATAGTTTCCTGAGCAATAGCAAAAATCTCCTCCCTTGTGCTGAGGCCAACTATCTGGGCTTGGCATGGAGGACTAGAATCTTGTGCCTTAGGCTGTGGAGTGACAGCAGACATCCTCCAACCCAAACCCGGCAGTAGCCATCACTGCTTGTGCACTACAGTTTGATGTGGGGAGCAGAAACACCCCCTCCCAGGTTCCAGACAACACATCATCCCCTGCAGCAGAATAATGCTGAATTTGGGGCCTTGTGGAGAAAGGGAGAGAGAATTTGGCCCTCAATCTAAATCCAAAGGAATTGCTCCCATGGTAGAAGGGCAGTGTCTTGGCAAACATCTACTTCAGGTTAGACACTGCCTAGATGGAGTCTCAAATACAGCTCAAAGCAAGAAGCTGTAAACTCATAGGGGAGGTGTGCGTTGGGGTGGGGAGCTCATCTTATTTTAAGGGGTCTGTGTGGCATATCATATTTATGCCCAGGCATGGCCAGTTTTAGGGCATGTCTTTACTCAGCAGGTTACTTTGTTCATTCCTTAGTATTAGGGGCTTTGCCCTGGCTGAAAATAGCAGCAAGCACACTTTTGCTTTCCACACAAACATTTTCAGGAAGTATCTAGAACTCAGGGTGCTTCATAAACCATCCCTTGCCCTCAGCTCCAGGGAGTGAAAGCTAACACCAGTAGTGGGGTAGAGTTCAAGAACACTATGGGGGCACTGGCTGAGAGCAGGAGAGTACATGTTTTGGGCCCCAGGTAGACACACAGCTGTTTTCCTCCAAATTTCCAATCTCTGGCCTAGAAGCTTGGCATATGTGAAAGTTGGGGATAAAGGTGGTGTCTGAGCATTGCAGTACCAGAAAGCATTATTGCTGGCACCTCTGCGAATGGAGAAAATGCAAAGCGTAAAGCCCAGTCCAAAACTACACGTTGCCGGTAAGGGGATATTGTTGTGTTATTGCAGACTAACCCAGACTTCAAACCAAAATTAGTCAGCATTTAACTGACCTGAACCAACCGCACTGAGGAAGGAAATGCTCTCTTCTCAACCCACAGCTAGATATTTCACTAAACACAAGGGCAGAGCAATCCTTTCACTAATGGGTTAGAGATCAACCTAGTATAAGATTGACTGCCCCTCAGGTTCCTTCACTTAAGTTCTCTGACATATACACAAAGACAAAAAGCCCTGGGAGTCCATGACTGGACTTGCATTCTAAGGGTGCATTAGTGTACGCCTTCTCTTGTAGGCTTCACTCTGCCAAAACCCCAAGTCTAAGTTCCTCAATTTCCACTCAGTCTCATGGAATCAAAACATGAGCAGTAAGCCCTTGCAGGTGAACTGTATCGGGTTCAGCAATCAGCTGAAAGAGATCATTGTAGTGTATTCCATGTATTCAGTCCCATTTTAATAGGGAAACATCCTGTCTTCAAAGACAGAAGGGTGAGTAACTGTATTTCTAACTACAGTAAGAGGTCCACTTAAATTTTGTTTTATGACCTGCCTTGTCATTCAGTGTTGCACAGCCAGGAGAGCAGGGAAACACACATTAACAGCTTCCGCTATCTGCTTCTGCTACAGCTCAAAGTCTCCTCCAGTTATGACAAGCAGTGATGTTACCACTGATGGAGGTGGGTAACAGCTGTTGATTTCCTTTTACTGAGTGAATAGAAAGCACCTTACATTCTGGAGAAGATGGTACTTATACAAAAAACACAAATAGAAGAGGTGTATTCTAAATAGCCTCAATTTGCCTGACAAATGACTTATGCTTATTTTAAAGGATCATATCCTAGTCCCATGGAAGTTCTGCCACAGACTTGAATGGGACAGAGATTAGGCCTCTGTATTCAGCGGAAGGGGAGGGGGGGTAACCACTTCCACAAACAAATGAAACTAATCAAATCCCAGACACAATTAATCACTGGCTCTGTCAGACCTGATGAATCGCTCCAGCCTTTAAAAATGCATCTTATAAACAGGAAGCGCCGTAAGTCAGTAAACATCCAGACAAAAAAAAAAAAAGAAGCTGGTCGGTTTAGAATTATACCTTTCCCCACAGAGTTCAAATATTTCTACAATGAAGACAAAACTATTAAAAACACTCATAACTGAAACGAGACTGTGCACAATTCCAAAGTGCTGAGGCAATAGGTACAGCAAAAAGTTACTTAGCCATGAGGTAACCAGATGATCATCTTCAACATTACAAAAGTAGGGAAGGCAGAGAGAGGAAAGGAAACTGCTTCTCCAAATGGAATAGTAGGGATACTTCAAGCATTAGACACATCAGTGGAAAACAATGGTAGCAGCAGATTAAACAGCAGTAATTATTATACCCTTAGAATACAGGCAATCATTCTGGTGCACCACTTATCCACCTTCCAAAAAGCATGTCATCCATGAAGTATTGCTTCAGAAGTAGGGACCTAACCATTACCTTAAGAAACCCAGATTCTCAGCTCCACTAGATTCGTCAAGTCTCAAAAGCATACTCAAAGTTCTGGCATGCATGTAAAGATTTACACCCTAATTCTGGATTTGATTCAGACCAGGCTCAGCTAACCAGCTGCTAAGAAAGCTGATCTGAAAGCCTTACACAACTCTACATGCTACACCGCACGCAGCACTGACCTATCCACATACAGAACTCTATACGCCTTTTGCAATGTTTAGCTCTGTTCAAACTACGCACAAAAAAAATGAATTGTTCTCTTCTGAATTACAAAAAAATTCAAAACCCCAAGGACTTGATCCTGCTGCCAATGAAATTAATGACAATGCTTCTTAGTGGGACCAGAATCAGGGCTAAAGTTTAATTTCCATCAGGAAAAAAACCCCATGCAAAGTCCAAGCAGCAACTTAAATAGACTTGCCCCATATGTCTTTGGATATCTTCTAATGCTGTGCAATATTGTGAAAGCAATGAAGCTTCATTGCTTTCAACCATTTTCCACCCCTCCCTATCATTGCATTCAAACACAATCAAGGGAAAGGACCTTTTTGGCATAAGAGAAATTTCACTCAATTATGTGGACAATTTGGAAATCTCACTTAAAATAAAATAAATAAATATTGCTTGTAAATAAGAATTTGTGCGGTAGACAACTTCCTACAATACATGTACATTCATATACAACTAAAATACTTACTTATGGTCCTAGTGCAAAGCCTCTGTCAGCATGACATGTCCAATATCGGCACAAACAGAAAACATGTCCTTTTTATCTGCCTAGCTGAGTTATGTGCAGCATTGCTCTGCACTTTCCTACAGAACTAGCTATAAGGGTATAATGAAGTAGATGACAAAGTCAAAGGTTTAACAATAGTGGCACACAATGGTTTAAACTTAAGTGCCTCTTGGGTTATGGGAACTCATCTAAATACTGATTTAGAGCTGATTAATCAAAAAAAGGTATTACTAGAGTCCTATAACCATGTTTAGGCATTAGACACCATAGTATGTAGTTGTGTATTCAATTGTTCTACTTACTTATTTTAGTACCATAGTAGCTAGATGTCCAGAGCAACACATTTATTTTAGAAGTTTCTATCACCAGTTTAGCAAGACCGTGCAAAGCATTAATTCTGCACCCAGGGACATGAGCATCTAGAAGATGGTAAACAGTATGCTTTTTAAAATAGCACCTGTACTGGGAAAAGTGTAACAGCTTCCAAAAACCTTCCACATTAAGAAAACCAGGTTCTAGTCAAAGCAGAGTAAGCAACTAGTTAAGAATAGCTGGAAACTTACACTAACAGATCAATCATTAAAGTGAATTTAGAGGAAGGATCAAGTATTTGCAGGCAGGAAACATCAAGAACTAATCTGAAGATGCAACTTTAGGCACAGAAAGAGTGAAAGTAAAGAGGTGAATACACAGCCCCAAGTCCCACGTCTATTAGCTTCCACTCTCATAAGTGAGCAGAGAACATGGACACTATAATTTCAAGATGTTAGGGTACGTCTACATTAGCCCCCTAGATCGATCTACGGAGGCTAATGAGGGCGACCGAAATTGCAAATCAAGCCCGGGATTTAAATATCCCGGGCTCGATTTGCATGTTCCCGGCCTGTCACCATTTTAGAAACTGACTAGCCTGAAGTAACTGCCCGCATCTACACGCGGCAGTGAAACGGGATTCCGATTTAAAGCCCCTACATCGAATTAGCTGGTAAACCTCATTGCAGGAGGAATACCAGCTAATTCGAGTTAGGGCTTTAAATCGGATCCCATTTCACTGCTGCGTGTAGACGTGGGCAGTTACTTCGGGCTAGTTAATTTCTAAAATGGCGACAGGCCGGGAACATGCAAATCAAGCCCGGGATATTTAAATCCCGAGCTTGATTTGCAATTTCGGTCACCCTCATTAGCCTCCGTAGATCAATCTAGGGGGCTAGTGTAGATGTACCCTTAGAGAAATATTAACTGGATTGTCACATAGTGTCCCAACAATGCATTCACAATGCATCTATATTTTAGAACAGCCTGCTTTTAGATGTTTTAATTTGAGAATTTAAAATAAGATCCAGAATATTGTGGGAGATTTTTATATGGTGAATGAAAGATAACTGATTTAAACCAGACTCAGTGGGCCTCTGGTGGTTAGAATCAATTTAAACAAGACACAGATTATTTCCTCTGGATAGGTCTGTCTAGAAAGGCACGCTTTGATCAGTCAAAAACCAAGCTGCAAATCAAATTGCATGGAGTTTGCCACTATTGTTTCACCGTTAAGTAAACATCAATATTTTAAGATACACTGGAAAAAATACAACGCGCCACGAGCCCCTCTCATAATAGGATATTTAAATGTCTGAAAACCATATTCTGTAACAACTTGTCTGAATTAGAAATGTTGAATACTAAACACTATTTTAACATACTTGTAAATTAAGACTTGTAACAGTAAATGGTACCTACACACTCTATGGCAATGAAGACGCTGGCTCATTTTGTCAGTTTTATGGGATTACTAATTCCCTTCAAATACACTTCTGATTAACAGAACTTTTTGAATTCAAGTCTCTTCAAACCAAAAGGTGCTAGGTATGTTCATTGAATATGAAACCCAGTGATTTATGCTACAGCCAAATTTAGCAGTCTTAATCCTTTGGAGTGCTACATTTTGAACTATGGGAGTTGACTACACTATGCTAATGTACATGTGCCTTTGGATCAAAAGAACATGAAATTGTAGATATTAACTCCCCCAAATCAATCTGTCAGCCATAGCTTTGTGGTGGAAAACTGACAAAAAGATGCTGCCTCTTTATTGGTTATAAAAATTTAATCAGGTAACTGACACACACACACTTAATGCTAAATAGAGTTCTGATCTTGGTTCTTTTGTTCCACATGATACAGCGCAAGGAGAGTCACTTCTATAACAAACGGTTGGAGATCTATACGGAGCGCCAGATCAGTCCGTTCTTACTGGGCTCCAAAAAATTCTTTATCAAAGCTTCAATGACTTTCTGTAGTAGTTCTTCCAGAAAGGTTTTGTCACTAAAGGGAGAAATGAAATGGCTGAAGTGAAGAGTAATATTACCCCACAAAGGCAGCTTCAACTCTCAAACAAAATTTGTTTCAGTTTCAAAAACCTAGAAGTCTTCTTGCCATTCAGCTAATTATAACGTTCTTACTTCCTGAGCTTTCAGCTTTAAAGCTCAATCTGTTTACTTCATGAAAAAGACAATGGAGAGGTGATCTTGATTACCGTTTCAAGTAACTTCAGGAGGAGAAAACATCTTGTGCTAAAGGGCTCTTTAATTAGCAAGGAAAGGCATAAAAAGAACTAATGGCTGGAGCTGAAACCAGACAAATTCAAATTAGGCACAAATCTGAAACACTGAAAGGGATTAACCACTGGAACAAACTACCAGAGAAATGGGTTCTCAGTTCTTTGGACTCTTCAAATCAAGGCTGTCCTGGAATATGTGAGTTAGGCTAACAAGTGACTAGGCTCAACAATGTGGTAAATGGGTGAAATTTAAGGATCTGTGATACACAGATGTTCATACCAGATGATGTAATGACTCTAAAGCCATCCATTGTACATTACATACCCACTGGATGCAAGAGGAATTAACTCACTCTATCTGATATTAAGTAGAGATAGGTCAAATTACTTTATACCCTCTGTTTAGATCAGCTTTAGCCATTTTGACCTTGCCTGGGAATTGGCAAGAGAAGACTTAAAATACAAACACTGACACAGAAAAGCATCTTATCTAGCATAGCACTCCATTCCTGCTGGTGACCAAAGGATAATGCTTCAGAGGGAAACATTCAACCTTTACCATTCATCTAGCTGAGCAGTGCTATTATATCAGGGAGGAAGTGCTTTTCTGTTATGTAGGTGCTGATCTTAAATTCTGGAGTAGAAGGTACTGATAGCCCTTCTATCCTGCAGAGTTAAAACACACACTCTTTTTAGACTTTCAAATAGTTAATTCTTTACAGAAAATTAAGCTATTTCTTTGCATTGATGACTAAAACAATCCAAACCAGCAAGACATGGGCACATGTTCGGGGTCTGAACCAAAGCCCAAACAAACCAATGAAGTCTTTCGATCAACTGCAGTGAGGTTTGGATCAGGCCATTTCTGAGTAACTAGTTCATTGTTTCAGAGGGCTAGCTGTGTTAATCTGTATCTTTAAAAACAAGGAGCAGTCCTGTGGCACCTTAGAGACTAATATATTACATTCATGAGCTTTCATGGGTAAAACTTTATAATCGGATAAAGTGGATTTTACCCATGAAAGTTTATGATCTAATACATACGTTAGTCTCTAAAGGTGCCACAGGACTACTTGTAGTTTATTGCTGTTCCTCTCTACACTGTTCTTGTCCATTTACAACCCTCAGTTGCATCATATATATCTGTAAGATGGTCTATATGAGTTCCAGCAAATGTCTTTGCTGGCAGATTACTGGACATACAAAGATAATTTGCCTCACTTATTTTCTTCAGCTTCCTCTCTTAAGCAGGAAAAACACATCAGAAGTATATAGAAAGTCAGCTTGTTCGTGCAGTATTTCAGATTTGAAGGGAAAAAAAGTCTTAAATGGATTGAGAGCTGCCAAACTGACATGCATCCCCATGAGTGTCTACAAAGATCATATGCAATCAAATAAAGAACTGCTGGCAAGGGTCAAAATTCAGAAAATTACTGTTAACAATAATTACTGTTACAGTCCACTTTGAGTTGCTATTATCCTGGCTCTAGTCAAACAGAAATTTATTCAAGGACCACCATTGCCTCACTATGATAAGCAGTTATTAACTGCAGTGTGTAAACTGGAAGTTAAATATATTCAAATTTGGTGATAGTTGCATAAATACCAACATATGCGCTTAAATACATGACCTGACTTTTCCCAAGGGCAGAGCACCCATGGCTGACTGACTGCATGGAATGAGCATGCTTTGCACCCTGAAAATAAGGCCACTTGACGTGTCTGTCTTTACTTTTCAAACACGGAAGGGCCTTAAAGTCTAGGTGGCTCTCACCTGGGAGTAGTGTGGCCATCCTAAACCCTTTCCTTCCAAGAGCAATAAACACTGACAAAATAGATGGCACATGGTGGTATAAATGTTTCTCCCCAAAAAGGGGCATTTGGGACACTGAAAAGGAGTTGTTTGGTTTTTTTGAAAAAAACAAAGTGGGAAGAGATTAACCAGAACCACTGTCAGAGGGAGGAGAGTTTTATACTGCTGCACAACTCACTGAAGCAAACATTTCATAGCCATTTCACACTATATTCATCCTAGGTTATCCCTACAAGAAGGATGGGAAGGTGCCTCCTGCAGTTCTTGGACCTCTCAGTATGAGCAGAGCTTGACTAGGAGTGAAAGAAAAGCCTTTGCTCCTGGATGAAAGTTGGGGGCAGGGGAAGAAACAGACTGAACAGCAAACTTGTGACATTTAACGCGTCCATTTTATCCACTGCTAACAGTTTTAGCAGTTAACCCTCCTGAGCAAATCCATGCATGTCAGTGGCTGGGGAGGCAGCTGAACAGCCTGTAAACATCTGTCCGTAAAGTTATGTGCATTATAGCCAACAACTAGGTTGGGGAAGCTCTTATTTTTGGAGTATGTGTCTCTCCTAATGCATGTCCTCCTACAGGTCTGTGGAAATGTTTTAATGATGAAGGTGCAGCTCCAATACGCCCTGTTCAAGAAAAAAAGACTGAGCAATGTAGAGGAAAAAAAAAAAAGACAGATTCAGCAAACCTAATGTTTATGCAATGCAGAAAGGAGAAACCCTCACCTCCGCTCAGGCCGTGCACACATCTCTGCATAGTACTTGATCTTTGGCTCAGTTCCACTTGTCCGGAGGGTGGCAACACACCCATTTTGAAAGGTGAAGGTGATCATTTGACTGTTTTTACTCACAGGCAACACCTAACATACAGGTTAAAACATTATATCAACATTCATTTTCAACTCCTTGCTATATTAACCATTATTCACTGCATACAAACTGACACATTGCAAAGTGGACAATATGAAAATTAGTTTCCGATGACCTAGTATTGTCTACATGGGGACTTTAGCCAACTTATAGCTGATCTGGGATGTGGATTTTTCACATCCCTCTGACAGATATAGTTAAAACCAATCCAATTTTCTAATATAGACTGGGCCTTAGTCATCAATGTGTAAAACTATTTTAATTAATTCATGGATATCTTTGTAGAAAATATAAAACATTGTTTCATGGATAATTCAATTGTTTATGAAAGATTTTATCTGCTACTCGTATCCTTTTAATCCAAGGTGTTTAAATTACTTTGAAGCTACTGAACCTTTCTATAACTTAAATGAGTTTCCTTTAATTAGCATCTTGAATAAAAGACTTGGTCATAAACTTTGTCACCTGTTTCATTTACGGGTTTTGATTTTAAAAGTTTGATTGGGAACATAGTTGAAAATCTTAATAGAATGGACACTTGTTTCTATCTCACCAAACATAGTTCAATTACATAATCATCAAGTCTGTGCTTTAGGCTAGTGGCCTTCTGCTAATGGGGATAGATATGAGCATTATTGTGAACATTGTTTAAAGTTGTTCTAGTTTATTATTTATGTGAAAGAGTATAGGGAAGACTTTAATGTGATGGATTTAATTGTCTATCACTTATTGTCAAGAAAAGATACTATATAATTATATAGCATATAATCACTCTTCCATCGAGATAGCGCCCACTTCATGGGAAGACAGATTACCTCCACTGACAAGAGAACCCCTCCTATTAGTGTGGATAGTGTGTACACTGAAGTGCTACAGCTGTGTCACTGTGGTTAAGTGTAGACAAGCCCTACATTGATATCCCAAATATTAGCTGTACAGTATCCTTCTGTATCACAAAATTAACTTAATGTACTCATTGACAGGCTCAGAAAACAAAGGGTTAAAATGTTAGCTACTAGATTAATTCTCTCACAAAGTATTGTGTAACTCACCGATTTCTTGTTAAGCTGGCTACTATCATAGCCAGTGGTAACATCCCGTACATGTAATATATCATAAGCGCCACAAGACTTTGGATAAGATTTTGGGGAATCAAAGTTCCGAAGCTTTTCGAATATCCTTTTGATAGTAGAAGGGTCATAGCACAAGAAATAAGAGGTCTTTGAAATGTGATATCCATACCTACAAGGGAAAATATTATTTTAATTGCAAGAGTCATGGTCTTCTGCACACTTTAAATCTACAGAGGGATCAATTATTCAGAACAGTGACCATGAATCTGCATATGCATGAGTATACACATAGTATTATGCAGACCCTGGAACTTTCAAGCAGATTTCACTATATTTTTAGAAGCCAAGTTTACTTTTTAGAATATTTCAAGGCCTTTTGATTTTAAAAGATCGCCTACTCAATGTAAAATGATGAAAGAAGGTCTCAGCCTGTTTGCAGACCCAAAAGCACTGAACTTCACCAATTCACCCAAAAGGGAGGATCAGCAGGAAATTAATGTATAGTAACCCTCCAATCACAGAAATGGACTGAATCCAGTTGAGAACACTTGAAATTTGTGACCCTAACAATACAGAATCCCCATCTGGAGCCTGGAAAATTGTGCTTATAGTGGAGACTTGATCCACTCCCTATTTCCATGAATGCATCTGATGAAGTGGTTTTTACTCACGAAAGCTTATGCCCAGACAATCTGTTAGTCTTTAAGGTGCCACAGGACTTCCTATTGTTTTTCCAGACAGACTAACATGGCTACCCCTCTGAAACTAATCTCCATGTTGCTGTCCCTGGTCAGATCCATAACTCTTCCCTATTCTTCCTTGACCTCCCAGCCTCCAAATACTCCTGTTTCTTTCTGGACCCACAGACCGGCCTAATTCTTGTCACGCTAACCCTTCCTCACCTTCTCCTATAACAGTTCTCAAACTTTTGCAATGCAAAAACCCCTGTTTGGACTTACATTTTTTTGTTGTCTCCTAAACAAGCTTCTAATTTTATAATAATAAGAATATGGAGATATACCATCTCATAGAACTGGAAGGGATCTTGGGAGGTCATTGAGTCCAGTCCCCTGCCCTCACAGCAGGACCAAGTACCATCCCTGAGATTTGCCCCAGATCCCTAAATGGACCCCTCAAGAATTGAACTCACAACCCTGGGTTTAGCAGGCCAATGCTCAAACCACTGACTTATTCCTCCCCGTGGGGATGTGCAACCTCTGCCTCGCCTCAGGCCCCGCCCCCCACTCCAACCCATCATGCAAAACCCCACCCTTACTCCACCTCTTTCTGTTGTCACTCCACCCTGCTCCTCCTCTTTCCAACCCACGCACACTGTATTAGTTCTCCAATCCTGTTATTGTGCTCTGTTGAGTTAGTCCTGCCACAGTCTACACATGACAGAGTGAGCTCAGTACAGCAGCAATCAGAATAGTGTCCAGTATCATTTTGATGGGAGACATTTAAAAACACAAGCTAATCCACAGGACAAAGCAACAGCAGCAACATTATTTTCAAATTAATAAATGACTACCACTTCCTTTTTAGAAGCTAATCTCTCAGGAAACCTAGGAGCATCTAGCACAGTGGTCCCCAACCTTTTGGGGCTGCCCATGCGCCCGGGAGCCGGGGCGCAAGAATGACTTGGGCCAGCCCTGGTCACTCGGCGGGCGCACATAAATGCCTCAGCGGGTGCTATGGCGCCCGCGGGCACCACGTTGGGGACCACTGATCTAGCATAATAGAGACTCAGGCAGAATTAGGTATCTGGAAAAAGATACTTGGGAAAAGTAGCAGTGATTCAAATATTGATATAAACCCAGAATTTCAAAACTTGAAACAAAAATGCACCATTTCCCCTGTGATTAAACTGCAAATTTCAAGGTTTTAAATGATTCCTTTAAGTGGCCACCGAATGTGATGAACTTCAGCTTGCATGGGTGTTGCTGGCGCATGCCCCCAAATGCTGTGGATAGGAGGGGCAAGGAGCCATAGCCTGAGGGTACATCTAGACTACAGGCTTTTGTCAACAGAGGCTTTGTCGACAGATACTGTCGACAAAGCCTCTGTCGAAAAAGAGTGTCTAGACTACAGCCAGTTCTGTCGACAAAGCAAGCCGCTTTTTCGACAGAGTGTAGATGCTCTCTTTTGAAAAAGCAGTGTGGATGTAATAGCGCCTTTTTTCGACATAACTGTCAAAAAAAAGGTGTTATTCCTTGTAGAATGAGGTTTACTGCAATCGACAAAACTGCCACGTTCTGTCGACTTACTGTCGACAGAACTCTGCGGTAGTGTAGACGCAGGTATAGTTTGCTCAACAAAAGTCCACCTTTGTTGACAAAACCCTAGTCTAGACACACCCCAAGAGGCCTGGGAGACTAGCAGTGTGGGAACCTGGCACCCGCACTAGGTGTTGGGCTCCTACTGCACTCACCAACAGCGATGGGAAGTAGAGAAACACAGCCTTGGCCTACTCCACTCCCCCCCTGGTTCCCAGCTATGTCACTCAGGGGAGGACTTAGAACTGCCCCCCTACTCTCTCAACTATAGGAAGCAGAGTTACATGGCTGGATAAGCTGAGAGGGCTGGAGTCGCCTCACTCTGTTTCCTCCCCACTGCTGTTGAGTGTGGGGGGGCCCAACCAACCTGTTTCAATCTGTTAACTAGCAAACTTTCTTAGCATCCCCAAAGTAATTTGTTTTTACGTTTATGTAGCACCTTTAAACCCTGATAAGATGGGAAATGGTGGAACAAAATGGAAATGAAGAAGATACACAAAGAGGAAGGAACCAAACAACATAGCAAGACAGATGCTGTACTGGAGGCAAAAAGAGGATAAGGTAAACCAAGTACAACTCAGAAAAATCATAACTGAAAGCTATTGAAGGTACATAGGCAGAAGTTATGCCTGTAGTAAGAGATGGTCAGACTGAAAGCAGTTGTGAGGGCTCTGTATTTTGCATGAAATAAAGCAGCATTAATCAAGATAGTTTACACTCCAAGCACTTTACAAAATTACAGGTAGTTAACTTTAAAAAAAAGCACGTTCCCAAAAGGCTTAGTTTAAGAATAAATTTTCAGGTGAAGAGTTCATTGTTAATTTTAAAAATCTTGTGATTTCCTGAAAAAAATCAAATATATACCCTAAATATGGGATTGCATTTAGTCCCTATATACCCCTTGATTTTGCCTGTATTTCTATACTTAATTTGCCCCCTCTCCTTAAACACGATATGAAAAGAACCTCAACAAGAGGTCAGAACTTCTCTTGCAAGATGTTTAAACAAGCAAAAATTAGTAGGTAGAAGTGTATAATTAAACTCATTTAATAGTAGATTTCCAAAGATAACAAATATAAACATCATCCTTGCTAATAGGACTCTTTCAGGTATTTATTCTAGTAGCCAAGTTTTTTTTTTTTTTTATCGTCCCTGCCTATCTGAATCAGAGTTGACAGGCATCATATTTTTCTGAACAATACATGCATATTTAATGTAATTTACATTTATATCTTGTTAAATGTTTTATATTGCACTTATTTTGTACCAAAGAAATATGTCCTATTAGCAAGTGACAGATACTATTCTGATTTTGATAGCGCTTAGAAAATTATGTTTGATTATGCAAAGCTCTTAAAAAAAAATCGAAGGAAAGTAGAGCATGTTAAAACAGAACTTACATTTCATATATTTCAGTTAGTTGCTGTGCCAATGTTAGGTTCTTGGTTTCCAGATAAGATGCCATTTCAGCTATAACCACAGCTGCACTCACGCCATCCTTATCCAACACTGATGTGCCACACATGAAACCTGACAATCATAAGACTAATGTTCAGAGAAGTGCTCTCCATATATTACCATTTATTTTACTTGGGCGAAGTGTTAAACTTCAGGTGCCCTTTGTGCACACAAGACTAGACACACCTCCAACTTGTACCACTCTATGCATAAGCTACGCCCACCTGCCCAGTAAGCTAGCCAGCCTAAGAGTTATAGGGGTGGGAAGATGCATGGAACAACTTATCAGTTTCAGGTAGACGGTAGACAGAAGCCGTATCATGCTAAGGGCGTCACAAGGAGGAAGGAGAAAATTTGTTCCTCTTGGTTTCTGAGGACAGGACAAGGAGTAATGGGCTTAAAGTGCAGCAGGGGAGGTTTCGATTGGACATTAGGAAAAAATTCCTAACTGTCAGGGTGGTCAAATATTGGAATAAATTGCCAAGGGAGGTGGTGGAATCTCCCTCTCTGGAGATATTTAAGAACAGGTTAGATAGACATCTGTCAGGGATGGTGTAGACAGAGCTTGGTCCTGCCTTGAGGGCGGGGGGCTGGACTCGATGACCTCTTGAGGTCCCTTCCAGTCCTACTATTCTATGATTCTAAGCTACAATCTCCCTCAGATATCACACACTACACAGGATTGGTTTGAGAAGTATACTTGTGTGCTGCAGGAAGTGTGGCCCGTGAATTAGTAAGCAGCACTAGTCCTGCAAGTCAATCATAAACCAATGCCCCACAGTGCTGTCAGATGTATAGTCCTTGGGATCACATCTAAAAACCAAGGTCTTAACACCTTGCAGTTGTTAAAGGTTTCTACATTTTATGTAAGCTCAGGGATGTTCATTGTAGGACTGTGCCAATACAATTTGGCTGCACTCTGTTTCCCTAATCTCCAATTTCACTTAAGTTGGATACAGTTCCTGTGCTACACTGATATGCTTCTATGTGCTGCTAATCTGCTGCCATGTTCCATTCAAGAGGTGGATGAATTTCCATAGCTGAAGGGCTCTCTATGTAGTCCTTATCTCCCTCTAAAGGGTGTCAAGAGGCTTTGTTTGTGAAGTGCTCAGAGAGCTTCAGATGAAAGATACTACAGAAGATGTGCCAACTTTAAAAATACTATAAGCTACCCAATAGAAAAGTAAGTGTTTTAGAGATGTTGTAGTTATGCTGGCCCCAGGATATTAGAAAGACAAGGTGAAAGAAAAGCATTCAAGCTACACAGAGCTCTTCTTCAAGTTTGACTCTGTGTAGCTTGAAAGAAATTGTTCCAGTAAAAGATATAATCTCATCCATCTTATCTCTCTAGTGTTTTCACTGTTAGCCAGGATGTGCAGGGATGATGCCCAATCCTCTTTTTGCCAGAAGCTGGGAATGGATGACAGGAGATAGATCACCTGTTTTTCATTCCCTCTGGGGTACCTGGCATTGGCCACTGTTGGAAGACAGCATACTGGACTAGATGACCTTTGATCTGACCCAGTAAGGCATTATCTTCTACAACAAACAGAATACTTCAGAAGTGTACTCTACTGGATTTCTTACACCTTGTTCTGAAGAACCGGTTGTGGCCATGGTTGGAGATGGGATACTAGACTACATGGATCACTAAGCTAAGCCAGTATGGAAATTCTTATGTCCATGAGGTACAAAGTAAAGTGGACCCTGCAATGCAGACAGGAACTTAACATAAGGATGCATCAGTAAGGAGCTTTAGTAGAAGTGGCAATTGGTCAATGTACTGCTGGTACAGTTAGTTCTGAGAGGATGAATCAACTGTTAGACATTACGCATTTCCAACATTCTTTCAAAGGACAGTGTTAAGTGAACATATTTGGCAAGCAGATTAATTTACTTTTCAGTAAGGTGATCAAAAATAGTCATTAAGTGGCTCAGTCAGCAAAAAGATTAATAAAAAGCAAAGCAAAGCAAAAATCCAACATCCATTACAGAGAATGTTATCAAGTGAACTAAAGACTAGACATTAATTTAATCTGGTCCTTCAGAATTCTATATCAATGCTACAGATCTTCTGATTGTCAATATTAGTAAACAAGATGTTAAGACAACATGCACTTCAAAAAATGCAAAGAGAAACAAGTCCTAGGGATTCCTTGTCACAACCAAGGTACATTAGCAGAAAGAATACTGTTTACTAGTTTTCCACATTAAAATATTTTAATATATTGTACATACCAATAGACTCTTCAAATGCAAAAAGAACCTCTTTCCCATTGTCTAGAAGATCTTTTACTCTACTTCCAATCCATTTAAAACCAGGCAACGTTTCCTGAAAAATAAAGAGGCCACTCTATAAAAGTTGATACTACTAGAATAATGGAACACACAGGGAACATTTGCTGCTTTCACGTAAAATTAACACTATTCGCCCCGAATGCTTTTTTGTATGAAGACAAAAGTAGAAGGCCTGGAATATCTGAAAACCTGAAAAGGTAAAAGGATGCAAAAGAATTTCATGATCAACAGGACCAGAGAACGCTGGTAAACCAAATAAAATTAAGAATGGTCATATGGGGTCAGATCAATGGTCCATCCAGCCCAGTGCCAGAGGCTTCAGGGGGAATGAACAGAACAGGACATAAGAACAGCCATACTGGGTCAAACCAAAGGTCCATCTCGTCCAGTATCCTGTCTTCTGACAGCAGGCAATGCCAAATGCCCCAGAGGGAGTGAACAGAACAGGAAATCAAGTAATCCTTCTCCCGTCATACATTCCCAGCCTCTGACAAAGGCTAGGGATGCCATTCCTACCCATCCTGGCTAATAGCTATTGACGGACCTAACCTCCATGAATTTATCTAGTGCTTTCTTGAATCCTGGTCTTCAAAACATCCTCTAGAAAGAAATTTCACAGGCCGACCATGTGCTGTGTGAAGAAAAATTTCCTTTTGTTTGTTTTAAACCTGTTACCTGTTAATTTCATTTGGTGACCCCTACTTCTTATGTTATGGGAAATAGTAAATAACTTTTCTTTATTCACTTTCTCCACACCAGTCACGGTTTTATAGACCTCTATCATACTCCCCCTTAGTCTCCTCTTTTCTAAGCTGAAAAGTCCTAACCTTTTAAATCTCTCTTCATATGGGACCCATTCCAAACCCTTAATCATTTTTGTTGCACTTTTCTGAACCTTTTCCAACACCAATATATCTGTTTTGATATGAGGTGATCACATCTATTTGCAGTATTCAAGATGTGGGCGTCTCATGGTTTTTTAGAGAGGCAATAAGATGTTCTCTGTCTTATTCTCTATACTTTAATGATTTATCGAGTTACTCCTCCATGTGTGTTGGGTGAAAGGCGAAAGGCAAGCCCCAGGCCCACCCCTTCTTCCTGAGGCCATGATTATTACCAGCCCGATCCTTCCAGGCCATATGGAGAGCTGTGGCTGCGTGCTGCAGTCCTGGCCCAGCAGCTCTCTCTCTCCACCCGGCTGCTGCATCACAGCTCATTGCTCCCAGGCAGCCGGGCTGCTGAGCTGGGCCGCCTTCCCCGGCGGCCAGGAGTCAGGCTGGTGCGCTGCCGCCCCAGCCTTCCCTGGCAGTGGCCCTAGCTGTAGGCGCTTATGTAGGCAATTTTGGGAAGGCTTTACCCTTGCTTTGCCTACAATACTGACCACCCATGAACTCCTCCCCTGTTCACCAGTTTGAGTTTCTGGCATTCAGAAGTTTAGGAAGAACCAGAGCATGGGTTGTATTCCTGACTATCTTGGCTAATAGACCTATCCACCAGGATCTTATTTTTTTTTTTAAACCAGATGTACTTTTGGCCTTCAGAAAATCTCATGGCAACAAGTTCCACAGTTGACTGTGCGCTGTGTGAAAAGTACTTCATTATGTTCATTTTAAACCTGTTGCCAATTAATTTCCAAGGGGTGACCACTGGTTCTTGTATTATAAGCAACTAACACTTCCTTATTCACTTTCTCCAAACCACTCAGGATTTTATAGGCCTCTATCATACCCATCACCTTAGTTGTCTTTTATAAAAAGAACAGTTCCAGTCTTTTTAATCTCACCTCATACAGAAGCTCCTCCATACACCTAACCATTTTGGTTGCCCTTTTCTCTAACTTTTCCAATTCTGTTTGAGATGGGGTAACCCGGAGTGGACGTTTTCAGACAACTATACACAACTCAAGTAGCAATAGTGAATGCAGAACTCTTTTTTTTTTTTTGAACTCTTGATTGAAATTATGACAATGGATCACATATATTTCTAGAATAAATATTTTCCAACTCAAAATACAGTATTTAGTGACAGACTCCAGAATGTTCACTAGAGGGCAGCACTTAAGTAGATTAACAGCACTATAGGATAGTAATTTCATACATATTTTAGGATTTTTTGCTCTTCATTGTTTGACAAAATAGAAAAAAATCTTCTAGGGTTTTCATACGGTCCTAACTGACACAATTATACTAAACAAGACCAGAATCTTATTTAATATGTTTTTTCAAACATGATAGTCACAGAGCTCTAGGAATCTGAACAAAATCCATTGCTTGTATTGGATTTACAAGAAAAGTGGTTCCCTTCAGAGCAGCCCCTCTTTTTTTTTTAAGTATGTGAGGAAGTGACAGAAAATAAAAAAGGATTAGTGTCATAGGACAGTCCCAATCACATTATTACAATTAACTAAAATCTAGCTCAAACCTCAAGTGTCAAATCAAAATAAAAATATTGAATGATATATTTCATATTCTTTATTAAATATTTTTATAAATATGAATATATTTTATGCAAAATATTTCACATAACATGTCCCTTTGAAAGTTATAATCTGCTGAATGTGTATATTCTATTTGTGTGCTTATATCATTCCTGGATTTGAAGTTAGAATTATGAAGAATAGATCTAGACAAACTGAGGACCATTAGTGGTAATTATGGAACTTAATGGCCCAGTATTTGGAACAATGATCCATGAATAGTCTTGCTTTTCCTGTGAGCCTGGACTATGGTTGAGCCTACAAAGACATGTGATCATGTCTCCCAGTGCAGGAATGGAATCCATCTTGAATTTTGTACTTTTCCATAGAGGTATGGGAATTTCCCACCTTGGGAAATTCTATATAATAAACAAGGATTTATCTTCAGCTGTCTTCACAGACTGCCTCCTCACCCCAAGAGGATACACCTAGAAACAAAAAAAATCCTCTAAAGAACTCTAAGACGGGGTGGACAAGAAATGCTCTACACAGGTCAGAAAGAACACCTCAGGCCTGAGCAGGACTTTACCTGAAATAAGAACTAGGGTGAGAAATTATGTTTTGTAACAACTTCTCTTAGGATATTAGGTGTAGTTGGCATGTTTGGTTTTATTTTAATGTCTTACTTTGATCGGTCTTATAATTTACAACCACTTAAATCCTACTTTTTACACTTAAAAATCACTTTCATTAGTAAACCCAGTGTAAATAATTGTTACCAGGAAAAGGGGGACAAAGCTGTGCATCTCTCTCTTTCATTGATAAAGGGGGCAAACAACTTATGAGCTCACTCTGTTTCAACTTTATGCAGAGTAAGACGGCTCTATCTGGGGCTTTAGTCCCATTGGTGCTGTGCACCTGAGTGCTGTGTCAAGCCCTGTAATTGAGCCTTCCCAGAGCTGAGCTGCTCTCATTGCTCTGCTATTGGCTGTGATCCCAACACTGCCATTGTGGGGGGAAGACCAGAGGTTCTGGCCCAGCAGGACAAGGTGAGGGGGCACCCCATAGGGCAGGTAGGTATGCTCAGTTGTATTTTCAGCATATCAAATGATAGTCTCAAGGGGATCTCTGTGACCGAACCCGTCAAATATAGTTTATGTAAATTTAAACTCTACTGATTAGGTTTCATGTCACAGATCTGAGTGCACAACAATTTTTGCACATGCTCCCCATCGCCACACAATAAAAATGGACTCCCCTCTTAAAGGCAGAGGTTTGAGTTATTAGACCCATTTTAGGATACTGAACCCAAAAATTAACCTTGCAATTCTTTAAGGCTAGAGAGCAATTCTTTAAAGCTAGAGGGCATCAAACTGCCTCACCAGAGCACCTTCCAACTCTTCAGACAGATATTACAGTCTGCACACTCTGCAACATGGATTAGCAGGAAGCACACATGCTAATCTGCAAGGTAGATAAATGAGATCTAATGGGTAAACTGGCAGTCCCAAATGAAGCAATGAGTAAAAGACTTTTTTGGAGGTGGATGTAACAAGGCAACAGAATCAGTTATGATAGCAATGGCTATAATATTCCTCCTGAATGTAACACCTGGGGATTACACCACACATAAGCCACCCTTACTTCAAAGTGAAATCCTTCTTTAAGTGCAATCGCCTTCAAAATTTTAGAGGAGACTGTGGTTGCTAACATGTAAACGCTCTTCACATCAGCTTCTTTGGAACTGTTGACCTTCCAGCTCCTGAACATCCACCACCCAAACAAAGCAGCCAGCTCGTTGCCAGTGAATACCTTCCAACGACCACTGCAAACAGGATGGAAACAGCATCAATCACTTCCTGTAAGTTTCTCAGGAGCATGCATTATGAGTCAAAGATTGCACAACATATTCAGTGAACAAGCTGTCATTCTACCCTAAAAAAATCAGCTCCATGAACAGCACACTAAGGCTAAGTCTAGACTGCAAGCCTCTTTCAAAAAAAAAAAAAAAAAAGCATCTAGACTACAACCAGTAGTTTTGAAAAAGCAAGCCGCTTTTTCGAAAGAGAACATCCAGGCAGTCTGGATGTTCTCTTTTGAAAAAGCACAGTTTGCCTTACATAGCGCCTTTTTTCAAAAGAGCACTTTCGAAAAAAGGCGTTATTCCTCATAAAATGAGGTATTCCACGGTAGAACACACAGCAGTTTTTTCAATTTCCTTTTGAAAGAATGCGGTAGCAGTCTAGACGCAGGGGAAGTTTTTTTGAAAAAAGGCCACTTTTTTCGAAAAAACCCTGAAATCTAGACACACCCTAACAGGGCTCTGTGCTATCTTGTCTCAATGCTTTCCACCCCAAATTTGCTGTTTACAAGTTAAAATGTGCATCCCCGTTGACAGCCCTAAATAACCCAGAAAGAACCAGTCACCAATAATAATGTCTTAGCAATTACGCCTGTGCAATCCCTTTGTCTTCAATGGGGTTGCATAAGCAAATGGGTTGGCCAGGATTTAGTTCTGCTTTGCAAGTTAACAACCATTGAGGATTCAGGTATGTTAACATCCAGCTCACTCTACCATAGCTGTATTGATTCAACAGGGTGTGCCAAAAAGTAGTAAAAATATATGGTCATCACAGATACTATGTTTACAATCACTTTTCATGACAAATCTTTAGTGACAGGGTTTAACTAATCTTCCTTAAAATGCATCATTTTGATAACAGAAAAAAATGAAGACTTTACTAGTAAAAACATCTCAATATGATCTAATGTCACATTGTTAAGGAGTAAAGTGATAAATCTAAGTGACTATCAACAAGAACATGGAGTAGCTAGTTCCCTACCACCACCACCACCCACACATTTCTCTCAAAGGTAAGGTTAAAATGAAAGGTCCCATTTCTTACTGTTCTTGTAGCTCTGCCACCGCCAATCTGTCTGCATCAGGATCAGTGGCCACCACCACCCTGGCACTTTCTTTCTCTGCAAGCCTCAAAGACAACTCCTGAAAAAGGCCATTTAGAAATTATATGCAGGTAATCAACTATGTTGTAGTCCTCAAGTGTATTAACTGCTGACATTCGTACATACTCAGTTCTGACTATTACATTTCAAAACAAGTGGAAACCCCTCTGCCCCCCCCCCCTTTTTTTTTAAGTGACTGAACTAAAGAAATAAATACCAGCACAGATTCTCCTTCTTCAGGATTTGGACATTTGACAGTAGAAAAATCTGGATCTGGATCTTTTTGTTCAGGTACTGGAATGGGAGGCTTAAAACCAAATGCTTTAAAAGCTAACTGCACGTAGTCATGCCCAACACCATGGAAAGATGTATGAATGAACTTCAAGTTGGTTTTTGTGTTCAGTTCCCTGAAAAAGGAAAGCAGCCTTCAATTAATGTTACAGGTTATTTTACAAAATGCTGTTTAATTATGAATCATGATGAAATGCCAAGACAACATGACTGAAGTTTACAGCAAAACTGCTCATTCTGCAGAGGTCTAAGGTGCCATCAAAGAACATGTGGAAAAGGAACATTTCTACTGTAAGTATACAATTCTGTCTCTCGCTCGAAACTGGAATCTTTGCCTCTGCTGCTCGGCAAATCTCTGAGAAGGAGACATTTATTTTCCTCTCTATGAAACTCATGCCTCTATCAGAAACAGTGATCAGTCTGTTATGCATGGCAAAAGCAGAAGGCCAGGGCTAAATCACTTAAGTTTAAGGTAAATACCTACATGTGGGGCACAAAAATATATCACAGAAAAGATGTACAAAACCCCATTAATTTAGTTCCTCATGAATCCCTCACCCCAAGTTGATTGCATATACAGTAAACTTCCGATAATCCGGCACCTTTGGGACCCAGGGGGTGCCGGATTATAAAATATGCCGGACTATCGGAAGGGGGAGCTATGAGAGGTGTGTGGGGGGGGGGGGGGGTGCTGCCGGGCTTCCCCGGGCTTCCCTGAGTCAGCTCTTGGTCAATTTCAGCAGCGGCTGACTTGGGGACGCCTGGGGCAGCGCAGCTGGGGTGCTGCCAGGTTGATCCAGTAGCGCCGAGGAGCGGCGGTGAGGGACCAACCCAGCAGCACCCCAGCTGCTCTGCCCCAAGCGTCCCCGATTCAGCCGCTGCTGAAATTGACCAAGAGCTGACTCCAGGAAGCCTGAGGCAGAGCAGCTCTGCCCCGGGCTTCCCGGAATCAGCCGCTGGTCAATTTCAGCAGCGGCTGAATCAGGGACGCCTGGGGTGCTGCCGGGTTAGTCCCGCAGCCCCCAGGAGCAGCGCTAGGGGACCTACCCTGCAGCGCCCCAGCTGCTCTGCCTCCGGCTTCCCCGATTCAGCCACTGGTTAGTTTTAGCAGCGGCTGAATAGGGGAAGCTGGAGGCAGAGCAGCTCCAATGGTCCGGCTGCGGAGCACTTCCGGGTTCCTGATGGTGCCAGACCATCAGGAGTGCCGGACCGTCAGATGCTGGACCAATGGAGTTTTACTGTAGTACTTTCCCAATCCTTATTTATTTTTAAAGTTGGACCTACATTCATCATCACAGGTCAGAAACTATTACACTTTGACAAGTTTCTGAAGTGAGCCCTGCATTAGTGTGAGAGTTATGTTATAGTCTTCTCCTTAAAGCACCTGTGATAACAGATCTTTTTCAGATCCTCCATATAGCTTTTAGAAATTTCCTCCAAAGGATCTTGTGTAAGATGACTGGTGTCTACTAGATTCTCGTTCCACGAACCATTCCATGGTTCAACACATTCTTCTATACATTTCAGGATTTCTTTGTCGTGAGGAGATGTGATCTGAGCTCCATTTTCCCAATACACCTGGCATAAGGAAAATAGACACTTAGAATTGTGTTACATGTATGAGATCGAACCTTTATAAATGTCCCACTATCTTAGAGTTACATAAAGTCCAATCATAAACAAGAAGCTTGTAACAAAGCACAGTATCAGGACTAGTTCAGTTCTCAGGAACTTTTTTTGGGATCACTCAGTCCAAAAGTTTTCAAGTATCTAACATGTAAATTCATCATTATGTTGGGCATCCATGCCCTTCCCCCCGAAACTAGACTATAGATGCCTAAAGTTAGATACCTATATTTTAAAATATTAATCTGAAAGTACTACATGAAGAAAACCAATTGTCATTTTTATAAAATCCCACTTCCTTTTCAAAAACAAAACAAAAAAACCCACCACACCTATGCCCACACACACTTAGATTAGAACGGAATAGGATGAAGATAGACAAGCAACATGACAAGATGTGATGCTTTGTTCCACAACAGCATCGAGTTGAAAGGTTACATTGTCATCCAATCAAGTCAAATCCTCAATTACTGACATGGGCTTTGTACCACACGTGAATACAATGGGAGCTAACACACAGCAACTGGGAAACCCAAGGACAAGGAGCAAGGTTGATGAGATAAATACATAAGTGAGCCTACTTCCTTTGGAGAAAAAAGCAAATCAAGTATAGGTTGAACCTCTCTAGTCCAGCACCCTCAGGACCAGACCAAGAATTTGCCAAACCACAGGTCAATATTGGCTAGTAGCATTACCATCACTTCCACTGCTTACTGGGCTCTTAGAACATATTTAGGGATAAATTAGAGCTAGAGAACACAGAATATGGAGAGCCAGGACTGGTGCTGTAAACAAACTTTATGGGACTGCGGTAAACTTGGCCACACACAGGGTGAGCGGACATCCAGCTAACTAAAATCATGATGGACCATGGATTTGTCAGACCAGAGCGTGTCAAACTTGTACTTCATATGGAAAGCAGTACTGAGGGCAACATCCCAAATAGTAACTTCAAAATAAAAGTTGAATTGCTCCACATAACTCCTGCTCTATATACAATGTATTTAAGTTAAATGCATATTGTTAAAATTTAGTCATCAAGTTCAAACCCTCACACCTTATACAGACTTCCATAAAGAACTACACAAAAAGGAAATCTGACATGCATTTAAGCAATATGTAATATTGTGGCTGATTACAGTGCTCCAAGTTAATCAAACATGGAAGTGAAAATGGACCCACCCCTTTAAAAAGAACAGAATCTCGCAGTAACTCCAGCAGACAAGGTATTTTTAAGTAAGTACTCACAGTACTAATCTTTTTTATAAATACTTTTTAAGCAAAATTCTTTAGAAAGGCTGGGTCAGTTCTAATCCCATTTTCAAATTACCATTTTGGGTTGGGAAGGTTTTTTTAACTATTTCAGATATTACTTCAGCTGCTTGAGTAACCCATGTGTAACAAATGACATGGGAACAGAGTGTATTCCACACCTACTATAGATTTGAAGTGGAAACTTCCTTGCTTCTGTTGTCAAAACTGGAGGTATAATTCAGAAGCCAATAAAATAAACAATTATGTAAAGCTATTTTTCCTTCTCATGGGTATAGATAGAAAAACTCCAGAAGAAGCCAAGTCATATATTAGCTATTTATAAAGTGCCAGTTGCTCTAGCATCCAGATGACACACTGTATACTGCTCAGCCCAACTTACTTGTCCCAAATTTGCAAAAATAAGAGTCCAGGCCTTACCTTGTATCCATTGTCCTCTTTACGATTATGGGATGCTGTGATCATCACACCAGCTACAGCTTTGAGCTGCTGAACGGCATACGGCTGAAAAATGAAAACATTTTAAAAATTCACTACTTCACTAAAGGCATCAAGTCAGTTAAGTGATTAGTAATACAGGTTCTTAAAATCTCAAGTTGATTTCAAAGCTCTCATTTGAACAGTTGATTAACCAACATATTGTGTGTCCTATCATCACCAATGGGTTGTGAGAGAATGCATGATCAAAATTACTCTGCTAAATTACATTCTAAGAATGTTAAATATCAACTAATTGACTAATCAAATAGTTGATGCATTTTGATTAGTTGATAGAGCGCCTCCGCCTTTCACTTTAAAAGTGAAAGCACCACATGGACTCCCCTGCTAACCTCGGGCTCCCTGCGGTGCTGCCGCTTTGAAACACTGTAGGGAGCCTGACATTCCTCGCAGCATTTCAAAGCAGCAGAGCTGCACAGAACCTGCGGTCAGCAGGGGAGTCCCCAGCTGATCCCGGGCTCCACGTGGCACTGCCACTTTGAAATGCCATGTGCAGCCGGGGGGGGGGGGGGGGGGGGGGGAGCGACTAGTCGACTAGCCTGTCGATTATCCGATAAGCATTTGCTTATCGGACAGTCGACTAGTCCTTCACATCATAAACTTCCAAAAGAGATAGTCTGCTGGAAGTACTTCCAGATATACAACTTTTTAACGTTTTATGGTGAAGAACAGTCTCATTTAGATTGCATGTATTCGAGGAGGACAGAAAAGACTAGAGCAACTATCAAGAAGTCAAAAACCATTTGTATCCAGGAAGGACTTCACCAAGCATTTGGTAAGCTAGCATACAGCTGAAAATAGATTTTTAGCAGTTATATAGATAAAAATCACAAACCAGAAGTTATCGAAGCCATCCATCATGGATCAACAGTAAATTTGTTCTCCAACATGGAGGAATTAATTGATAATATCAAGGTTAGAAATAGACAGGTGGTAGCAACCACAAGCAACCTAATTTAAGTATGTTAGGAATGGATTTAATCAAAAACACACTAAGCACTACTCGGGAAACCGATAAACCTAATAAGATTATTTCTTCCCATAGTACTAGTCATACCCACAAACTGGGGCCAAAAAGTCACAAAACCAGTTGGGACATTACAAATGCTAATACAAGTAGAAGTCCCTGTACTGGAGATGTTTTGAAATTTTAAATAAAGAATACACTTGCAGAGAATGATCCTTCATTTCTTCTACCTACCTCTGGGAGGAGTCCACAGGTCCCAAACCGGCAAATACTAACACACAAGTAGATCCATTGAACTCAAGAGAACTACTTACATGTGTAATAATTTGTACAATAAAAGATATAAGGAACCTATATGCCATCTTTAATTATGGGCCTTATTTTTCTCATCTCACTGGAGTAACTCTTCTTTAAAATCAATGGAGTTACTATGGATTTAATACTAGCGTAACAAAACAGAATTCAGACCCAAGTTTTCTTCCTGAGGAGTCAAATGTTCCACCTCTTACCTATTCTTTCATTCAGTTTGGCCTTCCGGCAAGGATAAATATTTAGCTAAAAGTAAGATGGTAAACTTGATGAAATCCTATAAGACATCAACTGTGATAGAACAACATGTAGAAGACTTACCACAAACGGCGTAGGAACGTATTTTGAAAACAAGTACACAGGTATACCTTTCGCAAGCAGGACTGCTGCAGTAAGCTTTGCAAGTCTATTAAACAGGAAAAATATTCAGTGAATCCTATTATCCACAATACTAAAAGCCCCATCCTAAAGAACCAGTTATTATTCTGCCTTCTCTCAAGAGGTTCTCATTATAGAAATGCAGGGCTGGAAGGGACCTTGAAAGGTCATCTAGTCCACCCCTTGCACTGTGGGAGGACCAAGCATACCTAGCCAGTCCTGACAGGTGATTTTTGTCCTTCAGCTCCAGTGACCAAGAGTGACTAATGACCTGCTAGAGACACTGGATGGGTGTGGTAGGATACAGGGGCGGATGAGAGTTTTGCGGGGCCCAGGGCAGCACAATTTTACAGGGCCCCCCTTTGGAGAAAAAATTAGAGCAGGGGTGCATGCCTGCAGGGCAGCAGAGATCACAAAACATTGAGTACAGTCATCAGGACAAGCATTGTGGGATACTGGTGGAGGCCAGTTCTCTCAACAAAACAAACAGCAAAGACTACACTGGCTCTTGTCAACAATAAAGGGAGGGGAAAAGACAAGCATCTCACAGAGGTAGAAGTTTGTCACCAAAAGTGGGTGTTTTTCCCACCAAAAGTTCCATTGTAGCATAAACGCTCTCACTGGTCTGTCACCAAAAGGCAGGTTACACAGATGTAGTGATTTCTGCATCATGGGACTATAGCCCTTGTGCATATAGCCCTTGTGCATTTAGAAGATACACTCTTTGGAGGAAGGACTGTTTTTGTTATGGGTCTGAACAGAGCCTAGCCTCTGGTCCATAACCAAGACTTTTTGGCACTACAGAACTATACACTAAACTCCTGAGAAATTGCCCATCTGAAGAGAAACATTCTAAGCCAAACTTCAAATTACAATCTTTCAAATGGAATCAATCTTCATACCTCTTACTACTGCAGCTACTGGTCACCTGACCTCGCGTGTCATATCCAACAACGAAGCCTCTTTGCTTGAAGTCTGAAAAACACCTCTCAAGGTATTTGTACATTCCCTGCAGCAAACCAGAAGCATGAAGAGTTAGCTCCATTATAGTGTACACACACATCTCAAAGATTACTCTGTTTAGAATTCATTGTGCCATAATGGGAATAAAAATATCTGATTCAATAGTGCTGGGTTAATAATAAAAGTGAGTATGCATAAACATACATTCAGGCATTTGCAGCACAAGTACACTTTTGTTTCCAGAAAGGAAAAGATTGCAAATACTCATGAGACTCTTGTAAGAAACAGATGACCAGACAGAAAATTAGGTAGCAAATCTTTGATGTAGCAAGTATTTGAGATTAATCCCCAGGACAAAACATGCTCAGACCATCTATCAGAGAATTATAAATGATAAACCAATTCATAAATGAAAAATCTGAGGAATCACTCACACACACACACACACTACCTTTGATGCACAAGTACCTCCTTTAAGTCTTCATATTTGTGTTTAGAGCACAATCTATAGAACATGTGCTAGTTCTCACATCGTAACTAAAATAAATGATCCTTCCAACAGTTATGGCAAAGCTCTGGCTATGCCCATGAATCCTACACTTCTGGCAGACTGTTCAGCCTCAGAGGCCTGCTGTGACCTTCCATGCAGCCTCTTCTTTTTCTAAAGGCAAGGACCCCAGCCTACTGAGCCATACTCATCACAGGCTAGTCCATAGTATGTAGTAAAATTCCTCCATAGTCCTGGTCTTCCTACCCAGGGAAAGACTCTGTAGTGGTATGGGGAGAACTGGGCAGAACCTGGACCTGCCCGCTACTCCGGGTTCCGGCCTAGGGACTCTAAGGCAGTGGCAACATAAAGGTTTTGTTCTACTCCTACTCCCGCAACTACTTCCCTGGGACACTTCCCCCAAACAATCCCTCACAGAACATTTCCTCTGGTAACTGACCAGCCTATGCTGCTCCTCCACGGCACTCTGCCTTACCTGTCGTTCAGGAAGGTGGGGTTTTTTCATATCCAAGTGACATAAGTTTTATTGACATAAGAGGTAGCATAAACATAGCTTAAATTCCTCTCCATCATTCATGCCACCAATTACAGCTGGTCCCCGACTTACGAACGAGTTACGTACCAAACACTAGGTCGTAACTCGATCTGTTCATAAGTCAGATTACATTCACTTACATACAACCACACTGTTCATAAGTGCGGATTTCTTTCGTAACTCGGGTTCCAGCTGTATAGGAGGTTGGTCGTAAACACAAACGGTCATAAATTGATTCGTTCGTAACTTGGGGACTGGCTATATCCTTTTTGCTTCCTTCCCCACAGCAATGCCCAGCTCCAACATATTCAGGCCGCTCCCAGTTTTCAGATTCTTCCTTGCACACAAATAAGCAATTAACTGGTAGGCTGATGGGGGCCTATCACTACCCTGGTCACATTGTTAATATAATATATTCCTTCTCTCCTCAGCTACATCTGCCTCAATTTTTTTAGTGTGAGCTCTGTAGAGCAGACAGCTCATATCTGTCTGTTTAGGAAGACCCTGGCACAGTTGGATGCTACCAAAATCTAAATGATAATACTCTCATAGAATTATCGAATACTAGAACTAGAAGGGACATTGAGAGGTCATCGAGTCCAGTCCCTTGCCCTCACGGCAGGACCAAGCAACGTCTAGATCATCCCTATCTAACCTGCTTTTAAATATCTCCAGTGATGGAACAAAATGCAGGACAATGTAGCACTTTAAAGACTAACAAGATGGTTTATCTTGTTAGTCTTTAAAGTGCTACATTGTCCTGCATTTTGCTTCAACTACCCCAGACTAACACGGCTACATTTCTATCACTATTCCAGTGATGGAGATTCCTCAATCTCCCTAGGCAATGTATTCCAGTGCTTAGCCCCCCTGACAGTTAGCGAGTTTTTCCCCAATGTCCAACCTAAACCTCCCTTGCTGCAATTTAAGCCCATTAATTCTTGTCCCATCATCAGAGACCAAGGAGAACAATTTCCCCCCTCCTCACTGTGACATCCTTTTAGATACCTGAAAACCACTCTCATGTCCCCTCTCAGTCTTCTCTTTTCCAAACTAAACAAGCCCAATTCCTTCAGCCTTCCCTCATAGCTCATGTTTTCTAGACCTTTAATCATTCTTGTTGCTCTTCTCTGGACCTTCTCCAATTTCTCCACGTTTCTTGAAATGTGATGCCCAGAACTGGACACAATACTCCAACTGAGGCCTAATCAGCACAGAGAAGAGCGGAAGAATAACGGCTTGTGTCTTGCTCACAACAGTCTTGTTAATGCATCCCAGAATCATGTTTGCTTTTTTTGCAACTGCATCACACTGTTGACTGATATTTAGCCTGTGGTCCACTATGACCCCTACATTCCTTTCTGCAGTACTCCTTCCTAGACAGTCGCTTCCCATTCTGTATGTGTGAAACTGATTGTTCCTTCCTAAGTGGAGTTCTTTGCATTTGTCCTTATTAAACTTCATCTTATTTACCTGAGACCATTTCTCCAGTTTGTCCAGATCATTTTGAATTATAACCCTATCCTTCAAAGCACTTGCATCCCTTCCCAGCTTGGTATCATCTGCAAACTTAATATTCATTCACAACCCTAGTTGCTAGCAAAGGTGTTGGCAGGGAACCAGAGAACCAATGGGCATATGGTGCTGAAATTTGAATTGTATGAGATTCCTTGCCTGCTTTCTTTGTAGGGGACAGAAAAACAAGGAGTTGAAAGACAGAGAATGATTTAAACCCACGCACTGCCACCATGCCTCCAAGGAATTCAGGGCATGGAAGTGGACTGAACAAAGAGAAGATTGGAAGTAAGTAAAGGAAAAGGCGAATCCAGTCACATTCAAGGTATTTTTTTTTCTTTATTTTGTAGTTTGGTGTCAACTGCTCTATGTGAATCTATGCCTTCCTCCCCCTTTACCAGCTAGCACTGTGTCCAGAGACTTCTCTGTGTTTTAATTTGTTTTCCTTAGTTGCTCTGTAACATCTAGCAACCAAGGATATTTTATCAGGTTTATCTTTTGCTTTGTAATAAAAATTGGGTTTTTTTTATTTTAAGGTAATAATTTGATTGCATCCTGGAAGGAGTCCTGGAAGGTGTCTATCTGTCTGTGTATGTCGGCATGCCTCAGACTGAGAGTTCAGCTATCAGAGACTGCAGCTTGATTCTCTCTCCTTTTTTCAAGCTCTTTTGGGGCAAAAGAGCTTGTGGTACCCCCTGGGGGTGGGTTCAAGTGTTCATCCCTTGGTTTTTTAGGGATAAAAAAAATCACTTGATAGTGGCAGTGATTCCTCAAAATCTGTGTATTGTGATTCTGTGGGGAAGTTTTTGTAACCAGTGTCTGTAGAGGCAAAGGTGGTTTTTTTCTTCTTCTTTTTGAGCTTTGTGAGCCCCCATCTTCTGCACTTGGCGTGTCAGAGTGGAAAACAGCCCCGAAAGCTTGGTCCTACCGGGAGAGCAGAGGAATGGACTGGATGACCTCTCGAGGTCCCTTTTAAGGATGTTAAATTTAGATTAATTGGCTAATCGAATAGTCAATGCAATTTGCCACTGGGGCTCTTATACATTTCGAAGGAGGAATGCAGAAGTGCCTATCAACTAGTCGATGGAATTTCCATCAACTACTCGACTACTCAACTAGTAAATTAACCATTAGTTAATATCCCTGTGCCAGACTAGAGAGGATTAACTTCTATCTAATGTTTATCCATGCATATACAGGCTATAATTTTCTCCTATCCTGACCCACCCACAATTTGGCTCAGCTTTTTTGTTTCTGATAGGAATATTAAAAGCACAAGAGTGTTTTTAATTAATGGAAAAGCCTTTGGATATAGATTTCAGTAACACACAAAATGTAGTCATAATGATTTTAGATCCCTAGTTTCTAAGCATAATGTTTCACCGGTTAACCAATTAAAGGGAGCGTAGATGGAGGGGAGGGGTACTGCTTCAGTCCAGCTTGGCTTCCCGCTTACCCCCCGCATACACACACCTGCTGTGGCCAAGCTAGAGCAGCCCTGCCTGTGGTGCACACAGGCCAAGCCCTCTACCAACAGGGAGCGACTCCAGCCCAGCTGGAGTGCCTCTCCGCCCACAGTGGGCCCTGCAGGGCTGGAGCAGCCCCCTGCCAGTCAGTGGCAGGCAGGGATCAGCTTCAATCCCTACAGTTATTTGGAGCCCGTAAGCCTCACCCATTAAGGGTGAGGTTTACCAGTTAATTGGTTAGCCATTCACATCCCTTCTAGAAACTAATGCTGGTTGCAGATTTATACTGCTTTCTTGAGCCTAATCCAGGATGGTGCCAAGCATTCACAATCCCAAGAGAGTAAATAGCAATGGATCCTGGGCACCTCTCTAGATCAGATCTTTGTATGATTATGTGACCTCCAGTTAAATCTCCTTGGCACTGAGGTTTTGTGCACAGGATATACTTAGAACAAAGATTTCAAATGGAACACCTTAGAAAGAAACAAATCTGAATTACACTAATGGCTATTTAAAGTACTGCTACAGGTATGAAGCAGTTACAATTTTTAGTAAATCAAGATTATCCATTTAACACACTCACTATACCTTACCGCTGAAGTAATTAAAATCCCAAATTGCAGAAGACTGAAAATACTCAACTAACAGAGATTAAATCAAAAGCCTTTCTGATTCAGAAATAACTTTTAGCCCAAGATCACAGTAGCATACCTAACCACAGACAGTAAACAACCAAAAATAGAGCCTTTACAAAAAAAAGTTAAAAGTGAATCACACGGTGCGTCACTGGAAAATACTCATTCCCTAGTGCATAAAATGAAACTTTTCTTCACTTCCTGCCAAGAATGTTTATTCTGTCAGCCAATCCAAGTTCACTCACACTTTCAGCAGACTCAGAACACAAAGGCAGCATGCAGTATTCAGGCACTGAGAGCGTGAACAGCTCCAACCACCATCACACAGGTCAAAAAGTGAAGGGACTAATTAACTTTCTTTGTTCCATACTCCCTATTACTACTGTAGCTAAACCAGTCCCAACACTGACTCTGCTCTACAGAAGTTTTTGAACTGTACTCATTACCATATTATCAGAGCACTTTCAAGTAATTGTGTTAAGCAACATGAGTACATAGCTGGCATGTGTTTCTTCTCTCATCTTCTCCCCAGAAAAAGTAGTGTGTGCAGTGCAGTGCTTTGCTAAGATTTTCTTTTAATTACGCAAATATACCTATTGCTATATATATTTACATTAGACAAGGCAAGGTCCAAGAAGTGCATCTTGCAATTGTGCAAAAAGCTGCACAGTTTGTGATGGTCCTTATTTTCTGGGGTAGCTCATTTCAGCCTCTTGGACCACTCCCAGAGAAGATTCTGTCTTCTGCAAAGATGATCTTTATTCTTATTGTTGAGAATTCCCCATGCTGCCAGAGGAGAAGCAGTCAACCATGGCCGTAGGTCCAGACTTTTAGACAAACTTTTAGGTAACCCTGTGTCCAGACTAAGTGGCACTTTGAAGGTTCAGTAGCAAAAAAATGTTAATAGCAGTACATCGTCCCCTTGCAGAACACTGAAATGAGCAAAACCCAAACTTCTGAGAACCAGGAAATGCACAGCTAAGATTCAAAGGGAGGGCCCATTAATTTTGTTAGGACAAGATTAGGACTGAATGGGGGAACAAATTGTTGCACCTGAGGATATAATCTGCCCAATCCTTTTAGAAATAGAATAATTATAGAGTTGGAACAAAGTGATCACCCACCCACAAAAGGGTGGAATGCTGAAATGACTGCCAAATGTACTTTAATAGCACTGTCAGATCTTGGTGTTTTATGTGCAAGAAATAATTCACAATGGTTAATAAAAGCATGCATTCAAGACCAAATAGAGAAATGTTTCCATTTGACCAGGTAAGTATGACTAATTGAAAGCTTTCTGCTATTCAGAAGCATCTCCTGCTCATCTTTTAACTAATTCTTATCTAGGATGTTAGCCATGAAGCACCTCCTCTGTCAAGTGCAGTGCTTATAGGTCTCTTCCACTTGAATATATAAAACATCCTTTTAAGCAGTTCTTAGTGAGACCTGTAATCTTCCTGTGATCAAGAATCACTCACCAACTCTATCACCTTATCTGGTGATAAGTAACACAACATGCCTTGAGGGCGGGGGGCTGGACTCGATGACCTCTTGAGGTCCCTTCCAGTCCTATTATTCTAGGATTCTATGCCAGGTTACTGAGGCAATGGCTAGTCTGCCTCTTGTAGCAGAGAAGCTGTATAAGTATCTTCCCATTGCTTGGTCCTGGTCAGCAGGGAATGTTGTCTTCAGGACAGATGATCTCAGTGCACCTTTGATGAAGCCAGCTCAGATGGATAAGAAGAGATCCTAGCATCAGGATAAACATCCCACCATATCCAGAACAGCCACTAGCATGGTGATGGAAAGCCCCACAGTTACACAGGCCATTGCCCCTTGAGATGCCCCCCACTACTGGGACAGCCACTAACCCTAACACTCTGATGCAGGAAAAGTTTTCCATCAGGTATGGGTCATAATAGGACCCGTTTTCAAATCCAAAAAAAGAGGAATCAGTCATACAATAATGCTGAAGCAGAACCCATGTGGACAGGAAAACAGTAAGTCAAGCCCAGAGATGATGGTACCGGGGATATTCATTGAGGTAGGCAGGAGAAATGGGGGCATAGGGACATCATTTGAGCTCCCTGCCTTAGGTGCCAAAGTGTTGTGGGTTGGCCCTGTTCGTAGGCACCAGAAGTGGCATCAGTACCATGTGCTCTTGCAGAGCTGATATAGTGACTGCAGTTGCCAGTGGGCTGGAACCCTTCCTGAACTATCAGGGACACTGGTACCAAGAGCTTAGGAAAGTCTCTAGTGACAGCATACACTCTGGTGTTGTCACTACTGAAATTGGATCTTGGGTCTGACACGCAAACTTCAGAAGATGACCTCAACAGATGTGGCACAGGTTCCAAATTGACAAATCTCCCTTTGCAGCAGATGGGCATACTGGGGAAGGCTTCCCTTCAGAGTTCTTGCTGTTAGCTCACTTGGGTACTAAAGTTCTTGCTAGATAACATACCTGGTCATTGACAGATGTGTCTCCTTCAGTTCTAGAGATACTGAACACAGTGCCAAAAGGCCTCTTAGGATGCACACAGTGTACTGACATCATCATCATCTGGTATCAATGAGGGAAAAACTGAATATGGGGCATGCACACAACTAAAGTGGAATGATGTGCAATCACTCAAAGAATGTTTCTGTGCCATAGCTTATACATTTACTGGGTAGGCATATACCTGCTTATCTCCTGAATAAATATTATTCTGACACTTAAACACTTTCCACATAGTCGCTGTACTGATCATTCAAATGTTCAGCCAAATCAGAGAAAACTACTCAGCCTCTGGATGCAAATTTCAGATGCAGTCCAAATCTATTTTCATACATTGTTTACTTTAAGGTATATACAGTAAACTTCCGATAACCCGGAACCTTTAGGACCCAGGGGGTGCCGGATTATCAGATATGCCGGACTATCAGAAGGGGGGGCTATGAAGGGTCTGGAGTGGGGTGGGAGGGGATGCCACCCCAGACCCCTCATAGCCCCCCCCTTACAATAGTCCGGCTCTGCCCCAGGCGTCCCTGATTCAGCCACTGCTGGTCAGTTTCAGCAGCAGCTGAATCAGGGATGCCTGCAATAGAGCAGCTGGGGTGCTGCCAGGTTGGTCCCACAGCGCCGAGGAGCGGCACTACAGCACCAACCCAGCAGCACTCCAGCTGCTCTTGGGGACGCCTGAGACAGAGCAGCTGGGGTACTGCCCGGTTGGTCCCATAGCGCTGACCCTCGGGGCTGCAGGACCAACCTGACAGGACCCCAGCTGCTCTGCCCCAGGGGTCCCCGATTCAGCAGCTGCTGAAACAGATCAGCCGCTGATCTGTTTCAGCAGAGACTGACTTGGGGACTCCTGGGGCAGAGCAGCTAGGGTCCTGCTGGGTTGGTCCCACAGCGCCGAGGGGCGGCACTACGAGACCAACTCCGCAGCACCCCAGCTGCTCTGCCCCAGGCATCCAGATTCAGCCTGCTTGTGAAACTGACGCTGCTGGTCAGTTTCAGCAGCGGCTGAATCCTGACGCCTGGGGCAAAGCAGCTGGGGTGCTGCCGGGTTGGTCCCGTAGCGCCACCCCTCGGGCTTCCTGGAATCAGCCGCTGATCTGTTTCAGCAGCGGCTGAATCAGGGACCCCTGGAGCAGAGCAGCTGGGGTCCTGCCGGGTTGGTCCCGCAGCGCCGTCCTTTGGTGCTGCGGGACCAACCCGGCAGCACTCCAGCTGCTCTGTCCCAGGCATCCCCAAGAGCAGCTGGGGTGCTACCGGGCTGGTCCCGCAGCCCCGAGGGGCAGTGCTACGGGACTAACCTGGCAGCACCCCAGCTGCTCTGCTCCCGGCTTCCCCGATTCAGCTGCTGGTCAGTTTCAGCAGCAGCTGAATGTGGGAAGCCTGTCCGGCTGCCCCAGCACTTCCGGGTTCCTGATGGTGCCGGACCATCAGGAGTCCCGGAGCATTGGATGCCGGACTAATGGAGTTTTACTGTATCAGGAATAAAAACGATTGCTACATGAATCACTATCATTGATTAATACCTCTAACTACACCAGCTAGATGCTTCAGGGTGGATAAAACGTTATACAAATGCAAGCCAACTCTCTCAAGCAAAGCAGCTTGTAGCCAGCATGCCCCATGTCAAGCTGTTCTCTTTGCTCTCCTATAAGTTTCTGAAACCTCATGATCCAAGAATCACCCTGAATCCATATGGTGCCAAGTCCAGGCAGTACACATATTTCCTTTCCATCAGTGATCAACTTCCATGCTGTGCATCTTTGGAAACACCAAATTAATCTTCCCAGAGATCAAGTAGCAGCCCAGCACACTACTACAGATAGAAAAGGCAAAACATATTGAGCGGGAGGGGGGAATCAAGGTAGAAATTGCTGCAGAGCCAAAATATAGCCAAGAAGAGGGTCTGTTGGGACAGCAATTTTTCCCAGAGTCTCCCAGGGACTTAGCAGGTGCCATGCAAAACCAGAGATCAAAACTGATCAAGTGAGCCCATTTTGACCTGCATCAGAGCAACAGTTTGACCTCTAGCTCAGTGAGGGAAAATAATCCGAGCCTATTTTTGAAAAATGGCTATTTTTCCTCTTCAAGTTTATCTCTTTGTAATCCCTAGCTCAGTGACCCCAAATTTGGATCAACAGCCCTACTCTCACCCAAGACTTGGCTAATTCAACAAAAATCCATGCAAGCATGAAGCTTTTAGAGCACTCAGAAGTGTCCTTTAAACAGGAAGTGAGGATGGAAAGGGCTTTTTTATACATCCACTGACAGCATGGGAGGGCTTGAAAGGGGTGAAGTGGCCCATTCATTGTAATATGATGTTCTCAGCATGAGAAATATCCCCTTGAGAGGAATATAATCTAAAACAGTAGATCTGAGGGATGTGAACTGCTCCATGCATCTCCAAGGATTTTCCTATCCACCTGAGTGCTTTACAATCTGCGATATGCATGAAGTATGCATGTTCTGAGCTCTCCAACTCAAGGAATTTTCCAAATGCTGGCTCAAATGGATGGAGGCCTCAGTGTCAGATTCACAGGTCTGGTGCTCTTGAACAGCTCTGGAATAATTCCTGGGAGGATCCCTTTAAAGTAGGGTCATACTCTCTCACTGGGGTAAGTCGAGGGTTGCAAAGGGTTAACCGGTTACCTGGTAAGCATTGCCTTACCAGCATGCTTACTGGGGTAACTAGTTAACCAGTGCCCTGCTCCAGATGGGGTGGAGGAGTGTTCCAGTCTGACTGGGCCCACCACATCACCAGCAAGCCCATCCATGGCACTACAGGCCAGTTAAACCATATAGTTTAACTGGTTAACATTTTAAACAGGATTTTACATCCTTAGATGAGCCCCTTAACTTCACCGTCTCCTGGGTCCAAACTCTACAGCGCCTTTGGCACCATTTCACACCATGAGCTCCCCCCAAATGAGAGTCTACTCAAATTGTCCACCTAGGGGAGATCTGGGACACCCCTAACCTCAGTGTGTCTCTATTTTTTTTAACAATGCTGTCTGAAAGGTTTATTAGAGGTCTGGAACAGAGCATAGAAATTCCTTAGTTAGCGTTGAGAATACAAAAAGTTATAGTAGTCCATCTGAGTCAGTCCTGAGATTCTTTGTCCTTAAAACAGAAGTGTGTCTCCTGCTGCTATAAGTCCACACTATACAATCCCTAGGGTCCCTCCTCCATTCTTTGCTCTTCTTCCCAGGCTAAACAGGGTCACCTGGTTTTCTACCTTAGCTCTCTTGTTGCCCAGATGGTCAAAAAGAGCCAGCTTCCTGCAACTGGGGGATAAGGAGGTAGTCCAGGGTCATTAGTTACCAGGCACCAGATGTCCAACCATAGGAGTGGCCATATTCCACTGAGACTCTGCCAGAGTAAAACAACCCTTCCCAAGATGATTACTATGAAGTTATAAACAAGTAGTCTGCCTGTATAATGTTACCCAACAGTTACCTGTGTTGACTGGATCACTGTAAGGTCATTAATGTAGCAAAAACCTGCCCCCATGGCAGAACGAAGCCCAGCAGTCCCGAAGGTCAGCCTGCAACAGAGACGATCCCGCAGCTCCTTATTCATCCCATTCCGTAACAGATTTTCAATCTGCTCTTTTGTTTTAGGGTTCTGCAAAAGAGAAATGAAGATTCTGTTCACATTGCTCAAGGAGGATCTGATGGAATAGTTACTGCTACAGTGTAGTTAGAGAAAATTATTTTAACAAAATTCATAGGATAGGAAGAAGTGATCTCTGTATCCACAATCCAAGCTTTTATAATACAAGTTTTATGCTGATGTAAGAAAGGATCGCTCTTTACTCTAACCTTTGTCATTTCTAGCATGCTCTCTTTTCAAACAGACTTGGAAGTATATATTCGTATTTGTAAATGTCTATTTCACCATATATACACAAATATCCCTATCTAGAATAATTAAAACTCGCAGATAGGCAAAGAAAGAAAAATTTTGTTTGAGAATCTGCTTGAATTTGAGTTAATGCTCAAATTTACTTTTGTATATTTGGACATGTAATATTGATTATTTGCATTTTAGCAGTTACAAAACATTTTGAATCTCAACTAGGGATGCGAATGTGTAGCCGACTACATGGTAAATTGATGAACCTGGGCTCATTGGTTAACCCTATTACATGCAGTCCATCCCCGCTGCTGCCTCTATATCAGAGGCTGGGGGGAGGGGAGAGCTTTAAACCTGCTCTTTCCATGCCACATGTCCGTCCCCCCCACTGCCTACTACAGAGGAGCTTAAAATTCAGCTCCCCACGAGCACAAATTCCTGTGAAGCCACCTACTCCTCCCCACCAAACCCACGCTGCTGGAGGCAGCAGCACAGGAGTAGAGGTGGGGGAAATGGGAGACAAAGCCAGATCCCCGTGAGCACTGGTTCCTGCCTCCCCCGATGTAAATGCATTTTAACATCCCTAATCTCAACATCTATCATGATTAAATTGTTCTGACCTTCCTATTGTCTGAAACATACCCCATAATTTCTTGCAACTGAGAAAAGTGAAATAGAGAAGTCAAAAAATACTTAAAGAAACGTTTTATATTAATCATCAAAATAGTAAAGTCAAATTCTCCCAAGTCTAATTACTTTAATTTTTAAATTAAACATAGTGAACTGGACATCAGAAAATGTTTCTTTTCCAAGTTAAGACCGAAAGCTAGATATCTTGGTGTAGTTCACATTTCAAGAATTCTCAACAAAATTGCTTATTAGATGCACTAGGAAACAGGCATTTTAAAAGGCCTACAGATTAATTTTCAGAGGCAGGGGTGATGTAATGGAGGGGGATATGGAGTGGGATCCTTCCTCCCCCCCCCCCCCCCCCGGCCACTGGGGAGGTCCAAGGCAAGGGACCCGCAACCAGTGGCAGAGCTGTCCCATCCTACAGACAGTTTGTCCAACTGCTCCAGCCCCACACTTTGGCAGACTCGTGTGGCCCAGAAGACTGGCAGAGGGTACATTCCCCAGCTGCAGTGGGAAGTGAAGCAAGTCAGCTCTACACCACTCCCCTCTGTCATCTTCCAGCTTCATCACTCTACTCCCTGCCGTCCATGAGTGCAGTGGGTGTTTCCACCCCCTCCTCCAAGCAACGCAGCCCGGGGAATTAGCACCCCCGCCAGACCCACACTCAACAGCAACAGAAGCTGAGTGACACTGCTGGGAGCCAGGGAAACAAAGTGGGCTGGGGCAAGGTCACTCTGCTTTCCCACACTGCTGCCAGTGAGCACAGTGGGGTAAGACGTGGCAACTTCTGCTGCCAGCAACAGCCCCCCTCCACTCACTAATCCCCTGAGCAGCATCACTCGGGGGAGAGGTGTTGAGGAAGGGATGAAGAGGGGTAGGGCAGAAGCAGGGCCCAGCCTCCCTAGGGCTCACCCTCCCGCACAGGCTAGAGGTGTGAAAACAGGAGACACGTGGGAGCAGGAGGTAGTCACATGGCCCGTGTCCCCTTTCTGTTCGTTTCTCCACAGCACCACTGTTCAAAGGCACAATTAGTCCATGAGACTTGAGCTCTAAGGGTGCCAAAAAGGTTAGGATAAAATTTACTTTTTATAGAGGAATATAAATATAAATGCATAAGCCGTTTCTTTGTGTCTAAGCAGCAACAAATATTACTGTGGTGTACCAATAATTAAATCAAAATTGTAAAAAAAATATTGTAAAATACAGAACACAGCATTCATACAGTGTCCATAGTTAGTTATAAAAAGCCTGGCCATGCAAATCAGAAACTGCAGTTCCAAAAGTACATTTTATTGCTTGATTTAAAGCACGTCTGAATAATATAAACTAGATCTTTATCCAGAAGAATATGAGTGTGTACTGTATTTGCACTGAATAATCTATATCAGTGGTCCCCAACATGGTGCCCGTGGGCGCTATGGCGCCCACGGGGGCATTTGTGTGCGCCCGCCAAGTGCTCAGGAGTGACCTGGCCCCAGGCACGCGATGCATGCATGATGCCGGAGCTGGCCCTGGGCATATGGCGAAGGGTGAGCACCGGCCCCGGGCGCGCAGCACTTGGGGGCGGCGCCGGCCCCGGGTGCACAACGAATTGGCCACCCGTGCATTGGGTGCATGGCTATGGGGGGGGGGGGCTGCCCCCGGGCGCGCTTCTATGGGGGAGAGCCGCCCCTGGGTGCGCAAGTGTCCCCACCCTCTGGCACCCAGCAGGCAAACGGCCACGCCCCCTGGCGCCCAGCAGCCTCAAATGGTTGGGGACCACTGGTCTATATAAACCATTTTCTATTCCTTTTTGGTTAAGTATTACTGCTTATTCCAAAATTCACATCTTTGTGACATTTTTTCTTGTGGCACTTACAAGCTCCTTACTCCACAGCTACAGGCAGTCCCCGGGTTATGTACAAGATAGGGACTGTAGGTTTGTTCTTAAGTTGAATCTGTATGTAAGTCGGAACTGGCGTCCAGATTCAGCCGCTGCTGAAACTGACCGCCAGTTCTGACTTACATACAGATTCAACTTAAGAACCCCAAGTCAGCTGCTGCTGAAACTGATCAGTCGCTGATTCCAGGAAGCCCGGGGCAGGGCAACTGTGCCTCGGGCTTTCTGTAGTCAGCGCTGGTCAGTTTCAGCAACGGCTGACTTGGGGACGCCTGGGGCAGAGCAGCTGGGGTGCTGCCGGGTTGGTCCAGTAGTGCCCAGAGCGGCGCTGCGGGACCAACCGGCAGCGCCCCAGCTGCTCTGCCCCAGGGTCCACAACAAAAGCCTGGTCTGCTGGGGGGGGGGGCACACTAGCTGCGCCCCCCTCCCAGCAGACCAGGGACACGGGGAGCAAAGCCGCAGTGGCAGGGTGCCTGCCTCTGAGGCTTTGCTCTGGCGCGGACCCACCGCCGCTGCGGCTTTGCTCCCGGTGCCCCGGTCTGCTGGGGACGGTCCCCAGCAGACCAGGGGCACCGCGAGCAAAGCTGCCAGGGCTGCGGCTTTGCTCCCAATGCCCCTGGTCTGCTGGAGACGGTCCCCAGCAGACCAGGGGCACCGGGAGCAGCTTTTCTCGCCCCGGAGGTCGAGGTGGCTGACCGCTGCCTTCGAGCTCCGGGGCGAGAAAGCTCCGTTCGTAAGTGCGGATCCGACATAAGTCGGATCCGCGTAAGTCGGGGACTGCCTGTATTCTGTTAGCAAAGCTTTAAAATTCTGCCTTTGCTACAGCTGAATTCCAAAAACCAATGTTTGCACTTCTGTATCTGTATTGCCGTGCGCGTGTCATTCTTCCAGTGCACATATCCAAAATACAATATTGAATGATTAAATCAACATTATTTTGGTTCAGTCTAAGCACTGGAAGTCCGCCTCAACAAGCATGAGGTCCATATCAACTTTCATGCTTCAAAGCTCAGCTGTTTCTTTTTACAACTGGAAAACGGGGAGGAGTGCTTCCTCCCCATTTGACTTTGGATAGAGACCAGGACAGGAAGTTTACAAGAATGCTTCCAAACTGAATTCCTTATTGTGGGTATTTTTCTCCAATGTTTACATTTATGCAAAACTTTTCCACAAGAAAAGCTTTTCCAGGGAAGTGGTGAAACTAGACAAAAAGATTTTTTTAAAAAAATTTTGCTTTCTTTTACATTAGTCATTTTAGGTGTGATTTGTCACCACAGTAGTACAACATTCAGACTAATTTTTTTTCAAATCACATCTCTTTAAGCCTATAATTTGTTCTGAGTGTAAAACAAACAACAACAACAAAAGATACTGGAGCAGCCCCCTGTTACTCCACTGATTAAACCTTCACATCCCTAGTATGTAAATATGGGTATGTCTACACTGCCACCCTAGTTCAAAATAGGGTGGCTAATGTAGGCATTTGAAGTTGCAAATGAAGCCCAGGATTTAAATATCCCGGGCTTCATTTGCATCTTGCCAGGCGCCGCCATTTTTATATAAGAAGTGATTGGACCATTTTATATAAGAAGTGATTGGACCATTCTCTAATTCCACAAGGAGTAATGGTAGTTTGAATTAGAGAGCCTAATTCGAACTACCTACTCCGTGCCACGTGTAGCCGTGGGCACGGAGTCCGCACTAACGGGGATTTAAAAATGGCGGCACCCGGCAAGATGCAAATGAAGCCCAGGATATTTAAATCCCGGGCTTCATTTGCAACTTCAAATGCCTACATTAGCCACCCTAGTTCGAACTAGGGTGGCAGTGTAGACATACCCATATTTACATACTAGGCAGTGGAGACATACCCTATCTGCTGCCATTTATAATATTGGCAAGACAAGGTAGAAGAGCTCAAAAGTTTATCTCCCTCACAGAAAATGGTCCAATTACTTCTTATATCATGACATTTCTAGTATTAGCACTGATATTTAATCAGAAGAATGACTCAGAGGTCCTTATATTTAACTATCAAGATAGTGTCAAATTCTCTCTCCTGATCAAAAGCCTCCAATCCATTTTCAAGCCTGTTTTTATTTAGAAAAATCCTATTTGATTGAGAATGAGCTTACTAATCATTTTGCCTGCCAACAAGTGGTCCATTATTTCAAATATTAATATTGATTGTTCAACAGCCTTCTTGAACATAATTGAAAAATGTCCCTGAGTATATATTCTGATAGGATATTTCTTTCAGAATCTATCAAAACCAGTACAAATCTACCCCAGGAAAGCTAAAACTCTGCTTTTCTTTGGTCAAGGTCCCCACTGCTGTTTTTAAACTACTGCAGTAACTTTTTCTGCCTCTGCTATTTTTAGTTGCCATATAAATAATCCTGTCTAGCCTTCTGTTTATTATGGAATTAGATTAGACCCAATCCTGAGGTAACTAGGGATATCTAAGTGCAGTTAAAGGCTGTGCATTTTATCAAGGACTCTATGGTGTAACTACACAGCTGCCAGGAACAAGTCTCGCACTCAAGGTTGATATACTCACTCTAGCAGGGCTTGGACTAGCATGCTACAAACTGACATTTGGGCTTTCTAGGCTTCACAGCCTGAGCCCAAATAGCCACATGCTGTTTTTAAGCATGCTATTGTGAGCCCCACTAAAACAAGTCAGTTGATGTAGACTAGAAGACTTGCTCCCAGCAGCTATGTAGACAGACCTTCAGAAGTCTTTGTCAACTAGAACAATTTGCAATAATATTAACAGCAAATCAAATGAAGCTATTTTTAAATGACCTATTTATGAGACCAAGTATCTGAGTTTTGTCTGGATGCAGAGTCAATATGTGAATACGTATGGTAGCATACTTCTACAGAAATCACAAGAATGCAGAAAGAGCTTACTTTTACAAGAAACTGTAGCTGGAGTCAGCTGTTCAACATGTTTTGGAACTATTTTCAAAGTGAATTTGATGACACAGAAGAAGGTCTGTTGCTGACTTGCCATAGTAACAAGGCAACAAAACCCTCTTCCCTAAAAAGGCATTTAGAGTTGTCAAAAGCGTAATTTAAGTACCTAACCTGCAGTTACATTCTTACAAGCAGACCTTTGTAACAAGGTGAAGCCCCAACAGCTTCTATGGACTCTAAAAAGTGAGGGGATAGCAGCACCAGGGCATTAGAAACCTTCTCGAATAACAATATTATTGGCTATTTTGTGCACATTAGAGCAGGGCAACAGTAATAAAAGACTTATGTTGCAGCCTTATGGAACTTGATGGCAGGGGGAAGTTTGAAGAAATCTGATATATCCTCTACTTTCTCAAGCAGGCCAGGCAGCCTGCCTAAATAGTTTCATGACAACATTGATAGAATCATAGACTATTAGGACTGGAAGGAACCTCGAGAGGCCATCAAGTCCAGTCCCCTGCCCTCATGGCAGGACCCAGTATTGTCTAGACCATCCCTGATAGACATTTATCTAACCTACTCTTAAATATCTCCAGAGATGGAGATTCCACAACCACCCTAGGCAATTTATTCCAATGTTTCACCACCCTGACAGTTATGAACCTTTTCCTAATGTCCAACCTAAACTTCCCTTGCTGCAGTTTAAGCCCATTGCTTCTTGTTCTATCTTCAGATGCAAGAAGAACAAGTTTTCTCCCTCCTCCTTGTGACACCCTTTTAGATACCTGAAAAACGCTATCATGTCCCCTCTCAATCTTCTCTTTTCCAAACTAAACAAGCCCAATTCTTCCAGTCTTCCTTCATAGGTCATGTTCTCTAGACCTTTAATCATTCTTGTTGTTCTCTGGACCTTCTCCAGTTTCTCCACATCTTTCTTGAAATGTGGCACCCAGAACTGGACACAATACTCCAATTGAGGCCTAATCAGCACAGTGTAGAGTGGAAGAATGACTTCTCGTGTCTTGCTCACAACACTCTTGTTAATGCATCCCAGAATCATGTTTGCTTTTTTTGCAACAGCACCACACTGTTGACTCATATTTAGCTTGTGGTCCACTATAACCCCTAGATCCCTTTCTGCAATATACTCCTTCCTAGACAGTCGCTTCCCATTCTGTATGTGTGAAACTGATTGTTCCTTCCTAAGTGGAGCACTTTGCATTTGTCCTTATTAAACTTCATCCTGTTTACCTCAGACCATTTCTCCAATTTGTCCACATCATTTTGAATTATGATCCTATCCTCCAAAGCAGTTGCAACCCCTCCAAGCTTGGTATCATCTGCAAACTTAATAAGCATACTCTGTATGCCGATATCTAAATTGTTGATCGTTGATTATTTGTGATTCAGGATAAACCATTTAGAACAACCTCTGGTATCATACTCAGGAATGATGAAGCTCAGGACTTTCCTGAGATAATTCACATAATCTCAAGAGACCAACTGTCACTTATTACACAATTAGGTCTGACTCAAGTTGGGGTTTGTGGTTTTTTTTGTTATTATTTTAAGCCAAGGTTTAAAACATAAGCACGTTAAGCTTGTGCAGCATTATTACTGTGGTAGAACTGAAGTTAGAAAAATCAAAGCAATGGTTCCTACTGCAACAATGACAGCCTCACCACACACACACTGGGTAGGAATGGGTAAGTGATACAAATTCAGTGGCAAGATTACCCAAAATACTGCTTTCTGAAATAGATATCATGACATGACCCTATAACACTGATTATTCACTCTATCCAAAAATTAGATTCACTCTCTCCCACTGCAGTCAAACAGTGGATGTAAAAGGGACTAAACTACTGATACTGAGGGAAACAGAACAGATACAAGATGCATGTAAGATTCCAACCATAACGCTGAACATCCTGAAAAATAAAAAACCCTACAATTAATAATACTGAGCTTAACTGCCTTTAAAGCATTTGAGATACAGCATGTGTACTACTGTGTGCACCCAATCATGGTGACTCCGACAGCAGTACAGGCAGTCCCCGGGTTACGTAAAAGATAGGGACTGTAGGTTTGTACTTAAGTTGAATTTGTACTTAAGTCGGAACTGGCGTCCAGATTCAGCCGCTGCTGAAACTGACCAGCAGCTGACTACAGGAAGCCCAAGGCAGAGTTGCTCTGCCCAGAGCTTCCTGGAATCAGCCTCTGATTAGTTTCAACAGCAGCTGAATCTGGACGCCTGGTACAGAGCAGCTGGGGCGCTGCTGGGTAGGTCCCCGCAGCACCGCACCTCAGCGCTGCGGGGACCAACCTGGCAGCACCCCAGCTGCTCTACCCCAGGTGTCCCCAAGTCAGCTGCTGCTGAAACTGATCAGCGGCTGATTCCAGGAAGCCCAGGGCAGAGCAACTCTGCCTTGGGCTTCCTGTAGTCAGCCACTGGTCAGTTTCAGCAGCGGCTGACTTGGGGACGCCTGGGGCAGAGCAGCTGGGGTGCTGCTGAGTTGGTCCAGTAGTGCCGCTCCTAGGCGCTACTGGGCCAATTCAGCAGCACCCCAGCTGCTCTGTCCCAGGCGCCCTGATTCAGCCGCTGCTGAAACTGACCAGCAGCGGCTGAATCAGGACGCCTGGGGCAGAGCAGCTGGGGTGCTGCCGGGTTGGTCCAGTAGCGCCGAGGAGCGGCACTACTGGACCAACCGGAAGTGCCCCAGCTACTCTAACCACAGGCGTCCGCGAGAAAAGCCTGGTCTGCTGGGGGGGGGGGGCACGCACTAGCTGTGCGCCCCCCCCCCCCCCAGCAGACCATGGAGACGCAGGCGGCAGGACCGAGACGTGCCGCGGTGTCGCCGCCCGGGCCCTCAGGGGCGAGAAAAGCTGTTCCGCGTCTCCCTTGTCTGCTGGGGGGCCCCCCCCAGCAGACCAAGGAGATGTGGAGCAGCTTTTCTCGCCCCAGAGGACGCGGGTGGCGGGACCACGGCACGTCTGGGCGGTCCTGCCGCCCGCGTCCTCCGGGGCGAGAAAAGCCCCGTTCGTAAGTACGGATCCGACTTATGTCGTAACTCGGGGACTGCCTGTATCTTCCTCAAAAACTGATGTTCTGCCTGGTGCTGCTATTCAGACTAAGCACGGGCATAAAAAACATGTGTGGTATTAATTAACTGGACTAGGGATGTTAAATTGCAGTTATCTGACTAATCATGTAGCTAGTCGATAAGGACCACTCTGTAGAGCCGCAGTGGGTATAGCTCCAGGAGCTGGCTCAAGCTGGTACCGAGCAGTTCCAGCTTCTGCTGGCTCCGGGAGCCACCTGCGCTGCAGTTCTGCATCTTAAATGTAGTAGTAAAAGCCACTGGGCTCTTACTACATTTAATGCAGAGATTCAGCGTCCTGGACCTGTGCACGATGGGACTGCTCAGTCCCAGCTCCTGTCTGCAGCAGACAGGGCTGGCCGTCGTGAACAGGGGCTGCTACCAGATCAGCTCCTGCCCGTGTCCAGCCCGGGCCATGACGAACAGGGATAGGGATTGCTGCTGGAGTAGCCTCCCGTCTCCCTCTTGCAGAGGCTGGGGGAGAAGGGCAGGCAAGACTGCAGAGTCGGTGCTGCAGGAAACCAGCTTTTAAGCCTGCTCCCCCCACAGCACTGGCTCCTGTTCCACCCCCCCTTGCTACCTCTCGGAGAGGCAACAAGGGCAGGGGAAGCAAGTAGTCAGTACTCTAGTCAACTACTTGCTAACATCCCTAAACTGGAGACTTCCATTTTATTAGTAGTTAACCAAGGGTACACTTTGTTAGCTCAGTACAAACATAACAGGCATTTAGGAAAGTGAATTTTCCAGTTGAGACTGGAGTTTTCCCTCTACCTCTATTATATACTTAAAATTATTCAAAAAGATGTTAAAGGTCAAACACGTTATATATAAAAAAGTAATACAGATCTGGCTACATTATAATTTAAACAAACTACAGAGAGGAACCAGCCAGAGACTCTAAATAGTAAAAGCAACTAAAATAGGGATCCACAGACACGGATTATATCTGAATTTTCTAATTTTAATTGGACCTTCACTCCATGCTAACTTGCTGTTTGTACCAATGCTTCTACAGTTTTCATCTCAGCCTCATGCTACACCTGCCCTTATTAGCCTTCCCTGTCACAAACATACACCATTTGTTCTTTAAAAGTTGTTCTTATAGTAGAATGAGGGTCTGAAACATAAGCCCACATATCACAGGCCAGGTATGAGGCCTAGACAGGAATGGTCAAGACTTTGCTAATATAAAGCAGATTTAAGCTGTGAGTAAGAAGCAGGCCTTGCTCACAGAAGTTGGCAAGAACTGGGCTGATATTACAGAAACACTCATAACTAAGCGGTACTAGGTACAGGGTGTAAGCACATTCCAGAAGGGTCGTAACAGAACGCCTCGCTAAGAAACATTTTGGTACCAACACAAACCCCACAGATAACAAGAACATACTGACCTTGTTTCAGAACAGGGTCTAAAAAACTGACATGATAGTGATTGAACCCCCGTGTACAAGGTAATGGGTTGTCAAGGCTGTTCCCCACTCTGGCACGATAAATGCAGAAGTGGGGGCCCACAAAAGCACCCCAAAAACTGATTGCTACAGACTTTGGTACAAAAACTCCCCCAAAATCCTAATACCCAGACTTTGCCACCACCCAGATATTCCAAGAAAACCAGGGAAGAGATCACTTGGGAAGCCTCCTCCCTAAAACCTCAGGGGTACCTCAAGCTCTTTTCCGCAAAGAGCTTGGGGGGGGGGGGGGGGAGAGAGAAAATACAAGCTGCAGTCTGTGGTAGCTGCCCCGTAGTCAGAGGCATGCAGATACCCACAGACAGATTTTCCAGGACACAGAAATGAACCAATACCAGGTTAATTAAAAAAAATAAAAGAAAGAAAACAAACTTTTATCATCAAAACAATACCATAGTTGCCAGCATAGTGACTAGATGGAAAAGAGTCACCAATTAATCTAGATGCTTAGGGCTCAGGACTTAGTTACAAAAGAGGGGAAAAACCCATTTGTAACAGCACAGATATCATTTCCACATTCCCAAGCCAGGAAAACAATAAAGCCCGATGGGTTAACTAACTTTACTCTACTTACATATTGTGAAAAGGCTTTTCTTAGAGAGAGACGACCACCTCCCATCTCCCTCTTACCGGAAAAAAAAACGTTCTCACTCAGACAAAGGGGAGAAAAGTTAAGGATTTCAAACTGGGACAAAGGAAATTTTACCTGCATTGTTATTGGCTAACCAGATATCTGGCTAGAGACAGGAGATATAGTTAACCACTTAGTCCCCAGGTGCTGGCCAGCCCTCATGCTTATGACAGGGGTGGATCTAGGTAACAAAGGGCGGCAACCCTCTGACAAATGAAGAGTGAGGTGTAACTTGTTTGTTCCAGTGTATAAAAGTGTACACCAAAGAGCAGTCTTTGGCCGAGGGGGCAGTGATGGATTCCCATGTCACTGACTGAGTCGGTCCATTGTTAGGGGGGGACACATGTGTAGTGGTTCGATAGAGTCTACTGACAACTATTATTTAACAGTAAACCTGACCAGGCACCTTCAATCCTTGTCTGATTTTTGTAATGTTTAGAGGCTCAGAGCCTGCTGTGTTGACTAATTGTGCTAAATGGGAGCAAACACAGAAATGCACACAGCTAACTGGCTATCATCATTGACAGAGCAGGAGATCTGTCAGGACACCACATCAGTGAACCCTGACTGCTACAATTTTATGCAACAGGTAAATCTTGATGGCCCCGTTTTCACCACTGCTATAACTGACTTCAATGGGAGCTGCAGTACTTTGAACACAGATTTATACCAAGAAAGTAAAATTTGGGCCTTTGAAACAGACTTTCAAGAATATCAAGACAGCATTCTGAACAGATTTTAGCTGAAAACCCAGCTGCTCTATCTCCTTGACATTTCCAAAGACTTAAGACTTCCCATCCTTCACCATTTGAGGTTTGGCAGCAAAGACATGAAAGAAATACCAAGACTTGCAAACTGGGGGGAGGGAAGGGGGAGGGGGATTGCCTCTTTTCTCTTCAAGAAAAGTTTAAACAGTAACCTTCTCCCCACAAGGTGATATGCTCTTGAGTATAAGATCATTAGGATCTTCAGTACTCTGTCCATAGTAGATTTTCCTACGGGTCCCTGGGATATAGCAGTATCTGAATTGACATCTGTCCACTTCAGGATAGTCTTTCAGTACACACTGTCTGGATTCTTAATCCAGATCAGTGTGCTTACAGTACATTTTACATTTGGCACAGTCAAAATACATTTCTGAAATGGAGTACGGACTGGACAGTTTGAGCTCTATTATCTATAGATGACAAACTATCTTGGGCAGACTGCACACACAACGAACAAAACAAATGAATAAAATAGGTTAAAAGGAAAAATAGCAGAGGGGGAAATCTTACAGTCAAAATAAAAGAAGCAGCTCAATGAACACAGGGAAAAGGATAGTTCCAGTGCTGTGAAAGGGTGGAAGTCAAACTGGAAGTGAGCCAAGTACAGTAGGCTGGGGGAAAGGAGGGGGGAGCAGCTGGATATAAATAACTGATGTGCTTCAGAGCCCATCTAAACTAAAGGCTCTATAAAGACAGCGAGAGTTATCAGGAAATACAGTACTGTGCATCTATTTCCAATCTGGACAACAGGTTAAATTCATCCCAGTTTTAAGTCCAAGGAGGAATTCACACCAAGAGCTTCTGGGTTTACTCCTGAATTGCATGAAAAATGTTACATCAAGTATTGGATTTCATCTGCCAGTACCAGACTCACTGCCCCCCCCCTTACCATCACCTTTCAGGGTACCAAGTAAGTCACCCATATAAGAGCCCAGAGAATACTCAACAGTAAGGGCTCAGCCCTGCACGTTGTACATATACAAAGACCAGCTTCTGACGCACAAGTTTAATTCAAGTCCTTGGCCAGCAGGCTGTTCCATTTTGTCTCATTTAGCATGGCAGCAGTCAACTCACTATGGGAGTCTCCGTATAAAATTTCAGCAAAACAATCAATGAGTCCCCTAATTGTTGATATTCAACTTGACACCAGATGATAGACAAGATCTAGCATAACTCCGTTAAAACCAGTGCTGGACATCTGTCTGTTCAACACTTACCCAATCTGTAGTGTTGCAAAGCCTGCACATATGTTCAAGAATTTGAGATATCTGAGTGTGCATGCCATGCAGACTACATATTTAAATGTAAAAAATAATTTTAATTTGTGGCAATTAGTTACATTGGCCAATGTAAGTGAAATACAGTATCCTTCCCCTATCCTCTTGATGACACTAATCTAGGCCATCTAAGCCCTCTAGTTATTTCACTGATTCCTCGTTAGAATTCTTTGCCTCCTCTGACTGTACTTCCACTGTGACCCCCCACACTGATATCAGCAGTTAAGTACCTTGGAAAGGGGAAAGAGCTGAACACTGTGACTGTTTCTTATAGCACATGAAAACTTTCAGCAGCAGCAATAGGCAAACCTTGCTATTCCCTTTGCTAGTGCGCCTCCTTTTTCACATGAGCAGGGGACAAAGCTATCTGGAAAAAGCAAAGGTTCAGCTAGGAAAAAATGCTGAAGGGAAAGTTAAGGACAAAATTATCACAGAGCACTCTCACCTAGTGTGCCTTGATCTACACATAACATGGAGAGTGAAGGCAGAAAGAAGGTAGAAGATGACAGGTCACCAATACAGAGTGATCTGGATTGCTCAGTAAAAACAGTTTGCATGCAGCCAGTTTAATATGGCAAAACGTACGTATGTACATCTAGAAAAAAAAAGTCGGACAATCTTACAGAATGGGTAACTCTATCCTGGAAAGCAGTGATTGAAAAGGGATTTGGAAGTTGTGGTGGAAAATCAGCTGAACACGAGCTCCAACTGTGATGCTGTGGTCAAAATGGCCAATGCAATCCTGTGATGCACAAATATAGTAATCTCAAATAGAAGTAGAGGGGTTAGAGCAGGACTGGGCAAAATACGGCCCGGAGGCCGGATCCGGCCCACTAAGCCACCACCCTGCCAGGACCCACAGGTATGCAGCTGCCACAGTTTAAAATACAGTTTAAAACTCTGCTCTGCAAGGAGGGGGAGGGCTTTGTGCAATCTCCCTGCCCCCAGACCAATCCTCAGCTCCTACTGGCCAATAAGAACTAACCTCAGCCACTCTCTCAGTTCCTATTGGTTGGAAAGAGCCAGCCAATCAGAGCTGAAAGATTGGCCTGAGAGACTGGGACAGGCGGTGCAAGCCTCTTCCCCCTCCCCCCCCCCCCCCCCCCCCGCATTGAGAACCACATGGAGGGAGCAGCCTGCATTTTCAAGTGGGCTGGGGCTACAGCAGGCAGGGAGCCCAGCCTGCCTTGGGGGTGCTGCAGCCTGCTGGCCAGGAGACACTTGGGTAAATTCCTCCCACCCAGTATCTGCCTCTGGCACCCCAGCCCCTCCTGCACCCTAACTCCCTCTCCCAGATCACCATCCAAACCCTCTGCACCCCCGCCCCAGGTCACAACTCCCTCCCAGACCCTTTACCCACTCCTACACCCCTTCCCCAAGCCAGAATCCTCTCCTGCACCCACATATCTTCCCTGACCCTACATCCCAATCCCCTGACCCAGGTCACAACCCCCTCCTCCACTCAAACACCCTCTCAGACCTCACACTGTCTCCTGCATCCCAATCCCTTACCCTGTGTGCCCTTCTGCATCCAACCTCCAACCCTGCACCACTACCCCCCACAGAAAAGTGCGGCCCTTGACCATTTACCAAAATCTTGGAGTGGCCCCCCACCAAAAATTATTGGCCACCTCTGGATTAGAGCTAACCACTCCTGGAATACCACATCTAGTTCTGATTCCCATAATTCAAGGAAGCAATTGATAAACTGGAAAGCGTTCAGAGAAGAGCCACAAAAATTATTAATAATCAGAAAGCCTGCTTTATAGTGACAGATTGAACTCTGAATCTAATCAGCTTGCCAAAGAAAAGGTTAAGGGGTGACTTGATTACAGACTATAAGTATCTACATGGGGAACAATTAAATAAAGGGCTCCTTAATTTATCAGAGAAAGGTATAACATGATCCAAAGGCTAGAAGTTGAAGATAAATACATGCTGGAAAAAATGGTTAAAGCAATTAACCATTCGAACACCTTACCCAGGGCCACAATGGATTCTCCATCAATCACCATGGCCAATTTTTATATAGCAATAGGATGTATTTTACTAAAATATGCATATTAGGAATTATTTTTGGGAAATTCTATGGCCTGTGTTATATAGGATGTGAGACTAGAGATCATAGTAATCCATCCTGAATTTGGAATCTATCAATCTATATGAAAGCTGTAACCATGGTCTGATTTACACCTAAAACTTCAGTTGACATAGCTATATTATCCAGGAGGCATGAAAAATTCACATCCCTGGGACACAGGCCAACCTTAGCCATGATGAAAACACTGATAATTGATGTAAAAATTCTTCTAATCAACCACTTCTCCCGAGGTGTTTGAGGATATCCATTGCTATGACAATGGAAGGAGTTTTCCCATTGCCTTAGTAAATGTCTCCTCTAGAGCAATACAGCAGCATAGCTGCACCACTGCAGCATTTGTAATATAAATATAAGTCAAGACTCAAAGCTGGCTCCCTAACAAAGCAGGTCAATCTGCAGTCCAATTAATACACAGCTATAGCTCAATTAAGTCTTCTGATAACCAGACAGCACAACTGTACGTATACATTGGGTACAGTAAACTTAGACGAGAGAAGTGGAACTCCAGCAAGCAACCTACAGAAGGGTCCTAAACACAGGTTAAAAAAGGCAACTTGAATCATGAGCACCACTGACATTTACCACACAGAGGTCAGCCAGCTTCTACAGCTAGCACTGCTTGGCACTGTAGATACACTCTGCAGAGAGGATGTTTCCTATAAAGGATTAAAAATAACGATCCTGCACTGGAAAGGAAAAACAAAGCTATTTAGGCCCAAAAGCCTGATTTACTTTAAAACTGTTCAACCAATGTGAAATAAGGCCCGAGTGGTAAAGACCAATATAATATTTAGTTTACATTAACCTTTTAAAAAGAGGCCAATACCACATTGTGTAAGCTTTCATCTGACTGTGCAGCAACCACTAGCCACTCCCACAAAAGCATACTAATGCTAATAAAGCTGGTGCACCAAAAAGAAATTTAATATAGTTTAGATTCATTTTCTATTTGAAAAGATTGCTGGGACAGAACCAGTACTAGTCAAACAGCAGATGAACCAGAGCAGAGGGTATTACTTTTGAGCTGAAAGAAAATTTCATTGCACACTAATTGAATGACTCATTTCAGATTATCACAATTTTGCTTGTTTACGGTTTTGCAAACCAGCCAAAGATGCTACATCACACAATACAATTTGATCATTTGTTCTAATAGTTCAGTTTTATGATAACATTTACAGTATACTAGTAAATGTACTATAGGACTGACAGTTTGGGAGGTCACCCAGGCCAGTAAGAGGTTCTGTCTCACTCTGGTGCCTCTGGACTGCATGGGTTTGGCTCAGTCCTAACATAAGCAGCAGGCTCATAGAGCAAGTGTTTCACCCCTGCTTCCACCAGACCAGCTACTCTTTTCAGGGTGATCCCGACACCTCCTTCAGTCTCAACTCTCCCCAAAACTATCTAGTCCCTCTTACCTCTGTCAGTAACACCTATTTCGCTGCTGCCAGAAAGCCAGTATACAAACACCAACTTGTTAGGTCAGCAGGGGTTATACACTCCACCTTAATACAATTGCCTGAGATGGTTTGCCACAATGCCACCTCCCCAGAAGCGAGGCCAGCAGTCCCTGGGAACACTTTGCTATCTGTCATTGGGGTGGTCTTAGTCACAAGTTCATTCTGCAAAAATAATTAGTTCTTACACCACAGCACATATGTATATATTACCAGTACAAGTGTGCCACTCATAAAAGCTTGCTAACACTAATAACGATGGTGCACCAAAAAGGAATTATCCATAGAGCCTTGTGCGAATACAAAGTTTGTATCTGTATCTGCAAAAATGAGCTGTAGATAACCATATCTACATCCATGGATGCAGATACCCGTGGATTTGTGTATTACAAAGGAAGAAAATCAACCAAGAATTTCCTAAATGAATTCTAATTTGTCAGGCTCTTATTCAATAGCTAGGTAATTATGAGAATCTTTTTTATTTACCAAATCAGTGAGCTAAAAATTAGTAAATCCCAAAGCTTTCAACAGATGTTTATCATAGAAGCGTTTAGCAGTTAAGGGACCTCAAGAGATTAACTAATCCCGCCCTCTGTGCTACGGCCGGGCCATATAAACCATCCTAAACCACCTCGATAAGTGTTTGTTCAAGCAGTTCTTAAAAACCTCCAATGATGAGCATTCACAACCTCCTTTTATAATCTGTTCCAGTGCTTTACTATCTTTACACTTACACAATTTTTCCTAATATCTATTCTAAACTTCCCTTATCACAGATGAAGCCAATTAGTTATTGTTCCGCTTTCACTGGACATGAACAAAAGATCACTGCCCTCTTTAGATCATTTGAAGATTTATCAGGGTCCCCTCTCAGCCTCCTTTTCTTGAGGCTAAACATGTTCAGGTGCTTTTTTGTTTCTAACTTTCCTCATAGGATAGGCTTTTTAAAACTTATAATTTTTCCTCTCTTCTGGGCTCTCTCTACTTTGCCCACATTTTTCTTAAGTGTAGCATTCCAAACTGAATACAGTATCCCAGCTGAGACCACAATAGTTCCTAGCAGAGGGGGAACCATTACCTACCATATCTTACATACAATACTCCTGATATATATTAACTTTTTTTGCAACTGCATCATCATTGGTGGCTCATGTTCAGTCTCTGATCCATTATAAGCCCCAAATCCTTTTCTGCAGTACTACTGCTTTGACAGTTATTCCCCATTTTGTAGCTGTGAATCTGTTTTTTTCCTTCCTACATACAGTGCTTGTCTTTACTGAATTTCATCTGTACCAAATTTCATTGATTTCAGTTCAGATCAGTCCCCCAATTTGTCAAGGTCATTTTGAATTCTAATCCTGTCCTCCAAAGTGCAGCTTCTCCTGCAGCATCATTTGCAAATGTTATAACTATATTCTCCACTCCATATTCAAGTCATTAATGTAAATAATGAATAGTACCAGACTCAGGGCAGATCCCCACAGGAGTCCACTAAGTAAGTCCTATTGATAACTACTGTGAATGTGATTCTTCAAAGTGTTGTGGACCAACCGTACAGTAATTTCATCTGGATCACATTTCCCTAGTTTGCTTATGATAATGTCATGGGGCACTGTCAAACACCTTATTAAAACCAAAATATATCACATTACTGCTTTCTCCCATTCACTAGACTGCAGTTTCAAGATAGAAAGACATTTGTTATATTAACAAGTCATCTACATGAACTTATCCAAATACAATTAAAACTATGATTTTAATTTAATTGCATAAAAACTAGTGCTACCAGACTATATGTAGTTTAAGTTTATGCTGTACAGACTAACTCAGCTACCCTCTGAAGCTTATGATTTTATGGTCAACATTACACATGCCTGGAATTATACCATTGTTTCCACAGCTGCCTCTATGCCAGCTCATCTGGCAACATTTTTACTCTAAGGGCTAGTCTACATTTTAACTACTACGGGGCACAGCTGCATAGTGCATCCACATAGAAACTACCTATGATGTTTTCCTGTTGGCATAACTAATCCACCTCCCTGAGAGGCAGTAGCTAGGTCAACAGAAGAATTCTTCCATTGAATTAGCTCTGTCTAAACCAGGAGATAGATCAGTGTTTCTAGGTCTCTTAAAGGTATGCATTTTTCACACCTCTCAGAAGTAGCTGTGTCCATGGAAGTTTCCAATGTTGACTAGTCCCGAATCTTTGTCGGGGATTTCTAACGACTATAAAATTTTGATCCAGGATTGAAATTTTTCAAAGTCTGGTTTAATTTCTTGTGCTCAATAAAGAACTACACACAATAATCAGAATCTATATACAAATGTATTCTGTAAAAGCAGGATCTTACATTATTAATCCCCACCACAGTTTCTGCTATTAAAGCTTCATTGAAAAGGAGAGCAAGACCACCAGGATTTTTTTTTTTTTTTAAACAGAGAAGTGTATTACATAAATTCTACAGGAATCTATTTTTCAAGTGTCAATGGCTAAGTTAGAGGTCCAGTTCTTAGCTCCGTAAGACAAACAGGAACCAGCAATCGGCACAGTCATTGAAAATTAACATTTGTGTGACATGGAATGAACACTGGAGTCTGGGTGTGGGTGGAGTATAGGGAAAAATGACACTATTTCAATATATCGACTGTATTGTGCAGCAAAGTTTTCAGCATATACTACAAAATTACACTTCCCACTGAGTGTATGTTTTGCACTGGCTGAATATAGGACTGAGAAAAGATGCAAGGGGATTAGTAAAACTAGGCAACATTGCATTATATTAAATTCTGGAGTCCAAGTAAACTTGATATTTCTTTAGTCTGAATCAATGAGATGCTTGGATGAGAACCAACACCTTTGCGCAAACAAACCTCTTTTACTATAACAACCTTTATTAAATTTATTTATTTTAAGTTAGACAATACCTTGTACCAAACTAACCAAAAGCAAAGAGGAAGTTGCTCTGTAGAATCATGCTCTTCAGACTACAGAAAACGAGTACAACAGAAACAGACAGGAATTAATTCAGACCAAATTCAATTAAATGTAAAATAGAAGGTCAGAAAAGAACAGTTAAAATAAATGAAATGCATATGTAAATTGACATGCCTTTTCTTCATAGCTATTTAGGACCAGATCTATACTAAAAGGCGAAGGTCGACTTGAGATATGCAACATCAGCAAGTAGCGCCTTAAAGACTAACAAAACATGTAGATGATATCATGAGCTTTCGTGGGCAACTTCTTCAGATGATCGGAGTATTACAAGTCCAGATTCAAGAATAAATAAGGGGGAGGAGGGGAGAGAAGGAAAAAGGGGAGGAGAGGAAAAAAAGACACTGAGTAGATAGTTCAAATAGTTACAAGAGGCAGTTAAACAGTAGCATTGTTTGGTTGGTAGGTAAAGTCATTAAAAGGTGGAAGATAGTATGCGAACCATCCTATATCCCGGTTTAGACGATTAGCATAAGAATTAAACTTGTGAATTAAGTTAAATTCCAATCCTTCTCTGTATGTTTGGCTTATGGAATTGGTCTGAAATAAAACAGCAACTTGGAGATCCATTAATGAGTGTCCAGGAAGGTTAAAATGTTCTCCAACAGGTTTTTGTGTATTATCTTTTCGGATATCTGATGTGTGTCCATTAATTCTTTCCCATAAGGACTGTCCAATTTGCCCAATATACATTGCAGTGGGGCATTGCTGGCATAGATCGCATTAGTGGATGTGCAGTTAAATGAGCCTCTGATTTGGTGGCTGATGTCGTTGGGTCCAGTGATTACATTAATTACATAGCTGGAGTTGATGTATCTTAATTTGCATTTTCACACTGTCCACACACTGGAAGGTTGACAAGAGCAAACACTCCAATCGGCTTCCCTCACTCCTCATGAGAGCAGGACTACTGGCTCTGATGGAGCAGGACTACTCTCTATTCAAATTAATGAGTCTTCACTAGACCTGCTAAATCAAAACACTGGAAGATTGACTGCAGCAGCATTGATCTTCCGCATACTATAGACATGGCCTAGATTATTATAACAGAAGGTTTTAGAGAAACTCTTTAAAGTTTCAAAACAACCTAGGTTGTTTTGATATAAAATAGCAGTTACTCCTCAATGATTTTTAAGTTTTCCTTGTTTTATAAAACAGGTGTTCTGGGACGTTGACATCCTTAAAAGGCCCCAACAGTGCAAACTTCCTTCTGATAAGGGCTTGGATTCAGCTAGTTGCAGTTTGTGCTGTTCAGTCTGTAATCTAAAGATTGTTAGGGATAAGAGGTCTTGTTCAAAGGCAGTGGCAAGATGACATACCCCCACAAGGCAAGTAATCATGTTTGCCCTCAGCACTCCCACACCATACCTGGACAGCAGAGATCAAATCCCTGCTGGTGTCAAATGTTCTGCTCCATTCTTATGAAAAAATGCTCCCTTCAATAAGTGACTCATTTTTCTGTCCATATTTTTAGTTAGACCAAAGGTTTTGATTAACATGGGTTGGGGAAGCCACCTAGCAGTCAATATTTAGCGATAAAAGCACAAACTAGTAATAAAAATTCCTATCATTTCCACCTTCTAGGTATTCTCTTAAAGCCCTCTAAACAAGATCTCAGAAATCTAAATGAAAATATTTTAAGAATATTAATTTTAAACCAAAGGGAAATCCCATTTGGAAGACAAAAGAAGTAAGATTGAATTGTTAGGTTAATGTAATCAACAGTAACATAAAAGCCACTGGAAACTTAGCCTTGAACCCACAAAACTACAGCAAAATGTAACACATGTATCTAGTATTTATAACACAGCACCACAGCAGCCAAAAAAGATTTCCTCTATAAGAGATACCAAGTTTGAATATTGTTCTTGACAACATACTGACATAGGACAATGACTTATACGCCTATAATAGTTTGCTTTCACAATTGCACTTGGGACACTGAATTAGCTGATTTTGGGGGGGGGGGGGAGGACCTAATTTCATATTGCTCTCTAACCCAAATTTGAGACTGAACCAAAAAGATAAAGTGTCTTAAACACATTTTAAATAAGCCTATTTTAATAATCAATTTAGTTTTCATGGCATTCTCTAGTTCAGATAAATTCATTGGTCTTACCAGACAGTGAAAGAGAGAGAATATTAAAGATAAAAAGAGTTTTTGCAAGAGCAGGGGTTCCAAGAATAAAAGCAAAGAAATTCAACCATTTGTGGAATCTAAATAGTTTGACCATTTCAAATCAATTTTCAGATTTACATCAGGATGGTATGCAAACTTAATCAGATTCTCTCACAGAGATCTGCAAATTGATAAGTCTGACTTCTACTCCACTTTCCTGAAAACAACAATACATGAACCCATAGCCACCAGCTCATACAGAGCTTAAAATTCCTGCTACCAAAGTAGAGCCGATTCCTGCAATTATTGCAGGTCAGGGACTTTTTATTAAGGTTTATTAATTGAACCATGAGCAGCCGTCAAAAATCCAGGAGGACTACCTTGGAAAATATTTTATAGCTCCGTGGTGTCCAACACACTAGTCACATGTGGCTATTTGGTCGGTTGAGTGTGGCTAGTTTGCTATAGCTATGCCGACCATACATCCCAGATTTTCCTGGATTGTCCCGATTTTAAATATTCTGTCCCAGTGTCCCCATCACGTAGTAAAATGTCCCAGAAAGCCCCACTGGATTTTCACTACTGCATGGGGATACCAGCTTGCAGGGAAGAAGCAACCAAGAAATGGCTCTGTGCACTACCAATTCCCCCGTAGCGTGGCACAGCAGCAACAGCCTCCTCTCCCCACTTCCACCATGCAAAGCATATCGGTGGCTCCACTGGAGCTTTGCTGGCGGGCAGCCAGACCAGCTTCTGGTAGTGCGCTTTTCCAGTGACTCTCCTATCCAGTGCCCCACCACCGTGTGCCACACAGCTCCCTACACCCCCACAGGACTGCCTTTGGCTTGTGGGGAGCCTGGTCTAGCCATGCCACCTACTCCTTTCTCCAGGCTGCTTGTTGGTACAGCACCCACTGCCGAGGGCAGGCTAGGCCGGTCCAAGGCAAAACACATCTGAGCCGTTCCTGGACCCCCAAACCTTGGAGCTCCTACCCAGCTGGGGCGCTGCGGGTTGGGGCACACTTGGGCTCGGCAGGTGCACTCCATGCACTGCCATTCTCTCTCCCCCCTCTCCTCGCTGGGGGAGCAAAAGCAATCCTGGTCTGTCATGGAAGGGGGGGTTTCTTCACTCCGTGCCTGCCAAGCAGGTAGGTGGAGCTGGTGCTGCAGCCACGCCAGGATCCCTGCTGCATTGCGAGGGAGGGGGGGCGCTGCAGAATGGCAGCACACTGTCCGGAGGCTTTCCCTATTGCAAGGGGGTCTGAAGCCAGATAAGCGTCCCCCCTCATGCACAGTCCTCTGCACCTCAATCCCCCTCACTCACTCTCCTCCCCCCCACCAAGACCCACACCTCCAACTTGCTCTGACACCGTCCCTCTTGGCCAGAAACCCTACCCCCAACCTCCTGCACCCTCTCTCCACACACCCTGCCCCAGGCCCCCTCCCTCCTGGCCATATAGTTGCATAGGGGTTCTGTGGGGCCCAAACCCATCCCTATTGGTAGAAGATGGTGGGAGGAGTTCTTGGAGGGGTCACACAACACTCTTTACTGAAGGTCATGTGTCCTTCTTGATCCCAGAAGTACCACCTCTAGGGCGGGACTTCCTGTGGCAGGTGGGCGAGGCCTAAGGGCCAGGATGCATGGCTAACAAGGTCCCCATTTTTGGTTCAGAAAATATGGTCACCATAGCTATAGTGGCTACTGTTTCAGAATTGGTTGGACACCATGGTTATAGATGTTCCTGAGCAGTAGTGAATTTAGAATTTTCTGTGACAATTAATTCATCTCTGATATATAATTTAATACATTATTACCCTGAGATCACCACTTATACAAAGTTTTTTAAATTCTATTGTAGAAAAAAAGCCAAAGACCTACTTTTTCTGTATTAAAATCATCTCAATTTACTAGCATTTGTACCTGTGCAATAATACAGGATCTAAAATTAGGCTTTTAGCCTATTAAAAGTTTTTTTAAAAAACAAGCTTATCTCATGAATGCAAGTACTATTCTTTATGCTTCCTCAGTGAAGGATAACAATTGTGCATTTCCCATAACTCATTGTTTTTATCCCCATGGTCAGGATGACCCCTCAGTGTTTCATTCCTCATGTGCTGACCTCAAGTTGTTGTTTTATCTTCCTCTGGACTCCATATGCAAAACAGGGCTTCCAATACGTAATCTACATATGAACTAAGGCAAATAAAGGGATGTAGATTCCTGTGTCTGGCAAAACCTGTCCAGGTGGGATGCAGATTTTAAAACCTTTTTAGTACATACATATACAAAACTTTTCACATATGCATACATCTCTCAGTAATTATGAGAGTCAGTATGATTTAAGTTTTTGTTAAGATTCCTCTCTTGACCCTCTTTGGATATGTGGTGAGTTTGTCACACCTCCAAGAGGGTCATAGCAAAACCTAAACATTGCTGTATTGAGAAACTGAAAGTGAAATTAACAAATGAAAGGAAAAATAATTTTCACTGGAAGAGCTGAAGGAAATGCAAAAGCTGCTGCATAGAGAGAAAAGCAAATAAGATATTTAAAATTCACTTGTTAGAATGAATACTTAAGATTTGATCCACTTACACTGTATATTCCAACTCCTACATGTACTTCAGATTACACTAGACAGTTTGATACCTCCTTCTCTTCCTTATTTTAATTAAGAAGTCTAGACTTTTGTTTCTCCTTTATAGATCTTTTCTATTTCTTTTACTATATCATTAGAGATTAAATGTTGTTTCATTATCAGCATCAAGTTTAGATCACTGCATCATATGAATCTATACTGAACAGCGGTTGTTTTATCCAGAGATCTTCATGGACTGTGTTACACATCCTTTTGACCTCAGAAATAATTCAAACCTTCAGCATGTTGCCTATGTTGATACAGCAGACATCTGTACACACCAGTGCGCAACAGACCATGGTAATGCACTCTTCAAGCCTCTCCACCACTCTGGCTCTAATGTAGCATCAACGATTCTTTACTAATAAAAAGCACTACACTGTTACATAATTTTTACCAATATTGGTTGCCAGTATATTTTAGGTTCAGTTTTAAAACACTAATATACAAGGTACTGCTTATCTTACTGCATGAACTGCTAGCTCCCCATAACCTTTTTTCACTTAGAGATGCTTCACCTGCAGTGAGTTATGGCTAGGATTTTCACTTTAGTTCTTCACCTTTATTATAAACGTCCTTCAACCACTAAAATGCATATGGAGTGACTTCAAAACTTCTTCTGTGGCTTGTGTGCATAACTGATTTTGAATTTGTCATTGGTGGAGAAGCTTGCTTGAAAGGTCTTGTAGAAGAAAGATTTTATATTAGTTACACTGTCAGCCTTTAGAAGACAATTTGATCGATGCAACTATTTTAGTTTTACCTTTAAATATGAAAAGCAGAGTACAGGTGCACTGCAGTATCTTTTCAAAGTGAAACAGCTCATCTGATATAATTTCCCCTCAGCCATCACTACCAGTCCACATCAAGGATGGTAGCCAGCAACCAAGGCCTAATTCTGCAATAAGTTCTGTGTAGGTGCACCACTGTGCTCACAGAGCCCCACTGAAAACAATGCGTTTCCTCTCAGGGCTCTGAACATTCAGACTTACAGCAGGTTCACAAGTCGAGTAAGTTTTCTGAATTTGCTGTTCAGATACAGGTTGAACCTCTCTAGTACAGAACTTTCTAGTCCAGAAACATCCATGGTCCAGAATGGTTTTAGTTAGACAGATGTCCACTTTTCATGGGTGTGGCCAAGTTTTCTGCAGTCCCAAAAAGTTTTACAGTCACTTATCCTAGCTCTCGGTGTTGTGTTATTTCACTCTAATTTACCTCTAAATGTCCTCTAGCAGCCCAGTAAGCAGTGGACACGTTGGTAATGCTGCAAGACAATATCAACCTCCCATAGTCTGGAAAATTCTCTCATTTGGAACCAGTCAGGTCCTGAGGGTGCCAGACTAGAGAAGTTCAACCTATATCAGCTTTGCAATCTTCTACCAGTATAATAATCCCCTCTTCTCAGGCACAGATTGACATCCATATTCCCAAGGTATTAGTCAAAGTACAGTCAAAGCCCAGGCTTCAGAGAAAATAATGAATATATTATTAAAGTCGTCAAAGATTTCAGGCTCTGTTCAAAAGCATCTGGCAGCCTAGATTAGGCCTGCTGTCTACCTATTGACTACCCCAGGTGTAGGCATTGCAGGAGCTAATTAGCTAGCTGAATGTTTGTTGCTAATAAGAGAATAAGCATTTATTTTTAACTACAGGCAGTCCCCGGGTTACGTACAAGATAGGGACTGTAGGTTTGTTCTTAAGTTGAATTTGTATGTAAGTCGGAACTGGTACATATTGTAGGGGAAACTCTAGCCAAACATTTCTCCAGAGCTCAGTTTTATTCTCCCACACCTCACTTCCCTCAGTCCTTTATTCTCAAGCTGAGGTGTCTGCTGAGAAAAGCTGCTCCGCGTCTCCCTGGTCTGCTGGGGGGGGGGGCGCGCTAGCTTCGCGTCTCTCTGGTCTGCTGGGGGGGGAAGCAGCTAGTGCGGGGTTGCCTCACCCCGTTTGTAAGTAGGGATCCAATGTAAGTCAGATCCATGTAACCCGGGGACTGCCTGTACTGATTGAGAACTTCCCTCTCAGACAGATACCCCATCATTATGCATACTACTACATCTTTCAAGCCAGGGATATAAATCCTTTTCTTTAGGCTGTTTTTAATTTAGTTGCTCCAAAACTGGACTAGAGGTGCTGCTGCCCCAGAAACATTTTCGGGTGTGAAGCCAGAATTTGATCTTGAGGGTTCATATAAATGCCTTCTGCATTGCTCTCCACAACAGGTTCTCAGATAGTAGGGTAACAGGGGCCTTTTAAAAGGATTATATCAGATCTTCAATGAAAGAATCTTGTTTTCCTACTACTCGAGAAGCATATTTTTGGCACTACATAAAGTCACCTAATGAAAACACATAGCCCACTTGATCACAACTGAGGTTGGGATCCTACAGTGAGCTACATGTGGGACGTGTTCTGCTCAAAAAACACCTGTCCTGGGGCCCCTTTTTGATAAGCCTGTACATGGCCAAGCTCAGTTTTGGGAAAATAAAGGGAAACAAAGGGAAATAATAACAATTTGGATATGCAAAATAGAACCAAGGAGAAAGAGGAAATGGTTATAGTAGAATAGACTAGTGTTTCACTTAGAAAATTATGTGGTCAACAGATAAGGAGCGAAGACAGAAAAACAAGATGCTGTTGTAACTTCTAAACTTGAAAGAGCTAATTTCTAAAAAATAGAAAAATGAGGCAGGGAGCAATAAGCAAAACTGACAAGAGGAAATTGAGAAAAAGTAAATGAGCAGAAAAGGAACCAAATGGAAAATTGTGATAGAAACAGAATTTAGACTAGTGAAAGCTTCCTTTGTACAAATACCTATATGTTTTGGAAAGCATCCTACAGCTCTTAATCCAAGAGGAAAAGGAAAGATAGTATTAGCAAGATAGTGCTATTTAGCCTGAAGTCAAATGGTTGCCTATTGTTCCTCTTGGACACTGCAGATTAATGGCAAAGCTGGGTGTTTTGGCAAGCCAGACAGCTAGTTGAAGGTACATTTAAAAATCTAAAAGGCTAGAGGCTGCAAATTAATTAATACTCCAAGAAACTGGTTTTAAAATGGAGACAGCAAGTATCTGTTTACAATGACAATAAGAAGTCCTGTGGCACCTTATAGAATAACAGATTTATTGGAGCATAAGCTTTTGTGGGCAAAGACCCACTTCATCAGACGCATGATTTCTTGTTGTTTATGCAGATTCAGACTAACACAGTTACCCCTCTGATACTTGTTTACAATGACAGTGCTATGGGATGAAAGCTTCCCAAAAGTACATTAATAGTGTAAGCGCAAGGCACATTTTGCTTTGGTATCTGGCCAAACAAAAATAATCATAATTAAGGAATTTAAAACCACAACAAAAAGCCACATATATAATGATTCAGATTTATTAAAAAAATCCAGCTCACTAAATTCATGTTGATAAATACATCATACTAAAACATTTTACTTTTTTCAGCTCTTATCAAAATATTTTTCCATTAAATTCAGTAATTAAGAAACCTATTTTAATGTTGTTCTATCTAGCATTATTTCAGGACATACAGACCAAAAATTCTGCACATTTTACCTTCATACTTTGTTCAAATACATTCATTCAATGAGCTGTCTGCTCAGTAAGTCCTGATGCTCGTATTTTAAGATGGTGCACTTCGGGTTGCAGTTGCACGAAAATTCTGGAAAACAGGCACTAGTACAAAGTGAAACTAGCACAAAGAGCAACTGCAAGCAAAGGTGATTTTGCCACCTTATTCCACTGTCTAAAATAAAATCTTCATAAGTTAGATTTTTTTTAAATTCATTGTTATCTAAAGATGTTTAGTAATAAAGGACAGGAAGCTTTACAAAAATAATTTTCCTTCTTACTGTATGTATAGGATTTTTTTTTTAATTCTACACCCTGTGTTATTCAGAAGGCCAGATTAGATTACCACAATGGTCCTTCTGGCTTAAAAAAAAATTAATGAAACTTTAAAGGAAAAATTATTAGCCCAATACAGGATCCTACTATACCCTAGAATGTAATTGTAATGCTTTGAAAAAACTGGCATAGATGTGCAAGCCTCTTGGTGCTGCCTTCTATTTTTTAAATAGCATACTAGAAATCCAACCAACCTCTATGCTTAATGTTACAGAAATGATATAAATCTACTTTTACACATTAGTTTTCTAGATTCCCGAAGTCAAAACAAATAACAATGTCCTCACATGATTCAGTGTAAATACACTTTTAAAACATGGATAATTGTACTGTTTTTAAACTCCTTTAATGTCTGTACAAGGTATTCTTCACTTCTTGTCCCAAGCAGCTATGGCACGTGCTATTAAGCAGTTGCTGTATTTCAGGTGACTGCACTCAGTACTAGCCAAAAATGTCCTCTTTACACAATCAATACAATTTGTAAGAGCTCCAATATCTCAAAATGGGCCAAATCCTGCAAAGCTTATCTCATGTAAGCAATTTTGGCTTCAGCAGGAGAGAAGTCTTTGTAGGATCAAGCCTAACAAAGGTACTCTCATATCAAAACAAATTAATGAGCCTTCTATGTAGTCTGTTATCAGGGACAACAGCTAATATTCAGTGCGTCAGATGAAAGCATTCAAACATCCAAAGCATTCAAACATCCAAATGCATCTAATTATGTAATACCACTGGATACCCCAGCTCATTGACCCCAGCTGGTAGTAAGCTTGTGCCATTAGGTATCACAGCTTTTTTAAAAATAGAGTTAGTGTAAATGCTATCCCTAATTTATACAGATGTCTAAGAGTTTTCAGTTGTTCCAATACATATTCTACAATGATGTACTCCTTCAGATTAGTTACACATCACATTCAAAAGAGTGTTTACCCATTTAAAATTTTGCCTTTTCATATTAAATGCCTCCTCCAAACCTGTCAATCACCACAAAATGTTTCTGATGTTGCCCTTTTCACTAGAACCAGATGAATCCTCTCTGGGATTTATCTGAAAAGAGAAACCAATGAAGTGTTCACCCTCCACAAAGAGCAATTCAGTAATTTAATTGGCCAGTTAATGCATCTTCCCCAACTTCCCCTTAATATCTTCTTACAGACTGCATTATGTGCTAAACAGATTACAACACGCTATTTACCCACTCTGTGATTCCAGGATCTTCACATGCCACACTCTTCCCCTATATATTTTTCAAAACACAGTTCTCACTCTTCCCCCTTGTTGCATGGGAGCTCACCTCATCACCTGAACAGTCAGACAACCTCTCAAAAGAAGCATCAGATACTAAGAAGGTAAAGAAGATCTGGGATAACTGGAACAAGATGTTATGAGACCAAACCTGACACTATTGGCAAAAAACTAGATGAGGAAGAGAAATGCGCACACATGTAATCAAGGGCAAAGCAAACTCATGTCAAATGAATGCACCCCCAGAGGGAACATTAAAAAACCCACACTTCTCTCCCATTCACTATGTGGTCATGTTTAAAAAGAAAGTCTTAAGACAGCAGGGTCCAGTGATGATTAAAATACATTTTTATGTAACTACAAAATGCATGTTAGTGGGATGAAATCTACAAAAGGGGAGGGAAAGTAAGCTCTCCAGAGGAAGGTATCTGACAACACTGCTGGTTATCTGACAACACTGCATACTGTCCTTTTGCGCAATCCAGTAGCTGGGAAAGAGACTTGCCTATAGTGCGGAATCAGGCTATTACGGTAACACTTGGCTCCAATCCTGGATTGGTGGGTTTGGTGCAGGGGTACTAGGTGGGATCAGCAGCGTGTGATTTACAGAAGGTCCCAGAGATGATCTGGGGGTGCCTGGCTACTGGCGTTAAACCCCAGGACACACCCTCCCAGACGCTTGCAGAGCCACACGCACACCCAGCAGCTCTCACAGGCCGGTCTCAGAGGGGCAGCAGCGTTAGCCTGTATCTGCAGAAACCATGAGGAGTCTTGCAGCCGCTTAAGACTCGGGGATTTATTTGGGCATAAGGTCTCGCGGGTAAAAGCCGCCTGGCCAAGTGCATGGCCATGTCTCTGATGAGGAGGTTTTTACCCACCAAGGCTTATGCCCCGATACATCGCTTAGCCTGTAAGGTGCCACAAGACTGCTCCTGGTTAACACACACACAGGGCCCCGCTCTGGGCTGGGCACACGCAGCCTGACCCCCCCCCCCCTCCTCAGCCCATCAGGGGCTGCCACTCGGGTACCCACCTGGTCCCAGCTGAGCCACTGCCAGACCGCCTTGTCCAGCTGCGCGTCCCCGGTGCTGCGGGCGACGAGCAGGTTGGAGTTCACATCCCCGTCTCCCATGGCGGCGGCGGGCCGGGCGGGTGGCAGAGCAGCGCACGCCGGGGGCTCACCTGCCAGCGGCCAAGGGCATCGCCCGGGAGGGGTGGGCGCTGCCCGGCGCTCAGCCGGGGACCAGGCAGCGGCGGCGCAGGGAGAGGATCGCTCGTTCTCCGCCTGGGACCCGGCGCTCACTGCGGGGAGGTCCGACCCCACCCGCTCTGGGGCCCCCTCGCGCCGCCTCAGAGTAACGGTCCCTCCGCAGCGCGCCGCGCGAGCCGAGCGGTAGTAACAACAACGCCGCCGGACGCGGCCCCGCCCCCCCGCTAGTGGCCCCTCCCGCCAGTCGTGCCCAACGGCCCCGCCCACCCCAGAGCCGGCAGCAAGCACCGCCTTTGGCACGCGCGCTCCTGGCTCCGACTTCGGCTCGCGCGGTATGCCCCTCCCACTCTCTTTCGCAGTGCCCGACGGGAAATGGAGTTTTCCCTCCCCCTTCGTGCGCCGAGCTGTGGGAGAAGCAGAGGCAAATCAGGGACTCCAACTCCCGGCAGGCCCTGCTCGCTCGCTCGCTCTCGGGGTTGGGCGCTGTCCGTAGGGCGGCTGAGCAGGGCACGTTTTCCTCTTTGTCAGAGGCTCGAGCAGCTCCCCAGGACACTCCAGCTCCCAATGGAGCCCATCCCAGCCCCTAGCTTGATGGCAGCGGGCTGGGGTGCAATGCGCACACCGCCAGTGATATGCAGCCACCTCTGGGGCTGAGACCGGCTGCTGCGCACTACACACGTGTTTAGAACGAGAAGTGCAGCTGACAGTCTCAGAGCAGCTGAGTGGGCTTGCAAGGCGGGAATCCAAGAGCCCAGTCACTTCAGAAGGAAAGCAGGAGGGTGCCATAAGTAAGGCGCTTTTCTCTGTCACAAGCGTCCCTGCCTAGCAGGTGCTCTTAGGCTGGGTATCAAAAGGGAAGGTATGATAGAGATTGATGAAATCATAAATGATGGGGGGAAGTGTTATTTACCTCTTTTATTTCACCTCATAACACAAGAACTAGGGGCCAACCAATGAAATTAATAGCAGGTTTAAAATTCACAAGGAATTACTTCATACAACACACAGTCCCACTGTGGAACTCATTGTTGGGGCAGTTGTGAAGGCCAAAAGAATTGATGAGTTCAACAAAGAATTTGATAAATTCCTGGAGGATAGGTTTGCCACCGACAGCTGTTGGAAAACAGAATACAGGACCCTGGGTCTGACCCAACCACATCTATGAGCAAAGAAAATCCTCCCCAGTTGCTTCATCATTCCTTCCCTGTATGTTGATTCAGAACACTCAATCGCCTATTTCTAACTTAAGAAAACAATCTTTTTTGCCAGTTGCACTATTATCTGTTGTATTCCCAAATCCCTGGAACACCTCTCTGATCTAAATAGACTATTTTCATCCATCTCCCAGCAAATGAGGAAAAACCCCATCTAGGGAATAAATCCTTTGTTCAGCAGCATTTCCAGCAGTGCCTCAGCCGGAGTTGGACCACCACAAAAAATTATATCTGATGCGTTCTTCCCCTCCCCCACTCCAACTCAGGCTGAATTTGCTCACATGCCCTTTCAATTCCACATTAAACCATTGTAGCGATCACATCTCTGCAGCACATCCTTGCTTCTGTTTCCATGGAGATAGGAGGCACTGAGTGCAGAGAAATGTGATGGTTTCAGTGCAGGAAGCCGCAATTGCTGTTTATGAGCTGTACAGGGAAACAAAAGCCTGACCTGGTAATGTCATTCTAGGACTGGTTGAAATTAAGGGAGATAAAAACAGTGGGGATATCACAGTTGTGGGTGTAAGAAATTCATGTGTGGGGGTGGGGCGAGAGAGTAGGAAGGAAAGAGAATTGATCAATGCAGGGTGGGTGGAAGAAAGGAACAGGACAAAAGGAATGTGAAAGCCAACAACTGAAATGTGAGGCAGGCAGCTTCAGTTAAATAATATGCACCAAGATAACAGCAGAGGCTATTTAAAAGCTTAAGGTATAGCAGAGAGCTAGCCATCCCATGAAAAATGTTGAACTAATTTTACAGTGGTTTCCATAAGTCTCAAGAATTTTGAGTCAGCTTCCTGAGACGCCCTGTTTTCTGGCCTCAAGCACACAACTAATTCCCATTTCAGGCAATGAGAGTTGGTACCCTATGGCAATGGAGGCAGGCCTGAGGATTTTGGTCAGCTGAAGTTATGAATCCGGGGGAAGTCACCACACACAGCCTACAACCAACTTGACAACACTCAGGCTGCTGGAGTGCTGAGACCATTGCCTGTCATTCTGACTCCTTGTGCTCCCCATCTGTTGTCTCCTGTCTTGTACTTGGACTGTGAGTTCTTTGAGGGACAAGGACTTTCTTTTTATTTTGCCTACTACAATGGGGCCCTAGTATATGACTAGGACTCCTAGGAGCTACAATAATATTAATAACAATTAATAATATAATAATTACAGGTTGCACCTTTAAAATCTGGGATTCTCTGGTACAGCAACATCCATGGCATGACCATAGATGTTCCAAGACCAGAGAGTCCCCTCCTGCAGCAGGATGGGGGCCTGGGAGCTGGTGTGCAGCTCAGTTGGGCTGCGAGGGGGGAGCCAGGAGCTGGTGTGGGCTCAGCAGGGCTGCCAGAGGGGCAGAGAGCCCACGCATGGGCTCAGCTGGGCTGCTGGGGGTGGGAGGAAGCTGGTGTGGGGAGAGGAGGGTAAAGGAAGGCCCTGAAATGACCTCCCCTGGTCTGGAAAAATCCCTCATTCGGGACCAGTCTGGTCCTGAAAGTGCCATACCAGGGAGATGAGTTAATAAAAATACAACTGTAGGAAACTCCAGAAATCTAGACTATCTCCCTTGATTTCTTGCTCACAGAGCCCAGGGTGACATATCTACACGTGACAGTCACCTAGAAAACAGAATGTCATTTATACATAAAATAACTAAGTGGAAGAGGAAAACTCTGGTTTATTTTTAATTGCTCTGTGGACATCTGGGTCTCACAGCACTTACCAATAGCAGCCACAGCATCTAGGGTCATGTCTGGAATTCATGGGAGCCGCTCAAGTCTATCCAATGCTTGAACATGGCCTTTGGCATTGTTAACAGAGCAGTGGTTTCTTTCAAGAGAGCTTTGGTTAGGCTGCATGGGAAGTGCTGTGCACAGTTTGGGGCTCATTGGTAGCAAACAGATGAAAGCTGCCTGGAGGGACTCCAGAGCAGGGCAATAAATACAAGGATTACAGGCTGTAGCACTTGTAAGGGATTAAAGGGATTTTATATGTTCAAGAGAAAATAAGACAATGTGGGATATGACAACTGACCCACTATACATCACACTTCATGGCACAAAAAGCAAGGAGGAATTGATGAAGTTGGTTAAGAGGAGTCATACAAAGAAGCTAACCTAAAGCCAGATTGCATCTGGCCCTATGTAGATGTGCAAGAGAGACAGAAGATGTAGCATTCCCATTGTCTGGCTTGTGCTGCACAAGAGCCAGACACAGTCTCAGTCCTTGCACTCAGAATAAGGACTGCCTCAGGGACAGTGACTATATTGATATTAGCCTCCCCAAACAGAGAAGAGACATCCCTAACCGGACCCCATTCAGGGCAGTGTATTCTGGGTGACTGTCACATCTTGTGAAAAGGTGTAGTAGAGGCAGCCTGCATGTTCTGGGGGAGGGGTCAGTCAGAGGAGAGTAGTGCTGCCAAAACGGGTGATGCTGGCCAGATAGGGTATTCAGCTGAGAGGGCTGGGATCATGTTAAAACAGTATATCTCTGCCAGGCCCACACACATGTGTCGGGTGTGTGTGCTTTTTTTGTAAATGTGGACTGCAAGGGTGTGAATGTACCCCTTATGGTCACCCAAGTAAGCAGGGAAATTAGCCCTAGCCTTCCCCTGGCCAGCCAGAGCATGTTTACTCGAGGAACCATGGGGGGGGGGTGCACCTCCTCCCCCCTATGCAGGCCTGACAGCTACAGCCTCAACCACTGGAGTTTCAGTAAAGAAAAGCTCCTTGCCCTATCCCCTGTGTGGTGCATGCAGTCAGTGGTGCAGAGAGATGCAACTGGCTCTCATTTTAACCCAGTGTTACAAACTCTCGTAATTTTACCAGGAAAGGATAAACACTAAATATTCAGAAACAAAAAGGCAAATAAAAAGAGCTCAACTTTTGTTATTTCTGTAAATCTGATGGGGTTTAATCTAATCTGACCATTTTTTGAGTCAGGGGCGTTGTTCTGAATGTCTAACATCAGCAATCCTATAAACCTGTAAAACTGACTCCAAGCCTAAGAGGAAAATGTAACAGTAAAGTCCATTGTCCAATGGGGCAATTAGCTGATAAAGGCCAAGAGTGCAACATCACTGGAAATCATGAACAGACTAATAGGTGTGAAAAGGCTTGTATGGTCTTGCCTGATGGTTAGAAAGTAAAGGTTAATTGACTCTCTGTCCCAGAGCAGAATATAGAGCTGTCAACTCTCATTCACCTGGGATTGCCAAGGAGCAAAAGCCACAGGGGGTATGTGACTGAGTTTAGCTAGAGTGAATTACTCTAATGCTCCAAGGAATTGTAAAAAAAAATGTGTGTGAGAGGTTTTGTTTTCTGTGAGTTTGGATTACTTTGGTACCAAGCACCCTATTGCTAGCTACTCTGGTAAAAAGGGAGACTGACTTATTGAAAGAAGCCTTGTCAGGATGCGCAACACCACTGAAAATTAAGCTGCAAGTATTTTGTAATGAACTGATTTTGTGTGTATATCTGTGTGAGTACGTCTTCCTTCTAGTGGATGGAATCAGAACTGCTTGACTGTGTAACATAGACCCTATATTGGTAGCAGCTCAAGGAGCTTTTCTATCCACTTGAGTGGCAAGTGGCTTGCATTTTTGGAATAGGTGCATGTGAGTTCTGTCTTTGTTGTCATGAAACTAGGAGTGGCCATGATGTGTAGCATAATGACAGTTGCAGAGGGGTAGGTGACCACTAGGCCAAAAAACTTGTTTTAAAATACAGAGAAAATAATATCTTTTGGCAAATGAAAGCTAACAAGTGGTTTAAAATAATAAACTTCAAGGTTTGCAAGTATATAATCTAGTGAACAGGAGCCCACCACTGGTCCTAGGTCAATGGGAATTTTATCATGACTTCAGTGGGACTACAATTAGGCTACAAGGTATCAGAATCATAAACATACGAATTCTGAGAGATGATGATTTTAACTCTCTTTTTAATAAGTGTAATACATATTAAATACTCAGCAATATGGTCACTGTCAAAATATAGCTGTACATACCGTAATCCTGCAAATCAGTATGATCGGCTGGCTCCCTACCTCATCTGGTGTAAAGAGGCTAGCACCATTGACTTTAATGAAGCTTATTATGGGTTACATTAGAGGGGTCCCTTTGGGACTGTCACCTGATATCACGGTTATGCCACTAAGCCTTCCTTCCTGCCACTTGGGACATTCCCACCACCCTGTCCTGCTGGGCCAGAAGCTCTGGTCTCCCCCACCCAAGGCACAGAGTTGAGGTAACCACCCCCCAGCAGAGCAACACAGAAGCTGAACCAGCTCAGCTCTGGGCAAGCTCACGTAATGGTATAAGGCCACTGACAGTACCCAGGAATACCACCCCAAATAGGGCCAAAACCCCAGATCAATATGTCTTACCCCATGTGCAAGGTTTAGAACATAAGACTATAAGAACAGCCATATAGGGTCAGACCAAAAATCCATCTAGCCCAATATCCTATCCTGTCTTCCAACTTTGGCCAAAGCCAGATGCCCCAGAGGGAGTGAACAGAACAGGTCATCGTCAAGGCTACGTCTACACTGGCATGATCTTGCACAAAAACTCTTTAGCGCAAGAGTTCTTGCGTTAAAGTAGTTGTGCAAGAGAGTGTACACTGGCATGTGCTTTTGCGCAAGAGATGTGCTTTTGCCAGTGTAGACGCTCTCTTGCGCAAGAAAGCTCTGATGGCCATTTTAACCATAGGGCTTTATTGTGCAAGAAATTCATGTTGACTGTCTACACTGGCCTCTTGTGCAAGAACAGTTGCGCAAAAGGGCTTATTCCTGAGCGGGAGCATCATAATTCTTGTGCAAGAAGCCCTGATTTCATACAGTAGAATGTCAGCTTACTTGTGCAAGAACACACGGCTAGTGTAGACAGGCAGCAAATTTTTGTGCAAGAGCAGCCGCTTTGGCACAAGATCGCGCCAGTGTAGACACAGTCCAGTGATCCTGTAACAGGGCATCTGCCCTGCACTAGCCTTTTAAGGACAAAACCTAGTGAAGTCCCAGCTGAGGCAGTTATTGCTAATTAAGGCCCAGCTGGGGGCTATATAAAGAAGGGCTCCTTATCTCTTACCCTAACCCAAGATCAAGTGGCTTTATGGAGATGGAGCAAGGGTAGTGAAGGCCAGGCTAATGCCCAGGCTGAAGGGCCTAGGGCTAGACCCAAGTACAGGAGGGCTACAGAGAGCCACCCAGGGTAGGCAAAGGCAGCAGGTCCACACACCCTTGCCAATGATGAGTGGCTATTATGGACTGCAGTTTTCTCTGGAATGGGCTAGATGAAGACTGGCAGTGGGTAACCAAGACAAGGAGGGTAGAAGGGAGCTGGATGTTCCCTGGGAGGAGCGGGCCCTGGAGCACTCAGACTGACAAACCCTGCAGAAGTGGGTTGAGACACACTGGAGTGGGCACTGCTGGAGGACAGTGTCTGGAAGAGAATGCTGTGGTTTGGAAGCATATGGGGTGAGGACATAGGGAGATGCCAGCCAGAGGAGGGGGCCCTGTGTGCATGTGAGCTAATTCCCCGTGCTACTGGAAGGAGGTGCTGTGGCAGTGAGTCTGCCCTGGGACAGATCCCGCTCCTGTCATCCATTTCCAACCCCTGACAAACAGAAGCTAGGGACACCATTCCTGCCCACCCTGGCTAATAAGCAGGGCTTGCCAAACCGCGGTGAGCCCCACTCGCCAGCTGCGCTGTCTGGTGATCTGTGCATGCACAGATCACCTGAACCCAGCTCTTCCGGGTTGCAATCTACTCGCCACGGGCAAGTAGATTGTATTATTTGTTAAGCCCTTCTAATAAGTATTGATGGACCTAACCTCTATGAATGTATCCAGTTCTTTGTTGAACCCTGTTAAAATCCTGGTCCTCATAACATCTGCTGGCAAGGAGTTCCACATGTTGACAGTGTGCTGTGTGATGAAAAACTTCCTTTTGTCTGTTTTAAACCTGCTACCTATTTTACCCAGAAAGCTCATAAAGTCTGCCCCCTTTATCAAAGGAAGAGAGATCCATAATGGTTACTCCCTCCCCCAGCTAAGGCAATACTGGATTGAGGATAATAGTGTTTTATTAAGTATATAAAGTAGGATTGAAGTGGTTGCAAGTGAAAATAGATCAAAGTATGTTAGTAAGCTAAAATAAAACACACTAGCTAATCCTAATACACCAGGGGTGTCCAAACTTTTTTCAAAGAGGGCCAGATTTGGTGAAGTGAACATGCATGAGGGCCGACCATTTTGCCTGACATTCTTTGAACCATTACAATTAAATGCAAATTAACTATTTTATGCAAAGTTTATTGCAAACGGCATACTTTTCATTTCGTCACATGGATGACAAATCTAAACAGGTGTTAAATCACTCTGCCTTTCATATCTGAAGGCCAGATGAAAAAAAAAATCCAGGAAGCTGAAATATGTCAGGAACATTGTAAAGTACATTACATATTATTGGTAATAAAGGTTGTCTGTCAACTTTTAAGTTCAAAAAATATGAACAGGAACATAACACCAAGTATACATGTTGTGTCCAAATATATTTATAGCTGATTTAGACTAACTGACATTAACTGAGATTTTACAATGTATTCATCTCAATACATATGGATTCGTTGGGGGCCATAAAAGATAGATATTGCCAAATTACCTGGGGGGCCGTATTAAACCGGAACACGGGCCGCAATTGGCCCGCGGGCCGGACTTTGGACATGCCTGTAATACACTAAAACTTGTTACATGCAAATTCTTATCCTACCAGTTCTAATAATCTCTTTCACAAGCTAGAATACTCCTTGTTTAGACCCAATATTTTCTCTTGTTCAGTCTTAGATGTTTCCAGCAGGCATCTTTGGTGATAATGGGGGGTGGGGCATGTTTCCTGGAGTCTGGCCACTCTATTGTTTGGTTTCCCTCCTTTATATCCCCTTTGTCCAAGGTGGGAATTCTTTGTGTTCAGTTAAAACTTCTCACCTTGAGTGGAAAAGTACCAGCTCCAAAATGGGTTCCAGTATCAGGTTTCCCTGGCCACATGTCTTTGCAGAACCAACCACAGTTTGGGTTTACAGGAAAAACAAACTCACCTACAGAGCACCAGGCCATTATATGTCTGGGATATTACGAATGGACCTCATTAGCACATCAAGCATTGCAAATGGATTCACATTTCATATATCTAACTTCACATATAAGAATGACGCATGCCCAAAAGCAGAAAGTGCACAGTCAACAGATCTTAATTTTAAAAATTATGTTACATGATGCCTTTAACCTAAAGTGTCTTTGAGTTATGCACGTTCATAAGCCAATTTTCGTTAAGCACAAGGGGCATGACAAAGCTGCTCTGACTTAAGCTGAAAATCTGGTTCTGAATTTACCGGGTACTATTTTAGTGTTTTTATTAGAGTTGCACTGCATGTAATTTATTCCAAATCATCTTTAAATCTTGCTCACTACTGGGCTCCCAGAATGTTTCCATTTACTGTCCTTCCCACCTTCTAATTTTCTTAGCAATCAATATTATGCAAAATGAGCACAGCAGGAGAGAGATTACATGGCAGCAGAGTCAGCAGAACTATACATATCCATACCCTTGTTCTGCAGTGCTTTTTTGTCTCATCATTATTTATTTAACATGTGTGCCCCCTGCGCATTCTGTGCCTCTCAGTTTACATGGTAGTGATACTGTGGTAACACATTTCCATTCTTTGTCTTACAGGAATTCATTTTCAGAAACCCAGTGCAACATTAACCCACAGTAACAGCATCTCAGCCAAATGATTAGCATGCTGCAGGGAGGAAAGAGGTCATTTGGTTTCTGAATGAAGCTTCTAATCTGATGTGGGCATACATCATCAGGGCTTTGTCAGAATGAACCAGTGACTGCCTGCAGGGTGCATCACAAAAAAAAGGAACAGGCAGGGAAATGTGAAGGACTCTACAGAAACAGGAAGAGGAATTAGGAAATAGCTTTAGAATGCTGCAGTTTAATTCTGATTGGCTATTGATGATGTCAGCCTAGTAAAGACCTAATCCTGCCTCTGCAGTGAAGCTCATGACAAAACACTCAGTGACTTTGCCAAAAGCAGGATCGGGCCCTAAATGCACCAATCCAGCAAAATAAGCGAGGTGCTGTTTTGGCCCACCAGTTAATGTTATGTCACCAGATTGCAAGAAGGGTTGGGGTGATTTCCCTGCTTCTAAGTCACTTGCATCTGTTTTCTAGATACTGATAATCACCGTGCCATAGATGATATCACCTGGCAGCTCATATCAATGCTTCTCAAGCTAATGTGAGTGGGGAGGAGGGGTTTGCTTTTCTTCAGGTGATTTGCCACAGAGACGACACCATGTGTCCCATTCTGCTCTTGTGTGCTGACCTGCCAACAGAAGAATGTGGCCCTGACTCAGCAGGTGAAGGAAATTTAGAACTCAGGATCCTACTGCTTTTTAACCCTTTGCTCTAACTATTAGGCTCAATGACATTCTACAGGCTAGCAGGACTGAATACTTAACCTAGGGTTTAATCAGTAGCTGCATATATGGGCTAGAAGTATTTACAGGGATCTAACTAGTGCAGTAGGCAAATGTTCATCTCTGGAAACCTCAATGAAGGCTTAGTTTTGGCAAAAAATGAGTCCCGCTGTTACTAGCCACCTAGTTCTTAATGGCTGTTTGTCCACATCACAGACACCACACAATTCAGCATGAGACCTCATCTCTGCTGAAGAGACTGAAGACTGGAAGGGCAGGGACTAATGTAGGTTATATGAGCGAAGTGGATTGGCAGAGCAAGGTGGTAATTCAGAGCTGGGTGTTGCAGAGCTTGGCAGGTGACACAATACTTCCGTTTCCTTCCTACTCAGTTTTTCATCTTCCCCTCTCTTTGCTTTGTGCCTTTTATCAGGTTGCCTCTGGGCACAGAGCAGTCTCCTTGCAGAGCTGCACTGGTGAGATGGTAAAAGGCAGAATTGCTTGGAGCCAAATTTCCCCGCACTGCCCAACTCAACAGGGGCAAAAAATGCTACTGAGAAAGCAGGCTCTGCTTCAGCATAGCCAGTCCTCAGCAGCATCGACTTCCTGAGGAAGCCTGCTACATTCTGTATCTTTGACAGCTGTAGATGCCAGAAGGAATGCTCTGTCAGGCATGTCCAGCATCCCTAGTTTCCCAGTACAGGCTATTGCCTGGGCTAGCTTCTGGTGATGTTACAGACTGGGGGTGGGGAGAAGAGACACCTCTCTCATACAGGCATAAGCAGCTTAGTTTTCATAATTGTTTACCATCAAGCATTTAGAAACACTTTGACAGCCCTGGCTATGATGTGGCTTGACCAGATTAGTGCAAGTTTGGGCCCTGGTTTAGAAGGCAAGGAGAATGTTCAATGTCCTGGAAACTCTCATGAAGACTAACTGAAAACACTGAAAGGAGAAAGGAGACTACAAAAAAAGGATATGACAAATGTCTGTTAACTAATGAATAGCCTAATGGATGTAGGGACTTCTTTTCTCCCTATCTCATAACATAAGGATCAGGGAACATTTAATGAAACTAAAAGATGGGTAGCCTAAAGCTGTGTGATTAGACTGTGGAACTCATTGCCACAAGAAGTCACTGAAGTCCAGAATTTAACAGAATAAAAAAAATGGATTGGACATTTCTATGGATCTCACAAGAATAGCCAGAATATTTTGGAAGAGATTGCAAACTTCATGACTCAGGGTTTAAAGCAATCTCTATTGGAGACCAAGACCAGGCCCAATCTGAGGGACAGATTATCCCATAGTAGGGATTGTATTCACTCTTGTAATCACTGTATTCACTCTGCTTGCTTTGTTGTGTTGTATGTGATTCTACTGTCTGGATGTTCTGTAGTAACTGAGTTTGTGCCTCAGTTTCCCTGGGCACTGCAACACTATCTGGATGAGGAGGGAAAGGTTGGGCATGACTCACTGTGGAAGTATGGTGATAGAAATGTAGCCGTGTTAGTCTGGTGTAGCTGAAACAAAAAACAGGACTATGTAGCACTTTAAAGACTAACAAGATGGTTTATTAGATGATGAGCTTTTGTGGGCCAGACCCACTTCCTCAGATCAAATAGTGGAAGAATATGGTTGTGACAATTTTCTTCCACTATTTGATCTGAGGAAGTGGGTCTGGCCCACGAAAGCTCATCATCTAATAAACCATCTTGTTAGTCTTTAAAGTGCTACATAGTATTTTGTGGAAGTATGTTCAGTCTCCCACACACTGAGGACCAGGTGACAGCAGATAACACCTTTGGCCTGGGAAGGAGAACAAAGGGGTAAACAGGGCTGACTCCAGGCTGGGCACTAGGGTCTGGGGGGATGAGTCAGTCTCAACGGGCTGAGAGAGGAGGCTTAGAGCAGGACGGGGGGGAACAGGGCCCAGAGCCCCCTCTCCCCGAGAGGGATGGTATTGAGTGCTCCAGGTCCATGTGTTAACAACAATCCTGTGCTACGCGGTGTCCCTGTAAATCAATAATCCTTCTGTACTACCTGCTGGCTGAGAGTCACGTCTGGCTGCACATGGGGGTGCAGGGCCCAGTGACTCCCACTCTCCACTCCTTGGTGACATGGGGTTCTTACGTCTTTCACTGACGTATCTGATGCTGAGTCACGATATTAGGCAAGCCTTGAGTCCGATCAAGTCTGGCATTCCTGTGTCTCATAGGTTCCTATTGATTATTTATATTTATAAAGCACTTTTCTCTTGTATCAAAGTGCTGCCCAGGGAGTAGTGACACCAAGCAAATATCTATCACCCACATGACAAATGACATGGAAAAAAGAAGCTGTTTCCAAAGAAGCTTGGACTGCAGAGACAGGAGTGCTGGTGTGAATTTTGTACCGTGTTGACAGCGGAGCGCCAACGCCTGGTCTCTAAATCTTGCAGAGGGCACAGATGGTAGAGAGCACTGTCAAGAAATCAGCTGTGGGACACAAAGTGCTGGCTGGAACAGACAGTGAATGAAATTTTGCACACAAGGAAAGGCCAGAGTACGACACAATTCCAAACAAATGCTACTGAATTAAACTAATCCCCAGGTGCCCTGGGAATCCAGGCAACTGCCTGAGTAAACACTTAAATCATGTCTACACAGCAGGACTTAACTCAAAATAAGCTACGCAAATTGAGCTACATCAATTGCGCAGCTTATTTTGAAACAAATTGGGAGCGTCTACACAGCACTTACTTTGAAATAGAGCACTCTTCCTCTGACTTCCCTTACTCCTTGTACAATCAGGTTACAGGAGTCAGAGTAAGAAGTACTCTAGCTTGACAAATATCTAAAAGGGTGTCATAAGGAGGAGGGAGAAAACTTATTCATCTTGGCCTCTGGGGATAGAACAAGAAGCAATGGGCTTAAACTGCAGCAAGGGAGGTTTAGGTTGGACATTAGGAAAAAGTTCCTAACTGTCAGGGTGGTCAAACACTGGAATAAATTGCCCAGGGAGGTTGTGGAATCTCCATCTCAGGAGATATTTAAGAGTAGGTTAGATAAACGTCTATCAGGGATGGTCTAGACAGCATTTGGTCCTGCCATGAGGGCCGAGGACTGGATTTGATGACCTCTAAAGGTCTCTTCCAGTCCTAGTATTCTATGATTCTATAACTTAGTCTGCATCTACACAGCAGGCAGTTATTTCAAAATAATGCTATTTATTTCAAAATAATGTTGCTGTGTAGATGTACTTAATGAGAGTGATAAGGTGCGGGGGAGATTAGATGCTAGACCATAAACTATCAAGAGATAATGAGGAATGTGAACCACAAAGCTGCTTACCCTAGATCTGCCTCCTTCACACAAAAGGCTGGATTCTCTCCTAATTTAAAATGAGGTAAATCTAGAGTAACTTTACTGTCCTCTCACACAAGTGGGATTCCATTGACTTTAATCGGGCCTCTTGAGTAGTATCTTACTCTGGGCCTGATCCAAAGACCATTCAAATTATCAAGAGCCTTTCCAGTTACTTCAATGGACTTTGGACCAGGCCCCCAACATTCCAGCAGGATCTCTTGCAAAGTAATTTATTGCTTAATTTAGTGAATCAGTGTAACAGATGTAGTAAAGGGTGACAGAATTAGGCCCTTTTGTGAAATTATAAAAGCCCTGATATGAGCAATAAATGATACAGAGAAAAAATATACTTAAAGCCTAATAATAATAAATAATAATAATAGGCCACATCTCCAGCATCAATGGAAAAATATTGATATAAAGAAATAAGTCCTAATCTCCTAGACAGGGATATGCCTTTTTTGCAGGTGTTTCTTCAGTGTCTGGTACATTGAGGGGGCTACCAGACACAGCATGTCAGACATATCCATATGCCCTGAGTGTTGTGTGCTTTTCCAGCAACACAAAGCAGCTGTAAAACTGGTTTTAACTAGCCACTTGAAGGTTCTCCCAGATTGGATTGGACATAGGGACCATAGTGGCCTCTAATTCTATGCTCAGTGTACTGGAGTAGGCTGACCCCCTAAGACTGCGCTCCTGGGTAAACAGGCTGCTCTTCCCACAGCAGGTTTGACAAATCCCAAGTTTGTTGGGGTACCCACTGCTTCAAGGCTCGTCTGTTTTCTAATTGCAGTTATTTCCTGGAGGTGATAGTGATCGGAGTAACGGATCTTACTGAGACCTTTATTGGCTTTATTGGCAGATATTATTGAGACCTTTATTGGCTTTCTAGACGAGTCCTTTAGCTGACATTGGATCAACTTGCTAATTGCTACTTTAGCTAACGAGTTTCAGTTTTTCCCTCTCAGAAGTCTAAGTGCATTTTATCAACCCATATAAATAAACAAAAGGACAGGATGTTGGGATGAATTCATTGCAACAAATTGAAAACTGGGTATTATTAATATTGTTACACGATCGCTGGGCCTAGCCTTTTCAAGGGGTGCAGGACTGATTTAAAGGGCCAGCCAGACAAGCTGGCATCATAATCAATTCATCCAAGACAAAATATCAACCAGCATCGAGAAAGAAGAGGGCAGGCACCTCAGGGCTGAGAGACTTCAGAAAAACAGCAAGAGTGCAGGAGCAAGAAGGAGGAGGAGAAGCAAGTGCTGTGACTAGGGAGAAACTTTAATCTTGACAATTAACATGATTCCACCTGAGGTGTGGGAGGCTGGGTCTGAGCAAGAAATTAAAACTATGAAACACTTGCACTGAGATAAGACCTAAATTCTCAGCCAAAGAGAAATAAAGCTGCTATCAAGGAGGCCACTTGTGCCACTTTTCCAATGATATCATCTCACTAAACGAATAGACTTGTAATGAGGTGTTAATCCAGAGACTCCATGATGTCTTCTAGGGACTCTGCCATTGCTATTGATTTACATGGAAGCCACTCAGATATGAAAGTGATGGGCCTCAGTATAAAATCAACAGACCATAGAATCATAGAATACTAGGATTGGAAGGGACCTCAAGAGGTCATCAAGTCCAGTCCCCAGCCCTCATGGCAGGACCAAATACTGTCTAGACCATCCCTGATAGACATTTATCTAATCTAATCTTAAATATCTCCAGAGATATATCACCCCTCTGATATATGGCCTGTATTGCCATATATCTCCAATGGGATGCATGTGTGTGTAATGGACAGGAGGAGTGCTGAACAGCACCTTGTGACAAAGGGTACATCTAGACTACATGGCTCCATTGATTGAGCCATGTAAAGTAGTTTACTCTGCATAGTCAAAGAAGCGGGGATTTAAATAATCCCCGCTGCATTAAAATAAAAATGGCTGCCGCGCTGTGCCAACGATCAGCTGATCCAACACAGCGCAGAAGTCTAGACGTGGTGCGGTCGACAAGAGAAGCCTTTGTCAACCACTCCGGTATGCCTTGTGAGCTTCTGAAAGACAAAAGCTGAAGCCTTGGTTTCTCTGCAAACAGATTTTTGCATCCACTGGGACATGCTGCGTCTCCACATGCCAACTGCAGATATGGGGGGCGGAGAAGAGCTTCACCCCCAGCCCATGCAGGGGGATGAGAGTGGGTGTAGAAGGGCAGGAAATGAGTGAAATCTTTGTGTTGCTTCTTACCCGCAATACAAAATGCTTAATTATGTGCTTCATTATCTTTCTGGCCACTGAAGTTAAGATGGCCTCTGCAGTGGGGATAGTGGGGTTACATTTTTCTCTGAGCAAAGCTTGTACTTCACCATGTCTTCCAGAGAAGTATGCAGCTCCATCAAATGCCCTAGCAGCCATCTGCTTGAGGTCCAATTTACAAGCATTTAACTCTCCTAAGATGTGGGTTGTCACAGATGCAGCCGACATGTCTCCTGTAAAAGGAACATCTAGAAATGCATCTGTGGCCTACCCCTCACATCAAAATATCATACACAGTAACTTAAAACTTGATGCCCAGTGCATTCCTCAGCCATGTGGTGAGAGTTTCTTGCTTTTTCAACTGCTGAGTCTGTCACTGTTGCATCGCGTGATTCTAACCAGTCTGCTGAGTTTCTTGCAGAAAGATAGTGAGCATTTGCCAGTCTAGTTTGGAATCAGTTTCCAACATCAGTTTCCAACATCCACTTAACATTGGTCTCCAGTTTGTAGTGGGTGGTATCTTACTTAATAGAAAGTACGATGTGCCAGCATGTTTGTTCCCATAAACTGCATTGTATTTCCAGCATCCTCAGCCTCATTAAGCTACCAGAGGAGAAGCTGTTCTGGATTTGGTTTTAACAAATAGGGAGGAACTAGTTGAGAACTTGAAAGTGGAAGACAGTATAGGGGACAGTGATCATGAAATAATAGAGTTCATGATCTTAAGCAAAGGTAGAAGGGAAACCAGCACAATTGAGGTAATGGATTTCAGGAAGGCAGATTTTGATAAGCTCAGAGAATTTGTAGGTAAGGTCCCATGGGAAGCAAGACTGAAGGGAAAAACAACTGAGGAGAGTTGGAAGTATTTCAAAGGGACGTTGTTAAGGGCCCAAAAGCAAACAATTCCGCTGTGTAGGAAAGATAGAAAATATGGCAAAAGACCAGCTTGGCTTAACAAGGAGATCTTGCATGATCTCAAAATAAAAAAGGAGTCATATAAAAAATGGAAACTAGGACAACTAACAAAGGATGAATATAGGCAAGCAACACGGGAATGCAGGGGCAAGATTAGAAAGGCAAAGGCACAAAATGAGATCAAACTAGCTACAGGCATAAAGGGAAACAAGAAGACCTTTTATAAATACATTAAAAGCAAGAGGAAGACCAAGGACAGGGTAGGCCCACTGCTTAGTGAGGAGGGAGAAGCAGTAACAGGAAACTTGGAAATGGCAGAGATGCTCAATGACTTCTTTGTTTCGGTCTTCACCGAGAAATCTGGAGGTGTGCCTAACGTAGTGAATACAAGCAGAGAGAGGGTAAGTTTAGAAGATAGGATACACAAAGAACAAGTTAAAAATCACTTAGGAAAGTTAGATGTCAGCAAGTCACCAGGTCCTGATGAAATGCATCCCAGGATACTCAAGGAGCTGATAGAGGAGGTATCTGAGCCTTTAGCTATGATTTTTGAAAAATCATGGCAGACAGGGGAGATTCCAGAAGACTGGAAAAGGGCAAATATTGTGCCCATCTATAAAAGGGGGAATAAGAACAACTCAGGAAACTACAGACCAGTGAGTTTAACGTCTGTCCCAGGGAAGATAATGGAGCAGGTAATTAAGGAAATCATATGCAAACACTTGGAAGGTAATAAAGTGATAGGGAATAGCCAGCATGGGTTTGTGAAGAACAAGTCATGCCAAACTAATCTGATAGCTTTCTTTGATAGGATAACGAGCCTTGTGGATAAGGGAGAAGCGGTGGATGTCATATACCTAGACTTTAGTAAGGCATTTGATACGGTCTCGCATGATATTCTTATTGATAAACTAGGCAAATATAACTTAGATAGGGCCACAATAAGGTGGGTGCATAATTGGCTGGATAACCGTAGTCAGAGAGTTGTTGTTAACGGTGCTAAATCCTGCTGGAAAGGGATAACAAGTGGAGTTCCGCAAGGGTCTGTTTTGGGACCCTTACTGTTCAATATCTTCATCAATGATGTAGATATTGGGATAGAGAGTACGCTTATTAAGTTTGCAGATGATACCAAACTGGGTGGGGTTGCAACTTCTTTGGAGGATAGGGACATAATTCAAAATGACCTTAGCAAGTTAGAGAAATGGTCAGAGGTAAACTGGATGAAGTTTAATAAAGAGTGCTCCACTTAGGAAGGAACAATCAGTTCCATACATACAAGATGGGAAGCGACTGTCTAGGAAGGAGCATGGCGGAAAGGGATCTAGGGGTCATAGTGGACCACAAGTTGAATATGAGTCAACAGTGTGATGCTGTTGCAAAAAAAGCAAATATGATTCTAGGTTGTATCAACAGGTATGTTGTAAGCAAAACTCGTGAAGTCATTCTGCCGCTCTACTCTGCGCCCGTTAGGCCTCAGCTGGAGTACTGTGTCCAGTTCTGGGTGCCACATTTCAAGAAAGATGTGGAGAAATTGGAAAGGGTACAGAGAAGAGCGACAAGAATGATTAAAGGTCTAGAGAACATGACCTATGAAACCAGGCTTCATGAACTGGGCTTGTTTAGTTTGGAAAAAAGAAGATTAAGGGGGGACATGATAGCGGTTTTCAAATATCTAAAAGGGTGTCACAAGGAGAAAGGAGAAAATTTGTTCCTCTTGGTTACTGAGGACAGGACAAGGAGTAATGGGCTTAAAGTGCAGCAGGGGAGGTTTAGATTGGACATTAGGAAAAAATTCCTAACTGTCAGGGTGGTCAAATATTGGAATAAATTGCCAAGGGAGGTGGTGGAATCTCCCTCTCTGGAGATATTTAAGAACAGGTTAGATAGACATCTGTCAGGGATGGTGTAGACGGAGCTTGGTCCTGCCTTGAGGGCGGGGGGCTGGACTCGATGACCTCTCAAGGTCCCTTCCAGTCCTATTATTCTATGATTCTATGATTCTAAGTGCGTTTGACAGTGATGGGCTTATAAGGATTTCTGCAGTCTTGGTGTTTTGCAGCCTTTTCACGCCGTTTGTCAGCACTGGCTTTGCGGATTGGTCTGGCACACCAAGCTCCTCCAGTTTTACCAACTGTGGCAGTGAGAAGTTTTCCTCCTTTGTGAGCTTTTTTGCATGAGTGACCATCTTTTGTAACTTCAGTAAATGGGAGGAGTTTGACTGACAAACATCAGGAATTGCCGTTGGCTTGCAAAGACGGTAGGTAGCTGTGGCAGTGCTCTGGGCTGTTGGAGGGAGACCTGTTGGTCTGAGTTCTAGGCATGTTCTTAATCTCGGTTGGTTTGCTGCTTGGGAGGATGATGGGGGAGTTCAGGAATGGGGAATAGGGAAATCCCCGGCGTGCCTGGAGAGAATGTGGAAGCCACAGGAGAACATTGATATTTATGCTTCCAAGCGAGAGCAGCTCCAGAACTGTGCAGATTGATACGGATGGAGTAATGCTGGATTCTATGAGGAAGAAAGTGGGATGAGGAGGGTGATGTGATTCCAGGGGAGCCAGATTCTCTGAGTTTGGTGCATCCAGCCAACAGGGAGCCTGGGTAGCTGAGTTACAACATGTCCTGCCTGCAGCAGGAGGAGGATTAACTCAACACTTACAGCAGCTAGAAGAGGGAGTGACTCAACTAGCTTCACCAGCTGATGCTGTTTCAATTCCCCAGCAACCACAGGGACCATGGGGGGTTGGGGAGGAAGAAGTGTCTCACAATATATGACTGTTATCTCTTATAAACACAAGTATCAAATATTGTACTTATAAAACAGTGCACCATTGCTATGTCAGAGCTTGAGTGATAGTATTTATTTCACAATGTGGAGCATTGTTGTGTGTGTAAATACAGCTAAAATGTGTTGCGACATTCCTTCAAAAGAGCATCATCTGCATTTGCTGCCTGGGGGTTGTCTCTGGCAGTTCAGTCATTCTCAGTAGCCCAGTGTGGGCCAGTCTCACAGTTGTCAGTTTTGCTTGTTGCTTAGTGAAGGTCTCTCAGCAACCTGCAACAGCTGTTCTGCTGTGTTACAAACTGTGATCCCGAAGAGGCAGACCCCACAAAGAATCTGTATTGTGTTGGACTGGAAAAATGTGGTGAGAGGTTTTAACACGACTGTAAAAGAAGAATCACAAGTACTTGTAAGATTAAGATTGTGTATTTATTGTAGCCTATTACTGTTAAAGTAATAGTAAAGCCCTGATTTTCAAACATCTACATGTTTACACAAATTGATGGCCTGTGTAAAAAGGTTATGACTCAAACCAGACTTCACTCAGTATCAAGGAATAAAGATTTTCATAGCTTCCCAAAAATCAGTGCATTTCTTCTCTATTGAATGTGCGGGATGAGGGGAGTGCCAAAGTCATGGCTCACCTGGAGTGTCAAATACCCTGGAGCCAGCCCTGATGACAGGAGAAACAGTTCCTAATACTGAACCAGTTTTGTAATACACTAGAGTTGAGGTCCCTCCACCCCAGTATGAACACAACACTGACAAGCCCCGGTATAAACAGGAGAACCAGGTGACTGTCACACCCTTGTATTTCTAAAGCTCTCCTGTGATGGTGGAGGTCATGATGCCCTCAGAGCCTGTATTCCTCTGGGAATCTCTGGCTGCTGGAAGAGGAATGGCAGCTTCCATTTCTCTCTACCACACGATGCTCCCCCTTCTGCTTCTTAGACTGTAGTGAAATCATTGCTTGGAGCGGGCAGAACAATCCAACACTAGGGATAACTGACTGACTAGCCCACTCCCCAATGGGAGTTGTATTTCTGGATCCTAGAGCTTGGTTCTCATTACAATAAGGCCTCTTTCCACTACTCTGCCAGGCATGCATCTTTCTGACTCCATAAGAATGGAGAGGGGTTAAAATGGGACCCAGCTGTGGTCATCCCTCTGTACCCATAATTGTGCAAAGGAGACACCCCACAGCCATACTCTAGGCCCATCTGGGGTTTCTCCAAAATAGGGCTCTGCTCTTGGTGGGATCATAGGCATTATACTAATAAAAATGTTAAAGTCACAGCAAGGACTTACACTTTTTAAAATGTAAGCTTAGATTCTGCAGACGTCAATATGCCAGACCACCATAGCCCACCCCATCCTGTGCCCTGGTTTTGTCCCATCGAGTTTTAAGTGTCTTGAGCCACTGAGACTCACACTATGACTCACAGTGAGTCATTAGCCCCAGGGGATTACACAGGGCAGGGTCGAGAGACATTGGAAATTGTATTATAGCCTAAAGCAAAATTAATCTTGCCCCCACTCCTCCCTGCACACGGTTGCCCTTGAAGGTCAACTATTCTCAGAACACACGTGCAGATGAATTCTGCAGGGCTATCAGTGTTAGCAATGACACATTTATAACTCGTATAGAAAGTGTAAAGGGGATCATCTTTGACTTTCAGTACGAGGTGCCCAATCTGAAAAGTACGAAGAACACAGATTTAAGGAATGGAGCTACCACCGCTTCCCTTGCCGGAATTATCTGGTTCTTCCACTCATCATGAGCTCCTAGCTGCTTCCCCATGCTGCTGCCAGCAGCAAAACAGGATCTGTGACCTGAATCCTAATTGCAAGAGCACCAGCCAGTACTATTCAGCCATATATGGCTGGCTGATGTTCATGCTATTGGACAAATCTATTATTTGGTTGGCCCCACGTAGTACAGTGAGCCCTGGTATTTCTTGAGGCCTGTGCTCATTCATTTTCAATCCGAGGGCACAAGATGTTTATTGTGTAATGAGTCAATAACATTATGCAAGAAAGAAAGGGGGCAGAGGAGGTGACTGGAGTCAGAACTATCTTCTATTCCTTGTTTTGCCAATGACCAGTTGTGTGACTGGGCAGCTACTTCAGCTCTCTGTGCTGGGGTTTCTATAGCAATAAGCATGGTACTAGTCATTTGGAGATCCTCAGCTGAAAAACTCCATAGAAGTGCAAAGCAGTCGGATTCAGAGTCTCTCTCTAGTCTTGTTTTTTAAGGAATCCCCAATTTGATTCTGAATTCTGATTTGTATCACACCAATCTCCCTGACATTGGGTGTTGGTGGCTTATTTCTCCACATCACAGTTTCCTTCATTGAATCATAGAGCTGGCAGAGACCTCAGAAGGTCATTGAGGCCAACCCCCTGCCCAAAGCAGGACCTACCCTAACTAAATTATCCCAGCCAGGGCTTTGTCAAGCCAGGACTTAAAAACCTCTCAGGATGGAGATTCCACCACTTTACTAGGTAACCTGTTCCAGTGCTTCACCACCCTGGGTATGTCTACACTACAACGTTAATTCGAACTAACTTAGTTCGAATTAGTTAATTCGAACTAAGCTAATTTGAACTAACGGATCCAGACTAAAAAACTAGTTCGAATTAGTGTTTTGCTAATTCGAACTAGCATGTCCACATTAAGTGGACCCTGAACCGGGCTTAAGGATGGCCAGAAGCAGTGCCGGCAGGGCATCAGAGGAGGACTTAGAGCGTGGAGCTGCTGTCTCAGGCTAGCCGAGGGCTGTGCTTAAAGGGTCCCGCCCCGTACCCCGGACAGACAGTTCTCAGGGGTGCCTCGCTTGCAAAGCAGTCCTGGCTTGGAGTGCCCAGACTACCCACACTGGGCACATCACAGCACTCGGCCATCAGCCCGGCTGCACTTGCCGCAGGCTGCCATCTGGGGAGAAGGGGCAATTGGGGGGCTGCAGGAGAGCTTCCACCCCCAGAAGCCCGCAGAGCCAGCCCAGTCCTCCCCATCGGGGGCTCGTGCCCCATTCCTCCCTCACCTCCTTCCACTTGCCCTTCCCTAGCCCCTCTTCTTGATGTACAAAATAAAGATAACGTGTCTTCCAAAATGGAATCTGTCTTTATTGAATAAAACTGGGGGAGATTGGGAAAAGGAGGTGGGAGAGGGGAAGAGAGAGGCTGGGAGAGGGGAGGGCAACTAAAATGATCAGGGGTTGGGAACAGGTCCCATATGAAGAGACGCTAAAGAGACTGGGACTTTTCAGCTTTGAAAAGAGGAGACGGAGGGGGGACAGGATAGAGGTCTCTAAAAGCAGGAGTTGGGTGGAAAGGGTGCATACAGAAAAGTTCTTCATTAGTTCCCATAAAGAAGGACTAGAGGACACCAAAGGACAGGAATGGGTAGCAGGCTTCAAACTAGTAACAGAAAGTTCTTCTTCACAAAGCAAAGAGTCAACCTGTGGAACTCCTTGCTGCAGGAGGCTGTGAAGGCTAGAACTAGAAAAGAGTAAGCTCAGGGCTCAGGGTCGGCGGTCCCAGTGGACCCCCTTGATTCTCTTGCACACCTGCTCCTGGGTGGCCAGGCTGGCAGCTCTCCTGCCCTAGACGGCCACTTTCCTGTGCCTAGTGCGGAGATCGTGGACGAGGTCCATGATGTCTGCACTAGCCCAGGCGGGTGCCCGCCTCTTGCGGTCCCGGGCAAGCTCCCGGGAGCCGCCAGCCTGGTTCCAGGAAGAGGGGGAGGGCTGGGAGGCATCGGGTGGGTGGCTCGATCCGTGCCAGGTGCAGGGTCTGCTGGCTGGGTGCTGGCAGGCTTGCACCTGGCATGGGCACCATAGCCAGCCCGTGCCCCTTTAAGGGGTCTGGGGCCGGGAGGGGGGCAGACGAGTTTCCCTGGTGTTGGCCAGAGTGGCCACCAGGGCAAGCTGGGGAGGGCTAGCCTCCCACTAGTTCGAATTAAGGGGCTACACACCCCTTAATTCGAACTAGCTAGTTCGAACTAGGCTTAATCCTCGTAAAATGAGGTTTTCCTAGTTCGAACTAAGCGCTCCGCTAGTTTGGATTAAGTTCGAACTAGCAGAGCGCTAGTGTAGCGCCTATGAAAGTTAATTCGAACTAACGTCCGTTAGTTCGAATTAACTTTATAGTGAAGATATACCCCCTCCTAGTGAAATAGTTTTTCCTAATAGCCAACCTAGACCTCCCCCATGTAACTTAAGACCATTGCTCCTTGTTCTGTCATCCATCACTACTGAGAACAGCCTCTCTCCATCCTCTTTGGAACCTCCTTTCAGGAAGTTGAAGGCTGTTATCAAATTCCCCCTCACTATTCTCTTCTGCAGACTAAATAACCCCAAATCCCTCGGCCTCTCCTCGTAGGTCATGTGCTCCAGCCCCCTAATCATTTTGGTTGCCCTCTGCTGGACCCTCGCCAATGCGTCCATATCCTTTCTATAGTAGGGGGCTCAGAACTGGATGCAATACTCCAGATGTGGCCTCACCAAAGCCGAATAAAGGGGAATAATCACTTCTCTAGATCTGCTGGCAATGCTCCTCCTAATACACCCTGTTATGCCATTACCCTTCTTGGCTACAAGGACACACTGTTGACTCATATCCAGCTTCTCATCCACTGGAATCCCCAGGTCCTTTTCTGCTAAACTGCTACTAAGCCGGTTGGTCCCCAGCCTGTAACAGTGCTTGGGATTCTTCCGTCCCAAATCCAGGACTCTGAACTTTTCCTTGTTGAACCTCATCCGATTTCTTCAACTCTCCCCTAATCAAGATATAGATTTCCAGCCCTACCCAAAACAAACCATGGGAATCGAACCCAATCAAGCCAACAAAAGGTAACTCTACCCAGAATACAGATACTTTAGTCCAAAAAGGGAGACATGCCAGTGTTTCCAGGGATTCCACCTGGAACTTTGCCATTGCTCTTCAGTTTTAGGTGGAAGGAGCTCAGATACAATGTTGATGGGCAGCAGCATACAACCCTATGAGAGACAGGCCATGTCTTTACTTTGGTTTAAATGAACTGTGTTTTGGGCACCAGCCAGCCCATGGGTGACATCTCAGGGTATGTTTGTTCCTCTTTCAACAGCAATGACAGTAATTTCTGTCTGTCTGTCTGTCTTTCTAGTCCCAGATATCTCAAGCATGGAGTCTCATAGGGAACATAAGAATGGCCATACTGGGTCAGACCAAAGGTCCATCTAGCCCAGTATCCTGTCTGCCAACAGTAGTTAGTATCAGATGCCCCAGAGGGAGGGATCACAACAGGTAATTCTCACGTGATCCTTCCCCTGTCTTCCACTTCCAGAGAAACAGAGGCTAGGGGCACCATTCCTACCCATCCTGGCTAATAGCCATCGATGGACCTAACCTCCATGTATCTATCTAGTTCTTTTTTCGAACCCTGTTAAAGTTCTAGCCTTCACCACATCCTCTGGCAAGGAGTTCCACAGGTTGGCCGTGCACCGCGTGAAGAAAAACTTCCTTTGGTTTGTTTTAAACCTGCTGCCTATTAATTTCATTTGGTGACCCCTAGTTCTTATATTGTAGGAATAAGTAAATAACTTTTCCTTATTCCCTTTGTCCATACCAGTCATGATTTTATAGACCTCTATCATATCTCTTCTTAGTCTCCTCTTTTCTAAGTTGAAAAGTCCATGTCTTTTTAATTTGTCTTCATATGGGACCTGTTCCAAACACCTAATCATTTTTGTTGCCCTTTTCTGGACCCTTTCCAATGCCAATATCTCTTTTTTGAGATCAAATGACCACTTCTGTATGCAGTATTCAAGATGTGGGTGTACCATGGTTTTATATAGAGGCAATAAGATATTTTCTGTCATATTCTCTATCCCTTTTTTAATGACTCCTAACATTTTATTTGCTTTTTTCACTGCCGCTGCATACTGAGTGGATGTTTTCAGAGAACTATCCACAATGACTCCAAGATCTCTCTTTTGACTAGTTGTAGCCAAATTAGTCCCCATCATATTGTACATATAGTTGGGATTATGTTTTCCAATGTGCATTACTTTACATTTATCCACATTACATTTCATTTGCCATTTTGTTGCCCAATCACTTAGTGTAGTAAGATCTTTTTGAAGCTCTTCACAGTCTGCTTTGATCATAACTATCTTGAGCAGTTTGGTATCTGTAAAAAGGGAGGAGGATGGACATGAGTAGCATGGCTGTGCTATGGAGGAAGCCCTGCTCTTGCTGGAATTGTAGAGGAACACTATTGACTACTTCAATAGCAAGAAGGAGGTATAAACATTCTCCCTCTAATCTGTAAATGAGTGTGCCCTTACATTGTCCATCCTACCTGCCCTGGGTCATCCCAGGAGATTTATCACATAGGGTCTGACCTCTCTTCAAACCCTTTGCCTACAGTTCTCGTCCTTTCTTCTTTCACTTCATACAGTCCAGCCCCTGGATGGTTTTCTTATTATACATATTAGGTGCCTTCTGCAGAAACATCCCACAAACTCTGTGGAGAGCTTGTGCCCCATTTTTCCTGTGCCCTTTTTCTGATTTTCAGGGATTTCCCACCACTTTGTGCTCACTTCAGTAGACTCTTGTCTGGTTCCTCCCCTGCCACACACTAGCTGTTGGGTCTCAAGAATGAAACATGTGCACTCAAAGTCTCCCTTGGTGAGCGCTCCTGTCTCAGACCTTCACTGACTAAATAAATGGATCCAGCTTTGAAGTTAATACACATGGTCACATTAAATCTGGCTACTTGTCCCACAGAAAACAGGCCTTGTATGGAGTCTCATTATTGTTCTGCTTGTTTGCCTTGAGCCAACCCTTCACTGAACAAGTAGCTCAGGGTATGTCTACACTACCCCCCTAGTTCGAACTAGGGGGGTAATGTATGCATACCGAACTTTATTAGCATAAAGCCGGCGCCGCCATTTTTAAAAGCCGGCTAGTGCGAACCCCGTGCCGCGCGGCTACACGTGGCACGGGCTAGATAGTTCGGACTAGTAAGCTATTCCGAACTATCTGTACGCCTTGTTTGCACTAGCCGGCTTTTAAAAATGGCGGCGCCGGCTTTATGCTAATGAAGCCCGGGAAATTCAAATCCCGGGCTTCATTAGCAAGTTCGGTATGCATACATTACCCCCCTAGTTCGAACTAGGGGGGTAGTGTAGACATACCCCCACACAGTCAGGTCCTCCACAACCTATCATTCGGCTAGAAGCCATTAGAACCCTTCACAGACTGTCAACTCCTGGGCCTGCATCTGCCTTTGTTTGCAGATGGAGCCCTCTCTACTGTGGTGGTGTCAAGATACATCATCACCTTAAACTCACCCCAATTTCTGTTCCTGCCAATGCAGGGAACAGTGTGATTGTAAAGGAAAGAGTTTATTAATTGCTCTGCAACATTGTTGAGTCATCTACCAGGTGTTCCATGTAGAGAAAATTTGAACAAATGTATAGCACTCTACCTGATGATATTCTCTATCTAAGTCCTTTCCATCCTGCTGTGTTTTTTCTCCTTTGGTTCAGGATGTCATTATGGAAAAAAGTTTCTTAAGACTCTTATCTGTCCTCCACAAGACCACCGACTGGTGTAACACGGGTGAGTTTTTTATTCACACCTTTGCATCAGATACTGCAGGAGCCATAGTGCTGTGTAAATAAGATACGTTGGGTCCACGTTGTTGGTTGCAAAAGACTGATGATTTCTGTAGGGAACGTCTCGCTGCTACACCCACAATGGGGTCAGTGGAATCTGGGGACTTGTAAAGAACTTTGTTGCATACACTGAAGCAATTGTTTCAATGTGTAAAACTGAGCTCAGCGCTGATTGTCTGGAATGATTAGTGTGCACGGACGGGGGGATGCTGGTCAGTGGGAAGTAGGAGATGGATGGATAGAGATGGATGAGGAAATGAGTGAATGGATTTGTGGATGAGTAGAAATGGATGAGATCTCTGTAGAGCAGTGTTTCTTAAACTGTGTTTCGTGGCACACGGGTGTGCTGCGAGGCAGTCAGAGGTGTGCCGTGGAGAACAAAAGAATTCAAAATGGCCGCTTTATTTTTTGACCAATAACTTTCCCCCTGACTTTTTTTTTCTTTTTTGCTCAACAAAAAATCAGTGGTGTTCCCCATTAAAAAAAATATTGTTTGGTGTTCCTTGGTCTTAAAAGGTTTAAGAAACACTGCTGTAGAGATACACATTGGCTGAGTAGTTTCATGATCTGGGAGCTCCTCAGTCAGAAAGGAAGATCCTGGCTTTCAGCTGGGCACTGTGTTACTTTTGGGATGCCTGATGTTCTTTTAGCTGGGGATTTATTGGAGACTGAGGGGAAGCCTGTGGCTGATTTAAGTTTTTTGGAGGCGTCCCGAGTTAGCTGTGATGCTGGGGCTTTGTGTAACCCCCTCAGTGAATGCAGTGTGGGGGAGCAGGATTGGCACTGGGAGCACTTGAACCACTTGTACTATGTTTGCCTCCTTTGTGACTTACAGGGGATGGTTAAGAAAGAGCCCAAGAGACTCCAGCACCATCCATCTCCCGGCCATTGCCACCATTACTGACCTGAGGTAGTGTGACATCTCATTTGACTGCCCAGCCTGGCTTCTCACTCCATGCTTGGTGGGAGCAGAGCTTCCAAGTGCAGTCCCTCACCTCGTGCTTTTTTCTCTGTAGATACTGAGGACTCTTTGGGGAGGAGCTAAGGGAACTATTACATGGCTGACTGATGATTTTCTGCCCAGTAACAACATAATCCTCTTGGTTCCAAATGCTGATCCAAGCCAAGAGCCTCTGTAAACATTGGAGATGATTTTTTTTCCGGCAGCGCCAACTGAGTCATTTCCTTCACTCTTTTGTGTAGTGTTTCTAAACTGGATTTACTATTCGGATCTCCTGTCCCTGCCTTCCCACACTGCTCCTGTATCCTGTTAGTCTTTGCCAGAATCTGACTGTCCTACATTGTTACTGTTCACATGATCTTATTCTCCGCATCATCTCAATGGCTCTTTCAACTCATCTCAATCAGCTCAATGTCTTCTCTTCCTGCCCTCAGCTTCTGTGTCCCCATTATAGCCCCTCAAAGTCCAAACCCTGCTTCTTTCCTTTTACCAGCAAAAAGCATGTGGTGGAGGCCTTTGGCTCCCACAAGGGAAGGATCCTACTGAGAACACTCTTCAAGAGCACATTTTGCCTGCCACTTCTAACAATACTGCAGGTACAAGTAGTAAGTGCTCTGAACCCAAAGGTAATTTAAGAAAGGTTTCCCATTACCAACTTTTGGCCCAAGGTTGGTGATATGTGATTCTTTAATCAGCAAAATTTCTCATGGAACAACATTGTGGAGTATCAGTTGGGGACTTCAGCCCCTGGAGATGTGGCCCTGGTCATTTATCCCCTACATACAGAAAACAGTGGCCACTATCCCAATTATGAAAATAATCCCTCAGTTTTCAATTGACTAGGGAACTCCTTAGGATTCCATGCTGAGTGGTGAAGCTAGAATGAGGCATCTTGAAAGAGGAAAGCATACTTGGTACTTGCTCTAGAAGGGTATGTCTACACTAGCCCCCTAGTTCAAACTAGGGAGGCTAATGTAGGCATTCGAAGTTGCAAATGAAGCCCAGGATTTAAAAATCCCGTGCTTGATTTGCATCTTCCCATCTGGGCGCCATTTTAAAATCCCCTTAGTCTGAACTAACTGCCCGCGGCTACACATGGCAGTCAAATGTTAACTCAAACTAAGTTCAGACTAAGGGGATTTAAAAATGGCACCCGGATGGGAAGATGCAAATGAAGCCCGGAATATTTAAATCCCGGGCTTCATTTACAACTTCGAATGCCTACATTAGCCTCCCTAGTTCGAACTAGGAGGCTAGTGTAGATATACCCAAAATGAGCTTGGCTATTGAAGTTGTGTGGCACAACAATCAAGGGCACCAGTTTTGGAGGTTGGGGGGCAGTAGTCCCCCCCTCTCCGTTTCTGAGTTTGAACCCCCTGCGTTTCATACTTCAGGTCTGCTTAAAGTTGCATGGCCTGACTCCAGAGGCAGTTCTTAAATGTAACAGTTTTTGAGTTGCTTGCAGCTTTGCCTTTGGGGCAGGTAAGTTGTTACAAAAAGAGGAAGGCAGGGTGATTAAGAATAACAAAAGGCTGGGAATTCTAGTAATGGAAGAATCATTAGATCATCATGAAAACATTTCCGGTGAATTCAGTGTTAAGTGCAAAGTAATGCATATGGAAAAATATTATCCTAACTATAGATACAGAATAGCAGATACTACTCAAGAAAGTATCAGAGGGGTAGCCATATTAGTCTGAATCTGCAAAAGCGGCGAGGAGTCCTGTGGCACCTTATAGACTAACTGAAGTGTTGGAGAAGTGATCTTGGAATCCTGGTGGATAGGTCCCTGAAAATATCTGTTCAATGCTCAGTGGCAGTCTCAGAACTAAAAAGCTAACAGAATATTGGGAATCATTAGGAAAGGAATAGATAGTAAGACAAAATACCATATTGCCTCTACATAAAATCATTGTATGCCTACATCTTGAATACCGAATGCAGATCTGGTCAGTCCATCTAAAAAGATATTGTATTGAAAAGGTACAGAAAAGGCAATAGAAATTATTAGGGGTAAGGAACAGCTTCCATAAAGATTAACAAGACTGGGACTTCAGCTTGGAAAAGAAATGACCAAAAGGTAGGGGGATATGTTAGAGGTCTAGAAAATCATGAACAGTGTGGAAAAATAGAATAAGGAAATGTTATTAATTCCTTCACTTAACATAAACCAAGAAGCTGACCCAATTAAATGTTCAGGCAATGGATTTAAAATAAACAAAATCAATTATTTTTTCAGAATCAACTTGTGGAACTCTTTGCCAAGAGACGGTGAAAAGGCCCAAACAATAACAGGGTTCCAATAAAAACAAAATAAGTTCAAGGGGGACAGGTCCATCAATGGCTATTAGCCAAAATGGGCAGGAATAGCGTTCCTAGCTTCTCTTTGCCAGAAGCTGGGAATTGGCATCAGGGGATGAATCATGATGATTGCCTCTTCCGTTTATTCAGGAGTGGGCAATAATTTTTGGTGGGGGGCTACTCCAAGATTTTGGAAAGTGCTCAAGGGCTACACCTTTCTGTGGAAGGGCGTGGTGTCTAGGATGGAGGTTGGGCGGAGAAGGCTGTACGGGATAAGAGACTGGGGTGCAGGAGATTGTGCGAGGTCTGAGAGGAAGTTTGGGCAAAGGAGGGGGTTGTGACCTGGGTCAGGGGATAGGGGTGTACGGTCAGGGAGGGGATATGAATGCCAGACAGGATTCTGGCCTGGAAGAGGGTCACGAGGGTATGTCTACACAGCAAAGTTATTTTGAAATAACGGCCGTTATTTCAAAATAACTATCCTAGCGTCTACACAACCATTCCATTATTTCAAAATTAATTCAAAATTGCGGAGGGCTTATTTTGAAATTGGTAAACCTCATTCCACGAGGAATGGCGCCAATTTTGAAACTGCTATTTCAAAATAAGTGCTGTGTAGATACTTATATCGAAATAGGGGGCCTCCAGCCCTTACCAGGGTGCCCTGCTGGCCATCCTGGCCACAAGGTAACTTCTGACCTGATGTCCTTCTGGAACCAGTTCCTGCTGGCCTCCTGGAATGAGGTTTAACAGCTAATTTGAGTTAAGGGCTTTACTTCGAACTCCTGTTTCACTGCCGCTTGTAGACGCGGGCAGTTATTCCGGACTAGTTAATTTCCAAAACGGTGACTATCTGGGACCATGGTAATGCAGCACGGGATATTTAAATCCCATGCTTCATTTGCAATTTTGGTCGCCCTCATTAGCCTCCCTAGTTCGAACTAGGGGGCTAGTGTAGACATACCCCCAGCTCCTATTGGCTGGTTGTTTCCAGCCAATCGGAGCTGAGAGATTGGCTGAGGTCAGTTCTTTTTGGCTGGTTGTTTCTGGCCACTACGAGCTAAGAGCTGGTCTGGGGAGATCGTACGTAGCTTCCCCCCTCCCTGCAAAGCAGAGAGCCGCAGAGGCTGAGCTTTAAACTGTACAGCAGCTGAGGGTCCCAGCAGTGTGATTTGTGGGCCGGATGCAGTGGCTTGGCAGGCTAGATCTGGACCCCAGGCTGTATTTTATCCAACCCTGTGTTTATTCCTTCTCGAGCACCCGTCATTGGCCACTGTTGGAAGACAGGCAACTGGGCTAGAAAGACCTTTGATCTGACCCAGTATGGGCATTCTAATGTTCTTATATAGAGCTGAAATAGAGTTAGTAACAAAGTAAGAATATACATTAAAATGTTAAGGCTAACCAATGTCCCTTAAGTGACTTGTCACAAGATGTCAGAATATGCTAGTGTTAGAGCTGAGTGAACCTGATATTTATTTAATTGTATTTCATAGTAGACTAGGACTGGAAGGGACCTCGAGAGGTCATCGAGTCCAGTCCGTTGCCCTCATGGCAGGACCAAATACTATCTAGACCATCCCTGAGAGACATTTATCTAACCTACTCTTAAGTATCTCCAGAGATAGGGATTCCACAACCTCCTTGGGCAATTTATTCCAGTGTTTGACTACCCTGACAGTTAGGAACTTTTTCCTAATGTCCAACCTAAATCTCCCTTGCTGCAGTTTAAGCCCATTGCTTCTTGTTCTATCCTCAGAGGCCAAGATGAACAAGTTTTCTCCCTCCTTCTTATGACACCCTTTTAGATACCTGAAAACGACTATCATGTCCCCCCTCAATCTTCTCTTTTCTAAACTAAACAAACCCAATTCCTTCAGCCTTCCCTCATAGGTCATGTTCTCTAGACCTTTAATCATTCTCATTGCTCTTCTCTGGACCCTCTCCAATTTTTCCACTTCTTTCTTGAAACGCGGTGCCCAGAACTGGACACAATACTCCTATTGAGGCCTAACCAGCGCAGAGTAGAGCGGAAGAATGACTTCTCGTGTCTTGCTCACAACACACCTGTTAATACATCCCAGAATCATGTTTGCTTTCTTTGCAATAGCATCACACTGCTGAGTCATATTTAACTTGTGGTCCACTATAACCCCTAGATCCCTTTCTGCCTTAATCCTTCCCAGAGCATCACTTCACATTCTGTATGTGTGAAGCTGATTGTTCCTTCCTAAGTGGAGCACTTTGCATTTGTCTTTATTAAACCTCATCCTGTTTACCTCTGACCATTTCTCTATTAAACTTTATCCTATTTATCTCATACCATTTCTCCAATTTGTCCAGGTCATTTTGAATTATGACCCTATCCTCCAGATTAGTCGCAATTCCTCCCAGCTTGGTATCTTCTTCACACAGCGTGTAGTCAACCTGTGGAAGTCCTTGCCAGAGGAGGCTGCGAAGGCTAGGACTATAATAGAGTTTAAAGAGAAGCTAGATAATTTCATGGAGGTTAGGTCCATAAAAGGCTGTTAGCCAGGGGATAAAATGGTGTCTTTGGCCTCTGTTTGTCAGAGGCTGGAGAGGGATGGCAGGAGACAAATCGCTTGATCATTGTCTTCGGTCCACCCTCTCTGGGGTACCTGGTGTTGGCCACTGTCGGTAGACAGGATACTGGGCTAGATGGACCATTTGTCTGACCCAGTATGGCCGTTCTTATGTTCTTATGTTCTTATATCATCTGCAAACTTAATAAGCGTACTTTCTATACCAATATCTAAATCATTGATGAAGATATTGAAGAGAGCCGGTCCCAAAACAGACCCCTGAGGAACCCGACTTATTATGCCTTTCCATTGTGAACCATTAATAACTACTCTCTGAGTACAATTATCCAGCCAGTTATGCACCCGCCTTATAGTAGCCCCATCTAAGTTGTATTTACTTAGTTTATTGATAAGAATATCATGCGAGACCGTATCAAACGCCTTACTAAAGTCTAGGTATACACCATCCACCGCTTCTCCCTTATCCACAAGACTCGTTATCCTATTAAAGAAAGCTATCAAATTGGTTTGACATGATTTGTTCTTTACAAATCCATGCTGCTGTTCCCTATCATGTCCGCTCATTCGGGTTTGTCCGGGGTCCCTGAGGTTCGTTTACAGGCGTCTCGCCCACTCTCGTCAATCGTCTCCAGGTTCCGGCTCACAGGCCCTGGCTATTACTCATGCCACATTACCCCAGAGTGGCTGAGGTAGGTACAGGGGCTCGGGCCCACCCTCATTCCGAGCCCCGACCCAGGGCCCCAAGGACTGGAGTCTGTGACCCTCGTCTGGTTGATGGGGGAAGCCTCCCTCAATACACCAATCCACAGATCTTTCCATCGGCCGTGCCCTGGGTCACTTCCTACCTCCTCACTGAATCGGTGTTTGCCCCGGGGTGTGCCCCCAGTATCCTCACTGAATCGGTGTTTGTCCGGAGGTGCGCCCCCCGGTATCGGCGTCCTGGGAGCAGGAGAAGCCTGTCTCCGCTGCCTCCATGCTCTCCCCCTTCTGGCATTGGCAGCACCTTCTTTAAACATCCCGCCGTGCCTGTGCAGAAGTCGCCGAGGCTGCCCTGCTGGTGCTTCGACCCTGCCACCACCTTCCTCTGCTGGGCGGAGCAGAAACTGGAGCCAGCTGACAGCCACCGAGCAGGCTCCGCAAAGCTGTCCTGGCTCATGCAGCGGCTTTTCACCCCAGTACGCCAGGGTCGGCGCCGCGCGAGTGCGGGACCCAGCGGGGTCCCCGTCACAAGGAGGAAAAGGCAAAGACAAGGAGATATATTTATGACATAAATGGTTTTCATTTCTAATGTTAAACGAATCATTTCATTGTAGGATTTTCTTTAGCTATAAAATGTTCCTCGTTCTCTTATAATGGCTTTGCTTCATGGTATCTTCCCAAGGGAGGCAATGATCAATTGAACAACGAGAAATCCTGTGGCACCTTGTAGACTAACAGATTTATTGGAGCATCAGCTTTTGTGGGCAAAGACCCACTTCATTACATGCATCTGTTGTTTATGCAGGACTTCTCATTGTTTATGCAGATTTAGACTAACACAGCTACCCCTTTGATAATGATCAATTAATTACATAAGAACATAAGAATGGCCATACTGGGTCAGACCAAGCCCAGTATCCTGTCTTCTGACAGCAGCCAATACCAGATGCTCCTGAGGGAGGGAACACAACAGATAATCCTCACATGATCCCTCCCCTGTAACCCACCTCCAGAGAAACAGAGACCAGGGACACCATTCTTACCCATCCTGGCTAATAGCCATTGATGGACCTAACCTCCATGAATCTATCTAACTCTTTTTTGAACTCTGTTAAAGTTCTGGCCTTCACCACATCCTCTGGCAAGGAGTTCCAGAGGTTGACTGTGCACCTAGTGAAGAAAAACTTCCTTTTGTTTGTTTTAAACCTGCTGCCTATTAATTTCATTTGGTGACCCTTAGTTCTTATATTGTGGGAATAAGTAAATAACTTTTCCTTATTCACTTTTTCCACACCATTACATGAGATTTGGGGGATGATTTGGAAGACTGATTATAATAAAAGTGTCATTTACACTGCAAATGTCATTCTGTTATCGGTCCCCTTTGGTTTATAATGGAAATGATGCTATTGCACGGATGCAGCTGGCTTTTTGGGTCATTGTCAAGAGCACAGCTGTAAATCTGATCAGACCAATATCAGTTGAAAGATGAGGCCTGTTTTTCTCCAGACTCATGAAGGATTCATTGCCCAGAACAAATCTACACATGAATTCTCTTCTGTTCATGGCACCCACAGTATTAAATAAGTGAAGTAGCTAATTATGTAGCCATTATTGTTACAAGAGATATGGGCCAGACCTTTCGCTCCTATGAATTAGAGTAGCTTCACTCAGGTTCATGAAGCTATGTCAAGACATACCTTTTGAGAATCTGTCCTTATTACTATAGACATTGTCCTAAGACATAGTCTGAACTTTTGAACCTATTTGTCTATGTCTTGGAAGCCAAAAAGGACCATTAGCTCATATAGCCTGATTTGTTGTATTATACAAGCCAGAGAATTTCACTCTCTGATTCTTGTCTCTAGCCCATAAGATACATTCTTTGTATAATCCTGGTTCTGTGGCACTAAGCATGGTGGTTCCCCTCTTTTCAGGCTCTCTTCATGAGAACATTGCAGACCCTCAGTGAGATGCTCCAGAGTCTGATTGTGGAAAATCCAGTTTTGTCTGAGCTGGAGAGGATCTTGCAGGATCCAGAGATGCAGGTTGGAGGATGAGAAGGTAGAGGAGAGGCACGAGGACTGGCCCAAAGTCTGCAATACTGAAAGAACAGAGATTTTCCTCCAACTACTCTTGAATGAAATGCTGGATTGTGTAGCTTTTCCAGAGAAGACTTGGTCCTTTCCCTTCCTTACATAGGATCCTATCCTACACCCCTTAAGGACTTGACTCAATGCCCATCGAAATCAATGAGGGCCTTTCTGTTGACTTCAATAGATGTTAGATCCATTCCTAGATTATTGTCACAACTTTCATCAACTTTAGTTGATCCGGGGCAGGAGAGTGGGTACAGAAGTCCTCTGTGCATATGAGTCCAGTTTCACAAATTAGGGTGAAACTGGAACCAAACATTGTGGCTGGATGGAGTCTCATGTATGAAGGAAACCCCTGTTCTGAATGTAAAGTGAAGAATTCCATGTGTGCTTTGAGCCTGCACAGAGCAGAGGTAGCAGGTGTCATAAGAGTAAGATGATTCAGCCAGAATAAAGACCATCCTCTAGGGATCACTTCTACCTGTATCTGAGCACCATTCTGATATGCTGTGCAGCCTGGCGGTTTGCTTGGGACAGGAACAGCCCAACTTGCAGAGTAGTTCTACAGTCCTCTATGCTCTGGCTCCCACCCCCAATGAGGTTCCCACCTCAGACCCCTGTACACACAACCCAGGGCGATTCTGGGGACACCCCTTGTTTCAGAACAACAGCTTCAGGAAGCCGTCAAAGCTCAGAGAATGACAGAGCCAGCTGTGGCCATAACGTTTTCAGCCCATCAGCGTATTGGATTTAAACTAATTCTCAGGTTGAGCTCTGTTTATAACTGGTACCTTCATCCCCTCCAGCGCTAACATAACTCTGCTTTGGGGGAGAGTAAGGACAAAGGCCACTGATCCCTAATGATTAGAGATCTTTGGGAGGTCTGTCTGGGTGACATTCTCTTACTGTGGGGTTCTTATACCTTCCTTCTGTCCATCTGGTGCTGGCTGCCATCAGAGACAGGGTCCTGGACTATCTGGAACTCAGTTCTGATCCAGTTTGGTAATGCCAGTCGATATTCCTCCCCAAGTCAGTTCCAGACTCCCTGAACCAGCTCCTCGGATGGTGCAAATTGGCTTAGTGCCATGAAAGGCAATGGGGCTCTGAGGATTCACAACAGCGGAGGCTTTAATGACTGTGCCTGAAGAGGCTTTGGAATTGCAAAGGAAGGCACTAATCACGCCCCTCCGATGGAGATTCTCCAGGGGCTCACTGCAAGGGGCACACTGTTCCCACTTAGGACTGTATTGCTCTTCCAAAAATTTGTGCTCATTAGACGCTACTCCTCCATCCCCTTCCCACCCAGACCCCCCACTCCCACTTTGTTCCTGCATCCCCTCCTGCCCAGACCCTGCACCTCCCCCTTCACTCCTTGCATCCTAACTCCAGTCCAGACCCTACAGTGCAAGCACACTTCATGGCAGCTCCCTCCCCCACACTAAACTCCTCATTGTCGGCCCCACCCCAAAGCTTAGGGAGACCCACAAAATCTATTAGCCTGGGCCCCTCTAGGTGTGTGAGGGGATTGTGGGGAGTGTCTTTGCTTATCCATTGGGGGACACATCAGTGAAGTGGGTTTTTTTGTTTCTCACTTTTGTGTGGCCCCCGTACTGATTTTTCTGTGGGTCAGTGGCCTCCGACCCAAAAAACATTCCCCACCCTTGCTTTAGAACAGTGTTTCCCAAATGGTGATCCGCGAAACCCCGGGGTTCCATGAAGTGAAAATAAGGATTCCGCGAGAAAATTCCATTACAATAACATTTTATGATTTTTTTAAAAATTAATATTATGTGATTTTTATTTTTAAATCTGTGCAGTTCAACTAAATATTGATCTCATGACCTGGTTTAGCATTTGTTTATTATTATCCTTACTTATTTGTGGTCTACTTTTTCAGCTCCGTATATAAGACTGTTATTAGGGGTTCCGCAAAATTCTTTCAAGTTTAAAAAAGTTCCATGGGCAAATAAAATGGGGAAAAGTAAGGCTGAAAATCGTCATGGAAGCTACTCACCACTGGGTGGCACTCATGCTTTGCCTGCCATCAACTTTGCTCCTAGTTCTCTTTGCAGCAGTTCAGCTGCTATTTTCTGGGCGGGTAATTTTAAATATTCCATAGGTGTGGAAGAAAATATATTAAAACAAGGGATAGTTAACAAGGAGCAATGTTTATGATGTAATTTAATATGAAATCAAATAAGAGCCCCAGGACTGCTTTGCAAGCGGGGAACCCCTAAGAACTGGGTGGGAATCGGGTCCCTTTAAGCACAGCCCTCAGCTAGCCTGAGACAGCAGCTCCATGCTCTAAATCCTAATCTGATGCCCTGCCGGCACTGCTTCCAGCCATCCTTAACCTCGGTTCAGGGTCCACTCAGTGTGGACATGCTAGTTCGAATTAGCAAAATGCTAATTCGAACTAGTTTTTAGATCTAGATGCACTAGTTCGAATTAGCTTAGTTTGAATTAACTAATTTGAACTAAGTTAGTTCGAATTAGTGCTGTAGTGTAGACATACCCTCAGATACTATGCCCATCTGGATATTGAACAGTGTAAGTGCATAGCCAGCGATATCCGGTTGTGGCTGTCCCTTACATAGATTATCCAAGTGTATATGTAGGTGTGTAGGCATGTGTGTCCCTCCCTCACTGTAAATCTCTGAGGAAGACCACATATCATTACTGTAATGCCCCTATGAGAACAGTTTAAGACAATAGGGAAGTTAGCAGTCTTGGCTTGGAGTGCCCTAAGTGCCCACACTCGGCACATCACAGCACTCGGCCATCAGCCTTGCTGCACTTGCCACAGACTGCCATCCGGGGGGGGAGCACTCGGAGGGCTGCAGGAGAGCTTCCACCCCAAGGAGCCCGCAGAGCCACCCCAGTCCTCCCAATCGGGGGCTCATACCCCATTCCTCCCTCACCTCCTTCCACTTACCCCTCCCTAGCCCCCCTTCCTGATGTACAAAATGAAGGACACGTGTGTTCAAAAATAGAAACTCTCTTTATTGAACAGAACTCGGGGAGACTGGGAAAAGGAGGTGGGAGAGGGGAAGAGAGAGGGTGGGAGAGGGGAGGGCAACTAAAATGATCAGGGGTTTGGAACAGGTCCCATATGAAGAGAGGCTAAAGAGACTGGGACTTCTCAGCTTAGAAAAGAGGATACTGAGGGGGGATATGATAGAGGTCTATAAAAGCATGAGTGGTGTGGAGAGGGTGAAAAGTTCTTCATTAGTTCCCATAATAGAAGGACTAGAGGACACCAAATGAAATGAATGGGTAGCAGGCTTCAAACTAATAACAGAAAGTTCTTCTTCACAAAGCAAATAGTCAACCTGTGGAACTCCTTGCTGCAGGAGGATGTGAAGGCTAGAACTAGAACAGAGTTTAAAAAGAAGTGAGATAAAGTCATGGACGTTGGGTCCATGGAGTGCTATTAGCCAGGGGGTAGAAATGGTGTCCCTGGCCTCTGTTTGTGGAAGGCTGGAGATGGATGGCACGAGACAAATGGCTTGGTCATTGTCTTTGGTCCATCCCCTCCAGGGCACCTAATGTTGGCCGCTGTTGGCAGACAGGCTACTGGGCTAAATGGACCTTTGGTCTGACCCAGTATGGCCATTCTAAGCTCAGGGCTCAGGGTCGGGGGTCTCACTGGACCACCTTGATTTTCATGCAAACCTGCTCCTGGGTGGCCACTTTCCTGTGCCTAGTGCGGAGGTCGTGGATGAGGTCCATGATGTCTGCACTAGACCAGGTGGGCGCCCGCCTCTTGCGGACCTGGGCAGGCTCCCGGGAGCCGCCAGTCTGGTCTCGGGAAAAGGCAGAGGGCTGGGTGGCAGCGGGTGGCTGGCTTATGCCATGCCAGGTGCAGGGTCTGCTGGCTGGGTGCTGGCAGGCTTGCACTTGGCACGGGCACCGTAGCCAGCCCATGTACCTTTAAGGGCTCCGGGGCGGGGAGGGGGGCAGACGAGTTTCCCTGGTGGTGCCCAGAGTGGCCACCAGGGCAAGCTGGGGAGGGCTAGCCTCCCACTAGTTCGAATTAAGTGGCTACACAGCCCTTAATTCGAACTAGTTAATTCGAACTAGGCGTTAGTCCTCGTGGAATGAGGTTTACCTAGTTCGAATTAAGCGCTCCGCTAGTTCGAATTAAGTTCAAACTAGCGGTTTGCTAGTGTAGCGCCTATCAAAGTTAATTCGAACTAACGTCTGTTAGTTCGAATTAACTTTGTAGTGTAGACATACCCTGACTGGCCAATACCAAGTGTGATTAGTGAACAGAACTGGTAATCATCAAGTGATCCATCTGCAGTTAACAAGTTCATAGCTTCTGCCAAACAGAGGCCAGGGACATCATCCCTGCCCACTCTGACTAATAGCCATCGATGGATCTAACCTCTCTGAATTTATCTAGCTGTTTTTTGAACGCTGTGATAGTCTTGGCCTTCACAGCATAGTCTGGCAAGGAGTTCCGCAAGCTGATGGTGTTTTGTGAAGAAATCCTTCCTTTTGTTTGTTTTAAACCTGCTACATATTGATTTCATTTGGTGACCCCTAGTCCTTGTATTCTGACAAGGGAGTAAATAACACTTCCTTATTCACTTTCTCCATCCCATTCATCATATACCTTCATAGTCACCTCTTTTCCAAGCAGAAAAGTCCCAGTCTTACTGATCTCTCCTCTTATGAAAGCCGTTCCATACTCCTAATAATTGTTGTTGCCCTTTTCTGAACCTTTCCCAATTCCAATATACATTTTGAGATAGGCTGATCATATCTGTACACAGCATTCAAGATCAGGGTGTAACATGGATTTATATAGAGGCAATTTGTTATTTTCTATTTTATTCTCTATCCCTTTCTTAATGATTCCCAACATTCTGTTCCCTTTTTTGACTGCTGTTGCACATTGAATGGATGTTTTCAGAGAAAATGGATTATTCTTAGCCTTTCCAACCTGCACATTTCCAGCATTTTTCTAAATTCTGCAGTCACCTCCTCCAGCGGTGTTTTATCATGAGCCTCCCCATCGTTGGGGGATTGCTAAAGATCCACCTGCTGGAATCGAGAGATTATATGACAATTTAACTTTCTTGTTTTCTTTTAAAAAATAGCTTCTATCCCCCCTGATTGTGGAGAAAAAGATGAAAAGATGAAGCATGTCTCACCTACAAGCCAGAAACTAGAAGGCAAATAAAAAGAACCTGAACTTTGTAAAAAAAAATTTAAATTGCTTGGTTGGTGCTATAAATGCCTCCCTGCTGACCCAGAGGCGAATCTCAGGATTTTGGGGACTTGTGATTTTGAAATGCCGGAGGGTGGCTATTGTTGGTAATCATGTTTTTTACGTAATGCCTAAGGATAACCCAGAATCAGAGCTCCATGGTTCCAGGCATTGTGCAGGCATAGAGCAGTAGACAGCCCCGGCCCCAAATGTAAATTATACTGAGCTCTCTAACCAAGTTCTCTTCCGGATGGAGAGATTTAAGTGACTTCATTTTTGCCAAAGATTAAGTTTACTCCTTATTCTGTGCATCACAACCCCACGTTTCCTACACTGTAAGCTTGGATAACTGCTGCCACCACTAAGCTTGGCACTTGGGGCTGGGGCCAAAAATGAGGGGGTCAGTGGGCTGCCAGGAAGCAAGCTTGGCGTGTGGGGTCCAGGTGATGGTGGGGCACTTACCTCACACAGCTCCCCAGGGATGCACATGGCTCTGTGTCCCCTGCAGCTCCCAGACACCAGCTTCCCTTGGCCATGTCCCTTTTGCGTGAGGCCCTGCCCCTTCAAGGAGCTCAGCACTGCCCCCCCCCCCCCAGCCTTGCCAAGGGACCTGGATATAGCTGTCGGTTGACGCAGATGACGACTCCCCTGTACGCTTTATGTACTTCCTGCCTGTGTCACACACCATGAAGTTATACTTCTGTCACATGGCCAGACTCAGTATCATTTGACATCAGTAGTGTCTTTTGCAGTGGAGAGCCAGAATAACTGTATTGTCTCGGACTTCAGATATGATCAGTTCTCTTCTCTCTAAGGGTACGTCTAGACCCTAGACACATCTCGCATGACCTTCTTATCAATAAACTAGGGAAATACAACCTAGATGGGGCTCCTGTAAGGTGGGTGCATAACTGGCTGGATAACCATTCTCAGAGGGTAGTTATTAATGGTTCACAAACATGCTGGAAGGGCATAACAAGTGGGGTTCTGCAGGGGTCTGTTTTGGGTTCTGTTCAGTTCAATATCTTCATCAATGATTTAGATGATGGCATAGAAAATACGATTATTAAGTTTGCAGATGATACCATGCTGGGAGGGGTTACAAGTGCTTTGGAGGATAGGGTCAAAATTCAAAATGATCTGGAACTAGGGTTTTTCAAAAGTGAAAGCGCCATCTAGACATACTGAGGAGATGTTTTTCGAAAACAGGTTGTTGTTTTTTTTGAAAGAACCGCATCTAGACGGCGCTTTAACTTTTGAAAAATTGTTTTTCTAAAAAGCGCTCAGACGCCATTATGAAGTGCAGGATATTTAAATCCCCACTTCATCTGCACTTTCGATTTGCCTAATTTATATCCCTCTTTCAACAGAGGGATGCAGTTTAGACATACCCTAAAAGTGCTGTCATAGGGATGGAAATCGGGTAAATATTGCATTTTATTAATATCAGAATAACTGACTTAAATGGGGACTGTGTGTTGTGTAGTCTTGTCTTAATTTTTTTATTCATGCTCGTCAGTGTGAAAGAAGCTATTTGCATATATTTGCATGTATATGCAACCGCACTTAAATTGCGGCCCTTGGCATGTGCTGTGAGTATCATTGTGTCCCAGGGCTTCCAAAGTTGAGTAGCCCTGATCTAGACAGTTCTTGGTCCTGCCACGAGGGCAGGGGACTAGACTTGACCTCCCGAGGCCCCTTCCAGTTTTATGACCCTATGAGTCTAGACTGCGGCACTATTTCGGGATACCGGAAGTATAACAAAATAGCAATGCTGAGTCTTTAAACACTCTTGCTATTTTCCAAAATAGTGGGTGTGCTATTCCAGCATCCCTCTAACCATCGTTCTAGGAGGGTTACGGGATTTGTCGGAATAGTACCTTATTTAGAAAATAAGCTCTTTCAACCCAGACTCAGAATAAGCTATGCAATTTGCATAGTGCAATTTGCATAGTGAAAATTGCGTAGCTTATTCCGATAGAAGGGTGCTGTCTAGACGCACCCTGAGATACATATTTTCATAACCTTGTCAGCAGAGAGATGCACTTTTATAAATCTTTTCAAATATTAGTGCTGCCTTCTTTAGGAATACAGCTCAGAGGGTCTCTCTTGTGCAATTCCAAGTTTTTTCTTGACCCAAAGCCTTTCAATATCATTAATATCATCAACTATCTGGAAGAAATTATTGAATCATTTCTGGAAACATTTCTAGATGACAGAAACATTGGTAGAATGGTAAATACAAATGACAGTTCAGTTATTTGTAATGATTTGGATCACTTGAACAATACAGGCTGACCCTCTCCAGTCCGGCACTCTCTGTTCTGGCAACATCAGTGGTCCAGCATGATTTCAGTTAGCTGGATGTCCACATATCATGACTGTCGCCAAGTTTCCCATGGTCCCACAAAGTTTGTTTACAACCACCATCCTGGATCCTAGTGTTCTGTGCTGTTATTTAGCTCTAATTTACCCCTAAATGTCTTGTAAGAGTCTAGTAAGCAGTGGAAGTGCTGGGAATAATGCTGAACAATATTTTCTTCCCATGGTTCTGCAAATTATCTGGTTCAGTACCAGTCTGGACTAGAAAGGTTCAACCTATGTATGTTTTTATACAGTCAACTGAAATGACTTATATGTACGAATAAAGCATGTACAGCCGCTCCCCGAGTTGCGAACAGTCAAGTTACTACCATGTGCACTTACGATCAAAGCTCCCATGGAGCGGTTGTAAAAGGCAGTCCCCGAGTTACGAACGTGACCCACGCTTACAAACAGCGCGGTCGTGTGTAACTCAATGGGGTCCGAGTTACAAACAGATCGAGTTATGGCCAAGTGTTTGGTCCGTAACTCGTTCGTAACTCAGGGAGAGGCTGTAGTCATGCTTTTAGGATGAGGGCCCATATCCTGGAAAGCAATTATTTTGAAAATGACATAAGGTTCATGGTGAATAATCAACTAAACATGAACTCCCAGTGCAAAGCTGGTCTGAAAATGACTAATGCTCTCTTTGGATAGATAAGCAAGATAATAAGATTAAGGAGGTGGTATTACCTTGATACATGGCATTAATGATTAGAGCCCTGCAAATCTAGATATCCACTTTATATCTGCATGTGTCCACATCCGTGGATGTGGATATCTGTGGATCATTTTTGCAGATGTGGATGCTAATTTTGTATCCATGCAGAGTTCTATTAATGAGACCATTAATTCTGGAAGTCTGTTGTCTATACTTCAGAAAGGTTGTCAAAACACTGGAGCGGGGTCAGAAAAGACATAAAATTTATTCGAGGGCTCCTAAATCAAGCCCACAAAGGCATCCGAAGATCAAACACTAGAAGCTGAAGTTCAGATTAGAAATAAGGAACTTTATTTTAAATGAAGGTGCTTAATCATTGGAACAACTTTACCTAGAGACAGGGTGGATTCTCCATCACCTGAAGTATTTAAAGCATGACTAGATGTGTTTCTAAGGCCACATCTATACTTACCAGTGGATCGGCACTCCAGAAATCGATCAATTTAGTGGGTCTAGTAAAGACCCACTAAATCAAACTCTGAGGGTACGTCTACACTACAAGCAGTTGTTTTGACATGATGTCAAAATAATGTCAAGTTGGAGGAGTTCTTACTCCGACTCCTGTAACCCTCATTTTACGAGGTCTACGGAAAGTCGAAGGAAGAGTGCTCTTCCTTGGACTTCCTGCTGTGTAGACCAGGGCAAAAGCTGAAATAAGCTATTTTGACTTAAGCTACACAATTTACGTTGCTGAAGTGGCATTGCTTATTTCGGCTTTAGCCCTTCTGTGTAGATGTGCCCTGTACTCTGGTGCCAGTACTCTGACTCGTCGTGAGGAGTAAGGGAATGCTCCTCAACCGGAGCATTTCTCCCGTTGGCCTCCCACGGTGGGGACAGCGCCAAAATTCGAATCAAGGTACATTGGCTCCAGCTATGGAATTCACATAGCTGGAGTTGCACATCTTGAGTCAAACTTCCGGTAAGTACAGACATGGCCTAAAAGACACTTACCTCTTTTATCCTGAGTGTTTAGACAGTGTTAGGAGTCTTACAGGTTATTTCAGTGAAGAGGAGAGATTGATCGAGTTGGGTATTTCTTTGATGCAATCCTGAATATTTACAAAGAATGTGCAAAATTCTGTTTCCCTGAACACAATAGGAATCAAACAGCTAGATACAGATTCTTTGCTCACAGTTCCAAGCCTCTTTCTCTCTAGGATTTCCCTTAGATCCCTGCTCCCTATGCTTGTTCTGGCTGTCCCCTTGGATTTCTGCTGCTTCTCTCTTACATGCACAATCACATAGTTGCAGTGAAATCAATCCCCAACCCCAACATTTGTTAACAGACTCCAAGGAAAACACTTGGCACACATAACAGAGCTGCTGCCCTAGGCTGCATGTGCTCCAATCCTTGGGTGGTGGTTTTGCATTGTTTCATCTATCATTAAACAAAGGGGCATTTTTAATTGCTCTGTCGTTTAGCATGAATGGAAGGCCGCTATCCTGCCCAGCTGTTCCAACAAGGTGGTGATGTGGCTGTCCAACCCCCCCAGCACAACATTATGGTCTAGCTTAACCAGAATATTTGGGCTTGATACAGGAACTACTGAGTTAAATTTTGGCCTCTTTTATATAAGACATCAGATTAAACCTTCATGGCAATTGTTAGAGCTGTTCCCCACTCTGGCACTCTGAGTGCAGACGATGGGAGCCCGCAAGAGGCCTTAAATACTTTGCCTCTGTAGGCTCTGCTTACAAACCTCCACAGACTTTGGGAGGTAGCTGCCACCATCAAGTGATTTAAACCCTGAAAAACAGGAAGAAACACTTGAATTCCTTCCCTAGGGGTATCCCAAGCTCTTTTGCCACAAGAGAGCTTGAAAAAACATCAAAAACACAGAAAAAACCCCTGTTTCTCTGATAGCTGACTTGTCAGGCTAGCAGGCATACACACACAGAGTCCTCCTGTTACCTTCCAGGACACAAGAATCAAATCATCGCCTTTAAAAAGGGTGATTTTATTAACAAAACAAAAAGATATCCTTAATAAAGCATACTTGTTTGCTAGGTGTTACAGAACAACTGAGAAAAATTAAAAACACAAAGTACATAGTGTTTCTCGGTGCAGCTTAGATAGTGAATGCGGGGGGCAGAAGGGAGAGCACATAGATTTTGCACAGAGAAGCTTTGCGCAATCCTTCATGGTCCAGTCCACTCACATGCCCAATATTCCTTGTAGGCATGGTAATTCTGATTACTGCATGTTGTTCCTTCAAGCCCTGAACTTAGAAGTCACACAAAGAAAGAGCAGACCAGGTATCTATATCCAATTCAGATTTCAGCGCTGTATCCCGTTCATTCTTCTGGCCCCCTGCCAACTACCTGAATTTAACCCTTTAGTCACTGAGTGCGGGTCAGCACTCCTCCTGTCCATCACAGTGGTGCCTCCTGCCTTTGAATCTATGAAACTTGGATTGTAAACCCTTTGGAGCAAGGGCCTTGATGCACATCCTCTGAGGTGAATGAACTACTCTGAGTATAGTACTGAGACAGTGATACATGAATGGTGGCTTTAAGATACCACTCTGCTCCCCTGACACTGGGCAGTGCAGGGTCCTGGACTGATCTCCGGCATAAGTCAGAGAGACCAGCACATATAAATGCTCCATCAGTCCTCCCTTTGCCTGGCTGTGTTCCTTGTATTGGAAGCTGGGGTAGCAGAGAAGTAGAGGCCGAGGAATGCAAAGCAGCTGGCGTGCCCACCAGGATCTCACCCTAAGTCCTTCTCTATTCTTCTGTGCCAGGCACATGGAGTATGTGGTAGAAGTAATAGCATTGACTTGGCCACCATTGACTCCCCAAAGCATTCCAGCAGCCTTGGGAGAAAGGACAACATTATCCATATTTCACAGGAGAGGAAACTGAGCCACAGAGTGCTATGTGATTTCCAGAAGGGCAAACAGGGTATTTGTGCCTAAGCCAGGAATGAAACTCACTCTCTGGACTTTCAGTGCACAGGCCCCATCTTTGATAGGAACAAAGCAGCTAGTGATGAAAAGACCTAGTAGAGCATTGATTTCCTCTTGGTGTGCTGAGCCACAAATATTGTGGTTTATTGTGTGGGCAGGCTATGGCTTCCTCATAGGGTCCCAGGAAAGACAGGCAAGTTCTCCCACAATGGGAAACAATTTCAAGAGTGGCACATCTCAGTGCAGCAGCAAGAACCAAGCCCCAGAAATCCAAGCACCTGAGAGGTTAATGCAGCACCAGCATGGGTGCAGCTACCCGGCTGTGATTTGAGCTTGGCTTAGCAGAGTCGACATTCACACCCAGGGTTGGCTCGGCTGGGTGCATGTACTTGGGTAAACTGCAATGAAGACAATCTTGAAAGCAGGATATGTTTCCCCTGCTGTGGACACATCAGATGTGAAACTGACCGTACAGCCTTTGGTGCGTTGTAAGAAACTTTCCATATATATTTTTCACCCACCAAAGGGATAAGGTATTTGGGGGGAAGGGAGAAAACTGCACGGGTGGGGAAAAAAATCCTAGGAATGTTATTTACCATGACGGGGTGGGGGGAGATATCCCTGGGAAGGCTGCAGAAAGGGAGGGGTTAAAATGTTTCAACTCTTTCCAAATCCTCCTCACTGAAACCACTCCCCTAATGCAACCAAGAAGCAGAGGAATTTCACCAAACTTGAAAAAAATTGTGGGAAATAAAAAAAAAGTGCTGATTTTTTTTTAAAGTAGCAACTCATAAAGTTCCTCACTTTCCCCAAAAGGAGGCGCCTTTGATGAGACTAAAATAAACTGCTGCTGGGAGCTGTGTGTAAAGAAGGAATTAGCCGTGTCCTGCGTGTGTCTCATATGCTGACTCTGTGGTTGCTTGCTGCTGCTCTTAAGTAGCTTTTTGGATATTGAATCCATTTTAAACTTTCTGCAAAGCAAGTGTTTGGGGTTTTGGTTTTTCCCCCCCTCCACTCCCCTGAAAGGAAGAATGATTCCTGAAATCAGAGAGCTTTCCTTTTGCCTGGGATTTTTGCTGCTTTTTATTGCCTCTGAGATTGAAGCCAGAGCTCGTAAGTAAAGAGTGATTAAAAAAAAAATATCAAGGAATGATGAGAGATATGGGAGGGGAGGAATTGAATGATGGGGACCAGGGGATGCAGTTGTCTGCTGGAGGGATTTTTCACCAAGAGATTCTGTGTCTGGAAGGAATGATCATAATTGATAAGTAGGAAAGGCTGCATTTGGCAGGAATAAGTGCAGAGATGCATGTATTACTAGCATGTGATCTCCCTTATGCTGACAGCAGAAGGTACCAGGTAGGAAAGCATAGGGTCAGATTATAATCTGGATCCCACCTGTGAAACTTCTCTTTGCTGGCTCTACTGCTGCTCTCCATTGGGGTGGCTGAGATCAGAACCTGAGTCACGAGGTTGTGAACAGTTCAGTTACTAGAAAGTCTCCAAGGGGTAGCCAAGTTGCTAGTGACAGCTTTGCCATAGAGAGTGTGAATTTTTGACTGATGCACCAGCTCATACTGATCTGGCATCCCTCTTCAGGGGATGGAATGCAATGTCAGCTTTGTGTCTCCCCCTAGAGAAGACTTCCAGGTGCGGGGAGTTAGGATTTTTGAGCTATCCATTTTGGCATGGATAGTGTTCCCAAGAGACACAAGCAACACCACAGCAGCCCTGCTTGTGACAAGGCAGCAATCAGGAACTCAGAGCATAGTGGTCAAATGGATTGAAGCTGGGAGGCTTGTCCGTACAGCCATGGAGAAAAAGAGAGAGGTGAAGGTCTTCTGATTCATTTGCATTATTAGCACACAGGAGATCTGATTCCTATTTTCAGTGCTGCTGAAAGCTTTCTACATGTGGCCGTGGGTAAGTCTCTTAATCCCTCTTTTTCCCCATCTGTGAAATGGGTCCAACAACACAGTGGTGTTCAGTGTTGGAGGTATAAGTCATTACAGTCTCTGAAATGCTTAGAGAGGCTGTCATTAGAGGATTGGCTTCATACTTGTCTGTAGAGTGCCTTGCATGCAGGCATCAGTGATCATCGTAAAGGTGCTAACCAAGTGCATAGGGTTGTTAATAAACAGATAGAAGCATTTGATGCATTCTCTTCTGCCTAGCTCCTCAGGGAGTTGTTACCGGTAATACATTTGTTTATCATTTCTTTGCTCTCCCTCTCGTCCGAAGTGAGGATGGTCCAGGTTCTCATTAAGTGCAGTGAACCACTGAGGCTGCTTTGAGAGTCTCATTTTCAGAACCCATGTGCATCTGGTCCACCTTCAAGCATTAGCTCTCCTAGGATAGCCTCCTGCTCAGCCTCCATGTCGGCATCTTCCTCTCATGGCAGATACAGGGTGGTCAGAAAAGTTTGCCAGGCAAGCCCAGGTAACTAAGTCTCATTCCACTTTGTGGCAGAGCTAATCAGAAAGTAAAGTATCACTAACAACTCAGAGAACCAATTCCTAGCATTGTGATCGTTGGTGCTAACCAAGGGGTTTGAGAAGAGATTCAAAGCCTCCTGCTTAAAACAGTCCTTCTCTGTCAGGAATTGGGATAAGAGTTGCATGAGAAGCAGATTCTCCCATATCTGCCCACTGTGGGGTTTCTTGCACCTTCCTCGGACACATCAGATGCTAGCCACTGTCAGAGGCAGGATCTGGTCCAGCTACACTTCAGCACTGATCCAGTCTGGCAGTCCCTACCTTGCTCTTCCTTCTAGGTGGCAGGTAGGAGCCACCAATTTCTGCTGACTGACCGGTATCCTTTAGAAACAATTGTCCAAATTTCTCCAGGGAGCAACACCACAGAGATCAGTCATTAAGGATGAGTTTGTTACCAGGCACAGGTAAGATTCTGTTACTTACTTTGCAGATCTTCCTATCCCCAGTTGGTACCTCCCTAGGAGATATTTTCTCGGAGCAATTGTTCCAACTGGAAGTGTATGTCTCAGCCTCGTTAATTGCCTATCTGTCCTTTACTACTAACAAGCTGATTTAGGAACAAGGGCAGGGCTGACTTCTTTTTCTAGTTTGCCCATCTTCACCTTTCCTCATAGCTCTCTTTGTACTGCAAGCCTATTCTGTGCCTTTTTCTTAAGCCCATTGGGAAGGCTGCTTTGCAGTGGGACATATGCACAGGCATCTCTCTGCTGGCCATGAAGCAGGAGGAGCTGCTTTGGCATCTTACTGTTCAGAGAGTTGCTCTGGCGTGGGAAAGCTCTATACGCCAATCTCAGCAGCTCCTCGCATTGCCTCTGAGTTTCAGTGAGTCAGGCAGCGTTGCTGGTTAGGAATGCTTCTGGCTAGAGAGTAAGGAGATTATTTCATTCACGGGTATTTAAAACATTTTCTGTCAGAAAACACCTTAATAACAACAATTCTGGAGACATACACCCCATTGCAGAAAGGATGTGGACACGTTGAAAGTCCAGTGGAGGGCAACAAAAATGATTAGGGGGATGGAGCACATGAATTATGAGGAGAGGCTGAGGGATTTAAGCTTATTTAGTCTACAGAAGAGAAGAGTGAGGGGGGATTTGACAGCAGCCTTCAACTTCCTGAAGGGGGTTTCCAGAGAGGATGGAAAGCGGCTGTTCTCAGTGGCGACAGATGACAGAACAAGGAGCAATGGTCTCAAGTTGCACTGAGGGAGGTCTAGGTTAAATACTAGGAAAAACTGTTTCACTAGGAGTGTGGTGAACACTGGAATGCTTCACCTAGGGAGATGGTGAAATCTCTATTCCTAGAGGATTTTAAGTCCTGGCTTGACAAAGCCCTGGCTGGGATGATTTAGTTGGGGTTGGTCCTGCTCTTAGCAGGGGGCTGGACTTGATGACTCCTGAGTCTCTTTCAGCCCTAGGATTCTATGATCCCAACATGCTATTTGGAAATTGGTGTACTACAGGTAATGCAGCTTATCCTATTGAAATGAACACAGGGAGTTTTGTGGGCCAAGTCTATGGCTTCATCTGTTTCTTCTTCTTACTGTTCCCCAGCATATAACTTGCCAGGGCTTAATCCTGATCTGAAGTGTGTGAGTGGCCGTGACTCAAATCAGTCACTGTGCTGGGCCACTTCACACATGCCTTCCAGCTGGTTTTGCAAGGCACTGGGCAAGTCTCTGAGATCTGTGCTAAGTCAACTGAGAGCCTGATAACGGTGATTTAAAGGGCTGGGAAGATAGAGGGTAGCTGGAGTCGCAGCCCTTAGCTGGAGAGCTAAAAGAAAGCAGGGCTGATGTTGGCATAACTCTCCTCTCTTGGACCAGTAGAGGTCTCTCTTATACGCAGCTAGACAGCAGCTACTCCAGCTTCTGCACCTGTTAACTTGTCTGCTTTTCACTGTCAGCAGCGAACACGCTCTAGAAGGCATCCTAGCCAAGGGCTTCGAAAGTGATTCAATGGCAGCACAGGCTGAGAGATTTGAGTTCGAGGGGAGACACGCCAAAGGCACCAGTTCTGATTGTTTTTAAGTGCACTGTGTGGCCAGATTCTGCTGCTCTTCCTCCCACCGAACTCAGTGGCTTGGATTATTCCCTCCCAGATGAAGCGGGTGAAGGGGATTCCTTGGGAGGAAGCCTGCACAGGAATGTCTGAGATGAGATTTTTCCTGCATCATCCTTTCATGGGGCAGTAGGGTTTGCTCCCTTGTGGAAAAGCAGCCCCTAGGATCTGCATGGAGCATTGTACCTCTGTGGTAGCTCTGTCCCCTGCCTCCCTGCAAACATGGCATTGCTACCATCAGATAACAAATGGGCAGGGATAGGGTCCAGAGTGAACTGGACAGATTAGAGGATTGGGCCACAAGAAATCTGATGAGGTTCAACAAGGACAAGTGTAGAGTCCTGCACTTGGGACGGAAGAATCCCAAGCACTTTTACAGTTCTGCAGAAAAGGACCTGGGGATTTCAGTGGATGAAAAGCTGGATATGAGTCAACAGTGTGCCCTTGTAATCAAGAAGGATAATGGCATATTAGGGTGCATTAGGAGGAGCATTGCCAGCAGATCCAGAGAAGTGATTATTCCCTTTTATTTGGCTCTGGTGAGGCCACATCTGGAATATTATGTCCAGTTCTGGGCCCCCCACCATAGAAGGAATGTGGACGCATTGGAGAGGATCCAGCGGAGGGCAACCAAAATGATTAGGGGGCTGGAGCACATGACCTATGAGGATAGACTGGGGGATTTGGGTTTATTCAGTCTGGAGGAGAGAAGAGAAGAGAAGAGAAGAGAAGAGAAGAGAAGAGAAGAGAAGAGAAGAGAAGAGAAGAGAAGAGAAGAGAAGAGAAGAGAAGAGAAGAGAAGAGAAGAGAAGAGAAGAGAAGAGAAGAGAAGAGAAGAGAAGAGAAGAGAAGAGAAGAGAAGAGAAGAGAAGAGAAGAGAAGAGAAGAGAAGCGAAGAGAAGCGAAGAGTGAGGGGGGATTTGATAGCAGCCTTCAGCTTCCTGAAGGGACGTTCCAAAGAGGATGGAGAAAGGCTGTTCACAGTAGTGATGGATGGAAGAACAAGGAGCAATGGTCTCAAGTTACAATGGGAGAGGTCTAGGTTGGATAGTAGAAAAACTGTTTCACTAGGAATGGGTTAACTGGGGAGGTGGTGGAATCTCCATCCCTAGAGGTGTTTAAGTCTCAGCTTGACAAAGCCCTGGCTGGGTTGATTTAGTTGGGATTGGTCCTGCCTTGGGCAGGGGGCTGGACTTGACCTTCTGAGGTCTCTTCCAGCTCTATGATTCTTCCAGTGATTAGTGCCCGGCTGCAGCAGCTCTCCAGGATCCGCAGTGGGACCCATGAACAAGCATGGCAGTTTATTGACTTTTGATCATCAATCTGTGGGGTTGGAATGTGGGCCATCCCCTCCCTCCCCCCCGCCCCCATCCTCCACAAATTCTGTCCCTGGCCCATTCCCCAGTCTGCCCTGACTCCTCCTCCTCCCCTGCAAGGATCCCAATCAGCAAGGGGGGTTTCTGTGTGTGGAGTGCTATGCACTAGAGGCCTGGAGACCCTCTTCTGAGAAGAAGGATGGTCCAGAGGATGGTACTAGACTGGGATGCATCAAGTCCATGATCTGCCATGTTCTGTGTCACTTAGTTTCTCAGATCCTCATCTGCACAGTGGGGACAACAGCATTGAGAGGACAAATACACTAAAGACAGAAAGGTGCTCAGTTATTGCAGTGTTGGGGCCATATAAGCACCTTAGCTAGATTGATTCCATGTGAAGGAAGAAGGCTCAGCATATATCTGATTAGGCCTCAACTGGAGTATTGTGTCCAGTTCTGGGCACCACATTTCAAGAAAGATATGGAGAAATTGAAGAAGGTCTGGAGAAGAGCGACAAGAATGATTAAAAGTCTAGAAGACGTGAGTAATGAGGGAAGACTGAAAAAACTGGGCTTGTTTAGTTTAGAAAAGAGAAGACTAAGAGGGGACATTGTTCTCCTTGACCTCTGAGGATAGGACAAGAAGCAATGGGCTTAAACTGCAGCAAGAGAGGTTTAGGTTGGACATTAGGAAAAACTTCCTTACTGTCAGGGTGGTTATAAATTGCCTAGGGAGGTTGTGGAATCTCCATCACCTCTGATATTTTAACAGCAGATTAGATAAACATCTGTCAGGGATTATCTAGACGGTGCCTGGTCCTGCTGCGAGGACAGGGGACTGGACTTGATGACCCCTCAAGGTCCCTTCCAGTTTTAGTGTTCCGTGATTCCACTGATCTAGCAGGGATGATCTGAAACAGTAGTCATGGAAAGGGAGGTGTTACTCAGAGGAAGGGTGGCGGGTCTGGCTGCTCGTGTAATGATGACATGGCAGCCCAGCCCAATGCATTGAGCACCGCACACCATGTAAACCCCACGCCAACCCAAACCCAGCAATAGCAAAGTCAACTAGATGTGTGTATTAACGAGCAAATCTACAAAGAGCTTGGCTGAAGCTGGCCTCACAGAGACCCATTTTTCAGGGCACGGCTGTGGCGCCTCGAACTGGAATGTGCAGATTTCTCCAAGCCAGGAAACATTCGATTGACTGCAATGGAGGTTCATGGTGGGTCCTGAGAGCCCTCCGAGCTCACACATGTAGCCTGGCAATGCGCACAGAAGAGGAGGGATGAGCCAGGCTTTATGATGCTGGCTTGGGCCTGGGGCCAGAGGGGTGTAGTTAGTTCCCTGTTACACGACACAGTGTTGCAGCCAAAGTGGGCAGGGCTGGCCAGCCTGTGGCTGTAGCTGGCATCTCAGACGGTATGTCCTCGGGGCAGCCTGCCTCTGCAGTTATAAACCAGTCAGAACTAGCTCCTCCAGCCAGAATTGACCCCTCCGGCCCATGCCCTTAGGCCTGCTTTACCCCTCAAACTGACCCAGCTACATGGCTCAGGCACGAGGAATCCTGAGAGACATAGTTAAGCCAACCAAAGCCTCAGGCCCAGCACTTAGATCCGATGGCCTCAGGGGCCCAGAGAGATAAATACAGGCCATCGTGCACCTGTCAGCTCCGGCACCCTGCAGCACACGGCACAGAACACAGTGCAGTGACTTGCCCATCACCGAAATGGGGTTCACGCACAGTAATTCATTGCAAACATGGCCGTTCAGGGCAAGAACCGAGGAGCGGCATAGTCATTAGTGCTAAGAACAGGCCCGCCGAGGGGGGAGCAAAGGGGCAAGTGCTCTGGGGCTTGGTGATTCAGAAGGGCCCCAAGCTCTGGCTACTGGCAGTGCCATTGGAGCCCTGTGTGGCATGCTCCAGACCCCTGTGTGGCATGCTTTGGGCAGCACTGAGGGCTGCCTGGGGTATGCACAGCATACTCTGGGCAGTGCAAGGGCTGCCTGGGGGGAGCTAGCTCCAGCCCTGCCTCTTCCATCCAAGGCCCTGCTCCTCCAGGCGGTGCATAGCCTAGTCACCCCCTGCCTTGGCCAGGGGCCTGGTGAGTCTGCCAGCCCCACTGAATGAAGGCAGTAGGTGAGCGGAGTGCAGTCACCCGCAGTGAGGTGAGACCGGGCCACCAAGGTTTGTACCCTTGCTGTTACAGAATATGCCACAAGATTTATAATGACCACATGTGGCCACAGCCACCATTTCAGCCCTGCTTTGAAACGGGATATCTCCCCAGTACATGGCGCCCCCTGGCACCACCCCAAGCTGCTGCTTCAGTGTTGACTCAAGGAAGAAAGTGTCCACTCATGAAACTCTAGCGTTGCTTCCTGCACTGCTCTGGGTTACCTTAGTCATCTTCCCACTGGTACAAATCCAGGCCACACTATCGTAGTGTAACAGAACCGACAAGCTCACACCTCTGTGTGCATTGTCATCAAAGTAGTGCTCACACTATTGTAGTGACCGGTTGCGTGGCATGAGAATGTTAATCTATGCTGGCACAAGTCGTGGCTGGAACACATAGCAAACCGAGACTTGGTCCAACGAAAAGCAAGACAAGATGTGGAAAGATTCCCACATGGGGAGAGGTAACATTGTTGAGGGAGGTTCAGAATAGCAAGGCAATGTGAATGAGGTACATGAAAAAGAAGAGGCAAAGTGCTCCAGGACAAGGTGCTAGACTGCACGTTAGCAGGTCTGGGTTGTGTTGTCTGCTCTGTCACAGCCCTGTGGGGTGACCTTATGCAGGTTACTTCCTCGCTGGCTCCCTTTGTCTTGTCTAGTTACATTATAAGGTCTACATTATAAGGTCTAATAAGATGCTGTTGCAAAAAAAGCAAATATGATTCTAGGTTGTATCAACAGGTGTGTTGTAAGCAAAACTCGTGAAGTCATTCTGCCGCTCTACTCTGCACTAGTTAGGCCTCAGCTGGAGTACTGTGTCCAGTTCTGGGCACCACATTTCAAGAAAGATGTGGAGAAATTGGAAAGGGAACAGAGAAGAGCGACAAGAATGATTAAAGGTCTAGAGAACATGACCTATGAAGCCAGGCTTCATGAACTGGGCTTGTTTAGTTTGGAAAAAAGAAGATTAAGGGGGGACATGATAGCGGTTTTCAAATATCTAAAAGGGTGTCACAAGGAGGAAGGAGAAAATGTGTTCCTCTTGGTTTCTGAGGACAGGACAAGGAGTAATGGGCTTAAAGTGCAGCAAGGGAGGTTTAGATTGGACATTAGGAAAAAATTCCTAACTGTCAGGGTGGTCAAATATTGGAATAAATTGCCAAGGGAGGTGGTGGAATCTCCCTCTCTGGAGATATTTAAGAACAGGTTAGATAGACATCTGTCAGGGATGGTGTAGACGGAGCTTGGTCCTGCCTTGAGGGCGGAGGGCTGGACTCGATGACCTCTCGAGGTCCCTTCCAGTCCTATGATTCTATGATTCTACAGGCCTGGAACTGTCTGTTTCTACAGCGCACCTAGCACAGCGGGGCTGGAATTCTGCTGGGGCTTCTAACTGCTACTGTGCTAAAATAAGGTTTGGCAGGGGCACTGGAAGAAGACCCACAGCTCCCTCAGTTTTTACCTGCTGTAAGGACGAGCAACGTCGGGGGGAGGCAAGATCTTGGTGAAGGGGTGGTGTGAGGGTGGGTCTTGGGGAGGAATAGTGGCACGAGAGCAGGAGCTAAGGGAAAGGGAACGGTCATGAGAGGCCAAGCCATGGGGAACCAGGCCACAGTTCAGGTCCCTGTGGCCCCTCCCCCTCTTTTAGGGTACTTCTACCATTCCTGTCTGGACTAGAGGAGCTCAAAGGGGAGCTCTGTTTTAGCCTTCCTCAATCCACAATATCAAGGGGGAATCCAGTGAAACTGAAAGTCAACACACTACAGTCTGATACTGTTCGCAAAGAGCAGGATTAACCTGTGGAACTCCCTGCCCAGGGATATCACTGAGGCCACAAACTCAACCAGAATGTTACTGTGCTCACAGGCACTGTGCTAAGGTAGAGAGAAACAGGATCTGTTAGGCATCAGTGTAACTGGATGGGAGAATCTGGGAACTATGATTTTATCGGCAGCCTTGAAGTCATCTTGGCATGGTTTTTTTAAGGGCCCCTTCCCATAAGATCTGATCCAGCTTCATTGAAGTCAACATCAAAATTCCCAATGACTGCCATAGGTACAGTTCAGGCCATCAGCTGTCCACTGGAATGCTCCAGTTATAAAGATTTCACTTTACATGAACACATCCATGTCTCGGGGTGCAGGTTGTGAGGCCTCATTAGTGTGCTTTAAGATCCTCCCATGAGAGGGGCTGTGTACAAGTTCAAAGGGAAATTATTTCCAGGCATATGCAATAGCTCCAACCCTCTAAAAACCCTGGAGATGTTCAGCACCACCAGGACTTAATGCATGTGGAGAAGTCCGCCCTGATGTGAGGAGCTAAGATGCAGCAAAACAAGATTCCGGGCTGTTTTAACACATCTCATTTATAGCTTTTTCTCTTCTTTTCCTCTGAAGCCCTCCATACACACAGGGCTGTCAGAGCAGCTCCTGGACTTTCTGTCCTGGACATTGTTCTTGACTTTATATTTACAACCGCTCTTGAAGTACGGATGCTCATTGACACACGCGGAATAATGTTAGCTGGTGAGGGTGTGAAACTGATCAAAGCCTGAAGCCCTGCTTGGAAAAGCAAAGACCCATCTGGCATGAATCCACCACTTATGGGCCGAACAAGGATTGACACGAAAGGTTGAAAAGGCCCAGAGGAGGAGGGATTCTATGTGAACCAGTGACTATAAGGCCCGATCCAGTACAGTCAGTTGAAATGTATCCATTGATTTCAATGGGAGCAGGATCTGGTCCATAGTTAGTTACTCTGGATTTACTCCAGTGTCACTGAACTTGCTCCATTGATCAGATGAGTGTTACTTTTATGATTCTTAGAGATTCCATAGCACATTTCACAGGACTCTGAACCCCAGCTGAAGTCTGTTAGCCTGCTTACCTAGAATTCTTTCCCATTGGATATAGTATTTTTCTTCTACACAGGTTGGGTTGCTGCCCACTGCCTAAAGGCTGCTGTGATTCCCCCCAGAAGTGTGGAAGGGAAAGTGAATCATGTAGCTATAGTAGCTTGTAAGCTGTAAAGCACTTCAGGATGAATGGGGCAAGAAAAATGTAAGATCGTTGCTACCCTCTATTTGAGAAGTTGGAGGTAGAGGAGGTAACCCCCTGGGATGCTGGAGGTAGAGGAGGTAACCCCCTGGATTACCCCCTGGGAGGTAACCCCCTGGGCACATGGAGGAGGAACCAGCTCCCCAGTGCAATATTTTAGCCACATGAATGGCAAAGCTGGTCTCCATGAAGAAATGGGCCCCTGGCCTAAGAAGGGTTCTCCTCCCCAGCTAGGAATTCCCCTGGATCCTAATGGGTCTAATCCCTTTGCAAGAGCAAGAAGAAAGTCTGTGGATGTGGTGGTCCTGGTGTGGACAATAGATTTAATGGGCAGTTATCTTTTCCCTCACACCAATGTGATCCTGGAGGGGGAAGAGAATCGGGCCCCCGTTATCTGCGAGTGAGCATGAAAATTCTACAGTCGGATACCGGAGAGGCTGGGAATGCAATACAGTATTTCACATATCCCAGCCAGCCCTCTTGCCAGTGCTTGGAGGAGGCAGAGTCAAGGGGTGTGCAAGTGTGTGGGTATGTGTGGGTGACGTGGGCCTTCTGTAAATTGTATGCTTGATCATTTAATATGCCCAGACAGAAGTAAAATGAAAACACGGCTCACCCTGAATAGGTTGACTCTTTTTATAGCCATAACATTATGTTTCAATAACAGTCACACACACTTTTTTTGTTAATAACCTGGCATGTGGGCTTGGGAACCTGCCCAACAGGGCCTCTCCCCTAACCGCCTGGCTGTGTCTAAGGGCTTTCAGTCCAGCCATGCCACTGTCAACTCAGCACTTACTACAATGACAGACAAGTACACAGGCTGACCAATAAATGCACATTCTTAGACAGTCGCTTTCATTTGGCTGGCCCGGGCCATACGGCGCTGGATACAGGAGCCACATTGGAAGTGGAGACACTGCATTGGGTCCACTGGAACCCCTGGAGCTAGGCCATTTAGACCAGCTAAAAGTCTGGTCCATTATGCAGGACTGTTGGATTGCTGCCCCGCCATTAGCCGGGTCCTCACATTACAGACTGTTGAGGGTCTGATTGGCAGGCCTTAGCCTCACAGAAATGTAGGCCTGGAAGAGACCTCAGTGAGTTATCCACGGCCTTCCCCTGCACTGAAACAGAACTAAATAGTATCCAGAGCAGGGATATTCAAACTTCATTGCACCTCAACCCCCTTCTGGCAACAAAGACACAACCCCAGGAGGGGGTCTTAGCCCAGGTGTGGGAGGGACAAAACTAAAGCCAAGGGCTTCAGCCCGAGGCAGGGGGCCTGTAACCTAAGCCCCCACAGTGGTGAAAGGAAGCTGGTGCACCACACTGTGATGCACCGGTAAGAGAGTGGCCGGCTGCGGGAGGGCCTTTGAATGTTGTCAGCCACCATGCTGCTGCTGCTGTTGGCCCACCCCTCCCGTTTTGGCCCCCATCCTCCACAGTCCAAACTACTCCCCCTCAGCCCCAGCCCTACTGGGCCTGAGCCAGCACCCACAGCCCCTGGGCAGCAAGGCCACTGCTCACCCAGGCTGCAGCCCCAAAGCTCAGGTGGCCGGGGATCTAGCAGAGCATGGTGGCCATGCTCCCAGCCCCAAGACTCCCCACAGTCCTTGCCCTGAGGCCCCCACCCAGCCCCAACCTCCTCCCCGGACTCTTGCACCCCCCATATTTCTGCCCTGAGCCCTCACCCCTGCCCTGAGCCCCCCTCTACCTCTCACCCCCCTTCCCTGACTCCTGTGTCTTCCACACTCTGCCCTGAACTCCCCCACACCCACCACAACACTCTGCCTGAGCCCCCAGCACTCCAGCCTACACTTAAAATTGCTTACAAGTACTGTGGTATCACAGCCCCTCCAGCCGCCTGCCCACCCACTCTGGGGATGGGGTTTGGGCTTCCGCTTCAGTCCTGGGCCCAGCACGTCTAAGCCAACCCTGGTGACCCCACACAAAATGGGGTTATAAACCTCTTTGGGGTCCTAACCCGGTTTGAGAACCTCAGATCTAGACCATCCCTGACAGGCATTTGTCTAATCTGTTCTTAAAACTCTCCAGTGACTGAGATTCTACAACCTCCCTAAGCAATGTACTTAACTACCCTGACAGGGTTTTTTGAGGCGCTAACCTAAGGTTCCCTTGTTGCACTTTAAGTCCATTACTTCTTTTCCTATCTTCAGTGATTAAGGAGAACAATTTATCCTCCTCCTCTTTGTACCTTTCACCTACTTGAAGACTTTTATCATGGCCCACCTCAGTCTTTCCTTCTCCAGACTAAACAAACAAAAGTTTATCAGTCTTGCAGGTCGTGTTTTCTAGACCTTTAATCATTTTTGTTACTCTCCTCTGAACTTTTTCCATTTTGTCCACATCTTTCCTGAAATGTAGTGCCCGGCACTGGAAACAAGACTCCTGTTGAGGCCTTTTAAGCTATGTCTAGACTGCTTTCTTCTGCAGAAAGAAGATATGCAAATTCAGAACTAATTTGCATATCTTCTCAGAAGGGGTTTTGTGAAAGAGAAAGCAGTTTAGATGCAGTTCTTTTGGGGGAAAAACTCTTTTTCAAAAGAACCCTTCTTCCTAAAAACATGAGGTGTGCAGGTTTCTTTCAAAAAAGGGGTGGTTTTTTCGAAAGAACCGCATCTAAACTGCTTTCTTTTTCGACAAAACCTCTGCCGATAACGCAATCAGAAGATATGCAAATTAGCTCTGAATTTGCATATCTTCTTTCAGCAGAAGAAAACAGTCTAGACGCAGCCCCAGTGCTGAGCAGACCGGAATAATCTCTGCTTGTGTCTTGCTTGCAACTCTCCTGCTAATACATCACAGAATTTTGTTCCCCCCCCCCTTTTTTTTTGCAACATTACTTGATTAACTCATATTTAGTTTGTGATCCATTATAACCCCTAGGTTTTTTTCTCTGCAGCACTCCTTCCTAGGTAGGCATTTCCCGTTTTGTATTTGTGCCAATTATTTATTCCTTCCTAAGGCTAGGATGTTGCCATTTTTGTGACTTAATTTTGTCCTGTTTTGTTCAGATCATTTCTCCAGTTTGTCCAGATCATTCTGAATTCTAGCCCCTACTCCAAAATGCTTGTAACCCCTCCCAGCTTGATATCACCCACAAACATTATAAGGAGACTTGCTGTGCCATTATCCAAACCATTTATGAAGATACTGAACAGAGCTGGACCCAGGACAGATCCCTGCAGGACCCCACTCAATATGCCCTTCCAGCTTGACCAGGAACGGTTGGTGACTACTCTGTGAGAATGCTCTTTCAATCCATTATGCACTCCTCTTACAGTAGGCTCATCTCTAGGCTGCATTTCCCCACTTTGTGTAGGAGGCAGTCGTGTGAGATAGTATCAAAAGCCTTACTAAAGCCAGGAGATCTGTTCTAATGGGCCGGCAAAGCTGAGCTCAGAGTTAATCTGTTGCCTGCACCTCAAGTCAGGGGTAAGGTGACCAGTGTTCCCTCGAATAGTTCAGACTCGTATGCGGAATGAATGCTGTGATGTGCACCAACATGGTGGTGATGGGTGACGAATCACTTCTGTATTGGTGCATGTAACAAGCTTAATGGGACGAAGCCAAGGGATTTGGGTTGTGGGAGGGGGCTCGGTGCTGGGTCGGAGGATTGGGGTGCGGGGGCATGAGAGCTCTGGCTGGGGGTGCGGACTTTGGGGTGGGGCTGGGGGTAAGAGGTTGGCGTGTGGGAGAGGCAGAGGGTTGGGAGGTGAGAGCTCTGGCTGGGGGTGTGGACTCTAGGGTGGGGCTGCGGATGAGGAATTTGGGATGCAGGCAGGTTGCCTGGAGCTGGAGCCAGAGGACTCCCCTCAGCTCTCTCCCCTCTGGCAGCATGGAACTTGGGGGAGAAGCCCCCCTCTCTCCCCACAAGCAGCAACCAGCTCCAAGCTTGGGGGAGAGGTCCACAGCAGCCTTGCATGCCCCAACTTGATCCCCTTCCTCAGTTCCCACCCATCCCCCTCTCTCTTCCCCAAGCCCCTGTTGCACGGCTCTGGATTGCTGCTGCTGACCTTGCAGCTTAGAAGGAACTGAGAACGTTACACAAATGTCCAATCTTCAGAGAGTTGGTGCGGAGACACGGCTGAGAGCTGGGATCAGGGCTTTGCTAACCTAGATGTACCTCATGGCAGAGGCCAGACCAGGCAGGACCAGCTGTGGGATGGTTCCCACTAACTTCCCTGCTAGCCGCACTGCCTTGGAATTGATGGTTCTGGGGGCGCTGACTGGCAGCCCTGCCAATAAGCCTGGTCTCCACTCCAGACCAGGTGCTGCTTGACTGCAGGTCATGCACCTCATGCTGCTTGCCCTTGTTCCACTCCCTGCTCTTCTGCAGCCTCAGCCTCCTGGCTCGGCCGCTGGCTTATGACTCTAGCTGCCCATCTAGTTCTGGCCTTTGGTTTTGGTATCTCCAAGGGAGATCCCTGGCTCATCCTTTGCTTTGCAACTGGTTTAACCCCCAGCTCTGGCATTTGGCCTTAGTCACTCCAATACTGGCCCTCGGCTTGTTTCCTAAACACTGACTGGTAACCAAATTCACTTCCATCACTAGGCCTAGCCATCAGGGCTCAGCCTGCAGCATCGAGCTCTTTGGGATCAGCTCGTATTTCAGAGGCAAAAGCGAGGCTGAGATTCACCTGCAGGGAATGGTTTAGGGGATGAAATGCAGAGGGTCCATGGCTTCGTAGGTTGTTGCTCCTGAAAGACAGGCAACAGCGCAGGCCAGACCTTCAGCTCCGGGGAAGTCAAGGAATCCTGCCAATTTGTATCATCTGCAGATCTGATGATCATGCAACCTTCAGCTGCCCAAAAAAGCAAGGCATGGAACCCAAGCCTGCTCTAGAGAGAAGAGAAAATCAAAGTAGATTCTTTCCGTGTCAGGAATATGAACATCCTATTGGTGGCTGAGGGACAGTTTAAGCTTAGGGAAAGCTCCGTTCTACCACTGCCTTTGAAGGGCTTGTCCCGGAGAAGATCCCTTGGTGCATTAAGCAGTCTTTCCCAACACAGTCTGTGATTATGCAACAAGGACTCTGCCAATGCAGCAGCACCAGGATAGCTCTGGAGACACAACCCTTCGTGTAGATACAATGTGTGCCAACAGGAATAGTAGTAACACCATCTCCCTGAAGGACGGTCGCTACCCGACAGATGCAACCATCTAGTGAGCGAACCTCCCTTGGGTGGAGTGCTTTGCCCTAGGGTGCTAAAACCAGTGGTAGACATTTGGGCTCTCAACCCTAGGGAGAGGTGCGGGCTTCAGAGCCTGATCTCCAGCCCCAGCCCAACATCTGCAGAGCTATTTATTGTGCAGTGGCGCAAGCCTAAGTCACTTGACCCAAGCTCTGAGGCGTCCTGTTGCTCACAGTGTAAATGCACCCTTCATGGCTAGGATAGCAAGGGTCGATCAGACACACTGAGTTGAACTCTCAAGTGGCACAGACTCGTTCTGCTTGCTGTAGCTGCCCGTCATGGAAGTGGAAAACAGCAGTGGGAGCCCCCCACCTTGTTTCAGACTTCACAGGCTCTGGATACATTCACTGCAGGAGGGACTTTTAGTGGTACTTTCCTGACAGTTTTACCTGGGTGTAGAGGGAGGCCATTGCTTGCTCTGCAGATCTCAAGTGCCTTCTCTTTGAAGATGAAAAGCACTTCAGCGAGGCTCAGGAATGAGGATTTTCACCTCCCCTGCTTTAGAGCTGGGGGACTGAGGCTGTGAGTCACATGAGATTACGCAGAGCTGGGATTAAAAGCCAGGGCTCTTAATGTGTAGGGCTGGGCTTGAATTTCCGCAAAAGCAGTGACTTTCTACTGTAAGAAATCAGTGCTTCTTTCGGAAATACTATGCTGCTCCCGTTCAGGCAAAAGTCCTTTTGCGCAAAACTTTTGCGCAAAACGGCCAGTGTAAGAGCCACGTGTAAGAACCACAAGAGCAGTCTTCCTCCCGTAGAAAGCAATGAGTAGTCTAGTAGCACCTTAAAGACTAACAAGACATGTAGCTGCTATCATGAGCTTTCGTGGGACAAACCCACTTCTTCAGATGACTGGAATATTGGAAGTCCTTTGCCCATTAAAGTTCATGATACCATCTACAGCTGTGTCTAGATGGCATGATTTTACGGAAATGCTTTTAACGGAAAAGTTTTCCGTTAAAACATTTTCGGAAAAGAGCATCTAGATTGGCATGGACGCTTTTCCGCAAAAGCACTTTTTGCGGAAGAGCGTCTGTGCCAATCTAGACGTGCTTTTCCGCAAAAAAGCCCCAATCGCCATTTTCGCGATCAGGGTTTTTTTGTGGAAAACAAATCTGAGCTGTCTACACTGGCCGTTTTGCGCAAAAGTTTTGCGCAAAAGGACTTTTGCCTGAACGGGAGCAGCATAGTATTTCCGCAAGAAGCACTGATTTCTTACAGTAGAAAGTCACTGCTTTTGCGGAAATTCAAGCAGCCAGTGTAGACAGCTGGCAAGTTTTTCCGGAAAAGCGGCTGATTTTCCGGAAAAACTGGCCAGTCTAGACACAGCCCAGATGTTTTGTTCATCTTTAAGGTGCTACTAGACTATTCGTTGTTTTTTAAGTTTTTCCTGTTACAGACTATCTCAGCTCCCCCGCTGAAGCTTTTGGTTTTATTTAATCAGCCCTTTCTCCAGGAAGCCTGGGTCTAAAATAGCAGGGGTTATAGTGTCTTTGTTTTCCCCCTAGGGTTAATTATCTTTCCTTGGAGGGCACAGGGACAAGCATGGGCATGATGGAGCTCTGGGAATGGCTCTTTTGACTTAGGATGTTTAAAAAATTGGGATACATGGGAGCACGGTGGTGGCAGTTCTCTTGGTCTGAGAGAAGGGTTCATCCAGCGCAGTCCTCCAAAGCAATGCCCCTCTCAAGCTGGCCAGTCAGGCTGTGTTCTGACCAAGAACTCGCCCAGTCTGGTGGCAGCTAAAATTCCACCTAGAGAGAACCAAAGGCGCCCATCTTACAAGCTACCACAGGATGATTAAAAGGGCCAGCTTGTGCATACTGTTCCTGGGATGACCATCACGAGGAGCCCTGAGCCACTCCCAGTGAAATCAGTGGCCTCAGTGAGCTCACCAACGGGCTAGTAAAGGAATGCACTACCCCTTAAAGGACAGGCTGATGCACGCCAACATGACTGCTTGGGGTGGAATGGAGGATGCCCTGCCTTGTTCTGCCCTGCCCTAGGGCTGAGCTATAGAAGAAGCAACTGAGTGAGAGACGCACATGTGGATGGTGGGTTCTCTCTCAGGCTCCCAGAAACCAAGCTGATCTAACTCAGAGACTTCGTTTGGTGGGTGTTAAGTGTAAACTCCCTGAGACGAACTGTGTATTGTGATGGATTGCTCCTGTCCAGAATCCTCATTAGAAGGGGACCAGTTGTTTTGTTGGTATGTGGTGGCTTCTCCTTACCTTTGGGTAAGGAGTGCTAAAATGAACCCATCGCCGCCCAATCTGGGGAAACTGAAGTGGAGCACACTCATAGCACCACACTGAGACACAAAGGGGCATGCAGGGATGTTACGTGACTTTATGTGGCTCCGAAGTGTCACTCTCAAAAAAACACAAAACCCGATTAAAAAGACAATTGAAGGACCTAGGACTCGTAGGCCTAGTCTACACTACCCTGCCCTCCCTCCCCGGCACTTACTTCAGCTACTCAAAAAGTGTAGCTGTAGTCAACACACTATTCACAGTGTCTTGCATGCAGTATAGTCAGCAGGGGTTGCTCTTCCGTCAATGCTGCTGGCTACTCTTCTCAACCTGACAGAGTACCGGTGTCGATGGGAGAGAGCTCTGAGATTGATTTATCATGTCTACACAGACATTATACATTGACGGATCAATTGCTGATAGCCTGCCCTGGGCAAGGTGGGCGGGATGTTCCACACCCCGGGAGGAGCAGGGCCTCAGGCAGCAGGGGTGGGGCCAGGACTAGGCAGTCCTCAGTGCTGCCCAGAGAATGTAGCACAGTGGTCCCCAACACGGTGCCCGTGGGCGCCATGGTGCCCGCGGGGCCATTTGTGTGCGCCCGCCAAATGCTCGGGGCTGGCCTGACCCCGGGCATGTGGTACATGCATGGTGCCGGAGCCGGCCCGGGCGCATGGTAAGCGCTGGCTCCGGGAGCGGCGCGAATTGGCCGCTCGTGCCCTGGGCGCGCGGCGCCTGCAGGGGGGGCGCCGGCTCCGGGCGCGCGGCATTTGGAGGGGGCGCCGGCGTGCAGCGCTTGGGAGGAGCGCTGGCCCTGGGAGCGCGGCGCTTGCAGGGGGGGGGCCCGGCCCCAGGCGCGCTGCGCTTGGGGGACGGCGCCAGCCCCGGGCCTGCGGCATTTGGAGGGGGTGCCAGCCCTGGGCGCGCGGCGCTGGGGGGGGCCACCCCTGAGCACGTGGCTATGGGGGGCCCCGCCCCTGAGCACGCAGCTATGGGGGGGGCTGCCCCCGAGCACGCAGCTATGGGGGGGGCTGCCCCCGGGCATGCATGTGTCCCTGCCCTCTGGCGCCCGGCAGCCTCTAAAGGTTGGGGACCACTGATGTAGCACCTCTTCCAGGCAGCCTTAGCACTTCCCAGAGAACACTGCATGTAGCCCTGGCTGCACGTTAACGAGCCCAGGGATCTAGCTACCACTGCTGCAGCTCCAGGCCCCTTTGCATCACCAGACCCCAGGGGTAGTTGCCCCCTTTGATTCCCCACATGGGCAGGCCTGTACAGTATGGAAGGGATCGGATGCATGTAAGGTGATCTGTAAATGCTAAGGGCCTGATTCTGCTGTCTCTTACCACTGATGTAAATCCAGAGTAACTCCACTGAGCAATACCCTGAGAAGCTGATGTAAATGAAAGAAGGCAAGTCAGTTGTACCCTTACCTTTTGACAAGGGGGCTTGACAGACATTGCTTAGAACCTTGTGTGGCGTAGTTTACATTGGCACAAAATGCTCCTTTATATAATGTGGCTGCTGTGTGGCTCTCCATGGTGCTACTCAACAGGAGCACGGGGTGGAGAATCTGGCCCAAACTCTTTGTTTTTCATAAAGATCTGTCCTCCTCCCAGCTCCGGTTTGTTTGCGGCTGGACTCTGACCTCCTAGCATAATCCTTCCGGGGGGGGGGCGGGGGGGGGGGGGGTCAGGAAACAGATGCCAGTCTGGGCACACCACAGCTGTGGCATTGGGACTTTTCTGCAGGAGGATGCTGGGGCATGAACATATGTGAACATTAGCCACACAGGGAATTAGAATCCCTTAGGTTCCACGCTACCTTCCTACAAAAGCATAACACAGCAAGGTAGCAGGTATCACGTAAAGACACAGGTTCTCCTTGCTGGTGAGGAGGGAGGATTTGTGCCAGTTATACCAATGAATGTGCTGAGAAGTCCCCATAGAGCAACCTGGACCCTGGCACACCACTGGGGGAGAGTCCCTGACCCTCACTTCACCATGAGGGGCTGGGATTTGGGAGACGGAATCATGAATCTTCAGTGTGTGAGTTTGGGCAAGTCACTTAACTCTTCTGCGTCTCAGTTTCCCTATCTGTAAAATGGGGCTAGCGATGCTCCTTTGCTAAGTGCTTTGAGATCTATGAGTGCTAAATATTATTCTTGTTCTTCTTGCTGCACAGTCCTATTGGCTTTGGCTCCCGTGACTGTTCCATTCTACCCTTTCTCCCAGCTGTGCTGTGAGCATAGAGGGGAGACGTCCACATCTGCAAAAGGGAGCTTTGCCTGTCCAACTATGCTCTGCAGCTCTAGAACTTACGTGTCACCTCCACACTGATGCAGTCCCACAGTGGTGCTCCTACTTGTGTAGATTTAGGGGATGAAGGCTTCCCGGTTTTCTCCTCCTTCAGAGGAGAACACATGGGCCACCATCAGGAAAACCAGTGAAAGCCGTTGGAATGAGAAACCAGGTTACGGTTTTTCATTTGGTACTTAATATCCAAAAGTCTTCACCGTGCAAATCCTCTTTTTAGAAAACAACATGACTTTTGTGAGCGTGTTATTGCTGAAGACGGCAATAAATAAGGAGACTGGAGCTCAAGTGGCAATTTAAAGCTACAAATGGCTTTTCGCTCAGAGCAAATTGGGAAGATCTCCAACATTTGACCTATGAAAATGAAATTATTATACTGGCATGGGAAAAAATGATCTGCATTCTGATGCTTCTAAGCCTTCTCCTTCATTACATCTCTGGATCACCTTTAACCAAATAGCCATCTGCTTGGTGCCAACTATGCACCACAGTGCTGCTGAGATGTGGACAAGTGTCTACGGGTGCCTTAAACTACCAGGTCTTTGTAATTTTAATGGCAGAACATTTGCAGACATTAATCAGCTTGCTTTCTAGGGCTGGATTCAAACCAGGGTTCCACTTGTGAAAGACAAGTGATTAAACATTGAAACCACCCAGCCAACTGGCATGGGGAAGTGTGCTAGCTTAGCAAAGCTCTGTCATATTAAGGTAACTATATTTCTTCATCTTCAGCATAATTCATTAAGCAGGGAAAAATGAAGTCATTATTCTCCCTTTTGAAAGTTATTATTTTTTCACTCATTTCCTGCAATTGCGTAGATAAACACAGTCCTTGCGCGACTGGCCATTTGCTCTAAGCCTTGGTCATTCCGAACCATCAGGGGCGGGAACAGATGAGTTTGTTGATTTGTCTACTTTGGAGTGATTTATATGAGTGGCTTGGGGAATTGAGCGACCACAGACTTGGAGAGAATGGAGACCCCCATGGATCCACCCAGAATGCCGTGCAAACGCCTGCATCGACACTGAATGCCATTCTGTCTGTAATGGAATTTTCTGCTGCGATTGACAATGCTGCCATTGTGTCACATTAACCATGGAACGTAAGGCCTGTGCTTTGCGCAGTCACTTAAGGGACTAACAAAAGGTGGCCTTAGCACAGAGGTGGGTTTAATCCTCAGGAAGCTCTTAAATCCACGGTGGCTCCCGCGGAGACGCATTCAGATGGCAACAGAGACAGACGTGGGGTTTTTAAATGGATCTACAAGCCGAGCATCACCCTCTTGCACCACACTGAATTGCAGCTCTGTTTGGTTCTGCTCTTGCCTGTGTAACTACAGGGCTGTATATACCAGCTATTCCCATTGCCCTGTGGAGTTCAAGGAATCGGCGGCAATGGCAGCTCTCTTTCTAGGGTGCGGTGCCATGGATAGAGTCATCCACTTTTACCCTTCACTAGCGTCAGGTCTCAGGAGCTGGTCAGAGGGGGAATCGCACCATTTTACTAGCAGGCCGCTATTGTGCGTCCCAGCAGTGTCTGGAGGCCCCATGGCGATGGCAGCCATCACAGACGTGCTGAGAGACAGTCCAGGCGTGAAGAGCTCAGACAAAGGGTGAGAAGAGAGGCAGAGGTAAAGTGAGTTGGCCAAGGCCGTAGCTGGGAGAAGAACCAAGTCCTTCCTAGCACCAAACCAGCAGCCTCTCCACTACGTTACCTGGCCTTCCACAGCTGAAATGCAATTCATAGTCTCATAGGCCTGGAAGGGATACCGAGCGGTCATTGAGTCCAGTCCCCTGCCCCCACAGCAGGACTAGAGCCCCAAATTGTGGGACACGCCCTCTGGGGAGCATGGAGGAACATTTGGGGGGACACATCGTGGGGCCTGGGCCAGCCCCCACACCAGGCAAGTAGGCAGTGCCACCCAGTCCTGCTCTAGCCCCATGCTCAGCCCAGATCTGCCCTGATTCCCTCTCTGCCCCCAGGTCAGCTCTGCCTCTTACCTCAGCTTCTTCCCCATCCTCAGCTCTGCCTTCAGATCAAGCTCCCTTGCTGAGCCAACTGTGCAGTAATGGAGAGGGGGGGTCAGACAGATCCCATTACTGATGGGGGGGGCGATAGGAAAAGTTTGTGCACCACTGATCTACACCAGTGGCTCCCAACCTTTCCAGACTCCTATCCCCCTTTAAGGAGTCTGATTGTCTTGTGTACCCCCAAGATTCACTCACTTCCAGCCTACAACATTAGGCATAAGTATACAGATACGTCACAGCACACTATTCCTGAAAATGTGCCCACTTTCTCCTTTTTACCATTTAATTATAAAATGAAGCAACTGGAGTATAAATATTGTACTCACATTTCAGGGGATAGTGTGTAGAGTAGTATAAACAAGTCATTGTATGAAATTTTAGTGTATACTGACTTCGCTAGGGCTGTTGTAAAACTAGGCATATAGCTAGCTGAGTGAATGTGTCCCTTGGCAGACCTCTGTGTACCCCCGGGGTATGCGTACCCCTAGTTGAGAATCACCGATCTACATCATCCCTGATAGATGTCTGTCTAACCTGCTCTTAAATATCTCCAGTGATGGAGATTCCTCAACCTCCCTAGGCAATTTATTCCAGTGTTTAACCCCCCTGACAGTTAGGAAGTTTTTTCTAATGTCGAACATAAACCTCCCTTGCTGCAATGCTCTCTTGCATTGCTTCTTGTCCTATCCTCAGAGGCCAAGGAGTAACACCCTTTTATGTACTTGAAAGCTGTTCTCATGTCCCCTCTTAGTCTTCCCCAGACTAAACAAACTCCGTTTTTTCCAACCTTCTCTCACACAATCCTCTCTTGTCCCACCTTCTTCTTCATCCTTCATCTGTAACCGCAGCAGCTTCCCTTTCTCCAAGACACTGGTTTTTGGGGGAGTCCCATGGAGAGAAATAATTATCCGTTTTATGCTGAAGGTGGCAAGACATGAGCTCATCTTGCTCTCTGCAGGTAGAGGACTGTGTCTACAAGGTCTGACACACCTCTCCATGTTCAGGGCAGCGATGCTGGCTCAGCTCCCTGGACTCCCAAGGGAAGACGTAGAGGCTGTTGGGGGTTAGGTTACCTAGGGAAGTAGTGGAGTCTCCATCCCTAGAGGGTCTATGATTCTATGATGTTTTACGAGAAACAGCAGCCAGGAAGGTCACCTCTGTTCCCCAAAAGGGAGGCCAGCTTCTGTGCAATGAGGCTTTGGGGCCAGATCTGAACCACATGTATTTCTCCAAAGGTCCCTGCCGCAGCTTAAGGGTGAGATCTTGGCGAAGTCCATGGTCGAGAATTTCAACCCAAGTGCGGAAAGGGCAGATTTCCAAAGGCACCCAGGTCCCACGACAGTCAGTCGGTGTTGGTCATTGTGCCTTTGAGGGTAAAGACTTGTCAGGACCTCCTGAAACCATTAGCCAGCCCCAGACTGGGATAAGATTTTAAAGTACTCTAAATCCTTAAGGTGGCATAGGTGTCAGAGGGGTAGCAGGGTCAGTCTTTTTCAACAAAAACAATAAGGAGTCCTAGGGCACCTTAAAGACTAATCAATTTATTAGTGCATAAGCTTTCATGGGCTGGTGCCCAGATTGTCAGATGCCTAAAGTGGAAACTTAAATTAAGCAGGTATATGCACCATGCAAAGATGGGTATGTGACCTTAATAATAAAGACATTTAAAGAAAGGTTTAAAAAACTGGACCTGGTTAGTCTTGAGAAAAGAAGACTGAGAGGGGACTTGATAACAATCTTCAACTCCAATAAGGGGTGTTATTACACAGATGGGTGATTGATTGTTCTCCATGGGCACGAAGGTAGGACTGAATCGGCAGCAAGGGAGATTTCGGTTAACTGAATTCTAGAAATGGTTTCCATGGGAGGTTGTGGAATCCCCTTCCCTGGAGGTTTTTAAGAACAGCTGTCAAGGATGGTCTGAGAGTACTGGGTAGTCAGGAGGGATGGACTAGATGACCTCTCAAGATCACTTGCAACACTACATGTCTATATGACTCAACTACACTCAATACAGTCATTTACCTGTGTACATTTTGGGACTGATTCTGATCTCATTTACATCCACCCAGCTCCCTTGGCTTCAGTGGAGTTACTCCTCATTTAGGGCCTTTCCCCTTCCATGTCCTCTCCATCTTTTGCTTTATTTCATTCTGTTTCACTCATCACTTCCATGTGTGCTTTTTATAGTGATAGAAATGTAGCCGTGTTAGTCTGGTGTAGCTGAAACAAAAAACAGGACTATGTAGCACTTTAAAGACTAACAGGATGGTTTAATAGGTGATGAGCTTTCGTGGGCCAGACCAACTTCCTCAGATCAAATAGTAGAAGAAAATTGTCACAACCATATATACCAAAGGATATACCAATTATCTTACCCATTACAAAGATAGCTTCCCCAATTATCACCTCTAATATCATTAGCTCACAGACATTTACCTCCCCCCTTCTGTTCTGAAATTTGATTTGTCCTTTTCATATGTGTTCATTTTTTTTAATTGTATCCTTTGGTATATATGGTTGTGACAATTTTCTTCCACTATTTGATCTGAGGAAGTGGGTTTGGCCCACGAAAGCTCATCACCTGTTAAACCATCTTGTTAGTCTTTAAACTGCTACATAGTCCTGGTTTTTTATAGTCCAGCTTCCTCCCAACGGGCTTGATGCTGAGTGGTTCCTGCAAGGGGCCCAGCCACCTCCACTGGAGTCAGCCAGGCCTGAGGGTACGAAGCACCTTGCAGGGTGGGGCCAAGATGGACCAAGAGGTCACTTGTTGCTCGCACTGTAACTTTCTTCTCCCAAGATCAGCCTTCATCTGTCCGTGCTCAGCTTGTTTTGTAGCTCAGTTCTTCAGCAAGATCATGGCCTGCCTTGCTTGCAGTTGGCCCACCCAGCCTTATCAGACTCACTGAATTCTCTTGAGAATGACTTTTCACGTCTATTTTCTCAGCCGGCTCTAACAGGGCGAGAGCTAAGGATGCAAAAAAGGGAATGCCATGCAAGGCGGTGAGATCCATCCAAACGGAATCTTTAGGGCTGCCTACCCAGAAACCAGACAATTCTCTGGGCTGGGTGGATTCACCCCAGGGTTTCGCCAGCCTCCCTCAGCCTCGGTTATGGCAGAGGGCCCTGATGGCAGAATGTCAAACAGGGGAAGAAGCCTGTGGGTATGGAAAGTGATTGCAACTTCCTTGCACTGAAAAGGAAGGGGAATAGCAGGCAGCCTATAATAATATAATACAATAATAGATACGGTGTTCTTTTTATTTGCCTTCTGCTTTTTGAATCCTGGGTTGTGTTTTGAAGCATTCTCCACAGCTGCAAGGCCTGGGAACTTACTTTTTCTTTAAGAACAAAGGCTGAAATCATCACATGTCCACTTGGCTCCAGGATCTGGGGCTTCAAGGAAAACAATCATTACCACGAGTCTCATGACAAAATCATGACAGTTGACAGCTCTGCATGTGACTCGCTGCCTGGATCAAACCTTGCGTGCCCTGCAACCTAGGATATTGTGAAAGTGACTCTGTTCTGGCCCAGTGTGTCCCAGACTGCAGCACCACTGGCCCATACATATTGCCAACTCAGATCTCTCTGACCGACACCTAATCTTGGTGGTGTTAGTGGCAACACAGCATGGGGTGTCCAAGATGATATAGGGTGAAAGACAGAGCTGGTTGGAACTTGGCCAGTGAAATGAAATTCCGCCACCAGATGTTTCACTGAAGCCTATACAGTGTCCACAGATGTTAGCGGGACAGGGTGGGTGATGTAACATCTTCTATTGAACTGGCTTCTGTTGGTGAGGTAAAAGAGATTACCTCAGCCGCTGTGACGCTCTAATATTTTGGGACCGACATGGCTGCCACAGGACTGCATATGTCTAGGAGATGTATAATGGGTTTCAACGGTTTCAGGTAAAAAAGGCTGATGTTGCATGGCTGGGGGTTAAGGCTCTGACCTGGGTTGTGGGAGACCCAAGACCTGGCTGTGCCTGATTTAGAGCAATCTGGGATGGAAAACGTTGTTCTGAAGCAGGCAGAGCAGGGACATGAATGTGGGCATCCCATGGGTGGATCAGACACTGAATTAAAAAGCTTGGATGTGGATCTAAACGCAGAAACTAGGACGTCTTGGCTCAGCCCTGCCAATTGACGGGGGAAGAAAATGCATTTCCAAGAGTGTTCCCTACACGTGCATAACTTCCACCGGTTTGATTTTCAGGTGCAGATATGTTCTGTGATTTTAATGGCAAGAAGTACGGTCCAGGAGAGAGCTGGCATCCCTACTTGGAACCTCAGGGGCTGATGTACTGCATCCGATGCACCTGTCTGGAGGTATATCTCATCTGTTGTGTTTGTAGCATGCCGCTGGGCATGAACACTGCGTTGGCAGCCTCTAACCAGTCCAGTTTACGGTGGCAAAACTCTGTCAAAGCGAGGGAGCTGGCAGATGCCTGAAGGGTGAGCAGCTGCTGGATGAGCTTACTCCTTTTGTATTAGGCTCATCCAGCACTGAATCCGAATCTCCTTGATGCGGGAGCTTTGTCTTTGGCGCTCACAGCTGCATTGTCCCAGCAGCGGGAAGCCATGTTGACAGGTGGAGAAGCGGTGGGGTCTTGACCCATTGATGGCTTTGATGTTCAGGGACAGGGCCCTGGACAAGCAATGGAAGTGGCCTGGGAGTTAACGGAGGGACTGGAGCACAAGGGGCGATGGCCCTTGCAGAACCCATCTGGCTGTGTACAGAACAAGCTGGAGCTTCTTCCTTTCCCCCCTTGGTCAGTCCTCCAAGACACAGGGAGCACCATTCGTCCAGTCTAGAGTTACAAACATGTGAATCTGCAAGGCTGGGGCCAGGCACATAGGACAATGTTCCCCAGAGAAGTCTGAGGCTCCGTTGTGCTCAGCCCTGCACAAACACATAGAAAGAGTCCCATAAATCTGACAAAAGGTGAGAGGGAAGCAGTGCCACAGAGAGGGAAAGTGCCTTGCCCTAGGTTATAGGCAGAGAGTAGGCCTCAGGCTTTCTGACCTACAGCAGTGTCCCAGACCACTGACTCTATTGGATCAGATCAACTTAATAAAGAGAGAAGCAGCCCTGAGGGGGAATATGATACAGGTCTAAAATCAGGACTGGTATGGAAAAAGTGAATAAAGAAGAGTTATTTACTCCTTCCCCTAACACAAGAACTAGGGGTCACCTAATGACATTAATAGGCAGCAGGTTTTAAACAAACCAAAGGAAGGATTTCTTCACACAATGCATAGTCTATCTGTGGAACTCCTTGCCAGAGGATGTTGTGAAGGCAAAAACTATAACAGTGTTAAAAAAAAGCTCAACATGTTCATGGAGGATAGGTCCATCAATGGCTATTAGCCAGGGTGGGCAGGGATAGTGTTCCTAACCTCTGTTCGTCAAAAGCTGAAAATGAGCAACAGGGGATGGATCAGTCAATAATTGCCTGTTCTGTTCACTCCCTCTGGGGCACTTGGCACTGGCCACTGTCAGAAGACAGGATACTGGGCTAGATGGACTTTTGGTCTGACCCAGAATAGTTATTTTTATGTCCCTGAACAGCTCTGTTCTCTCTCCCTGCAAACAGAATGTGAACGTGAGCTGTTATCAAATCCAGTGCCCAGCCCTGCATTGTATGAATCTCATCACTGACCCTCAGCAGTGCTGCCCTCGCTGTGCAGGTGAGTGGATGTAGGGAGCAGATTTCTTTGGTCACCGTTTCTGTATCTGGGAGCTCAGTTTCTACAGATGATTTTGCTTTTGGGCAGTCAGGACATGAGGAAAACAGGAAGCGAAGCGACGCTCTACACTTATAGAACATGGGTCTTCACACCAACTATTTATATTAGGAGGGAGTCCAAAAGCCCAGTCAGGAATGGGCTCCTGTGTGCCGGGAGCTGTACAAACCCCAAAGAGACAATGCTCAATAGAGCCAGATCACAGACGCCTCTCAGTCAGCACAGGACTTTCATGGAGCTGTGCCAATGACACCAACGAACAGGCTGGTCCCCAGAGTCTCCGTTGTTCTCAGCGATGTCAAACACTTGGGCAAAGGGCGTTGTTCCCATTTCACAGCAGCACAGCTGGCCCCAAGACCTGCTCAGTGCCTCGTGGCAAGGCAGGGCAGTGCTGGAAATAGCGCCTGGGTCACATGATTTTTTTGTGGGGAGGCAGCGGGGACACGCCCACCCAGGCAAGGCTGAGGGCGCACAGACCCAAGTGCCGGTCGCCCACTTGAACTCTGCAATGAAAAATTAGTCAGGGGCTGCACATAAATGAGAAGAAAAACCAAAACCTCTCACTGATGTGGCCCCTGACTAAGAAGCAAATAGACACTCGCCACATTCCCTTCACACACCAGAGCCTGGTGGGGTCCAAACTGTGGGGCAGCAGAGGGGCTGGAGCACCAGTGTAGGTTCTCCAAAGCTAGGATGGAGCCCTGAGCCTTGGGGGCTGGATCCAGGTAAGGTGGGAGCCGCATCCAGTGTGCAGGCCTGAGGTTCCCTACCCCAACTTATAGTGCTGCACTGTCGCTTAGATGCATTCAGAATCTTCCTTACCAGTGTGCCTTGTAAGCTGTGCGCTGGAGCATCCATCCAGGAGAGATTCAAATGCTGCCCAGCTGATTAGCAGACTGCTCACCACACCCACAGACAGCAGCATGTGTTCCTCCTGGTGGTGCACATCCACATTTGTCTCAGTGCACAGAGCAACATTTATTCCACACACATGGAAAAAAATTAGAGGGAACATTGTCCCTTACCTCCCCAGCACAGGCTATCCAGGGAAGGTGGGCCATGTCTGGTGCAATGATGGGGGTAAGAGGCAGAATCAAAATTGATGGGGGTAAAGTGCAGAATCAAAGTTCCCCCTCCCCCCCACTTTCTATCTCCCACAACGCAGGAAGAGGAAGACTGTGCTGTTGGAGCAGGGCAGTAGCCATTCCCTACCTGCTGGTGAAAAGGGGAGAAAAGGAAGAAATGTGGCTTCCTTATCCATAAGTTCTTCCCTTTTATTATGGGGCTGTCCTGGGAGCTCTCACACTGATTTTCAGATTAATCATAATTTCACAGAGAGGCAGCACAAACTGTCTTATGGGCTCCCTTCCAGACGGAGATGGCCCTAGCCAGGCTGGACCCAGAGCCGGATAAGCTGATAACAGTGTGCCATGTTTACATTTCCCCTGGAAGATGGTCCCAGCTTCCCATGAATCAGAGCAGGATCAGTGGCGTGGATCTGTGTAGCGTCAGTCTGCCGGGCCCTGAAGGCCGGGGCTGGTAAGCAACGAGACTCAGCGCGGCTGTTGCTGTTCCTCCTCTCCCCCTGTAGAGCCGCACACGCCGTCTGGCCTCCGGGCACCTGAGAAGTCTTGCCAGTACAACGGGACAACCTACCAACCAGGGGAGATGTTTACCACCAGCGAACTCTTCCCTTCCCGGCAGCCAAATCAGTGTGTACAGTGCAGCTGCTCCGTAAGCTACTTTTGAATCCACGGGGTGTTTTCTCTGTCAGGTGTGCCTGGGGATTCCAGGGGAGGACATGGTCAGGGAGTGTCAATCTTTGTGTTTTAATCTGTACGGGACTTCAGCAATACAGTTCATGCCCTAGTATTGCAGGTAACCTGACCAGTTTTATTCCGGCTCTGCTCCTCTCCCATGGGGCGTGTTATTCCCTGTGAGCTGATCGCATGCGGAACAGTGCCTGGCTCTATGGATAGTTCTGCTGGCATCCACAGGACTATTCAGTGGTGGGAGGTTGTGTATCAGAGCCAGCTCTTTGGGGTATGATTCCCGTCTTACACTGGTGTAACCTGGTAATCATCCCACTGCAGTACATGGGGTCACCATGGAGCAAAACCTTCCTAAGGGAGAGGAGAATCGGATCCTTCCCTGTTCCCTGGGAATGGTCCGACTTGATGCGAGACAGATCTCTCACTGACCATCTGGATTCTGATCTTTTACACTGGTGTCAATATAGAGTAATCCAGTGGCTGAGTCTGAATGACAACCCTTGGCTTCCAAGCAGTAAGGGCTAATGATCAGGGTCAATGGGGTGCGCTCCCTCACAGGGCTGTGTGGCCCAATGGCTAGAGTCAATATAGCTACCCTCTTCATTAGAACTATGTGACATAGTGTCCAGAATCAATAGAATAGCCTTTTCTTGCAGGGCTGTGGGGCCTAATGGCCATAGTCAATACAGCAGCCCTTTCTTGCAGGGCAGTATGGCCTAGTGGGCAGAGCCAGTAGGGCTACCCTTGAACAGCAAGGTAGCAGGGCCGGGTGGCATGAGTGGCTGGAGAGGTGGGCTGCTGCCTTGGGGTGGGTGGCAGCCAGGGTAGGGTGATATCGCACCAGGTCTCAACCCAGGGTCCTGGCGGTGGCATGGTTGCCTGCCACCTGTTCAGTGGGGACCCTGCTGAAACACGCCAAGTCAAGCCCCTATGACCAGTTCCCCATTCAATTCTTCCTGTTCCTCCATGACTAGTCAGCCTGGGGATCCTGCGGCCTCTTCTCTCTCTGTAGTATCAGGTGCGTGACGGTTCTTGGTCATTGCTGTCTGGCCAGCCTCCACCTCCTAGAGCGTGTCCGTCTGCAGGAGCTGAGTTGCTCCCTTTTGTATCCAGATTCTGGCTGGAGCATGCCCAGCAAAGATGAGGGGTGTGGCCTCTTCAGCCCACAGAGTCTTGTTCCCCCTGCTGAACCAATAAGGGATTGGTACACCCCTTAACAGCCCAGGATATCAAAAAGAACCCAAAACTCCAGGATGAAGACCATGGCTGACAAGTTCACTGTGGCTCAATGGAATTAGCTGCAATAGGAGTAAAGTTCATCTATTTAGGAGACAAAATTTCTCAGGCCTGGGACTCTGAGATGAACCTGCCCAGGATCTGAAAGTGATTACAAACCTCACCCCCTCCTGCTCCCAGTGCAAGATGCATTTCTTCCATCGCCCTCTGACGTAAACACAGAGCAGCATGGACTTTCCAAAAAATGCCCCCCAAACACACCCCAAACAAAACAGTGCCCTGCACACTCTATCCTCCCAATGGAGAGAGTTTGAGCGAGCAAGCGAGAGAGAACGAGTCACACATGTCACAATATGTGACATCATGTATTGTAATGCATGACTGGAAAGTGCTCAGACACTACAGAGACCAAGGAGGCAGAATCCAGATGGAACAGAATAGAAATAGAATAGGAATCAAGATCAGAAAGTAGCCATTGAGTCTGCAGACTGCGTTAGAACCAGATTTTAGCCACCCTGATTAAGCCGAGTATTTCCTTTCGCAAGCTGTCACTATTGATTTCAATGGGACTACTCCTGGAATAAGACGCCACTCAGAGTAAGGATGGCAGAATGTTGGCAGCAAGACTTTTCACCTGGGAGGATGAAGGGCCCTCCAAAAACTGAACTTTAGATCCAACTCAGTGGCTTCTGACCACATGTTAAATTACTAAAAGCTTCCTAGAAGATACAAAAGACCCACCCTGCCACCAGTGCCAGATTGGTCCCCATTGTCTGTTTTCTTCATGCAACTAGTTGTAGCCATCCACAGTTAAGACCAACAGGCGGCATGCCCAATTGGAGTTCGCCCCAAATACCTTGCTGGGGAAGAAGCATTAGCATTAGTGTGGAGATGGAAGTCCCTGGAAGAGGAGATGTGATGGGGCAGACAGGCCCCGTCCTGAAGGGCAGAGAGTAGCCTGGGCCCAGCTGGCTGAGAGAGCCCCGCCAGGCATGCTCCCAGTGGAGCCAGAGTATAAGGGCTCCAGGAGCCCTGCAGTGGGAGAAAGCAGCTGGGGAAGGAGGAGGTCAGGCCGCACCCCCCTCATCCCCCAGTGTTCCTGCAGCAGCAGCAGCAGCAGCCAACGCCACAGCCATCTCAGGAGCAATGCCAGCAGTCGCCACCGCTTGGGGAGCAGCGCCCGCAACCCCCGCGTCAGCCTCAGCCACGGACCGGACCCGGAGGCAAGCAGACTACAGGGGCGCCAGGGAGTGGTAGGAAGCAGCCCAGGGCAGGGAGTAATCCTCGCCAAGCAGGCAGGAGCGATCGTCTCTGCCTATAGGGCCCTGGGCTGGGACCCGGTGGAGAGGAGGACCCGGGTTCCCCTACCACTCTTTTCCCTATCATGGCCAAATCACTCCCTGGCCAGGAGAGGCTTGCCTGCCAATAGGCCTGAAGGGCCGTATATACCTGAAGAGAGGAACACGTACTTTGGGACTGGGCCTGAAGGGCCGTATATACCTGATAGGGGGGTATGTGCCCCTCAACAGGGGGCTTGGCCGTACACTGACACTTTTGCAACACAGCACATAGAAACCCACTGGAGCCATTCTGTTACCACACTAAGGTGCAGATTCAGCCAGAAGCAAGTTTCTGACATCCAGAGCAGCACGTCAAACATTAGTAAGTCACATTGCTACCTAGGGCATCCTGTACAGCCAGGAGTTTGGGACCATTTGTGGCAGAAAACGCAAGAGACTGTATCGTGCACTTGCAAGGCAGATTCTGTAGTTAGATAATGTGATTCCCCTTATCTGGTGCCCCACAGTGTCATGACCCTCTGTCATTATAAGGTCTTGGCTTTGAACACATGCCTGTCACCAGAGAAAGTCTAGGTACTTCGTGCGAGCTCTTTTTAGCTGCTGAGGAGCAAATCCGTAATGGATCATCTTGTCTTTCACCTATTTGCGAACATGGCCAATGGGTATTTGATAAATATTTTTCTTCCCAGAAAGCCTGGCAGCACACCCAGAGAACGACTTGGCTCGGCCAGCTGCCTGCCACAGCGTCTTGCCCTGCGTTTTGCAACAGATAGTGTTAACGGCCTGTGGAAAACCACAACCCAACTCCAGTTTGCTTTTTGAACTCTTTACTAGACTGGCGAACGCACAGTTTGTCCATTGTAAAGGCCAAAGATGGATGTCTAAGGTGTGATGACTCCAGGGCTCGAGATGCCAGTAAGCTGAGTGTCTGAGGATAGATTGAGTGGCTTCTCCTCGTCTTTCCCATTTCTCCAGGAGGAGAACATAAAACTGCAGAGCCACGACCACTCTAAACTTGGAAGGCGTATGGTAACATTCCAAGCATCAATAATCTCTCTCTGCATGTCCCAAAACCATAAAAAGGAGAGCTCTGTACAGAGATCGCTTTCATTCCATTTATTATATAAAGATATTAAAGGGGGCCAGATGGCTTGTGGGGTTGGGTGGAGCCTTTCAACTCCAGATCAAGTTCAGCATGAGAGCCTCCAGAAGTCGTTACTACCTGAAGCTTCTTTGAAAGACTAAACAGAATGAATTAGGGGTCTCAGACCAGTGGCTGGGCATCCTCATCGCAATGGACAGTGGCCTTCTTGTGGACCATCTCCAGGGACAAACCAAAGATTGAGTCAGCCATGGAAAGCAAACGCTGCTTTTGCTCCTAGAGGTGGCCTTTCCATGGTAGACGGTATTAGCGGGGATGGAAAATATCTATGCTACAAGCCTTGATTCCAAAATAATATTGAACTGAGGACTTCTTACTCCAACTCATGGTAACCCTCATTTCATGAGGAGTAAGGGAAGTTGAGGAAGAATGTTCTTCCTTCGACTTCCTGCTATGTAGACAGCCTCAAAAGCCAAATTAAGTCTTTTTGACTTTGTCAAGAGGGCCAGGTTCTTGGTCCACACAAAAGTGCCTTATGCTGAAACTGACTTATTCAGTATGAATAAGGGTGGCCAAATCTGGCTAGGAGACATAGCTAAACTAGGTGAAAGTTACGTAACTGATGAAGCTGGTTCTTCTCCTGTTTTACACCAATTTTAGATCAGCATAGCTCCTACTTGATGCCCATGCTGGGGACAGAAGAACCAGACCCAAAGGCGGTGTGTGTGTGTGTATGTGTGAAGTATAGACTATAAGCTGGCTGGCTGAGTCCTGGGTCCCAGACCTGTGCTCTGGCCTGTAAATAAATGCCCAGTGGTCCCCTTTAAACCCTGACCCAGAGTACAGGATGGGCTCAGTAAACAAAGACAAAACAAATAGTAGTTCAACAGCTGCTAAGGCCCAGGCCCTGGTTCAGGGCAGGGCAGCAACACAAACACTGTCCTCTAGGCAAGAGAGGGGAGGGGAGCAGGGGGGACGTGGCCCCTCCCATGTCCTGGCCTAGGGTCCTAGCAGTGGCAGCCCTGGCTGTCACTGGGGTCAGCAGGGATCCAACCCGCAACACACTGACCACTCTAAAGTTCTATTAGAGCAGCCTGACAGTTGTCGGCTTCCCCTGGGCCACTTTCTGACTCCCCCTCAGCGTCTATCTGGTCCCACACAGGCTGCCAGCTCTCCAAGTCATCATAGTCACTCCCAGTTTGCACCCTCTGGCAGGGTAAAGAAGGTCTCCTCTTCAGAGCACAGGCCTGGCAATCCAGACTGGTCCTCAGGGCCCTCCTGACTTGGGAGCTCAGGGGAGGCCTCTGCTTCCTTCCGCAGCTGGGGCCTTACTGAGCTCCTGCGCTCGGCTGAGCTGGGCTTTTATCCTACCTGCCTCACCCCGGTTTCCAGGGAGTTAAAGGAGCAGGACCCGGCTTGGGCCACCTGCACTGGGAGAGTGGTTCTTCCTCCTTGGCGTTAGTGAGTGGCCACCCCTGCTCAGTACAGACATATAGGCTGTGTCTAGACTGGCCAGTTTTTCTGGAAAATCAGCCCCTTTTCCGGAAAAACTTGCCAGCTGTCTACACTGGCCGCTTGAATTTCCGCAAAAGCACTGACTTCCTACTGTAAGAAATCAGTGCTTTTTGCGGAAATACTATGCTGCTCCCATTCGGGCAAAAGTCCCTTTTGCGCAGAAGGGCCAGTGTAGACAGCTCAGATTTGTTTTGTGCAAAAAAGCCCCGATCGCGAAAATGGCGATCAGGGCTTTTTTGCAGAAAAGCGCATCTACATTGGCCACGGACGCTTTTCCGCAAAAAGTGCTTTTGCGGAAAAGCCTCCGTGCCAATCTAGACGCTCTGTTCTGAAAATGCTTTTAACGGAAAACCTTTCCGTTAAAAGCATTTCCGGAAAATCATGCCAGTCTAGACGTAGCCTATAGCAATGCTATACCACAGGGCTACATCTACACTGGCATGATTTTCCAGAAATGCTTTTAACGGAAAAGTTTTTCGTTAAAAGCATTTTCCGAAAAGAGCATCCAGATTGGCACGGATGCTTTTCCACAAAAGCACTTTTTGCGGAAAAGCATCCGTGCCAATCTAGTGCGCTTTTGTGCAAAAAAGCCCCGATCGCCATTTTAGCCATCGGGGCTTTTTTGCACAAAACAGTACTGTGCTGTCTACACTGGCCCTCTTGCGCAAATGATTTGCGCAAGAACACTGACGATCTTCCATGAGATTTCAGTGTTCTGGCGGAAATTCAAGCGGCCAGTGTAGACAGCTGGCAAGTTTTTCTGCAAAAGCAGATGATTTTGTGGAAAAACTTGCCAGTCTAGACACAGCCCAGCAGAATTTGGTTTTAATGTCTCATTTGCTTTGTGACTCTGCTGATCAAGAACTCCCAGGTTTGTACATACTTGCTAGAGGCTCTTCTCTGGTTCTCTGTTTATTCAGTGGGGATAATGTCTTGGCCGCTAAGGAAAAAATAAAAGGATCACAATGAGGTCAGACCTTGGTAGGCTTGTGATTGGTCATGTCTCATGTTGCCAGTTGCTGAAACAGCTGCATGAACAGCTGGTCTAACTAACCTCTTTGAAAACTTCACCAAGTGCATGGCCTTTGGCATAAATTCTTTTATTTATGGCATCTGCCTCTCTTCCACTTGGCCTGTTCACACACAGCTCTAAGCAGCACCCTGACATTCCCAAGGGGAAATAAGGAAACAGTCATCCATGAAATAAAAACAAGCAAGGACCAAACTCCAACACAGGATAGTGGGGATTTACACCCCTGACACTCAGAGCTCCATTTCGCTCCAGCTTGGTGAGTGGGGTTCCAAGATATTAGAGAGATAAGAGGGGGGAGGTCAGATCTTTTATTGGACTAACTTCTGTTGAGAAGACAGACAAGCTTTGGCACCACGCAGAGCTCTTCCTCAGGTTTGGGAAAGGTACTCCGGGTGGCACAGGTACATGAAAGGTAGAACAAATTGTTTAGCATAGGTAGCCAGTGCTGACAACAGACTTTGCCAGGCCATGGACAATGTGGGAGGGGCTCAGCTCTGGGCCCCTGGAGAGGCGGGGCCTCAGGTGAAAGGGGCGGGACTAGATGCAGCCAGCCATCAATGCCACCTGGACTGTGCTGTGCCTTCTCAGCCAGCCCCCAGCACTGCCTGGACCACCCCACGCACGGCTCCGGTGGTGATTTAAAGGGCACGTGGGCTGCAGCAGGGGCCTACAGACCCTTTTAAATTATCAGGGCAACTGACCACTACACCACCGTAAGATCACTCATGTAGCCCATTGTGCTGACCGGAGAGAGCTCACCTGTTGACATAAGACCACCGCCACAAGCGGTGGTAGCTGTGTACCTGCCAACATAGCGCCGTGCCCGCGAGTGCTTATGACGGTGAAATTATGTCACACTGGAGTGTGGTTTTTTTCACATCTGCAAGTGACAAACGTTTTGCTGACACAACTGCTAATGTAGACAGAGCCTAAAAATCCTGGACTGAACAGGGACACTGGATTCATGGCTAATTACAACAGTCTAATCCTAACTGGATATTTCACACCCTTGAGCAAGGTAGTTATACTGAGTTAGGTTTGCAGTGTAGACAAAACCTGGAACTCCAAAGCTCGTCTTTCCCACCAACAGATGTTGAGCCAATAAAACATACGACCACACTCACCTTGTCTTGGGTGAGGCCTGGCCTACAGGACAGAAGGAAGCTTCTGTAGACGTAACTCTGTCTGGGTCTACATTACAACGTTGCTCCCGCTGATTTAAGTCACGCTCTAAACCGACTTCATAAGTCCATTTCCATGAGAGGCAAAGTGGTTAGGTGGGTGTAGTTAGATCAACGCACTGTCAGAGCAGACACTGTGTTGACTTTTCTGGCTTTCAGTCTATGGCAGCTGACAGTCGGAGCCTGGGGCTGACAGCTGGAGCCCTATCACCAAGGGCTGACAGCCAGAGCTAGGTAGCAGGGCTCCAGCTCCAGGTATCAGCCTGAGGGACACCTGGGATGGTGGGGCTCTGGCTGTCAATGCCCCACACTGATGGTCGGTGCCTGAACCACCAATAGAAGGAGCTAGATTTAATTACTGATTTAATTACTGTGGGGGCCATACAGCAACATAACTTAAGTCAATTTAATTTTGTAGTATGGTTCACTTCAGAGTGGTTCACTTCAAATCCATTGATTCACAAGACTGACTTACTTCTTATCCTCTTTCCCTTGCACACAACACCCTGCTATTTTCTCACCTGGCAGTGGAAAAAGCTGTCAAAAGATCTCATGGAATTGCCTTATCTAGAGACAGCTGCAGTTAAACTATCCTCATCTGAGATGCTATAGGTACCATATAAAACATTCCTAACCCAATGCAAGGGGGAGAAGCGTCTTACACCCCTGGGCTTGGATAGTGCAAGAGCCTCATAACATCTGATTTCTAATGGGCCAAATGGATGTGACTCCATTGTCTGCAGTGGAATTTTATTTGCTTACACCATCATTGAGATTACCCATTTACTGCTGATATTTTCCAGGCCACCTCCCTACCAGTAATACGCATAAACCACAAAACCCATCTCTGGATCCAGATTGCAGATTGCTGGAAGTGCTTGGTTCTGGGTATTTGGATAGGCCCACTATAGAGATAGAGCAGAGCTGTGAAATTTGGATCCAGATCTTGCCTCAGATTCCAAACTCCATTTCCCATCTGGCTTCTCCATGAATTTGGAGGTGAATGGATATGGAATGAGAACTTGGCTGGCTCTCTTGCTGGTTAAACATGGTTGTGGCTAGCAGGATTCCAGCAGGGTTTCCTTAGTCAACTGGACAGAGAATCGTGCTGCTCAAAACTGGTCATAATCACTTCTCCTCTTAATCAATAATGCAGTTTTTGTAGCCTTGTTCAAGATCTGACCACACTCATCAGACAACTGTACCAGGGTCCTGGTAATGAAATCTGTTTATAAGGTCGCATGGCAGCAATTGTGATGGCAGCGCTATAAGTACACTTTGTATTCACACCCAAAGATCAACCCAAAGAGTTTCCCCTTTGAGAGCAGGCAGGGCCCTACCACTCACATTCATTAGAGCATGTGCTATATAATACGACACAACACTGCTTGACTCTAGTCCTGTCTGATGGCTGGGGACTGGCCATGATTTCTTTCCTTAGTGGGCAAACACTGCAGAGCCCAATCCTTAGGTGGTGTCGTTCAGTAAAGCTCCTTTGAAGTCAATGAGGTGCTATCAATTTACACCTGCTGAGGATCTAGCCCCGGGAGTGTACATTTAGGGTACGTCTACATAGCAGGGCTAAAGTTGAATTAAGCTACATAATTTGAGCTACGTCACTTGCGTAGCTTAAATCAAAATAGCTTAACTTGGCTTTTGGCACTGTCTGCACTGCAGGAAGTCGAAGGAAGAACACTCTTCCACTGACTATCCTTACTCCTCATGAAATGAGGATTACAGGAGTCGGAGTAAGAAGTCCTCTAGCTCACCATTATTTCAAAATAAAAGCTTGTAATGTAGACACTCGCTATGTTATTTGGGAATAACATGAGTTATTCCTAAATAACGCTGTTGTGTAGACGTACCCTTAGGCTATGTCTACACTGGCATGATCTTGCACCAGAGCTATGCAAATGAAGCTAAGTGTGGAATATCGCCGAGCTTCATTTGCATATTTAATGAGCCGCCATTTTGCGGAAGAGGCTCTTGCACAAGAAGGAGCTGTCTACACTGCCCCTTCTTGCTCAAGAAAAACCCTCTTGTGCAATGCTGTTATGCTGATTATTTTCAGGCATAACGGCATTGCGCAAGAGGGTTTTTCTTGTGCAAGAAGTGGCAGTGTAGACAGCTCCTTCTTGCTCAAGAGACTCTTCCGCAAAAATGGTGGCTCATTAGATATGCAAATGAGACTCAGTGATATTCCACGCTTACCTCATTTGTATAGCTCTGGCGCAAGATCGCGCCAGTGTAGACAAAGCCTTAGAGACAGAGCTGGTGCAGCTAGGGAAGGGTGCTCCAATATTACAGAGATACCTAGCATGTCTATAACATATTTAACCAACAGCTCTTCAGGAGCTTGGTCCCATTATCCCCATTTTACAGGTGGAGAAACCAAGGCACAGAGTGAGAAGTAGCTTGCCCAAGGTCACCCAGCAGGCCAGTGCCAGAACTGGGAACAGAATGCTGTCTTTCTGGGTCCCAGTTCACTAGGCTGTATAAACTGAAGCTGGAATGGAGTAAATGCAAATTATACAATAGCTGCCATTATTAGCAAATTGAGGGCCCATTTTTAGAACTTCCCACTGAAATCAAATAGTGAATCTGTTTAAAAATCAATGGCACAATTTGTCCCTGGCTATGAAACTCTGAGGATTGCTGTACTTGTCAGGACATTGTTACTGCCAACGATGATGCCTCAGGGTTTTTTTGTTTCTGTTTTTGTTTTTATTTTGTGCTTCCTAGGAAGGCCAGATTTACTGCGGCTTGGTGACCTGCCCTGATCTGTTGTGCTCCTCCCCTCTAAATGTGCCAGACTCCTGCTGCCAAGTCTGCCAAGGTAATATGGGACCCCATCCCTGGTGCTCAATAAGGTCTGCTGGCAGGTCAGTGGATGGGAATCACTGCCCTGGCCATCAGACAGGCGGAGGAATATTGAGCTTATTAAATGTGACTTTGAAAATCCCTGCTGTAAATTGCCTACAACACTGTCTCACCCACAATGGCAAGAGAATCTGAAGCATAAAAAGCCACGTAGGACAAATTCTTTTCTATTCTCCCCGCCCTGTATTTGTGTGGCACGTAAGTAGGGATGTTAAATACCAGTTAATTGATTAATCAGTTAACCTCATGAATTCTTATTGGTTAGTCGACTATTCTCTAGACCTGGGGGCAGGGCTAGCAGCCAGTGTGCTCTGGCATCACTCTCGAAGAGCCCTCTGCCACTCCGTGCAGTGCAGGGTGCCAGGCGGGAGCTGATCCACAAGGGGAGCCAGTTTAAAAACTAGCTCCCCTCACGGACGAGCTGCCTGTTGCCCCATGCTGCTGCCTCTGATAAAGAGGAAGCAGCGCGGAGAGGCAGTAACCCCTGTCTAGGGGAAGGCTGAGATCACAGACCCAGCATGACTTGGAACTGAGCCAAGCTGCCTGCCCGCCCGGCTCCTAATACACTTTTAATGCAGAGCTGCAGCTGGGGTAGGTCCCAAGCCCAGTGTGAGCCAGGACTGAGCAGGGCTGCTGGCCAGCCTGCTAGAAAATGTACTGGCAAGGGGGGGAAGGGAAACGCATGTAGTCTATGGCATTAAACGATACGCTTTTGCTTATCAGTCAATTGGTAAATCGACTACACTATTACATCCCTCAAAGAACTAGGATCAGTGTTTCAGCCCAAGCCGTACTCCTTGTTTTATGGGCGCTGTTCCATTCTATTAGTGACATGAAAGCCACAAGGACAGTTAGTCTGAAGTTCATTTGTCAGGCTTGAGAGAGGCTGCTTTGAAGGTGGAAGTAAGTCTGTCTATGGCTGTTCTTGTCATTTCTCTGATTAACTGGGGAAAAGGCCGCAGTGGCACAGCCAGTCTTAGGGAAGGACACTCTGACGTAACTAAGAACCTTAACAGCGTTTTGTGCTCGATTCACCTCTGTCTCGATTCTCCATGGTGCACCTCTACTGGGTGAGTGGGAAGATAATCAAACCTTGTATTTACTGTATATGTAAAATTCAGAGCAAGGAATCAGGCCAGCAGTTTCACATCATGCTGTTGGCCTTTTCCTAAAATGCTAAATCATTACAGGCCCACATTTTGCTCTATCACACCAGGGTAAATGTGGAGTCAGTGGAGTTGCTCCATATTTACAGCAGCCCAACTGAGGCCACATCACCACTTGCGGGAAAATTGACGCTGCGGCAGTCAACTTTCCAGCGTTCAATTTAATGCAGTGTTTCTTAAACTGTGTTCCGCGGCAGAGGCAGTCAGTGGTGTGCCGCAGAGAACAACAGAATTCAAAATGGCCACTCTTAAAGTGGCAGGCGACCTTTTTTTTTTTTTTTTTTAGCCCAATAACTTTCCCCAAACCCTCTCCCTCCCCCCCCCCCCCCCCCCGCACCACCACCTTTTTTTTCTCAACAAAAAGTCCTTGGGGTTCCTCATTAAAAAAAATTATTGTTTGGTGTTCCTCAGTCTTAAAATGTTTAAGAAACACTGATTTAGTGGGTCTAGGAAAGACCCACTAAATCAAACATTCAGGATGCCCCTGGCAGTACTGGCAGTCCTACTCCTTGCGAGGAATAAGGGAAGTTGATGGGAGCATTTCTCCAATTGACTTCCCACTGTGAGGATGGCACCAGAGCTCAGCTTATGGTACATCAACTCAGCTATGTTCTTTCCATAGCTGGAATTGTGTACCTCAGCCAACCTTCCCCTGTAGTGTGGACTTGGCCTGAGAGCTGAAGCTAGCAGCCACCAGCAGTGGGCGTGAGACAAATAGGGTTTGAGACAAAGAGTGCCACTGCCCCCATTTCAGCTGTAATCATCGGGGTTCCTCGGCACCCCAAACTCTTAAAGAGCCAGTAGCGTGCCCAGTAGAGCATGTCTTGGAAGCAAGCGCTGTAGGTGCTTCAGCTTGGCCATGTAGGCACAAGCACTGGAGATCCCTCCCCTACCCACTCAGATACCCGGCTCAGGGAAAGGTTTTGGGTGGATGGGGCTGGCAGGGAGAAGGTTGTAAGTCCCTGGGAGCAGAGGTTTAATGTTACCGTCCCAAGTGAGCAATAATGGCTCCTGTCTGGGTCCCTGGGCTGTCCAATTGAATGAGGGCCTGGGTTCTTCAGCCTCGTGCGCGGGGAACCCTCTCCTATCCAGTCTCTGTTCGAGCATTTGTGGGTTTCTAAGCCAGGCTCTGTTACTGTCTCTCGCTGGGACCCCTTTCAGCTCCCTCTCCAGCTGCTTCTGCTCCCCAGTGGTGGCCCGTCAATACAGGCGACTTACGCGGTCGCCGAGGGCGCCAAGATAAACTGTTGTTGAGGGCTTTGGAGGCTGGGGTGCCGATCGCGCACCAATCGCGAGTTTCGCCTAGGGTGCCAGTTGCCGGCAGCTCGGCTAGGGCCACTCCTGCTGCTCCCCCATAAGTCCCAGCCAGACCTGCTTCAGCCATGATGTCTGGCAGCCACAGCCTGTTCCATATGTGACTTTGTCCACAGTTCCTGGAGTCTCTCTCCAGCACCCTGTTACCATGCAGCTTCCACTCCCAGCCACTAAGGGTCTGTCTGCTTCCTGCTACAGGATCTTTCCTGTCCCTGTCCAGGGGAAGGGCCAGTGCTATGGGCGGGGGGCTAATGGGAACAAAAAGCAAGCCAGCAAAAAGGGGATGTATCATGGGAGGGGGCTGCAGTGCCCTGCTTTGCAGATCCGTCACACAGGCTTTGCTGCGCTCCTGTGATGTTTCCACTAAAGTGACTGTATTTGTAGAATGTTCTCTTCAAACAGGCCTCTGACAATCATACAAATCATAATAATTTGATAATGTCTAATGGTAGAGGCTGGCCACGCTATTCTGTTGCTCAAAGTGTACTTGATCCTTGGTCGACGCTTCATGAAAAACTCATTCAACGCCTTTTTTTTTTTTTTAATTTCAAATCCCATTCATCACATTGCTTACTCGTTCCAATGAACTGTTTGTTCCTTGTAAACACCCAGCTAAGTTTTCTCACTATAGCAATATGTTTGGAATCGTCTTTATAGCTAGAAAGAAAAAAACGCAACAAGTTTGGATTGATGAAAGAGACAGAACCAGGACATTTCAGGAATTCTTGGGATGTGGTGACACAAGGACTGTCCCCATATAACTAGACTATATGGGGACTTTAGTGGCAACTAATATATCATCCTATTGATGCTCACATTGTATCTGTGCCCTGTGGCCTCCTTTAGTGATTAGATCTTGTGGTTTTTTTAGGGAGCATCTGACATCAGAAGCCATGTACTCACTGAAAGTAATTCTCATCTTAACCTCCTAAGTTTCCGGTTGTCCCTTTGTGTTTTACAGATGGTTCCTATGAGAAGTCCGTGGAAGAGGAGCCCCTGCAGTTAAACAGAGGTGTTGTACGTGATGTTTACATTTTCATAATCAGCCTGTCCCTTCTAAAATAAACCACATTGCCAGTTTCATGGAAATTCATGTCCCTGCAACATTTGCCCTGGCAGCCATTCATCTACCAAAAACCAAACCAACCCCAAACAATTACAACACATAAAGATGTTGGATGGAGATGGATCCTGAAAAGGGAGATGGTTTTGAGACTCCATGAAATCTGCTAGAGACTCTATTAGGCTATTTATTTTACATGGAAGTTGCTTGGCTACTGTGGAGAGGGGCGACAGGATACAGCCTGGAACAAACAGTGGCCTTCACACTTCAGACGTGGCTGAAAGCTCTTCTTGAATGCAAATAAAAAGCCCCAACTCGAACTACCTGTTAAACCTCATTCCAGGAGGAATAACAGGTAATTCGAACTAGGGCTTTATTTTGAACTACCGGGTCCCTGCCGCGTGTAGACGTGGGCAGTTAGTCCGGACTTGTAAATTTTAAAAATGGCGACCGGCCAGAAAGATGCAAATCAAGCGCGGGATATTTAAATCCCGGGCTTGATTTGCAACTTTGAATGCCTACATTAGCCTCCCTAGTTCAAACTAGGGGGCTAGTGTAGACATATCCTGTTATATTTTCAGTACCAAAGTAGGAGCAGAGAGAGGTGTGTGGTTGCACACTTGGTCCATAGGCAGACGTGAGGCCAGATCTCCTGACACCCCAGTTCGGTGCCTTAACCACTAGACCCCACTGCTGATGTAACTAGAAAAAGTGCAGCCGGCCGCTGATACAGTCACTGTAGCTCTGAGCAAGTTTACATTATCTGGTGGCTTAAATCTAGTGGCACTGGGAGCCTTGTCTACACGTGTGCCTCCCACTGGTGCTGCCCCTGGAGGAGTGGCACTGGGATTTAGCTACAGAGAACAGCCAGGGTGAGCACAGCCTTGGTCTGGTGCAGCGGTAGCAAGTGTTCTTGCTCAGAAGATTGGTTTCTCCCTTTTCCCTCTTCCAAAGGTAGCCCATTCCTCCCAGAGCCCCTCTCGAGCAGCAGCCAGCGTCTGAACTGGCTAGAAGCATTTTTTCTGACCACCTCACTCTATCCACGCTATTGGGAAGCAACAAGTGAGCTCCTGACCCTGCTAGGTTGACTTATTGCTACATTCGGGGTTGACTGCCCAATGCCAGCTTTGTGGGACGAGGTCACCGAGGGTGCATCTACACCACACCGTAGGTCGAAATAAGATAGGCAATTTGAGCTACGCGGGTTGTGTTGCTTATTTCGTCCTTATTCTGAAATAGCTTATTTCAAAATTTGGCGCTGTCTACACAGCACTTATTCTGAAATAAAGCGCTATTCCAAAACTTCCCTTACTCCAGGGCTACGTCTACACTGGCCCCTTTTCCGGAAGGGGCATGTACATTTCACCAGTCGTAGTAGGGAAATGCGCGGGGGATTTAAATATCCCCCGCGGCATTTAAATAAAAATGTCCGCCGCTTTTTTCCGGCTTTTAAAAAAGCCGGAAAAGAGCGTCTACACTGGCCCCGATCCTCCGGAAAAAGTGCCCTTTTCCGGAGGCTCTTATTCCTACTTATTCGAAGTAGGAATAAGAGCCTCCGGAAAAGGGCGCTTTTTCCGGAGGATCGGGGCCAGTGTAGACGCTCTTTTCCGGCTTTTTTAAAAGCCGGAAAAAAGCGGCGGACATTTTTATTTAAATGCCGCGGGGGATATTTAAATCCCCCGCGCATTTCCCTACTACGACTGGTGAAATGTACATGCCCCTTCCGGAAAAGGGGCCAGTGTAGACGAGCCCCTGGTGGAATGAAGTTTACAGGGACGTTGGAATAGTGCACCCGTTAGATTTTAAAATAATGGGCGCAATCAAAACATGTGCAGGGCTAGCTATTTTGGGATACCGGAGGTGTAGTGTAGATGTAGCCTGCCAGTGTCTTATCCTTACTCTTTCCAAAGCCTTGTGGACACAATGCCAGGACCACTCTCCAAAGATGATACTCCAGAAATAGCCACCAGGAGACCCTGTGGACTATCTGTCAGGTCTAATGCCAGGAGCCAGGCATTCCCATGCACTGCAGGAACTCCAGTCTCGAGAGTGTAGCCCTTCCTGCTGGCCCACAGCATACATTAATCGTGGGGATGGGGTGGGAGCTGTCCTGCTGCAAACATAGGTGGTCCCGGGACTCCGTTCAAGACAGGCATGTCTAATGTCAGACATGGTATCTGACATGACATATGTCCTTTGGGAGTGGGACCGAGTGGCAGGAATTGAGGAAGGGTAGCAAACTTCTACTCTACCAATATTGTGAGTGTTACAGTAGCACCTTGCGGACCCACCTGAAATCAGGGCTTCATTGTGCAGAGTGCTGCACACACATAGCCCCCACCCCAGTGGCCCAGCCATCAAGCAGACAAGACAGAAGGGGAAACGGAGGCACACAGCAGTGACATGACTTGCTCCAAGTCACCCAGAAGCAGAGGCAGGAATAGCACCTCGCTCCCCTGCTCTCTATCCACTAGACCGTGCTGCCTCTTGGCTAAGCATATGCCCTTCCCAGCAAAGTTGTGTGTGACTTGGAGCAAGTGTTTCCCATGAAGCGCTGCAGATGGAGCAGCCACACTGCCTGGGACTCAGCAGCGTTCTTGTTTCTACAGAGACACTCTCAAGAGCAGTGCTCGGGGGAGATGGGGAGCCAGAGATCGCTTGGCGCGACTGCTTCCAGCGGGATCCGTTCCTCGCTGGAGTTCCTTCCCAGGGGCTTCAAGCCAAAGGGCGGGGGAGGCGGCACCACCGTCAAAATCATCTTGAAGGACAAGCCCAAGAAAGGTAACCACAGGGCGCGGTGCCTGCCTGGTGCTGGGGCAGAGGGGATCTGCCCTTGGAATCGGAAGTCGCGCATCTGCCGGTGACAAGTCAGCTCAAAAGCCATGCCTGGGGTGGCTCCGTAATGGGGTCGCCTCATTACGGGCCCAGCTCATTCCTCCCCAAGGCATGCCTCTTCCCAGGCAAAAGGAGCATGTGGGGAGAGATTCTGCTTCTGTGGCCACCTTGCAGTGGGGCGGGGCTGATGTGGGACACAAGGTTGGGGCGTTACAGTAGCACCTGAAAGCACCACCTGAGATCAAGGCTTCATTGTGCAGGGTGCTGCACACACACAGTGAGAGACAGCCCTTACCCCAGGGACCCGCAGTCCAACCAGACAAGACAGAAGGGGAAACTGAGGCATGGAGCAGTGAAACGATTTGCTCCAGGTCACCCAGAAGCAGAGGCAGGGATAACACAACGCTCTCCTGATCTCTATCCACTAGACTGTGCTGCCCTTGGAAAACCTGCCAAAACATTTACACAGCCCGGGCTGGGCCTGTGGTCACTTTTCTATGGAGCTGCCCCTCGCGTCAGCAGCAGAAGTGGGCTAGTCTCTGCCAGCATGGCACTGCTTGGGTACCCTCCTCCGGAAGGATCTCAGGGGTGCTAGAAAACGGGGAGGAGCAAGACAAACCCGGCAGACAGAGCCATGTGGGAAAACTCAAGTAACTTGGGGTTGCTTTCTTCCTCCAGCTCCCTCCTGGGGATTTGTCCCTAGGATGGGACATTCTGACCGCTGGATGGGAGCCCTCCAAGGAAAATCAGAGCCCACAGCTACTTGGGCTGCCTTTCAGTAGGTGGCGCTCTTCCCCCGGAGTCCATGCTGAACCGATGCTTGTTATTAAGGAGCCCAGTGTTCATGGAGAGGCTTTTTTTCAGATCTAGTCTTGGCAGCTCACATTCATTAAAGATCTCAGTGCAATGTATGCAGGAGTAGGCCTGTGAACCCGACCATCCTGGCCAAAATCCAGCTCTCGTAGCTCCATTCTCCTGCTTCAGTCCCCCTGGGGGTTTCAAGTGGCTCTCGTTTGCATACTCACCTTCTGGCCTGCAATATTCTGTAGTATTGCTGCTGCCGTGTTGTGCCCCAGAAGGGGCTGCGTGGCAGTGGTGGGTGCTGCAGCTTCCTGATAGCTTTGCAAAGTGCTTTGAGATCCATCCGGACGAAGGGCGCCATACAGATGTACATTACAATGATTATTTGTATTGCCCTTTTCCCTTTCCCGTCAGCTTGCATGTACAGTGGGAAGACCTACTCCCATGGAGAAGTTTGGCATCCCATCTTCCGTCTCTATGGAGTCCTACCATGCATCCTGTGTACCTGCAGGGACGGGATCCAGGACTGCCAGAAGATTACGTGTCCCAAGGAATATCCCTGTGAATATCCTGAGAAAGTAGAAGGGAAATGTTGTAAAACGTGCCCAGGTAGGTAGGAAAACAGATCATCTCTCTTTGCCAGTATTCGCTGCTCTCTCCTGGGGTTTTGCCTTCACTTACTGCTGGGGTTTCTTTCCTTTGCCTTGTTTTAACACCCCAGTCCTAGGTATGCACTAGCTGAACTTCAAACACCAGTTAGTTCATGGAGTGCGCTGCCTTCTGGTCAATGCCTGGCCCGTTGCCCACTCTCCTGTCTCCACTTTCTGGCTGTGGACCCACATCATTTCCTGGGTCCGTGGCATCTGCTTCAGTACACTGCCCTGCATCAGTGCCTGCCACTCCGTTCTCCCCCGTTCTGGGGGTTTCAGTAGTCCTTAGTCCATGCACCAGCCGCCATGGCCAATTGGAGCCCCACACTTTAGCCCCTTGCCTCAGGGGCAAGACGCTGTCTCTATAGGGCCACACTCTTCCACAGCCAGGAGTGGCATAAGGGGAGAGTGGAGGGACCCAGGCCCTCCCACTATCCTGGGCCCAACCCAGGGACCCTCTGGTAGCTGCCATGTCCTGCCCTCTGTCTCTCCCTTCTACTGCCCACGCTCCCTGGGCCACTTCCCCAGGACCCTTGCACCCACTCAGCCTTTATTTCAAGGCCTGAACTCTGGCAGTGACTAGCCAGAGATCTCCTTGCCCTGTTACCGTACCCAGCACTGCTTTGTCCCCAGTTCAGCCCTTCTTCTCAAAGAGCCTGTCTTTCTTCCTTCCTGGTCAAAGCGAGAGTGAGCACCTCTCACTCCTCCAGCCTTTTATAGGGCCCAGCCTGGCCCCGATTGGCTGACTTCTCCCTTCCTCTGATTGGCCAGGTTTGTGCCAACTCCCTCCTGCCTGCTTTTAACCCTTTCCCTGCTGCAGTGGGGCAGTTGCCCCACTACACGAGTCATGTGATGCTAGTGGGCTAAGCACATGTATGTGTTAGCAAATTTAGGGTCCAGCTGTATACATTAACATGGATTTATCTGTCTCCTGATTGGATTCTGGTCTTTTTGTGAAAACTTTCTCGTTTGAATCATAGAAATTAGAGATGGAAATATGCCCTACCCCCTTCAAATGAAGAACTGTTTCTTACATTATGTCCCTCTGTACTTCATTTAGCTTCAGTTTAGACAGTGAAACTTCTACTACTGCCTTAGGATTCTACTCAAGGGGCAGGAATTGCTACATGAAATTGTATGGGCCGTGTGCTACATGAAGTCTGAATAGATGATCACCGTGGCCCCTTCTGACATTGAAATCTATGAATCTCACTGCTAGGAACTTTTTCCTAGTGTACATTGACTGTAACTTAAATACTTTGGTGCAGCCTAAATGATTCCCCCTCACTCCTTCCATTCCTCGTAGGCCGTTATCGCACCTCCCCTACTTCGGCATTGATAAGCCACGTCACATCATTTTGTTATTGACGTCAGCAGAATAAGGGGTTGGCCCAAATTCTTTTCCAAGCAGTTTCCAAGGCTGTTGTCCTCTCACCTTCCATGCAGGGAGAGGGTCTTTGAACCCAGTAGCTCTGATAGAGGAGCTGGCTGGTTTTAATCAGTGTACACATCCAAGTGGGGAGGGGCCAGGGATCCTGGTCGCAGAGGAACTGTTACGATGCAGAGGTGCTTTTTTTTTCAACGTGTATTGTTTATCTAGCACTGGTGTGTCTTCTGCTCAGAGGAGAGGTTGGCTGCTGAGGTTTGTGAGTTCTAGACCCACCTCTACCACTGATTCGTTGTGTTGTCTGGGGGCAAGTCACATAATTATTCAGTGCCGTACGTGCTCCCATTGGTACCTCCAAGGGGTGTTGGAAGGCTTATTGGGAAAATGCTCTGAAAGGTGCAAAGAGGTGCAATTTGCTCTTGCTAGAATCCGTGCAGTATGGCTAGTGGTGCTATACATCCTCTGTTGGGCCATCTTGGTCTGAAAGGCTATGTCTACACTACAGAGTTTTTGTGCAAAAACTCGCAGAGCGTCCACACCTCAAGCACGTTTTTGTGCAAGTATAACGAAAGAACAGAGGGGGTTTTCTGGCGTAGGTATTCCTCTTTCTACGAGGAATAACTCCTTTTTGCGCAATAATTCTTTCTCAAAAAGGTGTGTGTGGATAGGCAACAGGGGGGTTTGCACAAAAACAGGAAAGAGGAAAAAGAACAGAGGCGTTGGTGGCCATTCTGTGGATAGCTATCAGTCCTCTCTTTCAAGAGAGCATCCATGCAGTCTGGATGCTCTCTTGCGCAAAAGCACATTGCTTTTTCGATGCACTCTTGCAGTGCGGACACTCTCTTGCACATGAAGTCTGTAGTGTAGACTTATCCTAATGGGGGTTTTGCCTGCTTTAGGACTATTAAGGCCAGTGTTGGCAAAGGAGGAGGAGGGTAGGCTAGGTACACCTCTGTCAGCATCCTGATAAATCCTAAATCCAGACAGCTCTGTGAATGCTCACGTTATGGTCATTGCAAAACACCACTCTTTTTCTCTCTCTCTCAGGATTCTGAGGTCGTTTACATCAGTGTAAAATAGGAGGTGCAGTAACGGGAGACCCACCACTGTAGAACTGGTTTGAGAGCAGAATCAGACCCCGTACTCTCACTCCTAAAATAAACTCCCTTTATTTATTTATAACCACACTTTCTCTGGAGTAGTGTGAAAAGCTTACCGGCCAAAAGGGTGAGAAAACAAGGCTAAATTCAGCCGTGGGAGGGAGCTTCGCGGAGTTCCAGGAACCTCAACCAAATGCAACAAACCCGCTTCCAACTCTGAAAGCTAATTCTTAATTACTCCCAAAGCCAAAAATCGACCGCACGTTCACTTGGGAGTGTTAAACATTGCCCAAGGTTGTAAATATCCCTCCAGCCCATCCTCCCCACTGACACGGCAGGCCAGAGTCCACGGGCTCATGTCAAGGTGGGTGGGTGATACCTCAATAAGTGCGGGCGAATGATTATAAAGGGGGCTGATTCTGATCTTGCTTCTCCCTCGGGCCCGATCCTGAAGCTACAGGGACGTGCACCAGCCACAGATCTAGTGGCCAGTTTACTTTGGTGCCCTCCCCTTGACTTAATTGCAACTATCCCTGTTTGTTTGGGAAAAGTGAGATCACAAGCAAGCCCAGTAAGTTTGTACTGGTGTAAATGACATGCCAATGGGCCACAAGAGTGGGGTGCAGCTGGAAGGGCCCCTAGCAGGCAGATGTCAGGAGGTGCCAACTCAGGATTCTTCTCTAGGATGCATCTGTTTTAATCAGGAGTCACCACTCTGAAGACAATGGGTTTACCCATGTCAAGCCACAGGGAGGATCAGGCCCCCAGTTCTTTAATACACATCTTGTGAGACTTTCCTCTCAGTCACTGCTCAGGACAGGAAGTTTTGCTTTGTTTTCCTGGAGCCCACTCCTGAAAAGCATGAGTTGCCCCAGTACTAACACTGTACCGAGCACTTCCCTACTAGAGTCTCCACAGCCCTCAGCCTTCCCCTGGAGGGAGGTCCGGCAGGTGATCCACGGGTGAGGTTGATCAGTCCCACATGGTAGGCCCGTGTGTTACATACACACGCGAATTAAAGCCTCCACTAGCATAGCCTCAGTGGAGCTGTGCAGAGCTACAGCAGCTGAGGAACTGAGCCAAAGACTGGAAAATCATCCCCCAAATTCAGGTGTGTTCACATGCCAGGACGATGTGGTTTAAGCCCTGTTTTATCCCCACCAAAGCCAATGTGCGGGTATCAACACAGCATTTTAGAGCAAGCCCCCAGCTCAGGTTGACACACTTGGGCTAATGGGGCTTGTGCTGGTGTGTTAAAAATAGCGGTGTAGACCAGTGTTTCTCAATCTTTTTTATAAAGTACCCCCTTTAAAAAAAATTATAAGTACCCCCAGTACCTACAGTTTTCAGACACACAACATTTATTTCTACCATTGCAACACATTTGTTTCAACAACTTAATCGTAGCCGGGTGAGTGATGAAATTTTTGGGTGTAAAAAGTACAAAAATAATATAGCACTGTAAAACTTAAACAACAATTCAGTCATCTCAAAATTTCAGTTGTGTTGACGTACCCCTCAGACTTCTCTCAAGTACCCCTAAGGGTACTCGTACCACTGGTTGAGAAACACTGATCATGGCAAGCCCTGTAGACAGTGCTTGGAAGTTGCAGTTTGAGCTCTGAAGTCTCCGCCTCTTCCCCCCCCCCCTTCCCTAGATGTGCCCCTAAGAGAGCCTCATGCGTAGGGGGGACAAATCAAGTTGAGATCCACCAGCAGGACCTGAGATGAGAATTTTGCCTAGTTTTGATTTGGGAAGGTTTTCAGTTGGAGGCTATTTGAAGCCTGTTGCTTTCTATGAACATCACGGAGGTGGTGAATGGGAAAAATAATATTTTCCCCACAACCTATATGACCAATAGGGAGGATAGGGTCATGCATCTAGATATACTGTCATTAGAAAAGGTTCGGAGAAGGGCAGCTAAAATAATTAGGGGTTTGCAACTGGTCCCATATGGGGAGAGATTAAAGAGACTAGGACTTTTCAGCTTGGAAAGGAGGATATTAAGGGGGGATATGATAGAGGTCTATAAAATAATGAGTGGTGTGGAGAAAGTGAATAAGGAAAATTTATTTACTTATTCCCATAATATAAGAACTAGGGGCCACCAAATGAAATTAATGGGCAGCAGGTTTAAAACAAATACAAGGAAGTTCTTCTTCACACAGCGCACAGTCAACCTGTAGAACTCCTTGCCTGAGGAGGTTGTAAAGGCTAGAACTATAACAGGGGTTAAAACAGAACTAGATAAATTCATGGAGGTTAAGTCCATTAATGGCTATTAGCCAAGATGGGTAAGGAATGGTGTCCCTAGCCTCTGTTTGTCAGAGGATGGTGAGGGATGGCAAGAGAGAAATCGCTTGATTATTACCTGTTTGGTTCACTCCCTCTGGGGCACCTGTCATTGGCCACTGTTGGCAGACAGGATACTGGGCTGGATGGATCTTTTGTCTGACCCAGCATGGCCATTCTTATGTTCTTATGATTCAAAAAGATCTGGATAAACTGGAGAAATGGTCTGAGATAAATAGGATGAAGTTTAATAAGGACAAATGCAAAGAACTCCACTTAGGAGGGAACAATCAGTTTCACACATAGGCTATGGCTACACTATGGGTATGGCTACACTAGCCACCCTAGTTCAAACTAGGGTGGCTAATGTAGTCATTTGAACTTGCAAATGAAGCCCGGGATTTAAATATCCCAGGCTTCATTTGCATGTTCCCGGGTGCCGCCATTTTTAAATGCCCGGTAGCTTGAACTACCTGCCCGCGGCTACACGTGGCACGGGCTAGGTAGTTCGAATTAACACTTTTAATTCGAACTACCATTACTCCTGATTGCAGCGTGTAGCCGCGGGCAGGTAGTTCTAGCTACCAGGCATTTAAAAATGGCGGCGCCTGGGAACATGCAAATGAAACCCGGGATATTTAAATCCCGGTCTTCATTTGCAAGTTCGAATGACTACATTAGCCACCCTCGTTCAAACTAGGGTGGATAGTGTAGCCATACCCTAAGAGTTTTGCTGCAAGAGCTAATGCAAATAAAGTGTGGATTAGTATTTTCTCGCACTTCATTTGCATACTCTCTTACATTCCGTTTTTGCGCTAGAGGTTTTTGTGCAAAAACAGGCAGTGTGGCCATGGCCGTTTTGTGCAAAATACCCTTTTTCGACAAGATCCTTATGCCTTGAAAATATGACCTATGAGGGAAGACTAAAGTTTTTCCTAATGTCCAACTTAAAACTCCTTTGCTGCAATTTAAGCCCATTGCTTCTTGTCCAATTCTCAGAGGCCAAGAAGAAGAATTTTTTCTCTCTCCTCCCTATAACACCCTTTTAGATACTTGAAAACTGCTATCATGTCCCCTCTTAGTCTTGTCTTTTCTAAATTAAACAAACTCAGTTCCTTCAGCCTTCCCTCATAGCTCATGTTTTCTAGACCTTTCATTATTTTTGTTGCTCTTCTCTGGACCTTCTTCAATTTCTCCACGTCTTTCTTGAAATATAGTGCCCAGAACTGGACACAATATTCCAACTGAGGCTTAATCAGTGCAGAGTGGAGCAGAAGAGTGACTTATCGTGTCTTGCTCACTGCACTCTTCGTCATGCTGCTCTTCTTGGCTACGTATCTGGGAAACAACTAATGGTGACTTTGTTTGTGCCTAGATACCAAAGTCAAGCCCACTGATGAAATAAATACCTCCCGATGTGCCAAGAATCTGAACCGGGTCTTGGTCTACATGTTTGTGCCACCCAGCTCTGAGAGCCCAAAGGAAAATCTGAGAAAAATAGCAGTCGTGAAAGACTCTTCTGAGGAGGTGGAAATGTACAGCTGGAAACTGGTAAAAGGTTAGTCTAGTAAATTATATCAGCAGAGGATTTGTAAGGTTTATTTGAAGGGTCATTGGACATACCTGTTTAGTCGTCTCTCCAGCTTTAGCAGGAGAATCACATTTTTTGGCTTCTTCCTGTGGTGCTTCTACCTAGGAACCTTAGTCTGAGGATTTGGAGAGCTATGGGGATGCTTTCTAGCAGGGGTGGGCAATAATTTTGATAGGGTCCACTCCAAGATTTTGTAAGTAGTCAAGAGACACCGTTTTCTATGGCTGGGCTGTGGAGTCTGAGATGCAGGTTGGGTGCAGAAGGGAGCTGGGGTAGGGAATTGGGTTGTAGGAGAGGATGTGGGGTCTGGGAAGGAGTTTGGGTGAAGGAGGAGGTTGTAACATGGGTCAGGGCACTGAGGTGCAGGAGGGGGTCTGGGTAAGGGTGAAGGAGAGGATTATGACCTGCAGGAGAGGTGTAGGGAGGGAGTTATGACCTGGGACAGGGGTGCAGGAGTAGGTGCAGGGATTTGGGTTGTGACGTGGGACAGGTGCTTGGGGAGCTAGGTCTGTGAGGGGGTACAGGTGCATGAGCAGGGTTACAGAGGGTTTGGGCTACATGAGGTAGCGTGTGCGGGGGGGTGGAAGAGGGTTGGAAAGAGGGAAGGGCTGGGGTGCCAGAGGCAGGCTCTGGCCAGGAGACACTTATCTAGATGTCTCCTGTCCTGCCCTTCTCTCCCTCCCCCACACACGCTGCTTAGAGCAGCCGGCTGTGGGGCCCATGTGCTACTCTGAGTACTGCAAGCCCCAGGAGGGTGGGGGAGAGTATTTTGCACACTGCCTGCCTTGCAAACAGGCAGCTCCCGTTGGCAAGTTTGTGCTGGGGTAGGGGCAGCATAGACCACCTCTCTCCCTCTCCACCCTCCTCCCTCCCCCCTGCCCAGCGGTGCTCAGAGGGGCACATGGCCCCTGAAGATGGCCACTTTGAGCGGCACACTGAGATTGGGCAGGATCCTGCTGGGCCGTGGGATGGATCTGACGACTTGGCGGGCCGTATTTTGCCTGCCCCTGCTCTAGACACATCCATGTAACCCAAGTCGGATCCATGTAACCCGGGGACTGCCTGTAGTTAAAGGGCCTGATCCTGGGCCCGGGGAAATCAGTGCAAACTTTGCTACTGATTTCAGAGAAGGCAAGAGGACACTCTTCATGCATTTTGTCTGAGGATCTCAAAGCACATTGAAAATATAGAATGAGAGAAAAATTGACCTGGATGGGAAGGGAACATCTAATCCAGCCCCCGTACACTTAGACCTAACATCATCTTCATTTAGTAAGAACAGCAATCCCCTTTGAGACATTATAAAGCACTGGCATTGATTGTTAATTCTGTTTCAATGCACTGGGCACTGGCACGGGGCTGGGGGCTGGGGGCAGGGAGCAGGAGGAAATAAGTTTTGAGGAGACAGTTGCAGGAGCAGGGGAATGGAATTGGCATGGTAAAGAGGATCTGTCTTTGCCTTAGCCCCCGGCCTCTATCTGCTGTCATCCCCTAGCTGTAGTCACGTCACAGGGTGGAGCACACATACTGGGGTTGTTTTTTTCCGTCCCTGTCTATTTTTAGTCAGGCAGTCGATAAGACAGTTTTATGGGAGCATTTTTCATGTTGGGTTTTAAATAGCAGCACTCTAAAAACAGACATTAAAGGCCATTATTAGTACTGAAAAGAAAGAGCTGGCATTAGCAGATTCTCTCTCTCTCTTTCTCACACACACACACACGCATGTGTGCACACATGCTACACACACTCATCAGAACACACCAGGAAATACTGGATGAGGTTCTATGGCCTTGATAAGGCCAGAATAGCTGATCAAAAGGGTACGTTTTGGCTTTTCTGTGAAAAGGCGCAATACTCACTGTCTCAGAAACAGACACGTGTACCTTGTGGGCCAGGCCTGGGTCAGCTGAAATGCTTTCTCTCACCACACTCATCTATGCTGCTGCCAGCACTGTGTAGCACTCTACATAGACATGCTTGGGGCTATGTCAGTTCGCACATGGACACGCAGGGTACGTCTACACTGCACCCTTATTTTGAAATAAGCTATTCCAGAAGAAATACTCCAAAATAGCTTATTTCGAAATAGCACGTCTACTCAACAGGGAAGCTTCAAAATTAGTCTGAGGCAGGCTTCCCTAAGGTGAATGTGCTAGCTCGAATTAGGGCCCCAGGAGGCACTGGGGAGAAATTAGTTAGAATGGCCTTAGAGAGGAGCTATTTCGAAATAGCAGCCATGGAGCATCCACACTACTGCTATTCCAAAATAGCTATTTTGGAATAGACGTTATTCCTCATGGAATGAGATTTACAGAAGTCGAAATAAGCCATCCGTTATTTTGAATTTATTTTGAACTAACAAAATTGCTGTGTAGACACTCCCATTGTTATTTCGAAATAACTGACGTTATTTTGAAGTAACTGTGCTGTGTAGACGCCCTCGCAAATTGTCAGGGCTTCCCTGAGGAGGTTTTCTCACATGGCTCTGACTGTTGCTGGACTCAGAAGGGCAGCGATGGGCCCTTTGCCCACGAGGCAAGGTGAATGAAGGAGAAAAGCAGTAGCCACTGGGCTCCTTCAGGGGTCAGGACATCTGTCTCTCTCCCCCTATCTGCCAGCCCTGCTGGATCCTCTGAGCCCTTCAAACAGAAGACTGCTCTGGGAACCCCCTATGGGTCCTACTGAAATGGATTCTCCAGCGTGATCCACACGCCACTTTGATCTTTCGCAGCTAAGGAAGTTAAATGTTTTCTAGTCATTTAACTAAGGTACTTATATGGCCCCCATCACCAGAGTATCCAAGCCCCTTTGTTCTCCCAACATATTTCTCCTCACAGCACCCCGTGAGGTAAGACAGAGCTGTTATCCTTCTTCCACAGATGAGGAGCTGAGGCCCAAAGTGACTAGGTGACTTACGCAGGGTCATATGCGGTGTTTGTGTCAGAAGAGGAATCAAGCACAGGTGTCCCACAACTCAGACGGGCACCTTATTCACTGGCATACTTCAGCCTTCCTCATTAGATCATTAATGAAGCCTCTAAGCACCGCAGTAAGGGGGGCATTATATCCATCCTATACACAGGCTGCCCAAAGCCACAGATCGGCTCAGGAACAGAGCCAGAAATGGAGCCCCGGAGTCAGGATTAAGGCAGAGTGACACTTTTTGGCGACTAGTAAACTTACCAAAAAAGTATTTCTCTGGGCGCCAAAACAATGTATGAGGTTGGGTCAAATTTGGCTGAAAAACCCCTGCAAACAAACATTTTGGAAATATCAGTCTGAAATGACATTTTTTAAATGCGACATTCGACCTGAAGGAAAATGTTCAGTGTTTTTTTTTTTAATTTCTTTGAGAAGAACTGAAAAAGCTCATAGACTCATAAACTCATAGACTTTAAGGTCTGAAGGAACCATTTTGATCATCTAGTCTGACCCCCTGCACAATGCAGGCCACAGAATCTCACCCACCCACTGCTAGAATAATCCTCTCACCTATATCTCAGATATTGAAGTCCTTGAAACGATGATTCAAAGACCCCAAGATGCAGAGAATCCTCCTGCTAGTGACCCGTGCCCCATGCTACAGAGGAAGGCAAAAAACCTCCAGGGCCTCTGCCAATCTACCCTGGAGGAAAATTCCTTCCCGACCCCAAATATGGCGATCAGCTGAAATCAGCTCAATTTGAGTTTGAAATGAACCGCTTTTTCAAATATTTCGATTTGGTCAAAAAATCAATGATTCCCTCAGCTCTAGTCATGCCTTTGAGTCCTCTGATTTAACCACTAAATGACACTTCCTCTCACGTCCCAAATCAGTGGACACAGAGACAATTTGCGTATCTTTTTCAGCTTTTCTTTCAAAGGAGGCTTTTCCGAAATCTGGCACGTCCACACAGCACCAAATTTCAGAAAAACCTTCTCTTTCGAGACATCCCTTCTTCCTTGTGAAACGAGGTTTACAGGGATGGTGAAAGAACGTGTCCGCTTTTCCGAAATTTTTCTGGTATCCCGGAAAAGAGCTGCAGTCTAGACATAGCCTAAGTGGGTGGATGAGAAAGGATGTTCCAGGCACATACCTGGCACATTTGTCAGCTCTTCGCTACTCAGTATGAATGTTACAATACCCAATCCATTTTAAAGGTCATCTCCATTGCTAAATACGTGTTCTGGTTCTCTTGAATTAAACAATTGACTCAGCCACCCCCACTCCCATTGTGACTCGGTACCGAAGAAGCATAAATCTATGTTGAAATATTTTTTTATGTATTTCCTATTCAAGCTACATTTCTCAGCTGGGGGATTTAGAAAAAGTTGGCTGCTGCTTATCTAGAAAAATGAAATATGAATCACCAGCCCCATGGATGCAGGAAAGAGGGGCTCTGAAAGGAAGACTGTGCAGATGAGGCCGGAGGTCTTTGTCAGGAGGGCAGTGAGATAGTGAGGGATGTCTTGTTATTGCCATTGCCTGTGTTATGGTAGCAGCTAATGTCTGCAGCTGAGAACAGGGACCCATTGTACTAGATGCTGTAGCTGGGGTGTCCAAGGGCTACTGTTATTGGTTATTACTGTGATTCCAGAGTTCTTTTGAAATAATGATGTTTCAGTGCAAGGTTTTTGCATCTTCCTTTGAAGTATCTGGTGCTGTGGCACTTGGACACAGAATAATGAACTAGCTAATGGGTGGCAAGGCATTGCAGAGGGATCGCTCCAAACGGGCTGACGGGGCCACAAAATGGTAGCTGAATGCAGTGCTGATATGTGCAAAGTAATGCACACTGGAACAAATAATGCCAACTCTCTGTATATAATGATGATTTGGAAGGGTACATCTACACTACATGGCTATTTGGGGATACCGGAGGTATCCTGAAAGAGCTACTCTGCGTCTACACAAGCTGTATGCTATTTCACCATCACTGTAAACCCCATTGCATGAGGGTTAAGGGATGGCTCAAAATAGCACATTATTTTGAAATTTGGCACTGTGTAGATGTGCCAAATTTCAAAATAAGCAATTTTGAAAGTCATTGTGTAGACACCCTAAAAAAGAGCTGTTACCATCTCCCAAAGGGTGCGTCTACACTGCAGGGCTTAACTCGAAATAAGCTATGCAAATTGAGCTATGTCAATTGTGTAGCTTATTTCAAAATAGGGAGCGTCTATACAGCATTTATTTAGAAATTGAGCTCTCTTCCTCCGACTTCTCTTATTCCTCGTACAATGAGAGTTACAGGAGTCGGAGTAAGAAGTCCTCCAGCTTGACAGCATTTTGACACTATTTTGAAATAACTGCCTGCTGTGTAGACGTGAACTAAGTTATTTTGGTACAGCGCTAGTTATTTCAAAATAGTGTTGCAGTGTAGACATACCCTTTAAAGAGATCTTGGAGTCACCATAGATCATTCTCTGAAAATTTCTGCTCGGTGCACAGCAGCAGTCAAAACGGCTAACAATAAGTTAGGGTCTACTGGGAAAGGGATAGATAATAAGCCAGGGTATGTCTACACTACCCCGCTAGTTTGAACTAGCAGGGTAGTGTAGACATACCCCCAGAAAATATCATGATGCCCCTATACAAGTCCCTGTGCACCCACATCTTGAATACTGCATGCAGTTCTGGTTGCCCTATCTCAAAAAGGATACAGTGGAAATGGAAGAGGTTCAGAGAAGAAAGGGCAAGAAAGATGATCAAGAGTATGTACGGGTTTCCATATGAGCAGCAACTGAGAAGATTAGGGATGTTCAGCTTTGACAAGAGAGGGCTTGGGGGGATATGACAGAGGTCTATAACATGAATGGTGGAGAAAGTGAATAAGGAAGTTTTATTTACTTTTTCCTGTAATAGAAAAACAAGAACCTGCCCCATGAAATTAATAGGCTGTGGGTTTAATACAAGCAAGAGGAAGTACTTTTCCCCACAATTCACAACTAGCCTGTGGAACTCATTGCCACAGGATGTCATGAAGGCCAAAATATGCCTAAGTTCAGAAAAGAGCTGGTAAGTTCATGGAGATAGGTCCATCAATGGCTACTAGCCAATATGGTCAGGGATGCAACCCCATGGATGTGGTGACCCTAAACCTCTGACTATCTGAAGCCAGGGTTAGAAGCCGGGATGGATCTCTCCATAATTGCTCTGTTCTATACACTCTCCTTGACTCTCTGGTACAGGCCACTGTTGGAGTAGGATACTAGGTAAGATTGACCATGATCTGACATGGCAGCTCTTGTATACTTAGATGGACAACAGGTCTGATCCAGCCTGTCACTTCCACTGTTCCTATGTTTTTTCTTTCTAATTAGCTAATGAAAGAGAAGGGGGGGGGGGAGTGGCGTATTTTTTTGGCTGGAGATGGGGTTGTTGTTTTTTTAAACAGACATGATCAGTAAACTACAACTGGCTGTAAGATGCTCATACCAATTGTCTTTGTCCCCAGGAATATTTCATTTGATACAGATCAAGAAGATCAGGAAACAGGAGTTCAGCCCAGAAGCACAGAACTTTAGGCTGATCACCAGAACAAATGAAGGTATAAATAAAAATATATAAATCTTTCTCCTGTAAACTCTGGGGCTACATCTACACTGGCCCCTTTTCCGGAAGGGGCATGTAAATTTCACTAGTCGTCGTAGGGAAATCCGCGGGGGATTTAAATATCCCCCGCGGCATTTAAATAAAAATGTCCGCCGCTTTTTTCCGGCTTTTAAAAAAGCCGGAAAAGAGCGTCTAGACTGGCCCCGATCCTCCGGAAAAAGTGCCCTTTTCCGGAGGGTCTTATTCCTACTTCAAAGGGCACTTTTTCTGGAGGATCGGGGCCAGTCTAGACGCTCTTTTCCGGCTTTTTTAAAAGCCGGAAAAAAGCGGCGGACATTTTTATTTAAATGCCGCGGGGGATATTTAAATCCCCCGCGGATTTCCCTACGACGACTAGTGAAATTTACATGCCCCTTCCGGAAAAGGGGCCAGTGTAGACGTAGCCTGGGTTTACTGGAGACTGGGTTCTACCAGTATTAGTCCTGGGATCAATAGTCGTTCCATAAAGATCTTTTTTACCCCACTGAGCAAAGGTGGGGAAATGAAATACAGTGCGAGCAAGCTGACTTGTTCACATTTAACAAAAGGACACAACCTAAGTGTCTTCCAACACATTCACAGTCCGCTTTGTTACCAGTCACATCTTTACTTTATAATATTTGAAAGGGCTGCCAAGGTCCTTAAAATGGACACATGATTATGCAACCCAAAGGTTACATCCCTCCAAAGTCCGTAAAACTGTTTGATTTTTTTATATCTAATCCATCTGGCATTACTGGAAAAAGTGAGGCAATGGATTTGAGAAAAAAAAACCACTCACTGAAATATTAAAATCCTCTTTAAGGTTCCTGGAAGTGTGTAAATGTTGTAAGAATCTGTCGTCACCAGAGCCCATGCCGACAGAGAGTGGTTGTGGAGGACCTCATCCATACAGTCATTCACCTCTAGGTTGCCTGTTCTAGTTTAGCCCGTGCCAACACTGACTATGTTGTTCAGCAATTTATGTAACATGAGCATGAGGGTCTCAGCCAGGCCCACTGATAGGGGGGGGACAAAGGGGTCAACTGCCCCGGGGCCAGCCAGCGGCACTGCCACCATGGCAGCAACAGCGCACGGAGCCAAAGTGCTGTGTGGCATGTCCTAACACCAGGCTGCCCCACGGATGGACCTGGCTCCCACATTCAGAAAGCAGGATAAGGGACCTCTGAAATCAGGGAGGTGGAGTGGGATCCACCAGGAAACTTGGGGAAAGGGCATCAGCCTCTAGAGCACAGGGTGGTGGGCTCAATCCTACCCCCCTCCGCCCACCCAGGCAGCGGCTGGGCAGGCAACACTGGCACCCCCACGAATCAATACACCTGCATTAGGAAGCAGGATAAGGAACACCTGGTAGGTAGGTAGGTGAGGTGGCTTCCCAAGTGCCCTAGGAGATAGGGCATTTGTATGGAGACCACAGGCTGGTGGGCTTGAGTCCTACCACCCACCCTGGGAGCAGGCAAACAGCCAACACAGGCTCCCCCATAGCAGGAGCTGGCTCTAGCACACGGAAGGCAGAATTAGGTAAACCCAAAGGCTATGCCTAGACTGCCCCCTCTTATGCAAAAAAATATGCAAATGAGGCAAAGCATAGACTATCACCACACCTCATTTGCATAATTAATCAGGCTCTCTTCTTGTGCAAAAACCCCCTTTTGCTCAAGAGCCATTCTTCCTGAAAAAAAAAAGAGAATGAATGGCTCTTGAGCAAAAGCCTCTTGCGCAAAAACGGAGCCTCATTAATTATGCAAATGAGGCACAATGCTATTCCACATTTCACCTCATCAGCATATTTTTTGCACAAGAGGGGGCAGTCTAGACATAGCCAAAAGGTACAGCAATGGGGTGGGTTGTGGAGTGGCCTAAGGGACAGGGCATTTGTCTGGGGACAGCAAGGTGGGGGGCTCAAGTTCTGCCCCTCCTCCACTGGGCCTGGAGCCCTCCTCATACCCCATCTCCCTGGGAAGGAGATGAAGTGTATATCAGGCCATTGATTTCAAAGGGCCCTGAACCAGCGTTGTATTAAGTTACTTGCTATCTATTTGGTGGATAATTAGAGGACTTTGGTCTCTGAGTCCATATTTCCCTTCCTGATTATTTCATGCATCAAGGTTCCTCTATGCAGTAAACACTGACTCCGTGAACTTCATTGCAGAGCAGTGTGTGCTGTCTGGAGAGCTTGTTTTTAACCTTTGACTCTTGCTTCTGTCCCCGATTTTAATTTTTTGTGCACTTAGATCCTGGGTGGTGTGGTCTGTCCGTCCCCTCAAGAGACAGGGTCTCTGGAGGGTCTGCTCAGAATCTCTGGATTTTCAATAGAGCGGTCCCATTTGTGAGCACTCACATTCCTGAGTCATGCACAGTACAACACTGTTGAAAGTTATGCACAGTGGAGATTTCAAGAACAAAAATTAATTGGACTGAAAAACAGCCAAGGCAGAAATGCCTAAAATGGCTGTTTAAAATTCCTTTTGTTCATCCTTATTTCGCCCCCACATGGATTAACACCGTGTCACTGTGATCCTGTTTTTCCTGATGAAGCTTCCGATGACCTAAGCACCCTGCCCTCTGCGATTTCACAAGTGTGCCGCTTTGAAAGGCATTGTGGTGTGAAAAAAATGGCTGCATTGTGCAATCATCAATTAGAGTTACTGAGATTTCTAGGAAAGCATTGGCCAGAGATTGCTTAGTGACAGGAGACTAATTCAGCTAGAAAATATTCTTCCCAGATATGGTGGGATGCAGAATCCTTCCTGGGATTAACGGGGCTGAGATCAGCTGCCGTCAGAAGTAGGAAGGTTTCAAAGAATACTGGAATTAGAAACTCACTAGTAATACAAAAGACAGCCTCCCCAGTAGGGATGTAAAAAATTAACCGGTTACCCGGTGATCATTAGCTTTATTGGTGGGCTTACCCAGTAACCAATAAATCAGAGGGCTCTGCTTGCAGCGGACCTCCTAGCAGGACTCCGGCTGGGGGAGACCCTCCCTGGAGCAGTCCCTGCTGCAGAATCCCAGCTGCTCTGCACCAGCCGTCCACACTTAACCAGTTATATGATTACAATGATAGCATTGAAACAATTAACTTTTTAAATGGGTATTTACATCCCTACACCCCAGCACCTTTTGTGGCTGATTTTGAAACAGGGTAGAATGTCTATTGTGACATTTCTCAGTAAAATACATCCGAACCAATATACAACAGCACTTCTTCGGGACAGTGTGTCCTACCCATTCGAAATAGATACATGGCCCCACAACCATAGCATCTGAGCAGATCATCATTTTAATATATTTATCCCCTTAGCACTCCCGTGAGGTAGGAATCATAGAATCACAGAAGTGGAAGGGACCTCGGGAGGTCATCAAGTCCAGTCCCCTGCACTCATAGCAGGACTAAGCACCATCTAGATCAAGGTAGGCAAATGCCAGCCTATAGCCTGGATCCAGATCCAGCCCCCACTGCTATATTTACCTGCAGTCTCAGGTACCAACAATCGCTGCTCCCATTGGCCACAGATCCCCATTCCCAGCCAATGGGAGCTACAGGAAGGGGGGTCCCAGTCTGTGCCACTTCCCACGGCTCCCATTGTCTGGGAACAGTGATCCACGGTCAACAGGAGCTGAGATCACTGGTACCTGTAGCCGGGCAAGTAAATATAGCAGCTGCGACCTGCCCAGGGTGAACTGATGCATGTTATTGCCCACCCCTGATCTAGACCAACCCTGACAGGTGTTTGTCTAACTGTCTCTTACATATCTCTAGTGATGGAGATTCCACAACCTCCCTGGGCAATTTATTCCAGTGTTTAACCATCCTGACAGTTAGGAAGTTTTTCCTAATGTCCAACCTAAACATCCCTTGCTGCAATTTAAGCCCATTGCTTCTTGTCCTATCCTTGTTAAGCATAATATTTTTTCTCCCTCCTCCCTGAAACACCCTTTTAGGTACCTGAAAGCTCTTACCATGTCCCCCCTCAGTCTTCTCTTTTCCAAAATAAACAAAGCCAGTTCTTTCAGTCTAACCTCATAGGTCATGTTTTCTAGACCTTTAATCATTTTTGGTGCTCTTCTCTGGACCTTCTCCAATTTGTCCACATCTTTCCTGAAATATGGTGCCCAGAACTGGACACAACACTCCAGTTGAGGCCTAATCAGTACAGAGTAAAGCAGAAGAATGACTTCTCTTGTCTTGCTTAGAAGACATTAAACTGTTAATGCATCCAAGAATTATGTTTGCTTTTTTTTTTTTTTTTTTTGCAATTGTGTCACACCATTAGCTCATATGTAGCTTGTGGTCTACTCTGATCCCTAGATCCCTTTCTGCAGTACTCCTTCCTAGACAGTTACTTCCCATTCTTTGTGTATGAAAGTGATTGTTTCTCCCAATGTGGAGTACTTTGCATTCATCCTATTTGCCTCAGATTATTTCGTCAGTTTGTCCAGAACATTTTGAATTAGAACCCTATCCTCCAAAACAGTTGGGATTGATCCTGCCTGGGGAAGAGGGCTGGACTTGATGACCTCCTGAGGTCTCTTACAGCTCTATTATTCTGTGATTCTATGAACAGTGTTTCTCAACTTTTTTTATAAAGTACCCCTTTTTTCAAAAAAAAAATTATAAGTACCCCCTGTACCGTCCGTTTTCAGACACACACATTTTTTTCTACCATTGCAACACATTGGTTTAAACATCTTAATCGTAGCCGGGCGGGTGATGAAATTTTTGGGTGTAAAAAGTACAAAAATAATAAAACGTAAAACTTAACTGGAATTTGGAGAAAACTGAATTTTTCTTTTGTGTTAATGTACCCCTCAGACTTCTCTCGAGTACCCCTAAGGGTACTCATATCACTGGTTGAGAAACACTGCTCCAAAACACTTGCAATCCTTCCCAGTTTGGTATCATCCACAAACTTTATCAGCATATTCTTTATGCCATTATCTAAATTGTTGATGAAGATATTGAACAGTCCCAAAACCGATCCTTGTGAAACCCCACTATTTATGCCCTTCCTGTGAATCATTGATAACTACTGTCTCAGAATGAGTGTCAGAAGGGTAGCCATGTTAGTCTGTATCTGCAAAAACAATTAGGAGTCCTGTAGCATCTTAGGGCATGCCTACACTGGGGACTCATTTTGAAATAACCCCCTTTTTTCGAAATAACAAAGCGAATGTCCACACTACCAAGCCCGTTATTTCGAAATACAGGGCTTATTATTTTGAAATAATAACTCCTGCTTGTGAAGAGGAATAGCTTATTTCAAAAATAGTTATTTCAGGAGTTATTATTTCAAAATAACTTATTTAAAAATAACTCCCTAGTGTAGATATAGCCTTTGGGTACATCTAGACTACCGGGTTTTGTCGACAGAAGTTTTGTCGACAGTATCTGTTGACAAAACTTCTGTCGACAAAGAGCGTCCAGACACATTGAGTTCTGTCAACAAAGCAAGCTGCTTTGTCGACAGAACCCTGTAGTCTAGACGCAACCCTACAGGCAATAACACCTTCTGTCGACAGAGTTCTGTCGACAGAAGGTGTTATGCCTCGTAAAATGAGGTATACCAGCGTCGACAAAACTGCTGAGTTCTGTCGACCTTATGTCGACAGAACTCAGCGGTAGTGTAGACGCTGGTATAGTTTTGTCGACAAAAGTCCACTTTTGTCGACAAAACTCAGTAGTCTAGACACACCCTTTGAGAGTAACATATTTATGAGGGCATACCCAGTGGAATAGTGTGCTCTTGTACCCTTAATAATATCCCTTAATCAATGAGAGACCAGGAAATAGTTTATGCCCTCATAAAACTGTTAGTCTCTAAGGTGCCACTTATAGCAGTCCCATTTAGATTGTATTTCCCTAGGTTATTGATAAGAAGGTCATGTGAGACTGTATCAAATGCTTTACTAAAGTCTAGGTATGCCATGTCCACAGCTTCTCCCTCATCCACAAGGGTTGATATCCTATCAAAGAGAGCGATCAGATTGTTCTGACATGATTTGCTCTGTTGCTTATCACCTTATGATCTTCCAGATATTTGCAAATGGATTCCTTAATTATTTGCTCCGTTATCTTTCCTGGCACAGAAGTTGAGCTGACTGGTCTGTAGTTTACTGGGTTGTCCTTGTTTCCCTCTTTATAGAGAGGCACTATATTTGTCCTTTTTCAGTCTTCTGGAATCTCTGCCATCCTCCATGACTTTTCAAAGGTGATAGCTAATGGCTCCGATAGCTCCTCAATCAGCTTGAGTATTCTAGGATGCATTTCATCCAGCCCTGGTAACTTAAAGGTATCAAACTTTTCTAAGTAATTTGTAACTTGTTCTTTGCCTATTTTAACTTCTGAACCTAACTCCTTTCTCGAGCATTCACAATTGTAAGCATCCAGTCACCAAAGCTTCTTGGTGAAAATGGAAACAAAGAAGTCATTAAGCACCTTTCCACAGTTTCTATTTTTGTTTTTCCCTCTTCATTGAGCAATGGGCCTACCCTGTCTTTGATCTTCATCTTACTTCTAATATATTTGTAGAATGTTTTCTTGTTACCCTTTATGTCTCCAATTAGACTGAGTTAATTTTGTGCCTTCGCCTTTCTAATTTTGCCCACACAAACTTGTGCTATTTGTTTATATTCATTTTTACTTTGACCTAATTTCCATTTTTTATAGAAGTCCTTTTTGATTTTTAAATAATTCAAGATCTCCAGGTGAAGCCAGGGTGGTTTCTGGCGATACTTCCTATCTTTTCTATGCAGTGTGCTTTTGCCCTTAATAATGTCCCCTAGCCAATGAGAGGCCAGGAAAAAAGCCCATCACAAGTTATGACCAATCACAACAAGATTGTGGTTTGTGACCAATCACAATGAGGTAACTGAATGTGGATTTCAGAGTTCCAAGGAGGAGCTAGAGAGTTAGCAAATTTTACCCCCAAAATATATTGAATTGGTTAAATTGCACCCCCAAAATGTATTGTATTGATTTTGATAAGGAATACATTTGAGAAAAATGTGCTATTTTCTTCCATGCTCCATAAACACAAAAAGAAGTGCAGTTCTTCCAAACACCAGCATAATACAAATGATTAGTTCCAATAATACTTAGCGCTTCTATCATTTACCATGTTGACAAGGGCTCGATCTTCATCTGGTGTAAACTGCCTTCATCTTCTGAGGAGCTGGTCCTAACTAATTAAATTGCACAATACCTTTCAGAGGTAGATGAGGATTATTTAATCCCCATTCCACAGGCTGAGAAACCTTGTAGGCAGGGTGATTTGCCAAAGATTACACCAGAAATCTTGGGTGGAGGTTGAAACCACATCTCCTGACAGCCACATGTTATTTTGATTACAGGCAGTCCCCGAGTTACGCGGATCCGACTTACGTCGGATCCGCAGTTACGAACGGGGCACTTCCTCTCCCTGGTCTCGAGCAGACCAGGGAGAGGAAGCAAAGCGGCGGCGGAACGCGCAGCCAGCTCTGCTCCCCCCCCCCTCCCCCGTCTGCAGACCAGGGGGAGGGGGAGCAGAGCGGAGCAGAGCAGAGCGGCGGAACGCGCAGCCAGCTGACAGCCCAGACGTGTCTGGGCTGTCAGCTGGCCGCGCGTTCTGCCGCTCTGCTCTGCTCCGCTCTGCTCCCCCTCCCCCTGGTCTGCAGACCAGGGGGAGGGGGAGCAGAGCGGAGCACGCGGCCAGCTGACAGCCCAGACGCGTCTGGGCTGTCAGCTGGCCGCGCGTTCCGCCGCTCTGCTGTGCTCCGCTCTGCTCCCCCTCCCCCTGATCTGCAGGGGGGGGGGGAGCACAGCGGAGCACGCGGCCAGCTGACAGCCCAGATGCGTCTGGGCTGTCAGCTGGCCGCGCGTTCTGCCGCTCTGCTCTGCTCTGCTCGGCTTCCCCTCCCCCTGGTCTGCAAACCATGGGGGGGGGGGGAGAAGCAGAGCGGAGCACGCGGCCAGCTGACAGCCCAGACGCGTCTGGGCTGTCAGCTGCCCGCGTGTTCCGCCGCTTTGCTCCCCGTCCCCCTGGTCTGCAGACCAGGGGGACGGGGAGCAAAGCAGAGCAAAGCCACGGAGCCCGAGGGCAGCAGGATAGCCACGGCGCGTCTGGGCTGTCCCGCTGCCCCCGTGCTCCGCGGCTTTGCTCCGGACGCCTGTGGTACAGCAGCTGGGGCGCTGCCGGTTGGTCCCGTAGCGCCGCTCTGGGTGCCACTGGACCAACCCAGCAGCACCCGAGCTGCTCTGCCCCAGGTGTCCCCTAGTCAGCAGCTGCTGAAAATGACCAGTGGCTGACTACAGGAAGCCCCTGCCCCGGGCTTCCTGGAATCAGCCGCTGATCAGTTTCAGCAGCAGCTGACTTGGGGATGCCTGGGGTTCTTAAGTTGAATCTGTATGTAAGTCAGAACTGGCGTCCAGATTCAGCCATTGTTGAAACTGATCAGTTTCAGCAGCGGCTGAATCTGGACGCCAGTTCCGACTTACATACAGATTCAACTTAAGAACAAACCTACAGTCCCTATCTTGTACGTAACCCGGGGACTGCCTGTAGTTGTATGATCATAGTGCATAGAGACCCCCAAAGAGATAATGGCTCCATTATGCTAGGCACAGTATATATGCATGTTAAGAGATAGTCCCTGCCCCTAAGGTTTTATAGTCTAGTTAGACAAGCCAGAACTAAAAGAGATAGGAGAAAGAAGCACTGAGATATGAACTGAGTTGACCAAGGCCGCAGAGAAAATCAGTGGCCGAGCCTTGAGTCTGCCCTCCATCCCAAAGTCATGGGATAGGTTGGAGTAACTGCATAGAAGGGTTTAAACTGGAATGAGTGTGGAGCTGCTGGAGGGCTAGTGACGGGGGTTATGTAGCTGTTTCTTGTTGTATTTGAGGGCAGCAGCTTGCTATCTATGTTTGAATCTAGAGACTTGGGATTTAGGCAGCCTAGGGTGTGAGGAGTCTATGCACAGCAATCTTGTTTTTGGGACAGTCATGCATAGTTTCCATTGTTCTAAAACGGGAAGAAAAAGGTAACTACATAGGGTATGTCTACACTACCCCGCTAGTTCGAACTAGCGGGGTAATGTAGGCATACCGCAATTGCAAATGAAGCCCGGGATTTGAATTTCCCAGGCTTCATTTGCATAAGCGGGGCGCCGCCATTTTTAAATCCCCGCATTCCACGAGGAGTAACGGTAGTTCGAACTAGGAAGCCTAGTTCGAACTACCTAGTTCGTGCCGCGTGTAGCTGTGCGGCACGGGGTTCGAACCAGCCGGGATTTTAAAATGCTTATGTAAATGAAGCCCGGGAAATTCAAATCCCAGGCTTCATTTGCAATTGCGGTATGCCTACATTACCCCGCTATTTCGAAATAGCGGGGTAGTGTAGACATACCCATAAGGACTCCTGGGGTGCTGGTTTTCCATCCATCTCTTCCCTTATCTAACCCTTTGCTTCGGGCCTGTAGCTTTTTGGGCAGGGGGGCTAAGGTCTCTTTCTATTTTGGGACTGTAGGTCCTACTCAAAAGCATAAGGGAAAACTGATGTGGAAAACCCCTAACATCACCCAGGAGGGATGGTTTCAGCCTCTGAAATCCCCACGCTCTGTGGAAAATCAATATGGAGTCAGACTTGATGGGGCACTACGCTAATGCAAATATAGAAGTAATAATAATAGTGTGAGCTCACTACCTGCAGCTCTCCCTGGTGAGATCTTAGGGTATGTCTACACTACCCCGCTAGTTCGAACTAGCGGGGTAATGTATGCATACCGAACATGCAAATGAAGCCCGGGATTTGAATTTCCCGGGCTTCATTTGCATAAGCGGGGAGCCGCCATTTTTAAATCCCTGCTGGTTCGAACCCCGTGTAGCGCGGCCGGTAGTTCGGAATAGGAATCCTAGTCCGAACTACCTAGTTCGAGCCCCGTGTAACTGCGCTACACGGGGTTCGAACCAGCGGGGATTTAAAAATGGCGGCTCCCCGCTTATGCAAATGAAGCCCGGGAAATTCAAATCCCGGGCTTCATTTGCACGTTCGGTATGCATACATTACCCCGCTAGTTCGAACTAGCGGGGTAGTGTAGACATACCCTTACAGACTTTAACACAGATAAGTAAAGACCCCAGGGCACAGACCAGGGAGTTAGCTCTGGTTTTCCTGAGCCACCTTTCTCCCAACACAGGCTTTGGAATGCCACCCTCTGCCCCATGGATGGCTGAATGTCAGAGGTGAGGCGATCCCGGGAGATATTTGACTTCACTCAGACACCACTCCCATTGAAGTCTGGGGGTTTGCCCGAGCACAGACTGCAGGATCAAGTCCATAACTTGACAGATTTTAGGACCCATCAGCATCATCATGATAACCCTACTATGTCCTATGCAAAACAGATCACTGAATTTCACTCTGCAGTGAAGTATTATTCTATAATCCACCCTTTGCAAAGTCCTGTATTTTCGGATTTTTCAGGATGGGAAGTGTGATATCAATGGTCTCTTTGTTTCATTCTGCTTCCCCATCTGTCTCTTGTCTTATCCTGCGATTGTAAGTATAGGATAACGCTCTCTTTGGGTATGTCGACACAGCAACATTATTTCGAAATAACTAGAGTTATATGAAAATAACTTAGTCCACGTCTACACAGCAGGCAGTTATTTCACAATAATGTCAAAATACTGTCCATCTGGAGGACTTCTTACTCTGACTCCTGTAACCCTCATTGTACAAGGAGTAAGGGAAGTTGGAGGAGGAGGGCTCTATTTCAAAATAAGAGCTGTGTAGATGCTCCCAATTTCGAAATAAGCTACACAATTGATGTAGCTCAATTTGCGTTTTTTATTTTGAGTTAAGCCCTGCTGTGTAGATGCACCCTCAGTGTCCTGAGTTTGTACAGCACCTAGCACATGGAGTCTTGGTCCATGAGTAAGGATCCTGGCACCATGGTAATACAAATAATAATTATTTATTACTATTACATTCCCAATAAGGCAAGTTTCAGAGAGTCATCTGTAGTGAATATGTCTTCTGTTCTCATTTAGGTCACTGGAACATTTTCAGAGCCCAAACATCAGGGCTTCAGATGACAGAGAGTCCAGAGAAAGAAACAAAGAACTTGTAAAAAAAAACAAATTTTATATATTAAATATATATGAAAAAAGTTGCATTATTAAATAAACTTGCACAGCAATAAAAGGAAAGAAAGACAGCTGTCAACAAAAAACGTAAGCAATTAAAGCAACGAGGACAACAGATCTGCGTCGGAAACACGGCTACAACCATGGAGGGACATCCTTTGGAATGTTCCAACAGATGGGTTGGGGGAGTCAGACCCTCGTCTCCTACTCATCCAAGATTTCAGATGTGCAAAAAAAGAAGACGACAGGAGGGAGGCAACACACCTCATGCACTGTGAAGAGAGAAAATACAGGCTGTGGTTCCCAGCTTTGTATCTCTAACCAGTATCATGGACTACCCGTGAAACAGCACAGGAGACTTGTTCCTTCTACCATTATCATCTTAAAGGAGACCTGCTAAGAGAGAAAATCTCCATTGTTTCCTTTTTAATATGCAGAGCATTTGTTTTGTCTACAAACTCTATTGCTTTAGAAATATCAGCTCTTCAACTGTTTTAGCTGTAAGACTCTTTGGAGGACTGGAGAACTAGTGATGTTATAATCCCACATAACATCATCACGGCAAGTCTCCAAGAGATGGAGCCCCTCTGCAGACTAGCGTAGGCCCTAATTCAGCCAGACATTCAAGTACAGGCCAAACATTAATCCTATGAATAGTTGCACATTCTTCAGTAGAACTATTCATATTCATAAAGTTAGGTGACATGCTTAGGTTCCTGGCTGAATCAGGGTCCTAAATAGGGACAACTCCAAGGGTATATCTAGACTACATGCCTCTGTCGCCAGAAGCATGTAAATTAGACTACCTGACATAGTCAATGAATCCGGGATTTAAATATCCCCGGCTTCATTAAAATAAAAATGGCTGCTGCACTCTGCCGACTCAGCTGATCATCAGCACAGTGTGGCAGTCAAGACGCGGATTGGTTGACAGGGAACACCTTTGTCGACTGCTCCTGTAAACCTCATTTCATGAAGCATAAGGGAGCAGTTGACAAAGACGTTCCCTGTCGACCAATCTGCGTCTTGACTGCTGCGCTGTGCCGACGATCAGCTGAGCCGGCATAGCACGGCGGCCATTTTATTTTAATGAAGCTGGGGATATTTAAATCCCAGCTTCATTGACTATGTCGGGTAGTCTAATTTACATGCCTCTGACAACAGAGGCATGTAGTCTAGACATACCCCAAGAGATTAATCCAATTGTTTACAAAACTTTATATTCCCTTTGATTTACTGACTGCCTATTTAACTCATATGCCCAACAAAGAGGAAGGAGAAAAATTCTTCTTGAGAAAGATTCAAACATCCTTCACCCTCTACCTAATAGATAAAAAAGCTCCCATTCCAGTTATTTTTTCCTCAAAGGAGGCCTCCAGCAACAAACAGAGATGACACAATTTGATATTCTTGATATTTCTAAGGTGGAAAAGGAGCATGCTTTTTTTTTAAACACAGAGGCTATGTCTACACTGGCGCGATCTTGCACCAGAGCTATGCAAATGAGGCTAAGTGTGGAATATCGCTGAGCTTCATTTGCATATCTAATGAGCCGCTATTTGTGCGGAAGAGGCTCTTGCGCAAGAAGGAGCGTCTACACTGCCCCTTCTTGCGCAAGAAAAACCCTCTTGTGCAATGTTGTTATTCCTGAAAATAATCAGCATGACAGCATTGCACAAGAGGGTTTTTCTTGCACAAGAAGGGGCAGTGTAGACGCTCCTTCTTGCGCAAGAGCCTCTTCCGCAAAATTGGCAGCTCATTAGATATGCAAATGAGGCTCGGCGATATTCCACGCTTAGCCTCATTTGCATAGCTCTGGCTCAAGATCGTGCCACTGTAGACATAGCCTAAGGGAGAGAAATGGTTAGTCCTCCTTTATGCATCATAAAGAAAAAAAATGCAGAACCAACAGATAATTTTTTCTCTTTGCAGGTCACCTATGTTTACTTTTCAGGGCCACATGCTGATGTAGAGCATCATGCTCTAAAACTTAAAAAAAGTTAACTACAGTGCTTAGAAATCCCCATGAAATGCAAGGGCCCAATTCATCCCTACTGTAACTGCACCACCTTCAACAGAGTTACTTCAGGTTTGAATTTGGTCCAAGATGTAAATTTCCAACCCTCCATATTTTTTTTTCTTGCCCTACTATATCTGGATCAGTTTCAGCCACTGGCAAATGTTAGGGAGGAGGAGTTATCTGGACGCTCTGAAATCTGGTTTTCCAACCAGAATTGGAAGGGAAGCTACTCTCTGTAAAGCCAAAAACATGAAGCCAAAAGTCGAGTGCCCAAAACCTTGTGTAGTCAGTAAGGATACATCTACACTGCAGTTTTTCTGGTAAAACTATACTTACGTCAACACTGCTATTGCATTCTTTCAACAGAAAGTCAAATGAACAGAAGGGTAAACACCTTTCTACGAGGAAAAAGCCTTTTTCTGTGTGTGTGGATGTGGAAGAGGGAGTTTTTTGGAAAGAAGAGGCCTCCAGGAAAAAGCACACATGCCCTGGTGACCACTCCTTCCACAGTTATCACAACTTAAATGTGAGATAGCATCCAATCAATGTGGATGCCATCTTTCGAAAAAGCACATTGCTTTTTCGTTGAGCTTTTGCTGTGTGGACACTCTCTTTCCAAATAAGCTTTTCCAGAAGATCTCTTCCAGAAAAGCTTCTTCCGAAAGAAGCCTGCCAACTAGACATAGCCTAAGTGGCCTGGTTTTCAGGCACACACAGAATCCCAGCTTCCTATGGCACCCACATGCGAGCTGCAGGAGTTAGCACTGCATCTGTCCTGTCAGGCAGGCTCCTAGGCTACTGAGCATGTCTCAACTCACCAAATCCATTGCAGGGCAGTTCTGATCCTGACTTCAAATTTGGGGGAACCCAAGTGCACCAAAGTAATAAATGGCTCAGCGTCTCCTGGAAAAGTCCTGCAGCATTTGCCAATGCTAGTATAATTGCCACCAGGTAGATTTGTACCTGGGACTTCAGCACAGGAGTCTCTACAGCTTGAGCTACAAGCCAGCTACAGTCTGACTTAGGCTGCAGAGACTCTTGTTCTTATCTCTTGCTTTAAGTGCCATTTCATGGGCTGGCGAACCACACTAGTTATGTGGGTTACACTAGCACTTGCTGCTGCTCTCTCTCACATTAGGCTAAACTCTGAGGCACAGCTGATGCAGCTGGGTGGTCACTGGTGGCTTCCAACCACAATACCCCTGAGTGGGTAATGACCATTAAAGCACCGTCTCAGGTTCTTGCTGGCAAATGTTTGCGAATGAGACGAACTGCCCCAGCCCCACCTTTCACCCAGTCCGAGGAAGAGAGTCTCTGTGGGCAGAGCCAGATTATCCATTAGGCAACATAGGCATGCTGCCTCGGGCCCACGAAAATATTTAGGGCCTGCAAAAAAATTCAGGCCTAAAAAAAATCATAATTGACTTGAAAGTAAGAAAAGAAAGCTGCTAAATCAACTTAATAATTTGCTATCTTTAGTCAACAAACAACATACAAATCCAACATTCAATTAAATATTAGGCATATAGGCAATAGGGCATGTCTCCCTTATCTATTTATATATATTCTACTTTAAAGGCCTATAATTATGAGAGTGCCCCTATAAAGACCTTAATCTGGGGGTCCAGTCCCTGCTTCCTCCTTGCTCCATGGGAGGAATAAACTAGACCAGCCTTTCTCCCAGTGCAGGCTACTTTTGTCCCTCCAGGCTGGCTCAGCTGTTGGCCATTGCCCTGGGCAGGGGGAGCTACGGCTCCACCCACTCCTGGGAGATGGGGAACTGGGAACCATCCATAGCTGCCCTCCTCTCTTGCAGAGTCTAGGGGCTCACAGCAGAGTCTAGGGGCTCACAGCCAGAGGCATGCCAGTTTGCAAGTGGAAGGAGGCAGTGCTTTGCCTGGCAGGCATGAAGTGATTTTTCCTTGTGACCGACGCCCTGGGGCACAAAGAGGACAGGGCGCCAGGGTGCTTCATGGGACAGGGACAGAGAACAAAACACAGCAGCTGGGCACGTTTGCAAGCGGCTCCCTTGCTTCCCATCCCCAGTTCCCTCCCATCCCAGGCACAATGACCTGGAGGTCCCTGCTGCTCTGTTATTTCTTAAGAAATGCCAAGAAACTTTAAGCGAGATGATTTGGGGGGGCAGGGAAATCCATCCTATCAAGATGCCCGAACTGATGCGTGTCATAAAACGGGGCCCTCAGCCGCACTCTCCCGGTGGCGGCTGAGTGAGGACTAAGTCCACCAACTGCAGGTTTACCCTGCTGATGGCCCCCTCAACCAGCAATTTCCCGTCCTTGATCCAGGCTGATCGGGGCAAACACTGTGGTTGTACTTATTTGCAATTCAAACTGCATGTTAATTTATAGACAATTTGGGGGGCAGAACCTGCTCTTACAGAAATCAGTGGCTAAGCTCCCATTGAGTTCAAAATGGCAGAGGGGCTGAGCCCGACGTGTGGCACCTGGGACCCTGGTAAAATGCCACAGCCCTCGGTGCCACACAGATTGGACATCCTCTCTTGGCTTATACTTACATGGCAATGAAAGAAGTATTTCCTTGCTAACGTAGCCTGCGAAGATGTAACCTCTGGAGTTCTCAGCTGTTGGGGGCTGAGAGCTAAACAATGCACTAAGGTATCTCTTTAGCACATTATTATGCCGGCATAAATATATATACATCTCTCTATACATATATCTTACATAATATCTACTGACTATATTCACAGGAGGGAGCATCTCCCAAAGGGAAAACGGAACCATTTCTTCTATGAGCATACAAGGGCGGTACGTGGTAGCACTGACATGTACACTGACCGGAAATAGCTTTGGGGGATTTTCAGATTGTTCGGTAGCGGTATTTATCTGTGGGTTTTGTTTGGTTTAATCTATTTATTTGGAGATCCATATCTATCTGATGAATCTAATTAAAGTGTTTCAGAATCCACCTGCCTGGCACCTTCTTTTATTTTCTAGCGTTGTGATGGTATTTTGCATACCTATGTATCATAGACCCCCACTCAGCTTATATTGAGCTAGGCTACCATTGCTGCAGTGTCTGAGCGACTCCCAATCTATCCCCATTGTCCAGATGGGGAACTGAGGCACAGAGAGCCTAAAGCCCAAATCCCCAAAGGTCTGTAGGTGTCTACGATCACTGAATTTAGTGAGAGTTGGGAGGCTAAATGACTCACCCAAAGTTGCACAAGGGATCCTATACTAGCGCCCTGCTCCTCTTCCCCTTTATAAAATGTAACAGAGTCTTCTTTGCGACATATGGTGGGGACTTGGTCTCAGAGTGGTGGATTCACATTTCCTCCTCCCCCACCACCCGCTTCTGCTGTGGAGTCGAGAGTGGCCTGCATGTCACAGTGCAACATCAGTGAAGCTCTAGGGCACCATGGCTTTGCTGCAGTGTTCTTAGTAAAGAATAAAGCAGGCTCACCAGCCACTTGGCCTCAATCCTTTGGCCCAGCCAACTCAGAGCAGGCTGTGACATGGGACTAGGGATCAGTTGGGCTTTCATCAAGACTAATGGCAGCAGCTAAGTATTCCACCCAAGGTGTGGTCCCTGAAAAGTGTGGGAACCCTCCAGTGGCTACCTGGAATCAAATTATTACTACTGCATGGAAAAGCTGACTCCATGTATTTTACCAAACGAAGCCAGTAGGACTCCACACCCTTTAGGATACGTCATCTGGGACCGTATTATTCATGTTCCAGAATTAAATCTTGGAAAACATGGTCCTATTCAGCTCCCATAAAAGCCTATTGCTGTTCGCCTTCTTTGGAGAATAGTAATAGAGATGTAGCCGTGTTAGTCTGGTCTTGCTGAAACAAAGACAGGACTATGCAGCACTTTAAAGACTATCAGGATGGTTTGTTACGTGATGAGCTTTTGTGGACCAGTCCCACTTCCGTATGATCATGCCCATTTTTTTCCACAATTTGATCTGAGGAAGAAGGTCTGGCCCACGAAAGCTCATCACCTAATAAACCATCTTGTTAGTCTTTAAAGTGCTGCATAGTCCTGTCTTTTTGGAGAAGTGTCTGCTCAGGAGTTTCTGAGCGCATGGTCCCATCCCACAGATCAGGTGGTGTTTTGCGTCTAGACAGGGAGGTGATTGGCTACATTTGGCCCAATGCAAGATGGGTAGGTGCCAACAGAAACAACGTACCAAGGATTCAGATTGCCATGTGCTTTGCTCAGTGGATCAGAACTAACTGCTGGAAGCTGGCATGGGGAAGAAGGGTCATATGATGCAAAATCCACTCCAGGAAAATCAAAGATTTCATGTGCTGGAAAACAAGCCTTCAAACATAACATCAGAACATAAGAACAGCCATGCTGGGTCAGACCAAAGGTCCATCTAGCCCAGTATCCTGTCTGCCGACAGTGGCCGATGTCAGATTCCCCAGAAGGAGTAAACAGAGCAGGTAATCATGGAGGGATCCCTCTTGTCACCCATTTGCAGCCTCTGACAAACAGAGGTTAGAGACACGATTCCTACACATCCTGGCTACTAAGTATCGATGGACCTATCCTCCATGACTTTATCTAGTTCTTTTTTTAATCCTGTTAAAGTCCTGGTCTTCACAACATCCTCTGGCAAAGAGTTCCACAGGTTGACTGTGCGCTGCGTGAAGAAACACTTTTATTTGTTTTAAACCTACTACCTATTAATTTCATTTGGTGACCCCTTGTTCTTGTGTTATGGGAACAAGTAAATAACTTTTCCTTATTCACTTTCTCCATACCAGTCATGGTTTTATAGACCTCTGTCCTATCCTCCTTTAGTCTCCTCTTTTCTAAGCCAAAAAACACTCTGTATAAGTGCTCTAAAATTATGTATTAGTATTATTAATTAATTAATATTATTTCCTCCTCCTTGTCTCCTGGGAGGTCCACAGATTCCCATGACCTTTTTCAACATCATCAGTGACCTTGGGTCAAGGCTTGCTCCCACCAGAGCACAGGGGGTGGGGCTGCCTGAAGTCCCTTCCAGCCCTATGTTTCTATGATCCCATGATGCTTCTACACGCTTGGCACCAGAATTCAAATCCAGAACTGAAAGTGCCCGAAGATCCAGGAGTTTGGAAATCCTTTCCGGGGACACCAAGCCCCAGAGATTCATCAGCCTTTTAGCCATTCTGGGAGCTAGTGAAGTCAGAGACTGTTTTGTTCTGGGTGAACAGCTCTTGGGTCCGAGCACCTGGATCAGCCTGGTCCTGTAAGATCAAGTAAACTGCAACGCCTTGCCCAAGTTACTTCAGCCTCTCTGGGGCTGCACTCATCTATGCCAGTGTTTCTCAACCCGTGGTACGATACCCTTAGGGGTACTCGAGAGAAGTCTGGGGGGGTACGTCAACACAACTGAAATTTGGAGAAAATGGAATTTTTGTTGGAAGTTTTACAGCGCTTTATTGGTTTTGTACTTTTTACACCCAAGCATTTCATCGCCCTCCCGGCTACGATTAAGTTGTTTAAACAAACGTGTTGCAATGGTAGAAAAAAAATGTGTGTGTCTGAAAACTGTAGGTACTGGAGATATTTATAATTTTTTTAAAGGGGTACTTTATAAAAAAAGGTTGAGAACACTGCTTTACGAAATGCCATTGGCCATTGCACTGCACTTGGCTGAGTTGCTCTATGAGTCTATGAATGGCAGGAGTTCTTTTGGGGCAGCCGGGAGGAACTGTGGAAAGGTATAAAGGGTGTATCAGTCCTTGAGGGGCTTAGCCTATGTTCTCACTCCAAAGTGGACGGGTTACCAGCCTGAGCAGCCGCAGCACCCATGCAGTAAGCCTGTCCCAGCTAGCCCCAGATGCGGGTGAGAGGATTTTGTGTGTGGACAGGACGGGGGTTATGGGCAATACTTGAATCACAGCCCAGGTTAACTCTGCAGTGAAGATAGATCCTCATGTAGAACAGCTGGAATTCAGACATTCCAAGGCTGGAAGAGAGCATGCTGACAATCTAGACAAACCTCCGGCATAACTCAGACTCTTTCACCTTGTGCCTCAAACTCATTAACTTGTGTGAAACCAGAGTGGCTTTTAGAAAGTCACCCAAGCTTGATGTAAAGGCTTCCAAGTGACTGGGAATCCACTCCCCCCCCTCTCCACCTCCCACCTCCGCCCCATGGTTAATTACCACGAAATCTGTGAGCTTTGGAACTGTACCACGCTGGCTGAGGGCTTCTCTACACTGACAGCGCTGCACACTCCTGAGCGATGGAGTTATACTGACGTCGGTCTGTAGCGTGGACCAGGCCAGAGTGAAGCGCTTGTTTGCCAAGAGCTGTGTGTGAGGCTGAGGCCCCAGGGCAGGAACTCGACAGCTCTCTATGCAAAGAGGGCGTCTCACTAGAAAATCGAATCTAACTCTCAGACTGGACACGTCAGTAATTGACATGGAAGCACATGCCAGTTCAGACGTATTTTCCATAGGCGCTGACAGTTGAAAACGGGTTCCCCATTTGGTTCCCAGGTGTAGTCTTGTTGCTAGAGGAAAGTTAGTACAAACATTTCACTGTCTGATCTAAAAGAGGTATCCAGGGCTGCCACACAGCACCTACTCAAATCCTGTACTTGAGAAGCAGAGAGCTCTTTCTCCTTTACAGGATGAGCCTTCAGTGCACACATTTTACTCACAGCTTCTGAGGTAGCCTTATAGGGTATAGAGCAAAACACATGGGAAGTGCCACATGCAAACTCCAGGTCGTCTCGTATTCTCATCTAATCAACAAGTCCAAGCTAACAGCCCCCTGATCCAGAATCCAATATTGTCCACTATTGCTATTTAATGTCTAAGCACATGCTCCCTTGCATGGAACTACAATGCCCCCATCTGGTGTATTCAGTTGGCGATACAATAGAAGCCTTGGAATTACTAGACCAAATCTCTGGTCTTGTAATTCCTCTGAGTCTTGTATCTCTGACAGTGACGGGTAACCCACAGGAAGTTTCCAAGAACCTCTGCAGTGAAAAAATTGTAAAATATGTGTCCATGGAGGAAATTTCTTCATAACCTCCAACACTGAGTGTCTAGTTTATCCCTTCAAACACATGACTCTATGTTCCTTCTAAAGAAAAACATTGTATCCTGTCTAGTGTAATAGTGGAGTCTCATTAGCTGTATAAATGGCGATTCCTTTTCAGACTTCTGCTACACTTCTGCCTTTGTTGGTTGCATATGGTGGTGAGTTCCCCAGGTTAATTGTGGGGAATACAGTAAAATATTGCCTTCTGTCCATTTGAAATGTCCTGTCTTTCGGTTTGGTTTGGTTTGCCACGCTCTTATTCTTGCATTATAAGAAAGGATAAAAAGGAATAGGCAATTTACTTTCTCTATGCCATTCATTAGTTTCTCTTGGGTATGTCTACACAGCAAGGCTATTTCGAAATAACCGCCGTTATTCCAAAATAACTTTGCTAACATCTACACAGCCAAACCACTATTTCAAAATTAATTCAAAATAGCGAAGCACTTATTTCGAATTTGGTAAACCTCATTCCACGAGGAATAACGCCAAATTCAAAATAGCTATTTTGAAATAAGTGCTGGGTAGACACTTATATCGAAATAGGGGGCCTCCAGCCTCCCCAGGGTGCCCTGGTGGCCGCTCCAGCCTCAACCAAAAACACTCTTCTCCCTTCCCCCCTTCCCCCCCACCCGGAGCCCTTAAAGGGGTTGATTCTGGCCACAGTGCCTGTGCCAGCTCCAAGCCTGCCATCCCAGAGCCAACAGTCACTGCCCCTGACCCAGTGACCCCAAAACATGAGCCAGCAAGACACTGGCAGCCAGCCCTCCACCGCTCCCCAGGAGCAGTCTGCCAGCTCCCAGGAGCCTGACAGGGCCCGGAGAAGGCGGGTGCCTTCCTGGTCCAGGGTGGAGATCATGGACCTTATTCAGGTTTGGGGGGATGCCCCCAACATCCATGATCTCCACACTAGACAGAGGAACATGGCCGTCTATGGCAGGATAGCTGCCAGCCTGGCCACCAAAGGCCACATGCGAATCCAGGAGCAGGTTTGCATGAAAATCAAGTTGGTCTGGTGAGACCCCCAACCCTGAGCCCTGAGCTTCCCTTCCCCCTTCTTCCCCTTGCTTCCCTCTTCCAGCTCCCTCCTCACAGATTTCCCCCTCCCCTCTCCCACCCTCTCTTCTCCCCTCTCCTGCCTCCTTTCCCCAATCTCACCAGAGTTTCATTCCCCCACCCCCAGTTTTGTTAAATAAAGAGAATCTGTATTCATGAAAATACATGTATTTTATTTGATATCAGGAAGGGGGGTTAGGGAGGGATAAGTAGAAGGACGTAAAGGAGGAATGAGGCACAAGCCCTCAGTGGGGCAGACCAGGGAGGCTCTTAGTGCTCCTCAGGGTAGAAGCTCTCCTGCAGGGCCCCCTGGATACTGACAGCCCCCCAATGGACCTTCCGGATGGCAGCCTGCAGAAAGTGCAGCCAGGCTCACAGCAACACGCCCAAGAGAAGCACCAGAATAGTCAGGGGCATCTCTGGCTCCATGCAGCAGAGTGCTTTGGTGTCCCGATTGCGGGTAACCAGAGAACGTGGAGACAAAATGCTTTGCTGTCCCTCCAGGGTATGTCTACACTACAAAGTTAATTCGAACTAACAGCCGTTAGTTCGAATTAACTTTAATAGGCACTACACATACAAACCGCTAGTTCGAACTTAATTCGAACTAGTGGAGCGCTTAATTCGAACTAGGTAAACCTCATTCAACGAGGACTAATGCCTAGTTCGAATTAAGTAGTTCAAATTAAGGGCTGTGTAGCTAGTTGGAAGCTAGCCCTTCCCAGCTTGCCCTGGTGGCTGGGCCAAGCCAGGGAAACTCTTCCGCCCCCCTCCCAGCCCCGGAGTCCTTAAAAGGCCACGGTCTGGCTACGGTGACCGTGCCAGGTGCAAGCCTGCAGGCACCCAGCCAGCAGACCTTGCACCTGGCACGGCATGAGCCAGCCACCCGCTGCCACCCAGCCTTCCATCTCTTCCCAGGACCAGGCTGATGGCTCCCAGGAGCTTGCCCAGGGCTGCAAGAGGCGGGTGCCTGCCTGGTCTAGAGCGGAGATTGTGGACTTCATCCTGGTTTGGGGAGGGAGGCCTCCAACATCCACAATCTCCACACTAGGCACAGGAAAGTGGCTGTCTAGGACAGGATAGCTGCCAGCCTGGCCACCAAAGGCCACATGTGAACCCAGGAGCAGGTTTGCATGAAAATCAAGTTGGTCCAGTGAGACCCCCAACCCTAAGCTTAGTACATAAGAACATATGATCGGCTGTACTGGGTCAAACCAAAGGTCCAGCCAGCCCAGTAGCCTGTCTGCTGACAGCGGCCAACATCAGCTACCCTGGAGGGGATGGACCGAAGACAATGACCAAGCCATTTGTCTCATGCCATCCCTCTCCAGCCTTCCACAAACTTTGGGCAGGGACACCACTCCTACCCACTGGCTAATACCACTCCATGGACCCAACCTCCATCACTTCTCTTTAAACTCTGTTCTAGTTCTAGCCTTCACAGCCTCCTGCAGCAAGGAGTTCCACAGGTTGACTCTTTGCTTTGTGAAGAACAACTTTCTGTTACTAGTTTGAAGCCTGCTACCCATTCCTTTCCTTTGGTGTCCTCTAGTCCTTCTATTATGGGAACTAATGAAGAACTTTTCTTGATGCACCCTCTCCACCCCACTCATGCTTTTATAGATCTCTATCCTATCCAGTTTCCTCTTTTCTAAACTGAAAAGTCCCAGTCTCTTTAGCCTCTCTTCATATGGGACCTCTTCCAAACCTCTGATCATTTTAGTTGCCCTCCCCTCTCCCACCCTCTCTCTTCCCCTCTCCCACCTCCTTTTCCCAGTCTCCCCCAGTTTTGTTCAATAAAGAGAGATTCTATTTTTGACCACACGTTTTCTTTATTTTGTACATCAGGAAGTGGGGCTAGGGAAGGGTAAGTGGAAGGAGGTGAGGGAGGAATGGGGTACGAGCCCCCGATGGAGAGGACTGGGCTGGCTTTGTGGGTTTCTGGGGGTGGAAGCTCTCCTGCAGCCCCCCAATTGCCCCCTCTCCCCAGATGGCAGCCTGCGGCAAGTGCAGCCGGTCTGATGGCCGAGTGCTGTGATGAGCCCAGTGTAGGCACTCAGGGCACTCCGAGCCAGGACTGCTTTGCAAGCGGGGTACCTCTGAGAACTGTCTGTCCGGGGTGGGGGTCGGGACCCTTTAAGCACAGCCCTCGGCTAGCCTGAGGCAGCAGCTCCACACTCTAAGTCCTCATCTGATGCCCTGTTGGCACTGCTTCCGGCCATCCTTAACCCCGGTTCAGGGTCCACTTAATGTGGACATGCTAGTTCGAATTAGCAAAACGCTAATTCGAACTAGTTTTTTAGTCTGGATCCGTTAGTTCGAATTAGCTTAGTTCGAATTAACTAATTCGAACTAAGTTAGTTCGAATTAGCGCTGTAGTGTAGACATACCCTGTTCTAGTTCTAGCCTTCACAGCCTCCTTTGGGAAGGAGTTCCACAGGTTGACTATTTGCTTTGTGAAGAAGAACTTTCGCTTATTAGTTTGAAGCCTGCTACTTATTCATATCATTTGGTGTCCTCTAGTTCTTATATTATGGGAACTAATGAAGAACTTTTCTTTATGCACCCTCTCCACACCACTCATGCTTTTATAGACCTTTATCATATCCCCCCTCAGTCTCCTCTTTTCTAAGCTGAGAAGTCCCAGTCTCTTTAGCCTCTCTTCATATGGGACCTGTTCCAAACCCCTGATCATTTTAGATGCCCTTTTCTGAACCTTTTCCAAGGCCAAAACACCTTTTTTGAGGTGAGGTGACAATGTCTGTACACTGTACTGAAGATATGGCGTACCATAGTTTTATACTTCTTCTCCTCCTTCTTCCCCTGGCTTCCCCCTTCCAGCTCCCTCCTCCCAGGTTTCCCTCTCCCACCCTCTCTCTTCCCCTCTCCCACCTCCTTTTCCCAGTCTCCCCAGAGGTTAACCCCTCCCTCCCCAGTTTTTTTAAATAAACAGAGATTCTATTTTTGAACACACGTGTCCTTTATTTTTTACATCAGGAAGGGGGGCTAGGGAGGGGTAAGTGGAAGGAGGTGAGGGAGGAATGGGGCACGAGCCTCCGATGGGGAGGACTGGGGTGGCTCTGTGGGCTCCTGGGGGTGGAAGCTCTCCTGCAGGGCCTCCTGGATCCTGACAGCCCCCCGATTGACCCCCCCCCCCCGGATGGCAGCGTGCAGCAAGTGCAGTCGGGCTGATGGCCAAGTGCTGTGATGTGCCGAGTGTGGGCATTCAGGACACTCCAAGACAGGACTGCTTAGCTGTCCCTCATCGAGTTAGACAAGCAAGCGGGGAACCCTGAGAACTGTCTGTCCGGGGTGGGGGTCGGGTCCCTTTAAGCACAGCCCTCGGCTAGCCAGAGGCAGCAGCTCCACACTCTAAGACCTAACCTGAGGCCCTGCCGGCACTGGTTCCAGCCAGCCTTAACTTCGGTTCAGGATCCACTCAAAGTGGACATGCTAGTTCGAATTAGCAAAATGCTAATTCGAACTAGTTTTTAGGTCTAGATGCAGTAGTTTGAATTAGCTTAGTTCGGATTAACTAATTCGAATTAAGTTAGTTCGAATTAGTGGTGTAGTGTAGACATACCCTCATTGAGTTAGGCAAGCAAACAGGAAAAGCTGAGAACCGACAGTCTGGGGTGGGGGTCCCTTTTAGCACAGGCCTCAGATAGCCTCAGGCAGAAACCACACAAAGTAGCTCCTGACCTGATGCCATGCCGCACCTGGTTCCGGCCAGCCTTAAATGCGATTCAGCGTCCACTCAGTGTGGATGCGCTATTTCGAAATGCATGTTGTGTGTAGACACATTATTTCGAAATAACTTATTTCAAATTAACTATTTGAATAATAAGAATAATTAAATAAGATATTTGAAATAAGATATTTCGAAATAACGCTATAGTGTAGACATACCCTCTTGATATTTATTTTGCTCCTCTCTTTACTAAGCAGTGCCCTGATGAAGCACAGAAACTGCCCGCCTGGGCAGCTGAAGAGAGCCTTTGAGCCCAGCTTGCTCTGCCAGTAATATCTGCAGCCAAAGCCGGGTGTGGAGAGGGGGAGAAAGGAGAGAGCAGGGCTCCTTTTGTGGCTGACTGGTGAAGAGGCAGGAGCTACCTGCCTTCCTACCCGACGGGAGGGAACGCTAGCCTGCTGGCCAAGGCAGGCCCTGGGAGGAAGCGCTGTCTCCCAAGAGGCAGAGGGAGAACGAGCAGTCTCTGACAGCAACTTGCCTTACTCCAAAGAACCTGGCACCATGGCAGGGCACTGCCCAAGATCTGTGAGAGGGCGCTATGGGAGTCCAGCCATCCAGAGAGTGGGACCAGAGGCGCCATACCCCAAACTGAACAGACACTGGTGGGAGCTAGCCCAGGGCAGTGGATTTAGACTCCCTGCTGGGTCACACCATGTTTGGGCATTGACTCAGGGCCTGGAGGAGAGGGATGTCCCAAGTCAAGGCAGGGGCTTCATAACCAAGCACTCTAACCACCAGGCCACCCAGCCCACCAAGTTCCCTGTCATAAGTCCCAGTCTTTTCAGTCTCTTCAGAGGCCAGACACCTGCATGGAATATCAGTGTCACTCCACGGAAAGAGAAGGCCCCTTGACGTTCTATGCCATGGACACAGATACTGTTACTGCTGTTGCTGTTCATCTGTTACTGCGAGACGTACCCGGCATTACTCGTGTCCTTAACTCAATTAACTTTTGTTTTTCTTCATTTAAATCATTGCTCTGGGGTGGGGCTGGGGATGAAGGGTGCAGTATGCAGCTGCCGGGCATCCCCAGCCCTCTCTCACCACAGCAGCTTGGGGGCCAGGTGAGCAGTGACTCACCGTGGGTACAGCCAGGGGAGGAGTGAATGTCCCCAGCCAGAGTGAGGAATCAGCAAACTGTGCACTTTCCCCTTGCTCCCTGATGAAGGGAAACAGTCAGCAATGTCCCTGTATAAAAAGGGGGGAGCAGCAACCCCCCCCCCCCCAAGCACACCTGGGGGTGAGGCTCGGGGCTGAGACAGTCCCAGTTGGGGGGTGGTGTTTGCACGCAGACAGCCCCTTTCACCTGCCTGGCAATTCTGTTTCTTTTCTGTATGGTTGTATGTGTCCTGTAAGAATCGGCTTCAGCCCCCTCCCCACTACCGCAACCAACCCCTGACCTTGCTTTAAATTCTGCTAGGAGGAAGCTGTGTACTGAATTTGGGGGTCCTAGCTCTTGCCATTTAGGAGGAGTTCTTGAACAAACAGATGGATGGACAGACAGAGAGACTCAGTTGCTCACTCACAGACAGAAAAACACTCTCAAATATATAGTAGATTATTATTGTTATTGTTATTACAGCCCCAGCCATAGATCAGGGCCACACTGTGCAAGACCCTGCACAAGCACAGAACAGTAAGAAGGCCTAAGAAGACTCTAACCATGACAATTACACTATGTAACTGACATTGTAACTAGTCCATGTTCCCTTTCTTTATTTGCTAGCATCACTGCATGACTATTTCTGACTATCCCAAAATTGCACGGTGCTTTCTTAGCTGCCGGTGTGTCCCCTGCTATCAGAAACCTGCCTTTGGGCCCTTACAATGCTGCCACTCGATCTCTGTTGCCTTTACCTCAGCCTCTATGATGTGTTTTATTTATCCTTTTATTGCAGCCATACCTTGGGATGCTGTCATAAAAGGCACCCCGTAAATTTTATATGGAACAGTAAAACACTTTCCTTTTGGCTGCCATTCCCACCGTTTGCACAGGCCAATGAGCCTGAGTTGCAGTGCACACATTAATCATGGGCCCGTGGTCACCCTTGTAAAGTGCTGTAGTTTTGCTACTTAACAGTTGGCTGATTGTCTTGTGCCTCTGCTCACGCTGCACTTGCACGAATGAAAAATCCCAAGGTGACATCTATGGCTTTTTAGGAACAATCCTGACAGCTGGCACCGGGCAGCTATGAAATGGAAAGCCAATGCAGGGGATCACCTTGCTGCACCAGTAGAGTTATGGACTGCATTTAGAGACGTACACAGATCAGTTGTTATTCCCTACTTGCTCCTTTTGCACTGCCTTCTTTCAATGGTGCTAGTGCTGTCCCTCATAATGTTCAGGCCATGCAGATGTACAAAGACGTCAGATTGGTATTCATTTGTCATCAGAGCACTTTTAGGCTACGTCTACACTGCAATGCTATTTCAGGATACTGGAGTATTCCGAAATAGCTATCCTGCGTCTTCACAGCAAGCCTGTTATTTCGGGCTCACTATTCCGACATCCCTGTAAACCTCATTCTACGAGGAGTAAGGGGTGTTTCAGAATAGCAGGTTATTTTGAAATTTGGTGCTGCGCAGCTCAAATTGCATATCTTATTTCAAGTTACAGTGCTGTGTAGATGCACCCTCTGTGGGTTAGAGCAGTGTTTCTCAACCTTTTATTTTATAAAGTACCCCTGTTTTTAAAAAAAAATGTATAAGTACCCACAGTACCTACAGTTTTCAGACACACCATTTTATTTTCTACCATTGCAACACATTTGTTTAAACAACTTAATCGTAGCAGGGCAGGTGATGAAATTTTTGGGTGTAAAAAGTACAAAACTAATAAAACATTGTTAAAACTTAACTGAAATTTGGAGAAAATTGAATTTTTGTTTTGTGTTGATGTACCCCCCAGACATCTCTCGAGTACCCCTAAGGGTACTCATGCCAGTGGTTGAGATACACTGGGTTAGAGTTATTTGGAAGAAAAATTGGTATTTCTTGAATGGGGAATGTACTAAATTAAACAAAATACTATCATCATGTGTGGTAGAGGCTTTTATGTGCCTAAACAACTCTGTTTCTCAAGCTCATGGGATACTATCTTGGGGTACATCTACACAGCAGCATTATTTTGTACTAACGGATGTTATTCCAAAATAACAAAGAATGTATCTGCACTACAAACCTTTATTTCAAAATAATATTGAGTTGGAGGATTTCTTACTCCAACTCCTGATAACCCTTATTTCATGAGGAGTAAGGAAGTCGAAGGAAGAGTGTAGACAGTGCCAAATGCCCAATTAAGCTATTTCAACTTCAGCCACGCAGTTGACATAGCTGAAGTTGCGTAGCTTAATTCGACGTTAACCCTGCTGTGTAGACGTACCCTTAGTAACTAAATAGGTCAGATGGGCATCTGTCAGGGATGATCTGGTGCTTGGTCATGCCAGGAGGGCAGGGGACTGGACTTGGTGACCTCTCCAGGTCCCGTCCAGTTCTAATATTCTAGGATTCCATGATTCTATGAAATAGTTTAACAGGCAAAAGAATATGCAGGGCTCTGCCCTCTAGTGGATGGAGTCAGAATTGTTCATATCACAAGCTACTGGGTTCTCAGTCTTTCCCATTTGCAACCTCCTTTCACATTGAGACCCACAACTTATTACCAGAGTCACTGCTTCCTATAGAGTCCCCTATCCTGTAAGAACCTCTTACATGGTTCTTACATGGTAAGTTTTTTCTTCCTTTATTTACAGTTAGCCATATTAATTCACATATTGTTTGTTTGTGCCCAGTGTGATCCACACAGTTCGAGATCAGAGGCCTGTGCTCTTGCTTATTTACCAATAAGTATGCAAGCTTCATCATTGATGATTTCATGTTTTCTTTCAGATCATGGATTAGAAATAGTAAAGAGCATAGATCCAAGAACCAATCCCTAAGCAACTCCCTGAAAACATACTCGCTCGATGAGTCCCCATTTACAGTCATATTTTGAGAGCTATCACTTAGTCAATGTTTCCCAACCAGGGTTCTGCGGAACCCTGGGGTTCCACAGACCATCATCAGGGGTTCCGCAAGAAATCGTGGAATAAATAAATTTAAAAAATTTCTTACAATGTAAGCTGACATATATATATATATATATATATATATATATATATATATATATATATATATATATATTTACAAATACATTTTCTTGACAATAATTTAGCAGTAATTGAATTGCCCTCCCTGCTGTCAACTTTTTCTGGCCGAGCAAACATTTTCATAGATAGGGGTTCCTCGGGATATGAAAAATTATTTTAGGGGTTCCTCCATGGGAAAAAGGTTGGGAATCACTGACTTAGATAATTTTAAATCCATGTAATATGTGCTGTGTTAATTTTGTATTCTTGCATTGTAATCGATATGTCAGGTGGTGCCAAGTCAACTGTCTTATAGAAATCTAATTATCTTATATCAGCGCCATTACTTGTATTCATGGAACTTGGAATCTCATCCAAATGATAATTCTATTTTCCACGGAGGAAAATGAATACCGCTACCCACAACTTTCATCTGTTTGTTGAAGGCCTTTGATATGATCAATAGGGCTTTTTTATTGTTCTGAAGATGGGATGTCCCCCAAATTATTGAACATCATTCATTCATTACAGCAAAGTATGAGGGCAACTATAGCTAAGTCCCCACCAAATTCATGGCCTTGACAAACATGTCATAGTCTGTGAAATCTGATCTCCCCCCATGAAATCTGGGCTTCTGTGTGCTTTTATCCTATACTATATCAATTTTATGGGGGAAACCAGCATTTCTCAAACTGGGGTTCCCGGTTCCAGAGGGAGTTGCAGTGGGAGTGTCACAGTTCAACTCCCCAACTTGGCACTTCCAGTGTAGATATGCGGGCTGGCTAGCAGAATAAACTCTGTAAGAATCTGTCTCTGTAACTCCAAGAGACAAACTTGTCCAGTCTCGGTTTCCCTGAGATCCACGGGAAAAAAATCACTGCCACCACCAACTGCCAATTCAAATAAAAAAAGAAATAAAAAGAAATAAACCTTCTTACGGGGAAAAGACCACTTGGAAGCAAAGTTCTTTTCCCCCTCCCCAACCTCCATTTTGATTGGATTTGGGAAAACAAACAGGGATAATCTGCAGAGAACAATGGGGCTCTGCTTCTCTTGGATAATGTGATTTCACTTAGGTACGTAGGTTTAAGGACACAAAAATCAACTAATACCAGTTAACCAAAACAAAAAGAAAACACTTTTATTATTAAAACCAGACTAGTGTTGCAAGCATGGTAAATGACTGGCTGTTAAAAGCCAAGGATTGAAATAGAGTCAGACTCAGGGAGAATCCCTGGGCTGTAATCTTTCATTACAAAAGAACAGAGAAAAACAATTAACCAGCTCAGACATGATTTCCAAACCCCCAAACAAGTAAAATAATAAAAAACCTGATGGACTATCTATCACGTTATTGGATTGTGAGGGGAGCAGCCGGGTCACTGCTGTACCCATGGGAGAGAGGTGTTTGCCCCAAAAGTGATACAAAGGGGGCCATGTGAGGGGTCAAACAAAAGCTTATTTTCTTCTGATTCTGTATCTGCTCTTCATATATCTGTATAATGTCTGTGTGTGTAGTTAAGAATCTGTAATCTGTATGTAGACTGGAAGTCTCTCTGAATGTGGTTGAGCATTGGGCAGAGCCCGGCCTATGGACATGCTAATTAGCGAGTCCCTGTAGGACAATAGCACTCAATGAGCCAAGGACACACCTCGGAAATGGTGACTGACACCTAAGGGCTACCCGCAGGGAACACAGTGATAGGCCGTTGGCCAGGTGACCTGCTGCAGCCAAGAAAAAACCAGGAAGGATTTATAAAGATGCTGTGTGGTGGAATCCATCTTGGTACTCAGCTCAGCACTTCATCCCAAAGGCAGCAGTGCAGGGATCAAAGAGCCAGAAGGAACTGTGGACCCATCCTGATCCTAGGATGCGCAACAAGGACTTTTAAGCCAGCAGCTGTAACATCTCTGCTAGAGCCTGCATCGAGAACTGGGAGATTCGATGCATGTAATATACTATCTTTTAACAGCCTTACTCTCATGCTTTTCTTTATCGTAGAAATAAACCTTCAGATTGTAGATTCTAAAGGATTGGCCCAGCGTGATTTGTGGGTAAGACCCAGAGAGTAAATTGGCCGGGATCTGTGGCTGGTTTCTTGGAACCGGACAGAACTTGTTCAGAGTAGGTGAGATTGGGTTCTAAGACCCCTCACCTGTATATGAGGCCCGGGGCCACCTGGGGCACAGATATTGCTGGGGTGTCAGAAGGGTTTTGCTCGGGAGGCTTCAGGCAGGCAGCTGAAGCGCTCTGTGGGACTGATTTGTGGCCTGTTTGGAAAGGTCACCAGTCTGGGGGCTGTAAGGAGCACCGAATTTGAGCAATTCGCCCTGAGCGGATGCCCTCAGTTGTGCCCAGACCGACCTGGTCCGCCACACTATCTAAACTTTTCCCTACTTACACATTTCAAGTACCACTCTTACTTCTGCACTGCCTGCAGAGCTAAGGGCGGCCGAGTGTCCATCTCTGAAGGTAGCCTGACCGTACCATGCCACCCTTATTTCTGCACTGCTGACTTCAGAGCTGGACATCCGGAGAGTTCCAGCTGCTTGCAGAGCTGAGCTCTCAGTCAGCAACAGTGCAGCATTCGGGTGGCAATACCATATCATATCATCCTTGCTTCTATATTGTTGGTGGCAGTGGCTCTGCCTTCAGAGCTGGGCTCCCAGCCAGCACTGAAGGCAGTACTGCCGCCAGCAGCAGCTCAGGACTAAGGATAATAGTACCACCCCTCAACCTTGCGACTCTCCCCTCAACTGCTTTTGGGGTCAGAACCCCTACAATTACATCACAGTGAAATTTCAGATTTAAATACCTGAAGACACGACATTTATGATTTGACCATGAAATTGACCAAAATGGACCGTGAATGTGGCAGAGCCCTAACTATAGTATATGAAAACATGGAATCAAATGGCTTTGACATTAACAATGGTGTGAAAAGGGGGCATGTCTTATCCCCTGAGCTCTTTAACCTCTACTTTTCATTCCTACTTTTTTGGACATTTAAGGACCACAATGATGGCATTTATCATTAAACCAGACTAGAGGAAAGCTTATTTTACATTGCAAGATTTAGAGTAAAAACCAAGGTGAAAGAGTTCTGAGAGATTCCTGTTTGTAACCTTCCTTGACCACAGTGAATCTGCCCTGCAAAATCTCTTAGATATATTTTCTGTGTCAAGCAAGAGTTTTGGGTTGACAATTAGTTTCAAGAAGACTATGATCGTGCACCAAAGGGTGGAAGAACCAATGACTGATATCACTCTGGAGGGTATATCTCTTGGCATTGACAACAGATTTTGGTACTTGGGGTCCAAGTTCACCTGAAGTTTTGACCTTCAAACTGGACTGGCTAACAGAATCAGAAAAGCAGGTAAGAATTTCAGGCTATTACAGAAACATAGATGGAATAACATCAAATTATTGACTAAGGTGAAGATGTAAATCTATGAGATTTATCTGTTGTCACCCTGCTTTCTGATTCAGAAATATGGACTACATTTACTAGGCACATCAGCAGACTGAATAGCTTTCTTCTGAGATGCCTGAGCAAAATCCTGAAAATAAAGTGGAGGGACACAAAATATTAAAAGCAAAGAGGCCTAAGCATGCAGGACTAATACACTCAAACTACTGTCAAGAACCGGAGGTTGTAATGGCTGGGTCATGCAGGAGAATGGGAGGAGACTGTATCCCCAAAAATATTTTGTACAGCAATAATTGAGATGGCTCTAAACAGAAGGGCTGGCCTTCACGGTGGTACATGATGTGTGTGCAAAGAGAATATGAAGTTGTTCAACATCAATATAGAAAGCTGGGAGGAGCGTTCAGTATCCTATCCAATCTGGAGGGAATATCTGGCACAGGGAGCAGCTCACCAGGAAGCAGTGTTGATCAAGAGGATGAAAGCAAGTGAGAGAGAAGAAAGCTGCATGCTGTCATCTTGGACTCCAACTCGGACAACACATGGATCTGTGAAATTTGTAACAAGCTGCGTCCCTCCGAAATCAGGCTTGTCAGCCACAAGTGGATTAATCAGGCATCTGACTAGATCATTTATGCATACACCATGGTCCAGTAGATCCATGCTTGCCTATATTTCCCATAAACCTCTGTCAATAGGCAATAAATTATATGACCCACCTTTAATTTTTATATTAATCAAGTCACACATTAGTCTCTCCATTATCTCGCCTAGGATCAAAGTCAGACTGAAAGGCTTCTAATTACTTGGGCTGTCCCATTAATGGACATGCCATCCTACGGCTTTAGCTGCAGGGAAAATCTCTCTCAGTAGTGGGGGGCCTAGCACATGCTTTGGTGCAGTTCTAATTCCATCCAGCAGAGGGTACACACTCGCCAGCTCATTGGAATATTTATTTGCAATTTGCAAGAAAGTGAAGATCAGAGTCAGAGATGAATGTTCTGTCCGTCAGAGCTACAATTTCTTACTCTTGAAGAATCAGCCCCACCCTTTCGGGGGCTCTGCAATGGTGATTGTATTAGTCCCTTACTGTCATGCTTTCCCAAAGCATTTTACAGACTCTAGGGGTGCGTCTAGACTGGCATGCTGCTTTTGCGCAAAATCTTGCCACCTGTCTACACTGGCCACGAGTATTTGCACAAGAACACTGACTTTGTAATGTACAAAATCAGTGGTTCTTGCGCAAATATTCCAACGCTCCCGCTCAGGGATAAGGGCCAGTGTAGACACCCATGTTAATTTCTTGCGCAAGAAAACCCGATGGCTAAAATGGCCATCGGAGCTTTCTTGCGCAAGAGAGCGTCTACACTGGCACGGATGCTTTTGCGCAAAAGCCCATCTTTTGCGCAAAGGCACATGCCAGTATAGACTCTCTCTTGAGCAAATACTTTTAACGGAAAAACTTTTCCGTTAAAACTATTTGCGCAAAATCATGCCAGTCTAGACACAGCCTGAGGTGTAAAAATCGCAGGGTTATGGGTAAGATTTGGTAAAATGGAATCCTAGGTCACCCTAAGTAAACTCTGTGAGAGGAGAAGCATCCTGTCTCTCACCGCCCCAAGGCTACCCAGAGGAACAAGCAGTGCATAATTTCCTGCCTGTGAGAAGGGTTGGGACCGGTGGTCCCTGGCAGCTGTGTGCTCGGGCAGCCACTCAGGAGAGATTCAAATGCTGCCCAACTGGTTAGCAGAATGCCCACAGCTAGTTTTTTTGTTTGTTTGTTTCTATTGATGGTGCAAATTTGCACATGCCTCAATGCACATACAAATTATTCTGCACTTGGATAGAAAAAATCCAGACATGGATGGAAAAGATCAGAGGGAACATTAGTTGGGACATCAGTAACTCCAGGACAATTCCTTTCACCTTATCTACTTAGAGAGGTTACACCACCCCGGGCCTTCCTGTGGGGTCCCCAGAACACTCTGGGATTGGTTAAGACTATAACCTCATTACCCTCCCTCTTCAGGGACATTACAATTGCTGGCGAGTGACTATGTCAAGGGAGCTTCCAGATCATCTTGCCATAGTACCTTCTGCCTGGTTACTCCTCTTCCCTGAGCCTGTTCTCTCTGTGAGGCAAAGTTTTGCCACCTGATCACTAGCTGGATTCCCAGTAAGTAACATACCCCACAAGGCAGTCACTGTAGGTTGAATAAAACTGTTAAAAGAGGCACACACACAAAACTGCAAATGAAATCCAACTGATTTCTCTTTCTCGGGAATGGCCTAAAAGTAAGAGAAAGTTTTTAAGGAAGTTTCAAAATACTCTAAGCCACTGAAGTTTTAAAGTATGCTAAGGTACCCCATGCGCCACTTCCCACACCCAAATGAAAAGACAGACTCGTCAGACAATTTACTCTAATTGTGCACATACAAAAGCCACTATAAACAGCAACAGTCTCTTCGGTGGGGGAGTGAATGCAGCACTTTGGTTTGACCCCAAAAGGGGTCTGATGCTGAGAAGCTGCTCAGCTTGCCACTTGGCAGTGTACCCTGGGGAGAGGGAGGATGACCCTGGGACTCAGGTATACCCTGAGGGGGGAAGGGAGGAATTAGCCCAGGGACAATGGATGGAAATCAGGTTGCACTGAGAGGTCACCATGTTGTAGGTGGCTCCCCACTGACACCGAGGCAGAACACTCTACCAATGCTAGGGCCCTGAGGCAGGATGTGGGGTGGGTCTATGGGGTGCTGGTCCCCCTCTCCCAGCTACATCACCCCTGAGGTGGTAGCATCTCCACCTTTGGCCAGGAGGCCTGTTTTGGTGCTTACCCCCAATCTGAGCCCCTGGTCTGTTTTGGTGCCCTACCCTGGGCACCTAGAATACTCCCTGCTCTGTCCTGTTTGAGCCCCACAGACAGCTAACTTCTCCTTGTGCCGACGGCCGTTCTAGGGATGTGGCCACAGAGAGGTGTAGCTGCCCTCGGAGACTGACAGCAGGGATGGCTGTGCGCACCTACGCACTTACTACTCCTCTGTTTCCAGGTGGGGCTGCCTTTGCCCTCGCTGAGCCCAGCTCAGACAGGTCTTTGCCTCAGGACTGGCTGAAGACATGGCGGCAGTTATCCTACAGGACTTACAGAATCATAGAATCATAGAACCATGGAGCTGGAAGAGACCTCAGGTCATCAAGTCCAGCTCTAGGCAGGACCAATCCCAACTAAATCAAACCAGCCAGGGCTTTGTCAAACCGAGACGTAAACACCTCTAGGGATGGAGACTCCACTACTTCCCTAGGTAACCCATTCCAGTGCTTCACCACCCTCCTAGTGAAATAGTTTTTCCAAATATCCAACCTGGACCTCTCCCACCACAACTTGAGACCATTGCTCCTTGTTCTACCATCCATCACTATTGAGAACAGCCTCTCTCCCTCCTCTTTGGAACCTCCCTTCAGGAAGTTGAAGGCTGCTATCAAATCCACCCTCGCTCTTCGCTTCTGCAGACTAAACAGACACAACTCCCTCAGCCTCTCCTCATAGGTCATATGCTCCAGCCCCCTAATCATTTTGGTTGCCCTCCGCTGGACCCTCTCCAATGTGTCCACATCCTTTTCATAGTGGGGGGTCCAGAACTGGACACAATACTCCAGATGTGGCCTCACCAGAGCCAAATAAAGGGGAATAATGACATCTCTGGATCTGCTGTCAATGCTCCTCTTAATGCAACCTAATATGCCATTAGCCTTCTTAGCTACAAGGGCACACTGTTGATTCATATCCAGCTTCTCATCCACTGTAACCCCCAGGTCCTTTTCTGCAGAACTGCTACTTAGCCAGTTGGTCCCCAGCCTGTAACAATGCTTGGGATTCTTCCGTCCCAAGTGCAGGACTCTGCACTTGTCCTTGTTCAACCTCATCAGATTTCTTGTGGCCCAATCCTCCAATTTGTCTAAGTCACTCTGGACCCTATCTCTGCCCTCAAGCGTATCTACCTCTCCCCCTAGCTTAGTGTCATCTTCAAACTTGCTAAGGCTGCAATCCATCCCCTCATCCAGGTCATTAATAAAAATATTGAACAAAACTGGTTCTAGAACCGAACCTTGGGGCACTCCACTAGAAACCGACCGCCATCCTGCCATCGAGCCGATGATCACTATCCGGTGGGCCCAGCCTTCTAGCCATCTTTCTATCCATCTTACCGTCCATTTATCCAATCCACATTCCCTTAACTTGCTGGCAAGAATATTGTGGGAAACCGTATCAAAAGCCTTGCTAAAGTCAAGATATATCACATCCACTGACTTTCCAATGTCCACAGAGCCAGTTACCTCATCATAGAAGCCAATGAGATTGGTCAGGCACGACTTGCCCTTTGTGAATCCATGCTGACTATTCCTAATCACTTTCCTCTCTTCCAAGTGCCTCAAAACAGAATCCTTAAGGATCCCTTCCATGATTTTTCAAGGAACCGAGGTAAGACTGACTTGCCTATAGTTCCCTGGATCGTCCTTCTTCCCTTTTTTTGAAGATGGGCACTACATTTGCCTTTTTCTAATCATCCGGGATCTCTCCCAATCTCCACAATTTTTCAAAGATAATGGCCAAGGGCTCCTCAATGACATTTGCAAACTCCCTCGGTACCCTCGGATGCAGTAAGTCCAGACCCATGGATCTGTGTACATTTAGCTTTTCTAAATAGTTCCTAACCTGTTCTTTACCCACCAAGGGCTGTCCATCTTCATCCCATCTTGCGTCACTTAGCACATTAGTCTGGAGCCGACCTTGTCCGTGAATACAGAGGCAAAGAAATTTGCACTATGTAAATTGCTTAGCTTATTTCAAGTGTATTTCAAAATAGCTTATTTTGTCATTTGGCATTATCTACACAGTGCCAAATTTCAAAATAAAATTCTATTTTGAACCATCCCTTACTCCTCATAAAATGAGGTTTACAGGGATGGCAAAATAGCGTGTCTGCTATATTTCGAAAGAGCGGACGCATTCAAAAGACGCAGGGTAGCTATTTCGGGATACCTCTGGTATCCTGAAATAACTTTGCTGTGGAGACATACCCTAAAAGATTTTTATTTTGCTTTTTCAAAACTACATTTGGAATTTTTCCTGGTTAATTTTCAGTGTGCTCCCTGAAGTGCTCCCACAATACTCAAACACCTCCTTTAATATGCTGAAAACACAAAATTGGTCATATTGTACACTACCTTCTGCTTTAGCAAATGCTTGATTTCTTTTTGTATGTCTTCTCTGGCTGATCTGAGTGCTGCCCTCTTTATCAAAGCATTAATTTTCCTTCAGTAGCCCAACAAAATTGCCTTTTCACCAGAGGCATACCATGTCACCTTGGCTTGGCTGTGCTTTGTTTTTTAATTCGGTGTTTTCTTTAGAAACCTGAGCTCAGTGATTTTCCATTATTCCTTGAAAGTAGGAATAAGGGATCTTCCGGAAAAGGGTTTATTTTCCACAAGATCCCATCTAGACTGGCGCTTTTCTCCGGCAAAACCCCGAGCCGGAAAAAAGCGGCAGCCATGTTCATGCAAATGCCACGGGGGATATTTAAATCCCCCGTGGTATTTGCAATTCCGACTGGTCTCATTAGCATCCCTTTTCCGGAAAGGGGTGCCAATGTAGACACAGCCAGAGTGTAGAAAATTGTGTCTGCTGCTGGTGCATATGTATTCTCTCTGCTCTAGATGCACAGAGATAGTGGGGTGCTGTTCTGGAGGAAGGAGGGCACAAGAGACATAACAGGCAGGCAGGAGAAAAGATGGCATGGGGGTGCCATTTGAGCTCCCCGCCTCCAGTGCCAAAATGTTGTGGGCCGGCCCTGGGTGTGTATTGCCTGCTTGAGAAGACAAACACACACTAGCTTTGGTCCAACTAGCATGCTAGGCACAGCTGCATAGGCCATGGGACAGATTAGCTGCCCTGAGTACAAACCTAGGGTTTCAGCCAGGATCACACTTAGCCCTTCCTGCTGACACTGCAATTTTGAGCATTCTAGGTGGAACAGATGTAGGACTGGGCTATACTGACAAGCTATACAGGCAGAACTATGTTGGCTAAGGGTGCGAAGCAAATCACACCCTAGCTATGTTGACATCACTCCAAGGCTACATCTAGACTGGCATGACTTTCCGGAAATTCTTTTAATGGAAAAGTTTTCCGTTAAAAGCATTTTCGGAAAAGAGCATCTAGATTGGCACAGACGCTTTTCCGCAAAAGCGCTTTTTGCGGAAAAGTATCCGTGGCCAATCTAGATGCACTTTTGCGCAAAAAAGCCCCGATTGCCATTTTCGCGATCGGGGCTTTTTTGCGGAAAACAGATCTCAGCTGTCTACACTGGCCCTTTTGCGCAAAAGGGACTTTTGCCCTAACGGGAGCATCATAGTATTTCCTCAAAAACCACTGATTTCTTACAGTAGGAAGTCAGTGCTTTTGCGGAAATTCAAGCTGCCAGTCTAGACAGCTGGCAAGTTTTTCCAGAAAAGCGGCTGATTTTCCGGAAAAACTGGCCAGTCTAGACACAGCCCAAGTGTAGACACAGTTATGTCAATGGAAAAGTGCCTCCATCAGCATGGCTCAGTTTGTTATGAGAGGTGGTGCTCCTGCACTGGGAAAAAACACCCTTCTGTTGGTGGAGGCTGCATTTACACCCCAGCATAGCTATTCTGGTATAGACTTTGTAGTATAGACACTCCCCCAGCATAGGTGGGTATACTTGAATTGGAAAGTACACCTCCGTTTTCCATGTAGACATATCCTGAGTCAATCAAGGGACCATGATGTGAACACCCACCCCCTGGGAATCAGCTTTCAAATCATCACGTGCATTATCCACCAGTTAATGATTCTTCTAAACCTCTGGGCCACTTGTGCCAATGTTTTTGTTGTAAAGATGTTTGTCCAGGATTTGCTTCCTCAAGAGAGTAACAAACAGCTGGTGGTCTGAAGGACCAAATGGCATTTACACTAAATAAAGTTATAGTGTGCTAACTCATGACAAGCAAAATTCCAATGAGGTTCAGTCAGTGTTCTCCATGATCCATGCTAAGATCATCAGGAATGACAGCACAGAAGACAGGTAAATTGGGCTGGTGGTTTGAAAAGCCCATCTAGCCTTTCCTCTTATCCACGTTAGTCCAGGTTTGGGGTGTAGCTCCTGTACTGCAACCAGATATGTTGGTGTTTTTACAGGCAGTCATTTCTTTCATATCACAGAATCCTAGAACACTAGAACTGGAAACAAAATACAGGACTATGTAGCACTTTAAAGACTAACAAGATGGTTTATTAGATGATGAGCTTTCATGGGCCAGACCCACTTCCTCAGATCAAATAGTGGAAGTAAATTGTCACAACCATATATACCAAATATGTTTTGTGGGCATTGATCCATTGGACAAACGTCTCAGACACTTCGCCAAAGGATCAATGTTGGACGAGGGAGGAGGATGTTGGACGAGGGGGTTCTCTGTGACTGTGGGGCCTATTTCCGTTCTACCCTCGTATCACATATCTGGGCAGAGTTCCTCTGGGCAGCGTCCACTGGCTCCATCGACAGTTTTGAGGAGCAGTGGGCGCTGTCCGGGGTTCTCTGCTCGGTGTCCCCATTTGGTTCCCTTATTTTAAACCTGTGACCTGCACTCCATGATACTTTTTTCATTATTTGTCCCCCGGAATTTGTTGGACATGGGTCCAGTTGTCCCTCCCGTAAGGCTGGGGAGGGGCTTTTAGAATGTTTCCAAATAGACCAAAGGATCAATGGTTTCCAAATAGACCAAAGGATCAATGCACACAAAACAGATATTAGACAGGATCACAAAAAAAAAACAGTTTCTTGCCATTTCAACCAGAAAGGACATTGTCTCAACAACTTAATTACCTGCATCCTGCTTCAAAAGCCTTTTAAGACTGCACTTGAAAGAGAGTCCTCTGAACTGTTATTCATGCTAAAATTCGACACTTTACACCTGAGTTTGAATAAAGGATCAAATTATCTTACCCATTACAAAGATAGCTTCCCCAATTATTACCTCTAATATCATTAGCCCCCATCATACTGTACGTATACTTGGCGTTATTTTTCTCAATGTGCATTACTTTACACTTATCCACATTAAATTTCATTTGCCATTTTGTTGCCCAATCACTCAGTTTGGTGAGATCTTCTTGGAGTCCCTCACAGTCTGCTTCTGTCTTGACTATCCTAAACATTTTTGTATCATCTGCAAACTTTACTACCTCACTGCTTACCCCTTTCTCCAGATCATTTATGAATAAGTTGAAAAGGATTGGTCCCAGGATGACCTTTGGGGGACACCACTAGTTACCCCTCTCCAATCTGAAAATTTACCATTTATTCCTACCCTTTGTTTCCTGTCTTTTAATCAGTTCTCAATCCAAGAAAGGACCTTCCCTCTTATCCCATGGCCATGTAATTTACACAAGAGCCTTTGGTGAGGGACCTTGTCAAAGGCTTTCTGAAAATCCAAGTATACTATATCTACTGGATCCCCCTTGTCTGCATGTTTGTTAACCCCTTCAAAGGACTCTAATAGATTAGTAACACATGATTTCCCTTTACAGAAACCATGTTGACTTTTGTCCAACAAATTATGTTAGGTACGGAAGCCGATTTAAAGGATAGGTTACAAACCACAGATAATAGTTCAGCAATTTCCCATTTGAGTTCTTTTAGAACCCTTGGATGAATGCCATCCGGTCCCGGAGATTTGTTAACATTAAGTTTTTCTATTTGTTCCAAAACCTCCTCTAATGACACTTCAATCTGGGACAGTTCCTCAGATTCATCATCCACAAAGGACGGTGCAGATTTGGGAATCTCCCTAACGTCCTCAGCCATGAAGAAATCAAAGAAATCATTTAAAGCAATGGCTTTATTGTCCTTGATTGCTCCTTTTATATCTCGATCATCTAGGGGACCCACAGGTTTTTTAGCACTCTGTTATTGCATTCTTTCAACAGAAATCCAAAGAACGGAGGGGTTTTTTCTGACAGCGGTAAACCTCTTTCTACGAAGAAGAAGCCTTTTCCCGAAAAAGCTTTTTCAGAAAAAGGCATGTGTGGACGCGGAAGAGGGAGTTTTTTCGAAAGAAGATGCCTCCAGAAAAAAGCACAGGTGCCCTGCTGGCCACTCCGTCCAAAGTAATAACAACTTAAATGCGAGAGAGTGTCCAATGAATGTGGACACTATCTTTCGAAAAAGCAGATCACTTTGTGGGCGCTATCTTTCAAAAGAAGTTTTTCTGGAAGATTTCTTCCAGAAAATCTTCTTCCAAAAGAAGCCTGCAATCTAGACATAGCCTTAGAGACTTGAAAACCGCTATCATGTCCCTTCTCAGTCTTCAGTTTTCTAAATTAAACAAGCCCAGTTCTTTCAGTTGTTCCTCACAGGTCATGTTTTCTAGACTTTTAATCATTTTTGTTGCTCTTCTCTGGACCTTCTCCAATTTCTCCACATCTTTCTTGAAATGTGATTCCCAGAACTGGACACAATACTCCAACTGAGGCCTAATCAGCACAGAGTAGAGTAGAAGAATGACTTCCCGTGTCTTGTATCAGAGGGGTAGCCGTGTTAGTCTGAATCTGCAAAAGCGACGAGGAGTCCTGTGGCACCTTATAGACTAACTGAAGTGTAGGAGCATAAGCTTTCGTGGGCAAAGACCCACTTCGTCAAATGCATGCATCTGACGAAGTGGGTCTTTGCCCACGAAAGCTTATGCTCCTACACTTCAGTTAGTCTATAAGGTGCCACAGGACTCCTCGTCGCTTTTTCCGTGTCTTGTTCACAACACTCCTGTTAATGTATCTCAGAATCATGTTTGCTTTTTTTGCAACAGTGTCACACTGTTGACTGATGTTTAACTTGTGGTCCACTACGGCCCCTAGATCCTTTTCTGTAGTACTTCTTCCTAGACAATCACTTCCCATTCTGTATGTGTGAAACTGATTGTTCCTTCCTAAGTGGAGTTCTTTGCATTTGTCCTTATTAAACTTAATCCTGTCTACCTCAGACCATCTCTCTAGTTTGCCCAGATCATTTTGAATGTTGACCCTATCCACCAAAGCACTTACAACCCCTCCCAGCTTGGTATCATCTGCAAACTCAATAATCGTATTCTCTATGCCAATATCTAAATTGTTGATGAAGATGTTGAACAGAACCGGTACCAAAACAGACCCCCTGCATAACCCCACCTGTTATCCCCTTCCAGCATGACTGTGAACCATTAATAATTACTCTCTGGGAATGGTTATCCAGCCAGTTATGCTCCCACTTTATAGTAGCCCCACCTAGATTGTATTTCCCTAGTTTATTGATAAAAAGGTCATGCAAGACCATATGAAATGCCTTACTAAAGTCTAGGTATTCCACATGTACCGCTTCTACTGCTTCTCAAATCCATGTTATTCCATGCTCTATTAGGTCATTCATAGCATCTCTCCAAACACTTTTTTTTTTTAAAGAAATTTGCCAGCTATGCCTTTTTCCTTGGCTGTTTCTATTGGATCATGCTTTTTTAGAGATGAAAATATCTATGTGCACCACCACCTACGTGAAATTCTCATTCCCCCAAGACATTTCAGAATTAATACAAAGCCAGCATCACTCAGCTAGCTTCATTCTGCTCCAATTTCCCGTCTGGAGCTACACAGACATATATTCTTTACAATACAATTTCAAGAGCCATATTGGTGAGCTCCTTCTGCTTCAATCACTCAGGCTTGGACCAAGACAGTATTTCAGCAGGAGACATTGTATGGCTGTCCCCCCTCCCTCAGTAATGATTCACTGCCCCCAAGATACTGCTAGAGCTGTAAAAATACTAGTTTTATGAATTTATTTCAGGTGTGTGAGACTCACATTCCATTCCCAGCTGGTCCATGGAGTCTATTGAGCATGTCAGACATTTGAGTTTTGAACCCCAGGGGAAGTCTCCTAGCGGGGAAAGGGGAATTATAAGGCCATAACAGGTCAGATCCATCTGCTCTAGTGTCTTGTCAGTGCCAAATGATTCTGTGCATGTAACCTTGTGGTAGCCATTTAGGGAATAATTTGCCCATCAACAAAAACCTCATTTAATGATTTGCTTATGCCCTGAAGGGTGTTTTGTTTTCGTTATTCCTATATATGGAGACTGCTTTTAAATCATGCACTTGGCTTCAGTTGTGTCTTCTGGTAGTGAGTTCCCCAGTCCATGTTTTATATAATTACATATTTCCTTTGTTTAAAATTTTCCTGTAAGTTTCATTGTATGTCCTTTGTTGTTGTAGTGTGACAAATAGTAAATAGGAGCATCTCCTATAGTACATTCATTATTTTACAGACCTCTTTCCTGCCTGCTCTTATGTGCCTTGTCTCTAAACTAAACAGTCCTAATCTCTTCAGTCTCTCCACACAAGGAAATCTTTCTACATTTTTAATCATCGCTATTACGTCACAGAATATTTTCTGTTTCTTTTATATCTCTAAAAAGTTGAGAATTATATATAACCTGATGTGCTCATCATGATACAACCTAGTAGAGCTGTTCAGAATTTTGTATTTTATGTGTCCTAGAGGAAAAATTCAATTTTTGGCGCACATGCGCACTTACATACGCACATCACACACCACAAAACAAAATCCTGAAAGCCTCAAATCCAAAATAGTTTCAGCTGAAAACTGTCAAAAAAAAAGTTAGGTTTTCAGCTTTACAAAAAATTAATAGGAAGATAGTAGACACTGTCCAGTGTGGAGGGGGAGGGGTAGATCTTTTATTTGAAAATCCAATTTTCTAATTGAAAAAGGTTTGATGGAAAACTTACCTCATATCAAAACACTAGCCAATTAGCCCGTCATAAGATGGGATTTTCAGGTCTCTCCTCCACGTCGGTCTTTTCTCCTGAGCCTCCGGTTTCTCGCTCCGTCTCTCTCTCTCTCTCTCTCCTCCTCCTACTGCCTCTCCCTCTCTCTCTTTCTCTTCTCCTCCCCTTCCTGCCTCTCACTTGGGGAACCGCGGAGCCCAAATGGCCGTTTAGGCTCCACACTCCCCGTGCTGCAAGGGGGGCACAGAGCCCAAACGGTCGCTTGCGCCACTTGCTCCCACGCGGCAGCCTGGCTGAGCAGCACAGAACTCAGCCAAGCGCCATGGCGGGAGGCGAAGGAGGGAGGCGCGGTGATGTTCATGGCCAGGGGGCGGGGCCTGGAGCTGCTGTCATGCCGCACATCACCGCCCGCCCCCCTTCGCCTCCCACCGTGATGCTCGGCTGACTTCTGTGCTACTCAGCCGGGCCACCACAGGGGAGCAAGCGTCTGTTTGGGCTCCCCTGTGGCAGCCCAGCTGAGCGGCTCAGAAGTCAGCTGAGCGCCATGGCGGGAAGCGAAGGGGGGCGGGGCGGTGACATACATGGCCAGGCTCCACCCCCAGACATGTACATCACCGCCCTGCCCCTCTTCCCCTCCCACCATGGCACTCGGCTGACTTCTGCGCTGCTCAGCCGGGCCGCCACGCGGGAGCAAGCGGTGCAAGCGGCCTTTTGGGCCCCGCACTCCCCATGCAGCATGGGCCGCCCAGAGGGAACAGCCAGCATTTCAACAACAGTGCCGCCCAGAGGGAACAGCCAGCATTTCAGGCAACAGCGCCGCCCAGAGAGAACAGCCAGTATTTCAGCATTACAGACTCTCAGACATTGGGCTACTATATATATGACTAGGCAATTAGCCCATAAGACAGGATTTTCAGGTCTCTCCTCCATGTCAGTCTTCTCTCCTGAGCCTCCAGTCTCTTGCTCCATCTCTCTCTCTCCTCCTCCTACTGCCTCCCCTTCTCTCTCTCTCTCAGCTCTCCTCCGCCTCCTGCCTCTCTCTCTCTGTCTCTCTCTTTCTCTTCTTCTCCCCCTCCTGCCTCTCACTCGGGGGACCGTGGAGCCCAAACGGTCGTGAAATGAGGTTTTAGTATTCCAGAATAAGAAGCCTGTTATTTCTAAATAAGTAACAGGCTTGCTGTGTGGACGCTCACCTTGTTGTTTCAAAATAATGTGAGTTATTTCGAAATAATGCTGTAGTGTAGACGTGCCCTTAAAGACCTAGATACACTTCTCTGACCTCCTCTCACTGCACTTCTGCTAGCCACAGCTGGTTTGAAACAGGCTTATTGTTTCTGTGGGGTGAATCCTGGGCCAGTTGAGATTTGATAAGGGTCTGTTTCATGACAGAATGGAGATTAGTGCCCTATGTATACCATAAAATGACTATCAAAAATAGTTAGAAAAGCATCAGATGGCACTTGGATGCCTCCTCCTTTGAATTTGCTCTGCATATGTTTATACATACAGGAGGATATTATACATAAAGGCTGTGTCTAGACTGGCAAGTTTTTCTGCAAAAGCAACTGCTTTTGCGGAAAAACTTGCCAGCTGTCTACACTGGCCGCTTTGAATTTGCGCAAGAACACTGACGATCTAATGTAAGATTGTCAGTGTTCTTCCTCAAATACAATGACTCTCCCATTCGGGAAAAAGCCCTCTTGCGCAAATGCTTTTGTGCAAGAGGGCCAGTGTAGACAACTGAGAACGATTTTGCACAAAAAAGCCCCGATGGCAAAAATGGCGATCAGGGCTTTCTTGCGCAAAATTGCGTCTAGATTGGCACGGACGCTTTTCCGCAAAAATTGCTTTTGCGCAAAAGTGTACGTACCAATCCTGATGCTCTTTTCCACAAATGCTTTTAACGGAAAAACTTTTCCGTTAAAAGCATTTGCGGAAAATCATGCCAGTCTAGACGCAGCCAAAAGGTCAGATCCTCTGGTTTAAATGGACTAAATTAATGGAGCTCTATAGAATTGCACCAGCAGAGAATGTGATCTGACACGTGTGTATTCTAAACAAGTGAAGGATTTTAGAACAATCTGAGTGTTGTGGAATGAGGCCGCATCAGAAGATGGAAACTCTACTGACATGTCAACAGTGGCACACAACAAGTTTTCCCCCTTGTTCTTGCACTTTTGAATAGGTCACCTGGCAGGCCTGGGAGCTGGTACAAAATAATATTGTCCCAGCAATGAGAATCCTGTGTGTGTGCCTGGGATAAATCCAAAGGAGGCAGAATGCAAATCCTTCTCACCGGCATTGCCAAAAGACCATGATTCAGTGCTTTTTGCAGAAATTAATTAGTTCAGGGCCACCACAATTATCTAACTCAATGAGCACAACAGTAGCCCACTGTTTAATAGTCTTTCATGGGCATTTAGCACCATCTGGGTCATCTGATCAGTGCCTTTGAAACATTTGAAAATGAAGTAATAGAGATTGTTTGGCCTGTGCTCCCCTTCCTACCTCCCAGCTGCACAGATACCAGAAGTCATTCTACTAGGCCCGTTAGACTCAGCGAGGAGGAATATGTTATACAGAATGCAAAATAGGCCTGTGCTGCTGAATATGCCCAGTGGGATCAAGAGAAGCAGAAAACAAGAGTCATCTTACAGGACTGGGTCCGTCTAATTTGACTTACAATGAAACCCTAGGTATACAGGCGATGCTTATCTGCAGGAAAACGGGTTCAGCTACTCTGACACAGGCTACCAGGAACCAAAATGAGGCCCTGAGGAATTCCTCCTGAGGGACTAGCACTGAACACTGATCATATCTCTTCCTCTGAGGCATCTGTCACCAGGTATGGTCAGACCCCAGACTAGATGGGCCATCGTGCTGTCCCATGTGACATGTATCTTCCCCAAGCTGGACTCTGGTGTTGGAACTGCTCTTAGTTCCAACATTCTGCCCAAAGGGCTCAGCAGGGGTGGCATTTGCTGTGGGGTGGGAAGTTTGCCCTCTCCGACTTTTCAGGGCTCCTTGCCCAATGGCACATCCGTGTCTCCCCTGGGCCTGCTGTGAGGTGGGCTGGAGCTTCTAATGGCTGTGTGGTCAGCACTGTTACCTTCTCTGCAGTCTGGACAGGAAGCAGCCGAGGCGGGCTGGACTGAAGCTGAACATGGAATCAGCTGGGTTCTGATCCCTGCCCGAGGCTGGCCATCAGGAAGACATACCCCTTCTTCATTGGCCCACCCACTCACCCCGCCCCATGCTCCCTGTGATAGGACTGCCCTGCCTCCATGCCCCCTCTGATATGGGACCAGCCTGTTAACTCTCCGTGAATAGAAGAGAGATGGAAGCAGGTGTATTGACACAACTTCCCCTTCCCCCTGATTCTGCAGTGCACCCCTGGCGTCGGGGAGTCGTTTGTGACCACTTCTCGATTCCGTGAGCTGGTGACTGAAGATGGTAGGAAGGCAGAGCTGCTCAACTTTGCTTTAGTCTTCTCACCAAAAATAACATGACTGGCTGACTAGAGAAGTTACTATAGACAATAAAGGTGAAGGGATGCAGACTAGGATAAGCATCAGATCTTTTGACCAATTTGAACGCATTCAGATCAGCAGGGCTGGATGCTATTCAGCTGAGGGTACTGAAGGAGTTAGCTGAAGAAATTTCGGAGCCACTAGCAATAATATTTGAAGATTCATGGATGAAAAGAAAGGCCTCAGAAAACTGGAGAAGGGCTAACTTAGGGTATGTCTACACTACAAAGTTAATTCAAACTAACAGACATTAGTTCGAATTAACTTTGATAGACACTACACTAGTGCTCCGCTAGTTCGAACTTAATTCGAACTAGCGGAGTGCTTAATTCGAACTAGGTAAACCTCATTTTATGAGGACTAACGCCTAGTTCGAATTAACTAGTTCGAATTAAGGGCTGTGTAGCCACTTAATTCGAACTAGTGGGAGGCTAGCCCTTCCCAGCTTGCCCTGGTGGCCTCTCTGGCCAACACCAGGCAAACTCTACTGCCCCCCTCCCAGCCCCGGAGCCCTTAAAGGGGCACAGGGTGGCCAGGCGGAGAGGCAGGGAGCTGACGTGCACCAGGTGGTGCACAGCAGCCTCCACCAATAGCTGGCAGGCTTGCAGCAGCAAGTCCAGAAACTGCACCAGAAAGTGCAGGGGGAGCTCTGGCTCCATGTTGCCACCTGTGGCGGCGTCCCCGAAGGGAATCACCGACACACACGGGTGCAGAGATAAACGCTTTGCTGTCCCTCGGCAACGTAGGCAAGCAAGCAGGAAAAGCTGCGAACCGGCTGTCCAGGGGGGTCCCTTTAAGCACGAGCCTCAGATAGCCTCAGACAGCAGCCACACAAAGCAACTACTGACCTGATGCCCTGCCAGAACTGGTTTCAGCTGCCCTTAAATGCGCCCTTGCGTCCAATCAGTGTGGACGCACTAGTTCGAATTAGCAAAACGCTAATTCGAACTAGTTTTTAAGTGTAGCTGCGCTAGTTCGAATTAGCTTAGTTCGAATTAACTAATTCGAACTAACTTAGTTCGAATTAGCGCTGTAGTGTAGACATACCCTTAGTGCCTATCTTTTAAAAGGGGGGAAAGGAGGATCCATGGAACTATAGATCAGTCAGCCTAACTTCAGTACCTGCCACGCTATTAGCAGGGGCGGCCCGTGGCTATAGGCGGACTCAGCCACCGCCTAGGGCGCCGCCGCCCGGGGCGCCCACCGATGACGTCAGTCCATTGACGGCTCTGCAGGCGGGGGCACCGATCACGCGTTCCACCTGGGGTGCCAGCTGCAGCAGCTGGCCTCGGGCCACTCTTGGCTACGAGAGTGTAGCCAGACAGGAACTGCCCTGTAACAGCCATCTTTGCTTGCCTGGAGCATACAGGGCACACAGAGCAGTAAAAGCCTTGAACAGAAGGCCCGGATATGCAGGCTGCTGCTGTGACCCTGAATGGCTGTAAACAGAGATACGCCAATTGCTGACCAAGAGGCTGCCAAGGAGTGCCCTTGACTGAAACCCATATTGATACGAACACACAGCCGTCCGCGGGGGGAGGAATCTCTCACCCAGTAAAAAAAATGTCCAGTACTCACAATTTAGTTCTCTCTCTTGCAAGTGTAAATTAAGTTGAAACTTGCTTGTAAGAACTGGCATCACAAACACAGACCAACACAATTTGGCATCTTAGATAAGAAAGAGGATATGGGCCCCTATGGGTATAAAGATGGGTCCAGCAGCACACTTACTCTGAGCATCAATCTACCATCTATCTGCTGGTCTGGTTAGGTGATTGGCCTCCCAAGGTTCCACGGGGACGCCCAACTCATATTCGTCTTTCCTAGGAATTGAGGGACCGGCCCTGGCTTGACCCGCTGGAGTCGAGAGGCACAGAAGGAGGTAAAAATTGTACCTGGATGTGGTCCTTTGTCTTAAGTGTACACATAAACTTAGAGCTCTTTAAAGATTAAGCTGTCACTTGGTACCATTATTTCTATTTTCTATCTTTATTTTCTTTGTAACCATTTTTTAGGATCTATATTTGCTAGCAGTTAAGAAATAGAGCAATAGCCATTGTAACCATATGATTTATAAGCTTCTTTAATAAACCTGTAACCGTTTAAGCTTTAACCTGACTCCTTCAGTTGCTGTAACAGAACCAAGCACAATTTAAAAGAACTTCAGCCGGTCATAAGGGACAGGTATAGGGAGAGCTTGGGCGTTTTGGATCATGTCACTCCCAGGTGACAGATCCGTTGGGGCATCTCTCAGCCTTCCCTAGACTGCCCGCTGTGAAGGGATCCTGTATCCTAGCAGCTGAAATCTGAGATGTAATAAGCTGTTCCTATAAACTTCTGGGGCGTCTGTCATCCTGTTAGCTGCCCTCCGTGACGGGACCCTGGTCCTAGCAGTAAAGGCACGGAAGTTAAACCTTTTCTCGGTAGCACATACACACATGCACACACGCACACACACACACTGCCCTGATCGTTGGCTGACACAGAGCAATGTATAAAACATTCAGTATATGAATACCTGAAGGATGAAGGGCATGACCTAATGTTCTTATTGTTTGTATCAAAAAAAATTTCTATTCCATCACTTGGCCTCGTGCTCTACAGAGATGAAAAAATGACTTAGGCCAAAGTATAGGCATCCAAGTTATAAAAGTTGGGCTTGTGGTAAAAGTGGCCCGATGTCTCAGAGGCCCTGAGCACAGTGCATGCTTCCACTGAAGTTATCATGACCTGGAGATACTTAGGCCCAGCTCCACGAAGGCATTTAGGATCCTAACTAACATTTATTCAGGTGTCAGAGATAGCCGTCTTAGTTTGTTTCAGCAATAACAACAAGGAATCCGGTGGCACCTTAAAGACTGACAATGTTGTTATGGCATAAGTTTGAGGGACTTGCAGCTCACGTCATGCATTCGACAAAGTGACCTGCAACACCCAAAACCTTATTCCATGATAAAAATGTGAGTCATTAAGGTGCCACCGGACTCCTTGTTGCATGTCAGGTCAGTGGCAGAAATGGGAACAGAACCAAAGCTCTCCAAATGCCAGACCAGAGTCCTAGCCGTGTCTCTCTAGTAAATTAACACTTATCGTGAAGCTCACTATGACTAAAATATGCTTCACTGCCTATTTTACCAAATACAGGTACAGCTGGCTGGAAAAGGCGAGGCATTTCCCACCGGAAAAGTTCAGACAAAATGAAAAACGAGTTTTATTTCACAATTTCTCTGTTTCTCACTGAAGCAACAAAGTTAATTTTTTTTTCATCAGACCCTGGAGAGCTTTGAGCAAAACAACCTTTTGTTTCAGTCCCAATGTTTAGATGGAAAAAAAACTTGGTCAGCTTTACCAGGAGTTTCAGTATAACTGAGACACTGGTCCCCCTCCTCCCAAACAAAGCAAAGGAGCCAAAAGAACCCTGAGAATTATATAATTGGTTGTGCAAAATTTCAGGGGCTTTTAGGTTGGGGATATCCACAGAATCCTGAAGCTGAGCCCAGGCAAGGCAGAGCAGAGGGGACAGATAGACTCTGAGTGAGGGGGTGATTGCAGCCGACACACCCCAGCTAGCTTGAATCCAGTTAGTTTGGATTCTGGAGTAGTAAGGCTGCTGCAGTTAAGTGTCAGCATGGGCTAGCCCGGAATGTAATTTTACGCAGAGTTCCAGGCAGAGTGATACAATTTGTGCTGAAGTTCCTGTAGTCACGGCCACATCTGAGCTGGCAGTCACACCCTGTCACTGCAGTGCCCTGGGGGGCAGAGTGTCAGGAGGGCAATGGGATGGTCTGGGGATGAAGGGGGGGGGGGCAGGGAAACAGCGATGACCCCTTCCTGCTAAGTTCCTGAACTCAGACACGTCTCAGTCTCATCTTTTTGAAGACTTGGGCAGAGGTGGTGATGCAGCACAGGCACTGGAACTAGAAGTACTGGCGGCTTGAAGTGATTTTCATTACATGCAGGGTTGACAGTTTGGTTCAATGGCTCTCAACAGAGCCAACCCTAGGATTTACTGGTGCCCCTATGCCCAATGGCAGCCCGGAGCAGGGGGAATGGCGATGTCATTTTCGTGTAATCATTTCCTGCAAGATCCTTCTCCTTGACAACGCTGAAGCAATTTGCTGCCTTAACAGGTTAAAGCATTAAAAGGAGGGTACTCGCTGGCTCTAACAAGAAGGGAAAGAGCAGGCGTGAACAGGGCTTATAAACTAATGGGAGTACTAATGAAACTTGAAACAGGGCACAGAAATTGCTGGGGAGACAAAGCTACCCAACAACCAAACAAAGCAACGGCCAACTACCCCAGTTGTTGTATAATCCAGTGACTGAAGTGGAATTAGTTTGGTAGTTCGTTAGCAGAGGGGACAACATTTAGCAACCTGCTCCAAATCCCATTGAAGTCAATGGGAATTTTTCCACCGATTTCAATGATGTTTGGATCAGACCCTGAAAGAACATGGAAACTAATCTCACCCTGTCTTCCAGAACAGAGATGAAGCATGTTGCAATGGACTTTTCTTTTGCCACTGAAAAAATGTGGGAAAGAAAATAATTATTTTCTGGTCCTAGGATGGAGGTGGGGGAAAGTCCTGGATGAAACATCAGGTATTTGAAACCTATTATTCCTTTTATAAGCTGAAGTATTTTGTCTGGCTACAATGGGAAGGCTGGCAAAAACATCTTGTGCTTCAGATCTTACTGGCTCTCCTAGAGCTTTGCCAGGAGGGAAAGAGTTTAGCAATTTCTTTGCACCAACTCAATGGCTTTAGCTCTCATTCTGCCAGCTGGAGCAGAGATGGGGCCTACACACCCTGGAGGCTGCATGTTTTGTGTTCATCTAGGAGAAGGGCAAGAGCCAAACACCTGCACTACAAGGGGAAAAAGTAGCCCCGCAAGGAAAATATACATATGCTCCATTTCCACAGTCACTGTGACCATTTCTGCCTTAAGGAAAGGAAACACTCTTGACACCTGCTGCTAGGAATGGCTACACCTGATCCCTGCACCAAAACACTGTCAAGAATGCTTGCACCTCTGGAGAGCCCAGAGTCAGCCAAGTAGCATGTATTCTAGATACTTCCACTTTGCAACTAGGGGGGTGGAGCTCACCAGATCCTGCCAGCCACACTAAGGGGATTATGGATATTGATGCTGAAAGGGACTGCTGGGAAATGCTTTTTGATATGCCAGATATTTTTTTCAGATGTGGCTGCCATTTTTCTAGGCACAAATATTTCACTTGCACTTCGTGCCCACAATGAATTCCTAATGCAAATAGTAGTCAGATCTCTCTTTGCAGTACAGGTATTTCGATCTCTCCTCAGACTCGTAGACTCTAAGATCAGAAAGGACCACTGTGATCATCTAGTCAGACTTCCTGAACATTGCAGGCCACAGAACTGCACCCGTCCACTCCTGTAATAGACTCACAACTTCTGGCCAAGTTACTGAAGTCCTCAAATCATGGTTTAAAGACTTCAAAGTTACAGAGACTCCATCATTCACACTTCATTCACAAACCTGCAAGTGGCATGGACCCCATGTTGCAGAGGAAGGCAAAAAAAACCAGGTTCTCTGGCAATCTGACCTGGGGGGAAATTACTTCCTGACCCCAGATATGGTTATCAGTTAAACTCTGAACAGGTCAGAGAGATGAAACAGCCAGGCACCTGGGAGAGAACTCTTTGTAGTAGCTCAGAGCCCTCCTCCTTGTATCTCATCTCCAGCCATGAGAGATATTTACTACTAGGAGTCACAGATGGGCCACATGCTGTTGAAGGTAATCAAATATCTCATTATGTACCAAACTTGGTCTTAAAACAAGTTAGGTGTTTTGCCCTCACTGATCCTCTTGGAAGGCTGTTCTAGACTGTTTGATGCAACAAAACCACCATCTAATTTAAATTAAACCATTCTCCCCAGCTGCAGCGCTAGCAAAATGGCTTGTGTGTAATTATGTAATTAACGGTGAGTTTCCATTAACTTTCCACGGTAGTCCATGGAAAGGTTTGGAAAGCGCGGGGCCTTAAGAAAGGGGTGGGGTCTCAGGGAAGGGATGGATTAGATCTTGGCTTCACTTTGTGCCCACTTTGTGCCCACAGTGAATTCCTAATGCAAAAAATAGTCAGATCTCTCTTTGCAGTACAGGTATTTAAACCTCTCCTCAGACTCGTGGACTCTAAGACCAGGAAGGACCACCATGATCATCTAGTCTGACTTCCTGAACATTGCAGACCACAGAACCACACCCGTCCACTCCTGTAATAGACTCACAACTTCTGGCCAGTTACTGAAGTCCTCAAAAAAAGTCCTTGGATGAAAAAAAGGTTGGAGAGCACTGGCCTCAAAGAGAGATAGATATGTGCAGTGGTTGCTCCTCCTCCCCCAGGGAACAATTATTTACACCAGGCTTGATAACAAACAAAGATGTTTTATTAAGTATAAAAAGTAAGATTTAAGTGGTTGCAAATGAAAACAGACAGATCAAAGTAAGTAACTAAGGTAAAGAAACAAAAGACACCAGCTAATTCTCAAATACTACGACACTTGTTATATGAAAATTCTTACCCTAAACAGTTGATCTAAATATGTCTTTTACAAGCTAAGGAGCCTCTTAGCTTGGGCTCAATCTTTCCCATTCAGTCTTCGGTGCTTCCAGCAGGCATCTTAGGTAATAAGGGGGAGGGTCTCCTGGCATCTGGCAACTACCCCTATTGTTTGGTCCCCGTTCCCCCCACTTTATTTCCCTTTTGTCCAAGGCAGGAAATCTTTGTGCTTTGTTCAAACTTTTCTCACCTCAAGTGGAAGAGTACACGATCCAAAATGGTTTCAGCATCAGGTGGTCTGAGCACGTGTCTTTCTGGGACCAACCACCGTTTGGGCTTACAGGACAAGCAAAAGTATTCACAGTTCTTTGGTCTGAGTATCGAGCCATTATGTTTCCGGAGCAACAGCCCTGTCTTGCCTGTATTATTATTGATAATTCTAATATTTGTATCAAGTAATGGCTCCATACCACTGTTATTATGGTTATTCTTGTCCTTATCTCAGTTGGCCATAGATTTCTCTTTGTTTCCTTTTGCTTCCTTTATCAACTTTCAACAATTCTTAGCTTCTGATTTAGATGCATAGCTATCAACTGCTCCTTTCTTCCATTAATTATATAGTAAGAACATAAAAACGCCATACTGGTTCATCCCAAAGGTCCATATACTCTAGAATCCGCATTTGTTTTCAACTTTGTGAAACTTTTTAAAAGTATCATATGTATCATGGATCTGGACTTTATTTTGTTTCTACATTCTAAATGTGAACAAGACACGATCTTTTGTACCTAAGTAATCATTATTTCTTTGATCAGTTCCTCTTTATCTGTCAAGATGGGGTCAACTAGAGAATTCCCCATGTTGTCTGCAACACTTTTGGAGTTAGGAAACTGTCATCTGTAATATTTAGAAATTCCATGGATGTTTCATTACTGGCAGGATGAGATCTCCAGCACAAGTCATTCACGTTGAAGTATCCCATGATCAAACAGCTTTTGTTCCTGTGCATTATCAAGGGGTGCCTTAGGAAGCAGTCACCCCGATTCCTCATATGATTTGCTGATCTGTAGCAGATGCCAACTAATATCCTTTCTTGTGCTTTATCTGTAAGAATGTTGATCCATATTAATTCAGGAGCACTTTCTTTTGCCCACACAATCCTTCCTAAGTAGGTTAATTTTTAACATTCTAGTGGTGGGAATCATCCCACCAGGTTTCAGTAATGCCAACTAGAACAAATGTATGCTCATCAACGAGAAATTCCAGTTCCTCTTGTTTGTTCCAGGCTTCTAGTATTGGTTTGTAGGCAATTAAATAATGTTTTCTCCTCGTGTTCTTTGGTTCCTTGATTCACTTTGTTCTCAACATTTCAACAATTGATTGTTCATAACGTCCCTTTTCTGACCCTCCCTTTTTGTTACTACTTTAATGCCTTTCTAACTACTCTGAGAAGACTGATCCTCCTTCTGCCAAGGTGGAAGTCATTAAATTTCTATGGCCACCTCTCCCCACCAAAGGTGAACCAATGTTCCACAGAACAAAAACCCTACACCAATCATGTAGGCAGTAGCTCACTTCAAGAATCTTCTGCCTTCCATCTCCCTTTGCTTGTAGGACAGGAAGGATCTCAGAGACAATCCCTTGAACATTCTTCTTCGGTATGCTTCCGAGTTCCCTGAAGTCATCTACAATTAGATGGGATTTGCTAAGATGCAGTGTCGTTAGTGCTCATATGAACCATCACCACGGGATCCTTTCCCATCAACTTCTAAACTCTATCCAATCTTCAAGAGATATCTCATGTCTTGGCTCCCAGAAGGTAGTATGCCTTCTTGGTATCTATTCAATCCTCTTGTGCTAAGGCAAGACCAAGTATACCTAGACCATTCCTAACAGGTGTTTGTCTAACCTGTTCTTAAAAACTCCCAAGGATGGGAATTCTTCAAAATCGATAGGTAACCTGTTCCTGTGACTAACAATCTTTATACTTTTCCTAATATCTAATCTAAATCTCCCTTGCTGCAAACTAGATCAATTACTTTTTGTCTTACCCTCAGTGGACATGGAGAACAAGTAATCACTACCCTGTTTACAATAACCTTTGACAACCTATAGCAAATACATTTTTATTCAGTCAATCTGGCTCATGGGGAAGAATTCTGAATGTTGGACACAGGCTTATTGGCCAACAATTGTTGGTCAGTGGCCTGATGACTGAATACATAAGCTAAGGGTGAAGCCTGGTCCCACTGTGGTCAATGGGAATTTTGTTGTTGACTTAAATGTGCCCAAGATTTCACCCTTAGGCCATGGCTGCACTACACAGATGATCAACACTGCTGTGGTTGATCTTCTGGGGTTTGATTTAGTGGGTCTAGTAAAGCCATGCTAAATCAAGCTCAGAGGGCACCCTGGTTGACTCCGGTACACTTGCTCCTCACGACGAGTAAGAGAAGCCGACAGGAGTATTTGCTCCTGTCAACCTCCCGCTGTGTGGACGGCTATTTAAGATACATTGACTCCAGCTATGAAATTAATGTAGCTTGAGTTGTATATCCTAAATTAATATTCTGCTCTAGAGTAAACCAGGTCCTAGTGTATAAAAAGATTCATTAGGTAGGCTTTGTCTTATCTGGCTATTGTGGTGTTATGACAAGAGATCTCCAAGAGCTTTTGGGGGGGGTCCTATCATCCTGAGCTGAGGTTTTATAGCTTTCACAAGCTGGGCATGGGGCTGGCAGTAGTTGGATGGCAAACTTACCATTCACACCAAGAAATGGCAAGGGGCAATTCCTACTGGATCAATAGAAGAGTACTGGGTTAGTTGCCTGCCAGATTGGTTTTCAGGGCTGTTACAGGTCTCATTAACACTTGGGCTATGTCTACACTGGCAGCTTCTTGCACAAGAACTCTTTGTGCAAAAACTCTTGTGCAAAAACTCTTCCACAAGAGAGCGTCTACACTGGCATGTGCTTTTGCAAAAGATGTGCATTTGTGCAATAGCATCTGTGGCAATGTAGACGCTTTCTTGCGCAAGAAAGCCCTGATGGCCATTTTAACCATAGGGGCTTCTTGCGCAAGAAATTCTTGTTCCCTGTCTACACTGGCCTCTTCTGGAAGAGCTCTTGTGCAGGAGGACTTCTTCCTGAGAGGGAGCGTCAAGAGAGTTCTCGCGCAAGAAGCCCTGATTATCTACAGTACAACGTCAGTTTACTTACGCAAGAACACACGGCCAGTGTAGACAGGCGACATGTTTTTGCGCAAGAGCAGCCGTTTTCGTGCAAGAACACGCCAGGATAGACACAGCCATGGTGTTAAAATGAAGCTTTTGCATGATGACCTTATTTACAAATGGTAAAAGCATGACCTCAAATGAATGTCTCTCCTTTTCCCTGTCCTTGGGAATCCCTCCAGGCTGCAGAGATCTCTCTAAGGTCTTTTTAATGACAAAAGAAGTATAAGTTGAGCAATCTTTGTCTCCCCACCGCTCATCACCGGGGTTCATAGTTCACCCCCAGGATCACGGTGGCCTGCTCCATCCTGGTGAGTCTGCACAATCCAAGACCTACCTTCATCTCTTGTGACCCTCGTTCCTCTTGCCACCAATCCTACCAGCTGACTGGACCCTTGCTTCAGGTCTCTGCAGGAAAGCAGCAAGGGAAAGAAACAAGTCAGAGAACAAACAATTACATTAGGGACCAGAACCCAAGTCTCTCAGCTTGGCACAGCCCTCTGTGGACTCTTATGCCGTCTTATACACACAGAATCCAGCACTTTATTGAGTTTATATAACACTAAGCAGTGAGGCAGCCCCTGTTGAAACCAAATCCTGGTTGATTTTTTTTTTCCATGAAAGAAACAGAAACAAACAGGGATTTTAAAAAGACATAAACATCGTTCAGTTGTTTAGCTGAATTTCAAATGCCTGAAAGGTGCTGACAGAGGCCACTCCAGGCCAGACTGCCTCTTTAACGGCTCTTCCACACGCTAGAGCAGAACTTGGTTTGACGAGGTGCATGTCCAACTCAAACGGGCAAACGCCGAAGGGAGGTGAAGTAACTTCAGCCAGGCTCAGCTATACTTGGCACATTCTTCTGCACTTTCCCTGCAGTGGGTTCATCCCACCCCGAGTCGCTTTTGCTAACCCGTTAGCCCTCCTCTCTTCGACACCTACCCACTTCTTCCCATGTCACCGGGCAGACCCCCTTCCTTCAACACCCCGGTGCTCACCCGTGGGTAACTGTCCCTCACACTCCGGCATTTCTGGAATGTAAATATTGAATTAAAAAATCAACACTGGCTCTTCCCCTAGGGTTTATAGTTTTCTGTGTGGGCAGATGGCCTGGCTCTTGTCCCAACCCAGGAGAGTTACACCCACCATCCCCCTCCTGAGATCATGTGACTCCCTGTGGCTTGGGAGTACTGCATGAGACACCCATTAGAGCTTTGGGGGGGAGGTGAAGCTGCCTTGTGGGGGTGCTAGCTCCCTGCTCCACCTCTTAGAGCCACGCTCGCTGCTCTCAGCCGCCTCCCCGTGGATCCAGCTAGGGTGGCAGCGTGGGGAGCGGGGCCTGAAAGCTTGATCAGGGCCATGTAGGAGGGCTGAGAGCTGGACTCGCAGGGTATGTCTAGACGACAGGCTTTTGTCGACAGAAGTCTTGTCAACAGATACTGTCGACAAAGCTTCTGTCGACAAAGAGCATCTAGACTACAGCCAGTTCTGTCGACAAAACAAGCCGCTTTCTCGACGTGACAGTGTAGACGCAAAGGACAGTGTAGATGCAATAACGCCTTCTGTCAGAACTCTGTCGACAAAAGGCGTTATTCCTCGTAGAGTTCTGTCGACATTATGGCAACAGAACTCAGCGGCAGTGTAGACGCAGGTATAGTTTTGTCGACAAAAGTCCACTTCTGTCGACAAAACCCTGTAGTCTAGAGACACCCCCAGCCCTAGCCAGGACTGCAGCTTCACTCCATAGCCAGCACCCCAGCCATTTTACCACTCTATTCCACCCACGGCCCCCTTTCCACCCACAACCCCACCACTGTTCTGCCAGTTCCCCCATAGCCCTGGCCCTATTCCATCCCTCCACTTCACCTCTTCCTTCCGAGGCCAGTCTTACACCTTACACACCCTTAGGCACAGCATTGTTAGTGCCCCCTGCCTGCAGATGACCACAGTTGTAGAGCTAAGGTGCCCCTAGAATGCCAGTACCCCAGGCATGCACTTACTGTGCCTAATTGGAAATAGAGTCCTGGCTATACCCCTGCTCACTCCTCTTTGTTCTCTTGCCCCAAAACCAGAAAGGGACTAGGTGGGGATTGAGCACTTCTCCATCCCGGGCACGTGTAGCAATGGAGATTTGCCTGGGGGTCCTAAATTGACCAGGGCCCTTGGGACTATGTCGTGATCTGCCTCTGCCTCCTATCCTGTGGTGCAAGGGCATAGCCTCCCCCATCCTCCATTTCATGCTGCCTGTGGGTTAGGGCTCCAGGGTATGTCTACACTACAAAGTTAATTCGAACTAACAGACGTTACTTCGAATTAACTTTGATAGGCGCTACACATGCAAACCGCTAGTTCGAACTTAATTCGAACTAGTGGAGCGCTTAATTCGAACTAGGTAAACCGCATTCTACAAGGACTAACGCCTAGTTCGAATTAACTAGTTCGAATTAAGGGCTGTGTAGCCACTTAATTTGAACTAGTGGGAGGCTAGCCCGCCCCAGCTTGCCCTGGTGGCCACTCTGGGCACCACCAGGGAAACTCGTCTGCCCCCCTCCCGGCCCCGGAGCCCTTAAAGGGGCATGGGTTGGCTACGGTGCCCGTGCCAGGTGTAAGCCTGCCAGCACCCAGCCAGCAGACCCTGCACCTGGCACGGCTCGAGCCAGCCACCCGCTGCCACCCAGCCCTCCGCCTCTTCACGGGACCAGGCTGGCGGCTCCCGGGAGCCTGCCCAGGTCCGCAAGAGGCGGGCGCCCACCTGGTCTAGTGCGGACATCGTGGACCTCATCCACGACCTCTACACTAGGCACAGGAAAGTGGCCGTCTAGGGCAGGAGAGCTGCCAGCCTGGCCACCCAGGAGCAGGTGTGCATGAAAATCAGGGTGGTCCAGTGAGACCCCCGACCCTGAGCCCTGAGCTTAGAATGGCCGTACTGGGTCAGACCAAAGGTCCATCTAGCCCAGTAGCCTGTCTGCCGACAGTGGCCAACACTAGGGACCCTGGAGGGGATGGTCCGAAGACAATGACCAATCCATTTGTCTCGTGCCATCCATCTCCAGCCTTCCACAAACAGAGGTCAGGGACACCATTTCTACCCCCTGGCTAATAGCACTCCATGGACCCAACCTCCATGACTTTATCTCACTTCTCTTTAAACTCTGTTATAGTTCTAGCCTTCACAGCCTCCTGCAGCAAGGAGTTCCACAGGTTGACTATTTGCTTTGTGAAGAAGAACTTTCTGTTATTAATTTGAAGCCTGCTACCCATTCATTTCATTTGGTATCCTCTAGTCCTTCTATTATGGGAACTAATGAAGAACTTTTCTTTATGCACCCTCGCCACACCACTTGTGCTTTTATAGACCTCTATCATATCCCCCCTCCGTCTCCTCTTTTCTAAGCTGAGAAGTCCCAGTCTCTTTAGCCTCTCTTCACATGGGACCTGTTCCAAACCCTGATCATTTTAGTTGCCCTACCTTCTCCCACCTCCTTTTCCCAGTCTCCCTGAGTTTTGTTCAATTAAGAGAGTTTCTATTTTTGAACACGCATGTCCTTTATTTTGTACATCAGGAAGGGGGGCTAGGGAGGAGTAAGTGGAAGGAGGTGAGGGAGGAATGGGGTACGAGCCCCCAATGGGGAGGACTGGGGTGACTCCTTGGGGTGGAAGCTCTCCTGCAGCCCCCTGATTGATCCTCCCCCCCCCCCCCGGATGGCAGCCTGCGGCAAGTGCAGCCGGGCTGATGGCCGAGTGCTGTGATGTGCCAAGTGTGGGCACTCAGGGCACTCCAGGCCAGGACTGCTTGCAAGTGGGGAACCCCTGAGAACTGTCTGTCCAGGGTGGGGGTCGGGTCCCTTTAAGCACAGCCCTCGGCTAGCCTGAGACAGCAGCTCCACACTCTAATTCCTAATCTGATGCCCTGCCGGCACTGCTTCCGGCCATCCTTAACCTTGGTTCAGGGTCCACTCAATGTGGACATGCTAGTTCAAATTAGCAAAATGCTAATTCGAACTAGTTTTTAGGTCTAGATTCACTAGTTCGAATTAGCTTAGGGTAGACATACCCCCAGAGAGTAGGAAATGAGAAATTGCCAAATACTGACATTTGACCTTCCTCTGTCAACAAAGGTGCCAACAGCCTCTGTGGGCCCCTGGACAAGGTGTGTGTTGGGGGAAGGGCTCCACATACCTAGAAGGGGCAGGGCTGGGGGCAGCCCCTTTTTCCCTCACACATCCCATCTCTCCCTCCCCCCTCCACTCCATCAGCAGTCCTGTCAGTCAGAACTCCCAGGGTGTGTCTAGACTATTGGGTTTTGTCAACAAAAGTGGACTTTTGTCAACAAAACTATACCTACGTCTACACTATCGCCAAGTTCTGTCGCCATAACATCAAGCAGTTTTGTCAACGCCAGTAAACCTCATTCTACGAGGCGTAACGCCTTTTGTCAACAGAGTTCTGTTGACAAAAGGCGTTATTGCATCTACACTGTCCTTTGCGTCTACATTCTCATGTCGACAAAGCAGCTTGCTTTGTTGACAGAATTGGATGTAGTCTAAAAGCTCTTTGTCGACAGACGCCTGTAGTCTAGACGTATCCCCATAGAAGGAAACAGTCCCATCTGAGGGGCCCGAAGTGCTCTTAAACACTAACTAATTAGGGCACCAGGCAGGTAACATTATATAAAGCAGGATTCTGCTCTGTTACACTCGTGTAAACCAAGAGTAGCTCATTAGGCTTCATTGGCATTATTCCTCATTTACACTGACATAAATAAGATTTGTTCCTCTTGGTTTCTGAGGACAGGACAAGGAGTAATGGGCTTAAAGTGCAGCAAGGGAGGTTTAGATTGGACATTAGGAAAAAATTCCTAACTGTCAGGGTGGTCAAATATTGGAATAAATTGCCAAGGGAGGTGGTGGAATCTCCCTCTCTGGAGATATTTAAGAACAGGTTAGATAGACATCTGTCAGGGATGGTGTAGACGGAGCTTGGTCCTGCCTTGAGGGCGGGGGGCTGGACTCGATGACCTCTCGAGGTCCCTTCCAGTCCTATGATTCTATGATTCTATGATTCTATAAGATCAGAATTAGGCCCAGTAGATCTGGGACTTGTGGAGACAAAAATCTCAGAGCTAGATCCTCAGCTGGTGTAAATAAGCATCACTCCATAGACGTCACCAACCTGTTGACAGAGGAGACCCAGAGCTAACTGGGACTGGTGTTGCAACTGTTGAATGTGGTTGCAATTATGTTAAAAGTCAGCCCAGATGCACCTCTATGATGTGGGGACATCTAACACATGTCCTATGTGTTCAAAACAATTCAGGGGACCAAGCTCTCGCTGCCGAAATGAGTGTTTCACAAATTATAATGAAACTCGAAGGAGGGAGATGTAATTCTCCAAAATGGTGAACAGCCAGGGCAAAACTAAAGTCAAAGTTATTCATTTCCACTTATTTCCATCCAAACCTGAGATGCTTAGGGTCTTGTTTTTATAGCACTTCATATGTTCCAAGCACTGCTCCACGTTACTGCTTTGCCTCTGTGAGTGCTTGGCGTTTCTGTACCTCTGACCCAAGGTATCTCAGGTGAGAAGCCCAAGAAAGGAGGAACATATAACCAATGGCCCAACTGAGAGAGAGCTGATGTAAGTGACTTTCTCAGCATCACACAGGTTCTCTGTTGCAGAGGGAGGAATAAAATCCAATTCTGCAGGGTGGCATTCAATTGAATGGAATTTCCTGAATTGGGTCTTGTGGAGCAAAACAGGATGTGATCCTGTTAAATGAAAACTGTGGCCTAACACACGTCAACCTTCAGTCTAGCATTCACCCACTTCTCAGGGCTTGATTTTTGTCAGTCTAATGGTCTTTTCGTGTATTTTTTGCATGTAATTTATGTTACCACAGCACCTATCAAGAGCAGGGCCCCACTGTGCTAGGCACAGTACAGGCAGAGCCGGAAACAGTCCTTAACCCCAAAGAATCTACAGTCAAAATAGAGAATCCACAGGAGGAGAGGAAAGAGGTGCTCAGACTTGCCCAAGGTTACACAATAGTTGAGAGACAGAGCTAGGAGATGCCAGCTCTCTTCAATTGCAATTTAAAGACCCAGGCCTTAACCCACAGAGCTCCTGAAATTAACAGCCTATCAATAGGGATTTACAAGCTGCTCATCATGGCAGCAATCATAGAATCAAGGGTTGGAAAAGATCTCAGGAGGTCATTGAGTCCAACCCCCTGCCCAAAACAGGAACAACCCCAACTAAATCAACCCAACCAGGGCTTTGTCAAGCTTGGACTTAAAAACCTCTAGGGATGGAGATTCCACCACTGCCCTAAGGAACCCATCCCAGTGCTTCCCCACCCTCCTAGTGAAATAGTTTTTCCTAATATCCAACCTAGACCTCCCCCACTGCAACGTGAGACCATTGCTCCTTGTTCTGTCATCTGTAACTACTGAGAACAGCCTCTCTCCATCCTCCTTGGAGCCCTCCTTCAGGTAGCTGAAGGCTGCTATCAAATCCCCCCTCACTCTTCTCTTCTCTTCTCTTCTCTTCTCTTCTCTTCTCTTCTCTTCTCTTCTCTTCTCTTCTCTTCTCTTCTCTTCTCTTGATTAAATAAGACCAAATCCCTCAGCCTCTCCTCTTAATCATGTTCTCCAGCCCCCTAATCATTTTTGTTGCCCTCTGCTGGACTTTCTCAAATGCGTCCACATCCTTTCTGTAATGGGGGGCCCAGAACTGGATGCAATACTCCAGATGTGGCCTCACCAGTGCCAAATAAAGGGGAATAATCACTTCTCTAGATCTCCTGGCAATGCTCCTCCTAATTCACCCTACTATGCTGGTAGCCTTCTTAGCTACAAGGGCACACAATGTATATAAGCATTGACTTTGCTACTTCACGGTGTGCTGCCTCCTCTGTGTAAAGCCATTTTCTTTATTTAATTCACAACTAGTGGGCTCAAAAACATCTGCCCAGGCTCCTAATGCTTGAAGGTGTCTGCACAAGTAGAAGAAAACAAAAGGGAACAAGCCAAGTCATTTCCCAGATTCCCAGCCCAACTGAGGAGTATCTCTGGAAAGTTGCTGCTGACTCTTCTGCTGGTAAGAGTATGAACTTGTAGAAAGCCGAGAGGTTTTGGCTCTCCGGTATTGTTCTGTCTTTTGTCACTCAGCACTCCAGGTAACGCTGATCCCCAGCCAAGGAACATATTGTAATAACTGCCCGCGGACACCAGCTCTCCAGCTTGGCACCTTGTTGGTTGAACAATGTGTTTAAATAAACTCGTACTGTCATTAAATGCTGCAGTTTAATTGCAAGCTCTCTGGCCTGCTGGGAGAGGATTTTTTGGAAACAGAAGTAGAACAGCACTGTGCAAGAGCTGAAGCTTTCGAGCCTTAATTAGGCCAGGTCTACACTACAGCTGAAGGTTGGCTTAGTGTACACAATTCCAGCTACATAAAAAACATAGCTGGAGTAGACATCCTGAAGCCAAGCTTTAGGCCATCCTCACAGCAGGAGGTTGACAGGAGAAATGCTCCCTTCAACTTCCCTTACACTTCATGAGTAGAAGGATTTTCGGCATTGACGGGAGCTCACTCCTTGTTCAATTTAGTGGGTCTTTACTAGACCTGCTAAATCAAATACCAGAAGATCAACAGTGTCGATATTCTCTGAAATCCAGACGTGGCCTTAGCAACCTTAAATGTAGGCAGCAGCACAGTAACCCTGATGACCGGGTATTCAGAAACCAAGTGCCATGCTACCACCAAGTGAAGAATCACTTAGGGTATGTCTACACTACAGCGTTATTTCGAAATAGTTATTTCAAAATAGCTTATTTCGAAATAACGCATCTACACACAAAATGCATTTCGAAATAGTGTTTTACTATTTTGAAATAGTGCGTCCACACTGAGTGGATGCTGAATCGCATTTAAGGCCAGCCGGAACCAGGTCCGGCAGGGCATCAGGGCAGGAGTTACTTTGTGTGGCTGCTGCCTGAGGCTATCTGAGGCCTGTGCTTAAAGGGACCTCCCCTGGACAGCCAGTTCTCAGCTTTCCCTGCTTGCTTGCCTACCTCGATGAGGCACAGCAAAGCATTTTGTCTCTGCCTGCTCTGATTGCCCTCATTCGGGACACCAAAGAACTCTGTAACATGGAGCCAGAACTGCCCCGGGCACACTGATCCTTCTCGTGGATGCGTTGCTGTGAGCCTGGCTGCACTTTCTGCAGGCTGCCATCCGGGAGGTCCATCGGGGGGCTGTCAGTATCCAGGAGGCCCTGCGGGAGAGCTTACACCCTGAGGAGCACTAAAAGCCTCCCTGGTCTGCCCCACTGAGGGCTTGTGCCTCATTACTCCCTCAAGTCCTTCCACTTACTGCTCCCTAACCCCCTTTCCTGATGTCAAATAAAATACATGTATTTTCATGAACACAAACTCCCTTTATTTAACGAAACTGAGGGGGGGGGAATGAAACTCTGGTGAGACTGGGGAAAGGAGGCAGGAGAGGGGAGAAGAGAGGATGGGAGAGGGGAAGGGGAAACTTGGGAGGAGGGAGCTGGAAGGGGGAAGCAAGGGGAAGAAGGGGGAAGGGAAGCTCAGGGTTCAGGATTGGGGGTCTCGCCGGACCAACTTGATTTTCATGCAAACCTGTTCCTGGGTTCTCATGTGGCCTTTGGTGGCCAGGCTGGCAGCTATCCTGCCATAGATGGCCACGTTTCTCTGTGTAGTGCGGAGATCATGGACTTTGGGGGCATCCCCCAAACCTGAATAAGGTCCATAATCTCCACCCTGGATCAGGAAGGCACCCGCCTTCTCTGGGCCCTGGCAGGCTTCTGGGAGCTGGCAGACTGCTCCTGGGGAGTGGTGGAGGGCTGGCTGCCAGTGGCTTGCTGGCTCATGTTTTGGGGCCACTGGGTCGGGGCAGTGACTGCTGGCTCTGGGCTGGCAGGCTTGGAGCTGGCACAGGCACTGTGGCCAGAGTCAACCCCTTTAAGGGCTCTGGGGAGGGAGGAGGAAGAGGAGTGTTCTTGGATGAGGCTGGAGCGGCCACCAGGGCACCCTGGGAAGGCTGGAGGCCCCCTATTTCAATATAAATGTCTACACAGCACTTACTTCAAAATAGCTATTTTGAATTTGGCGTTATTCCTCTTGGAATGAAGTTTACCAAATTCGAAATAAGCGCTCCGCTATTTTGAATTAATTTCAAATTAATTTCGAAATAGCGGTTTGGCTGTGTAGACACTAGTAAAGTTATTTCGAAATAACGGCTGTTATTTCAAAATATCTTTGCTGTGTAGACATATCCTTAGTTGTCCATGTAAAAGAAAGTTACATAAAATGACTCTGCTGGTAGCTACCACTCAGATTTCAGCGATTTGATTTCTAATCCCAGCTCTCCCACTAACTCATCACAGCCTTGTCTTGCAAAATAAACCTGAAAACATGTTAACTAACCCCAATGGAGACAAGGCCAGGCATATGTTAAGCTGGCGGGGTAAACCTTAGGCCGGCAGTCCTAAGGCATTGGAACCATATATGATCTTTAGGTTCATGACTCAAGCATGGACTGTGGGCCCAAGTTTGTCATAGTGTTCAAGGGTCTTACTCCACAAATCATTGCATTCATCACAGTTTGGGCTCCAGCACAATGTTTTGCGGAGCAGCGTCAATCCCTCTGCATAGGTTCCCTAACATTTCCCATGGTAAATATGATTCAGGCCATTTCTTTGAAGAACTGGTATAAAGGAGGAATTTTAAAATGAGAAGGAGGATCAATATTTCACTGACCATTTTAATTCTGGTATTTGCTCATTTTTGACTGGTTGGCTTTGCAACCTATGCAATGGTCTTCTAATGCAATATTTCTGTATGCAGTAGATTAATATTATGTATTATGCTTATGGTAGCACCCCTAGATTGAATAGACACAAATTTATAGGCTTTCTGAAAGCCAATAGCTTAGTAATTAGATAGAGCTCCTCAATGGGGTTGCATGGGGTGGAATTCAGGACAGAAACTGACCCTTTGCATTTATGTGAATAAAATATTCCATAGTTCTGGATGTGTGCACCCCACTAGAGGCTGACATTGGCTTGTGAATGCAAGGCAAGTCATTGCTCCTTATACCCCAATCTACTGTGAGTCATCACAAAACACCATGAGATGATGATACAAATTCTGCTCTGCCAAAAATCCGGAGCAGTTCTTATGAAATTGCACAAAGGTCTGACTTCTTCAGAAATCTTCTGGTTCACGAGAAACTGGCATGGACACAGTTAGGTTTTTCGGAGTCAATTTGTTTTCTAAATGGCTTGTTTCCATTCAGGCCCAGGAGAGATGCACTCTTCTTTTGACAACTACCAGCCAACTTCTATTCTCAGTTCAACCGGCATAAGTCTCTAAAAACGTATCTCTTAGGGTATGTTTACACTACCACCCTAGTTCGAACTAGGGTGGTAATGTAGGCAACCAGAGTTGCAAATGAAGCCCAGGATTTGAATTTCCCGGGCTTCATTTGCATAAAGCCGGCCGGCGCCCTTTTTAAATGTCCGTGCCACGCGGCTACACGCGGCACCGACAAGGTCGTTCGGACTAGGCTTCCTAGTCTGAACTACTGTTACTCCTCGTTTCACTAGGAAGCCTAGTCCGAACTACCTAGTCCGTGCCGCGTGTAGCCGCGCGGCACGGAGTCCTCACTAGTGGACATTTAAAAATGGCAGCGCCCGGCTTTATGCAAATGAAGCCCGGGAAATTCAAATCCCGGGCTTCATTTGCAACTCCGGTTGCCTACATTACCACCCTAGTTTGAACTAGGGTGGTAGTGTAGACATACCCTTATTGTGTTATTCAGGAACTAGAACGTTTGGTGCATCAAAGATGGCAACACCTACTGTAATCGAAAAAAAGAAAGATTCTTCTTACATGCCTAGCTGTTGTTATTGCTGTATGCCGAGGTGGGGAACCTTTTTTGAGTAGGGGGCCGCTGACCCACAGAAAAATCAGTCAGGGCTGCACACAAGTGAGAAGTGGGGGGGGGAAACCCTCACTGTGGCCCCCGACTGAGAAGAAGAAAGACACTCCCCACATTCTCCTCACACACCAGAGCCTAGGGGGGCCCAGCCCAGCAGATTTTGTGTGCTCCAGCCCCATAGGGAGGCAGCAGGGGGGACTGTAACACCAGAGCAGACTTTCCGATGCTGGGGAGGTCCCTAAGCCTTGGGGGCCAGATCCAGGCAAGCCGAGTCCAGGACCTGAGGTTCCCCACCCCTGTATGCTTTTCAGTCTAATTACCCTGTACTCACTACCATGATACCCAAGTGAATTAGGGGACAGTATATAGTACCTGAATTGTTTGGAGCTAGTAGGTTTGCTTAAGTCAGTGTCTCTCAATCTTTCTAATCTATTACGCCACTCTCAGGGGTCTGATTAGTTTTGTGCATGTCAAGTTTCACTTCATTTAAAAACAACTTGCTTACAAAATCAAAACACAGACGTGTCATAGCACTCCATAGGCGACTGCTGCCTACAAAGGAAGGGGTGCAGGGAAGGCCAACCAGAGAGATGGGGGAGGGGCATGAGGCAGCTCCCCATTTAGCAATCCAAATTTTCCCAGGGACACAGCACATCCTGGGCGCTACCACGAGTTGCCGATTTACCGCTCTATTGCTAGAAACTGTTGGCTTTCTCATTTTCACCTTATCATTGTAAAATAAACAGATATCAACAGTGTACTCGCATTTCTGAGAGAGACATTCTGGGTGGCAGTGAAACAACAGCAACTATGAAGCTTTTCTCCACGTGGAGTCGATACCCGTCCTTTGGCTGGATGGCAGTCGTGGCAGAAAATGAGACACACACAAAGATATGTGGCCTCAAAAGGTAACAAAACATCGCCTGGCTCCCAAAGTCAGTGTCCTCAGGGCCAGTGTTAGGGAACAGCAAGCAGCAGGCCTCCTGGGGGGGAAGGGGAAGGGGACAGTTGCCCTGTGGCCTGGCAATTCAAAAGGGCCTGGGACTTCTGCAGCAGTGGCTCTCAGAGCCCCTGGCCCTTTAAATCGCTACTGGAGCACTGTGCTGTGCACTCCAGACAGCTCTTAGACCTGCCAGAGGAGGCTGGGGCATAAATCACAAATCGGGTGGAAGGAAGGAGTTAAACTAACAGGCACCCAGCTGGCTGCGGGACACTCCCTGACTGGATGGGTCATGCAGCACAAGATTCCTCCCTAATGTTCTCTCCTCCTGGCTTTGAGCCCCTTCTTCCAGTGGCCTGCCCCTCTCTCACCACTCAAGCCAAACATTACGCTGCTTGGCTGACTAGGGAGAGTCGAGGAGCGTGGCCCTCAGCTTCCCTTCCATGCTCGCTCTTCCCTACACATGTGAAAAGAGGGGAGGCAGAGCTGGGGCCCCTGTGGGGAGCAGGCCCACCCTTCAGGAAAGCTCAGGTGTGACCCGGTTTCTGACACAGGATAGAGGAGCCCGACCCTCAGACAACTTTGTGCAGACTTGAAGCAGGAGCCAAGCGGTTGTCGTCTGACTGAGGGGGCTGTAGCTTCTCTACCAGCCCCTGCTGAAGTCAATGTGGGTCTTCCTATTACCTTTCCGAAGGTTTGGGACACCCAGCTATGCATGCTCCTTGATCTCCATTGCCTTTACCCTGGGTTTATTCTTCCCTGAGGTCAGTGCTGGGGGTGAGGGAAGGGAACTTCCCTTTCAAGCCATTGTTTAAGAAATAAGGCCTGCAAAGGGATTACTTGATTAAAAAAGAGGCACTTCTGCTGCCAAGACCCCGCCTTTCTGTATGAGCAACGACACGTCATTCGGTCGACATTTCATTTCTCCAATGTGCCAGCTGCTTCGCTCTGAAAGGCCGTTCTGTGCCTAGGCGCCTGGTGCACTAAGGCCTTCTGTGCTCTGGATCTCTGAGAGAACATGGTTCCCATGCCAGCTATGGGGTACACACTTCAATCAGCAGCAGATGCCACACAATTCCACACCCGGTCACTGTGCAAAGCCACGGGTACATGCAAACCAGAACAACCCCTGCCCCTTTCCCCAGCCGGCACAACACCGAGAACAATGTGGGGCTCAAGGAAGGTCATGTACAAGGGAAAGGCTAGAGGCCAGTCACAGGACATCTGTGAGGGAGGATGTGAGGCTGCAGCCTTCCTAGACCCTTGTCCCACCTCAGGGAAGGACAAGAAAGGCCAGGTAGCGGTGAGCGAAGCCTCCTCAGGCCGCCCTTCCCATTCGCAATAGGCACTGACCATGGTACCTGAATCCTATTTCCACAGCAGGCTTAACCCATGGTGGGTGGGTGGCCTTGTGGTTTAACTTGTGGAACATCTGCACCCAGTTCCCATCTGCTGTAGCCTATAGAACGCAAGCACTGTCTGGCTCTGGAGCGGTGTGTGCAGCACCTCTTGTGGTGTGATCCCGCTGTCAGCTTGGCCTGCTCATGTTCCTGCAGAACTGTGCAGCCAGGTGATGCCTTCCTGGACCTAGTGGGGAGGGAAATGTGGGTTTCTTCCTGACGCCAGCAGGCAATCAACGTATGCCCTGGCGCAGGAGCTTTGCTTGCCTTTGGAACCATCGTGAAGGCCGGATCCAGTGTTGCTAGAGATTCCTGCTGAAAACTTGGCCGACGACAACTCAACTGTCCCCTCTCCTGAGAAAACAAAATACATCCCTGGGGAACACTTAATAGACAGCATTCCCCCACTCCCAGCCTTGAGACTATGTACAAAGCAAGGACAACAGGCGTGGAGGAGGAGTGAAACGGCTTCACAGAATATACCTTGGGAAGCCAGTAGGGAGCTTTTGGTCTCTGACGACGCACATTGGATCAGACCCCCACCACCCAGAGCCCCTCGTCAGTAGCCTCAGCCCTGGGTGCCCAGGGGAAGTGTGAAATCAGGCCATGTGTTCCCCTGCTGCCTCCCTGTGTGCAGCCCGGGCCTAGCTGGTGAGGGGAAACGGGACGGGCTGGGTTTGGTCAGCCTGACAAAGCGAGGCTGAGAGGGGATCGGATTGCTCTCGGGTGCATGGTGGGGAGCATCTGAGAGCGGGAAGAGCCAAAGGGCAGCACTGGCACAAGACCAAATCGGTGTAATGTGGTTGCCACGAGGCTCAGGTTGGCTTTTGAAGAAGAAGGCTGTGAACCACTAGAGCAGAGAGGCTCTAGAGCAGCCCCCCAATGGGGGGCAAACAACTTAATTAGTTTAAAGAGAGCAGGACAAATTTGAGTGGGATTGGATGACAGGGTTGCTTATGATAGCGGGGTGCCTGGCAGCCTTTGGGATCCCTTCTGGTTGATATCTATGCTCCTAACTATCATGCTTCAAGGCTTTGAGCCGATCATCTGTAGGGGTCAGGAAGGGATTCACCCCTCTCTCCTTTCCCCCTCCCCCCTGCCAATATTTTTTGTTTGGTTTTAAAAACCTTCCTCTTTCTGAGGCATGAGAGAAGGCCCCTGCCGGCGATGGGATACTGGGTGGGATGGGCCAGAGCTCAGCGGCAGCTCTGAGCTTTCTTTCTCTCTCAGTTGCTTGGTTGGCTGGAGCTCCCTGAATGCCGCGAATCAGCTGTTCACTCACTGAGAGGGCAGGGGAGGAGTTGGCCAGCAGGACCAGCAGCGGGCAAGAAGCTCCGGAGGAGGAGGGAGGAGCTTGGCTGCTGGGGGTACTCTGCACCCACTAATTTTCCCCTGTGGGTGTTCCAGCCTTGGACAATCCACAGAGCTAGCACCTAAGACAAACTCCCTACTCTCTAGGGGTCCAAGCCACAGGACAGGACCTTTATTATCATATGAGATCTTGCATAGTGACAGTCACCGGTACTGGACGTGGAGTTACCCAGCCAATGCCTCTGGGGTGTGATATCGCTGCTGGAATTAGGCATTTTTGAATCCCCGTTGAGATAAGCCAATCAAGAGTGACAGCATCACCTGGGAGCTGCCTCAGAGCCGAGAATAGGTTTAAACCAAAACCTGGTCCTGCAATGGAACCGGCATCAAAGGGAGGAATTTTCAGCATGAGCATGGCCGCCTTCCCCGGAACGGGGAGGCCGGGAATGTTGTGAAATTGTTTTTACTGCTCACATTAAGATAACATCATTTAAACTGAATTGTTGGAATTCTGGAGCTTGGCACGGGGAATCCACTGGAGAAGTCCTTGTGTGCTGCGTGGCACGTTATTTTAATGCACCGTTGGGAGGCCTGCGTCCTTGCCAGCCGGATGAGGCTGTCACTTCCAAGTTCGCTGCCTTCCGAGTAAACAATGGCAGTTGGTTCCTGCAGGCTCAGCCAAAACTGCACAGGATTTGATTCACCCCATCCAATCAGCCAGGCCGAGGACTTTGTGTGATGATGCCACCTGTACAGCCTGAATTTGGGGTCCCTGCATCGAAAAGTATGAACTTCTCCTAGCAAAGGGACCAGCTTCACTAGCCGAGGCCAGGAGTTTTTAATCTGTGGCCTCTGGACCCCTGGAGGCCCTCAGATTATGTCTCAGATTTCTGAGGGGGTTCGCACAGCCACTTAAAATCTTTTAAGGGCTAATGAGTGAAAAAAGATAGAAACCCACTGGCCTAGGCACTGTGGCAGAGTCACAAACGTCTGCACATGGATTAGCCACTAGATCCTGGTGACTGACACACTGCCCTACCTAATTTGACCCCACACTTCTAAGTCCTCATTGAATCTGCTCACTAGATTTTTCCCCATTGACGCAGCCCTACCTAAGGCACCTACAGATCAATTAGACACAGCTTTACAAATGTTTATCCATTTTATTTAACCCAGTCCTGCTTTAAATGGCCCTTGGTCTTGAGCTAGGGACCATGGTAAGGAGAAGCGGCCATGTGGCCTTCTCTGTGGCTTTTCTTATTTTAAATATTGTGGGCCACATGCTGATCTCAGTTCCACCGGTGTAAATCCAGGGTAATTCCCTGGACCTCAGACACTGATGTCAATGCTCAGCTATTGTTCTGTATTTCTCTCTTTTCCATAAAAAGTGATTAGCCAAAAGCAGTGTGGACTAAGAGCCCCACCTGGGTGTCAAGATACCAAGGCTTCAGTTCTGCGTCTGCTACTCGGGTGTATCATTTCAGCTCTCTGTACAGTGGAAATGTACATCCCTCATCTGTAAAGTGCTCTGAACTTTATCTATGCTATTTAACCACACAACAATAACAAAACAATTAGTCCCATTGTACAGATGGGGAGCTGAGACACAGAGAGGCAAAATGATTTGCCCAGGGCCTTACAATAAATCTGTAGCAGAGCAGGCAATTGAAACTAGGTCTCCTATCACCTAGGCTAGTACCCTACTCACTGGGCTAAGTAAGGGTGTCAGAGGCTGATGCAAAACATGTGTAAGACTAGGTGGTATTAGTCGCTTTAATCTCTTTTTCAGATGCAGCACCTAAACATGAGCACAGAGAAAAAGTCAGTTAGTTGGAAATCCAGCACCCCTTTAAGGAATGGGCCCTAGGAAACCAAGACGGAGCAATGTAGATTAGGGTTGAAGGCAAAGGGAAATGAAGTGGCAATTTAAATAATCTCCACTTCATTTAAATTAAAATGGCTGCCGTGCTGTGCCGATCAGCTGTTTGGCGGCTCAGAGCTGTAGTCTGGATGCTCCGCGGTCAACATTAAAGGCATTTGTCGACCTCCCTGTTATGCATTGTGGGATGAGGTTTACCGGGGGGGTCAACAAATGCCTTCAATGTTAACCGCGGAGCGTCCAGACTACAGCGCTGTGCCGCCAAACAGCTGATCGGCACAGCGCAGCAGCCATTTTAATTTAAACGAAGCGGCGATTATTTAAATCACCGCTTCATTTCCCTTTGCCCAGTAAACAAATCTACATGGCTCCACTAACAGAGCCATATAGTCTAGACATACCCTAAGAGAATCCATTTCTCATTGCCATTCCCCTTGGCAGTTCCTTTCCTCAGGAACTGTGAAGCTGTCAACCTCCACCATACATGCTCATGAAAGCCAGAGCCAGGTTCTCAATGCCACATGGGCAAAGCCCAGGCTGGGGAGCGGCTTCACATCTTGCAGCTCCCAGAACTCACTGCTGCAACATGACTTTCCCGGGGGCTGTGTCTATACACTCCTGAAACAGCTATTTCAAAATTAGCATATTCCTCTTCACAGGCAGGAGTTATTGTTTCGAAATAACAAGCCCATTATTCTGAAATAACAGGCTTGGTAGTGTGGACACTCCCCTTGTTGTTACGAAATAAGGGGAGTTATTTTGAAATAACTCCCCAGCGTAGACATGCCCAGAGAAACAACACAGCTGGGGAAAGGAGAGGTGGACAAGAAGTGAAGGCAAGAAAGAGGCGTGTGGAAGGGGGAGAATAAGGAAATGTATGGGAAGAGAGGAATACACAACCCTGCCTGCTTTGAATTCATTAGGGAGCTGGAGGGACTCTAGTTATTTACCCTGTGGGAGTTTCTCCGAATCCATGGCGAGGAGTGACTTTATTAAGCTCTGGCTAGCTGGCCGGCTGCCTCTCTATGCACATACGCACCCTGCCCCGTCTCTGTCTTTTGCTCCTGGTGCTGAAATACTTGAAACTGGAGTTGAAATATTCCGCTGAGCCGCCCCCGTGTCATTGATTAAAGCGTGTTTGGATTCCGCGTTCCAAGGAGATGACATCACGCTGGTGCAATCTGCAATGCTGACACTGGCAAATTGATTACTTGGTGGATGGGAGAGATGCCATCTGGGATGCAGCGCGCCGATGAAAGACAGCAGGGGGAGCAAAGCTGGGCCAGTGAGGGACAAGGAAAGCTGGAGGGGGGGAAGGGAGGAGGGGGTAATTAACATGGGGGAGGGGTGAAAAGCAGGTTACAAAGTAAACCTGGAGCAGTCAGCTAAAGAACCAGGGTCCATGCGTACAGAGATGGAATTGCTAGGAAGAGACCACAGAGCCTTTCGCCTCTAGTTTTCCCCTTTGCTGCTGACCTAGATTTATAGGCACTGCAAGTCCTTCTCAGCCAGGGGGCTTAGGAGGAAAGCATAGGTAGTCACCATCCAGTTCAGAGTGGCCATGGCTAGAAAGAAAAAGGACTAGAAAGAAAATGTGTCTACGATGGTCATATGATACTCACCGGCTGTGTCTACACTGCACCCCTTTTCCGGAAAAGGGATGCAGATGAGACAAGTCGGAATTGCAAATGAAGCGGGGGATTTAAATATCCCCCGCTTCATTTGTATAAACATGGCTGCTGCTTTTTTCCGGCTCGGGGCTTTGCCGGAGAAAAGCGCCAGTCTAGACGGGATCTTTCGGAAAATAAAGCCTTTTCCGAAAGGTCCCTTATTCCTGATTCTAAGAGGAATAAATTCTTCATTTGCAATTCCAACTTGTCTCATCTGCATCCCTTTTCCGGAAAAGGGGTGAAGTGTAGACACAGCCACCATGTTTAGTCTGGTTCTAATGCAGAGGTCTCAAACTCAATTTACCTTAGGGCCAGTTCCAGCCCTCAAATGCTTGTAACAGGCCAGCCAGCACCTCCGTCTGGCAGGACTCCAGTGTGGAGGGGATCCCCTCCCCCCCACACTCCGTGTATCTCCCAGCCCTGCCTGTTGGCCTGTGAAATCCCCCCACAATCATGCATCCCCGGCCCCACTTGTGACCCCCAGCTGATTTAAAACTCTCCGTGGACCCTCGCCACCATCAGCAGCACAGCAGGGCTAGAGTGGCTTCTGGCGGCTGCTGCCAACCCGTCTTGTGTGCAGAGCCAGCCTGTCCATAGGTGTAAACTATGAAACTGACAAGACACCAGTGATGCCATCTCTCTTGATCATATGCTTCCTTATAACTGGGGCTTTTTTTTTTCCTCCTGGAAAGCCCCAGCCACATTATTAGAATTAAGCCAGATCTGGGATCTTCACTATCTGATGCCTCGTGCACTGCTATCCGCTGTGATTGCTGGCGCATGGTATGAGAAGAGAATCCCAGTCTTCTTTTTCTTTTTCTCTTTTTTAAAGAAGACTGTAGGGCTCATGGTCTGTGCAGAAAACCTGGACAATGTGTCCTCAGTTCACCCAAAGACCTCAAGCCCCAGATGCTAAATAAAGAGATTCTCAAGTGTATTTTTATCTGTGATTTCAAGGAGCCATTCTCTCTTTTTGGGAGTGGGGGTGATCCATGAGTTTTGAACGCTTGACGGTGGCAAGGCAGTACATGTAAAAGTTGATAGTGTCGCCCCATGTCCAGGGGCCCAGACGAAACTGACAGCTAAATCAGTGGGTGAAGATGCAGATCTCCTGCCCTTACACCTTTCCCCTGTCTATTAGACCTTGGCTCTAGGCTGGCTTTAGGCCGATTCGCTCGATTCCCCCGAATCGGGCCCCGTGCCTAAGAGGGCCCCGTGCCCTAAAGCAAGAGGGCCCCGTGCCCTAAAGCAAGAGGGCCCCGCGTCCTAAAGCCGGAAGTGTGCTGATGTGCCGGGCGCACTGCAGGAGGGGGCGTCGGCTCCAGAGGAGGAGAGTGGAGGCTTCCTTGCGCCGCAGGAGGGGTGAGTTGAGTGCAGGGGTTCTCCTGCGCCGTGGGAGGAGAAGTCGGCCTCTGGGTTTTGTGGGAAGGCGGGACTCTGCCCTGTAGCTGAGGATTTAAAGGGGCTGTGACTCTTTTTGTGTGTACTGGTTGTTTTTTTTTTGTTTTTTTTGCTCTACCCAAATTTGTGTGTGGTAATCCTGGCTGCCGGGACCCCGTCGAAATGGTTCGAATTGGGCCCCACACTTCCTAAAGCCGGCCCTGCCTTGGCCTGCAACCTTTTCAGCATCACAATTCACAGAAGCTTATGGGATCCTCTGCATCCTTGGAAACTGACATGAAACTGAATCCTTGCCCAGTCCTAATGCTGGGAAGTCCCTCCACCATGCCCTCATATTGGGTTCCTGCCTGCCTCCCCTTGCTTACCTCCATGTCCTCGTGCTGGGATCCTCCAACCCCACCCCGAGTAGCCGAACGTGAAACCCACCAGCCCCATCCCCCTGAGCATCAGCTCAGGCGACCCCTGACCAGCACGGTTCACATCACAGAGGAGGCAGCCAACACAGCTTCCCAGAGTGAGAGGCATCCTCTGCACCCGGGTCTATGTGTGTGCTGGGGACCTGGGTACTGCTGGGAGCTGTGTGCCCAGGTGAATCCCCACGCACTGTGCCCCTCCCCACTTCGGGCTGGCAGCCGGGTAAGCCTGAGGAAATAACTTTTTCAAAATATTGCGCAGGCCAGATTGGGGAAGTGTGTGGGCCACAGATGGCCTACGGGCTAGGAGTTTAAGACCCCCTGCTCTAATTAGCATGGCTTGCCGCTCAGCATACAGGCCACGGTGCATGGTCTAGTCAAAGAACTTTAACCCCCTGTTCTGGTGGAGGTGATTTGCAAACAGGGCTGATTTTTTTTAATGTGTTATTTCACAGATCATCTGTGTGAATTAATTTTAGCCTGTGAATCACTTTCAAACGGTTTGTCACAGATAACCGTACTCAGAGAGTAGTTATTAATGGTTCACAATCCTGCTGGAAAGGTACAACAAGTGGGGTTCCGCAGGGGTCTGTTTTGGGACCTGCTCTGTTCAATATCTTCATCAACAATTTAGATATTAGCATAGAGAGTACGCTTATTAAGTTTGCAGATGATACCAAGCTGGGAGGGGTTGCGACTGCTCTGGAGGACAGGGCCATAATTCAAAATGATCTGGACAACACAGGATGAAGTTTAATAAAGACAAATGCAAAGTGCTCCACTTAGGAAGGAACAATCAGTTTCACACATACAGAATGGGAAACGACTGTCTAGGAAGGAGTATTGCAGAAAGGGATCTAGGGGTTATAGTGGACCACAAGCTGAATATGAGTCAGCAGTGTGATGCTGTTGCAAAAAAAGCAAACATGATTCTGGGATGCATTAACAGGTGTGTTGTGAGCAAGACACAAGAAGTCATTCTTCTGCTCTACTCTGCGCTGGTTAGGCCTCAGTTAGAATATTGTGTCCAGTTCTGGGCACTACATTTCAAGAAGGATGTGGAGAAATTGGAGAGGGTCCAGAGAAGAGCAACAAGAATGGTCAAAGGTCTAGAGAACATGAGGTATGAAGGAAGGTGGAAAGAATTGGATTGTTTAGATTAGAAATGAGAAGACTGAGGGGGAACATGATAGAAGTTTTCAGGTATCTAAAAGAGTATCATAAGGCCTCTGAGGATAGAACAAGAAGCAATGGGCTTAAACTGCAGAAAGGGAGGTTTAGGTTGGACATTAGGAAAAATTTCCTAACGGTCAGGGTGGTCAAACACTGGAATAAATTGCCCAAGGAGGTTGTGGAATCCCCTTCTCTGGAGATATTTAAGAGTAGGTTAGATAAATGTCTATTGGGATGGTCTAGACAGTATTTGGCCCTGCCATGAGGGCTGGGGACTGGACTCAATGACATCTCAAGGTCCCTTCCAGTCCTAGTAGTCTATGATTCTATATTCTCTGTTCACAATTCCTTATGTCATTTGGCTGGTTCCCAAAGCTGTGCCTCTGCACCCTGATTGAACTGACCAATCTCCCCTGCTTCTTTTAGTCACTAAGGGCATGTCTACACAGCAGAGCTAATGTCAAATTAAGCTACGGAACTTCATCTTATGTCACTTGCATAGCTGAAGTCAAAATAGCTTAATCTGACTTTTGGCGCTGTCTACACAGCAGGAAGTCAAAGGGAGAACACGCTTCCTTCAACTTCCCTTACTCCTTGTCAAATGAGAGTTACCAGGAGTTGGAGTAAGAAGTCCTCCAGTCGACAATATTTCGACATAAAGGCTTGTAGTGTTATTCTGAAATAACACTGCTATGTAGACACACCTAAAATTAATTGAGTTGTGTCACAAAACAGATCTAGTTCCTTCTTTAAACAAATTTCAGCTACAGGCCCAAAATTCACATGAGAAAAATGTGGCAGGTGCAAATGTTCATGAAAAATTTGCAAACAAGGCCAAATTGAACAGAGATTCAAATTTACAGTAGCATTTGTGGGTCATTTTCCTACTCTTTGACCATTATTTTTGTTGCATGTATGCACACACACAGTAACACAGTAATACCTAAGGAGTCCAGCTGAAACCAGGGCATTAGGACTGTATGTACACAGACATACAAAGAGAAAAATTCCTGGAAACTTTTAAAATACACCCAAATGAAGGAACACATTAAAGGAATACCCCAACTTTAAATAAAATATAGTAATAGGAGCAACAATGCCACCATGTCTAAACAACGGAGCAGAAAAGGATGTTAGATGCAAAAAGGCATCCTTTAAAAACTGGAAGTCAGGTCCTACCAAGGAAAATAGAAAGGAGCATAAACTTTGGCAAGTCAAATGTAAAAGTATAATGAGGCAGGTCAAAATGGAAAAAGACACAAAAACTAGCAGCAACATTTTTTTTAGGTAAATAAGAAGAAAGCCTGCCAAACATTCAGTGGGACCATGGGATGATCCAGTTGCTGAAGGAGACATTGCAGAGAAGCTAAACGAATGTCTTCCCTGAAGAGAATGGGAGGGATATTCCCACACCTGAGGCAACAGATAACAGACCTGAGGAAAAGTGACAAGGAGTCCTGTGGCACCTTATAGACTAACAGATGTATTGGAGCATAGGCTTTCGTGGGCAAAGACCCACTTCGTCAGATGCATGTAGTGGAAATTTCCAGAGGCAGGTATAAATATGCAGGCTAGAATAAGGCTGGAGATGATGAGGTTAATTCAGTCAGGGATGGTGAGGCCTACTTTTATCAGCTGATCTGGAGGAGTGAACACCAAGAGAGGAGAACTGCTTTTGTAGTTGGCTAGCCATTCACAGTCTTTGTTTAATCCTAAACTGATGGTGTCAAATTTGCAGATGAACTATAGCTCAGCAGTTTCTCTTTTAAGTTTTTTGCTGCAGGATGGCTACCTTTAAATGTGCTACTGTGTGTCCAGGGAGATTGAAGTGTTCTCCTACAGGTTTTTGTATATTGCCATTCCTAATATCTGATTTGTGTCTGTTTATTCTTTTACGTACGCTATATACATTACGTCCAGTTTGGCCAATCTATATAGCAGAGGGGCATTGCTGGCACATGATGGCGTATATTACATTGGTAGATGTGCAGATGAATGAACCAGTGAGGGTGTGGCTGATCTTGTTAGGTCCTGTGATGGTGTCGCTGATCTAGATATGTGGGCAGAGTTGGCACTGAGGTTTGTTGCATGGATTGGTTCCTGAGTTAGAGTTATTGAGGTGCGGTGTATAGTTGCTGGGGAGAACTTGCTTCAGGTTGGCAGGTTGTCTGTGGGTGAGGAGGGATAGCTCAGTGGTTTGAGCATTGGCCTGCTAAACCCAGGGTTGTGAGTTCAATCCTTGCGGAGGCCATTTGGGGCAAAAATTCGTCAGGGATGATACTTGGTCCTGCTGAGAACGCAGGGGACTGGACTCGATGACTTTTCAAGGTCCCTTCCAGCTCTAGGAGATAGGCAATCTCCATTATAAAAAAAAAAAGAGGACTGGCCTGCCTCCCAAGGCCTGTGAAAGTGAGGATGGGTTGTAGATCACTGATGATGCATTGGAGAGGTTTTAGCTGAAGACTGTAGGTGATGGCCAGTGGTGTTCTGTTAGTTTCTTCTTGGGCTTGTCCTGTAGTAGGAGGCTTCGGGGTACATGTCTGGCTCTGTTAATCTGTTTCCTCACTTCTTTGTGCGGGTATTGTAGTTTCAAGAATGCTTGGTGAAGATCTTGTAGGTGCTGGTCTCTGTGTGAGGGGTTGGAGTAAATGCAGTTGTACCTTAGTGCTTGGCTGCAGACAATGGATCATGTGGGCTACGTCTACACTGGCATGAATTTCCAGAAATGCTTAAAACAGAATAGTTTTTGTTATAAGTATTTCCGGAAAAGAGCATCTACATTGGTCACAGATGCTTTTCCGGAAAAGCCCTTTTTCCGGAAAAGCATCTGTGGCCAATGTAGACGCGCTTTTCCGGAAAAGAGCCACGATCGTCATTTTCGCGATCGGGGCTTTTTTCCGGAAAAGACTACTGGGCTGTCTACACTGGCCCTTTTCTGGAACAGTGTTCCGGAATAAGGACTTATGCCCGAGCAGGAGCAGCGTAGCTTTTCTGGAATAGCGGCTGATTTTGTACAGTAGAGCGTCGTTGCTTTTCCGGAAATTCAAGGGCCAATGTAGACAGCTCGCAGCTTATTCCGGAAAAGCGGCTGATTTTCCGGAATAAGTGGCCCAGTGTAGACACAGCCGTGGTGTGTCCGGGATGGAAGCTGGAGGCATGAAGGTAGGCATAGTGGTTGGTAGGTTTTCAGTATAGGGTGATATTTATGTGACCGTCACTTATTTGCACCATGGTGTCCAGGAAGTGGATCTCTTGTGTAGACTGGTCCAGGCTAAGGTTGATGGTGGGGTGGAAGCTGTTGAAATCGTGGTGGAATTCTTCCAGAGTCTCCTTCCCATGGGTCCAGATGATGAAGATGTCATCAATGTAGCGTAGGTAGAGAAGGGGCATTAGTGGACAAGAGCTGAGGAAGCGTTGTTCCAGGTCAGCCATGAAAATGTTGGCATATTGTGGGGCCATGCAGGTGCCCATAGCGGTTCAACTGGTTTGGAGGTATATACTGTCACCGAATCTGAAATATTTGTGTGTGAGGATAAAGTCACAGAGCTCAGCCACCAGTTGTGCTGTGGCATCATCAGGAATACTGTTCCCGACAGCTTGTATTCCATCTATGTGTGGGATGTTTGTGTAGGCAGCCTTTACATCTAAGGTGGCTAGGATGGTGTTTTCTGGAAGATCACCAATGCTTTGTAGTTTTCTCAGGAAATCAGTAGTGTCACGGAGGTAACTGCGAGTGCTGGTGGAGTAGGGTCTGAGTAGAGAGTCCACATATCCAGACAGTCCTTCAGTGCCCGAGATGATGGGGCGTCCATGATTTCCAGGTTTGTGGATCTTGAGTAATAGAAAGAACAACCCTGGTTGGGACTCTAAGGGTGTGTCGATTTGTTCCTGTGCTTGTGTGGGGTGTGTCCTGAGCAGATGGTGCAGTTTCTTAGTGTGTTCCTTAGTGGGATCTGAGGAAAGTGGCCTGTAGAATTTGGTATTGGAGAGTTGTCTGGCAGCCTCCTTTTGGTAGCCAGACCTGTTCATGATGACAACAGCACCTCCTTTATCAGCCTCTTTAATTATAATGTCAGAGTTGTTTCGGAGGCTGTGGATGGCATTGCGTTCTGCACGACTGAGGTTACGAGGCAAGCGATGCTGTTTTTCCACAATTTCTCCCTTTGCACATCGGTGGAAGTATTCTATGTATAGGTCCAGACTGTCATTTCAACCCTCAGGAGGAGTCCATGTGGAGTTCTTCTTCTTGTGCTGTTGGTGGGAGGGTAGCTGTGTGTCAGTGTGCTGTTCAGTGTTGTGTTGAAAGATCCAGACTAACACGGCTACCCCTCTGATACTTGAGACATGAGGAACTGTCCCAGACAGACATGTCAGTTGAGGTTTTGGAACAAATTGTTATACAGCAGTAAGTCACCAGGACCAGATGCTTTTCATGCAAGAGTTCTCAGGAAACTCAACTATCAAACTTTGGAACAACTTGGAATATTGACGCTGCCATGATCCATCTTTTGGAGTTTGATTAGAATTAGACTCGCTAAATCAAACTCAGTGGGCACCCCTGTCAGTATCCGGTACTCCTGCTAGTGCAAGAAGTAAGGGAAGCCGATGGGAGTGTTTGCTCCCGTCAGCTTCGCAATGTGTGGATGGCGGGGAAACTCGAAACAAGCTACGTCGACTCCAGCTAAGTAATTAATGTAGCTGGAGTTGATTCAGCGTTCCCTTTTAGTGTAGACCTGGCCTTACTATGGTGTGTAACCTATCACTTACATCAGCTTCTGTATCAAATGAGGATAGCTAATGTGAGGCCACATTCAAAAGGCTCCAGACCGATCCTGGCAGTTACAGGCCACTAAGCCTAATATCAGTACCTGGTCTGTACTGGGACCAGTCCTATTCAACATACTCATAAATGATCAGAGCCGGTCTTAGGGGTGTGCGAGCCGCCTTTTTCAAGGGGCTATTGACAGAGCCGGTCTTAGGGGCGGGCCGTGACTGCAATTCGGCTGACCTTCCGAATCCTCCCCCCAGGTTTCCCTGGTTACTCCCTGATCCTTTTTTATTATTTTTGCTCGACAACTTTTTGTCTGGTACTTTTTTTTTAAACCATCCGGCAACCCTACGCGTGAGCCGGACAGTCTCCCGGGGCCACCCATTGGTTAGGATCGGCTCTGGAAATGCTCTGGAAAAAAGGGTGAACAGTGAACTGGCAAGTTTGCAGAAGATATAAAACTATTGAAGGGAGTTACCTTCAAAGCAGACTACAAAGAGTTACAATGGGATCTCGCAAAACTGAGGGACTGGCCAACAAAATGGTAGCTGAAATTCAGAACTGACAAATGCAAAGCAATGTCCATTGGAGACCATAATCCAAACCACACCAACGAAAGGAGGGAGTCTAAATTAGCTGCTACCTCTCTGGAAAGTGACCGTAGCAAGTTCTCTGAAAAACCTGCCGCTCAATGTCCCGCAGCAGGCAGAAAAGCTAACGGGATGTTGGGAATCATTGAGAACGGGATAGAGACTCACGATCCCTGCCCAACCTGGCTAGCCGCCCCTCCGCGTGAATTCAAGAGATGCGACCTGCCCCAAAGGGTTTACGGTCTAAAGAGACAAATAAAGCCCTGTGATCCTATTGAACAGAGGATGAATTGAGGACACAGAGAACCTTACCCACGGTCTCACTCCTGGCCCGAGCTGTCCGCTCTAGAGGGTAGCAGCAGCCAGCACCTGGAGACCATGTTCATGTTGTAGCTGGATGCAGCTCTACAGAGGAATTTAAAAACAAGGCAATTTTGCACTGGTTCTAGAAGTGACCTGGGTCCCACAAGGCTCTGAGGCTATTGGGGGGATGTGTCAAGTAGGGAAGGCCTATGGGCAGGAAGAGGAAGCGGCATTTTTGCCTCCCTGCCTTGGAAGCAGAGGCTGAGATGAAGCCCGGCCCAGGCTCACCAGCCACAAACCTGGATGCCTTCTCGCTCGCAGGTGCCCTATTCCCTGACTTCTCCCCTCTGGCAGCCTGCTCTGCTCTGTGTCCGGAGTCAGGGTATTATTCTTGGATTCTGGTCAATTTCAACACTCTGCCTGCACAGGAGTGGAGAAAACAGGCAGAGCGAAAGCACAGCATGGGCCACCTGCATTATCCAGGACAGCAGATTACAGCTGCACAAGGAGAGTCTCGCTCTAGGGGAGTTTGGGCTGCCTGTTCAGGCTGTAAGCTCTCTGCAGCATGGATCTTCTCCCGGCGGGGAAGCACCACGTCCCCATGCTGTTGGTACCCCGAGATGCATTTGCTTTGATTTGCTAGCTGTCAAACAATTGAAATTGGTGGCTGGTTCAGATGCAGCTCTCTGGAGCTGCTGGGTAAGGCGTTTACGTGCCAAGACCCAACAGCAGGGAGAAATGGCTTTCAGGCTTTGCTACCATACCTGAAACACAAGCCAGGTTTGCAGAGAATTCTGAAAATTCAAGTGAACAGCTCAACTCCCCAAGCTCATCTGATTCTTGCCGATGCCCAGGCTGCTGGAATCAAGCCTCTGTTGTGTATAGGCTCTTGCACTGTACTCATCCCCACAGGATCTGCGCACTTTTCAGGAGTGCCCACCTGGCAACATTGCACTGTCTACACTGGGATGAAGTTGGCATAACCACAGGGTATGGATTTGCCACACCCCGAGCGAGGTAGTTATACCGACATACGTCAATCATGTAGATCGGGCCTTAGCATTGGGCACAGCAGGAGCCAGCCAATGTCACATGACAACAATTGTGCAATAGGGATCCTCTGTGGGACAAGAGGGGACTCGATCGTGGTCTGGACGTGCCTACATGGGGAGGAGATTTCTGAGGGGACTCTCATGCAGCAGGAAAAGACGTAACAAGATCCAGTGGCTAGCATGTGATGTTCGACACATTTACACAAGAAATAAGGAGCAATATTTTAGCAGTGAAGGCAGCTGGAACACCTTACCCAGGGACAGGTGGGTTCTCCATCACTTGAAGCCGTTGAGTCAAGACTGGCTGTCTTGCTACAAGATCTCTAGCTCCCACAGAAGATGCAGGGCCAACTAGGTGAGGTTCTTTGGCTTCTGGTTTGCAGGTCAGAGCAGATGATCATAATGGCCCCTTCTAGCTGTAACACCTGTGAATCTCCGTGTTACTGCCCTGTACAGAGAGTGTGTCTGTTCTTCAAGAATTCGGGAGCTCTCCCTGCAGATCCTATGAGGCAGTGACACGCCAGCGTGACCACTACCGTAACTGCATCGTAAGGGAGAGGAACGAACCCTGTGACTTCTGGAGGTCAGGGGAACGGAACATGCACATGATGCTGGAGAGAAGCTGTTTCATTCCTTGGCATAGCACGCATGGCGTGTGGTTGCTTCTGAAGTGTTTTTGGCCTTTTATAGATGGTTTTCAGTTTGCACAGTCATTTGAACAGTAACCTTCTGGCCTCGCATGTGTCAAAAGGCTTTATGGGGCCAGGGAAGTGCGATTTGGTACTGCAGAGAGCTGGGGTGGAACTCTGGGTAAGGTACAAAGCCTGAAAAACAAAGCAGGAACAACACGGGCCATCTGCTCTGCCCCCGTCTTCCCCCCCGCCCCCGCCCCCGCCCCCGCCCCACCCCGGCCTGGCAGGGAGCAAGGAAGGAACGCGTTCCTGGAGCAGCCTTGGGAGATGTAGCAACCAGAGAGACTCGAGCTACCCAGATCTCAGTTGAGTAACAACCAGAGCAAAACAGGTCACCACCAGAGAGTGGCTGAGGTTACCTAGAGGACGGCTTGATCCAGAAAGGAGGCGGCTCTCACAGGAGAAGAATCAAGGCATGACAGGGAGATCCAATAGCACCAATAACCTTGTGGGACAAGACAACCCTCCATAAGAATGGCCCTCTTGTGTCTGGGGGTGGACGGGAGGTCAAGGAGACTTTAAGCTACTGCAGCATAAGAACGGCTGTACTGGGTCAGACCAAATGCCCATCTAGCCCAGTATCCTGTCTGCCAACAATAGCCAATGCCAGGTCCCCAGAGGGAATGAACAGAACATGGACTCATCAAGTGATACATCTCCTGTTGGTCGTTCCCAAGAAACGGAACCTAGGGGCACCATTTTCCTCTGCTGTCAATGCTCTGCCCCCCAAATGCCTCAGTGGCGGAGCAAAAGCCACCTTGAATCTGATCCCCACTAGCACAAGAGCTGCCTACATCAGCGCTGACGACACTCAGGCCAGAAGGGACCTGTGGGATCGAGTGGTCCAATTTCCTATACTGCACAAGCCAGAGAACCTGCCCCGGCACGATTCCGCTTGTCCTGCAAACGGCGCACGTGCCTGTGAAACAAGTTAACGGACCCGCTGCCAGAGCCCAGACATGCCCTCCCCAATCTGGGAACCCACTACTCAGCCTGGCCTTCTTCACTCTCCTTCTGAGCCAGGAGTCACCAGCTGCAGGTCGTTCAGCTCTAGCCCTAGCCAGAGTGGCCTTTTTCCATCCTTGGCCATAAGAGCCTAGCTCCTGAATGGGCCAGAGCCTGGATAGCTTATAGCCTATTGCTCTATCTGCTGCCCACCGAGCAGCTGCACTTTGGGCAGGGTCAGTGCTGGAGACAGGGGCTTCACATGCTGCTAGTGAGCCAGGTAAATGTTAGTAGCCTCCCTGCAGGCCCCAGCTGAGGGGGTTGCTTGTGACAGCATGCATGATGACCCAGGACAGCTCATGGATGCCAATGAAAGGAGCATCCTTGCGTCTGGGCCAAGGAACCCCCAACTGAGATTCTCCCTAGGTCTAGGTGAGCTCGCTGTCAAGAAGTGCTGTGCTTTCCCCTCTGAAGGCAAAACATCTCATCCTCTACCTCCAGGATCAGCCTCTGTCTCTCCGTGCGACATAAAGGCAGTCTGGCAAAAGAGACATTGCTCTGCTCTTACTTTCTGCCTGCCCCTTAAGCAGTTACAGCAGCTCAAAAAGTGAGGAAGAAAAACTGACAGCACCATTCACCAGCTGTAGACCCAAGGAGATGCCGCTGCAAAGGGACTGAAACACTGTGCCTATCCCTTCAACCCTAGCTGTTTTGACCATCACCAACTTGCCAGACTGCGCTATCTGGGCCAAAGAATGTCCCCCAACAAGTGAGCTAGTAATATACCCAGGCACTGAAAGAACTTGTGTATAATAATGACTAAAACTCAGGATGGGAGGAAATTGCCAGGGTCCCAAAACCACAAGAGCTCTGTGATGATCATCATCCACTGGGAAACAAATCGATAGCTGGGAAATTAGAGATACTGCACTGTGACTAGTCTCAGAGGGGGAAGCTGTGTTCATCTGTAACTTTAAAAACAGCGAGCAGTCCTGTGGCACCTTAGAGGCTAACAAATATATTAAGTCATTAGCTTTTGTGGGTAACCCCCATTTCATCAGGTGAGTTGGAATGGAAATGACAGAATTTGGGGCATATAGAACAGCAAAAGAAGTTACCTGTCAATTGTAGGACAGATGTTATCAAATGCTATGAACGGGACACATCCAGTCCTATTCAATTAGCTTCATTAACACCCGTCCTACAAATTCCAAATTCTGTCATTTCCATTCCAACTCACCTGATGAAGTGGGGGTTACCCACGAAAGCAAATGACTTAATATATTCATTAGTCTCTAAGGTGCCACAGGACTGCTCTTTGTTTCCCCTGTGCATGTGTACATGTGGTTATGTCACTGAGACATTTCCAGATGACATTACGTAGTTGGTGGCTCTCTCCTACTCACTGGGACCCATGTGAACAATGTCTGAGCCATTTCTCTCTCACAAAGCTGTGACATGTGCAACTGTGAGGGGGAGGGATAGCTGAGTGGCTTGAGCATTGGCCCAGGGTTGTAAGTTCAATCCTTGAGGAGACTATTAGGGATTTGGGGCAAAAATTTGTCAGGGATGGTACTTGGTCCTGCTGTGAAAGCAGGGGACTGGACTCAATGACCTTTCAAGGTCCTTTCCAGTTCTAAGAGACAGGAAATCTCCATTAATTTAAATTTAGGTCTGCACTGCACTGGTAAATTGGAAAAAGAAAAGCCATTCTGATTTACTTTCAAAAGAGACTTTTCCTAAATTGGGCGTGTCTACACGGCACCAAATTTTGAAAAAAAGTGGTCTCTCAACACATCCCTTATTCCTCGTAGAAGAAGGTTTACAGGGATGGTTAAAGAGTGTGTCTGCTTTTTCAAAAAAAAATTCGGAAAAACAGACCCATTCCTTGGACACGGCATATCCTGAAAAAACAATGCAGTCTAGACATAGCCTTAGTAGAAATCATCGGTAGCATCTGTCACCTAGATTCTCAGCTGGGGTGGGCTGGCAGGACTCCATGGATGGCAGAGGTGCTCCAGCAATGGAGGGTCTGTCCCTGTGTTTTTAAAGCCCTGGACAGACAGGAGCAGATGCTTACACTGGCCTCTAGAGTTAAAGGTGAGAATTATCCACCTAATTTTCCCCAATGGGGAAACTGAGGCAGAAAACACAACTTAGACAAAGCTGCGGAGACATCAGTGGGAGAGGCAAGGTGAGAATGCTGTCTGTCTATGGCACTTCTATGGTCAACGCAGGTCACACAGCTCTGCCAAGACCCAAACTTGCTCACTGACCCTGTACCAGCCATCCCCTCACGGCCTCCTCCTCTCTAGTCTCCTGTCTCAAAGCCGAGTGTTATCCCGTTCCATGTACTCATCACCCCCCATCACCACCTCCAGGGCCCCTGTGCAAACCTTCTAAATTGAGCCGAGGCAAATAACTGCTGTCTTTGCTCTTGGCCACACAAGCAAAGGGGCAGCAGTGAGAAGGAGGGCCATAAGGAGTGTCCAGGACTGGGACAACGAGGCTCCACAGAGGCAAATGGCAAAGCCAGGACTGGAGCCCGGCTCGCCAGATTCCCACTCACCTACACCGACCCCTAACCCAGCCCCGGGGACCAAGTTGCAAGCAAAGCCCAGGAGCGGTTGCCCAGATGGAACAAAACAAAAGTACAGCAGGTGTTCGGCATGAAGCACTCCGCTGCCACCTGGGCCCTGCCTCATTCCAGCCCAAACAAACTTCTGGCCAGCTGCAGAGATGGGCCAAGCATCTGATGATGACTCAGTGTGGGAGGGGCGGGGGGGGAGAGCAATGAGCCAGCTGCGGAGGTGGATTAGTGCCCAAGGACGACTGTCTCTGTGCAGCAACTGGGGCAGCCAGCTAGCCCCCTCCCCTCCAACAAAAGCTCTCTGCTGGTGAGCTGGCAAACACAAAGCCGGACACCTGTGTGCCAGAGATGCACAGCTGGAAGGCTCCAGCTCCGAGCCATCTGCAGGGCCGGCTGCAAGCCAGCGGCCTGCCTGGCAGTGGGATCCATCCATGTGGGGGCACTGCTGTGGCATGGGCAAGGTTCGCTCACCCACACGTCCCGCAGGTCCTTGCAATGGCTCGGCTGCAGAGCAGTGTTAGTGCAGTGCCCAGGGAAAGCTCCGAAGCTGAGCATAACAAGCAGGGCCTTCTTTAACCTGCTCTCAAGCGGGAGTCTCTGCAGATAACTCCTGCATCGTAGTCCTCAATCCCCGGGGCTGAGAATTCGCCCCCTGCCTGTTAATCTCAGGTCTGAACGTGTCCACTTACAAATGCCACCTACCTACTCAGTAAAGTTGCACCTGGGGCTTCCTTCTTCTCTGGCTTGCTTGGAGTTCATCTGAGGGATGTCATTAGCATGATGCATACCTCGGTAAGCAACCAGCAAATCCCTTCATCTACCCAGCCCCCCATCACCAGACTGCCCCCCATTCTCTGCCCCCCATCACCAGACTATCTGAATATCTCTGAATTTTTAATGCATTTAACCTCACCTGCTGGGCAGCAGGGCAGTGTATTCTCCCCATGTTACAGAGGGGAAATTGAGCTGCAGAGAGGCTAGGGCTTAAATCCTTCAACAGAAGTCAGGTGACTAAAATTTCTCTCCTGGTAGCTAGTCCAGGGGCCGGTGTTCCCTGTAAATTGAGGGCTTGGGTGGCTGCCCAGGAGAGATTCGGATGCTTCCCAGCTGTTTAGCAAGCGCCAACAGGCATCCGCAGCTGGAAGCATGTGTTTCTATTGGTGGTGCACATCTGCACATACATTGGTGCATATAACAAAATTTATTCTGCACATGCATGAATAAAATTCGAGGAGACGTTGTTGGGGGCAACAGCTGAGGCAGCTCCTCCAGCCTGGACAGAACAGTAGTTCCAGCCACTGACATTGACATTTTGTCTGTCAATTGCATAGCTGAAGTCGAAATAGCTTATTTCAGCTTTTGGCTTTCTTCCTCCTACTTCTCTTACTCCTCATGAAATGAGAGTTACAAGAATCAGAGTAAAAAGTCCTCCAGCTCAACATTATTTTGAAATAACGGCTTGCTGTGTAGACACACTCTTTGTTATTTCAAAATAATGTCAGTTATTCTGAAATAACGCTGCTGTGTAGACATGCCCATGGTGAGCCTGGTGCAAATCCCATGAAGGTGCAACTGGAGGCTGAATCTAAAGACACTGCAGCTGCACTGGTGTTGCTGGGGGGCAGAATTTGACCCAAAGAATATTTATTTCTCTTAACATGGAAAAAAACAGCCTGATCCTCAACACCCGGTGGCTACGTCTACACTGGCCCCTTTTCCGGAAGGGGCATGTAAATTTCATGAGTCGTCGTAGGGAAATCCGCGGGGGATTTAAATATCCCCCGCGGCATTTAAATAAAAATGTCCGCCGCTTTTTTCCGGCTTTTAAAAAAGCCGGAAAAGAGCGTCTAGACTGGCCCCGATCCTCCGGAAAAAGCGCCCTTTTCCGGAGGCTCTTATTCCTACTTTGAAGTAGATGTTGATCCGCAGTGAAATAATTAACATTGTTGGCATGTATATGGTCATCCGCTGGTGCCTGCTGGGTAAGAACATACACAATCAGTTGATTTAACTACTTATCCTTTTAGATTCACACCCTGTCTGCATAATCCAGCAAGACACTGAAATGTATTAATGGAAAAAGCTCCTGCTGGGAAGAGATGGCTGATGTAGACTTCATGCTAGTTCCTCCCCTGCCGGTGTAATTGAGTCGTTACCGCCTACCCTTGATAGCTTGAGGGTTTTGTTTACCTTTTATGCAAATGCATCTTTATTGTTTCTGCCTGACTGTGAGGCTGGTCAACCAAGCAAATGCCTAGTCTTTTGTCTAGGGCGGATTGTGCCTGCCAAACACACTGAAGGAGCATAATGTTTTGTACATAACTCATACATACATCATATTAAGGATAAGTGACTTACTAGGTTCCCAGTGATATAGAACATGCCAACTTTTGGGTCTATAGCACCACAGCAGTGGGTTAGGTGTAGTGAGTCTCTCAGGCCTGGTGAGTTGTTGGCACAGATTAGTGGGTCTCTTGGTCACACTGACTACTACTCCCGGCTGCCCTCTAGAACTTTGCCCACACTCTTGCTGTGCCCATGTGGGCTGTCACTGCGTGGCGGGCTGGTGTGCTATAGATTCACACCCCGCCTGAACTCTCAGTAACTCACCATGTAGACAAGCCCTCTGCCTCAGGCGTGGCCATTAGCGTCTGTCAATTGTGATGTAGAAAAGGTGGCAGGGCAAGATCCAATAGGCAGGGGATGGGTGTCAGGGCAGGAGACCCAGATTTACCTGGCAGCCTAGCAAAGTCCCATGGGGCTGTATTTCCAGAAGTGGCTGCTGATTTTGCATCTTGGCCTCTGACCTGCCAACTCAAGGCACTTGGGCCTGATTTCCAAGGATGCAGAGGACCCCCCAGAGATCTCTTTGCAACCCACAGGAAATATTAGGTGCAAGGGCCCAGAGCCATGAAAGAACATAGGCACCATTGAGAATCTCAGCCAAGGAGCTTCAAGTTGGATGTCCAAAAACTGAGGCCCAACAAGTTAGCAGTAGGGAGGGTAACAGCCTCCATGGACCCAGAACAGAAGGGGCAGCACCTCACACCCAGAAGGGGTGGAGCATCAGATAGAAGGGGCAGGGCCAATGGCAACCAGACCATGCCAGGCTCCCCCACAGAGCCACCTGGAGTGTGTGGCATGGGGTGCCAACTACTGCTGCTGTCCAAGTAGCAATGGCAGAAGTCAAGAGCTCCAGGCCCCTTTGAATTGTGAGGTCCTGGGACAACTGACTTCTTTGCCCCCCACATCAGCAGTCCTGGTTAGCAGACACCTCTAAAAATGGGATGTCTCTGTGCTTCAGGTTCTCCAGGGGATAATCTAGGGGCAAGGACAGCTAATCAGCTGATGCCTGTGAAGTGCTAAGCCTCCTGGGTAAAATGGGCTACCTTCCAGGAGAGCCAGCACAGTGGGGAATGTTCCCTTTAGGGTGAGAGATTAGCCCTCTCAGACTGAGGTGGGTGACAGTGCCAGACTCCCTGTTTTATTTGGATCCAGCTCTGTGTTTTCAGAACCCTTGGGGCTGGCAGCGGTGGGTGGGTGGGTGGGTGGGTGGGTGGGTGGGTGGAAGAAAGAAAGAAAGAAAGAAAGAAAGAAAGAAAGAAAGAAAGAAAGAACTCAGCAGTCCAAAAGTGAAGGGAGAAGGATGGAGTCCAAGCATCAAGGAGACAAGTCGGCATTTGTAGCCTTTCAATGAAGGTCAGAGCAGGCAGTATGCTTGGCTCTGAGTGTTGCTGGGCTGTGAAACAGAGGGAACAGGAAGCCAAAACTCACCAGTCTGGGTGTGTCTCATTGAACATGACCAATGCCATTAGATCTCACCAGTCAGTCTCAGGTCATGGCTGAGGTGCCTGGGCAGGCCAGTGGGGGTGCCCACGATAGGGCTAGAAACGGTTTGGCTGTTCCCATTAGAGGTCTATTAAGACATTTGTATGTGGGCTCCACAGCTGGAGAAACAAGGATTTACCACAGGCCTCACCTGGGGGGGAGGGGGAGGCATTAGTCAGTGTCAGGTGAAGAGATAAAGTGCATTAGCACAGCAGGTGGAAATCCAGGCCAAGGATCAAGTGGCGCTGTCCCTCAGGAGGACTGGTGGGCTTTAGGGGCTCAGGAGCAGAGCAGTAGGGATTAGTACAAGTCACAATGGAGGGACATTAGCTGTGTACATGGGAAAGGGAGTCTGTGGGGGCACACTCAGGACTGGCTTAGAAGGGACACTGGAAGTCAGGCTAGTGGGTTCACTAGCAGAGCTGTAGGGGAGCCCTGCACCTGACCAGCAGGGGGCGCTATAGCTGAGGAGTGAGGTACAATAGCAGATCTTTGGGGAAGCCAAGGCTTGTGATAGCAGGGTGTGGGGGAGGGCTGTAGGTTTGAATAGAAGTGCATTGGCATCTCACCCTCCCACACATACCTCATAACACATCCAAGCCCCAGCATCCACTGACTACCCTCCCACACCTTCACAAAGATGCCACCACACACACTCTTCCCTAGCACACCCTTCAACACACACCCAGCACATCCCAACCGCCTGCATCTTCACAAATATAGCAGCTCACCCTCCCACACCCAAACACCTAAGCATCCCCTCAATGCACGCCAACAGTCCCCACAAACACACAAGGGCTATTCTCCACCCTGCCACCCATCCATCGCCAGGAGGCGGGGGGAGAGGAAGCCTTTTCATGCCGAATCAGCCCTGTTTCAGGTGGGGTGCTGGAGCCATCCCAGAATAGCGGGAATTTATACAGCTGCCTTCCCTCCAGGATCTCCCAGCTCTTTGCAAACCATCTGGAGAAACAGGTCATAGAATCATAGAATCATAGGACTGGAAGGGACCTCGAGAGGTCATCGAGTCCAGCCCCCCGCCCTCAAGGCAGGACCAAGCTCCGTCTACACCATCCCTGACAGATGTCTATCTAACCTGTTCTTAAATATCACCAGAGAGGGAGATTCCACCACCTCCCTTGGCAATTTATTCCAATATTTGACCACCCTGACAGTTAGGAATTTTTTCCTAATGTCCAATCTAAACCTCCCCTGCTGCACTTTAAGCCCATTACTCCTTGTCCTGTCCTCAGTAACCAAGAGGAACACATTTTCTCCTTCCTCCTTGTGACACCCTTTTAGATATTTGAAAACCGCTATCATGTCCCCCCTTAATCTTCTTTTTTCCAAACTAAACAAGCCCAGTTCATGAAGCCTGGCTTCATAGGTCATGTTCTCTAGACCTTTAATCATTCTTGTCACTCTTCTCTGTACCCTTTCCAATTTCTCCACATCTTTCTTGAAATGTGGCGCCCAGAACTGGACACAGTACTCCAGCTGAGGCCTAACTAGAGCAGCAGAATGACTTCACGAGTTTTGCTTACAACACACCTGTTGATACAACCAAGGTGTCCTCACCCTTACAAGCTTTCCTCATCCAAGGCCTGGAAAATCAACCCGATGGATGCCTGTGTTGCCCAAAGGGTGTGACTCTCAGAGACACCAGCAATAAGATATGCAAGCTTCTGGGAATCTCCAACAGCCTGATTTCCTTCTTTGACGAGATAACTGCTTTGATGGATGGGGGAATGTAGTGGCTGTAATATACCTAGACTTCAGCAAGGCTTTTGACACAGTCCCATGTGACGTCTGACAAGTAAGCTGGAGAAATGCAGGCTCAGAAGAGCTGCCATTAAGTGGATACATAATTGGTTAAACAACCACCAACAAAAGATAACTGTTAATGGAAGGGTGTCAGATTGGACGGAGATCTCCCATGGGGTTCCCCAGGGATCTGTTCTGGGCCGGGTGTTATTTAACACCTTTCTTATGGCCTGAATGTAGGTATAGCAAGCATACTGGAGCATTGCTGATGCTTTGGAGCAGTGCTTCTCAAACTGTGGGTCAGAACCCCAAAGTGGGATGTGACCCCATTTTAATGGAGTCACCAGGGCCAGTCCTAGACTTGCTGGGGCCCAGAGCCAAAGCCCAAGCCCCACCATTTGGGGCCAAAGCCAAAGTCTGAGCCCCACTGATTGGGCTGAAGCCATAGCCTCAGGGTTTCAGCCCTGGGCAGTAGGGCTCAGGTTACCCCCCCCCCCCACACACACACACACACACGCACACACCTGTGGTTGAACCTCTTGGGTTTTAGCTTTGGTCCCCCACCTAGGGTGGCAGGGCTCTGGCAGGCTCAAGCTTTAGTTCACCCTCCCCCCTGCTCCTCCTGGGGTCATGTACTCATGTTCATTGTCAGAAAGGGGTCGTGGTGCAGTGAAGTTTGAGGACCCTGCCTTGGAGGGTAGAGCTAGAATTCCGAGGGATCTTGATAAACTGGAGAACAGCTGAAATTCAACAGATGTAAGGTGCTCCACCTAGGGAAGAAGAAGCCAGCCCGCAAGTACAGAATGGGGGAGAACTGGATTGGCAGCAGCACTGCTGAGGGTGACCTGGGAGCTGTGGTGGATCACGGCCTCACCCTGCTGTTGCAAAGTAAGCAAATCTGGGACTCATCCGATGAAGTGAGTCTTACCCACGAAAGCTCACAATCCTCTGTTTTGATTAGTCTTTCCGGTGCCACGGGACTACTCGTTTGTAAAGCAAATGCAATGGTAGGTTGCATCAGCAGAAGCCTGGCATGCACGTCAAAGGTGATGGTACCACTCTACTCAGCGCTGGATAGGCCTCAGCCGAAGCGCTGTGTCCAGTTTTGGTCACCGATGTCTAGAGCCACTGGAGAGGGGTGAGGGACACAGCTGATCGCAGGGACGGAAGGCAAGCCCCGTGAGCAATGGCAGGAGGCACTGGGTAGACTAAAAGAAGGGCTGAAGGGGAGAGCTGAGAGCTGACAGTACTCGAAAGACTGCCATGAAAAAGACGCTCTCTGTTGCCACAGAGGGTAGGGCAAGCGGCAGTGGGTTCAAACTGCAGCACGGCAGATTGAGATTAAATCGCAGGAGACGCTGCCTGGTTGTAAGAGCGATGGGACAATGGAACAGGTACCTAGGGAGGGTGTGGAAGATCCTTCACTGGAGGTTTTGAAAAGGAGGCTAGAGAGCCATCTACCCAACCAATCCTGCATCTTGGCAGTGGGTTAGACTACTCGACCCTTCTAATCCCTATGGTTCCATCCCTTCCTGCCCTTCCAAGAATCAAATACGAGGGGGGAGACACAGTGACAGCAGTTACTGGGGGGGGGGGGTGCTAATGACCTTTCCTCAGGCCTCTGATCTTATCAGCCAAAGGCTGTTCATTTGGGGGGAGTCAATAGGTTTGGATGTAGGACTCTGGGGAGGAGCCAATGATATCCTGCCCTCCAGGGAACTCTGTCAGTATTCCAGACCCAGGCAACTCAGCAGCAGAGGTTCAGGGATTCACGCAGGGACTCCCACTGAGTTTACAGCAGGAGTAGACACCAGCTCTCCTATAAGGCCAGACCTGCCCTTTTGAGTGGCCCCATCCTCCCAGGAGTCCTCCTAGTAGCCTGCCTGATCGCTGGGGCAGAGGTCCCAGCCCCCATGATGGGCAGGGAGAGGAAGGGGCAGTGGTGATGAGAGACACACACACACATCCCACCACCAACCTGAGAGGTTAAGTAGGGCTGGACCTGGGTTTGAAGGAGGAATGGGAGGAAGTTCAAGTTGTCTCCTAGCTCATGACAACCTGTTCACCTACATCCTTCAGCAGGGACAACGTGCCCGTTGCAGACTGTATGTAAACAGGAGCAGCTCTAAATGTGCTAGGCGGGGGGGAGGCAGCCTGCCCTGTGTGGGGGCAGTCAGGGACAAGCGGCTCTGGGCATGCATCTGACACTACGCACCAGGAGAACATGTGATCTTCACTGGCAGCTACGGCCTGGCAGAGTGGAAGGCACCATCGGTTCCTGGGGCACTGGCCAAGCTCCGATGCTCTTCCATCAGTTGCTTACCAGGGCTGGTCCTCCCCAGGCATAGTGCTGCTGTGGGCAGGAGGCTGGAGGCAACCCGCCCAGCTCAGCGAGACCCGATGGGCATGACTACAGAAGAACACAGGCCCTTCCAGCCCGGATCAGGGGTCAGAATGCCCTAGGATGTGGATAGGCCATGCTGGTTTGATGGGCCAACAGTCAGAGCCTGCATATCCCATGTTCCACCAGGCAGAGTATCATTCTGCCAAGAGTGCCATTGCGCCGGTGGCATAAACACTGCCCTTCTTGGTACATGACAAAGCCAAGAGCGCTGGGCCGGCCTATAGCCCAGAGCTATTTTTCATCCTGGCGGCACTGTATGGGAACGCCAGGAAATCCAATAAATTTAAAACTTATTAAGCACTTAGAAAGGGGTTTGTATTTAAGGGCTGGGGGTATGAGAGGCAACGGAGGAAAGGGGAGGGCTGGGGGTAGGGACGGAGCCTGCTTCAATACTGTGCTATTGAGAAGAGCAGAATTCAATAACAGGGGGTTTGATTTTTATGGCAATAGATTTATTCCACCTGGGCTAAGAAATACATTCCACATCTGCTGAGCCATGTAACCAGACGCTAATTAAAATCGTATGCCGAGCGAGCTCCCCGTTGCAAAATACAAAGCTGGCTTTTAGAGAAGGCTGGGAACAGAGGGCCGAGCTCAGCCATGGCTCCGGGCCAAGCTGCGGAGCGGGGGGGGGGCAAACTAGATCTCGGGAGATGATGACCGGGATAAATGAGAAAGGCGGGGAAACAGGCAGGGTCTGTAGGGTGTATTTGTTTGTTTCTTTATTCGGAGGAGAGGCGCTCATGGGGGGGGGGGCAGGGAGGGGAGATGGCCACCGCTGCTCGTCCCAGGTACTTTTCTAAGGCCTTGTCTCACTTGGCACCCCATCGCTGCCCCTCTGTGGGCTGGGGAGGGGGCACCTATGCTATTATCATGGCAGGAACATGTGAGGCACTACTGCAATGCAATGGGCCACATTTCCGGCTCCTGCTGCACCATCACGGCTTAGGGACGCTGCCAAGGGCAAGACAGTATGGTCTAGTGGAAAGCGATTCAGCTGTCTTGGACCCTGACCTGGCTCTGCTGTGGGTCCTTTGGCCTGATCCACACTTAAGTTAGGCCAACATAGCCCCAGCTAGTCTCAGAGGGGTTGCCGCAGTAGTCTGTATCTGCCTAACCAGCAAGGAGACCTGTGGCTCTGTGAGGAATCTTTATGGCACCATAGGACTCCCCGTTCTTTTTAGGCTATAACTAGTGACCCAGCCTCAGGGGCAGCTGGCTCTGCTGATGCCAGGCCTGTAGCGTAAATAGGGCTTCAGAAGCCACCGTTTCCCCTGCCTTCTTTCGTATGTTTTGTCTTTGAGCTCTTTGATTAGTCCCTGACCCACGGGGGCCTGTGCCCAGGGGCCCTGGCCAATCAGGGACCCTGGAAAAACGCCTCCCCCCCCTTACCCACTACACCCACAGGCCTCCGCTCCCTAACCCCATTTCCCTAGCAGGAGCACCCCAAGGTGTGTGTGTGAGAACTGCAGGCAGAAGGGGTGAGGAAGGGCCCCTACTTGGGATCCACAGACCCCTAATCCACCTCTGGGGCCAGGAACAATCTCTTATGGTGCGTCTATGCTGCACCAAGCACCATCAGTGGGGCCGACATCCACGGCAGGCCCCAGGGCAAAGGATGTGGGCGGGGGGAGTTCTGCGCCCCTAGGGACCGGGGGTAGAAGGGGAGGGGCCAGGGACAGCCAGACCTCCACGTTGCCCAGACCACAATGCTGGCTCCCACCTCTCCCCCGCCCTTAGAGCCATGCCAAGTCCCTTTGAATTGCCAGGCCCCCGGGCAACTGCCCCCTTTCTCACCTCCCCCTCCCCCCGTCAGTGGGCAATAGGGCGCATTAGGGCCCTGATCTCACTGAGGACCTTCCTCCGTTACCACCACACATAATACGCTCAGGGTTAGAAGATGAGCAGGTGTGTCCCGGTGCCATGTGACAGCAGATTAAAGGCTGTGTCCAGGCTTCCAGCCTGTTAAGTGAGTAATAAGGTGCGACTTTTAAACAGCGAGAATAAGGGCACGTCTTCACTCGCCGCACCGAAGATCGACAGTCCGGTGTTTGATTTAGCAGGTCGGCTGTGTCTACACTGGCATGAATTTCTGGAACTGCTTAAAACGGAATACTATTCCGTTTTCAGTTTTTCTGGAAAAGGAGCGTCTACATTGGCAGGCTGCTTTTCCGGAAAAGCCCTTTTTCCGGAAAAGTGTCTGTGGCCAATGTAGACGCGCTTTTCCAGAAAAGAGCCCCGATCGCCATTTTCGCGATCGGGGCTTTTTTCCGGAAAAGACTACTGGGCTGTCTACACTGGCCCTTTTCCGGAACAGTGTTCCGGAATAAGGACTTATGCCCGAGCGGGAGCAGAATAGTTTTTCTGGAATAGCGGCTGATTTTGTACAGTAGAGCATCGTTGCTTTTCCGGAAATTCAAGGGCTAGTGTAGACAGTTTGCAGCTTATTCCGGAAAAGCGGCTGATTTTCCGGAATAAGTGGCCCAGTGTAGACACAGCCGTCTAGTACAGACCCATAAATCAAATGCTGAGGGCAGCTCTGGCTGGTGCCTGTACTCCTTGCAGTCACAAGGAGTGAGAGAAGCCATCAGGAATGTTTGCTCTCATCAGCCTCCCACTCTGGGGATGCCACTGATTTTGGCTTAAGGTAAGCCAACTCCAGCTCCGTGTTCTATGTAGTGGGAGTTGCCTACCTTAAACCGGCCTTCCAGGTCTAGTGTAGACCTGGCCTAATTAACCATTGGCACGATTTACTAAGGATCACTGACCATTTTTAAATCAAGTTTGGAGGGTTTTTCTGAAAATCTGCACTAGGAGTTATCTCAGGAAGTCCTATGGCCTGCGTTATGCAGGAGGTCAGGGTAGATGATCACAGTGGTCTTCAGGCCATGGAATCTATGAATGGAGAGATGAGGGGAAAGAAGGAATTCTAGGAGAGACAGCCCAAACGGAGCTGCTTTAAGGTGGGTACAGATCTAGTTGAAAAGCTGTTCCCAGAGAGTAGTTATTAATGGTTCGCTGTCAAGCTGGAAGGACATAATGAGGAACATCCTGCAGGGATATGGCCTAGGTTCGGTTCAGTGCAATATTTTCATCAATGATTTAGAGGAGGCTGGGGAACCTAAGACCCAGGAGCTGAATGCATCTCCTGGCCTGCCTAGTTCCAGCCCCCCAAGGCTCAGGGCTCCCCCCACCAACATTGGGGAGCCTGTGCTGACACTCCAGCCCCCCTGCAGCCCCATTGTGGGGCTGAAGCACACAAAATCTACTAGCCTGCCCCCCGCCCAGGCTCTGGTGTGCAAAGGGAATGTGGGGAGTGTTTTTCGCCTTCTCAGACTGGGGTCACATCAGTGAGAGTTGTGTTTTTCTTTTTTTGCTTCTCACTTGTCTGCAGCCCTTGACTGATTTTTATGTGGGTCAGTGGCCCCTGAACCCAAAAACGTTCCCCACCCCTGTTTTAGACAATGGCATGGACAAGACACTTACCATGATACCAAGCTGGGAGAGGTTGCAAGTGCTTTGGAGGACAGGATTAAAATTCAAAATTATCTGCAGGAATTAGAGAACTGAGCTAAAGTTCTCATTGCAGGAGGAGTAACAGTAGTCCGAATTAGGGGCTTTAGTTCGAACTACCTAGCCCGTGCCGCGTGTAGCCGCGGGCAGGGAGTCTGAACTACCGGGCATTTAAAAATGGCGGCGCCCGGGAACATGCAAATAAAGCCCAGGATATTTTAATCCCGGGCTTCATTTGCAAGTTCGAATGACTACATTAGCCACCCTAGTTCGAACTAGGGTGGCTAGTGTAGACATACCCAAAGAGACTGTTGTTACATTGAGGAGAATGGGGAAAATGTTGACATTGACCTCTGAGGACAGGACAAGAAGCAATGGGCTTAAATTGCAGCAAGGGAGGTTTTGGTTGGACATTGGGGAAAGCTTAGGTTAAACACTGGAACAAACTGCTGAGGAAGGTCGAGGAATCTCCATCACTGGACGTTTTTAAGAACAGGTTACACAAACACCTGTCAGGAATGGCCTAGTTATTACTTAGTCCTGCGTTGAGTGCAGGGGACTGTAGTAGATAGCCTATCAAGATCCTTTCCAGTCCTACACTGCTGTGATGCATCTGTAAGTGCCAGAAGGCAGGGACTGGGTCTGTTTGCATGGACAGAGCCTGGTGCATTGTGGGAGCATTATGAATAACAATAATTCAGGCATATATAAAGCCCCAATCTTAACCTGGGGTGGGAGATGGGGGGGGGGTACCTAATGCCAGAGCCAGCTTGCTCCGGCTGAGTTCCATGGGGATTATCCTCCCCCTGTGAGTGGATCAGTGGCAGAGAGAAACAGCCCCGCGAGTTGTTGTTTTCCAGCATTGTCCTTTGTTATTAAATCCCCTTCCACCTCCCTGAGCAGCACGGAGCCCATTCTTCTTTTTTATGTTCCCCACATGACTGGTCATGCTGACCCCCCCATCCGCCGAGGCTCCAGCCTCTGTCCTCTCCTTTCATCTGTGCCCAAGCGCCTTCTCCTGCCAAGAAGCCCCGTCCCCGCTGCAGTCGAATTGCAAGTGCCTCACCAACAGCTGGCTACGGGTCCGGCTTGCCATGATTATTTGGGCCAGATTCTCTGCTGCTGCAAGTCACCCTAGTGACTTCAAAGCCTCAGTGACCTGCCTCCACCCTCATCCCATTTCCTCCCCTCCCCCAGTTTCTCCTGTGCCGGCCCCTCTCCAGCTCCTGCATCCAGTTTCATACTGGAGCTCAGACAGCTTGGGAGAGATGTCCTATATATCCAAAGCACTGTCTGTGGAGCGGGGGTGGGAGGAAACATGCAGGAGGAGAGCTTAGGGGTTAGGCTAACGAGAGGTGAAATTAATCCCAAATCAGTCGGCCGATCTCCACCCCGATTGCGGGGTCCAAATCTGAGATAAGGAGTGAATAATACAAGAGGAATGTGTTTAGACTGACTCCGGCGATGGCTTAGTGTAGGGTATAGGATAGCATCATGGATAGTAAAGTAGGAGCCTTTTACTCTATAAGCCATTCATGGAAATTGACCATCTAAATCCCTAAATGTCAGCCTAAATCTTTGTCTGAAACATGAGCTGAGATCTGCCCTCTCCAGCCCTCCCGGCAAAGTCGGTAATGGTCTTGTGGTGCCTTTTTCAGGAGCTAGGTGCTTAACCCTGGGGTCCTGGCCTGATTCCAGACAGGAAATTACAGTCTTCCTTGGTAATACCCATCCTCACAGTTTCCATTGGACAGTGAGAAGTCGCGTGGCACCTTATAGACTAATGGATTTATTGGAGCATAAACTTTCATGGGCAAAGACCCACTTTGTCACATGCATCTGACGAAGTGGGTCTTTGCCCACAAAAGCTTATCCTCCAATAAATCTGTTAGTTTATAAGGTGCCACAGGACTTCTCGTTGTTTATGCAGATTCAGACTAACACGGCGACCCCCTGATTCTTGTCACCATTAGACAGTGTTCCTCCTTACACCCTGATCTGTGCAGCATTATTGTAAGCTGCTCCACTGTGGCCCAGAGGTGGCTGCATTTCAGTGGTGGTCCTTGAACATTTTGGAATTCGGCCAGGCAGATCTTGGCTGCTTGGGCCACCAAACCCCCATCATTCACTGATAAGTGGTCCACTTAGCCCTGTATCTTATCCTCCAACACAGGCCAATGCCAGATGCTCCAGAACAGGGTGATCATCAAATGATCCATCCTCCATCGTTCTGTCCCAATATCTGGCAGCCAGGTTTGGCGACATGCAGCGCATAGAATCATAGAATCCTAGGGTTGGAAGAGACCTCAGGAAGTCATCAAGTCCAACTCCCTGCTGAAAGCAGGAGCAACCCCAACTAAGTCATCCCAGCCAGGGCTTTGTCAAGCCAGGACTTAAAAACCTCTAGGGATGGAGATTCCACCACCTCCCTAGGCACATGGGGTTGCATCCCTGCACATCTTGGCTAATAGCCACTTTTGAACCGGTCCTCTAGCATAGTGCCTCTGATCCGCCAGTAAATCACACCCACGCCCTTCAGCTCATCTGTGTGCACTACAGACCAAAGCAGGGTCCCAGCCTCACAGGCTATGTCTCCACACGCTAATGTAGAGCACTCAGGGTATGTCTACACTACCCTCCTAGTTCGAACTAGGAGGGTAATGTAGGCATACCGCACTTGCAAATGAAGCCCGGGATTTGAATTTCCCGGGCTTCATTTGCATAAGCGGGGAGCCACCATTTTTAAATCCCTGCTGCTTCGAACCCCGTGCAGCGCGGCTACACGGGGCTCAAACTAGGTAGTTCGGACTAGGTTCCTACTCCGAACTACCATTACTCCTCGTGCACGGGGTTCGAAGCAGCGGGGATTTAAAAATGGCGGCTCCCCGCTTATGCAAATGAAGCCCGGGAAATTCAAATCCCGGGCTTCATTTGCAAGTGCGGTATGCCTACATTACCCTCCTAGTTCGAACTAGCGGGGTAGTGTAGACATACCCTCAGGCATTTCCACGCCTCTGAGGGTATGCCCACACAGCACAGGGGTAAATAACTTTCTCCAGGCCATTCCTGTCCTATCCCCTCTTAACCCCGTCCGGCCCCCTTCCTCCCCTCCTTTTTTTTTTTTTTTTTTTTTTTTGATTGATGCTGCACACCGAGCGGATATTTTCCCAGAACAATTCACAAAGACCCCAAGATCGCTCTCTTGAGTGGTAGCAGCTCATTCAAACCCCATCATTTTGTAGGAATAGCTGGGATTTTGTTTTCCAATGTGCATTCCTTTGCATTTCTCGGCTTGGAATTTCATCTTCCATTTTGTTGGCCAGTCCCCATCTCACGTTATTGGATTTTAATGTGAGCAGACAGGGCACTGCTGCCCCCATTGGTGCGTGGCTGCTCCAAATTCTGTGCAAAGGGGTCCGTGTGAGGTGTCAAATGAAAGGTTTTGTGTTGCTGATTCTATGTATGCTACTCATATACTTGTATGATTTTTCTATGTGCAGTTACAGAGATGGGCTCTGTACATGTGTTTGAAATGTTCTCTGTCTGGGAAAGAGTAATGAGCCTGGATCATCTACTGTGAGGAATGGCTATCCAATGAATGGCTGTGCTAATTAGCAATGCTGCATAGGCAAAGGCTCTCAAGGTTGCCAATAAACACCTGAGGAATGAGTCTGGGAACCTGCAGACCAGCAAGTACATCCTGGCTACTTGCTTGAAAGACGGAGCCAGGTCTCTTGATCATGTGATCAGCTCCAGTTTGGGAGGCACCAGGAATATAGAAGAACCATGAGGGTGCCTCCATCTTGTCTTCAATCCTGCTCCTGATTCCAGAAGCACCCTTGCTAAGGTCAGAGAGCTGACCCATCCTTATACAGGATGTACACCAGAGACTTTTAAACTGGCAGTTTGTAACATCTCTGCTAAGAGCCTTCAGCAAGAACTTGGTAATTGATGTATGTGTAACCCTTCTGCCAGGCCGAGTAAATAGCAGCAAGAGCCAGGTTCAGTATCTAGGGGTCTCCTCCCAACAAGGTAATACAACACCGGCACGAGCCCCCACCCAGTGACCTGGGAAATCTTACATACACCTCTGGGTGCCTCAAAAGAGGCAATTCTTCCCCTCTCGCAAGCACAGAGCCTCAGTATAGTAGCAAATCTTTAATAACATGAGGTAACCGACATCTGTATTAAATTGGGGAAACACCACAACTCGGATTTACAGACCAAACATGAGCAAAGGCCCTTCCCCCAGCCACAAATCCCCCCAAAGTCCCAAAAGTCCAAACCCCAAAAGTCTCTGCCCCAGGTCAGTGCCACCCCAGGGTTCAAAAGTTCACCCGGCAGAGTTTCACCATCCCAGCCTGGAGGGGTGGGGATCGATGCACCTTACGTGGTCTGGTGGCCTGTCATCCAGTGAGCCGCAACCGCTGCTCCACTCCTGCCGCTGCTCCGCCGGCTGTCTGCTGCCACTCCTACCAGCCGCACTCACCGGTCATCTCAGCAAACCACTCTGCTGTCCGCCTGCACTTGCTGGTCATCCTCTGTAAGCTGCTCTGCTAGTAGCCCAGCGCCAGGCTCCCCTCAGCAACAGTGATTTCAGCTCTCATCCACAGCACACACTGATTTCAGCTCATAACAGAGGAGCCTTAGCACTAGTGCTCCACTGACCCACAGTGAAGTTAACTCTACAGCTCACAACTAGACTCCTAATGGAACTCTGATATTCCAAACTGGAAAGAAAAAGTTTAGGTAGGTAGGTAGGTAGGTAGGTAGGTAGGTAGCTAGCTGCATGCATGCATGCATGCAATTGGTGTTTTTCAGGCCCTCAGACAGGCCCCCACCACCAAGTACAAAGACCTATCCCCAGACTCTCCCAATGTGGCTGAGTTTGGAACCCATGCCCCTTGTCTAGCGAGTGCTACTTAGGTTATGGTGAATCCCTCTGTCATAAACATTTCCACCATTCCATTGTCCTTGATTCCCCTAATCAGGGTAACACTTTTATCCCCCCTGCCTCAATAACAGAGAGACGGGGGATCCCACAGTGGCCAAAGTGACCATTTGGGCTGCTGTGAGCACATACTAGACAGGGTGGGTGTGTCTATGCAAATTGGACTCAGCCCCTGAAGTCTCTTTGCACCACTTGCCACAGTTCACCACCAGATGTCAGGATAGAGTTTACCCTGACCCCGCTTACATCTGTAATGTATTCTCTTTAACTATCTCACTCTCAACCCTTTTCTTTCTTTTATTAATAAACCTTTAGTTTGTAGATGCTAGAGGATTGTCCCAGAATGATCTTTTGGGTAAGAGCCGAGGTATAAACTGACCTGGGACTGTGCCTGGTCCTTTGGGACTGGGAGAACCTGTTTGGAGTTGGTGAGATTGGTTTTATAACCTCTCAGCTACGTCTACATTGGCCCCTTTTCCGGAAGGGGCATGTTAATTTCAGAGGTCGTAATAGGGAAATCCGTGGGGGATTTAAATATCCCCCGCGGCATTTAAATAAAAATGTCCACCGCTTTTTTCCGGCTTTTAGAAAAGCCGGAAAAGAGCGTCTACACTGGCCCCGATCCTCCGGAAAAAGCGCCCTTTTCCGGAGGATCTTATTCCTACTTTGAAAAGGGCGCTTTTTCCAGAGGATCGGGGCCAGTGTAGACGCTCTTTTCCAGCTTTTCTAAAAGCCGGAAAAAAGCGGCGGACATTTTTATTTAAATGCCGCAGGGGATATTTAAATCCCCCGCGGATTTCCCTATTACGACCTCTGAAATTAACATGCCCCTTCCGGAAAAGGGGCCAATGTAGACGAGCTCCTCGTGTGTGTAAGGAGTGGTGCTGGTTGTGGCACCGGTAAAGCTGGAGTGTCTAAGGCATTTTGCTTGTGAAGCTTCTTGCTGGCCGGAGGGGCAGCTGAATAAAGAGCTCCGTGTGCCTGCTTTGGTGCCTTATAGGGAAGGATTCCAGCCTTGGGCTGTAAGTAGCCCTGATTTTAAGCAATTTGCCCTGACTTGACCCTTTCAGAAGTGCCCAGACCAGCCTGATATATTACAACCCATTTTTTGAGATCCTTTTGTAACTCTTCACATTCTGCTTTGGACTTAACAAGACCGAGTAACTTTGCACTGTTGTGACAGGCCGCTGCTGGCCCGCACTCCCGGGGGTCCAGCTGCCCGGGGGGCTCGCGCGGTGGCAGGCAGAGCACACCAGTGCCGAAGCCACACAGCTTACTCCTTTGTACAGATCATTTATGAATACGTTGAACAGCATGGGTCCCAGTATAGAGCCTTGAAGAGCCTTACTATCTACGGGTATGTCTACACTAGCTCGTTAGTTCGAGCTAGGTAGGCAAATGAGGGCAACTGGAGTTGCAAATGAAGCCTGGGATTTAAATATCCCGAGCTTCATTTGCATGTACCCGGGCACTGCCATTTTTAAATCCCCCTTAGTCCGAACTAACTGCCCGCGGCTAGACGCGACAGTTAAAAGTTAATTCGAACTAACTCCTAGTTCGAATTAACTGTTACTCCTCAAGTCCTTAGTCCAAACTAACTAAGGAGTTAGTTCGAATTAATATTTAACTGCTGCATCTAGCTGCGGGCAGTTAGTTCGGACTAACGGGGATTTAAAAATGGCGGCGCCCAGGAACATGCAAATGAAGCCCGGGATATTTAAATCCCGAGCTTCATTTGCAACTCCAGTTGCCCTCATTTGTCTACCTAGCTCGAACTAACGAGCTAGTATAGATATACCCTACCTCTCTCCACCGTGAAAACTGTTTATTTCTACCCTTTAATTCCTATCTTTTAATCAGATCCATGAAAGAACTTTCCCTTTAATTTCATGACTCCTTACTCTGCTGAAGAGCTTTTGATGAGAGATCTTATAAAAGGCTTTCCGTAAGTCCACATACACTATATCCACTATATCACACTTCTCCACATGTTTGTTGACTCCCCCACTCAAAGAATTCTAATATAGTTGTGAGGCACAATTTCCCTTTGCAAAAGCCACATTGACTTTTTCCCCCAGTATATGGTGTTCACCTAATGTGCTTGATCATTCTGTTCTTTATTGTCGTTTCAGACAATTTGCCTGGTACCGAAGTTAGGTTTACAGGCCTGTAATTGCCAGAATCACTTCTGAAACCTTTTTTGGGGGGGAAAATGGTGTTACATTAGCTATCCTCCAGTCATCTGATACAGAGGCCACTTAAGTGATAGGTTACATACTGCGGTTAGCAATGCTGTAATTTCATGTTTGGTTTCCTTCAGAACTCTTGGGTGAATACCATGTGGTCCCGGTGACCTATTACTGTTTAATTCATCCCTCTTTTGTAAAATCTCTTCAGTGATGCATCAGTGGAGACAGTTGCTCAGATTGGTCACCTAAAAACAATGACTTGGACATTGGCCTTTCCCTCTCTCTGCAGTGAAGACCTATGGAAAGAATGTATTTAGCTTTTCCACAATGGCCTTGTCTTCCTTAATGTACCTTTAGCAACTTGATCACCCTATGACCTCACTGATTGTTTGGCAGGCTTCCAGGAGCAGATGTACTTTAAAAATGTTAGGTTTTGTGGCTAGTTGATCTTCATTTTTTTTTGTCTTCTTTGATATTTTCTCCCCTACATGAATGTCAAATGTATTTACATCAAGGATGCTGTTACTGAGAAGTTCAACTATATTCATCTTTTGGATCAGATCTTGTGCACATCTTAGGACTAAATCAAGAACTGCCTCTCCCTTTGTAGGTTCAAGGATTAGCTGCTCCAGGAAGCAGGCATTCATGGTTCCAATGGTTAATTACCATCACTCTTAAAAAATGATGCCTTGTCTAGCTTCACCTTCCATCCCAAACGCAGAACAGAAATATTTATTGAACACTTCTGCTTTTTCTGCATTATTGTTGATAAATCTGCCATTTCCATCTAGTAACAGACCAATCTGACCCCCACATTTCAGGAAAGACGTGGAGACATTGGAGAAAGTCCAGAGAGAAGCAACAAAAATAAATGAAAGATCCAGAAAACATGACCTATGAGGGAAAGATTGAAAAAGAAAGGGTTTGTTTAGCCTGGAAAAGAGAAGATTCAGAGGGGCCATGATAAACGTTTTCATGTACCTAATAGGTTGTTACAAGGAGGAGGGAGAAAAAGTGTTCTCCTTGGCCTCTGATGATAGGACAAAAGCAATGGGCTTAAACTGCAGCAAGGGAGGTTTAGATTGGTCATTAGAAAAAACTTCTGAACTGTCAGGGTGGTTAAACACTGGAAAAACTTGCCTAGGGAGGTTGTAGAATCTCCATCATTGCAGAGTTTTAAGAGCAGGTTAGACAAACACCTTTCAGGAATGGTTTAAATAATACTTAGACCTGCCATGAGTGCAGGGGACTAGACTAGATGATCTCTGGAGGACCCTTCTAGTCCTATAATTCTTTGATTCTAATGCCATTGTCAGGATTTTTTTGTTTGTTTGTCTGTTTTGTTCTTAATGTATTTTTAAAACTCCCTTTTATGTTCTTGTTTCTGTTATCCAAGGATTTCTCCCTGTATCCCTTTGCTTCCTTTATCAATTTTCTACAATTCTTACCTTCTAATTTATATTCATTACTTTTAACTTATCCTTGCTTCCATTTTATATATATATTTTTTTTCCTTTCTTTTACATGGCTGCATTCACTTCCCCTCTCAAGGAGGTCACTTTTTTTAAACAACACTGCCTTATTCCTCTCTTGTAAGATTGTGGCTATTTGGGTATCTAGTGAGGTGTTCTAAAATTATTTCCAAATATCATTCACATTTTTCTGATTATTTAATCGCAAGGAGAGCACAGTCTGGTGCCAGCTATCTCTATCAGGATCTTTCACCTCTCTGTATTTATGCCGCACCCAATCAGCAATGGTGTTTACATGGAATGCACACAGTAGTTCTTTCCCATCTGGTAGGAGGTGCTGCTGTACAGACTGGCCACATTTTGTGCATCTTAAAAGAATCCCCTTTTAGAAATGATTCTAAAAGGTTATCTCAGATTTCACTGCCAGCTTTTGACAAAGAAATGTCCCATGTTCCACAGCCTAAAGTTACTAATCTTCATCTGGATTCCATAATAATCCCCTCTAAGAAAAGTAATTGCTATATTAAGACACAAGAGAAAAGCTCTTACACAATATCGTGCCAAAGGCTCACTTTAAACAGAAACTCCAGGTCATAGAATATACAAAATTGGCTGTTGCCACCTTGTCAAGCTATCTGGCTAACCTGAGCCAGCCTGTGAAATGGACCCCACCCCACAGATCATCAGCAGGGCTGCAACTCAGAACTCCACCGCACAAACCTCTATTGCTTTCAGAAAAGAAGTAGCACCATTTGCCAGTAGCAATAGTAGGCTGTTATCCTCAAAGCAGACCAGTCATCAGAGATCTGATAGATTCTATGAATATGTTACATTGGTAGCCCATTGTTTAAGGTCAGCAAGGTCTTGGTTAAAAGACCTTTGAAATCAATGAGAGCCTTTCCATTGAGTCCAGTGGATTTTGGATCAGGCCCCTGAACTGGGACCTCTGGGAGGAGAATCAAAAGTTGTAAGAGATTCTCCCTTCTCCATTATGGTAAGTTGTGGTCTTGGACCTTCCCACCAGCTCAGGAACAGTCAAGAATATTCACTCAGGCCTACACATTGGAAAACACATCTGTGATGCACAAGGCCCTTGGGTTATGTCAACCCTGCAGCTGAGAGCAAGTCTCTAAGGCTATATCTACACTCGCGGCTTCTTGCGCAAGTAATATGCAAATGAGGCTAAGCGTGGAATATCACCGAGCCTCATTTGCATACCTAATGAGCCACCATTTTTTTCAGAAGAGGCTCTTGCGCAAGAAGGAGCATCTACACTGCCCCTTCTTGCGCAAGAAAAACCCTCTTGAGCAACGCCGTTCTTCCTGTCAAGTAATAGATGTATCGGCGTTGTGCAAGAGGGTGTTTCTTGTGCAAGAAGGGGCAGTGTAGACGCTCCTTCTTGTACAAGAGCCTCTTCTAAAAAAAATGGTGGCTCATTAGGTATGCAAATGAGGCTCGCTAATATTCCACGCTTAGCCTCATTTGCATATTACTTGTGCAAGCAGCCGCGAGTGTAGACATAGCCTAAGTGTGGACTGACTCACTAGTGGAATGTCTGATTCTGGTATGTACCTTTAACAGAGAATGTCACATGAGGTCTTAAATTAAAGCCAAGGTCGCATTCATCATGTTCTGGGCGCCACATTTCAAGAAAGATGTGGAGAAATTGGAAAGGGTACAGAGAAGAGTGACAAGAATGATTAAAGGTTTAGAGAACATGACCTATGAAGCCAGGCTTCATGAACTGGGCTTGTTTAGTTTGGAAAAAAGAAGATTAAGGGGGGACATGATAGCGGTTTTCAAATATCTAAAAGGGTGTCACAAGGAGGAAGGAGAAAATTTGTTCCTCTTGGTTTCTGAGGACAGGACAAGGAGTAATGGGCTTAAAGTGCAGCAGGGGAGGTTTAGATTGGACATTAGGAAAAACTTCCTAACTGTCAGGGTGGTCAAATATTGGAATAAATTGCCAAGGGAGGTGGTGGAATCTCCCTCTCTGGAGATATTTAAGAACAGGTTAGATAGACATCTGTCAGGGATGGTGTAGACGGAGCTTGATCCTGCCTTGAGGGTGGGGGGCTGGACTCGATGACCTCTCGAGGTCCCTTCCAGTCCTATTATTCTATGATTCTATGATTCTATGATCATGACTGTTGTGAAATGGATGTACAGATGTTGTGTAAAGAGTTATATATATCTACCAAGTGTGTGTTCTGCCTTTCTTTAGCAATGGATGAGTCACCAGCAGCAAAGGAGAAACCCTTTCTATCAGACAAGGGATGTTTATTCACCAGTCTCTCTGTCGGCTTGTTAATTAAGCATTGTAGCTAACACAATGGATGCCCATTTCCACGCCAAGTCAACAGGATGGCTCTCCTGGATCTGAAAACACACAGGCTGTGTCTAGATTGGCCAGTTTTTCCGGAAAATCAGCCACTTTTCCGGAAAAACTTGCCAGTTGTCTACACTGGCCACTTGAATTTCCGCAAAAGCACTGACTTCCTACTGTCTGAAATCAGTGCTTCTTGCGGAAATACTATGCTGCTCCCGTTCAGGCAAAAGGGCCAGTGTATACAGCTCAGATTTGTTTTTCGCAAAAAAGCCCCGATCGCGAAAATGACGATCAGGGCTTTTTTGCGGAAAAGCGCATCTAGATTGGCACGGACACTTTTCCGTAAAAAGTGCTTTTGCAGAAAAGCGTCCATGCCAATCTAGACGCTCTTTTCCGAAAATGCTTTTAACGGAAAACTTTTCCGTTAAAAGCATTTCCGGAAAATGATGCCAGTCTAGACATAGCCACAGGGAGGTGTGTAAGCAGAAGACAAAGAAGACACCTCCTTCTCCTCCTGCCCCTTGGGCAGCATGATAAAATCTCATAGTTAGGAGCTCTGCCAATGGTGGGTGAAAACTGATGCAGGAGGCTTTGGGAGGGAGATAAATGTCAGCCAGGAGGTTAGACTGCTCGTTAGGGTTAGGCTCTGGAAAGCGTGTTCTAATTTTGGTTTATATGTAACCTTTTGTTTTCATTATCTTCCTCAACCTCTCTTGAAATTTGAATCTGCGGTGATAAGCTTATCCTTGTGCTCACTGTAAATACATCTCAGTGCTGTGACTGCCTGAGACCTGTCCAGGGTAATCCTGCCAAGGGCGCAGGGGACTGGAGTAGATGACCCCTTGAGGTTCCCTTCCAGTGCTATGATTCTATGACACGAAGTGAGGTATGGATCCTGAGTTGTATCCTACAAGCTGCTGCGTCCACCGTTCTGTCGGGAACAGCAGATCTGGTGTGTCAGTGAGTGTTCCGTGGATACAGAGCTGAACACTATAGGGGACCACTTCAAAAGGGATTGGCGAGCATATATTTGTTAACGTGCAAGGCAAAGCAAGGCCTGGTTTAACCCCAGCAGGTGGGCCCACACCTGGGCCCTCTCACGCTTAGTGCATGAGCCTGTACCGCTTGAGCTAAAAGCCAACTAGCTCTCAGCTAAGGCTGCAGAGCAGACTCATTATTCTCTCTGTGAATGGTCTCAGAGCCACTAGATGGGACAGCACACCACACCCAGAAGGCGAGTGCTTGGTCAGCCAACAGACTGAGGGTGTTTCAGAGGTGTTAAGCACAAGCAAGGCTTCCTCGTGCTGAAGGCAGAAGGGTGACAATATGACTCTCAGTCCTGAGTACCCCAAGAATTTGACAACACCGGAACTGCCTAACATACTTCTGGGAGCTGGCAGATAAAATAATGGTGCTAAACAGAACCTGCACCCAGCAGAGGGCATTAGACACAGCGCCCTGGGAACACAGCTGTACACAAACACCCAGGATAGTCTTCAGCTCACATGTTAACAAATTTACCCTCACACATTGGATGTGTGTGTAGCCCATCTTAGGGTAGGGGGACAGAGCACAGTGAATGGGTCACTCAGGAAAGTGAAGAAAGCCAGTAGCCTACCCCAAAGCTCTTTGCTCCAACCACTCATGCAGTCCCCCCCTCCAGTGGGAATAGAACTTAAAAACCCTGGATTTTAGTTGCTGCTGCTTCAGCCACTAGACCACTCAAACAGCCTCCAGCAGCCTCCAGCAGCCTCAAGCCACCCAATTCCTAGCCCTGCAGCATTGGAAGGCGTTTGATTTGCTGCTTGCACTTATTTATTTACAGCCTGTGTTTGCTTGACCCCACATTTCCCCCTTGGGTTTCAGTGTCTCCAAAGCCCCACTTGAGAATTAATGATCTTACAGCTCATTTGTCCTGGTGAGCAGCCTGCCAGGCCATGAAATCGTAGAGCAGGAGAGAAAAAAGAGAGAGAGCGAGAGCATCCTGTGAGCTCATCACCAGAGCACGTGCCAAGCCAGAGCACTCAGATTCCAGAGACCTGATTAATCTCGCAGTCCAGGGATTGTTCAACAATCGTGTTAGTCTGTCAGCGCCTTCCCGCCCCTCCCCACTCCACCACTTTCCAAAAGAAACCTGTTTTTACAGCACAGTTTGGAAACAAGAGCGCTGGCAGCAAAGGGGGTTGTACAAATGTTGAGTAATACAGAGGGCTAGGAGTTAACGGATGCTTCCCCCGGCAATCCAGAGTGGTAGGACCCAAATATGGTCCCTCCCCTTGAGATTTGCAGCTTAACTTTTTTAAATGGGTCCCTGATGCAAACTGCTAGTAGTACCCATGACCCATTTTGCTCGCAAGTCCCTTGACTTTGCACTTATCTAGTGCCTGTTATCTGTGTGCCACAAGCCTCTTTGCAAACATGAACAAGCTCCCCTGAGAGGGCAGCAAAGTAGCGTGAGCGCCACCCCCAGGAGGGGAAACTGAGGCACAGATCAGCCAAGGCCAACATTTTCAAAAATGGACATCGCTTGTGGGTGCCTCTATTTGTGTGTCTTCAATCAGAGACGCTCAGAGCCTGATTTTCAGACCATAATTGGGCCCAAATATATCCTTGATCCAGTAAGCCCAACATGAGGACCACCAATGGGAGAGGCAACAAACTTCATTTACCCTGGGATGAATTTGCCCCCAGGTGAAGGTGAGGGTCACTTTAACTTCCTCCCTATCTACAACAGCACTGTGAGCACTATCAGCTGGAGGTAGCACAGCCATGCCCACACATATCACCTCCAAAACTACACACACGCCTGCCCAGAATTGCACCCATGCCCACCAGAACTCTGCCCATACTCACCTCCAGAACTCCGCCCATGCCCACCTCCAGAACTCCACCCATACCCACCTACAGAACTTCACCTGCACCCACCTGGTGCTCCACAGACAGCAGGCAGGCGATTTCCTCTTAGAGGAACCTCAGCCCAGACACGAGTGCTGGGTTCCCAGGGTGAAAGCACTGGCTTTAGTTAAAAAGCTTCAGGCAGACAGCACCCTCCCTTGCTGCTTTCTTAGGTTCCCCACCTCCACGAAAAAAAAATGGCATCACAAACTCCCATCTCCAGCATTTCTTCTCAGCTTGTTTACTCTCCAAAAGCTACAGCTCTGTGTAATAACGCCGCCTGGGAATTCCTACTGTGACAACCATCTTTGTAGCGTTACCATATACTGGGCTGCAGATGACACCCTGAAAGATGCTCAGACAACAAGTGAATTTCACCCAGTTCCCCACAAATAACATTTATTTGCCGCATATCCCAGCTCTCCTGCAGTGCAGCTCCACAGAGTAGGTGCAATGTGATAGAGAGAAGATCTGATTAGATGATCTAATGGACCCTTCTGGTCTTAAACTCTTGGAAATTCCTGATCCAGTATGAGTTACAGCTATCTGCACCAGCCTGGAACGTGGCCAGGGCATGGCACCTATTCTTGTAAAAAGGGCCATGAGAACTTTAAGGGCCCAGAGTGACCAGAGCGTGGGCTTTAAATCTCATTAGAAAGGTGGTGCCATGGGGGCACGGGCTCCCTCCTGACTCAGAGGGAAGAGGCTACCTTGTGAATTGCTAACACGGTTCCCTACAGTCACTGAGTTTTCCTTAGCTCCTTCCCATCCAAGCACTGACCCGGCTTTGCTTGTGAGACTTGACAAGTTCACTGCCCTGGGGTGGGCATGATGGCCCCAGCCAGGGATATCCTGGGGGCAAATCACACAGATTAGAAAGTCTAGTTCCCAGCAGGTGAGGGGCGATGGAGGCTGATTTCCTTAGCTCACCAGACACACAAAGCGCCCAGCTGCCTCTGATCTTGTTGCAGAGCATGGAAACTGCTCACCCGGAGGGTGGATTGGAAAGGCTGGCTCTCCGCCTGGCCCATGTGCCTTGCCAATGCTGAAGAATTCCTGCACCTGGTCAGTACACGGGGCTGGTGCAGGTAGATACCCCTGGGAACGCTGTGGTAGATGCCTGCACAGGCAGGGCTGGTTCTATCTCTGCGACTTCTATTGCCCATAACACCTCACCATCTCCAATGGGTCTAACCCCCCTGTGAGGCAAGGCAGGGTTGTTATCCCAGAGGGGGAACTGAGGCACAGAGAGACTAACACAGAACACAGCAGCACAGCCAAAGGCCCTACCTAAGACCAGGGTCCCATTACTGCTTAGACACAGCCCTAGAGCCAGTCCCTGCCCCAAAGAGTTTACAATCTGAGCAGACAAGGAAACAGAGAAGTGACTTGCCCAAAGTCGCACGTCACTCAGTGGCAGAGGTGGGATTAGAACCAGGGGGAGGCAGTTTGCCCTGTCGCCCCCCTATCCGAGTGGCCCCAAAACTCTATGTGCTGGGCTGCATTGCCACTCCCTGAAATTTGGCCCAGCCACCCTTCTGTCATGAGGGAAGGCTGGCTGGGCCAAACCTGAGCACGGCTGCAACCCTGCATTCCAGCTAGCAACACCCAGAGCAGAGCGCTGAGCCGTACGCTGCCTGTTGAGTTCCTCGGCACGCACAGGAGTGAAACTTCGTTTGTACAGGAGAGAGTGTTTGTCTAACATGTCGTTGCACCCTGTGGCGTGTGGGATTAAAGAAAAGTGAGCAAAAAAATAAAGCCAGAAGTTTAAACACCTACCTAAAGAAAAAATGTGGTTGGCAGACGGGCTCTGCAGCGCTGACAGTATTATAGGTTAATTTTCCTGTTGATTACAGCGTGGCTGCGGGCCAGACATGTGAAGCTGAAAATGTGTGCATTAGCAGCCAGTAAAAAGAAAGAGAAAAAGAGAGAGAGAGAGAGAGAGAGAGAATTCTGTACAGTTGGAAGGGACTAGCTGAGGTTTTGCAGCATTAGCCACACACAGCAAAGAAATGGCTTCACCCTGCAGACCTGTCATTGAGCCAGCTACCTGCTCAAAGAGACACTTTCCATCTCGTAGCCCATAGGCTAGCACCCCCTCCTCTACCCTCCTCCCTGCAGGGAGCACCTCACAAACTGTTGGCCTTGTGGCCACCCCCGTTGAACTGAGAATTAGGAGTTGTACGGGGTGTTCCTGGCTGGGATGCAGTCTTCTCATCTGGACCGGGGCAAGTCACTTCACCTCTCTTTGCCTCAATTCCCCAGCTATACCATAGAGAAAGCAATCTTTCCATTGGCTGTCTTGTCTAGGTAGCCTGTAAGTTCTTTGGGGCAAGGACTGTCTCTGATTACGTATCTGTATAGCACCTACTGCAGTGAGGTCCTGATCATGGTTAGAGCCACTGTTGTAATACACAGCATTACCAAGTATCACAAGGCAAGAGCAAACTCAAGTTCATTTTTCACATGTGTGTGTAACCCACACACCTACTGGGTGTGGTTCACTGTCCCAGCCAAGGGCACTGAGACCACTCACAGAAAGAAAGAATAAATTTGCTCTACAGCCTTTGTTGAGCAGCAGCTGGCTTTTAGCTCAAGTTATAGAAGTTCATGCACTAAGCTCCTGAAGTCCCGGGTTCAGTTCCACTTGTCAGTGTTAAATGTACAGCAAGGCAAGGAGTTATCTCCTATGGCCTAAGAGATCTTCAGGGAAGGCACTCTCCCTTCCCATCCGCAAGTACAGTTCCTGCAGTTATGGAATTAGATATGGAAGAGCTCTATAGCAGTACATATGGGCAGTTATTTAATATACAGAGTGCCATCTAGTGGTAGCTAAGAATGTGTAATATTGTTTAGTGATAGAAATGTAGCCTGTTAGTCTGGGGTAGCTGAAGCAAAATGCAGGACAATGTAGCACTTTAAAGACTAACAAGATGGTTTATTAAATGATGAGCTTTCGTGAGCCAGACCCACTTTCTCAGATCAAATAGTGGAAGAAAATAGTCACAACCATATATACCAAAGGATACAATTAAAAAAATGAACAAATATGAAAAGGACAAATCACATTGCAGAACAGTCTTTAAAGTGCTACATTGTCCTGCATTAATATTGTTTAGGAGCAGTTTTTGCGTAAGAGGGGTTTTTTGTGCAAAAAGGCGCTGTATAGACAGCACCTTTTTGTGCAAAATCCTCTTGTACAGAAACTGCTCCTAATTAATTATGCAAATGAAATGTGGCAATATGCTAATCCGTGCTTCATTGGTATAGGCTTTTGCGGAAGAGGGAAGCTGTGTAGACATAGCCTAAGGGAGTGAGGGGAAAGTTCTTGCATTCTGTGCATACCTCTCACACCTGACTGGTGAAGGAGCTCACCATCCAGGTGAGCGGCATGCACGGAATGCAAGCACTTTCCCCTCACTCCCTTAGTGTCCGGGGGATGGGATGAAAATCTAGTTGCATCCTGGAGCGGACGGCTGCTGCCTCCCCTACACACCCAAAATAGCACCCTTTTCTGAGTGACGTTTGCTAGACCTTTCAGATGCATGTTGTCCACTGGCCAAGGGTGTTAACCTTCAAACCAGCTCACCTCCAGCCTCTCAAAGAGACCAGAGCAGAGTCCACCCCACAGCTCACGTAAATTAGCTCCACTGAAGTCAATGGCACTACACTAATTTATACTAGCTGGGAATCTGGCCCAGATTGTCTCTGTATATTTTTATAATTCCCTCTTACTGGTATTTCTGCCCTGCCTGAAATGTGAACTAGTGGTAGATTAAGACCTACCTGAACATCCATTATAATTTGTGGAAAGCATATTTAATAAAACTAATATGATCACAATTTCCCTGGGGAAGCCTTCTAGAAGCAGAATTGCAGAGTCTAATGGGGACTGAGAGCAGCTTTCCTAAGAGCAGCTTATTCCATAGCTACCAACTAAGGCAGTGGTTCCCAGGCTGTGGTCTGTGGACCCCTGGGGGTCCACGATGGTACTGTAGGGGGTCCAGGGAAAATTGCTTCCCACCTCCCAGTCCCTTGGTGGGCCCGATCCTTACTTTTCTTTTCCTTTTCTCCCTCAGGGATCTGTGTCCAGCCAAGGGTGGTGTGCCAAGGCAGGAGCTGCCTTTGGCTACAAGAGCCCCCTTACCGTATCATCCATGGATGGGTAGGGGACGGAGGGGGCAGGAGCTGAGAAAGCCACGCAGGCCAGGAATATGATGGCCACTGCTTTCCGTTGCTCCCTTTGGGGGGGGTCCATAAGGTGTATTAGGCTCAGAGGCCCCCTGCTGGAGGTGTCAGGTCCTATCACCTCCATCACGGAACAAAAGCCCTCCAAATCGCCTAGAGCCATGATGTTCAACCAGTTCTGAAGCAATAGCTACTATAGTGGCTACTGCTGTAGTGAACTAGTCACATTCGACAGGCCAAATAGCCACATTGTTCAAGCCAACTGCCACATTGAAATAGTCACATGTGTCTAGTAGCTAGCATGTAGGACACCATGGGCCTAGAGAAGCTGCAGAGGAAGCAGCCAATCAACAAGGATGCAGTGAGTAACCAATCAGGGACCAGGAGGGTCACATAAAAGGAGCTGCTAAGGCCAGAGTCACTCAGTTGCTGCCTGGAGCTAGAGGAGTGAGAACTGTGCTCCTGACTAGCTGCTAGGACTGAAGGAGAAGAACACTTGAGGCCAGAAAAGCCCCTGAAGAATCTCCAGAGAGGAAGTCCTGGGCGTACAGCCCGATCGCAGGAGGGATTGTTTGAAAGCTGTCCCAGAAGGGGCTGTGGGACTGAAGAAGGCCTAGAGCGGGACACAGTGGGGGTATGCTGAGCTAGCCCAGGTGGGCTGTATGCCCTGGAAGAGGTTTGGTTTGTTGCACATACAGTTTGTGTGTGTGACTTGGCAGAAGGCCGAGTCATTTGAAACCACCTGAAAAACCACTGTCGGAGCTTACTACAAACTGAGAGAGTGCAGGCCATGCTGTTACATGTTCTCATACTTGCCTCTGGAGTAGCTGGTACTGGTCACTGACTAGGTGTTGGTCTAGGATGGACTACTGGTCCAATCCAGTCCGGCAATTTCTACATCTCCCTGCCCAAGGTGTGTTCTGTTGTTACGGTGCTTAGCACAACAAGGTGGTGGTGGATGAGGGGGGCTCCTAAATGCTGCAGTGATACAATTACTACTGCTAGGAAAGCAAATCTGCACCTGCAAATGCCTCGTGTCCAGCAGCAGAGGGAAGAGAACCACTTGCACATACTGATGTGTTTATTTTTGGTCACTCACTTTCCCAGGAAAGCTGAACTCAGTGGCAGCCTACAGTTTTGAATGAGGTCCGCTGGCTGAGTCAATTGCTTTTTGTATCACTCCAAGCCCCTGTCAGAGTAAACTCCGGAAAGGGGTGATGCCACTTTTGCTGGGGTTTGGGAATGACACAACAATTTCCAGCCTGACCGAGCCATCTCAGAGACGCCGCAGCTTCTGAAAAGGACCCAGCCTGGCATCCCAAACTGGATGGACTTCAAAAGGTGCTGACACTCTCAGCTTGCCACTCCCACCTCAGAGACACAATATTGTCGCTTGCCGAGGAGATGGATGTGTCCTGACTGGACTCTCTTTTGTTGGCCTCGGGCAGCTCCTGACCGGCCTCATGGAAACACCACAGCCCCCGCAGGAAAGGAGCTGAGACCGGAACTGGCCGCTTGGAGCACAAGCAGGTATGTGTAAGGCCCTGCCTTAGCAAGGGTATTGTAGTGCAGGGAGGGGCCCTGACCTGCTGGAGGGATGGAGCAGAGTCTCTGTAGCCGGCACTGCTCCCCATATGCTGTTGGGAGGCACTGTGGGCCAGGCTGAAGCTTCTGATTGTCGCATTATCAGCCCTGTCTCTCTGCTACCTATTGGCTGCACAGGAAGCAGCAACTGAGGCTGGAACTGAGCATAGAGCGAGCTGGGCCCTGATCCCTTCCCCAAGCCAAGCTGGGCCCATCTCTTCCCTGCCATGCCCTCCCAGCTGGGTCCACTCCCACCCCCAACCTCCTCCCTGTCATGCCCTTCAGGCCGGGTCTGGCCCCGCCCCCTCCTCTCTGTCATGCCCTTCAGGCCCAGTCTGGCCCCGCCCCCTGCCACACCCTTCAGGCAAGGATCAGTCACACCCCCTGCCACCCACCCACCAACTCCCATAGGTCAGAACCAGTCTGCCAAGTCCCAACAAGCAGCTACAGCCTAAGCGGGGAGGTGGAGAAAGGGATACCTGCTTCTGCCTCCCTGCTGAAGGGGTCTATGGGGAGAATGCACAGCTGCCCAGTCCCCTCCCCCAATCTTCAGTGATATCTCCTGAAATTCAAACATTTGCCCAGGACGCTGCCCTGAAATCAACCAATCCAATCAAACCCTTGATTTCCTCCGAGCCCTAGTTATAAGTAAGGCCCAACCAAATTCACAGTCCATTTTGGTCAATTTCACCGTCATAGAATTTTAAAAATCATAAATTTCATGGTTTTAGGTTTTTAAATCTGAAATTTCATCACTGTAGAGATTCTCAACCAACAAGGAGTTGGGGGGCTCGCAAAGTTATTGGGTGGGCGGTTCTGCTCCCCTTCCTTCTGGTCAGCTGCTGGCAACAGTGCTGCCTTCAGAGCTGGGTACTCAGCCAACAGCCATTGCTCTCCGGCCGACCAGGTGTGTAGGCAGCACAAAAGTTGGGGGGGCGGGGGGGCAATGCCATGACCCTCCTAAAATAATTTTGTGACACCCGCTCTACAATTCCCTTTGGGACAGGGGAACACACATTGAGAAATGTTGATCTCCCCCATAACATCTGTATAGTGTAGGGTAAAGCACACAAAATGGCAGATTTCACAGGAAGGAGGCCAGATTTCATGGTCCATGATGAGTTTTTCATGGCCATTAATTTAGTAGGGCCCTCATTATACAATAGACTGTCACCTCTTCAGCCGTGTTGCTAAATCTGCTCTTAGTGGTGGCTGCCCTTTACCGCTTGCAGTTGGTTTGGTATCAACGCAAGGCATCCCTGAAGTCTTCCAAGAATTTGTTAGGGCTGAGAGGAGGGGGCTGCATGTGTGCTGCGTGTGCACCCACATACATGACACGTCTCCTGTGTCTCCAGCTTCTAAGAGATGTGAGCCCACCCCAGTCCTACTGTGTCTCTGGTTGCCAAGTTTGTAATATTTAAAACCCAGACGCTCCCACAGCATTGCCAGAACCTCCCTTGCCCGGCCTCTTCCCCCGAGGCCTTGCCCCCATTCACTCCTTTTCCCCCATTGCTCGCTGCTTTTCCCCTCACACTCTCTGCCATCCTGGCCAGAGGGACGTGCCTGCAGAGTCGGGGCTGGGAGCTGCAGCCACCAGATGCGGGGAAGTGGTGCTCCTGGCTGAGTCGGGTCTGTCATGCATGATCCCTCCATGCCTTCCTGTCTCACCCACCCACAGTAACCAGACTTTGGATGTCCAGTCAGTACAGCTGCCTGGACACTGTCTAGTCCCCTTTCGAGCAGAAAGTCCAATTGAAAACCAGAAACCTGCCACCTTACCTGTCCCTCTGCAAGAAACATGTAGGCGTTTATCACGCAGGACCCTCGAGCAGGTTCAATTCCATCCAATGGAGGGCTGAGGGGGTACCGAATCCCCATGCTGTCCCTAATGTTACTGCTTCCCAGCTGCTGCTGCTGCTCCAGTTCTTGTGAACCGTGGTTTACAGCAGAGTGTAGCTGTTGTCAGCCCAGCACCACCGAGTGACGATGGACAATAAAACCGGGCACAGGGCCAGCCCCTCCTGCTTCACACTGCTTTGGGGGAAAGAGATGCTGCAGTGCCTAGTTTACACTGCTTAGGAAACTAACCCTCCCCCACACTCCGTGTGTGGGGCACATTGCTGTCTGCAGCAGTGGTGGGGTAGCAGCCGGGACTGGGGGAGTGGCAGATGGTGAGAGAACCCTGAATCCTTGCTTGGACTCCTTCCATCACCCTATTTTATGCTGGATTCTTTGTGTCCTAGCTGGCCCATGGCTTCTCAAACTCCAAATCTTTGCCAGTCTCCCACTGTGCACATCTGCCTCCCCATAGTCCTTTGCTCCACTCTGATCATGCATGTCTTGGCTTGTTCCCGAATGCAGATGGCAAGTGTGGGATTCTAGCAAGGGTGGGGTTCAGGCCCCATTCTGTTACAGCTGGGAGAGCTGGTGTTACCTGGTGCATAGCAGATCGTGACCCTACAGAGTGATTGCCCTTTTTTAACCCAATTACACTTTTGTCCTTCACAGCATCCCTGGGCAAGGAGTTCCACAGACTGTCTGTGTTTTGTGACTATATACCTCCTTTTGCTTGTTTGTAACCTGCTGCCTGTTACTTTCATTGGGTAAGCTCTGGTTCTTGTGTTATGTGAAGGGGTAAATCATAGAATCACAAAATACTAAACCTGGATGGGACCTCAAGCAGTCATCAAGTCCAGTCCCCTACACTCATGGCAGGACTGAGCACTATCTAGAACATCCCTGACAGATGTTTGTCTAACCTGCTCTTAAACATCTCCACAACCTCCCTCGGCAATTTATTCTAGTGCTTAATCACCCTGACAGTGAAGAAGTTTTTCTTAATGTCCAACCTAAACCTCCCTTGCTGCAATCTAAGTCTATTGCTTCTTGTCCGTCCTTGTCACTTCTCTATTCACTTTCTCCTCAGCATCCATGATTTATTAGGCCTCTATCAGATCTCCTCTTAGTTGTCTCTTTTCCAAGCTGAACAGTCCCGTCTCTCCTCACATGGAAGCTGTTTCAGACCTCTAATCATTTTTGTTGCCCTTCTCTGCATCTTTTCCAGTTCTAATATACCTTTCTTCATGGGGCAACCAGAATTGCCCACAGTATTCTAGGGGTGAGCATAGCATGGATTTATGTAGTAGCATTATATTCTCTGTCTTATTTATTCCTTTCCTAATGGTCCTTAACAGACTGCTAGCTCTTCTGCTTGCTGCTGCACATTGAGCAGATATTTTCAGAGCACTATTCACAATGACTCCAAGATCTCTTGAGTGGGAAGAGCTAATTTAGGGCCCAAGTACTGCTCCAAGAGGGGCTGCCCCCTGCCAGCTGGACTCACTTATTAACCATTGCTTGTCTCTGTACACAGTGTAGAGCCTCCGAGACAGTGAGTCATGGCACTGCCCACGCAGTGTGTCGCACACAGCCCTCTTATTTCTAATGCGGCTGTTAAAATACAACCCCACATCTGTTTAATTGAAATAAAAAATGTCTCGAAAGCTTTTCTGCTCATATTAGGTAGGGCTGGTTTCATCATTACCAGCCTCATTGCGTCCCTTCTCTGGTCTCTGAGGGAATCCTTTCAGGTGTGAGCCTCATGCCTTTACCGACTTCGGGGCCGAACTGTTCACTTGGCCTTCTCTTAGACTGGGCCCTTAACTTGTGTATCCACCACGCTTACCTCACAGGTCCACCTGAGTTCACGCACCGATGGTCCTACCCTTCAGGAGTCTGGGCCCACTGGAGAACCAACATAATGATCAAGTTAACAATAGAAACAAAGGCTTCAGAGGGAAGCCAAGTTAGTCTGTACAGGATAAAACAACAAATGGTCTGGTAGCACTTTATAGAGACTAACAAAACATGTAGACATGTAAACAAAGCATTTAGGGAAAATAGGTTTTCAAACAATAGTATCCGTGCTCACGTCTAGTTGACCTCAAGGCTTACTGGTCCCAGATGGTAACATAGGCAGGCCTAGCATCATCAGAAACCCCTGTATTGGTTGTGACTCGGCTGGGTTTCACCTAAACAACTACATCCACTCTCTTATAATCCTGCAGGAGTCCTTTTGATTTCCTGTGTTCCTGGGTCTCCTCCTATTCTGGTCAAATCCAATCTTGTAAGCTGGTTGGAGATAGAGGCAAAGCCATCAGCACTAATATCTCTGGCATTGTCCCTTAACCTCTCCAGAGTGGTTTCAATACAGAAGACATCCAAAAAAATAAGCAGACGTACATTAGCCATAAATTACAGATCCACTCCAAAGCCAAGTATTTGACATCAAAACAGGTTTTGATAACAAATTAGGATTTCACCAAAACAAGAGTAAATTTTACTTTTCCATCAAAAAACCCATCTAAAACCTGACATTTTCAGCCAAAATTAGTCAGCATTTGAATTTCTGCCAAAAATGGGTTTTCTAAAGAAAATTGAGACAAAATCCCCTTTCATTTTTTTTTCACACCCATTTAAAAACAACCAGTTTTTTGACCTGCGCTAATATTAAGAATTGGCAAAATCACATTTAAAAAATAAACAAACATAAATTTGCAGCCACCTGCTCCCAAATACACCCAGAAAACTGTCATCTGACAGCGGCTAAGAACTGCCCACAGCCTCTTTTTTTATTTTGTTTTGTTACCCAAACCTAAATCTAACCCTAACCCAGGGGTGACAATAAAACTGCAGCAGTTCACTAGAGTTAGCCCTTAATGGGCCGCTGCCATTATATTTACCTGTGCCTCCGCAGGCATGAGCAATCACAGCTCTCATTGGCCGGGAATGGCAATCCACAGCCAATGGGAGCTGTGATCCCCTGAATCTGTGGAAGTGCAGTAAATACGGAAGTGGGGGGGTCTGCCAGCGGCTAACCCTGGCAGATCGGATTCGGACTGTGGGGCAGTGCTTGCCCTCCCTAGCCCTCACCCTTTAGGGCTACGTCTACACTGGCCCCTTTTCCGGAAGGGACATGTTAATTTCACAGGTCGTAATAGGGAAATCCGCGGGGGATTTAAATATCCCCCGCGGCATTTAAATAAAAATGTCCGCCGCTTTTTTCCGGCTTTTAAAAAAGCCGGAAAAGAGCGTCTACACTGGCCCCGATCCTCCGGAAAAAGCGCCCTTTTCCGGAGGATCTTATTCCTACTTTGAAGTAGGAATAAGATCCTCCGGAAAAGGGCATTTTTTCCGGAGGATCGGGGCCAGTGTAGACGCTCTTTTCCAGCTTTTCTAAAAGCCGGAAAAAAGCGGCGGACATTTTTATTTAAATGCCGCGGGGGATATTTAAATCCCCCGCGGATTTCCCTATTACGACCTGTGAAATTAACATGCCCCTTCCGGAAAAGGGGCCAGTGTAGACGAGCCCTAGTTGTCTTCTCTTATCCATTTGTTATGTCTAGTCTTCTGGATTGTAAACTTTTTGGGGACAGGATTATCTTTACCTCTGCCTGTACAGGGCCTTGCACAAAGGCACCTCTCCTGGCTGGTCAAGAGGTGCTACCATTATGTACATGTTACACCTGAAATATAATCGTTCACTTACCAGTTCCTCTTTAATATTTATTTTAGACAGAGGTTTACAGAGAAGCCACCTGTTGCCGCTGGATACCAGTGAAGATAAAAGATGCACCTGAACCAAACCCCTGAAATCTGTCAACTTTAGGGACGATCTGGCTGCAAACCTCCAGCCAGTCCCCTCTATTAAATGAGCCTGGTTCTACTGCCAACGTTATTAGGGAAACCATACACCTGGGGAACTGCACCTTTCAATTCTCACACAGATGTCCCATCACAGGAGCTAGAGGGCCAACTCCATGGGCAATAGCAGAACCTCAGCCTTTAGCCTGTCCTTGATCCCAGCCTCTAGCAGGCAGCATTCTCTTGCTCTTTGACACCCCCAAAGCCAGTACATATTGCATAGTGTCTACAGTGGGACAGCCCCTGGTTCCTAAAGAAGGCGAGGAAGAGATAAAAGTACAAATTGAACCTCTCTAGTCCAGCACTCTCTGGTCCAGTAACATCCATGGTCCAGCATGATTTTAGTTATCTGAATGTCCACTTATCATGGGTATGGCCAAATTTCCCGCAGTCCCATAAAGTTTGTTTACAGCCACCAGGCCTAGCTCTCAGTGTTCTGTGCTGTTCTTTAGCTCTAATTGACCCCAAAATGTCTTCTAAGAGCCCCGTAAGCAGTGGAAGTATTGGTAACACTGCTAGACAACACCAGCCTCCCATGGTTCAGCAAATTCTCTGGCTTGGCACCAGGCAGGTCCCAAGGATGCCGGACTAGAGAGATTCAACCTGAACCACCAAAATCTTTCAGTCAAGATTTCATCAGGACTGAAGACAAGCCTGGCAAGAGGTAAAAGGAAGCCGGTGGCTGGAAATTAACCTTTGCCTGAGACAATGACCTTAACTGAGTTTGTTGCAAAAACACAGTTTAAAAGAGACTACCTAACGGCATTATTGAAAAGCACAGCTCCGATAGTTGCATTGGTTTGGGTCTAAGAGACTGACTGAAAAAGGCAGCAGCATCTAATGGGTAGAGCCCTAGATCTGCACTCAGGAAGGTGGCGTTTTAACCTCTGCCCTGCCACTCACGTTGCCCCACCACTACCCCTGTCTATGGCCCCTTCACACTCTTTGTCTTCTATGTATGGGTTTTAAACTCTTCTGAGCAGCTATGCTCTCTTATAGGGCCAGGCCCTTTTGCTAGGCCCTTTTGCGTGCCAATAATAATCACGTCAATTGATCGAGCCCAGAGATTAAAGGAGTTACCCAAGGTCCCACAGCTAGTCTGTGGCAGAGTCAAGCACTAACTATAAATCTTTCAAGTCCCAGGCCAGAGTTTCTGCCACAAATCCATTTTACCTGGTTTCCAGCCTTTCCGTTCCTGTGATACGGATCATTGTGAAGCTGGATCCATGAAAAGCCAGCTCATCTACTAAGGAACCTGAGATATTTTAAAAATCACAAACATTGTTCTTCAGGTCTGGCCTCCCACTATTTGGCTATTAGAATACTCTTGTTTTCTTAGAAAAAAAATAAGACTTTTTCCTTTGGCATAGATGATCCAATAAACAGACTCTTTGAACGCTATTTGAGTAGCACTTTAACAAGGCTTCCAGACGGCCCTGCTGTCTGAATGGGTCCCCTGTGCTTTGTGTATCAGGACACCCACTATATAATTTTACAGTCTTGTGAAGTCAGGCTAATATTTACTGAACAAATAAGGGTTCTGTCTCCAGTTTAATAGACTGGTACTCCAGACAGAAGCAAAAAGTGCCAATTCTGATGAAGAAACTCTAACGAGCCCTTCAAAATAGTTTGTACAGGAGTAGCAAAAAAAAAAAAAAAACCCACCAAGAGCCAGCACAAAAAAATGCACTCTGTGCCAAGCAAAATACACCTAGCCTATTAAAGTATGACTAATCAAGTGGCACTTTTTGCAGCGCAAAGACATAACTTTCCATGAAAAAACCAAATAAGGCTGTGTGTGTGAAAGGTGGACAGCAAATTCCCCTCCCCCCACAAGACGAGCATGTGTTTTTTGTGAGGATTTATTTCACTATTTAGTCTATTTATTTCTGATAGGCTGTCTGTCATTTGCATCAGAACCTAGGGTGAGGGAAACATATCGGTGGTGCCGAAATATGAAATGAAATGGGAATGGAAAATATAACCCAGTGGTATTCAAGATGAATGTTATTTTTTAAGAAAAAGGTAAAATATCACCAGAGAGCTGGTCAGAAAGACCTTGGGTTAAAATACCCCAGCCAGATGAGTGGGAAAAGGAGAACTTGAGCACTGCAGAAAGCCACAAAAATGTCCAAAATATATAATGGTATGTTGCATTTGTATCAGAGACGGATCTGAACGGCACTCAGTTACCATAAGGATGAATAAGTCAGGTTGATGGTCTCATCCCATTTATCATCAGGTATTTGCACTGAAATAGAATCTATCGGTCCAGGTCCCGTTGTGCAAGGTGCCATATAGACACAGAGTTGGAGATAGTCCCGGTATTGGGAGTTTATAATCTTAATAGACAAGACAAAGTGAGCATGGGAGGGGAAACACAAGCACAGAGAGGAGCAGTCACTTGCTCGAGGTCCCACAGAACTTCAGTGGCAGAGCTCAGAAGCCAGGTCTCCTGCCTCTCAATCTAGTATTCTACCCACTGGGCTCTGCTCCCCCGTTTTATCCCAGTCTGGGGAGTGCCTTTCATTCCAAAATAGCTTTCCCACTGCACTGCGGCCCACCCACCGCTGACTGTCCTTCACCCACAGTTGGCATGCGGTGGAACATGGCAGCCATTTGGCCGTGCATAGGAATTGTGTGTGACAGAGGCAGAAGACGGCCTGGAACTACATTCACTAGACCAGGGTGGGGAACCCATGTTTGGTTGGGGAGGCGCTGACCCACAGGAAAATCAGTCGGGGGCCACACACACGTGAGAAGCAAAAAAGCAACAAAAAATTCCAACAGCAAAAACCTGCAAACCCGCACTAACGTGGCTCCTGACTGAGAAGGAGAAAGACACTCCCCACGTTCCCCTCACACACCAGAGCCTGGGGGAAGGGGGGCAGGCTAGTAGATTTTGTGTTCTCAGCCCTGCAGTGGGGCAGCAGAGTGGCTGGAGCACCAGTTCAAACTCCCCAGTGCTGGTTAGGGGGATCCCTGAGCCTCAGAGGCCGGATCCAGGCAAGCTGGGGGCCTTAGATTCCCCACCCCTGCACTATACCATGAAGCAGTTTGGTGGTTTGCATCCTTCACATCAGACCCATCATTAACCACTAACCATGGCGGGCCTGCTGCTTCACAAGCTGAGATACCACTGATGCCCAATGATAACCCATTGAAAACCCAATGGTGCCTCAGCCCCTTGCTGGCCCAAACACCAGGACCAGTATAATGAACTCACCACTGTCTGCAGACAGACCTCACAGCCATGAGGGAACTGAATCAGAGACCTTCTATTCCCAAGCCAACCTTTTCAAAAGTGGCCTCAAGTCTTGGGTGTTCCTGGTGAGACCCCTTTGCTCTGATTTACAAACATCGGTCGCAAAGAGCCTCTGTTTTTCTGAGAGGCAGGTTGTTCTACACTGTGCCACACAGGGTCTGATTGTCTAGGGGAAACATTTCTTATCGCAACTGGTCTCCCTCAGGCCTGGGATGGACACACAGCTAGGTGAGAATACACATATCAAATCTGTAGCCAGCTAAGAGAGCATGGTTGTAATACTGCATTACAGCCACTGAAGACTTCATGTCAGCAACAGGAACAGAACTTGGATCTCCATGCTTCCGTACACTAGCCCATTACTTGATCTAAAGAAGAATTACCATTAGCTGTTAGCAGTATAGAGCACATGACACAGGTGAGAAGTTCTGGTTACATCCAGTAGAGGGCAGTGGTGCATGTGGACACCCGCCCTCACCAAAGGACAGGCTAGAGATCATAACAGACTTTTGCAGCTCTAGTTTCTCAGATCAGCATCAGATGAGCGATTAGAGGTGCAGGGGAGGGGGATAAAGATGACCATGTAATGATTTCAACAGGGGATGGAGATTGCATCCCCAAGAAGCCTTCCAGCCTCTTGAAACAGAGTCAAGATAGAAGCAAAGGCAAAAAGCCATTGGGTTACCCGTGAGTGGACTGGCACAAGAGTCAGGGCTCTTATAATGTGATAAAGTTGTATCTTTCAGCCAAGGGGACTGATGTCTCTGGGAACTGATCACCGATGAGAAACTGGGCTAGGCGAAGATTGTAACTTGCTGAAGGTAAGTTCTAGTCCCTAGAAAACATGTTTGGTTTTGTTTGTATCTGTATTTGGGTCTTCTGTCGGACTGCTTATCACTGACACCGCTGGCCTTTGTAAATTAAAGCCTTGTTTCACACCAAAACCACCTCACTGATGTGTATTAAAGCAAAGAATTAATTCTTCAGCCAACCCACAAGCAGGGGTGTGCCTGGTCTGTTGGGAGACAGCTTAACTCCTGGGAGGGTCCAGTGAGAGGGACTGGACATGGCAGGGCAATGGGGAATTGGGGTTCACTGCTTGGTGCCTGCCAGGGGAGGCTTAAACCAGCAGAGTCCTGAGGCATTTGATAGCAAGGCAGACAAGCTGGCATGCAAGGAAGCAGACTCACAGCTTAGCAGCAGCAACCTTCACCTCCTGCTGCAGCAGAGTGAAAACACAGTGGCTCACAGTTCTGAGAGAGGCGCGAGGTATCGCAATGGGGTGCTGGGCTAGATGAGCCATGGATCTGACCCAATTTGGCTGTTCTTGTACGTGAAACAAGCCAGGAAATCTCAAGGATTTCCATAGTCTTCATTTGAGCTTGGTGAAAAGAGCCACCATTACTGCAATGAAGAGTTTCTTTCTTTCTTTCTTTCTTTCTTTCTTTCTTTCTTTCTTTCTTTCTTTCTTACCAATGGGACACTGATGTCCAAAATGTGGTAGAAATTTACACTGGTGAAAGAATACAACTTTGCAAGAATTATTGCGAGGACTGGTGTTCTGGCGTTTGAGGCAGGAACTTAGGAAAGCTGGCTTCAAATCTCGCTCTGCCAGTGTGCCTTTGTAACCATAGTCATGTCACTTAACACTACATCTCAGTTCCCCATGTGTAAAATAAAGACACTTCTTTGCTCTTGTCTACCTAATTCACTAATCACCATGGCATTGAGTATTTGGATTCAAATACTTGGATTTAAACCCAAACATTGCAGGATCAGGTTAGTGAACAAGAACTAGAAAACAAAACTGACCAGAGACTAGTTTCTTCTTTCCAGGGTCCAAGAAAAGTAGACGGTAAGAATGTACAGAAATGACACAAAGGGTTAAAAAAAAAAGCCTTTTACATACTTTTCAGTTTTGGATCATGTGGACTGTCATTCCTACAGGTAAGGCTAGTTTTCATTCTATTATTTTTAAAATGACTTTAAACTGGCAACTTGCAGAACTAGCATGAGCTCCAAACATTCCTGAGGTTTGGACTGTTCTGGATCTGGGGAGGTTTGGCTCCATCCTTTTCGAGATGCCGCCAGCAGAAATTAAAAAACATTACAAGTGTTAGCAAGGCCTTAAAGGAGCCTGATTTTCAGAAAGTGCTGAGCACCTGCTGTGACAGGAAAATTTCCTGATATAGCCTCGAAAAACCTCAGTGGGCTGATTTTAACTATCTTTAGAGTCTATTGTATTAAGTGCAAAGTTTAGGTATTATTGTGGGATTGCATGTAACTTCGGGGGGAGAGGAGGGCGAAGACAGGTGTGGTCAGTGTAAAACTTAGGAAGTGACATGAGTTTCAATGGGCTATTTTCAGCAATGTGCCAGAGAACAGGGAACTTTTGGGACAAAGTTAAGTGGGATTCCTATGAAATACCAGGGGAAGGTGAATGCAAATTCCTACCTCTGGATCCAGCCTTTGAAGCTATGCCCTGGGGAGAGAAACATAGTCTACTGATCACCTGTTCCTGGAATCTGAAGGTCAGAGGCCCAAGTGGTATAAAGGACAGACTGACTCATTCATCCTTGTACTTTTTCTGGGCCACAGCTGTTGTGAATTTATCAGCACAGACTAACACTGGTGAGGGGGTCGAAGGACTCATCACCCATCAGAGCCCTTGCTGGAGCTGGTGTGATCTCTGGTAAGCTCGTTAGCATGTGGGTAGGTTCTTCTATTGTTTGAGTCTGTTTTCTTGGTCTTGCTTTCACTTTAAGAACATAGGTGCTTGCTTAGCAAAGGCAGGGTAGTCATTTATACTAAGGATGTTAAGGACTAGTCGCTTCCCCCACCCCTTTGCTGCTTCTATCAGTTAGAGGCAGCAAAGAGGGGTGGGAAAAGAGGGAGTACTTCAAAGCAGCAGTGCCATATGGAGCCCAGGCTCCATGCGGCGCTGCCACTTTGAAACACCATGGCGGCATTTCAAAGGGGAAGTGCCTCACAGTTGATCCTGGGTTCTGTGCAGCGCTGCCCCTTTGAAACGCTGTTGCAGCATTTCAAAGCGGCAGTGCTGCATGGAGCTGATCCCAGGCTCTGTGCAGAGCTGCCCCTTTGAAACGCCATGGCACCACGTGGGCATTTCCACAGAATCAGCCGGGGAGTCCCGAGCTGACCCCAGGCTCTGTGAGGCATTTCCATGGAATCCGGGATCTGATCCAGGCTCCGCGCATGGCATTTCAAAGCACGCAGAGCCCGGGGTCAGCTGGGGAATCCCCTGTAGGGCCTCTTGTACATTTCAAAGGAGGAATGTGGAAGTGCCTATCGACTAGGAAATTCCATCGACTACTTGACTCATAAATTAACTGATATTTAACATCCCTAATTTATAACTGCGGGTAGTTACAGTGCCTATCGCTGCTGCAGAGAAAGCAAAACAACGCTACCAGCGATGGATGCTGTCTGGCTTGCTGGAGTTAATATAGGCATGAGACTATGGAGCCTGAAAATACCCCAGGCAGGAGGGCGAGAGATGCATGTCTCCACACCAGAAAAGCAGCAGCTGGGGGCAAAGAGTGGGTGTCCTTGCTTAACCACTAGGGGGAACCCCAAGCTGTGGCACCTGCCTGCTGAAAATAAGGCCTTCAAGGTGTCTCGGGTAGGGCACCGGAGAACTGAGGCCCCCTAAAATCACTAGAGGTTGAACCTCTCTCCTCTGGCACTCTCGGGACCAGACCGGTTCCAAAGGAAAGAGTTTTCCAGACCACGGGAGGTCAGTGTTTTCTAGCACCATTACCTACACTTCCACTGCTTACTGCGCTTTTAGAGAATGTTTCCAGTGTGTCTATACAACAGGGCTTAACTTGAAATAAGCTACGCAAATTGAGCTAAATCAATTGCATAGCATATTCCGAAATAGGGAGCATCTACACAGCACTTATTTCGAAATAGAGCACTCTTCCTCTGACTTCCCTTACTCCTCATACAATGAGGCTACATCTATACTGCGCTCCCTTGTGCAAGAAAATATGCAAATGAGGCAAAGTGGTGAATATCGCCGTGCCTCATTTGCATACTTAATGAGCTGCCATTCTGCGCAAGGGGTTTTTGCGCAAAAACCCCCTCTTGCGCAAGAGCCGTTCTGACCCTTTTTTTCAGGCAGAATGGCTCTTGCACAAGAGGGGGGTTTCGTGCAAAAATGGCAGCTCATTAAGTATGCAAATGAAGTTCAGCGATATTCACCACTTTGCCTCATTTGCATATTTTGTTGTGCAAGAGAGCTCAGTATAGATGTAGCCTGAGGATTACAGGAGTCTAAGTAAGAAGTCCTCTAGCGTGACAATATTTCAACATTATTTCAAAATAACTGCCGCTGTGTAGATACAGACTAAGTTATTTTGAAATAATGCTAGTTATTTCAAAATAATGTTGCTGTGTAGACGTACCATTAGGGATAAATTAGAACTAAATAACAACACAGAACACTGAGAGCTAGGACTGGTGGCTGTAAACAAACTTTATGGGGCTGTAGGAGGGTCAACCTCCAGTGACTTTGGCAAATTTCAGCCAGGGAGTTTGATGTTGACTTCACTGGTGTTATTCCCGATTTGTACCAGGACAGTGGCGATCAGATTCCGATGAAAAGATGCGAGAGAAGCAAAGTTCTAATGCCATCCAGACACGAAGCGCGGCAATTGTGCTTCATTGTCCTTGTCAGATGCTTCACCCCCATGCCATCCGGGAGGGGGAGGCGGCAGGGAGCCTGCACCCAAAGCACCTGCCTGTTCTTTGTTGCGTTCACAAGTGACTCGTGAGGGGTGATAATGAGCAGAGAGGGGCTGTGAAGGTTCCTTACACAGCTCTGACAATGCACTTCAGCCCTCGCACGCTGCTTCAGCCCCATCAATGCTGGGGGGGAGCCCACTCTGATGCTCCATCCCCCTACGCCCACAGCCATCCCCCTGCAGGGCTGAGAACACACAATCTACTAGGCTGGGCCCCCCTAGGCTCTGGTGTGTGAGGGGAATGTGGGGAGTGTCTTTCTGCTTCTCAGGCAGGGGCCACGTCAGTGAGGGTTTTGGTTTTTTGCTTCTCATGTGTGTGCCCCCGCCCCAACTGATTTTGATGTGGGTCAGCGACTCCTGACCCCAAAAAGGTTCCCCACCCCTGGCTTTCAAAATCACGTCAACCTACCTATGACACTCGGGCTGTGAAAAACCTGCACCCTGCGTGATTTAAGGAGGTCGACCGAACGGCCTGCATAGCTGCAGCTAGGCCGATGGAAGGGTTCTTCTGTCCACCTAGCTACGTCTTGGGGGGCAGATTATCTACATCAATGGGAAAACCCGGTGTCAGTGTCGGAAGCGTCCGCGCGACAGCGGCCCAGCTGCATACACTGGATCTAAATCCTGACCTGCAGCTCCTCTTGGATTCCAGTGCTGGCCGCCTTTCATCTCCGCCGGGCCCGCCAGAATTCCCTGCTACTCCAGCTCTGGTGCCTAACGCGCCTTCATCCCGCCACTGGGCCCCCCCATACGAACCCCACTGAGGCATTTCAACCTGAACTCCTCCAGTGCTGGGCCCCACATCTCTGCCAAAGCATCGCCACCCTGACCTGCAAACATCCTCCTTTTCCTGGCCTGGGCCCTGCATCGCGCTGCCAACGTACGTCACTGCTGACCCGGCACGACCCCCTGCCATTCCCGTTCTGGACTCCACACAGCTCTGCCATGACACCTGATTCCTGACCTGTAACCACCCCCTGCTGTGCCGGGGCAGGACCCCACACTGCTCTGGCAGGGCACCTGCATCCTGCCCTGCAACACCCCCTGCTCACCCCTCTGCAGGCCCCACGCCGCTTTTCTCAATGTACGTCAGTGCTGACCCCCTGCTCGCTCAGTCCCGGCGTGGAGCAGTTCTGCAGATCTGTCATTCTTTTGTAACCTCATGTTTACTGTCGTTTTCCACATTGCTGGGCCACACCAAGGGCAGTCCGGGAGACGCTGGAGCAATTCCCAGTTGGCTAAAAGGGAAAAGACCTTCCTGCTCTGAGGGATGAGAAAGTCGCCCTTTTCAAGGGGGATAAGTTGAAGTTTCATGATATCCCAGGTAAGGTCCACAGGCATCAGACTTCACAGTCTTAGACACCAGGGAGGGGCTGCTTTACCAGAGTAGTTCTCCTAGCAGCCTCCGATTTGCCCCTCTGTGAGTCCAGCAGCCCAGGCAGGAACCGTCTGTGCAAAGCCAAGGAGATGTGCCTAGAAGCAGCAAGCACCTGGAGAGCCCTGCACGAACAGCCCTGCACTAACTCCAAAGCCATCCCCAGAGACAGGCAATAGGGCTGCCCATATCACAGAAAGTAATTTGCTCCCTGAACGCTTGCATCACTGCCAGTCTTCCCGTCTCTTCTGCATCAGGTGGTGCAGGCCGCTGTCGGAGGCAGGGTGCAGGAAGGAATGGACCGGCACGTCACACCCCCGCACAGCGTGATCTGGCCGTACAGGCGGCGATCTCCGGGTCTGGAGACACCCCGTGTGACAAGCAGAAGCTGTGTCCAGCACCAGGCAGGCTGGGAGTGAGGGAGACCCTCAGAGTCTGCGTGCAGCAGTCTCGATACAGAATCGACGATCTGTTTGAGCCAAATTGCGTCTCTTCCCTGCTGCGCCTCAGCAGTCACTGGAGGAAAGCAACCAGAGAGCTGTGCTTCTCGCTCGGTGCAGGGCTGTCCCCTGCCCCGGCTTTCCCAGGATTCTCCCTTGTTTTTGAGGTTTCTGTCCTGTGAAGGCTGGCAGGGTGCTCCGTACGCACTCCCAGCTGTCCAATTTGATGGGCTAAGATTCCTCCCTGATGTTCCACCTTTTTGTACCACAGGGGTGGGATCAATGAAAAGTAAACTCAAAATGGTCCAAGCCTGTTAAAAGAAAGCCTTCAGGAGATCTTTTCTTTCCACATACTCACAGCCTAACCACACAAGCCTATTAAGGTCTAATGCACCATCCAGTCCAGGTAATGGGCCAAAGTCAAATCCTGAGACAAGCAAGAAGGCTGGTCTTGTGTTTGGTAAACTGACCTAGAACTCAGGAGATCAGAGTTCAAGTCCTGTCTGTGCCACAGATTCACTGTTTAGCCTTGGACACGTCACTTAATCTCCCTGGCCCACATCCTCAGCAGTAATTAGGAATCATAGAACTGGAAGGGACCTTGAGAGGTCATTGAGTTCAGTTCCCTGCCCTCATGGCAGGACCAAGCACTATCTAGATCATCCCTGACAGGGGTCTGTCTAACCTGATCTTAAATATCTCCAGTGATGGAGAATCCACAATCTCTCTAGGCAATTTATTCCAGTGTTTCACCACCCTGACACTTAGGATGATTTTCCTAATGTCCAACCTAAACCTCCCTTGCTGCAGTTAAGCCCATTGCTTCTTGTCCTAGCCTTGGAGGCCAAGGAGAACAATTTTTAAGCTCCAATAATTTCACTGGAATGTAGCCTAGATATCATTGTGGATCTGGGTCTCAGTTTGCCATCTGTAAAATGGGGACAATCTACTGTATTTCTACTGTGGTTTGTAACCTATCCTTTAAATCGGCTTCCGTACCTAATGACTGGAAGGTAGCCAACATAACACCAATATTTAAAAAGGGCTCTAGAGGTGATCCTGGCAATTACAGACCGGTAAGTCTAACTTCAGTACCGGGCAAATTAGTCAAAACAATAGTAAAGAATAAAATTGTGAAGCATGTAAAAGAACATAATTTGTTGGACAAAAGTCAACATGGTTTCAGTAAAGGGAAATCCTGTCTTACTAATCTATTAGAGTTCTTTGAAGGGGTTAACAAACATGCGGATAAGGGGGATCCAGTAGATATAGTATACTTGGATTTTCAGAAAGCCTTTGACAAGGTCCCTCACCAAAGGCTCTTGTGTAAATTACATGGCCATGGGATAAGAGGGAAGGTCCTTTCTTGGATTGAGAACTGGTTAAAAGACAGGAAACAAAGGGTAGGAATAAATGGTAAATTTTCAGATTGGAGAGGGGTAACTAGTGGTGTTCCCCCAAGGGTCAGTCCTTTTCAACTTATTCATAAATGATCTGGAGAAAGGGGTAAGCAGTGAGGTAGTAAAGTTTGCAGATGATACAAAAATGTTTAGGATAGTCAAGACAGAAGCAGACTGTGAGGGACTCCAAGAAGATCTCACCAAACTGAGTGATTGGGCAACAAAATGGCAAATGAAATTTAATGTGGATAAGTGTAAAGTAATGCACATCGAGAAAAATAACGCCAACTATACGTACAGTATGATGGGGGCTAATTTGGCTACGACAAATCAGGAAAGAAATCTTGGAGTTATCGTGGACAGTTCTCTGAAAACTTCCACGCAGTGTGCAGCGGCGGTCAAAAAGGCTAATAAGATGCTAGGAATTATTAGTAAAGGGATAGAAAATAAGACCCAGAATATCTTACTGCCCCTGTATAAAACGATGGTACGCCCACATCTTGAATACTGTGTACAGATGTGGTCTCCTCACCTCAAAAAAGATATTTTAGCCTTGGAAAGGGTTCAGAAAAGGGCAACTAAAATGATTAGGAGTTTGGAACAAGTCCCATATGAGGAGAGGTTAAAGCGACTGGGACTTTTCAGTTTAGAAAAGAGGAGACTGAGGGGGGATATGATAGAGGTCTATAAAATCATGAGTGGTGTGGAGAGGGCGGATAAAGAAAAGTTATTTATTAGTTTCCTAAATAGAAGAACTAGAAGACACCAAATGAAATTAATGGGTAGCAGGTTTAAAACTAATAAAAGAAAGTTCTTCTTCTCACAGCGTGTAGTCAACCTGTGGAACTCCTTGCCAGAGGAGGTTGTGAAGGCTAGGACTATAATAGAGTTTAAAGAGAAGCTAGATAATTTCATGGAGGTTAGGTCCATAAAAGGCTATTAGCCAGGGGATAAAATGGTGTCCTTGGCCTCTGTTTGTCAGAGACTGGGGAGAAATGGCAGGAGACAAATCACTTGATCATCGTCTTTGGTCCACCCTCTCTGGGGCACCTGGTGCTGGCCACTGTCGGCAGACAGGATACTGGGCTAGATGGACCTTTGGTCTGACCCAGTATGGCCGTTCTTATGTTCTTATGTACTGTCCTTTGTTGCTCTGGGCTACTTAGGTTGCCAGCACTTTGGGGCAGGAGTTGTCTCTTTCTTTACATTGACTCAGGTCCCCGTCAATCACCCCTTTGTGGCCACTCGTGAGACTGTTGTGAAGGAACCAGGCATGGGGTCCCCAGGTGTTTTAAGCCTCCTGAGTCCAATCAAAGTGCAACCACTACCCCAGTCTCTGAGGTATTTTGGCGGGCTGCCAAGGTGCAGCCCTTTTCTCTGGCATCCTCTCCTGAAAGCTGGAACCCACCGTCCAGCTGTCCAGGCGCTAGGCTCACTGCTGACATTTTAGACCCTACTTACACCGAACCGCCCCCAGACTTCCCCAAGGGCATTTGGGTTCAGGAGGGGGTTCTGACCCACAGGAGAGGTGCAGGAGAGTGGGGGTAAGGGCAGGAAGAGAGTTTGGGTGCAGGAGGGGACTGTGACCTGGGGTGGGGGTTTGGGATGTTGGAGAGCAGGGGCGGCCTGTGAACCTAGGCAAACTAGGCAGTTGCCTAGGGCGCCGCTAGCCTGGACATCCAATGATGACATCACGGACATTGACAGCCGTGCAGGTGGGGGCGCCAATCCTTCAAATTTAAGCATGTTGACACTTTACACCTAAGCTTAAACAAAGACATCAATTATCTTACCCATTACAAAGATAGCTTCCCCAAGTATCACCTCTAATATCATTAGCTCACAGACATTTACCTTCTCCCCCCCAATCCCCCTTCTGTTCTGAAATTTGATTTGTCCTTTTCATATGTGTTCATTTTTTTAATTGTATCCTTTGGTATATATGGTTGTGACAATTTTCTTCCACTATTTGATCTGAGGAAGTGGGTCTGGCCCACGAAAGCTCATCACCTAATAAACCATCTTGTTAGTCTTTAAAGTGCTACATAATCCTGTTTTTTGTTTCAGCTACACCAGACTAACACGGCTACATTTCTATCACTATTCGTTATATGCACTCTCCTCCTAAATCATCTGGGACACTAACTATGCCATAGCTGGGTTTATTTACCAGTATTTCAAGTTCTTCCTGCTTATTCCCCATACTTCTTGCATAAGTCTATAGACATCTAATGGTGCATCTACACAGCACCCTAAACTCAAAATAAGATACACTGAAATAACTGCTTGGCGTGTAGACGCACATTATGTTATTCCAGAATAACGCTGCTGTGTCGACGTGGACGTGGGGTTTCTCTTTGTGGGTGGAGAGTAACACGGTTATGCACAAGGCACTAGCAATATTTTGGCTGAAGAGTTAGAGTAGAAAGGACTTTACTGAGTCATGGGGAAGGAGCCACAGCCCTCCGTGACAGCAAGACAGGGCAGACGTGCCAGGTGTGTGAATATGAAATGCTAAATAACATGCTACTAAAAATAAGTTTTCCCAATAGTGCCAGGCCTGCTTTTGGCCATCCCATTGACTCCTGCAATTCTGCCCAGCTACAGAGCCTCGATTATTTGAGATTTTCCGAGGCGTGTGGGCACCAGGCTTCCATTTCAACCCCTTCCCATCAGTACAAATGGGCCATAGAAATGTTCCCAAGCTGGTCCTGGAGCAATGGCAGCGTGTCAAGGCTTCACTCTGTTAATGGGTAAGAGGAGCTCTCAGGACATTTTTGATGCTTTTGGTTGTCCACTTGGATTCCAACGCAGCCAAGCCAAACACACCTGAAAGCGGGGTGGGGGTGGTTTTCCGAACTGAGAACAGGACACAAATTTTGGGCATGAGCTCTCTCGTGGGCTGAACTGAACGTTGGATCCAAATGCCTCCTGCAGCCCTGGAGCATTTAAAATCTGGATCCAGGGCTGAATTTTGAAGCTCAAATGCCTTTTTATTGCAAAGCTATTCATCCCATTTCTTATAAAGGGAGATTTCTTCAGCCTCTCTTCCACTGAGATGTAATGGCAAATGAAATTTAATATTGATAACTGTAAAGCAATGCACTTTGGAAAAAATAATCCCAACTATACATAGAATATGACAGAACTAATTTAGCTACAACTACTCAAGAGAGAGACTGTGGAGTCATTGTGGATAGTTCTCTGAAAACGTCCACTCAGTGCGCAGCGGCAGTCAAAAAAGCAAATAGAAGGTTAGGAATCACTAAAAAAGGGATAGAGAATAAGACAGAAAATATCTTATTGCCTTTATATAAAACCATAGTATGCCCACATCTTGAATACTGCATACAGGAAGTTTTTCTTCACTCAGTGCACAGAGGATGCGGTGAAGGCTAGGACTTTAAAATGGCTTAAAAAGGGCTAGTTAGATTCATGGAGGTTAGGTTCATCAATGGCTATTAGCCAGGATGGATAGGAATGGTGTCCCTAGCCTCTGTTTCTCTGGAGGTGGGTGACAGGAGAGGGATCACATGAGGATTACCTGTTGTGTTCCCTCCCTCTGGGGCATCTGGTGCTGGCCACTGTCGGCAGACAGGGTACTGGGCTGGATGGACCATTGGTCTGACCCAGTATGGCATTCTTTTGGTCTTATGTCCACTCCTTGGAAATACCAATCAGCCACTGTCATGCACTTGTAAAACGGGTGTTGCTTCAACCAGCTGTTCCATACAGGTAACAGCTGATTGCCACTCCCAGCTAATAGAGTGACTCCTGTAGTTCCAGTGAAAGAGGTCTGTATTTTGAGACTGAAGGTAATGACTTCCAGCCTTGCTGGTGAAGGAGCTATACCAGCAAACAACAGGGTGAAACATGCGTTAGTAGATTTTGCAGGGTAGATGCCAGGTGTTTCTGCACAGATTGTGCAAGCCACATATTTACAAGGGGGATTTGGACTTGCAGTGGCTTATCAAACCAAGCAGGACGTTGTGGTGGGATGGCAGGGTAACCCCACTCCTGGGTCCCGGTACCCTGCTCAGTCCTTCATTGGGCAGGTTCTGTACTGCACTACCAGCCCTTGGAAGGGTTTAAGCTCTGGTCCCTCAGCCAACAAGGGCATTGGGGCCAGTGCCCCAGGGACAGCCTGGGCTGCCGAAACAGTCCTTTCCAGCTCTCATCTGGGGTCTCAGGCTGCCCAGAAAAGGTGGACCTAAAGCCCCTGTTTAGAGCTCCTCACACCCAGGCTATGTCTACACTGGCAGTGTCTTGCGCAAGAACAAGCAAGAAAAGCTGTGCTGTTGCGCGAGAGCATCCATGGCAGTGTGGACGCTCTCTTGCGCAAGAAAGCTCTGATGGCCATTTTAGCCATAGGGCCTTCTTGCGTGAGAAATCCCTGCCGAGCATCCACACTCCTGCACTCCTGCGCAAGAGGGCTTGCACCTGTTAAAAAAGAGCGTAGCTCTTGCGCAAGATGCCCTTTCTTACCACACCTTACTGTAAATTTCCTTGCACAAGAGCAGGCCAGCAGTGAGTGTGGACGCTCTGCGGATTCTTGCACAAGAACGGCCCTACTTGCGCAAGAAGCCGCGAGTGCAGACATAGCCCCGCTGTGCTAGCTCTGGCAATGTTGCTGTTCCCTTTCTTAGTCTGCTCGTGTCTCCTCTCACTCCACTTCCCTTTTCCCCCACTCACCCACCCAGGAGGGCTTCCTTTTAAAGGCTCCATGGCAGCCTCAGGTGAGATCAGCTGGCCCTGATTAATTAACTGCAGCCCTATCTCCTTTGCTCCTGATTGACCAGGGCTCTTTCTGCCTTAGAGCTCTTATAGCCCTCCAGCCTGACCCTGTCATACAGGGGCAGCCTGTGGCTATAGATGGACTCGGCCGCCGCCTAAGGTGCTGTAGCCAGACAGCCCCCCCCCCATCTCATCCATCTTATTTTGCTTCTCTGAGATTCCTGAAGCATACAGGACAGAGAAGGAGCAATAAAATCAGCATAGTCTATGCTGGCTCATCTGATCCTGAGAAGCTGAAAACATAGATATGAGGAAAGAACAATTAAGGCAATAAGATGGCCTCGAGGCTGCGAGAAGTACCCGGCTGGCACCCATGTTGATACGAACATACAGTCCCTGGAAGAGGAATTTCCCACTGAGAAAAGAATGCCCAGTACTTCCAATTTAGTTATCTCTCTTACAAGTGTAAATTAAGTTCACAACTCCCTTGTAAGAACTGGTCTCACAAAAGACAGACCAGCCCCATTTGGCATGACAGATAAGAAAGAGAAATACATGACCCCATGGGTATAAAGATGGGTCCAGCAGCACACTCACTTTTGAGTGTCATTCTACCCTCTACCTGCTGGTCGGGTTAGGTGTTTGACCTCCCGAGGTTCTATGGGGACGCCCACCTCGTATTTTCGTCTTTCCTAGGAATTCAGTGACCGGCCCTGGCCTGACACGCTGGAGTCGAGAGGCACAGAAAGGGGTAAAAATTGTACCTGGATGTGGTCCTCTGTCTTAAGTGTACACATAGAAAGAGTAAGCTGTTACTTGGTACCATTATTTCTATTTTTTCCTATCTTTATCTTCTTTGTAACCATTTTTAAGATCTATATTTTGCTAGCAGTTCAGAAATAGAGCAATAGCCATTGCACCCATATGATTTATAAGCTTCCTCAATAAACCTGTAACTGTTTAAGCTTTAACCTGACTCCTTCAGTTGCTGTAACAGAACCAGGCACAATTTAAAAGAACTTCAGCCGGTCTTAAGGGACAGATATAGGGAGAGCTTGGGCGTTTGGATTTGTGTCACTCCCAGGTGGCAGATCCGTTGGGGCACTTCTCAGCCTCCCCCAGGCTGCCCGCTGCGAAGGAATCACAGATTCTAGCAGCTAAAATCTGAAGTGTAATAAGCTCTCCCTGCAAACTTATTGGGGTGCTCGTCAACCTCCTCCAGGTTGCCCGCTGCAAGGGACTCCGGTCTCAGCAGTTGAAGTCTCGGGTGTATAGCACACACACACACCACTCACTGCCCTGACCGTCGGCTGACAGGCACCGCTGCCCAGGGCTCCTGATGATGATGTCACGGGGATGCACGGGGCGCATGCCGATGACGTCAGTCCATTGACGGCCCTGCAGGTGGGGACACCAATCGTGCACTCCACCTGGGGCGCTAGCTTCCGTAGCCGGCCTCAGGCTGCTCCTGCTGTCATACCAGCTTATGAGAGAGGGAACTATCATGAGGAAAAGGCCCAGAAGAGGAGTCCCTGCCTTTTAATCATCGTTATTAAAGCCTTGCGGTTGGACCCCTTGGAGAAGGTAGTCAGGACTCCTTTTTCCTTAGTGTTACCTTTCAGGAAAAAACAGGAAATAGATCCTGAAGTTTGCCATCAGTTCAGCAATAGACTCAGAGCATGACATAAAACAAACTACTCCCATTGAAACATGGGGAAAGGAAAAGTCTGCTTCTGAGTTTTAGCAAGGGATGCTGAGAATGGGAGGAGCCAGGTACATTATGCAGGCTTTTCTACCTGCAAGGTAATACAAGCGAAAGCAGCAGAGAGAGTATGGTGATACGCCCTGGGGTAGTGGAATTTTCTGCCTTTTTTTTAGGGGAGTTAATTATATAGACTCCAAAGCTACAAGGGGCCATTGTGGTAATCAAACCTGACAGCCTAGAGAACTTTCTCAAGGGGATTCTTAGAGCAGATTTTTTAGATGGACATACAATCTTGATTTAAAAGTTGTGAGTGGTGGACTATCCACCATGATGCTTGGTAAATTATTCCAATAGTTAGTTACTATCACGGTTACAAATTTATACCTGATTTCTAGTCTAAACTCATGTAGCTTCATCTTCCAGGCACTGGATTGTGTTATACTTTTTCTGCTAGATTGAAGAGCCCTTTATTTGATATTTGATCTCTGTGTAGATACTTATATATTAATCAAGTCACTGCTTAATCTTCTCTTTAGGTAGAACTAGAATGAGAATCTTAAGTCTATGCATGAAGACCTATTTTCTAAGCCTTTAATCATTCTGGTAGTTCTTCTCTGTACTCTCTTCAATTTATCAACATTCTTCTTGAATTGTGGGCAACAGAACTAGCCAGTACAGATTGAACCTCTCTAGTCCAGCACCCTTGAGACCTTACCGGTGCCGAAACAGATAATTTGCCAAACCACAGGAGGTCAGTATGATCTGGTAGCATTGCCAACACATCCATGGCTTACTGGGTTCTTAGAAGACATTTAGAGGTAAATTACAGCTAAATAACAGCACAGAACACTGGGACCTAGGACTGGTGGCTAAACAAACTTTATGGGACTGCGGGAAATGTGGCCTCACCCATGATAAGTGGACATCTGGCTAACAAAAATCATGTCGGACCATGGATGTTGCTGGACCTGAGCGTGCTGGACTAAAGAGATTCATCCCGTATTCCAATAGTGATTGCACCAGTGCCAATCACAGAGGTAAAATAACTTCTCTGCTCCTACCCAAAATTTCCCCACCTATGTCTCGCAGGATCACATTAGCTCCATCGTGACTTGCAAATCTTTTTCAGAGCCCCTGCTCCCCAGGCTAGAGTCTGTATGTTAGGCATTCTTTATTCCTGGAGAGACAGGTTACATTTAGCCATATTAAAAACACATATTGTTTGCTTGCACCCAATTTATCAAGCAATTCAAATTGCTCTGTATCAGTGACCTGTTGTCTTCATTATTTACCACTCCCCCAATTTTGGGTTCTTCTGAAAACTTTGCGAGTGATGATTTTATGTTTCCTTTCATGTCTCAATGACATAAAATGTTAAGTAGCATATGGCTAAGACCCAATCGATCCTGTGGGACCCCGCTAGAAACACACCAACTTGATGACGATTCCTCGTTTATAATTACATTTGGAGATCTATCGGCCAGTTCTGGAACCCTTTAATGTGTGCCACGTTAATTTTATATCATTCTAGTTTTTTAATAAAAACGTCATTAAGCACCTTTGTGGGACAGGATACAGTATGGCTTTGTGTTTCTGCTGGAGTAATAGACATTTGTAATTAAAGAATGACTCCACCTCTACCCTCCCATATTCTTGATGGCAGGAAAGGCCCCCCAACTCGCTGTGTGGACAGTTTCAGCTGGGGATTAGCCATAGACTTTGAATCAGTTTTCATTTATTAGCAGTTACTTCATTTGGTAGGTTAGTACTGGTGTAGACATTATTGTTAGCATCTGTAGCACACTAAGCTCTTCTGTATGTAAACGATTTCAGAAGGCAATGCTGACAGAACACCAACATGCTGGATGCTAAAAACGCATGCACCAGCTAGCACCAATGCATTATTCAACAAACGAAAGGGTTATTGAGAATCTGGGGAAGCATTAATGGAGAGCAGTTAAAGTGCAGGAACTAGTCCCTCCAAGAGGAAAAAGGAAAGGCCCATGAGGGGACAGCGTCTTGTGCAAACACGTCTTCTGAGGAGTGGAACTGGAGGAATGAGGGTTAGGTTTCAGGAGGGAAGTAGTCTGGTGTGGCACCCGGGATTCTGCAGTGTAATATACAGTAAGACTGATCGAACATAAGTCCCTCAGCATATGTGATAAAATTCTGTTCCAGGCAGCTTGACAACCTACATATCTCCACTTGGAGGGTCTTTGATCAGCAAGGGCTGTTGACCAAGAAGGCCCTGTCCTAGCCTGCGGCTGACTGATGCTAGGAACTGAGAGCAAGTGTCCTGGCTGCCTCTACATGGGTTCTGAGAGCAGAGATTGAAAACCGGAGCATATGTACTATAAGAAACCTACTGATTCTTCTACATTAAGCAGTAACAAAATACTCAGTCCTATGCAAATCAGAGGAAGTCGTAGCTACTACCTCAAGGAGTTTATTGTCTAAAGACCTTGTCCTGCTTTTGCTGATGAGGAACCATGTTGCCAAAAGTCTTGTGATATTTAGTGGTTTTCTTAAAGCCCCAGCTCCAAAAGTCCAATGGTTCCGTGAGGATTTCAGCTTTCCTTGTTTTAGAAGCAGGGTAGGTGACTAGTTCTTAAGGGGATGGAGAAAATTGTGTGAACATGACTCCAGCAGAACCTAGAGGCTCAGAAACCAAAGGAAAAAACCCTCCAGATGTCTTAAACAGAGAAAGAAAAAAAAACTCTCCTAATTCTTAAGCCAGTCTCATGATTTTTTGAGGCCTGACTCATGACATTTGAACGTGTGGGCTTGGCAGGGGGCTGGATGAATATGATGCCCTACCTCCCTCCTCCCCCCACCCCCAGCACTTCAAGCCTCCACCCTCTTGAGGGATCTGAAGCCGGGTCTCGGGCATAAACATACGGCAGCTGGGCCCGCCAGACAGATAGAGCTGTAGATAGAACAGCGATCCCTCAGCCAAGAGTGGAGCTGCAATTAAGTCATAGACAGAAGCTGTGTGATTAGACTCTGCCAGCCTGCGAGATGCAGAACTGAAAGCCTCCTGCTGCAGCCTGACAGACTCCTTCCCCCCCAATGCGACAGGCCAACTTGGGGAGAAGCCATTTCTTCTCCGTGGGTGGTAGATCCTGGCAGCAGCCCAGGGACTCAAAAGCGCCCATATTGATGTGTTCCCATCGTCTGCCGGTCCCAGCTTGTATTTCCTGATGGAAAATGTAATTCACCAGCGTGAAGGAACAAGGCCGATTGTACTAAGAGGTGCTGCTGCGCTGTCTTGCCTGCTTAATGCAGCTGCCGCAGGGCTCTGCCATATGCCTCTCCTAGGGCAGTGGTAGGGGATGGGACAGCAGGCGGTCCCGTCTAGCCTCAGCTTCACTACAGTAAGGCTTTGTCTGTATTGCCTTATGCTTCTCCTTTTCTTGCTGCACCTTTCATGGAAACCAGAGTCCCTTAACAGAAAGCATGGTCTTTTAACCTGATGTTTTGCATACGTGGTTTCTAGGGTTCCTTGGAGCCATGCAAAAGACACCTGGGTTTTGCAGACGGCTATAGTTGGCACAAAGGCCCAAGGTGTGCTGCAGCACGATGATTAATAAACAGAGGAATGTCTCCCTGCTGTTTAAGGCATGGCTCTGTGTTTGTGTCCTCACACTACCTGGCGTCAGCAGGGAGTGAATTGCTCTCGTTAAAGGAGAAGCAGAGGAAGGCAGAGAGACCCCCTCAGCCTGCCAGAGGAAGAAAGTAGCAAATCGGGGAGAAGACCCAGGAAAGCTGCAACAGGAAGGAGCAGAGAGCCCTGTCTCAGAGTATGTTTACACTAGAATTTTTCCTGAAAAAACAGCCATTTTTCTGGAAAAACTATACTTACATCCATACTGCTATTGCGTTCTTTCCACAGAAAGTCGAAATAACGGATGGATTTTTCCGATGATGGTAAATCTCATTCTACGAGGAAGAAGCCTTTTTCCAAAAAAGCTTTTTCGGAAAAAGGCATGTGTGGACGCAGAAGAGAGTGTTTTTTCGAAAGAAGAGGCCTCCAGGAAAAAGCACAGGTGCCTTGGTGGCCACTCCGTCCACAGTAATCACAACTTAAATGCAAGATAGTGTCCAATCAATGTGGATGCTATCTTTCGAAAAAGCAGATCGCTTTTTCATTGCGCTTTTGCTGTGTGGACGCTCTCTTTCTAAAGAAGATTTTCTGGAGGATCTCCTCCGGAAACGCTTCTTCCAAAAGAAGCCTGCAGTCTAGACGTAGCCTCCGCTAGATACGTTTTATTTTGGCAACAGCTGCCCTTGTTGGATCTAGAGAATTGAGAGATCATGGGTGACTTCTGGGTTAACAGAAAAGGCCCTCATTAAAGCCCTGATATTTGCCAGGTTTAGTGCTGCTATCCTGTGTGCTCCACGCCTCTCTGAGTCTACACGAAAGTGAAGGAGGCCTTCAATGCCCATTTCAAAGCAGACAGAACGCTGTATATGAAATGACCTCAGTTTCCCTCTGAAAGATTTCTAGCACTTGCTTGATTGTGAACATTGTACTAGCAGCCCAGGTTACTAGAACAACCAGGCAGTGCAGAGAGCAGGGCAAACTTGAAAAAGACTTCTTCCAAACTCAATAAATGCATATAAAGCTCTCGGGATACATCTGTCAATGCTGCTTGTGTCTGTAACTATCTCCAGAAGAACTTTTGTTGTGTGGGTGGAGTTGCCTATGAAGGGGGCTCATTTCCTGGCCTGCCAATCTCAGATCTTCCTTTGGTGGTGTTCAGAAGCACCAAACCTAGTTCTTCCAGAGAAGTCCCTATGGCGTAGTCACAGATAAGAGCTGGATGTGTCTGGCGAGTTCAGAACCATTCCAAATGGCTGGTGAGTTTTTGCGTAAACTTTGTTCCTGGTCTCAGTTCGGGTAGTGCATTTGCTGCATGTCCATGTCACAGACCCTACTGAATGTGCCTTCCTGGCCACCTACTAAGACTGCTGTGAAGGGAATCCACACCTCTGTTCTGGGACCCAAGGGTGTTCCAATCAGAATCCAACCACTGCCTCAGTGTCAGGGTGCCTAGGCAGCTCCTCAGGCCACAGACCTTCCATCCCCTCCCGAGTGTTAGCACCTCTGCACGTGGTGCCGACCTTTCAGCCTCTCCAGAATTTAAATCCCCCCCTCTTCCACTCAATTACAGCTGACTCTCTTGAGGCACACAGAACTGTGAAGCAGTCAACACACAGAGTTTGCACCAGCTAACAGCTTCTTTGATTTAATCATGTAAAGCACAGATCATAGAAACAAGTAAAACAGCCTAACCACCATGTCCCTCACTAGCTCCCTTGGGAGTCTGTGTTGCAACGGGCAGGCAAGGTCCTCTGTCCCCTTGCAGCACCTCCTTCCCATTGAGGTTGGAAGTTAGAGTAGCTCAGGAACAGGACCCAAAATGGAGTCACCAAATGTCTCAAAGGGTTGCATGGGATTGTTTCTGAGTCATGGCGTATGAGGCCAGAAGGGACCATTTGACCCCCTCGCCTATTTCACTCAGTTACCCTGGCAACAAGCCAAATAACTTGTGCCTGACTAAAGCATCTCTTGCAGAAAGGCAGACAATCCTGCTCTGACGCCATCATTCCAACGCTTAATCCAGCGTCCCAATCCTTTCTGTGGCTCTTTTTTCTGCCTCCTCTCCAGTTTCCCCTCAGCAGTCTCACCAATGTGGTTCGCCTCCCTGCTCCTAATCACGTTGCTCACCCACTCTGAGTCCTACACGTTGCTCACCCACTCTGAGTCCTACACGTTGCTCACCCACTCTGGCTCCATTACACGGCTCCCGTTCTGCAGGTACAGCCAGAATTCCTTCCTCCTCCAATCTGGCTGTATGAAAACGCATTTTGTTTGACGGGCCCCAGCTTACCAAGAGATCCTGACTGCTCCAGCCTCAATACCATTTACCACTCTGCGTATCTTCCTGTCATCTTCAAATTGTATTAGTAGCTCATTTACATTTATTTTCAGACCGTTGATGAAAGAATAGCATCAAGTCTAGCAGGGATCCCGGCATAACTCTTCTGAAAATGCGCCTATTCAGTGAGGATTCCCCACTGAGAACTGTCACAGCGCCACTCTGTGATCCGTTTTGTATGTGCACTATTAGTATTATACAGCACTAATTTTTAATTAGAGTATCATATAACACTTAACAAAAACTTAAGTATGTTGTATCTATGCAGTTTATCAACAAAGCTTGGGATCTCAATGAACGAAATCAGTTTAATGAGACAAGACCAATTTTCTATAAAACTGGGTTGATTGGCATTAATTATAGTCCTATCCTTTAATTATTTCTGTTGAATCCTGTATCAACTTTTCTATTATTTTGCCTGAAGCTGAGGTCAAGCTCACTGGCCTAGTTACTTACCAGGTTTACCTCCTGGCCTTTTTTAATATGGGCATAACATCAGCATTCTTCTAGTCTTCTGGAATTTACCCAGAACTCCAATATTGATTAAAATTTAACATCATCAGGCCAGAGGTCTTTTCACCTATACTTTTTCTTAGGACTCTTGAGCCTGCTAATTTTAAAATATTTCTTCCTTGGAGGATGTTAGATGAAATCTTCTCAGTTATTAAAGAACTGGAAGGTATTTTGTCACCATCATATGGCACGAGTACAGCATCTGGCTTCTTTCCAAATACATAACAGAAATATTTAATGAATATTTCTGCCTTTTCTGCATCACTATTAACAATTTTGCTATCTCCATTGAGCAATCATTGTGTTCTGAATACATTTTAAATACTACTTATTGTCCCTAGTCCTTCAGTAAAGAGATTCCACCCCTCCCCGATGTCTTTAGCTTACCTTATCAGTTTTCTGCATTTTATAACTGCTAATTTATGTTGATTGCTAGTCTCCTTTTTTCCATTTTTAGGTAGCTTTATTTCTAATTGCTGCTTTCACATCACAACATGAATCACAATGGGTTTCCAGCCAAAGTTGTTTTATTTCTTGATTGTGGAATCATGGCTTTTTGGCCTTATAATAAAGTCTTAAACGAAAAGTCCAGTTTTCATTGACATTTTTCTGTCTACATTTCCCCTCACAGTGAATTTTGCTCATCGTTTTCCTCAGCTTTGGGAAGACAGTTATCTCTGAGCAACAAAAATATATAGTTTTGCTTGGGACTGTTTTCTGTTTGTCCATGGTGAATGCAATTGGATCATGAGCATTGGTCCCAAGGAAACCTTTTTATCCAGCATAAAGAGGTCCACTACCCTTTATGATGAAAGCAATAAAGGAATACTTTGGGTGCAACTCATTGAGTTAGAAAATTGTCATCTCTAATTTTTAGAAACGCTAATGATGTTTTACTCTGGGCCGCATGAGACCTCCAGCATTTCTCTCTCCAAACTGCAGTCCCCCATGACACAGTTTTTCTTTCCATGCATTTACAGAAAGACATGTTCTCTGGTCTGAGACAGTGGGCTCCAACAGACCCCCCCCCCCTCCCCATCAACCCCTCCCCAGTCCCCAGCTCTGTTTTTAGCATAGTGATCCAAAGCATTCAAGAGCCTGTGGCTCTGAGTTATTGGCAGCTCTAACGTAGGTATTGTGCATGTATGCTGTCTATCCAGTTCTTGATATCACTGTACCCTGATCTCAGCAGGCACCCTATACTGTAATACAGATAATGAATGATAATGGGATGAAGGCATAGGCCGTTCTATGCCACCGGCAGGTTATCAGGCAGATTGGGCCTCCTTCCTTGCACCACCACCTCCAACCCGCTGCCTCGCTATAATATTTTCTTCCTTCCTCTTGATGTCAGATCTGACTTCTCTGGGATGAAACCCACCTGGCCACCGTGCTCTGAGCTCCGCTGTGGGGCCTGCATCCCCTCAGGCTGCGAGGAAGCCTGGAGCAGCCCCAACACCGCTTGCAGAGCAAAGCACACTGAATGGCCAGGCAGAGAATAGCAGCAAACTGGAAGCCAAAGGGAAAGCAGCCAGCCAAAGCCAGGACCATAGGAATTACCATGCTCGACCAATTTCCATGGGACTATCCACAGAGGGCTGGAGCTCAATTTGTTCAGACAACTTCCTGTTTCCTCCTCTGGCTTAAATAGGAGCTATTGCCCAGATCTCCCAATGAGAGTAGCGGGGTGGGGCTTGTGCCCTACTTGGGTTTCATGGATCCCAGTCCCAGGAGCGGTCTATAGACAGCTGGAGAATTGGAGTGTGCCGCATTTCCACAGTCCTTGGCTCAAGATGGTGTCCCAGGCCTCTGTTTGCCAGAAGCTGGGAATGGGCGACAGGGAAGGGATCACGTGAGGATTCCCTGTTCTGTTCAATCCCTCTGGGGCATCTGGCATTGTCGCTGTCTGCAGACAGGACACTGGGCTAGATGGACCTTTGGTCTGACCCAACATGGCCATTCTTATGTTCCATCTGGCCCAGTGTCCCACCTCCAAAAAGCACCAGTATCAGCTGCTTTTAAGGAAGAGGCAAGAACGCAAACCTGCCCCCAGGGAAAATGACCCTTGGCTTGAGCCATTCCTGCGCCCCAGGCAGTGGGTGCACGACGCATGCACGGCCCTGCCCCTCCAGCACGCTGAGCCCATTACAGCCTCCATCAGGCGCCCCCCATAGGTTGGCGTCCCAGGCAGCTGCCCAGGTAGCCCTCCCTTAATCCAGCCCTGCCTGCCTTACCAGGACACTGATTTACCACCTTTCCTGCTCAGTATTTATATGGGGTTCTTACCACAATATCTCAGTGCCATGAGGCATTCCTACCTACTGAGTCATCACTTCCCACCACAGTATTAAATCTTCCTTAGAGGTCCCCCGTTCTCACATTAACTTGTTGCTGCCTAGCTGTTGAGAGCTGACCACAGTACATTTCCGTGTGCTATCGTTAAAGGCTAGGTCATTGCTGGATACGTCTGCGTGGCTTGTTTAGTTTGGAAAAAAGAAGATTAAGGGGGGACATGATAGCGGTTTTCAAATATCTAAAAGGGTGTCACAACGAGGAAGGAGAAAATTTGTTCCTCTTGGTTTCTGAGGACAGGATAAGGAGTAATGGGCTTAAAGTGCAGCAGGGGAGGTTTAGATTGGACATTAGGAAAAAATTCCTAACTGTCAGGGTGGTCAAATATTGGAATAAATTGCCAAGGGAGGTGGTGGAATCTCCCTCTCTGGAGATATTTAAGAACAGGTTAGATAGACATCTGTCAGGGATGGTGTAGACGGAGCTTGGTCCTGCCTTGAGGGCGGGGGGCTGGACTCGATGACCTCTCGAGGTCCCTTCCAGTCCTATTATTCTATGATTCTATGACTGCTAATTGAATCACATCTACTTCCATTCAGCAGGGAAACCTCTGTCTGGATCTAAAGAGCCCCATTTATCTGAATCATATTGGTCTGATCGCTTTAGCTATATTAACAAACCTTCAGTGCGTAAGTACAATGGGACACGCCAGCACCTGCCAACCCACTGCCTCTCTCCAACTTGGCTCCATAGAAGGCAACGTAATTAATGTCCATTGATGTAGAGAATGTTTTAACATCCTTAACTCTAATGACGTCTAACGACTTCCCAATTAGAAACATCAGAGCCTTTTCTGCCCTGTTGCGTGAGATGATATCAGCCCTCTCTTTCTCTGGACTCAAGTTATTAGTGAATTAGAGGGGAAATGTTAGACCAGGGGGGCTGAAGACAAATGCTGAGGCAATGCTTTGCACCAGAAATAGGAGAATGGCGGGTACCACTGGTCTGCTCTCACTTCTCAATAACTCTCATTTCTTTTTCTGAGCTAATAAACCTTTAGTTAGTTTGCAAAAAAAAATTAGCTGCCAGTGCCATCTTTGGTGGCCGATCCAGAGTATCCAGTGACCTGAGGTCAACGACTGACACTTTGGGGTTGGGAATCACCTGATGTGATGTGATTTTTGGTTTTAACAGCCTTTTATCACAAAGTTCAGTTTGTCAGGTGGCGAGAAAGGCTGGAGGATTCTAAGGGGACTGTCTGACTCCAGGGTAAGACCTTCCGGTGATCCAAGGTATTTGTTAATGGCTGGGTGAAATCTAATTACAGAACATGCCACGAGTTTGGGGTGCCACCCCTATTTTCTGACCATCTGACCTGAAACTGGCACTGATAGTTGCGAGGCACTCCAGGGAGCATGACCACTTATCATCTCTGTTAAAAGCGTGGGGGTTACCATGGTGAGGGCCGGACTAAAGGGTGGGCGAGCCGGGCAGCTGCCTTGGGCGCCAACCAATGGGGGGCGTCTGATGGCAGCTGTAAGGGGTGCGTGACGTCCTTTACAGCTGCCATCAGGCGCCGCATACCCGGCTCCTGCAGCGCCAACCGCCCCCATCCCCACAGCACCAGCCAGCAGTGCCCTTCCCCTCACGGCCACAGGGCCCTGCACGGCCTGCCCTGGGCTGCGCACCAACAGCGGTGGCCAGGCCGGGCTGGGCAGCGCATGCACCGTGCGCCCTGGAGGCAAACCCGTGTACCCTTGGGGGGGCGGGGCCCATGCCCCAGGGGCAGGCCTGCGCATGCGCCATGCTCCTGTGAGCGGCACTGTGCTCCCGGGCCCGGGGAGCCAAAATGGCTCGGGCCGGCCCTGACCATGATCTTCATGGCCTTGGCACATACGCAGTTCCGCCCAGGGAAGATTGCTCTGAGTCGGAATACACTTGACTGTGCAGTGACCCTCTATTGATATCAGCACAGATAAGCCTTCAGAGAAGTGCAGATGCCACTGGGCCGTTGAAGCAGTTTGTCATCCTCTTGTTTCCATTCCTGTTGCCACGGTGAGCCAAGAACTGGTTTCTGTACGTGCAAAGACACCCAAATCATTGTTTACCACGATGCTATTTTGACATGCTCTTCAAAACTGTCCTCGCAGTGACTTGTCCTTTGTGAGGGCTAGACTGAGGTACAAGCAATTCAGGTCTCTGTGGGCTTTCTTTCCCTTTCACACAGAACCGCTACCAACCTCCTTGCTGCAGAAACTGTGGTTTGTCTTTTCCTCTCTCCCAATTTGGCAAGATCACGGAAGCAGTAAAGTTCCCTTTGTTTTGGCAATGTTAACACACAGATTTTTTTCCCCCTCCCCCATATGACACAGAGTCACTTCCTGTTCCTGCAGGTACCGCAGGAAGTCAGTCACGGAAGACAAGAGTGAATACGTCACAAATGGTCTGCACCAACATGAAGCAGAGCTTGTCACTTGTGCCGATAATGGGGCCTGTACAGCAAGGACCAAAACCACTTTCATGTTCGTTTTTGTTTCGCAGCCAGAACAATAAAGCTACCACAGCAGATGTGTGTGTGTGTCCATCAGCTCCCTCTGTATCTGTCTGTCTGTCTCTTTCGCTGTTGCCTCCAGAAAAATAACATTTGTCTACATGGCTCTTATAGCTCATGAGTGCGGGTGCTCCCAATGTCTGAACAAGAAGAAAACAAACGAATAATATTCTGGCAAAAGGGGTTAAGTTCACCTTGAGGCACTAAGCACCACAATGTTGTTTTTGCTTTGCAGACAATGTCAGCCAGCCAGCTAGTGAGGGAAAAGTAGGCAAATAAAGATGAAACAGAGGATAACAGAACTTGCAATAACTGCCAGAACTGTTCAAATAGAGACGCAGTGAGTGGGAAGCAAGTAGCCATCTTCACTGGACTCTGGTTGCAAGATGGCAGAGAAACAGCCTTCGCCGACCCCACTGAAGATCTGTTGCCAGTAGAGGGAGTCCAAGTACAGGCAAAGAAATGTGTAAGCACACAGTCACCAGAGGGGTGATAGAAATGTAGCCGTGTTAGTCTGGGGTAGTTGAAGCACAGCTTTGTCCACATATTCATTCTGCTGATACCATTATTGGACCTAACCAAGTGAGTTATAAGATCAAGAACACATATTCCTGCGCATCCAGAAATATAATCTATGCTATCATGTGCCGAAAGTGTCCGTCTGCTATGTACATTGGACAAACATCTCAGACACTTCGCCAAAGGATTAATGCCCACAAAACAGATATCAGACAAGATCACAAAGAGAAAACAGTTTCTTGCCACTTTAACCAGAAAGGACACTCTCTAAATGACTTAGCCACCTGCATTCTGCTACAAAGACCTTTTACATCTGCACTTGAAAGGGAATCCTCTGAACTGTCATTCATGTTAAAATTCGACACTTGCCAACAAGGACTTACCAAGAATTTGAACTATCTCACCCATTACCAAGACAGTTTCCCCAATTATCACCTGTAATACCATTAACTCACAAACATCCCACTCTCCCTACCTTTAATATCATCAATTCACAGACACTTACCTTCCTTCCTCCCCCTCCGTCCCCCCCCCCCCCCCGCATCCCCCTTCTGTTCTGCAATGTGATTTGTCCTTTTCATATTTGTTCATTTTTTTAATTGTATCCTTTGGTATATATGGTTGTGACTACTTTCTTCCACTATTTGATCTGAGGAAGTGGGTCTGGCCCACGAAAGCTCATCATCTAATAAACCATCTTGTTAGTCTTTAAAGTGCTACATTGTCCTGCATTTTGCTTCAGTCACCAGAGGGTGATCAAATGCAGATGGTCCAACAATACAAAATAAAGGAAAAAGAATTTCCCTGAGGAAAAGGAGTCCCAGAGGTGTGAAGTCCAGCAGAAGAGCAGAGAAATGGCACCTTTTCTAGGCAATGCTGATGAGTTTGATAAAAACCACAAACATTTTGCACTGCAAACATTTTGAGCAATTTGTTACCTGCAACGCCAGTCCGTATGGATGACAAGTTTCAACCTTGATGACACTGACAAGTCTGAAGGCATACAGACTGCTGCACAACCTGTGGTCATCAACTGTCCCTGGAGCAGCCATTTAAGTACCATTCGCCTGCCCCATCCATGACAGCAGAATGATGTGCATTTCATCCATGGAGAGTCAGTAGCACAATGTATTGCTGCTTTAAGGAAGTTGTCAGAGTTCTGACCGCTCAGGATAACATTAAGTGGTGCCCTGCATGACTAATTAGTCTCTTGGGAATGTAATGACCAGGTCCAGAAGAAGTTACCAACTGTATCAGCACTTATATTCAAGCAGGACCCAGAGAAGAATTCTTCAGTATTAACTGAGAATTTCGCCTCCTGCATTGGTGAGACAGAAGACCATGGAACTGTAAGGAATTTCTGTGCGGACATCATGTACTAATGATGCACGCCAAAAAGGATTACTGTACACAGCAGGCTGTTTGCAGAAAGTACCAGAAGGAAAGACCAACCACATAGTTAAATGATCAGCCATACAGAGTACATTTAAGAAGACACCGATGAAGACCGAACCTCAGAAAGGATCTAAGTCAGGAATTCATACGTGGAAGAAGACAAGAACTTGCATTACACATGTTACTGGAAGCTGGAGTCAGAGATGGCACCTGGGTCACACCCTTGATTGAAGGAGTTCCTACAAGAATGGATCTTGGTACTGGAGCTGTTGTTCCATGAATTTCTGCATCTGCCTATCACCAGACTTTCCAACTAATTTCCCTGGAAGAAACCGCCAAACTTTTGAAGACTTATACTGGAAAAAAGTTATTCCTAAAAGGGATGTTCCAGGTGAAAGTTCAGCTAGATGGACAATCAGTTGTTATCCTTTTATGTGATTTGAAGTAAAGTACCCACCCTTATTTGGCAGATCTTGGCTTGAGAAGCTCACGGTGAACTGGACCAAGATCAAGGTGATCATAAAAGCACCATTGTGATGAATGGGAGGAGTACTGCCTATAAAGGGTTAAACTCAGAGACTCAGAGAAAAAATCCAGGAAGTATTGGCAGGGAGCTAGAAGAACCAATGGGAAGAAAATGTTAGGATTTGAACCAAAAGGGAATCTGCCTGCTTTCTTTCTTTTTGGGGAGGAGTTTTCAAACCAGGAGCTGGGGGAACAAGCTGAATTGCACCAGGCAGGAATACCATGCCTAGAAAAGAATAGTGTGCCTAGAATTAGACTGGACCTTGGAAGTACAGATATATGAGTAGATAGGGCATATTTTTAGCTAGATGTGATCAGGTTATTTTCTTTGTTTTGTTGCTTGGTTACACTCTGTCCCGAGTCCATGTGCCCCCCTCCCCCCCCCCGCTTACACTGTTACTAAAGCTGAATCCCAAGGAAGCAATTATCTGTGCTTTAATCTGTTTTTCTCGGTTGCTCTCTAACACTTAGCAACCAAGTATATCTTTTTGTTTTGTTATTAAAACCACTTTTTTAAAGTCTGTGATCTGATTATTGTGTCCTGAAAGGTCGTAGGAGGTCAGTGCATGCATGCCTTAGATGGAGCGGTCAGCTATCAAGAGATTACAGTTTGTATTCTTTCTTTTTTTCCAAGCTCTCTTGTGGTAAAAGAGTTTGGGGTACCCCTCTGGAAGAAGTTCCAAAGTGATTTCTCCCTGGGTTCAAGAAGAAAGGATTTTCTTGAGTGGTGGCAGCCTATCTCCCAAGGTCAGGGAATCTGTGATTTTGGGGAGTTTTTAAGCAGAAGCCTATAGAGGCACAGTATTTTTAAGATCTCTTGTGGGCCCCCACCTTCTGCACTCGAGGTACCAGAGTGGAGCACAACCTGGGTAACCTTGAAACCTTCAAGAAATTTGGGACAGACACTTCAAAGTGTTTGAAAAAGATCTTGGGCAGTTGAGCAATGTATCAGTGAAGCTCGCTGTTAAGTCTGACCACCGGCCAAAATATTGCAAGCCCAGAGTTGTGCCCTGTGCTCCGAAGGCTCCGGCTGATTTGGACTGTTTGCTGAGCATTGGAATCTTATCATTGGTTGCACACAGTGAGTGGAGTACACCCAGCATGCCAGTGATCTAGGAGGGTGGCTCAGTCTGAATCTGTGGAGATTTCAAAGTGCTACGGAATCCGGTTTTTGATGCAGATCACTGTCTTCATCCTGCGCGTACTGCAGATTTGATTGTTACTCCATGTTTCAGTACATTGGATTTGCTGAATATATGCCTACCAATCAGGAATGGCCCTACCATGAGGTGAACTGAGGTGGCCGCCTCAAGTGCCAGACTAGGGCGAGGGGGGAGGGGGGGCACTAGGACCCAGAGAATTGAGACCTTTCAAAGTTTTGGCCCAAGTGAGGGGGCATAGGGGTGTCATTTGAGCTCCCTGCCTCAGGTGCCAAAATGTTGTGAGCCAGCCCTGCTCCTAATGGAGACTGGCACGGCAGTTTGCAAGTACCTTTCAAATCAACACACAAAAGGGGCTTATTTCATTACACTAGTTTGGCCTTTCGGATTTACAGTGTTCCAGAACGTCATGGATGAGCTTCTGAAGGGACTGAATGGAGTTCAGTGCTATTTGGATGGTATTCTTCTGACAGGAAAAGATTGAGAGGATCATCTTTGACATTTGGATACTGCCTCGCCACAACTGGAAGACCAAGGACTGGGAGTAAGTCAAGACAAATGTGGGTTTTTCAACTCATCGGTTGAATATCTTGGATATGTAATTGGTGCCATTGACTTAAAGAAATATCAAAAGAGAGAGAAGGAGTTTCTTGAAACCCCATCAACAGAGAATGTGTCTGTAATGGACAGGAGTCCTCTTGGCAAGCACCTAATGACAAAGGGCTTAAACTCAGGTAGCTAGCAAAGGTGTTGGTCAGGGGCCGGGAGAACCAATCAAGATAGAGGTATACCAAACTAGAATGCAGCTCCCTCTTCTCCTAACTTAAAGCAAGGTCAGGTTTTGGTCATGCCAGGAAAACAGGGCGTGCCTGGAATGAGATTGTTCTCCATAACAGGGAAAGGGAGGGGGTTGATCAGAGAACAGTGATATTGCAGAGTGACCAATGGGGCACCATGAGAGTGCCCAGCTGGGGTAGGGGCTTTCTGTCTTGTCAAACATTGGACCAGGTAAGTGGCCCCTCTGCCCCAAGCACCGAAGCAGGGAGGCAGGAATGGATAAAGCCCCCAATGGGGAGTGAGAGAAAAGGCCCCTGCCAGACAGCGAGGGAAAGACAAGCCCCCGGCGGATGTGGGGGGGGAGAAAAGGCCTCACTGGACAGAAGGGGAGAGAAAATCCCGCCGCATGGGGAGAGAAAGTGGATGGGAAGGAGAAAAGGCACATGCCAGATGAAGGAGGAAGGGGAAAAAACCCGCTAGATGCGGGGTGGAGGAGAGAGAAAAAGCCCCACCAGATGGGGGGAGGGGAGAGGAGAAGGCCCCTGCCAGATGGAGGTAGAAAGCTCAGAGGAGCCACAGCCCGCCCCCCACAGCACTGCTGGGCCGCTGATGTGCACCTCCCCACCAGCCAGCCTGTACAGCCTCCCTCCACTCCAAACTGGGACCTGGCTCAGCCCCCTGGGGACAAGTTAACAGGCAGGGCATGCCCCCCCCCACCACCACTTTGGGCTGTCCCCAGGGAGAAGTTGGTGGCTACCACCACCCCCTACCATGAGCTCCCCTCCCCTGAGTTCCTGCTCCCCTGAGCTTCCCCTCCTCTCAATCCTCTGCCCTGATTCCTGCACTCCCACCCTCTGCCTTGAGCCCCTCCTTACCCCCTACCCTGACTCCTGCACCCCCACATCTCTAGTTCAAAGGGAATGAACAGAACAGTCAGTTATCCAACCCCTGTCTTCCATTCCCAGCTTCTGGCAGAGATTGGAGACACCATTCCTACCCATCTTAGCTAATAGTCATTGATGTGCCTATTTATCTAGCTCTTTTTTGAACCCTGTTAAACGCCTGGCCTTCACAACATCCTCTGGCAAGGAGTTCCACAGGTTGACTGTGCATTGCATGAAGAAAAACTTCTCTGAAGGTGCATCTACACTGCACCCTTACATTAAAATTTGCTATGCAAATTCACACTATGCAAATTATATAGCTTATTTTGAGGCCATTTCAAAATAGCTTATTTTGAAATTTGGCACTGTCTACACAGCACCAAATTTTGAAATAAAATGCTATTCCAACAAGTCCCTTAATCTTTGTGAACAAGAGTTACAGGGAAGCCAGAATAGCACGCCCATTGTTTTGAAATACAGACAGTCCCCGGGTTACGTACAAGATAGGGACTGTAAGTTTGTTCTTAAGTTGAATCTGTATGTAAGTCGGAACTGGCGTCCAGATTCAGCCGCTGCTGAAACTGATCAGTTTCAACAGCGGCTGAATCTGGATGCCAATTCTGACTTACATACTGATTCAACTTAAGAACCCCAAGCGTCCCCAAGTCAGCTGCTGCTGAAACTGATCAGCGGCTGATTCCAGGAAGCCGGGGGCAGAGCAACTCTGCCTCGGGCTTACTTTAGTCAGCCGCTGGTCAGTTTCAGCAGTGGCTGACTTGGGGACACCTGGGGCAGAGCAGCGGGGGTGCTGCCAGGTTGGTCCAGTAGCGCCAAGGAGCAGCGCTGCGGGACCAACCCAGCAGCGCCCCAGCTGCTCTCCCCCAGGCATCATGGGCAGAAAAGCCTAGCTGTGCCCCCCCCCCCCCCCCCCCCAGCAGATCAGGGAGACGCGGAGCAAAGCCGCAGAGGACGCCCGCAGCGGGACAGACGCGGAGCGCCTGGGCTGTCCCGCTGCGGGCGTCCTCCGAGGCTTTGCTCCGCGTCTCCCTAGTCTGACCAGCAGACCAAGGAGACGGGGAGCAGCTTTTCTCGCCCCGGAGAACGCGGGCGGCGGGACCGCGGCTCATCTGGGCGTCCCGCCGCTCCCATCCTCCGGGGCGAGAAAAGCCCCGTTCGTAACTGCGGATCCGACATAAGTCGGATCCGCGTAACTCGGGGACTGCCTGTATATTTCAAAATAACGGGCGCATTTAAAGACACAGAATTGCTATTTTGGGATACTTCCAGTATCCCAAAATAGCACCGCTGTCTAGACGTAGCCTGAGTGGCCATAGTCATAGTCTTCAGGTTTTGTTCCCTGCTGCATTCTGTCTTGCTGAGGCACCTTGAGAAATTCACACAAGCCCAGATCCTCAGCAGTATGCAGTTCAAGGGAAATTAGGAGCCAAAATACCTCAGAGGATCTGGCCTTTCCTCTCTGGGACCCCATTTCCCCAGTTGTATTTCAGGGCGCCAGGAACCTGAACTCATTAGTATGAGCGATGTGCTCAGAGGAAGGTGATGCAGTACTTAGGGGGTGAGCCCTTGACTTTCAAGGCATGTGTTCAACACCTGGCACTGCTAGAGGCTTCCTGCATGACCATGGGCAAGTAAGTGGGCCCAGACCCACAAAGATAGTTAGCCTCCTGACTTCCACTGAAACCAAGGTTTTGCGGAGGGCCTGCGCAGCTCTGTTCTCCACCAGCACACGGAGGAACAGAACTTTCCCCGTTCAGCATTCCTGGGAACTGTGCAGTGCTTAGAGATGGAAGCCGCACAGCATGAAGGTCTGTATTCCATTCCCTACACCCAATGCTTTAACCTCAGGGCTGCAGCTAAAATGGATCTAAATTCTGTGAAGACATCTCTGACAGGGCAAAGAACAGAAGTGACCACCCGCCTCTCCCTGTGTTTGGTATAGAATCGGTCCCCATACGCTTTCTAGCCACAATCCAATGTCATCTCCTTCCCTGGGAGCTACCTGACCCGTCAGCTGAAAAGCTGCCCTCTACTGGAGGCAACAATGCTTTGCCATTTCCCCTCCTCCCCTAAAGGCTCCGTCACAGAAGGCTCGCCAGATGGACCAGCTTTGAGCTGGGAGTGTGATGCGCGCTGTGGATTGCAGCCCACCAGAATTTGAGCCGACGTGAGATCATAAAATTAATTCCCCGGGAGACCCGTCACTGCCATCTGATCTGTGTAAAATGTCTGTCACTCTGCTCAGCGCTAGATGCAAGCTGGGGTTCTGGCTGTGACCGAGCAGTGACTAATGCACTGAGCTAACTTGCTTTGAACTGCACAATCCTCCTTTCTGTGGGAAAAATCACAGGCCGGGTAGGGGAGATGGGGGGCGAGAGGAGACACTCAGCTCGTGTGCACGCCCCTTGTCAGCTACCAAAAAGCACTGGGAAACTCAGACCTGCAGCAGGGAAAACATGAGAGTGCTCACTGGGCCCACAGCATCGTTACCTTCCACCCTCTTTATACAGCTGTACAGTGGCCATAAGGCAGACCTTGAATCCAGCTTTTAGCTGCCCTTAGCTCTTTCCAGGGAGCTTTTATAGGGTCCAAGGCTAGATGGAATCATGACTATTCTAGTTTAACCTGGTAGAGATTCCAGCACATTGGTAGGTATGTCATTCCAAAGGCAAATGACTGTGTTAAAAGTATGCACCTTACTATTTCTAGTCTGTGACCAACTACAGCAGGGGTGGGGAACCTTTTTTGGGCCAGGGGCTGCTGACCCACAGAAAAATCAGTCAGGGTCCACACACAAGTGAGAAGAAAAAAAAACCCTCCAAGACAAAAGTCCCTCACTGATTTGGCTCCTGACTGAGAAGGAGAAAGACACAGTAAAGCCTGGGGGGCCCAGGCTAATAGATTTTGTGTGCCCCAGCCCCACGGGCTCCCCAAAGGGGCCAGACCCAGGCAAGCCGGGGGCTGGCTCCCCACCCTGAGCTACAGCATCAGGGCTTGGGTATGTATGTACCTCCCTGGGTCGAGGTCTAAGCTTTTCAGGGAAGGAACTGTTTCCTGGCCTAGGGAAAGGGTCTGGGAGTGACTTGCAAACAGTGTGTCACTGGCCAGAAGAGCAAATGTGAGGCTCTCTACTGAACAAGATGGAAAATACTGAATGTATTAAACAGTCATTCTAGAGAGGAGTCAAGCTAACCTGGGGAACTCATCGCCTCATGATAACACCAAGAGCAAGAGCCTAGTAGAATTAAAAAAAAATCTGACATTCATCTGAATGAACTGTCTTCGTTATAACAGAAAGGATAAAAGAAATATAAAGCTTTGTAAGTTGTTGGCTTCTCCCTCAATAAACTACTGACTGTTAGGAAGAAGCTTCCCTATTGGCAGGTTATTCCATAATTGCCCACAAATAGTTCTTGCATCTTCCTCTAAAGCTGTATGTAATGGCATGTAGGCTGCTTTCCGTCTCCTTCTGCCCCCATCGCAGGCTGGTGCAAGAAGGCCAAAGCATAGTGAACTACTGTCCTCCTAGTTTGGGTAAGAGATTTTTATAGCAACAGAGGCGTAGCATTGTCACTAACTTCCTGTACTGGTTTAAATAAGTCATTAAATCACAGTGTTCCTCAGTTTCCCCATCCATAAAATGGGAGTAATAATACTGACCTACAGGACATTCTGTCCCCATTAGTATGTTCGTGCTTTATGCAGGTAAATGGAATGATAGTTTGGCTGTTGGACCGACTGTGACAATACAAAAGGCCATGATCCATAAACTGACTTCTTGTTTCATAACTTTTTAAATGTTCCTCACAGTAACTAGGATTAACCTTGGATTTGTCTCCCCTGTCAATAAGTCTAGTCTCTTTGTGCTGTGTAGATGTACTCACAGAGTTTAAGGCCAGACAGGGTTATCTGATGATCTAGTCTGAGCTGTATCTCACTGGACACTAAGCCGCATTAAGTTTGTAAGACTGTGCAAAATAAAACATCTCTTAAAATGCAAAAATCTCATGTTCGTTTCTCATCTCCACTACACTGTTAGGCAGGACATCCAAGAATATAGAGTTTCCAACCCAAGATTAACTCAGCTGTGATGCACGTCCATACACATTGAGAGCATGTCTTCATTACCTGTTGGATCCATGGGCAGTGATCAATCCAGCAGGTGTCGCTTTATTGTGTCTAGTATAGACACGGTAAATCCAGCACCGAGCACTGTCCCGTCGATTCTAATAATCCACCAAAATTAGAAGAATAAGTGGAATCAATGGGAGAGCATCAGCTGTCAACTTATCGCTATGAAGATACCATGGTTGGATTTAGGTACATTGACTTCAGCTACGTTATTCACAGAGCTGACGTTGCATAAATTAGGTTGATGGCCTGCAGTAGTATAGACAAGGCCTGAGAGATCCTCCATAGAAACTGCTATGTATATGCAGTGTGGGCAAAGGGATAATGCATTAGAAAGCAGGGGGTCGCCTTCTGATCTTACTTAAACTTTGTTTTCAAGTAAGATACCACAGTGTAAATCAGGGGTATGTCAAATCAAAACTAGCCACTTAGCCTTTTAGATTTCCCACCTGTGTATGCCCAGTTTCTCTTACCCCTACTAGTATCAGAGGGGTAGCCGTGTTAAGTCTGAATCTGCAAAAGCGGCGAGGAGTCCTGTGGCACCTTATAGACTAACTGAAGTGTTGGAGCATAAGCTTTCATGGGCAAAGACCCGCTTCGTCTACTAGTTCATTCGATTTTTTTTTTCCACAAAGATAAAGGAAGAGAGCTGTAAAGGCCCTGAGAAGATGAGCTTGTTGTTGCAGGTCAGATCATTAGGTATTCTGTATACAAGAGTGGTCTGCACCAGCCACTTCAGAGAAAGTACAAGTAACCCCGTTGTGGTTATGGAGTAAACTGCCTTTCAGGAAAGTTCCTTCCTGACCCCTATAGCAGGAGATTGGTTCATGCCCTGAAGTATGGGGGTTTATATCCTTTCAAATGATGATACTGTGGGTTCACATTTTTGCAAATATGCCCAGTGCAATGGACGGATGCTTAAAACAAATAAAAGAAAGATACTTTGGATCAATTTGTACTTCAAAGTCTGCCCTTTTTTGATTTCCCACCCATTGCCACGTGCACATATTGAGTGAATTCTCTTTGGATCTGATCTAACTCTTCATGAAGTTGATAGAAGGAATCCTATTGGTTTCAGTGGGCTTTGGATCCTGCCCATTGGATAGGCTTTGACCATTTCTGCTGCTACTGAAATTTTCTCCCTCATCCAGAAACTAAAAGTTAAACACCTTTGTTTCAAATGTTGTGTGCTCCCCCTACTGGCCCTGCAGTAGCAGCAGCCACAAGTCTAACAACAGAAGCTGTGCTGGCCAATTCTAGTGGACAAAGAAGAATGTTTTTCTGGCATCAGGGCCATCTAAGTGGAAGTTGATGTTAAAATACACGGCAGCTCAGCCAATTTCCCATCCATTTCCAACTTGGGAAAACAAGCAACAGCTGCCCAGTGAGAGAGGACAGGATGGGTAAAAAGATCAAATGTTATTTCTGCAGCTCAAGGCACTTTTACAACTAATGAAGGAGAAAACAGAAAGAACACAAATGAGCTTTGAAGAGAGAGTGTGTGAGTGTGTCAGTGTGTAAAAGAGCAAGAGAGATACTTATACTGAGGATACTAAACAGTTCATTCTAGGAAACCCAGAGGCAGGGAGAAGTTTGAGTTTTGACGTGGTGAATACCTGTCCTGAGCACCATGGACAAGAAGTGAAGTTTAAGAGGAGGGAAATATGTTTGCAAACCCCCACAAGAAAAAATAACCCAGGGGCCACCTCTCTCAGTCTTTATGCCAATCTAACAAGGAGCTCGAGATCTTAAAGCACTTTACAACTGAGGTCAGTACCATTATTCCATTTCAAAGATGGTAAAATAGAGGCACAGCAAGGGCAAGTGACTGCCCAAAGTCACTGAATCAGTAACATGAGCTCCTGCCTCCTAGTCCAATGCCCTACCCATTGAGCTACACTGCCACAATGCTTCAGTTCTTGTATTTAAGAGACTAATCTTGTAAAGCATGACCCCTCAAGCCTGTGCTTGCAGAGTAAGAAAAATACCCACTCAAAAATCTTAGCTACCCAATTTATCTCCTCATTCAACCTCAACATCCCCTCAGAGTAAGAGTGGTTATACTTCATTATCCGTTAAAGTATCTGGATGTATAAGCTTTCATAAAAGTCCGTTTATTGTTAGCAATCCTTACTTTGCCTATGGTAGAACATGTTTTGAAAAATGCCAAAGAACAGCACCAAGTAACACTGACACTTCAATTTGGTATCTTAGCTGCATTCCAACCAGGTGACATAACCAAAGGAAGAATGGCCCATTATCTTTCTTCAAAATACCACAAAAATATTCGTCAGCCTCCAAGGAGAAATTGTAACTCATCAAAAGCGAATCTAGCCTTTTTCAAACCAGGGCACAAGGACAGAAGAATGAAACCTACTCAGGTTACACTAGCTTTCCCCCTTGGCATGAGATGTGTGTCTCAAATTTCAGAAGTAATGGAATTCTACTAACCCTTGAGAAGAAGGGTTTAAAACTGCTGATCTGCCTTCAGACTCGAGTTTCCTGTAAACTGAGCGCTTATGTGGCCACTCACGAGAGATTCCAGTGACGCCCAGCTGTTTGGCAGAGCACCTACAGCTAGTTTTGTGTTTCTACTAGTGGTGCACATGCCTTGGTGCACATTAGAAAATGTATTCCACACATGGATGCAAAAGGTTTGAGGAAACATTGCTTCAGACCAAGTCGTCAGACAGACTTTGCCAGATGATATGGCCTGTTGTGCATGGAAAGGATCCCCAGAAAGAACCTGCTGATGTTACCAAAAGGGGACACGCTTGAGCCTCTCTCTTGATCCTTAGAGAATCTTCAGCAGTGTCACCCACCCTGTTCTGTGGTCAAATCTCATTTCCCCAGAAAGAGAGCATCTAGACCAATAAACAAAAGGCTCATGCTCTCCATAGGTTTTTGCCATTGGCTAAAGAAAGTTGCTCTTGTTTGCTTTTAAAAAAAAAAGCAACTGAGGACAGTTCAGTTTGGGTTTGTAGTGGTCATGGCACAGACAGACAAAACTGGCATTGCACCCCAAAACTAGCCCCATCTGGCTCTTCCTGAAACCCAGTTGCAGGATGTGCCATAATAGAGGGCTTGGCTCATGGCAGTCTCACCTCAGGCTCTGTCAGCCCCTGCATGCCCATCCGAGAGACAGCAGTAGTCTCCAGGTCCTGCTAGTCCATAGGTTAGCTCTAGAGCTTTAGAGAACTTGGTCTGTATGACCCAATAAATAGGCGCAGTTTGGTGGATCAGCTGATGGTACAACGGGCCCTGACAGCCAGTCTCAGATATACTGGAATAGCAACACAAGGCCCACCCAACAGTAACAAGAACCAGCTCTTTTAGGGCGAGGCATCAGAACCCCACAGCAGGGGGATGTGGGATAACTTGGCACCCATGTGAGATTTAATCTTTTTCTCTTGAATCCTAAAGCATAAGATTCAATATTCCTTCCAAATTTTAACTAGGATAATGTCCAATCCCCTTTTAGATTTGCTATATTCTTAACTTCAATTACATCCCTGAAGGAAGGAGTTGGAGGATCTAAGAAATTCACCAGTAGCTGGAATGAAGCAGCCTAATAGTCAGGAGAAGCACCCATTTGGTCTATCTAAAGGGTGAAAAGATGTGGTAAGCAGAACACCCAGCAGGGGCTGGAGGGAAAAGCAATAAGACATGGCAACATCTCCAGCTATGATGTGATGTCACCAAGAAATCCATGGAATCCACAGAATTTAAATTGGCAGAAAAGTGAACTGCTGCATGGGCAGAGGCCATTAATTTCCTCAATACAACTAGATTTATATGACAAAGGATGCAGAATTACTGGTTTGGGTAGAATCAAGGTGGCACACACCGATTCCTCGGCCATGAACAGGGCTATTAGCCAAAACACTATGAAATGAAGGAGTTGCAGAGTGGGGAGTTTGAAAGCTATTACGTGATATAGTTTGGGCAATGGGACAAAATGGAATCCAACAAGTTGATGCCCTAAAGGCCAAGCCATAGCTTCCATAATCATTATGCATGCAAACACCAAGAAGAGCTCCAACTAAACCTGCCATTACACTACCTAGGATCTCTTCACCATGGTGAAAAGATGGGTCTACTAAAATGGTGTACTGACACACAATACTTTGTTGGCAAATACGTGTGATCCACTCATTCTGCTCATGACCTTGTGGAGCGATTATGTTTCCTTATACGGCCCTGCTGTTCTCTGCACTCTCCTGTTCAATATCTAATGTTCTGCTGGCATCGCACTCCAGGAACTAAAATACAGAGAGAACAAAATGATTCCACATGGTTGTCTGGGGGAATGAACATCACTGGGAACATCAACAGGGAGGGTTTAGAAATGACTGATTTGCACGCCAAGTAGTGATGGATTTCGCTGCAGATGTTTATTAGAACAGGGAAGTGCAAGTTGATAAAAATGCTTCCCAGCTCCTCCCACAATCGCTTTCTTTTTGCAACAGCTGTTACAGTCAGCAAAGGACTGGTTGAACCAGCCACATGCAGCATGGAGGAGTGAAAATGCAGACACTCATTCCAAACAGAATCCACTCTGCTTAACGATGTGGGAAGTTGTCAGAGTTAACTTTCCAGATTTCTTACAAAGCGAAGGACGTATATTTTCACTTGTCGAACTATCCGCAGTGTTTCGAGCCATCGCTTAGCATATGTGCATTGTTTTTAAACTACCCTCCACCCTGAGGCCGCAAGATCCAGGGGCCTTGATCGAAACAGGGACCTGGCACACTAGGATTCTTGATTTTTACTCCCAAGCATCAGAATGTGTAATTTAACCCCTCTGAGCCTCAACTTTCTCATCTTTAAAATGGGGACAGCGATACCAAGAACTGTAATGCGATTTCAAAGATCCTCAGAAGAAAAGAGGTATCATGCAAGTGCTGGGTATTATACCTAGCAATGGAGAATGTTAACCTAGGCAACATCCCGGACAAACAATCTGCACACAGGAATACAAAGAAAATCTTACTATCTATGGTAGTTATATGGCTCCCATTATCTTAATATTTGAACCTCTCGCAATATTTTCATGCATTTATCCTCTGCACCTCTGGAGCTAGGAAGTGCTAGTCCAATTTTTATAGATGGGGAACTTGCCCACAGTCTCACAAGAAACTGACCCATGATTCAGCCTTGTGCCAGGCAACTTACCCTAGATCACCCAGGAATCTGAGAACTATTAAAGTAGAGGGCCTCCAACCAATGACAGAACTTATAACAGTCATGCCAGAAGATACCCTTTTAATCTTTATAAAGGGCAAGAGAAACCAGCATGTTTGTCTCATAGCACAGCATTGCATTAAACAATATATCTGGAACTTTAAAGCCCTCAAACTCTCTCTAGACTCCCCAGTTAACAGACTGGGTAATAGTTGCATCCTTTGTTCTATAAAGTCTTGGATTGCTTTTATATCTGGAATTTTTTCCATGCAATTGAATACCATGAACCAGTTTTACACAGATTTGTACAAGCTATTCAGGAAATCAGAAAGTAGCACGACTCTCCAAGAACAATCAGTAACACAAACAAGAGAAGGTAAGTGTTTAAAGGGTTTTATTATTGAAATTTACTCTTAGAATATACTTCCAGCTGTGTCAAGAAAAATAGAAACATTGAAGTGGAATTATTCTGGGACAGATGCAAAGTTCTTCGTAAAACCAAGGCTTTACATCCTTTTGCAGTGGGGGCCCTCTACTGCCATTAAAATTGTCCCGAACATGTGAAACCTTACCCATCTTGCTGCATGAAAAGCCAAGTTTTAACACCTACAGATACAATGTCAACCCCACTTCTGCCCCACTGATATCTGTCTTATAGTCTCCTGCTAGGGAAATCCCAGTCAAAGAATTCAGTGTAGTTTCTCTCTTTTATCCACAGCTCAGTTATGAGGCTAACCTTAAACACTAAACTGTTGATTGAGTTTATTTACTACAATCACCATTACCATCCAGGTACGGCATAAGTATAGTCAGAAATCCAGAGACACCCTCTTGCTCTGAGCAGACATGAGAGTAGCAGCCTAGCATGTTAGCAGCTTATAATGTTTTAGCTTTCACTAAGCTGGAACTACTCTTGATTTCAGGGAAGAAAGGGAAGGGGATTTCTGTTAGGATGAGTGCTAATTCTGATTGTTCAGCACCATGACCTATTAAAAGAAACTGTTTGATAAGTAAGCCTGAATTACAGCTTCTTGAACGTTAAAATGTTCCTCAGTACCTCAGGTTTGAACTATAATCAATTTCCTTCCTTTATCCACTCCCTGTCATCGGCACTCACTCAAGGCTCTCCATCTGTACGAGTAGGCCTAAAATCCTGTTCAAAGTTACTCATGAGTTTAGATGTCCAATGGGAAATGCCTTGAAGGGGCTGGATTCTCCAAAAGCACTAAGCATGGACCCTCTGAAAAATAGTTTCTTTTAAGGTGTCTCATGTTGAGCTTCCCAAAGCTGAGGCATGTCTACACTCCAGTGGATAAAGATGTCCCTACCTCAAAAGAAGGATGTTTTCTGTCCACGTGCAGAATTCACCACCCTGAGCTGAGTTAGTTGGGTCGACTGAAGAATTCTTCCATCAACACAGCTGCATTTACACTGGGATCAGGCCACTTTAACCATGGTGCTCAGGGCTGGGAATCTCTCATACCCCTAAGCGGCGTAGCTAAATCCATCGAAATTTTAACTGTAGATGAAAGTTCAGACAACCAAAACCCCTAGTCACGTTTGGCAATTTGGGCCCCAAAACCATGCACATCTTCACAGGCTATTGGTTCCTTGGGGCCAATATTTTGCTATGGCACATTTCCTTAGACACAAGGTTTTTTTAAAAAAAATCTGTACATGGCACATGTCCATTAGATTTTAAATAAATAAAAGCTAACAAAATAGGAGCTGCAAATGTCTTTATGTCCCTGGCTATGCTGCAGGCAGGTACATCAGGACAACCTGCTCATACACCCACTTCAATTCAATCACCACCCACTTCTCCAGCTGAACATACAGTTCTTTCCCAGTGGCCAGATGGGCTTGACCTTCCCCTAGGTTCACTATATCCAACTGCGTGGCAAGCCTTTCTGATGTTTTTTGAAAAGAGTGATGGAGCATAAGCAGTGTTCTGGTTTCTAATTAGGCACCCAAGCACTTTACAGAGGGTGTATGAAAGGAAGAAACAGTTGAAAGAATTTTATGTGGTACTTTGTCCAACAAAGATTATAAAGGCAGAGAGAAAACTATTTACCTGTCTTGAGTGGGAAATCAAATTGATTTCATCCAGTTACAGCTGTAGGCAGATGTTCAACATTGGGGTGTGAGCCTGTTACACGACAGTTTTTAACCAACCTGAACATTTAAACAGGAAAAAAAGATCAAATGATTCCACTAAAAGGATTAGCTTCTTATTTTCTCCAGCTACTCATGGAACAGGCCTTAGTTCTGGACAGGTCACAGGCCATGCTTAAAAAAAATTAAAATGTCATCATGTAAACAAGTTAACGGAGCTCCATGTGTTCCTCTAGAGTTTGCTCCCAGCCGCTGCTTTCAAAAGCATAGCACAGAAGACAGAATTAAACGGTAATGGATACAGTTACGTTTTCTGATGTAAAACCTGGTCTGGAGAGCTTATTTACACAGGAAGCTAGATGTTTCCCACCAGGATAGCCCGTCGGGTTGTTCTCCTCCAAAGCTGAGGCTTATAGAAAGCTACTGAAAGGAGCGACATTTCCAAGCTGCCCAGGGATCGTGGGGAGAGATTCAGTTCATTTCTTCTGAAAGAAGCCCATGATGGACACTTGTTTGTTTGCTTTGCTGGCTGGGGCTACCCCTTTCTTCAGGCCTTTCCGTTCCTCCTTGGGTTCTTTCTTCCCAGCCAACATGGACGGACCGAGTGCAGCTGGCAGCTTGGCTTTGGTGACTTCCCCATCACTATCTGTACAGGATTCGCTCTCGTAAGCCTTTTCAGTCACTGGCAAGAGAATGTGACAGGAGTGGTTAAGGCTTTGCTCAGAACAGTTGCAACCAAGCAGTATATGCAAGGAATACAGGAGGATGTGTGAGAGGCGCACAACACAAGGTGGCTGTGCCATTTTGGTATGCAAATGGGACAATGTGGGGAACCTGTCTAGGGTCAATGGATGAATTCTGCTTGATGCTACAAAGCTGTTATAAAACTGTTGCATCAGGGAATGCCTCTCCATCAGGGCCGGCCCACAACATTTTGGCACTAGAGGTGGGGAGCTCAAATGACGCCCCCATGTCCCCTCGCTTGGGACAAAACTTTGAAAGGTCTCTTGTGCCCTCCTTCCTCCAGCACAGCACTCCACCATCTCTGTGCATCTAGAGCATAGAGAATACATAGGCACCAGCAGCAGACACAATTTTCTACACTCTGGGTCTTAGTGGCACCCCTTCCCCCCCACAGTCTGGCACCTCAGTTCACCTCATGGTAGGGCTGGCCCTGCTCTTGGTGGATGTGGAAAACGCCAGTTGTGATACGGATGGCATGCAGCAAGTATAGACTCATAGAACATTAGAACTGGAAGGGACCTCAAGAGGTCATCAAGTCCAGTCTCCTGCCCTCACGGCAGGACCAAGCACCATCTAGACCATGGGTTCCCAATCTGGGGGACGTGAAGAAATTCCTGGGGGGACACGAGGCAACCCAACCCCCCCTCCCTTCTAGTTTTGTTGCCCTGGTCAGTTTTTTTTTTTTAACTCAACAACACTGACAGTTAGGAAGTTTTTCCTAATGTCCAACCTAAACCTCCCTTGCTGCAGTTTAAGCCCATTGCTTCTTGTTCTATCCTCAGAGGCCAAGGAGAACAATTTTTCTCCCTCCTCCTCGTAACATTCTTTTAGGTGCTTGAAAACTGCTATCATGTCCCCTCCCACTCTTCTCTTTTCTAAATTAAACATGCCCAATTCTTTCCATCTTCCTTCATAGCTCATGTTCTCTAGACCTTTAATCATTCTTGTTGCTTTCCCTTCTACCCCTCACCTCCAACCAGGGACACTGAAGAGGAGTTAAGGTTAACACATGTACTCTGGATTAAGCAACAGGGCATGGAAAGTGGTTGGCTGAGGCTGGGAGAAGCTACTTCCTCCAACTCATCTGCAGAGAAGGGGAAATCCTCAAGCATGGCAAAGAAACAAAGGTGGCAAAGCAGGGGTTTACAACGCTTTACAACCCCATTCCTAGCTGTAGCAGTCCTTGGAAAAGTGGCCACTAAAGCATGGAGACATTCAAGGGAGGCCATATAGCAGGAAGATATGGATCCGAAGATCTAATATTTTGGCTCTGATCTAGGTGGCTTTAACCCATTTTAAAAACATGAGAATCCCATAATTCAAATGATGCAAATATTTTGTACCAGTCCAGAAGATTTGCAGTTATCAGGCTCACATGGGGCAGGGGGAGAGACGGGATGAAATGGGGATAGCAAGTTCTGGACCACAGACTAGTGCAAATTTTTTCTTACCCTATTCTTCAGTATCATAGCTCATCTGACTTTCCCTGTGCTACTCTGAGCCTTCTCCAAGTGCACCACAGGGGCCTTATTTTCCCCTTCATAAAACTGTAGTAGATATTAATTTGTAAACCAAAGGTCTGCCTATTTCACAAGAGACCATTTAAACCCATGCTCCAGTGGGGAAAAGGCAAGCTTCCCAGTTCTGGCACATTTGGAAAAAGCTGAACAGAAAAAGGAATGCAGAATTTTTTGCTAGAAATAAAAGCTTTAATGTTCATTATGGTGAGCTCAGGATGCAGAGCTTATTAAAACATAGCTGTGGAGCAAGGTTTTATTTTCCTTCCAAAAGTATTAACAGTATTATCTGGAGTCAGGAGTGCAAAACACCCCCCCCCCCCCCAATGCAAACTCAACAAGTGATTCTGAACAAATCTATTTCCCTCTGACAAAACTCCAGTACTAGAGCTTGTAGTTACTATTGAAGACAGTTACTTTCCTGCTAGCTTTAGCTTTCTTTACAGAAGATATATAAAACACAGGACCTGAAGTCTCCTGCAATAGGCCACACTCCCTGGATTCCTATTCAAGTCCACAGGAATCGAGGGCACTCAATGTCTTATTGGATCAGGTCTACATTATGCTTACTATAAATAATGCATCCACCAGTTTTTCAGAATTAAAGCACTTTAGCCTGTTAAGAACAAATAAGTTGCTTTTTGTTGCTTTTTTAAAGTTTTAAATCCCAAACATGCTTCTTGTTGCTCTTACCCAGTTTACCTGGGGCATTCTACATTATACTGAGGGCCAGAATCCAGCTGCCCTGGGTATTCTATCTGCTTTGTGTCACCAGGGAAACTGATCTATAATCTGCAGCATGTTTTTTAAAGGAATATATTTTCAGAAAGGAGAACAAGGGCTAATGCTGGTTATAAATGGTAGGAAAGAAGGAACAAAAGAAAAATCTTCAAAAAGTTTGTGATTGAGAGTGACACAGTCAATGACAACGCCACTCCACCTTCTTCTGCCAGAGACGATTACCACAGTGCAGGAAAGTGGAAGTGGAATCCTCAGCACGCATGGAAAAAAGAATCAAGTGATGCTGTAGGCTCCTTCCTGATAAGTTTGGTCAGCAAAAGGTGCAAAACACCTTGACAAAGGGAGCCCCTACTTGTGGGTGCAGGGGACAGAGCTAACTATTCTTACCCATGCAGCCTTCATCATCCAGAAACGTTTTGGATTTCAGCACACGCTTCCGTTTCCGCTTCTTTCCTCCAGTCGGAGCCTGAAGGGATCCAAAATGAAGTCAGGGTGAGTGTACAGAGCTGCTATGGGCATGATCTATGAGAGCCCAATGTAGTCAGTCAGGTCTGATGCACCATGCTCCCTTCTCCAGCACTCCCTACAGCCCTGCTTCTGTGAACACCATGCATTTCCGCACTTCATCCAGACAAACACATAAATGCAAGTTACCATCCTGACATGTCTTTACCTCAGTGGTTGTCGGCTCTAGTTCAATCTTCAGTGCAGGCTCTGGAGAAGGCGAGGGGGCGTTAGCTTCCGGAGGAGTGGGAGATACTGAGATATCTGCCAAAAGAAAAGGAGCTGGAGACCGTGATGGCATTTGGGACAGCACCCCCTCTCCCCCTGTTAGCCTGCAGCGTTTCCCAGCTCACTTGTTAAGTACATGTAGCCCTTGCCTGTAAAGCTGCTGCCTCATCAAAGTCAGGGCAAACTGTTCCAAATGGCTGTCTGACGTTAGGCATGATCAATCCACGTTTAGGCTCCAAGTGAATGGCTAAGTTTCCAGAAGTGCTGCAAAGCCATAGTTCTCAATGGCAGAAGTGTGTTTTCAGCACCTCTGAAAACTCAGGTACTATTTTAGGCCCCCAAACTGGCATATGTTAGCATCAGTTACTATGCATTTCAATCACTGACAGACTCTCACAAAGGGAGGCCAAGCAATTTTCTGTTAGAGAAACTTAGGAGACTCAATAATTCCAATTCAATGCAAAACCTTCACTAAGTCACTCAATTTCTTTGTCTCCGCCCACTGGTAAAATGGACATGACACTTACTTCACAAGGGTGTCACGAATCTCAAACTGCTAGTGCTTACAGGCATTCAAATACTTTTATGAAAAGGAACTCTTAAGGGTAAGTTACAATATCTGAAGAGTTCACCAAAGGACAACTCTGTTCCCTCCCTTCCATTATAATTAGGGATGCTAAAATGCATTTCGTTAAGCGTTTCGTTAAGTAATTGTGTAACCGCTGAAAAATTCAGTGGCTATACAGTTGCACACTGGGGCAGGCAGCTCCCGCCTGCTACCTTCTGCTGCTGCCTCTGATAGAGGCGGGGGGGGGGGGCAACTCTGTGGGAGCCAGTATGCATGTAGCTGGTCTAAAAGGCTGCCTCCCACACTGCTGCCTCAGATACAGAAACAGCAGCGCAGGGGAAGATCCTGCGTGTAACCATGCACATTTAACCCATGAGCCTGGGTTCATTGTTTACTGTGTCAGTTACACTTTGACATTTCTAATTATACTCACTAGCTAATTATTTCATCTGTTCACACAATCTTTTCAGCATTTATACTATGCAGTCAGTCGGTGGGTGTGGAGGAATAGTGGCTGCAAGCTTCAAATTGCAAAAGGAACCTAACCTGATGCAGTGCTACCTTCAGGAGCCTGTGAAGCGAAGCACTAGTTCCAGAGCATTTCATAGCTTTGCCAGGCAGAAGCAGAGTGAAGCTGACAAGGTTTGTAACTATGTAAGAGGTCTGGGTTCAATGCCCTCTGGATTTGACAGAGGGAAAGAAATGTGAAGGGGTCTTGTATTCAGCACAGTGCAAGAGGGAGATGTGCCTTGTATCTCTCAAGAGACACCATTCTGACTAGCTTACATGGCTGCTAGAAGAGTGAAAGTTGCCCAAGTGAAAGTTGCCCAGTGAAAGCTACTACCATGCGAGGCTTCAAACCTGGTGAGAGCTAGTAATGGGAGGAAAACCTCCTCCCGCAGTCTATGGAAGTGTTGGCTGGGGGAGAAGGGCAGTGTTCCTGGTTGGCTCCACCTCCTCCCTGTCTCTGCTGGCCACAGAGCAGCACACATACTGTAGCTGTAACATGAATTCTGGATCTGTAACTATCCCAACGATTAGCTCAGTGTTAAGAGTTCTGACTGTGCCAGGCGTGTGGCCAACTGATCTTCACAGGTTAATCCAGGGCTCAAGTGAAAGAATGGTTGGCTGCCAATGCTAAATAATAAATTACGTCCTTCAAACCAAGACTCGCGCTTCCAGTGAACGAGGCACAGAAACAGGCAGCACAATTCAGTATTTCACCTTGCTGCAGAGTTGGTAAATGGCAGGTGTTGTGCAAACACCAAAACCCAATGTGATGAAATAGGAACTTTCATAATGATTTGTATGAATACTATGTGTGCCATGCTTTCTCCATGTGTTGCACAAGTATCTAAGTGGTGGGACAAAGGTGTGAGATCATTGCAGAGACCCTGGAGGGCAGGTCTAACTGCCGGCTTTCTCCCAGAGCCCAAACAATAGCCAGACACTTCTGCACCCTGGAAACTGATGGCCAGGAGGTCCATCCTGATGGTCCATCCTCTGCAAGGAGCCAGCTGAAGGAGTTGGAGAATAGAGAGACAAAGAGACCAGGTGACCAGTTTGCCCAGGAAAGAGACAAAGGATAGAGGTGGTGCAACTTGGAGTGACTCAGGGAGGGCTGCTGGAAGTTGATCAGGCTCTCAGTTTGGATCTCGTAGGGGAGATCCCAGTGGTCTGGATCCCCCTCCACTCCTGCCCTAAGATGGACTTTGCAGAACCTTTGTACTTGCTAACAAAAACTGTTCTATACTGTGTTCCAGATGACTAATAAACCCTTCTGTTTTACACACTCTCTGAGAATCACTGCTACTGTGAAGTTGGAGTACATGGCCCCTTCTGGGGGCATGTAAAGCTTCCAACATGTCCTGCTCTGGTGGGCTTATTGAGGGGATGTCCCGGCATGAAACACATACTGAGATCAGGTGGGCAATGAGGCTTTCCCTAGTGAGAGAGATGCCTGCCCTGTGTGGTGCTGCATTAGAGGAGGCTCCTGTCTTGACATTCATTCAGAGCAATGTTCCCCCATGACACTCAACACCTGATCTTGTCCGAAGGTGCTACCTGCTGAGATAGGCAAAGCTGCCTTTGGGCTTTCCTGGGTGAGACGTTGCAGAGAGTTTAAAATTCCCATTTCCAATATTCTGAAAGTAAGGACCCTCTGGAAACTCCTAGGCAAGGTTTGAAACATTCACTGAAGGCTAGCCAGAGGCCTAACCGACCAGCCAGAGGGCTAAACCAATGTTTCTTAAACTGTGCGCCGCGGAGAACAGAATTCAAAATGGCCACCCTTAAAGGGCTCAATAACTTTCCCCCGATCCTTCCCCTCCCCCAATAACTTTCCCCCGACCTTGGGTTGGTTTTTTTTTTTTTTTGGCTCAAAGAAATCAATCCTTGGTGTTCCTCAAAAAAAAATTTTTTTTTTAAATTATTGTTTGGTGTTCCTCAGTCTTAAAAAGTTTAAGAAATACTGGGCTAAACTGACCAGCCAGAGCTGGCTATGAAAAACTAGCCCTGGGAAGTGGGGGTGGCTTCAGTAGTAGGATCCAAGGCAAGGCCCTTGTGAAAAAACTCAAGCCCCCCGTCATACGTTGGAGGTTGCTGGGATTTATTCCAACCTAGTATCAGTTGTACCTTTTCTTACTGTCAGACACTGAATGAGGGTTTCATTCATTTTTCAACAAACTCCAAATTCTTTTCCTAATCAGCTTGTTGGATGACTGTTTCATTTCACATACATTCCCTAGCTTGGCTCCCAATTATATATAGTAAATAACATCCATCACCTCAAAATACCCAAGACCTTTGGAATCTGGCTGTCAGTTCCTCATTACAGGCCCCATTCTTGCAAAGTTCTGCCCACTCAGCTTCCATCAAAGTCAATAAGAACAAGGGCACTCAGCACCTTGCTGACTCAGGCTGTATTTTTTTCCTCTATTATCTGTATTCTTGAAAAATCTCACGTTAATAGTAATGCAAACAACATCTATAAACATTCTGCATAATCAAGATCCTAAAAACTAACTCCTGGAGCTCCCTACTTGCAATTTACTAACTGAACTGGTTAGGACTCTGAGGAGGGCACTATACCTCTCAGAGAGTATCATAAAACTCTCTGGCACAAGTTAGTGCAACTGACAACCAGTGCTCCCTCTAATTTTTCATGTGCAACAATCGCCTCCATATTGGTGCATATAACGAAATTCATTCTGCTCATGGATGATCTGTACGTGGGGTTGAGGGATTCAGAGTGTGAGAAGAAGCTCAAGGTTGGAGGGATGAAGGCTCTGGCTGGGAGTGCAGGCTGTGGGGTGGGGCTGGGGATGAGGTATGAGGGAGCTCCAGGTGGGGTTCGAGAGGTTCGGAGTACAGGAGTGGGCTTGGAGCAGAAGGCTGGGATTGGGGAGAGGGGTGGGATCTGGGCAGGAGTTAGGGTGCAGGAAGGTGCTCAGGGTTGGAGTTTGAGGTCTAAGAGGGAGCTAGGGTGGTGGATGGGGCTCAGGACTGAAGCAGGGAGTTGGAGGGCAGAACACTTAATTGAGGCAACTCCCATTTTGAGGGGACATAGACAGTGTGCTGCCCTGTGCTCACCAACAGGCACTGTCTCTCACAGCTCCCACTGGCCTCAAGTCCCAGCCAATGGGAGCTGAATAGACAGCCCAGCCCCTCACGGTGACATGGCTCCAGCCAAGAGGTGGGAGAGGGAAAAGGAAGGAACAGCAGCATGCAGAGCTGCCAGGAAGGGCTGGCCCAGAACAGAGACTTTACAGCCCCAAAGGCCACTTTCTTAATCAGGCCCTGCTGCTGGGTCCAGAGGAGGGTGCCTCTGCCTTGTCTGCACCAGCTCCCTGCCAGGGTCAGGGGAGAGACATGATTCTCCAGAGCTAACAGGGAGCTGCTGTGATCAAGGGAAAGGGGCCTCTTCCCCAGCCACTGCAGTCCTGTGCCAGTAGCTCAGAACCCCTGCCTGAGGCTTATTAGGCAGCTCTGTGGCTTATAGGGAACCTTGCTGGCAGCACACTCAAGAGGACAGAGCCAAGCCTGAGCTAAGTCACAATAAGACCAAATTACTCGGGGCCTCCAGAAGGTTCTCTGAGGTGGCTTGTGGCAAAAATAACGGGGGAAGCTCAGACTGCAGCCATTTGCATGGATACTGGGCCAGCAAATACATCTGAGGTCATCCAAACTGTTGGCTTTAACAGTCTTGGGTGGTATTATCCCTTAGTAATATGATGAAAACAAGAACACCTGTCCCAGGTTTCCTTCATTAGTTTCTTGCAATCACATCTTCTTACCTTCATCTTCACTGCTGTCAGACTGAGGCCGTTTGATTCGCCTCCTCTTTTTCTTCAGATTTTCATCCTCCTTCTCCTCATTATCTGTCATATCCACCCTCTTCACTCTACTGGCACAAAGGAACAAACTGAACATGCTTCAGACCTCTAGTGTGCTTATAAAAAATGACACTGATGTAGGCAACTACAATCTTCATAATTATATAAATTACATGAAAACAAGTACCTCACAGACATTTACAAAATGCACACATCCATACGTGGATACACACACACACACACACACACACACACACACACACACGGACTTTTTTTAAGACCCGCCTTCTCACCCCTCCCCAGCTCTTCCTATAGCAAAGATTTCTCTGGCACCCCACACTTCAGTGTGCAGAGGTTTTGCCTAGAGACTTACCTTGCTTGACCAAGGTAGCCTGGCAGGAGGGCATTACTGATCTCGTCACCACTGCTCAGCCATCTAAGAACTAGTGTCCTAACAGACCCACTCAGAAGTTATTTTGATAGACTCCTTGCCACGGACTATGAGGTAGTGTCTCAGATTTCTGGAGCCATTTTTTAAAAGACTTTTTTTAATGTAATCGCATTTTTGCTACTGAAAAAGTAAAACAGCTTCTTTCTTCTTTTCGAGCTGGCACGACATGCCAGACTAAAGCCCTGGAGGCTGAAGGCCTCTGCATATTCATAGAACAGGTAAGCCCAAGTAGCCTTCTCTACACTGCACTGCCAACGTGCAGTTCCCAGGCCCTTGGCTTCTCAAACGAGACTATCTACAAGGAGGCCAATTAGCAACAGCTGTGATGGTGAGTTGGGTGATGTGTATACCCATTCAGCAGGAAATGGAATGAGACCACCAATTAATTACACGCAGGCCACCAAACAGCTATGAGACTGTAATGATTTTTGGTCTCTGTCAGCTTGGGTTGGATTAAAAACAGAGGACTGCACATAATTTTACTTGGAACATCACCCAACATAATTCAGTGTCTTAAAAAGCAGCAGTACATCAGCTACCTCAACCACCTAGCAGAACTTCACATGTTGAAAGCTGTCTGCACACATAAATTCAGGAATATAAATCTACCCTGCAAAGCAGGTGCTCTTGCCAGGTCCCTTTATTTCTCCCCAAGATTACTAAGTTCGTTCCGTGTGGGCCACAATTCCATAAAGAGGTTGTCTTGTAGAATACCTCCCCATCCACTGGTGATTACCTGGACTACAGCTATACCGTTTGCAACTGCATAATGCCTCTATTGTAGCGACCACTATTGCTTACGTGGAAAAGAAATACTAGGAAAGAATTTTAATATATTTTTAGCTGATTTTAAGGCAATTTATGTTGCTGGAAACAAGGATTTGAGCCAGCACCATGTGATCAGGCAGCTCTCTGCATGCCATCAGCAAGCAGTCCAATGGATCAGAGTTTGAAAACCACTGCTCTACCTTCTTTTGTCCTTTTGCTGGATTTTCACAGGCTCCATTTTTTTCCCAGGTTTCTCCAGTGTGGCAATGGGGGGTGATTTGGGTTCCACTGTAGAAACGGAGGGCTTGGCAACTGTTTTTTCTTCCTTTGGCTGTTCAGACTCAGAGCTGACTTTAAGCTTATCTGCGAATAAGACAAATAAGAGTGCATACTGCTTATTTCACACGGTCTGGAAATGACAAAGGAATTAGTATACAGTGTCTGCAAGAAAAAGGACAGGTCGTAGTATCAGTCAGCTACAGATGGAAGGCGCACTACAGACCATGTTCAGAAGCACGAAGGGATCCTTTGCAACCTTACAACTGCAAGCCATTCCAGAAAAGGGGCACTGCTACACTTCTATATGAAGGCACAGGCACAATCTCCTCTACTGCTCTAGATGAATCTCTCCAAGTGACAAATTTCCAACTTGTCTGGGTTCAGCATCAGCAACTTCACTCCTATCCAAGTTCAAATAGGAGTTCTGTATGAGAAGCACAGAAACAGCAAAATCCAGGTTTGAAGAAGTGCAACCGGAGCTGTGTTTAGCCTCATGGTTGTGGTCCTGTAGCCCATGACTACTACTTGTATTACCACAGCATCAAGGAGCCACGGTTATAACCTAGGACCCATCTTGTAGAATACCTCCCCATCCACTGGTGATTACCTGGACTACGGCCGTACCGTTTGCAATTGCAGAATGCCTATTGTAGCAACAGCTATTGCTTACATGGAAAAGAAATAGGAAAGAATTTTAATATATTTTTAGCTGTTTTTAATGCAATTCATGTTGCTAGAAACAAGGATTGGAGCCAGCACCACGTGACCAGGCAATTCTCTACATGCCATCAGCAAGCAGTCCAATGGATCAGAGACTGTACAGTCACAGACTAAAGAGATGGTCCCTGCCCCAAAGAGTTTACAATCTTAGTACAATACAAGAGACAGCAGATGGACATAGAGAAGGAAGTACAAAGAACCAGTGAGACAACATTGTTCAGAATAATTGGCAGTGGTCTTATTCACCAGCAGCCTAATCACAATGCCTTGATTTCACTCAGCTGCCATACATGCACACTGAACAGGAGAGGTGACAACCCACATCTGAGATACCTCAGAGAGGAAGAGGAAGTATTCAACAACTGAGTCAACAAAACCTCACGACCGATGGGATCAGAGAGTGCCAACAGCTCTGATAAAATTGCCATCAGCATCTTTCTAGCACCCACCCTTCGGCTCATGCTGAATCAAGCTGTCAATGGGCTAAAGGGCCATCAAAAATGGGCCAGATGCTTTATCTAGCAGTTTCAGTGATCCTAGCTAGGTAACACATCGCACCTATGACACAAAATGATCAACCGCAAGTTGAGCAACAACAAAGAGTCAGAAGACCCAATCATTGTTTGTTATTGCCTGAGTCCTGAGATAAAGTTTCTGAGGCTAGGAAAGAGATTAGTGCCCAAGAGCCAAGCTCCTCTCAGCCCCTTTGTTCCTGGCAATGCTGCTCCATCCTTAGCCACTGGACAGAGGTCATTGTGAAGGGGTATAGTTGCAGGAGCTCAGTACCACAGTAGTGCACAGCATACCACACATGGCAACAGATTAGAGGAAAAAAGTGTAATTTATTCCAAATTACTTACCTTTCCATTTTACGTCAGCTTTCCCACTTTTTAGAACATATTCCTTTGATCTTGGACTCTTTGTAGATATTAAGAATTTAATTGGATTAATGGTAATAGCTGCTTGTATAATTTTTAAATGTTTGATGAAAATCTCCACACCTCACAGTGTCATACTTTAACAAAATAAGGACTCACAAGTGGTTCTCTAGCACTAGGATCAGACACTATTCTAATATCATTTGTTAAATGCTGAATGCCAGATGCTGCACTCTGAAAAATCCAACAGATTTCTTTCACTGGAATACTACCAATATCATCCCGGACTTTGTTCTGGAAACACCTCCTTCACTCCTCCTACTAGAGATGCAAAATCCCATTTAACCAGTTAACTGCTTAAATGGGATCCCGCAGGCTGGAGTGGCCCCTGGCCGCGGCGTGGCGCGGTGGGCCTAGCCAGAGCAGTTCCCTGCTTGTGTCAGGCATGGGGCTGCTCCAGTCCAGCTGGGCCATTAGTTAACCAGTAAGTATCACCCGGTAATGGTGATGCTTACTGGTTAACCAGTGGCATCCTTACCTCCTTTTGTTGTTACTGGTGCACATTTGAATAGTCTTACACATTTGTTTTCCAAACTTTTTCCTTTCAGAATCTTAACATCCCATCACGTAGAAAAATCTCCCTCATTCATCCATTCCAATTGTCCATTCTTTATTATCCCACAAACAATATACACTTCAAGGCCAGCTACCTCCTCCTCCTTTGCTTTTTCTCCTAAATCACTCCCATTAACACACTCCCTGTGTATCAGTTTTCAGGAACTATTTCACAAATAGTCAGTTCTCCTGCCTCAAAATGCTCATTTTTAAATTAAAAAAAAATGTATGTAATAAAAATTCTTCCTGGGTTAAAAATCTGTATGATATTAGCCCAATTGATTTCCACCACATAATTTTCTAGTGTGAAATATTCCACTTACAACTCTCCTTTAATTTCTGCCTTAGAATTACTAACTGCTCTAAGACAGCAGACTCAAGAATTAGACCTCTTGATTCAGAGTGCAGACAAAAGTATAGTAAATTACAGGCTCGATGGGGGGAAATAATACAATTAGGGCCCTGTCTTGCTTTTTCTTAGACCCTCCACTACTCCAATACAGCAAAGAATACACACTTGTTATCAGCCATATTTTAACTGCATCAATATTTTGCTAAAACAATGAGTTCCTAATGTCACAAAGTAGTTCCTTACTGCAATCAGCTCATCCATTACCACAATGATTTCAGGAGACAAATGCATATTATATAATGCTTACTCATGGCAGCTTTTCCAAAAAAGTTGCTCATTGCATTCCCTTTAGTTGGCGGTTTGCTGCTTACTGTAGTTGCCTAGAATTAAAGAGACAATAAGTTGTAAGACAGTTTTGCACATACAATAAAGATTCTAGTAAAAACAAGAATTAACACAAAACCTCCTCCAAACCTGGCACAAGCATCCTTCCAAATTAGTAGTACTGTAGTTGCTAGATACATAAAACTCACTAACAACAACATGCTGATTGGGGTTTGCTTTTTTTTCCTTTTCAATATGTTTATGGGAAAACAAAGACTGGAATTTCTCCATTGCAGGGACTTCATATTTCAGGGAACTGTTAAAGACACATGGAACCATTCACTCTTAGGTCATCAGTTCAAGGTCAGCCCAGATCAAAAAGTCATTCTCATCTGATGGTTGTTCAGCATTATATACTGAACAAGTATATTCACACCAAGTGATTAGGAAGATTAAAGTGTTCCCCAACAGGTTTCTGTATGTTTCCTTTACATATATCTGATTTGTGTCCATTGATTCTTTCCCACAGAGACTGTCCAGTTTGTCCCATATATATATAGCAGTGGGGCATTGATGGCATAGATCAAATTACTGGATGTGCAGTCAAATGGACTCAGTCGTGATGAAGGATGGTTGGGACACTATCAACCTAACAGTCAATGAAGGTGCAAACAGCTCTTTGTGTAGATTCCTATGTCAGGAAGGATACTATCAACTGACTTTGATTCTTAGCTGCTTCGTTTTAACTACCCAATCTTCAGATACTTACTGATCCCCTCTACCTTCCTGATTTTCTATACACTCTCCTCCACCTCTCCCCCCTATTTATTTTGGGTCTGCACATCCTAAACTCAAAACTCCAGTCATCTGAAGAAGTGGGCTGTGCCCACAACAGCTCATGATACCATCTACATGTTTTGTTAGTCTATAAAGTGCTACCAGACCATTTGTTGTTTTTTTAGTGAATACAGTTTGTGAAAAATGTAGAAGTTAATGTTAGGTAGGTAGGAGTATTGATCAGATCAGATCCTGGGGCAAATACAATTTCTGGGGGAAGGGGGTAAAAAGAGTTGACTATGGTAGAGTCACTGGGAAGGAGACCTTGATGAACTGGATGCAATTATCTGACCAAAATGTGCTATGCTTTAGCTTTGGATTGTTTTTCCTCTGCTGTGTTAGCAACACAGAGACTGAAATCCAGGACCTCTATGGTGGCTTTCTCGGAAATGCTTCCAGTTCCACGCGCAGGTCCAGGTAGGCAGGCAGAGATTCAGAGTCCCAATGCGTGGAGAAGACGATGGTGTAGGGAAAAGGGGTTTAGATTTATTAGGAACTGGGGACACTTTTGGGAGAGGGGGAGCCTATACAGGAAGGATGGGCTCCACCTAAACCAGGGTGGAACTAGACTGCTGGCACTAAACATTAAAAAGGCCATTGAGCAGATTTTAAACTAAGAGATGGGGGAAAGCCGATTGGTTCGGAAAAGCACATAAATCGGATGGAGACTTCTCTTATAGGAGAAGCCATTGACAGAGATTCTCTAAGCTGTAGTCAAAGAGAGGAGGGGAGAGGACAAACCATGGTCCAGAACAGACAAACAACCGCATATAAAGGAATCCAATGCATCAGGGAAGGGCAGACAAATAAACAGTGGCAAATTTTTAAAGTGCTTCTGCACAAATGCTCGGAGTCTGACTAATAAGATGGGTGAATTAGAGTACCTCGTATTAAAGAAGGAGATTGATATAATAGGCATCACTGAAACCTGGTGGAATGAGAAAAATCTGTGGGACACAATCATACCGGGATATAAAATATATCGGAAGGATAGAGCAGGCCGAGTGGCACCGTATGTGAAAGATAATGTAGAATCAAATTAAATAAAAATATTAAATGAATCAACATGTTCAATAGAATCACTATGGATAGTAATTCTATGCTCCAATAATAAGAACTGAGCAGTAGAGATATATTATCGACCACCTAACCAGGACAGTGACACTGACATTGAAATGCTGAGGGAGATTAGAGAGGCTACCAAAATAAAGAACTCTATAATAATGGGGGATTTTAATTATCCCCATATTGACTGGGTGCATGTCACCTCAGAAAGAGAAGCAGAGATAAAATTTCTCAATGGCTTAAATGACTGCTTCTTGGAGCAGCTGGTACAGGAATCCACAAGGGGAGAAGCAATTCTTGATTTAGTCCTGAGTGGAGCGCAGGATCAGGTCCAGGAGATAATTATTACAGGACCGCTTGAGAATAGTGACCATAATATAACAACATTTAACATTCCTGGGGTGGGAAGAACACCTCACCAGTCCAGCACTCTGGCATTAATTTCAAAAAGGGGAATTACACAAAAATGAGGAGGTGAGTTAAACAGAAATTAAAAGGCACAGTGACTAGAGCCAAATCCCTGCAAGCTGCATTGAAACTTCTTAAAGACACCATAATAGAGGCCCAACTTAAATGTATACCCCAAATTAAAAAACATAGTAAGAGACCTAAAAAAGAATCATCGTGGCTTAACCACCATGTAAAAGAAGCAGTGAGGGACAAAAAGGCATCTTTCAAGAAGTGGAAGTCCAACCCTAGTGAGATAAATGGAAAGGAACATAAACACTGTCAAATAAAGTGTAAAAATGTAATAAGAAAAGCAAAAAGATTTTGAGGAACAGCTAGCCAAAAACTCAAAAAGAAATAGCAAAATGTTTTTTAAGTATATTAGAAGCAGGAAACCTGCTAAAAAAAACCAGTGGGTCCCCTAGACGATCGAGATACAAAAGGAGCAATCAAGGACGATACAGCCATTGTGGAGAAACTAAATGATTTCTTTGCTTCAGTCTTCACAGCTGAGGACGTTAGGGAGATTCCCAAATCTGCACGGTCCTTTGTGGGTGATGAATCTGAGGAGCTGTCCTGGATTGAAGTGTCATTAGAGGAGGTTTTGGAACAAATAGAAAAACTTAATGTTAACAAATCACCAGGACTGGATAGCATTCATCCAAGGGTTCTAAAAGAACTCAAATGGGAAACTGCTGAACTATTACCTGTGGTTTATAATCTATCCCTTAAATCAGCTTCCATACCTAATGACTGGGAGGTAGCTAACATGACACCAATATTTAAAAAGGGCTCTAGAGGTGATTCTGGCAATTACAGACCGGTAAGTCTAACTTCAGTACCGCGCAAATTAGTCGAAACAATAGTAAAGAATAAAATTGTCAGGCACATAGAAGAACATAATTTGTTGGGCAAAAGTCATCATGGTTTCTGTAAAGGGAAATCATGTCTTACTAATCTATTAGAGTTCTTTGAAAGGGTTAACAAACATGCAGATAAGGGGGATCCAGTAGATATAGCAGGGGTGTCCAAACTTTTTTCAAAGAGGGCCAGATTTGAAGAAGTGAACATGCGTGAGGGCCGACCCCGCACTCTCAGCCCCAAGGCGGAGGGCCCGCAGGGTCGGAGGTGGGCGGAGAGCGCAGGGCACGCCGGCCTCACGGCGGCCCGGGGGCAGGGCGAACCCGCAGCCGAGCGGGGGAGCAGGGGTGTGGACGTGCCCTACAGGGCAGGCTCTAGGACCGCAGAGGCTATGGGCGGCGGCGGCGCGGCCGGAAGCGGCGCGCTGGACGCGCCAGTTCAAAAGAGCGCCAGGGAGCCAGGAGAGGGGGAGGAAGCGGGGGCCGTATTAAATCGGAACACGGGCCGCAATTGGCCCACGGGCCGGACTTTGGACATGCCTGAGATATAGTATACTTGGATTTTCAGAAAGCCTTTGACAAGGTCCCTCACCAAAGGCTCTTGTGTAAATTACATGGCCATGGGATAAGAGGGAAGGTCCTTTCTTGGATTGAGAACTGGTTAAAAGACAGGAAACAAAGGGTAGGAATAAATGGTAAATTTTCAGAATGGAGAGGGTTAACTAGTGGTGTCCCCCAAGGGTTAGTCCTAGAACCAATACGGTTCAACTTATTCATAAATGATCTGGAAAAAAGGATAAGCAGTGAGGTGGTAAAGTTTGCGGATGATACAAAACTGTTTAGGATAGTCAAGACAGAAGCAGACTGTGAGGGACTCCCAAAAGAGCTCACCAAACTGAGTGATTGGGCAACAGAATGGCAAATGAAATTTAATGTGGATAAGTGTAAAGTAATGCACGTTGGAAAAAATAACCCCAACTATACGTACAGTCTGATGGGGGCTAATTTGGCTATGACAAATCAGGAAAGAGATCTTGGAGTTATTGTGGATAGTTCTCTGAAAACTTCCACACAGTGTGAGCGGCAGTCAAAAAGGCAAAGAGGATGTTAGGAATTATTAAGAAAGGGATAGAAAATAAGACCCAGAATATCTTACTGCCCCTGTATAAAACTATGGTACGCCCATATCTTGAATACTGTGTACAGATGTGGTCTCCTCACCTCAAAAAAGATATTTTGGCCTTAGAAAGGGGTCAGAAAAGGGCAACTAAAATTATTAGGGGTTTGGAACGGGTCCCATATGAAGAGAGGTTAAAGCGACTGTGACTTTTCAGTTTAGAAAAGAGGAGACTAAGGGGGGATATGATAGAGGTCTATAAAATCATGAGTGGTATGGAGAGGGTGAATAAAGAAAAGTTTTTTATTAGTTTCCATAATAGAAGAACTAGAGGACACCAAATGAAGTTAATGGGTAGAAGGTTTAAAACTAATAAAAGAAAGTTCTTCACACAGCGCGTAGTCAACCTGTGGAACTTCTTGCCAGAGGAGGCTGTGAAGGCTAGGACTGACAATAACAGAGTTTAAAGAGAAGCTAGATAATTTCATGGAGGTTAGGCCCATAAAAGGCTATTAGCCAGGGGATAGAAATGATGTCCCTGGTCTCTGTTTGTCAGAGGCTGGAGAAAAATGGCAGGAGACAAATTGCTTGATCATTATCTTCAGTCCACCCACTCTGGGGTTCAAGTTGTGACACCCACGACTTGCAGTGATTCCCCAGGAACCAATCACATTGCAAGTCAGGGTCCGCCTGTATAAATATACCACTTAGCTCAGCAACATTGTTATACCAATACAGGTTGGACCTCCCTGGTCTGGCATCCTTGGGGCCGGATCAGTCCCTAATGAAGGATTTTGCTGGACCCGGGAAGATCAACGCCAGCTCGCCAATCTCACTGGGCTCTTGTACCCGGCAGAGCTGTCACCCCCTCTACCACAGGCCCAGCAGAGATTCCAGTCCCAGCTGAGCTGCTGGTCCTGCTACTGCTGGCCCAGGAGGACTCCCAGCCTCCAACTCTCCTGGGATCCCAGCAGGGCTTCCAACTCCTGATTCCTGCCGCCAGGGCTCTCTGGTCCAGGAACATCCATGGTCTGACAGCACCACGAATGTTGCCAGACAGAGTGTCCCAGTTAAGAAAGGTTCAACCTGTACAAATTTGTAGTTTAGACATGGCTTTCATCAAAAAATTCTACACAAAGTCACCATCTTTAACACAGTGGCTGAGTGCATGTTATTTTCTACTGTGGTTGTGTTATTTGATTATGAAAACTTGAATGGTTATCATATCCACCAGTTTTCTTTAGTTTGTTAGCAAAATCATAATCCAATACTGTTTTTAACTTCTAACATCCTATACTACTAGTGGCTGTTACTAAGAATAGTTAATAAAATGCTATACAATTAAATTGAACCATCAAGTCCTTACCTATAGTTAAGCAATCAAAATTCAAAGAAACTATCTTTCTTTGAAAGATGGAAATTATCAAAAAATTATCTTTCTTACATGGACACAATGGAACTATGCAGATTTACACCAACCTCTGAGTCTGGAGGAAAGAAAAAAAAAACCACAACAGGCTTGGAAAACAGGACTTCTGAGGAAAGGATAAGTGTATGAGGTATAATCTAGCTACAGAAACAACCACTGACAACCAATCATTAGCTATTTTAAATGGGGAGACGTATTAAGTATTCTCAGGTGACAATGAGGCTAGAATCTGAAGCAATGGGAAGAAGCTGTGGCTGACATTTCTTTAAATTGAAAAGGAAAAAAAATGATTAACAAGGCTATTATCAAAACAAATTGCAAAAAGATGTGAGGTAACTTACACCTGTTGTCTCTTTGGACTCTGGTTTACTTTCTTTATTTGTATCTTGGGATTTGGAAGCTGATTTTGTAGCAAACATTCCCATGATCCCTTTGGGCGGAGGGGAGGGATGCTTAGCAGTTGATGAGGCATGACCATTGATTGTAGGCCCATTGACAGCATGTGTGTCATTTGGTGTCTGGGAATCAGCCTGTACAGAAGTATGAACTTGAGAAACTTCAGCTGACGTCCTGGGGACTGCAGCAGTGCACTGAATGGCACTAAACCTGGTTGATGGAGTGAAAAATTTAATTAGCACTTTAACGTCTTATTTTCCACCTCAATTTCCTTCCTAGTAGTGTCTTACTTTCCTGATTTTATATTATACTGTTATGGGGAAAAGAAGCAATTTAATTCAGGCATGGACTACAAAGGAAAGCTAACACAGAGTTAGAATGGGAGAGACGTCACACTGAAACAATCATCTGAATATGTCAGCAGGGGGCCGAAGCATGAAAATACAAAACAACTGATCAAATTTCATTGAGGAAAAAAAAACTTGTCATTGCAGAGTGGGAAAAAAGGAGGGAAACTAGCCCTATTTTATTCCTAAATTGGTTACATTTATATTACTAGTAAATTGGTGCTTAAGCTTTCCACATACATGCAATAATTTGTAAATATAAAAACTAACATACAGTAACCAACAATACCCTCACTTACGTAGTTTAAGATTGTGACAGGACATGCCCCATCCACACAAAACCTTACACACATGAAAATAAAACTACACTACAGCAGGGATCAATACTCTGAGATCAATCCATCAATTCAATTTAGCGGGTGTAGTGAAGACCCACCAAATCAATCACAAAGTACCCTGAAGTTGAGTCCTGTAATCTATCCCAAAAGAAGAGTAAGATAAGTCCCCTGCTTGCAGTAATTTGACCTAAGGTGTGTCACGTAGCTGGAGTTGTATACCTTTCAACTTTCTGCTGTAGTGTAGACATAAGCTAAGAAGGGAAAAGACATGTGCTTTCCTTTCCATCTTCATTTTGCCTCCAATAGTAACAGTAACACACTCCATCACCCCATAAAGCTTTCACTGCCCTCTTCAGACACACATAAGTAACACATACCCCAACTTCATCAATTTCACACCAAAATGGAAAAATTTAACAGTGAACTTTCATTCATTCACATTTATTGTATCAATGGATCAGTATATCTGAATGTCAAATATTCCATATGTCTGGGAAATTAATCTTCCTAACACTGGAGAGGTGACTTAAGGTTTTGCATCTGTACTACACCTTAATGAGAAGTAGTGTGATTACTTCACATAAAACCCGTTACCTGCTGATTTCAATGGCCTTTGGATCAGGACCAAAATTCACACAAATTTTTTTAATGTTGAAGTCCACCTGCAAGATTTTCTGCTTTTTGTGTTTGCACATTAAAACCCAATAGCTGACTACTATATTAATTCAATTTTCAAAAAGAGGAAGCAGTCTAAATTTACTCTAATTAGGCCACAAATTAACAAGCTACAATGATAATATGGAGAAGAATCTCTTATTCCCCTGTCATATCCAACCAGTTCAGCTGCATTTTTTAAATTCAGTTGGAAAACTCAGCACCAAGATGTCTCAAATTCAAAAACACAGGTTTTAGAGAATTATTTTAAAGTTCTATGGACTAAACCTTAGGAATTTTTAAATCAGAAACATGGATTTACATCAAAATAGATTTCACTGCAGAGGGTGCCCAAAGACACATTAAAATCAAATTGTGGTAAATACGGACAAAATTTGCACATTTTAATTAGATCACAATTACATAATTTCTACCATTTGCTATGGAGCTTACTAGCATCCACTTAGGAAAAACACCTCTCCCCAACTCACAGCTACAGGGCTGAGGTAGCAAACATTCTCTCGTAGGCATTTGCAAGGCAGTACATATCTATTTTAGGATTTGTACTGTTGCCCATCACCTTGGTAGCTGAGTGCCTTGCACATAAAATAGACTAGTCATACCAAGTCCCTAACAGATTTCATGGAGCTATGGAAATTAAATTCACTCTAATTTGCCCAAATGTACAAAGAAAAAAGTGCACAACAGGTGTTTGTATTTATGCATCTCTGTTTTACAATGGAGATAGTAATTCTACAGGAGGCTCAAAGGTGGAGTCACTATCTTACAGTTGTTTGGGGGCCTATTTAGTTACTTGGGGGGCCTCAATCTAGTCCCTTGTGGACAAATGTCGACTTGACAGAAATCACCTCCGCAGTTGGTATTACTTGGCCCCTTGCTATCAGTCTGACAGAGGAAAAAGAATTAAGCAGCCCTGGACACAGAATTCCCCTCAATTCAGGGATGATCCCTTTCCCAGTTAGGTATGGGGATAGCTTGCCCTGCCTCTGCCCGCCTCTGTCTGTTCTGTACATAAAATAGATAATTTCCAGGGCACCTTTCAGGGGAGGCAGCATGCTCCAGCAGACAGAGCACAGAACTGGGAGTTGAGACCAGGGTTCTAGCTGTGACTTTGCCATTGGTTTTATGAAACACTGAGTTCTACTGAGGAAGAATGCTACATAAATGCAATTCCAACAACTGTAAAGGGATCCTAGACGAACATTCATACAATAGCAATGCTTAACTCACTTGCTGCAGTTCTGCAGGTTTGACTTGATGATATCATAGTCCGTGTTGTAGAGGGGCCCACTATCCTTCAGCATGGCTTTCTGAATGCTGTAGACATGCACACTAGCAATTGTGGATAGCTTAGACTTCATTGCTAAAAATCAACAAGACAGCCCTTTGTTAGCACTGCCAGCCTCAATTAAAGATGGAGGAAAGGCTGGGCAGGATTCCATTAGATACCAGGGTTTTAACTTTGAGATATTAAGAACTCAGAATGCTAACACCAATTTTGTAACCCAGTGACACCCACTGACTGAGAATTCAAGCTACCACAAGCACATCAAACCTATTCTCTGCTCTGCATTGGATTCTCAGAATACTGAGCAAATTTCAAAGTCTCGATCCTAATCTTCCAGGTGTTTCATGGCCTAGAGCCAGGATACCTCAGAGATTGCCTAAAGCTTTGGGTTGAAGGCTGTGATTGATAACACTCTTCCTGCACAATGGAATTTTCTCTTGAAAAGGTAAAATTTACCTGCACAGGAGAGAGAGCTGCCATGCGGATAAGTCCTAAACTGTGGAATGAACTACCACAAGAATTATGGACCATCACAATCTCAATATTTTCCACTCCAAATGCAAGGCATATTTTTGATCTGCCTTCTCTAATATGGATCTATTATAGGAGTGAGTGTATATGTTTCTGTGGCCTATGATGTGAAGAACATCAGAATACATAATCACAATGGTCCCTTCTGTCTTTTTAAGTCTATGAGTTTATATTACATTTAGTTAGTTATAGTTAAATATAAACTCATAGCAACATGTGCCTAAGAGACAACTACAGAAAAAAAACATTAAAACAATACATGCCACAATTCTCTCCCTGGAGAGATGATAAGAACAAAAAAAAAACAACCACATGGCAATGTTAATCACATTGCTTAATGTACTACAAGAAAGTGTTCAGATATTATTATAAGGAGCACGGTACAAGAATGGAATAGTTATGAAAAATCCATGTTAGACTCATTACATTTTGGTTTTCAATAGCAAAATGACAAGAGCCTGACTATTGAAGCTGGAATGTTAGTACTGAGGCATTTGCAGACTCAACTGAACAACATAAATATTGGTATATTATCTGATGCCAAAGTCATCAGATGGAAATTATTAATGATCTGTAGCCTGAGATCCATCAGCTCTGACAACCAGGGTTAGGCTCGGACGGTTGGATGAAAGACCAACCACGAATAGCCTCAGCTGCTTCAAGAAACATTGTTAGCAGTTTAGTAAGTAGCACTTCCCGTTCAGTATTGAATCAACCATCTCCATATGGGACTATGGGACAACATAATGCAGAGATGTCCTACAGATGAGACTAAGATGTTCATGGATAATGAAGATCCCCACTTTAATTCCCAGAACGTAAGGCTGTTGGCCCCAGTGTTCTGATTCTGCCTTAGCTTCCCTTGTAGTTTCACAGTTCAATTCAGTATTCTTCCCTTGCCACCCTAAAATGTTACAAGGTGTTGCTGCTCACAGGTCCAGCAGTACTGATGCATTCCAGCTGAGAGTAGCAGCCTCAGGAACGGGTGAAGTGATCCCTATAAATAAAAGAAGTGCTATCTAAAAATCAGTTACTAAGCTAAAAGTTTGTGAAGTTTTGCTGATGGGTGCTCGGGTTTTAAACGTTCTGGGAAAAATCTAATGAAGGAGTATACACCTGAATGCAACAATTTGATTAAAATACCTGCAGATTGCATGTATAGATGGTTTTAAGCTTTGTTAACATTGTTCCTTCAGAGAAAAAAAGTTACAAAAGCATAATTTCCAAAAATCACCTACCTTCCAGTTTATCCTCTCTCACTACTGCAACCTTGTGGCACTGTAAAGAAATGATAATTTATCACAGAGACAACCCAAGATCTTGAAATTTAAATAAAACAAAGAAGTGGTGTATGGATATTTAAAGCAGCTTTATAGTAGCACAAAACTTGATTATGGCTCTCTCAGAATAGTCTTTTGGGGCCTTGTGCACCTACTTTTGTGGAGCAATATCCCCCGAATCAGTACAACATTGGAGAAATACCCAATCTGCAACCTCTGGCAGCAGCAGATGAGGCAATAATGGAACATTTGCCTAAATACATTAGAATAAGGACAAGTGTGCAGCATGGTAGGTGTGCACAAGCGAATGTAGCTGCACAAATGTGATGCACTGACCCAGCTTAGCTGTAATCATTTATGATGACTAACAGGTTACAGTTAACATGGTTAGTGCAGACAAAGTCTCACACAATGAGAAATCGACCATTCATCCCTTAGCTGCAGACACACATCCAGGGAACCGTGCTCCATAAAACGCCTGTAATTCCTGATTTAAGATTGACTGAGGACAAATCTGTGTAAGAGCCAGGTAACATTGTTGTGTACAGCTGGATTACCATGTTTAAAAGATTGCAATCCATGCAAAGAATATCAGAATTCATGGATCTGACAACATTCAATAATTGTGTGTTCATTCAATATTCACAAACAGGCAGATGAAACGGGAGCAAATAGAGGGAAAAGTCTAAGAACCGAGAATAGGAAAAGCAGCAATCAGAGCCATCCCCTAAGAGATAGTGAGCAGTGTGATAACTGTAAAGGGAACATGTAGTGAATAAATTAAGGTACTATAAAAAGATACCCATGAGGAGTTTTAATTTCCATCTCGCCACTCAGTTCTTGCAGTGTTAAATATATAGTCCTGCAGCAGCCCCTACTGAGAGGAGTCAGTACTGCAAGATCATCAGGAACTCTCAAAATTATGAAACAAGGTTCAATCAAAAATGAATGACACAAGCTCATTACTCTCCTCCACATTAAATGACCTTGTGTCAGATAAAGCCTCATCTATTCCGAAATCAGCCACCTCTTAAGACCAAGCCTTTTATTTCAGTTCTGCAGGTCCTGTCTGGGCTTCTCTCAAAACTTCTTATTTTCCCCAACACACAGTAATTACCAAATGCTGCTCCTAAGTAAAAAAAAAAAAAAAAAGACAGACGTATGTAGCACTTTAAAGACTAACAAGATGATTTATTAGGTGATGAGCTTTCGTGGGCCAGACCCACTTCCTCAGATCAATATGTGGTATCAATATGGTATCACATATTGATCTGAGGAAGTGGGTCTGGCCCACGAAAGCTCATCACCTAATAAACCATCTTGATAGTCTTTAAAGTGCTACATACTTCTGTCTTTTGTTTCAGCTAGACCAGACTAACATGACTGCATCTCTATCACTGCTCCTAAGTAAGGATGTTAAGAAGTGGGTAATTGACTAATCATTTGTAACAATTTGTATTGACTATACGATTAGTCGATAAGGGCCTCACTGCAGCTTTGCAGTTTAAATGTAGGAGGAGCCAGGTGCACAGGCAGAGCCACAGCGGGGGTAGATCCAGGTCCCAGACCACCAAGCCTCTGCATTTTAAATGTAGTAAGAGCCACCCATCTCTTACTACATTTAAAATGCAGAGCCACAGTGGGGGTAGGTGCAGGACCCAGCTGAGCAGTCCCAGCTTGCACCAGGTCCCAGACTGCTGTGCCTCTGCCTCCCCTGCACTCCTTCCCCACAGCATGGAGATGGTAGTGAAGGGAACCAGCTTTTAAGCTGGTTCCCCCTAACACCAACTCCTGCTTCACCCCCCACCTCCACCTTCCTGCCTCTGATTCAGAAGCAGCAAGGGGAAGAAAAGCAAGTAGTCGAGTAATGACTCAACAACCCGATAAAACTACTCGACTAGTCACTTTTACATCCCTAATCCTAAGTATCTTTCTTGCATGTCCATTCTGATTACATGTTTTAACATCTCCTAGAATAAATAAAAATACCTGGCTTTTTTAATTTAAAACATCCATTTATAATTACATATATTTTATTTTAAAAAATAAGTCTGTTTAAAATTAAATTTGACATTATGATAGCATACAATCAATGTTAAGGCTTAAATCTACTATAATCTATTAAAATGATGTAAATGAAAAACAAAAATTGCATCAATGAGTCCTCCTTAAATTTAAGAATTAGTATACAGGCAGTCCCCAGATTACGTGGATCCGACTTACGTCGGATCCCTACATACAAACGGGGCTTTTCTCGCAGCAGAGGACGCGTCCTCCGTGGCGAGAAAAGCTGCTCCACGTCTCCCTGGTCTGCTGGAGGAGGGGGGGGGGCGGGCCCACCTACTGCATTTTCTTCATTTGGACTAGCTTATTAGAAATTTAAAAAGAAGCAAAGCATGTTTTACTCTTACAATTTATGGACAAAATCATGGGGTAAAGATGAGATCTAACAATTCTAAAAACATGAAAGACATGGGATCAGATCTGCACATATTTAGGCATCTAAAATAGGATTTCCAAAATCTTCTATGCAATTTAGGGATCTAACCCCCTTTAGTTTGAATAGGGGTTAGGCACTTACCCTGCTGAGGTGCCTAGTGGTATTCACTATCTACATAAGGTGCTTAAGTACTTTTGCAAATCTGGCCCCTGGTGGCCAGACACAACTCTGCAATTCACTAGCTACAGTTAATAATTCCTTTTTAAAATACATATTAACTAGTTTTAAATGCAAAGCAGGTCTTGATAAGCTTACTATTTCTTTCTAATGTATACAGCTCATTTAAGATAAAGTTATCTAGCCAGTTAAAAAACAAATTTAAAACACTGACTTTGTGAATTTTAACTGAATTCTAATTTCCATCCTAATGCAGCATGACAGAAATAATGTTTTTTGTAATCATGTGCATTTTTCACCATTTTCTAATGTGAATCTGAATAAATGAATGTTGAGCTATATAACTGGTTAAAGGAAGGTGTACAGAGTGCGATATCCCAATTAGCAAATATCAAAAATACCAAGGTTAGCATTAAGCCTACGTTTAATTGCAAGTCAACCTTTTTTTATCATTACCAACCAGCCAATGAAAATTATTCCTTTTTTAGGGAAAAAGGTAAAGTACAAATGCAAAATAAGATTAAATTCATTATAAATCAACCCACTCTGATATCTTCAGTGGTTCTCTCTGCTCCATCACTTAGGTCTTCTCTTACTTTCAAGACCCTCATAATCCTACGTTCCTTCCTTTTTAACTCTTGTATCATTCCATATTGTTCCCCACCCCTTTCTGTTGTGCCACAGATGCCAGCTGTTGGTATATAAGCCTGTCACTTAGCCTGAGATAGAATTTTGGGTATGATTGTTTATACTTGTATATCTTTACTAATACGTGTGAACAAAGACACTTTATGTTGCTTCTGCCTAACCAGATGGTGTTTATGGCACAAAGAAGAGAAAAGGAAGAGAGTTAAAATGTTGAGGGAGTATAGTATAGGGATGTAAAATTCCATTTAATTAGTTAACCAGTTAAACTTTAGGCTTAATTGGTTAATAGATTAAAGGGGGAATGAGACACATCTGGGCTGGAGTGTCCCCCACTGCTGTGGACAAGAGCTGCTCTGGCCAACTGGTCAGAGCAGCCCCTGCCTGAGGTGGGGAGGGAAGAGCACAGACAGGGGCTCCTCCAGACAACCGGAGCAGCCTCTGCCTGCAGTGGGCCCCTATGGGGCTGGAGCAGGCCCTTAGCCATAGAGAGCTGCTCCAGCCCCTACCAGTTAACTGGAATTAGTAAGCCTCACCCATTACGGGAAAGGCTTACGGGTTAACCATTCACATCCCTAGTATGGCGGGTGTTTAATGTAAGTGCATACACCTGAAAAATGCTTTGACACTGATTTCAAAGAAAGGTCAAGCAACCGGCAAGAGGGGCAAAGGGACAAGAGACACTAAAAAGCCAGAGAAAAGGTGACCTTGGTGAAATATACTAATTTATATATATATATATATATATATATATATATATATATATATATATATATATACACACACACACACACACACACACACTTTCATTCCTTATCCCTCCCATAGGGTTCAAAAGAGGTGGTACCAAAGCCCCCAAAGTCACAATGCTCCAAAATGGAAGATAACCATAAATTGTAAGGAGTGGGACCCTACAGATAGAATTATGCCTGCTAAGAAAGAGAAGGGGAAACAAGGAAGCTCTGCTGCATACAGCGCTATGGATATGCTTGCTTGATTAAACCCAATAAACACTGCATTGCTTGCACTTTGGACAATGGTTTTCTGTTTGTGTGTGACAAGAATCAGGGAAAAGCCCAAACACCAGCCCCTGACACATCATTTGCCCACTGCTTCTCTGAAAACAGTCTGCATGCTGCTCTCTTCCATATCACACCTTAACTTGCCCTTCCTGTGATGGACCACAAGTCTAGTACCTTCTCCACATTCAAATCCTTCCTGAAGGGCCAATTCTATGACAGCATCCGTATGTTATATTATCAAAGTATTATCAAAACATGGCCAATAAAACTCCTTCTGCAGTCTGTCATTTTGTCTAGCAGATTGCAATCTCTTTGGACAGAGACTTCACCTTCTTTTATGGTCGTACAGGACCGAGGGCACCACCAGAAACAAATAATAGTAAAAGCAGTAATAGAGTGTTTGTGCCAAAGATAACAGAAGGCAGGACACAGTGAAACTACGAGTTCACATGCATACATAATTGAGGGAGTCGAGTACTTACAGTGTGTCCATTCTGAATGAGATTTCCTGCCACTAAATAGGTGACATGCAGCTGAGCTCCTGAATTTTCCTTTCGCTTCCTTTCTACATAGTCATACAGCATCCTATACAACAAAGAAACCAATGTTAACCACCTGGAATGGAAAGACCCCTTCACCTACCCCTTCATCTACCACTTCACAGCAATTTGTGTGACAATAATAGTAAAATGTTCTCAATTCACTAAATATGTTTATTTTTTCTAAAGAGCTCTGTGTAGCTCAAAAATTTGTCTCACCAACAGAAGAAGTTGGTCTAATACAATAAAAAACATTACCTCACCCCCTTTGACTCTCTAAGGGTATGTCTGCACTACAGAGTTATTTCTAAATATCTTATTTCAAAATAGTTAATTTGAAATAAGTTATTTCGGAATAACACGTCTACACGCAAAATGCATTTCGAAATAGCGTATTGCCATTTCGAAATAGCGCATCCACATTGAGTGGACTATGAATCGCATTTAAGGATGGCCGGAATCAGGTCCGGCAGGGCATTAGGTCCGGAGTTACTTTGTGTGGCTGCTGCCTGAGGCTATCCGAGGCCTGTGCTTAAAAGGATCCCCCCTACCCCCCGACAGCCAGTTCTCAAGTTTCCCTGCTTGCTTGCCTTCCTCAATGAGGAACAGCAAAGCATTTTGTCTCTGCATACTCTGGTTGCCCTCACTCGGGACACCACAGCACTCTGCAACATGGAGCCAGAGCTGTCCCTGGGCACTCTGGTGCTTCTCATGGATGCATTGCTTCGAGCCTGGCTGCACTTTCTGCAGGCTGCCATCTGGGAGGTCCATCAAGGGGCTATCAGTATCCAGGAGGCCCTGCGGGAGAGCTTCCACCCTGAGGCGCACTAAGAGCCTCCCTGGTCTGCCGCACTGGGGGCTTGTGCCTCATTTCTCCCTCACGTCCTTCCACTTACCCCTCCCTAACCACCCTTCCTGATGTCAAATAAAATACACATATTTTCATGAACACAAACTCTCTTTATTCAACAAAACTGGGGGGGGGGATGAAGCTCTGGTGAGACTGGGGAAAGGAAGCAGGAGAGGGGAGAAGAGAGGGTGGGAGAGGGAAGGGGGAAACCTGGGAGGAGGGAGCTGGAAGGGGGAAGCAAGGAGAAGAACGGGAAGGGGAAGCTCAGGGCTGGGGGTCTCACCGGACCAACTTGATTTTCATGCGAACCTGCTCCTGGGTTTGCATGTGACCTTTGGTGGCCAGGCTGGTAGATATCCTGCCATAGACGGCCACGTTCCTCCCTCTAGTGCGGAGATCATGGACGTTTGGGGCATCCCCCCCAAACCTGAATAAGGTCCATGATCACCACCCTGGACCAGAAAGGCACCTGCTTTTTCCGGATCCTGGCAGGCTCCTGGGAGCTGACAGACTGCTCCTGGGAAGCGGTGGAGGGCTGGCGGCCAGTGGCTTGCTGGCTCATGTTTTGGGGCCACTGGGTCGGGGCAGTGACTGTTGGCTCTGGGCTGGCAGGTTTGGAGCTGGCACAGGCACCGTGGCCAGAGTCAACCCCTTTAAGGGCTCCAGGGAGGGAGAGGAGTGTTCTTGGTTGAGGCTGGAGTGGCCACCAGGACACCCTGGGAAGGCTGGAGGCCCCCTATTTCAAAATAAGTGTCTACGCAGCACTTATTTCGAAATAGCTATTTCAAATTTGGCGTTATTCCTCGTGGAATGAGGTTTACCAAATTCGAAATAAGTGCTCCGCTATTTCAAAATAGCGGTTTGGCTGTGTAAACATACCCTAATATCCTTGGACTGACATGGCTACCATGCTCCATTGTTCTAATCTGACGTTTATACCATGCTTACAATTAGAATATAAGGGCTACATTCACAAAAATACACACACTGAACTACCAGTTCCTATTTTGTTTGTCCTCATCTCACATCTCAAAAATGGGTTTAGACAAATTTGCGTATGTGCACCACGTGTATACCGCAATTCATTGTATTAATGGGATACTTGTATGGACTCCATCACTTTGGTATCCATACTATAGTACTGAAATATCTCCCAGTTATGTTTTATCTAACTAGTGCCTCTTCACCTGAATCTTCCTTCCTCATCCCAAGGAGAACTTTTTCATTCACTCTAAAATGTAGTCCAGCTCTCAGAACCCAGACCAGCTAAATACACTAACAGGGTCCTCCATCCACCCTCAAGACCCTTTTCATCCCAGATTAGGAGAGGGTCTCTCTGTCATTTCTTGGCCCTCTCCCTCCACAGTTGGAAGCAGAAACCTGGACCCTCACTGGCTCCTTGCAGCCTAGCTTTAGAAGTTGATGTACAATTCATTTCCCAACAAACTTCCTACAGAAATCATTTGGCTTCTGTAAGAACTGAACCAATTATTGTAATGGGCAATTATGTATTTCAAGGAATGGAAATTACTTTCATCTTTTCACAGTCCTAAAAAATGAAATGCAAAGAGCTATGTTACTACAATATTAAGGATGCAAACTTACATTATAAAAATTTACAACCAAAAGGTTCTGATAGCAAAGTTAACATGTTAATGTTGCAAATATATAGCTTTGATTATTATGGAGGCTGTTAAGAGTAAACATATAGTGAAGTGTGCATTTAACCCCTTGGCCAGTCATTGCAAATATTTATTTGTAATATGGGTCAGTTATAATTGTTGTCAGTAGCTTTCTTTATTCCTATCTATAATACAGAGGATCAACAATCCTGAGATTAGTTATGTCTCTTGCATCTGCATGTGTAAAGTGTTTTGAGATCTTTCCAGCAAAAGAGGCTCTTTCTAAAGCAAGACTTGCTTAAGTGAAGCACGAATAAAGTGTGCTGAATACACAGGACTTTATATCTTTCTATAAAAGATTGGATTTAATTTTGTAATCAAAGCCACCAACTAATTAGGCACCACACTCTGAAAACCTCTACCATGTATATTGGCCAAACCGGACAGATTTTGCAATAGATAAATAGATACAAATCAAACACCAAGAATGCTATCTATCTATCTAAAATGTTTTATGTAGGGGAACATTTTAACCTCCCTGTACATTCAATCATGGATTTAAAAGTATCCATTCTTCAACAAAGGAATTATACCACTCGATTACAGAGGGAGACTGCTGAATTGGAATTCATTTACAAAGTCAACACTATCAACTCGGGCTTGAATAAAGATATTAACTGGATAACAAAGGCAATTTCCCCACTTTTGATATTTGCATTTACACATCAAAAGCTATGAATGGGACACATCCAGCCTGATTCAACTGGAGCCATTATTACTGGTCCTACAATTGACAGGTAACTGCTTTTTCTGTTATATATGCTCTGGATTCTGTAATTTCCACTCCAACTCATCTGATAAAATTGTTTTACCCACGAAAGCTCATGATATATTTGTTAGTCTCTATGGTGCCACAGGACTGTTTGTTGTTTTTACAAATACTCACTGTTTAGCCTGGTTGACATGAACTCCCAGAGTAAAGCTCAGCCATTTGTACGTCACCTGCAACAGAAAGAAATAATTGCTCGGGTCACAGATTCTCGATCTGAGTTCATGACACAAAAAAGCCCATCCAGCTTTTGAGGAGACTAAGAAATGGAGAAGAAGCAATTTGCCTAAGTGTGTTGTACCATGCTGAACTCACTATTAATACTTAACAACTATTTGGTACGTTACCTCTACCTAAGAGAGGCATATTTGTGAATGCTGGTTTGAAAGTGGACAAATAGCTCTGATAAATGCAATGACTTTCAGAAATCAACATATGACATTATCGAGTTGAAGTTTCCAAAGGAGAGACTAAAACAAGCTCCAACATATAACTGTGAAAAGTGGCTGCTGTTCACGCAACATTATCATTAAGGACATGTCAAGGGTGTGGTGGAGTCACCATAACTGGCACTTTAAATCAAGACTGGATGTTGAAAACAAAAAATATAAGCTTTAGTTCTAACAGGAATAATTGGAGGAGGGGGGGGCATTCTAGGGCCTGAGTTATACATGAGATCAGATTGGATCACAATTGTCTTCTCTCGCCTTGGGCTCTGTGTCAAAGATTGCCATGGCAATTTTTGGAGACAATCCAGTGGAGGGCAACCAAAATAATTAGGGGGCTGGAGCATATGACCTATGAGGAGAGGCTGAGGGATTTGGGCTTATTTAGTCTGCAGAGGAGAAAAGTGAGGAGGGATTTGACAGCAGCCTTCAACTCCCTGAAGGGGTGGGGGGGGGGAGTTCCAAAGAGGATGGAGAGAGGCTGTTCCCAGTAGTGAATGGGATGGCAGAACAAGGAGCAATGGTCTCAAGTTATAGTGGGAGAGGTCTAGGTTGTATATTAGGGAAAACTGTTTCATTAGGAGGATGGTGAAGCACTGGAATGGGTTACCAAGGGAGGTGGTGGAATCTCCATCCCTAGAGGTTTTTAAGTCCTGGCTTGACAAAGCCCTGGCTGGGATGATTTAGTTGGGGTTTGTCCTGCTTTAGGCAGGGGGCTGGACTCGATGTCCTCCTGAGGTCTCCTCCAGCCCTGGGATTCTATGGCTCTCTTTGCGTCTCACAGGGCACATGGCAAACTCCAATTATGTTACAGGTGCTGCAGCATAGTCTGGCAACTTCTTGGGTTCTGTTCCTATCCCTGCCACTGAACTGTTAGGTGTGGATTTCCCCTCCCACCCTGACTAGTCAGACTAATGTACACAGGGCAAAGCCAGTCACTTAGTGTTGATGTACATCTCTTTTTATATAGGTTTAATGTAATTTAACAGTTTAGAAGCTTAAGTTTACCTAAATAAGCCATATGTTATGTAATCCCCTTCATATGGGTATAACTGCACCAGTTTCAATACATACATTTCTAATTCGTATGTGCAGACAAACCCTTACTGTGTTTCTCTATAGTGCCTACAATAACAGGGCTTAAGTATTTCCGTAATACAATCGGTCCATCCATGGCTATTACTAGGAGCTGTGCGCTCATGCAGCCACGCAGGAGAAATTCTGCTCTTCCTCATTGCCTGCCCCAGCCCAGCACCGCACCCAACAACTCCTTGCCCATCACCACCGCAGCCCCAGCCCCCCGTCACCACCCCCCAACTCCCCAGCCCCCCATGCTGCCCGTCACCTCCCCCCAATTCCCCAGCCCCCCATGCAGCCCGTCACCACCCCCCAATTCCCCAGCCCCCCATGCAGCCCGTCACCATCCCCAACTCCCCAGCCCCCCGTTACTACCCCCCAACTGCCCAGCCCCCCATGCAGCCCATCACCACCCCCCAGCTCCTCTGCCCCCCATGCAGCCCGTCACCACCCCCCAGCTCCTCTGCCCCCCGTCACCACCCCCCAACTCCCCTGCCCCCCATGCTGCCCGTCACCACCCCCCAGCTCCTCTGCCCCCCATGCAGCCCGTCACCACCCCCCAACTCCCCAGCCCCCCGTCACCACCCCCCCAACTCCCCTGCCCCCCATGCTGCCCGTCACCACCCCCCAGCTCCTCTGCCCCCCATGCTGCCCGTCACCACCCCCCAACTCCCCATCCCTTCCCGCCCACCCTCATCCCCTCCCGTTCCTCCTGCCCCAACTTCCGGAATCCCCTCCCAGCCCGCCGCTCACGATGCGGTTCTGGTCGGTGACGAACTCGTCGATGTTCTCCAGGTACAGCTCGTCCTCCATGGTGCCGGTGCCGGGGCCGCGGCCGAGCCGCTTCCCGCGCGGATCAGCGCCAGAGACCGCGGGGCCCCGCCGCCTCCATAGCAACCCCCGGGGGCGTGCTACGGCAGCCGCGAGGGGACAGAACACGCCGCGCGCTCCGTCCCCGCCCCCTGTGCAGTAACTGGCCCCGCCCCCGGCCCTGCTGCTGGGCCAGAGTCGCGTTTTGCGCGCAGCTTGGAACCAGCCCGAGTCGAACCTCCCTGAGCCCGTCCCAGTGACCAGCCCTGACCTCCCCCCCACAGTGCTCCCAGCCAGAGCCCCCCCCGCCCTGAGCCCCCTAGTGCTCCCAAAACAGAGCCCCCCGTCCTAAGCCTCCCTCCCTGCCCTGAGTTCCCCTAGTGCTCTGAGCACCCCAATCACCCTCTCTCTGAGCCTCCCCCCAGTGCTCCCAGACAGAACCCCACCCCCACCCTGGGAGTCCTCAGTCCTCCTCACCTTGGGCTCCCCCCCAGTGACTGTCTCTGAGCCCCCCATCACTCCCAGCACATAGCCCCCACAGAGAAGCGAGCCCCTCTTGCCCAAGCCCACAGTGACCCCAGTAGGATTACCACATTTGAACTTTCAAAAAAGAGGACACCCCGAAGCAAGAGTGTATCAGTATCTACCAACCCACATTGTATTAATGTGTTATAGTTTCAGGGGTGTCCTCTTTTTGGAAAATTCAAATATGGTAACCCTAGACCCCAGCCCTGTGCCTCCCTGGCCTAAGACCCCAATGACTCCAAGCCTACATCCCCCTGGCCTGAGGCCCCAATGACTGCTGCTCTAAACCCCCAGTGAGTCCAGGACAGAGTCCCCCAGCTCCAGGGTTCCCTTCTCTGAGCCACTCCTCCACCTCAATCTCCTTTGGCCACCTCTTCCAAATGTTTGTTACCATTCGCTATCATAACTGGATATCTACATAAATGTCTGCTTCCTTCTTAAATCTTATTAAATTGGTCTCAATCCTTTCTTGTGGCAATGGGTTCCACGGTCTAATTAGATTTGTGACAAAGTATTTCCTTTAAGCAGTTTTGAATTTCCCACATTTTAAATGTCACTGTGTTTGGATGTTATGAGACAGAACAGAAGTTCCCCATCTCCCTTCTCCAAACCATGTATTACTTTATATATTTGTAGCATGACCCCTTTACTTGTCTCCTTCTAAAGTACCCATCCCAATGTTTTCTGCTTCTCTGTAGCAGAATGTTTCCAGGCCTTTAGTCATGCTCATCACCTGTCCCTGAACCCCCTCTAACTCTGTAGCATCCTTTCTGAGAGGGGGTCACCAATACAGCTCATGGTGTCCAGATAAAGCTGCACTATTGCTTTAAATAAAGGCATTCTCAGTTATTCACCATATGCATCATAACATGGGTTGCTTTGTTGACCTCAGCCCCACACTCAGCTAAGGTCCTCATTGAGCTGCCTACAATGATTCCCAGATCTCTCTGATAATGTAGAACTCTGTAAAATATATAATTTATTTTTTCCCCTCCAAAATAAGTTACACTGATTTAATTTGCATTGTGTTGCCTATTCACCTTGCTTTTTTAGGCTTCTCTCAGATTCCTTGCTGTTCTGTCAGGCTAGGGTTGCCAGGTGTCTGGTTTTGAACCAGACAGTCCAGTATTTTAGCTTTCTGTTTGGGAAACAAATTGAGAAAATATAAATGAGACAATATAAATGTCCAGTATTTTCTAAATAAGATGTAATGTAGATTGTCATGTAATGTCAAGTGTGTCCAGTATTTTTGCTGAAACCATCTGGCAACCCTATGTCAGGTCCCTATGCAGAAATTTCTGTGGGGGCCGGAAGGTGCTTTTTTTGTAAATGTGAACCACAAGCTGTGGTGGCTGACATGATGGCTCAGCCCCACCCTCAGCCTTGTTCCTGGCAGGAGGGTAATCAGCTTCAGCCTTCCCATGGCTGACAGGAATTGGGACCATGGGGGAGGTGGGCTTGTGATGAATAGGAGGAGTGCTGGCCAGCACCCAGTTACTAAAGGGTTAAACTCAGTTTAATCCTAATTCATTATCAGTCCTCAGGGAGAGACCTTGAGAAGGAGCCTTGGTCCTGCAAAGCCTGGGGAATCTCTGAGGTTGCCCTTGCTTTGCACCCTGCCCTGATTGGCTGATGGCAGGGTCTCTCTGTGAATTCACCAACCACCCACCTCTTTCCCTCTATCAGCAGAGGTCCTGCCACCAGCCTTTGTGACCCTCACTTCTACACCCACCCCTCCCCTGCAAGGCTGATGTCCTGACCCTGACCAGCCTCCGGGGATGTTTGATCATCCCACTTAATGACAGCTGAGGCTGGGAACCAAACTGGCTGGACAGTAAACCCCAGAGGCTGCTCTCTAGGCCACACTGAGTTTGACATTAGTTACTAGATGTTAAGGCCAGACAGGACCATTAGAGCATTGAATCTGTCCCCTGCATATCCCAGCCCTCCTGCATATCACAGTAGCTAAGTTTTGACTGAAGCACACACCAAAAAGGCATCCCTCTCTGTAAAATGGGAACAGTAAATGAGTGCCAGAGTGGGGAACAGCCTTGATAGACCCCAGATTGGGTCTCTTTTTATAGGTAGGGAACAGAGGCATCCAGAGCTGGAGGGACTTGCTCATGGTCACAAAGCCAGGAAAATGGCAAGTTTTCTGATTGCCAGTCCTGGACCTTCATTCCCCTTATTCTTGCCTCTCAGCTCTAACTTTAGTATCAACCCAAAAAGAGATTTTCTCCTTTTCTGTGCCCCTTAGGGCCACATCCCTTCGTTGTGGAGGGTTGCACCATAAATGATGGGACTGGGGCACAGGATGGGGTCAGCGGCTATGTTGGGGGTGGGGCTCTGGTGGACACAGAAAGGGTGGGGCTTCCCCAAGCCAGGTTGTCACCCGTCGCCTATCTAGCCACAGATTGTGGTCTGCAATGTAGCCAGGCGTGGGTGGATGAAATTCTTTGGCCTAAACGTGCAGGAGGTCAAACCAGATAATCATGATGGTGCCTTCTCCCCTGAAAGTCTGAGTCTATGAAAACCTGCTTTTTGGCTGCTCTTGGACTCCTGACCCCAGCTCTGAATGCTGGTCTCTAACGGCCACTGTGCTAACTACTGGGCATGACTTCACAAGATGTGAGTCTAAGAGGGCTCTGTTTGGGGTGGTAGTGTTGTTATGCCAACAGAAAAACTTCTGTTCATGTGGGCTGCATCTAAGCTAGGGGGCACAGCTATGTCAACATAGGCTCTGGAGTGCAGAAGCACCCTTGACTTTCATTTAAAAAGTGTTTCAGGTCTTCAGGTTTGCAGAGAAAAGTCTGAAAACATGACCTGAGTGTGACCCAAAAGGCTCAGAAAGCAAAGGCACAAAAAAGACCCCAAATCAATCAATCTACTTATCTATCCCCATACACCTCGGCTGTGTCTAGACTGCATCCCTTTTCCGTAAAAGGGATGCAAATTAGATACATCGCAATTGCAAATGAAGCGGGGATTTAAATCCCCCCCGCTTCATTTGCATGAACATGGCTGCCGCTTTTTTCTGGCTCGGAGCTTTGCCGGAAAAAAGCGCCAGTCTAGACGGGGATCTTTCGGAAAATAAAGCCTTTTCTTAAAGATCCCTTATTCCTCTTATAATAAGGAATAAGGGATCTTTTGGAAAAGGCTTTATTTTCCGAAAGATCCCCGTCTAGACTGGCGCTTTTTTCCGGCAAAGCTCCGAGCCAGAAAAAAGCGGCAGCCATGTTCATGCAAATGAAGCGGGGGGGGATTTAAATCCCCGCTTCATTTGCAATTGCAATGTGTCTAATTTGCATCCCTTTTACAGAAAAGGGATGCAGTCTAGACACAGCCCTCATGTATCTATCTATCCCCATACATCCTATCTAATTGTATCTAATTTATCAATCAATCTCAGGCCCATATGTGTCGGGGGGAAGGAGGGCAATGGGTATGAATATCCTCCCCCTCCCCCACATGGTCTTAATTCTGGCTAGCCAGGAGAAGGCTGGGGCTGATCCCTCCTCCCAAGGGCAAAACTGGGGGTGAGACTGGGCCATCTTGGCAGCCACCACAGCTCATGGTCCAAATTGCTGTCCACATTTACAAAGTAGTATCTCTCCAGCCCCCACAGCAATTCCTGTGTATGGGCCTGGATTCTGACACATACTTTGGTCCATTACAGCCTAGTATATACACAGCATCATGTCGCCAGTATGTCCATAACAAAGACAGTCTTGGATTGAACAGTTTTTAACACATGATTAACTCTAAATTGCATTTTAATTAAAGGCGTTACGTCTCCAGCAAACTCTGAGCTCAGTGAACTGCTCTTACATAAAAACGTCAGTGTTATATGGTACCAGCTTCCAGTTAAACCACCTTTAATCATCCTAAACAATACAATGCAATTCAATTAATCAAAGCAGAGAACGGAGGGGTTATTTCAGATATGTTTAACCTGTACGCACTAGAAACACTCTAGTCTAGAGACATTCTCAAGCAAGGTTTTTACTGCTCTGTAAGGCGTACAACTGATTACATTGTCAAAAAAAAATAGCTCCCTCTCCCCACCCCATTTTAGTAGCCAATAATAACCAGTTCTGGTCCAACTAGAAATAATTAATCAGCAGTTGTCAAGAATCACACATTTGATTTCTTTTTGCCTTCCAGTTAGTCCAATAAAACAGTGTCAGTCATTTAGTCTGTGCACAAGTGTATTCTTTACTGTGGAGAACAATTCTGTATCAGCCAGAGAGATGGACAAGACAAGCTAACAGACGTATCTTCTCTAAGAAAATGCAGTGCTGATGAAGGACCTATAAATTTACCATGTTGGAGCCCACTTCTTACTCCACTGGAGCAAGTTTTGACTTCGCTGGGAGTTACTTGTATGCAGTGGTAGGGAAATGAGTTCCTGGTGCCTGAAGAATTCTGTTAATCCATGGAATTCATCTATTCTATTCAGGTTTTTATATAGTGCCTAGCACACTGTGGTATCTGCTGCTATATGGGCAGCAGCAGTGTGGGTTTGCTCTTCAAATATTCCTTACCCCTGAGCTGGAGCAGACACTTCTAAGAAGGGGATTCAGAAAGGCCACTTCCAGGAGCAAGTTCAGGCTCCATGTCTATCCAAACCTTGTCTGCAATGTAGTTGTAGCTGTCTCAGTGCCAGGATATTAGGGGGACAAGATGAGCGAGGTAACAAGTGTCACTTGTTGATGAGGAAGACAAGTTTTCTGAATTTGATCCAATAAAATCTATTAACTTGCCCACCTTGTCTGATATTGCAGAGAAGGGGGGAAGTTTGGGCACCATTTGAGATCTGGGATACTTTCCCAAAATAAGCTGTAAAGATAGTTATACTGACCGGGAATTGGCTTTGAACTGGTAAAAGACTGGATCCCATTATCATGCCATATAGTCAGCCAGTCACTGTGAGTCTGTGACATTGCACTCACATTACAACCATTTCTATGCTGTGCACTGTCAGACAAGGTGACATTTTCTTGCATTATGTCCTGAAATCAGATATTTGTGAATTTTTTTAGTTTATCCCTTGCAGAGACTTTTTTCTGTCTAATATAGTTATTTTCCAGAGCACCCATCACCACAACAGATGAGTTCTCAGCCCACCCTGACAAAAATCTGTTAGAAATCTAAAGTACAATCATAAACATTTTTTTCCAGAAATCATTCTCTGTTGCAGGGTCTTCAATGATCCATTGAAATACCAAACATTGCAGTGGATTAACCACCAAAAGAAACAGGGCCTGTCACCCTGATCGGGGCTTTCTTGTGCAAAATCGCGTCTAGACTGGCCACAGATGCTTTTGCGCAAAAGTATTTCCGCAAAATCATGCCAGTCTAGACGCAGCCTGTGTGTCTATATGGCAGAGAAAAGGGTGGAGGGATAGATTGGGGGTGTGCGGGTGAAAGGAGAGAACAGTTGTGCACCCTCTAGAGTCAGGGTGAGAGTAAGGAATCTGACAGGATTCATTAAGCCAGATCTGGTTGTTAGGCTGCTACACTGGATAAATGCAATTACAAAAGGCAGAGGAAACAACCCCATCCTTCTTCCATTGAATTCAGTAGGGATTTTCCCATTGATTTCAGTGGGAAGGATGAAACTACAATTATTGACACATTATTGATTTCAATGAAACAGCAAAGGTTGATCATTCTAGACACTGACATCTGGTGTTCTTCTGTTGCTGGGGAGCTTCATCGCAGGTACCGTTGACTCCTGGGGTAAAGCCGTTCTTATCCAAAAGCACTCGACACACAGCAGCTGAGAGGAGGGGAAAAAAGCAATAAAAATGACAATGTGCAACCAAATGAAAAGGAAATGATTTGATACAAATTCCCCCTTAAATCTTTTAGATGATACAGCAAAATGAAATGCTGATCATAGAATCATCGACTATGTCTACACAGCAGCGTTATTTTAGAATAACTGGCTTTATTCTGAAATAACATAGTACGCATCTACAAGCCTTTATTTTGAAATAATGGTGGGCTGGAGGACTTCTTACTCTGACTCCCAAAACCCTCATTTCACGAGGAGTAAGGGAAGTCTAAGGAAGAGTGCTCTTCCTTCGACTTCCTGCTGTGTAGACAGCGCCAAAAGCCAAATTAAGCTATTTCGACTTAAGCTACGCAATTGACAAAGCTGAAGTTGCGTAGCTTAATTCAAGTTTTGCACTGCTGTGAAGAAGTACCCATAGATATTTAGAGCTAGAAGGGATACGAGGAGCTCATCTAATCCCGCCCCATGTGCTGTAGCAAGATCTAGTAAATCTAAGCCATCCCTGGGAGGTGTTTATTTAACTTGTTTCCAAATAAACCTCTATTGGCAGGAATTCCACAACCTCCCTGTGATGCTTGATCCATAGGTTAAATCAGTAATGGGCAATAATTTTTAATGGGGAGCCACTCAAGGACCACACTCTTCCATGGTATTAATGGAGGGGGTGCAGAGTCTGGGATGGAGGTTGGGTGTATAAGGGAGTTTGGGGTAAGGGATTGGGATGCAGGAGGGAGAATGGAGTCTGGGAGGGAGTTTAGGTAAAGGAGGCAGTTGTGACCTGGGGCAGGAGACTGGGGTGCAGAGTTTTGGGATGTGACCTAGAGTAAGAGGGGATTGTGTTCTCGGGCAGGAGATTAGGGTGGCAAATCTGGGAGGGGACATGAGTTCATGTGGGGTGCATAGGATTGGGGAAGGGAGGGTTTGGGATGCCAGAGGCAGGTTCTGGCCAGGAGACTTACCAGCCCACAGCCAAACCAGCATGCCTGCCTGCAGAGCTAACAGCTTGCAGACCTTAAAATGTTTCTGCCTGCTTGGCCCTGTGCTTGAATGAGTAACTGAGAAGGAGGGGAGAGAGTTTTTGCTTCATGGCTGCTTGTAATTCAAACAGGCAGCCCACACTGGTCAGTTTCTGGCCAGAAACTGGCCAATGGGATTGTGCTGGGGGCAGGCGCAGCATCTAAATCTTCCCCACTCCCTTCCAGACTCATAAAGAGAAAGCTCCCTGCAGCCACGTTTCTGAGCAGTGTGTGGGACTGCGAGGCAAGCAGGGGAGCCTGCCAGGGGCTCCTCACTGCCTCCATGGGCCAGATTTGGTGGCTCGGTGAGCCAGATTTGGCCCGTGGGGCAAATTTTGCCCAGACTTGGGCTAAATACTCTTACAGTTAGCCTTTCCTCAGATCTAACTTACATCTCCCTTGCTGAAGATTTAGGTCCATTATTTTGTATCCTACTTTTAATGGATCTAGAGAACATCTGATCAAAGTCCTCTTATAACAGCCCTTAACATATCTGAAGCACCCCTGCCCTTAGTCTTTTTCTCAACCCTAAACATGCCCAATATTTTTTAACTTCTCTTCATAGGTCAGGTTTTCTAAATCTCTTCTCGTTTTTGTTGCTCGTGTCCAGATGCTCTCCAGCTAGTCCATATCTTTCCTAAAGCGTGGTGCCCAAAACAAGACACAGCACTTGCTCTAAGGCCTCACCAGGGTTGAGAAGAGTGGGACAGGTCCCTCCTTTGTCCTACTTAGGGCACTCCTGTTAATACACTCTAGAAGGATATTAGGCTTTTCCATAGATGCATCACCTAGCTGGCTCATTCTATTTGTTATCCACTATAACTGTGGGATCTACTCTAATCCCCAGATCCTTTTCAGCAGTTCTCCTGTCCAGCCAGTTATTTGCCATTTTGTAACCATGCATTTGCTTTTTCCTCCCTGAGTGAGGTACTTTGCACTTGTCTTTACTGAATTTCATCTTGTTGATTTCCAACCAATTCTCTAGTGCCGTAAGGTCATTTTGGATTCTAATCTGTCCTCCAAAGTGTTTGCAACCCCTCCCTACTTTGTATCATCTTCAAATTTTATAAAACATACTCTCCACTATATGGGTATGTCTACACTGCCAGTCTAGTTCAAACTAGGGTGGCTAATGTAGGCATTCGAACTTGCAAGTGAAGCCCGGGATTTAAATATCCCAGGCTTTATTTGCACGGTCCCGGGCGCCGCCATTTTTAAATGCCCCATACTTCGAACTCTGTGCCCACGGCTACACGCGGCATGGACTAGGTAGTTTGAATTAAAGCTCCTAATTCGAACTACCGTTACTCCTCATTGCAGGTGTCATTTGGGATTGCCACGTGCCCGGTTTTTCATCGGAAAGTCCAGTCGAAAAAGGGGACTTGCAGTGTCCTGTCAAATATTGACTGGCCACCAAATGTCTTGTTACCACTGATGAGGGGAGGCACTGGGTTATTAACCCATGCCAGCCCCTGCTCAGTCAAGGCCACCTCCTTCTTACAGGCAGGCTCCTTATCAGGCTACTGCCCCAGCCTCGTAGTAGAGGGAGCCCGCTGGGAGGGAAGAGGGAAATGAAGACCATCCAGCAAGGGAGAAGAAGAGCAAGCAAGGGGAATGGGCCCTTGAGAGAAGAGGTGGACAAGGGGCGTGGCCTGGGGGAAAATGGCAGAAGGGGCTGGGCATCAAGGGAAGCCATGACAGGGCCTTGGGCATGTGGTTACCAGCAATTAGAGAGGTGGCGACCCTAACACACATACTGGGACTCACGCTGCCCCATGTTAAAGTTGACCTTCGCAACAGTCTGCTCCATTTGATCGCAATCAGATGCAGCATTAGGCACTCGGCAGGGCCCTAGCCTCTCCGTTTTTGTGGAAGGGTCGGAAGAAGGGTACAAAGGCAAGAGCTGTTTCGGGGGACGTACACAAACCCTTCAGCACAGTCCTTGGGGCCCAGTGAATTCTCCTGGGGAAAGCAGGCAGCACGGCAGTAACCCCGGTAATTCGCACAGCCCCAGTTTCCAGGGCTGACCCCCAGACCTGCAAAAATAAAAATGGGCATTTAAGCGTTTCCTTGCAACAGGCACAAAAATGCAAACCTGGCCTTATTCATAGGTTAGTCCCACCGTGCCTGGTGTAATATGCTACAACTAGCTCATTAATTTCAGTGGGGTTACTCCTGGGAGTAAGTGTTGCAAGATAGGGCCTGGGGTGTGTGTTGGGGGGTGGGGGAGGGATCTTTTATACGCTATTGTAAATCAGCATAGCTTTATTGACCTGCTTCTGCTCCTACCAAAATCAAAGGGAGTCTGGGCTTTGATTTCAATAGCACAACTGGTCTTTAAAGGAGATAATACAGTATCTATAAGAGATGAGCCGAGGAGGTCCCATTGTGGGCTTGAGTGCACGAGATACCACTCCACTGTCCTATCACCATGTCTACAGCCTACTCCTGCATCACAATGTTCCATGCACGGGGCCAGAATCTTGCAGGATGAAGCATCAAGCAAGACCAAAAGTTAACACTGATGGGGCGGAGGGGTTCAGGTTTCCTCATCTGCCCCACAGTAAGTGTAGCGCTGGACTGAGGTGGTGACAGCTCTGGTCTCCAAAGAGCTCTATGGGATAGGCACCCTTTTTGGTTAACTCCACTGTATCAGGCAACTTCGCAAATATCAATTAACACCATACACATAAGAACAGACATACAGAGTCAGACCAATGGTCTAATCTAGCCCAGTATCCTGTCTTCCAAAAATAGCCAATGCCAAGTGCCCCTGGAGGAAATGAACACAATGGGGCAATAATCAAGTGGTCTATCCCATTATTATGCCCAGCTTCCGGCAATCAGAAGCATGGGGTTGCATCCTTGACCATCCTGGCTAGTAGCCATTAATACACCTGTCCTCCAGGAACTTGTCTAATTCTTTTTCAAACCCTTTACTCTTTAAGCATGACAACACCCCTATGGAGCAGTGTTGCCTGTAAGCGGAGCGCTTGGAGGGCCACCCAGCAGAGAATCAGGCACTGCCATGATGATTAGCAGAGCACCCACAGCTGGCAGCATGCATTTATACTGGTGGTGCACATCTGCACATACCTTGGTGCACAGAACAAAAATTATTCCACACAGATGGAAAAATCAGAGGGAACATTGCTATGGAGTTAGTGCTTTCGTGTCACTTTTCATATACAGAGGTTAAATGACTTGCCAAAGCTCACAGAAGAAAGTCAACAGCAGAATCAGGAACAATAGCAGAACCCAAGAGTCCTGGCTCCTGGACCTCTCTGCTAAGCACTAGATTACACATCTGCACACAGTGATGGTACCATTCCAGATCAGTTTGAGATGAGAAGTCTATCTACATCCAATATGATTGACAATGGAAAATCACATTTCCTATATGGCTCTGTGATGAGGTGTCCCCCTCTCCCCGCCGCCAAGGCTAAGCAGGTTAAATTAGGTTAATTAACCTGATAGACTGCACCAAGGTGAGAGCCCAGGTTTGAAAGGCTGGTTGAAGACTTGTACCCAGCGGAGTAGGGATGGGTGGGGCTGGAATAAGGCAGGAAGTTGGTAGCAGAAAGAGGCTGTGGTAACTCCCTGAGAGTAAGGCGGTATGATTTGGGTAGGGTTGCCGGATGGTTTCAGAAAAAATACTGAAAAAAAAAAAAAAAACCACGCCAGAAAAAAGTTTGTTGAAGAGAAAAAAAAAAAAAAAAAGGACTCCGAGAGTTATTAAGCAAAAAAAAAAAAAAAAAAAACCAAACAAAAACCTGTGGCCCCTTTAAAAACTGCGTAGAGAGGCTTTTTGGCCCTAACAGGCTACCAGTGGACACCCGCCATCTTGCCTCCCTGTGCTGGGTCAGGCAGCTCCCCTGCGGAACCTGTCAGCAGAGGGATGTAAATTAGACGTATCGAAAGTGCAAATGAAGCCGGGATTTAAATATCCCGTGCTTCATTTGCATAATGGCGGCCGCCGCTTTTTTTTTTAATGGGGCTTTTCGAAAAAAACCGCAGTTTCGACAGGGCTGTTTGGAATACAGGATCTTTTGAAATGGGGCATTTCTGTCAAAAATACCCCGTCGAAACTGCGGTTTTTTTCGAAAAGCCCCATTTCGAAAAAAAAGCAGCGGCCGCCATTATGCAAATGAAGCACAGGATATTTAAATCCCAGCTTCATTTGCACTTTCGATATGTCTAATTTGCATCCCTCTGCTGACAGAGGGGTGTAGTTTAGACATAGCCTAGGGTTGCCAGGCTGTTTCCGTATTGAGCCAGACAGCCCAGAATTTTCACCTCCTAGCTGGGAAAAAAAAAAAAATCAGAAAGTACCGGACTTTTTAGGTGTCTGGTATTTTCTGAATTTTTTGATGGGACAGGAGGTGAAAATACCAGACTGTTCAGTTCAATACCGGACATCTAGCAACCCTAGATTTGGGCTATGGAGTTAAGTAATCAGGGAGTTTGGGCTGGTAAGCCCAGGATGGGGGGAGCCAGAAGACAGAGGAAGGAGTCTGGGGAAAGAGCAACAGGGTCTTACAGAAAGCAGAACTGAAACCCAGACTAGAGGGTGGGTCTGCGTTCCCCACCAGCCACTGGGGAAGTGGCACTAACGGGGCAGTGGAACAGAAGACGGCCTAGAACTGTTGCCAGATAGGATTTTCTACCCTGGAAGGGGAGCACTATAGTGACCTGGCCAGAGGGCCAAACAATGAAAAGAGCACCCTGAATGGCAGAGAGTAGCAGCTGGGTGAAGGAGTGAGTGACAGGCAGAGCCATTGTTCCCGGATGGAACTAATCCCCAATGGAACTAATCCCCAGAGCAGCCAGCGGGCGGCGCCCTAGCACAGAGCATACCCCCGATACCATCTGCATGTTTTGTTAGTCTCTAAGGCGCTACAGGACTATTTGTTGTTTTTTACGTTTTTTCAGATGGATACAGTCATCTTGAAAGACCACTCAAGGGAAGGACAACAATCGGTGGTATAACAGTTGCTTCCCAGTAATTCTCTTCAGTGGCCCAGTAGGGTGGTCTCTTGTACAGGTTTTGCTGTGGGTAGGAGAACACTTTATAGACATTAGCTAACTACTTGGCACAAAAGCTCTGAGAAATGTGACTATTATCCCTATGTTGTGGTAGGGATGTAAAATCCTGTTTAATTGGTTAACCGGTTAAACATTATGGATTAAATAATTAACTGATTAAAGGAGGAGTGGGTGGGAGATCACACCACACCCCCACCACAGACAAGAGCTGCTCCAGCTGGCCAGCCACAGCAGCCCCTGCCTGAAGTGAGCCCAGTGGAGATAAAGCAGCCCTCTGCCCTTGGCAAGCAGGGAGCTACTCCAACCCCTACCAGTTAACCAGCACCGACAAGAGTCACCCGTTAAGAGTGAGGCTTACCAGGTAACTGGTTAACCACTCACATCCCTATTTTATGGATGAGGGAACTGAGGCACACAGGCCTAGCTCCGCAATGGAACTTAGGACTTATCTACATGAGCAGTTAGCATGCAGCAAGCTGGAGAGTTTGTCTACACTGCATTAGCCAGCCATGGGGGATGAAGGGCTTGTCTACACTAAAAATGCTGCAATGCATCATTGTTGATACTACCTACACTGATGGGACAGGCTCTCCTATCAGTGTCAGGAATTCACCTCTCCAAGAGAATTCTTCCGTTGACTTGGCGCGATCTACACTGGGGGTTAGGTCTGTTTTTCACATCCCTAAGTGATGTAGTTATAACCAGTCTAACTTCTCAGTGTAGACCAGGCTAAACTGTCCACCTAGATCTTGCTGGCGCAGGTGAACAGTCTTGTTTCCTAGAGGAGTAGATCAAAGCACATTAACAAACTGTTAGTGTGAATCAACAGAGTCCATTAGACAGCAGCAGGCTAGTGCAGGATAGACTCAGGCCCCGGCTTGCTGGCAGCCAAATGTTTGTGTGGACCAGGCAGTGCAATACTCAGCATCACCACACCTAGATTTTAGGCACCTAGAAAATCACATGAACACACTTTATCCACAAAGCTTGATTTAGACACCTACCACTAGGCTCCTACACAATGACTGGGGGGCGATAGGCACCTGACAGTGTGACCCATAAATGCCAGTGTGCTCCACGGGGGTCATCTAAGCCCGCCAATGGGAAATGCTAACGACGGATGCATCTAAACACCCACCCTCCTTGTGGCCTCCTGAGCAAAGCAGATGCCTCAGTCGCAGGAAACACTTTAGATGTACCAGCCTGATTCCAGAGAGCGGTTTCCCATTTTGTGGATCACAAGCAAAGATATGCAGCTTGCGGTACGGGAAGGGGATTCCCTCTTCTGCAGCCAGGTGGCTTAGGCACCCACACTCACCCTTGTGGGAGTGAATTAGGTGCCTGCCTCGCGCCACAGAAACACAGCCAAAGGCCAAGGTGCTGCAGCCCAGACTGTGACTTGCAGCCCCGCAGTTAGCGCACTCACGGGCACATGGGACACCAAGGGTCAGTCCCCTCTCTGCTGGATGGGGAAGAGGGATTTTTACAAGGGCTTCCCCCGCCCCGCCCAAAGCATGCTGTAACCCCTGAGCTGTGGCCCATTCTGATAGGCACTCTCAGTCTTGCCTGCTGAAGCAATGCTATTGAAAGAGCAATTGAAGGCTGGGGACTGGACCTTGCACCTCCCAAGTGGGTGCCCTCACCACCAGCCTCAGTCCTTCTCACCCTCCCCGGGCCCAATGGCCATGTCAGTACTTATGCAGAGTGGAACCACTTCCCCAGAGGGGACGGAAGAGGAATCCCCAGCCTTTGCTCTAATCACTAAACAAGTTTTTTTCCGATCACCTATAAAGACAACAGACAAGGCACCACTGTACTTACAGATGTTCAGAGCCAGAGTCAGTAGCACCAGCAGAAGCAAACCCCGATGACTCATGGTGGCAGCCATTCCACGGACACCTCCCTGCAGACCAGCAAAGTGGCTGGTGTCCCTTGTTATATACAGCAGCTGGAAAAGCACATTCCAGGGAGGAGTCTGTTTCACTGGGTTCTGTGAATGTTCTCATTAATACTCCATCATGAGGCGATTTCCTAAAACATCGAGCAGCACGGCAAGAGACACTCCAATGTCAAAGCCCAGCTAATTACATTTGCCCAGAGTCAATCGAATTATTGGTACTGAATAATTTTCTTATCCCAGCCCTGACCACGAGACATCTCTTAGAGGCTGCTGAAGAGATCCAGTGTTCAGGGGAAATACGTTTCACCTGATTAACAGGCAGGGACTTAAATTACCAAATGAAACTCACAGGACTGATGCATAAATAGAGACACGGGCCTGATTCTCCTCCCTCTTACCCCTGTGTAAATCAGGGAGTGATTCCATGGAAGTAAATGGAGCCCTTCCAGTATTGGTTTCACACTGGATTGGTTAAGTGAAATAAGAACCAGGCCCTTAGCCGCCTTCCTCACAAGTGCAAAAAGGGAGCAACAAACAAGTCAGAAGAGTTATCAGCCGTCACTATCACATACCCCACAGAAATTGATATGCCTCCTGGCTGACAACATACAGAATCAGAACAGGCATCTGTGACATTTGGAACACGGCCTTAGGACTTATCTTAATGGGGATGTTGACAGAATAACTATTGTGGAAGAAGCTATTTTGCAATAACTCCCCACACAGGCCCTCTATTTGAGTATAAAAGTCACTCTATTCCAGATTAATCAGTGTGCTTCCAAAGAGGCTTGGGCTGGAAGGGACCTCAAAAGGTCGTCTATTCCACCCCTCCACACTGAGGGCACATCCTCACAGCAGGGATAAAGCCGAAATAAGCAACACAACTTAAGCTACGTCAATTGCATAGATAAAGCCGAAATAGCTTATTTCAGCTTTTGGCACTGTGTACACAGCAGGAAGTCTGAGAAAGAGCACTCTTCCTCCGACTTCCCTTACTCAACATACAATGAGGGTTACAGGAGTCAGAATAAAAGTCTTCCAGCTCAACATTATTTTGACATTATGTTGAAACAGCTGCTTGTAGTGTAGACGCGGACTATGTTATTTCAGAATAACGTCAGTTATTCCGAAATAACGCTGCTGTGTAGATATAGCCTGAGAGAGGATTAAGCATATGCTAATTATGAATGCTATAATTATAAGTATAATTTACATGACTTCAATAATTTTAGCCAATATCTTGGTAAATTATAACAACAAGCTGGGAGGGGTTGCAAGCATGTTAGAGCACAGGGTCTTGACAAACTGGAAAAATGGTCTGAAAGGCATAGGATGAAATCAATGTGGACAAATGCAAAATACTGCTGTAAGTAGGGTCTGGGTGAATGCTTTGCTGACTGCAGGCTGGGATGGGAAGGAAGACCCTGGGTGTGTTTAAGTAAATAGTTGTTCCTGCTTTGCTAGATAATCAGCTGATGGAGCTCATTGTAATTAACCTGGCTGGTGGTGGGTCACAAATTATGTATTACTAAATGCAGGGTGTGATGGGCTGGATCACAGAGGTGCCCTTGAGACTGTCACCCAGTGTGCTGATCATACCATGGAGCCCTCCCTATCTGCTGCACCACCCTGTCCTGCTGGGCCAGAAGCTCTGGTCTGCCCCTGCAAAGGCACAGAGTAGGGGTAACAGCCGCTCAACAGAGTAACACCAACACTGATAACAGTTGTTATCAGGCTCAGCTATAGGAAGCACAGTCCTCAAAAGGGACCAAAACCTCCCAAATAAAGCCACCTTACTCTGTATAAAAGTTTTACACAGAAAAAGCTCACAGAGTGCACTCTCTTTATCAGTGAAAGAGAAATATGCACAGCTGTACCTTGCCCCCCCCATCACCTCGATACAATTATTTACACTGGGTTTGATCATAACAAAAGTGTTTTATTAAGTATAAAAAGTAGGCTTTAAGTGATTACAAGTGAAAACAGACAAATCAAAGAAAGTTACTAATCTAAAATAAACAAAACACGCCAGTTAATCCAATACACTAAGAGAGATTGTTACAGATCATATTTCTCACCTTTATTCCAGATAAAATCCTTCAAGTCAGAGCTGATTTTTTCTCTGGCCTGGGTGTAAAAGCTTCTTGTGTATCCTCTTAGGGTGGGGAGGTAGTTTTCCAAAAGCCAGCTGAAGACAATCCTTGATTGCTTCCCACCCCTTAAATAGAATTTCCCCAGGGCAGGAATCCTCTGTTCCAATGTCCCCATCCCCATGGAAAAATACCAAATTCAAGATCGATTCCAGCAACAACTGGATTTGGTCACGTCTTTGTAGAACTAACCACAGTTTGGACTTAACATGAAAAACAAAGCCATGTACCATTTGTTGCCTTGAGCACCAGGCCATTAAGTTCCTTAAGTACCACTAATGGCTCTCACTAGAAATTCTAGATTAATGAATAGGTTTACACTTCATATTTCTAACTTCACATACAAGAATGATACATGCACGCAAATGGAATATACATATTCATGGGATCATATTCAGGCTCTTGAATAATAGGTTATTTGACCTGTTTTGCATAAAGCACATATGCATATTCATATTCATAAAAATATTTCCATAAAAATATAGAGGCGTAGCATGAATTATGGTTACCATTGTTTGTAATTATTGTGGGAATACAAAAAAGAAGCCCCAAAGGCAGGAGTTACTTTTTGAATAAAGAACCTTAGTAAGATAAGGGCTTTGAATGTCAGAGCCCTGTGAAAGTAAGGGGGGGAGGGGGGCGCAGAACTCCCACCCAGCAGACTGCATGCCCTCAAGTATCTGCTATCTGGCTGGTCCTTTCTCCCCACTATTCAAAGAATCGAGCTAAGGGGGTTTCATTAGGAGCCTCCTTTGTTATTTTTAAATTGCTCCATCAGAGCTGAAATCACTTGTGGCAGGCCTGTGCTTCTGCCCCAATGCTGAAATCACCTGAGATGGGGGCAGTGTTTCTGTCTAGCCTGCAAAAGAGCTGAAAATTACTGATGTGCAGCGGTCACAGCTGAAAGGTGAATGGCAGCAGATGGTGACTGATGGGCAGCAGCAGAGAGGAGAGATGAGCAGCCAGCAGGGTGACAGGAAAGAGGTGGGATAAGCGGCCAGCAGTGCAGCAGCAGAGAGGTGAGATGAGCTGCCAGTCCTCCCATATGAAGAGAGGTTAAAGTGACTGGGACTTTTCAGTTTAGAAAAGAGGAGACTGAGGGCGGATATGATAGAGGTCTATAAAATCATGAGTGGTGTGGAGAGGGTGAATAAAGAAAAGTTATTTATTAGTTCCCATAATAGAAGAACTAGAGAACACCAAATGAAGTTAATGGGTAGCAGGTTTAAAACTAATAAAAGAAAGTTCTTCTCCACACAGCGTGGAGTCAACCTGTGGAAGTCCTTGCCAGAGGAGGCTGTGAAGGCTAGGACTATCAGGGTATGTCTACACTAGCTCGGTAGTTCGAGCTAGGTAGGCAAATGAGGGCAACCGGAGTTGCAAATGAAGCCCAGGATTTAAATATCCCGGGCTTCATTTGCATCTTCCCGGGCGCCGCCATTTTTAAATCCTCCTTAGTCCGAACTCCGTGCCCGCGGCTGTACGCGGCACGGAGTAGGTAGTTCGAATTAGGATCTATAATTCGAAATAATGGTACACCTCAGGAGTATTGCAGGAAAGGAGTCGTGCCTCAGAGAAGCATAATTTCCTCCCTGTTTTGTTGTGGGGGATTGCAGCTCGCCACTGGCCTACACCGCATCAGCAACAAATTTCTATTCCCTCCCCAACAGCTCTAGTGTGCCTGCAGTGGGGCAAAAGCAAGATTCCAGCTACTCCCTGCTTGAGCACAGGCCAGCTGCAGGTTTTTAATTTCAGCAGAGACATATTACAGTGGCTCTATGCCTCAAATACTTCCCAAACTGATTTCCTATGTCCTAGCAAGAAAATGAATGCCCGGCCGTGAGCAGATGATACGTACTCTCTCCAGCACAGGCCTGAGGATTAGGTAGCACAAGCAAAAGCTCTTACTTTTGCTAACTCTCTTCTGTGGATGTGCATCACAAGCCAGAATTTAGTTCCTGCTGAAATCTGGTTTGGGAAACAACAGGCTAATAGTTCTGGGGGGAATAACCCAAAACACATGGTCAATGGCAACAAGAAGCAGTATTGCTGCCAGAGACGCAGTGGAGTGGCAGTTGAGGTCAGGAAATTATTTTTGGGTTTGTAATGTGATATTACAGCAACAAAGACCAGTGCTGTTTTGAGACATGCGGAGGTCATGTCCCAACTGGGGAGGTAATGCTCTCGTCTGTTGAACTACAGTTTGCTCAGTGCTGGAATATTGCAATGCATTATGTTCTGGGCTTCTCCCTACCAAAATATTAGGGTCTAATGTAATAACTCTGTTGGTCAGCAGGTAGCAGATATAATCCCATGCTGCCAGCCTACTAGTGATACCCGGGGTTGTCAAAATATTGCTGCCACTTTTTGTAATAGCAAGGGAGTTAATTGTTGCCCTACTCAACTTGGAACTCACTTGCTGCAGGCTGTTAAAGGGGTGCTTTGTTGCTCCACAGAAGTGGCTGCATTTCAGTTGTATACAGATTGGTTCTCCCCCGAGATCTTCCAGGAAGAACAGTGTTGTATAAACGTAAAGTTTAGCTTGTACCATGTAGGGCTGAGATTTCAAAGGGGCCTAAGGTGAGACAAACGTGGGAATTTTATGTAATGTTTTTATGAGCTGTTTGTGTAACTAGAGCCCTGCAAATCCACAGATACCCACTTTATATCCATGGGTATCTGCATCCACGGATGTAGATATCACTTCTTTGGGGAACCAGCCAGGGAACCAGCCAGGGAACCAGCTCTTGCTTCCCAGGAACCAACGTTGCCCCCAACAGATTAAGGCAGAGAGCAAACTCTCCTACTGTCAGCAAGCAGCTCCCCCAAAATAAACCATACCAGGAAACTAACCCAACACAGCACTTATTCTAAGACAGGACAGGGTTCTCGCAGCACCCTCTGGTGACTCCCATCACAATAGACACAATAGATGCAATAGATGATAGACAGCATTGGTAATCAGACCCACAACGCAAGGATTATTAAACCAGAGTAACATGCCTGCAGTATTTTAACTGGAACTGTGCAGCGTATAACAACAATTTAAAATGCCTCCTGCAGCAGTGGAAAATTAAAGTCCATTCAAATGTAAATGAGTATAATATTCAGGCTGTTAGCATGTGAGAGGGAAAATTAGATAGAAGAACAATGAAAGATCAATGGAGATGCTGTAGAAGCAGAGAGTTATTGTGATAGCCCTGAGCAGATACAAAATTTGTATTTGCATCTGCAAAAATGATCTGCAGATAACCACATCCATGGATGTGGATGCCCACGGATATAAAGCAAATATCCGTGGATTTTCTGGGCTCTAGTGATTGTCCTTGGCAACTTGTCCCCATGCTACACAGATTATTTTGCATAACTATAAAGCAAGTGGAGCCTGAAGGAACAAAAAATGTCAGGTGAGAACTCATGAAGGAAGCCTGACCAATGATCAGGCCACATACAGATGGGATGTCTCTGCACAGGCGTGAATGTCATTCCATGAGAACTCAAAGAGGATGCGGATCTCTAGCATGAATGCATCTTTTTTTTTTTTACCTAGCAAGACAGGGAAGGAAATTGCAGAAGTTTGGCCGGACTTAAAAATAAACTCACATGACGCACATGCCCCCACGGCATGCTGGAGAATGATTCTTTTTCCTGGTGGTCACAACAATTGCATTACTCAGCTGGCATCATGCTTGTTTTGCTGGTCATAAAATTATATACACCCTCTCCCAACCACTGCCTTTCTCTTTCTCTTGTTTTATGGGTTGGGTTTCTTTACCATATTGGAATTATCCTTGCATCTAGAAACTTTGCTCTTGGCTCGATGCTGGAGTTTGGTTTACAAAAGGAATCCTTGGATCTTTGTGTCTTGCTCGTCATTATTTTTTAAGGGTTCTTTTCATTTTTTGTTTTTTCCTCCTTTTAATTTCCTGTTCTCGGCCTTGTGGATGATTTCCTGAGCTTGGTAAACATGCCTGGTACTTGTGAAGCTGCTTCCATACCTGAAGCACTGTGCAGTGTGTCTCTTGGTTTTAAAAATGATTTTTCAGGGCAGGAAGTAATTTGTTTATAATCATTTTGCTGAACTCTTCTTTTTCAAAATGATCAGGAAAGGGGTTGATGCAGGACCACAGCCTAATGAAACAAGTTTGACACTGGGGTAGCTCCAGTGACATTACCTCTGATTTGCACCAGTGTAAATGAAAGAAGAATCAGATCTCTGGTGAGTTAAAAAGGGAGGAGGGGTTAATTCTTGTAAAGGATTTAGGACAAGAATCTGATCTTGAAACATATTGACTGCCCCCAGATTAGTATTTCTAAAGCACTTTTCATCCAAGGATCTCAAAGCACTTTACAAAGGAAGGAAGGAAGGTATAATTACCTCCTCTTCACAGATGGGGAAATTGCAGCACAAAAAGTTAAATGACTTGCTGAAGCCGCAGAATGAGTCACTGGCAGACCCAAGAATAGAGCTTTGATTTCCTGAGTCCCAGTCCAGAGCATCCCAGCACCTTGCAGGACTGGGTCCAAATTTTTCACAGCTCTATCCTGGCTTGTGCTCTTACAGGAAGATTAGAGGTGATACAGTTCACAGAGTGAAGCTCAGCAGACTGTGTGATCAACCTGAAAGGCATTTACAACAATATCTCCAACTAGACCCCATTGTTTGCCTTGTTGCCCCAAGGGAAACAGCCTACAAGTCAGTCATTTTGGGGTGGCTGGACCTGTACTGCCCAGCACAGTCATTTGGAAGTGGAATTCCTCCTGAAAGAGGAGCTCTGGGATTAGTGGCATAGACTTTACCATTTCAGCTTTGCACATTCAGACGCACACACATTAGACATGTCTAACAACAGGGAGCTGGATCTGCAAAGTGCATGGCATTTGTTCACTCTTGTACAGCAGGCCAGCACAAAGTGTATTTATCACGTCAATTCTATGTCAAGGATTGGGCTAGGAGCATTTCACCCTCTGTGCACACAGGAACCAGCTTGGTGCATACAAATGCTTTGCTTGGGCTCCAGACTACAGTACTTGTAAATGGGATTGATTCCATACCGGCACAGAGTCCTCTTAAATGGATCCCAATATAGGACTGAGGCCTTACACAAGGGAGTGACAGACCCTTCAGACACATAACTAGCGGAGTAATAGGGATTAGATAGATATTTTACTTTCCCGCCTGTTGTTTTGTCTTATACTTAATTTTCAACTCCTTGGGGCAGTTGTGGTCAGTACAACTGCACATGCACATGTGAGTAACTCACCGTGTGGAAGTCCTCTCACTGATTATCAGGACACTACTTGCGAGACTAATGTTATTTATATGATCATGCCAGTAGCACCCAACCTTGCAAACTTTACTCATGCCAATAATCCTACTACCACCCCAATAAAAATGTCATATATGAGCCTCTGCATCATGAGCAGTGTGGCCTAGTAGATAGAGCACCCAAGAAAGCAACATTCTATTCCAGGGGCTGCTGGGTGACTTTGGACAAGGCTTCTCCTGCCATGTGCCTCAGTTTCCCCAGCTGCAAAGTGGGGACAATGACCCTAATCTCTTTTGCAAAATGCTTTGAGATCTGCTGATGAAAACCCCAAGTATTGTCATTATGGAACATGTGCTTTTTCCACTGTTTTATTCCAACAGTACAGAGTCCAAGACCCAGGTTAGATTGGCTCTGTTTGCCAGTGTAACCGTAAACTCCTCTGGGATCTGAAAGAACAAAAAAGTCACCCAAACTTTGGGGCAGTTGCCCACAAAAGAGAAGTTTGTAAGAACCCTCCTAAGTTATGGGTAGTCTTACTTCAGGGTGTTAGAGTTACATAAACACTTATCTGTATAACTTCTCTCAAACCCTTCAATGCTTGTTTTTCTTGAGTCAGCGGTCATGGGAAAAGTACACTGGAGACTTATAATCTGAAGGCAGATTGCAGCTTGGCTCTGAGATGTCTGGGTGTATTGAGATATTTGAGTCAGGTGGCCAAGACACAAGTTACTTGCTGTGACAGAAAAAGATTACCATGACTAGAGGGTAACGTATGACCTGATCTGTAGTCCATTGAGAATCCTATTGGATGAATGGCAATGGTCCCTTCTGGCCTCAAACTTGATGCATCTATGACTTCAGTGGGCTTTGGATCAGGCCCACAAGAATACAGTATCTGTTTGCTAGATTTGATACACTGTCATCAGAGCAGTCATTCTGCAGGTAAAGCAGAGGTAAGAAACACCTGCCCACTTTTAAATGCTCCCTATGGCCATGTCTACATTAGGAAATTATTTTGAATTTACTAAATTCAATTTATGGACTCCCCATTTAACAAATCTGAAGTTCCGTGTCCTCACTACAGGGAAACATCAAAATTAATTCAGGCTTTGTGAATGTGGACATGCCCCAGAAAGCACTCTGGGGAGCTGCCGGAGGCCTCCCGGAGCCCAGTTAGTTTGAATTAGCAGCACTGGCGTGTCCACACTAATGTTATTTTGGACTTACAAGTTCGGAATTAGTGTTATTCCTCATGAAAAGTGGAAGTACAGAGTTCGAATTCCACCGCCCCTTATTCCGGAATAACGGGCTTGGTAGTGTGGACGCATCGCTTACAAATTTGAACTTGGGGGTGGGGGTTATTTCAGACTAAGATCCTAGTGTAGACGAGGCCTATCTGAATTCTGCTTTCATGAGCAGGGAGTGAAAGGGAACAACTGAAATACCTATACAGGGGTAGGTCCTTAGAGGGAGACCCCAGCTTCAGACAAATAGCCTCCACAGCGTACCGCATTTGCAGGACATGAGAAGATGCTTTTAAGTCCTGATCTTTCAACAGAACTTCATCTCAGTCAATGGGGGGGAAACACAAGAATGGCCATACAGAATTAGAGCAATGGTCCATCTTGCCCAGCATCCTGTCTTCTGACAGCGGATGATGCCAGATGCTTCAGAGAGGTGAACAAAATGGCAAGTTATTGAGTAATCCGCTTCCTGTCATCCAGACCCAGCTTATAGAAGTCAGAGGTTTAGGGACACCCAATGTCTACACTACAGAGTTTGGGTTACATAATTTGAGTTACATCCACACTGCAATCGTGTTGTTTCAAAAGAAAATCGAAAGAACAGAGGGAGTTTTCCGACACTGGTAATCCTCATTCTGCAAGGAAGAAGCCTTTTTCTGAAAGAGCTCAGTCGGAAAAAGGCGTATGTGGATGGGGAAGAGGGAGTTCTATCGCAAGAAGAGGAAAGAGGAAAAAGCACAGGTTCCCTGGTGGCCACTCCATCCATAGTAATCACAACTTACATGTGAGATAGCGTCCATTCAGTGTGGATGCTATCTTTCGAAAAAGCAGATCGCTTTTCTAATGTGGTTTGGCAGTGTGAATGCTCTCTTTCAGAAGAAGTTTTTCTGGAAGATCTCTTTGGAAAAGCTTCTTCTAGAAGCCTGCAGTCTAGACATAGTCCCAGAGCATGGGGTTGCATCGCTGACCATCTTGAGTTAATAGCCATTGATGGGCCTAGCCTCCAGGAATTTATCTAATTCTTTTTTGAGCCCAGCTATACTTTTGGGCTTCACATTCCCTGGCAACAGGTTCCACAGGAAGACTGCACTGTGTGAAGAAATACTTCCTTATGTTGGTTTTAAACTTGTTGCCTATTGATTTCATTGTGTGGCTCTTGATTCATGTGTTATGTAAAAGGGTAACTAACATTTCCCTATTCACTTTCTCCACACCATTTATGACTTTATAGACCTGTATCATATCTCCGCAATCACCTCTTCTAAATGGAACACTCCAACTCTTTTTAATCTCTCCTCCTATGGAAGCTGTTCCAAACCCCTAATAATTTTTGTTGCTTTTCTCTGTACCTTTTGCAATTCTAACAATTTTTGGGGGAAAGGGTGACCAGAACAGCATGCAGTATTCAATGTGTGGGTGTACCATGGATATATAGTGTCACTGTGATATTTTCTGTCTTATCTATCCCTTTCCTAATGATTCTTAACATTATTTGATTTTTTTTATATGCCACTACACATTGAACTGATGTTTTCAGAGAACTATCCACAGTGACTCCAAGATCTCTTTCTTGCATAGTAACAGATAATTTAGACCCCATCATTTTGTATGTGTAATTGGAATTATGCTTTTCAATGTATACTACTTTGAAAACATCAGGCTCTTAGGGTACGTCTAGATTGCAGCACTATTTTGGGATACTGGAGGTATCCCGAAATAGCTATTCTGCGTCTTTTGAACCAACCCTTTATTTCAAAATAGATTTTGAAATAACAGGCTCGCTATTCCGACGTCCCTGTAACCCTTGTTCCATGAGGGATAAGAAACATTTCAGAATAGCACTTAATTTCGAAATTATAAGCTATTTCAAAATTAGATCGAAATAAAATACACAATTTGCATAGCTCAATTGCATATTTTATTTCGACCTATGGGTGCAATGTAGATGCACTCTTAGACTGCAAGTGCAGTGAAATATGGGGAATATCTTTATTTTCTTTATAAAGTGCTATCCCCACTTAGGGTACTATATAAAAATATTAAGTAATAATAACAAATCCACAGCCCAAAGACTACAATAGATCTTGTTAATTATGCAGAGAAAAGTCATGTTTTAAAGATGTGGTACATGTCATCACTGCAAAGTGTGGGAAAGGAAGGCTCAGGGACTTGGGAATGGGATCCAGAGCCTTTCACTTGCAGGTGTTGGCTCTGAACTCCAATCTGCTCTGTAGGGTGGCACGTGGGAAAGTGGCCAGTTCCATGCAGACAGGTGTACCTATAACAAAAACACCACCACAGTTAGCGTTAATCGGTACTCTTGATGGCTTTGGATATGCAGAGTGACTTCTCCTCTGACCCCAAAATAGGTCATTCTTGGTCCCTTTTGATGCACATTGACAAGACAGTTAGGGTTGCCAGATGGTTGAAACAAAAATACCGAACACCCTCCACCCCCCCCCACCCCCCCCAAAAAAAAAACACTGGGAAAAAATTCTGTTGAATGAAAAAAAAAGGGGGGGGGAGACCAAAGTTGTTGAAAAAAAAAAAGACTCCAAGACCATTTCGTGCCAGCAGCCTTGCAGAACCAGGTAAGCATGGGGGGACTGGGGGTGTTGGGAGCCATGGCGGCTCACGGGGGGAGGCAAGTAGCTTCTCAGTTTAAATCTCTGTGGTAATCACAGGGATAAGATCACTGCTAGGATTACCAGGTAGTCATTAAAAAAAAAATACCGGACATGCTTCATAGGGGGAGGGGGGGAAAGGACCAGCCGGGAGGAGAGTGGTGCTGGCCGGGAAGGGGAGGGCCGGGAAACAGAGCTAACGGGGGGGGGAGGGGGCAATGGGACTGGCCGGGGGAGATGAGGGAGCTGACGGGAAGCAGGGCTGATGGGGGGGGGGTCGGGCAGAACAGGGCTGGCCGCGGTATATTGGGGGGGCAGCCGACAGGGGTGGAGCTGGCCTGGGGAGCTCAGGAGGAGGAGGAGGGGAGAACTGGCCACCGGAAGCAGGGCTGGCGGGGGATGCAGCGGGGCTGGCCGGGGAAGATCCGGAGCGGGAACCGGCCAGCAGGACGCAGAGCTAGCGGCGGGGGCATGGGAGCGAATCAGCCGGCAGGGAGCAGGACTGACCCAGGCTTTGCAGATCCTGGGGCACTCCCGTCCCGCGCGAGTCAGTCCGGCTGCCCCTCCTCCTCACACGCAACCAGGGCTCCCAGCACCAATCACGCCCTGCCCCCCAGTCACTGCCCCCACCCCCACCAGGCTTCCGTCCGGCGCCCAGCTGGAAAAGCAGGAAATACCGAACATTGCACATGTCCGGTATTTTCTGGGTTTTTTACCAGACAGAGGGCCCGAAAACCGGACACCTGGCAACCCTACAGACAGTGGAGGGGGGAACTTGCTCTTTGAAGCAAATGCCGCTATTTGGTGAATAAGGAGATTACTTCAATCTCCAAGCTAACAAATTTAATGCATCAGAGGTGGGCAATTAGCGGCCAATGGGTCAGATATGGTTCGCCGGGGTTAGCCTCCATGATCATCTTGTATCTGTGGATGTTCACATAAATCAGACCTCTGGTAGGCCAGCAGGGGCTAACCCAAGCAAACTGCATCAGGACTGCAGGTCTCTTACTGCCCACCCGTGCTCTACAGAATGAAATTTTTAAAAGACCTGATCCTGTGAGGTGCTGAATGCCCTGAGATCCTATTGACTTTAATGTGTTTTAAGGGCACTCAACAGCTTGCCGGATTGTGCCCTAATGAAATCAAAAGACTGCTATGGTGATGGTGAGGGAAGCAAAGAAAAACCAGGAAATTCACACCACAGGCTGACCTCCAATCCCCAGCCACAGCAGGGAATTTCCTTAACTACTTCCTTAATGCACCCTGCTGTGCGTGTGGATTGGAGGTCAGCCTTAAATGTGGATTTCCTTGTTTTTCTTTGCTTCTGTCACAGTCTCAGGAATGTATTTTTGGGCCAATGAATATACAAGGGGAACAAAAATGGTTTTGGCTCAGATCACAGCTCACCAGAACCCTTAAGTGTTCAATGCTTTCAGCCCAGATAGTTATTTCTAATTGCCCTAGGTAGTTAAATATTTGCTAAACACTAAATCCACAAAAATATTGAACTTCCAGACAGTTAGGAGCCTAAGTACCTTTGTGGAGCTGGGCCTAAATCCAGAGAGAAAAATGAATTTTCAATGCCGTATTTAGAACTAGTTATCAGCATCGCTAAGACTCTGAATAGAGATGGTGTCCTTCACAGAGAAGTGCCATTTCCTGAGACTTCACAGGCCATCACACTGAAACCTGTTACTGAGTCTGGAGACAAGAAATGCACCACAGCATATAAAGTCATAGAACTGGAAGGGACCTTAAGAGATCATCAAGTCCAGTCACCTGCCCTCACGGCAGGACCATGCACCATCTAGAACATCATCCCTGATAGATGTCTATCCAACCTGCTCTTAAATATCTCCAGTGATGGAGATTCCACAACCTCCCAAGGCAATTTATTCCAGTGTTTAACTACCCTGACAGTTAGGAAGTATTTCCTAATGTCCAACCTAAATCTCCCTTGCTGCAGTTTAAGCCCATTACTTCTTGTCCCTATCATGTGAGGATAAGGAAAATAATTTTTCTCCCTCCTTGTAGCCAGACAGGAACCCTCCTCCCCCTCCTCCCCCCCCCCCCCCCCCCCCCCGTGAATATCTTTGCTTGCCTGGGAGCATACAGGGCATAGACAGAGCAGTAAGATCAGCATAGTCTTTGAAGCCTTGACAGAAGGCCCGGATATGCTGGCTGCTCTGACCCTGGATGGCTGTAAACAGAGATACGCCAATTGTTGACCTTGAGGCTGCAAAAACTGCCTTGGCTGGCACACATTTGTCCGTGGGGAGGAATCTCCCACCCAATAAAGAATGTCCAGTACTCACAATTTAGTTATCTCTCTTACAAGTCTAAATTAAGTTGAAATTCCCTTGTAAGAATTGGCGTCACAAAGACGGATCAACATAATTTGGCATCTTAGATAAGAAAGAGGATACGGACCCCTATGGGTATAAAGATGAGTCCAGAAGCACACTTACTCTGAGCGTCAATCTACCATCTATCTGCTGGTTGGATTAGGTGATTGGCCTTCCGAGGTTCCATGGGGACGCCCAACTCGTATTCATCTTTCCTAGGAATTGAGGGACCGGCCCTGGCCTGATACACTGGAGTCGAGAGGCACAGAAGAGGGTAAAAATTGTACCTGTATGTGTCCTTTGTCTTCAGTGTACACATAGACTTAGAGCTCTTTAAAGATTAAGTTGTCACTTGGTACCATTATTTCTATTTTCTATCTTTATTTTCTTTGTAACCATTTTTAAGATCTATATTTGCTAGCAGTCAAGAAATAGAGCAATAACCATTGTAACCATATGATTTATAAGCTTCTTTAATAAACCTGTAACTGTTTAAGCTTTAACCTGACTCCTTCAATTGCTGTAACAGAACAAAACACAATTTAAAAGAACTCCAGTTGGTCATAGGGGCAGACGCAGGCAGAGCTGGGCGTTTGGATCATGTCGCCTCCAGGGGGCAGATCCGTAGGGGCATCCGTCAGCCTTCCCTAGGCTGCCCTCTGCAAAGGGACCCCGGTCCTAGCAGCTAAAGACACGGGTGTAATAAGCTCTCCCTGCAAACTTTGGGGCGTCTGTCAGCCTGTTGGCTACCTGCCGTGAAGGGACCCCGGACCTAGTGGTCAAAGACACGGACGTAAAACTTCTCAGGGCGCCGATTGGCGTCCCCTAAGGCCACCCGCTGTGACAGGACCTCGTGTCCCAGCAGTTGAAGACTCGGGTGTATAACACGCACACACACTTCCCGTGACCATCAGCTGCCACTCCTCGTGACACCCTTTTAGATACCTGAAAACCACTATTATGCCCCCTCTCAGTCTTTTTTCCAAACTTAGGTCATCTGGAGAAGTGGGCTGTGCTCATGAAAGCTCATGATACCATCTACATGTTTTGTTGTTTTAAACAAATCCAGTTCTTTCAGTCTTCCTTCATACCTCATGTTTTCTAGATCTTTAATCATTTTTGTTTCTCTTCTCTGGACCTTCTCCAATTTCTCCACATCTTTCCTGAAATATGGTGCCCAGAACTGTACACAATACTTCAGTTGAGGCCTAATCAGCACAAAGTAGAGTGGAAGAATTACTTCTTGAGACTTGAGAGAAGCTGGACACAGTGACAGTTTGTAAGATGTTCAAGGATACTCTGAGTCTACAGCTATTAATACAAAACCATACATGCCAGCAACAAGCTAGGCTGCGCAGTGGTTCTCAACTCGTTTCAGTCCACGGACCACCAGGCCAATCAAAACATTTTCGTAGACCACCTTCTTTTTGAGACATGATAAAAAAGAGCAGACAACGAACATTTGGGTTTGAACTTTATTTCTTACTAACAGATTTTTGGTGCCTGCCCATGCCATATGACTTTGGACAATGTTCCTGTGGATCACCGAAAAAGTCACCATGGACCACCAATTGAGAACCAAAGAGCTAGGGAAAAAAAGATGAAGATGATCTTGCTGTGGAATTAAACATCAACTGCAATGGGTGCGTCTAGACTGGCAAGATTTTGCGCAAATGCGGACACTTTTGTGCAAAATCTTGCCAGCTGTCTAAACTGGCCGCAAGAATTTGCACAAGAACACTGACGATCTAATGTAAGCTTGTCAGTGTTCTTGCACAAAAACTCTGACGCTCCCGCTCGGGAAAAAGCCCTCTTGCATAAGTGTACTTGCGCAAGAGGGCCAGTGTAGACAGGGACAGGAATTTTTTGCGTAAGAAAACCCTGATGGCGAAAATGGCCGCCGGAGCTTTCTTGTGCAAAACCGTGTCTATACTGGGCACAGATGCTTTTGTGCAAAAGCAAATCCTTTGCGCAAAGGCATTTGCCAATCTAGACGCTCTTTTGCGGAAATACTTTTAGCGGAAAAACTTTTCCGTTAAAAGTATTTCCGCAATATCATGCCAGTCTAGACGCAGCCAATGTGTTTGGGCAGGGACCTTTTTGTTGTTCTGTGTCTGTACAGCACCTAACACCATGGGTGGTCCAATCCAAGTCTGGGGATACTGCAATACAAATACAAAACAAAACAAAGAGATGGATAAAAGTTTTGGAATCTCTGACAGGCTTGGACATTAGCACAAAGGGGGCACTTTGAGTGCAGAGATTCAATAACCAATCACAAAACTTCTCCAATGCGATGTTCTTGAAAGGAGATTTGGTTTCTTAAGAGACTCATTTTAGATCTGGATTATAATTCACAAAACAGAGATAAAAGCTATGCTGTAACACAGGGAGTATAGCCTACTGGTTAGAGCACAGGAATGAGGATGAGGACTCCTGGGGCAGATCCTCAGCTGGTGTAAATCTGTGCAGCTGAGAACATGCCTGCTAGATTGCATTCCTGGCTCAGCCAATGACTCGGTGTGATTTAGTAATAAGTCTCTCAGCCTCTTTTGGTGAAATCCTGGCCCTGTTTAAGTTAGGGATGTAATAGTGTCGTTAATTAACCGATTAACTGATAAGCAAAAGCTTATCGGTTAATGTTACAGACTACACACTTTTCCTTCCCCCCCTCCCCTACCAGTACATTTTTTAGCAGGCTGGCCAGCAGCCCAGCTCAGTCCCAATGTGCACCAGGTTCATGACCTACCCCTACTGGATTTCAATTCTATTAGGATCTGGGTGGGCAGGCAGCCTGGCTCAGTTCCAGCTTGCGGAGGGTCCAGGAGCTCAGACCCTCCCCACCCCAGATAGTGATTGCTGCCACTCTGTGTTGCTGCCTCTGTATCAAAGGCAGCAGCATGGGGCAACAGGCAGCAAATCCATGGGGGGAGCTGGTTTTTAAACTGACTCCCCTTGCAGACCAGCTCCCGCCTGGCACCTGATGCTGCTGCCTCATACAGAGGCTGCAATGAGGAGCAGCAAGGGGCTCTTCCGGTGTGGAGCCGGAGCGTACTGGCTGCTGACCCCACCTCCATGGACTATAGAATAACCAATACGTAACCAATAAGAATTCATGAGAGTAATTGTCTATTCAATTAACCGATATTTAACATCCATAGTTTGTCAGTGAGAGTTTTGTCATTGACCTCAATGGAGCCAGATTTCACCTTTGTGTCTCTTTTAGTACCTGTGTAAAATAAGAATAATAGCTGCTTTGCAAAGCTGGCTATATTAACAGGGTTTCTCATTACTGTGCCTCTTGTCCTCCCTCTCTCACTCCTTCCTACTTGTAATAACTTCCTGCTTCATAATAAGCTTCCTGGATCCATGACGTCATTCAGACTGTAAGCTCCTCAGGGCAAGGACTTCTACTTCCTATAAAATGGCTAGCACAATGGGACTGCTAGATGCCACTTTAACAGAAACAATGATAGAAGTTTCAAGAAGCACAGCTGTTTGTAAAGTGCTTTGTGCCCCTCAGGTGAAGGCGCTATGATAATAACGCTTAGTGCTTCTGTTGTGGAGGACTGATGACCCTGTAATATCCTGAACAAACTGTATGGAATTAAGATACATTTTAGTGAATGAAGCTGAACTTTACAGTACTAGCTTTTGGTAAATATTTTTGAGGGCATATTGTATTCAAAATGCAATTGTGTGTATGTCAACAGGTTTCAGAGGTAGCTGTGTTAGTCTGTTTCAGCAAAACCAACAAGGAGTCCAGTGGTACATTAAAAACTGACATTTATTAGAGTATAAACTTTTGTGAGCTGCAACTCACTTCATCAGATACTTGAAGTGAAAGAAAAAGAAAGGAGAGTAGGATACAGTATCCATCTCTGTAACCCTACTCTGTTTCTTTTGTGTGTCAGTGAACTCCTAATTGTGTATGTGTTATTGTGTCATTATATGTACCTCTCCAGTAGAAGGGGGATGCTATTAAACTTCCTCTATTATCAACACTTTGGGTGTGTCTAGACTACAGGGTTTTGTCGACAAAAGTGGACTTTTGTCGACAAAACTATACTTGCGTCCACACTACCGCTGAGTTCTGTCGACATAACGTCGACAGAACTCAGCAGTTTTGTCGACGCTGGTAAACCTCATTTTACGAGGCATAACGCCTTCTGTCGACAGAGTTTCTGTCGACAGAAGGTGTTATTGCATGTAAACTGTCCTTTGCGTCCACACTACCATGTCGACAAACCAGCTTGCTTTGTCAACAGAACTCAATGTAGTCTAGACGCTCTTTGTCGACAGAAGTTTTGTCGACAGTATCTGTCGACAAAACTTCTGTCGACAGAAGCCTGTAGTCTAGACATACCCTTTGAATGCCCCCCACCACGAGCAGAGATATGCTTACCCCAGATCAAACTGGATTCTCCAGGGACCAAGAGACAGGTGTTTTTTGGATAAATAACTTTAACTCAGGGCCTTCTTCCTGGTGCAGCAAATGGATAGGAACATTGTTCCACAGATGGCCCCAATCCTCAGTGTATGGTTGGAAGGACTGGACCCACCAGAATCCATGTTAGCATGTATATAGCCATCGGTTTTGTTCTTGTTTTCAATATGTTTTCACTGTCATGCCTTTTACCTTAGATTTGCAACAACCCTCTGTTTTCAGTTTCTGAAGAGAAAACAAGCAAGTCTCTTTAGTTTCTGGAGTGGAGACAGAGAACTGTAGGGCTTAACCACACCCTGCTCAGATGGGAATGACAACAGTTAGGGAAGCTGAGAATGAGTGTCCTTACCAGACATCAGAAGTGTGTGTATGTGAGGGAAACACAGGTGCAGTTACCTTGAATAGTGAAAGTCATATCCTGGAAAAATGCAACACTGTATGAACTCTTTACAACAATTATTAAACCGGTATATCTGGAGAAACATGGACCCATCTCTTGCTGGGTTCCACATAAATACTTCATATCCTCTCAGCCTCAAAAGCAGGATATTGACAGTAAATTCTGTAAGTACACCACCAAGCTAATTCTTGGCTTCTTATTTACAAAGCATCCCAGCCCTATTACATACAATTTTTCTGATCTTACGCATGCACTGCCACAGCGAGCCAAAAAGGAAGCACATTTGGCTTTGATGTCCAGCAAAATTGTGATGATTAATCACAAAAAAGGAAATAGCTTGATACACATTCAGAGAGACACAAAATCTTGGCACAATATGCAAATCTCTTCTGTTAAAGGCAGACACAGCAAGCTAGATTCTGATCTCAGGCCTGGTCTACATCAGAAAATTAGGTCAGTTTTACTACCTTGATCAGAGACATGTGAAAAGACTACATCCCTAAGCCGTGTGGATAAACTGATCCAAGTCACCACTTAGACAGCCCTACATTCATGGAAAATTATTCGGTTGACCAAGCTATCACTTCTCAGGGAGGTGGATTAACTGACGGGAGAGATTCTCCCATTAGTATAGCTAATGTGTTACTACAGCCTCAGCAGCAGTTGTGTAAATCCAGAGTAATTCCGCTGAAATCAGTGAGATTAGGAATTGGTGATAGAGCAGCACTCAACCAAAACTAGATCCTGAACTGAATGGAGGCCAGTCGTGCAGTTGTTTAAGGAAATTGGCTAAATGTGTTTGAGTGTCACCTGGCACAATACAACTTTGTTTACTTGATAATGCTTTTTCCCAGGCTACACTAATCTTATAAACCTTTGTTACCTTTACTCCTTTTCAAGAGGTAGGTAAACAGAATAAAGTGCCTTTATCGTTCAATTCTGCCTTTCTTGCAATTGCTCCAGTACAGCAGTCACATGATAATACTTGCAAAAAGGCTGTTGGCTGGGATGAGAGCTAATTTGTTTAGAATTACAAAGAATAAATAATGAGGAAATAAGATTTTTGATAAAGCAAGAGTTTACTCACCCAGATGATTGCTCTATAAACACTGAATGGGTGAACTGCAACTTTTATATGATTAATCTAATTGATAACTCAAAACGACAGTGTTGCAAGAGCCCTCTAGGTACAGTTTGTTTTTAATGGTTGACTCATTTAACAGGTAGGTGAAATTTTAATATTTTATAGACAGGTAGTTAAGAGCTAAGATTGGATCCTTTTATTATTCTCTAAAGGCCTAGCCTGGTTAACTTCAACTCACTCAAGAACTTAGTCCTGATTTTTAAAACAAACTTTAAAATTCTTATTTATAATAATCGTGTGTCATTACAACTACAATATAATCCTAGGCTTGATTTTGTTACTAAAATTCTTTAGCTCCAGTTTGCACAAAAGGGTTTGTTGTTAGGGCTGCTCACGAGTGCTGGGAGTTTTACTCAGGTTTGTTATGCTATGGTTACTCACCAATACCAGGCAGAGCACAAGCTGGTGTTCTCCTGGAGAGTGCTTGTGGATGCTAAGTAAGATGTGTTGCTTATGGTTGTTACTGTGAGATGAGCTGCTTGCAGTTTTGTTTTTGTTTAAGAAAAAAACTCAAACAATATATTTTGTTCCCTCTAAGGCTGGGAGACGTTCCTTTCCATATTTCTGCCAGAAATGAAACCTACATTTCACCAGACTTACAATTGCTCAGGTCACAGGCCATTGGCAGTCTGTGCTGCTAGCAGTAATAACCTGACACGTGTGCCATGCACCCACAAGCTTTGCCTTCTGAGTTTGCTCTTAAGAATTGATGGCCATGACTGTATCATTCTAACGTGCAATGGAGCACAGAACAGGGGCTGTGCACTGAATAAGAATCTCAAGGGCACCTTGCTCCCAGTAGCAGCTGTGGAGGCAAAGAACTTCATGAGTTTTCAGAGAGAGCTGGAATATTTATGAATGCATTTTATCACAGGGTTTCTTGTGATGGTATGGGACAGAGCTCAGTAGCCCTGGGGCTCTACTTGCAGCTTATGTTTTGTTTCCAAAACATATCTTCATCAGGGTTTCAGACAGCCACCTGTAGCAATCTGAAAGGGATTCTCCCCCATCCAATGCACACTGTTTTGGATTATTGAGGAGGGGGTTGTTTTGTTTTGCTTATATGTTTTTGTTTTAGAAAAAGGAAACATCAGAAATGTTCATGGCTGGAAATGGACACTGGATAAGGAAAGCTAGAGCTCTGAGGTGGTACCAAGAAAGCTGTCTCAGATGCTTGGCTGCCTCATTCTTGCTCAGGGCCTGATGTGGGATGGGGAAGGAATGGGGATAGCGATAGGGACAGGTCAGTCCATCAGTGATATTAGGCTGTCTTCATCTTCCTCTGCTGTGTGGAACGAGGGTACAATACCAGCACTCTCTCACTAACCCAGAAACCCAAATTAAACCAAAGCGTTCTAGCCTACAGTAGTCTAGGCTGTTATGTACCACAAAGAGATAATACAAGGGATCATAAGAACAGCCATACTGGGTTAGACCAAAGGTTCATCTAGCCCAGTATCCTGTCTGCTGACAGTGGCCAGCACCAGGTGCCCCAGAGAGGGTGGACCGAAGACAATGATCAAGCAATTTGTCTCCTGCCATCCTTCTCCAGCGTCTGACAAACAGAGGCCAGGGACACCAATTCTATCCCCTGGCTAATAGCCTTTTATGGACCTAACCTCCATGAAATTATCTAGCTTCTCTTTAAACTCTGTTATAGTCCTAGCCTTCACAGCCTCCTCTGGCAAGGAGTACCACAGGTTGACTACACGCTGTGTGAAGAATTTTCTTTTATTAGTTTTAAACCTGCTACCCATTAATTTCATTTGGTGTCCTCTAGTTCTTCTATTTAGGGAACTAATAAATAACTGTTCTTTATCGGCCCTCTCCACACCACTCATGATTTTATACACCTCTATCATAACCCCCCTCAGTCTCCTCTTTTCTAAACTGAAGAGTCCCAGTCGCTTTAACCTCTCCTCATATGGGACCCGTTCCAAGCCCCTAATCATTTTAGTTGCCCTTTTCTGAACCCTTTCCAAGGCCAAAATATCTGTACACATCTGTACCATAGTTTTATACAGGGGCAGTAAGATATTCTGTGTCTTATTTTCTATCCCTTTCTTAATAATTCCTAGCATCTTATTTGCCTTTTTGACCGTCGCTGCACACTGTGAGGAAGTTTTCAGAGAACTATCCACGATAACTCCGAGATCTCTTTCCTGAATTGTCATAGTCAAATTAGCCCCCATCATACTGTACATATAGTTGGGGTTATTTTTCCAGATGTGCATTACTTTACACTTATCCACATTACATTTCATTTGCCATTTTGTTGCCCAATCACTCAGGCTATGTCTAGACTGCAGGCTTCTTTCGAAAGAGGCTCTTTCGAAAGCATCTTTCGAAAGAGCCTCTTTCAAAAGATCGCGTCTAGACTGCAGGCGGATCTTTCGAAAGAGAAATCCGCTTTTTTGAAAGAGAGCACCCAGCGAGTCTGGATGCTCTCTTTCGAAGACGGCCTCTTTACATTGAAGAACGCCTTCTTTCGAAAGAGGAACTTTCGAAAGAAGGCGTTCTTCCTCGTAAATTGAGGTTTACCGCCATCGAAAGAAAAGCCGCGTTCTTTCAAAATAATTTCGAAAGAACGCGGCTTGAGTCTGGACGCAGGGGAAGTTTTTTCGGGAAAAGGCTACTTTTCCCGAAAAAAACCCTGAGTCTGGACACGGCCTCAGTTTGGTGAGATCTTTTGGGAGTCCCTCACAGTCTGCTTCTGTCTTGACTATCCTAAACAGTTTGGTATCATCTGCAAACTTTACTACCTCAGTGCTTACCCCTTTCTTCAGATCATTTATGAATAAGTTGAAAAGGACTGGTCCCAGGACTGATCCTTGGAGGACACCACTAGTTACCCCTCTCCATTCTGAAAATTTACCATCTTCCTACCCTTTGTTTCCTGTCTTTTAACCAGTTCTCAATCCAAGAAAGGACCTTCCCTCTTATCCCATGGCCATGTAATTTACACAAGAGCCTTTGGTGAGGGACCTTGTCATGGCTTTCTGAAAATCTAAGTATACTATATCTACTAGATCCCCCTTGTTTGCATGTTTGTTAATCCCTTCAAAGAACTCTAATAGATTAGTAAGACATGATTTCCATTTACAGAAACCATGTTGACTTTTGTCCAACAAATTATGTTCTTCTACATGCCTCACAATTTTATTCTTTGCTATTGTTTTGACTAATTTGCCCGGAACTGAGGTTAGGCTTACCGGTCTGTAATTGCCAAGATCGCCTCTACAGCCCTTTTTAAATATTGGTGTCATGTTGGCTACTTTCCAGTCATTAGGTACGGAAGCCGATTTAAAGGATAGATTACAAACCACAGATAATAGCTCAGCAATTTCCCATTTGAGTTCTTTTAGAACCCTTTGATGAATGCCATCCGGTCCCGGAGATTTGTTAACATTAAGTTTTTCTATTTGTTCCAAAACCTCCTCTAATGACACTTCAATCCGGGACAGTTCCTCAGATTCATCACCCACAAAGGACGGTGCAGATTTGGGAATCTCCCTAACGTCCTTAGCCATGAAGACTGAAGCAAAGAAATCATTTAGTTTTTCCACAATGGCTTTATCGTCCTTGATTGCTCCTTTTATATCTCAATCATCTAGGGGACCCACAGGTTTTTTAGCAGGCTTCCTGCTTCTAATATACTTAAAAAACATTTTATTTCTTTTTGAGTTTTTGGCTAGCTGTTCCCCAAAATCTTTTTTTGCTTTTCTTATTATATTTTTACACTTGATTTTACAGTGTTTATGTTCCTTTCTATTTATCTCACTAGGATTGGACTTCCACTTCTTAAAAGTTACCTTTTTGTCCCTCACTGCTTCTTTTACATGGTGGCTAAGCCACGGTGACTCTTTTTTTAGGTCTCTTACTATGTTTTTTAATTTGAGGTATACATTTAAGTTGGGCCTCTATTATGGTGTCTTTAAAAAGTCATTGTGCCTTTTAATTTCTGTTTAACTAACCTCATTTTTGTGTAATTCCCTTTTTTGAAATTAAATGCCAGAGTGATGGACTGCTGAGGTGTTCTTCCCACCACGGGAATGTTAAAAGTTATTATATTATGGTCACTATTCCCAAGCAGTCCTGTAACGGTTATCAAAATGCATCAGGGCAGCAGAAGGATGTGATTAAATGAGATATACCCTGTTAGTGGCCTGTAATATACAGAGGATCACACTAAACCAGGGCTACTCAACTCTGGAAGCCCAGGGGGCCACAATGATACTTGCAGCACATGATGAGGATCACAACTTAAGTGTGGTTGCATATACATGCAAATATAGGCAAATAGCTTCTTTCACACTGACAGGCATACATACAAAAATTAAGGCAAGACTACACAAAACACAGGCCCCATTTAAGTCAGTTCTGCTGATATTAATAAATTGCAATATTTACCCCCATTTCCACCCATATGACAGCACTTTTAATGAGCAATGACAGTCCAGGAATTTAACTACTAAAACACATATCAGCAGAAGACCATTCTATTGACTAGCATGTGGCTGGGGGTCCTGCACTAGACGATCTTATGGCCCCTTCTAGCCTTAATCTCTTAGGGATTTAAAGAGGTAACCAATTAGCTGGCACCTGGCCCAGCCAGAGCAGCTCCCTGCTTGCGGTACTGTGCAGCGGGCCGTGCCCGGCCTGAACAGCCCTCCCACCCGTGGCACATCACAGGCAGGGCATGCTCCAACCCAGCCAGGCCCACCGCACTGCAGGTAGGGGGCAGCTCCAGTGGCCCCATGCACCTGGTACAACACAGTGGGCCAGTTAACCATATAGTTTAACCAATTAACCTTGTAAACAGGATTTTACATCCCTAATCTCTATGACTATAAATTACCAGTCAGTTAAAAATACATTACATTTAAACCACTGGAAAGCATTGATTCTACTTCAATTAAAGGAGGTGATGCAATGGTGGGGAAAGCAAAGTTCAGCCATTCAATGAGTCACACACCTGACATACTGGCTTGTGGCCAAATGTAGCCCACTACATTTTACTTAACTTCATCCCACCCCCTCTCCTGCTTCAACCACTGGATTCCCACTCCAGACCTGCTTACATAGCAGATACCTTATGCTACATGAAACCACTGATTCCCCATCCCACCCTACCCTCAACTTCACCCATTTTCCACAGGCATCCTAACCTACCTCTCCTACACAGCCCACACTCCATCCAATCCCTACTCCTCACCTCTCAGTCCATCTTGCCCTAGCCCCAGCTCCACCTCAGCCCCTACGCCACTCTGCCTTACCCCTTGTCCTGACCCCTACCTTGCCTTCCTCTATCCCAGTGTTGCCCAATTTGATTTGGCCACGGAACCCTTTTAAACTCGAAAGAATTTTGCGGAACCCCTAATAACAGTCTTATAATATGGAGCTGAAAAAGTAGACCACAAATAAGAAAGGATAATAATAAAAAACAAATGCTAAACAAGATGAGATCAACATTTAGTTTAATGGCACATATTTAAAACCAAAAATCACATTTAATGTGTACAAAAAAAATTGTAATCATAAAATGTTATTGTACTGGACTTTTCTCACAGAACCCTTATTTTTACTTCCCACGGAACACCATTTGGGAACCACTGCTCTACCCCTCCTCGGACCCTTACCCCACCCTGCCTTACCCCTCTATCTGCCCCCGTCCTGACTTCCCCTACCACTCCTCTGACCCCTACCTTGCCTTTCTGAGACCCCCTAACCTATCCTGCCTTCCCCTACTACACCTGACCCCCCTTTCCAGCCTTGCCCCCTACCCCGTCCCTGACTCCCCACTCCCCTCCCCGCCTCTAGCCCCTGACCCCTCACCCCCGCCTTTAGCCCCCCCACACTCCTGACCCCCCACATTCTCCCCCCCGCCTCTAGCCCCCGCCCCTGACCCCCCCCCACTCCCCTCCCCGTCTCTAGCCCCCGCCTCTGATCCCCCACCCCCGCCTCTAGCCCCCCCACACCCCTGACCCCCCACATTCTCCCCCCGTCTCTAGCCCCCACCCCTGACCCCCCCACTCCCCTCCCCGTCTCTAGCCCCCCGCCTCTAACCCCCCCACACCCCTGACCCCCCCACATTCTCCCCCCGTCTCTAGCCCCCACCCCTGACCCCCCCACTGCCCTCCCCGTCTCTAGCCCCCGCCTCTGACCCCCCCACACCCCTGACCCCCCATATTCTCCCCCCGTCTCTAGCCCCCGCCCCCCACTCCCCTCCCCGCCCTTGACTCCCGCCGCGCGTCCTCCCCCAGCGGCGCGGGGCGATGCGGGCCCGGCGGGCGGTGCGGCTGCTGCGGCTGGGCCGGCTGCCCTACGCCGAGTCGCTGGCGGCGCAGGAGCGCTGCGCGGGGCGGCAGCGGGCGGCGGGGCCGGGCGCGGCGGGCTGGCTGCTGCTCTCCGAGCCGGCGGGGCCCGTGTACACGCGCGGGCTGCGGGGCGGCCCCGACCCGGCGGGCGAGGCGCGGCGGCTGCGGGCGCTGGGCGCCGAGTACTGGCGGGCGGCGCGCGGCGGGCTGCTCACCTTCCACGGCCCGGGCCAGCTGCTGGCCTACCCCGTGCTGGACCTGCGGCGCCTCGGCCTCTCGCTGCGCGCCTACGTCGGGGCGCTGGAGGCCGCGGCGCTGGGCCTCTGCCGCCGCCTGGGCCTGCCCGCCGCGCGCGCCCTGCCGCCGCCCTACACCGGCGTGTGGCTGGGGGGCCGCAAGCTCTGCGCCCTGGGTGAGCGCCGCGGGGCTGGGGGGGCCCTGGGCTGGGGGCAGGGAGATGGGGGCATTGGGGGGGCCCTGGGCTGGAGGCAGGGAGATGGGGGCATTGGGGGGTCCCTGGGCTGGAGGCAGGGAGATGGGGGCATTGGGGGGTCCCTGGGCTGGAGGCAGGGAGATGGGGGCATTGGGGGGGTCCCTGGGCTGGAGGCAGGGAGATGGGGGCATTGGGGGGGTCCCTGGGCTGGAGGCAGGGAGATGGGGGCATTGGGCGGTCCCTGGGCTGGAGGCAGGGAGATGGGGGTATTGGGGGGGTCCCTGGGCTGGAGGCAGGGAGATGGGGGCATTGGGGGGGTCCCTGGGCTGGAGGCAGGGAGATGGGGGATTGGGGGGGTCCCTGGGCTGGAGGCAGGGAGATGGGGGCGTTGGGGGGGGGGTCCCTGGGCTGGAGGCAGGGAGATGGGGGCGTTGGGGGGGGGGTCCCTGGGCTGGAGGCAGGGAGATGGGGGCATTGGGGGGGTCCCTGGGCAGGAGGCAGGGAGATGGGGGCATTGGGGGGGTCCCTGGGCTGGAGGCAGGGAGATGGGGGCATTGGGGGGGTCCCTGGGCTGGAGGCAGGGAGATGGGGGCATTGGGGGGGGGGTCCCTGGGCTGGAGGCAGGGAGATGGGGCATTGGGGGGGGGGGTCCCTGGGCTGGAGGCAGGGAGATGGGGGCATTGGGGGGGGGGGTCCCTGGGCTGGAGGCAGGGAGATGGGGCATGGGGGGGTCCCTGGGCTGGAGGCAGGGAGATGGGGGCATTCGGGGGTGGGGTCCCTGGGCTGGGGGCAGGGAGATGGGGGCATTCGGGGGGGGGTCCCTGGGCTGGGGGCAGGGAGATGGGGGCATTGGGGGGGGGTCCCTGGGCTGGAGGCAGGGAGATGGGGGCATTGGGGGGGGGGTCCCTGGGCTGGAGGCAGAGAGATGGGGGCATTGGGGGGGGTCCCTGGGCTGGAGGCAGGGAGATGGGGGCATTGGAGGGGGGGTCCCCTGGGCTGGAGGCAGGGAGATGGGGGCATTCGGGGGGGGGGTCCCTGGGCTGGAGGCAGGGAGATGGGGGCATTGGGGGGGTCCCTGGGCTGGAGGCAGGGAGATGGGGGTATTGGCGGGGGTCCCTGGGCTGGAGGCAGGGAGACGGGGGCATTGGGGGTGTCCCTGGGCTGGAGGCAGGGAGATGGGGCATGGGGGGGGTCCCTGGGCAGGAGGCAGGGAGATGGGGCATGGGGGGGGTCCCTGGGCTGGGGGCAGGGAGATGGGGGCATTGGGGGGGGTCACCTGGGCTGGAGGCAGGGAGATGGGGCGTTGGGGGGTCCCTGGGCTGGAGGCAGGGAGATGGGGGCATTGGGGGGGTCCCTGGGCAGGAGGCAGGGAGATGGGGCATGGGGGGGTCCCTGGGCTGGGGGCAGGGAGATGGGGGCATTGGGGGGGGTCCCTGGGCTGGAGGCAGGGAGATGGGGCATGGGGGGGGTCCCTGGGCTGGGGGCAGGGAGATGGGGGCATTGGGGGGTCCCTGGGCTGGAGGCAGGGAGATGGGGCATGGGGGGTCCCTGGGCTGGAGGCAGGGAGATGGGGGTATGGGGGGTCCCTGGGCTGGAGGCAGGGAGATGGGGGCATGGGGGGTCCCTGGGCTGGAGGCAGGGAGATGGGGGCATTGGGGGGGTCCCTGGGCTGGAGGCAGGGAGATGGAGGCATTGGGGGGTCCCTGGGCAGGAGACAGGGAGATGGGGGCATGGGGGGGTCCCTGGGCTGGAGGCAGGGAGATGGGGGCATTGGGGGAGGGGGTCCCCTGGGCTGGAGGCAGGGAGATGGGGGCATTGGGGGGGGATCCCTGGGCTGGAGGCAGGGAGATGGGGGCATTCGGGGGGGGGGGGTCCCTGGGCTGGAGGCAGGGAGATGGGGGCATTCGGGGGGGGGGGTCCCTGGGCTGGAGGCAGGGAGATGGGGGCATTCGGGGGGGGTCCCTGGGCTGGGGGCAGGGAGATGGGGGCATTCGGGGGGGGGTCCCTGGGCTGGAGGCAGGGAGATGGGGGCATTGGGGGGGGGGTCCCTGGGCTGGAGGCAGGGAGATGGGGGCATTGGGGGAGGGGGTCCCTGGGCTGGAGGCAGGGAGATGGGGCATGGGGGGGGTCCCTAGGCTGGAGGCAGGGAGATGGGGGTATTGGGGGGGGTCCCTTGCCAGGAGGCAGGGAGATGGGGGCATTGGGGGGGTCCCTGGGCTGGAGGCAGGGAGATGGGGGCATTGGGGGGGTCCCTGGGCAGGAGGCAGTGAGATGGGAACATTGGGGGGGGTCCCTGGGCAGGAGGCAGGGAGATGGGGGCATTGGGGGGTCCCTGGCCAGGAGGCAGGGAGATGGGGGTATTGGGGGGGTCCCTGGGCTGGAGGCAGGGAGATGGGGGTATTGGGGGGGTCCCTGGGCTGGAGGCAGGGAGATGGGGGCATTGGGGGGGGTCCTGGGCTGGAGGCAGGGAGATGCGGGTATTGGGGGGGCCCCTGGGCTGGAGGCAGGGAGATGGGGGTATTGGGGGGTCCCTGGGCTGGAGGCAGGGAGATGGGGGCGTTGGGGGGTCACTGGGCTGGAGGCAGGGAGATGGGGGTATTGGGGGGTCCCTGGGCTGGAGGCAGGGAGATGGGGGCGTTGGGGGGTCCCTGGGCAGGAGACAGGGAGATGGGGGCATGGGGGGGTCCCTGGGCTGGAGGCAGGGAGATGGGGCATGGGGGGGGTCCCTGGGCTGGAGGCAGGGAGATGGGGGCATTGGGGGGGTCCCTGGGCTGGAGGCAGGGAGATGGGGGCATTGGGGGGGTCCCTGGGCTGGGGGCAGGGAGATGGGGGCATTGGGGGGTCCCTGGGCTGGAGGCAGGGAGATGGGGGTATTGGGGGGTCCCTGGGCTGGGGGCAGGGAGATGGGGGCATGGGGGGGTCCCTGGGCTGGAGGCAGGGAGATGGGGCATGGGGGGTCCCTGGGCTGGAGGCAGGGAGATGGGGGTATTGGGGGGGTCCCTGGGCTGGAGGCAGGGAGATGGGGGCATTGGCGGGGGTCCCTGGGCTGGAGGCAGGGAGATGGGGGCATTGGTGGGGGTCCCTGGGCTGGAGGCAGGGAGATGGGGGCATTGGGGGGGTCCCTGGGCTGGAGGCAGGGAGATGGGGGTATTGGGGGGGGTCCCTGGGCAGGAGGCAGGGAGATGGGGGCATTGGGAGGGTCCCTGGGCTGGAGGCAGGGAGATGGGGGCATTGGGGGGTCCCTGGGCTGGAGGCAGGGAGATGGGGGTATTGGGGGGGGTCCCTGGGCTGGAGGCAGGGAGATGGGAGTATTGGGGGGGGGTCCCTGGGCTGGAGGCAGGGAGATGGGGGCATTGGGGGAGGGGGTCCCTGGGCTGGAGGCAGGGAGATGGGGGTATTGGCGGGGGTCCCTGGGCTGGAGGCAGGGAGATGGGGGTATTGGCGGGGGTCCCTGGGGTGGAGGCAGGGAGATGGGGGCATTGGGGGGTCCCTGGGCTGGAGGCAGGGAGATGGGGGTGTTGGGGGGGGGTCCCTGGGCAGGAGGCAGGGAGATGGGGGTATTGGGGGGGGGGTCCCTGGGCAGGAGGCAGGGAGATGGGGGCGTTGGGGGGTCCCTGGGCTGGAGGCAGGGAGTTGGGGGTATTGGGGGGGGTCCCTGGGCAGGAGGCAGGGAGATGGGGGCATTGGGGGGTCCCTGGGCTGGAGGCAGGGAGATGGGGGCATTGGGGCGAGCCTTTGGGGGTCCCTGGGCAGGAGGCAGGGAGATGGGGGCATTAAGGGGGGGTCACCAGTTCTGGACGCCAGTTCTGACTTACATACAGATTCAACATAAGAAACCCAGGCGTCCCCAAGTCAGCTGCTGCTGAAACTGATCAGCGGCTGATTCCAGGAAGCCTGGGGCAGAGCAACTCTGCCTCAGGCTTCCTATAGTCAGCCGCTGGTCAGTTTCAGCAGCGGCTGACTTGGGGACGCCTGGGGCAGAGCAGCTGGGGTGCTGCCGGGTTGGTCCGGAGCGGCGCTGCGGGACCAACCGGCAGCGCCCCAGCTGCTCTGCCCCAGGGTCCGGCAACAAAAGCCTGGTCTGCTGGGGGGGGGTACACTAGCTGCGCCCCCCCCCCAGCAGTGGCAGCGGGGTGCCACGCCTCTGAGGCTTTGCTCTGGCAAAGCCTCAGAGGCGCGGGACCGCGCCGCGGCTGGGGCTTCGCTCCCGGTGCCCCTGGTCTGCTGGAGACGGTCCCCAGCAGACCAGGGGCACCGGGAGCAGCTTTTCTCGCCCTGGAGGTCAAGGTGGCAGATCGCTGCCTGTGAGCTCCAGGGCGAGAAAGCCCCGTTCGTAAGTGCGGATCCGACATAAGTCGGATCCGCGTAAGTCGGGGACTGCCTGTATGTGACTATGGACATGCACATCATGCTGTCCTTTGTTCTAATTTGCTGCCAGAGCCAATCCTGCTCCTAGACAGAATTCGCCTGGCTAACAAGCAGATAGTTACAAGTATTTCAGTTCCTCGTGACGGACTACACACCGTGTATGCATGTCTCTGCAGTAACAATGAACGCGGTGCCCTGGGTTGGCTAGCTTGTTATCTACTATATTTACAATAGAACCTGGGAGCTCCAGTCATAAATGTACAGTAGAGGTAGACCATCTCTGCCCCATAGACCTTGCAATCTGGGGGCTTGTCTACACTGCCACTTTACTGTGCTGTAATTTTTTCACCCAGGGGTGTGAAAACCCATATACCTACCCCTGAGCACAGCTAGTTACAGCGCAATAAAGCGCCAGTGCAAATATTCTCCCAGTGCTGGGAGCTACCCTCGTGGAGGTGGTTTACATAGAGTGCTGGGAGAGCTCTCTCCTAGCACTGATGCTGTGACCAGACTGCCATGTTAAAACTTGGAAGTATATTCTAAGTGTAATGAGATAACAGATGCAGAGCAACAGACAGTGGGGGGTGCAAATAAACATTTAACTCTAGGGATGTGAAAGTACAACCATGTACACAGTTAACCTTCTCGGTAGTACGCAGGCTCCCTTCTGGCTTTGGAATGTGATATTTAAGATTCTTTGAAGGGGTGGTGCGTGACATATAGCAGTAGCACTAAATGAGGCTACATGTATGCTTTGCTTTTCAGGTGTCCATTGTGGAAGGCATATCACCTCTCATGGTCTGGCGCTGAACTGCTGCACAGACCTAACATGGTTTGATCACATTGTTCCTTGTGGACTCGAAGGGAAGGGTGTCACCTCCCTGAGTGAAGAACTCCAGAGACATGTTACAGTGGATGAAATCACTGAGCCTTTTCTGGATGCTTTTGAAGAAGTGTTTCATTGCACACTAATTTCCCATGAGGAATCTATTGGATAAAGGGCTCCCAGTGCCTCACTTACCTGTGAAATGTGAATATTCTTTGGTGCTGTGTTAATAGAAACCCGGCTTGCAAGTTCCATCTTCCTTTCAGCAATGAAGTGCATGTAACAAACAGTACTCACCGGGTTTGAAGTGTATTCCTTGGTTTAGTCAATGTATGTTAAAAAATGAGCTGCTGTGCCTTTAAATACACATTGCATTCTGACACTGAGCTTGGCCACTTTATTTGATCTTTTTGTCTTAATGATCAAATGACATGCAAAACAGAGCAAAACACCCAAAAGGGATTTAATTTTCTGTAATACCAAATCCCCTTTACATCACTCTGGTGGTGTTGCAATGCTTTACAGTAGGTTCAAGTATAATTTACACTTACAGGTCAGAGCTCCCTGGTTCGGCACCCTCAAGACCTGACTGGTCCCAAACTGGGGAATATGCCAGACCAGAGGAGGTCTCCGCCACCAAATCCTTCCAGCCCTGGCGAGCCAGCCTGCTGCTAGCCCTAGCCAGGCTTCCTGCCAACTGAGCTCAGCCCCTGTACTAGGCTGTTGCGGCCCCAGCTCCACTGCCACCCTGCCGCCTCACCACACACCCAGGCTATGTCTGCACTGGTGGGTTCTTGTGCAAGAACCCGCAGAGCGTCCACACTGCCTGCCCACTCTTGCGCAAGAAGATTTACATACGGCATCGGAAGACGGGGCTTCTTGAGCAAGAGCTACGCTCTTTTCTAACGTGTAAGCCCTCTTGTGCAAGAAAGACCTATGGGTAAAATGGCCATCAGATCTTTCTTGTGCAAGAGAGTGTCCACACTGCCATGGACGCTCTTGTGCAAAAGCACATGGCAGTGTGGACATGTTCTTGCGCAAGAGTTCTTGCGCAAGAACCCACCAGTGTAGACATAGCCCCACTGGGTTGGTCTGCCAGGCTGCCCTGCCCAAACTCCACTGGCACCAGTGCCACCAGGCTCCCAGCTGCTGGCCCTTCTGTCCCGGGGCTCTCTCATGCAGGCTCTCTGGTCTTGTTGCTAGACCAGAGAGTCACGGTTTACGGAGGTGCAACCTGTACTAAAAGTCCCTGAGATGCTGCCACAGCAGTATAAGGGAGATAAAGCCCAGAAATTTCATTGATGAACTAGATGCTGTATCTGAGCTGTGCTTCCCTGGGGAAGTAAGTTTGAAATTAAAACAGGAAGAGCAATGTGAGTATGCTGGTATGTTCCTTGCTTTTAACTGGTTTATAAGAGGGAAATGAATGAATCAAGGATATGAAGCCTTTTACCTTCGGCTGCTAGTTTGAATCCACCTACCTCTGTTGGTTTAAATTGTGCTATCTAATATCTGAATGATGGTTTCAGTCCATGAGAACTTTGCAGAGCCACTCCCATGACTGGCCACTGTCAGCAGCTGCACCAGCGAGGCTAAGGACTGAAGGCTGTGGAAACTGAATTCACTGCCTGCACCTACAGAGTGGTCCTTTCACAGCAGGGCTGAAGCCTGCGCTGCCTGTGTTCTGTCTGTTCTTCTGGGGTGGTCTACACAGCAGGGCTTAACTCAAAATAAGCTACAGAAATTGAGCTACGTCAATTGCGCAGCTTATTTTGAAATTGGGAGCATCTGCACAGCACTTATTTTGAAATAGAGCACTCTTCCTCCGACTTCCCTTACTCCTCGTACAATGAGGGTTACAGGAGTCGGAGTAAGAAGTCCTCTCACTTGACAGTATTTCAGCATTACAGGCAGTCCCTGGGTTACATGGATCCGACTTACATCGGATCCCTACTTACAAACGGGGTGAGGCAACCCCGCACTAGCTGCTTCACCCCAGCAGACCAGGGACACACGAAGCTAGCGCGCCTCCTCCCCCCAGCAGACCAGGGAGATGCAGAGCGGCTTTTCTCAGCAGACACCTCAGCTTGAGAATAAAGGACTGAGGGAAGTGAGGTGTGGGAGAATAAAACAGCTCTGGAGAAATGTTTGTCTAGAGTTTCCCCTACAATTTGTACCAGTTCCGACTTACATACAAATTCAACTTGAGAACAAACCTACAGTCCCTATCTTGTACGTAACCCGGGGACTGCCTGTATTTCGAAATAACTGCCTGCTGTGTAGACATGGACTAAGATATTTCGAAATAACACTAGTTATTTCTAAATAATGTGGTGTAGATGTACCCTTGGACAGGAGGGGATTGTAGCCACCTAGTCTATCAAGCACCCTTCACCAGCACTCAATGAACTAACGATATTCAAAAGAAATACACACAGCCTCTTATTTTAAAGTCTTTTTTTTTTAAATCTTGAAACTAACTTTCCTCCTTGCAGAAAGTAGATATTAATCATACTTTAGTACGTCTAGAAAATCATTGACATTTTGGGCTGGAAGGAACCATGAGAGGTCATCTAGCCCAGCGCCCTGTGCTGATGCAAAGCCAAGTAAACCTAGGCCATGCCAGAGAGGTGTGTTCAGCCTGTTCTGAAAACCTCCAGTGATGGGGATGCCACAGCCTCGCTTAAGATGCCTATTGCAGAGCTTAGCTACCGTTACAATTAAGACAGTTTTCCTAATAGCAAACCTAAGTCTCCTTAGCTGCAGATTGAGCCTATTCATTCTTGTCCTACTTTTAGGGGACATGGAAAATAATTCATCACTGTCCTCTTTATAACAGCCCTTAACATGTTTGAAGACAATTCTCAGGTTCCCCCGAGTCTTCTTTTCTCAAGACTTAGGAAGTGGAGTCCCCACGTGGGCCCCTTGGTCTGGGATACCTTCTGGTCCACGAATCAGCCAGAGACGCTTCTGGTGCAGTCACCCGTGCTTTTAGTGTTAGTTCCCACCACCTTCTATGTACAAAGCTTAGTCAATTCAGCCAGCTCCTCCTTGCCCCCTCCGGGCTTCCGTCATCTGCCTTATATAGCCCTCACTCAGTGAAGCCCACAACTGCTTTTAATAGCCCCCCAGCCTCTTTAGCCAGGCTACAGTGGCAGAGCTCTGACTTAGCCAGCAGTCTGTCACACCGTAGATCAGATTATCTAAATCTTTTATCATTTTTGTTGCTCTTCTCTGGACTCCAGTTTGTCCACATCTTTCCCAAGGTGTAGTGTCCAGAACAGGAGACAGTACTTCAACTGAGGCCTTATCAGTGGTGAGTAGAGCAGAAGAATTACTTTCTCTTGTCTTGCCTACAACGCTCATGCTATTACATCCCAGAATATTGTTTGCTTTTGTGCAACATTATTACCTTGCTAACTTACGTTTAGTTTGTGATCCGCTATAACCGCCAGATCCTTTTCTGCAGTACTCCTGCTTAGGCATTTGTTTCCCACTAAGTATTGTACAATTGATTATTCCTTCCTAAGTGTCGGAGTTTCCATTTGTCCTTTCTGAATTTCATTCCGTTTATTTCAGACCATTTTACCAGTTTGTCAAGATCATTTTGAATTCTAATCCTGTCCTCTACAGCACTGTCAACCCCTCCCATCTTGGTGTCAGTGGCATACCTTATGAGAATATTCCATATGCCATTATACAAATAATTTATGAAGTTATTGAGTAGAACTGAATCCTGCACAGATTCCTTTGGACCCCACTTTATATGCCCTTCTAGCTTGACTGTGAACCACTGATAGAAGGGAGTTACTCACCTTGTGCCTTAACGACTGTTCTTTGAAGTGTGTGTCCCCGTGGGTGCTCCATGTATGGTGATGGACATCCCCGGAGCCGCAAATCGGAGCTTTTTCTAAGCAGTTACTAGTCGGCCGCGCATGCATAGCAGCCATCTCGCGCTGCTGGCAGTTTGACAGTTGAGTGCGGCCCGATCCCCTCCCCTCAGTTCCTTGTCTACCGCAGAGCAGACGTAGTTGGAGTAGCAAGGGGGAAGGGAGGGTTGTGGAGCACCCATGAGGGCACACACCTTGAAAAACAGTCATTACTGCACAAGGTGAGTAACTCCCTTTTCTTCTTTGATTGATGTCCCCATGGGTGCTCCACGTATGGTGACTATCAAGCAGTGTCCCGTGCAGTTTATGGGACTCTGAATTACTGCTTAATAGCAATGAACAGAACCACTATAGCCACCGCTGTATCGTGGAGAGGCTGGCGGAAGTCTTCTAGGTGAAGGAGATAGACCATTCGAACGACACCTCTGTAGTCTCCAATAGTCCCAGGGTGCTCACTGTGGTGGGTAATGTCGCAATGGGTAATGACAGCCATTGTGAGTGGTAAGGATGGTCCCTGTAATGGTAGTAGCTTTGGGACACTATGGGGGACGAATGTTGTGAAGAAAATGTACTCCTTTGGTCCATATGGCCATGGAGATGGCCTGCAGACTGGACAGTGAGGTGATGGGGGGATAGGTGACTGCTGTCCAGGTGGGGGGAGGAGGGCTTGAGTTCCTTCCCCTCAGAAGTGTGAGTCTTGCTTGCAGCGAGCTCCTGCATGTCAACTTGATCTGTTTGCTGAACACATGGAGCAGCCGTGTTGGCGGGAGGCAGTTGGGCGGACCGTGCAGCCTGTGGCAGAGGGCTAATTTCGCAGAGCCGCTTGAAAGGCAGCTCCATGTCCTGGTTCAGTGCCACATGGTGGGAACCATGAGCTGGCATCTGGGTTTGCTGGTGCGGCTTCTGTGAAGCGGAGGGGAGCACACGCAGGCTCAAAGTGCTGCCTCAGCACCGCAGCAGCCGTGCCTGGAGAGGCTCTCTGTGCCGAAGCGCTTGCCCAGGGGAAGGCTGGGGGTGGCAGCGACCTCGTCGGTGACAGCCCACCCACCCTTTGCCTCTGAGGGGTCGGGGAAGCCGATCTCCGAGTGGGGGGATCTACCCTTTTACTGTCAGGATCTGCATTAGGCTGTAAAGCTTTTTCAAAGAGCAGCATACGGAGCCTGAGCTCCCAGTCTTTGCTGGCTCTCGCAGTCGTCCCACAACAGCGGTCACATTTCTGGGGGACATGCGTCTCCCCACAGAGCAAATGCAGCTGCTGTGCCCACCAGAAGCAGGCATCGGGTCAGCGCAGGACGTGTCTTGAAGCCCTGGCTGGGAGGTTCTTGTTTGGCTGAAGGATCCCCCAGCGTGTGGGCTCGAGATAAGAGTGTCTCTGCAGCCTCCACCCCCTCCGGGCAGTAATCTTCTTCTTTTCCTTTGTCTTCTGTTGAGTGGTTTGTTGTTTTTCAAGCAGCTGAATGAGAGTGGAGCTGGGGCCACCGATGCAGTCCATGGGACAGGGAGAACAGCTCGTTGGTCTTTGTTCAAGTAGTTGCAAGAGGCTGATAAGAATGTTCTTATCTATTCACTGTCTTTTTTTCTCCTTTTTTTCCTCCTCCCCCCCTTCCCTTATTAATTCTTAGATCTGGATCAGGACTCCAGTCATCTGAAGAAGTGGGTTATGCCCATGAAAGCTCATGATACCATCTGTATGTTTTGTTAGTCTTTAAGGTGCTCCTAGACTATTGGTTGTTTTTTAAGTTTTTCTAGTTATTCATTAATTGCCATATTCAACTATTGCCTTTAGTGAATTCCTTTTTGGCACTTACTGTACCTGGGTCCTCATCTTATAATAACCTCTGCCCAGATGGACCCCTGCTTAGAGCTCCCTTGACTCTGCTGGGTCTCCATAAAGTCACAGGGCTCTGCCCATGTAGTGCACCCTCGCAGGACTGAGGCCTTAGATCTGCCTCCCCCCACCCTTCTCCCAAGAAGACTGGACAACCAAAAAAGTGCCAAGATTATCAAGATCCTGGCACCAAAAAAGAGAGGAAGGGTTGGCTAACAGACATTGTCCAGGACTGTGACTCAGGAAAAGTGGGTTTGGCTCAGCTACAGACTTTCTTTGTGCTTACTTGGGAGAGATTTTCAAAGGCAAAGAGGACAGGCACCAAATGCCCATTGAAAGTCCTTGGGAGTTGGGTCTGTAACTTTGATTTAGGCTTTTGAAAATATCCTATTTTAGCCTCTTCATTCCCAATTCCCCATCTATGCAATAAGAATAAGACCTATCCCAGGGGTGTGGTGGGGGTAAAGTCTACTGATGGTGGTGAGGTGCTCAAGCAGTGGGCCTTGCAACTGCGTGGATACAATTTGTATGCACATCCAATCTGCAAACATGGTATGCAGGTATCTGCAGGTTTGCGTAGCTGGGTGGCATACCATAAATGCCTAGATAGATACTGGGTGCAATGCAAATGAAACCTGATTAATGGGGGGGGGGGGGGAGTGACTGTTATTCAGACTGTTTAACTCAATCTGACCCAGAGCTGGAAGGAAAGATCTTGATTCAACACCCACCAAAGTCAGCCCGTGGCTGGAAGAGCTGATATCCTAGTTCTCAAAGTCCTTCAAGGACATAGGCAAGACACGATTTGATATTACTAAAGTAACAAGAAAAAAGCAGGTCCTCCCCCCCAAAAAATGCATTAAAAATGCATAGCCCCCTCCCACCTCTTTTGCAGTCATCTTAATATCAGCATGTATATTTTTAGCATGAATCTAGCATGTACCTGTTAAGGCTGCTATAATTTTCTTTGGGCCTGTCTAAAGAAGAGTTTTAAGAATTACCCAGTCACCCTCATATCAAACATAAACTATTTGTCTTCACTTTCAAGTAGGGATGTAAGACTGTAGCCATGTAATTGGTAACCTATAAGTGTGGTTATAAGCAGCTCCCAGTCTGGCTCCCAGGGAACCGGCTGCCACCCTGCACTGTATCAGAGGAAGCAGTGCGGGGCAGCAGCCAGCTCCCCGGGAGCAGGGTGGCAGCCAGGAGCTGGTACTCACTGGGAGCTGGCTTAAAAGCCGGTTGCCGAGGACTTGCCTGCTGCCTCTGATACAGTGGCAGCACTATGGGGCAGCAGATAAGAGTCAGTATGCGTGGGCAGCCAGCTGCCCGGGAGTGGTTGGCAGGTTTGATACAGGGAGTGGGCTGCCACCCTGCGTGTAACTGCTGAAATTACAGGAGATCAGCCACGAACAGTCTGGCTGTGCAGCGGGGCTGAGAAAGACTCCCGTCTGCCATGGCTCTGCACCACTCCTGGAAACACCTGGCATATCCCTGCCATCCTTAGGGGAAGGCAGAACAAGAGGTCTCCACACACTGCCCTTGCCTGCAGGCACCACCCCTGCAGCTCCCATTGGCTGGGAACAGAGAACCATGGCCAATGGGAGGTGTGAGGGTGGTGCCTGCAGATGGGGAAGGGGATAATGCATGGAGCTACCTTCCCTTCCCTACCAGGAGCTGTTGCTGAACAGGCTGGCCGCTTTCGGGGGTGGTGCAGGGCCAGAGCGCGGGTGAGCCTTAGAAAGGGTGGGAAGGAGGCGGGGCAAGTGTATTAGGTTTTGAGGTAGATCCTGGATTGCACTTAAATTCAAAAAGTGATTTAGTGCTTAAAAAAGGTAGGAGACCACTGCCCTAGACCCAGCGATTTTCACACTTTTTTTCTCATGACCCAGCTGAAGAAAATTGTTGATGCTCGCAACCCAGGATAATTTGATTCGAGTGTGGGTTCCAGAGTGGGGCTGAGGATGAGAGCTTTGGGCTGTAGGAGGGGGCTTTGGCTTTGGGGGTCAGGCCTGGAGCAGGAGGGGCTTGCTTTGAGTGGCTCCCACTCAGCAGTGCAGCTTCCTGCCTCTCCTGGCACCCCAGACCAGGCTGCACCCCCGAAGCAGCCAGCAGCCGGTTTCCAGCCAGTGGGAGCACGGAGCTAGTGCTCAGGGCAGGGACAGTGTACAGAGCCCTGTGCACTCTCCCTGCACACACACACCTAGGAGCCGGGCCTGCTGCCAGCCGCTTCTGCAGCACGGCACGGCGCAGTCTGCAGTGCCAGGACGGACAGGAAGCTGCTTTAGCACTGGTCCCCCGATTCCCCTGCAGCAATGAGACCCAGTGCCTGACATTCTGCGACCCATAGTTTGAAAACCGCTGCTCTAGACTAAGTTCCTTGGGGCGGTATAGTGCCTAGCATAATGCTGGTCCTGGTCTATGATGAGGTCTCTGAGGTGCTACATTAATACACGTAATTAATTATACTTATGTTGACAGGCTTATTCAGAAATGCAGTCGACAGCATTCATCCCTTCAGCACAAGAGGAACCTTAGAAGAAAAATGCCACTTATTTTCAAGTGTCCTCACTTTACATGCTTGTAAAAATAGATTATATTTAATAAAATATCTAAAAAAGCAGGTGTTACTTTACTTGTCTCCTGACATAGGTTGCTGGTTTGCATAATACATTGTGTATTTACCTTCAGGCCATCAGCCAAGTCCTTCAGAGTGTGCTCAATGAATAACTGCTTGCTTTTATTGTATTTTCATAGAAACTCCTATGGTTTCTTTGAAAAGCAAAGGATCCATATTATGCTGATAGCAGAACAAGCTGAAAAATGGTGCTAAAGGCAGATAAACCTCTGGAAAAGGTGATTACAAAAATTCTCCTAGCAGAGCTAAATGGTGGGAAAGTTAAGTTTAATGGGAAAAATGGCAGGGTGATAGAAAAGAAACACATAGTAAGCAGAAGATAGGAGGGTGGTTTGAAATGCCCCCGTCCAAGGTCAATATTTGGTTGGAAAACAAGCTAAAAGCTTTCTCGTTAATCTGTTTTCCTCTTCCATTATTAGGTGTGATTCAGTTGAGGAATTCAGGCTTTGGATTCTTGCCTTTGGTGACCAACTAACAACATTTTGATGTATTGAAAGGGAGAGATTTAAACAAAGATCACCAGAATGTGTTCAGGGGAATTCTCTCTTTCTATGTGGAGGCTGAATTATTTTCAGAAGTGAATGGAACTCCAGTGTTAAAGCCCCTCCTTAAGCTTTGATCCTGTCCTCCTGTCCCATACTATCACCATTTAAAATGCATGTCTTTTAATACTTCAGTCATCTGAAGAAGTGGGCTATACCCACGAAAGCTCACGATGCCATCTACGTGTTTTGTTAGTCTTTAAGGTGCTTCTAGACTCTTTGTTTTTTAAGTTTTTCCAGTTACAGACTAACTCAGCTACCCCTCTGAAGCTTTTGACCATTTAAAATGGGCACATTTGGGTGTGGGGAGGCTGAAATTTTCAAAACTGTCTAGGGGATGCTCAGCTCCCATTGACTCTAACGGCACTTGGGCATCTCAGACGGCTTGGAAACTCTTTGTTTTCTCTGGGGTTTTCTGATTTTTTATTATTTTAACTCTGCCCCCTGCCTCTGGTGATAACTACTAGGAATCGTTCACTAGGAGGGATGCAGAACTTAAACTAGCAAGGGAAGTGGTGGATTCTTGTCTCTTGATGTCTTCAAATCAAGACTGGATGCCTTTTTGGAAGATGCTTTAGTCATAAGCTGTTATAAGTTGTTAGGCTTCAGTATAGGAGCAACTGAGTGAAATTCTTGGCCCTGTGATATACAAGAGATCACTGACAAAATCTATGACTCTGCTGCACACAGATATGGGGAAGGGCTAAGAGAACATACTGGGATTTGTGGATAGATTTGAATTCTAACATTTATCTGCATGCACTCTGGCTACATTGGCTGTGTGAAATGTATCTGGTCTGAATGGTCACTCGGGAGAGGGAGGTGCGACAGCCCCCCCACTTACTGGCAGGAAGTGGAGTGACGCAGTCAGAGGAGTACAGCAAGCTGGAGATGCATTGCTCCGCTTCCCCTGCCTCTGTCAGTGAGTCCAGGGGGACTGGACCTGCGCTGCTGCCATTGGCTCTCCATCCCAGCTAGCCCACCGGGTTGCATTGCTCAGGGGAGGAGTTTGAGGGAACAGGCAGGGGCATGGGCAGAGCAAGGATGGGAAAGAGGTGAGGAGAAGATGGAACCTGGGGGGAGGGGGGGGCGGCCTGAGACCACGGGCATTGCCCCTGCTCTTCTTTAGCCTGGGGAGATGGTCACATGGCCAGCACCCCCTAGTGTCCACACCAGTCACCCCTGAAATCAAGTATGCCTCATTTCTGTAGACTGTGTATGTAGGTATCTACCAGGGTAACTTCTTGCCTTGGAGATTATCAGCAATCTGATGGCAGATGTAACAGTGGTCTCTGGGGCTTAGTAAGTATAGGCTGAGTTGCAGGGGGGGGGATGGGTGGGCATTTCCCTGGAAACTACAACCCTCAGGCAGGCAGTAGTGAGTTCCCTGGGGGTCATGAAGTTATTATACGGGGGGGGGGGGGGTCACAATCTGTCAGCCTTCTTCCCAAATCCTGCTTTGCCTCTAGCATTTATAAGTGTTTATATCGATAGATAGATAGATAGATAGATAGATTTGCATAAAGCATGAGTGGACCTTCACAAAATCTACAGTATTTCCTTCATCTACACTTTTGCACTGGTGATCCTTTTTACACAGGAAGCCTCTGAGTGTGAGCGGGTCACACTCAGAGGCTTCCTGTGTGAAAAGGATCACCAGTGCAAACGTTTAGACCAGTGGTCCCCAACATTTTGGGGCTGCTGGGCACTTGGGGGCAGGGTGCCCGGGGTGCAAAAATGGCTCGGGCCAGCTCTGGTCACTAGGCGGGTGCACAGAAATGCCCCGGCGAGCGCCATGGCACCCGTGGTCACCACGTTGGGGACCCCTGGTTTAGACGAAGGAAATGCAGTAGATCTTGTGAGGGTCCCCTCATGCTTTATGCAAATTAGCTTGTGACTATGAATATGCAAAATTTGAAGATGCTTTAGACAAAATACCTGATGTAACATATCCATTTTCATTTTACAGTCTGCTGAAACTGTATCTGTTTATAATTCTAAGTGTGCTAATGAGAGCCACTACTGGTGCCTCAGAAGCCTAACGGCTCAGTGATCAACTCAAGGACTTGTAAATGGCCTTGTTTGTCCTGTTAGCCCAACTGGTAGTCGGTGCTAAAAGGCATGTGACCATTAAGGGTGTAAGCAACTAGTCAACTAACAGATAAGCAAATGCTTATCGGGTAGTTGAGTAGGAACTCAACCAGTTGCTTCCCCCCCCTTGCTTCCTCTATCATCGAGAGGCAGCAATGGGAGGGAGCATGAGCTGGTGCTTGGGGGAGTAAGCTTAAAAGTCGGTTCTCCTCATCTCCATGTAGGGCAGGGAAGGCAGAGGACAGCAGGGAAATGGTGCATGCAGCGATTGAAACAGACCCACTCGTGCAGGTCTCACTGCTGCTCCTCTCCCTTTGAAATGTGCAAAAGCCACCTGCAGCTCTTGTACATTTCAAAGGAAGAGGCACAGAGGGGAACCCATGCCAGCAGGGACTACTTTGCTCTTGGCGTGGGTTCCCGCTGCCTCTCTCCCTTTGAAATGTGCAAGAGCAATGGGCAGCTCTTGTACATTTCAAAGGGAGAGATGCAGTGGGATAGTTAGCACCCCTCTTATCGACTAATCGAACAGTCGATGGAAATTCCATCAACTACTCAATTAGCTTACTAATCGAAATTTGACATCCCTCGTGACCATTCCACCTGGTTCTGAAATCCATTTTGAACCTGCTGTTTTTCCATTGAAGGGGGAGATGCCAAACAAAAGATTCCCACTCTGTGGGAAAGTCTATTTAAGCAATGGGAAGCCATCAGCTGGCTTTAGAAACTGCCTGGCACACTATAAGAGAAAACAAATAACTTTGAAGGGCTGGAGCCCCAAGTCAGAGAAAATCTGATAAGAAATTTATACTTGAAATAAGAACTGCTTTTAGGGTAAGAATTTGCATGTAACAAGTTTTTTAGTGCATTCAATCTAGTTATGCATTTTCTATTCATTTTAATTTAGTAACTTACTTTGTCTATTTTCACTTGCAACTATGTAAATCCTACTTTTTATACTTAATAAATACTCTTTTGTTTATCATCAGCCCAATGTAAATAATTGTTACCTGGGGGAGCTACCAAGGTGCATATCTCTGTTTCATTGATAAAGGGAGCTTGCCCGATGAGCTTTCGCTGTGTGAAACTTTTACACAGAGAAAGATGGATTTATTTGGGGGGTTTGATCCTTTTCGGGGGTTAGTTTCTTAGATGCTATGCCCTTGAACTGAGTTCTCCCAGAGCCGAAATAGTTCATTGTCTGCATTACTCTGCAGAGGGGTGATAACCACAATTCTATGCCTTGTCTGGAGGAGACCAGAGGATCTGGCCTGACAAGACAGGGTGTTGGGGAGCTCCAGAAAGCAAGAAGGCAGGTATCAGTGACACGATCAGCACATCGGGGAACAATCCCAAAGGGACTTCTGCGATCGCACCTTGTTTCAGGTCTAAACTTCCTAAAGGTGCATAATACAGATAATACATTTCCACAGGAAAAATTGTTAAAGGGAGTAGATATGGATTAATCTGAGAACTGAAAGAGGGATAAAGAACTGGTTGAAGGGAAGATCAACTGGTCATACGGAAAGGTGAACTCTCAGGCTATCTCAAGGTTACTAGTGGAGTTCTTCAGGGACCAGCTTTGGGGCCAATCTTATTTAATATTTTTATTACTGACTGGCACAAAAAGTGTGTGTGCTAATAAAATCTGCAGACGATTCAAAGTGAAGAGGTATTGCCAATATGGAGGAGCACCAGACTATCATACAAGAAGTTCTGGATGACCTTATCAACTGGAGTAATAGAAATGGGATGATATTTAACAGTGAGAAGCTCGAAGTCATGCATTTAAGGACTAACAACAAGATGTTTTGCTATACAAGGGAGACATATCAGTTGACAGTGAAGGAGAAAGAGCTGGGGATATTGGTTGATCACACGATGACAATGAGCCATCAATGTGATGTGGCTGTGAAAAAGGCAAACACAGTCCGAGAATGTGTATAGGCAAGGTATTTCCAGTAGTCACAGGGAAATGTTAGTACCATTATACAAGGCACTGGGGAGACTTAATCTGGAATATTATGTGCAATTTTGGTCTCCCATATTTAAGAAAGATAAATTCAAACTGGAACAGGTGCAGAGAAGGACTACTAGGACAATCCGAGGACTGGAAAGACTACCTTTTGAGAGGGGCCTCAAAGAGCATGGCTTGTTTAACCTAAATTTAAATACATCAGAGGGATAAATACAGTAATTCCTCACTTAACACGTGCCCGCTTATCACATTTTCACGATAGTACAATTTGGGGGGGGGGGGAACATTTTTCGAACAACACGACCCGTCCCCACAATAACACAATTTCCCCTAGGACCGGCCGGTGACCGGCAGCTGCGTGAGGCTTTCCCTGCAAAGCGGCAGAGGTTCTCCGCTCGCCGTGCTGTTCCCCGGCGACCCCCTCTGGCCCAATGCTTTGCTCCCTCTCCTCTGCCCCCACTTGCAGCTGGATTTCCCCAGCTCACCGGTCACCAGCAGCTGCACAGGGCTTCATTTGCCTCCTTACAAAGCGGCAGAGGTTCTCCGCTCACTCCGCAGTTCCCCGGTGACCCGGAGGCAGCTGCGTGGGGCTTCGTCTGCCTCCTTACAAAGCAGCAGAGGTTTGCTGCTCGCTGCACAGTTCCCCGGTGACCTCCTCTGGCCGGACGCAAGGCCTCCGGCCAGAGCGGGTCACCGGGGAACTGCGCAGTGAGCGGAGACCCTCCGCCACTTTGTAAGGAGGCAGACGAAGGCCCGCGTAGCTGCTGGTGATCGGCGAGCTGGGAAAACCCAGCCACCAGGTGCAAGCGGGGGGCAGAGGAGAGGGAGCAAGGCATCCGGCCAGAGGGGAGGGTCACCGTGGAATGGTGCGGCGAGTGGTGAACCTCCAGAGGCAGGGTAAGCCCCGCGCAGCTGCTGGTGACCAGCTAGCTGGGGAAACCCAGCCGCCGGCTGCAAGCACCCTCCCCTGTCCTCTCCTTCCCTTCCCCAGAGCCAAACACCTCCCCTCCCTGCTATAACCCAGTCCCCTTTCTCCCCCAACCTTATGTCCCGGTCCCAGCTGATAACAAATGCAGGCTGGAGCTGCACGTGCGCTTGAAACACAACCCCCACCTTTTCCATTATTTTCAATGGGAAAATTGACCCCGCATAACACATTTTCACTTAGCACAATCATTTTCTGAAACGTATCTACCGTGTTAAATGAGGAACTACTGTACTAGGGAGGGAAGGAGTTATGTAAATTAAGCACCAATGTGGACCCCAGAACAAATACATATAAACTGGCCTTCAGCAAGTTTAGATGTGAAATTAGATGATGGTTTCTGATAATCAGAAGAATGAAAGTATGGGACAGCCCTCAAGGGGATCGTGGAGGAAAAAACGCAACTATCTTCAAGACCGGGCTTGATAAGCTTATGGAGGGGATGGTACAATGGGACAACCTATAATGGTGCGTAGCTCATTGGTGATTACCTGTAGCAAAATTCCCTATGGCTGGAGACAGGACACTAGATGGGGAGGGCTCTTGAGTTACTACAGACAATTCTTTCCCAAGTGTCTGCCTGGTAGGTCCTGCCCACATACTCAGGGTCTAGCTGATCATGATATTTGTGGTCAGGAAGGAATTTCCCCCCAGGTCAGATTGGCAGAGACCCTGAGAGATTTTCACCTTCTTCTGCAGTGGGACATGGGTCACTTGCAGGTTTAAATTGTAACTTGAAGTCTTTAAATCATCATTTGAGGACTTCAGTCACTCAGCCAGAGGTTAGGGGTCTATTCTAAGAGTGGGTAGGGAAGGCTCGATAGCCTGTAATGTCTCTCTCTCTCTCTCTCTCTCTCTCTCTCTCTCTCTCTCACACACACACACACACACACACACACACACAGGCTGTGTCTAGACCGGCCAGTTTTTCCGGAAAATCAGCCACTTTTCCGGAAAAACTTGCCAGCTGTCTACACTGTCCACTTGAATTACCGCAAAAGCACTGACGATCTCATGTAAGATTGTCAGTGTTCTTGCGGAAATACTATGCTGCTCCTGATCGGGCAAAAGTCCTTTTGCGCAAAGCTTTTGCGCAAAAGGGCCAGTGTAGACAGCTCAGATTTGTTTTGCTCAAAAAAGCCCCCATCGCGAAAATGGCGATCGGGGCTTTTTTGTGGAAAAGCGCGTCTAGATTGGCACGGACGCTTTTCCGCAAAAAGTGCTTTTGTGGAAAAGCGTCAGCGCCAATCTAGAATAGTGATAGAAATGTAGCCGTGTTAGTCTGGTGTAGCTGAAACAAAATACAGGACTATGTAGCACTTTAAAGACTAACAAGATGGTTTATTGGATGATGAGCTTTCATGGGCCAGACCCACTTCCTCAGATCAAATAGTGGAAGAAAATAGTCACAACCATATATACCAAAGGATACAATTTTTAAAAAATGAACACATATGAAAAGGACAAATCACATTTCAGAACAGAAGGAGGATGCGGGGGCGAGGGGGAAGGAAGGTAAATGTCTGTGAGCTAGTGGTATTAGAGGTGATAATTGGGGAAGCTATCTTTGTAATGGGTAAGATAGTTGGTATCTTTGTTGAGACCGACACGTAGGGTGTCGAATTTTAGCATGAATGACAGCTCAGAGGATTCCCTTTCGAGTGCAGATTTAAAAGGCTTCTGGAGCAGGATGCAGGTAATTAAGTCGTTGAGGCATCCTGCTCCAGAAGCCTTTTAAATCTGCATTTGAAAGGGAATCCTCTGAACTGTAAATCATTTCAGTCACCTACAAGCTGTCTTGACTACCATCCCAGTTTAAAGATATTATGTCTTATGGTAGCTTTCTGGATGAAACTGTCATCAGTCTTATTTATATCTAGGTTCCCTGGTATTATTTTGATGCCTGTTAAGGAGAGCTTCATCATTCAGTTGTGTCTGTCCCACTGATGGCTGGAGATCATTTTTAAGTGTTTTGAAGCAGGAGAGCAAGAATTCCACAGGTCAGGATGATACAGGTGCAGTGAGAAGGATTTGTATGAAGTTGAAGAACTCTGGAAATGCAGGGCTTCCAGGGAACTGGAAATGACTCTAAGCTCTCTTTCTTGATGGGAAATAGCTAATTTAGGCACCATCGTTTTCGTAAAATGAGGTTTTCCTAGTTCGAACTAAGCGCTCCGCTAGTTCGAATTAAGTTCGAACTAGCGGAGCGCTAGTGTAGCGCCTATGAAAGTTAGTTCGAACTAACGTCCGTTAGTTCGAACTAACTCTGTAGTGTAGACATACCCACAAAGAGGTGTCTTGGGGTGTTTGTTCCTCCTTTTTATAGTTTCAGTCCCCCTCTTGTAACACATTTCCATCTGAGCCTCAGGAGACAAAGAATCTAGATGGAAGGACAGTCCCTGCTGAGGTTTCATAGAATATTAGGACTGGAAGAGACCTCGAGAGGTCATCGAGTCCAGTCCCCTGCCCTCATGGCAGGACACAATACTGTCTAGACCTTCCCTGATAGACATTTATCTAACCTACTCTTAAATATCTCCAGAGATGGAGATTCCACAACCTCCCTGGGCAATTTATTCCAGTGTTTGACCACCCTGACAGTTAGGAACTTTTTCCTAATGTCCAACCTAAACCTCCCTTGCTGCAGTCTAAGCCCATTGCTTCTTGTTCTATCCTCAGAGGCCAAGATGAACAAGTTTTCTCTCTCCTCCTTATGACACCCTTTTAGATACCTGAAAATGGCTATCCTGTCTCCCCTCAATCTTCTCTTTTCTAAACTAAACAAACCCAATTCTTTCAGCCTTCCTTCATAGGTTTTTTTTTCACCTGTTGGAAATTCATTTTCCCTCTCTGCTTGATGATTCTATTTACTGTACTGCTTAAATTAGAATTAAGGCATGAGCACATTCCTTCCTTTGTTTATAGAGAGACAGTGAGTGTGTAAGACCTTGTTTAAGATCAGCATCTGTAGAGGAGGGAGACAAGCTTTTGAGCCACACAGAAGTGGGATGACCATATAGCAAGTGTGAAAAATTGGGAGAGGGGCAGGGAGTAATAGTGCCTATATAAGATAACGCCCCAAATGTTGTGGCTGCCCCTATAAAATTGGGATATCTGGTTACCCTTCACAGAGGTCTTCTTCGGCTCTGGGACAGGAACTCCCAGCATCACAATAGAATACAAGGTGGAACCGACTGGTGAACTGGTCAGAGTGTTTTGATGAGACCTCTAGGGATGACATTTGGTTAATGCATTTGCTCAGGAATTGGATGTCATTGTTACATTTTGCTTCCCTTTTTTTGTGGAGTTTCAGACCTGACTTCTGCCTCCGCAGAACTCTGGGGTGTGGAACATCTGTTGACATCTTATAACTTCACATACAATCTTGTCACACATATTTTACCAGGACAATACTGACCAGTAAATTCTGCAATTTAAAGTGATATCTTACAAGACATACTTTGTACAGAGATTATTACAATAGTGTATAGGGAGTGGACACAAATGAATGTTCTGTTACAGAGAGAAGATGCCAAATATGCTGAATAATCACATTTAAAATGACTTCGAGTTGACTGATGAATTCTGTGTTTCATTCTATATTCATTCATTGTTTGGACTTTTAAAACTTTTTTTTTACTCCACTCCAGTGTATCTCATGGAGTGTTTTTTACCCATGAAAGCTTATGTCCAAATACATCTGTTAATCTTTAAGATGCCACAGGACTCCTCATTGGTTTTTGCAGATACAGACTGACACAGTTATCTCTCTAAAACTTTTTTGCATGACTTGCAGAAAGATGCATCAACGACTGATATTTATAGAAAGGCTTTCACCCTGATCTAGCTCAAAGACTTTGTTATGCAGAGGGCAGCACTGAAATGCAGCCACCTCTGGGGTGGAGAGTCAACAGGTGTTATTTATAATTAGTGCTTACAGGCTGCAATCTGGTCTGGAACCTAATGTGCAGGGACTGTACAAACATAGAGAAAAGGAAAACATAGAGAAAACTTCCTGCCCCAAAGAGCTCACAGTCTAACAAACAAGGTCTTGGCAGATGGATGAGGCAAAATGGGTTCATTGTTATTGTGACGCACCCTCCCCACCCACATGGTTTATGAAATGGACTCATGGACATGAATATACATAACTCAAAGGTGGTTTGAGCAAATTATTTCATGTAACCCATCGATCTTCATGTCATGATCTGCTGGTTCTGTTTTTCTTACTCTGTTGTATGTATCATTTGTGTGTGTAAAATTAGACACATGGAGTGGGGAATAATTTGTGAGTTTCAAATGTGTAAATGGGAGACATGGAGAGTGTTACCTACAACTTCTAGATGAGCCACTGTTAATCTTTTGTCCTTAAGTCTGAGCAGTGGTTGGTAGGGAGTGGCCTCAACTCCTTAACAAAAGGAATAGGAAAGCAGAGGCCTAGGTCTTTTGGCTGGGTTGCACCTGAAGGAAGGAGCCAGAGACCCCAGGGTGGGGAAGAGAGCCGTGGTTTAGAGTGGCAGCCGGAAAAGAGGTTTTAGGGTGAGTTTGATTAAGTTTGCACTGAGGTTTCTTAGGGTTGCTAGGTGTCCGGTTCTCTACCGGACAGTCCAGTATTTGCACCCTCTGTCCGGTAGAAAAATTCAGAAAATACTGGCCACGTGCAATGTCCAGTATTTTCTGAATTTCCAGCTGGCCGCCGGATGGAAGCCTGGCAGGGGTGGCTGAGCAACTTGGAGGCGGGGTCGCGATTGGCGCTGCGAGCCCTGTGGTCGTGTGCAAAAGCCACTCCCCCCGCCTGGCTTCTGCACACAACCAGAGGCTCCCAGCACCAACTGCGGCCCTGCCTCTCAGCTGGGAGCCTCTGGTTGCGTGCAGAAGCCGGGCGGGGGGAGTGGCTCCTACTAGGAACTAGAGGGAGTGCCTGCTAGGGGTGCAGCCTGTTGGACTCTGGCTGCGGCCAGTGGCTGCACCACCCCCCGCCAGCTCTGCTTCCTGTCCCCCTTCCTCCGCCCCCTCCTCCTCCCCCCGAACTCCCCCAGCTCTGCTTCCCGCCCCCACTTCCTCCCGGCCCCCCTTCCTCCCAGCCAGCCCCCGACACTCCCCCCCCCCCCCCGCCCGCCAGCCCTGCCTCCCACCTCCCCTTCCTCCCGGACAGCCCAGCCCCCCTCCCAGCTGGTCTCTCTCTCCCTCTCCTCCCACCCATGATCAAGTGTGTCCAGTTTTTTTGGGGGGGGGTCTACTTGGTAACCCCTAGTTTCAATGTAGAATTATTCAAGCGGTTTTGTTTCTTTTTATTTGTAACCTACTTTGCTCTGCCTACTTTCACTTATTACTACTTAAATCCTACGGCTTCAACTTTATAAAACCATTTTTATTTTCTATCAAACCCAGTGTAAGCGATTGTTACCTGGGGGGGCAACCAGTGTGCACATTCCCCCTTTCATTGCTAAAGGGAGCTTACCTAATTCTTTGGGGTTTGATCCTCTCTGGGGAGTGCTCTCCCAGGAGGCTGGGCCCTAAACTGCACTCTCCTTGGACCTGAAATGGTTCAGTGTCTGTACTGCTTCTCGGCGGGGGCAGGGACCTCAGCTCGGGGCCTTGGCTGGGGGAGACCAGAGGAGCTGGCCCAGCAGCACCGGGCAGTGAGGAGCCCCAGAAAGCAGGAAGGCGAGTGGCAGTGGCCGTGTCAGCACCCCCAAGGGGTCGTCTGTGACCGCACTCCATCACAGTTATGCTGTGGAAAAGAGTGATAAAAACAACAGGATGTGTGCAATTCTTTGGTGACTAACAGACACTCAGTGTAACACCACCATAGGGTGGGGAAGTGAAACAAGGATGTAGTTTTGGCCAGTTATACCAGAACAAACCTCTTTTATTACCAGACATGCTATGGGATCTTTAAGGTCAAACAAATCAGCCTTAACTCTCTTCTGAAAGCATCACCTACTGCGAGGTGTTTCTGGCTTGTAATCCTGTGCTTAGACCACTCGCCCATACTTCTCTCAACTGTAGACTGAGTCTCTCAAAGGAAGTGGTGAAAGTGTAACAATATGGTTTTTCTGTAACCATGTTGGAAGGCCTGAACTAAAGCCTTCTTCTGCAGCCAGACTGAAGAGAGCAGCCATTAGCTGTAAAGCCTGGAGTCACATACTCACAGTCCATCTAAATTGCATTAAAATAGTGTCACACTAGGCTGTGAGAAGGTGACCTTGTCCTTATGGCGCCCACAGTCACCAGATAAAGAAACAGATCTCAAGATGGGTAAAGAAAACTTAATTAACAGCGTTTCGTCTGGCAAGAAACTGCTTATCAATAGTTGAGGAATCCTCATTCTACAATTATTGTCCTCGCACTGTCCTATTGTTTGTCTGTGTGATATACCTAACTCAGAGAGCTGGAAGGGACCTTGAAAGATCGAGTCCAGTCCCCTGCCTTCACAGCAGGACCAAGTACCATCCCCAAGAGGGATCTGCCCCAAATTCCTAAATGGGCCCCCTCAAGGATTGCACTTACAACCTTGGGTTTAGGGGGGTAATGCACAAACCACTGTGAGTGTTTCTGTCTGATGTATAATTAATTTTGCTAGGTGTAACTCAACCAAGGTGGTGGGTGTGATTGGTTAGGTAAGTCTGTTACAGTATGTTATGATTGGTTAGTAAAATTATACTAAAATAATTGGTTAAGGTATAGCTAAGCAGGACTCAGATTTCACTATATAAACTGGGGTTCAAGAAGGAAGCCAGCAGAAGAGCAAAAGTAAAAAAAGCAGAAGGAAAGAAAGGAACACCAAGAAGAAGGGGGAAGACCTGGAAGAACTCATCTCCAATACACAGCCTAAGACCAGAGCTGCCAAGATCCTTCTGCATGATCCTGGTGTGCAGCAGCTAAGATCCAGAGACACTGATCTTGCCTGGCCAACAGGGGAAGGCTGCCTGCCTGTATCAGGATTGGTAAGCATGACACTATGTGCTTAGCATGTGTATTCTGCCTGCTTGGGAAGTGTCAATGAATAAGAATATTACTGTGTGAGGCTCTTTCAGTGGCAAAAGATCCTGCAAACCCGTAGGAAGTTCTGCCCTGAGCCCTTAGGAATTGGGCTGGGGTGGGTGTGTAAATTAACAGGGTTGCACCTTCAGCCCTAGGAACTGGGTAAAAGTGTATATCCCTAAAGTGTGGCAGGGATAGAGAAATTTGTGTGGGTAACAAGAGTCACAAATCTGCACGATAAAGCAATGGAAATAATACCCCATGAGTCCTTACACTCATTTTACATACGTGTAAATGGAGGCACCAAGAAGTTGTCCCATAGGTCACTCGGTAAACCCATGACAGAGCCAGGACTGGAACTCACATCTCCTGACACTTTGCTCATTCCACCAAAAGTACAATCAGTGAGTTGTGATCAGCATGGTGAAAAACCCTGGACTTCTTTAGAAGACACAAGAGAAAAATGTATCTCCTGGTGTGCCATAAAATCCCCCCTTCCTTCCTCTATTAGGTGCAATTTAGAGATAGTCTATTCATTGTTCTAGAGGAGGGTCACTCACCACTAGTGTTCCCTGAAAGCTGAGGGGTTGGGTGGCCACCTAGGATAGATTAAAATGCCACTTTGCTGATTAGCAGAGTGCTCAGAGCTTGCAGCAGCTGACAACATATGTTTCTACTGATGGTGCACATCCACACATGCCTCAGTGCACAGAAAAATTATTCCACACATGGAGAGAAAAAATTACCATTACTGGTCACCACTCTTAAGTGCTCATTGAATCATCCAGCCTGTGAATAAGACCTGATAGTTAAATCTCAAAGGGCTTGATAACCTTTGGAAGTGCCACCATTTCTGCTAGCCAACCAGTTCCTCCTGGGTTGATTCCCTCCACTCCTGCTAACAGGCAGCTAAATCACATCTTGGATATTTTCAACCAAACACACCAGGCTCTATTATATCCAAATCCTGCAACCTATGACCACATTATCAGCTGGGCATTTTGTTCAACATCACTGCAGCTGCCTCTTGCATCTTGGCAGGCTTGAGATAGTCATTGCACTAGCATAGCCAGGACAGCAAAGCCTAAGGTATGGAAAATAAAGGACAAATGGGCACATTGAACCCCTGGGCGGCTGCGTCACTGTTTTTAATGGATTGTTGTGTGTACATGTCATAAGGTAGCTCATAGAATCCTAGGGCTGGAAGAAACCTCAGGAGGTTATGGAGTCCCCTGCCCAAAGCAGGACCAATCCCAACTAAATCATCCTAGACCAAGGCAAGCCAGTGGTAAACTGATTTAAGTATGTCCACATAGGGATTTGCTGCAATTTAATTTTAAAACTTATTTTAGTTAAACCAGTGCAAGTTTTGTGTGCAGGCGAGTGCATGGACTTGTAAGACAGATGATGATATGTTCCGACTTACTCCTGCCAACTTCCTGCTCCCCCTTATCCTGACATGGAGGCTTTCATTTTTGTTTCTATTCAAAACAATCTACCAAATTCTCCTCCCACACAATCTCAAATCCATGGCTGCATCTAGACTGGCAAGATTTTCCGCAAAAGCAAGTGCTTTTGCAGAAAAACTTGCCAGCTGTCTACACTGGCTGCTTTGAATTTGTGTAAGAACACTGACGATCTCATGCAAGATTGTCAGTGTTCTTCCGCAAATACAATGACTCTCCTATTCAGGAAAAAGCCCTCTTGCGCAAATGCTTTTGCACAAGAGGGCCAGTGTAGAACCGTTTTGCGCAAAAAAGCCCCGATGGTGAAAATGGCGATCGGGGCTTTCTTGCGCAAAACCGCGTCTGGATTAGCACGGATGCTTTTCTGCAAAAACTGCTTTTGCGCAAAAGCGTCTGTGCCAATCTAGACGCTTTTTTCCACAAATGCTTTTAACGGAAAAACTTTTCCGTTAAAAGCATTTGCGGAAAATCATGCCAGTCTAGACATAGCCCATGTGTGTGGCGGGGGAAACAGCTTGCTTAGAACAACATCATTAGGAGACAACATCTTTCAATAGATTCCTTTGCCTTGGTCTTGTTCTTTGCTCACATTCTTTCAGTCTCACCCTTGCTTTAAAATAGATGGCCCAGTAGTTTCAGCTTTGGCAGGGGCCACATGTAACCCAGAAGCACTGAGACTATGAAGTTTGCTCTCCAGCCTTAGTTCAGGCACAGTTGGCTTTTCACTCATGTAGAGAAAGCACAGGGCTTTAGCTCCTAAGGTTGCAGGTTTACTCCTACCTGCTGATGATGGGCTTTCTACAAATTACATACAGATGAAATGAGTTTGGGGCCTCAGTTTACTGAAAGGTGACATGATTTTGACCTGTCATTTGACCAGCAGCTGTCAGGGGAGGAATACTTACGAATAACTGTTCCCATTACACCCATTTGCTTAAAGAATCCAAAATACTTTCCAGTGCAGGTACATCAGCTCTCAGTTCCACCATCATCAAAAAGCATCCAGTCCTGGGGTGTAACACTACAACATCCTGGATCCAGCACAGGGCAACACTGCCTAACGTTTAAAACAAAAAGCATAGAAGAATTCTGGATCCATTTGAAACATCCGGGGAAATGTAAGGAGATAAATGGCAGACCGGAACGTAGCCAGGACACCAAGGGTAAAATCCCTTCTCAAGTCCCTTTGAACAAGTCAGTTAGTCTCCGAGTCTCAGCTCTGCAGTTGTGCAATGGGAATAATAGCATGGCCCTGCTTCCCAGGGGTATCCTGAGTAGTAATACATTAAAGATTGTGAGGCGCTCAGTTGCTATAGTGATGGAGACCATGTAAGTATGATAGATGACAGATATCCCCTTAAGGAAAGCAAAACCACACTTCTGTATACGATGCCTTCCAAAGATCAGGGCTATATTAAGCATCACAGCACCCTTATCACCTCACTGTTATTTCCTACTTTTACACAGGCCCAGCCAAAGAGTTCGCAGGGCCCAAGGCACTGGGGCTGAGCTGCACAGCCGTGCGGCTCCAAGTCAAGGCAGCGAGTGAGCGGCCGGATGGGTGGGGCCAGGAGCTGGACAGCTCGGGGCCCAAGGCAACCACCTCGCTCGCCTTGTCCAAAGGTTGGGCCTGCTTTTACAGGTGGGGAAACTGAGGCCACCAAGACAGAATCACTAGGTAGGTGAAAGGGCCCCTCTATTGAGGACTGCCCTAGCCTTCCATCCCCAGGTGCCCTTTAAGGAGGGCAGGGGGGCTGCAGCTCCCCCCCACATTCATATGGGAACATTGCTGGCCGTGCCCCTTCATCAGGGAGCGAGGGGAAAGTGCACAGTTTGCTGTATTTCTCACTCTGGCTGGGGAGCACAGGGGGCAGAGGTACCTGGACGTGCCCCAGCTGGGAGACTTTCATTCACCCCTCCCTCAGCAATGCCTGCTGGAGCTGCAGCAGCCATGGAGAGGCGCTTCTCACCTGGCCCCAAGCTTCTGCAGTGAGAGAGGGCTGGAGTTGTCGTCTCTCCCCAAGGCAGCTGCATACTGAATCCTTCATCCCCAGCCCCACTCCAGAACAATGATTTAAATGAAGAAAAACAAAAATGAATTGAATTAAGGACCCGAGCAATGCCGAGTAAATCTTCTTGTGTATAATAATAAATATGTTTTGAAAAAGATGTTTAATGGCAAAGGTACATTCAAGGACTCTGTATGACACACATAGGTCAGGCTCTGTCTAGATTACAAGCGTCTTGCTCAAAAAGCTTTTTGTGGAAGAGATCTGCAAAAACTTCTTGCGCAAGAGTGCATCCACACTGCAAAAGCTCATCGAAAAAGCAATGTGCTTTTGTGCAAGAGAGCATCCAGACTGCATGAACGCTCTCTAGAAAGAAAGTGCTGATAGGTAATCACAGAATGGCCACCAGGGCACCTATGCTTTTTTCGATAGGGGTTTTTTGTGGAAAAGGAAGCAGGTCCCCATCCACACACATCTTTTTGTGCAAGAGCTCTTGTGCAAAAAGGAATTATTCCTCGTAGAAAGATAAATAACTCTTGCACAAAAATCCTTCTGTTCTGTCGATTTACTTGCACAAAAACGTGCTTGAGGTGTGGACGCTCCGCAAGTTTTTGTGCAAAAACTCTGTAGTCTAGAGGTAGCCTCAATGAGCACCTCGTGTGACCAGCTGAACTCTCCTCCCCAAGGATCCCTAGAACTTTCCCTTTGGGTTGTCCGATGTGTAACTCCGGTCTGTCTCTTTGGTGTGTCTATCAATGAGAAAAGGTCCACGGAGCCCAGACTGAATCTGGATTACAGCCATGCCAGAAAACACCACAATGCAGCTGGCTCCCACTGAACTCAATGGGAGTTTTGAACTCAATGTGTATAGAGTGGACCCACATGTTGCTCTCTTGCTTTGCCCGAAGTCAGGATTGTGAAATTTTGGTTTCTCTAGCGAGAGATTAAATAATGGTGCTCTCAGACGTCCCCTCCCAAACTCAGTTATGCAGCTGACACACAACGTCCTGGATACCCCGTCCCTCAGCCTTACTCAGGGCAGCACTCCTTGCTCACAGCAACCATGCCAAGAAGTCCATTAGGATTACTGGCTTCCGGCATGCAGAATCAAATCCCAAATGCACATGGGCAAAACCTGATACCCATGTGCACAAAGTCCTTCACTGAGAAGGAGGGGGAGAGAGTCTATTTATTTTGGTTCATAAAACACTTCCCAAGCAGGAGAGTGAAAAGGGAGGGAGAAGGAGGAGGGTTACAAGATTCCTTACGCAAAGTAACAAAGCTGGACATGAGTCAACAGGGTTCGCTTGTAGCCAAGAAGGTTAACAACATATGGGCTCCCCATTATATAAAATATGTAGATGCACTGGAGAGGGTCCAGCGGAGGGCAACAAAAATGATTAGGGGGCTGGAGCACATGACTTATAAGGGGAGGCTGAAGGATTTGGGCTTGTTTAGTCTAAGGAAGAGAAGAGTGAGGGGGGATTTGATAGCAGCCTTCAACTTCCTGAAGGGGGGTTCCAAAGAGGATGGAAAGAGGTTGTTCTCAACGGTTACAAATGACAGAATGAGGAGCAATGGTCTCAAGTTGCAGTGGGGGAGGTTTAGGCTGGATATTAGGAAAAACTATTTTGCTAGGAGGGTGGTGAAGGACTGGAATGGGCTACCAGGGGAGGTGATGGTATTTCCATCCCTAGAGGTTTTTAAGTCCCATCTTGACAAAGCCTTGGCTGGGATGATTTAGTTGGGATTGGTCCTGCTTTGGGCAGGGGATTGAGTCAATGACCTCCTGAGGCCTCTTCCAATCCTATGATTCTATGAGTACTGTAGAAGCTGTAGAAACCATTTTCATATTTAGCTAGAAGCCATCTTGTATATCAGAAACCATTTCAGCTTTTCTCTCAAGCACGTAGACCAGAGTGAACTTTCTGTCACCCCGTGAGAAGAGGCCTACAAGATGGGCTATTGGTATGTGTTAATTGGGCTGGTTGGGACAGGAGATGTACTCCCTCGTACCTGTCTGCCATCTTGTTGATAAGGCTTTGTTTTTCCAAATTTAATTAAGGATTTCTGTAATTGGATGCCCTGACGTCAGACTGTTTGGCTAAGGGTATAAAGATACTAGGATTAATTGTATTAGCAGCCTTACTGGGCCCGGCTCTGCTGTGACCACGTTTGGCTCATGCTGTGCTTTATTAATTAATAAAGCTGTTTGTTAGTTGCCTAAACACAGAGGAGCGTGTTTTTGCTTCGACAGTACCATTATGTTAAATAGCTTAGATCCAATGCCACTGTCACCCATAACCGTCCTCAGGTCCAGTCCCCAGGGTAATCACCCATGAACCTTGCAGTACAGCCCACAAGCCCTGGCAGAGCAGGGTGGGAAAAGTTCTGGAGGTGAGGGGCTCTCCTGGAAAATGTTCAAAGACCCTTCCTATCTAGGCCCCCAGCAGCAGCCACATGTCTAAGAACACCTCTGAATTGCTAACCTCAATCACACATAGTGGTGTCACATTATTGGATTTTAAAGTGAGCAGACAGATCACTGTTGCACCCACTGGTGGCATTTGCCCCAAATTCTGTTCATATCACAAAGTTCTGAATAAAGACATTGGTGGGATGGTACGCTACATTCCACGTCCTAATGACATAAAAAAACCAAACAATGGATACTTAAGAACAATTTCCAACTTCTCTATCAGCTTCATGTAGCATGGAGATTCTAATAGACTATTTCTTTCCTTTTTTTTTCTTTCTCTTCTCCCCATCCCTTATTTATTTTGAAACTGGATCTTTAATAACTCCATTCACCTGAAGAAGTGGGTTGTGCCCGCAAAAGCTCACAATACCATCTACATGTTTTGTTAGTCTATAAGGTGCTGCAAGAATATTTGTTTTTTAAATTTTTCCAGTTACAGACTAACTCCGTTACCCCCTGAAGCTTTTGAATTTACTGTGTTAGTCGACAGGATCTTCGTTTAAAATTTGCTTTAAAACTATGTCATTCGTGTGTTGCTGAAGATTATAAAATCGCATCTCTAAAAAATCGCTCCTACCTCAGCTGATGTTGGGCATAGAGGCACTAGTTTAATACTGCTGAGTAGGGCCCCATAAATCCTAATGATAGCCTTGCCACCTGGGTCCTTCTTCTCTATAAGAAGGAGTGAAACCATTGCTGAGTTGTCGCACCTCTTCCTGCTAAGGACTACACATCCTCACCAACCATCCCTCCTTACTCACCACAGCAAGCAATCTCACAGAATCACCTGGGACACTATAGTCTCCAAAGCTTCTCCTACCTTGCTCACCACTGTGCTAGCTGAGCACCTTCCCATAGCAAGGCAAGTAGCATCTGGAGTGGGCTGTAAATTCTCTCCTCTTCTTTCCCTGCCAACAGCACTCGTGCAGCATGGCTCCCACAGGCAGCTCTCAACCCAGACCGACCAGGGTTAAGGAGATCTGGGGGACATGGAACAAAGCCCAGGAGCACAGGGGCAGGCTGCCCAGCCGCTGCCTCTGCTCTCTGGGGAATCACACTTCCAGCTGCACAAGGGGCTTTCATTTCATTCAAGAGCAACTGGTGTCACAGAGCCCTCTAGGTCAGAGGGCAGCAAAGCTGGAGGCAGCGGCAGGGGGTGCTCTGGCTTGGGGAAGAGGAACAGGAAAGACTCAGAGTACAGAAGGGGGAAATGCTGGGCCAGCCCTTTCAGCTCCTCCTGACTTCCCTTAGACGGTTGCATCCGTGGGAGTGATGACTCTGGCCAAGCTGGGGCTGGGGCTGGGGGCATAGGGATGTGACCTGGGAGAGGGGACCCCAAGCCTGGGAGATGTGAGAGGGGGTTGGGACCCCTTACCTAGGGGATACGGTAGGGAGCCAGGAGCGGGGATCCCAAGCCTGGGGGACCTGGCAGGGGGCCGGGACCCCTCACCCCGGGACACGTGGCAGGGACCCTGGGCCCGGGTGTGTGGGGTGCCCCTAGGGCTGAGGGTCCCGGGGGGGGGCAGAAACTCGTGGCCCGAGGCTGGCGGGGCGGCGCTGCGGCCGAGGCTGGCGGGAGGCGATGGGGGGCAGCAGCAGGTGGCCCTGCCCCGGGACGCTGCGCTCCCTCCCAGCGGCGGGGGCGGGGCGGGGGCCGGGGCAGCCGCTCCCAGCGCGGCCCCCACGTGCTGCAGCCGGGCGAGTGCGGGCGGCCGGGGCCGGGAGAGCAGGACGGGCTGGAAGGCGCCGCGAGAGGTACCCCGGGATCCCCGTGTCTTCTCTAGGGAGCCTTTGCGACCCCCGAGCCTCCCCCACCCCGGGGGCTCCCACACCCTCCCCCCACGGAGCCCCCGCGCCTCGCTCCCGGGACCCCTGAACTCCTCCCCACGGAGCCCCTGCCCCGGAGACCCTTTGAGCCTGCCCTGGGATCCCCAGAGCCTTCCCTAGGGAGCCCCTGCCCTGGGGATCCCTGAGCTCCCTGATCCCCTACCCCAGCCACCCTGAACCTCCTAATCACTTTCCCTAGGGATCCACGGCCCCCTGCTCTGGGGACCCCCCAAACCGTCCCAGGACTCCTCCATCCTGTGCCATAGGACCCCCCTGAACCTCTATTCACCTTTCACCCCACTCCCTGCGCCAGAGAATCGCTTGATTTTCCCTCCAGCCCCGCACCTTCCCCAGAACACCACAATCCCATGTCCCTGGGGACTCCCTTGCCCTCCTGCACCTTTCGCCAAGGAGCCCTTACTCACCCTTCATCCACTCCCTACCCCCATCCCCAAATCCTCCCAAGCTCCCACCCCACAGCCCTGTGCCCCAGCCCCATTGTCCTTTTGCTGAAGGAGGTGCTGGGGGTTCAGGAAGAACCAGACTGCTCCGGGGTGACATGTACCTGCTACTATGAGTTATGGGAGGGAGGTGGAGGGGAGGTTGTCATAACTGGCAGGTTCTGGCCCTGTGTGTGTTGTGGAGAGTGCCTCTGCTTTGGACCTGGGGTGATGCAAAGCCAGAGTGAGTGTCGGTGACATTGACACTGGGGCAAGGAACGTGTCCTGACAAAAGTCCCTCTTCAGGCGCTTCATTTCTTTACAGAAAGTTTTAACCTTTGGGCTAAAAATATTGTCGGCTCCTGAAATCTGAGCGTCCTCTTGAGAGAGCCTGGGAAAGCCTTTTTGATCCACCCTTGTATTAGCAGGGAGAGGGGAGGTAGTTTTTCCTCAGGTGAGAGAAAACTTTAGGTGAGTAGGCACTGCTAAGTTTGAAGTAGAGGTGGGAATTGGTTGAATAATTATTAGTTATCTCTTGAATGTCTTGTCTAAAGGGTATGCAGGACTGCCCTCTACTGGATGGAGTGAGAACCCTTCAATTGTGTCAAGCTTTATGTTGCTAATATCATGGAGATTCTCCTTTAAGCACTTTGGGGGCAGCGACTGTTTTATTCTGTGTCTATACGGTGCCTAGCGCAATGATGTCCTGGTCTATGATTAGAGTCCCTGGGCACCATCATGTACAAATACTAATACAACGTGATGTGGGCTAATGATTGGGGAGCAGGGGGATCGGGACTTTCACCTGTCCCTGGGGAGTTCTAAGTGGCTACGGTGTGCAGCGTCATAGGAACTGGGAAGCCCTGGGTGACTATGGCTTAGTTACAGGAGATGGGAATCCTATATGGGGCATATGTAACTTGAACCAGCATGAGCCAACCAGCTTTGTTACAAGGGACCTCCAGTGACAAAACCATATAAGCCTCTAACAACAAAATAAAGCTTGAAAGCCCTTAGGGCAGGAGTCTCAAACCCATGGCCCATGCATCAGCCTGAGTAGTTCCATAAGCCAGTGCAGCGACCGAAACACTAGGTAGCAATTCCTGAGAAGTTGTACCAAATGTCATGTATGTATGACAGAAACTGTGACGGTCACAAAAACGGAGAGGTTTCACTTTTTGCCTATACACTGGCCCATGCAGCTGCTGGCACGTGAGTCTCTGCAGCCCTGGGGAGGGGAGGTATTCACACCCTTTCCCTGAGCTCAGCCCCTGCTCTGTCCTGTCCCACTCCTGCTCTGCCCTCTTGCCCCCTGCATTGTACCCTTTCCACCAACCCCCGCAAGGGATGCAGTCTTGGGGATTATCAGGAGTTGAGCAACTCCTCCCTCCACACTCACTGTAGGGGCAGGAGCCATGGTGAAGCGGGGAGACCCGACTGGCCTGGGAGATGGCAGCGGAGCAGAGCAGGTTGCTGCATTGCTCTGCTTTCCTGCAGCTCCTGCCGTTGCAGGAACTGCAGGGAGGCAGCTGACTCCTCCTGCTAGCCGCAGCCCGCCCAGGGCCCTGAGGACTAATCTGAGTATGGGGAACTGTCCTGTCCGTAGGACAATTGGGGCAGCCGTTGTGGGGCCCCGCTGAAGTGCAGGGTCTAAGGCGGCTACCTTGAACAACCCTATGGACAGGCAAGTTCTGCACACACCTCCCCTGAGCCACAGGGACGTGCAAACAGCAGCAGCTGCCAGAAGCTGGAAGCCGCTGTAACCTCATTGTGCTGCTGGTGGTGGCAATGGGAGCATTGGAAACCACCTGGGGGCAGCAGGCGGGGCTGGGGGGACAAACAGGGGAAGGGAGAGTGCATGGGCTGGTATGGGCACACGAGGGAGGGGGGGAGGATGCATGGAAACTCCTGCTCCCCAGGGCCCAGCCACAGGGGAGGGCCCGCTGGCCTGTAGGAAGAGTTGAAGGCTGACCCTGGCCCTAGGGTAAATTGAATTTGAGGCCCCTGCCTTAGGGCTTGACTTGGCTTATGTAAAAGGTGCATTTTCTAAACATGTTGGTTAAAGTGCTGTGGACTAGGGATGTTAGCGAGCAGTTGAATGGAGTATCGACTACTCGCTCCTCCCCCCGCTGCCTCTCTGGCGGGGGGGGAGTGGGAACAGGAGCTGGTGCTGGGGGGCGATGGCTTAAAAGCCATTCCCCCCCAGCACCATCTCTGTGGTGCCACCTTCCCCCCTCTCCCCCGCTGCCTCTTTTTGAGGCAATGGGGGCGGGCGGGATAGAGGAGGCTGCTGCGAAGCTGCCACTGTCCGCGGTGGGCTGAGGTTCGTTGTGGTCAGAGGCTTCTCCAGCAGCAGCCCCTGTCCATGGGGGTCCCAGTGGGGAACTGGGCCTCCCCATGGACAGAGGCTGCTGCCGCCATGCAGCTCTTGTTCATGGTGGTCTGGGCTGGCCGTTCCGGCTCAGCTGGTTCAGGATGTGGTGCCTCTGCATTTTAAATGTAGCAAGAACTCTTGCTACATTTAAAATCCAGAGCTGCAGCACAGGTGGGTCCCGGAGCCGGCACAAGCCGGAACTGCTCAGTCCTGGCTCAAGCCGGCCCCTGGAGCTACCCCCGCTGTGGCTCTGCAGAGCGGCCCTTATCGACTAATTGTGTAGTCGATACGAATTGTGTCAACTACACGATTAGCCAGATAACCGCAATTTACCATCCTTACTGTGAACTGAACAAGAGGAATTTAACAATTCCAGCTAGCACACATTACAATACAGCTTGTCCTGTCCACAGCAGGATTTTAAAATGTTTCCGCTCACTCACTTTAAAGAGACGTCTTTTATGCCAGTCTAGATGTACCCGTGATTATGAGCCACAGACTCCACAACCTCTTCTGTGAATCAGCAACAAGAGGGGGACAGAGACTGACATGCGGGAATCCTGAAGGGGATTATGAAGATGATAACCTCTGTGGGGGTTGCTACTCTTTGAAATGAACTGTGTATTTCAATGGTTTAATGCTCTCCTACATGTAAAGCCCAACACCGTGTGCATTAGGGATTGTCTTAAACAAACCCACAGCCCACTCAAGCCCCTGTGAGGTCTGGGAGTGCTAAAATCCAGATGTTACAACTTCCTCCCAGGTCTACTCCATCTGTAGCAATCTGGGCTCCCTGCTTGTTCACTCTGCTCAAAGAAGGGTTGCAGAGAGGAACTATGGCTAGACAGTGGACACCAGTAGGAAAGGAAGCAAGGGGAGAAAGCAGCGGTGTGAGCAGAGATGGGACCCCCTTGTCTGGGTGGTGAGGACTTTTAGTAACATGTTCATCAAGGAGGATTGGCAGCACACAGCATCTCTCAGGGGTGGGAGGGTGAGTCCAGCTGCCTCTCCTAAATCGGGGATGGGGGGAATTAACTGTTCGAAGACCTTGCAAACTGAGTTTCTGCTGGGAGAATGGGGGAGGATGTGGATCTTTCTGGTGTTTCTGTCAAATTCCCATGGAAGTGAAGCTCTTGAACAGGTATGGATGGAGTCATCATCCCGCCAGAGTTTAACAGAGGCCGCCTCTAGATTGGCAAAAGTTTAAGCCTCCCTGTTATCGGTTAAAGTAACTTAGAGTTTCTTACAGGTACTGTCCTATTGTAACCCACGTCCCTGCCAGCTCTTTAAATAGTTCCCTGCTGGCTTTTGCCGCAGCTCAGCCAGCACTATGCTTCCAGTTCCCTGCTGGCGTAGATCTATTGATGGCAATGACCATGAAAGCACTTCCCTTGGCAGGACTCAGCTGTTCTTAACCACTCGCTGTCTAATTCTGTTCTGAACGGTGTTAAACATCACATGGAGAGAAAAATGCCAGCTCCCTGTCTACAGATGTTACACTGTGGCATCCATCCCTGCTCTGGTCAGTGGAGATGGGCCACTGGGGAATTCTAGGGTTGATTTCTTCCAGCTTAGTCCAGGCCAGAAGGAACAGTCCTGGAATTTTATGGGAGGTTTTAAAAAATATTATGACAAGAGTGCTGGGGTTACAGTCCTCTGAAAGAGGGTGGGATTTCATGGCAACAGGGCAGGGTACGCAGTTAGGACAGGTCGCATTGCCAGTATTTCTTCCCACTGCAGAGCCGAAGTTTGCAGGGAAGTCACCCTGTTTTCCGTAGCAGTCATTCCTCAGTTTCTTATAACAGGCCCACGCCTCCGTGGTTCCAGTCCAGCAACAGAGCTGCACAGTTACATGCAGCCTCACCTTACATTCCATACTCTCACAACCCCGTTGCTTAGTAGTAGTATCCAAACAGCCTCATGCTGCCAGGCTGTGGACAAACAGTGTGAGATGGGGCCTGGGTAGATGAAGTGACTTGCCCAAAGTCCTATAGCAAGTTAGTGGAAGATCCAGGAGAACCCAGATTGCTTGATTCCCAGTCTGGATTTTCCTCCTGGATCTATCACTAACCTAGGTTTGCTTCCTACAGACACTGCAATGCAGGTGGGTCTCGGGGAAAGTTTTGAAGAAGCAGAAAGTAGAAGCTGGAATTGGGCTGGACATTTTTTATCAACATTTTAATTTTTCCAACATTTTGACCAGCTCTATAGCAAGGCTGAGAATCAGAAAGAAAATATATTCCAGCCATTGGTAGCGGTAACATTGTGGGTCACTGGAGACAGAGCCCTCCACACTTAGGGGACTGTGTGGCAGGAAATGGACAAATGACCGTGGAGACTGGCGTTGTTGGCAAAACAAGGAGTGATGCTCTTGGAGGAGCTAGTAACCAGATTGTTACACTTACAGTTTTTTTGTGAAGGGTGTTTTTGCCTGTTTACAATCTGTGGTTTGATGAATGAGCTTTGCACTGTTCTTAATTATATTTTATATCTGATGTTATTACATCGTCACCAGTGTATCTGGAAGCAGCGACACCATCTAGAAATCCCTGTTTTCTTTTTAAAAGATTTTGACTGAATTATTTATAGTCCAATAAAATGCCTGCAGCAGTCAGTGTAATTAATTATTTCTAGACACATTCATCAGGAAGGGCCCATTTCCTTCAGAATGGTTGTGAAGGCATTTTGGCCACAGGGGGAGTATACAGCGGCGGTAGTTGTCACCACTTGACCTCCCTGTTGCATAATTGGTTTTATTGCTCATGGTGTCACCGGACGCGACTGCACAGAGTTAGACTGCTGTAACTGGATTTCATTATTAAATCAAGCAGTCGCTTCTTTAATGTGGAAATGTTCTTTTTAATGTTTTCACATCCACAGCTGTTTAATTCCCTCTCAGATCAGCAGAGTTTCTTTGTACAAAAGCTTTTTTTTTTTTTAACGTTTTTTAAGTAACATTGTTTCTGGGGGCTCTAAGCTTATTGTTTGGGTTTTTGCACTTTTTTTTTAACTTCATACAGGTTCCTGCAAAGCTGTTCTCACTAAATACAGGCCTGGAAGGATGGTTGCTTTTTACTTTGGATTTAAGTAGCAGACATTGTTTTCTTTCTGCCTTTTCGGGAGCTTTTTCCATTTATCTTGTTTTCTTCTTTGTGACTGTGATTTGCTCTTCATGCTTTTTATATTTATTCCCCTATGGTGGCACTTTTGTTTGTAAATTTTTAGCCACCAGGAATAAATCTTGTGATATTGCTGCCTTAATTCGGGCTTTCTTTGCCTAGCGGGAGAGGGAAAATGAGAGACTATTTTTCCCAGAGTTGTCAATGAGTCCTTTTGTTTGTTTGTTTGTTTTTGGAACATTTTAGTGGCATTTGCTGTGTTCTGCACTGCATTATTTTTTCCCTACAGGTGCCACACTCTGGGATTCCTTTTTCTCTCAATCCTAGTGTGATGGGTTGGATCGCAGAAATCCCCTTGGGGTTGACCCCCAGTGGACGGATCATGTCACTGACACCTGCCTTTCTACCCTCTGGGGCTCCCCATCACCCTGTCCTGCTGGGCCAGATCCTCTGCTCTCCCCTAGCCAAGGCACAGAGCTGGGGTTACCCCCTGCTTTCAGAGCAACACCAAGTATTGTCGGTATTGTCAGTGTGGGACATTGCAGCACAGCTCCTGAGAGACAGTAACAGGCCACGTATGCAACGAGAGTGTCTATGCTGACACAGCGTCGACCTAATGGCATCGTCTGTGACTCGACGCCACTTGGGGTGACAGTGTTACCAGATGGGCGTACAGAGGCACTTAACGTCTGTGGGAGCCAAATGTAAGTGGCGACACTTTCGCAGCTAGGTGGAGGCAAGGCCTCACCTTACAGTGCAGACCAGGCCTCACTTTTCCTGAGGCATAAGAAAGGAGATTGCAGCAGTAGCATGACAGGTGTCAAATTCTAGTATGCAGTACAGCTCCTTTCCAAGTGACTCAGCCTTTTGACGTCCCATGATGTCAGTTTACCTGCTGACATAGAACAATTGCTGCATTCAGGAGAGACATAAGCTGGTATTCAACTCTGCACCCAAGCAGGCCCCAGAATAATGGAGTCCCTTTGTTGCTAGAGCTGCAGAAGCCGGTGTCTGGCCCTGGCAGGAAGCTCAGGTGAACCAGCCCTGTTGGCGATACAGAACCTTGTTGTCATTTCAGAGCAGTGTAGCTGGGAACTCCTTAGCTTGTGGCTAAGGCCTCTCCCAGCTCTAGGTCAGCAGTCCAAAGTCAGCCTGTGCCGGGAGTTGCCTGTTGGTACTTACCATCTAGGGTCTTAGACAGGGGCCAATGAAATAAACTTGGCCTTTGTACTGAGTTTAGACCACAACCACCACCACAAGAGGTCAGGGGCTAACTTAGTTCTCTCTCCTTCACTGAGAAGATTGGTGGTTCCTCTAGACCAGTAGTTTTCAAACTTTTTTTTTCTTGTGACCCAGTGACCCAGCTGAAGAAAATTGTTGATGCTCACAACCCAGCACAATGTGACTGGAGTGGGACTGAGAGCCTTCGGCTGTAGGAGGGGGCTCCAGGTTGGGAAAGGAGGGACTTGCCTTGAGCAGTTCCTGGTCAGCAGTGCTAAGACAGCTTCCTGCCTCTGCATCCTGCCTCTGCAGACCAGGCTGCGCCCCAGAAGCAGCCAGCAACAGGTTCCCAGACAATGGGAGTGTGGAGCTAGTGCTCAGGGCAGGGGCAATGCGCAGAGCTCTGTTTGCTCTTCTACCCCCTCTCCCCACCACACACACACACACCTAGGAGCTGGACTGAGTCTGGGGCACAGCATAGTCTGCAGTGCCAGGACAGACAGGGAGCTGGCTTAGCACCCCCAGTGGCTACTTGATCCCCCTGCAGCACCGAGACCCAGTGCCCATTATTCCGTGACCCAGTCCTGGATCACAGCCTGTAGTTTGAAAACCGCTGCTCTGGAGTCTGGCTGGAGCACACGAATATGTCATCAGCCCATGCTTGCTTGTTTAGTGTGGCTCATTTTCTCCAGCGGCTGGACCCCAGAACATCATAATTCTTTGGCTGGTTTTGAGCTGAGACCTACCCCTCTCTGGGTAAAATCATCCTGAGCTTCCAAGCTCTTCACAGCTGAGCCTCCTGTAGGAACCACTGCTTGTACTGTGACACCCCTGTGCATGTGAGCAGCCACAGGGCTTGAACCAGTGGCCTGTGTATCCAGCAGTCCGGCAGGCTCTCAAGAGCCAACCTTAGGGCACTCTATTAAGAACCAGCCCCAAACTCCCCATTGGCAGTGAGTTCTATACAAAGGACAGGTCTACACTGGTGAAGAGTCTGTATGCCAATGGGAATGTGCTCTCCTGTCCGCATAATTACTCCACTTTCGCAAGAGATGGACGCTATGATGGCAGGAGAACATATCCCACTGAGATAGCCAGGGCCAGCCCACAACATTTTGACACCTGAGGTGGGGTGCACAAATGATGTCCCTATGCCACCTTTTCTCCTGCCTGCCTGTTATGTCTCTTGTGCCCTCCTTCCTCCAGCACAGCACTCCTCCATCTCTGTGCATCTAGAGCAGAGAGAATACATATGCACCAGCAGCAGACACAATTTTCTACACTCTGGGTCCTAGTGGCACCCTCTCCCCCCAAGTCTGGCACGTGAGGCAGCCACCGTAGTTCGCATCATGGTAAGACCAGCCCTGGAGGTAGCATTGATGTGGACAGCGCTGGGGTCACTCTGTGTGTGTGTTTCACATTCCTGAGTGATACAAGTTAGATAGACCTAAGTGGTATGTAGATGTGCCCTTAAATTTTTCCAACCAGTTGTCAAGTGTAAACTCGACTGGTGCTACAACAGCCTAAACATGGAGTCACAAAGGGTACATCTACACAGTAGCATGCAGCTCGAAATAAGCTACACAATCTGAGCTATGTGAATTGCGTAGCTTATTTTGAGATAGCCTGTTTTGAAATTTGGCACTGTCTAAACAGCACTAATTTCTAAACAGAGCACTATTCCGATCAATCCCTTCATCTTTGTGCATAGGGTTGCCAGACGGTTTAACCAAAAATACCAAACACGCCTCCCCCCCCCTCCAAAAAAAACAAAAACACTGGGCAGGGGAGAGAAAGGGGTAGACGAAAATTCTTGAGCAAAAAAACAAAAACACAGTGTGGCCCCTTTAAGAAATGCTTTTGAGGCTTTTTGGCCTTAACAGGCTGCTGGCAGCCATCTGCCATCTTGTCTACCTGCTCTGGGCCAGACAGCTGCCCTGCAGAACCCAGTAAGCATCCGGGATTTTCGCCTCCTGGCCAGGAAAAAATCAGAAAATACCGGACATTTTAGGTGTCCAGTATTTTCTGATTTTTTTTTTACCAGACAGGAGGCGAAAATACTGGACTGTCCGGGTCAATACCGGACACCTGGCAACCCTACTTGTGCAACAAGGTTTTCAGGATGTCAGAATAACAAGCCCGTTATTTCAAATATATTTCAAAATAATGGGCTTGCTGTTAAGACATGCAGATTGCTATTTTGCGATAATGGACGTTATCCTGACATAGTGCTGCTGTGTAGATGTACCCAAACAGTCCCCTTGGATACGCTATTTCTCACCCAGGAGAGCCTACCTTTGCGATAGGCTGTCCTTTACATCAAGAATCATAGCAGTACTCAGGTTATTCCGAGTCTCAGAGGACCAGTCATTTACCCTCAGTTCAGTTGCACATTAGAGCTTACAGCAAAGACAATGCTTATAGTCAATCCTATATTAAATTATATAAAGATTTATTGTATAGGAAAATAACCTTGTTATTTACAAGGTTACATATTTACAAGGTTAACATAGACACACACAAATGAGTTCCAATCAAGTTTCAAAAAGGAAGAGATGCTTCAACAAAATGTCAGGTGAAATTTAATAAAATGCAGAGTAATGCACATTGGAAAATATAATTCCAACTATATATGTAAAATAATGGTGTCCGAATTATGTGTTACCACTCAAGAGAGATCTTGGAGTCATTGTGTATAGTTCTCCGAAAACATCCACTCAATGTGCATCAGCAGTCAAAAGAGGAAACAGAATGTTGTGAATCATTAGGATAGATAAGAAAACAGAAAATTCATATTGCCTCTATATAAATTCATGACATGCTCACATCTTGAATACTGCATGCAGATCTGGTTGCCCCATCTCAAACAAGATGTATTCAGATTGGGAAAAGTTCAGAAAAAGGAAACAAAAATGATGACGGGTAAGGAACAATTGCCATATAAAGAAAAATTACAGATTAAACCTCTGTGGTCTGGGACTCTCTGGTCCAGCAACATTTGTGGCAGGAGCTCCAGTTGGGTGGTAGAGCTGCCACTGAAGCTGGCGGGGCTGGGAACGCTGGCAAGGCTACCACCACCTACAGAACCAGAAGGCTGGGGAGCAGAGACTGGGGAGAGGAGGTTGGTGTGCGCTCGGCCCCCCCCCACCCCCAAGACCTCACACTTGCTCTGGCAAATTCCTTGGTTCAGAACTGCCAGATGAGGGAGGTCCAACATGTAAGACTAGGACTTTTTAACTTGGAAAAGAGATGACTAAGGGGGGATATGATAAAGGTCTGTAAAATCATGATTGTTGTGGACAAAGTAAATAAGGAAGTGTTATTTACTCCTCATAACACAAGAACTATGGGTCACCAAATGAAATTAATGGGCAGCAGGTTTAAAACAAACAAAAGGAAGTATTTCTTCACACAACACAGGCCATTTCTGTGGGGACTGATGCTGCTGCTAAATCAACTGCAGGGCGCTTCCCAGGTACTCTGCCTCTAAAACTAAGGTAGACATAATATACAGAGCTATTCCTATCTCATAGAACTGGAAGGGGCCTTGAGAGGTCATTGAGTCATGTCCAGTCCCCTGCCCTCATAGCAGGACCAAGTACCAAAGTGATGCACCAGCCAGCTCCGAAAGCCCAACATCAAGAGCCCACTATCACAGTGAAGGGACAAAAGCTGCAAGCAGTGGACCAATTTACATACCTTGGCAGCACCCTCTCCCGCGCAGTGACAATTGACATCGAGGTCCACTGCAGAATCGCCAAGGTAAGCTCTGCATTCGGCAGACTGCTGACCAAAGTGTGGGACCGCCGTGGAATAAGCCTTGTTACAAAGCTTAAAGTCTATCGAGCAGTAGTGTTAACTACCCTGATGTATGCCAGTGAGACTTGAACTCATGCTAGGCAGGAGGCACGCTAGGCAACTGAACCAATTTCTACATGATTTGCCTCCGCAGACTTCTGAGGATCCGGTGGCAGGACAAGGTGCCAGACACAGAAGTCCTTTTTAGAGCAGGCCTGCCGTCAGTTCACACCCTGCTGATGAAAGCCCAGACACGCTGGGCTGGCCATGTTGCAAGGATGCCAGACCATCGCATCCCTAAACAGCTCTTCTATGGTGAGCTGTCTCAAGGAAAGCGATTGCACGGGGGACAAAAGAAGCAATACAAAGACCTGCTTAAAGCCTCTCTCAGGTCCCTGGATATCAACACCACCTCCTGGGAGACCCTGGCACAAGATCGATCGACATGGCGCATGCTGATCCACCCAGGCTGCCAAACATCTGAAGCCAGAAGGACAACTATAGCACAAGAGAAGCAAGCACTCCGTAAAGCCAGAGTTGCAAACGCTGCAATAGTGGTGCCTACACATGTCTGCCCAACATGTGGCAGAACATTTTGTGCCCACATTGGCCTTATCAGCCATCTGCAGACACACGGTGGACAGCCCCACAACTTGTTAGATGTCAAGTTCCTCTTTGACAGCCCCACAACTTGTTAGATGTCAAGTTCCTCTTCGAGCACGATCATCATCATCATGTACCATCCCTGATGAATTTGCCCCAGATGCCTAAATAGCTCCTCTCAAGGATTGAACTCACAACCCTGGGTTTAGTAGGCTACTGTTCAAACCACTGAGCTATCCCTGCCCCCTTCCTCTACGCTCAACCTAGCATGGAGTAGACACTTCAGTAAATTGGCCTAAGTCAAGTCAACTCCAGCTATGTTATTCATGTAGCTGAAGCAGCGTAACTTAGGTCGACTTACCCTGGTATTGTAGACACAGTCACCTTGTGGAACTCTTTGCCAGAGGTTGTTGTGAGTGCCAAGACTATAACAGGGTTCATCAAAGAACTAGATAAGTTCATGGAGGTTAGGCCCATCTCAGCCAGGATGGGCAGGGATGGTGTCCCTAACCTCTGTTTGCCAGAAGCTGGGAATGGGTGACATGGGAGGGATCACTTGACGATTCCCTGTTCTGTTCATTTCCTCTGAGGCACCTGGCATTGATCGCTGTCGAGAGACAGGACACTGGGCTAGGTGGACGTTTGGTCTGACCCAGTCTGGTCACTTTTACGGTCTGTCTATAGTAAGCAAGTTTTATAAGTTCTTTAGGGCTAACCCAGTCTGTGCACTGAAGATCTTATGCTTATTCCTAGTCATTCATGCCATGCCTTCCAGAGTCCAAGCAGCATATACAGTTCCCTCCTGCTAGGGATTTTTATTCCTTTCTGCACTTGTGCTTTCAGCTACTCCGCGGATGGAAGGAATTCACTTGCATGACTCATCTGCTTGGAGGGGAGAACAAAGTCTTTTGTTCTCTTTAACGTTCCACAATAATTTGTCTGGTTTTGGTGGCCCTTTCTCGTTGAGTTGTGTCGTGGTTTTTTTTTTTAAACCTTCTGTTGGTGGCCAGCACTTTACACTCGTTAATGTCTCTCTCCTGTCTGGTGATTTACACTGTCACAGTGTCATATAATACAGATGAATGAATATTACCGTACAGTATGGGATATTATTATATGTTATAATAATCCCATTATAAGTGAGATGAATGTGTGCAGTAGTTTACAAGCATTCAATGGTGTCTAAACAGGACAGACATTTTAAAGCATACTAAATACTAACTCAGGAAGGACAGACAGGGAAAAAAGGGAGGAGGGGTTGCCTTGTATATTAAAAATGTACACACTTGGACTGAAGTGGAGATGAACGTAGGAGATAGCTGTGTAGAGAGTCTCTGGGTTAAGCTAAAAGGGGTAAAAAACGAGGGTGATATCATGCTAGGAGTCTACTACAGGCCACCTAGCCAGGTGGAAGAGGTGGATGAGGCCTTTTTTAAACAATTAACAAAACTATCCAAAGCCCAAGATTTGGTGGTGATGGGGGACTTCAACTATCCAGACATATGTTGGGAAACTAACACAGCGAGGCACAGGCTATCCAATAAGTTTCTGGACTGCATTGGAGACAACTTTCTGTTTCAGAAGGTTGAAAAAGCTACCAGAGGAGAAGCTGTTCTGGATTTGGTTTTAACAAATAGGGAGGAACTAGTTGAGAACTTGAAAGTGGAAGACAGTATAGGGGACAGTGATCACGAAATAATAGAGTTCATGATCTTAAGGAAAGGTAGAAGGGAGACCACCACAATTGAGGTTATGGATTTCAGGAAGGCAGATTCTGATAAGCTCAGAGAACTTGTAGGTAAGGTCCCATGGGAAGCAAGACTGAAGGGAAAAACAACTGAGGAGAGTTGGAAGTATTTCAAAGGGACGTTGTTAAGGGCCCAAAAGCAAACAATTCCGTTGTGTAGGAAAGATAGAAAATATGGCAAAAGACCAGCTTGGCTTAACAAGGAGATCTTGCATGATCTCAAAATAAAAAAGGAGTCATATAAAAAATGGAAACTAGGACAACTAACAAAGGATGAATATAGGCAAGCAACACGGGAATGCAGGGGCAAGATTAGAAAGGCAAAGGCACAAAATGAGATCAAACTAGCTACAGGCATAAAGGGAAACAAGAAGACCTTTTATAAATACATTAAAAGCAAGAGGAAGACCAAGGACAGGGTAGGCCCACTGCTTAGCGAGGAGGGAGAAGCAGTAACAGGGAACTTGGAAATGGCGGAGATGCTCAATGACTTCTTTGTTTCGGTCTTCACCGAGAAGTCTGGAGGTGTGCCTAACGTAGTGAATACAAGCAGAGAGAGGGTAAGTTTAGAAGATAGGATACACAAAGAACAAGTTAAAAATCACTTAGGAAAGTTAGATGTCAGCAAGTCACCAGGTCCTCATGAAATGCATCCCAGGATACTCAAGGAGCTGATAGAGGAGGTATCTGAGCCTTTAGCTATGATCTTTGAAAAATCATGGCAGACAGGGGAGATTCCAGAAGACTGGAAAAGGGCAAATATTGTGCCCATCTATAAAAAGGGGAATAAGAACAACCCAGGAAATTATAGACCGGTCAGTTTAACGTCTGTCCCAGGGAAGATAATGGAGCAGGTAATTAAGGAAATCGTATGCAAACACTTGGAAAGTAATAAAGTGATAGGGAATAGCCAGCATGGGTTTGTGAAGAACAAGTCATGCCAAACTAATCTGATAGCTTTCTTTGAAAAGATAACGAGCCTTGTGGATAAGGGAGAAGCGGTGGATGTCATATACCTAGACTTTAGTAAGGCATTTGATACGGTCTCGCATGATATTCTTATTGATAAACTAGGCAAATATAACTTAGATAGGGCCACGATAAGGTGGGTGCATAATTGGCTGGATAACCGTAGTCAGAGAGTTGTTGTTAACGGTTCTAAATCCTGCTGGAAAGGGATAACAAGTGGAGTTCCTCAAGGGTCTGTTTTGGGACCCGTACTATTCAATATCTTCATCAATGATGTAGATATTGGGATAGAGAGTACTCTTATTAAGTTTGCAGATGATACCAAACTGGGTGGGGTTGCGACTTCTTTGGAGGATAGGGACATAATTCAAAATGACCTTAGCAAGTTAGAGAAATGGTCAGAGGTAAACAGGATGAGGTTTAATAAAGAGAAATGCAAAGTGCTCCACTTAGGAAGGAACAATCAGTTCCATACATACAAGATGGGAAGCGACTGTCTAGGAAGGAGCATGGCGGAAAGGGATCTAGGGGTCATAGTGGACCACAAGTTGAATATGAGTCAACAGTGTGATGCTGTTGCCAAAAAAGCAAATATGATTCTAGGTTGTATCAACAGGTGTGTTGTAAGCAAAACTCGTGAAGTCATTCTGCCGCTCTATTCTGCACTAGTTAGGCCTCAGCTGGAGTACTGTGTCCAGTTCTGGGCGCCACATTTCAAGAAAGATGTGGAGAAATTGGAAAGGGTACAGAGAAGAGCGACAAGAATGATTAAAGGTTTAGAGAACATGACCTATGAAGCCAGGCTTCATGAACTGGGCTTGTTTAGTTTGGAAAAAAGAAGATTAAGGGGGGACATGATAGTGGTTTTCAAATATCTAAAAGGGTGTCACAAGGAGGAAGGCGAAAATTTGTTCCTCTTGGTTTCTGAGGACAGGACAAGGAGTAATGGGCTTAAAGTGCAGCAGGGGAGGTTTAGATTGGACATTAGGAAAAAATTCCTAACTGTCAGGATGGTCAAATATTGGAATAAATTGCCAAGGGAGGTGGTGGAATCTCCCTCTCTGGAGATATTTAAGAACAGGTTAGATAGACATCTGTCAGGGATGGTGTAGACGGAGCTTGATCCTGCCTTGAGGGCGGGGGGCTGGACTCGATGACCTCTCGAGGTCCCTTCCAATCCTATTATTCTATGATTCTATGATTCTAACGCATAGGAAGCCAGACGGAATCATGTCATGCTCTAGTCACGTTCCTCAGAGGCCTGGGGACCGTGGCATGAGCCAGCACCTGGTCAGCCAGTGTCTACACTTTGCAGCTGGGTGCATGAGCCTCAACTGTTTGGTCTAAAAGACACCCCTGCTCTCTGAGCTCAAACCCAGTGGCTGATGCATAAACCTCAGTGAGGTCAAGCTGCGTGAGGGGCACAGAGAGCCACACCAGGCAAGAGTGGGATACAAGTGGCAGTGTGGAGCTGCTTGCTTTGTGGCTACCCGTGCAGTGCTGTGGGCAGTGAGTGTCTGTCTCCAGGAGGGGCCCTATAACCCCTTTCACCACAGGAGTGGTTTGAAAAAGAAGCTCATGGGTAGAACAGAAGAGGTACGATTATGCCAGTACATTGCCCCACAAAGAGAAGCCCTTACCGGTGGCATGCTTCCCATGAGATGTGACACCAAAGTCTCTTCTGGCTGGGGGAAGTTGCCATTTACATGGAACTTTTGAAAAGAGATTCAGGGTTAGCCTGGTTCCATGGCAAACCCTCCCTCTCCCCAGGGTTGGTGCAAATCAGCAGGCTTCTTTTAATCATCACCCCTCAGGAAGCAGTGATTTTGCCAGACCACAATAGGAGCCCCTTAGGCAGGGGTTCTCCAGCTTCCTTGTTATGCAGAGGGTGTGAAACTTCTAGTGGATCATCCCTCTGGTGATATGCCTGCGGCTTCACTCCTTGAGCTCTTGAATTCTACAGACCACCCAGGTGGCTCAGGGCAGCTTCCTTGGGAGCAGCTCTGCTGCTGGTTCCTTGGCAGGGCAGGAGGCAGGATTCTAAAGGCAACCAGATGCAGGGGGGCAAAGGATGCTTACCCTGGTTTATGCTCCAGGGCTGTGATGTGGACAAGAAGCGCTGTTACTGCTGTGCTCCTGCATGCTGTGGCCAGCGCTGGCCCTGCCCTTGGGCCAGTGCCTCTTTGAGCCTGAGTCTGCCTTGGCAAAAGACATGGGAGGTGTCGGTGCAGTGGCATTCGTTGGTACAATGACCTGTGCTGCGGGCGGGTCCGTCTCCCTGTGAGGGCGTGGAGGAGACAAGGCCTTAACTTTTAGGATGGTTTGGGGCCCTCCCCATTCTTACAGCTGAGACCAGACAGGTTCCCTGCCTTCGGCGGTGGGACCAGAGCAGGGGGCAAACTGAGGCCGCATCTGGGGCTGCTGTTTGTAGCTGGAACCACTTGGCCAAATCCAACAGCCAGACCCAAGGTTTGGGCCTACCTCTGTTTCTGACCGGACTGCTCTGTTCTGTTAATAATACACATTGATGCTGTATTTGTAAATCGACTTTCCTAGCCTGTAACTAGTCTCATTGATCAATGCATTGTGAGGTCATGGGAATTCCTGGATTGCCTCCTTAGTCCTGCCTCCTCCAGGTGCTCACTATAAAATGTGACAAGGAGTCCAGTGGCACCTTATAGGCTAACAGATTTATTGGAGCTTTATCTGACGAAGTGGGTCTTTGCCCACGAAAGCTTATGCTCCAATAAATCTTAGTCATTAAGGTGCCGCACGACTTCTCATCACTTTTGCAGATTCAGGCTAACACGGCGACCCCTCTGATGGGAGCTGAAGAGTTCACCAGGCTGGGAGAAGGACACATGCCCATTGATGCTGATGGATACCCTGGGGCAGGAGGAACAGGGAGCATGATATGCAGCAGTGAAGTCCCCAGGAGCCCTGACTGCGTGACACCCTTTCCCCAGGAAAGAATTCCTGCTTCTCTACTGTCTGCATCCTCCCTTGGCTAGCGCTCAGCAGAGCCTCCCTTTATCCCAGGGGTGGGAAACCTCTGGCCTGCGGGCAAGACCTGGCTCACCCCTTAATTTCATTTAGCCCGGCTACTGGTCTAGAGGGACCAGGTGTGACCCAGCCTGGAAGTTTTTATCCTAGATCTAGAGCACTGGACTGGGCATCAGGAGATGTCCCAGGTCAGTTGCTGGCTTTGCTGTATGGCCTTGGGTGAGTCACTTCCCCTCCCTGTGCCTCTGTTTCCCCTCTCACTCTGTATCTGCCTTGTCCATTTAGACAGTAAGCCTGTTGAGGTAGGGCCTGTCCCTCGTGGTGGTTTGTATAGCACCCCCTAGCACCGTGGGCCCTACTGTCCTGTGGGTAGTACTGCGGCAGCCTCTACTAAGGAAACGGCATGTGTAGCTTTGGAACGCACCATAGATGACTGCTGTCGACTTTACCTTCTAAGGGCCAGATCCTCAGCGGCGTAGCTCTGCTGGCATTAGTGGGGCTGAGCCGGTTTATGCCAGCTGGGGTCTGGCCCAAAGAGTCAACATGGCAGGAGGCTTATAGTGAAGTGAAAACATGAGAGCGTCGATTGTGTGCACTCTTTGGAAGGTAGCGATTGACTAAGTGTTGGCTGCGGAGGGCCTGACAGCCACCATAGGCCCTGGGGCAAGGTGCGTGGAGGGGGAGGCTCTGCACCCCCCCAGAAGGGACAGGGCCAAGAGCAGTCAGGCCTCAGCACCACCCAGACTGCAGTGTAAACCTCCCCGCCGCTCCCCCCCATACACAGCCCTCAGAGCTCCATAGAGTGGTGCTACTCTGCTCCTGTGGCAGTTCAAAGGGGCCCAGTGCTCTGGCCTCCTCCTATCCCCTCCACCCTGTCGGTGGGCCTTGTTGGCTGTTGAGGTATTTTAACTTCCCACCAAGCTGCACTTGTGAACGCACTAAGGACAAGCTGTGACTTGCACAGAGCATCGCTGAGTACCCCCGCCAGTGAAGAGCAATAGTGCACAACAAGGACAGGAAGGGACGGACGCCTGGTATCCAGTGTAAGCTACAGCAGAGATGGAGGTTGGCCAAATGTCGGCTGACTCACGTTTGAGTTTGGCCAAGATATTGGGTAACTGCTCCTCCTCTGGCAAATAGCGTCAAGGAGTTGGGAGCTCAGTTTGATGCTTTAATTTTTCTGCAACCTGTTTGAACAGCCTGTGTTTCTAACCAGAGCCTCATCCCATGGCTCATTTTGCAGCTGTGATGCATTTGGCTTGGCAGGATAGTATGGGATTCCCTTTACACCCTATCAGCATGTCCCCTGGTAGCCAGAGCTCACAGTGGATGGTACAAGGCAGACCTGTTTCCCTGATAGGGCTGGGCATGGTCCAAGAGCGTGGTGGGAGTTGCACAATCCATACTCAGTGGCTAAAGAAGAACAATGAGAAATAAGAGAGGAGTTTACCAGGGGAAATTAGGCTCATTTTTCATGGTGCTTGATAACTGTGGGAGATGTTTGGAAGCCACTGGTGTCATGGCAATGCTAAGGGCAGCCTGCCCCTCCAGGCCTGCCTGCCTCCAGTGGAATCGCCCCAGGGAGGAGTTTGGAACATTGTCTTGTTTCTTGTGAGTTGTTCTAGACTAAGAAGGGCAGAAGCATGTAATAAATCTCCTTTTGCCCGAGGCTGCTGGCTTCACACTGTGGGAGTGCCAGAGACTGGCAAGGTCAGTTGTGGGACCGGTTCTGCTCATGCTGAGGGAATAAATAGGCCCAAAGAGTTAAAGGGGTTAACACGACCCTGTATCTGTTCAACATTAAACAGCGATAAACAAGGTTCAGGGGTTGGTACGCAGGGTCCTCAGCCTGCTTAATGTCCTGGCAAACACCCAGTAAGCAGCCATTTTCTGTGAAAATACAGAAAAGGACGAGTAACAGTTGAAGCGGTTGAAATATGAAGCATGATACAAGGCTGTCGTTTCATTAGCGTCCCTCATTCCCTTCGGCTGGTGAGAGTTCTTGGAAGAAAGCCTCCGTTTGACAGTCTGTAAGCGGTATGAAAGATACCGCGGCTCTCCTTTTTGGAGGTTGGGGAGGAAGTTAGTTGAGCTGGGCTGGAGTAGCTGTTGTTAAAATCTCATCTGCTCTCAGATTATAACAAAGACACACAGAAGGGAGATGGAAAAGAAGAGCACAGGTAGAAAATGCAGCTTTTGTCCCTAGGGGTGACTCTTCCTTGCATCCTTGCAGCTAGAGAAACCCAAGCCTGGCACATGTTGGAATAATAACCTGAGGCCAGGTCTCTGCATAAAATATGACATTGGCACTGATGTGAAGACACTCCGGCACTAATGGGAGAGCTTCTCCCAATGATGCAGTTAATTCGCAGTAGCTATGCTGGCAGAAAACACTTAGGCTACGTCTAGACTGCAAGCCTCTTTGGAAAAAAGAGCATCGAGACTATAACCAGTACTTTCAAAAAGCAAGCCACTTTTTTGAAAGAGAGCACCCAGGCAGTCTGGATGCTCTTTCGAAAAAGCACAGTTTGTATTACATAGCGCTTTTTTTTGAAAGAGCACTTTCGAAAAAAGGCATTCTTCCTCGTAAAATGAGGTTTTCCGCGGTCGAAAAAACTGCCACATTCTTTCGATTTACTTTAGAAAGAATGCGGCAGCAGTCTAGATGCAGGGGAAGTTTTTTTGAAAAAAGGCCACTTTTTTGGAAAAAACCCTGTGGTCTAGACACACCCTCAGGTACCAACATTGGGCTGTTTAGGACACTGGTTTTTTTTCTGCCTCTGTGGTGGCTAGGGATGTGAATAGGTAACCAGATACCCGGAAAGCATCACTCTTACTGGGTACTGGTTAACCAGCACCCAGGAACAACCCCCCACACATGGCCCACTGCAAGCAGAGGGCTGCTCCAGCTCCACAGGGATTGGGAGTTGGACTCCCTACATGCAGGGGGGCAAGGAGCAGACGCTCCCCCACCCCTACATGCAGGGCTGCTGGCTCCTGCTGTTTGCCCCCATTAGCCTTGTGTGTGGGGAGGTTGGCTTCTGCTCCTGGCAGTCCTGCACACTGGGGTCTGGAGAAGAAGTCTGCCCCATGGTGAGCCCAACTCGGGGAGCAGGCTGGGAGCAAGAACCAGCACCCCCATGGGCTGGAGGCTGTTCCAGCCGGGAAGGAGAAGTCCCTCCTGGAATCCCGTTTAATCTGTTAACCTGTTAAACCTAAGGTTTAACTGGTTAATGGAATAACTAGGATTTTACATCCTAGTAGTGGCAGGCTCACAGCAGAGTTGCAGAATACACCATCTTGGCTGGCTAGGCCAGACTTACACTGCACAGAAAGCAAAAGTGGAGCGATAGCAAAGAGAAGAGATGGGTGGGAAGAAAAAGACCGCACCAGGAGGGAGGGAGGGAGAAGACAAAGCCTTGCACCTCAGGTGGTTGCTGTCTTGGACCAGCCCTGTAGGGACGTTTCTGAGGATCAGGATGACAAAGGCCCAATGGTGTCATGGTGAATCCTGGTTCTCAGGAATCAGCGGGGAGGCAGCCATAACAGGGAATCTCACTTTCCTGTTCTCCAGCCTTATCCTCTTCACTCCCCTTCTCCCTCCCACAATGTTGTTTTTGTTTTGAGACTCCCTGAAAGAGGCAATGGTTGCAACAGCTCCGCCCCTCGTTAGTGTGTTCACTAATTAGATCTAATGTACAACATGCCAATTTTAGTCCATTGGTTTTCAGTCCCATCTTTTCCTAGTTACTGGCCATGGTGTTAATACAGTCCCTGAGCTACAACAGGCCTTTGTGTTTGGACCACTTCCCTCTTCATGTCTTCCCTTTCATAGAATCATAGAATAATAGGACTGGAAGGGACCTCGAGAGGTCATCGAGTCCAGCCCCCCGCCCTCAAGGCAGGATCAAGCTCCGTCTACACCATCCCTGACAGATGTCTATCTAACCTGTTCTTAAATATCTCCAGAGAGGGAGATTCCACCACCTCCCTTGGCAATTTATTCCAATATTTGACCACCCTGACAGTTAGGAATTTTTTCCTAATGTCCAATCTAAACCTCCCCTGCTGCACTTTAAGCCCATTACTCCTTGTCCTGTCCTCAGAAACCAAGAGGACCTTTCCCCAGCACCGTTTCTTACCATAGGCTGCTGTGCGGCTGTGGGAATGTGCACTCCTCACAGCTCAGCTCACAGTTAGGGTCCATTTGTTGGCCCCATTAGTACCACACGCCTGATCCTGGGAACAGCCCCCACGTCCCACAAGTCCTTGGGACTCAGGGTCATTCAGCCTCACTCAGCAGTTGGAAGGCTCAAGTCCTGGCATGTAGCTGTGATTAACTCCCTCGCTCAAGCTTTGAGTGCCACTCTGCGATGTCCCTGGGCAGCAGTTTAACGAGGGGGGTGCATGCTTTGGTGCTGCTGTAGGATGAGTGTATTGCACATGCCAGGTGCTCCAGGCATCCCTCCATTCCCTTCCTGCAAGGGCCCTCTGTCCACCCTTCCACTCCCCTTTATTTCAGGCCAGGGGTCACCTGGCCCCAGATTCACTGTTTGGTTTGTTACACTTTTACTCCTTTCTGGTTTTCTTAGAAAACAGCAGTATGTTGGGAAGAGCAGACTAGCTCCAGGCTGGGGAGCCGCTAGAGCCGGAGCAAACTCAAAGCCTAGCCCTGAGGCAAACAAAAGTTTTTCTCAAGAGAGGCTTGGGAGGTTTGATCAGGTGGTTGGTTTGTTGCATTACGTGGTGCCTGACGGGATAGTAACCTGCGTGGTTTGTCTGCTGGGAGTGACGCTCTGAATGGAAAAGCATCTGCCTCTACGGCTTGAGTTAAGTGATCGGATCCATTCGCTCAGTGTCTCTAGCACCCTTGTGGTCTGGATGGGTTGAACAAGAGCCCCAGTGAAAGGTCGGGGCCCTGTTTTGCTCAGTGCTGTACGGACGCAGAACCAAGACGCTGGTGCCTGCCCCAGAGAGCTCTCCCATAGTCATGTTTAGTTTAGCTGGATGATAGTGCCAGTTTGAGGAACCTGATCAACATCCCGGAAGACTCATGCTCTCTCCATTCACAGGACGGGCCCCGTGAAGGCAGTGACGTGGCCGGCTCCTCCACCCCACTCTGCCAATGGACCGCTGGAGAGGGGAGAGAGCTACCCACGCTACAGGCCTAGTCGGTCTCTGAGAGCAACTGTCCCCAGGGGACCTGACTGTGGATATCTGTGACTTCTGGTGTGGCCTTCGGGATCTCTCCATCTCCATCACGGGGCTGATGCCACCACCACATGGCCCTTGGAATGGGAGTCACTATGTGAGTACAAAGAATTTACTCTTCCTTACCTGACGTGGGGCTAGGCCCAGAGGGATGACTGTTCCGGCGGCTCCAGCGCATAATGGACAGGGGCAGATCACATGCCTCTCTAGCCTGGGTCTTACGCTGGTGCCCTTCCTGGGCAGTGAAGGGAGCATTGTGTTAGCACTGCAGACCACCCAGTTACAGGGACCATGTGGGCTGGAGGTGTTGACCTTGCTGGGTGGCATCCCCTGTGCTGCGTACTGCTGCAGAGGCCCTCGGCAGGCTGGCTGAAGCAAAGCCTTGGCTGGGGAAGGAAAAGACCAATCTGCAGCTTTTCACTCTTGGCGGAAGGAGAGTCCCCAGGGTGGCTACCCGAGCGGCAGCGCAAAGCAGGGAGCAGAAATACGAGAACCTCTGCTGAGGGCCCCACCCAGCGGGTGATCACCACCGCTTTGGCGTATGCAGTGTGGGGCACAGAGCCGGGATGCAGGCACTCCCTGAACCTCCCTGGAGCAACAGGCCCAGGGCTGCAGGGCCAGCCCCACCCTTCCTCCTTCTGAGGGAGGGCCAATGGCGCCTCATCTCATGGCACTTTTGAGGAGGGAAAATCCTTCCAACTGTGCCCAACTCTAATATATTCCCACCCCACCAGGCCTAAAGAGGCAGTCCTGTCAGTGGGCTCTGCTTATGCTCCACAGTCCCCTCTACACCTGGGTTTAGGGCTGGTGAAGCCATGTGGTGTGAGACCCTCCTGCCCCAGTGGCACCCCAGCTCAGTCTGTCTACAGAGCCAAGCAGAGAGAGTCCGTGTAAGGCCTTCACCAAAGCTTCTCTATGGACTCCACAGATCCTGCCCCCTCCCTCTGCAGTGGGCCTTGCTGCCAGGGCCCCCTGCAGCCCCAGAGCAAGGGAGCAGAATTCCCCCACATCAGGAGTTTTCCAAAGGGTTCCTGACCAAAATGTCCCCTCTGTGTGCTGTTGGGTTGCTGTGCTGCACACCAGAGGAGGCTGCATTGCAGTGGTGCTGTGGGCCTGTGGCTAGTGGTGCACTGGGATTACGCTTTGGGATCAGGCAGGGGAAGGTGGCGTCATAGTGTTATATTGTTTGAGAAATGCACGTTGATCCCGTCTCAACAATATGCACCCGTTTTACGTTGGGTGCTGATCAGCCAGTATGATCCCTTGCAGCAATGATGCTGCCCTGTGCTGTGACCTGTAAGCGCCCCCAAACCTTTGCTAAATAAAGTGCAACCCCTTCTCTCCCGCCCCCCCCTTCCCTCAGACAATATGTCTCAGAGCCTAGGGCAGCGGACTCAGGCCCATGCTGCAGGGCTAAAACTAGCAGTGTAGGCATTCAGACTCCGGCTGCAGCCCAGGCACTGAGACTCACCAGTCACCAAGTTTCAGAGCCCAGGCCTAAGCGTCTACACTGCTCTATGTAGACCTGCAGCACAAGCCCAGGTAGTTACCCTGCTCTCTGAGACTCACTGCAGTGGGTCTGTACTGTGTACCTGGCCCCCGCTGACATCCAGCTGAAATCCCTTTTCCCCCTTTGTCCCTGCAGAAAGTTTCCTTGGAGTTGCGAGGCCATGGAGGCATGGAACCTGACGGAGACATGGTACCAAAGCCTGCACTCGGTGCTGAAGGCCCTGAACCAAACACTTCATGGTGCCATCCAGTGCCAGGCAGAGCAGGCCATGGGGCAGACAAATAGCAGTCAAGCTAAGCTGGCCAGCAAGGATGACTATTCCTACATGTACATCTTGTTTGTGATGATCCTGTTTGCCGCCACAGTGGGGAGTTTGATTCTGGGGTACACCAAGTCCAGGAAGGTGGACAAGCGGAGCGACCCCTACCATGTGTACATTAAGAATAGAGTGTCTGTGATTTGAGCAGGACAGGGACACTGTTGCAAGGACGTGCACAGCTACCGGCACCTGCTTTTCCTGGCCTAATCCAACTCTTCTTGGAGGGGCCAGCACATGGCTCTGTCCTGCTAAGAGACAGCCACAAGGACAAAGGCAGAGGACACTAGCAGGCCAGAATAGTCATGTGACAGCTCTGGACACTCGCCAACAGGTCAATCTCGGATCACTTTGCACCAGTTTCTAAGTTGCCATCTCCTTGTCCTCCAAAGGACAGGGGATTGGCCGATGGAAGGGCTTACATGTGTCCCAGAATCCTTTGCTCCAGTGCAAGGGAGCATGGGATGCATGTGGGCGCTGCAAGTTCTGTTACTGTGATGTTGGAACATCATATGAAATTGCAGATAAATGGATATGGAGATCAAGGGGTGTGGTGCCCACAGCTCAGCAGTGCTCGTGCTCCTGACTATGGCGGAGCATGGCACAGTTAGGGGACTGGGTGGGAGCACAAGGCAAGGGCACTTCTTCCACCCCCTAGAGTCCAGATCATTGGTGCTGTGACCTAGCACCAGTGTGTGGAGGTGCCTCTTTCACTACAACAGAGAATGAATGATGGGGAGATGAGCCAATCAGATTGTTTGATTTGTCCCTCTGCGTCTGTTAGCCTCTCTCTAGGCATGTGTGGCCGGGAGCCTAATGATGCTCTGAGCGGGGATGCCTCCCAATCTTAGAGAAGCTAGAGAGCAGCTCCCACTAATCTCTGCCCCCAGGACCAAGCAGGTGTATATCACACAGAGAGCCAAGCAGCATTCCCTAACCACGGTAAACCGTTCTGCATTTTAATAAATCTACGGCCACATAGCATACGGTGTAGCTGAAAGAGACTTGTTAGCAATATAGGGTCTGTGACCTTTCTGGTCCTTAAAAATACATTTATCTATGAAATGGGTTTTCTTCAAAAAAATATGAATTGAATTAAATAAAGTGACAATGAAAGGGATGGTTATAAGACAAACGGGTGTTTGTTTCTGTTTCAAGTGGTTATAATTATCCAGCCACTGACATTAGAGCCCAGTAGAATCCATAGAAATGTGGGGCTGGAAGGGACCTCAAGGGGTCATCTAGTCCAGCCCCTTGTGCTGAAGCAGGGCAAAAGCTTCAGCTGCTGCACTGGTGACTGGGAGAGGTATTCCCTGCAAGGTGTGTACTTGTACGGGTGCTCAGGAGAGATTCGAGTTCCTCCCAGCTAATTAGCAGAATGCCCACAGCTAGGTGTTTGTTTCTACTGGTGGTGCACATTCACACATGGCTTAGTGCACATAAACATTTATTCTGCACATGGATGGAAAAGATTAGAGCAAGGATGGGCAAGAAGTGACTAGTGGGCCAGATCCAGCCCACAGCACCTTGCCGGCACTCTTACTAAACAGCAGCAGCAGCCACTTTAAACAGCAAGCTGATATTTGCTAAGCAGTCTGGGCAGGGAGAAGAAAGCTTTGTGTGGTGCCCCTGCCTCCAGCAAAATCCCTCAGCTCCCACTGGCCAGTTTCTGGCCAACTGGAGCTGAGAAATGTTGCTGAAGGACAGGTCAGTAAATGAAGCCTCCTCACTCCCAGTCTCTCCCCGTGCTGGAGCAGAGCCTGCCCAGCACACAAGCATAGGGCCTGTGTCAGGTTCCTGCAGAGCTGCTGACTGGAAGCCACCTCGGTAAGCGCCTCCCAGTCAGAGCCTGCCTCTGGCACCCCACTCCCTTTTCCCCCCCAACTACCTGCCCCAAGCCACCACCCAAACCCTCTGTAACCCCTCTCCCCACTTCTTGCAGGTCACAACTCCCTCCCAGACCAAAATCTTGGGAGTGGGCCCCCATTACAAATTATTGCCTACCCCTGGGTTAGAAGGAACGTTGACTGGGAGAACCCAGGAAGATTTGCTATGGCTATGGAACAGCCACACATGGAAGCAGCTGTTTCTTAATTTTAGATCACCAGCCACCCCCAGTTGTTTGGACTCTGCCTGGGAAGTGCTGCTGTCCCTCCAGTGCTCTCTTCCCAGCCGCTCCCCCTTCCTCTCTGGTGGTAGCAGGGCCTGAAGGAAGGAGTCAGAGAATGCAGCACACTCAGCAACCGTGGTGGCATTGGGCCATTGCTAATCTCACCCCCGGAGGGAGGTAGATGGAACCTGAGATTTTTGGTTCCCTGGGCGAGTTGCTGTGGGCACAGGAGAGAGCACCCAAAACTGGGACCATTCTGCACTGACCCCACTAGGGTGGCTCAGCACGGGCTGGTGGGAAAGGACTGAGATCGGGGTGTTCCTGGGGGTGCCCATTTCAGCCTCTAGAAGAGGCTCGGATGGCTGAGGGGAGAGGAAAAGGAAGTGCATATGGGACTAGGAGGCTGTAGCCTGGGAAGTGGAAGAAGGGAAGGTAATAGGCAGCCTGGAAGCTGAGTACCCAGCTGGGTGGGAGGCCAGGGCTGGCAGAAATGTCTGTCTTGCCACTGTCTCTCTAAACACTTTCCTGAATGACTAAGCTAAGGGTACTTTGCCTGTCTTAGGGGACAGCGATCCAGCGTCCTCAGAAAATTGGTGCCTGTTAGTCTCAAGGCCGCACCTCAGTGGGAGGGAAGGGTTATTAGCAGCTTTGTACAGACCGCAAACAGAAACCCAGAGAAGTCAGGGATTGGCCTGGGACAGAAAGTGAGTCTCCCATAAGAACGGCCATACAAGGCCAGACCAAAGGTCTGTCTAGCCCAATGTCCTGTCTGCCAACAGAAACCAATGCCAGTGCCCCAGAGGGAGTGAACAGAACAGGATATCGTTGCGTGATCCATCCCGTTGCCCATTACCAGCATCTGCAAACAGAGGCTAGGAACACTATCCCTGCCCATCTTGCCTAATGGCCATTGGTGGACCTACCCTCCATGAATGCACCTAGCTCTTTTTTGAATCCTGTGATGGTTTTGGTCTGCACAATGTCCTCTGGCAAGGAAGCTGTGAGCTGTGTGAAGACGCTGCACTGTGTGATGATGGATCCCATTGGAAGATCGCCAGCTCTTCATGGCAGGCCTGTCTTTCGTTCTTGTGCAGCACCTAGCACAATGGGGCCTAGTCCATGACATCCCTAGTATGGTAATACAAATAATACATGTACAGCACCTGGCATGGTAGATTAGCTCTGCTTGGTCCTACTGAAATCAAAATAAATAGCAGATTTGAATTGCACTGGACCTCCGGCCAGAAACCTTTGCATTATAGGACCAGTGATGTCTAGAACCTTGCTCTGGGTCTATTATTGTCTGTGTCCTTCGCTGCTCTTGTTGACACAAAGCTAAACCAGGGGTGTTTTGGTGGCCCTCCCTCTGGGGCTGCCTGTGTTGCTGCCACTTTGCAGGTGAGAGCAGAACTTGCTGTGACTAGGAGGTTTGTTTCCCGCCACGGCTCAGCTCTGCATTTGATGTGGCACTCAGGAGGACAATGCGAATGTTTGCATTCCCATGAGTCACCCTATAGCTTGAGCAATGCAGAGCTGTGGGGTGGGGGAAGGAGGGATTTTTTCCCCACAGAGAAATAAGCAGGGGTGTGGATCATTTATCTTGTGGCCTGTGCATGAGGCAGAGGAAAATAAAACTCTCCGCAGTGTCTCAGGCTTTTATTTACAAATGGAGCAGGAGGAGGATTGGGAGCAGGCTGTGATTTCAGAGAATGCCAGTGCAGGCACCCGAGGGTTTGTTTTTGCAGTAGCTTTTAACTCATGATTGTTTGCTCCCTTATCAAATACCACTCAGATTTGCTCTGATTCCTCTCCTCTCCCAACTATGAACTTTCCATCCTACACTGGGTGGGATGCAAGGCTTGGTGTTCTTCCAGTGGGCATTACCCTCGCTGTTCTGGCCCCATTTCAAAGTAGGAAATGAATCTGGGGGAAGTGGGGAAGCAAATGGGGTAGAGAATAAGGGATGGAGAGAGGGGAGAACTGATTGGGGCCAGAGAATGAGGACCAGAGATGGAGGGGGAACAAGATATGGAGGGAAGAGGAATAGATACAATGACCTACAAGGCAGGGGAAATGGAGATTTGTAATGAACCCAAAGTAATAAAATGGAGTAAGAAAGCAGAGAGGGGCAGAGCTGGGAAATGTCCGCTTGTAGGTGTTTCTTCTTGAGAGAAGATGGCTTGTGTTGCAGGCAGGGTTGCCAATCCTCCATGATTGTCCTGGAGTCTCCAAGAACTCAATATTAATCAACGATGATCTCATGTGAGGAAACCTTGCAGAATACATCCAAACAAAACTGGCAACCCCCCTAGCTGCAGGCCATAACAAGGATGTACTCTTCCTCTGGCCTAGGCTTAGACCCGGTGGCAGTATGGCCAACCTCCATGTTCAATATTCGTAAATCATGTCCCCCCAAACTCATGAGGTGAATAATCAATAACTGATTTGCTCTCTGAGTTTTGAGCCTTCAGAATTCACATTTTTCAAGCATTTCCCACACCCCTAAAAGCTAGAGTTAGTCACTTGAATGAAAGTAAGAAGCAAGCAGAGATTTTCCTTTGAAATGCCCTGCCTAGTTTTCCATAGCACAGGCTGCACTTGTTCCGCTATAAGCCAACAGGTGCACTTTGCACTCCAGCCATTGTTCAGAATCCAGCGGGCCACCTTGCTTTGCACTCAACCTCACATGGTCAGCAAGCTTGTAGCCGGGAAGATTCCTCTACCTACAGGTATATTGCTCAGAATGGAGACAGATGACATCTCAGTCAGGTGGCCACACACAGTACAGCTCGCAGTGAGGGAAGCAGGCTGCACAGACTTGGAAAGAAGCAGCAGCTTTATTGTGCCACAAACAACTACCATATTAGCTCTGGAATGTGCTCCTGTGACACATAGGAGGGTTCCTACAATACGGGGAAATAAATACCATAAAAGCAATGATCCTCAGCTATAAAAACAGCTACCCTGAGTCAGACCATTGATCAAAGGTCCTTCTAGCCTATTCTGTTTTCTGACTGGCCAATGCCAGGTGTCCCAGAGAGAATGAACAGAACAGGGAATCACTGAGTGATCCAGTCCCTGTCACCTGTTCCCAGCTTCTGGCAGGCAGAGGCTGGGGACACCATCTCTATAATGATCTTCCAAACTGTTGCCATCCATCCAGCTTGCACCCACCATTCTAGCATCGAAACACTCGTCACTTGTATTAACATCAGCATCGCTCTGGCCTGAAAGGCCCCCGTTTGCTGCCCCTCCAGGGTTCCAGAAGTGGTGCCCAGCCCATGTCTGCACTTACCTAGCTAGTCCTGGAACAACTCAGCCCTGCCAGGCTGCAACAGGGGGAGGAAGGGTGAAGCATTCAAGCACACAGCAGCCCATGTCTCTGTGGGGAGGAAGGGCTCCAGCCACTCACACTGTGTCAATGGGTGCAGAGCCCAGACAATAGCTGAGCCACTGCAAAGGGACGTCTGATGGTAGGCAAAGCATGAGTGCCACCCTGTGGTGTGTGCAGTCAATTAAGAGGAGCTGAATGGCTCACAGAAGTTGGGATGTGCCTATTGAGGGACTGGATTGTAGAATGTGAGCATGTGTAGGCTAAGGCCAATATCACCATATGACATCATCTAAAGTCTGACGACGCTAACATTCACATCCAGGCACCGAAACAATTGGACTGATTTTCAGAAGTGCTGAACAGCCACGACTAGGGATGTTAAATTGCGAGTAACTGACTAATTGAATAGTCGATGCATTTTGCATCGATTAGTCGATAAGGCGCCTTCGCCTGTGAAGTGTAGCAACAGCCCTAGAGCAGTTGCTACACTTCAAAGGCAAAAGCGTCGCACTGACCCCGGTCTCCATGTGGCACTGGTGCTTAGAAATGCCGTGGAGAGCCCGGTGTCAGGCTCCTTGCAGATTTCAGAGCCGCAGCACCCCGTGGAGCCCAGGATCAGCTGGGGACTCCCAGTTGATCGGGTTGGATATGCCACCACTACGGCTCCAGAGCACTACGCTGGATGGTTGGGTGGTAGGTCAAGAGCCCCTGACTTATGGCATTGAATGGATTAGCTTCCTAGCCATGCTGGTTAGATCATTCCCATCCAGGCTCTGCAGAAGGCTCTGAACAGCAGAGATGGCCTCCATAATACTCCCATCATCCATCTCAGCCGAACCCCAAAGGATGGTGGGCAGTAGGGCCCTGACGTAGTCCACCTGCACACAAATATCCCAAAACTCGTGAGATCTCCCAGCCCTTTAGTGAAGACAAACCATAGTCCCAGGGCTGTATTTATTCTAACCCATGACACCAAGTCAGAAAGCAGCTCATGCTCCATTATTTGATGTCTGGCACTTTAGACTCCAATGCAGATAATCCCCCAATGGTGAAACTCAGAGGCGGGGGGAAGAATCAAAATCTGGCCCACTGGGAGTTCTAGATGAGAGCTGAACAAGGCTGAGAAACTTGAAACTGAAATATCACTTCTGGGCAGGATCAGAAATGTTTTTTAAGTGCTCAGCTTCTCTCAGGGCTAGAGACTTTGGGGCCGGCCAGGCTCATGCATTCATCAGATGCAGCTAAGAGGGACAAGTGTTTGGGGCTGTCAGGAAGGAAGGGGAAGCAAGAGCAGTGGGGAGTGGCTGCTAGAGTTCCCTGGGAGGGAAGGCAGTAGGTACCTGCTGGGGGGAAAGGATCCTCCACAAGGAAGCCCTGAGAAGCTCTGCAGAGCTCTGCAGAGCCTAGTGGTTAGGGCAAGGAGCTTGCAGAAGGGGTGCCCAGGAATGGGGCTAAAGCTACGTTTTTCTTATGTTTAGTAAGAACCCAGCAGGACCTTAGTTGAAAGTGAGCTCAGAAGAGGAGCCTTGGTAATGGCAGATGATCCTGTTTCTGATTTCTAGTCTGGAGCACATTGTCAGGTTTGGAGTCTGAGAATTTTATCTTTGGATTTCAAAGTCTTGTTTGTCTCATTAAATGAGACAAAATAAGAGTGTTACTGGAGTCTGAAGTCCCTGTTCGAGCGCCTAGGACTGCAGAAGGCAGTGGTGGGTCTGCCACAAGGAGGATATGAGACAGGGCTTTGTGTGACTCTTGCTAAGATTTTTAGACTCATCAAGACTAGGGATGTGAATGACTAGTCGACTATCCAATAAGCAAATGCTTATCGGATCGTTGACACGCTAGTCGATTAGTTGCTTTCCTCCCTCTTCCCTGGAGACCCCAGCTGGCTCGGACTGCATGCGGCATTTCAAAGTGGCAGTGCCGCATGGAGCCCAGGATCTGCTGCTTTGAAATGCCACGTGCAGTCCAGGGCTTCCTGGCACTGCTGCTTTCAACGCTGCAGGAGCCCGGGGCCAGCGGGACCCCATGTTCCCCATGCAGGGAGCAACTGGCCCCATGTTCCCCTCAGAACTTTCGTCTTTGAAGTGTAGCAACAGCCATGGGGGGAACTGACTATTCAATTAGCTAATTAATCGACATTTTACATCTCTAATCAAGACTCATCAAGACTTATCCTTTGTAACAGCACCTGGAATGTTCTCTCCAAGCCAAGAACAGGAATGGGGCTGAGGTAATTTTTGTGGGGGAGAATGATAATGTCCACCTGAAATCCAAGCCGTAAAATCCTTCCCACCTACTCCATCCCCTTATTATCAGAGGAAAGAACTGCATGCCTGCCAGCTTGAGAATCCTTGTTGTGCTCAGCACTGCTGGGACTCCCAGCCCAGAAGCCAGGTCCCAGGCCACAGCTACCTTGTTGTTTTCTAATTGATCAAGCCTGGATGCTGAGTCCTCTTAGATCGAGTGAGTGGAAAACTAGACTGGAAGGAGCAAGTCTCTGGGGGTGGCCCAGAGCAGCCGAACCCCTCGTGGTGACCCTGTCAAGTACAACAGGCTGCTCTGAAATAAAGTGAAAGGTGGAGACTGAGAAATCAAACCCCTGCATTGAAATCCTGACCTCATTCAAGTCAGTGGAAGTTTTGTCATTGATTTCAATAGGGCCAGGATTGTACCCTTAATTAGTTTGATGAAGAGACAATACATGAAGCTTGTCAATAGGAACTAGCCAGATAGAAAACATGGAAATGGGGAAAAAGACAACTTAGTGATGGATTACCTCATTCCTGATGATGTGCCTCTAGCAAACCCACCCAACAGAGAAGGTTAAAGGTTGCTCATCAAATCCGGAGTTAATAATCCTGCATGTGGGGGTGCAAGAGCTTTCACCATGATCCTCTCTCCTCCAGGCTTTTCTCAGTGCCCCTCTTTGCTTTTCCGTAGTGACTTTGCAACAAAGAGTCTTTCATGGACCTACAGAGAGGTTGTTGCCTACAGGAGATCTAACAGGGTTGTCAACTTGGGATCAGGGTCACATCAGAGCCCAGAAGTGAGAACTGTATCATTCTTTTTCACATGATTGCTTATGTTCATTCCAAGTTAGGTGTGTGCATGTCCGGGCATAGTCGTTGGGAGGCTTTTCCCTAGCAGGACCTGTGGGTCGGCAGTGGAGACCCCTAGAGTGGCACCAGTATGGCAAGGTATATAGCCCACTGCTGACCGGCCCCTCTCTTAGTTCCAATGGTGATAAGAAGAAACTATCTCAAGTGTTCCTTAGCTTTTCACTGTAGATCTTTTGTTAAGTGTTAATTAGTTAGAAGTTGTGAATAGTTCTCAAGGGGGAGTCATTTGTTCTCTTTCCCAGAGCATGCCTCAGCTCTACTGATTGAAACTATGTATAAAATGCCAGAAGTTTATGCCTATAGGGGACTCCCCCTCCCCCGACTTGTTTTAAGTGTCTGGGAGTGGCACACCATGCAGTTAAGCCTTGTACGTTCTGCAAGGTTTTTAAGCCAAGAACGCACAGAGATAGGGAGTTTTGCCTCAGAGAACTCCTTATGGAAACCTCTCTGCACCCCCATTTGGTGCCCCGTGCCTCAGGACCCAAGCAGGCGGCCTCGGTGCGAAGCACACCTTCATCAGTACAGAGTATAGCAACTTTGTGCAAAGATTTGGAGAAGACTCCACAGCACCCGCACTTCCCGGCACAGAAGGCGCTGCCTTGGCACTGTTCTCACTCCTAGAGAGGTGTCAGAAGCACCTGGACAAGGGAAAGTCACCTACTCTGAAGGCAAAGAAGTCTATGGGAGTGTGTCCCATGTCAGTTCACCCTCCAAAGTTGACTGCTCAGCCAGCACCATCGAGTCCAGTCCCGGCGGACTCCCCTTCCAGGGAGAACCACATACGAGATGTCAACAAGCCATCCACTCCTGAGACATATGAGGTGGCAAGAGACCTCATAGAGATGACGTCAGGCTGCTCAGCCTCTCCGAGAGAATTCCCAGTGCAGCAGTCGGCTCTGTCTCTGGAACTGGGTCAGGTACACTCTCATGGGAAACTGGCTATGAAGCAACAGTCGCCTTGCCACGGCACCGGTCGCCTCGATCCATACTTGTTCCTTCTCCATAACAATCAGCTCAAAACGGCAGCCTACACAGAGAAGCAGCATCTTTATCACCTCTACCACAGAGCTAGATTCAAACGGCACAATAGTGTGGAGGAGTGCCACAAGCACCCACATGGTAGGTCCATCAGGAAGTAACCGATCCACCTGATGGACAGCTCAGTGTGTGGACAGACACAGGAATGGTTTCAGTGGAGCTCAGGAAGGTACAGGTTCGTGACTGGAATTCCTCAGCACTTGAAGGAGGATAAAGAGTTCTGAAAAAATCCTACAGACAAGCAAGTGCACATCAGCACCAGGGCATGTCAGTATCATAGAACAGGAGAACCTAAGTCCTTGAGTGTCAGACTCACATTCCTCTCACCGCCTGGCAAATTGGCTTCCACCAGTTTCTCTCCACATTTGCTGGGACAGTCTTTCTACTTCCTCTCCAGTGCATAGGAAAGCATGTCCTTTACCAATGAGAAATGCTCTTGCAACCTGAGCTCTGCCTGAGCGCTTCCTCAGAATTAGTGTACCTTAGAATTAGACATAAAACCTGTAGATTATCTCCACATGAGTGTTGGAGAAGAGAACTATGTCTATCAGCTGTGCCCAGACCTGGCCCGGTCCGTCACAGTGGCGTAGTCAGCAGGATCCACTGTGACGGACCAGGCCGGGTCTGGGCACAGCTGAGGGCATCCGCTCAGGGCGAATTGCTCAACCTCAGGGCTCCTTACAGCCCCCAGACTGGTGACCTCTCCAAACAGGCCACAAACCAGTCCCACAGAGCGCTTCAGCAGCCCGCCTGAAGCCTCACGAACAAAACCCCTCTGACACCCCAGCAATATCCCTGCCCCAGATGGCCCTGGGCCTCATACACCGGTGGGCGGGGGGTCTTAGAACCCAATCCCACATACCCCGAACAAGTTCAGTCTGGTTCCAAGAAACCAGCCACAGATCCCTGGTCAATTTACCCTCTGGACCTTACCCACAAATCACGCTGAGCCAATCCTTTAGCATCTAACATCTAAAGGTTTATTACCACAATAAAGAAAAGCATGAGAGTAAGGTTGTTAAAGGATAGTACATTACATGCATCGAATTTCCCAGTTCTCGATGCAGGCTCTAGCAGAGATGTTACAGCTGCTGGCTTAAAAGTCCTTGTTGCGCATCCTAGATCAGGATGGGTCCACAGTTCTTTCCGGCTCTTCGATCCCTGCACTGCTGCCTCTGGGATGAAGTGCTGAGCTGAGTACCAAGATGGAGTCAGCCACATGGCATCTTTATAAATCCTTCCTGTTCTCTTCTTGGCTGCAGCAGGTCACCTGGCCAGCGGTCTATCACTGTGTTCCGTGCTGGTAGCCCTTAAGTGTCGGTCACCTTTCCCAAGGTGTGTCCTTGGCCCCTTGAGTGCTATTGTCCCACAGGGCCTCGCTAATTAGCATGTCCATAGGCCGGGCTCTGCCCAATGCCCAACCACATTCAGAGAGACTTCCAGTCTCCATACAGATTACATATTCCTAACCACACACACAGACATTATACAGATATATGAAGAACAGATACAGAATCAGAAGAAAGTAAGCTTTTGTTTGACCCCTCACATGACCCCCTTTGTACCACTTTTGGGGCGAACACCTCTCCCCCATGGGTGCAGCAGTGACCTGGCTGCTCCCTTCACAATCCAATAATGTGACAACAGTTACTGTTGTTCTTATTGTTGATGCGTGTTGTTATTTTCCAAAATATATGGTTTGACCCTAAATTCGTGTGTGACCTGACTTGTGACTACCTTTCCAATGGTGATAGATACGTGTACGAGGTCGAATCTGGCTTCTGTGGGGGAGGCAGCATTAGGCTTTAATTAATTGCTCACAGCAATTGTTTACCTCAGTCTCCCGCGTAACATGGTCTTATATAGGCTTCTTGGTGGGAAACCTAGTGAGTGGAACTCTCACCAAGGTGGGAACATCTGGTTAGAACCAGTTCCTTAATGGTCTCTGGATGTGTGAGAGGAAGAGGGCAAAGCCCAAGATGCAGCCCAGGGATGAAAGGTGGCCAATTCCATTTTGTTTTACATAAAATCACTGTTTTAACATTAAGATCATTAACATGTAGTCATAAACATGCAACACAATTACAGTAAGCTTCTGATAATCCGGCACCTTTAGGACCCAGGGGGTGCCGGATTATGAGATATGCCAGACTATCTGGGGTGCCGGAGGGGTGTGGAGTGGGAAGGGATGCCACTCTGGACCCCTCATAGCCCCCCCCTTACGATAGTCGGGCTCTGTCCCAGGCGTCCCTGATTCAGCCACTGCTGGTCAGTTTCAGCAGCAGCTGAATCGGGGACGCCTGCAATACAGCAGCTGGGGTGCTGCCGGGTTGGTCCCGCAGCGCCTAGGGGCGGCGCTACGGCACCAACTCAGCAGCACTCCAGCTGCTCTTGGGGACGCCTGGGACAGAGCAGCTGGGGTACTGCTAGGGGGGGCTTAGCTCATGTCTGGGTTATGAACTCTGTTTGTGGTGTTTCCCCCAAGTTAATGCCGTATGACTTCTCTCTCTGTTTCATTAAATGTTTCTTTCCTACACTCAGACTCAGTACTTACGAGTGGGGAAGCATTACCTCTCAGAGGCACCCAGCCAGGGGTGTGTGAATTTCCCAGATTACTGGGTGGGGGCTCGAGCCAGTTCTGTGTGAGACGGACCCCAAGATATTGAACCCAGCCCTGGTTACTGCCAGGCCTACCTGGCAGAAGGGTTACTATATTCCAAATTACCTTCTAACAGGGGCTTGTCTATGCTCTCAGATGAAGGGAGGCCTGGAACAGAACCCACTTCCTTTCATTGCCTCGTTCAGGAACAAGGACACTGAATGAGATCCTAGAACAAGGGCTAGGATCAGCAGAGGAGACTCTCAGTGGGGGCAAGTCTTTCTAGGTATCTCAGTGATCTCTGGAAATCCCTGCTGGATTAACAAAATGTAACCATAACATGCAGCCTTATCTCTGGAGTTACTCCCCGTCTGCCACCATTTTTACAAAGGAACAATAGAACTGAATGTGTGAGAGAAAGGGTAGAAATAGCCCCTGATCAGACAGGTGGATTCCTTCCTATATTCTGTTAGAAGGGCACTTTTCATGCCAGAGCAAGAGACATCAAATGGAAAAAAGACCCAGATTCTCAAAAAGATATTTAGGCTCCTACCTCATTGATTTCAGTGGGAATTTCAGTTAAGGGCCTAAATATCTTTGAGGAGCTAGGCCAAATATCTGAGGCAGGACAGCTGTGTGGGGAAGTGGCTCAGGAGGAAAGCCCACTTACTTTTTTCTCAGTAATCAATTGGAGCTTCAATCTGAAATTGAATTTAGCCAGCACAATACCCAGCCTCTCCTTCTGTCGAAGTCAAAGCTACTGACACTGAAGGACAACTGAGCCAGTGTTCTAATCACAGCATAGTGAAGACACACAGCAGCACTTACATCATTGTTGCCATGATCACGAGCGGGTAATAGAGGAATGACCAAGGGCTGTTACCCATATAAGAGACATAAAGCATTATGGATGTGCCTCATCATGAGTTCTTTTAGGGTTTTCTGTAAAATAGACTTAACATGAAGCATACATTTCTGCTTTTCCCTATGAGCAGGTGATTGTTACCCAGGGTAGATTAATCTTTACCCTGATCACTATGGATACCAACTTTCCATCTCTTCCTGAACTACCCTTCAGCACAAAACCCTTTACCAAACTGTCCTCTCCCAACACAACCAAGATCTACTCTAGATATCCATGGCTACTAGGGAGAAATCGTTTTGTCAAGGTCTGTGTCCTGGGCATTATGTAGGCTGGAGCCTGTATTAATTATAGATATGTAAATGAGTGAATTATGAATTTGTATATTCATTCATTAATGTTCTATGGTGTTTTATAATGATTAGAATAATGGATTATGTACAAACAAAATGGAGTCTTTGACCATGTGACGTTAGGCTCTGAGAGAACAGGGATGGGCTCCTCCTCAGAGAGGGTATGTCTACACTAGCCCCCTAGTTCGAACTAGGGGGGGTAATGTAGTCATACGGAGTTGCAAATGAAGCCCGGGATTTGAATTTCCCGGGCTTCATTTGCATGATCCCGGCCGGCGCCATTTTTAAATGCCGGCTAATTCGGACTGCGTGCCGCGCGGCTACACGCGGCACGGACTAGCTAGTTCGGATTAGGAAAGCGTACAGCTAGTTTGGATTAGGAAGCCTAATCCGAACTAGCTAGTCCGTGCCGCATGTAGCCGCGCGGCACGCAGTCCGAACTAGCCGGCATTTAAAAATGGCGCCGGCCGGGATCATGCAAATGAAGCCCGGGAAATTCAAATCCCGGGCTTCATTTGCAACTCCGTATGACTAAATGACTCCCCCTAGTTCGAACTAGGGGGGTAGTGTAGACATACCCAGAGCGAGCTAAAGAACTGGTACAGGCTGGGTTTTCCTGCTTTTTGCCTGAAGGTTCTCTTTACCTCAGGTCCTGTTCCCTCCAGAGGGCCAGATGATAGAAAAGCACCTCAGAGGTTTCCCACCTCCGAGGGTATATAAGTCCTGGTACACCACACAAAGATTGCTGTCTATCCCAGTGCCAGTAGTCTGCATGGGTCATCATAGCACTCACATGAGAGACCGACCCTGCAGCAGCCTACCAGAGGGAGAAGAGGACACTCATCCATCCTATTTACCATCTGGCATCTGTTCCATCTGCCCGCCGTCCTCTTCTTGGATCCCGATCCACCATCAAGGGACTTACCAGTGTTCCTCCCTGCGGGCCTCTAACCAGCCCAAAAAGTAGAAGGTCCTGGGCACCCCTACTCTGAGTCTGTTTTCCTTTTTGGGGGGTTTATGGAAGGGAAGGTTTCAGGTCAGTTCACAGGTGATAGACCCTGGGGGAGAAGCTGAATCTGCATCTTTCTGGATACAGCACGTATGAGCAGCAGCTTCTATATTTCTGGACTATTTGTTATCTTAGCCCTAGAGGTAACAGTCAGAGGTCAGGTCATGGAGCATGCTCTGTGGAGTACGTGGTTGTGTTATTGATACGGTGGTGGAGGAGCATAGAGTGTGTACTCTGAGTGGCGTTTCACTTCCCTGTGGGCTTGACTCAGGTCTGTCATATGTGACGAATGAGGGAAGCAGAACTGATCTGTGAACACAACCCACACAGCCTTGTGGATCAGCGTTGAGATGCTGCCGCTCCCTAAAGAGCTGAGATCACTTGAAAAGGTGGCAACATATCCCAGTGCCCTAATAGGAGCTCAGTTCTTATAGCCTGGCCCCATGTCTTTCACAGTGAGTAGGTCTACACTGCAATTAGACGCCTATGGCTGGCCTATGTCAGCTGGCTCAGGCTCGTGGGGCTCAGGCTGTCAGATTGGGGGTGGGGAAGGGCATCCCAGAACTCAGGCTGCAGCCCAAGCTTGAACACTTACACCTCCATTAAACATTCCCAGTGAAGGCCAAGACCATAAAAGAGTTAAAAAAAAAATCTAGATAAAATCATGAAGGGTATTAGCCAGGATAGGCAAGGATGGTGTCCGTAATCTCTGTTTGTCAGAAGCTGGGAATAGGTGATAGGGGTGGATCACTTGACAATTGCCTGTTCTGTTCATTCCTCTGGGGAACCTGACAGGATACTGAGCTAGATGGACCTTTGGTCTGACACAGTGTGACCTTTCTTATGCCCTTAAATAGAGGCAGCAGGCTCCTGGGTCACCCCCAAAAGTATATCTAACCTGTAAGGACGCAACCCCAGAAGGAAGGTTCTCTTTTCACAGAACTCCTTCTGTAAGAATCTGCCAATATCCACTGACAAATGCAGAGTAATGAATTATTGAACACTCCCAAACAGGTCCAGAATACCATCTTCCTCTTAGTGTATACACAATGGCTGTGTCTACACTGGGCCAATTATTCCGGAAAATCAGCCACTTTTCTCGAATAAGCTGCGAGCTGTCTACACTGGCCCTTGAATTTCCAGAAAAGCAACGATGCTCTACTGTACAAAATCAGCCGCTATTCTGGAAAAACTATTCTGCTCCCGCTCAGGCATAAGTCCTTATTCCGGAACACTGTTCCAGAAAAGGGCCAGTGTAGACAGCCCAGTAGTCTTTTCCGGAAAAAAGCCCTGATCGCGAAAATGGCGATCGGGGCTCTTTTCTGGAAAAGCGCGTCTACATTGGCCACAGACGCTTTTCCGGAAAAAGGGCTTTTCCGGAAAAGCAGCCTGCCAATGTAGACGCTCCTTTTCCGGAAAAACTGAAAACGGAATAGTATTCCGTTTTAAGCAGTTCCGGAAATTCATGCCAGTGTAGACACAGCCAATGTGTCTCTGTTGGCATGTGACCAGGATTCGTCACCGAATTTGGTCTGCTGGTTGGCTCATTCTATTCCTTGGCCTGTGACAGGTACTGATGGGGAGTGCAAAGTGAACATTGATCCATCCCCCTCCCCCTGAATATCATCAATCTACGCTGCCAATCCTACAGTATATCCTCGTGTATGATTCTGTAGCAGTATTGAATGATTTAACTGCCCCTAAAGCTCCTCCAGAGCCTCCTGCTGGGGTTCTGGCTGTACTTTTCCCCACACCCCTTGATTTATGCACACCCCATCCATGACTTCACAAAGTCACTGGACCTCCTCATTAACCTCCTCCTGGCCTACCTAAGGCCACCATCTACAACACCAGGAGGAGGATGCTGGACAAGGAGGGTGCTCTGTGACTGTGGGGCCTATTTCTGCTCCTCCCTAATTTCACATATCTGGGCATAGTTTGTCTGGGCAGCATCCAGTGGCTCTCTAGACAGCTTTGAGAAACAGTGGGCGCGGTCTGAGATTTTCTGCTCGGAGTCCCTTTCCGGTTCCCTCGTTTTGAACCTGTGAACTGCACCCCTGTCCCTGTTTGTCTTTAGTTATCCAAGTAATCAGCTGAAACCCAGGTCCAGTGGTCCCTCCCACAAGGCTGGAGGAGGGGCCTTTAGAAGTGGTTGGGCTTGCCCCCACCCACTTTCAAATATTTCAAATAGTGCCATTCTCCCACCCAAGGGGAGGGGGAGTGGCAGCACACGGAGCTGCTTCCTGCCCTCACGAGCCAGATCCGGTTCAACCCCGCACAGCGGGAAGCCAGCGCTGGCGCTCCAACCAGATGGGGGCGAGGGGGCTGGAGTGCCAGCAGAGCTCCCTGCTGTGGGGGTGGGGGAGGCTGAGCTCTGACACCACAGCCCACCTGCAAGATGGTTGCAGACCACTAGTGGTCCACAGACCACCATTGTCCTAGAAGTATAAGTGCTCCTTGGCAAAGCTGGAAGCTGTGAAAACCATGAAAAGGGAAGCTATTTTGGATGCAAAGGCAATTCCTTTACAAAAAGTTGGGCAGACAATGGACACTGAGGCTTTGACTACACTAGGGCTGTGTCTACACTGGCATGAATTTCCGGAACTGCTTAAAACGGAATACTATTCCGTTTTCAGTTTTTCCGGAAAAGGAGCGTCTACATTGGCAGGTTGCTTTTCCGGAAAAGCCCTTTTTCCGGAAAAGTGTCTGTGGCCAATGTAGACGCGCTTTTCCGGAAAAGAGCCCCGATCGCCATTTTCGCGATCAGGGCTTTTTTCCGGAAAAGACTACTGGGCTGTCTACACTGGCCCTTTTCCAGAACAGTGTTCCGGAATAAGGACTTATGCCCGAGCGGGAGCAGAACAGTTTTTCCGGAATAGCGCCTGATTTTGTACAGTAGAGCATCGTTGCTTTTCCGGAAATTCAAGGGCCAGTGTAGACAGCTCGCAGCTTATTCGGGAAAAGCGGCTGATTTTCCGGAATAAGTGGCCCAGTGTAGACACAGCCTAGGTGTGTACAACTACATTACACAGGAGGGTAAAAAAATACACACTCCTGAGAGAGGCAGTTAAGCCAACCTAACCAACAATGTGGACAGTGCTAGGTCAATGATAGAATTCTCCCATTGACCTAAGTAATGGTACTAGAGAAATTCTCCAGCCTCCATTTTTGTCTGTGTGATCTCTATTCTGAATAAGCAGGAGCTGCTCCACTCTAAGATGGACACTGCTGATCTTAAACATAGTGGCTACGTCTACACTGGCCACAATTTCCGGAAAAGCCATGCAAATCAGGTAAGTCAGGATAGGGAAATCCGCGGGGGATTTAAATAAGCCCTATTCCGGAAGATCGGGCCAGTCTAGACGCTTTTTTTCCGGCTTTTCCCCAAGCTGGAAAAAAAGCGGCGGACATGTTTATTTAAATCCGCGGGGGATATTTAAATCTCCCACGGATTTCCCTATTCCCACTTTCAAAATTAGCATGCCCCTTCCGAAAAAGGGGCCAGTGTAGACATAGCCAGTGAGTATGAGATTTGGATGAAAAATGCAGGCCGTTGGCAGAAGCTCAAAATTTCTAAGATAGTGACTTGGAAAAAGGCCAAATGTACGTGAACAGTCAGCAGAATCATTACTCTGAGGTAAACAACAGCAATGAGCATGTGCAAAGTTAACAGCTACTTTTCAATGTGCAGTATTGGGTAGAGAGAGATGTCTGCTAGCTGACTGGTTACAGCCCACTCATACTGGTCACAACTTGTAAAGGACAGAACTGTCAATCATAGCTCTGAGGTAATGACTGATATTAAGCATGTGCAAATGAGGCAAATGCTTCTAAGAACAGAAAGACATCCCCAGCCTCTGTTTGTCAGACTCAGAAGCTAGGAATGGGTGACAGGACGGATCACTTGATTGTCAGTTCTGTTCATTCCCTTTGCTCCTGTTGGAAAACAGGATACTGGGCTAGATGGACCTTTGATCTGATCCAGTATGGCTGTTCTCCTGTAAGGTACATTAGGAGAGAGAGAGAGACAAGAGTGCAACATAAAAGACCAGCTGCCAGCAGGCAGAATATAAGAGAGAGAGCACACAATTGGGAAAGATAGATGAAGATGAGTTGATGCACAGAAAAATAAAGAAGATTGATGCAGATAAAATATAACAATGACAAAGGAATAAGATTAAGGAGTAAAAAGAGAATGCAGGCAAAAAGTCCAGCAACAGAGTGGGGCCTGTCTTGTCTATTGCACCCAGTGCACTATGTATGATTGGTGAGGTATATGTGCATTTGGTGCAAGGAGCTTCTGGCCCTCAGAGACCATGTATGGGCTTTGGAGACCAGAGTGGCTGAACCAAATGGGTCAACAAACATGTGGACAAGGAGGATCCAGTGGATATAGCGTACTTGGTTTTCAAAAAGTCTTTGATAAGGTCCCTCATCAAACGCTCTTAAGCAAAGGAAGCTGTGATGGGATAAAAGGGAAGGTCCTCGCATGGGTTGGTAACTGGATACAAGATAGGAAACAAAGAGTAGGAATAAATGGTTACTTTTCAGAATGGAGAGGGGAAAATAGTGATGTCCCTCAAGGGTCTGTTCTGGACCAGTCCTATTCAACATATTCATAAATGATCTGGAAAAAGGGATCAACAGTGAAGTGGCAAAATTTGCAGATGATACAAAAGAAGATGATACGAGATAGTTTTGTAGCTCTTTGCAGTCTACTTGGGACTAAAGGATCTCTCAAAACTGGGTTAAAAGGCAACAAAATGGCAGATGAAATTTAATGGAGATAAATGCAAAGTAATGCACATTGGAAAACAAAATCCCAACTATACATATAAAATGAGGGGGTCCAAATTAGCTATTACCATTTAAGAAAGAGTTCTTAGAGTCACTGTAAGTAGTTCTCTGAAAACATCCACTCAATGTGCAGCGGCAGTCAAAAAAGCGAATAAAATGTTGGGAATCAAGAAAAGGATCGAGCATGCCCAAAAATATCATATTGCCTCTACAAAAATCCATGGCACACCTATATCTTCAATATTGCATGCAGATATGGTTGCCCCATGTCAAAAAGATATATTGGAATTGGAAAAGGTTCAGAAAAGGGCAATAAAAATGACGAGGGGTATAGAACAGCTTCCATATGAGGAGAGAGGAATAAAATTGGGACTTGTCAGCTTGGAAAAGAGACAGCTAAGAAGAGATGTGATCGAGATCTATACAACCATGACTGGTTTATGGAAAGTAAAGAGGAAGTGCTATTTACTCCTTATAACACAAGAGCTAGGACAGGGGCAGGCAAAAGAGCCTCTGCAGGCTAGATCCAGCCCACCAAGCAGGTTGATCTGCCGCCCCCAGGCCAATTACGGCCTGGGGGCGGAGGAGCACGTGAAGCTTCCTCCCACCCTGTGAGCAGCACGCAGTGCTTTGAAGCACCACGCACTGCTCGCAGAGCGGGAGGGGACATCATGCGCTCCCCCGCCCCTAAGCCCTGACTGGCCTGGGGGCAGGAAGAGCATGCGAAGTTTCCTCCGCTCTCCCGCCTGCGCTGCGAGGAGCGCACGGGACTTCAAAGTGTCGTACGCTGGCTCAGGGCAGGAGCAGGGCAAGGGAAGCTTTGCACAACTCCCCTGCCCCCAGGCCAAGCAGGACTTGGGGGTGGGGAAGTGCGTGACGTCTCCTCCCACCCTGCAAGCAGCACGTGGCACTTTGAAGTGCCGTGTGCTCCGCGCAGGGTGGGGGTAGGGCAGAAGGAGGCTTTGCGTGGTCCCCCACCCCCAGGCCAATCAGTAGGTGTCTAGTGGAAAGGGGGGGGAATTATGGTCTGGGGGTGGGGAAGCCCAGAAGCATTCTGGTTTTGCCCCATCCAGATTAGGCCCCGCCCCATCCAGATTAGGCCCGCCCCTTCCAGGCCGGCCCGGAGCCACTTCAAAAATTTTTGAAGTGGCCCCTGGCCAAAAATTATTGCCCACCCTGAGCTAGGGGCTCTGGAGATCATTACTGGGGCTGAAGTGATTGGTGCTGCTCCTTGGAGCAGCACCAGGACTCTGGAAAGCACTATCTGTTGGCAGCACCTATGCTCTGAAGAGTGAGGTTTCTCAGGTAACTGTTGCCAGGGATCAGTGCATTTGTGTAGTCCGATATCACTGGTTGAGAATGATGTGCAGACCCTAGAAATGGGTGTTAAGGGGTCTGTGATCATTTGGAGATTACTGAGTTGCTACAAATTTGCAGTTTGGGATGTGTCACTGACACTGAAGAGTAGGCTGGGGTATAGTGCCATGGGGGTGACCTATGAAGTGGCGCCATTAAGGGATATCCACTAGAAATGGGTGGGCATGAGGTCTCTATAGGCCTCTGTTTCCATGGAGCAGGTGGCACCAATAGAGATAAAATGTCTTTAGCCATGTGACAGGCCTCTGGGGTAGATGGCACCATGAGATAACACACATCTCTATCAATGCCTGAGATAAGAGGTAAGTCAGGGGATGGACTGAGTCCAACAGGCGAAGCAGCTGCATAGCTATATTCCGGCAAGATGGCCTGGCTTGGTCCAGGTGCCTGTCGTCAGAGCAGTTCAACTAAAAGCTGAGCAAGTGCAGAATGGTGGTAGAATGTGCTTTTGGATGTTTAAAGGGAAGGTTTTGCACTTTATTGACTATGTTAGCCTTCATTCCAACATCAAGCAATATTCACATTGTTGTGGCAGCTTGCTGTATGCTCCATATTTGTGAAAGTAAAGGGGAACATTTTCTGGCCGGGTGGAGGGTCAAGAGCAACAAGGAAAGCACATCAAGGGATACTGCAAATCAGAGACTTTGAAAACCAGTTTTGTGAACGACCAGACAGCGATACGACAGTCATGTATGTTGCTCTTAACAACATGCCCCCTGCATTAAGTGTGCTGGCCTGTTAAACAACCCTCCCACATCCCATATAACACAAGCAATAAAGAGCCTGCTGTTCAGAAATCATAATTGTTTATTTAGGAAACACAGGGACCAGAGAAAGAAAAGGAGTTCAGGGCATGAGCCTGGTTGTGTGTGTGTAGAGAGAGCAAGGACAAGTGGTGTACAATCCCCCTGTTCAGCAATCAGAGCTGCGGGAATGACAGCCTTCTGTTCCAGGAGACATCCCTGGGAGTTGATTTCAAGGCTGCTCTTCACCCTCCCCCGCCTCCTCCCACACACATTGTAGGGCACCTCAGGGAGGAGGCTATGGAAGTTGGTGAGGAAGGCAGGCGGTTCACTCTGTGCTCCAGATGCTTCTCCTGTGCCTCTACCAGAAACCTCAGCAGCTGAGTTTGTTGCCCCACAAGCCTCAAGATTTCATCCTGAGTCTTATATTGTATTTCCTGCACACTCTTGTTACTAGTATAGGCACACTAGTAAACTAAATTTAGTGCAGGGCCAATAGATGGAAAATGCCTTTGTCCCAGAAGGTAGTCCGACCTGGAAACCACCGTATCTATCACCGGCGGATTTCTCCAGTCTGAAATAAGCACAGACATGAGTGTCAAATTTAAAAGATATATTGAATACAACAGGTAATACAAAGAATAACCCCAGAATACAACACTGCATAAACCAACCCCTAAACAAGAAAGCACTATACTCAGTCTGTTCTAAAGTCAGATGAAAGCTGAGGCTCAGGACCTTCAACCCGTTGGCATAGACGGCCTCAGGGGAGGAACACTGAGGAGTCCAACTGATGATTCATTGATGGTATGACGGTAGGTATGTTACACAGGCCCCCGATGGTAATCAGTTCTCAGCTTCAAAATAGGGCCTTTGCCACAATGGTTGGAGTGGAACTGGGTGTTAGGTAGCTGCTCTCCGTCCGGAGCTACAGGTAGCTATAACCCACAAGGCTGGGCAATTGCCACAGTAGTGAGCTAATGCACCCTATAGGAAGTGGTGGAATTGAGTCTGGCCTGGTCTGTTGGGAAGCAGGTCCCAGCCTTCGCCACGGCTCTTCTTCAACAGCGATCTGAACTGTCAGCTACCGGAAGATGAGAAGGAAGCAGGAGCCAGGAGCAGGAGCCCGATCCCTTCAGCGGTCTGAGCTTATAAAGATCCCAAGGCGGGAAAACAGCAGGAGTGCACAAGGTGTAGTGTTGGGTGCAGATTAGCATTCCTGGTGCAGATTTTAGTGCCGTGTGCAGAGCAACAGTGTTGTGTGCACAGCCATGTGCTGTGTACAAACGATGGTTTTTGGCAGCAAAAGTCTTTTAGTCCTTTGGGTTCCATTTTGATTTCTGTGTAAACCTCAGGACTCCATTTTGATTTTAGTGCCCTTGATCTTAATATTCTAACTTCAGTCAACACTCTCTTCTCCTTATGCTCCATTTGTATTACCTGCTGTATCGTTCTCCTCTGAGCATTTAATTGAGCCCCGTCCCTGCGGGTGGACTGCATTTGCTCATTAAATGTCATCCCGAGGACTTTTTTGCTTTTTGATCTATGACAGCTGAACATCTGGAGGGAACGAGGGAGTGGGCAACAAACGGTTGTACCTGCTGTAACAAAAAGAAGTGAATGGCAGACTTTAGAGAACACATAGAGATCTGAAGGGAGCAGCTAAATTCGGTTTGGTGGCAGGCATGGTAAGCAAAAGGTTAGGGCTCTTCTGCTTCTGCTTTGAAAGCATATGTGACACAACAGTGGCTACAAATAGCAGCTCTCACAGCCAGGCGTGCCTCTACATTTGCAAAGGGAAGCCACAGTCACGAGAGGCCGTGCTGGAGGGCCCAGACATAGTGGCAGGGGCTCATCCAGTCACCATGTATTCATTACCCCCTGCTTGCTGGGTGAGTGCAACTTTCCCTTCCCTCAGCGATCTGTCAGGGGGAAGAGGGCCTGGGTGTGGTGGCAGGAGCTCACGTGGTCAGCAAACCATTTTTTGTTGTGGATGAGCAAATGGAGTGCACTACCTCAGAAGTATCAGTTACAGAGCTTCCCCTGCTTCATCCAGGTTACCATGCACAGCATCAGTCTTCTCCGAATCACACAGAACGATAAGGAGCAGATGCTGACTGAATGTGGCCAGAAAGCTGGACCTTACATTGCAGTGCTTTGTGCTGCAATGACGCCAGATCACTCACTGCTGGCGTGGCGTGGCGCGGGAAGGTGTCCTTCCATGGAGGACCGAATAAGGCCAGCCTTCTCAGAAACCTTGTGAGAAGGATGAAAGAGTTCCTCTAGGAGAGCTTTATGGACATACACAAGGAGGATTCCCGCGCTATCTTCAGACACGTTAACAAACTGTTGGGGGAGCCCCCGCTTTGTAGGCAGAGTGACCACCACAGATAAAACACAATTCCCTTAGCCCATTTGTACCATGCTTACATATGTGCAATCACCAGAAGTGCTTTCCCCACAATTAGGGTCCAGCAACAACACATTCTAGGGCTTTTCATCCCTGGAGAGTAGTAGAGTTGAAAGTGCAGGTAAGAGCAGTCACATTGGGGTGCTGTGGAACACCTCCCGGAGTCCAAGAACATCGACTTTCACAGCTCTGCATTTGCACAACCATGCAAGGTTGAATTTAGTGTTACTCTTCTCATCAAGGCGGAGTACAGAAATCAACTTTAACCGCCCTTAAAAATGGCAGAACTTAGGAGACTTGTTGGTAGAGGCTCATTGTTTAGAAAATTGACCTAGCACAGCAAAGTTTGACCTAAATATGTAGTGTAGACCAGGGCTGACAGAGAAAGACAAGGAGGCAGAGGGTTTGAGAGACACACCTAATTCAGCAGAGGGAATTAGTCAGAGCTGGAGTTAAAATTCAGGAGGTCCTGGCTATTAAGTCTGCACTCGAGCTGCCAAACTTCAGATCTTTGACTACTGCTTAGATACTTGAAACAAATCACTGAATATTGTGGGAAGTTGTGGAATCTCCATCATTGGGGATTTTGAAGAGCAGGTTAGACAAACACCTGTCTGGGATAGTAGAGATCCATGGTCACCAAACAGTAGATCGCGATCTACCGGTAGATCTCAGGGGCTCCAAGAGCAGCTCTTGATCCCTCTCTGAAATGTGCACCTGCGCAGTGCATTTACATTAGATTTCCTCATGTAATGTAGGCGGGGCTTCAAGGAAGGGGCGGGGCAGTAGATCTTCACCTGTTCTGAGACTTAAAAAGTGATCTTGGGTGTAAAAAGGTTGGAGACCACTGGTATAGATGATGCTTGGTCCTGACATAAGTGCAGGCTTTGATAACCTCTTGAGGTTCCATCCAGTTCTAGGATTCTATATTTTTCTGGGCTGATCACTGCCAGGCTCCAAAATATTCAAAATTGCCACTCCACCCATAATTTACATTTAGGCACTATGCAAAATCTTCCCAAAGGGAAAGAGAGTGGGTATAATTGTGTCAAACCGCCTAAATATTAGGACAATATTCCAGGGCAGACAAGAATTCATTAGTCAGTAAAGTCTTATTATTTAAGTAGGCACACGGCATACACAGTACCGTACAAACAGCAAGATGGAGGTCTTCCTCCATGCTTATGATTTAGACTAAATTCAGCTTTGAAAGACCATCAGAGCACCTGGCTGCTACTGCTGATTGCTACTAAAATGCAACCACTGATGTAGGTTTTTTGTTTGTTTTTGTTATGGGTTTTTTTTTGGGGAGGGGGGCAGAACTTCTCAATGGGGCAGCTCCTTCTGCAGGAAACAAATACCGGACCAAAGAGAAGGTTAAATATACAGAGGCCCTCTTGGTTAAGTGCATAAGACCACAAAAGATCAGCTTAGAGGAGCAAAATATCTAATAGCCTAAAATCAAAGCGGTGCCAGGAATTAGAAGTCTGGAATGCCCCTGCACTCCAGATCCCTGTACTTGTCCCTCCACTCTAGTGATCTGCTCCCATTTCACAGAGCAGTTCTGGCCCCTGTTGACCATCATGATGTTTAAAATGAATTGGTGTCAGTTACAACAGGGAGCATGTGGTAGTTGTTCAGAACACAGGATTGGGTATTACAATTCCCTCTGTTCTTTTAATGGGTCTCCTGTTTGTATCAACCTGTGAGCTTCATGACTTCCTTGTGACTCAGTTTCCTTTTCTGTAAAATAGGACTAATTATACTATTCGTTTTTGCAGATACCGACTAACATAGCTACCCCTCAGACTTGCCACCATGCAAAGTACTGAATTTAGCCACATGAAATGGAAGTCCCTTAACTTCATGAAGAAACTCACACAGACTGTGATGAAGTGGTGGAGTTTTGGGGAGTTCAAAGGGTTCGCATGCAGAAGGCACTCAATGTCCCTGGATGTTACTATTTTAACGAGATGAAGGGGACGGAGTTTGTTGTTACAGGGTCAGCACAGAACTAGTGACCCCAATGACCGGTGACCTAGTGACCCAGCTTGGATGACACAGATGGCTCTGGCCAGAGGGGAGGACAATGGGCTGCAGAGAGAAAACTTTGGTGATCTGACCATCTGGTTCCAGCCCAAGGGGAATAAAGGACAGAAGAAAGGAGAGGAGGAGAAGAGAGGGGCCCAGGTGACCCTGTTTACCTGGACAGAAACCAAAGGACAGGGGAGAGGTTGCTGGAGAGGTATATTGGAGACTCGGCTGAAAGAAGGTGGCTTCTGGACTGGACAGTGAAAGATCAGGCTCAGCCCACCTGGCTGCAGGGGGGAAGACAGATGTGCTGTGCTCTTCTCTCACCCCTTCCCCCCTTTGGCCAGGAACTCACCCTATCCTCCTCCCTCCCCCGCCTGCCTCCATTCTAGCCCCAGGAGGCAACCACTCTTCTCTGCCTCCATGGTCCCAGGGCTGAAGAATTCCTGTGCCCCAAGCTATTACTGGGGGTGCTCCCTGCTTGCCTTCCCCTCGTGTGTGCACTCCTGAAAGCATTGCTGTTTCCTTTGAAAATGAAGCACAGAAAGGCTAAGTGACACAGCCAAGGTCCCACTGCTAATCACTAGCAGAGCTGTGCGTGTGAACTGAAGTTGCTCAGGGACAGGCCCTTATAGCAGCAGGGGATTTTAATGTCATAGCTTGGAAACAGCATAGCTTGAAGGGGAAGTTTTTTATTTTCATGGCAGCCTGTTTCCAAAGCAAAGCCTGTTTCAAATGATCCCCTGAAGAGCAGGCTGAAGGTCTTGTATTTTTGATAGGTCAATTAAAGTGCATGTTGCTACAAAATGGAGTGGGCCCTCTGGCTGAATGACTCCACGGTCCAGGCAATGGTGGGATAACATTCTGCTTTCTGTAGGCCCCCCCTATTCGAAAGCAGGCCAGTGTGACCATTGTCTACAAAGTCATAAGCTTAATTAATAATAATTGCACTTCTACAAAATCCTTCCCCTGTGGATCACAGAGCACTCTGCAAGCCTTGTAAGAATTAAGTCTCTGACCCAGGTGAGGAAAGCAGCATTTCCCCCATTTTACAGAAGAGGAAACACTGACAAGACAAGGTAAGGCCCAAATTTTCAAACCTGGCCACCTGTGTGTTTGAAAATACCAGTCTATGTGATTTGCAGAAGATCCTGGAGGAAAACCTAACATCTAAGTTATATGTGTGATGGTTCCCCCCATGCTTTATGAAGTTTGGCTTCTGAATGTAAATATGCACAACTCAAAAATGCTTTAGACAAAATACATCATATAACATATCAATTTTAATGTTACTATCTGCTGGATCTGTATTTGGTGCATTTATCATTCCTGTATGTGAAGTTAGCAATATGAAGTATGGAACTGCTTATAGTTTTTCAATGTGCTAATAAGAGCCATTCCTGGTGCCCCTCCAGCTTTAACAACTTGGTGATCAACTTAATGTCTTGTAAACAGCCTTGTTTGTCCTGTAAGACCAAAGGACAAGTAAGACATGTGACTATATCACCATTTTGACCCAGGTAGTTAGTTTTACATGGAAGGGGTAATGTAGAACAAAAGATCCCTGCCATGAGAGAAGACTATTTAAGCAATGGGAAGCTATCAGGTCTTTGGCTTTGTCTGGCTTGACGATACACTCCAAAGAGGGCTGGGAACTCAGTTCAAGATAAAAGAGGTTGTCTTGACCTGACTATTATGCCTAAAACAAGAACAGCTCTTAAGGTAAGAATCTGCTTGCAATAAGTTTTTTAATTAATTAGAACTAGCTATAGACTTTCTTTTCATTTTAACTTAGTAACTTACTTTAATCTATTTTCACTTACAACCATTTCAGTCATACTGTTTGTACCTAATAAAAACACTTTTGTTTACTATCACGTCCAGTGTAAATATTTGTTCTCTCTCTTTCCTTGATAAAGAGGATGAACATCTTCATGAGCTTTCTTTGTATAAAACTTTCACTGAGAGAAAGATGAATTTATTTGGCGTTTTGATCCTTTCTGAGTGCTGGTTTCCTGAGTTTTGTGCCCTAGAAGTGCATTCTCCAAGAGCGGAAGTGATTTAGCGTCTGCATTGCTGTTCAGAGGGGCAGTAACCCCAACTCTGTGCCTGGTCTGGGGGAGACCAGAGTATTTGGCCCAGCAGGACAGGGTAGTGGGGATCCCCAGAAAGCAAGAGGGCAGGTGTTAGTAGCATAATCAGAATGATGGGGAACAATCCCAAGGGGTCTTCTGTGACTGCATCCTGTCAGGGCTGTCCTTACCATGAGGTGAAGTGAGGTGGCCACCTCAGGTGCCAGACAGTGTGTGTGTGGGGGGGGGGGGGGGGGAGTGAGGGGGCGCCACTAGGACCCAGAGTGTAGAAAATTGTCTGCTGCTGGTGCATATGTATTCTCTCTGCTCTAGATGCACAGAGATGGTGGAGTGCTGTGCTGGAGGAAGGAGGGCAGAAGAGACATAATAGGCAGGCAGGAGAAAAAGTGGCATGGGGGCATCATTTGAGCTCCCCACCTCAGGTGTCAAAATGTTGTGGGCCAGCCCTGCATCCTGTCACAATATGCTTTAGCCATCCTCCCTATTAGCTAGGGTTAAACGGGACCAACATTACAAGCAAGCCACATGTATAGGACAGTACACTAAGGCGCTGAATTTGTATAGATTGCTCCAATCCCACCACCCTCTCTTCAGCCGACAGAGCTGGACTGGGAGCTTCTGTCCATCTCCAGCCAGGAAGACATTTTGGCTCCAGCCTGTTTTGGAGGGTAGCAAGCAGAGCAATTGCCCAGGACTGACACCAAGGGTGCCCCATGAAGCTAAGCTGCTCATGCTTTGGCTTCAGCTTTCTGCCCTGGGTCTCAATGAGTCTAATACCACGGTTGATTGGTGGGCCCCCTGAAATCCTCCTTGCAGCCCCCCAGGGACCCTCTGACTAGTTTTGCCAACTCTCCCAGACTGGATACCATTTCCAGAAATGGCCTCCGGTCTGTCCAGTTGGGAACTGCAACCCTACCTCAGACCCCTGGTTGAGAACTGTTGATTTAGAAGGCTCCGCCCCATTAAGGGCACCCTACTGTGCCTAGAACATCTAAATATCCAGAGCTAACCCTGGGATTAAGTGTTCTCTTTCCACAACTAACGCTATCCTGCCAGCCTACCTCAGGGGTATTTTTGCAGTTAGACTGGCAAATGAGTGCTCCTCACTAGCCATCAAGAGCCAGAATTTTAAAGAGCCTACACATACAATTAGTAGAAGTCAAACACTTGGAAAATCCCACTAGCCACCTACTTGCATGTTTGGATTCCCAAATATCTTTCCAAATCTGGCCCTACCGTCTTCTCATCCCAGGCAATTTACTGATCTGACTGCATGGCAAAGCCAGGCACATGACTAAGCCTTAAAAAATGTGCAATCCCCTTTTTCCTCCCTGGTTTACTTGGGAGCAGGTCACACTCACCTGTGTGCCTGGATGCCTGATGGGTTTAACATTAAAGGCAATCCTGAGTACTCCAGTGGTGATGTTGTATAGTTAGGGATTCCCTATCTACCCCCTTGCTGCAGACCTTTGCTCCATCTGGCTAGCCCCTGTACACACTTAATAGTGTGTCTTGGGAGCCTCCAGGAATAAACTTATTCCAGTAATAATTTGGATCTAACTCCAAAACAACAATTATAAATAATATAGATCTAACTGATTAAATTAGAATTAACACACCCTTTAGTTAACAACTTAAAGGAACAGAGTTTAACAGATTGAAAGTGAATACAATCAATTAGCAAAATACAGAGAAATAAAGGAAACTTATCTAACTGGCATTTACACTGCCACTATTTATCCCACCTAGAGCATGCACTCCTCTGGATTCACTTGCTTGTGTGGGCGCGCTTGAAGGTCTGTAGCTGAAGTGGAGACAGCACTGTGCAGGGCTAGCAGCCAGCTGCAAAATACCTCTGCTACTGGATCAGGCCTCACCAAATGCCAGCAGCTCTGGTTCACGAGACAGATCTCTCTGGCTGTCTTTGGACCCAGAGTCAGTTTGTCTTCTGTGCTCCATCCCAGGCAGCACTTTCCCAAGAGCCACAGTTAAACACAGTTATCTTCTATGCAGGATTATGCAGGCTCTTCTCAGCCACAGGCACTGCCAGGATCTCTCCTCTCCAGAGACAATCACCAACAGCCCCTGAAGCAGCCTGCTAAATCCAAGCCCCAGCAGGTTCTCAGTAACAGGCTCTAGCTCCAACACAACACTTCCTGGCCTGGAAAAGACTCCACACCAGCAATCTGGCTCCTCTCTCCAAAATGGACCTCCTCCCCCAACACTCTCTCTCTCCCTGCCTGCCTGGAAGAGCCACCATTTCCCTCCTTTTTTGGGTTGCCAGGTGTCTGGTACTCACCTGGACAGTCCAGTATTTTCGCCTCTTGTCCAATAAAAAAAATCAGAGAATACCGGACACCTACAATGTCGGGTATGTTCCGATTTTTTCCCCGGCCAGGAGGTGAAAATGCCGGGCACCTGGCAACCCTACAAACACTCATCCCCCGGCCTCCCCCCAAACCGCCCCTGGCTCCCAACACCCCCAGCCCACCTACTCCAGACTCCATACTCACCTGGTTCTGCAAGGCTGCCTGCACAAAATGGCTGCCAACCAAGGGGAAACATTACTTCTCCTGGGTCTTAGTGCGCTCCCCTGTTCCTATCCCTGCACTCACCCTTAAAGGGGACATGCTGGGTTTTTTTTTTTTTTTTTTTTTTTTTTTTTGCTTAATAAGTCTTGGAGTCCTTTTTTTTTCCCCCCTCAACAATTTTGGTCTCCCCCCCCCCCTTTTTTCTCCCTTCAACAGAATTTTTTCTCTGTGTTTTTTTTGGGGGGGGGAGGGGGGAAGGTGTCAGTATTTTTGTTTCAACCATCTGGCAACCCTACTCCTTTTCCCCAAGGGCTCATGGGCGTTGTAGTCTCTAGGGCTAGACTGAAGCACAAAGGATGCTCCCAGTAAAAGTCAGAGGCTCCTTTAGTAAAGGGAGCCTACAAATGCAAATGAATCTGTGAAGACCTAATGATGCCTAGTGTTCCAAGGTTTGCTTCCCCAGCTGGTTCTCCGGGAGTAGGGGGGGCAATCAGGCTCTGAGCTGTCATATGCAGCCCACTCAAAACCAAGTTCCTTTTGCAGAGTGTGGGGGTCAGATACATCAGGGTGCAAGCTGCTTGCCTCTCCCTGTAATCCCCAGTTTCAGGGAGATTAGGACAACCCTAACAGAAAGCAGCAGTTACTTGAGGCCCTGCTCTTTTGGGTACCCTGTATCCACTCAATACCCTCACCTTGAATCATTGGGATGGGAGAGTAAATATCAGTCTGTTCCTTCCAGTCCTTCCAACATTTGTAGTGCTGAGAGATGAAACAATACCGAAATGTCCCTGATTCCTGGGAAAGGCATGTGAATCTGGATTTCGCAGACTGTGTCCTTTAACCTTCTCTCATTCAAAACCACCTGCTCTCTCCCTGGTGCTGATTTTTAATACCTCTTCAAATCCTGCACAGTGGGGGAAAATTTCCCCTGCAGTGTCCAAAGATCTGCAGCTGAAAGCAGTGGCAATACTGTCAAGAGCCTATGTGGCATGCATCTGAGGTCTGCTTCTCTCAGCAGCCAGTGCCTACTGCACACACCTCCTCTCGGTTGCCAGGGCCTGAGTTGTTTACTTTCAAAGCTATTGGCTGGCTGTGCGTTTTCCCTGCCCAGAGTGCTGGCACGTGCAGCACAGGCAGAGTTCTGCAGGCAGAAAGGCTCTTTGCAAAAACGTTGCTCCTCAACTATTATTTTGCAACCACCCGCACTGAAAATTATTTGAAAAGCATGTTGCATTCCCCCCCTCAATAACCCTCCTTAATTTTGCATCTTCCACAGTTAAAATATTTAAAAGCTATCCCTCTGTTAGCGAGGAAGACCCATCTGCCCTGTTTTCTTTTTACTTTGCTCTGCAGAGCAGATCTTGCTTGCTTATTTACACAAGGATTGTTATTGTTAAACATCTGAAGAACATCAGCTAATTATTGCTGTTGTGTTATTACTAAAACAATACAGCTAAGCATCTACTACTCAACACTGATCTCAAGAGGTGCACAGCATTGACCTCCACGGTCACTTGCATGGCAGTGTTTCTATGCCTGTCGCTTTGCAGTTGTAAAATGACAAGATCCCTCGCCCACATCCCCTTGATCTTAGACTCTAAATTCATTAATCTTAGTGCCGTGTTCTCCACCATCTTGTGTTCTCACTGTGGAGAGAGTTTGGGGGCTGCAGATGTGAAAAAAGTTGGGAAGCCAAATGAAATCAATGGCAAAGGACTCTCTTTTTGGAGATGCTGGAACTTCATGGGACATGAGAATGGAGCTCTGAGCAGCCCAAGCTCTGTGGTGGGTTGTGATGCTGTGAGATTGCGGTTTGGAGCAGTCTTCCTCAACTCTAGCAGTATGGCAGTATATAGTAATCTCTGGAAAGAGATCTTGGAGTGGTGCATCTAGCACCAGCAAGGGTTAAACCATAGGGTTTGATTGCTGTTTGGCCCTTCTTGCTGGGACAGTTAACCTAACAGATGTTTATAATATGCTAATCTTACCTGTGGTGCTTCCCTGAATTTACAGAAACAAGCAGGTTTAGCCTGTTTTTATTAGAATTATACTAGCAGATTTACTTGGCATTGTCCATTAGTGCCTAAAGAGAGCTCTACTCCAAATTTCTCCATTTTATTTCTTCTCTGTTTGGTTTTATGAGAAGGAATCCTATTCCAGGTTCATCCTATTTTTCTGGCTTATCTTAACTGAATGAATGCTGAAAGAGACCAAATTATGTCAATTGTGAGGATTGTACTTGCTTTGGTGATTCTGTCACTTTTCTGTTTGGCTTCATGAGAAACAGTCCCATTCCAAGCACATCCCATTTTCCTGGCACAACCAAACCCTCACGTTGCTTTAAGTTATGGTAAGAGGAAGTTGTATACCCAATTTGGTGGTTCTAGATCTTACTTTTTAAGAAGAGCTTTATCAAACAGACAGACAAACTCTCTCAAATATATAGTAGATTTAATTGCTACTGTTTAAGGACTTTAAAAGAAGCATCTGGCTGGTTTCCTAGAAAGAGAAGGTATAAATAACTATAATAGCAGTGGCAAATAAAGAAGACTTTAACAAGATTGTTGAGCATCTTTTTAAAGAGAAGGAAACTTGGGCTTTGGTGGTGGTGGTGGTGGTGGTAGTGGGGGGGGGGGTTACAGCAATGTTGTCAAGAATGGGTTTTGGAATAGCTCAAGTTTTATGGTGGGTTATTGGGGGCAGAGAAAGTTGTAGGAGAGGTCTGAGCTACATGGTGTGGTATGGTATAGATGGGAGCAGTCTGAGTTCTATGGTAGATTAGAGCAAGAACAGGCTTTTAAGTAGCCTGAAGAGCCATGGGAATTTAAAGCAGCTGGTTAGCTGAGAACAATAGGGCTTTATACAGAGCTGCTCACTGTGGCATCTGCAAAGGGAGGAGTAGTGTTACCCTCCATCTGTGATTTTGTTGCTGGTCATTCTTGACTTGGTGTCTCTCCATGTCCCTAGCTCTATTTATCCATGTTTTGTTTTTCTCCTCACTTACTAGTCCCTTTACATTTCAACTATTGTGGAGTAATTTCTTTCATGCTCACTTCCTATTCTGGACATGCAAGTAGAAAATGCTTCTTTCACCCCCTGGCTGCCCAGCTCCCCTCTCTGGATTTATACTGTGGTTTCTCACATCCTCTCTACCTCTTGTCTGTGGTCCTAGAGTCTGTATTTGAGAGCAAGCATTAGCCTTCCAGAGTAAGAGTCAGTTAGCTTGCCAGTTCTGGGCAGAGATTTATAAACCTAGCTTCTTTTTCATCCCAGTTATGTGTACAGTGGTGATTCAGCCCTTGGTTTGGTGTTTTAAGCATCATCTGGTGGTGAGTAAAAGTGTTTGCTATTGGCTGTGGGCATGTGGGAGGGAGCGGAGCATAGGCAAGGAGGGGGCAGGAGTAGGAGAGAGAGTGTTACCTGCTGTCCTGCACTGGGCACTGAGCAGACCTGTTGCACCTACAGCAGGGATCCCTTTCGAGGAAGCACTGTAGTGCTGGGTTTTGGCAGCCCGTCTGCCCCCATGCTGGGATCTCTAGCCAGCGTGGAGGTAAAAAGCTGGCTGAGGGCGAGATGTAGAAAAGTGGGGCTGAGAGAGGATGGGAAATGGGTTATTAACAGGGAGAAAGGTAGGACTGGTGAAAGCTTCCTGCATTTCCTTCTCCCCATGCTCACTCCTGCCCTCATTGCAACAGCGCCCTCTCCCCCACACTTCAGCCCTCCTTTCCCAGGCTGCCCCCTACACTATTCACTAAACCCCTGGCTCCAGCTCTCCCCAATCTTTTGCTCCTGAGCTAGGTGGGAAACAGGGCTCCTGCTTCCCCTACATCTGTGCTCTGGCAGAGACCATGAGGGCGAATGGGGAGAAGCCATTGACATAGGCAGTAGGGTTGGAAGAGCACATGTCAGGCTGGTGTTATCCTGGTCCAGGTTGGAGGGAGGCAATGAGAGGGATCCCTGGTCTGGTTGGTGGTAAGGATGTAAGAGAGTAGTCGGGTACTCTACTTGTATTCCACCCCTGCAAGCCAGCTTAGCTGTGGCTCCACTCTCTACCCATCCCACACACCAGACCGGTCCTGTTCCCCCAGAAACCCCACTCATGCCTGGTAGGCAGTGAAGGGGCCAGGGCTGCCCAGCAGCCAAGGACAGAACCCTGGGCAGGGTAAGTGCAGCAGCCAGGCGATCTCAGCACTATCAGGCTGAGCTTGGGGAGATACAGGCTTGCTACACTGGCCACATTCTGCAGGTGGCTCTCCCATGGCAAGTCAGGCCAAAGCCACTGCGCAGAGCCCTGGACCACACCTCCAGCCAGGCACTCAGCCAAAATATAGGTGGAGACTGCTCTGGCAGCTGAGCGCTCACTGGAGCAAGCGTAGGGTAGGTGCTGAGTGTAAACCACCACCAAGCACATTTGAACCTAGGACCTCTGAAGCTTAGGGTAGGAGCCACTACAGCTTGAGCTATTAAGCCAGCTGGCACTCAGCCTTGGCTGTAGAGGTCTCTTGTTCTTCTATGTTGCTATAAGACGTGGTTTAAATGTCAGTATATGGGACAGTGAACCACACTAAGGCTGTGTCTAGACTGGCAAGTTTTTCCGCAAAAGCAAATGCTTTTGTGGAAAAACTTGCCAGCTGTCTACACTGGCTGCTTGAATTTCCGCAAGAACACTAACTTCCTACTGCCTGAAATCAGTGCTTCTTGCAGAAATACTATGCTGCTCCCGTTCGGGCAAAAGTCCTTTTGCGCAAAGCCTTTGCACAAAAGGGCCAGTGTTGACAGCTCAGATTTGTTTTGCGCAAAGCCCCCGATCGCGAAAATGGCGATCGGAGCTTTTTTGCGCAAAAGCGCATCTAGATTGGCACGGATGCTTTTCTGCAAAAAGTGCTTTTGCGGAAAAGCGTCCGTGCCAATCTAGACGCTCTTTTCCGCAAATGCTTTTAACGGAAAACTTTTCCGTTAAAAGCACTTGCAGAAAATCATGCCAGTCTAGACGCAGCCTAAGTGTGTGGGTTACATACACCTCATTATTTATGCACACCCCATCCGTGGCCCCACAAAGTCAGGAGACCGTGTCAACCTCCTCCTGGCCCTGGCGAAAGCCGCTGACTATAGCACCAGGAGGAGGATGCTGGACAAAAGGGTGCCTATTTCCATTCCTCCCTAGTGTCACGTATCCAAGCAGAGTTCCTCTGGGTGGTGTCCACTGGCTCCATCGACAGCTTTGAGGAGCTTGCCATCCTGTTCCCTCATTTTAAACCTGTGACCTGCACTCCTTGAGCCTGTTTTATCTTTATTTGTCCCCCGACATCAATTAGGCCCTGGGTCTAGTTGTCCCTCCCGCAAGGCTGGGGGAGGGGCTTTAAGAAGTGAGCAGACTGATGCCCACCCACCCCCCTAGGGCTTCAAATAGGCCCCTCTATACAGACACTTAAAATAAACTGGCTGCAGCAGCCCACTGGGCTATGGGGCAGGGACCGGAGCTTGCCCATAGCTGTGTACTTGGCTCAGGTGCACCACAGCCGGAAGGGGCAGAGCAGGGCGAGTGGCTGAGCGGGTTCCCGTGGGTGCAGGCAGCGATCGGGTTGCAGTTCGGCCTCCACTGTCCGCCCACCCTGGCCCTGCGATTTCCACTGGGTTCTGCCCAGGTGCTTCCCTGCATGTTGGGCAGCGAGGGGGAGCCACCCCCCTGAAATGGCTTTGGCTTCGCTCCGCGGGGTTGGAGGCACAAATAGGTGTGTCGAGTGCCCCTCGCCGACCCAGTGCTGCCTTCCCAGAGCCCGAGGGGGATGCCATGGCCATTGGGCTTCTCCTCCCAGCTGCACGATATGCATGGTAGGCAGCACTTAAATGAAATGCGTGGGAAACCACATCCCCAAGCCCACCGGCGGGCTGCCCCTTGCTGGCTTTTGCAGTGCGTTTCGCTGCCCTCGGAGCTGCTGGAACCTGCACGAGCCACGACTGAGCCAGCCTGACTCAGGACCAGCTCACACCAGGTTGAGGAACTATCCTTGCTGCAGCTCTGCAGTTTAACTGTAGTAAGAGCTGTGCTGCCTGCACACCTGGCTCTTACTACATTTAAACTGCAGAGCGGCAGCAGGGGGCAGATAGCTCCTGGAGGCTTCCAACCCTATCAACTAATTGTGTAGTCAACAGAAATTCTATTGACTACATGATTAGCTGATTACTTGTTTCTTCACATCCCTAGTTGGTGGTAGTGGGGTGCTGGGGGACAGGGCAGGCTGGGGTATCCCTGGCCTGGCTGGGGACAGTGGGAGCTGGGGGCAGGGTGAGGGATCCCTGGTCTGGCTGGGGAGTGCTGGGGGTAGGTGGGGGGTCTCTGGCCTGGCTGGGGGCAGTGGGGTGCTGGGGGGCAGGTGGGGGGTCTCTGGGCTGGCTGGGGGCAGAGGGCTGCTGGGGGCAGGTGGGGGATCCCTGGCCTGGCTGGGGGCAGTGGGTGCTGGGGGCAGGGTGGGGGGTCTCTGGGCTGGCTGGGGGCAGTGGGTGCTGGGGGCAGGTGGGGGATCTCTGGCCTGGCTGGGGGCAGTGGGGTGCTGGGGGCAGGTGGGGGATCCCTGGCCTGGCTGGGGGCAGTGGGTGCTGGGGGCAGGTGGGGGGTCTCTGGCCTGGCTGGGGGCAGTGGGTGCTGGGGACAGGTGGGGGATCCCTGGCCTGGCTGGGGGCAGAGGGGTGCTGGGGGCAGGTGGGGGATCCCTGGCCTGGCTGGGGGCAGTGGGTGCTGGGGGCAGGTGGGGGGTCTCTGGCCTGGCTGGGGGCAGAGGGCTGCTCGGGGCAGGTGGGGATCCCTGGCCTGGCTGGGGGCAGTGGGTGCTGGGGGCAGGTGGGGGATCCCTGGCCTGGCTGGGGGCAGAGGGCTACTGGGGGCAGGGTGGGGATCCGTGGCCCAGGCGGGGGAAGTTTCCATTCCATTGGGCATATGGAGTCCGCGTGCACCCCACTGTACGCAGAGGAGACTGAGAGCTCGTGAATATTCACGAGAGGGGCGGCGCCTCTCGGCAGCGGCTGATGAATATTCACGCCGGGGCGGGGACAAGGGTCGAGCCCGCGCGCGCTCATGCATATTAACGATCCTGCGCTGCTGAATATGGAGGAGGTGGGCGGCGCCGCGGCCTAACGCTCCGTCCCCTCGGCGGCTGAGAAGATGGCGGCGGCGGGCCCTGGCGGCCGGGCCGCGGTGCGGCGGGGCCGGCGGCGGCGGCTGGCGACCGAGGAGGAGGCGGCGGCCGAGTGCCCGCTGTGCCGGGGGGCGCTGGTGGAGGCGGTGACGCCGCCCTGCCGCCACTCGCTCTGCCGCGCCTGCTTCCAGCGCTGCCTGCAGGGCCCGGGCCTCTGCTGCCCGCTCTGCCGCAGCCGCCTCTCCACCTGGGCCCGCCGGCTGCAGGGTCGGGCCGCCGGCCGCAACGAGCCCGGGGCCGCAGGAGGCGGGGAGCAGCGCGCGCCGGACGAAGGTGCGGCCCCCTCCGGAGCCTGCCCGGGCCCCGTCTCGGCTGCGCAGCTGGGCTGGGGGGGAGGGGTTACATGCGCTGAGCGCGCGGGGCTCAGCTGGAGGCGGGGCGCTGGGCAGGGGGACTCAGCTGGGGGCGGGGTTACATGCGCTGAGCGCGCGGGGCTCAGCTGGGGGCGGGGCGCTAGGCAGGGGGACTCAGCTGGGGGCGGGGTTACATGCGCTGAGCGCGCGGGGCTCAGCTGGGGGCGGGGCGCTGGGCAGGGGGACTCTGCTGGGGGCGGGGTTACATGCGCTGAGCGCGCGGGGCTGAGCTGGGGGCGGGGCGCTGGGCAGGGGGACTCTGCTGGGGGCGGAGTTACATGTGCTGAGCGCGCGGTGCTCAGCTGGGGGCGGGGCGCTGGGCAGGGGGACTCTGCTGGGGGCGGGGTTACATGTGCTGAGCGCGCGGGGCTCAGCTGGGGGTAGAGGTTCCATGCACTGAGTGCTTCAGTCTGAGCTAGGGGATGGGGGCTATATGCACTGTGTGTGGGGCTCAGCTGGGGGCGGAGGTTCCATGCACTGAGTGCTTCAGTCTGAGCTAGGGGGTGGGGGTTATATGCACTGTGTGTGGGGCTCAGCTGGGGGCTGGGCTGTGGATGGGGGATTACATAGATTGAGAGTGCGGGGCCCTGCCTGGGTGCTCGGCTGGGGGCGGCAGGATAAGGGACACAGCGGAGTGTGGTGGTTACATGCAGGAGTGGTGCACTGAGCTGTGCATTGGTCCCTGGGATCCTGGCCAGGGATACCCCAGCCTGCCCTGCCCCCCAGCACCACATGGCCCTCAAATCTCCCCCACCTGGGTCAGGGTACCCCAACCTACCTGTTTTTTGTACACACACTCCACTGTCTCACACCTAGCTCAGGATAACACCAGCCTGACCTGCCTGCTTACACGTGTGGGGCTCAGCTCGAGGGTGGGGTGCTGGGCAGAGAGGGTGGGATCAGTGACAGTGAGGTGATACAAGGTTACATTCACTGAGTGTGTGGGGCTTAGCTCTGGAGTGAGGTGCTGGGCTATGCAAAAGAGATGTTAAAAAACAAGTAATCTATAGAATTTCTATTGACTACACAATTAGTCAATGGGGAAACTACCCCTGCTGCGGCTCTGCATTTAAAATGTATTAAGAGCTGGGTGTGTAGGCAGCCCAGCTCTTACTACATTTAAACTTACTGCAGAGCCGCAGTAGGAGTAGCTTCTGAACTAAGCATGAGCTGGTCTTAAGCCAGGCTGGCTCAGTCCCAGCTCATGCCAGGTCTAGCAGCCCCTCTCGGCGGCCAGCCCTGAGGGCAGCGAAACCTGCTGGGCTGGCCTGGCAAGGGGCAGCCCACAGGTGAGTTTTGTTTGGGACATGGCTTCCCAGCGCATCTCATTTAACTCCCTTCCCCTGCCTTCCTGTCTGCTCTATGGTGGCGTGGGGGAACCTTAGCACGTGCCTGGCCACTGCACATATCCTGGAGCTGGAGAGCAAGCTGAAGGGCCACAGCAACCCCAGGCAGGGTGGCTGGGCTCTGGGAAGACAGCGCTGGGTTGGCTGCGGGGCACTTGATTTGCCTATTTGTGCCTCCAGCCCCGTGGAGTGAAGCCAAGGCCATTTAAGGGCAAGGGCTCTCCCCTAGAGAGGGCTGCGCACTGGCTGCCCAATGTTCCAAGTAGTGGCACCCAGGCACCGCACAGACTGGGCAGAAGACAGGCAGAGCCCGGCCGAAAATCACAGGGCCAGGGCAGATGGACAGTGGAGGCCGGGCCACGTGAGCTGCCCTCGACCACTTGCCCTGTTCTGCCCATTCGGATTGCGGCGCATCCAGGCTGAGCTGCACAGCACCCATCCGGGACCCAGCTCCGGAGACTGGTGCGCTCCGGTCCCTGGCTGCTGCCACCAGTGCACAGCACTAAGCGCCCAGCCTGGGCTCACTCCAGCCAAGCAGCAAGCCCAGCCACACCAGCTTAGCTGCTGAAGCCTCCTTCAAGCAGCCTGCCTGGCCCGAGGCACTGCCCCTGCCTGCCCAGCCCACAGGGAACCCTGAGTGCTCCCAGCCCAGCTGTGGTATCCACCTGGCTCGTCACAGGAGACCCATTGGCAGAGCATTGCCAGCCCAGCTAGTGCAGTGAGCCTGTATCTCCCTGAGCCCAGTCTGGGCATGCCGAGCTCACCTGGCTGCTGCGCTCTGCCTGCCTGAGCTTTGGTCCTCAGCTCCTGGCCCAGTGCTGGGTAGCCCTAGCCGCTTCCCCGTCTGCCATGTGTGAGCAGGGCTCCCAGGAGAGCAGTGTCAGTCCTGCACGTGGGATGGGCAGAGAGTGGAGCTGTGGCTGAGCCTCCCCCAGAGCAGCTGGCTCGTTCCATATCCTTGCATGGGGGTGGGGGAGAATGCAAGTAGAGTAGTCAAGTACTGGATTGACTACCCAATAAACCTAGGCTTATCAGGTAATCAAGTATTCAACTGCTCTCTTACATCCCTGCTATGCAGGAGCCCCAAGATCAGTTACACAGTGAGGTGTGAGAGTTAACTGTACTAAGTGTATTGGGCTCATCTGGGGGCAGGGTTCTGGGTTGTGAAGGAGCTTCTCTCCCCTCCTGGTATCAATGAGGATGGGGGTTATATACATTGTTTCTAGTCGTCTTAGTTGTATAGAGAACTTTCCAAATAAATAATCCATAATAATCCTGCAGGCTGTGCCCCCGAGTCTACAGAAAGTTGAAATATTGACTTAGTGATGCATGAACCCTCTTTCTAATTGGGGTAGATTATAAACTTGTCATAATGTATTGTGATTGTTTTCTTGGTATTGCCTCTGTGTTACTGCTTCTCAACATAAGCCATTCCATTGTCTCATACGATTGACTTTCAAAAATGGTAGCTCTACACTGAGGGAGAATGTTACTTCAGGGTTACATATCCTGTCACATCAGTAATTAACCATTAGACTAAAGGCCACACAAGCTTTCAGGAAACTAGAATAGATTGCAAATGTGATCCCTCTTTAAAGTTGAGAGTCGTGGCCAATGGAGACAACAGGTTCTTGCATCCCGGAGCTTTATAGGAATTGATAGCTTCTCACACTATCTGCATTGACCATGCGACTGTAGTCAAGAGACATGATCAACTTAAAAAAACCAACCCCCAAACCCTTCATTTGAGAGCTGACCTGCTAATGTTAGAATAACTTCTTAAAATGGTGAATTGAAAGAGAAGATGGAAAGGTGCCATTGCCACGCTATATTTAAATACACCATATAGTTAATCAATTTTAATGTGTCCTCTAAATAGGTAGTCACTTTCCTGTTTTATTTGTGTATTTCATACCAATATGGAAGAGAAAAGCATGGCTGGCTAACAGTGTGATTTGAATACTACAAACACTGACAAGTCAAGGGTAGTACATAGAATTACTTCAACTCTTTGAAATTGACTGGACTCCAGTTGATGAGAACAGCCATACTGGTCAGACCAATGGTTTATCTAGCCCAGTAACCTGTGTCTGACAGTGACCAATGCCAAATGATTCAGAGGGAATGAACAGAACGGCAGTTTTGAGTGATCCATTCCCTATGTCCCAGTCCAAGCTTCTAGCAGTTGCGGGTTTAGGAATACACGAGGGTGGTGTCCCTATCAATCTTGTCTGGGGCTGGTGCTCCCCAGCTGTTGTGCGACTCTCAGCTGGCTCCTGCTCCCGGCCTCTGGGGCTCTTTAGTCCAGCAACATCCATGGTTCTGCCAAACCACAGATGTTGCTGGACCAGAGAGTCCTGGATTTAGAAGGTTCAACCTGTATTAAAATGTTGAGCTTTTAATTAGTTTCTCTGCAGAAAGTTGTAATAGGTCTTGCTCATAGGGGAGAGGAATGAAAGAAAATAAAATGACTACTGTATTGAAATAGCTTTTGGCTATTTCAGTCAACAGATAGTGACAACATGAATATATTTTAGAAAAAACAATTCTGGGCAGATTTAGGATATGGGGTGGTGGATACATGTATTATTCCTATTTTTGGTATAGGCTTAACTTCAGATTAAGTAATAGTGCAAAGTCTTTAAAACTAATTACCATTATTTTGGGACAGGAGTTGAAAATGTTCCTGTAGCCTTACATGGCAGATTGGTAGTAAAGTTATAGCTGGCAAAATATATAGTCCAGAAGTAAATGATTGCTGAGGTATTTTCTTTGGCATCAGGTTAGTCAGCAGATTAAAAGTAAGGTCAATTCATCTGAATGGTATTAGGAAAAGAAAAAAAATATGGTGCTGAAAGGAGTCATCTTAGCAAAATGTTTACTAGTAGTAAAATCATTTCATTTGGCTAATTCCTTGTCCATCTGTTACACTGTAGAGACTGGATAGTGTAAACAGATTAGCTAGTTCACTTTCTCATGTTGAAACACTAACATTGGGGTTGTCTTCATTATAGCAGTTACCTTGACACTCTTCTCTGAAACAACATGATAGCATAAAGTGAGTGCTAATCCGTTAGTTCTGTTAATCCAGTTGATTAGTTTTGCCAACTCTAGTTGTAGCTTGTAGCTGCGTGTACAGTAAACTTCCGATAATCCGGCACCTTTAGGACCCAGGGGGTGCTGGATTATCAGATTTACTGGACTATCGGAAGGGGGGGGGCTATAAGGGATCTGGGGTGGGGGGGATGCCACCCCAGACCCCTCATAGCCCCCCTTCCGATAGTCTGGCTCTGCCCCAGGCGTCCCTGATTCAGCCGCTGCTGGTCAGTTTCAGCAGCGGCTGAATCGGGGACTCCTGCGGCAGAGCAGCTGGAATGCTGCTGGGTTGGTCCGGTAACACCGACCCTTGGTGCGGCAAGACCAACCCGGCAGCACCCCAACTGCTCTTGGGGACGCCTGGGGCAGAGCAGCCGGGGTGCTGCCGGGTTGGTCCCACCGCGCCACTCCTCGGTGCTACTGGACCAACCCGGCAGCCGCCCGCCTGCTCTGCCCCAGGTGTCCCCAAGTCAGCCGCTGCTGATACTGATCAGCGGCTGACTCCAGGAAGCCGGAGGCAGAGCTGCTCTGCCCCGGGCTTCCTGGAGTCAGCCGCTGGTCATTTTCAGCAGCGGCTGAATCCAGAAGCCTGGCCCAGAGCAGCTGGGACGCTGCTGGGTTGGTCTGGTCGCGCCAACCGGGCAGCACCCCAGCTACTCTGCCCCAGGTGTACTCAAGTCAGCTGCTGCTGAAACTGATCAGGGGCTGATTCCAGGAAGCCAGGGAAGAGCAGCTCTGCCTCGGGCTTCCTGGAGTCAGCCGCTGGTCAGTTTCAGCAGCGGCTGAATCGGGGACAGATGGGGTGCTGCCGAGTTGGGTCCCGCAGCTCCGAGGTGCAGCGCTACGGGACCTACCCGGCAGCACTCCAGCTGCTCTGCCCCCAGTTTCCCCGATTCAGCTGCTGGTCAGTTTTAGCAGCGGCTGAAAGGGGAAGCTGGGGGCAGAGCAGCTCCAATGGTCCAGCTGCCCGGAGCACTTCCAGGTTCCTGATGGTGCCAGACCATCAGGAGTGCCAGACCAACAGATGCCGGACCATCGGAGTTTTACTGTAGCTACTGTGTTACTGGCTTGAGCCTCAGCACTTGAGCTTTCATCCATGTCACCTAAATTTAAGGTGTGGCCTAACCCGTAAAGTGTCCTTTTATCTGCTTTTTTTTTCCCCTGAAAAGGTAAGTAAATTGTTAGCTGCCTTGTTTGTGTGGAAAACATTCAAAATGAATCCCCAAAGTAGGTGATTTACTGTTGTCTGCAGCAAACCTGAAGGGGTAGCTCTGAGATGCTTTGCAGCAGGTGTTAACTCATGATATTTTAAATGTCAATATTGTTAGAGAAGATTGTGTAGATCTTCAGAATATGATATATTCCCTCTTGAATGACTTATGTTGTGTGTAGGACTTTAATAAATGGCAGTGTTGGAGGAGGACTGGGTTTAGCTTTCTGAGGTTTAGAAAACATTGTGTAGGGGATGTGTTAAAACCGTGATGTTTCTCTGCTACAATTAAGATAATGTGGACAGGTCTTTGAGGTGGGATTCACCAGGGAAACTGAAGTTCCTAACTGCTATGTTAGATGCTTACATGCAAAATTTTAATATTTCGAAACCCCTGCTCAGCTGCTGCCTAACCTGATGGGTGATAGAATTCCCACAGTGCCTACGTTTCTGCTGCTGGGAATGTACACAGCCACCTCAGTCCTGAAACCATTGAGCGCTCAGTGCTGAATTCGAGCCTAAGCGTCTGCAGAGTTCACAAGGTAGGATCAAGTTCTACAGGCAAGATGCAGAAGATGTGCACTGAGGTCACATTAGGGTATGTCTGCCAGGTGTGCCCCATACAAAACACAGGAGAAGGAAATGGATGAGGACCAACCAATCAGACATGGAGCAATTGTTCTTTGAAAAATATTTACCCTCAGGTGATACAGTGTTCCTGTTTCCCATCACTCTTCTGTGTAAGATCATTTGAGAGCACAGTGAATGACTGGTTTCATCCACATGATTATTGGGGCATTTAGTGACCTGGATACAGTACATCACAGCATTGTGATAGGCATGAGTAGGGCCTGTCAGTTTTTAAAGGCATGTTGTGGGGGATATTGATCATTGTAGCAGTGGAGATTTTTTCTGAAGGTTTTCCCTCAGTAGTTGTGGCAGGGCCTAATGCCACTTCGAGGTGGTGGGTCCCATTCTATGGGGACAGAGGGGTTCAGGAAAACTTTATTTCAAGTTGGGGTCCTCATTCATGATACCACCCCACACTGAAACCCATACAACAGAGGGAAGCAATAATTTTTGATGGGGGGCCACTCCAATAATTTGCTAAGTGGTCAAGGACCACGCTCTTCCATAATATTAATGGAGGAGGTGGAGTGTCTGTGATAGAGGTTGGGTGCAGAAGGGAGCTTGGGGTAAGGGATTGAGATGCAAGAGGGGATGTGGGATCTGGGAGGGAGTTTGGATGAAGGAGGGGGTTGTGACCTGGGGCAGGGGATTGAAGTGCAGGATCTGGGAGGGGGTATGGGTGCAGGAGAAGAGGCAGAGGGTTTGGATTATGTGGGTGGGGGGTGCAGAAGTGGAGGGAGACAGAGGGTTGGGAGTGGGAGGAGGGAGAGGCTGGGGGCCAGAGGCAGGATCTGTCTAGGAAACGCTTACTTTGGCAACTCCCAGCAGGCCTCCCAGCTGGCAGCTCAGCGGGTTCCCTGCCTTCCATGCCCCAGCAGGCTGCTCAGAGCCTGCGAGCAGAGTGTAGGGAGTGGTACTTAGTACACTGTGTGTTCCTCAAACAAGCAGTTCCCTTTGGCCAGAAACCAGTGGGAAACCAAAAATCCCTCTGCACAGTGAAATGTATGAGGATCATGTCATTTTTTTCACTGTACTTCTGCTTTTGTGGCAGCTCTGGTGGTGGCTGCCAAAAAATATGACAGTGTGTGAGAAACGCAGATTTTGTCTGTTCTGGGCAAGTGCATTTTATTAGAAAGTGTGTTAATAAGCATGATGTTACACAGTTTTACCCTTATTATTCTTGTATAGACTAGAAAAATAGGTGCTTGAAAACATTTTATATCAACTGCTAATGAGCTGTAAACATGAACGTTCTTGTTCATATAAAGACCAAATAACATTTTATGTATTAGTATGGCTTCTGTCTACACTAGTACCTTTCAACCTGGGGTCTGCAGACCATGTCTAAGGAGTGTGTGAAATATTGTATTTACCATAGAACAGAGTTTTTTAGCCTGTGGTCTGTGGACACTTGGGGGTCCACAGACTGTATTATGATTTTTTTTTAAAGAGATGCACACCTTTAGGGGTCTGCAAATGAAAACTACTGCTCTACATAGTCTTATTTCCCAGGATAGATGAGGATCGCGTGGGAGAAACAGCTAAAGCAGGGGTGGGGAACGTAGGGCTGGCAGGGGAAGGAAGCTGCTCTGCAGTGGGACTGACAGTTCAGGGAAGCTGTCCGCAAGCCCTCCGTCTCTCCTGTGGCTGGGACTACTAACTGAAGACAGTATTTTGTACCTCACTCAGTGGACCAGCAGACTGGGCTAGCTTGAATGTGGGGCACTGGGAAGCCGAAATGTATTCAAGATACTGAAAATAGTTATTGATCACTCAAACTATAGTTTTAGCAAAAACAAAATCCCTGCACCTTGAATTAAATTCCTTCCTTTCCCTGTCCACACAAGCACTTTTACATAGAGCCCTGAGCAATTTTCATCTCTTACTGTGGGGGCCCTTTTTATTGCCACTGCATTAAAAAATGCAATGAAATGTCTCTGGGTAGGAGGAATATCTCTGTAGAAGCCTACCCCCTGTTCTAGTAGCTTGTTTATCTGGCAGCTAGTTTATACTGAGTGCATTGCTGTCATTCATAAAGTGGCATGTTACTTACAAAAGGGCTTCATGAAACAGGACTGTTGTGACTTCCCTGCCTGAGCATGGGGATAAGTGAATTGGAGGAATCTTTCAGTTATTCCTCTAATATTGTCCACAACATGCAGAGATAATGTGGGTACAGAACCAGCCTATTACAGAGGGAGCAGATTATACCTAATGATTTTAAAGCAGATTAATTTACCCATTATGCTAATATTTGCCACAGTAAAAATGAGTAACAATAATGTGTTATCATTGCAGTTTAAGTGCACTTGCTTGTTAACACATTGGTAGTAATGTAAAGATTAAATTATGTGACCACTCTCTAATGCCCAATGAGAATTGAGGCCCCATCATGCTCAATGCTGTATTCACACACAAAACAAGGTCCTTACCTGAAGAATTTATAATCTAAAAATACAAGCCAGATAAATCCTAATACATAAATGTGAAAACTTCAAAAACAAAAAATAGTCTAGCAACACCTTAAAGACTAACAAAACATACTAGTTTTGAAGCACTTGGAATAGGGGAAAGTGATCAGGAATAGTCAACATGGATTCATGAAGGGCAAGTCGTGCCTGACCAATCTGATTAGCTTCTATGATGAGGTAACTGGCTCTGTGGATATGGGAGAGTCAGTGGATGTGATATACCTTGACTTCAGCAAAGCTTTTGATACTGTCTCCCACAATATTCTTGCCAGCAAATTAAAGGAATATGGATTGGATAAATGGACTGTAAGGTGGATAGAAAGCTGGCTAGGCTGTCATGCCCTACAGGTAGTGATCCACGGCTCGATGTCAGGTTGGCGGTTGGCTTCTAGCAGAGTGCCCCAAGGATCTGTTCTAAGACCGGTTTTGTTCAACATCTTTAATGACCTGGATGAGGGGATGGATTGCATTCTCAGCAAGTTTTCAAATGACACTAAGCTAGGGGAAGAGGTAGATACTCTGGAGGGCAGGGATAGGGTCCAGAGAGACCTGGACAGATTAGAGGATTGGGCCAAAAGAAATCTGAGGAGGTTCAACAAGGAAAAGTGTAGAGTCCTGTACTTGGCACAGAAGAATCCCAAGCACTGTTACAGGCTGGACGGTAAGATGGATAGAAAGATGGCTAGAAGGCCGGGCCCAGCGGGTAGTGATCAACGGTTCGATGTCAGGATGGCGGTCGGTTTCTAGTGGAGTGCCCCAAGGTTCGGTTCTAGGACTGGTTTTGTTCAATATCTTTATTAATGACCTGGATGAGGGGATAGATTGCACCCTCAGCAAGTTTGCAGATGACACTAAGCTAGGGGGAGAGGTAGATACGCTTAAGGGCAGAGATAGGGTCCAGAGTGACTTAGACAAATTGGAGGATTGGGCCACTAGAAATCTCATGAGATTCAACAAAGACAAGTGTAAAATCCTGCACTTGGGACGGAAGAATCCCAAGCATAGTTACAGGCTGGGGACCAACCAGTTAAGTAGCAGTTCTGCAGAAAAGGACCTGAGGATTACAGTGGCTGAGAAGCTGGATATGAGTCAATAGTGTGCTCTTCTAGCCAAGAAGGCTAATGACATATTGGGGTTCATTAGGAGGAGCATTGCCAGCAGATCCAGAGAAGTGATTATTCCCCTTTATTCGGTTCTGGTGAGGCCACATCTATAATATTGTGTCCAGTTCTGGGCCCCGCACTATAGAAAGGATGTGGACACATTGGAAAGGGTCCAGCGGAGGACAACAAAAATTATTAGGGGGCTGGAGCGCATGATCTATGAGATGAGACTGAGGGATTAGTGTTTGTTTTGTCCGCAGAAGCGAAGAGTGAGGGGGGATTTGATAGCAGCCTTCAACTTCCTGAAGGGAGGTTCCAAAGAGGACGGAGAAAGGCTGTTCATGGTAGTGACGGTTGGCAGAACAAGGAGCAATGGTCTCAAGTTACAGTGGGAGAGGTCTAGGTTTGATATTAGGAAAAACTATTTCATTAGGAGGGTGGTGAAGCACTGGAATGGATTACCTAGGGAGGTGGTGGAATCTTCATCCCTAGCGGTTTTTAAGTCTTGGCTTGACAAAGCCCTGGCTGGGTTGATTTAGTTGGGATTGGTCCTGCCTTGGGCAGGGGACTGGACTTGTTGACCACCTGACGTCTCTTCCAGCTCTATGATTCTAACCCACTTCTTCAGATGACTGGAGTATTACAAGTTCAGATCCAAGAATAAATAAAGGGAGGGAGGGTGGGCGGGCAAAGGAAAAAAATAGTGAAGTAGATTGTTCAGGTTACAAGAAGCTGATAAGAACACTTTGCAACTCTTTAAGTATCCATTGGTTGGTTGGTTAAGACAAGTCATTAGGATGTGGAGGATAGTGTGCTAGGCAGCCAATGTCTTTATTCATTCCTCTCAACATAGAGGTACTAATCTTGTTAGTTACATTTGTTTCTCCCCTTCTACCTTAACTCCCTAATTAACTGTTGGAGTGGATTACCAAGGCATGTGGTAAATGCTGCAGTGTTTAAGTCTAGATGGGACGTCTTTCTAAAAATGCATGATCTAGTTGAGCTGCAAGTTATTAGGCTGAGAGCACTGAGTGAAATTATATGGTTTGTTTTGCATATCAGTGCCCCCTATGAGCCCTGGGTATTGACCAGGGACACACTGTTCCAGCCACTGTAGAAAGAGACTTGTGGATACTGTCAGATGTGGCAGCAGAAGGAAATAATGAGACAGTATTGGTCAGCATGGTGTGCAGCAGTCTAACCCTATTTGCTGACTCCAGAATGTAACTTGTCCAGACTTGTGCTGTATAAAAGTGGGTGGGAACTTTTAAAGCTGACATTAGAAACTTAGAGTAGCAAAACCTACTGCTGTGGAAGCTTAAAAGTGACTGTTCATGAATGTGATAAACTTGGTTTTGTCTTGGTGTAGTAAGGAAAGAGTTTGAATAAATGTTGTGTGAGACTTAAGAATGCTGAAGTTAGTGCAGTGCAAATAAAATAAAAGTTCTGCTTTCTAAGTAGCTAATAAGACAGCTAATTGAGAAGTTCACACTGCGAAACAAGTAGTCCTGTAGTACCTTAGAGACTACAACAATATATATATAGTATCATGAGCTTTCTTGGGCAAAACCCACTTCCTCAGATGAGCCGAGTAGATGAAAATATCTGTCCACGAAAGCTCATGAAACTATATTTATTTGTTAGTCTAAGGTGCTACAGGACTACTCGTTTTTAAAGTTAGACTAACACTGCTACCTCTCTGAAACTTTTAAACCCTGCAAAATGTTTGCATAGGTGAATGGAATATTTCATACATTTGTTGATAAATATAATATACTATTTTAAAAAAATAAAAAATGTTTAATACCCTCTGTTTAAATAGAAGCGAGATGTATATGAATAAGGCTATTGTACAACCTTTAAAGATCTGTAGATGTTTCTAGTTTAATCTAGTAAAGCATAGCACTGTTTTCTGTTTCTGCTACTGACTTACTTTGACACCTCTAATAAGTTGCTTAATTATTGTTTGTTTACAAACAATAAGCAGTCCTGTGGCACTTCAGAGACTACAGGCAGTCCCTGAGTTACGCGGATCTGACTTACATCGGATCCGCAGTTACGAAAGGGGTTTGCTCCGCGTCTCCGTGGTCTGCTGGAGACCAGCAGACCAGGGAGACGGGGAGCAAAGCCTCTGAGGACGCCGGCAGCGGGACAGCCGCGGAGCAAAGCCGCGGAGAACCCGGGCGGCGGGACCGCGGTGCATCTCGGTCCGCCGCCCGCGTCTCCCTGGTCTGCTGGGGCGGGGGGGCGCAACTAATATGCCCCCTCCCCCCAGCAGACCAGGCTTTTCTCCGGAAGCCTGTGGTAGAGCAGCTGGAGCGCTGCTGGTTGGTCCTGCAGCGCCGCTCTGGGCGCTACTGGACCAACCCGGCAGCACCCCAGCTGCTCTGCCCCAGGCGTCCTGATTCAGCCGCTGCTGAAACTGACCAGCGCCGACTACAGGAAGCCCGAGGCAGAGTTGCTCTGCCCCGGGCTTCCTGGAATCAGCCACTGATCAGTTTCAGCAGCAGCTGACTTGGGGACGCCTGGGGTTCTTAAGTTGAATCTGTATGTAAGTCGGAACTGGCGTCCAGATTCAGCCTGTTGAAACTGATCAGCGGCTGATTCCAGGAAGCCCGGGGCAGAGCAACTCTGCCTCGGGCTTCCTACGGGCTTCCTGTAGTCAGCTGCTGGTCAGTTTCTGCAGAGGCTGAATCTGGACGCCAGTTCCGACTTACATACAGATTCAACTCAAGAACAAACCTACAGTCCCTATCTTGTACGTAACCCGGGGACTGCCTGTACTAATATATCATGAGCTTTCGTGGGTAAAATGGATATAACCCCCCATGGGGGGGTTATGGTGCTTAATTGTTTGTAAAGTGTTTAGAGAACATTAGAAGTACTATAGAATAACAGAATATTATTACTTGGAACTTAGCTATCAATACTTTTGAATATGTAGTTGGGAGACCAAGGGTACGTCTAGACTACCGCGTTTTGTCGACGGAAGTTTTGTCGACAGATACTGTCGACAAAACTTCCGTCGACAAAGAGCATCCAGACACATTGAGTTCTGTCGACAAAGCAAGCTGCTTTGTCGACAGAACTCCATAGTCTGGACGCAGTGTTACAGGCAAGAACACCTGCTGTCGACAGAGTTCTGTCGACTGAAGGTGTTATGCCTCGTAAAATGAGGTATACCAGTGTCGACAAAACTGCTGAGTTCTGTTGACGTTATGTCGACAGAACTCAGCGGTAGTGTAGACGCTGGTATAGTTTTGTCGACAAAAGTCCACTTTTTCGACAAAACTAGGTAGTCTAGACACACCCCAAGACACTGTAACAAGGGCAGATTGATAGCTGCTGTATTAACTCTCATGAACATATGTGGTTGTAGAAACACTCTAGACTCAACCCCTATAGAAATAAACTCAAATTTAAGACCCTGACATGCAGCATAGCAGAGCTTAAACTTTTGGCTATCCCTTTTTAAGCATAAACAACAATAATCCCTATTATCATATCTTAGAGAATGTTTATTTTTCTTTTTTTCCTAGACTTTATATTCAGAGCACCCATCAAATTAAGCAAACCAGGGGAACTGCGTGAGGAATATGAAAGCCAGCTGAGGAAGGTACAGTATGACTTTCTTCTACAGCAGGGGTGGGCAATATTTTTTAATGGGGGAGCCACTTAAATATTTTGGTGAGTGGTTAAGGGCTGCACTTTTCGATGGAGTGGAGTCCATGGTGTGGGATGGTGGTTGTGTGCAGAAGTGAACTTGGGGTAGGGGTTTGGAGTACAGGAGAGAATGTGGGGTCTGAGAAGGAATTTCAATGAAGGAGGGGGTTGTGACCTGGGACAGAGGATTGAGGTGCAGGGTTTGGGAGGAGTATGGATGCAGGAGAGGATTCTGGCTTAGGGGGGAACGTAGGAGGGGTGACCTGGGACAGGGAGTTGGGAGCACGGGAGGAAGGGTGGGATGCCAGAGGCAGGCTCTGGCTGGGAGGAGCTTACTTAGACGGCTCCCAGCCAGCCAGCAGCCCAGTGTACACCACTCAGAGGGGCTGGCTCTCTGTGTCGGAGGCTTTGTGCACTGCTCCTGACCCCAGCAAAATCTCTCAGCTCCCATTGGCCGGAAGCCTCTCTCTCTCTCCTCCTCCTCCCCCCAATGTTGTGGCATAGAGAGCCACATGGAACAGCCAGCCACTTGAAGCAGCATGGAGCTGCTCCCTGCCTGAGGGCCCCAGTAGGGTAGGCTCTGGATTAATGGGCTTGGCAGGCTGGATCTTGCCCACCCCTGTTTTAGAGTAACTTGGTACCCTTATAAATATGCCTGCTTACCCTTTGTGGAAAATTCAAGGGGCTCTTTTCTTTTCTAAAACAAAGGTAATTTATCCCTTCAGTCAGTTCAGGAAAATGTTGGCTAGTGTTTCTGGAACCAGCCATCTGTTATCTTAAGCCATGTCTATACTACAAACTTTAGTTGACACAAGTTATGTCATGCACTCATACATATGCATACTTGGCGCTTATGTCAGTGCTATGTGTGTTCACCAGGAGGATTTGTATTGAGGGAATGGGCTGCCACCATGAGTAGGCATCTCCAGTGTGCCATGTGCTGCTGTCTGGTGCGGTACCTTCTGGAAACTTTGCAGTAGGCTGTGGAGTGAAAATGAGTCTCCCAAGATGTCTGGCTGCAAGAGGTCAAGTTCCCAGCATGCAACTTTCTCCATTTCATAATGCTATCCATATCCCGAAAATTTCACACTTCTTTATTCTCACAAATGTGTGCGGCGCTTTTCAGTGTTCCCTATCTCTGACAGAAGCACGGAGACCACAGTATTATTTTCATGAACACAGCAAATACAGGACACACAATCCTCTTGTATTTGCAGACCTGCTGGAAGTCCTGCAACAATGGTGGACATGATGATTTCTGGAGAACAGTTTGCTGAAGGATATAGCAAAAAAACAATTCAAGGTGGTTGGTGACATTCACAGACCAGTGTCAAATGGTGAAGTGCTGCTTCTGGGCCAGAGAAATAAGCACTCTGGGATTGCATTTTTCTGCAAGTTTGAACAATGAGCAGTAGCTACAGAAAATTCAGATGTGAAAGGCCATATAAAAAAAAATCCATAGTGGGGGCAGTTGTCAAGAAAGTATGTAGGGCCACTAATTGTTTCCTGCTGCGTAAGACTAACTCTCAGCAATGTGTAGGCCATAGCAGATGGATTTGTAGCACTAGGGTTCCTGAACTAGGGCGATAGATGCACACACATCCCTCTTATGGCACAGTGGCCAGAGTACCTCATCAGAAAAGTTTACTTTTCTATGGTTGTGAAAGCATTGGTAGCTTACCAGGGATGCTTCACCAATATCAGTGTGGGCTGGTCTGGAAAGGTGCAAGACACTTGCATCTTCAAGGACACAGGACTGTTCAGAGAGCTGCAAGCATGGACATTTAAAATTGTGAAGGCAACAAACATTTCTGTCCATTACAGTGCACAAATATAGTCTGTCATGGCTACATATACATCAACAGTGGTTCTCACAAGTCAGGGTATGTGAAGCTGTGATTTTCCTTCTCCCTTGGTGTGGAGTGAGAGGAATAAAGATCCTGGCCCATGATGCCATGTGTAATGTTGGGGGGTATAGGGAGTGGCTACCATAGAGGTCTCAAAAGACAGCAAAGGGTGGGGAGTTCTGGGATTTTCTTAGACCAGTAGACCTATCAGGGTCAGCATAATTTATGTTTGCTACCTAGGAAGACCCATTATGTGCTGGTGTATCACCCTCTTCTTTTCCTGTTGTGATTCCTTGGCCTTTCTCCTGTCTGCTCTTTCTGTCTCCATGCTGTCTCCCATGGTGTGCCTCCAGGCCTTTTGTTTGCGGGCCAAGGCAGTACTGGCTTTCAGGATCTCACTGAACATGGCCTCCCTAGTCCTTTTCTCCTTTTTATCCTTTCATGAAAGGTTCATACCATTGTCTTGTTGATTCAGACTGGGTGCCTTTTTTAACATTTAGATACTGGAAGCAAAAATGGGTGCACACACTTGTCTGGGATCAAGCTGGCTGGACTGTGGTGGAGTTTCAAACAGGTCCTGGCTCAGAGTATAGACAGACCACCTTCCCTCTCACTTGTCCCCTCCCAATTACCCATGTTGGACTGAAGGATGCTGGTGGAGTCTGCCATGTATGTCATGTAGCTCCTAAAAGCAGCAAGTCTGCAACTCATTACCAGATCCATTGTTGACCCCTCATACATTCTAGTATGCCTCGTGCAGTTCTGTCACTTTGATGCTGCACTTTTGCTGATCCTTGTTGAACTCCTTTGCCTGAATGCTTATAGATATCCTGCTAGGCCCAAGAAGCCCAATACCTCTTGTCTGTTCCTGGCTAGGGTGCATCTAATGCATGGAGGTGGCATGGCTGTTTGGGCAGTTGCACACAAAAGGGAGAGTTGTTATGTGTGCGTACCAAGGTGGTCAGTCAGGAAAAAACATTTCAAAGCTACTCAGGGGGACATAAAGCAGGGATGATTTCAGGTCTCTAACCTCCGGGCAGTGGAGTGTACAATGGTGAGCAGAACAATCATTGTCACAAGGAATGGGGCACTGTGGGATAGCTGCTGAAGGACTGTTAGGGTTGCACTTGCACTGATTGACCCATAGGTCAATCATGGTTCCATATCATTAAAGGAGATGGTTTCTTGTATCACTATAGCCTGGCTCTCCTGTCGGCTGGAGATAAATGTGAGGGCAGACACACTCTCTAGTAGGCTAGCACAAGGCAACATATGTCAATCTAACTTTGTAGTGTAGAGCAGGCCTTCGGCTGCTTTGCAAAAGAAAAATGTGTGTGCTTGGTGCAATTCTGCCATCTTTGTTATACAGGATTTATTGAAGAATGCACTATGGTGAATGTAATAGGTAGGTCAGTTGCAAAGTCAGTTGCAGCATAAATCTCTCCCTTGCCTACTATATTCATTCATAACTCTCAGAATCTTAATCTGTCAAATGGACACTTTCAGTGCTTGGTTTTAGCCAAGGCATGAATTTAAAAAAATTGAGGAGAATCGATTCAGCCCTTTTGGACTTAAATAAACTGTGTGTGGGTGTTTTCCCCATTTTTTTAAAAGAAGCATTGTTTGCACACAAACCACTGAAATAACTGAATTCTAGCCCTAAATATCTCACATGGCTAGTCATTATTCTAGAAATACCTTGATGGGTTTAGTGACTGCTATAGTTAAGGTTGGATAACACTTTCCATTCCAACCCCTCCTTGTAGTTCTGAGTTACTGAGTTACTCATAACTTTCTGAAACTTTCATTTTTTCCAGGCATAAGCCTTGATCTTGCAATCAGATCTGCTAGTGTGGATACATGTTTATTTCAACAGGTTTCCATTCAATAGCCAGGGCCTCTGCCATCAGGCCCATTTGCTAGATTGGGGCTATGCGAAGGTGGCATTTTGGGGTGCTTCGTGGGAGTACTTTTTTTTTTAAAGCTTGACCAAAATGGTTTTGCTGTCTTTGATGATAAGGACAGTATATGTGTGTTTCTCATAGTGAAGGAAATAATATTAGGATGTGTCCTGGGGATTTCTGCTGCGCTGGAGGGAATTTTTCTTCCATCAGCTCCTGGCAGCTTTGTTAATGATTGAAGGCTTCTACTCCACCCTCTGCTACAGTGGCAAGTGCCTTGGTGCATTTCAGTGGGATTTTAATTCTGAAGACTGCTTTGCTCCTCCAAACCACTAGATGCCAAAACTTCTGGGGAGATTCATCCATACTTCTCGCCATGTTCCACAGACCTTTTTATGTGAACATCATCCCTGTGCAGGTTAATCTCCTAGTTAGTGAACTTGTAGCTGATTTGTAGCCCTTTGCATAATTCTGGTCAGTCAACAATTATTGACTGTACAGCAGACCCAATCTAAGTGCTACTGAGTATATGGTTGTCATTCTTGATTTTGTTTTAAACCTAAAGCTCGTTTTTAATCATAGTAATGTTGTCACAGCTGTAGAGCATTGTAATCTTTTTGTAACTGTTTCTTGGCCTGCAAAAAAACAAGTAAGCAAACAGATAACCCTTCTCATTTCCACTGCAACAAAAATGAAATGTATTTTAATGTGCTTCTAGCATTTTGACCATACCACTTGTTTATTTTGCCTGATTTTTGTTCACTGCCAGACTGGAGGCCCTGCTTTCTTCCCCTCACAGTATGTATACATCTCCAATTCTCATCCTGTGAGCAAGGAACAATGTAATTCTTCTGGCAGGTTGTCAGTTGACAAAGTTCTCTAGCACAAATACAAACCTTTTTAAAAAAGAAAGTATTTTTAAGCTAAATAATATTTTGAAGGCTAAATACTGCCCCTCTTAACTCTTGTAACCAGAATTTCATAATACCGCTTTGTATTGTTGTTTGGATAGAATGCTGAACTATAGGGGCAATGCAGCATGAGACTGAAGGTGGTTCCGTATTCCCAATTCCTTATTTGTGGTACAGCTTCTTATTTGTGGTCCCCAGTTCCTTGTTCAAGAGCCAGAATTTTATTCTCTCTCTCTCTCTCACACACACACTCACACACACACACACACACACACACAGCTTGACAAATTGCTATATCTTCTCATCCATGGTGAGTAGATTTCAGCTGGTCACCCCGTTCACCGGCGCTGCGCGTATGCGCCAGACCAGCACTGCGCGGCTGGAGAGTAGATCTTGCTGAGGTTTGTCGAGCTGTGTGTGTGTACGCACACACACACGGCCGTCTTTGGGATTATTAAACTGGTGCCCCTATGCCTGACTTGCTCTTCCATCCCTACCCCTCTCCTTCCAAGAGACCCCAGCAGCCAATCCCCTCCCTCAGACTGTGCTGCAGGCAGCGCATTTGGCTCTCTCTAGGACCCAGCCCTGCTGTTACATGCTTCACTGCAGTGTTTCCCAATTTTATTTGGCCATGGAACTCTTTTCAGCTTTTCAGAATCTCAAGGAACCCCTAGGTTTGTCAAGAAAAAAAGAGATAGAAAAAAAAAGGAACCCACCAATACATTAAAATCACATTACTTCCAAGACCCCACCCCTTTGAGGCCCCATCCTTTCTGTTCCCCTCCTCTCCATCATTTGCCATTCCCAACCATTATACACTCTCACTTGGTTGAGAGAAGAGGTGCGGGCTCTGAGGTGGGAATGAGAGATTTGGGTGTGGGAAAGGGTGAGAAGTACAAGCTCTGGGAGGGAATTTGGATGCAGGAGAAGGGGATGCTGGCTCGGGGAGGGGGCTCCAGGCTGGGGAGTGTTGGGCTCAGGTGGAAGGTTGGGGTGCTGAGCAAGTCACAGGCTTGTGGATGTGAGGGTGCAGGAGTTTGGGTTGGATATGTGAGGGGCTCAGGGCAAGGAGGTTGTGCGTATGATGGGCTCAGGACACACATTTGCCATGTGTGGATGGTGCAGGAATGTTGTGGCAGAAGACTGAGGATGTGGGGATGCAGGAGTTTGGGGATGTAAGAGGCTCAGGACAGGGGGTTCCAGTGTATGATAGGCTCAGATTTGGGGTCAGGTGGTGAAAGAGTGTTATGATGCTGCAGTGAGATGGGGATTTGGCCCCAACTGGGGGCATGTTGGCCAGGCTTCATTTTTAAATAAAATATTATGTTAAACTCAAAAGGTTTTAGCATTGTCTTTTTATATGAGAGGGGCAGGGAACCTATTTTGAGTCAAGGGTCTCTGACCCACAGAAAAGTCAGTTGGGGCCACACAAGTGAGATGCCAAAAAAAAACAAAAAACCCAAGCCTCGCTAATGCGGTCCCAAGGGTGCTGGCACAGCTGGCAGGGTGCTGGAGCCAGGGACAGGGTGGTGCTGGGTGCTATGGTGGGTGGCAGGGTGCTGGGGATGGGGACAGGGTGGTGCTGGTGACAGTGTTGGTGGGGGCAGGGGACAGGATACTTGTGGGGGGTCTGGGCAAGGGAAAGAGGCAGCTGGGACCAGTACCTGGCAATCCTGCAGCACCTCTGGAAAGTGTGTGACTGCATTCCCCTTCCCATACAGCTGGCATGCGCGCTGCCTGAGCAGCAAGGGCTGTTGCACCCCAGCAACTTACCTCTGCAATGCCGTCCTGCGAGGGAGGGGGGAGGGTGTGGGGAGTCTCAGGGCAGAGCGCGCTGCCTGCACAATCGGAGCTGCGCAGACCCGGGTCTCCTGACCTCCCTGCACTGCGCAGAAAGGCCCCAGAACTAAGTTGACAGGTGCCACAGCCCAAGTTGTTCAGGCAGTGTGTGCCGGCTCCTGTGTGGAGAGGAAGTGCTTCCCTCCCCACTGTGGGTCACATGGAGTCACTCCTGTCCGGCGCCCCCGCCTTCATACGCCTCTGTGTCGCCTGGGTGTCACGGGGAAACAAGTCTGCTGCTTCTCTAAGCAGCTGGCTAGCCGGCGCTTTCTCTTTCAGAGGGGGCGGGGGAGTGCCGGCTTTTCGCAAAGCTCCACTGCTTCCTTACTATCCCGGCAGAGTGGTGTCCCAGAAATACTGGTGCCCTATGCGAGCGCACCCAGACTCTTGAGTTCAGATCACATATCTAATTTTAACTCTCTGTGATCTAGAGCAAGCCACTTAACCTTCTCTCAGCTTCTCCACCTGTAAAATACTTGCTTACATTCCTTAAGTCTGAGTGATGATTGTTTAATGTGTTTATATTTTTCTTTAAGATATAAGGTGCCTTTGACACTCTAAGTATTGGCTTTAGTCTTAAGCCTTTGCAGTTGAATACAATATAGCTCTTTCTCTATTTCTCTTACTGAAGAGGGTTGAATGGATTTAGAAAATCCAGTAAAATACTATTCTTGTCACCATGGATGATTTTTTCAGGATAGATGGGCACGCTGTAAAATTAGATTCTCTCCCTCCCCCCCCCCCCCCATCTTACCAAGCAAAAAACTGATTTTCTTGTTTTAAGCAACTTGCTTTGAGAACTGGTATTTGCCATGGTGAGTAGGCCTTATAATGTTGAATAAATCCATAGTTGCATCCAGTTCTCTTCACCCAACAGTTTTTTTTCTCCCGGGAAACTCTGTGTAATCAGTAGGGAAACTCCTACCTGTGGCATGTGCTGACATGTCGCTTTTCAGCAGCAAGAGTAGACAGAACAGTCTCACCTAAGAAGAGGCTCAAGGAAGAGAAGATGTCAAATGTGAGTTTACCAGATTTTGAAAACATATGTTGAACATAGCTGAATACTATTCCTGATGCCAAGAATGAGAGAATTGATCATTTAAACAACCCTTTTTCTTCAGATTACTTGGAAAGCATTATTCTCTGAGCTTAGTGATCAAGGCCTCTAGGATATTAAAATAAGTGTTGTTGCTTATAATTACTAATAGCTGAGATTATCAAAACTGAAACTTCTAGAACGCACTTTTTTGTATTTCTCACAGGTTGTGATATCCATCAGCTAGTCTCTTTCAGTTTTTGTTTTCCTCATGTCTTAGCACAGTGCTGGAATATTTGTGTTGTAAACACTTCACAGGACTGTTTGCATTCAAACAAAAACCATATACCCTTAAAAGTTTTTTTTAAATAACATTTCTATTGATATTAATTTATCTTTGTGTATTTTGTGTACAGTTTGAATGTTGGGTTATGCAATCTTCCATTAGAATATAGGTTGTTTCTGCAGTGGAGGGCTAGGATTCTGCCTCCCCCTCAGATTAGAGAAATCTACTAGTTGCAGAAGCATTTATTTCTTAATGGAAACAAAATACAGGACTATGTAGCACTTTAAAGACTAACAAGATGGTTTATTAGATGATGAGCTTTCGTGGGCCAGACCCACTTCCTCAGATCAAATAATGGAAGAAAATAGTCACAACCATATATACCAAAGGATACAATTTAAAAAAAATGAACACACATGAAAAGGACAAATCACATTACAGAACAGAAAGGGGATGTGGGGGGGGGGGGGAGGGGAAGAAAGGTGAATGCCAGTGAGTTAATGATATTAGAGGTGATAATTGGGGAAGCTATCTTTGTAATGTGTAAGATAGCTGGGGTCTTTAAGTCCCGTGCGGAGAGTGTAGAATTTTAGCATGAATGCCAGTTCAGAGGATTCCCTTTCAAGTGCAGATTTGAATGTCTTCTGAAGTAGGATGCAGGTTAGCAGGTCATTGAGACTGTGTCCTTTCTGGTTGAAATGACAAGCAACTGTTTTTTCTTTGTGATCCTGTCTAATGTCTGTTTTGTGGGCATTGATTCTTTGGCGAAGTGTCTGAGACGTTTGTCCAATGTACATAGCAGACGGACACTTTCGGCACATGATAGCATAGATTATATTTCTGGAGGCGCAGGAATATGTATTCTTGATCTTGTAACTCACTTGGTTAGGCCCAATAATGGTGTCAGCAGAGTGAATATGTGGACAAAGCTGGCAGCGGGGTTTGTTGCAAGGGAAGGTACCAGGGTTGGTATTAGTGTGGCATGTCCTGTGGTTGTTGGTAAGAATCATCTTGAGGTTAGGTGGTTGTCTATAGGAGACTATGGGTCTGTCTCCCAGAGCTTCTTGGAGTTTAGTGTCCTGTTCCAGTATAGGCTGTAATCTATTGATAATGTGTTGGACAGGTATAAGTTGGGAGCTGTAGGTGATGACAAGTGGTGTTCTATTGTTGGTTTTCTTGGGTCTGTCTTGTAGTAGATGGTTTCTAGGTATTCGTTTGGCTCTTTCAATTTGCTTTTTTATTTCTCCAGGTGGGTAGTTGAGGTTTATAAATGCTTGGTAGAGATCCTGAAGTTTCTGGTCTCTGTCTGTGGGATTAGAGCAGATGCGGTTGTATCGAAGGGCTTGGCTATAGATGATGGATCGTATGGTGTGTGCTGGATGGGAGCTGGAAGCATGTAGGTAACTGTATGAGTCAGTGGGTTTTCTGTAGAGAGTGGTGTCTAATTTTCCATTGTTGATTTGTACTGTGGTGTCCAGGAAATGGATCTCTCGTGTGGAATGGTCCAGGCTGAGGTTAATGGTGGGGTGTAGGTTGTTGAAATCTCTGTGGAATGTCTCCAGTGTTTCTTGGCCATGCGTCCAGATCATAAAGATGTCATCAATGTAGCGTAAGTAGAGAAGGGTAAAAGGGGACGGGAGTTGAGGAAACGTTGTTCTAGGTCAGCCATAAAGATATTAGCATACTGTGGGGCCATGCGTGTACCCATGGCTGTGCCGCTGATCTGGAGGTATAAATTGTTCTCAAACTGGAAATAATTGTGGGTGAGAACGAAGTTACATAGGTCTGCTACCAGGTTGGCAGTGGTGTCCTCTGGGATTGTGTTTCTAATAGCTTGTAATCCGTCTTCATGTGGGATGTTGGTGTATAGTGCTTCTACATCCATGGTGGCAAGGATGGTGTTATTGGGGAGGTTATCGATGTTTTGTAGTTTCCTTAGGAAGTCAGTAGTGTCTCGGAGATAGCTGGGGGTGTTGGTTGCGTAGGGTTTGAGGAGAGAGTCTACATAGCTGGATAGACCAGTAGTGAGTGTGCCAATACCAGAGATGATGGGGCGTCCGGGATGTCCAGGTTTATGGATCTTGGGAAGCAGATAGAAAAATCCTGGTCGGGGGTCAGAAGGTGTTTCTGTGTGGATTTGTTCCCAAGTAGCTGTAGGGAGGCTTTTAAGGAGACAGAGTAATTTCTTTTGGTATTCCGAGGTAGGATCAGAGGAGAGAGGATTGTAAAATGTGGTGTTGGAGAGTTGTCTGGTTGCCTCTTGGTTATAGTCGGCCTTATTCATAATGACCACAGCACCACCTTTGTCAGCTGGTTTGATTATAATGTCCAGGTTGTTTTTGAGACTCTGGACGGCATGTTGTTCAGCGTGGCTGAGATTGTGTGTCGCTTGTTGTTGTTTGCGAATAATGTCAGTCTGTGCGTTGTTGCGGAAGCTTTGTATATAGAAATCTAGATTGTAATTCCAACCGTCAGGGGGAGTCCATATAGAATTATTCTTCCTTTTGTGTTGATAGGGGGGATCTGGTAGGTCAGATTGGTGTTCATTGGTGGTTTGGAAATATTCTCGGAGGCGGAGGCGGCGAAAAAAAGCTTCAAGGTCACCACAAAATTGTATCCAGTTTGTGGGGGACGAGGGGCAGAAAGAGAGACCCCTGGATAAGACAGACTCTTCTGCTGGATTGAGTTTGTAACTGGAGAGGTTAACAATATTATCCGGTGGGTTGAGGTTGTTGCTGTTGTACAAGATCAAGAATACATATTCCTGCGCCTCCAGAAATATAATCTATGTTATCATGTGCCGAAAGTGTCCGTCTGCTATGTACATTGGACAAACGTCTCAGACACTTCGCCAAAGAATCAATGCCCACAAAACAGACATTAGACAGGATCACAAAGAAAAAACAGTTGCTTGTCATTTCAACCAGAAAGGACACAGTCTCAATGACCTGCTAACCTGCATCCTACTTCAGAAGACATTCAAATCTGCACTTGAAAGGGAATCCTCTGAACTGGCATTCATGCTAAAATTCTACACTCTCCGCACGGGACTTAACAAAGACCCCAGCTATCTTACACATTACAAAGATAGTATCAGAGGGGTAGCCGTGTTAGTCTGAATCTGCAAAAGCGACGAGGAGTCCTGTGGCACCTTATAGACTAACTGAAGTGTAGGAGCATAAGCTTTCGTGGGCAAAGACCCACTTCGTCAGATGCATTACAAAGATAGCTTCCCCAATTATCACCTCTAATACTATTAACTCACAGACATTTCCCCTTCCCCACCTCTAATATCATTAACTCACTGGCATTCACCTTCCTTCCCCTCCCCCCCCCCCCATCCCCTTTCTGTTCTGTAATGTGATTTGTCCTTTTCATGTGTGTTCATTTTTTTTAAATTGTATCCTTTGGTATATATGGTTGTGACTATTTTCTTCCATTATTTGATCTGAGGAAGTGGGTCTGGCCCACGAAAGCTCATCATCTAATAAACCATCTTGTTAGTCTTTAAAGTGCTACATAGTCCTGTATTTTGTTTCAGCTACACCAGACTAACACGGCTACATCTCTATTTCTTAATGGGTTTGTCTTGGGAAGAGTAGATGGAGAATCACTTCCAAGCCAAATTTGGAACAGTTGACTTGCAAACTTTATACTGTATGGCAAACATTTTATACTTCCAAGTCAAATAAAAACAAATCTCTGTCATCTTTGTACAAATGTCCTGTTGGATAAGGTCTCCAAAACAGAGCACAAAAAGTCTCTAAAATAGAGCACAGAAAGTATGTCAACAAGAGATTTTTTTTTTCTTTTGTTAACAATTTTGTAGAACTCTGCTGTTCCTGATATCCAAGGAAGATGGCTCTGTGTGTTATCTGCTGATGGAGGTTATGTTTGCACCTCTAAGGGCTTGTCCTCACTACATAGTGGTCTGATGCTGCAGTGATCGATTCACTGACTGTTGATTTACTGTGTCTGCTTAGACACAATAAATCAACCTCTGAGCACTCTCCCGTTGACTCTGGTACTTCACCAGACCGAGAAGAGTAGGCAGAGTCGACAAGAGAGCAGCCCCTGCCGACCTTACCGCATGGAAGACATTGCGGTAAGTAAGTCCACTTCAGCTACAGTATTTGTGTAGCTGAAGATGTGTGTTTTAGATTGAGAGGGTGCGTAGAGTAGACAAGGCCTTGCTGTCTGTTTCAACGAGCTGATAAGTTTTTAAATGTTCTTGCATGTCTCACTATACCTGCATGTTAAAATAAAATCTAAATAGAATCATATTGACTAGAAAACAAATAGATAATTCCATATGAATATCTACACATTCTGGGGAACAAGGGAAGAGGTGGAAGATGTGGTGAGGATTTCGGCAGACTGCCAGCAATGACTTAAAAATCCTAGTTTATTTACCCTTATTCAGATCATGTGTACAGGACTTGTTAACCTCTGAGATAATGCGTGTGTCATAGTAAAACAAATAGAGCCGACTCTCTTTAATTCATACTTCCTATTACTGAATAAAGACTTAATACACGTCCTGTAGCGAGGTTCTGTATTACTCAGACCAATTTAGTCATCTCTTGAGAAGTATTAACAAACCATGCACAGAAAGATGTACCCTCAACCCCAGCTTCAGCATTTGGTCATGCAATTTTTGCCATACCGTCTTCCATTCCCCCTCCCCCCCCTCAATCCAGTGCTTTGCCTCTCTATGCTTAGATGCAGTTGCAGGACTGGGGCTGCAGATTTGTAAGCTCTTCAAGGCAGGATCTTTGTGCATATCTCCAAAGTATTTAGTGTACTTGTTTACACTGATTTAAGTAATATGCACTAGTATGTTATGAAATATTCTACAATTAAATATGCTTTTTCACTCAAATATGTTTGTATGTATTACAATTTTAGCATGTTTGTTCTCTAATTTTATTTGTCCTATAAATTAAAAACACCTGGATAACCATAAGAGGATACGCAACAAACTAATGACTAAAGAGGACATCAGAAAATGTTTAATGACTAAATCATCACGACTCGTCAGGATATTTGGTAGAGCTAACCTCTATCGACCCAGATTTTGATAAAGTTTGTGCATCTTCAATGCTTTCAAAAGTGGAAGAAGTCTAGAAACTGGAAAAAAAATCTTCTGCTCAAAGGCTTTATTTTCATAATACCTTTCTTTATTTTTTCTATTATTCTACACCAACTTTAGAAGTGGTGGCAGGGAAAGAGGACAGCACTCCAGAGAAGGAAGCATGAGAATAGAAATCAAAGCTCAGTAGAACGGCAGTACTTTATGGCTTTATAAAGTACTACTACTATGATCCCTGGCTCCCCCTCTTCTCCAATACTCTGGGCATCCTATTGATCAGGGGTGTTGATGCAGGGAGGGAATTTCATAAGAACCTCAGACTTTTGATTGTTTTTCAGACTTGTGCTCTTAAGTCACAGTGCTTTGAAAGAGCGTTCAAAAATCATGAATCAGCCTACACCCATCCCCATCCTAAGAAAAATCATGAGATTGTAAAAACCATTTTCAAGCTTTATTCCTCAGTTGTGGGCAGGAGCATTAATAAAAATATCAAATATAACAAGATTCAGAATAAAATCATGAGTTGGCACAACTGCAATCCCACCCATTGTCTCTGTTCATTATGTCATATCAATATATAATTAGACTGTAAAATCCTTGAAGTTTTATTTTCTACAACACCTGGACTGCACCATGACCTGTTACCATATGAATTAATAAGGCAGTATAGTTAGGGTTGCCAGGTGTCCGGTATTCAAGGGTTTTGGGCCCTCTGTCCGGTTAAAAAAAATTCAGAAAACACTGGTTATGTGCAATGTCCGGTATTTTCTGGCTGGGCGCCTGATAGAAGCCTGGCAGGGACGGAGGAAGTGGCTGGGAGGCGGGGCGCGATCGGCACTGGGAGCCTCTGGTTGCGTCTGATGTAGGAGTGACACCTTGGGGAGGAGGAGAAGCCCTGTCCGTGCTCCTGAGTGCTGTTTAAGCGCGTTGTGGAGCCGTAGCCGGACTCGCTCATGCTTCACCGGGACCATGCACAGGACAGGCAGCGCCCTGGGATCTGCATGTGCCCAGATCAGTCCCACTCCCCGCCGGCCAATTCTCTCCTCCCCCCCCTCCCCTGCCAGTCCCACTCCCCCTGTACCCCCCACCAGCCCTGCTTCCTGTTCCCCCCCCTTCCTCCCGGCCAGCCCCACTCCCCTCCCGGCTGGTCCCTTCTTCCCCCTCCTTCCCACCCCCCCATATCAAGTGTATTTTTTCTGATTCTACCTGGTAACCCTAAGTATAGTCAGAATATTACTTGCTCGGGGGGGGGGGGGGGGGATTCTACACCACTGCACATGTGCAGACTTTGTCCTCCGCTGGTTTCTTTGCTTCCCCACAAAAAAATGACTCCCTTTTGGGGAAGCCTTAACAATGACTCTGTGACCCTCCCCAACAGTATGTTTCCGGGGCAGCCAACAGACAGGTAAATCTGTGGGGTCAGGAGGTGCGACTGGGGAAAGAGCGGGCTGACCGCTCCTACCCTGTACAAGGATCAGCTGCTAGTTCCAGCAGGGCTGGGAAGGACAGGACGACTTCTTCCCTTGTACAGTATCTGGGGGTGGGTCAAACCCGCCCTAGATTTCTCCCACAGTTGCAGGAAGCTCTGCAAACTCCCTTCTCTGCCCCGCTTCCTTCACCCATTTATCCTCTGCTGCAGGGAGGGATCCCCCACCCATCCAACCCCTTTGTGTCCAGACCTCATAGCCACACCCTGTTGCTGAGCGTCATCCCTCTTGCACCCAGAACCCCCTGGAGCCCCACTCCCTCTGCACTTGGAACACCCTGATGAGTCACCGAGATCCTCTCTCCACTGAACCCCTCACACCTGGACTACTTCTGCTGAGGTCCATCCTACCTACACTCTCCTAGTAAACCCCAACAACCTTTAATTGGACCCTCCTCCAGATACCCATTACCATTGTACCCAGAACCCTTACACCCAAAAACCCCTGTGGACCCGGATCCCACACTGAACTGCCTTTACCCAGATTGCTCCATACCAGTCCCCCTCAGCCCACGCCTGCATCCCCTCTACTTATCCCCTCCACATTTCAGTCCTGTCGTGCTGAGCCTGCCTGCTCACACCTGGCACAGAGGGGTGTTTCTGCAGTAGGTCTGGTCCTTGTGCTTTTTCATGGCTGAATGCAGCTACAGTTCTGGGTCTGGGTCTTGGGGGGAAGGGAATGCACAATGATCTCCCACCAGTGGCCTGTGCTCCCTATTGTTATGCTGCTGCCTCCACATTTATGAGACACACACATTTTGCAGCATTTTAAAACAGTACGCACAATTTTTAACTTTTTGTTGAGGAATGCCCTCAGGAATAGTTCCTGCCAGCATTTGTCTGGAAGCCCCCAATACTAGTGTGGGAGGCAGCACTGTAACCTTTGTGAAGATTAGCTTTAAATGCGAATATATCTAATAAACTTCATATACTTCATTATAATCCTTCTGAAGAGCAAAACTGAAATTTGTCTTTGCTCGAGGGGAGATTGTGTGTATGTATGTGTGATGTGTTTCCACGTTGCATCTTTATTGTAGGATCACATATAAGTGGCTCTCTTAAAGTAGATGGGGCTATTTGTCTTTGTGCTTTACAAACTGATGCAAGGGAAAAGGTCTAACGCCACCATTGCCAGTTTAAGCCTTGGTAATTATATAGTGTAAGTGTGAAAACACCTCCGAACACTTCTGTGAAGTAATGGTAGTCCTATTTATGGATGGAGAAACTGAGGCACATAGCAGGATTAAATGATTTTCCTACAGTGCATCACTGTCAGAAGCCAGGATTGCAATGCAGGATTTTGTGGTTCCCAGTTCCTTGTTTAATTCGATAAATTCATTGCCTGAATTAAGTATTTTTCAAATATGTTGTCTCCTTTGTCGTTTCCTGCTAGATGAGGGAAGAAAAAATACAAGAAGAAAAAACATCAGAGGATCTGATCCACAAGCTAATTCTAGAAGACATGGAAGTGGGAAAAAGAAAAATGGAAGAACAGCAAAAAAAAGACGAACCACTAATGCTTAAAACGAATCAAGAATTTGTAAGTAAACACACTACACCATTCCTTCCCAAAATATAGGACCAGCAATCAATTTTTTTAGACAAAAAATGACCTCTTAGAGAGTCCAGTGTCTCTTACTTCTGTGCAGCTGAAAAGGGGAGTTGCATGTCATTGGAAGCTGTCGCTTCCTGAACTTACTTGAATTCTTTCTAGCCCTAGAAGGACCTGAGATACTGGACTGTCCAGCTGTGATATTTTTAGCTATAGAAAATCTACCTTAGGTCATCTTTTAGAGGTTTGAATAACAATTCTGTGCAGTGTATATTTGAATTCCATAGTGACTAAGATACCTGGTTCTGTAGGGGAAGAAATACAAGAAATAGTCCTAGTAACTTTTTTAAAACTCTCTACAGCATTCCTAAAATACTTACCTGTAATACATGTGACATATACAGAATACAGGGTGATGTGGAATGAAGGTTTAATTGTCTACCATTTGGAGTGACCTGTTTAACTCGCTTCTGGCTTCCCCACTTATGAGTAATGTGACTATTTCAGATTTGGTGATAAAACTTGTATAGCAAACCATACCATTACATTTTTCCTCTCATGCTTTTTCCTCTTAACCGGGATTCTCTGGACCGGCAACATCCATGGTCCAGCATGAATGTTGCAGGACTAGAGAGTCCCGGTGGAGGGCCAGAGGTAAGGATCCCTGCAGAGTTGGCAGGGCAGTGGGCTGCCCGCAGGGAGCTGACAGTGTGGTGTGGCGTGGTGTGGCAGTGGGGCTGCCCAGTGAAGTTAGGAGAGCTGGGGTGTAGCTGCCAAGAAGCCCCAGCCTGCAGTGTGCGGTGCTGCCCAGAGAGCCCCAGCATTGAGCTGCCTGGTGGACCCACAGCAGCAGAGCCAGCAGAAGATGGGGAGCCGGCTGGGAGGCAAGCGGGGCTGGTGACAGGCATCCAAAAATGACCTCCCCTGGTCTGGCAAAATCCCTCATCTGGGACCAATCAGGTCCCGAGGGTGCTGGACCAGGGAGTCCAACTTGTACTTCTAGAAAGACATATCTACAAACTTATATAATGAATTATTTTTTTTTTAGCTTAGCTTTTGCCCATATCCGTCATAGGCTTTGTGGAAAGAATCTTTCTCCACCAAAAACTATTACACAGTAATGCTGATACTGAACTACTGGCCCCTTAGTGTCGTTTGCTGAATGACATGCTTTGAGCTCCAAGTCCTGTAGCATTTGATACTGAAACTCTTTGTCACTGAACCACAGCTGCACGTATTGTATGAGTTCTTTTTTTGCAAGTGGTAAAAACGTTGGACCATAAGTTGCTCTAGCCTAAGGAAAGTTAATAGATCTATGACCATATGCATCAGCTGGCACTCTCATTCTGTTCTTTACACACTTCATGTGGCTACTCCATGGGACTCAACACATTTTCCCACGGAATAACTATTTCCTGAGTGACTCTTTTGTGCATGCCAGCTGATTCTTCCTTTCTTAACTTCAGTTTCCTGAACGCCTCTCGGATTCAGAGAATGAAGAACCATTCCAGAGCAAACATGCACATCGATCAGCGTTTGTCTCCAAAGGCAGCACCTATTCTTTTGCTTTCCTGGCAGGGTAAGAAACAGATTTGGTTCAGACTTGCCATTCCTCAAGAACATCAATATTGTTCATTTTTTTGTTCTAAACATCCCTGAAGTACTTATCTAATTCAAACAGTCACCACGGCCCAAATGGCTGTTTTGAAGATTTAGAAAATGTAGTGATTAATAATTGGTAAAATATAATTGGGAGTCCAAAGAAATGTAGGTTTGGAAGTAACCTTGAGAGGTCATCAAGTCCAGCTCCTGCACTGAGATAGGACCTAGGCCATCCCTGACAGGTGTTTCTCCAGCCTTTTCTAAAAAATCTCCAGTGATGGGGATTCCACAGCCTCCCTTGAAACCTGTTCAGGCTCTTAACTATTAACTCTAGTTGATATCTAAAGCTCTCCTGCTGCAGATGAAGCCCATTACTACTTGTCCTATCTTCTGTGGACATGGAGAATAATCACCATCCTCTTTATAACCATCCTTGATGTATCTATAGACTTATCAGGTCTCCCCTCAGTCACCTTTTCTCAAGACTAAAGGTGCATGGGTTTTTTCACCTCTTCTGATAGATTAATTTTTCGAAATCTTTGATTATGAATAGGAACTTTTTGTCCCCATAATTGCTATAGAGGTCTTGAAATTAATGCATTGGGTATGTGTACCAGTACTTTGAAGAATGTGTTATAAAATTCATTACATTTACTCTCTCCTACTGTTGTCTAGAAAGATCTACTTGGGAGGTTCATCTATTTAAAAAAAGTTTCTTTATACATTTCTCAAAAGGATATAAGGCATTTTACAGCACAAATGTCAAGAGCTGGCCCCTGCTCCAAGGCGATTATTATATAACTGTTCTCATTGGTTGAGTGACAGATTGGATCACAGGAGTCCCCTTGGGGTTGTCCTTCCCTCCTCCCCCCAATGGGCTGATGAAACCACCTATGCCTGTCTGACTTCCCATCACTCTGTCCTGTTGGACCATAAATTCTGGTCTCCCGCAGACAGGGGATGTGGAGAGTGTGTACCCCCAGCCAGACCCTTTCACCTGCTTGGTGATTGTCTCTTTTTCATATGATTTTGAGAAGCAATCCCATTTTCCTGGCACAACCAAACTCTTACCGTGTTGTAAATTATAGGAAGAAGCTGTGCACCGAATTTGGTGGTCCTAGTTCTTACTGTTTAGGAAGAGTTCTTGAACAGACAGACACACATACAAAACCCTCTCAAATATATAGTAGATAAAGTGATTTAAGTGATTGCAAGTGAAAACAGATAGATGAAAGTAAGTTACTAAACCAGAATAAATTAAACAAGCTAGCTAATTCTAATACAAAAAGAAACTTGTTACATGCAAATTCTTACCTTAAACAGTTGTTCTTTTCTCAGGCCAGAGTTGATCTTTTTCTAACCTCTAGATTTATAAATGATCTAGAGAAAGGGGTAAACAGTGAGGTGGCAAAATTTGCAGATGATACCAAACTGCTCAAGATAGTTAAAACCAAAGCAGACTGTGAAGAGCTTCAAAAAGATCTCACCAAACTGATTGGGCAACAAAATGGCAGATGAAATTTAATGTTGATAAATATAAAGTAATACACGGAAAAAATAATCCCAACTACATATACAATATGATGGGGACTAATTTGGCTACAACTACTTGAGAGAGATCTTGGAGTCATTGTGGATAGTTGTCTGAAAACCCACTCAATGCGCAGCGGCAGTCAAAAAAGCAAATAGAATGTTAGGAGTCATTAAAAAAGGGATAGAGAATAAGACAGAAAATATCTTATTGCCGCTATATAAAACCATGGTACACCCACATCTTGAATACTGCATACAGATGTGGCCGCCTCATCTCAAAAAAGATACGTTGGCATTGGAAAAGGTTCAGAAAAGGGCAACAAAAATGATTGGGGTTTGGAACGGGTCCCAGATGAAGAGAGATTAAAAAGACTTGGACTTTTCATTTTAGAAAAGAGGAGACTAAGGGGAATATGGTAGAGGTGTATAAAATTATGACTCGTGTGCAAAAAGCGAATAAGGAAAAGTTATTTACTTATTCCCACAATATAAGAACTAGGGGTCACTAAGTGAAATTAAGAGGCAGCAGATTTAAAACAAACAAAAGGAAGTTTTTCTTCACTCAGTGCACAGTCAACCTGTGGAACTCCTTGCCAGAGGATGTGGTGAAGGCTAGAACTTTAACAGGGCTCAAAAAAGAATTAAATAGATTCATAGAGATTAGGTCCATCAATGGCTATTAGCCAGGATGGATAGGAATGGTGTCCCTGGCCTCTGTTTCTCTGGAGGTGGGTGATGGGAGAGATCGCAGGAGGATTACCTGTTGTGATCCCTCCCTTTGGGGCATCTGGTATTGGCCACTGTCAGCAGATAAGATACTGGGCTAGATGGACCTTTGGTCTGACCCAGTATGGCTGTTCTTATGACCTGGGTCCAGCAGCTTTGCCTTCACCCTTTTGCTAAAATGTTTATCAGCTACCCCAGCGGTGCACAATCCATGGGTCGCGGCTGCCTTCCCAGGGGGTCGCAGCGTTGTGCTGGCCGCCATTTTGTTTTCCCAGGAGGGGGAGTGGCAGGGGAGCAGACCAGCATTTTAAATAAGGGCCGCAACAAAATGTTCCCTCTCCCTCTTCCCCAGCAAAAAATTTTCCCGGCTTTTTTTTTTTTTTCTTTCCAACAAAAAATTTTCCTGACCCTGAGGGGCGTGAATTAAAAAAGGTTGAGCACCACTGGGCTCCCCACCCTGCTGTATGGGCTATACAAGGCTCCCAGTCCAGCTCACAAGGAGCCGCTTGCTGTCCTGCATTGCTGCTTATGTATCAGAAGTAGCAGCGCAGGGCAGTAGCAAGCTCCCCAGGAGCAGGGTGGCAGGTGGGAGCCATTGCGTGCCAGGAGTCGGTTTAAAATTTTCAGTAGTTACATGATTAATCAGTTACTTGCATTTTAACATTTCCTAATTAGCACTATTAGAATTAAAAACAGATTGACTCTTCATATTTCTAATTTCACATAGAGGGATAATACATGCCCAAAAGATATACAGATTCAGCAGATAGATAGTCTCTCTCTGTATTAAAAAAAGCTTTTCCTCTGAGACGACAGTGACCCTTCCCAGGACCTAAGTGGAGGGCTGGGGATGCCTATGGCCCCAGCCTTCCCCTCCCCATTCCAGCAGCCAGGGGAAAAACTGGGTCTGGTGCGGTTCAGGTCCGGCCCCTCCCAACGGGCTGGGGCAAAAGGCAGGGTTGGCATGGCTTGGGCCCAGCCCTGGCCCATTACATCAGGCCGGGAGGAAAAATAGGCCCGGCCTTTCCCGGCAGGCCGGGGGAAAGACAGGCCTGGTGCATGCTGCAGCCCTGCTTGCCCCCACCCGCGTGGGTTAGGGTTAGGCTGAGGTGGGGGTAAGGAGGGAGACAGAGAGCCCGCACGGGCGCGGCAGGGAGAGGGAGGGAGAAGGAAGGCCTGGGCTGGTGTGGCAGGAGAGAGAGAAAGGAGAAGGAGGGCCTGGCTGGTGGGGAAGGTGGGAGCGAGAGAAGGGGAGAGGCACTAGGGGAAGGAGGGACAAGGGGGGCCTGATCTGTTGTGTCAGGGGAGGAGGAAAGGAGAAGGGGGCCTAGGCTGGCACAGCAGGGGAGGGGGGAAAGAGAAGGAGGGGCCTGGGCTGGTTCGGCGGGGGGGAGAAAGGAGAAGGGGGGACCTGGGCTGGTGTAGTGGGGGGAGTAGGAGGGAGAAGTGGGGCCTGGATTGGTGAAGTTGGGGGGCAGAAGGGTGAAGGGAAGCCCTTGTTAGCACCCCAAGAGAGGGAGAAGGAGTTCTTGCTGGCGCAGGGGAGGGTAAAGGGGCCCAGGCTGGTGCAGCTGCAGCTTGGTCCTCCCTGGTGGCCAGGGGGAGAGCTTGAGGCTGCCTACAGCCCACAAGAGGGGGGTTGGCGAGCATAGCAAGTAAGGGGCACAGCCCCCTAATATCTTTTAAAATGGTATGTTACATTGCCTGTTTTGCATACAGCATCTTCGTTTTATGCATATTCATAAGCCAGTTTTCATAAAGCATGCGGGGTGCTGTGATCGTTGCATCAGTGTAACAAATGAGGGATGCTGGGTGGGAAAGGATAACAGTTTCTGTAATGACATACATTTATTCAGGGCTCAATTGTGTAGAGCAGTGTGCTAGTTGCAAGGCCCCAGAAAACAGATCAGTCATAATCTGCCTTCCAAGTTCCCCCTGCTCCGGTAGTTTGGAGGGGTCTTGTGCAAGCTTGGTTCTGCGTTGATGGCTAGCTCCACCTCCTGCATGGTGCAGATAAGCAGAATGTACCATGTGCACATTCTTGATGGTGCCCTGAAAGTTGTTGTTTTTAAGTTAACACAGTCTAATGTTTTACACATCCCTGCTTTTTAGGAACCTAACCTCCAAGCTGGAAAGGAGTCAGAGTTGCAATGACACCATTCAGGATCGATCAAAGAGCAGGCAGAGATCAGCTCCAGCCAACAGAACAAAGGTACCAGATGTGTTTGGAAATGTGTCACATCCAGTGAGAGAAAGGGTCACATAGAAATGCTGTGACAGTTACAATAATCTAGCTATTAATTCTCTGTCTGTCAAAAAATTGTTGTCAGCAGAGGGGTGCTGTCAAATGTGTATGGCGAATCAATCCCTTATAACTTGCAGCTCATGCTGCCTGCCAGTCCAGCTTTGAATGTTTGCTAGCATCATGTGGGGTTTTCTTTTCAAATCTGGTTCACTGGTTGTTTGAAAAAAAAACACAAATCTCTCAGAAGCTTGAGAGAAACTGTGTCTGTCCCCAAGCTCCTCTTTCACCTCTGTTTTAGAGAAATGTATTTCTTCTGGTGGTGTCCCCCTGGGTGCTTCACGCAAGGTGTTGAGATGTCCTGGAGCCATGGAGCGGAGCTTTTTCAAGCAGTGTCTGCGAGCCGCGCATGCGCAAGAGGAGCCTCGTGCTGTGCTCAGCTTGATGCCTCGCATGCGCAGCTCACCTTTCCCCCCATTAGGTCCTCTTCTCCTGTCTTTGGTCACGGATGGAGCTCTTCGTTCTCCTCGGCTTCTCCTGAGGGAGAGTGAGAAACCCTATGGTTTTGCTTTCCCTATCTCTTTGCTGTATGTTGACACTTTGCTTCATCCTGTTTAAAAAAAAAAAAAAAAAAATCTGTCAGCCTCTCACGGAGACCCAGCCGCTCCCATCCCTTTAAAAAAAAAAAAAAAAAAAAAGAAAAGAACAATTTTAACAACAGAGCTGTAATGGTCACAGGATCAACCCCTAATAGAACGCTTGCTGCGACCCTGCTGGATGGCGCAATGCTGGGTTCATCTGGCTTTAAGAAATGCCATTCATGCCAGGAGCCGATGCCAGTCTCGGATAAACATGCAGACTATATCCGCTGTCTCGGGGAAGCGCTTGTACCCCAGAAATGCGAGCTCTGCTGTTCTCTCACGGCGAGAGCAAGAAAAGACAGGGAGCTTCGGCTCCGCATGACTTTATTGGACAAGGCAATGCAGCCTGAATGCTCTCAAGCTCTTTACCAGCAGCACAGTCTGCCAGAAAGAGAGCCACCTCACCATTATTGCACGGACGGGCTAAAAGGGGACCATCTCCATCTAAATCCCTGCCCGCCACCCCATCCTCCTGAGTGCCTGGAGGGGACAAGATAAGCACCCCTGGCACTGGGGAATCAAGTGCTCAGACTGGCACCGTGACCTCCAACTCACGCTCAGCCTTGGTACCGGAGAGCTCCTCCTGGCGCTCACGCACACCAGTGCTGGCATTACTAAGGGATGTGGCACTGACACCCGTGCCGCAGACAGTTAAACAGCCCGCTCATAAGGAATGGGCTTTGGACGTGAACCTATCCCTCCCTTGATGCTGCCCCCCCATGGAAGCTCCAGCTCAGTCTCAACATGATGCTGGTGCAGATGGCATAGCACAGCTTTCACCCCTGCGCTCCAGAGGGGCTTCCCTGATGCAGCCCTCCTCAAGGCTCTCTCCACATTATCCCAGATCTCTTGTATTGTCAGAGCAGAATGCTTTTAATCGGGGGGGGGGGAGGACCAATACAGTGTGTTTTCCTCACCGCACTTGTCCCCACTACATCTCCCCATCCTTACTACTACCATAATAAACCACCACACCTAGGTACTCAGAGTGGCAATACACTCCACCCTGCTACCCGCCTCATTGGGCATCATGGGACCACTGGGGCGTATGGAAAAGACACTATGCCTCATCCTCTATCTCGAGGAGGGGACTGCCTCCACCCTCCCCGTCTCGCACTGTACCAGCCACCGCAGACTCTGACGAAGAGGAGGAAGGTCAACTCTCCAACCAACATACTGAGTTATGCCAGGTGGATTCACCCCTTGACAATGCTTCCTCACATCTCGAAGAGGCAGTAGTACCAGATGATACTCACCCATTGGATGACATACAATTTCAGGAGCTGTTTAAGAGGGTGGCAACAACACAAGAGGCCCACCTCCTGGAAGTAAGGGAGAAACAGCACAGACTCTTGCAAAATGTCCGCCCCGTTTCACAGGGAAGAATTGCACTTCCAATCGACGAAGCAATAATGGAGGTCTCTGATTAAATCTGACAAACCCCTCCTCGATTCAGCCAACAGTAGAATCATAGAATACTAGGACTGGAAGTGACCTCGAGAGGTCATTGAGTCCAGTCCCCGGCCCTCACGGCAGGACCAAGTACTGTCTAGACCATCCCTGATAGACATTTATCTAACCTACTCTTAAATATCTCTACAGATGGAGATTCCACAGCCTCCCTGGGCAATTTATTCCAGTGTTTAACCACCCTGACAGTTAGGAACTTTTTCCTAATGTCCAACCTAAACCTCCCTTGATGCAGTTTAAGCCCATTGCTTCTCGTTCTATCCTCAGAGGCCAGGATGAACAAGTTTTCTCCCTCCTCCTTATGACACCCTTTTAGATATCTGAAAACTGCTATCATGTCCCCCCACAATCTTTTCTTTTCTAAACTAAACAAACCCAGTTCTTTCAGCCTTCCTTCATAGGTCATGTTCTCCAGACCTTTAATCATTCTTGTTGCTCTTCTCTGGACCTTCTCCAATTTCTCCAAATCTTTCTTGAAATGCGGTACCCAGAACTGGACACAATACTCCAACTGAGGCCTAACCAGCGCAGAGTAGAGCGGAAGAATGATTTCTCCTGTCTTGCTCACAACACACCTGTTAATGCATCCCAGAATCATGTTTCCTTTTTTTGCAACAGCATCACACTGTTGACTCATATTTAGCTTGTGATCCACTATAACCCCTACATCCCTTTCTACCATACTTCTTCCTAGACAGTCGCTTCCCATTCTGTATGAGTGAAACTGATTGTTCCTTCCTAAGTGGAGCACTTTGCATTTGTCTTTATTAAACTTCATCCTGTTTACCTCAGACCATTTCTCCAATTTGTCCAGATCACTTTGAATTATGGCCCTATCCTTCAGATTAGTCTCAACCCCTCCCAGCTTGGTATCATCTGCAAACTTAATAAGCATACTTTCAATGTCAATATCTAAATCGTTGATGAAGATATTGAATAGAGTCAGTCCCAAAATAGACCCCTGCAAAACCCCACTTGTTATACCTTTCCAGCAGGATTGAGAACCATTAATAACTATTCTCTGAGTACGGTTATCCAGCCAGCTATGCACCCACCTTATAGTAGCCCTATCTAAGTTGTATTTGCCTAGTTTATTGATAAGAATATCATGCGAGACCGTATCAAATGCCTTACTAAAGTGTATATCACATCCACCGTTTCTCCCTTATCCACAAGACTCGTTATCCTATTAACGAAAGCTATCAGATTGATTTGACATAATTTGTTCTTTACAAATCCATGTTGGCTGTTCCCTGTCATCTTGCCACCTTCCAAGTGTTTGCAGATGATTTCCTTAATTACTTGCTCCATTATCTTCCCTGGCACAGAAGTTAAACTAACGGGTCTGTAGTTTCCTGGGTTGTTCTTATTTCCCTTTTTATAGATGGGCACTATATTTGCCCTTTTCCAGTCTTCTGGAATCTCTCCTGTCTCCCATGATTTTCCAAAGATGATAGCTAGAGGCTCAGATACTTCCTCTATCAGCTCCTTGAGTATTCTAGGATGCATTTCATCAGGCCCTGGTGATTTGCAGCCATCTAACTTTTCTAAGTGATTTTTAACTTGTTCTTTTTTTATTTTATCTTCTAAATCTACTCCCTTCCCACTAGCATTCATATGTTAGGCATTCCTTCATCAGACTTCTCGGTGAAGACCGAGAAAGAGAGACAAAGAAGTCATTAAGCATCTCTGCTATTTCCAAGTTTCCTGTTACTGTTTCTCCCTCTTCACTGAGCAGTAGGCCTACCCTGTCCTTGGTCTTCCTCTTGCTTCTAATGTATTTATAAAAAGTCGTCTTATTCCTGTAGCTAGTTTGAGCTCATTTTGTGCCTTTGCCTTTCTAATCTTGTCCCTACATTCCTGTGTTGTTTGCCTATATTCATCCGGGCTGTGTCTACACTGGGCCACTTATTCCGGGAAATCAGCTGCTTTTCTGGAATAAGCTGTGAGCTGTTTACACTGGCCCTTGAATTTCCGGAAAAGCAATGATGCTCTACTGTACAAAATCAGCCGCTATTCCGGAAAAACTATTCTGCTCCCGCTCGGGCATAAGTCCTTATTCCAGAACACTGTTCCGGAAAAGGGCCAGTGTAGACAGCCCAGTAGTCTTTTCTGGAAAAAAGCCCCGATCACGAAAATGGCGATCGGGGCTCTTTTCCGGAAAAGCGCGTCTACATTGGCCACAGACGCTTTTCCGGAAAAAGGGCTTTTCCGGAAAAGCAGCCTGCCAATGTAGACGCTCCTTTTCCGGAAAAACTGAAAACGGAATAGTATTCCATTTTAAGCATTTCCGGAAATTCATGCCAGTGTAGACACAGCCCCTTTGAATAAGAGATCCGACAGGAAGTACTTCATACCACCAAAAGACCTATACTTCCTATTCTCACATCCACAGCCTTACTCTTTTGTGATCGATGCTGCCAACAAACATGCAAAAGCCGCCCACACCAAAACAGCGTCCAATGACAAAGAACCAAGAAGTTAGACCTATTTGGGGGAAAAGGTCTTTTGTTTGGCCACTCTTCAATTAAGAATTGCCAACTGCAGCCTTACTGGCAAACTATGACTTTGACAACTATTCCAAGCTGGCTGAGTTGATGGAACACCTCCCTGAATCCAAAAGGCCCATTCTTAGGAGAATCATACATGAGGGACATACGATTGCTCGTACAGCACTCCTTTCCGCAATAGATGTAGTCGACATGGCAGCCAGGGCAATGGCTACAGCCGTAGTGATGAGAAGAGCCTCTTGGCTTCTATCAGCCGTGGTACCCAAAGAACTGCAGTCCAGGGTAGAAGACCTCCCCTTTGATAAGCTCAAGCTTTTTGTGCCTACCACAGACAAAGTCCTATACAGTAGCAAGGACTCCCACACTACCCTCCGTATGCTTGGCATGTATACCTTGCTATACCGTCAAAGGCATTATACCCCATACTACAAAAATAGGGACAGCTACTACAACAGCGTCCACCAAAGACAGTATGACTACAATCACCCTAGACAATGCCCTCAGAGGAGACGTCCACCTCCAACCTGCTCCTCAGGCTCCCAGGCAACAAACCAGAAGATTTGAGGATTTGGTCAGGGGTCTGCCCGACCTCCCACTTCGACCTTTGCCAACAAGCCAGTACCATTTCTTCACCAACAGACTTAATCCCTTTTACCATCAGTGGGATGTCACAACATCAGATCAATGGGTCTTGGAGATCATCTGCACAGGATACACCTTTCCCTTTACGTCGCTTCACCCTGCCCATCCCCCTTCCCTGTCCCTCTTCAGGGACCCCTCTCACGAGATGCTTCTCAGACAGGAAATTAACTGCTTTCTCCCACTTAGGAGCTATAGAGAAGGTTTCCCATGCCTTTCGGGAGAAGAGGATTCTATTCTAAATAATTCCTGAGACACAAGCACACAGGGGGATGGAGACCCATACTAGACCTACGCAAGCTAAACAAATATCTGCAGAAACAACACTTCAGAATGGTAACACTGGCATCAGTTTATACTGGCTTTGGACAAAGGGGACTGGTTCGCAGCGTTCAACCTTCAGGATGCATACTTTCACATCGCTATAAACCCATCACACAGACGATACTGTCGATTTACTGCGGGAGACGACCGCTACCAATACAGAGTCCTCCCATTTGGCCTATCATCAGCACCCAGGGTCTTCTCAAAGGTCCTGGTCATAGTCACAGCCTATATGCGTCAAGAGGGCGGCGTCATCTTCCCATACTTAGATGACTGTCTTATAAAAGGCCAATTTCAGGCAGCTACTGCCGACATGATCTCCAACACCAGGCCTTCTAATAAACAAGCAAAAAATCGACCCTGCTACCCACACAGGGTGTAGAGTTTATTGGGACCCGCCTCGATTCGTTGACAGCCAGAGTTTATCTCCTGCTGCACCGATTTTCAGCACTACACAACCTTGTGACTGTATTATTAGCCACTTCTACCACTGTGGTTCTTACCTGTCTTCAAGTAATGGGCCACATGGCTGCTACTACCTACGTCGTGCAATATGCTCGCCTCCACTTCAGAGCCCTACAGCACTGGCTAGCGGCAGTTTACAGGCCTGGCCTCCACCCCCTGCGCAAACAAGTTGTGCTCCCAAAGAAGGTGCTGGACTCACTTCGTAGACAATTCCCACCAAACTTCTAACAGGCATCCCCTTCCACCAGCCTGAACCATCCCGGCAGATTACCACAGACACCTCCCTTATTGGCTGGGGCACACATCTCCTTCAACACACAATTCAGGGTAGATGGTCAACACACAAGTCCTCACTGTATATCAACCTTCTCGATCTCAGAGCTGTGTGGAATGCCTGCAACCATTTCCTTCCCCTCATCGCCGACCAGACTGTTCACATACTTACTGACAACATGACAACCATGGGCTTCTGGTATCTGACAGCAGTAGCATATACCGCAGCCTGGCCTGTGCTGCTCAGCATTGGCTATCGCTCAGCAGGTGCTCTCAGGGGGTTCGTTCAGTGTTACTTAGCCAGGCGCACCAAGTACCAGCTGTCTTATGTCCACTTCAGAAGGTCCTGCCCAGTCACAGTAAATGTGGGGGGATGCAACGTGCTTTAAAGGGCTTCCTTTCGACTTATCTCCTGTCTTCCCTCCACTCTCTGCTGCATGGAGATGGAGTGTCCCCTGCAGCCATTGGCTGAGCTCTTGCTCCAGAGCTTTCCTCCCTTCTGTCGCATCTTACATATCTCTGAGCCTTTACCTCCCATGATCGAAGAGGAGATCCACTTTTCTTCCACATCTCCCTGTCTGGCCAGAGACGGTCATGAAATCTTCTCCCATCCCTCTTCTGCCTGCATCAGTCTCCCTTAGTGGGACTGTCCACTTTCTGTATTGAATCTTCTCCCCTTCAGCTTCATGCCACACATGGGGAAAAATCATGTTTGGAATCCAGTAATGGTCAGAAGCCTGAGGAACCCTTGGGATAGCCATTGTGTGTGGTGGGGGGGAGGGGGAGAATCCTGTTTGCAAGATGGTGAGATCCTCAATAGGTCCTGCTCAGATTATGTGAATAGTCTGACAAGATGCAAAGTACCTTAGACCTTTCTGGGGTCATTGTCAGGGGTCTCTTAAATGACCTAATCTGACTTACATTGAAGTTGATGTTGGTTGGATCAGGTCCAGAATGAGGCACTGTAAAGGGAATCTGCCTTCCAGCCTCACAAATCTTCAAGTAGTGTGTGAGTGGACCTGCCTGAAAAACAAATACTGCCCTCAAAGGACGTTCCACAGCCTGTGTGAACTCCAGAGACATAAGCTTGTTAAGTTCACCTCTCTTAAGCTGATCAGAGAAAGGCCGTTCCAAGGCCAGGGACTAATCACCACACACAATCATCTGGACTTTGAAAAGGAAAAACGTCACTTGCATTTGCATGTATGTAGTTTTTACTTGGCATTATTGGTAGTTGTACACCCTCCTACTTCGAAACCCGACATTGTTAGAAACGGCTCTGAACATGACTGGCTATACTGCTGTTAAGCAGTGTCTGCTGCCAGCTCCATTGTTGCTTAATCACTAGCAAACTGGAAAGCACACTCTGTTCTGATAGAGCAAAGGAGGATTTGTTTAATGAACCCATTCAGTGTCACCTGAGCAGCCTTTTCTCTTTGCTTTTTGCAATAAATGTGTTAAACCCTGGAGCAAGCATTTAGTAAAAATCAGTTGACAAGAAAATGTCTGAGTTGACTTGCTATAAACAGTGTACCCCTGGCAGGACAGACCTGCTGCTAGTATGTCATAGCGTCATAGATTCCAAGGTCAGAAAGGGACCATTGTTATCATCTGTGGTTCCCAACCTGTGGTCCAATGTGTGCAATGGTACTGTAGGGGGCCCGCGGAAAGTTTAAAAGTAAGAATCGAGCCCACTGTGGGACTGGGACTTTCCGCCAGGCAATTCTTGCCCCGAGCTCGCCATTTGCGGCATCTATCCTCTCGCCACCAGCTGCACTGCCATTTACGCTCCAGTCCCCTCCTCCTGCCCAGTCCCACAGTGGGCCTGATCCTTATTTTTCTTTTCCTTTTCTTTTTTTTCTCCCCCAGGGCTTTGTGCCCGGCCAAGGGCAGAGTGCCGGGGCAGGAGCTGCCTTTGGCCACAAGAGCCCCCTCGCCGTATTGTCCTTGGATGGGCAGGGGACGAAGGGGGTGGGAGCTGAGGAAGCAGCGCAGGCCAAGGGACATGCTCTCCACCGCTTCCCACTGCTCCCCTTGACCCAGAACTGCGAAAGGCAGGGACTGGGAGCTGATAGGCTCCAAGCCTGCAGATGCTCCACGTGGATAAAAAGTCCCAGCATGCCAGCGATTTGCCCTGCTGGGCTGGGAAGTGACCCTGGGAAGTGCTGCGGACTCTGCTGTACTCTGCTGGGACATTTGTTTGCTTGCAGGCACAGAGCCTCTCCACTCCCATTGGCTGCGAACAGGAGCCAGTGGGAGCTGAGAAGCTTCGTGCCCTGAAGTCTGCAGGTCCCTCAGCCCATGCCGAAGCTGACAAGCTGCGACTGTCCTCAGGAGTCGGCTTATAAACGGGTCAGTCACTTTTTTACCATTTTTTCTCTTTTTTGAAACGATCACGTTACGTGAATACATCACCCCGCTCTAACCGTTCAAAAGCTATTAGAGTGGCTGGAAAGGTTTAGTGGGGCCTCTAGCAAAAATGAGTGCGTGAGCCAATAACATTTTATTCAATAAAAATATATGGCACCTCAAAGTTGTTACATTTCAATGTGGACACTCTCTCTCAATACTACTATATTTGTTTAGACAACATGAACTATTCTACGTTTCAAACGATTTGCAAGTAAGGGAATGTTTGGAAACAGCTATATTGTTTGGGGAGGGGGCGGTCTGTAAAATGTTAATAGATTGAAAAGGGGTCCATATGCTCAAAAAGGTTGGGAACCACTGATCTAGCCTGACCCCCTGTGTAACACAACCATAGGACTGCCCCTTCCCCAAAGTCATAGTGCTGATCACTTAGCAAAACATCCAACATTGATTTTAAAATTGCTGATGATGGAAAATTCCTCACACTCTGTTTTCCTTGAGTTAGGCTACTTCTGTGGTTATCAGTCTCTATTTGTTCCTGTGCTTTGAGCTTTTGCCGCCACTTTAGCTGGCCACTCTCCATTCCTCTGATGTCCCTTTGGGACCCAGGCTCTGCTGGATACTGGCGCACCCTGATGTATAGACCATTTAATATGCTCTAACCAGCTGTGGTCACTTCATCTGCCCCAACCAGCATTCTTACCAGTCTGACTTGCTGCAGACGGTAGAGCACCTCAGTCTTCATTCCAGACTTGAATGTGCACAGCTGAATGGAAAGCGGGCAAGATTCAGGGCCTACCCTGGAGGCTGGCTTGGTGGTCATTATTAACATGGTGAGATGAGGAAATCGCTGGGCAGAGAGCAAGAAGGAGGCTGAGGCTACTGATTGGTATAGCAGACTTCTTGGCCTGATAAACAGGTACAGATGCCTAAAAGATTAGAAACTACTGGTTTAGTTAACTGTTTAAGTGATCTACAGAATTTACTATTCTACAGATTAATCTATTTGACTCTTACTTTGAGGCTTCTTTTTAGATCACCGTAATGACAAACTGTCTAAACATGATGACTTGTCTTACAGGTTACATCTGTGACCAGTACATTGACTCCCATCGTTGGAGTTTTGTCATCCACCCAAAACAATCGCTGCCTCTCTGCCCCAGATTTAACAGCAGAAAAGCGTTTGGTTTTCAACTCCATTTCATCACTTTCCATCCTGCACAAACCAGAGCGGTCCATCAGCCCTGAGAGCAATGACAGTATCTCAGAAGAGCTCAATCATTTCAAACCTATTGTCTGTTCCCCATGCACTCCTCCAAAAAGGCTTCCCGATGGCAAAGTCTTGAGTCCTTTGATTATAAAATCTACTCCAAGGAACCTGAACCGAAGCCTGCAGAAACCAACCACCTATGAAGCTAGTCCCAGAATCCTGAAAAAATGGGAGCAAATATTTCAGGAGCGCCAGATTAAAAAGACTCTCTCTAAAGCTACCCTTACATCTCTGGCTTCAGAGACAGGAGAGGACTTTCTGGTTCCTGACATTGCTAACTCCAATAAAGAGCAGCCACGAATGTTAAGTGATCAAATTCCACCGGATACTGTGGCACACCCAAACACAGAATTTGATTATTTCCCTTCTGTCAGTGAAATACAGCTCGAAAGGACTGGTAACAAGAAAACTGGTTCACGGGTCTTAACAATGGATGCCAATTCCTCTGAACTAGATACAAGATCAAATGGAACCTCTCTGAATACTCAAGTTTCAGATGTGTCTGACGTAAAAACAAATTCATATCTGGACAAATCTTGTCTTAGCATTGGGACAAAAATAATGACCAGAAGAATAATTGGAGTCAACCCAGCACTGCCTGGGAACAGTGTACTAGGAGTCTCGGTCAAGACAGCAGGGAAAAAGCAGCTTAAGTACCTGAACAATAGTGAACTGCTCAATGTACAAAATGGTACCTGCAGTTCTGTTGAAAATGTCCTTGGTGAACAGCCCCCTTCACTGAGACGGGGAAGAAAAAGGCACTGTAAAACAAAGCACTTGGAACAGAATGGTTCGGTTAAAAGACTGAAACAGACAGCTGGCGAGATGGGCTTGGCCACGGACGATCTTCTTGTGAGGGAGATGGAACAGAAGCTGCAGCAGGAGGAGGAAGACAGGAGGCTGGCCTTACAGCTGCAGCGAATTTTTGACAGTGAAAATAGGACAGTGGATAGGCGGAAAGGAAGAGTAGATCAGTATCTCTTGCGGTCAAAGAGCACTACAGGTGCAAAGTAGCACTTATGAACAATGTTGCCTTTTGTAGAGGACAAGAGGTTTATGAAAATATTCTATAGGAAGAACTATTTTCTTGTCATACTTCCACCCACGGGTTTGTTTGTTTTTCTTTTTGATGGTAAGACATTTTAGATCCAGTTCATGCTGAAGCCAGGGTCCTTGCAGGTTAAAAACAAAAATTTTCCTGTCCCATTTTCTCCATCAGTCAGAAAGACAGTTGATCCTTACCATGTGTATTTGAAATGTGTTTAAACACGGTGACATTTCTGAGTTAAATGCTGGTGGTGGTAAGGCAATTCAATACCTAGAGTACGTGAGCCCAATGATAAGGACCTTGTAAATCCAGTGTCTGGCCTGCTGATTCATGTCAGACAGAAATTAGGGCTTGAAAACACATTTACAGCAGTCTAGGCTGTTTCTTTCCAACACCCAAATCCTGTGCTCATTTCACTCTTTTCCTTTTGCTGTAGCCAGATACCATGAATGGATCATAAGCCATACCATAGTGATGGAAACTCCCTGGTTTGTCGTAATCTTATAACAGTGGGACACCATAAGAATGAGGCAATGAGTCATACTTTTTGTCCTAGCAAATAAGGAGCAAATAGATACACCAGTAGTGGCTATGATTCAGTTACATGCCTTCAGGGGCACAAAAAATGAAAACCATTAGACCAAGTAGATTAGAGGTTATTTTAAAGTGGCCAGATGAAATGTGGGAAATGTGCAAATTAAGGATTTTACAGGAAATACATTGCTGACACCTAGTTCATAGATGTTGGGGGTATCGCAGAAATGTAGCTATAAGGAAAAGGTAACATGAATACTTGCCACCCACTCTCTTTGGGTGGCATCTAGTCACCGCCTTCCTCCAGTCTGAGACAGTAGTTGGGTTAGTGGAATGAAGATTAAACGAATAAATATGGTTTTACTCATCTTAGACATTTCGGAAGAGAAGCATCAGTAATAGGCACCCAACTGAATCCATTTGACATTGGCTGCTGGGGAGCCTTCTGTAGTCCTCATTCCCGTGGCATATATCAGCCCCTGTCGGGCTGGGGAATGTATGCACTGCAGCACTAGTCATACACGTAGCCCTTACTGTGCTATTTGCTCAGAGGCTTCAAAGCATTTTGTAGCAGTAAGTATCCGTTGCCTTCACTTTATAGAGGTGTAAACTGAGGCACGATGCTTAACGTTTTCAAAAGCGGCTGGTGATTCTGGGCACCTCCAATTCTGGCTGAAGTCATTGGGAGCTGTGGCTGCTCAGCACTTTTAAAACAATTCGCCCTAAATCTCCCCAGCAGAGTTTTCAAAAATCAGTGGCATCCGGGTATTTGATACTTCAGCCGATCAACTTGCCCAGAGTCACTGGTGGAGAGCCCTGGACTCTTGGCTAGTCCAGTGCCCTATCCAGTGAAGAAAGTGCTCTTTACTTCACATGGGACCATCACACAAAGCTCTTTCAAAGTGAGAATTCCCACAAGGCAAAGCTTTCACTGTTGAGCTTAATGCCACAGTCTGGCCCAAATAACTCTCATGTTTTAAGCAGTCTTTTTTCAAGCAGTTACACATTTACATGCGGGGGTAAGGCAGCTCTGCAGGAGCTGGTGCACGCAGGGAGCCAGCTTTTAAGCTGGGTCCCCACAAGCACTGGCTCCCATGGAGCCACCTCCCCTGCAAGCTGCTACGCTGCAGTGTGGGTTGGGGAGGGGCTTGTGAGTAACCGTGAAGGTTAATCAATGAGCCTCATTGGTTAACTGTTTAAGCTTTTAAAATGTCCCATCCCTAGAGTGGATGTCTTGGACTAATTACAAGGAGTATAGCTCAATCCAGTTAGGTAAGTTAAATGTCCATGTGTGTGTGCATGCGTCCTTCCCAGAGGACCTCTGTTTTGTCCTCATAGTTGTATCCCCGAGTAAAATAATTTTCTGGATTACCACCAGTACAGGACTCAGAAATGTCAGACTCTCCACTTGGAATCCTGACTTTCCAGACAATGGATCCTCTGTTCTTTCAGTGGAACTTTGTTCCCCCTCAGAAACATGAGTCTGCCGATTACTTTCTTGCTGCCTTCATACCAGGTGACAGTGGCGTTTTAAAGAGCTGCCTGGCACACTGCACCAGCAGTACACCAAGCAGGCGGCTAACCTCATCTCTGGCCTGTGGCATGCAGTACACAAAATGAGGTTGACGTAAAAGGAGTTTAATTGTTCATCTATTAACCTTTCATGCCATGTCTTTTGCTCTCTCCTTCCATCTTAAATGATGGAGAGTGGCTGGCCTGCCTGGCAACAAATTGGTTTGGTCTCCCTCTTGTCACTTATTCACATAACTACAAGGACCCTGAAGTTTTTTACTGCTTTAAACTGGATTTTTTTTAAAAAAAGAAATCTTATATTTTAATGGATAAAATTTATATATTTTAAATACTATATTTCAACAGATCGACACTTTCATTTTGAGAAATCTTGTAGTAAGGATAACGTAATATATATCTCTTATTAACACACATAAAAACTACTGGCTATTAAACTAATATGTGAAGCCAGGAAGTTGATGCTGGCGTTCTGCACTCTCTTAGATCTGGACTGCTATGCCTAACTGTTGTAGCTCCTGGGTTGTGTATCATTGTATCCTCTTTGCAGAGGAAATTCTGTCCTCAGTTACATTCTTGCAGCCTCTCTGGGTCAAATGCACAGCTGATTTAAGTAGGTAGAGCACCAGTGACTTGAACTGCATTGCACTCACTTAAGCCAGCAGTGAATTTGAAGGAAACTGGCAAGTCTTTGACTTGATTGAAGTTAGAGGGTTTCCATGGGTGACCGTAACTGAGGATTGAATGTGGTCTCATCAATACCTGCGAACAGCAGAGTATGGCAAGGATGAAACAGCAGTCTTTTACCCTGAATTACCTTTATTTTTGTTCCAAGTGAAAACTTTTTACGCTAGTCAAGTGTATTGACTTTTTTCCCAATCTCTCTTGCGAGGCACCTCCTCGTCCCCGTGCAAGTGAATGCCTTGAAACTGGCTTCCTTATTCAAAGTTACTGAACATTGTGCCCATGTTGGCTTGTTCTAAGGCTGAGCTGCTGTTTTCTTAAAACAGAAGAGCTTTTGAGAAACTTGCATTATGTAGGTTTCACAAGCTGAATGTATCTTTTCTTAGAATGAGATTTCAAGTTCTGCCCCCCTAGGCCAGTGCCCCTTTTTGTTTCTGTTTTAAGACCCCTTAATCACTTGGGCTATTGTGTGTTAATTTCAAGTGTTAACTTCCTTTTTTATTTTAAATCTGAGTCTCAAATGGAAGTGCAGGAGCCATTGCTTCAGTTGGCATGGTTCCTCAAATCAGCAGAGCTGGGTAGAAAAGAATCATGCTTGAATGTCTGTTACGTATGTTATCTATGGGCTCTTCTCACAAAGGGCCCTACTCTGCAAACTGTTAGATGATTAATCCAAGGCCCTGATCCCATTGACATTAATGCAAAACTCTCATTGATTCAGTGGGTGCAGGTCTGGGCACAATTGAAAAACCCGTATATGGTATGATCCATAGCATCAGTATTTATTTAATGAGGCCTTTGATTTTGGGATCCTCGTGTGGAATAACTGGATCCTAAAAATCTGTCACTTTTTTTAATGAAACATTACTGCTTGTATGCAGTAGTATTTTTAAATAGTGTGGCAGGGTTGGTTTTTGTATTTCAAAGGGGTACTTGTCCACAAAATATTGTCTAAAGGATTTACCCGTTAATTTTAGCCTTTCTTAAAGAAAACTACAGTTTATAATTTTATTCTCTGTCTGGTTGCTTAAAGATCACACAGCGTTTCCACTTTGCTAGAATAGGCACAATCCTACTCCCTTTGAAGTGAGCAAGAGCAGGATCGAGCCCCTATGACCTGGTCCAAAGTCCATTGATGTCAGTGGAAATCTTTCCATTAATCTACTGTGCTTTGGATTAGACACAGAATTTGTCTCTGTGCATCTCTGTGTGCATTTGGCTTGGGAGGCTGGAGACTCAAGAGCTGATTGGTAGATGAGATCTGTTGGAATGTTTTACTACTTTACCATGAGCAGTGCTTTTATTATTTACTAGAAATGCTTGGGTAAAAAATAGGGTGCTGTATACAACTTGCACTTCAAACAGCAGAAGTTCCCAACTTCTCAGGCATTCAGAGGTCAAAGTGACACTTCCTTTGTAGCTACTAATGCCATGTGAGAAGTAGCAGTAACACAGCGCTGGTGGAGACACTAGAACGATGAATGGAGTCAAAGACCTTCACACTTATGGAGACACTAAAACAAAACAATTTTTTTTTAAAAAAAAAAATCTCTATTTTGGCAATTATTTTGCATCCTACTCCTCTCTGATCTAACGTTCTCTAAGGAATGGAACCTAATCCCTGCTGTTTGCATGAAGGTGAAGACAGGTACAAATTCTTCCAAGGTTCAAGTCTCACTTTTACTGCCAACTGTAAGATAAAATGGGGCTCAGCTGTAGGGGCCCTGTTGCTGGTTAAGTAATTGCGCTGCTTGTTGCACTTCCCTGTGACCAGAAGGGCTGGGGTTAGGTGTTTCATTTAGTAGGTGAATGACTGAATCTGCCAAAGATGCCACAGGACTCTAAACCAACTCTGACTCTATGTAGATTTTTTTACATGGAAAAAGGGTGTATTAAGATTTTTTTGGGGGGCCAGTGATGACAAACATCAGGAAACAAATGAAGGAAAAGTGCCAAAAGAATGGATTGTGCACAAGATGATTGTATAACACTGTCCTATATTGTCAGTATTTTTTCTTCAGGTGGTATTGTACGTGCAGTATGGATTAGTCTTGAAGTACCACTTAAACAAGTGCTTCTTTATATTTTGTCAATGAAAGCAAAGGGAGATAGAAGCCTTAAAGACTATAATTGATAATAAAACCAGGCCTTTAGCCATGTATCAAGGAGCTAGCCCCTCTGCTGGACTTCCAGGACCTCTTTGCCAGCTCATAGTTTTCAAGTGCAAGGTTGATAAGGAGCTAGTCCTGTACAGTGGGGAAATACTTCATCAGAGCCCATCCTTTTCTATTAGAGCTGCAAACTAAAGACCATTCCTTGTTCAACTTTTGCATGTGGACATGAAGGTCCAGAGAGTCACTGCTCTGTCTGAGATCGTTACAAAGAGCTCAGAACTGTGCCATGTCCATTGATTGAACTCCAGCTCAGAATCTGGAACAATTTCTCTTCATGTTGCATTTGAGTTTGATGCAAACTTTTTTCCCCTGTGTTTTTAAAACACGGCAGTGCATCAAACAGATATCGAATTAGCAATTCACTATGCAAAGAAAAAACCTTTAAGTGATGGGATCATGCATATGCCTGGTTACCTGGTGTTTACTGTCTTAACTGTTTAAAACAAATATAGATGTTGTTACATTTTTTCCAATATGCTTTAAATTATTGTGCTTTGGTGTATCCTCAACTTGCTACTCAAAAACCAGTATCGTAAAAGACAAAAGGTCATCTAGGGTCTCGGCTGAACCACTGTGGCTTCATCAGAACATTATAAATCACACCAGAGTGTACTGAAAGCTTATTTACTTGCATGTGTATAATGTGTGGGTAAAATAACATGTGGGGATATGGTTCTATCATACTGTGGCTTCTGTTATTTCAAGTGGAGTGAAAAATCCCCAGACTACAATTGTGTGAATCATACATCTTGTACATTTTAACAACGAAGAAGAGGGCTCTAATTCCAGGACAAAGGCACAAGTGAAATAGAATAAAACAAAGTTCTTGTAGTGAATTACCTGGTTTTTTCTGAAGTTGCTATACATGAACACTAGCAAGCCTGTCCCTGTGTCTAATCTAACCTGTCACAGCTCCTGCTTAAATAAGTTTGCTAGTGAATGGTATGCAAGAAAGCAGCTGCTGAAACTTCATTTGCTGTAACAACTTCATATACCAAAGTAACCAGTGCACAAGGAAATACTCGGACTGAGGTTGGTAAGTGGCCAATGGGAGCGCTAACGGTGAGGGGACAAGAATTGGGCCGATTGAGTGTCATAAGTCCAAACAGCAAAGGCTGTGTCTAGACTAGCCAGTTTTTCTGCAAAATCAGCTGCTTTTGCGGAAAAACTTGCCAGCTGTCTACACTGGCCGCTTGAATTTCTGCAAGAACACTGACGATCTCATGTAAGATTGTCAGTGTTCTTGCAGAAGTACTATGCAGCTCCCGTTCGGGCAAAAGCCCTCTTGCGCAAATCATTTGCGCAAAAGGGCCAGTGTAGACAGCACAGTACTGTTTTGTGCAAAAAAGCCCCGATGGCTAAAATGGCGATCAGGGTTTTTTTGCGCAAAAGTGCGTCTAGATCGGCACAGACGCTTTTCCGCAAAAAGTGCTTTTGCGGAAAAGCGTCCGTACCAATTTAGACGCTCTTCTGAAAATGCTTTTAACGGAAAACTTCTCTGTTAAAAGCATTTCTGGAAAATCATGCCAATCTAGACGTAGCCCAAAGAGTTTTACCTGTGTATGTTAAGCCCCCTCCCTGTGTGAAGAGTTGAACCACTGAAAGACACTGTAGACTAGCCTTCCACATAGCACAGGGTCTGCGTTTTCCAGTCCTACGCTGCTCCCATTACAGTCAGTGGGAGCAGAGACAGGCAATATACGTGAGAACCAGAATCGTTGCGTGCAGTCACGGAGAACTTCACAGTGGTGAAAAGAGACCAGAAGCCAGGCTTGGCCAAGCTCCTATGGCTCAGCATTAGTCCTGTACAGGAGCAAACCCTGGCTGCACAAATGAGATTGGCAGGAGGGGTTTGGAGTTGCTCTTGCAACACTTAGCCTAAGGTATGTAGATTATAGAGTCCAAGGTCAGAACAGATCCTTGGATTGTCTGGGCTGATCTCCTGCTTAACACAGGCTACAGATTTTCAGGCAGTTACCCCTAGCTTGAGTCCTGTAATTTGTTACTAAAGTGACTCAGACGCACACTCACAGGCTGAAGGGGAGCATGCTACATGTGATGCTTCTCTGTGCTAGATGGAAAGAGCCCTTAGCTGCTGTTTTCTCTGAAGTCCCCTCCTTTCTGCTAATGCAAACACACTGGCTACGTCTACAACTGGGGCATTCTCACGCAAAAACTCTTTTGCGAAAGAGTTCTGCAAAAACTCTTCCAGAAGAGAGCATCTACACTGGGATGTGCTTTTGCACAAGAGCATCCATGACAGTGTAGACGCTCTCTTGCGCAAGAAAGCTCTGATGGCCATTTTAACCATAGGGCTTTCTTGCTCGAGAAATTCATCTTGCCTGTCTACATTGGCCTCTTGCGCAAGAACAGTTGCGCAAAAGGGCTTATTCCTGAGCGGGAGCATCAGAGTTCTGACGCAAGAAGCCCTGATTTCATACATTAGAACATCTGTTTACTTGAGCAAGAACATGTAGCCAGTGTAGACAGGCAGCAAGTTTTTGCGCAAGAGCAGCCGCTTTTGCACAAGATCGTGCCAGTGTAGACACAGCCATTGGCTACGTCTAGACTGGCATGATTTTCCGCAAATGCTTTTAACGGAAAAGTTTTCCGTTAAAAGCATTTGCGGAAAAGAGCATCCAGATTGGCACGGACGCTTTTCCGCAAAAAGTGCTTTTGCGGAAAAGCATCCGTGCCAATCTAGACGCACTTTTGCGCAAAAAAACCCCCGATCACCATTTTCGCGACTGGGGCTTTTTTGCGCAAAACAAAACTGAGCTGTCTACACTGGCCCTTTTGCGCAAAAGGACTTTTGCCCAAACAGGAGCAGCATAGTATTCCCGCAAGAAGCACTAATTTCAGACAGTAGGAAGTCAGTGTTCTTGCGGAAATTCAAGTGGCCAGTGTAGACAGCTGGCAAGTTTTTCCAAAAAAGCAGGTGCTTTTGCAGAAAAACTTGCCGGTCTAGACACAGCCATTGTGTTTTCAGTCTCTCACACCTATGCCTCAGCTCCATTTGCAATGGCTCCTTTAAAATGGGGCAACCAGCCCTGGCTGCAGCCTTGCCATCTCAGCTGGTCAAGCAGAAATAGCATCTTCCCCTTCCATGGGGTTTATGCTCTTCCCAGGCTGCACATATTGAGCATTATCACAGGGGCCCTGCCAAATTCATGGTTCAGCTTGGTCAATTTCAGAGTCATTGGGTTTTAAAAATTGTAGATTTCATTTCAGCTGCTCGAATCTGAAGTTTCTCAGTGCTGTAATGGGAGGGGGTCCTGACCCAATAAGGACTTGTGGGGGGAGGAAGGAGGTTGCAGCACTACTACCCTTCTGGGCTGCTACTAGCCCCAGGCACCCAGAAGAATTAATTCAGCCCTGGGAGGGAAGGGTGGGGTGATTCCCAAGGCTGGGGAAGTCCTGAGCCTCAGCACATGCTGCCCCCTCACGGGGCCAAAACATTAGGGGACCCCTGACACCAAGAGCTGCATGAATGAAGTGTCTGTTTTTTTCCTACTTCTCAGTTGAGGCGCCACATACTTAAGGGGTTTTTTCCCTCCTCATTTGAGGGCCATGTCAGTGAGGGGTTTTTTTTTGCTTCTCACTTGTGTGGCCCCAATTAATTTTTCTGTGGTCAGCAGTCCCGACCCAAAAAATGTTCCCTGCTCCTGGACTAGAGCAACTGACTAACAACTCAGCCACTAAAGCAATGGTTGAAACTCCAAGATTGACATGGGTGCTCCTTGGCCCTGCCACTGCACCTCTGGAGGGGTGGGCCTTTAATTTTAAATACAATGGGTGGCATTAATGAAGCCCATGCCCTGTTTTCGTAACTCCATTCTGAGCCATGTGGAACTGTTTCAAGTTACTTTGGGCTACTGCTGTCCTCCAAGCCAGGTGACCTCAGCAGCACTTGCACGTTAGCAGCAAAGGGTTAGCTGCTATTTTAAAAGCTGGATTATAAATGAGCTTCTAGGAGTCAGCTGAGACACTGCACTGGCCTTAGAAAGGAAGTGTATAAGCATCACACCTTCCACAAACTCAGATCCCTAGCTGCTTTGGGAAACCCACCTCTGTGACACACGACCAATGATTGGTGGGTTATGCTACAGGTATGACCCATGAAATATGCCGAAATGCATGCTCTGCTGTATAACACTTTGCTCTAAAAATGTGGTTTAGTATTTTAGTCTTCAGTTCTTAGCTATTTGTGGCTCTGAGTGATTCAGGTACGTGGGGAGGAATCCTCACCTTGCTTAGTCTGTTAGAAATACAAGTACTAGGTCCAGAATCCAGGGGGCCTGGGTATTCTAAGGTACGGGGAGCATGGGTAGAGAACGCCTTGCCCAGGCATAGTTACTTAACACTCTGGTAAGATGAGCTGAAGATTGGATGGCAACACATGTAAAACCAGCTCCATTTTCTGCCCTCCCCACTGGTTTCACCACTTTATAAAGGGCACCCCTCCCCCATACTGTCCACACTGAGCAGTCACAGGCCTACATCCAGGGCTCAGGCACCTGTGTGATTAAAGGGTTTGTGCCACACTTGCCCCCGTCAATCCTTGCAGCATGACAGGTGCCTGCACACCTGCAAGTGTTAGCCAGCTGGATTGCTTATTTCAGAACAACCATGTGAGGGCAGCAAAGGCCTGGCAGCAGCCTGGCAGTAACTGACCCCGTTTTGCAAGCTGTGTGTTGGTTTCACTGACTGCAGCTGTCACACTGTGGACTCAACTGAACACAATTTTACTAGCCCCTGCAGAGGGCGTGTTGCACACAAACGTGACTCTGCTGCATGTTCAACCCTCACTACCAAGTGTGCATTAAGCGTGTTATAAAACTAGCTCCAAAAATATCTCTAGAAAGCAAACGCTGGGAAGTGCCTGTTCTGCCCAGCAGGGTTTATAAAGCAAATGTTACTATGCTCCTCCTGGGAGATGATCTTGTCTCCGGCGGGCAATGCAGGAGGCTCAGGTTCTCCTTTGTGTCCTCAGGCAGTGAGACTTGTTTACTTTCCTTGAGTTCCACAAAAGGTTCCTGAGGGAAGCTTTGACCCAGCTCCGGGATAGCCCCACGCTCCTTGCAGATCCCCTTGCTGGAAGCTGCCAGAGCAGCCTTGTACTGCTTGTGGAATTCCTTCATCAGCCCGAGTGCCTCCTGGTACGCCTTCCGGTTGGATCGCTTCTGGCGCAGAACAGACACTAGGGAAGAGCAGACTCATGAGCTCACTGTGCTCCCCCCGGAAGCAGTGTTTTAAAGTCTGCAACTTGGATCTTTACTGCTTTCCTCCCCCCTCGGGTTGGGTCTGGTCCTAGGCTCTGAACTCAGCCGCTACTCCTACGATAACAACCCCTGTAAGTATCAGGCCCACATAGTACAACTGGCTTAGTCCATAGATAGCTGGACATCACTCAGCTACCTAGTCTAATGCACGAAACTACGTCCACATGGGAGCACGTCTTCCAGTATTAGAGTCGGATGTGTTGGCAGCACAAAGTGGAGTTTTGGCTGGAAGGTTCTGCTCTGGAGCTAGAGAGATTTAAATGACCTGGCTATTGGATTGGGTCCCGGCCTTCTTGAATTCAAATCCCAACGCGTGTGGCCTTGGACAAGTCACTGACCTCTGCCTGTTTCCCTCGTCTGGCACCTGGTGTGACTGCAGCGCCAGTGAGGGTGACAGATAATTACAGGCCTTGGTGGCCCCTATTCTACGCATTATTCTGTTATGAAACCTGAAACCCCGGACGTTAGAACGGCAATTTTAGCACATGTGCCTCTGCCCTGTTTGTGTTCTGGCTCACCTCCAAGGTGAGTGAAGTGCTCTGTTGGCCCAGCAGTTACTCGCTGGTCACTTTTCCACGTTGGGAAGCCATTTTCCCATTTAGTTTGAGGAAAAAATGCCGACAGAGCCCAATTCACGATGAGTTCCTAGTTCCCCAGCCTCCAAGACAGCAAGGAGGACTGAGCACACCCTGGCTGTAGCGGGTCTGAGTCTGTAACATGCTGTCAGCGTCTACAGGCTACTCTGCATGGCCCAGCGGAATGGGGAAACTGATCCATAGAGCTGTCACATTTCCAAGGTGACCTGTAAGTCACTGTCAGAAAATCAGAGGTGGAACGAAGGTAACTTAACTTCCAAATCCATTACCCTTCGTCACAGAAATTTAATCTCAAATACGTCACCATGCAGATGTTTCCAAACTCTGTGCAGGTCTGTCCTACCACAGTCTTGGCATGCAGGGAACTGTACTCAGAAATGCAGAGGGAAAATACCTAGTGGAACTTCAGTGATGTTCATGTTGCCTCTCATGGCTAGGAGGACGTCTTCCAGCACCTCGACTTTAGTCTTTCGAGATGGAGAGCCAGGTGGCTTCCCCAGCTACGAGGAAAGCAGACCAGGATGAGCAGGTATGAGAGTCAACGTCCCTACACACTTTCCACTATCCTGCTACCCTGTCAGGCAAGCTGCGCTTTCACTGGAAACGTGACCTAGCCATGCACGAGGCAACACTGGTCACCGACATGTCTCAGGTGGGCCCATCTTAGTGATACCAGCATCTACATAATGCCCATGGTTTCCAGCTGCCCTTCATACCGAATACGCTGTGTGAAGTGCAGTTCAGAGCAGCGTGGCTCTTACTTAATACTAGGGCAAGGTACAAGTTTACTCCATAGCATCCACCCGTCCTGGTGGGCGACAGTCAACACTCTGGCGATGGACAGTTCCTCATTCAACCACAGACCAACGGCTGCCAACCGTCCTGGTGCCCAGGTACCAGGAGTGAGCTCTCCTAGCCCATGCCCAGCAGTTCTCATTCAGACTGCATGCCACACACCACAACTAAGCATGGCAACGGAGAGGTGGGGGCTGCAGCATGCCATGACCCAGGGTGGAGAGCAAACATACCCAACAGAACGGAGGAGCAACAGGCTGGGGCCTGGAACAGAAACTGTTCATGAAGGCCTGAGGGAAGTTGATTGCACTTGTCAGACCACACAACACTTAGACTAGAAGGTATCCAAGAGCATCGGGCCAAAACTTTGGAGCTGGACATGACAACAGGTTAAGGATTTAATAAGAGATGGAGCAGGGATACAAAATTCTAATCCGGATCTGACCGGGGGACATTCAGATCCCTGGCTTTGATTGGAGTCCATTATCAAGTTCTGAGCCAAATGTCTAGGTTTGGCAGGGGTTGGAGCCAAAGTTTTGGCTTGGACCCACTTCCAGATACCGAGAGGGAGCAAACCCAATTGTTCTACCTTCTTTTTTCTGGGCACGTACGGCTTCTGCACACTGTCCAGTCTTGCCTTGGAGTCCCGATACACAAGGGGCTGTTTCAGAGCACGCCTCAGAGCCTGGACATTTTGCTGCATGCCTGGGAGCAAAGGAAAGAGGGATGGAGGCCTGATGAAACCTCCTGCATGGCTTAGCACTTCCAGACCTCTTCAGAGAGCTCTCCCACATGAATCAAATGAGCAACCATCTGGCTGCTTTCATGCCAAAGCCTCCCACTGTGATTAACCAATGGGTCTTCAAACCAAGTACCCGAGACATTGCAGGACTATACATCTCGCTCAGCACGAAACGTCCTTCTGAGTAGGTGTGACGCAGTGGGGGTGCTGTCTACTTTTGTAATCCTATGTTCGCTCTGGCATTGCATTCACCATTTGTCTTATGGGGTTATATGTGCTCCTACTGTCCTATGCTGCTCTGCAGTGTGTGTGCCTCAGTTTCCCCAGGCTCTGTAGCACTAGGTGCAGGAGGGGGAGGCTGGGTGTGACTCACTGGGGAAGTATGTGCCATCTCACACATCCTGAGGCCCAGGGGACAGCACACAGCACCTTGGGCATGGAAGGAGGACAGTGGAGGAGGCGGGGCTGCCTGGGGCGAGTGAGCAGTGGCTGTGAGGGTGAGGCAGTCTTGGCTGGGTAGAATGAGGAAGGCAGACTGGGAGCAGGAAAGGAGGGTTCAGGGCCCATGAGCCTTCTCCGGCTGCCTACCCTAGCTCCTAGTCTAACATTGATCCTAAGCTACTCTGTGTCTCTGTGAACCCATGAACCTTCTGCTCCACCTGCCGGCTGAGAGTCTCATCTGGCTGCTGATGGGGGTGCAGGGTCCCCGACATGCTGTCACAGTAGGACTCGGCCCTATTTAAAATCCACACTATACATCAGTATAGGACACTGGGGCTACGTCTACACTGGCACCCTTTTCCGGAAATGCTTAAAATGGAACAGTTTTCCTTTATAAGTATTTCCGGAAAAAGCGCGTCTACATTGGCAGGATGCTTTTCTGGAAAAGCACTTTTTCCGGAAAAGCGTCCGTGCCAATGTAGACGCGCTTTTCCGCAAAAAAGCCCCGATCGTCATTTTCGCGATCGGGGCTTTTTTGAGGAAAAGAAATCAGTGCTGTCTACACTGGTCCTTTTCCGGAACAATTTTCTGGAAAAGGACTTTTGCCCTAATGGGAGCAGCATAGTTTTTCCGGAAAAGCACTGATGATTTTACAGTAGATCGTCAATGCTTTTCCGGAATAGCAAGCGGCCAGTATAGACAGCTGGCAAGTTATTCTGGAAAAGTGGCTGATTTTCCGGAATAAGTGGCCAATGTAGACACAGCCTTGGTGTTTTTCACAAGGGTAACGCTCTCAAGGGCAAGCGGATTCTCAACACTGGCTAGCACCAGCACTAGCAGCTGACTAGTTCATACTTGGGTGGCTCAGAAGCTGCCAGAGTGAATTGTACGGAACTTGCCAAAGGAAACGGCCTTTCAGAGCCAAAATATGCAGGAGAGATTCCAGGCCAAAAGACAATCCAGGTACAGCTCTGCATCAGGCCAGCCTCTTTGGGCTGAGGAGGGCCTTCAGTGACACGAAGGCCACCTACTGGCCCCCTGTCCGGGGTGAACGTTACCCTCATGGCAGAAACCTCCAAAGGCACCAGTTTAAGACCCATGTAGCTCAAGGGCAAGAAGAGACCCATTAGGAACATGGTTCTCTCCACTGAGTGTTCCCATTCCCAGTGACACATGCTAGCCTGAAGTTCAAAGGCAGATTCATGGGTTTTAAGGTCAGCAGAGACCATTACGATCCGACCGTCTGACCTGCAAACAAGCACTTCTGAGCAAAAGAAATCAGCTTTCCTGACTTACCCACTGGCTCAGTGAAATCTGGGTCAGTTTTCACATGGAGCAATTCTTCATAACCTTTATATTTTGCTGGAATATACGTGCAGCTGTCTGGTGACTTGGGCTTGTTCTTCCTTTTCCCTTGTCTGTCCTGCAGTTCGTGTCTCCACACAGAGTTGGGTATGTCGTCCGCATCGTCCAGCTTTAGATCCAGGGGAACGGATTTACAACGGGCACTTTTCATTGCAAAGCAAATCACCAACAAACCCCCCAAACCACTTACTCCACCCAAACGCCAGATCTGATACAGACCTCCCAGAGTTGAAGTCTACTTTTGACTACATCAGCTATAACTCCATAGCCCCTCTGGGGTTACATGGGATTTAGTGAGGCAGAAATTGCCTCTACACATCCAAATTTGAGGCATCTAGGTTTCCTAATTGAGTGCATTGTAAAAATAATACTATTTAGTAAGTATAGCATTGAATACCATAACACTCCCTAAGCATTAATTTACTTGCAACACTCCTGAAAAAGCCTTTTATCCCAGCCTCACTAGGATTTTTCAGGAACTTCAGGAGGTAGCCGAGTTAGTCTGTTATAGGGGAAAAAAATGGTCTGGTAGCACTTTATAGACTAACAAAACATGTAGAGGGTATCATGAGCTTTCGTGGGCACAGCCCACTTCTTCAGATGACTGGAGTTATGAGTAGGGGATATGAAAACTTAAAATAAATAGGAGAGGGGAAGGAGAGGGGGGAGAAAAAGAAAAAAAAAAGGAAGGAGGGTGTGAGACAGCACCATTAAGTATCTGGAGAATGGGTACTTAAACCTAAGCAGATCAAAGTAGATAGATAGATGCTAAGACAGGAAGGATACCACTCACAGAGCTGTTAGCACCTTCAGTGGTTATGAGGTAGGTAGTGTCCTAGTCAGCCCATATCGCGATTGAGTCCATTAGCATGTGAATTGAATTTGTGGATGAAGTGAGATTCCAATCCTTAAGACTAGGACGGGCTTAGGTGTTCTTAGCACTGTCCAATCCTAAGGTTACACAGCAGGTAGTAGAGATACAGGGGCTCATCTCAGCCTGTCTGTGTGACTGTTCCAGCCAGGGGCATTCTAGATCCAAAAAATCCTTCACAGAGCAATAGGGAGTTTGCTCATTGTCACGCAGCAAGTCACTAGCACTGCTGGGAACAGAAGTTAGCTGTGCCAGTGCTTGGCACCCTGCTCTCATCACTAGCCCACGTTCCCTATCAGCGAACGGAACTGTAACCACATTTACTAACACAGGCAAATCGAGGGGCAGGGAAAGGATGTCTGGAAAGCTGCCCTCAGAGCTTCTGAAAGGGACTTGGTCCCATGAGTGGTACCAGCCTGACTGCGCTGCTGGCTGAAGTCCAGCCCTAGGCTGGGAGCAAATTAGGAATTGACCTCCTGAGACTGGAAGCCCTGGGTGCGGAGAGTTTTGTACCCGTGTATGCAGCGCCCAGCTCAACTGTGGCCTGCTGGCATCACTGCAATCCAAATAATAAACAGTAACAGCTTCACCAGGCGGCTCAGCTGGCGCACCGCCGTCCAGCTCTGGGTCAATGCCTCGAGGGAGCCTCCACACACACCTTCCCTTCGGACATGCTCTCTGCTGAGACCTCTAATAAGGACGCCAATTAACGGTTTATACTGTCACTTTCCCAGTGGGAACAGAAAAAGCAACAAGCAACTTCCTTCACACATATCAGCAAAGAGCCATCAGATGTAATGGGTTCCGATGACCTGGGCTGGATGTGAACCGGTAACTACAGGCGCACGGTTCTCCAGTCCGTCACCAAGCGCCCCACCATCTAGTCCACCTGCAGCCTCGTTACCTTTATCTTTATAAATACAGTCACGAGCAGGAGGGTAGAAGACAGTGTAAAGCTTATAGACAGACTTTATAATTCAGAGCCTGCAGCGAAGCCTCCCTGGGAGCAGGCTGGCATCCCCCGCCCCTCCCGGAAGCCATTGTGTAGCCATAATGGAAAGCGATAAGCTGAGGCGTATTGGTTAACCGTTTAAACAGTTGCACTCTCACATCCCTAGTGACTGTACTTGTTCCTGCTGGCTTGTAAGTGGAGAATTGTGCCGTGATGCCCTCCAATTCTATGCATGCTGAGCTTTCTTCTCTGGGAACACACAGCATTGTTTGCACCATCTGAGTGATTCCAGACTAGCCTTGGCTCTCGCATGCTACATACCTCGCTCACGAATTCACAAGTGAGGCTGCTTAACACTCGGCAGACACACGGGACATGCTCACGCACCTGAGTCAGGAAGAACAATCCCATGTCATCTCCAGAGCTGTCAGGAGCAAGCTTGGGATTGCAGCTGTCTTCCTCCAGCACCTCCCTCCAGCTCCCTAGCGTTTTGGCATCATCAGAAGGCTCCTGGTGCCGCTGAGCTGAGGAAGGTCTGATCGGCGGAAGAGGGTCTGACGGGCTGAACATGTATGATCCTTCCTCAGACTCCTCGGGTTTACCTCCCTCTGTATCTGACCAGAGTTTCCAAAAGAAGGACTCCAGAGGAGCTTCTAGCATCAGAGGCTGCTTTGGAACCTTTGGGACGTGTGATGTTACCTGGAAGAGAAGTAAAGGGTGAATCTCCCCAGCTCTCTGAGCCCTGACAGATACTGAGGGTGCTATAGGACTTCTCACCCATTTGGGAAGGGGCAGTGGCACTACTAAATAAACTGTGTAGGCAGGGCCTGAATGCAGACAGCTCCGGTCAGCATCAGGGTGTGACTCCTAGACTTGGGCTAGAAGGGATCACTCATGATCAAGTCTGACCTGCACATTGCAGGCCACAGAGCCCATCAGAGCTGTTCCTCACTCTGGCACTCCGAGTGCAGAAGGTGGGGCCCGCAAGAGACCTTAAAAAATACCTTGCCTCTACAGGCCCTGCTTACAAAACCTCCCAGAGTCACAGACTCACTGACTTTGGGGCAGCGGTGGGCAAAAGGGCCGGCCTGCGGAGAGCCTGCCGCGATCCCATCCCCAGGACAATCAGGGCTTGTCCCAGCCACTCCCTCCACCCCCGCAAGGCTTCTGCGCAATCACAGGCGCCCAGCACCGATCGTGGCCCCGCCTCCCAGCCTGAGAGTCCCAGCTGGGAGGCGGGGTTGCAATCGCCGCTCTAGGTGCCCCAGAATGGGGGGGCTTATCATGCCGCGTTCCTTTTTTTTTTCTCAACCAAAAAATATCGTGTGTCTGGTATTTTTTGGGAGACCATCTGGCAACTCTACCTAACTTCAAACTTACAATTTGTTGATGGCCAGTTTACAGCCATTTGTTCTGGGGTCCACACTGGTGCTTAAGTAACTCCTCCTGCTCCCTGGAATTTATCCCTCTGACATATTTATAGAGAGTGACCCTGTCTCCCCTCAGCCTTCATTTGGTTCAGCTACGCAAGCCAAGCCCTTGGAGTCCCCTCTCAAAAGGTGGGTTTTCCAATCCTCCGATCATCCTAGTAGCCGTCCTCTGCCCCTTGCTCCCTTGTTCAGATGGTTATAATACAGCTTGGCCCCATCCACAAAGACCAGTGCAGACTCTGTGCTCCAGCCTTGAGGAGATCTGAGACTCACATCAGCTGTGAGCTCAGGCATTCACCGAAACAAAAACGGGGGGAGCTCAGCACCCACCAGACACTGTGATTCCGCACAAGGCCAGCCCCTGACCAGCTGTTTGGCAGGTGGGAGGCACTCTGGGGAGGAGGCAGATGGGAGGGAGCGGTGGGCAGGCCTTGGGGTAGGGGACGGAGCAGGGGTAGGATCTCAGGGGAGAGTAGCACCCAAGAGGAAAAATACAAGGCAGTGCCCGTGCCCACAGCTGATGTGAGTCTCAGATTCCTCAAAGCTGGAGCACTCTTAGCAGGCGTGTCCTTTGAATGGCTAGCAGGACTAGCATGAGCGGCTTGCTCCCTGCACATTGTACAGCGATTAGACGTCCCGGGGCAGCCAGGTGCTAGTGAGCAAGGAGCGGTCAGCATCCCGCTCTTCAAAGGGAGCTTGACCTCTGACTTCATCAGGAGCAAGACTGTGTTTACAGGCTGACCCATTCCTACCTGCCGATTTGCCTTGACTGGAATGAGGAGGTGCGGTTTCTCCAGCTTTGAAATCTTTCTTCTAATTAGCTTAATCCCTAGTCTGTGCTGAAGGAAACTGGTTAGCAAAGGTGGATCACCTGCCAAACAAGGATATTGTGTTCAAACCAGCTGCATCTGTCCAGGCATTCTGCCAGCAGAAAGCAGCCTCTCCTATAGAGCACAAGTTGTGCTCAGCAACACAGCAAGGCCCTCTGGGTTAGCAGGGGCTGGACCAGCAATGGGCACCCAAAACTAGTGAGTGGGCTGCATGAGTGGCCCTCCTTGCTCTCCGTAGGCTGCATAGAATCATAGAATCATGGGCTGGAAGAGACCTCAGGAGATCAAGTTCAGCCCCCTGCCCAAAGCAGGACCAATCCCAACTCAATCAACCTGGCCAGGGCTTCATCAAGCCAGGACTTAAACACCTCTAGGGATGGAGATTCCACCACCTCCCTAGGTCACCCATTTCAGTGCTTCACCACCCTCCCAGTGAAATAGTTTTTCCTAATATCCAATCTAGACCTCCCCCCTGTAACTTGAGACCATCGCTCCTTGTTCTGTCTTCTGTCACTACTGAGAACAGCCTCTCAGTAGGAAGTTGAAGGCTGCTATCAAATCCCCCCTCACTCCTCTCTTCTGCAGACTAAACAAATCCAAATCCCTCAGCCTCTCCTCATAGGTTATGTGCTCCAGCCCCCTAATCATTTTGGTCCCTCTACTGGACCCTCTCCACATCCTTTCTATATTGGGGGGCCCAGAACTGGACACAATCAGGGGCGGCCCGTGGCTATAGGTGGACTCGGCCGCCGCCTACAGCACCGCCGCCTGGGGCACCTGATGATGACGTTACGGAGGCGCCGGGGGCGCCCGCCGATGATGTCAGTCCATTTACGGCCTTGTAGGCAGGGGTGCCAATCGCGCGTTCCGCCTGGGGTGCTAGCTGCCGCCAGCCTCAGGCTGCTCCTGGACACAATACTCCAGATGTGGCCTTACCAGGGCCAAATAAAGGGAACTGCCAGTGGTGGGCAACCTGCAGCCCATAGGGTTCCAAACTGCGGCCCGTAACACACTGGGGTTCCAGTTGCAGCCTGCCCATCCCCTTTGTGCCCCCTCCCCCATGCCTCTCGCGCACCATGGCACTTCCTACTCCTCCCCCGCCCTCCCAGCACTTTCAGAGCACCATAAAGCCACTGATTTGCGCACCGTCCCCGCTTCTCCCCCTTCCTCCCAGAGCGTGAACAGTTGCAATCAGCTGATTTGTGGCATTCCAGCTCTGGGAGGGAGGGGAAGAAGTGAGGACGGAGGCTGGCTCGATCCTGCCCCTCAAGGGGAATTCTGCTACTGCCTCCAGGGGAGCAAGAGCAGGCCCTGCTTGTTTCCCGTCTTCCCCAGGGCCAGGACCCTGGGGGTCAGGCTGGTACTGTACCGCTTCGGAGGGTGGTGAGGGGGTTGCTGTGGAACGTCAGCTCCAGCAGCGAGGGAAAGAGAGCCACGGCCAGCAGGTCCTCCTCGTTTTTGATCTGCAAGATGAAAGACAACACACAGCATTGCCAGCTAGCGCCGCTCTCTTTGATTCAGATGTTCATGCCATCATGGGCTGAATCCCTGAGGGAACGCTTAGGGGACAGAGAGGACTGTGCTGTCTAGTGGTTAAAGCACTGCACTGGGACTGAGGAGACCCAGGGAGCTAGGTCCAGCACTGCCACTGGTCTCTGGGTGACCTCAGGAAAGTTGTGTCACAGCTCCGCGCCTCAGTTTCCCCACCTGCAAAACAGGGATGATGCTTCTGATCTCCTTTGTAAAGTGGTTGGAGGTCTAGGGTGAAAAGCACCATGGAAAGCCAGGTCTGATCTTGGAGAGGCACAGCTGGTGCACTGCACAGCCAGTATTCTTCCCAAGTGAACATGGCTGGCAGGGCTGGGCAGCAGCCACTCTCATCCCTAGCAAGGAGGTGCAGTCTGGCAGCTCAGACCAGCGTGGAACAGTGCATGCTGGGAAATGTAGTCTCAATGAGCCACACCTCCATAGCAAAGAGGAGGGTGTATCTGCAGTTATCATTCACAGCAAGACAACTTCCAAGAGAACGTCTGGCCCTCCTGGGCAAATTCCCTGCGAGCATCAGCCACACTGCAGTCTGACCTGGAAGATCCAGTGCTGAGGCAGCAGCTGGGACCGACTGGATCATTCTGCCTTCCCTAGCACTGTGGGGGCCTGGCACTGCAGCTGACTGTGCGTGGGGATGAATGGAAGAGGGGGAAGGCACCACCCGGGTACTGCCACAACCTCATCCCACTCCCTGAGCACAAAGATCACCAGCAGTGCCAGATGCTTCAGAGGAGGCAGATCAGGGGCGGGCTACGTGCCCGGCCTTCTGCAGCCACAAGCAGTTGAGGGCTGGCGCTGGGCTCAAAGGTGCAGCAATTACCTATCACTCCCACCTATGCTGCTCTAGCACACCCAGAGGCAGGCATGGTGCCTCCAGCTCCCTCTGCAATGGCCCTAGGCCCTACCTCTGCCTTCCAGTGCCTTCTACAGCCTCCCCCCTAGAGCCTTCCCCCAGGCCAGAAGTGGAGTCACAAAGGGGACAGCAAATGTCTTGGACAGGACAAGCGGACAGAGGATTCTGTTTCTTACAACCCCATGGCACAGAACACAGCTGGCCAAGGCAAGTCTCTGTAGTGCAGATATTCCCAGTTCCACACTGACAGCCTACCAAGGAGTATGCTTCACACCTGGAAGCAAAATGGCTCCTCTGCCCCCGACTGCTCCAGCCTGTAGCCACACGGGCTGACTCACCTTGTTGTTGGCCAGGCTGAGGTAGCGCAGTTCCGGAAGGGGGAGCACAAACTCCTTGCTTGAGGGGTTCCTGAAACTGGCTGGGAGAGTCCTAGAGTCGGCACGACAGGAACGATCATTTCCCTCCATGAAAACATCCTTACAGAAAGAGGGGGGATGGTGAGAGAGAGACATACTGGACTGCAGCAGAGGAAACTCCGGGACATGGGGACACATAAATCCAGTACAATTACCATAACAAATCCACACTCACTGCAGGAGATCAGCAAAGTAGCCAAGGAATGAAACCAGGGAAGAGAGAGAGAGCACATGAAGCCTAATAACTAACATCCCAGATTAGGGTTCAGGGCTCCATGCCTGCCACTGACTCACTGTGAGATATTGGGCAAGTCATTTAATCTCAGCCTCAGTTTCTCCATTTGTAACAGGTCAGGTGTGTTGCCGTTATCATATCTACTGGGTTTACACTGGCTTGGCTGCAGGCAGCACACAGCCAGCTGGGACTTTCCCCTGCCGGTTGCATCTTATGTTCCAGAATTTAAAGGTTCATTTAAAATAAATGAAAATGCTAACCTTGGAATTGTAATGAAACCTTCGGGGGAAGAACCAAACCAATCACAGCTGTGATGTCTGCTTGCATCTATGCACAGAATGAAAACCTGTCGCTACACGAGGCATGAATAGCCCAGTAATTTGTTTCACTCGCTGCGCTCTGGCACCTCCTCATGGCTGGGCTTGGGGATTAGTTCTCATGTGCCCCCTTCTATGGGTCATTCGCTTGCCCCACAGCCCCTCTCGCTCTCCGGACTTGGGGTGCTCTCTTGTTGTGACTCAGCCCTCCAGCTACATCACTGCAGCTTTGCCCGGCTAGGATAGCCAAGTCCCACTGGACAATATGCCCATGTGTCGTCTCAGGGAGTTGTCTATAATTCCCAGTCTGTGCCACTTCCCCAGTGGTGCGCAGGAGAACTGAGCCCGTCCGGTGCTCCACATTCCAGCTCAGGGACCTTAAAACCAGCAGCCTAGGTCTGCACAGTCTCAATCCTCACGGCTCCGACTTTGGGCTTCTTCCTACTCTACCTATTTCTACCCACAACTCCATGGGGCAAACCCCTTCCATCAAGGACAGAATACCAGGGCTTTTGCTCCGCACTGGGTTTCCTCCTACCTTCCTCCCCCTCCCCCCGTCTATGTCCAGAGTCTGACTGCAGACCCTTCCTCATGCCCCCTTCTGCTCTCAACTTCCAGTGTTATACAAGCCCAGCCTGCCCCTGCACCTCAGCGAGTACTTATCAGTCAAGCCAGACTCCCCCCAGTGCAGCCTATAATTCAATGGGCCCTTCAAGGCTGATGCAGGGAGAACACCCCATCACAAACCCTTCCCAATCTCAATGGGGTGTTGACTCTGAAGTTTAATTGTGATGGGTTAAATCTCAAGATTTTATCACTTTTGAGAAGAGCCTGCCTGAAAGGAGAGTGGAACAATCATGTCAGGAAAATCTGCTCTAAACACAGACTGGCACAACTGTTTTGGTGACAATACTTCTTTTTCTGGCTCACTGCGGTGTATTTATAAAGCCCCTTGAGATCTCCGCATGAAAGGCACTGTGTAAGGAGGGCCTGGAGGAGGAGAAATTAACAGTCTTTTCCTCAGAAACTGCATTAAATCAGCTTGAAATGAAAAATGATTAGAGCCAGGATCTAGTGCAGGGGAACCTAGTGAGAACCTGGTTTTGCATGTTGCATTAATGCTAGAGATTTGCATGGAACTTTCCAGAATTTTCAAGTACCTCTAATGTTGCTGTTTAATATCTGAACTCCCCCGTCTCTCCCGACTGGATGGAATCGTAACAACTCTCTCTCCTACAAGTGTGCGTGCACAAATGCGTCTACACTGGAGCAGGGGGGGGAGGAGTGATTCCAAGCTCAAGCAGACATGTTACCATTAAGTGAGCTACCCTGCAGAATACTGAACATGCCACCAGCACAGTGAGTGGCAGGACGGCTCGCCATGCCACGTACATACCTGTCCAGCATGCTAGGCATGTACTCAGAGCAGCTGGCCCCTCCTGCTGCTCACATCACTGCAGGGTGGTTTTTAGCATGCTCGCTTGAGCAGAGCTAGTACAGATATGGCTCCTCAAGAGGGGAATTACACTCATCTTGACGCACAGATATAAACTGAGAGAGCAAATAGGAGGTGCGGGTGCTTAGCATCTCTAAAAATCTGGCCACTTATTTCAGAGCCTGATTTCAGTCATCCAGTTACCCAATTATGTCACCATAATCACAGAGTGAGAAACTGGCGGTGGGCAGACCAAACCCTGGACTCCTCTCAATCCAACACTGAAATCGTTAGAACGCGCTTCCACGCTGGGTAGGCAGCACTGTACAGCAAAATAGCACACAGCTTTACCTTCCATGTACACAGCAGATTTAAGAGCTGACATATTCACAGGTTATGTGAAAATTAGCTGCAGAAGCCTCTAAGCTATGGCAGCTACTGAGGATAAATCAGTCATTTGGCATTTCCAAAAGGGCTTTTAAAGAATAAGGCAGCAAGAGGCTAATGCACTTATAGAGAAGAACTGGAGAAGGAGGAGAACTTTGGAATGCACATCCTAGACCATAAGCCAACAAACAGCTCTTACCAGCAATGGTGGTTCTTGAGAGACAGACGTATAAGCCTCCTCTGTAATGAAACACAAACAAATTATGGGGCTTCTGAGTACAATTGCCCGGGACATAGATGGTCCATGATAGGGTCCTGGTCTGTTATGGGGGGCTGTGATAATACACATAATATAATAACAATGATGGAGCTGTGTGTTGTGTTGGCTCAGGCCCTAGCTAGGGGAGTTAAAAGGGTGGGTCTGAGGCTGGAAGAGACAGACTTCATGATGAACACAGCCTCTGGGTGAGTCTGCCAACAAGCACAGCAATTAGTACTGTTCAGGGCTTAATAGCAGCACATCCATTGAGGTCAAGAGCACAAGAAGAGGGCCTCAACACACTGGGCATGCTGGCTGCACTGTAATCCACAGGTGAAATCCTGGCCCAACTGAAGTCAATGAGAGTTTTGCTATGGATTTCAGTTGGGACCAGGATTTCACTTCACATAAATATTTATGGCCAGAAGGGAACTTTAAAATCACCATGTTTGATGTCCTACCAAAGAGTTCCCTGAGTCAGCTGTTCCCCCACCCCATCCCTAACACACATATTATCCTCCAAGGTACAGCTGTTTTAATCATGCCCTGCAGTCTCTCTGATATTGGAAAGGCTCAGCAGTGCAGTAAGAAGCCTGATCCTTCTTTCAATGAAATCAATGACAATGTTCCCATTGATTTCAACAGGAGAAGGCCAAGGGCTGGGAACGAAAAGCAGAGTTGTTACCTGTCCCATCTGGATCCGGAGTGTTTTGTAAAACCATGTGCTCCAGTGGCTCTTCCTCCATCACCAGCTTCCTTTGCAACCCCGCCGCACCTTGCAGCAGCTGCTCATGCTTCTGTCCCAGTCTAGAGGGGTCCATCTTTGCTGATCGGGGGTGGAGGGAGAACCGGGAATTCTCCATTTGATGCAGGTAGGGCACCTCTGAAATCCCATTCTTGTCCAGGTTTAACTGCTTCAGGCTGATCAGAAGAGGAAGTGAAGGTGAAGACTAATGAAAATTATCCTGCCACATACGCACCTTCTGTTTAACCCCTGTTGTTAGCACACAGAGTGGGAAACTGCCCCGAGACTCTATGGGTGCTGTCCTTCCCCATAACTAGGGATGTTAAAATTAGATTTATCAACTAACTGAATAGTCAATGGAATTTCCATCGACTATTCCATTAGTCGATAAGGGCGCTTCTGCTTTGAAATGTAGCAAGAGCCTGCCCGGCTGTTGCTACGTTTCAAAGGCAGAAGTGTGACAGTGGATTTCAAAGACTGAAACACCACATGGAGCCCGGGGCCAGTGGGGAGTCCATGCAGCGTTTCCACTTTGAAATGTACAAGAGCCTCAGTGGGGACTCTTGTACATTTCAAAGGTAGAACACCGCCGCTGCACCCCTGCCCTCTCCCACGGAGCTGGAGGGGGAACCAGCTTTTAAGCCAGCTCCCCCCAGCATCCCCTTCTCTTCCCACCCCCTTTGCTTCCTCTTTCTGATAGACTAGTGTGTTGACTATCCAACAAGCTTTTGCTTATCAGAAAGACAACTCGTCGATTAGTCACTTGCATCCCTACCAATAGCTATGTAACATGACAGTTTCAGAGACAGCAGCTTCTGTCACTGATCTTTGTCTATGCTGAAATATGCTAAGGGAACAGTCACAGGCCTGACTGTGTATGTGCTGAGGAAGTCTATGGGATCCTGCTGTAAGAAGATAACAATGCTTTGTACTGACACAGAAATTTAAAATCGCTGATGAATTTAACCTGTGAGGAAGAGAAACATGATTATCCCCAATGGGAGGTGAGGCCCAAAGAGATTATCTGGCATCACAAAGGAAGTATGTTGAAGAAACAGGAAAAAAATCCAGGGCTCTCGATACCCAGGTTCTTGTCCCAGCTCAGTCCATCCGTCCTCCTCTCCAGAATGTCACAGACAATACTAAATTCTACTCTGGGAACATCTACAATGAGGAAGAACAATAATATATAGAGCCTCTCTTTGAATCCAGACCAAACCACCACCTCCAGGCTACTTACAGTTCCAAAATGCTTGCCAAAAAACATATTCTAGTGATTAATGTTAGCACTAGGAGTCAGAAGAGAACATAAGAACAGCCGTACTGGGTCAGAGCAAGAGTCCACCTAGCCCAGTGTCCTGTCTGCTAACAGTGGCTTTAGTTTAGTCACACCTCCACCACTAACTGCCTGAGTGATCTTGCAAGAGACACGTCATCTCTTTGTGACTCAGTTTTCCTCCTGTGAAATGGGGATAAAAACACACAGCAACTCACAGAGTGCTGTGGTGTCTGACTCAGTGTTTGCAAAGGGTTTTCAGGTCATTCAGCGTGACAGACATGCAGGGTATTATACAATGTTCTCCTGCTAGCTCCCCTTGGCTTGTTTATGTAATGGTTTGCTGGCAATTCCGAAAAATTGGGGGGGCGGGAGAATTATTTCAGGTTGAACCAAAAGCTTTTTTTTCAAATTTGCCGCAAGTCAAAAAGTTAGGGTGGAAAAGCTCAAACAGAACATTTCATTTCAAACACTTCAATTTTGACCATTATTTTAAGGATTTGATTTTTTTTTTTAAATAAAATTAAAGTTGGAAACAAAAAGTCATTCTGAAGCAAAAAAATAAAAACTTTTCACCTCTGAAACGTCACAGCAAAGCACGGCTGTTTTGGGGGATCTTGTTTTAATTTTGTTGTTTATAATTGAAACAGTTTGGCAAAATGGACACAAACATGTGCCCCCAAATCTGCTTTTTTTCTACCGAAAAAGTTTCAGATGAAAAATTTCACTTAGCTCTCCTCCTCCCTCCAAGCTTTCCCTCATGCTCTGCTGTACACCACATGCATGCCCCCTCCCCATTCAAAAACCTTCTCAAATACTATTGTTCTATGACCCACACCAGTGTGTTCATTATTTTACACCCCCCTCTTAAGGAGAGGTTGGTACCTGATTCTGCACTGGCTGATCTCAACTCAGATGCCTCTAAAATGCAATGCACACCAGCAGTGGACTGTATCAAAGGGACTTTTCCCATTGACTTCCATAACTCAGCTGGCCTGAAATAACCTAATGGACTCATCAGAGACAAGTAAATCCATAGAAGGAAAATGGGGAGAGCAATCTGCACCGATCCATCATTTCTGAGCCTTGGGACATGAGCAACAGCACTTGTCGTAGTTCGAAATGACTTCCCACCCATTCCTTTTAGGGCAGTTGCAGGGGAGGAGGGCCGTCATTGTCACTTTGCTGCTGTTTTCATTTGACCTACAGTCCCCAAGACTGGACAAAGTGGAAAGGAAAATACCCTAAATGAGTTAAAGACTTGTTAAAGTTTCACTGTGTTGCTAAGGGGCAACTAGTAGAGCCGGGCGCTGTGCCCAAAGAAGTCACAATCATCTGCTGCGTGATGGTTTCTTTACCTGCGGAGATTAGCCAGGCTCACAAAGACGCTGGGGTGAGAAAGGTCATTGTCATCCAGCAACAAGACTTCTAAAGATGGAAACCTTGAACTTGTGCCATCCCTGCAAATTTGAAAGGGATCTCATTCACAAATCACTCACGTGGGGACATGCCAAAACCACAGTTTTGGCTGCTATGCAAGAAACAGACAACCACTGATTCACCCAGAGACTGGAGCCTTCCCAAAGCACATGTTATATTTTTAAAATACAGGCCCCATTAAAGTGCCATTTGTAAATAATTTATAAAGGGTTAATAAGAACATAAGAACGGCCATACTGGGTCAGACCAAAGGTCCTTCTAGCCCAGTATCCTGGCTGCCAACAGTGGCCAGCACCAGGTGCCCCAGAGAGGGTGGACCGAAGACAATGATCAAGCGATTTGTCTTCTGCCATCTCTCTCCAGCCTCTGACAAACAGAGGCCAAGGACACCATTTTATCCCCTGGCTAATAGCCTTTTATGGACCTAACCTCCATGAAATTATCTAGCTTCTCTTTAAACTCTGTTATAGTCCTAGCCTTCACAGCCTCCTCTGGCAAGGAGTTCCACAGGTTGACTACACGCTGTGTAAAGAACTTTCTTTTATTAGTTTTAAACCTGCTACCCCTTAATTTCATTTGGTGTCCTCTAGTTCTTCTATTTAGGGAACTAATAAATAACTTTTTTTTATCGGCCCTCTCCACACCACTCATGATTTTATAGACCTCTATCATATCCCCCCTCAGTCTCCTCTTCTCTAAACTGAAAAGTCCCAGTCGTTTTAACCTCTCCTCATATGGGACCCGTTCCAAACCCCTAATCATTTTAGTTGCCCTTTCCTGAACCCTTTCTAAGGCCAAAATATCTTTTTTGAGGTGAGGAGACCACATCTGTACACAGTATTCAAGATGTGGGCGTACCATAGTTTTATACAGGGGGGCTGTGTCTACACTGGGCCACTTATTCCGGAAAATCAGCCGCTTTTCCAGAATAAGCTGCGAGCTGTCTACACTGGCCCTTGAATTTCCGGAAAAGCAACCATGCTCTACTGTACAAAATCAGCCGCTATTCCGGAAAAACTATTCTGCTCCCACTCGGGCATAAGTCCTTATTCCGGAACACTGTTCCAGAAAAGGGCCAGTGTAGACAGCCTAGTAGTCTTTTCCAGAAAAAAGCCCCGATCGCGAAAATGGCCAAATGGTCGTAGCCAAATTAGCCCCCGTCATACTGTATGTATAGTTGGGGTTATTTTTCCCGATGTGCATTTAGTTTCTCCGCAATGGCTTTATCGTCCTTGATTGCTCCTTTTATAGCTCGATCATCTAGGGACCCACAGGTTTTTTAGCAGGCTTCCTGCTTCTAATGTACTTAAAAAACATTTTGTTATTTCTTTCTGAGTTTTTGGCTAGCTGTTCCTCAAAATCTTTTTTTGCTTTTCTTATTGCATTTTTACACTTGATTTGACGGTGTTTATGTTCCTTTCTATTTATTTCACTAGGATTGGACTTCCACTTCTTAAAAGATGCCTTTTTGTCCCTCACTGCTTCTTTTACATGGTGGTTAAGCCACGGTGACACTTTTTTAGGTCATTAATACATTATTAATAGCTGTTTCACTGAGTTATGGGCAAACTTAGATGGTTCTAAGCAGGTCACTGGCACGATTTAGATGTGTTAAGCATATTTCTGGCATGCTTTTGATATATTAAAGATGGTTCTAAGCATGTCATTGGAAAGATTTAAATGTGCTATAGATGGTTGTTACCTATTTACACTCTGCAGTGATTATGACACTCTGCAATGGTTACTTAACCATTTTACAAACCCTCTATTAATGATCTATTAACCCTGTATAAACTATATCGAACAGTTTGGAGTAGCCAGAGCAGTCTTTTCCCTAACTGACAATAATTGGCTCCTGTGAACAATTCCCCCTCATCCCTGAGCGCCCCCTTGTGGCTGGGCACCAGGATGCAGTGATTAAAATCCCATAGTAAAGTGCAGTGTGTTTGCTTTTGCCCAATTTATGAAGAGATCAGATTATGCTGCATCAGTGACCTGTCCTCTTCATTATTTACCAGTCCCTGAATATTTGTGTCATCTGCAAACTTTGTTAGTGATGATTTTACGTTTTCTTCAAAGTCATCCATAAAATTCAAGCCAGAGACATACCGCTGAAAGTCTCCTCTTACGAGGTGTGGAGGGCCTTTGACTTCAGTGGGAGAGTAAGGACTCAGAACTTCTCAAGAGTCCGTTTGAAGGATGGGATCCCTTTATGTTACAGAGGAACAGGCTAAGGCTGGAGTGCAGAGACAAGACACTCAACACAAAGGTTCCCAGCTTGGCCTTCTGCCTCTGCTAGGGGAGGCAGCTGTTAAAAAACAATACTTAGGAGTTGGGGTGAATGGGAGGTTCTTCTCCCACCTTGATCACAGGACAGGTGTTGCCTGAGGCTACTCACATACTTGTAGCTTAACCCATGCTTAAGTGCTTTGCTGAACTGTATCTGAAATGTGTGCAAGGCTTAAGTAAGGGGAAGCTGCATCCTGCCCAACCAGCCAGGGGATGGAGAGCAGACTATCTGGTCTCACAGGCATGTTGCCGACAAAGCTCTATTTCAGAGCTGACTGACTGAGAGAAACCTGCAGCTCACACAGCTGATCCTCAGCTAACTGAGCAAGCTGGATTTTCCATGATAAACCTTGTGTGCTTCTGGATTCTGATGTGCTGTCAACTCCGTATGTCCTGGGGCAGGGGGAGGATCACACTCACTCTGTCATCAACCTGGAGGCTATTTCACCGAGGGTTCTTTTTTACCCAGAAAAAAGACAAACAGGGTTCAGTTTTCAAGGCAAGAAGAGACTGTGGTCAAGACCAGCTCAATTCTTTGTCTGCCAGCGAGTGTTCCCTGTAAGCTGAGCAGTTGGGTGGCCATCCAGTAGAGATTCAAATGCCACTCATCTGTTTAGCAGAGTGCCCATAGCCAGAAGCATGTGTTTATATTGGTGGTGCACATCTGCACTTGCTTCAGTGCATGTAACAAAATTTATTCCGCACATTGACAGACCAAAACATTAGAGGAAACATTGCTGGCAACCATGACTACAGCCATCTAGCAGTCATGTTAACAATGCAATCTGCTACATGATCTTCACCTTACCACAAAAGCATGTCTTTTAAACAGCAATGTGTCATGGTTACATTTCAGAGACTGGACAATGCATAGTGAGAGTCTGTCTTTTTATTCAGATCAAATGAATAATACTGCACCATTCTTTCTCTTTCAGACTTACTGCTCTGAGTCTGCCAGGTCAGAAGGAAGAGATCTAAGTCCATTGGCTGTTAGGTGAAGAACCTTGAGTTGAGACAAAACTCCCAATGTCCGGACGTCCTCAGGAGATAAATTATTGTAAGAAAGATCCAATATCTAGGGGAAATGTAAATAAAATTCCCACTATAGTAAAAAAACAAACTCTCACCTCTGCTAGAATTATTCATGATTTCCTATGTATATAAAATATTTTAAAATAATAATAAATAATTGATATTCAATGCAGGCCTGATTCTGTGAGGTGATAGGGACTCTCAACTTCCAGAGACTTCAGTGAGGGAGGAGGGTTCTCAATTTTTTGCAAGAAGAGCTAAGCAACGAATCCTTGATTAGATGTATCTGATATCTAAGACAATGCTCATATTGCAGACTGGAAAACTGAGGCACTGAGCAGTTCTTTGACTCACCGATTATTACATAGAACACCTCTGGCAGGGTCAGGAATAAAACCTAAATCTCCTTGCTCCCAATCTTGTGCTCTAAGACTATATTATCCTCCTTCCTCTAATCATGAGCGTACTTGGTTTAAAAGAACGACTGTAAAAAAATAGGCATGTGGCTTTAAACACTGACTAACAGTATCAAAAATGACATTTTCCCCACAACATTATCAGAAAAATCTCTTCAACATCCCTTATTAACAGTGTCTGAATAAAAGATGCTCAAAATTAGCTCTTCTGGGTATTCAAAAAAATTCTGAAGGCATCACCATCTCATTCACTAATTTCCAATATGGGTATCATATGTGAAATACTGACTAACACCTAGCCTAAAGTTACATTCGCTCTTGTCACCAATGGAGTATGTGAATCACATCTGTGCCCAAATGATAAAATTTTCATTTAATTCTTCATATTTTTGGTCCATATCTTCACCATTTTGCTCAGGTTTCAGTCACAATATCCACAATGAAGTCTAAATATCCTATTAAATAATGTTAATAACAAATACTCAGTAATAATGTTACACCTTGCTATGACAACTCTAAATGTGGGTGGGTAGGAAATGAGCTTGATTCTACCTTCTCTCTGATCTTACTTCCAAGTGTAGAAAGTCTCCAGCGCTGATTTTAATATTTCTTAATCCATTCAAGGAAAGTTCTAGTTCCCTTAGCCCAGAAAAGTTACGAAATGCTTCTACATGGATAAAAAAAAGAAAAAATGTTACACGAGAAATTAATTGTGTTGAAAGAACAACTGCCATCTTGCTGTGGTGCGGGAAAGATTGGGACCATGTTTTTCTAGGAGAGTAAAAACAAAACAGATTTTATTGGCAACAATCATTTATATGGGGTTGTTCTGAAATTCCTGCCTTTAAATACAAAGAAAGGAACCTAGCAAAAAGAGGGATCCAGCTCTCACTGAAAGCCAATGGGAAATGACCATCTAATATCCTCAGGCTGCCTTCATTAGTGCTGGTAAAAAGCACTGGCCTCTAAATCCTGAGAGGTGGCAGAACCCACCCAGCAACAAAACGCCTGCTTCCTCAGATGAATGACGGGGCAGCTCTTGGGACTTAGCTGAACATAGGGGACAAAAAAATGAACCAACAGGGATAAGGTGAAGATCATAGGGACAACATGAGAGAACCACAAAGAGACACCAAGCAGAGAACCCTGGCTTGACAACCCTGGAGACCAAAGTTCCCTGTTTATACAAACATCAGATACATCATGAGTAATCATAGAATCACAAAATACTAGAAATGGAAGGGACCTTGAGAGGTCATCAAGTCCCATCCCCTGCCCTCACAGCAGGACCAAGCACCATCTAAAGTCTAAACCATCCTTGACAGATATTTGTCTAACTTCCTCTTAAATATCTCCAATGATGGAGATTCCACAACCTCCCTAAGCAATTTACTCCAATGCTTAATTATCTTGACAGTTAGGAAGTTTTTCCTAATGTCCAACCCTAATTCTCCCTTGCTGCAATTTAAGCATTGAATAATAGCAGTGAAAGCCACACCGGATCTCAATCCTGACTTAGAGAGACCATCACTATGAGTCACTGGTCTCAATACTAATTCTATTGACATGTAACCATGTCTATTAGGAACTGGACTGAGGCCATCATAGTCACTTCACAGAAGGGCCAATGTACAGCGATCAGGCAGGAACAACTTTTAGTCATTACTCACGTGGGCAGCAGTTAAAGTGAAAAACTCTGATTCCCTATCCCTTGAGCTATCTAGTGCACCTTTCTGGAAAATGTTTCATGTTAATTTTCAGCATCACTTCCCAATATTCAGCAAAACAAAACAAACAAAACACTGACATGAAAGTGAGCTGCAAGCCTTTTTAAACTATCGAAAGAGGGTGTTTGGGCACCTAAAACAATCTATCCCACTAAGGATTAGGAGAGTCACAGGAGCGGAGGGTTCACATCGTCTTTTCTGGCTAAGTAAAGAATTGAGACTGCAATTTTATTTTATGGTGAGTCCTGGGAATTTGGGATGGCCTCCACATAGGTCACAGCTAGGACTCCAATCCTTCAATTAATAACACATGGAGTGTTACAGGTGGTCCTCCAGAGTGCTTTCAATGACTGGGCTGAGACCTACAGAGTTCAGGAACACAGGTTCACTTTCAATTAGGGTGGACAAACCTCCAGGATTGGCCTGGAGTCGCCAGGAATGAAAGACTGATTTTTAACTAAAGATTATGTTGTGTGATTAAATCTCCAGGAATACAGCCAACCACAATTGGCAACCCTATTTCTAACAAAATAATGACAGCCGTTGCTTCTCTTGTAATCCCCTCTCCTCCTGGGCCTGCCAGGAGCAATCCTGCATATCCCTAAATACGCCTGCAAATGCAGTGCCTACTGCCTTGGCAACATTGACCATGAATGAACCTGTCTCAATTCCAGCCCTGCTGCAGTCTTCATCTGTGCCTTCAGGTTGCTTCTTACATTGATGGCTACAATTCCCATCTGTGTAGCATCTCCAGCCCCCAACACTCCAGAATGTACAGATTACTGCTGATTCTCTCCCATGTATACAAGAAAGCATGGCAACATCATCCCATCCTGGGATCACTCCAGTGACTCCCAATGTATATTTCAGGACTCACCTCACAACTGCCATCTTTGTTTCTGAAACCTTGCACAAACTCCCATCATGCTGGGTGTTTAAATTCTTCTGGTGTGCTCCTTCACAGACTCCACCCATAAGAAGACCATCTTCGATCCCCCAATAATTTTACCTGACCGTCACTGTTTTCAGTTTCCCAAAGTTTTGCCGCATTTAAAGGTATGTCTAAACTGCAGGCATAGTTAGATTGGCATAGCTTGCCAACACCACCGAAAACGTTTTTTTTTTTTTTTCAAATTACAACAGCTATGTCAGCGGAATCACTCTTATGTCAATACAACCCGCAGTGTAGATGCGGTTATGTCAGCATAGCTATGCTGGGCAGGGGTGGGTTTGTCATGGCCCTGATAGACGGAGCTATGCTGATACACTTTTCAAGTGTACACTAAGCCTTACTTTTCCTCTGCCTGGCTAACCATCCATACGTCTATTCTCCCTGGCCTATCCTAGATATCTACCTGTCAGAATGACCCACCAGCTGGATTATATGCCCCAATGTTCTCTTATGCTCATGCTGTTGTGAAGCTAGTAAAGGTAACGGGTACAATGGAATGTAGGAACTGCAAGAGGAGATCAGATCCAAAGTCCTCCCAGTCCAATAGCTGGTCTTGGCCAATGGCCAATGGCAGATGGTTCAAATAAGGTGTAAGAGTCCCACTATAGGCAGTTGTAAGGCAATCTGTCCCCACATTAAGTCTCATCCTGATCAGAGATACATGCTTAAAATCGTGTAGCATGAGGTTCAATATCTCTTCCAAAACATTATAGTTAATTATACCTCTGGAAATTCTTGATATTACTGATGAACACATTTGAAAGAAAATATAAGCCACACTCCATTCAATGCAATCTCTGCATTTAAGCCTGGCTCATTGGTTAACCTTCATGGTTACACGCAGTCCCCCCCATCCCCACACTGCTGCTTCTGTATCAGAGGCAGCAGTGCAGGAAGTAGGTGGGAGCTGGTTCACGCTGGGAGCCGGTTTTTAACCGGATAACTAATTAAGTGGGATTTTACATCCCTACGTGATACTGGCTTCCTTTGTACAATGCTATGACATCTACTAATCCATGTTAGTCTGTATTGGTAAAAACAACTAACAGTTCTGTGGCACCTTAAAGATTAACACATTTATTTTTATTGCCAAGTTTAATACCACATCTAACAAATTGGGCTCCAATCCAGAAAAGCTTAAGCCCAAATAAATTTGTTAGTCTTTAAGTTGTCACAGGACTCCTTGCTGGCTTCCTGTAAGAACTAGGCATTATCAGAATTATAATAAGAACTGCTACAAGGAAACGTACTGAACAGTGGGGAGAAATTCTCCTGTGTAAAGGTGACACGTGTATTCTTTTTTAAAACCTATTTGAAAGATTTTAGCCAAAAGCTAAAGATGCTTAGTTTCCCTGTATCGTGCCTGTATCTATGAGATGCATCTGCATTTCAGCAGTGTGCATCCTTACCTAATGTCAACAGGTTTTCTGTAGCATTGATATACGCGACAGAATCAAACTGCTCAAAGTCATCTTCTTTAGCCTGATAAAAGAAAGAAAAAAAAGCAAGTGTACCTATCTGTTTTGAAATAGCTGTGTCTTTTCTTGTTGCAACCAAGCGGTAGCACTTCCCCGTATTTGTTTCCCACTGTCCTAATGTGCATTCTAAAAATGGGCAGCAAGTCTCTGAGGGTCTGTCTTCACTGTAGAATTAACATGGGTGATTAATTGCTCCACGTCCTTATATGAATGTAAAAAAAAAAAAAAAAAAAAAAAAATCACATTTAAAATATTAACCAGTTAACAGTCTTGCTGGGCTGGAGTACCCCCCACCCATGGCATGGCGTGGTGGGCCCACTCGGCTGCTCAGGCCAGGCCAGGCACCAGTTATCTAGTTACCCCAATAAGCATGCCAGTAAGGCAATGCTCACCCGGTAACCATGTAACAGATTACCCCTTTACATTCCATGGGTATGTCTACACTACCCTCCTAGTTCGAACGAGGAGGGTAATGTAGGCATACCGCACTTGCAAATGAAGCCCGGGATTTGAATTTCCCGGGCTTCATTTGCATAAGCGGGGAGCCGCCATTTTTAAAACCCCGTTGGTTCGAACCTCATGCAGCGCGGCTACACGGGGCACGAACTAGGTAGTTCGAACTAGGCTTCCTAGTTCGAACTACCGTTACTCCTCATTCCCCCAACATGTTGAGAATCACTGAGCTATACTCCAGGTGCGTGGCTGTGTGGCCTGGTTGCAGGGGGACGCAGGGTCTGCATTCACACACACATACGGCCACTCATGGCTAACACAGGGTATGTCTACACTACCCCCCTAGTTCGAACTGGGGGGGGGAGGGGTAATGTAGTCATACGGAGTTGTAAATGAAGCCCGGGATTTGAATTTCCTGGGCTTCATTTGCATGAAGCCGGTCGGCGCCATTTTTAAATGCCGGCTAGTTCGGACTCCGTGCCGCGCGGCTACACTATCCGAACTAGCTGTACGCCTTGTTCCACTAGCCTAATCCGAACTAGCTAGTCTGTGCCGCGTGTAGCCGCATGGCACGGAGTCCAAACTAGCCGGCATTTAAAAATGGCGCCGGCCGGCTTCATGCAAATGAAGCCCGGGAAATTCAAATCCCGGGCTTCATTTGCAACTCCGTATGACTACATTATCCCCCCTAGTTCGAACTAGGGGGGTAGTGTAGACATACTCACATGTGGAGAACCACCAGAAGTCCTAAGAGACCTTCACTGTGGGTATCTCCTACTTACCGAGACCAGATTCTTGTTGCTTATATCCACAGAGCACAGATCTGAAGGGATCTTCACACAATGGAGCTGAATCTAGGAACACAAACCAAAGGGTTAGCTTCAGCCCTGCAGCCTAGCTAGGCAGCTCCAACTGTTCAGCGTAGGCTCAGGACAAGCAGAAACAGGACTGCCTGGGTTTATTATCTGGCTGATGACTCGAGGACAAGGGCCTGCTCTCACAGAGGAGCTGCAGGCACACGCTGCAGCAATGCGAGCTCTACAAAGGGTGCGCTCCTGCTGCAGCATGATCCAGAGAGGAGCCTGTACAAAAGGCTAACCTCCCCTCACAGCACCCATACCCTGGCTGCCCAGGATGCGCCCTTCAGCCTTCACTGGACAGGGGACAGGGCTCACTGTGCTGCCCTCTGACCTGCCCCATGGCACGAACAGTATGGAGGGGATAGAGGGAGCTCTATGGATCAAAGCCAGTCTCTGCCTAGGGTAATGCTTGGGAGGTAGCTGTAGGACTGTCCTAAGGGCTCCCTACCATCACCAACCCAGCCTCTCATGACAGCAGAATAACCAGGTTAAAAAAAGATGTAGCCAATGCCACCTAGTGATCCTTGGCTTAGAGGCTGGGCTTTTGAAGCCACTATCAACCAGCACCAAATATTGTTCAAGGGATCTTAAAACTACCTTTGAGAGCACACTGGGAGCTGCACAAAGCAGACTTTGGGTCCATGACAGTAGATTTTGTTAACATAAACATCGGGGGTGTCGGTAGCTCTAATGGGACTCAAATGATCCAAGGCAGGCGTTCTCTGATTTCTGTTTATATAGGTAACTTTCTCCAGGAGAGTCCAGGCTTCAGGTTAATTTGCTCCCCACAGATAAAGTTTATTGTTTCTTATTTTCTGTCAAGATCACCCCTCTGTACTCCAATGGGAATCCCAGTAACACCTGATAGGAAACATTTCAGAGCCATAGTCTGATGCACCAGAAAAGATGGTAGATCCAAATAGAATATGGAAACTCGTGGACGATATGGCCAGAACCAGAAAAGAATCCAGAGCAGTTTAACATTTTGGGAGCCAGGAAGCTACTCTGACAGAGAAGCTCCATTGGGCATTCCCTGGAATACTGCAAGAGTCCGACACCAAATTCATCCAGTGCTACAGGATGCATCAGTGACCTCCCAATCACTGAGAAGAAAATTCAAAAGAGCTCCCAAGACAAAAACAAACTGTTCTATATCGGCTGCAACCTTGAAAGAACTCACTATCTGTGGGAAGCTGAACCACAATCAAAAAGATGGCTGGAAATCAAGATAAAGTACAGGAAAGCCTGGATATGTTATTGCCATTCACGAGAATGGGATGAGACTTGCACTGTAGAGTGACTTATCAGGCATACTGTGGCATCCGTCCCTGGTGCCTCAATGTCAAATGTACCAGAGCAAATCGGGTATCATTCTTCTGTTGATCTTTACGCAGCTAAGCTACAGAAGACCAAGCCAAAGAAAACGTCTGGTGAGTATATGAGCTGTTCAAGGGATAAGCTCTCAACCCGAACTGAACGGATATTAATGAATGATCTAAAATATTTACTGTAATGGTTTCCTGTCTGCATTTATCAAAGGTAGTGCAAAAAGACCTGCTCCTACTTGCAGCCTGGTTTAGGCAGAGTGAAAATCACAATCTAAAATACAGTTAAAATAAAAGGAAGAACAGTCCCCTTGGGGTTCACACAGGCTCAGAGATCCACCCACATGGAGTAACTTGAAGGATCATGGCCACATAAAGACAAGGGATATAAAGGTGAATGGAACATTATTTTGAGGTATATATCAGATCAGATGCTTAGCTGTAGAGACTTGTGCCAGTGTGGACAGAGCTGCGTCGGTCACCAGGATCAGGGAGGAAATTTTCCCCTGCATATCACACCAGTGGGAATCCTAAACATTTTTGGCTCTCACAGGATTATCCAGCAGGGGCCCACCATTAAGAGGAAGTGGGCTTATCTCACACAGTCTTAATTCCTGCAATGAATGTACACATGGTTATATTTCCAGTCTTTTTAAAAAAATATTTTATATGGAATAACCTATGTTTGGAAACCCATTTAATATGTTGGTCCAGCCAAGGAAGGTAAGAAACTAGATTAAGTTCTGCCATGGCTCTGATTGTTCCCAAAAGTTACAGGTTTAATCAGATCCCTGATATTAAGGGCTTGTCTGTACACAGAGTTATTCCAGAATAGCTGTTCTGCTTTCAGTTCACATACTACTTTATTCTAGAATAATTTGCATGTGTAGAAAAGCCCCAACGCACATATGTGTATATACAATATGTAATGCAGTCCTTTGGGGTACTGAGGGAATAAGCCATTGATACATAGTTTGAGGTCATTTAAATCTGACATTTGGGCTATGTCTAGACTGCAGGCTTCTTTCGAAAGAGGCTCTTTCGAAAGCATCTTTCGAAAGAGCCTCTTTCAAAAGATCGCGTCTAGACTGCAGGCGGATCTTTCGAAAGAGAAATCCGCTTTTTCGAAAGAGAGCACCCAGCGAGTCTGGATGCTCTCTTTCGAAGACGGCCTCTTTACATTGAAGAACACCTTCCTTCGAAAGAGGAACTTTCGAAGGAAGGCGTTCTTCCTCGTGAAACGAGGTTTACCGCCATCGAAAGAAAAGCTGCGTTCTTTCGAAATAATTTCGAAAGAACGCGGCTTGAGTCTGGACGCAGGGGACGTTTTTTCGGGAAAAGGCTACTTTTCCCGAAAAAACCCCTGAGTCTGGACACGGCCTTGGTAACACTATACTGCTGTTCGGTAATATGCTAGGAAAAGGAAGCAAGCGGGGGTAAGGAACCCCACCCCAGCCAAAGAACCCGTAGCATTAGCAGCACCAGGCGGTGAATGGGGAGACCCTACCCCAGCAAGGGAATCCTTGGTGTCAACCAGGCCAGGCGGCTAATGAGGAGCTCTGCCCCAGCTGGGGGACTCACTGCAGCAGCGGGGCCAGGCAGCAGCTAGGCAGTCCTGGACCAGAGAACCCTGGGAAACCCCCAGCAGAAGCAGGACAGGCCCTGGCAGTGGGGCCAGTGGTGGCCCTGGCTGGGGAACTCCAACATTATTTGGGCCAGGAAACCTGGGAAATCCCCAGTGGCAGTGGGGTTAGGGTGGCCAGGTGGCCAGAGAATTCCCTGGCATCACTAGGGCCAGGCGGGGCCGGGGAACTCCAGCCAGATATCCCATTCCTGGCGGCACCAGGGCCAGGTGGCAACAGGGAAGTCTTGGCCAGGAAGCCTGGCAACTGGGCAGATGGCTTCTGAGCGGGGTTGTCAGCAGCTGGGTGGCCCCAGGGAACCCTGCCGGCAGCAGGGTGGGAGCCCTAGCCTTGGGAGCCTGGGAGCGGGGCAGCCAGTAGGGAAGCATTGATCTTACCTGGCCTGGCAAACTCCATGGATTGGGACTGCTAAGGTCCCGAGGGTGCCGAACCAGGGAGATCCAACCTGTTTTCAGTTATGCACAGGAACATTCCTTTGCTAGCAAACATTACAGAGTTTATTCCTTGTTAGTTCTGTGTTGTGTTAATGCGTTTATAAAATTCTTAGTGAAGGCTGGTCAATCATTTGTGTGTGGAAAACTGGGGTGTAAACTGATAATGCAGTAGCCTGCCCGATACTAACTGGCCATGTGGACCCTGCTACTGAGAGCTAAAAGTTCCATAGTGTGCTTTGATCCCTCAGTTGCTAAGGAGTTAATGCACTGTAGATACACCTCAATTTACCACATTCTATCTGTATAGAGAAGCCCTGAGTGATTTTTTAGTGACAACTGAATTTAAAAATAGAAAAAAAAGACTTGGGATATTTTGCAGTGAGAGTCACTGTTTATAATAATAAAACAAACAAATATTTTGCAGTAGTCATCTGCCTTCCTGTTTCTTTAAGGTCTGAAGTTACATGTTTACAAAGCACAGAGTCCGTATCACATCCCGTGAAATCATTAAAAGTTAAGACTTTGCAAACCAGCTGGATTGTCATTTCTTTCTTCTAGTGAGCAACGTGTATCATGACCTGTCCCTGTCTGCTTGGTTCTACAGATACCCCCTGCAAGTCTCTGCAAATGAAGAAGCATAAGAATTTTCCCTCTGTCTCCTATGTCTGAACTCATCTCATAAGGAGCTTTAAAAGAAGACATGTCTGATCAGCTGGCAGTAATTGCTAATATATGGGGATCATGTATTGCTGTAGAGTAGAGATGTAATAGTGTAGTCGACTAACTGATTAACCAATAAGCAAAGGCTTACAGGTTAATGTTACAGACTATAAGCCCCCCGCCAGCAAATTTAGCAGGCAGGCCAGCAGCCCGGCTCAGTCCTGACTTGCAATGGGTCTGGGACCTACCCTTGCTACAGCTCTGCATTTAAAGTGTATTAGGAACTGGGCAGGCAGGCAGCCTGGCTCAGTTCCAACTTGTGCCAGGTCTAGGAGCTCAGACCCCCACTAAACAGTGGCTGCTGCCACCCCACACTGCTGCCTCTTTATCAGAGGCAGCAGCAGAGGGCAACAGGGAGCCGGTCTGCAAGGGGAGCTGGTTTTTAAACTGGCTCCCCTCACGGACTGGCTCTCACCTGGCACCCCACTCTGCCGCCTCTGATACAGAGGCAGCAGTGTGGAGTGGCAGGGGGCTCTGTGAGAGTGAGGCTGGAGCGCACATGCTGCCAGTCCCACCCCTAGAGACTACAGAATAGTCGACTAACCGATAAGAATTCATGAGGTTACTTGACTATTCAATTAACCGATATTTAATGTCCCTACTGTAGAGGTTGAGTATTTGTAGCAAACTGGCTTCAGAAATATCAGACTAATTTCTTAACATTATTAACATGTTTTCTGGGTGATGAAAACAATGCAGGCCTTTATATCACACAGTGCATATGAAATTAGATAGGAATGCGGTGTGATAGAGCTTTGTGTGAGACCAGCATTCATGGTATTTTGGTTCAGAAGTTATGCACCAGGTATTACCATTAGAATAGACTGGGAGGAAGGGCATGGATTAACAAGTCAGAGTGCTCTTTGGATGAGAGAGGGTTTTGTAACTGAGAAGGGAGAGAAGGGAACTTTCCTGTGGAACAGCTAAAATATGGACTAAGGGAAGCAGATATGTTGGAAGGAATGGGAGGCTGTGAAGAAGGCCTGAAGGCTTCGTCTAGATTGGCATGATTTTCCAGAAATGCTTTTAACAGAAAAGTTTCCCGTTAAAAACATTTTCAGAACAGAGCGTCTAGATTGGCACGGACGCTTTTCCGCAAAAGCACTTTTTGTGGAAAAGCATCTGTGCCAATCTAGACGTGCTTTTCCACAAAAAAGCCCCGATTGCCATTTTCGCGATTGGGGCTTTTTTGCGGAAAACAAATCTGAGCTGTCTACGCTGGCCCTTTTGCGCAAAACCTGCGCAAAAGGGACTTTTGCCTGAACGGGAGCAGCATAGTATTTCCACAAGAAGCACTGATTTCAAACAGTAGGAAGTCAGTGTTCTTGCGAAAATTCAAGCGGACAGTGTAGACAGCTGGCAAGTTTTTCCGGAAAAGCGGCTGATTTTCTGGAAAAACTGGCCAGTCTAGACACAGCCGAAGAGATCAGCGCTCGCACCGGCTTCTCTTTAAAAATGGAGAGTGGCAGTGAGCAGGGGTTTGTGTTTGTGCTGAGACCCAGGACTAGGGATTCAACCAGCATCCTCTCCTGCTGGCTTCCCTTTAAAAATGCAGGGGGAGTGAAATGAGCGAGTAGTTGATAGTGCTACCCGATAAGCTCCTGCTTATCGACTACTTCTTTACATCCTTAATATGAGCATTTGTCTTGACTTTTTTTCAAATGGATTTTGCAGCCCTCCCAGTAGTAGAGAATTCCAAATTTTATTTTTTAGTTGTATTGTAGTAGCACCATAGTCCCATTGTGCTGTGGAGAACAAAGCGAGTCTCTAGCCCAAAAAGTTTACAATCTAAGTAACATTTGACTTGTGTCTGCATGTACTGCCACTGAAATGAAATTACTTATTGTGTGGAAGATGGCAACAATCAGACCACCGCTAAACAGCAGGGGCAGCAGAGAAACTTGGCTATAGATATAAGGACAAGTCCCTAACTCTTCCAAAAATTGCCACTGAATCTATACAGAAGAAAGAGAACCCCTGGGCTTTTAAGGAGTCACCTGTGTGACCCACACAGCCTGAATGGTCTAAACCTTAAGATAAAAGGACAAATTGACCCAGTGCTAATGGAACCTGTGGTAACCTCATCATTCAGTTAAGTTTTCACTCACCAGAAATGGCCCATCTAAGATATTCTCTTGAACAGTTTCATCTGTGTATCCATGGTGCTGGAGTTCTGACACATACTGTGGAGTTGTCTGTACTTTCTCTTGAAGGGATTTTGCACAGATCACTGCTTCAAATGTAGTCTTCTGAGCAGCTCTGTGAGCCACCAGCCAGTGACCAGCCCCTGGAATAAGGAAGTACAAGATTTTAATAGACATCAGAATAGGCAAACAATCTTTAGAATGTATTGTTTGTGCAGCACCAACTAGACACTTTGGCATTTGCTCTGATATAAAACATGGCTGAATCACTGGTTTTTAAAAATGATCTGTTTATAAAATATTTAAATGTACAATAACGAGAAGGCATCTGTATTGTCAGATAAGGACAAAAATATCAAGGCTGCAGTCAGAAACACAGAAAAGCAGAATTTTACTACTGTTTTTAAATAAAATCTGATTTGTTTCTGTAAAATTTCTAAATATTTCATGGATATCAACTCAGCCAGAACAATTCCACAAAATATATAGGATGAAGCTAAAACGTGCTGCTCCCTGCATCTCTGACTGCAACTCTATTGTTCCTGTCCTACTCTGTCATAAGGCTGTGCTTCCTATTAGCATTCTCATTAACATGAAGCCCTAGAGATGATACAACTGTCTGCTTTGCTGAGGTGATGTTTTGGAACATTTTCAGGTACGTTTAAACATAGTTTTAGAATGAACTCATTTACATTACAAATTCTGATTATTGTTGAGTGTCTTATGATAACATCTAAGAGCTCCAGTCCTGGACACAAACACAAAACAAAAAGATGGCTCTGCCCAAAAGACTTCACGGTCCAAGGTTTAGATGTGCCCTTAAGGCACAGCCCCTAATTGCACAGATTTGCACTATCCCAAGGACAGCTGGAAAAGGAGTTTTTTACTCCATGGTTGCATCCCCGGTACAGAATCAAACAATTAGTAAATGAATACATAAGCCATAGGGATGTTAGAAATTGTTTATTTTAGTAATAGTGTACCCATAAGAATTCTTAGTGGTTACACAGTTACTAAAATTCTCCCCCCATCCTAGGGAGGGGCTGGCAGCCAGTGCGCTCTCAGCTCCTGGCCCTACTCCTGGGGAGCCCTCTGCCACTCCACACTGCTGCTTTTGTATCAGAGGCAGCAGGGCAGGGTGACAGGTGGGAACCAGTCTGCAAGGGGAGCCAATTTAAAAATCAGCTCCCCACATAGACTAGCCCCCATCTGCTGTCTCTCTTTGGGGGGGCTGAGCTCCCTGTGGACAGAGGCTGCTCTAGCATCCCATGGTGCAGCCTCTCTCTGCAGGGAGCCCTGGCCAGCTGGGACAGAGGGTGCTCCACAGCAGCACATGGTGGCAGGCATGATCCTCATTGAAAACTCGGACCAGCGGTCCGGGACTGAGCCAGCCTGCCAGTCCAAGTTTTAAATGCAGAGCACACAGGTAAGGGGGGTTGCTGCGGTTAACTGGGACCAGTAACCAATAAGCAATTGCTTATCAGTTAAACGGTACGCCGACTAGCCGCTTACATCCCTATTAAGCCAGCACTAGTGCATGCGTCAACAGTACGATGTGTTAAGTAATCACGCTGTTGGAGACGCAGTTTTTCCCTGCACATATATTCTAGAGCTGTTCTGCACCACTGCAGTTGCATTGTCATCTGGATACATAAGAATAGTCAGTACTGTTCTCTGAAGCAGTGGCTTATGGGAGATTTCAAAAGGCCTCCTAAGTGTCAAGCAGGAGAATTAAAGAAAAATAGGTCACATATTTTCCTGAGAAACTCCCATAAATTTCCAAGAAACAGTGTCATTTCCAAGTCCTTTTCCCAGTGTACCTGCATCTCAATTATTTTTCAAAAGCTCCAGCAAAAACCTTTCTGACTAAGCAAAAAGCCAACGGCGAGTATTGTTCTTGACCTCAATTTGGCAAAAAGGACTTGCAAATGGTTCTATTTCTTGGAATCTTGTGTGGCTTTCCCAGGAAATAGTTTGATTTCTCCCACAATTCCCTGAGCTCCCACAAGGCCTTTTGAAATCTCACAGAAACCACTGTTTCAGGAAGCCATATTGGGAACTGTGAAAAAGACAACCACCGTACAACGCAACTGACATGGAATAATCTTGTGCAAGTGTGGATGCAAGGTAAAACGTAGAAGTGCATGAATAATGTTGGATACATTGCACCACTACTACTTATCCTTATGATGTCCCATCTGTTCAATTACTAATGGTCTGCTCCTTGGCCAAACACAGCCTTAAAATGTTCACACATGACAAGACTAAGCAAGTCTTATAGGCACATATTAACAAATACATGTGTCATGAAAAATGGGTTATTTTCTTTGGTCTCTCCCCTTCCACCAAACCATTACAGTGACCCGTTACACTTGAGTTACTTCTAATTGGATTGTCATCACAGAAAGTATCACATTTAATCAAATCCAGCTTGGTGTAAGCGGGTGCAGTTCTCATAAAAGCCACTTACACCAGGGCTGAATTTGGCCCAGTGGCTTTTCCTACATTGAGTGCATGCAGACGTACAAAGTTTTGAGTCTGAATAAAATCCAGCTCTTAAAGCATAGGGGAGCAAACTATTCACTACAGGCATCATCTGCCCTGACAAACTTTTTTATCAAGCCCTCAAACTGCCGCCGGGGAGCAGGATCAGGGGCTTGCCCCACTCTGCCTGCACAGCGTTTCCCAATCCCTGACTCACAATTCTTCCACCTTCTGGCATATAGCAGAGCCATGCTTCATAAGCATGACTTCTCTGCACTGTTTCTGGGATCAGATCCCCATCCCTGCACAGCCACTCTCCTCCCCCCACAAGTGGCAGAGCACCCAATCCCCTCCTGGTCTCCTATGGCCCCACCCTTGAGAGCCATACCAAAATGCAACTCTCAGGCTAAAAAGTTTGTCCATCCCTGTTTTTAAAACATATATTTTAACATATGGTGGTGAAGAGACACCAAAAGTCTAGAACAGGGGTGGGGAACCTAAGGCCCAGGCATTGGATATGGCCCCCAGCTTGCCTGGATCTGGCCCTCAAAGCTCGAGGCTCCCCCCACAGCATTAATAGAATCATAGAACTGGAAGAGACCTCAGAAGGTCATCAAGTACAGCCCCCTGCTCTAGGCAGGACCAATTCCAACTAAATCAACCCGGCCAGGGCTTTGTCAAGCTGAGACTTAAACACCTCTAGGGATGGAGACTCCACTACTTCCCTAGGTAACCCATTCCAGTGCTTCACCACTCTCCTAGTGAAATAGTTTTTCCTAATATCGAACCTTGACCTCTCCCACCACAACTTGAGACCATTGCTCCTTGTTCTGCCATCTGTCACTACTGAGAACAGCCTCTCTCCATCCTCTTTGGAACCTCCCTTCAGGAAGTTGAAGGCTGCTATCAAACCCCCCCTCACTCTTCGCTTCTGCAGACTAAATAGACCCAACTCCCTCAGCCTCTTCTCATATGTCATATGCTCCAGCCCCCTAATCATTTTGGTTGCCCTCCGCTGGACCCTCTCCAATGCATCCACATCCTTTTTGCAGTGGGGGGCCCAGAACTGGACACAATACTCCAGATGCGGCCTCACCAAAGCCGAATAAAGGGGAATAATGACATCTCTGGATCTGCTGGCAATGCTCCTCTTAATGCAACCTAATATGCCATTAGCCTTCTTGGCTACAAGGGCACACTGTTGACTCATATCTAGCTTCTCATCCACTGTAACCCCCAGGTCCTTTTCTGCAGAACTACTACTTAACCGGTTAGTCCCCAGCTTGTAACTATGCTTGGGATTCTTCCGTCCCAAGTGCAGGACTTTACACTTGTCCTTGTTGAACCTCATCAGATTTCTTGTGGCCCAATCCTCCAGTTTGTCTAAGTCATTCTGTACCCTATCTCTGCCCTTAAGCGTATCTACCTCTCCCCCCAGCCTAGTGTCATCTGCAAACTTGCTGAGGGTGCAATCCATCCCCTCATCCAGATCATTAATAAAGACATTGAACAAAACCGGTCCTAGAACCGAACCTTGGGGCACTCCGCTAGAAACCGACCGCCATCCTGACATCGAGCCATTGATCACTACCCGCCTGGCCCGGCCTTCTAGCCATCTTTCTATCCATCTTACCGTCCATTTATCCAATCCACAATCCCTTAACTTGCTGGCAGGAATATTGTGGGAGACCGTATCAAAAGCCTTGCTAAAGTCAAGGTACATAACATCCACTGACTTCCCCATGTCCACGGAGCCAGTTACTTCATCATAGAAGCTAATCAGATTGGTCAGGCACGACTTGCCCTTCGTGAGTCCATGCTGTCTATTCCTAATCACTTTCCTCTCATCCAAGTGCCTCAATATGGATTCCTTAAGGATCCCTTCCATGATTTTTCCAGGAACCGAGGTAAGACTGACCGGCCTATAGTTCCCTGGATCATCCTTCTTCCCTTTTTTGAAGATGGGCACTACATTTGCCTTTTTCCAGTCATCCAGGATTTCTCCCGATCTCCACGACTTTTCAAAGATAATAGCCAAAGGCTCCACAATGACATTTGCCAACTCCCTCAGTACCCTCGGATGCACTAAGTCCGGACCCATGGATTTATGTACGTTTAGCTTTTCTAAATAGTTCCTAACCTATTTCTTTACCCACCACGGGCTGTCCATCTTCATACCATCTTGCGTCACTTGGCGCAGAAGTCCAGGAGCCGACCTTGTCCGTGAATACAGAGGCAAAGAAAGCGTTGAGTACTTCAGCTTTCCCCACATCATCTGTCACTAGGTTACCTCCTTCATCTTTTAGGGGCCACACACCCTCTCTGATCACCTTCTTCTTGTTAACATGCCTGTAGAAACCTTTCTTGTTATCCTTCACATCCTTAGCCAGTCGCAATTCCATTTGCGCTTTCGCCTTCCTGATAACCCCCCGGCATTCTCGAGCTATACCTTTAAACTCCTCTCTGGTCATTTGTCCAAGTTTCCACTCTTTGTAAGATTCCTTTTTGTGCTTAAGTTCACCAAGGATTTCCCCTGTAAGCCAGTCCGGTCTCCTACCATGTTTGCCTCTCTTGCTACTCGTCGGGATGGTTTCTTTCTGTGCATTCAATAAGGCTTCTTTAAAATACTGCCAGCTGTCCTGGACTCCTTTCCCCTTCATGTTAACATCCCAGGGGATTCTGCCCATCAGATCTCGGAGGGAATCAAAATCTGCTTTTTTGAAGTCCAAGGTGTGTATTTTACTACTCTCTTTTCTTCCTTTGGTCAGGATCCTGAAATCTATCATCTCATGATCACTGCTTCCCAGGTTGTAACCCACCTCCACTTCCCCTATTAGTTCCTCCCTGTTTGTGAGCAGAAGGTCAAGCTGTGCACGGCCCCTGGTCGGATCCTTCAGCACCTGTGTCAAGAAGTTATCCCCAACGTTCTCCAAAAACTTCCTGGATTGCCTGTGTACTGCCGTATTGGTTTCCCAGCAGATGTCAGGGTGATTAAAGTCCCCCATGAGAACCAGGGCCTGCGATCTGGAAGCTTCGCTCAATTGTCCGAAGAAAGCCTCATCTACCTCATCCACCTGATTCGGTGGCCTGTAGCAAACACCAACCACAACATCAATGCTGTTGTTTGCTCCTTTAAACTTAACCCATAGACTCTCAACAGGTTTTTCTTCCTCTTTATACTGGAGTTCAGAGCAATCGTAGTGCTCTCTTGCGTATAGTGCAACTCCTCCTCCTTTTCTCCCCTGCCTGTTGTTCCTGAACAGTCTATACCCTTCCATGACAGCGCTCCAGTCATGCGAGTCATCCCACCAAGTCTCTGTTATCCCAATTAAATCATATTTCTTGGCCTGGGCCAGGGCCTCCAGCTCTTCCTGTTTGTTGCCCAGGCTTCTCGCATTAGTGTACAAACACTTCAGGTAACCAGTTGATCGTCCTATCTTCTCCATTCGAAACATGGGTCCTCCTTTCTTGCCCCTTCCTCTCTGCATTTCTTCCCGGTATCGGACTTTCCCACTCCCCTCAGGGTTTTGGTCACCATCCCCCGACGAACCTAGTTTAAAGCCCTCCTCACTAGGTTTGCAAGCCTGCCCGCGAAGATGCTCCTTCCTCTCTTTGTTAGGTGGATCCCATCTCTTCCTAACAATCCTTGCACCCGGAACAGAGTCCCATGGTCGAAGAAACCAAAGCCCTCTCTGCGACACCATCTGCGCAACCACGCATTTACGTCCTCAATTCGACGATCCCTGCCCAGTCCTTTCCCTTCAACAGGGAGGATGGAGGAGAATACCACTTGCGCTCCAAATTCTTGGATCCTTCTTCCTAGCGCTACATAATCTGCAGTAACACGCTCAAGATCATTCTTGGCCATATCATTAGTTCCCACGTGGAGCAGCAGGAAGGGGTAGTGATCCGAAGGTTTGATCAGCTTGGTAAGCCTCTTAGTGACATCCTGAATGTGAGCTCCCGGTAAGCAGCACACCTCTCGAGATTCCAGGTCCGGACGGCAGAGGGATGGCTCAGTCCCTCTTAGAAGGGAGTCCCCGACCACCACCACCCGTCGTTTCCTTTTGGGCGTGGTGGCCGTGGAACCCCCATCCGTAGGACTACGCATCCCATGCCTTCCAGTAGATGGTGTTCCCTTCGGGTTTCTTCCTTGTGAGGTCCCTTCCAGAGCTTTCAGCACTGCAGAGCCTGTGGAGAGAGCTTGAAAGCGATTGCTTACCTCTATAGCATCAGGGGATTCCCGTGCTGGCCTTTTTCCCCTTCTAGAAGTTACATGCTGCCAGTTCTCTTCTTGATCATGTACTGCCCTCTCTGGCTCTTCTGCCTGCCGTGCTTGAAGGATTAAATGCTGCCTTCTATCGAGGAAGTCTTCATCCTCCCTGATCGAGTGTAGGGTCGACACTTGGGCCTCCAGTCCTCTAATCTTCTCTTCCAAAATGTCGACCAGCTTGCACTTGGTGCAGATGAAATCCATTCTTTCTTCCGGGAGGAAGACAAACATGGCACACGCTGTGCAGGTAACAACAGCAGACCCATCACCAACCATCGCTGCTGTCCTGGAAAAGGGATTTAAAAAGAAAGGCAAGAGAACCTCCCGCCCTTCCCTCTCCCCTCTCAAACTCCCTCTCAAAACTCCCTGTTAGCAATCACCTGTTCGCAAGCTCCTTGGTCACTTGCCCACTGCCTTATAAAGCCCCTCCCCCTACCAAGGCTCAGCCAATCAGCAGAGGCGTCTAGAATTCAAACTTTAATTAGAAGCCAACCGTTTCCACCTGCCAATCACAACCAATCACAGCACAAACTCCATCAAGGGGAGGGGGAGGGCAGAGGGGAGGTGGGAAAAAAAAAGCCTCACTCTCAAACACAGGGTAAAATAAATAAATAAATAAATAAATAAAACAAAAAAGAACACACACCACCACACACCAAACAAACACAAGCTCAGCACACAGTAAGAAAGCCCCAATAACAAAACACACTTCCCTCAAGAGTCCTGTATCTGCTTCTCCTTCCCCTGGAGAACTCCCTCTCAAAACTCCCTGTTAGCAATCACCCACGCTGGTGCTCCAGCCCACCTACCCCTGCCATGGAGCTGTGACACAAAATCTACAAGCCCGGGCCCCCTATGCTCTGGTGTGCAAGGGGAATGTGGGGAGTGTCTTTTTTCTTCTCAGTGAGGGGCCATGTCAGTGAGGGATTTGGGGTTTTTTGTTTGGTTTTGTTTCTCACTTGTGTGTGGCCCCTGACTGATTTTTCTGTGGGTCAGCGGCCCACAACCCAAAAAAGGTTCCCTACCCCTGGAAGGCTAGGTTCTGAAGTGGTGTAAGTCAGTGTAGCTTCACTGAAAATAATGGAACCGCACTCATTTATACCAGCTTAAGATCTGGCCCCAAGCACTTAACTGGAGTTCTATAGAATTTGACATGGTATTATACTGTGGGGTGATAAAGTTATTAGTAGTCAAAACAAAAGTTACCTTCTTCACTTGTCCGCAAAATGTTTCTGGCAGGAAAGCAGTTGGTTGCATAACTTTTTCCATTGTCCAGTTTATACAGTGTAGCCATATTGTCTGCAGAGTTACTAAGAAGATCAAGGCACAAATAAACTAATTAACTCTTTCACCGGTCCTTTCACTAGTACAGCTAACAATGCTACTCAAAGCACTGAACAGAGGTTAGTTAGTTAATCCTCAAAACAATCTTGTGAGTGGGACAGAGTAGCCTGCACTACTCACATACAAGGGAAACAGAGATGGAGAGATTACAGCTAAAATGTTCAAACATGAGTGCCAAAATATAGGCAGCTAAATGCATCTTTTAAATATCAGAATATATTTGCTTGACTCGGGACAGAATACAATTCCCATTATTTTTCTGCTTTAACAATCATCCTCACATTTCTTACCCCTTTCCTATGTTATGTTCATGTTCGGAGGCCTTGAGCAGGATACACAGACCCGTGTTTCAAACCCTGGGAGTCAGATATTAAGCACTTAAGTCCATATTTAGGCACCCTGAATAAGTGACTTGATGGAATAAGGAGAGGTGGGAAGGATTCAGTATGCCATTGGCATGACAGAGTAAAGTGGTGGGGTGCTACCAAGGAGATGGGACAGTGTGATGGGATAGCACGAAGTTGGCATGAGATAATGCAGGGCTATGGTGGTCACATGGGGATAGCATCAGCAGGTTCCTGAAGCGGTACAAGTGCTGGGCATGGAGTGGAGTTACCACGAAGGCATTAAAGGAGATGTTTGCATGGGTGATTGGTGGGAAACCAGCCCAACAGTATGCTATAAGTAGAGGATGCTGAAATGGCTTTGGCCACACAATGTCTGTCTCATATTGACAAAGGAATATGATATGATGGCAGTTGGCCCTGCATCAGCACAGGAATCCTGACCCACAGTGTGAGACCTACTGATATAGATTCCTAACGGAGAAAACAGCACAAGGAGTTGGCGCTTGAGCCCGTGGTTGCAAATGATGATGATGATGCAAGGAAGTGATGTGGTTGGTACCTGGCTGGGTGCAGAGAGTGCCGGTGTGTAGTCGGCGTGGGGTAGCAGTGGGAGATGGAATGGGCACGTGGCTGCTGTAGGGTACCAGTGAGGGGCGTGGCATGGGGCAGTGCGTGTGCAGTTGTGGGGTACCAGTGGGGGGGTGGGCCTGTGGGTACTGGTGGGGGATGCGGTGCTGGGGAGTGGGTATGTGGCTGGTGCGGGATAAGGGGGGGGAGGATGCAGTGTGGGGGCGTGTGGCTGATGTGGGGTACTGGGCGGGCGGGACGTGGTGCGGGGGAGGGGCCAGTGGGGGGTACCGATGGGGGACGGGGCACTAAGGAGTTGGGGTCCCAGATGGTGTGAAGTCTTGGCGCCAAGTTGAAACCATAGAGGTCTTAGTCCTCCACTTCCTAGAGAGGCCTTAGCCTAACTCTTGCTAAGACGCTTCGCGGGCCCCCCCCCCTCCCCCCGAGTGCTGCTGGTACCTGTGCTGCCATCGCCCTGGGGAGCTCAGCCCCTGGGGGTTCCCGTAGCCCCTCCCGTCACGACAGCAGCCATGTTGTCTTCGGTCGCCATAGCAACAAGGACGGTCCCGAAAGCGCTACGCGAGCGGCCCCGGCATAAAACTACGAGTCCCAGAGCGCCCTGGGGCGCACTTCCGATCATGTGGCTCCGACACCGGAAGCTGTGCTCGGGAGGCAGGCACGCTGCACATCCCGACAGCCCTCGCGCGCCGCCTTTGCGCGGCCAATCGCCGGCGCACAGGTCGTCCAGAGCCGCCGGAGAGGGTGGGGGGGAGGGAGGAGACAAGATGGCGGCGAAGGGCGGCAGGAATGGGCTGCTGGAGAAGGTAGCGGGCTGGGGGAGGGGAAGGCGGGATCGGGGCGCGGGCAGGACTGACCTCGGGAGGGGCGCTGGGGGACCCGGGGCCGAGCCCTGCCGCCTGCCCCCCCAGCCGCGTCCGCTGCTCCCGGGCCCCCATCACCGGGTGCAGCCTCGTCTCTGCCTCCCGCCCCTCCCCGCGATCCGCCTCTTCTGCCTGCCGGGATTCTCCGCACTGTGTGCGGGCTGGTCCCTGCCGTCCCTTCCCCCCCTCCTCCCCAGCCACCTCCCTGTGTGCGGGCTGGTCCCTGCCGTGCCCTCCCCCCCCCCCCCAGCCACCTCCCTGTGTGCGGGCTGGTCCCTGCCGTCCCTTCCCCCCCTCCTCCCCAGCCACCTCCCTGTGTGCGGGCTGGTCCCTGCCGTGCCCCCCCCCCAGCCACCTCCCTGTGTGCGGGCTGGTCCCTGCCGTGCCCCCCCCCCCAGCCACCTCCCTGTGTGCGGGCTGGTCCCTGCCGTCCCCTCCCCCCCCCCCCAGCCACCTCCCTGTGTGCGGGCTGGTCCCTGCCGTCCCCTCCCCCCCCCCAGCCACCTCCCTGTGTGCGGGCTGGTCCCTGCCGTCCCCTCCCCCCCCCCCAGCCACCTCCCTGTGTGCGGGCTGGTCCCTGCCGTGCCCCCCCCCCCCAGCCACCTCCCTGTGTGCGGGCTGGTCCCTGCCGTCCCCTTCCCCCCCCCCCAGCCACCTCCCTGTGTGCGGGCTGGTCCCTGCCGTCCCCCCCCCCCCCAGCCACCTCCCTGTGTGCGGGCTGGTCCCTGCCGTCCCCCCCCCCCCCAGCCACCTCCCTGTGTGCGGGCTGGTCCCTGCCGTCCCCTTCCCCCCCACCCCCCAGCCACCTCCCTGTGTGAGGACAACCCAGGGATCTATAGGCCGGTCAGTCTTACCTCAGTCCCTGGAAAAATCAAGGAGGGAATCCTCAAGTAATCCATTTTGAAGCACTTGGAAGAGGGGAAGGTGATCAGGAATAGTCAGCCTGGATTCATGCGGATGTTTGCAGATGACCCTAAGTTAAGGGGAGAGGTAGATACGCTGGAGGGCAGGGATAGAGTCCAGAGTGACTTAGACAAATTGGAGGATTGGGCCACAAGAAATCTGATGAGGTTCAACAAGGACAAGAATAGAGTCCTGCACTTGGGATGGAAGAATCCCAAGCACTTTTACAGGCTGGGGACCAACTGGCTAAGTAGCAGTTCTGCAGAAAAGGACCTGGGGATTACAATGGATGAGAAGCTGGATATGAGTCAACAGTGTGCCCTTGTAGCCAAGAAGGTTGCATTAAGAGGAGCATTGCCAGTAGATCCAGAGATGTGGTTATTCCTCTTTATTTGGCTCTGCTGAGGCCACATCTGGAGTATTGTGTTCAGTTCTGGGCCCCCAATTACAGGAAGAATGTGGATGCATTGGAGAGGGTCCAGCAGAGGGCAACCAAAATGATTAGGGGGCTGGAGCATATGACCTACGAGGAGAGGCTGAGGGAGTTGGGTCTATTTAGTCTGCAGAAGCGAAGAGTAAGGGGGGATTTGAAAGCAGCCTTCAACTTCCTGAAGGGAGGTTCTCAGTAGTGACAGATGGCAAAACAAGGAGCAATGGTCTCAAGTTGTGGTGGGAGAGGTCCAGGTTGGATATTAGGAAAAAACTATTTCCCTAGGAGGGTGGTGAAGCACTGGAATGGGTTCCCTAGGGAGGTGGTGGAATCTCCATCCCTAGAGGTGTTTAAGTCTTGGCTTGACAAAGCCCTGGCTGGGTTGATTTAGTTGGGATTGGTCCTGCCTAAGGCAGGGGGCTGGACTTGATCTCCTGAGGTCTCTTCCAGGTTCTATGGTTCTATGAATGTCAGGAGGTGTGCTGTGACAATGGACAAATAATTGACTACACTCTAGTGTTGTATATACTATCAGGTAGAATTCTTTTGGGCACCTGTGCATATTGACTACTATGCTCTGTCTTTCTGTATTAGTAGAACTTGCGGTTCATCTTTGACAATGAGTTAGATCAAATTTTGAGAGTCACAATCTGACGGACTCTAGTTGAGCTGAAATTGATTTATGACAACCACAGTTTGCCTAGACTAGAGTGTTGATTTGTTCCTCTTGGTTACTTAACCTCATGTGAGGGGGAAGGTGCCAACCATTCTTAAACATGCAGATGTTTGCTCCATCTCTCTTAGTGTTGTAGTGTAAGTTGGGAGTCAATTTGTGGTGATGACCTGCTGCTATCCCTTGACTTAGGCCTTAGGGATTTCACATGCCATCTCTTGACAGCTGGTCTGAGCTCCTCTGTTGCTCCACGTAGCAATGGACCATTGATGAAATTACTTCCAAATAGAAGATAGTGTCCAATGTTGCCTCATTTATGCCCCTTGCTTGTTGAGCTTTGCTTCCTGGTAGTGAAGTGGGTTAAAAACTGGGGTGTCACTTTCATTCAGTCCTTATCACAGAAAACGTTGAGTTGGATATAGTATGCAAGTGAGTTTTACTGGTACATCTTGTGCAGAATATAATCTTGTTTATTCTAGGAAGACCTTGCAGGGTATCTTATTTATGTTCACAGCATCCCAACATATGCTGTGTGCCTTCTAGAAATATGTGGAAAGATAAGGTCACTCTCTCAAAAATGTTACACTTTGATAAATGAGAGAGACCAGGTGAAAGAGGTGAGGAAGGACCAGGGTCAGAATCATGCAGTGAGTTAACGTTGACATGTGAACATGTTGAATTCCTTTCACAGTAGGGTAGGTTCGGGGTTTTTTTTTTTTTTTTTTTTTTTTGCTTTGTATTTTTTTTTTCTTTAGTTGTTGTTGGGTTTGTTGGGCTTTTCTGCTTGACAGTCTTCCCCCCCTTTTTTATCAACCAGTTTCCTCCAGGAGTGTCTTTTTTTTTTTTTTTTAAGGGTTCTGTGGCCAAATAAAATTGGGAAACACTGCAGTACAGTATTGTGTGAAATGTGCACTACTTAAAAAAAAAAAAAGGTGGGGGGACCTTCTGCATAGTAAAGTTTCAAAGCTGTGCTAAGTCAATGTTCAGTTGTAAACTTTTGAAAGAATGATCATCAAGTTTTATTTAAACAACCTCCATTTCGGAGGTGTTCGTAACTGTGAGATTCTACTGTACTTAGCCACTAGCTCCTTTATTGCTGCTGCATCCTGGACAAGATGCTGTATGTACATTTTCTGGCATGTAGGTTGCTACACTTATACAAAAAAAACCAACCAAACAAAAAAACTGGAACAAACAAAAAAATAAAATAGGGGTAATTCTAATTCACTGAGTTGAGGCAAAGTTAATTAATGTGAGGAATTTGATTACTAACACAGTAAGCGCAATAAAAATGCTTATTGACATGTTTGTCTAATACAATCACTTTGATCTCCATATTAATTGTCTGTTCCTAATGGACTAACTGGACTAAAGATGTAAAAAAGGAATAAAAATTAGCTGTGTAATTGATAGAATTTTTTACCAGTTACATGATTAAACCATTCTGACCCCCGTGGTGCTGCCAGAAGCACCATGATTAGTTTAACCCTTGGGAGCAACCAATAGTGATGGGCTTATCGGTTAACCATTTAAACTCTTACATCCCTTTAATAAACACTTGAGAATTCATACACAGTTCACATTTTTATTAGGGTGATTCTTTTATTATAACAGACATTTTAAATGTTCAGAGATCACTTTTAACATAAGTATTAAATGTTTACTCATAGAACAGAGAGACAACTTCCCTTTAAATATCTTTGGATTCCAAGCATCACTTTGCCCTTCATTTTATATTTTTGGAACAAGCCCAGGAATACAGTAATAACTTTGTGGAGAATTAGTTATCGTGGCTTCAGAAATTTGAAGAAATTCTGTAGCTAAAATATTTGTTCTGGTAATTTCATAAAGGGCATGCAGATATACTTGGGAATTTCTCTGATTTTTTTCCCCCCTACAGTTCATATCAAAGGGGGGGGGGGCAAGATGTGTTCCAAAAAGAGTCCTTTAAATTAGGGATGTTAGGAAGTGAGTAATTAGCTAATCATGTAGTTGATAGAACTTCTATCAACAACACAATTAATTGATAAGGGAGGAAGTGCTTGGACCTAGCGTGAGTCAGGCTTGCTCAATTCCAGCTTGCACCAGGTCCAGCAACCCCTGTCCACGCAAGGTCCCAGCTGGGAGCTGAGACCCACCGCAGATGGGGGCTGCTGCTGGAGCAGCCTCTGTTTGTGGCCAGCCCGTGCTGCCACGGACAGGGGCTGCTGTGGGCATAGGCTGCTTCATGGCTCCCCCCAGCACTGGTTCTGCTCCTCCCCATTGCTGCCTCTGATACAGAGGCAGCAAAGTGGGGGGGATGTGGTTAGTCAAGTAGTCAACTCGACTAACTGATAAGTCTAGGCTTATCCATTAGTTGACTGCTTGCTTATATCCCTATTTTAAATGGGTTTTTTACATTACCTGTTAAGTCCACATTAGCTTTTTACTTGTGAAATTGAACAATTAAATTTCCTATCATAAAAAAATAACTATGGGGCTGTGCCCTCTTCTCGCCAACACCTCTTTCTGACAGCTTTCGCAGCCAGAAAGTGTGAGAGCTGCGCTCCCCAACCCCCATCTCTGGGGGTAGGTATCTTGGCCAGGTAGGAGGGGGCAGAGGCAGGCTGGAGATGCAGGATCTCAGCGGAGGCAATGTGAGAGAGGCCTGGGGTGCAGGATCTCAGCAGGGCACTGAATGAGCAGACTGGAGGTGTGGGGGTCTTAGCATGGGGGATATGAGTGAGGGGGCTGGGGATACAGGGTCTTGGTGGAGGGGATGTGTAAGGGGACTGAGGGTGCAGGGTATCAGGAGAGTGGTGAGTGAGGGGGCTGGGGTGCAGGGTAGGGAAGAACACGAGTAGTCTACTATCCGATAAGCCCAAGCTTAGTGGATAGTTGACACACTAGTCGCTTCCCCCCCTTGCTGCCTCTTAGAAAGAGGCAGCAAGCCGGGATCGGGGGGGGGGGGGGAAGAGGGAGTAAGTGCTGTGGGGAGCTGGTTTAAAAGCTGGTTCCCTCCAGCTCTGTGGATCATCTAATATGGGGGGGGGGGGGAATCTAGATGTCATTTACTTGTATGCCATTATAATTTGTGGGGAAATCGTTTTGGCTTTCGTAGCTGTGATTCATTGTACTGTAACTTTAGTGTTGCTGTAAAAATTGCCGTCTATTGGCTTTCTATAAATAAATTCTATTTTAAACTTACACTAAGACATGGGCTATAATTGGTACTGGCCCTTTGAGTTAAATACAAAGGGCCTGTTTCTACTGCGCCTTGTAAAATCAGCTCTTACACTTGTACATTAGTTGAAGTTTCCTAGGCATTCAGCAATTTGTACTTGCATGTCACAGAGCACTACTGTATGATTATTTTTTCCTGTACCTGTGGGAGTAAATCAGAGCAAATATCTTACTTTAAAATAGTTTATTTTAACCGGAGAGAGAAATGTGCTCTTTTAGCACTAAATCAGTAAATAATCTTGTGAATTTCACCTTGAGGAATTAATACAAGTTCAGAATCTTTCCTGCCAGGATCTAAAACAGAGGTGGGCAATAATTTTTGACGGGGGCCACTCCAAGATTTTGAAAAGTGGTCAAGGGCCACACTCTTCCCGGATATTAATGGACAAGGTGCGGGGTCTGGGATGGAGGTCAGATGCACAAAACTCCCGGTAAATCTTGAGGATTCCATTGTAGTGCTCTTTTCCGTAGGTTGCATTACCAAGAGGCTAAATGGCCAGCATATAGCTGTGCTAAAGAGTGGGTACTATTTTGGTCCCTTTTCTCTTTAATAAAAAAATCTCTTATTGGCGTAGGGGCTGAGTGAGAAATTTGTTCTCTTCTTGTTTTATGTGCTGCCCAATTATCCTCAGTCCTGATTGCCAGGATTCGTGATTTCTCCCCCCTCCCCTCAAATTTCACCTGTGTTGGCAGAGTTACTAAGTGTGCATATGTAACTGTTTTGATACAGATGTGAGTACATTGGAAGGTTTGATTGGAAAGATTTAACAATTAATTCAGCATTATAAACACTTGTCACTGACATTGGCATCTGTTGGCAAAGACAAGCATAAAATCAATGCATTTTAAATCGTCACTTTACAGGATCATTGCTACAAGACTCATCAGATAAACCTGTTTGGAACCAAGTATATCATGACCAGAACAATATCTACTAAATCTGAAGTCTGCTTTGAAAAAAGCATGATAGGAAAATAACTTGTTGAATTGGGGTGCAATTGTAGTAGGTTAGGCTAGATTTCTTTAATCACTTGATAGTCATTCATATGCAGATGATACTTGCTATGAGGCACTTAATTCAAGTGTGGTTTTACTCCTATCTTCCTGTTTGGTACAGAAACACATTTTGTTAAACAAAACGTTTACACATGCAAAGTTCTTGGAAGTGAATTGACTTCTCAATTTTCATTGCAGTGGAGAATTGATGACAAACCAGTAAAAATTGACAAGTGGGATGGATCAGCTGTGAAAAATTCTTTGGATGATTCTGCCAAAAAGGTATATTCTCTCTGATTTGTATTAGCCTCCCAATAGACTTTTGGGGGTCATTTGAAATCACTTCAGGTGGATCCACAAAAGTACATAGGTGCCTAAGTTTTATTTTTAGGCATCTGTGATGCACAAACTCTACTCAGCTGCTGCCTAACCTAAACTCACTTGGTGACTAAGATTTTTCCTCTGGGCTTGCTCATTACTGCTTCATCATAGGTAGTTGGATATCTCTCCCCAACTAAACTTCAGAGTGATTTACAGACCATGAAAGACAGGTGCTTGGTCACCTCAGTCAATGGTTGTGAACCAGGGCTGCATGTACCCTGGGGGTACTTGAAGAGCTTTCAGAGAGTTCATCAAATTAACTAGGTATTTGCCTAGTTTTACAACAGGCTACATGAAAAGCACTAGCAAAGTCAATACAAACTAAAATTTTATACAAGACTTATTTGTACTGCTCTGTGCAAAGTTGGGCGCAACTAGGACTTATGCAAGACAAATCAAACTCTTGAAAGGAGTATAGTAGTAAGGTCAATGGCTCTCAGCCTTTCCAAAGTCATGTGCAAGGGCCCAATCCAGCTGACAACTTCTGAGCATATGTTCCAGATCAAATTCACCCAAAGGGCCCACACAAACAGCCAGTGGAGAGTGAGACCTCCCTTATAACCTTTATCTTAATGCAGTGTTTCTTACACTGGCATCCACAGACCCCTGGGAGCCTGCAAGGGAACTCCAAGGATGTCGCCGAGCAGCTCTTCCCCATCCTTTCCTCCCTCAAGTCTGCCCCCCTCCTGAGGCCAAGGCCAGGCTCCCTACCTGCCCTGGGTCCTCATGATTTCTAGAAGCAGTTGCCAGATCCCTGCAGCTCCTAGGTACAGGGCAGCTGGGGAAGTCCACACCAATGTTCCCTGTAAGCTGAGCGCTTGAGTGGCCACCCAAGAGAGACTCAAATGCCAACCGGATGATTAGCCTAGCACTCTCAGCCAGCAGCATATGTTTCTGTTGGTGGCGCACATAACTTATTCTGCACAAGGATGGAAAAGATGGAAAAGATTAGAGGCAACATTGCTCCACACAGTGCTCCTCCTGGAGTGTTCACTCTGCAGCTCCATTGGCCACGAACTGCAACCAGAGGGAGCTGCGGGGGTGGTGCCTGCAGGTATGAGGGAAGCTCATGGACCTAGAGGCTGCAGGGACTTGTTAGCCACTTCCTGAGAGCCACAGTATGCACCATTGGGACCCTGCACTCCTGCACTGGCCCAGACCCCCCTCCCGCACACCAAACTGCTCATTTCTGGCCCCACTCCGTCAGACCTCTCACTCCCTTGTGCACCCCAGCCCTCTGCCCTAGACTCCTGAAAGGGACGAGGGGTGGGGCAGAGTGAGTGACAGAGGGAAGGGGAATGGGGCAGGGCTTCAAAGAAGGGCTGTACCCAAACATTTTTAAATCCAAATGGGGGTTCTTGAGATGCTGAAGTTTGAGAACCACTGGCCTAGTGTCTAGTGTACTCACCCAGTATGAGAGAGGCTCCCAATTCAAGTCCCCCTTCTCCTCAGCAGGAGAAGGATTTTGAACAGAGAGCAGCCACCTCTCAGGTAGGTGCCCCAGCCATCACACTGTGGGGTTTGTGTTGTGCACACTGCCTCAGTGTCTCTTCCTGAGGTTGTGCCTCTTGAATTCAACAGTGTAATTTCTTCAGCATTAATTGGGCTAGGGACAGAATTAAAATACCTGTGTAGCCTAGTAGTTATGGTCAGGGCTCGACAAATCACTGAATCTACTCGCCCCGTGGCTCAGTAGATTTCAGCCGGTCGCCCCGTTCACTGGCGGTGCGCGCATGCGCAATGCAGGTCTTGTGCATGCGCAGTGCGGGGCTGGCGAGCAGATTTCGCTGCCGTTTGTCAAGCTCCGGTTATGGTACTCGCCAGTGAGATGGCAGGTCCTTGTTCAAATCTCATCTTCCCTATCAAGAGAAGGGAGGACTTGACCCAGGAGTCTATCCCACCCTGGGTGAGTACCCCAGCCCCTAGGCTAATGGGTTTTAAGGGAGGGCCTCCTCCTCAACCTTCACCCCGAGGCCATTTTGTTTCAGACCCTGCATGCAGCTTGAGCCTTTTTACTCTTGGTTCGTGATCACAAGCAGAACTATGTGCCTCCTGCGGCACCTGTGTCTGTAAGCGGGGTAGAGCTTAGCGCATGCTCTTCTGGTCAGCATCTCCCGTTGGCAGGCTGGCTTTGGTGTTTTGCTTTCTGAGGGGTCTGTTGCTCCCTATTTATTGTATAGGAAGTTGGTATGGTAAAGTGTATTGAGTAAAGTAAACTTTTGAGAACTGGAAATTTCCCCCAAATAGAGAGGCAGTAGCATGGGGACGAGGATGCATGTAACCACATACTTTGGCTCATCGGTTAATCATGTAAACAGTTACATTTCCACATCCCCAGTAGGGACCCTTTGTGCCTAACCTAGGGCTGCGGATTGCACTGTCTCTTCAGTGTTGCAACTCCTGAGTTCCTTCATGGATTCCACCTTAGAGACTGGCTCTGTACAGAACTCTCATGCAGGCCAATGACAGATCTGTATGCAGTGGTTTCCAAGATCCTGTTGAGAATCTCTCGTAGAGCTGTGAAAGACTCAGTAATCACATGCTTAGATGCTTTCAACTTGATGACTCTGTCCTTTCGCTTAAGGAGGTTGATTGTATCTTTTATTTTAGTCAGTGAAACATTTAAAGAACATATATACTTGCATCTAATTTAAATAGTCTTTATAATTTAATAACTTATAATGCCTTTAATGTTGCAGCACTTTCACTACTCTTACTGCTGTTTCTGTGATGCTTCTAGATTTGAAATGGTTTTCTCCTCTCTGGTGCTTTACTTAAAATCCTCTGGATTATACAGTTTAAATTGGTGCCTCTGCGGAGAATTAATGTAACTCTTCTTTGCAAGCCATTTGTAAAAGTAGCCAATCATACAATAAACTGGGCTCTTTGCTTTCCCATCAGGTTCTCTTGGAAAAGTACAAGTATGTGGAGAATTTCTGTTTGATTGATGGCCGCCTCCTCATCTGCACAGTCTCCTGTCTCTTTGCCATCGTGGCTTTAATTTGGGACTATCTGCATCCCTTTCCCGAATCTAAACCTGTTCTTGCATTCTGTGTGGTATCATATCCTTTACTGTGTGCTTCAGATTTAAGATATGTTGGGGAAAGACACATACAAGTAAAAAATATTGATAAGGTGTTTCTCTACTTCAGCAGTGGGGAAGTAAACATGGTAGGTCCTGCCTGAATCTCACAGGCAGTGGGACTGGCTTGATTTTTATTTGTGTTTTATTTTAACATCAGCGTCCCCTTCTGCTTCATTTTAGCATAAGAAATGTGTATTTCTGTAAACAGATTCCTCTGTCACCAGTATGAGTGATGCTACAGATCAGGTGCTGGGAGTGAAATGACAAGCTAGAGCAATTGTCAGAGCTTGCCATCAAGGAATAACAGGCAGTGTAAAGGTTGGGAGGAGGACAGCAGTATAAATGTAAGTGACATTTACAGAACAGCCAGCAAATCTGAACTGTTGAGTAACGTGTAGTATTTTTTTTTTCCCAGCACTGTACTCTGCCATTCTGAATACTGACTACTGTTTGGTTGGAAGAGTTGATGTCATGAGTTGTCTATACTAAGCCCTGTTGAGACTGATGTCTACAGAGTATAAAACTCCTCTCTGTTCATCATTCTCTAGGAATTGTGCAGGGGGACAGTGTAGGGTTCTAATTTCTACTGTTCTACTGACTTGCTGTGTGGCCCTTGACGACAACACGGGGATTATTTCCTTCTGTAGATAGATGTTGCCAACAAAATTTCAATGAAATAACTGAAAATGCCATTTAGTCTTTGATATTCAGACTTGATTGTCTTTTATTCTCTTGATTTTTCTATCTGACACTCTCATTCAAGAGAGGTTCTAATAAATGCGCCCACCACTCCTGTCGCCTCGAGCACTGATCTCTGGTCTTGTGACTTAAGACTTTTAAGAACTAGAGAACGAGACGTATTTGCATTTAATTTGTTCATTCTAATAAATATGTCAACCAAGAGCCAAGCTCTGAATGATCTTATCAGAGTTAAGAGGCCATTAAATACCCCGGGTGCTGTGCGGAGATGAATGATTTATTTGTAGGCATGCCATTGTTCATGAGTCCTAGTTGTCACAGTTGCCTGCTCTCTTTTTCCTTTTAATTTCTTTAACTTTCCCGAACTTATTTTGTGATGATGGGAATCCTGACCGTCTATACCTCATACAAGGAGAAGAGCATCTTCCTGGTAGCACATAGAAAAGATCCTGCAGGAATGGACCCTGATGACATCTGGCAACTCTCCTCCAGTCTAAAAAGGTATTGTTGCTTTTCGAATCACATTTACTAAAGGACTGTAGTGACAGGACACACAAGCCCTGCTGAGACCTGTGATTTGCCTAGTTACTGAGGGGTAGGAATGTCCTTTCTGCTTCTTGTTGGGTCTGTCTCCTTTTTCTGGACAAACTTACTCAGAACAATACAGGAGCCAAGTGGCTGGTGTGTCTGTGTTTGTTTGCTGTATGTTGGCATAAGCCTTATCCAAAGGCTACATCTGTTTCATGCACTACATTGCCTCCCTGTTGGATTCTGGGCAATATTCAAAGTGTCTGTTATGTCAGAAGCACTGAATGGTGTGAGAGATGCTACTATGGAGCCCATCCTCCTCTGTCTGTTCTGTTGTTAGGACTAACAGGGAATCCTCTCCTCCCCCCGGTATTTTCTGTTTTCTGTATTGGGGTTTCTCATCCTGTGGGTCCCCAGAATGTTTCAAAGGGTTATGCAGCAGCAGAGCTGCAACCAGGGTGGGACTGGTAGGGCACAAAGCTGAGGAGTGGGTGGGACAAAACTGGTAAGGGATGGTATTGACTTCCTTTTTTGCACTGGCTTCAGAGCTAGATGCTTAGCTAGCATTTGTCACTCTTCAGCTGCCCAGCTCTGAAGGCCAAATTTGAGTTGGTTGCACTGCAACCCCAGGAGCCAGGTCACAACCCCACTCAGACACGTGATCTGGTCAGGGCCATGACCAAACCTGAGTGGTGCTGCAACCCTTGAGGTTGCAACACCCAGAGTGGAGAACCAAGCCCAGCCAGCCCCACAGCACTGAATTTGCCACGGGGGTGAGTGCTGGGCAGGACTTGACCAAACCCACCACAGGACCTCCACCCCCAAACTATGGGTCACGACAGGTCTTGAACATTTACAAATAAGTCCTGAGCTCACACAGAGGCCTGAGACCCGCTCTGGTTAAGAACCACTGCTCTGTACCGCACTCTTGTAGGGGGTGTATTTGTAAGTCATTGCATTCCCTTTTAGTCATTGCTTAGCCAGGTGAAGTCTTTTTCCTTCTTCAGTCAGTTTCTTCTGTCCTTTAGTCATTTAGGCCTGGTCTTTCAGCCCTTATAAAAGCAGACCCATTAAGACTAACTATCTGCATGAATGCAGATTGTAGTGCTGGACGTTTTGTTGTTTTTATTTGAGTTCCTAACTCATTGTGATTTCTAGTTTTGAGAAGGCTAAAACTTACATGCAGTATTCAGTTTTTTGTCTCTAACAAGTGGCACTCACTGCCACAAGATATTGGAATCCTACAAGTTATGAATTAAAACAGAAACCTTTTAAATGAATGAGAGAGTTGGCTTAGAAAGGCTAAAAGAATAAGGGTTATGAACCTTTTGGCTTCAGGCATAAACCAGCCTCTGGAGCTGGAACTGGGGTCATGGTGCGGCTGTTCTAGTAGGGACAGCTGCACTGTGATCCTGCTTCAGCACGTGGGACAGCCAAATATGGCCAAAAGAGCCATATTTGGCTCACAAGCCATAGGTTGCCAACCCCTGCTTTAAAATATCTGGTTACCAGCTGCTGCCAGAGATGGGCCACAATGATTCATATGTATCAGGGCTACTCAACCCGTGGCCTGCAGTGCACTTTGAGTTTATGCGGGGCTCAACCCACGGCCCATGGGTGGGATCCTATGAACATGGCCTCCAATAGGAACATGCTTCACAATAGAGAGCCGTCTCCCAGGTGAGGTGAGCATTGAAGATGCAAGCAGGCAGGCTGGCTGGAATAGATGGGTGCAGGGTGTCAGTGTTTCTAGCCCCCAGGGAAGAGGTGCCAGGTGCGCCAAGGCATTGTGTGAAAGAAACTGTTTGCACATACATGCTAATAAATATGCAAATATACGCAACCACACTTAAGTTGTGGCCCTCTGCGTGTGCTGTGAGTATCATTGTAGCCCCTGGGGCTTCCAAAGTTCAGTAGCCCTGATATATATGCATATAATGGCAGAGAGTTGCCTCCCTGTTTGTGATTTAATTTGCTTTTTATTCCTGCTGTGTAAAATATATTTTAATTAAATGTGTTAAACAGTCAGGCTTTTGGACACACAAAAGCAGTTTATCAATTGAAACCATGAAAGCTGAGCAGGAAGGAAGTGAGGGTGCGAGAGCTGACAGCACTTCTGTTCCCTTTTTAGGGCAGAGAAAACTCTTATGTAGAACTACATGAACCAATTTAAAGTAGGGAAATGTTACATTAAACCCCAGAGTGTGGCTTCTGAAATTCTGGGATGTGGCTCACTTAACAGTTAAGTCAAAGATGAGGTTATCCTGAAAAGATCATATGGATGCATATTTGGAAAAAACCAAGCACACCTCTAGAAACTCACACAAAATGTTGAAAACTTCCATGGCTATTGATTGTTCTGAACCTGTTGCATAGTCTCTGCCATTTTCAGGAAGACAGGTTCACTGTGACATGGAGAAATTGATCTTCATTGATATGTGAAGAAAGCTCTTAATTTTGTCTGTTTGCTGACTCGGACTCTCTGCCAATATGTTTATCATCACTCTGTTATTTAAGCACCTGAAAGGAAAAATAAGTGAAGTTATTGCTTAAGGAGGCTAGAATCTCTCCTACAAATCCAGAACTCATCTGTCTGGGAAGGAATTACAAAAATTAATTTCAAGCAAAGCTGCATCTTAAATGCATATTGATGTTTAACAAGAAGCAGGACTACAATTCAAGAGTTTGCCCATTTGGTATATATGGTCATGCCAATTCTCTTCCAGAATATGAGCTGAGGAAGTGGGTCTGGCCCACGAAAGCTTATTAGTCTTAAAAGTGCTAAATAGTTTTTCCTTCAGTTTGACCTTATAACAGAAAACAGCAGCAAGGTCAGAGCTATCAACAGCCATGGAGAAGTTTGAATGTCACTAGTTATTTTAACTCTGATGTTCTTTTTGGGAGTAGAGCTTTCTTAAATTAACATTACAAACCCTTGAATATCAAGTTATAATTTATCAATACTGTATGTTGCAGCATCTTTTGTCATAGAAGGTGGAGCATTGCATGCTGGGACCTGGGCTTTACTGCTGTGGTAAAGACTGGGGATGTTACATTGTGTTCCATTTGTTCAAACCATGACTCGGGTTCTCTTTCTATGTCCCTTCAAGGTTTGATGACAAATACACCCTGAAATTGACTTTCATCAGTGGGAAAACCAAACAGCAGAGGGAAGCAGAGTTCACCAAATCCATCGCGAAATTCTTTGATAACAATGGAACATTAGTCATGGAAGCCTTTGAACCGGAAATCTCCAAACTTCATGACAGTTTGGCCACGGAAAGAAAAACAAAATAACAATTCCAATGGTCACCTTCCTGCTGGGATCATGCTAAATTAATGCCAATAAAGTGAATTAGCAAAGAATGTTACTTGCCTCTGTTTTTGTCCTGAAATCCTATTTAATTCTGGATAAATCAGGATTTTTTAAACTTGGATCCAAGACCTTGAAGCTAATGCCTAGTTACAGTTGGTTTAGATCTGTTTGGTTGCAGTTTCTAACCTGCCTTTCAGGTTGCTCTGTCACTTTTGATATGATATTGGATGATATTTGACCTATCGAAGATGTTTAGGAGGGAAGTTTTTGCTCAATGCGGTATTGACTTCCTCCATTTTACCTGGCAGTGCTTTATAGTACATAGTTCTGTGCCATGCAGTGTTTGGGGAATTTTAGCATTCATATTTTGCTGGTTTCATTTTATCCTTTTTCTTAGTGAATCTTTGTTAGGAATTCAGGACAAAACCTTTATGTAAAACTACTCTGTCCATTCACAAACAAGTGTTTTTCTTTATTTTTATATTTATCTGATTGGGGAATGGGTGGGTGGGATCAATTTTTATATAAAACCTTTTATCTGTTGGAAAAATATTGAGACTGCAAATATGCTACTTCTGTATGCTAGAGCACGGTTATCTACAAGATAAAAAAATAAAAGCAATGGCATTTTTAGAGCTGTAAATGTCCTCCATGTTTGTCCGACTGACGCATTTCCTATTGAGATTCTGTTCGGTGTGTCCCTGATATAAACTGTCATTTTCTAAGTGATTTTTTTTTTTCAAATAAAAGGAAAACAGATGTGAAAACAGTGTTGGGATTGTCATGGGGTAGAAGTTAAAGGAGCCCACTCATCCTGAAGACCACATTCCTAGCTTAAAAAAAACACGATACCCACTCCTATGTTACATACATACCTGAGATCACTAACACTGAAGAGGACCCCAGATCCACAGAGGAACTTACATGCTTATAGCCCTTTTGCCCTTTGGTGTGGAATTAAGTGCACAGCTGCTGTTCTTGCTAGAAACTGCTCAGGTACTTGTGTGCAAACGAGGGGTTTCCAGCTGTGAATTACAAGCACAGGTGCCTTCATCCAGCTGGGACATAAATGCCTATCTTTTGAGAGAGGTGGAGCTTAGGACACATCTTTCATCAGGATCTGCTATTATCTGAACTAGACAACTACCCACCGGGCATGCTGGCTCTAGTGGGTCTCATTCTCAAGGCGCAAACTCTCCCCATGCATCTAAGCTGGGTTTTGTAGATGCCCCTGTCCCCTTGTGGATCTGGGCCATTGACTCCCTTCAGTTTCTGTATTTGACACCACTTTTTCAGATGTCTGTTTTTCGGAGAAACTGCCCAGCTGAAAAGACTTTTCTAACCATCAGCACAGGAATAAAACTACTCTTCCATCTTAAAATGATACAAAAACCCCATTGCCTTTCAAAACAATTAAATTATTGCCCTTTAAAAACCAGCAATGGACTAAGACAGCTCATTCTTGTATTTGAAAACGAGTTGTGCTTTTTGTTTTGTTGAAGGGACTTTGCTTTCTTCATGTTAAAAAGGTGAGATTACAGGACTTTATTAGTATTGTGCTTCTTTGCATTGTCTGCAGGGACCAAGAGTGCACCATGCCAGACACCATACAAAATATAACACAAAGGGGCCTGACAGAAGGGCTTACAAACTTTGTCACCCTCTTTTCTAAATAATAAATAAAAGGTGGAGCATGCTGGTTATGGTGGAGAACTGCTTGTTCCTGTACTAGGAACCCAGGAGAAAAGTTAACGGGGGAGGGAGCTGCTATTGGAACCACCATCTTGTAGAGAGGGATTTTTCCACAAGCATTGGGTCACGCTAGAAAGTAATGGCAGCCTCCTTCAGTGAGATGGGCCAAGGCTGAGCGCTCTTAAAGCCGTCCAGCCTTTAGAGAAGACAAAATACGTAAGAAGCTGCTGTGTTGCTCAGGATGCTCTGAACTAAAGGGAAAGTGGAGGTTGGTGAGGAACTCCTGAGAGCAGCCATCCCCACACCCTCTGTGCCTTCTAGCCAGGTTTTGCTCAGCTGGAGGAAGTGTGCACATGACACTTGTATAAAAGTATGTTGGAGGGCTCCTTGCCTGCAGGAGCCTCAAAAACCACATCCGTTCTGTTGTAGACAGCATAAGGAACTGATCAATAAACCTCATTTAGTCTAGCATCCATCTGCAGCTGGTTCCTGCTGGAAGGAGTTTTGGGGTGGAGATCACTAGCAAGGGATATAAAGTCAAACTTCAGATCTTGTTATGGGGCTCCCTATCAAAGCTTGGTCCCTGGGAAACCAAGCACAGGATGACCTGCTCTTCCCTTCTGCCTCCTGCTATTTGTGTCCCAGAGACTTTAATCCATTTGTGCTAACACAGTAGCAATTCAACTGCCACTGATTCCATTTATGACTCTGCTAGCCCCTGCTAAGCCAGTGCTAACTTGACAGTGCCACACTGTTCTCTCCTGGTTACCAGCTGGCTAGCCTACTGTCCTGAGGAATGAAGGTCTTAGAGTGAGCTGCATCTGGGACCAGAGCACAGTGCTTCTTGCCACTGTAGTGAAGTGGAGGGTAGCAGGCTGGTAGGGCAGTGGAATGGAGGAGCAAGCTGCAAGGTATCTCTGGATTCTGCTGCTGGGACGAGTGGAGGGGCTGACCCCTGCTGCCACCTCATGCTAGGCCTCCCCTAGGTATTCCTTTGGGCTGTCCTGGGACCTGCAGCTAACAAGGTGGACTGTCCTGTCCAAATGATAGTTGAGATGGTTACTCTGGGGCTCCCAAAAGGGAGGGGCAAGGGATGACCGCCCTAAACCAGTTCTGCTGGCTCTGGTACTATTCAATATTTGTTAATGTTTTCTATGATGGAATAGACATGCTTATAGCATTTTCAGATGACACCAAGCTGGGAGGGGTTGCAAGCACTTTGAAAGGCAGATTTCAAATTCAAAATGTCCTTGACAAATTGGGGAATTGCTCTGAATTCCACAAGATGAAAATTCAGTAAAGACAATGCAAAGTGATTTACTTAGGAAGGAAAAGGCAAACACCTAATTACAAAATGAGGAGTAGCTGTCTGAGTGGTGGTAGTGCTGAAAAGGATCTGGAGGTTATAACGAACCACAAAGGGAATGTCAGTAACCCATGTGATACAACTGCAAAAAAAAAAAAAAAAGGCTTATGTGATTCTGGGGCATATTAACAAGAGTGGTGTGTGTAAGATATAGGAGGTAAATGACCTGCTCTACTCAACACTGGTGAGCTCCCAGCTGGAGTGCTGTGTCCAGTTCTGGGAATCACAATTTAGGAAGGATGAGTACAAATTGGAAAAGGTCAATAGAAGAGCAACAAAAATGATTAAAGGCTTAGAAACCCTGACCTATAAGCAAAGGCTGAAAAATTGGGCATGTTTAGTAAAGAGAAAAGAAGACTGAGGGGGGATCTTAGACTTATGTGTAGTGCTGGGGAGGAGCCGGTGGTCGTGGTTCATGTTGGTACCAATGACATAGGAAAGGGTAGGAGAGATGTCCTGGAGGCTAAATTTAGGCTGCTAGGAAAGAGACTGAAATCCAGGACCTCTATGGTGGCATTCTCGGAAATGCTTCCAGTTCCACGCGCAGGGCCAGGTAGGCAGGCAGAGCTTCAGAGTCTCAGTGCGTGGATGAGACGATGGTGTAGGGAAGAGGGATTTAGATTTATTAGGAACTGGGGACACTTCTGGGAGAGGGGGAGCCTATAGAGGAAGGATGGGCTCCACCTAAACCAGGGTGGAACCAGACTGCTGGCACTAAACATTCAAAAGGCCGTAGAGCAGTTTTTAGACTAAGAGATGGGGGAAAGCCGACTGGTGCGGAGATGCACGTAAATTGGAGGGAGACTTCTCTTAGAGGAGAATCCATTGATAGAGATTCTCTAAGCTGTCGTCAGAAAGAGAGGAGGGGAGAGGACAAACCATGGGCCAGAGCAGACAAACAACCGCATTCTAAGGAATCCAACGCATCAGGGAAGGGCAGACAAATAAGCAGTGGCAAATTTTTAAAGTGCTTCAACACAAATGCTAGGAGTCTGACTAAAGATGGGTGAACTGGAGTACCTCGTATTAAATGAGGAGATTGACATAATAGGCATCACTGAAACCTGGTGGAATGAGGAAAATCTGTGGGACACAATCATACCGGGATATAAAATATATAGAAAGGATAGAGCAGGCCGGGTGGGTGGCGGAGTGGCACTGTATGTGAAAGATAATGTAGAATCAAATGAAATAAAAATATTAAATGAATCAACACGTTCCATAGAATCGCTATGGATAGTAATTCCATGCTCCAATAATAAGAAATTAGCAGTAGGGATATATTACCGACCACCTGATCAGGACAGCGATACTGCCATTGAAATGCTGAGGGAGATTAGAGAGGCTACCAAAATAGAGAACTTTATAATAATGGGGGATTTTAATTACCCCCATATTGACTGGATACATGGCACCTCAGGAAGAGAAGCGGAGATCAAATTTCTCAATGGCTTAAATGACTGCTTCTTGGAGCAGCTGGTGCAGGAACCCACAAGGGGAGAGGCAATTCTCGATTTAGTCCTGAGTGGAGTGCAGGATCAGGTCCAGGAAATAACCGTTACAGGACCGCTTGGGACTAGTGACCATAATATAATAACATTCAACATTCCTGTGGTGGGAAGAACACCTCAGTAGTCCAGCACCCTGGCATTTAATTTCAAAAAGGGGAATTACACAAAAATGAGGAGGTTAGTTAAACAGAAATTAAAAGGCACAGTGACTAGAGCCAGATCCCTGAAAGCTGCATGGAAACTTTTTAAAGACACCATAATAGAGGCTCAACTTAAATGTATACCCTAAATTAAAAAATATAGCAAGAGACCTAAAACAATGTCACTGTGGCTTAACCGCCATGTAAAAGAAGCAGTGAGGGACAAAAAGGTATCTTTTAAGAATTGGAAGTCCAATCCTAGTGAGATAAATAGAAAGGAACATAAACACTATCAAATCAAATGTAAAAATGTAATAAGAAAAGCAAAAAAAGATTTTGAGGAACAGCTAGCCAAAAACTCAAAAGGAAATAACAAAATGTTTTTTAAGTACATTAGAAGCAGGAAGCCTGCTAAAAAACCTGTGGGTCCCCTAGATGATCGAGCTATAAAAGGAGCAATCAAGGACGATAAAGCCATTGTGGAGAAACTAAATGATTTCTTTGCTTCAGTCTTCACGGCTGAGGACGTTGGGGAGATTCCCGAATCTGCACCGTCCTTTGTGGGTGATGAATCTGAGGAACTGTCCCGGATTGAAGTGTCATTAGAGGAGATTTTGGAACAAATAGAAAAACTTAATGTTAACAAATCTCCGAGACTGGATGGCATTCATCCAAGGGTTCTAAAAGAACTCAAATGGGAAATTGCTGAGCTATTATCTGTGGTTTGTAACCTATCCTTTAAATCGGCTTCCGTACCTAATGACTGGAAAGTAGCCAACGTGACACCAATATTTAAAAAGGGCTCTAGAGGCGATCCTGGCAATTACAGATGGGTAAGTCTAACTTCAGTACCGGGCAAATTAGTCAAAACAATAGTAAAGAATAAAATTGTGAAGCATGTAGAAGAACATAATTTGTTGGACAGAAGTCAACATGATTTCTGTTAAGGGAAATCCTGTCTTACTAATCTATTAGAGTTCTTTGAAGGGGTTAACAAGCATGAGGATAAGGGGGATCCAGTAGATATAGTATACTTGGATTTTCAGAAAGCCTTTGACAAGGTCCCTCACCAAAAGCTCTTGTGTAAATTACATGGCCATGGGATAAGAGGGAAGGTCCTTTCTTGGATTGCGAACTGGTTAAAAGACAGGAAGCAAAGGGTAGGAATAAATGGTAAATTTTCAGATTGGAGAGGGGTAACTAGTGGTGTACCCCAAGAGTCAGTCCTGGGACCAATCCTTTTCAACTTATTCATAAATGATCTGGAGAAAGGGGTAAGCAGTGAGGTAGTAAAGTTTGCAGATGATACCAAACTGTTTAGGATAGTCAAGACAGAAGCAGACTGTGAGGGACTCCAAGAAGATCTCACCAAACTCAGTGATTGGGCAGCAAAATGGCAAATGAAATTTAATGTGGATAAGTGTAAAGTAATGCACATTGGGAAAAATAACCCCAACTATATGTACAGTATGATGGGGGCTAATTTGGCTACGACAAATCAGGAAAGGGATCTTGGAGTTATCGTGGACAGTTCTCTGAAAACTTCCACGCAGTGTGCAGCGGCGGTCAAAAAGGCAAATAGGTTGCTAGGAATTATTAGGAAAGGGATAGAAAATAAGACCCAGAATATCTTACTGCCCCTGTATAAAACGATGGTACGCCCACATCTTGAATACTGTGTACAGATGTGGTCTCCTCACCTCAAAAAAGATATTTTGGCCTTGGAAAGGGTTCAGAAAAGGGCAACTAAAATGATTAGGGGTTTGGAGCCGGTCCCATATGAGGAGAGGTTAAAGCAACTGGGACTTTTCAGTTTAGAAAAGAGGAGACTGAGGGGGGATATGATAGAGGTCTATAAAATCATGAGTGGTGTGGAGAGGGCCGATAAAGAAAAGTTATTTATTAGTTCCCTAAATAGAAGAACTAGAGGACACCAAATGAAATTAATGGGTAGCAGGTTTAAAACGAATAAAAGAAAGTTCTTCTTCACACAGCGTATAGTCAACCTGTGGAATTCCTTGCCAGAGGAGGTTGTGAAGGCTAGGACTGTAATAGAGTTTAAAGAGAAGCTAGATAATTTCATGGAGGTTAGGTCCATAAAAGGCTATGGTGTCCTTGGCCTCTGTTTTTCAGAGGCTGGAGAGAGATGGCAGGAGACAAATCGCTTGATCATTTGTCTTTGGTCCACCCTCTCTGGGGCATCTGGTGCTGGCCACTGTCGGTAGACAGGATACTGGGCTAGAAGGACCTTTGGTCTGACCCAGTACGGCCGTTCTTATGTTATGTTCTTATGTTATGTATCTGATAACAGTCTTCTAGTATGTCAAGGGCTTTTATAGAGGGGATGGGAATGAAATTGTTCTTCTAGAAGGTAGGACAAGAAGTTAAGAGCTAAATCTGCAACAAGAGAGGTTTTTAAAAACATAAGAACATCTAGCCCAGTATCCTGTCTTCTGACTGGCCAATACCACATGCCCCAGAGGGAGTGAACAGAACAGGTAAACATCACTTGATCCCCTCTCCTGTCATTCATTTCCAGCCTCTGACAAACAGACTAAGAACACCATTGCTACCCATCCTGGTTAATAAGTACTGATAGACCTAATCTCCATACATTTATCTAGTTCTTTTTTTAATGCTGTTAAAATCTTGGTCTTCACAACATCCTCTGGCAAGGAGTTCCACAGATTGTGCACGTCATGAAGAAAAACTTCCCTTTGTTTTAAACCTGCTACCTATTAATTTCATTTGCTGACACTTAATTCTTATGTTATGGGAGCAAGTAAATAACTTTACCTCAGGTGATTGGACTCATCAAATTCTCGGGGTCCCTTTCTTCCCTACATTTCTATGACAATGAAATCCCAAAGGGATATGGCCTTCTTGCAGATCAACCTATTGGATTGGTTTTTAAGGAGGTCTGGCTACAGCTTTGACAGCCACATGTGATGGCTGGGTAGGTAGCGGCCTGCCTGCATGCAAATGCTTGGAATTCACTGATTTTTATTACAATATGTCTGTACCAAACAGCCTCCAAAATGGAACCGGGCAGAGGGGGGCAGCTGCTGGGTTTGGCTTTGAGCATCCCATTTCTGGTCTGATCCTGCTCCTTAAAATATGGTGCAACTGAAAAAGGCAACAGGAATCCAAAGCGCCAAGCCAACATTTTCCAGCTTTCTTCAATGCTTCCCTGAAAGTAATGGAACTGCCATAACCACTTCAGAAAGGTCGCCGTGTTAATCTGTAAGTTTAAAAATGAGTATTCCTCTGGAACCTTAGTGACTAACAGAAATATATGTTATTATGAAGACCCACTTCATCAGATGAATGGGAATGGAAATAACAGAATCCCATGTAGAACTCAAGGTAATGAAGCTAATTAAGTGGCCTGGATGTGTTCCATTCATTGCTTTTGATGTAAAAATGCTAATGTCAAAGGCAGGGGAAATTGGCTTTGTAGTTCGTTAACCAGTTAATGTCTTTATTCAAGCCCAGGATAACTGTCAGATTTGTAGGTGAATTCCAGTTCTGCAGTCTCTCTCTGTAATGGGGTCTTGAAATTACTCTGCAGAAGAATGGCAACTTTTGAGTTACCAGGTACAGCTACCTGGTGGCAGACAGGGACAGGTCTTGCTGCTCCCAGCACCCTGCAGTGTCCAAGTCTTGCAGAGCTGGGAGTGCAGGGTGGAATCCGAGAGTAGCAGGTGAGAAGGTGGCTAGGGTATCTGGTGCCATGGGGTTGGAAGAAGGTCTGAGGGAGGGGATTCAGTGCCATGGGGAGGTCGGGACTGGTGTGAGGGACGGGGCCTGTCTCTTTAACCCTCATTGTGGGCAGAGCCGCCTCTGCAAATGGGGGCGGGGCTTCGCTCAGCTGTTCGTTTCCACCTCCCCTTGAAGCATGGGGCTCAGGAGCTAGGCCGAGTGGTTCTGCCTGCACCCCAGCTGGTTACGTGGAACTTGCCGGGTTTCAGCTTCTGCCTTCACGCCTCTTGTTTTTCGGCTACTTGGTCTAGTCTGCACCGCTGGCCGTTGGAAAGAGCAGGAAGCCCGGACAGGGGTGAGACCGCAACCGGTCTGCGTTGGGGACAGCAATGGGGGATTGTCTAGCACCGTGATCACCAACAGGTCAATCGCAATCGACTGGTTGATTGCGAGGCCTCCGACCAGTCGATCGCGAAGCGTCCTGTCCGCCCCGCTTCCATTTCCCTCCCACCACCGAGAAGCCCCACTACCTACCTCAAGTGAAAATGGAAGTAGTGTCGGCTTCCCGGGGATGGACAGAAGTCCCGCAGCTTAGTGCCACTTCCGGCGATTCCACTTTCAGTGCGCTAGCTGCTCTGCCTGGTGTACTGCGGGAGGGAGCATTGGCTCCCTGCACTGCACAGGAGGGGTGAGTCAGTCCCGGGGGAGGCGCACATGGGGGGGTAGGCCCTGGGGCAGGCGTGCACGGGGCTTCCCTGCACCGAGGGGGGTCGACCCCGGGGTAGGCATGCGCTGGTTTCCCTCTGGGGGGGGGAATCCTGGGAGGAGGCTGATGCAGGGGACTCTTTGCCTCCACTGGCACCCCACTCCCCACTCCCCAGACCCTACTCACCAGCCACAGAACTGTCCCCACTCCCCTGTCTCCACTCCCCGAACTCTGTCCCCACTCTCCTGTCCCCAGCTATAGAATTCTGTCCTCACTCCCCTGTTCCCAGCCACAGAACTCTGTCCCTATTCCCGTCCCCACTCCCCGAATTCTGTCCCCACTGGCACCCTGTCCCCAGCTGCAGAACCCTGTCCTCTTCCCTCCCAGAACCCTGTTCCCTCTTCCCTGCCCCCAGCCACAGAACTCTGTCCCCACAAAATGTATAATTATAAATGCTTCATTTTAGATTTAAATAGCATGAATAAAAAAAGACCATTTATTTCATAACTATAAACACATGATTTTAATTTTATATATTGCATAATTTAAAAATAAACTGTTTATCAGAGTGTGTAAGTAAGGGCTGGGGATAGCAAGTGATGGACAGGAGGAGAATAGAGAGGGCGGGGCTTTAAGGAAGGGGCGGGGCGGTAGATCTTCGCCTGTTCTGAGATTTAAAAAGAGATCTTGGGTGTAAAAAGGTTGGAGACCACTGGTCTAGCAGGTCGGCACCGTCTAGCTGATGGTAAACTTGCTGGGCTTGTGCTGGGAAAGTCTAGCGGAAGATGCCTGTTTGTGGTTTGGTGACAGTCGAGCGGCGGCCGGGTTCTGATCTCTGTGACGCTGGTGTAAACTCAGAGCCAGCATAAATGAACAGAATTTAGTCCTAGCTCTCTGCTGATCACAATGGATCCTGCTGCCCTTTAAATTAGTAGGAAATAAGCCTGCTCTGAGCCTTGAACTGGTTTCTTGAGATCAGGCAGAGTCTATGACAGAGGTGGGAAAAGAAGCCAGATCTCCCGATTTATGGTTTAACCATGGGGCCATGCCTTCTTCTGTGGCCAGCGATTCTTATAACAAAAATAAAATGTCTGTTGTAATCTAGGTCGATCCGTTGGTGTTTCTCTTTCTGTTTCTTTCTGCACTCCCTCCCTATCCCAGCTGTTGTTGAAGACAGGCAGAAGTTTTTCATTGGCACTTTAATTTAAAAATGTGGTGATTGCATTTCTCCCAACATTATCTATGAAACCTCAGTGTGGGGCGTAAACTGCCCCATTTGTCTTGGAAGCATGTGGGAAACGATGGGTGTCATCAGAGCTCGGTCAAAAGAAAGAGCATCAAAAGGAAACTGAAAGAAGAATGTGCATAGCAGGAGGTGGGACCATAACCCTGGCTCTGCAGCATTTTCAGTTAACGTGTAACCCTGACAGGTGGAATTAAACCCGGACCTTTGGAGATGAATGCCCGGTGCTGAGATGAGGCCGAAGACAGGAGCTTCGATCAAGGTAATTCCTTGTGCCCAGACATGGAGTCTGGGCACCAACTCTGTTTCCGTGCCCTGATTGCATTGCCAAGACGCTTCTCCTAAGTTAGAAATGCTGCCACTGAAGATAGCGGTGTAGACAGCACTTGGAAGACCTGCCTCAGATGAAAGCCCTCTCTCCCACGCCCTAGGGTTCAGAAAACCTGCCTGTGCTGCTCGCAGGAGGTCAACTGCCCTGGGTCTGCCAGCCTGGGCTTGGGAGGCTCACTCCAAAATGAGGTGCAGGCATCTACCTCCTACAACAGCAGCTGGAGAGAAGGAGGCTGGGCCAGGGACCTGTCTGGGATTGTGACAGTCCATTTCCTATGGAACTGGAGCTGCGAGAGTGGAGGCAAGACACATGTCTGGCTGGATCCATATAGAGAGGATAAAGCAGGAGACAGCGCTGCCCAGCTCCCTTAGGGGAAGGCAAAATCAGGAGACTTAAAATAAGGCTCTTTGATCCCCATTTTGGCACCTGCGTGGTTTTCTGAAGTGCTGTGGGTCCAGCAGCTCCCCCCTGGGGATGAAATGAAGGGTGAGTAGCTCAGGTTGCATGCAGGGGGTAGCTAAGGACTGTGGGCAGCTAGGAAGTCGCTCAGGCTGCAGGGGGGTAGCTAGGAGCTGTGTGTGAGCAGGAGGTAACTCGGGGCAGGAGCAGGGTAACTAGAGGCTGTATGCCAGGAGGGCTCTCCTGCAGCCCCTGTTCCCTGAAGGCTTTGCCAGCCATGGAGCTGGGTCCACCTCCCCTGTGGCTCTTACTGGCTGTGTGAGAAAAGGGGTTTGGGAGCTGAGGGGCAACTTCCACACCCTGCAACAATAGCAGCAGCAAGAGAGGAGGGAACAGCACAGCTGCCTATGCAAAAGACCAGCTTGGCTTAACAAGGAGATCTTGCATGATCTCAAAATAAAAAAGGAGTCATATAAAAAATGGAAACTAGGACAACTAACAAAGGATGAATATAGGCAAGCAACACGGGAATGCAGGGGCAAGATTAGAAAGGCAAAGGCACAAAATGAGATCAAACTAGCTACAGGCATAAAGGGAAACAAGAAGACCTTTTATAAATACATTAAAAGGAAGAGGAAGACCAAGGACAGGGTAGGCCCACTGCTTAGTCAGGAGGGAGAAGCAGTAACAGGGAACTTGGAAATGGCGGAGATGCTCAATGACTTCTTTGTTTCGGTCTTCACCGAGAAGTCTGGAGGTGTGCCTAACGTAGTGAATACAAGCAGAGAGAGGGTAAGTTTAGAAGATAGGATACACAAAGAACAAGTTAAAAATCACTTAGGAAAGTTAGATGTCAGCAAGTCACCAGGTCCTGATGAAATGCATCCCAGGATACTCAAGGAGCTGATAGAGGAGGTATCTGAGCCTTTAGCTATGATCTTTGAAAAATCATGGCAGACAGGGGAGATTCCAGAAGACTGGAAAAGGGCAAATATTGTGCCCATCTATAAAAAGGGGAATAAGAACAACCCAGGAAACTACAGACCGGTCAGTTTAACGTCTGTCCCAGGGAAGATAATGGAGCAGGTAATTAAGGAAATCCTATGCAAACACTTGGAAGGTAATAAAGTGATAGGGAATAGCCAGCATGGGTTTGTGAAGAACAAGTCATGCCAAACTAATCTGATAGCTTTCTTTGATAGGATAACAAGCCTTGTGGATAAGGGAGAAGCGGTGGATGTCATATACCTAGACTTTAGTAAGGCATTTGATACAGTCTCGCATGATATTCTTATTGATAAACTAGGCAAATATAACTTAGATAGGGCCACGATAAGGTGGGTGCATAATTGGCTGGATAACCGTAGTCAGAGAGTTGTTGTTAACGGTTCTAAATCCTGCTGGAAAGGGATAACAAGTGGAGTTCCTCAAGGGTCTGTTTTGGGACCCGTACTGTTCAATATCTTCATCAATGATGTAGATATTGGGATAGAGAGTACGCTTATTAAGTTTGCAGATGATACCAAACTGGGTGGGGTTGCAACTTCTTTGGAGGATAGGGACATAATTCAAAATGACCTTAGCAAGTTAGAGAAATGGTCAGAGGTAAACAGGATGAGGTTTAATAAAGAGAAATGCAAAGTGCTCCACTTAGGAAGGAACAATCAGTTCCATACATGCAAGATGGGAAGCGACTGTTTAGGAAGGAGCATGGCGGAAAGCGAACTAGGGGTCATAGTGGACCACAAGTTGAATATGAGTCAACAGTGTGATGCTGTTGCAAAAAAAGCAAATATGATTCTAGGTTGTATCAACAGGTGTGTTGTAAGCAAAACTCGTGAAGTCATTCTGCCGCTCTACTCTGCACTAGTTAGGCCTCAGCTGGAGTACTGTGTCCAGTTCTGGGCAGCACATTTCAAGAAAGATGTGGAGAAATTGGAAAGGGTACAGAGAAGAGGGACAAGAATGATTAAAGGTCTAGAGAACATGACCTATGAAGCCAGGCTTCATGAACTGGGCTTGTTTAGTTTGGAAAAAAGAAGATTAAGGGGGGACATGATAGCGGTTTTCAAATATCTAAAAGGGTGTCACAAGGAGGAAAGAGAAAATTTGTTCCTCTTGGTTACTGAGGACAGGACAAGGAGTAATGGGCTTAAAGTGCAGCAGGGGAGGTTTAGATTGGACATTAGGAAAAAATTCCTAACTGTCAGGGTGGTCAAATATTGGAATAAATTGCCAAGGGAGGTGGTGGAATCTCCCTCTCTGGAGATATTTAAGAACAGGTTAGATAGACATCTGTCAGGGATGGTGTAGACGGAGCTTGGTCCTGCCTTGAGGGCGGGGGGCTGGACTCGATGACCTCTCAAGGTCCCTTCCAGTCCTATTTTTCTATGATTCTATGATTCTATGACACCAACCAGAGGAGCAGCTGCCCCTGAGTGCTTGGTTCTGGCTTCCCTCTCCAAATTGACCAGGAGGCGGGGAGAGAGACGGGATAGGTCTGTCCCAAAAACTGCTCTGCACTTCCACTGAAATTTGGGGGCAACATAACCAGCACTGCCCCCCCCCAGCTCTGCCAAGGGGCTGGGGGCTTCTGCTGCATGGGGAGCACTTGGGATCTGGGATTCAGCCCTGCTGCTCTTGGCTTCAGGTTGGAGGGGAAGGAGAGGAAAGCAGGACTTCAGCCCCTCGATTCCTGCTTTCAGCATCGGGGATTTAGCCTAAGGCAAGAGGGGTGCTGGGAATTCAGGGGGATCACCGCAGATCAGGGCTTCATCCTGGGGGTGCTGAGAATTCGGGGGGGAGGGAAGAACTGCACATCAGAGCTTCAGTCTGGGAGGTGTTGGGAATTCAGTATGGAGGAGGTGATGCCATGAATTGGGGCTTCAGGCCTACGGGAGCTATCAGGGATTGGCGTTTCAGCGGGGGGGTACTGGGAATTCAGTGTGAGGGGGGCCACTGGGGATCAAGATTTCAGTCCTGAAGCAGGTGCTAGGGATTGGGGCTTTAGCCCAGTGTCCTGAAAGGACTGGCACACACATACACACACACACACCCCCGCTTTAGGGTGCACATGTGGAGGGGTGACATGCATCCCCCACATCCTTACACCTCCATCACAAGCAGGGCTGCCTCTCCTATTGGCTTTGTGTCTTTTTGCCTCTGAACTCTGCCTGAGAGCACCACCTGCTGGCCACCACCTGCCGCATTTATCTGCCAGCCAGAAAAAAGAGGCTGCCGCAGCTAGGCTGATGGCCAGCTGCCCAGCAGGGGGGGAGCGCCAGAGCAAAAAATACAGGACAATTTGCTCTCTTTTTTTTTAAGGACACCTGCAAGGGGGCTCAAATATGTGACAGTCCCTTTAAAAACGGGACAGATGGTTACCCTACAAAGTGTGCTCCAGCCTGTGAAAGCTTATGCCTTAAAAATGTTAGACTTTAGGTGCCAGGAGATTCCTCATTATCTTTGCACCTCTCTGAAACTAGGGTCTTTTCTTTTATCTAGAGCTGTAAGATTAGATCACCTTCTTAACAGCCCACCATTACCTTATTTCAATGGACTGGTTTGCCAGCTGAGGGCTGTCCGGCTACAGCTTAGCCACAAGGTAAGGCCTTAGCCAAAGAATAAGGCCTCAGACTATCCTAGTGAGAAAAAGCCCAGACACACTTGTGATTTTGATTCTTTGTTTATACCTCCCTAACTAGCTAAGTGATAAGAATTTAGATGTACTCGTAAAGGCTTGGCCTTTGCCGTCAGGCCTGAATATCTATATTCTAACAATACTAACGGTTGCACTGGATCAGTCCATCTAGTATCCTGCCTTCCAACAGTAGCCAAATCCTACTACATCCTTCTGTGGGGTGTATTACAGAAGGAGCCCCACTAAAGTGGCAGAAGTGCTGGAAACCAGGGGGAGACAGACAGAGGGGAGGAAATGACAGATTCTGCAGGATAACTGTGCCGAGGGATGGGGACAGCAGTGGTGGACCCAGGCAGGCAGGCCGGTACCCCAGGTGCCTGTCTGCACAGAGCAGTGGGGGCTTGCCCTGTGCAGCTGAGGGGAGCAGTGAAAATGAAGCACGCCTTGCGGGAAGCTGTGGTCTACTGGTTAGAGCCCGGCTCTGTGCCTCAGTTTCCCCTACTCGCAGGGAAGGGGATGTACCCCAGGGGAAGCCCTGTGGGAGCGGGGACCAGCTCTGGGACAGGGACACTGGGTCCAGCAGCCTCCATGCTGACACTGGGCCCTGCTGGGTGAGCCCGAGCGAGGCAGCCGCTTCCCGGCGCCGGGGGAAGCGGTTCTGCGGCTCACACCGGCCGCGGCAGGGGGAGCGGGTCCTGCTGCTCCCAGCGCCCGGGCGGAGCCGGGGGGGCGGTGCCAGGTCTGAGGGGCGGGGCACATGGTGCCCTGGGGGCGGGGCCTGTCTCTTCAGCCCTTCTCCTGGGCGGAGCCGCGTCTGCGGGCGGGTCTCCGCTCAGCTGTTCGTTCCCGCCTCCCCTTGCAGCCTGGGGCTCTGCGGGGGGGCCGAGCGATGCTGCCTGCAGCCCCATAAGGGACTCGGGAGCTGCCCGGCTGCTCCGGGGCGAAGGGCTCGAGTCGGGTTTCAGCTTCTGCCTTCACCTCTCTGGTTGTTTTCAGGCTCCTGGGTCTAGTCTGCACCGTCGGGAAGAGCAGGACGCCCGGACGGGGGTGAGACCGCAGCCGGCACCATCTGGCTGAGAGCGGGTTTCCTGTGGCCCAGAGCCGCTCCGCAGCGGTGTGGTGTTAACCCTTTGGATCCCTTGTCTGTCTTGGCGGAGGCTTCTGAGACATTGAGTGATCATGGTGGAGGCTTCAGTGAGCACTGGGAAGGTGACTCTCTTCAGCCAGGATCTGAAGAGCAGGAGCACCTATCGGGTCCCTGCACTGCTCTCTATCCCCACAGATACGCTCCTGGCGTTTGCGGAGAAGCGCTCTTCTACCAGGGATGAAGACGCTGAGTACCTGGTGCTGAGACGAGGTCGGAAGACAGGAGCTTCGATCGAGGTAATTCCTGGTGCGCTGATGCTGGGCAGCAGCTCTGTTTCCATGCAGAGGCCTCTCAGCCTGAGGCGTCTCAGCATTAGTGCTTCCCAGGTTTCTACTTCTCCTTGCATACCTTTTAACTCCCCTCCTCCCCATCTAACCATATTGGCGCAGGGCTAGACTCTGCCAGGGGCAGAGTGCTGTGATGAGGTAATTTAGATGCCTTTTCAAGTCCACAGGGAGTTGAGGCTTCTCAGCACTTTGCACAGACACTTGCCCCATCAGCTCTCCTTTCCTGCTCTCAGCAATCTGTTCACTCCCTTCTCAGAATCCCCTGGTGCATCTTTGCTCCTGTGTACAGCTTGCAAGCTCTCAGGGCAGGGACGCTGGATTATATATTTGGATACGTCTTGCACAGGGCCCACCATGTCCCAGCTGATTTCTCAGATGCTGCAACCTGTTCCGTCCCAGGGCAGAGCACTCACTTTCTGTATTGGCTGAGCGGGGCAGGGAATTCAGAGTACAATTCAACCCTCCATGAAAACTGGCCCTGATCGCATTGCTGAGATGCTTCTCCTGAATTAGAAATATTGCCACTCTGAAGATAGCAGCATAGGCAGCCCTTGGAAGGCCTGCCTCAGCCATGACTTCAGAGCGCTGTCTGTGCCGCTCACAGGGGTCTAGCTACTATGAGTTTGCTGACCTGCACTGGGATGCTCGCTTCAAAATGAGGTGCAGGCATCTATGTCCTCAGAGAGCAGTTGGAGAGAGGGAGGCTGGGCCAGGGGGTCTGTTTGGGATTGTGACAGTCCATTTCCCATGGAGTTGGAGCTGTGAGACTGACATGTGTCTTGTCTCTCTTTACTGCCAGCCTGTGTCTGGCTGGATCCATGAAGGGAGGATAAAGCAGGAGCCAGTGCCACCCTCAGGGGAGCCACTGCAGCTCAGCCTGGGCTGCCTTAGGGGAAGGCAAAATCAAGAGCCTTAAGTGAAGCTTCTTGATCCTCAGTTTGGCACCTGCTTGGTTTTTTGAAGTGTTGCGGGCCCAGCAGCTCCCCTTGAGGGTGATCTCTGCGGCCCTGCCAGTCCTTAAGGTACGGGATGGTACTTGCAATATCCTGAGTAGTGTGTCCCCTTTGTTTACACCTCTGACCTACCCGTTCTCTCCTGTCTCTCTATGCTGCAGTGGGAGCCTGCAGAGCCCTTGAAGAGCGCAGTGTTAAAAGGTTACCGCACAATGAACCCCTGCCCAGTGTACGAGTGGAAGAGCCAGACTGTCTTTCTGTTCTTCATCTGCGTGAGGCAGCATGTCTCGGAGCAATGGCAGATCTACACCGGGCGGAACGCTGCCCGGCTATGCTACATCTGCAGCAGAGACTCTGGCCAGACCTGGAGCTCGTTAATAGACTTAACAAAGAAGGTGCTAGAGGACGACTTGAAGGACTGGGCCACGTTTGCGGTGGGACCAGGCCATGGGGTGCAGCTCAGCTCTGGGCGGCTGGTGATCCCAGCTTACGCCTACCACATCACTGCCCGCTGCTGCAGCTTTCCGCTGCCCTGCTACACCCAGCCCCGGTCCTTGGTCTTCTATAGTGATAATGAAGGGCAGGACTGGCATAAAGGTGAGCTGATGAAGAGAATGAAGACTGTGGAATGCGAGGTGGCTGAGATAGTGTGCCAGGCCTGCGACCCTGTGCTCTACTGCAGTGCCCGCACTCCGCACCGGTGCCGGGCAGTGGCGCTCAGCACAGACCAGGGGCTGACCTTCGAGACCCCCTTTGCATGCAATCAGCTGTATGAGCCCCCTCATGGATGCCAGGGGAGTGTGGTGAGCTTCATCCCGACACTGGAGCTTCTGAAGGTGGATGAGTCAGAAGAGTCAGCTGTCTCAGACCAGGAGAAGTCCGGTCTGCTGAACCATGGGAATGACACCTCCGCCACCCACACAAGTGCCGTGTCGTGGCTGCTTTACTCCCACCCGACGGATAAACACAAGCGGGTCAACCTGGGCATCTACCTCAATTGCTCCCCATTGGAGGAGGACAAGTGGAAAGCACCCTGGATTCTGTACAAAGGGCCGTGCGGCTACTCGGACCTGGCTGTGTGCCAGGAGGCACCGCTCTTGTTTGGCTGCCTGTTTGAGTGCGGGATGGCTCACGGGTGTGAGGAAATTGCCTTCCAGCTCTTTACTGCTGAGGAGCTCCAGAAGGGCAGAGGCTCCCCCTGCTCCTTGGAGCAGCAGCCCAAAGCAAAGCTAAAAGTCATCTAACGGCATCTAGGAAGGGAGAGTCCTCCTTTCTCCCCAAGAACCCCAGCCCCATGAGGCCTGCAGTTCTGCAAGCTGCCTCTTCTTTCGTGTATCTCTAGTTTGGGTACCTAGGGCCTGGCTTGCGGAGGAGCTAAACATCTGCCTCTTCCTCTGACTGGCGAGCCCTGGGCATGCCAGGCTTGTTGCATATGTGCATGTATATATCTGTTATATGTTCTTGGAGTGGATGCAATAGTGTGTTTGAGAAGAGTACGTGTATTGTGTGTTGGCAGCTGTCATGATCATGAGGGCTAGCCAGCAGCCTGAGAACTAAGGGGTTAACCTTACCTAAGCCAGGTGGAATGGCCAATTGAAATTCCTACCTACATTCCTAGCGGGGACAAAGGAATTTTTTTTTGTCCCCCCCTCCCCCCTTGTCCTGGGCAGTTGCTCTCCAGCTACTGAGAGAGACAAACATGTGCCTCTCTCTCCAAGAAACCATTCTTCACTTTCTGTAAGGAGGGTAAAGTTTAGATAAACCCGTTAGGTTTTATTGTTTTATGGTTTGGGAAATGGGATCTGATGTCTGTGCACTTGAAAAAATGTTTTGGCTTTCCTTTGTAACTAAGTTCAAGGCCCATGGTGGAGTTTCTTTCTCCATGAGTATATTATTTTGTTACTTTTCCATCAAGTCATTATGCTTGCAACAGGAATATTGTGGTGATAATAAAAGTTCTTTCTCTTTTATTTTTATTAACCTGTATTGGTTAATTTTTGTGTCCTGGTTTGTACTTTAGGGGTGAGATTTCCCAAGTGATCTCTCCCCTGATTTTTGTATCAATACTTGCAGGGTGGCAGTGGAGATTTTTATCCGCAAAATCTAGGTTAAGATTTTGGGGGGAAGTTTTATACCAAAGCCTGGTAAATAAGGTTTTGGGGTACTTTGGCCCCACTTCTGCATTTATTGTGCTAGAGTGGGGAAGGAGCCATGACAGCAGCTGAAGCTATAACTTGAGATTTCAGGTTGCCAAAAATTATTTGTGCAAAAGTAATTTTGTTTTGTTCCTGGAAATTATGAAGAATCAGCAAATAAGCAGAGCCCTGCGCAGATCCAAAATGTGGTACCTACATCTGCAAAAATGACCCTCGCGTATCCACATGCCCGTCTGTGGAGATAAAGCAGATGTCTGGGGATTTGCAGGGCTCTATATAGGGAAATCACACAAGGCTATAAAAATGTATAAGAATTGAAGGAAATCGCACAACTAGGCTCATGCCCACACTCCCTTCTGCCCACCCCCACAGACTGTCTCTTTATAATAGTGCAGGTAAAAAGCACCAGAGACAAAAGACTAATGACGACATGAAGTGGATTATAACTGCTCATCAGTTAACCATTTAAACTGTACGCCTATCACATCCCTATGATGTACCACCACCCTAAGCCAGGTGCACCACCATCAGGGGCCAAAACGCTCCTGTGGAGCTGATTTACACCAACTGAGGATCTGGCCCGGACTAAAAACTGCTCAATCCATACTCTACAAAGTTGGGCCCCTCTGCTGAACCTTCCAGGGCAGGTGGCTCGTTGCCCTGTGAGACATACCCCTGTTGTTTGCAGGTATAGACAAGCCAGTCCTGGGATAGAGAAACAGGCTGGGGGTGGTAATATCTTTTCTAGACCACCTGCCACTGGTGTGAGACAAGCTTTCAAGCCGCACAGAGCCCTTTGCCAAGCCTGGACAAGTCCTCCTGATGACAACTAAATGCAATCTGGGGTAGATTGTTAAGCATGAGGAGTTAACATAATGTTGCCAGAAACCATTGAAATTGAAATGGGCTCTTGACCGTTCTGCAGCTATAGGACTGAGCAGAGTTCGTGTGTTACAGAGGTGGTAATGAGACCCCAAACTGGTATCTCTGTTGAGTCCATCCAGCAGTGTTATGTATTCAAGCTCCTGGACTTAAGCTAGATTCCCCCAAATCACTGACTCAATCGGGCACAGATACCAACTTTCAAAAGTGCCAGCAGGTGCTCAAGCTCTGGCTCTGCCCCAGGTCCCACCCCCACTCTGCCCCTTCCCCCAATGCCCCACCCCTGCCCTGCCTCTTCCCACCCAGTTCTACCCCCTCTCGTGAGCAGGCCATGTCCTTATTCCTCTGCCCCTCACCCTTCCAAAAAGCCTCCTTAATATCTGGGACACAGCTGATTGCAGTGGGTGAGACATGCTGGGGAGAGGGGACAGCTGATAGGGGGCTGCTGCTGGATGCTCAACTCCCATCAGTTTTCCCCGTGGGTGCTCCAGCCCCGAAGCACCCACAGAGTCGACGCCTATGCAAGAGACACTGGATTTGTCTTGTGATGACAGTCTGTAACCCACTAACCCTCCTCTGGTGAAGAAGAGCTCTGCATACGCTTAGAAGCTTCTCTCTTTCCCCAGTAAGGGTATGTCTACACTACCCCGCTAGTTCGAACTAGCGGGGTAATGTAGGCATACCGCACTTGCAAATGAAGCCCGGGATTTGAGGAGTAACGGTAGTTCGAACTAGGAAGCCTAGTTCGAACTACCTAGTTCGTGCCGTGTGTAGCTGCGCGGCACAGGGTTCGAACAAGCGGGGATTTAAAAATGGCGGAGCCCCGCTTATGCAAATGAAGCCCGGGAAATTCAAATCCCGGGCTTCATTTGCAAGTGCGGTATGCCTACATTACCCTCCTAGTTCGAACTAGCGGGGTAGTGTAGACATACCCTAAGAGCTTATCTCATGAGATATATGACCTCGCCCACCTAGGCAGGCCCATGTCCATTAAGAGTTGTGCTGAAACAAAAGAGAACTGACGCTGGGTTCAGGGAAAAGGGGACAAAAATGTCTGCCATGCTTCTAAGGGTGCTGTCTTACTAAAGTTGCTGCTAAGGACTTGCCCATGCATAGAATCATAGAATACTGGGACTGGAAGGGACCTTGGTCCTCGTGGCAGGACCAAATACTGTCTAGACCATCCTTGATAGATATTTATCTAACCTACTCTTAAATATCTCCACAGGTGGAGATTCCACAACCTCCCTGGACAATTTATTCCAGTGTCTGACTACCCTGACAGTTAGGAACTTTTTCCTAATGTCCAACCTAAACCTCCCTTGCTGCAGTTTAAGCCCATTGCTTCTTGTTCTATCCTCAGAGGCCAAGATGAACAAGTTTTTTTCCTCCTCCTTATGACACCCTTTTAGATACCTGAAAACTGCTATCATGTCCCCCCTCAAGCTTCTCTTTTCTAAACTAAACAAACCCAGTTCCTTCAGCCTTCTCTCATAGGTCATGTTCTAGTCTGGACCTTTAATCATTCTTGTTGCTTTTCTCTGGACCCTCTCCAATTTCTCCACATCTTTCTTGAAATGCAGTGCCCAGAACTGGACACAATACTCCAACTGAGGCCTAACCAGCGCAGAGTAGAGCGGAAGAATGACTTCTCGTGTCTTGCTCACAACACACCTGTTAATGCATCCCAGAATCATGTTTGCTTTCTTTGCAACAGCATCACACTGCTGACTCATATTCAACTTGTGGTCCACTATAGTCCCTGAAGAGCCCATGTTTGCAGGAATAGCTTAGCATGTTGGTCATTTCTCAGTTTGGGGGACAAGTCAAGACGCTTCCTTAAAGTATACTTTGCAGCAACAGCTGGAGAAGTTTTCCTGTGCTTGGGAGAGTCCTGGTTATACCTGGAATGTGGATGAGTGAGGAGCCCATAGGGCATACACTCCTCTGTCTTCATAACTCGATCCCATAGCGTCGCTTCTGCCCTGCGGAGCGAGCAGATGCTAGCGTGGACGCAGATGCCGATGCTACACCCCAGCATGTCTGTGCACATCACCTCCAAACCTGCAGAATCTCTGCTGTGTTACTGGTATGCTGGAGACTCCAGGTTACCTTGTGGCTCTCCCTCCTGAAAACAGCAATAGAAAGCTGTTTTCTAGTGTCCATAATGCTGGACTGAGACTTGGGAGGCCTGGATTCTATTTGTGGCTCTGCTGATGATCTCTTGGGTGACCTTGGGCAAGTCACTTTGCCTGTCTGTGCCTCAGTTTCCCTTCCCCATCCTTTGCATATATGTTTAGACTTCCAGTTCTTTGAAGCACAGCCTGTCTTACCATGTGTCTGTTACCTGATCTCTTACCCTGATCTCAGTTAAGGCCTCTTGGTTTTACAGGAAAACCAATTAGTAATAGCACTACGTATATTTATAAGCCACATATATTTATTTATATTTGTAGTGTTTTTCTCCCCCAATTAACACTTAGCCAAGTAGTGCAAGTCTAGCCCTTAGAGAAACAGAACAGCAAACACTTATCCTACTTTAACTATACTTGCATGGGTAGGGCCGCTGACTTCAGTGGAATTCCTCGCACAAGTAAAGCTACAGACATTTCTAAGATCTAGCTCCAAATCTCTCCTGGTAAGCCACAGGCCTGATTCTGATCTCACTTGGTCTGATGTAAATGACACTGTTTCCTAGACACTGATGGAGATCCCAGGTGTAAGCAAGATGGAAAACCAGGCCAATTATTTTTAAATCTGCCCCTCCAGGATCTCTGCAGCTCATTTGACGAATTGATTTTTTGTTTCTTATTTTTGTTTGGGTTTTCTATTTCTAGCAATCGATACAAGTTCTGTAAGGACACCGACCGCTCTCTGCGTCACCTGGGGCACTTGCTATGAAACAGCTTCAACAAGAGAGCGACTACAGAATGCAAAGGGCTAGATTCACTCATTCGCCACTGACCTGTTCATGTGTCTCCGACAGTGTAAAAAAAAAAACAGCTGGAGAGCGTTGGTGAATCTGACTCCAGGGCCATGTCAGTAATAGAGAGATGCAGGCTCCATGGCTGAGTGTAATGATTTCTGCGGAATCTTCAAAATTCTTTTGTCCTTCCAATGGAAATACTTAATGTCCACCACTGCCCCCTGCTGGTTGGAATCCCCTGCGCTTGTAAGCACTGGGACTAAAGCTACAGAGGGTGCTGCAGGTTTTATGGGGGCTCTGCTCCTGGCTCCATACACGGTTCCACCCTGAGCTTTGGCCCTAGCCTCAGTCTCTTTACCCCATCTGGGTCCCCTCCTCCCGCGGCCACAGTCCTGCTCCTACCCCTGCTCTAGAAAGTGTTCCAGTATCACTGGCTGTTCCTGTGCTGGGTAGCTGTTGATCCGCAGCAGTGTACAAAAACCATTTGTGTACATTGAACTGTGCTCTATTTGTAGACACTCGAACCCATCACTGTCCGTTCACTGACTGGGCGGATGTAACTATGTTTCCCTCCACTGATTGGTCCCAGCAGCTGTCATCACAGCCATTTACCCAAAGGCATTCTGGGATAGGTGGCTTGGTGCTGATGCTTCCAGTGCTGATGCACATTGGCAGCCTTCGGAGCCCTTATCCATATGTGGCCTTGGTTTGTTAGTAAGGAATTTTCTCTGCATATGTCTGTTGGCTGGGCTGGGTTTATTTATTCCATGTCCCCTCCAGCAAACTAAATGTACAGCCTCTTTCCATCTGAAGTGAGAGCACGGCCCATATTTTAAACTCCACAAAGAGGGATTGATCCGCTCCCCATTGGGGCTGGGCCCCTGGTGCTTTGATTGTCTGCTTGAGAGAATACAGGATGGAGCTCTTCCTTGCAAAAGAAGGAGGGAGGACTGGTGTAGTCTGAGCTGGCTATTAGCTGGCGAAAGCAACACCTCATTCCCAACCCCCATGAACACAGCAGCTGCAGGCTGGGGCTGTGTGCTGTACAGACTATTCATAGATGTTCTATTAAAGCATGCCTGTGTTTTGTGCCAGACATCGGACTCGCTCTCTCAAATGCTGGCTTGGGGTCTGAATGCTTTTCTGCATTATGCAAAGATACTGCTTGAGACGGTAACTGTCTAAAACAAAAGGCCTTCTGTACGCTACAACTCTGCAGCGACACCACTGATCTCCAAAAGAGTGGCTATTAATAAAGCTCCCTGCTGATGCTTGCATTTTTCACATGGTGGGCCTGTTCATTCAACCACTGCACCGTGGCATCTGCTACGTTTGGAGATGGAATTGTGCTGGGGTCAGAGCCCGGAATAGGAAGACAGGCAGCCTGAGTTTTAATTCCGGCTCTTCAGCTGTGGAGGCAGGGCTGCCTGCGGGCTGTGATGATTGCAGCTGGAGCAAGACTTCATAAGTTAAAGCTTCTGGGTAAGTGAGCCAGCTCTTTTCCGTTGTGCTGGCTTCTCAGTCCTGCTCTGCCTTATTGGGCAGCTAGGTTACCTGGGGGGACAAAATCAGATGTTTTCTACAAGAAATGGGGCCTTAGCTGTATGTCTTTAATGAAGTCTACAACATCTAACCCAGCTGTAGATGAGTAAATACTCGGGATATGACTAGTGTAGCCCAGTGTGCCAGCTCATCTCTGTTAGCTTTGCTGTGTTGCGGTATTTTCTGCTTTATTATATTCAGCAGTAATTCAAGGAACCTACAGGTTTGTTTTGTATCCTGTAAGACATTGGCTTTAGCAGTTAGTGTGAAGTTTGAGGCCTATAAACTTAGGTGACCCATAAGTTGTGGCAAGCAGAATGTAAGGGGGAGTTTCATCTATAATAATATTAGCCAATCACAGAACATGAACCTGCTTCTGGAAGGTTTTGGACAGAAGATCCAACCCAGCAAAGGTGTCATGGCAACAAACTGACATATACGATAATGGGATGAAATAATAAATACACTAACCTGTAGGAGAAGGGCCCCTTAACATGGGTAAGAGGAGGAAGTCCTGTTGACATGGTAATGTCTGCGTAGCATATTGTTGGAGTGGCATCCCAGGGCAGCAGGAGGGATGAAGACCTTGGGAATGGCCACTTGTGAAGATGAGGACGGTGATGGTGAGGAGGAAGCATTTCAGGATGTTTTGCAAGGGATGGTGTATGTGGACGTTTAGATGTACTTTCCGTATTCTCTTGATCTGCCTTGCCAAATTAGACAGTGTGTGATTTTGCTAAATATATTAACAAATTATTTATATGTAAATATAAAAGAGTTCCTATAGTGCGAGTGTTGCAGCTGTGCACCTAGGAGTTCCCAACAACAGAATAATTTTAATAATAGTCTGACTGGGTCTGATCTTGGAACGTGAACCCGTCAGCCCTCAAAGTCATAACTGGGAATTTAATCTTTATATCATGGTACACTAGGAGGGTTGGTTCAAACAAAGTTAGAGGCCCCCCTAAAATTGAGTCAGACATTTGGGCCAGCTAGTGGGAATGCTGCAATCGAGGGTGCGTCAAGACTGGCAAGATTTGCGCAAAAGTGGCTGCTTTTGTGGAAAAACTTTCTAGCTGTCTACACTGGCCACTTGAATTTGTGCAAGATCACTGACTTTGTAATGTACGAAATCAGTGCTTCTTGCGCAAATATGTTCACGCTCCCGCTTGGGAAAAAGCCCTCTTGTGCAAGAATACTTGCGCAAGAGGGCCAGTGTAGACAGGGAAGAATTGTTTTGCACAAAAAAAGCCCCGATGGCTAAAATGGCAATTGGGGCTTTCTTGCGCAAAATCGCGTCTAGACGGGCCACGGATGCTTTTGCGCAAAAGCATCCGTTAAAAGTATTTCCGCAAAATCATGCCAGTCTAGACGTAGCCTCTCTGTTTCTATCTGCCCCAATCTCACTGTACCATCCTAGTTATGGTGGGGTAAACCGCTACACACAGTGGAGAACTTAGTGGCTGTGTCTAGATTGGCACAATCGTGCGCAAAATCAGGGCTTCTTGTGCAAGAACTCTGATGCTCCTGCTCAGGAATAAGCCCTCTTGTGCAACTGTTCTTGCCCAAGAGGCCAGTGTAAACAGGCAACATGAATTTCTTGCCCAAGAAAGCCCTATGGTTAAAATGGCCATCAGAGCTTTCTTGCGCAAGAGAGCGGCTACACTGGCATAGATGCTCTTGCGCAAAAGCATATCTCTCGTGCAAAGGCACATGCCAGTGTAGACTCTCTCTTCTGGAAGAGTTTTTGCACAAGAACTCTTCTGCAAAAGAGTTCTTGTGCAAAATCATGCCAGTGTAGACATAGCCAGTAGGTTCCTTGTACTGCAGTGGCATAAAAGAAATTGAGAGGGGCAATGATTTTTATTTTACCTATTTGGTTTTGTTATTAACAGTTAACTCAAATGCCTGAAATTTGTGAAGGAGAAAAGTTATCTTTGTTAAACATTCAACACCACTGGGAATGGATTGCTTGAGGATTACTTGTTCTGTTCATTCCTTCTGGGGCAACTGGCATTAGCCACTGTTATAAGATAGGATAGTAATGAACCTTTGAACTGTTGGCCTCGCCCAGTATGGCTGCTGTTCTGTTCTAACACAGTGCCCTTTCCCTTAAGGACTCAGACCACAGCTCAGATTTCTAGAGTCCTCCAGCAAAACCAGGATCCTAATATTTCTAACCCTCTCAGCCTTATCTGGAAAATGGAACTGATACTTACCTATTGCCCTCTGGGGGGTGAGAGGTGTGAGACTGAAATCATTCAAGCTTGTAAATTGCTTGAGTTGATCCTCAGCTGGGAGGATTTACTAGCAAGCTCTTGAGTGTAGTGAGCTAGGAAGCAGGTGCCTTCTACTGGCTGGAATAGGAATTGTTCAACAGTGTCAGTCTATTGAGATGGATTTCTACCTGTTTGGAGCAGGAGGCTGTGAGTTCTAGTCCCCACTTGACTCTCTTTAATGCTTAATTTCCAAGTGCTTAACTCGGTTGCTACAAAAATGAAGTGCTGATTTTTGAAGGCTCATTCCCAGGCTTTATTCCCTCTGCTGTGGAAATTGTGCCACATGCTTACACTGCTTAGAGAGGAATGAAACAAACACTCTCACTTAGCTTTTTGTTCAATAAAAAAACGTTTATTTTGAGATTTGTGCTGGTTTCATCCCAGTTTGGCTGGGCTCATGCAAACTTTTTTCAGACAGTCACCCGAGCTCAGCAGAACAGGAGGCAGCCACCTACTGCCCCGTCCCTTATCCCAGGCCACTAAGCTGAGGATGGCTGTGGTTTCCTTCCAGAGCTCTGGCTGCAAACCAAGCAAAGAGACGAAAGAAGCTGTGAGTGTGCACACTTGCGAGGCAAAATGCAGCCGGAGGCAATGAAGGTGATTCTGTTGCTGTGGGAGTCCACAGCATTAGGCCCCAGTCTGCTAATTTGAACAAATTTTACAAGCCGTGCAGGGGTAGATTCTGTGCACACTGACTGCATTCACCATGCCATCTCTCTAGGGACATCAGTGGAGTTACCTCTCAGGCTATGCCAGTGTACATGAGACCGAGAACTCACACAAAACAAACCATGCATATGTATAAGCCCAACTTGCATCTCAAAGCTGCACAGTCCTAATTGATGAGGGATTGTGATAGGGGCCAAATGAGAGCAGGATCAACTCTCCAGCTAACCAAGACAGCTGCTGACTATTTAAAAAGTTTCAGTGGAGATAGAGCCAAGCAAGGCCCCCTAACCATCATATAATTTAAGGCCAGAGGGGATTACCAGATCTTCTGTCTGACCACCTGTCTATCACAGATTTGGGTGGTGGGTAATGAAGGCAAGGGAAGGCATTGCCTATCCAGAAAGACATGGGTGGTCCTGCCCACTCTCTACCCCAGGTCAGGCCTCCTCTCCTACCTGGATGCAGCAGACTGCTTTTGCCCTGGTGGTTGTGCTAATGGCTGGACGGGGAAGGACAGCCAGGAGTTGTGTCTGACAGCACGAAAGGCTGGGGCTGCATGGCGCTCTAGGGTGAGGAAGGCTGGGGGCACATAGACGTCTGGCAGGGGGCTGTGGTGCCAGCAACCTACTGCTCTGGGGTGGATAGGTACACTAGCCTTGGTCTGGGTTCCACCAGCAGTCACAGCTGGGGTGTGGGGCAGGTTCCAGCTGTTACAATGGGGGCTGAGTGGGCTCCAGTGGGCATGGGAGAGGTGGGGCTGGGAGGCTTGCCTCTTTAAGCCAGCTGCTTACCCACCACCCATAATCACGAGCTAGGCTACTAAAACCAGCCAGCTACGCCAAGCCACAATTAGACCAAAGCATTACACCCATCAGAAGCCTAATATTCAGTCCATGGTAGTGAATCAGTAAAGGGGGATCTGGTTATGTTCCAGCTATGCTACATATTCTTATAATGAGCTCTCTTGGCTCAATTCTAGTTTTGTGCACAGAGCCCATGTTGTGGCAAAAGCTGTTTGGAAAACGGAAACTCCATCCAGAGGAAAATCTGCTGTTTTGCCGTTCATGTTTGTCCCGATTTGGGACAAAAAGTGAACTATCGAAAGTGTTGTGGAATGAAAAAATGGATTTTAAGCAATTGAAATGAAAACTGGCATTTTGATTGAAACATTTTGCCATGTCAATTCAAGATGTAAATGTTTGTTTCAAATCAATGGGGAAATCTCCAAATTTAATCAAAAGTGACTTTCTCCTATGGAGAGCATTTCCTAGTCTTTTGCTAAAATATTTCTACCCATTACGCAGACTCTTCTCCTCTTTCCATCTGTTCTGATGGATGGCCAGCCCAGACTTCTTCCTGTTTCCCATCCTTCCCAATTTTAGTTTGTTTTTTTAATGATATTTTCAGTTCTGCCACATCTATACCTTCTGATTTCTTTTCTGGGTATTTATACAAGGCCAGATTCTGATCTCCTCAGTCACTGTGTAAATGCAGGGCAATACCTCTCAAGTCGTCAATGGAGTTACTCCAGATTTACAGCAGCTCAGAATCTGAGCCCAAATCTACATCCTTAATCTTTTTCTTAAACAATGTGTGAATCATCAGTGATCAGGACCAAGTGTGACTCTTCTGTCTCATGTTTCTTAATCTCAGCAAGAAAAATGGAAAATATACAGTGAACCATCTCTGACTAAACCGATCGTTCACCTAATGCTAACAATAGGCCCTTCTTATCCCATCAGACTTGAAGCAAAAGACTGTAAGATCTTTGGAGCAGGGACTGTTTTTTACAGCATGTTTGCACAGTGCCTAGCACAATAGGGCCTTGGTCTGGGTCCTCATAGAAACCAGTAAGGAGCATAGGTCAGTGGTTCCCAACCTTCTTTTTATACCGCGGACCAGCAAACCCATTCACAAACCTTTGTTTGACTGGCAACATTTTATTTGCATATTTGCATCTTCATTATGCAAATAATGATGATACAAATGAAATGTTACTGGTCCACCAAAAGCCCCAGTCCCCAGAGCCACCGCAAACAGCCAGCTTCAGCTCTGCCAGCCCCTCACCCATAAGGCTAACCCTCGCCACCAGACCCCCCAGTGCCAGCCCCCAGTCCTCAATATTAGCCCCATCCCAATAGCACCCCTGTGCCAGCCCTGCCCCTGTTGCCCCCAGAGCCTAGGGTTGCCAGGTGTCTGGTATTGTACCAGACAGTCCGGTATTTGCGTGCTCTGTCCGGTAAAAAAAAAAATCAGACAATACCTAACATGTGCAGTGTCCGGTATTCTCTGATTTTTCCGGCTGCGCACCGGACGGAAGCCTGGCATGGGCTAGGGGGAGCGGCTGGGAGTCCCAGCTGGGAGGCGGGGCCGTGATTGCTGCCAGGAGCCCTCAGTTGGTTGAGTGTGAGGAGGAGGGGAAGCCTCCTCCTTGCTCGTGCGTCGCTGGAAGCCTGCGCGGGACGGGCAGTGCCCCTGGGATCCGCAAGTGCCCGCGTCAGTCCCACTCCCTGCCGGCCGATTTGCCCCCCCTCTTTCCCCGCTGGCTGGTTCTCCCTCACTTCCCCTCTGATCTTTCCCAGCCAGCCCCCCTGCACTGCCCCCCCAGCTCTGCTTCCCAACGGCCGGTTCCTCTTCCTGGTCTCCCCCGGCCAGCACCACTGCACCCCCCCCCAGCTCTGCTTTCCGCCCCCCCTCCTCCGGCCCCCCCTTCCTCCGGCCCCCCTCTTCCTCCCAGCCAGCCCCGTGGTGCCCTCCCTCCCTCTGTGCTGCTTCCCATCCCCCTTCCTCCCGGCTAGTCCTGCCCCCTTCCCAGCCGGTCCCTCCCCCCCGCCCACAATCAAGCGTGTCCGTTTTTTGGGGGGTCTACCTGGTAACCCTACCCACTACTAGCCCTGCCTTGAGAGCCCCCCAGTGCCAGCTCCCCACCCAGATGCCCCAGTGCCCCCCAGTGTCAGCTTGGCCCTGCCCACCAACGTGACCCCCTCACCTCACTTCCCTGGAGCTCCAGCTCTGGTCCTGGCCGGGGCCACTGGAGCAGCCACTGTCCACAACGCAGCCTGCAGCTCCAGCCCCAGAGCCACTACTCTGCTCTGCTGAGGAGGTCAGCGGGCCTCAAATTCTTGGTGCGTGCCACAAAGGTGCATACCTTAGGGAACACTGCTGTGCCCCCGAGCGGAGCCCAACCGGGGGCGTGGCCTGGCAGCGTGCCACGGCCCGGCAGGCAGGGGTCTGCGGCCTGGCCCCCATCCACGCACCGGCAGCTGGGAACCGCTGGCATAGGCGTACTCGCATAGAATAATGCTTAGCAGTGAATGAGGCTGCCCCAAGGGACTAAGGGTAGCAGAATCAAACTCTTGGGCATGATCCGACTCCCAGTCAAGTCAATGAAAAGACTTGGGTTGAATGAGAGTTGAATCAGGCCTGAAGCTACTGACTGAGACCAACAAAATAGCCCATCCACAGCATCAGGTGTCACTTCCTGGAAAGCTGAGGCAGGAGCCAAGGTAGAGAGGAAAGGGAAAACATGACACACACCTAGGTGGTCGTTGATATGGCTTTGGCACTTCTGGGCTTGGTCCAGTCCACGAGATAGATCTTTGGCATGCAGCACCTGGAAATAAAAGAACAGACCGAGCCTGTGTCAGCCACTGGAATTGTATTTTCTGAGTCTCCTCTGGTGATGGATATGGCAACCACTGGCAGTCTTTGGGGACCATTTTATATTACACTGAGAGGAGGAAAACCTCAGAAAGACATTAGCTTGAGGTAGTTCAGGTGTAGAATATTCATGGCCCTTTGTCCCAGTTCGGGTGATGTGTAGTGTGTGTTCCTGGAACCACTCCGAGACAATTAGTGCTAATCCCATTACTGGCTTTGAACCTTGACCACCCGGGGACAAGAGGACGGCCTGGTTTTACCCGTTTTCAAGAGTCCGGGAAACAAAGCAAGTCTTTGGGTATAAAGGGCTGGGTTGAAACAGACGTTTGATTAAGAAATAGACCTTTGGGCCTGCAGAGACCTCCAATCCTTGCGGAAGGGTTAGAAAGACTGTGGTCTTCGGGCCCCATAAGAGAGCTGTGTGACTTGTGGCATATTCTGTGAGGCTACGTCTAGACTGGCCCCTTCTCCGGAAGAGGCATGCTAACTTCTATCTTTGGAATAGGGAAATCCGCGGGGGATTTAAATATCCCCCGCGGGATTTAAATAAACATGGCCGCCGCTTTTTTTCCGGCTTGGGGAAAAGCCGGAAAAGAGCGTCCAGACTGGCGCGATCCTCCGGAATAAAGCCCTATTCCGGAGGATCTCTTATTCCTACTTTCAAGCCTACTTTCAAGTAGGAATAAGAGATCCTCCGGAATAGGGCTTTATTCCGGAGGATCGCGCCAGTCTGGACGCTCTTTTCCGGCTTTTCCCCAAGCCGGAAAAAAAGCGGCGGCCATGTTTATTTAAATCCCGCGGGGGATATTTAAATCCCCCGCGGATTTCCCTATTTCAAAGTTAGAAGTTAGCATGCCTCTTCCGGAGAAGGGGCCAGTCTAGACGTAGCCTGAGGGTGCAGAGACTGATTCCTTATGTTTTCTCTGAGATGCTTTTGCCTGAAGTATGAATGTACCCAGCTGAGAGAGAACAGTGTGATAACTTGTAACTGCTGGTGTGTGCGGGTCGTAGCTTGGCGGGACAGTACAGCATGGATGTTGGTCATTAGGCAGATTGGTTTTTTGTATCACAGTGTGACAGATTTACTGGGTGCGAGCGCCCCCTCTCGCCGGAGCAGGGGGGTTCAGCGGACCTACCGTCGGGGTTTGGAGTTTGTATCTCAGGGTCTGATCCCTCGTGGCAGAGTTCGCGGGTGCGATCACCCGTTGCTGGATCGGCAAGGGGGTTCAGCGGATCCACCGCCACGTCCCTGTTAAGGTCCTGAGGTCCTATCCCCGATAAGGGTTCTGGGGTCCTATCCCCTAAGGCCCGTCCTGTACGGGCAGCAGCTGTCCGTACCACGTCCGGAGTCACCCAACTCCCGGGAGCTCCGGCCTACTGGGGCGGGTTGAATAGGTTGAGAGTGGGAAGGGGGAGTGGCGGACCCAGGCCCACCCTCTCCACTGGGTCCCAGCCCAGAGCCCTAATTGGAGGGATTAGCATGTTCCCTCCATGACAGGCGGGGTTGATCCCCGAAACTCGCCTGTCCACAGGCGCCAGAAGCGCTCTGCCCCGGGCTTCTTCCATACCCTGTCCTTTGCTAACCCACCTGCGGACCCGACCTGGGCACTCACCCTTCCTGCGTCTTCAGCCACGTTAGGTCAGTACCCTGGAGGCTGCAGGGTTGCTCCTCCATTTCTCCAAATGGCGGGATGTTCACCTTCCTGAGGAGGGGGCAGCGGCTCCTCCCTGAGCCACCCCTAGAAAGCTTGCCCATCGGCTTGTCAAGCGGCCCGGGGAGAGACACTGTGTGGGGGGAAGCCCTGCCCCCCTGGTGTCCTCACGTTCCGGGACGCTGCACCTGGGGTCAGGAGCTCCGCCCCTCGCTCCTCCCTGAGCTGCGTAGCCAGAACGCCCCTCGGGCGTCCAGCCTGCGCGCCGCAGCCGGGTCCTGCCCTGCCTCCTACGCGGCAGGGTTGCGCGTGTTCTACCGCACTGGGTCTCGGCCCTGCTGGGGCTGTGCTGGCCGCCCCCTGGGGCAGTGCGGACCCTGCTGGGTCTGTCACACACAGGCTATGTCTATACTGTATGTTTTTTGCAGAAGAGGCAATGCAAATGGAGTGCTCATTTGCATATCTCGTGCTCTCATTTGCATATTTTCTTCCAATCCTTTTTGCGTAAGAGGTTTTTGCGATAAAAAGCCCTGTGTAGACGGGGGCATTTGTCGGAAAAAAAACCTTTTGCGCAAGAGCCCCTATTCCTCAAAAAATGAGGTTTACAGGCTCTTGCACAAAAGGGTTTTTTCCCGACAAATGGCCCCATCCACACGGGGCTTTTTATCTAAAAAACCTCTTCCGCAAAAAGGATCCGAAGAAGATATGCAAATGAGAGTGCAAGATATGCAAATGAGGTGGGTCTCTGCCCTGAGACAGGTGATGGTGCTTGGTCCTGCTGTGAGAACAGGGGACTGGACTTGATGTCCTCTCAAAGTCCCTTCCAGTCCTAGTATTTTATGATTCTATGGTTGGAGGCCTGAGACCTCGTCCTGAAGTGGACGAGAGGGGTGGGGGAATCCCCTGAAGTTGTGTAGTTACCCTGAAACTGTCACTCCCCTGCTGCTGATCTGCAGAGGATACGAAGCTGTTACAAGCAGCCCCTACGGAAGCCTGGCTCTCTAGCCCAACCTGGTGCCCATTGTGCTTTTACTTGTGGAGGTTCCTGGTTCAGACCCTGGTGTTCCAGCCAAGACGGTGACCATAACGTGTGCTCAGAGGCCACTGAGCTGATGCTAAGTGGATACAGGCAGTGAAACTCCACTCATCCCTTCCCTTGCATTTTCTCCTCACACAAGCAGGGAGTGGCTCCCACATCAGGAGGAGCTGGACCATGCAGCACCTTCTTACCTGTATCGCCGTGGGCAACCATAGTGGCCTATGTGGATCTCATGGGCCAGGCAGAAGCGGCGGCAGTACCCTCTCCGGTTCCCACAGGTCAAGGTGGTCATGGGAGCAACCTCCTGGGCATCTGGGCAGGGAGAAAGCAGCAGCTGAAGAAAGCCCTCAGGATGGCCCAGAGCCTGTTTCTGTCCTGCACTGCCGGGGAACCCACCAGGCTAACACAACACACTGATCTGACCTGCTGCTGGACATGCACACCAGTGGGGCTTGTCCCTTTGAGCAGACCAGGGCCAGCGCCCCTTTGCCAGACCAGGTGGCCCATGTGAGCCAATTAAAGATGGCAGGGACCAGGAGCTCAGGGCGGGAGCGCTAGGGCTGGTGTTTCAGAGGAAGAATGGGGAGTTGGCCAATAGAGGGAACTGTAAGAAGCAGGGTTACATAGACCCCTGGGAAGGGAGGCCAGGAAACCTTAGAAAGAGTTTGGTCTTTGGTTCCCAGTGAAGGATGGGGAGGGAATAGAGGCAGGATGCCACAAAGCAATCAGTGGGTCTTTTAACAGTCCAGTAATGGGAATGCACTTAAGGTCTGTTCAGCAGAAAGTCACCGATTGAGTTCAGTGGGTTTTGCATCAGTCCCTTACTGAGGACACCTGGTTTATTGACTAGATTTAGCCTAAAGCTTTAAGATGGAAAGGCGCAGTGGGGAAAGAACTGGGCTGTAATTTGTACAGCTGTGTGGGAAATGGGTTTCTTGTCCCATGGCAATTTTAAAAAAATCCCATGCTGAATCAAGGCAAAAAGTTGAAATCTCAAACAATATTGTAAGCTGAAAACGATTAAATGGTTTGGTTTGGCCATGTTAGTGATTTTTTTTCTATAGCTCATGCTTTGAAATAAAAAAATCAGTCTGCAGTGGAAAACCAGAACTTGTTGTTTTGAAAAGGATCCAACAATTCCCAAACGTGCTTCCAAATTTTTTTTCAAGTAAAAAATTGGCTTGAATCAGACCCTTTTCTGCAAAGTGTTTCCATGTCTGCTACTCAGCATTTTCTGATGAATGCCCATTACATTGCAAAATTCCCAGCCAGTTCCCATGGTCTGTATGATAGTAAAACCCAGTATGGCCAGCTATGTTCAGAGTAGACACCCAGGAAGAGTCCCTGGTAGATACACAAGGCAGATAGCTTGTCTACCCTGTTAAACTAGATTAACGTGCATCTATGTAGGAGCATAAGACCCTGGAAGATAGCCAGAGGAAGGAACTTTTATCATTTTCATTTCAACAGTTGGGCATTGAGCCATGGAGAGTTCAAGTGACTTGCCCCAGGTCACACAGTGGATCTGTGGCAAAGCTAGAAACTGAACCCAGGTCTCCCAACTCCTTGTGTAGTGCTGTAACCACCAACTCGCCCTTCCTCTCCTAGGCCTGGCCTCCATTTCTCATTCCAGCTCCCACTCGCTTGCTGGGTAACCTTGATCGAGGCACACCACTGCTCCGGGCCTCAGTTTCCCCATCTGCACAATGATGCTAATGAGCCTGACCTCCTTTGTAAAGTGCTTGAGATCTCCCCACAAAATGCACTATAAACACTCTCTGTTCTCAGTCACATAGCCAAAGGCTTGTTGCCTTCCCGTCCCCTACACTCACTGCTTCATCCATATTCTTCTCCTTCACGGGCAATGGGGTAGCAAGTGCACTGGTCTAGCCTGCAGAACTAGATTAAAGTGCCTCTACGTAAGAGCATAAGAATGTCTTTGCTGGGTCAGACCAATGGTTCATCCGGCCCTATGTCCTGGTTCTGACAGTGGGCAGTGCCAGAGGAGTCAAAGGGAATGAACAGAGCAATTTCAAGTGACGTCTAGTCTCAGCTTCTAGCCACACAAGAGGATGAATCGACACTTCCATTACAAGCAGGGCTGAATGAAAGCAATCCAGGGTACACTCCATATGGAGACTGCCTTGGCCCTTCCCCTCCACCATGGTCCCACTCCCATGCCGAGACACTGCCCCTGAAAGGGGTGGCAAAGGATTTCAGTGGTAAGACCAACGGGGCAGGCTGCACCTCTTGCAGTTACTGCTTCAGGCTGCCTGCAGACTCAGACAGAAACCAGTTATAAGGGATCATTTTATATGAGCGATTCTGACTTCAGGAACTTGGGCCCTAGCTGGGACTTGTAGCCTCTGGCTCCGATTTCAGTCTGAGGCACACGTCACCAAACCGAGAACAGTCTGCCCGACATTTCACAGGTTGATCTTATGCCAGTGTGTTCTGCAAAGTCTGACGTGAGTCGGACAAGCAATTTGAGAGTCTGGGAATGTTCCAAACACGAAGGTTTCATCTCACGAGCTGGCGAGGTGCCTAACTCTTCTGGGATAGACTAGACAGACAGACTCAGATCCCAGGGAGCTGCTGAGAACTCTCTGGGAGCAGCATCTCTGGGGCCTTCCCCTCCTCCACAAAGGAGGGATAGGCTAGCTGAATGGCTCTCTGCCTCACCTGACTCTGTGTCACCCCAGAGCAATCCCAGCAATTAGCACACAAAGCCCATTGGCCGCCTCTGAGGCTGTATGCCGGGGGCTGAATGGTGACTTCTTATTTTTCCCCAGGGCTTCCGGCACTGCTGTAGTCAGACCACTTGGGCACCTGCCCGTAGGAGTTTACGAACACTGTTCAGACCAGGAGTGGGGAACCTAAGGCCCGGGGGCCAAATGTGGCCCCCAGCTTGTCTGGATCCTGCCCCCGAGGCTCAGGGCTCCTCCCCCACTGTTGGTGCTCTACAGTCCCCCCCGGGCTGGAGCACACAAAATCTACTAGTCTGGATCCCCCCAGGCTCTGGTGTGCAGGGGGAATGTGGGGAGTGTCTTTCTCCTTCTCAGTCAAGGGTCACGACACTGAGGGTTCGGTTGGGTTTTTTTGCTTCTCACTTGTGTGCGGCCCCCGATTGATTTTTCTGCGGGTCAGTGGCCCTCAACCCAAAAAAGGTTCCCCACCCCTAGTTTAGGCCATGAGAGACGGCAGCTTCCGCAATGGTGTCACCCCCAGTGACAGTGCTAGTCAATGGAGTGACCCTAGGGATGAATTTGGGCCTGTTTGGATCACATGGAGTGTGCCAATGTGAGATCCCAAATTAGTTAAGATGCCCTGGTCAGGGATGGCTGGTGCTCCCAAGAGTTACTGGGCCAAAGTCTGCACTCCATTGTACTGGCGTAAGTTCTGAGTAACTGCCCTGAACTTCTGTAGCTTTACAGACGTGGGAACAAGAGCAGAATTTGATCCAGTAGCACTATCTCTCTGCCTTGAGCAATGTCCCTGCAGCATGCAAAACAATCCGATACTACGGGTCTTCCGCTGGATTTCCAGACACTCTCACTGCTTCTTCCCCAGGACAGCTATGTTGGCCTTTAGTTTTGGATTCTCCCACACTCGCACACACAGCTCATTCCCTTCCCAAGCCGGGAACCTTACAGCCTGTAGCAGCCTGAGTAATTTAGAGTGAAGGGGACCCTTCTCTTTTGAAGGGGTACTTACTGATGGCTCCTGTCAGTGCCAGAAGCAGGAGTAACCCGAGGCCCAAGGCATTCATGATGAAAGCTGGCTTTCGGGGTGTTGATTTTCTGTTGATTCTAACCCGCTAGCCTGCATTTATCAGTTCAGTGCCTGGCAGCCGAGAGGTGGAGTTTGGCACGGAAGTGCCAGCAAAGGGCTAAGAGCAGCTATGTCATGATTTGGGCCTTGATTTGGGGCGGGGGTTAGACATCACACTTCAGATTTGCTAAGCGCCTTTGATTTAAATATTGGCTGGAAATCTTTTGGCCAACCAGAGCCCCGGTGCCTGCTCTGCGAGGCCGGATATCAGCAAGAAAAGGAAATTTCATTCATCCCTGGCCCAGGAAGCCTGGGAAATTGGGATGGTTCTCTCTTCACCAAGGTATCCATTGATCCAGATTCTGTACCTTGAAGCCATTTGCTCACTGCAGCTGGTGAAGAGCGGGAGGTGCTACTTGCCCGAGGGGCATTTCATTTCCTGGATGAGGCATAGCACAGGGTGGAACATGTGTTGCTGGCCTGGCAGAGACAAGATGGGCTTGTGGTGAAGACACGGGACGGTCAGGAGGTCTGTGTGCTACTTTTCCCTCTGCCACAGCCTCCCTGTTTGGCCTCAGGCAAATCACTTGACTTATGTGCATCCGTTTCCTCCATTCATCTAGTAAGTCACAGGATTGCTGGGAGGAGGCATCATCCGTTAAGGCTTGTCAAATGCTTTGTGATCCTCAGGGGAAAGGTGCTGTTGTGTGCTGTGTGGTTTAGAGCGGCTCCCACGGCACAGTAAACATTCATATTACCTACCATGAGAAGAGACCTGGCCCCTCGAGTCTTTGGCTCCCTTCCCAACCCAGCAATCTGAATTTTAGATGCTGTTATCCATGTAGGGACGTGTCACTCTGTGGCCAGCAAGCTACTTGTGGTAGCTCCCTTTCCCCCACAGTCACCAGTCGCCTATGCCAGCGAGCACGCTTTCTTACAGCAGATTGCTAAATGTGCCAGCTGTTCAGACACGTTCATGTGTGGCACAGATGTCTCTGCTGCTCTTGGTGCCTGCATCTCAGGCCTATGGCAACAACATACCCCATGTGATTTGGCGTTTCCTCTTATTTAGCACAAGGAGGTTGTATCGTCAGTGACACGGACCACCAGGGAACATCCCTGGGGTAAGAGGTGCCCTAGGTGGTGTAGCTCCAGCTCTAGCCCATCCCACTCACTGCCAGGGCCTGGGGAGGGTGCGTTCCTGACATACCACTTTTCTCTTCTTGCAGGCTGTGGAAGCGGGACATAGATCAGCCCCAAGGCTGCTGTAAATGTGGCAATTGCTGGGCCTAGAAGGCAGGGAGAAGCAATGGGTCCTGGAGGCCAGCTGGAAAGGGGAATCCGTCCCACAGACTCTGTGTCAGTCCTTCCATGGTGCCCAGGTTTGTTCCGGTTGAATGAAGCTGCTGCTGCCCAGCCTAAAGCATTAGGCAGAGTTCTTTGTCACCGTGCACTCAGCTTGTCCAGCCAGATATGGAAATGGTGAGAACATCAGCCCCCCTCCAGTCTTGTGACAGCCACCGGGCACAGTCACGAGAGCATCTGTTGTGTATTTAACCCTTCAGCTGCTGCCCTGGACAAGTGGACGCTGCCGTACAACGTTTGTAGCTGCAGACGGACCAAAGACAACCTTGGATTTAAATGTGACCTCTTAAGCTATGGAGAAAATGGGTTTGGGCCTTTCCTTATAATGGCTAAAGAGAGCCTGGGAGGAGTCTATTTTCCTTTAAGGTTTCCTTTCTGCTTTTTTCACATTAGAAAGTATTTACCCTGTTTTCCCTGGAAGACTCTATGGATGACTGGAGAACATGCTCAGGCAGGATTATAACCTCAGAGACCTCCAGCAATTGAAAGCAGATAAGTGGACAGGGAGCAGAAGTTTTGTTCAGACTGATTTAAACATTGTTTATTTGTTTCTTTGAAATAATGAGAACGCCGCATTTTTTCAAAAGCTCAATTGCAGGAATTCATGAACACTTCCAGTTTGGTTAACTCAAATGTTTGAGAAACCTGTGGGAGAAGAGATATCATTGTTAAAGATTCTACAGCCCACCTTTCCTTTTAAGGGTGAAGAAAGCTTATAATCCACATCAGCAATATTACCTACCCCACATGTTGAAAAATCACAAGTTCAACATAAAAATCACATGATCTGAAAAAATAAGTGACTTTTTATTTGCCTTCTGGATTTGGAGTCTTTAAGGGGTCACATTTTTAGGGCTTTTTCTCTGCAGCCCTGTGGGGTTAGAAAATTACTTTTTTTTTATTAAAATGAATCTGTAAATGCATTGCTAATGTCGAATTATGATGAACGAATGTTGAACTCCTTGCCAAAGGATGTGGTGAAGGCTAGGATTTTAACAGGGTTCAGAAAAGAGTTAGATAGATTTATGGAGGTTAGATCCAGTAATGGCTATTAGCAGGGCTCGCCGAACTGCACCGTCCGGCGATCTGCGCATGCGCAGATTGTCCTGTGCATGCACAGATCGCCCGAACCCGGCTCTTCCAGGTTGCAATCTACTCTCCATGGGCGAGTAGATTGTATTATTTGTCGAGCCCTGGCTATTAGCCAGGATGGATAGGAATGGTGTCCCTAACCTCTGTGTCTCTGGAGGTGGGTGACAGGGGAGGGATCACGTGAGGATTACCTGTTGTGTTCCCTCCCTCTGGGGCATCTGGTATTGGCCACTGTCAGCAGACAGGATACTGGGCTAGATGGACAGTTGGTCTGACCCAGTACGGCCATTCTTATGTTCTTAATTGTAATGGCCCAAATGTATGCACTCTTTCCTATTCTGCTGAACTGACAAGGGCCCTGCTGTTCCTAGTGATGGTCCACAAAGCTCCTAAGGTCTGTTAGCATGGCCAGGCTGGGTCAGACCAATGGTCCATCTAGCCCCGTTTCTGGTCTCCTGACAGTGACTAGATGCTTCAAAGGGAATGAACAGTTGTATTAATTTAAATGGAATATATGGACCAAAAGGTGTTAACACAACCCGGTCACTGTCCAACTTTATACAGGGTTCGGGGTTTGGTATCTAGAGACCTCAGCTGCTTCGTGCCCTGGCAAACACACCATTAAGCATCATTTCTGTTCTTAAGGAGACAAAAGAGGACAAGGCGTAAAAGCATCTGAAAGGCCAAGTATGAACTTTTGTTTTAGCAGTGTTCCATTTCCCTTTCGCTGGTGAGCTTTTAGCAGGAACCCCAATGTGTTTGATGGGCTCTTATCTGGTAACAAAGATGGTGATACCCGTCCTTTGGGGGGAAAGAAAGAGGTTGCTGGCGATGAGCTGGAGCTACGATTGGTGTGTCAGGTGAAGTCTGATCCTGTCTCAGCACAGATTGTGTTTGAGATTCAGCTAAACTGTAGCTAGGTGGGGCATCTCTCAGGGTCAGGGGAAAGCAGGTCTGGGATCCCAGGTGCTGGTGCAGGTGGCAGCCACCAAGGTGAAGCTCACTCCAGTAGCCTCCATCTCTTCTTCCTTCTTTTCCTCCCCAATGGCTCTTTCTTTAAGGACCCCCAAAGGATGTGATGAATGGAACAGTCCACCTCACACCTGTAACCAGCCAATTGCCAGCCTTCATTTCTACATCTGTTTTTACTAAGCATGAGATTAACACGGGGGGAACAGACTCACTGGGCCCCTAGGCAAGGTGTGGAGGGGAACTCCGCAATCCCAGAAGGGGTGGGGCCTCAGGCAGAAGGGGTGGGACTGGGGGCAGCCAGCTCTTAATACCCCCTGGAGTGAGCTGCGCTAGCCCCCATCCCTTGCCAGCCCTGAGAGCTGCCTGGAGCAGGCTGCATGGCTTTCCAGCGGTGATTTAAAAGGCCCGGGGCTCCAGCTGTTGCATTCCTGTGGAAGCAGCAGCAGGAAGTCCTGAGCCCTTTTAAACTACTGGGTCCTCTCCTGGGGCAACTGCCCCATCCGCTCCCCCACCTATCAGCAGGCCTGAACACAGCCCTGGAGTTATATGGAGTCTTTTTCGGTTTGGACTAATTCAATTTTTCTATCTCGTTATCGTCTCTTTCCCCATCAATCTTTGGTACTGCGGATTAACGTGACGTCTTGCGAACGTTCCCGAACGTCTCACAGTGGCGCTCACACAACCTGTCAGTTTTTAACAAAAACCAGCGGCACCTTAGAGACTAGCAGAAATGGGATCATGAGCTTTTATGGGCACAACCCACTGCCTCAGATGAGATTATCTTGATCCTGACAACCTGATTCAGTTTGTCAGCCCACTTCTCACCACAGGGCTAGAGCCTCAGAAGTAAGAAGGGGCCTAACTTAATCAAGGGGAGTGGTTAGGTGCTGGAACACCGCTGCGGATCCAGGCCTGTGTGACGTCCCCCACCTGCCTCGTGCCCCCCAGTACCAAACAGCACAGCTGTGAGTGAGCCCCGAGATCTAGCTCCTCTTGCAGTTGTGGAGGCTCTTTGCTCGCTGTCCACTAGATGGGCCCATTGGTCTGCGTGAGCGCTAACGCAGCGACCTAGGGTGCACAGAAGCCACAGCACAGAGCTTGGCTCTAGGGCCAGACCCTGAGGAACGTGCGGCAGCAGCCACTTCCATGCAAAGTGATGGGTCAGATCCTGAGCTGTGCTGAGCTGCCACAGCTCCCACTGTAATAGGAGGTTGGGGCTGCACTTCCCAGGAGATTGTCCCTGTAGCCAGGCGGGATCAGGGCTTTAATTCAGGCAAAGCTGTCCAGAACAGGGCCCTGATAAATATTTTCAACCCCCCCACCCCCGAGATTTTATGGCATACTGGGGGAGAGGACCTCTGGGAAATATTCTAGGGCTACGTCTACACTACAAGTTTTCTCAGCAAAAACTATGCTAATGAGGGACTCATTTGCATGAGTTGTGATCTCATTTGCATATTTTCTGCCGATCCGGTTTTGTGCTGGGGTTTTTGTGCAAAAACAAGCAGTGTGGGGCTATGTCTACACTACATGCTTCTTGCGCAAGAGAACATCCACAATGCAAAGCACATCGCAAAAGTGATATGCTTTTGCGCAAGAGAGCATCCACACCACACGGATGCGCTTGTGGAAGAAAGCTCTGAGGGCCAGTCATAGAATGGCCATCGGAGCACCTGTGTTTTTTCCCATAGGGGTTTCTTGCGCAAGAAACCCCTCTGGAGCGTCCACACTTGCCTTTTTCCGCAAGATCGATATACCTCCTTTATTGGGGCATGCGGATCTTGTGGAAAAAGGGGGTTTTGCACAAAAAGAAAATGTCATGACTGCTTGGTTTTGAGCAAAAACCCCAGCGCCAAACCGGATTGGCAGAAAATATGCAAATGAGATCACAATTCATGCAAATGAGTTCCTTATTAGCATATTTTTTGCTGAGAAAACTGGTAGTGTTTAAGCCCCATGTATCCTAGGAGAATTTAAGCCCCATGTATGCTGCAACTGCAGCTGGGCCAGAGCAAGGGTTCTGCTGCAGAGATCAGTCCCTAGGCACCAACCACAGGGTAAGGAGGGCTCTGTGCTTGGTGCTGCAGTTATGGCCCCTCCTCCACGGTGGGCAACTGCTCAATCAGCCCAGTTCCCCTTCTGTGTCTCCTTAGGAGCTACAAAGGGGCTTTTAGCTTGCTTTTGCCTCCAGCGAATTGACATTCCCTCAGATCCTGGCAGGGAAGCAAGAGAACTGGAGTAACATCAATCCATAGCTTTTATACAGCAGACTGGATAGCACTTTGCTCCCATTTTACATCTGGGGAAGCTGAGGCACAGAGGAGTGAAATGACTTGCCCATGGTCACCCAGCAGGTGCATGGCAGAACTGAGAATGGAATCCAAGGCCCCTTGAGTTCCAGCCCCGTGGTCTGGACACTAGGCCACATTGCTTCCCCATTCTCCATTCTGTACCAGACCATTAAAGAGTAGCTGGAGCTCTGGCCAGGCTTTCTCTGTTGGATGGTTTGTGGCCATAATGAGAACCTTGAAGGTGTTAAACTAGATGATGGAAGGTAGAGATTGGGGAGGAGCCTCACAGCTCTATGAAGGACATGGAAAGCCCCACTGGGAAAAGCATGATGTCATCCAGAATGATTTATATTGTTGCTGGGGTAACACCTACTTGCAACATATTATTCAGACACTAAATGTCTCTGTGGGCTGTATACAGAGTTCAAGATAGAGGATTTGTCCCTCAGCTGAAATCAACATAGCACCAATGAGCAGCTGAAGAGCTGGCCGTATGACCATGGTAAAGAAAGCAGACAAAGCTGGAATTCAAGCTGTGTGGAAACCTATTTATTCACGTCTGTAATTTGTAGATGTTTCCCTTAATAAACATCTAGCTGTTTAAGAAGATCATGACTCTCTATATTACGGCAGTTACAGTAACAGCATCCTATATACCTAAGAGGAAAAATACTCAGTGACAACTTATAGACAGCAAAATAACCAAATCTTAACATGTCCTGCCTTCAGCTCACTAGCTTGTCCAAGTGGCACAGTGCAAGTAGAATACTCAGAGCGCAAACATTGGGATTGAATTAATAGGTCTATTGTCACCCATGAACTTTTCACCCATGGAGTACAATTAAAATGAATCACTGAGGGAAATAACATGTATGTGGTGCATAATTAGGCAGAGATCCCCCAAAAAAATCCTAGATGGGGGGTAAGACAAGCTGTTTATTACAAGGTTATTCCTCTATGTTATTATTAGTAGCCTTAAGAGCTCCAGTCATGGACCAGGATTGCTTTGTGCTAAGCGCTGCACAAAAATACAACAAAAAGACAGTATCTGTCCGGTTCAGCTGCCGGAGAGACATTAATAAAACACGTAGCAGTCTAGGAGCTGAACAGCAGCAAAGACTTATGGAGTTTGTAGTTCTGTGGCAGTGGAATCCAGCCCTGTCTACAGAATTGGACTCTAGAATCTCAGCTTCCATTTAAAAATAAAATCCTTTGTCTAGCCTTAAGATAACCACACCAATGGGAACTGAGCGCAGATTGGTTCATTGTATGCTTTGTTTGCTGGAGTCTGCAAGTAACCCGAAACTAACTCCAAGAGGTGCAATCAACCCCCACTCATCTCACTAGGCTATTCACTCTGGAACCTAGTGATGGTAATTACAAATACTGTTTCACAGCTGGTTGTTTTGTCAGAATCGTCCAGTGAAGGCACTGATCCTGTGCAGTCAGCGATGACAGCTGGTTAAGACCAGCTAGTCCATGCCTCCGCTGATGCAGGAATGTTCCCTGTAGTCCATGAGTTCTCAAACTTTCCTTGCTGGGCCCCCTTTGAAAATATTTCAGGCTGTGACAATCCCCTGCCCCCAAAAGTGACAGCAAATTCCTGTATGTATTTATAGGAGCATTAAAGGAAGCAGGGAATCATTATCCCTGCAGTCAAAGGCACTGAAGTGTTTCAAAGAGTAAAGCAACAGTTTTCAGAAATAAATATGCAGTCATTTAAGAAACACATTTTCTGAACGAAATAAAGGACAACAGGGTACAGTTTGGGGAGCTGGGAGCCTTTTCCAGGGATTGTGGCAATAATCAACATTGTCCAAGGATAGTGGCTTTATACACGATATAGAAGCAAGTACCTGAGCACTTCGGGTGCATCTACACAGCACCCTTAGCTCGAAATAAGCTGCACAATTTGTTCTACACAAATTGCGTAGCTTATTTCGAGTGTATTTCAAAATAGGTTATTTCGTAATTTGGTGCTGTCTACACAGTGTGCAATTTTGAAATAACTCAGTATTCCCAAATTCCCCTTAAGGTTACGGGGATGTCAGAATACGCTGCCTGTTATTTTGAAATAATGGGCTACTTCAATAGATGCAGAATAGCTATTTCAGGATACTTTCGGTACCCCAAAATAGTTCCACAGGGTAGACGAATCCTCATTGCGAAGGGTGCTGCTGTTTGGAAACACACCAATTTTTCAATCAGGGCTCCAGGGAACTGAGGCAGACCCTTCAATCATCCTGCAAATTTGCTTTCTGGCCACCCAGCTCTGTAGGCAGCAGTGCTGCCAGCAGCAGTGCAGAAGTAAGGGTGGCACAGCCTGGACCTATGGTATTGCTGCTGCTTTACTTCTGTGCTGCTGCTGGCAGCAACGCTGCCTTCAGAGTTAGGTACCTGGCCATGGCATGTCTGATAGCCACCATGAGCCCCAGGGCTAGGTGTGGGGAGAGGGGCTGCTCTGCTCCCCAGAAGGGGTGGGGCCAAGGGCAGTCAGTCCTTAGCACTATCTAGACTGTGACATGCTCCCCATCCCTCAGAGCCAAGTGCACCCTAGGGCAATTGCTGAATTGCCTCCTGTCTTCAGGCCTGCCTGCCAGCAGCTGCTGCTCTTGCAGTCCCCCCCCACCAGAATACCCCTGTGAAGCTCTTTCGGGTCAGGACCCGCCCGTCTGAGAACCGCTGCCGTAGATAATGCTCTACTGTTTCGCTTTGTCCTGTCTGCAATGTCCCAAGCAATGGTGGTCGCACTGCTTCCTTGAGGAGGCTCTTCTGCACCCTGCCAGAGCTCACGGCCAAGAAAGTTTAACTGATTTTTCCAGCCTAGTTTTTCACTCCTTAATTTCAAGCCTGCCATGAACTGAGCCTCCCGGGAAAGGGGAAAATGTGCATCAGGGAAACCCACCCGCTGGGGAGAGGGAGAAAGGGAAAAGCAGGTGCAGCAGCCATGAAGGGGAAGGGAAATGAGGGGTGGGACCAAGCAGCAATAAATAAATTGCCCTAACTGGGCAGCTGAGGACTCCCTGGGTGGAGTAAAGCAGGAGTAGCCTCTCCCAGGTGTGGCAGCAGCATGCTCAGCAGGATGGCCCGGAGCATTTCTTCCTATCTGATGTAGAGCTCCCCAAGCCAGCTCACGGCAGCCTCCTCAGCAAAGAGCAGCGCCCACAGACCACCCTGGCCGGAGGCAGTGGTCAGTGATGTGAGACATGGGGATGTCTCATTGGGTGGTCGCGTTGGCCCCAGATGCACAGGCTAGCTGCACCTGGATCCGGGCCTGTCTGAGAAGGGACCCATGGGCAGCATGGCAAATGACAGGCAAGTCCACGCAGGGTCGGGTCAGTTATAAGTCTCTGAGGTCAGCTGCGGGCCATTCTTCATCCCACATCAACGCTGCAGCGAAATCTGGGTACGGCAAGTGGGACAGGTACTCACGGGTTCCTGTGTGGTCAAAGAACCCTGCATACAGGGGTAAGCTTGGTTCACCTGGATTGTCTCAGCCATTCTTCATGTGTGGAGAAGCGAGGTGACAACTCTTAGGCTACGTCTACACTACGAGTTTTCTCGGCAAAAAATATGCTAATGAGGGACTCATTTGCATGAGTCATGATCTGATTTGCATATTTTCTGCTGATACGTTTTTGCTTAGGGGTTTTTTACGCAAAAACAAGCAGTGTGGATGTTTTCTTTTTGTGCAAAAACCCCGTTTCCTGCCAGATTCTTACACCCCAAAAAGGGGGTTTACTGATCTGGCGGGAAACAGGGGTTTTGCACAAAAAGAAAACATCCACACTGCTTGTTTTTGCGCCAAAACCCCAGTGCAAAAATGGATCAGCAGAAAATATGCAAATCAAATTGCGACTCATGCAAATGAGTCCGTCATTAGCAATTTTTTTTGCTGAGAAAACTCGTGGTGTAGACAGAGCCAGTGAGACATAGTACAGGCGTAGGTCAAGTTGTCCCCCTTATGATTCACATGGTTGAATCTAGTTGTGTGTCAACCAAGCTGACATGAGATGAGTGAAGCCAGACCTGAGCCCAGTGTTTTGTAGCAGAATAACAGAGGGGCTAACCCAGAAGACTGGGGAGTTGGAGCATTTGCTTCCCACAAAGTACCAGCCAATTTGCCTGGAAGATTGTTACGAGTCCCTCACCTTAGCTGCAGTTTTCTTCCGGTGGCTAAGACAGGTGACAAGTCCATGCAGGGCTACTCCAGGGCAGATTGGAGCGGCTTGTCTTCCAAGCAATGTCCAGTGACACAAACAGTAAAGATGGAACACACCCAAACTGCCAAGGAGCGGGATAGGGATGGGGTGCAGGATCTGGGAGGGAGGTGGGGGGTGGAAGAGGGCAAGGTCTGGGTGGTAGGTAGGGTGCAGAAGCAGGCTGGATGTAGGGTGTCTGGCCAGGTAGAGGGAGCAGGAGCAGACTGGGGGTAGAGTGTCTGGCTACGATGGAGGGTGCAAGGAGGGGACTTGGGTAGGAGTTGGACCTCCCTGATCTGGCACCTTCTGGAGCTAACTGGTCCCAGATGAGGGATTTTTGGACCAGGGGAGGTCATTTCAGGGCTCCTGGTTCCTCCCCCCCCCCCCCCCCCCCCCCGCCCCACTAGGCTTCTTTGCACCTCTATCCTCCGCAACCCAACTGAACTGCCCACCCCTGCTGGTTCCCTGCACCTCCCCCAAAACCATCCCCCACAATCCAAGGGAGTGCAGCACCAGTTCCCTGCAGCCCCTCACAGCCCAGCTGAGCTGTTCCGTACACCCTCCCCCATTCACCTCAGCCCAGCTGAGCCCTGCACTGGTTCCCTGCATGTCTCCCCCATCTCTGCTAGCATCTGCCTGGGTGCGTCTCTGTGCATCTGTAACCCCCACGCCTCCTGTGCTGGGTGTGGGTCAGGGAGGCCACTCACAGAGAGAATAAGGAGTTAGCTCCAGAGCCTGAGCTGAGCTTCCAGCCCATGGGCACCTGCCCCGCCCCTGCCACACCGCCCCTGCCCCTGCCCCGCCAGCAGTGGCGCTCTCCAGCCAGGGACCCAAGGCGCCGCCAGGCAGACAGCTGGGGCAGGGGCACCGGCTAGCACAGCCCCGCCCGCCCCCTGCTTCCAGCGAAGCTGCACGAACCCCCCTGACCCCGCCGGCTAGTGGCGGGCTGGGCTCGCCGGGCCAAAGCGCTGCGCTCCCGAAGCGCCGGGGGCTGGACCCTGCCCAGGCTCCCTAGGCGCGCTGGAGCGGCCTCCCCGCGACGGGAAGTTTCCGCGCCCCTTTCCCGGCCGGGGAGCAGACGCCGCTGCCCGGCGGCTGGAAGGGGGGTCCCGGGGCGGGGGCGGAGAGCGGCGCGCGGCAGCGATGCGCCCGGCCGGGGTGGCCGCGCTGGGGCTGGCGCTGGCGCTGTGCTGCGTGCGCCGGGCGCGGGGCGAGACCTACAGCTCCATGCTCACCGTGCGGCAGGCGCTGGCCACCGAGCGGCGGCTGCTCCCGCACCTGGCCGCCTACCTGGAGGCGGAGCGCCAGCGGCTGCGGGACCTGCAGAGGTAACGGGGCGCGCCCGGGGCGGGCTGTGGCTTTCCCAGCGCCCCCGCCCGTGCCAGGCGGCCCCCTCCCGGCCCCGATCCCTCCGCCCTGCCGGGTGTGCAGCCTGATCCCCGGGGTAGAGACCCCGCAGGGCTGGGCTGTCCCGGGCTCATGCCCCAGTGGGGTCCCCGCTGCCCCCCGGCTAACGCACGCGGCTGGGCACAGGCCCTCTCCAGCGGCGGCGAGGGGCCTATTGAAGCCGCGGCCCCCTCAGCTCTGTTTCTCCTCATGGCTGGTGTCACCAGAGGGCCCCAGCGCCCCATTGTGCTAGGGGCTGTACCAACCCCACACAAGATGGCCCCTCCCCCCCAGGGAATGGGCTGGGATTTTCAAGCTGAGTGCAGGCACCTAACTCCCTTGGGCTTTCCATGATCTCCGCCTTCAGGCCCCCACTGATTAGCAAGGAGCCTGGGGTCTCCTCGTGGATCTGGGAGCCTCGCCTTTGTTTTGCGGGTCGGAAAATTCTCGTGTGAGGCCTCTGGAGAGAAACGTATAGAAATCAAGAAAAGGCTGAAGGGAGGGTACCAGACGCCGCATGAGAGGGGTTTTGGGGGACTCATGATTCTGTCTGTGGGCTGTACCACTGGCCAGCCAACCACAGAAGGAGCCCACCAGGGATGTGCTAGCAAAGCTTTGATTTCTGGAGCTGGCGTGTGTGGGGAGTGAATGCCTGTGTGCTGGAAGCCTTTAGTGCTCTCAATGCCAGTTCCCAGTGCCAGCTGCTATGCGCGGTGGCCTTTCCAGACACCCCCAGGTCCTGCTCCTAGTGGGAGAGTTCCTTGAGAAGCGTAGAACACTAGAACTGGAAGGGACCTTGAGAGGTCACATGCTCCATCCCCTGCCCTCATGGCAGGACCAAGCGCCATTTAGACCCGTGGTGTCCAACCAACCACTATAGTGGCTACTGCTATAGGGAACTAGCCACACTCAACCGGCCAAATAGCCACAAGTAGATCATGGACACCTCGGATCTAGATCATGCATGAATAAGGGCACGTGTGCAAGAATACATGTGTGCAAGTGAAGGAATGCATATTCCAAGGCCGGTGGGTGTGTAACAAAACCAGTACATGTGTGCAAGTGAGTGTGAGCGTTTGTGCTCAGTGCTGTGTGTGTGCCTGGGTTATCCACTGCGGGGCACTAGACAGTTACTTGTTGCCAAGAGGCTTTAGCGATTCACAGTTTCATGGAACTGAAGGCCAGAAGGGACCGTGAGATCCGCTGATCTCCTATCTGCCACAGGCTGTTCAGTTTCACTCAGCTATGCCGGTAACAAGCCCAGGACTTGAATCAGACTTAGGCATTTCAGCCCTCAGGAGAGTGTGCCGCAGGGAGCAGACGGGAGAGACGAACTTCTATAATGTAAGATAAACCTAAATGATCCCAACAGGTCAGCCACACCCCATGCTGCAGAGAAAGGTGAACCCCCCCACTATGGCAGGGGTTCAGGCTGCATTATTACTTAAGGAAGGTAATATGTCTGTGCATTTGCACAACAGCTGGGCATGCATCTCCCAGCCAGGGAGACAGGCCCGAGTTCTGCTTGTGCTACCATGCTGGAAATAGCAGTGAGGACACTGAGATGTGGGTGGCAGCATCAGACAACAGACCGGGAGGGGGGGGGGGTAGAGTAGGGGATCCAGTGGGCTTGTACTTGTGCCATTGTGCTACCACATCCACCCTATTTCAGTGTCCTTAGCTCTGGTCCAGCTGGCACATGTCAGTCCACCCAGGTTCCCCCAGCTGCAGTGTAGACGTACCTTGTGCTTCGGGCTCGAGAGAGGTGCCTTACCGGGCCCTGTGCTGGAACTTTGTGTCAGCTGTTAACTGGAGTAAGCTGTAGCCCTGGTTTGAAACTCATGATCTGTGGTCTGAGACTATGGTACTGACGTTTGTGTGTCGGTGTCTGTATGCACGTGCGTGCCCAGGCATGTCATGTGGAAGTGTGCCAGGGAGTATGGGGATGAATGTGCACCTGCTGTTTTGATTTCTAGAGCTGGGTCACTGTTAGAGCTCTCAATGCTGGCTTGCAGTCCCACTCGCTGTGTGCTACAGCCTTTCCAGGCACTTCTGGTCCCTGCTCACAATGTGAAAGTTTCCTTAGAATCCTAGAACTGGAAGGGACCTCGAGAGGTCATCAAGTCCCATCCCTTGCCCTTGCGTCAGGCCCAAGCAACATGTGTTTGTGCAGGTGAATGGGTGTGTGCAGCATGCGTATGTAGGAGTGTGCATGTGCTTGAGCTTGTGTGTATCAGTGTGTGTGTGTGTGCATGTGTCTGCGTACATATGTATGTGCGCGCCTACATGGACTTCCAGGCCAACTGGATAAACTAGATATCACAGCTGTCGGTTTTGTTGCTCAGGATTACTGCACAGCTGCACAGATTCAGCTGGGCAGGGCAGGTGTCAGCAGCAGGGCACCTGCATTGCTACTGGGTTAACATGGGAAAGGGTGACAGGCGTCTGTTCCTGCTGTAAGTGGAGCAAGGCCCCCGCAGCCAGGGCTGAAGCTGTGGACCCGCGTGGGTGGCTGTGGTCTCATCGATGCCGGTGTAAACTCAGAATGACCCCAATGAAGTCACTGGAGTGACACTGATTTAAAACTGGTGTAAGCGAGTGGCGAATCAGGTCTTGAAACTTCCCAAGTTATCCAGAGAGCAGGGGAATCTTGGCCCAGGAAACCCAGCATCTGAGCATTTTGCAACCCCCACTTTGCCTTTCTTGACTAAGGCGCCCCCCCATCCCGAGGTGGTGGAAAGCCTCCGATCCCAACACTGCAGCATTCAGCCCTTCTGCGGTTTCCTTGCAGAGCAGTTGAATGTCAGGCCCAGCTGGACATGAGCACATTTCGTTGTTCATTAGCGAGGAACCTTGTGGCGTTATTTGTCATAGACGCGGAGCGGGCCGTATGCGTGGCTGTGGAACCTGGCCACCAAAATAGCATCCTCCAATGACAAATGGGACTAAAGTGCTCTCCAATGCCTCACGCTAAGGGCCAGCAAAAACAACCTAGTGAGAAGTGGTCAGATTGGCAGCAGGATCAGACCCACGGCTCCAGCCAGGGGGATAACACGGATATCCAGTGTTATCCTAATTCAAGCTCACAAAAATGCGGTGGGAGGGATATTAAACCTCTGGGCATAAGCTAATTGTCCGACAACTGCTGCTGCAGGGGGGTTTTTACCCCCTGTCATGAGAATCTGATGTCGGCTACAGTCAGAGACAGGAGATTCCTGTGTTCCTTGGGGGTTTTCCCAGCTCTGTTCCTGCTAACCGAACCATTCAAAACTCATGACTCAGCCTCTCCTCCTGCCCCCAAAATACTCACAAGTCTGACTCAGACCCAATAACTTTGGGGGGTCATTTCCTTAGAGCCGTTAGCAGACATGGTCTGCAATCCCGAGAGCTCGAACGTGACATTCAGATAAAAAGGCAGCGTTTCTCCTGATCCCGTTACAGGAGGAGCTGGGCGTTGAGGCAACCCCCCCCCCCCCCCGGCTTTGGGGAGATGGGTGATAAAATCAGGAGAGTTGTCAAGCTGCGGGTGTGCTGTGAGGGCGGAAGGGACCATTGTGGTCATCTAGTCCAGTGGTTTCCCACTGCCGGGCCGCGGACCGGAGCCAGGCAGTGATGGCTCTGGGGACCGGGGCTGGGATACACTGCCCAACGCCTCCCTTCCCGCCGTGGCTGTTGAGAGAGGTGTGTCCTGCCCTGCCTCTCAGCCAACCACTGCCAGGCAGGAGCAGAGTCTCCTCCCAGCCGCGGAAGAGCGGTTCGCTGTGCGGCAGGAGCACTGCACAGAGCACGGCACCGCAGCCTTAGAGCAGGTGCGACCTGGGCAGCAGTGCTCAGCTGACAGCTGGAAGGGAGCGCAGGGCTAGGTGAGGGGGGCGGGGGTGGGACTAGTGCTGGGAGGTTCTGGGGGTGGGGGGCTCTGAGGTGAGTGGCTGTCACTGGGGGGCTCTGGGGGTGAAACTAATACTCAGGGGCTCTAGGGGTGGGGCTAATACTGGGGAGCTCTAATGGGTGGGAGGATCTAAAAGGTGGGGGGCTGACACTGGGGGCACTTGGGTGTCTGGGGTGAGGAGCTGGCACTGGGGAGCTCTGAGGGAGGGAGGCTGGCACAAGGCAGGTTGGGTGCAGGGGACTCTGGGGTCAATGGGTGGCGCTGGGGGGGCGGGGAGGGGTGGGAGGTTCTAGGGGTTAGGGCTGGCACTGGGGCTTTTTATACCGTGGATCAGCAAACCCATTCATAAACTTTTGGTAGACAGGCAACAGTTTATTTGCATATTTGAATATTTATTATTTACATCATGAATATATAAATAGACAAATAAAAAAGCTGCCTGTCTGCCAAAAGTTTGTGACTGGGTTTGCTGGGCCGTGGTATAAAAAAGGTTGGGAACCTCTAAGCTGCAGGATTACACTGGCCAGGGATCGTCCCTGAAATAATTCCTAGAGCCGGGCTTTTGGGAAAAAAACGACCAATTGTGACTGAAAATATTGCCTGTGATGGCGAATCCAGCAGCACCAGGGGCCACATTCCCATGGGTGGAGGAGCCAGCCAGCAGAGGGACCACCGCGGGGGGGCCTGGCACCTGCCGCAGGGGCTGGGCCCCCCACACTCACCGGCAGAGGAAGAGGGGCAAGGCGGCCCCAGCTCACTCTGTTCTCCTGGTGCGCCACACTGGGGGAGCTGGGTGGGATTGCCCTGCACTCCCCATCAGGAAGCAGAGCAAAGCAGCCAGGGGAGCAAAGCACCATGCCTGGCTCAGTGGGCCCCAAAGCATGCGGGGTGTCTCTGGAAGAAAGCTCGGGAGGTATGGCAGGTCCCAGGCTAGGGGCATGGACAGGTATGAGCGGGGAGGGGCGTGATATTAAAAGTTTAGGGACCACTGGCTAGGGTTACGAGGTAGGTTTAGAAAAAATACCAGACACACTTGAATGCAGAGGGAGGGTCCAGGAGGGGGGCAGGGCTGGTCGGGAGGGGGTACAGGGGCAACTCGGCTGGCCGCGGGAGATGGGGGGGCTGAGGGGTGGGGCGGCTGGTCCCAGGGAGATCGGATGGGGGCCGGGGGGTTGGGGCAGCGCGGCTGGCCCGGGGAGATGGGAGAGGGGTCGGGGGCAGTGCAGCTGGCCAGGGGAGGTCAGGAGAAGAAGAACCGGCCGGCAGGAAGCAGGGGTAGCCGGGAGGGGGTCGGGGGCAGCAGAGCTGGTCAGGAAAGGTTGGGGGAAGCAGGGTGGTGGTGGGCGGGCACGTGCAGGTCCCGGGGCGCTGTCAGTCCCGCGCATGGTCCGGAGAAGCATGAATGAGTCCGGCTGCGGCTCCACCACGCGCTCAGGAGCAGGGACAGGGCTTCTCCTCCTCCCCAAGGTGTCAGACGCAGCCAGGGCTCCTGGTGCCGATCGCGCCCACCTCCCAGCCCCTCCTCCCGCCCCTGCCTGGCTTCCGTCCGGCACCCCGCCAGAAATCCAGGAAATACCAGACACTGCACATGTCCAGTATTTTCTGGATTTTTTTTCTGGACAGAGGGCCCCAAAACCGGACTGTCCAATAGAACACCTGGCAACCCTACACTGGCCTCGCTAATGGAGCATTGATCTTCTCTGGTGCTGCTAGCAACTGCTGTAGGCGAAAGAGGTGTTGCTCATTTGCATTGGACTAGAGATGGGTGCAAGCTGCAAACTATGGAGGTGGATTTTAACCATAAAAAGGGAGCTTGGCTCTGGGGCTTTGGTTCATCCCATTAATAAGAGGGATCATTTGTAATGTACCCAGTTCCAGGTACAGATTTTGTACCAGCCCAAAGTTGAATGGTATACGGAGCTGGGCTTCCTTCTGGCTCCTCTGGCTGCTCGGCCATCACTGCTTATGGAGGAGTCAGGCCACAGGTTTAGCATGGGATTCCTGGTAAAGTGGCAATCCCAGCAGGGAGCCCTAATCTCCAGATTGGGATCTGAGCTCAGGAGTCTAATAATGAGGTCAGTGGAAAATACCTCTTTCTGAGGGCTGCGGCAGGACTAACATCTGGAATGAGTCATGCACAATGTTATTGCTTTTCCCCCTGCTCAGCTGAGCCCAGCAGAAAATCTGATCTAAGCTGGAGTCAAAACCGGGCTCTGGGGGTTGGGCAGGTCGCTGCCCTTGCTGATAGGCCCATGCAAAAGATGAAGAATTAAGCACCACAACTCACGTGAGCAACTGGAAGTGACCCCCTGGCATGGCTGAGTGGGACTCAAGTGGAGGGGAACTGAGGCAATGGAAGTCATTAGAAATGTTCACCTAGCCCCAGGCAGCTCATTCCTGCTGCAGACCCATCCAAGCCCTGCCCCTCATGCAGCTGAGGGCAGGACCTGCCCACCCGATCCCTGCTTTGTGCCGTCTAGTTTCAGTTGATGGCACTTTCCCTGAGCCACCATCCTTTAGTCTTTTCAGGGATGGGATGACCAGAGCCTGAGGGGAGGGGCAAAGTGAGGGCGGACGGCTTCAGCAGTATTATTGAGCATGCTCAGTACAAACCAAGCAGCAAATCTTGGGGGGAGGGTATGACTCCTTCAGAGGGATGCGTCTCCTCCACCCCTCCCACTGAGATGGACCATGCTGCAAGATAACAGTGCCAGTAAGGGATTGTCCTGCTCATGCCTTCCAGGTTTTACAACAAAGTGTGGGATTTGCACCAAGGAGCTGGGGCCTCCGCGGTGAACCCGTTACTCGCCTACACGCTGATCAAGAGGCTGCAGTCTGATTGGCTGAATGTGGTGCACAGCCTGGAGGCCACTGAAAACATCCAAGGTACCGGAAAGGAGGCTGCCCTGAGCCCGCGGCCACCAAGGACCCACAGCTCTTGGCCTGCGTGGGGTCAGCCGATGAGCACAGTGGGTGGGATTCGCAGAAGTACTCAAGTAGTCAATCCCAATAGGAGTTAGGCATCTGCATGCCTTTGTGAATCTTTCCCTGCCTGTCCAGAGGAGCTGGGATTTGGGGGCTAGAGGCTCAGCGGGTGTCACCTGTCCTGGATCCATTGTGTCCATGTAGAATGAGGGATGCTCAAGGGAAGGTTTGAATGTGGAAGGGGAAGATCCCAGCTGTTCAGCACTGAAACGCTTCCCGATGGCATTTAAGGAGAAACCCCTTCTCATGGCAGGAGCCATGAATCCATTCTTAGCACCAGCCAATGTAAGCATTTATCTGGGCCCAGGCATTTGCTTCTCCACAGCCCCACTGAGCCCCCCAATCACTGACATTACAGCCCTCAAGAACAGCTACAAGAAGGTGGAGAAGGACTTGCCCGAGTTCGAGGACTTGGAAGGAGCAGCCCGGGCGCTGATGAGGCTGCAAGACGTCTATGCGCTGAGCGTGAAGGGGCTGGCCAAAGGCATGTTCCAGAGAGCCAGCAGCACCCACCTCCCTGATCTATACAGCCCTGGGCAGCACTTCCCACTCTCTGCGGACGACTGCTTCCTCGTCGGCAAGGTGAGGGTGAGCCACAGGGTCTGCACAGCCGGATCACTGACGGGGGGGTCACCAGACTGTCGCCCAGCCTGTGCGTAACAGCGTCTCCTAGTGAGCCGTCTGCAGGGACATATGCCAGCCACTAGAGGGGGACAAAGAGCCAGGCTGTGTTAACGTGGATTCCACGTTTCTCACAAAGGCTGGTGGGGGTCCCTGTGGGTTGGTAAGAGCACCCAGCTCCACCAGTGCCTCAACGCCCCTCAGCTGGTGAGACAGGGCTTGCCAACCTGATCCCTATTCAGGGCAGCCAATGCAAGATGAAAGTCCCTTCTGTCAGGCTTATTGTCAATAGGCCCTGGAGGAAATTTGCTTCCTAGCCACAAATTCAGTTGTCAGTTTAATTGTCTGTGTAAGGAACTGGAGGTGTCGCTGTGCTGGCAGCTCGGGTATTGAACTCATGACGCTCAACACAAGCCCTACAGAGTTCCCCTCTACTGTAAGTTGCAGGGTTTGTCACCACTGGGGCCAGCCATTCTGGGGAGATTTGGTGACATGCACGAAGCTGGTATGTGTTATGTGTGGGACTCTGGTCTTTTCAGACACCGAAGACGCTAATGAAATTGCTGGTATCTAAACCTCTCTGTGCCCCTTGATTGACTATCCAAGTATGGGCTAAACCCATCTCCCGGGACAAGTGTCTTTCCAGCACACTGTGCTATGATTGGACTATGTGCTGGGGAGATAGGGTGGCCACCTTTGTAAAATGCAAAAAGGGGACATGTGCAGGGACTCCGGTCTTTGGTCAATCCAGAAGCTGGAGCCAGAGAGTGGTAAGAGCGTCCCAGGGAGTCTGGGCTGCTGTGTGGAGCTCTAGACCTTCCACCTGCTCTGCAGTGCCTAAGAGCAACCCCTGGCCCGTGTCTCCATCCTCTGGGATGTGCCACCCAGAGCAGGTGGAGGGTCCAGGAATTTGGGGTCCCCACATTGGCCCAGGCTCCCTGGAAAGCTCTTGCTACTGCCTGGCAGGAGCCAGGTCTGAATGGTATCCCATCGATTAATCGTGTAGTGAACAAAATGTTTGTCAACTACACGATTAATGGATTACACGCGTCTTAACATCCTTAGTTCTCATCGGCGCTCCTGCAGCTCAACCTGGGAGCCCTGAACTCGGACCCTCAAGCTGGAAGTGAGTTCTGAACGCCTTGGTCAGAAACAGCAGGGACTCTCCATTCTAGCGCAAAATTTCTTACCCGAGGTAGCACCAGCCACAGCATCAGGAACCCTGAGTTCTGTCCCAGATGAACAGTTAATTAACCAGGTATCGGAGGCAGGGGAAGGCCTTGCCTACTCAAACTGCCAGCCCCACCCACACTCCATCCCCTGCTTCAGTTCAGCTCCTGGGCTGCCCCCGAGCTTCAGCCTCACAGAGGCTGGGAACACACTGGGGCAGTGCGCCCTGCCTGTGCGCCAGGGCAGCTGGGAGAGAGCTCTCCTGGGCTGTAGGTAAACCACCTCCATGAGGGAAGTAGCTAACAGCGCGGGGAGCATGTTCACACTGGCGCTTTACAGCACAGCAACTTGCCTTGCTTTGGGGGGTGGGTGGGTGTGCTATCACACCCCTGAGCCAGGAAATTACAGCGCAGTAAAGTGGCAGTGTAGACAAGCTCTTAAGTTGTGAGCTCTTTGAAGCAGTGGTCTTGGGGCTCCTACAAACTATGAAAATACATTATAATAATAAATTACAAAAAACCAACAATTGGTCTGGTAGCACTTTATAGACTAACAAAAGTGCTACCAGACCATTTGTTGTTTTTTTGTAATTTATCCTATACAGACTAACTCGGCTACCCCCTGAAGCTTCATCATCATAATAATTAGTAATGGATAATATAATTCCCAAGATTATTTATCACATTATGTAAGTATCACTCTCTCCAGTTACAAAGGATACATCTGAGTCATAGAGAAATTAAGTGACGAGCCAAAGGATATACAGCAAGTCACTGGCAGAGTCAGTAGACCCTTGGGGTATGTCTAGACTACAGGGTGGCCTTTTTTCAAAAATATTTCCCTGCATCTAGACTGCTGCCGCATTCTTTCGAAATTAAATCAAAAGACTGTGGCAGTTTTTTCGACCGTGGAAAACTTCATTTTACAAGGAATAATGCCTTTTTTCAAAAGTGCTCTTTTGAAAAAAAAAAAAAAAAAAAAAGGCGCTATGTAATGCAAACTGTGCTTTTTTTCGAAAGAGAGCATCTAGACTTCCTGGGTGCTCTCTTTTGAAGGAGCGGATTGCTTTTTCAAAGGTACTGGTTGTAGTCTAGATGCTCTTTTTCGAAAGAATCTTTCAAAAAAGCTTCTTTTCAAAGAGGCTTGCAGTCTGGACGTAGCCTTGAGGCGCAGCCCCCTGCAGTAACCACTACCCATGCACTATCAGCATTAAAAAAAAAAAAAAAAGCAATGGACACATAAATTTACGCCGGTGACTAGTACTCATTGGAATGTCACTGCAAAACCATCCCTTGTTTGGATAATAAATCTCAAATGCCATTGTCAGCAAATGTTTTGCATTTTTATCTGCCCTGGCTCCAGATCGGGTGTCTATCACATGAAAATTCTCAGATTTTGTTTAACCAAGTAAGTTTTGTGGTTGCCAAGGAAAAGTTAAAAACGTGTGTGCACCCACTCCCCCCCTCCCCCGGCCAACAGGTAAAAACCAGAAGGCCCATAAAAAGGATTCCAGTGTTTTACTGTTTAGTTCTCATTATTCTTAAGACTATCTCAAGATTTTTTTCAGACAGACTCATGATTTTGGAATGCCTGGGGCTGGCCATACTAGACACTGTATACCTCTCCCCTCCTTTGGAACTTTTAAAATGTTCCGTGTTGTTTTGAACACTGAAAATGGTCCAAATCTCAACACTCCCTCCAAAAAAATACTTCAAAAAATACAGGAGGCGAGACCACAAAGGAGCCAGAGGAAGGCTAAGCACTGGTCTTCACTGGTAACTTCAGCATAGCTACTTCCCATCAGGGGTGTGACAAATCCACAACCCTTGGCTGACCTAATCCCCTCTGTAGACAGTGCTAGGTTGATGGGAGAATTCTACTTCTACTGCCTCCCAGGACTGGAAGGTGGATTATTCTCCCACAACCAGAGAGCCCCTCCTCCCTTTCCCACTGCTCCACATCCTGCCCCAGCCCTTGGGATGGCTGAGGCCTCTCATCTGCTGCCTTGCAGGTGGCGTACGACATGGAGGATTACTACCACTCCATCCCGTGGCTGGAGGAATCCGTCAGCCTCTTCCGCGGCTCCTACGGCGACTGGAACACAGAGGACGAGGGAAGTCTAGCGGATGCGCTGGACCACCTGGCTTTTTCCTATTTCAAGGTGAGTCTGGGGGGCAAACTTCACCTACCGGCCAGGGCTGTGTTCCACATTGCACTCAGCCAGAAACACCTGCTGGCAGCAACATCCCATTGGGCTGTCCCCGAGGGTAATGTGAGGGGCTTTCCAAAACACCTGGGCTCAGATCCTGGACGGTGGCAAGGGGTGTGTTCTCCTAATCTCAGGCCACCCATGCACAAATCAGAGATTGCCAGGGTATGCTGGGCACGCCTCCTTTTCCTGGCTATGCCTCCTTTTCATAGAATCATAGAATAATAGGACTGGAAGGGACCTCAAGAGGTCATCGAGTCCAGCCCCCCGCCCTCAAGGCAGGACCAAGCTCCGTCTACACCATCCTTGACAGATGTCTATCTAACCTGTTCTTAAATATCTCCAGAGAGGGAGATTCTACCACCTCCCTTGGCAATTTATTCCAATAATTGACCAACCTGACAGTTAGGAATTTTTTCCTAATGTCCAATCTAAACCTCCCCTGCTGCACTTTAAGCCCATTACTCCTTGTCCTGTCCTCAGAAACCAAGAGGAACAAATTTTCTCCTTCCTCCTTGTGACACCCTTTTAGATATTTGAAAACCGCTATCATGTCCCCCCTTAATCTTCTTTTTTCCAAACTAAACAAGCCCAGTTCATGAAGCCTGGCTTCATAGGTCATGTTCTCTAGACCTTTAATCATTCTTGTCGCTCTTCTCTGTACCCTTTCCAATTTCTCCACATCTTTCTTGAAATGTGGCGCCCAGAACTGGACACAGTACTCCAGCTGAGGTACAGTACTAGTGCCGAGTAGAGTGGCAGAATGACTTCACGAGTTTTGCTTACAACACATCTGTTGATACAACCTAGAATCATATTTGCTTTTTTTGCAACAGCATCACACTGTTGACTCATATTCAACTTGTGGTCCACTATGACCCCTAGATCCCTTTCCGCCATGCTCCTTCCTAGACAGTCGCTTCCCATCTTGTATGTATGGAACTGATTGTTCCTTCCTAAGTGGAGCACTTTGCATTTCTCTTTATTAAACCTCATCCTGTTTACCTCTGACCATTTCTCTAACTTGCTAAGGTCATTTTGAAGTATGTCCCTATCCTCCAAAGAAGTTGCAACCCCACCCAGTTTGGTATCATCTGCAAACTTAATAAGCGTACTCTCTATCCCAATATCTACATCATTGATGAAGATATTAAACAGTACGGGTCCCAAAACAGACCCTTGAGGAACTCCACTTGTTATCCCTTTCCAGCAGGATTTAGAACCGTTAACAACAACTCTCTGACTACAGTTATCCAGCCAATTATGCACCCACCTTATCGTGGCCCTATCTAAGTTATATTTGCCTAGTTTATCAATAAGAATATCATGCGAGACCGTCTCAAATGTCTTACTAAAGTCTAGGTATATGACATCCACCGCTTCAACCTTATCCACAAGGCTCGTTATCCTATCAAAGAAAGCTATCAGATTAGTTTGGCACGACTTGTTCTTCACAAACCTATGCTGGCTATTCCCTATCACTTTATTACCTTCCAAGTGTTTGCATATGATTTCCTTAATTACCTGCTCCATTATCTTCCCTGGGACAGACGTTAAACTGACTGGTCTGTAGTTTCCTGGGTTGTTCTTATTCCCCTTTTTATAGATGGACACAATATTTGCCCTTTTCCAGTCTTCTGGCCACGCCTCCTTTTCCTAGCCACCCCATCTATTCCAGTTCACGGGAGGAGGTTGTGTAGGAACCACTACGCTGACTGGATGCCCAGGAGATCCTTCTATGCTGGGCTGGCCCCACCCTGCCTCCCAGGGCTGACTAGGCCTGTATCAGATGGACACTTGGCAGCAGCAGCCCAGGACAGGTTCTGGCCCTCAGGGATGGGGCGGGAGGATTCCAAACTCAGACCTGGGTCTGAATTTTGTAGCTGGCTCCTCTCTTTAAACGAAACACTCCCCAGGCTGTGCAGGGTTCCTGGGCTACAGCAGGGCTGAAAGCTGCAGCCCGGCCTGTCTCCGGGGCTTTGCTTATACGTGTGTCAGCCACAAGCTCGTCTCCCCACCAACACTGGCCCCCAGGAGCCCCTTGTCCTGCCCAGTATCCAGCCACCCTCCCTCCAGAGCTTGTGCCCCCTCCTCCGCCAGCCAACCCCCGCTCTCCCACTTCCTCAGCTCTGGTTTCATCTCATTAATTTCCCTGCCTGCTTGGGGGTGACAGTTGATTTGTTCCAGCACCTTCTGCTGAATGAGCAGCGTGCTACTGTGCATAGAAGGAAGCCCCTTGCACTGGTATCTGATCTGCCCCTGCAGCCAGTATGAACACTGTCTCTGAGCCACTAACTCCCCAAATCCAGCCCATCCCTGTGCCAGGGACTGCACCTGACTAATGGCCCGGCAGCGAGCTGCTGGGACTTGGGGGCTCTCACCCTGGCTGCCCAGGTGACTCGGCCTCAAATACTCTGCCCAGGGCATCCTCCCTCCCTTGTCCCTCTCCCCAGCTGCCACAAGCAGGGGATTGGCTGTCTAGCTGTAGCTACGCTGAACTCGAGTCACGCCTGGAGAAGCTGGTGTGATGCAGGTCTGGGGCCTCCAGGGGTAGCGAGTGGCGCTGATGATGCAAGATGCCAGCAAGCCACACTGCTCCAGAAGTGGGCGGGGCTGAGTGGAGAGGGGGTGTGGCCAGAATACCCCTGGGCCAGCCTCCACTGGGCAGGTTCTAATGGCTCCCGATTGCCTACCAAAGCCAATAGGAGCCTGAGGGGAAGGGTCTACCCCATGCTGCCCAGGGCACCGTGTGCGCGCGCACAGGAACTGATCCACTGCCCAGTGAAGCCAACGGGGCCCCACTGATTTCTGTGGGCGTTGGCTCCGATTCTAAATCAGCCTGAGCCACGATGCTCGGATCGGAATCAGAACTCCCACCACCTCAGCGCGCACTTGGATGCAGCCACTGAGGCGTGTAGTGTCGGCGCTGACGCCAGAGATCCCTGCAGCTGATTTGGCTTTGTTTGTGCCTGAGGTTTGTGCCCATTTCTGTGGCGCATGGTGGGAGCTGAATAGGAGTGGGGGAAAGGGGCAGTTGCGTAGGGTACACCCATCATTCCAAGGCTACCCGTGTTTCCTCTCTCTCCTAGGCAGGAAACGTTTCCCAAGCCTTAAGCCTCTCCAGAGAGTTTCTTCACTACGGTATGTGATGGGCAGCAGGAAATCCGGGATTTCTCCCTCCACTCTGTGTGCAAAGTTGCTTTTCAGCGAAACGGGGGGTTCTCCAGCTGTGGTCCATGGAGCCCCTTTCCCGTGCTGTGCTGTTTATAATGGTTTGGCAAAAAAGCAAAGAGCAGGGGGGTGGGCTGGGTCCAGGAGAGTGTCTCTTCCTACACGGCAGGCTGTTCAACTCCAAAATTGCCGAGCTAAATGAATGCCAGCACATGCTCACAACTAAGGTACAGGGGAGGCATTCCACACTTCTTCCACTTCTGGGGTAGCAAGGGCCAAATTGGCTCCCGGTGCAAGTTAGAGCAGCCCCAGGGCTGTTTTAATGTAGGCCGGCTGCACCGTTCTGTCACACCAGTCTAGCTGCGGTATATGGTCCAGGTTCTGGTCCAATCCTTGGGCAATCCTCTCAGCTGCCTGATGAAGGCAGTATTCATGCTCTTTGCATGACTGGAGTGATGCAAAAGGGCCTTGTGCTGCAGATCAGGCTCAAGGATTTACGGGTCCAACTCTCCTGCATATCAAGTTGTTACCCACTTTTCTAAATACCTGAGAATTGTTGCCTGAATCAGTACAGGCAGTCCCCGACTTACGCGGATCCGACTTATGTCGGATCCGCAGTTACGAACGGGGCTGCCCCGGAGTACACGGACTGTGGGACCTCGTGGTCCCGCCACCCGTGTACTCCGGGCGAGAAAAGCTGCTCCGCGTCTCCCTGGTCTGCAGACCAGGAAGACGCAGAGCAAAGCCGCGGAGGGGCTCGGGCAGCGAGGCAGCCCAGGCACGCCTGGGCTGCTCCGCTGCCGGCTTCCCCGAGGCTTTGCAAAGCTGCGAGGGGGCTCGGGCAGTGGGGCAGCCCAGGCGCCCCGCGGCTGTCCCGCTGCTGGCGTCCTCAGAGGCTTTGCTCCCCGTCTCCCTGGTCTGCTGGTCTCCAGCAGACCAGGGAGACGGGGAGCAAAGCCGCGGAGGACCCAGGCGGCGGGACCGCGGTGCGTCTCGGTCTGCCGCCCGCGTCTTCCTGGTCTGATGGGGTGGGGGGGCACAGCTAGTACGCCCCCCACCCCCAGCAGACTAGGCTTTTCTCCGGACGCCTGTGGCAGAGCAGCTAGGGAGCTGCCGGTTGGTCCCGCAGCGCCTCTCTGGGCGCTACTGGACCAACCCAGCAGCACCCCAGCTGCTCTGGTCCTGATTCAGCCGCTGCTGGTCAGTTTCAGCAGCGGCTGAATCAGGACGCCTGGGGCAGAGCAGATGGGGTGCTGCTGGGTTGGTCCAGTAGTGCCGAGGAGCGGCGCTGCTGGAGCAACCCAGCAGCACCCCAGCTGCTCTGCCACAGGCGTCCTGATTTAGCCGCTGCTGAAACTGATCAGTGCTGAGTACAGGAAGCCCAAGGCAGAGTTGCTCTGCCCCGAGCTTCCTGGAATCAGCTGCTGATCAGTTTCAGCAGCAGCTGACTTGGGGACACTTGGGGTTCTTAAGTTGATTCTGTATGTAAGTCAGAACTAGCGGTCAGTTTCAGCAGCGGCTGAATCTGGACGCCAGTTCCGACTTACATACAGATTCAACTTAAGAACAAACCTACAGTCCCTATCTTGTACGTAACCCGGGGACTGCCTGTACTCGGTAGCCAGCTGGCCGGCGTGTTATGTGCACCACTGACCTCTGCTAGCTAGAATGAGAACTGCTCCATGGTGTCATGTACAGACACATGCCAGAGGCCCCACTTTAGCTCATGTGCAAGGGGACTGCGCTTTCAGAGCAGGATTTAAATTCCATCCTCACTGTCCCCATGACATTCAGTTTGGCTGTGGGACATAGCAGGCCATGGGGGGACAACCATGCAAGCCCTTGGTGACTGTGGATTTTCCCTAGATTTGAATTAAGGATCGAAAGGGCTGTTGTAATGGTCAGATCACAGGTTCTCAAACTGGCGGTCCCAAGGTTGTCATGTGAGGGGTGGGATCGGCCCTATTCATGGCTGAGAGCCCAAGCTCTACCCCAACCCCCCTGTCTGCCTCCCCATTCAATACAAAAATGTGTTTTTAATTCATAGGGGCTCCACACTCAGAGGCTTGCCAGTACAAAAAGTTTGTGAATACTTGTCTAATCTGATCTCTAGCATAGCGCAGGGCCGGGAACCTCACCCAGTCACTCCTGGGTCCAGGCCAGAACTTGTGTCTGAACTAGCATGTGCCTTTCAGAAAGACAGACCGTCTTGACTTGAAGGCCAGAAGCGATGGAGAATCCCCCTGATGCTTGGTAAATTGTTCCAGTGGGATTAGTTACAGTCTGCTCTGATGCTCTTGGGTGAGCGAGACTGACTTGCGAGCTTTTGAGCTCGCCTCTTTCACTAACCGGCGCTGGTCCAATAACAGATATCGCCTGCCCCCCTTGTCTCTCTGAAGTCCTGGGACCAAGGCAGCTACCCCACCTCTGCATGGAGATTTTACCTGTATTTCAGCAAACAGGACCAGGGCCGGGTGAAGAAATAGCCGTTTACGCGCTATAAAAGCTGAGGGATGAACTCAGTTAACAGTACCTGGGTCCGCCGAAGCATTGCCAAAGCCGCCTGCCGAGGGATGGGGTAATGGGACTGTGCTGTTTCCAACAGACCCCAGCAACAAAAGAATCGCTAGGAACGTCCTGAAGTATGAAAGGCTCCTGATGGAAAATCCAGAGCATGCCAAGGCAGAGGTGAGCCTGCAGCGGCCGAACGTCACACACCTGCAGACTAGAGACCTGTATGAAGAGCTATGTCGGACGCTGGGGTCGCAGGTATGGAGCCCTGAGCTGTCATGTGTGGCTAGGGGATGATGGTGAGCCAGACAAAGCTGCAGAGACTCACATCCTCTTGCCCTGATGTGTGCCTCGCACCTGAGGTTAGGTCACTCCCACTGCCCAGTCCAAGGCAGCCCATTGCAGGGATGGGTGTTATGACACTTAAGGTATGTCTAGACTACATGGCTCTGTCGCCAGAGCCACGTAGATTAGTTTACTAGACATACCCAAATGAAGCAGCGATTTAAATAAAACAGCTTCATTTAAATTAAAATGGCTGCCGCGCTGTGCCGATCAGCTCTTTCTCGTCTCAGCGCGCTAGTCTGGACGCTCCGCGGTCGACATCAAAGGCATTTGTCGACCTCCCCGGTAAACCTCATCCCACGAGGCATACCGGGGCGGTCGACAAATGCCTTTGATGTCGACCACGGAGCGTCCAGACTAGCGCGCTGAGCCGACAAACAGCTGATCGGCACAACGCAGCAGCCATTTTAACTTAAATGAAGTGACGATTATTTAAATCGTCGCTTCATTTGGGTATGTCTAATAAACTAATCTACCTGGCTCTGGCGACAGAGCCATGTAGTCTAGACATACCCTTAGTGTGCCCCGCTGGTCAGTGTTTGCAGTGCCTGCCTCTGGGCAGGCCTTGGGGCTTGTCTCCACTTGGGCCTTTAGTAGTGTAGTTCCCCAGCTCCATCTCTGCAGTTAGCCCAGCTGGTGGCTGACAGGCGAGAATTGGAGGGAGGCCCTAGCAGCTTTGGGCAGCCTAGGTCAGATTTGAACCAATAGCCTTGTGACCTCTGGCCAGCCCTAGGATTCTACATCCTGTCTCTTCAGCACTGGGGATGAAGCTCTTTGCAGCCCTGTATGAATTCTAAGCACGATCCCGCTGGGAAAGGAGGAGCATGAGGCCTCAGGGCAGCTGATGCCACCCCTTTCTCCAGCATTAGATGAGACACAGTACCTGGTGAGCTGGATCCTCCAGCCATCTCCTCATGCATTCCTTGGATTGTTTTCCTTTCAGCCAGCCCAGTACCAGAGCCCAGCCCTGCACTGCTCCTATGAGACCAATGGCAGCCCATTCCTGATCCTCCAGCCAGCGAAAAAAGAGCTGATCCGGCTGCAGCCATACGTAGCCCTGTACCACAACTTTGTCAGCGACCTGGAGGCGGAGAAGATTAAGGATCTTGCAGCTCCCTGGGTGAGTTCATCAAGCCTAATGCACATGAGTCCTCATGCAGCCTAGAGAAACACCTACTGGCTTCAAGAGCCGCCTTTCCAGAGCTAGGGGTGTGAGCTGAATGCAGACAGATGGGAGTGCCTGACCAGCTAGTGCTGGGCCCACCCCAAACTCACATCCCAAGAAGCCCACAAGATAGCTCAGTGCCCCATTAGGCCTTCGTGACTCCAGCTTACCCCTGCACCCAGCGCTGGGGTTTTAGCTTTAAGTGGTAGGGGGGTTCTTCCTTCCGTGCTGCAGCCGGCCCGAGGGTCTGAGCCATGCTGCAGGTGAGAGTTGGGTGATGCATTTTTCAGGGCTGGATGTTTTTCTAGAAGATCTACTCTCGTTCAGGCCAGGATTGTGGAAGGGAAGTCCTCTGGCCCGTGCTGTGCAGGATTTGTTGTGGGAGATGAGAGAGACGTTGGAGGTGAGGTCAGATCTGTTATTGGCCTGGCCCAGAAGCCATCTTAGAATCGCAAAGGACCATCTGGAGGGCATGTCCATGGCCTGGTGGTCTGCACTGATGGCTGGCTCACCGTTTGGAGCAGGGATGACAATTCACTAGGGACCGTACAGCAGTCATGTGAGATTGTCGGGCAGCGGGTTCTTTAGAAGGGGCTGGGAGCTTGTGTCTCCCAGCCAGAGCAATGTGACAGAAGCAAGAAGCTGGTAGGTAGAGAGGTAACAAAACGAGAGGGATGGAACCCTGAATTTAAACCAGAGCTGAGCGGGCTGCAGTGGCCTTCCTGTGTCTCGATGGGCTGCAAGATTGTGGTAACCAAGATGGTTTCCTGGGAAAGGGAAGTTTTGCTAACTGCACTTGTGTGCCTAGAAGTTGTGGGACGTGCTGACTGAACCGTGGCAGTGCTTTGGTTGGCTGCAGAGGGGCGCACGGCTCTCACAGTCAGTGTTGTGTGTGATCAGCATGCACCCCACTTCACGTGCGTGTCGCCATGGGCGTCCAGTATAATAGACGGGGGAAGGCTTTGCCTTCCCAAACCACCAGACTGGCCCTGCCCACACTCCACCCCCAGAACGCCTACTGTAGGTGTACCCGGGGTGGAGTCCTGCTGTCCCCAGCGCCTGCCCTCCCCATTAGGGTTGCCAGATGGTTTCAGAAAAAAAACCAAAAAAAAAGGACCCCGAGAGTTGTTAAGAAAAAAAACACAAAACAAAACCATGTGGTGAGGCTTTTTGGCCCTAACAGGCTGCTGGCGGCCGCCCGCCATCTTGCCTCCCTGCGCCAGGCCATACAGCTCCCCGGTAAGCACTATGGTTGCCAGGCTGCCTCTGTATTGAGCCGGACAGCCCAGGATTTTCTCCTCCTGGCCGGGAAAAAATCAGAAAGTGCTAGACATTTTCTGAGTTTTTTTACTGGACAGGTGGCAAAAATACCAGACTGTCTGGTTCAATACTGGACACCTGGCAACCCTACTGCCCGTGCTCCTGGCCAGCGAGGCTGGGGTACACTCACACACCCACCCTCCTGCCCTCCCCTCTCCTCCCTGTGGGGGGAGGATCAGGGAGGCTCCCATGGAGGGCGGGGATTCTGTGGCCTCCCCCAGCCCTACCTTCCCCTACCACCCATGCATGTCACTTTAGCAGTGCCGATAGGAAAACAAAATGTCTTGCAGGCCACACATAAAGCCCCGATGGGCGGCATGCAGCCCACGGGCCGCAGGTTGCCCACTGCTGGTTTAAGCGGTTTATTGTGAGGTAAACCCCAGGCCTCCAGCTGCTGCTCTGGGCTCCTGCGGGAAGACCTGTTGCTGTGGTAACGAGCAAAGCGCCCTGCATGGAGATTAGCCGCTGTGCGAGAGCTGCCCGAGCTCAGCCTGGTGTTGGGCCCAGCTCTTCTCCCCCTCCCCCTGGCTCGCATGTGCTGCTTGTCTCTCCGCAGGGGAGGTTTTTGGAGCTCGCTGGGCCTGGCCTGTGAGAACTGTTCGCATTGCAGCTCAGCCAGCAGCCGTCCTGCCATCCCCTCCCCTGGGCAAGGCTGGGGGGCTCCATTCTCCTGGAAGGGAAGGGGCCTCAGGCAGAAGGTGTGAGGCTGGGGCAGCCAGCTCTCAGCGCCACCCAGAGAACGCTGCACCACGCCCCCCGCCTCCGTCAGCCCTCAGAGTCACCGGGAGCGTGCTGTGTGGTGCTCCAGCGGTGATTTAAAGGGCCCTTGGCTCTGGTCGCTGCTGCTGTTGCTGTGGTAGTGGCAGCAGTGGCCAAAGCCCCAAGCTCTTTAAATTGCTGGGCCCTGGGCGACTGCCCCCTTTGCCCTCCCCCGTCCTCCTCCCAGTGTCAGTGAGGAGAGAAATTACTCAGGGCAGTGGCACAGCATTGCAGCAGCGGGCGGCTCGGGGCCCTGCTCTTGCTGGCTGGGTAATAGCGCCCCAGCTTGGAGCCTGAATTTGTGGGCCTCATCTCAGTGCAGGGCCTGATTACATAATTTCTTGCCATAATCCCCCTGGGGGTGTCCATGCCTGCCTCCCCAAGAGTGGTGGGGGGGGCAGTGGCTGCAGCTCCCACATTTGTTACATCCTTCTATTACCTCTCGTGCCCTCCCCTCCTGTCGCTCAGCTGCAGAGATCAGTGGTTGCCTCCGAAGACAAGCAGCAGAAAGCTGAGTACCGGATAAGTAAGAGGTAATTACTCGCCCCTGTTGTTTGCGTTTTCCCAGCTAGAATTCCACGCTTCCCTGAACTGCCTTGCAGGGCTGCTTACAGGGAATGGCCTCTGCCCCGACTTAGTGTTAATCACATCACAGCAGCACCCAGAGGCCCTGGCTGCAGCAGAGTCCCCCTGCGCTAGGTGCTGTATAAACACGCGGCCTGTGTCTGCAGTAGCAATGAAGCAGCAGCAGCATGGGCTAGTCTGTGCTGCTTTGGCTTCGCTGCTGTTGGCAGCCACGCTGACACTGCACGTGCTGCTGTGGCAGATCGCAGTGGAGACACACCCAGGGAGACAGCACCCTGGTCCCACACAGCTCATAGACAGACAGGAGGATTTCCCTCCCTGCTGGACAGATGAGGAACTGGGCTTGTGCCCAAATACACCCAAGAGGCCCCTGCTTCGCACCTCACTTGCCCAGACATGCATCTGATGAAGTGGATGGGTCTTTGCCCACGAAAGCTCATGATCCAATAAGTCTATAAGGTGCCACAGGACTCCTCACTGTTTATGCAGATTCAGACTAACATGGCTACCCCTCTGATACTTGCCCGGTGTAACTTGATCCTGGAGTCACACTTGATTGATCTGGGTGGGGGTGGGAATTAGGTTTATACTGTCTGGGGCAGAGCTAGATGTTCAAGGACTCCCTGCTATGACCGTACTGGGTTAACCATGAAAGGCACCAAAGCCTCTGCAGTCACCTCTCCCGAGGATCTGGGAATGTCTGTGTCTCAGGGTACGTCTGCACCGGAGCTGAAGGGGCAGTTCCCAGCTTGAAGAAACCAACCTGATTGGCTAGTGTAATGCTGAAAGGCAGAACCGAACCCGGGACCGCTGGAGCTTAGTGCATGCAGCTCTACTGCTTGAGCTAAGAGCCAGCTAGCGCTCAGCTCAGGCTGAGAGGAAACTCTTTCTGTCTCACTGTAAGTGGTCTCAGCGCCACTACATGGGACCCAGCAGGGGTGTGGGTTACCCTAACACACTTACAATGGAGTGCAGCTGCGCCGACAGTGGGAGCGGCTCGCTGCCTTGAGTAGGATCCTGTCTGAGATCCTGGGTCCATACTCGGGGCACCTAGCCCTTCCCACTGAGGCAGCGCCATGTCTGTTTTTAGCACACCAGCTCAGAGCTAACACAGGTCCGTCCACTCCAGCTGGAAATTACACCTCCAGCTCCAATGTCGAGGTAGCCCCGACGACACAAAGGCAGGGGATCAAACAGCTGGGAGTGAGATAGACTAATTTCAGACGGGAGAGACATTGGATCACTCTCGCCATAGGCTGAGTTTAAATTGGTTTCTTAGGAGGTCGGGGCCCCAGATCCGAGTCCTGGTTTCTGAAGTTCCCTGCAGTGACCTGCTTTTCAGTCTGCCATGGGAGGAGAATGTGTGGCTGGAAACTCAGACGCTTTCTTGCTCCCTCCGCTGTGATGGAAAAGACAGGTTTCCTGACTCCCTGCAGAGAGGAGCGTTAAATCCAGACTCCAGGCTGGGCGTAGTGTGGCTTTGCAGTGATCCCAGTAAATATTTCCGGACTCAGCCCTGTAGCATCATCCCCAGATGGAACAATGTTGGAATTCCATTCCCAGGCCCGGAGCCAGCAGGGGAGGGCGAACGTTTAACCCCCACAGCTCCAGGAGGCTGCTGAAGATGGCAGAAGGGGCAATGGCAGCGATGTGAGAAGGTGTTTGTCACGACAGCACCCAGAAAAGGGAGGGAAAGGATATACCCTGGCAGGAAGGAAATTATAACTGGATAAATTACCTTAAAAGACAATGACCTAGATCCTCTGACTGGAGAAACTCACGTCCAGTACACATAGCATCTGCTAGAGACACAGTCGAGATGCACAGCGCTTCCCCTCTGAGCCTCTGCAAGCCCTTTCTAAGCATTCGTTAATTCTAGCTGCCACCTCTGCAACGAGGCGCCTGTTAGTATAACCACCGCTATCGTGCAGATGGGTAAACTGAGGCAGGGAGCCGTGTCCAAAGCAACACAGTAAGTCGGGGCAGAGGGAGGAGTGAACCCACCCATTGTAATGCAAAAGTCCCCAATTGAACCATCAGACCAGCCCAGTCACCATTGAGGTACCATGCAGAAAGGCGAGACTGGATTGGTCCCTGGGATTAATGTTCTGCGTGGGAAGCTGGTTTCTCTACAAACCTCGTAATGACATTGAAAATCACCCCGGCTGCGTCCGTCTGGGTGGGACTCAGTTACTTGTTAGCCAGCAGATGATTTATTTCTCATGGCGGGCTCCGTGGCTCGCCCGCCCTGTGTAATGTGACTCCCCCACGTGAGCAGCAGTTCCTGGCCATTGGCAAGACACAGCTGTTGAGATGAAAGAGATTATTTTCTTTCCTGCCACCTCACTATTGTCGGGCCACCACCTGCCTGCACATTCCCTGGAAATCAAAAGCGGCAGCAACCTCAGTCCGGATCCTCTTCTGCCAGCTGGTGCCATTCTGGATGTTCAACATCCCTGGCACCAAGCCTCTAGGACCAGCAGGAGTGTTGATGGGGAGCAGAGTGCCTTAGACACCTTTGCAATATTCTCTTGGACTGACAGGATTGCTATAGCTGAGGGGTACCTGATCCCCTCCCCTCTTGAGTCAGCTGATCTGGGCCAGCTGTGGACATGCCCTGGTTTTTATTGCAGTGTAGACCTACTCTAACCTATCTCCATATATTTAACCTCCCTGATCCTCAGTTCTCCTTCTGTAAAATGGAGATACAATACCTCTTCTTGTTCCCCCATTCTGTCTGGCTTCTCTGTTTCTCTTGTAAGCTCTTTAGGGCAGGGACTGTGGCCCAGCTCCTCAGAGATACTCGGGCATCTAACATCCATTGAAATCAAAGGGAATTAAATGTCTAAATGGCTTTGAAACCTGTCTGACTATGTGTGCATGTACAGCTCCTAGCACAATGAGGCATTGGCCTCTAGGCACAAATAGCATATATTAATAATTAACAATTAATACAATTAATAAGTGCCATCCATGGAATTTACATTGCAACACTCCTCCCCTCCCCCACTCCCACCTTGTAGCATTTGGATCCTGGGTGCTGGTTCTAGTTTGTTTCTAGCTAATGTGGAGAACAGAATCTGGCAGATGTTTAGATTCTGGAACCCTCGGAAAGGGTCGGTGGCAGCTGAGCCAATGTCAGCAAACAGATCTGGTAGAAGAATGAGGTTTCCATGTGCTGATCCAAAACATGCTGCCTCCAGGACTATTACAAAGGCAAACCCTTTGGCAAAAATACTCTGGGCACAGCAAGAAACTTCCAGTGCTGGGCCAAGTGGAACCAGTTCCAGGAAAGTAAATATCCCTTCTCTGGACACATTTTACCTGCCAGTCTTCTGACAACAGCTGAGCCCTCTGCGACGCACTCGCCTTTGTCTGGAGCAGCCTCTGCTTGGAGTGAGGCATTCAGCCACTAGCTGTGTTAGAGGCACAAGGAAGGCTGGTTTTGTTTCAGAAACAGGAGACCTGGGGGTTTTTTCCCTCCTGGCTCTGCCACAGACTCACTGTGAAAGCTTGGACAAGTCACCCTGCACTAGCTTTTAAAAAGGGTTTAGGTGCCCAAAGATGCAGATAGGTGCCTAAAGACCTTGCAAAATCTAATGCTCATTTGATTTAATTTAGCAACTCCCGTTGGGCTGTCGATCATGGTCTTATTGCACATGCAAATTACAGGTTTGCCATAAGTGGATCTTCCCTTCTAAAAAATCCAGCCCCTTTTTTCTCCCTGCCTCAGTTTCCTCATCTGTCCAATAAAGATAATAACCCCAATCCTACTACAACTTACAAACATGTATAGGAAACCCCCGCCTTACAACGGTCCAAGTTGCGACCCCCCACACTTATGGCCATTTTTTTAAGTGCGGAAGGGGCTGAAACCCCCCGATTTACATCCATGGCCCGCATTTACAACGGCACATGGCACCTATCGTAAATGCGGGTTCGAGTTATGACGCCCCTGACTTGTGATGCTATCCCCGGAACCGATTGCGTCGCAAGTCGGGGGCAGCCTGTAGTCTGATTCTTCCCTGGGGATCTTGTCCCTCATGGAAGTGGGTTGACTCTGGCTCATTGGGCAATGAGAACAGATTCCACCGGTTCTTAGTGAATGCCCTGAGCTTGTCTGCTGTGCATTCTAGTGCCTGGCTGAAGGACACTGTAGACCCAGTGATCGTGTCCCTAGATCAGAGGATCGCAGCCATGACTGGCTTGAACATTCAGCCGCCGTATGCGGAGTACCTACAGGTGGTGAACTATGGGATAGGCGGACACTACGAGCCTCATTTTGACCATGCCACTGTAAGTAACAAAGTGGGTAAGACTGGAACGCAATTGCAGTCTCAGTGCAGGGTAATTGTCACACAGGGCTTGAGCCGATGATCTATGAGAGGCCTCTGTTGACACTGGATGGGGTTCACCACACCATGCAGCAGCTTTCTGTGTTTCAGTACCATTCCAGGGATGTTGCACTCATCTTTCTGTTTGTTTCATGGGATTCTTTCGCACAATCCTTCCCACCTGCCTTAAAAACCACTGCCCTTCTGGAACACCATGGTCTCTTCTCTCTGCGACAGAGAAGATGGCCAAACAACCCAATACCCAGCTCATCTGTGGTCAGTGTTGCTTGGGAGCTGGAATTGATCACAGGGTTCTGTAACACATTCTAATAGCTTTTGTTCCTGTAAGTAAACCCACCAGACACTGCACAGATGGGCGTTTTGTAACATACTTAACAGCAGGGTGATATATTTTCACTGAAACTCTATTTGGCTGGGAGAAAAAGGCTTGTCAACCAAAATGAAAAATTTTACTGCCAATTTTTGTTTTGGTTGAAGTTTTCCAGGCTTCTTGTTGAAACAAAGGAAATAGCTTTTTTTCCCCCAGTAAAACAAATCTTTGCTTTGTATTAAAAAAAAACCCCACTACAGGTTGAACCTGTCTAATCTGGCACCCTTGGGACCTGACCAATTCTGAACGAGAGAATTTTCCAGATGAGGGGAGGTCAATATTGTCTAGGAGCATTACCAAAACTTCCACTGCTTACTGGGCTCTTAGAAGACAGTTAGGGGTAAATTAGAGCTAAATAACAGAACACTGAGAGCTAGGACTGGTGGCTGTAAACAAACTTTATGGGACTGTGGAAAACTTGGCCAGACCCATGAAAAGTGGACATCCAGCTAACTAAAATCATTCCGGATGATGGATGTTTCTGAACCAGAGAGTTCTGGACTAGAGAGGTTCAACCTGCATTTTTAAATGGAAATTTCTAACTGAAAAATCTCCTAGTTTTGGATTGGAGCCTTTTAATGAAAACACAAAACATCTTCATGGGACATTTTGAAATAATGAAAAAAAATCTTATTTCCAGTGAAAAATAATTTTAAAGCCAGATCTGTGCATACCATACAATAGGCTGTGTGCTGAGCTCACTTGCACCTGTTCTACACCTGGGTGACTGCTGATTTTAATAGAGCGATGCCAGATTAACACGAGTGTAATTTAGATCAGAATCTGCCCAGTATCTATTGTTTTCATTGTAGTAAAGACTTGCAGGCCTTCATGTAAGGGCTGGTAAATGTAGTACATGTGCTTCAAATAGCAGCCATATTTAGGAACCTGCTACAAGATTATTTGCTTAACAGTCTGGTGGCAGGTGCAAATGAGCGGCATAGGTGACCTTGACCATTGTTCTTTCCCGTTGTTTATTTCTCATTTCTGCCTTGACGTTGCCGGCAACTGTGCATTGTGGATCTTATTACCATAGATTATGCTTTTGGCCTAAACAGTGTCCTTTGAGCACAAGGCCCCATCTCATAGCGCTGGTAACGTTAATGTCTGTTCTGAATAGTGCAGCAGCACTGGGACTGTGAATGAACATCTGTTTTCTTTTGATGCAGTCGAGAAAGAGCCCTCTTTACAGAATGAAGTCAGGTAACAGACTGGCCACGGTCATGATCTATGTGAGTATTTCCTGCCAGCTGGGGTCTGGGCAGGCTTTTGTTTCTCACTGAGTGTGAAGGATGGTTAAAAGATGTCTAGGCACAACATTCCCAGGGCTCATCAGTCACACTAAGCTAACCTGCAAATATGTCAGGCAATGTGGACTAGTGGTTAGAGCAGAGAGCCTCCTGGTTTCAGTTCCCAGCTGCAGGGGTCAGGCTAGGAGCAAATGTGCCCTATCCATGCTCTGTTCACAATCCCAGACCACCTAGCTCTTTCTGATTAAACAGATCCACAGTGAAAAAGTTAATAATGCTTCAGGTAGTCGTTAGGGTTCAGGGTTAACACCTCATTGAGGTGGATTAAGGCAGTCCACACCTCACTGAGGTCTGGATTAGAGTCTCTATATCAGATTTCTTCCCCTTCACTAAGGCTAAACATATTGGATGTGTCTAGACTGGCCAGTTTTTCCGGAAAAGCAGCTGCTTTTCCGGAAAAACTTGCCAGCTGTCTACACTGGCCGCTTGAATTTCTGCAAAAGCACTGACTTCCTACTGTAAGAAATCAGTGCTTTTTGTGGAAATACTATGCTGCTCCCGTTCGGGCAAAAGTCCCTTTTGCGCAAAACTTTTGCACAAAAGGGCCAGTGTAGACAGCTGAGATTTGTTTTTTGCGCAAAAGTGCGTCTAGGTTGGCCATGGACGCTTTTCCGCAAAAAGTGCTTTTGCGGAAAAGCGTCCGTGCCAATCTAGACGCTCTTTTCCGAAAATGCTTTTAACGGAAAACTTTTCCGTTAAAAGCATTTCCGGAAAATCATGCCCGTCTAGATGTAGCCATTGTTTGAATGAATGCTCAGATTTTACAGAACTTTGGCACAGGGTTGGTACAATGAGCCAGTTAGTAGCTAACACCAGCTTAACTCTGTGGGTGTTGATTATGTGCACTGTGGTACAAGTTACATTCCAGGCAGCATTAAAACATATAGAGGATGTCTGGGAGAGAAACCAACAAATTGGCTTCGAGCAGCATTGCAGAGCAGGCAGTGTGATCTCGAGCAACTCAGAAAGTCGCTCTGTGCCTTAATTTCTCCTCATGGAAAAACCACCTCTCAGGCAAAGTGCCCCCTTGTGAAAGAGGCTTTGTAACATGCAGTGTTACAGTGAGCACTTCCCTTGCTTTCCAGCTGAGCTCCGTGGAAGCTGGAGGATCCACCGCCTTTATCTATGCAAACTTCAGTGTGCCTGTGGTCAAGGTGAGTGGGTGGGCGGAGGTTCCAGCCCGATCTCCAGAAAGATGGTCTCCCCAGCACTGCTGGGAAGGGACAGCCTTGCTCTGAAATACCTGCACCATTAACATCAGTCTGCCAGGTCCTCCTCTGTTCCATAAGTCACGTATCCCAAATGGCATCCTCTCCTGGAGCTGTGCTGGAAGCACCCTATCTAGGGACGTTCACTGCTGGACCATAGAGCAGGCTAGTTAGTGCCCAGCTGAGCAGGATGCTGCTCTGTCTGGACAGCAGGAACCACAGTCACGTCTCGGGGCTGGTCTGTGTCAATCAGCCTGTTCCCAGGGGGCCGGTGCCAGCACCCTGCGTGTCCCAGCTAGAGCATTGTGCACAACACTGGGTGTTGCTTTGGCTGGCGCAAGCGTGTGGCATTCTGCAAAGTTTGGTTTGAGTTCCTCTGAGCCCCTCCCGCCCCCAGCACACAGGGAAACTCTCTCCCAACATGCTCCATTCCCTGCAGGGGCCGGGCCAGTCCAGACTTCCCCAGAGTTCGGGAGTGGCTGGGCCTGGGGGATTGGTTGAGCCCATTGTATAGCTAGGGGTCAGCTGCCAGATTCCTCTCCAGAGCAGCTCTTTCCCGAAGCTTGTGGGGAGGGTTAGCTTGTAGCCTGGAGGGGTTTGATTGGACGTGGGCTGAGAAGCCGCAAACCCAGGGAGTTTCTCACCATTTGGGGTCTGATTGGGCCTGATCTTCATTTCCACTGATCCCCTTTGCCCTACTCTGACAATGCAGATTGGTGTCAGTGAGCCACTGGCCCAAACAGAACCTCCTGCATTGCACCAATGACATCACTGGTCTGCAAGCTGCGGGGGAGAGGGTGGAGACCGGACCCGCTGGGGGTGGACTCATTACAAGCTGAATGCAATTCTGAAGCGCTGTAATTCGAGCAATGCAGGAGGTTCTCCTGGGCTCATCGACACCAGGGGCACTTGCACTGTCGGAATGGCCAAGCCCTGGCAGTGGCCGCTGCCGGCAGACAGGATACTGGGCTAGAGGGACCTTTGGTCTGACCCAGTACGGCCGTTCTTCTATGTCATGTCTCCTGACTAGGGGCAGCAGGTATCATAGGCAGGGGAAGGGCCTTCCCAAACCGCCAGCCTGGCCCCGCCCACACTCCACCCCAGAACGCCTGCTGTAGGCCTAGTGGGGACGGAGTGTTGCTGCCCCCGAGTGCTCGCTCTCCCCCTCCCCATGCTCCAGGACTGAGTACACTGGGGCTGTGTGCAATCTGCCCTCCTCATGCTCCAGGGCAGAGGAAGCTTGGGCCACATGCCAAACAGGGGAGAGGGGTCTTGACTCCCATGGGGGTGGGGCCTAGGTAGAAGGGGCGGGGCTGGGGGCTTGCCTCCCCCAGCCTTTCCTTCACCCACCGCCCGTGCTCCTGACAGTGCTTTAGCCACATGTCAGCTATTGCTTGTTGTGTTATGGAGGTCCCCTTCCCTGAGAGTGCTACGCAGCAGCAGCCGCACCGGCAGAGTGTGCAGCCTTCACAAAGCAATTGTCTCAGTCCCCTCCACTTGAATGGGAGGCCCATGGGCAGGCTGGGAGCAGGCTGGATAGCAAGTGTGTGATACAACAAACCGCTTCTCCGCCCACCTAGCATGTCCCTGGGAGCTCATTTCGCAGCCACCAAGCGCTCCTCTGGGTGCGTGGCAGGTGGGGGGCAGACGTCCCGCTGCAGGGCAGAACGGGGGAAGGTCAGCACTAAAAGCATGAGCCACTCCAGCGTGCGCGGTGCCTCCCAAGGAGCGGCTGCTCTGGACACCTCCCCGCTGAGGCTGAGCAGCAAGGGGGCCCCTGGGCTTTGCAGGCTGCCGCAGGAGCCCTCCATCCACGGGCGTCTTGTCTCGTTTCCAGAATGCAGCTCTGTTCTGGTGGAACCTTCACAGGAACGGAGCCGGGGACGAGGACACCCTCCACGCCGGCTGCCCAGTCCTGGGGGGAGACAAGTGGGGTAAGAGCATGGCAACGCACAGCCCCAGCCTCCCTGATCCGGTTCTTTGAAACCCTGGCAGAGGGTATCAAGCTAGTCACCCTGTCTGCCTAGCAGGGGCAGGCTGGTTCAGCCAGGAAGTGCAAGTGAGAGGATGCAGCAAGGCAAACTAGCCACAGGACAGCAGATGCGAGACACCTTCCAGTCACAAAGGACCCTCTGCAACAGGCGCCCCGGGCGCCTTGCAAAAAGCGATGTGCAAGGCGCAGGATACCTAGACGTCACTTCACACTCAGTCCCGCCATCTCCAAGATTGCCAGAGCCAGCTGCTTGGAGAAGAGATAAGAAAGGCCCAGGTGGATGATTGCAGAATAACCCCGCACCTGGGGGAGTTCTCCCTTAGGCCTCTGTGTGGCTGACTGAGGAGGGCCTGTATCCCTTCCTAGCATCCATTACTCTCTCCATGGGGAAACTGAGGCAGGGAGCACGTCAAGCCGGAATGTTCTAAAGCATTCGGCCCTGGTGTAGATGCCTAAATAAAAGGCCTTGACTGTCTAGCCCTGAGCCATCTGGGAAGCTTGTGCTGAGTCAGTGTCTGAGCCGGCACTCGCTTGGCTCTTCGTCCTGATGGCGCCCTGTAGGTGGAGGGTGCAATCCCACAGCAGCAAGAAGACAGGCGGAACGGCTTTGCTTCTCCCCCACCTCCACTGTCTGCGACACTCTCCTGCCTCACCCGTTCGGCCCTCTCTCAGTGCCCTTTGCCCTCCTCTCTTTCAGTGGCAAACAAATGGATCCACGAGCACGGGCAGGAGTTCCGAAGGCCGTGTAGCCCCGACCCCCGAGATTAGGCGCCGGAGCCGAACTTGAGCACCCCCCCCACCCCGTGCACAGGCATGGGAGGAGGTGGGGGATGGAAACCCACCGCCATCCGATCCTGAAGCGGGGGAGGGACCGGGAGAAGCCAGCTGGTGGGCTGCAAGGGAATGTGGCCTGCTGCCAAGGCACGGCTCAGCAAGGCTTCCTCTGTTGTGTCTTGAGTCTGAGGATGGTGGAAGGGCTGGGAGGGGGGAGTGGAAGAGAAGTCACTATGGGAGGAGAGTGGGGGAAGTTATAAGGCGAGAAAGAGGCAGCTGGAGGCGCTGGGACTGGCTCAGCTGGGGGACATGAGCAGCAGAGAGGCCCTGCTGCAGTTCCTGGGAAGTTAATTGCACAAGCCCTGGCTGTTAGCATGCAGAGAAAGAGCCAAGGGAGGAGGCTGATTTCCATGAGCCAAGGTGGAGGAGGAACTAGGGCACAAGGGCCCGAGTCTGATCTCAGGTACCTTGTGCTAAGTCTGGAGTTATTTGGTCCGTCGGGAAAATAAAGCAAAGGGAGAGAGAGTCACTGGGGCAGTCCCCTTAGCACTAGTGTCTCTCGACTGAACAAGATGCTGGAGAGATCAGTGTTGCACTGGGTGAGGGTAAGGCAGTGATACTCAATTGGATCTGCTGCTCAGCTGATCTGAGAGTTGTATGACCAGAGGTGGGGCATGTGTGCAGAAGGCTGACAAAATTTAAAAAAACAACTTCAGCTGCCAATAAATAGACTCTGACTGGCACATGCATGTTAGGGGTTTCCTGTGGTTGTGGCAATCTGTATTGGGAGAGGTGACATGGACAATCTCTGCAAGAGTGGTTTGTAGGAGGTCAGGGCAAGGCAAATGCACTGCTGAAGAGGCTCATCTGTCAGGCGATTGCAGGTTTTTTTCATGTACCAGGTCCACAGAGGTACATTGATCCGGACATCGTTAAAAGAGAGCTGGCTAGATACCCGCTCTTCTGAAACTGGGCAGACTGCTGAGTCCAGAACATGCACCGTCCCACTTTTCTGCATTTTGCCTTCAAGACAGCTGAGCTCCTGAGCTGTACAATTTCTAAGTGAAAGCCACTTTCGTCAGCTGAATCAAGAATGCTCTTTGCTTCGGAAGGGCTGGGTCCATCAGCAGAGACAGCAAATGGATGCTGAATGTGCAAATGCAGAATCTTTTGGAAGTTTACAATTTTCAAATCGCATTTTATGTTTTTTAACCAGATGATTCAGGAATTCTTGCATCATTTTCCTGGGGGTTTCATTCAGCAACACCACTCTGTGGAAAAGTGTAACATCTCTCCTGTGACGTCTGTCTGAAAGATTTTAAGATTCCTCTGAAAGACTTCCCCTTTTCCAAACAAATTCCCTGACACTGCTTGCACAGTCTTGTTGCACGGTCTTGTTGCAGCTACGCGTTGAAGGAATTCAAATGGCTAATAATATTGCACAGAAAAGCTACTTGTGACATTCATTGGAAATCATTCATAAATTCCAGGAACTCACACAAGCCTTGTTGGTCTTGTGGTTTGAAAAAATTCTATTATTTCTATTTAATGCACACAAAATCTCTAACACACGTCTCCTATTTAACCAGTGAAAGTTGCTGGCCTGCAACAGATCACTGTATTCAGCTGAAACATCTTTTGGAAGAGCTTTAAAAAGACAATATTGCAAGCTAGAAGTTGAGCATAGGTAGTGCACTAATCTCATTACTATACCTATTTTTTTCAAGCCCCCCAGACAACTTAGTGCACAAGATAGTCTAGTGAATGATGCAGTGGGTGTAACAAAGGTTGTACTGCTGCCAAATAATGAAGCAAAGCCCTTCTTTTTCTCTGTCATGGACAGTGCACTATCTGTAACAAGAAAGTTTGCTTTCTGCGGATCTAAACCTTCCCCCCCCCCCAAAAAAAAGCCTTTTACCTTTGCAAAAACAATCTCTCTCGTGGCATAGGTTTCTAACAGCATTAAGCACAAAAATTCTTTCTTGAATATTTCACCATTATAAAATCTACCAGCGATAACTGGACAGTGTCACTTAAATCACTTGATTCATCCATTGCAAAAGAGGCATATTTAGCATTTTTAACTCAGCAGTGCTGGCAAACAGTCCTCATAAATTACGCATAATCTTCACACTGCTATGGCATCAGAAAGGGGAACTTGCTTCCCCCAGTTCACAGTCTCATCTTTGTTTTTATCTCTGGCAAAAAACTATTCCGGCATTTCCAAGGTGTGCTCCTTTACAAGCTCAGCATCCAGAAAAGACCTTTTTCTTTTGAGCTAGTACCAACGTTATCTACAGAGAAGCAGCTGCATAGTCACTGATGTTGTGAGAATGACATTTGACGTGTGATAGGAAGACTTCAGATTTTGTTTTGTCACGTCTTGCAACACTTTCAGAATTGGCTGTGTTGAAGTTACTGTGCTTTGACTCACACTGACGACCTTGCAGACGGATTCAGTGGTTTGGCACATTAAACGCAAAGGTTCTGCATTTAAATGAGGCTTCATAATAAAAAGAAATCTGCTGTCCCGTTGGGATTGAGAACTCAGTTTTTGCTGTCGACTCTGTGACATTTACTCCCACTCGCATTCATTTTTTGCTCCATTTCCATCACTAATGAAAACATGGACAGCACTGCCTAGCTCAGTCGTAGCCGCGATGCTATGGCGAGAACATAATTCCAAGGAGGTTACTTACTAAAGAAGTCATCGGCAAATGATAGGCAGCGCATCACTGTTTAATTACAAACATTTTTAAGGTGAGTTGGCGGGCTGCACAGGAAACCATGGTGGGTCAGATTTGGCCCACGGCCGCCTATTGAGTATCACTGGGGGAAGGGCTTGATGGCCTAGATGGGTCTACTTCTAATGCTGAGATCCATGCCCCATGCCTGGATAGTACCCAAGAGAAGTAGGAAAACAGATTCTCTGATCCAGGGCAGGACACCAGGTCGTCCCCCCAGACAGTCGGGGACAGATGGGCGTTCCTTCGCTCCAGGAGGAGTCTCACCAAAGCACAAGCCAGATTCTGCTGGTGGGTTTCAGCAGTGAAACAGATCAGAACCCAGCCCTGTGTGTCTAGCCCAACTGACCTCGCCACAACGGGTCAGTTTACAGGCAGCCACATTGACCTAAGCCAGAGCTCTCCTAGCTTCTGTGGCAGTGGCTGCAGTGGGACGTCAGGGAACGTGAGACAAGGCTAAAGCACCACCGACACATACAAACCGGGAAGGTTGCAAAGGGCAATGGTGAAATTTGGAAAACCCTGGGGTAGAATCCCAACCCTAGAGGTCCCGGCTGAGATCCAGGCCTCACTGCTTGGTGCTGTATGTAAACATAGTAAGAGCTGCCCCTGCCCCAACCAGCTTACAGTCTAATGGCATCTCTGCATTGGGGCTAGAATATTGTTATTGCTATACGTCTCTGCCGACACCTAATGGCATCGCAGTCCAAGACCAGGCCCAAAAGGACAGTGTGGTTCTTGCACACAGGAACTGGTCAGTTGCAGTGGCAAAAAGAAACACATAGACTTGAATGCCAGAAGGGACCAGTGTGACTATCTAGCCTGACCTCCTGCGCCTAGCAGGCCACAGAACCTCCCCCACCCACTCCTGAAACAGACCCCGACGCTCTGGCCGACGTCCTCAAATCAGGGCTGAAAGACTTCACGTTCCAGAGACTCCACCATTTACTTGAGTTTAAACCTGCAATTGACCCCTCCCCCATGTTGCAGAGGAAGGCAAAAAACTTAAAAGAGCCATGTAATGGGATAGGGGTTCACTGGTCCCACCCTCTAAAAAGGGCACCGGCCATCCTGTTACCATGTATCACTTCCAACAAGCTCCCCTACCTCCAGCAACACACATACCCCCGACTGGGATCCTGGGGTTGAGCTCTTCACAGCAAGGACTGTCTCCTACTGTAGAGTCAGAACCCTGGAGGACTGGAAGGGACCATAATAGGCCATTTACTCCAATCCCTGCACTCAGCGGTGAACTACATAAAAATAATTGGACCCTTCCTGAGCGGGGTTTGTCTGACTTCTAAAAAACTTCCCTTGGCTGAGGTCTTCAACTCCCCTCAGCAGTTTGTCCCAGTGCTTAACCACCCTCACGGGTAGGATGTTTTTCCTAATGTCCAACCTAAACCTCCCTTGCTGCAATTTAAGCCCATTGCTCCTTGTCCTGTCCTCGGAGGTTCAGAATTTTCTCCCTCCTCCTTGCAACAGCTTTTTATGTACTTGAAAACTGTTATGGCTTCTTCTCAGTCATCTGATTGCCAGACTAAACAAAGCCAATGTTTCTGTCTTCTGTCATAGGCCACATTTTCTCTAAACCTTTAGTCATAGTTGTTGTTCTCTGGACTTTCTCCAGTTTGTCCACATCTTTGGACGACTGTGGTGCTGAACATTAGAAACACTATTCCAGCTGAGGCCATATCAGTGCAGTGTAGATGTGTAGACAGAGCACCAGCCTGCAGCAGCTGGCCAGCAAGACCCTGCCTTAGGAGACTGATCGCAGAGGGGGCTTTATCTCCTCTAGGTTTAACAGCGACACATGGGTGTTACATTTCCAAATAAAAACTAAGCAGCCTCAGGACCAGTCTATAGCTCTGCCTGGTCAAACAGCCTCACTAAAGGAGACTGAACTCCCACTGCACAACCAGCAAAGAAGGACTATTGGCATCTCACACAGCTTAGGACTTTGCAATCTGAGGGGACTCTAAAAAATTAAAAACGGACTCCGTTTCCAATTGTATCAGAATTGGTTGATAGATAAACGTGGTACGGGGGAGAGAAGATGCTCTCTAATTTTTGTTCAAATATGACAAAAAGATACACATCTGGCTGCCCAAATGCCCTTACCCATCACGAATTGTTCATTATTGACTGGCTGGAGGCCAGGGCTGAGGAAAAACCCAATAATTGCACTTGTAAAATTAGTATTTCTATGAGTAAGTCTGCGGTCAGTCTCCTCAGGCAGTATTTTGTTGGACAGATGCTACAGGTTGGATCTCCCTGGTCTGGCACCTTTGGGACCTGACTGGTCCTGACTGCAGAAATTTTCTGAACCATGGATGGCCAATTTCGACCCCTCTGCTGCCAGCCTCTAGGCTATCCCCCTCCGGGTTCTTCCCAGGGGCTACCAGCCTCCTGGCCAGACCACTGGGCTCTACTGCTGGCCCTGGCTGGGCTCCCTAGCTCCAGTTGTGGGACCACCTCCACTGCTGTTCCGCTGGCCTGGGCTCCAGCTTTGATCCCACCCCTCCCAGCTGCTGGAAGGGCTCCGCTCCCATCCGCCAGGGCTCTCTGGTCCAGGGGCTGTCTGGTACAGCAACATCCGTTGTTGTGCCAGACCACAGATGTTGTCAGACCAGAGTGTCCTGGACCAGAGAGGTCCAACCTCTACTGGTAAAATTCTGACCATGCCTCCATAAATTATTTAAATAACTACATAAATAAATAAAAATAAATGATCAGTCAATCTGATTGCCGATAAAATGGGGGGAAATGTGAGGTCGGAGACGGCACAGTCACAAAGGTTTCCTGCAAAGCTCATGCTTGCATGGGACTTGTCCTGGGTGTGACATCATGTTAGCATCCACCTTGGCCGGTATCAGCTGGAAGGCTGCTGTCTTGTTTACGGTCCAGCATGCTCAGTTGCTCACTGCCTTCGCTCCTGTTTTCCTTCGTTTTCTGAAGTGTTAGTGTGTTCTTCTTTTGGCCTGTATGTACGTACAACTGTGTATTTTACCTCACATGCCTCTTTCTGCTTGATCCATGTACCAAATGATTGATTTTGTAGGTGATAGGGTTGCCAGATACTTTCACACAAAATCCTGAACATAGTGGGGGGAAAATTGGTTGAGGAAAAAAAAAAGGTTGCTGCGAAAACTGGACACCTGGGAATCCTAGTAGGTGAACATCTTTGAGTCGAATGGAGCTTGAGGAGGATAAATTTGTGTTGGCTTCCCTCCATCCGTTTCGGGAACCTTCTCTATATTTTATAGTAGAGCAAAATCAAAATCCCAACAATTCATTGTTTCGCAGCTAAAATTAAATTGGAATCAACATTTGTAAATCTATTTTATATATAGCCTGGATAAACTGTGTATTTCCCTAACTTTTTTCATTTATTCATATAAAAAGAATAACTGTCCTTGTTTACGGTGTGAAAAATCATAGAGCCCCTCTTGTTTTCCTGTGAGAACATAAAGCTTTTGTTTTTGTATATGCAATGTCCTTTCTGTGAACACGAAATTTTTTTTTTACAGTGTGGGGCCTCTTACACTTGACCTAGCTTGGGGGTCTCAGGATGTCAAATCTGTCTCTGGTTTTACTGTATCCCCCCTCCCTCTCCTCCTGAGCCTGCTGTCTGTTTGGCAGAAAAAAGAGCAAATTATTACTACTAACAGTGCTGTGACAGGGCCCGCAATGGTGCTGATTTTCTGTGTCTGCTGACAGATCCTCACAGGGGTGGGGAACCTACGGCCCAGGGGCCAGATCCAGCCCCCAGCTTGCCTGGATCTGGCACCCCCGCCCCAAGGCTTAGGGTTCCTCCCCAGCAATGGGGAGCTGGCACTGGCGCTCAAGCCTTCCCCCCCTCACAACTTCGCACTCCCCTCCCAGTTCCCATCACTCCGCATCCCTCTCCTGCCTGGACCCCCCCCACTTCGCTCCTGCACCCCACTCCTGTCCCAGAGCCTAGGGGAGGGCCCACAAAATCTACTAGCCCAGGCCCCTCTTGTTTCTGGTGTGAAAGGGGAACGTGGGGAGCGTCTTTCTGCTTTTCAGGCGGGGGCCACGTCAGTGAGGTGGGTTTTTTGGTTTTTGCTTCTCACTTTTGTGCGCCCCCTCAACTGATTTTTCTGTGGGTCAGTGGCCCCCGACCCAAAAAAGTTTCCCCCGCCCCTGCTTTATAGCAGCCTGACAGCTGCCTGCCACCTTTGGGCTGGCTCCTAGTTCCAAGACTGCACTGCGCTTCCTTGTTGCAATGAACTGTCTGAAATGTAAATCTGGCAAAATGCACAGCCTGGAAGGAGAGGAAGGTGCTAATGTCTCCCCAGCTGGCTCTAGCCCAGCTCCCCGCCAGCAATCCAAGGATCTATTGCACCAGCAGAACCAGCAGGTCCCAGGGAAGGGGCCTGCCTTAAAGGGGAAGCCTCGCTAACAATACGGCTTGTAGGAAACTAGCTTTTTCCAGACGTTTGGTATTTTGCTGGGGTGTGTGTTTGGAAGCCTCTGAAACACCCATTAGTCGTTTTACAAATTTCATTATCGATGCTGATGTAGCAAATGTTACTGCCTTTTTCTTTTCTTTTCAAACCAGCTGGTGTTGAGAAGTGAAACATTTTGATTTTTCTCAGTAAAGTTTCAGATTATGAAAGTCACAAAAACTTTCCTGGAAGCCAAAACATTTTTTGCAGAGAAAGATTTCACCACCCTCCCCACCCGCCAGGCCTCCAACCCTTCGTCTGAAAAAACGTCAAGCGAGTCTAATCTGCGACTCCCGGGGAACTTTGGAATGAGATGTCAAACCCTTCTGATTGGTGCAGCTTGGGTTTATTTCCTGTATTAGGCGGCTGCTTTCTTACCAGCTTCCCAGGTCAATTCCTTTGCCTCACAAATGTGCTTCTCCCTCGCTTGTCCAACATAGCTTAATTGATTGTGAGGCCTGAAAGCACCATTCTGCCCATCTCCTCTGGCCTCCTGCATAATCCAGGCAAAAATCTCCCCCAGCAATTCAGCCCTTAGTTTGTGGTTGTGAATGCATCAATGACTTTTCCATTCACAGGGTTCTTTTATTCCTTCCTTTCCTCTTTGCCTGGGACCACCTGTCTCTGCTACTATAACATCACAGGTCGCCATCACAGCAGCGTTTTAAACCCAGTGCCCAATGGGATACTGACTGTAATACTGAGTCCCTATTTTCCTTTTGCCTGTTGAACAGATATTTGCTCAGTGCTGAAATTCTGCCTCCTGCTATAGAGTGGTGCAGAAAAGGGCAACTAAAATGATTAGGGGTTAGGAACAGTTGCCATATGAGGAGAGATTAATAAAACTGGAACTTTTCAGCTTAGAGAAGACTAAGTGGGAGAATATGATAAAGGTCTATAAAATCATAAGTGGTGTGGAGAAAGTAAGGCTATGTCTACACTGGACTCTAAAATCCAAATAAGATACGCAATTTGCCTTATGCAAATTACGTACTTTATTTCGATATAGGCTATTTCAAAATTTGGCACGTCTACACAGTGCCATATTTTAAAATGAAATGCTAATTAGAGACATCCCGTATGCCTCGTGGAACGAGGTTTACAGTGATGCCGAAATAGCGCATCCGTTATTTTGAAACTTCTTTCAAAATATCAGACACATTCTGTGGACGCGGGGTATCCCAAAATAGCACTGCAGTCTAGACGTACCCTATGTGACAAAAACTAGGGGTCACCAAATGAAATTAACAGGAAGCAGGTTTAAAACAAACAAAAGGAAATATTTCTTTATACTCTGCACTGTCAAACATGTGGAACTCCTTGCCAGAGGATGTTGTGAAGGCCAGGTCTTTAACAGGTTTAAAAAAAGAACGAGATAAATTCATGGAGGTTAGGTCCATCCATGGCTCTTAACCAGGATGGGTAGGAATGGTGCCCAAAGCCTCTGGGGGATGCATCACTGGTAGGTTACCTGTTCTGTTCATTCCCTCTGGGTACCTGGCATTGGCCACTGTCAGACAACAGGATATTGGGACTAAATGGACTTTGGTCTGACTTAGTAAGGCTGTTCTTATGTGTGTGTTAAATACCTTGCTGCAGAGAGCTACTGTGTGATACATGGCAGTGAGTAGCCTCTCAGCTTGCAGTGACCGCTGTTGGCATTGGGAGCCATTCGCTGTCTCCCTAGGACAGATACTCCAAGGCTCCCTGGAAACACCTTCCTTTCTTTGCCAATGTTCAGTTCTTATCAGGCATGTCACTGCTGCAGCAGGGCTGTGGCGCTTGCGTGCTAAAAGTAGCCTTGTGGACGTCTGTCCCAGTGGTGGCTTGGGCTAGTTCCCTGAATCCAAGCCCACCTGAATGTGAATGGCGAGCCCATGATGCCCCATGTGGCGCTGTCCACACCGCTATTTCTAATAAGCTAGCTCACGCAGAGCTTCAGGATGCAGAGCAGAGAGACTTCCCTTAAAATGCTGGCATCAGTATCACAGTAACACTGCAGCTAACCCTCAGCCAGTTAGCTTGCTGCTATGCCACACACAAGAGCCAGGTGGGGACTTTAAAGTGTCAGCAGGGCCTGAACTCAGACCCCACTGCTCCAAAAGCTCAGGCCCCAGTGAGTGGTGCTAAAGGAAACTCGCCAGTAGCACTTCTGGGTCTCTGACACAACAGAGCAGTTCACATGCCACCCAGCAGAGGGCAGTAGACTGACACTGACCAGCCAGCCCGCTTAGTACTCTGTGTGACACACTACAGTCAGCTCACCACAGCCCTGTGCTAAGAGAGGGAGTTGGATCTCCTTGCACAGCTGGGCATGCTGGTGCCTAGAGCCAGAGGTAACTTCACTCAGCCATGGCCACCCAGCCAATCACACGCAAAGCTGGGATTCGGACTTGGGCGTTGCTGCTTCTCCACCCCAGGCGCAAGCTCCCTGACCACTGCAGCTGAAGGAGTTCCCTGCACCGCCATCCTCTCCCCCCCACCCCATATTTTGATTGACAGCCCCCATCTGCTCCTCAGAGGCACTATTGCTCCTCACAAGTGAGCTGTGGATTGAATCATCATAGGCCCCTACAATGGAATAGCCCTGCTAGGGCAGCAGCTCTCACCCATCTCCAGTGCAGCCCCCAGCAAGGCGGCTGTTACCAGGCCCTGGCCCAGAATTTGCTGGGTGGCTTAGTGGGTAGAGCGCTGCATGTGGCCTGAGGAAAGTTGCTGTCTGTTCCTGGCCCTGCAGGGTAACGGTGGGAAAGTCACTTTATTGCTCCGTGCCTTGGTTTTCCCATCTGTACAATGGGGATAAGGACACTGCCTGCCTTTGCAAAGTGCTCTGAGCTCTAGGGATCTGGTTGCCTGTTCCATTTTCTCTCTCTTGTCCAAGGGGGTCATTTTCTCTCTCCAGGCCCCTGGGCAAGGTGGGGAGCAGGGGTCAGCTCCGGGCACTCAGAAGGGCCCTGGGTGGAAGGGGCAGGCCTCAGCATCGCCTGCAGTGTGCCACGGATCCTCCACCAGCCAGCCCTCAGAGGCATCCAGAGGTGTTCCAGGGGCAACTTAAAGGACTGATGGCTCCAGCTGCTGCTACTGCTGCATTTATAATGGCCAGGAGCCCCAGACCCTTTTGAATTGCCCCCTTTGCCATGTCCCTCCATCCCCCCATTAACCGGCCTCCTCCTGTCTGTCCTTTTCTTCCCCTGCTCATCCTCCCTCACTGCTCATGGCTCCCCTGCCCCGATTCCCACCGGCAGAAAGCCGCATGCTGTGGGGGATTAGCATCTTGGGGAGCCAGCCTGCATGAGAGTGAGCGCATTCAACCTCACGTTAAGCTCCACGCTGTCTGAGCTGATTGTGAGGCACTCAACTGAGCCTGCAGCTGCTTCTATACCTGTGCAGGTGAGACCCACTCTACAGGGTCCCTGAAACCTCTGGAGGTCTGTTACCTACGTCTGCCAGTCTGCTGTCTGCTCTCGTTAATTACTGCATCCTTTTCCCTTGGGGGGCTCTCGCACAGTCTCTCACTTCCCCGGCTGTGCAGCCTAGTTCAGGCACTTAGAGCAGTGCAAATGCTGCTCTTCATTCAGCTTCCTTTAATTCCTCCACGCTCCATCCCTGGCCCACCCTAAATATTTCCTTTAGTTCACGTCAGCACCATCCAACGCTACACCAGGTGATCCCCGTCCAATTCCCTCGCTGCCTTTCCTAGAGCTTGGGTCTCACATCTTTCTGCTCCATGCACCCAGCCCTTCTGTACTGGCCGCCAGATTGGCACGGAAAAGGAAAAGAAAGCAGCCTTTTCCTTGGAGCTGTGGAGTCACACCCACACCTCCTGCAGCGTAAGATTAAGCAACAGAGCCAATATTTGAGGAACGGCCATTGTGGTTAACCAGTGCAGAGATGGATTTGCCCTCCCCATTCCTTTTCCTGGCATAACACGCCAGGGGTTTCTAGCAGCAATCGGGAAGCCTTGAATGCATTGATGTGTAACGTTAAAAGCTGCTTAGTTAGAATTGAAGAGCTGTCATAATAGCAGCTGCGGAGCTAACAGACTAGTGGCTCAGTGGCATTGTTCTGCACTGTATCCAAAAAGGCTTTCAGAGAGTCTTAAGTCCTGCCCAGTGTATAAATAGAACCTTCGTTAACTACACCCGACAATCCAGCCCCAGTTTTTAACCATCGTTTAGCTCAGAGACATTTCTATCTAGCTTTCTGCAGCGTGCCCACCGCCAAAGGAATTGTAACAACTGACCTGGAACTTGCAGGGAAGAACACAGCACTGGGAAGTCAGTCTGTGTGCACATGGCTGGCATGCTAGCTGCATTTGCAACAGCTCTGTAAATAGTTCTCTTAAGTGCTTGTCTACACTCCAAATCAGGTTGACTTTTAAGCCAACTAAATCAGCTTTTGGTGTCCACACCACCCTCTTTCTGCCAGTGGTGCACGTCCTCACCAGAAGTGCTTGTGCCATAGAGGGACACTGAGGCATCCATTTTTGCACAAGAGGTTTTTGTGCAAAAACATGCAGTGTAGACGTTTCTGTTTTGCACAAAAACCCCTTTTTGCACAAGATCCTTATGCAAATATGCAAAAACATCACGTTTTTCTGCAAAAACCTCTCATGCAAAAATGGATCGGAAGAGATTATGCAAATGAAACACACGAAAATGCTAATCAGCACTTCATTTGCATTGCCTCTTCTGGCAAAACGCATAGTATAGACATAGCCTGACAGCCATGCACGCTCTCAACTGGAGCTTTGCCCCTCCCTGGAGCTGACAGCTCCAGCTGTGAGCCCAGCACCAGGCTCATCTTCAAAGCAGTCAGATTATCAGCTGTGAAACTGACATTCTTGTCAGTTTTGTGGCTGCTGTTGTTTCACATTCTCAGGCTGATAAACCCAACCGCTTTTCCACTCCCTTGCTTCAGTGCCCTCCAGTGCTTCCAAGTATGCACTGTACTTGCTCCCATCCTGCTTTATTCTGACGGGAGGGTGGGGGGAGGAGGTGGACTCCTGCTGCCGGCCCTCCAGGCCCACTAGTCCCCCCCTCTGGCTGCTGGCCAGCCCTTCCCGCCTTGCAGGGGTGTATGTGACCCCCTGGTCCACCCCCACACGTGATCGCCCACAGCTCCCATTGAACTCACTGCAGGGGTAGTTGCCTGGCACCTCAGCATAAGCCAGCCCGAGCTGGGAAAACATTGGCTAGAGAGGTGCTCCCAGCTCCTCTCCCCCCTGCAGCCACCCCACTCACTCCAGGGGATCAAGACGCCCATTGATCCAGCTTGAGGCCCTACGCTGCAGCAGTCCTGGCTCCCCAGGCTTGGAGAGGGCAGCCTAGCCCCAGCGTGGGTCGATAGGCCCTGTGGAGGGGTGAGAATTGCAGGCCGGAGCCCTGCTGCATGACAGCCGGCCAGGCTCCTTGCCTAATCACCAGATGCTGCTGGGGAACCAGCCTTCTTGCTGCAGCGCCTTTGCCTTCCAGCCACACACACCACAGGTGCTGCAGCGCCCGCCAGAGAAAGGGACCTTGTATCTGGTGCCCTGGGGGAACTCTCACACAGGCAGCCTTGAGTTCCTCTCCGGGCAGGCGCTGGGCCAAGAGAGAGCCCGCACCACTGGAATGCAGGAGGAGGCAAGCGCCTGTCTGCTCTGTGGAGCGTCTCTGTTGCCTGATCTCTCTCTCACGCACGCTGAGGCAGACTCAGGGCCAGCCTGGCTGCCCAGCGGCTCTGACATTCACTTTCCCTGGCGAGCCGCATTGTGAGAAGCTGTTTGGTGCCAGCTGTCCAAGAAAGGCTGCTTGTCGGGGACGGAATGAGGGGATGAGGCCCCCTCAAACACAGGGCGAGGTTAGAACCCAGGGCTCTGTTCTTTCTGACTCTGCCACTGCTCAGCTGGGTGATCTTGGGTAAGTCTCTTCACCTTCCCCCCAATGCCGGTTTCCTCCCCTCCCCGCCTTTGGCTGTCTTGTCTATTTTGAATAAACTCTTTGGGGTGGGAGCTGCTGCTTACGATGTGTCTGTACGGCGCCCAGCATAGCGCAACCCCCACTGGTCAGGTCCTTTTTCAGACAAGGTGGCAAGAACTGGCCATTGCTCAGCGAGGACACAGGACGTGGTTGGCTGGACCACGGGGCTTGGACTTGACCCAGCAGGTCCCTTCCAGTGTGGGGGGGAATGACTCACTCCATTGCCTGCTCTTGGGAGGCTAGAGCATCATTATGTCTATTACAGTAACACTAGAGCTATGTCTACACTGGTGTGATCTTGCGCTAGAAGTATGCAAATGAGGCTAAGCGTGGAATATCGCTGAGCCTCATTTGCATATCTAACGAGACACCATTTTTGCAGAAGAGGCTCTTGCGCCAGAAAGAGCTGTCTACACTGCCCCTTCTTGCACAAGAAAACCCTCTTGCGCAATGCCGTTCTTCCTGAAAATAATCAGCGTAACAGCATTGCGCAAGAGGGTTTTTCTTGTGCAAGAAGGGGCAGTGTAGACAGCTCCTTCTGGTGCAAGAGCCTCTTCTGCAAAAATGGTGGCTCATTAGATATGCAAATGAGGCTCGGTGATATTCCACGCTTAGCCTCATTTGCATACTTCTGGCGCAAGATCATGCCAGCGTAGACATAGCCTAGAGGTCTGGATCAGTAGTTGCCTTCCTGCCCCCCTGCCAAGCCAGCCCAGGGCAGCAGAAGCACTTCCCCGTGGCTCTAAAGCTCTGTGCATACGCCAAGCGCTGCCAGGGGCCACAGGTCTGATTGCACGGTCGTGTGCGCTGCCTGGGCTATGCTGCCCGCAGCCAGGCCATGCGTTGGCCCAGAGAAGCGACCTTGGGACACAGAGCCCTTATAAAGGTGCACACGCTGTACAGGGCATGAGCGGGACCTCAGTGCCTACACCTGACAGGCCACTGCCAGCGCTGGGGATGTGGCAGCCCCACCCAGTGGCATCTAGCGGCTTTGATGAAGAACATGTGCTGGGGCTGTAGTCTAAGCACAGGATTTAGGACACCCCAGCAGGCCCATCTATGGGGGGAAGGGGATGCAAGGGAGCAGTTGCCCCAGGGCCCAGCAATTCAAAAGGGCCCAGGGCTCCTTAAATGGAGCACCAGCGGGTTTGGAAGGCTGGGGGAAAAGAGAGATGCACTGTGCTCCGGGCAGCACAGAGGGCTGGCTGCTCCTAGCCCCCCCCCTTCCAGGACCGCAGAGCCAGTGCCATCTCCCCCACCTGGCCCAGGGACCTGCACAGGCTCTTGCCCCCCCTGCAAACTCTTGCAGATTTAGCTGCCTGGCTGGAAGTAAGGGATGATAATTATCACTCATCTGTCTCCTGCTGTGGGTATTTGTCCTGTGTGGCACAACATGCAGGGGACAGCCACCCCCAGTCTCAGAACTGGTTCTGAACTAATTAGCACCTGCAAAGCCACTGAGAGGTCAATTTCATCAGCACCCCCACCCTCCAGAGGGCAAGGAACAGGTTAGCTGACTTCCTCCATCACAGAGGCTTAATAATGCCCATTGCATCACTGGTGTAATTCCATTGGAGCACTAAGGAAGAGTCTAGGTCAGAGAACTGTAACTCACCTGGCCAGGAGAAAGTGCTGAAAAAGCAACTAGGGCTGAAACCAGCCAGCTCCTTTTCAGAACCAGGATTGTGATGTGCAATATGGTAGGGAGTAGCGATATAAGAGAGATCAGTGCCTCATTGCACTAGGCACTGGGCAAACACTCTGCCCCAAAGAGCTTACAGTCTAAAGTAGACAAGAAAGGGAAAGGGAAGTAAAAGGAAACAAAGCAAGGAAGTAGGGTAGGGTCAAATAGACAACAACACTGGTTTTGGAAGCCAGTTCTCCCAGCTCAGTGCTCAGTCCACTAGGCCCCAGTAACTTTACTTATCACAGAAAACAGCTGATAAGCTTTTCCAAAATATACAACACATGTCACTGTAGATGGCCCCGCTAAGTTCAGGTTTGTCCCATTTCCTACATGTTGGCTTGGAAGGATTCGTGTTTTCCCAGCAAATATCACTAAATAGCCATTTCACTAAACACACACACTCCCACAACAATTGTTTTCATCACTAATCACTGATCAGTATAGAGGCAAAATAAAAAAAAATGCTGCTTGAGAACGTCTTGGATTTTAATTTATGGCTATTTCCTTCATATACTTTGGCATGTGATCCTGACAATGTGAGTTTTAAGAGGTATAAAACTTATTTCTTGAATCTCAACATGTCTTGGCATTTAATAATTATTGCCTGACATCCTCCCCTATTGTCTGACCCTTGCATGATTTCCAGCAATTGTGAACAGCCTACGTGACTGCAGCATAGTGTTGTCATACCTGCTAAGAGACGGCAATCACATGCCATGCTTTGCCCCACCAGCTGATCAGGGCAGGGCTACTGCACAAACTCCATCCATAACCCTGCACCCTTGGTCAGGAGGGCTTTCATCTGCTCCCAGCTGAGGCTGCTGCTGGAAGCCATCTCCCAGATCTTATGTCCTACAATAGTGTGTGGGGTACAACAACTATAGCCATCTGGGCTGATTTTCAGAGGGATAGCAACCCTTAGAAATCAATGTGAGCTAGACACATGCAGTACCTATATAGCAGAGCAGAAGTTCTTATAACTGGACACCGAAGAGGAGGCTCCTAGAGTCCATATTAGCCACACAATGGACTTGGCTGGGTTTAACCACACAATGGACTTGGCTGGGTTTAACCACGTCTGCCTGCCTGCAGTGTGATCAAGGGGTGCTGAGTGTCTCTGGAAAAAAATAATCAGGGCAACTCACTGGTGCCTAATTCCAAATGTCAGTCTCAGTTTGGTCACCCAGTGCGGAGAATTGCAGTGCGGGTCCCTAGGGAGGAGACCAACATGTGACAATGAGTCAAGCCAGGAGACACAGGGGAAAGCACATCCTGAAAACACGACTATGGGAACTAACTCCTCTCATCTCTTATTACTCAATGCTCATGTTGCTTGAGTGCATAGAGGCCAACCAAGCTAGGCACTGCACACGCATAAGTGAGAGTCAGTGACCTGGCTATGCACCAAGATAATCAGGGGAAGCAACCTTATGCCGGGGTGTCCCTAAGCCTCTGATTGGCCCTTGTCAGAAGACAGGAACCAGGGCTGGGCTACAGACCTATGGCCAGTCTGATGTTCTTAGGCTTTCACACTGGAGGTTCAGTAGCTAAGGGAGCATCACTGGGCCTTTTGTTTTAAATGTTGCCCAAACAAAAGTCATTATTTCCATGTTTACAGCTAGAAGAGCCAGGTTAGCCAATGCAATTCCCGGCTGCCTACCTGAACTGAGCTAGCCCATCAATTGCAGGAAGTGTAACAAGCTGGCGGGACAGTGCCACCTTGTGGCCATGTTACGTATGTTAGAGAAAGGCAGACATACCTACGTGACAGAAGAAGGTCCCAGCTGTGATCTATGGTGGAGAATTGGCTGGCTGCAGGCTGTTGATTTATGGGTGATGAAAGGTTGGCTGGTGGTTTTCCTTATTGCCAGCTGTTTACCATTCCAAGACAAGCCGAGGATACATCTCTCCCCCCCCCCCCCCAACTTAATTGACTTTTCCCTGCAAGGAACTGCTGCCAACTGCAGAGTTGTCAAGGGGGTGGACAGGCAGCCTCTATGATGGTGAACGGAGATGGAGAAGCGAGGCTCATTCACTCGCCAACAGAAGGAAGGCAGGGTCAGAACAGTCAGACACAGCAGAGAAGATGCTCCAGGATACAATTACTCTCTCTGTCGTCAGCTACCCTTGCTAAGGTTGGGGTAGTCCTCCTCGCCTGACAGCCCATTCAGCGGGACAGGCTGATCCATGCACTGGAGACTGTTTAGAATGTAACCCAACTGCTCCGAGGTCAGCAGGCTTGCCTAGATTTTCATAAAGTGCTGTCAAAGCTAGTTTTCTATCCTGGTTACAGGCTGGAAAACGACACCGAGGGCAGAGGTTTGCTGCGCTTAGAGGTAGTGATGTGTTTTCTAGCTGGCTGCCCCAGCCAACTCAACCTGGGATGTGAAAGGCGCAAGAGGTGCTACCTGCCTGTACCTCCCCAGGGATGCAAATCCTGTAGTGAAAACTTAACGAGCAAGACGATCTAGCTCCTTTTCCCCATGTCATGGTGGGTCAGCAGTGCCAATGTCTCATGTAAATCAGTGAGGCTGCCTCACTGCTGCTCAGGCTGAGGTAGTGGGACCAGGTTTTACACAGACACTTTTTGAGGAGACCGTACACATTGTAGGACCTCAAACAACACTAGCTATGGCTGTCAGCAAGGTTCAGGGCATAGGACACTGGACTGGGAGTCAACAGGTAGAAACTACCGTGTGTCTTGGCAATATAGCTGTCATTCTGGATTCAGTGGGGCTCAAGCATTGGCACTCACATTGATCATCACAGAAATGGAAACTTCATCAGTTACAATCAACCCCATGTTGCATGCCCCACAGCGGGCTCTGCTTAGATCCATCCATCAGCGAAGCTCAAAGAGTTTGACTGCATTTGTTCAGGGAGCACGTGGTCATAGATACAAGCTAGACCCATGCCTAGGGTATTGTGTCTTCAGTGCTAGCTGGGGCTGTAAGTTAAGGCCCGGCAGACTGTTTTCTCAGGCTAGCAGCTGGCCCACTTCGCAGGGAGGAAGCAGGCTGACTTGAGTGCGGATAGTCCTCCAGTGCCTTCCTGTACCTCCTTCCACATGCCCAAGGGGACACATCCTCCCACTACCCCGGCAAAGAATCACGGAGCAGCTCTGAGCCTGCAGCACAAAGACCCTTGCAGGGAGGTGGGGAGGCACCTAGTAACTTACATGGCTTTGCAGCATGGGTGCTCACATCCAGCCAGGGCTGAGCTGGGTGCTGATCACCTGACTTAGCTCTGCCATGAAAACACGAGTAGGGTTGCTGATGAATTACCAGTGTGACTGGAGTGGGGCAAAGATCAGACTTTGCTTGGGGGTTAGTGCTACGTGTTTATTGTTCCACTTATAGTCAATAGTACCAAAGATTTCTGTAGGATAACATAGAATGGGCCCGTGGTTTGAGCACGACTGAAACCACAAGATTTAGACTCTACTCCCAATTCTTCCACAGGCTCATTAGGGGCCATACGAGTCACTCAGCCTGTGCACCTCAGTTTCTCCTTTCTGTAAAATGGGGTTAACTCTTACCCACCTGAACTCTGGACTGTCTATAATATTCTCGGAGACCCTTGGGGGAAGGCGCAGTGCAAATGCACAGGGTGTTGAGACACAAACTAACACACCACAGTACAGGTTATTTAACAGCCAGAGAGCCACATTTATTACTTGCAGATGTTTCTACACCGATGGGGATAACCCACCAGAGGAACAGAAGAAAAGCACGAACTCTGTGGAGGATTATTTCGCCCTTGATACATCCCTGTCGCATTGGATCATGGATAGAGAAGGAAATTCAGAACATTTACAAACACAAGAGACTTCCATGAGTTACTAGAAAATAACTAAGTTTGATCAAGTAATGAAAATGATTTGAGGGTGGACAGACAGACATCCACCCACCCTCCTTAGGCAGTTAAAGAAAAGACACAAACATACAACTAAATGGAAATAAAGGAGGTTTTAACAAAGGCTTTTCTCAATCCTTTATTGTTTGTACACAAGAGCAATGGGACACGGAACAAGACACGAACGGAATGAAGCTCATACAGAACTATAGGACACAGAGGGCATTCAGCAACTTCTCAGGAAGTGAGCAGATACATACTGCAACTTTTAAGAAGTAAATAACAGGTCACAAAACTCCCCCAACTAGAACTGAATGTAGCTTTATTAGCTCTCACGTTTGAGCTACAATGGCTACAAACTCAATAAGGCTTGTTCCAAATAGTCAAAAGGCCAAGCACCTACCACCTTTCAGCAGGCTCATACCAGCTTGCAGGCCTGGGTGCTAGATAAGGAGTGTAAACCATCCTGAAGAACAAAAAACAAACCAGATCAGGGCAGACCGTACAACCAGAAGAAAGAGGCTTGTGCACAGTTGAGGGGCAAAAGGCAGCACAAATTGCCCATCGCTGCTCCTCAGCAAGTACCAGCCACTGGGACATGAATGGTATAATTATACCAGGGCCCCCCATTTAAAGGGGCAACACAGTACCTAACACTCACAGTAGGTTTGTGAGGTCAGATTTTCACTTTAAGAGACCATCTAGAGCCCGATTATCAGGGGCTCAGCTCCCACTGAGAACAGTGTTAGCTGCTGGGGGCTGAATAGGTTTGAAAATCTGCCCTCTGGAACTTTATGCTATTTAAGTGAACCTAAAAATGGCCCCACTAGTCAGTCAGTGGAAGACAATCAGCATGTACACCCATTACTTCCTTTGCCAGCATGCACCTGATCTGCGAAATCCACCCAGAACGTCCCAGGCTCGAGGAGGAGAGCGCCCAATGTGATCTCATAACCACCGCAGTCCCACTGCGACTCAGCCGAGCCAGAGTAGTTGTCATGTCACAGCATGACACATTCTGGAATGTCTTCATGAAACTGAAAATACCAAGTCACAAAGCAAGTGTGCACTGAATTTCTGCTGAGCGCAGAATCACTGCCTGGCTGGCCTGGAGACAGAGTGTCTTGCACCTGCATGGATATCGCACAGGGAGCATGCAGGTGCATGCTCCCCCCACACTGTTCCACTCGTGTCTTCCACCCTGCCCTAGAGCAATCAAGGGAAGAGGAGGGGAGGTAATTCTGCAATGTTCCAGTTCAAATCTAAACCCAGTACTGACATTCCCAACAAGGGGGCCAGCTCCGTATGTGATAGAGAAGCTTTCTAAGAATAGTGCAAGACCACAAACGTTTCACAGGAACAGCCTCTCTACTCAACACTACCTAGCAAAGCCAATCGAATAGGGTTTGTGCTGCCACCACTCAGCTATCCAGTTATTCCCCTGCTTGTTACACAACCAGATTCAGGGATTTTATTCAGTTCTAATGACCTCTCACAACACTGCCATGTCCTTAATGTAACGTTGCAGTGTTTGTATTTTTATTGTAAGGGTTCTATTTTTAATAAGGATGGCACAGCTATTCAGGACAGTGCTTCAATTTACCAAGGGTGGACAAGTTATTTAGTTGTCTTGTCTAATCTCCAGTCCTCTGCTGCTTTGAAAGCATGTTTGACAAGGCCAGAGTATGAGAAAAAGACAGAGATGAGCCTTAAAAGAAAAGCAAGCTCCAGACAGCAGTCCCAGGTAGCAAGTGTACTCATGTGAAATGACATTAATTTGATCGTCAACTGCGCCCGTACACACCCCTTCTAAAAGGCAGTGTTTCCAATCGCCAGACAAGTATAACTTATCATTATGACACAAGTGTGTGTAAATGAGCATCGGGCAGCCCTATTTGCATGAACAAGGCAAAGCTACACACACCCAAGAGGTTTGTTTTTTTAAAAACAAACCAGATGTTTCTGTGATCCACAAGTCACAGAGTCTCCTATATTTGGTTCAGATAACCCAGGGCATTTTAACAAGACAGCTCCTATATTAAGTCTGATTAAAGAAAACCCCAAACCTTAAATAAACCGAATTCCTAAACAAACTGCATCCTGTCCCCCAAGACACAAGATTTTCCGTTGTTAAAGGTTCCATTTTGATCCTTCATCTAATGCAACTTGAACAGAGGCAAGAAAGAGCTCTAAATAGTTAAGGATGCAATATACAAATGGTGCCCTTTTCATTCATGTCCCCTTCCACTCCAGTATGTTTGCCATTTACTTAAAATCAGTGATTTAGTCAAGGGTTCAAAAGATCAGGACTGGGTGATTTCTGTACCTCCACATTTTTAATAAGCTCCTCAGCCAAGAAATGTATTTTCCCCTCACTTCTATGGAGTATTTTCCCTGTGACTTGCATTATCCTTTAACTGAATGTTGTTTGCCTGTATATTCGGCACTGACACATTTGCAGAATCTTCCTCCCTAAATGGCAGTAAGAAAATGCTGCAGGTGTGTTAGACTCACACAAAGTTGAGATAGTTCCACTAACTACTGTACTCTGGTTGAACACTCCTCCACACACACTCATTTTCCTGCCCTTTGAAGCTTCTTTCCATAAACCTAAAACTAATTGGATCCCTGCAAAGAACATCCCGTCTCAGGTACCAGTCAGGACTTGGAGAGCTTGGCGTAAAACACAGCCACACCAGAAGAGGTTGTGAAATATTTATTTTTCATAAAACAAGGTCAGAATTGCCAAGGAGTAACAAAAAAAACCAAAACCACATTTCCAGGGAGCCAATGGCACAGTGCATGGAAATGTAGCCACTCACCAACCTTGTGGTGGGATAGCAAAGGCTTAAACAGAAGGTGTTTCACCCTTTCTGGAGCCATCTGATAAACCAGTTCCCATCGCCAGAAAGGGAGAGGACAGCACAAGAAGAGAACATCGGGAGTTACCTAATGTAGTAATCCACAAGAGATTAAGCACATGACACAATTTGACTCCAAGGAGACGATTCACATGCTTGAAGTTAAACACACGGTTCAGTAGCTTGCTGACTGAGAGCCTGGCCTAAAGCTGCATATCCCGCCGCCTCCCCCTCCCACACTGTCTGACAAGCAGAATAATCCGAAAAAGGACAAGAATCTTACAACACGGCAGCAGGTGAAAAAACACTCTCATTTTCCATGTGTTTTTCAATTATAAACTGACTTCTCAATTACTGGAAACCATGAAACTAACCAGCAGACAAACTGGAATGGACTTGGTGCTGTGTTAGCAGTCAGTGTGCAGAATGACATGGTGAAGTAATGCCAGGTTGTGACGGACAGGAAGGGCTCTAAAGGCACCACAAACTGCTCATTTAGTCCCTCAGCCTCAGTCGCCAAAGCGCTGGATGGACACAGAACTCACAGGGAATTGCAAATTCTTGTTTCTAATCTGGCAGTTTCAGACTCTGGTGGAAGGAAGGGAGAAGGGGGGGGGGGGGGCGGAAATACGCAGCCAGGCCCTAGCTAAAGAGTCCAGCACTTACATGTGTAACTCAAACAGAAAACAAGAACAGTAGTTCTCCCCCAGGGTAAACATTATGCATGACTGGGCTTTCCCTACTATTTGTGTCACTTCCCCCTCATTGCCTACCAGCACAGCACAAATGTAAAGGATTTACCGGGGCTGTTGTGGGACACACCCACTACCATCTATCATATCTCCAAGACCAGGTGAGTAACAGAGCTGTTACAACTTGCAAAGTCACTTCACTCACATGAAAGGGTTAAGGATTAACAACCCATTTTTATTAGCTGAAGAACATCAATAAACTGTTGCAAATAGCTCCAAGTGCAACTGTTCTATTGCTCTCGTGGGGGATTTCATAGGAGATGAGAAAGATCGAACACATGGCCTTTCTGTGTGTTTGTCTGTGCCCTCAGGGAACTCTCTCCCAGCTACTGCATTTACACTGGCCCAAAGCTGATCAGTGCTCAACAGCAAATACAGAACAGTGACTTTCCCACAATACACTGACCAGGGCCTCACATACGCATGGCAAGCAATGCCAGGGCCAGACTGCTGGTGGAATTTTCCTCCAAGCCCCAATCTCTCCCTACTGCTAGCTAGCTCAACATTCCATCCACTGTCCAGTCTAGTTTCCGCCCACAGGCTCCTGGGGTAACAATCGCTGCTCTCGTGTGCAGTGCCAAGAGGTGCAGAAGTAGGCAGGCAGAAACTCCACTAACAGAGAACGGCAACTGGACTGCATGTGACAGATCATGTTGTTATTGGTGATACTGTGGCTTCCCCTTTAAGCGCAGGGTCCCGCGCCACAGCCCACTTAGGGTACGTCTAGACTACATGCCTCTGGCGACAGAGGCATGTAGATTAGGCTACCCGGCATAGGAAAACAAAGCAGCGATTTAAATAATCACCGCTTCATTTAAATGTAAATGGCTGCAGTGCTGAGCCGATCAGCTGTTTGTCGGCTCAGCGCGGTAGTCTGGATGCTCCGCGGTCAACATCAAAGGCATTTTTCCACCTCCCCGGTAAACCTTATCCCACGAGGAATACTGGGGAGGTCGACAAATGCCTTTGATGTCGACCGCGGAGCGTCCAGACTACCGCGCTGAGCCGACAAACAGCTGATCGGCTCAGCGCGGCAGCCATTTAAATTTAAATGGAAGCGGCGATTATTTAAATCGCTGCTTCATTTTCCTATGCCGGGTAGCCTAATCTACATGCCTCTGTCGCCAGAGGCATGAAGTCTAGACATACCCTAAGTGTCTATATGGGGAGACTATTCTCCTGCAGAGACTCAGGAAGTGAATTTGTCAAGGAAATGGGAGGACCCTTCAAAGGTGCTTATGATGCCATTTTCCCAACCCTGGCCTTAGTGAACTGGAAGAGAAAGCAATTCATAGTACAGCTGGTTCTCTCTCCCACAATTTACAGGCCCTAAAAAAAAATAAAACATATGGATGGCCCTGGTCAGCTGAAAAAACTTAAAAAAAAAAATCTGGTTCCTCAGATTTACAGGGAAAAAAGCCATTCCGTGGCTGCATTTCCCATATCGTTCCATGAAGGAATCCTGACGTCTTCAGTTTTGCTGCAATGCCCTTTGGGGAAATCCGGTCTGCCCAAAGCCTCTTAGTGATTGTGTTCAACAGAGCCTGAGGATTCATGGAGATAAGAGAGACGTTCTACTACTCGGGGTTTCAGGCTCTCTCCCCTTGGGTCAGCAGAGACGAGTGTCACAAGGTCTGGGATGCGAGCTGCCTGCCGGCAAGGAAGTTCCTAGAAACCAGTTCTATGGGACAGATCTCATGCCAATTTCTTGTCACTGCAGAAGTGGATGGATGAGAAGGATATGGATACATCACAGTGGCCTCTGGTGCAGTTTATTTACAACGGAACTCAGTGCTGGAGAACATCAGGATATTAACAAGCAGGAAACACGCTGGCAGGGGAGAGAAGAATATAATAGTGCATTAAATCCCAATTACCCTCTGCAGACTTGAATTCCACACCACCCAACGAAACTCACTAATGCCAATAGAGCGGCAACACAAATGATCTAGAACAGGGGTGTCCAAACTTTTTTCAAAGAGGGCCAGATTTTATGAAGTGAACATGCGTGAGGGCCGACCATTTTGCCTGACATTCTTTGAACCATTAAAATTAAACGCAAATTAACTATTTTATGCAAAGTTTATTGCAAACAGCATACTTTTCATTTCGTCACATGGATGACAAATCTAAACAGGTGTTAAATCACTCTGCCTTTCATATCTGAAGGCCAGATGAAAAAAAAAAATCCAGGAAGCTGAAATATATGTCAGGAACATTGTAAAGTACATTACATATTATTGGTAATAAAGATTGTCTGTCAACTTCTAAGTTCAAAAAATATGAACAGGAACATAACACCAAGTATACATGTTGTGTCCAAATATATTTATAACTGATTTAGACCAACTGACATTAACTGAGATTTTACAATGTATTCATCTCAATACATATGGATTCGTTGGGGGCCATAAAAGATAGATATTGCCAAATTACCTGTGGGGCCGTATTAAACCGGAACACGGGCCGCAATTGGCCCGCAGGCCGGACTTTGGACATGCCTGATCTAGAATATAAGTGAAGTCTATGTGGGCAATGTCCCAATTAGGTGCTTGCAGGCAGAATATAGATGCAGAGCTCTCACTAGTTCTAGAGTTTAATCCTGCTCTCTACAGCATAGAGCAGCAAACTGCAGTAAGTAGGACAACCTGCCCAACCCTTGGATACACCTATTTTGAAGCTGCCATCAAGTACAACCACGAAAGCAGCAGCGACAAGCTAATGCCTTATAATCCTCACAGCAACGGCACAGCTTGCCAAAGCCTGCTGTGGACTCAAAGGCAGCATAATGTGACTCTGGGGACCTCTCCCTCGTCCACTGCTTTAAAGCACATCCTACACTCTGTAGCCTTTCCTCGGGTTTCAGAGTCATATTGACTGGTCATATGACAGAGTCATATTCATCCTGCTTTTCACCCTAAAGGGCACGGGATAGGGTCACTCTACCACATCCCCCTAAGAATGCTGGCACTTCAGCGGTGGAAAATGACAACTTTTTTGACCTAGTACTTCTGAAACAAAGTTTTCCTTCAATTAAATCTCCAGAGGGAATTTAGGGACAGCAGAATAATACCCATAACACCAGGATTAACCCTCCTCTTCTTGCAGATCTGTAATGACAGATGGTCAGGATGTGCATCCAGCAGTTCAGAGCCCCTACCAATAGGTTAAGGCAGCATTTCCCAAACTAGGGGGGGGGGGGGGAGGAGAGAAGAAGCGGCCACTGGAAGCAGGGCTGGACGCAGGCAGCGGGGCTGGCCAAGGGAGATTGGGAGGAGAAGCGGGGGGAAAACTGGCTGTCCAGGAGGGGGTTGGGGGAAGTGGGGCTGGCCAGAGGCACAGCGGAGGGAGCGGGGGGGGGGGGGGGTGAATCGGCTGGCGGGGAGCGGGACTGACCCGGCCATATGCAGATCTCAGGGCACTGTCCCCCCCCCCGGCAAAGCCGGCAAAGCACGAGTTAGTCCGGCCCGGGGATTCTATTGTTCCCCACCGCCACGCACACACCCTCGAGTAGTTGCGATCTGTCTGGCTGGTAGACACACTCATGCAGCCTGAGCACATTTACCAGCCAAGCAGTTTGAAACTACAAACTGATACATCTAGTAATAATACAACTTACCTAATGAGAAAATACCAGACATGCTATATGTCTGGTATTCTCTCAGTTTGTTTTTTATGTGTTTATATTTTTGGGCTGCAAAAAACAGTCCTGAAAAAAAAGGGTTCCAACTAAAGTAAAAAGTTTGGGAAATCCTGGTCTAACCAGCTTTCTGTCTGTCTTACAGTCCATTTATCCAATCCATATTCCTTAACTTGCTGGCAAGAATATTATAGGTGACCATATGAAAAGCTTTGCTAAAGCTGGCACTGGGGGTTTTGGGAGGACCAGAAACAACTTATTTGAATATTCATTTGATTGATGAATATGCAAATGAACATTACTGGTCCTCCAAAAGTTTGTGAATGGATTTCCTGGTCCCCGTGTCAAAAAGTTTGGGAACCCCTGGTTTAAGGCATTCGTTCAGTGTGGCCTTGTTATCCTGCAGGGCTCATTCCATTTACCTCAGGTAGGATTTGTACAGTATCTAGGCTCAACCACCACAGTGTCGAGAGAGGAGCTTTGGCTCTTGAAATTCATTCCGATGGGGGACTCCATGAGACTCCTGTGAGTGACCCAGCAGAGAGAGCTGAGAGGCCAAGTAGGCAGCTTTCAAAGTATGTCCCTGCTAATGTTTCTTGGCAGAGGAAACATGCTGGCGCAGAGCTCTAGATCACGAGAACAGCCCTGGTGATGTTTAGAATTTGGAAGATGTTCACCACATTGCCTACCTTGGATGGAGGACATTTTTTTATCCTAAGCTATTTACAGTGACTAGGTCCAAGGGATGTTACACGACTATTCAATTAATCGCAATCTAACTGCACAAAATATTATTGGTTATATGATTATTCTATAGTCCACAGTGGCTGGGGTGGGGCTGGCAGCCAGTGTGCTCCTGGTTCCACGCTTGGGGAGCCCCCTGCCATCCCATGCTGCTGCCTCTGTATGAGAAGCAGCAGCACAGGGTGGCACCCGCTCCTGTCCGTTGGGGTTCCCAACTACCTGCGGACAGAGGGTGCACCAGCATCCCACAGAGCCTCACGCATATCAGCTCCCACCTGCCCCTCCATCTTGCTGCTTCTGATAGAGAAGCTTGAAAGCCAGCTTCCTGTGTGTACCAGCTCCCACCTGCCCCCCTCACCCTCTGCACTACTGCCTCTATCAGAGGCAGCAGAGTGGGGGTGGGGGCAGGCAGCTTTGCAGATCTGGTACTCAGGGGGAGCCGGCTTCCACTCCCCCCCCTTGCTGAGAGAGAGAGAGAAAGAGAGAGACACACTGATAAACCTAGGCCTATCGGTTAATTGTGTACTCGACTACATGTTGACATCCCTACTAGGTCCATTCAACAAAATTCAATGAAACTTAGTTTTGCCTCAACTGGGATAAGGATTCCCATTACAAAGAAGAAATCAGCTAGGTCAGGCCCATGACTTCTCCTCCCTCAAGAATGAGTGTTTTAATCCCACAATTAGTAAACTGGAATATAAAGAAGTTTAGAGACTGAAATCTTTACACACTGAACATGAAACACAAGCCTGCCTGTGATCTAGGCTGTGCATTTACATGCTGCTTGTAATGTTACAGTAAAGCTCCAAGCGGATCCTTACTTCCCTTTCCACCCAACCACTTGTTATACTATTCATCTCTCCCCACACCATGAATGAATGCAAGTCTTCCCACAGGGGATGGAGGAGGATCATACAGCCCTAGCACCGGAGATCCTTACCACTGAAATCCACCAATTGGTTCTGTAAACCTGTGACGGATCAAGAAAGTTGCAACAGCTTCAGCAACCTGAAGTGGGAGGGGAAGAAGGAATCAAGAGTTTAAAGGGACACAACCTGAAGCCTACTCAGTTTCAAACTTTAAAGTAATTCAAAGTACTACATCTTTCCTTCCCATTTGTTAAACATTCTTTCCCCCTGCCCCATGTGACATTTCTGACAAGGGGGCTACATGTCTATATAATATCAAGGACACAGTGAAACCGACCAAACATTAAGTACACAGTTGAAAAAAAAAATCATCACCTCCTTCAGTTATTCTTAGGACTGTACTATAATGGGTAATAAAAATGAGACAATTGTGATTTAAGTTGGTATCCCTTTAAGAATTAATTCAGGGCAGCAAATTACTTGTATCATGCTTTGCAAATAACTTTTATTCTATACACCTGATTGTGCTGAGTAAAAATAGAGTGTCTACATTTTACAAGGGGGTAAACTGAGGCACAGAATGGCTAAGTGACTCAAAGCCAAACAAACAGTCACTAGTAAAGCTGAGAAGAACTCAGTTCTTTTAGAGACATGTGCTCAGTCCGTTACACCACAGTACCATTTTACTTACTGGCGCGCTAGCTTAAATGAGATACTAAAGTTTTGTTTGTCAAAACCAACTGCCACAATGGTGTTTATGTGATGTCTCCTAAATTTTAACTACAGTTTTAATAAGTCAATACTCCTCCATAAAAGTAGCTCTTCTAACTGACAGCTATAGGGGGAAGGGAAAAGCTGAGGTAAACTAAGAGACGTTTAGGATGGAAAATCCTATGAGGAAACCACATCATCACAACTGTGTCATTGAGTCAGTTATACACCACCAACTCCTGACACAGTTACAGCTGTAACATAGGTGGGACCTGTCACCACAAGCAGGCTAATGTCCTGGCCAGTCCAGGCTCTCAAGCCAGCATCAAGGATATGATTTAGTCCCATCTGCTCTATTAGTAACCAGGGCCCCTTATAAGGTGTGGTGTTTGCCCTCAGCTTCATATCAGCAACAGACCCATTTTGCATCTAACTGGTAAAAGAGCTGCAATCAAAGCCTGCCTCGCGCTTTGTGGCTCACCTTGTCTGGAGCATCTTCGTGGACTGCATGGCCACACTGAGGGAGGACTTGCATCTGGAACTTCCCTGCAGACGAAACAGTCAGCGCTGCTGTTAGAGCGAACATGTCCCATCCTGGCCATGGCTTGGGCACGTGTTATATATGATGGCAGAAGCCAATTCTCTATAAAGACTCAAAGCAGGGACTGAACTTGTAAAGGTGCAAAATTACTCTACACTTGTATGTCCACTTCTGCTAAAGGTCTGAAACTCTTTATCAACGACCCTGATTGAAGCATCTAGCTGGCAGGGACTCAGGAAGCTGCATGACACAGGATGTCAAACAGCACGATATGCAGAGCACAGCTTCAGCAGAAGGCAAGAACTTGCCTTCTTCATTCAGCACTTCTGCACAAGTAACTATAGCCATGCCCATTCATTATCTTCCTAATCCTTGATTTCTGAGAGCTTTGCACTAAATGCCATCCCATCTTCCTGTTAGACCAACCATGCCAGGACCTTTACCCAATGACCCATGTTCCCTTCCAATATCTGATTTCCAGATAAATCAGTGATGAGGCCTAGAAGTGGAGAGGTATTAATGTAACTGTGAAGTATTATTAGAGGTTGCTGTTGTAGCTGCATCAATCCCAGGACATTATACAGACAAGGTGGGTGAGGGAATATCTTTTACTGGACCAACTTCTGTTGGCGAGATACAAGTTTTCAAGCTTACATGGAGCTTTTCTTCAGATTATAAGCTTGAAAGCTCATCTCTTTCACCAACAGAAGGTAGTCAGAGAGAAGATATTACTTTCCCTTTCTTGTGCTGACAGACCCTTTAATAATGCTTGAGACACAAGGGGGGGGATTATTTCAAGTGGCACCAGGTGGTGTAACTAGAGGCAATGGGATGGAATTAAAAGAAAACTGACTGAAAAATCAGGAAAAGCTTTCTTATGGGAAGACTGGGACAATAGAATGATTCCCCACAAGACATGACAAAGCCCCATCACTTAAATATTTAAGACCAGACTGAACAAAAGCACTACCACAGCCAGGTCTCCAAACTCCTCCAGCTTCCATTAACACAGAATCAGACAAGGGATCACATGGTTACTCTGCGGATTAACTAAATTATCTAGTACTTGTCTCAATATAGATTGCCCCAGCCAGGACCACTTCAGCCTTCTTCTCTAGCTCGTTTTCAGCCTCCACAATGTGAGCTATCATCTGAAAGAGCACGAAATCCCAAAGTATTAAATATTTACCTTGCATCTGTCCAATTGTTAGATCTTTATCCAGCCTGTCAACACCTAAAATAAAGTAAACAGAGGTGTTGGGGAGAAGCCGGGAGAGAGTGTCTAGTTAGACCCTGCTAAGACTTTGCAAAAAGAGGTTTGGTGTGAAAAATGGAATAGAAACAGCATCTCAAAGCACACTAGATGGTTTCCCTGCTGCACATCTGGAGCAGTGACACAAGAGGATCACTGGAAAAAACATGAAGGAATATTCATGCATCCATCCTTCCAGATGTCTTTAAATTGCACTCAGCTAGTGGAGACTCCTAATGGTCCCCATCACAGGCTATTGGCTGGCAATAGGGAACCGTCATGGAAAACTGATCCTTTCATATTCACAAGTTCAAATCCAACAGAGGTCTGCAATAACTAAGTGATTATTCCTGTTGGGTGACTCGGGTCTCAAACCTGTTCCTAGCAGAACATTATCTCAATTCTATAACTGCAACAGCCTTCAAGCAGCTAACCCACGGTCCACAGTGGGTCCGAGTCTCTAGGATCACAATATACACTGTGGATGTTGCAGAGAAGGAAACGGGAAAGTCTCTCAAAATACATAGACGGGCCAGGATAGAAGCCAGACACGTTATTTCCAGACCCGTATCTTTGCCACAGGTTTGCCCTTCTCTCCTCTAAAGTACAGGCGGAATGTAATCCAAGTGAATGGCAGCAATAACTAAAGAGAAACAAAAACAAAAACAAAAACACCTACCCGCTAAAAGCAGCAGCTTTGGCGTCGGACAACCGAGGAAGAGGTTGGATAAGCCCCTAAACCACCCATCCCAGTACTTTTCTGTTTTCGCCAGTTCGATTCGCCATGTATACAGATGTTCCTTCTTTGTCTACAAGGAGACAGAGCTCAGCATTAGTGTCCAACTGAAACAACCAGCATAGAATAAACCCAACAAAGGGCCACCTGGAAGATAAAGTAAAAGCCCAGAATAAAGCCAGCAGTTGACTAATGCAGGGATCTCAAGCTCAGTTTACTATAGGGCCAGTGCTAGTCCTCAAATCCTCTTAACAGACCAGTGGGAACCTCCTCTAGCAGCAGTACATGGGGGTGGGGATCTCTGAATGTTCCTCCCTCCCCCACATCTCCTGGCTCTATGTGCCCCCTACCATGCATCTCCCAGCCCTATCTGCTGCCTCCAAATGCCCCAGAGGCTCCACTACCACCACTAGCAGTTCAGTGGGGCTAGAATGGCTTCTGGCTGCTAGCTTGGGGGAAAGGGTGTAATGGTTGGGGAGAAGGCACAGGGATGAGAAGATGCAGGGTGGGGGCAGAGCAGCTGGACTTGGGGAATGGGGATGGACTCCAGGCTGGAGCATGGAACGGCTTGGACCATAGATGGCCCGTGGGCTGTGAGTTTGAGACCCCTGCTCTAATGTCAGTTTGTCCCCCACATGTGGAGCTAACGAGGCAACCTTAGTCACAAAGCTTGGATTATTCTCTTAACCTTAAAATATGCTTGCTCCACATCTCGCTAATTTAATGGGGAAATGGGACAGAAGTCTGCACCTGCTGTATTGATCCAGAGAGACCTCCAGTTTCCAGGATTGTCCATCTGCCACCTTTCACTGAACTAAAAACGCACATGCCGTCAAAATGCCTGGATTTGCCCTTCAGTAAAGCTTGGGCAAGATGCAGTTTTGCACTGTGCACTAACAGAGTAATTGGGGGAACAGGACGGTTAGGACACATGGTCTATGCCATCCAGCAGAAACGGAAATGAAACAGCGTAGGGACCTAGAAGACAGACTCACTGGAGCCATTTAGGAGCCTCTCTCACTCAGGAAAGTAGTTCTCTTCTGGGCCATGTACACTGGGTCAGTTCATGAACATCTAAAAACATTTTCAAGTTGCGACTCACCAGGTAGCCAGCAGCCTGAGACGAAAGCCCAAACTCAGACATGGGCTAGCAAAGAGGTCAAAGTAGTTACATCTATTTACACTAAGGCACTGAATGAGAGCTGCACAAATTGCTAGTTCCTCCCTCCCAGGAGAACTTTTACATGCTGTCTTACAGGCACCTAGCTCCATGGAAATATCTCCTTTGCAGGCTGCATGGTGGCCCTCTTTCGCCTTGTACATCTCCAGATACCCTCGAGTTGAACAGACATTTATGCTACCAGAACACAATGAAACTCTCCACCTCTGTATCATCTTCCTTCTTCCGTTTGTTAACAGATCCCCTTCCTTCATAGTCTTCGTCCTCTTCCTCCTCCTCCTCCTCCTCTTCAATAATCCCTTCCACTATAGCTTTAGGGGCCTCTGGACTAGCAGCCTCTTCACACCTGGTAAAACAGAACTGGAAATTGATTTCTTTTCCCATTGTGAAAAGCAACATCTTAAACATTGTAAGAGAGATCACCTGCACCTGTAGGATGCAACTGGATTTCTCAAGAGAGACTGGCTGATCTGAGGCTCTACCACATCAAGAAAGGGAAAGTCCAGGTCAAAGGAGCAAAATTAGGTTTTTCATGTCACTATAGAATATAAAATACCTTGATGCTGTTGGCAAGCATCATGGTGTTGTATAAGATTATAATGCGACAAATTCCTTTAATCACCACTCAACTCCACTGCCGTTGGGGTGAATGTAGAGCTATTTAACACCACAGCAGCAGCGGCGGCGCACATGAAAAACACTATATCCCGTTCAATTGGCAGCAGGAATTTAGGGGTCAAATTTCTGAAAGGGCATCAAGCTAGTCTATTTGTGTGAGCACATCTTCGCATGGACCACTGCATGCCCGTTGTTTTATACTCTATCACTTGCATGTATAAACGGATTTTGCATGTAAAAAAATATGATCCTTGAGGGGTAATTATCCAAGCAAAATTTTGACTGTCACATACCTAACCCTAGGAACGCTGATGTCTAAACTTTTTAATACTATTTTCCAACCTACTGTGATCTACCTTGGCAGGTGTAAAAGAAGGAGTTCACATCTGCTAAAATATTTATTTATTTTTAAATGTAGATCTATGCACGGTTACCAATTTGGGATCTTAAAACAAGTAAGAAGGTTTAAGAAAACAGAACCTACTGTTTGATTTGGCCAACCATAGAAACTCTGGCCGATTCAAGATTTCTTATCTGTCCACTTTTCACACTAGAGAAAACAAGGGAAAAAGGGGGAATCAAAGTTGTCAAACATCATAGATCAACTGCATATATTAATCTATCATTTAGTATTTAACAGGTCCAGTAATAATATGAGCACAGAACAGAATTCAGGTCTCTGGCCTGCCAATCAAATGCCTTAAGCACCAGACCAAATTTTCTCCAAAAGTAATTGCAGAATTACCAATACAATGCAGATTTTTGAAGAGTACACAAACTTGCACATTTTACCTCCATTCAATTGCATTTTCAATTGACTTGAATGTTTTGGGACGACTCCGTAAGAAGTTCTGCATGCTGTTCAATGCGTCCATGGCTGTGCCTAAAACAAATGTTTTGAATTAAATGAACCCAACATCTGACAATGTCCTTGTAGCACTTCTCAAAGATCTCTCTATAATAGTGTGAACTGTGTGAGCAGGACTGCTAACTGGGGCGAGGGGGAGGGAGGAAGGAGCGGTAAAGAGGGCAGCTGCCCCAGGGCTTGGAGATTTGAAGGGGCCTGAAGCTCCTGGCGGCCACCATCGCTACTGCGCCAGCAGCTGGAGCTCTCAGCCCTTTAAATCACTGTTGGAGAGCTGTGCTGAGGGCTGCCTGCTCCTGGCCCCATCTCTTGTGTCGAGGCCTCCCCCTCCCTCTTCCAGAAGCATGGAGCCCCCTTCCCCCCAATCCCTGACATACAACTTGCCCAGGGGCCTATGGAGGCTGTTGGCTCCCCTTTGTGTGGGGGAGAGAACTGAGGCAAATTTCAGGATTTAAGATAAGTTGGTTAACAGCACGACAGTTGTGAACTATACACAGCTGCTCAAACCAGCTTTGTTTTTAAAAAAAAATGGTTTCCAGGTCAGCAAATCTGTATTCTCTTTGCTTCCCTCATCCACATTTTAAAAAACAATGAATAGTCCTGCAGCACCTTAGAGACTAACAGAAAATGCAGATACTACCACTTACATTTTTTGTTGGTCTCTAAGGTGCTGCAGGACTATTTATTGTTTAAGGTTTTTCTATTACAGACTGACACACTGAAACTTTTGCACACCCACATTTTAATAGCTTACAAGTTTTCTATAATTATCATCTATCTATCAGAAAGCCCTTCATTAATTGTAACAGGGCTTGCATTGTTCTGTGTGCTACTGCCATTAGAGGGTTAACATGTCATATCTGGACAGGTCTGATATTTCAGGCAGCAGAGAGCAGTGGTGGCACTATTATATGGGTCAATAAAACACTCTCCACCCATTTTGGCCCTGAGTATAAGAATGGATGCCGCACCTCAATCACAACAAATGAAAACAAATGGAAAAGCCCAGCTGGGAAAACCAAGGTGAAGATGCTAACTAGATGATACAATAGGTGGCATGTCCATTTGAGAGAAGAGAAACCTACATATGGTTAACACAACCGAGGAAGCCCTCCCATTGCCAACAACGCTAACTGAAGAGGAGAAGAACAAACTTATCAGGCAATACTGTTCAAGGACATTAAAAACAAACACACACAAACACACAACACCTTACCTTCCACAACATCAATCATGCAAAGACCCAATAAACTGGGTACCAAATTGGACGCTGCTGTGTGCACTGCAATGGCCCCGCCCATACTGTGCCCAATCAGCATGATTGGAGGAGGGAGGTCCCCGTACATAGCTTCAACCACGTTTCCAACATCTCTGGCAAAAGAAGAGGGCAAGGACATTATGGAATGGAATGAAGACAAGGTACAAAGCATATTGTTATATTCAGTTTCTTACACCACTCATTATTGCTGTACCTGAACACCCTAGGGTGTAACACATCCGTCATTAATAAAGAACTGAACTCTGTTGGAAAGAGAATAGTAAGTAGTTTGAAGGATATCCAATTAAAAATGCGTAAGACTTCACCATAGGTGCCAGAAACACAAAGGGCATCGTGTCCAATGTACGGGAGTCACAAAGCAAGACTGACTAACTTGTTTTCTCTATCCAAGCCGAGAAATTAGAAAAAATGGCACATATCACATCAGTGGTAAAGAATAATGTAAGGTATCAACAGGTAAAGAAATTACTTAAATATCTGATTTTTAACTGTTTCTTTTGAAGGTGCCAGAGGATTTATGAATCTGAAAAGGCTCCAGGTTAGAGACAAACTGTAAATAGCTTTCAAATCTCTCATTAGGAAGGCAGAAAGTGTTAAAATGAAAAGCTGCCGATTTGTTTGGTCCCATATTAGTGCTGCTCCAGATCTGAAAAATGATCAGTGCATATGGCAGCTCCTTGGGACACCAACACACACCTCAGGAGCTGCTACGCTATGAGAAGCAGCAAAACAGCACACAGCGAGTCAAACGCTATTTCACAGATGGCCTCCCTGGAACAAGCCAAGCAGGTCTGTTTGTACGAAGGACTCGCTAACCTTCACGAGTTGATTATAGCAGCTAGGAGAATCTTTGTGCACTAAATGCAGGCATTACATAGTATTTTTAGTGGGAGGTAATTGTTTTGCTCACAGCTGGTCATGAAGAAGGGTTTGCATTCAAAAGCAGGTCACTGTAATTTGATTAAGCAGCTCTCACCAGGCCTGAAAGTCTCATTCTGTGCAGGACACCGTTTCTCGATGGAGTGGTTTCAAACTGGGCATGAGTCAAACTCAACCTTCACCCAAGGTGAGGGATGGGTACAGAAAAGCAGTTTATCAAGGCAAAGAAAACTGACGCTCATCGGGATGGGTAAATGTTATTTAAAACAGACTGAAATAACAATGGAAAAGTATTCCCCCATACTAAGCTATGCAAGGTGCACATAGATCATATAGTGAGTAGAGTAATACAAAAGCCAGCCCCTGAGCTGGTGTAAATCAGTGTGGCTTCATTGGCACTACATCCATTTACACCAGCTTTGGATCTGGCCCCAAAAGTGTATTGTCACAGCAAGTAATGGAGAAAATAAAGTCACTTTGTCCCTCCCTGGCAAAACTGGTACGATCTTGAGAGAGAGGAAAGTTGAGACTATAGGGTTGAAGGCAGAATAGAAGATCAGGAGAAGAAAGAGTGTGAATGAAGGAAGTCTGTATACTTGCTAATTCTCTTCTCAGCTTACGTCTTTACTACCTGCCAGATTGAAGTGTAACAATCGATTCAACAGAGGTCATAGAATCAAAGAACACCAGAACTGAAAGGGACCTTGAGAGGTCATTGAGTCCAGTCCCCTGCCCTCATGGCAGGACCCAGAGTCATCTATCAGGGATGGTCAGATGGTAATCTAACCTGATCTTAAATATCTCCAGAGATGGAGATTCCACAACCTTCCTAGGCAACTTATTCCAGTGTTTAACCATTCTCACAGTTAGGAAGTTTTTCCTGATGTCCAACCTAAATCTTCCTTGCTGCAGTATAAGCCCATTGCTTCTTGTCCTATCCTCAGAGGCTAAGGAGAACAATTTTTCCTCCCTCTTTCTTGAGACACCCTTTTAGATACCTGAAAAGTGCTATCCTGTCCCCTCAGTCTTCTCCTTTCCGAACTAAACAAGCCCAATTCTTTCAGTCTTTCTTCACAGGTCATGTTCTTTACCTTTAATCATTCTTGTTGCTCTTCTCTGGACTTTCTCCAATTCCTCCACAGCTTTCTCCATGTCAAGTATAGACGTGATAAATGGACCACTGAGTCCTCTCCTGTCAACTCTGGTATTCCACCAGAACGAGAAGCATAGGGGGAGTTGACAGAAGAGCATCAGCGGTTGATTTACTGCAGTAAGCAGATTTAAGAACATCAACCTCAGCTACATTTTTCACACTGTTAGCATGTGGTAGTGTAGAGTAGGCCTCAGAGGCATTTATAAGCAAAGAAATTACTCCTAGGGGCAGTGAAGGCTGGACTTAGGACAATCATGGGAGAAGGAAGCTGAAGTGCAGTGGAGAAGGTGGATCTAGGGATGGAGACAGTCACAGGAGATTAAGACTGGTAAAGGAGGTACTGCGCAAGTGGAGAAATCACGCTGTCATGTCCATCCTTACAAACATGAAACAGTACTAATAGGGTAAATTCCACATTCAAGATGAAAAATTAAGTATCTCTCCACAAAACAAAACATGACATTCCAGAAGATCAGTCCATTCCTGAAATATTAAATCAGTCACAATGCCTAATATGTACCTTGATAGTACAGTAATAAACAGCTCTACATCAAAGTTTGCATTTACAACAAAAATGAAAGGTTATCTACTACTATATATTTTAGAGAGTTTGTGCATGTGTGTGTGTGTCTGTCTGTGAGTCTGTTTGTTCAAGAACTCCTCCTAAGTGGTAAGAGCTAGGAAAACCAAATTCGGTGTGCGGCTTCCTCTGATCATAACTGAAAGCAAGGCCAGGGTCTGGTTGTGCCAGGACAACGGGATGTTTATGAAACGTGAACGTTTTGCATCAAATAGAAAGGGAGAGGTGTGATAGAAGGGACAGTTATACTCATGAATGACCACAGGGAGGAAGCAAATGCCCCAGGGACCAGCTGCTCACCGTGTCCCAGAGAGCAGCTGGAAGACTTCTAGTACTATATATGATCAAAGTGACTGAGTTAACAGCACAGTAAATTCAAATTTAGCAGCTAGTTTTGAAGTTACATAAATTTTTCTATGGAAAGAATTGTGGGATTTTAAAAAAGTGAGTTAAAACACTGCTAAATTACAGATGGGTTTTAAGTGAGAGAGTTCTTTTTTAAAAAAAGACTAAAAAAGGGAGAAAGATTCTGATATGGGTCCACTGCATTACCAACTTCAAATGATCATGACTTTTAAATCAAAGGGAAATCTCCTCACCAGCTTTACATTTCAGTGAGCTCTACAGAACAAATCTAGTTTGAAATATCTAGCACCAACTGTTGGAAATATGATTTCAACTTGCAGCTAAATTGATACTGCTCAAACTTCCCAAAAAGAAAAGAAAGTTATGAGCATCTAAGAGAAGGGTGAATCAGAATGAAAAGCGGAACACAACTTAAGTTCTAGTACCCCCTCACATGATTGGCATGTGTGATCTCTTGATACAAGGCAAACTGAAGGTGATAAAAAGTCAAGAAGAATTACAGAACAAACATTTGAAAAGACAAAGATTTGGAAATGTCTGAAATGGCTAAAGAGAATGTAAACATCCATACTTTGACATAGTTTCTGCTGATAGATCTTCAGGATTTCTAACTTTTGTTTCACCTGAAAAGTAAAAAAACAAAAAACAAACAAAAAATCAAATTAAATTAAAAGGACACTATTAAAGCAGATTAAAAATCTTCAGAATCCCAGGACTTAAATAGTAGCAACTATGAGCCCAGATATTATAAAAAAAGTTCTCTCTCTCTCTCTGAGAATTAATGTAATCTTTAAAGTTTTAATTAGCTAATAAAATGCTTTGCACTTTATTACATGGTAGTTCATAGGTGGAAAACGATGCCCATAGATTGGCGATTTAACACTGTGGATCATCCTTAGGTTCCCACTAAGAGGGCTGCCTATACCAGTGGTCCCCAACGCGGTGCCCGCAGGCGCCATGGTGCCCGCCGGGGCATTTGTGTGCGCCTGCCGACAACCTGGGCCGGCCCCGCCCGCGGCACAGGGGAGGCGCCGGCCCCAGGCGCGCGACGCGCACCGGCTCCGGGTGCGCAGCGCTCGAGTGGCGCCGGTGCCTGCCCCAGTCGCGCGGCTCGGGCGGCAGCGCCGGCCCCGGGCCCACGGCACAAGGCACTTGGGTGGCCTTGGCCCTGGCCCTAGGGCACATGCTGGCACCGGGTGCAAGGGCATCCCCGTCCCCTGGCATGCCCCCAGATGCGTGGCCCCACCCCCGGGCACCCAGCACGTGAGCGGCCCCACCCCCGGGCTTCTGGGAGCCTCTAAAGGTTGGGGACCACTGGCCTATACACTGATGGTAGTTGGGCTCACAAAGACTACTGATCCCATCACGTAACAAGAATCGAGATGAAGCATCATACACAGTATGTGGAATTTCCACTTCTATATGATACACAACAGCACTCAACAGCTTTAATTTTGTGGGCCCCACCTGAGTTGTTATACAGGCAGTCCCCGACTTACGCGGATCCGACTTATGTCGGATCCGCACTTACGAACGGGGCTTTCTCGCCCCGGAAGTCGGGGCGAGAAAGCCCCGTTCGTAAGCTGCTCCGGTGCCCCTGGTCTGCTGGAGACCATCCCCAGCAGACCACAGGCTCCCGGACTGAAGCCGCAGCCGCGGCGGGGTCCCTCGCCTCTGAGGCTTTGCCAGAGCAAAGCCTCAGAGGCTCTGCTCCCCGTGTCCCTGGTCTGCTGGGGGGGGGGGGGGGCAGCTAGTGTGCTCCCCCCCCCCCCCCCCAGCAGACCAGGCTTTTGTTTTGGACTCTGGGTCAGAGCAGCTGGGGCGCTGCCGATTGGTCCTGCAGCGCCCGCTCTGGGCACTACTGGACCAACCCGGCAGCACCCCAGCTGCTCTGCCCCAGGTCCTGATTCAGCCGCTGCTGGTCAGTTTCAGCAGCGGCTGAATCAGGACGCCTGGGGCAGAGCAGATGGGGTGCTGCTAGGTTGGTCCAGTAGCACCCAGGAGCGGCGCTACTGGAGCAACCCAGCAGCACCCCAGCTGCTCTGCCCCAGGCGTCCCCAAGTCAGCTTCTGCTGAAACTGACCAGCGCTGACTACAGGAAGCCCCAGGCAGAGTTGCTCTGCCCCGGGCTTTCTGGAATCAGCTGCTGATCAGTTTCAGCAGCAGCTGACTTGGGGACGCCTGGGGTTCTTAAGTTGATTCTGTATGTAAGTCAGAACTGGCGGTCAGTTTCAGCAGTGTCTGAATCTGGACGCCAGTTCCGACTTACATACAGATTCAACTTAAGAACAAACCTACAGTCCCTATCTTGTACGTAACCCGGGGACTGCCTGTATAGCAATGCTTTGATCATTTCAAAAGTAGCCTATAAACTCAGTTTTTTGATGTGGTAATTCAGTTAAATCTAATTCAAATACAAATACAAATGTAAAGCATACATAAGAAATATATTGGAACATGAATTTGAGTTTAAGTCTAATTTACTTACCATGACTTCTGAGATCTAAAGCCACAATCCTACACTGAATCCTGTTAATAATCGCAGACTGTAAGAGGGGAAAAAGATATACAGTTTGCAAACTGCCCCATCTCAGCTAAGAAAGGGGTTCACAATATTAAATAAATCATTGCAACAGATGCAAAAGACAAGACGGTGTGTCCAAAAAAAACCACCTACACACCCCAATGACAGTGCTGAATCTAGACTGAACAAGAGGCACAGAGTAGGCACGAAGAGAAAGTTGAAACAAGAGTATTTAGCGTATGTGATCTTTAATTAGTAAATTAAAAAGCACCTCTTTTTCACCAGCACCCAAGTGTTTCCCAAGGATTATTTTCCCATTTCCATTCCATGTCTCAAAGAAAAGAAATCAAATTCCTTAGGATATAATTTACTCTACAACATCTCTTAAAAACTGAAGTGCAGCAATAGTATTACACATATAGAAGTGATACTTCCCCTTCCAAGCCTCCACATGTTCCAAAATTAGTTCTGCCTTCACAGAAGGTAAGAAGCGAGAGCAGCTGCTTTACAGTATAGTCTCAATTCACTCAAAGAATGGAATTTTGCAGTAACATTAATATGCCAAACTGAGTATTTCTGTCCATCATTTGTTAGTAATCCAAAGGAGATGTTTTATAAAGTAACACCCAACTGCAATCAGATCATGCCTCATTACTTGTTCTTGCCATTTACATAAGTTATTTCACACGTTGTGTTGATTAGGTAGCATTCAGAGCTGAATAAAAGGCAGATTTTTGTGCTGGGAAACTAATAATTGAAATCGTATTAGAGTGGTAGCAGTGACATCTGTTGAAAGGCCCTTAAAAGAACAAGACAGCACCACCTACTTGACAGGCAGAGTGACAGTTGCACTGACCTGATGTTTCAAGTCCAAATAAATCACTCTGTGGACCAAGGGACTAAAGGCAGGATCTCATACCCGCTAGGGCTAGAAATGGATGTTGTATACTATCCGATCTGAGAATTCCTTTCTGTCTTTGAGGTAAGAGCATTCATTTCAGCCCAACATGTCATGAGATACTGGCCATTAAAATTACATCATTCTGATTACTACCTTTTGTTTCCTTTTCCAAAATCCAAAAGAATTGTTGCAGCCACAACCCAGAAAATGACTACAACCAGAAACATACTTTAGACTATTTAAAATCTACTTGGAACCCTAGTTCACCAACGGTAAAAACCTAAGCATTAATTTAACCAGCAGTTCATGAGGTCACCTGCTAAAAATTACAATGTAATCTAAATGATGTGATAATAAGGGAAGTTCTCTCATGACCGTAACTTACCAGAACAGAAATTCTTTGGTGAGACAAGAACACACACATCCGGGACCATTACATTTTCCAGTAAGTTATTAAACCAACGAGCAGAGAGAAAAATAGGTAGGTAGAGTCTGCTTGTATTAATTTTATTTGCAGCAGTTTAGAACACACTTTGATTAAAAAAATACACACGGAGAACAAGGATATTGGCAGCAGAATGGAATGAATTAATTGTCTTCATAGTTCCTTCCCCAGCTACACAGCTTTGTGGGTCTAGGGCACAGTGAAATGGCATGACTCCTATATGCTATTTAACTAGCAAGTCTAGTAACTGCTTAGATAGTGATTATATTGTAAGTTATAGTGGTGTACGTCTAGAATTTATTCTACTGAAATAGGTGGAATGATTCCAGATCTGTTGTACATAATGGTGTAACAGAGAGCACTTTTAAAACCTGTTATTAGAAGTAGAATTTAGGAAAGGATGGAATTAATTGCTTGCAATTAAGAGGGCCACCTCATTCAATGCTTAAGAAAAAAGTGTGAATTTGGATTTTAGTGTTTAACTCCTCTCCCCCCCCCCCCATCTAAAAAACCACAAAGCTAGTTTAACTTTAGAATTTGCAAGTGGTTCATACACTACCGTGGTGTTAAATTAGCATAGGCTGAATGAGTCATATATCCTAGTGACTAGTGTTCTACAAGAATAGAATAATCATAGAATAGAACTGGGAGGAACCTCAAGAGGCCATCAAATCCAGCTCCTTGCACTCAGGGCAGGATCAAGCACTATCTAAATTGCTCTTAAAAAATCTCCAATAATGGAGATACCACAACCACTCTTACAGTTAGGAAGTTTTTTCCTAACATCCAACCTAAACCTCTCTTGCTGCAACTTAAGCCTATTGCTCCTTATCCTACCATCAGAGATTAATTTTTCTCCCTCCTCCTTTAACACTCTTTTAGGTACTTGAAAGCAGTACCATGTTCTCTGGGTCTTCTCTTTTCCAGACTAAGCAAACAATTCTTTCAACCTTCCCTCATAGGTCATTCTTTAATCATTTCTGTCGCTCTTCCCTGGACCTTCTCCAATTTCTCCACATCTTTTCTGAAGTGTGGCACCTAGAAGTGGACACACTACTCTAGCTGAGGCCTAATCAGTGCAGAGTAGTGTGGAAGAAGTACTTCTTGGGTACGTCTAGACTACAAGCCTCTCTTGAAAGAGGCTTTTTCAAAAGAATCTTTTGAAAAAGCCTCTTTCAAAAGAGAGCATCTAGACTGCAACCACTTCTTTCAAAAAAACAAGACGCAGAGAGCACCCAGGCAGTCTGGATGCTCTTTCGAAAAAGCCCTGTTTGCATTCAATAACGCCTATTTTCGAAAGAGCACTTTCGAAAAAAGGCATTATTCCTCATTAAATGAGGTTTTCCGTGGTCGAAAAAACTGCTGCATTCTTTCGATTTAATTTCGAAAGAACACGGCAGCAGTCTAGACGCAGAGGAAGTTTTTTCGAAAAAAAGGCCATTTAAAAAAAAAACCTGTAGTCTAGACATACCCCTAGTGTCTTGCTTACAACACTCTTATTAAAGCATCCCAGAATCATGTTTGCTTTTTTTGGAACAGTGTCACATTGATGACTTATTTAGCTATGACCCCTAGGTCCCTTTCTGCAGAACTCCTTCCTACATAGTCATGTCTCATTTTGTATGCAACAGATTATTCCTTCCTAAGTGAAGTACTTTGCATTTGTCCTTATTGAGTTTCATCCTATTTACCTCAACTATTTCTCCCCTTTGGCTAGATCAGGGGTGGGCAAAAGGGCCTCCGCAGGCCACATCCAGCCTGCCAAGCGGGTTGATCTGGCCCGTGGATGCCCTGTCACTCCCCCACCTCCAGGCCAATCAGGACCCGGGGACAGGGGAGCATGTGAAGACTCCTTCCCTGCCAGGGTGCGCAGTGTTTAGAGTCAACCACCAGGGTTGACTAAGTGCCACACGCCCTTTGCAGGGCGGGGACAGGCAGCGAGAGACTTCACACACTTCTCCCACCCTCAGGTCTGATTGACCTCGGGGCAGGGGGAGCACATGACTCTCCTCCTGCTGCCAGGGGCTCAGGCACCTAGAAGGAACAGCTCTCAGGAGGGAAGGGTGGTAAAGACTTCACTGCTCCCACCACCCCAAGGCCAATCAGGGTTTGTGGGTGGGGAAGCATGGAAGGGTCCTGGCCCCACCCTCCCAGGGCAGCACGAGGCTACTTAAAAAAAAATTCTGAATTGCACTCCCCCCCCCCCCCCCATCTAAAATGTTTGCCTACCCTGGTCTAGATCATTTTGAATTATTATCCTATTCACCAAAGCACTTGCGACCCCTTCCCAGCTTGGTAAGCAAGTAGTAACACAGAATTCAATGAAAAACACTTGCCCCACATCTGAAGTCAAACTTTATTTGACAAGATTTGGGTCAACTGAGGCTATATATGTAAAAGAACTAACCTCACCTGTCAAATCACAGTGTGGCTCCCTACTTAATACCTCCCTTTTAGCAATGATTCTAAGATGATTTATGGCTAGGTGCATGAACTCTGATTTATTCTACAGTGATCTTGGGACTTTGAGAAATGCTTGCTTCTGAGTACAGTAAACTGTTCATTTGTTCATTCCCATTACATGTGTGGACCTTTATTCATAATATCCAGTTGTCTGTGATAGTCAACTACAAAAGGGCCAATACCTCGGTGAAACTGCATGTGTCTGTATGTATCTGGTCTGTTTCAGGTTTTTATGTAGTTCACAGATGCCTCAGTAAAAGTTGTCTTATAAAACCCTTAGATTAGATCAAGAGATAGAGATCCACCTAGGAGGCACAAGATCCACAACTGAAGTTGCTGGGTTAAAAGTCTTGGTTGGGTTTATCCCCTGTAGGCTTTTTATATAAAAATGTGTTGGAGGGGGAAAGTGTTAAGCCATGAAACTTGCTCCCCTTGACACAACATCAGGTTGGGTTTCAGCCACTGAGGTTTTCTGAGTTAATATTCAAGCCTGTTTATAATGCAGCATCAATATAGTGAAGGCGCAAGTAAAATGGCTTAAAATTATTCCTCTCCATTAGATTGTCCATAACATCTTCCCATTATTTGTGGAATCAGTCTGGTGAAAAAATGGTTTAACTGTGACTGAGCGAGATCCTAGCATATCAGATTTAAACAGGGTAAAGTGTCTAACTGCATGAGTTACATAGTCCGATAACAAGGTAAGAAAAGCTTTCTAAATTATCTTTTGCATGATTAGCAGGGTTTCATATTTTCAAGTTATTCAGGGGTGGAAGACACAAGTGTATGTAAATAGTTCTACTTCCATCAACTTACAGTGAACACAGCCCAGGAGAGAGCAGAATGGCCTCCTCCATGCAACAATAGTAAGACAGGGCCCTCCGATCCACTTTTATAAATTCGAAAAGTGTATGAACAGTTAAGGACAATGTTTCTTAATATAATTATGAGAAACAAGCTATTAAGACACCTCACAGACCCTTCCCAGCACATACAAAATTGTCAACACTTTTTTGCGACTTACTTACACAAAAAAGATCCAATTCTACCTTCTGTTCAGCTTTAGGTTTGTACAGAATGATGGCCCCTGAGGAGGAGGAAGGGGATGGTGAGGAGGAAGATAACAGCTAACATGTCAGGATGTTCTGCAAGGGATGGTGTGAGTATGTGGCTTTATACAGATATACAGTCTATATATGCTATACGTAATATATGCCATCATGTGCCAACAATGCCCCACTGCTATATACATCGGCCAAACTGGACAGTCCCTACGTAAAAGAATCAATGGACACAAATCAGATATTAGGAATGGCAACATACAAAAACCTGTAGGGGAACACTTCAATCTACCTGGACACACAATTGCAGATCTACAGGTAGCCATCCTGCAGCAAAAGAACTTCAGGACCAGACTTCAAAGAGAAACTGCTGAGCTACAGTTCATCTTCAAGTTTGACACAATCAACTCTGGATTAAACAAAGACTGTGAATGGCTTGCTAACTATAAAAGCAGCTTCTCCTCTCTTGGAATTCACACCTCCAGATCAGCTACTAGAAGTGGGCCTCATCCTCCTTGATTGGATCCTCCTCGTCATCTCCAGCCTGATTCTGGCCTGCATATTTATACCTGCCTCTGGAAATTTCCACCACATGCATCTGACGAAGCAGGTCTTTGCCCATGAAAGCTTATGCTCCTACACTTCAGTTAGTCTCTAAGGTGCCACAGGACTCCTCGCCGCTTTTGCGGATTCAGACTAACACGGCTACCCCTCCGATAGTCTGTATTATCTCTACCTACCTTGCTGGGTTAGAACATCTGCGACTCTGCCAAACTCCCCCATTCCCAATTAACTTGCAGCTAGTGGTACATTACTAAAAGGCATCACTCATCCCAGGTAATGAGTAAGAGGAGCTTGGTTTCTTTCATAGCAGAAAGAATGTTTTTCCCTTAGTGAATATGGTGTTCGTGAAACCTCTCTCATCTCTGCATGGGTGCCAATGAGCCTCAGTCCTGCCTGTAGCTCCTTGTGTTATCCCTGTCATGCTCTGGATTGAACAGACCATAACTGCACCAAAAAATGGGGGTTCTTGGGCGATGTTGACAAATCCTCACTAGAAGAGTGGCTATTTCAGGAACATGAACTAAACTGACAGTCAACTTGTGTGCGTGGATGTGAGTATGCACACATGCGTATGTCAAAGATAGAATTTGATCTCACATCTTCAGAGGAAAATTGCTAGTGTATTAAACACACTATTACCTAGGTATGTTCTTATGACACTGGTTTTGAATGAACAAATATTAACAGAGGTGAGAAAGCAATACCAAGAATCCAACCTTTCTAGATATTTTCCCTCTGCAACCTAATTGTTGACACATAGGCATTGCCTGGGTCAGTAGAGTTATAGATGGAACAATAAAAAAAAAAAGTAAAGAATTCCTGATAAGCTCCAAACTACATAATACCACCAGCTCCTTGAGATCCCAAAGAATTCAGTCTAGAAGAAAAAAAAAAAAAAAAAGGATATATCCTTGCCATTTTCATTTTCAACCACAACATCTTCCATAGCTTCAAAGTACTGGCTCCAAGGGACTGGGGAAAAATCTCGTTTCCTTCCAGGACTGCAAAACAAAATTTTTGCAAGAGTGTAAGTATTTGTAAATCCTTCACTTAGAAATTGCCATAAGTTAATGAAACAGCATTCTTTAACAATGTACTTGTCACAGCAATGTCATACAGAAGTTTAGGATAGGAAGTGAAGGATATTTGACCTGTAGTTCCCTCACATAGTACCAGTTTTATAGTCATTAGCTAATACCTTTTACCTCCCATTAGGTTCTTTGTGGAAAATCAGAGAGAAAGACAGAAATAGTGGAAGCTGTGAGTGGGAATGTTTTCCCATTAGGTGATGGGGAACAAGACTTACAACAATAATCAAAAGGTTACTACAGACAAGTCATGTTTGACCTTTGTGCAACAATATCAGGAGTTCCACTGCTGATTGAGACTAGCAGCCAGACCTAATTTTAGGCAAATTTCATTGTGAATTATGGTTATTGTGCTGATGCACATCTCCAAAAACCATCTTGATGTTTTTGGCTTGAACAATAAGGAGTCAGCTACTTAACAAGACTGGTTATTAGTAAAAGAATCACAGAATACTAGAACTGGAAGAGACCTCAAGAGATCATCTAGTCCAGTCTCTCATGGAAGGTCCAAGCACTGTCTAGATCATCTCTGATAGATGTCTATCCAAGCTGCTCTGAAATATCTCCAGTGACAGAAATTCCACAAACTCCCTAGGCAAATTATTCAAGCGTTTAACTACGCTGACAGTTAGGAAGTTTTTCCTAATGTCCAACCTAAACCTCCCTTGCTGCAATTTAAGCCCACTGCTTCTTGTTCTATCATTAGAGGCCAAGGAGAACATTTTTTTCTCCCTCTTTATAACACCCTTTTAGATACTTGAAAACTGATATTATGTCCCCTTTCAGTCTTCTGTTTCTAAACTAAACAAACCCAATTATTTCAGTCTTCCTTCATAGCTCATGTTCTCTAGACCTTTAATCATTTTTGTTGCTCTTCTCTGGACCTTCTCCAATCTGTCCACATCTTTCTTGAAACGTGGTACCCAGAACTGGACATAATACTCCAATTAAGACCTAATCAGCAAAAGGTAGAGCAAGAGAATCATTTCTTGTGTCTTGCTAACAACACTTCTGTTAATGCATCCCAGAATCAGGTTTGCTTTTTTTGCAACAGTATCACACTGTTGTCTCATATTTAGTTTGTGGTCCACTAGGACTCCTAGTTCCCTTTCTGTAGTACTCCTTCCTATACAGTTGGTTCCCATTCTGTATGCGTGAAACAAATTATTCCTTCCTAAGTGGAGTACAGGCAGTCCCCGACTTACGCGGATCCGACTTATGTCGGATCTGCACTTACGAACGGGGCTTTTCTCGCCCCAGAGCTCACGGGCGGCGGGTCGCCAGCCGTGTCCTCCGGGGCGAGAAAAGCTTCTCCCGGTCTCCCTGGTCTGCTGGGGGGTCCAGCAAAGCTGCTGGACCCCCCCAGCAGACCAGGGGGACAGGAGCAAAGCCGCGGAGCATGCCCACAACGGGACAGCCCGGGCGCGCTTGGGCTGTCCCCCTGAGGGCGTGCTCCGCGGCTTTGCTCTCCGTCTCCCTGGTCTGACCAGCAGACCAGGGAGATGGGGAGCAAAGCCTCAGAGCATGCCAGCAGTGGGACAGCTGCGGCGCGCCTGGACTGTCCCGCTGCCCGCGTGCTCTGCGGCTTTGCTCCGCATCTCCCAGGTCAGCAGACCAGGGAGACGGAGCAAAGCCGTGGAGGACTTGGGCGGTCCCGCCACCCCCGTCTCCCTGGTCTGCTGGGGGTGAGGGGGTGCAGCTAGTGCCCTCCCCCCAGCAGACCAGGCTTTTCTTGCCTACCCCTGGGGTAGAGCAGCTGGGGGCTGCTGGGTTGGTCCTGCAGCACCGCTCCGGACCAACCCGGCAGCACCCCAGCTGCTCTGCCCCAGGCATCCTGATTCAGCCGCTGCTGGTCAGTTTCAGCATTGGCTGAATCAGGACGCCTGGGGCAGAGCAGCTGGGGTGCTGTTGGGTTGCTCCAGTAGTGCCAAGGAGCCGCGCTACTGGAGCAACCCAACAGCACCCCAGCTGCTCTGCCCCAGGCGTCCTCAAGTCAGCCGCTGCTGAAACTGACCAGCGGCTGACTACAGGAAGCCCGAGGCAGAGTTGCTCTGCCCCGGGCTTCCTGGAATCAGCCGCTGATCAGTTTCAGCAGCAGCTGACTTGGGGATGCCTGGGTTTCTTAAGTTGAATCTGTATGTAAGTCAGAACTGGCATCCAGATTCAGCCGCGGATGAAACTGATCAGTTTCAGCAGCGGCTGACGCCAGTTCCGACTTAAATACAGATTCAACTTAAGAACAAACCTACAGTCCCTATCTTGTACGTAACACGGGGACTGCCTGTACTTTGCATTTGTCCTTATTAAACTTCAGACCATTTCTCCCATTTGTCCAGATCATTTTGAATTATGATCCTATCCTCCAAATCACTTGCAACCCCTCTCAGGTTGGTATCATCTGCAAACTTAATAAGCATACTCTCTATGCCAATATCTAAATTGTTGATGAAGATATTGAACAGAACCGGTCCCCAAACAGAGCCCTGCGGAACCCCACTTATTATGCCCTTCCAGCATGACTGTCTACTGTTAATAACTTCTCTCTAAGAATGATTATTCAGCCAGTTATGCACCCACCTTATAGCAGCCCCATCTAGGTTGTATTTTCCTAGTTTATTGATAAGAAAGTCATGCAAGACTGTATCAAATGCTTTACTAAGGTGGTCTAGGTATACCATGCCCACCGTTTCTCCTTTATCCCACAAGACTTGTTATCCTATCAAAGAAAGCTATCAGATAGGTTTGACATGATTAGCTCTTTATAAATTCATATTGGCTGTTACCTATCACCTGATTGTCTTCTAGGTGTTTGCAGATAAATTCCTTAATTACTTGCTCCATTATGTTCCCGGCACAGAAGTTAAACAGGATCATACTCACACCAAAACATTAAATATGAAGTACAGCCATCCCTCTAGAGCAGTGTCTCCCAATTAGTGCTCCACAGAACCCTGGGGTTCCACAAGGAGCCGGCACTCCCCGCCCCTCTGAAAGAGAGAGCTGGCTAGCCAGCTTCTGAAAGAAACAGCACACTTGTTCCCTATTCCTCCCTGGTGATGCAGAGGCATAAGTGAGGCAGGGGCAGAAGGGAACAGTTGCTCCTGGCCAGCACACTAGGGGGTGCCGGACAGGGTGACCCCACATGACCCACAGCAGGGCACAAAGCACTTTCCCACCCCAAAGGAGCCAGCTCGTGCTGCCTGAACAGCTGGGGCTGTGGCACCCGGCAACTTAGTTCCACGGCCTTTCTGTGCGGTGAGGGAGTGGGGAAAGGAGGAGATCAGGAGACCCCTGTGCAGTTCCAACTGTGCAGGCAGCACTCTCTGCTCTGGGACCCCCCGCACCCTCCCTCACCTTGCAGAACGGCATCACAAAAGTAAGTTGCTGGGGTGCAACAGCCCCTGCTGTTCAGGCAGTGCACACACTAGCTATTTGGAGACGCCAAGTGCAGTCACAAACTTTCTGGAACCCAGGGTGTTGCAGGATTGCCAGGTACTGCTCTCAGCTGCCCCTGTCCCCTGCCCAGACACCCCCTCTGCCACGAGTACACTGTCCCCTGTCCCCAGCACCCAGTCCCTAGCCCCAGCACCCTGCCACCCACCCCATGACCCTGGCCCCAGCACCCTGCCATCTGCACCAGCACCACACTGTCCCCAGCTCCACCAGCACAGATGGGACCACATTAATGAGGCTTGGGAGTTTGAGGGGTTTTTTTTTTTGGCATTCACTTGTGTGGGCCCAACTGACTTTTCTGTGGGTCAGTGACCCTTGACTCAAAATGTTCCCCTCCCCTCCCCAATAAAAACAATGCTAAAACTCTGAGTGTGACATTTTATTTCAAAATGAAGCATGGCCAACAAGTCCCCAATTGGGGCCAAACTCCCATCTTACTGCAGCATCATAACACTCCTGCACCACTTGACTCCAAATCTGAACCTATCATACACTGGAACTCCCCTGTCCTGAGCCTTACATCCCCAAATTCCTGCACCCTCACATCCCCAGTCTTCTGCCACAACACTCCTGCACTATCCACACATCACAAATTTGTGTCCTAAGCCCATCATACTCACAGCCTCCTAGCCCTAAGCCCTTCACAGATCCAATCCAAACTCCAGCACCCTCACATCCACAAGCCTGTGGCTTGCTCAGCACCCCAACCTTCCACCTGAGCCCAACATTCCCGAGCCTGGAGCCCCCTCCCTGAGCCAACATCCCCTTCTTCTGCATCCAAAGTCCCTCCCAGAGCTTGCACTTCTCACCCTTTCCCACACCCAAATCCCTCATTCCCAACCCAAAGCCTGCATCTCCTGTCTCAACCCAGTGAGAGTGTATAAGGGCTGCCGATAGCAAGTGATGGAGAGGAGGGGAACAGAGACAATGGGGCCTCAAGGAAGGGGTGGGGAGCCTTGGGAAGGAATGTGATTTTCATGAATTGGTGGGTCCCACTCCCCCCCCCCTTTTTTTTTCCTTTCTTCTTGACAATCCTAGGGGTTTCTTGAAATTCTGAAAAGGGTTCCGTGGCCAAATAAAATTGGGAAACACTGCTCTAGAGCATTCAGTACGTAGTATTGAACAGGAAAATGTTTTGGGAGGCACTACAGCTCCCCTCTAAATGCAAGCATTTTCTTTCCTGTCCACCACACACAGTCCCTTTTGCCTTCAGTCAATCACCGGTCACTGGTCAGCTGGTGGCTTCCTACCCAGCACTGAAAAACCTGAGATTGGAATCTGAAGAGAGGCCATAAAGCTTGTTCTTTTGCAATACTGCACTATTCCAGAATGTGAAGAATATCCTTTAATTCCCATAGAGGGAGAACACAACATTACAGAAAACAGATTTACCTCCCCCTTACAATAAGGATCTAGCCTCCAATCCTGTTCATTAGGAACTGCAAGCATGAACTAGCAATTGCACCGTGGAACAACTACACTTTGTGACCTGAAACTGGAAACAATACTGAGGTGCCAAGAAGCCCCACAAAATGCAGCTAGTTGTGAATATGAAGATGTAAGAGCTACGCTGTGGAGACATTACACAGGACAGTACCCAGAAGAGCCCAGTTTCCAAATTGGAAGATTACCCCCCCCCCCACTACCATACCAGCAAACACAACCAGGAACCTAGAAATCCCACTGAGCTCTCAGTCTCCCTCACCCTTATATTACTACAACTAATACAAGATCCTACAAAGGAAATTTTGCTGACAATTCTGTTGATGCTGCAACAGACTAAACTCTCTCTCAGCATTAAACTCATTCAACAGGACTAATGAGGCTTTGTTTGGGTGATGACATAATCAAGCAAGACAAAAGCAGCAGAGAGAGGAGTATCAGAGGACCATTTTAATGGTCTTTTTTCTGCTCCTATTCTAGGGAGGGCAATCAACAGACTATTAATATCACAGTGTGAAAGTGTCACTTTCCACAGCTAGAAAGAAATTTCCCCCAGTGAATGTGGGATGTTTCTGCAGAATTTTAATTTTCTTTTATTAAAAGAAAGGAATGGAAAGGCAACTAGTGGTTTTGTAAAAATAAAATTTATGTTCCATTATATTGATAGAATTGACATAGAATGTTCCAGATTTACTTCTCTGGGTTTCCAAACTTCAGTATTATTCCTTGTCAAGCATCAACTAAAAGAGGACACGTCACACACCTACTTTAAGATTATGGTAAATCCTGTTCTCAGCTTTCTCTCATTTTCTCAATGTGAAAAACTGGATTTGAATGCTTCAGAGGGGTAGCCGTGTTAGTGTGTAACTGGAAAAAAATAAACAACAAATAGTCTAGCTGCACCTTAAAGACTGACAAAACATGTAGATGGTATCATGAGCTTTCATGGGCACAACCAAAGTGGGTTGTGCCCATGAAAGCTCATGATACCATCTACATGCTGTGTTAGATTTGAATGGTTATGTTGAGACTAACTGGTTGAATTAACTAGAGTAGTGAGCATGACACACCTGTGACACACTCAGCCCAACTTGTTTAAAAAAATAAAAGGTAAACCTATAAAGATTTCTATTCATTCAAGAAACAGAAACTATCCTTTTTGGGGACTCTGTACTAAGGGCATGTCTAAATGATGTGTTATTAGTGTGTAGCAAGGTAGGATGAAAAAGACCTCTTACGTGCTATGCAGTAACTCAGTCCATGTGTACAATGTGGCTGTGTGCTAAAAGTTCCCTGGTGTGCTTTGAAAGAAAGTTCTACAAAAGCAGTAAGTAGACAAGGGCCTACTGGTCTCCGTGCATATTGGCACTAATGACATTGCTTTATGGGACACTTCACAGCTTATAAATAACTTCAGGGAATTGTGAAAGATGCTGAAGATGAAGAATGTCCAAGTGATCATCACAGTAATCCTTCGTCTCACAAGCGAAGGAAAACAGAAGGCTCAAGATTTTGGAAGTGAACTGCTGGCTAGGTAAGTGGCATAAGGTGGTTTGGGTTTTAAGGAACATTGGTCTACTTTCTGTGCTGGCCTTCACCACATAGAAGGGGAACCAATGTTTTAGATGAGGCAGAGCTTTAAACGAAGAACAAAAGAGGTTGGAAAGAAGGAACAAGTGAATATTCATTTAACACAAAATCAAGATGTTGTGAACAAAATATCAAGAAACCAAAGAACATGAAGAAAATAAATTCTTAAATTGCTTATATACCAATGACAGGAGCCTGGCTAATAAATAGAGGGAATTGGAAGTTCACATTAATGAATAAAAATTGGAAACTAGCAACTGTAGAAAGCTGATAAGGAAAGCAAAAAGATACAACGAGAACTTTATGGTCATGAGAATTAAGGAGAAAAAGAGATTTTTTAAGTACATTCAGAACAGAAGGAATCCTAACAATAGCACTGATCTATTATTAGATGGAAATTACACAATTATCAATAATGAAAAAAAGCAAAAGCATTCAATAAATGTGTCTGTTCTATATTTGGAAAAAAGTCCAGTGATGTATTTATTATGGGGATAGAACAACATTCCATTTCAATAGTAACTAAGACATGTGTCAAACTAAAAGAAATGGCCAAGGAGCTCTCTGGACTGTTAATGATCTTCTATAAGTCTTGGAACATTGGGGAAGTTCCAAAAGAAAAGTAATTTTATTTCAATATTTCAAAAGGATAAATAAGATGAGTTGAGTAATTGTAAATCTGTCAGCCAGCCATCAATTCTGGGCAAAATAATGGAACAGCTGTTATGGGACTCTTAATAAAGAATTAGAGGAGGATAATAAAATGAATATTAATCAACATGGGTGTACGGAAAACAGATACCATGGCAAGTAGATCTTGCCACGCTAACTTGAAATCAAAGAGAAGATTAAAGGGTGACAATTTATAAGTATCTAACAAGGAATATCAATTTGATAAGAGAGCTCCGTGCATCAATCTAGCTGACAGTGGCATAAAAAGATTCAACGACAAATCCTCTTGCTGGTGTTATACTGCTGATCAGACTAGAAGACCTGGTTAGATGACCCGAACAGCCCCCTTTGGCCTTATAATCTACAAAATCAGACAAATCACTAATTCTTGACTAATAAGTAGGGATGTTAGGGTATGTCTACACTACCACCCTAGTTCAAACTAGGGTGGTTAATGTAGGCAACCAGAGTTGCAAATGAAGCCCGGGATTTGAATTTCCCGGGCTTCATTTGCATGTTGCTGGGCGCCGCCATTTTTAAATGTCCGCTAGTGCTGACACTGTGCCCGCGGCTACACGCGGCACGAACTAGGTAGTTCGGATTAGGCTTCCTATTCCGAACTACCATTACTCCTCGTGGAACGAGGTGTACAGATAGTTCGGAATAGGAAGCCTAATCCGAACTACTTAGTTCGTGCCGCATGTAGCCACGGGCACGGAGTCAGCACTAGCGGACATTTAAAAATGGTGGCACCCGGCAACATGCAAATGAAGCCCTGGAAATTCAAATCCTGGCCTTCATTTACAACTCCGGTTGCCTACATTAACCACCCTAGTTTGAACTAGGGTGGTAGTGTAGAAATACCCTTAGAGTGTAACTGTTTAACCGTTAAGCATCTGTTTAGCAGCTACACTCAGTCAACTCCCAGGGAAGCGGCTTCTCTGGGAGCAGGGCAGTGAAGCCTCCTCGCCAGGTAGGCAAGGGCTTCTGGCTCTGCTCCCAGGGAAGTGGCTTTGCTGCCACCGCGAAGCCTCCTCACCAGGAGCCAGGTGGGCATGGGCTGCCTGCTCCACCCCCAGAGCGGAGGCTTCACTGCCTGCAGCAGAGCCCGCAGCACGTGTAACCGAGTAGCCGCTAAGATTTTTAGCAAGATACACTGTTACCATAGTAATCAATTTTAGCACCCCTACTAATAAGGTTATTTTAGGAAGTTAACTTTATATTTCTGGGTTTTTTATATACCTAGAACTTCTAAATGCTATACTTTTTGAACAGCTTTAGGTCAAAAATGGGTTGTTTATTTTGACCCGTCTCTAATGCAGTGGTTCTCAAACTTTTTGACCTGTGGTCCACCTGGCTTAATGCAACCATTTGCGTGGGCCACCAGTTGCTAATGGAAACTCACCATTAGTTACATAATTGTGCCCAAGCCATTTTACTAGTGCTGCAGCTAGGGATGTAAGTGACTCATCCACTAGTTGACTATTCTATAAGCAGAAGCTTATTGGATAGTCGACTAGTCCCTCAACTAGTCGCTTTCCCCCCCTTGCTGCCTCTGAGACAGCAAGGGAGGGAGCAGGAGCCGGGGCTCGGGGAACAAGGTTAAGAGCCGGTTCCCTCCAGGAGCATCTCCGCAGGGAGTAGAGGGTAGCAGGGACCAGGTGAGAGCTGGGAATCAGCTGATTCCTGGTTCACACCCAGTCCCAAGACACTGCACCTCTGCAGCAGAGCTGGGAGCTAACCCCGCTGAAGCTCCCTGGCTTGTCGACTAGTTGATTAAACTAAATTTAACATCCCTAGCTGCAGTTAGGGAGAATGGTTTAATTTAAATTATTAACAGATTAAGCATTTTAACTGTCTCATGTTAGTTTATCAAACTTCATTTTAAATACAGTATTAATTTATGTCCAACAAAATTTCAATTTTTTTTATTTATGGTAAGCGTGGGGAACCTTTTTAGGATCTGGGCCACTGATCCAAAGAAAAATCAGTTGGGGACCACTCAAGTGACAAGCAAAAAAAACTCCTCCAAACTCCCCCAAACCTCACAGATGTGGCCCCCAAATGAGATACCTCACTCCTCTGGTGCTCCAGCCCCATGGGGCAAGAGAAAGGGACAGGGAAGAATAAGGTTCAGGGCTTCTCATAGGCCGGATTTACTTTTCTGGGGTTCCAGGGTTAGTGGATGTGTGGATCCCCTTAGACACTAGAGTGGGGACAAAATTGAGGGGTTCGGTGTGTAGGACAGAGCTGCCAATAAGTGGGATAGGGATGGGGGTGCAGGATCTGGGCAAGAGAGTGCAAGGTCTCGGTGGGAGCTAAGGTGCAGAAGCAGGCTGGGAGTAGGGTGTCTGCCTGGGGGAAGGGGGCAGGACAAGAGAAGGTGTGAGAGCAAGCTGGGGTGCAGAGTCTTGGCAGAGGGAGAGGATGTGAGTGAGGGCGATTGGGGTGTGTGGCTCTGGGCATGAGGGGAGGTGCTTATCAGGCTTTGCACCCCTTTTTGTTCCAAAGCACTGACTCCCCACCCCCACCGCTCCCCTTGGTGGGTCAATGGGAAAGCCTCTAGACAGCACATCACTGAGCTGCTGTTCCCTTAGCAGGGTAGGGAGGGGGAAGCTCAGCCTCCCCCCTCTCCCACACAGCAGAGAGCCTGTGCTGCCACTCGAGCCTCGCTATGCATCCTATGAAATAATAATTATAACTGTAGCATTTAATAAAATTTAAGGCAGACAACTTTAACAATTACGGTTGCAAGGAAAACCCTTTTGGAGTGACCTGATGCAGTACCATCTCCTGGACTCTGCAGACAAAAAGCAGAAATCGCTGGTCAGTGAGGATGGAGTGGGCAATCATTTTTGCGGGGGGTGGGGGGGAGGAGGCACTTAATGCATTTTGGTACTGGTCATGGGCTGGCTTCCCTCCTTCCCTGAAGGAGTGAAGCCTGGGGCAAGAGGGGTGGGGCTGGAGACTAGCTCTCCCCCAGAGTTGTCTGGGACTGGAGGTTTTGAATAAGAACACAGCGAAGGCCCTGCAGTTTCTGGCCCCATCGCTATCGCATTGCCTGGCAGCCACCCAGCGTTGCTGCAGCTATTTCAATGGCTTGCTGTTCCAGCCCCTGCTGGGATAGCGCCATGACCAAGAGCCCTTTAAGCAGCCGCAGCAAGCCCGGGCAGCTTCCAGGCAACATGGTAGCAGCGGGGCTGGGGACTAAGAGTCCTTTAAATAGCAGCAATTTAAAGGGCTCATGGTCCTGCTGCTATTGCATCGCCTGGCAGCCACCTGGGGTTACTGCGGCTATTTAAAAGCAGCTCTCGCCCCTGCTGGGGTAGCACTGTGAGCATGAGCTGTGCGCCATTTAAACAGGATCCTGCTGTCTGAGCCACCGCCTGGAAATTTGGTGACATGGGCAGCAGGATATAAATAGAAAGCAGCCAGATGCAGTCCCTGGGCCAGATCTAAGAGTGAGGCAGGCTGGAACTGGCCTCTGGGCTGCCTCTTGCCCAGCCATGAGCTAGGATGAGTTCTCTCAAGCAGGGACGGTTGAAATCTACACACCTCTATTCAGTTTCATGGCTGCTATTTACAATCTATAAACAACATAACATTGGAACAAAACAGCCCAATGTTCCCTGTGTCTGCTTTGGAAAACAGAGCAGGGAGCTCTGGAACTTTTCATGAGGAAAGAGGACTTGAGAAATCAAGGTCAGGAGGACGGGATAAAGCTACTTCCTTCCCAACTCCAAACCTGCTGCAGGTAGCAATGAGAAGACAGTGCAATTTAAGCAAGCAAAAGAGAAAGTTTCTTTTTCCTTCCGTCCTTCTAATAATGAAGGAAGATGACTTATTTTTCCAGACACTTATTACCCAGAGGCTAAGAAGAGACTGAGCAGTTTAGGACTGGGCCTTTATTCACATGCACCTCACTGGAGGGACACATCTTTTGCAACAGCCTCTGACTGGGTGAGCTTTGGTAAATATTTCAGGCCCAGATTAAAAAATTGTTAATCTTTAGATAGCAATATTTTCCAAGGGAAGTAGTGGCAGTCCCACCATTTGAGACATTTAAAATACGATGGGACTATGTATCCAACAATCCTCTGTTAATAGGGAATTGGGAGTGAAAAAAGTAGATGTCCTACATGTTAATAGGCCCTTCCATCTTCAGATTAATCACTTTTATTTAAAAAAAAGTGAAGTCAAGATAATATTATAGCAAGAGGATGAGCAGATTAAGATGTGACACTGTGCTCTCTTAGTAGGAATGAGAATAAAGTATGAATTTTTTTTACAAGATGGCCAGTGCCTGCAGAAGACTGAAAAATATCTTATTTCAATCAAACACTTATGTGCTACACAGGGTAAAGTTGTATAATGAGATGGACCAAACAAGCACATTTTAACAAAATGGACTGCACAAAAGCAATGCAGAACATGCAGTAGGGAATTATCCTCCAATGATCTCTGAAGGCATACAGAATAGATAGAATCCAATAGGGCTTTTCCTCCTCTATTCCATTTTCCTTAGTGACATATCAAGCAGGCATACAAAAAACAGGAGCAAGGCCAACAATAGTTGTGATTTTGCACCTTTTCATGTTGAAACAGCATTTTCCTGGTCAAACAATTAAACTAAGATGGAGATTGACTAATTACAGTAAACTTCCGATAATCCGGCACCTTTAGGACCCAGGGGGTGCCAGATTATCAGAGATGCCGGACTATCCGAAGAGGGGGGCTGTGAGGGGTCTGGGATGGAGTGGGGGGGGGATGCGCCCCTCGACGCTGCTGGACCAACCCGGAAGCACCCCAGCTGGGGAAGTCTGGGGCAGAGCAGCTGGGGTGCTGCCGGGTTGGTTCCACAGCGCCAAGGGACCAACCTGGCAGAACCCCAGCTGCTCTGCCCCAGGCATCCCCAAGTCAGCCGCTGCTGAAGCTGACCAGCGGCTGACTCTGGGAAACTGGGAGCAAAGCAGCTCCAATTGTCCGGCTGCCTGGAGCACTTCCGGGTTCCAGACTATCAGGAGTGCCGGACCATTGGACCACTGCCTCTTTCTGATAGAGGTAGCGGGGTGGGGGGTGGAGGGGAGCTAGTGTGTCAATTATCCGATAAACATTTGCTTACTGGCGAGTTGACTAATTGTTCACATCCATAAGTCCTGAATCAGGGGGCGTGGCAGGGAGTTCTGGTCCCAGTGGCCAGGGAGCTCCAGCCCAGCTGTGGCAAGGAAGCTCTGGGCTCCACAGCAGCCAGGGAGCTCTGGCCCTGGCCACAGAGCTCCGCCACGAGCCTCAGCCCCACGTGCGGAGCCAGGCAGCTGTGAAGCTCCCTGGCCACCACTGGGGCCAGAGCGCCACAGCTGCCTAGCATCACGGCCAGGGTTGGAGGGCCGGGGCTGGAGCTCCCTGGCTGCTGGGGCCAGAACGGGACCGGAACTCCACAGCCGGGGAACTCCAGCCCCAGCAGCAGCAGCCAGGGAGCTCTGGCCCTGGCCCTCCAGCCCCGGTGTTGGCTGTAGAGCTCTGGTCCCAGCCGTGGAGCCAGGTGGCTGCAGAGCTCTGGCCCCAGTAGCAGCTGAGCTGGTGGCAGCTAGAAAGTCCTGGGGGGCTGATGCGGCAGCAGCAGAGCTGGGCTGGAGCCCTGGCCCAGGGCAGTGGGACAGGACAGGCCATTAAGGGAGGTACTTCCCATGGTCCATAAATCCCCTCTTTTGGGACCAGTCAGGTCACAAGGTGCTGGACCAGAGGGTTCCAACCTAAACTATATATTTGAGAGAGTTTGCCTGTCTGTTCAAGAATGCCTCCTAAACAGTAAGAGCTAGAACCACCACATTTGGTATACCGCTTCCTCTTAGCATAACTTAAAGCAAGGTAAGGGTTTGATGGTGCCAGGAAATCAGGATGTGTCTGGAATGGGATTGCTTCTCATAAAACCATACAGAAAAGAGAATCATGATGCAGGAGAAAGGGGGTGGCTGAGGGCACCTCCCCTCCCCCATCCAGGACTGCCCCAGAGCTAAGCCCCCCATCCTCCCAGGTGCTCTTTAAGGAGGCAAGTGGGAGGGGGACACACAGGAATATTGCTGGCTGTTTCATCAGGGAGCAAGGGGAAAGTGCAGTTTGCTGCATTCCTCACTCTGGCTGGGGAGCGCAGGGAGTAGACAAACCTGGATTGGCCCCAGCCAGGGGACATACACCTGGAGCTGCAGTGGCCATGAAGAGACACTTCTCACCTGGCCCCAGCTGCTGCGGAGAGAGGGGGCTTTTTGAGAAATTGTAGGATACATAGGGCAGGATGCAGCCTGCTTAGGGCTTTGATCCAGCCTGCGAGGCAGTTCCAGGCCCCCGCCCCCTAGCGCGTTGCCTGGGAGCCGGAGACGAGTGAGCCCTTTCAACTGCTTCTATTTAAAGGGCTCGCGTCCTCCCTGTGTCTTGCCTAGCAGCCGCGGGGAAGACGCGAGCCCTTTAAATAGAAGCAGTTGAAAGGGCTCACAAGTCTCTGGCTCCATAGCAACGCGCTGGTGGCACTGTGCTACGAACCCTTTTAACTGCTTCTACTTAAAGGGCTCGCAGCTTCCCCACGCCTGTCGGGCAACGAGTTGCCTGACAACCACCGGGAACACAAGAGTCCTTTAAATAGAAACAGTTAAAAGGGCTCGCAGCTCCTGGTGCCTCTATCGCATTGCTAGGGAGCCCGGATGTGCGAGCCTTTTTAACATCTTCTACTTAAAGGGCTCATGCCTGCCGGGTGGCTGCCAGGCAACAGATTAGCCGAGGGGCCTGGAGCTGCAAGCCATGTTATGTGAATTCTAAGCCTCCACCCCAATCACCTCTGGGAGGACACTTGCCCCCAGCACCCTCCCCTCTGCTCCAGGTCCCTTCCAGGCCAAGCATAGCTGCTAGTAAGATAGCTCTCAACCCCGCCCCCTCCAAGGACCCGCCCCTTCTGCCCAAGGCCACTTTTGAAATTTGTGAAGTGGCCCCACCCTTCAAAAATTAATGCCGCCACCCCCCCCCCCCCCCCCATCTCCAGTCAAATGCTGTTGTAACAAAAGATGGCAAATGGTGCTGGGTACAGTTTGATTCAATTACTAAAAAGGATGTGACAGATTCATGCTTTCGGTATTAAACTTGCTACCAAATAACTGATCTGAGTATTCAGTGAATACTTAAAACGCAAATAGTGGCAGGAGCTAGCACAAGGGTCAGTCTCTGGAAGAAGCTACTTAGCAGATAGAGACGCAATACACTCAAAGATGGAGGGGGAGGGGAAAAACAAACAAACATGCACATTTAACAGCTCTGTTAAAGCCAGCCAGTATTATTCTGCAGCAGCCACTGTAACCATTCTCTTTAAATACTAATACTAGCATTGCTCATAAATTTAAGTACAGCGCAAAGATCCATTTCCTTTCCCCACCACTCTGATTTTCCCTTAGCACAAAAGGCGGCATCTGGCCCCTCAGCCAGTTTAATCCGTTCCTCGAGAGCTCCGGCTGTGCAGCGGGATACGGGGCTTGCCCTGCTCCATGCATGCTGTGGCACCGCATGGCTCCAGGAAGCAACAGTATGTCCCCTTTCCAGCAAGCTCCTACATGTAGGGGCAGCCAGAGGGCTCCATGCACTGCCCACCTTATCCACAGGGTCCAACCCGACAGCTCCCTTATAAGAAAAAGCTTATAGATTAATGCAATAAACTACACGCATTTCCCTCCCCACCAGTAAATTTTTTAGCAGACCGGCCAGCAGCCTGACTCAGTCCCAGCTTGCACTAGGTCTGAGACCTACCCCTGCTGTGACTCTGCATTTAAAGTGTATTAGGAGCCAAGTGGGCAGAGAGTCTGGCTCAGTTCTGGCTCACACCAGATCCGGGAGCTCAGATTCCCCCTGGACAGGGTCTGTTGCCACCCTGCACTGTATCAGTTTTTAAACTCTGTATCAGTTTTTAAACTGGCTCCCCTCGCAGGCCAGCTGCTGCCTCTGATATTGAGGCAGTAGCACGGAATAGCAGGGGGCTTCTTGAGAGTGGGGCCAGATTGCACTGGCTGCCGGCCCCACGCCCACGGACTATAGAATAGTCGAGTAATCAATAAGAATTAATGCAATTAATTGACTATTCAATTAACTGATATTTAAGATCCCTGAGACACTTCATAAAAAGACTTTACTGTCCTAGATAAAGTAGTAATAATTCCTCATCACCTAAGAAATCATCAGTACAAATGGCAGCAACAACTCTCTTCCCAAGATGGATAACATCTGCATTAAGGAAGTTTGAGGGTGTTATAAAGAAAGAATACCAACCCGAATGTAAAGAGTGCCTGGTTTAGAAATCTCATTTCCCTCCTAAATCGTTTTTCTATTTGCTTGGAGTGATCCAAGTCGCTCCACTTCTACCTCCCATGATCTGCTCTAAGACGCCTCAGAACCCAACAGACTGTGTGACTGATGATAGGCCCTACTCAAGGGGAGCAACACAGAGGGGTTATTTGGAGGAAATCGGTCTGCTAACATTTTAAGATAAAGTCCAACCAGATTCCACCTGGCCTAGTCCCAAGTCTGAAAAAATTAAAGCCAACTCTTTTTCAAGTGAACAGATGTATGAACATAATGGGAAAAGGTATCAACTAAAAAAATAAAATCATATGCCTGTCAATTTTTTTACCTATTTTTGTTCCAAGTAATAGCTAAGATTAGTATATAAAAAAGAAAGATTAGAGGAAAACAAGTTTTAGTTTTGTTTTACTTTGCACATGCTTTAGGCAGTGTAGTTGTAGCCATGTCAGTCCCAGGATATTAGAGAAACAAGGTGGGTGAGGTAATATCACGGAATCATAGAAATATAAGGCTGGAAAGGATCTCAAGTCCAGCCCTTGCACTGAGGCGTATTTTTATTTATAGACAGTTTTACTCTCGCCCTGGATGGTCAGTCATTTTCCCCTTGTTTGTGTGGGCCTTTCACATAGCAACAGGAGCCAGAAAAATACCTCATAACAAATGGTGACTGAGGAACCTGAAGAATTGGCAGGGGCTGTTATGAACAGGTCAATAACTATACATATTTTATAGCTTCAGGTGTTTACTGTTCCATTAACTAGAGCAGACACAGAGGAGATTTGAAAGCTCTTTGAAGATGGGAAGTGCTATGTAAGTGCTCAGCAGCATTATGACTAAGAAGCACTTCAATTCTATATCATCCAATTGCAAAATTTAAACAGGAACAAACAGCATGTATTTTCAATCCATCTCACATCACTAGAGGTATTCATTCATTACAGGTTAGCAGGGATCAAAACAGGTTAACAGGGATCAAAACCGAAGTAAGGGAAGCAAGAAACGCTGACACATGCCAACATGACATCAACTAGACTAGAATAAGAAGCTAGTAGAACTTCCTAGGCTTTCCTTTTGTGTATTGTTCCAGAACAAGGAGAAACAAAAGGGTAAAAAAACTGGATATTCAGGAAACTTGTCCTGATGTGAAGGATACAGCACACAACATACCACCATTTTGCAGAAGTATTCAAGAAAATTGGTATCTAATGAAATTGTAGACACTGCTGTGTAGGCTGAAAGGCCCCATGACGTCAAACACAGATCACCCTATGGATGGAGGGAACAGTTTCTGAATATTATGTTCATTAGATAAACATTTTGGAACCAACTGCCTACAGCAACCACAGGACAGAAGGGATAGTGGCAGCACAACAGACTAACACTGGATTACAAACTGATTTCTGCCCTGCATTTAACACAGACTTAACATCAGAAAAATATCACACACAAATATTTTATTTAAATATCAAGTGTTACAGGTCTCCTAATTAACTGTTAAAGTAGGATGACAGCACTAAACACTTTCCGTGTATAAATATCTCAGAGCCACTACTTAACATTTTCTTATAGTTCCATAGGTTTCAGAGGGGTAGCCGTGCGTGCAATGCTTTAAGGGAAAGAATTAAGACCAGCTCCGTGAAATATTGTAAGCACTTTATAGACCCAATACAAAGTCCTCAGTCCTTTCAACTTCTACCGTAGAATGGTACAAGATAAGACTCTTAAGTTTATTTAATGTAAATACAAGAGAGATGATTGACAAGAGATGGGAAGATTTAATAAAATAAGACTGAATGAGCCTCTTCTCAAGTGTGGGCATGTTAGGGTATTCTTTTAAAAACACAAATTACCATAATTAATCTAAATAAAAGGTTGGTGGAGAAACAGGTTTAAATGTTATAAACATTCATCTGCTGAAAATCTCTATGAAGCAGGCAAACTTCTCCATTTTACACATGGGGAATTTGGTGGTAAAGGGAGTTGCTCAAGGGTCTTACAACTCAGTGGCATGTCAGAGAATAGAACCCAGCAATCTTGATCGCTAGCTAGGCGACACAGAGCTGTCAAAGCCTGAGCTCTCCAGACAGATACCCACCCTCTGATAAGTCACCCAGTCCTGCTCGTTTTATTAAAACTTCTTGGCAAAAAGATTTCACAGCAGATACATACAAAAGCTTCTCTAATAGATGGACTTTTACTTAGTAAAGCTGTGGCATTTTTTAATTCACTCCACTGTGCTTATGTACTGCAGTAGAGCATTTGATATGAACACCTATTGCTCAATGTCCAAAGACCTCCATTGTAAATAAAAAAATGTACTACAGCTTTTTTGACATCTCTCATGTCTATTTCTGTGCAAAGTACATTGTAATTCTTAACTCTAATCCTTCCTTGCTTTAGCTCCAAAGGCATGTCCTTCAATACAGGCAGTCCCTGACTTACGCGGATCCGACTTATGTCGGATCCGCACTTACGAACGGGGCTTTTCTCGCCCCGGAGCTCACGGGCGGCGGGTCGCCACCCGTGACCTCCGGGGCGAGAAAAGCTTCTCCCGGTCTCCCTGGTCTGCTGGGGGGGGGGGGGGGGGTCCAGCAACTTTGCTGGACCCCCCCCCCCAGCAGACCAGGGAGACAGGAGCAAAGCCGCATAGGCGGCATCCCGCCGCCTGTGCGGCTTTGCTGGGGGGCAAAGGAGCAAAGCCACACGGGCGGCAGGGTCCCTCCGCCTGTGCAGCTTTGCTCGGGTCTCCCTGGTGTGCTGGGGGGGACTCCCCCCAGCACCCCAGGGAGACAGGAGCAAAGCCGCACGGGCAGCGGGGTCCCTCCGCCTGTGCAGCTTTGCTCGGGTCTCCCTGGTCTGCTAGTGCACACCCCCCCCGCCTCCAGCAGACCAGGCTTTTGTTGCGGGACGCCTCGAGTAGAGCAGCTGGGGTGCTGCTGGGTTGGTCCTGTGGGAACCTACCAGGCAGCGCCCCAGCTGTTCTGTCCCAGGCTCCAGATTCAGCAGCTGTTGAAACTGATCAGGCTGATTCCAGGAAGCTGGGGGCAGAGCAACTCTGCCTCCGGCTTCCTGTAGTCAGCCCCTGGTCAGTTTCAGTGGCAGCAGCTGAATCTGGAGCCAATTCCGACTTACATACAAATTCAACTTAAGAACAAACCTATAGTCCCTATCTTGTACGTAACCCAGGGACTGCCTGTACTTCAATGCCATTAAGTTTTAAAAATATATATTAACAAGGAATATTTATTTGAAACATTTAAAACACTCAATCTTAATTACAGGTTGGACCTCTTTGGTCTGGCACCCATGGGACCTGAGGAGTCCAAAAAAGGGAGTTTGCCAGACCAGAGGACGTCAGGCCCCTGGGTTCTCTTGAGGTTCCCCTCCTGGGCACCACCAGGCCAATGTGCTGCTCGTGGGACTCTGTCCCTGGCCTCCCAACCCTCCCAATGGGTGGGGCAGCACCCGTTCTTGTGGCTTTATTTCCGGCTACCTGGTCCTGCAGGCTGCCAGCCGGACTCTGCTACTGGCCGCTGGCCCCAAGGGCTGCCAGCCAAGTTTTCTGCCACTGGGCTGCTGGCTCTGCTCCCAGCTGCTCTCAACCTCTGGTCTAGAGCAGTGTCTCTCAAAATGGTCTGCAGACCCACTACGAGAAAGCTGCTAACTGGCCACTCCCATTTATTTATTTATTGGCTCTGCAGCCACCGTGCCTCGCGGCTCCCACTGGCTGTGGTTCACCATTTGCAGCCAAAGGGAAGTGCTGTGGACTGGGCCACTGCTTCCAGCAGCTTCCCTTGGCCGCAAATGGCAAATCACAGCTAATGAGAGCCATGAGGCTCCGTGGCTGCTGAGCTAGTAAATAAACAGGAGCGATCATTTAGCAGCTCTCAGGTAGGTCCATAGACCACTTTGAGAAACACTGGTCATGGGGCTTGCTGGTTGCCAGATCAGAGAGCCCAGGACCAGAGACGCTTAACCTGTACTAGGGTTAAGAAAAGGGTATTTCACTAAATGAGTAGTTGATAGAATTTATATCGACTACACGATTAGTTGATAAGTGAAGGAGCTCAGTCCTGGCTCACGCGGTCCAGGAGCTACCCCCACTGTGGCTCTGCAGTTTAAATGTAGAAAGAGCTGGGCGGACAGGCAGCCTGGCTCTTACTACATTTAAAATGCAGAGTCGCAGCGAGCGAAGCTCCCGGACCTGGTACAAGCCAGGACTGAGCTCACGCTGGGTCCAGCAGCCCCTGTCCGCAGGAGGTCCCAGAGGGGAGCTGGGACCTCCTGCAGACAGGGGCTGCTGTTGGAGCAGCCTCTGCCTGTGGCGAACCTGGGCCCACCCCAGGCAGAGGCTGCTCTATTTCATGTCACCCTCCCCTGTTCCCACAGCCTGCTCCATCTGACAGAGGCAGCAATGCAGAGGGAGGGCAGACAGCACCACAGAGACAGTGCTGGGGGGAGCTGGTTCCTGCTTCCTTGCCCTGTGCTGCCTCTGATACAGAGGCAGCAAGGTGTGGGGGAAATGCGAATAGTCAACTACTCGCATACATCCCTAACCTATACTTCAAATTGTATTGCCTAGCATTCATTTACATAGAATGGAATAAATCTAAAGTTAGAGCGCTATTTAGAACTATAGGGAAAGTTTCTGTATAGATAAACATACAAAAATTCTAATGTTCTAATTTATCCACTGAAATATTCCTCTCACATGCAGACACCAAAAAAATTTGACTCACATCACAGAGGACCTGTCTGCAAAATTTAATTTTGCAAGTTATCTGATCTCATGCTTCAGGGTAAAGCTGATTTCCTATATTTGTCTGATAGGATATTTCACCCAATAAATGGCCTTGCACCTCACAGAATCAGGCATTGAGCATATGCCCTCAACACATACTGAAGTCAACATAAGTTGATGATGCTAACACTTCACAGGATTCAGCCCCAAATGTATTACAGGAGTAGGTGTTACCTTCTTCTGAACCATCAGCTGTTAATCACCACCCCAAATGAGATGCCTTTTTTGCTGATCTATTTCAGTTTGGCAAATCTTACACTCCTAAAGGCCAGTGGTTTGTTTTTCATCAAATTTAATAACCTTAAGTTAGCAACAATTTTTCCTCCTGCTTGAGATGATATATGCCAGCTCCTGCAAAGGACATTTTTATAGCATAGTTTAAGTTTCTAAAAATATACCAGGATTTGGCAGCACTAGATAGGAGTTGCAGCAGTACAGACCTCCTTGTAACAAGTTTCATTCAACAGTTATGCTGTTACTATTGGAGACGAGTAAAAGTTGCTTAGAAATATCTAATGCACATCAGGGTGAAGGGCCTTTCTGTTCACCTGACAAGTGTATGAAAAGGTAGAGAGTCTATCTCCTGTACTTATAAACAGTCCATCATCACAATATCTGGATTGCAAGATTGAGCATCACTACAAGTTTCATCCTTTGCACCTCCCTTATTAACTACCATAACATATCTTTGTAACAGAATTTAATTTTACTCTTAATATCCAAATTCAAAAATACAGGTGCAGAAGAAGCTGAAGTTGCAGTGGGTCATCATTAAGTAATGGTTAGATCCAGAGTTTTCAGGACCTCTATTTTATATTTATGACTGACATTCACTCACTGTAAGACCACAGGCCAATCATTTAACTTCACTCTGCTATGGTTCCTCCATATGTAAAACTTGGGATAATGATACTTTCTATCTGCATAAAGCATGGCAAGCTCTTTAGAGAAAAGAAGTAGAGAAGTACCATATATTATTTCTCATTCTCTATTTCACTCTGCATCAATATTTTCAATCTGGATTTTGTGCCACCATTTCAAATTCCAACTAAATTCATCCTTAGCCTAAATGTAGGCAACATGCACTCTCTTTGGTTTGAAAGTGAATCTGAGCCAGTAATGACCACATCTGAACATATTACCTGTCCATAAGCCTTTTACTTTTCCATTAATCTCTGTCATTGTTACCAACACCATCCTCCCCAGCATGCAGAGCCAGTCTCTGGTGCCTCATATTCAGGTCCCAGCCAAATTCTGCTGCTTTACTTTACAACATCTCCACATACTGGCCTGTCCTCTGAGCCTGTGCCCTGGCATGATTATTGCTAATCTAGAACCCTACTGTCAAGATGACATTCCTCTCAGAATGTTATAAGCATGTCCTTAACTTGGACACCTCCTTTTCTTCCATATAAAAGCTCAAGATTTTTCCTCTCACATTTAAAAGTGCCCTTAATTCCAGCCTATCATCTCCCTTTTACCATCTCTATTACTATGCTCCTGCCAAGAGTCTTTCCTAACCATTTCCTTTCTTTCATCTCTCCTCCATCTGGAAGAGCCTCACAAAAAACATTAGCCACTCTTTCTCTCTCAGGGCACATCTACACTACAGCAGCAGAGCTGCAGCTCCATAGGGTAGACACTTCCAGTGTCAATGAAAGGTTTTTCAATTCACATAGGTAATCGAGCTAAGCTGACAGAAGAATTCTGTTGAGCTAACTGCATCTAGCTGAACCATAGCACTTGGGAATAAATTTTTCATCTCCATGAGTCATGGAGCAAGGCTGCTCTAAATTTTAAGTGTTGACTAGGGCTTAGCTCTCATCTCTGTCTCTATATTAAAAAGCTTTTCCTGCAGGACGACAGACTGACATCATCATGTCACTCTGTGCCCAGCCTGCCTCCTCCCTCTCTCCCCCATATCCCAGCTTGAGCCCGACCTCACTGCTTCCCCATGCCACTTGGAATTGCTATTTTAAACCAAGCCCCTACTCCCCTTTCTCCACCCTCACCCCACAGGGCTTTCAATGCCAAGAAACATGGCACAGTAGCCAGCAGACCCCACATGGCAGCCATGACAGCCCAGGTCCGGGGGGGGGGGGGGTCGCGGGTGGAGAGAGAAGAGAGACAGCAGCCAGGGACAAGCATTAGGAGAGGGGCTCCCAGTCAGGCTTGAGTGCCAGAAGCAGGCTCGAGGGTCTCCCTGCCCCCAGGCTCTTGGGGAGCCCGAGTAAGGTGCCTGACTGCCTGAACTCCAGATGCCCCACAGAGACTTACCCCCTCCCCAGCAGCTGCACTTACCGCAGCTGTCAGAGCACCCCCCGAGCCACCACACAAACCTGTCTGCTCCTCCTTTCTGCTCCCGGCGGGTACCTACGCAGCCCTGGGCTCTTCAGGCAGGGGTGGGACAGTGAGCAGCACAGGCAGGACCACACAGGGGAGAGGTCGGAACAGCAGCCCACCTGTGGCAGCTTGCCCCACCATAAGAGGCTGCAGTGCCCCGGAGCTTCGTGTGCACACGGCACTACCTATGCTTCACTATGCCCCACGCAGGGCAGGCAGCCAATCCTGCACCTCCCCAGCTGCTGGGACTACAGCTGGGCCTAGCACACCATGCGGCCAGGAGAGGGAGGGTTAGAGTTGGGGGAGGGAGAAGTGACCCAGGCCGGTGGGGGAAGGAAGGGGAGAAGGGCGAAGGGACCTGGGCTGGCATGGCAGCAGCCCAGCCCTCCTTGGTGCCTGGGGGCACAGTCCCCTACTAATACATTTAAATTTGTTTATAAAGCTGATACCTGTTTGCTCTGCATTGTGCTATCCCGGGTGGCAGATTGCTCAGCAAGGACTTACTTGCCTGGCAGAGTTCAACTACCACCCAGCTTCACACAGTAGTACTGGTTCATCTAATTTTCTTCATGTCAACAGGCAGATGGCCTGATAAGCCAGGTCCATAAACATCTCATAGACATTTGTGAATATCCTTATTCAAGACTGAATTTCCAACAAAAACTATTATAATTATTAGTGTCAAGTTACCCTCTAGTGAAACTGTTCAATCTGCTGAAACACATCTCAAGTTAATATGTTAAATTCCTCTCCCATACCTGATGTAAATGTCCCAAATGTCCCCTTGCACACAACTGGCACCCTTGCCTGTCCTGTCAATCCCTATCCACCCTACAAGGGATATCTTCGCCTCCTTCTGCCAATCCCCATTACCGCTGCACAACCAGCATCCTCCCACCTGCAACAACTCTCTCCTCACCCCACAACAGAGACCCTCACCTCCTTGGCCAGTCTCCCTCAAAGTACAAAATTAAAGTCTGTGTGCCTGTCGCCCTGTTAAAAAAGGCCCCAACCAGCAAATTAAAAAAGACTTGCAACACGAGGACATAAGGTTCCAAAATGTAAAGCTCCTCTGCCCACCCCACCACAAGAGGCACCCCTCGCCTCCTCTGCCCACCCCCTCCGCCCACCGCAACAGGCTCCCCTGCCTCCTCTTCCCATCCCCCCAACAACCCCCGCCCAACAGGCGCCCCCGCCTCCTCTGCCCATCCCCCCAGCAACCCTCGCAACAGGCGCCCCCGCCTCCTCTGCCCATCCCCTCAGCAACCCTCGCCCAACAGGCTCCCCCGCCTCCTCTGCCCATCCCCCCAGCAACCCCCGCCCAACAGGCTCCCCCGCCTCCTCTGCCCATCCCCCCAGCAACCCCCGCCCAACAGGCTCCCCCGCCTCCTCTGCCCATCCCCCCAGCAACCCCCGCCCAACAGGCTCCCCCGCCTCCTCTGCTCATCCCCCCAGCAACCCCCGCCCAACAGGCTCCCCCGCCTCCTCTGTCCATCCCCCCAGCAACCCCCGCCCCCTCTGCCCATCCCCCCGCAACAGGCGCCCCCGCCTCCTCTGCTGGTCTCCAACTTCCCAGTGGTAAAATGCCCGTCTCCCCCCAACCCCCGCCCCTCCCGCCCCGGGATCAGTGACCTAGACTCAGCCCGCCCCCGTCTCCAGCCGGCTCTGCCAGCCCCGGACAGGGACCCTCCCCGCCGGGGGGGCCAGCGCCGCCTGCCCGCTCCCCCACCTACCCCATGCGCATCTTGGATCCCGACTGGCCGCCCCCGCCGGGCACAGCGGGCCGTGGGGGCAGGCGGCCCAGGTGCAGATGTTTCTCCAGGGTCGACATGATGGGAAGACGCCGAGACACAAGGGCAGGTATCACCCCGCCGAGCCAGCAGCGGCTACCCCCACCCACCGGCGCCGGAAGTGCCTGCTGCCACGCCCCACTGCACCACGGGAAACGGAGTCCGCCCCCGGGTAGGGCTCATGCCGGGGAGCGCCTCCCCTGCCGGAAGTGCCCGTCCTCGCGCGATCTTCTTTAGCCGGAAGCGGGGCCGCAGCGCCCCCTGGGGATTGTTGTTCTTACCGCTGGGCTGTGCGCTTGCGCGGCTCTGCTTGCGGCTCGGAGACTCTCCCGCCCTGTCCCAGCGGGCCCCGCGGCGGGCTGAGGCGGCGGCGGCGGCGGTTGCCGGGCAGCGGCGGTAGCTGCGGGCCGCGCCTGGCGCGGGGGAGCGGCTGGGGGGTGGGGATGAAGCAGAAGAGGCCCAAGGGCCCCGCTCCCAGGGTGGGAGGCGGCGGGGCCGCCCGCAAGAGGAGAGGTCAGAACCCTGCGCGGGGGCAGCAGCTGCCGGGGGGTGGCCCCCGGGGCCGGGGGCGGTAGCCGGGGAGGCGGTGCCCCGGGGCGCAGCGGGCCCCCGAGCAGTGGGTGGCGCCGGTCACGTAGTGGTGGGTGCTCCGGGCCCCGTAGGAGAGGGCAGATCTTCTGATGGGCATCTGAAGGGGGGGCAGCACCCTGCGCGCTGTGGAGGGTCGCGATTCTGGGGGCCAGCACCTTGGCGCTCTGTGGGGGGTGGCAGGTACATGGCGGCCTGTGTGGATTATAATGTGGGGTGTGCCCTTGCGGTGCCGCAGAGGGCTGGGAGTTGCCATATGGGTCTTGGTGGGTACTTACAACCATATCGGCAATAGGGAGTAACACTGCTGGCGCAACACGTACCCCGAGGGCACATTGGAGTCGGGAGAGGCTATAGGCGTGGAGATGTAGAAGAGATCTGCAGTTTGTCCATCAATCGCCCTAGGAGGCCTTTCACTGAAGGGTAGGGGGGCGTGTTGCAGAGTGGTGCTGGGCAGACAAGTTGTAACATCACCACTTTCCGATTTTCATTGTGGCTTAGGGTTGGTTTTGCAGTCACAGTCTCAGCGGTGGTGTGAATGTGTATTCATAGAATAATAGGACTGGAAGGGACCTCGAGAGGTCATCGAGTCCAGCCCCCCGCCCTCAAGGCAGGACCAAGCTCCGTCTACACCATCCCTGACAGATGTCTATCTAACCTGTTCTTAAATATCTCCAGAGAGGGAGATTCCACCACCTCCCTTGGCAATTTATTCCAATATTTGATCACCCTGACAGTTAGGAATTTTTTCCTAATGTCCAATCTAAACCTCCCTTGCTGCACTTTAAGCTCATTACTCCTTGTCCTGTCCTCAGAAACCAAGAGGAACAAATTTTCTCCTTCCTCCTTGTGACACCCTTTTAGATATTTGAAAACTGCTATCATGTCCCCCCTTAATCTTCTTTTTTCCAAACTAAACAAGCCCAGTTCATGAAGCCTGGCTTCATAGGTCATGTTCTCTAAACCTTTAATCATTCTTGTCGCTCTTCTCTGTACCCTTTCCAATTTCTCCACATCTTTCTTGAAATGTGGCGCCCAGAACTGGACGCAGTACTCCAGCTGAAGCCTAATTAGTGCAGAGTAGAGCGGCAGAATGACTTCACAAGTTTTGCTTACAACACACCTGTTGATACAACCTAGAATAATATTTGCTTTTTTTGCAACAGCATCACACTGTTGACTCATATTCAACTTGTGGTCCACTATGACCCCTAGATCCCTTTCCGCCATGCTCCTTCCTAGACAGTCACTTCCCGTCTTGTATGTATGGAACTGATTGTTCCTTCCTAAGTGGAGCACTTTGCATTTCTCTTTATTAAACCTCATCCTGTTTACCTCTGACCATTTCTCTAACTTGCTAAGGACATTTTGAATTATGTCCCTATCATCCAAAGAAGTTGCAACCCCACCCAGTTTGGTATCATCTGCAAACTTAATAAGCGTACTCTCTATCTGAATATCTACATCATTGATGAAGATATTGAACAGTACGGGTCCCAAAACAGACCCTTGAGGAACTCCACTTGTTATCCTTTTCCAGCGGGATTTAGAACTGTTAACAACAACTCTCTGACTACGGTTATCCAGCCAATTATGCACCCACCTTATCGTGGCCCTATCTAAGTTATATTTGCCAAGTTTATCAATAAGAATATCATGCGAGACCGTATCAAATGCCTTACTAAAGTCTAGGTATATGACATCCACCGCTTCTCCCTTATCCACAAGGCTCGTTATCCTATCAAAGAAAGCTATCAGATTAGTTTGGCATGACTTGTTCTTCACAAACCCATGCTGGCTATTCCCTATCACTTTATTACCTTCCAAGTGTTTGTATATGATTTCTTTAATTACCTGCTCCATTATCTTCCCTGGGACAGAGTTAAACTGACTGGTCTGTAGTTTCCTGGGTTGTTCTTATTCCCCTTTTTATAGATGGGCACAATATTTGCCCTTTTCCAGTCTTCTGGAATCTCCCCTGTCTGCCATGATTTTTCAAAAATCATAGCTAAAGGCTCAGATACCTCCTCTATCAGCTCCTTGAGTATCCTGGGATGCATTTCATCAGGACCTGGTGACTTGCTGACATCTAACTTTCCTAAGTGATTTTTAACTTGTTCTTTGTGTATCCTATCTTCTAAACTTACCCTCTCTGCTTGTATTCACTATGTTAGGCACACTTCCAGACTTCTCGGTGAAGACCGAAACAAAGAAGTCATTGAGCATCTCTGCCATTTCCAAGTTTCCTGTTACTGCTTCTCCCTCCTCACTAAGCAGTATATATATGTTGCAATATATTTTGTATGTGAACTACGGATGTTAAATTGCGGATAATCAGCTACTTGATTAGCTGATAAAGGCGTGGTGGGGCTCGCTACCTCTGCTGTCGCTCTGCACTCCTGGCTTTGGAACCCCTGTGGCTCTGCCTCCCCTCCTCCTCCCCTCACACCGGCTTCTGCTTCCCCCTCATTGCAGACCTTGACACAGAGGCAGCAAGGGGAGGGGGGAAGCAAGTTGTTTAGTCCCTTACATCCCTGATGTGAACATGAGGTGTGTTACAGTAATGCCAAAAACTTGCCATGTACATATGTTGTTAGGCCAGAGCTACTCAATTTTGGAAGCCCTGGGGCCCATAATGATACTTACAGTACATGTTGAGGGCTGCAACTGAAGTGTGGTTGTATATACATGCAAATAGCTTCTTTCACACTGATGGGCATGAATACAAAGATTAAGGCAAGATTACACAACACTTAGGCCCCATTTAAGTCAGATCTGTTGATATTAATAAAATGCAATATTTACCCAATTACCACCCATATGACAGCACTTTTAGGGTGCATCTATACTGCACGGCTTAACTCGAATAAGCTACGCAAATTATGCTACATCAATTGTGAATCTTATTTTGAAATAGGGAGCATCTACACAGCACTTATTTTGAAATACAGTGCTCTTCCTCCAACTTCCCTCACTCCAGGAGTCGGAGTAAGAAACCCTCTAGCTTGACAGTATTTTGACACTATTTCGAAATAACTGCCTGCTGTGTAGACATGGACTAAGTTATTTCAGAATAGTGCTAGTTATTTCCAAATAGTGTTGCAGTGTAGACATGCCCTTAATGAGCAATGACAGTCCAGGAATTTAACTACTAAAATGTATATCAACAGAAGATCATTATATTGACTCGCCGTTGTGGAGCGTGTTCCCAGTGGAGGCCAGGTTCAAAAGATCCCACCCGCAAGCCACGTGTTGAGCCCCATGTAAACCCAAACCACAACGCAGGCAGCAAACAGACAGGCTGCAGGCCGCTGATATTATGGGCCGTGCGTTGAGTAGCCATGTTGTAGGCTGTAATGTTATATGCATCTATAGGGTAACCCTAAGTGTGGCATAGAATATTAGAAACACCAAGTATTTTTTTAACTCTATAAAGTGATCTGTATCTCGAATATGTTAACTGCATTTATGTTTTTGAGAAGTAATACTGTTTCTTTTTTGTATCTCTGCAGGAATCAGTGATATCTCCCCTTCTACAAGTTTACCACCTCTTGTTGAAGGCCAGTTGCGCTGCTTTCTGAAGTTAACAGTCAGTAAAATCTTGTGGATGGTCTCTAAGCCGCCTGCTACTGTTCTCATCCGAGTGAGGTGGTGGGGGGAAACATCAGATGGCACGCTTTTTATTCCCAGGAATACTTCACAGACTGAGCAAAAAGCAGTGAAAACCACCACCCACTATGCAATCCGTTGTGGACCAAAACAGTTTGCATCTTACCTGACAGGTACAGTAGTGTATGCTCTGTATTAATTTTGCAGTTGAAATTTCTATCATGACATCTGTTCAGTAGACTTCATCAGTAATTGCAAAGTGCGTTCATGTGTAAAAATAACCCCTTAATTTTATTGTTAGTGAATCTAGAATATGGTTTTATGTAGTGTGTTTCATGTTTCATATTTCAAAGGGCATTGAATCATCAGGAGAACCATAAAAATTAAAAACTATCGCACAGTACTGATGGTTCTTAAATATCCTTATAGACTGACCATGGAAAAAGGATTCAAAGGACATAGTGAGAGACCTGTGTCTTCTAGACAAATAGGTGTCATAGTATGTATTCTGGGTTTCTGTAGCTGCAATGGCTGGATGACAAATAGATCCTGTCAAGGACCTTTAAAAAAAGGCCACAATCTTGCAGCAAGCTCGGTATGAAGAGAGCATTACACTTGCATGATCCTCACACTTGCATGAACCTTATTGCAAGATTGGGGTCTTAAATAGTTTAAGTGCTTATGTTTGATATTAGTACTTGTAAGTGTTTAATAATTTAGTATTTATAGTAATTTCTTCACAGTATAACATTTTGATAGTCTTACTTAGTGTTTTTCATCTATAGAGCTCAGTGTTTGACGAAGTAGGTCGAGTATCATCTAAAGATGTTAAGGACTAGTCGACTATCCAATAAGCAAATGCTTATCGGATAGTTGAGTTGACTAGTTGCTTCCCCTCACCTTGCTGCCTCTATCAGATAGAAGCAGCAAAGGGAGGGGGGGAAGAGGGGATACTTCAAAGCAGTAGCACCGCGCAGAGCCCGGGATCAGCTGTGCGGCAGGCTCCATGTGGGCGCTTCCACTTTGAAATGCCCAAGAGCCCCTGCTAGGGACTCTTGTACATTTCAAAGCTGGCATGCCACTCTGGGCACCACACGGGCACTTCTGCTTTGAAATGCACAAGAGCCCCTGATGGGGCCCTTGTATATTTTAAAGGAGGAATGCAGAAGTGGCAATCGACTAGTTGACGGAAATTCCATTGACTACTTGACTAGTAAATTAATCGATATTTAACATCCTTAGTAACAACTCTAATTTACAATTGGGAAAACTGAGGTATAGAGGGGGAAGTGGCAAACCAGAGCTAAGGATTAAATCCCATTGCCCTGAATCCTAATCAGGTGATCCATCTGGCTATGTTGCTTCCCATATAAGTGCACTCTCCCTATTTCAATGATGATGCTTTGTTTTGGTTGTTGTTTTAAATTTGCAATTTTAATTATATTTTAATTGCAATATTGTTTACAAAGGTGTTTTTAATAGGTTATGTTATATCAGATCTAAGTTAGCTGTTCCCTTTCCTGTAGATATGGGTGTTCTTGTACTGGAAGTAATGACCAAACCTGACCATCTTCCAATTGGTAGAGCTCAAATCAGTGGACTATCACAATTATCTCCAAGCCATCCAATCAGTGGATTTTTCACTGTTACTTCACCAACATCTGAGAAACTAGGAGAACTGCAGGTAGTACTGAAATCTTTTTTTTTTCTCCTCAGCTCAGCTGAACCAAAATTTTAAAATACTAGTGCCTAGAATTAGGCTTCTAAATATATATTTAATTTTAAATTATTTATTTTTAGAAGTCTTGCCTGGGGCTATCTTCCCTCGAAGAAACTGATTCCTTTGATTGAAAATATGTAATGAGAACTAACTGCTTGCACATATTCCAGAGATCAAGCTAGTATCTAACAAAACTGTATCAAATACATTGCCTCTAGTATGGGAAATAAAACATTCAGCCAAACATTCTATGGTTGTTTTTCTTTCTATATTTTGTAGCATGTTGTAACTGAAAAAACAGGTTCTTCTCACATTGTGTGTTTCAGGTATCGCTGGTTCTAGAGCCCTTGTCTGAAACCTATGACAGTAACAGCTCCATCCCAACAACAGATGTCAGTTTAGACATAGCTGCTTCTGCTCAGGGAACCAAAGGAATGACTGACTCCAGCAAGGCTGAGTTTCTTGCTTCAGCCCAACTACGTGGACTGCCTGGTATGGCTGGAAGAGAGTCTGGTAATAGCAGCAGGGCTGCTACTCCTAGGTAACTTTTTCCAGATAAAATAAGGGAATTTCTTTTTATTTCAGATATTTTATTAAGCTGCAGCAAGGTGTTCCTGACTAAAGCTATAAGAAAATCACAGGCTGTGATTTTTGTTGTGGAAACAGCAACTTTTTATAGCTTTCACAAATTTGAGTGATGTTTTGACCCATACTCCAGGTTTCAATGACACTCATGCAGATTTGGACCGATTGTCCCTCTGTCAGTCTTATCACATGGAGATATGTGGCATCTCTTTTGTGCTGACCAGATGGCACCATGACCACAACTCTAACAAACTGGCTCCTACTTTTGAAGCCATCAGTCACCACTTCCTTATAGCCTTATTCAGAATTATGAATTAAGAAGTACTTCCGTGTATAGTCCAACTCATATTGTAATTAGGCATATAGCTAAGAAAACAAAAAGGGCCAGATGCTCAGCATATATAAATCTGCAAAGCCCCATTGACTTCACTGGAGCTATGCAGTTTACATACGCTGAAGATGTGGTCCAAAATGTTTCAATTAAAATTTAAGTCAGTGTGGTTCATGGTGCAAGTGTAAGAACAAAAGTCAGTATTTCCTCTGTGTAGGTAAATACAAATGTCATGGTTTTCTTTGAGATGGGGGATGCAGGAATGTGCATGAGAGTTTGAGGCACTTTATATTTACAAATCAACTTTGGGTTTTACTAAACTTTGTCTTTTTTAAATAGAGGAATAGATCACTTGTTCTTTCAAGAGAATTCTGAGAACATAAAGAACGGTTTCTCTGGGTCTCAGCATCACCTGATTTTACCAGATGAAAATTTAAAAATGACTCCTCTAAAGAAACAAGCATCATTTCCCAACAGTTCTGATCTTGAGGTGCAAGCTGGAACACCTATGGGAAGCCACCATAATGCACATGTATTGTCTTTGCACAACCCAGCTACAAAAGACCTCCTTTCAGGTTTGTTAATATTTGCCATCAGCGTTTCAGTTTCATTTGAAACTGTACAAGCTCATTAATACTTCAGTTAGCTGGCATGCGATACAAACTGGTACTCTTGTAAAGACAAAAGACTTCAGGAAAAATTGTTTGTTGTAATGTTCTAGTGACAGTACTGAGAACTTACACTGACAGTTAAAACACTTTTTTATTTAATATATAAAAAAGATATAATTTAGTGCTGGTGGCAGGATTGTCCATAGAACAGGTATAGAATGGACAGCACCTGTACAAACTTCCTCATGCTGCCCTACCAGTTTGCCTCGTCTTTGACCTTGAGGGATAATGATATTGGTCTCCTGATTCATCTGCTGAAATGGCTGTCAAGAGCGCACACTGTGTTAGTGGGGTTTTGTGTTTTCTATGCTGCCAATTCTTGTCTCATAATAATTGGACTTAGATCACTAACTCAGTTCCTAGAGGCCACCAAATCAGGTATCAGACTCCAGTATTATTAGCACACTGTCATCCTGAGCTGGGATCAGATGGGGAAACTAGTAATAATAGCTTCCATAAATCCTATTACCAGTTTTCTGAGCTGTCCATTATATTTACTGGGAAAGCTTAAAATTGGACTGCAAGTGAGGAACCTCTGGATGTCAAGTCAGCCTTTTATGGCTTCCCTACCTACCGTACTCTTTTCCTACCATGTGGTTCAGTCTATCTGGCACAAATGAGTTGTGTGTCTTACTGACCTGTGCACAAGGCTGAAGTAGGACTGCTCACTCTAGCTCTTCACTGTGTTGTATGCTTTATGGTATATAGCAATCTTAATCTCACTTTGTCATGAACCCTTTATAAAGACAAACATAATATTTTCATGTCTATCGGGCATACTTATTTTATGTGCATATGGAGTTTATATTTTACATTTCAATTTTGATTTTGTTTTATTCTTTTTTTATTTCCCAGCTCTTCTGGATCAAGGCAATAAACTTCGCAATGCCATGGCTGTCTCTGCAATGAAATGCAGCCCAGATACTGACATTGAAATTCATCCCATAAAGAGAGAGACTTTCAAAGCAACAGCAAAGTGAGCTTGAAGGAGGGAATGTGTTTAGCTTCCAAGCTGTAAATTTCGAGGCATTATATTTTCCTGTAATCCCGGGCTTTGTCACATCTTTCAGTACTAGCCAGTAGCTCGTCATAAAACAGGATTTTTCGGGTCTCTCCTCCATGTCCGTGTCTCTCTCTCCTCCTCCTCCTCCTGTCTCCCCATTCTCTCTCACAGCTCTCCTCTGCCTCCTGCCTCTCTCTCCATCTCTCTTTCTCTTCTCCCTCTCCTGCCTCTCACTTGGGGGACCACGGAGTCCAAACGGCGGTTTGGGCTCCGTGCTCCCCATGCGGGGGCAAGCAGCGCAGGCGGCTGTTTGGACTCCATGCTCCCCATGCAGCACAGGGACCGCGGATCCCAAATGGTCTCTTGCGCTGCTTGCTCCCCCGCAGCAGCCCGGCTAAGCAGTGCAGAACTCAGCCGAGCGCCACGGCGGGAGGGGAAGGGGGAGCGGGGCGCTGACATACATTGCTGCATGGGGAGTGCAGATCCCAAATGGTTGCTTGCGCTATTTGCTCCCCCGCGGCGGCCCGGCTGAGCGGCTCAGAAGTCAGCTGAGCGCTACGGCAGGAGGCAACAGCGCTCCCCAGAGGCAAGACATAACTCTACAGCGTTACAGAGTCACAGACATTGGGCTACTATATATATGATTCTTATTCAAACAAGGAAGTTAAAGTCCCATCTGCTATATATTTTTAGAGAGCTTGTCCGCTTGATCCAGAACTCCTCCTAATGGTAAGTGTTAGGACCACCAAATTCACTATACAGCTTCCTCTTATCATAATTTAAAGCAATGTAAGGTTTGGTTGTGCCAGGAAAATGGGATGTGCCTGGAATGAGACTGCTTTGGTGGTTCTAGCTCTTACTGTTTAGGAGGAGTTCTTGACCAGACAGACGAACTCTCTAAAATATATAGCAGCTTAAATAGAAAACTCAAAATACATATATAAAGCAGACAGAAAAGAAAATGCAGAAAAAGTTTTGTAATCACTGTGGTTTCAAAAAATAATGGTACATATGGTTTATTTTAAACTTAAACAAAGTTTAAAAAAACGTAATTGAGTTACTGACCCGAGGAACACAGGTAAATCTGCTACTTGTAAATAAGCGTTTATATTTCACCTCACCAGTTCCAGTACATGTTGGTAATGGCAAAACATCATTGCCATCTGAAGGCCAGTCCGTGATTTATCTGATGCACCGGTATCCACAGTTGGCACGCTTGCTGGTAGTTTAAGTGGAGTCAAAAGGTTACATGAGTTTAGTGGCTAAGATACCCAGTCAGACCTAAAAGAGATTCCACAGTCAGAGATACCTTGGTAGGGTGGGAGACAGTTGCCACTGCCTACATTATATTTGATTTGTAAATAAGTAGAAGATTTCAGTCTCCCCAGGAATGTTGATCAGGCATCTTTCATGAGCACTTACAATTTTTTTTAAAAGAGATAAAGAATGAGAAAGTGCTTAGAGAGCCTGTAGCTACCATGTTTAAATTGCAAGAATGGGGAACACTTTTGGCACATTATAAATTATACTTAAAATATGGGATTAAAAAAATGTAACTTGAAGCAAAATCTGTCTAGTGTTGTATGACAATTTGCCCTTTTGTACTTAGTGGGTTAAAATGCAAATAGAAATACACTGTATATAGGTTGTTATTTGTGCTAAGTAAGAGAGAATCTGTGTATTTGATGATAAAATCTAGAAAAAAACAGGAACACTTATTTATCTTTACTACTCCTCATTTTCCTTTACTGTCATCTAGGAGTCTTAAAACTTTGCACCCTGATGTCATATCTACTGATGAAGATCCAACTCTGCTAGCATCTGAGTACACAGTACAAGAATTTGACGTGCATGCTGAAAACAGAGCAATACAGCTACTACTAGGCAGGTGGGTGCTATGGTATACACTGAGACGTCATCGTAAACATTCCCAAAATGGCCCAGTTATCTGTTTCTTGTATCATACAAGATGCTTATTGAATCGGTGCATCTTCTCCCTCATTTCTGGAAATGTTTTGAAGTACTGGGTTATCAATTGGTGGCAGGAAGAAGTATTTTACTCTTTAAGTTTGGTGCCCATCTTCGTTTCGGGGCTCTTTTGTTTGAGGAATATTGTTGATATTGTTGGAAGATTAAGCATTGTCTCACATGCACAATTATTGTAATTAGTTATTATTTATGTTGTGCCTGCAGAGATTGTAGGCAAATATTAGGCAAAAAATACACAATCTGGACTTGAAACAAAATAGTGGCACTAGTTATATTTACCTCTTGCCCAGTTATTAAATTGCCTCTTCTCTACTCTTCATCCAAAGAGTAATTAAAAATGTAATAAATACAAATAATGCTTACTGTTTTTGTGTAAGTGGCTTTTCAAGATAGTCTGTATAGATATACACACTATGTATATAATTTAAAACACCATCCTTAACTATTATTGATATCTAAATTATTAACTTTTTAAAAAAATATTTATTTTCCCCATTTATAATTGCTTCCTTTTTGAATTTTACTCACTTAAATAATGAAGACATGCCAGGCCTTCAAAGACTTATACTATTTAATAGATGTAATAACTTAGACATTGATTTCAGTAAAAACTTAATACATATGAATAGTGTCATTGATTTCACTGGAGCTACCTGTACAAGTAGAGTTAAGAACGTGCTTAAATCTTTGCAGATTGAGAGTCCTAGTTAGTTTTCCTTTCTGGCTTTCTTGCCATTGTGTTCTCGTATTTTCTACCCTTTAGGCCAGGGATCAACAACCTATGGCTCGCGAGCCAATTATGGCTCACTAGGGAGCCAGATATGGCTCTTATGGAGCCCCAACTCAGCCCCACCAGCTCCCACCGCAGTAGGGAGCTAACATTGGTTCTACAACCTTACGGCCCCAGCTTCCTGCAGAGGGAGAAAGCCCTGAGCCTCCCCGCCGGATCGGTGTGCGGGGAATAAGTGCATGTGCTGCCATTTTCCTTCTCTCAGGACACACTTCCTGGAGGCTTTCCCTGGAAATCCTTCCTGGAGGCTTCCTTCAGGTGAATGGGAACAGCAGCAGGCCATATTACACGGTGCACGTCACACGGTGCAAAAACAAGAAAGTGCCCCCCACACCCACCCAGACACTGCACCCCCCCAACCTCCTCACTTAGCCCCCTGCTGAGATCCTGCATCTTTCACCCCCCATCCCCCTACCCCGTTCCCTGCCAGATATCTTGCCCCCAGCCCACATCTGCCCCATGGCCAAACAACCTGCTCCCTGGCCAGACCCCTGCCCCCAGATTACTCTTACTCCCTCCCCTCAGCCAGACACCCTACTCCCAGCCTGCTCCTGTACACTACCTCCCAGCCAGATCTCGCACCCTCACCCCTTCCTACACCCCACCTCCTGCCCAGATCTTGCACCCTCATCCCTCTACCATTCACTGGAAGCCCTATCCCACACATTTAGCCCCTCATTTTTGGCCCCACCCCAGAGCCTGGGGCGGGGCCACAAAATCAACTAATCCTGGAACACCATATGAGTAAATCTGGCCTTGAACCTCAGTCCTCCCTTCCCCTCTCCCCATCATGTGGCTGGAGCACCAAGGGAGTGTTTCAATTGGAGGGCCACATTAGTGGGGCCCCCCCCCTTTTTTTTGGTTGTGTGGTGTATGTATGTGAGTTTGTTTATTTATTTATTTGTTGCTTTTCACTTGTGTGATCCCTGACTGATTTTTCTGTGGGTCAGTGGTCCCCGACCCAAAAAAGGTTCCTCACTCCTGCCATAAATAAAGACAATGTTGAAACCTTTTGTGTTGGACTTAATATTTTACTTTATTTAAAAATGAAGCTGGGTCAACAAGCCTCCATTCTGGGCACAACTCCCATCTGGCCACAGCGTCATAACACTCCTGCACTCCACCACACACCAACCCTGAGCCTATCATAAACCTGAAACCCCTGCCCTGAGCCCCTTATATGCTCACATATCTAGTCCCCCGCCATAAGATTGACAAAAGACAGGCTGAATGCGTGCATGAAGCTGGATTTGACCAGTTGTGATGTCAATTATCAATAATATTAAGTTGTTTATTTTCAGTCATGGAAATGGGCATTCTTATTGACCACTTGTTCTGAATTTTGATGTAGTTTGGGTCTTTGGTTTGAAAAGGTTGCTGACCCCTGCTTTAGAGAAAAGTTTTGTTTTGTTTTTTTAGTGAAAACTAGTGAAAATCTTTCACTTTTTTTTTGTAAACTCCGCTTCTTTTTATTTAACAGTATTGGAGGTATGTTTAGATTTTAGCTTGACATTGTGAATGGGAACATATTGGCAGCCTTGGAAATTGCAGTAGCTGTTTTGAGTCAGAACAGAGCACAAAGAGTATTCCACTAATGTACCTTTACCCTGTTCCCAGTGAACAATGTGATGGATGGGTATGGAGAGCCAACTAACTCTGGGTGTCTCAGAGGTGTGGTAAAATGTGAAATTGAGAACTTTCTAATAGGAAGTGGACTAACATTCAGCAGCTCATCTCATAAAAGTGACAAGTTTAAAATACCATACTGTGAAAACTTTTAAAAAATCTTGTTATTAGTGATCATGTTGTTTGGGGGAGAAGGGATGCTTATTAATACAGGGCATTAGTAATAGGGCATGAAGCCTTTCACTTCTAAAGTAGATCACTAGTACAGTAAAACTCCATTGGTCCGGCATCTGGTGGTCCGGCACTCCTCGTGGTCCGGCACCATCAGGAATCCGGAAGTGTTCCGGGCAGCTGGACCATTGGAGCTGCTCTGCCCCCGGCTTCCCCGATTCAGCCGCTGCTGAAACTGACCAGCTGCTGAATCGGAGAAGCCGGGGGCAGAGCAGCTGGAGTGCTGCCGGTAGGTCCCGTAGCGCTGCCCCTCGGCGCTGCGGGACCAACCCGGCAGCACCCCAGCTGTCCCCGATTCAGCCGCCGCTGAAACTGACCAGCGGCTGACTCCAGGAAGCCCGAGGCAGAGCTGCTGTGCCCCGGGCTTCCCGGAGTCAGCCGCTGGTCAGTTTCAGTGGCGGCTGACTTGGGGACATCTGGGGCAGAGCAGCTGGGGTGCTGCCGGGTTGGTCCGGTAGCGCCGCCCCTTGGCATTGTGGGACCAAACCGGCAGCACCCCAGCTGCTCTGCCCCAGGCGTCCCCAAGAGCAACTGGGGTGCTGCCGGGTTGATCTTGCAGCGCCAAGGGGTGGCGCTACCGGACCAACCCGGCAGCACCCCAGATGCTCTGCCGCAGTCGTCCCGATTCAGCTGCTACTGAAACTGACCAGCAGCGGCTGAATCAGGGACGCCTGGTACAGAGCCGGACTATCGGAAGGGGGGGCTATGAGGGGTCTGGGGTGGCATCCCCCCCACACCACCCTAGACCCCTCATAGCCCCCCCCTTCTGATAGTCTGGCATATCTGATAATCTGGCCCCCGCTGGGTCCTAAAGGTGCCGGATTATCAGAAGTTTACTGTACATATCCAGCCAGGTTAGTAGTAACTGAAAGTTGTTACTATCTGGTAGCTATTCAGTGACTTATTTAAATTGCCATTCCTCAGTCCTTTCTCCTTTTGACAGTTTTAGAAGCAACACCAGATTCACTGGCTAATGAAAAGTGGACTACCCATTAATTCCTGTAGGTCAGTGGTACTCAGACCTCAGTGGTCGAGGAGCCAAATTAGCTATCATCATTATCCAAAAGATCCACATTTGTATCAGTCACAGTTGTATAATATCAAAATTACTTACCAAGTATTCTACAATTGATTAGTAACATAGCAAATGCATCCTGATTGGGTAATAACTTAGATTAATTAATAATTAAATCACACAGTGTTTTAATATCGTGTGCTTCAAAGAGCTTCAGGAGACATATTAAAGAGCCATTTGTGGGTCCCCAGCCTCAGTCTGAGTATCACTGCTCTGGGTGGTCCATGTGAGCCAGAGTATTGTTTTATTTTCATCTGTGCCATATCTCTTAAATGGATTCTTTGTTACGATCAAGCACTAAATGCACTGTTAGTTTGATCATTACAGCTGAGTTCAAATCAGTATATAAAGGTGGCTGTTCTGTAAACAATGCCATTAGAATTCATATGTAGCTGCTATATTAAGAGGGATATTTTTTCCTCTGTTCACAGCGCTGATTTATCCCCTGTGCGTTTCTGGGATGGAATAGGCTCTCCTCCAGAATCTCTTTCTGCAGGAAGTGAGGTGTATGACAGCGAGTTGAACGATCCTCACTATGACCAGAGTCTGCTGGAGAATTTGTTTTATAAAGCTCATGTAAGTGGGGGACCAGGGGAAGATGCTTAGGCCACAGTGCTACAGTAAAAGAAATTCAAAGCTTCAGATCAGCATTTTTGTAATGTAGCCTATCAAAGTTTGTCAATATATTAAAAGCTGACAAAAGAATATTATTAATAAAAGACCAGTCAAATACTCACATCGGGAAATGCCAGAATAAAGATTTCCCATGCAGCATTAATTCTTTCCCCCTTGTGAGTGTGCTTTTTGATCATCTCATTATATGAGCACGTGCTAATTTTCCCCACCCTTATTTGTTGTGGCTATTGTGTACCTTTTGTTGGCATTAATACTATAAACTTTTGTTTTTTCCAATATCTCTTTTTAGAAGTCTGATACTAGTTTAAGCGACTTCCTCAGTGAAGATGAGGATGTTACATCATCTGAAAAAGAAATCAGGACAAAAAAGCTTGTGAAAGGTGACCACAGAAACCATCAGAGATCACAAAAAACTTCTGTTTCTAACATCTGTGATCAGAAAGAGAAGGCAACAGAAATGAAATGCAGGTGAATAGTTCAGTCCCAGATTCCTTTGTGCAGTCGCCTTCAGTCATAAGTTGCCATTAGCAATCAGTGGTTCTTAGCTGGTGGGGCTCTTGTAGCCCAAGTGACACCCTTAAGGCCATACATGTAGTATTGGATGGGGCCTGTATAACAACGTAATAAATGGTAAATAGAACCACTACTTCTATTCCCACAGACTTGCACTTTTATATAGTGCAGTAGTGGCCCACCCACGACTCGCGAGCTGCAAATTGCGGCTCCTGACGGAACCGGGACAGAACTGGAACCGCTCAGGTCAATCGCTCTCACAGCTGGGCTGCTGTGAGCCGCATGCGTGCTCACGGTCCGCGCCATTCCGCACACAGCCCCCAGTGCACTATGTCATATCCTGCACATGCAAGCAACCAGCTGCTGAGCGCAGGCAGCAGCTCTGACTGCAGGTGCAGCGGCGGCGCCAGCGGCGGCTCTGGGACCAGGGCATAAGGTTAATGGGGGAGGGGGATTGGGTTAGGGAAGGCTCTGGCTCTGGGGAAGGAGGTGGGAGGGGGGTGCACACAATGTGCTGGCTGCTTAGCACTCAGGTGCCTGGAGGGAGACGTGCGGCTGTAGCAGCGGCGGCAGCTCCAGAACCCAAGAATTAGGTTAGAGTGGGAGGAAGATTGGTATTGAGCCGGTGCCTGGCTCGGCGGGAGGGGGTGTGTTGGGGGCGGGTGTGCCTGGCTAAGGGGAGGGTTAGAGCAGGGGGAGTGCTTGTGGGAGGGAAGGGGAAGAGCAGCCAGCGCACTTCCTGAGACTCGGGATGCCCAGGTACTGGCCCCAGCAGTCTCTGTCCCCTCCTGGGCAGAACCCCTTCCCCACGAGTACCCTGCCCCAGCACACTGTCCTCTGCCCCCACCAGCACAGTTGGGGCCACATTAGTGAGGCTGAGGGGGTTTTGGAGCAGTTTTTTTTTCATCTCTATTGTGTGGCCCCAATTGTCTTTTCTGTGGGTCAGTGACCCCTGACTCAAAACAGGTTCCCCATCCCTCTCATAAATAAAGACAAGGTTGAAACATTTTGTGTTTGACATAATATTTTATTTTAAAATTAAGCCTGTCCAACAAGCCCCCAATTGGGGCCAAGCCCCAATCTGGCTGCAGCATCATAACACTCTTGCACCCCGCCCCCAAACCCAAACCTGAGCCTATCATACACTGGAACCCCCTGTCCTGAGCCTCTCACATCCCCGAACTCCTGCACTCCCACATCCCCAGTCTTCTGCCACAACACTCCTGCATCATCCACACACTGCAAATCTGTTTCCTGAGCCCATCATACTCCCTGCCCTGAGCCCCTCATGCACCCCAACCCAAACTCCTGCACCTTCACAGCCACAAGCTTGCAGCTTGCTCAGCACCCCAACCCTCCACCTGACCACAACACTCTCCAGCCTGGAGGCCCCTCCCTGAGCCAGCATCCTCTTCTCTACTTCCGCCTGCACCCAAATTCTCTCCAAGAGCTTGCACCTCTCACCCCTTCCCAGTGCTTTTTTTGTGAGCCACAATTGCAGTGAAGATAGCGTTAAGACCTGGGGCAAAATTGTTAACCCCCCCCCACCCCACCCCACCCCACCCCAAAAAAAAAGCCGTGTTCTGGGACGGATGTACTAGCACCTATTTTCTCCCAGCACTGCGCTGCCTTTTTTTTTTTTTCCCTCAACAACTTTGCCCCGGGCTCTTCATGCTGTCTCCACTGGTATTGTGGCTCTTTGTCCGGAACGAGTTCGCCACCCCTGCAGTAGTGCTTTGACTAACCAGTTTGATTAAGAATTTGATGTCTATTGTATGAAAATACGACCAGCTGCTTAAAGAAATACAGTCAAGTTAAGAATCACGTTTGCAAAATAAAGAAGTATCTGCCTTTCTAATAATAAATAACACTTTGAATTACCAACTGGATAACAACTCTGATTCTGAATATTTTCATTTTCTGTACTGTTTGTTTACTATTTGCATTTCAATTAGCTTACATTATGAAGATGACTGCTTCCATTTTCATTTTTGTTAATAGCCAGTTTTACTTTGAAGTTCTTCATGCAATATTTGGGTTGCCTGCATTACAGAGGCATGAAAATCTGACTCCTTTGGAATTTAAAAACAAGGAAACAGGAAAAAAAAGAGCATGTAACATTTTTATTAACTTGTTTTTACAAAGCTAGTTCTTAACCAAATTTGAAATGAAAATGGTTTTAAACAAATGTATGGTTTTTTTACAAAACCTCCACAGAAAGTATGTTACTACAGGCTTCATAAAAATAAACATAAAGCTCAAGATACCTTGCCTAACTTACAAAAATATCTACAGCTAAACATGAAACAGATAAGGAAAAAAATAGAAATAAATGCAACTCTTAGCATAAAAGATTCTGATAGAGAGGAAATTACATCAAGTAATACTGTATTCACACTGAGTAGCTTCACTGTCAGTCTCATACACCATTTACAGCGGCACCTTTCAGAAATCCGGTTACCCAGTTTAATAATACATTAGTTGTTTTTATATCCAAATCAGTATACTTCCTTGACCTTCTAAATGCCTATACTAATTTTCCCAAATTCCCTTATCATTGGATTCTACTGGCTGAAGGTGAAATTCACGTCTGGAAATGCAACACAAAAAGCATTTGTAGCATTTAAGCCCTCAAGATGTGTTTCACATGGTATGTAAGTGGTGGAGAGACCTGTTGCTGGTCCCCTTCACACACGAGAACTTGCCCTGTGTTTGCTGCAACCTCTGCACCCTCTCATCACTATACTAGGCTCCTTGAGCCTTTTCTTGTTGCAGCGCTGAGTTGGAAAGGTGTCCTGATTTACGCAGATAGAATTGCACAGAAAGAAAACATCTGCACTTTTCTTTCTTAATGTATGTGTGATTTTTAAGTACATAACACATTTAATTTAGAAGCCACCTTCATTATCTGTGGTTTACATACTTTGAATGTAAAGGGTGAGTAGGAAACTTGTGATGAGACGTTCAGTACAGCACGAGAACAGATGTGTAAGCTCAGGTATGACGAACAATTTAAAAAAATACAATGGCAGCCTACAGTTTTCTTTTAGGGTTTTGTTGCAATGAATGTTTAAGCTGGATTTTCTGTTTTAACCCTTTTCAGCTGTTCTCCTGCTGGACCACTACCACTTTCTGACACTCGAACAGAATACGCAGAGGAAGGTCAAACCATAAACTTAAATGTTGATAGATTGGCATTGCTGGGTCGAATACACTTAGCTCGAGTCATAATTGAAAGTTTGAGAATTCCTCCTGAAAGCACCCAGTCTACACCAGGCAAGAAAAGCTTCACAGGGAAACCACCAAGACCAATGTTATCTAAAAAGCGGTAAGATTTTTTTTTCTTTTGCTGGATTTTGGAACCAGGGTTCTTCTGAATGCTGGTGTTTTATTTCAGTTGATCTTATCTCAATAGGATCCTGAGGTTTTATTCTCCTCTCCTTGTCTTAAAAAATAATACATCATAGTCTTTTAAAGAAAATACTTTAATTAAATATGCAGCATTGTTGAAGGCATGTTGCTTCCAGGTATTGGAGAGAAAAGGTGGTTGAGGAGTGCTGTGTAGGATCAAAAGTGTTTTTCTCACCAACAGAAGTTGGTCCAATAAAAGATATTATCTCACCCACCCTGTCTCATTGATAGACTTCTACAAGATCAAGATTTTTTTTTAAGGTGAAATTGTGCATTTCTCTGTGGTATTGAGGAACTGCGTGTGTGTATTGTGGGTGTTTGCAGCCTGAAAATGAAAGCAAATTTGTGAAGAATCTGTGCAGGCATTTGGATAATATGATTGCAGGATAAAGCATATAAATTGAGTTTAGTCTAGGTAATAAAGTTGTATTAATGTATAGGAAATGCATGCATGTAAGCAATCTTAACTCTGATTTAACAAATGTTGTTCTTGGATATTGAAGTAACAATTTTGTATTACATTCTGTGTTTGAAGAAGTGGGTTGTACCCACAAAAGCTCATGATACTATCTACATGTTTTGTTAGTCTTTAAGATGCTACAAGACCATTTATTGGTTTTTTAAGTTTTTCCAGTTACGGATTAACTTGGCTGCCCCCCTGAAGCATTGGAAGAATAGTTCTTTAACTGAGGCTCAGTAGCAATAGCACTCAGATAAAAGATATGCATTAAAAATCCACTAATACTGAAGGACCCGAGGACCCAAAACTTGTGGATGCTACGGCTACAAAGTTTAATCCTGATGTATATGGACTTATTAGGGGTCTATTAGCCTGGGATCTTTAATTCATTTTTTTTCATTTGTAGCACTTTCTTTGTCGAGTTCCACTTTCCAGTGGGAGTTTCCAAAAATGAAAGTGGGCAGATTTCCCTAACAACAGAAGTAATTCGGATAGCTTCAAGTAAAATCACAGGCGATGGTAAGAGGGTTTTTTTTCTTAACCTTTAATGTTGAATTCTACACCTTTTAGAGATGTATTAGCTCTTTCTTATATTTTTATTATGCTGTGTGAAAAGGAAACTCAAAATATCCTTCTGTGAACCTGTGTAAATTGCATCTAACCTAGGATATACTATTTTAAGGTTCTAGCAAGAACTCTTGACTCGGAACCTCATTCTCCACCTTCTCTGTTGATATGGTCTGAGAGGTAGTCTTTGCCTGCTGTCCTCTTGTGGGTTGGAACTTTCTTCTCTGGAGACTTCAAACATGCACACTTGTCCTGCCTACCCTCCATACAGATGAAAGATTACTCTGCTCCTGTTCAGCTTCGTGAAATGGAGCAGCCCTGACTCCAGATAAATACTCATAGCTGTCAATCTTCCTTCCAGTGGTAAAATTTCAACAGCGGTTTGTGTTCCCTATTCACTTTGGTGGAATAATGATAGAGCACTGGTGGAACTCTGATCTTGCTTTCAAAATCTACATGAGAAAAATCACACAGAAAAAGGTACTTGCCACAAGTTAGTTAATCCATGTAAGCAAAAAATGTATGCGTTTTGGGCACCCAGATACTTTGTACAATCTGATGGCCTTTGTACATTATGACTACTGCGATTTTTGTAAAGGATTTGAGGTATGTGCAGCTGTTTTAGTGGAATTATGTGATGTTCATCTTGCTATCTCAGACTGAAGAGCCCAAGTATGTCTCTCCTTCATCCTTCTCTGAAATCATAATATTGCCATTTAAAGAGTAAGGGGTAGATTTAAGCATTAACTGTCAAACAGACATGAGTAATCCAGCATTTTTCAGTGTGGAACATATCTCAGTGCTGCTGTATATAAGATATATCCATTGAATAGGCCTTTAAGAACACGCCGCAAGGCTGAAAGGGCACATGATTGTTTCATTTTCCTGAAGGAGGGGTTCAGCTTTCGGGGGGAGATGGGGACGGACAGAGTAATCTGAGCATTTGAAACAAATCAAATGTATATTTCTTTTGGATAAATGGGTACATGTAAGTAATCAAATTCATATAATCTGTTTCTATAGAAAGTCAGAGAGTAGGTTTAATTTGGTTCAGATTTTGTTATAATCATCAGTAACATTAAAAATACCATTTTCCGTCTGCCCTATTTTGTGTCCTTGATAAGTATAAAATCATAGTCCATCTTTGGAGTCTGGGACACTTCTCTTGCAGTGATCCAAAATTCTCACAGAAATTGAGCTCTCCCCCTTGCCACCATCTTATGGTGATGCCTGGATCCAGGAACTAATGAAAACCTTAGTTCTATACAAATTGGGCTTGTATTAATATAATGAGACTCTGTGGTGAAAAGGAGGACAGTGGCTTGCAGGCTCCTTCTGAAGTTGTACTTTATAGTAATTCCTGGGTTTTTGCCTGTTCAGTAAATCTTTTAGAAATCTTAGAATTCATTTTTTTTCTGTCCGCAGCCAGTGCTGATTGGCTCAGCAACTCTTACACTGCGGAAGGTTATCCAATCCGAACTGCTCACTATCAGCTATGAGCTACCTGTGGAGGGAGAGGGAGGTCAGTCACAGCTTGGACCTATAAAGGTACATAAATCCTATACAATGTTTGAGTTGAATCATCTTTTATAATTATATTTTGGTAGCTAAATATCCTTTTTTCTCTTTAACTTGGATGCTACATTGGAAAGCTGGAGGTTTGTGGATACAGTAGAGTTAGAATCCTGATATATATTTAGAAAGGGTTTGGGGAAACACCTGTAACCTTCTTAAAATCAGTTCTAATTGTAGTTCCCCTGAGTATAGTATAGAGTCATCCAGTTCAAGTGAGGGAAAGGAGGAGGACTCTACCTGTGAATTTCAACTCTATAGAACTAGGGAATCGTTTGGGAATGTAAGCAAAGGTTGGTTATTTTTGCAGGTAAGTTTGTAGGGCTTGAAAAACTCGCTGACAAGGATGAGTGGACAGATCCCCTTCTCCAGAGAGCAGGGGAAGCTATGGGGCAAAGTGGCCAGGGAACAAGAGGAATGAAGAGGCAGTGTGTATGGAGGAGTGGAAGAGAAGGGATAGACTGGGGGCGGGGGAGGAAGGTGCTGTAGATTGTTCAGATAGCAGAAAAAGAGAAGGAATGATGCCTGAGGACAGGGAGATTTAGAGACCAGTAAAATGAATCAGTGGTAAAGGAGGAAGAGACTGAAGGAATGAGAGGAAAGGAAGGAGTGAAGAAAGAGGTGACTTAAAGGGATGGAAATATTACAAAACAGAAAAATTAAACTGGATTAGTTGTTGAAAGATGAAGAAAAAGGCAAAGATGTTGTAGCTGGAGAAATAAAATAAGTGAAAGTATTGGAAGAGAGAAGGAAGAACAAATAAAAGGGAGGAATTTGTGCTAAAGTATTGTGATCAAATAATGCTATAAAATGCAGACAAAAATAATGTATAAATATCTCCAGAAAAAATTCCCAGTAGGAGGCAGTATTTTTTTTACTTTAGGTGGTTGGTGTCAAGTACATTTTTCAAGTTGTATTACTGCATAAGTTTGAAATTGTACACGTTCTTATTCATTTAGGCTGTGCATGTGTTAGAGGCGTCACTTTATTTAGCAAATCTTTCTGTAGATTTCTTGCAGTAAGGTTTAAGATTCATGATCAACACACGTCCATAAATGAGCTTTTAGGGGTCTGAAAGTTAAACGAATGCAGCTGTTGAATCAAGTATGCTATAGATTTCTGATTTGATATTGCTGGGCTCGTGCTTCATAGAGGGCCGATATTCTGATTAGATATTTTCTCCTTATATAATGCAGATATCATTGGAGCTTGCAGCAGACAACAAAGACTTTACCAGTGCCAATGCCAGATCAGCTAGTATTGTCCACCAAGCCCCAGTTTATGCCATCAGAAGTCCAGGGATTAAGTTACAAGAAGCTGACAGAAATGTTATGCATGCAAAAAGCCCTCAACTTTTGAAACAAAGCAATCAGGAATCCTTCAAGAGAACAGAAGTACCTACCACAGGGATGCTGCAGACACCACTATCTATTCCATTATCTGTGTCCCGTAACCTGATGACACAAATAAATGAATCTGAAGAGGATGGATTACTGTTGCATGTATTGTTAATGGTGCCTGATGGGAAAGATTTTGTTGCTGGAGACTCTGGAATCCATGGTCCCTGTAATGTGTATTTAAACTGTAAATTGTTCAGCACAGAGGAGGCAACAAGATCTGCTGTCATGTGGGGCACAACACAACCTGCCTTTAGCTTTTCTCAGGCAAGTCACACACCTTTTCTGTTATTCTGTCTAAATTGCATTTTGCTGTGAAGGCAAACATTTTTTCGAAGTGCAAGTTTTTACCTAAATACAGTCCGTAAGGAAGCCTCTGACTTACTCTCTGATAGATTAGAATGCTCTTGTTACTACTTTGGTCATACCACAAAACATGAAATGCAGGGGAGCGAGTCCTCGAATTGCCCAAAAGTGTAAACAAGACTTATAAAATACCAGAGGAAAGTAGGCAGGAGAGCCCATATACAATAAAGCCTGGAAAAGACGGCAACTGCTTTCTGCAGGAAGCGAAAGACATTCTTAGAATGTGGGGTCCAATGCTGTATAGTTGGAGAGTTGACTTGTTATCTTTATAGTCCTGTATTTTTGTGATCTTCCCATACTATATACGTTAGTCAGCACAAACATGAGTTAATTCAGCATTAAGGGAAAAAAGGGAAAGCCAAGAAATCCCAAAAGTTTAGACTTCTGTTGTAATATATTCAGCCACGTTTCATATACTTATCTCATTTTGAATCAATTGTTGTATCAGAAATCCCCTTTTTGTTGTTGTTGATTGGTCTCGTTTCCTTGGTTTTGTTTTCTTTAGAAATATCAGGAATGTCAAATCTGTTTTTCCCAATTTTGATTGCAGGATTTTTGGGGAGTGTTAGAGAGAGAATTGTGGGAGTCCTCAGGCTTTAATTGGAGGCATGGTTTCATTGAAAGACATCCAAGAAATTTTTATCCCAAGTTACTTCACTGTTATTTATGATAAATAGATGTAAAACCCGTAGTTCTTCCAAAGTTGCATGGCTGTGCACTTCCCATTAAGCTCCAAACCATTAGGCAAATCTCTCTCTGTTAAAACTGAATGCTCTGTATTTGACAAACAGCTTGCTCATCTGTTTAATGTAATTTGCTTCATTCACGAGTTATGCAGTAAACTCTCTATGTACTAGGTGATGCCTGTTTCACTGACTACCAGATATCTGGAGAGACTCAAGAACAATGTCATGGTTATTGAAGCCTGGAACAAGATGCGAACTCCTGGATGTGACAGACTGCTAGGACTGGTGAAGCTTCCTCTGCATCAGTTTTACATGTCATTCAAGTAAACAGGCTCTTGAAATTTTATTCTGTTTTTGACCACAGTGTGGGATATGTGATGCCCAGCAGAGGGGGAAAGAAAGGGAATTTGTGTCCTTAACAATAGCGTGCAGCTAAGTCTGCTCTGCATTGCAGAATGCAAGAGTTGAGGACCAAACTCTAAAACGTGTCCTTGGTAAACCTGGAAATGCTTTGTCACCAGTGCAAAATGTCTGATCCATATTATTGTTAAATTGTATTCTCCATTGCTACTTTGTTAAAGTAGCATCGGCATAAAGTACCTGATCCTGCAATCAGACTGATCCTTGGAGGTGGATTCAAAAGTCTGTGCCAAGCCGTCTTAAAGGGACACTACATGAGTTGTAGGAGTCATCCTCTACGTTTGTAACTTGATAATCTGCAAGACAAGCCACTGATGTTCAGTAATGTGAAATTTATGACTTTTGCTGCTTTATATCCACCATTTGCATGGCATTCTTGTGGTGCAGAAACAAGTGAAAGGTTTACCAATGAACAGCCCATAGAAATGAAGACAGTTGCAGTACTGCCCATCTAAACCAGCTTAGCTCATCCTGTTTGTAAGAAAATATGGCTGTAGCAGATCACTGTATCTGACCACTCTCAAATAGCAAGCTGTGGCTTTCATAGTTATTATTAGTTACATTGGATTAGAATAGAAATTGTTTTGTGCACTGTAACCTGTATTCACTTGTTTCAATTTTCCCTTCCCCAAACTGATTGAAATAAGCAGGTGGACTTAACCATAAGACTACTATGGAACTGTCAGTTTACATAGCACAGGAAAGTGTTTAATATACAAATACTGTCTGAATAGCTCAACTTATAGTTGTAATTGTCTCATTATCATATGGTCTTTTCTGAGCATTTTTTTCCTCTTTTTTTATTCCGGGTTTTGGTTCCTTCCTTCCTTAGTTTAATAGCAGCTTTTTATCCATCACTATCCTCCTCAAGCGATTTAAAATTTATCAAAATAAAAGACACGAGATATATTATTTTTAATTCAGATTTCTGGTTTCTGACATGAATTTGACCAGAAACAGAGGAGCAAATCCATTAGTGCTTCAGTTAAATGGAAAGTGCTTTATTATTCAGTTTAGTGAGCATTAGACACTGGGATTTATCAAGAAGTAAATGCATGTTGCTGTGTCTTCCAACTACTACCGCTAAAGACTAATTTGATTAGTCTCTAAGGTGCCATGGGACTTCTTGTTTTTTAGATACAGACTAACATGGTTCCCCGCTGTGATGCATCTTTTCCTTTTCAGTGGTTTTTTGAGCTAATAAAATAATTCACTCAGTGGTTGTTTTTGTAGTCCAGTGGCAGTATGTTGTGTTCCTAAATGGGGATCTTTAGATAGGTCCGTAGCTCTTCTTCTGCATTTGCTGGATGGCAGTAGCCGAGAGAGCACTTTACCTTATTTTCTGGAGACCATTGCTCACTAGCCAGTGAAGGTAGTCTCTCCTATCCACCAGAAAGTGGAATCAGTATAATGTGAAGTACAAAGATAATGGGCAGAATTTAATTAGGTAGAAAGGTAACTGGAGTCTCCTTATCTGTAATGGGTCATTTGTAAGACCCACGTTTTGTAAAAAATAATAGATTGGCTTGTGTCATTGCAGTGAGAGCTCTAGGTGAAACGAACTATGTGTCTAAAATGAGATACATTAGTGACTTGTTTTGATACCTGTTTTCTTCTCTCCAGAGACACCAAGATTTCTCGCCTGCTGCTTCAGGCTCATTATCCAGTGGTTGCAGTGGACAGCTACATGCCCGTGATAGATGTTTTTACAGGCAGTAAAAATGGGAGCCTCAGGGTCATTCTGGCAATGGGTTCAGCTGATCAAATAGTTGCACTGCAGAGACTGAAAAATGAAGACGGAGCTGTACCTCCCATCATGAAGCGGCCTCCCCACTCTCTGGATCCTCTCCCTGCGAGTCCCGCAATGGTATGCTCCCATAACTATTGTTTTGGCTTTTAGAGACTTGTTACAAGAAATCTCACCTTGGTCAGTTTATCTTTGATAAACCAGGAGTCCCTGATCTTTATTTTTTCAGAGCCCATTTTACAGTAGATTGTCATGTTGTCACCCCTCATTTCAAGCACCCAAAACTTTCAATTGCTGTATCTCTACTTTACTTTTTTTTCTTATCTTTTCTTTCCTCCCCTTTTTTCTGTCTCCATTCCCTTTTATTCCCTTCTCATAGTTTTTTTATTCTTTGATTTTTTTTAAATGTATTACTTTCCCCACTCTCACACTACCATCAATCTTATTCTGTGTTCACTGGTCTTTAGGACCTGAATATGTACTTTGGCCGGTGAGCTGTGTGGTGAGAAGAGACACTTGCAACTTGAGCTGGGGAACTGCTCTTTTGAGCCTGTAACCCTGTATGTATGATATGACGCTCTGCCAAGCTGTTTCTCAATGTTTTTTTATAAAGTACCCCCTTTTAAAAAAAAAAAAAAAAATTATAAGTACCCCCAGTACTACCTGCAGTTTTCAAACACACACAATTTTTTTTCTACCATTGCAACGCATTTGTTTAATCAACTTAATCGTAGCCGGGTGAGCAATGAAATGTTTGGGTGTAAAAAGTACAAAAATAATAAAGTGCTGTAAAACTTAAAACCAAAAATTCATTTTTTTCCAAATTTCAGTTGTGTTGAAGTACACCTCAGACTTCTCTCGAGTACTTGTGAGGGTACTCGTACCATTGATTGACAAACGCTGTTATAGACCATGTTCCTGAGGAACAGGGAGAGAAGGTGGACTTAAAGAAGCTGCCCACAATAGAATGTTTAAAGTGGAAAACATTGCCTATTTAGGGTCATATATAGCCTGTCCCTCCACACCACTGCTAACCCTCTCCTGCATCCCCATTGCTCCCTTTTCTAGAGTAGAATTGGCTATAATGCCCATCGTTATAATTATGGCCTTATCAAATTGTCGGCTATGAATAATGTGTCATGGACCATTGAAATCTGCTCTTGTGTGCTTTTACCCCGTATTATGCAGATATCACAAGGAAGACCAGAGTTTTTCAGATTGGGCTGAACCAAAAGCGAGTTTCAAAGTTATTTTAGGGTGGGTGACAGTATCACCACCTGCTCTTCTCTGTTGCCTTCAGAGCTGAGTGACCAAAAAGTGGTTGCCAGTTGGTCAAACTCTCATCCTTACTTCTAAGTGGCATTGCCTTCAGAGATCAGCCGCAGTGCAGAAGTAAAGGGAGAAGTCCTCCTTTCTCCCCCAAAATAACCTTGTGGCCGCCCAACTTCTTTTTGTGTCAGGATCTCTACAATTACACCACTATGAAATTTCAGATTTAAGTAGCTGGAATCATGAAATTTATGATTTTTAAAATCTTATAACCATGAATTGACCAAAACAGATCATGAATTTGTTAGGAGCCTAATTACAACATCTAAGCCCTTACCCTCTACACTATGTGCACCTATCACTAGTCTGGTATTCTCCCGGGGGGACTGACCCCTGAGTTTGGGAAAGACTTGTATGGACAGTTGGAGTTGGAGTGCATGGTGTTACTAATCTAAACAAAAATTGTTACCATGTTTTAAACGTTTATATAAACTATAGAGGAAATGACTGAGATAATTTCAGTGTCAGGGTGATGAACAGTTCTGAGCACTTGGGTGGCCTTCCAGGAGAGAGTCAAATGCCACTCAGCTCATTAGCAGAGAGCCCGCAGCCGGAGCATGTGTTTCTACTGGTGTTTCTACATGCCTTGGTGCACTTAGCAAAATGTATCCAGCACATGGATGGAAAAAATTAGAGGGTGATGAATCTAATTTTCTCCCTTTCTTTAAGAATGTAGCTCTTGTACGCTATCACCTGAGGTGCTGCTCTTGTTTACAGGGATTCCCTTTATCTTATTTAGCACCTGGAGAGAGAAGAGGAAGGACTGATTGAGCATGTGTTTGAAATCCATGTGGAAAATGTTAAAGGGCTCACTCCCCTACAGTCCACAGTTTGGGGAGAAGCTGACTGTTATGTGCAGTACTATTTTCCAGTTCAGGAGCCTGACACCAGTACTTTACAAGGGACCAAATTATATGAAAATGGTAAGTTTAGTTTATGATAGGATCTTGTTTAGAGCATTGCTTTAGCCACTGTAATCTGGGAGGCTTCTTGGGGCACCACTGAAAGGGCCAAATCAGGGCAAATTGCTCAGAGCGGGGCTACTTACAGCTCAAGATTGGGAGTCCTCTACTATAAGGCACACCAAACCAGTCAAAGAGCACTTCTCTTTGCAACACTGGCTAACCAGAAACAACACAAACAATCCCCTTAGACGCTCCAATTTTTCTGTGCCACTACCTGTTCCACTCCTTATACGGATGAGAGGTTATGAAAACCAATCTCACCAAATCAGAACAGGTTCTTCTGATCCCAAAGGACCAACCATATTCCCAGGTCAATGTATAACTCGGATCTTACCCAAAAGAGTGCACTGTACTAATTTTTGCAACAAGATGGAATAATCCACTGTCTTAAATCAGATCTCTGGAATACATCCTCCGTTAGAATGGGTCATCAGTCCTTTCAAGCTCAGGTCATAGCAAAAATGCAAAGGTGATGACCCAGAAGACAAAATGGAGGAGCCCTCTTTATACCCTTGGCAATGTGAGGGGATCCCCATTATTCTTACTGTGTGAAAGTATGTCCCAAAATGGAGTTTGTCACATGAGCAAGTCACCTGTCCATGTTTGACTTAGTCCTTTTTTGGTAGCAGCTATTGCTTATGTGCTGATCTGAACATACACAGCAGAGCTCATCAGATGTGTATTGTCAGTGAAGTACTATTCACTTGTCTAGCAGCTCTTTCACAATAGGTTGACAAGCTTGTGGATGTCTCCCAGAAACAAACGTGAAATACAAGTACCAATACTCATAATTTCAAATACAAAAATCATACAAGCATATGAATTGTATAAATAGAATCAGCAAATGATAAGCTTTTTATAGACATCCTATTTGGCACACTTAGTACAAGATTTGGTGCAAACATATAACAGTGGTTGCAATAATGATTTGTATGTTCATGTTACAATCCAATAATATCACACGGGTGTTGTTTGTTTCTTTTCCTGCTGCCCAGATAAATTGTTTGTACCTCTGGGCTTCTCTGATATGGCAACAGAAAGCCAGCATACACTAAACTTTGGGTTAAATCAACAAACTAAAAGCTGCACCCATTGATTTTCAATAAAGGGTATGGACTTAGCACCGTTTATCTAAAGATCCAAAAGTGCTTTATAAACTTAGATCCCCGTCCTGAAAAGATATAAGCATGTGTTTAACTTTACACTTTGTGAGTAATCCATAGATTTCAATGGAGACTTCACATGTATAAGACTCTGAAGGGAAAAAAATCTATACAAACTTACAAACTTTATATAGGGCTTATTTCAGCCATTGCAGGAGTCAAATATGACACTTGCTTTAATTGTAATATTATACAAAGTTTTGGGACTGAATGATATATGCCGCTGAAACTGCAGGGGGATTTTAAGGATATATACTTTGTGAAGGGGGAATTGGGACAGGACATCTGGGCTAGTCTCTGTTGTGAAAAGTGCAGTGGGCTAAGTGCAGGGGGCTATTGCTTCTGGCAGTCAGAGTTTTGAGGTTGTGAGTGCTTTGAACCTCTGATTTTATATTTCCTCCAAAAGACAGCGCTTCCAGCAGCATACTGAAGAACAATTGCTGTGGAAATAGTTCAGTGCTGCTTTTGAATTACCAGCACTACATTCTATAGCATCTTGGTGTTTCTCTGAGGCCTTCATGGGGACAGAGTTTGGACAGTGAGCTTTCAGGCCAAAATCACATTAGATTGTTTTCAGATTAAAATTTGAGTATATCCATTGTTCCTTGGATATATAAAGTTGAGATCAAATGTTTAACTGGGTTTGTTTGACTTTGTAGGCATTAAGTTAAAGCCTTTCCGCTCAGCGACTACTTTGTGTGTCCCTGATCCCATTTTTAATGATGAGCAGCATCATTCCTTGTTGGTACCTGCTGACGTCCCAGTACAGAGGCTGCTTCTCAGTGCATTTTCTTCACAAGGATTAGCAGCAGGAGGAGGAATCCAGTTTGAAATCTGGTGCAGGTACAGAATAAAGATCCATTTCCTCACAGATCAGAAAACAATGAGACTGGAGGAGTGATTAACAGTGAAAATCTCTTGCCACGTAATAAATTAGTGGTGTCATTATGGAATATGCATTTTACTCCTCTGAAAGTGCTTTTAGAGTCAGATTTTTTTAACTTATTTTTTCCAGAGAGGCCAATCACCTGACTTGCTTTGATTGCACAGGGAAATTGTACTTTAAAACTGTTCATAGCCAATAACTACTACATCTTAGAATCATAGAATCATAGGACTGGAAGAGACCTCGAGAGGTCATCGAGTCCAGCCCCCTGCCCTCAAGGCAGGACCAAGCTCCGTCTACACCATCCCTGACAGATGTCTATCTAACCTGTTCTTAAATATCTCCAGAGAGGGAGATTCCACCACCTCCCTTGGCAATTTATTCCAATATTTGACCACCCTGACAGTTAGGAATTTTTTCCTAATGTCCAATCTAAACCTCCTTTACTGCACTTTAAGCTCATTACTCCTTGTCCTGTCCTCAGAAACCAAGAGGAACAAATTTTCTCCTTCCTCCTTGTGACACCCTTTTAGGTATTTGAAAACCGCTATCATGTCCCCCCTTAATCTTCTTTTTTCCAAACTAAACAAGCCCAGTTCATGAAGCCTGGCTTCATAGGTCATGTTCTCTAGACCTTTAATCATTCTTGTCACTCTTCTCTGTGCCCTTTCCAATTTCTCCACATCTTTCTTGAAATGTGGCGCCCAGAACTGGACACAGTACTCCAGCTGAGGCCTAACTAGTGCAGAGTAGAGTGGCAGAATTACTTTAAGAGTTTTGCTTACAACACACCTGTTGATACAACCTAGAACCATATTTGCTTTTTTTGCAACAGCATCACACTGTTGACTCATATTCAACTTGTGGTCCACTATGACCCCTAGATCCCTTTCCGCCATGCTCCTTCCTAGATAGTCGCTTCCCATCTTGTATGTATGAACCTGATTGTTCCTTCCTAAGTGGAGCACTTTGCATTTCTCTTTATTAAACTTCATCCTGTTTACCTCTGACCATTTCTCTAACTTGCTAAGGTCATCTTGAATTATGTCCCTATCCTCCAAAGAAGTTGCAACCCCACCCAGTTTGGTATCATCTGCAAATTTAATAAGCGTACTCTCTATCCCAATATCTACATCATTGATGAAGATATTGAACAGTACGGGTCCCAAAACAGACCCTTGCGGAACTCCACTTGTTATCCCTTTCCAGCAGGATTTAGCACCGTTAACAACAACTCTCTGACTACGGTTATCCAGCCAATTATGCACCCACCTTATTGTGGTCCTATCCAAGTTATATTTGCCTAGTTTATCAATAAGAATATCATGCGAGACCGTATCAAATGCCTTACTAAAGTCTAGGTATATGACATCCACCGCTTCTCCCTTATCCACAAGGCTTGTTATCCTATCAAAGAAGGTATCAGATTAGTTTGGCATGACTTGTTCTTCACAAACCCATGCTGGCTATTCCCTATCACTTTATTACCTTCCAAGTGTTTGCATATGATTTCCTTAATTACCTGCTCCGTTATCTTCCCTGGGACAGACGTTAAACTGACCGGTCTGTAGTTTCCTGGGTTGTTCTTATTCCCCTTTTTATAGATGGGCACAATATTTGCCCTTTTCCAGTCTTCTGGAATCTCCCCTGTCTTCCATGATTTTTCAAAGATCATAGCTAAAGGCTCAGATACCTCCTCTATCAGCTCCTTGAGTATCCTGGGATGCATTTCATCAGGACCTGGTGACTTGCTGACATCTAACTTTCCTAAGTGATTTTTAACTTGTTCTTTGTGTATCCTATCTTCTAAACTTACCCTCTCTCTGCTTGTATTCACTACGTTAGGCACACCTCCAGACTTCTCGGTGAAGACCGAAACAAAGAAGTCATTGAGCATCTCCGCCATTTCCAAGTTTCCTGTTACTGCTTCTCCCTCCTCACTTACTGCTTCTCCCTCCTCACTTGACCAACATGTCATGATTTATGGCTCTTTGTATCTTGCACAGGTACTATTACCCTAATGTCAGAGATCAGATGGTTGCAAAAGGGACCTTGCCATTGTCACGCTTGTGTGCCATGGTAACAATGCAACACCGTGAAGAAGTAGGGATACAGACCTTTACTCTCCCTTTAGTTCCAAGAACTGATTGCTCAGAAGAACTCCATCCACGATCCTCAGGTAAGTGAAGACATTCTTTTCTTTTAAAGGGTGAAGCGTGTGTATACACTTTAAGGAGAATAAGAGAAACTCACATTTATTAAAGACTAATAATAATCCAGCATGTTGGTCTTAACAATCAAGATAGTTGCTCAAGATCATTAAGACCAAAGCAAACTGTGAAGAGTTTCAAAAAGATCTCCCCAAACTAAATGAATGGGCAACAAACTGGCAAATGAAATGTAATGTTGATATATGTAAAGTAATGCACATTGGAATAAATAATCCCAACTATATGTACAGTATGATGGGGACTAATTTAGTAAACTTAATAATTTAGTAATTTAATAAACTACTCAGAGATCTTGGAGTAATTTTGGATAGTTCTCTGAAAATATCCACTCAGTGTGCAGCGGCAGTTAAAAAGGCAAATAGAACTTTAGGAGTTATTAAAAAAGGGATAGAGAATAAGACGGAGAATATCTTATTGCCTCTGTATAAAACCATGGTACACTTGCATCTTAAATACTACGTACAGATGTGGTCACCTCATCTCAAAAAAGATATATTGGCATTGGAAAAGGTTCAGAAAAGGGCAACAAAAATTATTAGGGGTTTGGAACGGGTCCCATATAAAGAGAGTTAAAAAAGACTTAGACTTTTCATCTTAGAAAAGAGGAGACTAAGGGGGGATATGATATGATATATGATAAGATAGATAGATAGAAAGATAGATAGAATCATGACTGTTGTGGAAAAAGTGAATAAGGAAAAGTTATTTACTTATTCCCACAATGTAAGAACTAGGGGTCACCAAATTATATTAATAGGCAGCAGATTTAAAACAAACAAAAGGAAGTTTTTCTTCATGCAGTGCATAGTCAACCTGTGAAACTCCTTCCCAGTGGATGTTGTGAAGACTAGGACTTCAACAGGGTTCATGGAGGTTAGGTCGATCAATGGCTATTAGTCAGAATGGGTAGGAATGGTGTCCCTAACATCTATTTGTCTGAAAATGAATGACAGAAAAGGGATCATGTGATGATTACCTGTTGTGTTCCCTCCCTCTGGGGTATCTGGTATTGGCCACTGTCAGCAGACAGGATACTGGGCTAGATGGATTTTCGATCTGACCCAGAATAGCCGTTCTTATGTTCTAATGTAATCCGTCAAAACTCACCATTGGAAATCAATGACAAAATTTCCACTGACTTCTGTGGGAGTAGAGTTAGGCTCACATTGTATTTAGGGGAAAACTGAATGAGCCATCCCTAGGCCTACCACATCTCACTGCCACATGAGAATCCCTGGTTTGGGGTAGAGATGTGAATGACTGGTTGACTATCCAATAAGAAAATGCTTATTGGATAGTCGACTAGTCGCTTCCCCTCCTGCTTGCTGCCTCTATCAAAAAGAGGCAGCAAGTGTGGGGGGAGGGAAGGAAGAGGAAGTACTTCAAAGCGGCAGCGCTGCGTGGAGCCAGGGGTCTGCCACTTTGAAACACTATGAAACCCTCACTGACCTCGGTTCTCCATGCAGCACTGTCGCTTTGAAACGCTGTGGGCATTGACTATTGCATTAACTATTCAATTAGCCAGTTAATTGAAATTTTACATCCCTGGTTTGGGGGGTCTCACTTCTCAGACCAGAAGAGGCTCAGGGAAGTGAAGCCTCTAAGCAATATGCTTAGTCCTCAGAGTGGGAAGGAACCTGTTCACCCTGTAGTGGTTTGTTTTTTTTCCAGATGATACAAAAGTGGACCTGAAGAGGCTTTCAGAGAAATCTGTTTAGGGTTCCTCAGTCAGAATAAGGTGATTGTGATATGAGTCAGAAAGGAATAAAAGACGAATTCTTGGAGGGAGAGACCAAGAAAAAAACCCAGAGGCTCACTGGTATGATGGAGTGAGCTTGTTGCAGATAGAACATTTACTTTGCATTGGCAAAAGGGAATCTGTTAACTTTGAGAATATTGTAGATGCTAAAATCTTCAGAGAATTTTATATTTCATTTTATTCCCAGATTCTGTAAATAACTAATATACCAAGATACTGTGATTATGTAAATGAGGATATAATCTTAACTTTAATATATAGATTTGAAGATCATCTCGATTAACCTTCTGCATAACACAGGTCACAGAATTTCATGCAGTAACTCCTGTATCAAGGCAGTAAGGTGGTTGAACAAAAATACATCTAAACTTTCACTCCTGATTTTTTTTTTAATTCTTAACTGTACAACGATAATGTTGCCTCTTTAGAGATTTTTTTGTATGAAATCGTTTGCTTTCATTAATAGAAAACATCGTGGTTAACCGGAGCTGTAATTTAAAAAACCCCCAGAATGTTTATTTTTTTTTGTTTTGTTTTAAATTCAGGCTTGCTTGATGTGAGTGTGAGATATAAGCGTTCACTAAAACCAGCAGAGGGAGCGATAGCTTCTCGAGTCATTTCTATTTCTGTACAAATACACAGAGCAGCTGGTTTGCAAGCAGCAGCCAGGTAAGATCTACAGTAATTCGAAGACAAAGATTTTCTCTTAACATAACTTTGGTGGCAGGGGACAGCGTGCCATAGTGGTGGAAAACAACTGTAACTTGTTAACCTTTCATCTATTGAGATCGATTCAAATCTTTTTCACTTAAAAAGGACTAGAAGGAATTTTGTACAATACCTGCCCATAACAGATGTGTCTCTAGCTATTGCCTTTGGTCTCCTGCTTTACTGAGCAGAACTAAGTTCAGCCACATTTCTTCCAGTATAAAAGATTTTGTATTAAAGGGAAAAGATACTGTGCCAATTTGTGCTTTGGGTCCTCTTGTCAGTGATTGGGATTTTGCATGACCGCAAATAAGCTAAATCAACTAAACATTCCTTTTAAAGGAATCTTACACTGAGAGCTAAATGGCTTGAAGGTTAGTCTTGGCAGGCAAGTTTAGTGCATTAAAGAAGGAAAGGTTAAAACTAGGGATGTGATCATGCACCCGTATTCACAGTTAACCGATGAGCCTGGGATCATCAGTTAACCCTCATTGTTACATGCAGAACAGGCCAAAGGACATTGCTCAGGAATGCTGGGAAGCACTCCTCTCTTTAAAGGGCTGATCACCTGTTTTAACTAGGGATGGTAAAATGCATTTCTTTTTGTAAACATGTAACTGCTGAAAAATCATTTACACCCGGGAGGGGGGGAGGCAGGAGTGGTGCATGTGGGGAGTGGACTCCCTACATGTGCTGGCTCCTGCAGAGCTGCTGCCCCTCTCCCTCGCTGCTGCCTTCCGGGGCACTGCTCCCTGCGAGCACCACTCCCACTTCTCTTCCTTCCCCCGTGCGCAAATGACTTTTCAATGGTCACATATTTACCAAAATAAACACGTTAACATCGCTAGTTAAAACAGAGGCGATCAGCCCTTTAAAGACTAGTGTGGATCTCAGTACTCCTGAGCAACATCCTTTGGCCTATTCTCTGAGCAGTATTGATGGGCTCCAGGTCCTGGTCCAGCTTCAGCCTTCCTCAATCAGACACTGATTCAGTGCTATGAAGTCAATGGACAGACTCCCTTTGACTCTAGTTAGTGTTGAATCAGCTAATCAAAGTCTAAAAAGAGTTTTGGTTCTGCTCTTTGCTTCTTTCTGGAGCAGCTGCTCTGAGGAGCATTCCTGCTGCCTTTACAAAAGAGGATGTTTTAGTAGCCCTGGCACCTGATTTTCAGAGTTACTGAGCACCTGCATTTCCTGCTGTAGTCACTGGTGCAAGGAGTAGTAAGGGCACTAGTATAGCCAGACCACAGCAGGTTTGGTCATCATTTCATTACTGATTGTAGGAGGTCTAGGGCAAAAAATGGGCTGAAAATTGTCAACAGCCAGTCTATACTAGAATCCCTGTGTTTACTAGCACTGATGGATCTACTGCAGGGCTAGATCAAGTATGAGAGATTCCCTGAAAGTTTCTGTGTAGGCAAGACCTGAAATCGAATCCACTGTCTTGTTCACACCATTGTACAGCTAAAGGTTAAAAACCCCTTCATTTTGGTGGCGTACACATATTTCTAACACCGTTACTTGTAAGCACGCCTGGTGTGTGACCTCTTTTTTTCCTTATTACATGAAGAGCTGTGGCGGAAAAGAACCCTTCACTCCAGTCCACTGCAGAAGTGGGAGTTAATGCCTATGTGTCCATGCACCTCTCCTTCTTACCTGAGGAGAAGAAGCGCACCACCCGAGCCGTGGCTCGCACCTTCTGCCCAGAGTTTGACCACCACACTGAGTTCTCTTGTAACCTCATCATCCAGAGAAGTAGCGGAGAAACCTGTTGTTTGGGGGAGCTCTTGCAGTCTGCACAGATAGTCTTCTGCATCTACCACCAGAACATCAAGTCAGGTAAAAAAAAAAAAAAAAAGTAGGAATCCTGTGTGGCTATTGCTAAGGGTGTTATTGACACACTAGCCAATTAGCCCGTCATAAGATGGGATTTTCAGGTCTCTCCTCCACGTCGGTCTTCTCTCCTGAGCCTCCGGTTTCTCGCTCCGTCTCTCACTCTCTCTCTCTCCCTCCCTCTCCTCCTCCTACTGCCTCCCACCCCCCCTCTCTCAGCTCTCCTCTGCCTCCTGCCTCTCTCTCTGTCACTTCTCCTCCTCCTCCTCCTGCCTCTCACTCGGGGGACCGCAGAGCCCAAATGGCCATTTGGGCTGTGCACTCCCTGTGTTGCATGGGGGGTGCGGAGCCCAAACGGTCGCTTGCGCCACTTGCTCCCCCGCAGCGGCCTGGCTGAGCGGCGCAGAAGTCAGCCGAGCGCCACAGTGGGAGGCGAAGGGGGGCGGGGCGGTGATGTTCATGGGCAGGGGGTGGGGCCTGGAGCCACTGTCACGCCGCACGTCACCGCCCCGCTCCCCTTCGCCTCCCACCATGGCACTTGGCTGACTTCTGCGCCACTCAGCCGGGCCACTGCTGGGGAGCAAGCAGTGCAAGCGGCTGTTTGGGCCCCGCGCTCCCCATGCAGCACTGACCGTCCAGAGGGAACAGCCAGCATTTCAGCAACAGCGCCACCCAGAGGGAACAGCCAGCATTTCAGGCAGCAGCGCCGCCCAGAGGGAACAGCCAGCATTTCGGCGTTACAGACTCTCAGACACTGGGCTACTATATATATGATTAGCTTCTCAGGTATAGGACATAAAGTGAATATTCAGTATAACTTAAATTTAGGTAAATGTAATGATTCCTGTTCTACTTCAGCCAAGACCTTGGGGCCGCGGCTAGTATTTCAGTCAGTGATCACAAGTGATCAGGATGTCAATTTTACACCTCATCCAAAAGATAGTAATACTGTAATGATGCTACTCTTCATTTATATAGCACCTTTCATATGAGGATTTCAAGACACGTTAGAAAGGCATATGAGTCTTATTACCCCGTATTGAAGGAAGCACTCAACTTTTGTGAGTGCCCCCTTGGGCCAAGTGTGTGTGTGCCTGCACCCTCTCAGTTCTAAAAGACTTTACACAAAACCCTTTCCAAGGTACACATTTAACAGGGTCCCATCTCAGTGCCCTTTCTAGTGTCTCTGAGTTTGTTCCCTCAGTCTGTTCCCCACTCTGATTGAGAGTGATGCCTCCAGGGCTTCCCCTCCTGGAGACAGCTTCCTCGCCTTACCTCACAGCTTTATCTCAGAATCCCATCTTAGTTCACTAGTCTCCAATGAGCTCGCCACTCGGAGCTGTCCTGTCCGTAGTGCTGCTGCTCTCCCAACTAATCAGTTACCCAGTCTTCATACCTTGAAGTCTCCAAAAAACAGGACTGTGTAGCACTTTAAAGACTAACAAGATGGTTTAATAGGTGATGATCTTTTGTGGGCCAGACCCACTTCCTCACCATCAGTCTTAGCCTGGATCATTCTACACGAGAGATCCATTTCCTGGACATCACAGTACAAATCAGCAATGGAAAATTAGGTACCACTCTCTACAGAAAACCCACTGACTCATACAGTTACCTACATGCTTCCAGCTCCAATCCAGAACACACCATATGATCCATCATCTATATCCAAGCCCTTCGATACAACCGCATCTTCTCTAATCCCACTGACAGAGACAAGAAACTTCAGGATCTCTACCAAGCATTTATAAAGCTCAACTACCCACCCAGAGAAATAAAAAAGCAAATTGAAAGAGCCAGACGAATACCTAGAAACCAACTACTTCAAGACAGACCCAAGAAAACCAACAATAGAACACCACTTGTCATCACCTACTGCTCCCAACTTAAACCTGTCCAACACATTATCAATAAACTACAGCCTATATTGGAACAGGATACTAAACTCTGAGAGGCTTTGGGAGACAGACCCATAGTGTCCTATAGACAACCACCTAACCAAGATGATTCTTACCAACAACCACAGGACTTACCACACTAATACCAACCCTGGTACCTTCCCTTGCAACAAACCCCGTTGCCAGCTTTGTCCACATATTCACTCTGCTGATACCATTATTGGACCTAACCAAGTGAGTTATAAGATCAAGAACACATATTTCTGCGCATCCAGAAATATAATTTATGCAATCATGTGCCGAAAGTGTGTCTGTCTGCTATGTACATTGGACAAACGTCTCAGACACTTCGCCAAAGGATCAGTGCACACAAAACAGATATCAGACAGGATCACAAAGAAAAAACAGTTTCTTGCCATTTCAACCAGAAAGGACACTGTCTCAACGACTTGATTACCTGCATCCTGCTTCAAAGACCTTTTAAGACTTCACTTGAAAGAGAATCCTCTGAACTGTCATTCATGCTTAAATTCGACACTTTACACTCAAATTTGAATAAAGACGCTAATTATCTTACCCATTACAAAGATAGCTTCCCCAATTATCACCTCTAATATCATTAGCTCACAGACATTTACCTCCCCCTCTTCCCCCCTTCTATCTCCCTTCTGTTCTGAAATTTGATTTGTCCTTTTCATATGTGTTCATTTTTTTTAATTGTATCCTTTGGTATATATGGTTGTGACAATTTTCGTCCACTATTTGATCTGAGGAAGTGGGTCTGGCCCACGAAAGCTCATCACCTATTAAACCATCTTGTTAGTCTTTAAAGTGCTACACAGTCCTGTTTTTTGTTTCAGCTACACCAGACTAACACGGCTACATTTCTATCACTATTGAAGTCTCCAGAGACACTTGCTGCTGCTCTGTTCCCCATCTCCTTTTATAGGGCCTTCCTGGCCACTGATTAGCTGCTTCCTTTGTAGCTACTGTAGCCTACTTGGAGGACTTCTCTATAGTCTCTCTGGGGCAGGCTGTGACAAGGCCTCAAGCCTCCAGCAGGAGGCTTTGGAGTCTAGTCCACCCCATCATACTCCCATTTTATAGATGAGGAAATAACAGAAGAAAATTAAGTGACTTGCTTAATCCTGCAATATTACCTCACCCAGTTGTGTGTCTAATATTCTTGGACCAACACCACTACAACAGTGCTGCATTCCCCTCGAAACAACAGTACAGTATTATTTCTTGCAGTCCTGTGGGTTTCCCCTGGAGGTCTTCTACTGAATTAATGACCTTGCCTGAACTTGATTATATTGAAATGTGATGAGATGGCAGCCTGAAATGGTAACTTTTTGTAAAGAAGGTTACAGATTATTTCTAAAGGAGGAAGATATGTTTCCAAAGCAATATTAAGTATAGTGCATTAATTGATTTCCCTCTAATTGCATTAACACACTAGTATCTTAAAAATAGTATGCAATTGTAGGATGGTAACTTTTACTGTTGCCTCGTATCTTTAAGCTTTTTCTAGCATGTTGTAGACTATTCTAGTAATACAATTTAATTAAAGATGTCAGCCTTCAGTGATAGGTAAAAAAGCAACTGTTAGTATGAGTTAGCTACTCATTTACTCTGTGGACAGTACTATACCTCTTTCATGCTTATTTTAGTGCATGTTGGTAGTGGAAGTACTTTCTAGAACAGGGTGGACAAAATCAAGAGTAGGGGCCAGATCTGGTCCACCAAGCATTTTTCTCCGGCCCACCCAACTGATTAATGGAGCATGCAGACTCACAGCTAGCAGCATGTGTTTAGCTGCCCCTACCTCATTTTGCTCTGTCCTGCAGCTGAGCTGCTCCCAGGATTCTCCTGCTACCTATGCAGAAGGGAGTGAGGGGAAGATAGAGGGGAATGCTGAAGTCTGTGTGTCCCCCTGTCCCTGTCTCTTCAGAGCAAGGATTGGAGAAAGGGAAACACACAGCAGAGCTGCTCCAATCTGAAGCATGAAAGGTAAGCAATTCAGAGGAGAGCCTGTCTTTAGAGGCAGTACCTGTTTCCAAGATGTCAATGCTCGTTCTCCCTCCCCACCCACCCACCAGGGAGAGAACAGAGCAGGCCAGCTTTCCCTGTCTTAAAGAAACAGAGCATGGCTTCTCTCAGAAACTTACCTAGCAGCAGCCAGCACACACACTCTGTGCCATTGTCACACACATCCAGTCTGTGCCATGCTCTCTGTGCCACACTCACTCAATCGGTCTAACGAAGTCTGTCTCTCACACACAGTGTCTATTTGGGTATGTCTACACTACCACCCTAGTTCAAACTAGGGTGGTAGTGTAGACATACCCTTTCTCATTCACTGTAGCCCTCAACCCCACCCCTTTCAGAGGCAGAGTCAAGTCATGACCAAGAACCAAAATTCATGACATAAGAACATAAGACCTTAGATCTCTAGTAACAAAATTATATCACAAGGAGGAGAGAGAAAAATTGTTCTTCCTGGCCTCTGAGGATAGAACGAGAAGCAATGGGCTTAAGCTGCAGCAAGGGAGGTTTAGGTTGGATATTAGGAAAAAGTTCCTAACTGTCAGGGTGGTAAAACACTGGAATAAATTGCCTAGGGAGGTTGTGGAATCTCCATCTCTGGAGATATTTAAGAGTAGGTTAGATAAATGTCTATCAGGGATGGTCTAGACAGTACTAGGTCCTGCCATGAGGGCAGGGGACTGGACTTGATGACCTCTCTCTCGAGGTCCCTTCCAGTCCTAGTATTCTATGATTCTGTGATATAGCCTGATATACTTTATGAATTACTTGTGTGTGTTAAATCAACCCCAACTTGATGTGTTTGGATATCTTTGATTTTGATTCTGCAGCCACTGGTTCAATGAAAACTCAAAAATCAAGAGACTACCTGCTTGGAACAGTCAGGGTTCCGACCAAAGACCTGTTGATCAAAAGATCAGGTAAAGTGGAAATGCCACATTACTGACATGACCCATATAAGCAGTACTTTAGCAGTAACATACTGCATTGCTTATGCAGGTTATAGATTTGGCTTCCTATTTTCTGAAGCCAAAGTTCTCTGATAAGCATTAGTTTTTTTTAATTAAAGATTCCTTATTAAATCACATTTGTCTGAAGTTCATTGGAGATCACTTGTTGGGGTATGATATGTATAGTAGCTGATCTGCTAGGTTTCCCATGTGAAACAGAGACTCATTCTTGATGTTGGGAATAGCTCTTATATTAGACTATGAATGCATGTTCTACCACTCTTAGTGCAGTACTGATGAGAGAGGAGCCAGTCTGCCTTTCCAAATAGTGGTCCTGGAATAATGATCAGGGAAAGAGAAAATCCCTTTTCTTACATGTATTTCTCAAAGATGGAATAAGTGAGTCTGATAACTGTCTTTTGTTCTGTTGAAGGTATTACGGGATGGTACTCAGTAACCTTACCTGAGGAATTGATGCCTTCTCATTGCACAAACATCATGGAGACCATTGTAGGAGGTCTGGAGCTTTCTATTACTTTTGCTCATCATGATGACAGAGAACGAGTTGTGGAGGCTGCTAAGCTTTTAGGCTGGAATCAAGAGGAAAACCATGAAGACAGTATGGATGATGATGATGATTGGTATCAGAGCAAAAATCCTGCAACTGTGACCATTTCTACCCCCAGAGTGTGGCTACCAGTGCATTGTATACTACTTGCAGGCCAGACCCACATAAATAAAAGTACTTACAGCTATCTCCGATATAAATTGTATGATCAAGAAGCCATTTGGACTTCACTTCAGAGGCCTAAGTTAACTGAAGATGAAAAACATGTTACAGTGATGTACAAGAAAACAAAAGAGGTGAAACTTACAAGGAACCAGGCACTGTTGTGGTACTTCAGAGAGGAGAAGCTAGAAATCCAAGTGTGGCGGGCTTATGGGAAAGAAAACAAAGTTGAAAGACCACTTGATACAGATCGCCTTATTGGCTCTGCATTTGTGGACCTTGCAGCACTTGGACAGAGATCAAGGAAAACACTCACAGTTAGTGGTCAGTTTATAAAGAACATTCTTATACTTATACTTATTGTTGGCTAATCTTGTTTTCTTGAAAAGATGAGCAAGGTTAAGACAAAGAATTCAGAGTTCAAAACTTAGTGACTTATACTGGTGAAGAATTTGGTAGTGATCAGTATATGAGTGAAGAATTAGTGGCAGTGAATTGAGGAAGGATTCCTTATCAGAATCTGAATCACTGAATTAGTATTAATGATTATGACAGTAGCACAGTGAAGGAGCTGTTGGTTAGACTTCACACAAAAAATCTACATTGCCAGATAGTAGGTAAATTAAAGGTTGAGAAAATTGCAAGAACTTTGGAGTTTTCTACTCTGTTCTGGTTCTGTGTTTCACACATCACTGTGATATCAATTCTAGCTTAACCACCAGCTTGCAATCTGATCTTCTAAACAAATCAAGTCAATCTGTTTTGTCCAGGCTTGAACCTGAAGGGGTTAAAATTAGACATTGCAGGTAACCCGTCTCTTCACCCCCCCCCCCCCCCAAAAAAAAAAAACAAACCATACACAGACTGCATGTGAATTGTGTTTCTTGGATACAGTCACAAAATCATGCCAAAAACACTGTTTCTACCTGATATGTGAAGTTGAGAGAAGAGTCTGTATATCTTAATTTCAGTTCCCAGGGTGGAAATAAGAATTGATTTTCCTAGGGTTGCCCATAACTTTTTCTTTTACTACCAACCCCTGGGGGAATCTATTTATGTAGAGATGACACTATTAGACTTGAGATCCACCCTAATGATCTGAGAACAAACTTTTTTGTCTTCATGAAATATAAGAACTTTTTTCCAAGTTACTAAATTTTGTCTTGTTTGTAAATGCACTGTTACAGGTATCTATCCAGTGTTCAGGCGCAATGCTTCAAACCTCTCAGGTGCCGCTGTCAGAGTTCACATTACACTTACTTGTACTCATGCCCATATTACTTCTATTTGTGGATCTGAATGTGCTGAAGACGTCAGTAACAGTGAAGATGAAGGTGCAGGGGAGGTTTCTGACACAGGCCAGCAAGTCTTGAAAAACCATAATCACAAACTGAATTCCACAAGCTCAGAAATCCCCAGTGTGAAGCCATCTGAGGAGACTAACAGAGAGGCTCTAGAAAACACATTTGCTGTCACTGTCCTTGTGGAAAGAGCAATGCACTTAAGTTTAAAAGGTAAAGGAAACTTTCTCCAGTATCAGTTCTTTTAAAATATATTGTCAAATATTTTACAGTAATTTTAAAAATGCCCAAGGGATTTTACAAGACTTAATATTAACAGGAATATGTTCATTATGTTTTGATGTGTTAGGGTCACAGCCCCACACACTACATCATGTTAGTTTCAAGAGCATTTATTGTATTTCTTTTCTCCGTTCAAAATGGACATGAGCAAAATGTAAACAAACAGCGTTATGTTAAAAAATGTATCTGTTGAGATCACAAATGGATTCTTGAGTCAGAGGCTTGTCTGAATAGCAGCCCATTTGTCCATCCTTAATGCTAGTCAGTGTTGACAGAAGACATTCAGATTTGCAATTTTCAGCTTATTGTTCATTTCTGGAAATAAGGTAGTTACACAAAAGTAGGAATCTGGGAACTGCCAGAATCTATGGCAAAAAGGGATGATATAAGAATTTTTACAGATTGGAATGAACTCATTGTAACGTTGAGCAAGTCATTATGTCTGTTTTCTACTTTGTTAAATGAGAAAGATATTTAGATACCCAGTTACCATGCTGAACTACAAATAATTGCTTTTTAATTTATCTTTCCGTATGTCAATTCTGAACATGTTTTAAAAAATTCCATTTTACTGTGATTATACTTAGCACTTGGTGTGCTTGTAAGGTGACACACTTGCTGGCTTTTTTAAGCTGTTTGCTATTCTCTCCATTTGCAATTAGTACTAAATGAAGTTCTTTGTTGAAAAACAACTGAATCAATTCCTTGACATTTCTACATACATCTCAGGGTCCCGTTGCTCCTACATATCTTAGCCCCTATGTGTGAATTCAGAACTTAACACAGTGGGCCCTTAATTTTGATTGGCGCTTTTATGGTCTAGGCAATAATAGAATACAAATAATAAATACAGATTGAACCTCTCTAGTCCGGCACTGTCGCGACCTGACTAGTGCTGAACCAGAAAATTTGCCGGACCACAGGATGTCTATATTGTTTAGCAGCATTACCAACATTTCCACTCCTTACCGGGATATTAGAATATATTTAAGAATAAATTAGAGCTAACTAACAGCACAGAACACTGAGAGCTAGGACTGGTGGCTGTAACAAACTTTGTAACCATGGAAAACTTGACCAGACCCATAAGAAGTGGACATCCAGCTAACTAAAATCATGCCAGACCATGGATGTTGCCAGACCAGAAAGTGCTGAAGTAGAGGTTCAGCCTGTATTAATAATAAAAGCAATATGGCCAGCAGGACTATGCAGGAAGGCCCAGATTAGTTAGTGTTTTGAATTTTTTGTGTGGAAACATCCCAGTTAAGCTCTACTGTTAGATAATCTTTCTTAATTAATTTAAATGGTTGCCCTCAAGAGTTTACTGGCATGAGGTATTGCAAAACCGGAATAAAATGACCATTGACAAACCGTGCTTTAAGCACAAATGCTGCTAGTATTTTTGAATGAACAATGGTTCTATAATATTTTGAAGGTCATAGTCTCTATATGTTTTCAGGAACTTGATACAATTCTATTTGCTACTAAGAGGATTTTGGCATGCAATAAACAATGTTTCTTTTGTAAGTTTCAGATGGATTTTTTCTGGATACTGAGAGAGATGCTCTCAGGCAAGATAAGACTTGGGGAAACTTTATGCCTGTTTTAGCAAGAATATCTTAATAAAGAAAAGTTCATAGTGACATTGTAGATAACAAGGACAAAATTAATGTTACCATCTGGTACATTAAGGATGTCGGGTTTTGTGGAATTTTAATGGAACACTGTTAACTTAATAGCTAGTCAGTTTCCCAAAAAAAAATTGCTAACCTTAGGTGTGGGTACTAAACCTGTCTCTGAGTCTTCTACCAATTTATTGAAAAAACAATTAAGAGTCCTGTGGCACCTTAAGGATTTGGGCATAAGCTTTCATAGGCAGAGAGGAAGGTCCAGATTAGTTAATATTTTGCAGTTACATAGATGCATCTGACGAAGTGGGTCTTTGCCCATGAAAGCTTATGCCCAAATAAATCTGTTAGTCTGCCACAAGATTCCTCAGTTTTTTTGCAGATACTGACTAACACACCTATCCCTCTGATACTACCAATTTTTATGGTTGTATAATTACATTATCCCATTTTAATTGAAATGGGGGGTGGGTGGGAATGAAACTGATTGTATACAGATTGCTACCAAATACACAAAGTAAACTAAAAAATAGTTTTTTCTTTAACTTGTATTAGTTACTTTAATATTGGATGTAACCAGTAACAATAATAGAAAAAAGATGGACATGTGATTTTATTTAATTTGATGGTATTCCTTTAGAGTGCCATTACTAGTCTCCTAATGTCAGTTTCTCCCACGGTCCTACTCAGTTCTTCTGATTTTCCCAAGGAATAGACATTCATAGTATAATTTCAGTTATCCAGATTCCCTTTATCCAGAAATCCTAGTTATATTACCTAGTTATAGGCAACAGAGGATGGATCTTTTGATTATTACCTGTTCTGTTCATTCCCTCTGAAGCATCTGGCATTAACCTTTGCCAGAAGACATTATATTGAGCTAGATGGAACTTTGATCTGACTCAGTATGGCTGCTGTTACATTTTTATCTGAATCCCCCCTATAGTCCTATCACTGATTGAGTAACTAACATTAAGGCTAACAGATTTATTGGAGCATAAGCTTTCGTGGGCAAAGATCCACTTATGTTCCAATAAATCTGTTAGTCTATAAGGTGCCACAGGACTCCTCATCGCTTTTGCACATTCAGACTAACACAGGTACCCCTCTGATACTTAATATTAAGGCTGTGGGAGCTCTTATTTGGGAAGATTTCTGAAGTTAGGTATGAAGAAAATAAGAAAAGGGGGAGAAGAATGTGAGAGAGCGTAGAGTGGGGGGGGAGAAAAAACAGGCTAGAAATAAACAAGTGAAAGGGTTACAATGAAGACCGACAGGAGGAGGATTCAGGGAAAGGATGGGTGGGAGATGAGAGAAAATTGAGGAAAGAGAATGGGCCAGGAGGGAGGAAACGAAGGGAAGCTAGTGGAGAGGAAAGGAGTGAAGGGGGAGTAGCTGCAGGAGCCAAGAGCCTTCCTGTAGCTGCTTGAGCTCTTCCAGGCAGTGACAGCCCTTAGCAAAAAGCAGGCTAGGACTTGGAAAACGTTAGTTTTGCCAGACTGCCAAGGCTGGTTGGACATGTTACTTAGTTCTGCCCCTGCATGTGAAGAGACAGCTGGCTGCTCATCTGTTACAAACAGGCTTTGCCAGCTTATCTAATTGTATGTGTATCACCCACAGGCAGTATTTGAGCTGTCCCACTCACAATTCTGCCTACAATGGCAAGATTTGTGGTGCCTAGTTAAGCTGTAAGCTCTTTGTATGGTTGTAAAAAAGCAGACTGAACTCTGAAACGCTTCTTGTATATGAAGGAAGAAATTCCATTTCCCAGGCAGGAATTACAGATGACTTATGTGGCCGTTAACACAAAGTACAAACACAAAGTGGCACTTCTCACTCAGCCCTCTTGCTAATCTTTCATTGGAAATCGTGTAGCCAGAGGCTCAGTTCAGTCTACTAGAAGAAAAGTTGAATATATTTTCCCTTCTGAACTTGCTGGGAGACCAAGTGCTGCATATAAATTGTGTAAAATTGAGCATGCTGCTGAAGCCATCCTTATTTTTTAATCAGAGTGCAGCCCAGGGAGGCACTCTGACTACTAGAGCATGTCCCGGTCATGGTCTCTGCCACCTAGGTAAAGATGACCGATATAGGCTGTCTTGACCACTGTTGGCTTCTGGTGTTAATGCAGAACCCATTTCTAATATCTGTTAATATGTGAATGCCCTGCAAATGAGTCTTTTGTTAAATATGTTATTTCTTGCTGCATAGGAAAGGTCATCTTGTACCAGAAGGATGTGGGGAGACAAAATTGCTAGAGACAAGAGAAATCTCAAGTTGAGGGGTAGGAAAAAAATACCATTTGGACCTGTCTGACGTTCAGTGCTCTGTATGATCTCATGCAATACTCTGGTGTAGATTATGGTTTTAATCACTCTTTTGTGGTCAGAGGGGTCATGCAGCTGTAAAGAGGCAGCATGCTCAGTCCCCCAGAAGGCAGAAGAGGATCAATAGCAATCTCTCTTCCACCCCTGTACCTCCTTGACTAAAACCTCACCTAATAGCAAATTCAGTAGCTCATATTCATCACCAGAACAACTCCACTGGCAATTAGACAGCATGATGGTAAAATGCCATAATACTTTTTCTAGTAGGCTGTGTCTAGACTGCATCCCTTTTCCGTAAAAGGGATGCAAATTAGACATATAGCAATTGCAAATGAAGCGGGGATTTTAACCCCTCCCCCCCCCCGCTTCATTAGCATAAAAATGGCTGCCGCTTTTTTCCGGCTCGGAGCTTTGCCGGAAAAAAGCGCCAGTCTAGACGCGGATCTTTTGGAAAATAAAGCCTTTTCCGAAAGATCCCTCACAAAGAGAATTGTGGCTGCAAAGTTTGCTAATGTTGACATGACCTAAGAGGAAGGGTTGCAAAGCAGAGAGAGAATTGGGGTTGTTAATCCTCTGTCAAAGGATCCTCCCAAAGTGCACAAATCAGGCCAGACTTGTAACCTCTCATTTTTCCAATATAATTCACTATAGATATTTGCAGAATGTAAAGCACCCAGTGCTTTCCAAGGCACTGTATATTCCAAGTCTTCTGTTTTTTTTGGAAAGGGTTCAAATTTCTGGGTATGACCTTGTGTTATGTGAATACACATTGTCTGCCACTGGAGCCAAACTAGGTCAAACCAATTAACTGATTACGGTATCTTTTTTCTCACAAGACTTTTCCCTGGTTTTTAAAAAACAAAAAATTGGGGGAGAGGGTATTTGTGTTTCCAGCCCTGAATTGTTTTATGCAAGTCATAATAATCAGTTTGTAACAAAAACCTTGCAAAGCTTTCACTCCTGTATTTCAAAATAAATGCCATCTATGGTAGCTCAGCTTCATGTTGTTAAGCTCCTGTTTGCAATGGTATTAAAAACACAGAGTTTGCTAAAGCTTTTAAAAATCCTATCTTACAGCCACTTCAGTGAAGGCCAGTTGGGAGCCTGTTATGTATGGCCTTGTGGTTAAAAACTAGGACTGGGGCTCAGGAGATCAGTTGTTCTTTGCTGTGGAGTGGATTCTTTCCCTTTGGGAAAATCATTTAGGCCTTGTATGCACTAGACTTCCCCCCTAAAATTTCCCACTGGTGCAGCTAGCTATAGGACTAGTGCAGTGACGTGTTAGTGGCCACCAGTGTTCTAACCACTGTATTCATCCCTGCTCAGAAAATGTCCAGATGACACTATGGTAAAAACACCAGAGGCTTCCAGCATCTTCTTATGACAAGAAAGCTGGCTAGAAGGCCGGGCCCAGCGGGTAGCGATCAACAGCTCGATATCAGGATGGTGGTCGGTTTCTAGCGGAGTACCCCAAGGTTCGGTTCTAGGACCAGTTTTGTTCAATATCTTTATTAATGACCTGGATGAGGGGATGGATTGCACCCTCAGCAAGTTTGTAGATGACACTAAGCTAGGGGGGAGGTAGATACACTTGAGGGCAGAGAGAGGATTAGACAGATTGGAGGATTGGGCCACAAGAAATCTGATGAGGTTCAACAAGGACAAGTGCAGAGTCCTGCACTTGGGACAGAAGAATCCCAAGCATTGTTACAGGCTGGGGACCAACCAGCTAAGTAGTAGTTCTGCAGAAAAGGACCTGGTGGTTACAGTGGATGAGAAGCTGGATATGAGTCAACAGTGTGCCCTTGTAGCCAAGAAGGCTAATGGCATATTAGGTTGCATTAAGAGGAGCATTGCCAGCAGATCCAGAGATGTGATTATTCCTTTTTATTCAGCTCTGGTGAGGCCACATCTGGATTATTGTGTCCCGTTCCAGTTTGAGAAGCAGCATTCTATCCCAGGCCCCACCTGGGCTGGGCTGGGGGAAACATTGCACAGGGGGAAAGGACATGGGTGGGTACTGGCATCTGTGCAGTGAGGTGGAGTTGGCTTGTTTGGGGTGTCCCTGACTTAACTTACTGCAGTCCTCTCTGTCTGGCTGGGTTGGAAGGAGGAGGGGAAAGCAGACTGCATGGGTGGGTGGGTGCCAGGACATTTGCATGATTACATTTCAAATAAAGTTTACAGAGATGTTAGTGGCTTAAGGTAAGAAAGAAAAAGATTTTTGTAACAGAAATTTGGAGTGTTGCAAATATCTAAAACTGATCTTAATTATTTTTTAAATCCCGTGTTACTAATTAATACATGCTATATTGTATTGCATTAAGGCCAGATCTTTGCTATGTGGGAGAGTTCTGGCTCTTATGAGTCAAAAATAGACTCATAGACTTTAAGGTCAGAAGGGACCATTATGATCATCTAGTCTGACCCCCTGCACACTGCACAGGTGTGATGCTAGTTGTTTTGTAGGATGAAACCTTATTTTTTCAAGCTCGTTGTAACATGAATCTGTCTACAACCCTAAAACTATGTGTTAATTTGTTCTGGGGCTTCTACTTATATATGTGTGTGGGGGGGTGTTTTTTGTTTGTATTGGTGGTGCACATCCACACGCTACCTTAATATTGGTCTTGCACGTAAGAAACTTCAACCCGCCCAAAAGAAAATTCAAGCTGCCCTAGGACAGAAAATGTAGTTAGAGGGAACATTGTTGGTGATGAGCCAGAAATAACTCAGTTTGACTTCTGGATTCCAGAATGTGTTTGCAGAACTGACGGGGTTTATTTTTTTTAAGATGGTCAAGTTTTTATCTGTCATCAACAATCACAGAACACTGCTGTCATTTTAAGAGTCACTTTTCGAGTAAAGGTACACACTAGTATTTTGCAGTCCACTGCTATCCTAACTGGAACTGGTGAGTGTTAGCAACATCCTGGGCTAGCTCTGCTGTCTGAAGCAAGCCACCAGCTGTTGGGTTGAGCTGGCCTTTACCATCTTGCATAGTTTTTATCTTTGTTGCAAGATGTAACCATTATTATCTGTAACTAGTAGGTTTGTTCTGCTGGTAACATAGTACTTAATTTTTTAATGAAATGATTAATCATTTGCCTTATTCTAATCACAATTTGCTATATTTTAGGGAGTCCTCTCACCGAGCGTGGAGTAACAGCACCTAGTAGCTATGTGACTTTTGCAGTTGCCGATGCAGATGCTCCAATAGCCACTGCAATAATAGAAAATACTGACTCACCAGTTTGGGACTTTCAGCAACAAACAAGGTATGTAATGCCTTTCAAAGGTAGGCACTTTCATAGCAATGGTGTTTGGCAGTTAGTGGCCAGACACTGTATGGATTGATGCATTTAGCAGAGTGCTCCTCCAGTGACTGGACCTTCTATGTTATGATTTCTACAAGTTGTTTTATCACCATTCACAGTTTTATACAAGTTCCCTTGTGGTCCAGAAACAGCAGCTTTAATCAAGTAAACAGAGAGAGACTTTCTCTAGTCAAAGCATTAGGAGAATTGCTAAGCTTGTGGCAGCTAAAAATCCATGTTTGCATATCTTACAGTAGCTCTAATGCCTATAATGTCTGGATTGAGTTGTATGAGGGAAGGTATAGTCTGGGCTAAAATGCAGAACTAGGGGTCAAACCTATATTGTATTTCTGGCTGCACCCTAGATTTCTCATGGTATTAAGCAAGTCATTTAACTTCTCTGTGATTGTTTCTCCAACTGTAAATTGGAGCAGTAACGTTTTTCTTCCTCACAGGGCTGTCAGGAGGATTAATTCATTAATGTTAGAAAAGTTCTTGCACTTTCTCTTTATTATGTTTGTAGAGTGCCTAAAACAATACGGTCCTGGTCTGTTGCTGGGGTTCTTAGGCCACTGTACATTTAATAAAAATAATTTACACTAGTAAATCTGTGGTGAAAATGTCATGGTATCTACAAAGTTTGGAAGTCAGGTCTTCAAATTAAACCTGACACAGTTGTCATTAGGATTTTCTAAGCTGAAAGAAGTCAACTGTCATTAATTGATGAATAAAATATCTTTATGGTGTTGTAGCTGTGTCGATCCCAAGATATTAGAGAGAGAAGGTGGATGAGGTTGATTGGACCTACTTCTCCTACTGAGAGAGACAAGTTTACACAGAGCTTTCTGGGTAAATTCATCTTGCTCACCAACTGAAGTGGGTCAAATAAAAACTATTACCTCACACACATTGTGTCTCAATAACTAATATGTAGCATGTTAGGCACTAATTTGTTGGTCATAGACTGAGTGGAAATTACTCCAGTGATAGCACACAGGCAGGTCTGGCAGCTAGATAGTTTTTATATTGCAGAGACCAATCATTCAAACACTGATAGCTGCAGTTACAAGTTTATTTTCTAAAGTTATTTGTGCTCATAGCCAATCTTGAATACTAAAAGTATTCCACATGACCTGAAAATGCCTTGGTAAGTAAGGAATTTTGTGTTGTCACAATTTTTGGGAGGATTTGGGAAGTTTTTTGAAGAAATTAGGGTACAGTGTTTTAGGTGACCATCTTAGTCTTGATTAAAAGTTTGCTATCATAGTGTTTGATAGTATTTTCAGTTATCTTTTTTTCTCTGTTTTCACTATCCTAAAAAAAATTTAGAATAGGAGAGAAATAAAACTTATCCTACTCTTGGATAAGCAGAATACAAGCCCATGTGGCAGTAATTATGCACAGTGCACTGATTTCCCGCCTTTTTCCCCCACCTTACTCAGAGAATACTTTTCTTTAGGTAGGCAAAATGTTATTGAAATCCCAGAGAAAAGTTATTGAAATGCCTTGTTAGCTTCTGAAAAATGTTATTCTTCTCCATAACAGATTATGATTTTATTCTTAATAGGCTATCCAAAGAACTTCTGCTGGATCCGCAGCAAACTCTGGTCTTCAAAGTGTGGCATAAAGCAGGTAAACCACCATGATGCAACACCAAGAAGAATGCTTATCATACATCCCTGGCTTCTGTGCATGCAGTGGGTAGTTTGGTTCTTTCCAACAGAAGCAGCCCCATATGCAGGGGGCCTCACTCTTGAGATGCAGGTGGGAAATTAGCCCCAGCCAGCCAAGGCATGGGGGAGGGAGGCTCACGCAGCATGCCATTTCTGCCTTTCCCTCAGCTGGCTGCAGCACACTTACTTGGGAGATCAAAAGGGGTGCGTTTGCACCCTTGCAGTCCACATTTACAAAAAAAAGCACACACACTCCCACAGAAATTCCTGTGTACAGGCCTGAGAAGGAGATAAGAATTTCAAATACATTAGTGGACTCTGTTGGGATTATACTAGCTAATCCATCCCATTCATTTCCTGTCTTGCAAATGCCCTTGTAGCTGTGAGGAGCTTTTAGCTAGTTTTTACTTAAGTTGAGGTTTCAAATCTTGCTTCACACTCATTTTAAACTGATAGGCTGCGTCTAGATTGGCATGATTTTCCGGAAATGCTTTTAACGGAAAAGTTTTCCGCTAAAAGAATTTTTGGAATAGAGCGTCTTGATTGGCACGGACGCTCTTCCGCAAAAGTACTTTTTGCGGAAAACCGTCCGTGCCAATCTAGACGCGCTTTTCCGCAAAAAAGCCCCGATCGCCATTTTCGCGATCGGGGCTTTTTTGCGGAAAACAAATCAGAGCTGTCTACACTGGCCCTTTTGCACAAAAGCTTTGCGCAAAAGGGACTTTTGCCTGAACGGGAGCAGAATAGTATTTCTGCAAGAAGCACTGATTTCAGACAGTAGGAAGTCAGTGCTTTTGCAGAAATTCAAGTGGCCAGTGTAGACAGCTGGCAAGTTTTTCCGGAAAAGCGGCTGATTTTCCGGAAAAACTGGCCAGTCTAGACACAGCCATAGAATTTTACACAACAGATTTTCCTGAAGAGGGCAAAAGAATGTTCTGCTATCGCCTACACACCATCATCCAATGTCTCTTGCTGTCAGCAGAGGCAGTTATCATCCTATTAATTTATGGCATTCAATCCCATTTCTTCCCAGTGCCTTATTTTAGGCTTTTTCATAGACCTTCCCCTAATCCTTAAGAAAGCATGGAAGGCCAGATTCTTACCAGCTCCTATAAGTGCCAGTCCCATCTTCAGTCAGCCTAAGAGCTCTAAACTCAGCAAACCACAAATCCTTACAAGTCCAAGCCATTCCAACAGGAGAAATCTTTGTGTAATATTCCCTGATGTACTTCTTACAGGCATTATTTAAAATAGAATCTGATTTGCTGATAAAGATTACAAGCCCTGTCAGAAGGTAGGCTACTTTTATTCTCTGCTACAGCTACTCATGGCTGGATCCTTTGCTAGTTATTACCAAATGTCACCAAATAATTTTATAACCATATGAATATATTTTTAAAATGAAGTTATAGCCAAAATTGCATTTATCAGGACAGAAGAAGGCCATAGGCCTTGTGCATAGCAACATAACTAAGTCTGTAAGTATAGGTAAAGTGGATACATCCTGTTTGTTGTTACAATGGTAGAGGTACTCACTGTCCCTATTATTCTTTGATCATGTAATTGTTAAACTAGATCCTCCATTGTTTAATTGCTACATAACAAATGCAAATTCAAAAAATATGCTGTGGTTTTGGGCAGTTAGCTGTATTTTACTTTATTTTTTCCAATTTCTGACTCAAAATACCAATTTTTTAAAATGTATTAAAGTTTAGCTAACTAATTTTTGCCACAGAAACTTTTATTCTGAGTCTATAAGATGTCTATTAGTGTGATAGACTTCTGCTCTATTGTTTAAAAAAATCCATTAGCCATTGACACAATCTCTGTTGGAAGTTTTTTGCAAAAAGAACAACTTGAACATCTGGAGTAATCCAAACAATGTCTCCTTTTGTCTTTGCTGGTAGGATTGTTTGTTCCTGTACCTGCTGACATATGTGCAGGAGAGAGCAAACAAGCTATTGCAATAAACATAATAGTGTAACAGTGATCACACATAGGCATTTTAAAAATTCTTCGAAAATGAAAAGGGAATATTTTGGTAAATAAAAACAAACTAAATCCTTGATCCAGAGGAAGGTCATGGAGCTCTACAAATTGGCTTTAGGTTTTTTTGGTTGTTTTTTTTTTTTTTTTGTCCAACTCTCTTGGTTTTCCGTTTCTCCCCCTGCTTTTTTATTTTTCCCTTAAACTGTTCAAGCTATCAGTGCCTCTTGCATCACTAGCCTTTCTGAAATCTTGGTTCATAAGTGTATAGGCCTTCATGTAATATCAGAGGTGAAATGAAGGCATTGTCTGCGTAAGCATGAGTTAAGGCCTTCGGTTACTTTAAATCTTACACTGATCTAAGTGCTGGTAATATCAACAACTGCAGTAGCAATAATGAGTTTTAGCAAGTAAGGGAAAGAGAGGAGAACTGGTTGTAAAATGCATTTGTGATTTTTTTCAAGTCTAAACATGTCTCTAACTAATGACTAGAGATCTTGAACGTTAAGTTCGTGGGTATATTATTTGGTATTTTAAACCTATACTCATACCTCTACTTATTTCCTTAAATTTTTGGAAGCTCTGTGATTCCTTGGTAGACTGTTGCGGTGTCCTATAGCATCATACCAGCTGTTGCTACCTGGAGTGAAGTAGATATGCTCAGACCTACAACTTCCATATTGCTAACCAGCTGTGTTACTTGCAGCCTTAATACACTTTTGTATAAACAAATCATTTTTAGATGTTTTGGAACTGTGGCATTCTGAGTGATACTGTTAGCCCACAAGAGAATTAAATCTGGGATGGAGTAGGAAGGCTGGATTTTCTTTAGGACTGCAAGACCCCTATAGATGTACCTAGACTTTCTGCCAGGCAGAGAAAGGGTTTATAAGTGCAATAGCAGTTTTTGTGTAATCCTTAATACATTGGGTCCTTCACCTTATCTATTTTAATTTCTTTATTATTGCTGCTACTTTGAACAAGATAAATATTTAATAGAATAATTAACATTACTATTAAACTAGAGAGAAGGAGAATTATTATAGCCTCCAGCTGCCTCTCTAACTGTTCCTGTTGGATGTGCCCGCTCCCACTCAAAACCAATCTCTCCAGAACTGAATTCCTGTTTGGCAGTTTTTTGGTCTCTGTTCTCTATCACTGTCACCAGCTCAACTAATCTTCCTGTCTCCCAGGCTCATAGCTTTGGTTTAATCCTGGAATATATTCTCCTTCCCCTTTAAAAGCGATTTCTTCCTCCTCACCATAATCTGCACCTGTCCCGTCTCTCTGTCCCTAGCACTAAAACTGCATGGGTGGGCCCGGGTCACTTTCTTTTTCATTATTGTAACCTGCCTTCTGACCACGCTACTTATGTGCTCAGACTTTTACATTTTAGCCAAAATTCACTTTTTTCTCTGATCATTCCATTCATGTTGTTACCTCCTCATATGCCTTCCTTGTCTTTCTGTTTTTAGGAACATCATATTCAGGCTCTTTTGTCCTCAACTCTAAGGCTTTATGTAATCTTACTGCCACATAATGTCTCTGACATTTCTCCCTCCATTCATCCCTATGATGTTGTCTTATATTACAGCTTCTTCTTTTCCTTCTTCACCATCTTGGTTTCATGTCTGCACTCCTACTCCCTCCTGCATTAGAAGCATTTTCCCTTTTCTTATCCAGCAGAAAACCTGTCTCCTCCTTGAACCCTTCCTAAAATCCCACTTGTTAGGAGTATTATTTCTGCGCAGTTCTCAGATTCCATAATCCCTACTCTCTTTTTATCTGAACTTGTCCTTTACCTTTTAGATGTTCTCTGCTTTCGATCTGCTTTGAGTTTTGCTCTTTAAAGTTGTGTAAAGTTTCAGGACTGTTTGTTTGATTGTTTTAAAGTGTGCAGATGTTACACTTGCATGCCTTAGTTTTAACTGCCTGTTTTACACTTTTCTTTTCCCACAGAAGTTGAACGAGTGATAGGATTTGCAACCGTGGATCTCTCACCCCTTCTTTCTGGCTTCCAATTAGTCTGTGGGTGGTACAATATTACGGACTTAAGTGGACAATGCAGAGGGCAGATTAAAGTTGCTATTTCCCCTCTTGAAAGTATAATTCATCTCAAAGAAGTAAGGCAGGCAAGGATTCGAACCAAAGCACCAGGTTCATCAGTATGTACTCCAGATTCTTTCTATTCCCTAGTCTGGTTTAGTTGCTAATAACCCACAGTGAATTTTCTGGATTCACAAAATGAAAAATTAACTATATACAACAGATTGGCAGAAATGTGTAGTGGATTGAGCATGGAGCTACAAGTGTTGGAAATTCCTGAATTCTCGATTTTAAAATTTATTTATTTATTACAACATATTTACCTATAGACCAGAGCCCCATTATTCTAGGAGTTTTATATCAGAGAAATACCTGCCTGACAGCTTGGAATGTAAGAGAAAGACACACCTGTATGCAGTTATTACATGTTACAATAAGATTACTATATACTAAAAACATAATTTTTCTCTCTTTTTCAGTTTTCCTATCTGTGTATTTGATAGCACTCTGTATATAGTCAGTTTTACTGTTTCCCCTGCATGATCATTTAATCAGTTTCCCCTATTGTTTGTGTGGATCTTTTTCACACAGCAACAGTGGGACCAGACTTTTTTTTTTTTTTTTTAAAGATTTGTCTGTAAAATCATAAAAAATGGCAGGGGGACTTGGTGCTATAACTTGGCTTTTTATCTAATGTTTATAAAAACAGTTACAATTTTAAGTTTGCTTGTTCCCTTTGGTCAATGTTTGTAAAGTGGTTTGACAATATAAAGCAGTATACAACACTGAAGTGTATACTGTTGGTTAGTTCAGAGAAGTCTCACGTTTATTTATTCTTCTTGTGGCAGATTCCTGCCCACAGTCCTTTTTCCTTCGAAGCAAGGACCTTTTATACTGCATTTCCCAACTATGTTACAAGATACCCTGGACAACTGTTGAGTACTTCATCAAAGGATTTTACTACTCAGGAGCGGTAAGAAAACTGATAAAAGAATATCTCTGGAATAAAATAAGAAGAGTAAATATTTTTTTCGTAGCTTGAAAATTTTATCCCACACCTACCAGCCCAAATTCTGAGTCTACTGACCCAGATTAAATATACCTGTGATGCCACTCCTCTCGCTCCAGATCCATGCCCATGCGATTTAAGGAGTTAAAACACTTGTGTGCAGAACTTGTGTTTAATATTAAGATTGTCAATCAACTTTCTAATAAACATATTTTTGAGTGACTGTTCCAAAAGATGCTAATCTCCTCATGTCCTGATAACCACTCCTTGCCACAACGTCACAGCCTGTCTCCATTGGGGCACCCTGCTGCTTCTTTCACTCCCAGTACCCTGCCCAGATATAATGTAATATCACTGCCAATACTGGCTGTTGTTTTCCTCTGCTCTGCTTAGTGGGATTTGGGGAAGAGATGCGTGTGTATGATATCCCTGTGTATTTTGTCGTATTTCTTTTTGTGGTTACCAAATAAGGGGTGGAGAGGTATGCCCATATTGCACATCCCTGAGACCAGCTTTGATAAATACCCTGCAGTAGTTTCTGCCTACTCTTATTGAAAACAAGTGCTTATGGGAGCATCGTTTTTGTTCATTGCTGACAGTAATAGTAACTACAGCTCAAATGAGCAATATGTGCAAAAGATAATTAGTTCGTGGCTTGTTTGGAGTGTGTGGAAGTTAATCCTTCTACATAAAACCTAGAAGCAGTTAGGCAATATTTTATTAGTTCTGTGTGTTAAAGTTTGCAAAGAACATCAGCACTAGCATATAGTGTTCTTTCTTCATCTGAACAATCGGTAGTTCGGCTCCAGACCAGTCATTGTAAACTGGCACTTCTGTACTTTGGCTGGCTGCAACTTCTGTGTTAAAATGGAGGGTGCCTGCAATCTACTCTGTTATAATGCAAATTGGGTGCAGTTCTTTGGCTCTCTGTAAATTACTAGTGTTATTTTTGCCAAATTGTATATGCTCTGGCTTAATCCAGTAACACTTTTTTAATAATGCAGAAGGTGTGTTTTTAACAAGCTTTGATATTTTTAATTGGCAGATCTTTAATTGGTAGAGGTATCATTCTGGTGCGTGCTTATAAATATGTACCCATTTTTAGCAGAATTAGTCCCACGGAGACATGGACACCTCGTCATGAAGAGCACATGCAAAATGTCCGCAGATTTCATGAATCCCTGCAGCAGGTGGAAGGGAATGCACAAAAGGCTGGAAGAGTAGATTCCCTATCACATTCATCACGTACTTCACTTCTAAGTGCTCTGAGGTAAAGCAAACCCATGGTTCCCAATGTGGTATATGGATTAGATTCAGTATATCTTGAAATTCTGCAATTCTTGCAACCTTTAAAATAAACTAAAATAAATATAGTAATCTTATGAAACTGAGTGTTGGTGGTATAGTAGTGTAATATAATAGCAATACTAAAACAAGACTAGATTAATGAGGATTGGTACAGGTTAGATTTGAGGAGCTTCAGCAGAGCTATGAGAAGCCCCAGGACTGGAATAGCAGCAGTGTTTGTTAATCAAGACTGAATACTTAGCACTAGCCATCTCTATCACCTGTAACTTAATTAATTCTGTTAGGGTATGTCTACACTTGCACCCTAGTTCGAACTAGGGATACAAATATAGGCATTCGGATTTAAATTTCCCACACTTCATTAGCATGATCTCGCCAGCGCGCTAGTTCAAATCACAGCTGATTCAAACCAGGAAGTGCACGCCGGGACATGGTAGTTTGAACCAAAGCCCTTGGTTCAAACTAACGTTACTCCTCATTTTTGTGTGCCGGCGAGATCATGCTAATGAAGTGCAGGATATTTAAATCCCCGTTTCATTAGCAATTTCGAATGCCTGCATTTGCATCCCTAGTTCGAACTAGGGTGCAAGTGTAGACATACCCTTACAAAGCTGTTTGAGAGGAAAACGAACAAACCTTGTAAACATTTTGATCACACACACATTTCAAAGCATGTAATGAGTTTCCCTTTGTTCTTTTCCTGTTTGGCACAGAGACAATCATTTCTAGGCTGGGATCTTATGAATGAAATTTTTGGCTGGACAATAGTTTTGTAGTCTAGTTCTAAACCTTAGGAAAAGGTTAATTAGATGAGTATTTATGTATTATTAATCCTTATGTTCTCTTGCATGGCTTCCAGAAAAAACTTGACTGAACTAGATGAGATTCAGAGATACTTCAATCAGAAATTAACCGGCTCTTTCCCTACCATTGACTGTGGCAGCACATCAAAGCAGGATGGGGATTGCCTAGAGTTTAGGACCAGAACGGTAGATCCTGATAGACACCATCTTTTGGAAAAATCCAGTCACTTGGTGTCTCAAGTCAGCATGCTGATAAATGGTAAGAAGTTACCTGGTTTGGAATACTTTACCAAAAGCTACAGAGATTGGGTAATCCCTTATTTTAAGTCCCCACTTCTAGCTCCCAAACTCCTTAAAGATAAGAAAAAATTGCATCAGAAGACCAACCTCTAACAGACAAATAATTGATGTTTGTCCCTGGGGAAGTTGATCCATTTTTTAGTGGCTGTGTCGAAGTTTTAGCTGACAAGCCTAGTAAGTAAAATGTGTAAATATAGCAATAGAAAGGTGGGATTAAGTAGTAGTTTGTGATTGGTTTCTATCCTGTTAGTTACATTCTAGCCTACCTAAATTTCTCCATGTAATTCCACATTTATCTGTTTGTTCTTCACTAGTGTAGAAGGAAGAACAGCAAAATAGAGAATAGATTTCAGGAAGGCAGATTTTAGTAAACTCAGAGAGCTGGTAGGTAAGTCCCATGGGAAGCAAGACTAAGAGGAAAAACAACTGAAGAGAGTTGGCAGGTTTTCAAAGGGACATTATTAAGGGTTCAAAAGCAAACTATTCTGCTATGTAGGAAGATAAAAGTATGGCAAAAGACTGCCTTGGCTTAACCAGGAGATCTTGCATGATCTAAAAATCAAAAAGGAGATCAAATTACAAAGGATGAATATAAGCAAACTACACAGGTATGCAGGGGCAAGATTAGATCGGCAAAGGCACAAAACGAGCTCAAACTAGCTACAGACATAAAAGGGTAACAAGAAGACATTCTATAAACATATTAGAAGCAAGAAGACGACCAAGGACAGGGTAGGCCCACTGCTCAGTGAAGAGGGAGAAACAATAACAGGAAACTTGGAAATGGCAGAGGTGCTTAATGACTTCTTTGTTTCAGTCTTCACCAAGAAGTCTCATGATGAAGGAATGCCTAACATAGTGAAAACTAGTAGAAATGGGGTAGGTTTAGAAGATAAAATAAAATAAAAAAACAAGTTAAAAATTACTTAGAAAAGTTAGATGTCTGCAAGTCACCAGGGCCTGATGAAATGCATCCTGGAATATTCAAGGAGCTGATAGAGGAGGTATCTGAGCCTTTAGCTATCATCTTTGAAAAATCATGGAAGACAGGAGAGATTCTTACACTGCCCATCTATAAAAAGGGAAATAAGAACAACCCAGGAAACTACAGAGCAGTCAGTTTAACTTCTGTGCCAAGAAAGATAATGAAGTGAGTAATTAAGGAATTCATCTGCAAATATCTGGATGAAAATAAGGTGATGATAACAACCAGCATGGATTTGTAAAGAACAAATCATGTCAAACTAATCTTATAGTTTTCTTGGATAGCATAACAAGCCTTGTGGATAAGGGAGAAGCAGTGGACGCAATATACCTAGACATTAGTAAGGCATTTGATACAATCTTGCATGGTTGTCTTATCAATAAACTAGGGAAATACAACTTAGATGGGAATACAATAAGGTGGGTGCATAACCGACTGGATAACCGTTCTCAGACAGTAATTATTAACAGTGCACAATCATGCTGAAAGGGCATAACAAGTGGGGTTCTGCAGGGGTCAATTTGGGGACCAGTTCTGTTCAATGTCTTCTTTAATGATTTAGATATTGGCATAGAGAGTATGCTTATTAAGTTTGCAGATGATACGAAGCTAGGAGGGGTTGCGACTGCTTTGGAGGATAGGGTCATAATTCAAAATGATCTGGACAAACTAGAGAAATGGTCTGAGGTAAATCGGATGAAGTTCAATAAGAACAAATGCAAAGTACTCCACTTAGGAAGGAACAATCAGTTTCACACATACAGAATGGGAAGGAGTCCTGCAGAAAGGGATCTAGGGATCATAGTGGACTACAGAATGACCGTGTTGCAAAAAAAGCAAACCTGATACTGGGTTAACAGGAGCGTTGTGAGCAAGACATGAGAAGTCATTCTTCTGCTCTAATCTGCACTGATAAGACCTCAAATGGAGTATTGTGTTCAGTTCTGGGTACTCCATTTCAAGAAAGATGTGGAGAAATTGGAGAGGGTCCAGAGCAGAGCAACAAGAATGATTAAAGGTCTAAAGAATATGAGTTATGAGGGAAGACTGAAAGAATTGGGCTTGTTTAGTTTGGAAAGGAGAAGATTGAGAGGGTTTTTCAAGTATTTAAAATGGGACGGAGAAAGAGGGCAGAGACAAATTGTTCTCCTTGGCCTCTGAGGATAGGACAAGAAGCAATGGGCTTAAGCTGAAGCAAAGGAGATTTAGGTTGAACATTAGGAAAAACTTCCTATCAGGGTGGTTAAACACTGGAATAAATTACCTAGGGAGATTGTGGAATCTCCATCTCGGGAGATATTCAGGAGCAGGTTAGATAGACATCTGTCAGGGATGATCTAGATCATAGGTTTTCCCAAACTGGAGGGTGCACCCCCCTGGGGGGGGCATGAAGAAATTTCGGAGGTGGGGGGGGTCGTCAACCCAGTCCTCCCTCCCCCCAACAGCTTGGTCTATCCGGTAAAAAAAATTCAGAAAATACCATGTGAAATGTCCGGTATTTTCTGGTTTTCCTGGCTCGAGCATCCGCTGGAAAACAGATCGCAGGTCAGGGTAGAGCGTCCTGGGCAGACTTCAAAATGGCCACCTTAAAAGGACAATGTCTGTTCTGCTCTTAAAAGGGCAACTTTTTTTTTTCTACAACTTTTCCACCTTTTGTTTTACACTAGTCCCAGGAATTAAAAGCACTGCAACTGGTTTTCTGCCCCGGTCAGTTCCTTTTTTTTAATCAACAAGTTTTGCTGCTTTTTGGGGGGAATGAGGGTTTCTCAAAAATCAAAAAGCGGGCGTGATGCCAAAAAGTTTGGGAACCACTGATCTAGATGGTACTTGCTCCTATTGTGAGGGTAGGGGACTGGACTCAGTGACCTCTCAAAGTCCCTTCTAGTTCTAGTATTCTATGATTCAGGTGGTGCTGATAAACCTTGTGCCACATTATCTACAGGAGTGGATGTGTTGCAGTAGTGAGTCAAGTGAAATATTTTGCCGTATACTTAATGCCTCCCCTTGGCACTAGCCTTGCTACTCTTTGCCGTTAATTTAATATTAACCTAATCATCTGTGACCATTCTGATCCAGCTCCAGTACATCGTGATTAGCAAGGTGGCTGGTAATCCCAAGTGTCTGTTGTGCTATTTTATAATAAAGTAGTGAGTAGAAGAAAGCAGTATATTCACCTGTCTCCCCTTTAGAATTGGTACTGTGCCTCCATCTCCTGTGTCATCGGGCCATTCCTTCTGGTATACAGTGTATCATCTTGATCTTGACACCACATATTCCTATTCTATAGGCTTTGCCGTCATTATCCTGCTCATCTCAGTGCATGTTTTCTTTGCTTCTTGCCCTCTCTCCTCCATATATCTATCTCAGACTCTCTTTTTACCTTTTTCCCCAGTGCCTCCACCTACTGTCCAGCCTCTCTAAATCTTTCTTTAATTGCGTTGTCTGTCTCCAAAGGCGTTAATTTGACATTTAACCTGGTGGTGAGTTCGCTAAGTAGTAGTGGTCTAATTTGAAAAAGATTTTGATGAAATCAAATACATAGGATCTAGAAACTAAAACTAGATTTCCTTATTATTAAAATAAATTGTAAATGGCCAGGCCATGGCTGTATCACAGGAGGTTATTTATATTTAAACTCCTAAGTCAATCAACCTTTCCTTTCCCCTGCTTCCTACATTATTTAGGTGACACATGCAAGTTTCCTTTCTAATTATTTAAATATATTTATCTTTTGTAACTTCTCAACTGTAAAAAAATAAATAAATAAATAAAAAATCAACGTTCTTATACCTTTCAGTTGGTAAGAAGAATTAATTGGCAATCATCTTAAGTGGGTTCTCATTTGATTTTTTTAATATAGAAATAGGTAGAAGTATGCAGATCACGCTCTCTTTTTTCCCATCTTCTGCTTCTGGCCACTGTAGGATTGTGAATTTTGTCTAGACTGGTTTTAAATGTCCCAGCAACGAAGGCTGTTCATTTTCTCTTGGGGACAGTTCTGTTAAAAGGTCTCCCAAGTTGGTGAGTAAAAAAAAATGAGGAAGCCTTTCCCCATAGTCAACTTTTCTCTTCCTCAATTTCATTACACTACTTTTTGATATTTTGCCCTATGACACACTTTTTGATATTTTGCCCTATGAAATTCCTTAACTTTCTCAGCATTTGTGCTTTTCTGACACTTGTGAAGTATTATCAAGTGCCATCTCCTTGCCACTGTCTCTTTGCCACGGCTTTACATCTTTAGTTTTTAATCATTTGTGGCATATGTGGTTATTCACAAGTAGTGCAGCTATTGATGAGAATTGATGTACTGATTCTGTTTATCATCAATCAGATTTGCAGACTGTAACAAAAAATACCAAAGACTCTTCAGATATGTTTCAAGAGAACAGCAATAATTCAGGCACTAAACATGCCCATCATGTTATACCGGATCAAAAGGTGGGAGCAGTAAAAATTGAGATGCACCAAGACCAACCAAGAATGGAATCGCCAAGTGTCCATGTAGATAAACCACCTTTATTCCCCCTGGGAAGGTCTGCATTGGAGAGAGGTATGCTGTATGAATTTCTAGACCAAGCAGTCACTGAAAATGAGCATCCTTTGTCACTGCACCACATCCAAACGGAGGAGGATACACATGCCATCGGGTCCAACAGTGATGAAGAGTATGAAGAGGATGTCATAGAACCAAGGACTCTAAATGAAATAACTACTGTAACGGACAAAACCAGTCCCTGGTCCAGCATTGTATCTGAAGGGGAGCAGGACCCTGACAGCCAGCCAGTAGATTTGAGAAATGAGGACCACTACTCAGTGGTTACTGAATGCTTACCAAGAGGGGAGAGTATAAGAAGTAGCTCTTTGTTCAGTATTCTAGAGGACAACCACCCAAGTATGCCCAGCAGTTCTAGATCCTGTGCCAGTCCCTATATTGAAGAGAATGCTGCATGTCTAGTGAGAAAAGACCTTGAAGGTCTAAATAGTGGTGATGGAACAACCAATTCAGAGCTGTTTCAGCCTAAGCAGTTCTTCAAAATGCATCAATCAGATGTTGGGTTATTAGAAAAAGAGAATGTCAATCAGAATGGAACAGGTGAAGCCCACAAAGCAGAACAAGATAAAGAGTTTCATGCAGCATCTGGAGAGCTATGTGATTTACCAGGCAGTGGAGATTTTGCTGTGGCCAAGTCCATTGCTGTAGAAAGAAAGGAAAAAAGTAGTGAGGATTTAGATGCAGACTATCAAGGTGAGGAAGGAAGTGAGTCTGATGAAGGGATGAATATTCAGAGTCTATCTGCACAATCAGGGTCCACAGCAGATAGCGGGAGCTGCTCTGATGAGCACCATGAAGATCTGCCTGAAGAGTCAGAAAAACCTGTGAAATCTAGTATTGTGTTGTATCCTTTTTGTCTCTTTCAGCAAGTGTAATTTGCATGCTCAAATATATTGAGTGATTCTCTGAGAATGTAATTGGTGATCACCATTGTGATTGGGTTATATTTAAGCGCCTGCTGGTGTAAAACTTAATAGGCAAGTATTCAACCTAACCACAGTGTTAACGCTGAATGGGAACTGATGTATACCGGAACGTGAACACAGGAATCCCATATTGATCTGTTGCTTGTAAGCAAATTAGTGTGTTAGTTAACAGGAGTTTTAGTCCATGTTAATAAAAAACTTAAGTTTCAATTACAGTTGGCAATAAATACGTGAACAATTCCACCCCCACCTGCCTCAACTCCTCCCACTGAAGAGTATCTTCCCAAATACTACATGAAGCAAACTACTTGCAGATTTCTTTAATGGGAAAATTGTGTCTTGAATAATTCTGTTGTGCATAGATTTAACAATAGTCCCCTAATTAAGGGTCATTTTACAAACAGCATGTGTTGTAATGCTGGAGCACAATTGAATGGATTAAGGGCACAATTTTACTTCTAACTTATGTTACTTTTGGAAGTGTGAACATTATGATGTAATTCAAATTTAGTAGTATTAAAGCCAGTGACCCTTTGTGTTCTGATCCCAAGAGACTTCACAACTTGGGCCTGGCTGTTGTTTGAATGGGAGAGCTCCAACAAATACCTAGAAGCTGTAGGAAATGGGGAATCAGTATGTAGCATTCTTTCCTCTTAAACCAGAATACATGGCCAAGCAGCATACTAGAAAGCATTGTTCTGCTGTCAGTCAGATGATAGGTAACAGGATTCCAGACCATCTATGGCCATTAGTTGCCAGGACACTTTGTGTAAGGGTTAGGCATATTAATCTTGGTGCCTTGATCACATTTCATTCTAACTAATTACATCCTGCCAATTTGGTTTTTTCCTTACAGCTCAAACTGAAAGCTATTTTTCACCTCTTGCCAGCAATTGTAATGTTGATGTGTGCTATTGCAGCTGCCATGTTAACTTTATTTTAAAAGAGACTTCAATAACGCTTTAATTTAAGAGTTGCCACATTTCAGTAATGGTCAAAGTAATACCTGTATTTCATACATCACTTTTTGTAAAGCATGTTGCATTTGTTTCAGGATAAGGCTTTACAGGAGTGTCATACTGTGTCATCATCTGTGGAGCTATGCAGCAGAGCTGAATGATATAATGTTCAGAGTCTAAAAATAAATAGGATTATTTAGAAATCATAGATCCTTTAGAGCAGCTTTCATGGAACTCCAAATGCATAACTACAGAGTTTTCTATAATTGTACGTACTACAAGGTGTTATTACTTAACAGCTCTGTTCAGACGAGATCCTATTGTTGTTCCTAACTTCTTTCTTCCACCCCAACATTTGGAAGTCTCCCTGAGAATGCTCAATATTTCTTCTTCTTCTTCTTGTCCATCTGCTACAGCTAATAAAGTAAGTATGGTGAACGCTTTTAATCTTTTACTGTTGTATCTAAATTATATCATTCCTCTCAGACAAAATGTTAAATGGAAGTTCCTTCTTCCATCCTTTGGCTTCTAAGTTTTACATAAAAGTTCCCATACCAGTTCTCAAAAAGGGTAGGTATGAACTTTGTTCATGATGTGAACCAGTGAAACCAGTTTCCAGTATTCAGGGCTGTGTTGGCTATAGTATTCCAGCATGTATAGTAGCAGCTATATTTGCTTATGTAGTCATTGGATCTGATTCTCCTGTCACACTGGGGCAAGCCAGGAATAATTCCATTGAAGTCTATAAGATCTGCAGGTGGTCAGCACTTTTCTGTGCCTTAGTAAAAATTTAAGTGTCTAACTTTAAATACCCATCTCTGAACATTTTATCTATAATTACTGCTAACATAATCATACCGCTTAGGTCAAGGGACTCTTGGCTCAACAGGTGTGTTTACAGCAGAGTGCTGTTCTGATCTGCAAGTGTCAGATGGTAGTTCTTCAACTGGCATGGAGGAATCAGTAGAATCTCAGAAGTATTCATAAATCATACAATAAGTTTATTGGGTGCTTTTGCTCTGTGTTAAAAATTCTGTTACAATACTATATTTGCTTCCAGTGTTCTGCTCTGTGGGGGAATAGGGACATTATTACTTTCAGGAAGCTTAAGGGGGTTATTTTTTTAAGGGCACTAAACACTGTTTGCATCTAACAATGAACACAGGAAATCAGTGGTTGTTTCACTGGTGCAGATCTTGGTACTGTAACAGCTGGGCTATTTGCTACCACTCCCCACAGAAGTAATGTGTTCACTCCGCACCCTTTGACCTATGGAAACAAATGCTGTACAGAACATTTACGTAACAAGGAACATCTCGCTCAGGTAAACAGAATAAAAACAGGCAGAACCTAATGGCCTTGAAGTAATGAACTACCTGAAATTAGCAAACATGTTTATAGTATTGTCACTAAACTTGTGATTTGCTGATTTAAGTATTTTTTCTGAATTTTTCTTTCTTTGTTAGCCAAATTGTGTCTCATTTTTAGGAATAAAATTCTCTTTGCCAGTGCTACAAACGTTGTTTTCCATGAAGTAATTAAAAATTTGACTCCTCTGAAGCTTGCAGATGTTTTTAGCAGTCAGGGATATCCCTTGATTTGACTTTCCATTTCTGTAATTAATAAATTAAATGCAAGCTGTTAGCATTCTGCTACATGCTCTTCTTTTTAATCTACAGAGTAATTCATTCCTGATCATCATATAAATAAATATCAGAGGAACATTTCAGTCATAGGATGTTTCAAGGACTCAAACATTAGAGCTTGTTTGTAATGAATAGGCATATTAATTCCCCTTATTGTTTATCAAGATATGGTTTTGTGTTGTGTGTGCATATTCTGCATGAAACTTGGAAGAATCTTAATGATATTCTGCTCAGAATCCATTCTCAAAACTCTCTAATTTCACTTAGAACTGGATCAGAGATTAGCAGTGAAAAGCTATCTCAAAAAGAACTACTCTTTAACAGTCTGTGTTCACTGCAGAATAAGTCTGGTATTGCTCCTAACCCCTCTCCTATCCAAATATACAGTCTCTCACCCCATTCTGAAGTTGTTTTAAAGGCTGGCGGGGGACGCACTGCTGCTGGTAACCCACCATTTTGCAGTGAGGATGCAAGCTAAATCACTTGAATGCTGTTGATGCTCCAGTGCCTTCCCACAAATACCCTTATTTGCCCAGATGGACAAACAAGTTGTTCCAGGAAAGACTCAGTGGTTCACATTGAGCTCTCCTGGGAAATGCTGGGTGCAAATCAGATAGGGCTGAGGGGATTCCTCTCTTCACAAGATCAGTAAAGCTCTGCAAATTCATGGATATCTGCAGCTCAATTTTGTGGATGTGGATACAAATTTTGTACTTGGAACCCTGCAAATTTGCAGATACCTCCTTTATATCTGTAGGTATTCGCATGCACGGATGTGAGTGAGGATATTTGTGGCTCATTTTTACAGATACAGATGTGGATACAAATTTTGCATCCATGCAGGGCTCTAAGGATTAGACCTTAAGGCAGTAAATTCCTCAGGGGAATGTCATTGGTAATTTAAAAATACATAGAAAGATATCCCCATCTATTACTTCATAAATAAAAAACCCTATTGTTTGAATCTCCTTTCTATCCAGCTACTGAATGAGTAGTTCGTTAGAACATAGACACTCAAGCCTGACTGAGTCCTTTCAGGCTCTGCCATTATAGAAATGATGAATAATAATAATTAGAAAGGGTATTAACCAAATAGTCTTGGATTAATAACTTTTCTCACTTGAAACAGTTATTCCAGGAGTATTTTATTATTGGCATTAACAGTTGTATTTCTCAGTGGGGCCCACAGGCTCACCGGGCCTTTAGGCAAAATGCGGGGGAGGGTGGCTCTGCACTTCCAGACATGCTTTGGGCAGAAGGGGCAGGGTTACCCAGAGTGTGCTGGGCTGCCTCCCAGTAGCCTTCAAAGCCCCCAGAGAGAGGGGCCTGGGACTCCAGCTCTTTTGAATCGCCAGGTCCCTGGGCAGTTAAAAAAAACAAATTAAAAAAAATTGTCCTCTTTACTCCCCCTCTAACCCTCCCCTCCCTCAGCTGGCCTGATATTTCTATATTGCAATAAGCGTGCAGGCTTCAGCTGATTATTCTCAATGCTATATAATCACTTAGCAACAAAAGACCCCTCCCCACAGAACTCACAATCTAGTCAACCAAGAAAAAGGTTTGCGGAAAAGGAGTATTAAACCCATTTTACAGTTTGGGGAGAGAAAGTGAATTGCACAGAGTTGTACAGAAAGTCAGTGGCAGAGATAGGAACTAAACCCAGTTATTTTTCTGGAATCGGGCAACATTTATAAAATATTTACTGTAGGGCAGTGGCTTTCAAAGTTGGGTTGAGGGCCCACCAAGGTAAGCTGCTGACAGGCTCACAACACTTATGTAAACAAAGTGTCTGTAGCCAAGGAGCCTCGCAGCTCCCATTGACTAGTTTCTTTAACAGGGAGGATATCAGGTTTATACCATAGAATGTTGGTTGAAGTTTTTAAATGAGGAGTAAAATATACGTTTCTTAGAGAATGTATTTAGCTAGCTTAGTATTTTTCTCAGATTTCCAAAGTCCTGACCCAGTGTTTCTACTCCTACATTTTCCAAACTTTTATCATTTAGTACAAATTTGGGCTCTTAAACATATGAAGGTCCTTGCAGTTAGCAGTAGAGGAAGTACAGTGCAAGTTCAGAACTTGTGAACAGCCTGGGTAAAAACAAACACAATCCAAAGAGTGACTAGCCCTCTAGGAATTTGGAATCGGTATAATTAATTCAGTAAGGGATACTTAGGTGGTAGCATGGACTTGTACAGTATGTGGCATGTTTTACAAAATGAATTAATACTGTTTTCTAAATGTGGGTTGAATTCATCTAAAGGTAATTGCGACATTAGAAACAAAGTGGCTTCTGCGTTTTGTGCATACTTGATTTAATATTTAACATTTTTCAATTCTAGGTTTATCTTAATTTTTTTTCATATTCAGCAAACTTCAGATACACAAATCTGAGCTGCAGCTACGGCGCTCTACTGAAGATCAACATGCACATACACACATGTACACACACCCCACCTCTACCTTTTTCTCACATGGACAAATACCCCTTACCAACTTCTGAATAGCTTCTGCCTTCTGTTCCCCCTGAGGGAGCCCACCTTGAGCCACTTGCTTTTTGCTCAGAATAGTGGTGCAGGGGAGTAGATGAGCAAAGTGGGGGACTTGACTGTCAACATGGAAGGAGGCACATGCACTTTAGGAAGAGCTCATCCCAGGACAAGTTTTTGATCTTTACTGAGTAAAGGCTGCAGTTCAGGTTTCAGCCTTCTTCCGCTCTGTCCCAACATAGTATGAACTGATCGATGTCATAGGTGGAGGTGAAAGTGGGCCAGTACAGCATATGGATAAGTGGCTGCCGATACCGGCCTACACACAGCTGATGTTAAAGCACTGCTGTAAATTTAACGTCACTGCTCCTTTTGCAAGCCACCCTGACTGCTGACTTGGGGGGGGGGGAGGCGAGAGGGGCAGTGACATTAAACTGCTGCCACAATAGCACTGCCAGGTCCTACCAGCAGGGCCCCCAACGGGCAGGACAAAAGGGGTAGCTGCCCTGGGATTTGGCAGTTTAAAAGGGCTGAAGGGCCAGCTGGGGGAGGCTGGCCAGGGTGAAAGGAAGGATATGAAAAAAGGTTTCAAAACTCTAACCATGTAACAGTTAAAAATCCTAGCGATTACACAGTTAACCATTTTTGTCTGAGTGGGACTAAAGAGGGAAGGGAAGGTGGGGGGGAAGTCAATAAGGAAAAGTTATTTACTTGTTCCAATAATATAAGAACTAGTGGCCACCAAATGAAACTAATGGGCAGCAGGTTTAAAACAAATAAAAGGAGTTCATCTTCATACAGCGCATAGTCAATCTGTGGAACTCCTTGCCTGAGGAGGTTGTGAAGGCTAGGACTATAACAGGGTTTAAAAGAGAACTAGGTAAATTCATGGAGGTTAGGTCCATAAATGGCTATTAGCAGGGCTTGACGATCATGACGAAAACTACTCACCAGGCCCGCACTACGCATGCGTGAACCACCGGTAAACAGGGCGACCGGCTGAAATCTACTCGCCATGGGCGAGTAGATAAGCGGATTTGTCGAGCCCTGGCTATTCGCCAGTATAGATAAGGAATGGTGTCCCTAGCCTCTGTTTGTCAGAGGGTGGAGATGGATGGTAAGAGAGAGATCGCTTGATCAGTACCTGTTCGATTTACTCCTTCTGGGACACCTGGCACTGGCCACTGTCGGCAGACAGGGTACTGGGCTGGATGGACCTTTGGTCTGACCCAGTATGGCCATTCTTATGTTCTTAAGAACTGTTTTCACTCCTCTATTAATGGAAGTGTGTGAACCAGCTGCCAAACTCACTGAACCCAGCGTACGTCATGTTTTCAGAGTTCTCTCTTATCCAGAACTCTGACATTTAAATAGTCTGAGCTGCCAGGTTTGAATAAAATGTTCATAGAGCTGTTCACTTGACGTCTATCCCTGGCAACAGTCATTACATAATCCTGAGTTCATCTGCAGGGTCCTAGCAAATCAGGCCAGTTCTATCAGAGGAAAATCAAACCATGATCTTTTTATACATGAGTCTCTTTTCTCCTACTATCTTGAAAATTAAAGTGTCCACTAATAAGGCTGTGCCTCAGGTTCTCACAGGTCACGTGTGATTTTATTGGCTCAAACATCTAGAAAGAGGAAACCAGGGCAGGTGTCACCCAACATTCAGGCCATGAACTTAACTGGCACAGGCAGTTTCTCTGGCCAGGAATGGAGTAAACATGATGTGGTTTCAAGTGTATGCTCTGGAAACTATGCAGGAGGATAAAATTATTTTTAAAGGGGACTCATAATTTTGATGTTATAAAAGTACATACCTCATCTATATGCCTGTTATCCCAGAGAGTTCCATGAAGTTAAACCACCCTGCTTAATCTAATACTTAAACTTGCAGTTTACTGTCAGTTGAGAACATCTTTACTGAGCCCTTCGTTTCTTAGGATTTGAGTCAGATCTGCAGACATATAGCCACAGAAATGGGACTTCTTCATCCGAGAGTCGCAGTAGTAGCCTCTGCACCAAAACTGTACCTATGACAGAATGTATATATCTGATGCATCTCAGAAAGGGCAAAATGTGACCAAAATGTGGGGAGAGTGTTTTGCCCTGTCCAGCAGTAGTTTACATACTTCTCACTGATATTCAAATCCCAATCCCAATATAGTCCATATACTCTAATAGTAATAGAAATGTTGCCGTGTTAGTCTGGTGTAGCTGAAGCAAAATGCAGGACTATGTAGCACTTTAAAGACTAACAAGATGGTTTATTAGATGATGAGCTTTCGTGGGCCAGACCCACTTCCTCCCACGAAAGCTCATCATCTAATAAACCATCTTGTTAGTCTTTAAAGTGCTACATAGTCCTGCATTTTGCTTCATATACTCTAACAAACACAAGTTAATCACGGCCCATGCATAATCCAGTAGGGAATGGTCAGCCTACATATAATTTCTGTCGTTCTTAAGCTCTGTGCTCACTTGGGCAATTTTAGTCTATCAATGACTTGTCTTAAATGTGACAAAGGTTAGGAGTCTTGTGTGACCTGTGGCATCTTGCACTGTGTTTCTCTGCTGAGGCAGCTACCTCTCCTAGGTGATAGCATGTCAGTTGAAAGGCCTGTTTGTGACATGCCTTTTACTTCAGCACACAGATCTTGTGAACCTGACTATTACATGATGGATGCATGTGACAGGATTCCTGAAGTGGCTCACAAACGAGAGTATCTCAGGGCAGACTCTTACATACCAGGGCTCAAATCCCAAACTGTTTGTGTGTTGAATACTTAGATTTCACCAATCAAGGATCAAGTGTAAACTTACAGTTTCAGTGCAAATACTTTTATAGTTACCGAGCATATATTAAATATTACCTTATAACATGGGGTACAGACTTCATAAATGAGATTACTACATGAAACAGCCTACAAGTATTTCATAAAGTCTAAACACACACGCATAATATCTGGCTTCCAGTTATGAATTTATCAGTGTTCAGTTAGGCATATGTAATATTGAGAGACTGCAATGTAGAGTGTCTAGGCTGATTACAACAGAGAGAGTTCCTCCCAACTGTTTGTCAAGCATTTGAGTTGAATATTAATACAGGTTGAACCTCTCTAATCCAGCACTCTCTGGTTCAGCAAAATCCTTGGCCTGGCATGATTTTAGTTAGATGCATGTCCATTTATGGGTTTGGCCAAGTTTCTTGTGGTCCCATAAAGTTTGTTTACATACACAGTCCTGGCTGTCAGTGTTCTGTGCTGCTGTTTAGCTGTAATTTACCTCTAAATACAATGAGTAGACCTATGACACCTTAGAGACTAACAGAATTATATAGTATCATGAGCTTAATGTCTAAATGTCTTCTAAGAGCTCAGCAACCAGTGGAATTGTTGGTAATGCTGCTAGACAATATTTACCTCCCGTCGTTAGCAAAATTCTCTGGTTTGGCACCAATCAGGTCCTGAGTGTGCCAGACTAGAGAGGTTCAACCCATATAGTCTGAATAAGAGTAACTTTCCTTCTTTCTCAAATTGTGCAGGATTAACATTGTCTTTATCATGCTTTTCTACTAGTTTTCTAACTCCCCATAGCGTCTTCCAGGAAAAACAGGGTAGATCACACTAAATCAGGAAAGACTTTTTTTTAAAACCCACAAATTTGAATTAAAGCTTCTATACATCACGAAGAAAAAAGGTCACCATCCAATTTATTTTCCCTTTTGCAGGTGACTTTTAAGGCTATTTGAAGAGTTAGGTGTTTTTTGGTGGTCTTTGGTTTACCTTTAAACCAAAAAAAGTCTTCTAATAATTTTCTCTGTACTCTTTAATAACAAAGAATTTTAAACAATTACATCAGGATTAAGATCTAAAATGGGAAACTTCAGACCCAAAGGAAAGTTTTTCAGAATGTTAAGAGTATGTGCAAACAGAGTTATAATCAAAGTCCCTCCGTAATTGTAACAACTGCCATTATCATAAAAGCTATAATAATCAAACGACTTTAGAACTTTGGGCACAGCTAGTGATTTCATAGTGATAATCTTCTATCATGCCAAGTTATAGAGTCCGTTGCATAATAGCAATGAGACATTCCAGATAACTGGTTTCAAGATAATCCTATCTTCTTGTGCATTTATAACGTTAACCAAGATGTACTATTCTGCCTTAGGGTGAGATTCTGCTCCCACTAAAGTCAATGGCAAAATTCCTGTTGGCTTCAAAGGGAGCTGGCTGTATTTGTTGCATAAGCACAAGATATGAGTTCATATGTTTGAGATTACTAAAATGACCTGTGTCAGTTTTAATATGCTCACAAAAATGGTAGACACATCAGAAAGCTAAAAATCCTTTAGCACAAAGCAGATGGAATTCTCTAGCCAGTCTCAATATTTTTTTATGACAGAATCTACACACCTGATGTTCTCTTTCAGCAACAGAGCTAGTTCTAAAGCTGAATAGAGGAACATATTTCCGAAGGGCTTGCCATTTAGTGTAATAGTAGATATGGATAGGAGTTATCATTTGGAGGCAGAACTAACCTGAAAAGCTTTGGTTTTTATACAGTAATGCTGTTTTAATAGCATTTGATACTGGGATGGGCTTGATGGCTCCCTGGGAATGTTGTAGATGCAAAGAGGCAAGCTCAGCTCTGGGAGCAGAATGGACTCCTATGTTGGCCTCTGTTGATAAAGTGCTGCATTAACTGAGTTTTGCAGGGAGCTTGCCTGACTTCTCACACTCCAGCACAGTGAGAGGAGGTCTTTGTTCAGAAGGAGAAATGTTTACATTAAATGGTGATGCTAAGGCTTCTTAAAAAGGCAGATCCCAGGTTGCATGAAAGGAACATAGATTTTTTTGGCTTTTCTCTGAAACCTGGGGCATAAGTCACTTGTTGGGAACATCTGGGTAGATCTCATTTAATCAGTTCCCTGCTATTGCAGGGACCTTGGGTATTGAAACCCCTAGATCCTTTCTGTTCCCTGCCTATGGCACACAATAGTTTAGGCTCCTGAGGGAAGCAATACTTGGATTTGGTGTCTGGATGCGAGTTGGTGTTCAGTGGCCTGTGATATGCAGGATGTCAGACTAGATGATCTGGTGGTCCATTTGGATGTTAAACTCTATGACTCTGGTTCACTTCATGGCATCAGACCCGTGGTTCATCTAGTCCAATGTCTTGTCTCCAATGGTGGCCAACACCAGATACTTCAAAAAAGGCTCCAGAAACCCTATATTTGGCAAATGTAGGATAACATGTCCCTTATGAGGGTCTCAATCTGTTTCCTAATTAGACTGATACATGAGGTTTGAAATCCCTTCCAAATTTTTGTTAGCACTAACTATTCTAATCTGCATATTTTTGTTACCCATATACATTTCCAGGTCTTATTTGAATCTGTATTCTTGGCTCCAGTATCTAGTGGCAGTGAGTTCCACAGTCTAATCACACATGGTTTGAAAAATCAGTTCTGAATTTGCCACCATTCAGTTTCATTTAATGTGTTTATTTCTTTTGCTCTGAGACAGATGCTCCCACTCTACCTTCTCTGGACTATTCATGATTTTGTTAACTCTAAGCATACCCCCTCTTAATCTGGTCAAGTAATTACTAGCCTTTTTGCGGCTTTGGAATTAATAGCATGAATACCTCAGGCAGCAGAAGTGCTGGGTCTGAGAATTTGTAGCATTTTAAGCAAAGGAAGATACCAAAGTAGAAAGATAAGTGTATTACAAATAGAAATTTTGTGCATACCACACCGATAAAGGATTTGTGTCAAAGTCATTATAAGAAATGGAATGGTAGAGTATCAAACGTGATTATCATCATCCTGACACTTCCTAAATATAAATTATAGGAGATATAGGCCACAAATAGCATAAGATTTAAGAAAGTGTCAAGAGAAATGTTCTCATGAAGCCACTACTCAAAACTCAGTTGTTTTTGTATTTCCTACAATGCCAGAATATTCAGTAATGTGGAATCATAGCCTGGGCTTGAGAACTCACTAGAAACCTATTGCCATTATTACAATATAAACCTGCTTCTATCTTACATTGTGTTCCATTTGTTCTGAAGGTTCCATAATCACCTCATAAAGTGATGTACAAACTAGATAGATGCTTCAGAGAGGCAGTTGTGTTAGTCTGATTCAGCAAAAGCAATGAAGAGTCCTGCGGCACCATAAAGATTAACAAATTATTTGGGAATAAACTTTTGTGGGCTAAAACCTACTTCATCATACGCAACAAAGTGAGAAGTAGATTCTAGCCCACAAAAGCTTATGCCCAAATAAATTTGTTAATCTTTAAGGTGCCACAGGACTCCTCATTTTCAAACTATACATAAAAGATCATTAAACTTACCCCTGGCATTCAGGTACCTCTAGAGTAGAAACAGGACATTTGTCAAGCAGCTCACAGTAATATTATAGTTGAGAACAAGAAGTAAACAATACTGCCTCCACTTGAAACTAACAAAGAAATTTAGGGAAGCAAAACATAGTTGTCCAAGTTGGAATTTGGCCAGAAAAGTAGGGTTAGTATCCCAAATTACTGTGGGTCTTTAATAATAGCTGAAGGACCTGTGTAAGAGCTGATCAGGCTAATTTAACTAGGGTGTATAGGGTGCATTCTGACAAGCTATTTTTGAGAAATATACTTAACACTTTTCAAATACATTATATTTATGATAAGAAATTAATCTGGAATCCAAATCCAATTTTTTGTGCCGTGAAAGAGGGAAAGCTATTTATCAGCGTCACTTGTGCTTCCCATTTTACATTTTCAAGATGACTTGCTTACTAATTGTGTGCATAGGTCAAATGAGTTAGCGCAGAGCCAGTTCAGGCTGGTTACTGTTTCTCCAGCCAGTATTCATGTTTCAGCTGTTTCACAGACACTTGGGAGGGGGAGGAAAGAGAAGAGAATAAGTTGCTGATTTGGGCTTTAGACAACCTTGAGAGGGTCGTAGGGCAGACAGGAAGCTGTATATGGGTTGCAAGCATATTACTCTACTCGTTTCTAATTTCTGTTGTTGCCAACCCTGCAATCAATTTCTTCCAACATCTGTTTAGGCTTAGGAAATCCTAGTCACTTTCCATTTTTGTTTTTCAGTATCATATATATATAGTAGCCCAGTCTGTGACTCTGTATCGCTGAAATGCTGGCTGGTCCCTCTAGGCGGCGCTGCTGCCTGAGTCATGTCCTTTGCCTCCTGCTGTGGCGCTCAGCTGATTTCTGCGCCACTCAGCCGAGCCGCCAAGGGGAGCAAGCGGCCGTTTGGGCGCCGTGGTCCCCATGCAGCACCCAAACAGTTGCTTGCGCCACTTGTTCCCCCGTGGCGGCCTGGCTGAGCGGCACAGAAGTCAGCCGAGCGCCACGGCGGGAAAGGAAGGGGGTGGGGCCTGGCCTTGTACGTCACCGCCCTGCCCCCCTTTGCCTCCTGCCGTGGCGCTCAGCTGACTTCTGCGCTGCTCAGCTGGGTCGCCGCAGAGGAGCAAGTGGCGCAAGCGACCGTTTGGGCTCCGCGCTCCCCCAAGTGAGAGGCAGGAGGGGGGATAAGAGAAAGAGAGAGTGAGAGTCAGGAGGGGAAGGAGAAGAGAAAGAGAGAGGTAGGAGGCGGAGGAGAGAGTGTGGGGAAGGCAGGAGGAGGAGGAGAGAGAGAGACGTGGAGAAGAAACCCGAAAATCCCGTCTTATGACGGGCTATTGGCTAGTGTTTAAAGAGGACACCATTAGAAGTTTTTGCAGGGCTGTAGCATTATTGCCTGGCACCATTTGGTTCCCCTTCAAAGTAAACTTTCTGATTTGGTGCAGTACAGTTGAGACGCTGCATGTTATAACTAGGACCCTGTATCAATCACAGTTCTTTTTAGAAAGTTAATAACTAAATGACAAAGTATTGAATTACACTGAGTTTGCATGGAATTAATTTTACAGGGAACAGTCACAACTGGCCAAATTTACTGGCAAAATTCATTCTGTCTTTGAAATTGACTAGGTATTTTGTCTTATAGAATTTATAGACATTTTCCTTTTTAAAAAAGTATTTAAAAGATCACAGTTTGGGGGCATTTTCTCAATTGCCATGTCCTCCATGACATAGTGATTGAAACAGAGTCCTAGTATAATATGGTACATTTCTGATCTCTAATTGCAATCATGTTGTAATTGTGTTTTGACATTGTTCTTGATATAACACAAGAACAAGGGGTCACCCAATGAAATTAATAGGCAGCAGGTTTAAAAGAAACCTTAGGAAGTACTACTTCATACAATGCACAATCAGCCTTTGGAGCTTGTTGCTAAGGGATATTATGAAAGCCAAAAATATAACTGTCCAAAAAGAACTAAATAAGTGCATGGAGGATTGGTCCATCAATGGCTAAGATGGTCAGGGACACAACCCCATGCTCCAGGTGTCTCCAAACCTTCAGTCTTTATGTGCTGGGACTTGACAACAGGGGATGGATCACTCAGTTGCACAGTTCTGTTCATTCCCTCTGAAGGTTTTGGCACCAACCACTGTCGGCAGACAGGATACGGAGCTAGATGGACCTTTGGTCTGACCCAGCATGGCTGTTCTTTTGTTAACTGGTTGCAATGAAAGCAGTTACATTGTGTTCACATAACAGCTTTTTTAACTACACAACTATGTGTGCCGAAAATGTGTGATTCCACACCTACCACTGGAAAGGTTACGCCATGGTACCAGGCTGTGTTTTTATCAGTGCAATCTGGATTGCTGCCCCAAATTGGATCACTGGGAGCTTTTGGATACACAGGCCTTCTGCAAATGAAGTCACTATTTCTGAAATGTTGGTCCTCATCTTTCAGTGTGATTATAACACATCTTGGTCTTATCTGGAGATGAAATACAAACTAACCTTAACAGCTTCAGCAGCATTTAATGGGCACAGTGGGGCTGGGCAGAAGTGTAGCAACTCCTAAGAACAGGAGGCTGACATCCTGCTCAAGGCAGAGATATAATCCATGGGAAATGGTGTAGGAAGAAGGGCTGTTGTCCACTGTGTCTGAAGTGCAAGGAACCAAATAAGATAAGCCAGTGACCTGCCTGTTCTTAAATGAACAATTTCCACCACAAAGTGATACATCTCGAGGAGGGCAGTGGGCAGATAAAGTTCCTGATATTCTCTGCCTTTGAGAAGAGCTGAGTACTTCAGGATACCTTGATATTTCAAGAGGCATGTGCTTGTGACTATCTGCGAGACCTTGCTGAAGAGAAACAGCCCAGCTTTGTGGTTGAAAGGTCAGACTGGTCTGTGCTTTATAAGTCTATCTCCAGCTGGTGTCAGCAGAAGTGCAGCTTATGCCAAGCTATGCACTCCTACAACATTGTCCAGTTCTTAAAGTTCAATAGTAGACAAACTTGTGTCTTTTAAGATCTCCTTGGTTGCCAGAATTTGCCTAGTTTGAAACTTATTGGGGAGAGAATGTGTTTTCCTAAGTCCCCTGCTTGTGTTCAGCCTGTCGGTGTATGTGTAGTGGGGCTGAGTGAAGGAGGAAGGGCCCAGAGTGGTCAATATTAGGCCTGTGTTTTAAAATATGCTGCTTTTTAAAACAATCTGAATGAATCTGCATTCCAGGGGCTCTGTCACTAGTTAGTTTCAGTGTGGAAGAGTCTGACTGCAGAAGTAGAACGGGTGTATGTAGGGGTTAGAATGCTAGTTTTTAGAGACTGGGCCATCTGGCAGCTCTCGGCTGACTTCGGTAGCAGAGTGTTTTGCATAGAGAGAGACCGGAACCCACAGGTGTGCCATCCACTAACTTCTGAGAGTTAAAATCCATATCTGAATTTTGCAGCTCTGGCTTATATGTAGCTTTAGACTTTGACTATCTGAAATATTCTCTAGATGGAAATACTGCAGAACTGGTCTTTTGTGTGCTTTTATCCTATACCAGATTTCACGGGGGAGCCCCTTGAATGCAGTTTCTTAAACTGGGGGTCCTGACCCAAAAGGGAGTTGCAGTGGGTTTGCAAGGTTATTTAAGGGGGTCACAATATAGTCACCTCTACTTCTGTGCTGCTTTCAGAGTTGGGCAGCCAGAGAGCAGTAGCTGTTGGCCAGGTGCCCAGCTCTGAAAGCAGCAGTGCAGAAATAAGGGTTGCAATACCATATCTCACCACCTTACTTCTGCACTGCTGCCTTCAGAACCAGGGAGCTGGAGAGTGGTGGCTGCTGACTGAGGGCCCAGGTCTTCAGGCAACTGTGCAGAAGTAAAGGTGGCAACACCGTACCTCACCATCCTTCCTTCTGTGCTGCTTCTGGCAGCGTCTCTGCCTTCAGAGTGGACTCATAGCCAGCAGCTGCTGCTCTCCAGTTGCCCAGCTCTGAAGGCAGTACTGCAGCCTGGAGCTGTGCAGAAGGAAGGGTAGCAGTGCCACAACCCCACTACAATAACTTTGTGACCCTCTCCCCCACAACTACGTTTTGGATCAGGATCCCTATAATTACAATGCTGAAATATCAGATTTAAATGGCTGAAATCATGAAATTTACGATTTTTAAAATTCTGTGACCATGAAATTAGCCAAAATGGACTGTGAATTTGGAAGGGCCCTACTTATAAAGAGTCTTCCATCACTACCTGGATGCGATACTAACACACAGTAGAGCAAAGTCATCTTCCTAAAAAATCGAATAACTCAAGCCACTGGGGAGGGGGCATTGACACTTCACATTTGGTCCCCTGTTGAGAAACCATAGACGTGTTTTCATTTCTTTTTAATCCCAATGTCTGTAGCATTTTTAAAAAAATACATTCCCTTTTCCACTCCTCTGAGAGTGTTTCTATCCTAGGTACTGAGCACCACATTAATACATGAGAACCATAAGTTGAAATTGACTAAACCATACAACATGGAGAAGTGCAGAAAGCAAGCAAGCAGCAACAATATAGAAAATGTGACTAGCATTTTAAAATTCTTTCAGATTTTATAATCGAAGGTGTCAGTTACAAAGGTGTGGAAACATTTATGTTTTTAACTTGGCAGTGTCCCTTTAAAATGAATGATTTTTGTGGGAGCTGGGGAAAGGAGGCAGTAAAAGCTTTTGTAGAAGCTACATGAAGATAGATAACTTGGGGCTCCTATGAGCCCTTCTAAGACATTATGCCTATTTGGTGCGTGGAATGCGAGAAAAATCTCTTGGAGAATAAGATCAATGAAAAATACAGAACATCCAGTAGGTTATATTCTTCCCGGAAGCAAGAAGAGTGGAAAAGGGAATCTCTTTGGATTTCCAAGTATCAGCCATGCACATGCCAGAGACACTGCTGTTCTTCCTCATGATCAATATAGCACTGCTGTATAATTTCTAAGTGATGTCTAGTATTGCGTCATTGTCTCTTCCTTAGACAGGAAATGGTGCTGCTGCAGAGAGAATTTCATACAGAAGACAGAACCGTCAGAAACCAAACCTGACGTCAGCTGATCTGCCAGAAGAAGAGACAAAAAGAATTGCCAGGATATTTTCTGCACAGCTGACCAAAAAAGAATAGCAGAAGTATCCGAGCTGCTATGTAGAGAGGATGTGCTTTCTTCAGTAGTGCTCATGCTCAACGTTTGGGGAAACTCTGGCACTTTCTACAGGAGATTAGCCCTCCTGACTTTAAAAGAAAAATGGTATCCTACCTTTCATGACCATGTCAGCACAGGACCATTCTCCTGAAAGAGAAAGAAATAAGATTGATTTAACGTGTAATTGACCCTCATTTAAGTGGGAGTTAAGTACCCACATCAAAAAAAAGAAGATACAGCATACCCTCTATTCCCATGGATCTTTTGGAAGTTGAGGGTGCTGTGTATCTTTTTAAGATCAGATTACTCAAGAAAAGAGCTGACTTTAGTAACTTGAACGATGTCATCTGATCTCAGAATATCTCAGGGAAGATGAAATTTCCAAAGCTCAATTTATGGGAAATTCTAATGATCCTTTTTTGCCTGCTAGGTAAGGGAACATTCAGTTGTTTGGACAAACTACTTTTTCTTCATGGAGGTGGGGAGAGGTAAAAGCTGTTTCAGTTTTAAGAAAAATGAATTATCAGTTCACTTTTCTCCATGAGAGAAAGTGTTTTAGAATCCTCTGCAACAAGATACACAATTACAGTCTCCAAGCAAATGTGCAAAGGCAGACAACCTGGATTTGGGAAGCTAAAATCACTGTTTTGTATGTTAATAGCTTTTTTAGAAATATTTTTATTTGTAAGACAAATCTGTTGCCTTGAATGCTGAAGTAATGCTTATTTTTTATATGGGTTGGATAGATCGTAAGTAAAATGTACAGCTACTGTAAAATATTTTATACAAAACTGTTTTGCTAGCAAGTTTGGAATTGTGTGCATATAAATTATTTTTATTAATTTATGTAGTAATTTCCAATTTTTAAAAATCACAAGTTTCAGGTGTCTCCAGATAGCTAACCTTAAACACAAACCATGCTAACTTATTTTTTTAAATATCTTATTTAAACAGTGGTTTTTTTAAAATAAAATTTGTACTTTTGTGCCTTCCTGCTGTTTAAGGTGTTGTTTTAGAATTATTATTGTTTACATGTTTCAAGGCTGTTACCGTTCTGGCACTCTGAGTGCAGAAGGTCGGGGCCCGCAAGAGACCTTTAAAATACCTTGCCTCTATAGGATTCTGCTTAAAAGCTCTCCAAAGTCACAGATTCCCTGGCTTTGGGGGAGAGGCTGCCACCACCAAGTGAAAATCCCTAACACGAGAGCTTGAATAAAAAGAGAAAACAAACTGCAGTCTTTGATAGCTGATCTCAGTCTTAGGCGTGCACACACAGCCCTCCTGTTACCATTCAGGACACAAAAATTAAATCATTGCCTTAAAGATGGTGATTTTATAACAAAACAAAAAGATACACTTAGTAAAGCATATTAGGTTGCTAGGTGTTATAAAGCAACTGAGGAAAGAACATATTAAAACACAGAATTGTATCTCTGGGATTCATCTTAATTACAGTGTAGGGAGGGGGGACATGGACTCAGCACAAGGGAGTTTAACCAAACAGAACAAAATAACCTGATCATGTCTAAATAGACATTCCTATCTACTCACGCCTTCATGCTTCAAGGTCCATTCCATTCCCATGCCCAGTATTCTTTGTAGGCATGGTAGTTCTGCCTGGTTTTAATTCCACTTGTTCCCCCAACTACTGGCTTAAAACTCTCACAAAGAAAAACAGCAGGGGTATATCTTAGTATTCAAATGTCAACACCTGCCATTGGCTCTCTCCCTACCAGTACCCCCTAGCTACCTGAGTTTAACCCTTTAGTCACCAAATGCTGGGATGTTCAGAAAAGACCAGCACTCTTTCAATCCATCACAACATGATAAAAAGTTAGAGCTTAATCCTGCTCCCAGTGGACTCAGAGATAAAACTCCTGTTGACTTCAGTGGTGCAAGATTGTGTCTTTGTTCAGAACCTCTAAGGTACCTAAATCCCGTGGGCATTGAAATCAATGAGAGTTAGTTTCCTAAATCCAGAGTCTTAGTAACATTGCTGGGAGAGAATTTCCTAAAAGTTATCCATTTGTGGGAGCCTTTCTCTGAAAATGTTTAGCCCTGGGGAACTGATTAGGTTGGAAACAAGCAATGATGACTGATTTAAAATCTAATTTTAGATCCCTAGTATTCTAAAGTTAATGTAAGATGCAATTTGGGGGCCCTTGGAGTTCCTAGTGGACATAAGTCTGCCTCACAACTAAGGTTGTCAAGCAATTTTTTAAAATGAATTGCGGTGAAACAAAAGTATTTTGGCTGTGTCAACACAAAATACAAAGTGTACAGTGCTGACTTTATTTTTATTACAAATATTTGCACTGCAAAAATCAAAAATAGTATTTTCCAAGTCGCCTAATATAAGTACTGCATTGTGATCTCGTTATCATGAAAGCTGAACTTACAAATGTAGAATTATGTACTTAAAAAAAACCCCTACATTTAAAAAAAAAAAAGTTAAACTTTAGAGCCTACAAGTCCACTCAGCCCTACTTCTTGTCCACTAAGACAAATATTTACATGCAAGATGTGTAAAAGATTATGTCTCTTCATGCTTCCACCACCATTCCAGGGAACTTGTGTCCATGCTGATGACAGGGTTTGCTGGATAACAATCCAAAGCAGTGTGGATGGATGCATGTTCATTTTCTGAGTTAAATGTCACCTGCAGAAGGTTGATTTCCTTTATGGGTGATTCAAGTTCTGTAGATTCCTCATCCGAGCATTGCTCTTCTAAGACTTGTGAAGGCATGTTCCACACCTCATCCCTCAGATTATCAACTACCATGAATGTTTAGGAGGTCGAGTGTGACTACAGTTGTGTGAATATCTGATACACACAACACCTTCCTCCAGTGAGCCTCCTCCAGCCTTAGCCATGCAACAGCTTACGCCCAGCTCCTGTAACACTGGATGGCAGCAGGAAAACCTGGGCTACATTGTGCACTGTGAGCTGAGTCACTGAATCCCATTCACACAACATACTTTGTGCAATTGTGTTTACATTTATGGATGTCCTCGGTGCAATGTAGACACAGGTGAATGATCAAGGTGGAGCATCTTGGAGTTCTGTAACCAAGTGAAATTCCTTACCTGGAACTAAATGTCCTGATCCTAGCAACTCAATAGCTGCTGGCTGGGCTGATGTTGGCCGAGTAAAGCCTGAGAGGCTAAATGCCAGTTGGAACAGGAGCACCACACCAGAGGAAGGCTGGCCTTGGCTGCAAGGAAGGTTGTGTTGCTGTAGCCACATCCCTCTTTGTATCATCAGCTGGAAGGCTGGAGAGCAAGCAGTTCCTGTGACTGGTCTGAGCTAAACTCACGGACACCCACAGCAGAGCAAAGGAGGCAGCATGTGATTGTTGACCAACAGCGCATGCCTGGCTGTTGGGCCGAGGGCTGAAGCGTGTCGGCATTTCTCAGGAAAAGCTCTGTGTGAGCTCATCCGGCTGAGATGACAGTGTCAGGCATAAATGTGTGCCAGGCTCTCTGCTCTACAAAAAGCAGACTGGCCCCTATTAAATGTGAGCTGCAAAGGAGATAAATGGCTTAATGCCCTTTGAGGCACATAAAGAGAGCCAGAAATTCTATTTCCCACCAGATACACACGAGCAGGTTTTTTTCCCCTGCTGGGTTCTTTTCTAGGGTGCAGAACAGGGGGTTGAATCTTTAACCATGACAGCTCTTCTCCCTAATGCATCTGCATGTGAGTGGCAGGTGTTTACAGTTTCACTTGTGTGGCATCTCTCTGGCATCCATGTTGATTCTCCAGGCAGCGCTAGCCCTTGTACGGACTCAGTAGTTAACACAACCTCATTGCTGAGGCATCATGTGGCAGTGAGTTGTCAGTAGAGTCCTCCTTGGCCCTGGACCTGAATGTAAGCTTGGGGCTGGTGACATGACCGGCTTCCCCACCTGGACTCTTGCTCTCACCCTCTCTCTCCATTTTCCTGGCCTAACCCCTACCAGCAACAAGTCACTCTGGGCAGGTCAGAGACAGAAGAAGGTTCTCGTCTCCTGCCATCCTCCGCACTTGATCAGAGACTGAGCAGCGGGGACCATTCACAGCCCAGCACGGTGCCCACAGAAGCAATTAGGGGCTCCCCACTGGAGCAACGAACCAGAGCCCAGCCCCCACTCTGTTCTTCCAACCCACGGAGCCCCTAGTGGGCAGATTCTCCTGGACCATTTCTTCCCTGGGGAGAATACACATCTGGGGCTGGAAATCAGTTTCTTCTCACTTCATTCTCCCTCCCCCTTCTCATTGGCACAGCTGGCCTCTCATAGGGTTGGCGAGAACATTGCATCCTAGCTAGCGATTCTTCCCCTGGAATGAACCCAGCAGCTGAAATCTGCACATGGCTGTGGGAAATTGCTCCCAGAGCAGCCTCCCCTAAATAAACGGCAGGGTTAGCCGAGGACTGGGACAGGCGGCTAGACTTGGATACTTGGGCTCTGTGCTGCAGGTCTGCGTCACAACAGGCACCAGCCTGCTGGTGCCCTTTTGCTGCCCTGGCCCACTGACAGGCTGGCCTTGCCATCCATTCCTTCTGCTCTCCCATTCCCCATTGCAGGGCAAAGTGGTCCATCATTTCTGTTTGGACAGGAGTTTGGCTCCTAGCTCCATCCCTCCACTTCTTGGATGAAAGGAGCCAACAGGTGTGCAACATCCTGGTCAGCTGTTAACATCCTAAGAACTCAGCCTTCCCCCACAAGTGTCATCGTTGTCCGTAAGCTTCACACCATGGCATATTGGCATGTCCCAGGGACAGGAGGGGTGGGACCCCATCCTTTCTTCTCAAGCATTATTCCCTATCACTTGTAGTAAAGGAGAAGCTCAATGGCAGTATATGGGCATGGACTCAGTTACGCAATTCTGATTCCATTAACCATGAGGTTGCGAATTTAGTACCATTTCAGGAAAGAGGGAGAAATCAAACTCCCTGTTATTTCCACCCTTAGAATTCCCCGTAAATCTTCTGTTGTTACTTTAGCATTTGGTGTCAATAGTGCCCAGAGAGTGCTAGGGGCTGTACAAACATAGAAGAACTGTCCTGGCCCCAGGACACAGCATTCTAAATAGAAAAATGGCCTTTCTGTGTCTGCCTTCTAGGCTGTAAGTTTTAGTTGCAAGCCCACCTTCTCAACCCCCTTTTCCCTGTCCACTGTGTGTTCACATGCCATGGCAGGAGCCACATGTGCATTGGTTCATTCCACAGTGCAAGCACTGGATAATAACAGCGCACAGTGCTTTGTGGTGTGGAAACTAGGGCAGAGGGCATCTGGGCATTTGCCGTACGTGGATGCCGAGGGACCCCTGGGATGCAGTCTGATGTATTTATGTTCCTAGGTACCTGCAGTGGCAGCTGGAAGCAGATGACTGGAGAGCAGGTGACTGGTGTAAATGTCACATATGGCCCTGCTGACCGTGATACTCAGCCCTTTTGCAGCCCCCCACCCCGCCCCTGTGTGTTAAGGGTCACTCAGTCCATTTCTACAGTACGTCATCGCTGGGCTTCTTTTCAGTTCACGGAAACAGCCTTTGCAAATAGCTAGAGCAGTTGCTGGGGGAGTCCTGGCTGAATTCCATGCTCCCTTGCCATGCATCTATGTTCATATCACTAGACGCAAACCCAACCCCATCAGGCCACTCTGGTTTCAAGCTGCAGAGGGAGAGATGCAACATCAAAGCTCCAACTCGGACTCCAAGCCAGCTGTAGTCACTAGAGAGTTACGTTCACCTGGGTTCATGTGACCCCCAAGCCCACCAAAGTTTGCAAAGCTGAAAGCCACACGGCACATGTATCGCCACCGGAGACTCTTCTGTGCTGCTTTACAGGGGGACTTAGGACTGGACAGAGCCACTGAGTCCAGTCTTAGCTGTTGTGGGCAACCCCATCACATCATCCCATTCATAAACTGATCACACTGTATCTTAACACTAGTTTGGTTGTTTGCCCCTCACTGCTCCTATGACGGGGAGGGCTACTGTGGACCCTCACTCCTTTGATGGTTAGAAGCCTTCTAATTTCCAACCTTAAGTTAGTTGTGGCCAGTTTATCCCCATTTGTTCTTGTGCAATCAGTTCCCCACCTGACTCTTCAGGCTTGTCAGAACCAGGAGCCCAGCTGTTTCTGTTGTTTGCATTCCATTAAGCTCCAGCAGAGAAACAGGCAGGTCAGTTTCACTTGGGTAATTCGTCTCCCTTCCTGGAGTTCATACCCTAGCACAAGGCTGCAATGGTTGGGCTGCAACGATCACAGAAGAAAGTTTAAACCAAACAAAGAAGTTTTATTGGGGGTTTTAATGGTATCAGCTGCCTAATAAGAATAGGGTTTGGATAAAACTGCACTTTGGGGGAGGGGCAAGAAGTGGTGGATGGTCATTATACACAAACCCAGAATGTATAGCCTAAGGTGCATCGGTGATGCTCAGCCCCAAATCGAGCCGTCCAAAAACTAAAGTTACAGAACGATACAAATCCAGGAGTGGTGCACAAGGGGGTATACTTTAGATACATGCACCCTGCCTCTGCAGCTAACTCAGGTTCCCAATGGAACTAATTGCAAGGGGTTGTTTGGATGTGCTGGCTGGATTCCTGTACCGCCCACACCTGTGAGTGCATGAGCACCTCACAGAGAATAGAGCATATGCTCACAACACCCCTCCCTGCGCAGAGTGGTCAGAAAAGGGAAGTTTTTAATCCCCATTACACAGATAGGGAAACTGAGGCAAGAGAGGCTAACACCAAAGTCCACAAAGGGATTTAGGCTCTGCAGTTCCCCTCGTTTCAATGGAATGGAGCCTAACCTCCCTTTGTGTGTCTGGGACACAGGGACGTGCCCCAGGTCTCTCTCACGCAGACAGTGACTGAAGCAGAATTGAATGCCACTCTTCCGAGTCCCAGCAAGGGACTATATGAGCTTTTAAAAACATCCATCTTGATTCTGCTGCTTTTGTCACTTGCTTCTGGCCCCTTCAGACCATGTTCCCCCTCACGTCTCTCACTTCGGCCTTGCCTGGACCCCCAGGGCCCTGCCTCGGAGCAGCTGCAGTGGGGTTAGCAATGATGCCTGGGCGGGCTCTGAACACGAGATGTTCTGTGGAGCTGCCCCCTCCAGAGCCAGGGCAACAGCCTGAAGTTTCCTAACAGACACCCGGGTCTCATGACTTCTCCTCTCCGAGCTATTTTAAACCCCCGGCCAGATCGAGGCTGTTGATGTTAAATGATCTGTCCTCAGCCTGTGCCCCTCCGCGAGGGGGATATAAATACGGCGCCAAGACACTCAGCTGACAGGAGGGCAAGGAGGAGAGAGCTCAGCCTGCTGCTTCTCAAAGGTAAGGCCGTGCTGCCAGCGTCGCCGGGGGTTATTCAGAATGGGCCGAACCCTGCAGGCCTGGCTCTGCCGCCTCGCCCGTTTCCAGCTGGGTCTGTCTGCCCAGGGACTGCCCTGTGCCCATGCGCTGTGGAGGCTGATGAAGGGCGTGCTCCCATCTACAGCTCCGCAGCCTGCTAGAGGCAATGGAGAGATGCCCATTGCTCTGGAGGGGCTTTGTTCAGGTCTGGAGTGACCGGGCCTGGCAGACCAGGCTTAGTGTTCGTGCTGCCGGCAAACACGGCACCCCATCCCTCCAGGCAGCCTGGGCAGTAGTCCCGTGCTCACTGCCTGTCACCTTTGGAGCGAGGGCATCCCTGGCCTTAGCCACGCCCACACTGGTCTTCACATCTCACTGCGCAGCCTGCTGCTGACAGTCACCTGCATCCGGCAGCGGGGAACTTGCACCAGGCTTTCGCTGGCTACAGCAGCAGTAGCTGCGGGAACCAGGTCAGAGGAGGGTGTCGGAGCCCGGGTGGTGATGAGAATGAGCTGGTATCATTAGTGTGGAGGGGAGCTGCCCCCAAGAGCAGCCCTGTGAGCTTCACAAGCTTGACCAGACTGGATCAGTGCCATGGTCCATCTCACCGAGTAGCCTGTCTTCCGACAGTGGCCAATGCCAGGCACCCCAGAGGGACTGAACTGAGCAGGTGACCCATCACCCATTCTCCAGCATCCAGTCCTAGCCTCTGGCAGCCAGAAATCCAGGGATACCCAGAGTGTGGCTTTGCATCCCAGCCTACCTTTGGGACGTAGCACTTCCTTTTGTTTGTTTTAAACGTGCTACCTGTTCATTTCATTGAGCAGCCTTGGCTCTTGTGCGACGTGAAGGGGTAAATAACATTTCCCTATTCTCTTTCTCCATACCAACCTTCAGTGAGCCCCACAAGAAGCAAAATGGGTGGGTCAGTGGTTAGGATGCTGGATGTGGTTTGGGAAGAACTGCAGGGGAAGCAATCACTTCTCTGCCACAGACTTCTTGTGTGATCTTGGGTGCATCACCTTGCCTCTCTGTTCCCTATTAGCACATTGGGGTTAGTAGCCCTGCCCTGCCTCACAGGGTCATGAGGCTAACTACATTCAAGAGTATTACCATGGTGCTAGGGGCCATAAAAGTCCCTAAGCTCAGTAGTATCTGAGATATCCTAACTTCTCCTAGTCCATCCAGCATATAGGTAGCTGAGATAGAAAACTCTAAAGAACTCAGCAATGATCAGTCACTGTTGTAGATAAATGGGTGTGAAATATTTTTCTCCTTATCCATCTATTATTACCAATTGGACTGAGATCTGGAGAGGCATTATATATATAATATAAATTGACAGCCCTAATATATATTAGGGCTGTCAGTTAATTACACTTAATACAAGCAATTAACTCAAAATCAATTAACTTGATTAAAATTAATAATCATTCATCAGTCTTAATCAGACTCTTAATAATAGAATCCCAACTTAAATTTATTATAAATATTTTGATTATTTTCCTACGTTTTCAAACACATTGATTTGAATTCCATCACAAAACAAAGTTTACAGTGCTCACTTTGTATTATTGTTAGTGACAGATATTTGCACTGTACAAAAGAGAAACAAAAGAAATAGCATTTTTCAATTCGCCTCCTACAAGTGCCGCAGGGAAAGCTCTGTATTGTGGACACGTAACTTACGAATGTAGAATTTGTTCATACCTAACTGCGCTCACAAACAAAACAGTGTGAAACGTCAGAGTCTACAAATCCATTGAATCCCACTTCTTGTTCAGCCAATCTCTGACAGACAAGGTTGGTTTACATTTACAGGAGATAAAGCTGCTCGCTTCTTATTTGCAATGGCTCTTGGAAGTGCAAACAGGCATTGTCGTGGCACTTTCGTAGATCATGTAGCAAGGTATTTACCAGCCAGATATGCTGACCCTTTGTATGCCCCTTCAGGCTTTGGCCTCTGTCACTGTTCCATTCTGTACACATCGTATTCTGTGTTGTCATTGAAATCAATAGATTTGAAAATGTGGAAACCATCCAGAATAAGTAAATAAATGGAATTCTATGATGGTTTGACCGTGTGATTAAAACCACCATCAGCTGCCATTTTAAAAACATTCCATGATCCATTTTTTTACTGGTTTGAGAGCCCTACCATAGTGACTGCTCCACTCATCTCTTCCAAGGCAAATAGCGCAGCGGGTCCATCTTTCGCTCATGGAATGGTGCTTCCAGAGGAGCCTCTGTCTGCTGAACTGTGATTCCTGCTGACCCGGGGAGGCAATGGTTGGACTGAAGCCCACAGACATCCCCCCAACTGCCACAGTTAAGTTTCTGGGCGCTGGAACAGCAGCCTGCGTAGCAGACCTCTGCACCTTCCCTTTGGACACTGCAAAAGTCCGGCTGCAGGTAGGTGTCCTTGTTGGAATTACTCTAGTACGAGGCTACCGGGACTCAGCTGTGTCAGGCACAATGCATAGATGTGTAGTGGGAGACGGTCAGCGGGGCCAACAGCCCCCACGGGTCCAGGGTCAAGGTGTGAGGGGTCCCAGTTCTGTGCCCCCCAGAAGGGCAGAGCTTTGGGCAGAAGGGTGGGGCTGAGGGCAGGCAGCCTTTAGTGCTGCCCAAAGCACGGTGCTGGGCCCTTGCCCCCCAGCCGTCAGAAGTGCCTGGAGCAGCGCTCCTACAGTGTTTCAAAGGGGCCTGCAGCTCCACACCATTGCCACAGGCCCCTTGAAACACCAGGCCCCTGTGCAATTGCGCCCTTCCCTTCCTCCTCCCGCGTCGGCAAGCCTGGAGACAGACAACAGTCGAGACAGACAGAGATTTCTTCAGAGCCATGTAGCAAGTCAGCAGCAGAGTTGAGAACAGAGCCTGGTGCTCCCAGGTCCTGACTCTTAACCACACGGTCTCTCACGCTGAGTGAAAGGCCTTTCAGAGTAAATCACTGCACAAATCCAGCAACTTCTGACGAACGTAAGAACTGCCACACTGGGTCAGACCAAAGGTCCATCCAGCCCAGTGTCCGGTCTGCCAACAGTGGCCAATGCCAGGTGCCCCAGAGAGTGTTAACAGAACAGGGAATCATCAAATGATCCCTCCCCTGTATTCATTTCCAGCCTCTGACAAATGGAGACTAGGGACACCATTCCTGCCCATCCTGGCTAATAGCCATTGATGGACCTAGCCTCCACGAATTTATCTAGTTCTGTTTTGAACCCTGTTAAAGTCCTGCTCTTCACAACCTCCTCTGGCAAGGAGTTCCACAGGCTGCACATTGAGTGGATGTTTTCAGAGAACCCTTCACAGTGACTCCAAGATCTCTCTCTTGAGTGATAACAGTTACATTAGTCCCCATCATTTTGTGTGTATAGTTGGGATTATTTTTTCCGATGTGCATTACTTTACATTTAACAACATTACATTTCATTTGCCATTTTATTGCTCAATCACTTAGTTTGGTGAGATCTTTTTGAAGATCTTCACAGTCTGCTTTGATCTTAACTATCTTGAGCAGTTTAGTAGCATCTGCAAGATGATACTAAAAGATGAGGTATTTTCTCCTCCCTTGTTTTCTTTAAGGGTAAGTCTAACTCCCATTAGACACCAGTCAGAGTTGGATGGGATCTAACACACCTGGTTTGATTTCACAGAGCTGCAGGTGCCCCGAGAGTATTTTTTCCAGCAAGTGCAGGGTGTTTTTTTTTTCCTGTAATGTGATTAAAGGCCACCAGACACCACTCTTTTTACATGACTTGATTATAGTTCGAAGTGAAACCCACCCCTGGCAGAGGCCCCTAGCTTCCCCCCAGAGTTGTCTGGGCCAGGGGCCTGCTTAAGAGGAGCAGATGTTCCTGTGAGCGTTGACCCCAGCCCTCAGAGTGGAGCTGAAGCAATACAGAGGCCTTATGCTGATCCCTGCACCAGAGTGGATTTCACCCTCTTTGCGTGGATCCTGGACAGCATTTACCATCTGCTCGCAAAGCATTTTAGGAACATGAGTGAATTTAGCCTCCCGCCTTGTGTTTTGGCCAAGTTACATCACTGATAATTACATCGAGGTGGCTTAGTGCTCCACCATTTTCAGCAGGGTACAGCAGTCCTCTTCAGTCCCTGACTTGATCTGGCCTGTCACGTTGCTATAGACTGGGTAAACAGCTGCCACGCTCCACCCCAGAGAAAGCTGCATTTCCCGGGTGAGCCAAGTGAGGACGTATCTCGTGCACAGTGCTTTGGTGTCCAGCTGGCTGGGTGCTGATGTGCACGTGTGGCACAATGGCAGCCTCGCAGCTAGTTCACCGCTCAAATACACATCTGCGGGTTGACTGTATAAATGATCTAATACCTTCCTAGCTCTGTACGTGCCCCAAACCACTAGGAACGGAGCTTCCCAGTCACAAATTCTCTTTGCTAAGGGCCCATCTCTGCAAACCCTGACTCATCCTGCGCAACTTTACTTGAGCGGCTCACATAAATGAAGGTTTCCTGATCAGGCTCTAACTCAAGGGTAGGCAATAATTTTCACGGGGGAGGGGAGGGAGAACAGGACACCTAATGAATTTTGCTATGTGCTCATGGGCCAGCTCCACCCCACCTCTCCCGGAAGGGGTGGGGCCCAGAGAACAAGAGGCAGGGCTGGGAACTAGCTTCCCCCCAGAGTTGTCTGGAGCCAGAGGCGTTGAATTAAAACCACAGAAATGGGCTTGTGGTTCCTGGCCCTGCTGCTACTGCGTTGCCTGGCAGCCAGCCAGGATTGCTGGTGGCTATTGAAAAAGCTCACAGCTCCGTCCCCTGCCAGAGTAGCACTGGGCTGTGAGCCATTTAAATAGGATCCTGCTACCTGAGCCATTGCCTGGAAATTCGGTTGCACAGGCAGCAGGATATGAATAGAAAGTGGCCAGATGCAGCCCGTGGGCCAGATCAAAGTGTTAGGTGGGCTGGATTCGGCCCCCTGGCCGCATCTTACCCAGCTCTGCTCTAACTGAATGGTCAGCTGCTAATAATGCTTGTCTGTCTGTCTGGAAGATCCAGGGAGAATCCAAGCCAACCAAGAGCATGGCGACCATCCACTACAAAGGCGTCCTGGGCACCATCGCCACCATGGTGAAGACGGAGGGTCCCACAAGTCTGTACAATGGCCTGGTGGCTGGGCTCCAGCGTCAGATGAGCTTCGCTTCCATCCGCATCGGGCTGTACGACTCGGTGAAGCAGTTCTACAGTGCTCCAGGATCGGAGAGTGAGTGCCGGCACCCCACACCCCCAGAGGCCTCATCACCCGCCTCTAGTTCAGGTCACATCCTCTGCTGGTGTGAATCAGCCCATTGGCGTCGGCAGAACGCCATTCATGGAGTGACGGGGATTCACACCCGTCCAGGTTCTGCCCCCCTTGTACTAAATCCAGCCAACCAGCCTTGAGAGTGAGCTGAGTAACCTGAGACCCCAAATTATGAATGGGGTAAATGTGCTAGACGTACGTTCCCAGTTTCACCCAGGTCCCGCTGTGCCCAGAGTGCGGATAAGCTAGATGTTTGAGCCCTTGTTTTGGGGGGTGATTAGATGCTTCGATGTCTTATTGACATCCCTGACCCCAAAATCCAGACCAGATTTAAAGAGCTTGGGGTCCTTCCAATATCAAAGCTACATTTTAGACCAGTGTTTCTTAAATTGTGTTCTGCGGCAGTCGGAGATGTGCTGTGGAGAACAACAGAGTTCAAAATGGCCGCTCTTACAGGGGCAGGCGACTTTTTTTTTTTTTGCTCAACAAAAAATCTTTGGTGTTACTCATTTTTAAAAAAAGTATTGTTTGGTGTCCCTTGGTCTTAAAAAGTTTAAGAAACACTGTTTTAGACCCACCTGTGCGACCATTGGTTCCCTCCCTTTGAGTCTGCAGCTGGATCAGTGTGGGCGGGCCTAAGCCAGTGTCGGTGGCTTAAAAGGGAGGCTGTCATGGGACAAGGCGAGCAGGGTCTTCTCTTACCCTACCCACAGCCTCCTGGCAGTGACTTTTTCCAGTACTGTTCAGCACCTCGAAAAACCTGACCCAGTGGGTGAAAAGTGGGACTCCCAGAAAACTGAGGCCAACCCCCAAACTAGAGATGACCTGAAAAGTCAGGGTACGTGACTTCCCCAGGGCCACGCAGGGAGTTCACCTTGGCCTGCGGCCGCAGGGCTGGATACAGGGGAGGTGCTCACAGTCCTAGCGAGGCAGGTGAAAAGTGCCCTGGTTTGGTGGGGAGGCTGAGAAAAACCCAGCTCTGTGCATAGCCAGGTGGCCATCGCTCGAGAGACAGGCTGGAGCTTGCTACCCGCTTCATTCACTCCCATGCAGATGCCAGCATCCTCACCCGGCTGCTGGCTGGCTGCACCACCGGCGCCATGGCAGTGACGTGTGCCCAGCCAACCGACGTGGTCAAGGTGCGATTCCAAGCACACGTGAGGCTGACGGATGGAACCAAGAAATACAACGGGACTGTGGATGCCTACAGGACCATCGCCAAGGAGGAAGGGGTCAGAGGCCTCTGGAAAGGTACAGGAGCGAGCGCGCCTCCCAGAGTGATCGCCAGCTGGTGTAAATCGGCGTCACTCCACTGGGGCCAGTCCATGGAGCTGCACCAAATTGCACTAGTTTAGAATCTAGACGGGGATCTCCAGGGTGTTTAGGCCCCTAATTCCCTTGGCACTTAGTGCTCAATAGATTAACCTGTTTGATGCTGCGATGAACAGAGCAAGCCCGGCTAACAGAATTCAGCTCTGGCCTCTCTGGCTAACCCTGGAGGACAGAGCCAGTTGGTTTCAAAGGGTCCATACTGACAGCAAGTCTGTGTGACCACTCGGCATTCCCTTCCTGGCCTACTCTGTCCCCATGTCTGCTCCGGCAGAGCGGGAGGCAAGCCTGCTCCTGCTCTCTCCTGGGACTGGGCAGCCTTACAGGCAGGGCAGTCTTAAGAGGGCTTAAAATAGGATCTGAGTGGTTCTTCACCTCGTCCTGCCTCAGCACTGGCTGCTGGATTTGAAACCACCATGCAGGAATTTTAAGGGGAAGGAAGAGAGGGGGACACATTTCCCAGAATGACTCTTTGTAGCATGAGCCACGGTGAACATGCTGTTACGCTGCAAAGGGCAGATCACAACTCGACACAGACCCGACCAAAACACTGTCTTCCTCCTGAACAAGGGCTCTGGTTGGTCAGAAAAACAGGGACTGGGGTGTTCAGGAGATTCCCACATCTAAACCACTGTTTTTAGGAGACAAATCTGAGGCTGCGTCCCAGATTGAGGTGTCATTAGACAAGGTTTTGGACAAAGCAATAAACTAAACAGTAATAAGTCACTGGGACCAGATGAGATTCACCCAAGAGTTCTGAAGGAACTCAAATGAGAAATTGCAGAACTACTCACTACGGTTTGTAACCTATCATTGAAATCAATCTCTGTACCAGATGACTGGAAGATAGCAAATGTGACACCAATTTTTCAGTAAGGCTCAGGAGCCAATCCTGGCAATTGCAGGGCAGTAAACCTGACCTCTGTACCGGGCATTCTGGTTGAAACTATAATAAAGAACATAATTGCTAGGTATATAGATAACATCGTTTGTTGGGGCAAAAGGAAAAACTATGTAGCACTTTAAAGTCGAACAAGATGGTTTATTAGATGATGAGCTTTCGTGAGCCAGACCCACTTCCTCAGATCATATTCTGGAAGAGAATCGGCATGACCATATATACCAAAGGAATACAATGAATTCCTTTGGTCATGCCAATTCTCTTCCAGAATATGATCTGAGGAAGTGGGTCTGGCTCACGAAAGCTCATCATCTAATAAACCATCTTGTTAGACTTTAAAGTGCTACATAGTTTTTCCTTTTGTTTTAGCAAGATCAGACTAACATGGCTACCTCTCTATTACTATTCATAAATAAGAGTCAACATGGGTTGTGTAAATGGAAATCATGTCTCTCCAATATGTTTTTTGAGAGGGTCAACAAGTATGTGAACAAGGGGATCCAGTGGATATAGTGTACTTAGACTTTTCAGAAAGCCTTTAACAAGTTCTCACACCAAAAGCTCATTAGTCAAAGTAATCCGTCATGAGATAAGAGGGAAAGTCCTCTCATGGATCAATAACTGGTTAAAAGACAGGAAACAAAGGGTAGGAATGAATGATCAGTTTTTGAAATGGAGAGAGGTAACTAGTGGGGTCCCACAAGGGTCTGACCTGGAACCAGTCCTATTCAACGTATTCATAAATTGTCTGGAAAAAGGAGTAAACAGAGAGGTGGCAAATTTTGCAGATGATACAAGACTACTCAAGATAATAAAGTCCAAAGTATATTGTGAAGAGTTACAAAAGGATCTCACAAAACTAGGTGACTGGGCAACAAAATGGAAGATGAAATTCAATGTTGTTAAATACATTGAAAAACATAATCTCACCTTATACATATAAAATAATGGGGTCTAAATTAGCTGTTACCACTCGGACATCATCCACTCAATGTGCAATGGCAGTCAAAAAAGCAAGCAGAATGTTGGGAATCATTAGGAAAGAGAAAGATAATAAGATGAAAGCATCTTGCCTCTATATAAAGCCAGAGCACACCCACATCTTGAGTACTACATGCAGATATGGTCTCCTCATCTCAAAAAGGATATACAGGCAGTCCCCGGGTTACATGGATCCGACTTACATCGGATCCCTACTTACAAACAGGGTGAGGCAACCCCGCACTAGCTGCTTCCACCCAGCAGACCAGGGAGACGCAAAGCTAGCGCCCCCCTCCCCCCCCAGCAGACCAGGGAGACACGGAGTGGCTTTTCTCAGCAGACACCTCAGCTTGAGAATAAAGGACTGAGGGAAGTGAGGTGTGGGAGAATAAAACTGAGCTCTGAAGAAATGTTTGGCTAGAGTTTCCCCTACAATATGTACCAGTTCCGACTTACATACAAATTCAACTTAAGAACAAACCTACAGTCCCTATCTTGTACGTAATCCGGGGACTGCCTGTATAGGATTTGGAAAAGACTCAGAAAAGAGCAACAAAAATTATTAGGGGTATGAAACTGCTTCTATATGAGGAGAGATTGGAATGACTAGGACTTTCCCACTTGGAAAAAGAGATGACTAAGGGGGAATATGATAGAGGTCTATAAAATCATGACTGGTGTGGAGAAAGTAGATAAGAAAGTGTTATTTAATCCTCATAACTCAAGAATAGGGAATCACAAAATGAAACCAATAGGCAGCAAGTTTAAAACAAACAAAAGGAAGTATTTTTTCACACAGCGCACAACCTGTGGAACTCATTGCCAAAGGATGTTGTAAAGACCAGGCCTTTAACAGGGTTAAAAAAAGAAAGAGGTAAATTCATGGTGGTTAGGTCCATCAAAGGCTGTTAGCAAGGATGGGTAAGAATCAGGGTTCCCAATCCATAGAAATTTCATTTACAGACAAAATGGGAAAAATTTATGGACAGACACATTTTTTTATGGACATAATTTTTATACTATATTAAGATGACATATTCTCTTCAGCAGGGCTCAACAATCTATGTAATCTACTCACCACAGGCGAGTAGATTACAACCCGGAAGAGCCGGGTTCGGGCAATCTGCGCATGCAAGCGGGGCTCACCGCGGCTCGGTGAACCCTGCTCTTCGGCACAATCAATTCTTCTCATAGATTTTGACATTCTAAACTTTAACGGTAAACAATATTAAATTACATAAATTGCCAATATGCCGACGCTAACTCGGCGGGATAATGTAGATGATAACATCACGTGGATCACGTGATTCACGTGATGTCATCTCAAACATTGAGCTAAATAAACAACTAAAACAACCCATTTCCACTGCGCCGCAGTAAAATGGCTGAAGCAGCAGAGAAGAAATTTAATTGCTATAGCATAATTGCTGTTTTTTGAAATTTTATTGCACTTTTATGAAATTTACGGACACCTGCATTTTTTAGACTTTATGGACATGTCCAATTTCGGCTAATTTTTTACGGACTTTCTGTAAATTTACTGGCGATTGGCAACCCTGGTAGGAATGGTATCCTTAACTTCTGTTTGCCAGAAGTTGGGAATTGGTGACAGGGGAGGGATCACTTGATGAGTCCCTGTTCTGTTATTTCCTTCTGGGGCATCTGGCATTGGCCACTGTCGGCAGACAGGATACTGGGCTGGATGGATCTTTGGTCTGACCCAGTCTGGCCTTTCTTATGTTCTCTATGCAGGCCCTGCCCACAGCCTCAGACCCCAGAATAGTGGGATGCCTCTGCCCAAATGATCAGGAATTAAATCAACAATGTTGACAGAAAAATTATCATTAGCATCCCCGCTCAGTTGTGAGCGACTGAGGGAAAGGCCCATTCAGGGCAAGAAGGAATGTTCCTTTCCCTCTTAGATCCTAGAAGTTCATCGCCAGCCCACACCCCTGCAATAGACAGATTTGCCTCGTCACTTCCTGTCTCCCCATTTCCTTCTGTGCTTTGCTGCCAGGCACAGTCGGGAGAGAGAGAACTGTGATCTACCAGAGCCCAGGACCAGTCTCAGTCTCGGTTTCCATGGCTTGCTCTGCCATTGAATTACTGCGTAGCTCTGGGCTTCGCCATCCCCTGCGCTATAATGGGGATAGTGAGGTTTGGCCACTTTTGTAAAGTGTTTTGATCGCTGTCAGGGGAACCGACAGCCTGCGCTGGCCCTGGGCAAGGTTGGTGGGGGTTGGCTTTGTGCTCTTGGTATGGGTGGGGCCTTGGGTGGAAGGGGTGGGACCGGGGCAGCCAGCCCTCTGTGCCACCCAGCATCCAGCACACCCTCCCCGCCCTCCAGTCCTCACAGCTGCCTGGAGCATGCCACACAGTACTCTAGTGGTAATTTAAAGGGCCCGGGGCTCTCAGTTGCGGTGTCGGTGGCTGGGAGCCCTGGTCACCTCTGAATCACCAGGCCCAAGGACAACTTCTTCCTTTGCCCTTCCCCCACCCCTACAGTGGGCCTGTCCACTGTGAATGCATAATGCAATATAAATGCCAAGTATTCTCCTCATCCCTGAAAATCCTGCTCCCACAGAACTCCAGGTACTCGGCAGACGCCTTTGGGCACACGTGTAACAAACACGAGTCATAAGAATCCAGTCATGAGCTTCACCCACCCAGCTCTGCTTTCAGGGGTGTCATCTCATATGGTCACCGCCACTCTCTAACCATCCTTTGCCACAGGGACCTTACCCAACATCACCCGCAACGCCATTGTGAACTGCGGAGAGATGGTTACCTACGATATCCTCAAGGAGATGCTGCTGAAATCTCAGCTAATGACAGGTGAGGAGGGGCCTGCAGTGAGGGAGGGCGTCCTCCCTTCATCCTTTCCATCTGGGATGCCTGTTGGGTAGAGCTCTGTCTCTCTAGCCCTCTCCACAGCTTCTCTTCCCCTCGTGGCAAAGGGGGGGACAAACTACAGCTTGCGCTCCACAGCCGACCCGCTGGCTGTTTTAATCCAGTCCTCCAGCTCCTGCTGGGGAGCAGTGTCTGGCGCTTGCCTTTCTCCTCATGGCTCGTGGAAGCAGCAGCATGTTCCCCTTCTGTCTGGCTCCTACGTGTGGGGTCAACCAGAGAGCTCTGTGCACTGCTCCCCACGCCAAGCAGTGCCCCTGCAGCTCCCATTGGCTGGGAACCAATGGTGCACAGAACCACCTGGATGCACCTCAGTGTAGGAGTCAGCCAGACGGCAGACATGTTGCTGCTTCTGGGAGCTGCTTGAGGAGGCAAGCACAGTCTGGAGCCTGCACCTCTGAGTCTCCTCACACCCAACCCCCTACCTCAGCCCTGATCCCTCTCCTGTCCTATGAACTCCTGGGTCCCAGCCCAGAGCACCCTCCTGCACTCCAACCCCCTCATTCCTAGCCCCACCCGAGCCTGCATCCCCAGCCAGACCTCTCACCCACTCCTGCACCCCAACCCCAATTTTGTGAGCATTCATGGTCCCCATGCAATTTCCATACCCATGTGCGGCCCTTGGGCCAAAAAATGTTCCCATCCCTGCAAATGGCCTTTCACAAAGGGTGGTGCCCACTCTGGCAAAAAAAGGGCTGGAGCCAGCTACCAACGTGGCTTCAAACATCAGCTAGAGGTTTCAGTAGCATGGAGGTCAGGATGGTCAAGTACAGAGTACTAGGCCTTAGAAGCCCTGTGGTCTGTTTGCTACTCTGCCACAGACTCCCTGCCTGACCTTGGGCAAGTCACTTAGGGCCAGATTTTCAAAGGGATTCAGGCACCTAAATGGGCAGATAGGCACCTAGTTGGATTGCCAAAAACTCTCACTGGGTGTTAGATGCTTAAACACTTTGGACAATCCCACTTGATGCCTAAATCCCTTTTCAGACCTGGTGCTTGGGCTAAATTTTCAGAATTTTCATTGATTTTAAGTATTTCGGTTCTGAGCCATCCAGCTTTCAGTATCTTGGGCCTGATTTTCAAGAGCACTGTGTAGAAGCTGTAGAAACCATTTTATGTTTAGCTAGAAGCTATCTTGTATAACAGAAACCATTTCAGCTTTCTCCCTTTGCACGTAGACCAGAGTGAACTTTCTATCACCCCATGTGCCAGGCCAAGACAGATGTGCTATTGGAATGTGTTAATTGAGCTGGTTTAGACAGGAGAGGTACTCCCTCGTACTTGTCCGCCATCTTGTTGATAAGGCTTTATTTTTCCTAGCTTAATTGATGATTTCTGTAATTGGATGCCCTGACGTCAGGCTGTTTGGTCAAGGGTATAAAGATACTAGGATTGGTTACATTAGCCAGCCTTACTGGGCCCGGCTTTGCTGGGACCACGTTTGGCTCACTTTGCTTTACTGATCAATAAAGCTATCTGTTTGTTAGCTGCCTAAACAGAGAGGAGCGTGTTTTTGCTTCGACAACTGAGACCTTGCAGCTCCCCCGAATGAACTGGCATGACACATGGCTCTGTAGCTTTGAAAAGCAGGCCCCTAAGAATCTCAAAGTGGACATCCCAAAGTCAGTATCAAGCCTCCCATGCCTCAGTTTCCCCTGTGTAGCTACTTACTAATCTCTGGGGGAGAGGATTGGGTTATCAGCGGAGGCCCTCGGGGGGGAAGCTCTCTAGCTGTTCATGGCACTGAAGTGCCGATCCCATTTGAAGTGGAAAATTCCTTTGTCCCAAACCCTAAAGCTTATTTACCCATTTCCCACCCAGACACTTTTCCTTGCCATTTCGTCGCTGCTTTCGGAGCTGGGTTCTGCGCTACAGTGGTGGCTTCGCCTGTTGATGTTGTGAAGACGAGATACATGAATTCCACCCCCGGCCAGTACAGAAATGCTTTGAACTGTATGCTCACCATGGTGATCCTGGAAGGACCCACTGCGTTTTACAAGGGGTGAGACTGCTACAAAACTATCCAGACCTATACCAGGCTGATGACCTATTCAAGGAGCAGTGTGTGTGTTCACGTGACCAGGCTATGGAGGACACTGACAGTGGACTGACCACTGGGCTGAGAGTCAGGAGACCGGGGTGCTGCTCCTCGCTCTGCCACCAGCTCATGTGACCACGGACAAGTCAATGTTGGGCCAGATTGTCCAAAGTGGCCTCTAATGATGGGGTCGGTCCTTGGTCCTGAGATTTTCTGAGGTGAAAAGTGTCACAGGGCAGGGCAACTCCACCTCTAGTTCATGTCCAAGTCCAGCAGGGGCTGTTCTGAGGCTCCTGGCTCTCCTGGGTGGAGACACACATCTCTCTTCTGCCTGGAGCATCTCCAGGCTGAGCAGTGCCCTGCCTTCACTGTGCTATTCCCAGCCCACTTGCTTTCTCATCAGAGAGGGTTAGCAGTGTGATGGCCCCCTGGTATAGACACCCCACTGCTCTTTCTGGGCAGGGCTAATTTATCTCAAGGTGAACGCGCTACAGAGAAACCACGTTAAAAACCAGAAAAGAACCTGCACGCACGCTCAGCAGAGATCCACCCCATTCCTCACCTGGGTTCTGGCCCGCGCAGCCCTTCCAGGCCCCACCCAGGGGGCTTCCTTGGGGATTCTAGCTCATCACAGCTTTAGTGCAGAACAAGTGCTCAGTAGGTCCAGCCCTCCCTGAAGGATTGGGGCCCTCTGGGGACTAGGGGTCCTGTCTGTTTGTGGGATCAGGAAGAAGACCCTGAGCCAGTTTGTAACCAGGCTATTTATCCCCAAGCCCTCTGTCTGTTTGTCCCTAGTAGGGATGTGAATGGTTAACACAGGGGTGAGCAAAAGGGCCTCCGCAGGCCGGATCCGGCCCATCAAGTGAGTTGATCCAGCTCGCAGAGGCCCTGCCACTCCCCAGCCCCCAGGCCATCAGGTCCTGGGGGTGGTGGGAAGCACATGAAGTTTCCTTCACCTTGCCCCCACCCTGCAAGGAGGGTGCAGCAGAAGCAGGAGACTTCACATGCTCCCCTCTCCACCCCCAAACCCTGATTGGCTTGGGGACAGAAGGGGAAGTGCGCCAAGTCTCCTCCCACCCCAGGGGCCTGGGTGCCTAGGGGGAATCTCTGGAGCGGGGCACTTCACTCGCTCCCCCACTGCCAGACCAATCAGGTCTGTGGGTGGGGAAGCAAGGAAGTGTCCTGGCCCCACCCTTTCTGCCTGAGGCCCCGCCCCTTCCAGTGCGGCCCAGGGCCGCTTCAAAAAATCATGAAATGGCCCCAGGTAAAAAATTATTGCCCACCCCTAGGTTAACAGGTGAGGCTTGGGCTGGAGCAGCTCCCTCCACTGCAGACATCTCCAACTCCGTGGGGCCTGCTGTGAGTGGGGGGCGCTCCAGCCCAGCCGGAGCAATCCCTGTCAGCATTAGGGAAGATGCTGCCCCCCCCACACACACTTTCCCCTCTTTAATCGGTTAACCAGTTAAACATTATGTTTAATCAGTTAAACCAGATTTTACATCCTTAGTCCCTAGCAGGGGTGAAACTAAGTGAACAGACTTATTGGCTAGTATGCCAGGGTCCTCCTGGGCACAGTGGGAGAGGGGGTTCTGGGCACCCGGAAGGGTGTGGCCTCAGGAAGGGGCGGAGCCAGGGACCAGACCCCCCCGAACCAGCCTTTCACCGCAGCAATATTAAAGTGTTGCCATGGCAGCGCTTTAACGTTGGCTGTGTATGGGCCATGCCAGCAGCCCGTACGCAGCCTCCCAGAAGGGTCTGAGGACTGGCACTGGCCCTAAGGTAAATTGGGTTTGAGACCGCTGGTCTAGAGGTACCTGACTTCCACTAAATCAGAGGAAGTCTGGTGCCTTTGGTGAATCTGGGCCACCTTATTGCTGGCTGCCAGGGGCATGAAGTCTTCAGCCTCTGCACTGTTGTCCCCTCTCGCTCTAGGTTCATTCCCTCATTCCTACGACTGGGCTCCTGGAACGTGGTGATGTTTGTGACCTACGAGCAGCTGAAACGCGCCATGATGCTGGCCCAGGAGGCGTGGACGTCTCCATCCTAAGCCCCAGGGAGGTCTCTGGGATGAGATGACAGAGGACAGCTTGGGGGACCCCGTGGATTCCCCCCGCTTCCCAGGAAAGCTTGCAGAGCCAGCTCTCACTACTGGACTTTGACAGAGACATGCGCTCACTGCTGCTGAGATGGGGAGATGCAGCTTAGGGTGGACTGTCTGCAGACAGCTGGCTTTTCAAAACCCACTGGTCAGGGTTGACGTGATGCCAAAGCAAATTACAGTATTTAAACATGGCCAAGGGATGCATGATATTGAAGCAATGAAAAGGGACTTGAAAAAGCAAAACCTTCAGGGAATCCAAACTGTAGTAAAGCTTTCGACGTGGCCTCTGAGCTCTTCGAATGCCCTTGGGCCCAGGTGCTGCCATGTGGGCAGGAAACCAGATCATAATCCAAGGGTAAGGATAAAGGGCAAAGAACGCTTCTGGGGAGGGGAGAACAATATGACAGGGAGGCACAGGGCTTAGGTTTGGTCTTATTGAATATCTTTAGAGGGAGTAAATAGCCCCCTGAATGAACATGAGTGATAGTAAATAGGGAGGAAATTGCCAAAGCAATCAAAGTATGTGACTTTTGGCTTAGTTTATTACTATTTGGTGGGTTCTTTATCCAGTTGTGTGGCCTGTGGGTTTTTCTGCTCAACTCTGGGGGCCACTTTTTCCCCAGGTTTTTTATTTTCTTGGACCATGCATCATGGTCTATGCTCCGCCTCCTGCCTTGCACGATGATATAAACCCTGCCCCCACACTGCTCTCTACCCTTACTCCCTCTAAGTTGGGCTATTTTTTGGATCATTTTGTGCTTGTTTCTTTTTTAAGTTTTCTAGCAAGCAGCAAGGACAGAGAAATATCCCAAAGGAAATTACACTAGGTGCATGGGCAGAAATAGTCAAAAAATTCCATCTAAACTTTGTTGAAGAAATGGAGATTTGTGCAAAAAAAAAAATCTGTTTTTTTCAACAATTTGGAGTTTTATCAAAAACTTATTTTGGAAAAAAAAGACCTAAAAATCTAGCAGGAAAAATTATATTGAAAGAAATAACATAATGAGATTTAACAGAGGGTTCAATTCCTTGTTCTGCCACAGATGCAGGGATAATTCTTCCCTAGCCTCATAGGGCTGTAGTGATGCTTCTGTGATGAGGCGGCGGGGGGGGCAAGAACTCGATATCACCAAGAGAGATGATTTGGTAGGGGTGGTCTGAGAGGGGTATGTAACTGAGTATGAAACAACGGGAAACATAGGAGGGAAATCAGGAAAGGTTTCCTAACAGTGAGGTCAAGACTGGCTCAAGTGGTGGAAGTCCCATCTTTCAAGTTGTTTACAGGTAGACCTGGTCTACACGTAGAAGCATTGCTGGCAGAACTAAATACATAGGGCCAGGTCAACACAGGGCTTTACCAGCCGCAGTACTAGCTCAGCAAAGTGTGTACTAGACCAGCAAAGCGTTCTTAATGTAGAGGCAACTTATAACAGCAAAATTGTGCCTTGGGAGCATAGCTTATTCCAGCGCCCCCAGCTCTCCTCCCAGCAAAACGGGCTATTCCAGCAAAAGCACAGTTTTGCCCAGTCTGACAGCGTCTAGTGATTTTTGTTGGCACTGTTGTGTCAGTTACAGATCCCACCTCATCACACCCCTGCCCGACACAGCTATGCTGGCAAAAGTCTGTTATGTAGAGCTGGTCTACGAGTGAGGGAAAAAAACACGGCTCAGCAGAAGTCCCCGTGCAGAGAATTTTATTAGCAAAAAAGTCCAGTGGCTAGTATAGTTGATTTTGCTTGGGGAGCAGGTAAAAAGTGTATAGGGAAAAGACCCTTACTGGTCTTAGCTACATCTCCACTGGGAGGGTTTCTGCTTGCACAGCTATACTGACAAATCCTTTCCAGTGTAGCCAAGACGGTTGATTGGCTTACACACTGAATGGACTTTAGGAAACAAACCCAGTGAAAGGATCAACCAGCTAAGACCTGTCGGGTCTTTTCCATCTCTGGTCTCTGTAGGATGCAGCCAGAACAGCTGAAGAGCTGGGAAGATGCAATAGAAAAACAAGGCAAAAGAAACACCTACCAAAACACAGGTAACTTTAGTTCCTTTCTCTCTTCCGCAGAGCTGACCACCCACAGATGGATCTGCAGCAGGATACCGACCTATCAGCTGAGCTGCCTGCAGTGCAAACTCACGAATGTCCCGGAGCTGCGCTGAGAAGGGATTATTAAAGGAGCATTGCCCGCCCCGAGTGGATCACTCATGTCGCTGGGGAATAGCGCTCATTAAGTTGTATCGCTGTTATTAACCACCGGCAGCCATTACTAATAAAAGCACAAACTGCTCCCATAGTATCTCTCTGCAGGTCTCCTGTCATTTCCTTGGCAGATTTAGTTCTCACTCTCTTTTTCCTGGCCCAGGCCAAAAGGCCTGTGTTGAAAACCCAAACGATCCCAAGACTTGAATCCTAGAAGGGCCAGCTCATTCTGCACCCCTCCGAGATGGACAAGTTACAGTCAATGGCATCCCAAAGGATCCAGGGCTCTGCAGATCTGAACCGCCGGCCTGAGCTACATCAAGCAGCAGTGCTAACTCAGAGCCCGCAGCACAGAGTGAAAATCACCACAGTCTGTACAAGGTGCATGCAGCACTTACCTGGAATGGATTGAGTTGGGGGTGGTCCTGCTTTGGATAGGGGGTTGGACTAGGTGACCTCTGAGGTCTCTTCAAACTCTAATTTTCTATGATTCTATGATGCATCCTCAAGGCCCGAGGGGGATACATGCTGCATCCTCTGTGTTGATTTGCTGCACAAGGCTGTGCACAGCTCTTCTGTAGCCACAGCCAGTGCCCTATGCTCTTAAAAAGCACTGAAATTCATTAACTCAGAAAGATTAGCCCAGCGCAGCCTCAGGTGCAGATGCAGCCTACACCACCAGATGGAGGTTTTCCGTTGGTGTAGGAACATCTCTTCCCAGCATGATATTAGTTATGCCAACAGAAGAATTCTTCTGTTCCCAAAGAGCTGCATCTACATTGAGGGTTAAGTTGGCATAGGTAGGCTAGTCAGGGTGTTTTCTTTATACCTTGGGTCCTGACTGATGTAGCTATGCTGGTATAACTTTACACTAAGCATGGACTATTCCTTAAATCAGGGCTACTCAACTTTGCAAGCCCCGGGGGCCACAATGATACTCACAGCACATGCCGAGGGCTGCAACTTAAGTGTGGTTGCATATACATGCAAATATAGATGCAAATAGCTTCTTTCACACTGATGGGCATGAATACAAAGATTAAGGCAAGACTACACAAAACACAGGCCCCATTTAGTCAGTTATGTTGATATTAATAAAATACAATATTTACCCCCATTTCCACCCATTTGTGGAATTCAAGTGGAGAGAGATTCCCTCATTTTTTAAAGTGTCTCCTGTTTTTTGAAGTCTCTCTCTCTCTGCTGCACTTTGCCAGGTGTTCCAATGCAAACCCTTTAATTTCCTCCCTTTAAAAAGGCTCCTTCTTGGAGCTTATCCCAACTCTGCTTAAGGCCAGCTTTGCAGAGCATTGTGCGGCTGGAAAGGGTGACGAGAAGTCAGCTAGTCCTTGCCTATGCTAAGCCACGATTGAGTAACCTTCCAATCCAACATTCCTCAATGAATCCGGGCAGAGAGGCTACCTGAATTCTAAGGAGGAGGCAAAAGAAGCTAGAATGCTCCAGAGGGGTTCCCATCTCCTGGTTTCTATGACATCAAACTTTACGGCTGTGTCTAGACTGGCAAGTTTTTCCAGAAAATCAGCTGCTTTTCCAGAAAAACTTGCCAGCTGTCTACACTGGCCGCTTGAATTTCCGGAAAAGCACTGACGATCTCATGTAAGATCATCAGTGATTTTTCCGGAAATACTATACTGCTCCCGTTTGGGCAAAAGTCTTTTTCCGAAAGACTTTTGCGCAAAAGGGCCAGTGTAGACAGCACAGTACTGTTTTCCGCAAAAAAGCCCCGATCGTGAAAATGGCGATCGGGGCTTTTTTGCGGAAAAGCGCGTCTAGATTGGCCACGGACGCTTCTCCACAAAAAGTGCTTTTCCGGAAAAGCGTCCTGCCAATCTAGATGTGCTTTTCCGAAAATGCTTTTAACGGAAAACTTTAAAAATCATGCCAGTGTAGACATAGCCTACATGTTGTCTCTTGGTTGTAAAGGGAACCGTTAAGTGTAGCCACTGGAACCACTGCCTTTCTGTGGCTCAGTATGGAAGCAGGCTCTTTGCTGGCCAGGCCTCTCGTGCGTATTGTCATCCAAGCAAAAGGTCAACTTCCCCTTGATGAAAAACCTTACACTATGTAACTTAAAGATCAGCGACGAACAGGAACCAAAACCAGACCCAAAAGTTCATGTATAGTTCGTGCTGGTTGTGGCATGCCCAATAAGGCAGAAAGGAAAAACAGGAAACCATCTCACCCCCTTACTCCTGTCACTTAACAGACAGGGTCTGCTAGTCTATCACAAAAAGTGGGCAAAAGCTTTCTCTATAAAACAGCTTCCCCTCCTGTATCAAATTGAGGAATCCCGAATAAACATTGGATGGCAGAATATGAGCCAGGTCCAAGGACTGATCACCCGAGGGCCACCTCCCGCTCGCCGAACCAAACGAGTTCCTGTAGAGCATAACGTATACCAAACATAACGACTACCAAATATGTTGTTATTGTTGTAGTTTGTGTGTCTGTTAAATGTAAGTATTGTTATCTGAAATTGTTTAGAGGTATTGTTAAGTAGTAGTGTTAAAAGTTTTAGATAAATGATTAGTCTTATCAGAAACACTGATGCAAATGTAACTGTTAATAATCCCTAGTCCCTTGTTAACAACTATTGGGATTTAGAGAAACTTCAAGGAATTTTCTTTACTGTATTGCATTTTTCTTATTGATCAATCTAATAATTATTTGGTGCCTACGTATGTAAGAAATTGATAAAATCACAATTTATACGTAGAAGCCCTTTAATAAAAGTTTAAAAGATATTTAGTAATAGTTTGCCTGTTTCTGCGCCTCCCTGGGGCTAACCACATTTCCAAACCTTTTACTTTAAACCACACTCAGGAAAGAGAATCAAACGAGAACACTCCTTATTCATCTCTGTGAGCTGTTCAGTGTCAAGTCCCAGACTCCCTGAGCCCTTAAGTCAGTATTATTCACCTGGACACTGCCTATTCATGAGCCAGAAAACTCCAGCTCGTTTTATCCCGCTCATCGCATCCTGAGGTTGCAGTGTATTGACAGGCTATTTCATAGGACTGTGGCTGCTAGCTTGGAGCATGCCCATGACTGGATCATTTTTTGAGGATTCGGGGAATGAAAATGGTTGCTACAGTTCTTAACAACAGGCTGGAAAGGCCAACGTTGGGAATGCAGCTAAGGCACTCAAACTGATTACAGCAGTGGTTTTCAAACTATTTTTCTCATGACCCTGTGGAAGAAAATTGTTGATGCTCGCGACCCAACATAATGTGACAGGAGTGTGTGCTTCGGGATGGGGCTGAGGAGAGCTTTGGGCTGTATGTAGGAGGGGGCTCTGGCTTTGGGGAGGGGGGTCAGGGCTGGGGCAGGAGGGGCTTACCTCGAGTGGTGCAGTGGGGGAGCTACCATACTGCACCCCAGAAGCAGCCAGCAGCAGGTTCCCAGCCAATGGGAAAGCAGAGCTAGTGCTCAGGGCAGGGGCAGTGCACAGACCGCTGTGTTCTCCCACGCACCCACTATGAGAGCCAGGCCTGTTGCTGGCCACTTCTGGGGCTCAGCGCAGTCTGTAGTGCCAGGACAGGCAGGAAACTGCTTTAGCACCCCCACTGGTCACCTGATCCCCCTGAAGCAACCAGACCCACTGCCTGACATTCCACAACCCAGTACTGGGTTGCGACCCATCGTTTGAAAACTGCTGGATTATAGAGTGTCCACACAGGCATGGAGTTAACCAAAATAATTTAGAAAACAATGTAGGTAAACTGGCGCAACTGCTGTATGTAAAGCAGGTATAGGTATCTAAATCCATACTTAGGCATCTAAAAAGCAACCAGGTGCTGAGTGCATGCAGTTTTAAATTGACTTATGCCCATTTATGTCAGAGCTGATTTGGGGCTAAGCTCAATAGAAAGTTTCACAGATATCTCAAAATCATTTTGGTTTTCAGGGACTATCCTTAGCAGGGGTTGTTTTTGGTTATTAGAAAGCTAGTTAGTTGAACATAAGCTTCCACTTCTTGCCTGTGTCTCATATGGCATGAGCCAAATCATTTTAAATGGCTAATAGAATCTTACCTCCGCTTCTCAGGTAATTCTGTAACAGCCATCCCTTGGCAACAAATCTTTCCAATAACTCTTAGTCAGGGAAAGTGTGTGAGCACATAAATCGTCTCCACTTGGCTGATCTCAGATTACGACTGTGTTTTGAACAAGCGTTTTTTAAGCAACAGAAGCTCAAGCAAAAACACAGCCTAGAAATAAGAACAGTGTGGGTGCATTTTATAACCGGGGAGGCTGACGGAAAACAGAGATCGTATCCCTTAAGGAGGGTTTGTATAGAAAAGAGGGTACATTAAGGAAGTATCCATAGTATAGACTATTAGTCATTTTTAGTCTTTTTCCTATGGTGCCTGTTTTAGACAGATCTCTAGCTGAAATTGGTTTATAATGCCACATTTGTTAGCGAAGAGATAATTCAAGCTGAAAGGAAACATTTTCTGAGGACCGGTAACAACAGCAGAAATATGAACACACAGGTTGCTGTTGTTACAGGTCATCAGAGTATGCTTCCAGTTCATTGTAAATTGTCTCCTCGGTGCAGGGTGTTGGACTAGTTGCCCTCTCAAGGTCCCCTTGATTGTTTGAGGGTAGGTTTTGTGAGGTGGGCACTTGTCGGCTGAATGGCCCTGAGACAGTGATAACTTAGGTGCCTACCAACTGACACCAGCTCTGCACCAGTGCTATAGAGGTGAAAAACTTTTTGTCCTGCTAGTGGCCCTCTGAGCCAGCAAAGTCCTGACCATTGCTTTGCTTTGCTGGATTTTTGCAGGATTTCTTCATTTTTGGTTGGCTGGTGGAACTATTGAAAGGACACTGATCTGAGGAGCCAAGAGACAGTGACTAGCCACAATCCGGGTGGGGACAGTCAGTTTCTCACCTCAGCAGCTGCACAAGAGAGCACAGGGGAGCACACAGTCCCCTTCTCACCTCTCCCTGCCAAGGACTCACGCCTCAGGCAGATTCCAGCTGGTTCTCCTGGGTGACCTTCACTCTAGAACCTTTGATCTCCAACTCAGCTGTGCCAGGCTCTGCCAATAGATAACTGTCCCTCCCCCTCTCTCCCCCCCCCCCCAGGGAGGGGGCACAAGCCTGTCTCAGCCTCCTAACCTTGATAAGGGCACCTGCTCCCAACAAGGGAGGGATCCCTTCCTAGCACTGCTCTCCTATTGGCTAGTGAGAGGGGGTACTGCCCTGTCTCCCAGTCAGCACTGGCTGTGGCAGGGGAACACCCCTCCACCTCTCTCCACCCCTCAACCCCTGCTCAGAGCTCCAGAGCTGGGGACAGGTGGATTGTTTCACACTGGCAGACACTTTGCACTGGTTCCTGGGTCAGGGGAGGGGTGAAGCCCTGGGGCAATCAGTGTGGTAACGGTCATATGGGCAGCAAATGGGGCAATCAGTGGGGCAGGGGTACCATGGAGCAGGGAATGGGGTGACTGCTGGGTGAAGGAGCTGGGGGGCAGGAGCAGCTCCCCCTTGTCCTGCAAGCAACAGGAAACTGCAGGGCTGTGTCTAGACTGGCAAGTTTTTCCGGAAAATCATCTGCTTTTGTGGAAAAACTTGCCAGCTGTCTACACTGGCCGCTTGAATTTCCGGAAAAGCACTGACGATCTCATGTAAAATCATCAGTGCTTTTCCGGAAAAACTATGCTGCTCCCGTTCGGGCAAAAGTCTTTTTCCAAAAGACTTTTGTGCAAAAGGGCCAGTGTAGACAGCACAGTACTGTTTTCCGTGAAAAAGGCGATCGGGGCTTTTTTGCGGAAAACTGCGTCTAGTTTGGCCACGGACGCTTTCCCGCAAAAAGTGCTTTTGCGGAAAAGCATCCTGCCAATCTAGACGCGCTTTTCCGAAAATGCTTTTAACGGAAAACTTTTCTGTTAAAAGCATTTTCGGAAATTCATGCCAGAGTAGACGTAGCCCAGGTGGTTATGCCACGAAGGTGCATGTGGGGGAGCTGCACCCCCTGGGGCTGGGCATCGTGCGCCACTTCCCCCACACCCTGCGTGGGGGGGAATCTCACTGGTTCCCTTCACCAGCCCTTGGGGCAGGGGTGGGGTACAGCCCTTGAGGGTGACCAGATGTTCTGGTTTCAAAGCGATCGTCCCGATATTTGGGCCTTCTTCTTACATAGGTGCCAACCCCTCCCCCCATCGAGCTTCCCCCCACTCGTGCCCCTGTCGGGGGGGGGAGGTTTGCACTAGTGCCCCTCCCCCCGCTGGTGGGTTGATCCCGTGTCATGGGGGTTGCACCCAGCGCCCCTCCACACCCCTCCCCCCCCCCACACACACACAGAGCAAGGGCGGGGCTGCCGGCTCCTGGGTGCTATAAAGCGGCAGCGGCCCGCGTGCTCCTCCTCCCGCCATCGGCGCAACCCGGGCTCAGGTCAGTCCCGCCGCCGTCCCGCGTTGCCCGGGGACCACGGGGCTGCACGAGGGAGCCCGAGCCGCGCGCTGAGAGGGGCCCCGGCAGGGAGCGGGATGGGGGGGGGGTCGCTCTGCCACCCCCTGGCTCCTGCTGTCCCAGCGCGCGGGGCCGGACCCCGGGGGCTCCGTGCAGCGCGGGAGACCCGCGGACTGAGCTCCCCAGGCACGCGGGCTGCGCCACTCGGGTGGCCCCGTCCCCTCCTGCAAGGCGCAGCCCGGTGCCGCGCGCTAACGGGGCGCCTCTCGCTCCCCAGGACCAGGATTATGCCTGTTACGTGCCCCGCTTCCAAGCGACCGTCTATGGCCAGTCCGGGGCCGCGGAGAGTCGTGGCCTCAAGCACGTTTGACGAGCGGGCCGCGTTCAGAGAGTCCTGATCCAGCGGCGGTCCCCGGGTCCGGGGATAAGGTAACGCCTCCGTGTACCGGCTTCCGGCCTGCTGGCTGCGTGCCTGGATCAGAGCAGCCCCGCCGGGTCTGAGGCTCGGGGGTTTGGCTGCAGTTTCTGGCCAAAAAAAAGTGGCTGCGTTACTGATCTCTGTGTTACGCTCTGAGTCTCATGAATAGGGGAGTCCAGTAACGCCGAGTCGAATACCCCAGCGACTAGATGGCTGTGTCTATGTAACACCTGCCTGGAACTGAACCTGGCACCTCTGGAGCTTGGTGCCTGAGCAGTTACAGCTTGAGCTAAAAGCCAGCTGGCTTTCCTCTATGATTGTAGAGGAGACTCATTGGTTCTCTCAGTGGGCTAGTACACCACACCTAGTAGGTGTGCAGGTTACATATAGGTGTCTGTACCCCCTGTGGAAAGGTCTTTCTTCGAGAGCTCCATTTTCTAGCCTCGGTTGACCACCAGCCATGTTCCCAGAGCTACTTCAGGAGGCAGTAAAGCCTTATCCTCTTCTGTCACCCTGCTAATGGATGAAATATTCATTTAGGGTGGTAATTACCCTGTTTAGGAGAGACCTCGACAAGAAAAGCCTTGCTATCTGGAGGGTGACTCAGTGACAGTTCTCAGTTCCTGTTGACTCATCACTAGTCCTGACATAGTTGCAATGGGGAAAGCCACCCCTGCAGGAAAATCTCAGTGAAGGCCAACACGAGCCTGTCTGCACTGGGACCAGAAGTGCCCTACCCTACCTGTGCTCAGGGTTGGTGCTGCTAGAAGGCTGCTAGTGCAACTGTCTTCACTAGATTGACTTGTCTGAGAACCTTCTTTGAAACAGTGTTACACAGCTAAGACACTTAATTATTTTTAGAAGCATTCACTGGTGGCCCAGCTCCACTCCTGTTAGTCCTGGGAGCCCTTGCTAAAGGAGCAGAGGTAGATTAGTGCTCAGGAGTCTGGAAAAATGCCACTTCTAGACGACACTACAATTCCTACCATGCTACCAACACAGCCACCTGGCAGGTTGGTCTTCCAGAGTACAGGCAGTCCCCGACTTACGTCGGATCCGCACTTACGAACAGGGCTTTCTCGCCCCGGAGGTCGGGGCGAGAAAGCCCCGTTCGTAAGCTGCTCCGGTGCCCCTGGTCTGCTGGAGACGGTCTCCAGCAGACCAGGGGCACCGGGCGGGTTCCCGCGCTTCTGAGGCTTTGCCAGAGCAAAGCCTCAGAGGCGCGGGGAACCGCCGCTGCTGCCGCTTCAGTCCGGGAGCCTGTGGTCTGCTGGGGACGGTCCCCAGCAGACCACAGGCTCCCGGACTGAAGCGGCAGCAGCAGCGGTTCCCCGCGCCTCTGAGGCTTTGCTCTGGCAAAGCCTCAGAGGCGCGGGACCCCCCCGCGGCTGCGGTTTCAGTCCGGGAGCCTGTGGTCTGCTGGGGACGGTCCCCAGCAGACCACAGGCTCCCGGACTGAAGCGGCAGCAGCGGCGGTTCCCCGCGCCTCTGAGGCTTTGCTCTGGCAAAGCCTCAGAGGCGCGGGACCCCCCCGCGGCTGCGGTTTCAGTCCGGGAGCCTGTGGTCTGCTGGGGACCGTCCCCAGCAGACCACAGGCACCTGGACTGAAGCCGCAGCCGCGGCGGGGTCCCTCGCCTCTGAGGCTTTGCCAGAGCAAAGCCTCAGAGGCGCGGCACCCCGCTGCCGCTGCGGCTCTGCTCCCCGTGTCCCTGGTCTGCTGGGGGGGGGGGGGCGCAGCTAGTGTGCTCCCCTCCCCCCCCGCAGACCAGGCTTTTGTTTTGGACTCTGGGGCAGAGCAGCTGGGGCGCTGCCGATTGGTCCTGCAGCGCCCGCTCTGGGCACTACTGGACCAACCCGGCAGCACCCCAGCTGCTCTGCCCCAGGCGTCCCCAAGTCAGCTTCTGCTGAAACTGACCAGCACTGACTACAGAAAGCCCCAGGCAGAGTTGCTCTGCCCCGGGCTTCCTGGAATCAGCTGCTGATCAGTTTCAGCAGCAGCTGACTTGGGGACGCCTGGGGTTCTTAAGTTGATTCTGTATGTAAGTCAGAACTGGCGGTCAGTTTCAGCAGTGTCTGAATCTGGACGCCAGTTCCGACTTACATACAGATTCAACTTAAGAACAAACCTACAGTCCCTATCTTGTACGTAACCCGGGGACTGCCTGTATGTGGCTCCGAACTGTTACCTTCATCCTATCACAACTTTGCTGAAGTCCCTTGGGAAATGCCCAGACTGCATTTTGCCAGTATCTCTGAATGTATTAGATACTCCTGGGGGTTTTTTATGCAGGCTCACATAGGGGTATAGTTACACAGCTTTCAAGTCCCTGGGCTTGCATTGAGCTATGCTACTTAAAATGATTTTGTGCAGCTCAAAGTCAAACTGTTGAATTTTGATCCCTTATATTGATGGCTGGCCCACTAGGGAGTGGCTGTGTGTTGAAAGCTGTCTAATCACCACATCCTGGACAATGGGAGCTTGGTTTCTCTGCAGGTCACAGCCTAGCAGTAGGCGCATCCAATCACATCAAAGCTCTATGCTGGGCTGATGCATGTTGTGTCTACCCCATCAGTCACTAGGACAACAGTCTTTCAGCTGAACAAAATAAGCATTAATAATCTGGGTGGGGTGGAGGGGGCTGGCTAGTGATGTTGCTGCATGGGGAAGTGTTTGCTGCAACTGGCCAAATGATTCATCCTCATTTCCAGCTTGTGTGGGTTAATCGGGCTTAACTTGCCCCTGATCCTGACTGCTGTCCTAGAGACACATTTGCTTCCTCCGCCCTGACTTTGCACTGAGGCTGTGTACCTCAGCTTTACATATAGTGTCTTCATGCACACAAACTTGGAAGAACTCTTCTCCTGGTTCAAGCAACCAAAAATAAAAATGTCATCTTCACTATTGAATGAAAGCCTGGCTGGACAGACCCAGGATGTGGGCTGAGTTAGTGATGAAATCATCTATCACCAAAACTTTTTTAAACTTGAGACAATTAGTGACACTTCCCTATTTGCAAAATTCCTGCTCTCCAAAGCAGGGAAATGGATAGCTTAGGGCGTAGATTTTGCATGGCCCGGACAACAAAGACATGTACTAAATGCAGAGTGATGCCTATTTCCAGGGCTGGTCCTAACCAATTGGCGACTACCCAGCTCGCCTGTAGGGTTGCCAGATGGTTTCAAAAAAATACCAGACAAAAATTTGTCAAGCCAAAAAAAAAAACCCCCAGGGAAAATGGGGGGGGGGGGAGGCGAGAGGAGGGGGGGGGAAAAAAAAGGGACGGGGGAAGATTTGAGAGGTTGGGCTAAAATGACTGGCTCTGTCAGTGGCCCCTTGAAAATGGCAGTCCCGGGCAACCGTCCAGCTCGCCCACCCCTAAGACCAGCTCTGCCTATTTCATCACCCTGTGGAACAGCATTCAATGTGGGTCAGAGATGAGGGTATGTCTGTATAAACCTCCAAAAGATCCTAAATGCACACAGGATGGCTACGTCTACGCTACATTCTTCTTGTGCAAGAAGCCTTTTGAGCAAGAGTTTTTGTGCAAAAACTTCTTGCGCAAGAGCATGTCCATACCTCAAAGCACAAGAGAGCATCCATGCTGTATAGACACTCTTGTGCAAGAAGGCTCTGATGGCCATTCACAGAATGGCCATCAGAGCACTTGTGACTTTTTCCCATAGAGGTTTCTTGCACAAGAAACCCCTCTGGAGCATCCACACTTGCCTTTTTTCACAATAGCTGTAGTGCAAAAAGGAGTTATGCCTCATAAAAGGAGGTTTACCTACACTGGCAAAAGCCCCCTCTTCTGCTGTTTAATTACTGATTTACTTGCGCAAAAGTGTATTTGAGGTGTGGACGTTCCATGGGTTTTTGCACAAAACCCTTGCAGTATACGTGTAGCTGATAAGTTAAACTTAGCTAGTAACCTAATGAAGCAGTAATGCCTGCACTTCTCTTCATGCCAGATATTTAAATGCGTTTAATATCTCAAGTTGAGCATGGGAGCCAAATCAAGAAAGTGATGTGGACTAGTGATTAGAGCAGGGAATGATGAAGCCAGGTTTTCCGAGTCTCTTAGTCTCAGGTCTGCCATTAATTCTGACTCCATTTGCCCATCTCACAAATGGCTGGTATGAATGGCAAGAGCCCCCTGCCTGCCTCTTGCAGTGGGATACCAGTATCTCCACTTGGAATGGGAGTGGCTAGTATAAGGTGAATGGAACGCCAGAGGCCAGGGATGGAGTGATGTTAAAGTCTTGGTTGATGCAATGTAGAAAGTGGCCGAGTGTGGCCCAGATTTTAGACCTCTATTTACTGCTCTTGTTTTGCTTCCATCTAGACAGGGGCGGAGTCCGTTGGTCTACGTCGGAACGCAGCTTGTTCCCCTGCCACGCCTCGTGCATCCCTCAGTTTCTCCAGCGCCACCCAGAAGTTTGCAAAATGGTTGGATTCAAGCCCACCGATGTGCCCCCGACAGCCACAGTGAAGTTCCTAGGGGCTGGGACGGCTGCTTGCATCGCGGATCTGATCACCTTCCCCCTGGACACGGCAAAAGTTAGACTGCAGGTGAGACTTCTTGCAGGCACATGTACAGGGCCTGCAGTGCCTGCTCTGAGCTCAGGGCTGTTGTGGAAGATGTGGTTTGAGCTTTTGTTATGGCACGTTGCTGAGCAATGGCAGATGTGCCTTTGTGTGTCATCCATAGCTATGTCTGTTCTAAGCCTGCCAGCCCCAGCCAGTCCAGTAAATGTGCTAATATGTGGTCCCAACGAGTGACTCCATTGCTGCTTTCTTTAGGCAATAATGTCACAGTTTAATCCATTTCAGTGCAGATCCTAGTAGATATCAGTCTGAAATTTTCTCCCCCCCCCCCATTGTTCCTAATTACACCCCTTTGTACTGGCCCCTCTTTGGTGTGTATCCCTTTAATAATCTGTGGACTTGCCCAAGCTGCTCCTTGCGCCTTATATGCACAGCTTGGCCGTGCCATGCCTTTAGCCCTCTAGCTCTTCCTTCCAGCCGCGGGGCCAATCCTGCAATGGGCTGAGTGCTTCTTGTCAAGCACCGAGCGCACCCACAAGCCTTGCCGCTGCGAGTCACAGGAGCATGCGTCTCTCCAAAAGTCCTTTGGATTGGAGGAGGGGGAAACGAAAGCTGCTGTGTTGCTGGCTCAGGCGTTAGAAGCTTTCATTGGCCTTGAGGGAAAGGCTGCAGGGGCCTCAATGGACTCATTGGGCTGGGCTCTTGGTGCAAACCTGGCTTGGGCCAGTGGGGCTCTAATGAGACTGGCTTTTGCACTTGGCCTAGATTTGGGGGGATGGGGCATCATTCATATTAAGGCCAGCAGCAGGCCACTTGCTATGGGCCCAGGTGGGCAGTTGCTCTTTCCCCTCCTCCCCCCGCAGACTTTTCAGAAGTCATTTAAATTTAATCTAATGACCCTTTGTCTGGGCCACTGGAAATTGGTTCTGATCCAGCCCGTTCGTGTTCTAAGCTTGTGCTACTGTCAGATGCGCCTGAGGCAGCGGGGGCCACCCCAACTCACAGCTTTTCTTGCAATTTCTGCTTTAACCACCAAGGACCCGAAGGTGCAGTCCAGCCCCGGTCTCCAGGACGGAAAGGCGGATCGCACGTCAATGCAGGCGTCTCGTGGGCTGGGGTAGTGAGTTGGGCCAGAACCCCAATCACTGTAAAGCCTCTTCATCCCATTCTCTCCTGTACAGATCCAAGGAGAGACCAGGTCAGCAGGTAGCACACATGCTGTTCAGTACAAAGGTGTCTTTGGCACCATTGCCACCATGGTGAGGACGGAAGGTCCCAGGAGCCTGTACAATGGCCTGGTGGCTGGGCTCCAGCGTCAGATGAGCTTTGCATCAGTCCGTATCGGGTTGTACAACTCGGTGAAGCAGTTCTACACTAAAGGGTCTGACAGTGAGTGCCTGCTAGCCTGAGAACTTGGTGTGGGCCTCTGTCTCCCTCTAGTGGTTGGGGTGTATAAAGGTTTGCCTCTGTGGTGGCCTCCGAGCAAATGGACCAGGTCCTCTAGCTCAAGCAATAACAGCTCATGGTCTGATCCAGAGGTTGTGGGTTCTCCCCCTGTCTCAGAGGGAGTCGTGCGTATCTGTTGTAATGGGTTCAGCTGTACTGAAATTAACTCCTGTTGCGACCAGATGAGTGTCCCAAGTGGGGCCTGTGTATTTATGGGCACTGTGCTAGACCGCCAATAAGGGAGTCTCTTAGGGGCTCAGCAACTTGTATTGCTGCTTGTGATAATTGCCGCACAAGGGCTTTGAGTCCCTAACACTGAGAGTAAGGGTGGCTTTGTGGCGAAGGCCCAGGGAGGTGGGAGGTTTGGGAGCCATTCTCCATGGCATTAGGCTAAGTCATTTAAACCCTCCATTGCCTCCCTTTCTCTTAGTGGGGACAACAAAACTCCTCCCTCAATGTGTAAGGGGCTCCACTTCTGGGGAGTAGAGCAGGCTAGAAAACCATTACCCATTGGTTAAAGGGCTAGTCTGGGCCATGGGAGACCAGTGTCAGGTTCTTCTGTCACAGGCTCAGTGTGTGACATCTGCCCACAGGGTAACAGCCCTGCCCCGCCTTTAAAGTCCAAGGCTCCTTTGGGTTAACTTGATCTTCCTCTTTCTGGTCTCACTCGATTCCCTGCTGTTTTCTAGATGCTGGCATAGGTAGCCGACTCCTGGCTGGCTGCACCACAGGAGCAATGGCGGTGGTTGTCGCCCAGCCAACAGATGTGGTGAAAGTGAGGTTCCAGGCCCAGGCTCGAGTGGAGAGTGGCAGGCGATACCAAGGGACTTTGGATGCCTATAAGACCATTGCCAAGGAGGAGGGAGTCAAGGGGCTGTGGAAAGGTTGGTGCAGTTACAGAACCCTGCATGCAAGGGGCTGGTTCTATAGCAACACTGGGTATGTCTACACTGTTTTTAATAAAAAAAGAGCAGTGGCTCCTCTCAGAGCCTAGGTCAGCCGACTCAGCCTGACAATATGGGACTAAAGAGCAGTGTAGACGTTCCTACTCCGGTGCCGAGACCTGCCCCATCACAGGATTCTAGCCTGAACAGGTGGGTCTACACTGTTTTTATCCCCATCGTCCAACTCTGTTGACATTAGCATCTGAGACTCACTGCTGGGAGTTTTGCAGTGTAGACTTACTCAAAGAATCTGTTTTGCTGACAGTTTTTTTTTTCCTTGTTCTGCAGGAATATCCCCCAACATAGCCCGTAATGCGATTGTGAATTGCACTGAATTGGTGACCTATGACATAATAAAGGACACGCTGCTCAAACACAACCTCATGACAGGTGGGTGTCGCAGGCTCCCTGGAAACTCAGGGTTGCCACGGAGCCTGGGTATGATTATTGCCAGATGCTGAGTGCTTTCAGCTCAAACTTCACTGGGTAGCGCGGAAGCTAACTGCCAGCCAGGCGTAGATATATGCAGAGCTAACTCTGACTGAGGACATGGGCTCCTGCTCCTAAAAGGCATGAGATTGCTTGGTGCAGGCTGGACTGCACTAGCAGATGTTACTCTGGCATGACGTGGCACCCTTGCCTTAGGACTGTTGCAATCACTGGAAGATCAGGCTTTCCTTAGACACACTAAAGATTGCACAGGTGAAATGACCAACCCGCTTGCTATGGCATTAGCTGAAGTGGGTGTTAGGCTTATTCTCCTGCTGGTGAATTCTCCCCTGTGATTGCTGCTGGCGCAGAGTGGGATAAAGAAATGTTCCCAAGCCACAAGGGGCTAACGGAGCCAGTCCTTGGCTGCTGTGGGGGGCTGGGGAGGGTGCTGGCTGGGAGAGCTATGTAGCAGCAGATCCATTGGCTAAAGGAGCTCACCAGCCAGGTGCGAGAGGCATGCACGGAATGCAAGTACTTCCCCTCACTCCTTGCTAGTCCAGGAACGGGATGAAAAGCAAGCCACATCCCAGAGCGCACGGCTGCTGCCCGCCCTACCCTCTCAAAATGGCGCCCTTGATCCCATGGCACTGTGCTCCTGCCAGACTTCCAGAAAGTCCTGTGGAACTGCACCAGGCGGGAGAGGTCAGGGTTTGCCCCTGAAGCGCATACTGCCTGGCCTGATGCTGTGCCTTGTCCCCTGGCGAATGCTCTAGTGGTGCTAGATTAGCCCCCAGGCAGCTGTGAGCCAGGTCACTGACACATCTGGCTCAGCCCCCCATCTCCTCTCTGTCTGGCAGATAACCTCCCGTGTCACTTCACCTCTGCCTTCGGGGCTGGCTTCTGCACCACGCTCATTGCTTCCCCCGTGGATGTAGTGAAGACCAGATACATGAACTCTGTCCCTGGCCAGTATGGCAGTGCCATCAGCTGTGCCCTCACCATGCTGAGGAAGGAGGGGCCCGTGGCTTTCTACAAAGGGTGAGTGGAGAATCCTAGCACTTGGTCACACTATGCTAGTGACCTTCCATAGGGCTGCACTGGTGCAGCTGCATCCCGGCACCTGCCACAGAAATGCAGCCACCTCTGGTGTGGGTCCCAGGTGCACAGCAAAGCTCTGCACCGAGACAGCAAGTGGAAATAGTCCCGCCTAGGGAAGCTGTGAGTAGTGGGGAGTTTTAAAACCTTGGGCAAGAGAATGGTTCTGCTTGAAGTGTCTAAAGCCCTTGGGTCAAAGTGCAGGCTGCTCCCATGACCAACTAATGCATCAGGGCTGAACTGATCCTGAGGGAGGGGGAGGGAAAGGAAGAGACTGGAGCCATGCTAGGAGGGATCTGTTTCCAGGGTGACAAGCTCTTCGGGAGTGAATCTGGAGACCAGTGGCTGAGTTGAGGGGGCAGTTGTAGTCTGCAAAGGAACCATGTGCAAGGCTTGTCCCTGATTGTAGATCTGCTCTTAAGTCAGGGGCCACTGATTGTGTAACGCCTGAGTAAACCAGCAGCGTGAGCCCCGTGGAGCTGGCCCGGCCGCTGGAGCACCAGCTGGACTCTTCTCTTTACACTTCATCAACAGAACCCTGGAGGCAAAGGGCTGTCACTGGTGTGACTGGGAATAACTCAGCCTACTGTGCAGGGGAGGTGTCATGTGGGAAGGGTCTGGCTTGACACAGATTCCAGGTTTGCTGTCAGCACTGCAAACTCAGACCATCTTGCTTAGAAACTGAACCTGTTTGACCTGAAAACTAATGTACGTGGAGCTCCAGTTCTAGTCTGAGCGCTGAACTGCACTCGGAGGGTTCTGCTTCCATGTAGCTTGGTCAGATCAGTTCCTTGCTGAAGAATCACTTGGGTTCACATCAGCTTATCTCACCATGCACCTGCAGCAGATACATGCAGGGGAGTGACCCAAAAGCAGAAATGCAGGACATCCTAACCCAGGGCCCTAGCTCTGATTTCTTCTCCCCTCTCGCTCTAGGTTCATGCCCTCGTTCCTGCGGCTGGGATCCTGGAACGTGGTGATGTTTGTGACCTACGAACAGCTGAAACGTGCCATGATGGCTGCCCGCAGCTCCTGGGAGGCCCCTTCCTGAGCCTGCTGATTGGTGCCATTTACATCCGCTGGCGCTGTCTGTCCTGGCGGCTCTCTCTCCAAGATTGTCTCCGGACTCTTCTGAAATGCCTTCGGGTCTCCAGCCTGTCAGCTTCCAGACTCTGAACACTTGATTCCTGTTCACCTTGAACAAAGCTTGGCCTGGAAACCTCTTGTTAATGAGGCAGGAGAGGAGACTTAGCTGTGGTCCACAGTGAGTGGAAGCAGGAGCCTCCTCTGCCCTAGTAGTGAATGTGGTGATGGTTTAAAAATTCACAAATCCCAATTGAATGGCAAGTTTTCTTTCTCCAAATTAGAAGGGCAAATGTAACATTTCCCAGTGCCAAGGGCTGACAGAGCTAGGATGGCGTGACCTTCTGAGCCATTATGTGGGAGAGGTGCTAGAGTTAGCAGCTGGTATGTAGCAGAGCCCCACAGCAACAGCCAGCCCTGTTACTGACAAAATCCCTCAATCCGGAAAATGCTGGTCTAGAGCTTTGTGCAGCAGCTGTTCTGGGGATAGTCAAGGACTATGTAAGGATTCCAGGGCAGTGATGCTGGAATATTGGGGAGGAAGGTTGGTGGTTTTTTAAAGTCCTAGTAACTATTTATTTTTTAAATTAAAGTGGAGAAAATGTGGTTCTGCTCCTCACGCCTCAACTCTCCTGCTGTAACTTTGTTTTGGTAGGACAGCAATTCTGTGGTGGAGCAATGAACACACGTGTTTCATGTCTTAAAATAAAGCTGGAGTCCAACACTTCGTCTGTGCCTTGTGAACTTAATTTGCTGAGGAAAGACCTGGTCTACTGACTTTTGCTCATAATAGACTAGGCCTTTATGCATGGTCCTTGTCATTCAATCTATGGAACTCCTTGCCAGAAGATGTTAAGACCAGGACTCTTAACAGGATTTTAAAAAGAGCTAGATAAATTCATGGTGGATAGGTCCATTAATGGACCTATTAGCCAGGATAAGTGGGAATGGTCTCCCTAGCCTGTCAGAGGCTGGGAATGGGCAACAGGGGTGGAGTAATTTGATTGCCTGTTCTGTTCATTCCCTGTGGGGCACCTGGAATGGCCACTGTCAGGAGACAGGACACTAGGCTAAATGGACCTTTGGTCTGACCTAGTGTGGCTGTTATGTTCCTGGTCAGAAGCTGCTGTGGTCTCTCGGTCCTGAATGGGGCACCTTCAAGCTTCTGTGGGGTGCACCTCTCTTTAAAAAGGCGCCACTGAAAACCTTGTTAATCCAGCTGTTTCTATGCTTCCATTACAGGCAGTCCCCAAGTTACGCGGATCTGACTTATGTCGGATCCGCAGTTACGAACGGGGCTTTTCTCCCCCTGGAGGACGGGAGCGGCGGGACACCCAGATGCGCCGCGGTCCGCCACCCCCGTCCTCCGGGGCGAGAAAAGCTGCTCCCCGTCTCCCTGGTCTGCAGTGAGACGGGGAGCAAAGGCTTGGAGCACGCCCGCAGCGGGACAGCCCAGGCGCGCCTGGACTGTCCCGCTGCCCGCGTGCTCTGTGGCTTTGCTCCGCATCTCCCAGGTCAGCAGACCAGGGAGACGGAGCAAAGCCGTGGAGGACTTGGGCATCCCGCCACCCCCCCCACCCCTCCCTGGTCTGCTGCGGGGGGGGGGGGTGCAGCTAGTGTCTCCCCCCCCCCCCCCCAGCAGACCAGGCTTTTCTTGCCTACCCCTGGGGCAGCTCCGGACCAACCCGGCAGCACCCCAGCTGCTCTGCCCCAGGTGTCCTGATTCAGCCGCTGCTGGTCAGTTTCAGCAGCGGCTGAATCAGGACGCCTGGGACAGAGCAGCTGGGGTGCTGCTGGGTTGCACCAGTAGCGCCAAGGAGCCGCGCTACTGGAGCAACCCAGCAGCACCCCAGCTGCTCTGCCCCAGGCGTCCCCAAGTCAGCCGCTGCTGAAACTGACCAGCGGCTGACTACAGGAAGCCCGAGGCAGAGTTGCTCTGCCCCAGGCTTCCTGGAATCAGCCGCTGATCAGTTTCAGCAGCGGCTGACTTGAGGACGCCTGGGTTTCTTAAGTTGAATCTGTATGTAAGTCAGAACTGGCGTCCAGATTCAGCCGCGGTTGAAACTGATCAGTTTCAGCAGCGGCTGGCGCCAGTTCCGACTTACATACAGATTCAACTTAAGAACAAACCTACAGTCCCTATCTTGTACGTAACCCGGGGACTGCCTGTACTGGTATCTGAGCTCCTTGACATCACCATTCGAACGCAAAAGCAACATGGCCAAAGCACCTTTTGTGAACCATGCTCTATCAGGCCTGCTCTGAAACTTCAGCTCTAGTCTCTGTGCTGTGGGTTCTTCTATTCTCTAACTTTCAGCAGCTGCCCCTCAATATGTGCATGCTGATCAACTCATTTTGCTATCGCTGGATTAAAGACATAGATGAAACACCTCTCAGTAGCATCTCCTGCCCAAACAGCCAGGCTTGGAGCTGGTGCTCTGCAGGTCATAGTGAGCCTCTGTCAGATTAAGGGGTCAGGCAACTGCTGTGACCCTAAAAGTGTTCTCTTTTTAGGAGTTCAATTTCAGGGCACTGCAGGAGTGGCTCAGTGCAGCTGCCATAGTTAATTGGGATGCTAGGACACAGCAAGGGGACAGCTGATGAAGAGGGAACAGATTTAAAGCTGATGGAAATAAGGTGATGTGCAGTAACACTGGAGAAAGCTCACAAGATGGTGGTGCTACTAGAAACTGATGATGGCAATGAATATCCAGTGATGGTATGTGGGAATAATTGACTAGAGCAGACTAATGCTTATCTGCCCTAGAAAGAAGAGTCTGGCTCACTTGTGATTCCACAAACCAGCCATGAGCTTTAACACCACCCTGTGCCTTGCTCCCCATCCCATTGTCCAATGAGAGGAGTTCAGATGATAAAAACGTCGGACTCCTTGTCATACTTCCCTTTTTCTGCCCACAGGCAGATCAAGCAACTCCCAGAGGGGACTGTTAGCATGGGCTGGTGATTCTCTGACTGTTGGGATGATTGAGGGATATATGCACAGAACACATGACACTCCAAAGATGGATGAGCAGGACTGCCAGTGAGGGACACAGTCAGGGAAGTAGCCCAAATTCTTCCCTTGCAGACTGTATCTTCCTATAGAAAGTCTGTCTAGGCACAATCCCCATCCATATAAGTATCCACCCTACCATGACTGACTCTATTAATCTTCCCATGGGGGATGCACCCAAACACTTACTCCCTAACACCTAAAAACTCACCTGCCTGAATCTGGATCCCTGCTAGTTACGTACTGTATGTATCTCGTGACTGCCTAAGCGAGGCTTTTAACTTGATAATCCAGGCATGGTCCTAGATGGACAGAGCCTTTCCTCTAAATTTGCAGAACATGAATTTTGATTTCAAACGTTAGCTTTGATCATTTTACTGCTGCGCCCTAGATTAGCACACTGTCTCCTGCACTGACAGGAGCTTTTTTTGCTCATTTCTCCCCAAATCATGCTACTACTCTAGCACTGTAACAGGGCTACTTCTACATTGGCATGATTTTGCACAAGAACTCTATTGCGGAAGAGTTCTTGTGCAAAAATTCTTCCAGAAGAGAACGTCTACACTGGCATGTGCCTTTGTGTGAGAGATGTGCTTTTGCGCAAGAGCATCCATGCCAGTGTAGATGCTCTCTTGCACAAGAAAGCTCTAATGGCCATTTTAACCATAGGGCTTTCTTGCACAAGAAATTCATGTTGCCTGTCTACATTGGCCTCTTGCACAAGAACAGTTGTGCAAGAGGGCTTAGTCCTGAGCAGGGACACCATAGTTCTTGCGCAAGAAGCCCTGATTTAATACATTAGAATGTCAGTGTTCTTGCACAAGAACTCGTGGCCAGTGTAGACAGGCAGCAAGTTTTGGCGCAAAAGCGGCTGCTTTTGCTCAAGATCACGCCAATGTAGACAGCCCTAGAGAAAAAGGGCTTGGGGTAATCTCAAGGCAGACTCAAAGGGCTTGGTAGAAAACCCATGTGTTTTACTTAAATGGACTTCAAACCTCATTTAGTTAAACCCCATATTGGTTTGATCCTGGCTTACAGCACAGCTTGCATCTTCTGGATGTAATGTGCAAAAGGAGGCACATGCCATGTAAGTACTGGCTTGATACCAAGGCTGCTAATGGACACACCTTAAAGCTGTAGCTACTGGCTCTGTAACCATCATCTGAAATGAGAGCAGCAAATGATCCTGCATGAGTCTCTGGCAGATGCTTCTTTTATGAGACTGTTGTAATCAATGTTTGCAGCTAACCAGCCCCTTAGCTAACCTGTAACTACTAGAATGATAGGAGGTAGGGCTGGAATAGGTGATGAGGTGGAGGTAGGGCTGTGAAGAGTCATCAAGTCCAGCCCCCTGTGCAGGCACATCCAAGCACACCAGTCACTCACTCCTAATGCTCCAATTCTGTGCCACTGCAGCCAAGGTGAGCAAGTCAGGCCTGGCTGGCTGGACATGCCAGCAGGAGCTGTAAACTCCAGGGGACAGGGCAAACAAATCTGGGGGAGGTGCAATGGGTTGGCAGCTAATGCCCAGCAGCAGGAGCAAGGGGTAGTTAATACATCATGTGATCTTGAGCAAGTAAAAGCTCATTAGTCTGTAGTGGGGTGTAAATGGGATAGCCCCTCCCCTGGGAGGCCTGGGTTAGGAGGGGCGGTTTCTGCAAAGTGCTTTGAGAGCCTCAGCTGGATGCTGTTGTAGGGTAAGAACTGATGTCTGCATTTCTGACTCACACAAGGGGCTCTGGAGCACAGCGAACCTACTTCTAGCCTGCACCCATCCCCTCACAGAAACAGCACTCAGCCTGCATCCCCTCCTACATCTCAACCCCTGCCCCATCCCAGAGCCTGCACCCAGACTCCCTGCCAGAGCCTGCATTCATCTCCCTGTCCTGCACCCCCAGATGCCATCCCAGAGTCTGCACCCCAATCCTCTGCCCCAGCAGTGGCAGTAATAGCAGCGCTCAGCTGTGACTGCACAGTGAAAACAGGAGCTGCAGTGGTGCTGCCAAGATGCCTTGCAAACAGAGCTATTTTCATGAGGGGTGGGGTTTGGGGGGTCTTGCTTTGCCTTTAACTGGGGTGCTGGGCAGGAAGGCTCAAATCAGGGTGGCTGGACCTGTGTGAGTTAAAGGAGCAGTGGGAACGGGCCGCCCAGCCCAGTAAGCAGCAGGTGAGTGGTTGAGCTGCTATCTCAGTCATGGGGGTAAAAGGTGAGAGTTAGTCACAGTAACCTGTAGGGAGTGTAGTTGGAGCTGCTGAGCCCCTCCCATAAGGGTCAGTGCCAGTTTACAGGTGGGAACCTGAGCCACAGATAGGAACTGACACTCCCAAAGTCACAGGAAGTGGCCCCCGAGGTGAGGCCTAGCGTGGTGCTGTACCTCCGCAGTGAGCCTTGTGCTCTCAGCACAAAGGCAGGGGTCCCACTGACAACAAGGCTGTTGGGTTTGTTGGTGCCCTGCCAACACGTCCAATTCAACCCCTAAGGATGATCCCGCAGTGGCAGGAGCTGACCTCAGGAACTAGTTCCGAGCTGCAGAGGCCTTGCTAGCTCCGTATCCTGACACCAGATGGTTCAGAGACTGGCATAAACAACCGCACAGTAGCAGATGGGGGTCAGGTCCCCACCTGTAAACTGACACTGACCCTTGTGGGAGGGGCTCAGCATGATATCGGCTATTGTGATCTCGACACGTTAGAAACTGGCCTAACCTGATGCATAAGGTGCCATGTGGGAAGGGATATCATGTTGCTTTCATTGATTATAGCATCGCAGGCCATTCTTGTTATGCAGCTACGTGTCCAATCCCCATTTGGAACCCTACCAAGTTCTTGGTCTCAGTAACTTCCTGTTGCAGTGAGTTCCACAGTCTAAAGACATGTGGAAAATGTACTTTCTCTGATCAGTTTTGCCCCCTTTTGACTATCTCCTTGTAAACGATGCAAGCAGTTCTTGTTAGTAACCATCCCTTTTGCCTTGCCTCTTCAACTGTCAGGGACCAGGGGGACAGAAGTAGAGTATGTAAAAAGTCCTGGGGGGAGGGGCACCTTCCATTGCCACTAAGCAGAATTCTCGCTGACTGGCGTGCCCCCAAGTTCCCACTCCCAACTTTTCTCCCGAGCGCCTGTAAAACACCACTGCCTCCACTAAGCCACTTTTCAAGCAGCAATAACTGCTGTAAGCATCACTGGATTTACACTGCTTCTACCCAGTTACAGGGCACACAGCATAACTACAGGCTTTGACACCACACTGGATTTAGCCCTTTGAACTGTGAAGAAGCAGAAATACTCCCCTCTCCCCAAAACAGAATGTCTGCTCCACCTCTGCCCCCCTAACAAGGCCCCTGGCAGAGCCACAGGAGGGGAGGAGGGACAGGATGGAAACCAGGCCAGGGCAAGGAGACATCTGCTTGGTGCTGAGCAGAGGGAGGGCAGCAGCACCTGAGTGGTGGGCGGTGGTGTGATTTCTGCCTGTGTTTTGGGGGTGGGGATTTCCAGTGCTAAGGCCAGCACTAGGCCAAGGGGTGGGTAGTGGCTCTCCTGCCCTTTAGGTAACAAACCTTCCAACAAGGGGAAAGAAAGGTGTTTCTTTCTCTGCATGGCACTGCACTTTGCACCCTGCTTCAACCACTACAGAAATGCAGCCACCTCTAGGGAGGAACATGGCGGCTCTTTAGCTAAGCACAGTATCCCTCCAAACCGCGGTGTAGGACTGAAGATGAAGAACACTGTGTGGGGAGGAATTTAATATGGCCAGGCCAGCCAGGTTCCCTGCTGTTATAAAAAGTGCTGCAGCGCTTTATCCGGCACCGGCAGTGCAGAGCTCAGTTTTGTGTTTTGTCCATACCTTGGGTGAGTCTCTCATTGCCCTTTCAGGCAGTCATTGAAGTGACCGTTTCAAGACTGTGCAGTGGGAGAGCCATTGAGAACATCAATAACATACAGCAGAGATGGGCAACCAAGGCCATAGAATGTGCCGCATAAGTGGCCCTCCATCTCAGCGGGCCGCAGGTGGGCAACCTGCAGCATGGGGCCCACAAGGGTTCTGCCTACAGCCCACGCATCTCCTCTCTTCCCCTTTCCCCCACTCCTCTCACGCACTGGAGCCCCACACTTCCTACTCCTCCCCCTCCCTCCCTCCCAGCATTTTCAGAGTGCCCTGAATCTGCCGATTTGCATTCCTCCCCCTCCATCCCAAAGCCCGAACAGCCACAATCAGTTGATTCATGGTATTCAGGGGGAGGAACAGAGCACCAATCAGGCCATTCCAGTGCCCCAGTGTGCAGGAGGTGCATGGGAGAGAGGGGAGACTGGGGTCAACAGGCCACATTCGGTCCATGGGCCACAGGTTGCCCACCACTGATATACAACCAACATGATGACTATAAATATCTAGAAAGCTTTATTCTCTTGGGCCACATGGAGATGAATTCACAACAGCCTCAAGTCAGGAGTGCTTGTCTCAGGAGCTGCTTCTTAGCCGGAGTGAGCCTCTCCGGGAAGCGGATATCAAAAAACATGATGAGGTCCCCTTTACACGTGGGGTCACTGGGCAGAGGCATGCCTTCCCCTGGCACGATTTTGAAGTACTTGGGGCTGCAAACGCAAAAGCCAGCAGCATTATGCAGGAAGGTGCAGGGAGTAACTACCTAAGGTTGCAGCAAACACACACACCCCAGCGCTGTGTCTACATTGGCACCCTTTTCAGAGAACAGTGCTTTAAAGAAATTACGACATGTGTCTTTCCAAGTGCGGTGCTACATATTGCCCACCTAGACCAGCTTCTGCCAGGAGCGGGAGCCACAATTGCTCCTTAATGAGATTAGCCCTCCCCTGTGTACCAGACACCACCGCTGGGCTGTGTCTACATTGGCACCCTTTTCCGGAAAAGGGATGCTAATGAGACAAGTCGGAATTGCAAATGCCCCGGGGGATTTAAATATCCCCCGCGGCATTTGCATGAACATGGCTGCCGCTTTTTTCCGGCTCGGGGCTTTGCCGGAGAAAAGCGCCAGTCTAGACGGGATCTTTTGGAAAATAAACCCTTTTCCGGAAGATCCCTTATTCCTCTTAAAATCAGAAATAAGGGATCTTCCGGAAAAGGGTTTATTTTCCGAAAGATCCCGTCTAGACTGGCGCTTTTCTCCGGCAAAGCCCCGAGACGGAAAAAAGCGGCAGCCATGTTCATGCAAATGCCGCGGGGGATATTTAAATCCCCAGCGGCATTTGCAATTCCGACTTGTCTCATTAGCATCCCTTTTCCAGAAAAGGGTGCCAATGTAGACACAGCCCAGCAGTGGTGTCTGGTGCACAGGGGAGGGCTAATCTCATTAAGGAGCAATTGTGGCTCCCGCTCCTGGCAGAAGCTGGTCTAGGTGGGCAATACGTAGCCCCGCACTTGGAAAGACGCATGTCGTAATTTCTTTAAAGCACTGTTCTCTGAAAAATGACACTAAAATGGGCTTTCAGGCTTGCTCTTTGCTCTGTGCCATGCTTGGATTTTCTCAGATTGTTGTTCCACCTGCCACCCCTGGGATCTGGATTTGACTGGCTCAGGCATTGCTGCAGTCTGCCCCAAGTGACATCAGCACAGGGAGGTTGCGTGGGTGCAGCGAGCTGCCTCCAGTGGAGGCATATGGGTACAGAGGAGGGCAGAATTCAGCAGTCAGAGTAACAGTCCTGTTAAGCAGCCAGGTCACTCTCCTGGGGCAGTGTGGGTTCCGCAGGGCTGAGAGGAGAAAAAGCACTAACCCTTGGCGTTGTTTGTGTCTTAATGTAACTAGATCATGCTCTGCACGCACAGGAGGAGCAGAGATGCTTAGGAGGGAGGGGCCATTTTGACAGCCAGGCAAAGACTTTCAAAAGTGAGCTGTGATTCGGAGTGCCCAAGCTAAGACCCCGAAAAGGGCCTGATGGCTGGAGAGCACTGAACTCCCGCCCTCTGGTGCAGCTTGAGCATCCCAAAACACTACAGAAAATCTTGCCTCCACTTGTCAGAGCAGACCCAGGCTTTACTAACCGTGCCATGAAAGAGCCTTTCTGAACACAAGGAGAGCAGAGTAGCTCCTCTCTGTACGGAGTGGTGCACTTACTGGACTATATCGTTGATGGGAATATTAAGCAGTCTGTCATCTAGGGTCCTCACATCCACTGTGCAGCCAATCAAAGCCTGCAAAAGACACAGCGAGGCAATGAGCTCAGAGGTTCAGTGATTAACAGGCAGAGGCTGAAAGAGAGTGTGATACATGGAGCCTGAATAAGGCTACTGCTAATAGCCCTTTACACCTGATAGTGCAGAGTCAGGATATTTGCTTCTGTGCCGCATGCACCCAAATGTCCAGCTGCCAGCTAGGGGATGTAGCCAGAGAAAAGGAGGTACGGCTGAGGCTCTGCCCCAACCTTGGTGGTCTCCATCTATTCGTGCAGCCCCCAAGCTGATTAACATTACACTGGGTAGATCAGATCAACCCACTCAGAACTGAAGGACTTAAAACCACCTTTGCACATCCCCTCCCTCAAGTTGCATTTTGCACACCTCTCAGCTAGCGCACAGGATGTGGGGCAAAAAGTGGCAAAGTACCAGTGAGTGTCCACATGTCAGCAATGAGGAGAGAAGCTGAAGCTATTTCTAGATCACTCGCCTTCATGGGGAAGGAGATGAGAATACCTTGTCCTAAAAGGCCAGGTGAGCAAAGAAATGCAATGCAGAAAGAGACAAGCTTTTACCAAAGGGGGCAGAGGCCAGAGCACACATGGAACCCTTCAGAACAGATGATTGTAACAAAGGCTGCGTCTACACGGCTTCCCTCTTGCAGAAGAGGAAATGCAAATGGAGTGCTCATTTGCATATGTCATGCTCTCATTTGCATATCCTCTTCCAATCCTTTTTGTGGAAGAGGTTTTTCTGCGTTTTTTGCACTGTAGATGGGGCCATTTTGTGCAAAAAAAACATTTTGGGCAAGAACCCTTATCCCTCAAAAAAAAGATGTTTACAGAGTTCTTGCACAAAATGGCCCCTTCTACACTATGGGTTTTTTGTGCAAAAACCTCTTCCACAAAAAGGATCAGAAGAGGATATGCAAATGAGAGCGTGGCATATGCTAATAAGCACTCCATTTGCATTTCCTCTTCCCCAAGAGGGAAGCAGTGTAGACGTAGCATTAGTGATAATCCCTAGTTCTGCCATGGTGCTTGTCATCTGTGGCTCTCAAAGGGCTTAACGAAGCAAAATGTCATTCTCCCCATTTTACAGAGACAAACTAGAGGTACAGAGAAATGAAGTGACTTGTCCAAGATACCCAAAAAACCACTGGCAGGGTGGGAACAGAACCCAAAGCACCTGAGTCCTAGTCCAGTGTGCAAGCCAGTAGGTAACATTGTCTCCCATGTCATTAGTCAAGACCTCCCAGAAGCTGATATTTTAAATAAAGACCTTTTGGAAAAAGTATAGGCATAGAATCATAGAGTACTAGAACTGGAAGGAACCTCCAGAGGTCATCAAGTCCAGTCCCCTGTACACACAGCAGGACCAAGCACTGTCTAGACAAGGGCTACTCAACACGTGGGCCTGTATGTTTGCAGCCTGCGGTACAGTTTGGGTTTACACGGGGTTCAACACACAGCCTGCAGGTGGGATACTTTGAACATGGCCTCCACTGGGAACACGCTCCACAATGGTGAGGCATCTCCCAGGCATGGTGAGCACTGAAAGATGCAAATAGATGGACTGGCTAGAACAAGGTGTCGGCGTTTCTAGCGCCCAGGGAGGAGGTGCTGGGAGCACCAGGGCATTGTGGGAAGTGCTTTGTATTCATGCCTGCAAGTGTGAAAGAAGCTATTTGTATATATTTGCATATATATTTGCATGTATATGCAGCCACACTTAAGTTGCGGTCCTCAGCATGTGCTGTGAGTATTATTGTGGCCTCTGGAGCTTTCAAAGTTGAGTAGCTCTGATCTAGACCATCCCTCACAGGTGTTTTTTAACCTGCTCTTAAAAGTCCTCAATGATGAAGATTCTACAGCCTCCTTAGGCAATTTATGCCAGTGATAAACCACCCTGGCAATTAGTAAATTTTTCCTAATCTCCAAGCTAACTCTCCCTTGCTGCAATTTAAGTCCATTGCTTCTTGCCCTATCATCAGAAGTTAAGGAAAATATTTTTTTCCTGCATCCTTGTAACAACCTTTTAGGTACAGGCAGTCCCCGACTTACGCGGATCCGACCAGGGGGACGAGGAGCAAAGCAGAGCAAAGCCACGGAGCCCAAGGGCAGCAGGACAGCCACGGCGCGTCTGGGCTGTCCCGCTGCCCCCGTGCTCCGCGGCTTTGCTCCGGACACCTGTGGTACAGCAGCTGGGGCGCTGCCAGTTGGTCCCGTAGCGCCCCAGCTGCTCTGCCCCAGGCGTCCTGATTCAGCCACTGGACGCCAGTTCCGACTTACATACAGATTCAACTTAAGAGCAAACCTACAGTCCCTATCTTGTACGTAACCCGGGGACTGCCTGTACTTGAAAGCTGTTATCACGTCCTTTCTCAGTCTTCTCTTTTCCAAACTAAACAAACCCAGTTCTTTCAGTCTAACCTCATAGATCATGTTTTCTAGATCTTTTACCATTTTTGTTGCTCTTCTCTGGACCTTTTCCAATTTGTCCTCATCTTTCCTAAAATGTGGTGCCCTGACCTGGACACACTACTGCATTTGAGGCCTAATCAGCACATAGTAGAGTACAAGAATTATTTCTTGTGTCTTGCTTACAACACTCCTGTTAATTCCACTCCTGTTGTGGAATCTCTATCACTGGAGATATTTAAGAGCAGGTTAGACAGACATCTATCAGGGATCAACTAGACAGTGCTTGGTCCTGCCATGAGGGCAGGGAATTGGACTTGATAATCTCTCAAGGTCCTTCCCAGTTCTAGCATTCTATGATTCTATGAATACATCCCAGAATGATGTTTGCTTTTTTTCAAATAATGTCACATTGTTGACTCATATTTAGCTTGTGGTCCATTATAATCCCTAGATTCCTTTCTGCATTACCCCTTCCTAGACAGTCGCTTCCCATTCTGTATGTGTGAAACTGATTACTCCTTCTAATATCAGTACTGGGCAAATTAGTTGAAACTATGGTAAAGAATAAAATTGTCAGACACATAGATGAACATAATTTGTTGGGGAAAAGTCAACATGGATTTTGTAAAGAGAAATCATACTTTACTAATTTACTATCGTTCTTTGAGAGGATCAACAAGCATATGGACAAGGGGGATCCAGTGAATATAGTGTACTTAGATTTCCAGAAAGCCTCTGACAAGGTCCCTCACCAAAGGCTCTTTAAGTAAAGTAATTTGTCATGGGATAAGAGGAAAGGTCCTTTCATGGACTGATAACTGGTTAAAAGACAGGAAACAAAGAGTAGGAATAAATGGTAAGTTTTCAGAATGGAGAGAGGTAAGTAGTGGTGTCCCCCAAGGGTCCATACTGGGACCAATCCTATTCAACCTATTTATGAGTGATCTGGACAATGGAGTAAACAGTGGGGTGGAAAAATTTGCAGATGATACTAAACTGCTCAAGATAGTTAAGACCAAAGCAGACTGTGAAGAGCTTCAAAAATATCTCACCAAACTAAGTTTTTTGCAAATGAAATTTAATGTTGATAACTGCAAAGTAATGCATATTGGAAAAAATAATCCCAACTATACATACAAAATTATGGGAATGAATTTAACTACAGTTAGTCAAGAGAGAGAGATCTTGGAGTCATTGTAGATAGTTCTCTGAAAATATCCACTCAATGTGAAGCAGCAGTCAAAAAAGCAAACAAAATGTTAGGAATAATTTAAAAAGGGATAGAGAATATGACAAGTAATATCTTATTGCCACTATATAAATCCATGGTACGTCCACATCTTGAATACTGCATACAGATGTGGTTGCCTCATCTCAAAAAAGATATATTGGCATTGGAAAAGGTTCAGAAAAGAGCAACAAAAATTATTAGGCGTTTGGAATGGGTCTCATATGAGGAGAGATTAAAAAGCCTGGGACTTTTCAGTTTAGAAAAGAGGAGACTAACAGTCTATAAAATCACTGGGGTGGAAAAAGTGAATAAGGAAAAGTAATTTACTTGTTTCCATAACACAGGAACTAGGGGGTCACCAAATGAAATTAATAGGTAGCATATTTAAAACAAACAAAAGAAAGTTTTTTCTTCATGCTGTGCACAGTCAACCTGTGGAAATCCTTGCCAGAGGATGTTGTGAAGACCAGAATTTTAACAGGGTTCAAGAAAGAACTACATAAATTCATGGAGGTTAGGTCCATAAATGGCTATTAGCCAGGATGGGTAGGAATGGTGTCCTTAGCCTCTGTTTGTCAGGCTGGAAATGGATGACAGGAGAGGGGTCATTTAATCATTGCTTGTTCTGTTCACTCCCTCTGGAGCATCTGGCATTAGCCACTGTTGGAGGATAGGCTACTGGGCTAAATGGACTTTTGGTCTGACCCAGTATGGCCGTTCTTATGCTCTGATGTTATCTTCTTCCTAATTGGATTACTTTGTATTTGTCCTTATTGATTTTCATCCTGTTTACCTCAGACCATTTCTCCAGTTTGTCTGAGCTACTCGTGCACCTGACACTCTGAGTGGAATTCTAGTTTTAATGACCTATTTCCTAACACATACTGAATATTTGTGCAGTGAAAACAAAAAGGAGTCTGGGAGCCTTTTAAAGACTAACAAATCTATGAGGGTATTAGAGCATAAGCAGCAGAGTTACAATTGCTCATTGTGCTGTTCTGGCTTGTCCATGGGACATTGTAACTACAGCTGGTTAACACTGTGACCAATACCACCACCAGTAATTGCACATTCAGCAGAAATCAGGGTCACATGACCGAAAACTATGCTTCAGGGCATGAATGGACAACAGAAGGGGACTGCAAGGAATTCTCCCTCCATCTATTATGTATGACATTACAAAACTGGGGAGGTGCGCTGTTTCAGGTTGGTATGGGCAGTGCCTATTGAGAAACAACAGGCATTAGCCATTAATAGATAATCAATAAGATGCCTACCTTTTAGGACAAGGATCAAGTCTTTGTTCTGACAAGAGCCCAACACACTTTTGAGCACTAAATAAAGAAAGAATACTGTATATACTGAATTCCTGGGGCCTTATTTTCATACAGTTGATACATGTGATTGCACATCTAACTGGCATGTACAGCTACCAGGAGAGTGTATGTGCATGCATACGTGCACACACATGCACATACACACAGAGATAATTAGATGTATTTGCAGGCATGATGGTAGTATCTGCAGATGCAAAACTCCATATCGCAGTGCATTAAAATGAGGCACCCAGATCTTCTGTTCTCTCCTGTACGATCAAGGATGACTTCAGTCAACTCAAGAACAGTTAATCAATAAAAGCTAAAAATTAAGATGGTAAGTAATAAGCAGCCTCCCAGCAATCTGATTGGCTGGCCCAGACTCTGTTTGGTCCAATTATAAACTGGTGATTCCTTTCACCTCCAGTGCAGTTTGCTGTCAACATACAAACCCTGCTGCCTTATGGGAAGGTAAGAAAAGGAAAAGGAAAAGGAAAAGGAAAAGGAAAAGGAAAGACACCATCCATTTCCCACTGGAGTCAATGTGCATCTCTCCCTTTTCCTATGGGCAAGCTGGATCAGGCCCCAGGTGCCTTGTCAGTACCCTTACCTTACCAAGGGGGATGGTGGCTACATACAGCAGGTTGTCATCCTCCCTTTTAAACCTTGGATGGAGTTTCTCTCGTACAATGAAGATAATATCAGCAGGGATAATGTTCGGGCCCTAAAATACAATAAACCAAGAAGCAGGTCAGTATCTGGCAAACACAGGCCCAGTTTAGGGGGAAAGATAATCAGGTCTTTGCCCCCTTTTTTGGCTTATTTCTGACCTCTCAAGAAGGCCTGAGAAGCAGAGGGGCTGGAACAATTAGTGTAGTGGGGGTTCTGCGATCCATTGAATCAAACTGGACACCCTGTATATAATGGAAACCTCTTCAAGCCAGGGGTTGCTGCAGTCCCTCACACCCCTAGTTTCAGCACCTGTATTGGGAAGTGAGGTCATGACATCACAAACACAAGGAAGCAAAACCTCAGCAACTGAGAAAGGGAAAGGATTTTAATTGGATTGTTTAAAACCCTTTTTGTTTATACAAAGGCCTTTTAAACTCTTAACATCTGCTACACATTTGGGACAAAAGTTGTCTTTGTTAAAGAGTCAGGTTCTTGCTTACATACTCTTGTTTTCCCTTATTGCAGGACTCTTAAAATATTTGTAAACAAAATAAAGTAAGAAAACTAGTTCTGCTACAGGAAAACTGGTACTTCTCCTGTACTACAGTAATTCCTCATTTAACATGGTAGCTACGTTTCAGACAATGATCGTGCTAAGCGAAAACGTGTTATGCGGGGTCAATTTTCCCATTGAAAATAACGGAAAAGGTGGGGGTTGCGTTTCAAGCGGTAGTGTCGAAGTCAATTTTCTGTTGGTGCTGAGTCGTCAATGTCAACATTAGACGTTGTACTGTACAGTAAAATTCCAATTGTCCAGCATCCAATTGTCCAGCATCAACTGAAACCCGGAAGTGCTCCGGTCAGCTACTCTCTCGGCCAGGCTGCTGTGAGACGCATGTGTGCTCGCGGCTCCAGCCTGCACATGCTAGCAGCTGGCCACTGAGCACAGGCAGCTGCCTTGAGACCAGGACATAAGGTTGAGGGAGAAAGGGGACTGGGTTACAGCAGGGAGGGGAGGTGTTTGGCTCTGGGGAAGGGAAAGGGAGGAGAGGGGAGGGGGACTGGGTTGGGAATATGCCCGTGACAGGTCTGCCGGGACCCACACTGTGTCCAGCGATGCGGGGGTCGGCAGGGAACGGCGTGGCGAGTGGCGAACCCTCCGCTGCTTTGTGGGGGGGGGAGGGGAAAGGGGAGAAGCCCCGTGCAGCTGACAGCGACAGGCCAGCTGGGGAAACCAGCCGCTGGCCTGCAAGCGGGTGCAGAGGAGAGGGAGCAAGGCATCCGAGGACGTGGGCTCCCTGGATGCCTCACCCCCTCTCCTTCGCCCCCGCTTGCAGGCCGGCAGCTGGGTTTTCCCAGCCGGCCTGTCGCTGACGGCTGTGTGGGGCTTCCTTTGCCTCCCTGCAAAGAGGCGGAGAGTTCGCCGCACGCTGTGCCGTTCCCCTCCGATCCCCCCCCTCACTGGATGCAGCGCGGGTCCCGGCAGCCGCCTTATAGTACCTCCTGGTACACCGGGTTATCAGAAGTCTACTGTATTACCGCTGTTTTCATAATTTATACCGCTGCACAAAGTAGTCCACCACTTGATTTTTTTTCGTGTTATTTCGGGGACAGTCGTGTTATTCAAAAAAAAATGTAGTCCCTAAAAAAAATCGTGCTATCATGAAAATGTGTTAAGTGGGCACATGTTAAATGAGTAATTACTGTATTTAGATGAGAGATCACAAATGTTGCAAAAAGCCAATTACTGAAGCCACCAAAAGAATATTCTTGCACAAGCAACCTTAATTCTGGAATTTCCCAGCAAATGAGCGCTTAACATGAGAACATAAGAATGGTTATGGTGGGTCAAACCAATGGTCAATCTGACCCAGTAGCTTTCCAACAGTGGCCAGTGCTGGGTACTTCAGAGCGAATGAGCAGAATAAAAGATCTACCTCCTGTTGTCCATGCCCGGCTAATAGCTTGATTTTGCAACCGTAAGGTCATTCTTTTAATGTAGTTTTTTGGATATAATTTCTGTACTGACCACTGCTGTATGCTCTCCCTTCACCCCACGCAGAGGGCCAGGACACGCCACATGCTTCAGCTAAATCCCACTTAAGCACTCAAATAGGATGTGTGAAGTGAAGCCTGAGCCTGGTGCGCACACTCTGTATGGGGTGACTTTCACCCAACAACTTTGACATCTTGCATTTCTGGGACCTGGTTCTCAGTTACGGCTCCCCAGTACTGAGGGCTGTCTGTGCCAGCCCAACCCCACTGAGAGCGACAGCAGCCAAGAGGCTGCTCGACTCTTTTCCACTGGCCAGGCTCCCCTTTCTCCCGACATCTGCTAAATGGGGGGCAGGGAATGCAGAGGCCACCTCCTTCAGCTTCAAGCTAGCAGTTTTAGTTTTATGGTCCTCCAGTGCCAGGAGAATGCCTAGCTGGCTACGTGTAAATGGATTCTGGGCCCTCAAGAAGGCCTAAGCAGAACCACAGGGCTGGATCTCAGTGGAGAGTCGGGCCCCTTGTCATCAAAGCATCCAACAAATCTAAATTAGTTAATCCTGACAATGCCCTGCTGAGGTAGGGGAGGGTTATCGGATGGGGAAACTGAGGCAAGGAGGTTATGTGATTTGATGGCAGGAGTCTCTGTCGGTGCTAAGACTGGCTCCTGCATGGGACTTGTGTTCCTAAAGCCCTTAGGCAATATAAAAAAAATCTGCCCCATAGACTCTCTGTGCTTCATCTTAAAATAGACATAATGCTTCGGGCATGTTTTGTGGCTTGTTGGTTGTGGGTGTGCCCCCATCACACAAATATGATTCAGTTCTGTGGGGATCTGGAATCCTATTTTCGTCGCCTCCACCTGAAGGAATATTTCCAACACGCTGTATATATACAACATACTGACCTCCCTGCTCCCCCTGCCATTCCCACAAGAGGAGGGCTTCTATGTGGACCCCCACCAAGGGGTGTAATGAAAGTCTTGATTTCTACATCGACTGCTTCCACAAACATGCTCGAGCTGACATCATCAGCAAACAACAACATATAACATGCAACCTCAGTCATGCAGAACGCAATGCTATTCACAGCCTCAAAACCAATCGTATCATCATAATTAAAGAGGCCAACAAAGAGGATGCTGTAGTCATCATGAAAGGACAGATTATGAACAGGAGGCGAACAGACAACTCACCAATACCAGATTCTACAGGCCTCTCTCCTGTGACCCCACTAAGGAATACCAAAACACATGAAAAAACTGCTCATGAAGCTCTCTGATGGTGCTCAGGAACAAATTTACACTAACACTTCCCCTAATCCCCAACCAGGAACTTTCTATCTGATACCCAAAATACACAATCCTGGTAATCCTGGATGGCCCATCATCTCAAGCATTGGCACACTCACCACAGGATTATTTGGCTATGTCGACTCCCTCCTCAGACCCTATGCTACCAGCACTCCTAGCTAACTCCGCGACACCACTGACTTCCTGAGAAAACATCAGTAATCTACCTGAAAATACCATCCTGGTCACCATAGATGTAGAAGCCCTTTTCACCAACATTCCACACAAAGACAGATTACAGGCCATCAGGAACACATCCCCGATAACAACACTGCATACCTGATTAAAAGAGCTCTGCGACTTTGTCCTCACCCACAACTACTTCCAATTCGGAGACAATTTCTATCTCCAAGTCAGCGGCACTCGCATGGCACCACAATATGCCAACATCTTTATGGCTGACTTTGAACAACGCTTCCTCAGTTCTCGCCCCCTAACACCCCTACTCTACTTATGCTACATCGATGACATCTTCATCATATGGACCCACGGAAAAGAGACTTGAAGAATTTCACAAGGATTTCAACAACTTTCACCCCACCATAAACATCAGCCTGGACCAGTCCACATGAGAAATCCACTTACTGGACACTACAGTACAGTTAAATAATGGACAAATGTTCACCACCCTATACCGGAAACCCACTGACTGCTACACTTACCTTCATGCCTCCAGCTTCTATCCCGGGTGCATTTCTCAGTCCATTGTATACAGCCAAGCCCTAAGATACAACCGGATTTGCTCCAACCCCATAGACAGAGACAATCACCTACAGGATCTTTACAGAGCATTCCTAAAACTGAAATACCCACCTGGAGAAATGAAAAAACAAATTGACAGAGCCAAAAAAGTATCCAAACATGAACTACTTCAAGACAGACTCAAAAGAGAAAATAACAGAACTCCTCTTGTTATTACATATAGTCCACAATTCAGACACCCCCCCCCCCAGCACATTATACACAATCTACAACCCATCTTGGAAAATGATGCCTCACTCTCAGAGGCCTTGGGAGAAAAGCCTATTCTGCTTACAGACAACCTCCCAACCTGAAACAAATTCTTTCCAGTATCCATGCAACACAACCACATCATAAGCATCCAGGAACCCAGCCCTGCAACCAAACATAATGCCAACTCTGCCCACATATCTATACTAGTGAATTCATCACTGGAGCCAACAACATAAGAAACCAAATCAAAACGTTATTTGACTGCACATCCAGTAATTTGATCTATGCCATCAAATGCCAGCAGTGCCCCACTGCTATATATATTGGACAAACTGGACAGTCTCTGTGGGAAAGAATCAGATACACGTAAAGGAAACATACAGAAACCTATAGGGGAACACTTGAATCTTCCTAATCACAGTTTAAAAGATCAAGTGGCTGTCTTGTCACAAACCAGTTCTACTAGCCAGATACACAGAGAAACATTGGAATTAGAGTTCAACAGCAAATTCAATTCATATGCTAATGGACTCAATCGTGATGAAGGATGGTTGGGGCACTATCAACTTAACAGTCGTTGAAGGTGCAAACAGCTCTTTGTGTAGACTCTTATGTCAGGAAGGATACTATCAATTGACTTTTGATCCTTATCTGCTTTGTTTTAACTACCCAACCTTCAGATACTTACAGATTCCCTCTAGCTCCCTGTCTCCTACCCCCCTCTTTTTTTATCCCCCCCCCTCTCCTATTTATTTTGGGTCTGCACATCCTAAACTCAAAACTCCGGTCATCTGAAGAAGTGGGCTGTGCCCACAAAAGCTCATGATACCCTCTACATGTTTTGTTAGTTTATAAAGTGCTACCAGACCATTTGTTGGTTTTTTTGTTGGTTAGTGTTTGTCAGCACATTTAGACACAAGGTATCAGCAAACAGTGAATGTTCCAGGAAGTACTGATGACATTGTGTCCAGCAGTTATAGCAAGAGCATCCGACAGTCTTTGTAAATTACCTGGTCTCCTTCTTTTTGGAATGTAATCCTGGTGCCTGGCTTCCACCCTGGCTGCACGTCAATCGTTAAGATCTTATCTCTGATGGTGGACGTGTGACCGTCTTCATTCATCACCTAGGGTTTGAAACAGCTGATTGGGGCCATCCAGTTTGATCTGTTTCTAGGCAACCTGGGCCTTTGTTTGGCAAGGATACCAGTGATACAGCACCAGCTGTGTGGACAATTGTCTTTAGAAGCCAAAATCAGTTACTTGCTTGGATTGCAGAGCTTCTGTGCTTAGACAGATTGGCAAACTGGGTTATTACAGTAGCATCTTGGGACCAACCAAGACTGGGCCCCCTGAAAAAGGTTGGGGGAAAGGGGCAAAACACACAGAGGGCACAGCAGGATGGATGGAAAAGCAGGCCCACTTGGAGACAAATGTGGCTCCCAGTTACTCCTGTGCTACCTCAATGGAGTCTGCCACAGAGATTAATATTTGCACTGAATTTCCCTTGGACCTTAGTGAGCTACCAGTGAGTCACTGGACTTCATGTTTGGGGATTGTTTTTTGTTAATTTCAAGGCAGTCTGATCGCCAGCACAACCCACCAACCCCTCCGAGCCTTGTTGATGGCAGGCAATGAGTCACAAACCTGTTATGTCAACGCTAAGGAAGCCCAAGCCTTTTCCTGTACCCTGCTTGATGCGGCATGGGACAAAACTTCCAGCAGGGCCTCCTGCGTTCTGGTAATAGGACAGGGTCCCACATCACCAGGGAAAGCCCTGAAACTGGCTATCGGGGTCTTGCCTGAACCTATTGCTCTATTCAGTGCGAGCGAGCCTGATCTGCCCTGCATCACTCACGGAGTAGGCTACTCCTCACCTGTCCATCCCCCTGTCGCCTGGGACTTGGAAAACACTACCACAGAATATACTAATCAGTCACATCCCCAGATTTCAGTGAAACTTCCAATGCCCTGGCTTCTAGTGAAACATACAACCCATCCCAGTGGTAAGGAACTGCTCTTCCACTACAGACTCCCTTCCTGCAGCCATCACACCCCTAATGCCACCGATTCAGAATTATGTCTAATTCAGTCCCCATCTTTCCTTACCCTGCGAGAAATCTTAATTTTCTTGGTGCATCCGTAGAACAGGTCCTCCAGCGACAGGTAGAGATCTCGCTCAATTGGGGGGTCCTGCTTTGCCACCCCTTTTCCTCGCAGCCCCCCGAATGCTGTGTTCACCTCAGATCCATCTGGAGTGAAGAATTCTGTGCATATGGGAAAACAGAATCCCAACTGTGCATACAAACAACGGGGTCTAAATGAGCTGTTACACACAAGAGAGAGATTTCGGAGTCATCATGCATAGATCTGACATCCGCTCAGTGTGTAGCAGCAGTAAAGAATGAACATAATGATACTGACAATTAGGAAAAGGACAGATAAGATGACAGTTAGTATGACAGTGCTATGATATAAATCCATGGAGCTCCCACACCTTGAACGCTACATGCCGTTTTAGTCGCCTCATCTGAAAAGAGATACAATATAAATGGAAAACTGGGAAAAGAGAAGGGCAACAAAAATGATTAGGGATATGGAAGAGCTTCTATATGAGGAGAGATTAAACAGATTGAGACTGGTCATCTTGGAAAAGATATGATTATAGAGAGAGAAGGACAGGGGTCTATAAAATCATGAATGGTATGACATGAATAAGGAAATACTGTTTACCCCTTCACATAACAACAGAACCATGGGTAACTCAATAAAATTAATAAGCAGCAGGTTTAAAACAAGCAAAAGGGAGAACATCTTCAAACAAAGCACAGTCAATATATAGAATTCATTGCTAGGAGATGTTGTAAGGGCCAAAACTATAACAGAGTTCAAAAAAGAGTTAGAGAAGGAGGATGGTTCCTTCAATGTCTCTTAGTTAAGATGCACATGGATGCAATCCCACGCTTTGGGGGTTCCTAAGCCTCTAACTGCCAGGGCTGGGACTGGATGATGGGATGGATCATTTGATCACTGCCGTCCTCTGTTCTTCCCCTTTGAAAGCCTCTGGCACTAGCCACTGTTGGAAGACAGGATACTGGGTAAGATGGATCAGTGGTCTCACTCAGGATGGCTATTCTTATGTTCAATGATGCAGAAATAAATGTAGATGCAATCACACCATTAGCTGAGAGTGGTGTGAGCTAGCAGGCTGAGCATAGGTCTGAGAGACAGGCATGCCTGCGTTTTACTCCTAACTGTGATAGTGAATCTCCTCTTTGTCCTTGGGCAAGTCACTTAGGTCATAAGTGTCTTGGTTTTAAGATGCCCAGCCTGAGGCATGCCGGGCTGAACATAAATGCCCACAAACCTCCCCTACCCAGTTCTTACCAATTTCAGATGGTATTGTGGGTGCTTGGTATCTCTGAAAATCAGGCTCAAGGTGGTTCACATCAATCACCCATCAAGTGGGGCAATCCAAGACACTGATGGCTTTAGGCAATTTTCAAAAAGATCTCCCCATGCCTCAGTTTCTCTGTAAAATGGGGGTGATCTCACCATTCTACTTGCTAGGATAACTGTGAATGTTTGCAAAATGTTCTGAATGTGAAAAGCATGAATTTATGTATGTTATACATATGTATATATAATGTCCTGAGGGACAACACAGTGACATCAACACATCACAGTGTCCACAGGCTGGGAGGATACACATGGGCAGATAAAGCACCACCCCCAGCACCACCCCTTCCACCCCAGGGCCCATCCCTGGAGCCAAGCCCCACCCACTGCGAGCCCAGCCCTATCCAGTGGCTACATGCAGAGCTGGGCCTGGTTCACCGTGGCCCGGACTTCCCCAGCTGCAGGGGCAGAGCCAGGCCTGGCACACCATGGCCCAGTTTTCCCCTGCCGCCGAGGGCAGAGAGGGGCATGGCACAGCCTCAGCTGGGACAAGGGGAGTTAGAGTTAGGCCGTGGTGGGGGAGACGGGAGGGGGAAAGAAAGGGCCCAGAGAGGAGAAAGGGCTCGGGCTGGCGCAACTCGGGGGGTAGGTGGGAAAGAGGAGAAAGGGCCCAGGCTGGAGCGACTGGGTGGGCGGGGAAGAGTGGAGAAAGGGCTTGGGCTGGCATGGCCCGGGGGGTGGGAGAGAAAGAATCCAGGCTGGAGGCAAGTGGGGGCAGCTGGTGCGGCTGGCGACGGAGAGAAGGCCTGGGCTGGCGAGGGCGGGGGCAGCGAGAAATGGCCTGGGCTGGCACGACCGCAGTCAACCCTCCCTGTTGGCCAGGGGGAGAGCTGGGGTTGCCTACCCCCCCCCCCCCACAAGAGGGGGGTTGAGAAGTGTAGCAAGCAGGGGGCACAACCCCCTGGTTATTTATGTATTCTGTATTTATGCTCATGGAAAAGGAATTCCTGTTTCTTCCAGGAATCCCTGAAGTTGTTGTCACTCCCTTTGTTTAGGAAAGTTTTATAATCCCCCTCCCCACCTTTCTAATCAAACATAAACATTAGTGCTGCATCTAGACTGGCAGGATTTTGCGCAAAAGCAACTTCTTTTGCGCAAAATCTTGCCGCCTGTCTACACTGGCCGCGAGTATTTGTGCAAGAACACTAATGTTGTAATGTATAAAATCAGTGGTTCTTGCACAAATATTCCGACGCTCCCACTCAGGGATAAGCCCTCTTGTGCAAGTATTCTTGTGAAAGAGGGCCAGTGTAGACAGCCATGTTAATTTCTTGCACAAGAAAGCCCGATGGCTAAAATGGCCATCAGAGCTTTCTTGCACAAGAGAGCGTCTACACTGGCACGGATGCTTTTGCGCAAAAGCAAATCTTTGGGCAAAGGCACATGCCAGTATAGACACTCTCTTGCGCAAATACTTTTAACAGAAAAACTTTTCCGTTAAAAGTATTTGCGCAAAATCATGCCAGTCTAGACACAGCGTAGAAGTTTTCATTCCACCATCTAAGCCCTAACATCAATAACTAGACTTTGCTCTCCTGAGATACCTTCCATTCAAGGACTGACAACATTTATGAAGTAAGCCTCCCAACTCCTCTGAGAGGTGAGACAATAAGAATTATTAGCCCCATTTAAATAAACTGAGGCATAGTGATGTTAAGTGACTTGTCCAAGACTGCCAAGTGAGTCAATGGCAAAATAGGGAACAAACCCTATGTCACCTGACTGACAGACAGGTACCTTACCCGTAACAACCTTCTTGCTTTCAGCATGGCTGTTTGTTGTAAATTGCAAATCTTTGGGACCTGACCCTGGGACCTCCCCAAAAGGACTGTAAACTTACTTGTGCAGATTTACAATATAAAGGCTTCAGTTTGTTTGAAAACTTCACCAGATTGGGAAGAAACCTTTCCATCAGACCTTGTGAGTGTCCTGACCTCAGCTTAGACCACGGTGTGCTTTCATGAAGGAGACATACACATGAGTAATCTGGGGCTGAGAATGTCTCAGTACTGATGGTCTCAATTACAGGAGAAATTGAAGACATGCTTTACGACTCTTTATCACCACCTAGTGGCTGGCCACAGCATGGCATTAAAGTCTCTGGATCTCAGGATTATGGTAGTTACCATTATTTGGCCCAAGGAATTTTCAAGAGACAATACTGGATTCTGGTGAAGACATGACAAATTCTACATGTGTGGTTTAAAGCACTGCCCAACAACGCTTCCGTGGAGATATGGGGTGGCGTTACAGGTCAGGTAAAACCTGACCTTCAAAGTGGAATTCTTGAGGCCTGATGGTGGTAAAGGCAAAAGCACAGAGTCTGGTTTCCATGTGACTATGCAAAACTTTAACCCACTTCTTGACAGTGACAGGGTTGGTTCTGTTGAAGAGACTATACTTGGGACAATCACCATAAAAGCATACCATGAAGCATATGAGGAAGGGATTATACTTACCGGAAAAGGGATTATCGCCACCAAAGAACTCCTTGAAGACTTTCTCAGCATTGCCATGAAACACATAGCCAACAGACCAGGGGTTTTCACTCCCAAATTCCAAGGGGATCCCTCCTTTGAGACCCTCTTCTCCAAATTTATCATAGATGGCCCTCTTCACAGCTAAGGGAGAAAGAGGCATTAGTAGATGTGCAAAAGCTTTGATCATTTGTGTCAGATGAAAGTATACCGTTCTAGATTCAGGTCGGTTCAGTTGCCCAAAGCCATCATTAAGCATTCTCCTTGACTTCAGAAAGCCCAAAGTAGCAGAAAGGATGCTATTGTACCAGTGTGGTTGCAACTTCCTATAGGAGTCGCATCCTTAGATCCAATCTTAAAGACTCATTCTCCCAGCTGGGGAACGGAGATACACTGAATGATCCAGGGAAAGGTGGTTGATACCCTCTTCTCATCCAAGACCCAGAATGGAAACCACAGAGAAGTCTGTTACAAATCATTTTCTTAATAAGCTTATTAAAGTTTCCCATGACACAGTTTTCACACAAGTATTCCTTTATTAGTTCCAAAGGCTGCTAGGGGTAAATTACATCCAAAATACAAACATAAGCATATACACACCTATATTCTATACCCCAATGCCAATGCAGTTACAATAACTGGGCAAAGTGCTCACAAGAGGATCAGGCGTGGGAAGCACCTTGCTATCATAGGCTACGTCTAGACTGGCATGAATTTCCGAAAATGCTTTTAACGGAAAAGTTTTCCATTAAAAGCATTTTCGGAAAAGCATGTCTAGATTGGCAGGATGCTTTTCTGCAAAAGCACTTTTTGCGGAAAAGCGTCCGTGGCCAATCTAGACGCGCTTTTCCGCAAAAAAGCCCCGATCGCCATTTTCACAATCGGGGCTTTTTTGCGGAAAACAGTACTGTGCTGTCTACACTGGCCCTTTCGCGCAAAAGTCTTTCGGAAAAAGACTTTTGCCCGAACGGGAGCAGCATAGTATTTCCGGAAAAGCACTGATGATTTTACAGGAGATCGTCAGTGCTCTTCCGGAAATTCAAGCGGCCAGTGTAGACAGCTGGCCAAGTTTTTCCGCAAAATCAGATGATTTTGATTGGTAACTAATCAGATTATTTTGATTGGTAACTAATTGACCATTCATTATCAGTGGGAAATAGGTCAATGGAGGGATGATAGGAGTTACTATAAAGAACTTTCTGGGTGTCTGGCTGGTGAGTCTTGCGCACATGCTCAGAGTTTATCTGATCGCCATATTTGGGGTCGGGAAGGAATTTTCCTCCAGGGTAGATTGGCAGAGACCCTAGAGGTTTTTCGCCTTCCTCTGTAGCATGGGGTACAGATCACAGCTGGAGGATTCTCTGCATCTTGGGGTCTTCAAAGTATTTGAGGGCTTCAGTATCTGAGATATAGGTGAGAGGATTATTCTAGGAGGGTGGGTGAGATTCTGTGGCCTGCACTGTGCAGGGGGTCAGACTAGATTATCATAATGGTCCCTTCTGACCTTAAAGTCTATGAGTCTATGATTTTGCGGAAAAAACTTGCCAGTGTAGACACAGCCATAGTGTGACTCTAGAGCAGCGTTTCCCAAACTATGGGCTGTGGCCCGGTACCGGGCTGCAGGAAAAAACTACTGGGCCTCAGCGTGGTTGCCAGGGTGTTCTGCGCTCCTGGAGTGCCCATGTGGCACCAGGTCCCCAAGCCCTCGGCCAGCCTGGGTGGAGTCTTCAGCCAGATGTTCCAGTTCCCGGCAGAGTCCTAGCTAGGGGAGGGCAGCGGGGGGAGGAGAAGGGGAGAGCCGGCCACTGGAAGCAGCACTGGACAGAGAGGGGCAGGCTGGGGAGATTGGGGGGCTAGTGGAAGCAGGGCTGCCGGGGGGCATGAGGTTGGGGGGTAGGAAGCTGGCCAGGGAAGATGGGGGAGGGAGGGAGAAGTGGCCGCCGGAAGCAGGGCTGGACGCGGGCAGCGGGGTTGGCCAAGGGAGATTGGGAGAAGTGGGGGGAGAACTGGCTGTCCGGGAGGGGGTTGGGGGAAGTGGGGCTGGCCAAAGGCACAGAGGAAGGAGCGGGGGGAACGGGAGTGAATCGGCCGGCAGGGAGTGGGACTGACCTGGCCATATGCAGATCTCGGGGCCTTGCCCCCCCCCCCGCGGCAAAGCACGAGTTAGTCCGGCCCGGGGATTCTATTGTGTCCCCCCCACACACACCCACACCCACACACACCCTCGAGTAGTTGCGACCTGTCTGGCTGGTAGACACACTCATGCAGCCTGAGCACATTTACCAGCCAGGCAGTTTGAAACTACAAACTGATACATCTAGTAATAATAAAACTTACCTAATGAGAAAATACCAGACATGTTATATGTTATATGTTACATGTTTCTCAGTTTGTTTTTTATGTGTTTATATTTTTGGGCTGCAAAAAACAGTCCTGAAAAAAAAGGGTTCCAACTAAAGTAAAAAGTTTGGGAAATCCTGGTCTAACCAGCTTTCTGTCTGTCTTACAGTCCATTTATCCAATCCATATTCCTTAACTTGCTGGCAAGAATATTGTGGGTGACCATATCAAAAGCTCCTAGGTGGAATGGGGGGCAGAGCACACACAGCTCCAGGCACTGCCTCTGCCCTGTGCACTAACTCTACACTCCCATTGGCTGGGAACCTGCTGCTAGCTCTTTCTAGGGTGCAGCATGTCTGCAATGTCAGGAGAGGCAGGAAGCCTGCCGTACCACCCCTGCTGACCAGGAGCCGTTCAAGGTAAGCACTTCCAGCCAGGGGCGGATATAGGGCAGGGCAAGCGGGGCAGCCGCCCTGGGCCCCGCGCTTCACAAAGCCCCGCGCATGCGCCGTGGTGCCACCGCGCATGCGCGTTGCGTCGCTGCACATGCGCCGTGGCAAAGGGGGACCCCGCAAAATTATGCTTCCCTGGGCCCCGCAAAACGGTCATCTGCCCCTGCTTCCAGCCACAGCCTCAAAGCCAGAGCCCCCACCTACACCCAAAGCTCTCATCCTCAGCCCCACTCTGGAACCCACACTCTAGTTAAATAATGTTGAGTCACAGACATCAACAATTTTCTTCAACTGGATCATGAGAAAAAAAGTTTGAAAACCACTATGGTAGATAAATCAGACAGCTGACCCAGATGCAGTTGTCAAGGTAGGTTGAGAGCCACTGCTACAGACCATGATCAAGTCACCTCTTAACTATCTCTTTGCTAAATCTAAACAGATTAAGATGCATTTACTCCTACTATAAAGCATGTTTTCCAGATCTTGAAACATTAGAGCTCTTTTCTCCATTCTCCAATTTTTCAGGATCCTCTTTGAAGTGAAGACACCAGAACTGGAGACAGTTTTCCAGCAATGGTTTCTCCAGTGCTGTAAACAGAGATAATATAACATCCCTACTTCCGCACCCAAGGTTCATGCTAGTTCTCTTAGCCACCGCATTGCATTAGGCCCTTCTTCTGCAATCTGACTAGCACAGGCAGGCCCTTGAATCCATGCTAGTGAAATCAGTAGGTCTCCAAACACATTCTAAATACACCAGCCTGGATCAGACTGCAGGAGCAGGGATCAGTGCTGCATGCAATAGATAAACAATTAAGTAACTGACATGGACAGACAGACAGAGGTATAAAAGCTAACCAGCATGGCAACAAACCAAAGGACATGATGTGCCTGCCTAATGAAATCCCCCTGCAGTAAGTGTACTCTGTTCTTGGATGTGACTTTCCAGTCCTTCTCCTTGAACTGCACGGTTTATCTGTGGGAAAAGAAAGATGTTCCTACTTACGATCACTCAGCACTTCGTAGGCTTCTGCGAGCTGCCTGAATTTATCTGGCACCCAAGGTTCTTTATTTTTTAAAGGATGGTTCTTCAAGGCTAGTTTCCGGTAGCTACAAAAGAGAAATGAGGGGAGAGAGGCTTCAGCCCCACCGTGAGCACAGTTAGATGCGTTTTTGACAAGCAAACTGAAGCGCTATTCAATTCAGTGAATTTTTTGTTAAAGATCCTGAATTATCAGCAAAACAGGTGCGTAGGATTAGGGCCCAATCCTGCCCTTCTTGCAAGGTAAGAGTTTTACCCTAGGCTGTGTCTAGACTGCATCCCTTTTCCGTAAAAGGGATGCAAATTAGACATATCGCAATTGCAAATGAAGCGGGGATTTAAATCTCCCCCGCTTAATTAGCATAAAATGGCTGCCACTTTTTTCCGGCTTGGAGCTTTGCCGGAAAAAAGTGCCACACTAGACACGGATCTTTCGGAAAATAAAGCCTTTTCCGAAAGATCCCTTATCCCTCTTAAAATGAGGGAATCTTTCGGAAAATAAAGCCTTTTCCGAAAGATCCCTTATCCCTCTTAAAATGAGGGATAAGGGATCTTTCGGAAAAGGCTTTATTTTCTGAAAGATCCGCGTCTAGACTGGCGCTTTTTTCCGGCCTAGCTTCGAGCCGGAAAAAAGCGGCAGCCATTTTTATGCTAATGAAGCGGGGGAGATTTAAATCCCCGCTTCATTTGCAATTGCGATATGTCTAATTTGCATCCCTTTTACGGAAAAGGGATGCAGTCTAGACACAGCCCTAGTGTTTTCAAACTGAGTTCATCTGCATATTGCACAGTCTGGTTCCAAGATCCTGTCTCTCTGCCTGTCTGTGACAGAGGAAATCACTACAGGTTGAACCTCTCTAGTTCAGCACCGTTGGTACCTGATTGGTGCCAATCCAGAGAATTTGCCATTGCACAGGAGGTCAGTATTGTCTAGCATTGTTATAAACACTTCTACTGCTTACTGGGTTCTTAGAAGATATTCAGAGTTCAATTAGAGCTAAATAAAAGCCCAGAACACTGAGAGCCAGGACTAGTGTCTGTAAACAAACGTTATGGGACAGCAGGAAACTTGGCCACACCTGTGATAAGTGGACTTCCGGCTAACTAAAATCACGCCGGACCACGGATATTGCCAGACCAGAGTGTTGGACTAGAGAGGGTTAACTGGTAGCACCTAAATGCAACTCCCTGTACGGATTTGGGGCCTGATCCTCTAGCATGCTGAACACTGGGGCCAGTGGATGGTACGTCAGCGCAGTTACCATCACTCCAGGCACCTTGCCAGCCCCTGGCACTGACAGGCCCGTGGCAGAGGTGCCCCCACCCCGGCACTGACAGGCCCGTAGCAGAGGTGCCCCCCCCCGGCACTGACAGGCCCCTGGCAGAGGTGCCCCCCCCCGGCACTGCCGGCCCGTGGCAGAGGTGCCCCCCCCCGGCACTGACAGGCCCCTGGCAGAGGTGCCCCCCCCCCGGCACTGACAGGCCCCTGGCAGAGGTGCCCCCCCCCCCGGCACTGACAGGCCCCTGGCAGAGGTGCCCCCCCCCCGGCACTGACAGGCCCCTGGCAGAGGTGCCCCCCCCCCCCGGCACTGACAGGCCCCTGGCAGAGGTGCCCCCCCCCCCCGGCACTGACAGGCCCCTGGCAGAGGTGCCCCCCCCCCCGGCACTGACAGGCCCCTGGCAGAGGTGCCCCCCCCTCCGGCACTGACAGGCCCCTGGCAGAGGTGCCCCCCCCCTCCGGCACTGACAGGCCCCTGGCAGAGGTGCCCCCCCCTCCGGCACTGACAGGCCCCTGGCAGAGGTGCCCCCCCCCTCCGGCACTGACAGGCCCCTGGCAGAGGTGCCCCCCCCCCGGCACTGACAGGCCCCTGGCAGAGGTGCCCCCCCCCCCGGCACTGACAGGCCCCTGGCAGAGGTGCCCCCCCCCCCGGCACTGACAGGCCCCTGGCAGAGGTGCCCCCCCCCCCGGCACTGACAGGCCCCTGGCAGAGGTGCCCCCCCCCGGCACTGACAGGCCCCTGGCAGAGGTGCCCCCCCCCCGGCACTGACAGGCCCCTGGCAGAGGTGCCCCCCCCCGGCACTGACAGGCCCCTGGCAGAGGTGCCCCCCCCCGGCACTGACAGGCCCCTGGCAGAGGTGCCCCCCCCCGGCACTGACAGGCTCCTGGCAGAGGTGCCCCCCCCCCCCGGCACTGACAGGCCCCTGGCAGAGATGCCCCCCCCCCCGGCACTGACAGGCCCCTGGCAGAGGTGCCCCCCCCCCCGGCACTGACAGGCCCGTGGCAGAGGTGCCCCCCCCCCCGGCACTGACAGGCCCCTGGCAGAGGTGCCCCCCCCCGGCACTGACAGGCCCCTGGCAGAGGTGCCCCCCCCCCCGGCACTGACAGGCCCCTGGCAGAGGTGCCCCCCCCCCCCGGCACTGACAGGCCCCTGGCAGAGGTGCCCCCCCCCCGGCACTGACAGGCCCCTGGCAGAGGTGCCCCCCCCCCCCGGCACTGACAGGCCCGTGGCAGAGGTGCCCCCCCCGGCACTGACAGGCCCCTGGCAGAGGTGCCCCCCCCCCCGGCACTGACAGGCCCGTGGCAGAGGTGCCCCCCCCCCGGCACTGACAGGCCCCTGGCAGAGGTGCCCCCCCCGGCACTGCCGGCCCGTGGCAGAGGTGCCCCCCCCCGGCACTGACAGGCCCGTGGCAGAGGTGCCCCCCCCCGGCACTGACAGGCCCCTGGCAGACGTGCCCCCCCCCGGCACTGACAGGCCCGTGGCAGAGGTGCCCCCCCTCCGGCACTGACAGGCCCGTAGCAGAGGTGCCCCCCCTCCGGCACTGACAGGCCCCTGGCAGACGTGCCCCCCCCCCGGCACTGACAGGCCCGTGGCAGAGGTGCCCCCCCCGGCACTGACAGGCCCCTGGCAGAGGTGCCCCCCCCGGCACTGACAGGCCCCTGGCAGAGGTGCCCCCCCCGGCACTGACAGGCCCGTGGCAGAGGTGCCCCCCCCCCCCGGCACTGACAGGCCCCTGGCAGAGGTGCCCCCCCGGCACTGACAGGCCCCTGGCAGAGGTGCCCCCACCCCGGCACTGACAGGCCCGTGGCAGAGGTGCCCCCCCCGGCACTGACAGGCCCGTGGCAGAGGTGCCCCCCCCCCCCGGCACTGACAGGCCCGTGGCAGAGGTGCCCCCCCGGCACTGACAGGCCCCTGGCAGAGGTGCCCCCCCCGGCACTGACAGGCCCGTGGCAGAGGTGCCCCCCCCGGCACTGACAGGCCCCTGGCAGAGGTGCCCCCACCCCGGCACTGACAGGCCCCTGGCAGAGGTGCCCCCCCCCCGGCACTGACAGGCCCCTGGCAGAGGTGCCCCCACCCCGGCACTGACAGGCCCCTGGCAGAGGTGCCCCCACCCCGGCACTGACAGGCCCCTGGCAGAGGTGCCCCCCCCGGCACTGACAGGCCCCTGGCAGAGGTGCCCCCCCCGGCACTGACAGGCCCCTGGCAGAGGTGCCCCCCCCCCCGGCACTGACAGGCCCCTGGCAGAGGTGCCCCCCCCTCCGGCACTGACAGGCCCCTGGCAGAGGTGCCCCCCCCCGGCACTGACAGGCCCCTGGCAGAGGTGCCCCCCCCCGGCACTGACAGGCCCCTGGCAGAGGTGCCCCCCCCCGGCACTGACAGGCCCCTGGCAGAGGTGCCCCCCCCCGGCACTGACAGGCCCCTGGCAGAGGTGCCCCCCCCGGCACTGACAGGCCCCTGGCAGAGGTGCCCCCCCCCGGCACTGACAGGCCCCTGGCAGAGGTGCCCCCCCCCGGCACTGACAGGCCCCTGGCAGAGGTGCCCCCCCCGGCACTGACAGGCCCCTGGCAGAGGTGCCCCCCCCCGGCACTGACAGGCCCCTGGCAGAGGTGCCCCCCCCCCGGCACTGACAGGCCCCTGGCAGAGGTGCCCCCCCCCGGCACTGACAGGCCCCTGGCAGAGGTGCCCCCCCCGGCACTGACAGGCCCCTGGCAGAGGTGCCCCCCCCCCCCGGCACTGACAGGCCCCTGGCAGAGGTGCCCCCCCCCCCGGCACTGACAGGCCCCTGGCAGAGGTGCCCCCCCCCCCCGGCACTGACAGGCCCCTGGCAGAGGTGCCCCCCCCTCCGGCACTGACAGGCCCCTGGCAGAGGTGCCCCCCCCCGGCACTGACAGGCCCCTGGCAGAGGTGCCCCCCCCGGCACTGACAGGCCCCTGGCAGAGGTGCCCCCCCCCGGCACTGACAGGCCCCTGGCAGAGGTGCCCCCCCCGGCACTGACAGGCCCCTGGCAGAGGTGCCCCCCCCGGCACTGACAGGCCCCTGGCAGAGGTGCCCCCCCCCGGCACTGACAGGCCCCTGGCAGAGGTGCCCCCCCCCCGGCACTGACAGGCCCCTGGCAGAGGTGCCCCCCCCGGCACTGACAGGCCCCTGGCAGAGGTGCCCCCCCCCCGGCACTGACAGGCCCCTGGCAGAGGTGCCCCCCCCCCGGCACTGACAGGCCCCTGGCAGAGGTGCCCCCCCCCGGCACTGACAGGCCCCTGGCAGAGGTGCCCCCCCCCCGGCACTGACAGGCCCCTGGCAGAGGTGCCCCCCCCCGGCACTGACAGGCCCCTGGCAGAGGTGCCCCCCCCCCCCGGCACTGACAGGCCCCTGGCAGAGGTGCCCCCCCCCCCCGGCACTGACAGGCCCCTGGCAGAGGTGCCCCCCCCCCCCCCGGCACTGACAGGCCCCTGGCAGAGGTGCCCCCCCCCCCCCGGCACTGACAGGCCCCTGGCAGAGGTGCCCCCCCCCCCCCCGGCACTGACAGGCCCCTGGCAGAGGTGAGGTGGGGGGCGGGGCGAACTCCCCCTCCGCCACTTACGCTTTTTTAATGTCAGCGTCCTTGGCGGTGCGGTTGAGCTCCAGCACCACGTAGTAATCCTGCCCCATGGCGGCCGGCGCTGTCGGTCCCGCGTCCCCGTTGCTATGGGCACCGCCGCGCTGGGGATTGTGGTCGTTGTAGTTCTCGCGCGCATCCCGCGTCCGGGCGCATACGTCACTTCCGGACTACACACCCCTCCCCTTTTCTTTGCTTCTCAAGGGCGTGTGTGGCCCTTCCTCCCCGTCCCCTTGTCCCCAGAATCTGAGGTGTGCGGGGGAGGGGCTTCAAGCTTAGGGAGAATAAAGGAGCCACTGAGCACCCCCCCATCTCCTAGGGGCAGTGGCCCAGCTGACTCATTGCAGAGCCTCCCCTCCCCCCCATGGGACACTGCACCCCAAGTCCCACAACAGCGCTGAACCCTGATCCTTCCCTCACACCTCCATCCACCCTGCTGGGTGGGGCCACCTTTTATCAGTTCTCCCCTTGCACAGCTTCAGCAGAGCAGAGCCCTCCACATGCCTGGTCCACTGGGGCAGGGAGTGAAAATCTGCTTTAGAGGGCATTCCTTGCAGCAGGGAGTAAAGCTGCATAGCACCAAACCCTAGTGTGCATTAATTCACCAACACGGCCTAGCTCATCACACACATTTGTGGTTCAGTGGGTGTGATGGTAACCTTATCAATGACAGGGAGGGAGGACAAAAGTCTTACAAGTGGATAGTGAACTAGATTGGATGGAGCCTTGTTGCAGTTTAACAAGCCAATCCACTATGGCATACACCATGTTAGTTATTTAAGAGTAAATGGTTACTTGTCTTCAAAGTACTTTATATACATTATCTCAGCCATTATAAATTCAGCTGGGTCTAGTGGATTTTATTAACAGATTTTAAGGAGTGAAAAGTAGGAAAAATTTTGTATGTAGGCTAAATTCTCATGACAATTTTGATTGTCCATAAGACAGTAGCATTTCACCCCTTTTTTATAGCTGAGGAAACCAAGACAGATATTCAGTGATTTGTTCAAGGCCACACAGTGAATCAGCTGAATTTGATTTCTGGAGTTCCTGAATCTTAGCCCACTGTTTGCTCTTGGATATCATGAGCTAGCACAGGAATTTACAGATACATGCACACAAATTGCGTAGATAGACCAGAGTCCACAGGATTGTACATATAGCTGAGAGAGGATTTCAAATAATGGCAGACTGCCTATAAGGGAAAAAAAAACATTTTCCCCATATATGAGCTATACAATTACTGATTTAAAAGTAACAGGTGGAATTTTAATGTGGTCTTCGCTGTAATGGTTTTAACTACAATTGGATATATTTTAATTGCCTAAGAACATATGTATTTCATTTAAGTGAAGATCAAACTGAAATCTCAAATTTCATCTAAGATCAAATCGTAGCTGCTCATTACATTTACAAAATAGTCATACTTGTTATTCATGATAGTCACAAGAAAGATTACGAAAAATTGAATATGGCATGGACAGAGTGGTTTTGCTTTGAAATTAGCAATTTTGAAAATGCACGAACTTTGAAAATGCACAAGAAGTTAACAAAAGTCAATCCCTTTATTTCAATCAATTCTGCAGTACAGTAACTTTTAGACGACTTCTCTCTCCAGCCTCCAAATCAGTCTTCTCTTCAAAATACCAAATTGCTCACTAAATGTGTAAATATATTGCATATACAAAAGATCTTACACTAACATCTTCTATAAGCTTCTTACTGGAAGAGACTTGTCTGAACTTTGGTTTTAATAAGCAGCAGATCAAGAATTCCATGTACAGTCTTGTTCTTAGATTTTTATCATAAGTGTTCGCCCAGCTTATATATACACACGTTTCGTATATACCGTACAATCACAGAAAGCTAGCATTACTTTTATTTCGAAGTGCTATGTAGCCGAGGTTCAAACCTAGCCAGACTTTAGCTTAGTTCTGAATTTATCTGTTTTCCATAACCCTCAAATGCTCAGAGGTCAGAAAGCTGGTATCTCCTCACCACCCCATCTCTGCAGCATGTATAAATCTGTTTCTCCCATGTAGCAACCTAGAAGGAAATGAAAATATTTAAAAATAAAATCACTTGCATGAACATCATCTTCGTCTGCCTTTGTAGTTTCTCCTGTGCAACCCTATATATATATGGCCAAAAACTTCCATCCTCTTAAATCCCTCCTTTAAACAAATCTCTCCCATGAGACATACAAATCACAATAACAGGCGACTGGAAAGATGAAAGATCAGCTGGGGCTGCTTGACAACTCATAATGGAAACAGAGCTATATTGGGCAGGGAACTCCCTCCAACCCTCATTGTTTGGATAGCCTTCTGGACAATAGGCCTCTCCGATCTTTGACTGGAACCGCTATGAGCTACTGCAATATACAGTGAATGTATCAATATCTGGCTTTTAACATCTCCCTTGACTGTTATGGCTTCAAAGTCATGTCAAACATTCTTGGAACGATAATTGTCCCTAGATGTCCAAAAAGGAAGATATCTCCATGTGTTAATTAGAAATCCTACCAGTATCACCATGGACAGAGTAGTTTGCTACTCACAAGAGCTCATGTACTTCCCCAAATGCTACATTGCAGTGGGCTCTGAACTGAGAAAAAGCCTGAAGAAAAATGGGAACATTTAAATGTTTTTATTTTATGAGATGGGAAAGGAAGAAATCAGCAACCTTTGAAAAAGTATTAGCTCTTAAACTAGCCATAGAACACTACAACTAGCTGAAAATGCAGCAGTTTCCCCTCAAGATTCACTGGAGGATGAGGGAAGAGGATACATTAGTAAGTCCTGTTGAACAGCACTATTGAGCATGTTTCTTGGTTTGCATGCATGTTTTTATTTCAGCTTTGCCATTATAAAGATGACTGTGTAATAGCACCTGGGGTCTACAGTGTGATAGCTAAGTGCTTTATAAATCAGTGAGCAACAACTTTTAGACACAAGGTCCTTGGGGTTTGAAATTGTTTCAAAGACGACTGATCAAACGCACTCCATTTACAGGACAGACTTTCTGTCAGATCTGAGGGTCTCTACTACAGGAAAAGGTTGAATTAAGATATGCAAGTTCAGCTATGTTAACTGCGTAGCTGAAGTTGAAGTACCTTAACTCGGCTTTTGGCACTGTCTACACTGCAGGAAGTCAAAGGAAAAAACACTCGCCCTTTGACTTCCCTTACTCCTCTTGAAAACAGGACTACTAGCATCGAGCAGTACGCCCCTCTCAGTTCAAATGAGCTGTTTTAACTAGACCCACTAATTAAAACGCCAGAAGATTGACAACAGCAGCTTTGTTCTCCTCTGTAGTGTAGGCAGACCCTAAGAGAGAAGATGGATTTCTTTTGCTCGCACATCACCACCAATTACAAGTCTGCAGGCCAAATGCTGCACTCAGGTATGCTAGCCTACACTGCCTTCAAGGTGCTGTATTGTTACAACAGATGGCAAGGTATGGCATTGCAACTGGAACCTGTTACAAGACGACCTAAGCAGCAGCATCAGTACCATGGCTGTACGAAACGGGATGCTAATCCAGCACCCTCTCCAACAGCTGTGTTAGCTCAGTGGGGTTTATGGAAATAAAGGGCAGCAAAAACTCAGTTTCTGAAATCAGCTGATGTGATTCAGAATATGAACAGTGGGCAGCTCAGCTAAGTAAGGATTTCTGTAAAAATGGCACCACTTTTCTAAACAGAATTGCCCTTTAAAACAGACAGGCCTGAATGCAGAAGTAGAGGCTCCCAAGTTGTAATCAGAGCTCTCTGACAATGGACAAGTTACTTAACCCCCGCCTCAGTTTTCCCATTTGAGAGAGGCGAAATTACGCTACTGCTCCTTAGCCAGGTGACCAAAGGATTTGTTTTTGTAAAGAGTTAAATTATTCAAATACAAAAATTAATTTAAAAAATTGACTTTTCAGAAAGGTGACAGCTCTGTTGGTTGCCAAATCACCAGACAATGGCAGCCATGGCAGGGTGGCACCTTTATTTCCCCCTTGCTGTTACTCAGGTCAATGATAAGCAGACTTAGCCATTACCTTGTATACAGGGTCACAATCTGCTTCTGTGAGGTCAATTACGTGATCAAGATCTTGCTGAATAATAAAACAGGTTCCATCACCTAGGGGGAAAAAATCAAAATAGAGAAGGAATACAGAACTGCTTGCAAGATCCGACATTCCCATAACTACAAACAGATGCAGGTGGGCGTATATAGGAATGGTTTTGTATTCGAGCCTTTGAATAGGAGTTGTGGGGTGCCAGTTTGGCCAAACAGACTCTCGGAAGGTTGGGATATCTCATGGAAGAGTCAGTGGTATTGGAAGGGTACCGGGAACTGATGACAGAGGAATATGAAATATTAGGAAGTTAATGAAACACTGATTAATACTATCCCTATTATGTCACTTGTCATCTACTTGCTGGGGACATGTTCTCTAAAGGTGTGTCTACTCTTGAGCTAGAAGATGTAATTTCCAGCTCGAGCAGACATGCCCATGCTAGCTCTAAATGTAGCCACAGGAAGTGGAAGGAGATGCTAAGTACATACTCAAGTTGGCTAGTCCCATCCACCCATTTGCACCACTGCAGCTACTCTAGTAAGCTAGTGCAGGTATATCTGCTCAAGCTGGAAATTACACCTGCAGGTCCAGTGTAGATGTACCCCAAAATGTTACTGGGACAACCAGCTATCAACTCGCACCACAACCAAGGAATTCAGAGAAAGCACAGATCCATGATTGCATGACATGTAGAGTGATCATATGGAGGGATGTGCACATAACCAAGAGGAGAGAGAAGAGCAACTCCAGCTAGTTGGAAGCCCCTCTCCAGCATCAGACTGAAAAAGGTCAGAAGGGGAAATAAAGACATGATCTAAAAGCTCTGGTCTTTGGTCAGAACACTCATTGCATCCTCTTAATTAGGGACGTAAAAGGTTAACCAGTAAACCTCACCATTAAAAGATGAGGCTTACCAGTTCCAGCTCCAACCCTATGGGGCATGCTGGGCAGCTTCTGTCTGTGGCAGTCTCACCCTGCCACAGAGGTTGTTCTAGCCAGCCAATCAGAACAGCCCTTGTCTGTAGCAGGCTCAGTCCCTACACCACAGATTATATGCTGGCTCTCTGGGAGCAGGGCCGGTAGGGGCTGCCAGTCCTTGTTTCATAAACTGCCTTTAACAGTTCTTCATTTCAGGTGACGGCAACAGAAACCAATGCTGAAAACTCAGCAAAGAAATGTGCAAAAGTGTCTTATAAAGATTCTGATTAAGATAACCATGTTGCAAAGTAAACACTGTTGCCTCAGTACAGGCAGTCCCCGGGTTACATGGATCCGACTTACGTCCGATCCCTAGTTACAAACGGGGGGGGGGCGCTCCGCTAGTGCGGGGTGCCTCCCCCACTGTCACCGCCGGAGGCGGCGCAGGGGGCGCTTCCCCCTAGCAGAGCAGGGAGATGTGGAGCTAGCGTCCCCCCCCCCCCCCCCAACAGACCAGGGAGACGCGGAGCAGCTTTTCTCACCGCGGAGGATGCGGGTCTGCTGGGGGGAACAAGACACCAGCCAAAAGGGGGCACCCCAGAGCGGAAAAATTAATTTCCTAGGGAACAGCAGGAGCAGCAGGCAGTGAGACCCATTGTGTTACAGTCCCCACCTTGGGAGCAACAGCTCTTTCCCTCTTCAGCACTAGAGCTGCAAGTATCTTGTTAGCGTCACGTGAAATTAACAAGTCCCTTCCAGCTTGGCAGAGGTGAAGCTGAAAAATTACCCAGTGGTTTGGGTGGGCAAGAATGGGGAGGAGCAGGACAGAAGGGAAGAGGGGATACGCCCCAACCACACACCCTGGCTGGAGTGGAGCAGGGTAAGCCCCGAGGGGATGGGTCTGGTTGCAAAGTGGGTGAGTGGACAATGAGGACCCACCTGTGGCTAAACTCCTGTTCCCAACACAGAATTTTTCTTTAAAATTAATCCTGTGGATAAATTCACACACACACTTCACAGGAAGGGATTTCCATATTCTGCTGAGCAGAATACAACAACAGCAGACCAGGGGGACGGGGAGCAAAGCGGCGGAACACGCGGGCAGCGGGCAGCCCAGACGCGTCCGCTGCCCGCGTGTTCCGCCGCTTTGCTTCCTCTCCCTGGTCTGCTGGAGACCAGGGAGAGGGAGGGCCCCGTTCGTAACTGCGGATCCGACATAAGTCGGATCCGCATAACTCGGAGACTGCCTGTATCAATATTTCACTGTGCTCTCCAATGACTATTGATTACACTTAATACCCATTTCACTGAACCATCTGTAGCAAATTCTATTTGGAACAATAATATGCATTGAATAAACTTTTTTTAGTTATAAAAAACAAAGATTCTGACTATTAAATGAATAACTGGGATCTTTCAGGTACCCCAAAAGGAAGATTTGGATATAGCATGAAACACTGAAACTTATGATCAATTTTTAATTAAAATATCAACCAAAAAAAACTTCATATCAAAACAGTATGTGTTTTTCTTAGAATAAGGAAGTTGTATGAGAATCAGGGTCTTTTCCACCTAACTCCAGCTCCCCGTCCCCCCCCAAAATATGTACAAGTTCCGACTTACATACAAATTCAACTTAAGAACAAACCTACAGTCCCTATCTTGTACGTAACCCGGGGACTGCCTGTATTACCTTGGCTGGCAATAAATCCATCTCTATAAGGGAGCAGACAAAGCACTGGTGCTCCTGATCTATGAATGATCTGAATCGGGGCCCTAAAAAGAAAGTGGTAAAAACAAGGTGAAAATATTATAATCAAGGACACTGTTGTATTAATTCAGATGGAATATATGAGCCAAAGGGGTTAAAATAACTCAATCACTATTTAACATTTACACCGCACTGCAAACTGCTTAGTACCAGGGCAAACACACAGTTTAACATCCTTTTAGCCTATTAACAATACTGCAAAAAAGGAAACACAATCAAAGCATCTGAAAGGCAAAGTATTACATAATGCTTCCATTTTGACAACATCCCTTAGACCCTTTCCCTTTAGCTGGAGAGTTTTGAGAAGAAAAATCCATTTGTGTTTGACAGTCTCTTAGCAGATATCAAAGCTGGCAGTAACTGTCCTTTGGGGTAAAAAGAGAAGTTAGCGGAGGTGGGTTGGAGCTGTTGAAATCTGATCCCATTTCATCCCACCTGATGTTTGCAGTGGATGGTGGTGATGTCATCTACAAAGTAAACACCGTTGCCCCAGTAACTCTAGTACTAGTCTCTTTGTCTGGGTCTGGTTGGGACATCTATCCGGGTTAGCACAACAACCCAGGGTCCCAGGAGATGGCAAAAGATGGCAACATGATGGTTAAGCTTGCTTCAGTGACCCTGTCCTTCCATTTCCCCTCAAAATTTTCTTTGTTCAAGGACCCAAAAGGGGAGCAGAGAGTGGAACAGCTCTATCCCGCATTTTATCTACCAGTTAGGCCTAGTTTCCGACACACCAGTTTTGGCTCAATTTGCAAACCCACATTTTCTTGTTTACAAACCCTGATCTTAAGAGCTCTTGAGCTACATCAATAGGCTTTTTTGTTGGAGGAATTCCGTTTCTGTGTCTGGTTTTCTCGCACCTGTTTATAACATTCTTTATTAAAAATAACTTGACCTATGTTTCATGGTTAATTCCCAAGCAGGCAAAAAGTTATAGGCCCAATTGCCAGAACTCTGCCCATATGCAAACATAATAAAGAACAAGCAACAGAACAGAGCAAGAAGGTGATTAAAGATGCATCAGACAACCATTAAGGTCACATGAATTATGCAGAATGAGATTGGCAAGCTGATGATTAGCCACCATGACAAGGGCTAAAACTGGAAAGCTACAGAAGCATCCAGTCTGCTTAGCTCAATATTTTAATCTTTCAGTGGATAGCTCAAGGCAATGATCCCTCTAAAAGGCCATTCCAGACAATATAAAGGGATCTAAATGCTAGTTTCTTTAGAGGCATGTACCAGAATTCCCTCCACACAGAATTTCAAAGAGATTATTATTAATCAAACAGATGGAAACGTGGAGATTATCCAACAACAGAAAAGGAATTGTTCAGACACGGAATGCTAAATTCTCTTGTTTCTTTATCCAAAGGTACCATCTTGACTGCTTCCCAACTGGAATGTGCATTTGGCACCAATCCAAACAATGTTAATCACAGTACTGTCCGTATGAGCTTGACTAAGTGCTTTCAGAAAAAGTAATCACTTGGCAGTGAGCAAATCAATTTAACAATACCAAATGGGAATGGAGGATCATATTGCAATGAGAATGCACCACTTACAAGGCATGTTATATCTAGCACCTAAAGAATTAAGCTCATTGTCAGAGGCAGTGGAGGATGGGATTTCCATCAAGTGGAAAGCATTTTAAACTATTGCTTATAAGACAGCTGATAAAATGATGTGGTAGGAAGAAGTGCTTCTGCTTTTAACTGTTTTACATTTAATGCCTATATTTTTGTGATTTTAAGTGTATATCAAGAATATCGAAAGCTTTGGATGAGTGCACACTCAGCAAAACCCAAAATCTACATAAAGCAAAACAAATTCCATTTTTCAGTATCTCAGCAGTTTGTATAAAATAAATCTGTACAGTAGTCTCAATCTAGGTCCTAGTGAAGGGAGTCTACAGCAAAACCACTGCATACACAATGATGGGTGAACTAGGGATATGTTACACGTTTAAATGGTTAACTGATGAGTTCATATCAGAGGCAGCAGCTCAGGGGGCGGGATAGGAGAACAGGCAGGAGCCGGTGCTCACAGGGAGCTAGCTTTTAAGCAGGCTCCCCGCAAGCACCACCATCTGCCCCTCCACACTGCTGCCATGGGGGGGCAGGGAGGGCCAGTACATGCAGGGAGCCCTGCAGGAGGCATCATCCCAGGAAGTCTACACTACTGGAGCGTGTGCTGTTCCTGCTTTATAGTCACCAGAGCTGTCAATTTAGCTCCTTCCACCAGCTGAATTCACTGCTTTATACACTCTCTCCCCCGCCCCGGCTTGGCACTTACTTTGTATTTCTCACATCCAGCTGATATATATTTCCATCCTGTGTCCCTGCTAGGAGATAGATGCTTGAGAGGAATGTACAGCAATTGAATGCATCAGATCCAACAAAGAGAAACACCTGGGAATTAAAGAACATTTTAAATATCAGTTTATTCACAGGTAAGCTGAAAGACCAAATTTAGATTAAAATATGTGCAGTTGCTATTCATTTACTCCTCCATCCCACCTGATAGAAAGCTTCAGAATAAGAGTCAGAGAGCAGAAAAAGTGCTTGCCTTTTTATCCCTTGGAAAGCAGAGTTAAAAATTATAACTACTCAATTCATTAAGGGAGATGTGATCTCAGCTTTGTTCCATTAATGGAGTTATTATGAAGACGTCTGGCACAGCTATGCCCAACAACTTCTCCACGTCATTCCTGGTATATCGAGGTTTTGGAACAAGCACACTCTGCCTCTCCCCCCTTCTTGAGACGATCACAGGCCCCACTACACCATCAGTGCACATTTGCCACTCTCATTCCAGCTTGGGTGGCTCTAAACCTGTCACACAAGTGAGAGAGAATCCCCAGCTCACACATAGTTAAGCCAGACCATGCACAATTGAAGAAAGACAGAAGGTACTGGTTGAGAGACAGCAGGTCTCCACCTGGTAAAGTGTCACAATCGCTCAATAAGCTACTCTAGTGAAGACATTTTGAGGAAGGCTGATGTTATTGTAAAAATGAAACACGGAATGTTGTTGCGGACAAGAGAAGAAGCCATCCCTTGGAGTGACCTCATAGAGATTCTACTGGGAGGCTGATTGAATACACTTTTCCAATTATTTTTTTTAAATAATGTAATCTTTCTATGAAGGGGTTGTTTTTAGGAAACGTAAGAGATGGATGAATATTAGCAAGATTACATTAGGCTGATTTTATACTGGGTTTTCCAAACTGAACAATGTTTAGAGAGTGTATTGAGGTTTCTCTTTATTTCTCAAGCCAATAAAGCATTTTTCTAATATTACAGCATACAAGACTAAAATCAAACATCACCATGCATTTGAAAGGGGAGGCCTTAAAATCCACAGGACAATGTGAGCACACTAAGAATTCCATGATACTTTTTGTAAATGTAGGATTTGGCTTGGCCAAAATTTCCCCTCCCTCCACTTTTATATTGTGTCAGTTATACCATCCTGCTGAAGGATGTATTTCAATGGTGTTCTATGCATGACTTGCAAAGCATTCTGAGATCAGACACATGATAAAAAGAACATTTTGAACCTCTGCATTAAAATCCTGAACACAACATATGAAAGGGAGGAAATGCAAAGTTATAGCTCCTCCTGCAACTCTGCCCCTTTAGTGTTAAATTTATGCCTTAATTTACAGGTATAAGAGACAAGTTTTTTGAATTCTGTAGTTAAAAATTGCTAATTTCTACCAGCAGTTTTTGCATTTAATATCCTTTAGGAAAGGAAAGGATTACATAGTGTATGAAATTTGTTACATATCCTCATTTCAATGTATAATCACTGCACTGGTTTCAATACATCATACTTTCGATATGCACGATCTACTATTTCACTGGCTCATAGCACATCTGTGTGTCATAAAGTAAGAAGAAAAAGCCTATTATAATATATCATTGCAAACAGACATTAAAGAAGTTCCAAATGCTTGTTAACATTTCATCTGATAGGACAAAAGGTAACAAGAGGTTTTGAAAGGACGAAAATGAACATGTCTCAGAAGACCCTTACCGGCTGCCTGCTCTGTAATCCTACACCTTGGAGCTTTTTGTCTTCCCGAGCCAACAGCAGGATTTTCCCTTCTGTCCCAATTTCACGTTCGCCTGTTAAAATTCCAATTGTTAACATCATCGGCAGTGATACAAGGAGCCTTAGCAAGAGAACTGGGGAAGATTATTCTCATGGTACCAAAATCTCTAACAGACACTTACAGGATGTGCCTCTTTCTAGATGTATATACAGAAGGTCCACTGAGGTAGAGACTAGTACTTGGTGTGGCTAAATGTCCAATGCCATCATAGAATACTAGGACTGGAAAGTACACGAGAGGTCATCGAGTCCAGTCCCCTGCCCTCATAGCAGGACCAAATACAGTCTAGACCATCCCTGATAGACATTTATCTAACCTACTCTTGAATATCTCAAGAGATGGAAATTCCGCAACCTCCCTGGGCAATTTATTCCAGTGTTTGACTACCCTGACAGTTAGGAACTTTTTTCTAATGTCCAACCTAAACCTCCCTTGCTGCAGTTTAAGCCCATTACTTCTTGTTCTATCCTCAGAGGCCAAGATGAACAAGTTTCTCCGTCCTCCTTATGACACCCTTTTAGATACCTGAAAACTACTATCATGTCCCTTCTCAATCTTCTCTTTTCTAAAGTAAACAAACCTAATTCTTTCAGCCTTCCTTCATAGGTCATGTTCTCTAGACCTTTAATCATTCTCATTGCTCTTCTCTGGACCCTCTCCAATTTCTCCACATCTTTCTTGAAATGCAGTGCCCAGACTTGACACAATACTCCAACTGAGGCCTAACCAGCACAGAGTAGAGCAGAAGAATGACTTCTCATGTCTTGCTCACAACACACCTGTTAATGCATCCCAGAATCATGTTTGCTTTTTTTGCAAAAGCATCACACTGCTGACTCATATTCAGCTTGTGGTCCACTATAACCCCTAGATCCCTTTCTGCCATACTCCTTCCTAGACAGTTGCTTCCCATTCTGTATGTGTGAAACTGCCTGTTCCTTCCTAAGTGGAGCACTTTGCACTTGTCTTTATTAAACTTCATCCTGTTTACTTCAGACCATTTCTCCAATTTGTCCAGATCATTTTGAATTATGACCCTATCCTCCAGAGCAGTCGCAACCCCTCCCAGCTTGGTATCATCTGCAAACTTAATAAGTGTACTTTCTATGCCAATATCTAAATTGTTGAAGATATCGAACAGAGCCGGTCCCAAAACAGACCCCCGTGGAACCCTACTTGTTATACCTTTCCAGCAGAATTGTGAACCATTAATAAGTACTCTCTGAGTACGGTTATCCAGCCAGTTATGCACCCACCTCATAGTATCCCCATCTAAATTGTATTTGCCTAGTTTATTGATAAGAATATTGTGAGAGACCATATCAAATGCCTTATTAAAGTCGAGGTATACCACATCCACTGCTTCTCCCTTAGCCACAAGACTCGTTATCCTATCAAAGAAAGCTATCAGATTGGTTTGACATGATTTGTTCTTTACAAATCCATGCTGGCTGTTCCCTATCAGCTTGCCACCTTCCAAGTGTTTACAGTTAATTACTTCCTTAATTACTCGCTCCATTATCTTCTCTGGCACAGACGTTAAACTAACTGGTCTGTAGTTTCCTGGGTTGTTCTTATTTCCCTTTTTATAGATGGGCACTATATTTGCCCTTTTCCAGTCTTCTGGAATCTCTCCTGTCTCCCATGATTTTCAAAGATGATAGCTAGAGGCTCAGATACCTCCTCTATCAGCTCCTTGAGTATTCTAGGATGCATTTCATCAGGCCCTGGTGACTTGCAGGCATCTAACTTTTCTAGGTGATTTTTAACTTGTTCTTTTTCTCTTTTATCTTCTAAACCTACCCCCTTCGCACCAGCATTCACTATGTTGGCATTCCTTCAGATTTCTCGGTGAAGACCGAAACAAAGAAGTCATTAAGCATCTCTGCCATTTCCTAGTTTCCTGTTACTGTTTCTCCCTCCTCACTGACCAGTGGGCCTACCCTGTCCTTGGTCTTCCTCTTGCTTCTAATATATTCATAAAAAGTCTTCTTGTTTCCCTTTATTCCCGTAGCTAGTTAGATCTCATTTTGTGCCTTTGCCTTTCTAATCTTGTCCCTGCATTCCTGTGTTGTTTGCCTATATTCATCCTTTGTAATTTGTCCTACTTTCCATTTTTTAATAGGACTCCTTTTTTATTTTTAGATCATGCAAGATCTTGTGGTTAAGCCAAAGCGGTCTTTTGCCATATTTTATATCTTTCTGACGCAGCAGAATAGCTTGCTTTTGAGCCCTTAATAATGTCCCTTTGAAAAACTGCCAACTCTCCTCAGTTGTTTTTCCCCTCCGTCTTGATTCCAGGACTTTACCTATCAGCTCTCAGAGTTACCAAAATCCACTTTCCTGAAATCCACAGTCTCTATTTTGCTGTTCTCCCTTCTACCCTTCCTTAGAATAGTGAGAACTCTGTGATTTCATGATCACTTTCACCCAAGCTGCCTTCCACTTTCAAATTCTCAACCAGCTCCTCCCTATTTGTTAGGATCAAATCTAGAACAGCTTTCCCCCTGGTAGCTTTTTCAACCTTCTGGAATAAAAAGTTGTCTCCAATGCAGTCCAAGAATGTATTGGATAGTCTGTGCCCCGCTGTGTTATTTTCCCAGCGTATATCTGGATAGCTGAAGTCCCCCATCGCCACCAAATCTTGGGCTTTGGATGATATTGTTAGTTGTTTAAAAAAAGAAACATTCTTTTATCCAAGACAGGAAAGGCAAGGAGATTCATGTACCAGCAGACAAAATACGCACTTCCAAAGGCCCTAGTTATTTAGGGCCTAATCCTTCTCCTGCTGAAATCTATGGTGAAGTTCCCTATGGTGCAGGAATGTAACCTTCAACACCAACAATAGCAGGGTGGACCAATAACCACATGGATCCTAGAGCCAATGGAACCTCTTGCTAATTTTAGCCAATACATAAACTTTATATATAGCATACACCACATTAATGGTATTAGGTATACTGTATTAATATATATTATACACGCACACAAGCACAAATAAATAAGTGTTGGGAAGTTGTATTAAGTAAGTGTATTATGCTCTCCTCAGAGTTCAGTTCACACATGTCAAGAATCCCACTACATTTTGCAAAATGGACATCAGTTTTGGCACTTGAAAATGGGAAGCCTTTCAAAAAACGAGATATATGAATGGTGTGTCCTAGCACAAGTTGGGATGTCTCTACAGCCAACTGGTTTGGAGTACAGTATCCAAAATTGGTGGATTTTAGTAAAGACTTATCACACTGGAAATACTACTAGCTGAAATTCTTATCTTTGAACCACACCTTTTAGTAAACATAAGAATGGCAATACTGGGTCATACCAGAGGTCCATCTAGATCAGTATCCTGTCTTCTAACAGTGACCAATGCCAAGTGCCTCAAAGGGAATGAATAGAACAGATACATTTAGACAATACATTTGAATAAATTTAGGCATTTGGTCTCAAACATTTTTAAGAATGAACCAGGAGTATAATCAAATAATTGGCTACACCATTTAGTCTACATCATACTGTAAAAGGGAACTGTATTCTTCAGCTTCTCTCAAGACTCCAGGGAACGGCCCTAGTGGCTCACTTCTCTTCCTCTTGGGTTTATGCTGTCAGATGAGACCGCTGAGGATGGAACTGCCACCCAGAGTGATAAAGGATTCCCCCTCTCTTTACAGCAGTTACATATTTTCCCTAAAGAACCCGCATATGGCATGCATAAACAGTAAATGTTTTAAGGGAAAAAGAAAACCTCCATATATTACTTACTAGGTGCTTTTTCAGGTGATCCCAGATTTATTGTATTGTCAGCAATGCCCAGAGCAATGCCATTCACAGGAGAACCACAATCTGCAACAACGCCTAGACAAGCAGATTTACCACAATCCCAGAGGCGGGCAGTGCCATCTCTAGAACTGGAAATGACATTTCTTCCCCGATCCACGATGGCTGTGTCCAAGATACCTATGCCAAGGCAAAGAAACCTCTAAGAAGGGTAGAAAAAGAGAAGATTGGAAAGTGCATCTATCTTGCTTTCAAAAGCTAGAGAGCACTCACCAGAATCTTACCGACAATAGATCAACTGTGTGACATCCCGCTGGAGTTACATTTGCTTACACCAGAACTGAATTTGACTCATGAGCTAGATAACCCCATCGTGAGTTGGAACAAGTTAGTGATACTTGTGTATTCTAGCTACAACAACATGGAAAGCATGTTTCTTGCCAGCTGTTAATGTTTTCTCACTGTTTTATATCATCGTTATTTTTAACATGTAAAGACAACATAGACTTTTTTAGAGGCCTATATTTGAACGGTTACAAGATTTAATTAACAGTCTGCATACAGAAGCAATGTTCAAATACCAAGACTGCTTTTCAGACAAAAGTCAACTGCAACCAGACAAAACCAAATTTAATTATTATAGCTGCCTGCTACTGCTGAGACTGCTTGAGAGCCAATTATGCACATAATGGATTAAGTCAATTTTGTAGACAACAGAGATCTGCTAGATTTCCTCTCACTGATGCTCTGCTACATTTCCTGTCAGATGAATTACAAAATTGTTGCAATACATCTGCAAAGCACTTCACACGTTTTAAACACACAACAAAGAGGTGAACTGAAAATTATGGCAGGTTCACTACAGGACACCAGAAAGATTCTGCATTAATGTTTTGCTCAAATATTTGGACAGATGCCACTTAGGCTATACCTATATTACGTTATACCTATATGTCAGCCTAATATACGTCATTCAGAGGCATGAATAAACCACCCTTCTGAGGCTAGCTACGTCTAAACTACATCGTTGTCGAAAAAACCACGTCTAAACCGCGATTTCAGTTTCAAAATGGCACTTGTTTGAAACAGTGCCATGATGCGATTATGCAAATGAAGTGTGGGATATTTAAATCCCCACTTCATTTGCACTTTCAAAACGTCTAATTTACATCCCTCTGCCGACAGCGGGGTGTAGTTTAGACATAGCCTGAGTGACATAAGTTACACCAAATAAGTGCTAGTGTGCACAGCACAATGTTGGCAAAAGGGCTTCTCCCGCTGACATAACTACCGCCACTTATGGAGGCGGTTTTATTATGCCCTTCCTTTCCCCTGCCTTCTTGGCAGCTAATCACCCTCTCCTAAATTCAGCATGACACAACAGACCTCATGCCCTGAAGCATGAGAAGTGTCTTTACTTATTTTATGAGGCACCTACAACATTGCTGGATACTGGAAAAACAATTGGTCATGTGAAGCAACTCCAGTACAACCTTCATTATCTTATCTTGGGTAATGCTGTATAGCATTTATACTGGAAGTGATTTTCAGTATAATCTATCTAATTCAGGGGTCATGAGCTCAGTTAGGATAGCAAAGAGTTTCAGTCAGTCAACTGAACGGAGGAAAAGTAAAACACTACCCTAGCTCCATGTTCACAACTCTGAGCAGACCTTTGTGCTGTTCTCCCTTATTTTCCCTACTATACAGATTGAAAACCTGAAATGCAACAGGAACAGCTTCAGATGCTTACAACTGTTTCATATTCTAAGGCTTAGAGCCTGGACACAATATAACACATCTAAATGTTAATGCGCAGCACAAAAATGTAACAAGTTGAGGCTTAAACTTTAGTCTGCTGATATGATGCAATTATACAGACAGCATATTGAGCATTTTAAAAGCTAGTTTGTGTACCTGCTTTGTGACCTTTAAACGTTACTGCGCAGCTAGCATCTTCTGCTGACCAGATCTTTAGCTGGGCATCCATTCCCCCACTCAGAACAACAAGGCCCGATGGGAAAAACCTGCAACAATTGACATCATACACATGGCCTTCCAATAGTCTCTGGAAAAACAAAGAACTGTGTGCTAATTCCACGGTTATCATGCTGAGGTCATCCTGCATTCAGCTGTTCAGTACTGGGAAAGCACAGTGCTTCGACCTAAATTGTGGACATGATCAAATACCTCAGGGACAAATGCAGTTTTAATACAGCCAATTTTCTAAGTGGATAAGTGCAGTGGATTTACCAGGTAGATTAGAAGAGGACAGTGAACAACTGCACCATAGTTACCATCACTTCTAACTATCCCTCCATGTTCTAATATTGGTACTCATCACCCTGGCCTATGAGCATCACATTTAGGAGACTATATCACAGTAATAGATCTTTGACCTTAGAAGCGAAATTTATGCTAATGTCCCACTCAAAGGCAGCACCATAACTACACTGGACCTCAAGTAGGGATGTTAAAATTAGATTAATCAACTAACTGAATAGTCGATGGAATTTCCATCAACAATTCAATTAGTTGATGAGGGCACTTCCACTTTAAAATATAGCAAGACCCCACTGGGCTGTTGCTACATTTCAAAGGCAGAAGTGCCGCTCGCATTCCGCCTTTGAAATACTGCATGGAGTCTGAGGCCAGCGTCCCCCACTGGTGGCCCCAGGTTCCATGCGGCACTTCCACTTTGAAACATACAAGAGCAAACTCTTGTACATTTCAAAGACTGAAATGCCACATGGAGCTGGCCCCAGGCTCCAAATGGCGCTTCCTCTTTGAGATGTACAAGAGCCCCAGCGGAGACTCATGTACATTTCAAAGGAGGAACACTGCTGCTTCACCCCTGTCCCCTCCCACAGAGCTGGGGGGAACTGGCTTTTAAGCTGGCTCCCCCCAGCGCCCTCTCTTCTGCCGCCTTCCCCCACCGCCTCTTTCTGACAGTGGCAGCAGGGCGGAGGGGGGGGGGGGAGCAGCTAACTGACTACTGTATCGACCATCCGATAAACTTTTGCTTATTGGATAGTCATCTAGTCAATTAGTCTGTTACATTCCCTAACCTCAAGGTCACTGAGTTAGGGACCAATGCTAGGGCTGGGACACTGGAATCTATGAACTTGAGACAAAACGCATACAAGAACAGAAAGATATAGCCAAAATTCTTACTCTTATTTCTCCATTCGCAGCCTGCCAGATTTTCATGGTCCCATCAGTGCTGGTAGATACGCCAAGGCCTCCGCCACTGGAAATATCAATGCAGATTATCTGTTTGGAAAGACATTAATTAAGCATTATGAGTATTTTACATGACCCAGGGAACACATGCTTTCGCTCACTACTGCAAGGAAATTTTGCATTGAAGATCTGCTAACAAAGGATTCGGTATAAAGAAAGATACTGCAGACTTCATAGCACCTGACCAACCATAATCAGTCACTTCACATACATAAGTGAAGGATTTTGGTCTGATAATACTCTCCACGTACAAAGTACCTTTCATTTGGGTACTCAGGATCTTTTACAGACTTTGGCCTCACAGATATTAGGAAGCACTAGTTAAATGTTTAAAACGTGTTTAACAACCTCTTTCTCTCTCATTTACTCTAACAAAAAAGATCATCTCTCTTTCAGAAGGGAAGGGGCTTTCACAGAAGGGAGGAGGTAGATAAAATGAGCATTTCCCAATTAAGTTGTATTACATAGACATTCTATGTCCTTCCCTCAAGGAGAAGCAACTGGTACGATGTGACCTGAATCCAGGATTCAGACGTGTTGATTGACTAGAATATCAGATTCAAAGCCATCTCAATTTCTTACAATTTGGTGGCATTTACAAGCAGAGACTTTGCTATTTTTTCTCCTCTGGATCAGCTCAGTTCTGCATGGGTAGGGAGATGGAGTGGATTTGGAAGTGCAGGTCATTTGGCATGTTTAGATAGCATTAATTACATTTCCATTGATCACACCAAGTTTTTGGTTGCCCTAGAGGACCACAAGCTAAATGAGAGTCAATAGTGTAATGCTGTTGCAAAAAAAGCAAACATGATTCTAGGATACATTAATAGGTGTGTTGTGAGCAAGACACAAGAAGTCATTATTCTGCTCTACTCTGCACTGGTTAGGCCTCAGTGGGAGTACTGTGTCCAGTTCTGGGCACCACATTTCAAGAAAGATGTGGAGAAATTGGAGAGGGTCCAGAGAAGAGCAACAAGAATGATTAAAGGTCTAGAGAACATGACCTATGAAAGAAGACTGAAAGAATTGGGCTTGTTTAGTTTGGAAAAGAGAAGATTGAGGGGGTACATGATAGCAGTTTTCAGGTATCTAAAAGGGTGTCACAAGGAGGAGGGAGAAAACTTGTTTATCTTGGCCTCTGAGGCTAGAACAAGCAGCACTGGGCTTAAACTGCAGCAAGGGAGGGTTAGGTTGGACATTAGAAAAAACTTCCTGTCAGGGTGGTTAAACACTGGAATAAATTCCCTAGGGAGGTTGTAGAATCTCCATCTCTGGAGAGAATTTAAGAGCAGGTTAGATAAATGTCTATCAGGGATGTTCTAGACAGTACTGGGTCCGGCCACGAGGGCAGGCGACTGGACATTATGACCTCTCGAGGTCCCTTCTAGCCCTAGTATTCTATGATTCTAGGTTAAACAGGGGCCAGGATTTCTCCATACTGGAGGCACAAGCCCCCTTTGGCAAATAAGAAACTGAAGCAATAAGGTGACATCTGACCCAAAGTAGCACACTCAGCAGCAGAGCTCAGACTAGAACCCTCATACAGTCCCTTGCTAATTACTAAAAAATGTTCTCTTCCTTACACAATATAGTACCTATGTGTAGCCTCTTCTGTTTAACTCCCAGTGCCATGAAAGGGACTGTGTTTACAAGCATAGGAAAACAAATCTAAACCTTCAAAACATCAGATTTGAAGTCATCAGACGCCCAGTAGCCACTGTCTCAAATTCTAGTAGGCCTGACTTCATCCTCATTAAGTAGATAAACTGACTCCCACACAGTATACCACTTTTTGTTAACAGCAAATATTTGCCTTCTATCAGTGGTCACTAACCAGTTGATCGCGAGGCAGTGTTCCCAGCCCCCTCTCACTCCCCCCACCTGCAATGAGGAGCCCGCAATGGCGCTACCACCTCCTGCCCCTCACAAAACTGGAGCCAGTGCCGGCTTCCTGTGGCGACGGGAGGAGAAGTCCCATGGCTCCACGCCAGAGCTGGCTTCTCCGCAAGAGCGTGTGCTGCTCCTCTCCACACAGCAGCATGCACACTTTCTGGTCTTCCCTTCCTTCCCTGTGCTCTGGAAAGGTGTGTGTGGATGGGCTTAAGATGGCAGCAGAGGATCCAGAGATCCAGCATGAAAGATCCTCGTCCCTGGAGACTCCTAGGTACTGGCTAAGCTGCTTCTGCCTCCTTTCCCACGGCCAGACCCCCATTAGCACCCTGCCCCCTGGCCAGACCCCATCCAGCACCCTGCCCCATGACCAGACCCCCCACAAGCAGCCTGGCCCCTGGCCAAACACCATTCAAGCACCTTGCCTCTACCCCATGACCGGACACAATCCAGCACCCTGCCCAGACACCTACCCCCAGCTTGCTTCTGTACCCTACTTTCCACCCAGATTCTGCACCCCCATTCCTATCCCACTCACTGGCAGGTCTGTCCTGCACACTGAACCCCACCTCAGAGCCCAGGGAGGCCCACAAAATCCACTAACCCTGGAACCCCAGAAGAGTTAATCTGGCCTGAGGCCTTGAACCTCAGTCCTACCTACTTTCCCCCTGCCTACCATGGAGCTGGAGCGCCAGGGGAGTGAGGTGTCTCAGTTGAGGCCATATCAGTGAGGGTTGGGGGGCTTTGGAGGGGTTGTTTTTTTTGCATCTCACTTGTGTGGTCCCCCACTGATTTTTATGTGGGTCAGTGGCCCCTGACCCAAAACAGGTTTCCCACCCCTCCCATAAATAAAGACAATGTTGAAACATTTTGTGTTGGACATAATATTTTATTTAAAAATGAAGCTGGCAAACAAGCCCCTATTTGGGGCCAAGCCTCAATCTGGCTGCAGCATCATAACACCCCAGCACCCCTCACACTCCCCAACCCTGAGCCCATCATACACCTGAACCCCCTGCCCTGACCACCCCCTCCCACACACATCCCCAGTCTTGTTCCATAACACTCCTGCACCACCCACACACTGCAAATTTGTGCCCTGAGCTCCTCATATACCCCAACCCAAATTCTTGCACCCCCACATCCACAAGCTGTGGCTTGCCCCAGCGCCCCAACCCTCCACCTGACCAACACTCTCCAGCCTGGAGCCCCCTCCCCTTCTCCACTTCCTCCTGCACCCAAATACCCTCCCAGAGTTTGCACCTGTCACCCCTTCCCGCGCCCAAATCTCTCATTCCCACCCCAGAGCCAGCACCTCCAGTCTCAACCCAGTGAAAGTGAGTAAGGGCTGGAGACAGCAAGTGATGGAGAGGAGGGTAATGGAGAGGGCAGAGTCTCAAGGAAGAGGTGGGGAAGATCTGGGCTTGCCCTGACCTCTAAAAAGTGATCTTGGGTGTAAAAAGGTTGAGACCACTGTCTTATATCCTTGCAAACTTGTCTTTCCCCCACAATATTATGCATCATTGCTGTGATCTGGTAAACAGCTTTCTTCTATTCAGAAGGGGGCTGCATTTTAGTTGTGGATGAAGTAATTTTGCAAGGTACTGTGTAATCATATTACTTCACCCACTGATAAAGTACAGCTACTGCTAGAGTGGAATGCAACAGTTGGGTAACAAATTGCAGCAACAGTGAGCAATTTAGGGCCCAACATTAAGAATAGTCATCAGCTGAAGGAAAACAACATAATTATTCCAATTGGAACTCTGATAGGGTAAGAGCATGGGCTAGGGATGTGATATTGCAAACATGTATGTGATTAACCTTCATTGTTACACAGTCCTCCACCGCTGCTTCTGTATCAGAGGTAAGGGTGGGGCTGAAGCGCAAGCACCAACTCCCAGAGAGCTGCCTGCCTCCTCACACTACTGCAGCAGTGTGGGGGGAAGCAGGTAATGTGTGGAGCCACATTCCCCCTCCCCCGCCGACACAGCTGCCTCTGTATCAGAGGCAGCAACATGAGAGGGGAAATAGGCAGCTCTGCCAGTACGTGCGGGGAGCCAGCTTAAAATCCAGCTCCCCTCACACACAAGCTCCCAGGAAGTCACCTCTCCCACCACGTGTGTAAATGTGTAACTGCTGAATTTCAGTCACACGTTTACCTAAATACACCAATTTTAACATTAAACCCATTTTAACGTTAGCGCTAACATCGTATCAAAAAGGATATGGAATCCTTACTAAGCATAAGTAGTCAGCACTTGGGTTTTATATCTAGCCATTACAGTCTAATATGCAGCAAGGCTCAAATAATGTAACAATAGTGAAAATGTAGATCCATCAGATCCTCACAACTGGAAAGTTTGTTTGTTGTTCTTTATTATAGCTGGCCAGTTCCTTCTAGTTGTCAAAGCAGGATTGGATCTTGAGAAGGATTTTGAGGAGCAAGTTTTTCCACAAATTTCTACTAAAAAAACCAAAGTGCCTCTCTGCATTATATGTACAGGCAGTCCCCGGGTTATGTACAAGATAGGGACTGTAGGTTTGTTCTTAAGTTGAATCTGTATGTAAGTCGGAACTGGCGCCAGCCGCTGCTGAAACTGATCAGTTTCAACTGCGGCTGAATCTGGACGCCAGTTCTGACTTACATACAGATTCAACTTAAGAAACCCAGGCGTCCCCAAGTCAGCTGCTGCTGAAACTGATCAGCGGCTGAATCAAGATGCCTGGGGCACAGCAACTGGGGTGCTGCTGGGTTGGTCCGGCAGCCCCCAGCTGCTCTACCCCAGGGGTAGGCAAGAAAAGCCTGGTCTGCTGGGGGGGGGGCACTAGCTGTACCCCCCCCCCCAGCAGACCAGGGAGACGGGGGTGGCAGGACCGCCCAAGTCCTCCACGGCTTTGCTCCGTCTCCCTGGTCTGCTGACCTGGGAGACACGGAGCAAAGCCGCAGAGCACGCGGGCAGCGGGACAGTCCAGGCGCGCCGCGGCTGTCCCACTGCTGGCGTGCTCTGCGGCTTTGCTCCCCATCTCCCTGGTCTGCTGGGGGAGCAAAGCTGCGGAGCACGCCTGCAGCGGGACAGCCCAAGCACGCCTGGACTGTCCCGCTGCGGGCGTGCTCCAAGGCTTTGCTCCCCGTCTCCCTGCAGAGCAGGGAAACGGAGAGCAAAGCCGCGGAGCACGCCTGCAGCAGGACAGCCCGGGCGCGCTTGGGCTGTCCCCCTGCGGGCGTGCTCCGCGGCTTTGCTCCTGTCCCTCTGGTCTGCTGGGGGGGTCCAGCAAAGCCGCTGGACCCCCCCAGCAGACCAGGGACACCAGAGCAAAGCCGCCGCCTGGGCAGCTTTGCTCGTTTGCCCGGGAGCAAAGCAGGCGGCGGCTTTCCTCTGGTGTCCCTGGTCTGCTGGGGGGGTCCAGCGGCTTTGCTGGACCCCCCCAGCAGACCAGGGGGACAGGGAGAAGCTTTTCTCACCCCGGAGGACACGGGTGGCGACCCGCCGCCCGTGAGCTCCGGGGCGAGAAAAGCCCCGTTCGTAAGTGTGGATCCGACATAATTCGGATCCGCGTAAGTCGGGGACTGCCTGTAATTGTTTTATGTGTTTGGGGAGCATGTGGTAGAATTTAACCATGACTTAGATTACAGGCGATAGATTAATTAAAAAAAAAATCCTCACAAAAGGCACCAAAATACAACAGCACCATGATCTTCCATGTAACTAAAGGTTCTATATTTTATTTTGGATTGTTTTCATACACAACCCTTCTATGAACTGTAAAGACCAAGTTTAATTATAGAAAGTGGAAATATGAACTTAATTCCAACCTGATTATAATAGTTTTTTGAGAAGTTTCTATGCAAAGGCACCTTGCACTCCATTTTGCTTAAACGGTCTGCAACAACTGCAAACAAAGAATGTTATTAACATTCAGCTCCATGTATCTCTCAACCACTCTGCAAGATTACTTACACTTTTCTGATGAATTCTGCAAAAGCTTGTGTATGGTGCCAAAAATTTTGTTGAAACATTTTCATGAGGGCAAGAAACGAGAATGCTTTTCTAAAGAACATGAGAAAAAAAAGATTATAAAATTGTTAGAATTAGCTCTGCGGAACTATGTTTTTCCTTCACATCCTATTTGCTCATTTGACTGACTCAAAAATGTCTCTGTTCCATTAGCATTGTAGAGATAAGTCATTTGTAGAAGAACAAGCTTGATGTGATCAATTTACCTCAATACTGTCTACTGCAGGATTCTTGCGCCTTCCTGAAACAGCCAATTTTGGCTAATGTTGGAGACAAAATACTGGGCTAGACAGACCACTGGCCCAAGCCAATATGTCAATCACTGTGACTTTTTATGCTTTATGCACCAGAATCCATTTAGAAACTTGATCACAAAATGTGTTGTTAGCTTCAACTAGCACCTCTTAGTATCAGACATTGGACCTGTGAAACAAGGGAGTGCCTCTAGATTTTGTTTATGCAGTTATGTATCTAATCAATCCTTACTTACAGTAAAATTGCACATAAAGCCATGTAGATGGTTTTGAAAAGCAAGTGCTGACATGTGAAGATACAAAAGGCACTGATTTAAGGACATTCACGATTTGTGCACAAAGCATAACTGACTTCTATAGGGAAACCTGAATAACGTATCTTACTAAAGCATGACGTAGCATTTTCATCAGTTTTCTTTCCATACATGCTTCAAATATAGATTCATCTAGAACAGTCAAGCTGCAAAAGATAAATAATCCACAGTGTAGCCACCAGTGTTTCCTGTAAGCTGAGCATTTCGGTGGCTGCCGAGGAGAGATTTAAATGCTGCCCAGCTGATTAGCAGAGCACCCACAGCTGGCAGCATGAGTTTCTACTAGTGGTGCACATTCACATGTACCTCAGTGCATACACAAATTTATTCCGCACATGGATGGAAAAATTGGAGGGAACAGTGCTGGCCACACACCAACATAGCTACTACTATTATTAATTCTGAAGTTAAGTGCCAGTACACTTCAGTGGAAAAAGTACATGGCCTTTCACTTTTAAGATCCCAGTTTAAGATTAAACATTTTCAATGAAAAAAGTTTGATGACCTCTCTTCATGTCTACAAAACACTGATCCAAAACCCACCATGGGCAATTAATTTCAATTGGTGAAGTTACCATGTCTAATCAGAACAAATTGTTAAGCACTTTCTACGCTATGGTTCAGATCATAAAGCAGTATAAGGAAGAGCACGCTGTATTGCTGGCACCACATTAGTAAATGACTATAGCACTTTAATTTTCAGTACTAACTACTTGTTGATCCGTCAAGCCTACAAATACACAAATAAAAGTACCTTAGTTATTTCGTTTACAACAAATCCTTCAGAGGCTGAGATCTCTGGAATGCCATCTGAACCCACTCCCTGGCATGTCAAACTGCCATACAAAGTAGATTTCCCTGAAATACAGCACACACATTAAAGATGAAAGAATGATAATTTAGCATTTTACATACTTAAACTGTAAATATAACTCACTGTATTACTTTTCAGACATCATCAATTTCAGTGACAGATAGGAACCTTGGGGTTTTTTACTTTTAAACCATTCAAGTAACTGTGTGTTGATTTTAGAGATGACGGGTCAAAGCAGCACACGTTGTATTTGAAATGGAAGGAAGGTAGGTCTGAGATGGTCCTGAGTTCCACAATTTGAGATCAGCCCTTAAGAAACTACAACTTCATACACAGACGAGCTTCACTCCTATGCTAGAAAGTTCCAGTGTGTCAGAGTAGCAGAGTTGTTGACTACATTCTTCACCTCACAACTTTAAGCTCTTATGGATGTCTTAGGCCCAGGCCATTTGAATACCTTGAAAATAAAGACCTTGCACTTGAATCCATATTCTATAGACAAAAAATGTAGAGTGGAAGATAGACGCAATGGGCTAGCAATTGCTTGTGTTGATGAAGTGTCCTGAAGCCTTCTGCACTACCTGAAGTTTTCTAAGGGTTGATGACTTCATGTCCAGCCATACTGCGTTGCTGTCCAGATGAGAAATGACAAAGGCATATATAATGGAGATCAAGTTATTGTCCACTAGACATTGTTACTTGCGGATGCTGTGTGAGAGGTAAGCACTGAAGAGGAATCCAGGCATATATCTAGACGATGGACTCAACTGACCAATTAGGTGTTTGTACCTTGAATGAGCCAGACATGGATGTAAACTCTGATCTAACAGGGCTTTTCCCTAAAATTTATTCTAAAGAGCTCAGCGCAAAAATGCTATGGTTGACCCCAGCTCCAACTCCTTTGAAGGAGAGCAGGAGGGGTTAACATGTGCACATGGACCCAGCTCTAACTTTCCTGGTGGGGGAGGGCTCCAGCTGTGTATACGGTCTTCCTGTGGGAGCAACTCTCCAAGAACATAGGATAATTAATAGATATCAGGTTTAAAACAAACAAAAGGAAGTTTTTTTTCTTCACACAGCAAACAGTCAACCTGTGGAACTCCTTGCCAGAGGATGTTGTAAAGACTAGGACTTTAACTGGGGTCAAAAAAAGAGCTAGATACATTCATGGAGGTTAGGTCCATCAACGGCTATTAGCCAGGATGGGTAGGAATGGTATCCTTAGCTTCTGTTTGTCTGGAAATGGACGACAGGAGAGGAATCACGCGATGATTACCTGCTGTGTTCTCTCCCTCTGGGCATCTGGTATTGGCCACTGTCAGCAGACAGGATACTGGGCTAGACGGACCTTTGGTCTGAACCTGTATAGCCGTTCTTATGTTCTTCTTATGTTCCTATGACAAGGGGCAGGGCAAAAGGTGAAATCAAGCTGTATAAAGCTTGATGGGAGTGTCATTCCCGGATGGAGATCTCATCATCCACACATTCCCTTTTTTTGAGACAGGTAAGGTGCTTCATATGGAGAGAAGACAAAGTCCCACGTAGCCCCCTAACTCCCTATATACCACATCATAATATAAAACATCTGTGCCTGCCAGGAAATCTCTTCCAGTAACAGGAGAAGCCAGGGGAGTCACCACTCACCAGGGCTTTTGCAGCTCAGCCAAGCTTCACCTTCGTTCCTCCTGCAGAGAGCCACAAATGGCCTATCAGTTACAGACAGGACCTGCAGCACTAGGGAGGGAGCATGGCAGCCAGGAAGCTGAGAGTGTCGCTCTCACAGAAGGGAAAAGGGGGTCTACGGTAGTGCCATTGGGTGCTACTTCCCCACAAGGGGTGGGACCCTCTGGCATAGGAGGTGTCACTGCAGGGGCAGTGCTAGCACTCCCCAGGAAAAAAGGGTCCCTGGGATGGAAGAGATGGGGGTGTTGCTCTCCCCAGAGAAGGGGGCTGGCTGCAGGGGAAGCGGGGGGTGTAGTCCCAGGGAAGGAGGGGCTGGCTGAGGGGAGAAGTGGGGTGTGTAGCCCCAGGTAAGGGGGGGAACTGGCTGAGGGGGGAAGTAGGGGGTGTGGTCCCAGGGAAGGGGGGGCTGGCTGAGGGGGAGGTGGGGGGGTGGCCCCAGGGAAGGGAGGGTGGCTGAGGGGGAGGCGGGGGGGTGGTCCCAGGGAAGGGGGGGGCTGGCTGAGGGGGAGGCGGGGGGGTGGTCCCAGGGAAGGGGGGGCTGGCTGAGGGGGAGGCGGGGGGGTGGCCCCAGGGAAGGGGGGGCTGGCTGAGGGGGAGGCGGTGGCCCCAGGGAAGGGGGGGCTGGCTGAGGGGGAGGCGGTGGCCCCAGGGAAGGGGGGGCTGGCTGAGGGGGAGGCGGGGGTGTGGCCCCAGGGAAGGGGGGGGCTGGCTGAGGGGGAGGCGGGGGTGTGGCCCCAGGGAAGGGGGGGGTGGCTGAGGGGGAGGCGGGGGGGGTGGCCCCAGGGAAGGGAGGGTGGCTGAGGGGGACGCGGGGGGGGAGTCCCAGGGAAGGGGGGGGCTGGCTGAGGGGGAGGCGGGGGGGAGTCCCAGGGAAGGGGGGGGCTGGCTGAGGGGGAGGCGGGGGGTGTGGCCCCAGGGAAGGGGGGGTGGCTGAGGGGGAGGCGGGGGGTGTGGCCCCAGGGAAGGGGGGGTGGCTGAGTGGGAGGCGGGGGTGTGGCCCCAGGGAAGGGAGGGTGGCTGAGGGGGAGGCGGGGGTGTGGCCCCAGGGAAGGGGGGGCTGGCTGAGGGGGAGGCGGTGGCCCCAGGGAAGGGGGGGCAGGCTGAGGGGGAGGCGGGGGGGTGGCCCCAGGGAAAAGGGGGGCAGGCTGAGGGGAAGGGGGAGCCCCCAGGAGAGATCTCTGGCGAGGGAGACTCCCCCGGGAGCGGGGGGGGGTGCCTCTGGGCGGGGGCACCGCTCCCCGGGGGGTGTCGCGGGGAGGGGGAGGGGCTGGTTCCCACCTCAGCACCTGGTTCCAATCGCTCTGGAGGCGCATCGTCGCCGCCATCTTCCCTTAGCACCGGAAACGCTCCCTGCTGACCCGGAAGCACTGGGAGAGGCTCGCCCAATAGCGAAGCGTTTCTCTCTTCGCCCTCCCGTATCCTTAAAGGGGCCGGCGAGCGACGCGGCAGCGGCCCGCTCCTGGGCTCAGGTAAAGGGCGGCGCCCCGGGTAGCGCCCGGCAGGCGCGGGGGTGGCTCCACTGAGGGGATCAGGCCCGTGCTCTCCGGCCCGTTTCTCCCCGTCTCCCTCCCTGTGAATCGGCCCCGCCCTGGCTGCTAGCCGGTGGCCACGACCCCCCCCCCCCCCCCGTGGGCACGGTTTGGTGGCAGGTGCCGTGGCGCTGCTCTCGAGCCGTGTGCAAAGCCGCGGGGCGCTCGGTGCACGTGCAGGGCCGGCGGTTATGAATTTCCATCCGCTATTCGGTTAGTCCGTCGTGGCCCTTCTGCTTTGAAAGGGAGCGAGCGCCGGGCGGCTTCTGCCTTTGGGCCGGACACGAGCCCCAGCGGGAACTTTACTGCCGTGCCCCTGCCCCCTCCCACAGACCTGGTCCTGGGGGGAACCGGCTTTTCAGCTGGCTCCCCCTAGCCCCTCCTCCTTTTCCACCCCCTTTGCTGCCTTTTTCTGATAGAGGCAGCAAGGAGGGAAAGTGACTAGTCAATCCCTATTGGGGATCCCCATGTTGTAACTGAATTCATCCTTCTGGCCCCCTGACAGGGCGTTTCATCCCCTTATCAGACGCACAGGGAAGCTATGCTGTCTACTCTCTCCAGTGCTTGGCATGCTGGTGCCCTAATCTTCCTTTGTCCCTGGGTAGACTTGCTTAACAGCACACAGTGAATCAGTGCTAGAGATGACTCATCCTGCCCAGGCCCATAGGGGCGTGTCTATACAGCACCCCTACCTCAACATAAGTTATACAACTTGTACTACGCAAATTGTGTAGCTTATTTCAATGTTATTTTGAAATAAGGTGCTATTCTGAAATGTCCCTTATCCCTCATGCAATGACAGGAGCGGCCCTAGACTAGCTGCCAGCAGCTGGCGCCCTAGGCGAATCATACAATCGGCACCCCCACCTCCAAACCCCTCAACGATATGGCGCCTCCATTTAACTTGAATTTGGTGCCCCATTTAACTTGGTGCCCTAGGCGACCGCCTAGTTTGCCTATATGTATGGGCCACCCCAGCAATGAGGTTTACAAGGATGTCGACATAGCAAGTCGGTATCCTGAAATAACTTCGCTGTGTAGACATCACCTAGGTGGGCTACAATGTGTAACAAAGATTCAGAACATGGGTCACAAAAATAAATCATGCAGTAATATTAAAATATCATTGGATTCCAGCGCACAGTGGCTCTTTCTGTAACCTCATTTTTCTGTTTGTTTGTTTTTCTTTCTTAACTAAACAACTTTTATCAGGGAAGATGGGAGGAAACCAAACCTGCATAGAACATACATAATGTTGAGTCAAAAATGAGCTGCTGTCCTCAAAGTTAGCAAAATTTGAGAGGTGTAGGCATGATAGGAATAGTATTCTTAAGCTCTGATTTGCAAGCCCATTCTTTAACCACTAGAAAACCTACCTGACTGAGTCACATGAATCCAGGAGCTAGGATTTTTTTTAAAGGGGACCCTCTTGTTAACATCACAAGAGATTTAAATACTGTCACTATTAGAACACATGCAAAAATGCCCACTGAGTATTGGTGAGGAAAGGTGGGGGTGAGTATAAGATGGTACATCTTGTTGTGTTTGCTCATTCTGTGCAGTATTTATGGTCTATTTGTTTTAAATTCTGTATAGCAACTAGAGATGTTAAAATTAGATTAATCAACTAATCGAGTAGTTGATGGAATTTCTATTGACTATTCGATTAGTCAATAAGGGTGCTTCCACTTGGAGGCCTGGGCCAGAGGGGGATCTCTGTGAGTCCCCGGCTGGCCCCAGGCTCCATACTGCACTTCCGCTTTGAAATGTACAAGAGCCCCTGTGGGGATTCTTGTACATTTCAAAGGTGGAACACGGCTGCTGCACCCCTGACCCCTCCCACAAAGCTGGAGCTGGGGGGAACTGACTTTTAAGCCGGCTCCCCCAGCACCCCTTCCACTTCCCCCCTCTTGCTGACTGATGCAGCAAGGTGGGGGGAAGCGACTAGTCAGTTAGTATGTCGACTATCTGATAGTCAACTAGTTGATTAGTCACTTACATCCCTAACAGCAACTAGGTGTTACAGCAAGGGTCAGCCACCTTTGGTACGTGGCCCATGAGTGTAATCTGCTAGCTGGCTGTGAAACAATTTGTTTACACTAAGCATTCACAGGAGCCGCAGGAAGCAGCACAGGCCTCAGGACCATGCTGGCCATGGCTTCCCACAGTACCCATTGGCTGGGAATGATTAACCACAGCAAGTACTGTTCTACTTATAAGAAGCACATGGGATCTTTATAGGGAGGAAAGGTAATATGCCACATTCATTGAGAATACAATGGCAAAGCAGTTAGCGTATGCTTACATAGATAGACACACACACTGGTTGTCTCTCTCTCTCTGTCTCTCCTGACACAAATGGTATAGTTACCAGTCTGGTGCTCACATTAGCTTGGTGGCCAAGTAGGCTAAGTGTGAGAGAGGAACCAGGTTTGCTTCAGCCCAGACTGAGGTTCTAGTCTGATAATGGCTGGACGAATCTGGCTCTTATGGGAAAGGAGTCCTTTTATAATAATCCTTTGCCATCAGGATCAGTGGGTTTTACATTGTCATGCTGTTTTTCTGATGGATGTCTGTTACCCCGGTTGTTCTTCTTGCTGCTTATCTTCTGCTATGCTAAGCTGGTTTGGATCATGAATATGTTGTCCCAATTGATAAATGCTTGCTCTTTCCCTCAGTGCCCTGGGTTGCCAATCTGCCCTCTCTTGTTATGCCTTCTAGTGTTTTGTTCAGTATCCGTGGTTCACTGGTGGCCTTCATCCATATCTCTCATGCATTCCTTACTCTCGCACATAAGAACAAGGGTTACAAGCAAAACCTTTTTTTAAAAAGCAAATAATTACATTCTTCCACTGTACTTATACTACAATATCTACTTTAAAACTAAAAGCAAAATAACCACCATAAAAATCAGAATTTATTTCTACAATAATTCTAAATCAAATACTTCTAAATCATTTCTATAACAATAACAACTATAAAAATCTAAATCTATTTCTACTTCAAAATAATTTAAAATGTTTTAAAACTTAATACATTAAAACTTAAATGCTTAAAATATCACTAAAAATAAGAAATAGGAATTTTTCTACTACATTACATCCTTGCAACCTGCTCCACTTTCTGCAGACCCTGCATACTTTCAGCATAGACAAACTGTCTTGTGGCCAGCCAGAGGCTTACCCTCACAGGCTGCATGCCAAAGGTTGCTAACCCCCGTGTTACACTAATGGCTGACAAGTAATTTTACGCATAATAGAATATTCTGTTTGGAGATAGGAAATGAACTACAGTAGTTGCAAATTAAACTTCTTGATGAGGATGAGCTGTATTAGTTTTTTTAGTGGATGTGGGATGTGGGGTACCTAGCAATATGATAATCAGGCAGCTAAAGGAGAAAGAAAAGTAACTTTTTCATCTGTTTTTAGGTTCTTGCATGTAAAAAATGTTCAGTGGATCAGATGCTTATGTATTCAAGCAGAATTTTGTCTCATAGGTAATGGAAACAATATAAGGCCCAGAGAAATATTGGGAATCCAATAGTTTGTCATTTGAAGTTAAATTGGCCAAAGCGCTGGAGAATATGTTGTGTAGGCAGGTCATAACCCTGCCCTGTCTAGGAGACAAACTTAATAGATATTTTCCATCCCAAGAAAACTGATTGGGCCAATATACTAGTAGAACACATCACCCCATTAGTCTGTGTTCTGACCCCTGCCACTTCATTCCCCAGTTTCCCAGAGCAGGACGGCAAACTGAAAGAAATAAGCTAAAAAGCTGTTCAGAGCATGTTATTTTCAAATTGATAATACTTTCTTGGTATGACCAATTATATTTTATACACATGTTGGGACATGCACCTGGTGAATTCCTCTGAGGTATCCAGTATTAAGCCTCTGCCTATAACAGTGATAGAAATGTAGCCGTGTTAGTCTGGGGTAGTTGAAGCAAAATGCAGGACAATGTAGCACTACTTTCTTCCACTATTTGATCTGAGGAAGTGGGTCTGGCCCACGAAAGCTCATCATCTAATAAACCATCTTGTTAGTCTTTAAAGTGCTACATTGTCCTGCATTTTGCCTATAACAGGGCTTTAGTGTGTTTCAGGTTCAATTCCGTGTCCATTTGCACTCTGACTCAGTCAATGCTCTTCATAAACATCATAGCTGTGATTAAGGCACAGCACTGATGTTCAACTGGCCTTGATTCTGAGCTGAATTTTCAGAGGTACCAAGCATCCAAAACTCAAGCTGAAGTCTGTGGATGTTGTGGCTACTCAATAGTACTGAAAATCTGGTTCTGTATTTCTCAGTGTCTCAATTTCCCCAAAGGTACGTAGAATGACACCTTGCAGGATCATGGGAAAACTTCAGTCTTTAATGTTTGTAAAATTCTTTGAGTTTCATAGAAGATGCGGTATAAGAGGAAAATATTGATTAGAAGCATGGGAGGCCTTCCAAGGTGAGTGCAGCACTAGGCAATGCTGGGAACATGGAAATGTAGTGTTAAGGCTGGGAGTATGGTACGTCCACTGGCCTTTCTCCCGTAAAGCCCCATCATTTATTTCTGATTTACCATTGGCACAAGCCGTATGGCTGAGTTTGTGTGCCATGACAGAGCTTTCCAATGACCTTTTCCTTCCCCTCATCTGCTCTCCTCTGATCCCATACTTTTCAGATCCAGCCAAATGTCTGGTCCCAGCCCTCAGGGTCACAACTGGAACCGGAAGTCGGAGGATGAGGAGGATCCCTTTGATCAAATGATCTTGAGCACTGGCTGTGCCACTTTTCATTACGCAGTCCAGGAGTGCATGGCTGAAAACCAGGACTGGAGGAAGTGCCAGCTACAGGTGCAGGCCTTCAGGGACTGCATGAAGGAACATCAGAAGCAACGAACGGAGGAACTGCAGAAACGGCAAAGGTTGGCTCAGGCCAAAAACTGATAGAAAAGAATTGAGCATGAAGCTTAAGAGATCCTAGAATCTAACACAATCAGCACATGGAGAATTTAACTCCTGAGAAGTATCCTGCTGAATCAGAGGGGTAAAACCTATTCCCTCTTGTATCTGGCACATACATTAAGGGGACTGATCACAGTAGTCAGAATAGGGGTGGCTTTGCTGATGACATGTCCCTGAATATATTTTTTTCAGTGGAAATATCATGTAACATTTTATTTTTAATTTTCACATGATACAATAAATGGATTTATTGTTACTACTTTGGGAAATCCTGCCATTCCTGTCCTGTCTCATCTTGTTCTATAGTTAAGGCCCTACCAAATTCATGGTCCAGTTTAGTAAATTCCATCGTCATAGGATTTAAAAATATTACATTTCATGGTTTCAAGTTACTTACGTCTGAAATTTCACTGTGTTGTAACCGTGGGGAGGTCCTGATCCAAAAGAGGAGGGCAATAACAGTATAAGGGGGTTGTGGGATTGATATCCTTAGTTCTGTGTTGCTGTTGGCAGTGGCACTGCCTTCAGAACAGGGCATCCAGCCAACAGCCACCCAGCTCTGAAGGCAGCATAGATGTAAGGGTAACACTACCAGCACCCCCTAAAGTACACAGATTTCACAGGAAAGACCATGTTTCACAGTCCATGATCATTTTTCACAGCTGTGAATTTGGTAGGGCCTTATTTAGGGTGCCCATCACTGTAATATAGGAGCTAAGTATGATCTAACATTGCACCCAGGGAAGCCACTGGTATATCCTAAGTTCAATGCACACATGTCACGTAAGAAATCTAGAAACGATTCTTTGCATGGCACTGCAGTATGGGCTTAGTTCAATTAACTCCATGCTGACAGGCTGGAAATTAGCTGGGACACCAATTTTATACCACACTGTAGTAAGATGAGGGCCTGAAACATAAGTCCATACATCCCAGGTCTGATGAGGCTTCACACCTAGCCAACAACGATCGAGACTTTGTTAATATTAAGCTAAACTATGAACAAGAGGCAGGCCTCTGCTCCTGGAATTCTTGGAACAGTGTAAAATACTAATTGGTAACAGGCACAGGTGTAAACCAGTAAGTGGTACTAGGTACTGGCTCTAAAACACTAATTGATATTGGGCACGGGTTGAAAGCATATTCCAGAGGGATGATAACAACACGTCATTAAAAAGCATCTTGGTACCCACGTACTCCTCCCAGATAACAGGCACATACTGACCCAAGTTCAGGAAAGGGGCTAAAATGATAACATGATGCATAGAGTTGTTTTGATTGAACCCCCAGCCCAAGGTGTTGGGGTGGTATCTAGGTAACATCAGAGGGTGGCAGCCTGATACATCAGGAGTGAGGTGTAACTTGTTTGTACCTGTGTATAAAGTTGTATCTTGGAGGGGCTGTTTTTGTCCAGCCTAGGGGGCAGTGGGACCTTCCACTGACTGAGCTGGTCCATTGTCAGGGATTACATGCGTGCAGTGATTTGGTAGGGTCTACTGTCAACTATTACGGTTCTTTGACAATAAATCTGGCCTGGTGCCTTCAATTCTTATCTGATTTAGGGGGCTCTCTCGGAGGAACACACACACTCAGCCAAATGGTTGTCATCATTGGACAGAGCAGAGACCTATAAGGACACCATGCCGGTGACTTCTGGGAACCACACACATCTTTCAGGCTGGCAGACCCAAAGCATTTCAGCTGGACAAGGCTGTAACACACGGGGCTCTGGGTGAGGAAGATGCCACATAGACACACCAGAGAGGAAGGCTGTGCTTGGAATCACTGGCCAGAACTGCCTCTCCCCACTGTGTTGCAGCTGTTGGATGGTTCTAATGCTTTTTGTCCACTCTGAATATCAATGACTGAAGTCCCTCTGTGGGACTCTTCCTCTCTGTAACAGACCTTCCCTCTTAGAAGTGTTTGCCTTTTCTTTATCCTCCGTTCCCTCTTGCTAGTTCCTATCAGTCCTTCAGTCCTGTAAAAAAGGGGGCCTTTTTCATATTGTAAGGTCTAAGGCCTTTGTCTGCAGATAGATTAAAAGAGCAGCGGCTTTTAATTGAGAAGCAGGAAGTCACTGCTTCACATTCCATTCAATTACATTAAAACAATGTAATAGAGGCATGCCAATTCTCTTTCAGAATATGATCTGAGGAAGTGGGTCTGGCCCACAAAAGCTCATCACCTAATAAACTATCTCGTTAGTCTTTAAAGTGCTATATATTTTTTCCTTTCATTTTACCATCCTACTGGCAGCCACTATCACCAGATAACTAGCTGTTAAGATGGTTGAAGAAAACTTAGTTTGACAGCATTCTGTCTGGCAAGACATCACTGATCAATAGTAGAGGTTGTGAAATCCTCATTTCTTTATTCTGTCATTATGGTCCCCACTTCCCTGTTGTTTGTCTGTATGATCTCTGGCTTTTTGATTATATAAAAGACAGAAACAATTTTGCTACATGTAAATGAATGAAGTGGGCGAGATATGATTGTTTAGAGAATTTTGTAAGACCTGATTAGTAAATTTCTGGTGAAGGTACAACTGAGCAGGACTCAAGTTTCAATGTATGAACGGGTCCAAAAGGAAGTTCTTTGGGAACCAACTCCAGCACACCTCTCCAGGGTCAGAACTGCCAGACCTCAACCCTGTGTCAATGACACGGTGCAGAATTGGAGTCCCACAGCTGGACCTGAACTTGACAGGCCATTAAGAAAAATTCACCTGTCTTATTGAGAGTTCTGAGCAGTGTATGCTTAGCTTGTGCATTCTGGTTTTTGTGATTAAGTAGAATATTGCTGTGTAAGGCTCTTTCACTGGTAAAAAAAAAAAAAAAAAAAAAAAAAACAACCTGCAGACCCGCACAGTGTAAGGTTATGCCTGAACGCTAGAAATGAGTACGGGTAAGTGCCAAAATTGACAGAGTTATGCCTGTGCCATAGGAACTGGGTAAAGGTGGGTGCCTCTAGTATAACCTTTCCCCTCCACACACTCTTGGAATGGGGAGGGGACTTGTTTCAGGCTTTTATCCTCTATGAATAAAGGGCAGGAAGGGAGCTAACCTGTCATTTTTCCTTTCCAGGTCACCTTTAAGCTCCTTCAGCAGAGGTAGAGGCACGGGTTCAGTAACTATCTCCCTTACAGCAAATGCTCCAGCAGGGGACAGTTTGATTCTTGGGTAATGGCTTGCGGTCCTGAAGCCATACTGTTCCTGCTACTCCATGGAGCAACTGTTTCTGAAAATAACCAGGAACAGTTTACTCCTCAATTACAGCACATTAGATTTTCCTGATATTGATCACCCTGGAAACAGGGCAGAAAGCTCCCTGGGGTAAAAACCAACTCACTTCCATCCAGTGAATATGATGACAGCGGTCACTGATGTCTGCTAGTTTGGGATGCCTCATAGTGCAGGTACCCAATGACAAACTGCTAATAAACAAGTGAGAGCAGGGCAGAACATCCCTGACTTCCATGGCAGTTCTGAGTGCAGCAAGAGAGAGCCCCTAAGTAGCCAGGATCTGAAACCTTTAAAGAAGTTAGCAGCAGCCCCAATTTGAAGCAGAGGCAGTGAGATCCCTTATAAAGCTCACTGTTGTAGGAGGGCAACTAGGGTCACTCAGATCTGCTAACCAAATTCAACCAACTGACCATATTAAGAAAGCCTTTGGAATCTTGTTTTGGGCGTGTAAGTGACGAGCACGTGGCAATCTTTTCTGAGGCTTCCAAAACTGAGTTGCTGTATTACCCACTCAGTCTCAGCAAGGGGGTAGAATTCTGAAACTATTAACCTGTTGCTAATACTACTCCTTGACCCACCAGCTTGCCTGCAGAACTTTTCTGAATCTGCCAGTTGAAGTCATGTGTTGCAGGGAACAGACAGCAAACTCCAACCCCCACATTTCCCACTGACACCTCCCATACTGAGAGAGTATGCAGCTCTCTCAGCCAAGTTAAGTTTGTTGCAATGTAGCAGGATCAACCTAACTTCTTAAGGCAGATCAGGCCTTGGCCAAATTCCCTTGCTGTAAGCGTGTGCAGCATTGGATGTGTTACACCTCTGCAAAATGTACTATTTCTGCTGTTACTAACCCATGAAAACGTGTGCTTTCTCCCTGATTTCACTGGACCCCCTTCTTATAGATAACCTGAACGCAGGCCACCAAGCACCTTGAAGAAAAGGACCAAGACCTTGACCTTGACCTGAGGTTAATGGGAAGCCAGGTTAGAGAGGGGAGGCATCTAAAATCCAGCTGTTGTCCTCCTATCCCGGAGGGAACTATTATTTTTACACTGGGTTTAATAAGAAACAAAAAGTGATTTTATTAAATATAAAAGTAGGATTTAAGTGCTAGCAAGTAATAAGGCACAGATCAAAATTAAGTTACTAAGCAAAATAAAACATGCCAGCTAAGCTCAATACTCTAATTGGGCTACGTCTACACTGCAGGCTTCTTGCGCAAGAACTGTTTTGCGCAAGAGTTTTTGTGCAAAAGTTCTTGCATAAGAGCGCGTCCACACTGCAATGTGCTTTTGTACAAGAGATGTGCTTTTGCACAAGAATGTCCATGGCAGTGTGGACGCTTTCTTATGCAAGAAAGCTCTGATGGCCAGTTTAGTCATAGGGGTTTCTTGCGCAAGAAATCCATGTTGCCCATCTACACTGCCTTCTTGTGCAAGAGCTCTTGTGTAAAAAGGCTTATTCCTCATGGGGAGAAGAATAACTCTTCTGCAAGAAGCCCTCTTTTCCGACACTGTACTGTAAATGTACTTGCGCAAGAACGCACTTGCAGTGTAGATGCTCTGCAAGTTTTTGCGCAAGAACACGTGTTCTTTTGTCAGGTGCCTGAGGCCATTATGCAGATCCCCAGTAGACATGAGAGATACGGATGCAGAGAAGCAAACAGCACCTTTTCCCCTCCTCTCGTTACAAGAACCGTGCCGGAGAGCATCATCAACTCTGTTCTCTGTTTAATCTGCATCTAACCTACTGTACAGCCCCTTCCCAGTCAAAGCAGCACTCCGAGTTTAAAACTGGGACATTGGCTTTCCTCCTAAGAGAACTAAAAATGGGATAATTGGGCAGCACATGGGCTGGTCCCAACTCGGGGTCAGCTCAAACTCAAAAGCAGACGCTCAGCTGGTAGAATATAGGGACTCAGTCACAGAGCTTGGAAAAACCAAGATAATGAGGAGTAAGAAAGACAAGTCAATGCCCCAGTCAGTTCAACCCAAAGCATGTGTCAAATTGTACAAGCAGAATGCTCTGTGGCAGGACTAGCGCTCTCTGTACTCCTCAGGCCCCAGCTGGGAGCAGATCCAGCCTCTGGAATTGAACAGAAATGCATTATGCGGGGGGTGCGCTCTCCCTTTGCTGATGTAGCTGGGGAAAGGGAGGGAGATAGTTGGTTAAAGAGAGCAACCGATGAATGGAGTCTCTTGTTCTTCATCCCCTCCGCAAATGCACACGCCCTGGAGACGCAGGGTTTCTCACAGGCTAAAGGAAGAGAATGTTTGTGTGCACCCCTTGTTTAGCTGTTGGCAGCACCTCACAGCTCCTCAGTATTCCTGGGTGAGTGCAGGGCTGTGAAACTCCAGCCTCCTCTAATAGCTTTTGTATAATGCAGGCACTTAGGCATGCCAACTTCAGACTCCCAGCTAGCATGCTAAAAATAAGTGTAGCTGTTGCAGCACAGGCAATGGCTAGAGCTAACTGCCTGAGTCCAAGCCCACCTGAGGCCCTGGGTCTCAGCTCAGGTGGCTACCCTGAGTCTCTGCCTGCACTGCTATTTTTAGCACTGTAGCATGAGCAGAACTGGCGTGACTGTCTACCCAGGCTGGGAGGCGTGCTCCCAGCTGCAGTGTAGACATGCTGGAGGGCCCAAGCCACCTCCACTGCAATTAACTGGTGTTACTGGCTGCTCAGTATGTTTGAAAGCCTGGCCCCATAGCAAAGTGTTCTTAAGACAGAAGCTTGATGCTAGGCATCTGACTCTGACAATCTCAGCCTAAGAATCTGCAGGTAATTCAGAAAAACAATTTGGATTTAACAACAACTTAACAGACCTGCACAACACAAGACAAAGTTCTAAACTATTCCACTGCATTCCATCATCCCCCAAACGCCTCAGTAGGCTGTCGAGGGACCACACACAACCACTGAAACAGCAAGAAGCATTACAGCAGAATCCATATTCATGGGCAGATCATATATTGAGATGGATGGGAGAGCTCCCTTTTCACAGCTAACCTTTTTGTAGGCATTGCATTTACAATTAACGGCAAAAGGACAACCGGCATGGACCCTAAAAGTGTCTTGGCAACTATGACTATGTGGGAAAGCCCACTTCTGGTTCCTATGCTGGCTAAGGGGAGTGTCCATATTATTAATCTCACAGGTCAACAGGAACCCAATTTTCCTCTCTTTTGTACCAGTATAAATATAGTGTAACTCCTCGTAGTAATGGAATTACATTCTGCTAAAACTTACACCAGTTTTACACAATCAGACCTGTACTTCATTAACCACTGAAGCAGGAAGTCAATGGACCAGATTCTTTTGCATCTTATGTTGTCTGTAACACATGTGAAGTAAGTGCAGCCCAGGTGTAAAATGATACCAATGAGGCATTCATAAGAATGGCCATACTGAGTCAGACCAAAGATCCATCTAGCCCAGTATCCTATCTTCCAACACTGGTCAATGCCTGGTACCCCAGAGGAAACGAAGAGAACAGGTAACCATCCAGTGATCCACCTCCTGTCACCTATTCCCTGGTTCTGGCTAACAAACACTATTTTCCACCCTCACCGCTGGTTTGACTTCGCACAAGAAAAAGTGACTTTGAAAGCACTGAGGCAGTAGAGAATCAAGAATTGCCAAAAGTGAAAACCGATTTTTCTGCCTCCCATTGTCAACATTTCATAGCCATATTGCTAGCACCCTTTCTACAGCTTCAGGGGGTAGCCAAATTAGTCTGTTACAGAAAAAAAAAAAAATGGTCTGCTGAGCACTTTATAGACTAACAAAACATGTAGATGGGATCATGAGCTTTCGTGGGCACAGCCCACTTCTTCAGATGACCGGAGTTATGAGCAGGGGATATGAAAACTCGAAATAAATAGGACAGGGGAAGGGAAAGGGGGAGAAAAAGAAAAAAGGAAGGGGGCGTGAGACAGAGCATCATTAAGTACAGGCAGTCCCCGGGTTACATGGATCCGACTTACATCGGATCCCTACTTACAAACGGGGTGAGGCAACCCCGCACTAGCTGCTTCTCCCCAGCAGACCAGGGAGTCGCGAAGCTAGCGCCCACCTCCCCCCAGCAGACCAGGGAGACGCAGAGCGGCTTTTCTCAGCAGACACCTCAGCTTGAGAATAAAGGACTGAGGGAAGTGAGGTGTGGGAGAATCAAACTGAGCTCTGGAGAAATGTTTGGCTAGAGTTTCTCCTACAATATGTACCAGTTCCGACTTACATACAAATTCAACTTAAGAACAAACCTACAGTCCCTATCTTGTACGTAACCCGGGGACTGCCTGTATCTGGAGAATAGGTATTTAAATCTAAGCAGATAAAAAAATCAAAGTCAATAGATAGATTGCTAAAACAGGAAGGATATTACAGGCAGTCCCCAGGTTACGTACAAGATAGGGACTGTAGGTTTGTTCTTAAGTTGAATCTGTATGTAAGTCGGAACTGGCATCCAGATTCAGCCGCTGCTGAAACTGATCAGTTTCAACAGCGGCTGAATCTGGACGCCAGTTTCGACTAACATACAGATTCAACTTAAGAACCCCAGGCGTCCCCAAGTCAGCTGCTGCTGAAACTGATCAGCAGCTGATTCCAGGAAGCCCGGGGCAGAGCAACTCTGCCTCGGGCTTCCTGTAGTCAGCCGCTGGTCAGTTTCAGCAGCGGCTGACTTGGGGACGCCTGGGGCAGAGCAGCTCGGGTGCTGCTGGGTTGGTCCAGTAGCGCTGCCGCTCCTCGGCGCTACTGGACCAACCCAGCAGCACCCCAGCTGCTCTGCCCCAGGCATCCTGATTCAGCTGCTACAGACCAGGGAGACCAGGGAGACCAACCCGCAGCGCCCCACCTGCTCTACCACAGGCCCCGGGCTTGCTCCACGTCTCCCTGGTCTGCTGGGGGGGGCACTAGCTGCATTCCCCCCCCAGCAGACCAGGGAGACACGGAGCAAAGCAGCGGAGGACCCAGGCCGGACCCGCGGCACTTCCAGATCAGCGGAGGACCCGGGCCAGACCCGCGGATCTGGAAGTGCCGCGGGTCCGGCCCGGGTCCTCCGTGGCTTTGCTCAGCGTCTCCCTGGTCTGCAGACCTTCCCTGGTCTGCCGGACCCGCGGCGCTTCCAGATCAGCGCCGCGGGTCCGGCCCGGGTCCTCCACCACTTTGCTCCACGTCTCCCTGGTCTGCTGGCTCCCCCGGAAGACCAGGGAGACGGGGAGCAGCTTTTCTCGCCCCGGAGGAGGCGGGCGGCGGGACCAGGCGAGAAAATCCCCATTCGTAACTGCGGATCCAACATAAGTCGGATCCGCGTAACTCGGGGACTGCCTGTACTCAGAGAGCTGTTAGCACCTTCAGTGGTTATTAAGTAGGTGGTGTCCTAGCCAGCCCATATCACACTGAGTTCATTAGCATGTGAATTGAATTTGTGGATGAACTGTGATTCCAGTCCTTCTCTATGTATTCGGCTTGTGGAGCTGGCCTGTGACAAGACAGCCAGCTGTAGGTCTGTTAAACTATGGTTAGGCAGGCAGAAATGTTCATCAACAGGCTTCTGTGTGTTCCCTTTACATATATCCTATATATAGTAGTGGGGCACTGCTGGCATTTGATGGCATAGATCAAATTACTAGATGTGCAGTCAAATGACCCTTTGATGTTGTGGCTTATGTTTGCTCCAGTGATTAATTCATCAGTGTAGATATGGGGGCAGAGTTGGCATCTTTTTTGGTTGCAGGGCTGGGTTCCTGGAGGCTTATGATGTGGTTGTGTGGCATGGTTACCAGAAAGATAGAGCAAAGCAATGTGGGTAGGCATCCCATAGTGCACTGTTGTAGGAAGGTAGAGTTGATCCCTGTGCTTCTTGGGATTCCCTCGTATCTCTCTCTGTGAACTCTCCGTGCAGAGGAATGTCAAAGCAGCACAGCAGTCTCTCCTCCCCCCCGTAGAAGTAGTCTGACTGCTGTTGTGTTCCTAGCAGGGCAGAAGAGGTGCATTCCAATTATTTGTTCCCCAAATAGAGTGGCTCACTCAGCTGTCAGATACTTCCAGGAGCTTTGGAAGGGGAGGGGCGCATGCCTGCAGGGCAGCAGAGATCGTAAAACAGCATTTCCCAAAGTGTGGTCCACGGCCCAGCACTGGTCTTTAGGAAAACAAAATACCAGTCCTCAGAAAAATGTTCGTGCACGATTCTTGGGAGAGAGACCGCTACCAGGGCATCTCTGCCAGGCATGCTCCCAGGTGGCGGGGCTAGATCCGGCAGGCACTAGGACCCAGGGAGAAGGCCAGGCGCCGTGCACACCGATGCAGAATGCCCGGCATCGGATGCAGCCGGGGGAGCCAGTGCCGGCCGATAAAGTGGCCGGGATTGGGGCCAGGATAAAGAGCGGAACAACCCGCCGGACAGGTAGGGCCAGCGATATGCCCCAGGGCAAGGTGAGGCCCTCGGTTTTACCCACGAATGCAGGAGCAACAGGGGGAAGAGGACATGGGGCTACTCACCCGACCTCCAGGGCCCGTATGAGCCGAGTCACCCAGCAGGCCTGAGAGGGACCTTCTAATCTTACCGGTCCCAAATGGGGGTGTCAGGATCATGAGGGTTAACCAGCAGTCTGGGAACAAAGGGGTTAACTATGTCCCTTACCTAGCCAGGTGGAGTGGCCAATAGGAATGTAGGTAGGATTTTGAAACTGGGACAAAGGAATTTTTGTTTTTCCCCCTCTCCTTTGTCTCTGGGGAATTCCCTCCAGCTTCTGAGGAGACAGACATGTCTCTGTCTCTAAGGGTACGTCTAGACTACATGCCTCTGTCGCCAGAGGCATGTAGATTAGGCTACCAGACATAGTAAAATGAAGCGGCGATTTAAATAATCGCCGCTTCATTTAAATTTACATGGCTGCTGCGCTGAGCCGACAAACAGCTGATCAGCTGTTTGTCGGCTCAGCGCGGCAGCCATGTAAATTTAAATGAAGCGGCGATTATTTAAATCGCCGCTTCATTTTACTATGTCTGGTAGCCTAATCTACATGCCTCTGGCGACAGAGGCATGTAGTATAGACATACCCTAAGAGCCAATTCTTCACTTTCTGTAAGTAGGCTAAAATTTAGATAAATCTGTTAGGTTTTATTGTTTTATGGTTTGGGTATGGGATTTGCTGCTGTCTGTGCACTTTTTAAAAAAATGTTTTGGCTTTCCTTTGTAACCAAGTTCTAGGCGCATGGTATAGTTTCTCCCTGAGTATTACTTTGTTACTTTTTCATCTGATCATTATACTTGCAACAGGAATATTGTGGTGATAATAAAAGTTTTGCTCTTTTCTTTTTATTAACCTGGTATTGGTTAATTGTTGTGTCCTGGATTTACTTTAGGGGTGATATTTCCCAAGTGATCTCTCCCCTGGTTTCTTATTATTACTTGGGTGGTGGCAACGGAGATTTTATTCCCAAAATCTAGGCTGTTAAGATTTTGGGGGGGAAGTTTTATACCAAAGCCTGATAAATAAGGTTTTGGGGTACTTTTGCTGGCCCCTACTTCTGCATTTATCGTGCCAGAGTGGGGAAGGAGCCATGACAGGGGGTGAAGTAGACACCTCAGGATTGGGGTCGGGAAACCGCCCAGGGCAGCCGACTGGGCCCACTCATGTTGTCAAGGGGGGCTTTGGGAGGACCAGAAACAATTTATTTTCATATTCATCATTTGCTTAATGAATATGCAAATAAACATTACCAGTCCTCCAAAAGCTTGTGAATGGGTTTACTGGTCCCCAGTATCAAAAAGATTCAGAACCACTGGTCTATAGCAATAAGTGATAAGCTTTTGCTCATCGGTTAATCAGTTAATCGACTACACTATTACAACCCTAGTGGGACCTAAAGGCACGTCTTGAGTTCTAGACTGCCGTGTGCAAAGACTGCAGGATTGGACCCTCTATTTCTAAACCAATACATTGCAAAGGCACCCACACAAGAACAGGGCAGAAGGAATCAGACACGCAATCCAGCCTTTTCATCACCTCACAGCTGCCACTCTCTCTAAGAGTATATTTGACTTCATTAAAATAAGCTCCTTAACAGCACAGTGGAAACGTTTTCCAAGCAACAAACATATCAATAAGACAGTATTAAGAGATGCCTTTGAAGGTCACCAGAAGCCAATTAAAGGAGGCTGCAGCGTCACAAACACGGCTTAGAAATGAATTGGATGGTTTTAGCTGGACCTTGGCTCAGCTCATTTGCGCTTTCAGCTCTTCAAGTTCCGGTCGAGTCTTTAATCGAACCATGAAGTCTGCCTCTGTATGCTGGGGGGTAGGAGGGGAGAAATTAAAAAAAATAGGAATTAGTCTTGATCGTGTTCCAAAGTAACAGCAAGGCAACTATATCCTGATACTGGAAGAGGTAGCACCAATGTTCTGGCTTGGGCATGCCGTAAACATTGACAATTATACTTAGCCTCACAGTGATGGAATCCTTTCAAGCAGAGCTTCATGTGTCATGCTACTGTAGCTCAGTAACTCCATATTTTAATCTCTAGTATAATAGTTTTAACTCATCTGGAGTATTTTTCATCCCAGGATTTCAAAGCACTTTACATCCATAAACAAAGCAAGCATTACATCACTGCTACAACACAGGCTCAGAATCAGTGTTTTACAGATGAGGATATGAAGTCAGAGAGGGATTAAGAGACTCACCCAAGGATATAGTGAATCAGTGGCAGATGAAGGAATAGCCTTCAAAGGCTTTAATTCTCAGACCCCTGCCCTGAATCACACCCTCTTTAGAATCCATTGCATATTCGGGCATGAATCTTTGTGCAGAGACTGAATCATACACAGAGGTAATAAGTCTTTTGAGAGCTGAGAATTTATATTTCTTGAACAAAATGTGTTCTAAAAGGAGTTTTACCAGGGACTTAACTGAAACTGCTGACTGAGGGTCTGATTCTCCTCTCACTTAAGATGGACTAAACCAGTGGTCACCAACCAATAGATTGGGATTTAACCGTAGATCCAGGAGCCACTGACAGGCGATCCTCACTGGTTTGGCCGGGAAGCTATCAAGCACTGGCACTTCAGTTGCCCCTCCACCCACTGTCATGCTGCTCCTACCCTCTGCCTTGGAGCTGCCCCCTGGGAGCCTCCTGCTTGCTATGTACAGTATGGGAGGGAGAAGGGGGCGTGCTGATGTCAGGGCATCCCTCCTCCCCCCCTTCTTTACCCCATCTCCACACAGAGAGAAGGGAACAGAGGGAGCTTGGCAATGCAAATCTCTGCCACTCTCACACAGTGTGTGTGTCTCTGTCACTCTCACAAACACACACTGTCCTTCCCTCTCCTCTCCCGACCTAACACATAAGTGGGTGGGGGTGGTTGTTAACTCTTGCAAAGTGGGTTATTTTTTGGTTTGTGGCTGGTCTGTGCTTTTCATAATTTTCATTTCTCTCATGCTGAAATGTAATTTTTAGTGAATTCATAGTGAGTTCTAAAATGCCTAACCTGTCATGGCTGGAGTCATTCTCCCTATTGTAATTGCTGCTCCTGGAAGTGGCTGGCATGTCCCTGTAGCCCCTGAGAAAGGCAGAGCAGGGGTCTCCACATGCTGTCCTTGCCTGCAGACACCATGCTTGTAGCACCATTGATCAGTAATAGGGAACCATATAAGGGCCATGTATATGCCAGCTGCTTTCAGGAGTGGCGCAGGGCCAGGGCAGGAGTAAGCCTGCCTTAACCCCACTGTTCCACCATCTGGAAGCTGTTGCAGTTAAACGGTGCCCAGCTAGAGACTGCTTCCTGAACCACTGTGCTGCAGTGAGTTAGCTTCTGAGGTTTGCAGATCATGAGCTATTATGGATGGATAAGTTAGGAATAAGCAGAAAAAATAGGCAACCATTCAACACATGGAGATGGTCAAGTGCTGCAATTTGCATTGATAGCTGAAGTTCATTTTCAGAGACAGATACAGTCTGTTTTCTTGGAAGGAAATGGAAGATCTACCTATCTTAGGGCCTGAGCCAAATCTCACCAAAGCCCTTTGATTCAGTCCTTTAATTGTTATGATAATTCCCATTCCCTTAGCATCCAGGCACTATTGTAGAGCTGCCATCTCTTCAGGACTTCACAAGACCATCTGGAGCTCCACACCTTCTTGTGGGTTACCAAAGGCTAATGTAGTCCATGGATGCAGAGAGCATCACGGACAATGCATATTTCGTGGTCCACAAAAACTATCCTGAAAAAACAGCTTCCCAGAGCTGATTTGCTTTTGTAATACAAGGACAAGGACAAGCACATATAATGTATGGTGTCTTGAGGGCTTAAATTTTCTTCACCCCTTCACAGCAAAAGTCCTATATACCCAGAGCCCAAGTGAGGAGTGTGAACCTCAGTGCTCTGGTGAAACAGAATGTGAGAATGAGCTACTGCAGAAAGCAAACACAACCCCCTTCCTGCGAGGAAGGGTGATCTAGTAGTTACAAGAGGGCTCTTGGAGCTAGATTTTCTGGGTTCGATTCCTAATCTGCCAATGACTTTAACAGATTAACCGGGATTTTGCATCCCGATTCTAAATGTGAGGACATCAAGAAATTTAATGGTACCTCTTTCACTGACAGATGGACCCCTTCAGGCTGGTTACTCTGAATAATCTCCAAGAGTATTGGGGCAAGCGTTGAGCTCAAACCACTGATCTGAAAGAACAAACAAAATGCTGCAGAAGAAAAGGCAAACACAAAGTGACACAAGAAATATGGCAATTACAATGCAAAACCAAGGCAAAGCCCAAAGACAACCCTTGCAGTCCAAGCACTCTAGCCTAATGTATGTAACTTTAGTTTGCAGGGTATCTTAAGGACATAAGAAAGGCCATACTGGGTCAGACCAAAGGTCCTCTCTTCCGACAGTGGCCAATGCCAGATGCGCTAGAGGGAGTGAACAGACTAGGGAATCATCAAGTGATCCTTCTTCTGTCATTCATTTCTATCATCTAACAAACAGAGGCCAGGGACACCATTCCTACCCATCCTGGCTAATAGCCATTGATGGACCTAACCTCCATGAATTTATCTAGTTCTTTTTTGAACCCTGTTGAAGTCCTGATCTTCACAACATACTCTGGCAAGAAGTTCCACAGGTTGACTGTACGCTGCACGAAGAAAAACTTCCTTCTGTTTGTTTTAATTTGTACATTTCAAAGGAAGAAGCACAGAGGGGAACCTGCACTAGTGGAGACTGCTTTGCTGCCCGCTGGCGTGGGTTCCCACTGCCTCTCTCCCTTTGAAATATACAAGAGCCATGGGCGGCTCCCGTACATTCCAAAGGGAGAGGTGGAGTGGGATAGCGAGCGCCCCCATTATCAACTAGTCAATGGAAATTCCATCAAGTACTCGAGTTGCTGATTAATCCCTATCAGGTGAAGAGGCACTACCCTAGTAACATCCCTAGTAGGTGCAGAGATACATTCATACAGGGTGTAGATCTAGATTATAATCGAACAGTCAATGGAAATCCCATTGACTATTCAATTAGTTAGTCTATAAGGGCGCCTCTACCTTTGAACTGTATCAAGAGCCCTGCCCCTCTAATAGAGGCAGCAAGGGGAGGGGGGAGAAGTGACTAGTTGCATCACTAGTCAACTATCTGATAAGCTTCTACTTATTAGATAGTCGACTAGTTAGAGAGTTAGTTCATCTTGGTACAGTGCTTTGAGATCCTCAGATGTAAAGTACTGTACAAGAGGAGAGTGTCTTTACAAGCAAATAAAATTTCATACCTGAACAACTCGCTGGTGGGTTGTAAGAGTAGCATCGAGGGTTAGCTTGGAGCCATGTTCCTGCATAACCATTACCTCCATGGTTTTAGTGGGCATTGCATAGCTGTAGAAACAACAATTTAGCCTTTAGCAATTGGAGGAGGGAGGGGGGCAAATGAAGAAACCAGTGAAGTTTCAGCAGAAGAGAACATAGCAGGAAATGAAGCATTCATGAGAAATGAACTATGCAAACAAGACAGACTGCATTGGGGCTGGCATAAGCAAGACTGTATAATCATTTGTGTTACGAGACACAGAGGAGAGGCATTATTGCTTCCCAGAAGCTCTCTTAACCACAAACACTAACACAAGAGAACTTTAGTCAATGCCTTTGTTGGAGAGATTTAAAGCAAACATCATCTAATATACAGCTAATATACCAGTACCTAGTTTTTATTTTCATTAGCAGTCACTGAGCTGTATCTTTCACAGGGGCTATTAAGAAGGATAGAATCCTAGAACTGGAAGGGACCTTGAGAGGTCATCGAGTCCAATCCCCTGCCCTCACGCCAGGACTAAGCACCATCTAGAACATGGGTTCCCAGACTGGGGGGCATGAAGGAATTCCGGGGGGGGGGAGGCGACCCAGCCCCCCCGGGTCAATCCTCTCCCCCTAAGTTTTGCTGCTATTTTTGTTTTTCAGCACCAGTCAGTTCCTTTTTGTTTTTCCCTCGACAAGTTTTGCTGCAGGGCGGGGGGGGGGGGTCTCAAAAATCAAAAAGGGGGCATAATGCCGAAATGGTTGGGAACCACTGATCTAGATCATCCCTGATAGAGATCTATCCAAGCTGCTCTTAAATATCTCCACAGATGGAGACTCCACAACCTCCCTAGGCAATTTATTCCAGTGTTTAACCACCCTAACAATTAGCAAGTTTTTCCTAATGTTCACCCTAAACCTCCCTTGCTGCAATTTAAGACTTAATAGGTTGATCGGTTACATGAGATGATTTCTGTTCCCTGATTCAATGATTTGTGTGCAGGGCCTAACCAACAGCCTTGCAAATTTCAAATGGCCTATTTAAGTGGGTAGTTCTCTGATCTTCAAAGATTGTACTGTTGTTGATTCTAGCTCTGCAATTTGAGATTCACTAGCACTGTGACTATTTGCGTGTAAATTTTACTTTTGACCTGAATGTGCACTATAAAGCTTGTTTATTAGAATATTTCTGGATAGTAAATACATGCATATAATAAGTACTGTGCAAGTATTCAGATACCACTATGCTAGGTATGATCAGAGTATAGTTAGAAGAATAAAATATTCCCATAAAATTCCCTCTCCTTACATAAATGTCTGGTAATTTCCTAGTAATGTTCTAGGCTGCTGGGACTGCATTCAGAATCGTTGGTGGCATGGAAGATGCTAGCAGAAGCCCTAGATGTCAGAGAAATAGCTGGTGTTGCATGCCACTTGGAAATGCTTCATTTTCACCAATACGGGCCTAGTACGTACAGAGGAGAGAGACTTGGCCAAATTGCCAAAGTAACAACACTGAACTCTGTGGATTTATGCTGGTGTAAATGAGACAGAATTTGGCCCAGTGTGAACTGTTTATATTGCAATTCAGTTAGGAAGGAGAATAATCCCGTGGTTAAAGCACTGGACTCTGACTCAGGAGATCTGGGTTCAATGGCCAGGTCAGCCACTGTGTGACCCTGATCAAACCATTTAATATTTCTGGGCCTCAGTCAAAAAGGGCTAATAGATCTCTTCTCACCTACGGTGTCAGTCCCGTCTGTTTAGCCTGTAAGCTCTTGGAGCAGAGATTGTCTCTTGCTACATGTACAAGCACCTAGCACAATGAAGTCTTAACCTCAGTCAAGGCAGGCAGGCAATACGAGTAACAATCTGTGTAAGAATCACCTTCTCTAGCTCATGATGCAATAATCTAGGACAATGGTCCCCAACGTAGTGCCCGTGGGTGCCATGGCGCCCGCCGGGTCATTTCTGTGCGCTCGCCGAGTGATCGGGGCTGGCCCTGCCCACAGGCGCGCAGCACAGGGACAGAGCCAGCCCCGGGCATGCAGCACATGGGCAGCCCTGCCCCTGGGCATGCGGTGCATGGGCTGTGTCGGCCCCGGGCACGCGGCATATGCACATCCCCGCCTCTGGGCAAGCAGCACAGCAGCGGTGCCAGCCCCGGGCACACAGTGTATGGGCATCCCCGCCCCTGGGCGCACGGCATAGGATTGGTGCCGGCCCCGGCCGCATGTCATATGGGCAGCCCCACTCCTGAGCGTGCGGCACAGGAGAGGCGCCAGCTCGGGGACTGCAGCGCATGGGTGGCGCTGGCACCGGGTATACAGCCCCAAAAGGTTGAGGACCACTGATCTAGGACGCGGGGTCTTCCTGTAAATATTCATAGGTGCATGTGAGCAGAAAACATCCAAATTTCCTAGCATCTGTGGGTCTCAATTGTTTAACAGAGAGCTGGATTATTCAAGGGACTGGTGACCCACAGACCTTAAAGGCCAATGGGACCATACGATCATCTAGCCTAACCTCTACTGGATATCCAGGATCCAAGAGCCTTTTAATTTAACTCTGTGCCATTTGACAGCTGTTCACTGAATTATGAGAAATTTGTTAGTGAGAAGCCTCATTTTGTTGAGCATCCACAGTATAGAATGAGACCATCAGTACTGGTCTATGCATGCAGGACTTTAAACTCCATAACTGCTGATGCAGCACCTCATGCAGAGTCTAAAGAAATCAATTCACCTCTTTGCATTTTTAAATAGAATTTAAAACAGTGAGCATTATGCACTATGCACACATTAAACAGCATTCGGAGAGAGATTTCCATGTGCGTTAACTTTCTTTTATAGTAGCTATGACAGGTCCTTTGGGCAACATCATGAAGGCCCAAAGGAATCAAGCACTTATAATCACAGTGGCTGGTCAAAACTACACAGATACTCTTTGCACATCTCCCTCACTGAAGTGTCACAAATGGCTTGGTTTCTACCTGTAACTATTGCTTTCCAAATATAATGCCTCTGCAAAGACACTGCAGAAGTCACTCACCCTGCTACATGATCCACAGACCCATTCAGAATAGTACAGCTGCACGCTGGCTTCTCAGGTCTGATATTGGAATCACAGTTATAAGAGACTCTGTCCCTCCATCTCAAGGAGGGCATCATGACTCTAAACTAGAGATGAGCGGGACTAGTATGGATCTGACAAGGAATACATTCAAAGAATATTTCCTTAATGATATTGTGTCTGCAGATCCCCAATGTAAGACAGCAGGGAAATAGTTAAAGTTCACATGTTAAATGTCGTTATTAGCATCCAGCGTGAATATCATTTTTGGATGAGCAGGAATAATTCACACATCGTAGAGCTGTTGTTACAAATAATCTACAGGCTCAGATAATGCTGCAGCAGATCACATGTCTAACTACCCCCATGGACAGAAACAAAGTGAAAGCATAAATCCTAGTGACAATATTGGGGTCCCTGGAGAAGAAGAACTACAACTCTCCCCTCCCACATCTAGTTCAATCTAGCCTCTGCTATTTATAAACTGAACAAGTGCAGGACAGCCCCTCTGCAAAAGCTGCCTTGTGACAAGCCTTTCCATGGCTTCAGGAAGCAAAAATACAGACCTTGAAGGCTCACTCGTCCTATTTTTAGGAAAATTATAGCTGTGGCAGAAAAAGCAATATGTAGGACAAAGCCCACTGTTCTGCCTGATCCAAGCTCCATGCTGCTTCTGCAATTGTCAGAGCTTTTAGATGAGGAAAAGACCAAGGCAGACTGGTGAAAAGGGAGCTTGTCTCTAAATGTGGGGCAGGGAAGAACGATCCATCCACGCAACAGATGTACAGGAACAAAATCTGCAACAAAAGTGAAATGTAGCAAAAGGAAAAGAATCCAGCACAACCGAAAGAAGTGAGATAGGGCATTTCAACACCCCACAACATGTGGAAAAGACACATGGAGGGCTAAGACTCTAATTATATTTATGCCACTTTTCATCTTCAAAGAACTCTACCCACATCCAGCCATCCTCAAGAACTATGAGGTAAGCAGGCATTAGTCAATACATTTTGCAGATGGAAAAGCTTGCACAGAGAGACAGCAAGTCAATGAAGCAGCCAGGATTAGAACTCAGAAGTTCCCCTTTCCCATTCCTATGCTCAAACCACTAGCTAATGCCCCTTTCTCCACTGACTGAAAACTGAGAGGTAATTCTTCCCTGAAATCTAAATGGCCAGTCTTTTTCCTAGGGTTGCCAGGTGTCCGGTTTTGAACTGGACAGTCCAGTATTTGAGCTTTCTGTTCGGGAAACAAATTGAGAAAATATAAATGTTTGGTATTTTCTAAATAAGATGTAATGTCGATTGTGATGTAATGTCAAGTGTGTCCGGTATTTTTGCTGAAACCATCTAGCAACCCTTCTGTGACAGGGTCAGGTCAGGGAGCTACTACAGAGAGGGGGGCCTATTTGAAATCATGGGAAGGTGGGCGGGTGAAGCCCGCCCACATTCTAAAAGCCCCTCCCCAACCTTATGGGAGGGACACTGAACCCATGTTCAACTGAATCCGGGGGACAAAAAATGACAACAGGGTCAAGGAGTGCGGGGAAAAGGCAGCCCAAAAGGGTAATAACCCCTGGCAGAAAAAAATAGCAGATAACTGCAGCCCAATTAGATGCAGCTGGGAGGGAGCTGACTCAAGCTGATTGGGGCCAGCTGACTTCTCTGCTGGCTGACTGAGGGCTTTAAAAGCCTCAGCAGTTGGAGGCTGGGGGAGAGTGTGAGAGGACGAGAGGAAGGGGAAGGGGGAGGGGGAGAAATCTGGATCAGCACTAGGTAAAGGCAGCTAGGGCGGGAGCCTGAGGGCACGTGGTCGGGCTCCCTACCATTGAGACCCGCTGCAAAACCCCAACCCCTGGGGCTAGGAGTAAGAGGCCTACCCAGTGGTGGCTTGGGGAAGAGGGGCCCTTGCCACACCTTTTTCCTACTTGAACAGAGCTCTCACTGAGGGCGGAGGAGAACCCATGGAGACAAAGAACAGAAGAGAGGAAAATTCAGACACACACAAATGTCACAAAGGCCTCTGTGTTCTTGTCTGTGCAACACCTTCACGGCTCTCCTTTCTGTGCTGTATCCCAGCAAGACCAAAGTACACAGCTGTGTCACAGACGCACACAGATCACACACAGTGGCGGTCTGTATACCTTTCTTTTACTCTAATGGAGAATCGGTTGCAGAGTTTATGAACATATTGAGCATAATGCTCCACCAGGCACATGTCGTATGCAGTCATCTGTATGTTCAGGTCTCCATATTCATGATCTGATCCCACATTAATCTCCTTCATCTGTACCTTGTCCCTTTTCTTCTTTGAAACCTGTAAGAAAGCATAATACCATTCAGCATTCTTGGAAATGTCTAACTATACAAGAGTCATACTCAGTAGTGATCGGGACAGAGGACTGGTAGCCTGGACTGTATTCCTACCTCTGACACTGATTTCTGAGTAACCTTGGGCAAGTCAAGGCTTCTCAGTGCTCATTTTTTCCTGGTTGTAAAATCAGAGTACTTAATTTATTGAAGTGTTCTGAGGCTTAATTGGTTGAGGTCCTGCAATGGCAGACCTTACAGAAGCACCACACTCTCCTGAACAATGTATGCTTAGCATGATAAACTACTTCTTCCAGAAGGAACTAAGGAGTTGGAACAAACTGCTTCTGTTTCAGCCTCTGCCTCTGAGGCACCTGTCTAGATGAATTATTGTGTCATTTTTCCAGAAATGTCTCCCTTCCAAAATCCAAGAAAAGTAAACAGTTTAAAATGGTCGGAGACTTTACTTGCTAATATTTAGCAATTGCTTGTGATTGGTTTGGTTAAATTCAACACACTTAAGTTTCCATTAGCCAAGCCACTTAAGAGACTTCAATAAAGAAGTAATGAACAGCAGAATGTATTTTTGTAGTGCTTTGACTAGGATATTTCTCTGGGAGCAGCAAAAGGAAAGCAACATACTCTTTTCTTCTATCGTCAGCAGCCCATAGAATTAGCAGCACCAATACTTTAATTAGTCTATAAACATATCCTAATAGATTGGAAGCCAGCACTGCCAGAGTGTGAAATGCCTACCTCAACTGGAAGCAGGTGTCTGAACCTCCCAATGCCATGTGTAGGCTGGGACCTATAGTGTCTCTTGCAGCTCAGCGTCATGCTGCCTTTAAAGAGAAAGAACAAAACAGCTTTCAATGAAAGGTCAGACAGCTCCTCTCCCGACAAAGCTGTGCAAGTATGGAAGATAGGGGCAACCAGGAATCTCCTGAGGAGAGGTGGGACAGAAGCCTGGAAGAAGAGAGTCCGTCTGTCTGCCATTAGTTATTTTACAGCAGTGGTTCTCACCCTTTCTGGACTTCTGTATCCCTTCCAGGAGTCTGATTTGTCTTGCATACTCCCTAGTTTCAGCTCACTTAAAAACTACTTGTTTACAAAAATCAGACAAAAATACAAAAGGTGCCACAGCACCCTATTACTGAAAGATTGCTTCATTTTGCTTTTTTACCATATGGGCTATGCCCACGAAAGCTCATGATACCATCTATATGTTTTGTTAGTGTATAAAGTGCTACCAGACCATTTGTTGTTTTTGGAATATAAATGTTGTACTTACATTTCAGTGCATATGAAGTAGTATAAACAAATCACTGTGTGAAATTTTAGTTTGCACTGACTTTGCTAGTGCTTTTAAAGGTTACCTGTTGTAAAACTAAGCAAATATCTAGATGAGCTGATGTACCCCCTGGAAGACCTCTGTGAATCCCTGTCTTAGAACCACTGTTTTAGAGGGGCCACAGGTGAGCAAGATGCTTCATATAGAAGACATGCCCCTGCCCCAGTCTACAGTGTAGGTTACTCAGAGTTAGGCATGTAATAGGAAAAATCCTATTTTTTATTGTAATGATATTTTATGTTGTATACTTTGCCAAATTATTTTGAAGTAGAAATAGATTTAGATTTTTATAGTTATTGTAGAAAATATTTAGAATTATTGTAGAAAAATTTAGATTATGGTTATTATTTTGGTTTTAGTTTTAAAGTAGACTAGGAGGCTGCACCCCCTGCTTGCTACGTTCACCACCCCACCACCCTCGTCCGCCACAGCCAGATCATGGCCTCTCTCCCTACCCATGCCACAGCAGGAGGGGGGCCACCAGCTCTTTCTGCAGCCAGGATCGAGGCTGGGGACAGGACGTTACGACCAGACGAGGGCTGGGCCCCGATTGGAGCCTTGTTGTCCAGGCTTAATTTTAAATAAAGTAAAATATTATGTCCAACACAAAAAGGTTTCAACATTGTTTTTATTAATGGCAAGGGTGGGAACTTTTGGGGGGTTCTGGCGGTGGGCCCCAGGCCACCTCAGGTTCAGTGCTGTAGTATGACAGGGTGCAGAGAGTCTTGAGCACGCAAATCACAAAGCTGCTGTCTGAGCAAGTGGGGCGATCCCTATCCACCTGGCCTGGCCCTGTAACAGCTGCTTGCTGAAGGAGCGCTTCTCCTTAGCACTGCCAAGGTTGGCTGGCCTGGGGCTGCTCACCCTGGACAGTCTCTAGTCTTTTTCCTCCCCTACAGCCACTGTGGAGAAGGGAGGAGGGGAAAAGCAGCATGGCTAAGGGCAGAGGGGAGGCAAGACGAAAACTTTTCCTGCAGGATGCAGAGTGACATACTGACATCACTTTGTCGTCCTGCAGGAAAAGGTTTTTTTAATACAGAGAGAGCTTATAATATAGTGGAAGAATGTAATCATTTGCTTTTTCTTGAAATTTTGTTTGTAACCCTTGTTCTTGTTTTTATGATGTGTGAGAGTAAAGAATGTGAGAGAGATAAGGGTGAGGGTCACCACTGAACCAGGGATACTGAAAGGAAGGTTCCAACAATGGACTGGATGACATAACGAAAGAGGGCAAATGGGCAGGCAACCCAGATGCTGAGGGAAAAGGGCAAGCATGTATCAATTGGGACAATTGGGGTATTTGTGATCAAAACCAGCTTAGCATGGCAGAACAAAAATAAGAGATACAACTGGAGATAAACATCCATCAGAAAAACAGCATAACGATGTAAAACTTAATGATCCCAATGAAGAAAAACTACAGGCAATCCCCGAGTTACGCGGATCCGACTTATGTCGGATCCGCAGTTACGAACGGGGATTTTCTCGCCCCAGAGGACTGGAGCGGCGGGACGCCTGGTCCTGCTGCCCGCCTCCTCTGGGGCGAGAAAAGCTGCTCCCCGGAAGCTCATCTGGAAGCGGCCGCGGGTCCGGCCCCGGGTCCTCCGCCGCTTTGCTCCCCGTCTCCCTGGTCTGCTGGGGGGGGGGGGGGGGGGGGAGGAAACGCAGCTAGTGCCCCCCCCCCCCCAGCAGACCAGGGAGACGTGGAGCAAAGCCCGGGGCCTGTGGTAGAGCAGGTGGGGCGCTGCCGGTTGGTCCCGCAGCACCGCTCCTTGGCGCTACTGGACCAACCCGGCAGCACCCCAGCTGCTCTGCCCCAGGTGTCCTGATTCAGCCGCTGCTGATCAGTTTCAGCAGTGGCTGAATCAGGACGCCTGGGGCAGAGCAGCTGGGGTGCTGCTGGGTTGGTCCAGTAGCGCCGAGGAGCGGCCGCGCTACTGGACCAACCCAGCAGCACCCGAGCTGCTCTGCCCCAGGCGTCCCCAAGTCAGCCGCTGCTGAAACTGACCAGCGGCTGACTACAGGAAGCCCGAGGCAGAGTTGCTCTGCCCCGGGCTTCCTGGAATCAGCTGCTGATCAGTTTCAGCAGCAGCTGACTTGGGGACGCCTGGGGTTCTTAAGTTGAATCTGTATGTAAGTCAGAACTGGTGTCCAGATTCAGCCGCTGTTGAAACTGATCAGTTTCAGCAGCGGCTGAATCTGGATGCCAGTTCCGACTTACATACAGATTCAACTTAAGAACAAACCTACAGTCCCTATCTTGTACGTAACCCGGGGACTGCCTGTACTACAAATAGGGACTGCTTTGCCATGAAACTTTGGGGAACGCCCTGCCAAGACTGGAGTATAGATCCAGACTGACAGACCTCCCCACTCCTCTGCCCATGATCAATCCATGGACTGGTAAATATAACATCAAGTGGTGGGACTCTGTGTGTGTCTATGTAAGCATATGCTAACTGCTTTGCCATTGTATTTTCAATAAACACGGCATATTGCCTTTTCCCCCGAAAAGATCCCGTGTGCTTCTTATAAACATAATACATGTACCCCACACACCATAGAAAGTCAGTTAAGTGAACTGGGGAGGGAGTAAATATGTGCAACAAATAAGGGTGCGTCTGTCCCATTGTCTTGTCCTATGCTTGAGTAAGACAAACGAGGAAAGGGTAATGACTTGACAGACCACAGTAGAGTGAAGCAGAGAAACGGAAGGAACCCCTAGCATAGCGAAACTCAAGGGGTTCAGCGTGGAGAGGGCTGGAGCAAGATGGTAGTGCTGAAACAGTAATGGATCCGGTCTTTTAATCATGTGAGAGGACTACTACATTGTAACAGAATCCATCAGCACAGTAGATCTTGATATGTAGAAATGGAACCTTAAATTGGGTTTAAGATTGGTTCCACTAAGAGTTCCTGACCCAGTGTAGACTGGGAACATTGGGCTAGATTCACAAAAGGACTTAGGTATTTGACTGCCACTTCAGTCATGAAATCTCAAAAATCAGGCCACACTGGGCATCACCAAAAAACCCTCAGCTGCTGCCAAGGTCTGTGGCATAAACTCACTCAGCACTAGGGATATAAAATCCCATTTAACCAGTTAACTGGGATCTCGCGGGCAGGGGGGATTTTAGCCCGACTGCAGTGTGACACAGCAGGCCTGGTCAAGCTGGAGCAGCCTACCATCCACAGCATGACAGGCCCAGCTGGAGGAGTGGCCCCACGCCCAGGCTGCTCCTGCCAGACCAGGCCGAATCTGCTGCGGGTGGAGGGCTGCTCTGGCCGGGCCAGGTCCATGGCATAGCAGGCCCAGCCAGGCTGGAACACTCCTAAGCCTGCGGTGCAGTGGACCCAGACGGGCTGAAGTAGGCCTCCTGCCTGCCAGGCTTCCGGTTACATCCCTACTCAGCATCTACACTTCTGCAGTGAAAGTCCTCTGGGCACTTACGGCTCTGCTTCTGAGCATGCGCATTGCAGCTCCACACCAGGTGCCCAGATATCCAAGCCCCAAAGCGATGCACAATCCAGAGGAAGACAAGTGTTCCTCCACTTCACTACTTGTCTGTTGTACTCAATCGAGCAAGCATGCCCAAAGCTCATCCACTGGACCAGGGCCCTATAGGCCAGTTTACAGAAAATGGCTGCAGGGGAAAGGTGGGAAAAGGAAACAGGAGGAGAAAGACTCCTTCATAACTTACAATGCAGTGGTCAGGGTGCTCACCTGGAATGTCGGAGACCCCATGTCAACTTCCCCCTCTGCCTGATGAGGAAAAAGGAATCTAAACAGGGATCTGCCATCTCAGGTGAGTGCCCTAGCCCCCAGTCTATTGGACAGTATGATATGGGGCTCTCTCAGTCTCTTCGGTTGGAGCTGTTCCCCTGGGAATAAACGATGAAAAAAAAAATGACTGGGACAGAGTGCGCACACAAGCATAAGAATGACTCTCTAGCCCGGGGCTGGAGCACTCCACAGTGGGGAGCTTCAACAGAAGAGATCAAGGGAGCCCAGTACAAGAACATAGCCCCATGGCAAGGGCACTCAGACAAGCAGCAGAGCCCATTCAAATCCCTTCTCATCAGGCACAGGGTGGAACTGAGCCATGGTTTCTCACATCCCAGCAGAGTACCCTACCACCGGCCTAAATGTTACTGGGCAGGTACTCTTCCTCTCCCCTCCCTGCTCCAGCTTTTTCCAAAAATGGGGCAGGCACCTAACACCCCTCCCCCCCTCCCGCCCCCAATAGGGTTTGCAGCTTAGAATCCCAAGCAGAGAGAAGTGACTCCCTGCAACCTGGATTTAGGAGCAAGAGGGGCGGGGCTTAGGACTAGGGATGTTAGGAAACAAGTAATCAGCTAATCGTGTAAAATTTCTATCGACTACACGATTAGTCGATAAGGGAGGAAACCTCCAGGAGCTACCCCTTCGGTGGCTCTGCAGTTTAAATGTAGTAAGTCCAGCTCTTACTACATTTAAACTGCAGAGCTGCTGCAGGAGAAGCTCCTGAACCTGGCATGAGCCAGGCCTCAGCAAAAAGCTTCCAATGCTGCTTCTGTTCGAGGCCAGGGGTGCAGCAGGGTGAAGTGGGATGCAGGATGGGCAGGCGGCACTGTGGAGACAGTCCTGGGGGAAACTGGCTTTTAAGCCAGCTCCCCCCAGCACCGGCTCCTGCTCCCTCCCCTGCTCCCTCTTAGACAGAGGCGGGGGGGGGGGTGCAAATAGTCAACTCAACTACCAGATAAGCCTAAGCTTCAATACACCCCTCTCCTTAGCCAATGAGAAATACCATTTAGGTGGAGAGCTGTTTAGTGTGCTGGCTTCTGTGACTCCCATTCCAAGGTGCATTTCTGCCCATACACATTTCTGCCCATACATTGCACAGAGCTGAGATGCCACACTAACATTTGTGAATCCCAGGGATTGTTTAGGTGCCTACAAGTTAAATGTGGTGCTGTTCAGCATCACCATGCCCACATCTCTTTGTGAATACAGCCCACAGTCTATAGCAGATGTTTCTCCACAACATAAAGTCAGTCTCACTAGAACACTCTGCTTAGCTGAGTCCCAGGAATGGAACAAGAGGAGGATTTGTGATCAGATCAAATGTGCGACTGAATGCTAGTCTGGTGCCTGGCTGAATAATTCATTTTAACACCATCATTAAGCTCAAATTTGGTTTAAAGAATTAAGCAGCAAGGCAACATGAGGGCTAAAATATCAGATACACTAAAAACCTTGTTGTATTATATTCAAAATCTACAGCAAGTTCTTACCTACAGCACAGATGGGGCTCCCTCTGGCTGCTGTTATGCTAAAGGAAAAGCCAAGATGAAAGTTAAAAGCTGTTGTTTCATTTATAAAAGTACTATATAGAATTTCAGTCTCTAAATGGAGAGTCATTCTTGAGTGGCAGGTTTTACAGGCAGAGTGTGGAAACTGGCTGAGAGTTTTACCTAACTATGGCTCTCATTACTGCATTATCTGCATACCTCACACCCATTAATGGATTTTATCCTCACATCACCCCATTGCTTAGAGTAGCATTATGCTCACAGGACAGATTAAATGACTTTTCCAGCACACACAGAGTCTGGGGTTGAGCTGAAAAGTGACCTCAGATATCCCAAACCACAGTCCGGTGCACCATCCACTGGACTCGGGGTGTCAAAATCCCTTGAGGGAGGGAGAGAGAGATTCCTTATTTCAGAAGCTGAATGGCAACCTCTGCTTTATCCACAGTGCAGACTTCATTGACATCAGCAGGACAATCACAACAATCAAGGAGCCAATAATAGCTTTTATGTAGTAACTAAAAGTTTTATTTATTCTTGCATTTCTCTAATGGAACTCTCAATTCCCACCGCGGGAAGACTTCACTCCCATGCCAAAACATTCCATCTGCTACAGTGATACATTAACATTGACATTACAACACCATCACGGAGCTTTAGAACTGATGCTGTGATCAAATTAATAAGTAGGTTACCCAGCTCACTGCAAACTCAGACAGACATATTCTTATGACATCATGACACTGGTTTATTTCCCACACCCCACTTACATCTGGAAGATCATGTCTGCTTTCTTCTTTCTGTTTTAAGTTTAGATTCTGCACAGTTTGAGTATGGCATATGAGCTATAAATGCATAACGCACACCAGATCTGGCCCAGGGATTCTGAGTTTGACACCCATTCAGCTGATCAGAGAGACCATTCTTCCTACACTGATGGTGCAAGGAATCATCTCTTCTACAGATCGTGCTATTGCAAGAGGTTCCAGATGTCATCTGAAACATTCCTTTCCCTGTATCTCAATGGTTTTCCTTTGTCTGATACTATTTTTCAGCTGTGTGATTTTTTTTAGAGCTGTCAATCACAGTTAACTCATGCAATTAACTCAAATTAATCATGATTAATCACACTTAAACAGAATGCCAATTGAAATTAAATATTTTGGGATGTTTTTCTACCTTTTCAAATATATTGATTTCTATTACAGAATGCAAAGTGTACAGTGATCACTTTTTATATTATTTTGGATTACAAATATTTGCAGTGCAAAAATGGTAAACAAAAGAAACAGTATTTTTCAATGTACCTCATCCAAGTACAGCAATACACAATCTCCTTATCGTGAAAGTGTAACTTACAAACATTAGGGGTTTTTGTTACATAAATGCACTCACAAACAAAACAATGTACAACTTTAGAGTCTACAAGTCTATTCAGTCCTACTTCTTCAGCCAATTGATAAGACAATTAAGTTTGCTTACAATTACAGGAAATATTGTTGCTTGCTTGCTTGCTTCTTTTTTACACTTGAAAGTGAGAACAGGCATTCTCCCGCCACGTTTTTATCCGGCATTGAAAGATATTTGTTTCATGCACATGCTTATCGGATAAATGCTTATCGGATAATCAGTCAACTAGTCGATTCCCCCTCTCCCACTCCTGCTGCCTCTATCAGATACAGGCAGCAAAGCAGGGTGGGGGAGGAAGGGGTACTTCAAAGCGGCAGTGCTGCACAGCTGAGCCAGAGAGCACCTATGCAGCTGCCCCTTTAAAATGCCAAGGCAGCGTTCAAATGGGCAGTGCTGCACAACTGAGCTAGGGATCAGCTGTGTGGCACTGCCAAACATGGAGCCTGGGTCAGTTGGGGACTCCCCAGCTGATCCTGGGCTCCAGTGCAGCATTTCCACGGAACCCACAATCAGCTGGAAAGTCCCCAGCTGACCAGGAGTTCTGGGGAAATGCCATGTGGAACCCGCAGTCAGCAAGGGGAGTCCCCAGCTGACCCAGGCTCTATGTGGCATTTCAAATCAGCAGCACAGCATGGAGCCCGGGGTCAGCAGGGTATTCTGAGTCCCCTACTGACTCCGGGCTCCATACTGAGCTGCTGCTTTGAAGTGCACAAAAATCCCCACCGGAGACTTCCTGCTGGCCCTGAGCTGCACAGAGTTACATAACATAAGAATGGCCGTACTGGGTCAGACCAAAGGTCCATCTTGCCCAGTATCCTGTCTGCCAACAGTGGCCAGCGCCAGGTGCCCCAGAGGGGGTGGACCGAAGACAATGATCAAGCAATTTGTCTTGTGCCATCCATTTCCAGCCTCTAACAAACAGAGGCCAGGGACACCATTTCTATCCCCTAATAGCCTTTTATGGACCTAAGCTCCATGAAATTATATAGCTTCTCTTTAAACTCTGTTATAGTCCTAGCCTTCACAGCTCCCACTAGCAAGGAGTTCCACAGGTTGACTGTGCACTGTGTGAAGAAGAACTTTCTTGTATTAGTTTTAAACCTGCTACCCATTAATTTCATTTGGTGTCTTCTAGTTCTTTTATTATGGGAACAAGTAAATAACTTTTCTTTATTCACTCTCTCCACACCACTCATGATTTTATAGACCTCTATCATATCCCCCCTCAGTCTCCTCTTTTCTAAACTGAAAAGTCCCAGCCGCTTTAGCCTCCTTTCATATGGTACCCGTTCCAAACCCCTAATCATTTTAGTTGCCCTTTTCTGAACCCACCTGGGGCTCTTGTACATTTCAAAGGAGGAATGCAGAAGTGCCTATCGACTAGTCGATGAAAATTCCATTGACAACTCGACTAGTAAATTAAGCATTACTTAACATCCTTAGGGAGCACAGTACACTTTGTATTCTGTGTTGTAATTGAAATATATTTGAAAATGTAGAAAACAATCAAAATATTTAAATAAATGGTATTATATTACTGTTTAATTGCATCATTAATCAGGATGAATTTTTTTAATCACATGATTAATTGCAATTAATGTTTTTAGTCATTTGACAGCCCTAATGATTTTTTAATTTTATAAGCTTTCTGGGCTTGTTAATAAGAGAGACAAGGTATAAAAATGTTATCTTGAATCTTACGTTTGCTCAGTCAGATTTCAGAATCCTTACCTGCTAAGAGCAAATGCCTGTTTTAGAAACATTTCCTTCCCTAGGCATAGCACCTATAACAAACCAACACTGTTAGAACACAAACACGTAAGAAAAGCAACAAGAAGGTTTTCAAAGCAATCAGTTCTTAGTTTACTCATCTTGGAATGCATCTTTCTTAACAAAATTCAGTAACTTCATAATGTATCAATAAACTTCCCAACCAGTTGTTATTGGCCTAAAGCAAATCATCACTTCTAAGTACACTGCTACAATACAAAATGGGACAGAGTAACAGAAAGATAGATAACTGTAATTTCTCTTTTGTACACGTGGATTCCAACAATTTGATATTAAGGCACCCAATATTGACTAAATTCATCCCAGATATCACTCCACTAACTATGTTGAACTATATAATTTACCTTCCCATTTACTCCAGCTACACATGGTTTAATAAAGACACAATTCCACTTCTCTGCAATAATATCTAACATCCACCCAAAACACCTGTGGATTGGATAAATGGACAGTAAGATGGATAGAAAGATGGCTAGAAGGCCGGGCCCAGCGGGTAGTGATCAACGGCTCGATGTCAGGATGGTGGTCGGTTTCTAGCGGAGTGCCCCAAAGTTCGGTTCTAGGACCGGTATTGTTCAATATCTTTATTAATGACCTGGATGAGGGGATGGATTGCACCCTCAGCAAGTTTGACGATGACACTAAGCTAGGAGGAGAGGTAGATACGCTTGAGGGCAGAGACAGGGTCCAGAGTGACTTAGACAAAGTGGAGGATTGGGCCACAAGAACTCTGATGAGGTTCAACAAGGACAAGTGCAGAGTCCTGCACTTGGGATGGAAGAATCCCAAGCATTGTTACAGGCTGGGGACCAACCAGTTAAGTAGTACTGCAGAAAAGGACATGGGGGTTACAGTGGATGAGAAGCTGGATATGAGTCAACAGTGTGCCCTTGTAGCCAAGAAGGCTAATGGCATATTAGGTTGCATTAAGAGGAGCATCGCCAGCAGATCCAGAGATGTCATTATTCGGCTTTGGTGAGGCCACATCTGGAGTATTGTGTCCAGTTCTGGGCCCCCCACTACAAAAAGGATGTGGATGCATTGGAGAGGGCAACCAAAATGATTAGGGGGCTGGAGCATATGACCTACGAGGAGAGGCTGAGGGAGTTGGGTCTGTTTAGTCTGCAGAAGCGAAGAGCGAGGGGGGATTTGATAGCAGCCTTCAACTTCCTGAAGGGAGGTTCTAAAGAGGATGGAGAGAGGCTGTTCTCAGTAGTGACGGTTGGCAGAACAAGGAGCGATGGTCTCAAGTTACAGTGGGGGAGGTCCAGGTTGGACATTAGGAAAAACTATTTCACTAGGAGGGTGGTGAAGCACTGGAACGGGTTACCTAGGGAAGCAGTGGAGTCTCCATCCCTAGAGGTGTTTTAAGTCTCGGCTTGACAAAGCCCTGGCTGGGTTGATTTAGTTGGGATTGGTCCTTCCTTGGGCAGGGGGCTGGACTTGACGACCTTCTGAGGTCTCTTCCAGCTCTATGATCAGCCTCCTCAATAACTTCCCTGCCCCCCAACTGCCTTCCAGGGCATCCTTCCCACAGTGCCCAGCCCCCCAATGGAACCACCTTCCCTGGCACCCCTCCCCCATGCCCAACGGCCCCCATGGAACCACCTTCCCCAGAGCCCCCTCCTGGCCCAGTCCCCCCACAGAACCACCTTCCCCGGCACCCCCCACGTGCCCAACCCCCCCAATCACCTTCCTCGGCGCCCCTTCCTCCCCCACGTGTAACAACCTCCCCACGCCCCTCCCCCCGGGTAAATACCTTTCCCAGCGCCGAGCGCATCCTCGCCCGCCGCCCGGCCCGAACCGCAGAATCCCGGCAGGAAGCGGGGGGAGGTCAGTCAGGCAAACGGGTCCCCGCGCTCCAGAGTCCGGTGGAATGCGTAACCTCCCCCCCACTCCCAAAGCCTCACCCCTTCAGTTCCGCAGCAAATCGGTTCCCTCGCCCGCTGCCTGGGCCAGGCGGGGTTAATTCCGGATTCCCGCCCCACCCGGTGCCATTAGCCAATCAGAGCATGGCTGGCGTTCTAGGGGCGGGGCGGCCTTGCCGGGGGGAAGCACATCTCGCTCTAGAGCGGCCCTGAGGAGAGGGGGGGATTTGCATACCTCAGGGTGGGGGCGTGGCCTATTATTTCCTCTGCTCTGCGCTGCGCTGCGCTGGCGGGAGGGAAAGTCCGTCGCTGAAAAGAGCGATCTGGGAGGTGGGAGGGAGTTTCAGGCCCCTGCTGCCCCAGCCTTCCCGCGGGGGTAGATGCAGCAGCCACGGGGAGTGCTCCCATGCTGAGCTGCCAGGGTCCACGGGGCTACCTAGGAGATGCACCTTGTGTGTGGCCAAGGTTGCCCATATCCATGAATCTGTGTGTGACCCCTCCACGCCCATGTGTGTTGTGTTGGCAAGTTCTTTACATCCACCCCTGCGTGCTCAGATCCTTTTAAGGTGTTCTTAAAGATCTGCTTTGTTCCTGTATTATTGTGCTCATTAGAACTGCTGATGCAGCTCCCACAGGCCTGTATCATGATTATTTTTTTCTTTGTCTCTCCTTCCCTGGTGTTCTGCATGGCTGCGAGCAGCCAAGGAATTGCCCTGAGCTCTATCATAAAAGTGCCAAATAAGCAAGGTGAGCTGCGGAGGATAACTGGCTAAAATCATGCTTGCAAAGCACATTATCAACTGGGTTGCAATTTCAATTACAATTTTTATTTTCCTGTAGGGATGTGATAGTGTATTCGTTTAAATGATTAACTGATGACTCAATGGAGGAGAGCAGGTGTTGGCAGGGAGCTCAGCTTTTAAGCAGGTTCCATGTATCAGAGGCAGCAGCGTGGGGGGAGAGGAAAGGGTTCTATGAAGTAGGCTTAAAAACTGGCTCCCCACCAGCAATGGTGGAATTTCGGGAGAGCAGGGTGGGGCAGCAGCAGTGCATACCAGGACATAGCCTGCTTTTCAGCCTGTTCCCTGGACTATCAAGGAGTGAGGGGAAAGTACTTGGATTCCATGCATGCCTCTCACTCCTGGCTGGTGAAGAGAGGGGGCAGCAAATCATGGAATGCAAGTACTTTCCCCTCACGTCCCAGTGTGCACGGTGGCTGCCCCTGCCCTCCCAAAACTCCACCCTTGCCCGCCAGCACCGGCTCCCAGAGAGCTGCCTTCCCCCAACCCCAAAAAAGTGCTTTTTAACATCCGTTTTTCCCTACAGCACTAGAGCCCTTAATACAACAGCCTTATCCTACTGCCTGGGAACTTGAACGTGTAACTGACATCTTGAATTTTGGCATTCTTCTAATAACCTGCAAGCATGACATTTTAATTCCTTTATCTGGACATGCAGAGCAATTTACATTTTGTTGCTGTTAATTGAAAGATGAAAAGGTTACAGACTAGGTGATCTAACATGGGCTTCTAACCTCAGTGATTCTATGAATAATGTGTTATATTAGTAATACATGATATAGAGGGAAATTAATATCACCCCTGCTAAGTAGCTCACATTTGGTACATACAGGCAGTCCCCGACTTATGCGGATCCGACTTATGTCGGATCCGCACTTACGAATGGGGCTTTCTCGCCCCGGAGGTCGGGGCGAGAAAGCCCCGTTCGTAAGCTGCTCCGGTGCCCCTGGTCTGCTGGAGACCGTCTCCAGCAGACCAGGGGCACCGGGCGGGTTCCCGCGCTTCTGAGGCTTTGCCAGAGCAAAGCCTCAGAGGCGTGGGACCCCCCCGCGGCTGCGGCTTCAGTCCGGGTGCCTGTGGTCTGCTGGGGACCGTCCCCAGCAGACCACAGGCACCCAGACTGAAGCGGCAGCAGCGGCGGTTCCCCGCGCCTCTGAGGCTTTGCCAGAGCATGGGAATAGACTGAACCAAGATAAAATTGGAAGTAAGTAAAAGGAAACCTGGATCTAGTTGTGATCGGGGTACTTTTCTGCTGATATTAATAAAATGCAATATTTACCCAATTTCCACCCATAGGACAGCACTTTTAACGAGCAAGAGCAGGAGCTCACACAGCTGTGGACAAATATTTTGAGCAGCCAACATCCAGCTGCTGGTCTTAAGAACAGGTCTGCTGATCCCTAGCCTATCAGTCAGTTCAGTTTGGGCCTCGCTCTGCTCAGTATGCAAGCTAGCAGTGGGTCCCTCCCTTACTCCTGAAACTAACACCCTTCACTTATGTGATGTTTGAACCATGGTTTGTTCAACGACAGATCCATTATTTAACAAAAACCCTGAGGTTTATTGGTTGGCTGGCATCAAAGGAGCTGAACAAACTCACCCTTCTTTGTGGCTTGTCTGAAAGGACTTTGGCAGCCACAGTTGTTTAGAAGAGTCACTGCAGCAAGGGGAAAATCCCAGAGTTTTGTGCTGCCAAAAGCAGCGTCTCTCACACAGTGAGCTGAGCTAAAAGGCCTGCATCTGATGCTTTAGAGTATACATACGGTTATCACAAAGGGTGCGTCTAGACTGGCAAGATTTTGCCAGCTGTCTACACTGGCCGCTTGAATTTGCGCAAGAGCACTGACTTTGTAATGTACAAAATCAGTGCTTCTTGCGCAAATACTTTCACGCTCCCGCTCAGGGATAAGCCCTCTTGCGCAAGAATACTTGCGCAAGAGGGCCAGTGTAGACAGGCACCTTAATTTTTTGCGCAAGAAAGCCGGATGGCTAAAATGGCCATCAGAGCTTTCTTGCGCAAAAGTGCGTCTAGATTGGCACGGATGCTTTTGCGCAAAAGCATCCGTGCCAATCTAGATGCTCTTTTGCAGAAATACTTTTAACGGAAAAACTTTTCCGTTAAAAGTATTTCCGCAAAATCATGCCAATCTAGATGTAGCCAAAGTGTGTGACACACCTGTTTACCTGACAGACTGGTCTGTGTGTGAGAGAGATTATAATCCCGCTCTCCAGCCTGAATGGTTAGGAAAGCTCCCTATCTGACCTAAATATCTCTAGCCACACAACTCTATCAGCGGTTCAGGAGCAACACAAATAGTGTCAAGAATGAAGAAAAGGAACAAGTGACATGGACAGGTTAAGTCTACCATGACTCAGGTTTAAACAGCACAGGGCAGATGCTGCATTTTTAAAGAGATCTGTTATGATGGGGGGAGAGAACATAAGACCGGCCGTACTGGGTCAGACCAAAGGTCCATCTAGCCCAGTATCCTGTCTGCTGACAGTGGCCAGCACCAGGTGCCCCAGTGAAGGTGGACCGAAGACAATGATCAAGCAATTTGTCTTGTGCCATCCATCTCCAGCCTCTGACAAACAGAGGCCAGGGACACCATTTCTATCCCCTGGCTAATAGCCTTTTATGGACCTAACCTCCATGAAATTATATAGCTTCTCTTTAAACTCTGTTATAGTCCTAGCCTTCACAGCCTCCTCTGACAAGGAGTTCCACAGGTTGACTACATGCTGTGTGAAGAAGAACTTTCTTTTATTAGTTTTAAACCTGCTACCCATTAATTTTATTTGGTGTCCTCTAGTTCTTCTATTATGGGAACTAATAAATAACTTTTCTTTATCGGCCCTCTCCACACCACTCATGATTTTATAGACCTCTATCATATCCCCCCTCAGTCTCCTCTTTTCTAAACTGAAAAGTCCCAGTCGCTTTAACCTCTCTTCATATGGGACCCGTTCCAAACCCCTAATCATTTTAGTTGCCCTTTTCTGAACCCTTTCCAAGGCCAAAATATCTTTTTTGAGGTGAGGAGACCACGTCTGTACACAGTATTCAAGATGTGGGCATACCATAGTTTTATACAGGGGCAGTAAGATATTCTGTGTCTTATTTTCTATCCCTTTCTTAATAATTCCTAGCATCCTATTTGCCTTTTTGACCACCGCTACACGCTGTGTGGAAGTTTTCAGAGAACTATCCACGATAACTCCAAGATCTCTTTCCTGATTTGTCGTAGCCAAATTAGCCCCCATCATACTGTACTTATAAAGAGAAGGAAGACGTAAAAAGCAGCACGTGGTTGTAGAAAAATAATGCCACAGTGAGGGCTGCCATAGCTGAACAGTCCTGTACTGAGTGCACCGAAGGGAGTGAAGATCATAACTACCAGAAGTGACCAGGGAGGTATGTGTTACTGAACCTTAAGCTTCATGTTGATGGTTCAATTTCCACCTATCTCAATGCTGGCCAAAAGTTATTGCCTGTTATTGGGGGCCTGCAAAGTGACTGAGTGGCCAGAGAGCAAGTTGTCTACCAGAGAAATCCCAGACATTAATGGCTTGAGATAGCCTGCATACTGACTGCCTGGTCTGGACAAACATGGAGAATTTCAGGCAGAAGGTAAGTTTCACAAGCAGCGCTGATTGTGCCACATGACTAACAAGAAATGCTGTGATGAATCTAGGACAAAGGGGTAAACAGTGAGGTGGCAAAATCTGCAGATGATAGTAAACTGCTCAAGGCAGTGAAGTCCAAAGCAGACTGTGACGTGCTTCAAAAGCAGAGGTGGCCTCCTGCGGAAGGGGCGAGGCCAGGACACTTCCATGCTTCCCTACTCACAGATCCTGATTGGCCTGAGGGTGGTGAGAGTGGTGAAGTCTTTGTCCCCCCCCCCCCACACACTCTTCCAGAGAGAACCACCAGCTGTTCCAAACCCCTGGCAGCGGGAGGAGAGTCCTACGCTCCCGCTGCCCCAGGTCAATCAGAGCTTGGGGGCAGGGGGAGCATGCGAAGTCTCTCATTCCCTGCCCGTACCCTGCAAGGGTCATACGGCCCTTAGAGTCACCCCTAGCGATTACATGACTATTTGATAGTCCCTGGGGGCAGGGCAGCAGCCAGTGCGCTCCCAGCCCCACTCCTGGGGAACCCCTGCCACTCTGTGCTGCTGCCTATCAGAGGCAGCAATGCGGGGTGGCAGGCTGGAGCCAGTCCAACTGGGAGCAGCCCGTCTGCGGGGAGCTTAGACCTCTGTCTGCAGCGAGCCCGGGTCCTATAGGAGGCAGCAAGGTGAGGCACGTGGGACTGCAGTCAGCAAATGCAGAGTTGGCCAAAAGCCAGCTCCCTGCATGTATCAGCTCCTGCCTGACCCCTTACCCTCTATGCTGCTGCTTCTCTATCAGAGGCAGCAGCACGGGTATGGGGGGCAGGCAGATCCAGCTTAAAGTTGGCTCCCCATGGGCACCCATCTCCCCCTCTCCCTTGCTGCCTCTGATTCAGAGGCAAAAGGGGGGCTAATGCATGTAGTCAACAGGATTAACTGATAAACCCAGACTTATTGGTAAATCGTGTTGTAATCTACATATTGTCATCTATAGAGGACAGATTAAAAAGATTGGGATTTTTCAGTTTAGCAAAGAGGAGACTAAGGGGGGATACGACAGAGGTCTATAAAATCATGACTGGTGTGGAGAAAGTGAATAAGGAAAAGTTATTTACTTGCTCCCATAACATCAGAATTAAGGGTCACCAAATGAAATTAAAAGGTGGCAGGTTTAAAACAAACAAAAAAGTATTTCTTCACACAGCACACAGTCAAGATGGGAAGACCAGGACGTTAACAAGGTTAAAAAAAGAATTAGATAAATTCATGGGGGATAGATCCATCTATTGCTGTTAGCTAGGATGGGTAGGAATGGTCACCCTATCCTCTGTTTGTCAGAAGCTGGGAATTGGAGGCAGAGGAGGGATCACTTGATGGTTACCTGTTCATTCCCTCTGGGGCACCTGGCATTGGCCACTGTCAGAGGACAGAATACTAGACTAGGCTTTGGTCTGAGCCAATATGGCTGTTATGTTCTCCAGGGCAGTAACAGTGCTGCAGCTTGTGAATTTCTGGAACTTCACAGCAACAGCAAGACAACTCAGATCCTTGGCCTCCAGAAACACAGATGCCTACAGTGTTATCCAAAGTACGTCTAGTAGCTGCCTGAAGTATGGAGGCTATGATTAGGGTTGCCAGGTGTCCGGTTTTGAACCGGACAGTCCAGTATTTGAGCTTTTTGTCTGGGAAACAAATTGAGAAAATATAAATGAGAAAATATAAATGTCCGGTATTTTCTAAATAAGATGTAATGTAGATTGTGATGTAATATAAAGTGCGTCTGGTATTTTTGTTGAAACCATCTGGCAACCCTAGCTATGATGAACAATTCTGATTCCATCCAGTGAAGGATAATGATACACACACAATTTATATCTCTGGGGGCAGGGAGACAACAATGTGTCTCTGCATAATACACATTCTGCCATGGAGACAGGCTGAACTAACAATACTTTCAAAAGTCTATTCCAGTGTTTCCCAATTTTATTTGGCCACAGAACCCTTTTCAGCTTAAAAGAATTTCAAGGAACCCCTAGGATTGCCTGGGTAAAATTTGTTAAGCAAAAAAAAATAAACCCACCAGAATTGGTTGAGCAAAAAAAAAAAAAGCTGCAAAATAGACTCTCTCTTAAAGAGGGGGCGGGAGAGTGCCACATTCTCATGGAACCCTTACTTTCACTTCGCGGAACCCTGAGGTTCCGCGGAGCATCAACCGGGAAACACTGATCTAGTCTATATCTGCAACAGCACTAGAGGCTTGATATCCCCGAGCTACTGAGCACCTACTGGCTCCCATTAAAGTCACCTTTGAGCATCAAGCCCTGAATTGATGCCATCTTTAATGTCACACAGGATTTAACCAAGAACATGGAATGGTTTTAATGATTTGCCATTAAGCAAGGGTGCTGATCTCCCGGTCTTTCTATCATCTAAACCACAATGACATTTCTCAAGCTATCTTTGTAATTGGCAGAAATCTTCTATTACGCAGCGTCCCATTTCTAGGCAGAAACATGAGCCAGTTATATTTAAGCACTTTAAAAAAAGATCCTGATTTTCATGGAGTGCCCAGAAATTATTTTGTTAGGACTTGGATGCTGTTGCTTTCCTTTTCACAGCCTGTGTTGGCAATATTCAGGCATTTGATAACTTCACATAACAATGTGGAAAGTGATGCAGCACCAGGATTAAGCTGCTGTCATGTAAAGTTACATGGACCACTTCTTCTAACCCAGCGTTGGTCCAAAAATAGCCTGCAGGTCAAAGGAAGCCTACACAACGTAGACGCTGACCTTATCTTTTAGACCAGGGGCGGGGAACCTTTTTTAGATCAGGGGCTCCTGACTTTCAGAAAAATCGGTTGGGAGCCACACACAAGTGTGAAGCAAAAAAGCCAACAATCCCCAAACTCTTCACTGACACAGCCGCCAAATGACATTCTTCACATTCCCCTCACACACCAGAGACTTGGAAGGCCCAGACTAGTAGATTTTGTGTGCTTCAGCCCCACAGGAGGAAGGCAGGAGGCTGGAGTACCAGTGTGGGCTCTTCAAGGGCTGGATCCAGGCTATCTGGGGTCCTTAGGTTCCTCACTCCTGCTTTAGACAGATGCTGCCTGGGGAGATGACAAATCGCTTTATTCAAAGCTCCCTCTGGATTCCGTACTGGGACAGAGCTGGACTATGATGCAGAGAGACAACAGGTCTTTGCTGCACCACCAAGACCAAGATGAACTGTTACCATTTGCAAGGTGTTGTCGCAGGAGGCCTGCGTAGTGGCGGCGGTGGTGGGAGTGTAGTTTTTTGGGGGTGCCTGGGCTTTAGTCCCGCGGAGCCTTGGGCCGTGCTGCCAGCCCTCCCGGGGCCAGGGAGGCTTAGGTCCGGCACTGCTTGTGATCCGGAGCCAGAGGGGCTGCCCACCCTCTTTCCCCGTGCTTGGGGGGGGTGGGGAGCAGAAGGCTAGAGCTGTGCATCTCCCACAGACAACTGGCTTGGATTCCACAGGAGTCAAGGGTGGCAGGAGTGTGGCCTCAGGCGGCAGGGAGCTTGCCTCCCCCAGTCCTAGCTTCACCCTCTCCATGATCAACTAAAACCCCAGGAGCTGCTTTTTCCACCATAGCTTGGATCCAGACCTGGGGGGGGGGGGGGGGGGGCGACAGGCTGGGCAGGCTGGTCCCTTCTGACCTGGCAGTTGAGGGATCTAGGACAGGGTGGGGGTCTGGCCTCTCAGAGCAGAGCAGCAGGAGCTCTGGGCACACCCCTTCTTGCCGTGGCTCCCTCCCACACAGCTGGGCTCAGTGTCTGTCCGCACCCCAGTGCAACTGTCCCAGCGACCCAGGCTCCTGCACCGCACGTCAGGGATTGTGCTGCAGGGGGGCGGGGTCTGCAACCTGGGAGGGACGCGCTGCAGCCCCGCCCCGCCCCGCCCCGCCCCCCTAGAGTTCAGCCCCCGCGTGGTGACGGTGGCGCCGCCAGGAGCAAAGATCAAGCCGGGGCAGAACGGAACGGGTAACGTGGCAGCTACTGTGCAGCGCAACCACACGGCAGGCCGCAGAGCCACCCTAACCTGCCCGCTTCCTCTCACCCTGATTGGCCCGCGCGCCGGCCTTTGTCACTGGGCCGCTGCGGCGTCAGTCAAGCCCAGCGGGGCGGGAGGAGGCCGCCCAGCCGCTGGCTCAGTGCAGGGCAGGCTCGCCCTTGCCCGGCGGGGCGGCCATGTTGTGTGTGGCCAAAGGCCCGCGGCGGCGGATGGGGGTGTGCGGCCCATCCCAGCCGGCTGCTGAGTCCGGGCGGGACTGAAAGGGCCCCGCTGCACTAGCAGGGCAGCTCCTGGATGCCCTAGGAGCAGAATTGGGGTCACTGCCCTGCCCGGGTTCTTTGGGGTGCTCCCAATGGGGTCCTGAGCCCCTAGGCAAGGGACCAATGCACCCTCTTACATTTTGTATTCGTGTGCAGAATAAATTTTGTTATGTGCACCAATGCAGGTGCAGACTGTGCACCACCAGTAAGAACACATGCTGCTGGGTCTGCTGCTAATCAGCTGGGCAGCATTGGAATCTCTCTTGAGCAACAGCTTACAGGGAACACTACCAGGGACCCACACAGCTGCTCTTTCTCCTGCCTGGGACTTGTTTATTTGTATCTTCAGCATGCCAACTGGGTCTCTTCATCACAGGGGTCCCCACTAGGCTGCTAGAGCCCCAGCAGCAGTCCCATCCAGTAAGATTTTGCCAGGGTGTCTAGATGTCTCAATTTTATTGGGACAGTCCCAATATTTGAGGCTTTACCTTTGCCTGCTATCCCCCTCACTGCATCCTGATATTTCACACTTGCTATTTGGTCACCCTCTATTTTGACACCCCCGCCCTGAACATTGGAAGTGACACGTGGCACATTGTCATAGCATAGCAGGATGGGCATGTTCAAGGCGAGGTGCTTTACCTCAGCATGTTGTGTCATGCTGGGTTAAGTGATACATGAGGGATATAAACTGGCCAGGAATAATTCCAGGCTGGAAGGGAGATGAGAAGTGAGGGTCTGAGCAGTTTCCTATAGAGAAGCATTGAGGGGCAAACAACCACATTTGTTGCAAGGTGGCAATTGATAAGTTTATGAATAGATTTTATGGAGGTTTGCCGACAATAATGGGCTGGATTTGGTATCCCAAGAAAACCCTGCCAGCCCTATGATGTGCTGAGAGGCACTAACTGATGCATGCGTGTCCCAGCAGATAGTCAGACAGGTAGCAACTGTAAGAAGCTATATATTGTGATGCCAGCTGTACATTAGGACTGGTGTTGCCAGCATTTAACATAAGGCTGCACTGAATATTATGATGCTGTGATTTTTGTCACTTGTTGATCATGACAGAAATCAAGGGGTTTTTTGAGTGCTCTGAAGAACCAGGTTCACAGGAGCAAATCCACCTGTGCATGGCCCCAAATTCCCAATTATTTCTTCGATACTCGGGCCTTGTCTCCATTTGAGAAATAGCTGATGAGGTTAAGCACCATTTGCTCCCCTTTGACTTATCCAAGTGAGCCCTGTGTCCCCATTCATAACTGCTCCAGCAATTGATCACTTGTGCCAAGTGATGTGAGTCTTGTCCCAAATGACAGGGTGCCCCCAAGTTTTCATGAAGTCGGGACCGTTATCTTCATCATGCCTTTTAATGACCTTTCTTAGACATTGCAAAGTTGTTGCTGTTCCCAGAGTATCCAAATCTGGGAAGCATAGGGTGCAGGAGCACCATTCCAGATTTTTTTTTGGTGAGGGAGGGAGAAAACATTAACTGTGGTTCCAGGGGCTACTTTGGCAACTGAAAACTAATATTTTTTTGCAGATAATAAATTAGAAATTATCTGACAGGAGCACTGTATCCAATTCCTATATCAATAAAGAACATTAGGTAACTATTAGTCCCACTCTGCTCTAATGTTAACCTGTTCTAACATCTTGTGGCGAGTCATTTAAGGGACACTGGTTAGGATTAAATTTGTAATGTATATTCTTTCTTGTATAAGAACATAAGAATGGCCATACTGGGTCAGATCAAAGGTCCATCCAGCCCAGTACCCTGTCTGCCAACAGTGGCCAATGCCAGGTGTCCCAGAGGGAGTGAATCGAACAGGTCTCTCAAGCGATCTGATCAAGCAATCTCTCTTCTGCCATCTATCTCCACCCTCTGACAAACAGAGGCTAGGGACACCATTCCTTACCCTTAACCTCCATGAATTTATCTAGTTCTCTTTTAAACCCTGTTATAGTCCTAGTCTTCACAACCTCCTCAGGCAAGGAGTTCCACAGATTGTCTATGTGCTGTGTGAAGAACTTCCTTTTATTTATTTTAAACCTGCTACCCATTAGTTTCATTTGGTGGCCCCTAGTTATTATGGGAACAAGTACATAACTTTTCCTTATTGACTTTCTCCACACCACTCACGATTTCTCCACACCACACCTCTATCATATCCCCCCCTTGGTCTCCTCTTTTCCAAGCTGAAACGTCCCAGTCTCTTTAATCTCTCCTCATATGGGACCCGTTCCAAACCCCTAGTCATTTTAGTTGCCCTTCTCTGAACCTTTTCTAATGCCAGTATATCTTTTTTGAGATGAGACCACATCTGTACACAGTATTCCAGATGTGGGCGTACCATGGATTTATATAAGGACAATAAGATATTCTCCATCTTATTCTCTATCCCTTTTTTAATGATTCCTAACATCCTATTTGCTTTTCTGACTGCTGCTGCACACTGCGTGGACGTCTTCAGAGAACTACCCACGATGACTCCAAGCAGGGCTGGATTAAGAGGGGGGCTAGCCAGGCAGCTGCCCGGGGTGCCAACCTATGGGGGTCACTGGATGGCATTTGTAAGGGGCCGTACGGCGCCCCTTAGAGCTGCCATCGGGCGCCGTGCACCCGATAGCAGCTCTAAGGTGCGCAGCGCTCCGTGGGGGCGGGGCCATGCATGTGCTGTGCGCCCAAGGGTGGAGCTGCGCTTGCATCGCGCGCCTGCTGCCTGGGGTGCAGGAATGGCTCAAGCTGGCCCTGACTCCAAGATCTCTTTCCTGATTAGCTGTAGCTAAATTAGCCCCCATCATATTATATGTATAGTTGGGATTATTTTTCCCAATGTGCATTACTTTACATTTATCCACATTAAATTTCATTTGCCATTTTGTTGCCCAGTCACTTAGTTTGATGAGATCTTTTTGAAGTTCGAAACAGTCTGCTTTGGTCTTAACTACCTTGAGCAGTTTAGTATCGTCTGCAAACTTTGCCACCTCACTGTTTACCCCTTTCTCCAGATCATTTATGAATATGTTGAATAGAATTGGTCCTAGGACTGACCCTTGAGGAACACCACTAGTTACCCCTCTGCATTCTGAAAACTTACCATTTATTCCTACCCTTTGTTTCCTGTCTTTTAACCAGTTCTCAGTCCATGAAAGGACCTTCCCTCTTATCCCATGACAACTTAATTTACGTAAGAGCCTTTGGTGCGGGATGTTGTCAAAGGCTTTCTGGAAATCTAAGTACACTATATCTACTGGATCCCCCTTGTCCACATGTTTGTTGACCCCTTCAAAGAACTCTAATAGATTATTAAGACATGATTTCCCTTTACAGAAACCATGTTGACTTTTGCCCAACAAATTATGTTCTTCTATGTGTCTGACAATTTTAATCTTTACTATTGTTTCAACTAATTTGCCCAGTACTGACGTTAGATTTACTGGTCTGTAATTGCTGGGATCACCTCTAGAGTCCTTTTTAAATATTGGCGTTACATTAGCTGTCTTCCAATCATTGGGTACAAAAGCTGATTTAAAGGATAGGTTACAAACCACAGTTAATAGTTCCGCAATTTCACATTTGAGTTCTTTCAGAACTCTTGGGTGAATGCCATCTGGTTCCGGTGACTTGTTACAGTTAAGTTTATCAATTAATTCCAAAACCTCCTCTAATGACACTTCAATCTGTGACAAGTCCTTAGATTTGTCACCTACAAAGGACGGGTCAGGTTTGGGAATCTCCCTAACATCCTCAGCCGTGAAGACTGAAGCAAAGAATCCATTTAGCTTATCCGCAATGACTTTATCGTCTTTAAGTGCTCCTTTTGTATCTCGATCGTCCAGGAGCCCCACTGGTTGTTTAGCAGGCTTCCTGCTTCTGATGTACTTAAAAAACATTTTATTACCTTTTGAGTTTTTGGCTAGCTGTTCTTCAAACTCCTTTTTGGCTATTCTTATTACATTTTTATACTTAATTTGGCAGTGTTTGTGCTCCTTTCTATTTTCCTCACTAGGATTTGATTTCCACTTTTTAAAAGATGTCTTTTTATCCCTCACTGCTTCTTTTACATGGTTGTTAAGCTACGGTGGCTCTTTTTTAGTTCTTCTACTATGTTTTTTAATTTGGAGTATACATTTAAGTTGGGCCTCTATTATGTTGTCTTTGAAAAGTATCCCTGCAGCTTGCAGAGACTTTACTTAAGTCACTGTACCTTTTAATTTCTGTTTAACTAACCTCCTCATTTTTGCATAGTTCCCCTTTTTGAAATTAAATGCCCCAGTGTTGGGCTGCTGAGGTGTTCTTCCCACTACGGGGCTGTGTCTACACTGGGCTGCTTTTCTGGAATAACTTGAAAGCTGTCTACAATGGCCGCTTGCTTTTCCGGAAAAGCAATGATGATCTAATGTAAAATCGTCATTGTTTTTCCGGAAAAACTATACTGCTCCTGTACGGGCAAAAGTCCTTTTCCGGAAAAACTATTCCGGAAAAGGGCCAGTGTAGACAGCCCAGTAGTCTTTTCCGCAAAAAAGCCCCGATCGCGAAAATGACGATCGGGGCTTTTTTGCGGAAAAGCATGTCTACATTGGGACGGACGCTTTTCCGGAAAAAGTGCTTTTCCGGAAAAGCATCCTGCCAATGTAGACGTACTTTTTCCGGAAATACTTATAACGGAAAACTGTTCCGTTTTAAGCATTTCTGGAAAAGGACGCCAATGTAGACACAGCCCAGGAGTATTAAATGTTATTATATTATGGTCACTATTTCCAAGCGGTCCTGTAATAGTTACCTCTTGGACCAGATCCTGTGTGCCACTCAGGACTAAATCGAGAATTGCCTCTCCCCTTGTGGGTTCCTGTACCAGCTGCTCCAAGAAGCAGACGTTTAAGGTATCAAGAAATTTTGTCTCTGCATCTCGCCTGAGGTGACATGTACCCTGTCAATATAGGGATAGTTGAAATCCCCCACTATTATTGAGTTCTTTATTTTGATAGCCTCTCTAATCCCTTAGCATTTCATAGTCACTATAACTGTCCTGGTTAGGTGGTCGATAATAGATCCCTACTGTTATATTCTTATGAGAGCAGGGAATTACTATCCATAGCAATTCTATGGACCATATTGATTCATTTAAGATTTTTACTTCATTTGATTCTAAATTTTCTTTCATATAGTGTCACTCCTCACCCACATGACCTGGTCTGTCCTTTTGATATATTTTGTGCCCCGGAATGATTGTGTCCCATTGATTGTCCTCTCTCCACCAGGTTTCTGTGATGCCTATTATATCAGTATCCTCCATTATCACGAGGCACTCTAGTTCACCCATCTTATTTTTTAGACTTCTAGCATTTGTGTTCAAGCACTTTAAAAACTTGTCACTGTTTAGTTGTCTGCCCTTTTCTGATGTGTCAGATTCTTTTTTATGTGAATGTTTTTTGTCTGATCTGGCCCATACTTTATCCTCTTCCATCCTCTCCTCCTGACTAAAATCTAGAGAATCTCTATCAATAGACTCTCCTCTAAGAGACCTCTCTGTCTGATCCACGTGCTCTTCTGCACCAATCAGCTTTCCCCCATCTCTTAGTTTAAAAACTGCTCTGCCACCTTTTTAATGTTACGTGCCAGCAGTCTGGATCCACTATGGTTTACGTGGAGCCCATCCTTCCTGTATAGGCTCCCTGTATCCCAAAAGTTTCCCCAGTTCCTTATTAAGCTAAACCCCTCCTCCCTACACCATTGTCTCATCCACGCATTGAAACTCTGAAGCGCTGCCTGCCTACCTGGCCCTGTGCGTGGAACTGGAAGCATTTCTGAGAATGCCACCATAGAGGTCCTGGATTTCAGTCTTTTTCCTAGCAGCCTAAATTTGGCCTCCAGGATGTCTTTGCTACCCTTCCCTATGTCATTGGTACCTACATGTACCACAACCTCCTCCCCAGCACTACACATAAGTCTATCTAGATGCCTCAAGAGATCGCAACCTTCACACCAGGCAGGCAAGTCACCATACGGTTCTCCCGGTCATCGCAAACCCAGCTATCTACATTTCTAATGATTGAATCTCCCATTACTAACAACTGCCTTTTCCTACTGACTGGAGTTCCCTCCCATGGAGAGGTAACCTCAGTGCAAGAGGATACTCCAACATCTGGAAGGAGAATCCCGACTATGGGAAGGTTTCCCTCTGCTCCCGTTGACTGCTCTCCTTCCTTTTGACTTTCATCAACGTCAGAAAGGACCATCATGATGATCTAGTTTGACCTCCTGCACATTGCAGGCCACAGACCCTCACCCATTCACCCATGCAATAGACTGCTCACCTTCTGGCTGAGTTACTGAAGTCCTCGAATCATAGTTTAACGCAAAGGTGAAAGCAAGCCAATGTGCCCTGCTGTGGCACATGGTGAGAGACGGGTTGACTGGGGGGAGGGGTGTTGGATGTTGCTGGCACGCTGAGCTGCATAACCAGAGTACCCATGCTCTAGCACCAATGTTTAGGTGGCAGGGCAGTGTGGTCCTGCCATCCTGGTCAGCACTGGGGATCTAGTGGTGGGGCAACACAGTGGCCATGCCTGCACTCCTAGTTCCAAGCCCTCCCACCCCTGAAATTCCCCTGCCCCGACTCCTGCTTCCCACACTCTCCACACCCCTGTCCTCAGCCACCTACCCCTGTCTTCACTTCTACACCCCTACCCTAAGCCCTCATATATCCCAACCTCTTGCTCTGACTCTTACACCCTCCCTATCTCCAACCCTTACGCTGAACCCCCATATCCTCCAATCCTCTGCCTTGAGCTCCCCCCCACACACCCATGCCCTGAGTCCCCCCACGCTCCATCCCACACTTAACATTTACAGATACTGTCCTTTTGCAATCCCCACCTCCTGTCCTGGGCTCCCCAAGGGGGGACGGGAGAATTGTGATACCACAGTATATGTAAGAAATTTAAGTTACTTTCACCCCTGTTTTAAATACTGCAAGTTACAGAGAATCCACCATTTATATGAGTTTAAACATGCAAGTGACCCATTCCCCATGCTGCAGAAGAAGCAAAGTCACCAGGGTCTCTGCCAATCTGACCTGGGAGGAAATTCCTGCCCAATCCCAAATATGGTGATCAGTTAGATCCTGAGCATGTGAGCAAAATTCATCAGGCAGACCCCTGGGAAAAAATTCTCTGTAGTAACTGAGAGCCCTCCTCATCTAGTGTCCACTGAGAATTTTTGCTACAGCCAATCACCGATGAGCTTCACACCATTGTAGGCTGTCCCATTGTACAATCCCTTCCATAAACTTATCAAGCTCAGTCTGGAAGCCAGTACTGTTTTTGACACTCCCCCACCCCCACACTGCTCCCTAAGGAGACTGTTTCAGAACTTCACTCCTATGACGATGATTAGACACCATCACCTAACTTCAAGCCTAAATTTGTTGATGGCCAGTTTACAGCCATTTGTTCTAGTGTCCATATTGGTGCTTAACTTAAGAAGCTCCTCCCCCTCTAGGATATTTATCCCTCTGACGTATTTCTAGAACATAACCCTATCTCTCCTCAGCCTTCTATTGGTTAGGTTAAACAAGCCAAGCTCATCAAGTCCCTCCTCTCATAAGATAGGTTTTCCATTCCTCAGATCATCTTAGTAGCCCTTCTCTGCACCTGTTTCAGCGAGGCCTCACAAATGCCTTGCATAATGGTACTAACACTTCCTTGTCTCTATTGGAAATACCTCACCTAATGCACTCCAGGACATGCTAGCCTTTTTCACAGTCACTTCACATTGATGGCTCGTTGTTCTCCTGTGCTCAACAACTACCCCTAAGTCCTTCTCCTCCTCATCACTTCCAGCTGATACATCCCCAGCTAACAGCAAAAATTCTTGTTGTTAGCCCCTAATTCTTGACTTTGCACTATTAAATATTATCCCATTTCTACTACTTCATTTGACAAGGTCATCCATTACTTCTTGCATGATATTCTGGTCCTTCTCCATATTGGCAATACCTTCCAACTTCAGGTTATCTGCAAATTGTATTAGCACATTCCTAGGGGCCAGTCTTGGAACCAGAAAACTCTAGTAGTAACCTTCTTCTAGAGACTGATAGTTTATCTTTCAGTATGACTCATTGTAGCCTTCCCTTCAACCAGTTCCTTATCTACCTTTCAGTTCTCATATTAATCTCCTTCTTCTCCAACTGAATTAACAATTTCTCCTGTGGAACTGTAGCAAATGTCTTTCTGATATCCAGGTAGATTCAGTCTACAGGTTGAACCTCTCTAGTCCAGCAACCTCTGTGGTTCAGCATGATTTTAGTTTCCACTTATCATGGATGTGGCCAAGTTTCCTGCAGTCCCATAAAGTTTGTTTACAGCCACCAGTTCTGGCTCTCAGTGTTCTGTGCTATTATTTGGCTCTAATTAACCCCTAGATGTCTTCTAAGATCTCAGTAAACAGTGGAAGTGTTGGTATTGGAACTAGACAATATTGACCTCTTGTGGTTCAGCAAATTCTCGGTAAGGTCCTGAGCGTGCTGGATTGGAGAGGTTCAACCTATACTTGATTTGCTTTTTTCCCAAAGGAAGTAGGCCAGATTTATATTCATCTTATCACCCTGGCTCCTTGTCCTTGGGTTTCCCAGTTGCTTTGTGTGTTAAGCTCACATGTGTAGTACAAAGTACACATCAGTAATTGAGGATTTCACTTGATTGGATGGCAGTGTGATCCTTCAACTGGAGCCTGTGGTTTGGGAAATTCTCTCACATTACTCCTTGGAGGAATCTTTGTCTCTCTCTTGTGGATGGACTATGTAAGTCAAGGTTGCAGCTGATTGGAGCACAGGACAAAACATGTAAGAGCGGCCATTCATTATTGAATTCTTGCATCTTTGAATGCCCAACTTAAAACACTCTAGACGTGATTTTCAAAGGCACTGCGCACCTTCAGCTCCCATTGTCTTCAGCTGGAGAGGTGGGTGCTCAGCACCTCTGAAAAATCAGCCCCAGATTGTCTTGTGTCCTGCTATTAGCCAGGATGGGTAGGAATAGTGTCCCTAGCCTCTGTTTCTCTGGAGGTGGGTGACAGGGGAGGGGTCATATGAGGATTACCTATTGCTATCCCTCCCTCTGGGGCACCTGGTATTGGCCACTGTTGGCAGACTAAGCTAGATGGACCTTTGGTCTGACCCAGCATGGAAGTTCTTATGCTATTTTCAGTGGCCCCTTTTGAAATTATTGACCTGAATAATGCACAGGAAGGGCTATAGTCAGGCTCCCTTTCTCTTAGCATTGGTCCTGCCATGTTGACCTGAGGGGGAAGCCATAACACAGAGCAGCCAGGAACTGCTCTACTTTACACCAAAAGGACCCATAGCCTCCCATTACAACCCCTAAGATGAAGAGTGCAAAAAGTAGCTTTAAACCACCTCCTCCTGGCCTGCATTTGCTGTGCTAGACCCCCTGGAGGTGCAACACTGAAACTCACCCCAGACCTACTCTTATGTGCATTTATCGTGTCACTCCCTAACTAAGAGATGCTGACATTAATCTGACATTGCACTGTACTTTGATTTAGCCACAGGGAGCACAAGCAGAGCCCCGCAGACAAATGACAGCCTGTCTGAGCTCTCTAAAGCAGTTCAAGCAATGAATATTGTTCATTCAAGGAATGTCTGAGCCACCACTCGCATTCCCAGACAGGAGGGCTAAAAAACTTTGAAGTGCAGCTATAAAAGTCATGCTTGAGAACTGATTGCTGTAATTGATGGGAATTTATATATCATGCTATTGTCAGATAAGGCAGTGACTGGCAGTCTAGCTGACTCTGACATCCTGACTGTAAGAAGTAGAAATGTGCAAATTCCCTACCAAATTCACATCTGTGAAAAAATGTGCCATGGACCGTAAAATATGATCTCCTCTGTGAAATCTGGTGTTTTGTGTACTTTTACCCTGTACTGTACAGATTTCACTGGGGAGACCAACGTTTTTCAACTTGGGGGTCCCAACCCAAAATGGGGTGATGGGTCACAAGGCTATTGTAGGGGATCATGATATTGCCACCTATACTTCAGCGCTGCCTTCAGAGTTGGGTGGGTAGAGAGCAGCAGGTACTGGCTGGCTGCCCAGCTCTGAAAATCATGCCACAGCCAGCAGCAGCACAGAAGTAAAGTGGCAATACCATGACACCTTTATTTCTGCACTGCTGCTGGCAATAGTGCTGCCTTCAGAGCCGGGCACCTAACCCACAGCTGCAGAGTTTCTTTCAGCCATGGGAAGTTCCTGGAGGTGGATCTGATCCTGCATCTGGGGTGGCTTCTGCAGTGGAAGAAGCAATCCCATCCCTCACCAGCTCCACTAGGACCACTAGCTGGAGCCCAGCATATGATAGGAGCCTTTGTCTAGAGTGCCCCCTAGACCTGCTCCATCCTAGTGCTTTGGTGTTAAAGGGATCCTGGGCTGGCTGTGTGTGTGGGGAGGGGGGGAGGGGGAGAGGTTTTGTGACTTCTTGGTACAAGTGCTGAAGGAACGGACCAGGGCCTATGCGCAGCTTGACCTGCTGCTTACAAACAGGGAAGAATTAGTAGGGGAAGTAGAGGCGGGTGACAACCTGGGAAGCAGTGATCATGAGATGGTAGACTTCAGGATCCTGGCAAAAGGAAGAAAAGAGAGTAGCAAAATACATACCCTGGACTTCAGAAAAGCAGACTTTGACTCCCTTAGGGTGTGTCTAGACTACATGCCTCCTTCGACGGAGGCATGTAGATTAGCCAGATCGGCAGAGGGAAATGAAGCTGCGATTAAAATAATCGCGGCTTCATTTAAATTTAAATGGCTGCCCCGCTCTGCCGATCAGCTGTTTGTCGGCAGATCGGGGCAGTCTGGACGCGACGCACCGACAAAGAAGCCTTTCTTCATCGGCACAGGTAAGCCTCGTGAAACCAGGTTTACCTGTGCCGATGAAGAAAGGCTTCTTTGTCGGCGCGGCGCGTCCAGACTGCCCCAATCTGCCGACAAACAGCTGATCGGCAGAGCGGGGCAGCCATTTAAATTTAAATGAAGCCGCGATTATTTTAATCGCGGCTTCATTTCCCTCTGCCGATCTGGCTAATCTACATGCCTCCGTCGAAGGAGGCATGTAGTCTAGACACACCCTTAGAGAACTGATGGGCAGGATTCCCTGGGATGCTTACATGAAGGGGAAAGGAGTCCAGGAGAGCTGGCAATATTTTACAGAAGCTTTATTGAAGGCACAGGAAGAAACCATCCTGATGCGCAGCAAGAGAAGCAGATATGGTAAGAGACCAGATTGGCTTACCGGGGAAATCCTTGGTGATCTTAAACACAAAAAAGAAGCCTACAAGAAGTGGAAGCTTGGACAGATCACTAGGGAGGGGTATAAATGTATTGCTTGAGAATGCAGAGGAGTTATCAGGAAAGCAAAAGCGCAACTGGAATTGTGGCTAGCAAGGGATGTGAAGGGTAACAAGAAAGGTTTCTACAGGCATGTTAGCAAGAACAGGGTGATCAGAGAGAGCGTGGGGCCCTTACTGGATGAGGGAGGTAACTGAAGTACTCAAGGCTTTCTTTGCCTCTGTTTTCATGGACACAGTCAGCTCCAAATGCACTAGGTGATGCAGAATGGGAAGGAGGTGCACAGCCCTTGGTGGGGAAAGAACAGATTAGGAACTATTTAGAAAAGCTAAACATACACAAATCCATGGGTCCGGATTTACTGCATCCGAGAGTACTGAGAGAGTTGGCAAATGTCATTGCGGAGCCTTTGGCCATTATCTTTGAAATCTCATGGAGATCAGGAGAGATCCTGGATGATTGGAAAAAGGAAAATGTAGTGCCCATCTTTAAAAAAGGGAAGAAGAACGATCCAGGAAACTACAGACCAGTCAGCCTTACCTCAGTCCCTGGAAAAATCACAGAGGGGATCTGCAAGGAATCCATTTTGAAACACTTGGAAGAGGGGAAAGTGATCAGGAATAGTCAGCATGGATTCATGAAGGGCAAGTCATACCTGACCAATCTGATTAGCTTCTATGATGAGGTAACCAGTTCTGTGGATATGGGAAAGTCAGTGGATGTGATATACCTTGACTTGAGCAAGGCTTTTGATACAATCTCCCACAATATTCTTGCCAGCAAGTTAAGGGAATATGGATTGGATAAATGGACTGTAAGATGAATAGAAAGCTGGCTAGAAGGGTGGGCCCAGTGGGTAGTGATCAACAGCTTGACATCAAGTTGGCGGTCAGTTTCTAGTGGAGTGCCCCGAGGATCGGTTCTAGGACCGGTTTTGTTCAACATCTTTATTAATGACCTGGATGAGGGGATGGATTGCACCCTCAGCAAATTTGTGGATGACACGAAGCTAGGGGGAGAGGTAGATATGCTGGAGGGCAGGGATACGGTCCAGAATGACCTAGACAAATTGTATGATTGGGCCACAAGAAATTTGATGAGGTTCAACAAGGACAAGTTAGAGTCCTGCACTTGGGACGGAAGAATCCCAAGCATTGTTACAGGATGGGGACCAACTGGCTAAGTAGCAGTTCTGCAGAAAAGGACCTGGGGATTACAGTGGATGAGAAGCTGGATATGAGTCAACAGTGTGTCCTTGTAGCCCAAGAAGGCAAATGGAATATTAGGTTGCATTAGGAGGAGCATTGCCAGCAGATCTAGAGAAGTGATTGTTCCCCTTTATTTGGCTCTGGTGAAGCCACATCTGGAGTATTGTGTCCATTTCTGGGTCCCCCACTATAGAAAGGATGTGGATGCATTGGAGAGGGTCCAGCGGAGGGCGACCAAAATGATTAGGGGACTGGAACACATGACCTATGAGGAGCGACTGAGGGATTTAGCTTTGTTTAGTCTGCAGAAGAGAAGAGTGAGGGGGGATTTGATAGCAGCCTTCAGCTTCTTGAAGGGAGGTTCCAAAGAGGATGGAGAGAGGCTGTTCTCAGTAGTGACAGATGGCAGAACAAGGAGCAATGGTCTCAAGTTACAGTGGGAGAGGTCTAGGTCGGATATTAGAAAAAACTATTTCACTAGGAGGGTGGTGAAGCACTGGAATGGGTTACTTAGGGAGGTGGTGGAATCTCCATCTCTAGAGGTTTTTAAGTCCTGGCTTGACAAAGCCCTGGCTGGGATGATTTAGTTGGGGTTGGTCCTGCCTTGAGCAGGGGGCTGGACTTGATGGCCTCCTGAGGTCTCTTCCAGCTCTATGATTCTAGAACCCCTCCCCCAACCACAACACTCTGGGCAATCACCCATGCTGCCCACCTAAAAAGCCAGTCCTGCCCCCTCCCCAAAAATGAGGACCCTCCCCATAGCATGTCATCCTCCCTTCTGTGCTGCCACTGATGACAATGCTGATGGCAAAGTAAAATGGCAACACCAAGATACCCTTATTTCTGCACTGCTGCTGACAATGGTGCTGCCTTCAGAGCTGGGCACCTGGTCAGCAGCCGCTGCTTCCCAGCTACCCAGCTCTGAAGGCAGTGCCACCCCCGACAAGAGTGCAGAAGTAAGGGGTGATAGTGCCACCACAACCCCACGACACTCTTTTGGGTAAGAACCCCCAAGATTACAACAATGTGAAATGTTAGATTTAAGTACCTGAAAGCGTGATATTTACTACATTTAAAATCTTATGGCCATGAAATTGACCAAAATTGACTGAAATTTGGTAGAGCACTAGAAATGAGAGATCAAAAAAAAAAAAATCAATGCAGATTTGGACAGTGTTAGCTCAATTACTGCCCAGTGCCCCCTCCCCCCATCTTAATGACTTTCTGTCTCATAATGTCTCTGTTAAAGTATCTACAGATCTTAGCTTCTTTTATGGCCTATATTAAGGCCAGAAGGGGCCATTAGATCATCTAGTCTGAAACTCTATGGCTTGTGAGAGAGAGGAAGCTGTACAGTTATTCTTCTGCTGAGACCAATAACTTGCAGCTAAAGCGTATCTTCCAGAAAGGCATCCTGTCTTGATTTGGGACTTCAAAAGTTGGAGAATCCACCACTTCTTTTGGCAGTTTGCTCCAGCAGTTCATCATCGGCAGTAAGCCAGCCTTAAGGAAAATGGCTCCCTGGGCAAATGTGTATCTTGGCAACCCTGTGCCCTGCTTATTCCCTGAGTTCTCCCCACCATCGCCCCAACCCTTGCTGTCTCCCATGGACTCCAACCCAGCTCCCCAGCCCCCCACTGTCTCTATCAACCTCCCTGTGTCCCCCCTCAGCTTCCCTATCCATCCCCCCATTACTCATGAGCCCTGTTGCCTTCCTTCCCATCTCCCCCACTGCATGACTTTGCAGCCCAAGCTTACCCCGCTCCTTACCTCTTGATCACAGTGCCCCCAAATCACAGCACCCTAACAGTCACTCATAGAATCTGTCCATAAAGGGTGGGCATCCTTGGACTTATACATAAATTCTGCCAAGATGCCATAAACAGCTAGCCATCATATGGTGGCTGGGCTGAGAATGCAGTTGGGGAAATCTATTATTTCCTTATTGATGTGTCTTGTTACAAGCCAACATAAAGCCCATGAATACAAAAAATGAATGTGCATAAATAAAGCACGGCTTTGCTGGTATTGTTCTCTCCTGACTTTCAAATGTCATTCGATTAGGTCCTAAGAAGACAAAAGTCTTCCATTGACTTCAAGGGGGTCTGGGTCAGGCCCATATATGTCGAAAGCTCTTTGAGGCAGGCAGTGTATCTGCCTATTTATTTGTACAGCTCCCAGCATAATAGAAGGCTGATCTTCATCAAGTGCCTTGAGCACAACAGCAATCAAAATTAACAATAAAACTCTCTCCAACTTGACTTGGCTGAAGCTCAGCTGTCTGGTTCCAGCTGCCAGGCCCAAAGTTTTTTCTCAGTCAGGATCTCTAACAGGAGCTCTTTCTCCCCCCCCCCTCCCTCACTGCAACTCCTCTCTGTCACCACCCTTGTTGGCTCAGGGCTTCCCAGTAGCGATCTTCTCTGCTCTCCACAACCATTTCCTGAGCTTCTTTACAGGTCCTGTCCTGCTGTGTTTTTTAGGGCACTCCTCCTGTTGGCGTGTCTCATTCAGAGCAGCTCGCACTAATGTTAATTAATGGAAATTGCATTTGCTTAAGCCAGGCCTCTGTGTGCTGCCTGAGGTTTTGGAGGTGGAGTAGCAGTAAGTTAAAATAAGAGGGAGTGTGCTATATTACTCATGCCTACATAGGCGACCGGTGCTTGTGGGGGTAGGGCGTGTAGGGAAGGCTACCCAGAGAAACAAGGAGGGGGCACGAGGGGGCACTCCACTTTGAAATTGAAATTTCAGCAGAGACACAGTGCACCTGCCGAGTGCTACTGTAATACTGACCGGTGGACCCAAACCTGGGATCTCTGGAGCTTAGTGCATGAGCCTCTAAACCTTGAGCTAGAAGCCCATTGGTTCTCAGTTAAGACTGTAGAGCAAACTCATTCTTTCTCTCGGTAAAAGTGGTCTAAGTGTCACTACATGGGACAATGAATCACACCCAGTAGAAATGTGGGTTACATTACCATGAGTCACCTATCCACGCCTGCCAATTGTTTCTTGCCAGCATCCCATCTTCCTCCCTCTCAGCATGTAAATCACACTCATAAGAACATAAGAACTCATTTTGCACACTCACTGAATTCCCAGGAAGTCACATTCTTTAGCCTCTTATGCCCACCTACACCTGTTGGCTGATTAATTTACTCCTGATGTGTAACTTACATCAATTGACATCACTGCTCAATTTCTCTAGGAGATTTGTGAGGGATTTGTACATACTGACTGCAGGCTGAGTATGACTAAATTTGTTCCTATCTATATCTGATCTAAATAGCAAGGGCCAATATCTGCACTAAGAGGTGTGGATGTAATTATAATAATAAAAATAATTAATAAATAGCAGTAATATCTAGGTTTTATTGAATGTTTTTCATCAGCAGTGCTCATTATTCCATTTTACAGATGGGGAAACCAAGGCATAGAGCAGATCAGTGGTTTGCCCAAGGTCACCCAGAAAATCAGTGACAGAGCCAGGAATAGAACAGAAGTATCTTGACTCCCAGGCTAACATTCTGGCCACAAAGCCATACTCAGATTGCTTTTGATTTTGCTGGGACTTCTGCCTGTGTTTCTGAGGGTGGATTAGTTATTTCCAGCCTCCATCCACCATTTTCAGCCAGATGTGTGCCTATTATATAAAATATAGTAATGAAAGTAGTACATTTTCTCAGGCTAAATAAATCCACCATGGTAGATCACAGCTTCAAAGAAAACCACTTGACTGACCAAGTGTTGCAAGCATTAATGAATAAGAAAGATATAAATCTTTGCAGGGGGTGCAAAAAATAGATTCTAATTTTTGGCCCTGCTTTGCATCATTCCCCCAGCATGAAACAGCCATAGAGCTGCTTTACATGCTCCCTGGAGAATTCACCATGCATAGGGACAGCCTTGGATGGCTTGGTGACCTACCCAGCCTGTAGCAGAGGCTACGTCTAGACTGCAGACTTCTTTCGGAAGAAGACTCTTTCGGAAGAGATCTTCTGAAAAATCTTCTGAAGGAGTGTGTCCACACACAAAAGCGCATCAAAAAAGTGATGCGCTTTTTCGAAAAAGAGCATCCAAACTGATTGGATGCTCTCTTGCATTAAAGGCCACCCGGACCCACTTCAGGCAGGGCTTTTGGTCACCAATTGCTTCTGAGTGCTGGTGCTGGAGCCTTGCAGAGACACGCACTTAAAGGGACTCCCCTGGACAGCCGTTTCTCTGCTTCTGCTGCGTGCTTGCTACCTCTTTGAGGGACAGCAAAGCTCTCGCAGTGCCTGCTTTTTGAAATGCCACAGCTTTTCTCTTGGTGCCATGGAGCTGGAGCTGCCCCTGGGCATGAGATGGCCCCACACGGCCATGCTGCAGTTTTTGCAGCACTTTGTGCCAGCTGCTTTCCTGGTCCTGACTGAACTTGACCCCAGCTCATTCTGGGGACATTCTCCCTGGGTGTGGGAGCTACACTCTAACAACCACAACCGACAGTGGAGAGGTGTTTCTGGAGGCTCGACATTAGTTCAGACTGATGGGACTGGCTGGTCCTGGAGCGGTGCAACGACCAGCAGTGGCTCCAAAACTTCCACATGTAGAAGGCCACTTTTTTGGAGTTATGTGCCTGGCTCGCCCCTGCCGTCTGGAGATGCAACACCCACCTGCGGCCTGCTATCCCCCTGGAGAAGCAGATCACAATCGCCATCTGGAAGCTCACCACCCCCGACAGCTACCAGTCGGTGGGCAACCAGTTTGGCTTGGGGAAGCCCACCGTCAGGGCCCTCCTCATGGAGGCAAGGCATTCTCCAAGGGCTCAGGCACTCCCTCTCTCATTCTGTTTTGTGTGTTTGTTTGTTTCCTTCTACAGGTGGTGAGGACTATCAACTCCATCCTGCTGTGGAGGGTCATCTACCTGGGAGACCTGGACCCAATCGTGGCCGGATTTGCCGCCCTGGGGTTCCTGAACTGTGCTGGAGCCATAGATGGGACCCACATCCCGATCTGAGCACCAGAACATCGAGCGGCCTAGTATATTAATAGGAAGGGCTACTTTTCTATGGTGCTGCAGGACTTGGTCGACCACAGTGGACAGTTCACGGACATTTTTGTCAGGTGGGTGGGTAGGGCACATGATGCCCGGGTGTTTCAGAACTCTAGCCTGTACAGAAAGCTGGAGACGGGCACATTCTTCCACCGCCATGACTCTGGGGTTGGGGACGTGCAGGTGCCATTGTGCATCGTGGAGGACACAGCCTACCCCCTGATGCCATGGCTAATGAAGCCATATACCGGACACCTGGACCCCAGCAGGGACCAATTTAATGCCCGCCTGAACTAAGGCCCGGATCTAAGTGGAGTGCGCCTTTGGCCGCCTCAAGGCGCAGTTCAGGTGTCTGCTGACCCGCCTCGACATAGGGGAGCACAACATCCCCGAGGTGGTCACAGCATGTTGTTTCCTCCACAACATTGTGGAGAGGAAGGGGGAAGCCTTCCTCTTGGGGTGGAGGGCAGATGCCATCCATGAGGGGTGAGCCTTCTAGCACCTGAGGACAGCTGCCATCTGACAGGTCCATCAGGCCGGGGTGTACATCTGGGAGACCCTGAGGGAGAGGTTCTCTCAAGCATCCCAGTAACTCTCCGCAGGGCCTCCCCACTAGGGGCCTCTGCCTTGCAGCCCTATCCCTCCTTCCCCCCGCCCCCACAACCCTTCCCTTCACCCCTTCCCTGACCTCAGAATAAAGACACCCGTTTGGTTGTAAACAAAATGAAGTCTGTATTTATCTTACAATAAAAAAAGTGGGTAGGGGGAGGGGGTTCAGATCCTGGAAGGGGTGTGGGACAGCTAGATGTGCCACCTCGGGTCCGGGGACCTCGTCGGAGTTGGGGTCAGGTGGGTCCAGGGACCACAGGGGAGTGGGTAGGAGGGGGGGCTGAAGCAGAGTCAGAGATGGCAGGAGGTGAAGGGGGAGGGGGCATGAGACATCACCTGGTGGGTGCCCACCTCTTGGTCCCCCTGAGTGGGTCCTGGGACCCCTGGGGCTGCTCCCTGCGAGGGCCAGGAGGGTCGTGGGCGGCTTGAGGCTGGGCCATGAGTGGTAAGACCTGTGGCAGGAAGGGCTGCGTGGTAAGGTGCTGATCCCAGGCTGACTTCCTACCACAAGGCTTGTCCAGGGTTCCTGCAGCTTTAAGAGGGGCCAGGAGACAGAAATAGGGTTGCCAGGTGTCCGGTATTGTACCGGACAGTCCGATATTTGCACTCTCTGTCCAGTAAAAAAAAATAAGAAAATACCAGACATGTGCAATGTCCGGTATTTTCTGATTTTTTCAGCTGTGCGCCAGATGGAAGCCTGGTGTTGGCGGGGGAGTGGCTGGGAGTCCCAGCTCGGAGGTGGGGCTGCGATTGCTGCCAGGAGCCCTCAATTGGTTGAGTGTGAGGAGGAGGGGAAGCCTCCTCCGTGCGTCGCCGGGAGCCTGCGCGGGACAGGCAGCAAGTGCCCAGGTCAGTCCCGCTCCCTGCCAGCCAATTTGCTCACCTTCCCCCTTCCTGGCCAGCTGGTTCTCCCTCACTTCCCCTCCTGATCTTCCCCAGCCAGCCCCCCTGTGCCCCCCCAGCTCTGTTTCCCGCCAGCCCGTTCCTCTTCCTGATCTCCCCCGGCCAGCGCCGCTGCACCTCTCCCCGCCCCCGCCAGCTCTGCTTCGCGCTCCCCCTTCCTCCCCCCCCCCACTGCACCCCCCGCCAGCTGAGCTTCCCGCTCCCCCTTCCTCCCGGCTCCCCCTTCCTCCCGGCCAGTGCCGCTGCACTTCCCCCACCCCCCATCAGCTGTGCTTCCCGCTCCCCCTTCCTCCCGGCTCCCCCTTCCTCCCGGCCAGCGCTGCTGCACTCCCCCCCCGCCCCACGCCAGCTGTGCTTCCCGCTCCCCCTTCCTCCTGGCCACCCTCGTGGCCCCCGATCCTCCTCAGCTGTGCTTCCCGCCGCCCCCTTACTCCCAGCCAGCCCCTCCAGCCCCGATATCCTGGGACCAGCTCCATTCCACCTGACACCCCCCCTCCCGACCAGCCCTGCTTCCTGTTGTCCCCGTTCCCCCCCCCCCAATGAAGCATGTTTGGTTTTTTTTTTTTTTTTTTTTAAATGATTACCTGGTAACAGCTAGCAGTGATCCAGGTTCTCGGAGGTTTTTTGTTTTGTTTTGTTTTGCTCAACAACTTTGGTCCCCCTCCCCCTGTTTTTTTTGTTGTGGGGGGGGGAGGTGTTCGATATTTTTCTTTCAGCCATCTGGCAACCTTAGACAGGAATTATAGAGTCCAGATTAATTTGGATGAAGTGTCCACCAGGGCACCTGTGTTATTTCCTGGAGTCCTCTTCTTTCAGAAAAAAAAAACCTCTTCCCCGTCCACACGCACCTTTTTCTGAAAAAGCTCTTTCGGAAAAAGGCTTCTTCCTCATAGAAAGAGGATTACCAAAACCAGAAAAATAAAACCCTGTTCTTTCGATTTACTTTTGGAAGAATGTGATTGCAGTGTGGACATAATGCAGGCTTTGTTGGAAAAATGTCTGTTTTTCCAACAAAACTCTGTAGTGTAGACATATCCATAGGGATGTAGCCAGGGAAAAGAGAGCATGGCCCATTGGTCTGTATACCCTAGTAATCCCTGGCTGCTGGAATGGCCCCTGCTTTGCTCTAATTTAGGCATGGATTAACTCTGTGGTTGGGTTTCCCTCTTGATCAAGCAACCACAAAGGTAATTGAAAACCACATTTGTGCATATCCTTGCTGCTCTGCACCAAGCACAGCCTGTCTCTAGCTCAGGAGCAGAACTATACACCATGCATCCTCCAAAGGATTGGTTTGGCTGGCAAGCTACAAAAATCTAATTCCCTCCAGAGTTAAAATAAAGACGGGATGGACAAGATTTTAAATGTCTTGTTAAAACCCATTGCACTGAAGCCAAAATGGGTGAGATTTTGCATGTCTGGAGCTAGAGCTTGGGGAGAGGAGGATGGCAGAGGAAAAAGCTGTATGAGAAGACTGTGCTGCAAATGCCTTATCTTCATAGGAGCAGCAGCAGCTGTCTAAAAGCCTGTAGAAGCCAAAGCAGCAGTGACAGATTGTTTTATAAGATTCTGGAGCTAGTCCAAAATAATTATAGTTCCTAAATCCAGATCCACCTCGATGGCTATTTCTAAGAACACAATACAAATGAACACCTTTCAGGAGAAAAAAAGTATACCCACTGTGTGGCTTGGATGCCATTGGGAATTCTATTTAGCAGCAGGAGTTTTGATAGGCTGTACCTTTTTCTTTAGGTTTGCTGTATGGAGAGGCTGGGATGGGGGCAAGCTGAGACAGTGAGAGAGATTGAAATAATTTATGACTCAGTTTGTTAAATGGCTCATTGAGACCTGTTGCCAGTGCTTTCCTCAGCAGCAGTGGAATGAGAAGAAATGAAGCCTCTAATATGCAGGTAGGAATGTGAAATTGCTGCTACAGTTTTTTGGGTGCAAGAGAAGGCTTGAAGAGCTGGGATTCTGTTTAATCTAAATGGGGAGAGGGATCATTTGGCACAGGCTTACCAACAGGCTAGGTAAGGTATGGGGTGGGAGCAACTCTGAGGCTATGTCTAGACTCCAAGCCTCTTTGGAAAGAGATTGTCTAGACTACAAGCAGACTTTTCGAAAAAGTGAGCCACTTTTTCAAAAGAGAGTCTAGACGCTCTCTTTCAAAAAAGCAGTTTGCATTCAATAGCGCCTTTTTTCGAAAGTGTACTTTCAAAAAAAGGTGTTATTCCTCTTAAAATGAGGTTTACTGCGATCGAAAAAACTGCCGCATTCTTTCGATTTACTGCAGCCTAGACGCAGGTGAAGTTTTTTTGAAAAAAGGCCACTATTTTCAAAAAAACCCTGTAGTCTAGACACACCCTGAGCTCTCAGAAGGGGTGGGGCCTCAGGTAGAAGGGGTGAGGGTGGGACAGCCAGCTGTCAGAGCCACCAGGCTCTCACACTGACTCACTGAAGTCATGATCTTACTACAGACTTTGGTTAATTCAGGTTACATGGCCATACACTTGACAACAGTAACACGTGACACTCTAAGTCTCCTGTGTGCTGTAATCCTTTGGTTTCATTTTGGGTTTAGTGTGCAGGTGCTGGCTGGTGGCCTGTGCTGTGTAGGAGTTATACTAGATGATCTGCTGGGCATTTCTGACCTTAAACTCTATGTGTCTAAATTAACTATTAACAAATGACCCATTTATCCCAAAAATGTCTATCTTTCTAGCGTTGAGAGGCTATTATTACTAGAGGGACACAGCTTTTTCTTCTCAAGGGCATGGCACCAGATGACTTAAAAGATTTTAGGCAGCAGAGCTCTCCAATCCAAGAAACCCTGACAGCATCCAGCTGTCCCGCTCCCACCTCCACAGCCAGGAACCACCACGCAGCAGCTGAGCTGGTCAGCAGTGAACAAGCCTGCGGCCAGATGGAGGCAAAGGAGGCAATTGCCCAAGGGCCCTGGTGATTTAAAGGGACCTGGGAAGCCACTGGTGGCAGCAGCAGCACAGTGGGGCTAAGTCAGGCAACCTTCCCACCTTCAATATGCACCACTCCTGCAACCAGCATGCCCCTGCATCCCTGGGGGTGTCTTCATGGGCTACTTCCACCTTGAGCATTGACTCTGAAGCTCCCATTGGTTGGGAACTGTAGCCAATGGGATTGCAGGGAGCACCTGTGGGTAGTGGCCCATGGAGACCTCCCTCTGTTAGGAGCTTCTGCCAGAGGAATGTGTTGGTGGTTGCTTTTGGGAGCCACCTGAGGTAAGTGCTGCCTCTGCCTTCTCCTGCACCTCCAGCCCAGAGCCTGCACTCCTCCCTCCTCACTACCCCAGCCCAGAGCATGCATCCAAACTCCCTTTCAGAGCCCGACACCTACCTCTCTTCCACATGCAAACTCCCTCCAAGAGCCTGACCCCAGATTCCCTTCCTGCAGCCAAACTCTGTCCAAGAGCCTGCACCCCTCTTCTTCCCTCATCTCAGAGCCTGACACCTCATTTTTCTCCCACATGCAAATTCCCTCCAAGAGGCTGACCCGATGTCCCCTCCTAGAGTCAGCACCACCCAAATGTCAGGCAGACCCATGTCTAAGCAGGCCTGGCTCATGTGTGCATGGGGGCTCGCTGATAGAGCCCTACCAATCTGTGGATATCTGCAGGTATCAGCATCTGCAGCTTGTTATTGCCCATATGGATGCAGATACAAATTTTGTATCTAGACCCTTGTGAATATGCAGCTCTCTGCTTTATACCTGCAGGTCTCTGCATTTGAAGATATCAATGTAGGTATCCACGGCTCATTTTTGCAGGTGTAAGTGGGTCTTTGCCCACGAAAGCTTATGCTCCTACACTTCGGTTGGTCTATAAGGTGCCACAGGACTCCTCGCCGCTACTCTACGCTGGAGTCCAACATTGCTGGTGGTGGGCCTGGCAGTTAATTAGTTAACAGCCCCAACAGAGGTCTGCCCTCCTTAGGGTTCAGGGTTAACAGGAGCAGAGCCCTCAGCGTTCCACCCCGCCCCTCTCTTGTCCGCGCCGCCACACTCCGCATGGCTCCCGACACGCGCCGCTCCCGCCCACTCTCCGGCGCCCGCCAGTCCTGCCCCCTGATTGGGCGGCGTGTGCGGGCGCGCGCCAGTGTGCGGGCGGGGCGGGTGCAGGGCGACGGCGCGCGCCGGTGTGTGGAAGGGGGAGCAGCCAGCTAGGTTGCGCCGGGTTCCGTGCGAGCGGTTGCGCCGCGCTCTCTCCCTTGGTAACCGGAGCGCGGCGGGGACGGTCCGCCGCTGCCAGCAGCCCCGGGGCTCCCGCCCGGCCCCAGCCTCCCGCCGCGAGAGCGAGCGCGGGTCCCGCCGCGGGGAGCGGAGCAGCGCAGGGCGGCGGCGGCTCCACCATGTCGGCGGGCGGGGACTTCGGCAACCCGCTGCGGAAATTCAAGCTGGTTTTCCTGGGCGAGCAGAGCGGTGAGTGACCCGGCCCGGGGGTCCGGCCTCCCGCTCGGGCCGCGGCTCGGTCCCCTCTGCCCCCCCTCTTCCCGGGCCAGGGACCCCCCTCTGCCCCCCCGCCCGGGCCAGGGACCCCCCCAATCCCCTCTCTCCTTCCCCGCCCGGGCCAGGGACCCCCCCCAATCCCTTCTGCCTCCCCCCCGCCCGGGCCAGGGACCCCCCCAATCCCCTCTCTCCTCCCCCGCCCGGGCCAGGGACCCCCCCAATCCCTTCTGCCTCCTCCCCCGCCCGGGCCAGGGACCCCCCCCAATCCCTTCTGCCTCCCCCCCCCGCCCGGGCCAGGGACCCCCCCCAATCCCTTCTGCCTCCCCCCCCGCCCGGGCCAGGGACCCCCCCCCAATCCCTTCTGCCTCCTTCCCCGCCCGGGCCAGGGACCCCCCCCATCCCCTCTCTCCTTCCCCCCCCCGCCCGGGCCAGGGACCCCCCCATCCCCTCTCTCCTTCCCCCCCCCGCCCGGGCCAGGGACCCCCCCCCCCATCCCCTCTCTCCTTCCCCCCCCCGCCCGGGCCAGGGACCCCCCCCCCATCCCCTCTCTCCTTCCCCCCCCCGCCCGGGCCAGGGACCCCCCCCCCATCCCCTCTCTCCTTCCCCCGCCCGGGCCAGGGACCCCCCCCCCATCCCCTCTCTCCTTCCCCCGCCCGGGCCAGGGACCCCCCCCCCATCCCCTCAATTTCCTCCCCCTCCCCCCGAGAGCCATTCAGCCCTACCGGGCCAGGGACACCCCCCACCCCCCGTATCTCCCATCCTATCGGGCCCCTCCTGTCACTGAGCAGGGATCGGTCCCTAGCCCGCACTGGCAGCTTCGTAGGAGCAGGAAGCCTGTCCCCGCTCAGCCTCGCCGGGCCTAGGAACCCCCGCCAGCCCCCTCAGGTCTATGGGGCTGGTACCCCCTTCTCCCCCCCCCCTTGTGGGAGCTGAGCTTCCCCTGCCCAGAGGCCTCCTCCCCCATGTAGCCTGTCCGTTGATCCCATGGGGTAGGGCTGGGTGTCAGCCCGGGAAGGCAGGGTGGGGTGGCTCTCGCTCTGCCCACTGCCGGTGCGTGGGCTTTGCTGCTGGGTCGGACAGCCCGGCCCAACCCAATGGAGAAGGGACACCTAGGTGCCACCTCCTGGGGCAATTTGCATCTTGTGCGGAAAAGAAGGCTGGGCTGGGAAGCCGCCCTCTGTCCCCTGCTGTCACCTTTGTGTGCATTGATCCCTACCTTCCTTTCAGAGGGTGTTGCTCTTCGAGAGTAGTGATGCTTGGTTGTGATTTTAATGTCCTAAATTCATCCCCACCCCTTACGAAATAAACAACTGGTGTTTGCCCAGGAGTGGAAATTGAAGGGGAAAATGAGAAGGGCCAGTATTCCTTTGAATGTATTTTAAATTCATTCTATTTGGTAATGGTAGGGAAAGATTGCAAATAATGCAGTTGTGGTAGAGGCTGCTGCTGATTCATATGATCTGAGTTTGGTTAGTTTTCTGGGGAGGATGGAAGCAGAGACTCATACATTCACTAAACAGTAGATTTTATTTTTGTAGGAAATTGTAAATTACATTCCAGAAAAGTGTTTCTAATGCATATTTAATGCGGAAATGATAATTCCCTCCCTCTCTTTAATGGCAGAAATTTGAATGCCCGCTTCTCAGCAAAAAGCCCTCACTTTCTTACCAGTGCAGTACAAAATCCTGATTTCACTTCACTGGGAGTGGGTTGCTTTATTGAAATATATTGTCTGCATTGATAAAATCTACTGTCATGAGACACTTTGACTTTGTGGGGGTGGGAACCTCTACTCCTAGGTGAAGTGGAACTGGTATCTCCTGCCATAGCCAGGCAGCATTAATGCAGCTTGACATCTGCCTGGAAAGGGATGCTAATCCATAAAGATACCTTTTCCTTCTCTGAAATAACTTACATTTTGGTGTTGCTTCAGTCTACTTTAAACTGTCTTGATCGTGGGAATAAAGCAAATCAAGCCATTTACACTGCCAGTCCTCTGCCCCTTTGTTGGGAGAGATCTCCATATTATGCTCATAGAGTGAACATCATCCATCCAACTTGTATATCTTTTTGGGTAGGTTGTCAGATACAGAAAGTGAGGTACTGTCTGGCCAGCCATTTTAGTAGAATTTCAGGAAAGGGTCTTGTGAAAAGACTCCGTTTGTACCAAGTAAATATTGATAAAATGAATCTAAAGTGTTTGCTGCACACCCATGGGGTGGTGTTGCCTGTTTTTTTGTGTTGCTGATACTTAATTTGGACAAAGCCTTTTAGTAAGGGTCTCAAAGATTTTTAGTTTCTAGTACTGCTCAGTAGATCTCAGTAGTTAGCTCATTAGTTATCAGATGAATTTCTCACATTTCAGTTCTGACATTCAGCAGACCACTTAGTGTCTACATCTTCTAATAGTTTTTTTTCCTCTTGAGCTAATCATATTTGTTACAAGCAAGGTTTTTAGGATTCCCATTGATAATATCAGATGTATAATTTGGAGGGAGGGGGAAGCAGAGATGATCATGGGTACAGTGTAGCAGCATGCTACCAATTCACGCTTCTGACGTACATAATTTAATGAGGTCCTCCTGTACAGTGGAAAAATCACTACTTTTTCCATGGTGTCAAAGTGAGATTCAGGCAGCTCCACGCCATCTTGAGGTAATTGTGTATGAATTTTTTTATACCTATGTTTCATTCTTCAAGCACCATATGTAATGATGGTAACTAGATAAATGTGTCCATCGTGATGTTCTTCTGTGCAATGAAGATAATACACTTGCATCTTTCATTATGTAGTGCTTAATGCTATGAATTTTAATGTTGGGTTTTGCTATCTTTTTAGCTCGTTCTCCTTGTCCTGTCAGTGTTTGGTGAGCAAAGGTGCAGAGAAATCTAGAAATTAATGAATAGCAGCCCTTACAAATCAAAGCATCTGTTTAAAAACATGGTTGCAGCTGGAATATCTCTTTCACTTCCTGTTTAGCTTTATCATTGTCTGCCTTGTTGGAAGGCCATGTTAAAGGTATCCTAGGCTGCTCAGAGGAGAACTGACTGCTGCTTTTCCATTGTTTTCTTCAGGTCACTTCAGAATGGCAAATGAAATGTTATGGAGGGCTTTGCTGCTGATTAGCTGGAGCAGCATGTCGGGGCTAAGATCAGGCTTCTTGCATGTGCTGCATTCAATCTTTTTATAAATGTATGTTCTGCTGTATGGCGATTCTTAATTGGAGTTTGTTAAAGGCTTTTAAAGCTTGCACAGCAGATGTACTGATGTTATTCAGGATAATACCTTGCCATGTGAAACTGTATATATTTGTGGAGATTTTAGTTTTAAATAAGACACAAAAAATGAAGTTAACAGTAAAAGATGCAAATCACATCTTTTGTATTAAGCCATATTATGGCAGTCTTCTCCCTACACATTTGCTTGGACTGCAGTGATTCTGCCTGATTATGCTGTTCCTGTTATCTGCTGCAGCTTCTTCTGCTGTAGTAACATGCTAGTGCTTTTGGTTTTTTTACATTTATAAACCTCCACCTTCTCCCCATTTCCTATGTCTCTTCAATTACTTATGTTGCCTGCCATTTGCTTTAATTGAATCAACACCTTGAGGGCTCTCCATGCTGGAGAAGGAAAGCTGCTGCAGTCTTTTGCCAGTGCTGATGAGTTTGTGGTGTGTGTATTGGCTGGATGACATGAGGTCACTTGCAGCTTCTTTCAGGATTGATTGCAAGTTGCTGGTTCTCTTATGAAATATATTTTTGTTTCCAAATTACATTAGTAATACTTGGTGCTAATATTGTGGATTCCTCATGAGCCTGCAATTTATTCATGGTCCGACTAAAAAAGATCTTGTTGTGTACTTAGGGATGTAATAGTGTAGTTGATAAGCAAAATCTTATAGGTTAATGCTATAGACTACACACATTCTCCCCCCAAGTAAATTTTTTAGCAGGCTGGCCAGCACCCTCACTCAGTCCTGGATTGCGACTGGGCCGAGACCTACCTCTGCTGCGGCTCTGCATTTAAAGAGTGTTAGGAGCTAGGCTGTTGGGCAGCCTGGCTCAGAGCCAGATCCGGGAGCACAGACCCCTTCACCCCACAGTGGCTGCTGCCACCCCACGTTGTTGCCTCTAACAGAGGCAGCAGCATGGGGCGACAGGCAGCTGGTCTGCGAGGGGAGCTGGTTTTTATATTCTCCCCTCGCAGACCCGCTCCCACCTGGCACCCCACACTGCTGCCTCTAATTCAGAGACAGCAGCAAGGAGTGGCAGGGAGGTCCTCGGAAATGGGGCCGGAGCACACTGGCTACTGGCCTCGCCTCTGAGTACTATAGAATAGTCGAGTAACCGATAAAAAATAAATGAGGCTACTTGACTATTCAATTAACCGTTATTTAACATTCCTATCTTGTACCTTGTCTTTTCTGATTGATAAAGACATTTTTATTAGGATGATTAGCAATGAGTAAAATTTTACTGGTGCTAGCATTAATTGAATTACTGTTTCCATGATTGCAGATTACATAGTTTAGTAGTGTTAAGTATGTTAATCTTCCCTGAAAAAGACAGCGCTTTGTGCTGAGGGTTTAGATGCAGCTGCAGTAAAATTATATATGTACAGATATCTGTATTAAAAAAAAAATCAGACTCTTTAGTACCTTTTTGATCTTGTTTTCTTTCAGGTGATTTCTAGCAGCCTTCATGTCTTAAATTAATACATAATTGCTATTTCTGGATTGGATTGTTAGTTACAGTGGCACAAACCTCCCTTATTACAGTGGTTTCAAATAAAGTTGCTGTGTTCTTGAAAACTATGGAAATGTTCAGTCTTGTCCTTCATTTTTTTGTTTTGCTTGTATGCTCCTACTTTCATTCTTGTTTGTCACTAGTTTCTTCCCTGCTTGCTCAGACAGAACTATTACCTGCCACTGGCATACAGAAGTATTACTCTTGCTGATTTCATTGCGTGTGTTTATACTGTGAGCTTTATTAGAAAGGAAACCTGGAGGGCATCAATATACGGACAGCAAACTCAAAGCAAGAAATCACTTGCTTTGGTATGTCAGGTGAAGTGGGGAGAGAATTTCTTCCTGCCTGCCTTTTCCCCAAGTTATGGATGCTGCCCTTCAATGGATGACCAGAAAAATAGACTGTATTAACCTGTATCCCCATATGTGGTATAGGTTCTGTGATGTCTGCTATTGCAAGAAAAGCGCAGTGTCTTGAGGACCTGAAATCTGGCCCAAATTAGGCTTTTTTGCTCACCTTCTACATGTGACTGTGTTCTTCTTTAACACTGTTACATCTGAAATTCTCCCAAGGTCTCTGGATCCCTACCCTTCAGGAGAAGTTACTAGTGATAGCTGTTTCTGTGTTGGGAATATCCTTTCCCAAAGGGAAGATGAAAATCCCTGAAAACACCTTTCCTAGAACAAATGAACCTCATGAATTTCTAAGTAAATACCTGGATTTGTTTTATTATTTGATCCCTGATGAATTCCTTGAGCCCCCTACAGATCTGTTTCTATGCACAAGTGGGCTTGGAGATCACTGTTACTGGCTCAGTGAAATGTTTCTCACTTTAAATAATTTTTCCTCCTAGTTTCTAACCACAGTTCTGATGCAGCTCTTCGCCATGATAGTGGCTCATGCTTTAACTTGTGTGGTAAATTCTTAGAACACTTGAATTGTGTCCTAAAGGTGAGTGCAAAGTGTGTGATCTCTGTTTTGTTCTGCATACCATTCTGAAATCTTCTTCACTGCTGGCCCATAATGCACTCTGACAAATCACTGCTGCAGCCAGAAGTCCAGCCTGGGCTGAACTGAGCTGCCAAACAATTAAATCTTTTCAAAGCTTATGTTTTAGCCCTCTAGAATGCCTGACCTTAGCTTATACTCCTGTAAATTGTCATTGGGAAAGTCCTTTTCCCCAAGCCACCCCAAACAAGTAACTGCACAAAGGAGGTTGAAGATCAAGTGTAATTAAATGCTTGGTTTGGAATTTTATTTTCTTTATAGTGTTTTTTTACAAAAACAGATACTGCCCGTAGATAAGAACCCCAACTAAAACTATTACTTGTCCTAAAGTCTCTCTCCTTCCCCCATACCTGACCACTTTACTACCATGGTAATTGTGTCAATTACAACTTAACTCTTGCAAGTTACATATACAGCCCTCCCCAAATCACTTATACTACCAGAACTAAGGATGTGAATGACTAGTTGACTATCCTATAAGCAAATGCTTATCAGATAGTCGACACGTTGCTCCCCCCTGCCCTCTGCTGCCTCTATCAGAAAGAGGTAGCAAGGTGTTTGGGGGGAGAATAGGGGCCCGACCCCGAGCTGCATGCGACATTCCAAAGCGGGAGACCCCAGGTGCCACGCAGTGCTGCTACTTTGAAACACTGTGCAGCCTGGGCCACCTGACCCATGCTACATGTGGCGTTTCAAAGTGGCAGTGCCATGTGGAGCCCAGAGTCTGTTGCTTTGGAACACTGGTGCAGCCTGGGTTAGACGGGTAACTCCTTTGCTGACTCCAGGCTCCATGTGGCACTGCTGCTTTGAAATGCCATGGGGAGCACAGGGCTAGCAGGGGACTGCTTGAATCCCCCCACTGGCCCAATGCTCCCCGTAGCACTTTCGCCTTTGAAGTGTAGCAACAGCCTTGGGGGAGGCAAAGGTGCCCTTATTGACTAATCGAATAGTCAATATAAATTGCGTCGATTATTCAATCAGCCAGTTAATCTAAATTTAACATCCCTAACCAGAACTGCTGCTAACACACCATCCTGCTTGAACAGGTTACATTTTTAAGAGAGCCAGTCAACAAAACAGAAAACAAAGTTGGAAGCAGTTTAAACTTCCCAAGTTCATGGTCTGTTGTACCACAAAGGGGAGGGAATCCCGAAGGTGGAGATTCTGCTTCTGCCCCAGAGAGTTAACCCAGTGACCCAGAGCAGGAATTTCTCAACCGTCATGTGAAAGATTGGTTGAAGTGTGTGTCCCTGCTCATTGAGGATAGCAAATGACTAGCATCTTGAAATATACCTGTAACTGTCTAGGAAGCTAATGCAGAGCTCTGAACTCTGATATTTTGTGCTCACTTGTCACTGCACAAAGCTTTAGGATTACCTTCAAGAAATAGCTCTTGGTAGAATGCTTGATGGTCTTTCCTGGAAGTGATCTAGAAATGGATGGTCAATAAAAAGTTTGTACCAGAGAGGAGCAGTTGCAGCTTCTTGGCCAGGTCTGAGTCAGAATGCTACGGGCCATTGATACCCAAATATTTAGGAACTTTGATAGATTTAATAAGCTATTCCTGGAGCTGAAACACTTATGGTGATTTGATACATTGTATACTTTGCATAAACAATACAAGACAAGTAAGAAAACAGAAGTAAACAATGGCCAGAGCATAAAATCTCAAGTGCCCTTGTAAATAACATAGTTAGTAGATTTAGAAAAAGTAAGGAGTAGTGTGATAAGCCTGCAGCTTTGCTTACTAGCATACTTTGCCTCTTATAGACAGTTCATAATCTGTACCAGGATTGGTTACGATTTATGATTGGTTTAATAATTTTTGTATCAGTCATAAAGTATGTGATATGCTTAATACTATTGATTTGTAGTTATGTACATTCGATATTTGGTATACAATGGGTATGCCAGTAAAAAATCTCTGAGTCTGGAGTTGAACTGATTTCTTGGATTCCCGAGAAGTATATGAAGTTTTTTTTTTCCTAAGGACTGGACAAGATGTTCTGGATAAACTAAATGGAAAATGGCATGGAGGCTTTCCCAATATATGCCAGATTAGCCAAGCAGTCTGATATCCTGCCTTTATCAGTGGGCAGAATCAGCTGTTTCAGAGGTATGTGCAAGAAACTCTGCAGTAGGAAGTGATAGAATAATCCAATTCAACACCACAAAGAAAGTTTCTTCCTAAACTTTCTTCATTTAGAAGCTGGCTTATTTCCTGAAACAATCTTTTCAGTCTTGCTGTTTTTACTTTGGACGTTATTGCCAACGTCCTGTTACTTTTTATTCCCACTGTTCCTTTTTAGCAATGTGTTCTGTGGGAATGAATTCCACAAATGGAACCATTGTATCAAAAGACAGGGGAACTCACTCAGTAGTTGGCATAGATGCTACTCTAGCTCATTTCTCTAAATGTGGCCCCTTGTCAGCAAGCACAATTTGCATCCAGTTAGGTTTGTGTTACAGCCAATTTACTTTCTTACAGTTCTTGGTCTTTCTCAAACACTAGGAAAGTAGTGGAGGCTGTAGCGTCTGGGTTAGATGAAAAGCAGATGAATGCTCCCAAGAGAAATAGCATCATTGGCAAAGCTGTGAGTGCAGGGAAAGCAATCAGTAGCAGAAGGAAATTGATGTGATCCTTATCAGTTTCATTGCCTCCAACAAGGTTCTGGATAGCTGTTGTGAAAACTGACAACTAGTCAGTTTTCATATCCCTAGGTTGAGAAAGTTCTGAGCTGTGAGGTGTTGGAGTCTGCAGTCTGCAGTCTTAGCAAGACAGTACTGCTTCAGTCCTCTCTTGGAAATCTTTATGTATGACTAAAAGGGACAAGTACTTAATGTCTTGTAATAAAGACCTAAGATCTGCACTTAGTGGTGGTGGTTTTGGTTTCTTCTCCACTTCCTTCCTACCCCATCGCACCACAGAAAAAAGTGGCCAGGAGAAAATCCCTACTTGCCAGTAGAATTTTCTGAGCCATGGTGGAATGGATCTTTAGCAAAGGAATCTTAAAGAGATGGATGACTGAATCATCCAGTGGATGTCTGGGTTGGAAGGGGAAAGAGAGAATAGAATTTATTGTAAGTTGTGAAGAGTAAAAGTATTCGGTGCACAAGGGTGGAATCTTGGTGAGAGCTGCTTGAGGTCCAAATTCAATACAGGGCACTAGAAATGCACATAACTGGAAAAGACTTTCTAATACAGAGATGACTCCATCACTCAGTAATTTAGTCCCTTGTGCACAGTTAGGCTATGTTAACATACAGCAGTTTAAATGATTAACCAATAAGTCTAGGCCTATTGGTTAATCCAGACTACACATAACCCCTTTCTCCCTCCTCCCCCTCACTGCCTCTGATACTGTATCAGAGGCAGCAAGGGGGGAGGTGGGAGCCAGTTTTAAGCCAGCTCCCCATGAACACCAGATCCTGCGCAGCCACCTCCCTCCTGCCCTGTTGCTTCTGATAGAGAAGCAGCAGCATGGAGGGTGAGGGGGACAGGCAGAAGCTAGTAGCTGTAGGAGGCAGCTTTCAAGCCAGCTCCCCACGCTTATTGGCAGCTTTTAAGCCAGCTGCCCCTCCCTGCACTGCTGCCCGTCTATTAGAGGCAGCAGGGCAGGGGGCAGGGAAGGAGGAGAGGAAAGCCCAGAGCCGATACGCATGGGGAACCAACTTTTAAGTCAGCTCTCTGTATGTGCTCGCTCCGCAGAGCTGCCCCCCTTAAAAGCTGGCCCCCCAAGAACTCTGGCTCCACCGAGCTGCCAACTGTCCCTCTCCCCCCACTGCTGCCTCTGTATCAGCTAAGGCACCAGTGCGGGGGCGGGGGGCAGGTGGGCTGCCAGAGCAGCCTCTGCCCATGCGGAGCTCAGCCCCTCCATGGACAGGGCCTGCTGCCACTCTGCACCATTGCTTATGTATCAGAGGCAGCAGCGTGAGATGGCAGGCAGAAGCCGGTCTGCACATGGAGCTAATTTATAAACCAGCTGCCCTTGCAGACCAGTTACAGGGGCAGCAGCATGGAGTCACAAGGGGTTCCCCAGGAATGGGGCTGTGGTGTGCTGGCTGCTGACCCCACCCTCAGGGATTATTTTAGTAACTGTGTAACTGCTAAAAATTGTTACGGTTACACGATTACTAAAATACATAATGGATAACTTTTCTATTGCACAACCGATTCTGAGGAAATGAACAGTGCTGGTCAATTTTTGTTTGTATTTAACAGCATGATTTGGCTCTGTCATGTAGTCCATAGCAGATTCTAATTCTTCCTTGTTGTCTGCTGTGGTCTGTTACAAGTCCCAATGCTGGAGGTTTGCTGTCACTGGCTTGTTCTTCTGTCTTCACATTAGTAAGATTGCAGCTGCAGCAGCTTTTAAATAAAATGTGTCCACAGTTCACTCAAAATGGCTGAAACTCAGACTAAAGAAAATGCTTCCTTGTGCAGAACTACTCAGGAGACTTCTGGGATAGCTTTACCTAAGCTTTGCCTGCTGCTACAGCAGACCATCCCAGCACATCTGCAGCCACCTCAGGCAAGCTGTGAAGCAAAAGGAGGCTCCAATTAAAAAGACTGAACACTGACAGCACAGAGTAAGTTTGGTGCATAGCCTCAGGCAGACCCAGAGCTTTCATCTCTGACCTCATGAAAGCCTTTCATAGAGCTTTCTCAGGGTGGGCTCTTTCCAGCTGCTCTCATTTCCAGACAAACTCATCAACTCATGTGTCCACAGTTCTCCATCCAATGGCCTCAGCTTTCCGAACTGGCTCCTGCATTCAGTACTTCATGCACCTGCCTTCACGGTCTGTCCTCCCTCCAGCTCCCCCAGCCCCTTCCTTTTCTGTTACTCATAAAACTGCCTTAGTTTCCTTTATTCCACATTTTGCTTCTAGTGCCTTTGACTTCAAGTCATACGTCTTCCCTGCCTATTATTTCTCTATCCAGGCTTAAGAACATAACACAACACACAATAAACCCGTGGAATTCTTTGCCAGAGGATGTTGTGAAGGCCAAGATTACAACAGGTTCAAAAAAAAAAATCTAGATATATTCATGGAGGATAGGTCCATCGATAGGATGCACAGGGGTGATTTCCTTAGCCTTCCTTTTCTAGTAACAAGGAATGGGTGACAGGGGATTGATCACTTGATGATTTTCTATTCCCTCCTTCTGGGGTACCTGGCATTGGTGGCTGTCAGTAAATAAGATACTGGGCTAGACGGATCTTTGTTGTGACCCAGTATGGCCGTTCATATCCCGTTGCTTGAGAGAAGGCTATAGGCCTTCTTAGGAATTCTCAGAAAAATGTAAAGTAGGAAGCCAGTCTATAGTACTAAATGAAAAGGCCCAAGACATTTCCCTCTTTACCTAGAAAATACCCCATTGTGTTAAGAATATATAGTATAGAGAAATGATGCAGTGTTTGTGTTGTGGTTGTGTAATGTAGGGATATAAGTAGCCAGCTAATCACTTCCCCCATCCCCACTGCTTCTGTATCAGAGGCAGCAAGGCGGGGGAAGCAGGAGCAGCTGCCGCAAAGCAGCCTCTGCCCGCAGTGGGCCCAGCCCCTGTGGACAGAGGATCCCATCCCTTGGAGCAACCCCCGGTCCGTGGAGGGTCCCAGGTGGGACCCACCCGGGGAAAGGGGCTGCTGGACCTGGCACAAGCCGGGACTGAGCAAGCTCGGCTCATGCCAGGTCTGGGTGGCTCTTACTACATTTAAAATGCAGAGGTGCACTGGTCCGGGACCCTGCATGAGCTAGGACTGCTCCAGGCTACTCCTGCTGCAGCTCTGCAGTTTCTGCTCCAGGCTACTCCTGCTGCAGCTCTGCAGTTTAAATGTATTAGGAGCCAGGTGCACAGGCTCCTGGACCTGGCATGAGCCGGGACAGAGTGCCTTCCCTTATCGACTGATACTCTAGTTACAAATTGGGACTCTACCCTGTTGCACTAGTCACAGCACAAATGTATAGACTGCTTACACTACCAAGTATTGTTGATTAAAATGAAAGCTCACAGAGCTACTCGTGATGCTACTCCCAGCAGCTGAGAAGAGAATCCCAGGATGTGCGGGGATCAGTTCTGCCTTCACACAACACTGCACGGAGGCATACATACCCACAGTGCATTGCTCACATTGTCGATGATGGTGTCTCAAGGGTGAACGTGATGCGTCGACAGAGGAAGCAACTGTGAAACTCCCCACCCCCCCACCCCCAGGTCAATTTTTTGTTCTGTCATTTTTTGGGGGTGTCAACCTAGGTTTTATTGATACAACTTGGTAATGTAGACATAGCCATAATGACAAGATAATACCTGCCTCTGAAACTTCCAATTGAAATAAAAAAAACAGAGAAGGATGTTCCTGGTCTATTTAGCTCTGAATTTGCTCATTTAATCCTTTTGGAGGCTCTTTTATGTAAATGTGCTCTGAAAAGGAATTACTTGGGGATCCTGTTCTTTGGTGCTTGGCTAAAGTTAGCCTTTGGCCTGAGAGAGAAATTGGCTCTTGCAGAACTGTGGATAAGGGGATGGAGCAACTTTAAACAGACCCCACCCAACCTTTGACCATGACTATCATAATTGAGTCTTACTGCACACAACCTGTCCACATGAGAACGGGTCAAACATTCCACATCAACTGCTAGCCATGGCAGGCTGATTCCTGGTTTCAGTGTTTTGGCATCTATCTTTGAATTTCTGTGGTCTTTCATGAGGCAACACAATAGCTCTTGAGGTCATCCACTGACTGCCCTTTGCCCTACATTTCAGATGTCTGATGGTTCAGCTAAATAAATGCAAGCTGCTTGCACTACCTTTCCAGGGAAAGGGAAGGTGAGGAAAGAATTAGTTGAGTGCCTGTCTGAGACACCTTTAAGGAGTGTCAGAGTTGCTTGCTTTGGTATGTGTAGAATATTTCAGAGATGAACACATGGCAAGTACTTGTCTGAAATTCCTGTTTCATGTAAACCAGTCTGCTTTTGTTTGCTCTTTCCAGCTCTGTACTTTCAAGGAAGAATGATTTTTTTCATTGGAAAACAGAGGATGGTGAGTGTGTCAATACTGCCCAAAACAAAAGTGCAGTATATAGCAGTGAAGACATGGCTTCTTGGTGTCGGGGACTCGAACCCGGACGGCCTCCGTTCGTTGTCTGACCGCAAAGAGACAGGCAACACCAGCAAGATCCAATCACAAGCTCTTTATTGAATAGTGCGCACTACAATAGAGAGCAGCCCGTCTCCAAAGTGAACCAGCCCCGATTTCATTTACAGGTAGGCTTATATAGACAGTTCCGTCGTGTCATAGACTATTCGCCCAAGCAACCAACCCCCCTTTATCAGTTAGAAACCTCTAATACCCATGCATACCTGGCCAACTATACATCATGGCCTTAAGCAATTCATAATGCATCAGCAATTTCTTATCAGCCCAAAAGACAGGTACTGGGCAATAAGGAGACAGTTTATGGCCAAAGGAGAACATAAACAGGGAGTTTGGAACAAACGGGGAGAGCAGAAACAGGGAGTCTTCTTATTAGTTCTCAAAACAAACTGTTCCTCATCACAGCAGGTACAAAAATGCAGCTTCTTGCTTATCTCATTTTGCCAACTTGAGCAAGTGTGTAGGGTGCGTCCCTGCTTGAACCTATCTCCAGTTCTGCCCAGGGACTACCCAGAAACCTTTGTTACATTTGCTTTAGCATAACCGCACTAGGCCTATTTTTCTAGGGCCTAACATTGGGTTAACTGCTCAAGTTGAAGCCTAAAGAGGAGCCTGGGGTTGAACTCAAAACAGAGTTGCTTGTTTCTTCTCTGCTTTTTATCTTAACAGGTTAAGAACACACTTGTGTGTGTTTTTTTGTTTTGTTTGTTTGCACTGTTGACATACCATGAGCCATCTGCTAAAGTGGAAGTGGGATGAAGAACTCCTGTTTCCTTGAGCATAGGAGCTTTCAGGGCATAGGAGCTTTCCAGCCATTCATTTCATAGCTCTTTTAAAGGGGGGCATGTTTCATAGTTGGGGGAGGACTGAGGCTGTAATTTGTGCAGTGAATTGAGAGCTGAGCTGGAATAGTGTAAAATCCAGTCTATAGGTTGTCTCTTAAAAGTAGTTCCTCCTGCCACAGGCTTTTAGAGGTGTGAAGAATGGTTCTAGTGAATTACAAGAACCAACAAATGTGTATCCCTGCACTGCCAGATCTCCCGTCTCTGTCCAGTGCTGTAACAAAGAGAACTAATTTGTGCTGGCATGGCCATACCTTCTTCAAAAATAAACCCAAAGCAAGGTCCAACATTTTCTGCCTTTGCTGAGAGTGACTTGGAAAAATGATTAGTTGTTTAAAGCAGTACATTGTAGTATCTCTTATGTCTTAAAACAGTGGCTTTTCCTTGATCTCTTAGCAAACGGATTCTTTCTCAAGATGATCATGATTACCGTGAATGTCCATTGGACTCAGTACCTTCCAGTCCTGAGGAATGTGGAATTCCATGAGGCTCTTGCAGATCTTGCTTATGTAACCCACACACCTAGGCTTCGTCTAGACTGGCATGATTTTCCGCAATTGCTTTTAACGGAAAAGTTTTCCCTTAAAAGCATTTTCAGAAAAGAGTGTCTAGATTGGCACGGACGCTTTTCCGCAAAAGCACTTTTTGCGGAAAAGCGTCCGTGCCAATCTAGATGCGTTTTTGCGCAAAAAAGCCCCGATCGCCATTTTCGTGATCGGGGCTTTTTTGCACAAAACAAACCTGAGCTGTCTACACTGGCCCTTTTGCATACGTGCTATGTAAACTGGGGTAGCCTTTCCTAACTGCATGATTATGAAGTCACAGTTTAGTACTCTGAGGGTAGCAACATCTTGGCACAACCATGAAATAGACCAATAAAGGGTGTGGGTAATTGTTGTTTTTGGGGTTTTTTTTAAACAAAACTACCCCCCCCCCCCATGCTTAAGCTGTGCTTTACTTTAGCTTCCCTTTCTAAAGAGGCTGTATTTTGGGGGTATTTAACAAGTGTTTTGGTCTATGATTAGTTATTCTGATGTATCATTAACTGGTTTAATAAAAAAATTTCTGTGTTGCTGTGGAATTGCATCATCTAAGTTAAACATCTCTGTGTGGCTTATAACTGCAGACAGGGTTGTGTACTTCTGTGGTTATCTCACAGCTGTCCCAGGGTGCTCTTCACAGATGTCTGTCACCAGTTGGGCTCAGTGAATGCTGCCCAAGTTGTTGTGGCATTGTGTGATAAAATGCACTGAATGTACGCAAGCTCTGAATTTTGCACACTCTTTTCTTGACTGTTATCTTCTGAAACCTCATTCCAAATATGTTGTAAAACAGCTAATGTGAATATTATTTTGAATACTTCTCATGTCCTTCCCTCCCATTCCCCTGCCCATATCTCAGTTATCTTCGGCAAGGGTTGGAGAGAGAAGAGCCACTAAAGCTATGTGTACACTTGCAGAGTTTTTGTGCTGATAGTTTCACTGAGGAGGTGATAGTGAATCAGTAAAAGAAAAGCAATGGTTTGTGTACTTACTTGCTTACACAAGTGTTTCTGTGTGTTTACATTTGCAGCACTTCAGTTTTCCATGAGAGCAGTGCCCTGAGGGCAGCTATCCCACAGTGCAACTCTCCCCATTTTGACAATAGGTCTTGTGGGAAGGTGGGGTCTGATCAGTCCCTGCACAGTTCCTGCTCTACAATCACTGATCAGCATCAGTAGCTCAGCATTGCTCCAAGCAGGGGAGCGTTGGCTCCCTGGAACAGCCATTATTACCTGACTAGATAAGTGATAGCTTTCCAAGAAAATAGGAAGGGAAGCTTGAGTGCCCTGGGACTTCTTGTGGAGGGGGCAGACACCTGTTTATCTGGTGTCCGAGCAGGTGAGCTGCTGGCCAGAGTGGTCACCTAGGCACTTTAGGATAACCTCCGGAGGCTAAAAACAGTGGAAACAGGAAGTGTCTTCACTTGCACATCAGAGCAAAAGCATCACTGGTTAGAGCTGTACATCTCTTGTGGAGGTGGGGTTTTGGGTTATTTTTCCAGTGAAACTCAGAAGTTTCACTGCAAAAAGTCATTGACAAGTGTAGATGCTCCTACAGTTTTTGCAAAAAAAGTCGGCCCGTAGGTGGCTGAATCGGGAAGTTCCTCCCGCTTTTGCAGAGTTAAGATCCAGTGAGAGCTGGAACTTGTCTCAGTCCCATCTTTCAAGCAGGAGGAAAACTGCAGTGTGGGAGGAACGCAGTTGGCTGCTCATGGGGATGTTTGGCAATGACCAGCCCTAGTGGGAATGAATTTTACTTGCTGGTGACAGAAAAATGTTAGGAGTAATTTGCCTTGTACAGAGAATGGCAAGAAAATAATGCACATTGTAGAGCAAGTATGCTCCCTTATGTCAAGGAAATAGTCTGCAGCACCTTCCAGAATATCTTATAACACCTTCTGAAATACCTGAATATTTCCACAATTCTCTCATGGGATGGGAGATATTGATTGAGTTACTTGCACAATATTGCCCAAGAAATCAATGGCAAAACTAGGTCCCCTGACTTTCCTCTTGTGGTTTGGTTGCAAGTCCACTGAACATGCTTTCAGGTTGCATACAGAAGGTGCTAAAGAAGAGACTGAACAGATAGACATCTGTTGACCTACACATTCCACTTGGAAACTGGCAAGGTGGTGATAAAGGAGAATGACCAGATCCCTCATTTACATTAAGGTAGAATGGCGAAGTTATAGGTAAAGTTGCTCTTATACGAATAATGTTAACAAGGAAAAAGAATAAACAGAGATGCTAAATGTTGTGCTCCTGAAATACATACCAGTGCCACCCACGCTTGTATCTATAAGCTCATCCTGATTGCTTTCTGCCTCTGGACATTCCTGTCTTCTAACATAACTTTCAGAGCCTGTGAAAGTCCTTGCATGTCAAATACCATGATGTTCGGAGGGAGGAATTTCTCCCAGGAGACAGATTTAATCTGCTGTATCTAAACTGTTGCCATTGGACAAATGCTTGATAATGACTGGCCTTGAGGAGGAAGGGGTTCTGCTGAGCTATTTTTCTATTTATAACTTCGGGGATGCAATTGTGAATATTCTTTGAGGTCTTATTGCTGCACCGTCTATCAGATAACAAGCTCTAGCTCATTAAATTATGTAAATGAAGCCATTGTCTTCTGTCACCATTCAAAAAGAGAAAATGAAGCCCAAAGAAGGTTATGGATGCTTGTACCAGCCCATCCACTTAAGCGTGGGAAGGGAGGTGAAAGGGCAGTGAATATAAGTCTTCCAAATTGTGCTTTTCTTAATCAACTTATCTGCAATCCACATGCTTCACCATGGTGATAGTGATCTCTGCCTTGAGACTGGTGTTTGCAAATTTACCTTTTGGGCTGAAATGTCTTTTCAGACATGAATAGTTTGGCTTTTGCACTTACTGGCAATTCCTTCAGGAAAACAGTTAAGGCTTCAGACGAAGCCTCAACGTCCTGGTTAGTTTTCAGGCACGACAGACAATTAAAATCAAGAGTGGGTCCCTTCTGGACTAGGTGCTGTACAAACTAGGGATGTAATAGTATAGTCGATTAACCAATAAGTTCCCTATAACCAATAAGCTTATAGGTTAATGCTATAGACTACATGCATTTCCCCTCCCCCTCACACCTCTTGTCAGTAATTTTTTAGCAGGCTGGACCTACCTCCACTGTGGCTCTGCATTAAAAATGTATTAGGAGCCAGGCGGGCAGGTAACCCAGCTCAGTTCTGGCTCATGCCGGGTCTGGGAGCTGAAACCCTTTTCCCCTCCCAGACAAGGGCTACCCTGGGACTATAGAATTGTCGACTAGCCAATAAGAACTTCATGAGGTTAATCGACTATTCAATTAACCAATATTTAACATCCCCAGTACAAGCACACTGTAGTAGATAGTCCCTGCTCCAAAGAACTTACAGTAAAATAGACAAGACATTGCAGTGTGGGGGAAGAATATCACACAAGCAGAGCGAACAGTGTGTAATGGCATGGCAGAGAATGTCATACTAGTTCCATGACTTTTTTGGGATGAGGTTTAGTTCAGAGTGATAAGCTGAAGGAGAGAAGGGTGAGGGGGTAGGGGAGCAGTGAGGTTGAAGTGAAGAGTGTATAGTGAGAAAGTTGGAACAAAGAGCCAATTAGCACAGGGCAGAGGTAGTTTGGTCAATTGTAGAAAGTTCTCTGGTAGTCCTAAAGTTCCTCTTTTGGCCACGTCTGCAGTTGCTGGTTCTTTTCTGCAGGATTTTCTCCAAGGCTATGTGGCTGGAGAGAATGGAGATACCTCTGGATCTTGGTCCCCCATGGAATGGGTTGGAGACAGTGTTTCCTATAAGCTAATTTGTGGTCTTCAGCCTTTTTAAGCATGAGATCACTTTTTGAATTTAAGTGCAATTCAGGATCTACTGCAAACCCAAACACCCTTGCCCCTCCTCCTTCCCACCTCTTCTCAGAGGTCCTGGCCCTGCCCACTCCATCCTCTTGCCCTCCCCCATCCTCACTCACTTTTATCAGGCTTGGGGCAGAGGGCTGGAGTGCGGAGAGGGATGTGGACTATCATCTTGTCCTAAAGGATTTGGAGTGTGGGAGGGATTCTGAGCTGAGCCTGGGGCAGGGAGTTGAGGTGCAGGAGGGGCTTCAGGGTGCAGGCTCTGGGAGGGAGTTTGAGTGCAGGGGGACTCGGGACTAAGGGTTTTGCGGTGCAGGAGAGGCTCAGGACTGGGGCCAAGTTTCAGAATGCAGGCTCCATCTGAGCACTGCTTACCTGTGTTGGCTTCTGGGTGGTGATGCAGGGAACTAAGGCAGGCTTATCCCTACTCTGGCCTTGCACCACTCCCAAAAGCAGCCAGCAAACTCTCTCCATCCCTGCCCCCCAACTCTGTGGAGATAGGGTACAGGAGAGGAGGGGCACCCTAGCATGTGTACCCCCCCTTCTTCCTGTGCCCTGCACAGCAAGCAAGAGGCTCCTGGGGTGAGGGGCAGCTCCAAAGCAGAGGACAGGAGTAGCACGGCAGTGCTGAGAGGGGCAGATGAAGAGCCAGCACTTGACAACCTCCTGGCTAAACCTGTCAGGATCATCTGTCAAAGGTTCCAAGATCTACAAATAGATCCTGATCTACTGGTTGGTGACCAGTGCTGTAAGCCGAGTGCTTTGGCGGCCACTCAGGAGAGATTCAACAGCTGTCCAGCTGTATAGCAGAGTGCCCAAAGTGCCCACACCTGGCAGCATGTGTTTCTGTTGGTGGTGCACATCCACATAAGCCTTGGTGCACAATATTTATTCCACACAGATGAAAAAAATTAGAGGGAACATTGAGTGGAAGGAGTCTAAAATACAACCTACCTCAATTGCAGTGGATGCTCCTGCTATTTTAGAGATGAAGGGAAGGGAGGAAAAATGTTTCACCTGAAGATTTAAGCCTTTTCCATGTAGCAGGACAGATGCATATGGTGGCCAGATGATGTTAAGGAATGGAATGGAGGCCCGTGCTAATGAGCAGGAAAGCAAAGTCCATGAGTGAAGCTGCAATGAATCCCTGAAAGATTTGAAAAACCAAAGGCTACTCTTGGATCCTAGCACAGACTAGTGAGCTAGTGGGGTTAGAAATGGGGATGTTGCAGTAATACTGTTTTCTGCATGTGAGCAGCATTCTGCATGTGCTGAAGTCTGCTTTGCTCATCAGGAACCTTACCTTTAAAAGTGAACTGCAGGCCTAAAAATGAACCACAGATTTCCTGGTTAGAAGGAAAAGCCAGAACAAAATAAATATTAACATAAGAACGGCCATACTGGGTCAGATCAAAAATCCATCTAGCCCAGTATCCTGCCTTCCAATGGTGGCCAATGCCAGGTGCCCCAGAAAGAATGAACAGAACAGATAATAGAGTGATCTCTCTCCCCTGTCACTCATTCTCCGCTTCTGACAAACAGAAGCTAGGGACACCATTCCTACCCATCCTGGCTAATAGCCACTGATGGATCTATTCTCCATGAATTTATCTAGTTCTTTTTTGAACAGTGCTGCCCCAGCCTCAGTGAAATCTTTTGGAAAAATAAGACTAGATGTAGCATCAGTAATCCAGAGCATGGTGTGTAAAGATGGCCATTTGCAGCCCTCAATGTCATTTTCTGACCATCAGGGTGCTGCTCAGTCACCCAGCCAAATGTACTGATTTGTATTTCAGAAATCGCCTGAGGCTTGCAGTCAGGATCAGGAACCCATTGTGCTATAGAAACAAAGCATGACAGTCCCTGCCTGGATGAACTCAGAATCTAGTTTTGTACTAAGATTTCTGTGCTTCAGACTGTTCACCTAGTGTTCTGCTTCAGCTGGTCACAAGGTTAAATGATGAACATCAATCCATATTTGCAGTTTTGTAATAACTTCATTTTTATTTAGGTAGGTAGTGGTCACACATGAAACCTATTAGAAACCCTGAAAGACTAAGCTGTCACTACAAAACTCTTAGAGTTTACCAATAATAGAAATTGGACATGGGGAAGGGAGAGTAGAGGAGAAGATCTAGGAGGACGAAATGGCCAACATCAGAGGAAGGATATTCCAATGGCTTGTGTGCTTGTTTGGGACTTGGGAAGCCAAACTTCAGGTCATTGATCAGCCGCAGATGTCGTGTGACCTTGAGTAAAGTCATTTTAGTCTTTGTTGAACAGGGATAATACAACACTGTCCCTGCTAAGGATAAATACAGCAAACATTATGACATGGTCAGGTGCTATAGTAAGGGAGATCATATAATTGTCTAGGAGATAAGGATTTCACCCTACTGCCCAGAATCCTCAGATGGCTTTGTTGCTTTTGTTCTGTACTTTAGATCCTCAAAACTGATTATCATGACCACATGGTATCTTTACAAACATCTGGTCAGATTAAACTGATTTACAGAACAAATGCAAACTAATCTCCTTTCATTGATGGCCACCATTTATTTCCATTGGCCCAAGTTGTTGGAAGATGCAGCCCAACAATTCTTGATGCCTTCTAGTCAGTTACCCAATTTCCCATGCTGCTGCTAATCCTGCTTTCCTGCCTTTTCTGCAAGCATGCCCTTTCTTTTCTTTAAAGGTACAGTGCTGTATATTCACTTAGCAAGTAGTTCTTGAGACAGACTGTCAAATATTGGAGGCATCGCAGTCCATTTTTTTAGGGACTTAAAGGTGAGAACTTCCAAGAGCTGGAAGGAACAAACAGAAAGCTTTAACATAAGCAAATCTGATGAAATCTGTGGGTGTGCTGTGAAGGGAAGCCATACTATTTTAGGATTTCTGCAGTATTTACTGTTTTTAATTGTACAGAATTCAGACTGATTTAATCTTCAGCACTTGTTGCACAGCCTTCCCTATGAGTCAAATACCAGAATAATGGGCACATTACTCATACACGAATTCAATTTTGTCTACCTAGTTAACCCCTTAGACTACCAGAAAAGTACTATTGCTGTTTCTGGTGACAGAGGTTTTGTTTACTCATTTTCCATTCACATTTAATGTTGATATCAAAAGTGAACTGGGACTGCTTAAATTAGATACAAATCTGAATCGGACACCCTGAACCAGACACAGCTGAGCTTTAGGTGAGTTCAGATTTGGATTTCCTCTAACTGGAATGCAGTCATCGGGTATAACAATCTAAGTAAGATGTTACCTCACTTGGGAGCAGAACTACGCTGTTTGCTCACTCATTTTTGCAACTTCACCTCCATTTTTTATTCCCTACTTACCATGAGGAGTGTCTCCTTTTAGCCACTCATTTTCCAGAACTAGATTTTCCTGTTTTACCAACTGAGGCAGATTGAAATTCTTCTTACCTTGTCACCTTTGGTATTGTGACCATATTTTCCGAATCAAAATTAGGGACACATTAACCATGCTCCTGGAGGTAGTACTCCTGGGGGCAAGATGGACACATGACCAGAAGTAACGGGTGTCATGTGACCCCTCTTCCCAGTGTCCTCCTACCTATAGGGATGAGTTTGGCTCTCAAAGGACACCTTCCCCCCATGCAACTATCCTGCAATTGCATTAACCCAATTTGCATTGCATTAACTCGGGGAGAGAGGCTGAGGAAAGTGTTCCCTCTAAGATTGTCCTCCCATGAGCAGAGTGAATTTTTGTCTTGTGTACCAGCACTGAGTTCATGTGCGCTTGTTCGCATGTGTGCCACTGTGGCACCCAGTTATTAATAAATACCTTATAAACCTCCCTTTTCCCTCTGCTACCATGTCTCCTCCTCTCTCTTCCCCTCGCCCTATATGCTTCCTTGGTGTCTGATGCCCCCCACCCTCCTCTGCTGTCCTGATTCCTGCCCTTCTCACTTCCCTCAGCTCTCCTGGTACCAGCCCTTCTCATCCCCCTTCTCAGGCCACTCCTCCTCTAGCCCCACTCTGATTGTCTGTCTGTAGCTACCCCTCCCCATCCTGTCTTAACACTTCCCTCTACCCACCTGCCCTGCCTCTCTCCTCTGTTACCCATCCCTTCCTTCCACAGGTCTGCTGTGCTGCTTCACCCCCAGAATCCCCTGGCCACTTGCACCTTCCCTTACCCCTGCACCTTCGTGGTGCGCCCCCCCTTCCCTTACTACCCTTGCCCTCTTTTTCCCTGGTGCCCACCCCCTCACCACCCTTTGCCCCAGTTCTCCTCATGCCCCTCTGTGCCCTCACACATGACTTGCTCCATCCCCTGCCTTCCTCATGCCCACCCTTCCTTTCAACACCTCTTCTCTGGGCACCCACTCTTCTCTTCCTTCCTCTTTCCCCCATTGTACCTCCCCTTTCCTCTCCCAGCATCACCCGGACCCCTCCCTTCTCTCACCCCCACTGACACCTCCCCTTCTCTCTCCCACCCTTTTCCTCATTGTCTCCTCTTGGCCCCCTGGTATTTGTTTCTCTTCCACCTGTGGTGACTTCCCCTTTCTTCTCCTGCCGTGCCCCCCTCACCTCAGCACAAGCCCCTTCCTCTCCCAGCCCCCCTTCCCTTTAGTTCTCCCTCTCCCCCTTTCTTTACCTTCTGCCTGCCTGTTTGTGTGGCTGGAGCCTGTGGTTGGGCCCCAGAAGTCCCCGCAGCCCCAGCTTCTCCTGGGGCAGGACTGCTTGCCAGGACTGGAGTCAAGAAGCCTCCACGCAAGGCCCGTTGTGGTGCGTTTGTCCCAGCTGGAACACTCCTTGTGCGGCTGCCGCTTGATTCCTGCTAGAGCTGGGGCTGCCGGGGGGGACCCGCACTGTGGCACTAAAAATAGCACTGCGGGTGGCCCCGGCTTCAGCTGGAGTCAAGTGGTAGCTGCGTTCCAGAAGGGGCAGCCTCATGGGGATGAGCCTCACGTGGCTTCTGCTTGACTCCAGCTGGAGCCAGGGCTGCCTGCTGGGGACCCCAACTGCGGCACTAAAAATAGCTCCACAGGTGGCTCCCACTCCAATCCTGGCACCTGCCAAACAAAGTGCACCGTCCCCGCAGGACCCCAGCCAGGCTCTGTGCAGCTCTTGCTGGGCTTCAAGGTGGCCTGGTGGAGAAGTTGGATCAAGACCCTGTGAGGCAGAGGCAGTCCCACAGGGGGAGGTAGGGGAGAGAAAGAGGAAGTGGTTGTGTGCCACTGGAAGCTGGCCTGGCTGCCCTACGCTCCCTGCGGGGGGCGGGGCTGCTGCGCTGCGCTAGTGTCCCATCAGTAGTAAAATGTCTGGTGGGAAAATCCGGGACATTTCACTACTTGATGGGGCACTGGGACAGAGCATTTAAATTTGGGACAGTCCTGGAAAAAACAAGACATATGGTCTGCGTACCTTTGGCCTTCTTTCTGCTTAAGGCAATACCTTTTATTTGGAATATTCAAGAGCGATGTACAGTTATGGTTTCTTTTTTTTTTTTTTAAAGTTGGGCTTGTGCCCCCCCCCCCCCCTTTTTTTGGATGCCTTGTATACAAAGAGAAGGTCTGAAAATGTGTTTGCTTATTTGGCTTTTGCAAAATCCTCATCATTTCACTTGTTTTTAGTCATCTGAGCATAATTTTCTAGGCTAACTAGAAGTGTGGCTTTAAAAAAAGGTTTTGTCTAGTCTTGGAAGGGTCTATGAATAAGTGATGCGAGATCGGGAGAAAATTAAAGGATTAAAAAAAAAAAACAACTAAAGATGTGTTTTTTTTTTTTTTTTGTCACTGTCCAAAACAAGACAAAACACATCTTGCTTTTTTTTTTCGCTTCTCTTCAATGGCTGACAAAGATGTTTTTTCTCCAAAACAAAGCAGGTATGGACTAATGCAGCTACCCCTCTGAGGTGGTGTGTGCACTCGGCACATTTTTGTTGCCAAAAACTGCCTTTTAGTGACAAAACAGTGAGAGCATTTACACTGCAATGTGACTTTTGTTGGAGAAAATCACCCAGTTTTGAGATACACTTCCAGCCCTGAGAGAGAGACTTTTCTCTTCCCTTTGTTGTTTACAAAAAGTCAGTGTGGACTTTGCTGTTTCCTCAAGAGAAATGGTTTCTATCAGTATGCAGCAATACCTACCTGCCCTGATGTCTGTGTTCAGTGAACTCTGCTGCCCTGAAGGCATGTGCCCCTTTCAAAGTTCTAGGACAGTGGTCTTCAGCCTTTTTAACCACAAGATTACTTTTTCAATTTAAGTGCAATGTAAGATCTACCTCAGACCCAAATACCCTTGCTCCGCTTCCTTCTTGCCCCTTCTTTGAGGCCCTGCCCCTGCTCCACCCCTTCTCCGAGGCCTCACCCTGCTCACTCCATTCCTCTTCCTCCCCCTTCCTCCCACTTTCACCAGACTGGGGTAGGAGGTTGGGGTGCAGGTTCAGGTCTTAGCCTAGGAGTTTGGAGTGTGGGAGAAGCTCCAGGCTTAGCCCAGCGCAGGGGACTGGGGTCCAGGAAGGGTTTCAGGTGCAAGCTCTGGGAAGGAGTTTGGGTAGAGTTGCCAGATGGTTTCCAGATGAAAAAATACTGAACAAAAATATAAAAAGGAGAGGTGTTAAGCAAGGGGGGAACCCCTCCCCCCACAGCATGGCCCCTTTAAGAAATGTGTGAGGCTTTTTGGTCCTAACAGGCTGCCAGTGGCTGCCTGCCATCTTGCCTCTCTGTATGGGGCCGGACAGCTCCCCTGCGAAACCCGGTAAGCACTAGGGTTGCCAGGCTACCTCCATATTGAGCTGGACAGCCCAGGATTTTCGCCTCCTGGCTGGGAAAAAAATCAGAAAGTGCTGGCATTTTAGGTGTTTAGTATTTTTTTGAATTTTTTAATCGGACAGGAAGCGAAAATACTGAACAATCTGGTTCAATACCGGACACCTGGCTACCCTAAGTTTGGGTGCAGGAGGACTCACATCTGGAGCAGGAGGTTGGGTGTAGGAGGAGGTTCAGGGCTGGGAGAGGAGTTCAGGAAGCAGGCTCTGGCTGGGCACTGTTTAACTGAGACTGCTGCTGGGTGGTGGAGCAGTGGAGTTAAGGCAGGCTTACTTCTGCCCTGGCCTTGCACCACTCCTGAAAGCCACATGGTTCCATGTGCTGCCCCTCATCCACAGGCACTAAGCCCACAGCTTCTACTGGCCATAGTTCCCCATTATTGATCAATGGGAGCTGCAGGAGTGGTGTCTGCAGGCAAGGACGTCATGTGGAGACCCCATTGCTGGACCAAAAAACCCCACTTTGTAAGCAGTAAAAGATGTAACAACCTCCCCCTCCCCACATACACATATATGTTGGGTCGGAGTGAGTATGTGAGAGAGAGAGAATGACAGACACACTAGTATGTGCGAGTAACAGAGATTTGCATTGTCCAGCTCCCTCCATCCCCTACCTTTTGTGTGGAGATACGGTACAGAAGTGGGGGGGGACGACAGTCTGACATCAGTGCCCCCACCTCTCCCTCCCAAACCCTGCATAGCAAACAGGAGGTTCCCAGGGGGTGGGGGCAGCTGCAAGGCAGAGGGCAGGAGCAGCATGACAGTGGGTGGAGGTGCAACGGACGTGCCAGAGCTTGATAGCATCCTGGCCAAATCAGTCAGGATCTCCTGTCTGAGGCTCCAAGATCTACTGGTAGATCCTGATCTACTGGTTGGTAACCACTGCTTTAGGAAGTATCTGACAGCTGAGTGAGCCACTCTGTCTAGGGAACAAAGAATAAATCACTGGAATGCTCCTGTTCTGCCTTGCTAAGAACACAGCAGCAGGCAGACTGCTGGAGAGACTGCTGTCCCTCTTTGACATTCCTCAGCACAGGGAGCTCATAGAGCTAAGAAGGAATCCCAAGAAGTGCAGGGATCAACTTTGCCTTCCCATAACATCGCACTGTGGGATGATTACCCGCATTACTTTGCCCTATCTGTTGACTGGATGCTCTCAATGTGTCCATGAAATGTTGACGATGGGATTTTTGCATGTCAACCACACTTTAGTTGCTAAACCTTCCCAATGTAGATATGGCCTGAAACTCTCTCAAATGTTAGTCACTGGAGCAAAATAAGCAGAAACACATTTTTTTTTAAAGTCTAAATATTTCCCTCCTTAGTTTCTCATTTTTGCTCATTTGGCTTTTGCAAAATCCTCATCATTTCACTTGTTTTTAGTCATCCTAGCATCATTTTCCAGGCTAACTAGGCTAATGGAGTACTAATTGTCCCATACAAATTTACACAAGTGAACTTAGATTACTTTCAAGTCTTGAGGATGGAAGCCAAATGCAATTCAAATTGGGTTGCTTGTATAATATGCAGATCATCTGTGTGCACCATAATTAACCAATAGAAGAAGCTCCTTGTTTCCTCACTTCTAATCAACAGTTTACCAGAGTAGGAGGGTTAGGCAGTGATTAGGTTTCTGGCCAAGACAAGCAAGCCTGGCTTCAAGTTCCAGTTCCACCAGACTTGTTGTGTGACCTTGGGCAAGTCATTTAATCTCTCATCTGTGAAATGGGGATACTAGCACCATTCTTCTGCACTAGAGTGATGTGAGGATAACACATGAAAGATTGAGAGCGCCTTGGATATGATGATATTGAGGGCAATGTAAGTACTATAGTTAGACCCAGTTTTTAAACATAGCTGCAAAAGTGAACTTTTATAATGTCAAATTCTAAGATGAAAAATAAAATGTCAAATGATTTTGCTAAAAATAATCCAGGCTACGTTTAGCCTTTTCCATTATAAGTATGTTGGAAGGAAAAATGCACAGATTCGGCTAACAAACTTGTTTGAGATATCTTGTGTCTAAGACTGGAAATGGATTCCAAATTCCTGCATAAAAGGGGGATGTTCCAATATTGTCTTCCCCTTCCACTTCCACAGCTTCTTCTGATGCCCAGAAGCAAAACCCATAATCTGGGCACTGTTTGAAATCATTTGTTGGATTAATTATATCTTGCCTTCCCCATTTATGTATAGGAGAACAAATAGTGTGACTGAGGAAGATAAGACTTAACTTTTCCATCAGAGAGGAAAGAACTTTAAATTGTACTACACATCTGTTTAACAGTGAGAGTATAGCCTGCTTTTCCAAGCTTGTCCTGAGTCTGTAAGTCACAGCTCTTACTTCAGAATTGTAATGCTAAGACGTGAGGGATTCAGTTGGAACTTCCATCTCTGTATGTAAAAAAAAAAAAAAAAGCATATTTGCAATTCTTTTCTGTCTGTCTCAGCAAAAGCTTTTGAAGTTTCCCATGGGCCATCTGCATTTCAAAGATCAGGTAATGCCATTTAGACTAGCTTTCCTCCCAAGATTGCTCACCAAATCAAGGTTCATGCTTTCAGCAGAATTTATGGATCCCCACTAAAATGCTTCATGAGGCTTCCTTCTTGTGCAATCTGAATGAAGCATCAGTTGGATTTTGCAGGTGATCGGGTTTCCCTAATCCATGTGGAAGGTTGGAGGGAGGGAAGTGGTAGGAAGAAGTTCCCAGTGTTTCTATTCTAGGCTCTGTTAGGTTATCAGAATTGTTCTGAATGGAAGTAGGTTTTGCTAGATTCCTTTCTTCCCTTTATCATATCAGAGAAAGGAATTCCTATCAAATGTGAAGGCTTGTGGCATTACTAGGTTCAATGCTGTGTTGATAGCATTAAACTACAGACAGTCCCCGAGTTACGCGGATCTGACTTACGTCGGATCCGCAGTTATGAACGGGGTTTGCTCCCCGTCTCCCTGGTCTGCTGGAGACCAGCAGACCAGGGAGACGGGGAGCAAAGCCTCTAAGGACGCCAACAGCGGGACAGCCGCGGTGCGTCTGGGCTGTCCGCTGCCCGCATGCTCCGCGGCTTTGCTCCCCCTCTGGAGACCAGCAGACCAGGGAGAGGGGGAGACCCCCTCTGGAGACCAGCAGACCAGGGAGACGGGGAGCAAAGCCACGGAGCACGCGGGCAGCGGACAGCCCAGACGCGCCACGGCTGTCCCGCTGCCGGCGTCCTCAGAGGCTTTGCTCCCCATCTCCCTGGTCTGCTGGAGACCAGCAGACCAGGGAGACGCGGAGCAAAGCCGCGGAGGACCCGGGTGGCGGGACCGCGGTGCGTCTCGGTCCGCCGCCCGGGTCTCCCTGGTCTGCTGGGGGAGGGAGGAGGGGCGCAGCTAGTACGCCCCCGCCCCCCCCCCCTCAGCAGACCAGGCTTTTCTCTGGACGCCTGTGGTAGAGCAGCTGGGTGCTGCTGGTTGGTCCCGCCGTGCCGCTCTGGGCGCTACTGGACCAACCCGGCAGCACCCCAGCTGCTCTGCCCCAGGCGTCCTGATTCAGCCACTGCTGGTCAGTTTCAGCAGCGGCTGAATGGACACCTGGGGCAGAGCAGCTGGGGTGCTGCTGGGTTGGTCCAGTAGCGCTCGAGGAGCGGCGCTACTGGAGCAATCCAGCAGCACCCCAGCTGCTCTGCCCCAGGCGTCCCCAAGTCAGCCGCTGCTGAAACTGACCAGCGCTGACTACAGGAAGCCTGAGGCAGAGTTGCTCTACCCCGGGCTTCCTGGAATCAGAGGCTGATCAGTTTCAGCAGCAGCTGACTTGGGGACGCCTGGGGTTCTTAAGTTGAATCTGCAAGTAAGTTGGAACTGGTGTCCAGATTCAGCCTGTTGAAACTGATCAGAGGCTGATTCCAGGAAGCCTGGGGCTTCCTGTAGTCAGCCGCTGGTCAGTTTCAGCAGCGGCTGAATCTGGACACCAGTTCCGACTTACATACAGATTCAACTTAAGAACAAACCTACAGTCCCTATCTTGTACGTAACCCGGGGACTGCCTGTAGTCTAGAAATTGGACCTATTAGTTGCCTTCCGAGGACCAATGCTGTAGCTTTGTCTATGCTGGGTCCCCCCCCCGTCCCCCCCCCCCCCCCGACACATGCACTAGTGCAGCTCCAGTGCCTGTTTTTTTTTGCTAGGATTTTCTGGACCTGCTCTGAACAAGTTCAGGTAATACAGTGGTTAAAATCACTCATGGCTGGTTAAGTGAATGAATTAGTGCTGTGATAAATATCTGATATTAGCTGCATTTGAGAGCATTCTGGTTTGCAATGATATCTGGTGACTATCATGTGTATTGTGGAAGGGCATGAACTATCCAGAAAAGCTCTGGACTATTGTATTCACTCAATATGAATCAGCTAGACAACTTCTGCCTCTGGATAATTTCTGAGATGAGAACTCCATTCTGCCATGGTAGACAGGCTGAATGACTTTGTCTGAAATGTGAGCATTTAGCACCTTTGTTAAAGTTTGATGCAACTTCAAATGTCTATACCATCCCAAAATATCTATGCTCTGGGAATCTCCTCCTTGCAGTGCACCTTTTTTTTAATATATATATTACCCCAATGTTGACTGCTGTCATGGCTCCTTCCCCACTCTGGCATGATAAATGCAGAAGTGGGGGCCAGCAAGTGTACCCCAAAGCCTTATCTACCAGGCTTTGGTATAAAACTTCCCCCAAGATCTTAAAAACCTAGATCTTGGGAATAAAACTTCCGCTGCCACCACCCAAATGTTGCTAAAGAAACCAGGGGAAAGACCATTTGGGAAATCTTCCCCCTAAAACAAAAATCAGGGCACACCATTAACCACTGCCAGGTTAATAAAAGAAAAGAAAGAACTTTTATTATTACAACAATATTCTGGTTGCAAGTATAATGACTAGAGAGGAAGGTAACAAAATATACTCATGGAGAAACTCCATGGGCCTAGAACTTAGTTACAAAGAAAAGCCAAAACATCTTTTAAGCAGTGCCAGACATCAGATCCCATACCCAATCCATAACACAATAAAACCTAACGAAACTACCTAAACTTTACCCTACTTACAGAAAATGAAGAATGGTGTCTTGGAGAGAGAGAGAGACATGCTTGTCCCTCTCTGTAGCTGCAGAGAACTCTCAGAGAGACAAAAGGGAGAAAAGAAAAACCCAAATTCCTTTGTCCCAGTTTGAAAAGTCCCACCTACATTCTTATTGGTCACTCCACCTGGCTAGGTGTAGTTAACCCCTTAATCCCCAGGCTGCTGGCTAACCCTCATAATCATGACATACGCCACCATACTCCTGTCAGATGGACATGACTTACAATCACTATTGAAAATTGGATGGATTAGAGCTGACAACAGGTTGATACCTGCTGCTGGTTGAGGGAAATCACAGTATTCCATCACCATTTCTGAGAGCCATGCAGAATTTCACATTTTGTCTAGCCTGTGGATGAACTTGCCAGGAAGTGGAAGGAAGACCAGACTGGAAAAAGCTATGTTCTAGAGTGGGTAGTCATTAGACAGACTGAAGGCCAAATCCAGACCTCCAGATGCTTTTGAACAGACCCCTGGAATATTTTATTTTGTAGGCTTGATCTTACTTGATGAAGGAATTTGAACCTTGACTGCCCTCTCCACCCCTCCCCAAAAAAAGACTGTCTGATCTACTGCTTGGATTATTAGAGAAGCAGAGAGTCTAATATATATTACAAGGGTAAAACCTTACTAACCTAGAGTTAAGGTCAGTGCTCCCTCTAATCTTTTCCATTAATGTATGGATTTTTTTCCATCCACGTGAGGAATGAGTTTTTTGTGCACCGAGGTATGTGCACCACCAGCAGAAACAAAAACCTAGGTGCGGGCGCTTTGTTAATCAGGTGTGTGGCATTTGAATCTCTCCTGAGTGGCCACACAAGCACTTAGCTTGCAAGGAACATTAGTTAAGCTTGCACAGTGATAGCGCAAGCCCTTCCAGAGTGTTGAATTCAGCAAAATTCAGACTTCTGAAAACCATGAAATAAAGTTACAGGAAATGATCATGCAGTTTTAGCTGCATCTCTGAAGAGGGTACTAGAACTGGAAATTATCTGCATGTACTCCAGATGCATTTTCAGGTGCAGCTGATGAGTTAGAGCAGCTGTGATTGTAATGTGAGGAAATCTGGGTCTGAGTGCCCCCTTCTTGAAGTTCCTCTGAATAATTTCAACGCAGAATTGTGTAGGTTGTCAGTAGCAGGCTACTGGGGTCGTCTTGGCATTGGTGCTGTCACTGGTGAGGGGTGATGCGAGCAGTGTCTGGACTTAAAGTTGTCTTAGCAGGAAGGGCTTCCCGACCTTAGCTGGAGTTGAGCTGATTGTATGTTATAATGTAGTATGAAATTAGAGAGAAAATGGAAGAGAAGAGAAACTCTACACATCCATCATCAGCGCAATAAGCTCAGAGCTGTGAAGTGGCACATTGATCACAATGAGATGTTCTCTGGTGAAAGTATATGATATCACTTGCAGATTAATAGAATTTGAAACAATGAATTAATTACTCCGTTCATCTCGGGGCATGTTCCCTTCCCCCATGCTGGAGAGTTTAATGTTTGGCAAGCATACCCCTTTTCAGCTCCTTGCACCAAGACCAGAATGCTGAAAATGGGGTATGTTCTGAGCATACCTGTTGTAAGCTTCAGAGGGGCAGTGCTTCCCCAGATTCTCACTCATTGGAGGGGACTGGGATGATGGGCAGGGGCACCCACATCATGGGACATAGACAGAGCAGGGCTAAGACATTGCAGAGGCAGTGACTTCAGCTCACATGGTGGCAATAGGAAGAGGCTCTCACTCCCCCACCCTGATAGATAAGTCCCCCTCAGAACCTGGGTCATGGGGCGGAAGGAAAGCAAGGAGTCATCCCCATGTAGATAGACAGAGGTGCCCCAGGTTGTGACCCATATATGGGGTGGGGCTAACAGGTTCCCCTGCCCCATTCTTCCTGCTGCTCACTCCCATGTCCCACTTCCCTCTCCATAACCTTCCATTCCTTGTAAGTATTTACTTGTGTAGTATATTATCTTTTCACCAAAGTAATCTCATTGCCTTCATAATATTGTGCTGTACTCATATCTGCAGTAATACCAGCAGGCATATTGTCCCAATCTGTGTGTATTAATGTGAGATTTTTATTTTGGGAAAGGCAATCTTACTGCCCTGGGCTAGATATGGACTTGTTGTCTGGTGTGCTCAGTTTGAATGAGTGTAATATGCCAACAGAGCCACCAAGTACTTTACACAGTGCCTTTTCTGGATAGTTACGATCTCTCTGCACCTGCTGGTATGATCCATTAGTACAGGGGTTCTGAACCGGGGGCCCATGGACCCCCAAGAGGTACGTGAAGTCTTGTTAGGCTAAATACGTGATGTATTTAGCTGAGACCAGGGGGTACGTAGACTGAAAAAGGTTCAGAACCACTGCATTAGTAGATCATTGTTGCTTATCCCACAGCTGCAGTCCAGGTACTGTTTGCAGGGAGAAAGAGAGAGATGGGGAGGGGTGGGGGGGGAGAGAGGGAAGACCTCTCCCCACCATAGCCCCAGGTCAGCCTGCATCCCAAACTCTTCATCCCTGGTCCCAACTAGGGATGTGAAGGACTAGTCGACTGTCCAATAAGCAAATGCTTATCAGATAGCCGACAAGCTAGTCGACTAGGTGCCCCTCCCCCTCCCTGCTGCCTCTATCAAAAAGAGGCAACGAGGTGGGGAGAAGAGGGGGTACATCAAAGCGGCAGTGACTCTTGGAACCCAGGGCCAGACCCTGGGCTCCATGCAGTGCTGCCACTTTGAAACACCATGTTCAGCCCAGGGCCAGCTGGGGTGTCCCCAGGATGTACGCAGTGTTTCAGAGCAGCAGCGCTGCATGGAGCCCGATTCCTCAGCTGACCCCTAGGGCTGTTGCTACACTTCAAAGGTGGAGACACCCTACTGACTATTCAATAAATCAATTACTCGATATTTCACATTCCTAGTCCCAGCCCAGAGCCCACACCCTCAGTTGCAGTCCTTGCTCCTCAATCTTCTGCCCCATCCCTGTATACCTCATCTCCACCCCACCCCAAAGCTCACGCCTTCTAGCCATAGCTTTCACACCCTGCAACTCAACCCTCTGCCCTGATTACTCCTCCCACACTTCAAAGCCCTCAGGCTCATCCCCACCATAGGAATTTTGTTATGCATACAAATATGGAGATGATGGTTCACTTAACAAAATTCATTCTGCGTGTGTGTGTGTGTGTGGGGGGGGAGTTAGAGGAACACTTCTGGGTGCTGGGCACTTCGCTGCGGAAATGATTGAGCTTTTGAGACATTAGGTTCAGTGATGGGAGTCCTGGCTTGCTATTATTTATACGCACAAAACAAAACAAAGAAACAAAAACCCATTGCCAGAATGTGCCAACTTTAAGAAAAGCATTTTTTTCCCAGGGCGTAGTCACTTTGGAACATGTTGGTCTGATGCCCCTAAATTTAGATCACTGATCATACCTCCATAGGGTGCACTAAATTTCAAGGCAATCTGGTTGACTCAATAGATTTTAGAGCAGTTAGTCACGCTTTAGACAGAAAGCTGGTCTGAATGATAAATTTGAGTGGTTGTTTGTAGAAAGAGATGGCACTCTTTTTTTGTTAATGATGTGAACAGTCAGCACTCTGATTCTAATTTTCATCTTTGTCTGAAAGGCATAATATGGCTAGTAGGGATACAGAATTAGAATCTTTTGTTTTCCTAATGTGGGAATCCAGGAAATTGACATTGAATCAAGCTGTTGTGAGGTGGTTGTTTTTTGACACTACAGCACTGAGGAAGCAACAGGCATTCATAAAAATTGTCAGCTGATCCAGGATTGCTGTACTGCATTCATGGATTGAAGAAGAGAGGGAAAAAAAGGAGGTTTTTTTATTGTATCTGAAATGATTTAGCATTTTTTTGGTGTGGGGTGTGTGCACATGTAGGTTGGTAATATATAATTACCAGTATAGTATCCACCTAATATGGCCATGCCTGTTAAGCTCCCTACCCAAGATCCTGATTAAGAGAAATTGACTGTTTTACTTTAGCAAGTTTGGAAAGCTAGAGTACATTCTATTAAGTAATGAACTTGCATTGCAACTAGGGAAGTGAAAGTGTAAACGTGTACATGGTTAACTAATGAGCTTGGGCTCATTGATTAACCTTCACAGTTATATGTGCACGACCCCCCCCCCCCCCCGTGCTGCTGCCTCTGTCAGGCAGCAGCGTGAGAGTGGGAGAGGTGGGAGCCGGTGCACGTGGGGACCACCTGCCTCCCACATGGCTCCCACTTGTCAGGAACTTTTCTTTGTGTGATGCCAATAAAAAATTGAGCAAAGAAATGGGTCTCAAGAACCTGTGTGGTAGATTCACTCTGAACCTTCATATGTTCTTAGGTTGCAAGTTCTCTGGGGTAGAGAATAATGGTGTGTAACAGAACGAGGGATATCAATGTGTAGACGACTACACGATTAACTGATAAGCCTGGGCTTATCGGTTAATCCGGTCGACTACATGTATTTCCCCCAATCCTGCTGCCTCTCTATCAGAGGCAGCAAGGGTGGGAGGCGGGAGCTTGTGACCATGGGGAGCCAGCTTTTAGAGGCGGGGGGGGGGGGGGGGGCTGCCGTGAAGCAACCTCTGTCCCTGGCAGGTTCGGGCTTGCCGTGGACAGAGGCTTCTCCAGCATCCCACAGAGTGGCCCCTGTCTGTAGGTGGTCTGAGCTTGTTTCAAACAGCTTCTGTCTGCAGGGAGCTCAGGGTCCCCCATGGAGAGGGGCTGCTGCTGCCGCCCCACCTGTGTGGGCTGGCAGGGCAAGAGCTGGTCTGTGTGGGGAGATGGGTTTTTTAAACCAGCTCCCCTTGTGGACTGGCTACTGTCTGCCACCCTGTGCTGCTGCTGCCTCTGCTACAGAGGCTGCAGTGTGAAGTGGCAGGGGGTCCCTGAGAGTGGGGCCAGGAGCACGTCAGGGACTATCAAATAGTCATGTAACTGCATCACATTTTGAAGTGTCTTCTGGGCGTTCACTTCTTTGCTACTCTGAAGCTGCCAGTTAGGAAGGTAACTTTTGGACATCTGTCAGCTAGGTAATAGAAATGTAGCCATGTTAGTCTAGTCTAGCTGAAACAAAAAACAGGACTAACAAGATGGTTTATTAGGTGATGAGCTTTCGTGGGCCAGACCCACTTCCTCAGATCAAATTGTGGAAGAAAATTGGCACGACCATATATACCAAAGGGATACAATCAAAAAAAGTGAACACGCACGAAAAGGACAAATCAAATTTCAGAACTGCGGCGGGGGGGGGGCAGGTAAATGTCTGTGAGCTAATGATATTAGAGGTGATAATTGGGGAAGCTATCTTTGTAATGGGTAAGATAATTAGCATCTTTGTTGAGACCTCAGCGTAAAGTGTCAAATTTAAGCATGAATGATAGTTCAGAGGATTTTCTTTCAAGTCTGGTGTTAAAATGTTTTTGAAGCAGGATGCAGGTAATCAAGTCATTGAGACAAGGCCCTTTCTGGTTGAAATGGCAAGAAACTGTTTTTTCTTTGTGATCCTGTGAATATACATAGTATACTGAGTGCAGGTTGAACCTCTCTAGTCCAGCATGCTCTATACTTGACCAGTGCAGAATAATTGGAAGTCAATGTTGTCCAGCAGCATTACCAACACTTCCACTGCTTGCTGGACTCTTAGAAGACATTTAGGAGTAAATTAGAGCTAAATAACAGCACAGAACACTGAGAGCCAGGACTGGTGGATGTGGACAAACTTTAAAGGACTGTGGAAGACTTGGCCACACCCATGGTAAGTGGACATCTGGCTAACTAAAACCATGCCAGACAATGGATGTTGCTGGATCAGAGAATGCTTGACTAAAGAGATTTAACCTGATACTACATTTCAAAGGAATCAGTTGCACGCTGTAAGTCTCTGATTACTGTTGTATTAAACTTCAAAGTAACATAACGAATCACACCTACCTTGGTACAGGTTGTACCTCCAAAAACCAGCATTCTCTGATCCGGCAACATCAGTTGACTGTCAGGACCACAAATGATCCTGGACCAGAGAGCCTGGGAACCTAAGGGCAGGAGGACCAGCTGGGGCCGAGGCAACAAGTTCAGCAGCCCATCTGGGGATAGCGCAAGATTGGACTGGAACTCTATGGCAGCCTCCAACAGCCCCAGGAGCTTGTTCAGAAACTCCTGCAACATCCTCTCCCATCTCTTGTGCATGGGGCCGGGACCCTGTGGCTGCTTCCTGGAGTGTGGGGCCGGAGACAGAGCCCTTCAGCTGCTCCCTGGAGTCCAGGGCTGTAGCTGGAACACTGTGGTAGGTCCCGGAACCTGTGATACCTAGAGAGCCAGCAGCAGCTGGTCAAGTAGCCCAGCCAGATTGGTGGTGGGGAAGGGCGAGGCAGCAGATGACTGACTTTTGAGTGGGTGGCAGGAGACCTTTGCTGGTCTGTCAAATTCTCTCATTCAGGACCAGGCAGGTCCTGACTGTGCCAAACAAGGGAGGTCCAACCTGTACAAAGAATAGGCAATAAGGAGCTCAAATGCTCTTCATGTTACAGTGAAAACCTCATCACATTCTGTAACAGTCTAACAAAAAAGAAAAGGATGATAATCTGAGAATCCAGAAAGAACCCCAGTTAGCAGTCAAACGTGATGACTGCAGGGCTATGTCTAGACTGCAAGCATCTTTCGAAAGAGCCTCTTTCGAAAGAGAGCGTCTAGACTGCACGGAGAAATTTCGAAAAAGCGGCTTGCTTTTTCGAAAGAAAGCATCCAGTGAGTCTGGATGCTCTCTTTTGAAGAAGCCCTATTTACATTGAAGAACGCCTTCTTTCGAAAGAGGAACTTTCGAAAGAAGGCGTTCTTCCTCATAAATTGAGGTTTACCGCCATCGAAAGAAAAGCCGCGTTCTTTCGAATTAATTTCGAAAGAACGCGGCTTGAGTCTGGACGCAGGGGAAGTTTTTTCGAAAAAAGGCTACTTTTTTCGAAAAAACCCCTGAGTCTGGACACAGCCCAGGTGATTGAACAACAGGCAGTAGCAGTGAAGCATCTGTCCATCTAGTGTGCATGTGTTTAGACTACCTCTGTTCATGCCTTTAATCCCAGGGGAAACTAAATGCCAAGGAGAAATTTTTAAGGTTTTTGAAAATGTTTTGCGCATTTTTGCCCTAGAATAGAATGAATTTTCTCTGTTATCTTATACCATGACTTGGGTGTAGAATTTAGTATGGAAGAGGGCAAAGATAAAGAAATGACTGTATTTTAAAGTCTCAAGCAAAGGAAATAGAAATATTCCAGGAGATGTTACTGTGACCCACTTACCTTCCTCATTTAGTCTTTTCCGTGCTGGATTATGCAAATACAAAATAAAACCGAACAAACAAAAAAGCTTGTACTTTGCTCCTTAACTTCACTTCCATGACTGTCTGGTTAGTGTTTAGAGTGTGAATCTCAGTTTGCTGTTAGTGGGGAGCAACTCCTATAACAACTGTCATGTGTTGTTTTGGGGATAACTCAGACCAGTAAGAGGTTCTGTCACTGCTTACCCAGTAATATTGGGAAGCCTTTGAGCTGTGCTACTATGGTTCAATCTCTGACCCTAGTAGCCTGCTCACAAACAAAATGCTTTTGTTTTCTGTAGCCTTAAATATATAGGGCGTAGTTGTGAATTTGCATAGGTGTCTCATAGTGACCATGAAGTTCAGAACATTCCAAGCTTTCATAAAAGATCATACTTGATGTCTTTTTATAGTGCCATAGCAGTATGCAATCAGTTGGTGTAACTCAGTGGTACTCAGTTATGTGACTTCAGAGCCACATTTGCAACCACCATTAACCAAGAGCCACATGACTACTGCATGCTCTGTACACCACTCCATGAAACACACACATCCAATAATATCTAACTTGAAAATTGTAGAGTATTTGGCTACTTACTGCATGGGGGTTAAGAATCTCCAGGTTGGAATGTGGGAGGGGGTGAGGACTCCAACTGAGGATATGGGCTCAGGGTTGGGGATGAAGGGCTTGGGGTACAGGAGAGCAGACTCCAATTTGGGACCAAGGGGTTTGGAATGCAGAAGAGGTCTCAGGACAGGAGGTTGGGGTGGAAGGAGGCTCAGGGACAGAGGGTTTGGGTGTAAGGCTATTATTTCAGGCAACTCCTGTTTGGTAGTGCAGCAGGGCTGAGGAAGGCTCCCTGCCTGGCTCCCTACCAATGTTCTCTCTAAGCTGTGGAAGCAAAATGCAGGACAATGTAGCACTTTAAAGACTAACAAGATGGTTTATTAGATGATGAGCTTTCGTGGGCCAGACCCACTTCCTCAGATCAAATAGTGGAAGAAAGTAGTCACAACCATATATACCAAAGGATACAATTAAAAAAATGAACAAATATGAAAAGGACAAACCACATTGCAGAACAGAAGGGGGATGCGGTGGGGGGGGGAGAGGAAGGAAGGTAAGTGTCTGTGAATTGATGATATTAAAGGTAGGGAGAGTGGGATGTTTGTGAGTTAATGGTATTACAGGTGATAATTGGGGAAACTGTCTTGGTAATGGGTGAGATAGTTCAAATTCTTGTTAAGTCCTTGTTGGCAAGTGTCGAATTCGACACTTGCCAACAAGGACTTAACAAGAATTTGAACTATCTCACCCATTACCAAGACAGTTTCCCCAATTATCACCTGTAATACCATTAACTCACAAACATCCCACTCTCCCTACCTTTAATATCAATTCACAGACACTTACCTTCCTTCCTCCCCCCCCCCCCCCACCGCATCCCCCTTCTGTTCTGCAATGTGGTTTGTCCTTTTCATATTTGTTCATTTTTTTAATTGTATCCTTTGGTATATATGGTTGTGACTACTTTCTTCCACTATTTGATCTGAGGAAGTGGGTCTGGCCCACGAAAGCTCATCATCTAATACACCATCTTGTTAGTCTTTAAAGTGCTACATAGTCCTGTATTTTGCTTCAGCTACACCAGACTAACACGGCTAAATTTCTATCACTATAAAAAGCACAAACCTCCTTCCAGTAGTACTGTGTTCTGGTGATTACAACAATGGTCCAGATACTTCTAGGGGAGAAAAGAAGGTTCAAATCCTCCCCTCCCCCCCCAATAAGCAATTAAACCAGTGATACTCAGTCCACAGCTCATGAGCCAAGTATGGCTCTTTAAAGTGTAACTTTGCGGCTCTTCCAGGTTCCTTCCCAGAACTCAATGAACAGCTGATTCGTGGTGCTCCTGAAGGGAGCAGCAATGCATTAACAAGGGGACTTTCGGGGCTACAAGCCAGAGCCATGCATGAAGGAGAAGCCCACAAAAAGATCCTCAAGCTGCCAAAAGTCCAAATATTTTCGTGGGGCTCCCCTTCGCCCAAGACTGCAGCCACTAAAGCCCCTGTGTTAATCCATCTTGAGAGATGGGGGAGGTGGCTCCACATGTTGCTGTGCCACTACTCCCCCAATGGACTGGTGCTGTGTGTTGATGGAGAATTGTGGCCAATTGGAGCTGCAGGGGTGGGTGCCTGCAGGCACGTGTTGCCTAATTCTTTGTGATTAGACAGGATCACAAAGAAAAAACAGTTTCTTGCCATTTCAACCAGAAAGGATATTGTCTCAATGACTTAATTACCTGCATCCTGCTTCAAAAGCCTTTTAAAACTGCACTTGAAAGGGAATCCTCTGAACTGTTGTTCATGCTAAAATTCGACACTTTGCGCGGTGGTCTTAACTAGAGTCTTTGTTATCTTACCCATTACAAAGATAGCTTCCCCAATTATCACCTCTAATATCATTAGCTCACTGACATTTACCTCCTCTCCCTCCCCCTGCATCCCCCTTCTGTTCTGAAATTTGATATGTCCTTTTCATATGTTCTGTTTTTAAATTGTATCCTTTGGTATATATGGTTGTGACTATTTTCTTCCACTATTTGATCTGAGGAAGTGGGTCTGGCCCACGAAAGCTCATCATCTAATAAACCATCTTGTTAGTCTTTAAAGTGCTACATAGTCCTGTATTTTGTTTGTGCTTTTTATGTATTCCATGTTGTTGTCCTGAACCCTTTACTTGAGGAGGCAAGAGAAATGCAGACAGCTTCACAATAATCACTTTTTAGTGCATTCCAGCTTAATGCAGCTTTCCATCTGGCCTTGTGATTGAAGTGGGATAGCACTTGAGTGAAACAGCCCTAGCCTCCCATATCAAGCTAAAAGGATAACAAGTAAGCATTATTGTTGACCTCATTACAGATTGTCCATGAGTAGCTAGCCATGATTGTCAACAGGCAGTGCCACACAGTACTGTGCAAGAGCATGCACAGCTGTGGGGAAACTGATCATAAGATGGAAAACAAATAAGGGTAGATAGAGGAAACCAGAAAGTCATATTATCAATAGAAATGATATGTCTTCAGTAGGCTTGCCAGATGCTTTCACCAAAAATCCCGAACATGGCGTGCGCAAAAAAAAAAAAACCCAAACAAACCACACACACATACACGCGAGCAAAACAAAAAACAAAGAGACAAAAGTTGTTGGGGAGAGGTGGGAAAGGGCACTGCGCCTTTAAGAATCCCCGTTCTCCTCACTTCCCCATGCCAGATGCATCAGGGAAAGATTGTCCCTGCCAGCCTTCCATCCAAGAGAAACAGAAAATACCGGACATTTTACATGTCCAGTATTTTCTGGGGTTTTTTTTTGGTTTTTTTTTAAACCGGATGGGCCAGAAAAAATGGCCTGTCCGGGCAAAAACCGGACACCTGGTAACCCTAATCTTCAGTTAATATTTTGGCATGCTTGAGATCCCAGTGAGCTTCTCATTTATATTAAACTGTTTACATCTCTGTGACATTAGGCAGTGAGCATTGAAAGGAATTATGCAGTGATATTCAAGATCACTATACAATTTTGGTTCTGCAGGACAACAGAGTCTAAGTTTGTTTGAAGTTAATTCATTTTAGGCTTGGGATTCAAGACCTGAATTCTTCTTTTTACTTTCTCACACTTGGCCACCTTTTTGGCCTAGTAAGAGGAAAAAAGCATCCAGCGTGGGTATGATTCCACTATGGGAAGGCATATTTTCATATGCATTCATGACTTGGAAATTCAGCATGCACTGTAGCTCTGCACACACCTTCTCAGCTGGATGTTAAATTTTATGTAGTAGGAGCTCTTAGTTCATTTCTCTTCTGTAAGTGGCATCCACTGTACAGAAAAGAATATAGCATTTGTGCAGGAGCAGGGGTGGGCAAAATATGGCCCTCCAAGCCACTAGATCAGGCCCATGGGTGTAGCAGGAGCCTCAGCCAGGCTCCCTGCCTGCCCCGTCCCCTCATGCTGCTCAGAGCAGCTGCTGCAGGGGCCATGTGTGTATCTGAGTCCTGCAAGCCCAGGGTGAGATGCTTTGTGCACTTTTCCTGCCCCCAGCACAATCTCCCAGCTCTCTATGGCCAGAAACCAGCCAGTGGGAGTGGTGTGTTTGCAAAACAGGGAGGTCATGAAGTATTCCTTCCATCCTCCCCTCAGACTCAGTGTTCAGAGCAGCACACGACACCCGCAGTTTTTTCTGAGCAAGGTGCAGGGGTATAGCAGGCAGGAAGCCTGTCTGAGAAACCTGGTGGGCTGTTGGCCGTGAGTTGCTCAGATAAGGTCTTCTAGCCAGAGCCTGCCTCTGGCACCTCTGCACCTTTCCCCCAATCTCCTGTCCCTTCATTCCTGCACCCCTACCCCCTTGTAACCCAAACCCTCTGCTACTGCACCCATACTCCTCTCAGACCCTGCAGTCCAATCCCCAGGTCACAGCCCAAACCCCTGCACCCCCTCTTGCACCTCCGTCACCTGCCCCAGGTCACAACCCTCCCTTCATCCAAACTCCCTTCTCAGATTCCACAACCCTTCCTGCATTCCAGTCCCTTACTCCAAACTCCTTTCTGCATCCAACCTCCATCTCAGACCCTGCATCTCCTCCGTTAATATCAAGGAAGTGTGCAGCATTTGGCCACTTCTCAATTCTTCCAGTGTCTTTTCCTTCCCTCGCATCAAAAATTTCCAACCACTGATGTGGAGCTACTTACTTCAGTATTTTTAATAGTAAGGCTTAATTACTCTCAATTTGTTTATGTATTTAATGTACTTATGTACTGCTTTTCAACTTCAAAGCACTCTCCAAACAATCAATTTACACTTCAAAAATAATACAAAACACTAAGATATAAAACTTGGATGTTAATGTGAATGTTTAATTGTTCTTCAAGGACCACTTGTGGATGTAACAGTAATTTCAGTGAATTTGCTTAATAAATTTATGAGAGTGCTATCGGAACAGACTTGACCCCAAGTGTTTTCCCAAAATAAAGATTTTTGTGAAAAGTTTTGCAACATCTGCAAAGTCAGCAAATACTTCATTTATTTTTTCATTTTTAACTTTGAGAGCTTTTAAGCAAACCTTCCCTGTAGTGTTTTCAGTTGAAATGTAGTAAGTTGTTAATTTCAATTCTGTCATGTATTAACTAGAAACTAAACCAAAATATAAGAGCTGGTTCTATTTTTGTTTGTGCTGTTCCAAGCATATTAGGACATCTGTGTGCTAATGTAAAAAGTATAAATAACTTGCGAGAGTCTTAGTAAAAATGCAAAGAGTAGAGGTTGGGATTGGAAACTTGAAATAAAATTTCAGTAAACATTATAAACAAATGGAGTCAGTCTCTCTGAGTATGAGCATGAAGTAAAATGCATGACCTGTTTTGAACCTTTGGATTTCTGGTTGCTACCAAGCACAATTTAAATGTCTGTCTTGACATCCCTTAGGACACTTAAATGACAATGCAAAGGCGGGTTTCCAGTTTCAACAATTTTGGGGATTTTGGGCCAAATTACGCACACAGAGCTTGTATTAACTCAGATTCACAGTTTCATTGGAAATGTGAAATCCACTTTTAAACTTTCCCTAATAAAATTGCTTAGAAGCTTTTTCCACTGTGCCAAGGTGTCTATGGTAATGAAATGCAAGCCTTTCCTTACTGAATAAATCCTACATTTAATTTCCAGTCAGGTTACTTAAACCAACATATTGCTGCTCTTCAAGGAAGGGCAGATTTTTTTTTTTCATTAGCACTTTTTTCAGAGAACCTGACTGATAGAGAGGAATATTTCTAGGTAAGATATCCTGTCGCTTGGTTCCAGAAAAGTTCCTGTTACAATCTGTGGCTGATTGTCTAGTATGAATTCTATTTTGCCATATAGATTAGTAATTTAATATTCTGAGTTATAAAAACCTATCTGGAAATGAGACAGATGATGATGATGATAATTATTATTAAGGCTTCTCGAAAGCAAGGGTGAAGGCTGTCCGCAAAGTTAATAAGGTTTTGTGAGTGGGTTGCTGTACCTTTTTTTTTTAATAGCCTATTACCATGATGTGAGTGTCTGTCTCCAGGTTCAGCTACCTCTATATGCTGTACCTAAGGTGAACCTCCATGAAGAACCTCCAGATGGTATAGGATGCAAATACCAATCTTCTTACATCCATAGAAAGGGAAACTTGATCCTCTGATGCTGAACAAACTACATGGGCTCTTGATCTAGTACTGAATTCAGGGAAGGATTGGAACTTAACTTCATTTACAAGTTTAATTCTTATGCAAATGATATGAACAGGGAAATGGGCTGGCTTGCACACTACCTTCCACATCCTAATGACTTAACCAACCAATCAAACAATGGTGGTACTAATTGTTCTTATCAGTCTTTTGTAATTATTTGAACCATCTACTCACTGTCTCTTTTTTTCTTTCCCCCTCCTTTTTTCTCCTTTTCCCCTCCTCCCCCTCCCCCCCTTCCCTTATTAATTCTTGGATCTGGACTTGTAATACTCCACTAATCTGAAGAAGTGGGTTCTGCCCATGAAAGCTCATGATACCATCTACATGTTTTGTTAGTCTTTAAGGTGCTAATAGCTTTCAAACTACCTGGGCATTCATTAACAGATCTTGAAGTGGCTGTTTTTGTTACAGACCAATCCCGCAAGCCAAATACACAGGGAAGGACTGGAACTACAATTCATTCACAAAAGTTTGGTACTCATGCTAATGGATTAAATAAAGATACCGGGATGGTTGGGACATTATCAACCTACCAAACAATGAAGGTGCCAATGACTCTTTGTGTGATATCTGGTGTTAGTACTCTTCTTCTCTATTGCCTACTAATAGTTCTTATCTGCCTCTTTTGACTATCCAGACTTTAGGTACTTATGACTATTTGTTTTTTAAAGTGCTACCAGGCTATTTGTTGTTTAAGTTTTAAGTTGTTACAACTAACTCAGATACCCCTATGAAGCTTTTGAATTCATTTTAACATCCTGATGTTGATCTGAAAGATGTTTAATAAGCAAGGCCTCACGTATTTTACACCTACTCTTTCCATGGCATTGATCTATTATGGCAACTGCACTTTTCAGGTATTTTGACCAGTGGAGATTTGAAACTCTCCACTACAAATGACTTGACTAGAGATCCTTTATCACTCACAACCGGCTCCCCCCATCTCTTTAAACTAGCTTTCACAAGAGAACCTTCCTGAAAAATGAGGATTGTGCCATGCTTGCTTTGTTAAAATGTCTTGAGGCAAGGGTAGAATAACAGATCTTTCCATGGTTTGCTCTCTGTTGTTTTGGTCATGCTTACATGCTGCTGTGGGAGGTACAATATAAATACAGTAAAACTCCATTGGTTTGGCATCCAATGCTCTGGCACTCCTGATGGTCTGGCACCATCAGGAACCCGGAAGTGCTCTGGCTGCCGAACAATTGGAGCTGCTCTGCGCCCGGCTTCCCCGATTCAGCCGCTGCTGAAACTGACCAGCAGCTGAATCGGGGAAGCCGGGGGCAGAGCAGCTGGGGTGCTGCCGGTTTGGTCCTGTAGAGCCGCCCCTCAGCACTGCGGGACCAACCCGGCAGCACCCCAGCTGCTCTGCCCCAGGCGTCCCACATTCAGCCACTGCTGAAACTGACCAGCAGCGGCTGAATCGGGGACGCCTGGGGCAGAGCCGGACTATCGGAAGTGGGGGCTATGAGGGGTCTAGGGTGGCATCCCACCCCACCTCACACCCCTCATAGTCCCCCCTCCCTTCCGATAGTCCGGCATATCTGATAATCCGGCATCTTTAGGACCCAGGGGTGCCGGATTATCGGAAGTTTACTGTATTTAGAACCGATCAACAGACACTCTGAATTCAAAATGCCTTAAAACTTTCTCCACTGTTTCTATCAGAGTTTAACTGTACTCAGCAATAGATTTTTGAAGTGGCCAAAGGTAATGAAGTGATGCGTATGTTTCTTGCCTTTTTGAAGGTCGCTCTTCCTGGTGCTTGGAACCCATTATGACTAAACCATATGTTATAAAGGACATGAAATGTATAAAATGAATGAGATTGAGACAATTGGGATAAAATTGCACCACCACAAAATGTTACATATTTTCATACTTCAGTGCTTTGACTCTGATCCTCTTAACCAGCATTGTGGCAGATTTTCAACCCCCTCATTTCCGTTACTTGGAGAAACACAATATAGAAATGATTCCATTTTGCTGAGATTTGGAAATGCACAGCTGATTTTTTTTTTTTTTTTTTTTTTTTGTGGTGGTTAAACTTCTCAACTGACTGTGATGATTGGTGGTGTAATCTACGATCTGGACAATGGAACAATGCCACTGGTGCATATAGGTTCACTTTCTTTTCTAGACATACGTGACTGCTTAAATGAATCTGGTGGTGGTTTTGGTTTAATTCAGAATATTTGACTATGAGAATTTTTGTTAAACACCATTAAAACCAGTATGATTAAAATAATCCAAATAGAAGTTGAAATACCCTTTTTGTGTTTGATTTCTTAGCACAGTACTAAGTAAGCTCTTTAACATGCTTTCAAATGTTCCATATTTCAAATAAAAATGCTGCTCATTACTGATAGTTTAATCAAATCTTGTTTTCTATTTATCACAATATATATTTTATTGAGAGGCACAAGGACTGTTGTATCCCAAGGGAGACTTAGCCATGCATTAGTAATTAGAACCGCGGTGTTTTGTTTGCATTAACTGTGGCAGTATGTATTGTGATATAAATCATAGCGAAGAATGCAGACTCAAAAGCATGTGCTTAGATGTTGAAGTACAATCTATTTTTTTGATGTCTGGCTTAACGTAGAAGACACAGACACACAGATATTATCCAGCCTTAATGTGTAGCATTTGATTTTTATATCTCATAAGCCATACTGAAAAATGGATAACTTTCACTTACACTGTTTTGGGTTTTTTACAGCCACTATGTTACCTGGATCACCTGGATTGATTGATCTTCAGTTATCGTTAAGACTGTGCCAATCACAACACGTCCACCTTTCTTCTCTCACTCTTGCCTTTCTTCTCCATGTTCGTCCAAAACGTTTAACAATGTTATCTTCCCATCTTCTTGGAGGCCGACTGGGTGGTCTTTTCTGTTCTCGTGGGTACCACTCAGCAGTAATTGCGGTCCACCTATTGTCCGTGAGCCATGCTGTGTGGCCTGCCCATCACATTTTGTTATGTCTGCTTTCCAAGATAATATCTTTCATGCCACTGCGTTCTCTGATCATTTCATTTGGAATACGATCCAGAAAGGAAATTCCCAACATATCTCACTCCATTGCCCTTTCAGCTACCAATAGTCACTGCTCTTCTCTCTTCGTCAGTGCCCACATTTTGCGGCCATACAACATAGCTGGCAACACTGTTGAATTGAAGATATTTGTATGTGTGGTCTTATCGATTTTTTTTTTTTTTTTTTTTTCCTTTGAGGACGTACTTGATGGAATTGAATTCACACCATCCTGCCTGAATCCTTCGTGAGAGTTCCCCGTTCGGGTCTTAGCGTATATTAACTTCTTGGCCCAAATATATGTACTGTTCCGCTTCTTCGATTTCTTCTCCTGTTATTGTTGTTTGGGCTTTTCGTAAGACTTCTGATTGCATGTATTTCGTTTTGCAGCGGTTCATTTTCAGACCAACCTGACTGCTTTTCTTGTCAAGTCTTCGTAGCATGCTCTGCAATTGGTTGTGCTTTTGGCAATTATACAATGTCGTCCGCAAATCCGAGATGAGATAATGGTTCTCTGTTTATGTTGATGCGACTCCTCCAGTTGATCTTGTTCATAACCATTTTGAGGCATGCAGTGAATAGTTTCGGTGAAATCGTATCTCCTTACTTCACGTCTTTCTTGACTGGGATACAGAGGGGAGTTTTGAGGAAAGTAATGTCTGTTATACATCCAGTATTCGCTTCCTTCAACACATTGACGTATTGCGTGTTAATGCCCTGCTCTGCAAGCGCCTTTAATATTGCATGAACTCGACACTGTCAAAGGCCTTTTCATAGTCGGCAAAAGCAATGCACAGCGGAAGTTTGTATTCCCTCGCTCTTTCTAGGAGCTGGCTGTGGGTAAATATACGGTTGATCGTGCTGAAATTTCTTCGAAACTCTGCCTGTTCTCTCGGCTATTGTTCATCCAGGCTCTGCAAAAGTTGGTTTGTTACCACCTTTGTAAAGAGCGTGTAAATATGAGAGAGTAGGCATATAGGGCAGTAATTCTTAAGATTTTCTCGATCGCCCTTCTTGTGCAGCAAGATGGTATTCGAATCCTTCCAGCTTGATGGTATTTTTCCTTCTTCAAGATATCGATTGAATCTTAAAGCGAGGGCCTTCCAAAGTTTTTCGCCTCCTGCAGAAATCATTTCTGACGTTATTCCATCTTTGCCTGGAGCTTTTCCCTTCTTCATCTGGTGAAGTGCGTTTCGGATTTTACTGACAATTATTGGGGGGACGCGTTCTTCTGACTCCTGGAGTGTTGGGAGAGGGACGTTGATTCCTGATTTGAATAGTTCTGTATAGAAGTCCTTACAGACCTCCTCCATTCTTGTTCTTCATTGCTGTTATGCTCAGTCTATACTGCGTCAATTCCTGCTTGCATGTCCTGAAGCTCTTGCATGATTCAGCTGTTTTGAGGAGTTTTTCTTTCTGGAAGTTCTCAAAGTCGTCCTTCAGCCACTAGATAGGAGTTGCAAATTTTTTAAACAGTATTAGGTGTTCATGAAATAGATCTGGTAACGAGAGGTTGCTGTGCTTATACCTAAAGGATGGAATATAGTGGCTTACCTTTTTGGCTTTCTAGTGATTGATGTTGTCATGATCACACTTCCTAACCTTGCCAGTCACTAAAAGCTGGTTCCCTGTCAGCTCCTGCCTCATGGGGAGACAGTGGGGTGGGGGTGTGTGTTTGTGTAGTGTGCCAGTGTGGGCGTCCCAGTGTTGAAGCGGGGGAACCTGAGCCTTGGGGGAGTCTGATCCAGGCAAGCTGGGGGCTGCATCTGGCCCCCGGGCCTGAGGTTTCCCACCCCAGCGTAAAAGGCTGCTAGGGAATTCCTTGAAATTCTGAAGTAGAAAATTTTTTCAACTCATCAGAGGGCTCTCCATTAACAATCACAATAGCTAGCCTGGATCTATTCCCAGTGTGGACATAGAATATTGAACTGACATTGTCTCCAGAGACACCGCCATGCTAGTGGTCATGGAATAACTTCTGTGTTATAACCTAGCATTTCAGAAAGGATGTGTTTCATTGTAAATCTCAGCCCCTAGCTGGGATTTTTGGCTGCTTGCATTACCAGAGCTGTGGCCTTATGTGTTAAACATGTAGTACAGGTGAACTGATCAGTACTGTTGTTGACTTCAAGTACTTTATAAAGTGCAAAATAAACATGTTTTGAATATCTTTGTGTAAACTATGCAGTTTACTGAATCAAATACAAAACAAAGGTAAGGTCTTAAAAGCTGCACAGGTGGCAAACGGTTGTGTCTGGAAGAGATCTTAATAGAAATTATCTTTTCCTACCTTTTGGCTATTGATTAATTTGAATTACAAGCACTAATTTTTTCTCTCTCCCTGCCAGTCTTGAAATGCTTAGAAACAGTATTAAAAATGCACTTAAATGACATTGAGCTCGACTGTACCACAGATCTAAGACTTTTATTCAGTCATCCTTCAATACGAAGCTGTCATCTATAGAAATATTTTATTTTTAATAATGTGGCATTTGACTCTTAGTAGGTTGATTAGATAAAGGGGATCCTTGAGAGGAATTGAATTACTATGCTTGGAAAGCTGAAGCAAAATGCAGGACAATGTAGCACTTTAAAGACTAACAAGATGGTTTATTAGATGATGAGCTTTCGTGGGCCAGACCCACTTCCTCAGATCAAATAGTGGAGGGAGGAAGGAAGGAAGGTAAGTGTCTGTGAATTGATGATATTAGAGGTGGGGAGAGTGGGATGTTTGTGAGTTAATGGTATTAGAGGTGATAATTGGGGAAGCTATCTTGGTAATGGGTAAGATAGCCTGAGTGTTTGTTCATTCCAAAGGTAACTTTTATGTCTATTTGGTGCCATCTAAAAAATTGTGGTTGGAGTTTAGCGCTTTGGGTCACTGAGCTTTTCTAAATGCCCTATGAGCAAGTAACCAAGTGTTGCCTATAAAGTGGTCCTGCGGATTGGCAGTGTTTTGAAAGCGGAGACTTGCTGTTGCGAAATTCCTCATTGTGCTCTTGATCAAAGTGCTTAGTGAAGTGGCTATGCAGGATGCTCTAGCAGGTGTTGTGCAAAGGTGCAATGGTGCCAGTAAGTCTGGCGCTTGCTGTTTGGAAGAGCTGATCAGGTCCTCCTTTGAGCTCTAGGGAAAACATAGGGTTTTTTTGTTCGTTTGTTTTTTAGTTTTCATACCCTAAAAAGCGTGTCTGGACTTCCCATGAGATCAGAGCTGTTCTGTCTCTGGTGTCCTGGGATTTCTGAGAGATTTTGTTATCCCTGCCTGTTAGTTTCCAGTGTGTATTCCTGTGAATGAGTATTTTGTAGGTCCAAATGCTGCCGCCACCTTCTGGCAGCCAATGAAAGCACAGCATTTTCACAACTTTAGCTGTCTTCTGGGATGTTTCTCCCAATGCATGTTCTGTCTCAGACGATGTGGCCATTTTCATAAGCAGCTTTTTACAGATAGGCCTCTACCTACTAGGTGCACAATATGCAACCTTGCCCTCTTACACCCATAACTGGATCTTTCTGTCTTGTTGCACAAAAATGGAGTTCATTGGAAAGCCTGGTGTCTGTGCTATGCTGGTTCACCCAAGCAGGGATGTGACAGACCTCATTTCTTCCCTCCTCACAAACATTTCAGTTGTTATTAATGGTCTCCACAACAATATCTTGAAGATCACAGAAGCTAGTTCAGGTCACTAAACAGGCTATGAAAATTCTATCATTTCTTCCCAAGGATGGTATGGAAATACGACATTTCTAAAGCATGTGGAGAGGCTTTCCTTGTTATGTACCAAAATAAGCACCTGACAGGCAGTTCACTAGATGGACTCTGGACTGAAAGAACCTTTTATTGAAACACTACTCCAAAGTAGCTGGGAGTTCTCATGTTTCTGTTGTCGATCTTCCCAGGGCATGTTGATAACCTACACAAATTGGTTCTCTGCCCAACTTTCTTGTTGTCCTAGTTGTGAGCAGAATTGCTTCCTTCAGGAAAATCTGGGTTCAAATTACTGTTCTAGAATTGACCCTTGGACATTGTTCTCAATACCAGTTTCTAATTAGGGATGTAATAATTTAACCATTTAATTGGTTAACCAATAAGGATCAGCTTATCTGTTCTGGTTGCGGTTAAACTCATCTGCTGGCATGCACCAGCCCCGCTCCTGGGGGAGCCAGCTGTTGCCCCGCACTGTGAGCTCTGCGGTATAAAATGAATACTGTAGAGCCCGCAGTACGGGGAGCTGGCTGCGCTACAGGCTCTGCCTTCTACTACAGAGCCTACTGCATGTATAACCACCAGGATTTTTAAAGATTACATGGTTACTTTCTTAAAATGTTTCTTTGCATCCTTAATTCTAATATCTTGAGATAGAGATGGATCTTTACACTGGCATGAGAAAAATAAACCAAAGTAGGTAGAGAAGATCCAAGAACATGGAAATAATCAACACAAGTTGGAAGATGGGAAATTATAAAGAGGGTTTTTTGTTGCACCTGGCAAGATTAGTCTGGGGAACATGTTTTTTCCTAACTATCATTGGGCCAAGATATTAATAATTAATGTGATTCAGATGTAAATATGTAATTCTATGTATGTGCAGAATATTCAGATTTTTTTTTTAATATTGAAGTGGCAAGGCATATAACCCTCAAGTTCTGGGACATAAGCCATCTTTAAATATTGGGTGTTAAGAGGAAACTTTTCTCTTCCCAAGGGCAACTTATCTTGTTGCTGCCAGGATCAGCATCAGGATAAGCTCTGCATCAGCTTATCTGACCATCAAGAGATGCAATATGGGACAGGTGGGTCTGATCAGCATGGCAATGCCTGTGTTTATAATACTGAAGTTTATAAATAAAAAGATGCAAGAAGCAACAGACTGATCCAGGAATTAACTGTGTGGATGAAGAAGCTATCAAATCACCTTCAGCATATTCTTAGACATCTCAGAGCAGACTGAACTTGAAAAGTTATTCCTATCAATGATGTTTTTTTCTCTTACTCATGCCCTGCTAACTCCTTGTACTAAAATCTTCCAGATTTCTTCCTGAAGAAACTTGTACTTCAGTTACCATGGCACCTTTACAACCTATCTCCTAGCTTCACTCACTTTTTTCTCCAGTTCCTTCAAGTCAGGGTCCAATATACCTTGCATGTCAGAACATTAACATCAACTCTCTCTAGGTGGCTATGATCAGGAAATGGGAGTCCCTTATTCCTTCTCTTCAACAGCTAAACTAAAAGGGCAGATATATCAGCAGGGGTGAAATTTAATTCTCAGACATTTCCATAGCTAGGTCAACATAAGTTGCCTTCCATTGACCACCTGTGAGATGGTAGTTATGTCAGTGGGAGAAGCCCAATCTAAGCTGGCTGGTGGGGGAGGGGTAAGGCTAGTGTAAGTGTGTCACTCATGGGTGAGGAAAATCACACCCCTGAACAATGTAGTTATACTGACATAAGTTGGTAACATAGACCAAGCCATAGGCATGGTCTACACCAGTGTTTCTCAACCAGTGGTATGAGTACTCTTAGGGGTACTCAGGAGAAGTCTGGGGGCGAGGTATGTGTGTGCGTCAGCACAACTGAAATTTGGAGAAAATTGAATTTTTGTTTGAAGTTTTACAGCACTTTATTATTTTTGTACTTTTTACACCCAAAAATTTAATCGCCCACTCGGCTGCGATTAAGTTGTTTAAACAAATGTGTTGCAATGATAGAAAAAAAATTGTCTGAAAACTGTAGGTACTGCGGGTACTTAATTGTTTTTAGAATTAGTCAGCATAAGGCGGCATACATTGATTTACATTAGAACACACTAGTTACTAGTATCTACGCTAAAATGTAGCTTCCACCGATGTAACACTCCTCTGACGCCAACCTAATTTTACCTCTGCAAGAGGTATGGAACTCATACCAGTGTAGTTAGATTGAGATTGTGTCAGCGTAGATGCTTATATCTGCTGTTGCTGCCTTTCAGAACTCGCGCTGCCGCAGCCTGGCAGTTAAATCCGGGCAAGCGCTGCTGGTGGTGCACACCACTGATCCATGAAGCGTCATGTAAAACTGATTCAGTTACTGGAGTGACTGTATGTCGATGAACTTAGGCTGACTTCATTTCGTGGTATAGACTTGCCCATAGATTCAAGACTACATTTTCAAGCTTAACTGAGCTGGTGTCATGGCAGTCTTACGCTGACATGCAAGAAGGATTTATCTCAGAACTTGAGAGATCCCTGTATAGTCACTCTTTTATAAACCACTAGACTTGATTCAAGGCATATCAGATGTGGCCTTTTGCCAGACCTTGGAGACTTATGCTAGTCAGCACATCTTTTTAAACGTCCATTCTTCCTTGCCTTGACTAATGTTTTTGTCCCAAACAGGATCTGATACCTTCCATCTAGAAAACAGCAATACAAAGGTTCTTTTTCTGTGATTTGGCTCTGCTAGTGTAGACATCTAGTTGGAAACAAGAATTGAACAGGGTATCCAAATATGCTAGGTTTCCTAAACTGCTCGTTTTCCCCCTCTCCAGTTGGGAACATAAGAACAGCCATAGATTCATCTAGCTAGGTATCACGTCTTCTGACTGTTGCCAATGATGCCTCAGAGGACGTATACAAAACACATAATCAAGTGATCCCTCTCCTGTCATCCATTTCCAGCCCCTGATACACAGAAGCTAAGGATACCATTCCTACACATTCTGCCTAATAAGTATTGATGGACCTAACTGCCATGAATTTATCTAGTTCTTTTTTGAACCCTGATAAGTCCAGGTTTTCACAACATTCTCTAGCAAGGAGTTCCACAGGTTGACTGTGCACTATGTGAAGAAAAACTTCCTTTTGTTTATTTTAAATCTGCTAACTTAATTTCATTTGGTGACTGACCCCTAGTTCTTATGTTATGGGAAGAAATAAATAACTTTTCCTTATTCACTTTCTCCATACCTATCATTATTTTAAAGACCTCTATCATATCCGCTCTTGGTCTCCTCTTTTCTAAGCTGAAAAGTCCAAGTCTTTTTAATATCTCTTCATATGGGGCCCGTTCCAAACTCCTAATAACTCTTGTTGTCCTTTTCTTGACCTTTTCCAATGCCAACATATCTTTTTTGAGATGAGGCAACCACATCTGTATGCATTATTTAAGATGTGGGTGTACCATGAATTTATACAGAGGTAATAAGATATTCTCTGACTTACTCTATCCCTTTTTAGATGATTCCTAACATTTTGTTTGCTTTTTTGACTGCCACTGCAAACTGAGCGGATGTTTTTAGAGAACTATCCACAATGACGTCAAGATATCGCTCGAGTGGTTATAGCTAAATTAGTCGTCATCATATCATATATATATATAGTTGGGATTATTTTTTCCTACATTCATTATTTTACATTTATCAACATTTAACATTCATTTGCCATTTTGTTTCCTAATCACCTAGCTTTTTGAGATCTTTTGAAGCTCTTCAGTCCTCTTTGGTCTTAACTATCTTGAGCAATTTAGTATCATCTGCAAATATTGCTACCTCACTATTTACCCTCTTCTCTAGATCGTTTATAAATAGGTTAAATAGGATTGGTTCCAGTACAGCCCCATGGGGGACAACACTATTTACGTCTCTCCATTCTGAAAAACAACCATTTATTCCTACCCTTTGTTTCCTATCTTTTAACCAGTTATCAGTCTGAGAGGACCTTCCCTCTTATACCCTGACAACTAACTTCACTTAAGAGCGTTTAGTGAGGGACTTTGTCAAAGGCTTTCTGGAAATTGAAGTACACTATATCCACTGGCTCCTCTTGTCCACATGCTTGTTGACCTCCTCAAAGAACTCTCTTAAGGCATGATTTCCCTTTTCAAAATCCATTTTGACTTTTCCCCCAACAAATTATGTTCATCTATGTGTCTGACAATTTTATTCTTTCCTATAGTTTCAACTAATTTGCCCGGTACTGATGTTACTTACTGGCCTGAAATTGCCAAGATCACCTCTGGAGCCCTATTGGTGTCACATTAGCTATCTTCCGGTCATTAGGTACAGAAGCTGATTTAAAGGATAGGTTACAAACCACAGTTAATAGTGCCTCAATTTCACATTTGAGTTCTTGCAGAACTCTTGGGTGGGTGCCATCTGGTCCAGGTGACTTGTTACTGTCAAGTTTATCAATTTGTTCCAAAATGTTCCAAAATCTCCTGTAATGACACCTCAATCTGGGACAGTTCCTCAGATTTGTCACCTACAAAGAATGGCTCAGTTTTGGCATTCTCCCTGACATCCTCATTCTGAAGACCAAAGCAAAGAATTCATTTAGTTTCTCCACAGTTATCTTGTTTTTGAGTGCTCCTTTAGCATCTTGATCCTCCAGGCTCAGGACCCTACAATCCTTTAGCTCAGACAGTCTTGGGGGAGGAACACTGAGGAGTCCCTGTTGTTACTCCGTCGATGGTATGATAGTCAGTTCATGGGTAGACACACAAGATGGTTTTCCAGCTCCGGAGTAGAGGGCATTCACCACAATCGGAGTTAGGCGGCATATCCAATTCATCAAGACAGGTAGCTGGAGTCCACTTGCACTGGGCTTTTACCACAGTGGGTGACCTAGCCGATGGTTGCTAGCCGATGGTTGCTGGTCTGTTATCAGGATAGGCCCCAGCCTTCACCACGGTCCTGGAGACAGCAAGCTAGACAAACGACGAACCCATGAAGCAGCAAAACAAAGCAAGGAACCCAGAAAGAAGAACCCGAGCTCTTTTGGGGTCTGAGCTTATAAACGTCTCTGAGCGGGAAAGCAGCTGGAGTGCCGAATGCAGAGAATGGTGCTGGGTGCAGACAAACAGGTGCGGTGTGCATAGCCACGTGCCGTGTGCAGAGGATGGTTTTGGCGGCAAAAGTCCTCTGTCAGGTTCCATTTTAAAATCCCATCATGCACCACAATTCCATCTTGGATTGTCCCTTCAAGCACGGTCTCCATTTTTATTTTAGTGCATCTCTCATTATATTATTCTCCTGCTAACAGACCCCACTGATTGTTTAGCAGGCTTACTGCTTCTGATGTACTTAAACATTTTGCTATTACTTTTTGAGTTTTTCGCTAGCTGTTCTTCAAACTTCTGTTTGGCTTTTCCTATTATATTTTTACACTTAATTTGACAGTATGTTCCTTTTTTTTCCTCACTAGGATTTAACTTCCACTTCTTAAACAATGCCCCCCCCCCCCCCCCCCTCGCTGCTACTTTTACGTGGTTAAGCCACAGTGGCACTTTTTTTGATGTCTTTGTTTTTTTTAGTTTGGGGTATACATTTAAGTTGGGCCTCTATTAAGGTGTCTTTGAAGTCTCCATGCAGTTTGCAAGGATTTTATTTTTGGCATTGTACCTTTTACATTTCTGTTTAAATAACCTCATTTTTGTGTAGTTCTCCTTTCTGAAATTAAATGCTACAGTGTTGGGTGCTAAGGTGTTTTTTTCCCCCTCTACCGGGATGATACATTTTATTATATTATGGTCACTCTTTCAAAGCTGTTCAGCTACATTTACCTCTTGGACCAAATCCTGTGCTCTGCTTAAGACTAAATCAAGAATTGCCTCTTCTCTCTTGTGGGTTCCAGAACCAGCTGCTCCAAGAAGCCATCATTTAAGTTTTCTTTTTCCTAGGAGGTACTGAAGTGTTAATCACTTGATTACTGGTTAATGGAGATAGGGAAGTAACTGGTCCCTTTCTGTAAATTATGGTAATGCTTAACAAGAAAAGGCAGTCAGCCAACAAATAGGCATGAAAATGTTTGTTTACATTGGTTATTGCCAGACTGACTGGAACAGAATCTTCAGTCTGCACCCCGATAGGAAAATGAAGTGTTTATTTCCTGTGGGCTTACTGGTGCCTATAGCATACTTGGTGGCTAGCTCTAAAATGTATGTTATTTTCTTGCATATGTTGATAAACACAGATCTGTATAAATTTACAGTACAAATTATTAAACATCAGCCTTTGTAAACAGTTTTTCAGGTTGGGGGAAAATTCTTGTAAACCGTGTAGCGACTGACACATGGCTTTGAAATGGTACCCACCTTACTTTTTTTTAAAAGGCATTTAGCCGCATACCATGCATTTGAATAGTCTTAATTTTCGCTAACTTCTTACATCCACAATAGAAACAAATGCCATACATTTTTCCATTGTACCAGTTGTGTGTCTGATTTAAGGTCCTTTTGAGGAATTTTGATTCTCAAGTGCATCTGTATCTCCTGGAGATAGAGAGAGAGACACTAAACATGTTGTCAGAAAAATAAATGTTAAAGACAGGCCCTTAATTACTCTAGCTGATACAGTTTAAATCTGCACTCAAAATGGAATCATTATTTAAATTCTTGGTTTCCTTTCTATACTTTCCATATTAGTACAGTTCTTTAGGGAAAGCTACAGTTGATCATATTAACCATTGACAAAGTAAATTGCTTTCTTTTTTTAGGAGTGCATTCGTTTGCTAGGTGAATGTCATCCCTCATTATTTCATGCCATTTCATTCCACTCTGTTGTTTCCTCTCCTGCTTGTTCTGCACCAGACAGTCATAAATATTCATGCAGACTTTCTACAATCCATTTAGTTTTGTATACATAGCTGATAGTTCCTTTAAAAAAACCAAACCACTCAGGCTTTGTCTCAGCATATGAGTACTGAAGGCTGGCTAGTGCTGGTGAGCTAATAGGTTACTGCTTCAACCTCTGGTTTTGTTGAGTTGCTAGGAAGCATGGGGAGTCTCTTGAGGGCTAGGATATTGCTTTTTGTTGAAGGATCTTTTCAACATTTCTTAAGAATTCTTCCCGCTTTGGGGGTACTTTATTTGTACTTGTTAAAATCCAAGTTGATTAATTCAGAGAATTTCAAATATTCTAGTTTTTTTTACTGTATTTGTATCCAGATTCAATAATGAGTAAGTCTAGTCATCTGTTTTAGTAATTGACTCTGGATTAGATGGTTGCTCATTTTTCTCACCTTTAATGTAGCTGTTCTGACTTGTCAAGCAAAGTCCACTTTGGGTTGAACATTCTTAAAGATCTGAGATGCAGTTACAGTGTCGAGAAACTGGTCTACACTAAAGCTGTAAGTTGACCTGCGTTACACAGCATAATAACTTAGATTGTTTTTCCTGCAGTGTCTTCACAGTGCTGTGTCAATGGGCGGCATTATTGTGCTGACTTACTCCTCTCGGAGTGATTTCTATTAGCAAAACAGAAGATATACTTGGTAAAGCATACTTGATTGCTAGGCATTACAGAGCAGCTAAGTAAAGCAAATTAAAATACAGAGAATATCTCTGGGAACAACTCCTACATAGTGAATGGAGGAGGGAGCACAGGCAGCAGTGTTGCCCACTTTTATTTGGCCACGGAACCCTTTTAAACTTGAAAGAATTTTGTGAAACCCCTTAATAACAGTCTAACATATGGAGCTGAAAATGTAGACCACAAATAAGTAAGGATAATAATAAACAAATATTAAACAAGGTCATGAGATCTATATTTAGTTTAGTAGCATATATTTAAATACAAAAATCACAAAATTATTATTATTTTATTTAATCCTAAAATGTTACTGTAATGGAATTTTCTCATGGAACCCTTATTTTCACTTTGCGGAACCCTGGTGTTCTGCGGAACACCATCTGGGAAACACTGGCATACAGCAAAATGCAGGACAATGTAGCACTTTAAAGACTAACAAGATGGTTTATTAGATGATGAGCTTTCGTGGGCCAGACCCACTTGGATAAGTTCACACTGAGAAGTTCAAACCAAACAACAAAAATAAAGAAAAATAACCTGATCGTGACTAGATACACTTTTCTCTCTATTCATGATCTGTTCTGGTCCGTGCATCTGCATGCTCCAGCCCTTAACTTAGAATCCACAGAAAGCAATAGCAGACCAGGTATCCATATCCAATTCAGATTTCAGCACTGTATCCCCATTGGTTCTTCTGGCCCCCTTGCCAACACTCTTGCTAGCTATCTGAGGTTTATTCCCTGAGTCACTGGGTGCTGGTCAGCCCTCCTATCTATCACAGAACTCAAGGGTAACTTCCCTCTCAACCTCCAGTGCATTGCAAAGCAAAAAGGCTGTCTTCACATTTTTTATTCCCCCATCCAAGTGTCCCACCATGGACTCCTTTCTATTCCTGCTGTGTTCCCTAAACAACAATGCATGATTTCTAAACAGTCTTTTGCTTGTATTGCAGTGTGGGGCAGGGGATTATAGACAAACACACAAATGCAGGAACACCTCGTTGAGAGGAACATGCATGACTCTCAAAGCTCGCCCTTCATAAAACTTCCTTTAAATCCTCTCTGATTTGCACTGCTCTGCATTGTGCTCTCCTTATTGCACTGGTGCCTGTCTGCTCAAGATCTCTGGCTAGGCGCTCTGCCTTAGCCCCCCCCCCCCCCCCCCCGCTCTCACAAATATGAGCTGGCTGCCACCACAAAAGATATGTTGCACTTTGAGGTCTAACTTAGTAGACTCCTAAACCTTCCCTTTTAATGTCCAAAAGGACATTCTGCCATCATTCTACACTTGCTCAGCCTGTAGTTGAACTGCTCCTTCCTGTGGTGCAGGCTGCCTGTGTACAGCTTCATAAGTTACAGGAGCAAGAGGTAGGCTGGGTTGCCAAGGATCACTATTGGCATTTTCACCTCTCAGATTCTGATTTTCCAGTCTGGGAAAAAGTTCCAGCTTGCAGCTTTCCAAAGAGGTAGGATTCCTAAAGATGTGCATGTCATGTATCTTTCCGGACTATCCCACGTTGATGTTGGTGAAATGGCCCTGTGATTCACTAGCACCTTGCAGCACCATTGAGAAGTACCCCTTGCAGTTTACGTACTCCTTGGCGAGGTGATTGGGTGCCAAGATGGGGTTTGTTCTTTCCATCTATTATCCCACTGCAGTTAGGGAACCCTATCATGGCAAAACCATCCACTATGGTATCCATGTTTCCCAGAGTCACTACCCTCCATAGCAGAATGGTATTGATTGTCTTGATTATTTGTATAACAGTCCCTACTGTAGATTTCCCCACTCCAAATTGATTCCCAACTGAGTGGTAGCTGCTGATGCAAGCTTTCACAGGGCAATTGCCACACTCTTCTCCACTGTCAGAGCAGGTCTCATTTGGGTGTTCCTGTGCTTCAGGGTGGGAGAGAGCCATTCACAAAGTTCCATGAAAGTGGCCTTCTATGTTCTGAAGTTTTGCAGCCAATGCGCTCCCATACTTGCATAAGCACAGTCTGTGCTTGTCTGACAGCACCAGAACTGGCATTCTGCTATGTCTAGAGTGTCAGATGCTGGCGGTGTTTGCAAGTTGCTCAACACAAGGACTTGCCTGAAAAGTGTGTCCCTGGGATCTTGAGATTTGTCCCCTTCCTGGAGTGCCATGCATACGCTCTCAACATACTCCAGCATTAGACACACCAAGGTGAATACCACAGTATCTGTGTGGGAATCGAGGCCAAAAAGGGCACAAAAAGACTTTCCTTTTGATCTCAAGCAGGAGGTGGGGGAGGAGGGAATAAATAAGAACATTATGGGCTGCTGATGACATGAGCCCAAAACTACCTAAAGCACAGTTTTGTTCCCAAAATGCATAAGAAACATAACCCAGAATGCAAAGTGACACAGGCACTGTGGGATAGCTATCCACAGTGCATCACTCTCAAAACTGACAGTCTCCCTATTGGGGGACGTGCTACTTCTGATTACATTGAATTAGTGAGCGCAGTGGGAATATGGATCTCCAACTTTACAAAATTGGGTGATAAGTAATTGATCTTTATAAATTCGACCGTTATATCTGTAAAGGGTTCTGCCCTTCTTGTGAGCGCCCCTATGTAGCTGAGGGCAGTCTTATGGTCTCTCTCCCCACACACACCATTTTGAAGTCTGCCCGAGATGCTCCCTCCACCCCAGCCAGCCTGAGCTGTGCGTGTTCCAGTGGATGCCTGAGCCAGGAAAAACAGAAAATACCAGACATTTCACATGATATTTTCTGACTTTTTTTTACTGGACAGACTGGGCTCTTACTTGGGGATGTGTGGAGAGTGGCTACATCACCTCACGCCCCCCCCCCCCCTGGAATTTCTTCATGCCTCCCCCGTTTGGGAACCTATGCTCTACCCAGTTGTCTGCTGGAGAGGAAGTGCCTGGTATATAGTCTGGGATCAGGCTTTTTCTTATACCCTGTTGGGGCTGCTGGGGCTTGGGGGGAGGGGGGACCCAGGCCCACCCACTCCTCTGGCCCAAGGATTCTATAAGTAGCAGTTACCTACTGAGTCTCAGAGATTGGTTGCAGTCATGTTCCCTGGGCCACTTCCCCAGGAAGGTGCTCGGTCCAGCCCTTTCTTTTGGGCCTTGTGGGCAAGTCCTCCCTATCCAGGGGTCTGCAAGGGTTGTCCGTTGGCTTACCGGCTAGTCTTCAGATGGTGGACCTGATTCTGACCAGGTCTGAAGTCCAGCTCCCCCTTGGAGCTGTCCGTAGTGCTATCCTGAAGTGTGCCTGGGCTGAGCTTCAGGAAGGAATTGCTAGGCCCTAGCCCAGTAGCTTCTTTTATACCGGTCTGCTGGGTCCTGATTGGCTGTCTCTGCAGCAGCTACTCTATAAAGGAGACAATCTTCTGATCAGTGAGAACAATTTCACAGTGGAACGGCTGTTGAGTTTCATCTATGAAAAATGTTTAAAGATGAAAATTTCTGTAGGCAAAGCCTATGCTAAAAAGAGAGGCCTGGACTGCATGAGCTGAAAGTTCCCTTTCACTCCTGCTTCTCCTCATGGACTTGCTCTATCCTCTTCATTCTTGACATTCCATAGTGTTACTTTCATCTTAAGTAAATTTAGGCTATGTCTACATTGGGAAAGTTTGGTGACAAAAGTTCTGTCAACATGCAAAAGTCACCAAAAATGAAAACTGGTCAAACCGTTTTATCTGCCTTCCATTGTCAACATTTCATGGCCATATTGCTAGTACCCTGTCGACAGATAGAGTAAAGCACTGTGGGCAAGCATCCCAAAGTGCAGTGTTGTGAAAAGGCAGAGCTGATCCCTGTGCTGCTTGGGATTTCCTCGTAGTTCTGTGAGCTCTCTGTGCTGAGAAATGTCAAAGCAGCCTAGCAGTCTCTCCAGCCCTACCCCAGAAGCAGCAGTCTGCCTGCCACTGTGTTCCTCCTAGAGCAGAACAGAAGCATTCCAATGATTTGTTCTTTGTTCTCCAAATGGAGCAGCTCACTCAACTGTCAGATACTTCCTAGAGCTTTGAAAAGGGGGAGAGACATGCCTGCAGGGCAGCAGAGATTGCAAAACACTGAGCAGAGCCATCAGGGCAGGCATTGTGGAAACCTGGCAGAAGTCTGCTGTCTTATGGATAGAGCTCAGTCCACACTGACTCATTGTTGACAATAAAGGGAGGTGAAAAGACAAGTCTCTCCCAGAGATGGAAGTTTTTTGTCACCAAAACTGGGTGTTTTCCCTGACAAAAGTCACATTGCAGTGTAAATGCTCTCACTATTTTGTCAACAAAAGGCAGTTTTTGGCAACAAAACATGCCAGTGTAGCCAACCCCTTAGAAGCAATAATAAACTTACTGTAATAATTAGTAAATAATGAATATTGGTTGCTGCTGGCTCTGTCACATCCACAAGAGAATCAGCAAACTCTGCTTACTGCTTTGGGGAATGGGCAAAATTTCCATTGCTTGACAGAGGAGAATACAGAGGACAGTATGATTTTTTTTTTTAAACATACTGCTTTAATCACTCTCGTACTCTCGTCCTGTAGCGGGAGAGTGGGCTGGAATATCTAAAAATAAATTTCCTCAATGACTGGCTCACATGGATCATTTTAAGTCAAGTATGAACATGTCCACCTTTGGGGTTTCTTTTTAAATGAGTTTAAAAAAGACTTTCATGCATCATCCTCCAATATGCTGTATCTTTCCACTAAGCTACACTTCTTCCCTTTCTGTGGCTTTTATTTCTAGCTCTGCTGTAGCCTATCCCTCATGTTTCTAGACTCTCATCTTCTGATCTCTGAGATCCCATGAATGTCTTCTATATTGAGGACTCAATATTGGTTTGAAACCAACAGTTAGAAAAGCTCTAGGACTTAACAGTTCACCATAGTGCTGCTTTGTCAGTGGTAGCTATAGTGCAGTGTAAGGTCATTTGACCCTGCCACAAGTGTGTGTGGGGACGGGGGGACCTAGAACACAGTTAAATGACAATAAAATGCCTGAGCCTTGCCCTGCAGCAGTCATTAGTGAGGTGCATTATTGCAAATGACTAGCCTTAGTGTAGACAAAAGCCAGCAGGAATAGCTTTAGAAACCCACATTGTCAGGACTGCTGATGGGGCAGTTGTCCCAGGGCCCAATGATTTAAAAGCACTTGGGGCTCCTGGAGGGGGTGCAGCACCAAGGTCCAAGCCATACTAAGGTCATACTGTCTTCAGTTCTGTTCTTCCACCCAAGGTCCTGTTGCTTCCAGGAGTGTGGCGGCGTCAACTCCCCCTCCCCCCCCCCCCTAGTTGCCTAGGGGCCTGCTGAGGCTGTGGGCTCCCCTGCACATTATGTATTCTGCATTGAGCTTCCTTAGGTAGGTTGGGTACCTTATAACTCACCAAGTATCCATATCATCAACTGTCTCCCCTTAAAGGAGACCTGTGAAGTATGTGTGCGGTTGGGGTGCTGAAGGGTGCTAAGAAACTTGGGTTTATGGTGGTAGTTGGTTTGGTTGGTTGGCTTTTGCTTCCTTACAAAGAACACGTAAAAGGTTTTTAAAGCTTCTGCTTAGTTTTTTACATTTTAGAAATAACAAGACTTTCAAGCCTTAGTTTTGCTAGGGCAATTCTTGGAGGACTCCCCTGAGAAATGGATTGGAAGCTTTCTCATCCTCTTATTGAAGAGGGCAGTGGCTATTGGAGTCTTTCAACATATGGGATTTTTTTATTGGTCTCCCAGTTTTTCTTTGGGGGTTGATATGTGAGAGCAAGAAATAGGAGGATTATCAATGTTATAAGAAATCTAAATAAAAATCCCTTCCACTCTGTCAGATTTCACTGCTCTCTCTCTGTGAGATCTTAACATTTGCCATTCCTTTTTTTCTTGGAAGGCTTTGTGTAGAAAGCCTGAATTTCTAATGTAAAACAAGTAAACCTGTAAAAAGGAGTCTTCATACATCATAAAGAAGCAAAAGTGGCCCAATTGCAGTTTCTTTTTTGTTTGTGGGTCACTCAGCCTAAACTCCTTAGCAAACTGCCTGGAAACAGATGACCTTGTAATTCTGCCTTGGCAAGAAGACGATTTGCATGATCTAATGGGTCTTTTCCATCTTACTTCTGTGAGTCTCCCTAGTGACTCATTATAGCATAAAACACAGAGCAATTTTGTTGCAGTGCCAGTAGTGGCCAATAGCATATACTGTTAGTGCTGGCACACAGGAATAGTAGAGACCTGCTATTATTAATCAGTTTTTATTAGTGGATGGTTGATGTGGGGTTTCTGCATCTCTAATATTCAGTTTGATGGAAGCAGTACAATGCAACATCTTTCAGGAAGCAGATAAACTTTAAATCTGCCTGGTAATTTGTCTAAATGGTCCCAAGTTACTCCCATCTTAGCCCTCTGGCCTGTGTGAAGTGAGTTGGAGGTCTCACTGAACAAGTGTCATGGTACACTTGTGGTCAGCCTTAGCAGAGATCAAACACTGAGTGTGACATAGAGATGTCTCCCACATAGCTGGTCTCTTGAGGTTATAGTCAGCGCACGCTGATGGTCCAATGAGAGGGGAGCTTGCTTAGCTGCTGTCCATAGTGTATTTGTGAAAGATCCATCTCCAGCACATTTTCATTAGCAGTATATTGCCTTAATCCTTTCCTATACACAACAAAGCATGCTTTCCAGCTTTATTGATTGTAACATGCAGCATTCAGGTTGCACAGAGCCCTGTGAGATTGGGCCTCTGAACTCACTGTATTGGAGTTGAGGGCATCCAGTGGTTCATGTGATCCTCTTCTTTGACTGGTATGACACCTGCAGAATGGTCACACCCTAGCACTGTTTTTAAGAAGACACGAACAACAGTTTCCCTTGCAAGGAATGTAATTTAACATGCTGAGGAGAGCTGTGTGTGTATGAGCAAGGAGGAGGAGTTGTCTAAGTCTTGCCTTCTTGAGAGGGAAGATACTATAGCATTGTTGCAGGCAGAACAGACTAGATCTGCCTTAGAGTGATGAGCATCTGCTTTTAAAATCTTCCTGGGAGCTGCATTCTTCTTGTTGGTAAAGGCTGTATGACCCTGCTGCTCTTTCCCACCAGTAATATGCTTTCCTTGGGGAGAGCCAGTGAGTTGTTGCTAATGGAATCTGCTCCGGGGGATGGGAAAACTTCATCCTGTTTCCTTTAAATAACTGCTGTGGGGAGCAGGGGGAATGTCTTAATCTCTTTAGTTCTGGTATCTGCCTTTAATGCAGTTGGCTTAGGTAATTTTTTTGATGTTTTAAAAAACATAAATTTAGTGCTCTTCAGAGGTGCCAGTCTGAATATGAAGCCTAGAAGATCTAGCATGAGCAGTGGTTCTGAAAGCTGCCAGTGATCCCTCATTCCTGAGCATTTTTAGTCTCCTTGCCCAAATGATTCTTGGCTTCTGCAGAAACAATCTGCAGTGGTTCCAAGTGGCCGAGTAAAAAAACACGGACACTTAACATATGCGCAATGTATCTCAAGTGGCATGTGACCAGGATTCATCATTGAATTTGGTCTGCTAGTTGGATAATTATCTTCCCTGTTTTAGAATGGGTACTGTTGGGGAATGCAACACAGGCAGTCATCCAGGCCTACTGACAATTTCACTAGGAACTAAATTTAGGTCATCAGCTCATCTCACATATCACCAGATTTGATTGGCCATTAGTGACCTGGCATCAGTATCTCCTACTCCCCCCAGTAACAGAGGGGATGTAGGGTGTGGGGAGGAGGGGGATCAGATATCTGCCAGGATTTATGTGTTTCAGACTGAACCCTGCTGCATTCCACCAGAACCTTTAAAGTCTCCTCCCAGTAATATTTTTCATAGTCATAGGTGATTAGGGTTGGAAGAGACCTCAGGAGGTCATCTAGTCCACAACCCCCTGCTCAAGTAGGACCAACCCCAACTAAATCATGTTAGCCGGGTTTTTGTCAAGCCTGGCCTTAAAAACCTCTAAGGATAGAGATTCCACCACTTCCCTAGATAACTCATTCCAGTGCTTCACCACCTTCCTAGTGAAATAGTTTTTCTAATATCCAACTTAGACCTCCCCCACTGCATCTCACCATTGCTTCTTGTTCTGTCATCTGCCACCACTGAGAATACCTGGCTTCATCATCTGTGAAGCTGTTGATTATTCCCCATTGAGCCTTTTAGAAGCTTCAGGGGGTAGCCGAGTTAGTCTGTACAGGATAAACTTAAAAAAACCCCAACAAACAGTCTGGTAGCACTCTGTAACAAAACATGTAGATGGACTCATGAGCTTTCGTGGGCACATCTGAAGACGTGGGCTGTGCCCAGGAAAGCTCATACCACCATCTACATGTTTTGTTAGCTTATAAAGTTCTACCAGACTGTTTGTTGTTTTTTTAAGTTTATCGACCTTTTAGTTAGTCCACCCAAACCATACTACTTTTAACTTATAGAAGTGATAATTTACTATCAGATTGCTTCCACTTGTGAATTTTGATAACTCTTTAGAGTAGCTTTTTTCCCCAAAAACCAGGGCACCTATTGCTACACTGCTCTAGTTTAATAGAAAGGAATGTGGATTGTAGTGACTGCCTTAAATGCCCTACAGACTATGCAGCTTCTCACTGCTGGTGAAAGGGTTTGTCTATAAAGGGAGATAGTCAATTGCCTCCACTTCAGAGCTGAAAAACAACTATCACATCGTGTACTCCTTCAGGCAGAGGAGTTTGAGCTACAGTTATATCAATAGAAATGGGTTAATTTTTTTTTTTTTTTTTTTTTTGCATTCTCCAAATCAGGATTCACTTTGTGACCATCACGCAGAGGCAGAAAAAACTCCTGACACTGATTTTTACATAAGAACGTAAGAATGTCCATACTGGGTCAGACCAAAGGTCCATCTAGCCCAGTATCCTGTCTGCCAACAGTGGCCAGTGCCAGGTGCCCCAGAGAGGGTGAACTGAAGACAGTAATCAAGTGATTTGTCTCGTGCCATCCATAACTAGCCTTTGACAAACAGATGCCAGGAGCATCTTTCCTTATCCTGTGGCTAATAGCCTTTTATGTACCTAACCTCCATGAACGTCCTAGCTCTTCTTTAAACTCTGTTATAGTCCTAGCCTTCACAGCCCCCACTGGCAAGGAGTTCCACAGGTTGACTATGCACTGTGTGAAGAACTTTCTTTCATTAGTTTTAAACCTGCTACCCATTAATTTCATTTGGTGTCCTTTAATTCTTATATTATGGGAACAAATACATAACTTTTCTTTATTCATCCTCTCCACACCACTCTTGAATTTATATACCTCTATCATATCCTCCCCTCAGTCTCCTCTTTTCTATACTGAAAAGTCCCAATCTCTTTAGCCTCTCCTCATATGGGACCCGTTCCAAACCCCTAGTCATTTTAGTTGCCCTTTTCTGAATCTTTTCTATTGCCAAAATACCTTTTTTGAGGTGAGGAGACCACATCTGTACGCAGTATATATAGTTTTATATAGGGGCAGTAAGATATTTGTCTTATTTTCTATCCCTTTTTTTATTAATTCCTAGCATCCTATTTGCTTTTTTGACTGCCGCTGCACACTGCATGGACGTTTTCAGAGAACTATCCATGATAACTCCAAGATCTCTTTCCTGATCAATTGTAGCTAAATTACCTCCCATCATATTGCATGTATAGTTGGGGTTATTTTTTCCAATGTGCATTACTTTACACTTAGCCACATTAAATTTCATTTCCCATTTTGTTGCCCAATCACTCAGTTTGGTGAGATCTTTTTGAGGTTCTTCACAGTCTGCTTTGGCCTTGACTATCTTGAACAGTTTAGTATTGTCCGCAAACTTTGCCACCTCACTGCTTAGCCCTTTCTCTAGGTCATTTATGAATAAGTTTAATAGGATTCGTCCTAGGACTAGCCCTTGGGGAATACCACTAGGTACACCTCTGCATTCTGAAAATTTACCATTTATTCTTATCCTTTGTTTCCTGTCTTAACCAGTTCTCAATCCATGACAACCTTAGCTTCCTTAATATTTTTCTGTCTTGCGCAGGTCAAATGAGTTCCCAGAATTGGGGTCTACTGCTTGGTATGAAAACAAATCTTCATTTTCTTTTTCTTTTATCCATTTTTATTTAGTAGCCTTTCATCATTTCCAAAAATTCCCTGCTGTGATATCTCTTACCTCATTATACAGTTCAGCATTTGAATGCTGAATCTGTTGGATTTTCATATTTCAGAAAGTTGCTAGAAAATAAACCTAAAATCAGCTATTTTGGATTTCAAATATGCTGCTGATAATTCAAGATGTTTTTCCCCTAACTGCTCTAACTGTACCATAGCTGTGTAGGCACTGCAGTGCTGGCAGGAGTGAAAAAGCAGCAAAACAGTCAGCTGATTGGATTCTGAATACATGCAGTGAATATATTAACAGGGTGCCATTTTATTTAGTCCCTTTTCTGATCAGACCCTCTTTCTTTATAATTGGATATTTGTTTTATGGGTATGTTTTGACAAGGAAAAAAGATGAGTGAGCTCTTGAGTCCATAGAATTTAAGGCAAAAGGAACCAATATGTCATCTAATCTGGCATGCCAGTTAAAACTGCATTCATTAATCCCTATATTGAGCCCAATAATTTAAATCAGATTAAAGCCTATAGTCCAAAAAGGTGTCCAGTCCAGAACTGAAGACATCAAGAGATAGAGAATCTAATACTTCCCTTGCTAGTTTGTTCCAGTGGTTAACCGCCCATACTGTTAAAAACGTATGCCTTGTTTCTAATTGGAATCTGGCATCAGCTTCCAGCCAGTGGTTATTTTTCTGTTTTTTCTCTGCTAGATGAAAAAGCCCTTTTCTCCTCGTGAATGTACTTATAGTGTATTAACAAGTCACAGCTCACTCATTTTGACAAGCTTAACCAATTTGAGCTCTATAAATTTCTGTGTAAGGTATTTTTTCCAGCCTTCAATCTCTTTTCTCCATTCTCTCCAACTTTTCAATATCCCTTTTAAAAATTGGACATCAGAACTTTATTTTTGGCAGAGATGACTTCCAAGAGATCCAGAAGTACTGGGAAGGAATTCTGGAAGCTAATGCTGGCAGCCTGCTGGCATGTTTTCTCATATCTGCAGTTCATGCTTCACTGGCCATTGATTGCTAGTTCTGCTGATCCTTTCAGTGTCCTGTCATTTGAGGGTGGATTCATTCTTGGTAGTGCAGGAAGACGCTGGTCGACCCCAGTGCACCTCAGGAATCCTGCCAGAACCAGCTCAGTGGGTCTGTTGCCTGCCTACTCTCAGGATTTCCATTGGTGGCTTCATAGATAACCCATGGGGTGCAGTGAGGATTTGCTGAATCGGTTCCTGTCCTGAGTGTTTTGGCGAGATCCACTGCTACTCACTCTTTGACCTCTGCAGTCGCCCTGATGGAGAAAAGCTGCTACTCTGTACCTTCACATCCTCCTGATACACCTTCAGCTAGTGGCCCTGCTCCAGGATCTGTAAGCCTGTGACTGATCTCTGCTTTGTGTGCTCTGCACCGATCTCCCTGTTCGACACACATTTGTGTTCTGTTGTGTGGGGTAAATCTGAGTAAGTTTGGGGCCATCTCTACCGTGTCTCAGATGCGTGCTTCCTAAAGCTATGCCTTAAAGGGAATATGTTACATTTTTACAAAGGCAGCCTATGAGCTTCATGTGAAATTGGATTACACTTCCAGGGTAGGAAATCACATTGGGACTCAAGGGTTCTGTCTCAGAGGCTGCTTGTTGGAAGCTGCAGGTTTAATTTCTTAAAGCAGAGCTGGATTCAAAAGGTAGCAATAATGAAAATCAGTGATGCTGGAAATGAATTCAAATGCTCTGTTTGGGTTGCCTTAGAAATCCCTTGCTTGTAGAGGATTGGATGTTGTCAAAAGGCTGAGTCAGGGTCCTTTTTAGCTTCTCCCTATCTCTGCCTTCCCCCTCCTCCCCATCATGTGCGTAGGCAGCCTAGAGGTAATGCAGCTCTCCCCTCTCTTGTGTTCTGCAACAGCCTCTGCCCCCTGGATGTCGCTCTACTGGTGCTTGTGGAAGTCAGCGTGACAGTGCAGACTCCAACGGCAAAGCAGTGGCTTAGGACTAGAAATACAGTGCAAGGATTTTAAAACACTAGATTGTGATGTGGCACAGGAAGGGAATTAGTTTCACCATCATCACGCTCCAGAGTCCAGTTCCTTTATTTTCTCACTGGCTTCTTCTAGCCTAAACTGGAACAGGAATAAGAGCAAGTGGTGGACTAGATAGGAAAGGAATTTGAGAGTCAGGAGACTTGTGTTCTCATCCCAGCTCAGCCGCTGATTAAGGATGTTAATTATTGAGTAATTTAGTACTTGAGTAGTCAGTGGAATTTCCATCGACTACTCGACTAGTCATTAGGCACTTCCGCATTTCTCCTTTGAAATGTACAAGAGCCCTTTCAAAGGAGGAATGCGGAACTCCACGTGCAGCCCCAGCCCGGGGCCAGCAGGAAGTCCCATTGACTCCAGTTTGTACACAGGGGCCAGCTTTGAAATGTACAAGAGTCCCCAGTGGAGGCTCTTGGGCATTTCAAAGCGGAAGCGCCCTCGTGGACCCCGTGCTTCATGCTGTGTGGCTACTTTGAAATGCCACATGGAGCCCGGGTCAGCTGGGGACTCCCCAGCTGACCCTGGGCTTTGTGCAGCATTTCCCCAGAACCTGGAATCAGCTGGGGACTTCCCAGCTGACCCTGTGCTCTGTGCAATGGGGAGTCCCCAGCTGACCCTGGGATCCATGCAAACGTCACAGTGGCATTTCAAAGGTCAGCGCTGCACAGCTGATCCCAGGTTCAGCTGTGCAGCACTGCTCCTTTGAAATGCCACGTCAGTGTTTGAAAGCGGCAGCGCCTCACCGAGCCCAGGTACAGACTCCTTGTGGCGCTGCTGCTTTGACGTACCCCTTCTTCCCCCCCACTTTGCTGCCTCTATCTGACACTAGCTGTCAGAGACTAGCTGCCTTATAATGATCCTGATTTACAGTGAGAGTGTTGTTAGTACTTACCTGCCTCTCAGGGAGACATGAAACTTAGAGAGAGTGCTTTGAAATCTCTGGTAAACACTATTGAAGCACCCAATACTGCTAAACGTAGTGGTAGAGAGCCATTAACAATGGCATGATACAGGATCCAAGGAATTAGGTAATCTGCCTTCCTTCATTCCTGACATGCAGCCACCACTTGGTGGAATGTGAGGAGCTGCTTCACACTGCATGTACCTGCATATGGTGCAAGGGGGAATACATGTGTTGTCTGCAAGTGTAGTTCTAAGCTTATATGATAGTAAGGAACATAAACTAGATCCTCTCCAGGTGTTTTGTGGGTGTGGGACCTGCTAACTTCACCAGTGCATTTCCATTCTGTCTTGAGGTACCAAATATACTAATAACTTTCTCCTGCACAGTGACTGCTAGTTATGCTGTGTGTGTGTATTGTGAGTTAAATGAGATCAGAGGGAAAAAATGTCTAAGGCTAGACCCAGATCCACAAAGATGTTTAGGGTCCTAACTCCCAATGAAATCTAGGTAGGAAGCGAAATACCTTACTTTTTAGAATGGTGCCCAATTGGCTAAGTTTTAAAATCAAGCACAACAATTTGAAGTTGAAGCTGTAGTTGAACCTGGTATGTTTGCTTGCATTTTTGTGCATTTAACTTAATTTCTTAATTAAGTCCACTTAATATCTAAGTGGCTTTCAGAAAATGGTAGTGACTGTTAGCAGCTGTTACATCAAAACTGAGTTCTGTTTTACCCATGGCCAGTTATTGCACAGTATTGATTGTTGGAACACCAATTAAACCTGGAATGTAGTGGTTGGTCACTTGTTCTAATATCACACTAAAAGCTGTTCCTTGAACGTGTTTTTCTCTTTTCCAGTGGGGAAGACCTCCTTGATCACCAGGTTCATGTATGACAGCTTTGACAACACCTATCAGGTAATACAATCAACCGTAGCATCTTGCCAAAGTGTTGTTGCTGGGCCCTCTTCCTCCCTCTGCTCTTCTCAGCTGCAGACAAGAGCTGCTCCTTGTCAAGGGAGCATGTTTGCTCTGGCAACCATAAACTATGAAACCAACTGCCACTGAGCCCCTTCTCAAAACAAATTCACTTTACATTACTTATTTATAGTCCCACCTCGCCTGTCATGTGCTAGGCACTTTCCAAACAGTCCCTGTCCTGAAAGCCATGTCATCTTTATGTATTTTTTTAAAAACACTACTGTGGTAGTCCTCCACTTAAACTTGGATGATATTATTTATACCCTTATTAATGATTTCTAGCCTGTCTCTCCAGAACTCCCATCACTGCTGGTAGGCAAATTGGACAGACCTAAATTCAAGATTACATTAGAACAACAGTGTTAGCAAAGCTTCTATGGAGTAGGACAAGTAGAGTACACATTAGTCTCTCCTGGGAGCAAACATCCGTACAGATTCTGCCCACTGTAATTACACGGATATGTTAAAGCAATTCTTTTATTTAATCATCTCTCTTTCCCACAGTACTTTTCTCTTTCAGTTCTTGTCTTTTCTCTGTGGAGTTTGTGTCCTAGTTTTAATGGGAGAGCTTTGACCCTCAATGCTTTGTTATAATGCAGCTGTCTCCATGGCAAGATGGTCTGATGTAATAAACTGAGTGATTGGAAAATGAATGAGTGAGACTTAAAGAAGTCTTGGGGGCTTATCAAATAATTAGCTTCAATTTAGCTGTCATTGATGTGTGCCTAACTTAAATCTTAATATACTTTGTACTTGTATGGCCCCATTCACCTGGGGATCTGTAGTTTTACAAACACGACCATGACTCATAGGTAGGAAAATACAATTCCCAATTTTACATAACAGGAAGGGGGAATAAAGTTCAAAGGATTTAAGTAACTTGCTCAGGATTACACAGCTAAGCTAGTCAATGGCAGAATCCAAACACAGCTTTCCTGCAGCTGGGTACCAAGTTCTGAGGAGTGGAGCCCTGTCAAAAGTCCAGTACTGTATCTTGAACTGTTTGAGGGTAGAATTCAAGCTATAGATGTGGTGTTAGATAATCTGGACCCTTCTGACAAATTTGAGTGCACTATTTATTTCTGAAAGTGCGTCAACCAATCACTAGAGCCATATTTGGCAGGTTCAGTTATAAATAGGAAGCTTGTATTTGATAAAGTATTCCTTGTTTTATGTGGGGGTTTTATTCCCAAATTGCAAAGCTGTTGCCTATAACTACTACCGTATTTTACGGCATATAAGACGACTTTTTATGCTAAAAAAACATCCCCCAAAAATCGGGGGTCGTCTTATACGCCGGGGCTTTTCTCGCCCCGGAGGACACAAACTGCGGGACCTCGCGGTCCCGCCGCCCGTGTACTCCGGGGCGAGAAAAGCTGCTCTGCGTCTCCCTGGTCTGCAGACCAGGAAGACGCGGAGCAAAGCTGCTGCCGGCTTCCCCCGAGGCTTTGCAAAGCCGCAGAGGGGCTTTGCGAAGCCGCGGGGGAAGCCGGCAGCGGGGCAGCCCAGGCACGCCGCGGCTGTCCCACTGCCGGCGTCCTCAGAGGCTTTGCTCCCGGTGTCCCTGGTCTGCTGGAGACGGTCCCCAGCAGACCAGAGGCACCGGGAGCAAAGCCGAAGCGGCGGCGGGGTGCTGCGCTTCTGAGGCTTTGCTCTGGCAAAGCCTCAGAGGCACGGGACCCCGCCGCTGCTGCTGCTTTGCTCCCGGTGCCTCTGGTCTGCTGGGGACCGTCCCCAGCAGACCAGGGACACCGGGAGCAAAGCCACAGCCGTGGCGGGATCCCGCGCCTCTGAGGCTTTGCCAGAGCAAAGCCTCAGAAGCGCGGCACCCCGCCCCCGCTTCGGCTTTGCTCCCGGTGCCCCTGGTCTGCTGGGGACTGTCTCCAGCAGACCAGGGACACCAGGAGCAAAGCCGGGGAGGTGGAGGGGTCCCGCGCCTCTGAGGCTTTGCTCTGGCAAAGCCGGGGAGGCACGGGACCCCGCCACGGCTGCGGCTTTGCTCCGGGTGCCCCTGGTCTGCTGGAGACAGTCCCCAGCAGACCAGGGACACCGGGAGCAAAGCCGGGGAGGCGGAGGGGCGCTGGGGCGCTGCCGGTTGGCCTCTTAAGGGGGGGTAGTCTTATACGGCGAGTATAAGACGAAAACCTATCTTTTAACTAGAAAATTAGGGGGTCGTCTTATACGCCCAGTCGCCTTATACGCCGGAAAATACGGTACTTAATAATCTGGTTTTGGGAAAGCAGCACTTGTGCTGACTCACAAATCATCAGTGGTTTCCCTGCTGTGCTTTGGGGTATGTGTGTAACAAACAAATAAAATGGCACATTTCCCAAAGTTTCTTCATAACCAGTGTGATGGGTTCAGTCACAGAGATTGCCTTGAGACTCTCTTGCTGGGCTTATCCTACTACTGAGCTCACCCTCTGAGGCACCCCACCTCCCTGTCCTGCTGAGCCAGAACCTCTGATCACTCCCAGCAGTGGCACAGAGTCGGGGTCATAGTCCAAAGCAGAGCCACGCAGACACTGAGAGCAGCTCAACTCTGTGAAGGCTCAGTCACAGGGCCTTGACAGAGCACCCAGGTGCACAGCTCCAGTGGGGCCAGAACCCGGATAAATCCATCTTACTCTGCATAAAAGTTTTACACAGAGCAAGCTCCTAAGTTGTTCCTTTCCTTGACTTAATGAAAGAGAAGATGTACAGCTGTTGCCCTCACCCTGTAGGTAACAATTATTTGCACTGGGTTTAATAGTAAACAGAACGATTTTATTAAATATAACTAGGGGGCAGTGCCCCCTGCTCGCTATGCTTTCCAACCCCCATCTCCAGGGATAGGCAGCCCTGGTTCTTCCCCGGCTCCCAGGGAAGGCCAGGTCGAATCATAGCAGCCCTGGCCTGTAATGGTTCTCCCCCTTCTGGCCACTGGGGGGGGGGGGGGGGGGAAGGGGAGTTGGGCCATATTGAGGCTGCAGCTGGCCCAGCTCTCTTCCTCTGGCCACTGGAGGTTGAAGGGGTTGGGCCAGACTGAGACTGGTCCGGCTCACTCCCCTCCAGATGCCAGTGGGTAGTGCTGTGCTGAGGCTGACCCAGCTATCTCCCTCCAGTTGGGAGGGGGTGCAGGAAAAGGCGTGGCAGCCAGCCATCTCCCTCTGGCCACTAGGGGGAGAGGCCATGTGGCTCTGGCCCTCCACCAGCGAGTGGGGAGGCCACGTGGTTCCGGTGTGCTCATGACCGTAGCAACACCTCACGTGTCCTGCGCCCCTCTTTTCCCCCGGCTCCCCCACCAAGCCCCTGTGGCTCCTAAACCTGACCTGAGCCCCCGCAAGGCTGTGGGGCTCCCTCCCCCAAACTCCTGAGAAGTGTCATCGCTCCCATGAACCTGAGCCCCCTTGAGGCTCCCACATGCCTCTGTTCCCCCACACGAGCCCTGGAGGCTCCCACATGCCTCTGTTCCCCCACCTGAGCTCCTGCGTGCCCTCCCTCCCCCTCACCCCCCAGCTCCTGCTCACCTCTCTTCGTTTGCCCTAGACAGCAGAGGAGCCACACGTTTCGATTTGAATTCTGGTAGGTGCCTGCCCACATGGTGGATGCTTGGGCTGGTGGCATGTAGAAGAGGAATTAACCACCAGCCCTGACACCCCCAAAACTAGAGCCCCCTCTTAGAATCCAAACCTCTCATCCTCAGCCACACTGAGCACCCACGCTTTAGTCAAATTATGTTGGGTCCTGAGGAAAAAAGTTTGAAAACCAGTACTTGACTGCGTGGAAGCTCTGGGGCTGAACTCGGCTGAGCTCTCCTGCTAAGACCAAGTCAGGGAGGTCCTTCTTGGCAACAGGAAGCCCTCAGTGAAAGCCACATAACTTGCCAAGTGGAAGAAGTTTACCATCTGGTCAGTTGTTCAGTATGTTTCACCAACTCTGGTGCCCATATCATTCATATTGGACTATCTGTTCAGTCTTAAGCAGAAAGGTCTATCAGTGTCCTCTGTTAAGGTGCATTTAGGGGTGATATTGGCGTTTCATCTGGGGGCACACAGCTGTTCAATATTCACCAACCTACTAGTTAGCCACTTTCTCAATGGCCTAAACTAACTCTACACCCTGTACAATCACGCAGCAGTCTAGAGATGACGCAGCCTTTGGGCAGACAGTGCTCCAGTCAGTGAAGAACTCCAGCCACACCTCCTAGATGGGCTTGTGAGTCACCTGATTGGAATACACGTGATACCCACCCCCCTCCTCCATCAGAGTAGCTGGCAAGAAGAAACTGAAGGGATGGGTTGGCAGGGCTCTCTATTGGGTGCTATTTTGGCACCATTCCATGGATTGCCTGGGCCAACCCTACAGTTAGCTGCTAGTGAAAGAATCTTTCAGTTACTGTATGTGCGCACACGCCTTACTGGAATGGACATGAGACAGGACTATGCAGCCTTTTAAAGACTAACAAGATGGTTTATTAGGTGATGAGCTTTCGTGGGCCAGACCCACTTCCTCAGATCAGTCTTTAAAGTGCTGCATAGTCCTGTCTTTTTTTGTTTCGGCTAGACCAGACTAACACAGCTACATCTGTATTACTATTGGAATGGACATGAACAACACATCTCAAAGAACAATAGTTATGAGATGGTACTTAACTGTTTTCTTCTGTTGGTTTCACACATTAACATCTCTCTGTGTAAAGAAATGGTATCCAAACATCCCTAATTCGTACTCTACTTTAGCATAATTTCATGTCCACTTATTCTTGTCAAGCAATAAACTCTTGTAGTCTTAAACCTCCTTCAAGTCTGCTAATCCACTGCTGGTTTTCCCCTCCCTGTGCAGATGAGGACAGAACCAGAGTTGGTTTGCAGTTCCTGTCTTCCTTTTGTTAGGAGCTTGAACAGAGGCCTAGCTTCTGTGTCCTTTCTTTGATATGTTTTATTGTGTTTAAAAGTTTAGACTCTTGGACCTTGTCTGTGCTTGCAGCAGGGTGTAGCAGATACATAACTATATGCCACAAGGAAAGGCAGACTGCATCCAGACTCTGAGGGGTATAGCTACGTGTGCCAGAGAAAAGCTCCCTCAAGGGGAGGCACTAGGGAAAGGCTGACAACTCTCCCTGCCAGAGCCTTTCCCTTATGCCAGAATCTTTCACTGAGATGGGGACACTCTCGCAGAGGGGAGACAGCAAGATACTGCACTGCTAAAAATAGGCTCTGTTTTGGCATATAGAATATATACCCACAAGGTTCAGATGTGTCTTTAGCTGTCTAAGCAACGCCTCACTATCTACCCTGCAGTTGAGACTCATGATAGCTGAGTTTTGCTACTCTACGTGCCACTGCAAGTTTAGACCTAACCCTAGACTGCCTGTATTTTTGCTTGTCCTCAACAGTCACTTCACTTATTATAATATGGCTAGAACTGTGAAGCTGGCCAAATTTCGCTCATCGCACTCTACTCAGTGTCAATATCAGATTTTACACATGTATTATGAATAGATATTTGTATTGGTAGGTTAACTCTTGGCAGGTGATGCTTACCGGTTATGGTTAACCAGCAGTTCGGCCGTGCTAGAGCAGCCCCTGCCTGCAGCAAGCCTGGTCCAGCCAGAGCAACCGGCTGCGCTGTGGGTGGTGGGCACTCTAGCCTGGTTAGAGCAGCCCCCACTCACGGCAGGCTTGGACTGGTCGGGGCATCTCCCACCCTGCTTCTGTTTAAGCAGGTAACTGGTTAAATATAACATTGAATAGATTAATTGATTAAACAGGATTTTACATCCCTAGCTCTGACATGTTGTAATGAAGATGGAAACTTTCATGCATAAAGGACATTTTGCTTAAAAATCTTACAAGCTGTATACCCAACCTTCAACCTGATATTACTTGCTTCGAGGAGGAATTTGGACATAAAGGAATCTCCATACTTGATGGGGAGATACGTTGGTTTACGCAGCACTGGATTTCTTACCACGGTTACAACTGAAGGCCTTCCCCATACTTCTTTTATGGGGCAAGTAAAGACTTCATTCCACACAACCATTGTTCCACCCTCTTCCCTAGAAGAATTGAAGTGAAAAAATAAGTAGAGAACCCTTTGGGACGTCGAGTCCATCCGTCAGCCAGGACCGCTGGTCCTCTCTTTGTTCAGTGTTTGGACTGGGGAAATTTCCCAGAAATTTGCAAGTCAGACTCTCTTGAGCTGTTGTTGTATGTGACTGGTGTTCTGTTTGAACTCAACCTCTTTTTTTTTAACAAAATCAGTTGTAAAAACTATGCTGGTCACCAGGATTTTGTCTTTACTGTGGCTCCAGCTGGATCAATTTGTGCACCAAACAGTCTGCAGAGGGAAACTGAGTTGGATCATGGAGTGCTAGTCAGTTTCTTTATGCAGCTGGTTTTGTATACTGTAGAACTGTACTGTGGTACAGGAGCATTTTGGGGATTGTGGGTTCCTGTGATTTTTAGGATCAAGCCTTCTTACACCAATTTGGGGAAGATTAGACCCTTCATGATTTTGTTTAATCTAATACCAGGTTGCTGGGACATTGCTCATCTTCTGGGCTTCACTGATATTGTTTAATGGCACTGCCACATCAAGGATCATTCTGTTAAAGCCATATCCAGTGTTAGTAGCCTGGGTCGCAGGTCAGTCAGACACCTGCAACACTGAGTTCCCCATCCTGCACAGAATATTCAACACAGCATCATCAAGAGAGTCAGGACTTGAAATCAGTGTTACAAGGGCTATTTTTAACACTGTTCTCTCTTCCCCCATTTTGGTTAAGCTTCTGTCAATTTCTATTGCTAAGCTCCACTAATGTCTAAAACAGTGTTTCTTAAACTTTTTAAGATGGAGGAACATCAAACAATTTTTTTATGAAGAACACCAAGGATTTTTTGTAGAGCAAAAAAAAAAAAAGGTGGGGGAAAAGTTATTGAGCAAAAAAGAAAAATAGGCGTGGGGGGGGAAGGTTGCCTGGCCCCTTAAGGGTGGCCATTTTGAACTCTGTTCTCCACGGCACACCTCACTACAGAACACAGTTTAAGAAAAACTGGTCTAAAGGCATAAAAAAAAAACACCTACTGCAGTATTTGTGTCTATGGCGTAAATTACCAAAGTTGTGCACAAACTGTGGTTTACTTAATTAAAATTGTGCCCTTTTTTATGCTGAAATCTTGCGCTACTAATGGTCATAATTTTGCCAATATTTCTTTCTCCTTATTTAGGTATCTACTTAAGAAGCTTGAGTCTTAAAGTGGAAAAAGCCTAATCTGTACCTTGTTTACAAATTCCTTCCATGACCATGGCCCTCAGTTCAGTTTGTGTTAGAGCTAGTCTGCCATGACTAATATTTACAATTGAGAGAAACAGATTACACCTGTTTGTTTATACTGAAATGTGATTTAAAATTTTTTTTACAGGCAACAATTGGCATTGACTTTTTATCAAAAACCATGTACCTGGAGGATCGAACAGTGAGTAAGATTTCACATGGTTTTCTGTAGTCACTTGGAAAGAATCTGCTATTCTTGGTATACGTCATAATGTGAGCATGCTACAGAGTTTGAAGTGCCGTAGAGGTTTAGGAATAACCCATCCTGGTACAGTATAGAAGATCCATGTCTGATTCAGGCTTGGTCCCTTGCTTGATTGTCCAGGCAACCAGGGATGTAGGGAAACAAGCGCTCTCCTCTCGATGTTTTTCACAAGTTTTGAAACAGGCCATATTCATTCATTCCTGATTTGAATGGTCAGTGTGATGCAGAATTTGGGGAGTAAAGGAGGAAAAATGTGCATGGCTGGGTGTAGGTTTTAAAGAGTCTATCAGGTGTGGGGTTAGAGAAGGGGCGCCCCCAAAAATTCCTAATGTGTGGCTGGGGACTGCATATAAATTGGATTATGACTAAAGATGCCAGTTTGTACCCCAACTCATCAGGATTTAAAGGAGTAATTTTGCAATAGAATAAATATAAACACATAAATTTCTGCATGTTTATTTTGTTTAGCACAGTACCATCTCTGAAATTAAGCCAATGTTCCACAGAAATTATTGCCATGCTCCAGAATTAGCTCTCGTCCTTAATTAAGAATACTGCAATGGAGATATGTATTTGTAGAACACAAATTGTATTGCTCTGCACAAGCTGGTGGTATTGGGGAAACTCTCAATAAATGAGATTGCGTTTTAAATGATGTGACAAATTAGCATGCTTTTTCTAAAGCAGTTGAGGCCCTTAGATGTTTGTCTTTATATTATATGTCTACTGGTTTATAGAGTATCTTGTATTTTCTTTCAGAATCTAAGTGGTAAGAGAATTTCATCCTTATCAATGTTTCTCTGTTACTTTCCATTATGGCTAAACTGTACATGCAGCTGAATGACTAGCATTCATCCTTCTTGAAAAAGCATGTTAGTAGACTCTCCAGTGGCTTGGCAGCAGCCGAAGACTCACATTTAGAAGGGGTCTTAAATTTTGTTCTTCCAGATCCCTTGTCACACAGGCCCCTGTGGTAGTTATGCACTTGGGCCCCAAGAAGAATGGCAGAAGAGCACGCATGCCTTCTGTGGGTGGATCTGCAGTTTGGCACATGCCTCAGGTTTCCTGTCCACCTGGTCTGTCTGGAAAACTCAGCCTTCTTGTTGCCTACCCTCTAGAACAGTGGTCACCAACCAGTAGATTGGGATCTACTGGTAGATCTTGGAGCCTCTGACAGGGGATCGTCACTGGTTTGGCCAAGAGCTACAAAGCGCAGCACTTCAGCTGCCCCTCCCCACACTGCTGCGCATCTCCCTCCCTTTGCCTTGGAGCTCCCTGTTCCCCTGGGAGCCTCCTGCTTGCAGCACAGAGCAGGGAAGGGAGAGGAGGGGGCACTGATGTCAGGGTGCCCCCTCTTTTACCCTGTATTCTATCACCAGAGAACGGGGGGTGGGGGAGGTCCAACACAACAGGGCTTGGGATGCAGGGAGTTTGCTGGCAGCTTTTGAAAGGAGTGCAGGGCCAGGGCAGGGGTGAGCCTGCCTTAGTCCCACTGCACCACCACCCAAGAGCCACCTGAGGTAAGCAGTGTCTAGCTGGAGCCAGCTCTGAGCCCCTGCCCCAGTCATGAACCCCCTTCTGCACCCAAAGGCCCTGTCCTAGACTTGAGCCCCCTGGAACTAAACTCCTTTAGAGACCCTGAACCCCCCCACACCCACCCACACCAATTCTCTGCCCCAGGCTCAGCTCAGAGCCTCCGTAAACTCCAAATCCCTTAGCCCAAGACCAGAGCCCGTGCCCCAACCCTCTGCCCCTGCCTGGTGAAAGGGTGGGAGGAAGAGAGGACAGAGAGTGCAGGGGCAAGGCCTTGGAGAAGGGGCATGAAGAGGCAAGGGTATTCGGGTTTGAGGTAGATCTTACATTGCACTTAAATTCAAAAAGTGATCTAGAGCAGTGGTCTCCAACCTTTCTAAGTGCAAGAAGCAGAAGGGGGCTTTTGACATATAAAGAGGGTGGGCAGAGAAGGTAACATATAGATTCCTCTGGACTCCTGTCCACATCAGTTTAAGCAAAGAATACACTAGCTTAGCCTGTCTTACATGACCACCTATATTGATGCAACTTATGTTGCTCAGGGTGCGAATATGCCACCGCCGTCCCCCACTCCCATGACATAAGTTACATGAGCTCTAGTGTGCACCGTGCCATATCACAGAGCAAATTTTCTCACTGATATAGCTTATGCTGTTTGTGGGAATTGGGGGGGAGGAAGGGAGCTGCTTGTATTCCAATGACGGAGTCCTTTCCTGTCAGCATAGAGTGGGGGCTGGTAAAATACAGCCTAGCACACCACTGAATCTAGTCCCCCACCATCCCGTGGCCTAGTGGGAGCCATGGGCAGGCTCTCTGCCTTCAGCATGCCACTCAAAGTGGCTGGCTGTGGGGACCATGTGCTCTTTGCACACCACGAGCTCCTACTGGGGGGGTGCTCTGTGTGTTGCCCTTTCCCCCAGCCCAGTTTTACAGCTCCTATTGGCCGAAATCAGCCAATGGGAGCTGCCTGGGTCATGCTAGGGGTGTAGGAAGTGCACAAATTCACCCCCCACCCCCCGGGGCAGCACATGGCATACAGTAGGAATGTGAAGAACTAGTCGAAAGGATAGTCGATTAGTAGCTTCCCCCGTCCTTGCTGCCTCTTTCAGAAAGAGGTAACAATAGTGGGGAAGAGGAGGGAACTCTTAAAAGGCAGCACCGCTGGAAGCCTGGGCCAGACCCTGGGCTCCATGCGGTGCTGACGCTTTGAAATGCCACATGCAATCCGGGGCCAGCTGGGTGTCGCCAGGCTGCTGCATGTGGTGTTTCAACATCCTTGGCACACAGACCACATGGACCCTGTAGTCAGCTGCTTTGACTGGTGTTCAGTGGCATGGCACGCAGGGAATCTGCCTGAGGCTCCTGCTGGACTGCTGGCCAGGAGCCCTCTAAGCACCTAGTAGCCAGATTCTGCACCTTTCAACCCTCTGCTCCCCCTCGTGTACCCTTGCCTCAGGTCACAGCCCAAACCCTCTGCACCACCACTCCTGCACCCATACCCCCTCTCAGACCCTGCACCCCAGTCCTCTGCCCTTCGTCACAACCCAGCCCACTGTATTCCTGTTCCTGGTCACACCCCCCTCAAAGATCCTGCACCCCTTACAACAACCCTTCCCCATGTCAGAATCCTCTCCTGCACACTAAATCCCTGCCCCAGGTGACAGCCTTCTCCTTTACTCTAACTCCCTCCCAGACCCCACACCTCCTTTAGTAATATCCTGGAATAGTGCGACTCTTGATCACTTACCAAATTTTTTGAGTGACACCCCCCCCCCCCCCCAAAAAAAAAAAATTACTGCCCACCCCTGGTATAGAGCACCTTCATGATGTGCTACAGTGGGGCAGCTGTACGTGTAGATATGGCCTCAGAGACATTGGGAATGGGGGGGGGGTTGCTAGAAGAAGAAGCAGTTTGCTACTGCTTCCAGTCCCAAACAGTCTCCTGCATGAGTTATATTTTTATTTAGCTTTTTTTAAAAAAGCGGTAAAATAAAATTATTTACTCTTTATTTTTAGTGGCAGTTTGGCTTTTTTTTTTTTAATTTTCTCCCATCCCACAGATCAGGTTGCAGCTGTGGGATACTGCGGGTCAGGAACGTTTCCGTAGCCTCATTCCCAGTTACATCCGTGACTCTGCTGCTGCTGTAGTAGTTTACGATATCACAAGTAGGTATATTGCACTGGGTTTGACCTTTTCTTATTTTTCTTGCTTGTTTGACTGATTTTGTTAGGTACGGTTGCAATTATGGGACACAGCAGGTCAAGAGCGGTTCAGGAGCTTGATTCCTAGCTACATTCGTGACTCCACTGTTGCAGTTGTTGTTTATGATATCACAAGTGAGTGGGGGGGAATTCTGCATTTCTAATACTATGTTCTGTCGTTCTTTACTCTAGCTCTGCATGTCATATCACAGTCATGTGCTTGTCTTTCATACTGGCATGAAAAGTGTTTCCTTTACTGTAGTCAAGTTTTAAAGCAGACACTTCTGATCACAGCTGTTTGTAGTAATGTATAAATGGATTTATGAATCTTCCTGGCTGAATAATATATTTGCGACCCTTTCCTATCACATGGTTTGTCCCAAAACCCCAAGCACCAGCTGGCCTTGTCTCATTTGCTCTTCTTTTGGGTATCATCTCCATTTCTGACTTGTTCTCAGATACCTGCATCACTTGCTTGCATATCTTTGAATTTTCAAATGAAAGCTTTCCCATTGAGGCCATTTGAGAACTGCAGCTTGCTTCACTCCATTATCCCCAAAATCTGAGTCTGGGTTGGGGAAGGGGCATACCACATTTTTTACCTTCACAGCCACTTTCATTTTCTGGTATTTAAAGCTCCATGACTAAGCATTTAGCCTTTTAATCATTTACTTTTAATTCTTAATAGGTTGTGTACACTTTTGAGGACTAAAATGTTAGTGCTTTCTCATCTCCACCCCAAAACTGATTTAAAAGGCCAGAGCAACCCTCATTTATTGGCTTTTTAAATTTATGAAGAACAATAATTTTGTTAAAGGAGAATTAAACCTTCAGAGGCTTTTTACACTATAAATAGTGACTGGATGAAATAGTCTGAATCCACCCAAATCCCCAAAAAGGTCTTATCCTTTTATTCACAAATACTAGGTTATAGCAAGAGTAACTGATTCTCTTGTAAACTTAATTGTTATAAACAAACCTTTTAAATTGAGCTTAAATTACAGGGTTAGCCGTAAAGTTTGGACTTCTCCACTGACCTAATGATTATTGCTAAGTATTAAAGAAAAGCTTCGTACCATTAAGCTGTTGACAAGTGATCAAATCTTAACTCTCTGGGTCCTAGACGTGACTAGTGTAGCTGAAGTCAACGTACTTAACCACCGTGTCTTCTTCATGTAAAGATCAGGGGGCAAGAAGGGGGCCTACTCTTCTCCTCCTGTTGGATTAGGGAAGTTGATGGGGGAGCACTTAGAGGTCAATTTATTGCAGCTAAACAGATGCAATAAATTGACCATTGGTGGATCAATCAATCACTGCAATGATGATCCACTGTGTAGTGAAGACAAGCCCTAAGCTGCACACTATTTCACTTTACTGTTACAAAGCCAACACTTGGCCCACTTGGCCAACTGAATTACCACAGAAATGTCCCTATTTAAGTGTGGACAAATACTTTGGCATCTCAGATATACCTAGTTGATGGTAGCTGATATACATTAACTTCTAAATTGAATGGTACAACAATTGATATTATTGTTAGGAACTCAGCTTTGCAAACAAGGTGACTATATATTCATTAGTTAATGCCTATGTTACCCCCACTGGGTGAATTTGAACCTGGGACCTCTGAAGCTTAATATAGGAGCCTCTGCCCTCTACAGCCAGCTGACTCTCAGCCCATTCTGTAGAGATCTTTTATTCTTATCTGTTGCTGTGGTCTAGGTGCCACTGCATTAACAATGAACCACACTAGGTATGTGGATTAAATACTACCCCTAGGCGAGGGGGCGCATCCTGAGCTTCTGAGACCCAGTTGAAATCCCAGACAAGCCCACACTTGTAACAGCCACAGGGTAGATTTGAACCTGGGACGTCTGGAGCTTAATAGAGAAGCATTTACCCTCTGAGCTATAAAGCCTGCTAGCTCTTAGCCCATGCCGTAGAAGTCTCCTGTTATCTGTTGCTGTGGTCTAGGTGCCACTGCATGGGGACAGTGAACCACACTAGGTATGCGGGTTACACCTATTTCCTAGAATCTCGTTTTGCAGCTTAGATATTCATTTACTGTTCTACTAAAGCTGCTGGAATCTGGAGGAGGTTTTTAGTTAGAAAATACCAAAGGATCCTTTTATGTTTTATTGGTTATGTAAACAATTCTAAAATTATTTTGAGGTCAGTGATCAACCTAATACTAGTTGCTAGTAATTACATAAACCCAATATTCCTAGGAGAACAAACCTAAAACTAGGATCACAAAATTAAACGCTTTTTAAAAGCCTTGAAACAGTCGGGCCTCCTTACTGATACATATATTAAGTGTTTTTCAAGTCTTCAATAGTACAGATTAAATAGCAAAGCGATCCCATTCGGTATATAAAATACATTCAACTATAGCTTGGTCTACAGAGTTACGTTGACATAAGACAATTTATGTTGACCTAACTGTGTAAGTGTCTACACTACTATGGTGCACCTACTGATGTAAGCTGCTGAATAAATTGATTTAACTCCCAACTACGCGAGATATTATGGTGACACACTGTCTGTGAAGACATTGCATTACTTACATCACCTGTTGTCTGCCAACCCCTTCTAAACTGTTAGCCCCAGCGTAACTCCAGCTGTTAGTGCCCTACTTCAGTCGGTGGAAGCTTCCGGTGAGGATGAGCACTGCTGAAAAAAGGAGCATGGTGTGGATGTGAATCTTCACTTTCATTTCTGCGGTGACTGTATGTCATCTTAACTTTGAAGTGAAGGGTAGACACGCCCTTAGTTCAATAAAGTAAAATAACAGTCCTTTAAAAGTAATGGCAAAAAACCTCTTCATAATTTGCAATCTGATATTAAAGTCCATTCATAATTGGATAGATTAAGTTCAATTGCAGGTACATTTAAAGCCAAAGGATAAAATCCAAGACCCAGTGAAATAAATACTAAAACTCCCATTGACTTCAGAGGGGTCAGGATTGCATCCATTGATTCTGCATTATCCTAATGTACCACTTACCAGAGAATGTGAGGCTTTTATTCAAGATTTATGGCTATATTGACAGTGATCTGTGAAGAACATTTTATAGCAACACTCATCTCTTTTTCCACTCTTCCTTACTAGATGTAAACTCATTCCAGCAAACCACAAAATGGATTGATGATGTCAGAACGGAAAGGGGCAGCGATGTCATTATTATGCTAGTGGGAAATAAAACAGATCTAGCAGATAAGAGGTATGGAGAAATAATTCTTCTTTGTACATTTCTCTTAATCTTATGGCCAATCAGCTGTTGATTTTGCTGGGAGCTCTGCTTAAAAAGATACTTTTATTTTTGGCCCCAAATCTAGTTTGTTTAAATTATGCTGAAGTTTAATGTGAAATAGAAATTTCTTCACATTTAAAAAAATTTGAAATGTTATTTAAGCATTTGCTGGCTTGACTGTGAGCCTCCAGGATGGCATTGTGTGTGACAACCAGAACCAGCACTGTCCTCGGGAATCAGGAAGTGAAATTGACCAGTCTAGCTTCAAAGACCAAACTGAGTGAAATATAAAAATTGAGAGCATCAATGAAGTAAACTAGATTTAAAACATTCGTGTTCAGTAATCTAGGTTTTAGGATAGCCAGCTAATTTAAATGGGCCACCTTGACTTTATTACTGAAAAGCTGAGGGTATTGTTGCAGACAGTCATAGAAATGTAAAGCAAGAAGGGATCTTGAGAGGTCATTTGGTTCATCCCTCACACGCTGAGGCAGAATGGAGTATACTTAGACCATTACTGCACTGTAGAAGCTGCCCTTACGATCATAGTGGCAGTCTCACCACACCTTGCATACCTGGTCATTATAACTACAGTGGGTATCCCTAATGTAAGTGTACTGTAACTGGAAAAACATGCACTTGCTGTCAGGATGTTTTCCCAATCTGTAATTGTCAGGATATTCCTCTCTTTTTGCTCTGATGACGTTCTCTTTCCCAGGCAAGTGTCCATTGAGGAGGGAGAAAGGAAAGCCAAAGAGCTGAATGTAATGTTCATCGAAACTAGTGCAAAAGCAGGATACAATGTAAAACAGGTAAGTGTCATGGGCCAGTGTGTTCTGTGCACTCCATTTGCTGTAATTGTTTTACATCCTGGGATGAGGCAGGATACAACATGCTCTATGGTAGTGAAGATAAGGAAACTAGCTAAGGTCCATAGAGGAACATCTATTCTTCTGTCTGCAGGCAGCATTGCTCGAGTTTTTTAGCTGTCATTTGATAGACCCGCATACAGAGAAATGCTTGGAATCCCATTTACCCAATTTGAAAGAATGTATGATCTCTTTGGGTTGGAACCAAAGGACTCTGGGTATTCAAAAACTGATTAGACTAGTTGGCATGGTTGAAAGCATCGGACATCTGGGATCTATCACCTTTGATTTGCTATGCAATTGTGGACAAGTGAGTCTGACCACATTTCACCCTGGGTAAAATGTGGAGAATAATTACGCTTCACATTTGGAAGCCATTATAAGTGTGAATGATCATTCTCTAAACATCAGCCCATCCTCTCCAGATACCAAGTGGTAGACTTCGTGTCGGGAAAGGTTTCTGAAGTGTGGCAACTGTGGCAGCATTCAGTTTTATGTTGCGAGATGAGCTGCTGCCTTTTTAAATGCTGAACTGCCAAATGAAGCTCTTTCTACCTGTTTTCCTGACGATTTATTTTCCATGTGGCAAATAGCTAATCAGCCTAAGCAGTAAAAGCTACAGCACTAACCTTGTGTGTTTGCATCTGATACGTTTTTTTTCTTGCCTGTGTAGGCAAATATCCATAATTGCAGAATATGAACAGAGGGCTACTGACACTCCTGATCACTGAGACAAGTGCAAGGATAGCGAAGGTGGCACAGTTGCTTTATTGACTTGACATTTCTCATATTGCCTGTTGTCTCTGAGATGCTTGACAAGCAGACCTGGACAGTGAGGTGTTCAAACATGTAGAACTCTCCCATTGAGATATCTAGGAATACAACTGAAAAGTAGCTCATATATGAAGCACAGAATAATTCATGTTATAACAGTTGTATACCTCTATTGTATACTCTTACTGCACAATTATATACCCTGGTCTTACACTGTGTATCCAAATTAACATGTCAGATTCTAAATGCCCCCCTGCATACCAAGTGGTAACTTATTACAGCTTGCTACGTAATTTCAATTTTAAAACATAGTAAGAAATCAAGTTGTGTTACAGTTTGAACCTCTAAAATCCAGGACTCTCTGGTCTGGCAACATCCATGGTCCGGGAGGACCACAAATAATGTTAGACCAGAGAGCCCCAGCTGGCCAGGCTCAGAAGTACAGCCTGGGCTGGGCTGGCAGTGGGGAGCCCAGCCCCAGCAGGGCCAGCATGGTGGAGAGCACAGTCCTGGCCAGGGCTGGCGGCAGCGGGGGGATGCAGCCCCGGCCGGGGGGACGCAGCTCTGGCCGGGGGCACAGCCCCACTTGGCAGCAGAGCCAACAGCCAGACAGGGAGCCTTGACCTCCCCTTGTCCAGCAAACTCCATTGTTCGGCATGACTCTGGTCCCAAGTGTGCCGGACAAGAGAGGTTCAGCTTGTATTACAAATCTGGCTTCACATGATCTTGCCAAACACAAAATACTTAAATAGAATATAAGTAACCATCCAGGGGCCTGCAAACAGAGCTTGGCTTCCAACTAGAGGCTTGAAAGAAGACTGAACAGGAAGGCTTGAATGTTCTGAACTGGTTATTTAGGAGAATCCAGGTCTCACTTCTAATGAGGAATGGTGGTGACTACATATTTTTGTACACTTTAAGAGAAGAGCGAAAATCCTCTGAACTTAACCAAGTTATACTCTTCATGATCACTTCAACTTCCTGTCTGGGCTAGAAAGGCTACATATGTCTCCAAGAGCTAGGTAATGCTGCTTTTTATATTGGTTGGAACTGTACTGGACAGGGACATCTGGGTCCTCAATGTAGTTCTGATAATGTAGAGAAGCCTGTGGATAAACAAGTCTTTTAATTCTGGCCCTGGATCTCACATGAAGAAGGTGCAACTAAAATATGCATGTAGTGAGGTAAGCACAGTATATGTCATCTCAAGGGCTTGTGTAGACTACACTGAAGTTTCGAAAGAGGATATGCAAATTCTGTGGGAATTTGCATATTTTCCAATCTCACTTTTGAAAGCAGAGCTTTTGAAAGTGAAAGTAGTCTGGACACTGTTTTTTCGGCAAACCTCCCCTTTTTTTGAAAAGCCATGTAAACCTCATTTTTTGAGGAAGAGCTCTGCTTTCGAAAGTGAGATTGGAAGAAGACATGCAAATTCCTTGCATATCTTCTTTCGAAACTTCACCGTAGTCTAGACCTAGCCCAAGGTAGTGTCAGATCCCATTTAATTCATTATGTGAGGGCAAACTTTAGCTTTTTGGGTTGTTCAGGAACTTCACTGATGGGATTTTCAATGCAAAGAAGCTATTTCTATAGTTGTGGCCCCATTCCTGAAAGAAAATTTGAAGAAACTTATCAAATGTTCTGTTCAGTCAAATGCCTTTAATTTCTTATTGCAAAACACCATGTAAACCTAATTTTTCGCTAGACCTAGAATACAATTTTTGTTCTGTTTTCTCGGTTTTCTGAAAAAGAAGATTCAAAGGATCATCAATGGGATGTTCTTCTTTAACTATTGAATAAACTAAAGATTTTTGGATGCAGCAGATTTAGCATTGTATTCAGCAGATCACAGGGATGGTTTTAAATCACTGGAGGCTATTACATGGCATTGGGTGCCATCATAATATAACTGATTAATAATTCATATACCTGTCAAATCTTCATGTGGAAATGGACAAAGGAAAGCTTAAGTGAGCTCTAGCTACAAGTAAGGTTTGTAGAAACAAGTGCACTCTGAGGGGCACTTGACGCAAATGTAGGAGGAATTGTTCTTTCTGTGGGTTTTGATCTTTGTAAAGCAGATAGGATTTAGATTTTTAGAATCCTCTAGACAATCAGAGTTGCTGGGCTGTGTCAACAAAGTAAGCCTAGAAACATTGCTTTAAGGTCTAATAAATAGCTTGCTGGAGCAAGTATCAAGAGGGCAGAGATGAGAAATGGCATTAGTCATTCGGTTTTCCATTTTCTTTGTTGCTGCTTTCAGTGAGTGATCTCGGATTTATCTTACTGATGTACCAAAGATATTCTTCCCCAGACAGAACAGGAAAGGTTATGAATAGCACTTTACAATGGGTGCAATCCCTATGACCTTTTGCATAAGTCACCATATTTATTAAGACTATATGAATGGAGCCAATCAAGGTTGACCTTCCCATGGCTGATATCACATTATTATGAACAGAAGTTATGAGCTAGCTCTGAAGAATAATTACTGTGTAACTTCATCTTCATACAGAAAGCTGATTCAAGTGTTAAATTAACTGTAGTCCTGAAATGCATATTTTGGGGGAGAGGGGTGCATGAACTGCTTTTATGTAAAATTCTAAGTCAGTCAGTACTGAATATCAAGGTTGAAGTAAAGAATTTCACAGATTGTTAGTAGTAGGTTTAGTGCAAGGTTTTGTACATAACATGGTGGCCAATTGCAGTGATTAGGGCATGTTAACTAATCTTTGTCGACTCATAGACTCTAAGGTCAGAAGGGACCATTATGATCATCTAGTCTGACCCCCTGCACAATTCAGGCCACAGAATCTCACCCACCCCCTCCTAGAATAATCCTCTCACCTATATCTCAGATATTGAAGCCTTCAGATAGTTTGAAGACCCCAAGATGCAGAGAATCCTCCAGCTGTGATCTGTGCCCCATGCTACAGAGGAAGGCGAAAAATCTCCAGGGCCTCTGCCAATCTACCCTGGAGGAAAATTCCTTCCCGACCCCAAATATGGTGATCAGCTAAACCCTGAGCATGTGGGCAAGGCTCACCAGCCAGACACCCAGGAAGTTCTCCATAGTAATTCCTATCATCCCTCCATTGACCTATTTACCACTATAATGAATGGTCAATTAGTTACCAAGATCATGTTATCTCATCAAACCATCCCCTTCATAAACCCATCTAGTTTAATCTTGAAACCAGATAGATCTTTTGCCCCCACTACTTCCCTTGGAAGGCCGTTCCAAATCCTCACTCCTCTAATGGCTAGAAACCTTCGTCTAATCTCAAGTCTAAACTTCCTACTAGCCAGTTTATCCATTTGTTCTTGTGCCCACATTGATATTGCGCTTAAATAATTCCTCTCCTTTCCTGGTATTTATCCCTCTAATATATTTAAAAAGAGCAATCATGTCCCTCCTCAGCCTTCTCTTGATTAAGGTAAACAAGCCAAGCTCCTTGAGTCTCCTTTCATAAGACAGGTTTTCCATTCCTCGGATCATCCTAATGGCCCTTCTTTGTACCTGTTCCAGTTTGAATTCATCCTTCTTAAACATGGGAGACCAGAACTGCACACAGTATTCCAAATGGGGTCTCACCAATGCCTTGTGTAATGGCACTAACACCTCCTTATCCCTACTGGAAATACCTCGCCTAATACATCCCAAGACTGTATTAGCCTTTTTCACGGCCATGTCACAGTGGCAGCTCATAGTCATCCTATAATCAACCAGGACTCCGAGGTGGTAGGAGTGAATGGAATGGCAGGTTAGGTAGGTCATCTTGTTATTTTCAAATCCCTGAAATTTATTGTGGGCACTTGCTTTTATTCATTACGGTCTTACATGTAGCACTCCACAGACTGAGTACTTTTATCCCTTCTCTCCAGGATATACCTCACAGTGAGACGCCATGAATTCCAGTGTCGCTATTTTATATAATATATATATATATAGATGGATGGATGGATGGATTGATTGATTGATTACTGGTGGAGCAAGTGACTAGAAGGGACAGGTGGCCCAAACATAACGTATTTTAGAATAGGTGTGAGAAGAAAATATTTTGGAAGCTCTCCTAAACTTATTGGTCATAATCATTAGCCTCTGGTTGTCAAGAGTAGGGTATCACATCAGTCATACTGAATTTTAATGCTGTCTAACTTGTGTGTTCTCAGTACATGGATAGGGTGATAGATGTCTTACAAACCTCTACAGGGGGTTCATAAGTTGTATTTGCCCTTATGTTTTGAAACAGTTCTTGAAATATAGCATTCAGGAAACTTAATCTCTTATTCTTCCAGGGTAAATGGTAGGATAATGACATCAGGCAGGAGACAGCAGCCCCAGCACTTGACTCTTCCATTGCTCCTGTGCTAGCCCTTGCCCTCGTGTAATCTCCTTTGTTTTTTGGCCTCTTGTTCATTATTCTGTGTTGCTGGCAAGCAGAGAAGAGATGGAAAAAGGGCAGAGCCTGGGCTTATTTCACCCATCGTGCAGCTAAGAGGATTGCTTGCTCTCAAGCAGGCCTGGACAAAAAACAACACATGGGCTGAATCTGGCCCACCAAGCCACCGGATTTGGCACACCGAGGCAGCGGGGAGCCCCAAACAGACTCCCCTGCTTGCCCTGAAGCCCCACGTGCCATGCAGAAACAGGACTGCAGGGCTCCATTTCTGTTTTAAAACTGGAGCGGGAAGGTTCAGGAGCTGCCCTGCCCCCAGCACAATCCCATTGGCCGGTTTTTGGCCAGAAACTGGTCAGCGGGAGCTGCTTGTTGGAATAACAGGCGGCCACAAAGAACCACACCCCCTCTCCTTGACTAAGTTATTCAGTGAATCACATGGCCAGGCATGCAGGTTGGCTGGCTGGCTGGGAAATGTTTTAAGTTAGGCAGGCATGCTAGTTTGGCAGCTGGCAGGTAAGTCTCTTGGCCACAGCCTGCTTCTGGCATCCCAGCCCTTTCCTGCCCCAACCCTCTGTCTTCTCTCCCCCCCCCCCCCCCCCAACATACCCAAACCCTCTCCCCCTCTTACAGCCATTCCCCCTCCCAGATCTGGCATTCCAGTTTCCTGCCCCAGATGACAATACCCTCCTACCCTAGGTCACATCCCAAACCCCTGCACTTCAGTCCCCTGCCCTAGGTCACAACTGCCTCCTTCACCCAAACTCCCTCCCAGACTCCAGTCTCCCTCCTGCACCCCAGTCCCTTACCCCAAACTCCCTTTTGCACCCGACCTCCATCCTAGACCCCGCATCTCCTTCATTAATACCATGAAAGAGTGCGGCCCTCAACCACTTTCCAAAACCTTGGGAGTGATCCACTGTCAAAAATTATTGCCCGCTCCTGCTCTAGAGTGTGCCACTGGCATGCTGTGCAGCTCCCACATCTCCTGGCTGTTCTCTGGCACTGAGCTCCCTTCCTTGTTGGCCAGAGGAGATGAAGAAGACTGGGTTCTCTGGACCTGAGCATGGCCTCTGGCTCAACAGCACTTAGTCAAGTTCAAAACAAGGACTCACTTGACCACCTGGTTTCACCTTGTAGTCAAATAGGTGGAAAAGGTTTGCATCAGCAGATAAATTAGCTTGGAAACCTGAGCATGTGAGGCATTTTTAGTTGCCTTAGTGGTTCCACCTGGCATTTGCATTTACCCATCTTCTCCCTAGGAATGTCTTGAATAAAGAAACAAAGGAAACCAGGCTTGTCCATTCTTTTAGCCACAGAGTCCACCAAGATGGGTACATGTCAGTGTTTCTCGCAGGCTTCTATTCTGCTCCCAGATCTGTTGGTTCAGGGCCCTCTCCAAATATGCAGCTGCAGATTTGTAAAGGCATGTAGGCATCTAACACCTGTTAATATCAATGGAATCCAGGCTATTAAATTATTTTTAAAAATCTGAGCTGTACGCCTTATGCATGTGGTGCTCCTGGCTTGAAAAAGAAGAATACTTGAAGTTAAATTGGAGATGCTGTGAGCAGCTTTTCAGACACACTTCTGTTACGAGGCATGGTCTCATCCAGTAGTATATTAGAAAGTTGGTAGGGTTGCTTCCTACGGTTAAGGTAGTTACATCCGAGCAAAGTTGTCCCTTCTGCTGACCTAGAATTTCTCTAAGTAAGTTTTAGTAAAGTCCCTCAAGTTTCTTGTAGATTCAAGGGGTCACTTCAGGATTAAGGGAAAGCTGGATTGCTTTTAGATTTACTTTACAGTTCTGCCTTTCTGCAAAAATTCTCTTTATTGTATTTATTGGCCAAAACAGGGCTATGAAAGGCTTTGAGATTCATGCTATGCAGGGTGTGTCTCAGAATCTTACAAATCAATAAGCCAACTGAGCCCTTAGTGTATTAGGGTTCACTCTGTTGGGTCGTGAGAAGGGGGGGGTCTTAGAAGAACTCTTATAGCAGCTATCTGGTATGTTTTACATGTGGTGTTAAAGAACAGCAGGCTGAATGTGGCATCACTTGATGTGGCACATGACAGGATGGATTTCTCATAGCAGTAGTCCAAGAACCACAGTCCCATGAAGTAACACTGTTCTGTAGATAGAAGGACCAAGTCTTAAGAGTTTGACATGTTCTCTCCTCCATTTGTTTTTTGTCTGCAGCTAATGGGGAAGAATTGCTATCTGTCTCCAATTACTGTCCCTGTAGAACAGGGGTGGGCAAATGAGCCTCCATGGGCTGGCTGCCCTGCCTCTCCCGCACCCCCAGGCCAATTGAGATCTGGGGATGGGGGAGCGCACAAACTCTCCCCTCGCTGCCAGGGGCGTGCAGCATCAGAGGGAACCACCAGCTGTTTTAAAACAGCTGGCTGTTCTTTCTAGCTGCCATGCATCCCTGGCAGGGTGGGGGCAGGGAGCAAGAGACTTCACTGCTCCCCTCACTCCCAGGTCCTGATTGGCCTGGGGTCAGGGGGAGTACATGAAGTCTCCTCCCACTATGGTGCCTACAGGGAACTGCCAACTGTTTTAAAAACAGCTGGCAATTCTCTAGACATGTGATGGGGAGAAGACTTCACACACTCTCCGAACCCCATACCAATCAGGTCTGTGGACAGGGGAGCATAAGAAGTCTCCTGACTCCACTCCTTCCACCTGAGATCCCACCCTTTTCAGGACCACTTCAGAAATTTGTGAAGTAGCCCCCTTGAAAAATTATTGTCCACCTCTGCTGTAGAATGAGACTTCTTCCTAATCACTATTCCCTAGGGGCAGACTCCTTTCTCTCAGCTCTTGTGCATGGGTTCTCTCCTAGGATGGTGACCATCCTATCTCTCCTTCCCTGTTCATTCAGCAACCAGGGAGAGAAGGGTTGGATATGGAAAGGGGTGTGAGTCCCTGGTTAGAAGAGAAGTAGAGAAGTCCATTTTAATCTGATTTCCTTATGATATTCTAAGGTGTTAGATCTCCAGCTGGGTTGAATCGATTAGCTGGCACAGAAGTGGTGGGGTATCTTGACTCTCCTGAACTGGCTGTTCTCCTGCCTAATGTAATTGGAGGAGGAGTGACCCATCAGTCTGTTGTAGCAGAATGAGATGTAAAAACTTCCTGGTGAGAGATTCTCCTTGTGCCTATTGCTTTTTCGTACTCCTGTGTTTCACCCCCTGCCTTCGAAAGGTGTCAAGTGTATGCAGCTGCCTGTGAAATTCCTAAGTCAGTGAGATAAAATACACTGGCTGCTGGTGTGGGTACTTGAAGCTACTGTGAAGGAATAAGGTCTCCGGGTACAAAGCTGCTTTCTAGCCATCATACTTTCCCTAATTGGATTTATTCACACATGCTCTGGCTGATAAGCACATGGCTCATAAAAGAGAGTGGATTTTCTTAGCTGCCAATTCCCTTTTTTAGTCCAGTAATGTTTGTTGAAAATCCAGGGAAAGGCATAATTTTTGTGCCTTGCCAGACTATAAAGAAGGGATTGCTGTATTACACTTATCCTTCCTGTCAACAGCTGGCTTTAAATGCCATAATCTAATCAGTTCCTATCAACAGATTTTCTTTTTAAAAATGTTAATTTTTGACTGAGTTTGTGACCTTGACTGTAGGTGCTGGTGAATATCGCTAGAAGAGACGGTGTGGAGTAGGGATGTGAGCAGCTAATTGACTAGTAGATTAGTCGCTCCCCATGTCTTGCTACCTCTATCAGGAGGAGGAGGGGATGCTTGGGGGGTGAGGATCAGCTTAAAATCTTGCTCCCCCCAGCTCTGTGGGAGGGGGCAGGGGCACAGCGGCAGTGTTCCGCCTTTGAAATGTACAGGTGTCCCAGCAAGGGATCTTGTACATTTCAAAGCGGAAGCGCCGCATGGAGCCTGGGGCCAGCGGGAGCCCAGGCTCCATGCAGCATTTCAGTGTCTTAAATGTATAAGAGCCCCTGTTGGGACTCTGGTACATTTCAAAGGTGGAATGCCAGCCGCATGGCACTTCTGCCTTTGAAATGTAGCAACAGCCGGGCAGGCTCTTAGTACATTTCACAGCGGAAGTGCCTTTATTGACTAATTGAATAGTCGATGGAAATTCCATCGGCTATTTGATTAGTTGACTAATCTAATTTTAACATTCCTAGCGTGGAGAAGAGGACTCACGTTCCGTACTTCTGTAACCGTTTTCCCAGGGATCCCAAAGCACTTTATGCAGATCAACAGAAGACATAGTGAGAAAGGGATCCTTCTAAAAACTGTGGCACAGAAAGTTTCTGTGATTTTTTTCCCAGTAACATACAAGAAGTCTGATAGCGCTGAGACACTAGCAGCTGTTTCGGTGTCCTTTCTAGAGTGTTTTGTGTTCGGGCCAGATTTTCTAAAGAGACCCACAACCACAGTTGGGTCAGACTTTCAGACACTTAGCTCATCTTTAGGGTTTGGAAGAAGTGGCTAGATTGTCAAGATTACAGCATGTTGGATGCTGAGCTAGCCTGGGTCCTCAGCTCCTTCCTTCATCCTTCCATCTTGTTTGCCTCAGAAATAGCAGGTGAGCTTATACCTGGTTCCATATCTCTCAATGCCTAGCAAAACCAAATTTTGTTCTAGCATACCGTAGTGTATAAATGTCTTTTGAATAGAATTAAATGATCCTTGGGCTTACATTGCCCTGCAGCTCAGTTTTATTATTATTTGTACATTCATCATAAATGTTCATGGTGCTTTAAAGACAATTTCCGTGCCCTGATGATCTTTCTATCTGCTCAGTTTTTCTTATGCAAAATTTTTAGATATGACTCTTTCAGCTTCTAAAACCCACATTTGCTGCGTTTGAGACAGACCTGCAGGATTTCTTTCAGCAGAGATCTGGCCCTGCAGAGGCCACAAGACTGGAGAGGGATGCTTCAAAAGATTCTTTCACAGGAGTGGGAAGGTTGCCACCTCTCCAAAGAATGGGACGTGCCTGATGAGAGACTTTTGCAAGAGTTGCCGGATATGAGCTCCATGTCCATTGGTGTTGCAATGTGATGATGAAAGAATCCTGCCCTGGACAAAGCTAGATTATTTTATAGGAAAGATTGCTCCATCCAGAGGTCAGACATGAAGCATTCCTGGCTGGAGGAGAGCATTCATTAATAGGACCCAACTGAAAAAGCACATTGTGCCTTAAATGTAAAATCTGAATAACTTGGGTAGTGAATGCTACCTACATGCAATGGTAGGAAGGACAGGTTAAGCTGATAGAGGGAATTCAGATACGGCCAGTAACATGTGACCACGTGTTTTGACTTATCCTAAAGTCGCTACCAAAAGAGAATAAGGCATTTCAGCTCTGGAAGAGCAATGGGCACAAATATACCACTAGACTCTTAAGATTTCTAGTGGATTTAGAGATGGAATCTTAAGCAACTGCTTGGATCACTGACTATAAAGATCTTGCCCTTTCAAGAGGATGATCAATTTTATATTGAGAGCGCCATCCAAATCCTTCTTTAAATATAAGTAAAAGGAAAGGGGTTGGCAGGAATGCCTGTACGTGATTTTATCATAATGGCCATGAAAGTCCTGCTGACCAATTGGGAAAGAGGGAAACTTTTTCTCCCCGACTTCTTCCTTTGACCTAGGCAAAGTGCCAATATCTTTCTACTTTAAAAAAACGCTGTATTGAAAAATACATTGGAGGCAGTGCTGCTTTTTCTAACAATTATGCATGAAGTATGCTGACAAGATTGTATTTTGGGAAGCAAAGTTGGGATAACAGATGTGAGGCAGAAGTGAGAAATTGACCAACTTATACAATGTCTTGATACCAGAACTCAGGCTGGCCAGATACTTAAGTCTAGTTCTCCTCTGTACATTGTCATGCTAAATTGGTTTAATTATTTCCTGGTCAGCAAATCCTTCCATTCACACTTGGGAAGAACAGGCATTTATCCTATAGACTTTTTTGTCTGTCCCCCATTCACCACTGATGCACAGCATGTTCAAGCATCTGAGAAGCTGATGTGTTTTGTCAGTATTTCTTGTCAGTGGCTGCTTTTTATTGCAGCTGGTGTACAAGAAGTCAGTTAAATATTTCAAAGAGGTTGTTCTGACTGGATGGCTCTGGGGAATTGCAGGAAGACAGGGAGACCAGCACCACGATACAAAGTTTTGTACTTCTAGGTCATTAATTCACATCCAGCCCAGATTGGTACTTGAGCCATTGCAGGCAAGGCCTGTATGAAATATGTGTGTTCTGTTCTCAGGTCATGTCTTGTGTGGCAAAGCTCCGACCATGCCCTGTGGGTCCTGCACTTCTGACAGACAGTGTTTGTTTCAGAGACTCGCTGTGACCCTCCACACAGCCTTCTTTTTTCTCCAGGCAAGGGCCACAGCCTGCTGAGCCATACTCAACACAGGCTAGTCCACAGTTGGGGTGAAAACCCAATTGGTCTCCCTTCTTGGGGTAGACTCTGTGATGAGTGGGGAGAGTTGGGAGAACCCAGGTAGCAGCAAGAGATAGGATTACTTTCACTCATCTGGCAGCTTTTTCCCTGGCCACTTCCCCAAATGATCCCTCCTAATGCCTTTCCTCTGGTACCTGAGCAAGTCTCTCGCTCTCTTACCCCTACCTTCAGCAACATGCTTCCTCCTTTTAGTCCTTTACTCTTTTCCTTCCCTCTTCCTTACCAGGGAAAATCTTTTAAAGCAGCTCCACAGGCCTTAATGGGCTGCAGGTGTCTGAAAAACATTGCCCATATAGGGGCTTTCTTGGCTAAAAACTGATCAGACATAAAGAAGGGAAATGATTGGGAATTTTTGCGATGGTTCCTTCTTCTTAGTGGATGCACAATGTGGCACATAACCAGGATTCATCAGCAAATTTGATCATTAGCTCCCTCAGCACAGACCGAGTACTGATGGGGCATGTGATATGAGCACTGATCCCTCAAGAAGAGGGATGAGATGTTGATAGTTGTGCGGGAAACCTGCTTTGCTGATGCCTCTGTTGTACCTCTTGTTAGTTTTGACCTTACACCTTGAAACAGCCTGCTACCGAATTAGTAATGACTAGTAATGACAAATGAACATAGGTCAGATTCCAAACTGTATGTAGGTCTGCCCAGGGAAGACCAACCCCTCAACTCTGTTACATGTAGGCATGGTCTCTTTTAATTTCAGCAACATCTGCATTGTTGATCATGCCAACAATGTCTTAGTGAATTTCATTTTAGCATTGATTCCAGGCGGTAAATTAATTGTATGAACAGGTTCACCCCAGATGTCTGAAAGTAGCTTTTGAAGTTCTTCAGTGTCCTAGATAAGCTGGGTTATTGGGGAGCTTGGGGTTATCCAAGAAGATCAATGAAAGAATAGCGGGCACTGATAGACAGCTGACGCGGTGACCATAGGGTTTGGACGCTTGCTGTCTGTTTCTGTAGCAAGGTTATAGCTTGTTGCATCTCTGCAGCAGCTGCATGTATGTGCTCAGCCAACTGACTGCAAAACTCCCAAAGCACCTGGAATCTCCCAGTCCAGTGTTCATGGTGCCTCTCAGCACATAGGCATATCATACATGGTAAGCTCAGTATGAATCTTGTGAAAGTTTAACTCAGGTGTGTGTGACAGCTTCGTTCCTATACCTACTACTGGGCATGTATTGTGTACAGTAGCACAGCACCGATCCTCTGCTGTTGAAAGAGTTTTTCAGGGACTACAGAAAAGAGGGAAGAACAGATACTTTCTTGCATTCCCTCTTCTAACACTCGGAGGATCGTACTCAAGTCTGTACATAATTCCCAGAGGCATTGGCAAATGCGGAATGGTGCTGTGGAAGACTATGAAGTTGCATCTACTTGATGTGGCTGGTTCTCTGTAGGTGTTAAAATTAGATTAATCAAATAGTCGATGGAATTCCAACAACTATTCGATTAATCGATAAGGACACTTCTGCTTTGAAATGTAGCAAGAGCCTGCTGGGCTGTTGCTACATTTCAAAGGTGGAAGTGCTGTGCAGCATGGAGCAGACTGAAACGCGGCATGGAGCCTGGGGCCAGTGGGGGACTTACAATCCCCTGTTGGCCCCAGGCTCAATATAGTGCTTCCACTTCGACATGTACAAGAGCCCCAGCAAGGACTCTTGTACGTTTCAAAAGTGGAACTCCGCCCCTGCCCCCTCCTGTGCAGCTGGAGCTGGGGGGAACTGGTTTTTAAGCTGGCTCCCCCCGTATCCCCTCCTCTCTATTCCCCACCTACTCCCCGCTCTCCCCCCCCGCCTCTTTCTGAAAGAGGCAACAAGGTGGGGGGAAGTGACAAGTCAACCAGTGTCTTTGCTTATCAGATAGTCGACAAGTTGATTAGTCGCTTACCTCCCTAGTTCTCTGAGAGAACACTGTTCAGCAAAGCCACAATCCTTCGCTGCATGATTCTCCTGTGGAAAAATATCAGAATGCCACAGTGTGAGGAAAATATTTCCTATGTCACACATGAACTCCTTGGGAAATAAGCTTATTGACAGCAAAATTGTGAATGGGATTGGTGGCATAGACTTATGGTGGTAAAAGGCTGCAGGTTTTTGTCCAGAGGGTTGAAGAAATGCCATCTGGCAGACACTGCGCAAAGCTGAGTTCCACATTATAGGAAAGATACTAATTGTAGAATGCACAGAAGAGGGAAAAGGTAGGTTTGACATAGTGCCTCATTTTAAAACACCATGTAGCTGAACATACCAATGACAATGTGTTTGGGCAGGTATGAATTAGAGGCTGAATTCTGCATAAATGGAAAAGACAAACAAGTATCTCTCAAAGAATGGCCAGAGCCAGATTCACCGTACATTCGAGGCCTACATCCTCATTCTAGAACTTAGCATTTGTCTAGTGAGGATCTGAATCCTCAGGTTACACACGGGGAACCTCATCCCGCAAATAAGTGCTCAGTGCTACAACAAAGATTGGAACTCTGGAGTGCCTGTCTCTCTCAGTAAGTTCTTCGTTTCCAAAGACACTAATGGATTGTTTAACTGTGTCCAATTAATTCAACCTCCAATGTTAACAAGAACGAGTCCTCTCTGAGATTCAAAGGTTACTCTGGGTGTTGTAGTCTAACCAGTACAGATCTTGAGCTAGTACACAAACACGTATGAAGTCATTCCGTTGTGTCCTGCAGAATTGGAACCTTGTCACAAATGTCATTACTCGTGTAATGAGTTTTTTCTTTTACCTTTCTCTTTTGCAGCTTTTCCGACGTGTGGCAGCTGCCTTGCCTGGAATGGAGAGCACACAGGACAAAAGCAGAGAAGATAGTATCCTTTACTTGTTCGAGCCATAATTCTGTGGCTGTACAGCTAGGTGCTTTCCCCCATGGGGACTTGCAATCCCTGAGTACATACAGGATGGGGGAGGGAGAGGTATAAATATAAAATTGGACCCTGCCTAGTTGTTTTTACTGGGCTGATTGCTTATGAGCATCACCAAAGTGTGTGCTGAGGAAAGATACGATCCTTACAGACTAGTTCAGTGCAGATGTTCCATGCTGTAGGAGCAGCATGGAAGAAATTGCAAGGCCACTTGTGGAACAAGTTGTAAAGAGAACAAGGGGGAGGTATTGAGCCTGGGATCAGCAGAGGTGGGAGGGTTATGCAGGGACACGAGTGAAAAAACAGGGATGATCAGAGTTGGAAATGAGGACAAGAGGCTTGAATTTAATGTGTCGGGAAAGAGGATTCAAAGGAGGGTGACACAGATCAACAGGCCAGAGAATTCTTAGTCCAGCATCTTGAACAGGTTAGATGTCAAGGAGGAGTTTGCAATAGTCAAGGTAGGGCCCTGAAGCATTTGTGATCTGGATCCAAGACTTGTTTTATAGAGGATGAAGCTGCAAGACTTGGGTGCCAAACTGACTGAAGGATATAGGCCTATATAGTACGTAAAGAATGCAGAGGGCTTAGGAGGAAAGACCTACCGAACATGGCCAAAAATCATACTGCTTCAGCTGAGATGGTCGCTGAATGGAGGCATGTTATGTGTGTTTCCAAGTAGCATGCAATAAAAATCACTCAGCATAGAGAGGAAAGGCTGGGGATACTGTTACAGGAGTCCCTTGGAGAAGGGGCATAAAGGGATTTCCACAAGAGGTGCTTTGCTCAGATGTAGGAGTTCCAGCTGATAGTCACAGAAGTCAAGACAGGATGAGGCTTTGAGAAGCTGGGTACAATTAGCAAACTCTACACCATCTATAACCCCTCAGGTACAAACACCAAGGTCTGTCCTCTTCCTGACCACATCTGGGGACCTCTGCTTCTGCTCCCCCATTATCTCTGCTTCTCTTGACACTGCAAGGAACAAGGGAGATGGTGCAGTAATTGGAGAAAGGGCTAATGGTGGGCTCCTGAGTATGGGGGACATGAGCATGCATTTTTCAAGGGGATGAAGCCAAAGGAGTGGGCAGGGTTGAGAAAGAGGGCATTGAAGTGGGAGTGGGTGGGTTATTGTGGGTGGTGCTAGGGGATGAGAGGAGGTGAGGATCAATGTGGATGACAAGGATGCAGGAGTGGAGAAGGTGAAGAGATGACAGCAGAGCTAGATCTTGTTGGAAAGAGGGTGGAAGATAAAGGGGAGGTTATTTAGGGGATAATCTGTTTCAGATAACCAGCTGGCAGCGTGAGGGAGATGTTCTACAGCACTGTTTGGAAAGGAATGCTAGAACTGGAAGAAAGCATACCTGGAATGCAGAAAGTTAGCCTGTCGGGTGTAAAGTAACGATCCTGTAAAGCCATGATTTTAGCAGCTGAGAGTTGCATCTATTAAATCCTGGGCTTTCTGTGTGTAGCACGCACTTGATGACTCAAGGACCTTTTCTCAGCGGCACACAGCTGACAGGCTAATCAGTGCCTATTTTATTATTGAGAAGGACAGTGTCAGAACTCAGTCCTTGCCTGTAGTAGCTCCTATTGATTCCTGCTGCCTCCATCAGGGAGTTGTATCCTGTCTCCAAATGTGAGAGCTATAAAGCCACTTTCCATTGGGCTTTCTGCAGAGTGCAGATAGCAGAGCAACTTGCCGCTGTGTGTCTCCTCTGCTGTTGAGGGGGTCAAGACCAGCAATGAGATTTTTTCCATTTCCTATTACTTACAGAACCATGTGGGGTTCAAGGAACTTGGGCTAATCATCAGGCTTTCTTGCTCCAAAACTGATCTGCATAGTATTGGCAGACCTGTAGCTTTAAGCCTCTTTATTAAACAACTTTCTCTTAACTGTGCGAGGATTTAGAGAATCAAAACAAGACAGATCTGTAACAATGGGTTCTTCAGTTCTTTGTTTCTTGCTGACTTTTACTTTACCCCATTTATCTCCTTCCCAAGAACTTCCTCCGCAAGTATAGATCATTGGGGCAACCAGCTGCATGAACTGTATGCCACCTTGAATTACCTGAGCCGAATCCTCTGAGACGTGTGCTGAGCTGCCATGAATCTGCATGTTTAGGGATTTGTGTTCTACATTGTGCTTGTCATCTGTGGGTGCGCTGTAATGATGGAGCCAGAGCCTTAGGGTGTGTCTACACTGCACCCTTACCTCGAACTAAGCAAATTGCGTGGCTTATTTCGAGGTAATTTCAAAATAGCTTATTTTGAAATTTAGCACAGTCTATGCAGCCCCACACGTCAAAATAAATCGCTATTCTACATGTATTCTACCCCTTCAAAGAACACTAGTAGATTAGTAAGGCATGATTTCCCTTTACAGAAACCATGTTGACTTTTCCTCAACAATTATGTTCATGTATTTGTCTGACAATTTTATTCTTTACTATAGTTTCAACTAATTTGCCTGGTACTTATGTTAGATTTACCAGTCTAATTGCCAGGATCACTTCTAGAGCCCTTTTTAAATATTGGCATCACATTAGCTATCTTTCAGTCATTAGGTACAGAAGCTGATTTAAAGGACAGGTTACAAACCATAGTTAATAGTTCCACAGTTTTACTTCGAGTTCTTTCAGAACTCTTGGGTGAATGCCATCTGGTTCCGGTGACGTGTTACTGTTTAGCTGCTTGTTCCAAAACCACCTCTAATGACACCTCATTCTGAGACAAATCCTCAGATTTGTCACCTAAAAAGAATGACTCAGGTTTGGGAATCTCCCCATTATCCTCAGCCATGAAGACCAAAGCAAATAATTCATTTAGTTTCAGGGTGGCAGGATAAATGCCTAAAATCCCGTGATGGGTATGGGAATTAGACCAAACTCCTCTAGGAAATCATGAATTGACTGAAGACTCATTACTGCGTTTAGTGCATGTAGGGTTCGTGGTGACGAAGTGGATGCTGCGAGTATAATTAACTGCATGTACTTGTCTGTGAATTTGGAAATTGCCTTTTTCTCATCAAGGACAAAACCAATGGTAAAGGTTTTGTGACAGTGCCTCTAGGGCCCTCCTGAACCTGCAGATTGAGAGTCTGAACCTTAAAATCCTCATTTTGATACTCCTCTTTCCCTCATTGCAGTTCTGATAGTCGCCTGTTTCTGGGCAAGCATTTGTGAGGGACTGGACATTCTGTGGCAAAAGCCAAGTTACCATCTCTCCCACTGTGAGCCTGCGGTTACTTTCACTAGCTTTTTGGGCACTTATCACTCTTCTCGCCTGCCACATCCCTTTGCCCCACACAGCCCCCTGGGTACAGTGCTGTGGGTGCAGTGATAATTGAGGGAACCTTTTTCTTTGAGGCTGGGGAGTGCTCGGAGCAGCAGAAAGTAGTGAGGGTTGCCAAGAAGCATCTGCTCTCCTTACCCTATTGCCTTCGGGCTCTGCAGTGGCAGTGAGAGGCTGTGGAAAACTTTCTTTAAAATAGGGTTACCAACTTTCTACTCCCACACAACCAGGCACTCCTGCCCCACCGAGGCCATACCATCACTTTCACTGAGCTGCCTCGGGGGTAGGGGTATGAGATCTGGGGTGAGACCAGAAACGAATTCAGGGTGTGTGTGGGGGAGGGGGGGCGCGGCAGCTCTGGACCAAGGCAGTGGGTTGGGACATGACAGGTGTGAGGGCTCCGGCTGGGTCTGTGGCTATGGGTTGGGGCTAGGGCTGAGGGGGTTGGGGTGCAGAAGGGGGCTCTGGGCTCAGACCAAGGAATTTGGCAGGCAGGAAGGAGGATTGAAGTTGGTGTGGTTGAGGGAGGCATACGGGGGGGCTGGCTCCCAGTGGCACTTATCTCAAGCAGCTCCATGTTAGGCTTGATGTGTTGTGTTCCTCTGAAAATGCCATCCGAAAGCCCCACCTAGATGCAGTGCAGAGAAATGTGGCAGAACGAGGGTGACTGCCAACCATCGTTGCTGGCTCCTGTTTTCAGCAGGAGGCTAGCTTTGGACTGAGCAATGCCAAAAGGGGAGTGTGCCAATGAGTTTGCCTTAACTTACTTCTTCCAGTGATTGACATAAAACTGGAAAAGCCTCAAGAGCAGCCTGTCAGTGAAGGAGGTTGTTCCTGCTAATACCATGTTGCTTCTCTCACCTTTCTCCAGAACATCACTGCTTCCCCTCCCTTTACTCTTCATTGACTGCGGTGTGAATATTGGCTTGAACCGTCCCCTCAGTAATAACGTATTGCAATTCATCGTTGCTGGCTGTCTCGTGGAGATGATCTATTAGCTTCACAAGCGCGCACGCGCGCGCGCACACACACACACACACACACACAAGAAAATGTCAGTGTCTTCACTATTTATAAGGAAAAAAAATAAAGCCAAAATATTCCAGTATATTCCAGTTATAACTTTAACAAGATAGGTACCGTTTCTAAATATTTGTTCCTTTTTTAATATGTTATGATATTGCACTTTGAAATGATGGAAATCAAGTAAGTTTTGAATGGAGTTAGTCAAGAAGTATATGCAGAATAACACATACACTGTACACACTTGATTTCTCTATCAAACTGGAAATGGTGAGACCACAAAAGAGAGGCAGAGTTGGCATATCCTTAAGAGTTAGATGCTACCTTTTCCATATAAAACAAATGAACAAAAGCTATAATAATCTACGCTGAAATGCTTAAACATTTTGGAAACCTGACATTTTAGCAGGGTTGGGATGCTGAAAAAGGCTACTGAGACTTTTAGTCTTTGCAGAGTCAAATTTCCAAGAAAGCATTCCCAGCAATACTAAAGTGTCTTTCTGATATTGATAAATGGCGCTTTGGGGGAGGACCCCATGTACTAAAGAAACACTTTTGCAGGAGAAAAGTAAACAGATGTCTTGGATTTGCAGTTTTAAAAGCATTTTTTATGAAGAACTCCAGTCAAGGAAATTACTACTTGAGAGATTGGAATGTGATGTTTTGGCTATTGTGTCAGAGAGAAAAGCAATTTTAAAAAAGGAATTTTGAAACACAGTGTAGCATTAGCCCTAAAACCAAATTTGTATCTGTTAATTGACATGTCCAGTTTTGGCAGAAAGACAAAACAGCATTTGATGGAACAAGTAGCAACATTACAATAATTTATAGTTAATATGGGGTGTATTGATTCAAGAACAGCACACGGTTTTCCTTATCATGGTCCTAACTAAACTGAGGAAGGGGGCGGGAGGTGTTTACTTTTGAGCCTACATAATTAGAATTGAAAGATCCTACGCAACAAAGAAGGGAATTCTAATAAGTTGGAAGAAACTTACGATTATGCAGACACATGCCTTTAATTTTTAGCATTTTTTTATGTTGGGTCTTCCAAGTTGTGTTAGTTTTTTCATTAGATCTGTATAGTTTGGTTAAATAGCTAATAATTTAGTTTTATATTTAACTAAGCTACAATTAACCATTTTTCTTTTATATTTATTTCTTGGCTTAATTTTTTTTACTATTTTCAGTATTTTTTGTTTTGCTGAGGAATAGCTGTAGAGCTTTGCCAGTGTTGCAAGATGTAGCCACCCAAGAAACACAGAGAAACCAATACACTAGAAGCGTACCCTCGTAATCTTTACTAGTCCTTGTGTGAAATTTGCTGTCAGTTAATAAACACAATTGTAAATACATTGTTTGCAGGAAGTGTTGGTGAGTTACAGTGCAGGAAAAAATTCCTGAGTCTACTTATGAGTGTCACTTAATCAACAAAGTCCTTCCTTTCTCCCACTGAAAATAACCAAATGGGGGGAGGAAAGGGGATAATGCCCCCTTCCCCACTGCTGTTATCTGGCAATATTCAGAGAAGGTGTGAAATTCTGCATTCTGGAGTAAAATGTCAAATCGTGACCTGCCCTGGATTTATAACAACTCTGCATACCAATAACTTAACATTAAAGGCAGAAATGAGATGTAAAGTGCTTTTATAATGCAATATTAAAGGCGATTTTTTTGACGTGGCATGTGTTGAAATAAACATCAGTGAAATATGATGAAGGATCATATTCTTTATTTCAAAGAAGCTGATGCGGAGAGGAAAACCTGGCTACTTTTCCTGTATTTAGTCGCCTTTATTGTGCAAAAAACAAAAACCCCGTCTAGCTGCTTTTAATATTCAGTTTTCTTTGGCTTGGGTTCTTATAGCAATTCTGTTCAATAGTTTGGATTCCTGTAAACCAGCGCAGCATTTTTGCCTCCATAAAATACTGTACAAGGAAAACACCAGAACAGGAGGTTTTAAAGCAGCTTGTTGCTCTGCACTTTTAACCTTGAAGCGTTTGACAAGCTAGTCTTAGGCAGGCAAGTCAGATGACGACTCAAGCAAGTAGTCCTTTCTCAGCTGAGTTGCTGTGCTTATTTTAATGGGGCTACTTGTGCACACTATAGACTGCTCATCTGAATAAGGGCTTGCAAGATCAGCCCGTTAGAACTTGTCTTTGCCTGAACATGAGTAGTAGAACCTGACCTCAAGGAGTCTTGAACATTGTAAATACTTTGTGGTGGTATAAACCAGGACAACTCATGTTTTTAACATTTTCAGCTGCTGTTGGTGTATTCCTACTGAGCCCAGGACATACCCCTGACTAGCCAATGTGTGTAATGCAATTTGTCCCTGCATCCACTGACTGCAGTCATTGTTTCCATAATTCCCAATGCATGTTCCAATACTACCCCCTTTTTTTAGTGAAAGGAAGTCTCTGATAATGTACATGGAAGCAGAATGTTTAGGGAATGTACAATGCTTCCTCATTCCAAGCTGCTTAGATTTTCTTTGCTCCATCCACGCTTCCAGTTGACCTATGATAACAGGCTCGTTTGTAAATAGGGTTTTAAAATGGTAAAAATTTCCACTTTGTTTCTTGTCCCCTTTCCACTCTGGCTTGATGTACAGTACTTTCTGCAACTATCCATTATTCACTATTTTTGTCTTGATGGAAAGTAGCTAAAGAAATTGTAAAAGGGCGGGGGAAAGGTTCTTTCTCGTCATGTTGGAATGTCACTGGTACCTCAACTCTGTTTGATAATATAAACCAAACTCCTTAGCGCTTGAACTAAATAAATACCTGTCTCATTGGAATGCTTTGATGGCTCTTTTCTGTAAGGACGTCCGTAAATATACGTGGTGGGGCGGGGGTAGGAAGGGTCTCAATGATCTCTATATGTAGTAGGAAGCTTTGATCTCTTCTCTTGGAACAAGAAAATATCTCAAGCTATCTCCTCCCCCCAAAGTAAGCTTAATGTGTCCATGAGATCCTCTCCAATCTAAGCTTTAAGTCCACAAAGAGCATCACTTTCACGTCACGTAGGACAAACAAGAGCAGTCTTTGCAATGTTGGCTCTTGGCTATAGCAGTCATTCTTTCTCTCTCCTTCCCCTGCAGCTGGTGGCCGCTGGTACCTTGGCAAGCCGTAATCTCCCCTTTTCTGTTTTAAAACCCTTGTAAAGGAAAATAGCAATCCCTCAGGCAGGTAAGTTGGTGGCCAGTGTCTGTGTTAAACCAGAGACTGTTGCTATGTCTGGCCTCCCATTGGTCAGACCCTGACATCCCAGAAGTAGCTGCTAGATGGGGTATTGTGAAGGGGTGTGCAAAAAGGAGAGGAAGCCGTGACTGCTTGTGTAGATCCTGCTCGTAGGCCCCACTCTAATCAAGAATAAAGAGGGTAGTCCTATTGGGATCCAGGAAATGCCTGCCCATGGCTAAAGGAGGATCCACTGAGCCCAGGAAGCCAAATAGTTATGGGCACCAAATTAAAAGAAACCAAAATGGGTAGGCAGGGAGGTCAAAAGGCTAAAACAAGGGAACCAGAAGGGGACTCTGAGCAGAGAGTCCAAAAGCATGGAGGGAGCCAGTGGACACTACCCAGAGGAACTCTGCCTGGATGCATAAGTGGATGCAGGAACAGAAATAGGCACCTCCTTCAGCCGACCTCTGCTCCCCGTAGAGATGGTGGTGGTGAGACTGTCTGGTGAGGCAGCAGCAGTAAAATGCTGAAGCGCTGTTACATTTAGGGATGACAGAACCACTAGCCAAGACCACGGAGGGAGAAATGTGTGAGAATTTCATAAGCAGTTAGGGCAGGGGTGAGCAATTGCCTGGCACGCTTGTCGTTGCCTGCCTGTGCCTGACACATCCACTCATTGGCTCAGTGTCCCCAAAGCACACAATGAAAAGTTGTCTAGCCACCGATTCTCCAAGAACAGCGCTCCCGTTTCCTGGTAGCTTTCACAAGGCAGTGGAGCGAGTCTTGGTGGGTGCCCTCAGGCAATGAGCCATTTGGGTATCTTGGCAAGGAAGGAGGAAACGCTGAGTGCAGTTGTAGAGGGGCTGAGAGCTCTAGACCTGGTCTGGCTGGAGGGGTAGCCAAACTCCAATGCTGTCCTATTTCTAATGCAGGATTGTAGCCCGTGGATTGATATTTCAATAAGCTGTGGCCAACTGTGTAACTATTGCCTTCTGGGACCTGCTGTGTTTCCTGTTGGCTTTCCCAGTGGTGGCAGAGGGAGGAGTCCTTGGCTGGGGCATCTAAAACTTTCTGACTCTCCCTTGCTCTTGCATCCTAGTTCCTTGAGCTCAGCCTGCCTGCCTTTAGCGCAGGAATTCCTAATACAGGAGGAATTCCTCCTCCTAGTTGCCAGGGCTTCTGTGATCTGGTGTGCGGCAGCTCTGCGGGACGGCCAGTAACAAGTGCTGAATCTGAGTATCTGATAAGCTGCGGCCCTCTTGTCTAAATGCCAAGATAGTCTGTGGCATCCTTGCATAGTGGACTGAGGGCTGGCAAAAGGTGCTGTGATAGAGGGAGGCTGAAAGATGAAGCCAAGATAAAGCTTTCCCCTATTGAACATGTAACTGGGAGTTTTGTGCTGCCACAAAACCTTTGGTGTTACCTGTTAGGTGCCCTACCCTCACCACTAACTACCCTTTCTGGTGGGCAGGGCTTCTGTCACTTCCCCAAGTTTGTAGGCAAATCCAATCCCCTGTGGCCCGTTTCACCAGCGTTAAACTCGGCAAGAAAACAACCCCTGCAGCAGGAAGATACACTGAGTCCGTGTATTTGATCCTAGGCCTGTGCCACAGTGCGTGCTCTGTGCTAATGGTCTAAACCCACGTCCAAGGGGAAGGAATTTGAGGACATGTGCAAGCGCCCTGCTGCCAACAGTCTCCCCTTTTATGACCAGACTTTGGGTTACATGCCACAACGCAACACTTTGAACAGCTGTTTTGGGAGGCCTTTTTCATACTGCCATCTGCTGGTTGCTGGCTGGCATTGCATCAGAAGGAGCAAATACAAGTACAGGCAGTCCCAGAGTTACGTGGATCCGACTTATGTCGGATCCGTACTTACGAACGGGGCTTTTCTCACCCCAGAGGACGCGGGCGGTGGGACTGCCCAGACGCGCCGCGGTCCCGCCGCCTGGGTCCTCCACGGCATTGCTCCGTGTCTCCCTGGTCTGCTGCCCCCCCCCCCCAGCAGAACAGGGAGACACGGAGCAAAGCCGCGGAGGACCAGGGCGGCGGAACCAGGGCGCGTCTCGGTCCCACCGCCCGCGTCTCCCTGGTCTGCTGGGGGGGGGGCACACTAGCTGTGCCCCCCCCAGCAGACCAGGCTTTCCTCGCGGATGCCTGTGGTAGAGCAGCTGAGGCGCTGCCGGTTGGTTCTGCAGCGCTGCTCCTCGGCGCTACTGGACCAACCCGGCAGCACCCCAGCTGCTCTGCCCCAGGCGTCCTGATTCAGCCACTGCTGGTCAGTTTCAGCAGCGGCTGAATCAGGATGCCTGGGGCAGAGCAGCTGGGGTGCTGCTGGGTTGGTCCAGTAGCACCGAGGAGTGCTTGCTCCGCCCCAGGCGTCCCCAAGTCAGCCACTGCCGAAACTGACCAGCGGCTGACTACAGGAATCAGCCCCGGGCTTCCTGGAATCAGCGGCTGATCAGTTTCAGCAGCAGCTGACTTGGGGACACCTGGGGTAGAGCAGCTGGGGTGCTGCCTGGTTGGTCCCCGCAGCGCCCCAGCTGCTCTGTCCCAGGCGTCCAGATTCAGCTGCTGTTGAAACTGATCAGCGGCTGATTCCAGGCAGCCCGGGGCAGAGCAACTCTGCCTCGGGCTTCCTGTAGTCAGCCGCTGGTCAGTTTCAGCAGCGGCTGAATCTGGACGCCAGTTCCGACTTAAGTACAAATTCAACTTAAGAACAAACCTACAGTCCCTATCTTGTACGTAACCCGGGGACTGCCTGTATGTACTGACTGGATACCCACAGGAGACTGGCAGGTCAAAGCGTAGATTTATAAAGAAGAGTTCAGTGTTAGGAAAACCGGATATGCCTGGCCCAGATGCTCACTCAGTTCCTTCCTGTGACATTTTGTTAAACTATAGCTTCTAGCTTTGCTATTCCACAGTGAAGAAAAATCTTAAATGAGAAAGGAACTTTTTTTCTCCTCTACCCCCAACAGGGTACATGTAGTGTGTATATGGGGACTTCATTCCAAGGGGAGCTTATGCAAGTCAGCTATTGTAGCTGGATTTTAAAAGGAGGCTGGATAATTTTGTGATCAAGGGAAACACGTAACAGTGTATCAGCTTACTCAAACCCGGGGCTTTGGTCTATCGATTAGAGTCCTGGGAGGGTCCAGAAATAAAATTTCAGCAAATGACAATCAAAATATTGCAGTGAATCATTTCAATTTACTTCAACACTTCAAACGGGATTGTGAATGTGGACCCAATAGTGTGGGTGGATCCAATATCGTGACTCCTGTGTCACCAGTATAACAATGCAATGTTGATTCTGACTTTGCTCAAGCTGAGAACCTCTTTCCGCTCATCATTACAAGGGCTAAGTATTTTTGGAGTTCCTGGATGCCATTTAAGATTCCCAACTAGGTTCTTCCAGCACTACCACCTGTTTTCCAGGCTTTGCATTTAAATGAAAGCAGTTGAAAGGGTCTTATTGTCAGCCACTGGGAGAGATGGGGTGGAACAGCAGCAGCTGCTTGCTTGTGTCAATTGCTTGATTAAAGTTGCTAATTAAAGCACTTAAATCACTCTATTTTCCTTGTGCATCATCTGTCATGTCAATCTGGGCCAACATGGCTGGGATGTCTCTGTCTCCAGAATATTCAGGTGATAACATGGCCTCGCTGGAGGTGATAAACATAGGACGCAGACAGTCTGACCTTGCCATCGCTTATCCCAGCCAGTGAAGGGCGATTGAAATAACGAAGATTTGATCTTAGCCCAGGAGGTATTATCTTTTACTAACCCAGCTTCTGTTGTTGAAAGAGACAGGTTTTCACAACAGCAAGTTCTTTGGTGTGAGCTCAAAAGCTTGTGTGTCTCACCCGCGTTACCCCACCAGGCTCATCTCTTTACTATCCTGGGGCCACCGTGTCTGCTGCAACACAGCATCAATTTGATCTTGGCATTTGATAAGGGGATGTTGCTGCTTTACATTCAGAGCAGTAATTTCTTTGGAAGGGTGCGTAAAGAAAGCTGCAGCTGAGCTGAATCTTTAGTCCTAGAACGTCACAGCTATTTCATTTTGGAGGCTGTCTTTGCTGAGATGCTAATTAGCCACCGGTGATGCCTTGTCCCTGTTGGATTAATCCTCATCCTGACATTATTTGTATTCTTGTCCCATTGTGCCCACGCAATTAGCCAATGTTTTGCACTATGTTTCGGGCAGGAGGAGAAATTGATGGCATAAGTCAAGTTGGTCTTTGGGTTGGTTTACAAAGTCCCGTTTCCCTAAACTCAGGAGATCAAGTACATCAGGCGTTTTCCTTGCTCACACTGCTGCAGCCTGCCTGGTCCAGGAGTGCTGTGTGTTAAGAAGTTCTCGCTGCTCCTACACAGGGCTGCGTCCCACTGCTGCACTGGCAAGCTGCCCCGACATGCAGCAGCAACCAATCGACGTCCCAGCTGCTGGATTTATGCTTGGTCCATGTGGCTTAGCTTCTGTTTAAGCCTCGTTCTGCTGGCCAGTGCCTTAGGTGAAATAGCAGAAGCCACTCTCTTATCAGGAAAAAAGAGGTATTCAGTTGCCCCCCTCATTTAGCCTGCTTACTACACTCATTGCTGTTTAACCAGATTAATGACCACTGTGTACACTGGGCAGCACAAAAGAAGTAAGTGCTGAAAGGCCTCCACTGAGTTCAAGCCATGTCTGCACTAACACAGTCCCCCCTGCTCCCTAAGAATTCAATCTAAATAGACAAGATAAAGGATGGGAGAGGAAAGGAGCCCGGAGAGGAGGCTTCTGGAGAGCTGGGTTCATTTCCTGCTCTGCCACAGTCCCCTGTGTGTGACCTTGGGCAAGTCATTTAGCCTCCATGGGCCTCTCTACAGTGAGGATAACAGAATTGCCCACCTGGAGGGGTGCAGGTAGAAGGTGTGTTAGCAACTGGGAAGTATTTGGCTACTGCTGTGACAGGGACTGCAAGTGCTGGAGTTGTGAGGAGGTGCCTTCCTGATATCTCGGGGCAGTGCTGGGAAGAGAACCCAGGTCTCCTGAGCCCCAGCGAGCTCCCGAGCCTGGTGCAATCTTGCTATTGAATGACATGCAAAAAGCCAAAGGGGCAGCAGCAGGATGCCCTTGGACTTGTGGGGCAACTCCCTGCCCCAGAAAGATACTACGCTCCAGCAAACCAGGCACAGACAAGGCCTGGCAACACGCCACAGATAATCTTCCCCCCTCACTGGGCGCACTCACCTGGCAGCAATTCGCTTACAGAGTTGAGCCAGCATGTACTACAGTCAGTGTTCCCTGTAAGCTGTGCACTTGTGCGAACACTCAGGAGAGATTCAAATGCTGCCTGGCTGATTGACAGAGCTTTGTGTTTCTGTAGGTGGTGCACATTTGCACATCCCTCTGTGCACATAAAATTATTCCACACATGGATGGAAAAAAATCCATACATTGATGGAAAAGAGTAGAGGGAACACTGGCCACTGCTATGAACACGCGAACAATCCATGGCTCTTCTTTGCTCTTGCCCCTTCTGAGCTGAGCAGTTAGCTAGCACTCAATGCTTCACAGATTGCTTCCATGACGTGATAGAAGCTGGGTTTTCTTTGGTGTGATCTTGTTTATTTATGCAATTGGAAGGATTCGATAGTATCAGTAAATGTTGATTTCACTGTACAGATGCACAAACCCACACAAAATATTTCCCTTGATTTAATAATAGACTTTTACAGCCAGGCAAAGTAAGAAAAATGCTGCTTGAGTCATTATTAGTTTCATTTAAGGCTGGTTACTTTGAATATTTGTCAACAATTTGGATTTTAACACTTTAACTGTTTGACTCTCAGCATCTATGGTCATTCAATAATTATGACCTGCCACCCCCACCCACCCATTTCCTGTCCTTGTGAAAATTACATTGACAAAAATCTTTAAAGATGCTTAAAAACAAACAGCAATATTGGTTGAAATGATCAAAAAATAGCAAAAGGCTTGGCAGCATTCCAATCTAGCCAAAGTCCTATCTCCCTAAATACAGTAGAAACAAATAGGCAGAAATCTACGTCTGCCCTTCCAGTGAGCGCTGTGCCCAAGAAGTCCTGCCCTTCGCCTTTCCTTCCAGACTCCCAGCTCCTCCTGGCGCTCTGCATCCAACCTACCCTCTATAACCCGATAGCCTGACCCTGGCATCTGCAGCTGGGGAACTCCCCCTCTCCAGGCTAGTTAGCACTGACCTGCTGTGGGCGAGAGCCCCCAGCGCAATGTTTTTCTACATAAAGAGTCTTGATTGCACCTGTTGTGTCTACACTGCACTCTAAGCCCAGGCTCTGATGCAGTGTAGAGCCCAAGCCTCTCTTCTGTCCACACCACCTCAGTCTGACTCTGGCCCACCAGCACACAGGACCCCGGTAGTCGGACTATGCTGTGGGGAAGGCAGAACTGGCCTCCCCCTGTGGCTTCTGTCCATGCCCTGTCATCCTGTAGTGTGGATGCAGGTCAAGCTACAGCCCTGAGTTCGCAGGCCCTGGGTCGTGCAGCAGGGAGCTGTTAGCTTGACTGCAAGACCTGGTCCAACAATCGCAAACCCAGTTTACGGTGCAGTGTGGATGCTCGAACATGGGGCCCGCTGAACTGGGCTTAAGGTCCTGGGAAGCTATCGGAGCTCGTGAAGTCTGTGATTTGTAGCCCGAGCATCGACCCCTAGGAAATACCGGGCCAGCATCCGATCGGTGCCAAACCAGGACAAACACCTTCAGTGCGGTCAGTGTGGGTTTGTAGGGGCATCCCCAAGCAGAGAAACTGCACAAAAGAAATGCGCTCAGGTCTCCCAAACACAGGGCAAAGGAGAAGGTAACGGCTTTCTCTAGGTACGGAGTAGCCCTTTGCTTTCACACAAGCTGGCTTTTATTAGAGCCAGAAAAATGACCACAAGGAAGAGGGAAAGGCCTGGCCCTAGGCAAGAGCATGTGAGGGGCCCTGGGCTAAGCTGGTGGATGTAGCTACAGCACTTGGGAGGGGAGTGAAAAATGCAATCGATCTCCTCTCCCCCAGAGTAATGCTGCCCTAACCCCTGGTGTAGACACAACTAGGTCAATATTAGAATCAAAGAGGAGGGGTTCTCACCCCCAGGCTCAGACCCTTTCAGTCAGTGTAGGCTGCAACTGCTCACAGGGGTTACGGGTTCTGCCCGCAGAGCGAGGGCACCATCACCAGGACAGGCCCTAGAGCAGGGGTGGGGAACCTCTGGCCTGAGCATCCTGTGCCCCAGCTTGCCTGGATCTGCCCCTGAGGCTCAGGACCCCCCGCCCTGCATTGGGGAGCCATTGGTGGCGCTCCAGACCCCTCCTGCTCCACCACAGGGCTGGGGCACACAAAATCTACTACACGGGACCCTCTTAAACCCCGGCGTGCAAGGGGAACATGGCGATTGTGTCTGTCTCCTCCTCAGTCAGGTGCCATGTCAGCGAGGGTTTGGTTTTTTGTTTGTTTGTTTGTTTCTCTCTTGTGTGAGGCCCCTGACTGATTTTTCTGTGGGTCAGCGGCCCCTGACCGAAAAAAGGTTCCCCGCCCCTCCCCTACAGCATAGACCAGGCCTGCGTCTCCTAGCAGCTGCAGCGACTCAGAACAAGGGTGGCTGAGTCTGCACCAAGGGAGGGGTCTCAGACATTTAAAGGAGCAGTAACACTGAAAACAAAAGCCCGGTTTCCTAGCTACCTCTGTCTGGAGACCATGTCAGCCACTGCGTGTGACCTCTGTTCATTCTGGAGGTGCCACACGAAGCACGCAGAGTAACCCCCACAGGCAACCTCAAGCTTTGGTGCATGCAAAGGGCTAGAGGACATTGGGCAGAAGACAGACTGTATGGGAAGGGAGCAGACTGCTCGTTTCATGTGGATATGGCTTCCGGGATGAGGCAATCAGCGTGGGCCTTATGCTTTGGCCCTATTCCCTGCATAGTGGAGGACTGGTGAGGAGCACAGATCTAGCACTGGGCCACATAAGGTTGCCAGGTGTCTGGTATTTGCGCCTTCTGTCCGGTAAAGAAATCAAGAAAATAAAGATGTCCAGTATTTTCTGCTTTTCCCGGCTCGGCGCCTGATGGACACAGCAAACCAAAATTTTCCTGCCCCCCCCCCTTTTTTTTTAACTCAGCAAAAATTAATTTTCCTGGTGCTTTTTTGGTGGGGTCTGGTATTTTAGGTGAAACCATCCGGCAACCCTACGGCCACACCCAAAGCTTTTTTGGTTTTAATGTCAGGATGATACTTCACTGCTGCCCGCTGGAGTGATGGGTATAATAGGCGGGGGAAGGCAATGCCTTCCCAGCCAGGCATGGCTCCGCCCAGGGCTGGATTAACGGGGTGGGGGGCTAGCTGGGCAGCTGCCTGGGGCTCCAAACTATGGGGAGCGCCTGATGGCAGCTGTAAGGGGTGCCTGGGGCCGCGCGGGCGATTGCAGCTGTAAAGTGCGCAGCGCAGCGCACTGGGGGGCAGGGCCGTGCATGCGCCGTGCGCCTGATCGCAGCTGTAAGGTGCGCAGCACGCTGGCGGGCGGGGCTGTGCATGCGCCATGCATCCGGGGGCGGAGCCGCGCATGCGTCGCGTGCCCACTGCCCGGGGCGCAGGAATGGCTCGAGACAGCCCTGGCCCCACCCATACTCCACCCCCAGAACGCCAGGAGCCATGCTGAGGCTCCCAACCTTTTCCAGATGGGGACCCATTTTGGCAATTCAGGAAGACTTGGTGACCCAAGGCAATTCAAAAATTTTGAAATGTAATGGTGACCCATATTTGGGAAACCCTAGGCCTTCTAGGGGTGGAGTGTTGCTGCCGGCCCTCCCCATGGTGCTGGGGGGAGGGGGGGGCTTGGCTCCCGTGGGAGGCTGGGCTTTGGGCAGAAAGGATGGGGCTAGAGAGCATTGCCTCCCCCAACCCTGCGTTAACCCTGGGGGGTGGCTGGGCAAGATCTTTCCCTGGTGCCGAGGGGTTTGCGGCGCATGGAGTCCCATAGGGAGGAGGGCAGGCAACAGGCAATTTGTCTGTCCGTGGCTCCTGCCTGCTGCAGAACCTTCACGTCTCTGAGCTGCCTGTGCCACTGCGGCAGCGGGTGGGGAGCCATCCGCGATGAAACTGACAAACCAAATGAAAAATAGTCTGGGCCGCTGCCGTGAATCGGGACGAATGCCAAGAGCCCTCGCGCTGGCGAGCCCATTGCGTTCAGTAGGGAGAAAATCCAGATCAAGGTATTGATTTGAAAGAAAGGCTCTGGCGGGGGAGAGAAATGGCTAGTCAGCCAGTCTGGTCTCGCTCAACAGCTCCACTGCCTGAGCCCTGCTTCTAATTGTATTGTCTTTGACTGATGTCCAGCGCCAGCGTGCTTTTTTATTCCAGTCCTCTTCCTCGCCAGCAAGGCAGAAATAATTGCAGGTGTCCAGGGAGGAGCTTCATGAGAGAGAGAGAGCGAGAGTGATGCAGCTAAGCAGAGAAGCACAGAAAAGAATACAAAGTGGGTGAATCAGATTCTGGACTTAGGATGGGAAACAACAGAGAGCTGCAAAATAGAAAATGAGATTTCAGAGAGACACCTGTCAGGGGCAGAAGCGCACGGTCCTATTCCTGACCCCCTCCCCCACCCAGGGAAACTGTGTTTTATCGGTAGTGTGGAGGGCGTAGCCGAGAGCGGCTGTGGCGTTTGTGGAGATGTGGATAGAATTACAAGCGCTGAGGGGAGCGCTCCTCTGAGGAATGGCTAAGTGAGTCGAGTGGCGTTAATGATTCCTGCTACATAAATTCAGCCTGGCAACGTTGCCAAGTTGCCTGATTCTCAGTGTGAGTTGCACCGTTCTCACAGCCCCTGCTCCTGGAAACAAGTGATTACATAAGAACCGCAGGTTTGGGTTTTTTTTCCTAGCCTTCACAGTTGTAAAGAAAAACATGAAAATGTGCAGTGAGTGTGACTTCAAGGCTCAGAAACCAGAGTTTAAAAAGGATAGAGAGATGGGGAGGAAGGGGGACCTAACACCTACTTTTCTTTAAGCCAATCATGATTGCGGGGAGGGAGGGACAGACACATGAATTTTGAATGCTCAGAGTTGGCAATACCATGATTGATACAAGTGTTGTATCTCTACAAACTCTCATCTGTTTCTTTGCTCAGACATGTCGGCTGTGTCTACACTGGCATGAATTTCCGGAAATGCTTAAAACGGAATACTATTCCGTTTTCAGTTTTTCCGGAAAAGGAGCGTCTACATTGGCAGGCTGCTTTTCCGGAAAAGCCCTTTTCCCGGAAAAGCATCTGTGGCCAAGGTAGACGTGCTTTTCCGGAAAAGAGCCCCGATCGCCATTTTTGCGATCGGGGCTTTTTTCCGGAAAAGACTACTGGGCTGTCTACACTGGTCCTTTTCCGGAACAGTGTTCCGGAATAAGGACTTATGCCTGAGCGGGAGCAGAATAGTTTTTCCGGAATAGCGGCTGATTTTGTACAGTAGAGAATTGTTGCTTTTCCGGAAATTCAAGGGCCAGTGTAGACAGCTCGCAACTTATTCCGGAAAAGCGGCTGATTTTCCGGAATAAGTGGCCCAGTGTAGACACAGCCATCCTGAATGGAGACAGTTAATATTTCATCACAGGAAAATTCTGGGTCAGATCTGCAAAGTAAAAGTGTCTTGTGATAGGTTTCCAGTCATCCAATAGCAGCTGCTGTTATTTAAGGTCTGGTCTACACTGGGAGTTTAGGTCAAACTTAGCTGCATTAGGTTGATTTTCTAAACAATGAGTTCATTCCATTAAGCCCGTTCCGTTGACTTTAAGAGCCATGCAAGTTGATTTCGGTACTCCTGCTTTCATGAGGAGTAACTGCTACATTTGCCCTTGCATAGTCTACTTTGCAGTAGTGCAGATGCAGCGCTATGAAATTCAACATTCTTGGCCTCCAGGAGGTACCCCACAGTGAGCCCTCTGGCCATGACTTTCAACTCCACTGCTCTTCATTCATGATTCAAAAGCATTCAGAATTCATGTGTCTGTCCCCCTCCCCCATGATTGGCTTAAAGAAAATTAGGCGAACAGGGAAAGCCCCAGGAAAGTTTGAATTTTATTTCCTGTGTGACCAGCCTGGAGAACAGACCTCAGAGCAGGCAGCACACCTGACGGTGAGTTCCATCCATGAGCTCTGTGAGTTCCCAGAGTCACAGACGAGCACTAGCACAGAGCATGTCGGAGATCCTGGACCTCATTGCTGTGTGGGGAGAAGAATCTGTTCTCACAGAACTATAAACCAACAAAAGAAACACTGATCTCTATGCCAAGATCGCAAAGGCCATGGAGGAGAAAGGACATGCCAGGGACGCCCAGCAGTGCCGTGTGAAAATAAAGGAGCTGAGGCAGTCGAACGAAAAGACAAAGCAGGCAAATGGATGATCTTGAGCATCATTGCAAACATGGTGCTTCTAGGAGCAGCTGCATTGCAATTTTGGGGGGTGGGAGGACTCAACCAGCTTCCTAGCCAGTCCATGGACTCCTCTCAAGACAGTCCTCAGGTAGCAGCAGGAAGGACAGTGTGGAGGCGGAAGAGGAGGAGAATGATCAGCAGGCGAGCAGGGCAAGCGATGTCACTGAGAGCCAAGAATTGTTTATAACCTTGGAGACAATCCCCTCCTTCCAGGATGTCTCAGTCAGGCTCTGATCCCGGGGAGGGTCTTGCTAAAAGTGGCTTAAGGAAAGTGGGTGTGATCGGTAGCGGCCCCTGTGCCTACACCGTGGGGGGTCTCCAGAAGAGCTCTGTCTGGAGACAGAGCGGGAATCCTCCCTGCACATCTCCACAAAGCTCTCAGAACTCTTGCATCCTTCTCACGAGGGTTCCGAGGAGTCGGCCTTAAACCGTCCTCCACGGTAGGACCCCTCCCCACACCAAGCCAGCAGTGAGTGATCTGGCGTCACTGCAGCACAAGGGCCAGGTTTCTGGCCACGTTCAGTCAGCACCTGCTCCTTATCACTCAGTGTGATTCAGAGGAGACTAGTATCTTGCATAACAACCTGGATGAAGCAGGGGAAGCTATTAGCTGATGCCTCTGCAGAAAACCTCCATTTGCTCATCCCCACGGAAGCATGACATGAGCCCCCGCCCTGCCGCCATGCCCGGACCTGCTCCCCTTTCCCAGCCACAGACCTGTGCCCCAGCCTGTCCCTTACGATGCCTGCCACCAAACCGAATGCAGCTGCTCCCCTAAGATCTATCTCTGTGGTGCACCTGCTGCATAGTGGCTGCTTAAAAGCATAACTGTGGCCTTGTACTTCCTATTGTCTCAGACAGACCTTCCTTTTATTTTAACAGATTAGGTTTTGCACTCTATAATGTATCCCCTTTAAAGTATCCCTTCTCTTTTCGTTACAGCAGGAACAGCAGTGAGCCTGCTGCACACTCTACCGGTTCTGCCTGGCACAAATCCACAGGTGAAAATGGACTAAGGAAGAGATGTTCAAGGAGGAAATGCAATCCGCCAATTTGGCCAGGAAGCGGTTAAGCAAGTAGAGGAATATGCTGCTGGAGGAGCCCATGAGGAGTAAGGGATAGCAATTTATTTCCGAATAAGTGCTGTGTACGCCAGCACCAAATTTCAAAATAAGCTATTTTGAAATTAATTCAAAAACTACACAATGTGTGTAGCTCAAGTTGCGTAACTTATTTTGAGCTCTGGGTGTGGTGTAGACGCACCCTTTATTGCCCTGGTGTCTGGCTGCGCAAAATCCCTGACTAAGTGATCTCACACCCCCCCCCCCCCCCTCAGATGCCTTCTCCCCTTATTCTCAAAAGTCTTACAGGGTGCACAGCAGGGCTGGTACCACAATGGAACGCTGCATTCGCTGAGGTCTAACCTAGTTGATAGCTGGTGGAACCTTCCCTGGAAGTGACTGTGGCCCAGGCTGCCTGTGCATGGCATCGTGAGTCATGGCAGCTGGGAGGGGGAGTTAGTGCTGGAAAGGGCAGCTCCCGCCAGGGCCTCCGTGGGTGAGGAGGCCTCACGCCCTTCAGGCTGGGTTAGGGGCAGCACGGGGAGGTGGGCGGGACGGGGTGCAGCAGGAGGGGGCAAGGCCATGCCATAGTGCACGGCGTGGCCCATGTGGGAGGTCAGTGCAGCGATGCTGTCGCAAATGTGGTCGCACCACTGCAGGAACAGGCCCCACGCCTGTTGGTGCCACTTCCGGTCGTCCTGCAGCTTGCTGGTGACCGCCTGCTCCAGCCTTTTGACGGCTTAGATGTGACACTGGAGGAGCTGGTCACGCTGCCTGCCCCGCCAGACTGGTCCCTGGGTGGTTGGTGCTGCCGCTGGAGGGTCCCTCGCTCCCGGCTGGCCCCACTGCAGAGAACAGAAAACGGTGAGGTTGTCAGTCAGCCCTGTCCACAGTGTCCCTGAGCCCCGGGCCCTCCTCCCTGAGCCTCACGTGACACCGCCCACTGTGCCGTGGGCCCAATCAGTCCCCTGCTGAGTGTGTTCACATAAAAGGACTAGCTCCAAATCCTGGGAGAGAAGTGATCCTCCGTGGATTGTAACCCTTGGGAGACATCACTGTGAATGCAGACCCCTTGTCTGTGTCCTAGCCACTTGGCATGTGGTGTCTGCGTAGCGCTGTGCACACGCCCTCCCTCGGGCAGGACGTGTGTGAGCAGCAGGGTCCCAGGCATGCCATGGAGCTGCCTGCTGCGTCCACGTGGCACACAGTCAGGCTGCGCGAGGTTGCACGGGCTGCGTACTGCTGCACGGTGTGCAGCTCGAACTGCCTGACTGATGCTCTCCCCCCGCCCCACCCACGGGCACCTGCCTCCCCGGCCTTTGCAAGGGAGAAATGCTACGCTCACCGGGGGATCTGTCGCTGGCCTCAGACGAGGCCCAGGAGGGCGTCCCAGCTGCTGGGCACTGACCCGGTGGTCAGGCGGCCTCACCACCTGGGTGCGCAGGCCAGTGTCCACCGCCCGTGAGGGCCCTTGCACCACTGTCTTCCCCAGGTGCTCGTAATGGAAGCAGATGTTGGCTCCTCGCCCTCAGTGGCTCTGACGTAACCCAGGCACAGCTCCTTGGCCCCGACCTGTTCAAGGGTCCAGGCCAGATGTCCCTGGTCCATGAGCGCCTGCACCATGCGACCGAAGATGTTGGCGTTGCAGCGCCGGGACCAGGGGTCGTGGAGGGCTTCCTCCTGTGCCCAAAGGTCCAGGAGGACCCCCACCTCAGCTCCAGACTAGCATGGGGCTCGCTGCTTGCTGCCCCTCTGGGCCTGCTGGGAGCCCTGGGGTGGCTGCTAGGAGGAGGGTGCAGGCTCTCGGGGTGCCTCTGGAGTGGACATCTGGGCTCCTGGGTGCAGCAGAGCAGAGCCGTGTGGTAGAGCTGCTGTTGCCGCATGGTGTCTGCAGGCTGCGTGTGCCTTTAAGGGGGGGTCTGGCAAGCAGGAAGAAGCGAGCTAGAGTGCGGGTACAGAGCGTCCAAGCGGCCATCTGCGCTTTTTCTTGGGGGGCCAGTTCTTGCACAAAAACTCCTGTCCACACTGTCCTCTTGCGCCAGAAGCCTTCTTCCTCATACAGAGCGTCAGGTCTCTTGCGCAAGAAACCCTCTGTTCCGACACTGTACTGTAAATTTACTTGCACAAGAATGCTTTTTCCACACGAGTCATGATTTTATAGACTTCTATCATATCCCGTTAGTCTTCTCTTTTCTAAAATGAAAAGTCCAAGTCTTTCTAATCTCTTTTCATATGGGACCCGTTCCAAACCCCTAATTATTTTTTTGCCCTTTTCTGAACCTTTTCCAATGCCAATGTATCTTTTTTCAGATGAGGGGACCACAGCTGTACACAGTATTCAAGATGTGGGCGTATTATGGTTTTATATAGCGGTAATAAGATATTCTCTGTCTTATTCTCTATCCCTTTTTTAACGATTCCTAACATTCTATTTGCTTTTTTGACTGCCCCTGCACACTGAGTGGATGTTTTCAGAGAACTATCCACTATGGCACCAAGATCTCTCTCTTGAGTAGTTGTAGCTAAATTAGTCCCCATCATATTGTTGGGATTATGTTTTCAATTATACATTACATTTATCAACATTAAATTTCATTTGCCATTTTGTTGCCCAATCACTTAGTTTGGTGAGATCTTTTTGAAGCTCTTCACAGTCTGCTTTGGCCTTAACTATCTTGAGCAGTTTGGTATCATCTTCAAATTTTACCACCTTTTTTTTTTTTTACCCTTTCTCTAGATCATTTATAAATAAGGTGAATAGGATTGGTCCCAGGACAGACTGTTGGGGGCCACTCCACATGCAGAGGGAGCAGCGAAGACTCCAGAGTTGTTCTAGGTCTGGAGCTAGCTGCCTAGGTTCATTGTCTAGTTGCAGCCTGTTACGACTCCCTGACCCAAAATCCCTGCTCCAGGCCTGGCACAAAGATCTGTGTGTCGCCTTCAGGGCCAGCCCGTGGGGAAGTGCCTTGCAAGACATCAGACACTCGACTGCTGACGGCTGGTTCAGCAGAAAGCTACCTGTTGTTCACGCTAGTGTCCATCGGTTACCAGGCCTGGGCCTGGAGACGTGGGCATCCCGGAGCCCTATTGGCCCCCAGGTTTGGGGACTGGCCCAGGATACAATCCTTTCGGCTAGAAGCAGGCAGGAGAATGAGTACAATAATGGATATTGCCTTAAAACCCACTTCACAGAACGGTGCTTCACACTGTATCCCATCACCGTGGAAACGCTGCAGCTCCTGGGAAGCTTAATTCTCCTGAGCAGCCCTTGTAGCCAAACACCTCAGGCCACAGCTGGGAAAGCAGGCGAGGCAGCTTCTAGGGATAGAGGCTGAGCCCAGCGACTCAGCACAGAAAGAGCAGGGGATGGGTCAGAGCAGGGGGACTTCAGACAAAACTGAAAAGAGTTAGCCTGGCTTTTTAAGAAAGCTTTAATTCCTAGCAGATGGAAAATGAGCTGTGCCTCTCCTCCCCGCTCCCTGCTTCCCTTCCTATTCCTTCCGTCCCTTCCCATTTCTTTACTTCTTCGTTCCTCCCTTCTTCTGGAGCAGGAAATCAATACCATCTGACTCTGGGACCTTGCACAAGTCCCTCGGGCCAGCACTTCCACAGGGGGCTACTGACCTTTGGGCACCTCCTGTGCAATTTGAGACATTTGGGCCTAAGTTTCAGAGATGCCAACCACCCCCAGTTCCAACTGAAAGTTGTGGGTGCTCCGTGCCACTGGAGCCAGGCCCCAGGTGTCCAGGTTGGGCACCCCACAAATGAAAGAATCTATAATGGATGGCTGATGTGGAAATCAGGGACTCCCCCACCTCGTGCCTCAGTTTCCCCAGCTGGAAACAGTGCTAATCACACCGCTCACCTCCTAGGGTGGCTGTGAGATTTACTTAATTCACGTTTGAAAGTGTAAGGAGAGGGTCAGATGAACGCGCTAGAAAAAGGACGACGATAAATTCAGACAGCTCAAAAATCTGAGCTGAGACTCTGTGTGTTTTGCTGGAGCAGTCAGATGCAGGGGCCAACTTCTGTTTTGTGATGCTGGTGTAAATCTGAAGGAATTTCACCAAACTCAGTGGAGATGTTGGTGTCACCTGGAGCAGGATGTGGTCATAAATCCGCGGGGGCACATTCTTCCCTCGCACCCCAGTTACGCCCGAGAGCAAAGCAAGGCCCATCATTTCATCAGGTTCACCCACTACCACGCTGCTTAGCTCACTCACGTTGGCTCAGCTGCACCTTGCCGCAGAGCCGAGGGGCTGGTGGAGACGGACTGGCACCGGTTGGCCCAGGGGAGATCACCAACTGCTTCGAATCGCAATTAACACTTCACAGCGGCGGCGAGGAATTGAAAGGACTTTCCGCCTGGCTGCTTGCAGCAGGCGGGGAGCTGGAGCAGAATGAATCGCAAGGAAGCCAGATGTGGAGGAAACTGGGTCATTTGCTCATATTCAGGGGCAGGTTTCCTACCACTGAGAACCAAGGACAACGGGCCCAGGGTGTTGGTGTGAACGGGGGGGCCTGACTTTGGCACCCTACACAAGAGGTGTTCCAGGCTGGGGAGAAGCCATCGCTCAGGCTGTGTGGTCTCCTTGGGATGCCCACTCGCAGCCCCTCAGTGGGGGGAAGCTGGGTGTGGATTAGACCCAGGCTGGCCAGTAACTCCTGGTGCATTTCCAACGAGGAGTAAAGTGGGGGAGTTACTAGCTACTTCGATGTAAATCCAGAAATCAGTGGGGTGACCATGGGTGGTAGGTGAAAGTAAGGCTGGGAGGGGCAAGCCCCCAACCCCACCCCTTCTGCCCAGGCCTCAACCCCCCTCCCCTCTCCAGGAGCCAAGCCACTGCCCCCCTCCCACACTGCATCACAGGGAGGGGAAGCGACACACATCCCCATCCTCTCCAGCCCCAGAGCACAAGGAGGGTGGGTGCTTGGGGGCAGCAACACTCCGCCCCCTACTATGCCTACTGTAAGCATTGTGTGGGCAGGGCCAAGCAGTACCTTCCCCAGCCTACCTGAGCCCCTTGGGGTTACTCTGGATTTACATCACCGTTCTGAGAGCAGGGATTGCCCCTTCACTTTCTGAGGGGGTCGGTTTGGAAACCCAAGGAGCCCAAACCACTTGCATATTTCCAGGGGATGGAGTTAATGGGGGGCAACCTGCCAGTCTAATTAGCACCGAGCTTGCTGCCCTCTCCCACTACATGAACGGGGTGGGGGAGGTGAGCCCACCCCCAGGAGGCTGCAAACCACATGTCTGGGGTTTCTCCTTTTTCCTCAGCTCCTCTCACGTCCAGTCGAGGAGTAGCCGGGTTTCCTGAGCATCAGCCTTGGCTCCAATTCCAGCTCCAGGTTGGGAGCCTGCTCTCTGCATTCCCAGCTCGAGGCACCTGGCGCAGGGACACAGACCCTGAGCTTTTGAGCAGCTGTCGCCTTGCAAAGTGACTCAGTGAAAATGGAACGGAGAGGAGCTGGCCTCTCCAAGACTGCTCGTCCAGGAGGTACGGGAAGGACGGAGGGGCAGGCGAGGTGAGGCCTTCCAACCCTGCGGGGCAATCAGCACTGCAGGGAAGTGCATGGCACTTACAGTAAGGGAAAGTGAGTTGCTCCCATGCCCCTTAGACACCCCCCCACGGCTGCCGGGGGTTTGCGCATCTGCCCAGCCGCAGCCCTATATTGCGAGTCTTGGAAAGACACAAAGAGCTTGTGCTTCAGAACCAGAACGTGTCTGGCACCCTGCCCCATTCCCCAGGACCCCTCGATCACGGAGGCACCTCCCGCCCCACGTGGCTGGGGCAGGGTGAAATGCTGCTGTATGTCCCGAGCACTGGTGTGAGATCAGGGACTGGCCTGCTGGGGGGGGGGGGGGGGCACACTGGCATGGGAGGCCACGCCCTGTGCTCAGAGCGAGAGCTGGACCCGATCGGCTGATGGGTCTTTTCCATCCCCAGTGTCTGGGCTCCGAGCAGTTGACAGCGCTTAGGATTTACTCATTAGTGTGATGCCACCTAGTGGTATGTGACCTTCCCTACGGCCCCTACAGATGGGTGAGACAGAGAACACCCAGGTAACAGGGCCCTGGCTCAAGCAGAGCCCACAGGGAAGGGAGAGGTGTAGTTATGTGCCCAGCTACCGCCCTCCTGCACCTCTTGGATCTGTAGGAGAGGCCATCACCAGAGGCCCTGTCCTTGGGCCTCTCTCTCCCAGGAAGCTGGAGGTGGCTTTGCTCCAGCTAGGGCTTCTCTGGCACTAAGGAGGGGGTTGCGGGCTCTGGGCTCCATCCATCGGGGGGGCTTGAGGTTATGGTGGATGGGGGCACGAGGCCTTGGGTCAACTGAGGATTCCCTACAATCAAGTGGAGAGATGGTTCAGACTCAGCATATGGTGCAGATTTGATGATCAGAGGCACAAACGGAAGCTTTGGTGAACTAAATCTAAGCTTTGGGACCTCTCAATCTTTTCTTACTGTGTTTGTGTGGACTGAACTGTTCAATTTTTACTTTTCGTTTTCTCTTTACTTATGTTTACTATAACTATGGGCATTCTCTGTGGGTTATAACATAGCTGTGTTCGATTATTTGTTTCTTCATGAGATTTTATAAAGTTATTTAAGTAAATTCATTTCTTTAGTTTCTTTTGGAGGCTGACCCTGGGCAATCCTTGCTGACATTTCTTACAGACTGAACTCTAGGTCTCCAGTACTGTATGGCTGTGGGAGTGTGTGTGTGTGTGTGGGAGGGGGGGGTTAGGCACTGGAGAAGGGCAGTGAAGTCTAGCCCACCCAAGGCTACGTGTGTGTGTGTGTGTGTGTGTGTGTGTGTGTATGTATAAAACAGGTTTTCTTTTGCAAAACCAGTTCATTTTTTAAAAGACAATACGTTCACTGAAAAAAAACCATCAACGCCTTTTTGTCCAAAAAATAAACAACCAGTTCTGATGATCGCAGTGAACACTATAACAACTTCCCTTCTCCAGAAAAATTTCCCTTCATGATTTCCTGATCCCTATTAATTCCCCCTATAACATCTGTGCCTTCTTATAAGAACTTTTTTTCCAGCATGACTTTCTAGGGGTTGGTCTTTAAAGTGGGCCAGTGCAAACAGCTGCAGCACTAAGGTAGTCCTTTAACAGCTTCTGGTAATGTAATAGAGCTCTGTTTTCCTGATAGTGAGTGCTTGTTGTTTCCTCCTAGTTTCTTACTTACAAGGTTGCCTCAGAATTTGGACAACGGGCAAAGTTAAGGTTATTTGGTTACCGAGGGCATTATAATTTCCATTATGTGTATTTGAAATGTATTTATTTGTTCCATGATTTCTACCTTCCTGTAGAAATGGACTCTCCTGTTTCTCCCTTGGTTTTTTCCCCCAAAATGGGTTTGCCTTTTATTCCTGGTTCCAACTTCATCTCCGGCACTGTGACTTATATGAATTCAGAGCTTGCAGTATGGCTATTTTTACGGGAAGGAATTTATTTGCCTCTCTTGCATGGTGTCCGCCACAGTTGTGATCAGTGAAGGTGCTGATGTTAAATCTCCCTTGACATGGTGAATAGAGGGCAGCTGGCGAGGAATTCTCTGTAAGGATCCTTCAGGCTGTCAAACATCCTCCTGCCCTGGTCAGAAGTAGCACAGCATTGCTGATTCTCTCGCAAGGTTCATTTCGTGTTGGCTGGTGAGGAGGGAAAGCTTGGGAGGTCTGGGGAATTGCTCTTAGGTAGAACTGCACTTTTGGTAGTAGACCTAAAGAATCTGTAAGTCACTCGGTGCCAGCCTCGGGGGGCGGTGGTGTTAAATCAGAACAAAGGAGAAGGTTCTATCCACCTCGAGATTTCCTGTCTTTCTTGTCTTAAAGCAAAGGTGTTTAGGGCAGGGGAAAATAGATGGGAGCCCAGTTGGAAATGGCAGGACTTGAAAATTGCTTGGTCACTCAGTCTAATGTACCTTGACTGGGAAATCAATGTAGTTTTTATTTTTTATTATTTTCCTATTGAAAGTAAAAACAATGTGCGCATGGAATTAACCAGGCATGCGCCCCTCACCAGGCTGGGCACTTTGTTCCTGTGTCTTTTGCATTTCCCCACTCGCTGTTTAGAGTGTAGGCTCCCGACGAATCAGCCCGCCTCTCTGTACAGCCCCTAGCGCTGGGCGGGCATTCCCTGCACTGGACTGCAATCGTAAAGAATCGTGATGATCTTAGGTCCTGATGAAGATGAGAAATGGCCTAGATCCACCCCTCTGCTCAGCTGCAGTGCAAATCTCCGTGGCAGAAGGCACAGCCCCCATTTACACTGAGGCGGATTGACCCGGTTTGCAGGCGGGAAGAGCCGTTAGTGTGACAGCTAAGCTGTCAGTGCCAGGGATTAGCATGGATACAGCAGCTCTGATGGATGACAGCCTAGACAGTGTCCTAGGGACCTCGTTTCTATTAACGGCCCTTGAACACAGCACGGCTCTGTGCCTCAGTTTCCCCATCTGTAAAACGGGGACAATGATGCTGACCTTCCTCTGTACCCTGCTCTGAGCCCTACAGAGCTTGCGAATTACTAAACTGAGCTTGCCCTGATCTCTCTCACACCTGGATTGCATAAGCTGGCCCCCTCTGATCAAAGTCTGCCACCCTGTTGCAGCCGGGGTGCTTAGCACCGTTCCGGCTCTTGGCTGCAATTTCTCATCCAAGGCCGGGCCCCTGGGTTCTGCTTGCCTTCCATTCCGAGCGTGGCAGCTTGCTCGCACTTCCAGAGCTCACACGTTAGTGGTGTGGTGAAGCAGCAGGATCCACTCCACCACGGGGCACGGGGCGGAGTGGCAAGAAAATGCTCCTTCTTCCCTTCCCCGCTGGGCTCTGCTGAGAAAGGGGCTAGTCACATTATGCACAGGTGGTGGCTTCTGACTGTGCCGAGGTTTGGCAGCTGCCGGCTTCGGTTGGCCGAATCCTTAAACCCTGAAAGCAGCTGCACCCGCCCGTCTCGGAGCCTTTGATTCGCGCGCAATTTGCCAACCAACTCTTCATCCCCCCTCCCCAGGGAGCCGCTTTGCCTTTTCTTATACTGCTTTCGGCAAGGACGAGAGAACCAGTCTGTCAGTCTCCTGAGCGCCCGCCGAAGGGGTGGGGCAGATCGATGCTGGGCAGCCAGTGGAACGGCTGGCACCAAGCCTTTCGCCTGTCCAAGTCTGTGTGAAGATGGGCGTGGGGGTGAGAGCAGAGAGACGCGGCTGGGTTGATACGTAGGTGTAACCTAGAGCTGCAGGGGCATCCTTTGGATTTATGGGGCCCTGCCCAGTACTAACCTGGGGCCCATATTCCCAATGGGGAGGGTGGATTTTATAATCTTCAGCAATGCACTCACTTGCTTTCTGCATTTGGGGCTGAAGGCAGTAAGATCAACCATCCCAGACTGACTGCCCACCCCCACCCCCACCCAGCGATAGGGGAGGGGCAGGGGGCAATGACCCCCAACATCAGTTCACAGCCTCCGGGTTGAGCGCCCCTTGCTCAGAAGCCCTTATCTCTTCAGAGGACTCACCCATCTCAACGCAATGGGGCAGCCAGCTCTTCGGCTGACCGATCCCACCACTCTGCTGCCACAAGTGACTGGAGTTTTACTGACGCAGGGTTCGTTAATTCTACCTGCATTTCGTGGACGAGGGAGGGCTCTCTGGAGAGTGGGAACCAGGCCTGGGAGGGAGCCTACGCTGAGGTTCACCGGTCTCAAGTTACCAATGAAACTGATTCCTGGGCAGGGGGTGAGTGTGGATGCTCTTTTGGGGACTGTGTGCGCTGTTGAGGATGGGGTGGGGCTTTGGCCCATTCATACCAAGTATTATAAATGTCTCTCCTCTCTCCAAGGCAGATTAGCAGACAGCAGCGGTTTCCTCCTGAAGGAGCTCTGCAAACTGCTTCAATCCCTTCCACTCCTCAGTGGGATTTATACTTTCCCAATTCATCCTGGGCTTGATTTTACCAGATTCCCTCACCCTGCTCCCTGCAGGGTTTCTGATGTCCTGTAATAGTTTTGATTTGCTTACATGAGCATAACCTGTAGGCAGAAACTCAGCTAAGAAATTACTCCAGCCTGAGAGATTTAAGCTTGATCGACCCTTTACACAGCTAGGAATTGCACCCCAGCTAGCAATCAGCATTCTTACAAGATCTGGCCACCTACGCACTCACACAGAAATGATAAGACTTTCTGTAAGGATACCAGCTAATAACACATAATCATAGAATACTAGGACTGGAAGGGACCTCGAGAGGTCATCGAGTCCAGTCCCCTGCCCTCATGGCAGGACCCAGTACTGTCTAGACCATCCCTGACAGACATTTATCTAACCTACTCTGAAATATCTCCAGAGACAGGGATTCCACAACATCATGCTACATCCCTTAGACCAGGGCGGGGGAACCTTTCTTGGATCGGAGCCAATGACCCACAGAAAAAAATCAGATGGGGGGCTGCACACAAGTGAAAAGCAAAACAAACAAACCAACCCTCACTGACATGGCCCATGATTGAGGAGGAAAAAGACTCTACCCTCATTCCTCTCACACACCAGAGCATGGGGGGGGGGGGGGGGGCCTGGGCTGGTAGATTTTGTGTGCTCTAGCCCCATGGTGGGGCAGCCAGGGGGCTGGAATGCCAGTGCGGGTTCCCCAATGCTGGGGGGGAGGAGCCCTGAGCCTCAGGGGCTGGATCCAAGCAAGGTGGGGCCCGCATTCAGCCCCTGGTCCTGGAGTTCCCCACGCCTGCCTTAGACACTAAATATGGGAAAGAAAGCACATTATACACAGAGTATGAAGAGCCAACTTCATTAGATTTAAATAGCCTTTATTTTTCAAACATATGTTAGTGGACTTACAGCGATAGTGATACAACAAAACTTTGCTCCTCGGCACACAAAAGAAGAAAGCAGAAGAGGCAAGGAAACCTTGACATACTGGCATTAACAACACTAAGGACAGCTACTGTACCAGTGTGAACCGTACCAGGTTAGAATACAGCTGCAGAGGAAGGCTGGCGGCTACCTCTAGCAACAGCCTACAGAAATAAACTCCCCTCTTGTGTTTTCAATCCACCCCCGTGCCTATTGTTCCTACCTGCTTACAGAAGCAAATACGCTCAAAAAGGGGTTGCTATCGACTCCTTTTAGGGACAACCCATGTCCTTGTTCCTCTGGAGTACTGAGTAGGCAGCCCTAGTAGCAGATACTCTGGGGACTACTCCTGCTTTCCGCTATGGAGCTGCATCTGCTCCATGATCCAGCTGGCTACACCCCCTTGAGGCTGGGGAGCAATACTAGCTGCATGGACCATTCCCCACCTTCATGGACTCCAGGGGTGCCACCGGCCACACGCTGCCTGCATCCTGCAATGAGGAGAGTGGGAAACCAGTGCCCTGCATCCCCACCCCCACTGCGCAGGTCAAGCTAGAATCTAAGCCTTCGTTCGGCTCGCAGATGGCTTGTTACAAAACCGAACGAGCAGGTTTTTAACATGTGACAGAACTGGGTTTTCCCTACCTATGGAAACCGCCCCCTGCCTTTGCAACTCCAGCACAGCAGCGTTGTGCTCCCGCAAGGCAACCCAAAAGGGAAAGTGACCAGAGACAGGAAGTGAGACTGACCAGGCCAGCTTCACTGCTCCAGTCGAACAAGCGCTCTCCCACTTTGCGTGGCGTCTCAGAGCCCAGGACCCAGCTGGAGTCTGAATGACCACGCTGCAATCTGACACCCCTGCAAACCTGAGTCAGCTCGGGGGGCCAGCTGTGGCTGCGCCAGAGGTCTCTTATCGCAATGTCGATGTTTCCATGTTAAAAGCATGGCCGGTGAAAGCAGGGGTGGGTCTTAACATCCTTGCAGTTTAAATATTCTAAGCCCGTGGCTTTCAACCTTGCCCGGTTCCCATGGCCGTGTCAGGAGTACGATTCGTCGTGCATACCCCAAGTCACGCCTCCCTTGAAAACTACTTGCTGACAAAACCCGCCAGAAATGTCAAAGCACATTAGTCCTGGAAAACTGCCAACTTTCGCATTTTGCCCGAATGCAATTTTACTTTGCACTGACTTCGCTAGAGCTTTTTGTGTAGCGTGTTGTAAACTTAGGCAAGTATCTAGATGACCTGCAGTACCCCTTCTCCGGCAGACCTCTGAGTGCCCCTGATCTAAGCTCTTCATAACCGAGGCAAGGGCTGTCCTTAAGTACATGGTGGATGTGTCCCGTGTCCCTTTAACAGCACCGTATACACCTCGCAGTCTCTGAAATGGACCCACCATGGCTAAGGTTGTCCTGCTTGTTACCCTAACCCTGTCTATGGGTGCCTTCTTACCTAATGCACGTAAGACCAGTGCTTTTTTGATTTAAAAAAAAAAAAAAGGTGCCAGTACTCCAGGGGAAAAGTTGTTGAGTAGAGCCAAAAAAACCCAAAACCAAAACAAAACACCACACCAGAACAGTGGGGCTGGCATTACCCAGCCAGCTGTCAGCCATTTTCATTACAGAGGCGCTGGTCCGCTCCATTCTTTCCAGGTAAGCTCTGACTAGAAGTGCCGGTTCTGCGTACTGGGCAGTACCATTACAAAAAAACCACCGCGTAAGATCATTGTTTGCTCAACCATCAACAATTCTGTCAGTCGTCCCCGAGGAAAAGGGCCAACAGCGGCTGAACGTGAAAATGGCTGGCAGCTCCTTGCTCCACTGCAAGAGATAAGGGCACGTTAAGCGCTAGCTTTCAGTAGGGAAACCTAGATCACGCCTCTGAAGTCAGCGGAACTGCTGCTGTCTGCCAATGGGATAAACAAGGTCAGAATGCAGATGCAGCAGCGCAGCTGAAGCCACAGACCACAGGCGCAAATGTTACTAGCGTCCCATTTCACTTCTGCAGCGTTTCAGACATACAATGGCCTCCCAGAATGCCTCACCCAGCCTGCCCCGGGGTTTTTTGGGCAGGCCAGCATGGGTTATAGTATATCACCATCCAGCGCGCCAGAAACGGCCAGGGTAACAGTCTGCTGTGGTATTGCCCCGGGTTACTAGGAGGCAACACGGCCTCTTGCTACCCACAGATCGGGTAGGAGAGATGGGAAGCTACAGCCTGTTTTCCTTCAGCTGCCTCTGGCAATACAGAGTACCGATGGGCACAGAATGGGCATCCTGCCCTCCACCCTTCAGTGCAACCCTCCATCCTGCCAATAGGTGCAAAATGGGCATGCTGCCCCCCACCCTTGCATGCACCCCATTCTGGAACTGGGCACAGAACAGGCATACGCCCTCCCGCCTTGTCTATACCCACTCTGGAGGGCGGGCACAGAACGGCCATTCCGACAGCCACTCTGGCACGTCCACCACTGCACCTGGCATCAAATAGGGACAATTTCTGCCGACCATTCATCCCAGCCTGTGCCAGTGCGGTCTGCAATCTCTTTCCCTCGCTGTGCACTGGGGCCAAACCAGGGGCTTTGCTCCGATCCGACAGTCAAACCAGGGGCTCAAGCAGCGAAGTGCGGAATCTGTGCAGGCACCACCACTGCGGGCTGTAGGGAAAAACGGAACCACCTAGACATGGCCAGGAGGCCACTCACGAGAAGGGCATGGCCTGCACCTGCAAAGTCTTACTCATGTGCGGTCCCCATCCCTCCCTTTGCCCACAGTGAGCAGCACAGGGCCCTGGCATGACTGGAACATTGGCCGGCAGCCTGGAAAGGGGCCACACTTCATACCTCTCACCAGTCCCCCTGCTGACAATGACTGTGTGGAAACAGTCCCCTTCACGGCCTAGCGCTTTGGGGGGGTCCACTTCAGGGCAGCCACATAGACCGCCCTTCTCCCACTTCCTGGGGGTGGCGTCTCAACCCTGGCAGCTCAGGGGAGGAGTGGGGCTGAGGGATAAGACTGGGCACTAAGCCACAGGCCAGCCCTAAAAGGAAGCGCTGTGGGGGAAGGACAGACGGTGTCATACATGAAATTAGTGAGTCACCTCTTTTTAATAGCTGAGTGGAGTGTAAGAGCGGCTGGGTAAGTGCCAACATGCACTGGTGTAAATAGGACGCACGGAAAGATTTGCATAGCTCACGTCCAAACACGTTTTACATGAGACGTGACGTACGCTGTAGGCGTTGTCTATTACACTTGGACCAGACAGAATCACGTCTAAAATGCAATACCCGCCCCCGTAGGATGAGATATGTGTTTCATTTACACAGTCACGTGTTCTATATATGGTACACACGAGGGCGTGAGGAGGGGCTGCTACATACGAAAGAGGCTGTTTCCTGTTACTTCCTATGTAAGTCGAAGTAGGATTTCTTTGAAATGCAGCATATGGAACATCTGCTACATGTACAGCACTGGCCGATAAGCGACAGGGATCTGAAACCCGTGGGCCAATCGAGCCGAGATTCTCAGCTGGAGTAAGCTGGCATCACCCCCCAGCCTCAGTGGAACTTGATCAACATACACCATCTGAGGCTCTGGCTCTGTGCTCGGCTCCTCCTTCCTCCTCGTAGGAGTAGGGCCAGGAGCTGGAGCTGACAGTTCACTGCGGAGAGGCTGCGAGGTAGTGGAGGTCACTATTCACCCTCCAGAACAGCAGCACTTTCTGCTTGACCCTCGTTGAGGTCTGGGTGGGAAGGCGCCACCTAGGTCAGGGGCATCTGGAGTGTGTTGAGTGATGAGAAAATTAAATGACTTCTGGGTTAGGAGGCAGGGGAAAATTTATGCCACCAATGCGCCTAGTTGGGAATGCCAAGCAAAGTGCAGACTCGTGGGGGGATGGGAGGGGAACCTTATAACGGTCTATTTTCTAGGACATCGCCTCGCCGGCCGCCTGGAGAAAACCCAAACTTCTCGGGCAAGTGCTTGGTCCAGAGGCGTCTTGCAAGCGAGGACGTTCTTAGAACCAGCACGGCATCCACATGAAGGATCCCAGGGCAGCCCCGGTGGCAGCGCCAGCCAGCAAGCCCAAAGCCATCTGGTCTCCCGACACACGGTAGGGGTCCTCCCGGACAATCACGTGAGTCACGCCGGGCGCTGGGAGGCAAAGACAAAAAGAGACACAGGGTGAACATGGAGGAAGACGCCCCGGGATGCCATTCACTCCCGCAGGCCTTGTGGGAGAGCAGTGAAACTGCAGCCAGGCAAGGCCTACACCAGGGGGTTGGCAATAATTTTCATGGGGGGGGGGAAACTCCCTTAATTTTGGTACGTGGTCACTGGCCGGCTCCGTCCCACCCTCAGCAAGGCAACAGAGAGAAAGAGAGAGTGTGTGTGAGTGAAAGAAAGACACTCTGGCTACGTCTAAACCGACATGATTTTGTACAAGAACTCTTTTGCGGAAGAGTTCTTGTGCAAAAACTCTTCCAGAAGAGAGCGTCTACACTGGCAAGTGCCTTTGAGCAAGAGATGTGCTTTTGTGCAAGAGCATCCATGCCAGTGTAGACGCTCTCTTGTGCAAGAAAGCTCTGATGGCCATTTTAACCATCGGGCTTTCTTGTGCAAGAAATTCATGCTGCCTGTCTACACTGGCCTCTTGTGCAAGAACAGTTGCGCAAGAGGGCTTATTTCTGAGCGGGAGCATCATAGTTCTTGCGCAAGAAGCCCATATTTCTTACATTAGACCGTCAGTGTTCTTGCGCAAGAACTCACGGCCAGTGTAGACAGGCAGCAAGTTTTTGCGCAAAAGCAAGTGATTTTGCCAAGATCGCACCAATGTAAACACAGCCTCTGTGTGTGAGAAACAGACTTTGTGACACAGTGTGTGTGGTACAGACAGGCGTGTGTGTGTGTGTGTGACAGTAGCACAGAGTGTGTGCGCTGGCTGCTTGGGTAAGTTTCTAAGAGAAGCCACACTCTGACTCCTTAAGACAGGGAAAGCTGCCCTGCTCTGATGTCTCCCCCCACTCTGCAGAGTTGGAGTATGGGGGGGAAGTGTGTGTGTGTGTGTGTGTGTGTGTGTGTGTGTGTGTGTGAGTGAGAGAGAGAGACAGACAGACAGACAGACAGAGCATGAGCACTGACATCTCAGGAACAGGGTACTGCCTCTGAGTCACTTACCATCCGTGTTTCAGACTGGAGCAGGTCCGCTGTGTCACCTTCTCCCCAACCCTTGCTCTGCAGAGATGGGGCAGGGGGACACCCTGACTTCAGCGCGCCCCTTAACTCCCCAGCCCTCCCCTCCCCTCCGCACAGCTCGCGGGAGAATCCTGGGAGCAGCTCGGCTGCAGGACGGAGCAAGGTGGGGGAGGGGCAGCTGAACACAGGCTGTGGCTGTAAGTCTGCACCTCTGCTAACCAGCTGGGCGGGCCGGAGAGAAATGCTTGGCGGGCTGGATCTGGCCCCCAGGCCTGATTTTGCCCATCCCTGGCCTACCCAGTGACTCCAGCGGGATTCTCTTTCTGTCCCCATAAACAAATGCTGCTCAAGGTTGCATTGAACACCAATGCACTGTGTGACCAGGGCTGGACATCAGGAGGGCAGCGTTCTGCTTTGGAGCATTTGGTGGGAGCCTGGGCAGAGTTTATGGTGCATTGTTTGCTTAGCTAGATAAATGGTCGGGGTGCATCTTTGTTTGAGCTGACAGAGAATCTCCTGCAGCACTCATCAATATAGGGCTTATGACACACAACACTGCATTTGTTTCCACCCAGCAGAGGACGGTAGCACAGACACAAGCCATGCTGATTGTGAACCTTTAGCAAAACTAAGGCAATGGCTCTTTTCTACTTCTGAATAACCCAATGAAGTGAACCAACTGCTCCACATATCAGGAAAATGGTGCTGGGAAATCACAGAAGCTACTCGCTTTCTTTTCTTAGAGCCAGTCAATGCTGAAAACTTTTGCTGCTTTAACTAAACTGGCACAGTTCAAGTAGCATCATAGTGTGTAGGCTCTGTCTGTATTTCAGAGCTTTGCTCATGAAACTTTGCTGGTACAGTTCTATTGACAAAACCCCCCAGTATAGAAGCAAAATGGCGCCTTTACTGGTTCAGTGTGAAAAATCCGCTCTCCTGCCGTAATGACTTTCATGGTGTCATTTTTCAACTCCTAGGCCAATGCGCCGTCCCCTGCCCCATGCTGCCTGCCCCACTTCACCTCCTGGCCTCTCCAAGGGACACCAGAGCTGTGCTAGGCTCATTCAGAGTTGCAGTGAGCACAAGCCAAGGTGCTGCAGGATCATTTACCAGGATGCTAACAGGAGGGGAAGGAGACACAAGGGGATGCAGGGCGCTGTCTCATGTGGCAGGGCCTTTGTGCCAGGGCAGGCTAGTCACGGCAAAGCTGGGCCCTCCTTCCAAAGCGGCTCCACCACACCCGCTAGCAAAGACAAACCCAGCTGCTGAGACCAGCCCCAACTGTCTGAAATCCTGCGCACACTTTCTGCAGGAACCAGCTCCCTGGAGACGTGAGCAGGGCGCTTTCTCCTGTGAGCTCACGCAGGCCTGGCTCATGCACCTCCCCAGGGCCGGGCCTGCGGCTCAGGCACGGCCCGCTGTGAGTCTGGGCTCTCCCAGCTGGGAAAGCCTGGGGCCAGATCCCCCTGTTTCAGGCCTCTCTGCATCCACTCGGCAACAGCTCAGCTCTGAAGTCGCTGCACAGTCCAGGCAGTTCCAGGCTGCTGCCACCAGATGTCACCCTATCCTTAGGGATGGGAACAGATGGGCTGGGGAGCAGCAGGGCACCCAAGGATCTGGCTCCTGTAAATGTCTGACAAGCTCAGGCTCGAAGGGGGAGTCTCACCCCCCTAGGCCGTGTGTCCCAGCCACAGCCTCCCTGTGCTTGCAGGCTAGCTCATGGGCTCCAGTCCTGTGGCACTGGGCCTGGGGGAGAGATGGCAGCAGCTGTCCATGGCTTGGCAGAGGGTTAGTTCTGCAACAGTGGCCCATGGAACATCCCTGCTTCTTGAGTTTTGCTAGTCAGTGACACCTCCCTGGTCTGATCACCAGCACCCATAACCCCCCCCACCCCAGCCAACCCCTCCTCTGCCAGCACCCGTGCAACCCCCTAGCCAACCTCCCTCTGCAGCCCCCATAACACCCCTAGCCAGCATCCATAGCCCCCCAGCCAACCTCCCTCTGCAGCCCCCATAACACCCCTAGCCAGCATCCATAGCCCCCAGCCAACCTCCCTCTGCAGCCCCCATAACACCCCTAGCCAGCATCCATAGCCCCCAGCCAACCTCCCTCTGCAGCCCCCATAACACCCCTAGCCAGCATCCATAGCCCCCAGCCAACCTCCCTCTGCAGCCCCCATAACACCCCTAGCCAGCATCCATAGCCCCCCAGCCAACCTCCCTCTGCCAGCACCTGTAACCCCCCAGCCAACTCCCCTCTGCCAGAACCTGTAACCCCCAACCAACCTCCCTCTGCAGCACCATAACCCCCAGCCAACCTCCCTCTGCCACACCTGTAACCCCCCCAGCCAACTCCCCTCTGCTAGCACCTGTAAACCCCAGCCAACCTCCCTCTGCAGCACCATAACCCCAAGCCAACTCCCCTCTGTCAGCACCTGTAACCCCCCCAGCCAACCCGCCTCTGTAGCACCCATAACGCCCCCAGCCAAGCCCCCTTTGCCACCCTTAGCTCTCCCAGCCAGCCTCCCTGCCAGAACCAGCCCCTAAATCCAAACTGCCACCACAGATCCTCCCATCCAGCACCTGTAAGTCTCAGGCTGCCCCCACTTCCCATGCCAGTAATACTCCAGCATCACCCTCCACCCAGAGCCCCCACCCAAGGCCAGCACACCCCAACCAGAGGCTTTCCCAGTAAGCTGTGCACTGGTACAGCCACTCAGCAGGGATTCCAATGCTGCCCAGCTGGTTAACAGAGCACCCACGGCGAGGTTTGTTTCTAATGGTGGTGCACATTCACACATGCCTTGATGCACATAAAATTTATTCCACACATGGATGGAAAAGATGAGAGGGAACATTGCGAGCCAGCCCCTCTCCCTGGACCTATATGCCTGTGTTCCTAGCACTGGTCCCCAGCCAGTACCACCCAACCTCACCAGGCTTACATCCCCACCATGGCAGCCAGCACCCACCCACCCACCCATTGAAGAACACCCTTGCTCACTCTGTGGCTCCTGTGCACTGAATTGGCTGGGTCTCAGCCCTGCCCCTCTGTCACATAGATCAGCATCACAGCTGGCACAACCTGGTGTCCCTATTGGCAGCCAAAAAGAGACCAAGGGGTACCTGGACTATGCAAAATGAGCTCTTCTCCTTTCCTACAAGATGGTCGCTGCTGGGGCAGGATGGGGCAGCAGCTGCTACCCATTAGGGGATGACCAGAGAGTGAGTATTGGTCCCCAGGTCTATCTACGTTTTCAGGGAAGATTTCCAAGGCAGTTAGGTTCAATATTCCAACTGAGGCCTAACCAGCACAGAGTAGAGTCATTCTTCTGCTCTACTCTGCACTGGTTAGGCCTCAGTTGGAGTATTGTGTCCAGTTCTGGGCACCGCATTTCAAGAAAGACATGGAGAGCTCGTCTACATTGGCCCCTTTTCCGGAAGGGGCATGTTAATTTCAGCGATCGTAATAGGGAAATCCGCGGGGGATTTAAATATCCCCCGCGGCATTTAAATAAAAATGTCCGCTGCTTTTTTCCGGCTTTTAGAAAAGCCGGAAAAGAGCGTCTACACTGGCCCCGATCCTCCGGAAAAAGCGCCCTTTTCCGGAGGATCTTATTCCTTTGAAGTAGGAATAAGATCCTCCGGAAAAGGGCGCTTTTTCCGGAGGATCGGGGCCAGTGTAGACGCTCTTTTCCGGCTTTTCTAAAAGCCGGAAAAAAGCGGCGGACATTTTTATTTAAATGCCGCGGGGGATATTTAAATCCCCCGCGGATTTCCCTATTACGATCGCTGAAATTAACATGCCCCTTCCGGAAAAGGGGCCAATGTAGACGTAGCCGAAGAAATTGGAGAGGGTCCAGAGAAGAGCAACGAGAATGATTAAAGGTCTAGAGAACATGACCTATGAAGGAAGGCTGAAAGAATTGGGTTTGTTTAGTTTAGAAAAGAGAAGATTGAGGGGCACGTGATAGCCGTTTTCAGATATCTAAAAGGGTGTCATAAGGAGGAGGGAGAAAACTTGTTCATCTTGGCCTCTGAGGATAGAACAAGAAGCAATGGGCTTAAACTGCAGCAAGGGAGGTTTAGGTTGGACATTAGGAAAAAGTTCCTAACTGTCAGGGTGGTCAAACACTGGAATAAATTGCCCAGGGAGGTTGTGGAATCCCCATCTGTGGAGATATTTAAGAGTAGGTTAGATAAATGTCTATCAGGGATGGTCTAGACAGTATTTGGTCCTGCCGTGAGGGCAGGGTCTGGACTCGACGACCTCTCGAGGTCCCTTCCAGTCCTAGTATTCTATGACTCTATGATTCTAAAGATGCAGAGAGGTGCATCGTGGGCTGTTCAAAAGACCTCAGGCACCTACCTGAACCTCTAGGGGCCTAAATCCCTTTACAAATCTAGGGCCAGAAGGGACTGTAATGAGGTTCTTATGCTGGTGTCCAACACCATAGTATCTGAGCACCTTTCAAAGCTGGGAGTGTCGATCCGGCACTCTTTGCAAGCAGCAATGCATTTATGTTACTTTAAATATGAGGGGGAATATAACGTTTTGCAAATGACTCCAGGAATGGCCCGGAAGCCTGCAGCAGCACAGTGCAGTTGGGACCAGCGCTAGAATGCTGGAGGAATTTACTTTTTAAATTCAAAAAAGGGTTTCTTTATAAATGGTCCCCTTGTAGCTCTAAGAGATGATACCAAGTAACTAACGGGCCCTTTGTCCCTTCCTGGTGAGGCTAGGCACAGGACTGAATTCTAGTTACAAAATCTTACTTCCTGAATGAAGTGGTTAAGTGGTTCTCTTTTGCTTTACTAACAAAAATAAGCAAAACACTCAGTAAACTACTACTATGACACTATGGCTTGACTGCTGGCATGTAAATGGGACCTGCCTTCCAGAGGCTGGAATCTGAACACCTCCCATGTCAATAACAGATGTCTAAATCTGCTTGGTTTCCTGCATGTTAGCTGCGGCGCTCTGGGTCCAGGCTGGATGCTAGCCTCCCACCTCACTGGAGGCCCCCACAGGTCAATGCAGGCTAGGCGGAGGCCATGATGGGGACACATACCTCCATACTGGGTGCCGTAGTATCCCGAGCTGACGTACATGGCCTGGTGGGAATCCAAGGGGACTGTCTGGTAATAGTCATCATACGGGTCGTACATATGGACCTACAAGGGGGGAGAGCAACACAGATGTTAGGGCCAACAGCGATCTCTTTCCGCCTGCTCCCGACTCTGCCTCTGCCTCTAGGTCAAGAGCATGTGCAGCACAGCGGGGCACTGACGTATTTCCGAACTTGCTCCTCTCACAAGTCAGTGTAGGCCCCTCTCGCCCCCAGTATCCAGACCCCTGGGAATTAGCTTTGGCTGAACACTGTGCTGCTTCTGTAGGCCAAGCTCATTGCTCACATCAGAGCTCCCCTTTCCTGCTCAGGCTCCTTCCCATCCCCCCTCCTCCTTCATGCCAGGGGCTGTGACCTCCCATTCCTCTCTCCTCCATACAAGGGTCTCCCCTTCCCCCACCCCAGTGCTGGGGGCCCCCATTCCCCCTCCTCCTCATTCTTATTTATTTTCTTTCTGTTTGGCAGATAAGTCACTCAGGGTATCAACATTTTAAACCCTGTATATGAAACACACTACAGTAAAACTCCGATGGTCCAGCATCTGATGGTCCGGCACTCCTGATGGTCCGGCACCATCAGGAACCCGGAAGTGCTCCGCAGCCGGACCATTGGAGCTGCTCTGCCCCCGGCTTCCCCGATTCAGACACTGCTGAAACTGACCAGCGGTTGAATCGGGGAAGCCAGGGGCAGAGCAGCTGGGGTGCTGCTGGTAGGTCCCGTAGCACTTCCCCTCGGCGCTTCGGGACCAACCCGGCAGCACCCCAGCTGTCCCCAATTCAGCCGCTGCTGAAACTGACCAGTGGCTGACTCCGGGAAGCCAGAGGCAGAGCTGCTCTGCCCCGGGCTTCCCGGAGTCAGCCACTGGTCAGTTTCAGTGGCGGCTGACTTGAGGACACCTGGGGCAGAGCAGCTGGGGTGCTGTCGGGTTGGTCCGGTAGCGCTGCCCCTTGGCGCTGTGGGACCAACCCGGCAGCACCCCAGCTGCTCTGCCGCAGGCGTCCCGATTCAGCCACTGCTGAAACTGACCAGCAGCAGCTGAATCGGGGACGTCTGGGGCAGAGCCGGACTATCGTAAGGGGGAGCTATGAGGTGTCTGGGGTGGCATCCCCCCCACACCACCCTAGACCCCTCATAGCTCCCCCTTACGATAGCCTGGCATATCTGATAATCCGGCATCCCCTGGGTCCTAAAGGTGCCGGATTATCGGAAGTTTACTGTATATGGAAATCCTCCTGGGAGGACAGGCAGAGCTGAGCTGGGGAGTGTGTGAAAATATCAACAGTGTGATCATCTGGTTCTTTGCTTTCTAGGCAATCACACACCTGATGGGACCTGCAAGTTCTTCTACCAGATGCCAGGGGCTCTATGGCTAGGTCTACATTGCATGATTATTTCGGAATAAGCTATTCTGGAAGAAATAGTCTGAAATAGCATATTTCAAAATTGTGTGTTTACACTATAGGGAAGCCTGGAAATTAGTCCGAGGCAGGCTCCCCTAATCTGGATGCGCTACCTCGATTTAGCTCCAGGAGGCACTGGGGAGTAATTATTCTGAGTGGCCTGGGGGAGGAGCTATTTCGAAACAGCAGCAATGGAGCGTCCACAAGACCACTATTCCGAAATAGCTATTTCGGAAGAGGCGTTATGCCTCGTGGAATGAGGTTTACAAATGCCAAAATAAGCTGCCTGTTATTTCAAAATTATTTCAAAATAACAGGCTAGCTATGTAGACGCTCGCATAGTTATTTCAGAATAACAGGCGTTATTCCAAAATAACGCTGCCGTGTAGACATAGCCTATGTGTCCCCCATTTCTTTCATTCAGTTTTTTCCATCAAATTCAACAGGGTTGCTCACTGAGGCCTAGCCCTTTCCCTGAAATGTTATAACTAACTCGGTGCAGCGTTCAAAAGCTATTGTGGTACATCCAAACAGACCCTCTTGCAGCTGAATGTAGGATTTTGCTTCACTTGACCAATTATGGTAAGGCCTAGAGGTCCCAGCTGAGAGTAAGGTCCCATTATCCCAGGCACTGGAGGTACATGTAGTAAGAGACAGTCCTTGCCACAAAGAGCTTAGTCTAAATAAACAAAGGTCAGGAAGGGAAACTGAGGCACAGGACCAAGAAGTGACTCAGCCATGATCACTGAGTAGGCTACTGCCAGAACTGGACCTAGAACCCAGCTCTCTGGGGGAACACACATGCACTAGTGGGAAGAAAGAATTCATGGGGTGACATAACCTAGTTTACACGGGTGCGTCTCTCACTCTCTCTCACACGTGCACGCCCCATCAGCTACGTCTACACTGGCACCCTTTTCCGGAAATGCTTAAAACGGAACAGTTTTTCCATTATAAGTATTTCCGGAAAAGCGCGTCTACATTGGCAGAATGCTTTTCCGGAAAAGCACTTTTTCCGGAAAAGCGTCCATGCTAATGTAGACGCGCTTTTCTGCAAAAAAGTGTTCCGGAATAAGGACTTATGCCTGAGCGGGAGCAGCGTAGCTTTTCCGGAACAGCGGCTGATTTTGTACAGTAGAGCGTCATTGCTTTTCCGGAAATTCAAGGGCCAGTGTAGACAGCTCGCAGCTTATTCTGGAAAAGCGGCTGATTTTCCGGAATAAGTGGCCCAGTGTAGACACAGCCTTTGTGTTTCAAAAGCGCATAGCATCTAATCATCAGCCTCAGAGGCAGCGTGCACTTAAAATATGCCTCTCCCAGCAATCAGGTATGCAGTAAGAGCCAGGGAACGCGGCTGCTGAAGCCCGCACTTCCAGCTGGTGTCCCTGTGCACAGCCTGTCCACAGATCCCATCCCCCCAGTCTGTCCTGGGAATTTGATTTGATTTTTATTGAATTGCTCATTTCTGTAGATGGAGCCCCTGGAGAGGAATTAATGCAGATTAGCAGCTCTCTGCTCCGTGCTTCCTATTAAAATGTATTTATTTGTACCTCGTAAGTCAGCACAGGGAGGCTGTTAATGATTTGAGAGCTTAAACTGTTTTTAAATGGATTCCACTCTCCTTCAGACTGATTTACAGACGTCCCTCCGAAAGGTTCAGAGACCTGAGGGTGTCTATGCTGCGAGCCTGAGGCGAGATGTACCCAGGGTGCCTGTGAAGCTGTTCACGCTGCCAAAGCTTCCTTGCTATTGATCTGACTTGATTACAACTAGCTCAGAGACCTCTACACATCATACCTCAAGCTGCAGTGCAGTTACACCCTCAGGCTGAAGTCAATGGTTCAACTCCCCTTAACATGGACAAGATCAGACCCTAAAACAGACAACTGATGAACAAGCCACTCTAGGAAGACTGCAGTCTGAAGGGGCACCCCCCCATACTAACAGATCAGGCATGCAAGTGTAGCGCCAACGAGTAGAATTGAACGTAGGATCTCTGGAGCTTAGTGCATGATCCTCTGCAGCTTGAGCTAAAAGCCAACGGGCTTGCAACTCAGGTTGTAGAGAAAACTCTCTCTCTCTCTCTCTGTAAGTGGCCTAAGTGCCACTACGTGGGACAGTGAACCACACCCAGTAGGTGGGTGCGTTACACAAGGAATGGTCATGCCCCATGTTACTGACACTGCAGCAAAGTCTACAGCACAAGCTACCATGCCAGTGTTCAGTGAGTTGTGTGTGGGCCAGTGGACTGAGGATAGGACAGGACAGCAGGAGCCCTGGTTTTATTCCTGGCTAACTGTGTGAGGTGGTGCCGGCTGCCAGCACCATGTGCCAAGGGCCCATGTGGGAAAAAACCTGCTGCTTGAGCAGGGCACGTGTTTGGCCTTAGGGCTGAAGCTGCAAGTGAGTGAGATGGTAGCGAAGGGTTAAGAGAGAGAGGGTATGTCTACACTACAAAGTTAGTTCGAACTAACAGACGTTAGTTCGAACTAACTTTAATAGGTGCTACATTAGTGCTCCGCTAGTTCGAATTTGAATCGAACTAGCGGAGCGCTTAGTTCGAACTAGGTAAACCTCATTTTACGAGGACTAACGCCTAGTTCGAACTAGCTAGTTCGAACTAAGGGCTGTGTAGCCCTTTAGTTCGAACTAGTGGGAGGCTAGCCCTCCCCAGGTTTCCCTGGTGGCCACTCTGGCCAACACCAGGGAAACTCTATGCCCCCCTCCCGGCCCCGGACCCCTTAAAGGGGCACGGGCTGGCTACGGTGCCCGTGCCAGGTGCAAGCCTGCCAGCACCCAGCTAGCAGACCCTGCACCTGGCACGGCACAGAGCCACCCACCCGATGCCCCCCAGCCCACCCCCTCTTGCCGGGACCAGGCTGGCGGCTCCCGGGAGCTTGCCCTGGACCGCAAGAGGCGGGCACCTTCCTGGGCTAGTGCGGACATCGTGGACCTCGTCCACGATCTCCGCACTAGGCACAGGAAAGTGGCCGTCTAGGGCAGGAGAGCTGCCAGCCTGGCCACCCAGGACCAGGTGTGCATGAAAATCAAGGGGGTCCACTGAGACCCCCGACCCTGAGCCCTGAGCTTACAATGGCCGTACTGGGTCAGACCAAAGGTCCATCTAGCCCAGTAGCCTGTCTGCCAACAGCGGCCAACCCTAGGGACCCTGGAGGGGATGGACCGAAGACAATGACCAAGCCATTTGTCTCGTGCCATCCCTCTCCAGCCTTCCACAAACTTTGGGCAGGGACACCACTCCTACCCTCTGGCTAATAGGACTCCATGGACCCAACCTCCATCACTTTATCTCACTTCCCTTTAAACTCTGTTCTAGTTCTAGCCTTCACAGCCTCCTGCAGCAAGGAGTTCCACAGATATACTATTTGCTTTGTGAAGAAGAACAACTTTCTCTTACTAGTTTGAAGCCTGCTACCCATTCCTTTCCTTTGGTGTCCTCTAGTCCTTCTTTATGGGAACTCAGGAAGAACTTTTCTGAATGCACCCTCTCCACCCAACCCCTGCTTTTAGAGACCTCTATCCTGTCCCCCCTCCGTCTCCTCTTTTCTAAGCTGAACAGTCCCAGTCTCTGTAGCCTTTCTTCATCTGGGACCTGTTCCCAACCCCTGATCATGTTAGTTGCCCTCCCCTCTCCCAGCCTTTCTCTTCCCCTCTCCCACCTCCTTTTCCCAGTCTCCCCCAGTTTTTTTTCAATAAAGACAGAGTCAATGTTGGAAGAAACGTTATCTTTATTTTGTACATCAATAAGAAGGGGGGGCTAAGGAAGGGTAAGTGGAAGGAGGTGAGGGAGGAATGGGGTACGAGCCCCCGATGGGGAGGACTGGGCTGGCTCTGCGGGCTTCTGGGGGTGGAAGCTCTCCTGCAGCCCCCCAATTACTCCCTCTCCCCAGATGGCAGCCTGCGGCAAGTGCAGCCGGGCTGATGGCCGAGTGGTGTGATGTGCCCAGTGTGGGCACTCAGGGCACTCCAAGCCAGAACTTCTTTGCAAGCGGGGCACCCCTTAGAACTGTGTGTCCGGGGTGGGGGTCGGGACCCTTTAAGCGCAGCCCTCGGCTAGCCTGAGACAGCATCTCCATGCTCTAAGTCCTCCTTTTATGCCCTGCCGGCACTGCTTCTGGCCATCCTTAAGCCCTGTTCAGAGTCCACTCAATGTGGACTTGCTAGTTCGAACTAGCAAAACGCTAGTTCGAACTAGTTTTTAGTTCTAGATGCGTTAGTTCGAACTAGCTTAGTTCGAATTAACTAATTCGAACTAAGTTAGTTCGAACTAGCGCTGTAGTGTAGACATACCCAGAGCTATAACATCAAGGGACCCGTCTCCATTCCACTGCGCCAGGGCAGCTGGCTACAACCTGGCACTCTCCAGCAAGGATTGAAGCAGAGCCCAACAGATGAACTCCCACCTGTGTCCTTGGACTGTCTGAAGTCAGGGATGTTGTAAGGTCCCTACTGCAATCAGTGCTCTGGCCCAGCTGGACATGTGGCTTAGCCAGGCCTCTAGGGAGTTAGATTTTGTGGCTGACACCGACAGCGGCTCACCCCAAGGGCTCAAAGCCTGAACACAACCAGGCCAGCAGTTTGTGCTGATTTCTCTTATGCAGAGAGCAGCTGGATTTGTTCCATGATCATCACAGATAGCGTCACCAGCCTCAGTAACGTACTGAGTGTTCCAAGCTATCAGAGCAGGGAGCAGAAAGCCTAATCCCTTTGTCCAAACGCCAGGCCGAATGTGGATGTGCGCATGCCGGAGCGGAGACCCGCCGGCTGCAAACTGCACAGGGAGCCCTTGCTTCCAGGCAGCACTTGCATGTGGGGTACAGCTCGCTTTTCTCTTCTAGCCAGTGCAACAAGCATGCGTGCTAGTTCTGGAGGAAGGGGTTGATTGACGCCCCCCCTGAAGACAGCGTTCTCCAATTATCCATACTGGAAGCCAGGGATGCCTGTCCAGCCTGCCTGCTCCAGCAGAGTCATGGCCCAAGCCCGAGAGCAGCCATGATGCAGAAAAAGCACCACCTGGACAGTGTGCTTCTGTTCCCAGCTCCACCCAGCTGCAAGACTTCAGTAAAGTCAGTAAGGCCCAATTGTACTGAACTAGCCCTGGGTCTGGGTACCCAACTGGAGCCATCCCAGACCTGCCTTCAGGAAGAGGAAAGGATGTTCAGCCACTCTGACAAACAGCCTCTGGGTTCAATTGCTTGCTCTGCCACTGAATCCATCTGTAACCTTAGGCAAGTCACTTAACCTACCCAATGGCTCACAGACCCAGCTGTAAAATGGGGAAGATAATCCCTCCTCCTCCACCTGTTACCTGGCTGGGCGGTGTAGGCAGTAAGCTCCTCAGGGCAGTGGCTACTCCTTACTCTGAGCTTGTTCAGTGCCTGGTGCAAACGAGCCTCTCGGTGTAACTGTAATACCTACAATAAAGAGTTCTGCATTCCCTGGCGCAATTGCGGTCTGGGGGACTGCAACAATAAAACACAAGGAAGTATGAAGGGTTGGATTTTAAGTCTCTCTCTCTCCCTTCTCCACAATCCTGCAGCATGCATTGGGGGGCCACCAACATCCTTGAGAACAAGGAAGATGCCAAGGGGCGTAAAAGCAATGGAGCTGGAGAGAAAGGGGTTTGTGAGCGCTAAGCCAGCCTGCACTCAGCTCCATATCAATATTATCAATGCATAGATACGGGAGCTGCAGCTGGTGCGTGGCTGGGCTACAGGCACAGACTTATCCTTGAAATGTCACGGCACCCACGAGGAAAGGATTTTCCTCCCATCTCAAGATAACATTGTGAATTCAGCCTCTTCCTGCCCTAAGAAAAGCATCAAGGGGAGATTCCATCTGCAATGCAACTCCCAGCCTTCGCAGCTAGGGGTGCCATTCAAAGCAGAGAGCCGAGTCACTGCACTTCAGCAGGGTCCCACCAAACTTTCTAAATGAACAAGCATGTGGCTAAGGCTGCCCAAACTCATTGCACTTATGGAACTCTTCTCGGCTGATCAGCTGCAGGCTCAGGCCTCATTGGTTAGCAGTGATGTTTGGGTCAGGAGCCCCTGAACTAGGCTACGTGGGGTACACACGAACATACTTTTAGGCTCCAATTTGGGGTTCTGCGGTAGCCTTAACGGAGTTAAGAGACTACTCACCTGGTGGGGGAGGGGAGGCAGGAAGGGCAGGTGGCACAGAGCAGTTGAAATACACCCGCCTCTTGGTTTATGGTGATACAGAAGGAGGGGATGTGACCAAAGCAGTCTCAGCGCCAGCTCTTATGGGCCTACAGAGGCCTGTTCAAAGCCTACACAAGTTCAAGTAGCCCCAGAAGCTGCTCTAATTTATGCCGGGGGATGGGCAGGCCCATGCCTAAGGCCTGTACTCGGGAAGCACAAAAATTGGCATTTTTGGGCACCGCTCCCCCAGTCTGTCTCTCTCAGAATCGGGGCTTAGAGCTCAGCAGAGCCACCGCAAAGCTTAGGACCACGGCTCAAAGTGTTCCCAGTGCTGTAAGACGGCGGCTATTTTAATTACAGCAGGGAGCTCACGCCTGGTCTCAGAACTGCCCAATCTGGTAGCTGGGGCAGTGGAGACAAGGCCTAGCCTGGAAATCTTTAAAAAGCCCCCCCACAATAAATCAAGTTTTGGAGGCTTCCGTGCCGCTGCCCCATTTGGCCAGACGCTCAGCCATTTGTTTGCCTCCCAGTCCGTTCGGACTCCAGGGGAAACCACCTTCGGGGCCCTGAATGCGTCACTGATAGCGATCAATGCCCAGCCGCCTCCTTCGAGCTCCCCCAGTCATCCTCTCTCCGGGGAGCAGAACAGTCTCTTTCTCCTCAGGTGCCACGGCAACGGGTCTCACTCCCAACCATCAACTGCACATACAGGGTTGGATGCACCCAGGCCTTGACCCTCCCTCTTGTTTATGAGCCTGCCTGGCTGGAGTGAGCCCAGTCACTTCACACAGCCCAGCAGGGCAGGGCCTAATTAGCAGCTCCTCACGCTGAAGGGGCAGCTTCAAAGCGGGCCTTCGCTCCGTCCTGATGCAAAGAGGTCAGGCAGGGGAGAGAGGCCAGAGGATGGCAAGGCAATTAAAATCTCTTGTGTGTCTCTCCTCTGTGCACGCTGGGAAAGCCAGGGCCTCAGGCCTACTGGCGCCAGGCAGGGTTCTGACCAAAACCCAGGTGCGCATTTGAAACGGCGAGTGTGGACGCAGGCTTTTGATCTTCACAAGCTGTGTGTGAAAGAGAGAGCCCATCGCAACCCCTCCTTCTGGTCTTTAGTCCTGTGTATGATGGGAAACAGCAGTGAAGACATCACACTTCAGGAAAGCCAGAGAGCAGCAGGAACAGATGTCCTTGCGCAGAGACAGGTCATTTAATCCAAGAACAAACCAAGGGAATGACAGTCCTACCTCCCCCCCCCTCTCTTCCCACCTCTGCAGCATGCCCCTGGACACCTGACCCTGAGAGAGCCAGGGGTGGGAAGGGACAACTCCCCCCTGCCCTCAAGCTCCAAGACGCTTGCACAGCATAAATCAAAACACGGATCAGCCTCCTGCAGCCCTCGCCGGCTTTTGTCTGCCAGTCACCTGTGTTTTAATCTCCGTCTCCCATTCGTCTCGCTCAATATGCAATTAGATCTACTGTGCCGGGTGTTCAGGATGGGAACTCGGAGCACAATGGGGTGGAGGGAGGGGGAGGAGGTAAGACAACCTAAGGTTATCTGCCTCATGCTTTTAACATTGATGCACATTCTCCTTCAATTCATCACTGTCAGCCTGGGTTTGACTCCTGCTCTCTGGGTCTCCCCTGCAAGCACCCCAGCAGCAGATCATCTCCTTGTGGTACAAGACGACGACTAGAAGGGAAGGACGGGCTGGTGGTTCAGGGACTTGTCTAGGAGACCAGGGTTCATTTCCTTGATCAGCCATAGGGGATCCTGGGCAAGACATTTATTCATCACCTATTCATAGTGCAGGTAGCAAGGACAGGCAGAAGACAGACCGACCCCTGGGTGTCCCCCCCAGCACTGCCACTGACTTGCTGTGTGGCCTTGAGCAAGTCACTTAACCCTCCCTGTGCCTCTCCTAAAAGATGGGGGTGATACCGACATCGTGTTCTGTCCGGCTAGATCCACCTGGTAGCAGGGAGGTGTTGTGGGCTTGTAAATCAGAGCTGCCCTCCATTCGAGCAGAAAGCTCTACCTTCTCCTAGGCACAGCACTTGGCTGCTTCCTCCCTGCGTTGCCTTGACTTGCTCTGTGTGATGGAACACAGTAAAATTCATGATCTGCTCCCACAATTGCTTCAGGCCTCTCTCCAAAAGAGCCCTGCTACTGTCAGCCATTGATCCTAGCATATGCCGGCTCAGCAGCAAGGGTGGCTTTCTTCCTGGCCCAGCAACCAGAGCCTTCTGCTTCTTCACTGCTGGATTCCCCACATTAAAGATACTAACAGCCCCTTCCTCTTCAGTGCTGGCTCATTTTGTTCCAGAGTGAACTGGAGACAATGGGACTGAGACCAGCCTCTTCTAACAGCTCTCGAATTTTCTGTGACCTACTGTGCTAATCTGCCACCACCAGGCAGAGATGGAGGGGACTGCAAGAGGGCGAGTCACAGCCATGGGGAAACACAGCTCTTCTCCTCTTCAGAACACCCCCAAAGTCCAGTGAATTAGTGATACAAGACAGAACAAGCAGTGAGCAGGTCCACGGCAGTTACTATTATTCCTGTGTTGCTCATTGCATTTCCTAACGAAGGCAAAAGTATTCTCCATTATACCAAGGAGGAAATCACGGCATGGATGGGTTACACTGTTGGCAGAGCCAGGACTTGAGACTCCTGAGCCATGTGCTCTTTCGTGATATGACGAACACATGCCCCTCTGCCATGTATACTGGACAAACCAGACAGTCTCTGCGCCAAAGAACAGAAGGACACAAATCCAACATCAGAAACGATAACTCACATAAACCTGCAGGGGAACATTTTAACCTTTCCGGGCATTCAATAATGGATTTAAAAAGTAGCCATTCTTCTACAAAGGAATTTAACCACTCAGTTACAGAAGGAGACAGCTGAACTGGAGTTCATTTACAAGTTCAACACTATCAACTTAGGCTTGAATAAAGATCTTAACTGGTGAACACACTACAAAGGCAAATTGTGTTCGCATCTCCACATCAGATGATATGAGTGAGACATATTGAACCTGACTTAATTAGCATCATTAACACTGGTCCTACAATTGACAGGTAACTTCTTTTGTTGTTATATATACTTTGGATTCTGTAATTTCCACTCCAACTCGTGATGAAGGAGGTTTTGCCCACAAAACCTCATGCCCATACATTTGTTAGTCTCTACGGTGCAAGAGGTCTGCTCACTGTTTTTAAAAACACAGATCAATGTGGCTACCCTCAGAGACACTTACGAGACTGTAACTCTGTTCCTACTGTCTCATACCCTGCTCTAACCACTAGCCCTGGGGAGGGAGATTGCCAGTGTGCTGGCTAGATGTGGTTCATCAGGGTTAGCTGCTGGTGAGCTGTTTCATGCTTTGTTTAACTGAGTTTCCACAGGCACAGCTGCTCGCAGCTTCCAGTGGCTATGGCTCCCTGTGAATGGGAACTGCGGGCAGCAAAGTGGGCTGGGCTACCACAGCTCCCATTAGGCAGGAAGGGCGAATCGCAGCTACTGGGAGTTGCGAGCAGGTGTGTCTGTGGACACTCAGGTAAATCAACCGCTCTGCGGCTAATCCTGATGAACCATGTGCAGCCCATCAGCTGGGGTTCCTCACCCCTGCACCACACCATCGCACCTGCCAATCTCTTGCTTTACCCAAGGGTCACCTCCGGAGGAGAGAACTCAGCCCTCCCCAGTCTCACTCTTCTACTTTAGTCACATGGCCACCTGCTACGTCCATTGAGAAAGCTCCGCTTTGACGGGGACAAGTCTCACGTTGATGTCATACTTCGAGGACTCGGCAAACAGAGCAGGGTGAACCTGCATGTGTGAGGTGAGACCCCCTGCAAGAACTGCAAACTCGGCTACGTGTGGGACAGACGAGACGATGCATTGCCTCCAGGTGCTCAAACTACATGTCCCTTAGGGAGCTCTGCAAAGCTAGGCACTGCAGGAAGTACCACCCAGTGCGGCCTGAGTGGCGGCCCCCTCCAGCCTACTGATTGGCCCATGCCAGTCTATAAACCAGGAAGCCATTACAGGGAGCTGTCTGAGCACCAACGCAGATTGCCTGCTTGTTTCCACTCCAGATTTTGCTTTACTGTGAACCTCAGACTCCAGCACCCGACCCTGGATCATCTGCTATCTGCCTCCTGTTTGCAACGTAGTGCCTGACCCTGACTTCCTGCTGTCCTAACCCCGCTCATCACAGCTCTGCTCCACATCTCCTGACTACAACTAAGTCGCTGATCGGCACATGCTGGCCACCAATGGCAGAGCTTTGACATGTGCTTGTATGAGCCATCACAAGAATAGATGCTTTGCTTTAGCTGACTATAAAGATATGGCCTTGGGTAGACTGGTGTGGGATGTATCAATGAGATGCCCAGGCTAACAGAGCTGAGCTTTAAGGAGCATGCTTTGAATGCAGGTCATGCAATGGCAATTAAGGATTTTGATACTGGGAATACTGTCCCACTATTTGGCCCTGTAAACACACTGAAGATGGTGTATATGGAAATGACAAGTTTTCTAATGTGGCCGCCATATGTTGTCCATGTTTCCCAACCATACAGAAGCATTGTAAGTGTTACTGCTCAACAGACACTTAGCTTAATGCTCATTTTGTCATCCCTATTGTTCCATAGGTAGTATTAGAATCACAGTATCCTAGAGTTGGAAGAGAGCTCAGGAACTCATCTAGTCCAATCCTCTGCTAAAAGCAGGACCAACCCCAACTAAATCACCCCAGCCAGGGCTTTGTCAAGCCAAGACTTAAAAACCTTTAAAGATGGAGATTCTACCACCTCCCTAGGGAACTCATTCCAGTGCTTCATCACCCTCCTAGTGAAATAGTTTTTCCTAATATCCAACCTAAACCTCCCTCACTGCAACTTGAGACCATCGCTCCTTGTTCTGTCATCAGTCACCGCTGAGGCCTTGTCTACACTGAAAGGAAGTTCACTGTTGTCGCAATCGATCTTCTGGAGTTTGATTTAGTGAGTCTAATTAAGACTAAACTGAACTCAGAGGGCACCCCTGCCAGCATCTGGTACTCCTCCTTTTGTGAGGAGTATGGGAAGCCGATGGGAGCATTTGCTCCTGTTGGCCTCCCTCTGTGGGGATGCTGCCAAGCTCAGCTTACGGTGAGCCAACTCCAGATATGTATTCTGTGTAGCTGGAGTTACATACCTTAAGCCGAGCTGCCGGGTCTAGTGTAGACCTGGCCCAAGAACAGCCTTTCTCCATCCTCTCTGGAACCCCCCTTCAGGTAATTGAAGGCTGCTATCAAATCCCCCTTCACTCTTCTCTTCTGTAGACTAAATCCCTCAGTCTTTCTTCATAAGTCATGTGTTCCAGCCACCGAATCATTTTTGTTGCCCTCCGCTGGACTCCCTCACAAATGCAGCGCTGGCCCTGGCTTTATGACGGGCGACGTCCTCATCAGCTGTAATAATCTGGAACAGCATATGCCCTAAGTAACCAAACTTCTCCATGGATTTGGGATTGGTTTTAAACAGGGTAGAGGTGTATCTAGGGAACATGCTGGTGCTGCCCTTCGGTTCTCTTTAGGCTGATTATTTAAGCTCTGTTTTACCGCTAATTGGGGATGGAAACTATCGCTATGGATCTGTCTGTGTCAGAAAGCAACTGTCACAGATAACAATTCCAGACGTCTCCAGGATCCCCCTCTACACTGCAGCCTCCCACTAACACTAGTCACCACATACACAGCGTAGCATCTGACACCTTTAAAATGCTTCACAGGCACTACTTAATCCTCAGAAGGAGCTGTCATCACCCTCATTTTACAGGGGGAGAAGCTGAACTATAAAGAGGAGAAAGGACTTGCCCAAGGCCAGAGAGCAAGTGAGTAGCAGAGGCAGGATTAGCTCTTGAGAGTTCCTTCTTCAGTCTGGGCAGACTGGGTGAAATCCTAGCCCTCCTGCCACCAAAGCCTGGGCTTCACCCACGCTGCCAAAGGCTCATTTTGTTTTCATTCAGTCAAATTTCCCATTGAAAGAACCTGTGATTTGGCCCACGATATGTATCAATTTTCTTAATATCCAATTTTGTTATTTTCCTGGAGATAGAAGATAGTTTAATTACCAGGGCCAGGCTAGGTTCCTCTTGGAAGATCAGTACCTACAGTTATTTTAGCCACTTCCCTGCGGCGTTCAAAAACCAAAATAAACCCACTAGTAGCTTGATAAATGTTAGCCAGTTGCCTTGACGCTGCCTTTCCTCCAGACTCACTCATTCGTACACAGTCACATTTCCCCAGGATTCCAGGGGCTATTGATCTTTTTCAGAATGAATTTGTATAACAGGAGAAAGCAAGAACAACTCCTGAGAAGCTTGTGGGCTCCCAAGAAAAGTATCCTCTGGAGCAGCCACAGCAGGCAGGTCTCTCAGGCTCCAGCCATTGTGTTCTGAAGGACAGCTCCAATTTATCCTCCAGCACAATGAAGAGGATCCTCCAGGCCCTCCCATTTCCCTTCATGGTGATAAATCTGGTCAGCAAGTTCATTTGAAGAGGTCAATTCAAAAAGCTGCTGCTAATTCCATCCCCAATTAGCAGCCTAGGAGGATCTTGGCTTTATGAATGGCTGTCAGACCAGAGTGTGAAAGCATTTATGTTCTACCGATGCTCTGAACAGCACTCCCTCTCTCCCAGCTGCGCTGGGCGGTGTTGTTTTCCCGTGGCACTTGACTCCCTGGGATGCAAACAATACAAACAGGAGCCGACTGGAGCCACCAGGCTTTAAAAAAAACCCTTCTTTTCATAGGCCTCCCCAAGACTTGTCAGCCAAATAGAGATGCCTCTTCTGCCTTCCAATTACTTCTTTTCTCTCTCTTTCCAGGGGGGCCTCTATCGGCCTTCTCACACCGCACCCTTCTTCAGGGATTCAGTCCACTAACCCAAGCTAGGCTGCACTGGGGAGTTATTTCAAAATAAATTATTTTGAATAATAACTCCCGAAATAACACTTTCGAAATAAGCGTTATTCCTCTTCGCAAGCAGGAGTTATTATTTCGAAATAACAAGCCCTTTATTTCGAAATAACGGGCTTGGTTAGTATGGATGCTCGCCTTGTTATTTCGAAATAACTCACCGGTGTAGACATGCACCCAATGTCCTAATATGTTTTGCTGGCCATCTCCAGAAACTCTTTGCCAGAACAGTAACATCTGTGAAGGATTTTTTTGGGAGATGGGGGATGGGGGGTAGTTCTTTTGGAGACATTTCTATGGGAACCATAAAGCCCAAATGTAGATACAGTTATATTAGCATGAATGGTTTTTTGGGGGGGAGATAGGGGGTTTCTTTTGAAGATATTTCTATGCCAACCAAAGAGTCCAAGTATAGAAGCAGTTGTATCAGCATGAACGCTTGGGAAGGGCATAGCTTATTTTGCTCAGGGAACTGGTATGAGCCATGCTGGCAACAGCCCCTTTGTTCTGTATGTGTGCCAGTGAAAACTGTGTCTATGCTAGGAAGATTTACCAGTACAACTGTATCATCTACACTTTAAGTGTAGGTAAGACCTTAGACTTTTGTTGGAGTAGCATCTGCTACGTGATGGACTATTCTCTTCAGAGGTAGAGTCCTCATGAAACTGGAGTGCAATTAGGGTGTCTTTTACTATCAGTTTCACTGCTCAATGGAAAATCCTACCACTCTGAGCATGAAATAAGCCAGTCTTCCTTTTCTTTGTTCCATGCAAAAAGAATAAACATTTTGTGTGATGTCATGGTGACAAACTAAACAGTAAAACCTTAGTCATAATAATATCTGGTTCTTCTATAGTATTTTTCATCATAGAACTCAAAGCATTTTACAAAATAGGTCAGCATCATCTCCATTTTACAGACTGGGAAACTGAGGCACAGGGTGGTGGAGTGACATGCCCAGGTAGTGTTACCCAGCAGACCAGTAACAGAACTGGGAATAGAATCAAGATTTCCAGAGCCCAAGATCAGTGCTCTGCCCCCACTGCTTTTCTTTATGGTTAGACACTTCACCTTAACTCTTCCCAATTACACGTTTTTAAAATAAGGTCTCTATGGACATAATTTTCTTTTATAAATCAATAATATAACACACAAACACATTTCTTATACAGCTTTACATCAAGCCCAATTCTCTCACACCAGTTTTATTTCATCGGCATCAGTGGATCAGTTCCTGTATACCACTGGCGTGAGATCAGTCAGGTCCACAGTCCACAAGTTTTACACATCGCATGGAGTAATATCGATTCTACCATCTAACTTGTCTCCTGACCACTGCGCAGAGCAGAAATATTGTGGCTGGACTTTGTAGGATTTCTGCCTTGGCTTTTATACTATACTCCAAACAAGGACATTAGCAAGGCACATGCAGTTGCATAGAGAGGATCCCAGCATGGAGGGCAAGGGGGAAGTGTCTGATCAATCCAGAGGGAGATGGGCTGAGGCAAGGAGCAGTGGGCACAAGATAAGATGTGTGACACTACCGCCACAATCCGCCCCAAACCCCTACTGCAAACAGATGGCTATAGGTAAGGCAGCAAGCAGGTCCTTGAATGCCACCCTGCAGCTCCTCAGGAAACCAGCTGTAGGAGAAGCTCGGACGCAGAGCCTCTCATGCCTGCTCCCATGTCCCTAGGACCCAGCTCCCAGCCCCATGTAAGCAACCAATAGACTCCTGCAGGCATGATGAGCAAGCCGCCCCCCAATGAAGGGGTGGACCAGGATTCCAGATGAGAAACAAGCACAGGAGCATCAATGCCACCACTATACAGAGACAGTGCAGGCAAAGCAAATGGTACGAAGGCGACACCTGCGTCTGGCCATGCCCCAAGGAGACAGTGCCAGTCTGTCACAAAGTGGCTCCAATAAAAAGGCTGGCAGCCACTGGATTAAACCCCGTTAGCCAATCCCCTTTTCCCTGAACTACTCCCCTCCTCCCCCAACATCCCCACCCCACAATCCTAAATCCTGTCCCTGAACAGACATCATACACTTCACAGGGCCCTTAGTTTATCCGATGCCCTTTTAATCCACGTTACCCCCCGTCCCACTCGGATGAAGGGGGCTCCTGCTCTAGCTTTACTCAGCCAGGAGCAAAGCCGTCCGAGGCGAGGCCTTGGCTGAGCCACGCTCTGCCCCTGGACAGAACAATTCTCTCATTATCTTTAGGATCCCGGCAGCAACATGCACTCCGGCAAGCGAGAACAGACTCCTCTTTGTGGGGTGGCCGGCTGCTGCCAGCATAGGCCTGGCACAGTCGCTCTGTCGTGGGCAGAACCAAAAGTATCTTAGACATTCAAGATGGAAGAAGCCTCTTGGGTTCGCGAGGCCACCCCTCCTTGGGCCAGGGCTGCTCCCTACAGTACATTTCCTCATGCTTTTGTCCACTTTACTACTATTTATACTCCAACCCTCTGGTTATAAAACTGAACATTACACTAAATCACCACTTGCATTTGCAAGGCCGCCAGACCATGGTTGCTAGGAGGAATTGAACTTACGATCTTAGGGGCTAAAGCAAGGATGGGGAAACTCAAGCCCAGGGGCCAGATGTGGCCTCTAGCTTGCCTGGATCTGGCCCCCAAGGCTCACCCCCCCCTTGCACTGGGGAGCCTGTGCTGGCAGTCTAGCTCCCCCTACTGTCCCACCACCGAGATGGAGCACACACAATATACTAGACCAAAAAACAGGACTATGTAGCACTTTAAAGACTAACAAGATGGTTTATTAGGTGATGAGCTTTCATGGGCCAGACCCACTTCCTCAGATTAAATAGTGGAAGAAAATTGTCACAACCATATATACCAAAGGATACAATTAAAAAAAAGTGAACACGTATGAAAAGGACAAATCAAATTTCAGAACAGAAGGGGATGGGGTGGGAAGGTAAATGTCTGTGAGCTAATGATATTAGAGGTGATAATTGGGGAAGCTATCTTTGTAATGGGTAAGATAATTAATGTCTTTGTTTAAACCTAAGTGTAAAGTGTCAAATTTAAGCATGAATGAAGTGTCAAATTTAAGCATGAATGAACTGTCATTCATGCTTAAATTTGACACTTTACACTTGGGTAAGATAATTAATGTCTTTGTTTAAACCTATTACAAAGATAGCTTCCCCAATTATCACCTCTAATATCATTAGCTCTCAGACATTTACCTTCCCACCCCATCCCCTTCTGTTCTGAAATTTGATTTGTCCTTTTCATACGTGTTCACTTTTTTAAAATCGTATCCTTTGGTATATATGGTTGTGACAATTTTCTTCCACTATTTGATCTGAGGAAGTGGGTCTGGCCCACGAAAGCTCATCACCTAATAAACCATCTTGCTAGTCTTTAAAGTGCTACATAGTCCTGTTTTTTGTTCCAGCTACACCAGACTAACATGGCTACATTTCTATCACTATTCTACACACGATATACTAGGCTGGGCACCCCTAGGTTCTGGTGTGTGAGGGGAATGTGGGGAGTGTCGTTCTCCTTCTCAGACAGAGGACGAGTCAGTGAGGTTTTTTTTGTGTGTGGCCCTTGACTGATTTTTCTGGGGGTCAGTGACCCCCAACCCAAAAAAGGTTCCCCACCCCTGAGCTAAAACCATGAGCATCTGCTGCATGAGCTAAAAACCAGCTGGCCCTCAGTTAAGGATCGCTTCATGCTCTCTTGTCAGTGGTCTCAGTGCCTCTGGGTTACACATCCATGAGACTCATCTTGTTAGGCAGCTGCAGCCTGGTGTATCTTTTTAGTCATGCCCAGCCAAGCCAAGTTCAAGAGGTAGCACAGTCTAGTGGACAGAGCCCCCTAGACTGGGGTTCTAGTCCTACTACAGCCAATGACTTTCTGCAAATTACTTTCCACCCCCCATACCCATTGTCTACCTTGTATATTTATGTAATACATTCTTTGGAGCAGGGATTCCTCATACTCTTTGTCCCCACGGCACCTTACAAATAACTGGTAATGAGAGTGAGCAAAATTATTAAGAAGGTCCTGACTGAAGGCCTTTTCATTGCCTTGGATCAGACCTTAATTACTGTTCATAAATCAATTCCTCTCAGCCACTCTTCTCTGGTCACTGTCCAGTTTGTCCATCTCTCTTTAGCAAAGTGCCCAGAACAGCATGCAGTTTTCCAGGTACAGTCATGTCTCTTCCTGCATCTCTGGGAGGGGATGCCTTTGTGCACACAGCCCCCCATCACACTGCTCCATGGACTCTCTTTGGGGACAGGGGAGAAGGGTGTAGGGCAGAGGGAAGAGGAGATGAAAGGAGGCAGCTCATTAGTTGCAGCCTGTAACAAAAGCCCTATGAAATGGAAGTAGGAAAGACTCACCGGGGTGTTTTTCGCCTCCAGCAGTGCCATCTTCCAGGCGCTGTAAACAAAACAGGACAACATGTGAGCAAAAACGTGCCTGGAGCAATTTTAAAACTGCATCACGGCAAAGATCCGCTTTGGTTCATCTGTCAACGCTGCTCTGCACTCAGCACAGTGGCTATACCCTTCCTTTCCCAAAGGGGCCAGAGACTTTCCTGTACCCCAGAAATAAACCAGGGCCTGGGAGGAGAACCTGTGCCCCTGGGAATCTCCTTAGGTCGAGGCTGTTCTCCTTAGCTGTCAAGCTGGCTATTGGGATTGCAGGTTTCAATTTGGCCCCACTTCTCCTTTAAAGTGACACTGTGCAATTTCCATGTTTATTATCCATTGGTGACTGCTGACCTAAATGGCAGCTGTTTCCAAACCAGGCCTTTTCCTCTGACAGTCTCCCAAACCTCGTTCAGACCTGGAAACTCAGCTGGGTTCTTTATGCCCCAAATGTCATCGCCTGCAATTAACATTCTGCAGCGGGACCCAGGCGGACCCAAGAGAGGCAAAACAGAACAAAAAGGAGCAAAGACTGGTGTATGCCAAAGAGACCAGCAGAGAAAAGTCAAAGGCAGACAAGCAGCTGAGCTGTGGAATAAGGAGCCACTTTTACTTAGCCTCCTCTCTGACCCCATGTTCTCACTTTAAGAATAGAGTCTATTTTCAGCGGTGTATCACGTATGATGGGGCGTCTCAGTAAATATGCAGACATGCTACTATGTAGTGGAATTAGATGCAGTACTGGCCCCTAGACTGCATGTAGAAATAACTACAGGGAAGCTCAGTATTCCACCATCTGAATCTTAGGACTCCTAAGGCAGACCTCACTGGGGTCTGCCTTGGGAGCTCGATCAATCAAATTCCTTACAGCTAGTTACATTAATTAATATAGTTAACAGCCACCTCTATTCATGATACTTCTCTGGTACTCTTTACTGTACAGGCTGAAACTCTCTAGTCCGCCACCCATGGGACCTGACCGATGCCAAAACAGAGAACCTGCTAAACCATGGGAGGTCAATATTGTCTAGCACCATTACCAACACTTCCACTGCTTACGGGGCTCATAGGAGACATTTAGGGGGTAAATTAGAGCTAACTAACATCACAGAACACAGAGAGCCAGGACTGGTGGCTGTAACCAAACTTTATGGGACTGTGGGAAACTTGGCCATATCCATGATATGTGGACATTCAGCTAATTAAAATCATGCTGGACCACCGATGATGCGAGATCAGAGACAAAGGTGCCATTTTGGGAGAGCAGGGGAGAGAAGGGGGGACAGCAGCCAGCAGTGAGAGGCATGCACAGAATCCAAGTACAGTACTTTCCCCTTGCTCCCTGATAGTTAGGGCAACAGGAAGAAAAGCAAGCTGTGTCCTGGTACGCATGGCTGTTGCTCACTTGCTCTCCCAACATGGCACTCTTAATCAGAGAGTGCCCGACTAGAGAGGTTCAACCTGTAATATTTGAGACCCTGACAACTTTTAGGCTGTGTCTACACTGGGCCACTTATTCCGGAAAATCAGCCACTTTTCCGGAATAAGCTGCGAGCTATCTACACTGGCCCTTGAATTTCCGGAAAAGCAACGATGCTCTACTGTACAAAATCAGCCGCTATTCCGGAAAAGCTACGCTGCTCCCGCTCGGGCATAAGTCCTTATTCCGGAACACTGTTCCGGAAAAGGGCCAGTGTAGACAGCCCAGTAGTCTTTTCTGGAAAAAAGCCCCGATCATGAAAAAGGGCTTTTCCGGAAAAGCAGCCTGCCAATGTAGACGCTCCTTTTCCGGAAAAACTGAAAACGGAATAGTATTCCGTTTTAAGCAGTTCCGGAAATTCATGCCAGTGTAGACACAGCCTTACTGTATATATCAAGCCTTACTGTATATAGTCTCAAGGCTTGTGGAGGGGTAACAGCAAGATTCCTTTGATGGGTTCACAGTCGGGAAGTCCCCCGGGCTTACTGGAAGTTGTCACAGTACATGACCCCAGCTTAGCTGGGCATGTTTGTGTCCCTGTGACCTTAATGCTGTTTGACAGCCCCACTAATCTTTAATTCCCTGTTAGCTCATCCCCCTGGGGCAGCACAGTAGCCAGTGGTGCAGCTGGGCCATGTGATCACAGCTTGTCTCTCATCTGGCGTCTAGCCTCCGATTATGCTTTAACACTATGCAAATCACTTCCCTTTTCACCTGGGACAAGGAGGGGGAAAATGGACACACAACAGGCCAAACACACACCTGGAGTAAATCACTTGAGGTTAATTGAGGTGCTCACACCAATGAATTTGGCCCCAGGATGTTGTATGTAGCTCACCAGTGATGGGAGCAGCAGTCTGGTACTATGGTGAGAGGCATCATTATATAGAACCCAGCTAGCCTGATGGTAGATTTGGCCCCAGAATGAAGCCAATGATCAAGGCTAGAACGATTTGCAGTTATGTCACATTGCATTCTCTGTATCTTTTTTTTTCCTTCTGCAGCATCTGAGGAAGTGAGGTGTAGCTCATGAAAGCTTATACCCTAATACATTCATTAGTTTTTAAAGTGCCACAGGACTTCTTGTTGTTGTTTTTTAATTATTATTGTAAAAGGTGCTGGATTGAGGCCTCTAGTCCCTAGGGTTGTCAGTTACCCAGAATTGCTCATTGCGGTACTACAAGCCTCTTTCGAAAGAGAGCGTCTAGACTACAAGCAGATTTTTCGAAAAAGAGAGCTGCTTTCTCGAAAGAGAGGCTAAACGCTCTCTTTCGAAAAGCACAGTTTGCATTCAATAGCACCTTTTTTCGAAAGAGTACTTTCGAAAAAAGGCGTTATTCCTCGTAAAATGAGGTTTTCCGCGATCGAAAAAACTGCCGCGTTCTTTCGCTTTACTTAAAGAAGAACGCGGCTGCAGTCTAGATGCAGGTGAAGTTTTTTCAAAAAAAGGCTACTTTTTTCAAAAAAAACCCTGTAGTCTAGACACACCCTAGGATAACATGGCCCTAAGGCAGGGGTGTCCAAACTTTTTTCAAAGAGGGCCAGATTTGAAGAAGTGAACATGCGTGAGGGCCGTCCCCGCACTCTCAGCCCCAAGGCGGAGGGCCCGCAGGGTCGGAGGCGGGCAGAGAGCGCAGGGCACGCCGGCCTCACAGCGGCCCGGGGGCAGGGCGAACCTGCAGCCGAGCGGGGAAGCGGGGCTGTGGACGTGCCCTACAGGGCAGGCTCTAGGACCGCGGAGGCCATGGGCGGCGGCGGCGCAGCCGGAAGCGGCACGCTGGGCGCGCCAGTTCAAAAGAGCACCGGGGAGCCAGGAGAGGTGGAGGAAGCGGGGGCCGTATTAAATCGGAACACGGGCCGCAATTGGCCCGCGGGCCGGACTTTGGACATACCTGCCCTAAGGCAAGAGTCCTATGAAGAGAGCCATGCAGATAGCTATGACTGTGCAGCTCCGGGTGCGGGTTACGCATGGGAATTGCTGGGGACGGGACAGGCGTACAGGAGGCTGGCTGGACGCATTCTCCCCTCCCCAATTAATTCCACTTTTCCTCTAAGTCCAGCAAGATTCTGTCTGAGGCTGGAGTAGACCTGCCAACCAGTGGGGCAGGCAGCCACCACGAGTACCATGGCAAAATGTTATAGACGTGGCTCCGTGACCCAGAAAAGGCGGGGCCTCAGCCAGAAGGGGAAGGACCGGGGCCAGCTCTCAGCACCACCCAAACTACCTTCCCCCCCACAACCCTCAGAGCTGCATGGAGCAACACTCCAGTGGCAATTAAAAGGGACCCAAGGCTCCGGCTATCACCATAGCTGCAGGAGCAACAGTGGTGGCCAGAAGCCCTGGGCCCCTTTGAATTGCCAGGCCCCAGGACAACTGCCCCCTTTGCCGTACCCCACTGCAACTAGGGTTGCCAGATAGACCCTGCCAAAAAAACAGACACACTTGAACGTGGGCGGGGGGGGGGGGAGGTGTCCGGGGGCTGCAGGACTGGCCAGGAGGAAGGAGGGGGAGGGAAGCAGAGCTGGGGGGGTGTCGGGAGCCGCGAGGCTGGACGGGAGGAGAGGGGGGCCCAGAGGAAGGGAGGTGGGAAGTAGACCTGGCGGGGGGGAGCGGGTGCAGCCACTGGCCACAGCCGGAGTTCTTCGGGCTGCGCCCCCAGCAGGCACTCCCTTTAGTTGCGAGCAGAAGCCGAGCGGGGGCGGGGGTGGGGCTGGGAGTCACTCCCCCCGCCCGGCTTCTGCACGCAGCCAGAGGCTCCCAGTTAGGAGGCGGGGCCGCGATTGGCGCTGGGAGCCGGGCGGGGAGAGTGGCTGGGAGTCCCGGCCCCCGCCCCGCCCCACCCAGCTTTTGCACGCGACCACAGGGCTCCTAGTGCCAATCCCAGTCACTCCCCCGCCCCTGCCTGGCTTCTGTCCAGCAGCCAGCCAGGAATTCAGAAAATACCCGACATTGCACATGTCTGGTATTTTCTGAATTTTTCTACCGGACAGAGGGTGCAAATACTGGATTGTCTGGTAGAAAACCGGACACCTGGCAACCCTAACTGCAACTGTCCCTTAGTACAAGGGACCGCCCTTCTTTTTTCCATCTCTGTCCAAGATCAGGAGTTGCTAAGTGCTGCAAAAATCAGTAAAAGTACCCCTGGCGAATGTAGACGAGTACTGCTTAGTATTATTGCTGGTAACGACAACAATAATAATTCATATCAGTGTAAGCGGGGTCAGGGTAAACTCTATCCTGACATCTGGTGGTGAACTGTGGAAGTGGTGCAAAGAGACCTCAGGGGCTGAGCCCAATTTGCATAGACACACCCACCCTGTCTAGTATGTGCTCACAGCAGCCCAAATGGTCACTTTGGCCATTGTGGGATCCCCAGTCTCTCTGTTATTGAGGCAGGGGGGATAAAAGTGTTGTTACGCTGATTATGCGAATCAAGGACAATGGAACGGTGGAACTGTTTATGACAGAGGGATTCGCCATAACCTAAGTAGCACTCGCTAGACAAGGGGCATCGGTTCCAAACCCAGTCAAATTGAGAAAAGCTGGGCATAGGTCTTTGTACTTGGTGGCAGGGCCCTGAACAATACCAATTGCACCCCCTTGTCTCTCCACTGTGGAATATCAGAGTTAATTTGGATTCCATTAGGAGTTAAGCTGTGGAGTTAACTTCACTGTGGGCCAATGGAGCACTAGTGCTAAGTTATGAGCTGAAATCACCGTGCTGTGGACGAGAGCTGAAATCACTGTGTACTGTGGGGAGCCTGGCGCTGGGCTACTAGCTTGCAAGGGACACCCAGCAAGCGCAGGTGGACAGCAGAGCAGTTTGCTGGGACGACTGGTGAGTGCAGGCGCACAGCAGATGCAGCTGGCGGGGGCGACCTGCAAGTGCGGGCAGATAGCAGAGGGGCTGGCACACAGCAGATGCAGCTGGCGGGGGCGACCTGCAAGTGCGGGCAGATAGCAGAGCGGCTGGCACACAACAGATGCACCTGGCGGGGGCGACCTTCAAGTGCGGGCAGATAGCAGAGCGGCTGGCGGGGGCGACCTGTGGCTAGCAGGAGCGGCAGGAGCGACCAGGGCGACCTGTGGCTGGTAGGATCGGCAGGAGCGACCAGCTGGCAGCCAGGAGCGTGGACTGAGACGGTTGGCGGAGCCAGACAGTGAAGGCGGCTCACTGGACGACAGGCGGAACCATCGGCGGAGCCACCACCGGACCACGTAAGGTGCATCGATCCCCACCCCTCCAGGTTGGGATGGTGAAACTCTGCCAGGTGAACTTTTGAACCCTGGGGCGGCACTGACCCAGGGCAGACACTTTTGAGGTGTTGGACTTTTGGGACTTTGGGGGGGGGAGGGATTTGTGGCTGGGGGGAGGGCCTTTGCTCATGTTTGGTCTGTAAATCTGAGTTGCGGTGTTTCCCCAATTTAATGCAGATGTCGGTTACCTCACCTCATGTTATTAAAGGTTTGCTACTATACTGAGGCTCTGTGCTTGCGAGAAGGGAAGAATTGCCTCTTTTGAGCCACCCAGAGGTGTATGTAAGATTTCCCAGGTCACTGGGTAGGGGCTCGTGCTGGTGTTGTATTACCTTGTTGGGAGGAGACCTCTAGATACTGAACCTGGCCCTTGCTGCTATTTACTTGGCCTGGCAGAAGGGTTACATCAGGAGAAGGGGTGGGGCAGGGGTGCTAAGAAAACAGTCCCTGTCCATGTTGTCAGCCCTATGTGGGAACATGCTCCTCTCACCATGTTTGTGTTGTGCAGGAGCAGGCTCCATTAACTCTGCCTGATTCCTGTCCCCTGGGGCTCATATGCAAACACACCTACTTCGAAGTAGGAATAAGAGATCCTCCGGAAAAGGGCTTATTTTCCGGAGAATCACGTCTAGACTGGCACTTTTCTCCGGCTTATCTCCAAGCCGGAAAAAAGCGGCAGCCATGTTAATGCAAATACCGCGGGGGATATTTAAATCCCCCGCGGATTTTGCTATTCCGATGTGCTGCATTAGCATCCCTTTTCCGGAAGGGATGCCAGTGTAGACACAGCCACCATGTCTCCCAGGAGGGGGGTGTCTCTTGCAACAGAACAGTGAGGTACATGCATCTAGCAGGTTTCTGAGCCCTGGCCATGAATAAGAGTTAAAGCACACAAGAGAAAGGCCTGGTATAAAATGGGGGCACCCTGGCCATTCTTCTGCTGGCAGTGCAAACTCCCCTCCCCCCAAATACTTACACCGCGTCGTCCTCACTTTCTGCACACAGGGTCACTTTGGAGCCATCTCGCAGCACAATTGTCATCAAGCAATCTCGGCTCCTCCCTTCTGGAGGCTGCACATCTGGAAGCCAAAGCACCAGCGCGTTGGAGTGAGTGCAAGGCTGCAGCGAGCCGCCTGACATGTGCGAGAGCACACTCGCACACACACCCATGTGCACACACCCACACAGCACCTCCTCCCCCTCAGAAGCCAGGCCCTCCGAGTCCATGGCCACAGCCCCGTGTAAGAGCCTTCCCCAGCTACACCCCACATTGTGGCCACACACCCACGACATGGCTGAGGTCCTCTGCACTATAACTTTACTGACCCTGGGGTGCCACGAGAGCCATGTGTTCCAGGGGTTCATTGACACTCCACTGTGGGTAAAATGGGCCTCACCCCGCTCTGTATTCCAACGGGTATGGGTCTGTCTTGGAGAAGGGATTCTGTAACTTTACCAGACCTCTGGTGTTAGCAGTAGGATCTGGAGCCAAGGCTGGGTGCCTACACCCTATGGCTTCGAGCCGCTGCTGGGTGCCCTTGCCCCATATCGCTGTGGAGGTCTGCAGCCAGGGCTGTCCCCTATGATGATAGAGGTGGGGCTGTCAGTTTCCCCCATGGGGATCTAGGTATCATTCCTCCCTCACCCAGCTTTTATATAGCTTGCATTTTTCCTAGAGTATAGGTAAGTAAAGAGAGAGTGAGGAGGTTATTAAAGCATTTCAATTTTTAAATAAAAAGAAGAGCTGGATTACAATAGTTTGTCTTCAAATGGAGCCAGTTCAAGAGTTTAAGGAGACTAAACTCTGGAAATTGGAAGGGTAATGGCAAAACATTGTGAGGAGATGAGAAATTATAAAGAGAAAAAAAAGTTAAAAAATACCCACTTTTTTGGTGAACTGTTATTCAACCCTCGTTTGACAGATTTTCTTCAAACTTGACAGAAACCTTCTCAAACTAAATCTGAAATTTTCAGGCCAAACTGGTTTTCTGAGCCAAAAAGTGATACGAGTGCTACAACAGGGCTTTCTACTGGAATCTACCAACAACCTGATGCAGGGAAAGGAGAGAAAAACTGTTGCCTCTCCATAATCAAAAGAGCTGCAGTGTTGTTGTTGCAATTAGAAGCCCAAGAAAGGAGCTTTGTACCACAGGAATTTCCTTTGTCTCAACTGCCTGAGGGATCCTACGACTTGCTGACTCAATACAGTTCCACTATTGAGTCATTAGAACAACAACAAAATGCCAACCAAAGAACACAGAGAGAATTACCCTCTTCCCCCAAAGAAAAAAGGGCTCGTATCCTATGCAGAGTGTGTTCCACTGCCAGGGCTTGTATACTCATCCTGTAGCACTCGTTCATATATTCAGACACATTCTCTGATTCAAGTAGCGTCTATTATAATCAAGAGCTAAGTTCCAAATAAGTTCACATCCTCGACAGAAGGAATTGGTCATTCACAAGCTCAACACCTCACTTCAAGCAATAAGCAGCCTCTAAGTTAGTCACCAAGGTAACAAGCATGCCATCCATCTCTCCAACTACCTAATCATTGTTATTCTCGCAATTCCCTAATAGAATGGTCATGTGTAAATGGGCATTTTGGAGACAGGCAGCTGCTTTCTCTGGGGCTTGTGGGTGAATTTGAGGAAAAACAAGATTCAGAACTTGGGCTTGGCGTTGCTCTCTCTGAAATGGCAGTTTGACATTTAAGGGGCTTTTGATGTTACATCTGCATAGGACTGCAAAGTTGCAGCTTTTGTCCATTAGTAGGGGGCTTTTCCCCCTTTCTCAAGAAAGGGCCTAATCAGCCCAGTCTTACCCACCACCTCGTGGATTGGACAGCATATGGGAAAGCCCATTCGTGGTTAACTGCGAAGAAGGCAGAGGTTCCAGAGATGGGAGGCATGTTTGGGAATGGAGGCAGCTCACAGCTGTTCTGGTTGGAACACTTGGTTGAGAAGCACCCAGTGAGCCCTGCTCCTGTGGAGGTGCCGGGCAGAAGTCATTCGCTAAACAAATCTGCAAAGCCTCACTAAGGGATCACCTTGCAGCCGGAGCGCACAGCACAGCTGTGGAGGTCACAACTAGGACAGGAGCCTGGTGAGCAGACAGAGCATGGAGGGAACCCGAGAACCGACACGTGAAACAGAACAAGACCACAACACTGAGCGTGAACATGAGAGATTGCGTAGTCCAGTGGGCAGAACTTTGCACTGAGAGTCCAAGCTGGGTGCTAATCCCACTTCTACCACTGACTCAATGTGATCTTGCCTCTGTGTAAGGATAAGGCCTTTTCCTGTAGCCAAGGTTTGAGCCCTTTTTCTGCAGCCATACTAGGAGAGCTGCAGTTATGTGTCAAGAAATAAAATGACACAGCCTCACGCTCCACCTAAATTACATTAAAACAAAGGCTGTTAAGAAGGCATCCTACGAGGCATAACGGGGAGGTCGAGAAAGGGCTTTCAGGTCGGCGCGGGAGCGTCCAGACTAGCGCGCTGAGCCGACAAACAGCTGATCAGCTGTTTGTCGGCTCAGCGCAGCAGCCATTTAAATTTAAATGAAGCCGTGATTATTTAAATCGCGGCTTCATTTCCCTTTGCCGATCAGACATCGATGGAGCCATGTAGTTTAGACAGACCCTTGTAGTTGTGAAATCCCTACTTCTTTACTGCTTTGTCTTTATGGTCCCTACTTTTCTATTGTTTATCTGTATGGTCTCTGTCTGGTTCTTACATTGTTTCTCTCTGTTGTTGCATAACTAATTTTGCTAGCTGTAAATCAACTATGGCAGTGGGAGATGATTGGTTAAAGAGCTGTTTTAGAATATGTTAGGACTGGTTAAGAAATTGTGTAGTAATATTCTAGTAAAATGACTGGTTAAGGTACAGCTAAGCAAGATTCACTATATAAACTGGGATCCAAAAGGAAGTTTTTTGAAACTAACTCCAGGACACAGCTCCAAGATCAGAGTTTCCAGACCCCAACACCCTGCCAATCACACCTTCCACAAGCTAGAGTTCCCCAGATGACCTGATCCTGACAGACCCTGACAGGCCATCAAGAAAAGTTCATTTTATTGAGAGGAGTGAGCATCCTATGCTTGGTGTGTGCATTCTGTTTTGGTGATTGTTAATAAATAGAGGTTAAGTAAGATATTACTGTTTAAGGCTCTTGCATTGGTAAAAGACCCCGCAATGCCAAAAAAGATTAAACCCTGAGTTTATAAGGAATTGGTGTTTGCTCTGAGTGCAGAGGGAATGGGTGGAGTAGAGCCCGGAGCCCATGGAAGGGTAAAGTTAGGTGACTTTTACCTGGAGGCCTAGGAGCTGGGAATGGGTAAATCAACTGAGTTATACCTTGAGCCCTAGGAACTAGGTAGAGGTAGGATCAGAGATGAAAGTAAGAGGGTGTACCCTGATGCGCCAGCTGAGCTGCGGCAAAAGCTGGCAGGGACCCGGGTTGCAATAGGACAGTACCTGTAAGAAATTTTAAGTTACTTTCACCACTGGGTGGGACATCCTGGAGTGTGCAGGCAACAAATTTAAGGTGACATTGGGTACCTTTGAGTGTGTGTATCAGAGAATTTTGTGCAGTTTCCTCATTTGTACAGTTTCCTATGCTCAGTTTCCTCATTTGTACAGCGAAGGATAAGGACACTTGTTTTTTTGTAAAGTGCATGTAATCAATAGATAAATGAAGCAGTAGTACTATTTGCCAAGGAGCACCAGCATGCGCAGCTCCATACCAGACAAAGTCCCTTACTTCAGGGCTATGTCTACACTCGCGGCTTCTTGCGCGAGTAATATGCAAATGAAACTAAGCGTGGAATATCGCCAAACCTCATTTGCATACCTAATGAGCCACCATTTTTTTTCAGAAGAGACTCTTGCAGAAGAAGGAGCGTCTACACTGCCCCTTCTTGCGCAAGAAAAGCCCTCTTGCACAATGCCGTTCTTCCTGAAAAGTAATAGGTGTAACGGCATTGCACAAGAGGGTTTTTCTTGCGCAGGAAGGGGCAGTGTAGATGCTCCTTCTTGCGCAAGAGCCTCTTCTGAAAAAAATGGTGGCTCATTAGGTATGCAAATGAGGCTCGGCAATATTCCACGCTTAGCCTCATTTGCATATTACTCACGCAAAAAGCCGCGAGTGTAGATATAGCCCAGGAGTGCTTCCACACGACAGACAGACAGCACAAACCAAACACTGGGAAACCCAGAGGCATGGGCGATGGGTGAAGATAGCGCTGGGGGAGTCAAGCCCCCAGCCTTGCCCCAGCCCTGCCCCTTCTGCCCAGGCCCCACCCCCACCATCATGGGGAGGTGGGGCAGCATGCAGCCCCAGTAGGCATTCTGGGGATGGAGTATGGGTGGGTGCAGGCTGACGGCTTGGGAAGGCAATGCCTTCCCCCACCTAGCTCACCCATCACTCATGCCCTGAGGACAGTTTTTCCAACATCTTAGCCTCTGCAGAAGTAAGGGCGCAGAAAGCACAAGGTGCAATCGGACCCCCTGAAGGATTTGCTCACCTCTGCATTCACGGCCAGTCTTTATATCCCGGCAGTTGAATTTAATGTGGATCCTGCCCTCCAGGTCACGCTGGGTCTCATCCTGGTAATATACAAGGCCACCGTCAAGCCATAGAACAAACCAGTTCCGTTTCCAACGTCGCAAAATGGAACCTGCAACAGCAAGGGGAAAAGGTGTCCAGGCAAAATCCAGACAGGGGTCTGCCAGCCAGATAACAGCACAGTCCTCTTGCAGGGATGCTGATGGGGCAGAGCATCTAACCTCTAGCTCTCATCCAAACACTGCCCTGTGAACGTCAAGGAGAGCTTTGCTGCCTTCACCTTGCAGCTACTGGATCCCACTCTGCCTTTAGTTGCTACATTAAAAAGCCCTTTTAGTTTTGGATCTCTTCTCCCCCATGTAGGTTCTGATGGGCCAAAGGCTTGTCTGGCTGGAGACACAAACCAGACACCAAGCTTGAGTTGCAGAGTGGGGAGCACAGGTCTTGCTTTACACCACAAAATAACAGCCCACAAGCAAAGGCCAATCTGATAAGGAGAAGCATACAGAGAGCTGTGTGGTGTGCTGCACGGCTAACGCATGCTTGGGATCTTAGCTTCTGTCTCCCACTTGGTCCTTCTGGACGATCCCAAGAGGCAACGTCGCAGTAGCAGAATAGGGACTGTGCTGCAGAGGGTATGTCTACACTGGAGCACAAGGAATCATTTCTGTCTTGAGGAGACACACCTGTGCTAGATCTGATGAAGCTAGCATGCTACAAATAGCAGCAGAGCTAAGGCAGCACAAGCAGTCGTGGTGGCGATGGGGGTGGGTGGGCTAGCTGTCCTAAGCATGTAAGAGTAGTCTCAGACAAGATCACCATTGCACAGCGCATAATGAAGACCAGCAGGACCCTACCCATGGGGCCCCTGCCTGAAGAAGCCCTGCTGCAGGACCCCAGCTGCTCTGCACCAGCCCTCGGTTAAACAATTAAATTAAATCCTTTAACCAGTTACATTTTTAACGGGTATTTACATCCCTAGTAATAATTCACTAATGTTTGATATTTAAATATGATGCACTTAAGGCAGTGGGGCTCCCCAAACCTTGTGCTGCCAAAGAGGAGCAGTGGTCGATTTGGAGCCTCCTAAAAAATCTCCCCCCGGCATGGCTCTGGGCCTGGAGGGGCTGCAGGGGGGGGGGGGGGGGAGAACAGAGCTTTTCTGCTTTGAGGGCTACAGCAGGGGCGGGGAGAAGAGAGCGCGAGGCTTTAAGGAGGAAGAGGATGGAATTGGGGCCAGGCCACAGGGGAAGGGGTAGAATAGGGTAGGGCCTGGACAATGGGCAGAAGGGTGGAACAAGGGAAGGGTTTCAGGCTCAGCCTTTCCTCTAGGGCAGAGAGATCTGCTGTAGTCCCAGCCAGGGCAAGCTCTCAGCCTCAGCTTCTCTGCCTCCCCAACAGGGGTAACAGGGAGGGTGAGAGCAGCAAAAAGGGACGGGGCTGGAAAAACCATCTCCAGCTGGAAGAGTAGACTTACTCGCAGCATCAGGTTCTGTCCCGGCTTTGCTACACAGTCCTCTAGATGGTACAACTCACTGACCTCTGTTCTGGCTCAGCTCTGCTGGCATGGCATCACGGGAGCGGAGGGAGCCAAAGCCCCATCCACTTCCTGCCCACCTGAGGAAGAAGGTAGTAGCCATGTTTCTCTGGCCCAGTGGTTCTCAAACTATTTACCACTGTATACAGCTCACAATGGGTTATGTGGGCCATATCCAATACTGCCTGCATGGCCCTGAGGATTCCACATGGGCCACAGCTGTGTGCTGATTGGGCCACAAGTAGCCCACAGGCTGCAGGTTGAGAACAACCCATAGCCCCTGTGTAGGGCTCAGTGCTGTAGATAGTTGCACAGGGAGTAAGCAGGCTCCTTATACCTTCTGTAAATAGTCAGGTTCACTAATGAGCCCTTTGGTCTTCCTCATGTCTGCTTTTACTGTAAGCTCTTTGGGGCACAGTCCTGTTCATCTTTGCTTCTGTATTTAAAGACCCCAGGGCACTTGGGGGCACTCAGAGTCTGATTCTCCACTGCTTTTCCCCTTTACAGCTGGGAAAAAATGAATGGAAGGTGCTGCCAGATCAGAAAGGCTGTTTCACACCTAGTGGTATGTGATTGCACAAAGCACAGCAGAGGTGAATCCGGCACAATATAGTTCAAATAGGGAAAGCCAAAAAGTTTTAATCTGGGCCCCTAGTGGGAGCTTTAAAAATAAAACCTGCCCCAAATCAGCAATCACAGCAAATTTGTCACATACTCAGCTATCACAGAGCAGGCTGCTAGGAGGGACAGCAAAACCTACTCTGAGGCCTGCCTGTTAACCCTTGATTCACCTGAAATGATGAATTACTTGCCCAAGGAGTCTCATTGACTAGGGTGAAGAATTCAATCACCAAATGCAAATAAGGGGACAAAATCGAGCCCAGAGATTCTTACCATGAAGTAATGTCAACAAAGCCATTAATTAGCTTGTGCTTGTGGCAGCCTTGTGCTGTTGCAGTAATTTCCAGGCCCAGAGCAATCAGAATTCGTGTGACAGGTGCAGAAGGGCACCCCAGGCATAGCCTTCATGTCACTGCTGTTCAGGAAGCATAATGCAGTCTGGGAAGTCACATGTCCAAACAGAAAGACGAGCCCAGATTTGTAAGGCCAGATGGGGCCATCTAGCTTGACTCTTGCATAACACAGACCAATTACTCTCAATAATTCATACACTGAGCCCAGTAACTTGTGATTGGACTAGAACATATATTTTAGGAGATCTCTATCAACAGAGACAGGATTGTCTGCTATCAGGTTCTTATGTACTTAGGGAAACGCTAAGATCCCAGTCCTGCACTATCCTGTGGCCAGAGAGTTACCTGGCAATGTTTAAGCGCTCAGGATCCAGGCTGTGCACATGATAAGCATATCAACCAGCAGGGCCAGCCTTAGGGCTGGGCAAACTGAGCCCATACCCAGGGCACCATAGCCAGAGGGTGAGGGACAACTGGGCATGTGTGTTGCTAGGTAAAAGGGGTTGAGGGTACTAGACAGGAAGACAGTGTGACGAGGCATGCTGGAAGTGCAGGGCCTGGGTTAAGGGTATGGGTGGGAGACAAGTGCAGGGGTTGGGATGAAGGAGGTACTGTGGAGGTTAGGGGGTAATGGAGGCACAATGAAGTTAGTAATTAAGAGAGCATGGGAGGGAGGCGCCATGTTGGGGAGCCACTGGGTGCCAGGGGAACTGGGTGGTGCTATGTCCACAGGGGTTAGGAGCATCAAAACACCAGTTCACGTAGGGCACCATCTTCCCTAAGGCTGGCCCTGTCAGCCTGCGACCCAAAGTGTGTGAAGAAAAAAGCTGTCCCCAAATCCCTCCAACAAAGAGAACACAGCCAGGAAAAGCCAGTCCAATGCAACCCTCCCCACTTGTAGAGAGACCTTTTTTTTGGCATGACATTACTAAATTACATTCTGAACTTACTTTGTCTCCAAAGCCAGCCGCTCTTCATCAGCGCCATTATTTTAAAACGCCTTACCAAACCTATCAAGGCAAGGACATCAAAAGCAGGGAGTCAAAATTAACAACCACATCAGATTCTTGTCATCCCCATTCCAATAAGCATTTTTCCCCGAAGCTGCTCATTTTAATTACGGCGTTTCCCACACACGGGTTTCTCCTATCAACTTTATTTTCAAAGTCTTTTTGGTCTTTTTAAGAGCTAATCTGGATCAGAGAGCGGCAGTATTTAATTATCTGTGTCATACGAATTGAGGAGGGGAAAAATTTCAGCTACCTTTTTTTGCACCATTAATTGTATTGGGATTTAGGGATTAGCAGCTCTCCTGTGTATGTAAATGGAGAAATCCAGAACATACCTGCAAACACAGGCAATAACTCCCAAAGGCATTGGTTATTTTCCATAGTGATTGGAGACAAGCAAACAACTGATGCAGAACAGTGAAAATTAGTTTTGACTAGAGCTTAATAAGGCATTAATGCATAAAACCCATAGAATCATAGAAGTGTAGCATTGGAAAGGACCTGGAGAGGTAATCTAATCCAGTCCCTTGCACTCATGGCAGGACTATGTAATAACTAGAGCATTCCTGACAAGTGTTTGTGTAACCTGTTCTTATAAACCTCCAGTGACAGATTCCATAACCTCTGTTGGCAGTTTGTTCTGGAGCTTAACCACCCTGCTGGCTGCAACAGGCAAACAGTGGGGGTAACAGATAGGAATATACCCGCTTCTTTGAAGCACACCACATTTTCAGTCCTTTTGGAGGGGTAAATAAGAGATTTTACTAACCACCAGTTTTCTCCACTCAAGCACATCTGAAGAAGTGGGTTTTGCCCATGAAAGCACACGATATATACGAAGAGAATATGTTATAGGTTAGTCTTTAAGGTGCCAAAGGACTATTTGTTTTTAAAAGTTGCAGACTCACACGGCTACCCCTCTGAGACTTTTTTCCATCAGTATGTAGGTATGAACATTCTCTACAGTCTGGGAGCCAAAGGAACACCCCAAGTAGTGTCACATATTTCAGTGTTTATGTACAAATACACACAGTTCATAAATCCCCCACCACAGCTATACATGCTTCCTCGTACAGCCTTACAAAACAGCCACACGCATCTCTAAATCATACCCCGCCCTGGCCAGCGCTTGGGGTTGCCTGCCTCCCTCCCTCGAGACACATCACCTGTTGACTGTCCTGGGGTGGAAACATCCCTCTGATGTGCAAATTTCACTGGACACACGTGCTGACGCCGGGCACGGGAAACTCCTGTGCACAACCCACCTGCTAACCCTCCGCCCCCACCTGCTGGTGCCAAACAAATCCCATGCCATCCGGGCACACTTACAGCCAGCATAGCAGTATGGTGCGCGCACCCTACCCCCACAGCACCCAGCTCGGCGCATCCTTTACCTGGAGATAAGCAGGACCCTGTCGCGCGCCGCCGCTAGAACCCCTGCCTCTGTGACGCGGGGGCCAGCCGGGTGACCCCCCCGAGACAGGAACGCGCACCCCGCCCCCCTCCCGGCTGGAGCTCGGCTCGCACAGCACGCTGGGAGTTGTAGTTTGCAGCCGGCGGGCTGCCTAGGCAGGGTAATCCACGCCGGAACTACAGCCCCCAGGATGCAAAGGAGGGGCAGCTCTGGTTCATTCCGACAGGCTGGTTGTTTTGCAGGCGCCGGGAGCGGGTCAGGCTGGTAGCCCTGTTCCCACAGCGGGGCTTGCTTCCCTGGCCCCCCCTCTGCGAGCGCTGCATGGGGGGCTTGCAGCGGGACAGGCCCGGGCAGGGCTGTCTAGGAGCCGTGGGGGGCATGGCCCGCAGAAGCAGCTGGAACCAGGCTCCGCCGGGACCTTCCCAGGCAGCCTGGTCTATTTTTAGTGGCGCTTCAGCTCATTAGCAGAGGCTGCGCTGGTGGCCTCGTGCGGCTCGGGAAAGACACGCGCTTGCACGCCCGCCTGCCCAGGGCTTTGGGGAGGGGAGAGCAGCCCTCAGCCCAGGGGGGGCGCTGAGCAGACAGGCGCTGCCCCAGGCAGCAGCCCATCGGGGAGAGAGCTCAGTGTGTGGGGATAATAGAATAGTGATAGAAATGTAGCCCTGTTAGTCTGGTGCAGCTGAAACAAAAAACAGGACAATGTAGCACTTTAAAGACTAACAAGATGGTTTATTAGGTGATGAGCTTTCGTGGGCCAGACCCACTTCCTCAGATCAAATAGTGGAAGAAAATTGTCACAACCATATATACCAAAGGGTACAATTAACAAAAATGAACACATATGAAAAGGACAAATCAAATTTCAGAACAGAAGGGGGATGGGGGGGAAGAGGGGGAGGTAAATGTCTGTGAGCTAATGATATTAGAGGTGATAATTGGGGAAGCTATCTTTGTAATGGGTAAGATAATTAGCGTCTTTATTCAAATTTGCATGTAAAGTGTCGAATTTAAGCATGAATGACAGTTCAGAGGATTCTCTTTGAAGTGGGGATAATAGGTCAGTGACAGCCACTAGCGGCCAGGCCCCCATGCCACTAGGATGGACAGGAGACAGACAGGCACAGCATGCTCAGGCCTGGGCAGGCTTGTTTCCCACAATACTGTATATCTCCTGGTGCTTTGTCCAATTTGGCTTTGAAAGTCCTGAGATATGGGGTGTCCACCGCTTCCCTGAGACGATATCATGCCGCCAAGTAGAATTGTAAAAAAACAAACAAACAAAAATTAAAACAGTAAGGCTGTGTGTACACTGCAGGCTTTTTGTGTTCTTGCGTCAAAACTGGCAGAGCGTCTACACTGCACACACATTCTTGTGCAAGTAAATTTACAGTACAGCATCGGAACAGAGGGCTTCTTGCACCAGAGTTATTCCTTACCCCACGAGGAATAAGCCCTCTTGCGCAAGAAGGCAGTGTGGACGGGCAGCAGGGCTTTCTTGCACAAGAAACCCCTGTGGCTAAAACGGCCAACAGAGCTTTCTTGCACAAGAGAGCATCCACACTGCCATGGACGCTCTTGTGCAAAAGCACATCTCTTGCGCAAAAGCACATGGCAGTGTGGACGTGCTCTTGTTCAAGACCTTTTGCACAAGTGCTCTTGTGCAAGACCTTTTGCACAAGAACTCTTGTGCAAAACCGTTCTTGCGCAAAAAGCGTGCAGTGTAGATGTAGCCTTACCATGTAATCGACTGAAATTCAATCAGTTACATGGTTAAACGCTTCTGTGAGCTTAACCCTCTGGGCTCCCAGAGGCCGCTGGCACTGCTGGCCCTGCATGTGGTGCCTCTAGACCCGCAGGCTCCCCAGGGTGGCCAGGAGTTTAACTAGTGGCTCATTGGTTAACCAGTTAAACTCTTATCATCAAGCAGAACAGGTTGAGGGAACTTGGGAGGAAATCCCTAGCTGGCAGTGGTGATGTGGGGCAGGCTTAAGGATAAGAACTGTCATGTGGGATCAGGCCAGTCCACACTGGGTCCATCTAGCCTAGTAGTTTTGACTTTTGACAATGGCCAATGCCAGGTGTCCCAGAGGGAATGAACAGAAAAGGGAATCATCAAGTGATTCATCCACTGTCACCTGTTCCCAGCTTCAGGCAGACAGAGGCTAATAGACTGACCTCCCCTCCATGAATTTATCTAGATCTTTTTTAAACCATGTTGTGCTCTTGGCCATCACAACACTGTTCTCAGCATGCACTGTGCTGAGTTATGGCCGCCTACTGAGTCTGTATGGTATGTGCACTGTGTGCACATATTGCATCCTGTGACTGGGGGGCTTAGAAAGAGCCTGTCCTTCAGGTTAAGAAGCAACCTGTCTGCTAATAAAGGCTGAGCCCTACCCTAGGATCTCAAGTTACTGCTCTCTCCGATAGCTTTGAGCTCTAAAGTGCAAATACAATATCTAGCAACCAAGTGCAGCGCTGCAATGAGCATTTCTGTAGCCCCTCCCATGAACATCACAGACTTTGACTTCTTCAGCCTCATCATATCCCTACCGGATCAGGGAAGTGTGAGTGACATGCCCCATCCTATGCAAGAAGTCAGTGTCAGAGCTGGGAACAGAACTTAGGTCTTCTGATGCCTAGTTTTCTGGTCTGCAACATCCCATTTCCTTCCATTAAGCAGCCTTCTGAACGGATGCTGTTTTATTTACTCTGCCTTTGGGCTGTGTTGCTAAGAAGAAGGAACTGTCCTTCTGTTTGGGAGAAACCTGGGGAAAGCCTCTTCGTAATGTTGAGCCAACAGCTCATGATGCGGGCACCCTTGTGGATCCCACGAAGAAGCATACAGTGTTGCCAGACTCCTGTGGTCAGGAACAGCTGCTGGGATTGCTGAGTCACGGCAGCCAGACTGAAGAAAGACCAGGAAAACAAAGATATGCAAGCACTGGAGCTAAAAGGAAAATACAGGTTGAACCTCTGTGGTCCAGGACTCTCTGGTCTCCTGAAGGACCATGGATGTTGCAGGACTAGAGAGCCCCAGCAGCAGAGGTTGCTGGTGGCTAAGAGCAGAGCCTGCGTCAGCAGATCCCCTGGGACACCAGAGCTTGCAGCTGGCGGGGCAGGGAAGCGGGGAGGGACGGAAGGGAGTGGGAGGAACTCAAGGAGCAGTATATGTAAACAAGCTCTGGCGGGGTCACTGCGGCCTCCAGCGGGGAGTTGGGGGCCCCCATGAGTTCTAGCAGGGCTGCCGCGAGCTCCAGCAGGGCGGTGGGGCTGCTGCGAGTTCTGGTGGGTTGGCAGGGCTGCTGCAGTTCACGGGACAGGGAGGTAGGGGAGAGGAGCCCAGCAGGGAGGCTAGCACCCTCCTCTCCCAGACCTCCCTTGGCCCGGCAAACTCCCTTGTCCGGGACTGGTCAGGTCCCAAGGATGCTGGACCAGAGAGGTCCAACTTGTACTGCATTATTACAAAGAGGGGCCTGTTTTGAAGCTACCTACCAGGCATGACCCCTTGCCCAACTAAGTGCGGAGGGCACCCCTTTGAGGGACAAGAGTATGGGGAAAGAGTTGGGGAGCCAGTGAAAGGCCATTCCAGGCAGCAGGAGCAACTGAGGGAGGAAATGCACAAAGCAAGTCTAGATCAGGTGAAGGGATCAGTGGAGAGGCCAGCTGTAGGCAAATAGAGAGCAAGAAGGTGGTTTAAAAACTACATAAGGTATTAATAACAAGGAGAGTAGACCATAAGCTCTTTGGAGCAGGGACACTCTCATATATTCATAAGGTTCCTAGGACAATGGGCCCCTACTTGGAACCTCTAACCTGCTGTACTATTAATAATAAAAAAAATTCGGCTACGTCTACACTGCAGGCTTTTTGCGCAAGAACACGTGTTCTTGCGCAAAAACTTGCAGAGCATCTATACTGCACACGCGTTCTTGTGCAAGTACATTTACAGTAAAGCGTTGTAAAACAGGGCTTCTTGAGCAAGAGTTATTCCTCTCCCCATGAGGAATAAGCCCTCTTGTGCAAGAGCTCTTCCACAAGAAGGCAGTGTAGACAGGCAACAAGGGTTTCTTGCGCAAGAAAGCCCTATGGCTAAAATGGCCATCAGAGCTTTCTTGCGCAAGAGAGCATCCACAATGCCATGGTGTCAGCTGATGGTCAGGGCAGTGTGTGCGTGTGTGTTATACCCAAGACTTCAACTGCTAAGACTGACACGTCGCAGTGGGCAGCCTAGGAGGCTGGAGGGTGCCCCGAAAAGAAAAGTTTAACGTCTGTGACTTTACTGCTAGGACCGGGGTCCCATCGCAGAGGGCAGCCAACAGGCTTTCAGATACCCCGAATTTATAGGAAGAGCTTATTACACCTCAGATTTTTACTGCTAGGATACACGATCCCTTCGCAGCGGGCAATCTAGGGAAGACTGAGAGATGCCCCAACGGATCTGTCACCTGGGAGTGACACGATCCAAAACGCCCAAGCTCTTCCTATACCTGTCCCTTATGACCGGCTGGAGTTCTTTTTAAAATTGTGCTTGGTTCTGTTACAGCAACTGAAGGAGTCAGGTTAAAGCTTAAACAGTTACTATTTTATTGTTACAGGGTAAACTTAGCTGTTAAATGCTACTACTGTGTTACAGATAACACAGCCACTACAAAGGACAGGACAGAAATTACACTAATAAGTTACTTACAGGTACCATGAAACCCTTTTGGTTCTCTGAGCTCTTATTAAATGCATGCAAAATAGACACCTAGCAGGTATATATTCTCAACCCTGCATTCCAGACTTGGCGTGGCCAGCGTCTTTCTCTCAATCCCTCGGGAAGAAGTAGGGCGAGGTTGGGCGTCCCACAGACCTCAGAAGACAATCAATACCTGCCAGCAGGTGTAGATTGGAGCTCAATGGGGTGGGCTACTAAACCCCTCTATATACCCCTTGGGTCATGTAGGCTTCTTCCTGGTCTCAAGTGGCCAATTAGGAAAAATGGCTTTGAATGCCAAGTTTCCCACGAAGGGTGCAAAGCATAATTCACACTTGGGAAAATGCAGACAATGGGCACCTCTGGTATGTGATGGGCGAAGATTCCTCTCCTGGGACAGTGCAGACGTGTCAATTACTGGTACTAGCCATCAGGACAGCGGGAGGCCCCGGGTCGTCAGCTAGCCCATTTACTGTCTGGTTTCTGTTTATGGTAGAGTCAGGGACAGGCAGCACACCTGCATTCCCAGGGCATCAAATGCTGACTGTCTTTCTCTTGCTCTCTGGGGGGGGGGGGGCAGAAACCAAGATGGGGTTCATGTCAGGCTACACATGGACACTCTTGCGCAAAAGCACATGGCAGAGTGGATGCTCTCTTGTGGAAAATCTTTTGCACAAGAACTCTTGCACAAACCAGTTCTTGCGCAAGAAGCCTGCAGTGTAGACGTAGCCTTCGTGTTTATTACAGCAGCACCTAGAGCCATAGTGTCCAACCAGTTCTGAAGCAGTAATGAACTAATCACATTCAACCAGCTAAATAGCCACATGTGGCTAGTGGCTAGCATATTGGACACCACAAGCCCAGAGTCACTAACAAAAATTAGGGTCAAAATTGGGGCTCCATTGTATAGGAGTTGTTTGCAGACAGTGAGAGACAGCCATGACCCTGAAGAGCTTACAGTCTAAATAGAGCAGCAAGACAAAGGACAGGAGGAAAAACAGAGGTACAGCGAATGGCCCAAGGTCACCCAGCAGGACAGTGGCAGAACTGGTAATAGCACCGCTCAAACACACTGCCTTGATTTTTGAACTGGTTACTGAAATGAATGGGGAACCAGTGGAAAAGCAGGATTCTGTTTATTTCTGATGTGCATAAAAGGGGCCATTTTCCTCTGGCGATTCGGTCTGTTTCCAAACTGTCCTCCCATCTCAGATCAGCTCAAGGAGATTAAGATGTGTCCTCTGGCAGAGATGCACCCATATCCAAGGATTTGTCAAAAAGGCTCATGCTGCACGGTCCCATTCATTCTCACATTCCACATCACATAAAGCCGCCTGTGCAATAAGCAAGACTAGCAGTGGGACAGTACTGTGGAGAGAAGCAGATAAAGGCCTGACTTGTGCTCATGTGTATAACAAGCAATCCTAGATCACCACTCATGATACAGGGCCAAGTTTCACCACCTGACAGATTCCTCTGATCTGGTTCATCACCCACAGCTGGACAAGTCTTGATCAATCAGATGTCTCCTGCTGTTACCTGCTGGGTGACTATCTCTGAGGTCTGATCAAGCAATTCTTGTTCCTGTGACTAGTGCCTTTGATATCACAGGGAATGAGCCCAGGAGTAAGGAGTATCCACGAGAGGAAGAACTGGTGCGGCTTGGGTTTTATAAAAGGTGAAGTGAAATGTTCATTTTTCATCTTAAGTAGAAAAAAAAAGAAATGAATTTAACAGGTGCTCAGAAGGACACTCCATAAGTCCTAGTTACTTTCACATCACAGGTCTCAAGGAGTAGCACAAAGTGTGTGATGTTTGGTCAGGGGAAAGTTTTAATACGAATCATACTTTCTTTTAATTGGATTGGAATATGACACAGTCACACACACGCACACAAGATGCAGGATAAATCTTGTTTGGGCTGGTACATGCCTAGATGGAATTTGGGTGGGGGGGGACTTCCATTGTGAAGGGCTAGCAAAACTCTACTGCAGGGATGGGAAAAGAGCCTCCGCAGGTGGGATTTGGCGTGCCAAGCGGGTTGATCTGGCCCATAGAGGTCCTGCCGCTCTCCCGCCCCCAGGCCAATCAGGATCTAAAGATTGGAGAGCACGTGGTGCTTAGAGTCAACCCTGGTAGTTGACTCTCAGCTCTGTGCACTGGGGGGCAGGGAATGAGAGACTTCATGTCCCCCCTCCCCCCGCCCCAGACCAATCAGAGCCTGGGGGAGGGGAGGGGCACACAAAGTCTCCTCCCCCACTGCAAGGGGCTTGGCACTTAGCGTCAACCACCAGCTGCTGCTCAGCTAGCAGGTGACTCTAAGTACGGTGCTCCCTTGCAGGGTGGGGGCAAACTTCATGTGCTCCCCACTCCCCAGGCCCTGATGGACCTGGGGGCAGCAGGGGGGAGCACATGAAGTCTCCTCCCACCACCAGGGTCCAGGTACCTAGAGGGAACTGCCAGCTATTCAGAACAGCTCTCGGTTCTCTCTGGGGTGAAGGGGCAAAGACTTCACAGCTCCTACCACCCCCAGGCCAATCAGGGTCTGTGGGCAGAGAAGTACTGAAGTGTCCTGACCCTGTCCCTTCTGGGGTGGCTCCAGGGCCACTTCAAAATTTCTAAATTGGTCCCCAGTCAAAAATTATTGCCCACCCCTGCTCTACTGAGCATGTGCAAACTGATTTTTTCTATTGTCTTCTTTTTCAGGCAAGTTGGTCAGATTTGAGTGTTTTTTCACAGGAATGACACTGTATCCCTTGCACAAAGGCTGTCCCTTGCCAGCTTTCAAACCCTGGCTCCAAAGCATGCGTGTAGTAGAATTTCTCAAAGAAAAAAACCATCAGAATTATTTAATCTGGGCAAAACATCACATAACCTAGTTCTGAGAAATAACTACCCAATGGGGAACTGAAATTTCCTCCCAAAAATTCAGCCTGAGGCAGACACCTGTCATGTAAAGTTTTAGCCCAAGGCAGACACCTGTCATGTAAAATTTCAGCCCAAACAGTTGAACTTTGGCAAGACAACCTGAATGATAAGTGCTGCCACCAATCCCACCCTGTAAATAGATATGGGATTATATTTGCATCATACCTTTTGATTTGTGTATAAGATCAAAAATGGGAAAATGATTAAAAACATATCTCTGTCTCTAAAATTATTTTATTTTTTTCCTTTGGGGAAAAATAACAAGTATTTCAGTTCACTTTCATGAATCTCAAGGACCCTGCTTTAGTCCAAATAGGGAAACATTTTAGTGGATTTTATAATAGACTTGCTGCTTTACCTGGTGTTGCCCAGTTTCTGTCCACATTTCTGTTTTCTCTCTTTTCTGTAACATTTATTGAGAAGCAATCCTATGCCAGGTTCATGCTATTTTTCTGGTTCATCTTGGTTCAGTCTCTTTCAACAATCACTCAGTTATGTTAATTTTGAGGACTGTATTTGCTTTGGTAGTCTGTCTCTTTTCTGATTGGTTTTGTGAGAAGCAATCCTATTCCAGGCACATCCCATTTTCCTGTCATAACCACATGCTTACGTTGATTTAAGTTATGTTCAGAGGAAGCTGTATACCAAATTTGGTGGTCCTAGCTCTTACTATTTAGGAGTTCTTGATCAAACAGATGGACATACAGACAAACTCTCTAAAATATGTAATAGATTAATTAATGCATTTTTAAAGCCAGGGACCACGATTCTGATAATCTAGTCTGACCTCCTGCTGTGTAATTTCACCTTGTGATTCCTACAATGAACCTGTAATTTGAGATTGAGTTAGAGCATCTCTTTTAGAAAGACATTCAGGTTGTGTATAAACTTCCATATTATTTCTTTTGGTTTGTCTCCTGATCTGAGGGGAGGGATAGCTCAGTGGTTTGAGCATTGGCCTGCTAAACCCAGGGTTGTGAGTTCAATCCTTACAAAGGCCATTTGGGGCAAAAATTTATCAGGGATGGTACTTGGTCCTGCTGTAAAGGCAGGTGACTAGACTCAATGACCTAGGTTCTAGGAGATAGGCAGGGGACTAGACTCAATGTCCCTTCCAGTTCTAGGAGATAGGCAATCTCCATTAATTTTAATTTAATTTTTTCTCCCGTCACTTAAGTTTGTGATGATCTCTATAGCTCGCTCATTGCTGTATGTCTTGTTAAGGCAGTCAAGTCCAATTCATGCCAGTCACACCTTAATACCACCCCACATCGTGTTGTGTTCTTTCTGCACTTGTGCATGCCTATATGTCTCTTCTAATGGCCAAGAAACATAGATTTCACATCAAACTCCATTGATTCCAAGGGCACTTAAGTAAATGCTTAAAGCTCTGTTCAGAAAGGCATTTAAGCATGTGCCTAATTTTAAGCATGTGAATAGTCTCATTGACTTCAGTAGGACAATTGAAGGGCTTTAAGTTAGGCATGTGCTTGAGTACCTTACTGGTTGTGATCAGGTGGACAAGGTCCAGGGGTCCCATGCTGGAGGCTTCAGTGTCCTGTCACACTCATCCCAAAAAGGAGCAGTAAAGAGGTCCTCCAAGTGGGCTAGAGTGGCTTCAGCAGAAGCAGCCAATGAGAAAGGCTGCAGGAAGCAGCCAAACAGGGCCCAGCAGGCCCCTATAAAAGGCACTGCAGGGCAGTTGTATGAGTTTAGCCTGCTTGTAGGGAGTGGAGGAGTAAGCGGTGTGCCTATCTGCCTGCAAGGGCTAAGGTAGATAGCTGTTGAGTTAGGGACTAAGGAAGCAAGGGAATAGTTTTTGGCTGGCTGCCGGGACTCAGTTAAGATGGGCTACAGGGAAGTGGCCTGGGGAAATGCATTTAGTTAAAGGATGTGGCATGGGACTGCTAATGAGAGGATCCCTGGGCTGGGACCCCGAGTAGTGTGTGGCTCTGGTTCTGCACAGCCATTGGGGAAGTGGCTGTGTCCTGAGAGAGGACCAGAAAAGGGCCTGTACCTGGGCCTGTTACCCTCCTGGAAGGGGGCTGAACTGAGACCTATGCAGCTGGAGAACTGGGGTCAGAGGACTAAAGAGTAGGCAAAACCTAGGAGGAAATATCCTACAGGGTGCTGCTCTGCCCTAGGAACCTTGCACGTTAGCTGGCTGGGTTGGGTGTTGAGAGAGGCCCTTTTGATCAGACTGGGACTGGAGCTGGGCAAAACTACAGAGATGTTGCCATTGGAGGGGTACCATGATGGGCTCTGTTAGGCTGCGAAGGGACTGAGCCCAGGGAGAGCTACAGGACACACTCCTAATTGGACAGTGTATCCCAGAAGGGGGTTGTTTGCACACTGATTGCAGGTGGCTTGGCCGGAGGATGGAGTCACCAAAGACCTGCCTGGCAAGCACCATGCTCGATGGGGCCCTGAGAGGTGAGACACTGAGAGAACTTCAGGCACGTGCAAATTTGATCCAGGAGCGCTTGTGAGTGGCGGTGCCACCCTATTACACTGGCCCTGAGTGAATTGCTTACAGACTTGATGTCCAGTATGTGCTTCAGGACCTGCTCCTGCTCCCACTAGGGTCAGAGGCAAAGCTCTCGGTGACTTGAATGAAGCAAATCCTGGGTGCTTTGCTGACTCATGCTGAATAACCCAACTCCCTCGGAAGTTTACTGATTCAGCTCCTGAACTTTTGTATCTCTCCTGGTGTTTGGGAAAAGCTTCTGCTGTGACAAGCTCTTATAGCTTTGCCTTATCAGAGCCCTTCTCACTCCATGAGCTAGCAGGGATTGCATGTCCTCACCAGCCTGCAAAACATTCATGGTTCTGCCTCCCAAGATATCCAGAAACAGACAGGCTGTGCACCCCATACTCCAGGGCTGCATCTAGTGACGTGAATTGTCCATCCTTCCCAAACTGGGAAACATTCCACTGGAACAACATTTCTACAGAGTGGATGTACATCTCCACGTTGCAAATAGATACACTTCCCCCCACCCATCCCCTGCTGAAGCAGATCATTAGATGCTCAAAGAAAGAGAGAAAATGGGAGAGATCTATTATAGAGTGGCAATGGGATTTTTTTTTAAATTCCTTATGTAGAAAAATCAGTGGCACACCCTTACCTCAGAAAGGGTGTGAGCCTCAGGCAGATGGGTAGAGGTTGAGAGAAAAGGTAGGGTCCAAGTCTCCACTATGTTCTACCTTGAGGCCATTATTTACACCTATGCCAAGTGGGCATGAGATGTCACCAACTCAGAATGCTCTCCTCAGCTGTGCAAAGTTCTAGGCCAGTTTCCACTCACACCAGTGCAACTCCCTTAACTTTAGTGTAGTTCCTCCTGATTTACACCAGTGTAAGTGTCACGACAACAAAGCCTACAAAGTTTAGATCATATGCCTGAAAAACAAAAGAATGGTTTCCTGTAAATAAAATCTTAGGGCACAGTTGTAGTTTCCTGTTGAAGGTTCCTGAGGAGCCCAGTGGACTGTGAATTTCTGAGACTGCTTGAATAACGGCCAATCCAGGGTGTGGATTTTTTCACATTGTTGAGCAACATAGTTATATCAAAGTGAATTTACAGTATAGACCTGGCTCATGTGCAGAGTTGGGCAGCTCGCAGTATGAGCTGTATGAATTCTACTATGCATTAGCATGCTGTGTGGTAACTCCCATGTGGAGACACCACAGATACATACTAAAAGGTAGCTAGTTCACATTAACTTAGTCCTGTGTAGGGATCATAGAATACTAAGACTGGAAGGGACCTCGAGAGGTCATCAAGTCCAGTCCCCTGCTCTCATGGAAGGACCAAATACTGTCTAGAGTAGATCATCCCTGACAAACATTTATCTAACCTACTCTTAAATATCTCCAGAGATGGAGATTCCACAACCTCCCTGGGCAATTCATTCCAGTGTTTGACCACCCTGACAGTTAAGAACTTTTTCCTAATGTCCAACCTAAACTTCCCCCGCTGCAGTCTAAGCCCATTGCTTCTTGTTCTATCCTCAGAGGGTAAGATGAACAAGTTTTCTCCCTCTTCCTTATGACACCCTTTTAGATACCTGAAAACTGCTATCATGTCCCCTCTCAATCTTCTCTTTTCTAAACTAAACAAACCCAATTCTTTCAGCCTTCCTTCATAGGTCATGTTCCCTAGACCTTTAATCATTCTTGTTGCTCTTCTCTGGACCCTCTCCAATTTCTCCATATCTTTCTTGAAATGCGGTGCCCAGAACTGGACACAATACTCCAACTGAGGCCTAACTAGCACAGAGTAGAGCGGAAGAATGACTTCTCATGTCTTGCTCACAACACACCTGTTAATGCATCCCAGAATCATGTTTGCTTTTTTTGCAAACATGTGAATGGTTAATTGCTTAATCGGTGAGCATCACCTTTACCGAGTGATGCTTACCGGTTATGGTTAACTGGTGGGGGCTAGAGTAGCCTTGCCCATCGGTGCAGTTAATCCTCCTCCTGGTGGAGGGGCCGTTCCAGCCCAGCTGCAGCGGGCAGGAGGCTGCTCTGATTAACTAATTTAAATGGATTTTACATCCTTAGTCCTGTATAAAGAGGACAATGTTAATGCAAACTTAGGACCTTTTTAGTTCACACCCACACACTGAAGTTACAGCACAGCATGCTTGTGTGCTCTGCAATTTAAACCCCTGGCCCTTGGGGACTGTGTAGCAAAGCCCCTCTGTTTGCCCAGCTGTGAAATGTGGGTTGATTTTACAACTGACCCCCCCTGACTAGCGTAGTTATACCAGACTGTCCTCCTTCCCATGTAGACAGTGTTGTGTTGATAGGAGGGCTTTTTCTGTCAACCCAGTCTACCTCTGTTTGGAGAAGAGGATTAACTACACCGATGGGCAAGGCTCTTCCATTGGTGATGTAGTGTTTTCACAGAGGCTACGTCTACACTGGCCCCTTTTCCGGAAGGGGCATGTAAATTTCACCAGTCGTCGTAGGGAAATCCGCGGGGGATTTAAATATCCCCCGCGGCATTTAAATAAAAATGTCCGCCGCTTTTTTCCGGCTTTTAAAAAAGCCGGAAAAGAGCGTCTACACTGGCCCCGATCCTCCGGAAAAAGTGCCCTTTTCCGGAGGGTCTTATTCCTACTTTGAAGTAGGAATAAGACCCTCCGGAAAAGGGCACTTTTTCCGGAGGATCGGGGCCAGTGTAGACGCTCTTTTCCGGCTTTTTTAAAAGCCGGAAAAAAGCGGCGGACATTTTTATTTAAATGCCGCGGGGGATATTTAAATCCCCCGCGGATTTCCCTACGACGACTGGTGAAATTTACATGCCCCTTCCGGAAAAGGGGCCAGTGTAGACGTAGCCAGAATGTTTTCACACTGAACAGTTTAAAGGGCAGCAGAGGCACCAGGGCAGTAAATTGGAAGTGTGGCCATGGCATGCGCAGTGGGAGAGAGCTGTCCCAGTGCTGTGTGTGAGCCACCTTTCCAAGAGGAGTGGCTAAGAGCATGACTCCCAGTGCTGGAGCCTGGTTCACACTGGTGCTTTCCAGCGCTGTAAACTTGCTGCGTTTCACGCTGCTGAGCCACAAAGTTCCAGCGCTATAAAGTGCCAATGTAGACTTGGCCCAAGACAATGGGCTGCTTGGCAAGGCTTGAGTTGCAACTAACCCAAGTTGACTAGGGCTCTTTTGGGGACTAATTTCAGATGCAGGGACCAGGGGATCAATTGGTTGGAGTGGTGGGTGTCTGTGTATGAGAAAAGCGGTCATGAGTCTGCCCTGAGAGGAGTAGTGACAATGCACCTTGGGACATAGGGCTGCCCAGAAAGGCAGGCTTGGAAACTGGGAGCTAGGAAACTACTTGCTGTTTGTTCCTACTGTGTTCAGGGAAACAGGACTTTGTACATGCTTTGTAAATAAAGGGTATTGCACCAAAGACTGTATCGCCCTCTATCATCAATTTCTTCTGCTAAGAGAAACAGTCAGACCAAGGACCAAATATGTCAAACTATTTGAATCCAAGAGGGGGGAAGCATATCTGCTCCCCCAGTATTGAACATGCCCATGTGCATGCAAATTGTCTCATGCACAGACAATTTTAGAGACAATACAAAGCTTTTCGGAGCTGTCTTTTCATTGCACCAGAGGCCAGAATGCTTTTTTCACATTGTGCACTTCCTATACAGGAAATAATCTAGCCCAAGACAATTTAGCAAGGGAAATCCCCAGAGGCTGGCTGGTTTTACGGGGCTTAAAATATAAGTCTGGTTATTTATAGTCAAAGGCTGTGTTGATGATAATAATAAAGATGTTTAATAAGCATTTGTCAGCCCTAAATCCAAAAGTCCTATATTCTAGGCAGGTTTTTTCAATATAAAGCTCTTCCTCCCCTCCCTTTCCTCTAGCGCTGGGTTTACAGAGTTGAACATCAGAAGGAATTATGTTAATCTGGCTGCTTGCAGGTTGATTACAAAGGGGCTAAATTGTGATTCTGCATCAGGTCTTTGCTCAGCATTCTCTCCCGGCCCCACACACATGCACGCAGTGATAATCAGACATCAAAACAATCAAGTTATGCTAAGCCTTTTAGAAAGATGTGTGTTTGGAAATCAGGCCTCAGGGTTGGGCCAGATGCTTTGTTCTCCAATGAATTAATAACGAGATTCCCTTTGGAAGGGAAATAATTTGGCTGAAGTTTTGATTTTGCTCCAGGCTATCTACTAGTATGAGTTTGAACCTCAGTAGGTAGATGTATTCCACAGTTTGGGATAATAGTTCCCAAAGTATTTTTTTCTCCCTCATATTGTGAGCTCTGCCGAAGGACTGGAATAATTTGTCTCCTTGACAGCGAAAGGACATGCTGCTGAATGAAATAAATAGATGCTCTATTTAAAATGGCAGCAGATTTTCATGGTGCTGAAAATCTGTAGCATTGCACTAATGCGTTCTGGTTGGCTGCTGTCCCCAGTTGGCAGGGAGATAGGACATAGAGTTTATTCCGAAGAGTGGCGGCAGGGAAGGGGGGGAGGGGAAACAGCAGGAAGAACAGAAATCTAACCCAGGGGGGAACAAAAACCAATGTACTCTGTGTTTGTTCTAGGTTGGAGCAAATGTAGGACACAGTGTATTTAAAACTCCAAGTGATCAGACGAGAAAGGCCATTAAATATTGCTGTATTGTCCTGTTTTCATGTAATAAAAAATGAACGAAGCTGGCCCGATATTTTAAGGGCCTAAGTTTTAACTGCTTTTAATTGTGGAGGTACAAATGGTAGATTTTAGATGCTGGCTGTCTGATTCTAACATCTGCATTGTGGTATCGTCAGAACTCACCCTCCTGTTTACTATATTCTTAGAAACAGGCTTGGGGGTGGGGCAGGAGGTGACTGGTGTAAGGAAGTCCCCAGGAGGAGTCTGAGGCTAAAAGCTCATTGTGCTTTGATAGGTGAGTAAATAGGGGGGCGAGAGGTCAGGGGCTTCACTCATGAATGACACTGAGGCCCTTTAAGGTGCTCTGAGAGAAGATGCCAAATATTCATGCGTATTATTCCCACTGTGCACAAGCTGTGTGGCAGACTGCACTGAAAACACAGGAGGGTACCATGCTGAAAACACAGCAGCACGGTAGAATCTTGTTGCCCTTCTGTTTGCCTAGAGAGGACAAGCCCACCCATGGTCATCCCACCCAAAGAAAACCCTAAGAGAGGCAGTAGTAGAGCCAAGCCCCAGACACCTGTGAGGTGTATTTTCATGCTCTCTAAGGGGTCAGGCTGGTGTTCCTTTGTGATGGGCAAAAACTAGCGAGGCCAGAATAAAGGTGGGAGGAGCTAATGGAGGATGCCGCATGAAATTAGCATCAGTCCTTTGTGCGAGAGGTCAAAGAGGATTAGAAAGAACAATGCTCCCTGCAGATGACTGCTAATGAAGACCCCTGCACTCTTCATCATCATTGTCGTAAGCTGAACAACATCATGTTTCGTAGGTTGGGTTTTCACCCCACGAGGGTCTTGAGACAGAGTCTGTGTAGCCCAATCAATGGAGTCCTGGAGTAGGGTTTCAAAGGCCTGGATTCTGTGCCCAGCTGTCAGTGATTTGCCATGTGACCTTGGACCTCCTAAACCTGCATTTAGTTTGTAAGCTCTTTGGGGTGTGGACTTTTTCCAGCGTGTTCCTGATCTGGGTTTTGCAGAAAAGGACCTGGGGATTACAGTGGATGAGAAGTAGGCTATGAGTCAGCAGAGTGCCCTTGTAGCCAAGAAGGCTAACAGCATATTGGGGAGCATTACTAGGAGCACTGCCAGAAAATCTAGAGAAGTGATTATTTCCCTTCATTCGGCACTGGTGAGACCACATCTCATAGAATCCTAGGGCTGGAAGAGACCTCAGGAGGTCATTGAGTCCAGCCCCCTGCCCAAAGCAGGACCAATCCCAACTAAATCATCCCAGCCAGGGCTTTGTCAAGCCGAGACTTAAACACCTCTAGGGATGGAGATTTCACCACCTTCCTAAGTAACCCATTTCAGTACTTTACCACTCTCCTAGTTTTTCCTAATATCCAACCTAGACCTCCCCCACTGTAACTTGAGACCATTGCTCCTTGTTCTGCCGTCCATCACTACTGAGAACAGCCTCTCTCCATCCTCTTTGGAACCCCCCTTCAGGAAGTTGAAGGCTGCTATCAAATCCCCCCTCACTCTTCGCTTCTGCAGACTAAATAAGCCCAAATCCTTCAGCTTCTCCTCATAGATCATGTGCTCCAGCCCCCTAATCATTTTGGTTGCCCTCCACTGGACCCTCTCCAATGCGTTCACATCCTTTCTATAGTGGGGGACCCAGAAGTGGACGCAATACTCCAGATGTGACCTCACCAGAGCCAAATAAAGGGGAATAATCACTTCTCTAGACCTGCTGGCAATGCTCCTCCTAATGCAATCTAATATTCCATTCACCTTCTTGGGCTACAAGGACACACTGTTGACTCATATCCAGCTTCTCGTCCACTGTAATCCCCAGGTCCTTTTCTGCCGAACTGCTACTTAGCCATTCGGTCTCCAGCCTGTAACAATGCTTGGGATTCTTCCATTCCAAGTGTAGGACTCTACACTTGTCCTTGTTGAACCTAATCTGATTTCTTTTGACCCAATCCTCTAATCTGTCTAGGTCACTCTGGAATATTGTGCCATTACATCAAGGATGTGGATGGTTTGGGGAAAGTCCAGTGGAGGGCAACAAAAATGATTAGGGGATTGGAGCACACGACTTATAAGAAGAGGCCAAGGGATTTGGATTTATGTATTCTACGGAAGAGAAGAGTGAGGGGGGATTTGATAGCAGCCTTCAACTATCTGAAGAGGGGTTCCAAAGAGGATACAGAGACACTGTTCCCCGTCTCTTCCCCTTCCCCAGCTGCTGGGGAGGGTCAAAGATCGCTCCAGCCCCGGATCTCAGGCCCCCCCAGCTGCTGGGGGGAGGCAGGCTGTGTTGGTGCCAGGCCCCTCCCGGTGACCAGGGGGAGAGCTGGGCGTGGCCTCGGCCCAGCCCCTGCCAAGCCCATTCCAGCAGCTTTGGGGAGAGCCAGACCTGGTGTGGCCTCAGTCTGGCCCCCCTCCTGGTGGTCAGGGGAAGAGCGGGGCCTGACTCAGACTCAGCCAACCCCCCCCCCAGCAGATGGAGGGAGCAAAAGGCCAGGGGGGTCTCAAGAGCCAGGGCTGGGGTGGCCTCTGACCATACCCAGCAGCTGAGGGAGGGGAAGAGCTGGGCTGGAGCTGCCCCAGGCCTTCCCCAGTAGCTGGGGGGAGACGAGCCAGAGCTGTGACAGCCTTGCCCCCAGGCTCTCCTCAGCCAAGAGGGGGGTTGGCAAGTGTAGTGAGCAGGGGGTGCAGCCCCCTAGTGTATAAATAGAGAGAGAGTTGGTTAGTCTCTAAGCTCTGGTCTCCACTAGGGAGTTAATTCAAAATAAGGGGGGGGGTTATTGTTTTGAAATAATAAGTGGAGCATCCACACTACTATGCCTGTTATTTCGAAATAACAGGCTGGTTTGAAATCTGTATTCCTACTTTCCTGGGGGAATAAGCTTACTTCGAATGGTTATTTCAGGAGTTATTATTTTAAATTTAGTTATTTCAAAATAATTTCCTAGTGTAGACACGCCCTAAGGTGCTACCTTTTTACAGTTACAGACTAACATGGCTAAAGGAGTAGCCAGCCCTCTGAGACTTTCACTCTGCCTTGTCAGTGGTCTCCGTGTCTCTGGGTTACATTTGCAATAGGTGAAGATAAGCACAAACCCTCAGCTGCAGTTTGCTGGGGAAGACTTGACAAATGTTCGAAGGGAAAAAAAATCCCCTCTCCCACTTGTGGAGCAGCTGTGTCTGTGGCTTTAGCCATGACGCTTCAGTCTGTAACAGTCATAATTCAAAATGATCTGGACAAACCAGAGAAATGGTCTGAGGTAAACAGGATGAAGTTCAATAAGGACAAATGCAAAGTGCTCCACTTAGGAAGAAACAATCAGTTTCACACATACAGAATGGGAAGCTACTGTCTAGGAAGGAATACGGCAGAAAGGGATCGAGGGGTCAGAGTGGACCACAAGCTAAATATGAGTCAACACTGTTGCCAAAAAAGCAAACATGATTCTGGGATGCATTAAGAGGAGTGTTGTGAGCAAGACACGAGGAGTCATTCTTGGGCTCTACTCTGCGCTAATAAAGCCTCAGTTGGAGTATTGTGTCCAGTTCTGGGCACCACATTTCAAGAAAGATGTGGAAAAATTGGAGAGGGTCCAGAGAAGAGCAACAAGAATGATTAAAGGTCTAGAGCAGTGTTTCTCAACCTTTTTTTTTATAAAGTACCCCTTTAAAAAAATGATAAGTACCCCCAGTACCTACAGTTTTTAGACACACCAAATTTTTTTCTATCATTGCAACACATTTGTTTAAACAACTTAATCGTAGCCAGGTGGGTGATAAAATTTTGGGCTGTGTCTAGACTGGCAAGTTTTTCCGCAGAAGCAAGAGCTTTTGCGGAAAAACTTGCCAGCTATCTACACTGGCCGGTTGAATTTCTGCAAGAACACTGACGATCTCATGTAAGAAATCAGTGCTTCTTGCAGAAATACTATGCTGCTCCCGTTCGGGCAAAAGTCCTTTTGCGCAAAAGCTTTTGCGCAAGAGGGCCAGTGTAGACAGCTCAGATTTGTTTTGCGCAAAAAAGCCCCGATCGTGAAAATGGCGATCGGGGCTTTTTTGCGCAAAAGCGCGTCTAGATTGGCACGGACGCTTTTCTGCAAAAAGTGCTTTTGCGGAAAAGCATCCGTGCCAATCTAGATGCTCTTTTCCACAAATGTTTTTAACGGAAAACTTTTCCATTAAAAGCATTTGCGGAAAATCATGCCAGTCTAGACCTAGCCTTTGTGTTCCCGGGCTGGGGGTCAGGGAGTTACTCAGTTCCACTTGCACAGGCACTGACTCCACGGGGCCTCTGGGACTGGAGCACCCATGGGGGAAAATGGCCCCACCCGTCAGCTCCTCCTCCTCCCTCCCAAGGCCTCCCCCTTCCTTGCTTCAGATCAGCAGGAGGTCCTGGGGGAAGGGAGCAGAGTGAGGGCAGGTTGTGCTCAAGGGGAAGAGGTGATGCAGAGTAGGGCTGAGAAGAGTCAGGATGGGGGTGGGCCTTGGAGGAAGAGGTGGAGGGGGGGCAGAGCCTGGAGCAGAGAGGGGGTTGAGCACCATTGGGCAAACGAGGAAGTGGGTGCCTGTGACCACCTGAGTTCAGCCAGGACCAAGGTTGCTAACTGCCCCTTGCTCTGTCGCCTCTTCTCACTTATGCCTGTAAGAAGCTTTATGGTCCGTTAGCCCTTCCCATGGACAGAGGAAGCCACCTCCAAGCTTGTCCCCTCCACCCCCATTGCATCATTAATTACATCAGCCTTCTTGTTCCAGTCTGCTCAGAATGGGTAAGAGCCAGAGAGGGACAAAACAATATATGGACACACTTGTATGGAAGGAGAGGATGGGGATCTCACACAATCCATAGTACCAGATCCTCCACTGGTGTAAATGGGTGTCTCTCAGCGGACTTCACTGGAGGAAGATCTGGGTAACAGTGACTAACTCCTAGGGTATGTCTACACTACAAAGTTTATTCGAACTAACGGACGTTAGTTTGAATTAACTTTGATAGGCGCTACACTCGCGCTCCGCTAGTTCGAACTTAATTCGAACTAGCGGAGCGCTTAGTTCGAACTAGGTAAACCTCATTCTACGAGGACTAAGCCTAGTTCGAACTTACTAGTTCGAATTAAGAGGTGTGTAGCCCCTTAATTCGAACTAGTGGGAGGCTAGCCCTCCCCAGCTTTCCCTGGTGGCCACTCTGGCCAGCACCAGGGAAACTCTATTGCCCCCCTCCCGGCCCTGGAACCCTTAAAGGGGCATGGGCTGGCTACGGTGCCCATGCCAGTGCAAGCCTGCCAGCACCCAGCTAGCAGACCCTGCACCTGGCACGGATCGAGCCACCCACCCGATGCCCCCCAGCCCTCCCCCTCTTCCCGGGACCAGGCTGGTGGCTCCCGGGAGCTTGCCCGGGACCACAAGAGGCGGGCACCCACCTGGTCTAGTGCGGACATCGTGGACCTCGTCCACGACCTCCACACTAGGCACAGGAAAGTGGCCGTCTAGGGCAGGAGAGCTGCCAGCCTGGCCACCCAGGAGCAAGTGTGCATGAAAATCAAGGTGGTCCACTGAGACCCCTGAGCCCTGAGCTTACAATGGCCGTACTGGGTCAGACCAAAGGTCCATCTAGCCTAGTAGCCTGTCTGCCGACAGTGGCCAACCCTAGGGACCCTGGAGGGGATGGACCGAAGACAGTGACCAAGCCATTTGTCTCGTGCCATCCCTCTCCAGCCTTCCACAAACTTTGGGCAGGGACACCACTCCTACCCCCTGGCTAATACCACTTCATGGACCCAACCTCCATCACTTTATCTCACTTCTCTTTAAACTCTGTCCTAGTTCTAGCCTTCACAACCTCCTGCAGCAAGGAGTTCCACAGGTTGACTCTTTGCTTTGTGAAGAACAGCTTTCTGTTACTAGTTTGAAGCCTGCTACCCATTCCTTTCCTTTGGTGTCCTCTAGCCCTTCTATTATGGGAACTAATGAAGAACTTTTCTTGATGCACCCTCTCCACCCCACTCATGCTTTTATAGACCTCTATCCTATCCCCCCTCAGTCTCCTCTTCTCTAAGCTGAAAAGTCCCAGTCTCTTTAGCCTCTCTTCATATGGGACCTCTTCCAAACCTCTGATCATTTTAGTTGTCCTCCCCTCTCCCACCCTCTCTCTTCCCCTCTCCCACCTCCTTTTCCCAGTCTCCCCGAGTTTTGTTCAATAAAGAGAGATTCTATTTTTGACCACACGTTTTCTTTATTTTGTACATCAGGAAGGTGGGCTAGGGAAGGGTAAGTGGAAGGAGGTGAGGGAGGAATGGGGTACAAGCCCCCGATGGGGAGGACTGGGCTGGCTCTGCGGGCTTCTGGGGGTGGAAGCTCTCCTGCAACCCCCCGATTGTCCCCTCTCCCCAGATGGCAGCCTGCGGCAAGTGCAGCCGGTCTGATGGCCGAGTGCTGTGATGTGCCCAGTGTGGGCACTCAGGGTACTCCAAGCCAGGACTGCTTTGTAAGCGGGGCACCCATGAGAACTGTCTGTCCGGGTTGGGGGTCGAGTCCCTTTAAGCACAGCCCTCGGCTAGCCTGAGGCAGCAGCTCCATGCTCTAAGTCCTCATCTGATGCCCTGCCGGCACTGCTTCCGGCCATCTTTAACCCTGGTTCAGGGTCCACTTAATGTGGACATGCTAGTTCGAATTAGCAAAACGCTAATTCGAACTTGTTTTTTAGTCTGGATCCGTTAGTTCGAATTAGCTTAGTTCGAATTAACTAATTCGAACTAAGTTAGTTCGAATTAGCGCTGTAGTGTAGACATACCCCTAGTGGGCAGATGGGGGATGGTGGAGAAGCTAATGAGGAGGAGAGGCTAGGAGAGCCAGGGAAATGGAACAGATGATTGGGAAGGATGGACATACTGTTTAAAAAGGAAGAAGGAGTTGTGGGGAGTAGCTAGGTATTTAAAAACAATGTCCAGTCAAGAATAATTTGGCAGCAGAGCTCTGATTAGCTTTCAGCAGTTCCTGTTCTTTCTGCTCCCCTGCCACTAACGGGACATCAGGTGGCTCCAAAGAGCTGCAGCTAGGGGCAGGAGTTGCAGGACACAATTAGGGAGCTGGATTTTTTTTTGTGAGAGAGAGGAAGCCCCAGACAGGTGCCTGGTGCAGATCTGTTGCAGAACTTGGTTGTACAAAAATGCACAGTTCTAAATAATGGGACAAGTCTCAACTGGCGTAACGCAACATAGCTCCACTGCAGAGCAGTCCTGATTGATGCCAGCTGAGACTTTGGCCTTGTGAGAATTTTGTATTTCTATAGTTCACATCTACTTGTGAGGGAAACGTCCAAACACGCATCATATTTAGCGATTAGTTTTCTTAATGGGGAACAGTAAATGCTAAGATAAAACATTTGTTCTTTTCACAGTGTGGCTATGTGCAATGTGAATGCTTAATTTGGGGATATTTTGTTAATGAATGTCATTAAGAGACTTGGAGAAGGCAGTTCATTCCAGGATAACGTTAGCAAACTTGCTTGGCCTGTTCATGTGCGCAAATAGAAGTCATGCATTTGAAATAGTTCAAACAGACTCTGGAGATAATTAACACAGGAAATAAATCAGGGTCAAATATTGCATCACTGTTGTAACCTGCAAGGTGGAAAAGCTTGGAGGCAGCTAAAGAAAGCTGAGTAAGGGGAGAGGACAGGAGGAAATACGTGGATATGCCGAATTAAGGAACTTTTTGTGATGGGGTGGAGGGGATTCACACTGGTCAGGAGGATGGTCTGAAACACTTATGGTCTGAGACGTAGGGAAAATGAGGGGAATAGTTAGATCAAAGGACGGGGTGTTAGAACTCCTACATCTGTCACCGACTTGCTAGTGAAGTGAATTCACCTCTCTGGGCCTTATTAAATTCTCCCTCCCTCTTGTTCATACTTTGCCAATAGTCGTAATAATACATTGTACTTGTCCTGGCTCTAAGCACTCTGCAGAGGTGTAAGTATAATTCCTGACCGAAACCTGGGATTAAGTGACTTTCCAAGGGAGTTGCTGGCAGAGAACACAGGTCTCTTGACTCATCATTCAAGAATGCTGCCTTCCTGCTTTAAATGGCATGGGCCAGTCAATCCATTCCTGAGGTGGGGAAGAGACCCATGAGACATGGCCCTTGGGGGCTGGGGGCTGATGGTGAGATGCTCCTCCTCCTCAGGTTTGGAGGCAGCTTGGCAAAGTCTGTGCCCACACAGATAGCAGCCTTTTCTGTATCAGACAGAGGTGGGTTATCCAGCTGATTTCTGACTCTGCTCAGGGAGCTAGAAGCTTGGATGGGACTGGAGAGTGGAGATTATTACTGATTCATGGGTGGAAGGTGAACCTGAGGTTGGGGAGACTAGCCCCCAGTCCCTCCTCTTCTGCCTCAGGCCCCACGCCTCTCCCTCCCCATCTGCCCTTCATGCCCCAGCCCTGGACTGCCTGAGCACCCCCAGCCTCGGAGCTCTGGGCAGCACACCCCAGCCACAGGACAGTGGCTCCTCCTCTAGCCTGCTGTCCCAGGTTCCTCCTTGCTGAGCCAGTGAGGGGATAGACCATGGGCAGGGCTGTGCCAGGCTGTTTGGGGAGGCTCAGCCTCTCCTGCCCTAGGATACCTGCCACTCATGTATGTCATGGGCCAATCGTTACTTCCTTCAGTTTGGGGTCAGGGCACTCCACCACCATCAAGGGCAGGGGCCTGTTTCAGAGATCTGGGGCTGGTGGAGCCAGTGTGTTTCCAGACAGCCATGTGGAGATAGCTGGCCTTCCAACCACCATGGCCTGGTGGGACCTCAGTGACATTTTTTTTTCCTGTTCTAAAGGCCCCTCTTTCCGCTAATTACAGGTGTCCATTGGATTTAAAACATGAAGGGAGCAGGGGAAACAACTTCAGCAATAGCAGTGGGAGAGGAAAGAGGCCACTGCAGGGTGGCTGCTGGGAGCTGCTGCAGCCCGCAATCCGGGAGCCAAGCGCGTGGCACCCCCCATAGTTTGGCATCCCAGGCAGCTGCCTGGCTAGCCCATGCCTTAATCCGGCCTTGCCTGGGACATAAGACAGCCTCTAGGACAGTGTTTCTCAAAGTGGTCCATGGATCCACTTTGAGAAACCTGCTAACTAGCATCTCCAATTTGTTTATTTGCCAGCCCCACAACCACAGAACCTCATGTCTCCCATTAGCTCCAGTTCACCATGTGCAGCCGTGGGAAGCGGTGTGGGCTGGGCCGTTGCTTCCCACGGCTCTCATTGGCTGCAAAGGACAAACCGCAGCCAATGGGAGCCATGAGGCTCTGTAGCTGTGGAAGCAATAAGTAAACAAAGTGGAGTGGCCCTGTAACACTTTTCTCACAGTGGGTCCACAGGCTGCTTTGAGAAACATTGCTCTGGGAAGAGGATAGGACAGAAAAAGCCCCAGAGGAAACCTCTATGGAAGGTAGTCGCTGTAGCATCAGCAGAGATACAGATTGTGTTCTTGTTTCTGAGTTACCAACATTCATTTGCATGAGAATTGCACATTGAGTGGATGTTTTCAGAGAACTATCCACAATGACTCCAAGATCTCTTTCTTGAGAAATTGTAGCTAAATGAGTCTCCATCATATTCTATGAATAGTTGGGATTATTTTTCCCAGTGTGCATTACTTTACATTTATCAACATTAAATTTAATTTGCCATTTTGTTGCCTAATCATTTACTTTGGTGAGATCTTTTTGAAGCTCTTCACAGTCTGCTTTGGTGAAGCTCATGAAGCTGCCTGATGCTTCTTAGGAACAAATTTACACCAACACCCCCCTCAATTCCCAACCAGGAGCTTTCTATCTGCTACCCAAGATACACAAACCTGGAAATCCCGGATTACCCATCATCTCAAGCATTGGCACACTTACAACAGGATTATCTGGCTTTATTGACTCCCTCCTCAGACCCTATGCTACCAGCACTCCTAGCTACCCCTGTGATATCACTGACTTCCTGAGGAAACTTCAAAACATCAGTAATCTACCTGAAAATACCATCCTAGTCACTATGGACATAGAAGCCCTTTACACCAACATTCCACATGAAAACGGATGACAGGCCATCAGGAACACCATCCTTGATAACAGCACTGCACAACTGATTACAGAGCTCTCCAACTTTGTCCTCACCCACAACAACTTCTGCTTCTGAGACAATTTGTATCTTCAAGTCAGCGGCACACCCATGGGCACCCACATGGCACTAAAATATGCCTATGTCTTTATGGCTGACCTTGAACAACGTTTCCTCAGCTCCCGCCCCCTGACAGCCTTACTTTACTTACGCTACATCGATGACATCTTCATCATATGGACCCACGGAAAAGAGACTCTTGAAGAATTTCACAAGGATTTCAACAACTTCCACGCCACCATCAACTTCAGTCTGGACCAGTCCAATCCACTTCCTGGACACTATAGTACAATTAAATAATGGGAAAAATTTCCACCACTTGATACCGAAAACCCACCGATCGCTACACTTACCTTCATGCCTCCAGCTTCCATCCCAGACACATTTCTCAATCTATTGTATACAGCCAAGCCCTAAGATACAACCGGATTTGCTCCGATCCCACAGACAGAGATAAACACCTACAGGAACTATATAGAGCATTACTAAAACTGAAATACCCACCTGGAGAAGTGAAAAAACAGATTGACGGAGCCAAAAAAGTATCCAGACATGAACTACTTCAAGACAGACCCAAAAAAGAAAATAACAGAATTCTATTTGTCATAACCTACAGTCCACAACTTAAACCCCTCCAAAGCATTATCCACAATCTACAACCTATCTTGGAAAATGATTTCTCACTCTCAGGGGCCTTGGGGGAAAGGCCTATTCTTGCTTACAGACAACCCCCAACCTGAAACAGATTATCTCTGGTAACCATGCTGCACAGCTACATCATAACCATCCAGGAACCCAGCCCTGCAATCAGCTAATGGTTCCACATATCTATACAAGCCAATTCGTTACTGGGGCCAACCACATAAGCCAAATCAGAGGTTCATTTAACTGCACATCCAGGAATGTAATCTATGCCATCAAATGCCAGCAATGACCCACTGCAATATATATTGGACAAACTTGGACAGTCCCTGCAGGAAAGAATTAATGGACACAAATCAGATATCTGTAAAGGGAACATACAAACACCTTTTGGGGAATACTTCAATCTGCCTGAAGAATGGTGATAGAGATGCAGTCGTATTAGTCTGGTCTAGCTGAAACAAAAGACAGGACTATGCAGCACTTTAAAGACTAACAGGATGGTTTATTAGGTGATGAGCTTTCGTGGGCCAGACCCACTTCCTCATATTAATTTGTGGAAGAAAATTGGCACGACCATATATACCAAAGTGATACAATCAAAAAAAGTGAACACATATAAAATTGACAAATCAAATTTTAGAACAGAGTGGGGGTGAGGGGGGAAGGTTAGTGTCTGTGAGGTAATGACATTAGGGTTGATAATTGGGGAAGCTATCTTTGTAATGGGTGAGATAATTAGCATCTTTGTTGAGACCCGTACATAAAGTGTCAAATTTAAGGATGAATCTGCCTGGGCATTCATTAAGAGATCTTCAAGTGGCTGTTTTGTTACAGACCAATTCCACACGCCAAATACACAGAGAAGGACTGGAACTACAATTCATTCACAAGCTTGATACTCATGCTAATGGTTTAAATAAAGATACTGGATGGCTCGGACATTATCAACCTACCAAACAACAAAGGTGCGAATGGTTCTTTGTATAGTATCTGGTGTTAGTACTTTTCCTCTCTAATTGCCTCCTAATGGTTCTGATCTGCCTATTTTGACTATCCAGTCTTTAGGTGCTTATAGACTATTAGTTTTTCCTGTTACATTCCAGCTCGGCTTTCCCCTTGATATTTTTATACCCTCTGCTTCTTCTTGTCCCCCTCCCCCCATTATTATCCTTCTCCCCGCCCCCCTCTCCCATATTTATTTTAGTTCTGGACATCCAACAACTCTGGTCATCTGAAGAAGTGGGCTGTGCCCATGAAAGCTCACAATACTATCTACATGTTGGCTACGTCTACACTGGCCCCTTTTCCGGAAGGGGCATGTAAATTTCACTAGTCGTCGTAGGGAAATCCGCGGGGGATTTAAATATCCCCCGCGGCATTTAAATAAAAATGTCCGCCGCTTTTTTCCGGCTTTTAAAAAAGCCGGAAAAGAGCGTCTAGACTGGCCCCGATCCTCCGGAAAAAGTGCCCTTTTCCGGAGGGTCTTATTCCTACTTCAAAGGGGCCAGTCTAGACGCTCTTTTCCGGCTTTTTTAAAAGCCGGAAAAAAGCGGCGGACATTTTTATTTAAATGCCGCGGGGGATATTTAAATCCCCCGCGGATTTCCCTACGACGACTAGTGAAATTTACATGCCCCTTCCGGAAAAGGGGCCAGTGTAGACGTAGCCGTTGTGTTAGTCTTTAAAGTGCTACCAGACTATTTGTTGTTTTTTAAGTTTATTCTGTACAGACAAACTATCCTGAGTAGTTTAATATCAACTGCAAATGTTGCCACCTCACTGTTTTCCCCTTTCTCCAGATCATTTATAAATAGGTTATAACCTATAACCCTTCAGGGGACACCACTAGTTACCTCTCTCCACTCTGAAAACTTACAATTTATTCCTTTGTTTCCTGTCTTTTAACTAGTTATTAATCCATGAAAGGACTTTCCCTCTTATCCCATGACAACTTACTTTATTTAAGAGCCTTTGGTGAGGGACCTTATCAAAGGCTTTTTGGAAATCTAAAGTACACTATATCCACTGGATCCCCCTTGTCCACATGTTTGTTGACCCCCCCTCAAAGAACTCTAGTAGATTAGTAAGGCATGATTTCCCTTTACAGAAACCATGTTGACTTTTCCCCAACAAATTATGTTCATGTATGTGTCTGACAATTTTATTCTTTACTATAGTTTAAACTAATTTGCTCAGTACTGACATTAGACTTACTGGTCTGTAATTGCCAGGATCACCTCTAGAGCCTTTTTAAAATATTGGCGTCACATTAGCTCTCTTTCTGTCATTAGGTACAGAAGCTGATTTAAAGGATAGGTTACAAACCACAGTTAATAGTTTGGCAATTTCACATTTGAGTTCTTTCAGAACCCTTGTGTGAACGCCATCTGGTTCCGGTGACTTGTTACTGTTTATCAGCTTGTTCTAAAACCTCCTCTAATGACACCTCAATCTGGGACAATTCCTCAGATTTGTCACCTAAAAAAATGACTCAGATTTGGGAATCTCCCTAACATCCTCAACCATGAAGACTGAAGCAAAGAATTCATTTACTTTCTCTGCAATGATTGTATTGTCTATGAGTGCTTCTTTGGCATCTCGATTATCCAGTGGCCTCATTGGTTGTTTAGCAGACTTCCTACTTCTGATGTACTTAAAAAATATTTTCTATTACTTTTTGAGTTTTTGGCTAAATGTTCTTCAAATTCCTTTTTGGCTTTTCTTATTATATTTTTACATGTAATTTGAGAGTTTATGCTCCTTTCTATTTTCCTCACTAGGATTTAACTTCCACTTTTTAAACAATGCCTTTTTATTTCTCACTGCTTCTTTTACTTGGTTGTTAAGCCATGGTAGCCTTTTTTGGTTCTCATACTATGTTTTTTAATTTGGGGTATACATTTAAGTTGGGCCTCTATTATGGTGTTTTTGAAAAGCCTCCATGCAGCTTGTAGGGATTTTATTTTTGTCTCTGTATCTTTAAAGTGCTACCAGACTATTTTTTGTTTTTCAAGTTTTTCCTGTTACTGACTAACTCGGCTGCCCCTCTGAAGCTTTTAATTTCTGTTTAACTAACCTCATTTTTGTGTAGTTCCCTTTTCTGAAATTAAATGCCACAGTGTTGGGCTTCTGAGGCATTTTTTCCACCACAGAGATGTTACATTTTATTACATTATGGTCACTATTTCCAAGCAGTCCAGTTATATTTACCTCTTGGATCAGATCCTGCACTCCACATAGGACAAATCAAGAATTACCTCTCCCTTTGTGGGTTCCAGAACCAGCTGCTCCAAGAAGCAGACATTTAAGGTAGCAAGAAATTTTATCTCTGCATTCTCTCCTGAGGTGACGTGTACCCAGTCAATATGGGGATAGTTGAAATCCCTCACTATTATTGAGTTTTTTATTTTGATAGCCCCTTTAATCTCCCTTGTCATTTCATAGTCACTACCACTGTCCTGGACAGGGGGTCAATAATATAGCCCTACTGCTATACCCTTACTAAATTAGAGCATGGAATTACTATCCATAGAGATTCTCTGGAACATTTTGATTCATTTAAGATTTTTACTTCATTTGATTCTACATTTCCTTTCGCGTATAGTGCCACTCCCCCACCAGCACGACCTGTTCTGTCTTTCCGATATATTTTGTACCCTGATATGACTGTGTCCCATTGATTGTTCTCATTCCACCAAGTTTCTGTGATGCCTATTATATCAATATCCTCCTTTAATATGAGGCACTCTACTTCACCCATCTTATTATTTAGACTTCCATCATTTGTGTATAAACACCTTAAAAATGCGTCACTATTTATCTGTCTGCCATTTCTTGATGTGTTAGACTCTTTCTCATTTGATTGCTTCTCATCTGATCTAACCCATACTTGATCATCTTCCATCCCCTCCTCGTTACTGGAACATAGAGAATCTCATTAATAGATCCTCCCCAAAGAGATGTCTCTGTCTTATCCATGTGCTTCTCCGCACCGTTGGAATTCCCCCAGCCCTTAGTTTAAAAACTGCTGTATGACCTTTTTAATGTTAAGTGCCAGCAATCTGGTTCCATTTTGGTTTAGGTGGAGCCCATCCTTCCTGTATAGGCTCCTCTAGGTAGATGTCTATTCCATGCTCATCTCTGTAGTTTGGAAGTGCCTACCAATAGTGTGGCTCCATATTTGTCATCTGAAGAAGTGGGTTGTGCCCACAAAAGCTCATGATACTATTTATATATTTTTGTTAGTCTCTAGGGTGCTACGGAACCATTGTTGTTTTTTAAGTATTTTTTTTTTAGTTAGACTAACACAGCTACTCCTCTGAGACAACCAATAGTGTGGTAAATAACATGACTAACATCCGTGACATGTTCTTCTGCCATCCTGTTCCCTGGGGGAGGAGTGTCTTGCTTGGTAATTGTTTCTATTCTATATATTCACCTGCTGAGATATGTTTGTTAGAGAAAACACATTCCAAAATATGCTTTGCAACTCAGCGGGTTGGTGGTGGAGGCTATGATGAAGCCAGACTTCCAGGGAGTTCATTGGGCAGTCAGGAACAATTCCCTGAGAAAGCTCTATCTCAGTGGTTTTCAACCTCCTTATGCCCAAGATTTCTTTTTGAATGGAAGGGCAACCCAAGATCTACCCTGCTCCTTCCCTGAAGCCCTGCCCTGCTCTCTCCATCCCCCCCTCTCCCTCACTCACTTTCACTGGGCTGGGGCAGGAGTGCAGAAGGGGGTGTGGGTGCTGGTTCTGAGAAGCGGTTCAGAGCGGGAGCAGGGGGCTGGGGTGCAGGTGGTGCAGGATGCAGAAGAGGGTATGGAGCGCTGGGAAATGGGTCATAGCTGGGGTTTGGGGTACAGGAGAGGGTGTGGGGTGCTGGCTCTAGGAAATGGACCATAGCTGGGGTTTGGGGTACAGGAGAGGATGTGGGCTGCTGGTGCTGGGAAATGGGCCATAGCTGGGGTTTAGGGTACAGGAGAGGGTGTGGGGTGCTGGCGCTGGGTAATGGGCCATAGCTGGGGTTTGGGGTACAGGAGAGGGTGTGGGGTGCTGGCTCTGGGAAATGGGCCATAGCTGGGGTTTGGGGTACAGGAGAGGGTGTGGGGTGCTGGCGCTGGGAAATGGGCCATAGCTGGGGTTTGGGGTACAGGAGAGGGTGTGGGGTGCTGGCTCTGGGAAATGGGCCATAGCTGGGGTTTGGGGTACAGGAGAGGGTGTGGGGTGCTGGCTCTGGGAAATGGGCCATAGCTGGGGTTTGGGGTACAGGAGAGGGTGTGGGGTGCTGGCTCTGGGAAATGGGCCATAGCTGGGGTTTGGGGTACAGGAGAGGGTGTGGGGTGCTGGCTGTGGGAAATGGGCCATAGCTGGGGCTTGGGGTACAGGAGGAGAGCTAGGGTGCTGGGTTCAGGAGGGGGCTCAGGGCTGGGGACTGCAGGAGGGAGCATGGGATGTTAGGGGTTGGAGTGTAGCCTCCTGCTGGACTGCACTTACTGTGACAGGAGCACCAACAGGGGTGGGGTTAGGAGGCAAAGGAAGCAACTGCTCCAGGCACCTCTAAGGACTTGGGTCCGGGGGTGGGGGAGCAGCGCAGCACGCTATGGGGGGTGCTGAGGGCTGGCCACCTGAGACCCTGTCCCTTCTTGGAGCAAGGAGCTAGGCCCTCCCACCTTCCCCAGGGGCCCGGTGTCATTGTCAGCTCCCCTGAACAGTGGCGGCTCCCAGTCAGCAGCACAGCAAGGCTGAGCTGGGCTTCCTGCCTTCCCCCGCCCCACACTGCTCCTGGAAGGGGCTGACCCACGTGCCCGTAGCCCCAGGGCTGGGTGGGGCATGCGGCTCTGTGCACTGCCTCTCTCTGCTGGCTCCCAGGGACACAGTTCCTTGTTCCAGGCCAATGGGATTGTAGGGAGAACCGAGGTCACAGACAGGAGCAGGGTGGTGAGATTCCTGCCTGCTCCTCCCCCCCCCCCCCCCCCCCCCACACACACACAGAGCTGCACTGGCTGCTTTCAGGAATGGGTTGGTGGCATGGAGCTGGAGCAAGCAGGCAGCCTGCCAATCATGATTGACTGTGAGACACCCTAAGAAGAGGTGTTCCGGGGCGGGGGGGACGACGACTCCTGGGACAACCTGCTCTGCTCCCCCGCGCCACCCCTGTCCTGCCCCGACTCCACTCTTTTTCCCAAGTCCTGCTCATGGTCTGTCCCGTCCTACCTCCATTGCACCCCCTGCCTGAAGCCCCCTCCCATGAGCAATGCAAGCTGGGGGATTACCAGGGGGGTCCTGGCATGGGGCAGCAGCAGGGGTCACTCTCTCCCCTGCACTCATCATGATGGTGAAAGCCAGAGCAGCCCAGCAGCCTGCTCTGCGACCTCTCTCCCAGCCTGCTGCATTCCACTTCACCACAGTGGTGGTAAAACTCCTGGGCTGCCCTGAGTCCCATGGGGCTTGTCCATATGACAGTTGAGGTGGCTGCCATAGGGCCTCCCAAAGCACGCGATCTGAGGTGGCCACCCTGAACCATCCTGTCGACGGGACGGATCTGTCCCCAGGGTCGACCCATCGAACGCGACTGGCTGGTTGATGACCATTGCTCTATCTCCTGATGGTAGAGTGTTCCTCTGCGCCTGAGGAGCAAAGCTGTTGACCATGGACTTCATCTCAGAGCTTCATGTAATCTGAATAACTAATATTAGCAATGTAGTATTTTTTATTAATGCAATGACTAAGGCTCCAACTATGATTGGAGCCCTGCTGTGCACACTCATTAGAAGACTGTCCAAGCCACAAGTAGCTGACATATTCTTCACCTCCCAACAGAGCCACTCCCACTGATTTTCCAAAAAGCTCCCCCTCCCCCCAGTCTGAAAATTAAACACTCCTTCCTGATAATGGAGCGCACACAAACAATGGAAATATTTCCAGCAGCAACAGTTTTAGAAGATTCATAAAGGTGTTTGGAAAAACATGTTATGATTATGAGATGGTTTTTGTTTCTGTCTCCACTCTCCCATGGCTGAAGGGATCCAAATAACAGATGCTCATGTTTGAATTGCCCTCCGCTCACCCTGGTTTTGTTTAGTGAGCAACGGCTCCTAAAAGGTTTTATGTAAATTTTTTATGTCTCTTGCTCTATAAAAAATTAACAGAACATTCGCGTTTGTGGAAAATGCACTTCATAACTCCATGCACAGACAGCAAAAACTGTGGCCGTATTCAGCATTGTAAGTCATGTTCTCTTCAGAACAGCCCTTCCCAGTGTATTGTTTATAATTCTCCAATTGCTTCCTTAAGAACAATTAAGAAACAAATTTTTGGTGCTACTTCCATAGTCACTGGAGACAGAATTTACTGTAAGATAATCCCAATATGTATGCAGCCATGTTTATCATCTAACCAAAATATGTAAGTACAGTATGTATCTCTATCTGGGTAGACATACACTGAAATAAAGGGAGATTATACATATTGCATTGATATGAATATCTGACTGCACATATGAGTTTGTTAGAATAAGTGCACCTTTGTCAGCAATCAGTACTAACCTGTATTGCGTGCCGATTAAAAGTATCCCTTATATGGTGCTTTTGTCAGCTCGCAAGGGTGGGCCTGATTTAAAGTAACCCCCTGCTTTTTTTTATCCGTAGGGTTACTAATTGCACTGTATGGCATCTGACACGAGATGTCCCTTCTCTGCTGGTTTTGATTCCTCTCTTGGAGAGATTGACCTTTAACAAACAATATGGAGCTGCATGCCAGTCACCTTAGATCCGTGGTCACCAACAGGTTGATTGCGAGGCCTCGACCAGTCACTCGCGAGGCGTCCTGTCTGCCCTGCCCCCATTTCCCTCCCACCCCTGAGAAGCCCCACTACTTACCTCAAATGAAAATGGAGGTAGTGTCGACTTCCCGGGGATGGACAGAAGTCCCGCAGCTTAGCGCCACTTCCGGCGATTCCAGAAGTGCGCTAGCTGCTCTGCCGGGTGAACTGCGGGAGGGAGCATTGGCTCCCTGCTCCGCACAGGAGGGGTGAGTGAGGCGCACGGGAGGTGCGCAGGGCTTTCCCGGCGCTCGCAGGGGGGGGGGATTGGCCCCGGGGCAGGCGCGTGTGGGGCTTCCCTGCGCCGCGTGGAGTCGGCCCCGGGGCAGACACACGCTGGTTTCCCTGGGAGGGGGGAGAGGAGAATCCTGGGAGGAGGGAGATGCAGGGGACTCTCTGCCTTCACTGGCTGTCCCCACTCCTCTGTCCCCAGCTACAGAATGCTGTCCCCACTCCCGTCCCCACTCCCCTGGCCCCAGCCACAGAACTCTGTCCCCATTCCTGTCCCCACTCCCCAAACTCTGTCCGCACTCCCCTGTCCCCAGCTACCGAACTCTGTCCCTATTCCCGTCCCCACTCCCCAAACTCTGTCCCCACTAGCACCCTGTCTCCAGCTGCAGAAACCTGTCCCCACTGGCACTCTGTCCCCTGCTGCAGAACCCTGTCCTCTGCCCTCCCAGCACCCTGTTTCCTCTCCCCTGCCCCCAGCCACAGAACTCTGTCTTCACAAAATGTATAATTATAAATGCTTCATTTTAGATTTAAATATCATGAATAAAAAACAGACCATTTATTTCATAACTATAAACACGTGATTTTAATTTTATATATCACATAATTTAAAAATAAACTGTTTATCAGAGTGTGTAAGTAAGGGCTGGGGATAGCAAGTGATGGACAGGAGGAGAATAGAGAGGGTGGGGCTTCAAGAAAGGGGCGGGCGGTAGATCTTCGCCTGTAGTGAGTTTTAAAAAGTGATCTTGGGTGTAAAAAGGTTGGAGACCACTGCCTTAGATAAAAGACCTACTTTCCAGGGGACAAGTTAAAGGCATAGCCATCTCTGTATCTTCTTATGGCTGCCAAAGGTTCTTGCAGTCATGATGCATGCCTTGTGATGATTCCCCAAGGCACGAGAGCTAAGGGCACTCAGAATAACAGAATATTTTTGGACAATGCCTATCAATGTCCTGCATTTTCCTCCCTAGTATAATGTTAGTAATATTGAGGGTAGGGCCTGTTGCGGGAATTAATGCTTTAGCAGGCCCATATGCAGGGTGGCTGCGAAGGGTGCGAACGCACCTCGCCATATTCCCCCGAGTAAGCATGAGGAGGTTGTTAGGGCAGTGGGTCCACTGGTGAAGCTCAGCCCCCGTCCTTCCACCTGCAGTGGGGAGCCCATGCTGGCGCTCCAGCCTCGCCCTCCCTTCTTCCCCAACCCAGTGGTCCACCGAAAGGTTTCTATTGAGCCAGGTGGGCCACAGGCCAAAAAGTTGGAGACCACTGTGTTAGGGGGATGGGAGAGAGCCATGTTGTGGGGGGATGGGTGGGTAGGGCTGGTAGGAGCACAGCAGGGCCAGGAGAATGACTCCCCCCACCTGCAAAGAGTGGCCTGGGCCTGGCCCTGTTGGCCAGAAGCCCCGCCCACACTCACCCATGGCTGGCCTCCCCAAGCAGGTAGAGCAGCAACAGGTAGAGGCGGCTGAGGGAGTGAGGGGCCATGGTGGCTGCGCTGCCTACCATGATCCCAGAAGGTAATTTCTATAAAACCTTGATTACTGTATACATGTTTAGTATGTTATAACAAAATCATTTCACCAGTCACTGTTTCCACTCAGATTTTTCATTAATCTTTCTTATGCACACTCATTGCATGACTATTTTGAACTCCTTTCTATTTAAAAAAAAATGGTGGTGCACATTTACCAAAAAAAGCAGCACCTCCCTCCCCCGAATTCCTGCGTATGGGCTCATTTAGGCAGTCTTGGGCAAATCACTTCATCTTGCTGTGTCTTGGTTTGCCACTTCTGAAAGGGGATTATTCACCCTTTCTCTCCCCTTGCATGTCTTTCTTGTTTAGATTGTAAACTCACTGGAACAGGGATTGTGTCTCACTGTAAGTTTGTAGTGATAGAAATGTAGCCGTGTTAGTCTGGGGTAGCTGAAGCAAAATGCAGGACAATGTAGCACTTTAAAGACTAACAAGATGGTTTATTAGATGATGAGCTTTCGTGGGCCAGACCCACTTCCTCAGATCAAATAGTGGAAGAAAATAGTCACAACCATATATACCAAAGGATACATTTAAAAAAAATGAACAAATATGAAAAGGACAAATCACATTTCAGAACAGGAGGGGGATGCGGGGGGGGGGGGGGGAGGAAGGAAGGTAAGTGTCTGTGAATTGATGATATTAGAGGTGGGGAGAGTGGGATGTTTGTGAGTTAATGGTATTAGAGGTGATAATTGGGAAGCTATCTTGGTAATGGGTAAGATAGTTTGAGTGTTTGTTCATTCCTTTTTGGAGAGTGTCGAATTTTAACATGAATGACAGTTCAGAGGATTCCCTTTCAAGTGCAGATGTAAAAGGTCTTTGTAGCAGAATGCAGGTGGTTAAGTCATTGAGAGAGTGTCCTTTCTGGTTAAAATAGCAAGAAACTGTTTTTTCTTTGTGATCTTGTCTGATATCTGTTTTGTGGGCATTAATCCTTTGGCGAAGTGTAAGTTTGTACAACACCTAATACAACCGAGCCTGAATCTCCAGTGGGGCCTTTACATGCTACTTCCCTCTCATCTATAATGCCCTCAGTTTTACCTGATCATAAAAGGCCCTGATCCGCTAAATGGAGCTGTACAGGCAATTCTGTACTTCCATGCCAAGGCCCATTAAAGTAAAAAGAATTCCACACAAACACATGGGCCCTCCCATGCAGTGCCAATTACAGGATCAGGGCCCCAGGTTGGTCTTACAAACTTGGTTCAAATGATTGTTTTTTGCCTTTCCCCTGTTTGGTTCTAAAACTAGCTGCTCCAAGACACAGTCATTTAAGGTTTCAAGAAACTTTATCTCTAAGTGTAATATATCCCTATTGCTGTATTCTTATTATTAGAGCATGGAATTACTATCCATTGAGAATCTATGGTACAGTTTGGCTCATTTAAGATTTTTACTTCATTTGAGTCTATGCTTTCTTTCACATCTAGTGCCACTCACCCCACCAGCATGACCTGTTCTGTCCTTCCGATATATTTTGTACTCTGGTATGACTGAGTCCCATTGATGATCCTGATTCCACCAAGTTTCTGTTATGCCTATTGTAACAATACCCTCCTTTAATACAAAGCACTCTAGTTCACCCATCTTATTTAGACTTCTAATATTAGTATATAAGCACTTTAAAGCACCTTTTTAGCTGCCTGCCATTACATTATGTGATTGTTGGGTCTCTTTTTCTATTTGATTGTTTCAGATCATCTCCTGCCTGTATTGTATCATTTTCCATCCTTTCTTCCTTATTAGGACCTAAAGACTCCACGTGAATAGATACTCGCCTTAGGGATATTTCTGTCTGAATCTTCTGCACCAGTCAGCTTCCCCCTAGTTCATAGTTTATAAACTGCTCTACAACCTTTTTAATGTTAAGTGCCAGCAGTCTGGTTCCTTTTTGGCTTAGGTAGAGCCCATCTTTCCAGTATAGGCTCCCCCTTTCCCAAAAGTTTCTTCAGTTCCTAATTAATCTGAACTCCTCCTCCCTACATCATCATCTCATCCATTCATTGGGACCTTGCAGTTCTGCCTGTCGAATTAACTCTGTGCATGGAACTGGAAGCATTTCAGAGACCATTGCAATGGAGCTCCTGGACTTCAATCACCTAGTAGCCTACATTTGGCCTCTGTGACGGGGCGGCCCCGCCCCGCACTCAAGCCCAGGGAAACCACCTGGGGCCGGGGGCGGAGAGGGCCCCACCCACACAGCCCTACTGGGCATGCTCCAAAGGGAGCCAAGGTATAAAAGGCTGCTGGCTTGCTCAGAAAGGGCAGACTGCGACCCGAGCAGGAGCTAGCGGCCACTGGGCAGAGAGGGAGTCGCCGGGGGAGCTGAGCGTGCTGCTGCCGGGCCTCTGCAGGGCTCGGCCCCAACGCCGGAGCCGCCGACCGACCACCCGCGTACCGAGTGCTGGACCGGACTCCGCCAACTCTGCAGCTGCCAGGGGGAGGACCGCTACAGCTCGTCGACCGACGCCGACAGGTGGGACCGCGGCAGGCTGCGAGCAGGGGGTAGGAAGCGACCCAGGGCAGGGAGCTGTAGAAGCCCCTGAGGGCTCGGGGCGTTGCGGGGAGGAGCCCCCGCCGAGCCAGTGGTGGGAACCACCCGAAACTACTAGGGCCCTGGGCCGGGGTCCGGTGGAGAGGGAGGGCCCGGACCCCCCTACCCCTGCGGCCTGAGACCCTGGCACGTGGGAGCGGGGTAACAAACGGCAAACTGTGGACTAGGCCTCTGGGCCTGCAAACTGTGGACTAGGCCTCTGGGCCTGCAAACTGTGGACTAGGCCTCTGGGCCTGCAAACTGCGGACTAGGCCTCTGGGCCTGCAAACTGTGGACTAGGCCTCTGGGCCTGCAAACTGTGGACTAGGCCTCTGGGCCTGCAAACTGTGGACTAGGCCTCTGGGCCTGCAAACTGTGGACTAGGCCTCTGGGCCTGCAAACTGTGGACTAGGCCTCCGGGCCTGCAAACTGAGGACTAGGCCGGGAGGCCGTATTTCCCCTAGCACAGGGGCATTGTACTTTGGGACCAGGCCGGTGGGCCGTATTCCCCCTACGAGAGGGGCAGTGTACTTTGAGGGCTAGGCCCAGATGGGCCGAGTTAGGCCCCGGATGGGGGTGGCAACCCCAAGACAGGGGCGAGCCCCTCGACACATGGTGGAGAATGTGGGCACGCGACCCCGCCCCTGGACAGAGGGGCTGGCAAAGGGGATTGGTAGATGCGGGCCGCGAGAACCCCGGGGACAGAAACCGGGGTTGCTGACCTGGCGACAGCGGTATGAAGGGGACCTGACCGAACTGCGGAGGCAGTTGGCAGGCCTACAAGAGCGACAGGACCGATGGGAGCGGGAGGTCGCGAGCCAGTTGGGGGCCCAGGGAAGGGCGGTGCCCCCTGGGGTCTGCCCCTTTGGGCCAGCGCCGATTGCCGAGCCTGGTAGGGGGCCAACGGAACCTGCTAAAATGGTGGTGAGACTTAGAGTAGAAGGGAACCCCACGGTGGCACTGGTGGACTCAGGGTGCAGCCAGACCCTAGTTAGGGCCGACCTAATATCTGAGCCAGAGCCAGCCGGGGGCCCCATCCGGTTGCTGTGCGTACATGGGGACGTGCGGGCGTACCCGACAGCATGGGTGCGGCTAGATGATGGCCAGGAGGTGGGGGTCTATAGCGTGGGGTTGGTCCCGACGCTCGCCTACCCCGTGATATTAGGCCGCGATTGGAGAGGCCTAGGCCGGGTGTTGCGGGAGTGGGGCCAGCAGTCAGTGCCAGGGCGGGGCACCTCCCCACACGACCTGGAGGAAGCCGCCCAAGGCAAGAGTCTAAGGGGGGAGGAGAGGCCGAACCCAGGAACAGCGGCGGGCTTGCCACCGAACCAGGGAGACCAACCCGCCTGGGAGGAGGAAGTCGAAACCCTAGAAGTAGAGGGCGACTTTATGAGAGAGCAAAGGGAAGACCAGACCCTGAGTCGAGCTTGGGAGCAGGTACAGGACCCAGGGGAGGGGACCAGCCAAGATCCCCGTAAGCCCCAAGGCCCTCGGTTCTGTGTGAAAGCAGATCGGCTATATAGGGTGGTCCGGGAACCCCAGACGGGGGAAGACATCTGGCAGCTCCTGGTCCCCCACAGGTTTAGGAACGCCGTACTCCGGCTGGCGCACCGGCTGCCTTGGGCTGGCCACCTCGGGCGAGAAAAGACCCTGCAACGGATAGGGATGAGGTTTTTTTGGCCGGGCATACACCACGCCGTGAGGGCCTTCTGTGAATCCTGCCCCGAGTGCCAACTCACCAGTAGAAAGGGGGTGCCGAAAGCCCCCCTGGTGGCCCTGCCCGTGATAGGGGTCCCCTTTGAAAGGATCGGGTTGGACCTGGTGGGACCCCTAGAAAAGGCCAGCTCAGGCTGTCAATACATCATGGTGGTGGTGGACTATGCCACCCGTTACCCAGAAGCGGTTCCCCTACGTAATACCACCGCCCGCACTCTGGCCGAAGAACTTTTTAAACTGTTTGCTCGAGTAGGGATACCGAAGGAGATCCTGACCGACCAGGGGACCAATGTGTCGTCCCGGCTGATGGCAGAACTATCGCGGCTACTGAACATCCACCCTCTGAGGACGACGGTTTACCATCCCCAGACAGACGGCCTGGTGGAGCGTTTTAACCAAACGCTAAAGACGATGCTGCGTAAGTTCGTGGCTGAGGACCCTCGACACTGGGACAAGCTCCTACCAGCCTTGTTGTTTGCCATTCGGGAGGTCCCCCAGGCGTCAACGGGTTTCTCCCCATTCGAGCTCCTATATGGGCGACAGCCGAGGGGAATACTCGACCTTTTACGAGAAAGTTGGGAAGAACAAGAATCGCGTGTCCAAGGGACAGTACCCTATATCTTACAGCTGCGGGAACGCCTGCGGAAGGTAGGGGAATTTGCCAGGGCTAACCTCCTACAGGCGCAGGAGGTCCAAGCCCGCTATTACAACCGAGGGGCCAAACTCCGCTCCTTTGAACCGGGGGACCACGTCCTCGTCCTGCTGCCCTCTCGAGAGTCCAAGCTGTTGGCCCGATGGCAAGGCCCGTTCGAGGTGGTCCGGCGAATGGGGACGGTGGACTACGAAGTGAGGCTGCCGGGGAGGAGGAGAGAGGTACGATTATACCACATCAACCTCTTGAAGGAGTGGAAGACCGCCGAAGGACTACTGGTCACCCCATATCCCCCGGATCCAGAGCTCGGACCAGCCGTAGAGGACCTCCAGGGGGAGGCTCAGATAACGATGGGCCCCGAGTTGAGTCCAGTACAGCGGGGAGAATTACAGCGAGTGGCCCAGAGGTTCGAGCCGTTTTTCTCCACTCGACCCGGCCGCGTCCGCACCACGCATCACCACATCGCTACCCGGCCAGGCCATAAGGTGCGAGACCAACACCGGCCCCTCCCTAGGAAGATGTGGGAAACAGTCCAGCGGGAACTCCAGACCATGCTAGAGATGGGAGTGGTGGAGGAATCTCATAGTGAGTGGAAGAGTCCCATAGTTCTAGTCCCGAAGCCAGACGGCACGACGCGATTTTGCATCGATTTTCGGAAAGTGAATGCCATCTCGCGGTTCGATGCCTACCCGATGCCCCGAACCGAGGAGCTCTTGGAACGGCTCGGCCAAGCGGAATACTTCTCCATCCTGGACATGACGAAAGGGTATTGGCAGATCCCACTGACACCAGCCTCTAAGGAGAAGACGGCCTTCCCTACACCGTGGGGCCTGTTTCAATTCGTGACCATGCCATTCGGACTGCATGGGGCAGCGGCCACGTTCCAACGATTAATGGACCGATTGTTACAGCCCCATCACGCCTACGCAGCCGCATATATAGATGACGTGGTGATCTATAGCCCAACGTGGACGGCCCATCTGCAGCACTTAGAAGCCGTATTGAAGTCCCTGAAGGAGGCCGGCCTCACAGCCAACCCGCGAAAATGCCAGCTGGGACGCCGGGAAGTAACCTACTTGGGGTACACGGTCGGGCAAGGGACAGTACGACCGCTGGTGGACAAAGTGAAAGCCGTGCAGGAGTGCAAGACACCCGCAACCAAAAAGCAGGTACGCCAGTTCTTGGGGCTTGCGGGGTACTACCGCCGGTTTATCCCCGGTTTTGCGGACATTGCAGCCCCTCTATCTGACCTCACGAAAAGTACCCAGCCGAACAAGGTACAATGGTCAGCGGACTGTGAGGTGGCTTTCAGGACACTGAAGGACCAGCTTACTAAAGCCCCGGTCCTGTTCCACCCAGATTTTTCAAAGCCCTTCCTACTGCAAACGGATGCATCAGAAAGAGGCTTGGGGGCAGTGCTGTCCCAACAGGCAGAGGGAGGGGAGCACCCGATAGTTTATTTGAGCCGCAAGCTCTTCCCACGAGAACAGAACTACGCTACTATAGAAAAGGAGGCATTGGCAATAAAGTGGGCTGTAGACGCCCTAAGATATTATTTATTGGGCAACACGTTTCAGGTGGTGACAGACCATGCCCCCCTGAAATGGTTAAATAGCATGAAGGAGACGAACCCCCGTTTAATGCGGTGGTATCTATCTTTACAGCCGTACAATTTCAGTATAACCCATCGCCCAGGGAAGGCGCACACGAATGCGGATTTCCTTTCCAGAGTGGGGGAAGAAGAGACGGGAACGGACGAGGGGATAGGTACCCACTTAAGTGGGGGGGTGTGTGACGGGGCGGCCCCGCCCCGCACTCAAGCCCAGGGAAACCACCTGGGGCCGGGGGCGGAGAGGGCCCCACCCACACAGCCCTACTGGGCATGCTCCAAAGGGAGCCAAGGTATAAAAGGCTGCTGGCTTGCTCAGAAAGGGCAGACTGCGACCCGAGCAGGAGCTAGCGGCCACTGGGCAGAGAGGGAGTCGCCGGGGGAGCTGAGCGTGCTGCTGCCGGGCCTCTGCAGGGCTCGGCCCCAACGCCGGAGCCGCCGACCGACCACCCGCGTACCGAGTGCTGGACCGGACTCCGCCAACTCTGCAGCTGCCAGGGGGAGGACCGCTACAGCTCGTCGACCGACGCCGACAGGTGGGACCGCGGCAGGCTGCGAGCAGGGGGTAGGAAGCGACCCAGGGCAGGGAGCTGTAGAAGCCCCTGAGGGCTCGGGGCGTTGCGGGGAGGAGCCCCCGCCGAGCCAGTGGTGGGAACCACCCGAAACTACTAGGGCCCTGGGCCGGGGTCCGGTGGAGAGGGAGGGCCCGGACCCCCCTACCCCTGCGGCCTGAGACCCTGGCACGTGGGAGCGGGGTAACAAACGGCAAACTGTGGACTAGGCCTCTGGGCCTGCAAACTGTGGACTAGGCCTCTGGGCCTGCAAACTGTGGACTAGGCCTCCGGGCCTGCAAACTGAGGACTAGGCCGGGAGGCCGTATTTCCCCTAGCACAGGGGCATTGTACTTTGGGACCAGGCCGGTGGGCCGTATTCCCCCTACGAGAGGGGCAGTGTACTTTGAGGGCTAGGCCCAGATGGGCCGAGTTAGGCCCCGGATGGGGGTGGCAACCCCAAGACAGGGGCGAGCCCCTCGACAGCCTCCAAGACCTCTCTCCTAGCCTTCCTCATGTCACTGATACTTACATGTGCCACAGCCACCAGCTTCTCCCCAACACTACGCATAAGTCTATCAGATGTCTTGAGAGATCCACAACCTTCACCACAGGCAGGCAAGTTACCATGCAGTTCTCCTGGTCATTGCGAACCCAGCTATTTATGTTTCTAATGATCCAATCCCCCATTCATAATATCTGTTTCTGTCTAATAACTGGAATTCCCTCTCCCCAGAGAGGTATCCTCAGTGCGAAAGGATACCATGACATCATCGGGAAGGAGGGTTCCCGCTGTGGGAAAGTTTCCTTCTGCTTTAGCTGAATGTTCTCCTTCCCTGCAACGTTCACCTCCTCAACAGCACAGATCAAGAACTACTGTGAAGGGTGTGTTAAGGGGCTACCCCCATTTAGCTCCATGGCAAAAAGGGCTTAAAAAAGAACTGGACCATGCCTAACAGTGCCAAAGGTAGCTCCTCTTCATACTCTGTTCAATGCTGGTATTTACAGAAAAGTGAGTATGAAGAAGTTGGACATCACACAGCTTTAAATAGCACACATAAATGAGGCTGGAATAAATAGTTAATACCCAGTTTGGGAATCTTAGTTCAATAGACAGTCCAAACATGGGGAAGGGAGACATTCTGTATCCTGCCACAGCTCAGCAGCTGTACTATATGACTTTTGGAAGTCCCTGCCAGCCCTACACAGGTATGTTTCTGCCCTGACTTACACCAATGCACACAATGGTCTTATTATAGAGAGGCTCAGAAGTGGCTTTCTGAAGACGAATCAATTGAGCCATCATTCTTATCTGGACTTATTTTGATAGTGGTTCTGCCATATATTTCCTCTGTGCCTGACCTTGGGAAAGTCACAAATAAGGTGGGATTTTCCAACATGCTCAGCACAGATTTAATTTACTCCCCTAGAAGTTGCTGGTCTAATTCCTGTTGACTCCATCAATAACTGACTTGGGCCAACTAGCTATATTAAATACTTGCTTGGCCCCTATTACTAGCATTTCCCAATCTCTAATGTTATCCTCACACAGAACACCCGGGGGGAAGTAAAGAAGTGTTAGCTGAATATAGCAATAAGTAAACTGAGAGCAGATTTTGGCCAACATAATTCATTTCTCCTCCCGCCCCCCACGACACACAGTTTCTCCTATCCTTGCTCTGCTCTTTCTCACTCAGGGATGTGTGGAATGCAGAAGAATGCAGTGCTTGTCTTTTAGTGAAGTTGTTGCATTGAAACAGCTATCTCTTTTCTGGCAATGGTCAGAAATCCATCCTATTTGGTCACTGAAGAAATCTGAAAATGCAGAGTTAACTTCATTATTTTAGACTTCAGCCTAGAGACAATGTTTTTCTAAAATCCACGGAGGAAAAGGACCCATTACTTCCCTGTCAGATTTTTCAGAGATGCTCTTGCTCATGTCCAGGTGAGCGGGCAGCCCTGTGAGAGCCCCTGGCAAGGTGTGGGGGGACAGCTCTGTGCTCCTAGAATGGACCGGGCCTTGGGCAGAAGGGGCGGGGTCAGGGACAGCCAGCCCTCTGCGCCTGCAGAGCACTGCACACCTTCCCCAGTCCTCAGAGCTGCATGGCGCACGTGGCACAGCATTCCAGCGGCCATTTAAAAGGCCTGGGGCTCTGGCTGCCATTGCTGCTATCACCAAGCACTGTGGCAACTGCCCTCTTTGCCCCCTCATCGGCCAGGCCTGCTCGCACCTGGCAGAATGGTCCATTACTTGAATCAAAAAATGGTTACAAAGGGAGACAGCTGAACTGGAGTTCATTTACAAATTCAACACTGTTAATTTAGGATTGAATAATAGGGTTGCCAGCAGGGCTGGACCGAGCCATACTTGCGCCCCGGGCAGTGAGCGCGCGGTGCCCCTTACCACTTCAATCAGGTGCATGGCCCCACCCCCAAGCACATGGGGCCATACTTAATCCGGCCCTGGTTGCCAGGTGTCTGGTTTTGAACAGGACAGTCCAGTATTTGAGCTTTCTGTTTGGGAAACAGGCTGTGGAACTCCTTGCCAGAGGAGGCTGTGAAGGATTATAACAGAGTTTAAAAGATAAATTCATGCCGGGGGTAAGGAATGGTGCCTCTGGCCTGTTTGTCAAAGGCTAGAGAAGGATGGCAGGAGACAAATCGCTTGATCATTGTCTTTGGTCCACCCCCTCTGGGGCACCTGGCACTGGTCACTGTTGGCTAGATGGATCTTTGGTCTGACCCAGTATGGCCGTTCTTATGTTTCATTAACACAAACAACTTCTTCCTTATATGCATTCCTTCTTCTGTAACTTTCACTCCATCCATAGGGTGAAGTGGGTTTAACCCACCAAAGCTGATGCCCTAATAAATCTGCTAGTCTCTAAGGTGCCGCTTGTTTTTCCAAGACAGATCATTTGACTTGTATTCCTGGGGGGTGGAGGGTTGCTCTAGGCAGGCAAAGGGAGCCAGGAGGGGAGGGGGACAAATCCCCGGCCTGTGGGCCCTCTCCCTGCACAAACGAGGTTCACAGCTGGGGTCTAACAGTCCCCCAGGGTGGGTGTTCTGGCATCTTGTCTAGTGACTACAAGTCCCAGCATGCCACGCTCCATGACTACAGGTCCCAGCATGCTGTGCTTCGGCCGCCTCCCGCAGCCGGCCTCTCTGGGACTACAGATCCCAGCATGCCGTGCACCACCCTTGTGCCCTGCTCCAGCGGGATCCCTGTCCGCGCTGCTCTTCGCCTCCCCGGCCCTGGAGCGTTGGCTGCGTGCCCCAGCAGGCCGTGCTCCTGTGTCGCGTGGGCCGCAGTCTGTCCCGGTCATCGGAAGACTACAACTCCCAGCACCGTCGACCGTAGTGCCCCCCCCCAAACTACAATTCCCGGCATGCAACACTTCCGCGTGCAGTGTGGCGAGCGCTGCCACCGAGCTAATGCTCGGATACTACAAATCCCAGCATGCATTGCCGCCCCTTGCCTCCCGGGGAAGAGGCCACGTGAGAGAGGAAGACTTCAGCTCCCAGCATGCCTCGCTAGCGCCAGCGCCTAGCGGCCTTGGCGTGCCGGAGCGTGGCCTGTAGGGAGTTGTAGTTCGCGGCTGGTCTCTAACGGTCCCGCTGGTGGTACTCTCCCCCCTCCCCTCGGCCCGTCCCCTCCCCCACTCGTTGGCTGCTGCGGGAAGAGACAGGAGGCGGAGGAGGGGAAGCCGCGCAGCCACCGCCACGGACACCGGGAGCGGGGACGCCGCCGCCACCTCGTTCTCCCGCAGGTGAGCGGTGAGGAGACCCCCCCCCGGGGGCCAGGAGCCACCGCATCCCAGGCCGTGATGGGGGGCTGGTACAGGGGTGGGGGACGTGTGGGGGCTGGTACGGGATTGGGGGGCAGGGTGGGGGCTAATTCGGTGGCAAGGGGGGCAGGTAGGGGGAGGCCGGTACGGGAGCGGGGGGAGATGTGGGGACTGGTATGGGCCGGGGGGAAGTGGGGGCAGGTATGGGGGCTGGTACGGGGGCGGGGGCAGATGGGAGGGGCTGGTACAGGAGCAAGGGGCAGATGGGAGGGGCTGGTACGGGGGCGGGGGCAGATGGGAGGGGTTGGTATGGAGCTGGGGGAGTTTTTACGGGAGCGGGGGGGCAGTTGTGCGTGGGGGGGGGAGCTCTCAGCTGGGAAATAGGTGGAGATGATATGGGGGGGGAGGGAGAGTTGTGAGGAGGCCTGGCAGGGTGTGTGGGGGGTGTTGGTATGGGGCAGGATGTGTCTAGGGAGAGCTGATCCAGGGTCAGGGTCTGTGAAAGGAGCTGGCAAAAGGGCACCCTGTGTATGTGACGCTGGTAAAGTGCATCTGTGCAGAGCTGATATGGGGCACAGGGAGCTGATTTTGGGCTAGAAGGACCCTGCACAGAGGTGGGGGGAAGAGAGGAGCTGGTCTGAGGGTCATTTGGCATGGAAGAACCTGTTGGGGGCGGTGCTAATGTAGAGGCATGCAGCTGGTATGGACATAGCTGACTGCCATGGGGTAGCATGTTGGTACAGGGCTGCCATGGAGACATAAGGGGGAATTGGTTTGTGGAAAGAACTGGCACAGGGAGCTGCTTTGGGGGCAGCTGCCATGTGAGTCTGGGGAAGAATGAGGGAAGCTGGTATGTGTGGATGGTATGCGTGGATGGTAACAAGGGGTTTGACATTGGTGCTTGGAAAGAGGGTTGGTTTTGGGGGTTTGAAGGAAATAGGAAGGTATTACAGCAGGAAGGATCTGCTAGGCATGGCGCACATGTGAAGAGCTGGAATGTGAGAGCATTTGGGGATATAAAGAAGGTGAGGCCTGTGGGAGATGGTAGCAGGAGAGAGATTGGATGATGGTGGTGGAAGTGCTAGAAAGAAAGGTAACAGAGAGCTGAAGATGGTACGTGGGAAGCTGGAATAATGGGTACTAGTGTATGTGCCCTGAGCTCTTGTGATAGGCTGCACTTTATATATATAAACAATAAATGCAGGAGTTTGGCAGCAAGACAAGTTGTATGTGGAAAGCTGGCATAGGTGGTATGGGCATAAGGGCAGCTGCTAAGGGAAGAGCTGGCAGGGGTGAGAGGAATTGGCAGGGTTATGGTAGAGCTGGCAGGCGATAGGAAGGAGTCATAGGGACTTGGCAATCATACAGGGAACTGGCATGAGGGAAACAGGATCTGGCAAGAACATGAAGTTGGGGGAGGTAAGAAAGTGGGTTCCATTTCAACCTTCGCCTTTCCTTTCAGGGAATTAAAAAACGGAAATTAAATCATTGGGGTCTTGGTTAAGGTTGTTTATTATTTCTCATCCATATAAAGGCTGTATTTTAAACCTAAGTTTTTGTAGACTATTGGAAATCCATGCAGGTTGATGCAGAAGGACTATTTAAAAATGAATGGATGCTTCTGGTTTGCAGCATACAGTACAGGAATGTGTAGTTAATGTAAAGGAGCTTGTGGGGTAAAGTGTGGAGGATAAAAATGGATTGTTGTGTAACTTTGTGGTGGGGAAGAAATGAATTATGTGGTCTCCCTAGTCCATTTTGTGTCATATTGGAATGCAGGGTTTAAAATGACACAGATTTGATGAGATTGAGGATGTCAGCACATATCTGTAGCCTGAAAACATGAGGTTGAGAGAGAGAATGCTGCTTTAATTTTCCTCCTATATACTATTTTACCATTGTAAAAAAAAGGGGGGGTGAGGTGGGGATTTTCTTCTAAAAAATTGATTGATGTCATGGTTTTCAGGGCAATTAAGTCCATCATTATATTGTGGGCTAATAATACCAGAAAGGAGTCTTGGCTACAGTCCTCTATGTAAACAGAGGAGCAGTGAAATATGGAAATGCAATAAATATTCATTGGCAAGAATGTTTTGTACTGGTTATTTTTTCTTCACTGCTTGATAATAAGCTTTCAGGTTTTAGCTTGTATTTTCATAGATTGAATTTCATCCAAAAGGAATTCAGTTGGTGCTGAATACTGTCAAATGTAGAAAAATGAGCAGGTTAAGTGAATTTTTCCCCAGACAAAGGCACATTGTGTTAACCAAAAAGAAACTCTATTTATGTTTTAATCAAAATATGATTTAAGATTAAGTAGTATGTTTATTCTCAGTGAAAAATTATGATGGAGGAAAGTAGAACATTTTTAAGGAATGTGGATGATGGAAACATGTTTAGGGAAATATTTTGCTGAACCTGATTGCATCCACTGCATTATTTCACGAAGTGTTAACTGTGAAGTGGTTGTTGATTAGAACACAAACTGAGTTGGTGAGTGATATAAAGGAAAAATGGAAATTAGTACTATGAGATCAAAATGATTTTTTTCTTTCTTACTGAACTGCACCTCTTTTGAATTTTAACTAGTTTTCTCTTGACCTTTACAGTTTAGTACATTAAATAAAACTGATATGTTTAATGCTTGTCCTTATTAAATATGTACAATTATTGAAAGTATTTAAATGAGTTAATTTTATTTTAAGCTAACGTGACAATGAGAGCTGATACTTATTGTCTCAAATGAAAGTCAGGTAATCAAGTTCCGTAGGAGTTTTTTCTTAACTTTTTTTCTAAGGTAAATTAAAATATTTAAATTCTCAGTTATATTCTGATTGGTTGATTTAATTGATTGCTTAAAATTCTAACTTTGGATTTTTCATCATAACAAAATGATATGGAATGTGCATGTATAATAATTTTAAATTTCAAATGTCTTATGTTTATTATTTTATATACTGGCATAAAGACAAGTCCTTTTTCTGTCTGTAAAATGTTGGATCCTTTTTGGTTGATTAAAATACTTGGTTATGCTTATAGAAAGGTTATGCTTATAGAAAGATTATGCTAAGTGGTAAATGAGACATTTTGAATATATTTTTCACCCTTTTCTGTTAAAGAACAAGCAGATTAGAAGCTAAACAGTTTAATGGGTTAGTTGTGAATTTGTTTGTAATGGATTGTTTACAGTGAAACATAAATGATACATGTGTGGAGCACAAAAATTATGATGTAAAATATCTATACATTGTTCTTCCCTAATGAAGCTGAATCTAATGCAACTGTTAATTTTTGTATGCAGCTGATGCTAAACTACCTGTCAAATTCAGTGATAATTGAACGTTTCAGTGGATGAACTACTCTTAATGAGGATTTTAAAGAAATAATTGAGTTTAAAGTTTAAACAATGTAATTCATATTCAAATAATGATTTCGTACAAATACCTGATATAGTATCATTTAATGAGTCAGGTGGTTTTTATGCAGTTTTCTGTTGTTTTGAAGAAAAATGTAAATCATCCATTAAGATATATTACCTCTCCCACCTTGTTTCTCGTATAGTATTTCTTGTTCATTTCCTTTGTTCTTTGACAATCTTATATTGCAGGTTGGACCTTTCTAGTCAGGCACACTGGTTCAGCAACCTCTGTGGTCTGGCATGATTCTAGTTAGCTGGATGTCCACTTATGGGTGTGGCCAAGGTTTTTTTGTAGTCCCATAAAGTTTGTTCCCAGCCACCAGTCTAGCTCTCAGTGTTTTGTGCTGTTCAGCTGTAATTTACTCATAAATGTCTTCTAAGAGCACAATAACCAGTGGAAGTGTTGGTAATGCTGCTAGACAATCCTGACCGCCAGTGATTTGGAAAATTCTCTGGTTCGTCACTGGTCAGATCTCGAGGGTGTTGGACTGGAGAAGTTCAACCCGTAGTAGAACTTCTCTCAAGCTGTTCTTGTACCCACATGAAAATTGTTTAAGGTCATGTAATGAAGGCTAAATTAAAACCTGTGATTCAAACAGACATTGTTCTCAATAGGTCTCTAAATATTGTTGTGAGTTTCAGAATCTCTGCACCTGTATTTTTTTCCCTGTTGGACCACCAAGGGCACCCATTTAAAGACTCCTAGTCATTGCCTCACTCCCTGATTGGGGTTTTTCCAGGCTGCAGAATTCTCTGACTACACTGTAATATCTCCAGTAAGCCAGACTGCTTGAACAGACCAGTTTCTGCATGTTGTTCTCTCTCTGCTGTCTGTGACTTTTATAGTTGCCTGCAGTTGCAAATTACCCTGCAGCTCTCTCAAAGCAAGCACACTTATTCTTCAGATGGGAGCATTATAGCAAAAACATATTACAAACAATAAAAAAAAAACTATCTTCATCTTTGTTTTTTTCAGGGAATAATAAATATTTTATTAATCCTGCCCTGAGATTAACAGATTTGCTTAATTTGTGAACTCTTTGAGACTCTGTAAATCATTGAGGCACTTTTTGGCACTCTTGTAAGATATCATAATTAGTCGTGTTTTTGTGACTGTAACTGTTGAATGAGAATCTTCTAAATGCCCTCCACTGTCATGTTATCCATGCATGTTACTAGGGATGTTAAATATCAGTTAATTGAATAATCGATTAACCTAAGAACATAAGAATTGCCATACTGAGTCAGACCAAAGATCTATCTAGCCCAATATCTTGTCTGCCTACAGTGGCCAATACCAGATGTCCCAGAGGGAGGGAACGTAACAGGTAATCCTTACGTGATCCCTCTCCTGTCACCCATTTACAGACAAACAGAGGCTACGGATACCATTCCTACCTATCCTGCTTAATAGCCATTGGTGGACCTAACCTTCATGAATTGATCTAGCTTTTTATTGAACCCTGTTAAAGTCCTAGTTTCCACCACCTCCTCTGGCAAGGAGTTCCACAGGTTGACTGTGTGCTGAGTGAAGAAAAACTTCCTTTTGTTTGTTTTAAACTGGCTGCCTATTAATTTCATTTGAATTCTTATGAATTCTTACCAGTTTCTCGACTATTCTGTAGTTCCTAGTGGTGGGGCTAGCAGCCAGAGTGCTCCGGCCCCCCTCCTGAGGAGCCTCTTGGCACTGCTGCCTCTTTGTCAGAGGCAGCAGTGCGGGGTGTCAGTTGGGAGCTGGTTCATGAGGGGAGCCAGTTTAAAAATGAGCTCCCATTGCGGACCGGTTGCCTGTCGCACCACGCTGCTGCCTCTGATACAGCAGCCCCTATGTAGGGGGGCAGGTCTAACCTCCTGGACCCGGTGTGAGCCGGAACTGAGCCAGGCTGCCTGTGCGCGTGGCTCCAAATACACTTTAAATGCAGAACCGCAGCGGGATTAGGTCCCAGACTTGGCGCAAGCTAGGACTGAGCCGTACTGCCTGCCTGACCAGGTTCTAATACAGTTTAAATGCAGAACCATAGCAGGGAACATTTCATCTCGGGAGGTATGCTATCTGCCAGGGGCCCATATCTGAGATGTTAGAGAGGCATTGTCGAGGATTATCCTGCCCTCTGACTACTACCCCATGCTACTCATCCATGTGGGCACAAATGATACTGCGCGGTGTGACACTGAGCGGATCAAGAGTGACTACAGGGCTCTGGGAGTATGGGTGAAGGAGTTTGGAGCAGGTGGTATTCTCCTCGATCCTTCCTGTCGAAGGTAGGGGCCCAGGCAGAGACATGTGCATCCTGGAGGTGAATGCCTGGCTGCGAAGATGGTGTTGCCAGGAGGGCTTTGGCTTCCTCAACCACGGGATGCTATTCCAGGAAGGACTGCTAGGAAGAGATGGTGTTCACCTTTCAAGGAGGGGGAAGACCCTTTTTGGACACAGACTGGCTAACCTAGTGAGGAGGGCTTTAAACTAGGTTCGACGGGGACAGGTGAGCAAAGCCCACAGTAAGTGGAGAACATGGAAACCTGGGAGATGGGTTGGAAATTGGAGGGAACATGGGCTATAATGGCAGAGAGAAAGGAGGGTCAGGGCAAAACTGGGAGGCAAGATCAAATCAGTATCTTAGATGCCTAGAAACAAATGCGAGAAGTATGGGTAATAAGCAGGAAGAATTGGAAGTGCTAATAAATAAGTACAATTATGACATTGTTGGCATCACAGAAACTTGGTGGGATAATACATGATAGGAATGTTTGTATGGAAGGGTACAGCTTGCTCAGGAAGGATAGACAGGGAAAAAAGAGAGAAGGTGTTGCCTTATATATTAAAAATGAACACACTTGGAGTGAGGTGGAGATGGGCATAGGTGACGGAAGTGTTGAAAGTCTCTGAGTTAGGCTAAAAGGGGTTAAAAACAAGGGTGATGTCATGCTAGGAGTCTACTACAGGCCACCTTGCCAGATGAAAGAAGTGGATGACGCTTTTTTTAAACAACTAACAATATCATCCAAAGCCCAAGATTTGGTGGTGATGGGGGACTTCAGCTATACAGATATATGTTGGGAAAATAACACAGCGGGGCACAGACTATCCAATAAGTTCTTGGACTTCACTGAAGACAACTTTTTATTTCAGAAGGTTGAAAAAGCTACCGGGGGGAAGCTGTTCTAGATTTGATCCTAACAAATAGGGAGGAACTGGTTGAGAATTTGAAAGTGGAAGGCAGCTTGGGTGAAAGTGATCATGAAATCACAGAGTTCACAATTCTAAGGAAGGGTAGAAGGGAGAACAGCAAAATAGAGACAACGGATTTCAGGAAGTTAGATGCTTGCAAGTCACCAGGGCCTGATGAAATGCATCCTAGAATACTCAAGGAGCTGATAGAGAAGGTATCTGAGCCTCTAGCTATCATCTTTGGAAAATCATGGGAGACAGGAGAGATTCCAGAAGACTGGAAAAGGGCAAATATAGTGCCCATTTATAAAAAGGGAAATAAGAACAACCCAGGAAATTACAGACCAGTTAGTTTAACTTCTGTACCAGAGAAGATAATGGAGCAAGTAATTAAGGAAATCATCTGTAAACACTTGGAAAGTGGCAAGGTGATAGGGAACAGCCAGCATGAATTTGTAAAGAACAATTCATGTCAAACCAATCTGATAGCTTTCTTTCATAGGATAATGAGTCTTGTGGATAAGGGAGAAGCAGTGGATGTGGTATACCTAGACTATATTAAGGCGTTTGATACGGTCTCGCATGATATTCTTATCAATAAACTAGGCAGATACAACTTAGATGGGGCTACTATAAGGTGGGTGTATAACTGGCTGGAAAACCATACTCAGAGAGTAGTTATTAATGGTTCACAATCCTACTGGAAAGGCATATCAAGTGGGGTTCCACAGAGGTCTGTTTTGGGACTGGTTCTGTTTGATATTTTCATCAACGATTTACATATTGGCATAGAAAGAACGCTTATTAAGTTTGCGGATGATACCAAGCTGGGAGGGGTTGCGACTGCTCTGGAGGATAGGGTCATAATTCAAAATGATCAGGACAAATTGGAGAAATGGTCTGAGGTAAACAGGATGAAGTTTAATAAAGACAAATGCAAAGTGCTCCACTTAGGAAGGAACAATCAGTTTCACACATACAGAATGGGAAGCAACTGTCTAGGAAGGAATACGGCAGAAAGAGATCTAGGGGTTATAGTGGACCACAAGCTGAATATGAGTCAGCAGTGTGATGCTGTTGCAAAAAAAGCAAACATGATTCTGGGATGCATTAACAGGTGTGTTGTGAGCAAGACACAAGGAGTCATTCTTCTGCTCTACTCTGCGCTGGTTAGGCTTCAGTTGGAGTACTGTGTCCAGTTCTGGGCACCACATTTCAAGAAAGATGTGGAGAAATTGGAGAGGGTCCAGAGAAGAGCAACGAGAATGATTAAAGGTCTAGAGTACATGACCTATGAAGGAAGGCTGAAAGAATTGGGTTTATTTAGTTTAGAAAAGAGAAGATTGAGGGGGGACATGATAGCAGTTTTCAAGTATCTAAAAAGAGTGTCATAAGGAGGAGGGAGAAAACTTGTTCATCTTGGCCTCTGAGGATAGAACAAGAAGCAATGGACTTAAACTGCAGCAAGGGAGGTTTTAGGTTGGACATTAGGAAAAAGTTCCTAACTGTCAGGGTAGTCAAACACTGGAATAAATTGCTCAGGGAGGTTGTTGAGATATTTAAGAGTAGGTTAGATAAATGTCTATCAGGGATGGTCTAGACAGTATTTGGTCCTGCCATGAGGGCAGGGGACTGGACTCAATGACCTCTCGAGGTTCTTTCCAGTCCTAGTATTCTATGATTCTATGATAGGTCCCGGACCCAGTGGAAGCCAGGACTGAACCAGGCTGCTGGCCAACCTTCCAAAAAAATTTACTGGCAAAGGTGGTGGTGGGAGGGGGGGGGGGAATGCGTGTAGTCTATTTAAGGATGTTAAAGTGTGGTTATTTGGCTTATCGTAGAATCAATACAATTGGTATCAACTATACCATTAGTTGATTAGTGCTGCTGTGCAGAGTGCAGCAGAGGTAGCTCCAGGAGCCACCTACACTGCTGCTGTACTACATTTAAAATGCAGCGGTGCAATGATCAGCGTGAGTCCAGCAGTTCTTGTTTGCGGAGGACAGGTCTGTCTGCCACAAATAGGGATTGGTGCCAGCTCCTGTTCCCCACCCTTGCTGCCTCTGATAGAGGTCGGGGGGGGGAGGGGGCGGGTGGGAGAGGCACAGAGAGCATGGGGTGAGCAGGGACTGCTTGAGTTTCCACTCACCCCGTATACCCTGTGGCACTTCTGTTTTTGAAATGTGCAAGAGCCCCAAAGGGTTACTAGCATTTCACCCTAATGAAATGTGGTGGGGTACTCCTCCCTACCTTGCTGCCTCTCTGATAAAAGCAACAAGGGGGAAGGGGAAGTGACTAGTCGAGTGGCTACTCAACTATTCAATAAGCATTTACTTATGAGATAGTTGGCTACTCACTAACATCCCTAAGTCTATAGCATTAACTGATAAGCTCTTACTTATTGGTTAATCGACTACACTATTACATCCCTACGTGTTACTATAGTATTAAGGTGATGGATGACTAATCAAATGTAAAGGAAATAGGGTGAAATGCCAGTGATAAAAGCTCTGTTCTGTTTGACTGAATTCAACATGAAGAAATTTTAAATCTAAAGAGGTAACACCATGAGCTATTTTATTTTTCTCCAGTACAACATCCAAATTCCTGGGTAGAGGAACTCTAGTATGTGTTGGACAGTCTGGTGAATCAGGGCTGTTTTAATTTGGAAGCAGAGTGAAAGGTTTCTTGCTGGTATTTTTCATGAATGTGATTGATTGATTAGATTCTGGTTTGGCTGCCTTTGTGATAGCAGTTTTATATTGTGGGCAGGATAGACGGATGGGAACAAATGTGGTGTCTTGTCGTGGTGAGTTTCAGCCCATTCTTTCTCACTGACTTTCTAGAAGATGCTGGGCTAACTTCAAGTTATATGAGCAATTGTTAGACCATTCTCAAGGAACTATGTATTTTATAAAGATAGACTAGCCTTTGTGAAGCAAAGTTAATAAAATGGTTGTGTCAAGGCAGCACTGGTATTATCTGGAGTGCTTGGCTCGTAAACAGTACCTCCTGCCTTCAGAGGCACAGCAGTGTGGGCATCGGAAAATTCAGTTACTAAATTCAGAAATGGAGCTTTTTATTCAAACCTGTTTAATTTTAATGAAAAATCTTATTTAATCAATTAACTGATTAAACATGATGTTTAACTGGTTAACTTCTTAAAGGGGAGCAGTGGGGTGCTGCTCCAGCCTGCCTCAGCCTGTTGTGCAATGCCGCAGGCAGGTAGGGAGCTGCTCCAGCCAGGCCTGCTGCATTGCAGGCAGGTACTGGAGCTGCTGCTCCTGGACTGGGCCCACTGCACCGCAGATGGGTGGGTGGCTGCTCTGACTGGGCCCACTGCAAACAGGCAGGGAGCTGCTCCAGCCTTGCCAAGCCACTAAATAACCAGTTACCGGTTAGCATCACCTGATGAGGGTGATACTTAACCAATTAACCACTGACATTCCTATTAAATAGGAAAATGAATAACAGTTTTTTTTATCCTATGTATTATTTATTTAGCTATTTTAGTGTCACTTCAGTTTTAGCTTCAGATTCTTGTACTAACATGTTGAAATGTAGAAATTAGGAAGGCTGAGGGAGAACTTGAGGTTTTGACAGCTGATTATAAAACAATTTTCAGAATGGAGAGTGGTAAATAGTAGCGCCCCAAGGGAGACCAGTCTTATTCAACATACATAAATGATCTTGAAAAGGGGGTAAACAGTGAGGTGGCAAAATTAGCATATGATACAAAACTACTCAAGAAAATTAAGTCCCAGGCAGACTATGAAGAGATACTAAAGTATCTTATATAACTAGGTGACTGTGCAACAAAATGGCAGATGAAATTCAATGTTGATCAATATACATACAATTATTGAGTCTAAATTAGCTGTTACCACTCGAGAGAGATCTTGGAGTCATTGTGAGAGTTCTTAGAAAACATCTACTCAAATGTGCTGCCAAAAAAACCCCCAAAAAACCCTGAATGTTGGGAATCATGAAAAGAGGGATGGATAATAAGACAGAGAATATCCATGATACACCCACATCTTGAATACTGCATGCAGATGTGGGTTGCCTAATATAAAAAAGGGTGTGTTGGAATTGGAAAAGGATCAGGAAAGCACAACAGATAGGGTTGAAGAATATGGAATGGCTACCATATGAGAAGAAATTAAAAAGACTGGGACTTTCAGCTTGGAAAAGAGATGACTATGGGAGAATATGATAAAAGTCTATGGTGTAAAAAAAGGAGATAAGGAAGTGTTGTTTACTCATAAACAAAAATTAGGGTTCACCAAATGAAATTAATATGTTGCAGGTTTAAAACAAAAGGAAGTATTTCTTCACATAATTCACATTCAACCTGTTGTGAAGGCCAAGACTATAACAGGATTCAAAAAAGAACTAGTAAAGTTCATGGAGGACAGGTCCGTCAATACCTATTAGCTAGGGTGGCAGTCCAAACGCTGAGAATGGGCAATGTGGGATGGATTATTTGATGATTTATCTGCTCTGTTCATTCCCTTTGGGGCACTTGACATTAGCCACTGTTGGCAGACAGGATACTGGTCCAGATGGACCTTTGGTCTGACCCAACATGGCTGTTCTTATGTTCTTAGTTTGATCATTTAGGAAGACAAGGTAATTGAGGTATGTTTGAAAGCCTATGTCAACAGAAGTTGGTTCAATGAAAGATATTACTTCACCTTTCTTGTTTCTCTAATATCCTGGAACTGATATGCCTACAACAACATAACAGGTTTGGACTTTTGACATTTGGAAAGACATGTGGAGTTCATGCTGGAGCAATTGTTGATCACACAGCAATGCAAATAACATCAGTTATCTGTCCTAGTGATGTCCAGCCCTACATTTAATGCTGCGTGCAACAGATAGTTTGGCTAAAATGGTTGGTTGCGAAATATCTATTGGTGTTAACATACTCTAGGTGGATATATTTGTTCATACTTCTCTTACAGTTGTTTAAGTTTGTTTATAGAGTTCAAGACAGCTGCAACTGAATCAAACAGCCCAGTTATTTTAAAATATGCTTATATTCTGCCTCCCCTTACATTATGTTTAAACATGTAGTTCAACCCTGATATTACTTGGCTCCCCAACTCTGCTTTGGGTGCAGTGACTGCATTACATCAGTTATTTGACTTACATTTGGAAGGTTTTCTTTGCAGTTGTACTGGTTAGAACATAACTAAAAATACTGCCACACAATTCTGTGATGGATTTTGTACAAGTGTGGAATATGTATTCACTGATCTTTTGGGTCCACGCTGATTCTTAATCTATTAGCTCTTTGATGCCATTCACCATCAGGAGGTGGTGGTGTACCTACAGATGTTTGCAAAGGTAGATGGAATTGCACAGAAGGTGGTTCCATATAAGAAGGGATTGAAAGGTTATCGCAGTGGTAAAAAAATATCCTGGGTACTTGGATATTTCTATTTTCCGTGGCTTTTATTTGTCAGGGATTTATAAATGTACCTTGCAGTTGTGGTTCCTACTCTGTGGGCTTATGTCTAGCTCCATGCTGTAGGTGTTGTGACCTGTCCAGTGAGATTGCAGCACTGTTCAGGTTTGGCCTGGCTGCCACTTCATAATTTTTTAACGCTGAGGATAATTACCCATTGGAGCAATTTATGAAGGGTTGTGGTGGATTCTCCATCTGGCAATGTTTCAATCACTATGAGATGTTTTTCTTAAAGATATTTTGGGGAAGTTGTATGGCCTGTATTATACTGAAGGTCAGATTTAAAGATCACAATGATTTCTTTCTGCGTTTGAGCACCACATGCTCAAATTTGGCCTGTCCAGCTCCTCATAATAGAGGGGAGCTGGGTCAAATCTGAGCAGTGCTGCAGTTCTTCATCAGGTTGCAATGCCTGGAATGGGGAGCTGGGCCCAGTCTTGCGGGATGGGAGTTGTCATTGGTGGTGGAGTGTGGTCTGTGCATGTTGTCTAGGCGTCACTCTCCATGAGTGGTAGGACCTGATGCCCTCAGAGTGTCTTGTACTTTAAACAGCACTCCCATTATTTTCACACTATTTCCTCCATACCCGTGTCTTTTACTAACTTTATGGTGAATGCTCTGATTTTTTTTAATTAAAAATGTGGCAATTTGTGGCCCTATATATTAAGGCAGTTACTCTGAGAGTTAGCGAGGTGGTGTAAGTTTCAATGCCTTTAATGTTTTGAATGTCTCCTTCAATTTTGTCCCCTTTCATTAGATTTATATACGGTAGTGTGGGCTCTTTGCCTTCCTAATACTTGGCCACAGTTAGGAGATGAAGGAAAGCTAGATTTTTGAAACTCATTCAAGATAAGTCTGATGTGCTGCTGGTTGGATAAGGAAAAAGGCGGAGTGAGATACTGTAGATATCATCCTTATTTGAGAGTATGTTTGCTAATGAGGCTCAGAACCTTAGGAGTTGTCAGTTATTGATGGATTCCCAGATAGCAGCTGTATCTAATGCTGCTTTGTTTGTTTGTTTTTTTATGTTTGTGAAGGGCTACATTAACTTTGCTGACAGTATCTTATGACTTCAAATATTACTACAACTTTGCTAGCACCTTCCATCCAAAGTTCTCAGAGAGTATCTCAGTGATCAAAAAATATCCTGGATGCTTTGATATTTGAATATTAATGAGTAAGCTTATACATGTGAGAAGGTGGTGGTATCTCAAATTTATAGATGGAGAAACTGAAGCACAGAAAGTTGAAAAGTGGCTTTCAGAAGTTACATAGGAAATTTGGGTTCAGGCCAGAAGAGACCATTAGATTTTGTCTGATCTCATTAATATTCTAGTATTAAATTTCACCCAGGTAACCCTCTATTGAGCCCAGTAACATTGGTTGAGGCATATCTTCCAGAAAAACATCCATTTGAAGACACCAAGAGATAGAAAATCCACTGATTCTGTTGGCAGCTTGTTCTAATGCCTAATTGCCCTTGCTGTTTTTTAAGTGCCTTATTTATTGTTTGAATTTGTCTGACTTCAGCTTCCAGCCATTGATTTTTATTATATCTTTCCCTGCTAGATTAAAGAGCCTTTTATTACCTTGTATTTTCTGCTTGGGAAGATATTAATACACTATGATCAAGTCACCTTTTACTCTTTGATGAGCTAAACAGACTAAGGTCTTAAATTTCTCACTATAAGGCATTTTTGTCCAGCCCTCAAAATAGTCCCTCATTCTGTAGGTCTGTCTTACATTCTTTGTTTCTGGATATATAACTTTGCATTTGGCTCTATTAAAACACATTTAGTTTGAATGGGCCAGTTTACCAAGGGATCTAGATAGTTCTATATGACTACTTTGCTGTCATTATTTAATACACAGCCAGTTTTTTGAGTCATCTGGAATTTAGCAGCAGTGACATTATACAGTATTTGGTTTCAAACCATTGAAGAAAATTTTGAAACGTCAGGCCTTGTACTCATCCCCTTAAAAACTATCACTTTCAGTGATGATTCCCCGTTGATAACTACTTTTTAAAATCTGTTAGTTAACCAATTCTCAATCGATGCAGTGTGGCTCTATTGATATTTTATAGTGCTGGGTTTTAATCATAATGTTGTGAGGTAGGTACTAAGTCAAATGCCTTATAAAAATCTGGTACCTTTATCAATAAAACATGTGATTTCATCAAAGAATAAAATCAGGTTTGTTTGGCAAGAGCTATTGTCCATAAAACCAAACTGATTGGTATTGGTATTCTTTGTTAATTGAAACCTGTATCAGCTTTTCCATTATTTTGCCCAGGATGGGTGTCAGGGATAAACAGCTTATAGTTACTGTGTCATCCCAATTGCCCTTTTTGAATATTGGCACAACATTAGCACTCTTCCAATCTTCTGGAATTTCCCCAGTATTCCACAATTATTAAAAATGAATGTCAGTGGGCTAGAGATCTCCTCAGACAGCTCCTCTAGGACTCTTGAGTGGAAGTTATCTGGGCCTGTTGATTTACAAATGCTTATGACTATAAATGTTGTTTCCCGATTTTCATTTTGTTTATATATTTCCTCCCAATCAATTTTGTTCATGCTTCTCATCCATTTTGGGATGTTAATTGCTCTTTTGAATGACCAAGTGTGTATGTGCATATGCATATTAATCTATATGGCTTGTTGGGGTTGTCCTCTATTTGCCCACATAGAATGTAGTTAAACCATAATCACTGGCCCCAAACAAACTGGCCCCAGAATTGATGATTAAAATAAAAATAATATTTTTATTTAAATAGTTTTTAATTTAAATTAATTTTTTCTTTTTAAAAATAAACCTGATTAAGTTGCATTTAAAATTATGGCAACCTGTCTTAAGGGTTAAGTTTTCAATAATCTATTAAATATTAAGTAAATTTGTGCTGCATCAATAAGTCCTCAAATTTTAAGGAATTGAAGGTGGCTACTTTTTAAAATATATAGAAAATCAAGGGGAAATTTTTTTAGTTTTTTATGTCAATTAAACCTTTATAATTGTCACAGTGCAATGTGCCATGTTAAGTAAGTATATTATTTTCTGTGTATGGAATGGAATGAATGTTGGGATTTACTTTTTTTGAAACGTGCAAATTTTTAGTTGTTGTGTAAAGGAACATTTGCCTAATTATATTTGGTTTCAGTTTATTAGCAGGGTCAGAGAATATTTTCATAATTTGGAATAGTTCTTTCAAAGTTGCAAAACTATCTAGGAGATGGAAAGCTCATTTCCTCTTCCAATATAGGAATAACAATGAGAGGCTGAGATCTACTAACTCTAAAAATCGTGAAGGACACCAGATTTTCAAAAGTAATTAGACATCTAAAGATAAGAGCCCAGTGGGACTTTAAAAACAACTAAGATGGTTAGGTATCTAACTCCTATTGAATGAGGCACTTCTCCAAATCCCGCTGGGATTAGAAAACTAAATACCTTTCAAAAGTTGGCCCATGATGACCAGAAATAATTATTAAATTATCTGACTACTGTTAACAGATTTATTCAATAAAGAACTATTATTTTAAAAGCAAAACATGTTTTGACAAGCTGACTTTGCTCATGTGTATCCAACACTTTTAAGGTAGCTTCATTTAACTAATAAAAGCAATTTTTATGTGGTTTTTTACATTTTAATTGAATTCCAATGTTGTTCCAAATAGGGCTATCCCTACCGAAGTGAGGGCTGTGGGGCAAATCACTTGTATGGGGCTCTGAACCGCCTTCATCAACCACAGACTTACTCATCCCCTATAATTAGGACCCAGCAATGGTCCTCTTTCCCAGTGCAGTTAATTCCTGACCCCTTAACTTCCATAATTCTCCATCCCCACACCTCCACTTCATACATCCCCCTACCAATGTATGCTGCCCAATACTGCTCCCTATCCAGGAGGTATTAACCCTGATTTGCCCCTTCCCCCACAAAGACTGATTACCTTCTTATCAAAGGTACCTGCCATTACCCAGGACACTCAAACTGTAGTACCCTCTAGCAGTTCCAAAACTCTTTTTTATCTAATGGTGTTATGATGTGATTGACTTATCCTGGCTGTGCATGTCCCAGGTGATGGCTCCTATTGTTTTAGTTTAATAATCTGAAAGAATCATATATGTTTCTTAGATTTATCCTGAATGAAAGACAGCTTTTATATTTGCTACTTTCAATAAGGTTTTACCAAATCCCTATCACAAAATCAGTCATAGAAGGGAGACTTCCAAGATGTTTCAGAATCTCATCCAGCTTTGCAAGTATGTCTCATGTTTTCTAAAGGGAGACAGAACCCTATCCTGTTTGGAGAATCCATATCTTAAAGCCACTTCAGTCCTTAGGACATTAGCTTGAGATCTGGGAGCTGGGTTAAATTCCTAGCACAGACTTCCTGTATGGAAGTCTCTCTCTACACTAAAAAGTTAGCTCAACCGAGCTATATTGTTTAGGGGTGTGATGGGATGTACCAACCCTGCACCAGACCAGTGAGGGTTAACCAGGACTTCCTGGCTGAGAGAGCCCTGCCTTCACAGCTCTGCTGGGCATGCTCCACCTGGAGGACTGATATAAAGGCAGGTGGAGCAGCTCAATCTGGCCTGACAGCTGCTGGGGAAGGAGCTGCTGCCAGAGCTCTGAAAGAACAGCTACAGATTGACCAAACCACAGAGGCCAGTCAGCAGGGAATGGCTGGAGAAGCTTCCAGTTTGGAGGAAACTGGCAAAGTCTCTCTTGGTGAGTCTGATAGGAAGTAGTCCAGGGTGAGGAGTTAACCTCCCGAGAGCTCAGCGTTTATTGGGCTGATTCCTCATTGAGCTAGTGGAGGGACACACCCACCAGTGACAGGGCCCTGAGCTGGAATCTGGTGGAATGTGTGGGCCTGGGTCTCCCTATCCCATTCCCATTAACCCCACAAGGGGGGAGCGCTACAAGTCTTGCTACTGTCTCTGGCTGCTAGGCCTCACTACCCTGAGAGTAGGCAGTGTTATTATTGACTCTGGTTGCTGGGCCTCACTACCCTGAGGGAAGAGAGAGAGAATGAACTCTGGCTGGAAAGTCTCACTGTCCTGAGGAAGGGAAGTGGGAACTGACTCTAGCCACTAGGCCTCACTGCCCTGAGGGGACTAGGTGCACCCACCCTGTGATAAGAGGTATGAAAAATCCATAAATGTTATGATGTGCTAGTCCCTAGTGTAGACAGCTTTCTTCCATTGAGCTAGTTATGGCCTCTTGGGGAGGTGGATTAATTAGAGAGAGAGGAGAATTCCGACCCCACTCCTGTCATGGTAGTGAGTGTTTTTGCTGACATGCAAATGCAGGTATAGTGCTTCTAGTGAAGATTTAGCTGTAGTTTCTTTTTGTCTCAGTTCCCCATCTGTGCAATGGCATTATTAGCGTTTTCTTCCCTGCGGAATATTCTGAGGGTAAATACATTAAAGACTGTGAAGCATTCAGGTACTAAGATGGAGACCATAGAAATACTTAAGATAGAACAAGATCATTGTTCTTCCATTTGTGACCTTTGGATTGGATACTCTTCAAATTCACACCGAATTTTCAGCCAATGCCAAAATGTATGATGCCCACCCAGTTAGAAAGCTCTCTTGTATGAAACGTGTAGCAACTACTTTGGGTTTCTGTTTGTTCCTGTGGACAATTCAAGATGTTTGATCTATAGAACTCCTGTTTTCAATTCTGTCTGCTTAGAAGAGTTCCTCTTTCCCCATGCTTCATGCTGACAGATGAGATTAGCTAGGATTTGCTTACGGACAGTCTATTTGGAAGGGCTTAGAAAGGATGTTCTCTCTTGGGGCATTTGACTCTGGAATTTTCTTTCCCCATTGATCAGACAGACCCAGAATTCACTGGCATTCTAAGCAAGCCTCAAGGCCTACCTGGTTACTTAGGCTTTTGCCTGAGGTGATGGCTTGAGGCGAGTTTAAGTATCTTTAATGGCTCCGGGTGTTTTCTTTGATTTTTTCTATAAGATTACATTTTTCTTATTTAGTTATTTTAATTTGTGTTGGTTTTTAATTCTCTGCCCTAGAGACTGAAATGGTTGTTGTGAAAATAACGTTTTCCAAGGCTTTTGGAACATACTTGTCTTTTGGCAGTGACAGAATGTAAAGAAATACAGGCTGTCTAAATCAGATGGACTCTCCCAACTTGTTCACTGTAGTTTTGCACTCTAGAAACTGAAAGGGGACCTTTTTGACCACAAAGCTCATAACTTGTTTCTATAAACGATTCTATGTTTTCTACTTGGTTTATTTTATTTTACCTTGATGTAGCTACAGATAGTTTCTGTATCTTAGAAAATTTCAAAATCCCCTCACTTTTGAATTAAAAAGGAACATTAACTTTTGCATGTGTGAGGTTCTCTGAATTGTTACACTTACTGGGCTTGTTCCACAAGAAAACTATTAGAAATCTTTGTCAAGCCCATTACTGTTACAGTGCTGTAAAGTATTCAAATGTAACAAATCAAATTTAAGAAGCATAAATATTTGCCATCAATCACAAGACACCTGTCATTAACACCCTTACATACCACAAATGATAAATACCTGCCCAGCTTCTGCTACTAATGTGATGCACTGCAGCTTAAAATGTGGGAGCCAGTTCCAAAGCAGAGTGCAGTCCACTGAGAATATCTTACCACTTACTCCCAAATTCAATGTGATGTGAACCCTCACTGGATTTCTTGATGACAAAGCCCCAGAAGGCCTTGGTGCACTCAGCCTAGAACAGGGCTACTCAACTTTGGAAGCCCTGGAGCCACAATGATACTCGCAGAACATGCTGAGGGCCACAACTTAACTGTGGCTGCATATACATGCAAATATATATGCAAATAGCTTTTCACACTGACAAGCATGAATACAAAGATTAAGGCAAGACTACACAACACGCAGGCCCCATTAAAGTCCGTTCTGCTCATATTAATAAAATACAGTATTTACCCGATTTCCACCCATATGACAGCAGTTTTAATGGGCAATGACAGTCCAGGAATTTAACTACTAAAACTCATCTCAATAGAAGACAATTATATTGACTACTTTTTTGGTTTGGCTCCCACCTGTGGGCCGTGTGTTGAGCACCACGTAAACCCAAACTGCACCGCGGGCCCCAAACAAATGGGCTGCGTGTTGAGTAGCCCTGGCCTAGTAATTTTGACCTTATTGAGTGTGGGTTTTTTGCAATCATTTTAGCTTATTTCCTTGTTACAGTAGATTTTTATTTTGAACAAAGTATCTGCACAAATTAGTTATACACAAATTTGATTGCACGTATTAGTGTATAACTAACATCTTTGGATAGCTGAGTATAAAAAAATTATATTTCTATGAAATTGGCATTTTAAATATGCACTTGAAATATAGATAAAGTGCTATCATGCCCTCACTGATTAGTATCTGAGTGCCTTGTAATTTTTAATGTGTTTATTATTACAGTGCTCTCAGGAGGTATGACAATGCTATTATCCCCTCTTTACAAATGGGGGAGTGAAGCAAAGTGATTTTTCTCAGGGTCACATGCAAAGTCTGTGGCAAAGTGAGGAATTGAGTTCAGGCTATAGAACCTGAAACACTGGACTGTTTTTCCTTTCATTACAAAAGGTATAACCCTCCCACCCTAAAGACACCCTCTGTTCTAGAATTTCTGTATTTAACAGTTTCTTCCTCAGGCATCATGCCATTGACTGTTTGTAGGGGAGTGGGCTGTGGGAAAGACAACTAGAGATTACATATAAAGGTTAATTCCCAGAATGAAATATTTGTACTTCTCATTAGGGATCAATCGTCTTTACAAGTCCTTTTTTGTTTTGTTTGATTTTGTTTTAAAAAGGAAAAGTGGGTAATAGGAGTATCCAAGTACTACTTAATGTCATTTGGGAGTATCCAGGCCCTAATCCCACTTTCTAAAAAGAGTCTCTTTAAATCAGAGCAATTTTTTAAAACAATGCTTCCTTCTAGAACAAGAAATGACCAATAATCTCCCAGAAATCTTGAACATTTTATATTTTAATTCAAATGGACTAAAGCAAAATTAAAAACAAAAATAGAGAGCAGCCATAGAGACAATGACCAATACCCCAATCTCCAAATCTCTATTGTTGGAATTCTGGTGAATAGAACTTCTAGAATCATATTTGTCCCCCTGTATTTAATCTATTTAAAATCACGCTTCTGTTTCATTACAAATAATACTTGAGCTTACTATTATGAGATTACAGAGAAAATACAGGTTGAATCTCTCTAGTCCAGCACCCTTTGGACACAACCAGTGCCGAACCAAAAATTTGCCAAAACACGGGAGGTCAATACAGTGCGCATAGGTCTCTTATTCTTTTTATCTCACTGAGGCGAATAAACGGAACAATGCTTGCAAAGTCACCTTGCCAAGTCTTGCCAGTTCTCTTCCTAACAAAGTGTTAGTGATATTGCAAAATTTTACTGTATTGATACAAGGAAATAAATAGATAAAGCATAAAAAACAAAATAAAGTACAAAAAGAAATAGTAATACAGGTAACTCTGTAATTGACTCATCTAAAATGATGCCTGAATTCTACTTCCAAAGTGATGTGACAATAACTGCTAACTCAAATGTAATTTGAGTTGCATCTGGGGTCTCTGCTGTAGGTATATCCAGGGTAGATGAAATGGAGGCAATAGGATTTCTGACTGTTAAGTGCTGTTCACTGCTCCTCTTTGTTGGCTTGTCTCATGTAGTTTGGTTTTGCTTTAATGAGTTTTTCTTGTGTCATGCAGAGAGACATGATCTTTTGTTCAGAAATGAAATGTCTTTGTTCCATTCCTTTTAAATTTGTTGCCAACTGAATGCATTTATCGATAGAAATTTTTTCCTCAACATCCTCTTCATCTTCATCGCAATCACTGAATTCTTTCTTATCTTTGTTTTTCCCCTGCTGTACCCTTTGCACAATGTCTTCATCTTTCATTTGATTATCAATTGGTGCATCTTTGTCAACCTCCAGCCAGTCTAGTAAATTTTCCTCTCCCAAATCCTTGGCTAGCTCAAGCATTCTAGTATGGGATATGCTGCTGGCATACTCCATTAACTCCCTAACAATTTTTTGGTTTTCAGACACTTCAAATCCAGTGAACTTGGGCTTGTCATTGATATCAGGACTGTCCTCAGACGTTAGGAATGGCCATCCATTCTTCAGAGTAGGTGGAGTTATTCTTTTCTAGGCTCTCGCTAGTGTCCAATCATTTCTTTGAGATTTAATTTTTTCCTAAATGTAGTCAAACTCTTCCCATCATTAAGCAATACTAGCAATTGATGCATAAATTGGACTGATACATACACCTCAGGTATCATAAGAGAAAGGTACCCTGATCACAAGGCTGTGAGGTACAGTTTTAGGGTGGATAAAGTCCCATTACATTATCTTTGACAAGCAGCTCTGCTTTAGGGTGGACAGAGCAATTGTTGAGAATCGGCACAATTTTGCATTTCAGATCCAGACTTACCAAAGTGCAATGGGCTCATTCCTCTGATACAAAATATTTCTCAGACCAATCAATACTTTCAAGTAGGAATAAGATCCTCCAGAAAAGGGCTTTATTCCGGAGGATCGGGCCAGTCTAGATGCTTTTTTCCGGCTTTTCCCCAAGCCGGAAAAAAAGCGGCGGACATGTTTATTTAAATCCGCGGGGGATATTTAAATCCCCCGCGGATTTCCCTATGCTAACTTACCTGATTTGCATCCCTTTTCCGTTTTTAGGGGCCAGTGTAGACGTAGCCCTTCAGACCAGATGGTGGCTCCTCTGCATTTGTTGCTAACTTATTTTAGGCATACAGCACCAATAGAGAGCAGTTCCATCAGCATTGTGTACCTGCTCTGGAGATAACCTCTCACTTGCAACTAACTGTGCAAATTCATCAATGTACTTAGTGACAGCTTCTATATCTGCACTTCTTTTTTCACTGCACATGTGATGTAGACGATTGCCATGCCTGTTTTTAAATTTCTCAAGCCATTCTTGTGAATAGTCACATGCATGCTGTATTGTTAAGTTCTTTGTGGAGTATTTTTGCTTGTGCCATTATCTTCTTGCCTGAAATGCTAACACCTTTGTTCCTTTGAAGCTTGAACCAATGCATCAGTGCACCAACTAAATTGCTGCCCCTATCAGTGTCTTATGAACACTCATACTTTTTTACTGTCTCTTTTGACAAAAATATAAGGATTTGATTCTTTTCTTTTCCTTCTACAAATCATATCTGTATATGATGCTACATTGTAAAACTCACACAGGTAGAGTTCCACCTTTTGCTGTATTGTATTGAAACATGCTTATGCTTAGCAGCATTACCGATCATAGCTTGCTGGTTGCTTAGAAAACATATTTAGGGATAAATTAGAACTCAGTAACAGCACCAAATGCTGAGAGCCAGGACTGGGGAAACTTTGCCAGACCACTTGCCCCCACCTACAATGGAAAAGTGGATGTCCAGCTGACTAAAATCATTCTGGACCATGGATATTACTGGACCAGTAAGTGCTTGTTTAGAGAGGTTCAACCTGTATTTCCCTTTTTTGCAGTTTTACTTTGTATAGGCAGTTTTGCTGTTTACTCGGATGAGTTTCCGAGATTATATGGATTTTTCACAAAGCAGCAAGAAAAATAAAGTAGTTTTAAAAAAAGCAAAGTGTGATTATTTAACCACTAACATTGGAAAGGGAAACTCTGGAACAGTGTACTAAGAATATAATAGTATAGTCGATTAACCGTTAAATAATAATAGCTTATAGGTTAATGCTATAGACTACATTCATTCTCCTTGCCTCCACCCCCAGTACATTTTTTAGCAGGCTGGCCAGCAGCCCAGCTCAGTTTTGGCTTGCACTGGGTCCAGGACCTACCTCCACAGTGGCTCTGCATTTAAAGTGTATTAGGAGGCAGGCAGGCAGGCAGCCCAGCTCAGTTCCGTCTTGTGCTGGGTCTGGGAGCTCAGACTGCCCCCCACCCCTGGACAGGAGCTGCTGCCACACCTTGCTGCTGCCTCTGTATCAGAGGCAGCAGTGTGGAGAGGCAGGCAGTTGATCCATGAGGGGAGCTGGTTTTTAAACTTGCTCCCCTCATGGACTAGCTCCCTCCTTGGCACCCTGTGCTGCTGCCTCTGATGGAGAGAGAGGCGGTAGCAGGGGGCTCCCCAGGAGTGGGGCTGGAGTGCACAGAATAGTCAACTAACCAATAAGAATTCATGAGGTTAATCAATTATTTAATTAACCAATATTTAACAGCCCTACAATGTACCTCAAACTCTTTCAAGTAATTTTTCTTAAACTGACCAAATTTCAAGTTGACTGTATTCCTTTAACTTGGCAAGAATTCGTGCTGAACTCAGTGTCCTGAAAGAAGTATTGTTTTCCAAAATCTCTGGTCCGACATTTAGCCAGTTGATGTATTGTAGCTTCAACCTTTGTGTCTTAAAAAAGCTTTCCTAATAGGTACCATTTATTGCTTTTTGGCCATGTATATCTAATAGAAATTAACACTTTATAGAATTTTTAATAGAATACCTCTCTTGATTTTTCTAATCGTTTCTAAAATGGGGGAAAGAAAAAGAACTCTTAAAAATCAGTTTTGCATAATCTAGGAATACAAACTCTAAAAGACCTTAATTCTAATCAGATGGTTATTGCCATGGTTTCTGTGCAGGCAGTGGCGACTGCTAAGAAGGGACACAAGGGGGCACCAGTCATGTGACTGTCCCTCTCATGACTCTTTCCGATGCCATCCCTACCTCTTCCTGCCCCACTCCCATGCTATCCCTTCCCCCAATCTCTATTTTGCCCCCTCCCTGCTTTTTCCCTACCCCTGCACCACCTCTGTTCTGCCCCATTCCACCTCTTCCCCTTGAGTGATGCAGCCTGAGACACTACTGGGGTTGCTCTCCCCCCCCACCCCCCACTCACTGGCACTGGCAGGAAGTGGAGCAACTCGGCCTTTGCTCTTTATGCTCCCCTGGCTCCCATCTGCATCACTGCATTTCCTGTTACTGGTAAATGTGGAAGGCAGTTCCATTTCTTCCCCTGACACCCATTCTCCAAGTGATGCGGCTAGGAGCTGGGGAAGCAAAGTGACTTGGGCTGGGTTGCTTAACTTCCCATCATGAGTGAGTGCGCCGGAAGACGAGGGGGACGTCCCGATCCCTGCAGACTGAGCCAGGCCACTGCTAGTTCTGTGGCCTGCATTGTTGGGGTAGGGCGTTGGGGAAAGGGGTGGAACCACCTGCTGTACTCACTGGCAGTGGGAAGCAGAGCAGCATGGCTGAGACCTGAATTGATCCACTTCCCACTGTGGCCAGTGAGTGTGGGGGAGGACCATCCCTACTGCCAGTGCCAGGCCCCTGCTAATCCTCAGGGCCCTCCGTTATCTGGTAAATGATAGTGGCAGTTGGACAGCTGCGGACCCCTTGCTCCTTCCTCCCATGACATTTTGGGGGGCATATTATCTTTCATCCCTTGTCCCCAGTCATTGCCTCTGTATGAAACAAAGTTGTTTGGGCACCTTTAATTTTGCATTTCCATACCTTAACATATTTGGATTTCTTTTGCGTTTAGCCTTAACTCTGAATTCCTTGCATTTATTATGCTTATTTTTGGAATAATTGCACCATTCCTATAATGAGTTTTATTATAAATTGATGATTATGTACTTTCAACCGTAACAGCATCTTAATGTTTTTGTCTTGGAATATATACTGAGGGTCGTGAATAATACCCAGTGCAATGTGTTGATATTTGATGAAATCCCTGGGTATTTGAGTTGACATGTGTAGAATTAATTGCCAAGAGAAGTGAGATAACAGAGACGCATACACTTTTGGATTGGAGAAATTGAGCTTTAACCGTGAATAACCTGACATTTTTGAAGGCTCTAATTCAGCTTGGTTCCTGTTAAGCTAACAACATTTTGTATGTAATGTATTTCTGCTTGTGACATCGTGGACTAGGCTCGATGTCCCCTACTGGAATCTGGAGGCCTTGCTGCACACTGCCCCAGGGAAAAGAGTAGAAAATAGGTCTTCCAAACAGACCAGAGTGGCTGTTTTTGTGGCAGCCAATCAGGGCCCAGCAGGCTGATATAAAAGGGCCTGGCAGTTCCTCACTGGAACTTGACCCAGTCAGATCTGGGGACTGACTGGGAGGACAGCAGCACCTTGGACAGCTCCGAGTGTGAGCTGAACTTCCGATCTGGTTGAGACCCGGGTCCAGTGACTGAGGACTAACCATAACCGACTTCAACACTTTACAGAACCCTGGACAGGGTATGATGAGAACTTGACCTCAAAGTCCTGAAAGAGAAGGCTGGATGGAGCAGTGCCTTGGGGAAATGGCCTAGGAAGCAGAGACAGTTAGCAGGCAACTGCTACTAACAGGGTCCCTGGACTGGGACCCAGATGAGTGGGTGGGCCTGGATCACCCCCAACCTCCAGCAGCTCCAGCAAGGAGGTAAGAAGCAGCCTGGTCCCAGGCAACCAACCAGAAAGCCATCTGGGAGACCTCCATTCCCAGAGACAGCCGGGTGGAGAAGTTGTAGACATGCCCTTGGCCACAAAGGGGTGCTCAGGAGCAGGAGAGTCCCTTCATACTGCTATATTTAAAGTGATAAATATAGGAAAAATAAACCTTGTGTTGAAGACTATTATGACACAAATAATTAGTATACATATGTTGTGGTGACTCTGCTTTTTTTCCCCCTGGACTCCTTTAGCATAACACAAAAGGAGTAATAAGATGGAGGTCTGTGCTACATTTTCCTACAAATTGCTGCCTCTGGTAAATGATAATGCAGTTTGAACCTCTTTGCAGCAGCGGATGAAACACTAGATACAATAAAGCTATTTATCTGATAAGAGTAGTGTAAATGGGATGTTTGTTTTAATAATGGTATAATTTGCAGGATTTAAACATTGTGATTTTATTTTCATGGAAATAGCTGTATGTATGTGGGCTTGCAATTCTCCTGTTGTTAATTTCTGTAATATACTGGTTGATATGTTTTTATCCTGGACAGCTCTGGACTAGCATGATCAATATGCTCGGATAATTTACCTGATGTACAAACCATTTTCCTTAGGTTTGGCCTGGTAGGTGGTTACTAAGTAACTAGTTAGATTGTGCATGAAAAATGCACAAAATTGAGACTAACCCCGTGATTAAGACTTAATAGCTCATTTTTGTGTGGATTGCAACTTTGAAATCATTGCCACTCAAAAAAATGTTTTCTTTTTTAAAAGCGATTGTTTCAGGAAATTCTGAATGTTGTTTTGTTTCAGCTTATCTACCACGGGCTTCATGTTCATTCTCTTTCTGTGTGTCTCATATATGTTACTTTGCTGTTAGCAGCCCTTTTAAAAATGTCTTAATGCACAAATGATGGCAGTAAACCATATCTGAAATGATGAAAGATTGTGACTAGAGATTCCTGGTGGTCTGAGCAGTGGCAGGGGATATGCAGTTCAGGAAAGAGTGGGCTGAAAAGGAAGGTTTCTGAGACGTGGGAGAGACTTCTGCTCTGCTCTTGCTAACTCCATGGTATTTCCTACACTGTTTCTTATATCTTGGGTCCCATTCCAACAGTTAGCACAGCCCATCTTCCCAGGCAATGCTAAACAATTTGGGAAACTAAAGATGAAGGAGTGCTTCTGATGCAGTGAAAGGACTGTGCAGCTAGTGCATTCCATGACTGGTGCAAATCTTTTCAAAGAGCCAGAGCCTGTAAAGGAAGAGAATTGGGCTGTGGTATATAGGTATGCTGAAATATGGTTAAAAATAAAAAACCTTTAAGGAGGTTGAAACTCAGGGCTGGTGATGCCTCATGCCTACCCTTAATACTGAGTTTTGCTGTCATTACACTTTTGAAAACCAGAAAATAGAATAAAGGTTCATTCCACCCTGGCAACTCAACCTTAGTCCTGCTCACTGGAGCTGGCAATGGCTCAGCAAGAGGGGATGCCATAAGTAGATATAAGGCAGTTCTAAGAGAATTTGCCATTATTATATTGTGTTCCAAAGATTTGAATTTTTTTATGCACATCAAGTATCTTCATGGTGTTTGGTGTTAGTTTTGTTGAGTGATAAACTGGATTAGATTGGCTAACTGTTACTGTGATATGAGAGCTGCAAGTTTATTTCAGGTCATGTATGCCTCATTTCAGTATTTAATTCTGTAGGATTTGCTAGTAGTGGCTCAGAGGTCATCTTGTCATGCGGATTGTCAGAATGAGGTAATGTATATGGCAGTGGTCTGTGGGGCTTAATGAGGGGTAAGTGAAGGCAGTGCCTTCACTGAAGGAACCTTCAGATAAAGGGTGAAAATATGGTAACTTTAGCAAGTCTGTATGATTCTTTGTGTAGTAGGCTCAGGTTTTGACTATAGGCCACATATAGGTACCTCCTAATTTCTATGTCTGACATAAACATGAATTTTACCTTAGCAAAAATAAAGCGTTAGATTTTGACTTACAATGGTCATGTGTTATATTCCCAGCATGTTCTGTAGCATTTGTGTCGGTTAGGGATGTTAAGAAGCATGTAATTCGTTAATCATGTTTCAACAACACATTTTTTGTTGACTATAGGGTTAATCGATAAGGGTTAACACTGCAAACACTGAGTCCCAGCTTGTGCTGGGTCCCAGCAACTACCCGTGCTGCAGCTCTGCACTAAGAGTATTTTAGGAGCCAGTGGGAAGGCAACTTGGCTCAGTCCTGGCTTGTGCCGGGTCCCAGGAGCTACACTTGCTGCGGCTCTGCAGGGAAAGTATTTTAGGAACTGATGGGCAGGCAGCCTGGTTCAGTCCCGGCTCACGCTGGGTCCCGGCAGTTATCCCTGCTGCATCTTTGCACGAGCCAGGACTGAGCCAAGCTGCTTGCCTGCTAGTTCCTAAAATATTTTCCTTGCAGAGCTGCAGCGGGGGTAGCTGCTGGGACCTGGTGCAAACATGGACTGAGCCAGGCTTCTGGCCAGCCTTCCAAAAAAATTTACTGGCAGAGCCGTAGAGTAGGGGTTGGTGACTGCGTGTAGATGGTAGAATTAATCGATAAGCATTTGCTTATTGGTTAATCATTTAACCGGCTACACTATTACATCCCTAGTGTAGGTAGAGTTCTCAGGTTTGGGTGTTGGTGAAAGAAGCCAGAATTAAAAGTTGTGTTTCAGGGATGGGAGGTGCTTTAACTTAGTATTTACTCATTTTCAGAACTTGTTTCCATTACCTTAAATTTTTATTTCCTGGTTATCATAGGTTTGGATATAGCTGAACTTGATGTTCTGGAAAGTCATGAGATACTGCTGGGCAACTTTAATTTTGCACTAGTGGAGTTTTGGGCCATCTTAGGGTTTTCTACACTGCCCATCTGTGTAGAATTTAAGAAGAATTAAGTCCCTCATAGACGTCACTAGTCTTCCCCATTTCTTTCTTCATTAGATGTATGTAGCTCCGTTTGGATTTATTGTGTGTATGCATGTGTACATGCATATATAAAAAAATTAACTGTGGAATAATTAAGGTTGCCATACAGTTGACACAGAAACAAGGAAATGAAAAGTCAAGCTACCTAAGAGAGCACACCCTCAATTTCTTCACCCATCGACACACACCTTATTGTTAACATACAATATGGTCTTCTCCCAAACTACTCTCTCCAAACACATCTGATTACTTCAAACATACCAAACTTAATAGAGTGTAAAAGGGGGATATATAGGAGGAAGGGAGGGGATCACTTTCTCTTGGTTTCACTAACTAAGAAAAGGGACAGATCCAGTACTCGAGTATGGCTAAAATATTGATCAGGGGCACCATGTTGTTCAGCATGTCCTGAGTCCACCAGGATAACCCACCTTGCAATAGACTGGTTAAACAAACATTGGGATGGTTCTTGAAGGCCAACAGATTGTCTCTGTTGGATCAAGGAAGGATAGACTTCCAAAGCTGAAGATCCTCTACTGGGTACTTCTTGCCACCAGCATCCTGCTGGACAAATTTAAGGTGGTTGGTTTGAGAACATCCTAGTTGCTACTTGAGATTAAAAGTGAAATCTTAAATCATCTAGCCGATCTGGGCTTTCATAGATCAAAAGCAACACTTTTTATTGAATCTGAGAAGTGCTCTAAGTAAGCACTCATCCTTGTTCTTTGTTATCCATAGTTTGGCCTTCAGGTGTCACAACTAGGGTTGTGTTGTGGTGAGAAGTTCATTCTCCTGTGCTATCCTTGCTTCCCATGAGATCACTCAGGAAAAGGCGGAGAGCCTGATTAGAATGGAGGGGGAAAGAGATGCGCAATTCCACCTGGGATAGGAACAGAGAAAGAAGAATATATAACCTCTGGATAAAGTTCTTTCCAGAATCTAGAACAGAGCCCAGGATTTCTAAATTTCATCATTCCTATCTATCTAGCTAGCTATCAAATAGCAGTGAAATTTGGCATCCATTTGTCCTTTAATAGCTAGTTGACACAGAGGATAACAGCTTATTATTGCTCTTAGTTACTGCTCTCCATTTGTTCAATTTAGAGATCTGTACTTGGGATCTGAAGGTTCAAATTCTGATGATAACCCAGAAGTGAGTAGTCCAGTGTCAGTATGGATTCACATAACAGAATTTTGGTTTTCTCATTAAAAAACCCAGAGATTTGGAGCAATCACATTTTTTAATTGCTCAGCTCCAGCTCTGCTCCAGCACCAATAGTGACTGCTACAGGTCTGCTCCGACTCTGCTCTGACTCATATTAATTTCTAACTAAATAAAAAAGTGCATACTGTAATTTTGAGAGAACATTATTTTTATTCAGTTTTAAAACAATTTAAATGTCATCAACAATGATACAAACTAGAATCATTCATAATTCAATCTATAAAAAATTATTGCAGCAATCAAGTCATCTTTCATAGCCTGCTACTGATCATTTAAAATTAACTTTAAAGCTGAAAACAGTCACTGTGCACTAGCTTGAGTTATTGGCATGCTTGAAGCAATTCTACAGGCAGCCTGAATGCGGTGTGGGTAGCTATGAATGGCCTCAAAAACAGATTTAACTTTTAGCCTACTAATAGACTCCATCGCCTCACAATCTTTCCGAAAGTTTCTCTTGAATGATGCTTCATTACAATATGAATTGCAGAAACTCGCCGGTGTCTGTTTTGTTTATCCAATTCTTTTTTGAAGTCGTCATCTTCTGAAGAATTGGTGCCTCAATTATCTCCATTTCCCTGTGATGGTTGAAGACGTCTCAGGGATGGACGCTTGAACAAGTTCAGAGTGGAGATGGAAGTTTAAGAACAGCCTGCTATTTCCGAAACCGCAAATTCGATTGTTGATGACTCCTTTTGTTGTGTTTCGTTTTCTTCAACCTCTTTTGCCGAGTTCAAATGTAGCACTAGATTTTGTTTTTCGAGTTGTTGAGCAATATCAAGGAACCCTTCCTTTGCTTTTGGTATTTCCTTTGAGGTAAGAAGAATCCAATACCATGGGTAAACATAAACTCCAGCAAGGAAATGAATATTGTCAAAAAGCTTCTCTTTGCGTTTCTGCATGGAGGATAGAATTCCTTCTGCAATTTGTCCACCATTTTCTTGCAAGAATTTTGACAGTTTTTGCCATTCCTTCATTAAAACTCCCAGGGTTACATCGACAGCTTGAAGATTCACAGTTGTTTGGTTTGGCTTTGCCAAGAGGTCTCACAGGTTCTTCACTTCGTCCCATTCAGCTTTTGTTAACTTGAGTTCTCTTGTTCCAGCAGCAGCCACTTGTTCATAGTAAGATTGAAAAATGAGAAGCTGATCAATCATCGCAAATGTTGAACCCCTGCGAGTCACAGTATCCAATGATTGAGTTACCCCATGTAGATCAAGCAGAACACTTCGAATACTTGGAGTTCGTAGTTTGACAATGACTTGTCGAATTTTTGCCAGAAATTTCTTCGCATGTTCTTTGTTCAGTCCATCCCAGATTGCCAACTTGAGGTGTGGTATTCATACTCTTATCGGTTGGACTTTTGAGTTGTCCTCATGAAGCCATGTTGGAAGTGTGAGGCTAGGGTCATTAACGCATTGCGCAGCAGCATCCATGTTGAGTTCGATTTCATCTATTCCTTTAGTTCCTTCATCAGGCAAAACAGCTTCAGTTCTGTCCACATCCCATTTCTCAGAGGTACAAATGGTTTCATTGTCCTTGCTGAAATTTTTGATGGCACACGTCATGTTTGTTGCATTGTCAACACAGATGCTCAGTACTTGCATTTCACTGATCCAAAATTTTTCTAAAATAGCTTTTACTTGACTTTTCACATAGGAAGAATTGTGATGCCTTTCAATGTCGATTATGTTCAAGGTTTTTACCACGGCTTTATCTTTTCCTTCTTCGTTGTACTGAGCATTGATTGCAAGGAAATTTCTGTTTCCACGGGTTGTTGCATCCATTTTCAGGTAGCACAATTTTTGCTTCAACGCTTTCTTGAGCTCTTCGCGACCAGACTCAGCTGTACTGACAACTAAATGATGAACCACATCATGCCCTGTCGAAACGTCAAGCTGCCGACCCATTTCACCTGCAATTTTTTGGAATCCTTTGTTCTTTAGCCTGAAGGTAGTGAGCGGTGTTGAACTCAAGCAAACCATTTCCATTAACCCTTCACGGAAAGTATTGGCATCCATGGTGACTGTAACCTTTGAGGACTTCAAATATGAGTCAAGTTTTGTTTGGTCAATTTTGGGTTTCTTTTCAGATGAAGCTCCGCAAAAAATCTTTTCTCCAGGAGTTTTCAAAAAGCCAGATGAACGTCATTTAGCCGCGTCAGCTTTCTGTTTTGCCTCATCTTCGTGGTCCTTTTTTGTAACCAGAACTGCATAGTTTTCAGGATGGTTATGTTTTACATGCCGCCAAAGGTTGAAACCTTTCACAGCACTTGCTTCACTTGTCTTGAAGCTACATGGTTTGAGCTCGCCATTCACTTCCTTTTCCACCTTGCATGTTGCCGATTTCTTCTTTGCTTTTCCCAAAAGCCCAAATTTAGGCTTTTCAAATTCAAAAATAAAGACGTTATTGAGATCCTTTTCCGTAAATTGGCTATCAATCATGAGGGGCAAATTTGATTGTTGTTGTTGTTGAAGCCATGGCCAAATCTTCTCGTGCTGCTACTTTATCTAAATGTTTCTTGTTATGATCTTCGAAAAGCAATGAACAAAAGCATTACATTTTTTAATAATGTACCTGCTTGTGATAACTCAACCACTTAAGGTACTTCGAATTTATTTTGGATTTTCTGGACAAAAATGATCGCATTTTCTTTTTACACAAAGTTATTATTAAAGTATATTTTAATATTTTTAAATGTTTCTTGTAGTTTTAATGAAGAAAAGTATTTTTAATATACATAATTAATATAAATTTTTATTTATATATTGCCAGTTAGTTTTTCTTATGAAATTTTGCAGTAAAAATATTTGAACTATTTTCCAAGTTTTAAATTAGTATCTCAAAAATGCTTTAATATAGATATAACAATGAAATTTGGTATGTGCCGTAGCATTAGTACATGCTATCGCTGTTCTACAACATTAATTGTTGGGAAATAACGAGGCTACATGTTACAAGGTTGAAAATAAACATATGCTAATCTAATTATCTAACTAATCTACGCGAGTACATACTCGCCTAACCTTGGCACAAGGGTGGGAGCAGTCTGCAGAGTTGCCGGATGTCTGATAATTATCTGATTATTTAATAAAACACATCTCCAAAAAACTTTGTAATTTTGTATCTGTACATGAAATCTTGATTTTGGCCGAAGTGAGAATAAATGTGACATATTACGTACAGTGGTAAAGTAGATGTTAATATCAATTGTTATAAAATCCTAAACTTTTTGGCACCTTTAGGACTTTCTTGCTAAAATATCATTCATTTTGGATTGAAAATGGAAAAAAAAAGTCTGGAGCAGTGGAGCAGTCATGATTTTCTGTGTTTCGGCTCCGCTCCAGCTCTGGGCAAAAACCTGCAGCTCCGTTGCTCTGTGCTCCAGCTCCAGGCTCTGCTCCAAAGCCCTGAAAAAAACACTCAGGCAATTGTATGCAAAAAGTAGGTTTTACAGAGGGGTTTCCTGGTTTATCAAAGGTGTATCTACTTACAGTAAGATTGAGATAGTAGGAGGCAGACCTGTTGAAACTCTCTAGGGTAAATATAAATGGGGTAAAAAATAAGAGTGATGTCATAGTAGGAGTTAACTGTAGACCACTTACCCAGGAAGAAGAGGTGGGTGAAGCTTTTTTTAAACATCTAACAAAATCACCAAAGCACAGCCCTTTGTGGTGACGGAGATGTTAACTGCCCAAACATCTGTCGGGAAAATGCCACAAGACACAGATTACTGAAGACAACTTTTTATTACAGAAGAGGAGAAAATGATAATGGGAGAAGCTATTCTCTATTTGATTCTGAGAAATAGGGAGGAATTCAGAAATTGAAGGTGGAATACAGCTTGAGTGAAATTGATAATGCAGTGATGGGATTCATGATTCTGTGGGATGGTAGGAGGGAAAACAGTAGAATAAAGACAATGTATTTGAAAGCCAATTTAGCAGATTCAAAGAATTAATAGGTAGAGGCCTGCAAATCTCAATTATCCACTTCATATCTGTGGACCATTTTTGTGGATTGTAGATCAGATGTAGATACAAAATCTGTATTCATGCAGGGCTCTATTAGTAGATAAGAGAGAGTAAGAGACCACACTGGCTTAACCAATGACCCGAAACTCAAAAAAGTCATACAAAAAGTGGGAAATAGGTCAGATTACAAAGGATGTATATTTAAAAAAAACCCGACATGAAGGGACAAAATTAGAAAGGTCAAGCACAAAATGAGATTGAATTAGCTAAGGACATAAAGGATAATAAAAAAAAACATTTTACAAAGACATGAGAAGCAAGGGTAAGACCAAGGACAGAGTAGGCTCATTACTGAATGAGAGAGAGACAATATAAGAAAATGCAGTAATGTCTGAAGTGTTAAATGCCTTGTTTATTGCAATTTTCACGAAAAAGGTTAGCAGTGATCAGATGACTAACATGTGAATATCAGTGTAAAAATGGTAGATTTTAGGCTAAAATAGGGAAAGAACAAAGCTTTCAAGTCATCAGAGTCTAACATAATGCATCCTAAAATTCTTAGGGAACTGGAGAGATTTATGAGCCATTAGCAATTATTTTTGAGAACTTGTGGAGGACAGGAGAGATCCTGAAGGACTGGAAATGGGCAAATATAGTATCTATCTGTAAAAAGGGAAATAAGAACAATGCAGGCAACTGAAAGCCAGTCAGTATAAATTTGTTTGGTACTTGGAAAGATAATGGAGCAAATAATCAGTCTGTCTATAAGTGCCTAGAAGATAATACAATCAGTAACAATCAATAGGGATTTTTCAAGAACAAATCATGTCAAGCCAATGTAATATCTTTATATTTTATATCTTGGCTTCTGATATCCTCCATGTGATCTTCTCAAACTACAGAAATATAGCATAGGCAAGTCTAGTATAACTTAACTAGTTGGAGAACCGTACTCAGAGAGGTTCTATCAGTGGTTCATGATCAAGCTGCAAGGGCATATCAAGTGGGGTCCCACAAGGATCTCTCCTGGATTTATTTTTATTCATATTATCAAAATAGTTGGATAATGGTATAGAGCGTACACTTATAAAGTTTGCAGCTAGGAGGGTTGCAGGTGCTTTAGGGGACAGGATTAGAATTCAAAACTATCTTGACAAACTGGAAAAATTATATGAAAAATATGATGAATTCAAAAAGGACAAATACTGCACTTAAGAAAAACAATCTTTTGCACAAATACAAAATAGGAAATGACTACCCAGGAAGGGGTGTTTCAGGAGACCATCTGGGATTTATACGGGATCATTATGAGTGAACGAAGTAATACTGGTGCCAAAAAAAAAAGAAGAGAATAATTGTTCTTCTTAACCACTGAGGATAGGACAAGAGGTGATGGGCTTAAATTGCAGCAAGGGCAGTTTAGGTTGGACATTAGGAAAAACTCCCTAACTGGCAGGGTGGTTAAGCAGTGAAATAAACTGCCCCGGGTGGTTTTGGGAATCTCCATTGTAAGAAGTGTCTAAGAACAGATTAGACAAACACCTGTCAGGAATGGTATACATAATATTTAGTCTTGCCTCAGTGGAGGGAACAGGACTAGATGATCTATTAAGATCCCTTCCAATCCTAAACATTTCTATGATTCTGTTTACTTATATCTCCATTCAGTATGTGGCCCAGGACTTATTTACTACATACCAAACCCTGAAAAGAATACAAAACCTTTAATCTCCTCTTCAGCATTTCTGTGGCGCTGTCAAAATGGTATCTGACTGCTTCAGCAGTGTAAATGAGTTTATCCTCACAGTAGACCTATTAACTGAGCTGTTAGTGGTATCCCTGTTTTATGGATTGAGAACTGAAGCCTAGAGGTACAAGTACAAAATTGTCTCAAATGTACCCACTAATTTTGGGTACTGAACATGAAACAGCCAAACCCTGAGTTTTCAGGGTATCTTCGCTACCAGATTTGCTTTAAATACATTTAAGATGGATATCTGTACCAAAAGGTGTACAAGTTCATTTTTTAGGTTCGGGGAATTTGGGACAGAAGTATTTCATACTCTTCTAATGGAATTGTCAATCCCAGTACTTAACTTACTCAGTTCTGCTGAATCATGTAAAGAATATCATCCGAGTGCTGTGGGTTGCTACTGTAGTTTTGCACTTCACCCTCTTTATGACTTTGTCCTTGACAGCCATGTCTATGTGCTACTGAGATGTTACGTGGTCAGTATCTATAATGGGCTTTCATTTAGCCTCAAGTCAAAATACTGTAGTTGAGTATAATACAACATTATGATGAGGGCATTTTTGCGTGTGGCTGTTCTGTATTAATTATCCATCTTTCTGAACTTGCCTGTGCATAGCCATGTGGAGCTCTTGGAGTAGTTATCACATGCTTGTTAGTACTTAGTCTTGTGAAGTTATTTCTTGCATCTAAGAAAAAACTGTGATGGTTAGCTTGCTTCTTCTTTTAACTTGATTAGTAAACAGAATTTGTCCTTTATTTAACGTCTGTCTGGAAATAGAATGTCTGCTCTTGCTTGTTCTGAAAATTGGATGGGTCTATATACAGTGATGCTGGGTAAAGGTTCACAAAGAAATGTCCTTCTTATTGTGAAAACCTTCCTTTGGGTTGACCATATATAACAGAAATATCCGGGTAGTTGCAAATATGACTTCATATGGCAAAACCCAGTAATGGATAGATTGTCTCTTGTAAATATTTCTTTTTTCTTCATAGTACGGGAGAAAACAATGCATCACTGATAAGAGAAACAAGAAAAAATTACAAACTCTGAAAGAAGCTAGGTTTAAGCTAGGAATGTTTAAATGCATTTATTTTGGTAAATGTGTAACTGCTGATACCGACTCCTGCAGAGATGCATGATCCCTGTGCTGCTGCCTCTGTATCAGAGGCAGCAGTGTGGTGTTTATGTGGGGGGACTACTTGTAACCTTGTACACTATTGTGTACCTACTTTAAGCGATATCCTGTTTCCTGCTAATTTTTGTTCATATGACCTCTTGCTATCAGAGCCTGTAAACCATATGGTATTACATCAGATACGATAGGTATGAAATATTGTCTCATTTTATTAGTGTTATTCTAGCTTATTAAAGTAATGATAATGTTCTGCAGCTGTTTCTAAAAACTAGATGAAGTGGACTAATCAAAATGTGTTTATTTAATGACAACAGACTGTAATTTAAAAAAATGTTCCTATCAAGTCCGAGTTTAAATTTGCGCTGTATGCAATTTTTAAAAAACTGGTAACACCCAAGTGAAAATTGTTGTCACTTTTTAACCATGCTATCTTACTCTGAGTGTTAGTTTTGTATTTTAATATTTTATAAGCCAGATAACTATTGAATACTACAAAGAAATATAAATCCCTTGAAAGAAGTTAAATTACAAAGAATCCTTCTACTGTTGAGTTAATTGCATACATGTTTGAGTTTTTCTAAAATAAATGATCTGTTCAACTGTTTCAGACACTGCTTGAGTCTTGCACACCTGTGTCTAGCTTGCAGAGGATTTTCCTCATTAATTAAAAAGCTCCTCTCTTGTGTTATTACTTAATTGGATGCCACAGACATTTGGTGAAACAATGAAACACTCTTAATTGCATACAAACCTCTTTAATGAATGATACTGTATGTGGTGGTGGCTCTGTAGCTGGTTAGTGTCTAATAGCTGTGTTGGTCAATGAGTAAATGCAAGCCTACTTAATTCAGTACACAGTTGATTCAGTATCTTTTTCTTAGAAGTCAATTTGTCCTATTTGTCAGCTTAATTTTTTTTTTACATATCCAAACTCAACAGGGTACAACTTAGAAAATCTAAGCAAGTTTAATGTTTGCTTAGTAGACGTATTGCTTAAAAGGGATATACATTTTTCCATAATTCCAAACATATCATTCTAATTGTAAATTAGTGCATGGTATTTTCTCCCATATGTACAAGGTTTGAAAATTTTCCTGGATATTTACTAGCTAGAGGTTGACGAGAGATTGAAGAGAGGGTTGCCCATGAGCTTCAGAGGTGCTCTAGTGAGTAGATCAGTTTTTGTGGCTATATTTATGGCAGTCTGTGGCTAGTCAGTGACTGAAAAGGTGAAGTTCTCTTGGTGCCAACTCCATGGGACTGAAGTACCCATGGAAAAAATTAGTGTGTGCTTAGCACCCATCAGCAGGCACACAAGAAGCTCTGAGGAAGGGGAAGAGCGGGGATGGGACATGCTCGGGGAGGGGCAGAAAGAGGCAGGGCTGGGATGGGGTCTTGGGGATATAGGTGCCCTGGGTTAGGAAGAGACGGGGCAGAGGTGGGGACTTGGGTGAATGTGTTGGGTGGGAGCAGGGCTGTGAACAGTCTCTGGGCCTGGAGGAAATTGGTGTTTATATCCTCTGTTTTCCTCTGACAGCTAGAAGGGAGAAGAAACTTCTTGACTTGTCAAGGTGCTTATGTCTCCACTACTCCTAGCAGCTTTTTGTTTTATGGTGGGGAAAGGTTCTCCCCATTTTTTCATTCCCATGGTGGTCTCTGCTTCCCATACTTTTTCCATTGTGCATAATTCATGTCAATGTCACTGCTTCCCACAGAGTTCTGCATAGCTCCAGTGGAACTGACAGCTGTGTTTATTTTGCTCAGTTACCTTGGTACACAGTAGCAGCAGCAGCAGCAGAAACGATGAAACTGCCTGCAGGTTTGGAAAGACAGAGCAGCCTCTATTTTCACATTTGGAGGGTTTTATTCACAGCCTTAGCAGTTAGAAACATCTTTTCCCCTTCCCTCAAGTGAAAGCTTAAATTTTGCAGAAATTGCTACGTTAGACACCCTGCCCCTTATGTTTCTAGGACAGCGGTTCTCAAACTTTTGGCCCATGGTCCACACCGCTTAATGTAGACACTTCTATGGACCATCAGCCAATCACCCTTCATGACAAAATGGGCGCAGGAGGGGATAGGATCTGACTAGAAGGTAGGGTGAAGGATCAGCTTAGAGGAGGTCTGGGTGGGTGTTAAGGTGCAAGAGCAGTCTGGAGATGGGAGGATTGGGGGGGGGCAGGGAATCGATGGCAGGGGTGTGTATAAGGGGGATGGAGGTGCAGGCTCTGGCCACCAGAGGGATAGGGGGTGCTTACCTCACTTCATGCCTTCCGCTGCTCCCAAGCACTTCCCCCACTGGTCGCATTGGCCAGTTCTGTTTCTGGCCAATGGGAGCACCAGGGAAAGCCTCCAGGCCAGAGGTTTCCTGTGCTGTCATTCCCCCAGCCAGGGGGAGGAGGAATGGCAGCATACAGAGCCACTTCCTTTCCCTGCAAGCTGGACCTGGCCACAGAAACTTGCCCTAACCCTCCCCTCCACAATGGGAAGCCAGTGCTGGTGCTCCAAGCTCGTGGCAGGACGGCTGTAGGGGCAGCCCAAGCCCTGAGCCTGTAGCCCACCAGCAAGTGGTCCGCAGACCACATTTTGAGAACCACTGTTCTAGGACAAACTGATTACTAGCTACAGGTTGAAACTCCCAAATCCAGGACTCTCTGGTCCAGCAACATTGGTGGTTTGGCAGGATCACGGATGATGTTTGACCAAAGAGCCCCAGAGGCCAAGAGCAGGAGTTAGCCAGAATCCCATAGCAGAGGAGGCAATGCCTGGGAATGGCGGGAAGCGCAGAGTCATGTATGCCACCAGGAGTGGGGCAGCAGGTAAGCACCCTACCCCTTTCCTCCTCATGTCTAGAACCTGCAGCACCCTCACTGGCCCAGAAAAATCTTTAATCCTCACCATACCCTGTTTCCCAGTGTTGCCGGATTAGAGAGGTTCGAGTGTAATTGGTTCTTGCTTTGTTTACCCTGTTCTGCTGAAATTATTTCAGCAGAAGTCTATCCACAGCATTCAAAGTGGGAATTTAAACGAAGCCATTGGCTGATAACATAATATACCTTATGTAAAAGCCTCAACTTCACAGAGCAATTAAGTCTATTCACAAGGTAAATGATAGGGATGTAAAATTTTGATTAGTCGATAAGGGCGCCTCCGCTGTCCTAGGGTCACGGTGCTGCTGCTTTGAAGCACCCCCTCCTCTTTTCCCCTTCACTTGCTGCCTCTTTCTGAATGAAGCAGCAAAAGGGCAGGGAAGCGACTAGTCAACTAGTGTGTCGACTGTCCGATAAGCATTTGCTTATCGAGTAGTCGACTAGTCATTCACATCCCTAGTAAATGATAGCCTCTGACTCTTCATAGTCATTTATGCCCTCCTGCAAAATGAGATCTGTTTTAAAGAAACTATTAAGCCAATACAAAGAATGCTAGTTCATTCTTTCTTTATATCTTTTGCATATAAATTCAATTTGGGGTAAAGGGTAGTCTGAGTATGGAATAATAGATAAGTGTTCTCCTGCAATGCACTTTATTTTCTTAAGTTACTACTATATATACTTTTATGTCTGCAGGTAGGAAATCACCTTGGTCTGAGCAAACACTTGTCATGTTTAGCATTTTGCCATTACAAAATTATCTGTTATGAGTTTTGCTATAGTCTTACATCTTATATCACAAAGGGTGGTACTCATAGGAAAATCCTGCCAAGGATATTGCTTCTGGCTAAATTCAATATTAACAAAGAGGACAAGGACAAATACAGTCACCTGTTTAGCTCAGTTTTCATAACAATTATAAAAGCTAGAGATGGAAAAGCCAAATTAGATCATCTTGCACTCCTTCCACCTTGCCAGTTTAGGATTGTTCCACATAGCAGCCTTGCAGAATTCTGCTTGTCCAACCACTGTGAGGAAAAACGAGTCTGGTTTTTTTTGTTTTGTTTTGTTTCAGTTCTTGTGGATAAAGACAGGTGACAGTCTAGGTTGGCTGGTAAAATTTCTTGTCAAATTGCTTTATTTTGTTTCACTTTTTCTGTTTGGAATGTTTCCATTACTTTTCTTAGGAATGGTGATCTTACCATTAGGAATGTTTCTTACTGTTCACCAGCATTGTTAATTTTCATCCATCATGCCCATCTACATACAGACATCACCTACAGCAGGAGTTGAAGTGGGCTGTGCCCACAAAAACTCATGATACCATCTACATGTTTTATTAGTCTATAAAGTGCTACCAGACCAATTATTGTTTTTTTTAGTTATTCAGACATTAAACGTGGGATATTCTGCCTTATACATTGGCAAATGTTTATGTAAATCTTAAGATTCAGATAACTTGAATCCCCTTTAAAGACAACTCGTGTCCTTGTCTCCTATCAGGAAGGCTACAAAAGGTATTGTACTTTGTAAAAATAACTAAAAAATGGAAAAGGAACCAGAATAATTGGAGATTGGTTCTTAAGCATGGTTACCTCAGGGTTTGAGAGAAAGAGAGAGCAGCATCGACATGCTGCTCTCTATCCCAGACCCTGAGGTAATGTTTAACTCAATACATTTATTTAAATACAATTCAAATCAAGATATTTTTCATGCCTATGCTGGTGGTCATGAAGAAAGATGCTAAGATGTAACAGCACCCAGATCAGCCTTCTGATTAAGGAGAATGTTTCTGTAACCCACTCTTATAGCTGAAGGAGCAGTATGTAAAATCCTAAATGGGAGTATTAACTGGAATGAATTCATATATCACATGTATATCTACTGCTTATTAGAGATGTGAATGTGTATCCAGGTACACAGTTATCTAATGAGCCTAGATTCATAGGTTAACCCTCACAATTACATGTAGCCTCCTCCCCCCGCGTTACTGCCTCCCACAGAAACAGCAGCATGGAGTGGGAGGGGAGAAGGCAGGAGCCGGTGCTCCTGCTTGTAAATGTGTAACTACTGAAAACTTTGGCGGTTACATGTTCACAAAACTAAAGCATTTTAACATCTCTACTGCTTATCTTCCATTGATTAAAATGGCCAGTATTCCCAGATTCTTCTCATTTATTCACTGCAGTGTATGTTCTCTGATGGAGAATATCATCTTAATTTCCACACAAGTCTGGACTGTTGCTATGTAATTGCTTTTTGAAAAATTAATCAAAACTTTGCTCCATCTTTGGAAAACATGGAAGCTCCATTGATTATCACATGAAACTAGACTACTGCAACAGTAGAAAGTAAACTGTAATGAATGATTCTACACTTACAGGACAATGGGCTATGTGACTGCTAGATCTCAATTTCCTAAACTTGTATGATTCTGCCATTATAAGGTATTGTAAGGTGTTATGCATAACGTTTTCAAAGGAGACCAAGGAGTTGGATATGGGCCACAGGGAAGCAGTGTAGGGGCAGTGGAGGTGCCTTGGGGAGATAGGGAGGGGAACCAGCCGGCGAAAGCAGGGCTGGCCAGGGGAGATTGCAGGGGTGGGAACCAGCTGGCGGGGGCAGTGAAGCTGGCTGGGGGTGGGGGTGGGGGTGCAGTGGGGCTGGCCAGGGAAGATCACGTGGGTGGGGGGAGAACCGGCTGGCAGAAGCAGGGCTGGCTGGGGGGGGGGGGCAGGAGGGAGCAGTGGGGCTGGGCCAGGAGAGATTGCGGGGGGGTTGGGGGGGAGAACAGCTCACGGGGGCAGCAGGACTTGCCAGGAGAGATTGGGAGAGAATTGGCTGGCGGGGACAGCTGGGCTGGGGGCAGGGAAGGGGGAGGGAGAATCGGTGAGCGGGACAGTTCAGGGCGAACACAGATCCTAAATAAAAATTTAAAAGCAGTGCCTTTTAAATATCCCCACTGCTGACAGTGAGGTTTAAAGGCACTACAGTGTGTCAGAATGGAGAGAACCTGGTGCATTCACCATCCGGAATGAGAATATGGATAAAAAATTGCAAAGATGGTGTCAGCTTTCTGAAAATAAATGAGCCCCTTTTCAATACATGATGTGGTGGTGCAGCATTTTCTTGGATTACAGTCCATTTTTCCAATCCATATTCCCTTAACTTGTTGGTACTCAATGATTTGGCTTTCCACTAATGCTTATTCAAGCAGAGGGACTTTGCAATACTTTGTCCTGTTTGTTTTTCAGAAAGAAATATTGTAGTATGGCCTACTGCAATGTGCAGTTATTTTAATTTAAAAAAAATCTGATGAGAAAGAGGGTTGGTTTTAAAAATGTGGAGCAAATTACCTTTTTTCTCCAATTTATATATGAGATATGTGTATATAGGGGACTGCATGTTCAGGCCTGTAATAAATTAATTCCTTTAGCAAACACACTAAAGTTATCCTGTTCTTTTGCCAATCTGGCACAGGAAAACCACTCAAATCTCAAGAGGAATGCTCTGCCAATGAAAAGTCTCTCTGTACTTTTTAGATTCAGCATACCATTCTGACTGGGCATACCATTCATTTTTGAAAAAAAATGAACTGCTTTATTGCATTGACTTATTAACTTTATTGCATTTAGGTTTTTTGTATACAGGAGAAAAGCAAACTCTGCCAATGGAGAGCTGCTGGGTGTTTCTTCTACTCATGACTGAAGGGCTGAAGTAACCTGTAGGATCTCCAACTGCTTGCTACTCTCCAGTAGGAGAGTGTGTCTTGCTATCAGTACTTCGTTTCTTCTGTGTCCTGCTGCAGCTGTTCTAAATCTTTTGCCAAAGATGGTTATTAGGGGAAAAAATTACAAGGGAACATGCTTAAAACATTGGGCCTAAATGTAGATGTTGACCAGTAGTCATTTTTCTGTCTTGCTCACAATTTGTTGTTCACTTTGGTTGGCCAGGGTAGCAGAATGTTTTGGAGAGGTGACAGTAATGGAGCCTGCTAGTGATGCAGCCCCCCCCCCCCAGTTGTATTGGAATAGCCACTTTGGGCCTTGTAAGTACATGAGCAGTCCCAAGACTGTAAGGTAAACACCTTTACAATTAAGTGATTGAGTGCATGTAAGGATCCTCAAACAGGACCCTTGGTGTAAATCAATGAACGTGAACTAGATGAAAAATCAGCAGGACTGGCTGGAGGCTTATGGGTTCTTTTTCCAGTCTTCCTTCTGCAGCCCCTTCACTCTTTGTTCTGTCCCTTACTTCTGCCTTCCTGATGGTAAATCTTTCCTTCTGAGATGTGGCTTTTGTGAGTATATACGCTCTCCTTCTGTTGATCAGGCAGGGAGCTTTCATCTTTCATTTCTTTCTAAGTTGTTTTCCTCCCTTCTTGCAGGAAAGCAGCAGGAACTATCTGGAAAGCACTAAAACTCTACAGAGTCAGAACCAAAAAGTTAAAAATTCAGAGAGTTGCTTGGACTCTGGAAGGTGTATGAAAGAGTTTCAGTAATACCATCATACTAACGTGAGTAACACACTTTTCTTCCAGAGCTCCCATAGTTGACTTTGCCTTGTTCTATAAGGTTTGTTATATCTGGAGCTCTGAGGAGGAAGTGAGGTGTCAGTAGAGGAAAGAAAATTGTGGTCTTACATTCTCCTGGCAAATGTTCTAGGTGAAACCTGTTTTTCCTTCTCATATGAGACACTACAGCATTGTTGAATTGTTGGTCTCTGCCAACAGTGCCAGCCTTCATTGTCCATTTGCCCAATATTTACACAAGGGCCGTTGCACTTTCTTCCCATTAATATTAGGGGTGTAAAATCCTGGTTAACCACTTAATCGGGAGCCGATGCGCAGGTGGGGAGCAACTACAGCCCAGAGCCTAGCCAAGCTGGAGTGGCTCCCTGCCTGCACTGCAGGCTGCTCTGGCCAGGCAGAGCCAGCCATAGGCAGGAGCTTCTCAGGTGGTGGGCATACCATCCTGTGCGGCAGGAGGGGAGGTGTTCTGACCAGGCTGGAGCGTCCCCTACCCATGCTGCAGCTTGGCAGGCCCAGCTAGGTTGCCAGTTGACCAGTTACTGGTAAGCATCACCTGGTAAGGTGATGCTAATCGGTTGCACCCCTAGTTAATATCAAGAAAGCCTCTATGGATCAAACAAGGAATTAGAATTGCTCACACATGAGCATAAATTCATCCATTTGGTATTATTGAATCAGATGAGATGTTTCACATGATTGGAACGTTACAATTAAAGGAGCGTGGCGCTGTATGTCAGCAATGGCATTATCTGGTTCAGAATCACTGGTAACTGGGAATAAAATGATCTTGAAAATGTATGGAGCAATGGCTTTACAGTTAAAGCACAAGATGGAGTATTGGTGTCTGCTAGAGCAGTAGTTCCCAACCTTTTTTTATGCCACGGACCAGCAAACCCATTCACAAATTTTGGCAGACCAGTAACATTTCATTTGCATATGGGCATATTCATTCAGGGAAAAAAACATGATACAGTCTCATAGGGATGCTAAATTTCAATTAATCAGTTTAATCGAGTAATTGATGGAATTTCCATCAACTACTTGATTAATCAGTAAGGGGAATGGGGCACTCACTATCCCCAATGCACCTCTGACTTTTAAATGTAGTAAGAGCTACTCGCTGCTCTTACTACATTTTAAAGGCAGAGGCACAGCAGTTGGGACCTGGTGCGAGCGGGGACTGTTTCAATCTCCGCTCATACCATTTCCCCCGCTGCGTCTCTGCCTTCCCTGCCCTCTCCACAGAAAGTGCTGGGAGGGACTGGCTTTTAAGCCAGCTTCCCCCAGCTCCTGCTCCCTTGGCTTGCTACCTCTGATACAGAGGCAGCAAGGGATGGGGAAGCGACTAGTTGAGTAGTGACTCAACTACCTGATAAACCTAGGCTTATTGGGTAGTCAGCTAGTCCATTATATCCCTATAGCCTCATATGCTGATAACACTCTTTCCATTCCATCAGTATCTCAGGAGGATATTAAATAGTAGCTACTAAATATGTTGTATGGTGAGTAGTTGTGGCCGTGTTGGTCCCAAGGATGAGAGAGATAAGGCAGACTAACTTCTGTTTGTGGGAGAAACAAGCTTTTGTGCCACAGAGAAGAACTCTGTGGAGCTGAAAAGCTTGTCTCTCTTACTAACCGTTGATCTAATAAGGTGAGTAAGATAAAAGATATTATCTGTCTAGTGCAGTTTTTTCCTGTGGTCCCCTTCCTTATCAGTAATGGAATCTGCCTGTGCCCCTCCCCCCATTACTACATAGCAAAGTCTTCCTCAATAAAGGAGTTTTGGATGAAGGCAGAGCTGGGGGCTGAACTGGAGATGGGAGAGGAGCTGGAGCTAGAGCAAGAGCTGGCTTGGGGGCAGAGAGGGAATGAGGGCAGACATGGGTTGGGGTGGGACCAGAGAGTGAGTGGAGCTGAAGGGGCAGAATGGAGCTAATCTTGGGAGAGGGGAGGAAGCAGAGCTGGGCAGGGTCAGAGTGGAGCTGGCTGTACTGCCTCCATGCCCATCCATTGGGGCTGGCCCAGACCACCGTATACCCTGTTATTGTTCCTCAGTGTACCCCCCTCCCCCACTAAAATATGACATTTTTATATTAGCAGGTCTGGATAGCTTTCATCCAAGAGCTTTAAAAGAGCTGGCTAAGGAACTCACTGGACCCTTAATGTTGATTTTTCAATAAGTCTTGGAACACAGGTGGAAGCTCTAGAAGAGTGGAAGAAAGCTAATGTTGTGCCAGTATTTTAAAAGGGTAAATGGAATGATGATGATTATTGTAGGCCTGTCAGTCTGACATTGATACCAAGATAATGGACCATTTGATACAGGACTTGTGAAATCAAGAGTTAAAGGAGAGTAATATAATTTAATACAAGTCAACATGAGTTGATAGAAAATAGATCCTAAACTTGATGTCTTTTTTTATGAGGTTTTGTTTGATAAAGGTAATAATGTTTACGTAATATACATTAACTTCTTTAGGGTGTTGAATTGGAAATGCGTGACATTTTGATTAAAAAAGTAGAAAGGTATAAATTAACATAACATACATTAAATGGATTGAAAGCTGGCTAACTGACAGATCTCAAAATACAATTTTAAATGGGGAAATGATCATGAGAAGAGTGTGTTTCCAGTGGGGTCCTGCATCTTATATTATTTAACGTTTTTATCAATAACCTGGAAGAAAACAAAATCATCATTGATAATGTTTACAGGTGACTGAGAAGTTGGGGAAGTGGTAAACAATAAAGATGACAGTCACTGATGTAAAGCAATCTGTGTGTCTTGGTGAGATGGGTGGAAGCAAACAATGTGTTTTTAATATGGCTAAATGTAAATGTTTTATCTAAGAACAACGAATGTCAGCCATGTGTACAGAATGGGGGATTCTGCAAAGCAATGACTGAAAACAAATTTGGAGGTTGCAGTGGGTAATGTGAGCTCCCAATGTGATGCTAAAGGCTACTGAAGCTGTTAGGTGCATAAACAGGAGAATCTCAAGAAGAAGTAGAGAAGTTATTTTACATATTTATTTGGCACTGGTGCAATTACTTTTGGAATACTGTTTCCAGTTCTAATGCCCACAGTTTAAGGAGGTTGATAAATTGGAGAAGGTTCAGAGAAGAGCCACAAGAAGGATCCAGAGGATTAGAAAATGAGGTGTAGTAACAGACCCAAGAAGCTCAAACTATTTAGCTTATCAAAGAAAAGGTTAAGGAGTGATTTGATCACAGTATGTAAGTACCTACAGTGGGCACAAATATTTAGTAATGGTGTTGTCAGTCTGCCAGAGAAAGGTATAACATAGCTTCAACTTCCAACGTCTGGAAGTTGAAGCTACATAAATTCAGACTGGAAATCTGGCATAAATTTTAACAGTGAGGGTAATTAACCATTGGAACAGTTTACTAAATGTTGAGGTGGGTTCTCTATTTCTGGCAATTTAAAAATCAAGATAGGATGTTTTTCTTAAAAAAAAAAAATCCTATAGAAATTATTCTGGGCAAGCTCTATGATTCTTTCCGACTCAGGCAAACTTTGCAACTCAGTATTAATCATGTTACTTATTATTTATAATTAACACCTTTCATGTAAAGATACAAAAATGCTTTATAAAGATGAGTATTATCCCTATTTTTCTCAAGGGTAAATCCAGGCAGCCAGAGATTAACCTGCCAAAACCCTCACAGCAAGTCGGTGAACCAAGTGAATATAGGGCCCAGATCTTCTGGTTGATACTCTTTTGCTCTATATTCTTACCTTCAGATTCCATAGACTGAGTGTAAACATCATTTAGAAACTATCTGAGGGTTTTGGCCCAGAAAAGTGAAGAAAATAGCTGCATAAATATTAGTATAGTTCTTTAAAATACGAATTTTTATAACTTGATTTTATAGCTCAGAGCTATAAAGGGCAAGTGAGGAAGCTAAACAAAGAAAAATGGTACAAAGACTTTATCTCAGAAAATGTCCCGAAGTAATGAGCCCCCATATGATGGTCTAGACCAGTGGTCCCCAACCTTTTTGTGGCCAATAGCACATTCATGTTTTCTGAAGAGTGTGGCGGGTGCCAACAATTTTTCAAGGCTTATTTTGTGTTTGTGCATTAAATAATACAAAAAACATCATATTTAATATTACATAGTATATTAATCCATAAGATGAAAAAGGTAATTTTACATGTAAAAGGTATTAATTAAATTATTCAGCAATTATTTGCCCCCCCCTTCCCTTTGGAGAAAAAATAGAAAAAAGGCGTCAAATGTGCAAATTGAAGGCTATTTTCATATTAAATGTGAATTGGGTAAATTTGATAGAAACTTAATTTAGTTGGATAATTTTTATTTTAATTATATTGTAATTCATTTTTAAACAAAATTCTACATTTAAAAAAGGGGGGAATGTGCAAATGTTGAGCGAAATAAGCACCCTCTCCCCCCCTCCAAAAAAAAATCATGGCACCTTTAAATCTCACACTCCCCAACCCCACCATGTCCCCACTGTCTGCTGTCATGTCTCCTCCCCTTGCTCCATCAGCTTGCCTGGTGCCTGCTGCCCCCCAACCTCTCACCTTCCTCTGCTGTCCTGACTCCTGCCCTTCTCACTGCCCTCAGCCCTCCTGAAATCTGCCCCCTCCACCAGCCCTTCTCTCCCCCTGTGCCCACTCCTCCAGGAGACCCACTCTGATCATGTGAGCTACCCCCTCTCCTAATACCTCCCTCCACATACCTGCCCTGTCTCTATCCTCTGGTGCTGGTCCCTCCCCTGCAGGTGTCTGCCCTTCTGCTTCACCCCCAGAATCCTCTGGCACCTGCACCTTCCCTTAGCCCTGCACCCTCCTGGTGCCTCCCTCTTTCCTCACTGCCCCTGCCCCCTGTGCCCTCTTTTTACCTGATGCTCTTCCCCTCTCCACCCTCTGCCCCCGTTCCCCTCATGCCCCTGTACCCTCACACATGATTTGCTCCATCCCCGCCTTCCTCATGCCCACCCCTTCTTTCAAGCCTTCTCCCAATACCTTCCTCTTCCCCCCCCCCCGGCCCCCAATGCCCTTACCCTCTCTTCTTACAGCATCACCCTTTCCCCCCTCCCACTGACATCTCCCCTCCTGCCCCTTTCCTCATTGTCTCCATTTGGCCCCCTGGCATTTGTGTCTCCTCCATGCTGTCCCTTGGTGCCTTCCCCTTTCTTCTCCTGACCTGCCCCCCTTCCCTCTGCACAAGCCCCTTCCTCTCCCACCCCTTTCCCCTATTTTTTCCACACCCCCACCTTCTGCCTTCCAGTTTGAGTCTGTGATCGGGCCCGGCCCCAGCTGCTTCCATGACCCCAGACCACGTGCCGGGCCTGGAGCTGGGCCGTGCAGTTTTAAAATTTAAATTCCTGGGCTGTGACATCACGGCACGCCGGGCGTCTCCCATCTCAGCTGTTGTGCTGGAGTTTGAACACGCCGTGCATGTGCTCCCTCAGATGTCTTGTGAACCTGGCGTCTCCCCCCTCAGCTGTTGCGTGGAGAGGGTGCGCGAGACTATTGGAAGGAGCGCATGCCGCTGCACAACAGCTGAGAGGGGAGATGCTGGTTCGCAAGACGTCCGAGGGAGCGCAAGCGCAGCGAACACGCCATGCAACAACTGAGAAGGAAGACGCCCGGTTTGCAAGACATCCAAGGGAGCGCATGCGCAGCATGTTCGCCACACATGCGCTCCCTTGGATGTCTTGCGAACCAGCGTCTCCCTTCTCAGCTGTTGCGCAGTGGCATGCGCTCCCTCCGATAGTCGCGCGCACCCCACTTTGGACACCACTGTTTTAAAACACCGGCGCGGGCGCACATAAATGCCCTGGCGGGCGCCATGGCTCCTGCGGGCACCATGTTGGGGACCCCTGGCCTAGATGGTACTGGGTCCTGCCATGAGGGCAGGGGGCTGGACCCAATGATCTCTCAAGGTCCCTTCCAGTTCTAGTGTTCTATGATTCTATGTTTTGCTATCAACAGTGTTTTTTTCAGTTATATAATGAATGTCTCTTTTACTGCCGGTGAAAGTGTTGGACTGAGAAGCATGGTAAATCAAGTGTTCTATCTAGAGAGCACAGGTAGTTTCACTGTAACTTTAAACCACGCTGAGCTGGGTGGGGCGGCTTATAAAGGGGTTGAGAGGTTTACTTCAGTACTCATGCTGCACCTTTGGTCGTTTGTCCTTGTTTTCGGTTAACATCCATGATTCCCCATTGGTATTACTTGTAATAATACCTTTATGCTGGGGATGACTGAGTCTGACAACTCATTTCACATAATTTCTGGATAGCTCTTGGAATAAAACTATTTTGGTCACGGGTAACTGGGTCCAGATTTGAATTATGGACAAAAGGGCAATTTGTGTACCAAGTGTAGTTTCTTGAGAATACTCTGATTTTTACAGATTAATTTTTGTTAATGACCCATTAATTTGAATTTTGCTAATCAGGTTTATATTGATTTAAAACAAACCTGTTTTGTTTTTCCTATATAGGAAGAGTACACTATAACATGCCTTGATGCACTCACAAACCAGTGGTGGTTTTTTTCAGCAACAGATAAACTAATGGCAGCAAAAATATATAGTATTGATTTTTTTTTCCTTGTGGCTTGTGAGGGGTTGTTAATACAGCAGGTACACAAGAGCACTCATGTCTGTCTCTGCAGTAATCTCTAATAAATTGCCTTTAAAAAAACATTTTTGTCTAGTTGCAGTGACTTGATTTGTGGGGCAGATGATATCTCAAGGCATATAATTACTCGTTTTTAGGTTGTGCGAAAGGAGGTAGGATGAATTCTGATGAATTATCTGTAACAATCAACACCTCTCCTATTATTCATACAGGTTTCCTTGTATGTTTTCTTATTATTTGGTATAGCGATTTGAGGACCATTCTTTTATTATCAGGAAACAAAATTTATGGAACCAGATACTTGTCCTGGTCCTGCACATAAGATTGCTGTAAGGTATTGATTTATGTTCTGAAAGCTAACTATTCTTTTCCTTTAGGATTACTAAATTGTAAGAGCGCTTACTATCCAATAATGTGCTGCATCCTTTTTTTTGTTTATGGTTGGGAGGAGATGGTCAAAATGCACAATAAGAAGATGGTTTTACTGATATAGTAAGCAGTTTTGGTAATACAGGTTGAACCTCTCTATTCTAGCACCCTCAGGACCTGACTGGTACCAGAGAATTTGCTGAACCACAGGAGGTCAGAATTGTCCAGCAGCTTTACCAACGCTTTTATTGCTTACTGTGCTCTTAGAAGACACTCAGGGGTAAATTAGAGCTAAATAACACAGAACACTGAGAGCCAGGACAGGTGGCTGTAAACAAACGTTATGGAACCACAAGAAACTTGGCCACACCCATGATGAGTGGACATTTGGCTAACTAAAATCATGCCAGGCTACAGAGGTTGCCAGATCAGAGCGTGCCAGACTAGAGAGGTTTAACCTGCATACAGGCAGTCCCCAGGTTACGTACAAGATAGGGATTGTAGGTTTGTTCTTAAGTTGAATCTGTATGTAAGTCGGAACTGGCGTCCAGATTCAGCCGCTGCTGAAATTGACCAGCGGCTGACTACAGGAAGCCCGAGGCAGAGTTGCTCTGCCCCGGGCTTCCTGGAATCAGCCTCTGATCCGTTTCAACAGGCTGAATCTGGACGCCAGTTCCGACTTACATACAGATTCAACTTAAGAACCCCAGGCGTCCCCAAGTCAGCTGCTGCTGAAACTGATCAGCGGCTGATTCCAGGAAGCCCAGGGCAGAGCAACTGTGCCTCGGGCTTCCTGTAGTCAGCGCTGGTCAGTTTCAGCAGCAGCTGACTTGGGGACGCCTGGGGCAGAGCAGCTGGGGTGCTCCTCGGCGCTACTGGACCAACCCAGCAGCACCCCAGCTGCTCTACCCCAGGCGTCCTGATTCAGCCACTGCTGAAACTGACCAGCAGCGGCTGAATCAGGACGCCTGGGGCAGAGCAGCTGGGGTGCTGCCGGGTTGGTCCAGTAGTGCCCAGAGCGGTGCTGCGGGATGAACCGGCAGCGCCCCAGCCGCTCTACCACAGGCGTCCGGAGAAAAGCCTGGTCTGCTGGGGGGGGGGGGGGGGTACATACTAGCTGCGCCGCCCCCCCCCCCCCCCCCCCAGCAGACCAGGGAGACGCGGGTGGCGGACCGAGACGCACCGCGGTCCCGCCGCCCGGGTCCTCCGCGGCTTTGCTCCGCGTCTCCCTGGTCTGCTGGAGACCAGCAGACCAGGGAGACGGGGAGCAAAGCCTCTGAGGACGCCAGCAGCGGGACAGCCGCGGCGCGTCTGGGCTGTCCGCTGCCCGCGTGCTCCGCGGCTTTGCTCCCCGTCTCCCTGGTTTTTTGCATCTCACTTGTGTGGCCCCTAACTGATTTTTCTGTGGGTCAGTGGCCCCAAACCCAAAAAAGGTTCCCCACCTCTCCCATAAATAAAGACAACGTTGAAAAGTTTTGTGTTGGACATATTTTATTTAAATATGAAGTCTGGCCAACAAGCTCCCAACTGGGGCCAACTTCCTATCTGGCCACAGCATCATAACACCCCTTCACTCCCTACACACCCCAACCCTGAGCCCATCATACACCTGAACCCCCTTCCCTGAGCCCCCCACATACCAAGTCTTATGCCACAACATTCCTGCACCACCCACACACTGCAGACACTGCCCTGCCCATCATACACCCAACCCCCTGCTTTGAGCCCCTACACCCCAACCCAAACTCCTGCACCCCGATATCCACAAGTCTGCGGCTTGCTCAGCACTCCAGCCGTCCACCTGATGCCAACACTCTCCAGCCTGGAGCTCCCTTCCCAAGCCAGCATCCCCTTCTCCATCTCCTGCACCCATATTCCCTCCCAGAGGTTGCACCTCTCATCCCTTCCCATACCCAAATCTTTCATTCCCACCCCAGAGCCCGCACCTCCTGTCTCAACTCAGTGAGGACTTGGGGACAGCAAGTGATGGAGAGGGGGAGAATGGAGAGAGCGGGGCTTCAAGGAAGGGGTGGGGTAGATCTTGGCTTGCCCTGACATTTAAAAAGTGATCTTGGGTGTAAAAAGGTTTGAGACCACTGTCCTAGATGAATAAGGCCTCTGGGGATAGAGAATAGATAGGTAAATGTTGACAATTACATTTTCATAAAAAGTACTTACTGTTTTGATTCTTTGTATGTTGTTTTCTCTGCACATCATCTCTTTGGTTTTGCAACTGGGACTTGTAATAGGTATCTTTGTGGTCATTCCCACATTTACTCCCACATTCAACATGTTAAGGGAGGTAGGTGTGTGTGTGTCTCTCTCTCTCTCTCTCTCTCTCTCTCTCTCTCTCTGAAAGTGTTTCTTATGGAAGTGTTACATTTTGTGTAGGATTTCCAGGTGCCAGAGGCAAAGGGTATCCATAGCAAGTATGGTTTGATAAGATGATTGACTGGATGTGATGTTATGCTTGCACAAACGCTGTGAAGGCAGCAACATGTGGAGGAAGTTTGCTGGGTAGTGACTCTGTGTACTATGTTTACTATGCACTGTGATTTGATTTCATGGTGCTTTACACTTTTGAAGAAGCTTTGTGTAGCAAAGCCATAAAGTAGGTGACATATAGTTACTAAAAGGAAAGAAAGAAAAGTGGTTTCTATTCCAAGTTCAGACTCTATTGGGATTCCAGGTTTTGAAGCCATAAGCATAAACCTTTTCCAATCTGTATGTTCCTCCACTGGCTGAGGGTCAAACAGTCTCTTCGCATCTGTACCATGCAAACAGCAATTAAGGTCTGCCAGCCCAGACCACATTCCTCTTCTTATGGGTGAGCTGGAAGGGCAAACTAAAACATTTCTGCAGTGTCTAGGTCATTGCAACATTTGCTCCTTGTTTATCATAATGAGTTTGTCCCAAACATAATGCTACATTCATAAAATCATAGAACCATAGAGCTGGAAGAGTCCTCAGAAGGTCATCAAGTCCAGCCTCCTGCTCTAGGCAGGACCAATCCCAACTAAATCAACCTGGCCAGGTCTTTGTCAAGCCGAGACTTAAACACCTCTAGGGATGGAGACTCCGCTACTTCCCTAGGTGACCCATTCCAGTGCTTCACTACCCTCCTAGTGAAATAGTTTTTCCTAATATCCAACCTGGACCTCTCCCACCATAACTTGAGACCATTGCTCCTTGTTCTGCCATCTGTCACTACTGAGAACAGCCTCTCTCCATCCTCTTTGGAACCTCCCTTCAGGAAGTTGAAGGCTGCTATCAAATCCCCCCTCGCTCTTCGCTTCTGCAGACTAAACAGACCCAACTCCCTCAGCCTCTCCTCATAGGTCATGTGCACCAGCGCCCTAATCATTTTGGCTGCCCTCCGCTGGACCCTCTCCAATGCGTCCACATCCTTTTTGTAGTGGGGGTCACAGAACAGGACACAATACAGCAGATGTGGCCTCACCAAAGCCGAATAAAGGGGAATAATGACATCTCTGGATCTGCTGGCAATGCTCCTCTTAATGCAACCTAATATGCCATTAGCCTTCTTGGCTACAAGGACACACTGTTGACTCATATTCAGCTTCTCATCCACTGTAACCCCCAGGTCCTTTTCTGCAGAACTACTACTTAACTGGTTGGTTCCCAGCTTGTAACTATGCTTGGGATTCTTCCGTCCCAAGTGCAGGACTCTGCACTTGTCCCTGTTGAACCTCATCACATTTCCTGTGGTCCAATCCTCCAATTTGTCTAAGTCACTCTGGACCCTATCTTTGCCCTCAAGTGCATCTACCTCTCCCCCTGGCTTAGTGCCATCCTCAAACTTGCTGAGGGTGCAATCCATCCCCTCATCCAGGTCATTAATAAAGATATTGAACAAAACCGGTCCTAGAACCGAACCTTGGGGCACTCTGCTAGAAACCGACCACCATCCTGACATCGAGCCGTTGATCATTACCCGCTGGGCCTGGCCTTTTAGCCATCTTTCTATCTATCTTACTGTCCATTTATCCAATCCACATTCCCTTAACTTGCTGGCAAGAATATTTCTCATGTCCACAGAGCCAGTTACCACATCTTAGAAGCTAATCAGATTGGTCAGGCACGACTTTCCCTTTTTGAATCCATGCTGACTATTCCTAATCACTTTCCTCTCTTCCAAGTGCCTCAAAATGGATTCCTTAGGGATCCCTTCCATGATTTTTCCAGGAACTGAGGTAAGACTGACCGGCCTATAGTTCCCTGGATCATCCTCCTTCTCTTTTTTGAAGATGGGCACTACATTTGCCTTTTTCCAATCATCCGGGATTTCTCGGGATTTCTACATTAGGCTATCTTCAGAAGCCTTTGATATCAGTATTATGGGTGCCCAAATCAGAATAAAGACTTCTTTTTTTTCAGGTTACTCAGGGCCCTCAAGATTTTGGGTGTTTATGATTAGCTCGCTATTTATCCTTCGCAAGTGGGATAATACAGATTCTGTGAGGAAAAGCTCCCTATTTTCATCCTGCATGGTTCCCTATGGGAACTCTTGTGTAAAATATTTAAATCCGAAGGAAGATCCAGTTAGTTTATATACCTGACAAGTTACACAGACACTTTTTGGGTCACATTGCCAAATGGGAAAGGTACCAGCAATACTATGTATGACCAAGAGCTGTGTTTTTGTGTAGCTTGTTCTATTTGTTGTAGTCTAATATTGAGCTAAGAAGTAAGTTTAAATATACAAAACCAACAAGGAGTCCAGTGGCACCTTAAGGACTAACAAATCTATTAGAGCATAAGCTTTTGTTAGATACAGCCCACTTCCTCGGAAGCTTGAAGCAAAAAACCTGCCTTTCTTTCATTAAAATATCTGAGGAAGTGAGTTGTATCTCAAAAAAGCTTATAGGGGTGCGGAATCTTTTTTGGGTTGGGGGCTACTGACCTACAGAAAAATCAGTTGGGGGCCGCACACAAGTGAGAAGCAGGAAAAATAAACCCTCCCCAGCCTTCCCCTCCAAGGGTATGTCTACACTGTAAAGTTAATTCGAACTAACAGACATTAGTTCGTATTAACTTTGATAGGTGCTACACAGGCAAATCGCTAGTTCGAACTTAATTCGAACTAGCGGAGCGCTTAATTCGAACTAGGTAAACCTCATTCTACAAGGACTAATGCCTAGTTCGAATTAAGAAGTTTGAATTAAGGGCTGTGTAGCCACTTAATTCGAACTAGTGGGAGGCTAGCCCTCCCCAGCTTTCCCTGGTGGCCACTCTGGGCACCACCAGGGAAACTCTTCTGCCCCCCCTCCCGGCCCCGGAGCCCTTAAAGGGGCACGGGCTGGCTACGGTGCCCGTGCCAGGTGTAAGCCTACCAGCACCCAGCCAGCAGACCCTGCACCTGGCATGGCCCGGGCCAGCTACCCGCTGCCATCCAGCCCTCCGCCTCTTCCCAGGACTAGGCTGGCAGCTCCCGGGAGCCTGCCCAGATCCGCAAGAGGTGGGCACCCGCCTGGTCTAGTGCAGACATCGTGGACCTCATCCATGACCTCCGCACTAGGCACAAGAAAGTGGCCGTCTAGGGCAGGATAGCTTCCAGCCTGGCCACCCAGGAGCAGGTGTGCATGAAAATCAGGGTGGTCCAGTGAGACCTCCAACCCTGAGCCCTGAGCTTAGAATGGCCGTACTGGGTCAGACCAAAGGTCCATCTAGCCCAGTAGCCTGTCTGCCGACAGCGGCCAGCACTAGGTACCCTGTAGGGGATGGACCAAAGACAATGACCAAGCCATTTGTCTCGTGCCATCCATCACCAGCCTTCCTCAAACAGAGGCCATGGACACCATTTCTACCCCCTGGCTAATAGCACTCCATGGACCCAACCTCCATGAATTGATCTAACGTCTCTTTAAACTCTGTTCTAGTTGTAGCCTTCACAGCCTCCTGCAGCAAGGAGTTCCACAGGTTGACTATTTGCTTTGTGAAGAAGAACTTACTGTTATTAGTTTGAAGCCTGCTACCCATTCATTTCATTTGGTGTCCTCTAGTCCTTCTGTTATGGGAACTAATGAAGAACTTTTCTGTATGCACCCTCTCCACACCACTCATGCTTTTATAGACCTCTATCATATCCCCCCTCCGTCTCCTCTTTTCTAAACTGAAAAGTCCCAGTCTCTTTAGCCTCTCTTCAGATGGGACCTGTTCCAAACCCCTGATCATTTTAGTTGCCCTCCCCTCTCCCACCCTCTCTCTTCCCCTCTCCCACCTCCTTTTCCCAGTCTCCCCGAGTTCTGTTGAATAAAGAGTTTCTATTTTTGAACACACGTTTTCTTTATTTTGTACATCAGGAAGGGGGGCTAGGGAAGGGTAAGTGGAAGGAGGTGAGGGAGGAATGGGGAACGAGCCCCCAGTGGGGAGTACTGGGGTGGCTCTGCGGGCTGCTCGGGATGGAAGCTCTCCTGCAGCCCCCCGATTGCCCTTCTGCCCCGGATGGCAGCCTGCGGCAAGTGCAGCCGGTCTCATGGCCGAGTGCTGTAATGTGCCCAGTGTGGGCACTCCAAGCCAGGACTGCTTTGCAAGCGGGGAACCCCTGAGAACTCTCTGTCCGGGGTGGAGGTCGGGTCCCTTTAAGCACAGCCCTTGGCTAGCCTGAGACAGCAGCTCCACACACTAAGTCCTAACCTGATGCCCTGCTGGTACTGCTTCCGGCCATCCTTAACCTCTATTCAGGGTCCACTCAGTGTGGACATGCACTGGGGCGCTAGGGTATCACTTACCCTCCATGCTTTAGACTGGAGCAGCTTCACTGTGTGTCTCCCTCTCCCCAACCACTGCTCTTCGGAAATGGGGTGCATGGGCAAGGGGGACACCCTGACTTCAGCACTTGCTCCCCCTCTCTCCCCCCACTGCACAGCTAGCAGGAGAATCCTGGGAGCCACTTGGCTGCAGGATGGAGTAGGAGCAGCAGCTCTTACTACATTTAAAATGCAGAATCACAGTGTGAGTGGCTCCAGAGGTGGTACGAGCCAGGACTGCTCATTCCTGGCTGGAGTTGGCTCCTGGAGCTACCCCCGCTGCAGCTCTGCACAGTGGCGCTTACCTACTAATTGTATAGTTGATACAATTTCTATCGACTATGCGATTAGCCAGATAATCACATTTTAACATTCTTAGGCAGTAGGCTCCCGTGTGTATTGATTCCAGCCTGCATCCCTTACCCTCCATGCTGCTTCCTCTCTATCTGAGGCAACAGTGCGGGGATGAGGGGACCAAGCAGATCCGGTGGTCATGGGGAGCCAGCTTTTAAGCCAGCTCCCCACGGGCACCAGCTCTCACTCCCCTCCCACTTGCTACCTCTGATACAGAGGCAGCAAGGTGGGGGAGAATGCGTGTAGTTGACAAGATTAACCGATAAGCCCAGGCTTATCAATTAATCGTATAGTTGTCTACATGATGACATCCCTAAATCTTCACCCCATCCTCAGTGCTTAGTAGGGATGTTAAATATTGGTTAACTGAATAGTTGATTAACCTCATGAATTCTTATTGGTTAGTTGACTAGTCTATAGTCCCCAGGGGTGGGGCTGGCAGCCAGTGCGCTCCGGCCTTGTTCCTGTGGAGCCCTGGCCTTTCTGCACTGCTGCCTCTGTGCCAGCTCCCCTGTGCCAGCTGTGCCTCAGTGCCAGTTTTAAAAACCAGCTCCCCTCATAGACTGGCTGCCTGTTGCTCTAGGTTGCTGCCTTTGATACAGAGGCAGCAGTGAGGGGTGGCAGCAGCCCCTGTCTGAGGGTGGTAGAGCTGAGCTCCTATATCTGGTGCAAGCTGGAACTGAGCTGGGCTGCCTGCCCGTCTGGCTCCTAATACACTTTAAATGCAGAACCACTGCGGAGGGTAGATCCTTGACCTAGCACTGAGCCAGGCTGCTGGCCAGCCTGCTAAAAAGTTTGCTGGCAAGAGGAATGGGGGATATGTGTGGAGTCTATAGCATTAACCAATAAGCTTTTGCGTATCAGTTAATCGACTACACTATTACATCCGTAGTGTGTAAGAGAAAGAGAGAGAAACTTCCTGCTTTTAGGGAAACAGGTATTCAGGGTTCCCGAGCACATCTGTAACAAAATGTGTCTTATTTAACTGTGTGAGAAGAGAGAGACCTTTATCAGAGATTTTCCAGAAGAGAGAGAGAGAGGACACAGTTAACCTAATGAAACAGAACATACATTCCAGTTTTATACATTTTCTCCCACTTCCTTGATGCTAAGAGCTCTGTTTGACTAGTAGATACCATGCCAGGAGGAAAAATAGCCATAGCTAACACCTCTGCGCAATTGTGGATTAAGTATACTTAACTCTATATATGAAATTAGCTGATACTGGCAGAAACATTGTCATTATTGTTTTGCTTCTGCTGGCGCAGCTTTGAAAAACTGCAGCCTGAGGAGAAGGGGGAGCCTTATTTAAAAATAAGTGATAAAACAAAGCTACACAAAATGATTTCATAGCCTGTTTTAAGAGCCCTCCTGTGTGCATTGCCTTGACCTACTAAAAGCCTATCACAATAAAAAAGCTTGGCATGCAAACTTGTCAGTCCCTCCTGTGAAAGCCATTATCTTCTAAACAGCTGTGTAAAAATCAGCATTTCAGAAAACAATGAAAACCTGAAACTATCAGGAATGAAAAGGCCCTTATGCCACTCACCCTCCTGCCATGCCAAAGGCACAGCAATCTATAATTTCCCTTAATTCCGAAGGGAAAGAGTATGAGTCCTTACAAAGATAGTTTCTTTTGATTAATTATACCCCCTGCAGTTTTTTTAATTCTAGCACCCCAAGGTCATCTGCGGAAAGCTTTGTATTTAATTCAGAGGGATAAAAAAATGTGTTAGTACAGAGCTACTTCTGAAAAATTAAAGGGCAGAAAATCTATGTACAAAATTTGCTGATTCCATTATCCCAAAGAGAGAAGAATAAGACCATAGCCCCATCTGCTCACCCTGGTCTCTCAACAAAGCTTATCAACTTGACCCAAACACTTGAAGTGGGTTGTGCCCATGAAAGCTCATGATATCATCTACATTTTTTGTTAGTCTCTAAGGTGTGGCAGGACTATTTGTTGGTTTTTAAGTTTTTCCTGTCTGAGGAGAGATGTGTAAAATCCAGATTAAATGCAGTGACACTTCTTCCCCTGCAGGTGTCACAGCATCCAACTGAACCACTACAGGGCACAGAGATACCCAACAATAGAAGAGGAGACCAGGCTTAGAGCAGTGGTTTCCAACTCTTTCTCTGCCATGACACATCTGGATACCTTTAATTATTTTGAGCCCCCTCACCATACTGTCTCCAAATAAACTCTCCTCCTTCTCACCTCGGCTTAAGCGGATTTCAGTCTGTAGAATAGTTATGTTTTAATCAGTTCACACCAAGACCCCCGTTCTGTCCCAGCCCAAACCAGTTCTGCCTCCATCCCCACCCACCTCCATCAGTTTATCCCCCAACACTCCAACCACCCCAGTTTCCCACCTTATACTTTGCACCCATCCACCTTTGCTTCTCCTGTGTTTCTTCCCATCTCCCAGTCCTGAGAGACTGTAGCAGAGTCCCTGCTCCCCTTCCAGGCTAGGGGGAAGCTCCATGGGCTCTTTCTGCTGTCCCCAGAGAGCAGCTGCAGGATTGGAGGATGAGAGGCAAAGAAGGAGAGAGAGCCTGAGCTCTGATTGATTGCTCTACTGCTGGAAGAGGCAGGGCAGTGAAGCAGACAGTCAATCGGAACAGAGCTCTCCCCCTTTCCTTCCTCCCTCCTTACCCATGCACAACTCCACAGGACTCATATTTGCCTCACTTTGGGGAACGGAATGTGATATACGCACTCTATTTGAAAGGGGCCTCACTGTGGGAGCAAAAGTACAGAATGCAGTCCGAATCAGACATCAATGAAAATACCAGGGAAGGGGTTTTTTGTTCCTATGTGTAGGGTTGTTGTTTTTTAAATTCCACAACACACCTGTTTGTGCCTGAAGACACACCAGTTGTGAAACACTGGGTTAGAATATATAAGTACAGATCGTTAGGAGGCTAATACAGGAAAAGATATGGGGCAGAGAAGAGCTGCATGGGTCGATAAAAGAGCAAAGACATCAACAGAAGAAGAGTCAAAAACTAGTGATTCAGCAGGAGAAGAGGAAAATGGAAGGAGTCGTTACAAATCTTGCCTCCTATCTAATGAGCGTTTGCTTACTTGCTAGTTTGATTTTTGTTTTTCAATTTGCAGATACTGGTAGAAGGCATCTTGCTGTGAGAAACTTAGAGCTTTTCATTACAGCAGAATTCTCATTAAGGGATGGGGCTTCCCTGATTATGAAGCCTATAAAAGCAATCAAGCATCACACGAGCAGTGGCACAAGAGCCAGCAAACATTTGAAACTAGGGAGCTGGGGAGAGGTGGAGTGTGTTTTTGTTTTATTTTCCCAACTGGAGCTTAGGACAGATACAGGAGCAGTCATACCCCAAAGAATGGAAGATGCAATGAAGATGACCGGATGTGGAAGCTACAGGATGTGGTTATCCTGATGGAACATAATATCTGAGGAATGGAGATGCAGATAGAAACTCTGGTAGCATTCCGAAGGGGATTTGAGGAGAAGATGGAGGGCAGGCAAGAGGAAGCTGAAGGGAAACATCAGGACTCATAGATGCAAGCTGAATTGGAGACCTGTGAGGGCAAATTGCTGGGTGAGAAAAGTGGCCAGTGGAAACATGATTATGAGAACCGGGCAGAGGAAAAGACTTGCTAGTGAAGGAGAAACAGCGCTCAGGAACAGGTTTGCTGAACTGGAAAATAAAGAATGGGCGCAGCAGGCAGTATTACGTGGGAGGGTAACGAAGATGAGAAGAGAAGTCCTACAAGAACACGGGAAGAGTCAATGGAGACAGCCAGAGTTTGGAGCTTCAAAAGGATAGAGGATGATGCACAGAAGATAACTAGGGAGAACAAAAGACAAAAGGACTTGCAGCCAGTTAAAACAGGAGCAAGGCTGGAGAATCGTGCTCTCTCTCTCTCTCTCTCTCTCTCTCTGCTGATCTGGAGAACAGAAGTGTTTCCTGCCTGTTAGGAACTAAGATATGGGATGTGGGCCTGAGGCTGAAGAGGATCCTTACTGGAGCAGGTAAAAATCCTCTGATTGTCCTTCACCTGGGAATAAATGGCACTATTAATTTCTGGTTGAAACACTTGACACTATGCCAGCCTGTAAAGAACTTAAAGAAATGGACGCTCAGGTGGGATTCTACTTGTTCCAAGAGGAGGAGAAAAAGCAGAACAAGATTATAATGATTGACATATGGCTCAGGCACTAGTAGTATAAGATGGCTTTGGGATATTCAACCACTAGAAGGCATTCATGGACACAGAACTCACAGATTCATGGGACTGACTCTACCTAAATAGGGAGGGAAACAGACTTCTGGGATGGACACTGTCAAAACAAATTAAAAGAGGTTTAAACTATGAATTTGGGGGAGATGACATGGAGATTCTCATGTAATACTAATATTTAGTAGGAGGAAAATCAAGAGAGAGGATACAGTAATTCATAAAAGAACAGCAGAGGGTAGGAGAAGGGTATCAAGAAAAAAGACAGCGCCAATACCAATGAAACAAATCATGACATAGCAGATACTGGCAGTAGAATGACTGTACCTAATCAGGTGAGGAATCTGGGTGAAACCAAGCTGTCACAACTCACAAGAAGTCTCGGTAACAATGATTCTGGAAGTCAAACCACATATTATAGGGATAGCAAATGTGTTAGAATACTAGTCATAACTAGAGCACAGGTATTGAAGAGTATGTGCTGTTTGGGAAAGACAGAAATAAAGGTAAAGGTGGTAGAGTATCACAATGACAAGGTAGAATATAAAGAAATTAGAAGCAACAGAATGAACCAAACCAAACCAATTTGATCAAAATAACTCTGGAAAAGAAAGCTACCAGGGGTTCCATGGAGATAGTGTTAAAGATGTCTATAGACTCCTTTCCTCCGATCTGATTTGGATATGGATAGAGACCTGTTTCATATTTTTAATGAAATAAATACTACTGGCAATTGTGTGATTATTGGAGAATTTAATTTCCCAGATATAAATTGGAGGACAAGGGCTACTAATAATCATAGAAACAGAAGGGACCTGAATAAATCATCACCTCCTGTCCCCTGCAATCAAGGCAGGACTTAAGTAATAATTAGACCATTCTTGACAGATATTTCTCTAACCTGTTCTTTAAAACCTACAGTAATGGAGATTGCAAAACCACCCAAAGTAACTTATTTCAATGCCCAACCACCTTCTTATCCTCTCAAATATTCAGGATAACAATTTCTCACCCTCCTTCTCATAACAACCTTTTATGTGCTTGAAGACTTACATTCCCTCCCCTTAATCTTCTCTTCTCCAGACTAAACAAACCTAATTTTTAAATCTTCCCTCATATAATGATTTCTAGACCTTTAATCACTTTTGTTCTCCTCTGAACTTTCTCCAACTTGTCCAAAACTTTCTGAGAACAGCACATTATACTCCAGCTGAGGCCTAATCAGCATGGAGTACAGCAGAATAACTTCATATCTTGCTTATAGCACTCCTGCTAATGCACCCCAGAATAATGGTTTGCTGCTCTTTTTTTTAACAGTGTCACTCTGTTGACTGTTGTTTAGCTTGTCTATCTATCATCCCTAGATCAAGATCCCTTTCCAAAGTACTTCTTCCTAGGTAGTCATTTCCCATTTCCTATTATTCTATGATTTCATAAGTATGCAACTGATTGTTCCTTCCTAAGCAGAGTACTTTGCATTTGTCCATATTGCATTTCATCCTATTTACTTCAGACCATTTTTCCAGATCATTTTGACTTGAATTATAATTCTATCCTCCAAAGCACTTGGCAATACCTCCCAGCCTGATGTCATCTGGAAACTGTACAGGTATACTCTCCATGCCATTATCTAAATCATTAATGAACATACACACACCAGTCCCCCAACATCTTTCTGGATGAAATAGTTGAAGTACCTGTGATCATCCTCCTCATATTTCCTCTTCCATTTGTATTTCTTAGAATTTACTTGGACTAATCAGTCTATTTGCAGTTGAATTTCTCTAGCTCAATCACTTATTTCTAGGCCTGTGTTCATGGTTTGCTAAATCAGGGGTGGACAACCTTTTCAAACCAAAGAGCCAAAGTACATCAAAATTCAGAACAAATGGTCAACAAAGAGCCATATAAGAATGCCCATTTGCATGACTGAAAATATACAAGTTAACATTATGGATAATTTACATGATGATTAATTATAGCATAAATGAAACATTGTACTCACAGCCTTTATATAATGGGACTTCTGCTGCTGCATCTTTTTGCATTTCTTTGAAGTTTACATCATAACTGGTTAAATCCAGCTTCATGCAGGCATTCAGGCTGTCTTCTGTTGATCTTATGGTAGGGGGCTAGGGATGTGCGAGTGCAGGAGTCTGGGTTGGGGTGTATGGGGGGGCTCAGGGAAGGGGGTTTGGGTATATGATGGACTCAAAGCACAGGGTTGGAGTATGTGGGGGTGTACCCCAGCCCCAAGAGGTGCTGTGAATAGCCAGCTTCAGCTCTGGTAGCCACCCACCACATGGTGACTGCTGGAGCTGAATCTGGCTGTGGTGCAGCAGCCATGGGGACCGGGGCCAGGATGTACCAGTCCTGGCCCCAAGAGCAATCACAAATAGCTGGCTTCAGCTCCAGCAGCCACACACCCAGGATATATCCCAGCCCCAGTCATGGAGCAGCTGCAGCGTAGCTGAGCTCCGGCAGCTGCCTATCACATGGCCCTGGTCCCTGCTGCCCTCCTCCTCCTCCAAGCTCACCAGCAGCAGCTTACTTTCAAGGTGCAAGGAAGGTGAGTGCTGCCATTGAGGAGGTGGGTGGAAGTACAGTTTTTGCATGCCGCCAAGGCGCGCTGCTGGTGAACTCCAAAAGAGCCATGTTTAGATCTCTCCCGAGCCATAGGTTGCCTACCCCTGTGCTAATTGAATGTTCTTTTGATCCAGGTTTGGTTTACATAGAACTCCTTGCTCCTTTAGTCACACCATGCTTCTCTTCTGATGTCCCCCTCGGTTATCTGTATCTACTTTAGATTGAACCTTCTTTCATAAGGCTGCATATGTGCCTGGTGTGTTCAATATATGACAACTTTGTTTCCTTCCAGCAAAAATTTAAAAAACTCATCTATTCTAAGAGGCAATAGGGGACTTACGCTTCTATTAGTTTTGTGTTATATGATATTCCGTCTGCTGTGTCTTTATATTGTAAGCAGCTTCACGTCTGTTAACCATTTATCATACTGCACCTGCACTGTATACGCTGAAGTGGTTTAATAAATCATAGACTTTTGGATGTGCCACCTTAGTCACCTTGTAGCGAGCAGGGGTGACCACTCACTGACCCTGAGGGGGAAGAACCCCTCTCTAAGCCTGGGTGGGCTGAGCCCATTCCTGCCCCTTTAACTCCCTGGGAGCATAGTGGTGGGGCAGGTAGGATAAAAGCCCAGCCCAGGAGCTCAGTAAGGCCCCAGCCACCGGAGGAAGCAGAGGCCTGCCCTGAGCCAGAGGCTGAGGACTGGCCTGGAACGCCAGGCCCTAGCTCCGAAGAAGAGACCTTCCTTACCCTGCCAGCGGGTGCAGACTACGATGACCCCGAGAACCAGCAGCCCGTATGGAGCCAGGTAGATGCTGAGGGGGGGGTTAGGAAGTGGCCTGGGGAAGCTGACGAGTGTCAGGCTGATCATATAACACTTTAGAGTGTGTCAGTGTGTTGCCGGCTGGATCCTCACTGATGCCAGAGGCAGCCCTGGGCTGGGACGTGGTGGTAGAGTAGGAAGGGCCCACGTCCCCCCTGCCTTCCCACATCCCTCTCTTGCTGTCTCCCCCTCCCCTCTCTTGCTTGTGGGACTGCATTTGTGTTGCTGCCCACCCTGTACTCAGGGCCCTGGGGTTTAAAAGGGAGCCACTGGACATTTAGTTCCAGGCCTGACCACAGGTCAGGGACCCAGGACCCAAGTGGCCGGCTTATGCACCTTATATTGAAACAGCCTGTAAGAATTCCAAGATACCATCAAAATGATAGTTCCTAACGTGATATGTGATAGCACTTGGGAGGTGCACTGACCTCCCCATGCCAAAATTTTAACTGCTAAATTGGAAGCCCCCACATATCCCTTGTCCCTCTCAGTGTCCCTCCATGCACCTTTTTCTCCTGCAGGCACCAGTTGCCCATGGAAACCCCCTTTTTCCTATTATAAAAGCAAGGAACTATTAATACATTGAACATTATTGTGTGACTATTTGTTTTTCATAATCCATAGAACTGGACCTCCTTTTAGACTACACTGTACATAGTTTTTCATAGGCATGCAATACGTTCTCAGTTGTAGTGTTATAACCTGTTGAACACAGACCACACTTAAAACGCTTCAGGAGTTCTTTGTTATGTATTTGTGCTGCAAAGCAAAATGTAAATAGACTTTTCTTGAGGGAGGTGGAAAAAAGACTAAGGTCTGTTGAGGAAATAAAAGTGCATTATAAGTTATGAACTGAAGTCTCCTAACAGTTTGTTGGCTTGAAGCATATGTCAGTGAACGTGTCTCAGCTGTGCAGACAATTTATGTGCTTACACAGTAGCAAACACTTAAAAACAAGCACATAAAATGTGCTGTAGGGAATTATCTTGCACTGACACAGTGGTCAGTTACATGACTTAATGGGTCTTTTTTCCATCACTATAATGAATCTATGATTTAAATGTTTTTGTGTGGCATAAAATCTGCTAAACTAAGGGTAAATCTTTTACTGGAATACATGAAGTGTGGTTATCTTATTATCCTAAACATATACAATCACATAGAGTTCTTCACACACTCCAAGCAACATATCAATCATGAACTGGAACTGCATTAGTTTAGTTGGAATAAAAACATCTTGGTAGCAAACAGTAGCAGGTTTTCCATGTAAACCCTATTCCTTGTAGCCTTTTTTAGGTACTGAGCTTTTAGAGTAACCATCATTACATAGATTTATCACACAGCAGTAGAAAGCATTTGAATGTGGTCTCTCTCTTCCCTTGAGATAATACTTGTGCATCCCAGCATGTGCAACAAAACTGGAAACGATAGAACTCAGACTTCCTGTGTGATCTTCAGCAGTCGTTAGTCTAGTCTCTTGATGCCTCAATTCCTTGTTTATTAAATGGGAATAATAGTACCTCCCTACTTTACAGTAATGTTGTGAAGGTAAATTTTCAGATTGTGAGACGCTTCTGGCATTGTGGTATTGGGGGCCACGTGTGTACTTAAGACGGATATAAAAGACTACTGGAATCCTACTCTTCAGGTATGTTGTAGAGTTGATTTCAATTAAATTTAGAGACTCTCTTCAGTCAAACTCATGGGACTATTTGAAGAGATGTCTCTATCTAGCCTGAGAGAAGGTGCATTGAGGGTTCTTTGTCTAGTACTGAGTATTACCTATGCTGTGGTGTTTAGGAATATTTCTCTTGCCAAATTCAGTTTTAAAAAAATCTGATATGTCATTACAGTGATAGAGATGCAGCCATGTTAGTCTGGTCTAGCTGAAACAAAAGTCCATCTTGTTAGTCTTTAAAGTGCTACATACGTCTGTCTTTTGATATGTCACTACAATCATACATACACTTTGCACTGAATCAAACACAGTTTCTTACCCTGACAAACTTGCATTCTAAAGTGAAAGGAAGCAATATAACACTAGAGATCAGATCTGGTTAAGGAAATGGATTTTCAGGAGATATTTGGAGAAGAGGGAGGCTGCTTTTTGCTCAAGGAGAGAAGTGCAATTCAAAGGGCAGGGATCAGAATGAAAAAAGAGTGGGAGACACAGATAAAGGCAATATGAAGAATAGAGTATGAGGCAGGGTATGAGGAGGAGATGCAAACGTATATTGAGCAGAGCTGTTTATAGTACGGATATAAAATTCCATGTAATTGATTAAACACAGTGCTAACACTGAATTTAACCAAGTAAAGGGAGGTGGATGGGTGGGGGGAGGTACTCCAGCAGGGCTGGAGCAGCCCACACCGCAGGCCGGGGCTGCTCCAGGCTGGCTGCTCCCAGCCTTGTTCCAGATCTTCTGTCCCACCCCCTACCACCCCATGGGGGCTACCACAACTCTTGGTCCCTACAGGCTGGAGCAGTCCTGTGTGGGGTCCGGGGCGGGCTTGAGCAATCCACTGCCTGCGCTTGGGCCACAGGCGAGGGGCTGCTTCCAGGTATCGGTTAACCATTACCCAGTAAGCATCATCCATTAAGGGTAGGGATGTTAACTATCCGGTATTTGTGTCAATGTGTAACTGCTGGAAATTTTAGCAGTTACTTGTTTACAAGGGGGGTAGGAGGTGGCTCCCTATCATGTGGCAGATAGAGGCAGCAGCATGGGGGGCAGGTGACTCTGGGGAGCTGGCTTGAAAGCTCCTCACTGCCCCCACCCTCTGCACTGTTGCCTCTCTATCAGAGGCAGCATTCTGGGAGTGGGCGGGGGGGGGGGGGGCACAGCCAGCTTGACAGAGCAGGCACCCATAGAGAGCTGGCTTAAAAGCTGTGGGAGGCAGCAAGGGGGGTGGGACAGGCAGCTCCATAGAGCTGGCGCACATGAAGAGCCAGCTTAAATGCCGGCTCCTGTCTGCTTTCCTCTCCCCACTGCCTCTGATACAGAGTGTGTATAGCCAATAGGAATAATTGATAAGCCCAGGCTCATTGGTTAATCATATAATCGACTACACAATCACATCCCTAGTTAATGGTGATGCTTACTGGGTAACCGTTTAACTGAATACCTATTAACATCCCTATTTTAGAGCAAAGTGTAATCTTTTTGAATGCATAAAACTATATGTTGCAGTTAAATTTGACATGGAAATTGAAGGGCGCCACTGATATATTGGGGAAAAAATGAAATAGCAAGTATTACTTAAAATAGTGAAACCCATTAACATCTGGTGTAGAAGGAATATAATGTTTGGATGACATGTAGTGTGATGTAAATAGTTTGATTGTATAATTTCCTGTCCACTGACTGACATGCTGCTGATTAAGAGGATGGGATGGAGGTTTGAGCACCATGAGGAGTCTTTGTAGGGACTGGCCAATTGAGTAGAGGGAGCTATTTAAAAGGTCAAATGCTGGTTGCTGGGAAGGTTGAAGAAGACTCTATCTTCTCCATAGTAGTATTGAGGAATTTTTGTCCAGCTGAAATATTTTCGATGACAAGATAGTGATTTTTGAGATGCCATGGAATGCCTGAAAACAGATGAGCATTTCTCTGAATTTTGAGCAGTTTTCTCACTGAGATGCTAATGTAGGCTATTATCTGTGTAATTGGTCTATGCTTCTCATAGCTCAGGAAATCAAGTGAGATAAATTGACTCCACTGGTGGCAGAAGTTGTTAATGCCTTTTAAGTGAAAGGCAGAATTTTGGCTTCCCTTTTTTCACTTCCACAAATGTGTAGTTAGCTGGCTGTTGCTCTAGAAATGCAGTCCCACGAACTATTTTACAGTCTCTAACCTGTTTTGAGCTAGGTCATTGAAAAGGTGGTGGTGAGTTAACTCTGTCAATAGTTAGAGTCCTCAAATAGTTTTGATCCTCTTGTTTTAATTTGGACATAGTTATGGAAGAGACTACAATCTCTTTCTGACGATGACCAAAGTTGATGTGTCCACTCTGATGCCTTTGATTCATTCTTTCATATGGGAATCCTATGAGGCATGAACAGGACTGCTCTGAATAGTTCACCTCCTTCAGGGAGGTCATCCCAGAGGGTGGAGTTGGGAGTTAATTTCTTACAAAGACTTGCTTTTTTTGGTGGTTGGTTTGAACGTAGTAAATCTTGTTCAACATACTTAGAATCATAGAACACCAGAATTGGAAGGGACCTTGAGACGTTATTGAGTCCAGTCCACTGCCCTCATGGCAGGACCAAGCACCATTTAGATCATCCCTGAGAGATGTCTGTCTAACCTGCTCTTGAATATCTCCAGTGATGGAGAATCCATAGGCAGTTTATCTCAGTGTTTAACCACCCTGACAGGAAGTTTTTTCCTAATGTCCAACCTAAACCTCCCTTGCTGCAATTTAAGCCCATTGCTTCTTGTCCTATCCTCAGAGGCCAAGGAGAACAATTTTTCTCCCTCCTCCTTATAATAGAAAACCGCTATCATGTCTCCTCTCAGTTTTCTCTTTTCTAAACTAAACAAGCCCAGTTCCTTCAGCCTTTCCTCATAGGTCATGTTTTCTAGACCTTTAATCATTTTTGTTGCTCTTCTCTGGACCTTCTCCAATTTTTCCACATCTTTCTTGAAATGTGGTACCCAGAATTGGACACAGCTGAGGTCCAATTGAGGCCTAATCAGCACAGAGTAGAGTAGAAGAATGACTTCTTGTGTCTTGCTCACAATACTCCTATTGATACATCCCAGAATCATGTTTGCTTTTTTTGCCATAGTGTCACACTCTCCACTTATATTTAGCTTGTGGTCCATTATGACCCCTAAATCCCTTTCAGCAGTACTCCTTCCTAGACAATCACTTCCCATTCTGTATGTGAGGAAGGAACAATCAATTTCAAAGTGGAGCACTTTGCATTTGTCTTTATTAAACTTCATCTTATTTCTCAGACCATTTCTCTAGTTTGTCCAGATCATTTTGAATGTTGACCCTATGCTCCAAAGCACTTGTAGCCCCTCCCAGCTTGGTATAATCTGCAAACTTAATAATCATATTCTCTATGTCATCATCTAAATTGTTGATGAAGATATTGAACAGAACCGGACCCAAAAAAGGCCCTTGCAGAACCCCACTTGTTATGCCCTTACAGCATGACTGTGAACCGTTAATAACTACTCTGTGAGTGGTTATTCAGCCAGTTATGCACCCACCTTAAAATAGCCCCATCTAGGTTGTGTTTCTCTAATTTATTGATAAGAAGGTCATGTGAGACAGTATCAAGTGCCTTACTGAAGTCTTAGGTATACCATGTCCACTGCTTCTCCCTTATCCACAAGACTTGTTATCCTATCAAAGAAAGCTATCAGATTGGCTTGACATGATTTGTTCTTTACAAATCCATGCTGGCTGTTACCTATCACCTTATTATCCTCCAGTTGTTTGCAGATGAATTCCTTAATTACTTGCTTCATTATCTTTCCTGACACAGAAGTTAAACTGACTTTCTTAAATTTAAATTTCATTGCACTAACCTATTGTATCAATAAAGAATACAATGTTGTACCAAAATAATGCATTGACCATTTAATTTTAGTATTTCATGGTATTTCTTCAGTAATTTAAGACTCACAATAGCTCTGTGAAGTATGTCCATTTTAGCCCCATTTCACAGTGAGTAAAATGAGTCAAGAAAACTTGAAGTAATTGTTAGAATTTCAGGGTTGATTACATTTTTTTGTTTTCCTTTCCAGAGCACTCACTTAAGGTTTTTCTAGTCATCTTTCTTGGGTGGAGACCATGTGCCTCTCCCTTAGACCAAGCATTTAGGCTTGTGGTCTCTATATAACTCACTGAGATTTTACCACTTATTGTCACAGCAGTCCCTTTATATATGGCCCATTTCAGTATAATCATATTTTGAAGTCCTAATGCTTACCACAATTACTTTCCCAAGTTCACAAAATAAGTTTGTGGCAGAGCTGGCAATAAAATCTGCAGCTCCTGACTCTCTTCCTCCTACATACCAAATACGTTTCCTTCTTTTTCATGTAAAATTATACATATCTTTAGTATATTTTCAGGACACCTCTGATATTGTGGAGGAATAATTGTTACTCAGACAACTAAATTAATAGTTGGAATTATACTAGTATTGATGGTTTGGAGAAATATTGCAGTGCATTCTATTGGCTAGGAGTTAGGAATATTAGCATCTGCTTATAGCTCAGCAAAGGACCCAGGGCTGGATTAAAGGGGGGGCTAGTTGGGAAGGTGCCCAGGGTGCCAACCTATGGGGGGGTGCCTGATAGCAGTTGTAAGGGGCACCGTGCGCCTGGCTGTGTGACGCCCCTTACAGCTGCTATCAGGCTCCACGCGCCGGGGGTTGGGGGCCGCCCGGCGCCTCTTAGAGCTTCAGTCAGGTGCACCGTGCGCCCAGGGACGGAGCCGTGCATGCGTCGCGTGCCCGGGGCACAGGAATGGCTCGAGTCGGCCCTGCAGGGACCTGCTGTGTGATCCTGAGCAAGTCACTTTAGGGCTATGGTTCACCTTCCATGTGGCCTGTGTATTTAAATTGAAAGCTTTTCCAGGCAGGGACTCTTGCTCTTACTCTGTGTTTGTACGCTGTCTTAAAAGCTGGCTCCTCATGTGGCACCGCATGCTGTCCCCCCAATGCTACCTCATGGGGAGCTGGCCACGCTCATTGGTTAACAGTTTAAATTTGTACACTATCTTATCCCTAAAAGCGACGAGGAGTCCTGTGGCACCTTATAGACTAACTGAAGTGTAGGAGCATAAGCTTTCGTGGGCAAAGACCCACTTCGTCAGATGCATGCAGATCTGACGAAGTGGGTCTTTGCCCACGAAAGCTTATGCTCCTACACTTCAGTTAGTCTATAAGGTGCCACAGGACTCCTCGTCGCTTTTGCAGATTCAGACTAACACGGCTACCCCTCTGATACTATCTTATCCCTAGTTTGTACAGTGCCTAGCACAGTGAGGCCCCAGTATTGCTGGGGGTATCAGCATGCTACCATAATACAAATAATAAAGAACAGTGAAAGGGGAGTAAAAAGGAAAGTAATCAAACTAACCATTAACTAAAGTGAATTACATGCTAATCAGTAGCTCATTTGGATGGGAAATAGCATAATAACAATGTATAAATCCATGATATGCCCCTTCCTTGAGGATTTGGCTCACCCCATTTTAAAAAGATACATTAGAATTGGAAAAGGAATAGAGAAGGGTAAGAAGAAATATTAGGACTATAGACAAGCATCTGTATGAGGAGAATTTAAAAAGACTGGGCCTTTTAAAAAACATAGGAAAGAGAAGACTAAGGTGAAGTATGACAGCAGTCTATAAAATCATAAATGGTGTAGAGAAATTGAATAAGGAAGTGTTATTTACCCCTTTATGTAGCACAAGAGTCAGGGGGTCACCCTATGGAATTAGCCAGCATCACATTTAAAAGAAACCCAAGGAAGTACTTCTTCATAGAAAGCACAGTCAACCTGTAGAACTCATTGCCAGAGGATGTTGTGTGAGAATAACTTTGGTTAAAAAAAGAATTAGATACATTTATGGAGGATAGGCTACAACCACAGTTCATACATGGAGGAGAAGTCCATCAGTGGCTATTAGCCAAGATGTTCAGGGGTGCAGCCCCATGCTCTGGATTTCCCTAAACTTCTGACTGCCAGCTTCTGTGACTGGACAATAGAGGATGGATCACTCAATAATTGCCATGTTCGCTTCATTCCCTCTGAAGCTTCTGGCAAGGTCCATTGACCTATGAAGCCAGGCTTCATGAACTGGGCTTGTTTAGTTTGGAAAAAAGAAGATTAAGGGGGGACATGATAGCGGTTTTCAAATATCTAAAAGGGTGTCACAAGGAGGAAGGAGAAAATTTGTTCCTCTTGGTTTCTGAGGACAGGACAAGGAGTAATGGGCTTAAAGTGCAGCAGGGGAAGTTTAGATTGGACATTAGGAAAAAATTCCTAACTGTCAGGGTGGTCAAATATTGGAATAAATTGCCAAGGGAGGTGGTGGAATCTCCCTCTCTGGAGATATTTAAGAACAGGTTAGATAGACATCTGTCAGGGATGGTGTAGACGGAGCTTGATCCTGCCTTGAGGGCGGGGGGCTGGACTCAATGTCCTCTTGAGGTCCCTTCCAGTCCTATTATTCTATGATTCTATGATTGTCAGAAGACTGGAAATTGGTCCGGATAGAGCGCAGGGATGTAAATATTGATCAAAACAGTAAACTGGCTAAGTGATTTAAATTGTCATTTAACTGGTTAACCATTGGTGGGCTGGTGATCCTGCTGGGTCTGTGGGGCAGGCCTGGCAGGTGCTTGTTCAGGTCAGCCTGTCACTGCATGCTCCGGCATGACTGAGTGGGTCCAACCTGCCCTCTCTGGCATAGCTGGGGCCACGCCTCCCTGCTCGATTTGCTCCAGTGCAGTGGGGGTCCCTCTAGGGAGCTCCAGTGTGGCCACAACTGGGATCCTACCTGCCTTTCCGGTGGCAACTCTTCAATGCAGCTGGAGCCTGACCAGTAGGGTGCTCTGGAGTGGCTGTGATTGGGGTCCCGCCTACCCACCATGTGGCCTTGCCTGCCGCCCTGATATGGTTGGGGTCCTGCTGACCATTCTAACCAGTTGGGGCTGCTATAGCATGGCTGGCAGTCTGGTTATCCAGTTATACAGTAAGCATTTGGCTTAGTAGGTAAGCAGTTAAACATCCCTAGGAGAATATTGGTCTGACCCAGTACGGCCATTCTTATGATAAGCCTGCAACATGTTTGGTGCCTGCCCCCTTGTGTCATAACTGCAGTGCCTCCTCCACTACCTCATTTTAGGAGCAAGAACGCTGGCAGAAGTAAAGAAATTTACATTTGTGGCTGACATTTGCATAACTATAGAAAAATTCTAAAAAACAGTTTCTTTTTGCTTCACTCGGCTCTAATCATGCAACTTGGGAAATGAGTAATGAGTTACTGGTTGCAGTATTCCAGGTACTCCAGCTCTGTGGAAACATCTATCTTTTATTTGTTTTCCTCTACTATTTTTCCAGAGATAGTAGTCAGACTTTTAGGAGATAAATACAAGGATCATTCTTTTCTTTTTTTGAAGATCATACTACAGTATTTTTCAGTATTGTGAAACTTTCCTCAGTTTGAGGTTTCCAGATTGTCAGTGGTACAGTAAATTTGTTTGCTAGTTTTTTTTAATTCTCTAGGATGAATATTTTCTGACTTGGTTAACTTATGCAAGTTAACATTTTCTAAATACTCCCTTACTAATTTTATCAGTTAGCATTTGTATAACATTTTAAACAAAGAATCCAAGAAATGTTTGGATTATTGTGTTTAAAAAACCAACATCCTTATTGTAACAGGGTGCACTCATCTCTTGTGAGCGCCCTTGGCAGAATGCGTGTGCCTGGACACACACTCTGTTTGTGGTTGCTTTTCAGTGGTTCAGTCCTCTGGGGAGAACTAAACCCAGACTCATCTGTTAACGATTTAAATGTTTACTCTATCGCATCCCAACTTTTGGTCATCTTAATTTAAATAAAACAAGCACTGAAACAGTTTCCTTATCTTGTCAATTACAGGCAGTCCCCGGGTTACGTACAAGATAGGGACTGTAGGTTTGTTCTTAAGTTGAATCTGTATGTAAGTCAGAACTAGCGTCAGCCGTTGCTGAAACTGATCAATTTCAACCGCGGCTGAATCTGGATGCCAGTTCTGACTTACATACAGATTCAACTTAAGAAACCCAGGCGTCCCCAAGTCAGCTGCTGCTGAAACTGATCAGTGGCTGATTCCACGAAGCCTGGGGCAGAGCAACTCTGCCTCGGGCTTCCTGTAGTCAGCCGCTGGTCAGTTTCAGCAGCGGCTGACTTGGGGACGCCTGGGGCAGAGCAGCTGGGGCTGCTCCTCGGCGCTACTGGAGCAACCCAGCAACACCCCAGCTGCTCTGCCCCAGGCGTCCTGATTCAGCCGCTGCTAAAACTGACCAGCAGCGGCTGAATCAGTACGCCTGGGGCAGAGCAGCTGGGGTGCTGCCGGGTTGGTCCGGAGCGGCGCTGCGGGACCAACCCGGCAGCCCCCAGCTGCTCTACCCCAGGGGTAGGCAAGAAAAGCCTGGTTTGCTGGGGGGGGGCACTAGCTGCAAAGCTGCTGGACCCCCCCAGCAGACCAGGGGGACAGGAGCAAAGCCCCCCCAGCAGACCAGGGAGACCGGAAGCTTTTCTCGCCCGGAGGACACGGGTGGCGACCCGCCGCCCGTGAGCTTCGGGGAGAGAAAAGCCCCGTTCGTAAGTGCGGATCCGACGTAAGTCGGGGACTGCCTGTATTTTTTTAAAACGTTCCCTATATTTTAGTAGTTTATGTTTAACACAGGCCTGTACTGTATTTGCTTTTGTTTTTTGGGGGAGGTGCTGAGGGTCTCTAGTGCTACTTGATTACATAATCTCAGTTCCAATTAGTTCCAATCAGTTGTGTGATTGACCTGTCAGTTTGTAACTCTAGTGTTTGAGTCTGAGCTTCTACTATTAGCTAGAGACGGAAGGAAGCAATTTGAAAGAAATATTGTTATCCCATTTAATAAATTATACTTAATAAAGATCACAGTACAAGAACATTGGGCTAACAGCTTTGTTTCTAGGATCGTCAAAAAACTTGTGTTATAAGGAAACTAGGCTTCCCCGCCCCGTTCACTATGCTCGCCAACCTCCCATCTGTCCACCACAGCTGGATCATGGCCTTCCCTCCTACCCCTGCTGCGGCAGGAGGGGGGCTGCTACCAGCCCTTCATGCATACAGATGGGAGCTGGATATTGGAGCCGGGGACAGAACGCTGGACCCTGATTGGGCAGGGTGTCTGGCGGGAGGAGGGGTCAGGAACAGGCTGGAGGCACCGTGTCTGGCCAGGGGTGAGGGGCAGGAGTGGGCTGGGAGTGTGGCAGGGGAAGGGTGCGGGAGGCGCTGGGGGTGCAGTGTTTGGGTATGAGGGGCTGGGGACGCGCTTGCTTCTTTTCATGCTGTGGCTGCTCCCAGGCACCGGAGGCTTTCCCTGCTGCTCCAATGGGGAATCCGCCGCCGCCTGCCTTGGGCCAGGTGCTCAGGCCATCACCTGCCTGGTGATCCAGCCTTGTCCCTCTCCCCTCCACAAGATGGAGGTGATGTGTGACACGAAGGTGATGTCACACAACAAGTTCATGTGGCAGGAGTTGGGCCAAAGGGTTCTGAATGTGGGATGGTGCTCAGGGCTGGAGTGCAGGAGTGTGAGGGCTCTGGTTGGGAGTGCAGTCTTTAGGATGGGGCTTGAGATGAGGTATTTGCAAGTGCAGGAGGGGGTATAGGCTTTGGATGGGGGTTTAGGAGGGGGATATAGTCTCTGGGCTAGGAGTGTGGGCTTTGGAATGGGTTTGGGGATGAGAGCTTGGGGGGTGTTCATTGCTGGGGGGTGATTCAAGGCGGGCCAGGGGGTTGGGGTTCAGGCTTACCTGGGTGGCTACCTGCTAGGGCTGCTGCTCCCCCATTTCTGTGTCAGCTGCGGCAGCTCTATACTTTGGAGAGAGAGAACTCTCCTTGCTGTAGCCCTGAGCCCCAGCATGAGGCTTAATAAGAAGCTGCATAGCCACCCATTTCCACTTAGGGGGAACTTAGATGCTAAGGGAGTTGACCCCTCTCTCACTGGAATAAGGGGAGACTTCAATCTGGGACATAATGCTGCCAGCCCTCTGTTAGCTTTCCTTGCTCGTGTTAATAGGGTAAATTGTCAAAAGGCTAGAGGATGTAATCTAATAATTAGGAAACAAAGAGTAAATGGGAAACACATGAAGAACTCTATTACACTGAAGTTAGTGAATATATATAGGAAGTTATTGAAGTAAGCAGTTAAAGCAGAGTGTAGTTTTGTGTCAGGAAAAGGAGGAAATTGACAGAGTGGAAAACTAGAAACTGTAATCAGAGCTGCAAAACAGAGATTGTAAACCGTTAGTTTTACAACGCCAGTAATTGGAAAAACATGGTGCATGTGCTGAATGGGGGAATGTGAGGGCTGGGGTGTGAAGGCAGAAGAAGGGGTAGGTCAATGTCTTTTGCTGTGACTAACTTCTTCAGGTTTTCATTCATTCGTTTGTTCATTCCATCAGGGTTGCTAATGCCTGTATGATCTATTAAAGCAGAAAAGCCCAACTTCATAGTTATTGCCTTCTTTTTTTGGTCTAAAGTCAGGCAGTGTAATTTTTCCAAGTATGGCTTTGTGTCACTTGAATCTTCCTGAAGTATGGTCAACCAACTTGTACTCTGCCGTTTTATTAGATATAATTTGATAACTATCTTTAAAAACAAAAAGCTAAGAAAGAATTCAATACTTGCTGAGCCTGAAAGCCTTCCAAAGTTGTAAATATACTTTCGTTTCTGTGTGTGTGTGTGTGTGTGTGTGTGTGTGTGTGTGTGTGTGTGTGTGTGTGTGTAAAAAATAATATAAAATATTAGTTTATCTCAAGCAAGCCTTGCTAATGCCTTATTATTATCCCTATAATCATGGTCTTAGAAGAAAATGTGAAATTGACTGTTTTAATGAGAACTGAAAAAAAAAATACAAAACTCAAACTTTCTTTGTGTCTGGCTTCCTGGTGGGAATGAGAGGTGAGAGACAGATGGTGTCTTTCTGAGAAGCAGTGAGCCTGCTCTGGAGGTCTTAGGTTAAGCAGGAGGAGTGAATGGAAATCAACTATATATTTGAGTGTCTGTCTGTTCAAGAACTCTTCCTAAACAGTAAGAGCGAGGACCACCACAGTTAGTGTACAGCTTGCTCTTATCATAACTTAAAGCAGGGGTGGAGGAGGGGGTTCTAGGCACAGGCTTTGGGAGGGTGTTTGGATGCAGGGATGGCTTGAGGCTAGGGCAGGGGCTTGGGGTACAGGAGAGGGTTCATGAATGAAGTAGGGTTTCGAGATGTGGGCTCCAGCTGGGCCCTGCTTACCGCAGGTGGCTCCTGGGTGGTGGTGCAGTGGGGTTAAGGCAGGCTCCCCCCTGCCCTGGCCCTGCACCGCTCCCAGCAAACAGCAGCCAGCAAACCCCATCCCAAGTCCTGTTGTGTCCCCTGCCCTGCTCTGTGGAGATAGGATACAGAATGGGAGAGGGGGCACCTTGACATCAGCGCCCCTTCTCCTCCCCTGCCTTGTACAGAAAGCAGGAGGCTCCTGAGGGGGCTGCTCCATGGCAAAGGGCAGGAGATGCGCAGCAATGGGGGGAGGGGCAGCTGAAGTGTGGGCATTTTATAGCCTTTTGGCCAAACCAATTAGGATCATCTGTCAGAGGATCCAAGATGACCCCTGGCATACGGGATATGCTTAATTACAACATATTTTAAACCAGCAAAATCAACATTTATTAGGGGAATAACTTAAGAAGTACAACTGCAAAACAAATTAAAATAGACAATTTAAATCAAGGTTTTCTGCTTGCTGATTAAAATTGTGATTAAAGTTGGTGATTTAAAAGACTAATTTAAATCAGCTCCCCCCTTCTGTAGAAAATATAGTGAAGCCATAGATTGTTAAGGCCTTAGGGGTTATTTTATTGTTTAATCTGACCTCTTTAAATAATATAGGCCATACTGAATGTAGTTCCTGCATCAAGCCCATAATTTCTTGGATGAACTAGAGTATACCATTTCGGAAAGCCATACAAACTTGATTTGTAAAGACTTCAAGTGATGGAGAATCCACTGCACCCTTTGATATCAAGACTTTAAAGTGAACAATAAACGGCAAAAACAACCAACCTCCTCATTTTTCAAGGGATAATATCTTGAGGTTGTTTTAATGTATAATAATAGTTCCCGAATGTCTGTCTGCCTAATAATAGGCTCAAAAAGGCTCCGTAACCATTTAAACCTTCAAAAACAACGTGGAGTCTTGTAGCACCTTAAAGACTAAACAGATTTATTTGGGTATACCTGCATTTTATGAAGTGGTTTTTACCCATGAATGCTCATGTCCAAATAAATCTGTTAGTCTTTACGGTGCCAGAGGACTCCTAATTGTTTTTGCAGATACAGACTAACCGGGCTACATTTAAACCTTGTCAACTCTGTAACCCAGTCTGATTGTTGGCTAAAGTAGTGAGTGGTCCTACCTGATGTGTCTCCCCTCTCCTCCCTTACATGCAGTACTTTTAAAACTTCCCTGTTTTCCCCTTTGTTGCTGTGCAGATGGAGAACAATTGTGTGCTTGTTTTCTCACCCTTTTGTTGCAAACATTGGTGCTGTCTGTCTGACAGGAGAGCTCAGCTGTGAAATCTTACCATTCTCTTTTCTGTTTTGCTGTTTTAGAATTGTGGAATGCTGTGAAGACTCTAAGTGCCCTGCAGCCTTAGGCAGATTATTATCTGGATTATCTTCAGCACAAGGAAATTCATATACAAGAGGTATCAATGGCTTACCCTCACCTAGACTCTTCTCTTAGAGCCGTCTTCTTGCTTCCTCTTCAGTGTTGGAAATTTGGTAATATTTTAAGACCAGACCAGACACTCCAGTAGGAGTGCTAGAACATTCCCTATCCTGTTTCTTCCCCTCAAAGCCCCACCCCTTCCCCACTCTTCCCCCACACCTCTCTCCTCAACACGCTAGCTTCATCCATTCCTATTTCCCTCTTTCTCTGTCACTCGCTGATTTTTCTCTCCCAGCCACCTGGTTCAAGAGGGTCTTGCCTGCTTTGCAGAAGCTGGGAGCTGCAGTTAGCCCATATAGGTAGAAGTCAGCCCAGTCTGAGTAGGGGCTAGTGCAGGTAATGACCCAGATCCTCACCCACCTATAGTAACCAGAGTTTGGGTGTATGGTCACTGTCAGGTCTCCTTTTTGACCAGACTTTCTGGTCAAAAGCCAGCTACCACCTCACCCTATTCCTCCCCAACCTGAAAAACTAAAGTGATAGGCATTTAATCAATGTGTCCAGGAGCAGACTGTTTTTAAATTGCTAGCGTTTACTGCCCACCTGAACCTTAGTATAATAGAGTAAGGATGCTGGATAACATGTAATTGAATAGTCATGTAACCACATCAAATTTTAGCAGTTATATGACCATTAGATAGTCCCTGGGGGCGAGGCCAACAGCCGGTATGCTCTGGCCCCACTCCCAGGGAGCCCCCTGCCATCCCACTCTGCTGCCTCTCTATCAGGGGCAGCAGCACGGGGTGGCAGGTGGGAGCCAGTCCATAAGAGGAGCCCGCTGAAAAACTGGCTTCCCACACAGACCAGCTCCTGCCTGCCCCCCTGCCCCGCTGCCCTGCTGCCTCTCATACAGAGGCAACAGCAAGCTTGGACACCCCTCTCCCCCCCCCCCCCCCCGGATAGAGCTTCTCTGTAGGATGCGCAGCAGCTTCTGTCCTTTGGGAGTTTGGATAGAGGCTGCTCTGTGGCAGCCTCCCCCGCCCTCCCCTCCATGCTGTCACCTCTGATAGAGGCAGCGACGCGAGGTGAGGGGCAGGCAGAATTGGTGCTCAAGGGGAGCCGGCTTTTATACCGGTTTCCTCTCAGTACCAATTCCCGCCTCCCCCCCTCCCACTCTCCACTGCTTCCTGTCTAGCAGAGGCAGCAGTGTGGGAGTGGGGAGGGCAGGTGGCTCCACAGGATCCGGTGCACATGCTTTTCACACGCACTGGTTCCCACCCCCCTCTTGATGCCTTTGATACATAGGCATCAAGGGAGGAGATTGCGCGTAGTCAACAGGATTAAACCATAAAGCTAGGCTTATTGGTTAATCATGTAGTTGTCTACATGCTGATATTCCTATTCTATAGAACTTTATTACATTTAATATTGAACAGTTATTCACAGAGTCAAGAAATGCAAAAAATGATGATCCAAGCACAGTGTTTCTTATATATATCCTATATAACTGATGGTGTGAGTTTGTCAGGGATGATCTGCACTTGAAGTGTCAGAGCGGGGAAGATAGGGGCTCCACAAGAAACCTTAAAACTTGCCTTCGTGGAATCTGTGTATAAAAATTTCTCAGAGTCACAGGTGCACTGGCTCTGAGAAAAACAAAAGCTGCCACCATCAAGTGATTTATCATAAAAAAAAACAACCCAGGGAGGAACACTTGAATTCCTTCCCTGGGGTACCCCAAGCTCTTTTACCATAGGAGAGCTTGAAAAAAGAAAAGAGAAAACAAGCTGCAGTCTCTGGTATCTGACCGCTCAGTCTAGGGCCGGCTGACACACACACAGACCCCCTGTTACTTTCCAAGACACAAGAATCAAATTATCACTGTAAAGTGATTTTTATTAAGAAAACAAAAGAATACTTGATTGCTACGTGTTACAGAGCAACTAAGTAAAACAAATTAAAACACAGAGAAAATCCCTGGGAACAGTTCTTAGCTAGTGAATAGGGGAGGGAAGGCATGGATTCACATAGAGAAATTCAAACCAAACAATCAAAATAAAGAAAAATACCCTGATTACGATGAGATACACTCCCCCCCCCCCTACTCACAATCCATTCTGATCTGTATTTCCAGGACCATAATACTCCCATGTCCACTATTTCTTATAGGCATGATAATTCTGGTCCCTGCATCTGCTCTCTTCAGCCCTAACTTAGAATTTGTTAAAGAGAAAACGGCTGCAGGTATATATTTACAATTTACATTTCACATTGTATCCCATTGGTTCTTCTGGCTCCTTGCCAACAATACCCATAGCTACCTGAGTTTAACCCTTTAGGAGGCCAGTGCTTCTCCTATCCATCACCGAGTTTTATGAAAAAATGGTGTAATATATTAAACTGTATTTTACTTTAAATCAGCAAATTGGAAATAAAACATGCTACTTGTGTTAACACAGTTGAGGCTAGCAGTGCTTTTAGGACCTTAATGTTTGCATTTCCTCATTTTATGGTTTTAATTGCAAAGCTTTAGTGTTGTACTAACATTGATTTTAAACTTTGTTTCTGTTTTTTAGAAAATTAGAATGGGAAAAAAAAATCTATCCTTGCTCATGCTTACAAGAGACAATGAGATTATTTCATTTAGACTTTGGGGTGAGTGGTTTAGGAATAGAGTTAATCCCCATTTCCATTCTGTCATGGTTTGCTGGCAAACCGTTTTTTGATGGCTTACATTATAACAGCTTTTTCTTTTCAATAGAAAAAGACAAATTTATTTTTAAACGAAAGCTTTGTGAATAACATAGAATGTAAACTGGTACAGGGACTGTTTTACTATTTGTTTGTAAAGTCCTTAGCGGGGTGGGGAGACCTGACCTGCTTAAGACTTCTAGACTAAGGATGTAAAATTCTGCTTAATTGGCTAATCGGTTAAACATTGCTTAACCAATTGAAGGTGGGGTTAACAGGGGAGTTGTCCTGCCTTCCGCTGGGCTGCAGTAGTCCCCCTGACAAAGGCAAGTGCTGCACTGGCCGGCTGGAGAAGCCCATATCCATTGTGGGGAGCAGTCCTCTGCCTGTGGCAGGATGGGGAGCTGCTCCAGCCCCCTCCAGTTAACCTTAATCGGTAAGCCTCAAACCAGTTAAGGGTGAAGCTAACAGGTTAACTGATTAAACCTTCACATCCCTACTCTAGACACTACTAGATTATACAGCAGAACCAAAAGTGCCATTACTTGGAATCAGGTGAAAATTACAGGCTTTTTGGAAGAGGAAGATGGAGCATTTTGCTTGCGTGTGTCTCCTGCGTTTTTTGCTCTATTCTAACCTTTAATTAAAAAAAAAAAAAAATCAGCCGCTGATATAGAGAGAGAACAACAGAAACAAGTGTTCTGTTCCCTACACTAACCAGCTTTGTCTAACTTGACCTTGGTTTTGGCAATAGCAATAGCAAAGGTGGCTACTCTGTACTCTTGCATTCCATTCACTTCACTTTCCACATACATTAAGCACAGGCTTTTTTTTTTTTTTTTTAAAGGAATTTAAATGGAAAAAAAAGTGAATGCAATGTAAACATCACACAGTGATAAAATGTCAGGAAATGCAAAAGCAATGGGGTTTCTAGAGCCAAAGCATATATATTTTATGGTGTGCATGTAACAAAAGTGATAGTTATCTCCACATTTAACAAAAATCACATCACCTTATCAAGGAACTAAAGTTATTCTCCCAGCCCTTCTTTCACACATCTCAATTTACTACATTTCTTCTTCTCTAGCTCTGATAAATCCCATGTTACCCCACTTATCTCTGTTTTAAAACGCTGCCATAAAGGTCATATTCTTGGCTCGTTGCTTCAACAATACTATCCCTTTTTGCTTCCTCTGATGGCACCCACTTCTCCATTCCATCATACACAGACGACTTGTTTTCACTCCCAAGACTTTTTGTCACCTATCCCTGCCATGTCTATCATCGGTCATATTGGATTAAGATGCTGACTCCCACCACTGTGCAGCGAGTATTCAACCCTTTCCTCCCCATTTGTGAATTTACAAATACCTTTTGACCTTCTATCCTTTTTCATGCATGGGGAGTAGCTCCACATAAACAACTGCAAAGCTATCTCATAGTTTTCCTCAAAGCTCTTGTTAAAAATGCTCCTCTGCTGCAGTATGTACAAAAAACTTGGAGAATTATTAGGCCATGGGTATTCACAGACCTCTGCTTTTCTTCCTAACCAGCATTATCTCATTGTTACCTTGTGCCTCCATCTGTTTTTAGTACCCACCTGTTGTGTCACATCCTATACTTCAGTTGTAAACTTTTCAGGGCGGGGGGGTCTATCTTTTTGTTATGCGTTTTTAAAGTACCTTGCATAACGTGGCCTGATCTAACTGAGACCGAGGCATTTCTGCAATACAAACAACTGCATATATATGCTGTGGAACAGAAATAACTTTGCACTGGGCATCTTCCTGTTTGCATTTCCAGTTTAACTATGCAACGTTAATGTAGATATTCATTCTGTTTTAAATAATGGTTTGTGAAAAAATCTACAAGATGATGATGTGTTGAAATATGCTTACTAAAATTATTTGTCCTTTGTAGTCTTGGCTTTGAGCCATTTTGGATTGTTACCTCAGCCTGGTCCTGGCATATATTTCCTTGGTAAGCCCATTTTAATGAAGGATTTTAGTTCTTGGCCCTCTAAAATCTGAAGTAAATGATTGCTGGGAAATAAGGATACACTACCATGAGTTTACCACTCTGACATTTTCTTCCCAGTGCATAAGAATGACTGTTGCTTTACTCCTGAGTAGACTCAGCAGATGGCTAAGGATTATAGCCTTGCACAAGCTCTATTGCCTAGTGGGCTATTTGTAAGTTGTGTTACCCGAAGCCATTGTTTTGGATTTCAAAGAGTCTTGAAAAATTGTATATATTAGCAAAGTGAAAGCATGGTTTAAAAAAACTACCACTTTTAAGCTGGTTATAAGGATTGGTAGTTGCACTAGATGGGGAAAGGAACATAGCTCACTGCCTGATGGTTTGAACCTTTTCTTTAACAGTACTTTTGACCTGAATGAGATCAGAAAGTGTCTTCAAATATTTTTTACAACCATTAGCCTCAAAGTTAATTGTCTTTGTTTAGGGCTTTTTTTAATCAAAGCTACTGAGCAGGAAATAAACATACTGTAGAAGTTGTTCTTGTATATCACTTGTCACAAAAAAGTCCATGAATATTTAAAAATACGTCTTTTCTCTGTCAGTGATTTAATAAATGTTTATAGTAATTTTTACATTATACAGTAGTATTCTTATGCAATGTGTCTGCATGCCATTTGGCCAATGGTACCAGGACAAACTCTTTGGTCTCTACTTCAAAATGCACGGGAGATTTGTGAGCTTAATTCTCATGAACACTAGCAGTGATTCTCTGACAGTAAGTGAAATATAGTAATTTCATGGCATTGTGGTTCATGCTGCTTTGTTTATTGGGTTTGGAATGCTTCAGAGCTGAAGTTGAGATGAACCATCTCATCAGCAGTTGGTGCATAACTGCTGGCTGTGGCATAATTACGAAACTTGGCTCCTATTCCCTGACTGTCAAGCAATTCTTCTCTGCAGCTCCAGTGTTCTTGAATTATTACCTTCCTTTGGAGGAAGTGTTTTCCTTGGGGAAGGGGAAGTGATATGGAGGATGATTTCCATAGGTGAGGGTTAGATAGGCCAAAGTCTTTTTAAAACTATTAATCTTGTTTAGAAACTAAGGAGAGATTCCTCAAAGTTGTTACTGGAGGAGTCTAGTTCTTTTGACCATAAGTAAGGCTATGTTTATCATGGAGGTCATGGGAGTCATGGAATCTGTGACTTCTGGAGACCACTGTGACATTTTTTGCTTCAGCCCCAGGGGCCAATGGAGCTGGGAGATAGCAGGGCCCAGGCAGGGTTCCTTTGAGCATTGACAGCCTCTTCATGGGGCCTCCGGATTTTGGTGACAGCCTTGGGGGAAAGGGAGAGGGAGGTTTGGGTGAGTAGCTGGGGGTGCCCTGTTTTTTATTTGGGAAATATTATCACCCTGCAGCTTCCACTTGCTGGGGCATAGATCTTGTCCTCCCACCCTCCCACCCCCTGCCGCCTGCAATAGCTTCAGGCTGCTGCAGGTGGAGGAGGAACCCTGCAGCTCCCAGCCACCACAGTGGCAGGGGAAACACGGAGCTGCAGCAGCCATATGTCATGGGCTTCCAAGAATTTTTGTTTATTGCCCATGACCTGTCTGTGACTTTTACTAAAAATAACCATGACAAAAGCTTAGCCTTAACCATAAGAGACGGCTCAATATTTTTTTAGGCTGTATCTAGACTAAGAAAGTAGGTTATGTTATAGGAAAAGTAAGCTAATATTTTTTTAAATGACCTTGTCTTGATGTAGCCTTAGAACACAGTTATTGACTCCAGGAGAAATAGGGAGCTCTTACAGATGAAGATGTCTGTGAATGTTGAGGCTGTACTCATCCACAAGATTCTGAAGGATATTAGAGAAATGGGGCTTTTTACCTCTTTGTCTGTGACCATGCTGGATGTTTTAGTAGATGGAAATTCCCATGATACACCTAGATATGCCATACATACCAAACTTTTTTTGGGGGGTGTCTTTCTTCCTCACCGTAGCTAGTAATGAGTTGTACCTTGATGCGTGAAGACTGACCTGGTGTTATATCTTAATTATTATCCTAGCAAATGCTATTCTTAGTTTCTTCTAATCCTTTAAAGGATGTTAAGCCTGTTGCCTTAATATCTTGTGACTGTGAGAGCCACAGGATAATTGTACAATCCATAAACTGTGATTGTGTGATCCTAAACTAGCCTTCATCACTTACCACGTCTTCCTTAGTTGACCAGATTAAACCTCAGGTGCCCTCTACTTGTCCATAATATATGATGATGCAGTGGTACAGGAACACAGCATGATCAGATATCGGGATGCAAGCATTGCTCTGGGCATCCCACAGTGATTATTTTATGGCATGCTGCAACTCAGTTTGTTGACAAAGGGGCTTTCCATTTCTTTGACTGAATACCATTGCCATATATTAGTTGTTAGACAAAGAAAAAAGAGCAAAATAGCTAGAGTTAGTAAGATGAGACTTCCCATGACAAGAATGAAGCACACCATATGTCAGAAACTGGCAAAAATAATATTGCTTTAACAAGATTACATATAAGCTGCAGAGGAGATCTTGGGCAGAGGAAGGTCCATATTACCAAAAGCTGCCACCTACTTGTGATCCTAAACACCATCCTCATGGCTTATTGGTGGGAAGAGGTTTCCATATTGCCGCCTTTGCTTATCTCTAACGGGCTGGTGAATCTAGTACTACCAGTTTGTTTGTTCTTTGGCTCCTGAGCTGCCATGTGTCTGTCTTGTGAGTAGTGCTCCAGTCATTCCCAGATCAGATTTAATGTCCACTAGGCATGCAGATTCCAAGAATCTAATGTAACTGTACCACCAGGAAATGAATGTAATTGTGTGTGGGCTCTGAGACACTGTTTTGAAGATGTACATTTTCTGAGGAAAAACCAAAATCCTAATGAGAACTGCACAGATTTTGCTTGAAAGCTCTAATGCAACATACTGTGAAAATACTGTAGTGGTTGATCCACTTGAATACTGATTTCCTGTTTTTCTAGAAAAGTACAGTAGTGGTCTCAATACTTGCAGCCTTAAAGTGGCTAGGATTAGAGTAGAGCAAAAGGTTCAGTAGGCCGTACATGCCTTTTGATGGTGCCTTCCTGTAGTGCACATCCTACATAGCTGCTCATACAAAAGCCTGGTTGGAAGTAGTGGCCTTTATGTCTGATGTGTAATTTACTGCCACTTCCTGGTGTGTTAGCTTTGTTTGTATTGATAAATGCATGTTCTCTGTGTATAGCTATGCTGTTAATTCTGTAGGTTACATACAGTGCCGCTTAATAGATCTATTTTTTATTAAGTTCGATTGAATTTGTCAGTTTGGCTAATAAGCTACACCTCTCACAAATTCTATTGTTAATCCATAAAGTCTGTATGTTCTGATTTATAGTGCCACAAGGGGTAAACTGATGTTAAAAGCATTAATTAGTCTTGGTTGACTGCAGAAAGAATAGAGTACAGTCAGAGAGCTTTTGATTTAGCCTTCATAGACTTTTGATTATTTTTTTCATAGACTTTAACTAAGCTTGTTAAAGGGCCTGTTCCTATGACTTTTTTATGCCTGATTGTGTAAATAGAGCTTAATAGAAAATGTAATGATTGGGCTGAAGGAGTAGGGCCTCAGACCTAAGACAAGATTTTTTTTTTCAAATTTTCTGTTCTCCAGAAAATGATAAAACTTAATTTGGTGAAATTTTACACATACTTTAATGGAGAATTTTTGTCCTAAAATCTTGGTAATCTATTTTAGTTATTTTATATTTGTAGTAACTAGATAAGAAAGTCTGTTGTGAGTTTTGGGTGCCCTGGACACATTTTGAACATTACAATTGGTCATAAACAGTCTCTGGCATTTACTCAATGAGCGCTGCCTCCATAGCAACATGAATGTAATAGACCTAATGAGTCCCCCTGTTACGTTACTGGGCTTGGTCCATCATACCCCCAATTAAATTACTGCCCCCCTTCTTCCAGGTATTTGCAGGCCAGAAAGTAAAGATGGACCTTATTACTTTTCCCGAACGTTATGTTTGGAGTTTCTAAACCATTTGATTTGTGAACAGAAGCCTGCATAGCTTAGTTTCTGTAGCACTCAATACTATCTGTCTTGGTCCTGGACAAAATGTTAAGAAGAAATAATAAGAAAAACTGTAGTTTAGTTTTCCATACAAACCTCCATTAATTAAACTTGCTGACTGCAAAAAAAAAAAAAAAAAAAAAAAAGAAAGAAAGATTTGGAAATAGTTTTGATGGTACCTATATGAATATGATTTAAGATTTCCCTCCATTCCCTGCAATACTCAATTCTGGCATAAATTATCACACCTGCTACAAAGAAAACTGTTGCTCCTTAATTGGATTGAGTTTGTATTCACATGTCTTATTGCTTGCCAGTAAAAAGTCACTATTTGCTCTCAGTTTGTCTCCACACTATTGAATTTTAGCTACTCGATTACTGCCTTTTTCTTAGTATGTGATATTGAGCAGTAGCTGTGGTTAAGGTTAGGTTGTTAGTGACAACCCAATACAGAAATGATTTTTAAAGATACAAAAACATGCTTAAGGAAACCCACAGTTATTTTGCATCAATAGGGATAGCAGATAGTTTCAGAGAGTCCTAAAAGGAGTGAGATGGTACAAAAATGCTAAAAGGTTTAGAAAACCTGACCTATGAGGATAAATTAACAAAACTGAGCATGTTCGTCTTGAGTAAAGACTGAGAAGTAACCTGGTATGTCTTCAAATGGCTGTTTAGAGGACTGTGATTAATTGTTCTCTATATCCCTGAAAATAGAACAAGAAGTAGTGGGCTTAGTCTGCCATAAGAGAGATTTAGGTTAGATGTTAGGAAAAACATCCTATCTGCAAGGGTATATAAATTCTGGAATAGGTTTCCAAGAAAGATTGTGGATCACTGGAGATCTTCCAAGACAAGCTGGACAAACACCTGCCAGGGATAGTCTAGGTTTACTTACCTCTGTCTCAGTACAGGGGGGGCTGGACTTGCCTGAGTAAAGAGCGTCCCATCTACACCTACATTTCTAAGATTCTGTGATCAGCTCTGTCATTAACCCCCACCCAAGTGTCTTGAACTAAATTTGAAGATTTGTTTAAAATAGGTTCACAGCCAAGCTGTTGTCCTCTTCCAATAATATTATTTTGAAAGGTTTTTGGCTCTTTTAATTGGTCTTGATCTTCTATAGTTAGTGTAATGAAGTAAATGTGTTGCTTTATTTATTGTTGTACATACATACTTCTTTTGCTCTTCTTGCTGCATTCCTGCCCAGCCACCAGAAAAAAATGCTTGGTATTCAGAAGAATTTATGCTTACTTTCTATTGTATTTATTTATCTAGATGGAAATAGAAATAGATTGGGTGGCTGATAGTTCTGACATTCCTTAATGAAGTCAAGCAAGACTGGGACTTAGAATTTCTCAACATTATCCCTGCTGCTCAGAGTTCTTGCTTGATGCCATTTATAAAGTTGTCCTGTCTTGTTGTCATGAAAAATGAAAATTCAGAGCCACTTCAAATTGTTAGGATTAACATATCATTCAACTCAATCCAGTGAAAGCTTAGGGTCAAAGCAATAAACCTTTGTTATTTTGTAAAAGACAAATGATAATTGTCATTCAGTTTTCTTGGCAAGTTATAATTTAATTTTTTGACAGCTACATGGGTGAACAAATTGATATTAAACCAATGCAACCAAATGGCAATTTTTGGGTATCCCATTCTAAATGTTGGTGGAGCACAAAATGATCTGTGGAAATAATGAGATAACAAAGCAGGCAAGAGGATCTTCAGGAGGCTCTTCTGTATACTCAGTTCCCCTAAAGAAGGTGAGGGGAACCTTTTTTGGGTTGGGGGCACCTGACCCACAGAAAAATCAGTCAGGGGCCACACACACACAAAACCCTCACTGAAGGAGTAGGATACTCCTCACATTCCCCTCCTACACCAGAGCCTGGGGGTGGGATGGGGGCTCAGACTAGTAGATTTTGTGTGCTCCAGCTTGATGATGCTGTGGGAAGGCTGGAGCACCACCGATGCAGGGGTGGGGGCGGAGAATTGGGGGTCAGATCCAGGCAAGCCAGGGCTCAGATGCAGCCCCCAGGCCTGAGGTTCCCCACTCCTGCCCTAAAGTATGCTGATGTGTTGCACTTCTCAGTGAGGTTGACAAGGAGAATCAGTAGTAAATCTGCCAAATCTTGCCTTAAATACATGGAGGTTTTGGGCTTTGCAGTTGCACCCTGATTATTATCCTCTTGCTCATTAGCATAATTGTCCCCTGCTATTTGTATTTTCATTTTCAGTAAGTAAACAGCTTTTAATGGGATTTCCCCCTCTTTGAAATAATGGCCTTCGTACTGAAGGAGAAAAGTAGTAATAACTGAAGGCAAATTTCATGATGCAAAGGCTACATTTTTACAATAAAAACTTGCACCAAATGTATTTAGTTAAATATAATTATAATTTGTAATTTCTGAAATACTTGCTTTTCTGAAGTTTAGCATTGCTACCCCAAGGAGCTCAAAATTATAAATCAGGCTCTCCAAAATTTATATTAAACATTAATTGGGGTCTTATTTTAGCTTTGGTGTTTTTTTTAGCCTGTAGGATGTGTTTGGATGATGTTTTCATTTCAAGCTTATCTCTGTGACAAAGGGGGGTTGAAGCTTTTTAAAGTGAATGCTGAAATATTAATGTAGTTTATGGAATCATAGTAATATAGGACTGAAAGAGATATTGCGTGGTCATCAAGTCCAATCCCCTTTTCTAAGGCAGAATCTAGACTTATACCTTCACTGTCAGGTGTTTGCCCAACCCTTTTTCAAAAAAAACTTCCAATGATGGGTATTTCATAGCCTCCCTTGCAAGCCTATTCCAGAGCTAAAATTTTCCCTAATTTGTAACTAAATCTCCCTTGCTGCAGATTAAGCTAATTATTACCTGTCCTACTGTAAGTGGACACAGAGAACAATTGATCACCATCCTCTTACAACAGCCATTAACAGACTTGGGTCCCCTCCATCTTTTTTGTGTCCTTAAGACTAAACATTCCTGGGTTTTTTTTTCAAACTCTCTTCAGAGGTCAGGTTTTCTAACTCTCTTATGATTTTTTTTCTGTTCTCCTCTGGATTCTCTCCAGTTTGCCCACATGTTTTCTAATGCATGGCTCCCAGAATTGGATACAGTGCTCCAGCTGAGGCCTCAACAGTGCTGGGTAAAGAGAGACAATTACTTCCCAAGTCATGTATACCATGTTCCTGTTATTACAACCAGAATTATATTTTTACATCTGCATTACCTTGTTGTCTTGTATTCAGTTTGTAATTCACTATAATCCCCACATTTTTTTTAACAGCATTATCACCTAGCTATTTATTTCCCATTTTATAGTTACACATTTGATTTTTTTATTTCGACCAATTCTTAATTTGTCAAGATTATTTTGAATTCTAATTCTGTCCTCCAAACTGCTTGCAGTCCCTTCCAGTGTGGCATCATCCATACTTTTTGTAAACCTATTCTCCACTCCAGTATCTTTGTCAATTATGAAACTCATGAATAGTATTGAACCCAGGACTCACCCCTTCAGGATCCGTTAGGTACATCCTGCCAATTTGACAGCAAATCATTGATAGTTACTCTCAGTATGGTCTTTTAGCCAGTTGTGCATCCACCTTATTATGATTTCATCTAGACGACATTTCCCGAGTTTGAGACTGTCATGTGTGACTGTGTCAAAACCCTTACTGAAATCAAGATATATTTCATCTAGTGCTTCCTTCTCCCCATATATTAGACCAGCAGTCATGTCAAAGAAGAAAATTTGGTTGGTTTTGTATTATTTGTTTTTTGACATATCACTTCTGGCTGTTCCTTAGCATCTAGAACAGTAATTCTCAAACTTTTTTGCCCATGGCTCACCTAGCTCAATGCAAACCTTTCTGTGGACCACCAGTTGCTAATGGAAACTCACTGTTAATTACATACTAAGTTGTACTCCTCCATACTAATATTCCAGTCATGGTACTTCTCCAAGTCTTTGGGATGCCAATTAAGTAATAATTTAGCTAATGTACTAGTACTCTCAGTTCTTCCTGTTTTTTTTCCAGGCATTTGTGTAGAGATACCTAAGATGGTGAATAGATTCTAGAGATGTTCAGTGTTTCCCAATTTTATTTGGCCGAGGAACCCTTTTCAGCTTTTCAGAATTTCAAGGAACCCCTAGGTTTGTCAAGCAAAAAAAAGGGGGGAGGGAGGGACCCACCAATTGATGAAAATCCCCACAAATGCATGAAAATCACATTCCTTCCCCAAGACCCCCACCTCCCTTCCTTGAGGCATCATCTGCTCTGTCCCCCTCCTCTCCATCACTTGCTATCCCCAGCCCTTATACACTCTCACTACGTTGAGACAGGAGGTGTGGGGTGGGAATGAGGGATTTGGGTGTGGGAAGGGATGAGAAGTACAAGCTCTGGGAGGGAATTTGGATGCAGGAGAAGGGGATGTTGGCTTGGGGAGGGGGCTCCAGGCTCGGGAGTGTTGGGCTCAAGTGGAAGGTTGGGGTGCTGAGCAAGCCATAGGCTTGTGGATGTGAGGGTGCAGGAGTTTGGGCTGGATATGTGAGGGACTCAGGGAAAAAAGGTTGTGAGTATGATGGGCTCAGGACACAGATTTGGGGTCAGGTGGTGCAGGAGTGTTATGATGCTGCAGTGATATGGGGGTTTGGCCCCAATTGGGGGCTTGTTGGCCAGGCTTCATTTTTAAATAAAATATGTCAAACTCAAAAAGTTTTAGCATTGTCTCTGTTTATGAGAGGGGTGAGGAACCTGTTTTGAGTCAAGGGTCACTGATCCACAGAAAAGTCTGTTGGGGCCACACAAATGAGATGCAAACAAAACCCAACAACCCTCCAAAGACCCCCAAGCCTCACTAATGTGGTCCCATGTGTACTGGTGGGAGCAGGGGACAGAGTTCTCATATATGAAATCAGGGCTTCTTGCACAAGAACTATGATGCTCCTACTCAGGAATAAGCCCTTTTGTACAACTGTTCTTGTGCAAGAGGCCAGTGTAGACAGGCAACATGAATTTCTTGCGCAAGAAAGCCCTATGGCTAAAATGGCCATCTGCACTTTCTCGGGCAAGAGAGCGTCCACACTGCCATAGATGCTCTTGTGCAAAAGCACAGCTCGCACATGGCAGTGTGGACGTGTTCTTGCACAAGAACTCTTGCGCAAGATGTTCTTGCGCAAGAAACTGCCAGTGTAGACATAGCCTAAGAGTTTCCTCGCATGAGCAAAATGAATTTTGTGTTGTGCACCAGTACTGAGTTCATGTGGCTTGTTTGGATGTGCCACTGTGGCACCCAAGTTATTAATAAATATTTTTAAACCTTTACCTTTTTTCTCTGCTGCCATGTCTCCTCCCCTTGCTCCATCAGCTCCCCTGGTGCCTGCTGCCTCCCAACTCCTCACCCTTCTCTGCTGTCCTGACTCCTGCCCTTCTCACAGCCCTCGGCCCTCCTGCAACCTGCCCCCCCTCCACCAGCCCTTCACTTCTCCCTGTGCCCACTCCTCCAGTGCCCCACTCTGATCATGTGAGCTACCCCTCCTCATCCCCTCTCCTAACACCTCCCTCTACAAACCTGCTCTGCGTTTCTCCTCTAGTGGTGGTCCCTCCCCTGCAGGTGTCTGCCCTTCTGCTTCACCCCCAGAATCCCCTGGCACTTGCACCTTCTCTTACTCCTGCACCCTCCTGTTGCTTCCCCCTTCCCTCACTGCCCCTACCTCCTTTGCCCTCTTTTTCCCTGATGCCCACCCCCTCACCACCCTCTGCCCCCGTTCCCCTCATGTCTCTGTGCCCTCACACATGACTTGCTCCATCCCGGCCTCCCTTATGCCCACCCCTTCTTTCAAGCCTTCTCCCATCACCTGCCCATCCCCTCTCTAGCCCGCAGTGCCTTTACCCTCTCCCCTTCCAGCGTCACCCTGTCCCACTCCCACTGACACCTTCCCTCCTGCCTTTTTCCTCATTGTCTGCACTTGGCCCCCTGGCATTTGTCTCTCCTCTACCCTGTCCCTTTGGTGCCTTCCCCTCCCTTCCCCCTCCGCACAAGCCCCTTCCTCTCCCAGCCCTTCCCCTTCCCCTACCTTCTGCCTTCCACTTTGTGGGGCTGGAGTCTGCACTCCGTCCCCGGACTCCGAACCCGCAACTCAGCCATACAGCACAATGCAACGCCCAGCAGTTTTAAAATCCTGGGCTGTGATGTAACGTCATGCCCGGGCATCTCCCCGCCTACCGGTTTGAGCACGCCATGCAGGGCGGCAGCAGCCAGCAAGGGGAAGTTCAGTGAAGGTTGTGCACGGCGGGCACGGGCATGGGAAAAGGGGAGAGATGCTCTGGGACCTGGGTGGGAGGACACATGGAGGAGGGCCGAGGCCCGCTCCAGTTCCAAATATTGGTGGAGCATGAGCACCACGAGCCCATACAACTCGCTGCCCGTGCCTCTGCTGGCTAGCCGGCTCTTTGTCTTTCAGAGGAGCCGGGGGAGTGCCAGCTCCTCGCGGAACCCCTAGTTTTGCTTCGCGGAACCCCAGGGTTCCCCGGAGCACCAATTGAGAAACACTGGGTTAGAGTGTAATCATTTAGACAGTGGCCTGGGTTTATTGGTTAATCCTAATGACTACACTCATCCCTCTGCCTTGCTGCCTCCGTATTAGAAGCAGCAAAGGGGGGAGGGAGGTAGGAGCCAGCAGTACACATGGGAAGCAGAGCCTAGGAGGGCCCACTCTAGTAGATTTTGTGTGCTCCGGCCTCATGATGGGGTGACGGAGGAGGGAGGACTGGAGCACCAATATGGGCTCCCCAATGTTGAGGGCAGGAAGCCCTGAGCCTCAGGGACCTTATCCAGGCAAGCAGGGGACCACGTCCAGCCCTTGGGCCTTAGTTTCCCCACGCCTGGCCTATGTGGATGCACTTGATTACAGAAACTGGGGCTTTAAGAAAAACACCAAATATTTCAAAACCTGTGATAAAATCACGAGAGAAGGCAACACTGTTTAAAGGGTTAACCTCTGTTCTAAATATATTTTTGAACAAACTCTCAAACTAATTATTTTTCTTTTGTTCCTTTTAAAAAACACATCTAGGCCTGAGTGCATGGCAAACTGTATGATACAATTAGCAAAGATAGGGAGAAACTTATCTCCAAGCCTTTTTTTCTGTTGAGTTAGTTTAAATAGACTGACGACGGGATGAGAGAAGACTGCAAGGTATATGGGGAAGATGAACTTGGAGGTCTTAAATGATCTGTGGCTTTCGTTTTGTTTTTACTCTGCTTTAATATTTGATTAACACGTTTTCATAGCTTTTGTAATGCGTTTAGACCCCAGAATAGATATAGGGTACACATCTGAATGGATACATTACATAAAGTAGGATGTATCATGTAGGAGTGTGAGAGTGTAACCATGTAAACGGTTACATGCAGGCTCCCAGTGCACAAAAGCTCCCAGGGAACTGCCTGCTGTCCCGCGCTGCTGTCTCTAATGAGAGGTGAGAGCTGGTTTATATGGGGACCCAGCTTAAAAGCCGGCAACCAGTATGCACCGGCTTTGTGGGCAGCCGCCCCACGTGTAAGCCCTGAAAATTTCAGTGGTTACACGGGTACTTAATTGCACACATTTTAACATCCCTTTAGTATCAAGGTCTTCATAGAAAATCAGTTGCCCTCTGCATCAGTCTCCAATTCTTGTACAGCTGGGAATCAGAATGTTCATTTTTGGGGATATGGCTTCAGAAGGGCTTCATATAGATTGGAGCTGCATCTAATCTTCCAGAAAGTGACCCTTATATAATAAACTTAAAGGGGAACCGAAATTTCCTTTCAGATGTGCTCTTTTGAGATATTAATAGTAAATACGTATAAAGCTAAATTACAAACACATTTAAAAACAATTATATTAATTTTGTTCATCCTTCATTTATCTGCCAAACCTGAGCTAAGTTTAGGCTCCCAAAGTTCTCTGTCTCTTGCTACAGCAAAACACAGTGGGAATGTTTTACCTTTGTCAGTATCTCTGACTTGCAGTCGGTCATCTTCTCATTTGAAGAAAATGGTCTTGCCCAGTACTAACCCTTAAATTGATTGAGTTTTATTTTGAGGCTGTACACTAAATAAATCACTGATGTTCATGTTTCACTGGACCCACTTTTCTTCAGCACGCTTGTAGTCTGTCCCATGGGAATCAAGACGGAGGGGAAAAACAGCTGAGGAGAGTTGGCAGTTTTTCAAAGGGACATTATTCAGGGCCCAAAAGCCAGCTATTTCGCTGTGTCGGAAAGATAGAAAATATGGCAAAAGACTGCCTTGGCTTAACCATGAGATCTTGCATGAGCTAAAAATAAAAAAGGTGTCATATAAAAAAATGGAAAGTAGGACAAATTATAAAGGATGAATATAGGCAAACAACACAGGAATGCAGGGGCCAGATTAAAAAGGCAAAGGCACAAAATGAGCTGAAACTAGCTACGAGAATAATGGGAAACAAGAAGACTTTTTATAAATACATTAGAAGCAAGAGGAAGACCAAGGACAGGAGGTAGGCCCACTGGCCAGTGAGAAGGGAGAAACTGTAACAGGAAACTTGGAAATGTTAGAGATGCTTAATGACTTCTTTGTTTCGGTCTTCACCAAGAAGTCTGAAGGAATGCCTAACATAGTGAATGCTAGTGGGAAGGGGGTAGGTTTAGAAGATAAAATAAAAAAAGAACATGTTAAAAATCACCTAGAGAAGTTAGATGCCTGCAAGTCACCAGGGCTTGATGAAAGTTTAATAAAGTTTAATAAAGACAAATGCAAAGTGCTCCACTTAGGAAGGAATAGTCAGTTTCACACATACAGAATGGGAAGCAACTGTCTAGAAAGGAGTATGGCAGAAAGGGATATAGGGGTTATAGTGGACCACAAGGTGAATATGAGTCAGCAGTGTGATGCTGTTGCAAAAAAAGCAAACCTGATTCTGGGATGCATTAACAGGTGTGTTGTGAGCAAGAGACGAGGAGTCATTCTTCCGCTCTACTCTGCGCTAGTTAGGCCTCAGTTGGAGTATTGTGTCCAGTTCTGGGCACCGCATTTCAAGAAAGATATGGAGAAATTGGAGCGGGTCCAGAGAAGAGCAACAAGAATGATTAAAGGTCTAGAGAACATGACCTATGAAGGAAAGCTGAAAGAATTGGGTTTGTTTAGTTTAGAAAAGAGAAGATTGAGGGGGGAGATGATAACCGTTTTCAGGTATCTAAAATGGTGTCATAAGGAGGAGGGAGAAAACTTGTTCATCTTGGCCTCTGAGGATAGAACAAGAAGCAATGGGCTTAAACTGCAGCAAGGGAGGTTTAGGTTGGACTTTAGGAAAAAGTTCCTAACTGTCAGGGTAGTCAAACACTGGAATAAATTGTCCAGGGAGGTTATGGAATCTCCATCTCTGGAAATATTTAAGAGTAGGTTAGATAAATGTCTATTAGGGATGGTCTAGACAGTATTTGGTCCTGCCATGAGGGCAGGGACTGGACTCGATGACCTCTCGAGGTCCCTTCCAGTCCTAGTATTCTATGATTCTATGTGACATGCACATTTTCTTAGTGGATTTGCATCAGTATTTTCTGTAATTCCAAATATGAGAAGCCTTTTTTTCAATTTCTAGGGTATTGCATACAGATACTACAGGAACTGGGGGGAGGTGGCTCATATCTGAGCCTAGGCAGACAGGTTCAGTTGATGGTGGAAGTGGTCTTGAGAGAGAAGACATGCCCTCTTGTTAGATAGGGTAACTTGTATAAACTCACTTCCTTTCTTCTAAAACCTGAGGGCAGAGTAGTTTCCTGTTTGAAGTTTAGAGATTTCATTGAATCATAGCAATGTAAGGATGGAGGACCCTTGAGAAGTCAAGTCTAGTGTGCTGGCTGAGGCAGGATCAATTAAACCTATATCAGGGGTTCCCATGACACATTTTTTGGTGGCCTGAGAATGTGGTTAGCAATGCTTGCAGGTGGCCGCTTTGAAAATTTTTCCTCCAATATCTTAGGAAAAACAAATACTTATACATGTCCAGACCATTGTAATTTATTTATGTAGGGTTTTTTTTGCAGACTGAATATTAAAAATGTCTCTTCTGAACTGAACCTAAACAGAATAGAAATACTAATACATTCTTGTCTGTTTTCTTGTTTCTTTCCTTAGTGTTTTTTTAAGACTCTCTAGCTACTAAGTCTGCTGTGAAAAGTGATATTAACAAACACATGAATATCAATTTTCATAGCAGACTAACTCAGACTTGCCAAGCCTGGGGACAAAGTAAGTCCTGTGTGGGTAAATAGGTATGGAAGCAATGGAGTACTAGCGGTGATGTGCAGCTGGGGAACGGAGCTTGAAGCCCCATGGCTGGAGCCTACTACTCATCACCTGAGGCTGACCTGACTTCATTGCCCCAGCGAACTCACTGGCTGCATACTTCTCCAGCTTTTCTGTTTCCAGAGGGGTTAGGATTTCTTTCTGGCCTCCCCATCACTGTCCAGGAGCTGTGGCTGGAAGAAAAGCCCTTGGTGGCTGCATGTAGCCATGGTGGCCACATTTGAGAAATAGTGACCTAGACTATCCTACAAAATGCTGTAGGTATGCTACACATAATTTTCTTCTGCATTATTGCCACTTCTGCTACCTGAGACCTAACCCCAAGCAGTTAAAACATTTTTTTTGCTTTGCCTGTGCATGGGAATAAAGGCATTATTAGAATCTCTGAGATCAGATTCTCTAAGGATGTCTATAGTATTAAGCCTCACATTAGACAGGTTATCCCCTGTGGAGTCTTGACCTAGTACTGAAATTACTCTTTTCTGCCTTTTGAGCCTTTGGGTTCCTCTCTAATGTATTTTCCTCTTCATCAAGACCACTTGCTTAATTTCTGTAACTGCTAGACAGAAATCTTTCTTGCTCTTCTGTCTTACAAGATCTCCTCCTCTTCAGTTCCATCACAATAAAGTAGTTACTGGAATTGTGCCAAGTCTTTAGCCGAAAGTGTCTTCTAGCTTTCATATTAAACAAGGAATAGTACTGCCAGATTTCTGTCCTAATCCTTCTTTTGAGAGAGACAGAAATCAGCGCTGTCTAGACACCAGAGCACTAAAGATGTTTTTATTTGCTTTAGAATGCCGTAATTTAAGACTGCTAGTTCCCTGTTCCTCCTTTTCATCCTACATATAAAGGGCCTCAAAGTGTCTCAAAATCTACCAGTACTAGGTAGATTAAGTCTCGTGTAACAAAGGCAAATAACTTGGGAGTGGTTCCATGTCGCTCTCTCTTTTTTTTTTGTAAAGAGTTCATTCTACAACCAGCTATGAAACAACATCTACTGAGATTTGCAGAGTAGATGCCTGATGGCTGTCCTAGTATATAGTCTAAGAATTTGGCATTTAGAGTCTTGTTTCATATCTAATTCTATATTGAGGAACAAGATATTAAACACAGTTGACAGCTGCTCTTTAGTTCTTATGCTTCATATGGCTTGCTCACTGCAACACAGAGGACTACTATAAAAAAACTTTTTAAAAGAGTGGTCCTGTAGCACCTTAGAGACGAACCAAAAAAAAAAAAGTATTATGAGCTTTTGTGGGCACAAGCCTATTACATTGAAGAGCTTGCTACATGGTTCCTTACATGTTAGATCTCGCTTTGAACAGAAGTGTCTGACACCCAGGTTTCTTCTTCGAGAGCTGTCCCTATGGGTGCTCCACTGATGGTGTCAGGCTTGTCCCAGCGCTGCAGATTGGAGTTTTTCTAGCAGAATCTGGTTGGACCGTGCATGGGCGGTAGGGGGTGCTTGCCCTTCGCGCCTTTGCAATTCGTGCACGTGGCCTGACTCCCCTGAGTTTCTTTACCATCCTCAGTTGCAGACAGAGCTCGATCCCTCTCCTTCTCTTTGGTTACCTACAGATGGATAAGAAATTGAGTTAGTTTAAAAATTGTTCTCTTGTTGTTCATACTCTGTTAGTAGTTAGTTTTAAAAAACAAGGTTGTTCTCTCTACATGTAAATAGTTAGTTTAAACGCACCATTGCCTGACAGGCGCGGGGAAGGCGCGAGTTCTTTCAATAGAAGCAGTTGAAAGGACTTGTGCATCTCGCGCTCCCAGGCAATGTGCTAGCAGTGCTAGAGCTGTGAGCCCTTTTAACTTTCTATTTAAAGGGCTCGTGCCTCCCGTTAGCGAGTTGTCTGGGAGACGGGAGCCCTTTCAACTGCTTCTATTTAAAAGGCTAGCACCATCCCCATGGCTGGCAGGCAACAGTCCCAGGGAAGGTGCGAGTCCTTCAAATAGAAGAAGTTGAAAGGGCTTGCGTGTCCCTGGCTCCCAGGCAACTTGCTAGCAGTGAGGCCGGGAGCCGGAAGCTCTTTAAATAGCAGGAATTGGAAGGTCTTGCAGCTCCTGTCTCTTGCTAACATGATGCCTGGGAGCTGCAGGGGAGGCACAAACCCTTTTAACTCCTGCTATTTAAAGGCTCCGCCCGCTTCTGCCCAAAGCCCCACCCCTTCCAGGGCAGCCTGCGACTGCTTCAAAAATGTTTGAAGTGGCCACCACTCAAACATTTTTGCCCAACCCTGGGCTAGAGCCTGCATGGACAAGGGAGCAAAGGCTACGCATATTACTTTTCGACAAGGCTCTTGAGCCTCAGACAACAGGGACGAATGCAGTCAACCGGAGACTGCTAATAAGGACAAGAAACAGTCAAGTTCCCCTTCACTTAAGCCACCCCTGAAAAGAAGGGTCTCCCCAGCCCGCTGCCTACCACCCAGAGTCAGCACGGGAGATAAACGGGGCACCTCTGGCATCGGGCGCCCTTGTGCCACATCAGTGGCGGAACTGAAAATATGGGCTGCACAGACTGCACTGACGCCAAGGATGCAGAAGACAGCTGAGGTCAGGGAACCAGATAAATCTACAGCACTACCAGCGCTGAACAAGACGTTGGCTCCAATAAAGGCGAGAATTAAATCTGCTAGGCCCTTGCTTTGCATGCCAAGCTTGGAACTGACACCTTCACCACCGGCACTGGTGCCCTCCTCCATCACCATGCTAGACAACATTGCAGGAAACTTCTTTGAGCTGCCACCGTTCTTCTGCACGCAGGGAAGACTACGATGTGCCAGTGCCAACTCTGGAGCCACAATCTAGATTGCCACACGATGCCTCTGTGAGACACCCTTCTGTCTCCTTTATCAACCCGGAGTTCTCCTTGTTCACCATAGTCACCAGTGTTGTCTCACTGTAGTGACTATGATGATAATCGCAGGAGTGTGTTCTCGTCTCAGTGCTTTTCTCCTGTCGAGCATGCACATCGACCATGATACTTCCATTACTCTCCGTGTTATCCAGACTGATCGTACCATCTCAATATCCACCTCACTGGTCTTCATATCGTCAGTGGGCTCCTCCACACCACCGTTCGGCGGCCCTGTCAACAACGGCCGATAGGTCATCCTTATAGTTCCTCTCTTCCAACTGAAGACCTAGAGACTGAAGAGGGACAGATTACCAAGGATGTTGATGCTGAACAACTGGACATTTCGCCAACTGTTAAATTGTCTTCCTCACCCGATGACGTGGTTATCACTGATGATCCATCACTGACAGATGAACTGAAACAATTTCAGGACTTATTCAAGAGGGTTGCCTTGAGTCAGGACGTTACTTTATCTGAGGTGCAAGAGAAACAGCATAGGCTGTTAAAGAACCTCCAACCATTGGCAAAATTGAAGATTGTGCTTCTGATTGATGAAGCAATCATGTAGGCAGTGGACGAGGTTTGGCAAACACCAGCCTCAGCCTCTCTGACCAACAAGAGGGCTGAAAGAAAATGTTTCGTCCCCTCAAAGGGTATGGACTTTTTATTCCTCCACCCACAACCGAATTCTTTAGTTGTGGACGTGGCACAACATAGGTCAAGACCCCACAGTATAAGTCCACCACCCATGATAAGGATCATAAGTGATTGGACTTGTTTGGTAGAAAAATGTATTCCTCCTTGACAGCTTCAGATAGCGAATTACACTACACTACTTGCCAACCAGGACTTTGATAATTACACCAAACTGACAGAATTAATGAAATACCTTCTGGATGAGAAACAACCTATCCTGAAATCCATAGTACAGGAGGGTTACACCACATCATGCACAGCATTGCACATGTCTCTTGATTCTGCTGATACAGCTGCAAGAGCAATGGTGACATCTATAGTGATGAGACTGTCCTTGTGGTTACAAGTGGCAGATGTTCTGAAAGAACTGCAAACCAAGGTCAAGGACCTGCTGTGTGATAAGGACAAATTCTTTGCCACAAAGATGGATGAGGTCCTTCATTCCAGTAAAGACTCTCACACCACCCTATGCACCTTAAGGATGTAAACACCTCCTTACCTCAGGAGGCATTATAGCCACTATCAGAGACAGACAGATTTCTCTTACTCCAGACAAAAACAAAGACCCTTTGACCAGAATCGCTCCAGGGCAAGAAACCATTCGTCCACTCAGCACTCCTCCAAACAGCAGGTTTGAGGTTTTGGTCAAGGGCCTGCATGACCTCTTCACTCCACCAGTGCCCTGCAAACACATGATTTTTCACCATCATTTGCACCCTTTTACAACCAGTGGGAAGCAATTACTATTGACTACTGGGTCCTAGAAATTGTGAAATGCAGATACTCCATTCCACTCATCCCCATTCTGCCAACCTTCTCACCCTCCTCATCCCTCTTCAGGGACCCCTCTCACAAAACACTTCTACACCAAGGAGTGGAGCACCTCCTATACATAGCAGCTATAAAGAGGGTGCACAATCAATATTGGGGCACGGGATTTTATTCAAACTACTTCCTTATAGAGAAAAGAAGGGGCAGTTGGAGACCCATCCTTGATCTCCGCCAGTTAAACAAATACCCCTGCAAGCAACGGTTCAAGTTGACTACACTCGTATCAATCATCGCGGTACTGGATGAGGAAGACTGATTTGCAGCCCTTGACATTCAAGGTGCTTCTTTCCACGTGAGCATTCACCCATTGCACAGACATTTTCTCTGGTTTATAGTCGCCTCAGAGTGCTTCCAATACAGAGTCCTTTCTTTTGGACTTTCTTCAGCCCACAGAGTCTTCTGGAAGTCTCTGGCCATAGCCATGGCATACCTAGGTCATGAAGGTGTTATGATTTTTCCATACATTTTTCATATGAGGTCCTTCCTGATGACCCACAAAGGACATCTTTTTTTTTTTTTTTTTTTTTTTTAAACCGAGAAGCTTCTTGTTATCAGAAGTGGAGAAAATACGCTCACTACTAGTAAAGCATATCTTACTCCACAGAAGACAGCTCACCACTCTTAATACTTATCTCTATAAATGGAAACTTTTTATAGCCTGGTATGTGAGTAATGGGATCCATCTACAGCTTTTCTTTATACGATCCTCCACTACATCCTACATCTGAAGCAACAAGGTATGTCCATTTCCTCTCTCTGTACACTTAGCTGTGCTTGCAGCATTTCACCCCTCTGATTGACAGATTCCTTATTTGCACACCCTACTTCAAAGAAGGGTGTGCAAAGGGATGCATAACCTTAATCCTCCATGAAGACCTCTAGCCTCTACATGGGATTTGTTAGTACTCAACACGCTAATCAGACCACCATTTGAACCCCTGGCCAAATGCTCACTTCGCGATTAACGGCAAAGACTGTTTTTAATCACAATCACCTTGGTAAGGCAAGTTAGCGAGATTTCCACTCTCATAGCATCACCACCCTACACTGTATTTCCTAAAGACAAGGTCATCCTCCGACCCCACCCCTCCTTTTTGCCTAAAGTCTACTCCGACTTCCACATTAATGAACCTATCATCCTCCCTGCCTTTTATCCAAAACCTCATGCTTCACAAGAGGAGGCTATTCTATGCATCCTGGGGATCTGGAGGGCACTATCATTCTATATCAGCTGAACACAACCCTTTTGCAAATCACAGATGTTATTTGCTTCAGTTGTTGAGTGCTCTCAGGGAATTCCACTTTCTTCACAATGTATTTCCAAGTTGATAATGTCTTGAATCATCAAATGCTACTCCCTTCAAAGTAGACCACTCCCTATGCCCCCCAAGGTGCGCTCCACATGGGTATATCTACATCAATAGCCTTCCTGAAGGGAGTTCCACTTAAGGACATCTGTTGCGCAGCCACTTGGTCGTCCAGCTACACGTTCATGAGACATTATGCAATCTCCACATGAATGGAGACAAGTTCATCTGTTACCAATGCAGTACTTTCATCTGCACATAAGTGTTAATCCAAAGCCCACCTACCATGTATTGGGTACCGCTATGTAGTCACCAACAGTGGAGCACCACAAGGACATCACTCGAAAAACAAAGGAAAATGGAAGGATAAACAATTGTCATAATCACAAAATAGTAGAAAATTCTAATACTCACCTTGTGTGGTAATGACGGTTCTTTGGGATGTATCCCTCCGTGGGTGCTGCACAACCCACCCTTCCTTCCCCCTTCCTCGGATTGACAGTCACGAATAGGGTGTGCACAAAGAAACTGAGAGGACTCAGGCCACGTGCGCAAATTGCAAAGGCATGAATGGCATGTGTCCCCAACCAGATACTGATAGAAAAACTCTGATCTGTGGTGCAGGGACGAGTCCAACACCAACATTGACGCACCAACAGTGACACACATCTTGAAGAACCATCGTTACCGCACAAAGTGAGTAACTTCCTTTTCTCTGATATTTTAGAATTTTCTTCTGTTTTGTGATTGACAATTGTTTATCCTTCCATTCTCCTTTGTAACTTGGAAGAGTTTTTGTGGAAAGCTTAGCTGTTACTTAAATCTGCTTAAAGGCACGAATCAAGTCTTTGGATCTTCCCTGACACATCTGACTTCTTATCTCACATGATCTCCAGAACTTACCCTTTGAGAACTCTTCAGAAGATTTGTCTTTGTAGAGTAGCCTCTGAACTATTGCTTCTCAAATTGGTGTAATTCCAGTCTTGTCATGAGAAGGTGCAATTCTTTTTTGTATTTCACCCAATGCATTTGAGCTTGAACAGTTGAGATAAGATGGTTCATTAACAGCAGCTTTGAGATTCCAAGTATATACTGGCACCAGCCTCAGAGGAGACTACAAGTTCTTATTAGCTTGGGAATGAGCTTTTGTTTTCTTTGTAAGTGTGAGTGAGAATTACACCATAAGCAAAGATCTGGGGACATTCAATGTCATTTGGATCAATATGTGATCAAGGAGAAGTCATATATGCAAAAGATACTTTTAGAAAAGAAAAGATTATAGTGGAGCAAACAAAAAGTTGTCTTAAAAGTTCTCTCACTAGTTTTCATGGTCAGGTGCCTCTCCCCAGTGCCTTTTGGGGAGTGGATTCTTTTGGTTTCTCTTTATTCCTTCTCCATGTACCTAAGAATGGGGTTAGAAATCTCCATTCTTGCCATACAACCTTCTGATTCTCCTCAGAATTCAAAATGGCCCCTCTAATATTGCTAGCTTCTTCCATTGCTTGGATGCCACCTTTCTGGATATGGCAGATATTACATTAGGGATCAGCAACTTTTTCAAACCAAAGAGCCAGACTACATCAAAATTCAGAACAAGTGGTCAACAAAAAGCCGTATAAAATGCCCATTTCCATGACTGAAAATACACAACTTAATATTATTGATAATTGACATAATGATTAATAATAGCATAAATGAAACATTGTGCTCACAGATTTTATTTAATGGGACTTCTTCTGCTGCATCTTTCTGCATTTCTTTGAAGTTTACACCATAACTGGTTAAATCCAACTTCATGCAGGGGAGGAGGGATTGGTGCTTTGTGTACTGCCTGTTTTTGAAACAGGCAGCTTCCATTGGCCATAAACTGGTCAATGGAATTGTGCTGGGGCGGGAGCATCCATGAGGCACCACTCCCCTCTCCCCTCTGGGCTCACAGTTTGTGAAAAACAAATAGCCCAGCAGCTACTTTTCTGAGTGATGTGCGGCAGTGGGGCAAGCAGGGGAGTCTGCTTTGGAGGCTCCCTGCTTCATTCGTGAGCCGGATTGTTTTGCTCAAGCCTGCTGTAGCGGGAGCAAGGGGGGCTGGGCTTAAGCACATGCAGTGTGTTATGTGGGTGTGACGGACCGGGCCGTGTCTGGGCACAGATGAGGGCGCCCGCTCAGGGCGAATTGCTCAAATCCGGGGCTCCTTACAGCCCCCAGACTGGTGACCTCTCCAAACAGGCCACAAACCAGTCCCACAGAGCACTTCAGCAGCCTGCCTGAAGCCTCCCAAGCAAAACCCCTCCGACACCCCAGCAATATCCGTGCCCCAGATGGCCCCGGGCCTATACACAGGTGGGGGGGTCCTAGCACCCAATCCCACCTACCCCGAACAAGTTCTGTCCGGTTCAAAGAAACCAGCCACAGATCGATCCCTGGTCAATTTACCCTCTGGACCTTACCCACAAATCACGCTGGGCCAATCCTTTAGAATCTATATCTAAAGGTTTATTATTACAATAAAGAAAAGCATGAGAGTAAGGTTGTTAAAGAATAGTATGTTACATGCACCGAATCTCCCAGTCCTCGATGCAGGCTTTAGCAGAGATGTTACAGCTGCTGGTTTAAAAGTTCTTGTTGCACATCCTAGGGTCAGGATGGGTTCACAGGTCTTCCGGGCTCTTCGATCCCTGCAGTGCTGCCTCTGGGATGAAGTGCTGAGCTGAGAACAAAATGGCATCGACTACATGGCCTCTTTATACCTCCTTCCTGGCCTCTTCTTGTATGCAGCAGGTCACCTGGTCAGAGGCCAATCTCTGTGTTTCCTGCTGGCTGCTCTCAGGTGACAGCCCCCATTCTTTGGGTGTGTCCATAGCCCATTGAGAGCCATTGTTCCACAGGGCCTCGGTAATTAGCATGTCCACAGGCTCGGCCCTGCCTAATGCTTAACCACATGCAGGGAAATCTTCAGTGTCCATACAAGTACATGCTCATATTTGCACACACAGACATTATACAAACACAAGAACAGCATACATAGGATTATCAGATAATAAGTTTCTATTCAATACCTCACATGGCCCCCTCCTATACCATTTTTGGGGCCAACACCCCCACCTATGGGTGCATCAGTGATCTGGCTGCTCCCCTCAAGATCCAGCCACGTGACAGTGGGCCACATCCTCTCTCTCTCTCTCTCTCTCTCTCTCTCTCTCTCTCAGGGTGTGTCTAGACTACATGCCTCCTTCAACGGAGGCATGTAGATTAGCCAGATCGGAAGAGGGAAATGAAGCCGCGATTAAAATAATCGCGGCTTCATTTAAATTTAAATGGCTGCCCCGATCTGCCGATCAGCTGTTTGTCGGCAGATCGGGGCAGTCTGGACGCGACGCGCCGACAAAGAAGCCTTTCTTCATCGGCACAGGTAAGCCTCGTGAAGCCGCGATTATTTTAATCGCGGCTTCATTTCCCTCTTCCGATCTGGCTAATCTACATGCCTCCGTCGAAGGAGGCATGTAGTCTAGACACACCCTCAGTGAAATCACCTAATTCTTGTCAGTTTCACTGCTGCCCACGGGACATTGAATAGTAGCAGTGAAAACTGACAAGACTGTGTCTGTTTTCATTCTTCCACATCTTGGAAAAGTTCAGAGTACAAGCAGCAGCAGAAAAGACATTTTAACTGTTTGCAAACCTGGGGAGATGGCACTATATTGGCTATAGGGCCAGTCAGATTTGGAAGGTTTTCTTTAGCAAAAGCGACTGGCACTTGCTTGGAAATCTTCGTGCCAGTCACAGGTGAGGAGGGAAGTGGATTATAAATAGATTGCAAATATTATCTCTTATATCATGCTTGAAGATTTATTTTTTTACCCTTTTGCTGACAGTTATTTATTAAAGCAATCTTTGAGAATTAGTATCTGGATGAGTGGCAGATCACATTTAATTTGTTCAGATATGCTGTTTTTTTGGGGGTTTCTAAATACTTTAATGTTTTAAGGGATGTGTTCCTGAGAATTCAAATCTGGACATCACTTTGTTTACCGTCTAAAATATTTCCTGTGACCTGTAAGCCATCTACTAAAAACCTAATTAATATAATGAAACTGAATAAAAGGAAGCTGTCAGGGTGCTACTTTTATAGCTTATTTACAGTCACTTGCTGCTTTAATGTGTCCCTCCATTTAGTGTCCTTGCCTTACATTTATAATTCTAACATGTCACTGGAGTATCTATAGGGTCCCTTCCCCCATCCCTCAATGTGGAGGAATGGTGAGCTATTCTCATCAGCTGCATGCTCATTCTCTTCTGGCAAGTCTCAATGTAATTCAGTTATGAATCATTGCTTTATTTGTCATGTCAAGCTCCAGCAGGATGGTTTAAAGTGCTTTTAGTCTGCAATAATTTGAGGCACTCTGCCAAGCCATTCAGCTGTTCTCAGACCTGGCAGTGGCTGCAGCTGATATGATGATAAAACACATTCTGACTACAGATTATTTCAGTGGCTGTAGGAATGCTGTTCATTTTTACATGTGGCAGGCAATAAGAACTAATTAACAGGCATATGAATTTGTTGGGTTTCTCCCTGAGGATTACAAAGGGGGTGGGTGAGGTTGAATCAGTTAAAGGATTTTAGTATGTTCTGAATTTATAAATTAAAATTCATTTCCTTGAATGCTGTTTTATACTCCGAACTTTTTACTGAAAAATTCTCAGCAAAATGTGAGCAGTCCAATCAGAATACATTCTGCATGAAAGGAGACATTTGTAATGTTTGATGTTCTAATCAGAGAGAGAGTCTGAGCTCCATCTACACATTGGTGGTTGCTAAATTTGGTTTAAATTATATCAGAGTTGCTCAGAAGAAGAAAGCAGTCATTTTTGTTAAACAGTTTACTGGTGTTCAGACTAGGAATGTTAAAATGGATTTCAATAATTGTGTAACCACTCAAAATTTCAGCAGTTACATACATGGGGCAGGCAGCTCCCTGGAGCCAGCGCATATGGGGAGCTGGCTTTTAAGCCATCTCCCCATGTTTACTGGGAACCTGCATGTAACTCTGAACATTAACCAATGAGCCCAGACTCAAGGCTTACCCATGTACACAGTTACACTTTTGCATCCCTAGTTTAGACAAACAGTTCTGGAAAACTGTCTTTAATGTTCCAAAACTTCTAGAACCTTTTGGGGAAGAGGATGTTAACTTTTGTATAAAGTCAATTTTAGTCTTAGTTTGTTCTCAGATTTGAAAGTAGGTACATACCTTATAAACTGGTTTTATATACGACAAGTAGTCCTGTGGCACCTTAGAGACTAAAAAGTATATTGAAGCATGAGATTTTGTGGGTAAAGACCACTTCAAAAGCTCATGATCTAAAGTATTTGTTAATCTCTAGGGGTACGTCTAGACGACAGGCTTTTGTTGACAGAAGTTTTGTCGACCGATAACTGTCGACAAAGCTTCTGTTGACAAAGAGCATCTAGACTACAGCCAGTTCTGTCAACAAAGCAAGCCGCTTTGTTGACATGACAGTGTAGACGCAAAGGACAGTGTAGATGCAATAACGCCTTCTGTCAACAGAACTGTGTCAACAAAAGGTGTTATTCCTCGCAGAATGAGGTTTACCGCTGTTGACAAAACTGCTGAGTTCTGTCGACGTTATGTCGACAGAACTCAGCGGCAGTGTAGACGCAGGTATAGTTTTGTCGACAAAAGTCCACTTTTGTCGACAAAACCCTGTAGTCTAGACACACCCTAAGGTGCCACAGGACTACTAATATTTTTAAAGATACAGACTAACACGTCTACCCCTCTGTGGTTTTTCATAGTGTAATACTAAAATATGAACCATCATATTTCTCCTTATCATATCTCTCTAAGATTTAATGTGTGTGAGTATAAGTACATATATACCTACATGCATTCCTCTCCTTACAATCATCTTTTTGTTCCAGAACTCACTACCAAGGTAACAAGAAAATTACAGGATTTCTTACAACACCGCAGTGGCATTCTAAACCTCCATTGTCCATATAGTTTTAAAACACTCCTTTGTGTCTACCTTTCTGTTTTCAAATTCAGACATGTGGTTGTTACGACTCTGTTCTCATCACACTATCCTCATCCTCTTAAATCTATCTTTTTTTTCTGGTCTCACCTACTAAATAAGAGGCAGGTTAATAAAAAATTGCTAGGTTTATAATATGCTTCCATCATCTCACCACTTCTCTTTTCTGATAATAGCTTTCTGCCATGCTTAGAACCTGGTGGCTTACAAATAAATTAAAAAATCAGCTTTTATTTGGACTAGTCATAAATCTGCTTGTTTATTTTAGATCAACAGAGCAAACAGAAAACAGGGAAAACAAAATGTAAAAGTAACATGGTTGAGATGATATCTCATTCCCAGTAGAAGTGCTTCTACTCAGAGCTGAGTTATGGGCGATTATTTGGAAAGATATTTCTCCAAACCTCAGCATGTACAGTGAAAAATCATGGATCTCACAGTTCTCTTCCACATTGTGTTCCATGTGCTTAGGACATTGTGTGTTGCAGCAGAGCTACTCACGCAATTAATAGCAGAGAAGGAAGACTCATATGCGGATGACTCTGGTGACAGGGACAGCACCGAATTGGAGTTGCGTTACATTGTCACAGATGAGCTGTGCATAGTAGAGTGACACTTTTGGACTAGGGAAACCAGTACTGAATGGTAGGATTGCATTGTCATGCAGGTATGGGATAAAACGAGTGGATACAGAAATTTCAGATGCATAAAGCCACCTTTCTGGAGCTGTGTGCTGAGCTGGTCCCTGAACTGTGGCACGAGGACACCCGAATGTGAGCTGCTTTCTTATTAGAGAAGTGAGTTACCAAGGCTTTGTGGAAGCTGGCGACTCCTGATTGCTACTTTTCTGTTGCAAATTTAGTTTGGAGAGGAGAAGTCCAGTGTTGGGGACTAATGCAGGTGTGCAGGGCAATAAATCACATTTTGCTGTGTAGGACTGTGACTCTGGGGAATGTGGATGACCTAGTGGCTGGTTTTGCTGATATGGTGGGCAATCAGTGGCACACACGTTCCCATTGTAGCACCCCACTTTGTGTCAGAGTACATCAGTCATAAGGGGTTACTTCTCTATGGTACTTCAGATGCTTATGGATCATGGTGGGCATTTCATAGTGTGGTCTGGAAGGATGCATGAAACATGCATCTGCAGGAACAGTAGTCTGTTCAGAAAACTGCATGCTGGGACTTTATTTCTAGACCAGAAAATTACAGTGGGAGATGTGGAAATGCCCATAGTGATCCTAGGTGACACAGCTTACCCCTTACTGCCCTGGTTCCTGAAGCCTTCCACTGGGCACCTGGACAGCAGTAAGGAGCAGTTCAACAACAATAGGCTAAGCCAATGCCACATAGTTACTGAATGTGCCTTTGCTAGATTGAAAGTGAGATGGAGGTGTTGCTATGGCAGGCTGGACCTTTTTGGAGGATCATATCCCCAAGGCAGTGGCCACATGCTGCTTACATAATTTGTGTGAGAGTAAGGATAAAGCATTTGACCATGGGTGGAACAGTGAGACACAGCACCTGGACACATAGTTTGAACAGACCTCGTGCTGTCAGATGAGCCCATAGGGTAGCCATCAATATCAGGAAAGCTCTGAGGAATGACTTTTGACAGTGAGGGGTGCTGACATTTCTGTGTGTTGGGGTTGCTTCTCTGCCTCATCCCACTGCTCATCCTGAGTGAGGCATCCCTGTGAAACCCATGAGATATTCAGTGGTAAGGAATGGTAAGGGTTATTGAAAATCCTCACATTGGCGCTAATGTCTAGCAGCTAAAGTCACAGCTTCTTTCACAACGAGTGGAGTGTGCTGGGGAAAGAAAACATTACTTAATTGAGTAATGAGTATATGGACTTAGAGGGAGTGTTGCTTGATAGAGAATTTTGAATGTGTGGCTGTGGAGGGATAATTGTTGTGGAAAAAGTTCTTCAATTGTTGAGGTCTCTGGTTATGTTGGCTTGGCATCTTGATAAGACACTTCAGCATCTCATTTTGGTCTTCTGTGAGTTTTAGCATGCGCTCAGTGGATTGCGTTCTCACTTCGATATCTGAAGCTCTCCTTTGCTCCCTTTTCTCTTTGGCAACAAAACTTGCAAATGTAGACAAGACCACATATTTGGAGTGGGTTGATACATGGTGGCTAGCAGGGGGCGGGTCTCATTCTGTACCCATAGTACTGCTGTCCTTGAGATTTAAACAAGTTAAGGGCTAAGGATGTTCCAGGCTCACACTAAGGATCTCTGACCCAAGAGTGGGACTCTTGTAAGATCATACCTATGAGGGACAAAGATTATAAGGGAAAAATATTCTCCATCTTGAGCAGGACTGAAGTTACTCATTTAAGTGAGGCTTGCCCTCTCAATAGGAGGCACTGACAGTCTCTACTAATGACAGCTCAAATGATCCTCATGAAGATTTTACTAAACAAGAGAGCACATGGTTTCATGTTGCAGGTTGCTCCTTCCTAGTGGCTCTTATAGAAACTTTTGTGTTCAAAATTGTGTGGAATTCACGCTGAGGTAGCATTGACTCTCCTCAGTGCACTTCTGCTGCTGTGGAAGCTGCAAGTCTGGCCTAGACCTGAGCTGTCTTATCTGCAAAGCAGCCTGAAAACTCACAGCAAGAAACTCAATTAGAAGGTAGCCGTTAGCTAAAATATATTGGACAAGGTAAAGAGCTAAAAACATAGTATATAAAGGGTGATGTAAATCCACGCTAATGAAAGTTTGAAACTGAAGTACTTTTACACAGGTTTTGGCCTCAGTCCTCAGGGCAAAGACATAGTACAGAAAAGTGATTTATTTTTGAAAAATAAAATACAGAATCCTGCTTGTTCAATGTAACATTATTAACACGCAAAGCTTTTTCATTGTTGACTGTTTGTTGTTGCAAAAACACAGGCAAGGGATCAGGAATAGTTTCATGAGTAAAATGATCCATATTTTGTTCAATCTGCACAAATTACCAATATTTTGCAAGAATCCATATTCTAAATATTGAAGAATTTCAGTGCTGCTCCTTCACAGACTTTGACAAATGACTTAGTTAATCAAAGGCAACTAAATGACCAGCCTGGATCACATGAGTGGTCCTACTAGTAGTACCATGTGACCAGAATTAGGTGCTTCAGTGGTATATGCAGAGAACTTGTAGTTGGCAAATATGGAATAAGCTGCCTCGAGGAGAAATTTCTTCCTAATGTCTTTGGTTGATGATTCAGAGTATAAACCAAACATCAGAATTTATAGCCCTTCATTTAAAAACATCTGTTCTGAAGTAATTGTAAATGTTCTCATTATCCATAGTAATCTCAAGTTCCTTTTTATAATCATTTCAAGCTCTTGGCCTACATTATATTATTGCTGAGCAATGAGTTTCACAGGCTAGTTATGTATTTCTGTAAAAATATTTTAATCAGGTTTTAATTTGTTGCCGATCATTATGTCCTTTGTTCTGGAATTATGAGAGTGCAAATAGTGGTACCTGATTTACTTTTTCTGTGCTATTTATTATTTTTATACCTCTTTTTGTGTCTTTGCTTTTTCTTTTCCTTGCCATACAGTTGCAAACCTTTCAGCCTTTCTTCATAGGGCAGTGTTTCCTAGCATATTATTCCTCCTTATCAGCCATTTTTAACCTCTTTTTTAAGATGGAGGATGGTTGGTATTGAATGTAGAATAACTGTTGAGAGTGACTCATTGATTTCTAGAAGGCAGGCATTATGATATCTTCAGAATTGTTTTCTATCCCATTACTTTATACCAATGTTTCTCAGTGTTTTCAGGTTGGCAACCTTTTATTCAAAGTGGGGAAAAAATGTGAGGCTACCTCCTTCTTTATTTTTATAATAAATACAAAGGTTAAAATGATTCAGTGATAAGTTATAACCCTATATAATTTTTCTGTTTCGAGAGACTGACAGAGAATATTTGTCTTTGAATGATGAGGGTGTGTGGATTTGATGCTGTCCGTCTAAGTGCCAGCTCATAGCAAGGCCGTTAGGCCTTATTGAACAGTGACAAGTGCATAGCTGGAAACCAGTCTGGCTCACCTAGCATTGTGAAAATAGATGTTAAGTTTATAAGAATGTGGTTAGTGTTTAGAGTCTGTGAAATGCTTGTAGGATGATGCATGTATTAATTTTATAATATCTGTATCAATGTTATAAGCTAGTATTTAATTGTGTGTTCCATAACTATAGAAGTATTTGCTTTGAAACTGTAAACCCAGTCAGGAGAGAAGTATTACCAAGTGTGAAATATTAGTTTACCACAACAAGTGTCATTTCCTCTCCAACAAAAGAAAACCCATAGACATCAGACAAACCATTGTGCAACTTGAGTGGAAAAAATACCTTTTTGTTTTCTTCTCCCACTCCCATGAACAGGAGATATACACAAGCACTTGTTCCATCAGCTTGGATTCTGAGGAAAAGGGCATAAAATCATTGTGAAAAAGAAATTATCTCTATGCTGCTTGAACTCTGACAGGAAAAGATTTCTAAGCATAAACAAGGGATTCCCAGCTGTTTGGCCTGGGGTAACCCTGGAGGGTTTATAGATCTTGCATATTACAGAAGCTTCTATCACCTTTTGGAATCTAAGACTGTAACTTATCTATTTGTATGTTTACCTGCTTTAGTCTTGAAAATTACTTATTTATTTTTCTTAGTTGATAATCCTTTAATGAGTTTATTATATAATTGGCTACTATTGTTGTGTTTGGTTTGGGATTTAGAGTGTACTTGAGCTGGAGTAAGAGACTTTTTGTGACTGGGAATAACCTGAATATTGTTGTCGTTTTTGGTGTTCAAGGTCATCTGTCACAAAGGCAGGCTCATGAAAGTGGCAAGATAGATCAGTCCCCAAAGGCACTGTCTCTGATTTCATGTTAACATGGCTGTTGTAGTGCCTGCGTAGTTCACACTTGATACTTGGTTGGTGAAGTCTTAAGTTTGGGGATTGTGCCTTGGTTTCTAACAGCTGCCCTCAGGTTGACACTCACGTGTGTGAACCACTCCAGATAGCTTACCAGTGGGGATTGGAGGAAGATGATTTTCTTTGCTTTAGGTAGTAATAAATTTTTCACTGTTCACAACTTTTTTTTTAACACTCTGGAGGTTGCTACTGATGGACTGCAGAACATTGCTGTAAATAATCCAACGCTTGTTGGTCGCCATTGGTCATGGAGCAGAGGTTTTCACTGCACCATCCACAGTGATGATCAGTCTTCTTCCTGAGAAGCTACAGCTAATTTAGAACGCCAGCATTGTGTGTGAAAACTGTTAAAATTAGAAGGAATAATGTGTATTGTCTTGAATCTGCCAACAATGAATTTCTTTTTCTTTAGCTCTGTTAGGTCCTTCTGGAGCTGCTTAGTCTTCACTGATTTTGTCTAATCTAAACAATATGGGTATGTCTAAACGACATGGCTCCGTCAACGGAGCCATGTAGATTTGTTTGTTTGGCAAAGGGAAATGAAGCCGTGATTTAAATAATCGCAGCTTCATTTAAATTTAAATGGCTGCTGCGCTGAGCCGACAAACAGCTAATCAGCTGTTTGTCGGCTCAGCACGCTAGTCTGGACACTCCCCTGCCAACATCAAAGCCCTTTATCGACCTCCCCGGTAAACCTCATCCTATGAGGCATAACGGGGAGGTCGATAAAGGGCTTTCAGGTTGGCGCGGGAGCGTTCAGACTAGCGCGCTGAGCCGACAAACAGCTGATCAGCTGTTTGTCGTCTCAGTACGACAGCCATTTAAATTTAAATGAAGCTGCGATTATTTAAATCGCGGCTTCATTTCCCTTTGCCGATCAGCCTAATCTACATGGCTTCATCAATGGAGCCATGTAATTTAGACACACCCTATGTGCTGCTGGCATGCCAGATTTCAGATCTTGCCCATGTTGCAGGCATTAACTAAGAACTAACAAACTCATAGACCTGTTCACCAGTTAGCTTTGCTCAAAATAGATATTAGTTTTACCAGAATGAATTTAATGTATAGACTGTATGAGATACAGTAATTGTAAAATGCTGCATGTCCCCTATCTCACCCCTTCTCCGAGGCCCTAACTCCACTTACTCCACGCCTCCTTCGCTCACTCTCCCTCATTTTTTCGGTGTGGGGGGTGCATTTTGGGAGGCAGTTTGAATGTGGGAGGAGGAGAGGGGTTGGGCTCTGGGAGTTTGGGTGAGGAGGAAGTTGTGGAGTCCGGGCTCTGGCTAGGATTTTGGGTATGGGTTCTGGGCTGGGGCAGGGGCTGGGGTGTGGAGGAGGTGAAGCATGTGTGTTTATCTTGGGCATCTCCTGAAAGCAACCGACATATACCTCTAATAGGAAGGCGAGCCAGGGGGTCTCTGTGCCGCTGCCCACAGACACTGCCCCTGCAGGAGGGATGTAAGTGACTAGTCGACTACCCAATAAGCATAATCTTATCAAATAGTCCAGTAGTGACTTGGTTAGTCACCCCCCACTTCCTGTCTTTATTGGAGAGAGGCAGCAAAGGGGCGGGGAGCAGGAGCCAATGCTTAAAAGCCGGTTCCTCCCAGCACCATCTCCGCAGGACGGAACAGGGGAGGCAGAGACGTAGTGTGGGGACCGGCTCACGTCCAGTCCCAGATACTGTGACTCTGCTTTTTAAATGTGTTAAGAGCTGTGCAGCAGGGTTACCTCCTGGGGCTGGGAGCTAACCCCACTGTGGCTCTCCAGTTTCCCCTCTTATAGACTAATCGAGTGGTCAGTGGAAACTCCATCAATTACTCGATTAGCTGATTAAACACAATTTAACATCCCTACCCTGCAGTTCCCAGCCAATGGGAGTGGTAGAGTTTGCACTTTGTGCAGGAGCAAGGACAGTGACTCCTTCCCAGGGGCCATTGGAACAGTGCCAGCCACTTCCAGGAGCAGTGTGGAGCAAAGGCAAGTTAATGTCCAAATCTGTTAGTACCCCACATCTCCCTGTTTGACTGAAGTAGTCTCCAGAGATAGGGTCTGATTCTGGGAGACTCCCTGTGCAACCAGCAGGATTGGCAACCCTGCTTGTAAGGTTGGCATTCCATGCTTTAAGAAAATGTTGCTTTATAACTTTGAAAATGTTTGCCCTGAACTTGTAAACTGAAGCACCAGAATTGCCCCCCACCTCCACACACACAAAAGAAATATCAAAATCAGATGGGTCATCAAAGTATGTTGTATGCAAGGAAGCTTGTCCTGTAGACTTGGAAGCTGACGGAAGGAAATAAAACAGTCACAGGATTTTTTTCCCTCTCTCTCAGCTGTTTGAACTCTGTCAGAGCTGGAGACTGAACTGAAATAGAAATCTCCAAGAGTCATCTCTGAGGCCATCCTGAAAAACTCTTTGAATTGACAGATCACTACAACTCTGTCATTCTTAGGACTTAGATAACTCATTTGATGTATATGTTTGCTTGCTTTACCTGTAAATAACTCTTATTTCTTTTTCCTAGTAGTTAATAAACCTTTAGATTATTACAGGATTTGCTATAGTTGTTGTCTTAGTGTTAGATCTAGTTAGGGTTGCCACCTCTGAAGGATTGTCCTGGAGTCTCCTGGAATTGAAGATTAATCTTTAATTAAAGAGTATGCCATGTAATGAAACATCCAGGAATACAGCCAACCAAAACTGGCACCCCTATATCTAGAGTACCAATTGATTTGGGGTAAGTGACTGCTCGCTTGGGACTGGAAGTAACCTGAACATAGTGTGATTTTTGGCGCAAGTAGCCATTTATTACTAAGTTCAGTTTGCCTGGGTGGCAAGATAGACTTAGAAGGGACCCTGAAGGGGTTTGTCTGTGACTCCATGGTAAAGACTGTTGTGAGCCAGGAATTCACATTTGTTACTGGCTTGGTGAAATCTAATTACAGAACACCCCTCAGTTTAGGGTGTCTACCCTGTTTTTGACAGTCTGCCTGAGGTTGCACTCACAGTCCTGAGTCTCTCCAGATAGTGTGATAATATGGTCTCTGCAAATGTTAGGTCAGTTTCACTACATTTTCCAGGCCAGTGATTTAATATATTCAACAGTTCTGGTCCTAGTAAGGAATCTTGGGGCAACTCACTGTTGACCCTTTGATGGGCTACAAATTGAACATTTAATCCTACTCTGTTTTCTCTCTGCTAGTTTCTAATCCATTACTGCTCCTCTCATCTATTGACGACTTAGTGTCTTTAATGCCTTTTTGCAAGGGACTTTATCAAGGCCTTTTGAAAGGAAGCTGTTTTCTCTTTAACCACTAATGTTTTTGACATTTCAGAGAACTCTATCTGATTTAGAGAAGCACATCTTTTTTACAGATACTTAATTATTGTTTTACCCAGTTTATCGATACCGAAGTAAGGCTTATGATCTGTAATTCCTTGGGTTGTCCAATGCGATTGCGTATTTTTGTAAGATCCACAGTTTCTTCATTTTTAAGTTCCTTCAGAACGCTCAGATTTTAGTTACCTAGTTTTACATACTTGTTGCCTATTAAGTTATAATGTTTTCCATCTACACCTCTTTTTTCATCTTAGTTTGATTCTGCTTCATCTTTCCTATTTGAAAAAAAGTAGGCATGGGTTACTTCTCCCACCATCTTCGCTTCTCCAGCCATCTTTTCTGAAGGACTGATGTAAATAAATCTCTTATCTCCCCTTTCTCCACCTTATTTTCATTAAATAATTTATTGATTGCTTTTGTGTCTTTGGCAGTTATGTCTTCAGTGTATCTCTCAGTGTAATCCTACTAATTTCCATCTTTCATTTTATATTCCTTTCTAATGGTCTTTGCTGGGACCCAGCTAGTCTAATTTTTTTATATACTCTTGCTTTCCTGCTTTCTTCTTTGTTTAGGGACTGCTGAAATTCTTTTACAGTATCCTTCAGTAGCCTCCATGCTTAGTCTAAGAATTTTAATTTTCTCTTTTGACGTTAGGGCTCTTCAGACTACTTTCCTCTCTTACCTATTATTTTCAAACCAAAATTTGTGTGATACTTAGGACTAAGTTGAGAGTAGCCTCTCTCCTTATGTACTACAGTGATGTTGTATTGCTCACATGGTTAAGAAATTGCTTCTCTAAGTCTTGTCCAGTTTGACAATCGACCTGTTCGACTATCTGCATATAAATTGTTCATATGTCACAACAAGTCAATGTTCAGAAAATTAGTTTCTTGACACCTTTAGTAATTGCTTCTTGGAATGGTTAGCTCCGCAGTATAGAAGAGGCTGTTATTTACTGGCAGCATAGAAGTGGTGAAGGAATATTAAAAAAAACACTGGGTTTTTACATTGTAAAAAGGTCATAGTACTGCATAACAGCTCAAATTAATATGATTTTAGCATGCTTTCAGATGTTAGATACGCTTTCTTTCCAAGACTGGATCAAATAAATGATCTGTAACCCTTTTGTGCTTTTAAGAACCATGCCTAATGTTGTGTAACTCTGTAGCAGTAAAATTAAGTGGTCAATGTTGTGTAACCTGTTTACTTGGCCCAAGTACATGGGTTCACATTGTGTAGTCCAGCCACCAGAACTTGAAATCAGGTTGACCTTGAAGAAACGGCAGATTGTATATACTAAGAATGCAGATTGCATACCTAGATATAAAAGATCTATTAATGTAACTTTTGCAAATTGTCTTTACTGACCCTGTTGATTGGCCAAGTTTTTGTAGATTGTGCTTGGCCAGCTGAAAGCTTAACATGTCAGGAGTCAGTGTAGAAAACAGACAAGTAACTTGAAATTTAAATATGGTGGTTGTTTGCCGAGCACAGTTTGTATTTTTACATTTTACTTTAAAATGTGGTATCTGTCATACTATTTCACAACTTTTTAAAAAAAATACAGCTATTAAAGGTTACTGTAGAAATCAAGAGTTAGTACGCAGATCCTTCTGGCAACAAAGCAATAGACTTGATGGTATAGTTTTTTTTTTTTTTTAAAACAAGCCATTCTAAATGAAATATCCTTGGAAATAGCCTCAAGTATAATTTCTTTGCCGTGAATATGATTTTATTAATGCTAGTAAAAATCTGCACTTAGTGCTCTTTGATAGTATGTTATTTATTAGGGATGCTGGCTTGATTCTGCATCGGAATCAAAATGAGACACTGTCCTTGCTTCCAAAAATGCATAATATGACAGACCCAGAGAAAACAGAATGCACCATCTTTGAAAATTTAGTTTGAAATTTTATTGTTCTTCCAGTGACAGATATGAGAAACTGTAAACAAAATGCTAGACTCCGGCTTATTGGTTGGAGTTGGGTATCTGTGCAGTTGTTAGCTACATAGAAGAGAGCTCTGAACCGGTTTGCCCAAGGATGAGTAATAGTGATTTGTCTTATGTGCTCTATTAAGGAAAGTCTCTTTATTGTTAATGAAAGAATGGACTGTAGTTGGCCCTATTTTGTACTGTAATTCTGATAGTGCTGGGTGTTTTTAAACAGAGTTGTTCAGGGAAAGAACCAATAATCACATTAGAAAAACAGCTTTATTGTTTAAAACTAATAAAAGGAAGTTCTTCTTCACACAGCGTGTAGTCAACCTATGGAACTCTTTGCCAGAGGAGGCTGTGGAGGGTAGGACTATAACAGAGTTTAAAGAGAAGCTAGATAATTTCATGGAGGTTAGGTTCATAAAAGGCTATTAGCCAGGGGATAAAATGGTGTTCCTGACCTCTGTTTGTCAGAGGCTGGAGAGGGATGGCAGGAGACAAATCGCTTGATCATTGTCTTCGGTCCACCCTCTCTGGGGCACCTGGTGCTGGCCACTGTCGGCAGACAGGCTACTGGGCTAGATGGACCTTTGGTCTGGCCCAGTATGGCCGTTCTTATGTTCTTCTGTAACAGCAAACCTCTTCTTCCAGGAAATATTTCTAGTAATATGCCTTTAATGCTCATCTATTGTACCTCAGAGTACATGAAAATGCAGCTTTTTTTTGTTTGGTTTTTTTGCTACATTCTTTCTTTGTGGTAGATACTATGTTTAAGGTTGAGAAGGATGTTCCATTCTGGCATAGGTTTGGTCTTTAATGAGCTGTAGCCACTTGATTTCAAATTCTAAGTGAAGTAAAACTACAGAGCATATATATACTACAGGCAGTCCCCGACTTACGCGGATCCGACATACGAACGGGGATTTTCTTGCCCCGGAGCTCATGGGCGGCGGGTCGACACCCGTGTCCTCCGGGGTGAGAAAAGCTTCTCCCGGTCTCCCTGGTCTTCTGGGGGCGGTCCAGCAAAGCCGCTGGACCCCCCCCCCCCCCCCAGCAGACCAGGGACACCCAAGCAAAGCCGCCACCTGGGCGGCTTTGCTTCTTTGCCCGGGAGCAAAGCCGCCCAGGCAGCGGGACCCCCGCTGCCTGGGCGGCTTTGCTCCTGTCCCCCTGGTCTGCTGGGGGGGTCCAGCAAAGCCGCTGGACCCCCCCAGGTGGCGGCTTTGCTCGGGTGTCCCTGGTCTGCTGGGGGGGGTCCAGCGGCTTTGCTGGACCCCCCCCAGCAGACCAGGGGGACAGGAGCAAAGCCGCCCAGGCAGCGGGGGTCCCGCCACCTGGGCGGCTTTGCTCGGGTGTCCCTGGTCTGCTGGGGGGGAGGGGGCGCAGCTAGTGCACCCCCCCCCCCCCCCCCAGCAGACCAGGCTTTTTGTTCCTGTGGGAACCTACCGGGCAGCGCCCCAGCTGTTCTGTCCCAGGCTCCAGATTCAGCTGCTGTTGAAACTGATCAGGATGATTCCAGGAAGCTGGGGGCAGAGCAACTCTGCCTCCGGCTTCCTGTAGTCAGCCTCTGGTCAGTTTCAGTGGCAGCAGCTGAATCTGGAGCCAGTTCTGACTTACATACAAATTCAACTTAAGAACAAACCTATAGTCCCTATCTTGTACGTAACCCGGGGACTGCCTGTATATAACTTCCCATAAAATTAAGCTCTCAGTTCCTACCAAGTCTTACTCAGCAAGTAGTTTCATTGACTCTTTTGGATTACCTGGGACTATGGCCTACTTGTGCAAATAAAAGTTTGAAATTAGATGAAGGTTTTTGACCCTCAGAGGTGTGAAGGTCTGGAATAGGGATATTAAATATTGGTTAATTGAATTGTTGCTTAACCTCATAAATTCTTATTTGTTACTTGACTATTCTACAGTCCCTGGGGGCAGGGCCAGCGGCCAGTGCACTCCGGCCTCACTCCTGAGGAGCCCCCTGCCACTTCGCACTGCTGCCTCTGAAACACAAGGGAACAGCATGGGGTGCCAGGTGGGAGCTGGTCTGTGAGGAGGGCCAGTTTAAAACCAAGCTCCCCTCGCGGACCAGCTGACTGTCAGAGTGCTGCTATCTCTGAGACAGCCCCTTTCCAGGGGTGGTCTGAGCTCGTGGACGTGGTGTGAGCTGAAACTGAGCCAGGCTGCCTGCCTGCCTGGCTCCTAATATAATTGAAATGAAGAGCCACAGCGGGGGTAGGTCCTGGACCCAGAGCAAGCCAGGACTGAGCCACGCTGCTGGCCAGACCTGCTAAAAAATGTACTAGCAAGGGGTAGGGGTGAAGGAGTATAGTCTATAGCATTAACCTATAAGGTTTTGCTTATCAGCTACCCTATTACATCCCTAGACTGGAACAGCCTTTCAAGAAGGGGGGGGGGGGAATCTAACCTCAATAGCATGGACCATGGGTCACCTGCTGGTTTGAACTAGGCTAAATGATGGATTCTCTGTAACTTGAAGTTGCTAAGTCAAGATTTGAGGACTTTAGCAATGCAGGCAAACATTATGGGTCTATTTGTCAGCCGACGGTCAGGGCAGTGTGTGTGTGTGTGTGTGTTTCCGAGAAAAGGTTTAACGTCCGTGTCTTTACTGCTAGGACCGGGGTCCCGTCGCAGAGGGTGGCCAGCAGGCCAACAGACGCCCCTTTATATAGGAAGAGCTTATTACACCTTAGATTTTAGCTGCTAGAACACAGGGTTCCTTCACAGCAGGCAGCCTGGGAAAGGCTGAAAAGGTGCCCCAACGGATCTGTCACCTGGGAGTGACACAGATCCAAAGCTCTTCCTATGCCTGTCCCTTTATGACCGGGTGAAGTTCTTTTAAATTGTGCTTGGTTCTATTACAGCAACTGAAGGAGTCAGGTTAAAGCTTAAACAGTTACAGGTTTATTAAAAGACTTATAAAAGCATATAGTTACAATGGCTATTGCTCTCTTTCTTAACTGTTAACAAATACAGATTTTAAAAAATGGTTACAAAGAAAATAAAGAGAGAAAACAGAAATAATGGTACCAAGTGACAGCTTAATCTTTAAAGAGCTCTAAGTCTATGTGTACACTTAGGACAAAGGACCACATCCAGGTACAATTTTTACCCCTTTCTGTGCCTCTCGACTCCAGTGTGTCAGGCCAGGGCCGGTCTCTCAATTCCTAGGAAAGACGAATACGAGGTGGGCGTCCCCTTGGAACCTCGGGAGATCAAACACTTAACCCGACCAGCAGATAGATGGTAGATTGACACTCAGAGTAAATGTACTGCTGGACCCATCTTTATACCCCTGGGGGCCCGTATCCTCTTTCTTATCTAAGAGGCCAAATTGTACTGGTCCATTTTGTGGCGCCAGTTCTTACAAGCAAGTTTCAAATTAATTTACACTTGCAAGAGAGAGAACTAAATTGTGAGTACTAGACATTTTTTACTGGGCGAGAGATTCCTCCCCCCGCGGACGGCTGTGTGTTCGTATCAATATGGGTTAAGTCAAGGACACTCCTTGGCAGCCTCTTGGTCAGCAGTTGGCGTATCTCTGTTTACAGCCATTCACGGTCACACAGCCTGGGCCTTCTGCTCTGTGTGCCCTGCATGCTCCACGCAAGCAAAAATGGATGTTACAAGGGGGGTTCCTGTCTAGCTACACTATTACAGGAGTGTATGATATTCTGTGGCCAGCGGTGTGCACAAGGTTGGGCTAGATCACTGGATGATCACGATGGCTTTCTGGCTTTAGTATGTGAGGATCAATTCCCAAGGCAAGGGCAGGTAAAATGTGGCCCATAAGCCTCTGGATCCACCACCCTGCTCCATGTGGTTCTCTGCTCTGGACACCAGTGGGAAGGAGAGGCTTTCCACCTTATACATTCTCAACAGAGTTGTTTACAAAATGCCAGTTGTTGGTCATCCCTCTGCAAAGCGACTGATGGCATTAACATCATACATTAGCCTTCAGAATCTTTATTTACTGCTGATGAATGTAAGAGAAGACAAGAATTCAGCTTGACTGTCATATCCTAGCAAAATCTCTCCGCTCCTGTTAGCTGGAAACCAGGACCCTATTGGGCTAGGTGCTGTAAAACAGAACAAAAAGTCAATCCCTGTCCCCAGAGAGTTTACACTATAAGTCTGACAAGAGGATAACAGAGGGATACAGACCAGTAGAGGAATCCAAGGAAACAGTCAGTTTTGGTCAGTGTGTGACAGTCAGTTGTCTCAATGCATCAGCTGTCTTGCTCTTGTCAAGCCTTTTGTAAACATCACCGTGATGCTTTCTCAGGGTGCCCAGGACTGAGTATCAGCTTGTTACCCCATCTTTTCCAGTATGAAGGAATCTTTCTTGGTGTAGATGGATGTCAGTCAAATTCCAATGTGGTTAACTGCATTCTACCACCCCAAATCCTCCCTGAAATTGTTTGACGCTGAAAAGTGAATCTATAAAATGGCACTTTTATTCAACAGACCAGCACCATATGTCTCCAAGTTATTCTTGCTGATTCTAGTGACTAAAATAAGATTGTTGCCCTTGTTTCTTGGAACTATCCTGATTATGGAAAAGAGAGTTGGAATTGGTTCTACCTTATACATTCTCAACAGAGTTGTTTACAAAATTCTAGTTGGTCATTGCTCTGCAAAGTGCTTGATGGCATTAGCATCATAAATTGGCCTTCAGAATCTTTATTTACTGCTAACGAATGTAAGAGAAGGCAAGAATCCAGCTTGATTGTCATATCCTAGTCTGAGTTTGTGGCTCTGACAGAAAATCTTTACCCATACATTTGATCATATTTAATGTGAAATTAAGGAGACTATAAACATGGAGTCCCCAATGCCATTTTTAAAGTCACCTTTCAGAATCAAACTATACATTAAATTTGCAACACAGTGGTTTTCTTCAGCAGTCAGCCTAAACTCCTGTGCAGTACTGCTGAGTTTCCACATTCTGCCTCCAAGGTGGCTACATTTCAGAGATGACTGGAAGTCTTGCTCTAATTCTGTAAAATACTTCAGCATGGTTGAATAAAAAGGGGGAGAAAAATAGGACACCCTGCCCAGTGTAGTCTGAGTTAAGATATTTTCTGTTTGTCACAAGCCACATTTCTTCTGTGTTTTAAAATAAATTTAATTAAGGAGAAACTTTCAGTTTTTTCTGTCAAAGTTAAAATATAATGCTAGCTGAATCCATGCAATAAGCTTGGCTTTCCTGTATATTGCACATTGAGTACTTTAATTACTTTTAGAAGACCTTCAAGAAACAAAGTATTTGAATCTAGAATTTTTTCGTTATTTTATGACTGGCTAGCATCAAAATGACACTTTTGGAGAAGTTGCCAAATAGAGCCATCTGTTTTTTGTATTCCTACTGTTCATACAGTCCAAACAGCTGAGTAGCTCCAAGTAAACGAGATAGTAAAATTAGCAGGAAGGGCCAAGTGTTGATGGATGTTCTGAGGTTATCTTCATTGGAATTAAAGGACTCCTGGTCCAGAGTTCAAATATAGGACACAGAGCACTTCCCTTTATAACTCTGCACTTCTCTACTTACCAGATTACTTCCCTCTTCACATCCACTGTGCAAATGATGTTCTCACTTTGGGCAGGGGAATGGCAGTCAGTGGAGGAGGGCAGGGGGTGATAGAAATTTACTGTAGGTCTGTACCAGTAATCCACTGCTACTGAATTTATAGTAGCTCATCTAATCTGGCTAACTAGTAATGCAGTAGAGTTAAACATCTGCCAATTCACTGCCTATTTGCTTCAAAGTGAAAGTAAGCAAGCAATTCCTTACTGCTGTGTTTCTGGGCCTAAAATCCATATGGTCCATCTGGAGGCTTGTTACTGCTCTATCATAGACAGATCCGCAGACTAGTCTGAAGTCTGCTATGGCTTGTATGTTCTCATCTCCTTGGGGCAGACTTCATACCCTTTCTTTTGTATTGTGTGATGCCTAATGCACTTGGGGCATATTAGGAAATAGGGTTACCAGGTGGCTTCAGAAAAAGAATACCGGACACACTTGATCTCAGATGGAGGGAAGGGGGACCAGCTGGAAGGGGAGTGGGGCTGGCCAGAAGGGGGGAACTGGCCTATGGGAAGCAGGACTGGCACGCGGGGGGGGGGGGGAGCGAGGCTGGTTGGGGGTGATCGGAGGAGGGGGGGACCGACCGGCAGGAAGCAGGGCTGGCCGGGAGTGGGTGGAGGAGAGAATCGGCCGGTGGGAAGCAGGGCTGGCCCAGGTGCACACAGATCCCGGGGTGCTGCCTGGCCTGCACACAGTCCTGGCGAAGCATGAGTGAGTCCGGCCCTGGGGATTCTCTCCCATGCCAGCCCTGCGCATCTCCCTCCCCCCCTCCGCCCCCCACATAGCTTCATACTGCCTGGCGGTAGACACGCTCACACTGCGTATGCCAGCCAGGCAGTACGCAGCTACGTACTGATACTCCTAATAATAATAAAACTTACCTAATTAGAAAATACTGGACATTTTGTTTCCTGGACAGAACCCTCAAATACCGGACTGTCCAGTTCAAAACCAAACATCTGGCAACCCTATAACAATAAAAATGATATTTTGCTGATTGACCACTGGATGAAGCTTCCGTTTCTCACATAGAGGCAAACACTGCAATCAACGTGTATCATTCCTTTGAATTTTAATTCAACAGACATTCTGGAGGCTTGCTGAGAAAACAGCTGCATGGGCTACAGCCCATTCGGAGCGACATAACTGATTCTCCTAGTGATAGGATTTTACAGAGAAACATCTGGTAATATAAACATTTGTGTTTGTGTACATATCTTAGAGTGGATTATTGTGGACAGGTATCATGGAAAGATGTCTGACTCGCTCTGTGGGGCGGTAGCAAGGGAAGAAAATACAAAAAGGCCACCCATCCTAAAAAGTTGTTCTTGTTTGCTGAGAGCTCAATAATAGGTAGGGAAAATATGGTTGAAATTACATGTGATGGGCCTAAAGAGTAATCTTAGAAGTCTGTTCTCTCTTTCCTCCTGCTCTGTCAAGGTTATTTCTACAGCTTCCATAGGTTTGTTAGTTCCTAAGATGCAATGCTGTCATTGGTCATATTCATTAAGACAACTTTCCCAATAGTGTATTTAACATCTCTAGGAAAAAAAAAGTTATTACATGACACAGCCTCTTTTTGGAAATGTGTTTCTTGGATTTGCATGTACCTATCCATGCCTTCTAGACACAGCAGATACTCAGAGAAGTGCTGCACTGCTTGGCTGTGTCTAGACTACATACCTTTTCCGTAAAAGGGATGCAAATTAGACCCATCGCAATTGCAAATGAGGCAGGGATTTAAATCCCCCTGCTTCATTTGCATAAACATGGCTGCCGCTTTTTTCCGGCTCGGAGCTTTGCCGGAAAAAAGCACCAGTCTAGACGGGGATCTTTCGGAAAATAAAGCCTTTTCCGAAAGATCCCTTATTCCTTATTTTAAGAGGAATAAGGGATCTTTCGGAAAAGGCTTAATTTTCTGAAAGATCCCCGTCTAGACTGGCGCTTTTTTCCGGCAAAGCTCCGAGCCGGAAAAAAGCGGCAGCCATGTTTATGCAAATGAAGCGGGGGGGATTTAAATCCCCGCTTCATTTGCAATTGAGATGTGTCTAATTTGCATCCCTTTTACAGAAAAGGGATGCAGTCTAGAGACAGACCTTGTGTTTAAATGGTCTCCGTTGGAATTGGGATACCATTGTGATGGATAAGAACTGGAAAATCGAAGTGCACTTCCTGAATACTGATTAATGTATCTGTATCACTCTAAGGCAGGCCATGGCACAGTCAGTATGTCTGCCTCAGTTTCCCCTTCACTTGCTCATAAAATGGTTTATGGCTTTTGTGTCTACGTGAAGTCCTGCCTCTGAGCATGATGTATTCATGTATACATGAATGACTCTGCAGTACCCTCGTGATAAAACCAGTCTTCCCAAAATGTAAGAGTACAACGCAATCAACAATTTTTCAAAGCCACTAAACCCCCTTTCCGCAAAAAGATGATGCCTTTTGATTTCAGCTGAGGAAAGTATTGAATATTTAATTGCTTGTTTTCTTATCATTTTTGTTTTCATTCTAAATAACTGCATCTCCCTCCTTAATTTTACAAAATAAAAGAATAAAGTTGGTGGCATTACCTTCCATTGCAGGGAAAGGCTTCCTTAGACCTGCTCTCCACTTGGAATGTTAAAATGTGTTTGTGTAAACGTGTATCTGCTGATACACATTTACATGCGGTGGGGGGAAGCTTAAAAGCTGATTCCCTGTGAGTGCTGGCTTCCGTTCACTTCCCACACCTACCTCTTGCCTTTGTATCAGAGATGGGATGGAGTAGGCATTTGGCTTAGTAGGAGCTAGCATGCGCAGGGAGTCAGTTTCAAAGCCAGCTCTCTGGGTGTACCAGCTCCTTCCTGTCTCCCCTCCCCTGCGCTGGTGCTTCTCTATGAGAGGCAATGGTGGGGGGAGGGGCAGGAAGGCGGCTCCTGACAGGCACTGGGTCCCACCTCCACCCTCTTGCTGCCTCTGATACAGAGGCAGCAAGGCGGGGAGTGTGTGTAGTTATCTGGATTAACCAATAAGCCCAGTCTCATCAATTAATCATTTAAGGATGTTAGTGTATATTTATTTAATCTCTACCCCCTGTGAAGTTAAAGACTGACTTTTAAAGCTTTATTTATAGCTTCACTGCAAGCCAAAAGTCAAACAAAAGCGTATTCTGTACAAAGTCAGTACTTTCAGAAATTTAGCAAACTCCCCTCCAAACAAAAGTCACTGAGGGCTGTTTAGAAAATTACTGAAACTTGCCAAGTTATAATAGGATAATTATCTTAATCAGAAAGATTAAAAGGAACTCTTCAGCCTTCAAGGCTACATCTTTTTCCTTATGGCAAAATGTGTCACTTGAATTGGTGATAAAGTCTCTGTACTTGGCAAAGAACTACTGACCCAGCTAAATGGAAGCCAAATCAGATTGGATCTAAAAAAATAGTAATATTCTGGATGTGAAGGCCCAAAGATCCTTTACAATTCATATTCAGCCCTTTTCCATCTGAAGGAGCTGATGTGGATGCGGCTACCCCCTGCTCTTTTTTGCAGATATGAATGCGTATGCGGATGTGGATACAAATTTTGTAACTAGAATCCTGCAAATTTGCAGATATCTGCTTTATATCCACAGCTGTCAATGTGGAGATCTGTGGTTCATTTTTGCAGGTGCGGATTCAAATTTTGTATCTGCGCAGGGTTCTAATTATTTGACCTCCCAGATGTACAGATTTTAAACATGAGGGACAATTAGAATAATCCAGTCTGACTTTCTACATAACCCAGGTGTTAAAGGACACCGTTTGGGATCTAGGTTTCTTTTAGCTTCTGTTGCTAATGTTGCTCCTCTCCAGCAACAGGAGCCCGACCAGGGATGGCGGAGTAGGGTGACCCGGGCCCGCCCTCTCTCCCGGGTCCTGGCCCAGGGCCCTAAGGAAGGGATAGCTATCTCCCTTGCCTGACTGACGGGGGAGTCATCCCTAAACGAGTCAGTCCGCTGGCTACATGACCCCGCCCTGGGCCACTTCCTACCCACCTCCTCTGCATACCTCCGTTCCCGCCTGGAGCTCCACCTGGTGCTCTCCCCCTTCTAAGGCGACGGGTGCCCTTTTTGAATGTCCCGCCTCACGTTGACGTCGCCCGCAGGCGCAGCGGATACGTCACAGCCAATTCGCGGGAGCCCCACGGCGGACGTGATCACCCAGTGTCCATCTCTCCTGCCGGCCCCGAACCTCCCGCTCAGCCCCGATTGGCCTTCCGCGTGGGCCCTGAACAGTTTCTCCTGCCTCCTTCCCAGGGTGGTTCTCCTCGTTCAGCCCCGCTTTCCGCAGCTCACAGGGCCCCAGTCTAGTGCGGGGTTGCTTTACCCCATCACACTAGGGATGCTTGCATCAAGCCTATAACTTCTTTTTAAGCTGAATTATATGGAGGTTTTCAAATAACAGTTCATGTATCATCAGTGGTGCGTGAGCTTGATGTTCCATTCGTTCACTTCACAACAGTTTTTAAGGTGGTATGTGAACCACTACAATTTGGGAGCTGCTCTGTTAGAGCATATATTTTAGAAAGACATCCAGTCTTCATTCAGAGCATCAGTTTCTACCAAAAAGGATTTGTAATGTGATTACATTTTGTCCTATTTCTGAACTGTGTGGTGAAGCTTTTGGATTAACGGGAGTCCTCTACTAACTGTCCTCTGCATTGCCCAGGTGGAGCACCATCCGTGGCTCTCACAGAACCTGTGAGGCTCCAGGCTGTGCCAGAGAAGCAGAAGTAATAGGGGAGGGATAGCTGCTGTTCTCCAGGAGTGGACTTTGGTCAGGGACAAGCAGACAGCTGTACCCACCAAGCCTCACTCGGCTGGACAAAAGAGGAGCCAAGCTAGCTCAGAGAACCAGGCAGATATCATGTAGCAATGGCTCAAGGCACCATTGATTGCCCAGTCTCTACTATGAGAACAAGCTAAAGCAGGGTTTCCCAACCTATGGGTTGGGACCTAAATATAGATTGCCATTACATTTCAAAAGTGTCACCAACTGTCCCCTCTCTTACCCTCATTTTTTAATTGTCTTGGGTCACCAAGTCTTCCTGAATTGTCAGAATGGGTCCCCATTTAGAAAAGGTTGGGAACCGCTGATCTAAAGTAGGATGGAGGACGGATAGCTCAGTGGTTTGAGCATTGGTTTGTCTAACCCAGGGTTGTGAGTTCAATCCTTGAGGGGACCATTTAGGGATCTGGGGCAAATCTGTCAGGGATGGTATTTGGTCCTGCCTTGAGGGCAGGGGATTGGACTGACCTCTCAAGGTCCCTTCCAGTAAAATATAGAGAAATTGCTTGGGCTATGTGAAGTAGAAGGAGGCTTTCAATTTCAAATAAAAAGGGTGCTTGCTAGGAAGCATGATCCCAATGGGGGAAGGACTTTTTCAAGAGAATTTAATGTTTATGAAAGGTGTTATAATTAAAACATTGTCAACTGGAGTCCCAGTGAACAGATACAATACCAGCTTTGGTAGTGCAAGTCTGTACCCGCCCTGCCCTGTCAATGTACTGTGCTGCTTTCTGATTCTGGAAATTACAGCTGATGGAGTGAGGGTATATGCCTGTTCAGTTTGTCAGCAAGGTTGCATGTTATGCTGACTTCAGAGCTGTGGATAACTGGCTTAGAGCAAAAACCACTAGCTCATTTCTAACAGGGTAACTGAGAATTGATCATAAACTTTCAGTACTACTGACACAAATTTAGAAAGTTAAGTGTCAGAACCTGTAGTAGGGGAACACTTCAATCTCCCTGGACACACAATTGCAGATCTAAAAGTAGCCATCCTGCAGCAAAAAAACTTCAGGACCAGACTTCAAAGAGAAACTGATGAGCTACAGTTCATCTTCAAGTTTGACACAATCAACTCAGGATTAAACAATGGCTTGCTAACTACAAAAGCAGCTTCTCCTCTCTTGGAATTCACACCTCCAGATCAGCTACTAGAAGTGGGCCTCATCCTCCCTGATTGGATCCACCTTGTCATCTCCAGCCTGATTTTGGCCTGTATATTTATACCTGCTTCTGGAAATTTCCACTACATGCATCTGACAAAGTGGGTCTTTGCCCACGAAAGCTTATGCTCCAACACTTCAGTTAGTCTATAAGGTGCCACAGGACTCCTCGCCGCTTTTATTTAGAAAGTTGCACATTGTATTATGAATTTTCTGAACCACCTAGTCCAACAGACTTGAAAGAATTAATTTTGTATCTGATAGTTTTGGGTACATTTAAACACTTTCACAGTATTGTATAGTAATACTTGGAAGATCCGTGATTTCATCTATGTGAATAGTCTTTCCACCAATGCAAATCGCAACTTTTCCAGGCTGTCCTGTTTTGCGCAGTTCTCATCCATCCATGAATCCTCCATACAGGATCCCAACATGCTGGAGGCCTTCCTCTTGTTCTTTTTATGTCTCGTGGATACCACGCTGTCCATCTGTTGTCTCTCAGTCTTGCTAATAGTCAGCCCATCTCCTTGTCCAATCATACATAACTTGGATGATATTGTTGACACTGCTTCTTGCATGCAAACTGCTTTTTACATGCTGTAGCCTACTTACACCCACCATACACCCATCCATTGCTCTTTGGGTAGTTTGCAGCTTTAATTTTTCTGTAAGCATCGTGTTCAACGTTTCACAACCATACAGCATTACCGGAAGGATACTGGTATTAAATAGATGGAATTTCACGATGACGGAACGTTTGGGATCAACGAAAACACTGTGCAGACTTGCAATGGCAATCTAACCCGACCTCCTCCTCCTCAACTCTGGACTCAACTCATTGTCCATCTGCAACACTTATCCAAGATATACATATTGATCCACTAACTCAACAGACTCTCCATCCAGCTGCATGACGTACTCTGAATAATATAAGTTTTTTGTTCCCCTTCTTTTTTCCAGTGTGGATGGTCAGGCCAGTTTCCTTCGCATTCTTACCAGTGTCATTGAGGAGGGTTTGCAATGTTTTGGGTTTTGACGCAATTAGCATGTTGGGTGGATCCTTTATGGAGGATTCATGGAAGGAAATGGATGAGAACTGCACAAAATAGGACAGCGTATGTCATCTGCACATAGGACCATCCGAAGAACCTCACCATCAGTTAGAAATGCATCTTTTACTTTGATCTTCCGCAGGACATCTTCCAGGACGCTGGCAAACAACTTCAGCAAACAAATGACCCCCTGCTTTACACCTTGTTTAACTTTGGTGATCAAGGGATCATCAAAAAGCTTGATTTCCATAGATTTGCATCCATCGTGGACTCTTTTATGATTCTAATATACACAGGAGAGATGCCCAGTGAAAGGAGAGCACTTAAAGCTGCATTTTGTCCCACTGAGTCAAAGGCTTTTTTAAAGTCAATGAACAACAAGTATAGTGGGATCTTGTACACTTTACACCTTTCGGTCGTCCGTGTGACCACAAAAATGTGGTCCACTGAGGAGAATCCCCTACAAAAGCCTGCCTGTACCCATCTTATGTTTTCCTCAAGGACATCCTCAATATGGGCATAGATCATTCTCATAAAGACCTTAAAAAGATGAGAAAGCAGGCAGGGGGTCGATAGTTGCTAATGTCTTCTCGATCACCTTTTTTTTGGCAGAAGAATAGTTCGTAATCTCTTCCAATCTTTTGGAATTCTCCCCTTTTTAATGACTCTTGAGAATTTCTCACTAAGTGCTTTTAAGAGTATATCACCTCCCACACAAAGTTCTTCTATGTGTACTTGGTCTAAACCGGCTGCTCTTCCCAACTTCATCTTCTGAAGGGCCACTGCCACTTCTTCGTGGAGCACATCAGGTTTGGGAGTGATCAAGTCCAGGTACAATGATTCCACTGCTGTTGCTGACGAAAATAGTTCACTATGAAAGCACCAGCAAATTTGTTCCATTTCATGTCTGTTTGTTGTTCTACCATTTTCATTAACAAATGCACTTAGAAAATTTTGGCTTAGGTGGATTTCATGCCGAGCTCTTCACTAACTCGTTTTCTCTTCAACTGCTTTTTGCTGTTTTGTAAGGTGTTACTGCTCATAATCCTCTATCCTCTTTCTCCTCAATGTTTTACAGTTAACCTTATATTCCAGGCTGGTATCGCCCTTGGTAGCCATGATATAGTAATAGTCATTTTTAATACAATTAGCAAAATTGAAGCTATATGGTCGATGATTGAGTCTGCCATGTTGACATGGAAGTAATGTATATGTCTGAGCATTTTTGTAATTTATTTTACTTGCATTTTTTTGTAATGCATATCATTCAAAGATTATATTTAATTTCATTATATTAACATCTACATAACTGAAACTGACTTTTTTAATATAAAACAAATCGGCAGCACAATATATTTACTATAATGAAACTGAGATATCTTGATAGACAATGTGGCAGTTAACTAGTATAAGACATTTCAATGCCTTCATTGCTATAAGTTCATGACAAACAGATATAGCCAACATACATAAATCTGCCCAGCTCACTGGGTGGCAATCTTAATTCAGTGTTGAATAAATGCTTGAATGGAAAGATGAACATTTTACTGTGTTCTGAATGTTGGTAAATTCAGGCTCTTGACTGATAATATGGGTGAGCAGGTTGTACAGCTGGAAAATTGCATGGGAATACCTCCTGCCTCTTCACTGAGTTCTTATCTTGGGATTCTCAGTAGGAGCAACTGCATTCAATGTTCATAATAGTGCAGAAAGAGAGATAGATGGTCCATTAGGTAGTCAGACCAAAAACCACTTAACAGGTTTACAGAAGATAAAATATTTATAGTAGTTGTGATCTGCAGATGGACAAACTTCTGAGACTTACACATTAGCAATATTGAAGGTTAGTAAAAGGAGTGAGCTATAATGACTAAACTATATTCTTGCCAGAAATTATGATATTGAGAACAAAGCTCCTTTTTGGAATGGAATCAGGTGAATCATGCAGCTAATCAAGAACAGAAATTTGGATCACTGACAAGTGAAAAGAACAGTAGAGGTCTTCTGCCATACTCTAGGCAGGCTAAATTTTTAAGAACAATGTGCTAGGGACTATCTGAATAGCTGTGAGCCCAATCCTACAAATCTTTCCTTACATGGGTAGTAAGTAAATATTATAGAACTGGGTTCTGCATTTTTATCTCCCTGCATTTTGATGAGACTCATCCGTGACTTTTTAAATGACTGATTGAACAGCCTGGCAAAAGTATATTATTTATTGATTTTTTTTGTAAGTGTCGTGAAATGCTTTTCTGAACAACAGATCTTCTCAATATAGCATAAGATTGAGGCATGCCCTAAAGCTTTATATTAGGATCCATGTATCAGTATTTTGAATAATAAAGTGATATTCACAAAGGGTTTTATCATTTCTACCACGGGGATCTGGATACAAATTCAGTACTTTCTCAGTGCAGGATATTTTAGTGCATTTTAAAGAAAAGGAAAAATTACTTTTCTGTTTATTTTTAGGGGGACAGAGGAAGGGTTAATTTAGTGCTGGTGGAAGGTGCTAGAAGATGGACAACTTTGGTAACCCAAAGCCCACTCCTGAAGGAACACATGCTATCTGTGTGTTAGTGCTGTAGGTTCTCATCTCTGACATGGAAGGATCCATTTTTAACTTCAGAATCCATTCTTTAGTCAGTTTTCTCCCTCTTAGGCTGGCACCACAGGGATCCACTAAGATCCAGACTGAGATCATTGACTCATTTCATACAGGCTACAAGGCAGCCATCAGATCGGAAGAAGCAAGCTTTACTAAATGCAGACCTTTACCAAATGCAGGAAGGCAGACAAAGGAAACTGACCTCATTCAATCGCATCAGCTCAAATATGAAAGCATATGATTAGGCCTCAGTTGGAGTATTGTGTCCAGTTCTGAACACCACATTTCAGGAAAGAGGTGGAGAAATTGAAAAAGGTCCAGAGAAGAGCAACAAAAATGATTAAAGGTCTAGAAAACATGACCTATGAGGGAAGATTGAGGGAATTGGTTTCTTTCGTTTAGAAAAGAGAAGAGAGAGAGGACATGAGAGCAGTTTTCATGTATCTAAAAGGGTGTCACAAGGAAGAGGGAGAAAAATTGTTCTCCTTGACCGCTGATGACAAGAAGCAATGGGCTTAAACTGCAGCAAGGGAGGTTTAGGTTGGACATTAGGAAAAAGTTCCTAACTGTCAGGGTGGTTAAACACTGGAATAAGTTGCCTAAGGGGGTTGTGGAATCTCCGCCACTGAAGATATCTAAGAGCAGGTTCGACTGACACCTGTCAGGGATGATCTAGATTGAAGTGGACAAAAGCCTCTAAGCGGGCCAGATGTGGCCTGCCTAGGGCTTTGATTCGGTCTGTGAGGCAGTTCCAGGCCCCGCCCCCTAGCGCGTTGCCTGGGAGCCTTGTTAACTGCTTCTATTTAAAGGGTTCGTGTCTTCCCCTTGCCTGTTGGGCAATGTGTTTCCTGGCAGCCCGGGGAACACAAGAAACCTCTAAATAGAAACAGTTAAAAGGGCTCGCAGCTCCCAGCACCTCTAACACATGGCTAGGGAGCTGGAGACGCATGGTCCCTTTAAGCTGCTTCTGTTTACAGGGCTTACGCTTGCTGGGTGGCTGTGTTGCCTGACAGCCACCTGGCAAGCGCAAGCCCTTTAAACAGAAGCAATTGAAAGGGCTCGCAGCTCTCAGTCCCACTGGCCCGTTTCCTGTGAGGCGTGAGCCCTTTCAGTTGTTTCTATTCAAAGGGCTCGTGCCTGCCGGGCAGCTGCCAGGCAACAGGTAAGCAGCGGGGCCAGGAGCTGCGAGCCATGTTATGTGAATTCTAAGCCTCCACCCCAGACACCTCTGGGATGACACTAGCCCCCAGCATCCTCCCATCTGCTCCAGGTCCCTTCTACTAGCCAGAAGTCAGGGGGAGGGACCGCAGGTCAAACAAAGCTCCCAGTAGGGTATCTCTCAACCCCACCCCTTCCACACAAGGCCCCGCCTCTTCTGGGTCAGCCCATGGCCACTTCCAAAATTTATGAAGTGCCCCCCCCTTCCAAAATTATTGCCCACCTCTGATCTAGAAGGTGTTTGTTCCTTCTGTGAGGGCAGGAGACTGGGCTTGATGACCTCTTGAGGTCCCTTCTAGTTCTAGTGTTCTATAATTCTATAAATATGGTGCAAGGGAAGACCATAGCTCAATGAATATTCTTGTATGTCTCTTCTTTTGCTCATAACTAGCAGCAGAAACATGGCAAAAAATGGTGAGACGGAACTGCTTTTTTCACCCTGTGTCTGCAAAAGATTTTCTAAATCAGATAGCAAGAGTCCGTTATAAACCAGGAGATTAGCATTTGTATCCAACACAATCCTACAGAAGAAGATTACAAGTTCTGGGTCAGCTGACAGGCAGAGTTAAAAAGCAGTAGGAAGAGTGCTGGTGAGCTAAGTGCAGTTAAGGGGAAAAGAGACAAGGCAGAGAAACACACAAAATGCTGATAAGTGGCCAACCTAGTGGTCTAGCATTATACCTCTGCCTTGCTATGTGGATGATGTTTTGATTCACAGTCCTGATTTTTGCACTGTCCTATAATATAATCAGGCTGTTTTAAATATGTGAACATTGATTCATTATTTCTTACTTACATTTTTCCTGTTCCTGGAAATAAAAGAGGAAGTAATTGTCCAGCTCTAATGTACAGTACTCAGTAGAATACTGTGTCCTGTTCTGAGTACCATATTTTAAGAAAGATACAGACAGCCAAATTGGAGAGAGTCCAGAGGAGAACGTAAACAGTGGTAAAAGGTTTAGAAAACCTGACCTATGAGGAGAGAGTGGAAAAAAAAAAACTAAGCATATTCAGTCTCAAGAAAAGATGATGTGTGGGAGGGTGGGGGAGGGAGGGAGGAGAATCATACATCTTCAAATATGTTAAATGTGTTAAATTGTTCTCCATGTCCACTGAAGGTAGCACAAGAAGTAATGGGCTTAATTTTGTAGCAAGGGAGGTTTAGATTAGATACTAGGAAAAACATTCTAACTACAGGGGTTATGCACTGGAATAGACTGTCTCCAAGGTAGGTGGAATCCCCATCATTGGAGGTTTTTCAGAACAGATTAAAGACCTGTCAGTGATGGTCCTGCCTCAGCAAAGCATGTCTACAATTCTATAATAATTCTGCAATCTTAATTTGATATTTGTTTGTTCTAAAGATTAGTAATAAATGGATGACAACAACATAGTGTGGTAAACAAAATTAAGCTATTGGTTGATATTCTTAAATATTATTTTTTGTGATTAATGCATACTGTGCATTGGTTTCATATTTAAGATATAATGGTATTTTCTGGTATTTATAAATGTTGGCTTTTCTTAATATATAAAAATCAAATAAAATGCCTAAATTTAAGGCATATCTTTCTTTTTAAATACAGGCAGTCCCTGAGTTACGCGGATCCGACTTATGTCGGATCCGCACTTACGAACGGGGCTTTCTTGCCCCGGAGCTTGCAGGCAGCGGGACCGCCCAGAGCGCAGCGGTCCCACCACCTCGACCTCTGGGGCGAGAAAAGTTGCTCCGGGTGCCCCTGGTCTGCTGGGGACCATCTCCAGCAGACCAGGGACACCTGGAGCAAAGCCGGGGAGGCAGAGGGGTCCCGCGCCTCTGAGGCTTTGCTCTGGCAAAGCCGGGGAGGTGCGGGACCCTGCCGCCGCTGCGGCTTTGCTCCCGGTGTCCCTGGTCTGCTGGAGACGGTCCCCAGCAGACCAGAGGCACCGGGAGCAAAGCCGCAGCGGCGGCGGGGTCCTGCGCCTCTGAGGCTTTGCCAGAGCAAAGCATCAGAGGCGCGGCACCCCGCCGCCACTGCCGCTTTGCTCTCAGTGCCTCTGGTCTGCTGGAGACCGTCTCCAGCAGACCAGGGACACCCGGAGCAAAGCCGCAGCGGCGGCGGGGTTCCGCGACTCTGAGGCTTTGCCACAGCAAAGCCTCAGAGGCGCGGGACCCCTCTACCTCCCCGGCTTTGCTCCCCGTGTCCCTGGTCTGCTGGGGGGGGGGGTGCAGCTAGTGCGGCCCCCCCCCAGGCAGACCAGGCTTTTGTTGTGGACCCTGGGGTGCTTCCGGGTTGGTCCCTGCAGGGACCTACCTGGCAGCCCAGCTTTTCTGTCCCAGGCTCGAGATTCAGCCGCTGTTGAAACTGATCAGTGGCTGATTCCAGGAAGCTGGGGGCAGAGCAATTCTGCCTCCAGCTTCCTGTAGTCAGCCCCTGGTCAGTTTCAGCAGCAGCGGCTGAATCTGGAGCCAGTTCCAACTTACATACAAATTCAACTTAAGAACAAACCTATAGTCCCTATCTTGTACGTAACCCGGGGACTGCCTGTACTTGCTTTTTTTACTAGCATGAACAAAGAGCTCATATGAGATCAGTGAATTTCATTGGTAGCCTCATTCCAAGAGGTGAAAAGGACCTTACTCACTCATGCAGTTCTACAGATAGCACTTGCAGTTTTGTATGCAGCCAGCATAACCTCATGCTATCTTGGGAAAACCTGCTGTTCCTCTAGAAGGTGGTTAAATGCCAAAGGTACATAGCCAGTTAATTGCTTGCCTGTGGCAAACAGATTGCCTTAGGGTGAAATTAAAGAGCCACTCTTAGAACGCTTTCTAATTACCTTTATATAGCCTCCAGGTCCAGCTGCATTAAAAGGAAAAGCTTGTATCTAGATTATTTGAAGTCTGAATATAAGCAATATTGTTTTATTGTAGCTCTGTGTACTGTATGACATATCACTGAGTGTTGTTTATCCTTAATGTGCATGCCACAGCATATTTACATACATTATCTATTGAAACCACTTCATTTACAATCTACTTGAAATAAATATCAGATTCTGTCTTAATGTACTTAAAGCAATCAGTATTTTATAGATAACAGTGGGAGGAGAATCTTTTGGTTGCGTTGCTTGTGACATTCTTTCTTCATCATGTGATGAATGATGTGAGTATTCTTACTACCAGCCATTTCAATTATGGATGACTATAATATATTATATATATAATATAATATATATAGTTTCACTTCTGTGCCAGGGAAGATAATGGAGCAAGTAATTAAGGAATTCATCTGGAAGAAAATAAGGTGGTAGGTAACAGCCAGCATAGATTTGTAAAGAACAAATCATGTCAAATGAATCTGATAGCGTTCTTTGATAGGATAACAAGTCTTGTGGATAACGGAGAAGTGGTGGATGTGGTAAACCTAGACTTTAGTAAAGCATTTGATATGGTCTCTCATGACCTTCTTATCAACAAACTAGGGAATTACAACCTAGATGGAGCTACTATAAGGTGGATGCAAAACTGGCTGGATAACCGTTCTTGAAGAACGGTTCACAATCATGCTGGAAGGGCATAACAAGTCTGTTTTGAAACCGGTTCTGTTCAACGATTTAGATGATGGCATAGCTAGTATGATTATTAAGTTTACAGATGATAACAAGCTGGGAGAGGTTGCAAGTGTTTTGGAGGATAGGGTCAAAATTATCTGGACAAACTAGAGAAATGGTCTGAGGTAAACAGGATGAAGTTTAATAAGGACAAATGCAAAGTACTCCACTCAGGAAGGAACAATCAGTTTCACACACAGAGAATGGGAAGTGATTGTCTAGGAAGGAGTACCGCTGAAAGGGATTTTACGGTCATAGTGGACAACAAGTTAAACATGAATCAACAGTGTGACACCATTGCAAAAAAGCAAACATGATTCTGGGATGCACTAATAGGAGTGTTGTGAGCAAGACATGAGAAGTCATTCTTCCTCTCTACTCTGTGCTGATTAGAGTTGGAGTATTGTGTCCAGTTCTGGGCACCGCATTTCAAGAAAGATGGCAAATTGGAGAAGGTCCAGAGAAGAGCAAGAAAAATAATTAAAGGTCTAAAAAAAATTGACCTATGAGGGAAGACTGAAAGAAATGGGCTTGTTTAGTTTAGAAAAGAGAAGGCTGATGGGGAACATGATAGCAGTTTTCAAGTATCTAAAAGGGTGTTACAAGGAGGGGGGGGGAGATTGTTCTCCTTAGCCTCTGAGGATAGGACAACAAGCAATGGGCTTAAATTGCAGCAAGGGAGACTTAGGTTGGTCATTAGGAAAAACTTCCTGTCTATCACGGTGGTTAAACACGGGAATAAATTGCTTAGAGGGGTTGTGGAATCTCCATCACTGGAGATATTTAAAAGCAGTTAGACAGACCCCGATCCGGGATAATCTAGACCCGTGGTCATCAACAGGTCGATTGCGAGGCTTCGACCAGTTGATCGCGAGGCATCCTGTCCGCCCTGCCCCCATTTCCCTCCCACCCCCGAGAAGTCCCACTACCTACCTCAAGTGAAAATGGAGGTAGTGTCGGCTTCCCGGGGATGGACAGAAGTCCCGCAGCTTAGCGCCACTTCCAGCGATTCCAGAAGTGCGCTAGCTGCTCTGCCGGGTGAACTGCGGGAGGGAACATTGGCTCCCTGCACTGCACAGGAGGGGTGAGTCAGCCCCAGGGCAGGCACGCATGGGGTTTCCCTGTGCCGGGGGGGGGGGGTCGGCCCTGGGGCAAGCGCGCAGGGGGCTTGGCCCTGGGGCAAGCGCGCAGGGGGCTTCCCTGCGCTGGAGGGGAGGGGGACGGCCCCGGGACACGCGCGCGCAGGGGGCTTCCCTGCGTGGGGGCGGGAGGTTGGCCCCAGGGCAAGCGTGCGTGTGCACGGGGCTTCCCTGCGCCGGGGGGGTCGGCCCCGGGGCAGGCACATGCTGGTTTCCCTCTGGGGGGGGGGGGAATCCTGGGAGGAGGCAGATGCGGGAGACTCACTGGCTCCCCAGCCCCCCTCCCTAGAACGCTGTTCCCCCTCCCTAGAACACTGTTCCCCCTCCCTAGAATGCTGTTCCCACTCCCCTGTCCCCAGCCACAGAACGCTGTTTCCACTCCCCACTACCTGTCCTCAGCCACAGAACGCTGTTTCCACTCCCCACTACCTGTCCTCAGCCACAGAACGCTGTTTCCACTCCCCACTACCTGTCCCCAGCCACAGGATTCTGTTCCCACTCCCCTGTTCCCAGTTACAGAACTCTGTCTGTATTCCCGTCCCCACTCCCCGAACTCTGTCCCCACTGGCACCCTGTCCCCAGCTGCAGAACCCTGTCCTCTTCCCTGCCAGCACCTTGTTCCCTCTTCCCTGCCTCTAGCAGCAAAATGTATAATTATAAATGCTTCATTTTAGATTTAAATAGCATGAATAAAAACCAGACCATTTATTTCATAACTATAAACACGTGATTTTAATTTTATATATCGCATAATTTAAAAATAAACTGTTTATCAGAGTAAGGAAGGGCTGGGGATAGCAAGTGATGGACAGGAGGAGAATAGAGAGGGCGGGGCTTCAAGGAAGGGGCAGGGTGGTAGATCTTCGCCTGTTGTGAGATTTTAAAAATGATCTTGGGTATAAAAAGGTTGGAGACCACTGATCTAGACAGTGCTTGGTCCTCCCGTGAGGGCAGGAGACTGGACTTGACCTCCCAAGATTCCTTCGAGTTCTAGGATTCTCTGATTCTATATTACAGTTATTCTTCATAGGAATACCAAAACCCTCTTCTAAAAACTTGCGTTCAATATTCTTTGGGGATATTTGGCTTTAGAGTCTATTTCCTTCTATACAGAGAGTAAATGTGGTCCACTGGCTAAACCTCTCCGCTTCACTTGTGAAATGGACTTAATACTACTCTTTTACCTTACAGAGGTTTTAGGAATTGCCATGCTGGATTGTTGGCCTATCTAGTTCAATAGCCTGTCTGAGTCATTATAAGGACTTCCTCTTATTTAATTTTAAATTGTCCCCAGAAGAGAAAGAAATGGTTTAGTGATTCTAAATCACTGGCTCTGGAAATGTGTTATGTTCCCTTATTAGTTACGCAGCTACAGCCTGACCTGGGTAATCTGACCTGATTTGCTTGGTTTGAGAGCTTTCAGTCCACCCAGTTGCTTGGAAGAAGTCTACCCAACTGACCATAAAATTTCAAGTGGCAAAGAACAATCTAGTATTTAAAACATGACTGGCCCCTGTTCTCTTGACAATGTCTTATCATCAAAATGTCATATTTCTTTAGCAGTCACAGTGATTCCCAGTATATTTAGAGCTGTGCTCTCATCATATAAAAAGGATTTCATGTGCTTTTAAACTGAATCTCTAAACCAGGGGTGGGGAACCTCAGGCCTAGGGGCCAGATGCAGCCCTCGGCTTGCCTGGATCCGGCCCCTAAGTCTCAAGACCCTTCCACCAATGGGTCAGCGGCTCCTGACCCAAAAAAGGTCCCCCGCCCCTGCTCTAAACCTTCAAAAGCTTTGGCCGGTCATATTCAGTCTCAGACTTACTGTATTGGGGAGGTGACAGCAACTTCTTTAATTAAAGTTTAGAAAGCACTTGAAACCTGTAAAGCAATGTATCTGTGTTAAATTGACAGGAGATTTTTTGTAAATGGTCCTCTGATTTATATTTTTGTAAACACAATCTATCACAGTTGCATGGAATTCATCACCCCATTTTAAACTGTGTACCAGTCAAGATTAAAATGAAATGGGGGCAGCGGTTATATATTACTTTCTTTTATTTGAACATAGTCTGAGGAGTTATAAACTTATATGTCATGTTAGTTTGGCTTTTTTTGTTTTTAAACTCAACAGTTTTGATGGAGAACTTGCAAAACCAAGATATCTAGACCAGGCAAGCCACGTGGCAAAATTCAGTTTGCTCTGGTAAATTTCATACTTTTTGAAATAGCTACTGCAACAACATTGTGTTAATATACAGGCAGTCCCCGGGTTATGTACAAGATAGGGACTGTAGGTTTGTTCTTAAGTTGAATCTGTGTGTAAGTCGGAACTGGCGTCCAGATTAAGCCGCTGCTGAAACTGAGCAGTTTCAACAGCGGCTGAATCTGGACGCCAGTTCTGACTTACATACAGATTCAACTTAAGAACCCCAGGCATCCCCAAGTCAGCTGCTGCTGAAACTGATCAGCGGCTGATTCCAGGAAGCCCGGGGCAGGGGCTTCCTGTAGTCAGCCACTGGTCAGTTTCAGCAGCGGCTGACTTGCGGACGCCTGGGGCAGAGCAGCTGGGGTGCTGCTGGGTTGGTCCAGTAGCGCCGCCGCTCCTCGGCGCTACTGGACCAACCCAGCAGCACCCAAGCTGCTCTGCCCCAGGCATCCTGATTCAGCCGCTGCTGAAACTGACAAGCAGTGGCTGAATCAGGACGCCTGGGGCAGAACAGCTGGGGTGCTGCCCGGTTGGTCCAGTAGCGCCCAGAGCGGCGCTACGGGACCAACTGGCAGCGCCCCAGCTGCTGTACCACAGGTGTCCGGAGCAAAGCCATGGAGCACGGGGGCAGCGGGACAGCCCAGACACGTCTGGGCTGTCCGCTGCCCGCATGCTCCGCGGCTTGGCTCTGCTTTGCCCCCCCCCCCCCCCCCCGGTCTGCAGACCAGGGAGATGGGGGGACGACAAAGCAGAGCCAAGCCGCGGAGGACGCGGCCAGCTGACAGCCCTGTCCGCTGCCCACGTGTTCCGCCGCTTTGCTTCCTCTCCCTGGTCTGCTGGAGACCAGGGAGAGGAACGGCCCCGTTCGTAAGTCTGATCCGTGTAACTCGGGGACTGCCTGTATCTATATACTCAGTTGGCAGTCAAAAAAAAGTAAACTCTCACTCTTGGGGGAAAAAAACGTTATTGCTAAGGCATGGCATTGAATTAGTTGATCCTACTGTTAGGTGGCCCCATCCTGCCAGGGGTCTAGGGGCCCGATAGGGAGCCCAGGGTACCACCCAAGAAAGGGTGGGGGGGAACCTGGAGCTATGGCCGCCACTTCTGACTCTGCTGAAGCTGGGGGTGGGGGTTGGGCGAGACAGAGTGATGTGATGATGTCACTGCTGTCCCGCAGGAAAAATTTGTTTATATATTTAGAGACATTACAATATCCTGACAGTGTGGTTTTTTAATCTTTAAGTTACTAATAATTTTTTTCTGAGAATATATGTGCACATGTTATTTAATAATGTACCTTTTAAGGTTGTTTAGGAATTCCCTGTAAGCTCTGCACTTGTGCAGCCACATAAGAGAGATTCAGATGCCACCCAACTGATTAGCAGAGCTCTCACAGCTGGTTTCTTTTTTGTTTCTGCTTCTGGTGCATATTCACACATGCCTTCGTGCACATAAAAAGCACATGGACAGAAAAGATTAGAGGGGATCATTGAATAGAAGTTCATCTAAAATCAAACTGAGATCACAATTCCATATTTTCAAATTATCACTGTTGTATGTAACATACTTGTGTGATGTGAGAGAGCAGAATCCATTTCAAACATTTAATTAAACTGACATGAAGAATTAAGACAAAAGAATTGTGATATATACAGAGAATTTCTGGCCAAATACAAGTACCCCTACTCCTTTTCAGGCTAAGGGCCAGGGTTTGAAAGTATGTATGTGCATGTGCAAATTAGGAATTGTAGTTGCCTAAAGTATACAGGGCCCTTTGAAGAATACATAAATACAAGTTATGACATTCTAAACCCCTGATTCTGTCAGTACTTTTCACGTGCTTATCTTTAAGCTCGTTACTTGTCCCACTGATAACAGTGAGACTTAAATTACGCAGTGTGAAGTGATTGCAGGATTGGTTTCTTAAATTGCCAAATAATAAGTGACAACATACAGTATATCGTTATACAACTTTTGGACTAATGCAAATGCAGTTGATTTGGTGTTTGCCTAAGTGCTGAAATGTAACAGGATGTATATATGATAGTCACAGGAGGTGTTGTAAATGGCCCCAAATTCAAAGTTTTTCATTTATATTTGTTTGTTTAAGGTACAGGCAGTCCCCGGGTTACGTACAAGATAGGGACTATAGGTTTGTTCTTAAGTTGAATTTCTATGTAAGTCGGAACTGGCTCCAGATTCAGCTGCTGCCACTGAAACTGACCAGGGGCTGACTACAGGAAGCCCGAGGCAGAGTTGCTCTGCCCCCAGCTTCCTGGAATCAGCCTGATCAGTTTCAACAGCTGCTGAATCTGGAGCCTGGGATAGAACAGCTGGGGCGCTGCCGGGTAGGTTCCCACAGGACCAACCCGGCAACACTCCAGCTGCTCTACCCGAGGCGTCCCGCAACAAAAGCCTGGTCTGCTGGGGGGGGGGGAGGGGTGTGCACTAGCTGCGCCCCCTCTCCCCCCAGCAGACTAGGGAGACCCGAGCAAAGCCGCACAGGCGGAGGGACCCTGCTGCCTGTGCGGCTTTTCTCCTGTCTCCCTGGGGTGCTGGGGGAGTCCCCCCCAGCACCCCAGGGAGACCCAAGCAAAGCCGCACAGGCGGAGCGACCCCACCGCCCATGTGGCTTTGCTCCTTTGCCCCTGAGCAAAGCCGCACAGGCGGCGGGATGCCGCCTGTACGGCTTTTCTCCTGTCTCCCTGGTCTGCTGGGTGGTCCAGCGGCTTTTCTGGACCCCCCCAGCAGACCAGGGGGACAGGAGCAAAGCCGCCCAGGCGGCGGGGATCTCGCCGCCTGGGCGGCTTTACTCCCTGGCAAACGAGCAAAGCCGCCCAGGCGGCGGCTTTGCTCGGGTGTCCCTGGTCTGCTGGCGGGGTCCAGCGGCTTTGCTGGACCCCCCCAGCAGACCAGGGGGACAGGAGCAAAGGCGCCCAGGCGGCAGGGGTCCCGCTGCCTGGGCGGCTTTCCTCCCGGGCAAACGAGCAAAGCCGCCCAGGCGCCGGCTTTGCTCTGGTGTCCCTGATCTGCTGGGGGGGGTCCAGCGGCTTTGCTGGACCCCCCCCCCCCCCCCCCCCAGCAGATCAGGGAGACCGGGAGAAGCTTTTCTCGCCCCGGAGGACATGGGTGGTGACCCGCCGCCCGTGAGCTCCGGGACGAGAAAAGCCCCGTTCGTAAGTGCGGATCCGACATAAGTCGGATCCGCGTAAGTCGGGAACTGCCTGTACTTAGAATCATAGAACACTAGAACTGGAAGGGATCTCGAGAGGTCATTGAGTCCAGTCCCCTGCCTTCATGGCAGGACCCAGTACTGTCTAGATCATCCCTGATAGATGTCTATCCAACCTGCTCCAGAGATGGAGATTCCACAACCTCCCTAGGCAACTTATTCCAGTGTTTAACCACCCTGACAGTTAGGAAGTTTTTCCTAATGTCCAACCTAAACCTCGCTCGCTGTAGTTTAAGCCCATTGCTTCTTGTCCTATCCTCAGAGGCTAAGGAGAACAATTTTTCTCCCTCCTCCTCCTTATGACAACCTTTTGGATACCTGAAAACCGCTATCATGTCCCCCCTCAATCTTCTCCTTTCCAAACTAAAAAAGCCCAATTCTTTCAGTCTTCCTTCATAGGTCATGTTCTCTAGACCTTTAATCATTCTTGTTGCTCTTCTCTGGACCTTCTCCAGTTTCTCCACATCTTTCCTGAAATGTGGTGCCTAGAACTGGACACAATACTCCAACTGAGGCCTAACGTTAAGATGTTATTTTGCAAAGTGTCATTAACTTTAAAGATTATGCACTTTGGTTTTAAGTAAATTTTTTCCCTTCCAGGGTATACTGGCACAGAAATATTAAATCAGAATGCTCATTCAAGGCATAATTTATTATATGTTTTAGAGACACAGGGTTTGAGCTCACGTGAAAGATTTTGAGTAAACTTGACTGTGGAGAATGTTTCAAAAAGCCCTCAGACTCATTTAAATTCTTTAATTTGGTTTCTGGTGATAGGGATTAATGTGAAATTAAGTCACAGTGTAATAAATTAAAGCTTTTATCATTTTTTAGCAATTTTGGAGTCATAACATCAGAGAGACTTTAGGAAGCAAATAAGGTAATCATCATTGCTAAATTGAAGCCATTGTAATACTGTCTGTAGGCTGTGGCATCATTCAAACCTAAGCAAAAGTGAGTGGCAGATTTGTGAATTTAACTAATACACTCTTCTTTTGGTGTCTTCTAGAATGTTAATGTCACTTGGTATCCTTTGACAAATGAACATTTTAATTTTTAAGTAAACATTGCTTTAAAGAAAAAGGTGTCTTGGATGTATTTATTTGAAAATAGTGTTCAACACAGAGGGTCAGCAGAATTTCATCTTCTACTGGTTGGGTTTATGAGGGTATTACATTGTCATTAGCATTTTAAACTCAAGAGCAGTGTAACTGTTTCTGTGTCATAAACCTGCAAACACGTATCCATATGCTTAGATTTACACTCCAGGGTAATCAGTTCATTGAAGTCAATAGGACTTCTCACGTGTAACGTTAAATACCTGCTTAAGTATTTTGTAATGGTACCCAGAGTGCTGATTTCCTTTCTAATGTAGTGGTTTTTGTAGCTTTCCAAGGCCTGGACCACCTATAAAAGAGACTTTAGCTCTATTTAATGGGATAAGTGTTCTTTCATTTTTGGGAAAAAAATTAGTCACACTGGCAGGTAACTTCTGTTCTTTTATTCTTCATCTCTCTGTTCTTCTGACTTCCGTTCTGTTCCTTCATTCATCTCACCACCTCTTCTCTCCCCTCTTTCTCTCAGCTGGAAATGAGAGGAGTCAGTACCATGTGATCTGGCTGTCCAGCTATTCATGCTCCATTAATGGTCCATAGCCCACAGTTCTGGGAACCACTGTGTTAGTGGGTTATCTTTAACCGCAGCGTCTCTGACTTGCTTAGAACTTTCATGTTCTCTTTCCACCTGTGGAGCGAAGAGGGGGGCAGGCAAGGTTTTCTAGTCCACTAAGAGGTTGGGGTTGCTGATAGTTGATAGCAACATGGAGTGGGGGAAGGAGAGTGGTGTTACGTAGTAATCTAAACAATAGTCTGGTTTATTAACTAAATAAAATGTGTTTTTTAAGACTAACTCACCTTCGGCTCTGTGTGAAATTGAAATTTTCCACATGGAAAGTTAACTTGATGTGGAACTTTGAGTGAAAAGATGTTGGTAATTCTGCCAAAGAAAGCTTAGGATGTCTGAAGCCATAACAACTGTCAAGAACAGTTAAGGGAAAGTTGCCACCTGTCATTGGGAGACAAAATGAAGACGGAGAGGAATGAAGTAGCCCTGCAGCTCATATGTATTGGGGCTGTATGAAAGCAAAGGAAATTGAAGTGTTAGTAGACTTAGCATTCTGTGCTTTAAATTTTGGGAAGAGAGCTCTACAGAGGAACGAATGGGAAAAACGAGCAAGGACTAGAAATCTTCTTTAGAAGAGAGAAACAGAAAGGATTTATCATCCAGATGCTCACAGCCTGAGAAATATTTTTGGTAAAACACAGTGACACAGAATAATTAAGACAAAAGAATTCAAGATAATCTCTGATTTCCAGAGGATGTGACTCAGCTGGAATACAAAATGGGGGAGCTGGGGTTCTGAGAGTCAAGCAATGTTACCCTTGCACTAGGATAAGACAGAAAAGAGTCTTGAAAATGAGCATTGAAATATGTGATGGAAGTAGTCTGAGAATTTTGGAGGTGTTAAATTGGCTTCAAAATTAATGTATAGCTTTTAACTTGTGGAATAATAAAATGAAGGCGCTAGCAACCATTGGGGATACACGTACTATAAGAATGTATTGAATCTAGTGAATTTAACACATATGAATCCACCCTTTTGATTTATTATTTTGCCACTGATCACAAATAATATTTAACAACACAAGAGCATTGGCAAGTGTATCAAATATTTATAATAAAATTGGTAACCGACTCATTGTCCACTGAAATACTTTCCTTCTCCCCAAACTGGGATATCATGATCTAGACATGTCAAAAATAGCTTTATTTTTTCAACCAGAGGGGAAACCCCTCATATCCTCTATATTTACGGGAAAGATTTTTTTTTACTTCACACTATTTACCCAAGCATAAGTTTTCTGTGTAAAATCCTTTAAGCCAAAAATAACCAATTGGATTGTGGAAGTACAATAAAAGTACTCCATGTTTATGGCAGACCCAAGTCATAGCCACTTAGCTACATTGCCTTTCAGGAAGACTGAATCAAATGTATGTGTTTTGCTGTGCTGTGCAACCAAAGACTACCCCTCTCTAGAGCCAAGTGCTGTCTTGGCAGTAGTTGTAGAACCATAGAGCTGGAAGAGACCTCAGAAGGTCATCAAGTCCAGCCCCCTGCTCTAGGCAGAACCAATCCCAACCAAATTAACCCAGCCAGGGCTTTGTCAAGCCGAGACTTAAACACCTCTAGGGATGGAGACTCCACTACTTCCCTAGGGAACCCATTCCAGTGCTTCACCACCCTCCTAGTAAAATAGTTTTTCCTAATATACAACCTAGACCTCTCCCACCTCAACTTGAGACCATTGCTCCTTGTTCTACCATCTGTCACTACTGAGAACAGCCTTTCTCCATCCTCTTTGGAACCTCCCTTCAGGAAGTTGAAGGCTGCTATCAAATCCCCCCACTCTTTGTTTCTGCAGACTAAACAGACCCAACTCCCTCAGTCTCTCCTTCATAGTTTGAGCTGCACAGCCTGGGTCTCCTGAACTTCCTCCCTTCCCCCACATCGCACAGAAAAGCCCCGGAACTAAGTTGCTGGGTGCCACAGCCCCAGCTATTCAGGCAGCACATGCTGGCTCCTTTGGGGAGGGGAAGTGCTTCCCTCCCCGCTGTGGGTCACGTGGGGTCACTTCTGTCCGGCATTCCTCTGGTGTGCCAGCCGGGAGCAACTGTTCTCTCTGCCCCAGCCTCCATATACCTCTGTTGGCTAGCCGTCTGTAAAGGGATGGCAGTCCTCTCCCCCTTTTCTGTCAGTTTACTCTGGCTTAAAGGGCCGCCAGGCCGTCCTTTTGTTAACCAGTTTACAATTGTTTCTGCCTCAATGGCAGTCCGTTTTGTAGTCTGATACCACAAGCATCTCCAACAGTTCTGCCCCGCTGCTGGCGGGTGGGGGTTGGGAGACGGATCCCAGCCCAGGGCTCTAAAGACAGGTGCAGGTAAGGACCTGTCTGGCTGGTGGGGCTCCTGCTGCAACGCACCAGCCCGCAGGTCACCTGTAGGCAAGCCCCGCCTTTGGCTTCTTCCTACCTCCGGGGACCTCCGACTTCAGCCCCCTGTGCTCCCCTAGTTCCAAAACTCACCACCTCTGTGCCTTAACTCCTGGCGTTGGAATAATGCTGGTGTTTCCTCCCCCGCTCCAACTCTGTTCCCATTCCCCTGTCCCCCTTGCTGCCTTTTCTGCCCTGTCTCTTGAAGCCGCAGTCATTTTTAATTCCCTGCTCTGGCTCCCCCATGCTAACCCCTCACCTTGACATCACCCATCCTGCCCCCTCCCACCCTGGACACACGGCCCGGCAGGCAGCTGACATCTCCCAGCTCAGCGTACCCTTGGTGGCAGTACAGCCCCACTGTGCTGCCGCACAAGAACAGGTGGCACAGACAGGCATCTGCCCCTTGAGCACCCCATGAAGTGCAGGGGTCGGTGAGTCCTCCCGCCCTGGGATGGGTCCCTGGGTCCCTCCTGTCACACCGGCGCTCTCCTTTCACGGAACCCCTACTTTTGCTCGCGGAACCCTGGGTTCCGCGGAGCACCAATTGGGAAACACTGCCTTAAGAATCCCTTCCATGATTTTTCCAGGAACCGAGGTAAGACTGACCGGCCTATAGTTCCCTGGATCATCCTTCTTCCCTTTTTTAAAGATGGGCACTACATTTGCCTTTTTCCAATCATCTGGGATTTCTCCCGACCTCCACGACTTTTCAGAGATAATGGCCAGAGGCTCCTCAATGACATTTGCCAACTCCCTCAGTACCCTCGGATGCAGTAAGTCTGGACCCATGGATTTGTGAAAGCCCCAGGCAGAGGTGGGAGCCATTCCTCATAGTGACTAGTCTCTGTAAGGATAACAGCGTAGTACTGCTTCCAGTTAATCCTCTGGCTCAAAGGTTGGAGATCTGGGTGGTGGTTTTAAAGGTCCTGTTCCCAGGACTCTGTGGTTCCCCATGATGAATTTTTTTTTTCCAGTTTGCCTTTAAAAAAAAAGTTGCAAATTACTGTCAAATTAGTCCCCCGCCTCCCGCATCCCTTTCCAAAACCAGAAAAATTCATGTTAAAAGAATGTTACGGTTATGAAGTCAAGCACTGAAGTTAGGAAATATTGGAATTAGTGGCAACATTAATTCTGTTACTACCTAACTTACAAATGCTTGACTTGGCAATCTTAACATTCTCTTAATATTTTTTGTAGGTGATTTATATTGCAAGAAATATTTTTCAGTAATTAATAGCTAAGATATAGTCATAATTGAGCAGAAACTTTATTTTCAGCCCCAATTTTTAGTTGTATTAGCTTTTACTAATTTATGTTGAAAATCCAAATGCTTGTTTTTACTCCAGATATGATTTTTGTGAGTGCAGAAATTGAGCAAATTTTTCTTCAACACTTTCTATAGGTGATTTAAAAAAACCCAACTCCTAGTGTAGTTAAAATACACATTCATTTGTGCTCTTATTAAACAAATTATGGCAATGAGAAATAGGTTTTTGTTCATTTTTAAGGCAATAAATGATTGAGAAATAGTTGTAAATGTATAAAAAATGGATGATTCTAGCCATTCTCCCTACTGATTTTAACTGGGCATACTGACGTGTGCATATTGAATAACAGGTAAAGTCACTTGTGCATTCATTTGAATAATTGATCACATGTGGCATATTTTGTTGCTCTGTTTCTTTATTGATGCATCCCAGTGTTGTAGTTGTTTCCCTAGCTGTGATGAAATATATTAATCTGATGGTTTTAAGTTTCTGTGCCTCTCACCCTTCAGGCTTCTTCAGGCATAATGCCTTCTGGTGTTTTTCATTTTTCAGCAGATCTATTACCTCTTTCTTATACACCAAAGTTACACTGTTCCCTATTTTTTTGTGTATCGTCAGTGCCAAGTTCTGTATTTTTAAAAAGGATGCTTATAGGTACTCAGTGTTGCTGAGATCCTATGAATCTCTTCTAGTCGCTCAGATTTCCAAATGGCATATTTCCTAATAAATAAATGTCATCCAGTCTGAAAGCAGGTTATATATAAATGTGTAAGGATTTTTTGTTGATATTTTCTGATTGGCTGACATAGACAAGTTTTGTTTTTTATTGCCCCTCCTAATTCACATATTCAGTAATAGCACAAGTAAGCAATTGTCACTTTTATCACCATGCAATTATATTTGTCATTGGGTGCAACAAAAATAGACATAGCAATAAGCAGCATTTGGGGATAATTTATTGTGTTTTATATATTTATAATAAAATTGCAGCTGTTATATACAGTTTGTATTTACTATCTATTTTAGAGAGTTTGTCTGATCAAGAACACCTCCTAACCGTAAGAGCTAGAACCACCAAATTTAGTATTCATCTTCCTCTTATCATAACTTAAAGCAATGTATGGGTTTGGTTGTGGTAGGAAAAATGGGATGTGCCTGGAATGGGATTATTTCTCATAAAACCAAACAAAAAAGAGAGAGAATCATCAAAGCAAGTGCAATCCTCAAAATTGACATTACTGAGCAAATGTTGAAAGATGCTGAAACAAGATGAGCCAGAAAAATAGAATGAACCTGCAATAGGATTGCTTCTCAGTACACCTCACAGAAAAGAGATAAAAAGAAGAAATCTGGAGTAGTGCTCTATTTTGGCACAGCTCAATCAATGCTTAAGGTTTGAAAACTAGAAGACAAAGTTATTGGAAACCAAATTGATCATAACCTTTTTTGTTAAAACATAGTGAATAAAAGTTTATAGGGATGAAGAAAAAATACACTTACTGGAATTCCCATTTTGAAAAAATTACTAACATTCATAAAAATAGCAGCGTATTTTTGAAAAATAAAATTTCAATAAAGTATGTACATTTTCCTTTTATTAAAAAAAAATGGAGTTAAGGACCTGAGCAATGCCAAGTAAATTTGCTAGTAATACCTATATATTTGCTCACTCAAATATATATGTCACTGTCGTCTTAGGTTAGTTCAGAAACTCTCTCCAGATGTTGTGTGAATAAACAGTATCATTGAACCCCAAAGCTGGCTGTGTCCTCTACTGGACTATAAATGTTAAATGACAAGTAGGGGGCTGCCCCCTGTGCTTGCTGCGTTCACCTACTCCCCTCTCTCTGGCTGCTTTCATTTCACTGCGAGAGTCTGTTGATGCTGATGATGTTGTTTTGCCACACAGCAGGAACATTTTGTCGTCCTGCGGGAAAAACTTTTATTTATATATATATATATATATATATATATATATATATATATATATATATATATATATATATATATATAAAATTGCAGAATCAAGGACCTCCATTTTGCCTCAGCGGTTATTTTTGAGCAGTTAATTTTAAAGTCAAGAGCTCATTTTTGTTTATGAAAAAGCAATTAAATTCTTAATATAATCAGTATCACAAACACTTGTTCTCCTTATGAATTTCAGTTATATTTACACTGACCATGTGTCCTGGATCTTCTGGGAGAGTCCCAATTTTAAATACTCTGTTCCATTGTCTCCATAAAGTACTGAAATGTCCTGGAAATTCCAATATTTCAACAGGGGGAGGAGAAAGCCCCGAGACTCCCTGCCAGATCTGGCTTGCAGGGAAGAAGCGAGCCAGAAATGGCTCCGCACACTGCCGCTTCCTTTCCCCTGTCTGAGGGAATGGGAAGTGGCAGTGTGCAGAATCTGGCCAATGGGAGCAGCAGCAGGCTATGCATGCCTGAAAGTAGTGTGAAAGCAAGTAAGTGCCACCCCACCCCGTATGCCGAGACCCTACACCCTTAGTCTGCTCTCTCATTGCCCTGCCGAGACCCCGTACCTCCAGCCCTCTTACTCGCTGCCCTGTCAACACCCTGCACCCCAGCCTGCTCACTCACCACCCTGCTGACACCCCTTCCTCCCCTCCCCCGCCCAGTTTTCCACACCTTCAGAGAATTCAAGAGGTTAACATCAGCAGGTCTAATACATATAGTTCTGTGAAAGCTCTGGTTGTAACTCTTTATAAACTCAGATAACATGTCGACATAACAAAAGGTATTCCGAGCTATAAAATACTTCTACATCCTAGATTTTAAAGTTCTGTTAAATCGCTCTACAACCCCCACTTTGACTTCATTATTAGTAACAAAATGGTAAATGCCGTGCCGCTTTAGCAATCTGCTTAACGGTTTGTTTAAAAGTTCTTTTCCCCAGTCACTTTGTAATTTTTGAGGCATGTGACCTTTGCTGAAAATAGCTTTAAAGGCCATGGCCACCTCACTACCCATCTTGTCTTTTAGGCCTAAGGCTCAAGCATATTTGGATAGAATGTCTATCACTGTTAAGATGTACTTAAACCCGCTGTTGTGTTTGGAGAACTAGTGCATATCCATCAAATCTGCCTGCAAGTGCGCATCCACATCTGAAATAGTGGTCTTGTTTCTTTTAAAATATATTCGAGTCAGTTTGTGTAAAGCATAAGCATCCTGGTCTGAAAGCTACCTGTCTTCTGTTCAAAGTCCTACTACACTTTTTGGCCTTTTGAAAACAGAGAGTTCACCTTGTCAAAGCTTCCATCTTCCCCAAGGGCATACTATATTTTCTTTAACAGACCCGTCTGTGTAGACATGACTGTTAATGGTGTTAGTAAAAGACGTTACAGTTATGGAGGGGGCACATACACTCTGACAAAATCAAGTTTTATTAATCGCTTGGTTTAACACACCCTTTTACCTGTGGGTGAAATCGCTTGTGAAAATGGGCACCAGGACTTCCCACCGTTAGGAAGTCTGAGCTGGTTCATTCTTCCATTTTGTCCTTTTCCAGATTTTCCTGTTGAGATCTGTGTGTCCAACATGAGCAAAAACTGCTGATGCAGGGAGATTTACTCCCACAGGACTACTGATGTGAAGATTCTCAAAGCACTTTATAAACGCATCGTTGAGCTGTCGAGAAATTGTCAGAAAGAAAGCAGAGTGAGAGCCACTGCTCATTTCTTAGATTTACACAATCCCGGTCAGTTCCTTACTCCCCATTACACCCCAGACTCGACTATTAGTTCTTAATCACACATTTGCCTGTGAGTCCTCTTTTCTGTTCACATTGTCTGCTTGTGACTCCTGTGAGCTGCAGTTGCCTTCCTCCATAGGGGTGAACAACAAAAGTCCGTCTCATGCATCGGGCTGCCTTGTGAGCAGCTGGGTTTGGATTCTGACGTATCCAATAGCAGCTGGGGCAAAGGGCCCCTCTTCATCTCTCCCTCCTTTTTGGAACTGTCACTGATGTAATGCTTTCTCCATATGTGGTTGAAGGCCCTCGGCACTAAAACAAAGTTCTGACGGGGTGGTAAAGTAGTCCCTGTTTCCTCTCAGCATTTCCATGATTTCTAAAACACACGTTTGTGGAACAAGGTGGTCTCTTTTGTGCAGCAATGGGACTTCTGTGCAAGTTCTATGCTCTGATTGGTAGAGGACAATGGAGGTAGTTCTGAGAGGGGTCGTATGACCCACTTCCCGACCGATCATTCAACCCCAGCATTCTCCCTGATTGGTCAAATCCACTCGGGGGGGGGAGGGAGTTCTGTGTGGCCCAAGCCCCTCCCGATTGGTAGAGGGTGGCTGGGGAAGTTCTTAGAGGGGTCATACAACCCACTCCCAGACTGATCACCCCACCCTGGAAACCCCCATGATTGGTCAGATTCACTCTCAGATGAAATATGCATGGTAGTGTACCATGTAGGAGACTGGGAATCAAAATTCCCTTATTCTGCTACGTGACAGTTGTGGGACCCTGATCTAGTCTATTTAGCCTAGAGGTTTGCCAGCTGTTGGACATACCCACTGTGAGGGGCATAGAGGAATGTTTGGGAGGGTGAGTGATTATGGCAGGGGGTTCATCCAGCCCCACACAGTGGGGTCCAGGTGAATCCCGTGTGGAAGGAGTGTCACCTTCCACCCCTGCCTTTCCTCAGCAGGCCGCTCAGCCTGTGGGTCAGTGAACTGTGGCTGAATGGATTCCCGCTCCTGGCACCCTTTGTGCCTACTTGCTGGCTCCACCCCTAGACAGTGTCACACATGCTTCCCCCCACCCTGAAAACCAAAGGGAGGAGGGGCAGAGAGGTAGATATTGGCCTTTCTCTAGTAGTGCAGCAATCATTGGCTGCTGCTGAGGAATCCTTGACTTTGCCATTGGCAAGTGTCTGAGTATTTGAAGCTTGCAGATGTAAGTAATGTTATGAAAGTTGTGTCAAGGTATCTGTTAGGTTTATGAGTAAGCTGCCGAGCATACTTTGGTATGTGTCTATTTTAATCTGGGTTGGGAGGGTGACAACCAAAAATTTTAACTTGAAGAGAGAACTCAGTTCAAAAAGTTAAATCCTGCTGGTTTAACTTCTGTAACCCATGGTCTTCCCAGTACATAAACTGAGTATTGTCTGACTTGATTTTCAAGAGTGCTTGAGTAAAAGGTGCTGTGTACTTGCAAGGTATTTCTATGGCCTTTCCTTGCTATTATTTCCCACACCAGGTCTTTGACATTTTGTATGTCAAGTGCTTTACTGAAGTCACTCACTTTAAGGCAGCCTATGTGTTTCCAATTGTTTAAAAAGAGGGAAGATAATCAGCTAAAGTATCCATATACTTTCCACATCTGCTTCTGATTTAGATTTCACTTGAATAGATAGCATTTCATTACCGTAGCAACCATATTGCTGGTGTACATTGCATGTGTGGGATCTGATCAGTATTGTCTCAATGCTTTCTTTCCCCTCTCTCTCTGTCTAGCCACCTGTTTTATTCTTAGATTGTAAGTTCTTTGTGAGGTGGAAAACCTTTGTTTTGTTTGTATGATGACTGATGCAATGGGGTCATGGAACGCCTAAAAGCTGTCACACAACAAATAAATAATAATACATACACAACATGATATGGGATTAAAAATCCCACAAAGTAAGTGTAGTCTCATGTATATATATTCTAATCCCTGTCCAGAACTGCAAATATGATCATGAAAGATCTTACATAATTGCAGCTGTGATAATTAACAGCTGTTTAAAACTCACTACTGAATTAGCTACCCATCATGTTTCTATGTTTAGCCCACCTGATTATATAAGGTAAACCTGATCCCATTTTTGTGATAACTTCTTAGTATCCTTTTAGCTATTCTTTTAAAATTGGAATCTTTTGAATAGAAGGCATGTCCTTATTTAAATTAGTTCTTGTAACTGTACCCGTTCAATAATGCTAATAAAGCTATGAAGCAAAACAGATTTGGTCAAGTGTCTCTCATAGAAACCATGTCTCAGAATGGCATCATTAAGGCTTTGTTTTCTAGTACAGGTAAAACATACACCCTTCCTAACATGGCTGTTGTACCACACTCTGCTTCACACTTGCACATAAGAAGAGGGATACCATACAATTTATACTGATATAATTGTGTCCAATTGTGGATTGTACTGGTATAACTATATTAGTGAAAAATCACACTCCTAACCAACACGCCAAAAAAAAAAAATTGTAGACCCAAGGCTAAAGAAAAAAATGACATTTTTAGTGGGGATCAGAAATATGGAATGTTCCTGAACCACAGAGGTAGACAAAAGCTGTTCCAGGTGGCAGGCACAGCGAAAGAGAAGAGTATCACACAAGCAGTAGCAAGATTTTGTGAAGTCAGATGAGGCTAAGGCCAGGTAGATAGGGAGTAGAGGGGCGAGGCTGGAAGAGCTGATAGTGTATTAGTTTGTGGGGAAGGCAGTTAGCTCTGAGCTCAACTCAGAAGTTAATGGGGGATCAGTGAGATGTATTTGTGCTTGCTTTGATACCATTTTAGGCAGCAGTGATCTATATTTGCTAGTAATACTCAGACCTGCGTGACCTGCAAGTGGCTCCTCACTGTGTGTTCTGCAGCTCTTTGCAGCACATGTGTGATTTAATTATTAATCAAGATGCATTTATTATGTTGTTAACTAGTTGTAATTGTTAAAATAATAACTTAGTCATTCTGCTGTGAGAATAGTGGGTTTGTATGTATATAGTAAATGAAACAACAAATTCACACTACTGTGGCTCTTTTGGGTAATATTGAGGGTTAATTTTACTCCTGGACCACTGAGGTCTGAGTATCATTGTGCTAGAGTTTGGAGAGGAGGAATTTTATGAAAAAATTGGGAATTGTCATTTATCCAGGTGAGAAGAGATGAAAGCAAAGACGAGGGTTTCATCAAAAGTGGAGTCAATGCATTTGCCTACATGAGAAGTTGAAGAAGAGAAAGTTCAGGGACAGATGTCCAGGCCAAATTTTGCAAACATAAGGAGTATAGTTAAAGGAATAGTCAAATTATACTAATTTGTACAAACAAGAATTCCAGACTAAATCAGTTTTGGTGTGAAACTTAGATGCAGTCAGAACTTTTTGATTTCTACACTAAAATGACCTTGGTATTTTTTTTAAACCTGAGATAATACACAAGAGGTAATGTTAATTTTGACCAGAATTTTTGAGAACAAGGATCAGTGTTTTGTTAAGACCTTCAATACATTGAATATTTTGCTTATAATTACATTTATAACAAACTTTTAGTTACTATAATAAAGATTACAATTATAGGACACTTCCCAATGCATGTGTATCGGAGATCATACATACTGGATACAGTCTTTTTTTTGAGGAAGAGAAGAAGGCACCGCCTCAGAGATTCCCTGGTTTAAATTGTACCTAATGAATCAGAAGCTGATTAAGTATTTTTGGAGAAATGCATCTGAGGATCAACCTTCAAATAACTCAGCATTTGTCAGGAACCCATTGGAACTTGAATTTAATGTAGTGTCAGAAGGTCGGTTCATATTTTTAGAAGGACTTGAGCTGAATACAGTTATAGACTCAATAGATTTTAAGGTCAGATTGGACCATCATGATAGTCCAGTCTGGCTTCCTGCATGTTGCAGGCCACAGAACCTTGCCCATCCGCTCCTGCAATAAATCCCTGATCTCTGGCTGAATTACCAAATCAAGATTTAAAGACGTCAAGTTACAAAGACTCTACAATTTATACTTGTTTAAATTTGAAAGTAACATGTGCCCCCTGCTGCAGAGGAAGGTGAATACACCCCATGATCTTTGCCAATCTTACCGGGGGAAAAATTATTTCACGACCCCAAATACGGTAATCAGTTAAACCCTCAGCATGTGGACAACACTCTTGGGAAAGAATTCTCTGTAGTAACTCACAGCCTTCCCCAAATACTGTACCATCACCAGCCGTTGGAGATATTTGCTGCTACCATTTGAAGATCAGCTACATGCCATAGTAAGGAGTTTCAACATACCATTCCCTCCATAAACTTGTTAGGCTCAGCCTTGAAGCCAGTTGGCCTGACTGATCCCCTTGGAAGGCAATTCCAGAACTTTACTCCTCTGATGTTTAGAAACCTTTGTTTGATTTTGAGTCTGTATTTGTTGATGGCCAGTTTATATCCATTTATTCTTCTGTCCACGTTGGTGCTGAATTTAAATAAAGTTCATCCAACACTCCAGTCACTGAAGAAGTAAGCTATGCCCACGAAACTTCAAGATATCACCTACATATTTTGTTAGTTTTTAAAGTGCTACCAGACTGTTTGTTGTTTCTTAAATAAAGTGTAAGTGTGATTTATACGTGATTAATTGAAAGAAGTGTTTTTCATAATAAGGAAAACGTGTATTCAATGCTGGTTTATCTTTCAATAGTATGTACGGTCACTTCTGAGCTTTCTTTTGTGAAAGCAATCATTTTTAGTTTGTACAAAGACTCAGAAGGAGAAGCTTGCATTCTACCTCCAATAAATGGCACAAGGGGCCATGTGTTTCAAAGTCATTAAGTGACCTATGAGCATAAATACCATTTCTGAAGGTGATGTAGTCACATAGGAACCTCAGTCTCCTGGATGTCAATGGGAAAGTCAACTTGACCCAAACTCTACAGTTAAATAGATTTCTGGGGCATTCAGAATTATCCACGCAGAGCATGATGCACTCACTTTTGAAGTGTCAGATGTATTTATTTAGACTTACAAGAGACACAGAGAAATATCTCTCATAAATATTTAAAAGCATAACTAATATAAACAGCGTGTTATTCACAAATAGGTTGAGAAGGACACTGTCTATTTGATATCTCATTCATTAACCCAAAAGATGGAAAGTGCTTTCAGATACGGTACTAGTACTTGTCCCTGAGTCCCTTTTGCCAAATCTTGTGGATTTTTCCATAGTGTTATCTTAATCGCAAAATTTGTCTCTCCTTTGTTGTTATATGCAAACCCAAGGAAGGTGATACCCTAAGGCCCCAATCCTGCAAATACATGCCTAGGAGTAGTCCTATTGAGTTCAGTGGGACTGTGTGTGTGCGTAAAATTCCCAATGCAATGAAATTTGCGACATCGTTGTCAAATACACAAAGTAAAGAAAACTGGAAAAAAGATTTCCATATTTTTCCATTCATAGTCATTTTTTTTCATTTTTTCATTCATAGTAATTCATAGCAATCTTTAAAAAACTCAAGCAGAAGTAATTTTTAAATTGCTAGTGCCATTGTGGAACCATTGCCTGACGAATGGCTTGGACAAGAGGATGGGGAATACTGCGGCAGCAGTCAATTCTCATAACTTGGCAGCAGCCGTGTCTAGTGCAGAGCTTCACACTCATTTCATCACGCTATCACGAAGTACTCTTTTGTTCAGTGAGGCGAGAGCACCGGAGTGTAACTGTGCAGCCACTTAACAGCATGGAAAGTTCAAGCTCGGCATTCACTGCACAGAGAAGACCTGTGTGTACTGCTTTGAAATCTCCCAAGTAAACCTCTTTTGACTGACACATTGGCCTGCTGAGTGATGTGATGCTGACCTCTCTTGTATTTCTGTTTACACTTCATCTGAACTAATTTCCCAGTGTGATGGAAAGATGTCATGCACTTTGGCTGGAAAGATAAAATAGATAAAAATGTAACCTGGTTACGGCAGGAAAGCATCCGAGGCTGTTTGCCAGCAGGTGCTTCCCGGGACATTCCTTCTGGAGTTCTTTCTACTTCCACTGTTTGGTAAAGAGTCTGAGTGGCTTCTAAGCAACCAAGCATCAGTGCCATGGGAACTGAAAAGCAGTTGAAGATGCATGTAGTGGAGCCAGACTTTTGTTTGCCTGTTAACAGTTAATTTCTGTAGTCTTTCTATTGTGACTTCACGGCCACATGTAAGTGCCACAAAATGCTATGCCAAAACAGGCTTCATTTTGCTAATCTTGTTTTATTCTTATTTCATTGTAGCTTTGCAAATGCTGTAATGAATTTGAAACGTACAAGCAAATGATAGTGTCATGGAATGTATTGAAAGCCAACCTGAATACATTTAAAACTAGGTGCATTTTTTTAATGTGAAATGAATGAATATGAACTTCAGTTACACCATCTTAAAATAAAAGCCAAGCATACCAAACAGGAAAAGAAGGAAGAATAAACCTCTATTCCTGCAGCATGCTCAAACCCATAATGTGAGTGCAATCATTTTATCTGTGCCAAAGAGAAACTTTTATGATAACCTAAAGGAATTTCTTCTGCTTGTTCTTACTGTTTATACAACCAAAAGTGTGCTAATTGCTTGAAATGGTGTTTGATAAATTATGACTATTTTATCATGTGGTAGCACACGGGGGGCCCCAACTGAAATTTGGGCTGCATTGTACTGACCCTGTAAAACACAGTAATGACAGCCACTGCCCTCAGGAGCTTAAGCCTCATCTGCACTACACAGACAAAACAGTGAAGAGTGTACACACCGCATTGCTCCTCCTTCCAATAAACTCTCTTGCTTTGATGACAAAAATACCCACCTCAATGACAGGTGCAGAACTCTTTATGGCCAAGTTAGATAGACAAAGTGTCTCACGTTGCACTTGGGTTTCTTCTGCAAGTGGCCTCCAGCAGGTCTCCCATCATTCCTAGCTTGACTACACTGGTAGCAGTTTAAACTGCACCCGTATACAATGGGCACCCACCCGTTCCCCTGTAAAGGTCTGGGAGTGTTTGAAAGTCCACTTCCTGTTTCTCACATCACATCTTCCCAGTTGACTCTGGCAACTCCAGGAAGAAAATACTTTCCCATTTGGACCAGCTGAGTTGTTGGATCTGCACGTATAGGGAGTGAGGAGACTGTACAGTCCCCAGTTGCACTCCAGCTGTAGGAACTTCAATACCTATGGGCAGATTTCTCCTGACTTGTGTAATAAGGGCTACAAATGGGACACTGTGCATTGCTGAGAGAAGTTAAAGGAGCTGCACACAGTGGATATACCAGAACGCAAAAGAGGTACTCTCTCCCCTAGTAGCCAATACAGAACTCTTTTTCATGCCCTCTCCAAACTCCTCCTCCTCGTTCCTGGCAACTTCCTGCTACATCTCTGCACTGTGTTCACTTCACCTTTTCAGACAGCTTTCAAAATAATAGTTGGACTTATGCATAGCTCTGAGAGCTTACACTATCCTTCACTAATATCTTACAAAAGGCTTTGTGGGAAGTATGTGTTAATGGTGTTTACTAAAAACAGATGCTCTGAAAGTTCACCAATATGGTAATGTATAATTGCAGTTTAATCAGTTGCTTAGTACAAATCCTGCACAGGAATCATCAGAATTTTTAGGCAAAACAAGACAAATGAAGTTTGATGAGCAGAAATACACATTACTGGTGCTCATTATCAAGCTGTTGCCTCAAACCCTCCCTGATTCAAATAACCCTTTCTTGTGCCCATCTAGTAGCCCAGGTATCTGGCTGCTCAAAATCAGCAGCCAGGCGATTTACCTCAGTGCTTCACACCTGGGAAGTTTTTCACTTTTAGTTTCACAGATCATTATGGAGGATGCACATTTCTGTGATCATGGAAATGTTTTCCTCATCTGGGTTTTACCAGCCACAAAGGAAGCAGCAGCACACATCTGATCTGCCAAAGACACGTTCCTCTGTTATTCTACACCTGTTCAGCCTATTGAAGAGCTCCTTGCTGTTCTTCAGGTTTTTGTATAAGGCTTCATGAACCATGGGAATAAGGGGACGTTGGGTCTTCCAGGACCATTATGCATATTTCAGCATTCCCAACTGGAATCTTTTGGTCTGGATAGCCCCATGTTCCTAAAGACATGTTTGTCCTGCACCATTTCGTGTTGATGTTCGTTCAGAAGATGTACCATGGAGAAGCACCTCTTTCTGTTGATTTACTCTGTCACAAGATGATGGGGCCAAATTTGAGTATGAGTTATATATATCATCCATTTCTTCAAAGCCATCCACTATTTCATACGCATTGCTAAGAGTCCCAGTCCTTCATAGCCAGATGCAATTAATGGTCCTGCACTCTTGTCCCAATGGTCAACTTCCTGACTCCAAACTGATTTGTGACAGACTGATAGCAGTCTGGAATCGCTAGCTTCCACACTGTGATTGCCATATGCGTCTCAAATAAGAGGGCAACTCTCATTTTGATATCCTTGCACAGTGCTTGGGTGAGCTCTGTGCAGGGTTGCAGGAAAGGTGGCTTTCTGCATCTGAAATTTCTGCAGCCACTGCTGCTCATACCAGACCAGCATAGCAATATGATACAGGCAGTCCCCGACTTACGCGGATCCGACTTACGTCGGATCCGCACTTACGAACGGGGCTTTCTCGCCCCGGAGGTCGAGGTAGCGAATTGCTACCTGCGAGCTCCGGGGCAAGAAAGCCCCGTTCGTAAGCTGCTCTGGTGCCCCTGGTCTGCTGGAGACCGTCTCCAGCAGACCAGGGGCACCGGGCGGGTTCCCGCGCTTCTGAGGCTTTGCCAGAGCAAAGCCTCAGAAGCGCGGGGAGCCGCCGCTGCTGCTGCTTCAGTCCCGGTGCCTGTGGTCTGCTGGGGACCGTCCCCAGCAGACCACAGGCTCCCGGACTGAAGCCGCAGCCGTGGGGGGGTCCCGCGCCTCTGAGACTTTGCCAGAGCAAAGCCTCAGAGGCGCGGCACCCCGCTGCCTCTGCGGCTCTGCTCCCCGTGTCCCTGGTCTGCTGGGGGGGGGGGGCGCGGCTAGTGTGCCCCCCCCCCCCAGCAGACCAGGCTTTTGTTTTGGACCCTGGAGCAGAGCAGCTGGGGCGCTGCCGATTGGTCCTGCAGCACCGCTCTGGGCACTACTGGACCAACCCGGCAGCACCCCAGCTGCTCTGCCCCAGGTCCTGATTCAGCCGCTGCTGGTCAGTTTCAGCAGTGGCTGAATCAGGACGGCTGGGGCAGAGCAGCTGGGGTGCTGCTGGGTTGGTCCAGTAGCGCCGAGGAGCGGTGCTACTGGAGCAACCCAGCAGCACCCCAGCTGCTCTGCCCCAGGCGTCCCCAAGTCAGCCGCTGCTGAAACTGACCAGCGCTGACTACAGGAAGCCCGAGGCAGAGTTGCTCTGCCCCAGGCTTCCTGGAATCAGCGCTGATCAGTTTCAGCAGCAGCTGACTTGCGGAAGCTTGGGGTTCTTAAGTTGAATCTGTATGTAAGTCAGAACTGGCGGTCAGTTTCAGCAGCGGCTGAATCTGGACGCCTGTTCCGACTTACATACAGATTCAACTTAAGAACAAACCTACAGTCCCTATCTTGTACGTAACCCGGGGACTGCCTGTACTACCACTCAATGCTGTTTCCTGGTTGGAAAAGTGACATCCACTGTGTGCAGTTGTTCTGTGATTGCCAAAAGCAATTTGGCGTTCGTTCTTTTCGTGATACACACCACGTCAGGCAACTCTGCTTCTAGGTCACAGTTGGAGTTCATGATATACTGCCTGAGCAGCTCCTGTATGTTCATAACCATAACTAGAACGGTAGAGAGCAGTGCCGGATCCATCTTTTCAGATAGAAATGGTGGGTGCACAATAAACAGGGGATATTTAAAAATGACACACAATGCAGTCAGAAGCTCATGGAATGCTGAGCTCATGGAAAAATGTCATCATGGAACGTTGATCCTGTAACCAGGGTGGGCTATGATCCACTCCATCTTCCCACAATCCTAGCTGGAAAAGGTGGCAATAGCACAGTGGGGTAGCAACCCTCAGTGTACTGCTATCACTGTTGATGATAGACCACCAAGTGTGGAAGCTTTCCGCTGACAGCGGGAGTCCATTGTGAACATGCTGTAGTATCATAGAACATTAGAACTGGAAGGAATCTTGAGAGGTCATCGAGTATAGTCCCCTGCCCTCATGGCAGGACACAGTACTGTCTAGGCCATCCCTGACAGATGTCTGTCTAACCTGCTCTTAAATATCTCCAGAGATTCCACAACTTCCTAGGCAACTTATTCCAGTGTTTAACCACCCTGGCTGTGTCCAGACTCAGGGGTTTTTTCGGGAAAAGTAGCCTTTTTCCGAAAAAACTTCACCTGCGTCTAGACTGCAGCCGCGTTCTTTCGAAATTAAATCGAAAGAACACGGCTTTTCTTTTGACGGCGGTAAACCTCATTTCATGAGGAAGAACGCCTTCTTTCGAAAGTGCTTCTTTCGAAAGAAGGCGTTCTTGAATGTAAATAGGGCTTCTTCGAAAGAGAGCATCCACACTCACTGGGTGCTTTCTTTCGAAAAAGCGGCTTGCTCTTTCGAAAGTTCCGCGTGCAGTCTAGACACTCTCTTTCGAAAGAGCCTCTTTCAAAAGAGGCTTGCAGTCTAGACATAGCCCCTGACAGGAACTTTTCCTAATGTCCAACCTAAACCTCCCCTGCTGCAGTTTAAGCCCATTGCTTCTTGTCCTATCCTCAGAGGCTAAGAGGCTAAGGAGAACAATTTTCCTCCCTCCTCCTTGTGACACCCTTTTAGATACCTGAAAATCACTATCATGTCCCCTCTGTCTTCTCCTTTCTAAACTAAACAAGCCCAATTCTTTCAGTCTTCCTTCATAGCTCATGTTCTCTAGACCTTTAATCATTCATGTTGCTCTTCTCTGGACCTTCTCCAATTTCTCCACATCTTTCTTGAAATGTAGTGCCCAGAACTGGACACAATACTGTACTCCAACTGAGGCCTAATCAGTTCAGAGTAGAGCGGAAGAATGACTTCTCATGTCTTGCTCACAACACATCTGATAATGCAACAATAGTTCTTTTTGTGATGCAACAATAGTATTTTTTGATCGTTGGCATAACTTTTGTCAACAAAATTTGTAGGGTAGACAGGGCCTTATAAATTGTAGCAAATCCCAGCAGCTTAGTTCAAAATGCCTGGGGTCCTAGGGTGAAGGCTTGTGATTCTTATCCTTAGTTATGTTAATTGAAGACTGATTTCCTAGCCACCCATATAAGGTCTCTGTTTCATCCCATCATTAGCACCTTTCTATTTAACAGTACAAGAAGGAATTTTTAAAGGGGGCATACGCCTGTATCTAAGGAACCCCTTAGTTAAATGACTTCAAATTAAGACCATAAATGCTACTTTATGCTTCATGAAAAATACAAATTTCAAAGCAACCTGAGTAAGTGTTTGGATTTAGAGCAGGGATAAGAGTAGATCCTTAAAGCATATGAAGTGGTGGGAATGGAAACACTTCAGCCATTTTTTATGGGTACATGTACATGGTAAAAAATACATTTTCTTAAATACCATTCTCAGTTTGCATCCCCCAAAGAGTTAGTGCCATATGGGACCTTGGGATAAAACTTTGATAAAATGCAGGACCATCTTGACTTGCATCTCATAAATAGTTTGATAATTTCTTCGCTGAAAAGGGGAGAGAGAGAAAGAAATCCACATAGAAAATTTTTGAAAATGGCTATTTTTTCAGGGCTTATATCACTGAAAATCAGCTCAAAAGACCCACATTTGGGTCACTAACCTTACCCTACACCCTCCTGAGGCAAAGCAAATTTCAAAGGAATTGAGCAAAGCTTATCAGCTTTAGAGGCTTTAGAAAGGTTGACTTTTAAAGAGAAGTGATGATGTAGTTTTAACTTTAGTAGTGCTGCTGTGTCCCTATAATTTGTCAGGATTATACTAAAACATTAAGTCAACCCAGCTATGCTGCTCCATGGTGTGAAAAACCCTGTACCACTGAATGACATACTTAAGCTGACCTAACCCACAGTGACAAAAAAATTACCCTCATCGCTGCATGAGCATGTACACTGAAATGCTACTGTGGCACAGTTGCGATTGTGACACTGTAGTGATTTAAGTGTAGAGAGCATAGCCATAACACCACAAAATAGTGCCTGAGTGGAAGAGGAGCAAATGCCAATTATTGGGAGAACCGTAAACTCTGTCCTGATGACTCTGTGCAGATCCCCAGGAATAACATTTCATCTAAGTAGGTTTTTGTAATGATGTTGGTTGTTAATCTGAAACTTTCCATTGTGTATTTCTGAAGCCTCTTGAGCACTGACTTATTCCAGTGTTGTAAATACATTTCTTTGTAATGTTTTCCTTTGGCATGTTTGGCATCCCTAGACTCTTCCTCTTGTTACAGAATCCCTTCTACTGAGCTAACTTGTGGATGGGGGGAAGGCTAATTAATTAAGCAGTAATTGTTGTCAAGCCAATTGTTGCTAGCTTTTAACATTTGACTTGTTTACTATCCTGAGGTGAAACTGAAGGAGTTAATGGTCTAACAAATTGCACATCAATCGGGAAAGACTAGTTTCAAAGGAATGGTTTTATTTTATGAGGTGTAAATAATAGATATTTTTTTAAAAAGACAGTTTAAGGGTGGTGGGCTCCCTGTTTGAAATTGTCACAAGATAGCGATGGAGACAAATGAGTTGCCTAATAAAGCTTAATGACTGATTTTTCCATTAATCAGAATTGAGAATGTGCTTCATTAAGCTAATTAACTGGGCAGTTGCTTAACTGACAGTTACTAGACACAAATTCCCAGGTTCCTTGCTTTCCTCTAAATAAAAGCTTAGGAAAAGATAACCTGGCTCTCTTTAATCATTTATATTAGAGAGATAATGAGCATAAATGTCATTAAAAAAAATCTTATTGGCCATTTTATGTCTGGGGCAGTGACTGTGGTGGTTTCAAATAGTGCTGTGCACACTGATGTTCAATAAACAATAACTTAGTATTGCTGTGCTATGACAGAGTAATGTTAGGGGTCTTTTAAAGACATTTCAGAGGAGATTAGTTTCCAGGCACAAGACACTCTGTAAACCACTTGAGAATTTGTTTGTCTGCAGCTCTTAGGGTTGCCAGGTGTCCGGTTTTGACCCAGTCCAGTATTTGAGCTTTCTGTTCGGGAAACAAATTGAGAAAATATAAATGTCCGGTATTTTCTAAATAAGATGTAATATAGATTGTGATGTAATGTCAAGTGTGTCCGATATTTTTGTTGAAACCATCTGGCAACCCTAGCAGCTTTTAGTATCACCAGCAGGAAGTGCTCTTTTACCAACTAATCTTTGAGAGGCGTCTTGTTGGTTGGGTTGGGGTTTTTTTTTCATTACCAAAACAGCATTAGCTCCCCCCAATGGGGCAAGTGAATTAGTGCTCTTTGAGCACTTCACTTTCTGTCCCTATTGCGCAGTAGAAACAGGATCCTGATTCCCCTCTCCCTCTCTCCCCCCCCCCCCCCCCCCCCCCCCCCCCGCTCCCCGACGCTCAGGAGTAATTTGCAGAAACTGTGGAAGGTGGGGATGTAGAAGACTCATTTTATCCTACACTCCAGATGCTTTTGTAGGGAACTGAAGGGAATTATTTGAAAGATCTGAAATTTGAATTAAATGCTTTATCTAGTTATAATACCTAATTGTAAATCCTTTTCTTTGCAGCTCTGTGTCTCTTCAATAATAGCACAGCAGCACTAGCATCTAGTACAAGCAAAGACTGTTCAACAGAGGACTAGTGTTGAGGAAAAATCAGACCGTCATATTAATTTTTTTTCTTTCTCCTCCAGAATCTCAGTCTTCCGCAATGAATCCTGTTTACAGCCCCGTTCAACCTGGGGCTCCCTATGGAAACCCTAAGAACATGGCCTATACAGGTAAGTTTGGTTTTAAGTGATTCTTGTTCTATGGAATTTGGCATTTTGTGCAGATTTAAGATTAAAATTGGTAAATTTATTTTTGCCATTCTAGTAGTTAATATAGAAAGGCATTCTGTGACCCATGTTGTTTTAGCAAAGAGCTCAGCACAATGCTAAATCTTTCATTTTCCTGGAGTTTCCACAGAAGGCTCAATTTCAAATACCTGTCTATGCTTTGGAAGGCCACTCTCAGCAGATAGCTGGCATAGTCTTGCTTTCCTCTCTCATCATGCTGTTTTCTCAACTTTGGCCATGAAATCCCTTCCGTCCTTCCCAGTTTTCCTAATAATCACCAGGAAATGAGCAATTCTCAGTTTTAAAATGCCTATTTCAGAGTCTTTTATGGTGCAAGTTCATTGTAGGAGTGGGCAAATTGTCAGGCTTGCAATAGGAGCCTGCATGTTTCTCTCCAAAAAATACCTCTTTTCTAGTTCTGCAGTCAGTCTCATTCAGCATGAGAAGACCTAAAATACAGGAGGAGGAGGAGATGCAGAACAAAGATGAAGGATGACTTTAGCGGGCTGTCCGGGAGAGGGGAAAGAAGAGAATGTCCCAGCAGAAAATGAGAGATCATTGTAAGGGGGAAGAAAGGAAAAGAACTAGAGTCTAAAAATTCATTGTTTAGTTAGTTTGCATGTTACCCAACAATATATTGGTCAATTAAAATTGATGTAGTTGATTTTAATTTCATTATTTTCTAAATGTAGAAGAGAAGTTTATGGCACGTTGAAGGGGTTTTTGGCTTAATATTCAATGAACAATTCAAAAACAGTCATAGAAAGCACTTTGCTGCCCATAAATTATTTATCTGAAATATTTGCACTATATGATGGATATTTTAGATGGCTGCACCTCACCTCATTACCAGTGCCACAAGGAAATAAAGTTCCTCATTCAGGTATTTTGCAATAGCTTGAGTGAGACTGAGAAACAAGTAATACAGATTTCTAAGAAGGGGTTGCCATTTTCTTTGGAAATTCCAGAATCATGATATTTTGAGATCTAACTCATTTCCTTCTTGAATCTATACAAATTACTGTGGTGCTAATTTTGGAACAAAATTTATTGTATTGCAATGCCTTTCCCTCTTGCAGGTGAGTATAATTTGTCTTAACTTTCACTGCAGTGCAGATAATTATAATTTTAGAAGAGTTTTGTACCTTGGCTCTTGGCCTTGCTTTCTTTTATAGCTCAGTAGAAATTTCCATATGAAAACAGACAGTGAATTGGCAAATACATAGCAAATTTGATGAACCTATGCAACGGGATATTCCTTCTTATCCTTTGAATAAATGTGGTTCAGAAAGAATGTCAGGCATCTCTTTTATGTCCCCTTCATCTGTATATCAAATCAATAAATTCGGACAGACCAGTCTGCAGAAATACCACACAAACCTCAAATTAGTTTTTGTGGACAGATTTAATTTAAAATTTTGGAATTTTAGTGAAACTAGTTTTATAATGTTGACCTTGCTTGTAGAAGGCATTACAGAGGGAATAGGGCCAGTAGAAAGTATTAAAGGAAGTGCTGTCACAAATTGGCGTAACAATTCAGAATGAGAATTTCTGTGATAAATTGTGGATAATCCAACTTCGTTTGCATACGCAGTGTGCTAGTCTGATACTCAGAAAGCAAAATATAAAATTAAAAAGCCCTTAGGTTTGAATTTGAATTAAGTAACTTAATCTTGGTCTTCTGCTGATTTGCAGCTTCATGCTCTGGAAGGGAAGGGGATTCATGGTGCTCCAAAAGTGCTGGGAGGGAGAGGAATGAGTAGGTAAGAGCTCTAGTAGGCAAGAGACTGGGGGGATAGGGCAGACGGGGGTATGTGTGGGCAGTGGAACCCCAATGGGTCCCAGCCTGCAGGTTGCCCACCACTGGATTTGAATCTCGTGGCCACTGAGATGGAGAGCCACTCATGCGGCCCACTCACTAGTCTTTGTTTCCCATCGCTGGTTTCCGGTATCCTCAATAAGACATGTTCATTATGGCTATATAATTAGTAGCCAGGATATACTGTGCTAACATGAGGGCATTTTAGATGATGGAAGAAATGTGGTATCTTCAAATTGATCTGTTAATCTTTGCTAAAGACTGGTGTTTGTGTCTGAGACTCAAGGGAGGAAGTGATTTGAAAAGAAAAATAAAGTAGAGTTGGATGTAGCCTGAGTTGTTAATTAAGATGTTTACCAACAAATATTCTACTGATTTCACTAGCAGTCTATAAAATATTTTACTGAAAACCATATCAAGGAACTTGTTTAGTTTCCTATTACTGCAAAGAATAAGCACTGTGTTCTTACATTATGAACCCATACTTTCTTATTAACACAAAGTACATGGGCACCTTCAAAATTCAAGTGCTGTAGTTCCACCCCTTCTGATGGACTGCTGGATGTGTAGAGGTAAGGTTATGTAATTGTGTATTAAGTGTCCTGCATTTGTGCTTCCGTCTCTCTTATGTAGTGGTGTCTCAATTCTTTCCAAGGGGTGAGATCGGCAGGGACTGTGTTTTCATGGAGCACAGCAAAATGTCAGCAGTCAGTGGAACTGGACATAAACGCATAAGTCTTGCTCACAAATACTCTTTGTCTTCAGTGCGGTACTTATATAGATAAAGCAAAGCAGAATGGCTGCACAGCTAAGGGGCAGCCTATGGAGTATTTCTGTGATGTAAAAAGTACTTAGAGGCTGTTTCTCCATTTCTATTCAGGTTTGATTTCTTAAAAATCATTGTACATGTCCTGCTAAGTTTATACTTGTTCTATGAAGATACTGCAGCTCAAGGGATTTCTGGCGTGTCACAGTTGAGGCAGCAGTGTACAGATTCTCTGTGAATGCTAGTCATCAGTAATCCTGCCATTTTAACAGTGACTTCAGATTCCAGCAATGTGGGGGTGATAGAGCTCATAAATACACATTTATCTTCCTGCCTTAGAAAACAAAGAGATTTCATGCTTTCTAGCAAACAGATGGCTTTGACAAAGCATCCACTTCTTTCATTTTAATGCTTTCTGTGTCTTTAAATCCCCACATTAATAGACTTTCAATACAGATCTCTTAGCTCTGCTTTTAAACGATCTGAAACATTTTATAAGCTACCTACCTGGCATTTGACAAGGCAGTATATTTTAAATATTGAGATGCTGGTTGTGTAAAGTTGGTAACTTGACCTTTGTGAAAGGAGTATTTCAAGGAGGTGTCTCTCTTTTTAAAATAAGTGAACCCTGCACTCCATGCTGAATGCTTCAAATAACAGCATTGAGAAAATTGTCCTCAATAGACCTTTTACATTCTAAAATGCCCCACTGTTTGTGTCCCAATTGCTGTGAGGTTTTATTTTGAGTTCTAATAATACAAATCAAATGAGTCACCTGCTTTCCCCTTCAACAGCAGATCCATTGCTCCAGGTGCTTTCCTAGCAGTTGTGAATGCCTGGCATTGGTATCACACTGACTGGGAGCTGAACATTAGAACTTCAGGGGACAAATCATGTTTTGAAAAGAAAAAAAAAAGCTATTGTTAAAATTGATGGTCTGAAGGTTCCTCTTACACGGGGTAGTTCAGGGATATTTAATGTATAATTGTAGGTTCAGTTAATTTCTTCACCACTCATATCAATTCACCTGTTTGTGTCTTTGTTTTCACTAGCAAAATTAATGGTAAATGGATTTAAGAAATAAGTGTCCTCTTTAAGAAGGCTTTGAGTTAAATGATAAAGAATTTAGGGAGCAAGGTAAATTTACATGTTAGCTAATTAGATACTTGTGCAGGTAAAGACGACATGGAGGGCAGAAAACCTTGAATGGAATATGGCAGTAAATTTAGAGCATAACAAGGTCCATAGGAAGGTAGGTGAAAATGCAAAAGGAGGAAGATTTACTTGGTTGCAGTGTGAATTTGAGCATAGTGCATAGATGCAGGATTTGAATCACAGTACTTGGGTTTTAAATTGGTTGCCCATGATGTAGAGTCAGGGTACAGTAAATCTTTATTTAGAAATGTCCTGAGACAGAAATATCTGGCATAAGTCATTCAAAGAAAGAGCTGTTGCCTTTGCTAAGCAATAATTCAAAGCCTTTTCTGAATATGGGTTCAGAGGACTTTCCTTTGTTTTGTTTTTTTCTGGCAGCCTAAAGGTAAATTTAAAGACAAAACAAAACAGAGGGTTTTATCCTTTTCTGCCTCTTTTTGACCTCAACCATTATTAAAAAAAAATTGTTTTAAATTAGAAAAATATCCTGCCTCACCAATGCCGTTTCTTCATGCTTAAACACTCCATTTATCATAGCTTAACTAAGCAAGTTAATGGCAATAATAAGCCTCTTACATCCTCGCAGGCTGTTCTGGAAGATATTAAAGCAGAGAAGCTAAATGTGCTTTCTCACAGAAAAATTAAATTGGAGGAGTTTGAGGATATTTTTCAAATTGCCTTCAAGATATTAACTAAATAACTATGAAACTGTTATGTCTGGTGAGGATGGTCTTAGGCTCCAGTCTGCCTCCACAGAGCTGCTCTATGGGTACAGATGTATGTGTATGAGGGGCATAGATGTGGGGGGGAGGGGGAAAGAAACGAGCTGGCAGGCTGCCTGCCTTATGAAAAGGGTGTTTATTAATCTTGTAATTCTGATTGAACAGTATAGTTTCCTTATGTAAAAATATCTAATATTACAAAAGCCTGCCTTAAGCCATCTGCATCTAAAATGTTGGTTAGCATAGGTCCAAGCCAGATTGCTGCTGTGCAGGGAACTTCAGAGATCTGTTGAAACCCCTTATTTGGTTTCCAGCAGAATAGCCCAGGATTATTTCTGTATTCTTTTTTTTTGGGGGGGGGGACTTCCATCCCCCATACACACTTTAAGGCCGTGGTCACCAACCAGTAGATTGTGAGCTACCGGTAGATCTCAGGGGCTCTAAGAGTAGCTCTTGAGCCCTCTCTGAACTGCGCACCTGTGCAGTACATTTACATTAGATTGCCTCACTAAGCAACAACACAGGTGAGTAGCTGCGAGGAATGGTGGGAGCTGGGAGGTCGGGAGGGCTGAAACAACCCCGGCCAGCTGACTGTGGCTTTCACAGCTGGAGCTAGGCGCAGCCTCCCTGGGCTGAGTGCAGGGCAGCCGGGCTGGAGCAAAGAAAAGCGGCTGCCCGGCCAGTTGGCCATGGTTCTCAGCCAGGGTGCACCACGCTCCACGTGGGCTGGTGCAGAGGAGAAGCTGCCTGGCCTGCTGGCTGTGGCGTTCAGCCCAGAGGAGGCTGAACCATGCTCCAGCTGCTTGGGCGGCTTCCCCTCTGCACCTGCCCACGTGGAGCTTGGTGGCACCCTGGCTGAGCACCATGGCCAGCTGGCTGGGCAGCCGCTTTTCTTCGCTCCAGCCTGGCTGCTCTGCGGTCAGTCCGGAGGGAGCGCGGGTCGGAGGCTTCCCTCCGTGGCTGGTATAGGGAACTCCCTGCCCCCAATCTTGTTCCCTCTCCTCTGCCCCAAACTTGTCCCACGCCCTCCTGGCCCCCTGTTCCCTCTCCCTTGCCCCCCCGACCCCGCTGCAGAAACCTGCCCCCCCCCCCGCAGAAACTTGTCCCCCAGCACCCTGCCCCCCCTGCAGAAACCAGTTCCTTCTGGCACCCTGTCTCCTACTACAGAAACCTGTCCCCCTGCTCCCCTCTGCAGAAACTTGTCCCCCCCAGCACCTGTCCCCTGCTGCAGAAACCTGTCCTGGCACCCTGCCCCCTCTCCCCTGCCTCCACTGGCACCTTGTTCCCTGCTCCAGAACCCACTAACACTCCTCCCCAGTACTGTGTCCCCTGCTCCCAAATGACTTTTCTATGGGTCAGTGACCCCTGACTCAAGGCAGGTTCCCTGCCATTCTCATAAATAAAGACAATGCAGAAACTTTTTGTGTTTAACATAGTATTCTATTTAAAAATGAAGCCTGGCCAACAAACCCACAATTGGGGCCAAGCCCCCATCTGGCCACAACCACTCCTGCACTCCCCCTTCCCCAGACCCTAGATCTGAGCCTATCAAACACTGGAACCTCATGCCCTCAGCCCCTCACATACCCCAACCCAAATTCCTGCACTCTCACATCCGCAAGCCTGTGGCTTGCTTAGTATCCCAACACTGCCCAGCCTGGAGCCCCCTCCCTGAGCCAGTGTCCCCTTCTCCACCTCCTCCTGCATCCAGATTTCCTCCCAGAGCTTGCACTTCTCACCCCTTCCCACACCCAAATCCCTCATTCCTACCCCAGAGCCTACACATCCTGTCTCAACACAGCAAGGGTCCAGCTAGACTGCAGGAGTTTTTCAGGATTCTGGAGATATCCCAGAAAAACTCTTCTGCATCCAGGGTTGCGTTTGTTCTTCCGCTTTTTTAGTGGAAGAGCAAACAGGCTCTTTTGGTCACCCCTATATTCCTCTTTTCACAAGGAATAAGGTGGCTTCCAAAAGAAGGGGTTTTTTTTCCTGACATTTGGTCCAGTATAGACAGGCCAAATGTTGGAAAAACCTCTTCCTACAGAATAATAAAAAAAAAAAAAAGCAGCAGTATAAGGATTGGGGATAGCAAGTGATGGAGAGGAGGAGAATAGAGAGGGCGGGGCTTCAAGGAAGGGGTGGGGTGTTAGATCTTGGCTTGGTCTGTCATTTAAAAAATGATCTTGGGTGTAAAAAGGTTGGAGACCACTGCTTTAAGGGCAAACATCTAATGTTAAAGTTTAAAAACATACTAGGCTGCTTACTGTACAAGACAATGGAACTTGAAAATACTATATGTATGCAGTAAAGCTGAGTTAAAATTCTGAAAGTGGTCTTAACTCACACATGCAGGGGTGGCCCGTGATCCTAGGCAGACTAGGCAGTGGCCTATGGCGCCACCGGCCTGGGGCGCCTAATGATGATGTCACGGGGCACCTGGGCACCCGATGATTATGTCACGGCCATTGACGGTCGTGCAGGTGGGCGCAGGTGGGCGTGCCAATTGTGCCTTCCATCTGGGGCGCCAGCTGCCACAGCCGGCCTCAGACCGCTCCTGCACATATGAGAAGTAATTCTTCCACTCTACTCTGTCTTGATTAGGTCTCAACTGGAGTATTTGTGTCCAGTTTTGGGCACCACGTTTCAGGAAAGATGTGGAGAAATTGGATAGGGTCCAGAAAAGATAAAATAATTAAAGGTCTGGAAAATATGACCTATGAGGGAAGACTGAACGAATTGGGTTTGTTTAGTTTGGAAAAGAGAAGATTGAGAGGGGAGATGATACCAGCTTTCAAGTACCTTAAAGGGTGTTGCAAGGAGGAGGGAGAAAAAAATATTCTTCTTAAGGTATCATGGTAGGACAAGAAGCAACAGGCTTAAATTGCAGCAAGAGAGGTTTAGGTTGGATATTAGGAAAAATTTCCAAACTGTCACAGTGGTTAAATTGCCTAGGGAGGTTGTGGAATCTCCATCATTGGAAATATTGGAGAGCAGGTTAGATAAACATCTATCGGGGTGATCTAGATGGTGCTTGGTCCTGCGATGAGGGCAGGGGACTGTATTCGATGACCTCTCAAAGTCCCTTTCAGTTCTGTTCTTTGATTCTAATTCTAGTCCTAGCTACAGATATTTTGATTTTTCAACCTTAACATAGCATTTGATTTTTCATTATTTTTTCTTTTTTTTAACACACATGGGTGAAAGATATAATACGTTAGATTATAAAAAATATTTATCCTTACTAATAATAATCCAGTAACTTCACATTTCCATGTGCATTTACATTTTCACTGAAATAAAATATAGGTTTGTAGCACTAGTGGATAAAATGGCAAATGGACTCCAAGTAGAAGAAAAATAACAGTGGTTATCAGAAGGATGGGATGTTCCTGACTGTTAGCTTTTGGCATATCATGGAAATGCCAAGAATCCTACATTTTCCTCCAAGGCATCTGTTTCTGTTTTCACTACTTTTGTCATTTGTTCTGCACTGAATATTGTGTAACAAGTTCTAAAATGTTTCCAATGTAATTTTCATTTTCATATAAATCAAATATGGTGTCAATCCTGAAACCTACCCTCATGGATACTCTCACTCCCTTATGTAACACTATTAACATCAGTGGGAATGCTAGACTGCAGGAACCTGTTGATTGTTTTTTACATGGAAGCGTCTTCTATGCTATGCGTAGTGTTTTAAAAAATAGGATTTAAACTGCTAGAATCACAGAAATGTAAAGCTGAATGGAACCATGCAAGGTCAAGTCCAGACTCATGTATGTACTGAGGAAGGACCAAGTAAACCAATACTTTCCCTGACACGTGGTGTTCCAGTGTGTTCTTACAAACCTCCAACGATGGGAATTTCACAGTCTTCCTTGGAAGTTTATTCCAGAATTTTATAAGCATCCTTTTTTCACTGCATTGTCCAAATCATGAATGAGAATATTTAGTGCCACCAGACATAGGACTGATTCCTGTTGTATCTTACTAGATACACCCTCCCAGTTTGACAGCAAACCATTGATGACTCCTCTTGGACTATAGTCTTTCAAGCAGTTTTGTACCCATCTTATACTAATTTAATCTAGACCATATTTCTCTTATTTGCTTATGAGAACATCATGTGAGACTGTGACAGAAGCCACACTAAAATCAAGATAGTTCATGTCTGATGCTTTCCCCAATTCACTAGGCTAGTAACCCTGTCAAAGAAGGAAATTAGGTTTGCTTGGCATGATTTGTTCATGACAAATCTGTTCTGGCTCTTCCTTAAAACACTTAGATGGGACTTGTTCAGAATAGCTGTGTCAGTACTAATCAAAGTGCAGGATGAGTCAATATTTGCTAAGATGCTTTTCTTGGTGTGATTTTAAGTTTTATAGTGTGCCATTCTTCAGACAAATTAGTAGCTTGATGAAATGGAATCACTGATAGAGGATCAATGTTTATTGTAGTTTGTTTGACTTCAGGCCTAGAAACTACAGACATGTCTATTATGAATTGCCCTATAATCTCCCCCCCCCCTGTCAGAAACTGATGAAATTACATTTATAATATGCTATGATTAATTAAACTTTGCTGGAATTATTTGATGATTATTATTGCGGTTATAGTTATAATTAATAAATAATGTTATGGTAGAGTGCAGAGGCCCTTAGTTGTGAAGTTGGCCAATAATTATCTGGAGGCATCTATGTAATATATTGGGTTAGTGCATGACATCCTCTGGTGGGCTGCCCCAGTGGCCCTTCTCAGCAAAGAATTTAGCAGGTAGATTGTGCTTTTGGTGCTGATGGCCCTGGTGGGTTTGATCCTGGCAAAGAGGCCTGATGGCTCGTGTCCATTACACCGAGGCAAAATATTTGCGTTTTTATTTTTTTCCTGTAACTGCACATACATTTTATTTGTCAGGGTCTTTAAATTGTAAGAGAAGCTAGGCAAGAGCTGCTTTTCCTGTTTTCTACTACTCTCCAAGCAGGAAACCCATTGGCTATCATTGATATAATGTATGTTTTTCTCTGTTCCTGTACTTGTACCATCTAACAAGTTGCTTTCTACTTTTCCCTATTCCGAGTGTAGCATGCATCCATATGCTCTACTTTCAAATCCCTCTTCAAAATGTACTACTTCATGCATTCTGCTAGTTCTAATCTACCTCCTGCAAAAGTGCTAGCATCTCTCTCTCTCTTTCTTGCACACAGCCCCCCCCCCCCCCCCCCCCACTTCACAATTATGAAATTATTCTACCTCCTGGTCACTTAGTGCTTTGTCTGTGGGTTATCAGCTGTTGGTGTTTTTAAAATAAGATCTTTAATACAGACACAATATCTCCTCCATGTGCAATACTCTTCTTCTTGTTTGGTTAGTTGTGGTGGGAAGATAACAGGAAATATGAGACAAAAGGAAAACGGCTATTTGTCTTTGGATTTCTATGATAATAAGGAAGCCACCTTCCTAGTACTCTGGATGCTTCTGATACTATATAATAGTAGAGAGGGAGAGATTTTGTTTGCTTTTTTGGAGGTGGTGAAATATTAAGGTCTGTTTTAGACATGTTTTCTCAGTCGCTGTCCTCAACACCTCCATCCTGCCTGTCACTCGGGCAATACCTTTGACTCAGACCTCTATCTGCATCCTTGCATCCAGACTATGTCTAAATCTTGCAAATTCTTTGTCTGACATCTCTAAGACACAGCCCTCCCTGACCTTCCACGTGGCTAAAATACTCATCCAGGTTTTCATCAGCTCACATTTTGCTTGCTGCAATGTCCTTTTCACTGGACTTGAACACTGCAGTCGTGCCCTGCTCAGATCCATTCAGAATGCTGCTGAAAGTTTGTTCTACAAAGCCTGTTGCTTTGAACGTGTTGTTACCCCTCTTTATGCATCCCTTCATCCCATCAAGTATAAGCTACTTGTCTTCACTTGCAAGGACCTGCATAGTGCATCCTCACTCTAGCTATCTTCTCTTTCATTTTCATTGATGACTCCTGTTGCTGATGGACCCATGATGCAATCCCCCTATTGCCCATTTGTTCAATGTTCAGAAAAGCCCTCTTGCGCTGTCTGTTCTGTGTTTATGCAGCTCCTAGTACAATGAGGCCCTCATCCATGAGTAGAGCTCTGAGCCTGTGCTACAATACCGGTAATAAATAACAACAATGATAATTCAACCCTTTAACAAACATAGAAGCACAAAGTTTCTTCTCCCACTCAGATCTGTGAGCTGCAACAGTCTATACTTTGCAATATACCTTGAAGGCTGTTTTGGACCAGAACTCAGGACTCCTCCATGGGAAAGCACTCAACGTTATCTCTTAAAGTGGGAGGGATATGTCTCGAGTGCCTCCTGTGGCAGCATGACAAAAAAGAGAGGATTTATAGGTCAAAATCAGCATCTTAACCTAGTGAGGTGGTGATATCAGGAAAGCACCGTTCAATAAGCAGTCTGCTGCATTCTGCACCAGTTTATCTGGCGCCTTCTGCTGTGTGGAGAGATTGCTTTAACATTTTGCATGTTGGTCTTTCATTCCAACCTTACAAGATCATGCTTTAGATGAAGTTGTTCATGACTTCTACAAAGATTCCGAAGAGGAACATACTGTACTTGTGTCCCTCATTAAAATTGTTAGTGAGAAAACGACTAGTTCATGCAGGATGATAACTGTCTAATCCTTCGTTTCTGATAAATAGAAATATGCTTTTATGATTAAAAGGGCAAGTATAGCAGGTTTCCATTCCTTGTCTTTTGACGATTTGCCATGGATGACTTCCATAGCTCTTGGGTTTCAGAGGTGAAAGAAGAATAGATAGATATTTCACTGTGAAAATAAATCTTGAGGTGTCATCCTTTGGTTTAAAGGGGATGTATACTGTAGGCCATAATTAGAGATAGAAGTGTTGCAATATTAAAAATAGATGATAAAAGGGAGCGGTTCCAAATGCATGGTGTACTTCTGTCACTTCCTTCCTTTTTCCAATAACTTTGTTGATCTGACAGAGTTGTGCAAAGTAGCAGTGGAAAAACAGATTTTGTTTTATGTTTATAGTTCATATCTAATTTAGTGGCAAGATGCAAGGTATTCCATAGCTGTTTTTCATAAAGAAATTTGACACTTCTTCAGCAGTTTGAAACCCAAAACACAAATAAATTGCTCTAATATTCTTGAAGGTAGAAGACCAAAATGCCTCTTTTGCTCCTGGGGAAGTGCTATACCACTGCATGTGTGCTGTACACTCTTCCCTGCAGAAAATTTACTTCTGACGGGGAAGCAAATGGAATCCATAAAAGCAGTCACACACCCCTCCCCAGCGGTGCATGCATGTCATTTCAGGCACCTGGGCAGCCATTGGAGAGGTAAATAACTATACGGTGAAGCAGGGCTGGCTGGGGACTCCCTGACCAGTGGCTCTTATCCTGTTCTGGGCTCAGCTACTGGGCTGGGTGGGGGGGAATATGGAGCTTACTCTTCCCCTGCAAGAAATGGCCTGAGCAGGGTCAGACCCTTCCCTGGCTGCTGGAAGCTCCTCGCCAGACTCCTTAGCCTCAGAGGGAGGGGTCACCTACAGAATGTCTGCCTATCCCCCTGGCCTCTGGATCCTCCCATACCTGCACCCCCATGTCAAGCTTCACTACCCCTACACCCAGACCACCCCCTAAGGAGCCCCCTGCTCTCAAACCCTTAGCCTGATTAACCCCCACCTCCTCTGCCCCAGGACCACCCTGACAAGCCCTCGGTACCCAGCCCTCCACCCCACCACACAAGGACACCTGTCCTCCAAGCCTCACTCAGCCAGCCCTCCAGACCTGAACCCTCCAACCAGCTGCACAAGGTCACCTATCCCTCCAAGCCCTATTTCCTCCAGCATCCAGAGTCCCACCCTCACCCACCCCCACTGAGCCCCAACCATTTCACCTAGACCTCTACCACTGGTTCCCACTGCACCAGAAACCTTCCAACAAACCCTTGTATATCCAAATTGCTCCATACAGAACCCTCTCATCTGGATGCCCCATAACTCTTGGATCCTTCCAGGCTGATCCCATTCGCTTCATTCCTGGATTGGGAGTCAGGCTGGGCATGTGACACTCTGTCCCTCTCAGTTGCTATCTTGGTGTGCCTGGTGTGGAGGGGCAGGTTCTTAGGGAGTTTCTGGGGGGCAGGCCTAGCCTTTTTCACTGTGTCAGGGTTTGGGGCAGCCTTTCCACTAAATCCGTATCCCTGAAGAGTAGGAAGCTGCAGGCTGATCTCTCACCTCTGTGCACCCATGTCCTGTGCTTTCCACTGCTGTGCTGGAGCCTCCGAATGTATTTACTAACAAATGAAAATGCAGAATTTTGAAATATCATGCACAGAAATTTTGATTTTGGGGGAGGAGGGAGAGGAGGCACAGAAGTCCCTCAAGATTACTCCCTGTGTCCATTTCATCCGTATGTTGTTTGCAAAGGCTAGGCTCATTTTGGTTTGCAATTGTATTTGTCAGCCAGCTTCTCTGTCTACGTGGTGGTTTGTCTGTGGTGCTGAAAAGTAATCTGCCAGAGTGTGGTTTCATTTTGGGATTTAGAATGATGTAACATGCCTCATTTGCAGTGGCAGAGCCAAGATTTTGTGATGTGGTAGATGGGACTAGTGGGCAAACCAGTCTGCAATCTAATGTACATTTTACTTTTTATATTCAGTTACAAATAAAACCAGTGAATTTCTTATTCTTTGGTTCCAAAAACTTGGAGATCTTTCAAAGAGACTCCACAAAGTGCTAACGATCCCTGTGGGCTAATCCTCTTATACTATCATGCCTGGAAGCTACGAAAATTCTACTCAAGAAACAAAAATCACAAGGCCATCAAAGCTAAATATTGCTTGGAGAGAGAGCTCTATCTTTTATAAAAGAAAATTTAATTGTTAGAGGGGAAAAAAAGTGGAATTAAAACATTTGATCCCAATGAAAATCAACTTTCTCTATAAAGATTTATGAAAACTTTAAAAAGGCTAGAAATATGATGTTTAAAAATGGAATATGTTTTCCACATGGAAACTGTGGAATATATCTCTCAAGATCCAGCTAGTCCAAGGAATGGAAAGATGTAATGAACAAATCTATGGATGGCTCTCCTGTGCAATCCGTAAGAAAATCAAGCTTATAAACAAAGAGATCTCCTACAGACTAAAGAAGACAAACAATCCTTGTTGGTGTTTTTGTACTAAGAGAATCCAAAGAACATTCTGCAAGGGACTGGCAGACAAGCAGAAGGATGCGTCTTCCCAGAGCCAAGACATGACCCATCACCCTAAGGCTGCAGAGGCCTCTGAAGTTGATAAGCCAGGTTTCACTGGTGGTGGTAAATATTAGAACGAATGACAAGGAGAGTGATCCTCTGGGAGATGCTTTCTGTCCCAAGTGCTTACGAAAACCAAAGGTTCTGGAAATGCATTAGTGGCTAGGTAAGTTTTGTGGGGTGCGGGAAGATTTTGATTTTGTGCAACACTGATCTGCCTTTTATGAGGGAAGTTTTGAGTACCTCCAGCTTAGTAGTAGGGGGAACCAATCTCTTTGGGGTTGGCTGGCTAGAGTAGTGAGAAGGACATCAAACTAAAAAACAAAGAGGGAAGAAATGGGAAGAATTTGAGATGCTGAAAACAAAATAATCAAGAAACAAAAGGACATGGAGAGAAAACATTTGTTAATGGCCTGTGCACCAAAACTAGGAATTGGGGTAACAAATTGGCTCCAAGTGGTATTACTGAAACCTAGTGGGATGATACTTGCTCTTGGAATGTTAAAATCAGTGGTTATCTGCTATTTAGGAGGGATCAAGTGAGGAAAAGGGGAGCAGAAAGTGGCATTCAGTATCAAAAATGGCATTACTTGTTTCCTGTCACTAACAACTCTGGACAAATGGTCCTGAATTCTAAGAGATCAGTGTCCTAACAGATAAAGCACAAGATGGGATATTAAGATCACGCTAGGGAACAGGATGACTGGTTCCTTACACACTTGTCGATAATATGGGGGGCGGGGAAGCTGCAGGACTATGAAGGACTTCACTCTGAGTGATATGCTCTAGGACTCATGCTGCTAGTAGTAACACAGCCTTGTAATTTCTAAATATTATGGATGACAATTCCCTATCTCAAAAAGTGTTGCATCCAACATGGGGGAATTCAATGTTAGACCTTGTCTTGACACAGAAAGAGAGGAATTAATCACAGAACTCAGCTGTAGATGAAGTGCAGGTGACAATGAGTTGATCACATTTGAAATGTACAAATGGAATAAAGACCAAACCAGTAATGAATATACTTGATGTTTTTAGAAAGGCCAATTTCACAAAGCTGGTAACAATTATAAGCCAAATCCACTGGGAGGAAGTATCAGGAATCAGCTCTCTAGCAGAGCCAGTGTGCAGGCAATCTAATGACTGCAGATGGCCTGAAGTAGGCTGCCTGATTGGCTGCATCACCCTTTTGGTTGAGCCAACAGACCATCTCTTAAGCCAGGATTGGGGAAACTTTTTTGGGTCAGGGGCCACGGACCCACAGAAAAATCAGCTGGGGGCCATGCACAAGTGAGAAGCAAAAAAACATAAAACAAACCCTCACCCATGTTGCGGCCAGCTGAGGAGAAAGACACTCCCCACATCTTTTGTAGAAGATTCAAAAATGTTCTGTGAGGGTACGTCTACACTAGCCCTCTAGTTCGAACTAGGGAGGCTAATGAGGGTGACCGAAATTGCAAATGAAGCACGGGATTTAAATATCCCGCGCTTCATTAGCATGTTCCCGGGCGGTTGCCATTTTGGAAACTGACTAGCCCAGAATAACTGCCCACGTCTACACACGGCAGTGAAATGGGAGTTCGAAGTAAACCTCTAACTCGAATTAGCTGTTACTAATTAGGTTTAACAGCTAATTTGAGTTAAGGGGTTTACTTCAAACTCCTGTTTCACTGCCGCATGTAGATGTGGGCAGTTATTCCGGGCTAGTCAGTTTCCAAAATGGCGACCGCCCGGGAACATGCTAATGAAGCGCGGGATATTTAAATCCTGAACTTCATTTGCAATTTCGGTCACCCTCATTAGCCTGCCTAGTTCGAACTAGGGGGCTACTGGTGACATACCCTGATAGAATTTTGTTGTCAGATTTGTGGGACCCAAGGTAGCTATATTTTTTGGTATGAACTATTTTTACTTAAAAATATCAGTATTGTTTTATTATTCAGGAAGGCCAGTTCTTTGGTTTTACCAGATTAGTCCCATGGCTTAGAAGGTTTCGAGATCTTTTGATTTCTGTGCGTGAGAGGAGAAATTGTGATGGGCAGACCTGGTCCCACTAGAGGTCAAGCTCCCCATGCCTTAGTTGAACACTAACACATACTTAACTTGAATTCAGTCTGGCTCACTGAAGCTACTGCAAGCTACTGTTGTTTAAATTGGTATTAGAATTGTAAGAGTATGATTAGTTGTTAGACTTTATAGAATGGCTGTGAAGTTGCTGCATGCATTAATCTAACTTGGAATATATATATCCCATACTCTAAGGCATGGGTCCCCAAACTGAGGGGCGTGCAGAAATTCCGGGGGGGGGGGGGGGGGGGGACATGAGGCGACCCAACTGCCCTCCCTCGCCCCCTCCCCCACATCAATCCCTCCCCCTCCTAAGTTTTGCTGCTATTTTTGTTTTTCGGCCCTGGTCAGTTCCTTTTTTTGCTCAACAAGTTTTGCTGCTATTTTGGGGAGGGGGGGAGAGGGGCGTGAGGGTTTCTCAAATATCAAAAAGAGGGCGTGATGCTGAAAAGTTTGGGAAACACTGCTCTAAGGTAACGTTTGAGCATTTGCACTGACAGCCAGTTTGGGGTCTGTGCTCTTATTCTTAACAGTCAGCCCTGAGGTTAGTGCTTATGCTCTTGAGCCCTTGTAGGACAGTTTAACAAATATGGGCATCATATTACAGTCATTCCTTACAAGTTGGGGGAAGTTCTGAGGTACAGTGGGCAAATCGGTCCTATACTTTTAAACATCTACCAGAGTGAAATGCTCTCCTGTTGATCTATGTGTCTGTTTTTAATTAGGTGATGCATTTCCCTGCAAGTCTGAGTAGTAATTTTAAACTGACTTCAGCATGCCTAAGTGAATGCAATGCCATTTTAATTTATGAATCGGATACAATGAATATTTTCTCTTTGGCACATTTTGCTTGTTTGTTAATTGATGTTTATAGAGCAGGCATGTGGCCTATAGCTTGGTGACTGGGAAGGAAGGTGTTCTGACTTAAGTAGCTTGTTGTTTTTGAGATAAGTGCATCATTTTTGTGTTAATGATGCTACAGAACAATTCACTGACTTCCGCTGCGTTGCAGGCTCCATGAGCTTAGACTGCATGGTCAACTGCTCACTAATTGCTAATTAAGTGTCTTTGTTCCTAGTTAATCTGCTCATGTAGCCGCCTGAGCTCCATGGCACATTGAGTCTATGGAAATCAGATGTCATATTTTTGGGTATTGGAGAGATTAGGTTTATATGCTAGAACGATTGTGCACAATTCAAGTTAGTTACACTTGCTGTGTTTGACACCTCTGTTGACATTTTAACCATTATCTCGAAATGACACAACTGTTGGATGATGAACTGCTACAAATGAACACATACAGGCTGCTGTGCAAAATGGATCTGTTCCTTCTCTTGATACATGTGACAAGTTTGTGTATATAATGATCATACACATCAAGGCAATAGAGTTCTGTATTTCTGTAACGTTAAAAGTCGGTGAATGTCTAAGTAATTTGTCTGTTTACAGAGGTTTCCTACATAAAATGCAGATGCAAATAATGCCCGCAGTTCTGCTATACCACAATTCATGCAGGAATATAAGGAAACCAAAGAGAAAGAAATAAGACAACCCTCCTTAAAAACCTTCTGCAGAGGATTGAACTATCCCTTAATGAAAGTTTGTAAATAAGCAGTATATCATACAACATTTTGTAATGTAGTAACAATATATAATTGCTTAAATAAATATATAGAGTTATAGTCAGTGTTCCCTCTAAGATTTTCCGTCCATGAGCGGAGGGAGCTTTGTCTTGTGCACCAATATTGACGTGATGTGCACTTGTTCGGATTAGGGATGTAATAGTGTAGTCGATTAACCAATAAGCAAAATCTTATAGGTTAAAGCTATAGACTAAAGTATTCCCCCCACATTCCCGCCAGAAATTTTTTTAGCAGGCTGGCCAGCAGCCCAACTCAGTGTTGGCTTGCAGAGGGTCCGAACATACCCCCGCTGTGGTTCTGCATTTAAAGTGTATTAGGAGCTGGGTGGGCAGGCAGCCTGATTCAGTTCTGACTCGTGCCGGGTCCAGGAGCTCAAACTCCTCCTAAACAGGGGCTGCTCCACACCGCACTGCTGCCCCTTTATCAGAGGGCGACAGGCAGCCAGGCTGCAAGGGGAGCTGGTTTTTAAACTGTCTCTCCTCATGGACCGGTTCCTGCCTGGCACCCTATGCTGCTGCCTCTAATACAGAGGCAGCAGTGCAGAGTGGCAGGGGGCTCCTAGGAAGTGGGGCTGGAGTGCAATGGCTGCCGGCCCTGCTCCAAGGGACTATAGAATAGTCAACTGACCGATAAGAATAATGAGGTTACTCGACTATTCAGTTAATCGATATTTAACATCCCTAGTTCGGATGTGAGTCACTGTGGTATCCACCAGTTACTAACATTTTTATATATACCGTATATACTCGAGTATAAGCCGAGTTTTTCAGCACATTTTTTGTGCTGAAAAATGCCCCCCTCGGCTTATACTCGAGTCAGCATCTCGAGAACTGAGGCGGGCGGGCTCAGCGCGTCTCTGCCGCTGGCCGGGTCTAGCCGCGTGAGCCCGGAGCTCCGGCCCCGGTAACCGAGGCGCTCGGGGCGGGGGGCGCTGCAGGGAGCGGGCTGGGCTCCGTGTGTCGGGGGCCGTCGCTGTGCGGGGCGCTCGGAGCCTCTGCCGGCCGCTTGGGTTGCAGCTGCTCGGGGGTTCCTTGTTAAGAACACAGAGGCAGACCCGGTGAGTGTCTGAAGTCTTCTCCTCTGGCTCATCATGAGATGTCATGACAGAGCTGATTCAGAGCCTGCAGATGATAAAGACTGTAGCTGCTTGCCTTCTCCGTGCTGGAGACCCTGGCTGTATGTCAGCTACCAATGCCAGTTTAAGGCTTTGATCCTACTCGTCAATGCCATGGATGGATCAAGCCCCAGCTACTTCAAAGACCAAACGGTGGCATATAAAGCCCCACAAGGGCTGTGCTGTTCTGGGAAAATGCACATCATAAGACCAGGATGGAAGCTGGGGACAAAGCATTCTCAGTGGGAGTTAACACCTCCCCTGCTTAGTGAAAATCCCACTAGATGCCTATTTGCAACTTTTACATGCCTAAAATACCTTTGAAAATCTTCATGTAATTTTATTGGTATCTATCTTCATTTTTTACATTTACCAGTAGCTGCCTCATTTCCTACCCTAGGCTTATACTCGAGTCAATACTTTTTCCCAGTATTTCGTGGTAAAATTAGGTGCCTCGGCTTATATTCGGGTCGACTTATACTCGAGTATATACGGTAAATTGTTATGTAAGAAAAAGTACTAGAACAAGGGTTAATTAACAAAGTGCATGACCCTGCACCCATCCACCCTGAAAACCACCCAGGTTGGTACCCAGTCTCACTCCCACCCATCCACCCTGAAAACCACCCAGGTTGGTACCCAGTCTCACTCCCACCCAGTCTTGCTCCTACTGTTCCTGTATCCATGGGCTCCCCAACCCCTATACCCTCATCCTGTGCAACCTTTACCACTAACCCTGCACTATGTGCCCTATGCCCCAATGTCTGCACAGTGCCTCTTTATCCCAAACCCTGCATTTGCCCCAGCCAGCAGAACAGCTGTCACCATCCGCCATGAGGCAGTTTAGACCCAGGCCCTGGCCGCCAGAGCAGCCCTGCCACTCCACGCTGCCTGGCCTGGCCGCAGCTCCAGCACTAGGGAAGAACTAAAGTTAAGGCTTGGGATGCATGGTGGCTTCCCAGCTGCTCCTGGAGCTGGACAACCGCCCCACATGCACCCTGCCCTGGAGCAGCTACGCAGCCTCTGTGCAGCCCTGCTGAGGAGGTGGACGGGCCTCAAATTCTTGGTGTGCAGGCGTGCACCTTAAAGGGAGCCTTGGTTAAAATGTACCCTCATAGAAAAAGATGTACCAAAGTTCTGTTGTCCTTCATAATGGCCAAATCCAGGCTGATTGTCTACTGTCTGATGGGTGTTCCCCTAAATACACACAGCTGTATTTGTTGCATAGTCAATATTCCTAACTTCAGATACAGAAATGATATATGCACACAAGTTGGATAAACACATTTAGTAGATCGTAACTTTTCCAGTGATACTTCACACCATCCATCTTGCATGAAGCAGATCTTAGTTATGCCATATACATATCATAACATACCACTAGGGCCATGTTGTTCTCATACCACTCACCACACGAAGGGCCAGTTTCCTCCAGAACAGAAATTTCCTTCAGAAACTCCACAGCATTAAAAATACTCTGCCCAAAATGCAGGAAAAGATATGGGTATCTGGATGGCTCCCCAATATGCCAGCCTCTTCATGGGCCACCTGAAGGAAGAATTACTGGGAAAATGCACTACTAAATCAATGATGTACCTGAGTACACTGATGATATTTTCATCCTATGGATAGATGACCTAGACTCCATTATCGATTTCTGTTAGAGGTTCAACAACCACAACTCACCCATGAAGCTCTCTCAACCACTCCTACACCAGAATCAACTTCCTGCGCATCATGCTCAGCTTCAGTAATGGAATCCTGCAAACAACTATATGCAAGCAACCCACAGACGACCACACTTCTCTCCACGTATCCCGTTATCACCCCAGACATTTCAAGAAATCTGTTAGCTGCTGCCAGGCACTCAGATACCATAAATTTGCTCTGAGGAGAAATCTGGGACACACAACACTTAAAACCTTCTTCCCCAGAGAAGTAGGTAGGCGTTCCACCAGAGAAGTAGATCACATCAAAGAACAGGCCATCCACATACCCAGAGTACTTTTCAATAAAAGAGAAATGATAAAGGAAGCCCTGCACATTCACGGAAGATACGCTCTAAAGAAAGCCATGAATGCTGAAATCAGTGAATATGGAGGAAGCAGGGTGTTTGCAAAACAGAAACAATGCATTGTCCAAAATAAGAGTTTTACTGCCTGCTGCTTTAGTCAAGAAACAATTTTAACTTGAAATCAGTAGATTTCCAACCAAACTCGAACACAAAGATAATATTCAGCTTCAGAACTCCCCCACAGGAGTGGCATCAGTTGTTCCCTTGCTCTCTAGAAGAAGCTGCTGCTGCTGCCGCTCCTGCCTGGAAGCATCCCAGCAGCAGCAGCAGCAGCAGCTTCTCCTACAGAGCAACGGGGCAGCAAGCAGGCCATTCTCTCGGCCTGTGCTGTATCCGACCCTGCAGCTCCCGGGGACAAAGTCCCTGGGAGCTGCAGGGTCGGATAAAGTGGAGTGTCGGATTACTGGGTGTCGGTTAATCTGGACTCCACTGTAGTTACCTATCCCATGACAACTAACTTTACTTAAGAGCCTTTGGTGAGGGGCCTTGTCAAAGACTTTCTGGAAATCTAAGTATACTATATCCTCCAGATCCCCCTTGTCCACATATTTGTTGACCCCATCAAAGAACTCTAGTAGATTAGTAAGGTATGATTTCCTTTTACAGGAACCATATTGACTTTTCCCCAATAAATTATGTTCAGTCTATGTGTTTGACAATTTTATCTTTACTATAGTATCAACTGATTTGCCCGGTACTGATGTTAGACCTACTGGTCTGTAATTGCCAGGATCACCTCTAGAGCCCTTTTTAAATATTGGCATTACATTAGCTATCTTCCAGTCATTAGGTATAGAAGCTGATTTAAAGGATAAGTTACAAAACACAGTTAATAATTTTGCAATTGAGTTCTCTCAGAAGTCTTGGGTCAATGCCATCTGGTCCCGGTGACTTGTTAGTGTTAAGTTTATCAATTTGTTCCAAAACTTCCTCTAGTGACACCTCAATCTGGGACAGTTCCTCAGATTTGTCACCTAAAAGGAATGGCTCAGGTTTGGAATCTCCCTAAAATCCTCAGTCGAGATTCCCATTTTCAATCTCTCATTCCTCCTCTCCTCCCATTCCAAAAGGCATAACATTGCTGTGGCAATTGTGGAGAAGTAAGACTAAGCATGTCTTTAATGAAGATGAAGAAAATGAAGAGCACTGGCATCATATAACCAGGTAACTTCCTGCAGACCATCAGGAATTGCTGATTGGGCCACAGGTTTGCCACAGATCCCAATTTAGGAACCTTAGCTACAAATACCAAGGAGCTAGAATGTAACCACTGTAATTGTGTGAATCTGTGGTTATAGATTGTATAAATAAATACATATATATTATTTTCCCTCCCCACCTGCAAATCTCCTGATTGTCTAGAATATTTTAGTTATAGACAATCTTTATGAATTTAAAATGTATCCATTAGGTGACTTTAAACCATCTATATATGCTGAATTCATAGTCTTACTCTTTTTCCCTTAGTGTATCACTGTTGATTATGTGTGGGGGCTTAGTGGTTAAGGCAGGATTTGAGTTAAAACCTGAAGGTCATGGGTTTGAATTTTGCTCAGTCTCGCCCTAAAAGGCCACCTCTAGTTTACCTGTCTGCAAAATAGTTACTTGCCCCATTGGATTAGGGCAGTCAAAGGTGGTTGGCCACATGACTCCATTGTATACCATTGAATATTAAAATGTTGTGTCCTTAACTGCATAAGTCTGATGGGCCATTGGCTTGAGGGAATTTTTGTCTTTGGTATGGCTGTACTTCTCAAGGTCAATACCTGGGAAATCACTATATTCTTCAGCTCTGTTATTGAAGATTGACCCCACTTCTGATTTGTTAGAAACAGTTTCTTCTTTCCAGCACAGCAGACAACTTTTTGGGCATTTTTTGTATTTTCCTATTCTGAAAGCAATAAATTAAATTCAGATTTTGTGGCTTGACTAGATTAACTATTAAAGTCGTCTCCTGTTCTGGTCAACAGTTATTTTTTATCCTTGGTGTGATCAATGTGAAATAGCATAAAAGCCACCCTTTCTGTACAGAAATACGACCTGTTGTTGGTTAACAAGTTTAAGAAACAGTTCATAAGTGAATAGTTCATCTCCATCCCTAGAGGTTTTTAATTCCCGGCTTGAGAAAGCCCTGGCTGGGATGATTTAGTTGGGTTTGGTCCTGCTTTGGACAGGGGGCTGGACTCGATGACCCCCTGAGGTCTCCTTCAGCCTTAGGATTCTGATTCTATGAATACAGTTTATAAATTATTTACATGTATTTTTCTGGTTTACTGTGTACCTGATTTTTTGTTTTCTTTTGTTGTTTAATGTGCTGCAGGTTCCTCAGAATTGCAGATGTACCTGTAGCTTGTTTAATGTGCCTTGAGATTCTATTCTTGTTTGATTTAGGCCCGTGTGAAACTGGCATTGAGTACTTGCTTACCCACCCACGCTCACACTTATTTAAAAGTCTGTGTGTGTTCCCCCCCTTCCTCTTTCAGTCCTTGCCGGCATTCAGCCTCACTTCATCTAATGTAGTACTGGGTTGGAATTTTAATGTCTTTGCAGCCAGAGATGATTTATTAGATCCCAAAGCCCTGGCTCAGAGCTCAGGAAGAATATATCGCATCAGTGAGTCTGCTTGGCACTGTTCAAATAAATGAGTCCTGAAGGACTCTTTAGTGTTGTGGACTACCCCACCCCCTTCTCATTACAAGTTTCTGCTAATATTGAAAAGTCGTAGTTTACTTACTAGCATGGAAGAATGAATAGATGCCATCAAACTTTTTTTTTTTAAGTCAGTGTGTTTGGCAACAACCTAAATGCAAATCCCCTTGGAACCACAGGCTTGTTGCAAGTAGTAGCAAAATCTGACTAGAATTCTTAATAGAAACAATACTTTTTAAGAAAGTCTTCTCTTTGGAAGGAGGTGTGTTCCCTGGGAATGAGCAGGCATGTTCTCATAGCAGGTAACTTCAGACTTTGTCGTCCAGGTTGATCATAGAGAGCCCCAATTTCTGAGTGTTGAGTTCGTAATGAACTAAGAGTGCTCAGTACCTTCCAGGAACAGACTCGTGAGCCCGTAGCCTCCACAACAGAGTCTTCTAAATTGCTAAAAGGCAGTTGTCTACTTATGGTCAGATCTATGCTTCTTCTTGGCAAATCTGCTTTCTCCATTAAGGTTACTAGATTCAATAAATCTTTGTTTAGCCAGGGATTAAAACTGCACTACAATTTAAAATGTTCCAACAGGCTGTTAACGCACTGCATGATGATGAGTTACGAGTTACCGGTTATTTTTTTATCTCTGGTATTCAGAATTTGACAAGTGTTTTAGTTTGTTTTACCACATTCCATTTCCCCCACAGGCACAAAGATCAGCACTGTAAATATTTTTGGTTTTGTGTAACAGTTCCAGCAATGGAGGGGCCTCTGTTTTTCTTGAATAAAAATTGCCATACACTCATCTCATGCCGCCTGGGTGCCTGCTAGTATCCCCAAGTCTGGGAGAGACTAGAGCATCACTCAGATGTTGTTCTTGTGCAGCCTGCTCTTTGGAGAACATGGCTACTGTATGGGTATATGCAGGGGCTTGGTTGCACAGCTCAGTGATGCTAGTCCCATCATCAACTGATAACGTTGACTGTGTGTGCTATTGACCTTGATGATAATTACATTTCTCGTGTTTCAGAGGTAAGATGCTGCAGAGCTGACTACTCATAGTGGATAAAGAAAAAGAGAATTCAACTAATAACTTTTAGGGTGTGTCTACACTATGCAGCTTTTAGCAGCAAGGCTGTGTCAACACAGACCTGACAGTAAAAGTCAGTGTTGGGGAACATTGCTTGTTGGCATTTCTGCAGACAAAATGTTTCCACCCCCACTAAGGAAGCAGGAGCGTGCTCCTGCCAACAAAACAGAGTTCACACTGTGGGTGCAGGGATGTGTGTGTGGGGGGGTGAGGGGTATGGGAGGTAGAGAGGTTGAGTGGGAGATCTGTAAGGGATGCATGATTGGGATGGGATGGGATGGGGGAGGGATTCAATAACAGAGGGATGGGGTGCTTGGGATGGGGAGGGATGCAGTGAGGAGTCTGGGGTTAGAGCACTATTCCCAGAACTCAGAGACAGGGATACACATACCTCGATCTCCGGAGTTTTGGAGATGGGGAGACAGACTGCATATGCTGCAGCGCAAGCCCCACCAGATGAGGGGTATGAGAAAAGGACAGCCACTGGGCAGCAGGGAGAGGCGAGCATGCCACCTCCGCCATGCAACTTCTCAATAGCTGCCTGCTGCACACTCAGATGGTGCTATCCTCTGCCTATACCCAGCCAATGGAAGCTGTGCCTGCAGATGGGGGGTGGGACAACACAGGATCCCCTCTTCTTGGCAGCCCTTAAAGCTCCCAGCCAGACATGGTGGCTCGGCTGCTTCACCGTGAGCCTTGCAATGTCTAGCAGGCAGCCTGCCAGCCCCTCTGCACGTTCTATAGCTTGGTCAGTGGTGCTGACCAGAGCCTCCAAGATTCCTTTTTGAGCAGGTGTTCCGGTCTAAAACCAGACATCTGATCATCCTCCGGGAGCCACAGCTAGCAGGGTGCTACAGTAAACTATGGGGAGGTGCAGTCATTTTTTCATGAGTCACAGTGGCTCAGCATGACAAAGTTTGAGAACTGCTGTATGATAGAAATGACAATTCCTCTCCAGGGAAAGGGAATTACCTGCCCATTTCAATGCCATTCTAGAAGGAAAAGTATGTGTCAATAACAACCAAAAATGAGATGATATGGAGGAAAACTAATTTGCCAGCAAGTTGTCTCTAAAAGAGAGGTTTGAATGTGTACGCATTTGAATTTTTCTGTACTGTACACTCCTGTGACTCCTTTTATTTTCAGGTACATAACTACATTGCTCCACATGGTGACCATTTTGTGTTGTGTTTGGAAGGTGATGGTAAGGACACTTGTTCTGTTTCCATGTGTTTGCTCAATTCTTTAGAAAGTTACATTCTACACCATGCTTACAACAGCATCACTTCTTATATGTGAGAGATGAAAGGAAGCTCCCCTCCCGAACTCAGTGAGGCTAATGCACCTGTTGCCCCCTATATATGCAGGAGTTTCACCATCACTTAAATGCATGTGCTCCAAATCATAGAATCATAGGACTGGAAGGGACCTCGAGAGGTCATCGAGTCCAGCCCCCCGCCCTCAAGGCAGGACCAAGCTCCGTCTACACCATCCCTGACAGATGTCTATCCAACCTGTTCTTAAATATCTCCAGAGAGGGAGATTCCACCACCTCCCTTGGCAATTTATTCCAATATTTGACCACCCTGACAGTTAGGAATTTTTTCCTAATGTCCAATCTAAATCTCCCCTGCTGCACTTTAAGCCCATTACTCCTTGTCCTGTCCTCAGAAACCAAGAGGAACAAATTTTCTCCTTCCTCCTTGTGACACCCTTTTAGATATTTGAAAACCGCTATCATGTCCCCCCTTAATCTTCTTTTTTCCAAACTAAACAAGCCCAGTTCATGAAACCTGGCTTCATAGGTCATGTTCTCTAAGCCTTTAATCATTCTTGTCGCTCTTCTCTGTACCCTTTCCAATTTCTCCACATCTTTCTTGAAATGTGGCGCCCAGAACTGGACACAGTACTCCAGCTGAGGCCTAACTAGTGCAGAGTAGAGCGGCAGAATGACTTCACGAGTTTTGCTTACAACACACCTGTTGATACAACCTAGAATCATGTTTGCTTTTTTTGCAACGGCATCACACTGTTGACTCATATTCAACTTGTGGTCCACTATGACCCCTAGATCCCTTTCCGCCATGCTTCTTCCTAGACAGTTGCTTCCCATCTTGTATGTATGGAACTGATTGTTCCTTCCTAATTGGAGCACTTTGCATTTCTCTTTATTAAACCTCATCCTGTTTACCTCTGACCATTTCTCTAACTTGCTAAGGTCATTTTGAATTATGTCCCTATCCTCCAAAGAAATTGCAACCCCACCCAGTTTGGTATCATCTGCAAACTTAATAAGCGTACTCTCTATCCCAATATCTATATCATTGATGAAGTTATTGAACAGTACGGGTCCCAAAACCAGGGAAGGCACCACACATTTTTGTGTGTGTGCGTGTGTGTGTGTGTGTGTATGACACACATTTTAGTGTGTGTGTGTGTGTGTGTATGTGTGTGTGAAATGGAGACTGAAACTGTGACTACAAAGGCTAGTCCATTGTTTTAACATGCATTAGTTAATCTTTAATCTAGAAAGCAGGTATATACCTAGAAAGCAGAAAATATCATTGTCATGTTCCAGTAATGCTCAGAGGTTAGCAATTAAAATGCTTTCTTCCTCAATTAACAATTTGAAATTTCTTCTTCCTCCCTCAAAATGTGGATAAGGAAAGCAGTGCTAAAAAGCGCTGAAATCTGAGGGGGTATGTCTACACTACCCCGCTAGTTCGAACTAGTCATCCGCAATTGCAAATGAAGCCCGGGATTTGAATTTCCCGGGCTTCATTTGCATAAAGCCGGACGGCGCCATTTTTAAATGCCGGCTAGTTCGAACTCCTCGTGGAATGAGGAGTACAGCTAGTTCGGATTAGGAAGCCTAATCCAAACTAGCTACTCCGTGCTGCGTGTAGCCGCGCGGCACGGGGTTCGAACTAGCCGGCATTTAAAAATGGCGCCGGCCGGCTTTATGCAAATGAAGCCCGGGAAATTCAAATCCCGGGCTTCATTTGCAATTGCGGATGACTACATTACCCCCACTAGTTCGAACTAGCGGGATAGTGTAGACATACCCCGGGTGACTGAGAAGATTTTCCATAAGCAGTAAGGTGTTAAGTCCTTAAGAAAATAATGAAAATGTCCAGAGTCCAGCATTGGAATGGTAAAGACCAAGTAGCCCTTCAGGTTAGGACATGGGGTTGGATTATTATTGCATGAGGCCTACATTTTAAATACTAATCTGGGTCTAGTACTGTCTGAGCCACATTAGTATAGTCTGAATTCAAAATTAAAAGTCACTCATGTTGTTTGTTTCTCTACATTTTTGATCCAGAGTTGGTGGCTAAAGTAGTCTTGTTTCTTGTCATTATTTCTGCCATATGATACTGTTTTTCTGATAGGAGAGTACAGATAATGCCATCTGTGTATCAAAAGGATGACCCAGGAAAGCAAAAGACATGTAACGTTGAGATGAGTTGAACACTTTCCTCACCTTACAGTTCTTCAGTTTGACCACGACCTCTGGGCTTTTATGATTTTTTTTGTAAATAGTCTGCCCCTGTATTTTTTGAATAACAGTAATATGCAATGATGGGAGATTTACATAAGACTAATATGAGTTTCTTTATACATAAAGTAGAAATGGAGTGCTTTCCTATTCATTTTAAAACTTTGGTTATCATGGCAACAGGTTATAACTCTTCAATTGCCATGACAATCTGCTGCAAAACTGATAAAATGTCATCACATAGTTATTTTTAGTTTATCCTTTATTCCCATGGAGACTAACTTTTCTTGAAGCATGTAGAGCCATGTACTCTCTGAGCCTTTAACAAGCCTTAGCTAGGTGTGGAAACTAATATTGGCAAAGACTTAATAGGTCATTTGGTCCCTCTGCTAGCCACTTCCTTATCGTAATTTATCTTTGTTGTCCTGCATATATCTACTTTTTATGCTGTTATATGTTTTAACGGTCTTAAATCTGAGGTAGTGCTTTATCATTTATATGCTCTTGTAGTGTACAAGTACATATTATTCATTACACTGCATCGTTTCTGAAATCTTTTGTTTGCAAGTTAGAAAAACCTAGCAAAAAATATTAAATACTCATGCTCAAAAAAAAAAAAAAAAAAATTGAACCCCATAGTTCAAATTCACATTTTCAGTTACTATTTAGCAAGCGGTGAGACAATATGATTTATTTTACAACTGTGAGTGTCTTGTTGGGGGTGGTTTTATTAATTAAAAGCATGTAATATAGAAATATTTTAATGCTGATACAACGGAAACCATGCAAATCAGCATACTATAATTCATACAAAGTGAGGGTTTTTCTCAACTTCTCAACAAAGATTTAAAGGCAGAATGGAAGCAGTATGTCCTTGTATTACTCAGACTTCTTTATTTTTACCAAGTTTGTGAATCATTTACTAGCATGAGTTGAAGCATTATTGTAAATAAACTAAAATTGTAAATTAAATTAAATCTAAGAGCATAGGAATTGCCACACAGGATTAGAGCCAGCCATGTATCCAGTCTGGTATCCTGTCTCTCGACGCAGCCAGCACTAAATGCTACTGAAGAAGGTATAAGAACCCCACAGAGGACAGATGTGGGATAATCTGACACACCAACCCACACCCACAGCAGGTTTCATCCTAATCTCAAATAGAATGGCTAAAACCCATGAAGTTCAATATCCAATCCAAAATGTTTGTTGGCATTATCCATTATAACTTTATATTCTGGTTATCGACAATCTTCCTGATTACTGCTGAGACTTATAAATCAGATGTTTGTTACTAACATTTGATTCCTGCCAATGAAGAAATTGCCTGTTCACTAGTGAATTAGAACCTACATGTCCCCCCCCCAGAGACTAACAAGAATATTTGTGTAGGCAGCTGACACTGGCTGCTCCCTCAGTGTTGTTATGGTGCCTGGATTTACTTCACAATGTTTCATACCAAATGCATCCTTCTGTTACCACTCTGTTCCATATGTTTTTCAGCTGCCTTGCCTGTGGGTTTGTATTTGTGAAGAGTTATCCTATGGTGAGGCAGATAGTCTCTCATTAGAATCCCTCTTGTATGTGTATGTGAGAGACTTGAGCCTTTTTATTTTTATCTCTATCACATACCTTGAATGAGTTTCCACTATGGTTAGGAGATTTTTCCACGGTCTAATACATTTTGTGATTATGCAGAGCTTCCTGATGAGTATCTTAAATTTTAATTTTGTTAATTTCAGCCTGTTGCTCTTGGGTTATACCCCTTTGATACAGCCTATAAATACAGTAAACGTCCGATAATCCAGCACCTTTAGGACCCAAGGGGTGCCGGATTATCAGATATGCCGGACTATCGGAAGGGGGGGCTATGAGGGGTCTGGAGTGGGATGGGAGGGGATGCCACCCCAGACTCTTCATAGCCCCCCCCCTACGATAGTCCGGCTCTGCCCCAGGCGTCCCTGATTCAGCTGCTGCTGGTCAGTTTCAGCAGCAGCTGAATCGGGGATGCCTGCAATAGAGCAGCTGGGGTGCTGCCGGGTTGGTCCCGCAGCGCCGAGGGGCGGCGCTACGGCACCAACCCAGCAGCTCCCCAGCTGCTCTTGGGGACGCCTGGGACAGAGCAGCTGGGGTACTGCCCGGCTGGTCCCATAGCGCTGCCCCTCGGGGGGACGCCTGGGGCAGAGGAGCTGGAGTGCTGCCGGGTTGGTCCCACAGCGCCAAAGGATGGCGCTGCGGGACCAACCCGGCAGGACCCCAGCTGCTCTGCCCCAGAGGTCCCCGATTCAGCCGCTGCTCTGCCCGGGGCTTCCTGGAATCAGCCGCTGATCTGTTTCAGTAGCAGCTGAATGGGGGAAGCCTGTCCAGCTGCCCCAGCACTTCCGGGTTCCTGATGGTGCCGGACCATCAGGAGTCCTGGAGCATTGGATGCTGGACTAATGGAGTTTTACTGTACTTGTAGATATAGCCCTGTAAATTGGCACTTAGCCAAGCTTTTCCCATATTTAGCTCCCTTAATCTTTCCTCATAAATCACTCCCTCCAGCACCACAATCATTTTAGTTGCTCTTTGCCCGACTTCCTTCCAGTTTGGCTTTATTGGGAAGGAGATGGATATCCTAATTAACCATAACAAATATTTCTTCACAGTGACAGTAATTTGTATAATCAAAGTATCAGATCGCCTTTGGTGAATGTGAGTCAGTACTACAGTGTGTGCATAGTTTCTTAAACTAGAACTCGTTCACTAAGTGTGCGTACGTGTGCGTGACCAATAATTTTAGGCCTTTATAGATAAAACAGTCTGGGTTAGTGACAGGCTAATTTAAATTTGAGTTACACTCTTTCTTTTTGAAGATGAGAATATTTCCTTTTACTGTTAAAGATCACGCTTTATCTTTTTACAGCTGATAATAGCAGTCAAGGGAAGATGGCTTTTTTGATGTCTTGCTCAGAGTATCTGTGCATGCTGGCTTTTGCCAACCTGTACACTCTGGATTGGCATTCGTGTATTGACATTCATGGAAGGACTAGAAATAAAAATATATTTTTTCAGAACCCAGTAGTCATCTGTAATCTCGGATGGAAGTATATCCTGGGATGCCTAGCTTTTAATTTAATTTGTTCCCCAATTATGGGGAAGAGGAATAAGACGTATTTTATTTGTACAGTACCAACAGTATTGTATATGTATCTGTGTGTTACACATAGGGTGTGTCTAGACTACATGCCTCCTTCGACGGAGGCATGTAGATTAGCCAGATCGGAAGAGGGAAATGAAGCCGCGATTAAAATAATCGCGGCTTCATTTAAATTTAAATGGCTGCCCCGATCTGCCGATCAGCTGTTTGTCGGCAGATCGGGGCAGTCTGGACGCGACGCGCCGACAAAGAAGCCTTTCTTCATCGGCACAGGTAAGCCTCGTGAAACTAGGCTTACCTGTGCCGATGAAGAAAGGCTTCTTTGTCGGCGCGTCGCGTCCAGACTGCCCCGATCTGCCGACAAACAGCTGATCGGCAGATCGGGGCAGCCATTTAAATTTAAATGAAGCCGCGATTATTTTAATCGCGGCTTCATTTCCCTCTTCCGATCTGGCTAATCTACATGCCTCCGTCGAAGGAGGCATGTAGTCTAGACACACCTATAGTGTAATGTTGGCACAATCAACTTTGTTGCATACACTATCACTGTTCAGGACAACTGCACCTGTATTCCCTCTCAGTGAACCCCAGGGCCAACTGTTATAAGGCTTCCACCTCCCAGTCGTCTCTCTTTGACAGAGACCCATGTCACTCCCTCCTGACTGGAGTTTTTCCAGGCAGCACAGTTCCCTGCCCACATTAGGATATCCCCGCCAAGCCGAACTGTTGAACAAGGCCATTATCTGCGCTTTGCTTGCTCTTTGAAGATGATGAGTAACTATAATTTCCTACGCATGTTACCAAAGGGAAGGTTTATAAGGAACCACATTTATTCTTAAAATGAAAGCATGCTGCATAAAACATACTAAAAACGGCAAAATAATCTACACACATGTAGACAAACTAGACAGGATCACCCTGAACTCCAACCAGGGCTCTGGTAGGAATCAAATTCAGATTCACTGAGGTTGTTCAAATTATGGCAAACTGCAAAAAATGAGGCAGATAATCCCCAAAGCTGGTAGGTTTTGAAATACTCGTATCTGCCACGCTAGCCACAGACAGCTTCTACCTTACTGGTTCCATGGAGGCCAAAACACAGTTCCCTTAAAAGCAATCTAGCCTTTGAGCTTCCACAGATATCCAAGTCAAATATGCAAATTCTGCCAATCCAAAAGGATTGAATGCATTATCTTCTGGGTTAAATAATATTTCAGATCTTACCCAAATACATGCTTACAGCCAATTCTTATTAACTAAACAAAAATTCTTTTAAAAAGAGTGTGAGTTGAGTATTTAACGGATCTTCATACATACAGAACATGAGAATGGCCAATGTGGGTCAGACCAAAGGTCCATCTAGCCCAGCATCCTGTCTGCCAACAGCAGCCAGTGCCAGGTGCCCCAGAGGGAGTAGACCGAAGACAATGATTAAGCAATTTGTCTCCTGCCATTCTTCTCTAGCCTTTGACAGAGGCCTGGGGCACCATTCCTTACCCCTGGGCTAATAGCCTTTTATGGACCTAACCTCCATGAATTTATCTCGCTCTTTTTTAAACTCTGTTATAGTCCTAGCCTTCACAGCCTCCTTTGGCAAGGAGTTCCACAGGTTGACTGTGCGCTGTGTGAAGAAGAACTTTCTTTTATTAGTTTTAAACCTGTTACCCGTTAATTTCATTTGGTGTCCTCTAGTTCTTACATTCTGGGAACAAGTAAATAGCTTTTCTTTATTCACCCTCTCCATACCACTGATGATTTTATATATCAATACAATATCCCCCCTGAGTCTCCTCTTTCCTAAACTGAAAAGTCGCAGTCTCTTTAGCCTCTCCTCAGATGGGGCCCGTTCCAAACCCCTAATCATTTTAGTTGCTCTTTTCTGAACCTTTTAAATGCCAAAATATCTTTTCTGAGGTGAGGAGACCACACGTGTATGCAGTATTCAAGATGTGGGTGTACTTATAGTTTTATATAGGGGCAGTAAGATCTTCGTCTTATTTTCTATACCTTTTTTAATAATTCCTAATAATAATACAAACATGAGTCCACTTCTGGGATCAGTTTCACAGTAGAGATGGTGATTTTTGGAGTTGCAGAGTTTAGTCCATAGGTTGTAGTCCACTGTTCCATACCAGGATTGTCCAAAGAAATACGAAGATCTCAGTCTTGCAGCTCAGTGCTTTCCCTCATAAAGCATGAGCAGATTTGAGATAAAAAGGACCAGTATCGTTATACTGTTCCAGTCCTCCTTTTGACATCACAAAGTCCGCAGTTCATGGGTGGGCAAGACAGCGTCTGTGGGCCAGATCCAGCCTGCCAAGCCACTGGATCCGACCCGTGGTTCCCCTGCTATTCCTCCACCCCAGGCCAATCGAAACCTAGGGACATGGGAGCATGCAAAGTCTCCTCCGCTTGCCGGGGCAGAAGGCAACAGAGGGAACCGTGCGCCCCCTGCAGAATGGAGTGGGGAGCAAGAGGATTCGCGCACTCCCCCACTCCCAGGCCCAATAAGGGCCTGGGTGGGGGGAGCACGTGAAGTCTCTTCCTTCCACCAGGGGCGCCTGGCGCCTAGAGGGAACCACCTGCTGTTCAAAACAGCTGTCAATTCTCTAGGTGCCACGCACCCCTGGCAGGATGCAGATGGGGGGCAGAGGCTTCATGCGCTTCCCCGACTCCCAGGCCAATCAGGGTCTGTGGGTGGTGGAGCACTTGGAAGTCTCCTGGCCCCACCTCTCCCACCTGAGGTCCTGGCCCTTCCGAGGCAGTCGGTGACCACTTCCAAAATTTGCAAAGTGGCTCCCCTTCAAAAATTATTGCCTATCCCTGTCCCAGGTGAACAATAGGCAATCATCAAGACTTTGCAGTACAGCTATTTCCTAAGAGTAATTAGCTACATTGATTCACATAAGCACTTGGGTATCTTCCACCATTTGCAGGTGATCTGCAATATACTTTGAAGAGAAATCAATATTGTGATATCAGTATATTTGCAATTCATGTAAATGTCAAGATCTTTTTTTGATTTCTGAATTAACAAAATACAACATAGACGGGAGCTGTTTGGTTACATTGTCAGCCTCTAACAGTACATATGTAAACATGCAAAACCACAAGCATTTATCTACCAATATATCTTTAAAGGTTGAATCTGGGTGTGATGGGGTGGTGCTCACCTCCCACAAGCACCCTCGTTTGGCTATGTGCCTGCACTGCCCTCAATCTTCAGCCTTTTTGGCGACTCAGCCTTCCGGCCAAGTCACACAGCCTAGTATGAAATCACAACCCCTTCCAGGGTACACCTCTAACAGAGGCCCATCCCAGTGCCCTCTGTAGCGTGTCTCTCAATTCAGTGTCATTCCCTAAATTCGTTGGCTCACTCTGAACCAAAGTGGTGCCTCCAGGCTTCCCCGCCTGGAGACACATTATTTGCTCTTTCCTCAGAGCTTTACCTTCAAGTCAATCAGTCTCTCAGCAGCTCCCCATTCTGAGCTGTCCCTGGTTCTGCCAGCCAGCCACCCCTGACTTTCTCCCTTCCTGGTCTGGGCTGCAACTGAACTGCCTCTAGCCTTGCAGCTCCTTTTGTAGTCTGTCCTAGCTTCTGATTGGGTGGTTCCTCCTAGCCAGACTAGCCTCCTGGAGGACTTGTTTATAGCCCTTTTGGCCATAGGGCCTAATCCCATTACACTGGGTCATTTAATCTGCAAGCTGCTTAACCCTTTCTGGACAAATGTCACACTCAAAAAGGAGTTTTTCTGTGGTTACAGGTTCATAAGAGCCATAGCTCAGAAGAAGGACCTAGGCCACACAGATCAGCCGCTTTGTTTGTACAGTTTGGCTCTTTGAACTCCAACCTTGGGGAACAAACGGCAGTAGACAATCACCTTCCTCAGGGAATAGCTCCCATGCTGGGTTTTAGCATAACTGTCAGTGAGAGTTTGCATTCACTGACCCCTGCGTATTCCCCAGACAAACACTTGATTCTGTTTGTCCCTTGAAGTCCGCTCTCATCTGGCACGTTGTTCAACATATCAGTGTTTTTAAGGGGGGATTTTTTAAGCCACGTCAGGAGGAGTTTAGTTGCAGACTGGGTGGTCACCATTATCAGCCTGTCAGGGTTGAGTGTGTGGCCAAAGGCAAATGTTATTAAGGTCCCACATTGGCAAAGTACTGAAGCATGTGCCTAATTTTAAGTACATGAAGAGTTCATTTAGAACAGGGATAGGGAATTTATGGCCCATGGGCCAAATCTGACCCCAGGCTTCTCTTGATCCAGGAGGCTCGAGGCTCCCCCTCCCCAATAGCAGGAAGCTGGCAGGAAACTGTGATTCCCGTCCAATGGGAGTAGTAGGGGGTGGCGCCTTCATGCTCAGGGTGGCATGAAGCGACCTGTGGAGGTCCTCGCCCCTGGGAACTGCACCAGGTAAGTGCCCAAATCCTTTGCCCCCTCCTGCACCTGTCCTCCCTTCCAGATGTCATACAACTAACCCTTAGCCTGCTCCTGCATCCTTACTCCTGCCCAGACCCCGCACTCCCACCATGCTCCCTAGCAGTCCCCTCCCCACACTAACTCTCTCATTTTTTGGCCCCACCCAAGAATCTAGGTGGCCCCAAAAAATCTACTATGCCAAGGCTGCTTCTGCTGATGCGTGTATAGAGCAGATAACAAAGGAAGCATTCTCTGAGTTGTGCTGGGAAGATTCTTTTTAATGTTATAGAAACCTCTGTATTAATATTAGATTTATTAAAAAAAAATTTTAAACACAGACAGGCATGATATAAATTGGAGAGTAGGCGCAGGAGTTGAATTTGGGCCTAAATTATCCAGGATGGTCTCTTTAAGAGGTTGAACAATGAAGAATTTTGCTCTTCTGTGTAGCCTGAGAAGGATCTATAGAGAAATTTAGGTGGGTAAAGCTCACCAATCTGATCAGAGATTCTAAGTTTGTCCTCCCTATCCCAGGTTACAAACTGGTGGAACGGTACGGCTCCACCTCAGGAGGTCTGAAGGAGAATCACTTGCCGTCTCCTTGGACCGATTCACGGAACAAAGAAATGGCGGGAAATCTTGAATTAGGTACCAGGAAATCTGGTCTCTTAAGTTTTAATGGAGTCTGCAGATTTGAATTTATCTCTACTCAATAGTGCGTGAGTAATGGTCCATCTGAGTCCGAACAAACTGTAAGTCTTACTGCAAAAAGCTTTCGTAATCCTTATACAATACATATCTCAAAAATAACAAGACAAATACAAAATTTTTAACCCCATACTTTATGACACTACTCTTGCTAAAGCGAATTCATACAGGATAAATTAGGTCCTGTAGGCCTTGCATTACTGGCATGCTATTAAAAGATATCAAGAAAGGAATAGGTTAGGGAAGATATATCTTAGCAGGCTACATCTGGTAAGCACTAACTGTCTGAATTTACTTTCTAATTCCTATTATAAATCCAAGATCTCAGATATTACTATAAACAAAGACTTGGGGGCATGTGGAACATTTTTATCTATCCTTATGGAGATATTGCCTCCATGTTGTTCCATAACAATCATAAAAACAAGGCACAGATGATTACATGGTGAATCTAAAGTCTTTGCTGCTTTGATCAGTATTTCTGGAATAAAATAAGAATAACTTATAAAGAATGCATGTTTCACAGGCTGCTCTAGGCTGGGATTCCAGAGAGGTCATCCCAACCAGGTTACTAAAACAACAAATCTTCAAAGACGTGTGTTCAAGTAGCAACCAGTCATGTAGAACCATGATTCCTAAAATCCCATGCTACCTGTTTCTCACACTGGTATTCATTGTAGTAGGCATAGTGTTAACAAGAGGATCTTGTATCACATTTCTTTTTACAGTCTTTCTCTATTGAACATGTTATGGTGACACTTTGGCTATATCTAGACTGGCAAGTTTTTCCACAAAATCATCTGCTTTTGCGGAAAAACTTGCCAGCTGTCTACACTGGCTGCTTGAATTTCCGCAAAAGCACTGACGATTTCATGTAAGATTGTCAGTGCTTTTGCGGAAATACTATGCTGCTCCCGTTCGGGCAAAAGTCTTTTTCCAAAAGACTTTTGTGCAAAAGGGCCAGTGTAGACAGCAGAGATTTCTTTTCCGCAAAAAAGCCTGATTGCGAAAATGGCAATTGGGGCTTTTTTGCGGAAAAGCACGTCTAGATTGGCCACAGACACTTTTCCGTAAAAAGTGCTTTTCCGGAAAAGCGTCCTGCCAATCTAGACGCTCTTTTCTGAAAATGCTTTTAACGGAAAACTTTTCAGTTAAAAGCATTTCCGGAAAATCTTGCCAGTGTAGATGTAGCCTTTAGGTCCTGTTTTTCAGCAGCATTTCATAGAACTCAGGTTGATTTTGATACTATATGTACATTTTCAGTGTATAGCCACCATCATGCATGGAATTTCCTGCCCTGTATGGTTAATTCTACTGAGAATGGTAAGTTGTTTGGAATTCAAAGCTAGATTGAGGGCACTGGAACAATTTTTATAGTGGGAGGCTGAAAACTATTGATCAACAAATGCTGAAGATGGTGGAAACAATGCATTAGGATGCTCTTATTAATTCAAGCCAACAGATACTGTTGCAAACCTAGACTTCACCCTTTCCTAGACCCTCTGTAATATGGGTCCTTCACTTTGCATTTCCATTGAAACTGCTTTTGACACAGTATCAAAAGACCTCTGCCTCACCAAAGCTCGGATTCAATACTTTGACTACATCCTCCTTTACCCATCAGCTCCCTTCAACACAGTTCACCATAGTTTTCTTGAAATCTTGTCCTCTGTTGGGTTCTATGCCCCTGTCCTCTCCTGGGCCTCCTCCTATCTCTTTAATCCTAAATTGTTCAGTATGTCCTTTTGGAGGATCTTCCTCTTCCCCCTCCAACTTTCTGAGACTTCTATGGGACTCTGTCCTTGGTCCCCTTCTTTTCTCCCTCTATATCTTTTCTTTTTCTTTTAGATGCTCTAATCTTCAACACAAATTCAACTACAGTAGACTTCCAATAATCCACAACCTATGGGACCTAGATGGTGCCGGATTATCAGATATGCTGGACTATAAGATGGTTTTTTTTATATATATATATATATATATATATATATATATATATACTGTATACATTATATACTGTATATAAAGTGTTCTTAACCCTTTTTATTATACATACTGTATACAGTATACTGTAATATTTTAGTTTTTTTAAGCCTTTTTTACCCTTTTTGCTCAGTTCAGCTGCTGCTGCTGTTACCTTGTAACTCATTTTTTGCTGAAGCTCACTCACTAGGCTCTTGCCATTTTGATGGCGGACTATCAGGAGTGCCAGACTATTGGATGCCAGACTATTGGAGTTTTACTGTACAATCTACATGCTTACAACTCAGAACTTTACCTCTTTACTAGTGATCTATCTCCTCTGTCCAAAACTAGCCTATCTGAACTCTCCTTGTTAACCATCAACTCAGGAGCAACAGGACTAAAACATAACTCTTAATCTTTGTTCTCAGCCCCTCCCCCTCATCTCCTTCACTGATTGCTGTGGACGGCCACCATGCTATCTGTCACTCAGCCTGCAACCTGAGCATCATCTTTGACTTCAGAATTTTCTAAGTACTCACATCTGGCCTGTATCTAAATCTTGCAAATTCCTTCTGCTAACTTCTCCATATGCAGGGCTTCTAGGCACTACAGCAATACAAATAATAGCTATAAAACAACAAACAAAAGAAATCCAGCTTCCTGCATGTCTTGTGGAATTTTGAAGGCTTCATGACTCTGTGGCTTGGACCAGTCAAGTAATATATGTCTGCCTTATTAAGTTAACAGTCTAAAACAATAGTTGAGACAGTACAGTACAGAATAAATATGGGTTGCCCTGAACTTCTTGACTGTGGATAAGCGCGAGTATAGATAATGTCCTACCAGAGAATTGGGCAAGTATGACAGGGCTACTACATGCATAAGTCACGCAAGCTGCGTGACACTTGATGATCTGTTTTCAGGGGCAGTTTTTTAGATCTGGCCTAACTCTGAAGAATAGCAAGTAAAGTGGCCAGAAGTGAAGGGCATGAGAACTCATTGCAGAAAGAGATTGGAACCATGTGTAACAATAGCCTAATGACAAAAACTTCAATTTGCTTACATATCTGGCCATCTTAAGCCTTTCGTTGTTTCAGCTGCAACAGTACGAAACAATAGAATTTCAAATAGTCTTAAAGGGCACTTGAGAGAACCAACTATTTGCCATGTTCAAGCTCTTCTAGTTTGCAGCATTTCTTACAAGAAGTGGAAGAAAGCCACATGGGAAAGTTTGACCAGTTATACAGGTGTAACTCCCACTGTAGATGTCTCAGAGGGGTAGCTGTGTGTGTTCGTATCTGCAAAAACAAGGACTCCTGTGGCACCTTGGAGACTAATAGATTTACTAGGGCATAAGCTTTCGTGGATAAAGCCCACTTCATCAGATGAATTGGAGTGGAAGTTACAGAAGTAGGAGAATATACTTATGTAACATAAGCTAAACCAAAAGTACTGTTTGAACAGGAAATCAGAGCATCTACCTGGGGGATTATATGGCTAGAGAGGTTTACAATTACATTTTAGCTTTTACTGTAAAATGTTTTCTGTGTGGGCAAGACCTAATATTTTCAGCTATGTATGACAGAAAGCACCAGACATTAGTCCTTAGTCCTGTAGTTCTGATATGTCACTTCAGTGGACAGGAAGAGGGTGTAGTGGTCCTCTCATCTGGCTTTGTAGCTCCCTCCCCTCCTCCTCCTCAAGTCATGTAGCTTCTTCACAATGCATGCCTCTGTATGTAGAGCGTTGCATGAATACAAAATTTGTACCCGTATCTGATACGTGATCTGCAAAAATGATCTGTGGACGATGTTCCCTCTAATCTTTTCCATCCATGTGTAGAATAAATGTTTCTATGTGCCCAGAGGCATGTGAGAATATGAACCAGTATTTAAGACAAAAAACAAAATTAGTGATTGTGTTTTTTGTTTTTTTTATTTAAAAAAAATCCTCCATATACAAGACATCTGCTCATCCCTACTTGTTATTGAGAGAGAGATAAGGGGTCCCATGACACTTGATGAAAAGCTTCAGACATATGAGTTTAATATCCCAGCCAAAATCCCCATTCGGTGACAAAGATAAATCCCAGGCTTGGTTTGAACTGTTGTTGCTAACTTAGCTATCGAGATTCAGACATGGTGCCCTTACCATAATATCTGATGATGCAAATATGTGTTAAGTTATACATTCATTGAGTTACTTTGAGTATGAAGGATTCTGTAATATTCAGAAGCAAAACTTGGGTATTAGGTGGCTCCAAGGGATCAGGAATGGCATATTGATGCTTTCAGCCATAAGTCATTGATTCAAATGCACCATAAGCAGCTGATGATGGAAGGTCAGTACCATCAGACGGCTGGTTATTGGTCTATGTGAAGTAAGTTGACAGACTGTAACTTCTGCTTCACTAAAGCATGAAGTGGCATTATGCACTCAAGTGAGAAGTACACCTGGTGTCTTCTACTGACATACAGATAAACAAAGGGGTCCTCATTGGGCATTTCTACATACTCTGTTTTGGTTAAATCAAATTGCATTGCAAATTGGTTTTGATGATGTCTGTGAAAAAAACTGAAGAATTGTTTCAATATTCTTGTAATGAAAAGTTTTTCTTTTTTGTTTCAAAACAAGTTTTCGCTTTGAAATTTACTTTATTTTCTGCATTTTAAAAGGTGAAATTTGAAATTACACTTTTGTCAAAATGAAACAGTTTGATTGATCCAAAATGCAATTTTTTGGCTTTATTTTGTGAAAAAAAATGTTTGGCTTTTTGTCCCGATTAAAAAATCTCAGTTTCACAAGACATTATGCTAAGAGTTAAATCAGTCCCTAATACTCTTTGGGCATGCTCACCTATGTAATATATATCATAAGAGCTTAAGGGCAGGAATTGAGTTGCTGCTGGTTTCTGTGAAATGCCTAGCATGCTTCTCAGTGCTGGGAAATAGTTAATAATAAAGCAAGCAGCATATTGCCGCAACCAGCAGCTTCAGTCAGCTGTTCATTTTCAGGGTAGCGAGAACCTTTCCCCTGGTGCAGAGAAATGCAGGGATTTTTAGCACATAAAACAAAGGCAACAATAATTCACATCTGCTGTGAACATCACAGATCTTTCATAAATAAATACCTGATGAGCATAAAGCATTGTCAGAGGAAATTTCTGTATTAAATCTTTTGGCAAGCATGTTCAAAACAGTTTTCAAAATACATGCAAAACCAAGCAGTTCCAAACACAAGAGGAAATCAGTCTGCATTTCAGTAAACACCTCCAGTCAGGAGAATCATTGACTCCTATTGTTACTAATTTTTTTTTAGCCTACTACAAATTGCACAATAAAAATAGAGGCGTGAAATGATGTTCCCATGTAACTGAAATTGTCTAGGTCAGATTTCTGTATCTTTAGAAGAAGTGTGTTTTGCTCTCTTCCCCCATAGCAACCAGGAAGCTACTTGAGCATTTTCAGCCAAAATACCAAAGAGTGAATGGGACTTGAAAGAAAACTGTACAGCTGCTGCCTGTGGTACCTGTGTTAAAAATTATGGTCTGATCTATACTAGAGTCGATTTACCTTAAGCTGAGCCATGGCGGCATCTACATAGTGGGAAGCTGAAGGGAGCAAACGTTCCCGTCAGCTTCCCTTACTCCTCACAAAAGGAGGAATACTGGATGCTGGCAGGGGCTTCCCTCAGTTTTCGATTTATGGGTCTATACTAAGCCCCCTAAATCAAATGCTAGAAGATCGACCTCCGGAGTGTCGCTCTTGTGGTAAATATAGATGTGCCGTATAAGACTTCACTCTCCAAGGCTGTTAGTCCAGCAGATTTTACCAGCAATGTTAGTTTTCTAACTGTATCTCTTTTAAGAACCTGCCTCAGTTGCCATGGTATTTGATTTGAAAATCAATACAGGCAGTCCCCAGGTTACGTACAAGATAGGGACTGTAGGTTTGTTCTTAAGTTGAATCCGTATGTAAGTCGGAACTGGCGTCCAGATTCAGCCGCTGCTGAAACTGATCAGTTTCAACAGCGGCTGAATCTGGATGCCAGTTCTGACTTACATACAGATTCAACTTAAGAACCCCAGGCATCCCAAAGTCAGCTGCTGCTGAAACTGATCAGCGGCTGATTCCAGGAAGCCCCGGGCAGGGGCTTCCTGTAGTCAGCCGCTGGTCAGTTTCAGCAGCGGCTGACTTGGGGACGCCTGGGGCAGAGCAGCTGGGGTGCTGCTGGGTTGGTCCAGTAGCGCCGCCGCTCCTCGGTGCTACTGGACCAACCCAGCAGCACCCAAGCTGCTCTGCCCCAGGCGTCCTGATTCAGTCGCTGCTGAAACTGACCAGCAGTGGCTGAATCAGGACGCCTGGGGCAGAGCAGCTGGGGTGCTGCTGGGTTGGTCCAGTAGCGCCCAGAGCGGCGCTACGGGACCAACCAGCAGCGCCCCAGCTGCTGTACCACAGGCATCCGGAGCAAAGCCGCGGAGCACGGGGGCAGCGGGACAGCCCAGACGCGCCGTGGCTGTCCTGCTGCCCTCGGGCTCCATGGCTTTGCTCTGCTTTGCTCCCCCTCTCCCTGGTCTGCAGACCAGGGGGACGTGGAGCAAAGCCGCGGAACACGCGGGCAGCGGACAGCCCAGACGCGTCTGGGCTGTCCGCTGCCCGCGTGCTCCGCCGCTTTGCTTCCTCTCTCTGGTCTGCTGGAGACCAGGGAGACGGCCCCGTTCGTAACTGCGGATCTGACATAAGTCGGATCCGCGTAACTCGGGGACTGCCTGTACTTCTGGCACAATTATTTTCAGCAAGAGATAGGACCCCAAACCCTGATCTGAACACTCCAGTTAAGTTCTGCTTCAGCCAACAATGCTTAGTTCACGACTGTGATGAGCCTAACACATCTATGTTAACATGAGCTCTCCCATATTACACCTAAAGGTTGGTCCAAACAGAGAGGCACTGGATTTTCTTCCAGTATTACCATACCCATTCCCTCTAGCCAATGTATGTGCTATGCACATTTTTCTGGCTCATTTTAAGCTTCCCTGTAATCATTTTTAACTCTTCTTTAATGTGCTGAGGAAGTAAAACTAGCAAACGAAAGGAGGAAAAAAAAGAATCATTTTGTAGGTCCAGTACTATTGTTCCTGGAAGCTTAGGGGACTAATTAGCATTCCAGTGGAGGGAGCAGTTACTATGGTAGTACATATTGATGGAACACAGTTGATACAAGCGAGTTAATTCAAATCAGCCTCAGGCCATATGTTTAGCTCTGTCCTATATAACAAGTTTTTGAGACCCTTAAAATTTCAGAGTGGAAATGACCTTCAAGGAATGCTTAAAATAAAAATTGGCTTTCTTCTTCTCTGCCAGCAAACTGTCTCATTAATTATATAAACAGGATGAAGGCTTTGAATCTCCTTTTTCAGAGCTGTTTGCATATTTATTGAAAAGCATCATGCCTTTTTCACTTGGTATTCTTCTGATCTGAAAGCAGAGGACACAAACTTAGATATCTCTGTACTTCCCTAAGATTCAGCTCAAGGAAGGGTATCTCACTGTTTAGGATGGAACACAACTGCAGAAGTCACCTTCACCCTGAAATCAGTAAAGCAGGAATCTCTTGGCATTTCTATGAATTTTGTTTAAAAATTCAAATCTCGTACAAAGTGCTACTTTTTGCATATTCAGCTCCTTTTACTTCTCTTACGGACCTCTGCAGCTTTTGAGCAGTATTAAATGCATTACATTAATAAGCCTTCTAAAATTTGAAATGATTAAAAACACACACAGAAAGAAAGTCTGTTTTTTGAAATGTATGGCGTCCAAATGGGAATTTCAATTGATTACAGGCCAAAAAAAGATGCCATAAAATGCAGGATATTAAATTATGATAATTAAATTGCACAATGTACCTGAACAAGAGCTATTGAGTTCGCAATAGTTAAATGCCCTCTTTCTAACCAGATATAGTGCGGGAGTCTTTACGCGTGGACCAGCAATGAGTTTTCTGTTTTATGCTAGTGGGAAAGGCAGAAGATTGTCCATTTAAAAACTATGGTTTTGGTCATGGTCTCCAGTGGTCATCCTCAGTGGGTGAATACAGATTCATTATTGCTGCCCTCGGCACCACGTGCAATCCAATCCAGATGACATTGCTATCTGCGTGTTCCTGAGGCCTTGTCTAAATGAGCAGTTAGTGAGTGTCTAGCTGCTGTGTAAATCTGCAACGCTGCAGTGTGCTCCATTCTGGCCACGTGGACCCTGCTGACATGCTAATATTCCTCACTGCACACTGACATACAACTCTTTCAGACTGTATAGTACGTCGATGCACAGCAGGGAACTTAGCTTCCTAGCTGAGAAATCAAGATCCTAAGGTTCCACTTGGTGTCCTGCTTACTTGCTGTCACTCTGCCTCACAGCTGAAGATGCCAGATTCAGGACAAACTGATGAGAAAAAGGGCAGGCTCTTCCCAACCCTTGTTTCACCACCCACACACTAGATTTTATGATAAGCAGTTAAAATCAAAGAATTCTTCTGGTCTCAAAAATATCAGCCACATAAATTGATCAATATATAACTCAGCTCTTACCCAGTAATCACGCAGCTGCCTGTCCTTTAGTAGCTAGTATCTAAAGATTTATTTTATCAGAGATTAAAAATAGTTAAAATCATTGACATGTCATATACAGGCAGTCCCCAGGTTACGTACAAGATAGGGACTATAGGTTTGTTCTTAAGTTGAATTTGTATGTAAGTCAGAACTGGCTCCAGATTCAGCTGCTGCCACTGAAACTGACCAGGGGCTGACTACAGGAAGCCTGAGGCAGAGTTGCTCTGCCCCCAGCTTCCTGGAATCAGCCTGATCAGTTTCAACAGCTGCTGAATCTGGACCCTGGGACAGAACAGCTGAGGCGCTGCCTGGTAGGTTCCCACAGGACCAACCCGGCAGCACCCCAGCTGCTCTACCCGAGGCGTCCCGCAACAAAAGCCTGGTCTGCTGGGGGGGGGCGCACTAGCTGCGCCCCCTCCCCGCCCCCAGCAGACCAGGGAGACCTGAGCAAAGCCGCCCAGGCGGCGGGACCCCCACCGCCTGGGCAGCTTTGCTCCTGTCCCCCTGGTCTGCTGGGGGGGGTCCAGCAAAGCCGCTGGACCCCCCCAGCAGACCAGGGAGACCGGGAGAAGCTTTTCTCGCCTCGGAGGAAAATATATTGTAACTCTTCCATTGATACTGTGAATGACCTACTTTGTAGAAGATGACTCTGTATAAGATTTGTTGCAATTGAACAACAGTGGTAGTAACATCAATATACATGGTCATATTTCAGTCATAATGCATCACCCTTGAACTCTGCATTGTGTAGGCAAGCCTGTGGATTTGACTCAGCCTTAAGTACTTCTACATTTCATATGACTTACCAGCTTTGTGTTAGGACCTGACATGGGAGGCTTAGGGTACCTTTAGACTGTGTTGCTATTTTGGGATACCGGAAGTATCCTGAAATAGCAACGCTGCGTCATTAAAAGTGCCCACTATTTCCTGAAATAACGGGCACACTATTCCCGCATTCTTGTAACCTTTGCTCCACGAGAGTTAAGGGATTTGTCAGAATTGTGCCTTATTTTGAAATTTGGCACTGTCTACACAGCACCTTAGATTGGTTTCCCAGTTCTAGTCTCTTGTTTTCTATCCCTGAAGAGGTTGGGGATGTTTTGACCTACAAAGTAAGCATCAGTAGCACATTTCAAAGGACGCCATCCCTTCTTCCTAAGCCTGAAGATTATTGGCTGATTGGTAAACAATTTAATAAACTGGCCCTTTTACTTTCCTTTATGTTGTATTGGTGAGGGTGCTATTTAGCAAACAACATTTTCTCCAGTCATCTTATCTCTAGCCATGTACTAATAATGCACCCATCCTGGTCAAGTGCTAGCTCCAATTTTTTTATGGAAATTTCCACTGCAACTTGTCAAATATCTTTGGTCAACAGTTTAAGATTTTATTTTAATGGAAGATACATTCATACTAACCTGGGCAACTGTTGGCAATGAAATTTTATATATTAATGTGCTCTGGGACATATTTATGAGTAAAATGGTGGCTTGCTTGCTTTTATAAGCTAGACTATATTTGTATTATGCACTACTTGTGCAAGTTTAATATACTGTTATAAAATGGGAGTTATTTTACAGTTTATTTGTTTTTATGAAAACTTCCTCATAAGAATTCCAAAGCCTTTTGCTTAAACATCTCTACATTGTTTTGCAGTCATTCACTCATAGAGGATATATTACAAGTACAGCTGTCAAGTGATTCAAAAATTAATCACAATTAATTGTGTGATTAATCACTCTGTTAAATAGAATATAATTTAAGTATTTTTGGATATTTTCTAAATTTAAATATATTTATTTTAATTACAATCCAAAATGCCTTGTGTACAGTGCTCACTTTATATTTATTACAAATATTTGCACTGTAAAAAAATATTATTTTTCAATTCACCTAATATAAGTACCACAGTGCAATCTTTTTCATGAAAGTTGAACTTAAAAATGTAGAATTATATACAAAAAATAACAACATTCAAAAATAAAACCATGTAAACTTTAGAGCCTAAAGTCCACTCAGTACTACTTCTTGTTCAGCCAATGGCTCAGACAAGTTTGGTTACAGTTTGCAGGAGATAATGTTGCCTGCTTCTTGTTTACAGTATCAGCTGAATGTGATAACAGGCATTCCCATTGCACTGTTCTAACCGGCATCTCATGATATTTATATACCAGATGCACTAAAATAATCATATGTTCCTTCATGCTTTAACCACCATTCCAGAGGATTTGTGTTCCTGCTGATGATGGGGGCATGTTCGTTTTCATCATCTAAGTCAGATGCCCTCAGCATAAGGTTAATTTTCTTTTTTGTTGCTTTCTGTTGTGTGGTTTCTTCATTGGACTATTGCTCTTTTAAGACTTTTGAAGGCCTGTTCCATACCTTGTCCCTCTCGGATTTTGTATGGCACTTCAGAGTCTTAAACCTTGGGTTGAATGCTGTAGCTGTGTTTAGAACTCTCATATTGGAATTTTCTTTTGTCAAATCTGCTATGAACTGAACAGCATGTGCTGGGTCCTCAACCGAGGCTGCTATAACATGAAATATATGGCACAATGTGGGTAAAACAGACCTGGAGACATACAGTTCTCCCTCAAGGAGTTCAGTCACAAATTTAATTAACACATGTTTTTTTAATGAACCACCAGAGGTAAGAACTGACCAGTCAACCACACACCTCATTTAAAATGGGAAGCATGCAATCAGCCAGCAGATAGACACTCACACACAAAAAGCAAATACTATACAAAACAATACTGTGTTAAACGTACACAGCTAAAAAAGGGGGAAAGTTTAAAACAAAAAGGTTTGACAAGCTAAGAAAACTGTATTTGTGCTTGGTCCCTTCAAATAAAGAAGCTTAAAAGCAATGTTTTTTTTTCTGCATAGTAAAGCTTCAAAGCTGTATCAAGTCACCCTGAACGAGAGACGGTAGCCAGGCCTGGCAATTCAAAAGGGCCTGGGGCTCCCAGCCACTGCTACTGCAGCCAGAGTGCCAGGCCTTTAAATCGCCAGCAGAGCCCAGCATTGTGCCTGAACATTTCTGAGGCTGTCTTGGGGAGACTAGCCCAAGCCATGCCCCTTCTGCCTGAGGTCTCGCCCTTCCAGGCGGATGGCACCAGCCTCCCCCACTCATTGCCCAGGGACTGAGCACGTCTGTCAGTCCCACTAGTGGTAGCACGGCTCCCAGCAATAAAGCACTGTCTATGCTGGTGCTTTTCAGTGCTAAAACGTTTATCGCTTGGGAGGTGTTTTTCACACCCCTGAATGACTAAAGTTTTAGCTCTGAAAATGGCAGTGTTGACACAGCCTTACTGTTTTAGCTATAGTAGCCTATGTATGGAATCAGTTGCATGGTACCTGTAGGGATGTAGTTGAAAAGATTTTGAGATATGTATGTATTTTTGAGGGAGCAATTGGTTTAAATAAAAGTACAGTAGAGAAGAGTGGCATAGAGGTAAAATAAATCTTTAAGGAGACTGGGCTGTTGAGTGACCTTTTTTGCTAATAATGCTCTGTACCCTCTTTCCTCTGCCTAGCAAATACTCCATAATAAGGAGCGATCACTGTAGTGTAGGAGCATGTGACTTTAAACTGAGAGGTCTGCAGCAGCTTAGTTCTGACCATAATAAAGACAAGGTTAAGCATTTTGCAGTCAGCTAGGGGTACACTTCTGTCTGACTTGGCCAAAACAATTTTATTTATTAGTAGATGCTGTTTATCTGGCTTTGCTAAGATAACAATGTACGGTCTGTCCTTTTCCAGTACTGTGCAAGCATCTGTGCTGCATTTATCACATCATTGGCTGCATGTTAGCCATGCATTCAGTATTCTGATGTGGAATTATTCTTCAGTAACAATACACCTTTCAGGGTGTTATCCATGTAACCAAACTGACAGGCTTATTATATCTTAACCTTGTGGAGTAACCCAGTAATTTCTTCCCTGCTTAGATATTTACATGACCTTTATAAATATGTATTTATTAAATATTTATCAAGGCAATTGGACTTGGACTGTAGTGTAATCAAAAACCTTTTAGAGCAGTGACGGGCAGCCTCAGTCGGTGAGTGGGCCTCGTTCTATGAGTGGCCCTCCTTCATCTCAGTGGACCACAACATTGTCGTAAGCAAGACAGTCTCCCGGGACAGGATTGTTTGCTAACTGCTAACTATGCTTGTGTACCTAGAATTTGCAGGGTACGTTGATTGAACCATAGCAACGTTTTGATTGGATGCAGAGGGCACGCACAGTTCTCACAGTCAATGTTGTGTGCAGTCAGCATGCACTGAATTTCACCTGTCCTTGTTTTACCTGTGTGTCACTTTGGTATTACTGGTAGAGGAAAAAAACAACATGGACGGAAACCAGTGGAATCTGGCAACTCTGCATGTGGGCAATGGTAAACAAATGTTCCACGGGCCACCCATAGAACGCCGATGGACTGCAGGTTGCCCACCACTGTTTGAGTCAGGATTTTGTAAAGAAAAGGATGAAGCAAAAGGCGCTTTTTAAATTATTTGCAATATTCATGTTTCAGCATAAAATCATGGAGTAGTTGCCAAAGCCTGAAGGGAAAAGAAATGGATCACTACCCAGGGAGAAAGGGGAACTTTACAGTTGAGTGGGACTTTTGCACAGTTGAGTGGGATGCTGTTGATAAGATGAAGTGGAGTTGTTTGGTTTTTTTGACACTTTCAAGTGTTATGAAAGTACCTAATTATGACTAAGCATTTTCAAATACGAATGTGAAGAAATAAAGGAATTCTGGTGGTGCCCCAAGGCTATGGCATAATTCCCACCCAGAGTCAGCCATGCTTGCTTCCTTTAATCACAACTCTCTCACCTTGGCCATATAAGCTGATGTGGCCTTCAAGTGGCGGCTACTGAGGAGTCTTTTGTGGGGAGAGCCTTAGCTCTGGGATTGAGGTGGATCATCATCTCTTCTTTTTGTTCCCATTCTTCCCTCTTCTTACAGTTCTGCCAACTCCTGTGATTTTATTTGGTATTTTTGTAAAACCCTGTCATGGTTCATGAGAATCTTAGCTTTTATTTTTTTTTAAAGTCTAGTCCTTGTGCTTGGATAGAAAAAGCATGAAAATATGACCTATGTGTACCCTCGAGGCTCACAAACCAGGAAGCAAACAAACTTCCCTGTTTATTTTAAAAAAAACCCCTCATTCTGAAGGCGCACTCATAATTTTTGGATGCTTGAGGTATGCAATATGGAATCCATGCTCACCTCCTGTATAAATCCCTTGCTAAACCTAGTACCCATACTAGCAGCAACCACATCACTGTAAAAGAAAATCCTCTTACCTGCTGTTTTAAATGGCCTACCTACCCCCTTTCTGCTCTGATCACCATGATTTGGAGTGCCACAAACCTATCCAGTAGGTGTGGGGTTTAAGCCTAATGGGCAGATTTAGAGAGGCTAATGTAGGATAACCCATTTACATTTCATTTTGGGAGATTCTCAAGTGAAGCACCTCAAGATAGTGGCATCTTAGGCTTTCTCTACACTAATCCCCACTGCCATCAATCTACACGATGCAACTTCAGTAACTCAACATCCTTAACACAGTGTCTTCCATGTGGTAAGGTCAGCGGAGGCTGCTCACTCATTGACTCCAGCTACTCTTCTTGTTTTGTTGAAATACACGAGTCGATGGGGAGCACTTGGAGATGAATTTATTGTGTCTAAGCGGACATGATAAATCAACTGCTAGTGAATCCATCATTGCATAGTGAAGATGAGATGGAACACTCTTAGTGCACCACCAGCCAAGGGCAGATTTGATGTTTAACAAATTAGTTACTGCCTGAAATTTTAGCATTACCTGTTGAACTCTGACTAAACTTATAATAAACATTCACTCATTTTTAATTAAAGCCATCCCTGGCTTCTGCCTAGTCAGCATCGCAAAATATTCATATTCCATGGCTGAAAAGAAGCCAGAACCTTGGAGAAGCAAGTAGTGCAGGGAAAGACCTGGGAGAAGATCCAAGACATTAGAATTTCCATTTAAAAAAAAAACCAAAAACACCCTCTTTACGGGTGAATAGTTCTGCTGTCAATATTTTCCACGGGTTGAAACTTGACATGTCAAGGCTGCAAATCATTTTTATACTATAGATAGAATACACTTGATATAAACTGACTTTGTCTTGTATTTGGTGTGGGCTGGGTTTTTTAACTGAGCCATGTAATAATAATCTGGGTTTCCAATGTAAAAAGAAATTCACAAAATTCAGCAAATGTATCTGATCTTTCTTTGTCCAAAACGTGATTGTGGTATCGGTGTTTTTGTACTTATTTTATACACAAAGATTTACATGGCATTGCTCAGGACTTTAACTCAAATAAGTTTTGTTTTTCTTTATTTAAATCATTGTTCTGGCGTGGGACTGGGGATGAGCGACAAGAATGATTAAAGGCCTAGAGAACATGACCTATGAAGCCAGGCTTCATGAACTGGGCTTGTTTAGTTTGGAAAAAAGAAGATTAAGGGGGGACATGATAGCGGTTTTCAAATATCTAAAAGGGTGTCACAAGGAGGAAGGAGAAAATTTGTTCCTCTTGGTTTCTGAGGACAGGACAAGGAGTAATGGGTTTAAAGTGCAGCAGGGGAGGTTTCGATTGGACATTAGGAAAAAATTCCTAACTGTCAGGGTGGTCAAATATTGGAATAAATTGCCAAGGGAGGTGGTGGAATCTCCCTCTCTGGAGATATTTAAGAACAGGTTAGATAGACATCTGTCAGGGATGGTGTAGACGGAGCTTGGTCCTGCCTTGAGGGCAGGGGCTGGACTCGATGACCTCTCGAGGTCCCTTCCAGTCCTATGATTCTATGATTCTATGAGGAGTTAGTAGTCAGGCTGCCCCATAGAGAGAGCACCTGTCCATGGCTGCTGCAGCAGGCACTGTTGGGGGAAGGAGTGCATGTCCCCTGGATGGGGGACAGACGGGGACACAGCCAAACAGACAAATTCTCTAAAATATATAGTAGATAGCTGTCCCTTTCTTCACCCCCGCCCTCTGCTGGTCTAATGGGGTTATACTCTCCCGGTCCTTATCTCTGGCCTTTTGCTTGCCCCCCTGTGGTCATTCTGCAGTATAACTGTCCCTCCTACCAGACCCCTCCTTTTCCATTTTATGAAAAACAGTTGAATGCCAGGCATATCAAATAGAGACTGTCCCTGCTCATGTTCGCTTTATTCTCTGGTCAAACCAATCTATGCTGACAGTGCTATATCTGTAAATGATGCTGCGACAATCACTGCCAATTGCGTTGTGGACATGTCTCCACTAGGAAACGGTCTGCAAAGGCAGCTCATTTTGCAAGGGCAGTGCTAATGACTTTGTGTGCTAATGTATATGCTAATGGCTTTCTTTGAAGAGCCTCCAGTTTGGAATCTGGGCTGATGCTCAACACTGCTTGGCAGTTCTACCTCCTGGCTGGTTGCTAGGGTTTGGGTGCTGCTAGCAGCCCTTCCTAAGTGCCATTCTTCTGCTGCTTCACCGTCAGACCGGAGCTTCTGCAGCAATGGTGGACACAGAATCGGAAAGGGGGCTTGTGCAGAGATGGAGAAGCAGGCCTGGTTCCCCCTGCGTTAGGTCCCTCCTTGCCATACTTGCCCCATTGGCTTTCAACTATTCCCTGAGGGAGAAGGAGCTGTCTCTGAGTGAACAGACCATCCCAGAGGACAGCTGAGTCCAGACTATGTCTAGACTGCAGGCTTACTTTGGAAGAAGCTTTTCTGGAAAAGATCTTCTGAAAAAACTTCTTCTGAAAGAGAGCATTTACACTGCCAAAGCGCATTGAAAAAGCCATCTGCTTTTTTGAAAGATAGCGTCCTCACTGACTGGACACTATCTCACATTTAAGCTGTGATTACTATGGATGGAGTGGCCACCAGGGCACCTGTGCTTTTTCCTCTTTTCTCTTCTTTCGACAGAACTCCCTCTTCCCCATCCAAACATACCTTTTTCTGAAAGAGCTCTTTCGGAAAAAAGCTTCTTCCTCACAGAAAGAGGTTTACCCATGTTGGGAAAACCCCTCTGTTCTTTCAGTTTTTTTTCCAAAAGAACGTGATTGCAGTGTGGATATAAGCTGCAGTGTAGACATACCCCTAGAAGAGAGCATGTTTTGGGACAGGATGGAGGAAAAGTGTCTCTTCATTTTCTCTCAGCTATAACTCCAATTTGGTGACCGTCTTCATCTCCATTTCTGCTTCATTCCAACAGCCAGCAGCACAGGGAACCTAGAGGAGGAAACAGGGCTTAGTCCTTACCCTTCTGGGCCTCCTTTCAGAAGGATAGGGCCAGCTTCCATTCCCCCGACCAGACATTTCAGTCAAAGTAGGTAGTCACCCTTTTAAAGGTGGGGGAGGGAGCAGCCAAGACATTGAACGTCGCACTGCAGCATAACATATGCCTATATCACAGTTGGAGGTGTGATTGCAGCACGTGTTGGCATACCCGGGATACTTTGATCTAGCTAGCATGAATACCAACAGCAGGGGAACTGGAGCAGCATGAATTTCATCACAGGCTAGTCACCTGAAAGTATCCAGGAGGCTGTGTCACTGCAGCTTCAAGTGCTATGGATATGCAAGCTAGCTAGATCAAAGTTTGCTGAGGTGTGTGCTGCAGCCACACCCTGCATTGCAACATGGGCATACTCAGTGTCCGTCTCAAAAAGATGAAGAAAGCCTGGGGCAATCCATGCTAGGTCTCAGACTTTCTATCTCAAATAAACAACAAAAGCAATGCATCACAGTATTCTGTCTTCTACTTAATGCTTCGTCTATTAGCATAAGTAATAGGAAATGTAGGCTGTTTTATCTAGAAACACATGCTCTGTACATGTCTCTATCCAGTTATATTCCTCCTTCATCTCTTTATTCTTTGGTTTACTTTCCAAGGAGTAAGCTAAGGATGAGGACTATCATTCTCTAATGTCCATATGTTAATGATCATTGAGTGTATGTAATTCATACACACATTTATACATACGTTGACCGTATGTAATTCTGCCTAGATTAGTAGTCTAGTTAATTAGTTTTAAAATATATTGTCTACTGTGTAACTTGCGAGAAATTCAGATTTCTCAACTCCAGGTTTTATTATATTATATGGTGCCCCATTTATGCAACCATGATGTGAGTACTAAGTCTTGAGAAATGACCCTACTTCAATATTGTCTCATAAAAGCCATTAGGAATTTTACAAAAGGGGCTGCATGGAAAATCAGAGAAAATTTTATCTGTTTAGATTTTGGCATACAAATATTGTAATATTTTGGAGCACCTTTCTTTTAATTCCTTGTGCTTGTACTGTCATGAATACTGAAAGGCCTGATCTAGAAAATCTCTCATGAAGTTCCTAACACAATAATCAATTAAATATGATCAAGTGGCTTCCTTTTATTAAACAAAACTCAAATCGAATTGAGTTGGAGAAATGGTCTGTGTTCAGACACATTGAACCTCATAAAGACAGTCTCATGAATAATGAATGTTATCACTCCTTTTGCTAAGCTTTCGGTTTGTTACGGTTTTAATGAAAATTGCTGTGATAGACTTTAGTAGATAAGGTTTGTTTGAACACAAAGGTTTTTTGAATAAGTAATTATACATTCCAATGGCTTTCTCTTGTAGTGTTGTGATTGCTAATTCATCTTGTTTTCTTAATTTGTATCTTTCCCTTTTTGAAGCTGGGAAATTGTTCCAACTTTACTATTCTTAAAAGCCTTCAGTTTGTGTCAGTGTTTATAACACTTCCCACAATAATGGATTGTTGTTTGTGCTCTCATGTTTGAAGTAAAATATGGTGAAAAATAAGATTAAAGTCTATCAGGGCACTAGAATGCTTGCAGAAAGAACACTGCAAGCTGTAACAGAAAGATCTTTAAGTCTGTACTCCCATAGACCCTAGTTCAGGAAGGAACTCAAGCATATGCCTTACATCCATCCCTGTTCGGGAAAACATCAAAGCATGCTCTGATGTGTTTTTCTGACTAGGGAAATTTTCTAGCATTATTCTAGATCAGTGTTTTTTAAACTTGGGTTGCAGGGCCACCATGGTAAGCTGCTGGTGGGCCCACACTGCTTTCTTTACTTAATGTGGCCATAGCTACAGAACCTTAAGCTCCCATTGGCTGTGGTTTGCCGTTTCCAGACAATGGGAGCTGCAAGGCTCCATGGCTATGGACACATGAAGTAAACAAAGTGGCATGGGCCGCCTGTGGCTTACCCTCGTGACCCAAGTTTGAAAAACACTGATCTAGATGACTTCATTTTCTCAGTTATAAAGAACCAGAGAGCTGCTTGATCAGCAGCACTCCCCTGAGAATGTGAGCATATCATGAATGATTTTTTTAATTGAGAATTTCCAGCTGGAGGATGAATTATTCCTGCTATATGGCAAACTATGCAGCTTCGGAAAGTATTATGTTTTGGCTAATGAGCAATAATCATAGCCACTTTTTCAATAGACCAATTTGCAATAAATGGCGAACACAGGTTAGACTCACATCTCAAGGCCAGATGGGACTATCATGAAATCTAGCCTGACCTGCACATTGCAGGCCATGGAGCCTTGCTCACCCTCTCCTCTAATAGACCCATAGCGTCTGAGTCACTGGTCCTCAAATCATGATTTAAAGACTTCAAGTTACCAAGAATCTACCACTTATATTAGTTAAAAACTGCAAGTGACCTTTGCCCCATGCTTCAGAGGAATGTGAACACCCGCCCCTCCTCCCCCCTCCCTCCCCAAGGTCTAAATATGACCCAGGGGAAAATTCCTTTCCAAATCCCAGATATGGCGGTCAGATATGTCCCGAGCATTTCTGCAAGACCCAACATCAAGACGCTTGGGAAAGAATTCTCGGTAATAACTAAGAGTCCTTTCCATGGGGTGTCCCGACACTGGCTGTTGGGAAAGATTTGCTACTAGCAGTCGCAGGTTGGCTACATGCCATTGTAGGCTGCCCCATCGTACCATCTCCACAAAAAAATTATCAAGCTCGGTCTTGAGCCCTGTTAGAATTTTTGCTCCCACTGCTTCTCTTGGAAGGCTGTTTCAGAACTTCATTCCTCTGATGGTTAGACACCATTGCCTGTCTTCAAGCCTAAAATTGTTGATGGCCAGTTTATAGCCATTTGTTCTTGTGTCTTTTAGAGGTGGGGCTCCAGTCTTGTGTTGTAAGTAGCCCTGTTGCTAAGCAATTTGCCCTGATTTGACCTCTCAGTGGTGCTCCCAGAAACTCTGCACCTCACCAGGATAATGCACATCCTGCAGTTTCCACCCCCAGTCACCCTAATTGTCTCTTCCATTCTTTGGGCCACCACTACTACTGCTGCCTCTGTATCTGACATAGCATCCTTGCCTAAGTGCCTGTCAAAGGGAAAAAAATCCCAAATAAACACCAAACAAATGCCAAAAGAAAACCAGAGCACCATTGTCCCCTCCCCCACACTCCCCTTACAAACTCCTGCTCGAACTCCACTGTGTGCACCTGTTTGCTGACTCCTGGGAAACTGGCTGGTTGTTTTGTTGCCTTTATAGGCCCCCTAATTGAGGAAATCCCATGCCCTAATCAGGACTCTGCTGTGATCAAGGACTTTGCTTCCCTCATAGCACCCCATCACCCAGAAACTGAAGGAACAACACACAGAACAAGAACTCGCTCGCTGCCCATAGATGCTCACCTTCTTCTTTCTTCTCCATGGCAACTTAAACTCAGTCCCCCCTGTTTTTAGTTGTTTGCTGGCTTCTGGGCCTCTGCTCCGCCTAGATGCATAGCAGCCCTGGCAACTGAAGAGTGAGTGAGAGAGAGAGAGTGTGTGTGAAGCGTGAGAGAGAGAGAGAGAGAGAGAGAGTGTGTGTTTTATAGGACTGCAGTGATCCAATTGATGGAGTGCTCTCAGAGATGAGAGGCAATTCAGTGTACTGCCCACAGTGTACTGTGGTCCCTATTCTGTTTCCTACCTGCCACTTCCATCGTGTTTCATTAACACTATATATTGAATACAAACATGAGGGGCAACAGAACTGACAGGTCTTGCATAATCCTTTCTCTTCATCACTGATGATTCATGGTTATGGAGCTGATGGATGATGAATCACAGAAAAGCTGGTGTGTATAACCTTTCCTGCCGAACTTTCATCGTTCTCAGAAATTCCATGGTTCCCAGGTGCATTCTGTGGGTTTACTACTGTAAGCAGGAATTCAGTCGCAATCAGGTTTAGTTCAATTGGGTCTTTTAATACATAATTTATAATCTGCATTTTTCTACATGGCATATACTGTATGTAACTGCTGTTGTTATATATTGAAGTTAAGTTTATTTTTATCCCTGCAAGTTGCTTTCCGAGTGAATATTTATAGATAGGTACACACACTATCTTATTTATGTTCCTTTGCCCAAGTCCCCTCTTCACCCTCAAACAATCCCATAAGCAGGGCTCACCGAAACGCGGTGAGCCCCGCTCGCCAGCCGCACTGTCCGGCGATCTGCGCATGTGCAGATTGTTCTGTGCATGTGCAGATCGCCTGAACCCGGCTCTTCCGGGTTACAATCTATTCGCCACGGGCGAGTAGATTGTATTATTTGTCGAGCCCTGGCCATAAGAATGACCATTCTGGGTCACACCAATGGTCCTTCTAGCCTGGTATCCTGTCTTCCAACAGTAGATACTCCAGAGAACAATACAGGACAGTTATCAAGAGCTTTATCCCTAGTCGTCCAGTCCCAGCTTCGGGCAGTCAGAATTTTAGGGATGCGCAGAACATGGGATTGCATTCCTGACCATCTTGGCTAATAGCCATTGGTGGACCCGTCCTCCAGGAACTTACCTAATTCATTTTTGAAGCGTAGTTGGACTTTCAGGCTTCACAACATCCCCTGGCAAGAAGTCTTGCAGGTTGACTGTGTATTATTTGAAGAAGTTCTGCTTTACTTTTGTTCTAAATTGCATTTCATTGTGTGCCTATGGTTCTGGTGTTATGTGAAGAGTTAAATAATACTTCCTTCCACACCATTCATTGCTTTATAGACCTTTATTATATCCTTCTCCTTACCCCCAGTCACCCCTTTCCTAAGATGAACAGTCACAGTCCCTTTAATTTCTCCTCACATGGAAGCTGTTCCATACCCCTAAACATTTTTGTTGCCTCTGTACTTTTTCCAATTCTAATATATTTCTTCTGCAATGGGGTGACCATAACTGCACGCAGTATTCAGGGCATCCCATGGAATTACACAGTGGCATTTTGATATTTCTTATCTAATCCTTTCCTAATGGTTCCTAAGATTGTTTGCTTTTTGACTGCTGCTGTACACTGAGTGGATGTTTTCACAGAACTATCCAGAATGACATTCCACACTGTTTCTTGAGTGGTAACAGCTAATTTAGACCCCAACATTTTGTGTGCATAGTTGGGATTATATTTTCCGATAGGCATTACTTTGCATTTATCAACACTGAATTTTAATAGGGATGTTAAATTTAGATTGTCTAACCGAATAATCAATGCAATTTGCATCAGCTATTCGATTAGTCGATAATGGTAGTATAGCAACAATCCGAGGGCTGTTGCTGCTGTTGCTGTTGCTGCACTTTGGGCGAAAGCATTGCGGGGAGCATGGGGCCAGCAGGGGATTTACACAGTCCCCAGCTGATCCTGGGCTCCATGCAACACTGCTGCTTTGAAATGCCGTGGGGAGCCCAGCAACAGACTTTGAAACGAGGTCTGCTGCTTTGAAACGCCATGTGCAGCCCAGGGCCACCGGGTTGCATGCAGTGTGCAGCCCAAGGTTTGGCCCCAGGCTCCACGCGGTGCTGCCGCTTTGAAGACCCCCTCTTCTTCTCCTCCTTCCCCTGCTGCCTCTTTCTGATAGAGGCAGCAAGTGGGATGGGAAGTGGCTAGTCGACTAATGCGTTGACTATCCAAAAAGCATTGTGTCAACTAGTGTATCGACTAGTTCACATCCCTAAATTTCACCTTCAATTTTGTTGCCCAGTCATTCCATTTTATGAGATCCCTTTGCAACTTTGCAGTCTGCACTGGGCTTAACTAGCTTGAGGAATGTAGTATTATCTGCAAACTTTGCCATCTTCATGTTAACTCCTTTTTCCAGATTATCTTTGAATATGTTGAATACCATTTTCAAAATACAGATCCTTGAGGGAACCTGCTATTTACCTCTTTCCACTGTGAAAATTGACCTTCCTTTTGTTTCCTGTCTTTTAATCAGTACAGATTCAAGAGAGGACCTTTCCTCTATGACTGTTCAGTTTGCTTAAGAGCCTTTGGTGAAAGACCTTGTAAAAGGTTTTCTGAAAGTCCAAGTACATTACTGTATATCCATGTCCAACCTTTGGATAGGGTTGCCAGGTGTCCGGTTTTCTACTGGACAGTCCGGTATTTGCGCTCTCTGTCCTGTAGAAAAATTCAGAAAATACCGGACATGTGCAATGTCCAGTATTTTCTGAATTTCCTGCTGGGCGCCAGACAGAAGCCTGGCAGGGGCGGGGGAGCGACTGGGAGGCGGGCCGCGATTGGCGCTGGGAGCCCTGTGGTTGCGTGCAAAAGCCGGGCGGGGCAGGGGCAGTGGCTGGGACTCCCAGTCACTCCCCGCGCCCAGTTTCTGCACACAACCAGAGGCTTCCAGTGCCAATCGTGGCCCCGTCTCCCAGCTGGGAGCCTCTGGCTTCGGCCCCGTCTCCCAGCTGGGAGCCCCTGCCCGGCTTCTACTAGCAACTAGAGGGAGTGCCTGCTGGGGGCGCGGCCTGTTGGACTCCGGCTGCGGCCAGTGGCTGCACCACCCCCTCCCCGCCAGCTCTGCTCCCCCCCCCTTGCTTCCGCCCCCCCTCCTCCTGTCCAGCCCCCTGGCCCCCGATACCCCCAAGCTCTGCTTCCTGTCCCCCCCTTCCTCCTGGCCAGCCCCGCAGCCCCCGACCCCTTCCGCCCACCAGCTCTGCTTCCTGCCCCCTTCCTCCACCCCCCCACCTCCCGTCTAGTCCCCCCCCGATCCCTGCCCAGCTCTGCTTCCCCCCCTTCATCCCAGCAAGCCCTACAGCCCCTGCCCCCCCCCGCCAGCCCCGCCTCTCCCCTCCGACGCTCCCTCCCCCTCCCCCACGATCAAGTATGTCCGTTTTTTTGGGGGGGGTCTACTTGGTAACCCTATTGACTCTTCCCCAAACATTCTGAGTTCATCTGTGTGTAACCCCTCCTGTTGGCTAGCCCAGTGTGAGGTTATTCAGCATAGGGGAAGCTTGTGACTTCTTACACCACTGTGGGAAGTTAGGCCTGAGGCTGCTTAGTGTGCTCTGCGGGGGGGGGGGGGGGGTGCATGCGTGTGTGTGCACACCTCAGACCAGAGCCACTCAGACAAACCACCAGGAACAGGCTTTATTCTGTAAAAAACATAGAACAGGAAAACAGTTCAGCAGCCCCTTCTCTCTGCATGCAGCCTGTGTGCTGCTTCTAGCACAGTCCTTGCTGAGACCCTGCTGGGGGCAGAGGGCACATCCTGGCAGGAACCAGGAAGTTCTCCCGACATGCTGCAGTTTGTAGTCCACAGCTTGTAGTTCCCAGGGCGGCTGCTGAAACATGCTGGACCTTGGGCCACATATGTGTTTGATGATTCTTTTTTTTAACTGTACTTTCAACTGTTTGCCTGAACTTATGCTTACTGATCTGTAATTGCCAGGATTACCTCTGGAGCCTTTAAAAAACTGTTTTTTAACTATCCTCTAGTCATCTGGAATAGAGGCTGATTATAAAGCAATCGATTACATACCGCAGTTAGTTGTTCTGAAATTTCATTTTAAGTTCCTTCAGTACTCTTGAGTGAATTCCATATGGTCCTAGTGACTTCTTATGTTACTCTTTATCAATTTGTTCCAAAACCGCCTCTGTTGACACCTTAATCTGCTACAGTTCTTCCAATTTGTCACCTGAAAACAGTGGCTCAGGTGTGGGTATCTCACTAACTTCTCTGCAATCCCAACTTACACCTAATAACCAAATTAACTACTGATGAATTTCAAGATTTTTACATATTGAGCAAAAAGGACTGCAAATTCAAACATTTGCTTTTGCAGCGCTGATTTAGCATGCACCTTTTGTATAACAATCAATAACATTTCAACCAAGCCATTCAGAGCTGACTTTGACAGGCAAAGGAAGAACTTTTTAAAAAGGGGAGATGAAGGGGAAACAATTATGGGAGTGAATAGTGCACCATCATATATAAAAACGCTCCTCCTCAAGCTAGTGCAATCAAGTTTTCAATGCCATGAAATATGCATACTCGTTGGTAGCATTGTAGTATCATGACTGATTCCATAAGAGAATTTACCTATATTTTGAATGCTCTAAATTTGCTCTTCTCTGTTACATTTGGGAGAATAAAACTTCAAGTAGACTCCATCCCATGAACTACTCCACATGCTTAACTTAAAGCATATGATCAGTGAGCATTCACAGATTGCGGCCTAAAGCTGACTAGTTAGATACATAGATAAACACTTAAAACACAAACCATTCACACTTCAAAAGACAGAAGTATGTAGCACTTTAAAGACTAACAAGATGGTTTATTAGGTGATGAGCTTTCGTGGGCCAGACCGACTTCCTCATATCAATATGTGGAAGAAAATCAGCACAACCATATACAGGCAGTCCCCAACTTATGTCGGATCCGACTTATGTCGGATCCGACTTATGTCGGATCCGACTTATGTCGGATCCGACTTATGTCGGATCCGACTTATGTCGGATCCGCACTTACGAACGGGGCTTTTCTCGCCCTGGAGCTTGCGGGCGGCGGGACCGCCCAGAGCGCAGCGGTCCCGCCACCACGTCCTCCGGGGCGAGAAAAGCTGCTCCGGGTCTCCCTGGTGTGCTGGGGGGGACTCCCCAGCACAGCAGGGAGACCCGAGCAAAGCCGCACAGGTGGCGGGACCCCGCTGCCCGTGCGGCTTTGCTCCTTTGCCCCGGAGCAAAGCCGCCCAGGCGGCGGGGTCCCCCGCCTCTGTGGCTTTGCTCCTGTCTCCCTGCTGTGCTTGGGTGCTGGGGGGGAGATCCCCCCCAGCACAGCAGGGAGACAGGAGCAAAGCCGCAGAGGCGGCGGGACCTCTGCGCCTCCGCGCCTTTGCTCGGGTCTCCCTGGTCTGCTGGGGGGGGAGGGGGCACAGCTAGTGCGCCCCCCCCTCCCACCAGACCAGGCTTTTGTTGTGGGACGCCTGGGGTAGAGCAGCTGGGGTGCTGCCGGGTTGGTCCTGCGGGGACCTACTCGGCAGTGCCCCAGCAGTTCTGTCCCAGGAGTCCAGATTCAGCCGCTGTTAAAACTGATCAGCGGCTGATTCCAGGAAGCTGGGGGCAGAGCAACTCTGCCTCCGGCTTCCTGTAGTCAGCCGCTGATCAGTTTCAGCAGCGGCTGAATCTGGAGCCAGTTCCGACTTACATACAAATTCAACTTAAGAACAAACCTATAGTCCCTATCTTGTACGTAACCCAGGGACTGCCTGTATACCAAAGTGATACAATCAAAAAAATGAACGCATGTGAAATTGACAAATCAAATTTTAGAACAGAGTGGAGGTGTGGGGGGAAGGTTAGTGTCTGTGAGGTAATGACACGTAGGGGATAATAGGGGCAGTTTCTATTATCACCCCTATGTCATTACCTCACAGACACTAACCTTCCCCCCTCACCTCCACTCTGTTCTAAAATTTGATTTGTCAATTTCACATGCGTTCATTTTTTTGATTGTATCACTTTGGTATATATGGTTGTGCTGATTTTCTTCCACATATTGATCTGAGGAAGTGGGTCTGGCCCACGAAAGCTCATCACCTAATAAACCATCTTGTTAGTCTTTAAAGTGCTACATAGTCCTGTCTTTTGTTTCGGCTAGACCAGACTAACAGGACTGCATCTTTAATAAAGAGAAATGCAAAGTGCTCCACTTAGGAAGGAACAATCAGTTCCATACATACAGGATGGGAAGCGACTGTCTAGGAAGGAGCATGGCGGAAAGGGATCTAGGGGTCGTAGTGGACCACAAGTTGAATATGAGTCAACAGTGTGATGCTGCTGCAAAAAAAGCAAATATGATTCTAGGTTGTATCAACAGGTGTGTTGTAAGCAAAACTCGTGAAGTCACTCTGCCGCTCTACTCTGCACTAGTTAGGCCTCAGCTGGAGTACTGTGTCCAGTTCTGGGTGCCACATTTCAAGAAAGATGTGGAGAAATTGGAAAGGGTACAGAGAAGAGCGACAAGAATGATTAAAGGTCTAGAGAACATGACCTATGAAGCCAGGCTTCATGAACTGGGCTTGTTTAGTTTGGAAAAAAGAAGATTAAGGGGGGACATGATAGCGGTTTTCAAATATCTAAAAGGGTGTCACAAGGAGGAAGGAGAAAATTTGTTCCTCTTGGTTTCTGAGGACAGGACAAGGAGTAATGGGCTTAAAGTGCAGCAAGGGAGGTTTAGATTGGACATTAGGAAAAAATTCCTAACTGTCAGGGTGGTCAAATATTGGAATAAATTGCCAAGGGAGGTGGTGGAATCTCCCTCTCTGGAGATATTTAAGAACAGGTTAGATAGACATCTGTCAGGGATGGTGTAGACAGAGCTTGGTCCTGCCTTGAGGGCGGGGGGCTGGACTCGATGACCTCTCGAAATCCCTTCCAGTCCTATGATTCTATGATTCTATCTCTATCACCATTCACACTTCAGAGATTCTTCATTGTCCTGGCACTACACATATAAAGCAAAGACAGAGAGGGAAAAGATAAACAAGAAGATCTGGATGACCTTATGAACTGGTGGTATACAAATGGGATGAAATTTAATAGTGCAAAGTGCAAGGTCGTGTGTTCTAAGAATTAACCAAAAGAATTTTTGCAATAAACTGGGGATTTATCAGTTAGAAGTGATGGAAGAGGACAAAGACCTGGGATTATTGGTTGACCACAGGCTAACTATAAGCCACCAGTATGATGCAACTGTGAAAAAGGATAATGGAAACCTTGGCTACGTTAGGCTGGGTATTTCCAATAGACAGAGACGTGTTAGTACCATTATACAAGGCACTATGTGCAATTCTGGCATTCCATGTTTCATAAAAACCACAAGCTGGAACAGGTGTGGAAAAGAGCTACTAGGATGATCCCAGATATGGAAAATCTGCCTCATGAGAAGGAGACTCAGAGAGTTTGGCTTGTTTAGCCTGACCAAAAGAAGGCCGAAAGGAGATATGATTTCTATAAATGCAGCAGAGGGATAAATATGAGGGAAGGTGAGGAGCTAGTTAAGCTATACAACAATGTGGCCAGAGAATTAAATGGCTGTAAACTGGCCATCAACAAGTTTAGCCTTGAAATTAGGTGAAGGTTTCCAGCCATCAGAGGAGTGAACTTCTGGAACGGCCTTCCAAGGGGAGCAGAAGAAGCAAAAAAACCAACTGACTTCAAGACTGAGCTTGATAAGTTTATGGAGGGGATGGTATGATGTGACTGTTCAGTGGTGTATGGCCCCATCAATACTTGCCAGTAGCAAAAGTCCACAATGACCAGAGACAGGACTCTAGGTGGGAAGGGCTCCGAGTTACAACCAAGAGTTCTTTCCCATGTATCTGTCTGTGGGTCATGCCCACATGCTCAGGGTCTAATGGATGTGAAGACGAGAAGGAATCTTCCCCTAGGTCAGATGGGCAAAGACCCTGGAGTTTATTCGCCTTCCCCCTACAGTATGGGGAACAGCGCACTTGCAGGTTTCAGCTGGCGTAAATTGTGGATGTTCTATAACCACAGTTCTCAAACTGTGGGTTGCGACTCCATTTGAATGGTGTTGCCAGGGCTGGCTTGCTGGGGCTGAAGCGACTGGGTGGCACAGCTCAGGTTCCAGGCCTCTTACTTGGGGCTGAAAACCTTTGGTTTTGCCTCCCACCTCCCGCGCAGGGTAGCGGGGATCGGGCAGACTCAGGCTTCGGTTCTGGTGATAGGATTGCCAGTTTTCCTGACCAGATGCCATTGCCATGAATGGCTGGGGGTGTATAACAATTTGTATTGTCAGAAGTGGGTTGCAGTGCAGTGAAGTGTGAGAACCCCTGCTTTATAACTTGAAGTCTTTAAACCATGACTGGAGAACTTCTGTAACTTAGCCAGAGGTTAGGGGCCTATTACAGCGGTGAGTGTGGCATTCTGTGGCCTACAACAGGAAGACTAGATGAACCCTTCTGACCTTAAAGTCTGTGGAGTCCCTCTCCTTGCCTGCCTATTGATCTTACATGAGAATGTAGTACATTATAGCTATTTATGCCATTTCCAAAGACAGGGCTTCAGGTCAGTCAATATAGGTTTGTGATTCTCAGAGAGGGTGATTGATTGTGTGGGGAGGAGCTGTGTCTTTGTTCTAGGAAGGTACAAGTACAGTGCTTTCTTGCTTGCTAGCAAGAGGTTTGTCTCAAGCTGAGAGAGGCATTTAGAGTGTGTGGGTGTTTAGGCGCGAAGTCAAGGTATTAGACTTCTCAAATAGAATTTAAGGGACTAAACAAATAACTTCCACTAAAAATCACTTGAAAACAGTAATGTGCACCCACTCACAGAGAAATCAGTCTTACCCAGTGTTAAAACCCACAGGAAGCTATGGGTAGCCAATGAATCTGGAAGTCTAGTCACTGCTGTGGTTTTGCTCAGTTTACTGCATTGATTGGAGGCTGAATGGCTACTTGCCAAGTGGCATGGTGTACCTACAGCTCTGCTGCAGTCAGCCCCAGGGCCAGTACTACATCATGTAGCCAGGCTTGGTGTACTAAAGGGTGAACAAGAGACAGAAATATTTGGAAGACGCAGGGCAGGAAGCCAGTGTTGTGAGGAGAGAGGGAGCCAATGGAACGGAATAGAAGAGCATGGCCGTTCCTTGTGCACCAACGCTCAGCTAAGGGGTAGGGACATAGAGGTACTACCATCAAAAACAGCTATATGTGGTACAGCAGTACACATGTAAGAGAGGTCCTAGAAGCTAAATGTAAGAGAGGTCCTGGAAGCTAAATGTAAGAGAGGTCCTGGAAGCTGAACAGACAAGGGAAAAAACTGAAGTAAGAGCCTGGGCACTAGGTGAACTAGGTCTTGGGCAGGTTAGTCCCCAGTCATCCTGCCCCTTCCTCTGGGGCCCTGCCCCTCTCACTAGGGATGTGAAAGTGTAACAGTGACCGTGGTTAACCGATGAGCCTGGTTAATGTTACACACTGACTCCTGACATGAACTGGCTCTCAGGGAGCTGCCCACTGCTGCTTCTATATCATCAGTATACTGTCTGATATAGAGGCAGCAGCATGACAGGGCAGGTGGGAGCCAGTATGCACAAGGAGTCAGCTTAGAAGCCGTCTCCCCGTGTGCACCGGCTTATATGTAATCACCAACATTCTCAGCTATTACATGATTACTTAAGTACATTTTAACATCCCTACCTCCCATCCTCCTTCCCCTGCTAGAGCCTAGAGGGCCCCTATCCCAGCCCTGGACTACCCAAGCACCTCATAGCAGTGGGGCCTCCAGTGCGACGGGCAGGTGAACAGCATGGCGCCGCAGCCCTGGAGTGCCAGGTGGGCACGCAGCCCAAGCACTAGCTCCAGCCATCCAGAATCCTGGCTGCAGGCCGGTCCCTAGTAGCCCCAGCACAGGGCAGGGGCACGGAAGCCATCCCAAAAGGAGGGGCCCTGCCTAAAGTGGAGGTAAAAACAACCCTCGGCCTCCCCACCCAGGGCAGGACCCAGGCTCCGCACAGCTCTTCTTGACACAGCTCTGGCTGTGCGAGGAGCTCAGAGTCACAACCCAGCTCAGATAAGAGCTGGGAGGGCAAGCTGCAGCTCCACAGCCCCATCCGGAACTGGGACAGAGGGAGTCAGTGTGGAGTGGCAGATCTTCCTCCTGGACTCTGGGCAGGTGGATGGTCCACCATGGCTCCCTACGGCTCCCCAAAGGGGTGCAATGTTGGCCTGGCTATGGGTGGGGCCCTTAGGGGAAGAGAAGGGGAAGAGGGAGGGTTCCGCCCCATCGGAAAGTGGATGGGGCCTTCCCTGTGAGGCAGTTGTGCAATAATTTGCCCTTCCCCCTCCACGTGAGGTCTCATCCAGATCTCTGATTGGTTTAAGACCTGAAGTATGCAGTTTAACAGCCTTTCCATGATATTTTATCAACTATATAACGCTGGATATTTTTGATAGCTGGATGTTCTTGATAGCCCTATAAATATCCAATCCCTTTGTAAATCTTGATACGTTCTTGGCCAATGCCCTGCTCAATGTAGGACCAACCCCAACTAAATCATCCCAGCCAGGGTTTTGTCAAGTCAGGGCTTAAAAACCTCTAGGGATGGAGATTCTACCCCCTCCCTAGATACCCTAGATACCCCCCATTCCTGTGCTTTATCACCTTCCTAGTAAAACAGTATTTTCTAATATCCAACCTAGGCCTCCCCCACTTGAGATCATTGCTCCTCATTCTGTCCCGTCAGAGTGTGCGGAATGCGTGTGTCTGCAGGAGTGAACGGTTTGTTTTCTACTTTGAAACATGCAGTTCTGTGTTGTTTACTAATGATTTGGCGTAAAAAGTTTGTTAGAACCAAGGACCTGAAGCACAAATGCAATTCACCTAGCGATGTGTACGTCATAATGTGAACTGAAGTAGTGCCTCATGAGTCAGTGTAGAAATGGTGCTTTGAGACTCCATTTCTTCATGTTCAAAAAGCTCCAAGCACTCTTTAAAATTAGCTTTGAACCACATTTAGTCACAGTTTGGCAATGAGAAAAAAATTGAGTGTAAAATGAAAGCATTTAAATTAATCCCCTGGCGCTGGAGCTATATATGGAATGTATTCTGTCCATCGATGTACACACGCACACACCAAAATGTCAAAACAACCGTAGTTGTAGCTGTGTTCATCCCAGAATATGAGAGACCAGGAGGGTGAGGTAATGTCTCTTCTTGAACTAGCTTCTGTTGATGGAAAGGATAAGCTTTTAAGCTTCACAGATCACTTCTTCAGCTTGCACGTGGCTGGCATTTATCGTGCACAGCAACCCAATCTCCAAGTCTTCTAGTACAGACAGAATCACCTAGCCCTCTGTAATGCCCCAGTCCCCTCTTTTACGCTCCAGGTATGCTTATTTTGACACCTTCTTTAGGAGATACTAGAAGAACCTCTGTTCCCGATTGGCAGCTGATTGAGTATACTGGTATATCAATATTATTCACCTTTTCATTAGATGTTGGAATAGAGGAGCAACTTGCATAAAACAGTGATTTGCCTTCCACAGAATGCTGAATATTCTCTCAAGCTATCACCATATCCTAATTTGCCAACTAGTACCCAACAAATAAACATTATTGACTTGATGTTCTCCTTCTACATCATGGGCATTGCTAGGCAATATGTAGTTCTGTATGTGTAGCCAAATATTAGTAATCTGAGATGAAAAATCCCTGTATTAACCCCTTCACTCAAAGCCATGCTTGCTACAATTAAAAGGAATAAATTTGGTGTTTATTGTATGCTACATTTAATCAATGTCTTGCCAGCAACTATCTAGTTAATACATTTTGAAACATATAATTAACTACATCTTTTGCCTTGCTACCCTCTCCCCTTTCTGGCTTCATTCCATTCCCCTCCTCCCCAGACAATCATGGTGTATCTTTGCCTGTGTCATTTTAGTGTCTGTTGCTTTGTCCTTTCATTCTTTCCCTTTTTTGTGGCTCTGTCCCCCCTCCCCTGTATTTCCTGAATCTTTTTTCTTCTCTAATTTCTCCCTAAAATTAATCTTTCTTTTTTAATATAACCAATTAGCCCCTCCTGCTGTCTCCTTTCCCTCTCTGAAACTAAGCTATCCATCTGTAAACTTAGGAAGACAGCCATACATCAGTTTACCTTTAGAAGGCTCCTTGCAAATATAAGGACCAGAAATTTTAAAGAATGAAACGATACTCTCTGCACATTTGGGAACCACCATGAGTCCTCTAGTCTGATTTCCTAACTAGTACAGGCCCTAGACTTTCACTGAATTAATTCCTGTTTGAAGTAGAGCAGCGGATCTCAGCCAGGGGGCAAGGTGCCATGGAGGACTATGAGTGTGTTTCAGGGGGTCTGCCAGGCATGGTGGGCATCAGACTCACTTGGGCCCAGGACCCTGGGGTGAAGCCGAAGCCTGAGCGACCTAGCTTTGTGGTGCCCTCCTGTGGCATGGGGCCCCAGGCAGTTGCCCTGCTTACTACCCCCCTAACGTTGTCCCTGGCTTTTATATGCAGAAAACAGTGGTGGCACAGCTGGGCCATGGAGTTTTTATAACGTCGGGGGGGGGGGGGGGGGGGCTCCGAAAGATGGAAGCTGAGAACCTCTAAACTGGAGCATCTCTTTTAGAAAAATATCTGGTCGTGACTGAAAAATTACCAAAAAAACTTTGGTAAATTGTGGCACCGTTTTAGGGTACTTGCATCTCTCTTTCTTTCTCCTCTGTCAGTCCTCTTGGGCACCCACTTAAGTTTCTGCCTCCCAGTTCCCACTGGAGAGCCACATCTCACTTTCTCCTGACTGAGGGTTCTTTAAGGCTGTATGGTTCCCTGCCTATGCTGTGGTATTCTCAATAGGCCAGACTACCTCAAAGTGAGAGCAGGGATGGCCAAGCTGTGGCACTGGCGCTCCATGCGGCTCTTCAGAAGTTATGCAGCTCCTTGCATAAGTGTTGACTCTGGGGCTGGAGCTACAGTCACCAACTTTCCAATATGCCAGGGGGTGCTCACTGCTCAACCCCCCATCTCTGCCACAAGCTCTGCCCCCACTCCACCTCTTTCCCCCAAGGCCTCCACCTTTTTTTTGCCCCCTTCCCCAAACCTGCCATGCCCTCAGTCCTCCCCATGAGCCCTCTGCATGCCACACAACAGCTGACTGTGCCGAGCAGGAGGTGCAGGGTGTGGAATGGGAGGTGCAGATCAATGGGGCTGCCAGTGGGTGAGAGCAGTGCTTCTCAAACTTCTTGGCCCACAGTGTACCCCACCCAGTGCAAACCTTTCCATGGACCACCAGCCAATCACTCATGACAACAAATGCCTTTGCTTACCTCTATATACCTTAAAAATAAATTATTCATATTAGGCTACTGGAGCTATAACATATGGGGGGGGGCATATATAACTTGTAAGAAAGGAAATATTGTTAATCAAAATCAAAATAATTAAACAGATTAAGTGCTATAACTTCATCATGTTAGGTTACCAAACTTCATTTTAAATAAAGTAAAATAAGATTTTATGTCCAAAATAAAAGGTTTCAACGTTATATTTATTTAGCTGGAGTAGGAAACCTTTCTGGGGTTGGGGATCACTGATTGACAAAAAAATCAGTTGGGGGCCACACAAGTGAGAGGCAACCCCCCAAAAAACGAAACAACCCCCCCCTAACCTGATATGGCCCCCAACCAAGACACCTCACTCCCCTGGCACTCCAGCTCCACTGGGACTTGGGGGCAGGGAGGACCAAGGTTCAGGGCTTCCCATTGGAAAGATGAACTCTTTTGGGGTCTCCAGGATAGTAGATTTTGTGAGCTCCCCTAGGTTCTGGGGTGAAACCAAAAATGAGGGGTTCAGTGTGCAGGTTGAGGCTGCCAGGGAGTGATATAGGGATGGAGGTATAGGAGGGGGTAAGAATGAGGGGGTTGGATGTGGAAGTCTTGCTTGGAGTTTGGGTGCAGGAGGGGTGAGGTCTGGCTGAGAGGGAGGGTGCAGGAGCAGGCTGGGGTTGGGTGTCCAACCAGGAGGGAGGGTGCAGGAGCAGGCTGAGGGTGGGAAGTCTGGAAGGGAGGGAAGGTGCAAGAGTGGGATGGAGGTAGGGTGTCTGGTCAGGTGGGAGGGTGTGGGAGCAGGCTGGGGCCTTAGGGTCTCATCGGGATGGGGGCATTTACCTGGCTTCATGTCCCTTGGTGCTCCCATTGGCCATGAATTTCTGCTGCTCCCACTGGCTGTGACTCTGGGCAATGAGAGCAGCAGGGAAAGCTTCCAGGCAGCGCCTTCATTCATTGCCATTCCCCCAGCTGGGGGGAGGGGGAGCAGCAGGGCACGGAGCTGCTTGCTTCCGCCGCGAGCCGGATATTGCAGCAGGGCTCGGGGCTTTCTCCCTTCTACCTTCTATCCCTACCAGTGCAGGCCCTTCAACCTTGCAGGGGTGGGACTGTAGGGCTGGAGCACCAGGAAAGACTCCCCACTGCAGGGAGAAGTGGGGGGCTGAACACTAGTGGTCCATTGACCGCAGTTTCAGGGCCACTGTCCTAAGGCTTATTGGATGGCCCATTATCTTGAATATGCCCTTCTCAACCAACTGTCGACTCTAGGCTGAAGCATTTTGTCTAGTGGGTGTCAGGTAGGTGTATTTACATTTATACACCGGTACATAGTCAATATTCATAACTAGATGCAAAAATGATACAGGCAGAAAAATAAGAAATAATATTCAGCAAATCATAACTTTTCCAATGATACTTTATCTCTTGTACATAATGCATCATAATTCTGCCATATCATATATATAATAATATTACTATGACAATATGAGTTGTAGTGTCACAGTAACACTTAACTCAAGCTAGAAATTTTTGTATGTGGATAAATAACTGTGCTTTCACGACACATTCTTAAGCAATTACAGGTTGTATTTGTTTTGATACTGATGCTTTTGACTTTCTACCTTAAAAGACTGTGTCATGAATTCATGGGGCTTGTTTGAAATAAATGTGCACGAATCAGACATCACTTAATAAATGTCAAATATTAATAAATTGGCATTTTACAGATGTGTGACTGTGATACCTTTACAAATCACGTGCTTCTCTCTCTGTGATTTTACAAAGTGATGACTCAATATCTGACCTATCAGTCCTTATTCTCAAAGGAAATCTGCACATTTTCAAAGTCAAGGCCTGGCCGCTTAAATTCACTAACTTTGCTAGACAATAAAAAAAGGTCTTAATAAAAAAACACTAGATTTATGGTTTATTATAACAATTTGCACCTGCTAACCTCCCTTTTTTATTAGGGATGTCAATATGTAGACAACTACACGATAAACCAATAAGCCTAGCCTGTCAACTACATGCATCCTGCCCTTGCTACCTCTGTATCAGAGGCAACAAGGGTGAGGGGCAGGAGCTGGTGCCTTGTGACAGAGAGGCAGCAGCATGGAGGGCGCAGGGGGCAGGTAGGAGCCGATATGTGTGAGGGGCCAGCTTTTAAGCCATGCTCCGCGGACCTGCCTGCCCTCCCTTGCTGTCTCCCATAGAGGAAGTTGGGGCCAGGCAGGAGCTGGTTCTCGGGGGTGATGTCTTAAAAGCCAGCTCACCCCAGCACTGACTCCACAGTGCTGCCTCCCCTCCACCCCCCCGCTCTGCTGCCTCTATTAGAGGCAGCAGCACAGGGCGGGGGCAGGGGAGGCTGCTCGGTGGCAGCAGCCTCTCTCAATGGGGAGCTCGGGAGCCTCACAGATGGGGGCTGCTGCTACCTCTGATGGGATCACCTGTGCAAGGCAGCAGATGGGAGCCAGCCTGTGCGGGGAGCTGATTTTTAAACCGGCTCCCCTCGCAGACCAGCTCCCGCCTGCCACCCAGCACTGCTGCCTCCGATAAAGAGGCAGGGGCTCCCAGAGTGCAGGGCCGGAAGCACAGTGGCTGCCAACCCTGCCCCCGGGAATTATTGAATAGTCGTGTAACTGCTAAAATTTGATGCGGTTACACGACTATTCAATGTCACACTAACATCCCTCGTTTTTATACTATAACTATAGGTGTTAATGGGCCACTTCCTCTGGAATGGTCCTGGGAATATGTGCTAACTGCTTACACTAAGCTATCTGGCCAATGTTGTATTTGGCTGGGACACTGAAACCATGTCTAAGCTACCACAGTCCATTGATCTAAGTTACACAACTTCATCTACATGAATAATGTAGCTGATGTTGATGTACTTGGGTCTACTTACTGCAGTGTCTTCACAGAGGTAAATTGACAGCTGATGCTCTCCCATTGATTCCGCCTACTCTTCTCATTTTGGTGGAGTACTGGAGTCAACAGGAGAGCACTTAGGTATAGTAAACATGATAAATCGATTGCCCACTGCATCGACTGCTACCCATCAATCCAGCTTGTAATGAAGACTTGCCCAGAGTACCTTTCCCATACCTGAGGAAGTGCTCTGTGTACCTTGGAAGCTCGTCTCTCTCGCCAACAGAAGTCGTTCCAATAAAAGATATTACCTCACTCACCTTGTCTCTGTGATTTCCAAGCAGTTTGATGCTTTATCCTTCTCCTCTTCCATTCTTCAATTTTTTCCCTTTTTTATGTAAAAAATATATTCAAATTAAAGTACAAAACGCGGTGGAAATCAGACTTGCATTTACTATATTAATGTTATTTAGTGAAACAGGCTGGTAGCCATGTAAGACAATGGCAGAAATAATGCTACTTTGGTAAATACATGTTAAAGAAGAGTTGACAACTTCTGTTTCACACCCAATCCTTTGCTGTTATAGTTTGGTGAGTGACATCAAGTGGAAAATACTTTTCTACTACAGATTGCACCTCCCTAAATCATGACTCTCTGGTCCGGCAACATCTATAGTTTGGAAGGAAATCTAGGTTAGATATTAGGAAAAACGATTTTAATAGGAGGGTGAGGAAGCACTGGAATGGGTAAAATTGGGTGGTGGTGCCCCTAGTGCAGCCCTAGGGACCCCAAATCCAACACTGCCCCCTGGAGGTGCAAGGTTTGGGGAGGCTTAGCCTTGCCCAGCCTCCATTAAATTGCCTATAGATTTAACTACCACCACCTTGCTGGGATGGATGAGGAAGTTTACCTGTCCTTTGGTGTGTTTGGCAGCAGGCAGAGATTTTCATCGAGATCTCTCACCAATAGAAGTTGGTCCAATTAAAGAGATTACTTCATTCAGCTAATATCCTGGGACCAACATGGCTACAACACCACTAAAAGTGGTACAGGTCAGTTAGTCATCCATCTTCCATTATGATTAGTGGAAGGTGTGTGGCTAAATCCCCTCTACCCTGTAAATCTCAGCTCTGTAGATTCTGCAGCGCACTGTATAACAGACACTTTTTTTTTCCATATTAACTCTTAGAGGGACAGAAAAAATCCTAAATAGGCAGAATTTTCCATCTCTGGGGATTGCTGTTTCTCCTACCTAAATAATATTTCACAGACAGGCAGATGTTGGATTATCACCCAATGAAAAACCAGATGTATTCCTCTGAGGCTGTATTTCTATCTCAGTACAGAGCTACGCAGTGACTTCAGAGGTAGGACTTCATCTTGGGGCAGGACAAGGAATTTTGGGGGCTGATTGCGGACCACATATGGCTTGCATTTAAAATAGCAATTGTTGCATGAGCATATAGTAGCACAGTATAACTTTAAAATTGCCTAGTTCATTAAAGGACTTGCACCAGAACAAAAGTACCCTTGTACCTATATACATACATTGACTGGAGTTGAAGTGTGTAGTAGAAAACTGTTGCCCTGCAAGTTGAAACAAAACAAAACAGGAAATGTATCAACAGCAGGATACATAGCCAGAGGTGGGGCTATTGTGATAATTGCGGCTTAGTGAGCCTCATTGCAGGAAAGCAGATGAAACAACAGCTTAGAGCAGGCATGTCCAAAGTCCGGCCCCCGGGCCAATTGCGGCCCGTGTTCCAGTTTAATACGGCCCCCCAGGTAATTTGGCAATATCTATCTTTTATGGCCCCCAACGAATCCATATGTATTGAGATGAATACATTGTAAAATCTCAGTTAATGTCAGTTGGTCTAAATCAGTTATAAATATATTTAGACACAACATGTATACTTGGTGTTATGTTCCTGTTCATATTTTTTGAACTTAAAAGTTGACAGACAACCTTTATTACCAATAATATGTAATGTACTTTACAATGTTCCTGACATATATTTCAGCTTCCTGGATTTTTTTTTCATCTGGCCTTCAGATATGAAAGGCAGAGTGATTTAACACCTGTTTAGATTTGTCATCCATGTGACGAAATGAAAAGTGTTCTGTTTGCAATAAACTTTGCATAAAATAGTTAATTTGCATTTAATTTTAATGGTTCAAAGAATGTCAGGCAAAATGGTCGGCCCTCACGCATGTTCACTTCATCAAATCTGGCCCTCTTTGAAAAAAGTTTGGACACCCCTGGCTTAGAGTCTCTGGGCTCTCATATGCCATCAAAATGAATAAAACAGGAGGTATCTCTGCACATGGGTGGCAACTTTTTCAAACCTGGGAGCAATGATTTACCCTATGAAGCAAAAAGACCAACCAGGTATTTGTATTATACTCTCTGGTGTGTCTGTTTGCCTGAAAGGTACTACGGTTTCTGATACGGTCTCTCTCCGGGGCTCCCTGGTTTTATCTCAGAGCTGTCTGCCCTCCTCGGTGACTGGCACTGCTCAAGTCGCTAGAATACCAGTCAGCCTGGATAAATAAAGAACTTACCTGACGTACTGAGAGGGGCAGCCTGGTCCAATAGTTAGGGACTCAAAAGGGTTCTGTTCCTGGCACTGCACCCTCTGTCCCGTTTTCCCTCCCTCCCCGTCTGTCTTATTTATATTGTAGGAGTCTGCACAAAAATTGCCTCTCACTGTGTGGGAGGAAGGTACCTAGCACACTGGCCCGTTATCTCTGCGGGGACCTGCAATATAATAACGAATTCGATCTAGGGATGTAAAATCCCAGTTAATCAATTAACTAGTTAAATGAGGGCAGGCGGGGGGCCTGCGCCAGCCAGTCCAGAGTGGCTCTCTCACTGCGGCCATGGCCTGCTCCAGCAAGGCCAGGCCCGCCACGACAGGGGGTTGCTCTGGCTGTTTGGGAGAGCCCCTGCCCGGGGCGGGCCCCCAGTGCCAGAGCAGCCTCCTGCCCACAGCGGGCGGGGGCTGCTCCAGCCAACTGGAGATCCATAACCAGTTAGCATCACCCTTCCCTCACCAGTTAACCATTCACATCCCTAATAGATACACATCAGAACGCGACGTTAAAAGAACATTAAGGTTGCTAAATCAAGCACTCAAAATGTGGGAAATGCCAGCATTCAGGATGCCTTTGCAACCATCATTTGGCCCTGGCACAGGATGAGACCGCCTTTTGGGACCCATACTGTTCAATATCTTCATCAATGATGTAGATACTGGGATAGAGAGTACGCTTATTAAGTTTGCAGATGATACCAAACTGGGTGGGGTTGCAACTTCTTTGGAGGATAGGGACCTAATTCAAAATGACCGTAGCAAGTTAGAGAAATGGTCAGAGGTAAACAGGATGAAGTTTAATAAAAGGAAATGCAAAGTGCTCCACTTAGGAAGGAACAATCAGTTCCATACATACAAGATGGGAAGCGACTGTCTAGGAAGGAGCATGGCGGAAAGGGATCTAGGGGTCATAGTGGACCACAAGTTGAATATGAGTCAACAGTGTGATGCTGTTGCAAAAAAAGCAAATATGATTCTAGGTTGTATCAACAGGTGTGTTGTAAGCAAAACTCGTGAAGTCATTCTGCCGCTCTACTCTGCACTAGTTAGGCCTCAGCTGGAGTACTGTGTCCAGTTCTGGGTGCCACATTTCAAGAAAGATGTGGAGAAACTGGAAAGGGTACAGAGAAGAGCGACAAGAATGATTAAAGGTCTAGAGAACATGACCTATGAAGCCAGGCTTCATGAACTGGGCTTGTTTAGTTTGGAAAAAAGAAGATTAAGGGGGGACATGATAGCGGTTTTCAAATATCTAAAAGGGTGTCACAAGGAGGAAGGAGAAAATTTGTTCCTCTTGGTTTCTGAGGACAGGACAAGGAGTAATGGGCTTAAAGTGCAGCAGGGGAGGTTTAGATTGGATGTTAGGAAAAAATTCCTAACTGTCAGGGTGGTCAAATATTGGAATAAATTGCCAAGGGAGATGGTGGAATCTCCCTCTCTGGACATATTTAAGAACAGGTTAGATAGACATCTGTCAGGGATGGTGTAGACGGAGCTTGGTCCTGCCTTGAGGGTGGAGGGCTGGACTCGGTGACCTCTCGAGGTCCCTTCCAGTCCTATGATTCTATGATTAAGAGTGAGCAGGGCCAGAGGCTGGTCAGCTGACCCCCAGCTGAACTATAAGATAAGGCAGCTGGGCACAAGGGAAGGAGGAAGGGAAGGGGGCAGAAGGGAGAACATGGGGTTTTCCCTGCCTGCTCACTGGGCATATTCCCTTGTATTTTGCACTGGTGAGGCCCCGTGGAGTACTGCATCCAGTTCTGGGCCACTCACTACAGAAAAGATGTAGACAAATTGGAGAGAGTCCAGCAGCAAAAATTAGTAGGGGCCTGAGGCACATGACTTATGAGGAGCAGCTGAGGGAACTGGGCTTATTTAGTCTCCAGAAGAGAAGAGCGGGGGGCAGAAGTATTTGATAGCAGCCTTCAACTCCCTGAAGGGTTCCAAAGGGTATGCAGTCAGGCTATTCTCAGTGGTGGCAGATGATGGAATGGTCTTGAGTTACAGTGGGGGAGGTCTAGGTTGGACATTAGGAAAAACTATTTCACTAGGAGGGTGGTGAAGCACTGGAATGGGTGACCTAGGGGAGTGGTGGAATCTCCATCCCTAGAGGTTTTTAAGTCCCGGCTGATTTAGCTGGGATGATTTAGTTGGGGTTGGTCCTGCATTGAGAAGGGGATTGGACTTGATGATCTCCTGAGGTCTCTTCCAACCCTATGATTCTGTTTCTGGACAAGAGAGCCCCGGGGCAGGAAGGCCAGCAGCTAGGAGCCCAGCAGGACTGGGAGCCCCGAGGGCTAGTAATATTGGGGCTGGAGCTGCGACAGTCCGACCAAGGCCATGGGAGCCTGATCAGCAACGGGACCGGTGCAGCCCGGCAGAGGCAGCCCAACAAGGACCACTACAGCCTGCCAGGGGCTGCGTGCCGCCTGGTAGTGAGGCTGCAGTTCTCTTGGGTGGTGTGAGTCCACGGCAACCTAGTAGGGACAGCCTGGCCAAGGCTGCAGCAGCCCTGAATCAGAGCTGGGGCCTTGGTAGCAGGGCCACGGCAGCCCAGCCAGCAGTGGAGCCAGAATGGGGCAGCCCTGAGTGGAACAGGGATGTCTAACCTGTAGTTCTGTGTGTATCTAGATATTTGTTTGTTCACATTTATTTTTATTAGAGTACAATGTAATATGTTTTTGGAGACAACATATCATGGCTTTCATGTAACTGTTATACAATGTCTGCATTGTACTTGGATACTTTTCATCCCTCTAACATTTGATTATCACCGTTTAGCTGCCTAGTCTCACTAGGCCTGAAAAACAAGTATTGTTAAATGATCTAGATTATGCATTTTAAGGTAATGTATAGTAAACTTCTGAATGTTAGCTCACACTACCCTGAATTACATAGCATAAATCCCTTAATTGTACCCTTGGTCTTCTAAAATAATTCCACCACTCCTATTTTATTAAATATTATTTTATGTGCTTTTTTTCAAAAAGCACATTTTAACAACACAAAAAAAACCCAAACTGAGCACTCTTACATTTTTATTCAGCAGGACCATGTAGGCAAGTTGGCAAGATCCCTTTGAATTGTCTGCAATTCATTAAAATTCTTTTATCAACAGAAATATGATCGTCTGTGATATTTTTAGATTATCCAGAGATTTTTCTGTGAAATTCTCGTCTCCTTAGAATCTTTCTGGTGTTTCCTAAAATGCAGTCACACTGTTATCCTTCTTCACATCAAAACAACCTATATTTCTTATCTTTAATTTGGCTAAACAAGTATGTTTATGTCTATTTTGGTTTTAGTTTTCACAAAATGGTCAGCAGGTTCAGCCATGCTATTCTCTACTGTTGACGTTTACAAGCAGCTAAACTCCCTTGATTGATAAGGCCACGTGCTTTATAAATGCATCATAGATCAAGCGGTAAGACACGGATGTAGTACATGAATGAGAGTAATCTTGCAGATGGCGGAAGGCTGGAAGTGAGATAAAAATTACAGTATTAATTTTTTCTTAATTCTGAAGGATGACAGAACTTCATTATCCAATGTGCTTAAAATTGAGCAACCTAATGAAATTTCACACCTTCTAAACTTAATCATGGATTACTAATGTGGGGTTTGAATCTGATAAAAAGAATGCCTCAGATTTTGGTAGTACTTGCATGAAGTAATACAGAACTGCAGAGCTGTTGTCCTTTACAACCCATGTGAATTGCCTGACCTATATTTTTGTTTTTGTTCTAACTGTGCAGTGCCCTTGAACATCCACTTCCTCTTAGGCATCAGCAAATATTCAGTAACCACATTTTCTTACTGGCAGATGGCTCTAAAGAAGGTTTCTCATTGTATGGTCATAATTCAATGTAGATTACAGTTCAAAAAACATTTTTTTGTTTCCTTTTTGCTGCAGTTTAAGAGGACAGCTAAGAGAGTTGGAAAATGAAGAAATGTTTTAGTCCATGTAGAAAAGGCTTGCATTAAGAGCATGTAGGTGCTTAGACAATGTGGGGGAATGAAGGGCTCACGGGTCCTATTCATACCTCTGCCTGTGTTTTGTGAATGATCTTGTACAGTTCTCTTAACCCTTCTGTGCCTCAACTCTATCCATCTGTGTAACACCTCCCTCGCTGGCACATTCTGAACCTTCATATTGGTGAACCTCTTTGTAATCTTAAAATGAAAAGGGGTCTAGAAGTGCAAAGCACAGTATTCACATGATTTATTGTATTTCTGGATGAGTGGGAGATTGTAGCTATTGTTGCTAACCTTTTATGCTGATAGAGACAAGTATTTAAATTCACAAGAAGAAATGGGTTGTTAAAAGAAAAATGAAATGCCTGGATTGTAGAGTAGATCACATTTCTTTTTCCTTGGAGTCAGTGAGGGTAAAGTTGGTGGCCCAGTTTTTCAGAGCTATGCACACGAAAGCTCATATGCAACTGCATGCCTGATTTGGATGTCAAGTGACTACAGTTGCACAAGCAGATCAATGAGTTGCACGTGTAAATGGCTAATTATGGGCATTTGTGTGTACAGTTGCCCAATTTTTACAGGCAAACATGTTGTATACATACAACAGGCACCCTTATGCCCACCCCACATTCTAAAAATCAAGCTCCGTACTTGTGATGGTGGGTCCACTTGATGACACCATCACAGGACTTTCTGAAAGTTTGGGATGGTCTCTTTTCTCTTAAAGGACAGTAATATACTTTTTAACGAATTAATAACTTTTTATTACATCTAAGTCCATCCAATGTATTTCTTGAAGGATCTCAGTTTGTAAAGTTGAGGTTCCACAGATATTCTTTCTCCCTAGAAAACTGGACTAATGATTTTGTTGTCTTGTGTTCTTTGGCTTGAGAGCTCATAGGTTGCTCCTGAGTTAAATTTCATCAGCAGAGTTGGCAGTTACTGATGAGGATTTCCATGCTCTGCTCCTTTGGCGTCAATCTCTTCTGTTCTCTTGCATCCTAGTATAGGAGGCTGTTGCAGTAGCTTGCATTTAAAAAAAAATCTTATTCAATAGTGGAAGCTGAACATAAATTAAAAAGCATTAAAGGGCTTTAAATGCTTTCAGAGCTTTAGGATTCTCTTTCAGGGAAAGTCAGTATTGACGACTGTTAGAGACCAAAACTGACATCCTTGGTTTCTGGCAAACTGAGAATCTGGCTATCCATAGCACTTCAAAAACTGTTTAGTGACGTATCCGGGCGCTCAGAGAAATAGCCCTTATTAGGAAAGCTATCTCTGCCTCTTACAGAACTCTGCCTCTTGATTTCTAAGCCACTATGGATGCCTCCTTGTGTCTTCATGTCATCTTCAGAGTTAAATAAAAAAGAATACTTCCGCAAACTGGACAGCACCTTCAGTTCATCTCATCAAGGAAATTGAATCCTCATCACATGTGGATTGCCTAGAAGTTTCAATGTTCTTTAGGGTCAAAAGCTAGTCATATTTTATAAAATCATTTGAAATAAGGATATTGTAATTCCTTCTTGAGGAAGAATAGTTCCAGGGGTTTCTGGTGTTACACTGAGGGAAACAGAACTAATAGAATCTTGTTTGCGGGGGAGGGAGGGAGGGTAAGGCAATATGCTGTGTTTATTGTGAACGCGGAATTCATTTGCTGTCCTTAGCTAAAGTTATCCACCACACATACACACACACTCACACACAGTTCTACAGAAGGGATAGAATTACCAGCCTCAGTTGCTCATGCCAGTCCACTCGCCAGATAGTCTAGACACGAGGAGGGGAGCTAGGTTGTGTCAGTACGCACCAATGCTCTTGGAAGATCATAGAACTTAAAGACCCAACCCTCTGGTTTTGCATCCATCTTTGTATCTGGTCTGGTAGTCCATAGATCCGGTCCTGTCCCACTGCCCCAGGGCACGAGTCATCAGTTAACAGCGGATATGACTTGGAGCTTTTCCTTGATGGGGTTTTTGTTTCTCTCTCTCTTCGGTGGGTTCTTTTGCAGGACTTGCGCACATTGTTCTTCGTCAAGATGGTGCTGGCAGCTGATCACCCAGATGGTCTGGCATGAAGGGGACTTATCCCCATCCACACACACAGATCAACACTTTTAAATGAGATTACACACACACCTACCTTTAAACAGAGTTATGTCAATACAAAGTTTAAAATGGGGTTTCAGTTACAATATAAAGTCACTGTGGTTACAGTGTACAGTATTAACAGGTTAACATGGGGTTTGAGTTACAACAGATTCTTCAAAGTAAATTCTTAAGTTACTAACAAATTTACCCAAAAGTGGTTAACACTTTGTTATTTATAAAATCCCATTAATAAAAACTGGCCCTCAATTCATGAGGGTACATAACATCACATTGGTAGACAATTTCATTAATAATAAAAGGTGCTTTCGTTTCAGCAATTTCTTTGCAGGTGTACAGAGTCACATTGGTGGATATCATTCATTAAAAGGGTGATTTCATTCTTCAGCCCTACTCTGGTGCAAAGTCAGCCAGAGAAGAGCTGCCTTTAAATATCACGCTTTTGAACTTTTACTCCTATAGCAAGTTCCTATGTGAAAGTGTCCTTGTGTAAGGGTCTTACTGAGCTTTTCACACTGCCAGAAATAATGTATGGATGCTTCTTGTTCAGCAGAGGTGAAGGTATAATGGGACTTTAAAGTTTGCATTACATTTTGAAGGGCTTATCTAAATACAAAGAACTGTCGTGCATACGGTAAAATCTAAATATCTTCAACCCTCTCTAGACTCTCTCGTATCTTGGAACCAACAAGGCTACCACAATGCTGCAAACAAGAACAGCCATCGCTATTATATTTTACACTGACTGTAGGACATCTTGCCTTGTGACTTGCTAGCTGTGGCCTAATTTTTCAGAAGTACTGAGCATCAGTGGATTCCATTAACATCAGTAGTATTTCCAGTTGCTGAGCGTATCTGAAAACATAGGCCTCATAGAATCCTAGAACTGGAAGTGACCTTGAGAAGTCATCAAGTCCAGTCCCCTACCCTCACAGCAGGACCAAACACCATCTAGATCAGGGGTCTGCAACCTACTGTTCATGTGCCAATTAGCAGCAGCACGTGGGATGGGAGCTCCGCCCTGCCCCTTCTCCCCCACGCAACCACCAGATAGCCCTCCCTCTTCCCCACAGCAGGTTAGGGCATGGTGGGAGGAGACAGCACTGGGGCTGAGGTGCCTCAGTAGCGCCTCAGGATCCAGCCTGACACTCCATGGCCCCGGCAGTGGCGCCTCTGGGGCTGGCCCAGGACTGCATGGCTGTGGCAGCGGCACTTCCAAAGCCAGTCTGGGACCACATGGCCATGGCAGTTGCTGCAAGGGGGCGTAAAGCCAGGTAAGCGACCCGCCTCATACACAGACCACCACACCCTAATTTCCCTCACTCTCCTCCCCCCTGCCAAGACCTCACGCTCCCAGCTTGCTCTGACACCCTCCTTTGTTCCTGCACCCTCCTTCCTGGCCAGACACCCTGCTCCCTGGCCTGGCCGGACACCTACTCTCACCCTGCTCCTGCATCCACCATTGCTCTTGTACCCTCCCTCATGACCTCACACTGCACCCTCCCTTGCTCCTGCTCCCTCCACCTGGCCACACACCCTATTCCTAGCCTGCTTCTGCACCCTATCTCCCACCCAGACTTTGCAACCTCTCCCCCTTCTGCACCCCACCTCCCTCCCAGATCTTGCACCCCCATCCCTATCCCACTCGCTGGCAGCCTTGTTGGCACACTGAAACCCTCATATTGGTCCCTACTCCAGAGCCTAAAGGGGCCCATAAAATCCAGCAACACTGGCACCCTAGAAAAGTAAATCTGGCTTATGGAAAACCCTGAACTTCAGTCCTTCCTGTCCCTTCCCCTCACGCCGGGAGGCTGGAGCATCAGAGGAATGAGGTGTGTCTGTTGGGGACCACATCAGTGAAGGTTGGCGGGGTTTGGAGGAGATGTATTTGCTTCTCACTTATGTGGTCCCCAACTGATTTTTCTGTGGGTCAGTGACCCCTGACCCAAAAAAGATTTCTCACCCCTGCCGTAAATAAAGAAAACATTGAAACCTTTAGTGTTGGACATAATATTTTACTTTATTGAAGTTTGACAAACTAACATGAGAAAGTTAAAACACTTCATCTGTTTAATAATGTAAATTAAACCATTCTCCCCAGCTTCAGCTGGTTCAGAAAATATAGTCACTGTACCCAGCCTGCCCCTGCTCCCTGCCCTCCGCCTGGCACACAGATCCGTGAATAAGTTAAATCTTGGCATGTTACTTCGGAAAGGTTGCCGACCCCTGATCTAGATCATCCCTGATATATGTCTATCAAACCTGCTCTTAAATATTTTCAAAGCAGATGTCCACTTATCAAGGGTGTGGCCAAGTTTCTCGTGGCCCCATAAAGCTTATTTACAGCCACCAGTCCTGGCTCTCAGTGTCCTGTGCTGTTAGTTAGCGCTAGTTTACCCCTAAATGTCTTCTAACAGCCCAGTAAATAGTGGAAGTGTTGGTAATGCTGCTAGAGAATATTGACCTCCCTTGGTTTGGCAAATTCTCTGGTTTGGCACTGGTGAAGTCCTGAGGGTACAAGACTAGAGAGGTTCAATCTCTCCCCTTATGTGTTATAGCATTGCTACAGCGCTGTGGCCCTCTTCTTTAGTGTGGGACTGTTTCCTTTAGATTAACTCATACCATTATTAGCAGAATCTACTCCTTTGCCAGCTCTCTCCATCTGTTAATTTGTAGGAATCTCTGTAACCTTCATTCCTTCTGGAAAACTGAAACTTAAATGAGTGAATTTGTTTGCTACAACTTTCCATGTTCAGCAAAACATGCTCTTTTGGCCAAAGGCTCAAGAGAAAATAGGTCACATCAGACATGTTAGATGTCTCTCTCAAGCAATATTAGCAATGCCAGGGACAGGACAGATTTTCTTCTTTGGTCTCCCATTAAAATATACACCTGATTTAGCCACACAGGACTATATTTCTGCTCTTTGGATGAACAGCTATCCTTCTGGGGTTCCTATGCTTTATGAAGCTCTATAACTTTAAATGAAGTCTCAGTGTGAGGCTTGATCTGTCTGTCAAAATTGGTGCAATCTACCACTGCATTGGTGGAGAAGGTGATTTGTGTATTTGTTTATATGGTGCCCAGAGAGTACTTTCTAAAACAAGATTGAGCAAGACAGACCTAAGTGATCTGGTTCATGATAGTAACAAAGAAAGAAATTGTGTGGAATGTGGTAAAGGTTATTTGCGCTTTTTGATATTTCCTCTTTGTCAGTTTTTATGTGGACCTTCTTTATCTGTCACTCTGGCACTCCGAGCGCAGCATGTGGGGGCCCACAAGAGACCTTAAAAATACCTTCTGCTTAAAAACTTCCGAAGTTCACAGATTCCCTGGCCTTAGGAGGTAGCTGCCATCACCAAGTGAAACCCCCTTTCTTCTTGAACCCAGGAAGAAGCACTTGGAACTTCTTCCAGAGGAGTACCCCAAGCTCTTCTAACATGAGAGCTTGAATAAAAAGAGAAAACAAACTGAAATCTCTGATAGCCGATCTCAGTCATAAGCATGCATACACAGACCTCCTGTTACCTTTCAGGACACAAGAGTCAAATCATCGCCTTAAAAAGGTGATTTTATTAACAAAACAAAAGAGATATCCTTGCTAAAGCATACTTAGTTGCTAGGTGTTCTAAAGCAACTAAGAAAAGAACAATTTAAAAACACAGAGAAAATTTCAGCCCTGGGATACAGCTTAAAGTACAGTGTATGGGGAGGGAAAGGGCACATGTACTTAGCATAGAGAAGTTTAACCAAACAACAAATCAAAGAAAATAACCTGATTCTGTCTAAATAGACATTTAATTCCCTATCTACTCACAGATCCATACTTCAAGGTCCAGTACATTCCCATGTCTGGTATGTGTAGGCCTGGTAGTTCTGCCTGGTTCAATTCATCTTGTTCCCCAACTTCTGGCTTAAAACTCACACAAAGAAGAAAAAGCAAGCAGGATTTCTTTCATTTCAAATCTTAACACCTTCCCCCGTTGGCTGTCCTGGCTCTCTGCCAACATTTCCTCACTAGCAACTAGGAGACTAACCAATAAGCAGGAGCTTATCGGTTAACACTATCGACGAGTCGCATCCCCCCAGCTGCTGTGCTGCTTTTTAAAGCACAGGGAAGCCGGCACACAGAGACACTGGGTCAGTCCCTGCACCATGGGTCTTTTAATAAGAGACTTTCCTCTGCTGTAAAATGCAGCACGGCTGCTGGGAGGGGAGAGAGTTGTATGCTTAGTCATGAGAGACCTGGGAGCAGGGACTTGACCCTTCCCTGTGCTGTAAAATGCAGCGTAGCAGCTGGGAAGAAGGGGGCGTGTTATGCTCAGTGATAAGAGACCCATAGAGCAGGTTCTGACCCAGCGTCTCGGCGCACTGGTTTACCTGTGCTATAAAATGCAGAGGGGTAGCTGGGGAGGTTATGCTGTGAACCGGACCGAGCCAGACTGCACGCTGGAACTGCCTACCCTTATCAACTAATCAAGTAGTAAATTAATGGCATTTTCACATCCCTACTCCTCGGTACCTGAGTTTAACCCTTTGGTTTCTGAATTCTGAGATGTCCGGAAAAGGATGGGATGTCTCCTATACATCACAATCCCTCATTTCTCTCACTGCAGATTTTGGTTCCCACTAGAAAAGCAGGTATGTAAGTGGGATTTGAAGAATGGAATGCAAAACAGCATGCTCGGTATTCCGAGGAGGACATCAAGGACAGATTTGGACTGAGCCCCATGCTCCAAGACATACTTCACAATTGTTAATATAGACTTATTCTGTGTCCATGCTATTGTAGCACATGATCTGTGGGAATTTACCTAAGGGACCGAGGCTTGCTTCTTTTTCTTTTGTCCTTTCGTCCTTCCACTGTTGTTGAGGTTCTGTGAGAATTCAAAGGAAGAAAAACAAAATGACTTTGAGAAGCAAGCTGACTACCATCTATGTCTTAATAATAATAGCTGAGATTTCAGTTTATCAAGCAGTTGCGATCAAAGGGAAGCTGTTGCTTAGTTTCTGTTTGACTCAATCTCATCTGAAGAAGTGGGTTTTGCCCACGAAAGCTTATGATATTATCTATATATTTGTTAGTCTCTAAGGTATCACTAGGGTTGCCAGGTGTCCGGTATTGACTCAGACAGTCCGGTATTTTTGCCTCCTGTCTGGTAAAAAAATTCAGAGAATATCGGACACCTAAAATGTCTGGTATTTTCTGTTTTTCCCCCCCTCACCTCCCCGCCAGGAAGCAAAAATACCGGATATCTGGCAACCCTACAACACACTCAGCAACAGGGCTCCCCCTCCTCCCTCCCTTCCCCCCTCTTACCTGGTTCCGCAGGGGCCTGTCTTGTGGCTGGAAAGAAAAACAAAATGGTTGCTGGCAAAAAAGCTTCTTCTTAAAGGGGCCATGATTATTATTTTTTTTATTTTATTTTGCTTAATAACTGCTGTCATGGTCCCTTTTTTTCTCAACAACTTTGGTCTCCCCCTTTTTTTCTCAACAGAATTTTTTTCCTAGTTGTTGTTTTGGGGGGGGGGGGGGAGGAGGTGTTCGGTATTTTTGGTTAAACCGTCTGGCAACTCTAGGTGTCACGGGACTACTAGTTTTTAAAGTGACAGACTAACACGGTACCCCTCTGATGTTTTTAGTAGAATACGGCAGGAGTGACTCTTACTGAACCACAGGATTTAGTAGCCATTTTAAAACTCTCCTAAGTAAGACTTATAGGCATATGGCAGCAGTTAATGTAAACAATATTCCTAATTACTAAAAACGTGTGTATCATGCATGGCCACAGGAAGAGAATTCAGGAAGTGAAACTGCACTGGGAAAAAAGGTTAGGTTGTAAAATAATAGCCAGGATTATCCAAAGAATGAGGTGGTGACAGGGCAAGTATCTTTTAAGAAAGACCTTATGATGATGATGAAAAATAAAATGTTCCTTCCTTCCAAGAAGTGTGTGCCCTCCAGACATACAGCTTTTGGCTGCCTGCAAAATACATAAGTGTAGGGTCATTCTTGGCAAATGTTTTGTACTCAAACCTGCAAACATGTGCATTGAAATGAAAGTGGCCATGCAATTAAACGTAAATAAATGTTTTTTTTTTTTGTAAGGGCTCGATGTTATTTTTTTTGTAAGTGCTCGCTGTGTCAGTCTCTTCAGATTGCTCATAAGTGTAAATGGTACTGAACAAAACAGGCTATATTTTTAAAGCATAGCTCCCAATTTTTTTTAATGGTATATTAGCAAAAGTTTCTTCTGTTTGAATGTTGTAGTTTTACATTTATCAATATAAAATATGTAATCATTGCACAAGTCAATAATATGTCAATATTTTTTTTCTCCAGCACATTAGTTGAATCTTCTGACTTGCAACAGTAAGTTCAGTTGCTACCAGCACAAAATTCTCTATCACTCCCACACTCTAGAGCAGTGGTCTCCAACCTTTTTACACCCAAGATCACTTTTTAAATCTCAGAACAAGCAAAGATCTACCACCCCATCCTTCCCCCAAGACCCCACCCCTTCCTTGAAGCCCTGCCCTCTCTATTCTCCTCCTCTCCATCACTTGCTATCCCCAGCCCTTATACACTCTATGCTGCCACATTTTTTTCCAATTCTTATGTAGGAAGAGGTTTTTCCAACTTTTCAGCACTGCGGGGTGTCCCAGACAGTCCTCTTGGGCATTCGCTCGTTACACAAAGCCATTAGAGTCCTATCAGTTGGAAAGTGTATGAAAGGTCGCAAGATGGAATACAGCTGTCTCCTTCTTACTTATATACTCATAGATTTTAAGGGCAGAAGAGACCACCATGATCATCTAGTCTAACCCCCTGCACAATGTAGGCCACAGAATCTCAGCCACCCACTCCTAGAATAATCCTCTCGCCTGTATCTCAGATATTGAAGCCCTCAAATCATCGTTTAAAGACCCCAAGATGCAGAGAATCCTCTAGCAAGTGAGCCGTGCCCCATGCTACAGAGGAAGGCGAAAAACCTCCAGGGCCTCTGCCAATCTACCCTGGAGGAAAATTCCTTCCCGACCCCAAATATGGCGATCAGCTAAACCCTGAGCATGTGGGCAAGACTCACCAGCCAGACACCCAGAAAAAAGTTCCCTATAGTAACTCCTATCATCCCACCATTGGCCTATTTACCACTGATAGTGAAAGGTCAATTAGTTGCCAAAATCATGTTATCCCATCAAACCATCCCCTTCATAAACCCATCTAGCTTCATCTTGAAGCCGGATAGGTCTTTTGCCCCCACTACTTCCCTTCTCAGTCTGTAGTAAATGCCTTTTGTTTTGAGGCTTCACAGAACTACCATTCCATTTGAAAACTCAATTAATCTCCGGCACCCAATGATAAAACGAACCAATATAGTACATCATCTGGCTCCCTTTGCATAGATTTCCTTTTCTGCAGTTTGCACAGGGAGAGCTATCAGAAAATGGCTTTAGACATAGTATAGATGTTTAAAATTTCCCAGCCTAAACTTGCCAGGAAATTTCTTTTTTCTCTTTCCAAATTCTCTTTTGTTTCTTGCAGATGCTGAATTCAGGCTGTGTCTAGACTTGCATCCCTCTGCCGACAGAGGGATGCCAATCAAGCACTTTGGAAGAGCAAAGGAGCCCAGGATTTAAATATCCCTGGCTTCATTTGCATTCTCACTTCCTATGCTGTGCTGATCAGGCTGTGTCGAAAGTGAAAGTAAAGTGTAGCCACGGCTCTGCCGACGGCGGGGAACTTTTTCTGCAGATCCTGTACTCAAAAAAAGTACAGGATCCACCGAAAAAGCTCTGTCGGCAGAGCTGCGGCTACACTTTACTTTCACTTTTGACACTGAGCCTGATTGGCACAGCGTCGGAAGTGAGTATACAAATGAAGCCAGGGATATTTAAATCCTGGGCTTGTTTGCACTTCTGATGTGCTTGATTTGCATCCCTCTGTCAGCAGAGGGATGCAGTCTAGACGTAGCCTCAGTATTTATAAGTAGAAAAATGAGGTGGTAGATATTGCTTCTGCTTTGAGCTTCATCACTGGTCTGCAGACACCGCCACCAAAGCTCTCCTCATTGATCTACCATTTTCATCCTAACATTTTTCCACTCTCTCTAATGTGGCTGAGCGCTTATCACTTAAAAAAAATATTTTAACTCAGTCTCTGGGTAAAATTTTGGCTCCATTGAAGTCAATGGGGATTTTGCTATTGATTTCAGCAGGGTCAGGATTTTGCCCTCTATCTTTCATCTGCTTAGGTGCTAGCTTAATCGATTGGGAAGAGTGATTTCTTCGCCACTCACGTATGCCATTGATTTAGGAAATAATAGTCCACCACCATACCTCAGAATTGTATGGAGAATTCTTATTCCTCCTGTCCTTCCGAAGTGCATTTAGAGAAAGGTCGTAAAGATTAAATCACAGTATTGCAATTGTGGTCTGTACCAAGACACAAGGCATTCCCTTCCAATGTCTGTGGAAATTTACTGCACACTGACATGGGCAGATCTCATTTGTGTATGCTATATTCAATTCAGGGAGAGGCATCTGATTTATTGAGCTGCAAGCTTCTGCCTCCAAGTCTGCTGCAGCTAATTTGCCAACATGCACTCATAGCTGGTTTGCATAAAGCTGTCTCTCACTTATATTAAGTTACTGCCATCTCCAGTCCTCCCCCCAAGAAGATCCATCATTCATAGAAACTGAAGGTGCTGTATCCTTAGCCCCCTAAATGATGGATAATTAATATCTTCATGAATGATTTAGATAATGGCATAGAGAGCACACTTTTCAAGTTTGTAGATGATACCAAGCTAAGAGGGGTTACAAGTGCTTTGGAGGATAGGATTATTATTAGAAAGGATCTAGACAAACTAGGGAAATGGTTTGAAGTAAATAGGATGAAATTCAATAAAGATAAATGCAGAGTACTCCACTTAGGAAGGAGTAATCAGTTGCACACATACAGAATAGGAACTGACTGCCTAGGAAGGAGTCCTGCAGAAAGGGATCTAGGGGTCATAGTGGATCACAAGCTAAATATGAATCAACAGTGTGACACTGGTGCAAAACAAAGCAAACATCATTCTAGGATGTATCAACAGAAGTGTTGTAAGCAAGACCTGAGAAGTCATTCTTCCTCTCTACTCTGTGCTGATTAGGCCTCAACTGGCGCTGGTTACTGTAGTGTCCAGTTCTGGACATCACATTTCAGGAAGAATGTGAACAAATTGGAGAAGATCCAAAGAAGAACAACAATTATTAAAGGTCTAGAAAACATGACCTGTGATGGAAGATTGAAAGAAATGGGTTTCTTAAGTCGGAAAAGAGAAGACTGGGAGGGGTCATAACAGCTTTCAAGTATCTAAAAGGTTGTCACAAAGGTGGAGGGAAAAAAATATTCTCCTTAGCCTTTGATCATAGGACAAGAAACAATGAGCTTAAATTGTAGCAAGACAAGAATGGGTTAGGTTGGACATTTGGAAAAATGTCTTAATTGTCAGAGTGGTTAAACACTAGAATAAATTGCCTCTGGAGGTTATGGACTCTTCATCACTTGAGATTTTTGAGAGCAGGTTAGACAAACACCTGTCAGGGATGTTCTAGATGGTGCATGGTCTTGTCATGAGTTCAGGGGACTGGACTTGATGACCTCTCAAGTTTCCTCCCAGTTCTAATACTCTATGATTCTATGAAAGACATTCTGAAAGTCCAAATACACTTTATACTTTGGATCACCAATGTCTATTCCTAAAATACTTAAATTTAATTTGGAAGAGATTGTCCAAGATGTTTCAGGAGATTGCCTTATCAAAGTATGATTCTGACTCTTTAAAAAAGCTTTTGTTTCTTTAGTGAGTGCAAGTAGAGCCTTTTGTAAGTCCATCTAGTTTTTTATTATTTTGGTAACCCACATTAGGTTATTTTATGTGGGGAGGAGCTCTACAGTAAAAATGCATGGTTATCTTTGTACCTTTTGTATTGCATTTTGACAGAACATTGCTTGAGGGGGACGTTAAAACTTATTCAGCCAGAGCTGTTACAAGGGCGAGCTGACCTCAGGGCATTTCTGCTCCTGGAAGACCTGTAAATAACTTTACAGAGATGTATTTACTTGATGTGGTGTTTGATGCTGTGTTGCATGGCTATTGTGTACTGCTTAGGTCAATATTGTCTGATTTATTTCTTTTTTTGTAAATGTATGTTAACTTTTGTTTTCTGTGTTGCCATGTTAAAATGTTAGTTATTGCTCAAGAGAAAAAAGTTAGTATATGTGACACATACATGTACATGTTTGTTTCATGTCCCGTGTTCTCTTTTTCTATATTTATATGTCAACTTTTATGCAAAAGGATTCCAAGGTGCTTTACAAATCACACTTGAACCTCTTTAATCTGGTAACCCTGGGAAACAGGGTATGCTGGATTAAAGAATTTTCTGAATTTTCTAGGCTAGGGAGGGTGCTGCAGGGTCTCAGAGTGAGGGGGTGGGGAGTGCGGCACTTACCTTGTATCCTGCTCCCTGGGCCACATGTAGCTCCTGCCATTCCCTCAGCTGGGGGGAGGAGGAGCAGTAGCACATGGACCCGCTTCCTCTTCCACCTGCCTGGGCCCACACCTCGGGTGTTCCTGGTTTAAGGACACCCAGAGTACAGAGATTTATGGGTATTACATAGGAATTTCTGCATGCAAACTTGAAGTTGAAGTTTCGTGGGTGTTTCACAGATACATCAAGGCTACAGAACACATTATGACTACAAGTGATGAATAATATATTGTCCAGCTAGAACTGCTGTATATACAGGCAGTCCCCGGGTTACGTACAAGATAGGGACTGTAGGTTTGTTCTGAAGTTGAATTTGTATGTAAGTCGGAACTGGTACATATTGTAGGGGAAACTCTAGCCAAACATTTCTCCAGAGCTCACTTTTATTCTCCCACACCTCACTTCCCTCAGTCCTTTATTCTCAAGCTGAGGTGTCTGCTGAGAAAAGCCGCTCCGCGTCTCCCTGGTCTGCTGGGGGGAGGGGGGCGCTAGCTTCGCGACTCCCTGGTCTGCTGGGGAGAAGCAGCTAGTGCAGGGTTGCCTCACCCCGTTTGTAAGTAGGGATCCGATGTAAGTCGGATCCATGTAACCTGGGGACTGCCTGTATTTACCATGTGTGCTCTTTGGATGACTGAGTAGTCAGATGTCACTGACCCAAAGGTAGGTGTCCCCAAACGCAGGCAGCTGGCTAACTGTTGAGCTGCGTGAAGCCTGATGAATTTGTTTTCACTTGCATTTTGGGGAAACCTTAACAACAAGTTTGTGCCTCGTGGCTTCATGATCAAGCCATATTTTTGCTCTGGCTTAGTACAAACAATTCCAAATATGCCTGAAACCATGTGACATGCGGTTGGTTCTCACACATGCCTTCCCCGCAGAGGATTGCTCTTCCTCATCACCTTTCTTTTTAGTTTCCTCGCAAGCAACAAGCCATCACGTGCTTCATCCCATATCCAGTTCTCTGCCAGAAAGGCTCCTGATGCTGTCACTCCTCTGAACGTACTGACCCTTTTGGCTAGAGTGCAATGATACTGAGGCACAGCAAGTGTGAGTTTGCAGTGTGGGTAGGGCACCAAAAAAAGGGTGTTGAAGATCTGGATTGCAGTAGCCCAAATACCACGTCCTAGTCCAGAGCATCAGTGTTCGGCTTTGGTGTGACCTCATCTAGAAATACTGAGCTCAGTTCCTAGAACCCCATTAGCAGAAAAATATTGACAACTTAGAGGCATTTTGGGGAACTAAGAGATGAGTGTGTATGCTTGGCAAAGTAACAGCTGAGTGGGGGACAGAAGAGTACCAAAGTCAGAAAGGTTGAAACATGACCATGAGGGGAAAGTATAAAATATTGCTCAAGCATGCAGGGGTGTAATCAGGAAGGCCAAAGTGATTTTGGAATTGCAGCTAGCATGGGATTTGAAAGGAAATGAGAGAGATTGCTGATTATCTGTAGAAACAAGAGGGTGGTCAGGGAAGGTGTGGGACCATTACTGGATGGGAGAGGTTAGCTAGTGACAGATGATGTGGAAAAAGCTGAAGTACTCAAAGCTTTTTTTTTCCCCTCTGTCTTCACAAACAAGATCAGCTCTCAAACTGCTGCATTGAGCAGCATAGCACGGGGAGGAGATGGGCAAAGAAATAACAGGTTAAGAACTATTTAAAAAAGCTGGACATATGTAAGGGGACTGTTACCCCTTACTAAAACTCTGTGGGAGTTTTTTGGTTTGCCAGCTCCCAGTTTCAGAAGGGGAAGGGTTCATGAGACTGACAGACCCCAGAGACAATGGAAAGCAGCCAAGACTCCAGCTCAGCCTGATTGACAGGTTGGACAGGCCAGTGAGGAAGGGGAGAGGCCAGGCCCCGTCCTCCCTGTGAGCTGGGATTGTTCTGGCTCTCTCTGAGCAAACAGAGAGCTGAGAGTCAGCCCAAGGAGTGCAAGCTATGTGCAGAAGAAGTTTTGCAGCTGCAGAGCCAGGTATACACAGCTCAAGGAGTGCTGACCCTGTGTTGAGCAGCAGACTGGCAGTGCTCAGAGAGCCAAAAGGAACAGAGAAGCAACACAAGGAGCTGAAGACTGGCCAAGCAGCACAGCCTGCAGCTGGATGTGGTGAGCAACTGGGACCTGCAAAGTGTGGGGAAAGGCTCTGGACTGGGAGAGGGGTCTGGCCACTTAGAGCTTGAGGCTGTGTGGTCACTGTCAGAGCAAGTGTGTCCAGCCTGCAGCCCCCTGCAGCACATCCAGGGCTTCTAAGGAAGAGACTGTGAATTGTCCTTACACTCTGCAGACTGCTATTTTGATGTCCCTGTGCTACAGAGCAGGGCTGTGTGTTCTCATTTAACCATTCTCATTTTTTTCTTATTCTTTTCTCTTTAATCAGTTGATGTTTGATAAATTGTATTTGCTTTGAACCTTATGAAGTGATCGTTGGGCCAAGAAGGCCTGCAGTGTAAAGAGAGCACCTCGGAGTGGGGACACCCTAACTCCTGCCCCTAGTGACTACAAGGTTGGGGATTAAGCCCCAGGAAACCTGGGCCCAGCCTTGTTGGGGTTTCGAAGGCTCTGCTACTCAGGAGAGTGGAGGGGGAGCCCTCAGGATCAGGGAGGCCGTGGGGTAAAGGAAGTGGGAGCGGGGATTCAGATCCTTTCGCTGGTCCATTTCACCGGGGTGGTATAGAAGCCAGGAAAGTTCCCCACAATAGCGGGACCATTCCCCCGCTTACACATACATTAGATCTGGTCCCATGGATTTGTGTATGTGAGGGTGCTGAGGGAGTTGGCTGATGTGATTGCAGAGCCATTGGCCATTATCTTTGAAAACTCATGATTGGAAAAAGGCAAATGTAGTGCTTATCCTTATGTAACAAGGGAGACCAGTCCCTCTCCCTGTTTTCTCTGGTCCTCTGGTTATTCCCTGGATTGTAGTCCCCCGAAGTGGGGTAGGGGGGTCCGGGCCCACCCTCTCTCCCGGACCCCAGCCCAGGGCCCTAAGGACAGGTGCGCGGAGACCTGTCCTGCTGGTGGGGCGCCTACCCGAAACGCACCAGCTCGCTGGGTCTCGCCCGCCCTGGGCTCCTTCCTACCACCTATCTAGTAACTCCGTGGTCCCCACCTATCCGTGCTGCCTCCACCCACCCTCCTGATGTTGTTCCTATTTCCCTTCACCCTGCTTCTCTCATTCCTGGTTCCTCTCCTTTCCCTTTCCCTCTCCGCTCCGTTCTCCTCCGCCCCTTGTCCCCGACTCCATGGGGCTTTTCAAAAGGCCCGCGCCGGCGTCTGGCCCTGATGACGTCAAGCGCCGCGCCGGCTTGCTCCGCCCCCTTTTCCCGTCCCCGCTCCTCAGCCAGCCATACCTCCTGCGTGCCGCTCGTCAGCTGGGCTGCGGCGGCGGAACAGGCACGACAGTTTAGCCCCGCTCTCCAGGTGGTTCCCAGGAGCGTCAGGGCGACCGCGGGTTCAGTGCGGGACGGGCTGGCGTCCGCGGGGGGGAGGCGGCTTGCCCCATCACACCTTAAAAGAAGGGAAGACAGACAATACAGGAAACTACAGACCAGTCAACCTCACCTCAGTCCCTGGAAAAATGGAAGAGATCCTCAAGGAATCCATTTTGAAGCACTCAGAAGAATGATCAGGAACAGTCAAGATGGATTCACCAAGGGCAAGTCATGCCTCACCTACTTGATTGCCTTCTATGACAAGGTAACTGGCTCTGTGGATATGGGAAATACGGTCTCCCACAGTATTCCTGCCAGCCAGCTAAAAAAGTATGGATTGGCTAGATCGTCAGGCTCAATGGGTAGTGATCAATGACTTAATGTCTGGTTGGCAGTCAATATAAAACAGAGTGCCCCACGGGTCAGTTCTGGGGCCAGTTTTGTCCAACATCTTTATTAAGGACCTGGATGAGGGGATGGATTGCACCCTCAGCAAGTTCACAGATGACACTAAGTTTGGGGGAGAGGTAGATACGTTGGAGGGCAGGGATAGGGTTGCTGGAGGATTGGGCCAAAAGAACTCTGATGAGGTTCAACAAGGACAAGTGCAAAGTCCTGCCCTTAAGATAGAAGAATCCCAAGCACTGCTACAGGCTGAGGACCGACTGTCTAAGCAGCAGTTCTACAGAAAAGGACCTGGAAGTTACAGTGGATGAGTCAACAGTGTGCCCTTGTAGACAAGAAGGCTAACAGCATATTATGTTGCATTAGGAGGAGCATTGCCAGCAGATCTAGGGAAGAGATTATTCCCCTTTATTCAGCTCTGGTGAGGCCACATCTAGAGTACTGTGTCAAATTTTGGGGGCCCCATTACAGAAAGGATGTGACTGCATTAGAGAGAGTCCAGCAGAGGGCAACAAAAATGATTTAGGGGGTTGTGGCACATGATTTATGAGGAGAGACTTATTTAGTCTATAGATGGAGAAGAGTGGGGGGGGATTTGATAGCAACCTTCAACTATCTGAAGGGGTATGTCTACACTACCTCGCTAGTTCGAACTAGCGGGGTAATGTAGGCATACCGCAATTGCAAATGAAGCCCGGGATTCGAACTACCTAGTTCGTGCCGCGTGTAGCCGCGCGGCACGGGGTTCGAACGAGCGGGGATTTAAAAATGGCGGCGCCCCGCTTATGCAAATGAAGCCCGGGAAATTCAAATCCCGGGCTTCATTTGCAATTGCGGTATGCCTACATTACCCCGCTAGTTCGAACTAGCGGGGTAGTGTAGACATACCCAAGGGGGTTTCCAAAGAAGATGGAGAGAGGCTGTTATCAGTGGTGACAGATGACAGAACAAGGAGCAATGGTCTCAAGTTACAGGGGGGAAGGTCTAGGTTGGCTATTAGGGAAAAACCATTTCATTAGGAGGGTGGTGAAGCACTGGAATGGATTACCTGGGGAAGAGGGGGAAATCTCCATCCCTAGAGGTTTTTAAGTACTTGCTTGACAAAGCCCTGGCTGGGATGATTTAGTTGGGATTGGTTCTGCTCTTAGCTTGGGGTTAGAATCTCTTCCAATCCTATGATTCTGTGATGGCAAAACGAGGATTGTTTAGATTGATACAAGGAATAATGGACAGACACTGTGAGAGAGAAAACTTAAGATATCAGATGTATTCCTGACAATGAAATCATTTTAATTGCAGAGTTGTCTCCAAAGGGAAGTGTCAGGGGTTAACCATGTTGGTCTGTAATTTTAAAACGAGTAGTCCTGTGTCACCTTTGAGAGTAACAAAAATATGTATCGTGTCATGAGTTTAGTGGAAGCTTTGGGCATTTAAAACTAGATTGGACAATGTCCCAGCATGTGAACTTGTACAGGGCAATCTTGCATTGACAAAGAGATGGAATGGGTAACTTAAAAGACCTTTTCCATCTCTAAAATGGAAAATATCTAATGGAAAATATCCACAAAGTTAATGAAACCAAACACTGCCATGATCAGGACAGAGGAACAACTTGGGACTGATTGAGCCGCAGGCTTCAGAGGATAACTTTTGTTGTTGTTGTTGTTTAGAACCACATTTTATACAGCTGTTTCGTGGTCACTCTTTTTATTGCCCTTTGAAATAATCCTCCAGAGTAAATAATAGTGACACAAATTTTTGATTTAAAGAAACAAGTTTCAAAACTGGAAAAAATTATATTCTTTATTTGCAACACTATATATGCCTTCATAACTCCCATCACTCAGACCTATAGCTTTGTTTATTGACAAGTTAGAGAGAGGTCTGTTTAAACACCAAGACGTGCACGACCACATTAAGTTTTGGCTTAACTTTTTTGTTTTAAAGCACCAATTGGTTGAGAAGAAGGTGCCTTTCCAACAGCTTCTTTTTAATTTAACACTTTGTTTCAGTGGCCATCCTAGATTTTAAGCAAATTTTCAGTTGAAAGTGTTTTTGTTTGTTTTATGGGTTTGGGTTTTTTTTTGGACAGTGAGACCTTTTAATAATGGTGTGACAGCATTTCTGTTTGTATTGGTGTAGTATCCAGAATGTGCTGGCACTTCTCCCCCAGAGAAGTTACCAGCTAAGGCTTGGGTCCTGCAAACCCTGACTGAAATGTACTACTCAGGCATACAGTTATTTGTGTCTTTTTGGAGGATCTGGTCCTAAAAGACAAAAAGTAGACAAATGGATTGGTGAGGAAATGCAGTACAAGGCCTACAATGAGAATATTCAGAGTCACAAGCACTGGTACACCTATTATTAATTTCACTTCGCTCATTTTTAAATTTCTTTTGTTATGTATAATCGTCATCTGCCTCTCTACAGAGCTATTTACTTGGCTACATTCTTGTCTATGGATTTTTTTTAAATATTAAAATTTATATCTGGATATTTCTGATCCTCTAGACCTTATTTTCAAATGTCTCCAGAACTACAGTGACAAAGGAACCCCGGAGTTCAGAAAACAGGGTAAATCACACCTGCTTCTCAGCCATTTTCAAGAGAGGTATAAAGTATCATTTAGGACTGGATACAAATAGCAGTTATACGAAGCCAGAATTCTAATTTAATTTTGTTTGAACATGAGATTTGGAAGAATATGAGAATAAGTGAATGAATGCAATTTTATAATCTAACTGCAGAAATATGTTCTGCTATAATTATAACTGTCTTGAGACGGATGTCCTGATTAAGATTTATGTAACAGTAATATAATCAGCATGTCTCCATAAATTTTCTCTTGCATCTCTCTGGGATTTCATTGTTTTACTACTACTTTTTCAGGAGAGAAACTGGATTATGAGTTTTCTAATTATTCTGGTTGTAATTCTTCTCACCTTGACCTTTTGTTCTGAGGTGTACTCATTTGTGCTGTTGAGTCGTTTTGAGCGCATGAACAGTCCCATTGAAGGCAGTAAGATTGTACACATGTGCAAGTATTTGCAGGTTTGAGAAATTAATCTTGATGTAAAATAATATTCAGGTATGTTTAACCAATGTAAACATTTCAAACTGTCTGAGTATTTCTAGAGCTCCCAATAATATACAGTGGTAGAAGGGGAAGTCTCCAAGGTTAGGTCTGCACAGCAGCATTATAACAAAGAGCGCATCTACACAGCAAGCCATTATTTCGAAATGATGTCGAGCTGGAGGACTTCTTATTCTAATTCCTGTAACCCTCATTTTATGAACAGTAAGGGAAGTCGAAAGAAGAGGGTTCTCTCTTTGACTTCCTGCTATGTAGATAGTGCCAAAGGCCGAATTAAGCTATTTTGACTTCATCTACGTGATTGACACAGCTGAAATTGTGTAACTTAATTCGACTTTTACCCTGCTATGTAGACTTGCCCTAACGTTACTGTTTCCATCTTCATGATATTCTGATTTTCTTTACTTCTGGGTTACTTTGTGTTTGTTTTGTGAAATTCACCACCAGAGCCCTAGTTTCCTTCATGTTAATACATGCTTAAATAAGCCATCTAATTTTGCAGTTTTATTGTTTGATAAAATCATTGTTAAAAGTGCGAAGAAATAAGATCATTGCAATTTCAGAGGGTTTCTGGCCATTGAAAGCACTGGCCTTTTTCAGACTTCATATAAATACTGATAATACTATATTATGCGGAAACTGGTCATTTCTCAGAGGACCTTTAAAAAAATTCTGCCAACAAGTTACTGTGCAGCTCCAGTTTCATTTTCAGCGCCTGTTCTGGAACATTGCTTCATTCATGGTGTAGGCTAATTTTAAAATAACATTATGCACACGGTTGGAAGAAAGTAACTCTTTTGGGATAATGGTAGGCTCAGTAATGGTGTTAGATATTCAGTAGCTGTCTGCTGAGCATCAGCCTTGAAAATTTGAGCCTTGGGCTTTGAGAAGTGATTAGTTCAGTGTTTTCAGACCCCAGCTTAAGTAAGGATGATGATGAAACTAGGGCCTGGTCCATTTATTTCAATGGATCAAATATTCTTAATGGGCAAACATTTAAAACTTGTTTTAAAATTTTATTTTGGGAGGCAGCAATGTTCCGTTTAATCTTTTCCATCCAGGTGTGGAATAAGTATGTTAATGCATGGAGGCATGTGCATGTGCACCACCAGTAGAAACACAAAACCCAGCTGTGGGTGCTTTGCTAATCAGCTGGGTGGCATTTGGGAATGTTGGAGGGCAGGGACACAGGTTGCATCAAAATTTGATATTTGAAATTTGGATTAAGCAAATAGGAGGCAGAGTTTATGGTTCCACCCTGAAATCAAGTCTCTAATTAAAGCTCTTTTCTCTGTACCAGCCTCGGTGATGGTGTTTACTGAAAGTAGCTCTGTGTAAAATGAATAGACCGTGTACAAATCTAAAGAAGTTCATGCGTGTTGAACAGGCCGATATGGGTGTCAGCTGCTGAGCTACTCAAAGGCTGATTGGCCAAAATGAAGCCCAGAACCAGCATTCGGTAGAATGCTTCCTTTGTCACCAGGCCTGGTATGGGTCACCACCGAGAGTGCCAGATTCAGGACAAGACTGCAAGTAGTACGGAAAACACATCCCCAAACTGGTGGTTTATTCTGTAATTAGACTTGATTAAGCCAGTAACAAAAATGAGCTCCCGTATCACCACACTGGTTCACAAGAAGCCAAAACACAGTCCTCTTAGGCAACCCAGCCTCTGACATCTCTCTGTCAACTCTCTGTATGATGTATGATTATTGATATCAAAACACCACAGATAAGGTTCTTCTAATCTAGAGGATCAGGCAGTACCTCCAGATCAATATACAGTAGTTCCTCATTTAACACGGTAGATAGGTTTCAGAAAATGATCGTGCTAAGTGAAAACGTGTTAATCGGGGTCAATTTTCCCATTGAAAATAATGGAAAAGGTGGGGGTTGCGTTTCAAGCGCACGTGCTGGTAAATCTGCTGGCTTGGTGTGTAGGGTCTGTTAGAGTCCTATGAATTACCCGGGACAATCCAACTAGTTACTTGGAGGTCCACTGGCTTAAATTTTCCCTGTGTAAAGTTCAGCAGACTAGAGATAACAGGACTGTGTCCAGTCACTTTCTTTTATAGTTGAAATGAGCTGCCATGTGTCTTGAGTGCGCGGCCTCGTATGTTCGAAGATTCCTCTTTGTTAAGGCCTCAATAACCCATTCTTTGAAGTTAACATTCTCTTTCCTATGCATACACAGGTAATCCTCTACCCTGATTTTACATAGGGCAATTGCGGGTCATTCATTATAAAAGGAATAGATAAGCTGAAGACAATGTAAGTAATTTTATTAGCTTGTGCAGAACTAAAGGTTGATTGAACACAGTCACATACATAATGTAAAGGCAATTAAGACATGAAAAGGATTTAGCTCTAAAAGCTAATTTGGTAAATTTCTAACGGGAGATAAGTACATAGACAAACACATTTAGCACCCATCCATGAGCCTTATTCCTACAAATGTATGGGTTACTGATTGCTGGAATATGACATCACCACCTCCCATAGGCAAGCCAGTTTACATTGGGTTGTGTGCACAAAGGGAGGTCACCCGCCTGTTGTGGTGGACTGGAAGTGAGCAATCCAAGCAGAACTGGATGTTACCAGATCTAAACAGAAAAGACAGTTTGTGTCCTGTGATACCATCCTGACTGCCTATTGAATCCTTTCTGCACACTCTGCTATTGCAAATATTGAGGAGAATTTGATATTTAAAACAATTCAGTGGCAAAGAGATACCTATTGCATTTTAGAGATCTTTTCAGACTTCACAGAGGACCTCAGATGAGCCTTCATTTCTTGATATTAGAAGTTGTACACACATGGCCAGATAAAAGTGGTTTATGTTTTTTTCTGGTGGAATGGTCACATTTGGTATGTTTTTCTGTATGCAACTGCCCATTTGTTACTGCGTGTAACAAGTCTCTCAAATCCAGTTCAGCGGGAACATGAGTGGTAATTCATGTATTGCAAGCGGCTATATTACACGTGTGTGTGTGTGTGTGTGTGTGTGTGTTACTCTCATGGTAGAGTTAGCTGATCCTCCCTTCTCTTTCTGGGTTTGTGGCCATATCATGACTTATAATGTTAAGGAGATGGCAGTTTTCTATATGTATCTTGCTTTACAAAGTGCCCTATCTTAGTTTTAACAGACTTCTGCAAGAACAATGGTAATATGAGATGCATAATCAGTATGGCCCCTTATAGCTGTGGCCACTTTAACTGGATTCCTTTAGAGCTCTAGGTGGAGAGTGTCCCTGCATGAAAGGGACGGCGGGGCTATGCCATGGAGTGCCACAGTGGGATGAGCAGCATTTGTACATGTACTTTGTCCAGAGTCAGAGGGGCATCAGTTTCCTCTGGTATGTGCACAGTGGATTGTGACACGGAATCTGTGTGTCATCTTCCACCTACCCGGCGATGCCACAAAGTAGGGTTGACTGTGGTGATGCCCTCGCTTTCTTGCCGGAGAAAAAAACTTTTCTCCACTATCCACCATCACGAGCACACTCATGTCAAGATGATACAGGTGTGGGCCTATGGCACTTGGCAGACACTGCGGAGTTCCTGACAAATCAATGCAATATGGAGAGGGGAGAGCTACAACCAAGGTTTACTCATGGTGCTTTTAGTTCATGAAATGAGAAAGACTCACCTGTCCTAACCAAAACCAAACTATTGGCAGTTCTAATTGAGGGGACTTGTTTTGCATGTCATCTTATAGAAGATAGTCATTCGTGCTAGGGATGTTTCACAGAAAAATGACTCTTCAAAACAGCCTGCAAGAAATTGCAGAAATGTTCACAGTTTCATTTATTACATTTTTTTCAGTTTCACATTCCTCCTATATTGAAAATAATATAAGGGGTATTTTTCCTCCATCTTTTATAGCATATTCCAGTGAGGTGAGTTAATGGAATCCTTCTATTATTAATGGCTGTCTGGCTGGCTTTTTTCTACAATAGTATTTTCCATGAATACTGGGAAGAGACTCACTTGAATAGATCCTTTCCTCTGTTAGTACAGCACAGCATGATTTAAAAACTCCATGTGGCGGGGCTATACTGGTAAACCGAATGAACGTCCCCGTGTGGCTTTCCAATGTGTCAAAAGTTGCTTCTGATTTTGTTTTACTACATATGCAGTAACAAATGCTAGTGCCAGGATTTCCACTAGTTTTTCGCACCTCTGAGCAGAATGAATTTTATTATGTGCACCATTATGGAGGAGACGTGCGACACAGAGGTGAAGTGTGACACATCGCTTTCACATTGGTGCATATGACAAAATTCAGGAATGGGGTCAAAGGGTTCTGAGGGTGGGAGGAGGATCAGGGCTGGAGCAGAGGGTCGGGGTACAGGAGAGTGTGAGCTCCAACTGGGTAGGAGGGAAGGATAGCTCAGTGGTTTGAGCATTGGCCTGCTAAACCCAGGGTTGTGAGTTTAATCCTTGCAGAGGCCATTTGGGGCAAAAATTCATCAGGGATAGTACTTGGTCCTGCTGTGAAGGCAGGGGACTGGACTAAACATCTGATTTTATTTTGCCCAACACAAATGTCTTTTATTCCTCAAACTTTGGAGCTTCCCCCCCTCTTTCATGATACAATCTGCTGTGATGAGCAGTTGATTCTTTTCCAGGCTACAGGACATGCTGTAGGAAGTGTTGGTTTGTTTGTTTGTTTTTGTTTTTGTTTTTAAACCAGTCTTACTACCTGGAGCATAATGAATCCTTATGGATTTGTGATTTTCCGAACAATCCAAACCTATAGAGGACTCAGCTTCTGGGTTTTAGTTCTTGAGAGTCTATTCAGAATCCAGCTTGAAGTCCCAAGACCCCGTTAGGACAATAAACGAAAGCACAAAAGCTCTCCGCAATTTCAGTACAGCAATTTGCCTTTCAAGGAGCCGGACAGGATGTGGTCTCACAAGAGGGGATCTCCTCGCAATCTGCTGATAGCAATCTATTGCATCTGAGGGATTTGCATGGGAACTGACTGCAGCATACTGAGCTACAGCTGAATAAAACATTTTCTATACCAGTGCTTTGATACCTTATTACTGAGCTTGAGTTTAGACCCTTTGCTACAGTGCGAACATTGCCTACAGGTGTCTGTGGTTTGTATGTTGTACACATTCCTACTTCAGCTGCACACTGATCTCTTCTAGAAATGCAGAAGGAAAAACAGCCGCTCTTGGAGGACTTGGGAATTAGAGTGCTCTAAATTTGTGGAGAGGCTTCAAGTGGCCCTGAGGTTTAGCATCTAAAACTGTGGGCATATACTGCATTATGTTTCTTACATGCCGTTCAAGGGAGCCCTGTCTTCCAAGAGCTGCACTTCGCACTTACACCATACAGAAATTCTGCCTATAAGATGACACTGAAAAAACAGGAATGTTCTTTTTGAAATGTGGACAAATTATGGTCTAGCTTTAGTGAGCCAAGCGAGGTGATCAGGAAGCTGCTTTCGACCATTTGCGTTCGTACATATCAGCCCAGTATCAGAATGCCATGTGGCTTCCTATCCCGTGGCTGGAATGCTTTGACTGTTTCTTGGTACAGTTTCAGTTTGAACAGAAAGGTATGGACGTCAGGACTGTATATTGAGCACCTCTGCCGTGCACTCACATATATTATGTCCTAGAAGACTCACCCGGTGTTGCCTGGGTCCTACATGGCAGGGGGCTGTGGCTGTGGAGTCAGGGCAGAGCCTTGGAGATGTGGGGAGCTTAGGGCAGGAGGCTGGGGGCATGGGAGGGTGCAGGTTGGGAGGTGAGGAGGGGCACAGGGCAAGGGGTGGAGGTGGCCACTGGCTTCTCCCCAGAGGCGGCCCAGGACAGTGGGGGCTCTCTCCCTCCCCCCGGCCCTTGCTAGGGTGGAGGGGGATTCCCTCACTCCCCACTGGTCCAGGCTAACCGGAAGGGGGGCTCTCTCTCTGTCTCCCCCACCCCAACCCCTCCTAGAGTAGGAGGCTCTTTCCCTTCCCCTGGCTCCTTTCAGGGGGCTTTCTCCTTCCTCCTGGGGCGGGGTTTCTCTCTTCTTCTAGGCCTCTCCTGGGGTGGGGGTGCTCTGTCCCTCCTCCAGACCCGTCCCAGGGCGGGGGTGGTAGGGACTGTCTCCTGGGCAGGGGGACCCCACTTATCTTTTCTGGTGGCAGGCAGAATGGTGGCGCCCCAGCCCCGCTGCCGTTCCCAGTGGTCACTCTGCAGGATAGCTCTTCACTGCAGGTGCGCTGCCCCCAGTGGCCACCCTCAGACCGAGTCTCTCCAAACGCAGCCCCTTCCTTTGCATGTTGTGGAAATCAGTCCTTTTCCTGGGGCTCCCAGTTCTCCTGGCACAACCAGACCCTGACCTTGCTTTAAGTGAGGAGAAGAGGAAGGTGCATACCTAGTTTGGTGGTCCTAGCTCTTACCATTTAGGAGGACTTCTTGAACAAACGGACTCACAGACAGACAGACACACTCTAAGCCAGAGGTGGGCAAAGGGGCCTCCGCAGGCTGGGTCCAGCCTGCCAAGCGGGTGGATCCGGCCCACGGATGCCTGCCGCTCCCCCACCTCCAGGCCAGTCAGGGCCTGGGGGGCAAAGAGCACGTGAAGTTTCTTGCTCCCTGCCCAGGCCCTGCAAGGGGTGCACAGCACTTAAAGTGGACCTGTCCACTCTGAGCACTACGTGCTCCTTGCTGTGATCCCCTACCCCCAAGCCAATCAGGGTCTGTAGGTGGGGAGCACAGAATTTCCTGGCCATGCCCCTTCCACTCAAGGCCGCACCCCTTCCGGGGCAGCCCAGGGCCACTTCAAAAATTAGTGAAGTAGTCCCATCTAAAATTATCGCCCACCCCATTCTTATATATATTAGAGTCTGTCTATATGATGAAGGGAGCTTTATCCACAAAAGCTCACGACCTAGTAAATTTGTTAGTCTCTAAGGTGCCACAGGACTGCTTGTTGCAACCACATAGAAATAGTACTTTATTAATGCAATCTACTGCTGTTACCTATAACTTCCCTCTCCCCTCTGCACCCTATTAAGTTTGTTGCAATATATTTGTAGTGTCTTCCTGGTTAGAAAACTGGTTCAGTACAAGGAGTAAAATATTTACAAGACAGTGTTATAAACTTCACATTAGTACCAGTCCTACTGAGCCACTGGTGCAGAAATATAAATCTAATTTTAACACTTGTTAAACTGAGTTTAATTTTTAGGACAAGGATTGGGGGAAGAGAAACATTTTTAATTTTTTTGTAAGTTGCAGGATATAAAGATCTCCCTGTGAAATACAAATGCTTCATTCAGAGCTGTTGACACACACATTGGTAGCCTATGTAACCACCTGCTCTTATTACTGTTATCTTCCCTTCCCTTTTGTGGCGTGTTACTCACTTTTTTTCCTGTTCCTATTTGAGAGTTCTTTGGGGACAGGACCACACCTGCCTGTGTGTTTGTACCATGTTTAGTCCAATGGTGCCCTGACACTGGTTAGAACTTTTGGGTGCTCTCACAATATATATAACAATGACATCAGGAAACTAACCACTGTGGGCCAACAAAATGTTTTCTCCTCTTTGAAAAGAAATTTAACACTTTCCAGTACATGAAATGAGATGTATTTATTTACATATTTTGCTGAATTCTTTTGCAAACACAGCTGTGGAGCTTTGCCAGCTCCCTCAAGCATCATTTGAATCTGATCTCCCAGCCCAAAGACATGAGAGAAACCCATTAAGTCCTTTAATGCGCTAAAACTGGTGGTGTTAGTATTGCGTATGTGCTCCATCTGTTTGTCTAAGGCAAATGTATTTGAGAGCAATTTACTTTGTTGGTATAACTCCAAAACAGCCAAAATACCATATGGACATTTTAATTAGCATTTAAAAATGAAACATCTCAAGTTCAAGAATGTTGTAAACTTTGACTCTCCAGCCTTCCTGAATTTAGATCAAGACTGCCCTGTCTGCGACACAAGACATTTTATAATTGTTGATTTTTATCTTGCATAACTGGCAAAGGAAGAATATAACAGTACTGCTTAGCCAGACTGGCATTACTTGTGTCTCTTTGGAGACATGTGCTGTCTCCCCCAGCCAATCTGTATGGCATACTGATAAATGCTAAATAGCCGGTGCTTGGCATTTCGTATTGCTCTGGGAAAGACTATCTGCAACTTCACTGTGAGTTCTCTGTCATCAGTTCTAGTCGATATTTGCATCCAGCCCTTTGCTCTCTTCAGCTTATGTGAAGCATTAGAAATGCATATAATTAGATATAGCTGAAAAATAATTTCCCTAACACCAGGAATTTGTTTGAATACATAAATTATTCAATGCAAAAATCTAAATGGTTAATTTTAATACTCTCAATTTCCTGGGCCTGAATCATTTGGCACTTACACTGGTGAAAGTCAGGAGTCACTCCACTGAAGTCAATAGAATTACCACTGCCCGTTATATAAAATCAGTGTCAGAGGAGAGCTGGGCCTAGGAAATACAGAATTTTGAGAATGGAGCCAGATGCCTGCCTCCTAGAGTGGCTACCATTAGTGTCTGACTACTTTTTTTCTTGCCAGTCCAAGGTAATGTTGCATGCTCTGTGGATGTCATGAATCAGGATGTGATGTACTGCTTCGCACAGAACTTGAAGCCCCGGGTGGCCTGGCAGAATGGTATCAGAGCTGCTGAACCCTTCAGTGCCCTCTTTAAGATAGGTCTTAAGATATTTCACAGGCTGAAATTCAAGAACATAACGAATAGTGACAACAAGTACATTCATCGCATGCCCAGTATGTAATATTCAGCTCATTGCTTCTCTTTAAAGTGACCCAGTATTAGGGTTGCAAGGAGTCTGGTTTTTGATCAGCTTTGAACAACCTGGTCTCAGCACCCCTGATCAGGCTTTTAAAAGTCTGGACAGCAATACAGTGGGCCAGTGGCTGCAGGCTCCCTGCCTGCTCTGGTTCCAAGCAGCGCCCAGAAGCTGCTGGCATGTCCCTGTAGCCAGCAAGGCTGACAGCCTTGCCAAGCCCCTGGGCAAGGTGGCGGTGCAGGGAAATCCAGGCCCAGCTCTGTGCCGGCGGAAGCGGCAGGCTTGGGGATAGACAGCTGTCAGCACCAGCATAAGACTGCCATGCACCCCGCCCCCAAGCAGCCCTCAGTGCTGCCTGAAGCACACTGCTTGGGGCTTCAGCTACAATTTAAAGAGCCTGGGACTCCGGATGCTGCCTTTACTCCTCCAGTCGGCGGGCCTGTCTATGGCCCCTCAGCACAGGGGTGATCAGGGATGCTCCACATGCTGCCCCTTACCCTAGGTGCCAGCTCTGCAGCACCTATTGACTGGGAACTGCGGTCAGTGGGAGCTGCTTGGGCGACCTCTGCGGAGTGGGACAGCATGCAGTGTTCTCTGTCCACCCCATGCCTAGGAGCTGGACATCCTGGCCGCTTCTGGGCAGGCAGGGAGTCTGCTTAGCCCTGCCGCACCACTGACTTGAGATTAGTGCCATGCGACTGGAGCTCACACCCCCTGCCCAAGCCCTGATTCCCCTGACCCCCACACCCAACCCCTTGCACCAGCCTGAGCCCACTCCTGCACTCCAAACCTCTCAGCCCCAACCTGCAGACCCCTTCTGTCCCCCAAAGTCCTCATCCCAAGCCCCATCAAGATCCTACACCCCCGCTGGAGCCTGCACTCCAACCCCTTACCCCCTGCCTGAACTTCTCATATCTGTCTCTGCCCCAGAGCCTGCTCCCCCAGCCGATGCCTGCACAGCCTTCTGCACCTTAACCCTCTGCACCAGTCCAGTGGAAGTGGGTGAGGGTGAGGGAGGGGTAATGGAGTGAGTGGTGGGCAAAGCTGGAGCAGAGGATGGGGCAAAGGTGTTTGGTTTTGTGCAGTTAGAAAGTTGGCACCTCTCCCCAGCATACTTTTACATGCTGTAAAAATAATGAGTAATTATCTCATTGCAAAGGCAAAATAGTGTACACATCACAGCTCTGCTATCTCATATTTTCTGCTTTGGTCTTTTCGGAGAGAGAGATGATGCCTGGCCAGCCAAGTACCTGGAGATCTGCAGTAAGAAGGCTTCTTATTTAGGAGAGAAACACCTGATGCCATAGAAAATTTAGAAATACATTTGTGTGACAGGGTCGGTCAGAGAAACAGCCTGGTGACGGTCACTTGATGTGCTGGAATACCACTCAGCCTACTTTCCAGTCTTCCTGGGCACCCCTCAACTCTCTCCTGCTAAGCCAGACCCTTGGGTCCCCTCTGGCACTGACACATCTAGGATCACAGCCCTGCGCAGTCTAATACAAACGGTCAGATCAGATCAGCTCTGGGAAGGCTCAGGTAAGGGAATGGCTTCAGCACCCAAATGTACAGCCCCAATGGGATCTGAACTCCAGATAAATAAAGTTTCATACAAAGTAAGCTCATGTTCGCCCTCTTTCTCGGGGTAAAGAGAGAGATGCACAGACCCTTCCTGGCCCTTCCCCCGGTAACAATTACTTACACCGGGTGTATTAATAGACAAAAGTGATCTTATTCAGTATGACAGTATTTAAATGGTCATAAGAGATTGCAGACAGAACAATGTAGATTACCAAATAAAACAGAACATTCAGCTAAGCCCAACACACTAAGAAACTGGTTACATGTCCTAGCTCACTCTCAGTTATTCTGATAAGCTTCTTTCACAGACTGAAAAACCTCCTGGTCTGGGCTTAATTCTTCTCCTCCTCCCCCATTCCATTTTAGATGATTCCAGCAGTCATCTTGGGTGGTAAGTAGTGGTGCCTGATGACTGACAGCCGCTCCCTATTGTTTGGCTTCCCACCTTAATATAGAGCAGGGCTGGGTAAGATGCGGCTGGGGGGCCGGATCTGGCCCACTTACCACTTTGATCCAGCCTGCGGATTGCGTCTGGCCGCTTTCTAGTTATATCCTGCTGCCCGTGCCATTGAATTTCCAGGCAGTAGCTCAGGCAGCAGGATGTTATTTAAATGGTTCCCGATCATGGTACTACCCTAGCAGGGGCTGGAGCTGCAATCACTTTAAATAGCCACAGTAGCCCCAGGCAGCAAATCAAAGTTTCTGGCCCCAGACAACACTGTGGGGAGGCTATTCCCCACCCTCACCCCTTCTGCCCCGGGCTCCACCCCTTCAATGGGTGGAGCCAGCCCATGACCACGTCCCAAATATCAGTAAGTGGCCCACCTGCGAAAACTATTGTCCACCCCTAATATAGAATTTGCCAAAGATGGGAATCCCTTGTGTTCATTTTAAACTTTTTCTCACTTTCAGTGGAAAAGTACAGCCTACGAGATGGGTCCCAGAACCAAGTGACATGGTCACATGTCTTGGTAGGACCAACCATATCCCCTCAGCCCAGGCTTACAGGGGAAAAAAAGACCATTTACAGTTCACTGTTTTATTGCCAATGGGCCACGAAGTTCCTGAAGTACCATTAATGGCCCTCACTTAGCATGACTACATTAATAACTCCATAATTGTAACTTCAAATGGAGGAATGATACAAATGGGATAATCACATTTAGTAGATTACAAGCATCCCAATGATACCTTACATGAGGCATTTTGCATACAGCATGTTACAGTTATGTAATATTAATATTCATAAGCCTATTTCCATAAAGCCTATGGAATGCCCTGTGACAATTTGCACTACTGATACATTTTTATACCTCTGAAGCCAATGACATGAGAAGAGGGATGGTCTTGTTAAGGGGCTGGATTGAGATTCAGGAGACCTGCATTCACTTCCTAGCTGTACCACTGACTTCTTATGTAACACTAGGCAAGTCATTTAATCTATGCCTCAGTTCTATCTGTAAAATAGGGATAATATTCCTTGGTCTGTCTTGTCTGCTTAAACTGTGAGCTCTTTGTGACAGAGATGTCTTTTCAATGTTTGTACAGTGCTGAACACAACAGACCCTATTCTGGTTGAGACCTGTAGATACTACTTCAATACAGATAATGAATTAGTAATATTTGCAGACCTGTCTACTATGTATACAAGTGGACAGTTCAGAAAATAATAATTATGGTTAAAAGAATTATGGTTAAAAAAAATGCTGAAAAATTCACCATTTCAAGTCAAGAGCAAGTATGAAATAATTAAATTTAAGATTGCTACCCTCCTTTGCCTGGTTTGAAAATTAGAGGTATTGGTCATAATATGCCTGGTGTTATAGAACGCAGTGGAATATGGAACAATATGCCGCAACTGGGAAATATTTTTCTCAGTATTGCTGCCAGGTGAAGTTAGCAGAGAGATTTGTATGCAGAGCTGAAACTGATGAATCGAAAATTAGCCAGATGAGCAAATGCATTGAAAAAATCACAAAAGAATGTTTTTTGAACATTTATTATGAGTATACTGTCATAACCTATAACCAGAGGGGACAAAGAACGAGGAATTGCTCTCAGGGAGACATGCCTGACTGAATTTACATTACAACTACTCTAGAAAGAGCGGAACAGAAATAGTTCCATTCAAGACTATCAGTAGAGTTGCTATGGAAACGTTCCCAGCGTGGTGGGGAAAGGAGAAGGTTAACCAGCTATGCTCGCTTCTGAAAGAGTTGGTGATGTTTTAGCTATATCAAAAGCTTGTCAGGAGCTGGTAAATGAATTGTTCACACGTCTATAGTGTTGTCTGTCTAAGGATCTCAAATGTACAAAAATTACAGCGGTAAGCCCTACAGACACTTCTGTGATTTTAGGTAGGAAAGGTAGTGGTGCCCCGTTTTACAGATTGGAAATCTTGAGCCACAGAGAGGTAGTCTCCCTGCTCTTCCTGTCAGAAACTGGAATGGAGATGGTCAGGCCTAGAAATTGGCACTGGAGAGATCATGCCTAGTGGTTAGAGTCAGAATCAGCAGTTCAGGATGTGACTGGAGGTAGGAACATTAATGATTAACCAGTCAGCATCACCCTTCCCAGCGTGATGCTTACCGATTATGGTTAACCAGCAGCCTGGCTGGGCTGGAGCAGCTCCACACCTGCCTATGGGACAGTGGGCCCAGCCCATGGCAGGGGGCCATTCTAGCCTGGCCGGCCTGGTGTGCCATGCAGCAGGCAGGGGGCCGCTCCAGGCTTGTGAGGCTGGAGCTGCCCTTTGCTTGCTCCATTTAAGTGGTTAACCAGTTAAACATCATGTTTAACGCTTTGTTTAACTGGTTGACTGATTAAACAGGATTTTACATCCCTAATTGGAGGGAAACTGGGAGCAGGACAGAGGCAAGAGTAGGGGTTGGAGCAGGACTAGGAGGAGGGCAGCGGCTGGAACAGGCCTAGGCCTGGAAAATCTGTTGCCACCATCAGGCAGGAGAGAGTTCCAAGCTCTGGAGTGAAATTGAGTAGACTGAGCTGTTGTTCCTCTTGTTGGGCTTATGTACCTGCATTGGGAGACACCTGACCAATTCCTGGCTTGTGGATTGACAGGAGCCTATCACAGGAGTCACTCAACACCTTACACTTCCTCTTTCTTTCATGGGAACGTCTATCTGCCCTGGACATTTCAGGGTGAATGACACACACGGTTCTCTCAGGTTTAAAGCCTGAGGCAAGTGTGAGGTGAATTCTAGAGAAAGGACCTTGTCACAGTTCGACACCCTCACCAGACTGTGGACTGAGTGGAGGGAGAGAGAGCAGACTCTAAAATGTCCTTAGTATTTTTAAGTTTTATGTAGCGTTTTACAAATATTCATAACATGAACATGTCAAAATGGCACCCTGGGGTGCCACATTCAAGTACGAAAGATGGACGCTTTCAGCAAGTAAATCAATCTGTTTTGCCTAGTTGATAATTCAGTTGAGGATGTGTGAATCAGAATAGAATCCAGTTCAGGTTCCCAGAGCTGTGCTGCCTCTACGGGAGAGAACCCTGGGTATGCCTACACTGCAATGAAAGACTCACATCGTGGCCACAGCTGAGTGGGCTTGGCCTGTGGGCCTGTAAAATTCCAGTGTTAGATGCTTGGACTTGAACTGGAACTTGGGCTTTGAGACCCCAGGATGGGGGAGGGTCTCAGAAGCTTGGGGGAGGGATAGCTCAGTGGTTTGCACATTGGCTTGCTAAACCTAGGGTTGTGAGTTCAATCCTTGAGGAGGCCATTTAGGGACCTGGGGCAAAATCTGTCAGGGATGGTACTTGGTCCTGCTGTGAAGGCAGGGGACTGGACTCAATGACCTTTACAAGGTCCCTTCCAGTTCTAGGAAATAGGCCTCCCAAACCTAAATGCCAAGGCTGGTATTTTTAGCCCTGACTTGGGCTTTGCAGCTCAATGCATTGGGATTTTCTACAGCCACGTAGACATGCCCAGTAATACAAACCTGGCTCTGACAGTGAAGTAAGCAGATCCGACTTGGAGTACATGCAGCAAACAGATCTGTTGAGAGAAGGTGGCACAGGGACTTTGCTGACCATAACCTCACTTTAGTTTGTCATCCTGGATCTGCTTCACTGCCATGTCAGAAATTCTGCTCTAGCTCCCATTTGCCTGATGTACACTCTTGCAGCTGACCTTTCAAATGTTATAACCACTGCTGGGAAAGCCAATTCAGTGATATGCAAGAAGAAGAAAAGAGAAAAACCATTGGTAGCAGGGGGCAAAATGAGCTATCATAGCTAGAGTGGACAGGAAGAAATGCTATTGTCACCTTTAAATTTAAGATCTTTCTAATGCAGTGTGCTTGATGCAGTATAGTAGGGTTGTGGGGTATATACATACGCTTGAAAAAAGTTTCCTGAGGCATCTCAGTTTTGAAATGGCAAAGACTTAAGAGGGAAGTAAGGAGCTCAGTTTTCTGAGGCAGAGTAGTCTAGGGAATAGGGCACCAGGCTCCTGTTAGAGGACCTGGCTTCTGTTCCATTCTCTGCCTCTGACATTTTATGTTACCTTGGACAGATCACTTCATGTATGTGTGCCTCTGTTTTCCCATCTGTAAAACTGAGTGAATAATACTCGCCTTTGGTATTTGTAAAGTACTATATCAAAAGTCACTATTTTTTGTTGCCTATAACTATTCTATCTTATTCCATCCAGTCCATTGTGTGGTTCTCATATAGAATCATAGACTTATAGGAAAAACTTAAAAAACAACAAATAGACTAGTAGCACCTTAAGGACTAACAAAACATGTAGATGGCATCATGAGCTTTCATGGGCATAGCACACTTCGTCAGATGACAGGAGTGTTAGAAGACAGGCCTAAAAGGGTCATCTAGTCTAATCACCTGTCAAGATTCAAGATGCTTTGTGTCTAAACTGTCCAAGACAGTTGGCTCTCCAGCCTCCTTTTGAAAGTGAAGGAGCTTCCTCATCTGCCATAATGATACAATTGTCTTTTGATAGACACTTGTCCAGAACATTAGTACAGCTTAGTATATTTAATGAAGCATGAACCCCGGCACAAGTGAATCCAGCCCTGGATGAAATTAGAAGAGTTTTTTTGTAGGTTGTTTACCAGACGTATTGTTGGAACTTGGGGTGTGTCTAGACTACAGGGTTTTGTCGACAAAAGTGGACTTTTGTCGACAAAACTATACCTGCGTCTACACTACCGCCGAGTTCTGTCGACATAACGTCAACAGAACTCAGCAGTTTTGTCGACGCTGGTAAACCTCTTTTTACGAGGCATAACGCCTTCTGTCGACAGAGTTTTTGTCCTTTGCGTCTACACTACCATGTCGACAAAGCAGCTTGCTTTGTCGACAGAACTGAATGTAGTGTAGACGCTCTTTGTCGACAGAAGTTTTGTCGACAGTATGGGTGTGTCTTGACTACCTAGTTTTGTCGACAAAAGTGGACTTTTGTCGACAAAACTATACCAGTGTCTACACTACCGCTGAGTTCTGTCGACATAACGTCGACAGAACTCAGCAGTTTTGTCGACGCTGGTATACCTCATTTTACGAGGCATAACACCTTCTGTCGACAGAACTCTGTCGACAGAAGGTGTTATTGCCTGTAACATTGCGTCCAGACTACGGAGTTCTGTCGACAAAGCAGCTTGCTTTGTCGACAGAACTCAGTGTGTCTGGACGCTCTTTGTCGACGGAAGTTTTGTCGACAGTATCTGTCGACAAAACTTCCGTCGACAAAACGCGGTAGTCTAGACGTACCCTATCTGTCGACAAAACTTCTGTCGACAAAAGCTTGTAGTCTAGACGTACCCTTGGTGATGTTGAGTTCCTGCAGCCCTCACTGACTGGATTTGGAGTTGTGGGTACTCAGCACATTTAGAATTCAAGCTTTCAGCTTCTCAGGTTGGTACCTAGATTCTGACACATCCAAAATGATTTAGGTAACACCCTGTGTCCGGCCTTTGCTCTTGTTGGGGGAACTTAAGATGGAAAGAGAGCTTTTTCTGCCTATGCAAGGGAAGCCCTTTTACTCTGCCAACATAGTCTTCCTGGGGGAAACAGATGCAGTGGATATGTCCAATCTAAAACTCACATTCTTAAAGAGGAGGCTTGCTTTGCTGGTGGTATTACACAGCTCTGAAGGATTCAAACCAAGGTCTGTTGATGACTTCACAGAAGCTATTCAAATATTGGTAGTGTGCTTGCTCCTTGGCTCACTCCTTGGTGGGCTGATTCAAAACAATAAAAGTTTATACATGATACTGCAGAGCTGATTGAATTGTCAGTTGCTAATACACTGCTATATCCACTCTTAGATTGACCAGATTTCTTCTAGAAGTCCAGCTGTTAGCTGACATGTGACCCAATTACTGCTGAATCTTATTTCTTACTCTCTAACGACAGCCAACTATCCTTTCAAAATTCCTTTGTCTTTCTCCAGTATGAGGTCTTAATTTAATGTAGACTTTCTGAGAATGCGTGCTGCATTTAATTTCGCCACCAGAAGATCTGTAGAGGAGGCTGAGGCATCTTCAAAATAATTCTTTTCCTTTGAGCTGGTTTCTATAGTAATGCAACATCTTCAGACAATGTTTGCCTTGAGGGTTCCTTTAAGAGATAAGCCTCTTCCTTAGGGGAGGGTCTGAAGCTGTCTGCTAAAAACAGGCCACTTCCTGAGGCATTGATTCCAGTGCTTGTGGGTGGCAGCCATTCTTTAGTCACTGGTAACAACCTCTTTGCTACAGCTTCAACTTGTGCTTTGAGGTTTGAAGTATTTACCTTTTTATGTCCCTCTGTCTCTGTTCAGTGGTGCAGTTCAGCCTAGCAAGAATTGTGCTTGAAGATCACATAATATGCTCATTGTTAGTTTGGCTGCATGGTTTCTTCTGTCTTGTCTGGACTAATATATTAATGATTATCCATTGTTCCTGGTTTCACTCATATGGGAAATTGGCGACTTCACTTTCACTTAGACTTTCACTTTCTTTAAAAGAATTTCTCATTTCTTATGTACTGAAAATTCTTTGTGTGTGAACGCATCTTACCATCCTTTTAGTGTAGCCATCTTCTGCTGTCAAACACTATTTTACTCTGGGGGTGACATTGAATGAGTGTGTGCACCCACAAATTAAAAGATCAGCATTTAAGAATGGATTCATTATCAAGGTTAATAATTTCTACCCAACAACATACAGTCTTACCTCTTGTTGCTGCTGCTGTTGTTGTTTGTATGAATTAAACAATACAGAATGAACTATAAAATTCTGCAGAGCATTAAATACACAAAATGTCTAAGCTTGATCATAAATAGTTTTAGAAATCTACTATACCTTAGATATCTTATCTGAGTGGTCCGTCTCCATGTAGGAGGTGAGGATGTAAGAGTGTAACTGTTTACACGGTTAATTGATAAGCATGAGTTATTTTCTGTTAAGGTTACACGCCAGCCCCCAGCCCTGCTCCCAGGGAGCCGGCTGCTCCCCCACACTGTGGGCTCTGTATCCGAGCCCACAGCTCAGGGCTTTAGCTGGCTCTCTGGAGCGAGGCTGGCAGCTGGTGTGTGTAAGCTGACTCCCGGCGTGCACTGGTTCTGGCTGCCGGCCCTGCTCCTGGGGAGCCGGCTGTCGCCCCATTCTGTGGACTCTGCAGGATGAAGCTTATACTGCAGAGCCTGCAGCACAGCCAGCTCCCAGGGAGCGGATCCAGGATGGGAGCCAGTGTGAGGCAATCCTTCCTTTCCTGCATATTTGCCATCAGCCCAGCTTCACCAGAGAAGAAAGATGGATTTCCATGGAGACGAGGGCACTCGAATGAGATCAAGTGATTGCCTCGTGCAGGGGGCTCTCCAGCTATACAAAGCGGGGGGGGGGGAGGTTCAGTAGCCAGAGGAGCATACAGAATTGCTAGGCCCCTGGGTAAAGTGGGGTTCAGGCGCTGTACTCTTGGAAAGCACAGGGCCTTGGGCAGAAGGTGTGGGGCTGGGGCAGCCGGCACTCAGCGCCACCCAGATCATGTCATGCCTCCCCCACCCCCAGCCAGTCTTTTGTGCCGCCCAGAGTGCACCACCTGGGGCTCCGGCAGTGATTTAAGGGGTCGAAGACTCCAGCTGCCCCTTCTGCTGCAGGAGCAGTAGTAGCAGCTGAGAGCCCAGGGCCCTTTTGAATCGCTGGGCCCCGGGGCAATTGCCCCCATTTGCCCACTCCCCCATCAGCAGGCCTGTCAGCAGCTGGTTCATCTGACTGGCTCTTTGCCATTAGGGAATAGTAGACAAAAGACTATCAGATTCACCATCCTCCCACTACTGCTTAACCCAGCAAAGGATGTTTGGCTACCCCTGTGCCACCCCACCTCATTCTAAAAGGGCTGCTAGAATGTCCTCTGTGCTCTCAGAAAGGCATCAGTATTTGCTTCAGCATCTGTCAGCTGATGCCATGCTCCATTCTTAGAATCTCAGGAATCTAAGGGTACGTCTAGACTACCGCGTTTTGTCGACAGATACTGTCGACAAAACTTCCGTCGACAAAGAGCGTCCAGACACATTGAGTTCTGTCGACAAAGCAAGCTGCTTTGTCGACAGAACTCCGTAGTCTGGACGCAATGTTACAGGCAATAACACCTTCTGTCGACAGAGTTCTGTCAACAGAAGGTGTTATGCCTCGTAAAATGAGGTTTACCAGCGTCGACAAAACTGCTGAGTTCTGTCGACGTTATGTCGACAGAACTCAGCGGTAGTGTAGACGCTGGTATAGTTTTGTTGACAAAAGTCCACTTTTGTCGACAAAACTAGGTAGTCTAGACACACCCTAAGGGTCACAGAGCGTCCATATCTCCTCCCTGGCAAACGGAAGGGCCTATGTAGGATCCTACCAATTTCATGACCGTGAAAAATGCATCACGGATGGTGAAATGAGCCCTTCCCTACCTCTGACAGGGCAGGGGAAGGACAGGACCTGTCCCTTGCCTGCAAAATGTGCTGGTGGTGGAAGTGGGGGGGGACCAGACCACATCCACCTCTGTGTCTTCAAACCTCCCGTGGCTGCAGGCACTCTGCGGTCGCTGCCTTCAGAGTAGGACTGAGGGCTGCACAGAAGTGAGGTTGGTAATCCTATGACCCCCCCTGCAACAGGTTAATGGCATCCCCCATCTCCTTTTCAGTCAGGACCCCATGGTTACAACACCATGAAATTAAAGGTCTAAGCAGCTGAAAATGTGAAATTTACCAATTTTCAAATCCTATGGCTGTGCTATTGGCCATAATGGACCATGAATTTGGTAGGGCCTAAGCATAGATTAGCTGTGGTTGGTAGAAATATATAATTCTCTGCCTCCCTGGGTTTCTGGTCAGCAACTAGCAGGCTATGATGTCACAATTCAACTGGGCCTTCAAGGCTTTACCTGGACTCAGTACCTGAGGAGTAAAGAGAAACTTCAGTGACCTTCGCTGTTGGGAGGTGGGCATTGGCCAGGCACACTTGGAGGATAGCTTATGACACCAACTCAACCACCAGGGTATGGCCCGTGGGATAGCTCTGCTGAGATCATCAGCACGCCTTGCTCCAGACGTTCAGAAGCTAATCAGACGTTTGCCTCTTGCGCAATGCCGTTACACCTGGGTTTCTGCCTCCTGAGGAGCCATGTAGTCTAGACACAGCCTATGTGTGTGATAGAAATGTAGCCGTGTTAGTCTGGTGTAGCTGAAACAAAATACAGAACTATGTAGCACTTTAAAGACTAACAAGACACTGTGTGTGTGTGTGTCTGTCATTCTCACAAACACACACTGTCCTTCCCTCTCCTCTCCCGACCCAACACAAACATGGGGATGGTTGTTACTTCTTTTACTGCTTGCCCCTGCAGCCCCTGAGAGAGGCAAGAGCACAAGCTGTCCTTGCCTGCAGACACCGCTCTTTGCAGCTCCCATTGATCAGTAAAGGGGAATTGTAGCCAGTAGAAGCTGTGGGCTCAGTGCCTATAGATGAGGGGCAGCACATGAAGCCATTGTTGTACGTGCAAGATGCTTTCAGGAGTGGTGCAGGGCCAGGGCAGGAGTAAGCCTGCCTTAACCCCACTGCTCCAAACCTAGAAGCCATCTCAGTTAAATGGTGCCCAGCCAAAGCTTGCTTCCTGAACCCCTGTCCCAGCCCTGAATCACGTCCTACACTCAATCTCCTGCCCCAGACGTGAGTCCCCTGCACCCAAACTCCTTCCCAGAGCTTGCACCCTGAAACCCCTCCTGGACCCCAATCCCCCACCCTGGGCTAAGCCTGGAGCCCCTCCCACACTCTGAACCCCTTGGCCCAAGACCAGAGACCCAAGGGCTGCACCCTAACCCCCTACCCAAGCCTGGTGAAAGTGAGTGAGGATGGAAGAGGAAGGGAAATGAAGTGAGCAGGGTGAGGCCTCAGAGAAGGGTGGTGCTGGGGCAGGGCCCCAAAGAAGGGGCAGGAAGGAAGGGGGGCAAGGGTATTTGGGTTTGAGGTAGATCTTACATTGCACTTAAATTGAAAAAATGATCTTGTGGTTAAAAAGGTTGGAGACCATGACTGTGTAGACTTAGTTCACACTAAGAATGCCTTTCTGCACTTTAGCTTAATTCACTTCCAAAGTAAGTGCATAGAGGTATCTCTAAAATAACTGCAATGACTAGTAAATAGCCCCCTTATAAAATATTTTAATAAAATCATCGTAATTTCCACAAAATCAGTCAGATTCCATCCTTAATCTAGTGTTGGTAGCAACAAACTTTTATGGTACAGTGATAATATAGATAACAGAACATGTAAATCAAACTGTACTGTTCCATAGTGAAGTCAAAGTTTAAAAACAGCAAAACCAACAGTACAGCAAACATTGTTGGTCTGCTATCAGTAATTGTGAACCTCAGCTTTGTACAGTTGTAGCCTGTGGGCAAGAAGTGACTCATTACTGCTGACAAGTTAAAAAGAGTGGATGGAACCAAAAAAAGAACAAATCTTTAAAGGGTATGCGAGTGAGCTGTGTAGTTCATCAAGTGCTAGAACTAATCTTTTCAAATAATTGCTGTGCCTGACTGAATATATTTTCATTTGGACAGTGTTTTACGTAACCCCTTGGGCTGATGAAGCTTGAAACAGTAATAAGAGGGTGACATTTCTTCATAAGAATGAATGTGTTCATTATTTTCAGTGACTTTAGAAACACTACATTCTTCACCATACATATGCTCACTCTTCCAAAAGATATCACTCTTGCTTTAAACTTTCCCTGTATTTATACATGTAGTGCACATAGGTTTGAATAGTTTTGTGGTAAGTTGATGGCTAGGTTCTGGCAATAAGATATGAGGACTTATATAAAAAAACAGAATCAACTAAACCTCCCTCAAAGCATTAAACTGTTTCTCAGAGTTTGTCTTCACTGCCATGGGGATCGACACTGCAGTGATGGATCGTCTGGTGTTCGATTTAGCAGGTCTAGTAAAGATCCATTACATTGAATGCTGACAGCACCCTCTTTGAAGTGGTTTTCCTCACAGTGATGAGAAATAAAGGAAATTGGCAGGAGCATTTCTCTCACCAACCTCCTACTGTGGGACTGCCCCAGAAAATCGATGTAAGGTACGTTGACTCCAGCTTGCAATTGTCATAGCTGGAATTGTGTATCTTACATTAATTTTCTCTGCCAGTGTAAACCAGGCCTCAGACTCTAGACCTTTGACTTCTGCATTAGAAGGTTTAGTTCCTGAAAGTGTGTGTGCGTGTGCGCGCGCGCACCAAAGATTGTCATGCAAATGTCCATGATCACAGAACCCGCCTTTTGTGGCTGATGAGGAAGACAATATCTAGTATTATACTATAGGATCACAGGGGCTTTGCATCTTAAACAACGCAAATTCTCATGTAAAATCAAATGGCAGTGAAAAGTATCATATAAGAACTATGTGTTGTTAAGGCTTTAATTCCCACTTCCCTCTGCATTCCTACATCTGTTTTCCAGTGCAGAGCTTGTCTGTTCACTGTGCATCCCTGGGGCAGCTCACAAGAAGGAGCAGGAGACACCTGTGAGCCAAGTCCTCAGCTTTGTCATGGAAGGGAACCATAAAAGAGCAAAAAGTCTTGTTAGCTCAGACTGGTGGAGCCTAGTGTATTAGTTGCAGACCTGCACAAAATCTCTGATGCGAGTCATTTCCTTACTGCAGTAGCCCTTCATCTCAGGAGACTTGATTTCAAACACCAAATGAGTTCACAGATGTCTTTGGCATATGTTTTCTCCATATCCCTAAATCATCACATAATTAGGTGCAGTATTTGTGCATTCAATGCTACTGCAATCACTGCTCAAAGAGAACATTGTTGTAAGTCTAGATTATGAAGGACTAGAAGATTTACCCAGCATTGCTTGGGTCCTGAACTCAAATACGTTTTGTTTTGTTTTTTTCATTTAAATCATTGCTCTGGGGTGGGCCTGGAGATGAGGGGTTCGGTATGCAGGCTACCTCAGGGACAGGGGACAACCCCAGTCCTCTCTCACTACAGCAGCTTGCTAAGAAACATCTGTCCATGGCCTCTGCAGCTGCAGTGGGCACAGTCAGAGGAAGAGTGCATATCTCCCATCTGTGGGACAGAGAGACCAACAGACAATCTCTCTGAAATATATAGTAGATAGCTGTCCCTTTCTCTACCCCTGCTGGCCCAATGGTGTTATAGCTGTCTCAGTACTCATATCTGGCCCCTTGCTGCCCGCTGTGGTCATTCTGCAGTATAACTCTCTCCTACTCTCTCTTCTACCAGACCCCTGCCTTTCCATTTTATCAGAAACAATCAAATTCCACACACTCCTGGCACAACTAAACCTCAACCTTGCTTTAAGTTAGGATGAGAGGAAGCTGCCTACCTAATTTGGTGGTCTAGTTCTTACTGTTTTAGAAGGAGTTCTTGAACAAATAGACTCACAGACGGACAGACAGATGCACACTTCTAAAATGTATAGTAAAAAGAGAAAGAAGAAGATTTGGCAGAGCAGTATGAAGAAATCTGCCTGATGTTTCACCATGGTCATTTCTCAACTACCAAATTCCCACTCATGATTCACAAAATGTGAGACCTTTGCTGGCATATATCCCCAGTCAGTCTGAGAGGAAATAAACTACAGCAGGATAGAAACTCCTGAGGACGTTTTTGCTGTGCCATGAAGAATGCAGCAAAGATTTATAATATTTTAAGCCTTTCTTAGGTCAGGGGTGGGCAATAAAAAAATGGCAGTCTTTGCCGCTATGTTTACCTGCACTTCTACAGGTATCATACGATCGCAGTTCTCATTGGCTGCACATCACTACTTGCAGACACTGCGTGTGACAGGAAGCAGCGTGGACTAGAATGCTGCTTCCTGCCGCTCATGTTGGCTGTGAACAGTGATTTGTGGCCAATAAGAGTTGCAATCATTTGATACCTACAGAGGCACAGGTAAACATTGAGGTGGGGGCTCGCCAAGGATTAACCCTATGGACGGGATCTGGCCCATGGGCCAGAATTTTTCCCATCCCTGTCTTAGGTAGCTCTAGAAAGTAACTGAATGAGAATGGGTAGAAGGTGATCTTAAGATGTAATATGCAGATAACCTGCAGATAAAAAGGGATTTGGCTTAATATTTCTCAACTGAATATGTCACAGTAAAAACAAAATATTTCTGGTTGCATTGCAATTTAAAAGATGCCACTTAATGAAAACAAATTGGCAGAAAAATGTTTAGGGTTTTAAAGGGGGGATTAGAAAAATGGCCAGTTGAATTATTCAACTTGTAACAATGAATTACATAATACATACAGTTTTGCTTGAGTGCCTGGGTTTTTATTGTATTGAATTTTAGTACTGTAGTTAATTGGCTTTTGAAATAATGCAGGAAGTCTCTGAACAACACCTAGCTTGAGGCCTCGGTGATAGATATTGAATGGATCGAAGCATCATTTTATACAGTGCTTAGATAAGGACTTTATTAGCTTGTCATTTAAAAGTACTTGTGATATAACTGCTATTAGAAATATATCCCTGTTCTAGAATTCTTAGGGGAAAGAATGAAGTAGACCATTTTGTCTTGTAAATTAATGTAGTCTGCTTGTAGGAATCAAACAGAAGGACACAGAAACCTGTTGGGGGACATTTTAATTTGCCTGGACACTCATTAATGGATCTCAGTCACCATATTATTTCAAACCCATTTCAAAAGCCAGCTCAACAGGGAAGCTACATAATTTAATTTTATTTACGAGTTTGATTCCTACAACACTGGAATAAATTGCCCAGGGAGGTTGTGGAATCTCCATCTCTGGAGATATTTAAGAGTAGGTTAGATAAATGTCTATCAGGGATGGTCTAGACAGTACTGGGTCCTGCCATGAGGGCAGGGGACTGGACTTGATGACCTCTCGAGGTCCCTTCCAGTCCTAGTATTCTATGACAAAAACAAACAAAGAGTACTTAAAGTGAGTACTAAGTATTCTTATCAGCTTCATTTAGCATGGACACACTAATTGACAATTTCTTTCCCCCTTTTTTTCTTCTCCCCCCCCATCCCCTCTCTGCGCTATTTATTTGAAAACTGGACCCCTTAAACTCCATTCATCTGAAGAAGTGTGTTGTGCCCACGAAACCTCATGATGCAATCTACGTTTTTTTGTTAGTCTCTAAGGCAGGGGTGGGCAAAAGGGCCTCCATGGGCCGGATCCAGCCCTCCAAGCAAGTTGATCTGGCCCATGGAGGCCTTGCTGTTCCTCCCCCACCTCCAGGCCAATCAGGGTCTGTGGGTGAGGAAGCACAGAAGTGTCCTGGCCCTGCCTCTTCCACCTGAGGCCCTGCCCCTTCCAGGTTGGCCCAGGACCACTTTAAACATTTCTGAAGCAATCCCCAGTTAAAAATTATTGCCCACCTTTGTTCTAAGATGCTGCAAAACTATTTGTTGTTTTTCTACATTCCGTTAGTACAGAATGCAGCAATCTGTTTTATGCAGGGAGCACATTACTTCTGTGCAATGTTCATTTTGAGGTGTTTCCAGTATTTGCCCTCAGGCTAAAATGATAGAATGCTAATGTGGGGTGTTTTCAGGGAATAGTTTTCCACTGGAATTGGTACCCCAATGTCTGGTCCATTGGAGCCAAGTATGTTGATCTGCAATGATAGTTAGAAGCCTATCTCCCAAGCTTTTTTGGTGTGTTTGTATTCTTGAATTTTCTATGAGTAGCCACATACCCAGGCTGTGCATGTTTTGCTTTATCTTGTAAGCAGGCTTGGCAGAGAGAATTTTTAATTTTTTTATAATTTTGATTAATAATATCAATGTTTATTTTTAAGCATTTTAAACACTTGTTTTATATTTAAATTTTCACAAATGGGAAAAATTATGGGTTTTAAGCATTTTTAAAATTATTTGTATTGATTACGTTTTCACAGTTGTGGGTATTATGTGAGGGACCAGGCAATGGTGGCCGGTCAGAGAATAACTAATGGTAGTTGAGATCCAAAAAGTTAGCTTTATAAGCATTGAAAACACAACCTGTCAATAGGATGCCACAATATACAAAGTAAATAGTGAGAAATCAAACTCGGGTAAGTTCTCAATCAGTATTTTTCTTACTTTTCTTATCTGTGCATTTTGATTCTTATTGATGGAACTATATTTTCGTTGCTTTGTGTGTGTACAGTGAAATCGACGTTCATCAGCATAATGATCTAATCCTCCCAAGCTTACTCAGACATCTACCCTTTACCCACATCATTTTAGTTCTCTTTTGTATTCTCATCAGTTTGTCAACCTTTTCTCTGGTGTTGATGCCCAGCTTCACTGGACAGCTGGTAGTTGGGGGCAGGAAAAAAAATCACAGAAATATTAGGGAGCAGTATAAGAGGTCAGCAAAATGGAACAAGACATGTCTTTGATGCTGTTCACTAAACAGCAAAAGCTCAGCATATCAGAAAGGGAGGCTATTGTGCTGGTCTTCACGTGTATAAATTTAAGCACATCTGTCCTCATGTAGGTAGTAAACTATATGGCTGGAAATATAAGCAATCTGCTTTATTATGTACAGTCTGTATAATCTGGAGGGGCTGAGCTACACCAAGCTGTTCCTTTTGCTTGAAAAGGCTCTGTCCACCAGTGAGTATAATGTATTGCCAGAATTCCCTTTCTTTTGTGTTTCCACAAGGTGTACATATTAAAAAGTTATGCACAATGGAGGGATTTGGGGAGGTTGAGAGCTGAGGCCTAAGATACATTAATCAAAGTCAACACTGCGTCAAAGAACATAACGAGGAGCAGAGATGGTAATAATTTTATAGAAACATTTAGAAATCCATGAAAAATAAAAGGCAGCTTTAAAATACGTACTTAAGTAAGTAGTACAGCCCTGAGTGTTTTTCATTTTCCTTAGCCAGTTATTACATTGTAATTTTTAGACTGGTTCAGCTAGTGTTTCTCTGATCTCTAGTGCCATAAGTCTTCTGCAGGGAGAATATTAAATAAACATTGAGCTTCCTGCTGCTGTTGATTGTGGATTAATTTTCAGAATGATTGGAAATGAAATTTTTGAAAAATATCTATTCCTTCTCTAAGGAACGGGATTAAATTCTGCTTGACATCTCCCCCCCCCCCCCCCTATTCTCTCAGAACTCTCTATGACAGTGGTCACCTATCTGTAGATCGGGATTTACTGGTAGATCTCTGAGCCTCTGACAGGTGATCCTGACTGGTTTGGCGAAAAGGCTATCAAGGGCCAGCGCTTCAGCTGCCCCTCTCCCCACTGCTGTGCCTTTGCATTAGAGCTATTCTCTCAGGAGCCCCCTGCTTTCTGTGCAGGGCAGGGGAGGGAGAGAAGGGGTGCTAATGTCAAGGTGCCCCTCTCCCACTCTGTATCCTATCTCCACAGAGCAGAGAGGAGGACTCAACAGGATTGGAATGGAGTTTGCTGGATGCTTTTGGGAGTGGTGCAGGGCCAGGGCAAGGGTGAGCCTGCCTTAGCCCCACTGCACCCCTCCTAAAAGACAACCCTTCCCCAAAGAACTTACGTTTTAGGGCCCCAATCCCACAGAGCCCCATTTAAATCTCTGAGACCTCCCCACAGGAGCAGCGATCCATGTGCGCACACAGTTCTCTGTGCAGGATTGGAGCCCATATAGACAAGACTGATGGGGAGTGAGAGGGAAAGTGGTTCACCCTGATGGGACAGGAAGACAGCGGGAGAAGCAGGACTAGAATGCAAGCCCGCTCAATGTTGCTCTCCTGAGTTCATTGCAAGTCTTGTGACGTTTTCTCTTAAAGCCCCAGCACCTCTGGTTGTGAGGATCTCAGCTTTTGCTGTATTAAGTAGCAAGTTTTTTGTAGTCATGGTTGTAGAGAAAAACTACAAATTTGGAAAACACAAATTATACAAAGTCTGAAAAACCAGAAAGCAATTTAAAAGACTCAAGTGTATTAGTTTTTAAAATCTCACAATTTTAAAGTCAATCTCATAATTTGGGAGGGGGCCTAATTTACTATTTGTGAACAGTTTTTGACAGCAAAACTGCCTGACTAGCCACTAGACCATACTGCCCAAGACCGTCTCATCTTTCAGTATTAGCAATAAGCACAAAGTTGCAGCCATTTCTCACACTTTTCCATAATAAACAAAAAGCAATTATTTGCTGTGGGAGGTCAAGACTTATAAAGTTATTGCGGTATGTGTGATCGGATATGTTTTGTGTAGAAAAGAGATTAGAGTGAAGGTCAAATATGTTCTCCTGTGGGTGAGATTATTAGAATTTTCTTTAATGGCATAAAAATTTATTTGAAATGAAATTATTTTTAAAATGTCATAACTTTATTGTATTTCACTGTGAAAAATAAAAACAAAGAACTCGGACTGTATGTAAGCTAAAAAAACCATTGAAAACTGACTAATGCAAAACAAATAAGAATATCCGATAGCACACTGTTGTCTCTGTATATGTCTTAAATAATGTCACATTTTTTGAATAATTAAACCGATCAATTCAAAGAAATGCAACAAAAAACATTGGCCAACATTTTCAAAATATAGGCAGCTAATATTAGGCACCTACACCTATTTAAGCATCTGAGTAAAAGTAATCTGATTTGCTTGAGACCTGTTTAAGTGCCTAACTTTGAAAATTTTGATCTAAGATTTGTTTTTAAAAGTCTTTTGAAGAGAAAGGGGCTTGTTTGCAGTAGATAGATAGTGTAGGTTGAACCTCTCTCGCTGACACGCTGACCATTTCTGAATGAGAGAATTTTCTGGACCACAGGCGGTCAATATTGTCTAGCAGCATTACTGACGCATCCACTGCTTACTAGGCTATTAGAGGATGGTCAGAGATAAATTAGAGCTAAATAACAGCACAGGACACTGAGAGCCAGGACTGGTGGCTGTAAACCAACTTTATGATACCGCAGGAAACTTGGCTACACCCATGAAAAGTGGACCTCCGGCTAACTAAAATTACTCCAAACCACAAATCTTTCCGGACCAGAGAGTTTTGGACTAGAGCAGTTCAACCTGTACGGAATATTTGATTGCTGGATTTGTACCAAAGAGAGAAGATGGGACCTTTTCAAAATGTAGAAGTAAAGATTGATATTGCATAAATTAGGCTCTGCCATAATATGAATAAATGTCTTCCTTTGGCCTGTGATACATTTACTGTAATCTGCTACAGGTTATATCTGAGAGAGTCATACTTAGCCTAGCAGATAGAACATTGACCTGGGACTTAGGAAATGTGGGTTCTAGTCATGGTTCTGCTGTTTGCATGCTAGATGACTCTGGGCAAGTGACTTCACCGCTCTGTGCCTCTGTTTTCCATCTATTAAAAGGAAGTGGGTAATGATCCTGGCCAGCTTTGCAAAGTGCTTGCAGATCTATGGATGAAAGCAGAATGTAAGAGCTAGGCAGTGGTGGTGGTGTTATCTTACTATATATTTTAGAAATATGCATCTGTCTTTCTGTCCATCCATCTGAGAGTCCATTTGTTCAAGAGCTCCTCCTAAACGGTCAGAGCTAATACCACAAATTTGGTATGCAGCTTCCTCTTAGCATAATTCACAGTAAAGTCAGGTTTGGTTGTTCCAGGACAATGGGATGTGCCTGGAATTAGATTGTTTCTCATAAAATGGAATGGGAAGAGTCTGACAGGAGGGACAGTTATACTGTGTAATGACCACAGGGGGCAGAGATGGAGACCAGAACAGCTATTACCCCACTGGGACAACAGGGGACAGAGGTGGAGAAAGGGACAGCTACCTACTACAGGGCTAGCCAACATGTTGCCCGCGGCCCATGGTGCGGTTTGGGTTTAAGGAGGGTTCAACACACTTCCCATGGGTGGGATCCTTTGAACATGGCCTCCGGTGGGAACACGCTCCACAATGACAAGGCATCTCCTAGACGGGCTGAGCATTGAAAGATGCAGGCAGATGGGCTGGCTGGAACAGACAGGTACAGGGTATCGGCGTTTCTAGCCCCCAGAGAGGAGGTGCCAGGAGCACCTGGGCATTGTGTGAAAGAAACTATTTGCATAGATATTTGCATGTATATGCAACCACACTTAAGTTGTAGCCCTCGGCATGTGTCATGCGTATCATTGTGGCCCCCAGAGCTTCCAAAGTTGAGTAACCCTGATCTACTATATATTTCAGAGAGTTTGTCTAGCTGTCTGGCTGTGTGTCTGTCCCCCAGCCAGAAGTCGTGCACCCCTTTCCCAGCTGCGCCTGCTGCAGAAGCCATCCACAGGCACTTCTCACTTGGCCCCAAGCTGTTGGGGTGACAGAGGGCTGGGGTTATCTTCTCTCTTTGGAGTAGCCTGCACACTGAATCCCTTATTCCCGACCCCATCCCAGAACAATGATTTAAATGAAGAAAAACGTAACTTATTTGAGTTAAGGACCCGAGCAACACTCTTCTACTATAGTAGAAATAGGGTTGAGGGAAACATATGCCTTTTCTCTTTCAAGGCAGACAGTGAGGTGGAGTCAATTTGACTCTTCCAACCAGGAAAGTCAACATGCAAGGGTACGGTCGTTAGGATGGAACAAAGAGAAGAGGTCCCTTGATGTGAGGGAGGCTTATTTAGAAATAAGATATGAAAGGGCTATAGGGACTCATAGGAACTTATACCTGTTTTCTGTACAGTAATGCACAGAATTGACTGGAGTTGGAATGCAGACAATGAATATATTGATGAGTCACTGTCGTCTCCTCCTCCTTGAAGACATCTGCATAGAACAGGGTTTCCCAACCTATGGGTCGGGACCCAAATATGGGTCATCATTACATTTCAAAAGGCTCTGCCCTCCCTCCTCCCCCTGTTTTTGAATTGCCTTGGGTCACCAAGTCTTCCTGAATTGTAAAAAATGGGTCCCCATCTGGAAAAGGTTGGGAACCGCTGGCATAGATTGTGGAGGGGGTGGGGCACATGAGAGTACCCTGACAAGGGATGTAGGGAGCAGAGAGACAAGGAAGTGTGAGGACACATACTCAAGGCAGGAGCTGTCCACACCAACCTTGCAGAGGGTGATGAGGAATGGGCAAGGCATCCAGAAGAGGGCAGCACTCTAGCAATGCGGGAGTTTGGTCATTGACCTTGGCATCCTTGATTGAGCCCCGCTAAATTAGTTTGTGCAGAGGGTAAGGCTGACTGGGCTCTGGAAACCACTTGTTGTTGTTGTTGTTTGTTGTACTAATCTCCTGCTCGGACAGTTTCTTACAGTTTGGGAACTTATTACAGCAGGGCTGGGCAAAATGCGGCCCGGGGGCTGGATCTGACCCACTAAGCCACCAGATCCAGCCTGCAGATCACCCTGCCAGGGCCCTCAGTCACGCAGCTACCGCGGTTTAAAACACAATTCCTGCGGCTCTCTGCTCTGCAGGGAAAGGCAGGCTTCATGCAATCTCCCCGCCTCCATCCCAATCCTCAGCTCCTATTGACCAGAAACAGCCGGCCAATAAGAACTGACCCCAGCCAATCTCTCAGCTCCTGTTGACTGGAAACAGATTGGCCTGAGAGACTGGGGCAGTGCAAGCCTCTTCCCCCCACCTGGAGTTGAGATCCATGTGGAGGGCGCAGCCTGTATTTTCAAGCAGGCAGGGGCAGTCAGCCAGGATACACTTAGGTAAACTCCTCCCAGCCAGCGCCTGCCTCTGGCACCCAACTCCCTCCCCCAGATCACCATCCAAACACTTTGCACCCCCTGCCCCAGGTCACAACTCCCTCCCAGACCCTGTACCCCCCTCTTGCACCCCTCCCCCAGGCCAGAACCCTTTCCTGCACCCACACCTCCTCCTCCCTGACCCTACACCCCAATCCCTTGACCCAGGTCACAACCCCCTCCTCCACCCAAAAACCCTTTCAGATCCCACACCATCTCCTGCACCCCAGTCCCTTACCCCATGCACCCTTCTGCACCCAACCTCCAACCTAGACCCCACGCCCCCTCCACAGAAAAGTGCGGCCCTTGACCACTTACCAAAATCTTGGAGTGGCCTCCCACCAAAAATTATTGTCTACCTCTGGGCTAGTGGATACTTTGGGATATTTTGTATGGAAAAAAAATATTCTGTGTTGCAATGAAAGCAAATCCCCAAACCTCCTTTTTTTCCCGTTAGGCCAGCCCCAGCTAACATGGTCTTGCAGCTCACCCTGTATCCTGGTCCAGACAAAGCCTAAGAAGAGGCAATGAAGGAAGGCTAGGCAGAGCCTATTTCATTTTGTATTCCTGAGCAAAACAGAGTTTAAAAAGCTTCAAGTGGCACTTCAGGAGTCTTCATGGATCTTGCAGGTTTCCTAGCGTAGGAGAACATACTGGAAAGCTTTTTACCATGAAAAGTTTGTGCTGAGATTTTCTACTTCCTAGCCCAATTCCGCTCCAGTTCCTGCCTGTCTCCAGACCAGGGAGTCATGGGAAAGTCACTACAACTTCAAGCAATTCTTTGGTGGTTTAATAGCTACAAACAGGCTGTGGCAATATGGACACCCTTTGTGAGAGGGAGTGAAAAGTACTTAAGGAAATGAATCATGTAATGAATGTGAGTCGAAGTGTGGATATTTCTGACTCGACTTCTTTCTCATTAGGATTCTGTGTGCACAATCACTGAATCTATAAATAATGTTCCTAAAAGCAGCTTGATTACTAAAATACTGCAGACTCCCAAGCACACGCACAACAGGGTTTTATATGTGGGGCGGAGGGGTCGGTTAAGCCTCAGCATATCTAGCATTAATGATAGCAATTTTTAATTAACCCAATTTAGAAGCCAAATGTAATACTGATGAAAATGAGAGGATAGAACATTTAATAATTTATTCCACTACAGTGGTCATGACTGTTGAATTAAATTTATTCAAATTAACTTAAAAAAAATCTTTGCAGCACTAGGCTTAGTGCCGAATGCCACGCTTTGGAAATCGAGTTATAGTAGACTAGCAGATTTACCCAGCATTGCTCAGGTCCTTAACTCAAATAATTTTTGTTTTTCTTCATTGAAATCATTGATCTGGGGTGGGACTGGGGATGAGGGGGTCAGTATGCTGGCTCCCTTGGAGAGAGTTCAGCCCCCATGTAGAGGCAGTTCTCACCTGGCTGCTGCAGCAGGCACAGTTGGGGGAGGAGTGTACCTGGGGAACAGACAGAAAGACACACACACAAACTCCCTCTCTTAGGGTACATCTAGACTACAGGCTTTTGTCGACAGATACTGTCGACAAAGCTTCTGTCGACAAAGAGCGTCTAGACTACATTCAGCTCTGTCGACAAAGCAATCTGCTTTGTCGACAAAACCGTGTAGTCTAGACACAACCCTAGATGCAATAACACCTTCTGTCGACAGAACTCTGTCGACAAAAGGCGTTATGCCTCGTAAAATGAGGTTTACCAGCGTCAACAAAACTGCTGAGTTCTGTCGACGTTATGTCAACAGAACTCAGCGGTAGTGTAGACGCAGGTATAGTTTTGTCGACAAAAGTCCACTTTTGTCGACAAAACTCTGTAGTCTAGACACACCCTTAGATGTATAGTAGATAGCTGTCCTTTTCTCCAACCCTGCCCTTGGTTGTCCCAATGGGGTTATATACAGTATAAGTGTTCCTGCTACCAGAACCCTCCCTTTCCATGTTATGAGAAACAGTCACATTCCAGACACTTCCCATTGTCCTGGAATAACCAAGTCCTTACCTTGCTTTAAGTTATGATTAGAGGAAGTTGCATACAAAATTTGGTGGTCCTAGCTCTTACTGTTTAGGAGTTCTTGAACAGACACACACACAGAAAGACAGACAGATGGGCAAACTTTCTCAAATATACAGTAGTTTACCAGTGCAAGCTTGGACATTACATGTGTGAAAGCATGGCTGTGCAAGCAGTTTGTGACAAAGTGATTCTTTAACAGTGGGAAAGTTTGTGGTCTTTTACTAAGGGCCTTTTTCCGAGATTTGCTGGTTACAGGAAGATGGTCTCTGTCACTGCAACACAGGAAACTGCCTAGGATTCATTCATTTTGTCCTCCACAGAATAGCACCTACCCCTGAGGTGAAGGCCATTGTAGTAAGTACCACTGTACAGCAGGGACTGAACCTGTACACTGCAGAACCTGCACAATGAGTTTATCTAAAAATAATTTAACTGGGTGGGAATTAAGTAACTCAGTCTGTGAAATGTCCTGAAATTGTGGTGATTTAAAAAAAGCCGGGCAAGCCAACCAGTCCCCAACAAGCTGAATTCCAGATAGAAAGGGAGAACACACAATAACACAGAGTGTATTTTGAGAAGCTGCATGCTGGGTATGTACATTGCATACATACACATGCAATTGTGAAAGCACATGACAGCACGATATTCAGGAGGGGGATTGGGTCCTGTTGACTTCAATTGCCCTGTTTATAAGAGCAAGGGTTGCAAAATAGGGCTTTTAGTTTTAAAAATGATTTTCCTGTGAGTTCAGTGACCTAGGCGCCTCGCTAATTGAAGAAGGATCCTTTGTTAAAATGCCCATTAAAACCCTTTGCCTCACCTATTAGTTCCAAATGGTACAAATTGTCTTGCTTGTCATTTTCTAGGTTGTTTGGCAGACCTTTGGGCACCTCCTATTAACGATAGTTGTGCAAGCGATGAGTGGCCCCCAGAGCTGCACTGCTTTTATGCAATGTCTCTAGCTTTCCTACAACAAGAGGACCTGGTTTGTAGAAACTCTGAGAGCCCAACCAAATAAGGAGCTGAGCTTTTGCTACAAGATGTAGAAGTCTCTCAGTTCCCTGTGGGAGTAGAGAGGGCTCAGGACTAACCAAGACTGGAAGTATAATTTCCTAATTTAAGATTTGTTTCTAAATTCAGTGATTATTTAGCAACATGAAGACTTAATAAAACATGTGTACTCTAATCTTGACATTTTATTGTGAATTCAATAAGACACATACATCATGTTAATATGTCACTGCAAGCAGGTTTGCAGAAATTTTGGTGGTGCCCAGAAAGCCAAGAACCCAAACCGCTCCCTTATCCAAACTCCCCCTTACATCTGCCTGAAGGCTCAGTTTGTTTGGTATGCTTTCTCCTTCTGATGTACTTAAAAAATGTTGCTATTACTTTTTGAGTTTTTGCCTAGCTGTTCGTCTTCCTTTTTGGCCTTCATAATTATATTTTTACACTTTTTTGCCAGAGTTTACGCTCCTTTCTATTTTGCTCATTAGGATTTAATTTCCACTTTTTAAACTATGCCTTTTTATTTCTCACTGCTTCTTTTACTTGGTTGTTAAGCCATGGTTGCACTTTTTTTGGTTCTCATACTGTGTTTTTTTAAATCTGAGGCACACATTTAAATTAAGGCCTTATTATGGTGTCTTTGAGACGTTTCCATGCAGCTTGCAGAAATTTCACTTTTGACACTGTATCTTTTAATTTCTGTTTAACTAGTGTCCTCATTTTGTGTAGTTCCCCTTTCTGAAATATAATGCCACAGTGTTGGGCTGCTGAGGTGTTTTTCCCATCATAGGGATGTTAAAACTTTTATTATTTTATGGTCACTATTTCCAAGCAGTCTAGTTATATTTACCTCTTGAACCAGATCCTGCACTCCACTTAGGACTAAATCAAGAATTGCCTCTCCTCTTATGGGTTCCAGAACTAGCTGCTCCAAGAAGCAGTCATTTGAGGGGTCAAGACACTTTATCTCTGCGTCCCATCCTGAGGTGATGTGTACCCAGTCTGTATGAGAAGAGTTGAAATCCCCCACTATTATTGAGTTTTTAATTTTTATAGTTTCTCTAATCTTCCTTAGTTTCACAGTCACTATCACCATCTTGGTCAGGTGATCGGTAATATATACCTACTGCTAATTTTTTATTATTTAGAGCATGGAATTACTATCCATAGAGCTTCTATGTTACAATCTGGTTCATTTAAGATTTTTACTTCATTTCATTCTATGCTTTCTTTCACATATAGTGCCATTCCTCCACCAGCATGACCTGTTCTGTCCTTCCAATATATTTTGTACCTTGGTATGACTGTGTCCTATTGATTATCCTCATTCCATCAAATTTCTGTGATGCTTATTATATCAATATCCTCCTTAAATATGAAGCACTCTAGTTTACCCATATTATTACGTAGACTTCTCGGGTTTGTATATAAGCACTTAAAAAACTTACCACTTTTTAGATATGCGACTGCATAGAATCATAGGGTTGGAAGAGACCCCTGGGGGTCATTGAGTCCAACCCTCTGCCAGACAAGACCAACCCCAAATAAATCATCCCAACCAGGGTTTTGTCAAGCCTGGCCTTAAAAACCTTTAGGAATGGAGATTCCACTACCTCCTTAAGTAGCCCATTTCAGTGCTTCACCACCCTCCTAGTGAACCAGTTTATCCTAATATCCAATCTAGACCTACCCCGATGCAACTTGAGAGCATTGCTCCTTGTTCTCCCATCTGTCACTACTGAGAACAGCCTCTCTCCATCCTCTGGTAGCTGAAGGCTGCTATCTCAATCTTCTCTTCTGTAGACTAAATAATCTCAAAATCCCTCAGCCTCTCCTCATAAATCATGTGCCTCATCCCCCAATCATGTTTGTTGTCCTCTGCTGGGCTTTCTCCAATGCATCCACATCCTTTCTCTAATGGAGGTCCCAGAATTAGATGCAATACTCCAAATGTGGTCTCACCGGAGCCAAATAAAGGGGAATAATCACTTCTCTAGGCCTCCTGGCAATGCTTCTTCTAATGCAACCTAATATACTGTTAGCCTTCTTGGCTACAAGGGCACACTGTTGACTCATATCCAACTTCTCATTCACTGTAATGCCAAGTCTTTTTCTGCTGAACTGCTGCTTAGCCAGTTGGTCCCCAGTCTGTAACAGTGCTTGAGATTCTTCCATCCCAAGTGCAGGTCTCTGCACTTGTCTTTGTTGAACCTCCTCAGATTTCTTTTGGCCCAATCCTCCAATTTGTCTAGGTCACTCTGGTCCCTGTCCCTACCCTCTAACATATCTACCTCTCCCCCTAGCTTAGTGTCATCTGCGAACCTGCTGCGGGTGCAATCCATCCCCTCCTCCAGGTCATTAATAGAGATGTTGAACAAAACTGGCCCCAGAACCGACCCACTTGATATCGAACGCCAACAAGACATCGAGCCGTTGATCACTACCCGTTGCACCCAACAATCCAGCCAGCTTTCTGTTCAGTTTAAAATCCATTTATCCAATCCATACTTCCTTAGCTTGCTGGCAAGAAAACTGTGGGAGACCATATTAAAAGCTTTGCTAAAGTCAAGGTATATCACATCCACCTCCTTCCCCATGATGAGATTGAATGAGACTCTTTTTCATTTGGCTGTTTCTCATCAGATCTTATGTGTATTTTATCATCTTCCATCCTCTCCTCTTTACTAGGACATAGAGAATCTCCATTAATAGACTCTCCCCTAAGGGATGTCTCTATCTGACCCATGTACTCCTCTGCCCCTGTCAGCTTTCTCCCAGCTTTTAGTTTAAAAACTGCTCTACGACCTTTTTAATTTTAAGTGCCATCAATCTGATTCTATTTTGTCTTAGGTGAAGCTCATCCTTCCTGTATAGGCTCCCCCTTTCCCAAAAGATTCCCCAGTTCTTAATAAATCTAAATCCCTCCTCCCTAAACCATTGGTCTCATCCAGGCATTGAGACCCTGCAGTTCTGCCTGTCTAACTGGGCGTGTGTGTGAAACTGGAAGTATTTCAGAGAATGCTATCACACAGATCCTGGATTTCAGTTTCTTACACAGCAGCATAAATTTGCCCTCCAGGACCTCTCTCCTATCCTTCCCTGTGTCACTAGTACCTACATGTACCACGACCTCCAGCTCCTGCCCAGCACTACCCATAAGTCTATCTTGATGTCTCAAGAGAGAGCCACAACCCTCGTACCAGGCAGGCAAGCCACCATGCAGTTCTCCTGGTCATCACAAACCCAGCTGCCCATGTTTCTAATGGTCAAATCTCCCATTACCAACATCTGTCTCTTCCTAATAACTGGAGTTCTCTCTTCATCCAACCCGCCTCCCAGAGAGGTATCCTCAGTGTGAGAGGATACCACGGCATCATCTGGAAGGAGGGTCCCAACTATGGGATCATTTCCCTCTGCTCCAGTTGGATGTTCTCCTTCCCAGAGACTTTCACCCTCCTCAACAGCACAGGGGCTGTCTTACCTGGGGTTGGGACCATTCTACTGTGCCTTGGAAAATCTCATGTACCTTTCTGCCTCCCTTACTTCTTCCAGTTCAGCCACCCCGGTCTCCACAGCCTGTACATGATGCCTGAGGGTCAGGAGCTCCTTGCACTGAATGCACACACATGCCACCTGCCCATAGGGCAGGTAATCATACGTTCTACATTGGGTGCAATATACAGGATAGCCCCCACTCTGCTGCTGGGCATCTGCCTGCATTCTTTTTTACTCCCAGAGCTGATCCTTTCTTGATGGTTTTTTTTTAACTCAGGTGGTTTTAATTTTAGTTTAAAGACATTTCAAGAATATTAATGGTTAAGTGTATCTAGCCCCCCTCAAATTCCTTATAAGGATCCTTAGTTTACTTGAACAACAAGCCTTTTGTCACCTGAATCGCCCTGCCTCTGTTTATAAACAAACTCCCTGCTCCAGAGACCCTTCTGCTTCCAGCTTCACAATTCATCACAGTCACACTCAGGCTGTGTTGCAGTGCTGGAGCTGCACCTCCAGCCCTGAATATTCCTGGTGCCTATGACTGCAAGCAACTTAGTAGCAGTAGTGTTCTACGGAACAGGTCGTCTTCTACAGAACACGCTGAATATTCCTGTATTCTTCAGTGACTTGGTTATTTGCCTTCAGTTTCCAGGGCAATGGTATTTCAGTATTGCAGATGACAAAGGAAAGATTACAATACATTCTGTGCTCTGTATGTTTCCTGCCCATCTGGTTATGTATGCTCAGCTTTATATTTCAACTGGGTGCCAATCTGACTTTTGTTTAGACAGATTTTTTTGCTTGTCTCCTAGCTGCTCTCTGCTCCTTACTCTTACTGACAGAAGTGTATTTTCTGTGTCCTTCTCATTGCAGGTTATCCAACTGGGTATCCCACTGCTGCCCCTGCCTACAATCCGAATATGTATCCAACCAGCAGCCCCGGCTATGCCCCAGGTAAAAACAACTTTTCATTCTGGAAGCAGTTCAAGACATGGTTAAAGATACCAGAGAATCTCATTCATTTGCCCTTTGTTAACTGCCACATAGAATCCAGCTGTCTCCATATGGCAGGCATGTCCAAAGTCCGGCTCGCGGGCCAATTGCGGCCCGTGTTCCGGTTTAATACGGCCCCACAGGTAATTTGGCAATATCTATCTTTTATGGCCCCCAACGAATCCATATGTATTGAGATGAATACATTGTAAAATCTCAGTTAATGTCAGTTGGTCTAAATCAGTTAAAAATATATTTGGACACAACATGTATACTTGGTGTTATGTTATTTTTTGAACTTAAAAGTTGACAGACAACCTTTATTACCAATAATATGTAATGTACTTTACAATGTTCCTGACATATATTTCAGCTTCCTGGATTTTTTTTTCATCTGGCCTTCAGATATGAAAGGCAGAGTGATTTAACATCTGTTTAGATTTGTCATCCATGTGACGAAATGAAAAGTATGCCGTTTGCAATAAACTTTGCATAAAATAGTTAATTTGCATTTAATTTTAATGGTTCAAAGAATGTCAGGCAAAATGGTCGGCCCTCACGCATGTTCACTTCATCAAATCTGGCCCTCTTTGAAAAAAGTTTGGGCACCCCTGCCATATGGTTTTCAGCAAATATTTAATAATACAGAGACAATAGTAAGCTCAACCCAATCCTTGTCATCTGCCTCAGCCCTCCTCACCGTAACATCTAAATGCCACACAGTCTTAATGCATTTATCCTTACAATCACCCTGTGAGGCAGGGCAGTGCTATTATTATGGGGAACAGTGGAAGTGACTTGCCCAAGGTGATGTAGGAAGTCAGTGGCAGAGCAAGGAATTGAACCTTAGTCTCCCAAGTCTTAGGTGTGCACCCCAATCACTGGACCATCCTTCCTCGATATTAAGTTGTCAAAAGTGTCATACAAAATTAAACCAGAACTGCATGCTCATATAGGTGAGCACAGAACGTGTTGTTCTGGATCAGCCTTCCTTTTCTCTGTATGTGCTTCATCAGTAATTGGCAAAATTTAGTAATTCACAATGAACTGCTCCTGCATACCAGGAATGCAAATTAACGAGGGTCCTCTCATTTTGCACCACTTGCGTTTTGTGCCTTTTGAGCCCAAACCTTGAAGTCCTTACTCAAACTGTGTTCTCCTTGGCGCCTGGAAGAGATTTTCTTTAGGCCCCCGTTAAAGTTAGGCATATGTTTTAAGAGCTCTTTGAAATCAGGGTGCCAAGTGGAACAAATACAAATCTTTACTCACAGTGACAAGTCCTGTACACTGGGAGCAGACTCTCACGTTCAGGGGAACTACTCATTTGGCAAGATGCTACTCAGTATGATTGAGGATGTCAGACTCAGGGGCTAAATAAGGGTTTTTGGGAATGGCCCTTGTTTATTTTTGTTTCATATACAATGTAATCGAAACAGTGCAAAGCAGAAAGAGAGGCAATATCTCCTTTTGTAACCCCCGTGGTTTTGATTTACTCCCTGCTGCTGTTTAAGCTTCAGAGTTGTTGTTACAGCAATATTGGCAGGGCAGGATGAAGCACAGGAACTAGAGGGATAGGGTAGTGGTCGTGGGGGAAGCAAGAGGGATAGGGTAGTGGTCGTGGGGCGGGATTGGTGGGGGCAGGGAGAAGACAGCAGGACCTAGTGAGGACAGGGCAGAGAGGGAAGGTATTTAGGGGTGGTGGAAGCAGGGAGCTAGATGGGTGTTGGTGGAGCGCAGAGCAGGAATCTGGGGTAGGAAGAACTAGTGGGGGAGAGCGGGATGTAACTGATTGAGGAAACAGCAACCCGGAGGCATCTGGGGGCATGGGAAATGGCAGTGGCAAAAGAAACAGGGAGGCAAGGGGGAGAAGTGGGCACTGGGGGTGAAAGCAAGGAGCTGGAGTTGAGGGCATTCGAGATGGGGAAAAGAAAGGAGAGACCTGGAGTGTATGTGGGGAGGCAGGGACTGTTTATAACAAACCCTGAGTTTCTCAGCTCCATTCTCCAGTGGAAGGGCATTGTGCCCGAACATTTTCAGCCAGCTTTCTTAGTGGTAATTATAGGATATACCTAGTGCTAGCTGCTTATGACAGTGACCCAGGGAAGCTTGATAGAGATTATCTCAAGTAAATTTGGGTATGTCTACACTACCACCCTAGTTCAAACTAGGGTGGTAATGTAGTCAACCGGAGTTGCAAATGAAGTCCGGGATTTGAATTTCCCGGGCTTCATTTGCATGTTGCCGGGCGCTGCCATTTTTAAATGTCCGCTAGTTCGGACTCCGTGCCCACGGCTACACGCGGCACGAACTAGGTAGTTCGGATTAGGCTTCCTATTCCAAACTACCTGTACACCTCGTTCCACGGGAGTTATTAAATAGATTTTACTTATTTCAAAATGGTTTCCTAGCATAGACATGCCCACAGGTAACTATCCTGAATAACATCATCCCACCTGGCGTCTCCCGAAGGGTTACCTCTTAACTCTCAAAGGGTATGTCTACACTACCACCCTAGTTCGAACTAGGGTGGTAATGTAGTCAACCGGAGTTGCAAATGAAGCCCGGGATTTGAATTTCCCGGGCTTCATTTGCATGTTGCCGGGCGCCGCAATTTTTAAATGTCCTCTAGGTCGGACTCCGTGCCCGCGGCTACATGCAGCACGAACTAGGTAGTTCGGATTAGGCTTCCTATTCCGAACTACCTGTACTCCTCGTGGAATGCGGAACAAGGTGTACAGGTAGTTCGGAATAGGAAGCCGGAGTCCGAACTAGCGGACATTTAAAAATGGCGGTGCCCGGCAACATGCAAATGAAGCCCGGGAAATTCAAATCCCGGGCTTCATTTGCAACTCCGGTTGACTACATTACCATCCTAGTTCGAACTAGGGTGGTAGTGTAGACATACCCTTTGAGAGTTAAGAGGTAACCCTTCGGGAGACGCCAGGTGGGATGATGTTATTCAGGATAGTTACCTGTGGGCATGTCTATGCTAGGAAACCATTTTGAAATAAGTAAAATCTATTTAATAACTCCCGAAATAATAAAATCAAACTAGTGTGTCCTCACTATGGGGAAGCCTCGAAATTAGTCCGAGGCAGCCTCCGTTAATGTGGACATGCTACCTCATCTTAGAGCACTAGGGAGTAATTAGTTTGAATGACTCTAGGGAATAATTATTTCAAAATAGCAGCAGTAGTGTGGACGTTCTAATGCTATTTCAAAATAACTATTTCGAAATTAGTGTTATTCCCTGAGGAAAGCAGGAGTACAGATTTCAAACTAACGGTACATCTACACAGCAGTGTTATTTCAGAATAACATAATCCACATCTACACTACATGCAGTTATTTCAGCATAATGTCAAAATAATGTCGAGCTGGAGGACTTCTTACTTCAACTCCTGTAACCTCATTTTATGAGGAGTAAGGGATGTCGAAGGCAGAGAGCTCTTCCTTGGACTTCCTGCTGTGTAGACAGCGCCAAAAGCCGAAATAAGCTATTTGGACTTAAGCTACACAATTGACATAGCACAAATTGCGTAGCTTATTTCAACTTTAGCCCTGCTGTGTAGACATGCCCTACGTGACCCATTATTTCAAAATAACAGGCTTAATAGAGTGGATGCTCTGCTTGTTAATTCGACCTAAGGGGGTTTATTTCGAAATAAAGCCCTAGTGTCAGGTCAGGGTGTTAGATATCAAGGATAAGGAGGGCAGTTTAAGAAAATGGGGCACACAGTCAGGATTTAAATGTATAGGACTCTGACCTAGACTTTGGAGTAGTTCTGATATCTACTGAGTAAAGGAATTGTACTGTCCCAAAACAAAGCTGATAAAAAAAGCAATTACCGTCCACGGCCCCTAGCAAAAACAGCAGGAGGAGCATGTGGAGTCTGAGAGAGACATTGAAGGAGCAGGCAAGGAGAGAACGAGGATGGCTCTGCACCTTAGAGCTCCAGGAGGATAGTGGGTGAAGTTGAAGGGGACGGATCTATCGTGCCATAGCCTAGATGGGAACTGATGATCCAGCTGAGTACGTGTGTGTGTCCCTTCTCAAGTGCTCTCATTCCATTTGAGCATCAGCCCTTACAAGCCTGTTGCCAAATGTGTAGGATCTACCTCTACTGCATGATCCATTTTGGTCCATTTCATGGTCATAGGGTTTTTAAAATCAGAAATGTAACTATTTTGTGGATTTCAATCTGAAATTTCACACTGTTCTGGGTGTCAGGGTTGTGACCCAAAAGAAGTTGTTGGTGGGGGTATTGCCACTAGTGATGTAAGCAACTCTTGGGGCTCTTGAACATTTCAAAAGCAGGAAGCACGGGGCCAGTGGGGGGACTGCTTGAGTCCCCCACTGGCCGTGCTCCCCACGGCGCTTCTGCCTTTGAAATGTAGCAAGAGCCGGCAGGGCTTTTGCTACATTTCAAAGGTGGAAGTGCCCTTATCGACTAATCGAATAGTCAATGCAAATTACATCGACTATTCGATTAGTTGATTAATCTAAATTTAACATCTTTAATTGCCACCCTTCATTCTGCACTGCTGCTGGCAGCACTGCCTCCGGTGCTGGGAGGGCAGAGTGGCAGCTGTTGCTACCCCTGGTCCTGCATGGCTGCCCTCGGAGCTGAGCCCTTAGCCAACAGCTGCCATTTTCTGCCTGCCCATTACCACCCTTACTTCTGCGCTCCTGCTGGAGGTGCTGCCTTGAGAACAGGGTGCTTGGCCAGCAGCTGCCACTTTCTGGCCACCCAACTCTGAAGGCAGTGCAGAAGTAAGACTGGCAATACCCCGACCCCCCTAGAATAACCTTACAACCCCCTTTTGGATCAGCCCCCCCCCCCAGTTTGGGAAATGCTGGTCTCCCCGTGACATCCGCAGAGTATTGGGTAAAAGTACTCGAACAGATTTCATGGTGGATACCAGATTTCACAGTCTGTGACACATTTTTCACAGCTGTGAATTTGGCAGAGCCCTACAAAGGAGAGTGTCGCTTGGAGATTCTGGTGCTTTCAGCAGCAAGGGAGTTAAAGCGTAAGAGGAGTTTTAGCGGAGGCAGGTGCAATGTATGTTCCTGTTGTGGCCGGTTTCCAGGCACATCTTCTCAAGATTAGTGCCATCCTTAAAGGGTGCAGGGCTGGGAGGAACCCCTCCATCCCAGGCCCTACCCCTGCTCTGCTCTGCCACATCCCCACTGCACCTCTTCCCCCAAACCCTCACCTCCAAGTGACACAACTTGGGGCTAACTAGGGGACTGGCGCTGGCAAGGGTCGCCCCGTGCTCACTGCGCTGGCGGGAAGAAGAGTGACCCAGCCCACTCCACTCCCCTGAGCCCGGCTCCCAGCTACATCGCTTGGGAGTGCAGCGTGGGCTGGGGCCAGGTTGCTCCACTTCACCGTGGTTGGGAGGTGGTGGAGCAGAGCAGGCTGGCTGGGTTGTTCCTCTTCCTGTGGCTCCTGCCACCCTGGTGAATGTGGGGGCAGGCCCATCCCCTGCTGCCAGCGCCTGGCCTTCTGCTAATTCCCCAGGACACTCTGGGCCCCACAGTCCACCCCCTCCCCCGAAGCACAGAAAAGGACCTGGGGATTACAGTACATGAGAAACAATATGCGGCAACTGTGCCCTTGTTTCCAAAAAAGGCTAATGGCATTTTGGGCAACGTTGGTAGGAGCATTCCCAGCAGATCTAGGGAAGTGATTATTCCCCTCTCTTCAGCACTGGCGAGGCCACATCTGGAATATTGCATCCAGTTTTGGGCCCCCCACTACAGAAAGGAGAAGGTCCAGTGGAGGGCTATGAAAATGATTAGGGGGCTGGGGCACTGGGAGAGGTTGAGGAAACTGGGTTTATTCAGTCGTCAGAAGAGAAAAATGAGGGGGGATTTGACAGCTGCCTTCAACTCCCTGAATTGGGGGCGGGGGAAATCCAAAGAGGATGGAGCCAGGCTATTCTCAGTGGTGGCAGATGGCAGAACACGAAGCAATGGTCTCAAGTTGCAGTGGGGGAATTTGGACATTAGGAAAAACTACTTAACTAGGAGGGTGGTGAAATGCTGGAATGGGTTGCCCAGAAAAGTGGTGGAATCCCAAGGCCCGGCTTGACAAAACCCTGGCTGGAGTGGTTTAGCTGGGGTTAGTCCTGCTTCGAGCAGGGGTTTGGAAGAGACTTCAGGAGGACATCTAGTCCAACCCTAATCGGGGAGGAAAATGAATGTTTACAGTTTAGAATGGTGCCAAGTTTTCAGACCTTCAGAAGAGCATTAAGGAGTTGGCAGGGTCAGAGACATGAGAAAAAGAGGACTGTTTACCCAGGAGGCAGCTTTCAGACTTTGATTCATTCTGTTGTAGGAAGTTATGGTTGAACCCAGTAATTGAAACCTTCTGTCTTGTTTGTGGATTTTGGGGAGCTGCTGGAATTCAGCCTTTGCCGATCATCCACGTGCGTGCAGTGCAATTAATAAAACCCAGTGAAAAGGGGATCAAGTTACTGACATATATAAGGAGAAAGAAACTATGAACAGACCAAGGAGAGGGAATCAGTATCGAGTGACTGGTTAATATACTTAACTGATGGATTTTGGCAAAGAGAGGCAAGAATTTAAAGGTTCATCTACACTGCACACTCCTTTCAGTAGCATGTAGAGAACACATACTACCCCCCGCTATATGGTTGTTTTTAGCAGTATAATGTCCCACTGACTTCTGCTACTGGAGTTTTTCTCTGCTACTAGGAAGGACTCCAGCATTTGGGAAGGACTCTAGCAGCAGGGATCTGGAAAGGATCCAGCAACCTTAGAATCACACATGTAACATCTCATAGTGCTGTGTACTTTTCTCTCTGGACCAGATCGAGTCCAGGAATGTTATTCATAAGCAAGAGATGGAATGAATGAGCCAGCGGCTCTGTATTATGCCCCATGCAAGATGCACCTTCAAAGGTTATTAAAAAAAAGTTAATTTGTTTGAAAAATAGCCCATGAAGAGAAATTGGAAACTAGGCCACAGTTCAGAGAGAGAGATGAGAAAGGTACATAATGATGAATGGCACAGATAAGACTAACCAGGGTCTCCTAATTTACCTTTTACAAATGCAAGAATGAGGAGAAAGTTAAGGAAACTGAAAAGAAACAAGTAGTAAAATGATAAAAGAAATTGTTCTGCAAAATGCTTAGTTAACTTGGGGAACCCCATGCCACGGAGCATAATTGAGGCTAAGAGTTTAGCAAGATTCCAAGAGAGATAAGGGATGTATACTGATAATGAGAACATCCACATTTTACATTACACAGGTTAAAAGTATAAAGGTTGGATGAACATCTTAGTACTTCAGCACATAAGCTAGCCACTGACTCCGGGGTTAGAGGCAGGTGATTTAATAATTGACAATTATAAGAACTCTTGTCACCTGTTTCTGAAGCATCTGGATCCAACCATTATCAGAGATAAGATGCCAAATTACTTGGCCCACTGGTATGATCTGGTATGAGAATTTCTAAGCTATATCTGTGATGGGGTGAATCACAGCAATCCCGTTGGAGTTGGCCCCGGGAGTGCTCATCATGCCACTGACACTTGCCTTCCTGCTCTCTGGGGCTCCTCACCACCCTGCTCTGCTGGGCCAGATTCTCTGGTCTCCCCCAGGCTGGGTTCAGAGTTGGGGTGACCGCCCCTCACCCCCGCAGAGCAGCACAGATACTGAACTAGCTCAGCTCTCGGAGGGCTTAGCTATAAGAGCTCAGCACCCAGGAAACCAACACAAAGAGAGTGTATAAGGAAGTCCACCCTCTTTATCAGTGAAAGAGAGAGATGCACAGTGGTTGCTCCCCTGCCTAGGTAACAGTTATTTACACTGGACTTGATAATAAACAAATGTGTTTTTATTAAGGACAAAAGATAGGATTTAAGTGGTTGCAAGCAAAAACAATTAGATTAAAGTAAGTTCCTAAATTAAAATGAACAGAAAATGCTTCGCTAGTTCTAATCCACCAACAAACTTGTTACATGCAAATTCTTACCGTAAACAGCTGTTCTTATCTTAGTTAAAGAGCTTCGAGTCAGATTTCATCTTTATACTGCCCAGGTCTACTGCTTTTTCAATGTTCTTTGTATCCTGTCCGGGTGGGCCAGGCAGTTTCAAAAACCAGCTGAAGACAAAGGCTGATTGCTTCTCATTGCTTTCTCCCAGAGGGGAAATCCTTTGTTCAGCACCTCCCAGCCCCATGAAAAAATACCAGGTTCAAGATGGAAACCAGTACCAGATGGCATAGTCACATGTATTTTTAAGACCAGCCAGAGTTTGGGCTTCCAAGACTATTCATGGGTCATTGATTCGATCACTGAGCCTTTAAGTTTCTGGGGCATCAGTAATGACCCTTATTAACACATTTAGAATTTTAAACAGAACCAACTTCATATCTCTGATTTCAAGTTATGCATATTCATATTCATGAGCCAATAGCCTCAGCTCAGGGAAGGCAAGCACTCAAAGCATGAGTCTTTAAATCTTTCTGACACTGCTTATTAAACTCACTAATGATGACGGTGACCAAACACTCAACCAACCAGAGTTAACAGTCGAGCACTCTTTTTGGTAAACTGGAGCTGAGGGTGCTCAGCACGCACACCACAGAAAACTCAACAGTTGCCACTAGATTCTAAGGGGGAAATCCAAAAGCCCCATTTGAAGTTCTTGTTAAAGTTATTGCTGTAATTTAATTCTTGCCTAGCCCAGTCCCTACCTCAGAGAAGCCACCATTTCCTCAACTTCTGAAGGCCACTGCTCACATCGCACCAGGCCTCTCTTGATCCCTCAGGGCACATCTACACAGCAGGGCCAAAGCCAAAATAAGCTACACAGCTTGAGCTACGTCAATTGCGTAGCTTACGTTGAAATAGCTTATTTCAACTTTTGGTGCTTTCTACACAGCAGGAAGTCCGACTTCCCCTTACTCCTCGTAAAATGAGGGTTACAGGAGTTGGAATAACAAGTCTTCTAGCTCGACATTATTTTGACATGTCGAAATAACTGCTTGCTGTGTAGACGCAGACTATGCTATTTCAGAATAACGTCAGTTATTCCGAAAAAATGCTGCTGTGTAGACATAGCCTCAGTTACTGTGGCCAGCTCTGAAGTTTCTGGTTCTCCATGTCTCCTATGCTGTTCTCTTCAGATTCTTCTACTGTGATAGCAGAGCCTTTATGAAAAAAATAACAGCAGAGTGACAATAGGGACTGGCACTGTCCCTTTCTACATTCTCCACAGCAGCTGTGCAGGAGAGAGGAGGATTTTGTAGATGCTAAGACGACATCTACACTACGAGTTTTCTCGGCATAAAATGTGCTAATGAGGGATTCATTTGCATGAGTCGCAATTTCATTTGCATATTTTCGGCCGATCCATTTTTGCACTGTGGTTTTTGCATAAAAACAAGCAGTGTGAACGTTTTCTTTTTGCGCAAAAACCCCTTTTCCCACAAGTTCTTTATGCCCCAACGAATCTTGCGGGAAAAGGGTTTTTTGCGCAAAAACAGATTGGCAGAAAATATGCAAATGAGATCACGACTCATGCAAATGAGTCCCTCATTAGCATACTTTTTGCTGAGAAAACTCGTTGTGTAGACATAGCCTAAGGGTATGTCTATGCTGCAGAGGAAGAATGAAGCTGCCGCTGTCAGTCTTCCAGGGTTCAAATTAGTAGTCGAGTTAAGACAGCTGATTCGAACTGAGAGGGGTGCCCCTGTCCATGCTAGTCACCCTTATTTCACGAGGCATATGGGAAGTCGGAGGAAGAGCATTCTTCCTTCAACTTCCTGAAGTGTAGACTGCACCAAAAGCCGAGTTATGCTATTTTGACTTCAGCTACAAAATTAACATAGCTGAAGTTGTGTATCTTAATTCAATTGTGTCCCACTGTGTATACATACCCTAAGGGTTAAATTTTCCAAAGCACTGAAATAACTAGATTATCTAAGTCCCATTTTCAGAAATGATTTTGGCACTTTGGAGCCTAGATCTCTGGAGCCAAAGTGCCTTTTGAAAATGAGATTTGGGTGCCTTTGGAAATTTTAACCAAGATCAAAAAATCTCCCATTTCCTTCGTGTATTTCCTACCAGACAGTACAGGTGAAGTCAGACTCATTTCTTCTTTTTAGTGACTTCTCACCACTTCTTATAATTCATTCGTAGAAGAGGATTTAACAATCAGCTGCTGTCAAACTAGCACTCCTAAATTGCTTATCAAACTGACAGTAGTTCAGAAATAAATCAGTTCTGCATCTGACTCCCAAATGACACCCATTGCGAAACATTCTTTTTCCTCACTTATGAAAAAGTTTCTAGGTGCTTTTAAGAAAGAAGAAAGAAACAAAGAAAGCCCCTCAGTTAAAGACTGATTCACTAGGGTGTCGATATGTGGCTGAGTACGATTTTCTCTTACGTTGTGTCTACAGTGCACATCACTGGTGGCAATGTGTAGGGCAGGGGTAGCTACATGCCATCATCAGTGGCAGATTAGACACTGGGCCAACGGGACCATGTCCATGTGCCCCAACTAATTGGGGGGCACAGGAAAAATGGGTACCCCCACACTTCAACCCTCTCTGCTCATCCACTTAGCACGCCTGCTGGGGAGCAGGGTCAGGGCACGGGGGCTTGCCTTGTTCTACCAGCCTGCCCAGCACTCCTATTAGTATACATACCTCATCCTGCTGAATTCTTATAATCAATTACACTTTGTGGCAGGGAGTTCCCTGGGTTAATTAAGCATTGTGAGGGGGAGGACTCTTTTATCATTTTACTCTTTGTGCCTTTCAGTTTTATTAACCTTCTCCTCATTCTTGCATTACCTGAAAAGTAAACGAGATCCTGATTAATCTTCTCCATACCATTCATTATTTTATTTAGCCTCTCCCTCAGAATTAAACCTTCCAATTTCTCTTCATATGCTGTTTGTTTGTTTTTCAAATAAATATAACATACAAGGTTTTAAAGCAATCTTTGTAGATGCATCTTGTATGGGGCTCAGCATCAGAGCTTTTGGCTCATTCCATCTCTTGTATACAAATAATTTTCCTGGACTCAGACTGGTATGCAGAGGACAGTACTATGAGATGTTGTGTATGCATTTCTAACATTGCCGAAAAAACTACAATGTATTATGTGAGAAATACCTATCTATTCCTGTCTCATAGGAAGCTGGAAGGGACCTTGCAAGACCAAGTCCAGTCCAAATGGCAGGACCAAATACCATCCCTGACAGATTTGCCCCAAATCCCTAAATGGCCTCCTCAAGGATTGAACTCAGAACCCTGAGTTTAACAGGCCAATGCTCAAACCACAGAGCTATCCCTCCTGCCATACTGTAGGATCTTGTGAATAAAGACTATATCCTACACAATCCACATATGAGGCAGAGTTACATTGTGTAGGTAACCTAACTCCTAGGCAAATTTGACATTTCCTGAATTTCTAGGGTGTCTTCCATGAAGTTAGCTTTCTCAAAGTTCTTCTCTACTTTTGTAAGTAATCCTTTTTAATGTCCTGATTCTGCATCATCATGGCCCGCTAGCCTGGGAGTAGGGGGCAAAATTAACAGCTCCAGAAGTTCAATGGGGATATTTTTAAGAGCCAATGCCCTCATTTTGGATTTCGCCACTCCCGCTGATGTTAAGAGACTTCAGCATCTTGCAGAGTGGGCCATTTGTTAGCAGTCACTTCATTATAGTCAACATATAATTAAGCAGAAAAATGAGGATTTTAAAGAAAGTGTGTTACAAAAGGCCTTTCTGTAGTGTTCCATCAGTGTATATATGTGTTAAATGGGATTGCACTTAAATAATACTGTGGTTCAGTAGCTGAGTTAAAGCCAGTGGTCTGTATCAATACAAGGGAGCTTTTACTCAGCATTGGATCAGTTTCTGACATAGAGGAGACTGGAAATAATCAAACTGCTAAAAGGAACATGCTCTCAAGGTTCATGCAACCCACTATAATGCATTTATAGCTGAGGAGATTCAACTGCATTTAAAGAGTTGTTATTTTGAAAATATAAACTAATTTTAAAAGATGCATGTGGGTTGTTTTCAATGTTAAGACTTCAGCTGCTTTGCTACAGAAGGCAGCACTGTACATTTTCAGAGTCCAGAATTGCTGTTCTCAGTTCTGACCAGTTTACAGGCAAACTGGTTTTACTGGGAAACATATTTGTGTAGCATTACTGTATACTGTATACATGGTAGCACAAATCCATAGTGATCATTTAAACAAATAATTTTTATTCAACAGAGTTCCAACTCCTGCATTCAGCTAATGGTAGGAGAACTGTTTATCCTCATCTATGTTAAATTTATGAGTGTGTAACATGCTAAATGTGTAAAAGTGATATGGAGAGGCCAAACTCAGTCTGGGGGAGAGAGCGTCTTTTACCAGGAAACCCCTAGAGCATGTTGGGATGTGCACTCATGATTAAATGCTACTTTTTATGAAATGCAAAAAATGGTTGCTACTGGAAAGACCAGTTGGTTCAGAGGATAAAGAGACTTTCATATTTGAAACTGGCCCTGTCAGTAGAGACCTAATTACCTTCTGCTGGCTGTTCAGTAGCCTCTCAGGGTATGTCTTCACAGTAGTTGGGAGTGCGCTTTTCAGCAAGGACAGACAGACATGTGCTAGTACTGCTCAAGCTGGTGCACTAAACACAGCAGTGTGACCATGGTGGCACGGGCAGTGGCTTAGGCTTGTTGGCTGAATACAAACACACCCAACCCCTTAAGTACATACTCGGGTGGTTATGCCAAGTCACCTGTGCTGCTGCAGCCGTGCTACTCCTTTTACCTTTGAGCTAGTGTATCTGTCTGCCCCACAGGGAAGTATGCTCCCAGCCTGTGATAGGGTGGACTAAGCTCAGAGACCTCTGCTGGAGGCCTCAGGGTCCTGTCACATCCTGTCCCAGAGAGGAGCAGAAGAGAAGTCCTCCAAGAGGTCTAGAGTGATTTCAGGGAATTGGCCAATCATAGAGGTTTCAGAGACCAGTCAGAGTCCAGGAGGGCCCTATAAAAAGGAGTTGCAATACCAGAGACAGGCAGTTCCTTGCTGGGGCTAGAGGAGTACAGGAAATGCTCCTGGATGGCCAAAGGGAATGGCAGCAAAATGAATATCTCAGGAGGAGCGAGAAAGAGCCCAAAGCTAAGGATAAGCCATTCTATAAGTTGTCTCAACTCCCCCTCTTACCCTCCCATAGGCTTCTGGGGATGGGCTTATAATTGGACAGCAGTAATCTCCCAGAAGGGGATACAACTGCCAGGAGACCTGGGGCCCAGAACAAACTAAGGAAGCCCTGCAGTATGACCTGATGCCAGGGCCAGGATTGGTTTATGGAATGCAGACACACCCGACCCACAAGGGGACAGTTGCAAGAGATGGCCATTACAGGGTCTCAGTCCAGTTCCCAGTAACAGCTGTCCCTGTCACAAAACCCGCCAACATTTTGGCCCCCATTGTCAACTTGAAAGAGAGGCCAAACATTTAGCGAACCATGGACACTGACCTTCCCTCTTTCCCACAGAGATAGCTGGTGGTGGTGGTAGGAGCCGAAGTATGGTAGCAGAAGAGCAAATCATACTGTAAACAAAGAACATGATGTGCTAGGCCTCTTGAGCTGGCACTTTTCACCAGAATTATACTCAGGTTCCCAACAAAGTGATATAGACTTGTCCGATATTCGTTTTTTAGATACAGTCAGCTTCAGTCTTCACTTTCTCCCAGAACAGTGAAACAAGCTGAATCCTTGGAACACAGCTGCCCTGATTTCACTAGGAGTCGTCACCAGCATTCATGATGTCTTGTCAGATCCATTTGGCATTTAATTACAATCCCTGATCTATTCCATCCCATTTACACAATAACAAAGCAGTGCTACTAATGACTCCACAGAGGAAGGTTACAGGAGCAGATACCAACCTCTTCCATGGGAGCTCTCTAGAAAGGACCTCTCCCTTGCCAGTGCACGCTATTAGCTGGTTCCCAAAAGAACTGTAAAGCTGAAGATTGCACTAGCAGAGCAAAGAGACTTTTTTAACCTCCTTGGCACTAACAGACTCAAAATGCCCAAACAGCCTCAAGTGACACCTCTCAGTTTTCAAAGCCATCCTGGAGGAGTCGGCATCACAGACCTCCTGACTTCCAGCGCCAACAGGGCTTAATAAAACATGGAGGGAATTTTGAGAGAGCCCTGAAGTCCAAAACCCGCTTGATCCTGCCACTTTCATCCAGACTTGACTCTGATTAGAAAAAGAAAAGCAAAGCTTGATGGCATCTGTGGGTACCTTCTCCCTCCCTTGTGTCATTTATAGATAGAATAGTTGCAATTATGTAGTTTAAAAGAAAAGAGCATTAAGATCTATCTCTCTTTCGACTTATTTTGCACCAGAACTTTCCTAGAGATAGTTAGCTACCAGCCACTTCATTCCCTGCAAACCTGAGCTACATCAGAAAAAGCAACAAAACCTTGCATCAGGCAAGTGAATGTATAGCTCATTCTATTGGGATTCAGAAACCTTCTCTTGTCCGTGGAAAAAAACACATTCCTTGTTGTGTGACTTTGGCTCAGATCCTTCAATATCTGTTAGAGTGAGAGAGACAAGGCAGGCTGAAAGATCAATACAGAGCTCCAGCATTTCAAATATTGATAAAGCTTGTGCGACTCTGGCTGCCAGACAATTTCTCTATCACCTTTCCTTTCATGTATATGAAATGTGTGCGCATAGCGTCCCATGCTGTGAAGAAATGAAGCATGCTAATCATTAAGAGATGTGTGATATTTTTAAAGGATAGATATCAAATTCTTTCCAGAGTTGCAGGATCCCTGGATTAAATCAAATGCTGGTTCCCTTCTAGGCTTTCTGTCTTCCTGTGACTTTGTTTTGTTTTTGTTTTAACTTCCTGCATTCAAAAATCTGTTATTTTCCTGTAAGTAGGACACACAGTTAGCCATACTGAGCATGGTGTCTGCCTTAACTCTACCTATTAATAATGCAGCAGACCATAATGCAGGCTATCCATTACTTTGATGCTCTCATCTAATAGAAGGGATACTTCTAAAATCAGCCTAGGAAATTAGGCTTATCTGTTTTTTGTTTCATGCTATGGATGTTGTAAGGTGTCTTCCTTCCCTCCATTCATCCAAATTTCCTCTTTCTTGGGGTTTCATCAAGATAATTTCTGTTCGGTAAAGGTGAAAAGATAAAGTAGCTTGCCTATGCCCCCATCCTCTCCACTCATAGGCCGTGTCCAGACTCAGGGGTTTTTTCGGGAAAAGTAGCCTTTTCCCGAAAAAACTTCCCCTGCGTCCAGACTCAAGCCGCGTTCTTTCGAAATTATTTCGAAAGAACGCGGCTTTTCTTTTGATGGCGGTAAACCTCGTTTCACGAGGAAGAACGCCTTCCTTCGAAAGTTCCTCTTTCGAAGGAAGGCGTTCTTCAATGTAAAGAGGCCGTCTTCGAAAGAGAGCATCCAGACTCGCTGGGTGCTCTCCTTCGAAAAAGCAGATTTCTCTTTCGAAAGATCCGCCTGCAGTCTAGACGCGATCTTTTGAAAGAGGCTCTTTCGAAAGATGCTTTCGAAAGAGCCTCTTTCGAAAGAAGCCTGCAGTCTAGACATAGCCCTAGATTGCATGTGCTTTTGGAGGAGAATAGGGAGGATAGGCTGGGGGTTAGGATGTTAGTAGTGCTTTGACAAATCCATGTTCATAGAATCATAGAATAATAGGACTGGAAGGGACCTCAAGAGGTCATCGAGTCCAGCCCCCCGCCCTCAAGGCAGGACCAAGCTCCGTCTATACCATCCCTGACAGATGTCTATCTAACCTGTTCTTAAATATCTCAAATATGTTCAGAGCCCAGCTACTCTGACACAGACTTGCTGTGTGACATAAGGCAAGTCACTTAGCCTTTCTGTGCCTCAGTTTTTCATTTGTACCAATGGGATAACAGCACTGCTCCACCTCACAGGAGAGCTTGAGGATAAATACATTAAAGATTGTGAGGCACTCAGACATTTCGAAGATGGTGACCACATATGTACCTAAGGTAAGATGGTCCCAAACTGGCACCACATTTGTGACATTCTTTGCAATATGCCAAGTCATGAATAAATGGACACAGGGGAAAATATAGGCTATGCCGTATATTTACATGCTTCATTCCATTTTCCCTTTTCATCTCAGGATAGATTGTGTCCCTAATGATACTGGCTCCATACATGCATCAGTTACACTTCCAGTTGAGACTTGTATCTTTTGGGCTTTCTGCATGTTATCCTGTTGACTGGAGCAGATGTTCTCTTACCTGTCGTTGATGCCTGGTTGATCAAGGAGCCAGGACATTAGTACCCATCCCAAAAGTGTCATTAGGTTCAGCTCAAATTACTTCTCCAGTCTCACCAATGGGAGTTCAGAAGGATCCTGTTAGAAATCAATGAAATACAAGTTTTCCTTGTCACTTAATAGTCTTGAAATGAGGCTCACACAAATTTGACAATAGTACAGACGTAGCCATGTTAGTCTGATCTTCCTAAAACAAAGGAAAAACTATGTAGCGCTTTAAAGACTAACAAGATGGTTTAATAGGTGATGAGCTTTCGTGGGCCAGACCCACTTCCTCAGATCTGATCTGAGGAAGTGGGTCTGGCCCACGAAAGCTCATCACAAATTCAACAGATATTGGTGGTGACCAGGTGAAGAACTATGTTAAAAAATCTGTCTCAGACAATACCTTGGATGGTGCAAAAGTGCTTAACTTGATGTCTGGATGCAGTTTACAACACATGTAATCCCTTTGATTATAGAACCTTAAACATTCAGTTCTGACATCTTGCGTGTTAAAGAACTATATTTGTACCATCCATGATGCTTCACTCTTCCAAAGGACTATAAGCTATTTCTGTTCTTAGATGCATCCTAAAATTCACCCTTTTTGTAGATCTAAGTCAAGGATTCTGTAAGGGCTAGTGATTTAAGAGCAAAGTCTGCATAAAGCCAAGATCCAACCGTCTCAATCTGTTTAACATGAACCAGGATTTAATTCAACCACTAAGAAAATTGGTCTTTCCCAAAATCCAGGTAACATGTTAGAGTCTTAGCCCTGGTCTACATTAAGGAGTTGCTTTGAAATAACTTCCCTTATTTCAAAATAAACAGAGCGTCCACGCTAACAAGTCTGTTATTTCAAAATAAGGGGCTGGTTATTTTGAAATAATAACTCCTGCTTTCCTTGGAGAATAAGCTTATTTTAAAATAGTTATTTTGGGAGTTGTTATTTTGAATTTAGTTATTCTGAAATAGCTCCCTAGTAGACATGCCCTTAGCGATTAAATCAGTCTTCACGTCTGGAGAATAAAAATATAAGTGCAAACAATCAACAAAAGGGATATGGTAACCTCCTACTATTGGGTATTGGGCAGTCTCTAATATGATATTTATACTGCTGTGTGCCATGCTGGAATAAATATGGAAATCCTCAGTCTCTCACAGGCACTAAGAAATGGTCACATGCTCAAGATACAGAGGTCAGATCTTCAAGTAGGGGAGAGATCTGAATCCCAATCTCTTTTTTTACTACAAGACCAGGAGTAGGAAACGGACAGTATTCTATACAGGCAGTCCCTGGGTTATGTACAAGATAGGGACTGTAGGTTTGTTCTTAAGTTGAATCTGTATGTAAGTCGGAACTGGCGTCCAGATTCAGCCGCTGCTGAAACTGATCAGTTTCAACAGCGGCTGAATCTGGACGCCAGTTCTGACTTACATACAGATTCAACTTAAGAACCCCAAGCTTCCCCAAGTCAGCTGCTGCTGAAACTGATGAGCGCTGATTCCAGGAAGCCTGGGGCAGAGCAACTCTGCCTCGGGCTTCCTGTAGTCAGCGCTGATCAGTTTCAGCAGCGGCTGACTTGGGGACGCCTGGGGCAGAGCAACTGGGGTGCTGCTGGGTTGCTCCAGTAGCACCCCTCGGCGCTACTGGACCAACCCAGCAGCACCCCAGCTGCTCTGCCCCAGGTGTCCTGATTCAGCCACTGCTGAAACTGACCAGCAGCGGCTGAATCAGGACCTGGGGCAGAGCAGCTAGGATGCTGCCGGGTTGGTCCAGTAGTGCCCAGAGCGGGTGCTGCAGGACCAATCCGCAGCGCCCCAGCTGCTCTGCTCCAGGGTCCAAAACAAAAGCCTGGTCTGCTGGGGGGGGGGACACTATCCGCGCCCCCCCGCCCCCCAGCAGACCAGGGACACAGGGAGCAGAGCAGCAGCGGCAGCGGGGTGCCGCGCCTCTGAGGCTTTGCTCTGGCAAAGTCTCAGAGGCGCGGGACCCCTCCCCCCCGCGGCTGCGGCTTCAGTCCCGGTGCCTGTGGTCTGCTGTGGACCGTCTCCAGCAGACCACAGGCACCGGGACCCAAGCGGCAGCACCGGGCGGGTTCCCGCGCTTCTGAGGCTTTGCTCTGGCAAAGCCTCAGAAGCGCGGGAACCCGCCCGGTGCCCCTGGTCTGCTGGAGACGGTCTCCAGCAGACCAGGGGCACCGGAGCAGCTTATGAACGGGGCTTTCTCGCCCCGGAGCTCGCAGGTAGCAATCTGCTACCTCAACCTCCGGGGCGAGAAAGCCCCGTTCGTAAGTGCGGATCCGACATAAGTCGGATCCGCGTAAGTCGGGGACTGCCTGTATGAGAAGATAGAAAAGGAACTTTGGCAACGACACTCTTGTTTGGGGATGGTGTCCCTAGCCTCTGTTTGACAAAAGCTGGTCATGCGCAATGGGATGGATTACTTGATGATTACCTGTTCTGTTCATTCCTTCTGAAGCATCTGACATTGGCCACTGTTGGAAGACAGGATACTAGGCTAGGTGGACCTTTGGTCTGAGAAGCAGTTCTTGTGCCCACTAATTTGTTCCATTGCTCATTACTCAGCTCCAGGGCATATTTTTCTCATAGTCCTTGGTTCCTGAAATGATTCATATTAAATAGTTTGGTCCATAACAAGAGTGTCAAGTCATCCTAGCACTACGGATGTTAAATTTCAATTAATTAACTAATCGAATAGTCAATGGGATTTCCACCAACTATTCGATTAGTTGATAAGGACTAGCACTGTGTTCTGCCTTTGAAATGTACAAGAGCCCCACCGGGGACTCTTGTTCATATCAAAGTTGGAATGCCGCTGCTGCGCCCCTGCCCCCTCCCACCATGCTGGAACTAGGGGGAACCAGCTTTTAAGATGGCACCTACCAGCACCCCTCACTCCCTCACTTGCTGCCTAGGAAGCAACTAGTCGACTAGTGTCTCGACTATCCGATAAGCTTTTGTTTATCAGATAGTCAACTAGTTGATTAGTCGCTTACATCTCTACCTAGCACCTAAAAAGGAATTTGCAAAAATTGTTTGGTTTTGTAGGTTTTTTTAAATAAGAATTAAATGGAGGGCATGTGTAAAATTCAAACAGCTGTATCTTTTTCACTAGTTCCACACACAATGATTCCACATTAGAGTCAAATCAGTAAGCCGTTACTTGAGGATTGATCTCGCCATCACTTGGTTTTCATTCTTTAGTAGTTGGGTTCATTCAAAGCATCCTAGAATACATACAGATCCTAGCTAGGAGCTAGGCCTCTCCTGAGGAAAGATAATTGTACTTCCTAAATGTTGGAAGCCTTCTTTTGTGCTACCTGATTTAGATAGTTCCAGTTTCTACAACTAATTTCTTTTATGAGGGCAGAAATGTCAGCTTGTAGGGTCAGCAAGCAGCAGATTGTAGTGCTGATCCCCACCCTCTACTCGAATATAAGGGTTGAGCGGTTGGTATTTTCAAAGGCTGGTATTTTCAAAGGTCTAAAGGAGCTAAGCTGAGAATTGAGCACTCCCTGGGCCCCTCTGAAAATGCCAACCAAAATGCCCAATTTAACTGGCCACCCATGAATCATATGGTCCCGAATATATCCTGGGCCCAGAAAAGTGAGATTTGAACAGTAGGTGCCCGAGTTTAATATGCAGCAAAAAAAGTGTGAGGACGCCATACTGCTGGAGACAATGGAGATGTGCTAAACCTTTGAATGAGAAGCTTAGCGTACGGCATGCAGAGCTCAGCTTGCAGGAGAGCTTTCCTGTTGATGAGCTACTCTCACTCTTTTTGATGTGCTGCCAGAAAGCCCCTAGTTTAGTGACTGTCGTTTTGTCACAGTTAGACACATGTTGACAATGCATTTGATTACAGTATAAAAAACTCTTTAATATCAAAGTCAATGGTAGTCCTCACTGGCTTGCTTTGCATGTTTTCTAATGTCCTTTTCATGTGTGAACGAAGGCTTTGTGACCTAAGTAGATATAAACACGTGAAAAAAATGAACATGGAAATTCTTTCCCAAGTGTTCTTAATTCCGTCTCATTTCAGTTCAATTCAATAACACTTGTACTGGTGTGATAAGCAGTCCGTGCCTTGCCAGAATTTTCTCTGCCCTTCATACAAATCCCAGCAAGGCCATGCTCCACAGAGTAGATCTAAACAGCTCTCAAAAGCTCTGTCCGGAGTAGTAATGCTACTCGTGAAAGTCAAATTCAATCCAACTATTTGCTTCATATTATTAAGACACATATTGGTTAGACCTCTAGTGTCTAAGAGCCATGTCTAAATGGATTTGTTGTTTTATCTCAGTGTTTTTGGAGTCAGTTATTTGAGGGTCTTATAAAGCTCATTTTGTTAGAGGTGCATCAGTGATGGCAAACAACCTGAGGTTGGTTCCATGCAAGAGCTTCAGAACAGCTGTATTAACCAAACCTCATCACATCTACCAAATCATGAAAGGCTTCTAGCTTTAGCCTGTATTGGGGGGTTTGCAACTCTTCTGACTAACTTTTTACTGACAGTGATGATCACCTTCCAGGTTACAAGGTGATCTACCAAAAGCCATTTCTACTCACCGCTGTTTCCAAGGGGCAGAATAGGCTCACCAGCCAAAGCTAGTCTGAACAGGGTACTGAGGAAGTGATAATCCTTTCTACCCTCCAATAGGCACAATGAATTCTACTTTGTACTCTTTGGCACCTGCCATATGAGCGTCTTTCTAACACTGAATCAGAACCTTCCAGCATAGCTGTGAGGTAGGCGAGTATTAACATTTCCATTTTACAGATGAGGAAACTAAGACACAGAGCAGTTGTGATGTGTCTGAGGTCACACAGGAAGAAGTACCAACACTAGGTGTAAAACTTAGCTCTACTGCCTCCCAAACCTATCCTTTAACCACGGACCGACCTTCTCCTCAGCCATGACAGTCCTCTTGCATTCCCTCCCACACCTTTTCTCGGGAGCTGGGGTCTGTTGCTTTCTAGATGCATATTGTCAGTAGAGGTCAAAAAGGAGAGAGAGGCTGGAGTTTACAGAATACTAGAACTGGAAGGGACCTCAAGAGGTCATCGAATCCAGTCCCCTGCCCTCACGGCAGGACCCAGCACTGTCTGTATCATCCCTGATAGATGTCTGCCTAACCTGCTCATAAATGTCTCCAGTGATGGAGATTCCACAACCTCCCTGGGCAATTTATTCCAGTGTTTAACCACCCTGACAGTTAGGAAGTTTTTCTTAATGTCCAACCTAAACCTCCCTTGCTGCAATTTAAGCCCATTGCTTCTTGTTATATCCTCAGAGGCGAAGGAGAATCATTTTTTTCCCTCCTTCTTGTAGCACCCTTTTAGGTACTTGAAAACTGTTATCATGGCCCTTTTCAGTCTTCTCTTTTCTAAACTAAACAAGTCCAGTTCTTTCAGTCTTCCCTCATAGGGTCACTATGATATAGTGTATATATTAATTGTGCGGGCACAGCCTCTAGCTCCTCGATGAAAATCCCTCAGACCTTCCAAGCACTCTCAAAATTATCACAGCAGATCATACGCCCAAGAGTGTAGATCTGTGTGTGACTCTCACCCATAGGCATAGTCTGAGTCTATATTGTGGGGATGGGCAGCTCTAGTCAGTCCACTGGGGCTGTGCATGGGGATGTGGGTGGCAAATTCCTCATCTGCATAAGGTTGGCAGTTTGCAAAGTCTCCCGAACTAAACCCATGCCCCTTCCCCCCTACTACACCCATGCTCTCACCTTAAGAATCCAGCAATCAGGGTCATTCTTACCCATGCCCAGCTGTATAGCACCTGAAAATTTGGGACACTGCTGGATCTTAATGTCCACCCAACCCCCTCTTCCTCTCCCTGTTCTCTGGCTGCTGCAGCCTTGTGACTTTTCCCTAGGCGAGCTAGTTAAAAGTGAAATAGCCTTCTAGCAGGCCTATTAGAAGAAAAAATGAACCTGTGAAAGAGGTCATTCAGGTGGTAATGAAGCCAATTATCAGGTATATACTGTCTGTTTCTGAATTTACTATGTTAGTTTACAGTTTAAATTTTGCTTCAAAAATGTTTGTGTGTTGCTGAAGAGTATAAAATCATGTATTTGAAAATACAACACCCCCCCAGGCTACCTTTGGGCATAGGGGCACCAATACTGTGTAGGGCCCTGTAAATCTGAAGGACAGCCCTGCCAGCAATCCGTAATAGGTAATTTCTGGTTTTCCATATCCTTCAGCTTCCGGAAACATGACAAATCCAGATATAAAACTCCTAGATGTGTTTTCCTTTAAAGAATAACCATTTCAATTTCACCATCCAACAAGGGATACTATGTCGGACTGTAATTGCCATCCTGTTGTTTGTTCCTGTATAACACCTCTCTTCTGTCTTCACTCAAGCTACACTTCTGATGAAGCAGGCCTGGCCACAGACATCCTCCTCTTGTGCCACGGAGGGTACCTTTCACCTCCCAGTGGACACTGGGACTGAGAACAGAACTTACCAAGCCTCATCTGCAGCATTCAGTAAATAAATCTTTTCTTCTGGGGTTTTGCTTTGTTGTTTTGCTTCTATTTAACTCCTCTCTCTTTCCAGTGGCTTGGGGGTTTATGTGGTCTGTTAGCACTGTGTTTGGTTAACTTTGGGTGCGGTGAGACTCCTTTGGGCATTGGGTGCCAAATTATGAAACAATTATGAATAAATGATTATTAATAAAACTGGGCTCAATAGCATTTACTTATGTAGTTGGGAAGAACAATTCCTTTCCACTGTAGGAATTATTGGGTGAAATTCTGTAGCAGGAGATCACACTAAGGTGATCACAAGAGTCCCTACTGGACTTAAATCCTACAAATCTCTGAATACCTTCTTGAACTGAAGGCAAGCTAAATATTACTGCCCCCCAAATAAATTTGCATCCATAAAAATATGCCCACGGGGGAAAATATTTGCACCTACTTGTGCTCATTACAGAGAGATAAATATGGAATTGAGTAGGAAATTATCTGTTTTAATTGTATTCTTGATCATTGCGTAAAATTTAAATCCTTTTCAGGTGCATATTAATAGTGTATGGTGCTCCTCCTCTTGACTCTACAGTAGTCTGGCCAAATCTACAGTACATGGGCTCTCACTGGTCAAATAATAAATTATTCTTCGGTTATAAGCAACAGAACACGGGCATATACGCACAGTGATTCAGCAGAATAGATTGAGAGGAATCCAGGAGAAGAGAGGGTCACTTCATCTTTCATTGAAGAAGGCTGGTAATCCCAAAATAAGGATGATTTTTGCAGGGATTCAAGTGACAGTCTCAATGGCGAGGCAAGCAAATGCCACTGAAGATTTATGTTTCCTAATATTTCCTGTCATTTTTATACAGAGAGGGGCACCAGAATGATAATACAGCCTTCCACATTTTGGAGCAATTCCTGAACTACAAAGGATTGGGGTTTTGGTGGTTCAGAGCTGCCTCCTGCACCAGTCAATCCACTACCCCCAGCCTAGAGAGAAGGGAGGAAATGTTCTCGGGGCAGGAACATGGGCATGGCGGAGCAGAGCTCTGGTATGACCTTACACCACCCGTGTAAAACAGACCTGCTCCCTTGTAGCCCCAGAGTTAGGGAGTGGCAACCAATCCCCAGATGAGTCCCCCATTTTCCTCCACCGTGTCTGACTGGAGCTCAGAGACAATATAGCATGTGGTCCGTTGTCTTTCAGACATGTAAGCTGATTGCAGACTCTATGCAGCATTTGATGTGTATCTTCATACTTTCTTGCAGCTACTTATGCTGGTCACTAATAAGGCGGCTTTGGTAATAATAATACTTTATACGGACATAGCACTTTGTGGTCCATCCTTTTATTGGCAGGCAACAAATCAAAGGAAACATTTTAAAAGATGTGAAATTAAATTACCAAAGATGCTTGTTAAAAAAAACCCAATGATGTGAAAATTCTCCATAAACATTTAAGTAAAATAGCTATTGAAGTGAATCTGAGGGATAAGCTGCTGCTGCTGTAATGGGTGGGCTATTGACTATTAGAGATGTAAGCAAGTAGTCGAGTTGACAACTCGCTTTCCCCCCACTTGCTGCCTGTATCAGAGGTTCTGCCATCCTCCCTCCCTCCCTTCCCCTCCCCCTTCCCTTCCCTTCCCCTCCCGCCACTGCTTCTGTCGGGAGCACTCGCACTGATTTAACTGCCAGTGCGTGGCATTGTGGTATGGCTTCTGAAAAAGAGCAACAGTCGATGTGACACTGACTCTGTTGATCAAGTAACATTGATGTAAGCACTACACCTCTCATGGAGGTGCAGTTATTGAATTAGTGTAGTGAGCACGTTACATGCATGAGGATTACATTTTAGTGTAAATGCTTACTAGAATAGGTTGTCTTAAGGAACTTTACGTCAACTTAACTCTGTAGTGTAGACCAGGCCTCAGTCCCAATAAAAGATATCACACCTCCTTCCCATTATATGCATCGAAAAACAGTATCTTAGAACTTTGTCTAACTTTAACCAGTTGGTCTGAAATTTTCTGTGCTGGGTGTCTACTTCAGGCTCATTTGTTTTGGAAAATTTCAGCCAAAATGGTTTGACTATTTCTGAGATTGAGACGTGGGAAAAATTAATTGTTTTGCCCTTGTTCCAAAAAATGTTGGTAAAATTTTCTTCGAAAAGTTCTGTTGCCCTCATGTTTGAAGCAGGGGACAGGGTGTGGCCTGTGGGAGGAGACGTGCATTTGTTCCCCCCCCCCCTTCCGAAAATCTGCCCAAATTTGGCCATGTGAGAAACTTTTTGGAAAATCTCAGTTTGCACGTGCTCAGTAGAGACATCTTAGATTTTAGCAGCAAAATTTCCTGAAGATTCTGTCTACACTGAGCATGCCCTGGCCAGCCCGGGGCTGAGCAGAGCTTCCATTGCAGTTGGAGCTCTGGGCTGCAGCAGGCTCTGCCTCTTCCAGCATCTGAACTGAAAGCAGGGAACACTGACACCCCCTACTGGGGGCAGGCAGCAGAGCGGGGGAAGCTGCCTGATTTGAAATCAGAGAGGACATGAACCAGATGTGGATGTGTGCAGGGGAGTAGATGGAGTCAAGGAGCCTAGGGGTGCAAGTAGGTGAAAACTAGGGAGTGGGAGACTGGGATTTAAGAGAGTAGAGGAAACTGGGACTGACTAGACAAGGAGATTGGGAACTAGGTAGGAGAATGAGGGAAGGGCTGAGATGAGGAGCCAGGGACTGAGTGTAGGACTGGCTGAGCAATAAGACTACAATTGAGAACTGGTAGATTGAGGGGGAGGAGATGGTGCTGGGGGGCAGAGCTGACGAGAAGCTAGCTGTGGGGGAGAACTGTGCCTCAAGAGGCGGAGAGACTGTGATGAATAAATACAACGTCATGTACGTGGGGAAAAAACCAATCCCAACTATGCATGCACAAAAGTGAGGTCTGAATTATCTGGTACCACTCAAGAAAGAGTCACCATGGATCGGTCTCTGAAAGCATCTGCTCAATATACAGCAACAGCCCAAAAAGCTAACCGAATGTTAGGAGCCATTAGGAAAGGAATTGATAATAAAACAGAAACTATCATAATGCCATTATATAAATCTATGGCACTTCCAGACCTTGAATACAGCATGCAGTTCCAGCCACCCCCGCCCAAAAAAGATATATCAGAATTGGAAAGGGCACAGCGAAGGGCAAAAGAAAAGATTAGGAGTAAGGAACAGCTTCCATATGGGGCAAGATTAATGAGACTGAGATGATTCAATACAGAAAAGAGATGACAAAGGGGGATATGATGGAGATCTGTCATTCATCTGTCATCTCCTAATGATGAATTATGTGGAGACAGTGATTAGGGAAGTGCTTGTTACGCCTTCGAATAATATGAAAACTAAGGGTCACCCAGTGAAATTTATGGGCAGCACATTTAAAACAAACATGAGGAAGTAGTCCTTCACACAATCATAGAATCCTAGGGCTGAAAGAGACCTCAGGAAGTCATCAAGTCCAGCTCCTTACCCAAAGCAGGATCAACCCCAAATAAATCATCCCAACCAGGGCTTTGTCAAGGCAGGATTTAAAAACCTCTAGAGATGGAGATTCCTCTACCTCCCTAGGTAACCCATTTCAGTGCTTCACCACCCTCCTAGTGAAATAGTTTTTCCTAATATCCAACCTAGACCTCCCCCAGTGTAACAATGCACAAATCAGCCTGCAGAACTGGTTGCCAGGGGATGTTGTCATTGCTAAAAGTGTAATTGGGTTCAAAAAAAAATTGGATAATCCGAGGGAGGCTAGGTGTTGTTAGCCAAAATGATCAAGGACGCAACTCCGTGCTCCGAACGTCCCTATGTATCCAACTGACCGATGTTGGGACTGGATGATTGGGGGTGGATTACTTGATAATTCCCCTGTTCTATCATTCCTTCTGAAGCACCTGGTATTGGCCACTGTTGGAAGACGGGATACTGAGCTAGATGGACCTTTGGTCTGACCCAGTATGGCTGTTTTGTGTAAGAAACTAGTAGGAGGAAAGGAGAGAGTGAGGTTGGACATGCAGCCTGGGGATGGAGCCTGGGACTGGATAGATGAGGAGAATGTGGGACTGAGACGAGGAGTCAGGAATGGGAAAGAGACAATATGAGACTGGGACAGATTGGAAGGGATGGGATAGAAGGGATCAAGTTTGGAGTCCAGGAATAGGTTGAGTCTGTGCCCACATTCCTTAAGAGGCTGGAATGGAACCCAAGATTCCTGAGTGCTGCCATTCCTCTGCTGTCAGCAAATATCTGAGGAACCCACTGGCAAAGTATGTCTCATCCCCCTCTAGTGCTGGTTCACAGAGTGGATGACAACCTACTACTGCTATTAGTTCTACTCTGTTAGCTCAAGTGGCATCGGTCCATGAAGTGAGTCTAAAGGTTCCAACCCTGCTGGTGATCCACATGGGTGTCAATATGATGCCACCTGATGGAGTTTGTTTTTTCAGTGTGTTTTTAAAAAAAAAACTAGGAAATTAAATAAAACATATTAAAAGAGCGTTAAGATTGTAAAGTCAAAGACTCAGAAGTTAGGAAACATCAGAATTAAGGTTGTCTATGCAACCAGAATAAGGGCCACTTGGGAGTGTGTATTAATAGTCTTTAATTAGATGATCACACCATATTTTTTACACAGGCCTCATTCCATGCACAGAATGGCCAATGCACAACTGAGCAGCTATTCAGTATTTGTTCTCATCATTCAGTGTGTGGCATCATGACTTATTTCTGTTCACTAATCAAACTCTGCTCGGAAGACAGAATTATTCATGTCCTCTTGGGCTTTTCTCTGGTGCTCATCACTATCGTATCTTAGTGCTTCAGACACTGCTGAATTTATTTTCCAGCACCGCTTTGAGATGAGGGGTTGGTGTTATGTCCTTTTTACAGACAGGGAGCTGAGACACAAAGGGTATGTCTACACTACAAAGTTAATTTGAACTAACGGACGTTAGTTCGAATTAACTTTCATAGCCGCTACACTAGCGCTCCGCTAGTTCAAACTTAATTCGAACTAGCGGAGCGCTTAGTTCGAACTAGGTAAACCTCATTGCACGAGGACTAAGCCTAGTTCGAACTTACTAGTTCGAATTAAGGGCTGTGTAGCACCTTAATTCGAACTAGTGGGAGGCTAGCCCTCCCCAGCTTTCCCTGGTGGCCACTCTGGCCAACACCAGGGAAACTCTATTGCCCCCCTCCCGGCCCCGGAGCCCGTGCCAGGTGCAAGCCTGCCAGCACCCAGCCAGCAGACCCTGCACCTGGCACGCCATGAGCCAGCCACCCGATGCCCCCCAGCCCTCCGCCTCTTCCCGGGACCAGGCTGGCGGCTCTCGGGAGCCTGGCCAGGACCGCAAGAGGCGGGCACCCGCCTGGTCTAGTGCAGACATCGTGGACCTCGTCCACGAACTCCGCACTAGGCACAGGAAAGTGGCCGTCTAGGGCAGAATAGCTGCCAGCCTGGCCACCCAGGAGCAGGTATGCATGAAAATCAAGGTGGTCCACTGAGACCCCCGAACCTGAGCCCTGAGCTTAGAATGGCCGTACTGGGTCAGACCAAAGGTCCATCTAGCCCAGTAGCCTGTCTGCCAACAGCAGCCAACCCTAGGTACCCTGGAGGGGATGGACCAAAGACAGTGACCAAGCCATTTGTCTTGTGCCATCCATCTCCAGCCTTCCACAAACTTTGGGCAGGGACACCATTTCTACCCCCTGGCTAATACCACTCCATGGACCCAACCTCCATGACTTGATCTAACTTCTCTTTAAACTCCGTTCTAGTTCTAGCCTTCACAGCCTCCTGCAGCAAGGAGTTCCACAGGTTGACTCTTTGCTTTGTGAAGAACAACTTTCTGTTACTAGTTTGAAGCCTGCTACCCATTCCTTTCCTTTGGTGTCCTCTAGTCCTTCTATTATGGGAACTAATGGAGAACTTTTCTTTATGCACCCTCTCCACACTACTCTTGCTTTTATAGACCTCTATCATATCCCCCGTTCGTCTCCTCTTCTCTAAGCTGAAAAGTCCCAGTCTCTTTAGCCTCTCTTCATATGGGACCTGTTCCAAACCTCTGATCATTTTAGTTGCCCTCCCCTCTCCCACCCTCTCTCTTCCCCTCTCCCACCTCTTTTTCCCAGTCTCTCCCAGTTTTGTTCAATAAAGAGAGATTCTATTTTTGAACACACGTTTTCTTTATTTTGTACATCAGGAAGGGGGGCTAGGGAAGGGTAAGTGGAAGGAGGTGAGGGAGGAATGTGGTACAAGCCCCCGATGGGGAGGACTGGGCTGGCTCTGCGGGCTTCTCGGGGTGGAAGTTCTCCTGCAGCCTCCCAATGCCCCCTCCCCCAGATGACAGCCTGCGGCAAGTGCAACCGGGGTGATGGCCGAGTGCTGTAATGTTCCGCATGTTGGCACTCAGGGCACTCCAAGCCAGGACTGCTTTGCAAGCGGGGAACCCTGATACCTGTCTGTCTGGGGTGGGGGTCGGGTCCCTTTAAGCACAGCCCTCGGCTAGCCTGAGACAGCAGCTCCACGCTCTAAGTCCTCATCTGATGCCCTGCAGGCACTGCTTCCGGCCATCTTTAACCCCGGTTCAGGGTCCACGCTGTGTGGACATGCTAGTTCGAATTAGCAAAACGCTAATTCGAACTAGTTTTTAAGTCTAGCTGCGCTAATTCGAATTAGCTTAGTTCGAATTAACTAATTCGAACTAAGTTAGTTTGAATTAGCGCTGTAGTGTAGACATACCCAAAGAGATTAAGGTCAAAAGTGTCCCTAATTTTGGGTACCCAATTTGAGATGCATAGCACCTGATTTTACAAAGTACTTGGCATTCATATAGCACTTCATATGTTCAAAGCGCAGCTCCCAGTGATGTCAGTGGCAAGTGTGAATGCTCAGCAAAGGTGAAAGTAAAGTGGTGCACTGCTCCAGCAGCAGCCATCTGGAGCACTTTGCTGAGAGCCGGCTGTGGGGGCGGCATGGCTTGCGGTGCATGCTCTTGCAGCTGGGCTCCTGCTGCAGGCTGGCACTGGCGACCTGGCGCATGCAGCCAGGTGAGGTAGGCAGGCGAAAGCGGCTGGCTGGGGTGCACGCTCCCAGCCAGACTACTAGTGCGTTCACACCTGTCCTGCTGCCCCCTCCTTGGATGCCATGCAGCACACGTGCCGTCCATGACATGCACAGTTGCCAGCGGCCACTGGGAAGAAGCCAGGGGAAGGGACCAGCAGACCAGGGACTCTCTTACACCACTGCCAGTGGCAGGGACCCATCCACCAGCCATGTAAGGTAACCTAGCTCCAGGGTCCTCCCACTCTTCCCCCTCACCCCACTGCCCTAACTCCTGCCCTCCACACCTCAAGCCCTCTGTCCTGATTCCTGCACCTCCCCCACACCTCCAGTCCCCAGCCCTGATTCCTGCACCCCCAACTCCCTGTCTTGACTCCTCTATATCCATCTCCTGCCCTAATTCCTGCACCTCCCACTCCCAGCCCCCTGTCCTGACTCCTGCAACCCTTACTTTCCCAGCTCCCTGCCTTGATTTATATACCCCTTGCCTTGAGCCTCCCACCACACTTCCAGCCCTGTGCCCTGACTCCTAATCCCTCCTCCTCCCAACACACACACCTCAACTGCCTGTCCCGAGGCTCTCTCACTCCACACTTAAATTTCATACAGGTACTGTTGTATCACAACCTGCCCCTCTCAGTATGTCAGGTAAGTTCTTTATCCAGGCTGACTGGTATTCTAGCGACTTGAGCAGTGCCAGTCACTGAGGAGGGCAGATAGCTCTGAGATAAAACCAGGGAGCCCCGGAGAGACCGTATCAGAAACCGTAGTACCTTTCAGGCAAACAGACACACCAGAGAGTATAATCAAATACCTGGTTGGTCTTTTTGCTTCATAGGGTAAATCATTGCTCCCAGGTTTGAAAAAGTTGCCACCCATGTGCAGAGATACCTCCTGTTGTATTCATTTTGATGGCATATGAGAGCCCAGAAACTCTAAGCTGTTGTTACATCTGCTTTCCTGCAATGAGGCTCACTAAGCCGCAGTTATCACAATATCCCCACCTCTGGCTATGTATCCTGCTGTTGATACGTTTCCTGTTTTGTTTTGTTTCAACTTGCAGGGCAACAGTTTTCCACTACACACTTCAACTCCAGTCAATGTATGTATATAGGTACAAGGGTACTTTTGTTCTGGTGCAAGTCCTTTAATGAATTAGGCAATTTTAAAGTTATACTGTGCTACTATATGCTCATGCAACCATTGCCATTTTACATGCAAGCCATATGTGGTCCACAATCAGCCCCCAAAAGTCCCTGTCCTGCCCCAAGATGAAGTTCTGCCTCTGAAAACACTGCATAGCTCTGTACTGAGATAGAAATAACAGCCTCAGAGGAATACATCTGGTTTTTCATTGGGTGATAATCCAACATCTGCCTGTCTGTGAAATATTATTTAGGTAGGAGAAACAGCAATCCCCAGAGATGGAAAATTCTGCCTATTTAGGATTTTTTCTGTCCCTCCAAGAGTTAATATGAAAAAAGTGTCTGTTATGAAGTGCACTGCAACACTGCAGAATCTACAGAGCTGAGATTTACAGGGTAGAGGGGATTTAGCTACACACCTTTCAGTAATCATAATGGAAGATGGATGACTAACTGACCTGTACCGCTTTTAGTGGTGTAGCCATGTTGGTCCCAAGATATTAGCTGAATGAAGTAATCTCTTTTATTGGACCAACTTCTATTGGTGAGAGATTTCGAAGAAAATCTCAACCTGCCACCAAACACACCAAAGGACAGGTAAACTTCCTCATCCCAGCAAGGTGGTGGTAGTTAAATCTATAGGCAATTTAATGGAGGCTGGCCAAGGCCAAGCCACCCCAAACATTGCACCTCCAGGGGGCAGTGTTGGATTTGGGGTCCCCCAGAAGACTATCTCCCCACCACAGCCCTAGGGCTGCAGTAGGGGCACAGAGCTGTTCTGGTCTTGGGGCCACAGCTTGTGGGGGGGCAGGAGGGAATGGTGGTAGAGACACAGGGAAAGAGGTGGAAAAAGGACAGGGCTGTGGACACAATGGAGTCGGGGCCATGGGGAAGGAGTGGAGTGGGGGGGGGGGGTTCCAGGCTTAGGGCTCCAGCCAGGGTCTCTCCTGCAGTCCCTGCTGAGGCTGAACTCTCAGCTCCTCTTCACCCTGCGGGCGAGGGGGGTTCTCAGCCCCCTACTACAACACAGCTGGGGCCAAGGGGAGCTGAGAGCAGCAAGCAGGGGTGTAGCCTTGGCTGAAAGAGGTGGGGCAAGAGGATGTGTCATCCGCAACCCCTAGTAAAATGGTCACAATTAGGTTTTAAAATTAAGAGTTACAAACACAGTTTCTAAAACTCCTGCATCTTGTGTGTGTACGTTTCGTTGGTTAAAGAAGATTTTAATCCATGAACTAGCTCAAATTGTTCTGTTTTATTTTTCCCAATTAATAAATACCCCAGAAGATATCTGTCTAGAATACTGTGTTATCTGTTTTTTTTTTATTTTATTTTGAAGTAACACACACTCAAGAATCCTGAAAGGTTCTAGTGATCCCAGATCATAGCAGTAAAAACACACAGTACTTACCATTTCTACTTCCTCTAAATCCACATGTAAATTTATTCAGGAATCAGATCTGGTGCAATCTAATCACAATTTGGTAGGTCTTTGTTAAACTGATGAAAAGAATCTAGGCCACAAGCAGAGAGAATGTGATTGTGGGGGGAACGGGGTAGTTGAGTATAACATTTGTAAATGGGTTTGCTGTGCACTTAAAGAAATTGAAATAGCCTTTAAAATAGCAATTCCGGGCCCTTGCACTGATAGGGTAAAGGTGGAGGTGAGTTGAAAGGACTTTGCTTTAACTGGACTTTTAAATGATTACACGTTAGTAATGTCACTAAAGCCTTTTTCATCCTCACTTCCCCAGTTTTAGTTTAGTTCCCGTTGCTAGGCTAACCATGACCTGGCAGCATTTGATGGGTAAATGTCTATGATTCTTGTTGCTAGATGCAGATCTAAAACATGAGCTCCATGGAAAGTGGCCCACTCAATTTTTAAAGCCATCACTGCTGGCTCTTGGCACTTTGAAGCTGGAAGGCATTTTCTATGGAAACACAGGAGGTTCTTCCTTTAGGCTTAAAAAACAACAAATAGTCCTGCAGCACCTTTGGCTAGGTCTACACTACAGAGGTTTTTTTTTAAAAACGGCTGTTTCTCAAAAAACCTCACTTAAGTCCACACTACAATCACATTCTTTCAGAAAAAAATTGAAAGAACAGAGGGGTTTTTCCGACATTGATAAACCTCATTCTACGAGGAAAAACCCTTTTTTGAAAGAGCTCCTTCAGAAAAAGGCATGTGTGGACGGGGAAGAGAGAGTTCTTTCGAAGAAGAGGAAAGAGGAGAAAAAGCAGAGGTGTGTCCTGGTGGCCACTCCATCCATAGTAATCTCAGCTTAAATGCGAGATAGCAGCCATTCAGTGTGGACGCTATGTTTCAAAAAAGCAGATCACTTTTTGGATGTGCTTTTCCAGAGTGGATGCGCTGTTTTGGAAGAAGTTTTTTTTGGAAGATCGCTTCTGGAAAAGCTCTTCTGAAAGAAGCCTGCAGTCTTAGATGTAGCCTTAGAGACTAACAAAACGTGTAGATTGGTAACATGAGCTTTCATGGACTTTTTCAGAGGAATGGAGTTATTAAAGGTCCAGTTTCTAAATAAATGGGGGGGGGGGAGAAAGAAGAGGAAGGGGTAAGAAATAGTCAGAGTGTCCATGCTACATGAAACTGATAGAGAAGGTACTCATTGTTCTTAAGTACCATTTTTTTTATGTCATTAGGATGTGGAATGTAGCAGGCTATCCAGCCAATCTTTATTCATACCTCTGTTATAGGAATCAAACTTGTAAATGAAGTTAAGTTCTAAGGCTTCCCAGTGAAGTTGGCTTGTGGAATTGTCCTATAACAGTACGGTGACTCTGAGATCTGTTAATGAGTGCCCGGGCAAGTTAAAATATTCCCCAACAGGTTTCTGTGTGTTTCCTTTTCGGATATCTGATTTGTGTCCATGAATTCTTTCTCATAGAGACTGTCCAGTTTGGCCAATATACATGGTAGAGGGGCATTGTTGGCAGTTGACAGCATAGATGATGTTAGTGGATGTGCAGTTAAATGAGCCTCTGATGTGGTAGTTTATGTGGTTAGGTCCTGTAATGATGCCGCTTGTATAGATGTGTGGACAGAGTTGTCACCAGAGTTGATTGCACAGATGGGTTCCTGGATGAGTATGATGGAGGTATGCTACATGGTTACTGGAAAGAATTTGTTTGAGGTTCGGGGGTTGTCTGTAGGCGAGAATTGGCCTGTCCCCCAAGGCCTGTGTGAGTGAGAGGTCATTTTCCAGGATAATTGTCGATAATGCATTGGAGGGGTTTATGTTGTGAGCTGTGGGTTTAGGCTGTTCTAGTGTGAAATGAATGGATTGCTTCAGTCCACTTTCTAGTGAGTAAGTGATGCCCCATAATTAGTATGCAGTGTTATAGCAGAATCGGTCTCAGGACTTTAGAGACATGGTGGGTGAAGCAATAGCTTTTATTGAATAGCTTCTGTTGATGAGAGAGAAGCTTTCTAGCATACACAGAATTCTTCTTCAGGTCTGGAAAACTGATTTAGGGCATGTGTACACTTAAAATGCTGCACTGGTGCCACTACGCTCATCGCTCTTTAATGAAGATGCTGACGGGAAAGAGCTGTCCTCTCGGCATAGTTAATCCACTTATGTAAGAGGTGGCAGCTGTGTGTTTGTGAGAAGCTCTCCATCAGCGTAGCGCTGTCTACACAGGGGGTTAAGTCAGTACAACTACGTTGCTCAGGGGTGTGGATTTTTCACACACGAGTGCAAAGGCGATGTGTGTGTGTGAGGGAGAGACGTGGGGTCATTTGCACCCCCAGATTTCTTCAAGATTTGCTCACCCCCTTTCCATGGCAACAGGACAGGGAGTAGGGGGGCAGGACAGAGATACTTTTCATGCTGGGTGAGGGTGGTTTAGCGTGGTCAGGTGCCTGGTTTTCAACTGGGAAGTCCAATTGAAAAGGGGACCTGAGACTGTCCAGTCAAATCCACTAACTAGACACCCAAACTCTGGTTACTGTGGGCAGTGGAGGCAGGGAGGCACCGGGTCATCACCTAGACCTGGGCAAGGGATGGGAAAAGCATGAGCAAGAGCGGGGACTGGCGAAGAGGAGTGGACAAGAGAGCAAGGCCTCGGGGGAAGAGGTGGAGCAGAGAGGTTACAGCTGGAATGTCCATTTTTAAAATATTACTAAGCTGACAACCCAAGGGTGGCTGCTGTGGGTCGCTGCTTCTGTGCGGTGCAGCAGCTGCCTGAGAGAAAACTCAGCTGAGGAGGCAGCTGGGGCCTGCCCCCTCTACTTCCAACCTGTGCCTGGCTGCCAGAAGTGGGATCAAGCAAACCAGAAACATGCTGCGGGGGGGGGGGGGGGGGCAGCACTCTGGCTCATTCTGACCCTGCCATCCACAGTTGGGCCTGAGTGGGGAGCTACAGGGACAGGCCACTGCCCCCTCTCCAGCAGGCACAGAGGCATGAGTGGCCCCCCTCAGCCGTTGTGAGAGGAGGGCTCTGTCCTCTGCGTACAGATGTGGTCACCTCATCTCAAAACAGATATTTTGGCGTTGGAAAAGGTTCAGAAAAGGGCAACAGAAATGATGAGTTTGGAACGGGTCCCAATGAAGAGAGATTAAAAAGACTTGGACTTTTCAGCTTAGAAAAGAGGAGACTCAGGGGAGGTATGATCGATAAAATCATGACTGACGTGGAAAAAGTGAATAAGGAAAAGTTATTTACTTATTCCCACAACATAAGAACCTAGGGGGTCACCAAATAAAAATAATAGGCAGCAGGTTTAAAACAAACAAAAGGAAGATTTTCTTCACTCAGCGCACAGTCAACATGTGGAACTCCTTGCCAGAGGACGTGGTAAAGGCCAGAACTTTAACAGGGTTCAGAAATGAGCTAGATAGAATGGAGGTTAGGTCCATCAATGGCTATTAGCCTCTGTTTCTCTGGAAGTGGGTGACAGGGGAGGAATCATGTGATGATTACTTGTTGTGATCCCTCTCTCTGGGGCACCTGGTGCTGGCCACTGTTGGCAGACAGGATACTGGGCCAGATGGACCTTTGGTCTGACCCAGCATGGCCGTTCTTATGTTCCTGCCTGCTTCATTGCCTGTGCCCAGCTGCTAGGGACAGGGACTGAAAAGCTATAAACATTCCAGGGGAGGAGGTGTAGCCAGTGTAGAAAGCACTAGTATAATCCACACACCTGAGTGTGATGTACTATCCGACATAGTGCCACTGAGGCCACCTACAAAGAGAGAGAATGAGTTTGCTCTACAGCTTTAATTGAGCATCGGCTGGCTTTTAGCTCAAGTGGTAGAGGCTCATGGCTAAGCTCCAGAGGTCCCAGATTCAGTTTCGCCTGTCGGTGCTACCCTAGGGCAATGGAAGAATTCTTCAGTCAGTCTATCTCCGGGGTGGGCAAAAGGGCCTCCGTGGGCTGGATCTGGCTCTCTGAGGCCCTGCTGCTCCCCAGCCCCAGGCCAATCAGGGTCTGGAGGCGGGAGGAGTGCGGGAAGTTTCCTCGGCCCTACCCCCGACCTGCGAGACACATGCGGCACTTAGAAGTGCTGTGTGCTCCTTGCAGGGCAGGAGGAGGCTTCACACACTCCCCCAGTCCCTGATTGGCCTGGGGGTGAGGGAGCATGGGAAGTCTTCTCCCACCGCCAGGTGCCTAGTGGGAAGCTGGGGTGGGAAAGCCCGGAAGCATTCTGGCCCTGCCCCTTCCATTTGAGGCTCCGCCCCTTCCAGTGAGAGCCCCCAGCAAAAAATTATTGCCCACTCCTGATCTACCTCCTTTCATGGAAGTGATTACCTACCTATGCCAACCAGAAGGTTTTCCCGTCAGCATACATAGTACCTACTTGGTGTGCTGCTGTGCAGAGCAATTCAGTTGTAGACCAGCCCCTAGTGATCCACTCTTGGGGGCGGGGCAGTGAATTAACTATGCTGACAGGAGAACCCATCCCATCACTGTAGTATGTGTCTACACTAAAGTATTGCTGTGCACTGAAGATGTACTGCTGTAGCGTTTTCAGTGTAGGCAATACCTGAAACTCCCCTTTCATTCCTAGACATGGACCCTCCAAGACAAAGTTATGGCACAATACCAGGGAAAGAACAGAGGAGGGTTACGCGATCATTTAAAAATCATACCTGTGTAGACCCTTAACAAGCCTCCATCTCAACGTCTTTACGACGTTTTTACTCCTACTTGTGCACATTACTGTGGGTCAGAGAAAAGATCATGGATATTCTGCCATTTATTAACGTTTATTCCAACCTACAGGGATCAGAAAGCATTTCAAGGCTGGGTGCTAGTCTATTGTGTGTGCTATTATCCACAAGCTGGTTTTGGGTTGTGAGGATAAGATGAAATATTAATGGAATTGAAATCTTGTCCTTCGTTAATTGCTGTCCTGAACATTGGCAGATTAAATTTTCCCCGTGTCAGAGTTTTTTGATGTGTAATCACTTTTTAAGAGGCTCAGCTTTTCCACTCTGCTGTTTTGAAACTGCTGCTGCTCATCAGTCGTCTGTGTTTGATTATTCATTTTTTATGTTGCACAGGCTTTTTAGATGAGACATATTCCAGTGAGAGTCAGATGCTGCAGGCAAGCACAGGGGCAGTCTTTTCACATACCTCTTCCACTCTACCTCAGTCCTCACCTGCCGAACCTCTTCGCTCATCTGATTTTTAGTCTCCTCCACAGCTCTATCTACCATTCTGACCTTCAAGCACTCCTCTTTATTCTAGTCCTTGGCTACACCTCAGCATAGACTAAATGCTATGCAGACCTTTGTGGTGGGGTTTGTGAGCCGAACACATTTCCACGGACGATATTAAGATCCTCACACTCATTTGTAACCTAAGTCAGGTTTGTACAGAGGTGAAAGGCTAGAGCACATTGAGACTTATTAGTCTTCCTTAAAAAAGAACTTAAAGCATAGCTGTAAGGTTTTCTAGAATGTCCCCACTAATTTACCATTAAGTACAAAACTTCTCGTGAACAACCTTCATTTGATGTATCTGTGTAACCCTGTAACTCTAAAGGGAGAAAAAAAAACATAGAATTCATGTTCCCTTCCTTTTTACAGGAATCCAATCATTTCTTCCATCCTGACTGTTTTCAGTAGTTCTTTATATCTCTCAGAACTTTGTTTCCTTTTTTTTCCCCCACTGCCTTTGTGCATTGTAAGGCAAAGGGTATTTTTTCAGAAGAACTGGCATGGCAAGTGAGGAGAATGGGCAGGATCTTGTGCTCAGCATGAGGCCAGCTCAGCTGGGGCACGCTGCCATGAAAGTGAAGTTTGGGAAGAGGCTGTTGGGAAGGAGGGGGTGAAGGGTCCATGGCTATATGCAGCTGAGACTGGCTTTTCAACTGAAATGACGGAACTGGCGGCATACTCCTTTGAAGAGAGAAAATCAGTCGCTGGAACCAGCGGTGAAAGTAACTTTAAAATTTCTTACAGGTGCTGTCCTATTGCAACCCGGCTCCCTGCCAGCTCTTTCAAAAGCTCCCTGCTGGCTTTTGCCACAGCTCAGCCAGCTCTTGCGAGAGCTGCACACCTGGGCACACTCACTTACTGTCACCTCTGGTGGGAACCCATGCTCCCAGTGTTGGTTGAGAGTGTTTCTCTTAAGCAAATGTCACCTCTCTGCAGATGACAGATTTCCAGTCGTCATTATTGCCAACTTCAAATACAGGCAGTCCCCGGGTTACGTACAAGATAGGGACTGTAGGTTTGTTCTTAAGTTGAATCTGTATGTAAGTCGGAACTGGCGTCCAGATTCAGCCGCTGCTGAAACTGACCGCCAGTTCTGACTTACATACAGAATCAACTTAAGAACCCCAAGCGTCCCCAAGTCAGCTGCTGCTGAAACTGATCAGCAGCTGATTCCAGGAAGCCCGGGGCAGAGCAACTCTGCCTCGGGCTTCCTGTAGTCAGCGCTGGTCAGTTTCAGCAGCGGCTAAATCAGGACGCCTGGGGCAGAGCAGCTGGGGCACTACTGGACCAACCCAGCAGCACCCAACTCCTCGGCACTACTGGACCAACCCAGCAGCACCCCATCTGCTCTGCCCCAGGCGTCCTGATTCAGCCGCTGCTGAAACTGACCAGCAGCGGCTGAATCAGGACCAGAGCAGCTGGGGTGCTCCTGGGTTGGACCAGTAGCGCCCAGAGCGGCGCTGCGGGACCAACCGGCAGCACCCCAGCTGCTCTGCCACAGGCGTCCGGAGAAAAGCCTAGTCTGCTGGGGGGTAGGGGCATACTAGCTGCGCCCCCCCCCCCCCACCCCAGCAGACCAGGAAGACACGGGCGGCGGACCGAGACGCACCGCGGTCCCGCCGCCTGGGTCCTCTGCGGCTTTGCTCCCCGTCTCCCTGGTCTGCTGGAGACCAGCAGACCAGGGAGACGGAGCAAAGCCTCTAAGGACGCCGGCAGCAGGACAGCCGCGGGGCGTCTGGGCTGTCCCGCTGCCGGCTTCCCCCGCGGCTTTGCAAAGCCGCGGGGAAGCCAGCGGCGGAGCAGCCCAGGCGCGCCTGGGGTGCCCCGCTGCCCGAGCCCCCCCTGCGGCTTTGCTCTGCATCTTCCTGGTCTGCAGACCAGGGAGACGCAGAGAAAGCCCCAGAGTACACGGGCGGCAGGACCGCGAGGTCCCGCAGTCCGTGTACTCTGGGGCAGCCCCGTTCGTAACTGCGGATCCTACATAAGTCGGATCCGCGTAAGTCGGGGACTGCCTGTATTGAAAAATAATAAGCCCCAAAACAGTGCAATTTTTAAAATAATAGGTGGGACTTTTTTATTTCCTTTATGGTGTCTGGGCCTTTAAGGTTCATGTTTGCCAGGTTTTCTCTGAAACTACAAGAAATGGAAACTAGTTTTTTGAAAAAATGAAAGCTGAGATTCCCATGTGATCTCAGGAGCTAGACCTTGAAGAAAAAAAGTCTCATGAGACTAGTTGATAACATTGAGTCTTCCTGTAGTCTAAGGTCATGAATTTATAGATGGTGAACAGTAACAGAACTTGGAACATTCAATCTGCTTCCCATTGTTGATAATACCCAGGTGGAAACTCAGCAAATGCATGCATGCTCTCGCCCCCTCATCTAGGAAAGTGTATATTTCTCTTCTGCATATTTGTCTAAAAAAAAGTTGCTTCTTTGAAAAGTCTTTTTAGTTCATTAGCCCACCAGCCTAACAACTTTTTAACACTGGAACACGTGAATGGCTCACAAGACAAAGTAGTGGCATTTATTGTAAATAGCGAATTAATCATGTGTTCCTTATGTTGAAATGTAACCCAGTGCTGCTTTCAGTGAAATACATTTCTGAATCTTTAAGGTGTTGGTTCCTAACCAATGGCACCGGGCCGCAGACTGCTGGCTGCTGGGCCTCAGCAGCTCTGGGGGGTCGGGGCTGGAGTACATCACCTAGGGCCTGCCCTGCTGCCGTGGCCGTTGGAAGAAGCGTGTCCTGTCCTGCCTCTCAGCCAACCAGCGCAGGCAGGGTCGAGGTCTCCTCCCCACTGCGGAAGAGTGGTTTGCTGCACGGTGGGAGGGCTGCACGGAGCCTGGCATGGCAGCCTTAGAGCAGCTGCAACCCGGGCAGCAGCACTCAGCTGGTGGCGAGGAGGCAGTGCAAGACTAGGTGAGGGGGGTGGGGCAGGCGCTGGGGGCTCCAGGGGCAGGGCTAGTGCTGGGGAGCTCTAGGGGTGGGGAGCTCTAAGAGGCGAGGGCTAGCACTAGGGAGGCCTCAGGGGACTGGGGCTTTTGGTGGACTGGTAACATTTCATTTGCATATTTGCATATTCCTTATTTGTGTAATAAATATGCAAATAAAATGTTACCAGGCCACCAAAAGTTTGTGAATGGCTTTGCCAGTCCCCGGTATAAAAAAGGTTGGGAATCACTGCTCTAAAGATGCAGCTTATTTGTCTTGATAAGAGTAGAATTGGATAAAGCTGGAGTGTTTCTTCCTTTTTTTAAATGGACAGGAGATAAAAATGATTTATTGTGTCAGTATCCGTGATCTAAAATTAGAAGATCATATACTGGATTGATAACTAGTGGACTGATAACTTTATGAAAAAGGCTATTTGAAGGTGAGGCGATGGAGAAATCTGTCCTGGATTACCAGACTTTGCTCTCCAAAGACTGGGTTCTTCATGGCTTCTCAGACACTTTTGAGGGCTGCACTGAATTTTCATAAGCCACAGGACGCTGCTGCAGCCACAGTGTTCAGTCATGTCAGATGCAGCCCTTGGAGGCTGCGAGTCTCTGTGCATAAAGTTCCAGGTGAGCCAGGTGGCCTTTGCTTAAATAACGATGAGCTGGGACGAGTAGTCTTCGTGGGCCATGCCTGTCTGAAAGATGGGGTGGTAAACAAGACATGCTGTGGAATTCAGTCAAACACAGCCTGCTAGATACACAGATATGGGCCCCATTTTTCCAGCTTTATGCCATTCTGGTGGGACAAATCAGGCAGAAAGCTGCCTTACCAGGCTGGTTGGGGGAACTCCAGGGGGTGTAAAAATGGCTTTGGGGGAGATGCAGAGCGGCTGCTGTTCCCTTGGGGTTCTAGTAAAACTGGACCCAACCCTGCTTTCTTCAGTCCTTGATAAAGGGTCTTCTCTCTAAAGCAGGACAGAACCAATAAATCTCCTTGTAGAGATTTTACTCTGTTTTTCCTAACAGCTTCACTGGAGCCAGTGTTTGCATATAAATGAGGCAATGCTTCTTTTACCAAGTGTCTTTCATCCCTCGGTGACTGCAGCCCCATGGGAGAAACGTTTAGGAGTTTTGTTCCTGGCCCCCTCTCTCTGAAGGGCTCTGCCACCTGTGGGACCAGTTACAAATCAGTTACCTGATAGAACGACAGGCAACGTTAAAGTGCCATTGCAGCCCTGCGGATGCGGTCGTGTTCGTGGAATGGCTGCAAAGCCCCCTCCTGCCCGAGGAAAGATGTTTTCATCCTATGCTTCCACAAAACAGTCCAGGTGTCAAGCCTCATTACTCTAGCTTGCAGCATAAGACAGTGTTTGCCTCTGTAAGAGAAGTCAGGTTCTCTTTCCGGGACTCCATCCGCACACAAGGAGCAAGTGGCTGTGGTTCTTAATAGCAACAGAGCAAGTTCACTGCTTTTGTCAGTAATGCCAACGGACTGCAGGGAGCAGGGTTGGTACAAAAGCAATCTGAGACACGCTCTTTAAAATAAGGTGACCTTTGTAGATAAGATACCTGATGAGTCACCATAAACAAACCCACAAATCCCCTATTACAGTCTGTTATATGTGGAGGAATCAGCGGCTTCGGCACAGCTGGAAGTCAGCACTTTTCCATATTTGTCAGGTGCAGCTGCTTACATTTCAGGTCTTTGTTTCCAATGGGCCTCTGTTAATTGCAGGCTTACAGGGGAGAATAAAACAATTGTGGCACTGATAGGACTCAACGGTGCTTCAGTTACAAGATAAATAAATTATTCAGTGTACAGTCTTGCCCTGCCAAATCTACGCAGCTAGAAATATAAAAATAAGCGATGCCGTGGATAGATGCTAATTATAATGGCGCGTCAGCTACCTAGAGCAGAGCTGCTACGGAAATATCAGCAAGCTAGTTGTCACCAAGAGCCTGCTCCTCCTGCTGTTGCATGCTGAGGGAGGTGGGGGGAGCTCAGGCTGTGGGGCTATCTCACCGATCCTGCGAGGTATCAGGGTCTCAAGCACTCATATTGCAGCCCAAGCCCAGAAGAAAACACTGCAAAAAGAGCCCCACAAGCCCAGGACCCGCAAAGCCGAGTCAGCTGGCCTGGTCCAGCCATGGGTTTGTAATTGCGGTATAGACATACTTAGTGCAAGTAGCGTTGGACCCTTTGTAGCTTCTGTGGCACACTTCACATGCTGTGTCAATAGGCGGCTATTGTGGCTTCCAATTTGCATTTGATTCTTAAGTGTTTTTTTTCCCCTGCATTTGAATTAGGCAATCAAGAGCACACACTGCTGCAGACACTTTTATTATGAAATGGCTTCTTACAAAGCCCCCCTCCCCCCCACAGTTCGATCCAGCAAGTTAAAGCAGCACACTGTTCACGTTGACTAACTATGCACCTATTCTGGCCTCAGGGCTCATAAGGAACAGCTGTAATATTTTTGCATGTCTCTAACACCCTTCACATCAGGGTCTCCAACTGCTTTGCTAACATAGGGCTTCATGTTGAAGACAGTGGGAGCTGAAGGTTCAGCCTCCTGTAGGAGAAGTTCAGGATTTTAATAGATTGAGCCTTCTACAGTATGCATTGCTCAATTGCCCTGTGAAGTCGGGCAGTATGCCCGCTTTACAGACCAGGAAACCACCAATGGAAACCTCTGGTCCATTTTTGTGCATTTTAGACATTAAAAGGCTTCTCATCACTTTAAGGTGTAAGGGCTAAATCCAGTGATTTGGGTTCATGTAGTGACCCTTCCCTGGCTTCTACAAAGCTATGCTTGCTATTTTTCTTATGGTGTGTGAGTAGTAGCACTCCAGTTGCAGTTGGAAGCATGCTACCCCACTTACGTGTGCATAGTCCAGCTCTAACATGCAATGTTCAAAAGGATAGTCTTCTCTGAATAGCATGTTATGAACCTAGATTAGAGCATGTTACCTAGTGGGAACAGTCCATAGCATAGCTTGATTAGCACACTTGCCCACACAGGATGCTTACTAATTTTGCTCGGTTAAACACTGCTGTGTAGCTACCGCCTGGGCTCACCTTGAGCCCCGAATGTTTAATGAAGACGAATCGCTAGAGCAATGGGTTCATAATGGTATTCAGACATCTTAATTGTTAACAATGAAAGCTGCAGTGCTAGGGAAGGACAAGAGAGACTCAGCCCTTCCTCTGCAGCTGCGTTGCCACAAGCTTTCCAGTCACTACTTTGCGGCGTAAGCACTTAAAAATAGTCTGGTGCAATCTAGAATCCCCAACAATTATATTACTGATTTAACCAGCCAGCAGACAATGAATGAGGACAAAAGCTCCCAGATTGGAGAGAAAATTACTCAAACTATAGATATGGTCTTGAAGGGCATTTAGAGGTGTAATGCAAGCCCCTCGAGTCATGCCTTGTTTTTAACCCCGTGAGTACTGGTATTACCCAAGAAGCCACCATATGAATGCTGTGGAAGACTTGAAAACATAGTCACTGTTTGGACAGTTGTGGATATGTGAGAGCAGTATTTCCCAGACTGTAATTATAGAATCATGGCAATTTAGGGTCGGACGCGACCTCAGGAAGTCATCGAGTTCAACCCTCTGCTAAAAGCAGGACCAATCCCAACTAAATCAACCCAGCCAGGGATTTGTCAAGCCGGGACTTAAAAACCTCTAAGGATGGAGGTTCCACCACCTCCCTAGATAACCCATTCCAGTGCTTCACCACCCTCCTAGTGAAATAGTTTTCCTAACTGTCCAATCTAGACGTCCCCTTCCCTCCAGTCAAGGAAAGAAAAACCCTGCAAGGATTTAAGCTGCCGTACAAGAGGTGAACCCCTCCAGTGAGATGTACTATACACTAGGGATGTAATAGTGTAGTCGATTAACGAATAAGCAAAAGCTTATCAGTAAATGCTATAACGGACAAGCATTCCCCCCACCCCGCCATTGAGAATAATTTTTTTAGCAGGCTGGCCAGCAGCCCAGCTCAGTCCTGGCTTGCGACAGGTCCGGGCAGCAGCACAAGGTGACAGGCAGGCAGTCTGCGAGGGGAGCTTGTTTTTAAACTGGCTCCCCTCACGGACCAGCTCACGCCTGGCACCCTGCGCTGCTGCCTCTGATACAGAAACAGCAGAGCAGAGTGGCAGGGGGCTCCTCGGGAGTGAGGCCGGAGCACACTCGCTGCTGCCCCCGCCCCCGGGGACTATAGAATAGTGGACTAACCGATAAGAATTCATGAGATTACTTGACTACCAAGAAATAGAGGACACCAAATGAAGTTAATGGGTAGCAGGTTTAAAATTAATAAAAAAAAGTTCTTCACACAGCGTGTAGTCAACCTGTGGAACTCCTTGCCAGAGGAGGCTGTGAAGGCTAGGACTATAATAGAGTTTAAAGAGAAGCTAGATAATTTCATGGAGGTTAGGTCCATAAAAGACTATTAGCCAGGGGATAGAAATGGTGTCCTTGGCCTCTGTTTTTCAGAGGCTGGAGAGGAATGGCAGGAGACAAATCGCTTGATCATTGCCTTCAGTCCACCCTCTCTGGAGCACCTGGTGCTGGCCACTGTCGGCAGACAGGCTACTGGGCTAATGGACCTTTGGTCTGACCCAGTACAACCATTCTTATGTTTTTATGTTCTTATGACTATTCAATTAACCTATATTTAGCTGCCCTACTATACACCTCCATGCCCCCGATTTACTGAATCAGGCCCAGTGTTTTGAAACGTATTGTTCTCGGGAAACATGGGTTCACATTGTTCAGAAATCCTTATATGACATTACATCCGGATTCAAACAAAAGAGCGTGGGGGTGAACAAATCTCAGTCTGGCCCTTGTCATGTCTCCCCTAATAGGACAGCAGCATAGAGCCAACAGTGTAACGTCTCCTTTAGACTCATACAGTGCCTGGCGCAATGGTGGCCTTGACTGGGCTGAGGCTTCAGAAACAGAAACATTTCAAAATAATCGAGGGACTTGCCTTTAATATGGAGCCCGGGTGCCTTCCTCCGCCTTGGTCCTGGGACCAGGGTATTGTTCCCCACAGTCGTCAGGAAGTGGCTGATCTCTGGCTGTTTGGGTGATGTAATCCCAGAGAGTAGCTGAGCAGCCAGATTTGTCAGTCTCCAGCCAGAAACCTGCATGGCTATGCTGCTCCCTCAATGGACTCAGAGGGTACGTCTAGACTACATGGCTTCGTCGAAGGAGCCATGTAAATTAGTGTATTCGGCGTAGTCAAAGAAGCAGGGATTTAAACAATCCCCGCGTCATTAAAATAAAAATGTTCGCCGCGCTGTGCCGACAATCAGCTGATCCGGCACAGCACGGCAGTCTAGACGCGGCGCGGTCGACAAAGGAAGCCTTTGTCGACCGTTCTGGTAAATCTCGTTTCACGTCTAGACTGCCGCACTGTGCCGGATCAGCTGATTGTCAGCACAGCGTGGCGGCCATTTTTATTTTAATGAAGCGGGGATTATTGAAATCCCTGCTTCTTTGACTATGCCGAATACACTGATTTATATGGCTCCGTCGACAGAGCCATGTAGTCTAGACACACCGACAGTGAGGAGCTTTGCCTCAGCGGTCCTGATCATTGCTGCAGTCTCTCCGGAAGAAGAGCTCTGGGAGAGGGACTCAGCTGTAATCATTTAGAAACTGTATTAGTGTAACAGCCTGAAGCTCCATTCAGGGTCAGCACCCCATTGTGCTGGGCGCTGGGCGTGTTAGACGGGGTCCCCGCCCCAGAAAGCATTTGGGTTAACTGTGGCCTCGGATAGCTACTGTTACCACTGCAGCTCAGACAGCTGCAAAGCCCTCTGAGTTCCTCTGCTCCGTAGCCCCCCTAATTCTTTGTTGATATGGAAAAATTGTCCTTTAGGCTGAGCCAGTGATTTGCTCTAGACTCCTATTGAGTGGCTTCTGCATCTGTGGGGCGCTGTAGACACTGAGTGAAAATGGTGTTCTCAGCATGGTTGAAATTGCTATTGCGCCATGTCAGCCTGCTCCTCTGCTGTCTCCCGTAGGCTTAAGGCATGGCACTAATGCAGGCTGTTTTTGTTTTCAACAGGGTACACCGCTGGGACTCCATACAAGGTTCCACCTACCCAGAGTAACAGTGCACCACCTCCCTATTCTCCATCTCCAAATCCTTACCAAACTGCTATGTACCCCATCAGAAGTGCCTATCCACAGCAGAACCTGTATGCCCAGGTATGTGTCTAGCAAGCGAGAGAAAAAAGTAGCAGTACAAGCTTGTGTGTCATCCAGAATAGCTAAGAACATATTACTGGCGTAGATACTATGCTTCGGGCTATATGAATTCACCTATTTCTATCTTGTACATACACCATCTGAGCAACCTTCCAACTGCTTGGACCTGGTCAGGATGTGGGTGGGAGACTGCCACGAAAAGCCTTCTGTAGATGTTGGAGGAAGTGGTGCTGGTGGTGCTGTCTAGCACAGTGGGCCCTACTTCTGCATGATATCTGATGGGGTTGTCTATTGGCTTTTGTGCAGCTTGTCACCTGTGAAATTGGATTGCACTGGTCTGTGGTGCTCTCTGCTTTGAGCCAGTACTGAACCAAGCCGCTCTAATCCTAGGTAGCATTATGCGGCCGGAGGATGCTGTGTGTTGAAGATCTTTACCACTTCTGGTCATGGACCATCAAGGGGCTTTTTGTCAGAGTGAGAGAAGTTCACTAATGCTGTATGAATCCTGATGCTTTGGTTTGAATAATCTCCTCTAAGCAGCGTTGCCAGGTCTAATCTTTTCCATCTGTGTGGAATTAATTTTGTTATATGCACTGAGGCATGTGGCAAATGTGCACCACCAGAAGAAACACAAACCTAGTTGTGGGAGCTTTAGAAAAGGTTCAGAGAAGGGCAACTAAAATGATTAGGGGTTTGGAACGGGTCCCATATGAGGAGAGATTAAAGAGACTAGGACTTCTCAGCTTGGAAAAGAGGAGACTAAGGGGAGATATGATAGAGGTGTATAAAATCATGAGTGGTGTGGAAAAAGTGAATAAGGAAAAGTTATTTACTTGTTCCCATAATATAAGAACTAGGGGCCACCAACTGAAATTAATGGGCAGCAGGTTTAAAACAAATAAAAGGAAGTTCTTCACACAGCACACAGTCAACCTGTGGAACTCCTTGCCTGAGGAGGTTGTGAAGGCTAGGACTATAACAGAGTTTAAAAAAGAACTAGATAGATTCATGGAGGTTAAGTCCATTAATGGCTATTAGCCAGGATGGGTCAGGAATGGTGTTCCTAGCTTCTGTTTGTCAGAGGATGGAGATGGATGGCAGGAGGGAGATTGCTTGATCATTACCTGTTCGGTTCACTCCCTCTGGGGCACCTGGCATTGGCCACAGTCAGCAGACAGGATACAGGGCTGGATGGACCTTTGGTTTGACCCAGTCTGGCCATTCTTATGTGCCTGCTAATCAGCTGGGAGACTGTGTTGGAATATTTCCTGAGCAGCCACACAAACACGCAGCTTACAGGAAACCCTGTCTCTAAGAACCAAACCCAAAAGGCTGGTGCACAAGGAGCAGCAACAAATCAACTCTTGACAATTTAGTTTCAAGAAATCTCTCCTCCTACCCAGAAATCTTTGTCTCTTGTTCAGTCACCTGCCTTTCGTGGCAGTCCCTGGCACACCCTGCTTCGGTGTTAGACATGATCCAGGAAGCTATGGCTTTACTCCTCTTTTCCTTAGTCTGTGTGTTTCCTCTTTGGTTCTCAGTTGTCAGAGCAATGGGTGACTGCTTTCCCCATCTCTGTGCAGACTCTTTTGGGGGTGTCAGACAACGCTCCTAAAAGGGCAGCCATGCTGCCTGGAGGGGACACTGCTCCGAGCAACATGCTGGAATGGGTTGGCACCAGCAGCATTCTCCCACATGCCAGGCAGCCAATAGCCATGCTACCTGGGAGGCTGCCAGCATGGTGCATCACAGTGGGGAAGGAGCAGGACAGCCTGTGTCCAGTGCAGCACGGCAGGAGAGTGACACTCCTCCTCCCCACCCAGGTAACATGGGATGGGTTGGGCAGAGCATGGGACCCCCAGGCCAGGTGTGGGACAGGGAGGAGTCACATGGGGATGTCATATGGAGAGGTCAGGTGGCCCCTGGGGGCTGACACCCCCCCCTTGGGCCCCTCCCAACTAGTCCCCTCTGCCAGGAGATGGTGCCGGTGGCAGCCATGATGGCAGAGCTTGCTGTTTGCAGTCCCCTCCCCCCCAAGTTTCCCTTTGAAGGACCTCAAAAGGAGTCCTGGGCAGAATAGCTCCAAACCTCCTCCTGTTCCCCATCAAATTCTGAAGCACCAGATGGTCTTGTATTTCCGATTCCATCTTCTTTTGTTTACCAGTCACCATCTTAATACAGGCCATTGGTATTTTGTTTCGATCAATCTGTGTCTTCCTTTTATTGCCTCTTCCTGTTTCTCCTTCCATTCCTTTGCTGTCAACATTCTTTCTTGCAGGCGAGTACGATATTTTATAAACCTTCAGCCACTTTCCAACTGTTTCGCTCACACTCAGGGCAGGCCTGATAGACCCCGGTTATTACAACAGACACACACGAGGCTAGTGTTACCAATACCTTCCCCTCCGCTGAAATTGGGTAAAGCAGCCTCGTTTCCCGATCTTTCCCTGATCCATTCCTCCCTTGTTATATTAGCTTCTCCACTTGTCTAGAGTTCACCTGCAGTTCAGCTGTTGTCCTGCATGTTTGAAATATCAGCTGAAAGTCTCCTCATTGTCTGGTTCAACAAGATCCCACAGCCTGTGTGTGTTTCAGTATTTTAGCTGCTTTGGCTCCTCTGAGCAGAACTGTGCAGCTGAACGCAGACTTTTATTTCCTCCAGTGTGTTGTCCAAATGGCTGCCAGTGTGCAGTGGCTTCCCCTCATACCTGTTATGTCTGCCCCTTCAGACTTTAGGGCAGAATTCTACCTGAGTTCTTTCTGACTTCAAAGGCTGATTTCTCAATCAGCTGCTTTGGCATGATCCTGATTTATCTTAGCACGTCTTCTTCTTCCCTCGAGAAATATATTTCTGCTTCTGGCAGTTGTCCAGTCAGCCTCGGTGGATTCTGATGGAAAGAGCTAATTTAATAGCCAGGGTTTTCTCTTGCTTCTGTCAATGCCATACCTTGTTGGAGGTTCTACAGTGGCTATCCCTGGCTTGTGAAGAAATCTCTCCTCTTTGTTTACACACTATAATCTTCTCACTATAATCTTTTACATTTTCAATTGCACTATCCTTACATGGCTCCATCTACAGTTTCTCTTCCTTAAACCACTAAGGCTTTCAGCTTTTGTGCCACTACAACCATGTCACTAAAAGTCATGCAGCATAGCTGCTGTTTGTCGGCACGTTGGCTCTTTTGCCAACAAAAAACTTCCACCTGCTCAAAGCAGCATTAGCTACAAGCTGTTCACACCAGCGCTTTTCCTCTGCAAAGCTTTTGTCTTTTGTTCATTTAACACTTCTGGGAGGCAAAAGTTTTGTCGTGCAGTTTCCAGTGTAGCCGGCCCACTTGGGGGGGGAGAGACAAGGGGGGGCGACTGCCCCAGGCCCTAGTGATACAAAAGAGCCTGGAGTAGCACTGGCGGCTGGAGCCCTGGCCCCTTTAAATTGTTTCTGGAATACCATTCAGCGTGCTCCAGGAGCATTGATGGTTGCATGAGGGAGCCATGACACTGCCTAGCCCTAGCCCCATCCCTTCCGCCTGAGGCCCCACTCCTTCCAGGGGTAGGGGTACCAGGTGGCCTAAAAAAAAATACCAGACACGGTTGATTTCAGATGGGGGAGGGGAGCAGGGCTGGCCGGGGGAAGCGGGGGAGGGGAGGGGAACTGGCCATTGGGAAGCAGGGCTGGTGGGGGGTGGGGTCGGGGGCAGCGGGGCTGGCCAGGGGAGATCGGGATGGGGGGGAGAACCAGCTGGCGGGAAGCAAGGCTAGTCGGGGGGAGCAAGGCTGGCTGGGGGAGATTGGGACCGGCCAGCGAGAAGCAGGGCTGGCCGGAAGGGGTTTGGGAGGAGCAGGGGAGAAAATCAGCCGGCAGGGAGCGGGACTGACCTGGGCACATACAGATCCTGGGGTGCTGCCTGTCCCGGGCACGGTCCCGGTGAAGCACGAGTGAGTCTGGCCCCGGAGATTCCTTCCCACCCTGCCCCCCGTGTGAGCGTGTCTACCAGCCAGGCAGTTCGCAACTAGGTACTGATGCTCCTAATAACAATAATATGTACCTAATTAGAAAATACCGGACATTTTATATGTCCGGTATTTTCTCAATTTGTTTCTCGGACAGAACCCTCAAATATCAGACTGTCCAGTTCAAAACCGGACACCTGGCAACCTTATCCAGGGGAGCAGAGCAGTCGTCCCCTCCCCCGTCTTGCCCAGGGACCCAGCAAGGCTGTCGGTCCTGTTGCAGTGCAGGCATAGCCTTACATTTTATGTGTTTTATTTTCTGGATAAAAACCATTTTCCATCAGTTTCTTTTTCCAACTATTGCGTTATTCTATCCAGGACTACCCCTTTTGTCCAAGGTGTGCTCTCTTGGATTTCAGCAGCCTTCATTTGCCCTTATTCAGTCTCACGTTAGGCTTGCTCGCAACCCTAACTAGACTATGCACCCTTTTGTGTAGCTACTACTTTATCTCTCGTTGCATCTTTGCATGTCCTTAATGTGACTCACAACTGTCAGGCATTCCCCCTTTTCTTTTAGTTGTCACTCATTTTGTAAGGTAGCAGCCACACAGAATTTCTACAGACATCGCTTAGTGCTCAACATATGTTAACATATGGAGTACTGGATATTCGGCTCTGCAATGTGCATGGGCAACTCTTAACATTTTATCTTTTGGCTCATGCAGAACTTGAATTATTTTACAGCAACAGCTCTCAATAGAGGCAGCTAAGCTGGCTCCTATCCATTGTTTTGCAGCTGCTTTACTGCCTTCCACAGATGATATGCTGGCAAAAACAACAGAGCCTGTCTACCTTAATATTTCACCACTGTGACCGGTGGTGGAGCTAGACCAACAGTGGGGAAAGTGTTCATGCAGAGAGATGGCATTCATCTTCACTTCCTGGCCCATTTTAGTGTGCATTGTTGTAATAAAGGGCTGCCCATATTCTGCCCCAGAGGTAGCTGCACTTCAGTTGGGCTCAAGTAATCCGTGAGACCAAATTCACATCTATGGTGGGTGACAGTCACAGAGAAACCATTGAGAGTGCTGGTGTGAGGGGCTTGAAGGATCAGACACCTGTAAAGCCTTCAGGTTTCCGGGTGCTTTATCAGGGTGTGAGCTGACCACCTCCACTCAGTGCACATGTCGTGTGGAGATTAGAAGGGCTAAAGTCAGAAGAAAACAACTTGTGGGCCAAAATTGTTGTGTGGAATTTTTTTTAAAAGACTAATTAATTAATTAATTAATTAACAAAATTGTTGTGTGGAATTTTTTTTAAAAGACTCATTAAATAATGAGTTGCACATGGATGAAATGGGAGCAGTGTCTTCCAATTGGTCCTTGTCAGTGCTTCATGCACAAAGTGTTACAGTGAGAATCTGCCCCAGAATTAAATCCACAATAATGGAACGGCTCCCTCAGAAGAGGAGGCCTTTAACCTGGTCAGCCAGCACATTCGATGTTGTGTTGTACTGTGTATTAGATTGGGAGCCCTCTGGGGTGAGTTCCGTATCTTCTTTTTGTGATAGCGTCAAGCGTGTTGATGGTGATGATGTCATGCTCTATCCTGTGACCCGAAAGCACCAACCTACAGTCAGATTGTTAAAAAAACAGGGCACAAGCCCCAAAGTGACGAGGAGTGCTCTACTTTGATTTCACCAACCAGTTATCACATGTAAACTCTTCAGGCGCTATAACAGCCTTATGGTTGGTCACAGATGGTCCTGTTGCACACTGCCCTCTGTCTTACCACCCATATGAGCTTGCCTTTGTGATAGAGGGACCTTCTGCCAAGAATCCCAGCAATATTCAGGTTATTCTCAGTCCAAAGGGACCAGTCACTTACTCTGGCTTAAATTCACTTTAGATCTCACACAAAAGACAATCCTCGCGGCCAATTCTATATAAACTGCATGAAGACTTGTTAAATAGGAAGAGGAAACAGAAGAGTTATTTATAAGGTTAAAGCAGGTAAACATTTATGCACAAATTAGTTACAATCTTAAATTTTGAAAGACGTTTCCAGACTAAGCAGTTATTGTACCAAGCAGTTACAATCTTAAATTCCAGACTAAGCAGTTACACTCTTAAATTTTGAATAGACGATTCCAGACTAAGTAGTTGGGGATTTCTTGCTTATGCCTACATACTTTGCCCTGTAGAGTCCAAGCAGAACAGAGATCCAGTTCCTTCTTTTTAGGGATTTTTATCCCCATCTTCTCTTATGCTCTCAGCTGCAAACTAAAGCTGACGGGCATAATTCACTTGCATGACTCATCTTCAAAAGGAGGAAGCAAAACAACAAATGTCCTTTGTCCTTTTTAACGTTCCACAAAGTCCATCTGGTGTTGATGGACTTTCCCTATTGGTCAGAGCATAACAACTTCTGTTGGATACCAGCACTTTACGTTAATTAACGCCTCTTTCCTGTCTGGTGATTATACCGTCCCAGGGGTCCGCTGTACAATTGCTCAGCTATTACCTTACGCTCTGGGATAGAGATGTTACAAGTGAGATTACTGTATGCAGCACTTCATAAGCATTCAAAAAGTCTAAACTGCAAACGCACTCTTATAATCCAAATATCCGTTTTAACAATACTAACACACAGGTGAGCCAAGCTGGCCCCAGCTGAGTATTTGTCAGTCTTCAGTTGAGACGTGGGGACCTTGGCATGAGCTGGCACCTAGTCCGCCAGCTTCACAGGTGCACAATAAATAATAATGATTGAACCCAAATGGTTGTGTCAGTGATTCAGAGCCAACAATACATAAGAACGGCCATACAGCTTGTGGTATCAAGCTGGTATCTAGTGCATGCAGAGTCTGCGATCGTCTTGAAGTAAAGTAACGAATTCAGAGATTGTCTTTCCATCAGGACTTGTGCTTTCAGCCAAACTGAAATGATTTTCATACTTATTCTTTCCAACAGGGAGCTTATTATACACAGCCGGTGTATGCTGCGCAGCCTCATGTCATCCACCACACCACCGTGGTTCAGCCAAACAGCATTCCCTCTGCTATCTATCCAGCCCCTGTCGCTGCACCTAGGACTAATGGTGTAGCCATGGGAATGGTTGCTGGGACCACCATGGCCATGTCAGCAGGTGAGAATGAGCTCTTTAATCTGACCAGTAAGAGGATCCCTCAGAATATCTGCACAAATAATGCATTTCTATGGTGATGTAACAATGGGATGATTGTAGCTGATTTTGCCAGGAGAAATGCACTCTCTGTGTATTGAAAAGATGCCAGCACATACATATTTGTCCATTTTAAATTCCATGCCCCTCTCTGCAGTCTTTACTCCTACTGTACACTATAAGAACTTGCCTCAATAAACTCAGTAGACTCGGTATTAAAGGTTGATGAAATACAGCACATTGCAACAAAGTAATTTCAAAACCAGTTTATACATGATTGCTTCTGAAATGTGGCCAACAACCCTCCAAGTTATTTCAGGGATTAAATTAAGAAAGCACCCAGTGCAAACTGCATTTTATTGTCCCTAATTTCCATAGCTAATTGTACAAAAGTGCTTGCCATGTACATAATGAGTTTTTCCTGTACTAAAAGGGAAGCTAAATGTAGCTTTATCTGCCAACTTCCATTCCTTTTTAAACAAAGGTTCTATCCATTTGCTCCTAGTAGTGGTTAAATAGTCACATTTTCAAAGATAACAAAGTAGACCCTCCAATTGGCTTACCCTATAGGGACATATTCTTAAGATTTTAGGTGTATTATTCCCTCTCTGGTCCGTCTGTTCCAGGAACAATGTAATAAGCAGCTTAATTCCTTATTCACAACACTGTTGTGTTCTTAACCTCTGGCTCCTTTTATAAGGTTTTTATAATGTTGTTGAAGATGTTAGTATTAAATATTTTGACAATAGAAACATTAATGTTAGCATATATATAATTCCCAGATCATATGTAATTTATGCTCACATTTAAATCCATATAAAAGCAGATGAATAGATATCACCTAAAACAAAGGACAGAGACTCTTTTTATTTGCACGACAGTTTATATTTCTGTCCTTGGCTGTTATTCAACCGAACAATTGTCAGTATTGCTCCTTGACTTGTCCAGCAGGGTTTTTAAAGACTGCCGCGGCTGTACATTCCCAGCAATATATTGCATGTCCTGTTAGCTTGTTCCAGTAATTTGTAAATCAGAAATATCTGTTTGTGATGGGAACCTCTGTCATGAATGGTAATGTCACCATCTGTACAGCAGGCACCATTCAAAGGGACAATTCTCTTTCCTGTGGTATGTGCAGTACTCCCTAAACTTATGTTGGGAAGGAAATGTAATTACTCCAGGTGGTAAGTGTCTAGGGTTTAATGATTGTACAATAAATGCATTCTTTGGGCATATATATTTTTAAAGAGTCATTCTGAACATCAAGATGACTCTTAGAACAAAATAAGTCTGCAGTTGTCATATGCATTTCACATCACACATAATCCAAAAGCTGTGAGAAGGTATTATTTGAAAGCCTCCAGGGTACGGGTTATTAACAACAAGGGAATGGTGGACTTCATCGAAATTAGATGTAGAAAAGAGCTACTGGGACATCCAGTCCATCTCCACTGCCTGCTGACATTCCCTACACAGTATTTCCCAATGCTCTAAACAACTCAAACAACTGGCCTTCCCCCACTTTTCATGGGAGGTAATTCATGGTCTGATAAATCTTATCATGAATTAATTTGCCCTGAGGGTGCATCTACACTGCACCCATAACTCAGAATAAGCTACACAATTGGAGCTACACAAGTTGCGTATCTTATTGTGAGTTAATTTTGAAATAGCTTATTTCGAAAGGCAGCACCAACATTTGAAATAAAGCGCTATTCCAAAACATCCCTTAATGCTTGTGGAACGAGGTTTAGAGGGATGTCGGTATAGCATGTCCATTATTTCAAAAGATATTTTGAAATAACAGGAGCGCTGTCAAGACATGGAATAGCTATTTCAGGATACCGGAAGTACCCCAAAACAGTGTCACTGTCTAGACATATCCTGATAGACTAAACTTCACCTCAGCACTTTTAGTTAAAACCTCCCTTGTAATTTGCCCTCATGGATGTTATGTATGTCAAATTTTTGTTGCATCTGCTGTTGTAACTTCTGCGATAATCTTTGCCAGGCTGCAGAAGGTTTCAATGGGTTGCTGTGTCTGATCCTTTTTATAAGTCTCTAGGAACAGGGAAAACCTGAAGAAAGGAAACTAGGGGAAGAGCTGCTTGTATACAAATATGTTAAGCCTAAATGAACTCAGCATTTTGAAGAGGGTTCATTAAAGGCTGTATCCTGTTCACTCATTTATCTAACATGGCGCACTTGAGCAAAACTCTGGGGATTGAGTCTTAACTAGCCGAGCAATATTTGGAAGCATTAAAGAACAAAGGCAGCTGCTGGAATGATTTCTCCTCACATATAGTATCCTTGGCACCAGTGGCACTGGAACTATTTTTAGGGGGGTGCTGAGCTGTGTCCCCCTGACACCTGCTTGTGCTCCCCATCATCCCAGGCTGGGATCACACCGTAGATGGCCAACTCTCCCGTACCGGACAGATTGGATGTTATTGCCGCAAATGGTGCCTAATACTTCTGGTCCATGAGAGTTGGCAATTCAGCCATAGCTGGACGTAGCTGCAGAGCCCTGGGTTGGCGGCGGGACCCTGAATGGCAGCAGAGCGTCCAGGGCTGTGGCCTTAACAGCAGGCCATAGAGCCTGCATGGCCAGCAGGTGGTGGGAACTCAGGGAGGTAGCAAAGCCAGCAGGAACTCGGAGGGGCCACCTGGAGGCTGGATCTTGGCCTGCAATGGGGCTGGTGGTCCCTGGGCAAGGGGAAGTTCACAGTGGAGCCAGCCTCTAGGTGCAGGGAAGCCTGATGAAAAACCTAGAGATGCTGCAGTGTCCGTCCCCCCTTCTCCCCCCCACCACACACACATATACTCCTACTTCCCATGCCTATGAGAGGCACAGTGCTTTTGGACACTGTGCTATCTGAACTGACAGTGCGTATCTGTTCATATTCTGGCTTTATCACAAAACTCAAGTCAGTCCAGGGCTGCAATGTCTTGATTGTGTTAATCTATAATGCAACACCAGTGGCAGCTCTCCCTCCCGCTGCTCTGAGGGCCTGAGGCTCAGAAAGGCCGAGCACCCATAAATGCACATAACGTCACTGTGGGGTCTCAAAACCCCTTCATTTTCTTCCTGTCATTTCTTCCCCTGTCTGTGTCACCTGTTGGCTGAACCAAGATCTAGGAAAGGATCAGTTGGCAGTAAGTGCATGACAAAGCTAGTTCATATACATCGCCTGGAGTTCAAATTGACCCCTCCCACTGCCATGGAAACTTACTCTGTGTGTAGGCAAACAAGAAGCCACTCTGCGCTCAGCTATGGCTGCCCGGAGCCTCTGCGGCGTGCTGCAGTCAGAGCAGGAAGGCCAGACCCAACACCGTTATTCTAAATGCTGTCTCCCATCTCTTCTCTCCTTCCTATTGCAGGGACCCTGTTGACCACTCCACAACACACCGCAATTGGAGCACATCCAGTTTCTGTGCCAACGTACAGGGCTCAAGGAGCCCCTACCTACAGCTATGTACCTCCGCACTGGTAAACGTGCTGGCCAGTCCATGTAAGTGCTGACCTATATCTGCCGTGCATGAGGTGTTTTACATCTTCCTCGTAGGCAGGTTGGCTTTTCAAATCACTGTTGCAGGGTGTGCCTGTCCCAGTAACATCAGGCAGCACAGCATTCACCTTCTGCTTTTGGCAGAACTGCAGGTTTTCTCCTTTCTTTCTGTCTTTGTAAGTACAGAAAAGCCTGCCAACATTGGCTGCTGGAAAGCTGTCTAGCACGGGGTAGTGAAAATGGAGGTTCTGCAGCCAGGGCCGGCCCGAGCCATTCGTGCGCCCCGGGAGTGCAGCGCCACCCCCGGGAATGCGGCGCATGCACAGTCCCAGCCCCAGGCGCCTGGCGCATGTGCGGCCCCACCCCCGCCCAGTCCGGCAGCCCTGCGCAGCGCCCCCTTCAGTGGGGCATCCCGGATGGTAGCTCGGTCAGCCTGTAGCTTGGGCCAGCTCTGTCTGCAGCTGGTGTTCAAACAATGCCTAACCCACCCTTCTCAGGCCTGTACTCTGAGGTAAAGCTTTACCAGTGACCTCCCCAGTGGCAAAGCACAGTAACTTCCCAAGGGCGTGCAGCTTGCCACCGTCAGGAGTGCTGCTTTGGTATAAAAATGTGGGCGCTCCCTGGTAAGGTTTTCCTTCAGAGTGCAAGTCGGAGGTAAAGTGGGCATGTCTTCCGAGGCTGTTAGAGATGAAAGTGAAAGCCAAGGGGTGTGGTATCAGTAATGTTGCTGGCAATGAAAAGGTGGAAAGGAACACACAAGTATTTCCCTTTCGCTTCCGGCCTCTGGGCTTGTAAGGTTTTGAGTGGATGGGGAATCATAGAACGCTAGAACTGGAAGGGACTTTGAGAGGTCATCAAGTCCAGTTCCCCTGCCTTCATGGCAGGACCAAACACCAGCTAGATCATTCCTAATACACGTCAGTCGAACCTGCTCTTAAATATCTCCACTGATGGAGATTCCTCAACCTCCCTAGGTAATTTATTCCAGTGTGTAACCACCCTGAACATGAGCTGGGAACAGAATTCACTTCTGCCTGCAAGTCTAATGCCCTACCCCTTGAGCTACACTGCTCCAGCCTTCACTGCCATTACACATTGTTTTGGTTTGCTACTGTTTATTGGGACAGCGTCTCTTGCTAGTTGTTGCTGTTCATGGTAGCACTCACAGGACTCCCATCAGGACTGGGTTCCTATTACACTTAGGGTCCTGGAAATCCCAGCTGACTATTTAACCCATCTTCTTTGCATTGTCAGACAGCCTGGGGGGTGGGGCGGGGCAGATTTGGGAGAATCCCTGACCCAGCAGGCTCAATTAGCAATCAGCAACTCTCTCAGCAGTGGAGGAAGCTCTGAGATTTCCCTGCATGCCACACAGGCGAGGTGAATGCATTTACATCTCAAATTCATCCTAAGAGTGGTTATCTTAAACAAATCTCTCCTCACAGAATACATTATGTCTGACTAATCCTTTCTGTGAGTAATTGTTACACAGGACAGTTAGCTAAGAGGCTCTCACCTGAGTATCCCTAATCCTGTGTGTGTGTTTAAAATCGATTGTGAGATGCACTGACACTATTAGAGGGCCAAAACCCTCTCTAGGTATAGCCCATAGAAAACCTATTTGAAGGAAAAAGTGTTCATAATGAAACCTACTAAGCATACAACATGTGTGTTGTGAGGGAGAAAAATCCAGCCCTGTTTCTTCATCCGTGCTTCTAACTGGTTCCCCTGAATTTGTTCTTTTACAGATCTGGAGTCAAACATTGTATGCAACTACTCAAGTCTTACATCGGTGCTGGAGCAACTGTCCCACAGCACCACGTCTGTTTGCAAGAACAAAACAAAAAGTGCAAGGGTCACTTTATGCATTCTTTAGTGTTTTTTGTAAAAGCTGCTTTTTCTAATCTTCTGCCTCTTTCCCCCCTCCCCCCCCCCCCCCCCGCCCCTTCTCCTTCCCTCCTCAGTCCCACCCAAATTGTGTAACACCACCTACTGGCCCTGAGCAGTAGCCAAGTTCTCTCTTTGGTCCTCTCATATGAAAGCTCAGAATATTCACTTTTCTATGGTGCCAAGTTCAGTAGTGCAAAGATCCCAGGGGGTTGGTTGGTTGGTTTTTGTTGTTGATGAGAGTCTAGGTTTTATTTGACTAGCAAGAGCAATTGATGTTCAGGGTACTATGTGAAAAGCACAGCATTGGTAGACAAGTTTCTTCCAGTTTGGTTTCTTTTTTCTGTTTGATTATTTGTTGGTTTAATAATATACATTATTTAATTTTCCAAAACACATTACAAGAAAATTGGTGTCTTCCAGGTAGGTGTTGTTGTAGGCTATAATTCATTCCCTGCATTTAAATACTGAGCACCTTCCTTCTTCTGTAGGAATAACAACATTTATTAGCAGCATCACTTGCGTTAGGAAACAGAAAGACTGTTCAACACCAGGGGCTGGTCTGCTTTTTAAAACTGGGAGAATACACGCCATCCAATGAGAGCAGAGAGATGGAAGGGAGACACACGTTGCCATAGGAATTGGATCTTCTTGAGCAAACAAAACACACACACACACCCCGTGCCGGTCCGTATTAATTTCACTGTGTAATAAACAGCATGGTTCCTTTCACTTGCTAACACAGATGTATGCGGGGCAGTTGTAAAAGGAAACAAAGGGATTTCCAGTTGTTAGTTGGAATAGCCTCCACAGAGGCCAGCGATTTGGGAAGAGAGGTGGATAAGCTGATGGAGAAGAGTGATTTAAGGTCAAGCTAGGGAGAATATAGGTCTGTTTTGCCCTCCACCCACTCTAGGCACAGAGACAGCAGTGTGAGGTTTGTGGCTATATCAAGACCTCTTCTTAGTTCAAACTCACTTGGGGGCACTTTGCATCACAGTGTAACTTGGGTTCTAAAGCAGGTGCAAGTGTCTTCAGTCACTTTGATTGCTAATTGATCATAACTACCATACCACTGGGCAGATCACAACAGGAAATCGAGGTGCTGGTCTTGTATCTTTCAATACAATTTAGCTCCAGGGTAGTCCCAGGGAGAGCTTGAACTGAACACCGTTTCTTACATTGTAAAGAATAAAAAGCATTACAAGGCATATGCCAGTGAATGGGATGATACAGGGAGGTCACACTGCTTTGAACAGAAGAGAATAGGAAATATGGTGACTAACATGAAGCAATAGCAATAAATTTGTTGCCTTACTAGCTAAAAGGCACTTAACTGGAGGAGATGGGAAAATGAGGGCAATCAGTCATTTAGTTTGGTTTAGAAACTAAAGGCAACAGGCTTGCATGGCCGGTGGGATGTAAGCAAGTCACTGGTTGTTTTTAACCATGGAATTACCGAAAGGGAGTGCTTGTGTAGTCAGCCAGATGTAGTTTCCATTTTGTTGGCTTTTTGTGAGGTGTCTGAGTAGAGCAATAAAGTTTTGCAGCAGGGCAGAGGGAAGGAGGCAAGAATACAAGTGATGGTGATGGTGCTTATGATTTATTTTTCAGTTATTATCTCCAAACCCAGCACAAAAGACAGGGGAGAGGTTGTTTGGGGGTTGGGTTGTTTCTGTTTTGGTAGAGAAAAATGTTGTGTTCTTTTCAAGCTGTGCCAAAAGAGCCCCATTCCTCCCAAGGCATGTCTGAAACTCTGATTTCTCTGGGGCTCTGGTGTAATGGTAGTGGGTCAGTCAGGCTGCTGACCAGGAAGGGGAGTAAAGTGGGCAGTTGTCCAGGGCCTGGAGATTCAAAGGGGCCCAGGGCTCCTGGCTGCTGCGACTGGCAGCCGTGGTGGTCAGAGCACTAGGCTCTCTATATTGCCATCTGAGCCCCACATGGCAGCTCTGGGGGAGGCACCACACTGTGGGTGGCTCTAAGGGCTGACCACCCCTCGTCCAATCCCTTCCTCCCGAGGCTCCACCCCTTCCAGGAGAGCAGAGCTGCCCTCCCACACACGCCGTGCCCAGGGGTGCGCGGAGGCTGTCAGCTCCTCTGGAGTCAATCTAGAGTCATTTTTTTTTTTTACAAATGAATAAATAAAGTGATGGGGAATAATTTCTTGTACAGCCAGCAGGCCTGGACTCGGTTCCCAGCCCAAGTTAATGATGTTGACCGTAGTTCAGTGCCTGTGCTAATTTCTGGACTTGGATCACGCGTACACAGGACCTTTACCGTTACCTAAGGATGACATGAGAGTGATTGGCAAAGGGGAACCTGATAGCCCTGTTTTGGGTTGTTTTTTGCCAGTTAAATATTCTGTTCTTCTAGATTCTAGAATCTTTTTTTAAAAAAAATGAATTATCTAGGCTGTCCACAGCAGTGGAAGGCTCCAGTTCAGCATTTAAGCCCACAAGCAGTTCCATTGAGCTCCACGGGACTGCTCCTGTGTTTAAAGGTAAACCTGTGCTGGAGTACCTGCCCGCAGAGCATATGCAGCCAGCCTAGCACCTTGCGGGAGCCTAGTTTTAACTGAGGTGCATCAGGGCTGCTCTCCCTGCTGCTGGTTTGATGGTTTGATTTTAGCCTGGTCTTTTACCATGTCAGCAGCTCTAAACCAGGAGTTTATGTTTTTGAAGGAACTTTTTTTAAAGGAGTCACGCTCTGATTCTCTTCCCCCAAAGCAAGCAAACGGGCAAAGCTGGAACACCATCATTGTGATCGCTTGTATTTTTTATTTTTAAACCAATCGTGGGGCATGGGGAGCAAAATTTCATAAGGATTTATACCGTGTGGTACTTTGTGTTGCACTTTGATTTTGTAAAAAAGAAAAAGGAAAAAATAAAAAAAATAAAAATTAAAGGAAATATTCAGTGTTAACCTATGTAGCTTTGCAGAGTCCTATCTTAGGATTAGTACTTAAAGGGGAATGTGTGTTTGAACTGATATAATTACTGTACTTCGTTCTCTCACTGTTTGTAACTCACTGAAATTAAATCCAGGCAAATATCCGAGGGATTGCTCTCACTGTATTGTAGGTTTCATATTAAAGTGACTACATATCACAGTTCATCTGCCAGTCTTGTTTAAACATGCTGCACTGAACTTGTACCATAGAATAAACCATGTTAGTGAACTTGATGGTACTAGAACGAACACAATCTAAAGAGCTTTGTTAGTGCACTTTGGGCTGTGTAAGCTAGTATGTCTCAAAACAAACCTCCTTGTGTAGCTATTGTTCTGTTTGTATGTAATACTCTGTTAATTCTTTAAGCAGTTAAGATAGGATCCCTAAAATGTCACAATACCCTTTTTCATGTCTGAAAAGAAAATACTAAGCTTTTTATTAAAAAGAGAGAAAACACTACATTTGAGTTTGGAAGCTCCAGCATGCCTAATTGAGCACAGAGAAATCATTCTGGATTGACAAAGAACATCACGTTAGCCGTTTGTTCAAAGGACTTTTAGCTTCCCCAAATCAAAGCTCTGCATTGCAGTGCTGAAGTTTTGAAAGCAATTTAGGCCTCACACTGACCTATTTTTCATGAATACTGACTAAGGCTCTAAAGATAAAGAGGAAAATGCCTTTGTCAAAGAGAGAGAAAGAGAGAGACTGCTATGTGTTGCCATTAATGAGATCTGTCGAGTGTTGTTTGTTCACTTGGATTAATAGCCCGTCTAATACATCTGACTGTGTTGTGCCTGGGCAGATATGTCCATTCTCACAACTGGAGTGCAAGCAGGTTGAACCTATATAGTCTGTGAGGGTATGCCTTTGAGTAGTCATCGCTTTGTATAGCTGCGGCCATGGGTTACCTAGCGTTTTCCTGCGGAGAAGAGCCTCAAACCTGAACAGGTACACATTGCAGAGTTGTTCCTATTGAGTTGTATTGCTCTGTGCTGTCTAGAGCATGGCAGGATGTTGAAGTGCGGTACCTACTGAAGTGTGCCATGAGCAGGAGGCTACCCCAGATATAAACACTCCTGATGTCGAATATGATTCAGAATCCGAGCCCAGCACCAAATGTTGCAGGCAGGTCTTGTTCCCAGCTAAAAACTCTGGATCCACACACCCCAGAAAGATGTTTGAAATCTGGATCTAAAAAATTCCAATTTCCAAGTAGACTGGCTTCTCCAGTAAAGCCCTGCTGCCACACCTGTTCTTTAGTACCTTTCCCTAGCGTGAGCAAAGGACAAAAGAGTTCACATCAGCAGGGGTTGCAAAATAGATCAGTGTAACTGCAGGCACAGAAAAAACTCCTGAGCATCAGACTTTGGTGTAAGTTTGACATCGCTGCTTATTGAAAAACGTCACGACCTTTGACTGATGCTTATTGGAAGATGAGGGCAGGATTATCTGAAGAAATATGGTAGATATTTGTCACAAGCTTTTATAAGCAAGGGTTGTGGGTGCACTAGAAAGTTACAGTACATCATGGGAAACAACAGGTAGTCCCTGTGGCACCTTAGAGACTAGCAAAAATATATGTTTAGTATCATGAGCTTTTGTGGGCAAAACCCACTTCTTCATGGATTTAAAGCCTTACAGTGCAGAATAACAGAGAACATCTACAAGGGGCTAAGTCCAGTTTAGCTCTTTCCTAACATGCCAGGTTTCTGACATCTAGGGTCAGGAAAGTGCCAGGAACGCACTGGAAAAGCTGGCTCTGCAGAAGAGTTCTGGGGTATTTCAGCTCATGAACAAGAGACCAGATTCCAAAGTTGCTATCTTCTGGGCAGCAATAGATTCTGTACCCCTTCCCCCAATACTTTGCTGTTGTTTAAATACTATGGATGTGCTCTTAGTACAGTTCCCTAGCAGAGAGCTGACCTGTCTGTATGTCCTAAGAGAGAACATAAGAACAGTCATACTGGGTCAGACCAAAGGTCCATCTAGCCCAGTATCCTATCTGCTGACAGTGGCCAGTGCCAGGTGCCCCAGAGGGGGTGGACCAAAGACAATGATCAAGCGGTTTGTCTCCTGCCATCCCTCTCCAACCTTTGACAAATAGAGGGCAGGGACACCATTCCTTACCCCCTGGCTAATAGCCTTTTATGGACCTAACCTCCATGAATTTATCTAGCTCTTTTTTAAACTCTAAAGAAAATGGGGTCACAACGATGGGGAGCAGTCTGGGGGAACTTGCACTGATGGATAATGAAAGGTCATTAGTGTCAGGGTAGGCACCTTCCAGCCTCATTCAAGCTCATTTCCAAATAAGAAAAAAGGTTACATTATCTCTGGGACCCCAATTTTAATTTCAGTAACATTATGGTTCATTGCAACACTAACCCCAGTAAATTTAGTCACTCCATTAACTGCAATGAAATTTCCCTGGGTTTATACCTGCAACTTTGAGACCCAAAACTGATTAGGTGCCATTCCTATTTGCTGCAGAAATGGGGGCTTTCCATTACATGGTTGAAAGCCTCCTAAGCAGTAACCCATTTGCAGGAAGCCAAAAATCTCAAAGAACAGAGACCCGATCTACAGCTGCGTCTTAGACTGAATGGGCAAGCCTACATTCTACTGTGGGTCAAGATGTTTCAGCTCAAGCACAGAGCAAGAGTAAGTCTAGTAGCTGTCATGAATGCCAGTACTGACTCCAGTCTGGGTGTCCTAAACCGAATAGTACCCATAGGGAGGGTTTCGCTGTCCCTGCCTGAAAGCTTCTCTTATCTGTTGAGTGAATGAAAGGAGCTTAGCTGTGGAGAGAAATGGCAGTAGGCTGATGATTAACTTGCATTTGCATGGTCTCTGCTGGGTGATCCCAGCTGTACCCTGTTATCCTAGAACTATTCCATCATCACTTTTGAAATGGAAGGGTCTGAACAACCACAGTGCCAAGAAACATTCCAGAGCTAGTTAAACCAGACGTGCTAGCAGGCAAGTCCTCTGTCATAGTTCTGTTTCTTTTGTACTTGTGGTTGATTGCTGGAAAGAGGGGCCTTGTTTAAATCAACAGACGATAGAAAAAGCAAGAGGCCATCCTGTAACACCCCTGTAACCAGTGCTGAGATTAGGCTTTTGGTGGCGGTTTAATGAGATGATTGCATGACACACTGGTGGCAGAGAAGAGAGTCCTTCCTGCAGAGAGGTCCTTGCTGTAGAGGAGCCTGGAGGTCTAAGGCTTAGTGGTTCCCTTCCAGCGCGTTGTTCTGTCCCGGCTGTGGCAGTGGATTGGAGTTTGGCTGCTGATTCCCTATCTTTGTGAATTACACGTTCAGTTGGCCAGAAAAATCCTGGCTACTATGGTGACTTAGAGCTTCAGATGCAGTTGTTAAATGTCCATTCTGCAGGGAATAAAGAGGCATCATAGGCCACAGAGTCTTGGTCTTGACTGAGCCCTAACTTAGGTGAAGTGTTCACAGGAGTCAGTGCCCGATGAGAGACTGCAGGGTAGCCTTGGTGTGTGTGATTCTGACACATACCAGAATTTTAACCTAGAGGCCAGTGAGAATGGTCTTGTTCTTTGAATAGTCCAGCTGAAATAGGTGGGTCTAATTGATAAGAAAGGCACTACTTGGAATGAGTAAGGCTCCAAAGATCCAGCTCATGTGAGTTTACTGCAGTAACTGAGAGCCAATAATTAACACAAGGAATCTTTGCTGGAGCTCTGCTTATGTAGATTTCCTTGTGACTGAAAGCAGTTGAAGGGAGGGACACAGGGGCCAAAGGGCTATTGAATTGCATCTCTGATTAACTGGAAAGAGGGTTATTGTTGGACCGGTGCAGATGGGGCTAAAATGCATTCACATTTTGTGGTGATGTTACCTCTGCTGCAACTGTTTTTCTCACCTTTAAAGGATACCTTGTACATTGTAAGCTGATTAAAATCCCAAGGAAGTGATGGAGAGATGAAAGCATTATAATGAAAATGACTGTCAAAGCTACCATTGCAACCATGAATCAGTCCCTTATATATCTTTGCTTTAAGACATGTACTGTAATGCAAGACTTGAAAAAATGCATATTAATAGTTGTGCTGGCCCAAATCAATGTCAAAGAACCTTGGAGCACATACAGAATGTGATTCCAAGAGACTCAGCTGTGTGTACAAGTATTTGCTCCTGTATTTTATGAACAATAATAACCTAGTAAATCTTTTGGCAGTTCGGATCTGTAATTTAAAGGCTTTTTACCATACGTGTTATTTAAGTTTTTGTTTTAATGATTGATGTTTATTATTCTTGACTAGAGGAACGTTATGGTTGAACTGAAGTGGGATGCTTCTTTGAGCTACAGGGAGCATTTCAGAACACAAGTCTGTGGGCTTTCATTTCAAATGGGAGTATGCAACATTTCCTAGAGTGCTAGGTAAAAACTAAGTGACCAGGACACAATCATCCCAATTAAAAGGCCCATTCCCTGGGCCTATATTGTCCTCCGCTCACTCCTACTTTCCCTTGTAGCTACCCCTGCTACAGCATGGGAAGCCAGGCTGTGTCTGTTAAAGGTGGTTGATTTCAGTGGCAATAGCAGCTGCAGTGTCAGAGAACATATAATGCGTATAGCACGTATCTCAAACACAGTCTTGCATTGAAGGAGAAATCCCCCGAAATACATAAAACAGGGCCCCGATCCTGCCAACAGCTTCATGCAACAAGCCCCTTTGTCTTCACAGGGGCTCCCTGGGCCTACACAGCTGCTTGGAAGATGAGGGCCCAAGCCAAAAACTGGGTTGGATCCACTTTATGGGGTAAAGTTAATATTGATCTAGAGCCCAGGCAACAGGTTAAACGTTTCCCTGTAGACAACGACCTTCCTGAGTTCTGCATTTCCCTAGTACTAATGTAAGAAAACATTTCTAGGGATTTGGGATTCCAGTGTCTTTGTGCAATATGGACATTGTTAGTCAGAGAATTCAAAGAGAAGATGAAATCTGGCCTTGCTTTTTTAGAAAGGAAAACCAAGCTGAAAGCACGTGCTCTTTTTTTTTTTTTTTTTTTTTTTTTTTTTAAATAAAGAAATCAACCTGTTTAAAATAGCAATAAGAATCATCCGGCATTTTGAAATTCCAATTTTCTTTCATTTAAAATAGTTTCAGTTCACGTTCATAAGCGTTTTAAGACATTTTGCCACGTGGAGCTGCCTTTTAAATGTCTGTAATTTGTGTTTCCTGACTCTCTGTTTCACCACAAGACACTTGCACTTCATTTGGCGCAAAACCGTTTAATGGGACCATGTTGACTTAATGTCTAATCACCACATTAACATTCCTAAAATGAGTTGGGATTGTGTCCATTCTCTCTTAGTTTTCTTGCAGCTCTGACCCTGCAAACTCTGCAGCACTTAGACGCGTTGCTTGCGTGAGCCATTCCCGTTCACTCCTTTTGACTCATCCATGGGCGTGCAGGGTCAGACTCCCATCTTGGACATTTTCTGTGCCATGTGCTATTGAATCTGATTTTTAAAGTAATAGCTCGTTTTCTTCAAAAGAGACGGTTTGTGTGTGGAGGGGGGCATTTGAAGAGGCATCTTATGATTGACGTTCCTGTGGGATCGCTTAGATTCATTGATAATCAGGTAATAGTCTGTTATAAGGATTATTTCTCAGTCGATGAAAAGCAGGAGCATCAAACTCTACAGTATAATTACAGCTTTTCCCTGTTGATAATGGTGAATTACCCCGTTTTTTTAAAATCATTATGTAACATTTCAACCTACAGTATTCTTCCTCTTTGTGTGACGAGAGGTTATTGAATTCCGCCACCTCCGCCCTCTGAGACCACCCACTCCTACCACAGATCATGACATTTCCTTTCCTATGACTATTAAACTATGCTTGTGCGCTGGTCCCCAGGGGGATGGTGAGCGCCTCATATGCCCCAGCCCTGTTGTAAACCATCCTGGTTCAGCAAAGTGCTTCAGGATGCGCTGAACTTTAAGCACATGCTACTTCACTTTATGCATGTGCTGATGTGCTTTGCTGAAGGAGGGGTTGATTTAAGAGTTTTGCCAAACATGGGTCACTGGGGTCTGAGAGTGTTCAACACGTGATTGACAGATCAGTTCACAAAGATAACTTCTGTCATCAAATATGGTGAGGAATAGAAATGGATGCATTTTCTATTACTGATGGTAGCCAGCCTTAAACTTAGGTGGCTCGGATTGTCTTTGCGTTATGACATATTCTGTCTCTCTGCCCCACCCCCATTCCCCGTTTCTATCCCATTCACTTACAGCAGGACAGAATTCTGCACCTTTTTTCATGTGTGCCCTAAACACGACTGCCAATATAATCTGTGCCAATACGCAAGAACTGCTTAGATTTCATAGCACATAACAGAGAAATATTGCTCTCAGAGTGTTTATTATTTTTGTTTGTTTCTGGATTTTTTTATGATTTTTTAAATTAATTTTGAACTACAGTACAGCTTGGATTACCTAGTTTTTAAATTTTATTGGAACTCTTAAGCAAAAAAAGAAAAAAAAAAAGAAAAAAAAAGAAAAAAGAAAGAAAGAAAAGTTGAAAAAAAAAGTAAACAAGTCTTCCAAGATTAAATCAAAGGCCTCAACGGTGTGTGAAAACACAGCCTTGAGCTTAAGAATTGGAAAGCCCCACAGCCTCAGCTTGTGATTATGAAGTGTAAATCTGTTTTGAATTATTATTTTGTTCTGTTTTGTTCTGAAGATCAATTAGTGATCTCCCTGACAGATTTAAGCCAAGAGTTTGTAACTGTATGATATTTACTGTAAGATGTAGAACATTCGATAACTATTAAAATGTTTCCAAAAAAAAAAAAGGTTGGGTGTTTGTTTCTGGTTTGTGACCATTTATACATAGGCCAATGGAGCATTTTGGGGGATTTGTCAGCAGCAAGAATTCTAGGGGAAGGAATATCATGGAGTAAACACTACAGCTTGGGGACTTACTTACTCTTGACTGATCTGTCTTACAGAACTTAACCAGGTCACAACTAATACGGATCTGTTGAAACCACTCTCTAAACCTACAGAATTTAATAGAGAATGAATTCTTTATTGAACCACCCTGTTGGATGCAGAACTTTTTCCATAAAGGTTTTCTGCTTGGGTTGAAGTATAGGACAGTTTTGCTCCTTGTCATTCAGTCTATAGTGGTTCATGGTTGTGCCAGCCTCCGGCAGACTGTCAAAAAGCAGGGCAGAGACCCCCAAACTGGTGGTATGTTTATAATAATTAGATTTCATCAGCCCAGGAACAGATGTGATCTCTTGAAGCTATATAACAGCCTTACCATGGAGTCACAGTCCCCTTGGGGATTCCAGTCTCTCTTGCCACCTAGGCTAGCTGGACTTAGTGATAATTAGTTGCAATACACCATCCATCACTTATCCCAGATCAATTTATACCTCAGATCTCAGACCAAAGACAAAGCTCATAGCCAGTCCTACTGTAAACGAAAGATTTATTAACAAGGATAAAGAAAGGAAAGCTATTTACAGGTGGAAGCAAGCAAAGCTAAATTCACACATGGGTTACAGCCGAGGGTTCCCAAAGGTGACCAAGTTATCTGTCAGCACTGTCCTTTAGGACTAACCCAGCTGAGCCTATTTTAATGTGCTGTTTCATAGCTCTAGCCCTGAGAGAGGCCAAGCAGCAAAAGAGATGAAAAATGTTCTTGTTCGCTATCTTTGTTTCTCTCTTCCAGAATTCAGGCTGATGGGATGAGCCCTTCCATGGGTGAGAAGGGAAGGGGCAAGTCATGAAGTCTTTGTATGCTGATGTCCCACAGTTGCCCATTTAGTTTTGATAGCTCGCCTGCTCCTCACAAGAGCCTGGACTGGTTTCCAACAATGAATCTGTCAGTACTCAGTTGAGGCCCAAAGCTTTGGCAAGAGCTGGCCCCTAGGCTCCTGGCATCACACTCCAGATGTGAGTGGCTGCAGGTGCAAGGCCCCTGGAGAGCATTGCAAAGGTGCTGACTGCCCGCTGGGGAGAATGATGTCGTGATGAAGGCAGAGGACTGGAGCTCCTTAGACCTGGCTTCTCTTCCTGGTTCTTCCATGGGCATTAGGCAAGTCATTTTGACACTCTGCGCTTCATTTTCCCATCTGTAAAGTGAGGCTCATACCCTGGGGAGCTGGGGGGAGGGGCTTGCTTGTAGCGCTTGTCCGCCAATCTGCATCTGGGAAATTAAAAACTCCCATCATCACACAACTCCCCATAGTATTTATTTCATTCAGAATATTGAAGAAGTCTGTCCATACCCAAATCGGATCCAAGGGGACTGTAGCAGGCCCCAAGCACTAATGGCCTGGTGCTTTGTACTATTGCATTTCGTCCCATTTCTATTACTCCAGTTTTCAAGGTCATCCAAATCCTGTATGATATTGCAGCTCAGGGCCCCTGTGAGAAGCAAAAACAACAACTAAAACCCTTCACTGACGTGGCCCCTGACTGAGGAGAAACTCCCACATTCCTCTCAGCCTAAGTGGGCCCAGGCTAGTAGATTTTGTGTGCTCTAGCCCCACGGGAACTGCAGGGGAAGGGCGGCTGAATGTCAGTATGACAGTCACCAAGGCAACCGCAGCCTGGGACCCAGCTTGGAGGCCTCCCATTGCCTTCCTTTGGCCCGCAGTCCTAGGGGGCGCTGAGCCTGGCAGCTGGTGCAGAGGGAGTCGTGGGAAGCTGGCTTGCAGGCGCAGCGCCGGGCGGTCCCCGGAAGGAACAAAAGCAATGTGGGGAGGGCAGTTTCCACACCCCGTGCCTCAGCGTGCGTTGGTAGCGAGCACACGGCAGGGAGGGAGCGCGCCGTGCGACTGCTCGCTCACGTTGTACCAGCCCCAGCGCTAACAATGGTTCTGCTACGCTTTCACCAGCATTAAATTCACACGGGGGGGGCACCCATCCTGGGAGGGGGGGGGTTGTGTTCAGGGCTGGCTTGGCCCTTCCTCACACCCCTGTGCTGCAGGATTGACAAGCCGAAGGAAGGCAGAACAGAGCCCCCACTAAAAGTGGGGAGGGTGGTGCTGGGCCCTGCAGGCAGCCACTCACCTGCCTGGCCCCAGTGCCTCGCTTCAGTGCGGAGGGGGCAGCACATCCGGCGAGGCAGCCACTGGGGAAGCCGCATAAGCTGGGCCTCTGCTGTGAGCTGGGCAGTGCTTGTTTGGGGGGGGCGGGACGCTGTTTTGGACCAATGCAGAATGCAGACAGCACTGGCACCTGGCTACATCCTGCCGCGTGTCCTGGGACCGATCTGTCACAGACACCCTGCAGGGCTCCTCCACGGGCGTTACACCACAAAGAGGCATGGGAGGGCTGGCCCCACGCTTCCTAGCTCAGTGCCAGAGCCCTGTGCCGCACTGCCCGCCCCACAGCCCCCTTATGCCCTGCACCGCCCCAAAATGTCCATCGCCCCCTTACCTGCTATGACCAGCACCTGCCCATGAACTCCACCACCCACCACGGTACACCATCACCCCGGCCAGCTCCCTCCTGCCCAACGACCCCCCCCCCCCCAAACCCTACCATAACAGCCTTATGCCCCCACTAGCCTTGCAAAACATAAGCCTCCCCTGTGCCCCAACCACTGCCCAGCACCCCTGCCAGAGACCTGTTTTCTTGTGCCCTGCCCTCCCCCCCCCCCCAGCCACACGCATTAACCCCTCTGGGTGGAGACTAGATGGGTTAGACGGGCCATACTCTGCCCAGTTGGGGCCTGGTGCCATTGGAAACCCAGGACTGTTGCCGCACAACCCCCGCCCCACTGGCTTAGCAGCCCCATGTACAATTAGTGCTGCCACCGCATCCTGCGCCTGCCTTGCCTGGGCCCTACCCCACCCCCCCACCGAGCTCTGTAGCCAGGCAGGCCAGCAAAGGAGTGGGCGCCGACAGCAGGAGTCACGCCTGTCGTTGCAGTGCTCCAGGCTCTGCTGCTGGCATGTTGACCAGCGCTGGTGCCCTGCCGAAAGCCGCCGCCTTTCAGGGCTGCAGTGACAGATTTGCCCGCCCTGCTTTGGCCTGTGCGGGCAGCACAGTGTCAGCGTGGGGCTGGGCCGGCGCAGCGAACTGTGGGCACGCGAGCCCAGAGCTGTGACGGCAAAGCCGGGGAAGGAGTAGCCAACCTTGCACCTGATGCAGAGCTGGCAGTCACATGGGCATCAGACGACTCCTATGGCATGTGAGGACATGGGGTGCACTGGCACAGAAGAGCAACAAGCCAGCTAGGGGTGCTTGGCAGCAGAGCGACCAGGCAGTGGGTGGGAGGGGACGGGGTGTTGCCAAGGGCTGGTTGGTGCAGCCTGTGGACCACAGCATCTTGTTAACGGGTCTCTGAATGGCAGTGTTGCATTGGGGGGGGGGGAACCAGCCGGTCCTGGACAGCACATACATTGAGTACAACGCCCGTCCCTAAAACCCGGGAGTGTGCAGCCACCCGCTGCTCCTGTACTTTTAGCCTTCCCCCTGCACTTACCACATGCGGGCACCCTAACCTCAATCTACACCGTTGCATGCAGAACACCTTTGCAAATCCAGTCTGACCCAAAAGCACTGCCTTTGGCTTGGCCAAGTGGCCAGCGCGGAGGTGCCTGGCTGCCCGCAGCCCCTTGGCTTTCCCCAGTGGCCTTGCCTGAGCCACTGTTACACTCCCACAGCCCAGCTTCCTGCACCCAGCTGCCTTTCCCTCCGTACTCCGCTCCCCGCATGGCTGGAAAACTCAGCAGTGATGCACAGGGCGCCACTGCTCTGTCCCGCCACCGCAGGGTTAGGGTGCTTCGGCAGGACACTGCTGTCCCCATGGCAACTAGGGCAGGTCAGGGCCCGTGCGCTCAGGCCCCGTCCCCCTGCATGGCTGCCATTGTGCAGCGCACCCAACGCTGCGCTGGGAGCGCCCTGAGCGCATCTGGCCGCCCAACAGGTGTGGTCCTCTGCCGCCGTCGGGCCAAGGCGCATGCCTCACATTTCCTCAACGGGGGGGGTCGGTAACACGGCCAGGCACACTGGGCGTGAGACCCACAGTGCTGCCGCTGCAGGGGGCCTAGCGGGTGAGGCTGGGGGGGAACCACAAAGGTGTTTTGGGCTGCGAAGGGGTAAGCTGGCACCTAAGTAGTGGTGTGGATTTAGTGCTTTAAGGGGAGGGAGGGAAGCAAAATAAGCTGAGACTGGCGCGCACCTTGCAAGGCTGGCGACGCTGCACATTGGCATCCTTTGGCAGGGGGAGGGGGTGGAGCAGGTTGGCAGTGAGCACTTCTCCGGCGTGTCTGCACTGGCGCAGTGTCTGAGCTGCAATGCCCCCCCCCTTCCATGCAGGCCTTTTCCTGCTGAACAACACTGATGCCATCGCGTGGCGGCAGGCGAGTGCTGCAGGACAGGGCTTGGGAAAGAGGCAGCAGGCGGCTTTCCTGCGCCACTCTCCAGGCCAAAGCACGGGCGCCATGTCCAGCACAGAGAGACTGTCCCCCCACCCCAGCCAAAGAGCCGCCACTGGGCTGCACCCTCACCCCCAGGGCTGAGCCAACCACGTCGACAGCCCCAAGTGCTCCAGCATGACACTCCTGTAAAGCTTCCTGCAACAACAGTGTAACCCCCAGGCAGTGTGTGCTGTGTGTCCCAGCCACAACGGGGCTGGTTCTGCCCCTCAGAGCATTTGCTATGGGTCCGGCTGCAAGGGGCTGGGCCTGCCCCTCGCAGTGTGAGCTGCGGGTCCTGGGGGGGCCGTTCATAGCTACCACGGTTTCTTTTGCTGTGCCCCCCCCCCAGTGAGTCTGACGGAGGGCTGTGAAGGGGGACATTGAGGTGACGTTACAGAGCGCTGCTCCCGAGCCTGGGGGGGGGGGTGCATGGGAGAAAGCACACAGGCACGTCTGTGACAATGTAGCCCAGGGCCCGTGGCGGCTGGAGGCCTGGGCTGAGCAGTGGTGAACACAAAGGGCTCACAGCAAATGAGTGGTGGCAGGGAGGGCAGGGCTTGACCGTTACGGGCCCGGGCACTGAAGCCAAGTAGCGTGATACACTCATGGCAGGTGGGGGCTGGAGAAGGGGAGTGAGGCAAGGGGTGGGGGGGAGGCAGGGAGAGGTGGGGGCTGGAGGAGGGGAGTGAGGCGAGGGGTGGGGGGGAGGCAGGGAGAGGTGGGGGCTGGAGGAGGGGAGTGAGGCGAGGGGTGGGGGGGAGGCAGGGAGAGGTGCGGGCTGGAGGAGGGGAGTGAGGCGAGGGGTTGGGGGGGAGGCAGGGAGAGGTGGGGGCTGGAGGAGGGGAGTGAGGCGAGGGGTGGGGGGGAGGCAGGGAGAGGTGGGGGCTGGAGGAGGGGAGTGAGGCGAAGGGTTGGGGGGGGAGGCAGGGAGAGGTGGGGGCTGGAGGAGGGGAGTGAGGCGAAGGGTTGGGGGGGGAGGCAGGGAGAGGTGCGGGCTGGAGGAGGGGAGTGAGGCGAAGGGTTGGGGGGGGAGGCAGGGAGAGGTGGGGGCTGGAGGAGGGGAGTGAGGCGAGGGGTGGGGGAGAGGTGGGGGCTGGAGGAGGGGAGTGAGGCGAAGGGTTGGGGGGGAGGCAGGGAGAGGTGGGGTCTGGAGGGGGGGAGTGAGGCGAGGGGTGGGGGAGAGGCGGGGGCTGGAGGAGGCGAGGGGTGGGGGGGAGGCAGGGAGAGGCGGGGGCTGGAGGAGGGGAGTGAGGCGAGGGGTGGGGGAGAGGCGGGGGCTGGAGGAGGCGAGGGGTGGGGGGGAGGCAGGGAGAGGCGGGGGCTGGAGGAGGGGAGTGAGGCGAGGGGTGGGGGAGAGGCGGGGGCTGGAGGAGGCGAGGGGTGGGGGGGAGGCAGGGAGAGGCGGGGGCTGGAGGAGGGGAGTGAGGCGAGGGGTGGGGGAGAGGCGGGGGCTGGAGGAGGCGAGGGGTGGGGGGGAGGCAGGGAGAGGCGGGGGCTGGAGGAGGGGAGTGAGGCGAGGGGTGGGGGAGAGGCGGGGGCTGGAGGAGGCGAGGGGTTGGGGGGGAGGCAGGGAGAGGTGGGGGCTGGAGGAGGGATTTGAGGCGAGCAGTTGTGGGGATAGCAGGGGGGAGTGAGGCTCTGCAGGCCCAGAGGAAAAGAGCAGAGCCCTGAGGGGAGCCGGGCGCTCCCAGAAGGGCCAGGCAGGAACTCTCCTAAGGCTGCATGGAGGAGGCCAAGCCAAGCAGCTGCTGGCTGCAGCAGTGCAGGGCTTTGGAAAAGAAACCGCTTGCTCCAAGACCCACTGCCCTTTAATGTCCCAGCTCGGCTGCATTATGGCCCAGCAGGAACTTGCCCCTCCACCGCCGCTTCAGCTCACCCTGCCTGCCCAGCCCCTCCACTATTCCTGTGTGTGCTACCAGGCTCTGAGCCCTCACACACAGCCACGGGGAAGCTGTCAGGCATTGGTGGAGCCACTGAAGGTCAGGCAATGCTGAACTCTCATGGAGGGAGCCCTGACCAGTGGCTAAAGCACAGGCCCCCAGGTGGTCTGGGGCATGGGCCTACTCTGCTACTGACTTGCTGCACAAGCCAGGGCAAATCACTTAGCCTTCTTGGGCCTTGCTTTACATAACCGCAAGCTGCTGCGCTGGGACTGGCTTCTTGTTCTAGTTGTGCAGCACCTAGAACAACATAGCTCATTGGAGATACAGTAATGACCCTAATGGGGATAATAAAATGGGACTAACACCCGCCTGCATCAGCGCTAAGGGCAGAAGGGACCATTCTGCGCTGCTAACCTGACTTCCTGCATAACCCACGCCAGAGAACTGCCACACCTGCCCCCTCAGCCTGCTCACAAGGTGCGTGGCAGGGATCAGGCTTACCATGAGGATGCAAAGCTTTTGCACAGAATTGCAAACACAGGCATTTCCCCAGAGTGCCTTGGCGCATATTTCAGAGACAGATTCCTGCCCACTTGCGTGGTTTCGCCGTGCACCCCCTCAGGGCCTGTTGCCCAGTCTCTGTCTGGTTCTTGGCCCACGCCCAGTCAGCGCACTGCAGGGTTAGCACCCAGGTACGGCTGGTAAGGCGCTCTTCTGAGTGGACAGACGTCAAACTAAAGTGGATACAGCCAGGCCATGTCACACAGGAGGAGTGCTGTTGCCCTGACTTCATGAGCACTAGTCACCCCCCTCGCTCCAGGGCAAAGGTATTGCTTTGCTGGAGCACTGACTTTCTGGGTCCTTCGTGCTCCTGCTTGCGGCTTAGTGCTGGGAGCAGGCTGGGGAGCTCTCCAGGCCTCTGAAATATGAGCTTTCGCAAAACCAAAAGCAGGCAGCCTCCCTGTTGGGGATTTGGCACTCGTCTAAGCTTCAGGTGTACTTGCTGTGGCTGTTCAGGGCCCCACCTATGGCCCCCGGCCGACAGAGCAGGAGTGAGGAACCTGTGGCCCCTCCATCTTGCCTGGATCCACTCGGCTCTTCCCCAGCAATGGGGAGCCTGTATTGGTGCTCCAGCCCCCCCTGTTATCTGCCCATGGGTCTGGCGCAAATACAAATCTCCTAGCCTAGGCTCCCTCCTAAGGCTCTGGTGTGTGAGGGGAATGTGGAGACTGTCGCTCTTGTTCTTGGCAGATTTTTTTTTTTTTTGCTTCTCACTTATGTGTGCCCCCCCCCCCCCCGCACTGATTTTCTGTGCACCAACCCCTGATCCAAAATAGGTTCCCCACCTACTAACATGCTGAGCAATGTATAAACACCAAGGCTACGTCTACACTGCACATTGTTGCACAAGAAGCTATGCAAATGAGGCATGGTGATGAATATCGCCGCACCTCATTTGCATACCTAATGAGCCGCCATTTTTGCAGAAGGCACTATCTACACGGCTCCTTGCGCAAAAGACCTCCTCTTGCACAGGAGCCGTTGTGCTGCTTATTTTCAGGAAGAACAGCTCCTGCGCAAGAGGGGTTTTATGCGCAAGAAGGAGCAGTGTAGACAGCTCCTTCTTGCGCAAAAGCCCCTTTTGCAAAATGGCGGTTCATTAGGTATGCAAATGAGGCACGGCGATATTCATCGCTGTGCCTCATTTTCATATCTTCTTGCACAACAATGCACAGTGTAGAGGTAGCCCTAGGCTGTGTCTTGACTGGCAAGTTTTTCCGTAAAATCAGCTGCTTTTGTGGAAAAACTTGCCAGCTGGCTACACTGGCTGCTTGAATTTCTGCAGTATGAAATCACTGCTTCTTGCGGAAATACTATGCTGCGCCCATTCGGGCAAAAGTCCCTTTTGCGCACAGCGTTTGCGCAAAAGGGCCAGTGTGGGCAGCTCAGTGTAGACAGCAAAAATGGCGATCGGGGCTTTTTTGCGGAAAAGCGTCCGTGCCAATCTAGACGCTCTGTTCCAAAATTCTTTTAACAGAAAACTTTTCCATTAAAAGCGTTTGCAGAAAATCATGCCAGTCTAGCCGAAGCCCTACTGTATAAAACAAACACTTCTCCCTCCCCCAAAAGAATTTAGGCCCCGCGCCACAAAGGTCTTTAGGCAGCTGACGCCTACTGAAACCTTGAATGAGGAAATGCAAATGGAGCGCTCATGTGCAAATCTCGCACTCTCATTTGCATATTCCTCAAAAAATGAGGTTTACAGGATCTTGAGCAAAAACGGGGTTTTTCCGACAAATGGCCCTGTCTACACAGGGCTTTTTATGGCAAAACCCTCTTCTGCAAAAAGGATTGTAGAAGAATATGCAAATGAGAGCACGAGATTTGCAAATGAGTGCTCTGTTTGCATTTCCTCTTCTGCAAAACGCCCGCAGTGTAGACGTAGCCCCAGCATCCTGTCTGCCAACAGTGGCCAATGCCAGGTGCCCCAGAGGGAACGAACAGAACAGGGAATCATGAAGTGATCCCTCCCCCGTCACCCACTCTGAGCGCAGAGACGAGGGCCGCCAAGCCTGTGACATCACTAGACTTCAGAATTAGCATTCGCTTGCAATGACTGCGGGCGCTGCATTCTCAGCCCGGGCCTTTCAGCACATGGGGCCGGTGATTCAGGCACCCAGTGCTGCATTACTCCAACACGGGAAGCTTTTCTCGGAGACCAACATAGAAAAAAAAATTGGGGAAGGTTAGCAAACACAGAAACTTGCCAATGGCATTTGCGGATGGGGGAAGGGAGGGCCTAACAGGCCAGCCCAGCTGCTTTGTCTCCTACCAGGCCAGACAGTCACTCATCCTGTGCTAAGTCTAGTTTTAAATCTCCCACTGGAGTCAGAAATAACGTATAGCTACAATGACGCCAGGAGGCGTCAGCTGGTAGCTAAATAAGAACTAACAAGAGAGAACTGTGTACGGTGGCTCAGATTGCATTGCTAAGCATCTGCGGTTTGGCTCGTGTATTATCTAACATTCCTCACGGGAAACTCTTATTCTGGAAAGATAAAGGGTGATTGTCTACCACTAAGGCAAATTGTATTCTAGCTCCTAAGTATAAAGGCTATTTATATTGGAGTGTCTTTGTCAGTGTGTCTATAAATCGCTGACACAGAGAAAGAGCACATGCCAAAGCGTTATGCGTGTGTGTCAATAATAAATATGCACTATCCATTAAGGCAGTACAGAGGCTGCCAGTGTATAACTCAGCCTTGTGGGCGGTTTGAACAAAACATGCCAGTGTTTTATCCTTTTCCCTGCCACCCCTCTCCCGACTTTACACCTCTCCCTTCAGCCACGCACGCTGGTGGCCGTTGCTGCTTGACTTGCCACGTCGCTGTGCATGGCTGCGTTTCTGTCTCAGGTTTTAACCTATTTTTCCACCAGGTGTTGAGCCTGTCGGAGGCCAGAGCACTTGCTGTGTTTCCTCTCCCGCTAATGTGAGAGCAAATAGGGCAGCCAGGAAGAACAAGTAGCAAGCCTTCCCCTCTTCCTACCAGCAAGGTGTGTGCAGGGGATGCTGCCGGGCTCCCTGTTGCATTACTGATGTGGATACTCGGTACTATCCCACCTTCCTTCAAGGCAAGGGGCAAGCCTGGAGAGAAAAGTGGGGTTCTCACTATTGCATAGACAGGTAAACTGAGTCTCTCAGCACCAGTGAGGACAGAGCCAAGCCTGGGCTCTAAATAAATAGGCCATGGACTGAACTTTAGCTCAGATGTATGAAGGGATCCATTTGCTCACTCAGTCCCTGGCCCTGGGCCAGTGCAGGATTGGTATTAAAGGATTTCCAGGGCTGGGGTGCGGGGGATGTTATCCTGTCTGGCTATACACTGGTGTCTGGCTGGCCCAGGCAGAGCTCTGGGGTTTGGAGTCTACCATTTGTTTATTTAAAATATTTTTATCCCACCTCTCTATTTAAAATATTTGAAGTGGCTTACAAAATTTTCAAACACAATAAAACCTACTAAGACATACTGAGAGGAGGGGCGCACACACACAAACTCCAGCATCAACAAAACCCCGGGTACAAAGGGTGAATTTAGCCTGGTGCTGAAACAATGCCAGTGTCGGTGCCAGGCGACTGTCCTGGGGAGGGAGCTCCATCGCCTGGGAGCAAAAGCTGTGCAGGCCCTGCTCCGCATAGATGTCAGCCGTATCTCCATAACTGGAGGAACACTGAGCAGAGCCTCCCCAGCTGACGCTAATCCCCACACAGGTTTATATGGGAGGAGACAGTCCTTCAGGTACATCGGTTCCAAACCGTTTAGGGCTTGATAGGCCAGGATCTTGAATTGTGCCTGGAAACCTACCAGAAGCCAGTGCATGATGTGCTCCATATAGCAAGTGTTAGTTAAAACTCAAGCAGCCACATTCTGGATCAGTTGAAGCTTCCAAAGTCTCTTCTTCAAAGGCAGCCCCATGTAGAGCACATTGCAATAGTCCAATTGGAAAGTGACAAGAGCATGAATCGCTGTGACCAGGTCATTGTAACTCAGAAAGGGTCACGGCTGGTGGATCCGTTGAAGCACTGCTGGCCACCAGGAAATCCGATTCTCAAATGTTAGCAAGGGTCCAGGAAGGCACCCAAGCTGCGTACCTGTTCCTTCAGGGGGCGGGCAACCCTGTGCAGAACAGGTAACACCCCACACAATATAAAGATTAATGTGGGTTCTAGGCTGTAAGTACAGGAGGAGACTGGCAGGGTGTTCTATTCCTGCCGCTGCCTTGCCCCTTGAGCACATCACTTATAGCAACCTCTCTACCTCAGTTTCCCTAGAAGGGAGCACTATTTAGTCCTGGCCCAGGGAGGCCCTGAGGTTTAACCTACCAACATGTGGTGAGCCTTGAGTGTAAAGGGCCCAGCACACACTCAAGGCCAATCAGAGGGGTACCACATGAACCATTTGGCCTGGGCTTCAAGCTCAAAAGGAGCCTCAGATTTAGACACCTGTTAATTTTGGGGCATTTGATACGTTTAGTGACTTGTTTTGATGCACCTCCCCCTCGGACCAAAGTGAGACGCTCAGGCTAGAAAAGCATTTGCTCAGTAAAAAAGAAACGTTCACATTCTGTCTCTTTTTTGGTGCCTTGTTTTGTTTTCATTTTTTATTATGGCGGGGGCTTCAAAAGCTGGGAATGGCCCGGGTCTCCAAGAGGGACAACCACTTGCACAACCACCAAAGCTGGGACCAGAGCCTGTTACAGGCAGCGGCTGTGATGGGTCCATGCAAAATGGAAAAATGCCTCTCTCCTCTGCTGATCAACGTCGTTAGCTTCCTTGTGAAGCTTTAAACATCCTCCCATCTGCACCAGCAGGAACAAACACTCCCCCAGCAGCTCTAGGGAGCAGTGACTGTCAGCCACTAAGCCTTTCCCTTCACCCACCTGGCTCTAGCTCCTTGGCTACAGCTGTGGATTTGCCTCAGTGCCAGGCACTGACGACTAGAGAATTGTCCCTGGGCAGCCCAAGGCAGGCTGTGATTTCTGACCATTGTACCTGAGCTAAGCTAAGGTATTTATACTCCCACCCCCCATGAGGTAGGGCAATACTCTTTGCCCATTTCCAGCTGGGCAACTGAGGCAGAGAGCCTGACCCGCAGAGATATTTATGGGCCTTGCTGCCCAGTGCACTTCTCAGGCCTGAGCTAGGCACCCAAGCTCCCTGTACAATGCCTGGTCTACACCCATGAGGCAGGATTAGGCCCAGATTCTCAGCCCCTTCTTGGCACCTAAACCAGATCAGCTTTTTCTTGTTCTTAGGCAGCACAGGGACTGGAGCCCACATCTCTAGGGATTGCCCTAATGACCTAGGCATGTGCCCCAACCAGCTCACCTTCACCTTTTGAGATGTCTCAGCAGGCCCAGTGAGATGAGGCAGCTTTGCATATACCAACCACCGCAAATGCAGGCACCTTCGTGGTTAGGCAACAGCTGTGGGAGAGTTTTGTGGAGGTCAGTGATCAACTCACACTGGACTTATGCACCTCTGTCCCTTTCTAAGCGACTTACACAAGGTCTCAGGAGAAGACTGTGGCAGAGCAGGGACTTGGACACAGACTTTCCAAGTCCTACGCTGGTGCCCTCCTCACCAGCCCACCCTTCCTCTCTCTGCAAGCAAATGGTGAAACACGCCAGCCTCCCCAAGAGAGGAGAGAAGGAGGCTTGCCCAACAAACAAATCTCAAAACACTTGACTTTCATCAGACACTGATGGGTTTATTTAGTTATTGCTCTACAGAAATAAACCAGGAGGCTTAGACACAAATGATGGCTTCAAAAAGAATCATCTTCAATAAATAAAAGGTAGGGGCGAAGGCGGGGATGCTGCCAGCAGTGGGGGAGAGGCATGTATAAACACGGTTAAAAAGCAGATCCCTGCACTGCCCTCATAAATAACAGAACATGTGATGTACAAAACTGAACAGCTAACACACAGTGACTAACACTACACAACAGAACGTCCCCTACTGTAAACAATGGGATAACACCCCCGGAAGGCTGGGGCGAGGCATGCCAGCCATGGGGCCACATGCTGGGCTAGGACAGAGATGCTGGCCCCGGATCTTGTGTCATGTTAGCACATGACGGTAGCGCTGCAACATGCATGCCTAAGCATCCCCCCCACCGGAGAGGAGGCAGCTCCTGGGGGCCTGGGTTACCTGAGCTAAGATTGGCAAGCCAGAGGGGGGGTCTCCCCCACTTCATTTCTGAAGGTCTCAGTCTAGTTTCTGACCAAGTGAATGCTACGGGGCGGTCATGTTACTGCATCACTGCGGTACGCTAGAGGGATGGGCCAGCACGCCGCTATGCCCAGCTGTGATGCTGCAGTGTTACCAGGGCCAGGACTGGAAGATGCTGTTGGAGTTAGTGGGCCGAGGGTGGGTTTGCTGGTTAAGTACCCCCCACATATTGGTCATTGCGCAAAGAACGGGCCCTGCCATTAGGCCTGGTCAGAGGAGAGTTCTGAATGGGATCTAAGTGGGCTGGAGTGAAACAGCAGCAGCCCTGAGAGATCCCGCATGATGCCTGCTCCGACCTGGGGAGCCATCTCCATGGGAGAACAGAGCATGGAGCAGGGGTGGGTTGACCCAAGGGTTTTCAGTAGCCAGGGAGCCCCTTGGATAGTCCAAGGCTTCACCGATGCTAGAGCCAGACTGGCTCATTGATCTGGCTGCCTAGAGCCCCATGGCCATGAGAATGAGTGGCTGAAATCCTCATCCAGTGGGGAAGGCCGGATGCCATTAGAGGGTTGGCTGGGAAAACTTGCCCCCTCCCTTTTTCTAAAGAGAGTGGTGGATTGCCCCAGGGCAGCGTAGGCAGAATGCCCAGCACTTTCCCCCATGGGCGCTGGGGATAGCCAAATGCCCGGCTCTCTCTCAATCACTGCTCGATGTTTTTTAAAATCAGGACGTTGCCCTTAAGAGCAACTATTTCCCTTCTTTAGGGGGGTAACTGCCCCCAGCAGAACCTTGTGCCCTTGACTGACGGAGCCGTTGCTCTCTGCTGACACGGAGGGGCTCCAGAGAATAGAAGACATCACTCAAACTGGACTGTAACCCTGTGCTGAGAATTTGGGGGAGAGGGGATGGAATTCCCAGCAACCTCGGCCTCACATTCAGGCTGAGCATCCTGAACAGAGATCTGGCTGGGGCCTAAGTCAGCTCCTACTGCGGCAAACACAACGTTAGCCACTGACTCTGGCCTAAGCTGGGGCAGCCCCTTAGTGCTGGGCCAGCCCCTTAGTGCTGGGCATCAGGCAGAACCCAGCTCAGACACTGACCACACTCTCACAACCCAGAGCTCTTCCTGCTACGGCCAAAGATCCAAAATTAAAGAGTGTCCTTCAAACCCAAAGCAGAGAAGCCCCCAGCTTCTGAACCCATCAAGGCAGCTTCCTGCTTAAAAAGCCAGCCCCACACAAACAAAAATACTCTTGAGCAGTGCCTAATAGAGCATCAATCAGTGAGCATGATCCCTGCTTCCCGTGTGGGCAGGAACAACGGAGGAAATGTATATTGGGTGGGTTACTCCCCTGCAACTTGTGTGTGTCTCTTTAAAGCGCCATTAGTAGTTACAACTCCACTAGCCCTGCTAGGGAGTAATTGGATGCCTGCAATGGACCGTAAAGCTCCCAAAAGCAGGAGAGAGGCTTAAAAATTATGAATTTTTTTTTGAAGAAAAAGCCTAAAATGTGGGTTCATTTCATTTCATTTCTAGTTTGAGCCCTTAAGGTGCATTGGGGGTCACATTTTCGAGCTTCTCTCTGCAACGCAGACAGCTAGAAATGAAGGGCAGGGCAAGGAAGGGGATTAACAAAAGCTCAGAGCGTCTTCCAATCACGTGGCTCCAGGAGCTGGAGCTTTAAGAAGAACACCAGCTATGGCGAGACATGATAAAAGTCACACGGCAACAGCTGTGCTGTGAGTGCGCTGACAGTCACCACCGGGACATGAAAGTAGCCAGAGCTTTGGTCACACTAGACTGGACTGTCTGCAGCCAGAGAGTTTCCCCGCCACCCAGCCTGGATTTCCCTTTGTTCCCACAGGGAAAGAGAAAACCAAATTCACCCTCCCCACCGCTGGCAGACAATCCCAGCCCACACTCTAGCTGCCTCTTCCCAGCAGCCCCCATTTTAAGAACACCGCCCTCTGCTGGAGCAATAGCTCCTCGGACTTTAAAGACTACAACGTGGGGTTTCCAGCTGGGCGGCTAAGAATCCCCCATCCCTCCCAGAAGTGCTGGGGCTAGAGGCGCTGGCTTGACGTGGTTTCCATTGTCTGCAGGGTGTACTGTTGGTCCAGTGGCAGCGCCCCCACTATGCGAATTGTTCCAGCCCCCCTCAAGCCCGCTCCGCCCCCCTCCCCTCCCCACAAGTCTTTCCCGAAAAGAAAAATGCTTTGAGGTGCTAGGTGTGTCCGTCTGCTCCTCCCTGCCAGCCCTGGTACCGGGGGCTGCGCTTGCGATTCTCTAGGGTGGCGGAGGAAAATGGGTGTCACTCTTCGCCTTCAGCATCGCCCAGGGTGTGCGTTTCTCGGGGGGACAGTTCAACCAGAAGCTGCTTTTCAGGTCTCCTGGCGCATGAGGGAGTCAGATGATCACCTGCAACGGGAGGCAAGAGAAGAGGTGTGAGACCCACATGTGACCGCTAGGACAGCAGCCAGCCCTGAGGACAAGAGTTAGCTTGGCCAAACTCTGCCGGAGCTGGGCGTGGAGTGAAAGCTCTTAGGGTTTGTCTAGACAGGGACTTGCAGGCCTGTTAATCCACAGTAATTTCAAGTGGGTTTCTTTAAAAAGAGCATGATTCAACTCCACTCACTCAGAACTTAAAGTAGCAATAATTCGTTTAAACTAAACCGAATTTAGGACACTTGAATTCACTTCTGAAGTTACATCCAGATTAACTGTCCTGTGTGTCCCTCTGTAGACAAGGCCTCAGTGTGCCAGTGCCTCAGTTTCCCCATTCATAAAGCAGAGCTAATCCTACTTTCCCCACCTCACCCAGGTGGGAGGGAGGCTTAGAAGAACTTTATGGAGCAAGGGAACAGGTGAGTTGAGTATGGCCTTCTAACAGCACATACAGGCTCACCCAGCCTCGCCTCTCCCTATGCAATGAGAGCTTCCCGGAGACCACAGCCCGACTGTCACAGAGCAGCCACCGTGCAGGGCAGGAAACACAACGTCCTGAAAACAAAACCTGTCACCCAGCCGCAAGTATAAGAGACTCCCAGGTAAACAGCCCAGAGCAGCTGGGGCATCTGAGCCAGAGATCCCAGCTATGCACTGGCATCACAACGCCGCAGAGCATGTCACTATGGATCAGGGCACCCCCCTGACATTAGCCTGCGCCTGCTTTTATAATGTATGAAGCGCCACAACAGGAATGTCCCATGATGCTCCCATGCAGCCCGGGTGTGTGACAGACTGCTGCTGCTGCAGATGGTCTCTACTGGAGAGCAGCCCATTTGCGAGATTCCCTGCCGGGTCTGGCTCAGAAATCGTGGATCAAGTCCTCAACTACTGTGGGGGGGGTGGGGATAGGAGAGGGGCTGTTGCTTTTCAGATCCTGGTTTCAGTATTCCAACATGTGGTACCTGAGAGGCCAAAGGGCATGTGGCAGGCGGGACAAAAAGGGTGGTCACTGACATGAGAGTCACCCAGATCACCGGGATCTACTCGCAGCGGCTGGATGTTGCGTGCGGATGACGCAGCAGCGGGATCGTTCGCTGTCAGTGTCCAGCCCCACTGTTAGCGCCCCGTGAAGGGGGCTGCAGGCAGGTCACGGTGCTGGGGTTCCTGACACAGGAGACTCACTAAGACTCCACTTTGGGCAGGGTGCTTTGCAGTCACAGCAAGAAGCTTGTGGCCTGGTGCTCAGAGGAGTTGAGGATCCACAGGTCCCATAGACTAGGGGAGGAGCCAGGGGGCCCGGCACCACCCGGAAGAGCGGCTGTTTGTCTGTAAAGTGCAGGCTTGATGTCGCAGAAAGCAGCACATCCCCTGGAGGAGCAGTGCCACACGGCAGCCCCATCGTCCCCTGGCCCAGGGGAATCGCGAAGAATGCTCGGTGCACATCACCTCCACGCTGCTGCCGGATGGCTGCTCTTTGTACAGCAAGACTGCTGGTTCATTGCAGGGCTCAGAGTCCACAGCCCCAAAACACTGTCCTCCAACTGGCGTCAGCCACAGAGAGGCCACAGGCTGAGCAGGCCAGAGAGGCAGAAGAGCCATCTCACTCCGCCTGCCTCAGCAGCACTCTGACCAGCAGGCGGCGGTTTGGGTCCCCGGGCCTATGGCTAAGCCCAGCTGGCTGACCCTGGGCACTGATACAGGACAGCATAGTCTGGGTGGATATTCCCAAGAGAAGCTGTCCCCCTCCCCCACAGCTCTGGGTGAAATCGCCTCGTCTGGGCCGTGCAGTGAGATGGGAGTTCCTTACACAAGCAACTGGCTGACAACGCAGAGCTCCCGGAGATGGGGGAGGGAGGCCAGTTCTCAGAGAGCACGGTTATCACCTCGGGGCAGGGGACGCTGGAACCCTCGCTGTTCAGGCGCCCCGGCCCCTCCGGTGTACACTCACCTCTTGTTGGCTGTCGGTTGTTTTCAGCCACTTTGACCTGGTTCCGCTGCCCACCAGCGGTTTCTGCTCGGCGGAGAGGCGGCTGCAGGGGGAGTCAGTCGGCTCGGCTCCACCGCCCTCCAAGATGGTTTTTACTTCCGGTGGGTTGGGCTTCTGCTCGGGGATGCGAGCCACGCGGAACCTGCAGACACAGCAGTGTGTGGGCCAGAGAAACTGCAGCGGGGCCCAGAGATGATCACCACCCCGGGGGCATGAGCCCCCCGAGCCAGCATCACTCCATAGGTGGAAGTGGGCAGGGCCTGACTGACTGGGAAAGACGCTGAGCAGACACAGCTGCATCTCCCCGCTGGGCCTTACAAAGGCTGGTCTATGCCTCGTTGCACAGATGGAGAAACTGGGGCACACAGGGCACGCAGCCTGCCCAAGGTCACCGAGTGAGGAGCGGCAGAGCTGGAGGCCAGGCTGCTAGTCCCCCTCTCTAGCCCACATACCCAGGTTTAACACAGAGTGCTGGTGCATCTTGGCTAGCCCTCGCTGTTTGGCCCATGTTCAATCCCAGCCGGCGTGTTCCCACAGATGGCGGAACAAGTGACCCCACCTTGGTGCTCAGGATATTCTCTCTGGGCACTAAGAGGGGGCAGCGTGCCGTGCCCAGACATGCCTCTGCTTAGAGAGGCCTGGTCCATATGTAACACGGGGCCAGTGGAGGACCTGTTGGCAGTGGGTCTCATAGTCCTGTATTTTGTTTCAGCTACACCAGACTAACACGGCTACATTTCTATCACTATTCTCAGGAGCTCAGGATTTTAAGCCACAACCCTCCACTGCCTAGGACAGAAGACCCAGTTCTCTGGGCTCAGACTCAGGTGCCGTTCAGCCCCTAGTGCGGGATGAAGACCCCGCCCTGGGCAAGCCAGACATGGGACCCAGCTACGAAAGAAGCCATCTTTCCTCCTCTCCATCACAGTGGAGCCATTCCAGGCCTGAGGGCTTTGAGCTGCTGCCTCCAGGACTGGCTCTCTGCAGTGGGCTGGGGATCATTAGGGGAGGGCTCGGTTTAACAGGGCCTGCCAGACCGTGGGGGGTTGGGATGCACAATGGGGCATTGAGGGCTGCACCTGACTGGACAGCCCGTGGGTCTGGAGTGTGCTCCTAGCTGGGTCTGAGCTGTGATGTGGGGCTGAGGGCCCAGGCCTTGGGCATGCCCAGCTCCATTCCCAACTGTTCTGTGCGTGACAGGGAACTACCCCCACCCCCGCCCAGATCTGCTCCTCTCACCTGCCCACGGAGAGGATGGTGATCTCGCCCGGCCTGCCGGCCTTGCCGCCCGGCTTTGTCGGCTTGGCGCTGGCGGTCGTGGTGATGACGGAGGCCGCGGCGGTGGCTGCAGTTTCTGGAGTAAGCAGCACCTCCGGCCACTTCCTCTGGCAGCAGCGCGTGCAGCTGGGGCCTGAGCGAGTGGCCAGGCCCTGCACCGTGTGCAGGTGGTGCTGGTGCCGGCAGATGTGGGGGATGTGCGGTAGGAAGTGCAGCTTGCTGGGGAGAGATAGTCAGCAAGTGAGGAGAGGGGAGTGAGTGAAGCCCTAGTTAAAGTCTCCCTGCAAATGGGGGGGTAGGCCAGGGTCTGTGACAGGGGAGACACAAGCCCTGCACACAACGGCTTGGAACGCTTGCAAGCCTGTATCCCAGCTCCATGCCGGGGAGCACCAGGAGCCAGCCACTCACCTGCACACAGCGCCATAGAGTTACCCTGAGCACGAAGCTGGATCACTGGCCGGAGGGACCAGCCTGTGTCCTTCCTCCCGGAGCCAGCGCCAGCACGTTCGCTCGAGCGACCCACCCAAGGATGGGTCAGCCCGGCTCTCTGCCTGGCGCAGCGAGCGCGGTGGGTCCTTTGGGTCACGTGGTGGCAGCACTGGTTTCCCAATGGGGTTACAAGGGGATCGAACCAGCTACAGCCCCGCGGAGCCCTACAGGGGTTTGCCTTGGGAGCGGGACTCAGAGAGCTGGGTTTGGGGCAGGCTGCAAGACGGAGCTGTACCGGGGATGTGGGCAAGTGGGTTTCCTGGTAACTGGGAGCTTTCTATGGGGTGACCTTAAGGAAAAGGAGCTGGGCTAGCCAGGCCCCTCAGATGCCAGCAGCAGCCCTGGATTTTCCCTGCCCTGAGCAGACTCCCAGCCTTCCCTGCTCAGGCAGGTCCCTCTCCCCTCAACATTTGCAAGTGAAGCCAGCCCCACCAGGGGGTGCAGGCCCAATGCCCTTACCTGGGAGCCGGCTTGTGGCTGGCCTGCCCCAGCTGTTTGCTGTGGTACTCCTTCAGCAGCTCCTCCAGGGCAGCAGCGTTCTCTGGGGGGCAGCAAACAAACACAAGGGAACATGATGATACTCAAGGCAGATGCAAAGGGAGACACCAGGCCAACTGTTCAGCCACTGGCCAAGTCAGGGACCGAGGTGGACCCTCCCAGGCCGGGCCCTACTTGTTCTAAGGTTGGGCTCTGCAGGCTCAGACCTGGGGCCGAGTCACGGGTCCACAGGCAGGGAGACCTGTGCCCTTTGGCGTGCTGGCGAAGGACAAGGGACAGCCCTCCGGTGCTGGAGCCATACAGAGGAAGCTCTCTGGAAATCTAAATCACCGGCCAGCACCAGTGCAGCGCTCACCAGTGGAGGACACGTCGGGTCTCTCCCCTGAGTGGAACATGCAGTTCTCAGTCCATGGGCAGCCCCCTGGGTCAGAGGGCCCCGCCTCCCTTGATACTGACCTTTCTTCTCCGTGATCAGCCGCACCAGGACCCCGATGGTGTCTTCATTCGCGTCTTCTATTCTGTAGGCAGAGTTATTACCTGGAGGGGGACAAGCGGGTATTAAAACCTACTGCCATTCCCCATGCACAGTCGTGCAGCAGCCCAGCACTTCATGCACATCAGATTAAGCCTCATGGTGACACAGAGAGGCAAGCAGTTGTGCCCATTTTACAGATGGGGTAATAGAAAGGAGAAGACTTGCTGAAACTCAGTCAGTGGCTTGGCCAGACAGAACCCTAGCACCCTGGCTCTTAGGGTTATGTCTTAAGCACTCTCCTGTGGCGCAGCTATGAAAAAAATGTACATTTTCCCTGATGTGGCCCTTCCCCCCCCCCCCCCCCGCCCCCCTCCGCCCAAGTCAGGGTATTTTCAAATGCTTCTTTATCACACAAGTCAGCTGGTGTCCTGGATCAGCCGGAAGCTTTCCTGTCCTTTTATTGTAGAGTGGTTCTATCACAATAGTGTCTCAGGCGTGACCCAAATCCCAGATCCAGAAATGGTTCTGAACCCCAACTTTGCAGCACAAGCTTTGTTTGGATCGTTCACTCTGCCTGCTTCCCCCTACTCCTGAGGTAGGTAGGGCACTGCCAGGCTCTTTGCCCCCAGGCCCTGCCTATGCTAGAAAGAGGCATCCCTCAGGGCACTGCTCCACACCCTGTTCAATGGCTCAGGCCTTGGTTACACCTGCGTGTTTTGTTGCCAAAACCTGCCTTTTGGTTACAAAACAGTGAGAGCGTTTACACTGCAATGCGACTTTTGTCAGGAAAAACACCCAGTTCTGGCGACAAAAAACTTCCAGCCCTGCAAGAGATTTGTCTTTTTCGCTCCCTTTATTGTTGACAAAGAGCCACTGTGGACTCTTGCTTGTTTTGTCGAGAGATCTGGTTTCCACCAGCATCCCACAATGCCTGCCTTGATGGCTGGGCTCAGTGATTTGTGATCTCTGCTGCCCTGCAGGCATGTGTCCCTCCCCTTTCAAAGCTCTGGGAAGTATATAACAGCTGAATGAGCTGCTCCATTTGGGGAACAAACAAAGAACAAATCATTGGACTGCTCCTGTTCTGCCCTGCTAGAAACACAGTGACAGGCAGGCAGCTACTACAAGGGGAGGAGGACAGAAGCTGTGCTGTTTCGACATTCCTCAAGCAGAGAGTTCACAGAGCTCCGAGGGGGAAGCACAGAGATCAACTCTGCCTTCCCACAACACTGCACTTTGGGATGCTTACCCACAATGCTTTGCTTTGTCAACAGGTGCTAGCAATGTGGCCATAATTGTCGATAATGGGAGGCAGAAAAACTGGTTTGACCATTTTCACTTTTGGCGACTTTTGCATGTTGACATCACTCTAGTTGCCAAACCTTCCCAATGTGGACATAGTCAATGTCAATGTCAATGTGAATGAAGCGATTTCACCAACACAACTGCCCTCACTGGCCAGGAGATGGCACTGCAGCCTAAAAGCCCAACCCATGCAATCTGGGTCTTGGGGAGAGAGCTGCATCTTCATTCCACCATAGCACAGGGAGCTGAGGTTACAGAGGGGCTTGCTGGCTGAAGCTGCTGCAACCTAGATAGCAGGGAGAGCTGCAGCCATAGCTCATAAAGCATTGCCCTGGCCAGTGTATGATCTCGCCCCAGAGAGATGGCAATAGACAGTTAGCAAAAAACCCAGCTAGGCCCCCAAAGCCAGCAGGGAGGTCTAATGGGCACTATCCCAGGGTATGTCTACACTACCCCGCTAGTTCGAACTAGCGGGGTAATGTAGGCATACCGCACTTGCAAATGAAGCCCGGGATTTGAATTTCCCGGGCTTCATTCCACAAGGAGTAACGGTAGTTCGGACTAGGATGCCTAGTCCAAACTACCTAGTTCGTGCCGCGTGTAGCCACGCGGCACGGGGTTCGAACGAGCAGGGATTTAAAAATGGCGGTGCCCAGTTTATGCAAATGAAGCCCGGGAAATTCAAATCCCGGGCTTCATTTGCAAGTGAGGTATGCCTACATTACCCTCCTAGTTCGAACTAGCGGGGTAGTGTAGACATACCCCCAGGCTCTGAGCTGGTGCAGTGTGTCCTTGCCATGGCAAAGCAAAGTGCATAGTCTGCAAAATCCCCTGCTGAGCCTAGGACTGGTGACTGCTGGCTACAACAGCAGCTGATCTGTGGTTCATTCCCAGGCTTACCACGGGGCTCCTGGGAGCAATTCTCTGGTCTGGGTGATGCCAGAGGTCAGGTGCACACTGATCACAAGGGATCACAAGGGTCCCTTCTGGCCTGAGCGCAGGGGTGGGGAACCTCAGGTCCGGAGGCCAGATGTGGCCTCTGGCTTGCCTGGATCTGGCTCCCTGAGGCTCAGGGCCCCCCCAGCATTGCGGAGCCCATGCTGGTGCTCCAACCCCCTCGCTGCCCCCCTATGCTCTGGTGCTTCTCACTTATGTGCGGCCCCCGACTGATTTTTCTGTGTGCCAACGGCCCCCTGACCCAAAAAAAGGTTCCCCACCCCTGCCTTAGAGTCTAAGGCTTGATCTTGCAGATTTCCGTATTAAAAAGGCCTCATCTATCTCCTACCCCAGCTCGGTGGTTTCCAACCTTTTCCAGGGTGACACTACCAGGCCCTGGCTCTTACAGAGCACAGAGCACGTTAGAGGGCAGAGACGCAGAGAGCAAAGATCTGAGGCACAGTCACCCAGCAGGAGAGGAGGGAACAGAAGCCTGGTTTCTGGGGTCCCAGCCCAGTGAATCAGACCACACTGCCCCTCCCAGGGCATGCCCAGGAACTGGCCGGCCAGTTCCCCCTCCCAGGCAGTAATATGGGAAGGGTGGGATGGTCACAACAAACCTCCCCTCCCCAGGGACGCCAGGTTGGGAGCCCCCTGCCAGGAACCATTTCAGTCAGATCCTTCCATGCCCCCCGCTTCCCTGCGCCGATCAGTGGTAATATTAAGCCATCACCAGAGACAAGATGGGGCAGGCGCTCAGTTTCTCCTCCATCAGGTACCCGTGCCAGCTACTCTCTCTCAGGGAGGAGGGCTGTATTCTCACGGGCCCAGCAGCCCTGCTGCTCCCCTCTACCCACATCTCATGGCAGTGCCCAGCCTGGGGGGCTCAGCAAGTCTGACGCCACAGAAGTGCCCGGCTAAGCCACTCGCCAAGCAGTGGGGGAGAGGGCTGGCAGTGCAGCCTAGGGGAAGGGATGCTGGGCAGGTGGCTGGCCACCAGTGCCTCAGTTTCCCTGGCTGTAACATGGGGTATAACAGCAGGCAGAGATGACAAGCGCGCCACGTGCCCTGTGTCGCGATTACAGACAATGATCCTGTAATTAAAATCCTGATATACCCCAGCCTGGGCTCTGACAGAGGTGCCTCTGAGATCTATTTGAGGATCACCCCTCCCGCGTATCCCCTGCTAACTTCACGGTAGCCAGCTCTCTGATCCAGAAACTAGGTCATCCCCAGCCGCCGCGCCCAGCGTTGTACACAGCAACCACCGGCGCTGCAGACAGCAGGGGCCGCGAGTCCCCCGTAGTCATGGCAACGGCAGCATGGCCTGGGCCCTTCAGGGTTATTAATTTCCATTCTTTGCAGAGAACAGGGGAGGCGCGCTGCAGGGCCAGCACAGAGGGCCGTGGCAGGCAGCCCTCAAGCGTGCCAGGCTGTCCCGCAGGGTTCATGCTCTGAGACAGCGGGCGGAGCAAGGGGGGGGCATGCTGGACAGGTGTGTGTTAGTGCTGTGGTTTGGAGGGACGTTGGGGGTCAGAGATTACTCTGGGATCTCTGGAGGGATCTCTGGAGAGGGGCATTACTGGCAGGAGGCGAGGGGAGCCGAACACAGCTGAAGGCACAGAGCCAAGCAGGAGAAGGCAGGTGAAGAGCGTGTCTGGTCTTGCAGCGTGTTGACCTGTGGCCTGGGGAAGGGGAGGGGGAAAATGGACGCAGTTGTGCGGCTCCTTTGCTCATTCCCGAAGGAAGATGTAGGAGCTGTGGTGCCAACTCCCATCATTTTAAGCACAAGTCTCGCGGTATTTGCAGTTTTCTTCTTAAAGCTCCAGCTCTCAGAGTCATGGGATCACAACCACGTACAGAGTCTCCAGGCTGAAGACCAGAGCTCAAAACCATGACCCCTTCAAGGCACAAGACCCAGAAATTCAAACAGCCCTCCCTGGACATGTTTAAGGCTAATTATTAAGCCACTTTCCTGGATTTCTGGAGCCTGACTCAGGATTTCTGATTGCATGGGGGCAGTAGGCTCCATTTTCAACAACTATAACTTCCCCTTCCCCCAGTTAAGAGCCCCCCTACATCTGCATCATGCAGTTTTATCTGGAGGATTCCCCCTGCCCGTCTGCAGAGGAATTTAAGAGAAACAAACACATGACCCAATCATGGTCTTGATTTACAAGCTCCACATACTGCAGAAGCGCGGCCACTTCTGGGGTGGAGGACACCAGCCAACTAGCATGCCACAGTGAGATGGGGAAGGGGAGACTGCCATTTTGTCCATAATGACTTGTCAAAAGCACCATGGCTTTCCTATGGACGGCCCAGAAAAAAGAATTCCAGTTTTAAGGGGTCACTGGAGAGTGGCCCCCTCCCCCTCCAGCAAGCCTCAGGCACCTGGGAGATCTGAAGCTTGCACTCTGGAAGTGTCAAACCAGAGGAGAAGGGCTCTAAGCATCTCCAGGGGCTACCGAACAGACTGAAATGGGTATATTGTTTTCAAAGGGTAATTTAGCTGAGGCTCTTCCCTGGACTTTGTTTCTATTGTCTCCAGTGATACACAAGGCACCATGGACATCTGTCATGGCGTGACGGAAAAGTAACAGCTGGTCAATGCTGAAGAGGTGCATCCCTATTGGCTGAAGTGCCATGTGCATCTAAGGCAACCGCAAGCCAGTCTAGTCAGCCAAGTGCTACTGGTTAGGAATAGGCTGGTTTCTGCTGAACTCCTGTAAATACAGATAGTATTTTGGGGGATAGTCAGACAGCCCTGGTGCTACCGAAGCCGGCTCCCTCCCATGCCACTCCAAACCGATCTCAGTTACCCTTAGAATTATGGCCTGTCTTGCAGACAACAGTTAGATCTCAATGTGCTATGTTGTACAAGCTAAGTATGTACAAAAAGGGGCATGGTATCTTTATCACCATTCAACGGATGGGGGAAAACAACTTGTCCCAGGTCACCCAGCAGGCCAGAGTTGGGAACTAAACCCAGCTCTCCTGAGTGCCAGACTGGTGCCTTCTCTACAAAGAGGGCTATTCCTACCAGAGTTTGGCTAACATGTCAGGAACCACCTATGCCTCCAAGACCATTATAGAGGGCACTGAATCAGCAGCCCAACAAAGGGGCTTCATCTGCGGAACTCCTTGCCACAAGAGATTGGAAGCCAACGGCAGGTAGCACACACCAGTTGGACAAAGTCTTCTCCAGCACTGATGGTCCAGTGATTCAGAGGAGAGCCAAGCACAGCACTCCCTCCTCCCTCAGCCTGTGTTACTTGAGCAGCCATGTGCTGCTATGTCAGGAAATGCAACAAATCCAGGTGCAGCAAAGTCACACTCCTGTTGAGAGAGGAGTCAAACTCTGCTCTTTGTATATCAATAATGCAGGTCTCAGCTATCTGAGCTAAAAGAAGTCTTCCCTAGCTGAGGGCAGTGGTAGGTGCCAGACACTGGAAGACAACTGTGAATCCAGGGGCGGACTAGCCCGGCGGGATACCGGGAATTTCCTGGTGGGCCGTCATGTCCGCACGCCATTGCCCCTCACTCCGAGCGGCTCCACGTCTAAGCTATAGGCGGCACGCAGAGCCTGACCCGCCACCTGCACCGTGTGCTGGACATGACGCAGGGGCAGGGCTTGAGGGGCACGCAGGGTGATGTCATTTCCAGGGCCTATTTTGATTGCCAGTCCGCTCCTGCGTGAATCACACATATTACAGCCAAGAAAAAAAAGTTATCAGCCTATACAAACCCTAGTAGTATGGGAGATTGCAAATTTTGACCAGCACCCTAACAGCAGCGTCACTAGACACAGCATTATCCACCTCCTCTCTCAAGGCTACAGGCTGGAAAACTTTCTTCAAGTAATGACGGCTGGATGCCGGCTCCCATCTCATTTTTGCTGCCATTCCCCTACTGGCCAGAAGGGGCCACTACAGAGCAGCAAATAACACGCTCCTTTCCCTGTCCAGAGAGCAGGACTGGGACAGGCTCTCACCCCCAGACTTGTGACCAGACTCCAGCCAGACTCTCTACCTGGGAAAAGGGCAGAGCCCCAGAGATGCAGCGTTAGGCCCATTCTCCAGGGAGCTGGCTGTACAGCTTCATGCTGGAGTCTCCGGACTCTCTTTCCATAGCTGTTTATCTGTTTGCCATGCCACTGGGGGACAATTCTTTAGGGACCAACTAAGCATAGGGTGGTTAGGGTTAGGCTTAGCCGCCCTCCAGGAGGACAAAAGGGAACAGGGAGGTGCTAGCGCAGCCAGGACTGCTCGCAGGGTCGTGGACAATCCTTCCCCGCTCAGATCCTGCCTCCTTTCCCTTCTCACTGGCCAGAACACGACTTTCAACAGGAAACTGCCTCACTGCTGTGACCCCCCACACACTTGGACTGCTGCTCCCCAGGGTAGGATGATCCATGCTCTGGGACCCAGCCTCCCCTCCCCCCGATGCTCCGTCCGGCAGTCAGTAATGCTGCCAGGTGTGGAGAAGCAGCAGCCTCTGTGCACCAAACAAGCAGCAGCCACATGCCCCAAAGCCTGCAGGATCTCATGAATCATGAGGGAAGGATGAAGAAGATCCTGGGACCAGCTTTGGGATTGCTTAGAGAATCGTGGCGCTGCACTGAAAAAGCAGCCTGGTAGTGACAGAGATTAGCAATAGGAGGGGAGTGGGGCAGTGGAGAAGCCCTCATGTGACACACTCATGTGCTGCAGACACACACAGTCTCTTATGCACAGAGGGGAACCAGACTAGAGCCAGCTCCTTGGGTATGAACACGCAGATGTCTACCACTTGATCTAAGAGCTCCCTGAACTACCAACAGATCCCAGATCTGCTCTCTGGGCCAGCTGCAGCCTCCCCAAGCTCGCTCTCTCATCCCCCGCCCAACTAGCCCTGTCCTGACCTCACGGAGAGGATCTAGCAGCACTGATGAAAGGGCTTGAGTGTCCAACGAGCAAGAGGTTTTCATTATTGCGTCACCGAGACCAATAGACACCCCAGCCTGGCTTTACACTCCAGAGATGTCGTCTCCCTGCTTGCAGCCTGCAGGAAAGGAACTGGATTGACTTCAGAGGAAATGGATTGGCCACAGGCACCAAGAGGAAAAAAACAACAACTCAACAAAAGAGCGAGGAGAGAAGAAAACACTGAATTCCGGCCCCTTCCGGCCTCTGGCCAGCCAGGCAAGAGGTCTGGAAGGAGGGCAGAGGAAGGGAGTCAGCAGGTTCCTTCGGCATTCCGCACCACACTAGGGCTGAGTCGCATGCCAAAAGGATACAGCAAGAGGTGCTGGAACATGAGAGAATGCGACAAGAATCGGGATGGAGCAAAGGGACTTGACACCCCCCTGCATGGCTTCCTGGGCAAGCTGCCCTCCAGGAGGACAAAAGGGAACAGGGAGGTGCTAGTGCAGCCAGGACTGCTCGCAGGGTCGCGGACAATCCTTCCCCGCTCAGATCCTGCCTCCTTTCCCTTCTCACTGGCCAGAACACGACTTTCAACAGGAAACTGCCTCACTGCTGTGACCCCCCACACACTTGGGACTGCTGCTCCCCAGGGCAGGATGATCCATGCTCTGGGACACAGCCTCCCCTCCCCCCGATGCTCCATCCGCCAGTCAGTAATGCTGCCAGGTGTGGAGAAGCAGCAGCCTCTGTGCACCAAACAAGCAGCAGCCACGTGCCCCAAGCCTGCAGGATCTCACGAATCATGAATTTTGCCTGTCTGCATTTGGCCCCTGCTGGCTGCTGCGGTGCACACACTGCAGGCGGCAGCCTTAGCTGATGCCAGCAGTACCTCTGGGTCTGAGCTGCCCCATAGCCAGCCCCACCCTGAGCTCAGGGCAGCTCCCTCCTGAGCTGTGGCAGGGGCAGCTGCTGGAGGAGCCTGCCCGGGGGGGCAGCAGGATGGAGCTGGGGCACTGTCTGGGGAGGCCAGGCCCACACTGGCATGGTGCTGGAGGCTGAATCTGCAACCTGGAAGTCAACCCCACATGCACACTGAGCTCAAATGACACACAACCCCTCCTCCCGACAAACTGAACGAGGATTTAGTTCAAATCCCCCAGTATTTAAGCCAATATCACATGGGGGAGAGGGGGACAGGATGTCAGACTCGTGGGACTTCCCCCAGGGACAGCAGCATATCTGGCCGTGCGTTAACAGGACACACACACACACAGACACAGACACACAAAAATGGCTGCTGCTAGAAATGCAAAGCACAGTGGGCTCAGCACCCCAGCTCCCACACACATGCAGTGCCCCCTTATCACCACAGCGGGGCAGCACAGTACAGTAGCAGGGAGGTGAGTGGGGGGTGTTCTGGGTGCCCCCTTCCTCCCCCCCACTTCATGCTGCCTGTCACGGCCTATTGCTCTCCCAAGGCTGGCGAGTCCCTGACAGCACCATTCAGTCCTAGCCCGTGTAACCGCAGAGGCTCTCCTGCAGCAGCTCCTGCCCTTGAGGTAACCTGCTGATCACGGCTTTGTTCCCTGCAGCAGGGAGCAGCACGCAGGCACTGGCAGGGGAGCTCAGGAACTCACAGGCTGGGGGTGACTCCTCCTCTGGCTCCTCCAGATCAGCCCCCCCTCCCCTGCAGCAGTCAGCTATGTCAGCACACAGTTAGTGGGAGGGGGTCTGCCATCACTGCCAGGAATGAGGCACCCTGTGGGGGTATCCCCACGCCCCAGGACCTGTGGGGCATGGAAGAGGGTAGTAGAGAAGGAGCCATAATTTCCCCCTCAGCTGTAGGGTTGGTGGAAGGCGGGGAGGGAGGGAGGAGGAAGGGGAGGTACAGTCACTGCAGCTGCACCAGGGTGGATTGTATCACTGGAGTGTGTTTGGGGGGGTTCTGCTGCCCCCCCCCCCCAAGGCACCTTCCACCAGAGAGGGAGACTGATGGTGCAAGGAGGGGGCCAAGAGTCAGTCAAACCCACCGCTGCCACCACCATCCCTCCGCTGTAGGATGGGGAATAAAACCGTCTTCCTGAGAGAGCTGAGAATTTGCAGCTGTAAAATGCTTTGAGGTCCTTGGGCAGGAGAGACACTTTGCTGGGGGAAACTGGGTCCGACCCATGTACTGGACTAGCACTCCCCCAGCCCATGAAGCGCAGAGCAATAGCAGCCAGACGCGAGGCAACGTAGCCACTCGGCGCCAACAGAACTCTGTGTGCCGCCAGGGGAAGTTGGCCTTTCAGGCTCTCTTTGGCATCCTCTCAACCCCGTGTCCACAGCGTTCACCATCACCCCCGCTCGTAAGTGCACCCAGCCAATCCCCCTCCCTCCCATGAAAGCACCCCTGTGCTCCGTGATGGCTCCCTGGCAAGGCAGGGTGTACAGAGATGGAGCAGTGAGAGGAGGGGTGAGCTGATCAGTCCCAGGCTGGGCAGGGTGGGTCTGATGAGGGGGGACCTTCCTTCCTTTCCCCTCCCCCACTACAGAGAGGGAGTTTGTTTAGAGAGCAAGGAGCCAAAAGCAGACAAAGAAATAAGGCCGCCTGGGGTAAAGGAAGGAGCTGGTGACAAAGGTGTTTATCACAGAAGATCTTTAAAAGAATTCAACAGCACACTGCTCCCTTCCCCTCTCCCCAGCACAGCTGATCCTTGCATCTTGGGTGGACAGGAGGTCCCAGGGCCTTAGCTGCTGGCAGCCTGCCTAGAACAAGTGCACTGGGGCGGTGAACTGCCCCCATCCACAGTGCCCACCAAGTGGCATGGGACACTCAGGGTATGTCTAGACTACATAGCTCCATCGACAGAGCCATGTTAACTAGTTTACCCGACATAGTCAATGAAGCGGGGATTTAAACAATCCCTGCTTCATTAAAATAAAAATGGCCGCCGCGCTGTGCCGACAATCAGCTGATCTGGCACAGCGTGGCAGTCTAGACGCCGATCGGTCAACAAGGGAAACCTTTGTTGACTGCTCTGGTAAACCTCGTTTCACGAGGCATAAGGAAGCGGTCAACAAAGGCTCCGTCAACGGAGCTATGTCGTCTAAACATACCCTCAGAGACCAATCTCCCCTCTGCCATGCTGGGGCTGGTCTCGTGCTTCCCTATCACAATCCACCCTTCTCAGGTATTTCCTGGTTTGCCTGTCGCCCCACCCAAAGGGCGGGCACCGAGACTGCCATTCTCCGATCAGCCAGGGAGGGGAGCTAGAGAGGCAGCGCTCCGTGGTGGAGATCTGGCAACACAATGCCCACCTACCGCTGGGACGCCCTCGGCTTGCCCTAGCCCATGCGAGGCACGAGTGCTCCAGTAGAGATCACGGGGAAAGTTCAGAACCCTCCTCGCAGTCCTTACCGCCTCTCTCCACCTTCACCATCTCCTCATCCGTCTCCTTGTGGGCCGTGCAGTGGTAGCCCTTCTTCTTCAGGAGGTTGCAGACAAGGATGCCCAGCAGGCCCATGAGGCAGAAGACTGGCACGATGGCCAGCACGGCATACTGCGTGGCCTTTTCCTCCCGCTTCCCCTCCCGCGTGCCGTTGGACGCCGCCCTCTCGTCCCGTCTGTGCCGGGCCTCCACATTCCTCACCAGACGGGGTAGCCACGGCTTTGGCTCTGGAGGGAGAGGGTTAAAAAAGAGCTGGTCACTGTAGGTGGCCAAGTGTCATGATCACCAGATAGAGTCTAGTTAGGGGTGTAATCGTGTAGTCGATTCACTAATTAACCGATAAACGAAAGCTTATAGGTTAATGCTATAAAGTACACAGATTTCCTATCCCCCGCCATTGCCAGTAATTCTTTTTAGCAGGCTGACCAGCAGCCCAGCTCAGTCCTGGCTTGTGACGAGTCCGGGCAACAGCACAGGGCGACAGGCAGCCAGTCTGCGAGGGGAGCTGGTTTTAAAACTGGCTCCCCTCGTGGACCAGCTCACACCTGGCATCCTGCGCTGCTGCCTCTGATACTGAGGCAGCAGTGCAGAGTGGCAGGGGACTCCTCGGGAGCATGGCCGGAGCGCACTGGCTGCTGGCCCTGCCCCCGGGGACTACAGAATAGTTGACTAACCAATAAGAATTCAGAGGTTACTCAACTACTTGATTAACCGATATTTAACATCCCTAGTTCTAGTCCTGGTTCTATTGGGTGACCTGGTGCCTCAGTTTCCTCTGCTATAAAATGGGGATATTTGCCTCCTTTGCAAAGAGCGAGGCCTTTTGGGTAAGAGGGAGGGCACATGCCTTTGCAGGCAGTTACTGTAGGCTCCAACTGCCTGCTTTCAGTGGAAACATTCATTTCTTGGCTCCCATCTCCTAGGTTTCGGTTGATATTTCTGGAAACACTGTCAGGTGGGGTGGGGGGGGCTGATTTCAGTTTTTCCTTGAAAACTGAGGAATAAAAGCCGTTTGGAGGTTACTGAGGGGCCTGTGAAAGACTCAGCTGGTGCTCTATGCCCAGCCCCTGGGGCTGGAGAGCTGGTGCCCCACACCAGAACACCGAAGTGGCTGGGATCTGGGGTGCCAGGCCCGTGCCTCCTTGACGCATTTCAAGTTACAATCCTGATCTGCCGCAGGAAGTGGCTCTAGCTTCCAGCTCTTGCCACCACCCAGGAAAGAGACAGTCATGGCTGGCTCAGGACAGGCCCAAAGGGCCTGGAGGCATGTAAACAGCACCCCCCCAACCCTCAGAGCACAGGCTTCCCGTCCACCTCAGAGTCTCCCTCCTTCTTTCAACAAGCCCACACCCAGCTCTTCAACCTTGCATGGAGCAAAGGGTCCTACGGTGGGTCCCCTTCCTGCACCGGGCCCCTTCTTTGCCCCCCACCTGCACTTTTCACCACAGGCCTGGCCCCTTGCCACTCCTCTGCCCCGACCCCAGGCCGGAAGTTGGAGCCTGGCCCAGGTAAGAGCAGCCCAGGGAGCCTGGGATGCTCCACCTGCCTGGGGTGGGGGAGCCTCCCCACGAGCAGCCCCAGCCCATGGCCCTGCTCCCCCCAGACTCTCTTCCCAGGGCAGGTTTAGGGGCTACAACTCCCCTCAGCTACCTGTACTGCTTTTACCCTGACCGGCTTCTGGCTGGTCTGTGGCAGTGCCTCACCCTGGCAAGAGCTCTCCTGCCAACACAACGCCGGCCACACGGGCACTTTTGTCTGCTGGGGTGTATTTTTCACACCCCCTCACTGACAAAAGTTTTGCCAACAAAAGAGCTTGTGTAGGCCCAGCCTCACTCAGCTCTGGGCAATTCTGATCCCCAGCCGGGGGTTAGATTTCTGATACGCCCACAGTGGGGATGGGGCTTGCGTGGTCACTGGTGGAGGGCTGGGGAATCAGCTCCCATTAGCTCCCTCACCGCCAGACAGGGAGAAGAGAGACCAAATCGTAGGAAGAAGCGGGCTGGAGTTCTCCTCAAACTCACATCCTCCCTCCAGCCTCCCACCAGGCACGAGCAGGAGAGGGAGCCGCTCACGGCCAAGTAAACTATTCAGACCCAGTCTCCACTCCCGACCTTGGTGCGACCTCTCTGGGGAGGGACACCAGGGTCAGACGGCACAGCTGAACTGCAACAGGCCGGCAGAGGACTCCCCACCAGGCTACCCTCCAAGTTTTCCTTCCCAGTTCCCTTAGCCAGGAGCTCTCGGAAGCATTTACTCGGCCCCAGAGGCCTCACACCTCTATGCGCCCAACAGCAGCCTCCCAGCTTCACCATGCTCCATGGTGAGGCTGGGTGGATACCTGTAGGGATGAGCCAGGTAGGGCATGGACGTTATGGGCAGGGGCAAAGCACCGTATTCTTGCACCCTGGCAGCTTTCATGGCCTCTCAGGATCAAGGTTATTAAAGGCCAAACCTGCTGGGATCCAAACCACTGCCTCCAGGCACTTTAGACTAGCAGGCTCCAGGTGACTGTGGGTGAAGCACACCGCTGCTTTATAGACAGAGTCCATTTCCTGACATCCAGCTCCACATGACCCGCTGCAATGCCCCCCAGACCTGAATGCCCCCCAGACCCGCTGCAATGCCCCCCAGTCTCATCGCAGGGTGAGGAGCCTGAACAGCAGCTAGAGCCATTGCAGGAGCGTGCGGGGATGTCTAACTAGCTCGTTCACCCCCAAGCACCTGGAAGGGGAGGCCCAGGTGCAGGTGAGTGGCAGCCTCATGCCTGGGATGCAGCCAGGCAGATACATGGTGTGCACACACCTGGCACTGACACCGTGGGTTTGGGTGGGTCAAACACAATCCCCGTAACCAGCCACGTGTGGTGCCTGCAGTTGTGAGTTTTAACCATTATTCGAATTACCTGCCCCACTAACCAAACCCCACCTCCCTCAATTCCCCTGGCAGGTTCCACCCGCCATGGTGTTAGCCCCTCTGGGAGCGGTGGCATTGCGGCGCACGGTGACAACCGTGGATTAGCTGCACCCTAGAAGTAGCCGCGGTGCAGGGGTCTCTGGCTTACACACGGTGTTTGAATTGCAAGAGGGCCCACGGGCCAGGGCTTTGCTGGGCTAGACATCGTGCAAACTGTGGACCCGAGACAAAGCCGAGCCTCAGGAGCTCACGTTGAAAGCCATTTCTGGGTCACAGGTGGAGATCTGCACTTAGAGCAGCCTCCCACTCTGCCCCTGCATGCATCAATCAGGACAACGGGGCGCCAGAGCTCTACAGAAGAACAAGTGGATTCCAGGCAGTTTCTCTTTTTAGTTTCTCCCCGGTCCGCCCTGCACCCCCGCCAAAGAGCTTTAACGAAGCTCCGACACAGGAGAGCTTTCTAAACACATTACTAGCGAGGAAGAGCCATGGTGGGACTGAAATAGCTCGAGGAATGTGCGAGCCAAACCGAGTGTGGGCTTGGGCCCCTGCCATCTTCTGCTGCTGCACAATTCTTTGAGCCAAGACCCTGGGCTTTTTCTACCCTTTGATGGAAACCCTGCGGATCAGGTGGTCTCAGAAACCCCAACAGGCCCAGCCCAAAAGTACAGGCCCCCATCCAGACAGGTGGCCAGTACTACTCGGCCTGTAATACCTCTCTCTGCCTGTCTAGCAGAGACCAGGTGTGCTGCAAGGACAGGAGAAAACCCATCCTCCTCCCCCACCTCCTCACCCCCATCCTGGATGTGCTGCTGGAGCTCAGCTCAACAGCCTGTTTGCCCCCTTCTCTGACTCCCACATCTCCAGGTCAATGATTGTGTGGCGGGCAGCGGCAGGCTGGCCCTGGGTGATAGCAGGTCTGGCAGGGCAGTGAATTGGCCATGCATGTAGTGATTCGAATCCTGCCTTCTCACACGGCAAGGAGACAGCCTCAATGGGCAGCAGAAGCTCCCAGAAGGAGACTCTCCTCCTATCTGGCCCTAACAAAACTCCTATGCCCCACCAGAGAACCCCACCCCTTCTGCCCACAGGTTTTTTGTAACCCCAAGCGTGACCAGTCCCCTCTCCCTGTTTACACTGACCTGGGCAGCCTGGCATGCTTTGGGGAGCAGAGGAGCAGGGCAGGCATTCAGCTGTTGGGTCCGTCTCTCCTTCAGGGCTGTAAAACCTGCCAAGAGCAAAGGACCAAAAAAAGAATGAGACCACAGGTGACTGTGAAACAGCGCACAGGGCTTCTGTGGACTGTTAGAAAGTCCAGCTCAAAGTCTGACTACAATGGAAACAGGTGATGTTAGGTTATTCGCTTTCTTTCCGACGCTGCACTAAGCATCTGACATGTCCACTCCCACCCCAGAAGTGGCTGCATTTCAGCCATGGGGCAAAGCCATGTCTAGCTATTTTACACTGTGCTTCAGGAGCATTTCAGGGCAAAGCGCAAGACAGTTTCCCCTTCCCCAAATCTCTTCCACTCCCTGCTGTTGACTCAGTGGATTTGCATTGGCCAGACTCACAAGAGCCCAGAGCAAGAGAGGTGACTAAGTGAGTTTCTCCCCTCCTTCTGGCCTGAAGCGTACAGGCTTGGAGGAATTCAGCCAACTGCCTTCTAGTGACTCACGCAGACACTCGCAGGCAACCGCCTTCCTACTCAGCAGCTTGGATTTCTGCTCTCTACGGTGCACTGAGGTTGCCAGGCAGCCTGAAGCGTTCCCACTCAACAGCACTTTGCCAGCCCTGCTCACTTGTCGTCGATCTACTAATAACACCCTGGAGAAGGCCTTAGCTAGCCACCCGTTGTGCCCAAGCGCCCAGAGCCAATCCGCCAAAACAGCGGGATTTGGGCCCTGTCCAATGGAGCGCCATACGCATGATTAACCCCTGGAAGGCTGGCAAGAATTGGGACCCTCCTTTTACAGGTGCCACCCAGCTCTGTGAAAGGGCCAGGGTCCCGCCCCCAGGAGAGCCCCATCTGCTCCCACAAGGCCAAGCTGGAAAGCAAAGTTACCCTGGCATGCAGCCTCCACACTGGCTGTCTGCTGCAGCTGTCCCAGGGCTGGCGCGGACCCTCTTCCTGGCCTCACAGTGGGTCTGAGGCGAGCAGGGGGCCAGGCTGTGGCTGGCCGAGAAGGTGCCCGGAGAGCAGGCTTGACAGGACATTCCTAGGCCTTGCCCAGAGCCGCACTTCTACAGGAAACCAAACGGAGACGGAGTCAGGAGTGGAGCTGGGGGCCGCCTCACGGCGCGGGGACGCAGCGTGGCAAGCCCTTCTCCGCGGCCACGGGCCTCCTCTCCGAGCTGCAGCGAGTGCGAGGTGAAGCCCAGTCTCCGTAACCCGTTCCACTCACAGCCTCTCTGCTTGGGCTGCCAGCCAGGGGACCAGCCAGCACCGACTGGGACTGAATCCTGCCAGCCCACAGCACAAAGGCTGCCCATGGCTGGCTCCTGGTTTGTGCTGGGCTAGGACTGGGCTGGATCTGGATCAAAGGGTTTGAATGCCCCCCTCCCCCCGCCCCTCCATGCAATCTGCCAAGCCGCTCGCTTCGTGAAGGACAGACGGCCCGTGCCCGCCCACCCCCTGCCCAGGCAGTATGCTCAAGCTGCAATCCAGCAGCCCCGTGCAAAGCAGTAGGCAGAATGGCTTACCCTATCAGGCTCTTCTCCGGGGGGACACCCCACACAAGGGGCACAGCCCCCCTCCACAGTCCGGTACTCCTGTTCCCCACACGCCAGCGCCCAGGCCCGGCTCAGCAGCTGAAAAGAGACAGGACAGTAATGGGAATGCATCGGGAGCTGCTCCTTCCTGCCTCTTCCGTTCCTGCGACCTGGGCTCAGGCTGTGGGGACCAGCCTCACATGGGAACAGCTGAGCCCCAGACCCCTTCCCACCTCCAGGCTCCTAGGAAGGGTCTCAAGGGAAGAGGCTCCCTCTGGGATCAGTCTCCAGGGCAGCTTGATGCCCATCAGGTTCTGACATGGGGCCTGGGTGGCTTCATCAGACTCATTTGCAGGGAGCCTCACTCGCCACAAATAATACCTGAGACACCCAGGTCCCCCCGAGTCTGCCCCTTCCACAGAGCACACCAGCAGGAGCTTTGCCTTCAGGGCGGGCAGGTGAGCACAGCGCATGGGGGGGGGGGAGGGCCTGTCAGACCTGCTCCCATGCTGCAGAAGGGCTGGCGAGCCTAGGTCCATCACCCTGGTCTCTGGGCACCTTGCCAGCTCAGCCCTCAGCCTCTCCTGAGCAGGACTCCCCCGGGACAAGACAGTGCCGGGATTTTAAAGCACTGCCTGTCGCATGGCCACACACAGGCTCAGCAGCCGACCTGCAGAGTAGAAGAGGTGGCCCCCCAGTGCTCCTGTTTTGCAATGCTCCAGGGTTTTCACAGAAAGGGGAGTGGGGGGGAGAGCTGTCCTGCAGCAGGCCTGCCAACAGCAATCACAAACACAGCCAGCACCCCCTTGCCGGAAGCAGAGCTGGGAGACATGAGCCAGCCCAGTACCACCTGCTTCCTTATCCAAGCGGGGGAACAATCCCACTATTGGAGGGGAACTTCCCCGGCTTCTGCACGACCCTGGTGGAATCGGCCAGCGAAAGGCTCTACTCGGTCCCACCCATTTTACCCAAGTGCCTGCCTTTCCTCAACGACTCTCCTCCTTCCCAGCCTCCCGAGCGGCAGGGTTCCCATAATCCCAACAATTCCAGGCCCAGAATTCCGGGGGGTGGGGGATGTCACCTCCAGCCCCGTCCGGGTCACTCAGGCCAGGGACTTGGTGTCCCTACACTGGGCGCTCTCTGCACACCAGCCACTTCCCGGACGACATGAAGTTCAATACAGCTGCAGTTTAATGAAGAGGGGCCCCTCCCTGTGGGCACCACGAACAGCAGCCTTGGGGATGGGAGGAAAGCTCACAGCCTGCTCCTCTCACATGCCAGGCCCTGGCACTGCAGGTCGGACCCCGGCTCTGACAGCAGCCATGTGCCCTGAACTCCAGACAGAAGGGACCCTTCACCCCAGTAGTGGCCCTCACGTCAGGAGCCATGGCCCCCGCTCTGAGTCTGGTGACATCTGCCCGTGCTAGGTCATCTATCTAGAGCCACCATCGCTCTGCTCAGCGGCTCACCACCCTCTGCCGTCACGTTACGTGTGGCACGACCAACCTGTCAACCTGGCTCTGGCCCCACAGCGCCACGCTGGTCTGCACTGCCCCAGCTCTGGCTCCCCCCAACCCGGCTTCATGCCCAGCCGGGGCTGCTTCTCTTGCCCCTCCCCCCCCCCCAATTCTTGTTGCTGCTACTCTCCCCTTAACTATGGCTTAGGCAGCTCCAACTCATGCGGAGGATGGGCCCTTGGGCTTCCTTATTGGCCTCCCAGTCCCGTCAATCAGACTCACCTAGAGTTTTGGCCTCTCCCCATTTCTCTGGCAACTGTCAGTCTCCAGATCCTGATTTTTTTTCCAGCCATTCCCCTTTCGTTTGGTACTGGGAGGAGACCAATTAAAAAAATCCCAACTACCCCCTTATATTTACACCTAATCCCAGCCACACTGCCTCCCACCACAAGCCAAGCACGCGCCCACTAGAACAGGCTAGATGAGAGCTATGGCAGCGCTAGGACCACAGGACATCCAGAGAGACACCAGGTGGGTGAGGTGACCTCTTTTACTCTACCAACTTCTGGTTTCTCTCACCAATGGCGTGTGAGCCACACAGCGCTCTTCCTCTGGCTGCGCGAGCCAGCAGAAGTGGATTCAATAATAGAGAGAACCTCACCCGCCGTGTTTCTCTAGCAACCTGGGAGTGACATGGCTACAGTTCCATTGCTCACAGCCTACGCAACACCCAGGCAGCCAGCGCTGGTTTCACAGGATTCACGCAGGGCTTTGGTCCCCCTCCCCCAACCTCTGGAGGAACTTTGGCAGCCTCCGTCCAGCAGCCCCCAGAGTGGAACATTGAGGGCCCAGCTGGACCGTTCGCTCCAATTCCGATTTGGATCCACGAGCCAAAGCAAGATGCTCATTCGACCCAAGTGTGCTGGTTTAGGGCATTTATAAGCAGCAGGAGTCAATCTCGTGAGTAGGGAGCCACAGCTAAGTCAGGGGGAGGGTGACATGCCGCCCACAAACAAATCCTTTATTTGCCTCAGAAGCCTCCTGCCCCGCTCCCGCTGTGGGTGGGATGTGGTAGCCAACAGCCACAGCCGCATCTGGGGAAGCAGAGACAAGGGCTGCAGCCAGTCAGAGTCCCCGACAGCCCTGCACCTGCCTGCTCCCACTCCCAGCCAGGCTCCCAGATCAACGCGGTGCCAGGCAACCCTCGGAACACCCTCGGAACGAGCACACAAAGCAACAAGAGAGCTTCTGATGACTGACGTGCTCAAGAGCAGGGGCAGCCGCAAGGCGGCCGCTCACATGGGCTGGTGCTCAGACCGGACTGGTCACTTGGGAAACCACGGCTCAGCCCTGCACGGAAATAGATCAGCAGGTGTGAGCCTCACGCCGCAGCTCTCATCTAGCCTGTTCTAGTGGGCGCGTGCTTGGCTTGTATTTCTCCAAGCAGCAGCAGTTGTCACTTTCTCCGTTCTTGTTCTCCAGCCTTGTTCTCTCCCTCTACTGCCCAGCCCCCTGAATGCCCTAATTTCCTAAGCTCAGCCACAGCACTACAGCAGTGGCCTCGTTTGGGATGACAGCCTGTGGCAAGGAGAAATCATTCATGAGTGTTGGTCCCCAGTGTAGGTTAGAGACCCCAAGTGTCACTAAACAGAGGGGCACTATGCAAGTTGTGAAGTTCAGCCACCTCCAACAAGAGGCGTGCTGCACTTTTTAAGCACAACAACTAGTGCAAGGGAACCAGGAAGTGACGCCAGGTGGGCTAGTATCATAGGCCAAGCTTTAGGAAGCACCAAAGAGTTACATGCAGCATCAGCGGCCCGCCTGAAGATGTCCTTCAGGTTCTGGTTGCACCAGCACAGAACTCCCTGTCCAATAGGTAAAGAGCTGGCTGACAGCTGGGTAGAGTCAAGGCACAGAGCCCCAGACACTCAGCTGCTATCAATTCTCAGAGCCGAAGCAATTTATATCGGCTGAGAACTGTCCCAAAAAATTCCCGTGGCTGCCCGGGAGCAAGGCCAGAAGGAGAATTAGCAGCAGCCCTTCAGGTTTTGCCGTTCTGGGACTGTTGGCAGATTCGGTCACAGCAGGTCTCCTCCCAGCTATTCAACATCCCTTCACCCATCCCTGGAAGGCAGGGAGCCCCTGGTGGGTTGCATGGATTTTCAGTTGTTTCATTCCCTCTTTTAAGAGGGCCTAAGAATCACTACAACGTAGGTCCAAGGGAAGCCCAGAGCTTGCTGATTCAGGGAGAGAGTGAGCTGACATTTCTGTGCCTTCTTTTGACGGTGGTACCGTCAGCAGGGGCACAAGGCACTAAAACAAGCCCCGTTCCTTAGCACATCTTTCACTACTGCATTTGCCAATAGCAGGCTTGGTGAGGATAGCTGCAAAGGACAGCAAATGCCCTTCCCCCACATCCCAAACCCAAAGTGGGGACAACGTCCCAGGAAAGACACAGCACAAACAAAATTTTGAATTTTGACCAAACAAAAATTCCTCCATCTGTTTTGGCTCATTTCTTTGGCTTTTCTTCTCCTGTTTTTTCATTCCCTCACTCCATTCCATGCCCCCTTTCTTCCAAAGGGAGGAATTCTCCCAAATTGAAGTGAAATGAATGATTTGGAAGGGAAACTTCTCCTGTGTGCGGGGAGGGGTAAATAGGAGGGAACGGGTCAAAGGATTGCATGCAAGGCTTAGAGGAAAAAAATAAAGACCTTCTCTCAAACGTTTTAGTTTTCTTCCAAAAGTCATTTTTCATTGGGGAAAAAAATGGATGAAAATATTCTGGCGAGCTCCGCTCTCTTTGAAGGCTGACTGTTTTCACCTACGATGTATCCACACGCTGACAGACTAGGAACAAGTTTCTAACTCGATCTCAAAAGGGGAAGATGGGTATGTAGCTTGCTAGCATGGCCAATAGCTGACTCGCTGCCAAGGAAAGAGTCTAGAGCAACCCACCCCCTGCAATAACTCTACTGCAGTCACTCTAGCTAGTGCAACACTGAAAGCTAAAGCGACGGCTGCCTTGCAAGGGCCATGAAAACAGTTTGTGCTCGTCCCAAACTTTCTAAGAACTTTGTGGTTGCAGCTCTTCATGTGACATATCCTCCCACAGGAGATTACCTGGGAAATCTTGGGCAAACTCCAGCCAGCTGTTCCTAAGTGAGGTGATCAAAACAGAAGGCTCTGCGCACTGGTCACTCACTAGTAGCGGCATACCCTTGTCTACACGGGGATTTCAGATGTTTTAGGCTCCTAATAGCTCCTGCTTCAGGCTGTCAGCCACATGCAGGGGTCGGGAAGGGTTTTTTTAATCTCCTTCCTCTGAAGAATCAGGGATGGCCACAGCTGGAGAGGAGACACTTGAAGGGGAGGGCCAGGGCTTAGAAGTGGCACTGAGCATTCTCTTTCCCAGCTTGGCCGGATAGTTCTTGTTCACATGCTCAGGGTCTAACTGAGCACAGTATGTGGGGTTGGACAGACATTTTTCTCCAGGTCTGACTGGCTTTTCGCCTTCCTTTGCAGCAGGTGGGTGTGGGTCACTGGCCAGGAATATCTGGGTATAGCTCACGTAATCATTTCCATGTCACTCCAGCTCTGATGCACCTCACTCCCCCCTGTTCTCTGCCTGTGGCACATCATAGTTTATGCTCCTATGGGCTGACATATCTTGGCCTCATTTTTGTTGCTGGGTTGTGTGGGGGTGCTGGGTGCTATTAGAGGTCCATGAAATACCAGAGTTCAGCCTAACGGATCTGGTGGTGCCTTCTGACCTTAGACTCCACGACAGCAGTGCAAACACTATTTGCACCAGTAAAGCACCATCTGCACCAATATGACTTAACCCAGAATCAATTGTGCACCAGCACGAGTCAGATCTATAACCAGGGGTTTGCACTGCTGTAGACTAGACCTAAGTCAGCCTTGGGAGGAAAAAAAAAATCAAAGTAAGATGCTAAGAGGCTGCTATTATACATGGACTTCACCACAAAAATCTTAAACAGCTGTAGCATAAGGAAACTGAACCCCCCCGTGTGGTGCAAGGAGCCAATGCTCCCTCCCGCAGTACACCCGGCACAGCAGCTAGCGTACTTCTGGAATCGCCGGAAGTGGCACTAAGCTGCGGGACTTCTGTCCATCCCCGGGAAGCCGACACTATCTCCATTTTCACTTGAGGTAAGTAGTGGGGCTTCTTGGGGATGGGAGGGTAATGGGGGCGGGGCAGACAGGACGCCTCGCGAGCGACTGGTTGAGGCCTCGCGATCGACCAGTAGATTGCGATCGACCTGTTGGTGACCCCGGCTTTACAGCAATAAGACTGAGGAATGCATGTATTGCATCATACACACACTAGTAGGCAGACGACACACATTAAAATGGAGGCCAGGTTACAGAGACAGTGTGGTCCCATGGATAAAGCACAGGATTGGGATTTAAGAGCTCTAGGTTTTATTTATGACTCTGCTACTGGATGACTGTGAGGAAATCACTTTGCTGCTTTGTGCCTCAGCTTCCCCATCTGTATAATGGGTGGTGAGGATATAGATGTCCTTTGTGAAGTGCCTTAAGATCTACTGATGGAAAGTATTACATACGAGTTAATTATATACATTGCTGTATTAATATCTATTTAAGTTTATACAGTAATACTGAAGTGCCCAAGAGCTATGACGGGCACTTCAATTAATAAAATTCAGATTGTGTAAAATACATAATTGACTACTCATGAGGGACTGCCCCACTTGCCTTTAAAATGATCTGTTAAGCCTTTCAACAGTGTCAGTCAAACGTTCCCTCACCTAAACTGTGCTTGTATTCTGAAAAAGTTCTCTGAAGAGATAAAGGTAATGCAAAAAAGGAGGAAAAAAATTGGCCTTGATGTTGTTTTTTTGTTTCTTTAGAACCTTTGAAGGTGGCTTGAAAGGATTTCCATTCAGTTTCCTTGCCTGTGTTCCTTGGCTTCAACAAAAGCAAACAGGAAATTCAGATCTTCTCTACCCTAGAAAATTCAATTCTAACATCTCATGAGAATGAAAGCTGAACAACTGAATGGGGATGGGAGTTTGTGTCATGATGGTAAACATGCTGTTGGTTATACTGAATTCCAAATTACGAATAGAACCTTTGGAGAAAAGGAGTATAATTGTTAACAATAAGCCTTAAAGGATGAGCGCTGTGTGTGTTCATAGAGACATTCCAAAAACCTCCAGAAAAATCCTCCAGCCAAATTAGATAAGGTGTTTCTGGTTAAAAATACTTTAACTAAGAGAAAAAAAAATCTTGAACAATCCAACAGACCATCAGGCCTTTTTTTATCCCTCAAAAGAAGCCAAAAAGAGAGTAAGACAATTTAAAAAAAAAGTAGGTCCCCTTTAAATATGGGCTTTGGAAGAACAAAGCTAGGGAAAAAGTCTCAGGGGGTAGCCATGTTAGTCTGTAACTTTGTTAGTTCTCTACCTTAGAGACTAACATATATATATATATAAATATAAATAAATAACTAGGGGGCTGTGCCCCCGATCGCTACATTTACCAACCCCCGCTCTTGTGAGGGATAGACATCCCCAGCTCTCCCCACAGCTACCAGGGAGGGCTGGGCTGTGTCCATGACAGCCCAGGCCCCTTCTCCCTCCACTCCAGACACAGCCTCCTCCTGCAGCATTACTGAGGAAGGGAAAAGCATGCTGCAGCAGTGACACAGGGAGCCACATCTATTTTCAAGTAGGCTCTGCTGTCTGCAACACTGCCCAGAAATCCACAAAACTGCCCCCACCAGCAGGGCAGCTTTGGGGAACCTGTTCTCCTACCAAATCAGTCAGGCCTGGCTACTTACCGGCCAAGCTCAGCTTTGGCCTAATGCTTTGCATTTACCCAGCACCCCCCCTTCCCAGAGAAGGGCAATCAAGGAGAGTCAGGAATCCCCTCAGCCCTTGGGGCAGCATGTGGGACGTGCAGAGGCCAGACATAACCAGGGTAATGGCCGTCCCCACAGGGTGGATCAAAGAGCCTAGTTGGAGAGGCAGGCCACAGGGACAGCTTTTAAAGGGATCCGCCCGAGCCGTCCCATCGATTTATAGATATTGCTGCAATCCAGATGCCCAGCTTGGCCTCTGCGTGGTTAATGGATGGAGAGATGAGCCTAGGAAAAGAGCTGCAGGGCCAGGACAGACCAGGGACCACAGCGTTCTGATGCCCAGGATGGCAGCTCCCAGCTTCACCAGACCTTCCTTGCCATGCATTAAAGCAGCAAGGCAGGTAGAGGAGGGGGTGGGGAGAAGGGGAATTAATCCTTTGATTTCGGAGGTAAAATGCAAGTTATTTCCCTCTCCACCAAAGACCCGCTTTCCCCACAACGCAGCCGCCCATCCACAGTGTGACTCCCGCAGCCCCCGACAGGCTGCTATAGCTCAGTGGCATGGCCAGCATGGAATATTTGGGTGGGCGGGCAATTATGGGGGACTGGGAGGGATAGGGGCCTGCTTCCCCTGAACCCCCTGCAGCCGGCTTTGCAGAGATGACAGATGGCCCCTTTGGCCAGGGCGCACATCCGGCTCCAGCTCGCTTGCTTACCTGCCCTCCCCCCAGTGTCAGATGAGCCACTGGGCCAACCCGGAGTCCTGGAAAAATGGTTGCTCTTGTACGGCCTGCCTGGCGCTCCTGCTAGGGAGTGGGGTCAGGGCACGGGGGCGGGGGGGAGGGGAGGAAGGGTGCTCCGCTCAGCCCAGTGCTCCTGCCGAGGTTGGGTGGGTGGAGCAGAGCAAGTGCTGGGGCCATACCAGAGCGGAGGCTGGGAGTGCCCACCGCCCCCTCTGCCCACCCATGGCTGTACCCCTGCAACAGCCAGACAAAGGCGGTGCCCCCTTGCACCAGTGACCACTGTATGCTCCTCGGCATTGCCTCCTCACCCTGGGGCATCGAGCGCCAGCCGTGTCCGGCGCAGAGGTTGAGGAGGTGGTGGCAGGAGACTCTCCCTGTAACCACACTGCAGGGGGCTGCCGCTCTCAGCCCTCTCCTATCTACTTCCTCCTGGCCTGCAGCCATGGGCAGCAAGTTCCATAGGCCTGTGGTGTCCGGGCACCAGGAATATTCCTGGCCCAGGGCCTGGCTTCACTAAAGTTCAGAGCCGGGTCTCTCCCCAGCCCCACCTGCCACTTGTGGGTGATGTAAAATGGCCCCCTGCTGCCGCCAGCACTGGCAATCCATGGGGCTGCAGTGGCTTCCAACCACCTGCTCTGCTCAACAGCCAGCAGGTCCCTGTGGGGATGGGGTGCGGCGTGTGTGCCTACACGCTGCCCCTGTGCCAATGGGAAGCCGTGGGTATCGTATTTGCAGATACCTGGGAGCTGCTGCCAGAGGAGAGAGCCCCAGATAAGCACTGCACCCCACCCCCTTCACCCCTCCTTTCCCAGACCTTGCATCCCTTTCCCACCCCTTCCTGCCCCCAAACTCTATCCCAGAGCCTGCAGCTCTCACCCCCTTCTATATTCCCACCCACTGTCCCAGCCCAAAACCTGCACCCCAGACCCTCTCCTGCACCCAAACTTCCTCCCAGTGGGCAACTTCTCATCTTCTCTTGCACCCAAACTCCCTTCCAGAGCCTGCATCCCCTCTTGCACCCCAATCCCCTGCCCCAGCCCAGAACCTGCACCCAAACTCTACCACAGAGCCTTAGGCAGCTGGGCGGGGGAGATGGGGCGCAGAGGAGAAGGAATTTTAGGAGCAGGAGGAGTGTGGGCTCTGGGCATTCTGGGCACCACCAACATTTCTACATACCTGCCACCCCAGCCTGCAGCATGCTTAAAACCTCTCTCCTGCCCCCGGCCACTACCACAGCTACTCAGACCACACTGCGAGAAGATCCAGGATCGCAACTCTCCCTCAGCACCACCGGCCCCGGGGAACACGCCTCCTTCCCAGTCAATTTCCCAGCCTGCTGGGTTTCACCCAAAGAAGCAAGAGGCAGAATCTTATTCTGGGTGGTCTCCAGGGGCAGCCAGAAGAGACTGTTTTAGCCCCATTTCTCCTGCACTGCCCCTCCCCCACCACTTTTCTCCGGTCAGAGGTAAAAGTCTGTCCTCAGATGCTCTTGTGAGACCTTTTCTCACTATTTCCAACCCATCACCTTGATCAGTATTTAGCCAGAGAGGGTTGAGGGTGGGGACAGCATGGGGGAAACTAAACCCCCATTACAGAAACACAGCCAGCAAGAGCCTACCCTTTACCTCTTAACAGAGGGGCTGTGAAGGAGCTTTTCTGCCACGCCAGGGCAGGGAGGTCTCCACGCAGGAGGGGCCTACATGCCAAATGCTCTTGCACCAGCCTTATCTGAGAGCAGCCACATGCCACGCCAGTCTCATGCAAAAAAACCTTCAAAACCAGACTGCAAACGTGAAACCACTGAGCTGGAATGCCTATGCAAATTTGACACTGCCAGAGGCGGTCTGCAGAGAGACATGGTCTGCATGTCTCTCATTACAATAAGTCATTTCCCCTTCAGGTACTCTCACCTTCCTGTCGCTGTTGGAGGTGAGCCATGCCCATCCCGATTTAACTAGCAGGGATGTTACACTCCCCTCTCTGTAGCCCTGAGGAAATAAAGTGCAGCTCACAAAAGTTTATGCCCCAATAAATGTAGTAGTCGTAAGAAGTCACTGGACTCCTTGTTTTTTTATGATTCACAGTAATGCTCACTCATAATTACGCTGCCACGCGAGTATCAATAGCAGAACCGGGGTGTCTCATGCCTCCAAGAAAGCTCCTTGGGCAGGCAATGGGCAGCAAGTGGGTGTGACCCTTTTGCTTGGTGGGACAAGTTGCGGGTCCTGGGGACCTGGCACTGTGCAGGCAGAATTGGGAAGACTGCTGAAAATAAAATGAAGAGAAATGCTCTAGGGTAGGATCAGAGCAGACAAGCAAGAAGAGCTCTCTGCCCTGAGGCGATAGAGTCACAAACCCAGAGACTGTTGTCAGATGGTGTGGGAGGCCCTGGGTGCCTGTGGAGAGCCCAGCTGACTTGAGCAGCGCCTGTGTGGGTTCAGGGGCTGGTCCTTGTGGCTCCAGGCTGGGAAAGCAGCCCGCGGAGCATGTGACAGTCGGCGGGGCCCTGCGGCATGCATCAGTGTGGGTTTATAGTCATTCTTGCTCGGTTGCCTGGATTTTTAGTCCCCTCCTTCAGCTTGGCCCAGGCTCTCTCCTCCACTCCCTTCCCCTCATCCATTTACACCAGCTTCTCCTTTGCCTCTTCACCCAACCTCACCCTGTCAACTCAAGAGCTTCCCTCCCGTGCAGTCTGGCCCTGCCCTGGCCCTTGCTCCCAGCTGCACCACTCCCAGAGGCTGGGAGATACATGAGCATGCGCAGCCGGGACTTCATACCACTGCCTCGTGCCTGCACTTGATGGGGTGCAGCAGCCCACGCTGCGCTGGACTGAACCAGCAGAGGATTATATCCTACTCACTGTGAGGAAGGCGATGAACGACCAACAGACCAGGTTCCTCTTCATCTTTGAGAGTCAACGATTTGCAATGAGCCACGGAACAAACCTGCTGGGACAAGGAACAGGAGGGTCACCAGAGAGTCAGCCTTCCTCAACAGCTAATTCAGGATCCAGCAGGATGGAAACATCTCTCCGGACAAGCCTGGACTTACCTTCAGCCCACCCAAGCCTGCTGTTCTGTTTATCCCTGCAAATTACAGGGTAAGGATGTGAAATACGGGTTAATTTAATAGTCGAGTAACCTCATGAATTCGTATTGGTCAGTCGATTATTCTATAGTCTCTGGAGGATGGGGCCGACAGCTAATGCGCTCTGGCTTCACTCCCGAGAAGACCCCTGCCAGGTGGGAGCTGGTCCATGAGGGAAGCCAGTTTAAAAACCACCTCCCTTTGTGGAGTGGATGCCTGTCATCCTGTGCTGCTGCCTCTGATCAAGAGGCAGCAGTGCAGGGTGGCAGCAGCCCCTGTCTAGGGGCGGTCTGAGCTTCCGGACCCGGTGCAAGCCAGAACTAAGCAGGGCTGCCTGCCCACCCTAATATACTTTAAATGCAGAGCCGCAGGGGGGTAGGTCCCAGACCCATTGCGAGCCAGGACTAAGCTGGGCTGCTGGCCAGCCTGCTAAAAAATTTACTGGCAAGTGTGGGGCTGGGAGGCCTATAGCGTGTAGTCTATAGCATTAACCTATAAGCTTTTGCTTGTAGGTTAATCGACTGCACTTTTACATCCCTATTACAGGGAGCTGATAAGCAATCCTAGAAAGCTGGGAATCAGTTAAAGGAAATTCACCCTCCACCACCATACAGTCTTCTTCTGACTGTGCATGTCCCCTTGCCTCTGAGTCTGTGCCACACAGCAGAGCCTGACAGTGATATATAGCAGATGCAGCCTAAGTGGGAAAGGCACCAGTAGGCAGAACGACCCACCTCAATGGATCTGTGCCCACTTCCATCAGCAGCACCAGATTTACAAAAAAGGGTCCTATGTTTAAAACGTGCCTGGGTCACTACAGTCCCCCATTCCAATCAGCTCTTGTGTAACAGAAAACTTCCCCCTTCAAAGTTTCCCTGACAGGGAAAGAGAGAGACATGACAAGGGAAAAAGCTGTTTTGCTTGACATGCCTGGTTTTCCTAGGCAGTCTAGAAATCTCCCCTACAGAGTCTCCCTGCAGCTTTAGAAAGCCACATACTAACAGTTGCTTCTAGTCTCCAAAGCCAGCAGCAAGGACTTCCACTCTGATTGACACGTAGGGAGCTTGATGCACTTAAAGCGAGCCTGGTCTGAGAATGGCTTTAAAGAATGATGCATTGGACGTTAATTGTGTCTACGGTGCCTGCAATTAAATGCCTAGAGACCTGCACTCATTTAATATGATAGATTCAGTTGCTGGGGAATCCATCCATCACACTTTACATTACAAGGCATTATTTCATTGTTCGCCGAGCATCCTGGGACTGCCGGCTTCTGTATGGAGCTCTTTGGAGTGCCACAGGGATTTTAGGCTTAGAGCCAGGACCAAAAGGGTTGCAAGCTGGGGACAAAATCCAGATCACATTATTGGACAGTGCAGGGGACAGCACAGGCTACGACTATAGGGTGAACTTCTGGCCACATTCAAATAAATGGGAGTTTTGCCATTGACTTCAATCGGGCCAAGATTTCACCCCGAGATGTTCATGTATCTCGATGAGGTTTGCTTCCGAACACTGCGCACAGCTGACACTTTGCGACTGGAAGGGTGAGACCTCTCTGGTAGCCAATGCATTGTAAAGACACCCAAGTCAAGCCATTTCCTTTATTTCCCCTATAAACCGCACCCCAGAAAAGTGATTGTAATGTATATCAGTCCCATCTCAAGGCCCTAACTGCACTTTCTTGGTCCGTTAGAGGCGCGTGGCTTTAGAGCATTCGCTCAGCATGTGCTATTGTTCCCAGAAACTGCCCATCAGGCTTTCACTCCTCAATCCCTTTCTGAATTTGCAGGCAGGCTGGTTTTTGAGTCTCTAGCCTCTGCCACGGGGAAGACACAAGCTCTGTAAATAGAAGCCGTTAAAAAAGGGCTCGTGCATCTCTGGCTAGGGAGCGGGGCCTGGAACTGCCTCGTGGGCTGGCTCAAAGCCCTAGGAGGGCTGCATCTGGCCCATCGAGAGACTTTTGCCCACCCCTGGGCTAGAGGAAAGGCAGGAATATGACAAAGTCCTTGTGGAAGAGACTTGCTCACTGCCTACTACACCGGTTACAGGGATCTGACCATCTTCAAGACTCAGGATATAAAGAGAATCCTCAGTTGCATTGCAGTGCCTAGCTGTGGCATGTGCAATCAGGAGAACTGCAAACACAGGCCAAATCCATCCTGGGTGTCTCTCTGGCTCCAATAGGATTACACCCCCAAGGAGGGATTTGATCTAGTTTCACAGAAACATAGGACTGAAAGGCACCTTGAGAGGTCACCTAGTCCAGTCCTCTGCACTCATGGCAGGACCAAACATTGTCTAGACCGTCCTTGACAGGTGTTTGTCTAACCTGCTTTTAGAAATCTCCAATGATGGAGATTCCACATCCTCCATAGGCAATTTATTCCAGGGCTTATGGGAAATTTTTCCTAATGTCCAACCTAAACCTCCTTTGCTTCAATTTAAATCCATTGCTTCTTGTGCTAACCTCACTGGCCAAGGAGAATAATTTTTCTCCCTCTTCCTTGTAACACTCTGTTAGGTACTTGAAAACTGTTTAATCTGGAAGGGAAGACTGAGAGGGCCATAACAAACCTATTTTTTCCCCAACCTTCCCTCATATATCATGTTTTTTAGAACTTTAATCATTTTTGTTGCTTTTCTATGAATAGTCTCCAGTTTGTCCACATCTTTCCTGAAATGTGGTGCTCAGAACTGGACACAAAACTGCAGTTGAGGCCTAAACAGCGCAGAGCACAGCGGAAGAATTACTTCTTGTGTCTTGCTTACAATTACTTCTTGTGCTCCTGCTAATACATCCTAAAATTATATATATATATTTTTTTTGAGGTTCAGATAATTGAAGATCTCCTGGTCTCTCACCACACTTCCTATCTTTCCTTTGCAGTGAGCTAGTTTGCTCTCATGCCCTTAATAAAGTCTCTTTAAAAAAACCTGCCAGCTAGCTTGAACTGTTTTCCCCTTACACTTGCTTCCCATAGGATCTTACCTACCACCTTGCTGAGTTTGCTCGTCTGCCTTCTTGACAGCCATTATCTTTATTGTGCTGTTTTCCTTCCTACCTTTCCCTAGAATCATGAGGTCTAGGTAGGTGTCAGACCTAGATTTAAAGTGTCCTGTTTTTGCAGCTTTACATGAAGCCTGGAGCATTTCTTGAAACATTTTTTCCTGAGATTGAAAAGCATGAGGTCCTGGCAAATCTCATGACACAGAAAGCTGACTCTCTGCCTCCTAAACAGTAGTGCACTCAAGTGCGGGGATGTCCTGTCCATAGGACAGTTATGGGGAGCCACTTAGGTCTTGTGCTTTGGGGAAATCCCACAGTAGCTGCCTCAGCCATGGTATGGACTAGGGATGTTAAATATCGGTTAATTGAATAGTCGAGTTACCTCATGAATTCTTATTGGTTAGTCGACTATTCTATAGTCCCTGGGGGCAAGGCCAAGAGCCAGTGCGCTCCTCCCTCACTTCCAAGGAGCCTTCTGCCATTCTGCGCTGCTGCCTCTGTATCAGAGGCAGCAGTTCGGGGTGCCAGGTGTGAGCTGGTCCATGAGGGGAGCCACTCTAAAAACTAACTCCCCTTGCCAACTGGCTGCCTGTTGCCCTGTGCTGCTTCCGCCTGGACCTATCGCAAGCCAGGACTGAGCTGGGCTGCTGGCCAGCCTGCTAAAAAAATTACTGGCAAGGATTGGGAGGGGGGAAAATGCATGTACTCTTATAGGTTAATCAACTACACTATTACATCCCTAGTACGGACAGGCCCCAGGGTGGCTGGGATTGCTCCTCCCCCTTGGCCATGCATTACAGTGATAGAAGCCGGAGCAACCCAGCAGCCTGCTTAGCTCCACCCCACTGCACCACCCTCTCCTAGTCCACTGTGCTCCACTTCCTGCTGCCATGGAGAAGTAGGGCACAGTGGGCTGGGAGAGTGCAGGCTGCCTGGTCGCCATGGTGACCAGGTCCCTTCCTCTGCAAGTATCGGCCAGAGGTGCAGATCAGGTGAGGTTTGGCTGGGAAAGAGACACGGGGCGGGGGCGGGGCAAGAGGTCTAACTGAGGTGGAAGCCAATCAGGCTTTGTCTACACTTCTAACATCAGAGCGCAGCTGCGGCAGTGCTCCCTAGTGAAAGTGTGGCCACAGCACGGGCGCTGTGCAGCCCACCTCCCCGACGAGGGAAGTACAATAAAACTCCATTGGTCCGGCATCCAATGCTCTGGCACTCCTGATGGTCCGGCACCATCGGGAACCCGGAAGTGCTCTGGCTGCTGGACAATTGGAGCTGCTCTGCGCCCGGCTTCCCCGATTCAGTCGCTGCTGAAACTGACCAGCAGCTGAATCGGGGACGCCTGGGACAGAGCAGCCGGGGTGCTGCTGGGTTGGTCCTGCAGCGCCGAGGAGCGGTGCTACAGGACCAACCCGGCAGCACCCCAGCTGCTCTGCCGCAGGCGTCCCCGATTCAGCCGCTGCTGAAACTGACCAGCAGCAGCTGAATTGGGACACCTGGGGCACAGCTGGACTATCAGAAGGGGGGGCTATGAGGGTCTGGGGTGGCATCCCTCCCCACCCCACCCCGACCCCTCATAGCCCCCCTTCTGATAGTCCAGCATATTTGATAATCTGGCACCCCCTGGGTCCTAAAGGTGCCAGATTATCAGAAGTTTACTGTAGCTAACAGCACGGGGAGCCCGTTCACACTGGCGCTTTACTTGCTGCGCTCAGGGTGGGAGCATGTATGTAATGTGTTCATGCCCCCGAACCAGAAAGCTGCAGTGCAATCAAGTGGCCGTGCAGACTTGGAGAAGAGGGCAAGAGCCCTGAGCTTTGGATGCCTCCTCCTTCCTGCTGAACTTTGCTGGAAGTTCCTGGTGCCTGTGCTAACGAGATCTGCCTTATGCTGTGTCACTGTCAGCTAACAAACCCTTATGTTTTAAGCTGGCTGAGTCTCCCGCTGACTGCAGAGGTGGTGCATGGCCCTCTGGGTGAACAGGGGGTGCCGTATGCGGCAAGGTCAGATTCCGGAAGCACCAAAGTTGAGCAGACTTCTCCATATGGGTGGCGAGTAATGTAGGCAAGGGAAGGCATTGCTTCCCCAAAATTGCCTACGCAGCCCAGCCGCCCAGGAGAAGCTGGGCCACGCTGTGTGGCAGTCCGGCTCCTGGGAGAGGCTGGGGCCATACCAGGTGGCAGCCCTGGGCCTCAGCTGGGATTGGGTGGGGCTTGGTTAGGGGATAGAGGGAAAGCTTGTGAAGGGGCAAGGTCTTGGGGAAGGAGTGTGGCTTTGGGTGGAACAGGCAGGACTTCAGCTGCTTCCCCAACTGGGCCTTCACCCGCCATGCAGGTGTAACCCACTCACCTAGTGTAGTTCACTGTCCCATGTAGTAGCACTTAAACCACTTACAGCGAGAGACAAGAGCACGGGCGCTCTACAGCCTAAGTTGAAAGCTAGCCAGCTTTATAACTCAAGTTGTAGAGGTTCCTACACTAAGCTCCAAAGGTCCCAGCTTCAAACCTGCCCAGGGGCAGTTTACACAGGCTTCTCACCCTGGTGAAAACATGGCCTGAGAGCAGTTGCAGAGTCCCAGGCTCTGGAACACCTAGGCACACAGATGTGTTACTAAAAGTCAGGCAGCACAGCCACTACTTGTCAGCCCTTGTGCCGACAAAATTCTTCCACCCCCAATGCACAGCATTCATGTTGTCGGCAACAAGCTGTTCATAGAAGTTTTGCCACGGCAAATGTCACTCTCTTTCAGGTGGGGGGGAGGAGAGGGTAAGAAGGGTTAAGCACCTCTGAACAGCAAAGGTTGTGTTGTTCAATTGCCAATGTAGACATATCTGTAAAGCAGAGGGGTGTGAAATGACCCAAAAGAAAGAGAAAAGGGTTTTTGACTGGAAGAAAACCCACAAATAAGTTTCCATCAGATTCACCTCAATCTACTGCTGAGTAAAGTTTAGTGAGAGCACCTCAAAATGCTCCATGCATCTGAACTCCACAGTTAAGCACAAAAGAGCTGTTTTTATTGATGGAAATGTAAATCTAGAAAATAGCATTTCTCCTTGCAGGTCCTTGGCTCTTGGTTCTAGACCCAGAACTGTACACAGTCAGGTCCTATTCATGGGGGGGTGAGGGAATAAAATTTTTCCTAACTGGCCACAGAACTCTTTGGTTATTTAACTAAAAATCGAAGCCAGGAGTTGGACATGTCAGTTTAAGAACGATCTACGAAAAAAAGAGGTTTTTCCATTAAAACTGAAAAACAAATATGAAAGTGAATTTTCACTGTAAGCAGGAAAAATAGTTTCCTCCCATGATGAAAAACTGAAGAAAAAAATCATTCCAAAAAGAAAATGTTTGTAATAAGTTTTTATTTTGGCTACAAGGTTATTTCTCCATCAACAAGAAATTGTTTTATTAAAAAAATTTTTTTTTAAAAAAATGGCCACCTCAAAAAAATCCTTCCTCTATATTGCTACAGCACCATCCCCCACAGAATCTTTAAGAGGAGGACGGATACCCCACGAGATTGTGGAATTTGGCTTCTGAATAGCTTGGTTTACACTCCAATGGCAGACAAGGAACGCAAGAGCCAAACAGTCATTTAAAGCTGAATAATCAATGATCCAAAGGTTCACACCCATGTAACATCCGCTAAAGTGCACGCATTTGGCTGAAGGCAGAATTTGGCTTTAAGTGGGTTATCCGGGTTCATAGCAGGAGTCATACATGTGTGTATAAGAAGCACCTGGGGAGCACCGGCAAAGGAATGAGTCCATTCCTGCAAAGAACTATTACCAGCCATTGCCAACGGCAAGGTACCCAACCCACCTGTGCCATTCAGCACCTGCCCCCACTAGAAAAAAAAAAGAAAAGGTTTAAAGCAGTTTTACTTGGAGAGGAAACTAAAGTTCACATCTCTTTGGACTCCAGCTCAAAAGGCTCCCAGCTTGCAAGCAGATCCATCGACTCCCGGGGGCCTGAAAGGATCGTTGTGATCATCTGGCTGACTTCCTCTCTAACACAGGCCACTGAACTCATCTCTAACTCCCCCCACAAAGCGCCCCCCCCCCCCTCCTGCTAGCAGCACAGACTCAACTTGGGAGCTATGAGCTGGGTTCTGCTGAAGCTATGTGAGTGGCTGGGGGTGAGATCGCACACATGCTTCCAGAGCCTGGAGGAAATGCCTAAGTCGTTTCCCATACATCTTCTACAAACCCATGCTGGGAAAGCAATCGCACTGCCTCTCTGCTCAGCGTCAGGGCAGCAGTCGCACTTTCCCAGACGGTTAGAGTCACTTGGACTCTGACTTCTTGCTTAAAAGCTCAGCATCTGCTACTGGCTCCAGAAACTCTGCCTGGCAGGTTCATTGTAGCATGTTAGGGCTGAAAGAGTCATCTAGGCCAACCAGTGGGCCCCCAACGGCTTCCACAGGTTCCTGGGCAAAGTGTGCGGGGGACCCAGCTCCACAGGGCCTCAGGTAGAAGGGGTAGGGTTAGGGACAACCAGCCCTCAGGAAGCTTGCTTTATGTACACCAGAACCCAGCAGTACAGCTGTGCCACTGTAAGAGTGGGAGGCGAAAGCCATTGCCTCTACAGAAGTAGAACAGTCCTATTGCATTCAGACTATTCCCTTCACGCCCTGTGGAGCGGTGGTGCCAACTCTCATGATTTTATGGTGCGTCTCACAATATTTGGTGCTGATCTGTAAGTCCCAGATCCTGGAGTTGGGTATTTAAATTTCAATCTCTTTATTATTAACCTCCCCCCCCCCCACACACACACACCTGAAAATGTGACCCAAGTGTACCCTAATGTGGCCACGATGCAAAGAAAGTTTTGGGGGGGTTTTAACCCATAATTGGAAGCCCTAATTGGAACCACCTGTCTCCACTGAGGATGTATGGGTGAGAACAGCCTCCAGCGGCCCCATTCTGTTGGCTTGGCAAGACTAATGAATGGCAGAAACTCATTTTTATCCCTGAGCTCAGCAAATCTGACACTGAAGCAGGAAGCCGATCTGCTGACTAAACAGGAGCCACTGGTCCATGGCCTTTTATTAGAGGATCCTAGTTCCCCAGATGCTAATTCTGTACTACTCAGCAGCTGCAACAGGCTGGGGGGAGATGTATGTGCATGGCACTGCCTCAGTCATTTCCCTATGGGGCCGTGGAATGTGATGTATAGCACTGAAGGGAATGCAATCCCAGGCACAGCACTTTCAGTCTGTCCCCTAGGAAAGTCTGAACTGTCCATAGGCTGCAGCTGAGCACAGGTCTTACTGCTAATGAGCCCAGACCAGCCTGTTCCCAGCCAGCTGGATTTATTACCAAAAGTGACTTGTGTGTAGCATTAACACCCTTCACACCTGCAGCACCTTTCACCCTCCCTCCCCCCCAAGGATTAAAGCACCACAAACACTCCTGAAAGAAATGCATCAGCCCTTGGAGAAACTGAGGCACACCCATCTTAACTTTATTGTCCCAAAGGGCAGAGAGCTAGTGGCCTGGCCTGAACACACATGGCTTCATCTTCACTGCCCCCAAACAGTTTGCATAACTCACTAGAGCAGGTGAGTTTTCTCTCAGTCTTACCCAGGCTGCAGACACGGCAGGGGAAGGGAGGGGAGAGCAGTTGCCCCAATGTATGGCAAATCAAAGGTGCCGGGGCTTGCTGCCACCTAGAGTAATGCACTTGCGCTGCACACTTCAGATGGCTCTGAGGACTGGGGTGGGGAGGGGAAAAACGGGGACACCATGTTCTAGGAGGCATGGAAGACTGGCTGCCCTGCCCCTTCTGCCCAAGGGCCCACCCATTTTGGGGCAGAGTTCCCCCCCACCCCACCCAGGGGCCTGCGCAGGCTGTCAGTATCCCCAGGCCTTACCCATGGTCTACACTTAAGTGAGGCTGACAGCCTCAGTATGGGGGCAGGGACTCACACCCTGAGCACGACACCCCCAGTGTAGACAAAGCTACTATTGACACATTGATCAGCTGTTTGAGATCAGCTGTATGGCAGGCTGATCCTTTAAAATGCCACCTCTGCACCTTTCAAAGGGGGCAGCACCACTGTGTAGCACTGCCACTCTGAAGTACCCCCTTCCCCCGCTTTGCTGCCTCTCTCCGATAAGAAAATGTTTATCGGATAGTCGACTAGTCTTTTACATCCTTACTGCAGATGTAACCCTAGTGGTGACAAAGCGCCGGTAGTCCTTAACGGTGATGGAGGTAGGTGAGGCAACCACAGCAGAAGGGGATGCCGCTGTCCTCACCTCATTGCATGGTGGTAAAAGCTCTTGCCACTTAGCTCACTGTGAAATCCTAGTGCAGACAATTAGAATGTGCTCTTATAAGATAGAGACTTTGTGATAGGGAAGGTAGAGCCCAAGGAAAGGCAGTTTTCCCTTTAACTCCTGTTAGCAAGCAGGATTTTAAACATTGTTTAAATGCCCATTGGAGACAGGGTTAGTTAGCACCTTGAGTGGAACACAACCTTTGAAAGTGCCAAGCAGGGTTTAAGAGTCATTTGGTGACTTCAGCAATCTAGGGCAGGGCAGGATTCCTGGGTTCTATTCCTGGCTCAAACCCCCAGGCAATGCAGCCTCCAGGGTCAGATTGCTGCTTGTTTAGGGAAGTTGTGTGTTCTCACCTTTCACAGGCACAGCAGTTTCCACTCAGCCTGTCCTGCTGCCCCTTTGAACGCTGTCCCAGAGAGACGCGCGCCAATAGAAGCAACACCCTGTGGCTAGGACAGCCCTGGCTCACTCTGTGGTGCCCTCTGTGCTGTCCTACAGACAGCCACTTTCAAGGCTGGCTGCGTGCAAGCCAGCAGGCTCCCTTGCCCCCCATCTACTGGAGAGCCAATCCTTGCATTTTATAGGAGGATAGCAGTAAAAACACTCAAACACCCACTTCCACTCTCCCCCTAGCAATGTTGGTTCAGGTCTTGCTCCTGCTGGGGGGGTCACACACCAGAGAGTCTAGCCTCACTGAAGGGGGAAAAAAAAGCGCTCTAAACTCCCCCCACTCACCCCATATCTATTTTTGGCCCTGTGGCTCCCTCAAGGAAGCCTTGGCTAAAGTTAGCTGCTCATGAGGTCATGGAGTGTCTATAATTAGGCCTCCATATGGCAAGAACCTCTTTCAACAGAACCTCTCTCAGGAAAGAAGTGGCAGGTATGGGCAGTCCCAGCTCAAAAGGAAAGATTAGTTGCAACCTCAGCCCAGCTCCTTCTGCAGAAGGGCAGAAAAGCATGGGACTTTTGGAGAGGATTTAAGGAAGACAAGGAAATTCTCACTGCAGATGGAGTCAAGACTCCTGGGTTCTACCACTGACCCTGATGTGCAGTCTTGGATCGGCCAGCTCAGGGCCTTGTGCCTCAGTTTCCGCACCTGTAAAATGGGGATAGTGATGCTTCCCTGACTCATCATAGCCATGTTGTGAGGAGTAGTGCTTGCAGGGTACTGGGCAATGCTCTGATGAAAGCTGCTAGGAACCAGCAGGCAATCATTTGCACCAGTTTAATTCCAGCAGTGCAAAACCCTATGAGAGCATAGATCGCTAGAGCCCTGCAAATCCAGGGATATCTGCGGATGTGAACACAAATATCAATGGCTCAATTTTGTATCCGTGCAGGGCTCTCCAGCTTGCCCAAGACTCTTCCTAGCAGACAAACTGAACTCAATAAACCCAGATTTAGACCAAATTTAGAGCATGCACAGTCTTCTGCACCCGTTCACTCGTGCAGTAAAGCCTATGCAACTCTCTCACATAGCAAAGCCCTGAAGCGAGCAGCTGTCAACATTAAGGCTTCCATGAAAAGGTTCAGCACATTTAGTTACTAGATCTATAGCAGTGGGTTTAAATCTTTCATTTTCAGACCCCTAAACATCTTCAAACGGAGGAGTAGGCTCCTTTGGAAATCTTAGACATGGTCTGTGGACCGGCAGGGTCCGAGGGCCACAGACTGAAAGTCACAGATCTGCAGAAACCACTTCCCTTTTAAGGATAAATCTGTCCAAAGTTCTTAATTAATCCAGTACTTGTTTGGAAACTTTATCCATTCCCCTCATCTTCTTTGGAGCAATCAAGTTTCCTTTGTGAGGCAGTCGTGTGTCATACTCATCTCATTCCCATGGCTCTAATTAAATGTAATTAACAGTACATCACTAAAGCCTGACTGAAACAGCAATTCTCAGTATCACAGCAGAAACCTGGTTTAAAAAAAACCAAACAGCATTATGGAATAATGGTGCTACTTTAGATTCATAATTCACTTTCAGTCAATAGTTTCCCAAGGCACTTTACACTTTGGCAAATTCAGTCTGCCAGAGTGAGAACAATTCCTCTTAGGTGTCATGTTGCTTTGTACTCGCACTGAAGTTAGGGAAATCAATCCACCACTGAAATACAGCCACCTCTGGAGTGAGATGTGGCAGTCATGATGCCCAGAATCCCATAGTGCTGAACAGCTTCTCCAAAAGGACCTAAAAGGAGGGGGATTTATCAGCGGTATCGGTTTTAGTGTCCAAAATACTTGAGTGAGCATAAGAACCAAAGACTCATCTAGCCCAGTATCCTGTTCTCTGATAGTGGCCAATGCCAGGTGCCTCAGAAGGAGTGAGCAGAAAAGGTAATCATCGAACGATCCATCCCATCAAATGATCCATCCCATCACCCATTCCCAGCTTCTGACAGAGGCGAGGGACACCATGGCTAGCAGGTCCATCAATGGCTCTCTCCCGTGAATTTGCCTAGTTCTGTTTTGAACCCCATTATAGTCTTGGCCTTCACAACACTCTCTGGCAAGGAGTTCCACAGATTGACTGCGTTGTATGAAGTGCTTCCTTTTGTATTAAACCTGCGGCCCAGTAATTTCATGTGATGACCCTTAGTTCTTGTGGTATGAGAAGAAGTAAATAATTTTCTATTCACTGTCTCCAGACCAATCATGATTTTATAGACCTCTATCATAGCCCCCCTTAGTCATCTTTTTTTAATCCAAGCTGAAGAGTCCCAGTCTTGTTAATCTTTCTTCATATAGCAGCCATTCCATACCCCTAAAATAATTCTGACATTTTCTGAATTTCCCAATGCCAAGATTTTTTGTTTGAAATGAGGCAACCACATCTGCATGCAATATTCAATATGTGGGCATACCATGGATTTATACAGAGGCAATAAGATATTCTCTATCCCTTTCTTAATGATTCCCAACATAGTTAGGTTTTCTGGCCATCTTCCAAATTCAAAATCAGTGAAACATAATTACTGGAGAGAGATCGATCAGTACATTCTTAGACCACCACAGTAGCCTTGTTAAGGAAAAAGGAACTTCAGACGTACTTTTGCGCAAAAAAGCCCCGATTGCCATTTACACGATGGGGCTTTTTTGCGCAAAACAAATCTGGGCTGTCTACGCTGGCCCTTTTGCGCAAAAGCTTTGCACAAAAGGACTTTTGCCCGAATGGGAGCAGCATAGTATTTCCGCAAGAAGCACTGATTTCTTACAGTAGGAAGTCAGTGTTCTTGAGGAAATTCAAGCGGCCAGTGTAGACAGCTGGCAAGTTTTTCCGCAAAACTTGACACAGCCCTTGTGTTTAAAAGGAGGATACTGGAGGGTCAGGACTCCTGGGTTCTAACTCTGCCATCAGCTCATTGCATGACCTCAATTGACTTGTTAGGGTCAGGAGGCTTACTTTGAGGATTAAAAATGGTAGTTATTAGCGGAGACAGCAGTTCTCTTTTGTAGGAGATTTCATTCTTTGTTACCATAGACTCTAGAGCAGGGCTACTCAACTTTGGAAGCTCTGGGGGCCACGATGATACTCACAGCACATGCTGAGAGTCGCAACTTAAGTGTGGTTGCATGTACATGCAAATATATATGCAAACAGCTTTTCACACAATGCTCTGGCACTCCTGGCATCTCCTCCCTGCACACGTCTGTTCCAGCCAGCCCAACTGCCTGCATCTGTCAATATGCACCCTGCCTGGGAGATGCCTCACCATTGTAGAGTGTGTTCCCAGCGGAGGCCATGTTTAAAGGACTCCACCCACGGGCCATGCGTTGTGCATGTAAACCCAAACTGTACCACGGGCCACAAACCAACAGGCCACGGGCTGCATGTGGCTCATGGGCCACGTGTTGAGTAGCCCTGTGAGAGACAGAGAGACTCTCCCATGTAGATTGCACACCTCACAGGAGACAACCATTGCTCCCAAGTGTCTGTCTTGCTTTTTTCATACTAAATGGACAACAGGGAAAGCAGAAGCACAGAGGTGCCCAAAGTCATCCAACAGCTCAGTGGCACAGAATCCAGATTTCCACCTCATATCACTTTGTTTAGTATCAGGAAGAAGGAAATAGCCCAAGATGTTTAACACCTTGGCTAATCCAAGTAGAAATCTGCACACATCCTCATTACTTCAAGGGAGCTGGTGGGAAAGATACGCCCACCAATTTATACAAAGAGTTAAAACATCCTCCCATGTGAATTTACTTGCTGAACTACAGACTGTAAGTGACTCCGAAGATCAGTGACATCTGGGAACTCCTGATTTGTGAAAGGGAGTTTTAAGTTTCCCCCCTTTTTGATTACTCAAACTTCCTCCTCAGAATTCATAGTGAGCTGGGTGTCCTCCTTCCTACTCCAGTGACTAGATAACTTCCTTTACAGAATGACTCAGCCTCATTCACTTGTCTTCTATTAAATAATTAAGAAATTATGTCAAGCACTGATGTGACCTCATCTGGAATGCTGCATGCAATCCCAGTCTCCCATGTTTCAGAAAGATGAATTCGAACTGGAACAGGTACAGAGTAAGGATGTAAAATCCTAATTAATCAGTTAATGGGTTAAATGTTTAACCAGTTAACTGATTAAGTGTGATCCTGAGCAACTACAAGGTGGTATTTCCCATGTATTTGACCGGTGGGTCTTGCCCACATGCTCGAAGTCAACTGATCTAAGGGGTAATTCTTTCCCCAACACCACAGACTGGCAAAGACCCTGAGGATGTTTTGCCTTAAACTGAAGCATGGGGGGGCGGGGTTGCTTGTTGGTTTGAAGTAGCGTCAATGATCAGAGGAGTGGGTGGAGAAGGTTCTGTGGCCTGCGAGGTGAGAGATGTCAGACAAGATGACTGTGATGGTCCCTTCTGGCGTTAAAGTTTAGAATAAATATGAAATTTCCAAGTTGTACACTTACCTCCTATGTGCAGCCTTATTGTCACTCATACCTTCTTCCCTCCCCCCAAAATACCCACCTATAGCATGGCCCTCTGAGGCAGGGGCATGTGGAACTTGTGTTCGTCCAACACCCATTGGAGTGGGTATGTCTACACTACAGAGCTTTCGGAAAAAACAGCAGTTTAAAAATAAACACAAACAAAAACTTCAATCGCGTTTTCGAAAGAAAATCAAAAGAACAGGGATTTTTCCAGCATTGCTAATCCTCCTTCTATGAGGAAGAAGCCTTTTTCCGAAAGAGCTCTTTTGGAAAAAGGTGTGTGTGGATGGGGACAGGGAGTTTTCAGAAGAGGGAAAAAAGCACAGGTGCCCTGGTGGCTACTCTGTCCATAATAATCACAGCTTACATGCAAGAGAGCATCCATTCAGTGAGGACACTATCTTTCGAAAAAGCAACTTTCACAGTGTGGACACTTTCGGAAGATCTCTTCCAGAAAAGCAGCTTCCGTAAGAAGCCTGCAGTCTAGACATAGCCCCAGTACATGGGGTCCTATTATGGGGCCTTTGGGAGCTGCTGTGACAAAAGCAACAGCAGTTCCATGATGGAGTTTAGGCTGCTGTCTGCATCTTTCAAGTCTGGGTGTCTAGAGTCAGACAACTAAAGCTAGAAAGAAGGATCAAAATAAAATTAGATTAAAAAAAGCTGTTTCCCCACGGTGCTGAGAACACCAGGGTAGAAGCCATAATCCCACCAGTTTGTACCTAGGGTTGCCAGGTGTCTGGTTTTGAACTGGACAGTCCAGTATTTGAGCTTTGGTTCGGGAAACAAATGGAGAAAAAAAAATAGAAGATACCGGACATTTATATTTTCCTCAAATAAGATGCAATGTAGATTGTGATGTCCTGTCAAGTGTGTCCGGTATTTTTGTTGAAACCATCTGGCAACCCTACTTGCACCTAATTCCCCTCCCATACATTTCAGAAATTTGGTCTGTGTCCCCGGCCTAGTCTTAAAGGCATGGAGCCAGTGCCGTGTGATGTGCTGCTGAGGGTAGCAGGCAGTCCTGTGAGTTCCCTCCCTATCAGTTTTACCATTAAACCCTCCAGCGCTTCCCCCTAAATAGCACCTAACACAGCAGAGGAAGGCAGCTTAGTATGACCACAAGCTTGGGAAGGTAGAGACATCTTGTGCTTCTACAACTGTGAGTTGTGTTCTATTAAAAGGCAGCCTTACCTTCAGAGAAAGTGCAGGGCAAGACGCAAGACCTCAAACCACAGTTTTGCTCATTTGAGGTTGGAGTAGAAAATGGCTCAAATGCAGCAGGATTTCCAGGGGTAAAAGCCAAAGGATAAAAATTTGCATTTAGGGGGGAGAAAGGTGTGAGGGAAATTATGCTCTCTCCAGGAACACAAAACATAACAGGGTTGCAATGAGTTTTTGTACAAATCAGCAGCACCCACATTGGATGCAACCCCAGGTCACATTCCATCTGCTCTGGATGAAATCCTGGCCCTGCTGAAGTCACTGGGAATTTTGCAATTGGACTTTAATGGGACTAGGAATTCTCCCTGGGTTGGTGACCCGTGTTTACATAAAGCACAGAACAAAGGCACAAGAGGTCTCCATGACTGGAGAAAGCAATCTGTCAGACTGGGAGGATTCCCTCCCAGTAGCTCATCATTGTTCCCAACAGCCCTACAAGTGGCTCCTTTGTTTCCCTGGCTGTGGGCCTTGAATAGCCATTGAAAGCCCTTTCATTGACCAGCTGGCTTAAAGCCAGCATGTGAAGGTGGAGCCACTGGCCTCTTCTCCTGTGGCTATAGGCGTTGGTGCGACATGAGTGGCAGGCAGCCCAGAGAACACAGCAGCTGCCATGTGGGGCAAGATTTTAAAGAAGGGGTTTGTTGGGGGTTTAGGCCCACTCTGGAGAATTCAGAGGATCAGGACCATCCTATCGAATCTCATTGAGAATTCTCCCCTTGACCTGGAATGGTCCCAAAAAGCCGCAGGCAGGATAATGATGTGTTACATTCCATCAGGTCTCAGAGGGGCAGCCATGTTAGTCTGTAACTTCGCGGGCAGGGGAGGAGGGGGGAGATTAATAGTCTAAGGTGCCGCAAGACCAACAGAAAATGTAGATGGTAAGACGGTATCATGAGCTTTCGTGGGCACAACCCACTTCTTCAGATGACTGGAGCAAGGGGTCTGAAGAAGTGGGCTGTGACCACGAAAGCTTACGATTCCATCTACATGTTTTGTAAAGTCTCTGAAGTGCTGCAGGACCCTTTATTGTTTTTACATTTATTTGATCAGGTGTTAGGAGTGATTCCTATCTGCTGTTTTCTTTCCTTACATTCCATAGCACCGTCCACATGGGTCAGTCCCTTATATAGCATAAGCTTCCAAGGCATTCTGGCTGTTCTGGGAGAGAAACTGACACCACTCGGCGTGCAAGTTAGTGCTGGTGGAACATACGTATATATTGGGCTGAAAAAAAAACCCTAAACAAAAAACCCCCCATACACCACACGTACCTCTCCTCAGGCTGCTCGCCGCCAGTCACACTGTGGATCTGGAAGTAGGTTTGAGACCAAGCTCCAAGCCCCGAGGCGGCTGCTTCTTTGAGCGCTGCAGTTTGGAGCACTGCAGTTTTCAGAAGAACATCGGCAGTCCAGGAGACCACGTTGTGCTCTCCTGACAAGCAAGACTCAAACAATCCCCAGGGTCCTGGTTAAAAGTGCTGCTGTGCCCTTTCCTGGCGGGGGAAGCTGTTACATGGCTTCAATGGTCAGACAAAGAGGGAAACAGTTCCCCAGAATGCATCAGGGGAACACCTGCTAGGCATTCGCTGTGCCTTTCGCCTCAGCAAACTGCCATTGGAGAGAAACAATGTCTGAAATTCAACAGAACGAAGGTTGACTGTACAGGAACAAAGACTGACTGTACTATGCATTCAGCCCCTGCCATGGGGCCTGGCTTGTGTGGGTGTAAGTGGTGATCAGTACATACAGCTTTGCTATTAAGAAAAAAAATATCTGCATGTGTCTCATAAAAAGGGCCTCAGAGATGCTGGACTGAGAGATGCAGCAGGGCACAGAATCAAAATGAGACTCCAGGCCCACCTCAGAGAAAACAGATCAGTTCCTGCTTATCTCTGGGGAAACTGCTCTCCCAAGGTTAAAACTTTCTTGCTGGTTGATGGTTACTGCTCACCCCAGCATGTCTGATTTAAAACATGGACTTCACAGGGTAACTTAGGCTCAGATGGAGCAGGAGTCAGGCCCATTTCTTGTGTCATTTTCATATCATGTAGCAGCAACAAACAGTACAGTGAACATACTTCATATTCTATTATTTTAGCAGATATGTTTCTCAACATATCTTGCACTTGCAGGTAGTTGCTAGCAGGAAAAAAAAATCATTGTCTCACCCTAGAAATATTTGAAATTTGAGATCTTGCACATTAACCACTGTTCAGCACACTGCTGGAAACAGGTATTTTTGGGTAGCAATAGAAGCAGCTATTCCAAAGAAGCTGTAGGTGTAACCCACATGACTAGGCACACACAGGACTATGAATAAGCAAGTAATCAAATTGTTTTTTCGGTGGTATAGGGAGGGATGTGTAATATACGGAGAAGTAGATTATTTTTTGCCACATCTGACGAAACAACTGATACATTTTCTGTTGTCTTGCTAGATCTGAAGGTGTCTTTTAGTAGGGAAATCAAACCGTTAAAAAAGTTTGGATGAATTTCCCCCCCCCAAAAAAAAAAAAAAAAAAAAAAAAAAAGTTGTCAGAATATCCAATTTTGACATTTGCAACAAGTCATTTTGAACTCAAAAAATTAAAGGTTTTATTTTAAAACGTTTAAACAAGAACAGTTGGCAAAGAAATATTTTGATTGACCCAAATTAACTTTGCCTTCTATTTGCCCATTTGCATAAGTTTGAGATGTATTTTTCATCATGAATCAAGAGGGGTTTGATATCTGGAATTCTTGTGTGACAGGAAAACCATTTCTTGTCTTGCTCTGGTTTATTAGCAAGACAAAGGCAAAACTCAATTACCAGCCACACAATTAGGTGTATTATGAAGAGAAGCAGGGGGAGGCATTTAGACATCCACCTCAGAGGTCAGCCCAGACAAGGTATGGAACCCAACCTCAAATTTGAAAAATCATGAGTCAGGCTCATAAAAAACCCCACGAGATTATGTAATAAGAGATCTGTTTTTATTTGCTGAGAGTCTTTAGTGCGCACTGAGGTAAATTTTGAAGCCGTCTCCTCAGCTACAAGGGCTAAGGAAAAAAAAGAGGAAAAAAAAAAAGAGTGTACTTTGTCTTTAAGAACAAAGTTGGGAATGGTCACATATCCATGACTACAGGAGTGGGGGCTTTAAGGAAAACCATGAGTTGGCAACACTAAGGAAGAATAGGAGCACAAAAAATTAGCGTCCCCATCAGGGAGTGTGTTGAGTAGCCTCAGAGGAGCTGAGGGACGCCTATTGCCCATTCCCTTCAACACTTTTGGACCAAGCCAAAGCTCCGATTTCCTTGAAGATGGGACTGAGGGAGCAGCCAGCCACTGGCAGAGGGTTGGACAAGGTGGCCTCTTGTTCTGTATGCTCCCTTGGGAGAAGCAGAAGTAGGGAAGCATCACTGAGCTTTTTGCCTACAGCTGGGTAAAGGGGTCAGAAGATAGTTTGGAGCAGCATTTCCCAAGCTGTGGTCCATGGCCCAGTACTGGCCCTTAGGAAAAAAATACTGGGCCTCAGAAAACTTTGTGAGAGCCCACCTGGCTGCCTGCAACCCCCAACATGAACGCTGCGCTGAACTCCCAGTGTCAACGGAGGTAGCATAGGCTTCCTGCGGAGTCAGGGGGCAGTTCTGCAGCTGCGCGCCAGGTCCCAGAAGTATGCAGGCTGCTCTCCCCCCTGCCCCAACAGCCGGCGCAGTATCTAAAATGCCGGTCCATCACGTGCTGGGGACTTTGTTCCCCCACGAGCAGGAAGGCAGCAGGGGCGGGTGGCGATCCGGGACTGTGCCAACTCCAGCTGCTCGGTCGGCACATGCTGCCGTGGGGAGCGGAGGAACAAGGCACACACTGCCTGAGCGGTTGGGGCTGGCACGGTCCAGGACTCCCCCTCCTCCTGCCCAGGAAGGCATCAGGCATGCAATAGACCAGCGTGTCAGGTACCGTGCTGCTGTTTGGAGGACGGGGGAGCAGCCCATGCACTTCCTGGGCCTTGGCAGCTACAGGATCCCCAGGTATCTGTCTGTCACCTCCCCGTCCCCCCAGATCCCCACAAGTACCCTGCCCCAGCACCCACAAGCACCCTGTCCCTTGCCCCAGCACTCATTGGCACCCTTTCCCAGAACTCTGTCCCAGCACCCACAAGCACAGTTGGGGTCACATTAGTGAAGTTTGAGGGGCTGTGGTTTTGTATCTCACTAGTGTGACCCTGACTGTCTTTTCTGTGGGCTAAAGTTGGCACTGGGGCTTTGGGAGGACCAGAAACAATCTGCATATTCATCATTTGCTTAATGAATATGCAAATAAATGTTACTGGTCCTCCAAAAGCTCGAATGGATTTACTGGTCCTCAGTATGAAAAAGTTTGGGAACCTCTGATTTGGAGGGTGCTGAAGGAGACAGGGGAAGGAATTTCTGTCCCAGGCAGCAGAACACAATGCAAGCAATACTTGACAAAAAAGATACACAAGCTGCTGAAGTAGGTAGCTGTGCTGCAGTGGGCTGTGTTAGGCAGTTCTCGCACCAACCTGGTCTCAAGTTGCAGTGGGGGAGATCTAGGTTGGACATTAGGAAAAGCTATTTTACTAGGAAGGTGGAGAATTACTGGAATAGTTTACCTAGGATGAAATCTCCATCCCTAGAGGTTTTTAAGTCTCGGTGTGACAAAGCGCTGGCTGGGCTGATTTAGTTGGGATTGGTCCTGCTTTGGGTAGAGGGCTGGACTTGACCTCCTGAGGTCTCTTCCAGCTCTATGATTCAGACCTTAAGCTAAAAAGCTTCGGTCTCACCAACTGAAGCTGGTCCAATAAAAAAAATAATCACTTCACGCCTCTAATAGTCTAGGACCAAAATGGCTACTAGGGATGTGGAAATGTAAACATGTACACGGTTAAGTGATGATTGTGGGCTCATTGGTTAATGTTCACACAGTTATACACACACAAATACACACCCTTCCCACACTGCTGCTTCTGTGTCAGAGGCAGCAGCACAGTGGAGCAGGCGGGAGCTGGTGTACACAAAGCTGGCTCCCTGTGAAAAATCATCTCCCAGGGAGCCACGTGCCTCTCCCCTTCCTCCTGCGCTGCTGCCTGATAGAGAAGCGTAGAAGGGGCAGAAGCACCGGCTCTCTGGGAGCCACCTCCCCGCCACACATGTTAACATGTAACTGCTGAAAGTTACAGCAGTTAAAAGTTTACTTCAATAAATTCATTTTAACATCCTTAACAGCTATACCACCGCTGATGCTTCTAAGGCAGTTGTGATGCTAGAGCAGTATTTCCCAACCAGGGTTCCATGGAACCCTGAGGTTCCGCAGACCATTGTCAGGGGTTCCGTGAGAAATCGTGGAATAAATACATTTTTTTCTTACAATGTAAGCTGACATTTTATATTTTTTACACACACACACACACACACACACACACACACACACACACACACACACACACACACACCGCAGCTCTTTACAAATAAGTTTTCTTGACAATAATTTAGCAGTAATCGAATTGCGCTCCCCGCTGTCAACTTTTTCTGGCCAAGCAAATGTTTTCATAAGTAGGGGTTCCTCGTGATATGAAAAATTATTTTAGGGGTTCCTCCATGGGAAAAAGGTTGGGAATCACTGTGCTAGAGGATCTTAATACCAGGGAGCCCCTTGCACTCAGAGAGTTTCACCTGGCCTGACCCGTTCCAGCTATGCCAATTTGTTTGTCATAATCTGTATCCAATAAGCATCACCAAGATATCACTGGAAAACCCCCCCACAAAAATCAATCCACTGACCATTAGTATTCCTGCATGGTAAGTGCCCAAAGGACTATTGAAACAGGAAGGAAATATGGGACAAAGATGCATTTGAACCATATAAGCTTGGGGAGTGAGTAAAGAGGGTCTCCCCCACCTCAAACAAAAGAAAGAAAGATTGTTGCCTCTTTCCATGGTGTCAGCTGAGGCCCTGCACAGCACATGCAGCCTGTAGCATTAGCACCAACCTCTCCCCTTACAAAAAAAGACTCTCTCTTGCCAACAGCCTCATTCTAGAAGATTTGCCTTTCCCAGAGCCTGCTGCCCCTCTGCTGCTGAGGGCTGGGATAGGAACCTAGGAAGGTGGGTCCATCACACGCTGGGGTTTCCTGGTACAACAGAGGAGGATCAGAGCAGAGCTAGCTCTACCCAGGAGTCTCAGTCTGCCCCAGCTTCCCAGTGCCCAAAAATCTCCCTGGCTTCCTCCCCTATAAGCACAGCATGGCTGGCCTCCCCCCTCCCTCCCTACTTGCACCCCTGCAGGTCAGCCAGAGTACCAAGCACTAAATCTACCCTGGTACACCTCCTTGATGGGGTGGGTGATTTACAGATGTTTCCTGGTAACAGTTACTATGGCTACATACAGCTTCTGACAGCAAGGTACTGATCATACCAGAATCAGAGCGGTCGAGAGGCCTAGCCAAACTTCATGGTTCAAACCGGGTTTTTAAGCTGCGCAGAGGAAGGTGCAGATATTTCAATCTTCTGACCACCCCAGGAGATCAGTATTTCATGCAGTCCCCTGGGAGAAAACCAAGGCAGTTTGCTCAAAATCATGGGGGCAAGAGAGGAGGCAGAGCTTGGATTAGCTCTGGGGAATTCCTGGCTCCCAGCTGTGTGCTCTGATCCGGTCTCATCCCCACAAAGAGAAGCACTGGTTATTTAAATACCCTCCCAAGTGCTAGCTGCAGGCAACCATTACAGATTAATTGCACTAATGGGGTGCACATGCAGGCACCCACAGAATTATGGGGGAGCAGTTGCAGAGCCTCAGCTAGTCAACACATGCCCTGCCTCAGGGAGGAGAGGAAATTCAGATGCCAAGGTGCCCTGCTGGGGCACGAAAGGCACAAGTGAAATTCAGGCTCAGGTGCCAGCCTCTGTATAGACAGACACTTGACATCAGCCTCAACTAATTCCTGGCAGCTTCCTAAGCTGTCAGTCATGTGCATTAACTCCCTATAGTTTGGTACCCCCGACCCTGCTTCCCCTCCTCCCTGCCAAATACATGCAATTCAAACCAAGCTACTGACAAGCATCCTTTTGTGGCTGGACCAGCACAACCTAGGACATCGGATTCACATCTATGAGCTTTGTCACCCAGCCAAGATCCAGCAGCAGTGGTTGCATTCCAGAAAAATCTTTTCAATGCGGCACACCCTCCCCCACCCTCCCAGGCCATACTGCATCAAGTCTCATTAGCCAGGAGAGCAGCAAATCTGCGATCCAGCCCCTTGCACATGCCACGGACAGAGGGGGGGTGTTTAGAATCAAAGGGCACCTGGCAGCCTAGCACAGCTCTGCTACAGCTTCTGCCTGCCATGCGACAAGCCTCCCTCTTGGATCACATCCTCTAGCTGCAGAGCACCAGGTACAGCCATCCATCACCTTCAGTGCCCCTAAGGATCCTGCAGATCCTGCTATTACTTCACAGTCCTACACTGGCATGTCTGGTGATAGATCAGAATCTGCCCCAAGGGCACCAGCTCACCTCCACAGGCTCTTTGTTAACCCTTTCACTCACATTCATATTGCACTAGCACCTCAAGTCCACAACAGAGGTCAGAGCCCCACCGTGCTCTGTGCTGTACACACACATGGGAAGAGGCAGTCCCAGAAAGCTGGGAGTCTAAATAGACAAAAGAAAGGCACAGGTAAGTCATTTCCTGTCTAAGGCAATAGCAGAGCTGGGTTCTTAACTCCTGGCCGGCTGCTCTAGCCACTAGGCCAAGCTGCCTCCTTTGTACAGTCTCCTCCCACCCCGAGTTTCAGCCCTCACTGGGTTGTGCGTCTGAGGGTGTGTCTAGACTACATGCCTCCGTCGACGGAGGCATGTAGATTAGCCAGATCGGCAGAGGGAAATGAAGCCTCGATTAAAATAATCGCGGCTTCATTTAAATTTAAATGGCTGCCCCGCTCTGCCGATCAGCTGTTTGTCGGCAGATCGGGGCAGTCTGGACGCGCCGCGTTGACAAAGAAGCCTTTTCACGAGGCATACCTGTGCCGATCAAGAAAGGCTTCTTTGTCGACGCGGCACGTCCAGACTGCCCCGATCTGCCGACAAACAGCTGATCGGCAGAGCGGGGCAGCCATTTAAATTTAAATGAAGCCGCGATTATTTTAATCGCAGCTTCATTTCCCTCTGCCGATCTGGCTAATCTACATGCCTCTGTCGACGGAGGCATGTAGTTTAGACGTACCCTGACAGTGCCATAGCTGTGCATGGCTCTTCAATAGTCGCTGCTGCTTAGCCCCCAGGATCAGCCACCCAGCCCGGGATGAGCACAGAACAGTTCTGTGGAGTCAGCCTGCACCGCCCCACCCTGCATCTGTGCTGGCCAAGCCATCCCGAATCAGAGCCACTCATTTCACAAGCCCAGCGACATACAAGTGAGCCGTGTTCCATTCCGTCTCGCACATCCATGGCCCAGCAGCAGCTCTCGCACAGTAAGGAGTCGAGAGGCTGAGAAGATTGCCAACGCTCAGGCGAAACGTGTGCGGCTGATAGGCACGGAGCACGAGACCCAGGATCAGAGCCAGTTTGGTGCTATCGAGGCTTAGCATGGAGTGGTATTAATGTCAATCCTTTGCTACTGGCTTCTCAAGGCTCCAATCTCTTGAGCTGACATGACAGCAGCGGCTAATTAAGTTCCCTTTGAACCATGCCAGACCCGGACCTATAATCGGAGATTTGTGACCCTTCAAAGAGATGCCGGGAACTGCAGCGAACTCTGCTGACTGCTGTTGTTTTTCGAGCAGAGCGCTTCACAAGTTCACCTGACTCCAGGTGTTTTTCCTGACAGCCCCAACTACAGCTAGTGCAACACATATGGCTGAGTGGGACACAGAGTTTTATGACTAGGATCATTCAGTGAGTTAGCAGCAAAGCCAGCGACCCAGGGATTTCCAGCTCATACCAAGCACAGAGTAAGTGCAATTCCCTGCCCCAGTCTGACCACCCTCCACTGTAACAATTCACATTGACAAGACAGGTCTTAGGGTTCGCCACGTGCAGAAGAATCAACATGTTCAGTCATTAGGTTCCTTCATTGCCTACTCTTCATCACATGGCCTGCCAAACTGTCCTGGGTCAAATCAAGCATCCAACGAGACGCTTTCCCTTTGTCTACATGCGCATGCCGTGAAAAGCAGGCAGCGGCAGGCTCAACCTGCCCATGAAGGGCTCCATCAGCAGGGAGGCAGTGGGCTAACAGCAGCAGCATAGACAGGAAAGGAACTGCTGGAGCATGTAGGGTCCATACCCCAACGGTCCAGACGTGTCTTTACTCTGAGCAGCGCCTCACTCTTCATACCCAGGCTCAAGGACATACAGTGAGCCTCCTCTCCACACCATGGTAAGAAGCATGCAGTGTAAACATGCCCTCTGTCATTTACATGAGCAGCATCATGGAAAAACACCATCCGGAAAGTGACACGAGCAATTTTAAAAAAGGACACACGCTGAGAGTTTCCATGATCAGTGACAGCTCTGCTCTCCCAGGGTAGGGCAGGGGCACGGCTCAACTATGAAGGGGAACATGGGGCTGGAAGCGGTGAACAGAATTTCAATGCTAATGCTAGAAGTGCCAAGGGATAGAATCAAGGTTAGGGCTGGCCAGAAAACCCACAATTTGATCTGGGACGCGAAGGAGGGACAATCCAGAGAGGAGGTATAAGCATGACACATGCATGTCCGTGGCACCCAGAGTTGCCAGTAGCCCCAGGCACTTCCCCGGCATGTGGGAACACCCAAATTCACATACTTGCTTTGCCCGAGGGTGTGTCTTCACGGCAAAATTAGCTTACATCTGAGCCACTGGATAAGCTTATTCTGGGCTGAGCAACAACAGTGCAAAGCCCTACCAAGTTGCTGCTTTGTCACAGGTGCCGTGAGACACTAGGACTTCTGGAGGCTCTGGGCTACCCTAAACTGAGCCGCTCTAAGGTTCTTTCCCAATGAATCAGTGGAACTTGTCTGTTCAGACCAGTGATGGCCAACCTTAGCTAGCGAGTGGCCCACATGAGTGGCCCTCCTCCATCTCGGTTACATCAACCTGTCAGCCCACTAAGGGTATGTCTACACTATCACCCTAGTTCGAACTAGGGTGGTAATGTAGGCAACCGGAGTTGCAAATGATGCCCGGGATTTGGTAGTTAGGACTAGGTAGTTAGGACTAGGCTTTCTTCCTAGGTAAAATGAGGAGTAACGGTAGTTTGGACTAGGAAGCCTAGTCCGAACTACCTAGTCCATGCCGCGTGTAGCCGCACGGCATGGAGTCTGCGCTAGTGGACATTTAAAAATGGCGGCACCCGGCTTTATGCAAATACAGCCCGGGAAATTCAAATCCCGGGCTTCATTTGCAACTCCGGTTGCCTACATTACCACCCTAGTTCGAACTAGGGTGATAGTGTAGACATACCCTAAGAGACTCTCCTGGGATAAGGTAGTTTTGTTAACTGGCTCTTGCATACCTAGAATTTGTAGGCTGCAACAGTTGAACCATAGCCGCGCTTTGATTGGATGCAGAGGGAGCACATGGCTCTCTGAGACAATGCTGTGTGCAATCAGCACGCACGTCATTTCATGGGTGTATCACTTTAGTAGTACAGGTAAGGGGCGGACCCGATGCAGACAGAAGCCAATAGAATCTGGCAACCCTGTCTTTGCGCAACACCAGTGTCTCGTGGGCCAACCATAGAGCCCTGATGGGCTGCAGGTTACCTGCCACTGGTGTGGGCACATGGGGGAATTGTGGGAAGGCACTAGAGGACTATCAGCAGGTCAATGACTATGCTAGTGGCCACACTACAAACCAGCCCCAGTAAAGGCAGGACCTGAATTCTAACTCTCCCCAGCAGAGCCAGGTCACAGGGGTCAAAAACACAACCAAACTCAGGTGAAAGGGTGTTGTCCCTCCCCGCTACACACCCAAGTAAGAGCCTGGGCTAACTCTGCAGTGAGGAAAAAGCCTGAGAGAGACTCGCAAGCTGCCTGCTTGCAGCCCAGCAAGAGAGCCAAGGAGCGGTGGGTTCTTTAGTCCTGTGCCCTTGGCTTTCTACAGTCAAGTCAGACACTGGCCAGGCCGGATTCCACTTGTAGACTTCTCTACAGCACCTCTGGATTTCTACCAGCGCCTGGGCTAGATTCTCCCCTCCCACAGCGATGCAGCTACAGCGTCTCTTTTCAGAGAGAGAGAGAGAGAGAGAGAGAGACACACACACACACACACACACACACACACACACACACACACACACACACACACACACACACCCCCTCCTTGCCTCACCTCAGGCTGCTGCATGGTCACACAGTTCAGCACTGCACTTTTTTTAAGTCTACCCCACAAGTACTATGGAGGGGTGCAATGAGACCAAAAAGCATTTCATCCTCCACCTATATGGCTTGCCTCGGATGGGTCGAAATGGCTGAACACACAAATCTTAAGTGCTAGCAACTCTTGCCTTTCATGAAAAACCCCAGTGAAACTACGGGAGCTGTGCAAGTTGCACCCAGATGCAAATCTAAATCCATAATTGCTTCTCTTCCCCCACCCCTGCTCTGCTGCTGAAGGACTCATTCGCCTGTAGATCTCAAAGCACTGTTGTTATTGGCCAGACAAGTGACACAGGTTGTGCCACCATTAGCTGTATTATGAATGAGGCCAGGGCTAAGCAGCTGCTGCAATTATTTTTCTAGGCCACATGGTCCTTGAGAAGGACTTATTTTTAAAGCTGGTAACACATGTTAGGGTGCGTGATGCTTTTCCTCTCACTCCTGCTATCATTGGAAGCAGAGAAAGGGAGACTGGGGGCATGCATTTCTCAATTTAATGTTGATAAATGTAAAGTAATGCACACTGGAAAAAATAATCCCAACTATACATGCAATATGATGGAGACTAATTTAGTTATAACTGCTCCAGAGAGCTTGGAGCCATTGTGGATAGTTCTCTGAAAACACCCACTTAGTGTGCAATGGCAGTCAAAAAAACAAACAATGTACATTAAAAAAGAGAGAGAGAGAGAGAGAGAGAGAGAGAGAGAATAAGACTGAGAATATCATATTGCCTCTATATAAATCCATGGTACACCCACATCTTGAATACGGCATACAGATGTGATTGCCTCATCTAAAAAAAGAGACTGGGAATTTTCAGCTTAGAAAAATAGAAGACTAATAGGGGAATATGAGAGAGAGGTCTATAAAATCATGACTGGTATGGAAAAAGTGAATAAGGAAAAAGTTATGTACTTGCTCCCATAAGTACTAGGGGTCACCAAATGAAATTAACAGGTAGCAGGTTTAAAACAAAGAAAAGGAAATTTTTCTTCACAGTGCATAGTCAACCTGTGGAACTCCTTGCCAGAGGATATTGTGAAGACCAGGACTTTCACAGGGTTCAAAAAAGAACTAGATAAATTCATGGAGGGTAGGTCCGTCAATGGCTATTAGCCAGGATGGGTAGGAATAGTGTCTCTAGCCTCTGTTTGTCAGAGCCTGGAAATCATGTGATGACAACCTGTTTTATTTACTCCCTCTGGGGTATCCAGCACTGGCCACTGTCGGCAGACAGGATACTGGGCTAGATGGACCATTGGTCTGACCCAGTATGGCTGTTCTAATGCATGGGGAAACCTCACTGAAATGGAGTTTCACAGACCATGTATCCCAGCTAAGCCTATTGTGTCCTTGTAGGTCCGGAATACAGTGAGTCTCCCAGCACTTCCAGACCAAACACCACCCACCTCCCACCCCCACCCTCCCATGCTGGGAGGGGAAGGATGCATGACTCATAGGCAAGAGGATGGCTCTGATCATTTAGTTAACTCAAAAAACTACCCACCAAACTTCAAGCTTCAGTGAAAACAGAGCTGCCAAAGAGTGACAGAAAAGACAATCAGTGATCCATGGTCCTGGGTGGTTCAATCCTGGCTCCCATGTGCTTAAGCAAGCTACAGCTTCTCTGCCTCAGTTTCCCATTTGTCAGTTAGGGATAATGGTTACATACTATGCTGTCAGAGTCAATGTTCATAACACACTGAACTTAGCATTTACTCAGACTGCCACCAATCAGTAAAGCATTATTAATAGATACCACCTAGCTCTTAAACAGGTCTTTGCATCCATGGATCTCAAAGCACTTTACAAAGGAGGTGGTTAAATGTACAATGAGAATAATGACATGTGGGGAAACTGAGGCACACAGCTACATGTCTTGCCTAAGGTCACTCAGCAATCCAGTAGCAGAGCTGGGAACAGAACCTATGTCTCCAAAGCAGGTTACACTGTCTCCACTTGCTGCTCTTCCTCCCTTATATCAGAGGAAGACAAAAAGAGCAGCCTTGTTCTACCAGCAGAAAACTGAGCTCTGTCCAGACTTCCCATCCCTGGGCAGATCACAGAACCTGAAGCTAAAGATGTTTGCTGCCAGGTGGTGTTTACAACTGCAGTCACCAGAGGAAGAGGAAATTTACTGAGTTTCACATAAAAGGCTGTTCCGAGATCAGATCCAGCAGGAAGCAAGGACAGACAGGGCAAAAGGGAAGTGAAGTCACTGACAGACAAGAGTCCCTGTAGTAAAATGGGCAATTCTGTTCATCAAACAGAGACCCTAGCACAGTGGTTCCCAAACTTTTTGATTTTTGAGAAACCCTCACATCCCCTCCACCCCCAGCAAAACTTGTTGAGAGAGAGAGAAAAAAAAAGGGGGGGGGACTGACTGGGGCTGAAAACCAAAAATAGCAGCAAAAGTAGGGGAGGGATTGACCGGGGGGCTGGGTTGCCTTGCGCCCCCCCCCCCGGAAAGCATACCCCCCCCAGTTTGGGAACCCATGCCCTAGCGTGTCCATTGCCTGATGATTGCTGGGCAAGCCTTGCAGGAGACAGACACATTCAGACAATCAGAAGCAGACTGGAAACAAGCAGCATAAGAATAGCCATACTGGATCAGACCAACAATCGATCCAGCCCAGCATCCTGTCTCAGTGGCCAATGCCCAGTGCCCCTGGGGAATGAACCGAACAGGTAATTACGTGATCCAGCCCTGTAACCTCATTCCCAGCCCTGACAGGCAGAGGTGAGAGACACCATCCCTGCCCATCCTGGCTAATAGCCATTGATAGACATAGCCTACATATTATCTACTTCTTTTTTGAATCCTGTTATAGTTTCAGCTTTCACAACATCCTCTGGCTGTGATTGACTGTGGGTTGTGAGAAGAAATCTTTTGTTCATTTTATACTTGCTGCCTACTAATCTGGTGACCTCTACTTCTTGTGTTCTAACAAGGAGTAGATACTTCCTTATGCAATTTCTCCACACCAGCCATAATTTTTATAGACCTCTATCAAATTCCCCCCCTGCCCTTAGCTTGCTCTGGTCATCTGGGAAAAGAGACAGTTTTATTAATCTCTCTTCACCTGCAATCCAGCCACATGTAGGAGGAGTGTCCCATTGTGCCAGGCTCTGTACAAACACACCATCACAGACAGTCCCTGCCCCAAAGTGCTTACAGTCTGGGGAGACATGACGAAGCCCTGATGTGAGAACGGGGGGGGGACGGGGGGGGGGGGGACTTGCCCAAGGTCACTCAGAAGGCAGCAGCAAAGCCAGGACCACAACCTAGCTCATCTGAGCTCCAATCCAGGATCCAGACACTGGAGCACACAGATTCCCCAAGGAATTCTCAGAAGAGGACTTCTCAGCCTGCTTCATCCTCCCCATTTCCAGCAGTGTCCAGTATTTTTACAAACTTGGTCACAGCCTTGTGGTCTCAGGAGAAGCCAAGATGTCTCCAGCTGGAGGAACAGAGAAGCCCAGGAAGGGCTGCCTGACCATCAGTTTGAGGGAACTCTCCCAGGCCTAGTACAAGGGTCGGGGGCCACTCATGGAGTGGCAGAGCGCCCTCACCCTATAAGGCACCAGTTCAAGCTTGGGCCAGGTTAGCAGCAGCTGAAGCCCCTAGGTGGCTGGAGGTGGGGTCTCAGTCCACTTCCAAGGGGATAAAGTATCATCCATCATTTATGGAGGCCACCCTGGCTGTCCTCTCTATTGGCCAGGCACAGCTGGGCAGCCTAGCCACTGCAAATTCTCCTTAGTACTTAAAATGGCAAATCCCAGCAAAAAAAAAAAAAAAAAAAAAAAAAAAAAAACAGCCTAGACAGTTCATCCTGCACTCACATAGGAGGCAGCAGAGAGGACTGGGAGACATTTGTAAAGGGTAGAAGAACAAGCCTGGGACTAGCATCTCTAGCTGCTGCTGGTGTATGCAGGTGGGAGTGGAGGGGAAGGCACATTGGGTTTGCGGTTTTGAAGTCAAACGAGAGTGACTCCCTAATTCTTGGCTCGATTCCCCCCTCGTTTTCTACCTACACTGAAAAATTGGCTTCAAATGTGGGGTTTATGCAGTGATCCCGTAGTCAGCCCAACTGAGTTCTCATCCCATGCAAGGCTAAATCTGGAATAAATGGAGAACCAACTAACTGTAAATTCAAACTCAGACACGGTTTGGTAGATGCCAACTGCCCTAGGCTGGATGGACATTAAGCTGGGTTGCTACAGCACAGCCACCATCTCTTGGCTCTTTGCCAGGTGAGGTCTTTTGTTTGCTTGTCACTGTTGCAAGCCTCTTGATTGTTTGCAGCCCTGTTTTTCTGAAACATCTTTGTTACTGCAGATGGTATGTAAATACACACCAAGACCAGTCTCTCCAGCACATTTGCAGACGGACAGGCAAGTAGCTTTAAGCACCACATTTCAGTTTTGTTGGGGAGCGGGGGGGCGGAGGGGGGAAGAGGAGACAAATTATTTGTATTTGCGTTACACCTAGGAACTCAAGTTGTGAGATAGAGTCCCATTGTGCTAGGTGCCGCAGACACCCAGAACAAAACTAGCCAAAACTATTAAAAAAAAAAAAAAAAAGAGTCAGGTTTTATACACTCCTCCGCAATAATCTGTGTCACCTTGCTAAGGTACAAGTCTTGCATCATCTCACAAAGCTAAGCAACATCTAGGAAAGTCAATAGATTTGTCTGTCAGTTTTAATACACATGCATCTGACGAAGTGGGTCTTTGCCAACGAAAGCTTATGCTCCTACACTTCAGTTAGTCTATAAGGTGCCACAGGACTCCTCGCCGCTTTTGCAGATTCAGGCTAACATGGCTACCCCTCTGATACTTGAGTTTTAATACAATGTGTTATTGAGGAAAAGAGTCTGCCTGTGTTTTGCCAATAGGATTTTCACAGTGTGCCTTTAAAAGTAAGTCTACTTTTTCAATCATTTTACATGCCTGACAAAGAAAGCCTAAACAATCTGTCCAAACAGCCTCAATAATATTAAAATGCCAATCTCGTTTTTTCTGGAGGACTAGAGGAAGTTACATCTTAGAACAAAATCTATACATGGCATTTGGGGAGAGCAATGGAGAAGGAAGGGTTGTTCCTGTTTAAATTCATTCCCTTGGTGTCACAATCCAGCTTATCCCTAGAGTCTTCACAGGAAGTAGGACAGACACAACTGGAATTTGTAAGGTAAAAAACAAGCAGAAAAGTTATATACAAAGAGCTTTTCAGATCCGCTTCGGGCCCAGCAAAGGCGGGGGTGGGGTGGGGAGGAGCCCACACATACACAGAGGTATTGCCTTATTTCCCCACACATAGGTTTTGTGATCCCCTTAACATGAAAAGGGAACTCGCAGCAAATGACACCCTCCTTTCAGGACCCTCTGACAACTCCAGTTCAAAGAGTTGGAGAGGACAACATCAGTTGATTATTGCTACACAAAAGCAGCTAAGCACACAGACAAGGGGCACCAAAGAGAGAGTGCTAGGGGTGTGATGGAGTGGAGAATGGTGTTCGCTCTGTTATGTTGGATAGTGTACGGTCCTATACTGTTCTGTTGTAACCCTGTGTGTATGCTTCATTTTCCCTGGGCACTGCACAGGTACCCGGCTGGGGTTGGGAACGTTGGGTATGACTTTCACTGAGGGGATGCTGCCTCAGGCTGCCCCATCTTAGCACAAATACACAACAGTAGCTCAGAACTAAGAGCTAGGGGTCCCCAAATGAAATTAATAGGCAGCAGGTTTAAAAAATAAGAAGTTTCTCTTCATGCAGCACACAGTCAACCTGTGGAACTCCTTGCCAGAAGATGTTGTGAAAACTAAGACAGGGTTAAAAAAAGAGCTAGATAGATTTATGGAGGTTAGGTCCATCAATAACTATTAGCCAGGATAGGTAGGAACGGCATCCCTAGCCTCTGTTTGTCTGGAAGGGGATGACAGGAGAGGGATCACGTGAGGATTACCTGTTGTGTTCACTCCCTCTGGGGCAGCTGGCATTGGTCACTGTTGGCAGGCAGGATACTGGGCTACATGGACCTTTGGTCTGACCCAATGTGGCTGTTCTTATGATCAGAGTATGCCAGGCCCTCCAGAATGAAGGAGGCAGAAATAGAATGCAGCATGAAGCAACCACGAGGCTCACCCCGCAAGAATGAGCTGTAAGGCCACCTCCCCTCTCGGATGAAACATTAAGACACTGCAAGTCATCCACTGTGATAGCATCTTGTGACACTGTCACAGAGCATCTGGGGGACTGACAGGAGAGTTACTCAGAACCAAGGGCAGGAGGAAGAAGATTGAGGGGGAAAAAAAAATGTCAAGGGGTTCACAAAACCAGACTCGTTTCTCACCCTAGTGACACCCTGTGATGGGGTGGAGCAGGCCCCAAGCCCTCTTTCTGGCCTTGCCACACCCTACCCAGCAAACCATAGAGAAGTCCTCCAGGAAAGATCGAGTGGCACAAAGGACACCACTAATCAGAGCCCAACAAGCCAGTTAAAAGGAAGCTGTTGGGCCAAAGTGAGGCAGGCCGTCTTGTCACAGGCCTGGACAGCACCTAGCACAAGGGGAACGAGGGAGGTTAAAATGTGCTAATTGGCTAATGGAATAGTCAATAAAAACTCTGTTGACTACTCCATTAGTCGATATGGGAAGGCAGCCCGGGTCTTAGTACATTTAAACTGCAGAGTTGCAGCAGGAGCAGGTCCTGGACCCGGTGTGAGCCAGGACTGAGCTGGGCTGCCTGCCCGGCTGGAGCAGCCTCCATCCGAAGCCCACCGGGGCCACTGCAGACAGAGGCTGTTTCGTGGCAGGAGCCCTTGTCTGCGTGGGAGGGGAAGGTCCCAGAAAACTAGGGTTGCAGCCTCCCTTGCCCCCCCCACCCTCCACATGCTGCTGCCTCTAATAGAGGCAGGGGACAGGTGGCACCGCGGAGATGATACTGGGGGTGACATGGAGTGGGGAGTGTGTGTGCTCTATTTGCTTTGTTATGCTGTATGGGATTCCTATTGTCCTGTACTGTAGCAACATTGTGTGTGCACCTCAGCTTCGCTGGGCACTGCACTGGTACCCAGCTGGGGCTGGGAACGTTGGGGGTGACTTTCACTGAGGGGAGGCTGCCCCATCTTAGCACCTACACAACAATAGCTCAGGCTGTCCCGTAACATGAGCTTAAGTGGGGGGAGCAACCAAGTGACACCTTGCCAGGGAATCTGAACAGAGGAGGGGGCAGGGCTGCCTGCAGGGCTGGGACTAGTTGCTGGGAGTGTGAGTTACTCTGGGCTAGTGGAGGATGCAGGGAGGGGGCCCAGGACGCTGGCTCTGCGCCAGGGTTTTCCAACCCATGGGTCAGGACCCAAATATGGGTCGCCACTACATTTCAAAAGGGTCACCGAGTGGCTCCCCAGGTGGCTCTGCCCTCCCTCCAAGTCTTCCTGAATTATCAATATGGGTCCCCATCTGGAAAACGTTGGGAACCGCTGCATTCCAGGCTCACCTCTCCCCAAACTGGCTTCGGATGGAGGTACAGGGCTTGGTCCACTCCATGACGGGGGGAACCGGTTTTTAAGCCAGCTTCACCTGCAGCTCCTTAGATAATTGACTCTGCCACCCACTTGGTTTGTGTCCTGGGAGGAGACATTTGGCCAGCTCCCCCTGGGTCAGAGAAAGGCCGCTAACAATAGGGAGATTGTTTGGAGGAGGGAGGGGGCAGCCACAATTAATGCTCAGCAGGTACTTTGAAGACCAGCAGCATTGTGTATATTATTCTCTTTGAACATGTTTCCTTCTGAGGAGCAGAGAAAGACTGAACTAAGCCCCAGGCCTCTGCTACTTAAGAAGACTGCAGCTGATCATGCTCGTAAATTTGTTCCAGTGAGGAGAGCTATGGGTAGCTAGCAGAAAAGAGCTCCAGGCCCCAAACCTACAAGAAGCTCAGCAAGATACCCTTGTGCTGGAAGCCAGAGGGCTGAGCCTACACTTGGCGATGTTACTCACAGCCCAGGTCAGCTACTAAACAGCTGCTGGCAGTAAACATAGGTAGGACCCTACCAGATTCACAGCCATGCAAAACATGTCATGGGACTGACATCTGGCCTTGTGTGCTTTTTTACCCTCTGCTATACAGATTTCACAGGGGAGCGCAGCATTTCTCAAATTGGGGATCCTGACCTAAAAGGGATTTGTAGGTGGATGACAAGGTAATTTTAGGAGGGTCACGATATTGCCACCCTTACTTCTGTGCTAGGCAACTGAGAGCAGTGGCTGTAATGTTGGTCGTATGCCCAGCTCTGAAGGCAGCACAGAAGTAAGAATGGTAATACCACACCATCTTAACTGCTGTTGGCAGTATCTCTGCCTTCAGAGCTGGATTCCTGGCCAGCAGCCACTGCACACCAGTTGCTCATCTCTGAAGGCAGCATTGCTTCCAGCAGCTGTGCAGAAGTGAGGTAGCAATACCGCGGCACCGTGCGGAACCAGGGTCAGTTGGGGACTCCCTAGCTGATCCCGGGCTCTGTGTGGCATTTCCACAGAACCCAGAGTCCCCAGCTGATGCCAGGTTCTACGGAAATGCCGCATGGTGCATGGGATCAGCTGGGGAATCCCCAGCTGACGCCAGCTCTGTGAAGCATTTCAAAGCAGCAGCGCCACATGGAGCCTGGGGTCAGCAGACTCTGAGTCCCCCGCTGACTCCAGGCTCCATGTGGGTGCTTCTGCTTTAAAATGTGCAAGAGCCCCCACTGGGGCTCTTGTACATTTCAAAGGAGGAATGCGGAAGTGCCTATCGACTAGTCGATGGAAATTCCATCCACTACTTGACTAGTAAATTAATCAGCATTTAACATCCTTACCTTGGATAATGCAGCCATAAGCAACTGGCCCAAAGTCACACAATGAGTCGGGGCAGATCTGACATCCGAACCTCAGCGCCCTAGCTCACCTCCCCCACAGCAATCGTTAGACCATGTTACCTCCAGAGGAAGGGGAAAAATGCCTTAAAAAACTGAGTGCCAAAAATAAAGAGACAGACAAAACAAACCCACATGCGTGACTTGGACAGATTACAATTTCCATGTTGAAGTAAACTGCAACGCAGTGTAAAATTGGAGCAGTGTAAACTTGTCAGCTGGAGAGACCGAGAGAGAGAAAACATTTCTGATATGCAGCGATTCATCTTCTACCGCTTGAAGGGAAGGGAGCATTTGGCCAGGTGTAGATGGGAGGACCCCAATTCTCTTTTGGGGTACATAGGCCATGGATTAGACATTCTCCTGCTGAACATGAGGCCAATTAGCCCTGGCTGCATGGTGCCTTTTCCTGCAGGTCTGCCCTCGACACGGTGCTCTCCTCCACACACCATGGAAAGGGGCAAAGCAAAGATTCAGCCACCAAAGAGCCATTAGAGGCTGACCAACACTTGCAGAGCAGTCCAGGGCTTTCAGGCCACAGCTTGGAAAAAACAGCGCATCACAGCCCAGGACTTGCCCCCCACAAGTGTGATTCTGCAGCACCCTAGGTGCTAAATTTCTACAAAATTTAGATTAATTGGCTAATCGAATAGTCGATGCAATTTGCATCAACTATTTGATTAGTCAATAAGGGTGCATCTGCCTTTGAAGTGTAGCAAGAGCCCCAGGGCTGTTGCTTCACTTCAAAGGCAAAAAGCACTGCAGAAAGCACGGGGCCAACGGGGGACTCAGGCTGACCCTGGCCTCCATGCGGCACTGCAGCTTTGAAACGCCACGGGGAGTCCAGTATCAGGTCCCCCCGCAGTGTTTCAAAGTGGCAGCACAGCGTGGAACCCGAGGTCAGCGAGGGAGTCCCCAACTGGCCCTGGGCCACATGCAGCATTTCAAAGCAGCAGCGCTGCATGGAGCCTAGGGTCTGGCCCTGGGATCCATGTAGAGTTGCTGCCTCTTTCCGATAGAGGCAATGGGGGGGGGGGGGTGAGCCAACAACTAGTCGACTAGCTACAAGAGAGACAGAGGGTGCGCGTGTAGACACTTTTACCCCTTAGTATAAGGGAGAGAGAGGAGACGGGCAGCCTCATGGTCTTTCACCCTGGGGCCCTTGGGGTGAGGCAGTGGGGGGGGGGGGCTGGAGTGCCACTGTGGGCTCCCCAGTGCTGGGAGGAGGAGTCCTGAGCCCCAGGGGCAGATCCAGGTAAACTGGGCACCACATCTGGCCCCTGGGCCTTAGGTGCCCCACCCCAATGTAGAGTTAGAACCTCAAACAGGCCCCAAATCCCAACCCCAGCCTCTTAGTCTTGGCCACGTCCCACTGCACTCAAGGTGAACCAACACAGTCCAGTCACCGATTGGTCAAAGGCAAGCTCAGGCAGCCTATCACAGAGGTGCTCCTTGCTCACCATTCCTGGATAGGTCTCAATTCAGAGGCAGACAGGCCCTGTGCTTCAGTTTCCCCCATTGGATTCAGAAACCGGCAGCTACTGTCCCCTTGGGGATCTGGTTTCTAAGCATCAGGTGATTATAGAAGCCACGTGTGCTAAAATGCACCCCCTCAGCCTACACAGGCCTCCAGCCAAAGGAAAGGGAGGGATCTTGATCACTCCACCACACACCTCTCTCCAGACTAGCACAACCCTTCCCAATGTCCTGCATTAAACATAGGGGGAGGGGAGGGATTAAGGAGAGACAGTGAAAAGCACATTACTGACAGGGCTGTTTTGGAAGCTGGCAGCAAGCATCTGTGACTGCAATGCAGATCCCTATGCAGAGCTTGTAGGAGTGCAGTGTAATCCCATGGGGGTGAGGTGTAAGAAGTTCTGTTAAAAGAGAAACTACCTGCAAAGTTATTGCCCTAGGCTGGGGAGTACAGTTCTTGTTCCTGATCTCACCACATTGGAGGCGGCGAAGAGAGTCAATTGCGCCTTTTATTTGGATTATCAAGGAGCACTACTACACAAGCACACAGGACAGCTGCCTCACCTAAGTAGCTTACAATCTATGCACAAGACACTTACCAGCTTAATGCTTTATCCCAAGTTGAAGATGTCACTATTTCAGGAGGGCCATCAGTCTTCCCTCAAACCCTGCACATACCCCCACATTTGAGGGATGGGAGTGCAGTGCTTAATACGGTAGTGATCTGGACAGCGCTTGTGCGCAGTGCTGCCCTCCACTGGATGGACTCAGAACTGCTCTATTGTGTATCTCAGGCCCCATACTGCCACTCAGGCAAGAGGATATAACTTCCAAATATCCTTTATGTCCCAAATGTATCGATCCCTCTTCTGCCATCCTTGTATTATTGACGATTTACATCAGAAAGAGAAACCATAAGAACAGCCATGCTGGGTCAGACTACAGCTCTATCTAGTCCGATATCTTGCCTGACACAGGCCCATACCAGGTGCCCCCAGGAGAATGAACAGAACAGGCAGTCATCCATGGAGCCATCCCTGCTGCCCATCCCCCGCTTCTAGCAAACAGAAGCTATGGACACCATCTCCGTCCATCCCAGCTAATAGTCAAGCATCAGGACGGCGGTTGCAGAAAGACACCCAGGAGAGGGATCCCACTGTGTTTTAGTGCTCTTTCAGGAATAACTGTGTCACATGTTGTTCCCCATCTTTGGGGCTTTGGCAGGTTAAGAAGCATCAAAGATTGCTACAGCCTAGGTGAGCTACATATTCTCCTGCCAGAAGCCCAGTCAAGGTACGAACGGAGTGTTACATCACGCCTCAAAGAGGGGAGCAGCTAGGACATCACCCCAAAGTCTGTTGGCTTTGAGCAGTCAGGTTCAAATGCAGGCCTGGTACAGCACAAGTGGGTGTTAGCCCGTCCAAGACTGTTCTGGCTGCCATATTACATCGTAAGAATGGCCATACTGGGTCAGAACAAAGGTCCGTCTAGCCCAGTATCCTGTCTGCTGACAGTGGCCAATGCCAGATGCCCCAGAGGGAGCAAACACAACAGGTAATCCTCACGTGATCCCTCCCCTGTCACCTATTTACTGACATAGATGTGCAGTGGAAGCACTGCAAAGTATAAATTCAAGTAGTATAGATCCTTTGTGGGACATGTCCCACAAGGAGCCAGGAAATGATCCTAGGGCAGAGCTGGGGAGGAGGATTCTTCCAGAATTACAACCAAATGGAAGTAGAAAATTTTGCATTTAAAAAGCTATTTATTCTGCAAGGAGCCCAGCTGTTAGACAACTCCGTTATCTTGATGCATACAGCAGTAAGCTTTAGGTTGCTCTAGATTGCTGAAGTTAAAGATTGTACTCCCAAAAGGGACACCTTTCAGTCCTGTAATACACAGTTCTTTCCTCTCTGGAAATCTCTGTACTAAGCAGAGTACATAGACAACACACCAGAAATATTAGAAGGGCTGAAACCAAAATAGCTCTCCACTTGCTGATGAGATGGCTGCCTTCATGGCCAACACCAGGGAACTCCAGAGGTAAAAAGCATGACGCTCTAGCTGAGGTTATAATAAAGAACCTTGACCTTTACAGCCTCAGTTATAACACACCTACAGCATCCATGGATTGGGTAGAGAAGGAGACGACAGTCCAGGCTGACCAATGGATTACACAGACATGCTTTACCCAACCTCCCTGTCCTTGCTGAAGTCCAAGTCTTAGGTACAAGGACCACAGGATCCTTTTGGACATTCATGAAACAGATTTACCTAAATCTCTCCCCTGAAGAGGATTTGCACCCTGGAAAAGATCATGACCTGGTTTGTGACTCATCATCGCTTATTTTCAGAGACAGTCTTTGCTAAACAGGATGCCAAGAATCTTTGAAGCTCCAGATGAGAGCTAAGGGATGGGAACACAAATGTTCAGGAAACTCTCCTCCCCTTCTCTCTATTCTCCTTGCTAGCCTCAGATCACCCTGAGATGCACAAGCACGCAGACTTGGGCACTGTGTCAAGCTAAGCATCCTTTCCAGAACCATCGCACCCAAACCATGCCCACCAATAATCCCATTTAGCAGAAGGTTTCACCTTTTAAGGTCCACTTGTTTCCCCCCACGGCCCCAAGTCAGGCAGCACTCCCAAGTGGCAAAAGAAAGCAGAGGAACAGTCAGTAGCAGGCACTGGAGTTTTTGCTGCTCCCAGCAGCCTGCAGGATGCACAGCTCTGGTTTGCAGCCTCTAACAAAGGGTCACTGAATATGTTTTTACTGCAGCTGCTATTTTACAGCACCAAGGAAGGTCTGATTGTCAACAGAAGCCTTTCCCAGCTCAGATGCAGAACAGGATAAGGTAAGTTAGAGCAGGTACTGCAGAACAGGTTCAAATACCTTAAACCAGAAGGTCTTCCCTTCCCTCCACTTACAAGATCAATTTCATTAACCAGAGTTGCAATCCTTAGATGGTGACCTCCCTCTAACCACAATAAAGGAAACAAGCAATGCAGCAGTGCCTGTCCTTAGCTCCCACTCAGGAAATGCAGTAGGGGCTACTCATTATTTGTAGATAAAAATACTGCCTGGGACACAGGACTCCTAAGGAGTCAGCAGAGGAAATCGTGCTACTGATATTCTGTGCTTTTTCCTGAACAGCCAGTCTGTATCTGATCTTCTAGTTATCCTGCTCACCCCAGCTGATTAAAACAAACCTGTTTGGGGCTTTTGCTTAGTCACACACCACTGTGAGACTAGCATAACAGTCATTCCCAGCTGGTTCTGCTATGCTAGAACGATCATTTTTAAACTCATAGCTCCTGCACATACAGTTAGGGCTGGTGTTTGGAAACTCCACCAGCTCTCACTCTCACAGACCAGGTTCCCACCAAAACTTGGACTAATCTCAACTAGCAGCATAAATCAAGTAGAGGGCTAGTTAATGGGGGAATCACAGCACAAAGAGGGTTTCCTTAACCCAAACAGATACAATAGTCTCCTTCACTTCAGTTACCCACAACACCTCCCCCACCAGCCCTTTCATAGGGGGACTTTATACCACTTCATACTCAATAGATCAGCCAGACATAACACTGGGACTGGCTCTACCCATATGCAGCTGTGTAAAGCACCCAAGATTTGGGACTCATTGTCTCTTACTGCCCACCCCCTTCTGGCTCTGCTTACTCCAGACCGGACCTAGTTAGCATAAAATGGAAAAAGCCTGACAGAGCTATTAGAACATCAAACCTATGATACAGCCAAAGAAGCGGTAATGAAGCCCAGGTGTATACTGACAGTTTCTGAATTTACTGTGCTAGCAGACAGGGCATTAGTTTAACAGTTATTTTAAAAAGAACAAGTATAGAATCATAGAATCATAGAATCATAGGACTGGAAGGGACCTCGAGAGGTCATCGAGTCCAGCCCCCCGCCCTCAAGGCAGGACCAAGCTCCGTCTACACCATCCCTGACAGATGTCTATCTAACCTGTTCTTAGTAGTCCTGTGACACCTTAGAGACTAACAAAAATGTATTTATAGCCTCATGAGCTTTCCTGGGCAAAACCCACTTTTTCAGATTAGTGCATTGCTGAAGATTATTTTTAAAAAAAGCCAAACGTCTAAAAAACCCATCACCACCCAGCTGCCAGTGGACCTAGGGCCAGCAGTTTAACTGAGCTGCATAAGGCCCCACGCATCCCAAGGGCTGCCCTGGGAATAATTCAGCGTGTTTACCCATCCACAAGTTGCAGCGGGGGGAGGAATGATTTCCCATATACAGTTTTCTCCTCGCTAGCGCGCAGAGGATGCCGATTCCGGGAGAGAACAGATGACGGGAACGACAACAGATTTTCCTCAACTTACTTTTCTTGCCCTCTGTTCACAAGAGCAGCCCCAGCGAGGCGCTACGAGACGGACCGTGCCAGGGGCTCCGCTGGCAGCCCAGCCCCCGGAAAACCAAGCCCCTTGCCCGCTCCGATGATAACTGCTGGGAACACGCGGCCCTGTCCGGGAAGGGGCGTGGGGAGAACGGCGGGCTGAGGACGGGGACTCGCAGACACCAGTCACCCTACAGCCATACCGGGAACAACGAGCCCCCCAGGCTAGGGCCAGCCCCCGGGGCCCACAGACACGGCGAGCCAAGCCAGCTCCCTACCTGACGCGTCTTTCCAGGTGGCGCTCGGAGCCCTGCAGTACCCGAAAGCCGCGTCCGGCGCTCGTGACCCAGCGACGCTCAGCTCCCGATGAATGAAGTGCAGGCGCCGGCTGCAAAGTAACAATTCTGCCAGGAAGCCCCGCCCCTCCGGCTGGCGTCACAATCGAACGGGGCACCCCCTCCCCATTCTACTATTGTGTGACGGTTCCGAACCCTTTCGCGGGCGTCGGCTGAAAGCTGCTTGCTCCGCAGCGCCGCCTTCTGCTGGGCGTGGGCCGGGCCGGGGTGTTCGGGAGAGAAAGCGAGTCCCCGCTGCTGGAAGGGGGATCGCGGCACTTCAAGCCTCCAGCGGCTTTGGGTTCAGTTGTTTGTCTAAAGTTCCAGCGCGTGAGGGGAACCAGCAATTCCTGGGGCAGAGCTGTAGGAAGGATAAAGAGGGGAGCCCCCAATTTGGGGGGGAAAGAGTGGCCAGGGGAAAAAAAATCTCTGGGACTAGTGACTCCAGCTTTGTACAGAGGGTAACCCCCGTCTCGGGCACAGTGGGTACCGACTCTGCACAGGTGCAAAGGACTGCCCCATACAGCAACATGCCAGGGGATCTGGAATGGCTTGATAATGAATGACAAGGGATAAGCATGGTGGGGATAGTCCTTGACATCTCTATGCTTCCAACTTCTCTCCTATAAAAGACACAGAGTATCCACAGTGTTTTATTTTCCATATATATACCCCCCCACACGCAATAAGGCAGGCCCTGATCTCAGACTGAATGTGTGCAGAGCAATATCCCTCTAACTTTTTCCATCCATGTGTAGAATAAATTTTATGTTCCCCAAGGTATGTGCAGATGAGCACCACCCATAGAATCATATGCTGCAGGTTGTGGCTGAGGGAGGCTGTCAGTGCTCTGCTAATCAGCTGGGTGGCATTTGAATCTCTCCTGGGCAGCTGCCCAAGCACTCAGCTTACAGGAGGGGAGGACAATCATTTTTGCAGGGGGGGTCCTCTTAAGTACTGCATGTTGGGGAGTTGAGACTTTGCATGCTCCCCTGTGGGGTGGTGGAGTATGAGAGGTCTTGCTAGATGCACAGGGTGCCCAGAGGGAACTGCCAACCCTATTGAATAGCTTGGCAGTTCCCCCTGGCACCGCGTGTCCCTGGCGGGCGGAGGAGGCTTCACGTGCTCCCTGAACTCAAGGCCCGATTGGACCCTAAGCCCCAGTCAGCCTGGGGGTGGGAGAGTGCACAAAGTCTCCTGCCCCCACCCTGCCAGAGCACACGATGCCTACAGGGAACTGCCAGCCATTTTAAACAGCTCCCTCTGGTGCTACGCACCCCTGGCAGGGGGAGGGGACAGAAATCTGATTCAGGGGTCATCTCCCCCAGTTTCCTGGGCTCCTAAGAGTAGCAGCTGCTCAGACGAGGTTTCCTGCCTGCTCTACTTCTCCAGACAGAGTCACCTGTGGCCAGGCTTTCCTGCTGTCCAGAGCCTGGGCAGGTCCCACCCAGGCCACTGGTATATACCCACCTGGAGTTGCATGGCAGTTCCTGCCCCATCTTGTGGAGAAATTCCTGTAATATTATACTTTGTATTAAGAACTTGTCCTTTTAGGTATATCTTTGTTAAGTGTTCTTATAGAATCTCTGGAACATTTCTCCTATAACTTTGTATTAAGATATATTGATCTTGTAAGAAAAAATGTCTTTTGAGCTCTCCTCTTTCCTTGATTGTCCTGTTGAAATGAGTGAGGTATGAATGGAGAATGAAAGGTGAGCACCTCCAGCAGCCGTTGCAAGGGTGGAGAAGGTTTGGGAGCCAGACCCAAGGCAATACCTGTGAAGTGAGCTCATGAAGAAGACTGGACATACAGATGCCTTGGGAGTCAAGCAGCAAGTGCCTGCCCTTGGAAGAACTCTCTTTGAAGCAGCATTAAGAAAGGCAAGGTGATGACTACAGGCAGTCCCCGACTTACGCGGATCCGACTTATGTCGGATCCGCAGTTACGAACGGGACTGCCCCGGAGGACACGGACTGCGGGACCTCGCGGTCCTGCCGCCCGTGTACTCCGGGGCTTTCTCCGCGTCTCCCTGGTCTGCAGACCAGGAAGACGCGGAGCAAAGCCGCGGGGGGGCTCGGGCAGCAAGGCAGCCCAGGCATGCCTGGGCTGCCCCGCTGCCGGCTTCACCGAGGCTTTGCAAAGCCGCGGGGGGGCTCGGGCAGCGAGGCAGCCCAGGCACGCCTGGGCTGCCTCGCTGCCCGAGCCCCCCCCCTCGCTGCCTGAGCCCCCCCGCGGCTTTGCAAAGCCTCAGGGAAGCCGGCAACGGGACAGCCCAGACGCCCCGCGGCTGTCCCACTGCTGGCGTCCTCAGAGGCTTTGCTCCCCGTCTCCCTGGCAGACCAGGGAGACTGGGAGCAAAGCCGCGGAGGACCCAGGTGGCGGGACCGCAGTCCGTCTCGGTCCGCCGCCCGCGTCTTCCTGGTCTGCTGGGGTGGGAGGGGCGCAGCTAGTACGCCCTCCCCCCAGCAGACTAGGCTTTTCTCCAGACGCCTGTGGCAGAGCAGCTGGGGTGCTGCCGGTTGGTCCCGCAGCGCCGCTCTGGGCGCTACTGGACCAACCCGGCAGCACCCCAGCTGCTCTGCCCCAGGCGTCCCCAAGTCAGCTTCTGCTGAAACTGACCAGCGCTGACTACAGGAAGCCTGAGGCAGAGTTGCTGTGCCCCAGGCTTCTTGGAATCAGCTGCTGATCAGTTTCAGCAGCAGCTGACTTGGGGACGCCTGGGGTTCTTAAGTTAATTCTGTATGTAAGTCAGAACTGGCGGTCAGTTTCAGCAGCGGCTGAATCTGGACGCCAGTTCCGACTTACATACAGATTCAACTTAAGAACAAACCTACAGTCCCTATCTTGTACGTAACCCGGGGACTGCCTGTAATTGGCTGCCTGAGAGGGATAAATAGGAGTCATCTTGCAGAGGGACCCCAAGTTTTCGTCTTGTCAACATGGGAGCATCGATCTGGATCAGCAGAAGCCCGGCTCCACCCCTCCCCCATCTAACTCACCTGGCCCGTGCAGTTACGGGGAGCAACTTTTGGTAACAACAAGACGGAGTGTGCTTGTGTGTGTGTGTGACAGAGTGCATGAGTGTGATGTATCCTATGCATATGATAAGTATTGATTGATATGTATGTTCAATAAATGTGGTGTGTTGCCTTACCCCCCTGAAAAAGATCCCGGGTGCTTCTTTTAAGCACAACAATCTTCCCCTTTGGAGAGGCCCAGAGCTTCATCCTTTCCCACTTCCTCAGCCAGAGACCCCACAACCAGTCCTGCTCCCAGCTCTTGTATTTCTCTGACCCCTTTCCCAGGAGACCTCAGTACATGACAGTTCTGGGCTGAAATGGGATGAGGGCGGAGCTTGGATAGAGGGCGGAGCTTGGACAGCTCTATGCATTTAAAGGGCGGTGCAGAGCTCCGTCTGACACTACAGGCATGTCACAGCCTCTGATGACAACATGGAAGCTAAGTGATCAGCCCACTGAAAGCCAGGGGCAGAGCCAGTCCCCAGAAACCAGATCCCTGACTCATAGTCACCTGGGCTATGATCTATCCCCAAGCCTCGCACCTTGCAACACGAGCAGATGACACAGCTGCTACCAGGGTGTGTTTGGGGCATGGGCTCTGAGGCAGGAAGCAGCTTGGCCTACTGCCGTGGTCACCAACCAGTAGATCGGGATCTACCAATAGATCTTGGGGCCTCTGACAGGGGATCCTGACTGGGTTGGCCGGGAAGCTATCAAGTGCTGGCACTTCAGTTGCGCCTCCACCCACTGTTATGCTGCTCCTGCCCTCTGCCTGGGAGCTGCCCCCCCTGGGAGCCTCCTGCTTGCTGTGCAGAGTGGGAGGGAGAAGGGGGGGGCAGATGTCAAGGTGTACTCCCTGTCTCCACTCCTGTGCCCCATCCTCACACAGACAGAAGGGGATGGAGGGAGCTTGGCAATGCAAATCTCTGTCAACTCACACACTGTGTGTCTCTGTCAGTCTCACAGACACACACCGTCCTTCCCTCTCATCTCCCGGCCCAACACATACGTGGGGGATTGTTGTTACTTCAGTTACTGCCTGAAAAATGGTCTGTGCATTTCATCATTTTTATTTCTAATGCTTAAATTGAATTCTTTGAGTTCCAAAAATGTAACCTGTTGTCCCTGTGGCCCCTGAGAGAGGCAGAGCAGGGGGTCTCCACAAGCTCCTTGTCTGCAGACACCACTCCTGCAGCTCCCATTGATCAGAAACAGGGAACTGTGGCCAGCAGAAGCTGTGGGCTCAGTGCCTGTAGATGAGGGGCAGCACATGGCGCCATGGAGCCACTGCTGTACATGCCAGCTGCTTTCAGGAGTGGTGCAGGGCCAGGGCAGGAGTAAGCTTGCCTTAACCCCACTGCTCCACCAGCCGGAAACCATCTCAGTTAATTGGTACCCAGAGAGAGCCTGTCTTCTGAACCCCTGTCCCAACCCTGAGCCTCCTCCTACCTCCAACTTCCTGCTCTGGACATGAGTCCCCCTGCACCCAAACTCCTTCCCAGAGCGTGCACTCTGAACCCCCTCCTGGACCCCAATGCCCCACTTGGGGCTAAGCCCGGAGCCCCTCCCACACTCCAAATCCCTTGACCCAAGATCAGAGCCTGCATCCCAACCCCCTACCCCAGCCTGGTGAAAGTGAATGAAGTTTGGGGAGGAAGGGAGATAGAGTGACTAGGGTAACCAGGTGTCCTGTTTTGAACTGGATAGTCCAGTATTTGAGCTTTCTGTTCGGGGAACAAATTGAGAAAATAGAAATGTCCAGTATTTTCTAAATAAGATGTAATGTTGATTGTGATGTAATGTCAAGTAGGTCTGGTATTTTTGTTGAAACCATCTGGCAAACCTAGGAGTGACCGGGGGAGGCCTCGGAGAAGGGGTGGAGCGGGGCAGAGTCTCAAAGAAGGAGCATGAAGGAAGGGGGGCAAGGGTATTTGTTTGAGATAGATCTTACATTGCCCTTAAATTGAAAAAGTGACCTTGTGGTTAAAAAGATTGGAGACCACTGGCCTACTGTATCTGCAAATATGGGCACGTTGATTACCCAGGGCCTGACCCTGCTAAACACTGAGTTCCCTGACAATCCACTGAAGGCATGGGAGTTGGGGTGCTCCATGGCTCGCAGCACTGGGTCCCCCAACATTGGGCTAGGAAAAGAGATCAGGAAGCATTATGACTTCAAAGCACGAAGTATGAGCTTTTGCCTTAAGTAAGAGAGGGGGAGCAGCGTGCGGGTGTAGAGAAGTTTTGGGGAGATGAGGACACCAGCTGATGACGAAGCTTTCCTTCGCTGGCCCAAAGCTGAGTCTGTCTCCTGCCCTTCACCTACAGCCATGGCTAATGGATAGTGCCCTGGCCTGGGATTCAGGAGGTTAGGTTTTGAGTCCTGGCTCTCTGGCTCAGAGAGCAAGTTACTACCTCTCTGCATATGTTCTCCTCTTGGTCTTGTCTAGATGGAACCCTAGTGCAACCCTAGGGCCTAGTGCAAGGGGGTCCTCCTATCACTTGGGTCTTATCTCTTGGATTTAGGAAAAAACTATTTCACTGGGAGGGTGGTGAAGCACTGGAATGGGTTCCCTAGGGAAGCAGTGGAGTCTCCATCCCTAGAGGTGTTTAAGTCTCGGCTTGACACAGCCCTGGCTGGGTTGATTTAGTTGGGATTGGTCCTGCCTAGAGCAGGGGGCTGGACTTGATGACCTTCTGAGGTCTCTTCCAGCTCTATGGTTCTATGATTCTGGTTGCTGCTGAAATAGCCAATAACAGGCTGCTCCCAGCACTGTGATCTGCAGCCCCTGGCGAGGTGACTCTGAGAGCCCCCCCCCCCCCTTTCTTCCATTAATTCTCCTGCCGGTGCAACTGCGACTTGGCAAACACACGACAGAGAGTTTCACAGGGGTAGGTTGGTGTGACCAGTAACAGGATCCAGCATTTTCACCGGGGCTGATCAATATCCCCGTCAAAGCTAAACAGCAGGTTTCATCCAGCACCCACCATCCCCAAGCGCTTTGCAAACCCATTGCCTGCTTATACTCCCATTGACTTCAGTGTCATATTTCCTGCTCAGCTCTGCATAGCGGCCTCATGGCCTTTATACGCAAGAGTCATTTCACCCATTCCTGAAATGGATGCAGCTGCAGCTGGCGGGGCGGGGGGGGGGGGGGAGCGAGCACAGTAGCTGTTCTGCAGGGCACAACCTAAGAGCAGAATGCTGCTGCTTAGAGCTGGGCTTAAGGTGCAAAATTCAGGTGCAGATCCCAAAGTTTGGGCCTGGCGAAAATCAGATCTGGCTTTCATAGCCCTCACAGTTCTGGGATGTTCAGCTCTCACCCCGCCTACACTCTAGGACAGGAAACGAGAAACAAGTCTCAAATCCAATGGCAGTGACCATGTTAGGAAGGCGGAATGTAATTATCCCATGTTCCCACAAAAATTTTACATCACATCCCAGCAACCTGCACTGGAAGCTGCATTCGAGAGATGCGCCCCTCCCCTGGTCACCCTAGCATCACTGCAGGGGTTCTTGCTGATCTTCCACCAACCCAACTCACAGCTGGTAAGTCCGGGCAGCTCACTCTGGTTTAACTCTGCCTGAATCGGCTAGCACCTTATTTTGAATAGCTCTTAAAGGGAGGGTGGGGAGTCCCCTGGAGAGCCTGACAGCCATGGCAAACAGACAGCTTTGCTCACTGCTTGAAGAGCTGAATGACCTGTACAGTGGGGCTGAGAATTTTCTAGCCATGTGGTTTTTTAGCAGAAAGTTGGGTTTTCAGTGACGTGAAACTTTTTGTGGAAAGTATCGACTTTCCATAGATAATTCGTATTTCAACAGAAAGCCTGAAAACAGAAAAAATTGATTCCATTTCACATGCCCATTCTCCTCCATGAGCCTGGCTCCCCAGCTGGACTACATCTCCCATGATGCACTGTGACCAGACAACAACCATGATGACTGCCCTCTTTTCACTAAGGGGGTGGTGGAGGGGAACTATAATGTTATCATGGGAGATGTAGTCCAACTAGGGAACACAGCCTATAACAGAAAATAGGAGCAAGATGCTTCTGAACTACAACTCCCATGAGGTACCAGCTGGCATTTCAAAATCCAAATACAGGCCGTCCTCGCTATAAGCCCAAGATACATTCCAAAAAACTTGGACATATAGTGAAACAACTTAAAGTGGGAAAATTTTTTCCCACATCTGACTTCAATTTGCACAAATTGTTTTTTTTAAATGACTTAAGAGGGGGAATGGCAGGACTTATAATGCATCAGTTCCTAAAAGTGTCAACGACTTTAGTGCGGAACGGATGTATACCGGGTCAACTTATAGTGGGAACGCCCCGTATTTCAGTGAAAACTCAGTATTTTTCACAGAAAAAAGACCCATGTCCTACTGTTCATAGCTTAAATGAAGCCATGCTGGATACCCTACGATAGCTGCAACCCAAACTTGGAGAGTATTTCTTTTTCCCATTCGCTACGTTAGACTTTTAGCTTGCACAATAGCGTTTCCTGCTTTTAGAGCTGAAGGAGGCAGGTTCAAACCTCTCTATCAGTTACAAATGGCCAGGACAGGACAAAAGAAAAGACTACACACCAGTTTGGGTTCTGACATCAGTGACCTTTAATGACAAAGAACCCACAGTGACAAGATAAAAAAACAAACCCAGGAATAATGTGATAGTCGTAACACCTCACGGGACTGGTAATACTTCAGGAGTAAAAGCTTTCTCATTTGTTCTGGCCTTTAATGCACTGTAGTAGTTATAACTTAAATGTGGTCGGCACCCCTTGCTGTGCCGGTGAAACTTAAACAAGTATATAAAAAATATGCCATTAAATTCATATCAACAGTCAAGACTTGAGAACACTATGTACAGAGGAGGCAATATATACCAATATTTACAGTACGTCTCAGCGGGATCTCTCACCAAACAGAGAAATAAAGCCAAGAGAACAGAGTCAAACAAGGAGGGGGAGTGAGCGGGATGGGAAACCGTGCCTTGCCTGTCCTTGCCTCTTGCGCATCTGATGACCGCCATTTGCTGGTAGGAGGAAATGCCAGCCCCTCAGCTCGCTGTCAAGTAGCAACAGTGTCCACCTCAAAAGAAAGACAGTTTGGCGGGAGGAGCCCACCTCACCAGCATGGCACGTGGGTGGTAGCAGCAGTGGCACTGGAAATTTTTACAGTGGGGGGCACTGAGAGCCACTGAACAAATCTGTAAGCCCGGAATATGATGGAAACGCCTTCAGCTAGGGGTTCTGCCATGCCCCCAATTCCAGCTCCACAAGGTAGCACGGACTGGCCCTTAATGGGTCGCACACAGCCCTGCCACTGCATCTAGACTGCGCAGGGAGGGGGCACTTTCTGGAGCCTGGCTCGCTCTCTGACACTGAATGGAGCTGCTCTGTGCACCCTTTGGCACTGGGGAATGGAAGTGGTCTGCACTGTGTCCAAATGGCACCCCTAGGGTTTGCAAACGGCATGGACTTTGCCTTCAGGGTGAAATGGAAAGCAAATGCTTAGGGTACCTTTAACAGGATGACGTGAGCTGAGTTGCAGGCTGCCCTATGCCACGTAGGTATTGACATGGCCCTCATCACCTTTCTGTGGGAAAGTCTCAGTCTCGCGTGGATTTTACCCTCTCGCAGGCAGGTCTCTGGGCCTGCAACTGAACCGGGGGGAAGGCGGGTGCAAGAAGTGATTTCAGGACTGAGCTAAGAACCGGCATCCTTTCGGTACTGGCACGGGAGTCCAGCAGCTCCAGGTGACATCACTAGTCCGGTGTGCCCAAGAGCTTGGCTAGGCCCTCCAGCAAAGGGAGGCTGGGACGAGCTGAGAAGTCAAATAGAAAAGAACCACAAGAAATCCCCCCCTGCACCTTTGGTAGACGTGGTCTGGATGCTGCTGTTTTACGGCAAGGAGCAGGCAAGAGTGAGCTAACAGCCTTTGGTTTTGCTTGTCAGTTCTCCTCTAGCCAGCAGCAGTTGTTTGGTCAGGATCATTAGACACTTTGCTGGGCTTCACTGAAGCGGAAAGTGGGCTGCAAAGCACACAGGGTGCAAACATTCAGGGAACGCTTTGTGACTGAAGGCAGCAGCAGACACTATATGGAGGCACTCAGTAACTCCCACAGCGTTTCACCAGGGGACATTCGTGTGCCAGGCAGGCAGACAGACTATGACCCCAAGGGACCTTTTCATCTTAACACCTAAAAATTCATTTGAAGATGGGGAAAGGGGTGGGGGTGAGGAATTGTCCCAAATGTCCCAACACCCCAGATTCCTGCAAAAACATTTCAACCAGCTCATTTTAACTGCCCTTCCCTTCGCTCACGTGCTCTGACCTGGCCTCAAGTTTCTGTATTTCCCCGTGCAGCCACAAGCTCCCCACAGATCCCTTAGCCAGAGGGCAGAATGGCGCTACCCGGCACAGGACACCAGTAGCCATCCCGCAGGAACATGGAACGCTGAGCTTGGGGCCCCATCCTGAACGGGGATGTTTTCCGACAGGAAGGAAGGGTCCCCAGCTCCTCCCAGGAGCCAAAGTCCATCAACACAAGCAGACAAGACTCCCAGGACCCTCTCCAAGCATCCGAAGAGGGAGGGATGTTCTCACTGGTTTTAGTAGCTGCTTGCTGGTTCTAAGACTGCTCCCAATCTCAGCAGCAACTGATCTAACAGGCCCTTTGGCTGGGAAAGCTCCGCAGCTCCCCCCTACAAACAGTTCTGCGAAACACCCTTCATCATTGAGGACCTAATTCTCTTCCTGGGGCGCACCCAGGACATGGCATCTCAGGGTCAAGGCCACTCTCCTTTCTGTGAGACACCCCGCAGGGATTTTGCATGGGTCAAATGAGCCGGACTCACGCCTCACTGCCAGGTGAGCCTGTTTGGAGCATCTGGGAGATTGCAAAGATCACTCCCTTTTTTCATCTCCTGGTCATGTCTGTTACATCCAAGCCCTATTGGTTATGGTTACTGTCCTGCCAACCAACTCCCTTCCAACCGAATCCTCACCACGTTCGAGACCCCGGCCTGTTTCCTTCTGCCTTTCACTTGAAACGTGAACTAATGTGGTCTCGCAGTGTAAAGCAGGATGACCCCGCCAGTGGGAAATCAGACAGACAGGCAAGATCTCTTGCAGCCAGCCAGTCACATGAGCGGAGACAACAGTGATGGGGCTTTCAAGAAGAGAAGCCATGGGGTAGGTTATTACTGGCGGCACATTACTCTTAAGTGGTGAGCACTGAATAGGGAGATGGACTCCTGGGCTATGTGGGTGCCAAGATGCTGCAGTCGAAATAATGCTGATTTCCTACAAAGCACAGCAGTGTTCACCATCAATAAGGGCTAGTATGAATTACTAAGGGACAAAGCAGGGTCCCTTTGAGCACAGGGAAGGTGACAGGGATGATCCTACTCCTCTGATGGCCAAGGAGCAGTTATGGTCTCACACCGGATTTCCTGCAGAAATTCCTTGGATGGTGTGTTGCAAAAGAGTAAGAATAAATGGTCCGTTTTCACAACGGAGCATGATAATTAGCAGGGGGCCTTCTGGATCTGTGCTGGGTCCAGCTCTGTTTCACATAGTCCTAAGTGACCTGGAAGGAGGGGTAAACAATGAGGTGGCCAAGTGTGCAGAAGACACAAAATCACTCAAGATAGCGAAGTCCAAAGCAAACTGAGAAACGTGACAAAGGCTCAGGGATATTGCTAAACTGCCTGACTGGGCAAACAAATGGCAGATGCTAAAGTAATGCACATTGGGAAACCCATAATCCCAACCCTACATACAAAAGGAGGGGGTCTAAATTAGCCATTCCTACCCAAGAAAGAGAGCTTGGAGTCATTGGGGATAGTTCTCTGAAAACATCTGACCAATGTGCAGCAACAGGCAAAAAAGGTAACAGCATGTTAAGAACCATTAGGAAAGGGATAAATAATAAAACAGTCAATATCATCCTGTTTTTATATAAATCCCTGATATGCCCACTCCTTGAATACTGCATGCAATTGTGATCACCCCGTATAAAAAAAAATCTATTAGAACCGGGAAAGAGACAGAGAAGAACAACAACAGTGATTGGGGCAGGGAACAACTTTCTTAAGAGAAGAGATTAAAAAGTGTAGGACTGTTCCGCTTGGAAAAGAGATGACTAAGTGAGGGGATATGACATGGCTATAAAATTCATGGCCCATGTGGAGAAAGTGAATAAGAAAGTGTTATTTGTTCCTCATAACACAAGTATCAGGTGTCACCCAATAAAAGTAACAGGTAGCAGTTTTAAAACAAACACAAGGAAGCATTTCTTCACGCAGCACACAGTCAGCCTGTGGAACTCCTTGCCATAGGATGGTGTGAAGGGTAAACTAGAACTGAGTTAAAATTAGAGGAGTTGATGGAGGGTAGGTCCATTAATGGCTATAAGCAAAGCGGGGCAGGGCACAACCCCATGCTCTGGGTGTGCCTAACCTCTGTTTGCCAGAAGCTGGGAGTGGATGCGAGCAGATGGATCACTAGATAATCGCCCTGTTCTGTTCATTCCCTCTGGGGCACCTGGCATTGGCCACTGTTGGAAGACAGGACACTGGGGGGATGGACCATTGGTTTGACCCAGGAGAGCTGTTCTTAAAGAATCACCACAAATCGAGAACAGATCTTAACGTTAACTTTACGTCCAACTGTGTTCAGCACAGCGCACGATTCACTGGAAGCATGCGCCCAGTCCCAGACCCCACAGCATGTGCCTAAGAGCTTTTCTTACTCGGGGCTTAGCTGCTCCTTGCACGGTGCTACATGGTGCGCTGCCTGCAGGTCTGCACCGTGTCAGTATTTCCCAAGAGGTACGGCCAGGGTGCAGGGCAATCTCTCTAGTATGCAGGCTAAAGAACTGTCTGTCGATCCCACCTGTGCAAGAATTTCTGCATCTCTCCAGCCCTCTGCCTGCCAGTTCAGTGCCTCACACCCCATTCAGATAGGGACACACTCAGCAATCAGTCAAGAGCTACGCTGACTGTGCCACCTGGCCCCCGGGGGTGGGATCCACGAGCTACCAAAACCCACTGAAATCTTTCCATTGGGTTTGATGGAGGTTGGCTTGCACCCCACAAGGAAGAGGATGGTGCCACAGGGAAGTAGCTGCATCTTGCCCACAGACAGACCGGAAGGTAAATTTCCTCCCCAGAGGGTGCCTCCTCGGCACCTTTCAGAGCTTTCCCCTGTATGGTTTATATTGCAGTAGCACCTGGAGGTGCTGGGTGAGATCAGAGTCTCCCTGTGCTAGAGGCTGTACAGTCAGGGTGCGTCTACACTGCACCTGTAGCTCAAATAAGCGACGCAATTGGAGCTGTGGAAATTGCATAGCTTACTTTGAGTTAATTTCATAGAATCATAGAATCATAGGACTGGAAGGGACCTCAAGAGGTCATCGAGTCCAGCCCCCCGCCCTCAAGGCAGGACCAAGCTCCGTCTACACCATCCCTGACAGATGTCTATCTAACCTGTTCTTAAATATCTCCAGAGAGGGAGATTCCACCACCTCCCTTGGCAATTTATTCCAATATTTGACCACCCTGACAGTTAGGAATTTTTTCCTAATGTCCAATCTAAACCTCCCCGCACTTTAAACCCATTACTCCTTGTCCTGTAATAGCTTAGTTTGTAATTTGGAGCTGTTGACACAGCACTTGTTTCGAAATAAAGAGCTGCTCTGAAACGTCCCTTATTCCTCGTGGAACAAGGTTTACAGGGACGTTGGAATGGCAAGCCCCTTATTTCGAAAGCTATTTTGAAATAACAGGCTTGCTTAAAAGATGCAGAATAGTGATTTCAGGATACCGGAAGTATCCTGAAGTAGCACTGCTGTCTAGACGCACCCTCACAGAGTAACCAACACTCCCTGCCCCAAAGAGCTTCCCATTGAAATATGCCAAAGGGTGGGAGGGGTAGAAGGCTAGAGAGGAAAGTGGCTTGCTCCAGGTCACTGCAGCAGGCCAGTAGCAGAGTGGGGGACGGAACCCAGGCACCCTGACTGCCCAGTGCCCCTAGCAACTAGACTCTGCTTCTGTGCAAAATCCCAAACCACCTGACCCAATTAATCAGCCAAAGAGGGAAAGGGAGGACGGAGACATGATGCATTTTCACACGAAACAGGAAGCAAGACAGAAGGCAGATGAGGCAGAGAGATGGCAGAAAGTGGCCATGGACGACAGGAGTTGCAGAGGAGAAGCCTCTTGCATCAAGTCCTAAATATATTTGTCTACATTGTTCAGGTCACTGGGGACACAAAATGTTAGGAATTAAACTGCTCTAGAATGAAGTATTTTCAAAACCCTTGGCCGGGCTAGCAGTGCAGCAGGGGCAAGCAGGCAGAGCCACGTTGGCTGCGGTGCAGCAACGTCCATCGCTAGGGGAAAGGGCTGGAGCTTTCAAGCACATTGTTCAGGCCCTCAGCTATTGCACGGGAGCTGCTCTGAAACCGGGAGAGCCCAGACAGGGCTGTTGTTAACTCTACTCAAGTCTTCAAAGCAAGATTTTTAAAAAGCAGGTGCCCAAGGCTAGGCCCCTAAACCCACCTTCAGGCATCTAAATGAGAGGCTTGCTTTCCACAAGTGGTGAGGGCCCAGCGTGTGGGGTGACATCTCACCAGGAAGCCAGGAGCATGGCTGGAAGGGCTCATTCCCTTTCAGAACACCCTGGCCACACGTGTAGAGGACTAAACGTTGTTATTCTGAATGATTCATATTGTGGAAGGGCCCAGTCGTGACCCCAAGTGCTGGGGGCTGGACAGCGCAGAACAGAACGATGCTCCTCTGCCCCACAGGACTGACAACCTAGGTAAATATGGATGGAGAAGCTGGCATCCAAGGTCACCTTTTCCAAAGTGACTGACCAGTGATTCTGGGCACCTCAGTTATTGGGTCCCAACCTGAGACACTTTGAAAGTGGCTTTCAGAAAGCACGAGCAGCCCGGTGGGGATTTTCCAAAGCACCAGGGTGCTGGAGTATCACCAGTCCCAAGTGTTCAATCCCCAGACTGTGCTCAAAGTCATGAGACAGTGTAAAAAAATCTGCCCTCTGGGTTTCATTTTGATTTGCCTTCTGTTTTCTGAGCCTTCGGAGTGCACCTGGGTCATGGTCCCCAAACTGTTCTCGGCCCATTTAACTTTTAAACAGGAAAGCTGAGTGTCTCATGAAATAACATGACTCCATGGGCTGGAGCTTTCACATAGGCACCAAAGAACTGGCAACACGGGCAGTTCAGTAGCACAAACCCCACTGAGAGTCCAGGGCCCATGAGCTCTTGTCATGTCAGGTGCTTCTGAAATTCCCAGGGCTGCCCTCTGCAAAAAATGGCCCTTAAAGACACCCTCACTACCCACCTTGAGGCCTCATCATGGCCCCTGTAAGTCCCACAGGCAGCCCTGGGGGAAAGCCTGCCAGGAAAGCATTCTCCTTCTGGGATGTTTTTGGTGCAAGCTGGCTGGCAGCATGGCCCTAGTGGATTTGTACTGTCTCGCTAAGTGAGTAAACCCCCACGATCCTCTTTGCTCCCCGTCCCCACTCAGGACTGGGGATCTGGAAGCTAAATACATAAATTAAGTGCTGGGGATATAAAGGTAACTAGTTAAAAAACAACCATAAATACTGTACAATGCAAGAGACCATTGCAGTCAGACAATGCCCCTCCTGGTTCTGCTCCAGCTGTACTCCACAATAACCAACTTGATTTTGCTCTTAAAGTCAAAGGAGGTGAAGCGTCCCCGGCTCTCACAGCGCCCCCTTGTGGCACTGCTCACTTTCAGGGATCCAGCTAAGTATTGCACACTTTTTATTTCATGCAGCTGCTGCCAGTGTTCCCTCTAATTTTTTTCATGTGTGGAAGAAATTTTGTTATATGCACGGCGGCAAGAGCAGATATGCACCACAAACAGAAACACATGCTGCCAGCGGTGAGCTGGGTGGCACCTGAATCTCTCCTGGGGGCCGCCCAAGTGCTCAGCCAGAGGGAACATTGGCTGCTGTCCTCTTTGCGGGCTGAACTGAGCTCAGCTCTGCCTTTCTACAACTGGAATTGGTGCCTCTCAGCAAGACACTCCTGCCTCTCCTCTCCCCTCCAGACACCTGGGTATCCCTCGGGGATCTGGGCTCGTGGGTAAATGTGACACAGCTGCCATTGCATTACACTTGCTATCTACAGCTCATCAAGGGTCGGGGCTGGGTGTCGGCACCCTGCATGCAATTCCCCGGGTGCGACGCTGCCTCTGCTTCCATGCATGCTCCTCGTCACGTCCCCGCTCCCACAGAAAATAAATAAGAATATTCTCTATATATTCCAACAAACAGCAATGACACAAGCATTCTCTGGGTGATGGCCACAGGTGAGCCGGTCAGCTAGAGACCTGGAGACGCTGCAGCCGTGGCGGCGAAGGAGGTGCCGGAGTGGCTGCCGCTAAGGAGCTGGGAGCACTGTCTTGTGTGCGGGGATCTCAGGGAAGTGAATGTCTAGGGTTTCCGATTCTGCATGGCTGGGTGGACAAGAGACAGAGCAAGATAATGGGCAGGTGCCATCCCCGGGCGAGCTCAGGCAGAGGCGGCTCTTCCGCTCCCAAGTGCCCGGATTTGGAACCGCAGGCTGATCGAAGCATAACACCCAGAAGAAAGGCCCCTTGCTGACGGCGCGAACGCTGAATTCTCTCCTCTAAGCCCTCTTCTTTCACCTGGATGCTTCCAAACAGCGCCACAGCCATCTGCACATCCAGGCGCCCCGTCCACACACGCCCTGGTTGAAATGCGGGCTGCGCCAGCGGGCGTTTGTCGAACGTGTTCCTCCCCCCACGCTGCAGACGCTGTGTTTGGGAGGAGCGTGGCCCGAGGCACACACAAATCATCCGGAATGGGAGACGAGATGGGCTGGGGGGTGGTTGGTAACAAGAGGAGGCAGGGGTGGGGCTGGTGCACTCTCCCCGGCGGGGCCCCGTGCAGCTGCGCATCAGACCCTCCACAAGAGGAGATGGTTAGTGCTGTCATCTCGTCCCACTGTCTCACTGCTGTTGGTGAGTCTGAAATCCTCATAGCCATCCCCGCCGCTGATCACCAGCATCTTGGACTTGACGTGGACCATGTTGGAGGACCTGTGCCTGGCCACATCTCTCTTTTCTGTGTCGCTCTGCTTCTCGGTACCTGGGGAACAGAACAAGCCCCGTTAGGCTCCAGAGAGACCCCAGCGTGTGCACGCAAAGGAGGCTGTCTGACAGGATGTGGCTAAGGGAGCCTGAGTCCCTCCCTATACGTGAGCTGTGATACCCCCAAGCCGGGGTGCTGACAGCCTGTTTGGGCCCAGCAAGGTGGGGCAGGCCAGCTCTGTACTCCTGGAAGGGGCGGGGACTCAGGTGGAAGGGGTAGAGCCGGGGGTGGCCAACCCTCCACACTGCCCTGAGTGTGGTATCCCTCCCCGCTGCCTCAGAGCTGCCCAAAGCGTGCCATGTGGCATTCCAGCGGCAATTTAAAGGGCCTGGGGTACTGGCAACGGACAGGATCCTTGGGCCCCTTTGAATTGCTGGGTCTCGGGGCAATCCGCCCCCTTTGCCCTCCCCATTGGCAGGCCTTCCCCCATGGAGCTTTGTCATGCATGGGTCTGCCCCAGGCCAGGGGGTTTAGGGGATGAATGATTTTTCAGGCTCATCCCAAGACCCTGTAAAAGGAGCAGATTTTCAGAACAGGCTGGGAACCTGAGCCCCACGTGCCCTTCGTCAACTGCTTTGGAAAGCCTTGGCCACAAGAAACGGGCTTCTCACTTCACCTCTTCCAAGAGCAGCTGCTCTGTGCTGAGCTGACCTCCAGGGAGACTGAGGGAAGGGGCAGCTCATTCACAGGTACCGGGGAAAAGGGACCTTGTGACCCCCACATAGTCTGACCTCTTGCATAACACAGGCCAGAGAACTCCCCCAGCCCGTCGCCCGCCCCAACATTCCTAGAGCAGATCTCTAGAAAACACCCAATGTGGATTTAAATATGGTCAGTGACGGAGAATCCACCATGACCCTCAGTACATTGTTCCAGTGGTTTATTACCCCTGCTGTTAAAGCTGTGCCCCACGTGGGTTGGATGATTTTTCTAAGTGCCCTCAAATCCACATCCCAGCTCAGATTGTCTTGAAAATCGCTGTGCCTCATGGAGGTCCAGGGTAGGGTTAGTGGTCCAAATTTGGGGTCACTTGAGTCAGGGGTTCCTGAGATACAGTCCCACTAAAAGTAACATGGGTCAACATTTTCTAGTTCCTATAACATCTTGTATTAGAGGGGACTGGCCCTGCTTGGGTCCCGTGGGGGAGTGGTGTTTGACACCCTGTGTATCTGCTCTCTTCCCAGCAGGGATGGCTCCAAGGGTAATAAGGTACAACGGAAGGTGGGAAAATGGGCCCTGTGATGCCATGGTCGGGGGGCAGCTGATTCCTGCTGATCTCCGGGTTCCGAGTGAGGACTCGGAGTGGGGGCACAAACCTGCCGGCTGGACCCACCTGGATCCCTCGGCAGCGGAAAGAGGATATCAAAGCCGTCGGGCAGTTCGATGGAGGTGAGGAAGCGCACGTGGCCCGTGTGTCCCTGGGACAAACCCACTGGCGTCAGGGGCATCTTTAAGGAAGTGGTGTTGGCCGTTAGGGACAGAGTCAGCACCACCCCGGCACTGGTGCCAATCCAGAGCAAGTCCTTGCAAGCCAGCAGGGCGGTGATCCGCAAGCAGGCAGCCTTGTGCTGGCGGATAATGGCATCTGAACCTGCCAGAGGGACAAGGAGAGGACCAGGGGTTAAAGCACAGATGAGCGGAAGTACCGAAAAGTCCCATGCACGTGTGGCCAAAGGAGGTTATCGATCAAGCTGTTGGCAGCATCCACCTCACATGGGCAATACACTTATTTGCAGGGCGCTGAGTAGGAATCGTTTGGGCCAGGTGGGTGTAACCCACATGAACTGTCTCCCACGATAGCCTGAGGCGGCCTCCCTAGCTTCTCGAGTCAGGCATCTGGGGGTGCAGGGATGACACACTGGCCTGTCCGCACCGGGAAATCAACAGGCGAGGTCTGCTATGGTCCAAAGGGAAGAGAAACAGGACGGCCCCATGGATTTTGGTCCCCTGGCTCCCTCCTCAAAGCAGCGTGAGTGTCTGCTGGAGGTCCAGCGTTGAAGAGACATGTCTGCCGTCCCAGTGACTGCCCTTGCTAAGCTTGTCTCTAGCCAGGGGAGCAAACTCCCTGGGAGGGACGAGGGATCAAACCCCCCAATGCATCCTGCTGGGATCTGCAGACCCCAAACCAAGGCCTCCCCTCGAGCTGAGCTCTCTCCCCCCACAACCCGGTCTCTATGACAGCGATGCCAGGAGGCAGCAGCTGTGCAGAGGCAGGCGCCCCTTGGTTTCATAGCTCAGGGCAGCAGACAGATGTTTGAAGGCGATGCCGGTACCTGCTAACATTTTGTGGACCAGGGGCGTGATATCGACTTCAGCCAGCTGCTCGTAGCTTGTGGCGTGGTACAGCCTCACCTGGGCGCTGCTCTGGAGCGCGATCCAGATCCCCGGGCTGCAGCTCACCATGCAGGTCACGCTGCGGTTGCTGTCCTGCCCAATATGGAACATGTGCTGGGGATAGAGAGGGGAACAGCTGTTGCAGGACAGGCTGAACCTCTCTAGTCCGGCACCTTGGGACGTGACTGGTGCCGAACCCACGGAAGGTCGATATTGTCCAGCAGCTTTACCAACACTTCCACTGCTTACGGGGCACTTAGGAGACATTGTGGGGTCAATTAGAGCTAACTAACAGCACAGAACACTGAGAGCCGGGACTGGTGGCTATAAACAAACTTGATGGGACTGCAGAAAACTTGGCCACACCCATGATAAGCGGACATCGGACAACTAAAATCATGCCGGACTAAGGATGCTGCTGGACCAGAGAGTGCCAGACTAGAGAGGTTCAACCTGTACATCCCTCTGCACAGGCAGCAGAACCAACGGGCCACTCCTGTTCTGTGCCATGCAGCGCTGAGCTTTCTTCCAGGTGGAATGTTCCCTGGCATAGCTCGCGCTTGTCATCACTTGCATTGCGGTCGCTCCCAGAGGGCCCCACTGAGAGCAAGGCCCCTTGGGGTGAGGTGCTGTCCTGTCACAGGCGCTTTGTCTCTGTAATCTGAAGAGACAAGGCCAAAGGGGAAACTGAGGCACAGAGCGAGGGCGTGATTTGCCCAAGGTCTGTAGCAGAGCGGGGATTAGCACCCAGATCTCCTGGCCACGGGACCAGGCTGCCTTTCGCATCTGTCAGTAAGAACCCAAGCCAGTCCATCAGCACAGCTCCAAACAGGCCAAGCTGTGGAGAAGAGGGCTGTCGTCCAGGATACAAGAAGAGGAACATAGGAACACGCTGCATTTCTGTAGCTTCTTCCATACGAGATGGCAGGTGCTTCACAGACTCCTCAGGGAAGGAGGCAAGCAGCTTTGGAAATTAGACCCCTGTTCTGAGTGTCGGAGACACTTTGGGGAAGGTTTTCAGAGGTACTAGACACCTCGTGTGGAAGCCAGTGGAGTGCTAGCCCCTTGAATAATCAGGCTCTAGCTCAGCAATGGGCAACCAAGGCTAGTGAGTGGGCCACTTGAGTGGCCCTCCTCCATCTCATAACTAAGACAGGCTCCCAGGGCAGGGCAGTTTTGCTAACTGCACTTGTGTACCTTAAATTTGCGGGGCGTGCGGATTGAACTGCAGCTGCGCTCTGATTGGATGCGGAGGGAGCACATGGCTCTCACTGTCAGGCTATGACTAGACTGCACAGCTTTTCCAGAACACCTCTGGTATCCCAGAAAAGCTCTGCCGCGTCCAAGGAACGCGTCCGCTTTTCCAAAAAAAAGTGTCGGAAAAGCGGATGCGTTTTGTCGGCATCTCTGGTCAACCTCGTTTTACAAGGAAGAAGGGATGTTCCGAAAGAGAGCTTTTTCCGAAATCTGACCCTGTGTAGACAGGCCAAATTTCGGAAAAGCCTCTTTCGGAAGTAAATCGGAAAAAGATATGCATTTATTTTCCGATCTATCTTTGTAGTGTAGAGACAGCCTCCGTGTGGTGTGCAATCAGCACACACCTCACGTCACCCGCCCTTGCTTTCCGCTTGTGTCATTTTAGCAACACCAGCAGGAAAAAACCTACGTGGATGGAAACCAGCGGAATCTGGCAACCCTGCGTGTGGGCAACAGTACTTACAATGTCTCGTAGGCTGCACACACCGTCCTGATGGGATGCATGCTTTAACCACAGGTTCACCCTTCCATCCCTGCCTTTAATCTCTTCTATACAGCACCCACCTCGGTGGTGACTAGTAGGGGCCGCTACTCCTGTGCAGTCCTACAGCATCTCCCCCGCGGTCATCTCCACATGGAGCTCTGCTCATAGGGTGACTCTCGTCCCACACAAGCTCTGGTGTGTCTGAGGCTACCATTCTTTATGGGTAAGGGGGATGGAAAGGGTGCGGCAGACCCAGTGGGACTGGTCCCTGCTAGGTGCATCCTCAGAGGAGCCCAAAGACAACAGGGCTTGGCCATGCACTGTCCTAGGGCAGAATATGGTCTTTTGGAGACTGGGGGTATGTCTACACTACCCCGCTAGTTCGAACTAGCGGGGGTAATGTAGTCATCTGCAGTTGCAAATGAAGCCCGGGATTTGAATTTCCCGGGCTTCATTTGCATGAAGCCGGCCGGCGCCATTTTTAAATGCCGGCTAGTTTGGACCCCGTGCCGCGCGGCTACACGCGGCACGGACACGGACTAGCTAGTTCGGATTAGGCTTCTAATCCGAACTAGCCGCATTTAAAAATGGCGTCGGCTGGCTTCATGCAAATGAAGCCCGGGAAATTCAAATCCCGGGCTTCATTTGCAACTGCGGATGACTACATTACCCCCGCTAGTTCGAACTAGCGGGGTAGCGGAGACATACCCTGGTGTAGGAAACAACCGAGGGGAGACTCTGGTGGCTAACCACATCTCACTGCCAGGGGCTGGAGTATTTCCCCCAGGACAGAGATGGCGCCATGTTCTGCACTAAAAGGCTGATGCAAAGCTCATAGAAATCAACAGGAATCTTTCCACAGACTCCATTAGGCCCTGGATTGGCTCCAGAGCTCATGACCAGCCTGCGAGCCAGCCTGGGTCCCCGTGTTTGAGCCCTCCTGGGGGCAGGAAGAGCGAGTGGGTACCTCTTGCAGCAGCGTGGCTGTGTTGAGGATGATGACTCGGTTCTGACACCCACACCACAGCTTGCTGGCCACCGACACCATCTTAGTGACAGGGCTGCCTGGGGAGCCAATGGACAGTGACTTGGAGTTCTGGGGGTCCCAGAAGTGTCCTGCACAGAGAAAGAGAAAATCAGCAGTTGTCTTCTCCTTAGTGGCTCCCATAGGGCCTGGCAGCACAGCAGCCATGCGGGCTGGTGGACACATTTCCTGTTAAACCAGGCTGGCTTCTGAAACAGGCATGACATGTCGGTGATGCTGTGAATGCCTCTAGCTGCCGACTGTCACAGCATCTAAGCTCCTCACACCACCCTGGGGAGGCAGAGCTGTGCTGTTATTCCCATCGTACAGGTGGGGAACTGAGGCAGAGAGGTTAGGTGACTTGCCCAAGGCCCCACAGGCAAATCAGTGGCAAAGCAGACCGCAGGTGTTTCAAGGCTTAATTTAGTGCCTCCCACTGGGCTGGTGTGTGTGCAGTGTTGCTCTGGGCCATGCAAACCACCACCACCTGGCAGAGATGGGGTTAACACTGTACACTTCTGTTGTGACAGTAACACTGCACATCTTGGTTGTGGCTTCCAAGAGAAGAGCTCAGAGCACCGATGATGGTTTGGAGCCCCCCGTGAGGCAGGTCTGTGCTATTAACCCCATTGCATGGGGGAACGGAGGCAGAGGGAAGTTAAGTGACTTGCCCCAGGTCACACAGGATGCATGTGGCAGAGCTCAGGCCCTTCAGACTACGGCAACACGGGCTAACAGCCATGGCCGCTCTGCAGCCAAGTCATCTGGCTAGTCATTTTTAGTGCCCACCTCCCTTAGGCTGCATCTCAACCTCCTAGCGACTCTGCACTACAGCCCCTTTGGCACCAGGAGTCAGGCTGGGAACCTGTGGCCTTAAACCTGCATCCTCAAGCATGTTTCCTTCTCCTTCCACCATCCCCAGATGTTCCTCCGAGATGTGGAGTCTACCAGCTAGGCCTGGGGTGGGAGGAGCCGGCCTCCAACGTAACCATGCCTCAGATTCTTTCCACTGTGCATTTGGGGAGGCCCCAGAGCCCCCCCCCCCCATTCCAGACTGTGGGCTCTGACACTGCACAGCCCTTGACACCTTCCTCACACCCAGAACCAAGGGGCTAACTCCGACCTCCAGCATTTCCAATGGTCACCACTGGGCTGAATCCTGCCCCAGTCACAGCAGTGTCATTCCGGAGTGACTCCACTACCGGCAGCACCATCACTCCTGATCCGCACCAGTGTCACTGGGAGCAGCACCTGACTCTGCCTGTCCAAACCGTGTTAGCTCCGAGCCCAGCTCTCTAGTGGGTTACGGCCGAGGGGGGCACCAGGTGTCTGAGAGGGCAGAGTCTGGCCAGGACTCTCCAGTTCCATGCACCATGAGCAGCGCTGGGGCACCCTTCATTGCGAAGTGATCGTACAAGGCTGGGTTCTCCCCGTCGTACCCCGCTCTGACGGCCTGGGCTCCAGTGACGTGACTCCTGATTTACACCAGGAGAGAAAGAGGAGAATCGGGCCCTCAAAATGGCAGCCTGAAAGCCAACCTGTTCCCAAGTGCCTGCTAACTCTGGGTGCCCAGGAAGTGCCCATTACCTTTGGGTGCCCCAGATTAGTGGCTGCTTCTGAAAACATTGGCCCACATTGAGAGTCACGGTGGATGTGATGGTAGAGGTTGGAGAGGGGGCTGGGGAATCAGGACTCTGGCTCACTGTGGCCCTCAGCTAAGTCACCTCTCTTGTCCCCACCCCCATCTGCACAGTGGTGCGGTCAAAGCTAACCCATCTCCGAGGGCACTGGTGGCTGAGCCAGCTACCAGGCGGTGCAGTGGGGTGGCGGCGTCTCAGACTCACCTGCCTCTCTCTGGTAGACGAGGAGTTCTCCGTTTGCCAGGGACACGAAGACCTGGTTGTCCAGATACCTGCAGGAGAGAGACGCCTGCAGCGTTAGCCTGCGAAGGATGTCACCGTGGCAGCTCTTGTCCAAGGAGGCCGCTCCGAAGGAACTAGGCTCTCCTGCAAAAGTCTGCTTGCTCGCTGCACCTCAGTCTCTCCTCCCCTCCCCAAAGTGCCCCATATCAACGGCTCTTACCTATCCCCAACAGCTACCTCCAGTTTCTCTAACAGAGCATCCCGCAGAGCTCCATCTCCCACTCTCCCCACCATCGGCTGAGCTCAGGGCCCCGCGGCATGAGGAACTGCACAAGAAATGGTCCCTGCCCCAAAGCATCTACAGTCTGAATAGAGGGCAAAGGAAGGAGTGTTCCCCTTGCAGGATAGCTGGGGAAACTGAGGCCCAGAGCGAGGCTGTGAATGCCAAAGGTGCCACAGGCAGATCCCCTCAAGTGCCTTCCCCACGAGCTCCATATTAGTTGCTATTGAGATCACGGGGACACCTAGATACGTCTGCACTGCAATCAGACACCTGTAGCTGGCCCGAGCCAGCTGACTTGGGCTAAGGGGCTATTTAATTATGTGACAGATGCCTGGGCTTGGGCTGGAGCCTGCACTGCGGGATGAACATACCCCCCGAGGCCTGGGCAGGGCCCTGGCCAGAGCCGATGCCACGGTTCGTGTACCACTTACAAGATGCACATGACGGAGGCCGAGTGCTGCATCTTCATGCTGTTTTTCCGGTTGCGGATGTTGTCCGAGGATTGGTACACGTGGATGCTAGGAGGCAAAGGGAGGCAGCTGAGGTTCCTCTGGCTTGGTTGATGGAACCAACCCTCTGACCCGGCCCAGATATTGGGAAACCCAAAGCAGCACCAGTTGCACCACATCTCAGCGCTGGCAAACCCACTTGGTAGCTTTGCTCAGCCTGTTTCCTTTCCCTTCTCCATTGGCACCCGTGACAGGGCAGCAAAACTCACCTGCAGGGCAGCTGGGAATGGTGGTATTTACAATGCTCCCTAGCACTGGCTCACCGCTTTCTGGAACATGCAGCATTGGGTGGCACAGAAACACCCTGGCGCACGCGCGTGTGTGTGTGTGCGAGTTCCACCCTTTGTAAAGCTTAAGGGGTTATATCAGAAAAGGGCCACACTGGGTCAAACCAATGGCCTATCTAGCTCAGTATCCTGGCTTCCAACAGCAGCCAGTGCCAGGTGCTACAGAGGGAATGAACAGAACAGGGCAATTATCGAGTGATCCATCCCCTGCTGACCAATCCCACCATTCGATAGTCAAAGGCTAGAGAAACCCAGACCATGGGGTTGTGTCCCATCTTGGCTATAGCCACAGACAGACCTATCCTCCAGGAACTTATCTAGCTTTTTTTTGAACCTACTTATAGTTTTGGCCTTCTCAACATCCCCTGGCAATGAGTTCCACAGGTTCCACAGGTGTGGTGTGTTTGCGCTGTACTTAGGTTGCCCTCTAGTGGACTCCATGTCAGGGAGCCACATAGTGGTTCTCTTCGTTCACATGGCAGGGGTCAGAGCTTTTGGCGCTGAAGAGACTGATCCCTTGCTCACTTGGTATGGGTGGGCAGCGTGGTGTCTATGTACCTATGAGGGGCGTGTGCAGGCAGAAGTGTCTGTAGTTATGGGGCAGAACACTGAGCAACGCAGCCTGCAGCTGGCTGGGGAAGACCCTTCAGAAAATCAGCTCTTGTGCAAACTCCCTTCCTTAGGGCCTGCAAATGGCCCATGAAAAGCATCAGCATAACCCCCTGGGCCACTGACACCAACAAACCGCATGAGCCCTGTCCCAGCTCTGGGGTCAGGGCCACGCTTTGGTCTTAGGGCTTCCAGACATTTCCATTCTGCTTCTTCGGGCTTGTGTGTGCATGGACTGTGTACACATAAATGTGTGCTTGCATATCTCATCCGATGCTGTGCACATGGGGATGGATACACAGTCATAGAGTTTAAGGCCAGAACGGGCTGTCAGATCCTGCATGCCTGTGTGTGTGCAGATTCAGCAGGATGTGGGCACTATGCGGTGACTGAGTGTGCGTGTGTATGCGTGCATTTACACGGGCATGCACATGTGCTGTGCGGGGTGGTGGGCAGATCTTTAACCAGGTGGATTTAAGCAGCCCCTACCCATATGCAGAATGCAATGTTGCTTAGGGCACCTGAACATTTGGGGCACCTCTGAGTCTTAATGTCCACCCATCTGCCTCTTCCTAGCTCTGTTCTGGGGTTCTGCTTCCTCCAGAGAGGATCTAGTTAACGTAAAGTGACAAAGCCTGACAGAGCTATTCGCAGAACCTGTGAAAGAGCCATTCAAGTGGCAATGAACCGTTTAGCAGGCAGTTGCCAAGCCCAGGTATACACTGTCAGTTCCTGAAGCTGACAGGTCCTTAAGTGTAAAATCTGCTCTAAAGATCTTATATTGGTCTGTTGCTGAGATTATAAAATTATAAAATCTCATCTCTAAAAAAACTGCCCCCCATCCTCCGGCTGCCATCGGGCATAAAGGCACCAATTTAACAGTGCTGTGTAGGGCCCCATAACTCCCAGGGAGGGTGCTGGATTTAAGAGGCCTGGGTCATCCGCTAGCCAGCGAATATGTCTCCCCAGGATTTGATGAGACTCTTCTGGTGCAAACGGGCACAATGCCAATTCAAACAGTGCAGCTGCACCTGCTTACACCAGGCTGGTGTGCGCCCAGGATCTCCACCGGCACTGAGAAGACATTCTGTTCTCCGTCTCCCACAGCTCTCAGGATTACTCCAGACAGTACCTGACTCCTCTTCATCATCCCCCCTTCCCAGCATGCTATGCACCCCCCGGCCAATAACGCCCATGTCGGCAGCTTCACTCCAGTGCAGCCCTCCATTAAAGATGCCACCGGAGGGAATTAGCTCAGCAATACTTGGGGGCAGGATCAGGCGATGTCCCCCCAAATCGCCCTCCCCACATCCCATTGATGTCTATGCCCAGATGGCTCACCAGCCATCCTCTGTGCCCAGCCACATTGAGCTCTGATAGGCCTCGGGGTCGATGCTCAGCAGGTCCTCCAAGCTTCCCCTGGTGAAGGACCCTCGGCTCGACCGCCTCATCGCCCGCCCATCCACGGGGCTCTCGCTGTTCCTGTTCTGGCTGAAGGTGTTGGAGATGGGAAGGAAGCCTGGTTCTTGCTCCTCCTCCGAGCTGGTCGTCTCAGCAGCCACATCTTTGGAGCTGGGGAGCTCTTCATCTGGACATGGAGAGGTGATAGAAATACACAATCCAGGACGTTTGGGGATCAGATTCTGAGCAGCGTGACTCCGGAGTAACTCGCAGATTTCCAGCTAACACCAGTTTAACCTTGTCTATTTTAAAAAATGTCTCTTGCACCCATCACCATGGTGTCTAGGCACCAGATGGAGGTCCTGGGGGGACTATGCTGGTGCAGATGAGGAAAGGGTTTGACCTAGGATGTTTCATACTGCAGCTGTATTGCACTGGGGATAGATGCTCTCTGATAGGAGCCCTAGGCAAGTTACATACAGACAGATGTTGGGACTGATTAAAAATGATAAATCTGACATTTCCATGGCACTTTTCATCCTCTTGGATCAACCCCAAACCCACTGTGGGGGGCGGGGAAGGGACGAGGGAGGGCAGATTCTGTTCTCAGATGCACTGACCCAAATTTACAGTAAATCCATTTACTTAGTGGAGTTACGCTGGATTTATACTGGAAATCAGGATCCAGATTCTGACCCTTCTGCAGTCAGGACTCCCAGATTAGCAATGTATTCAATATACAGGTAAAAGGTTTCAAATATAGGTATGAGAGATAATGGTCTAATTTTTTACACCCAGATGCGGAATGAATGTTATGTGCACCAACATGGAGGTGACAAGTGGCGGGGGAGGGTTGGGAATGTGAGAAGGGGCTCAGGGCTAGGGCACAGTGTTCGGCCGTGGGGATGTGTGGGGCTAGGCATGAGGCATGCAGATTGCTCTGGAGCTGGGGTCTGGGGCGACACGCCTCTCCTTGTTTGCAACAGCTCTGAGGCTGGCGCCAGAGGAGAGGTGTCTATTTAAGGCTGCAGCACTGCATACCTATCTCCAGTCCCGGTCACCCTGGCTGCACACACAACCCTTGACTGCCTGATGCGTGGTCATGCAGCTTACCGGAAAGTAGGTGAGATAATACCTTTTATTGGACCAAATTCTGTGATTGGGAGGGACAAACTTTCGAGATCCACAGAGCTCTTTTGCGCAGGTCTGGAGCATGCTCTCTGGTTCTGAATAGCTCAGAAGCCTCCACCCTCAGAAGTTGGGTCAATAAAATATCTGACCTCTCCTGACTTGTCTCTCTCACATTTTGGGACTAACGTGGCCGCACTGCAGACACCGATATTTATGACATATTAATAGAATGTTCAAAGAACGTAGGTTAGGTTGCAAAGTCAAGCATTTAGTTAGCAGGATTTCACCCTGTGCACTCAATGAGGCTGGGATCCTGTGAAAAAACAGTATCTGATTCAAGACTGCATCATCTCTCTCTCTCTCTCTCTCTCTCTCTCTCACATACACACACACACCGAACAATTCTAACATCTCTGAAGTGCTTGATTTTGCAACCTTAGCAATGACTTTTAATATCATTTTTGTGTGTCGTTTCCTAGATTTTGTTTTTAAAGGGAAAAAAAATTAACTGTCTTGCTGACTATCAAACGCCTGATGCAATGACTGACAGTGGGAGAGCTTCTCTATGGAAAAGTCACAAGGATCCTTTATAATGGAAAGCATTAGGGTCACAACCAGCTCCCTGATAATAGCAGGGCTCAGTCATCAGCGGCCTACGATTTGGTGACTCACTTCCAAAGCTGGAGGAGATGGTGGAGTGGCTGGCCTGGCTCTGGAGGGTGCCTGACGGGCTTGGAGAGGACTCGTCGTCTGTGTCATCGCTGTCAAAAGGCATCAGCTCCCTGTTAGCGCTGTCCATGGGCTCGGAGAGCTCTATGGAGGAGCCGGAGATGGAGATGTGCAGGCACTGCTGGGGCCCGGAGTCGTCCAGCGCTGAAGGAGCTGGCTCGGAGGTCGGACTCACCAGGGACTCGGGACGCTCCCTGTTATTAGAGTGACAGGCTGATGTAAAGCCAGGAGCACATTCACACAGGCAAATCCTACCCTGTACTGGATGGGGCACGGCGACAGGAAGGGAGGAAGCCTGGCATGACTGCATTGCTCACAATGTGGCTAAGCCACCAGTGAGATATGTATGTGAGAGGCCAGTGGATCAGACGCAGGCCTGGATTCTAGTCTTAGCTCTGCTACTGACTCATCCTGTGCATTGGGAAAGCCGCTGTGCCTCAGTTTCCCCATGTTTAAAATGGGGATAAGATGTCTCCCCTGCCTACGAGAGCTTGCTGTGAGGATTAAATCTCAAACACTATTACTAGATGCCGCATATTGCAGAAAACCTACACTGGCGCTTTAATAAGCACTGTTATCTGCTAGCTTCCTCTCCCCTTCTGCCTGGAAAGCCAGATGTCTCATTGTCTTGGGCCGGAGACAGCCAGGGCTCACAAATATTCTGGATCTCCAAAAAAGACCAACATTAGCACATCTGTACAGCACGGTCCTGCAGATTTAAGGGCAAATACTTCCAGTGGCTGGCACAGAACTTAGGCATGCCTGCACTGCAATCAACACCCGCAGCCAATTCGTGGCAGCTGACCTGGGCTTACGGGGCGCGGCTGCAGGGCTGTAAAGCTGCAGTGGAGAGGTCGGTGCGTGGACCGGAGCCTGGGTGGGGGACCCAGGGACAGTGCCTCACTGTCTCTCATGCGTTTATCCTCCCAGCACCCCTGTGAGGTAAAGCAGTGCTAGGGCCCCACTGGACAGCTGGGGAACCAGGGTACAGAGACTAAGTCCCAGGTTTTACCTCCCATTATAACAAGAAGTCTGGCAGAGGAGAGAGAGGAATGCTGCTCTCCCGAGTCCCAGGCTAGCCCTGACCACTGGGCCAGCCTGCCTCTCCTCACAGCTCTCCTAGGGAGCTCCTGTTTGTTTCTGATGCCTCATGCTGCAATGGTGTCGTATGGCAAACCGGGGCCCCTTCCCCTCCAGACGGCCCCTGGGGATACCCAGCGCTCAACTCGCTCCACCCCACATCAGCCCCCACCTGCTTGGTCCCTGTTTGCTTCCAGCTGCAGATGCACTGGGACAGTGGTTCTCCGCTTCTCCACCACTGCAGGCCTCAGGTTGAGAACCACTGTGCCAAACACACACTGGCCTGTCCAGCCCTGCACTGCCAGCCTGCCCCTTCCCCTCAGGGGCAGACCTGCCTAGAGACTCGCCCACAGACCCCTATGCCCAGCACCCCTCCACTCAGCTAGACCCTCACACAGACCTCTATGCCAAGCACCCCCAGGCTAAGCCCTCCACAAACCCCTATGCTTAGTATACCTCACAGGCTAAACCTCCCCACAGACCCTTATGGCCAGCATCCCCCCCTCGGGATCCTTTTGCCTTGTGCCACCTGCCTAGAAACCCTTGCACAGTGTGGGGCTAGGAACCAGGACCCTGTGGCATGGGGCAGTGAGCTGGGACCCTGCGGCACTGGGGCGGGCAGCCAGGGTGCTGCAGTGCCACTCCCAGGAGTGGAACCCCAAGTAAAACCTGATGATGCCGCAGCCCCCACCCCAGTCCCAGGTATATGCTGCCCAGAACTCCCCACAACTCCCCCGCACTGCCTGGTGTCCCGCTCACTCACACTCTTCTCCCCACCACACCTACAGGCCCCGCTGCTGGTAGAAGAGCTCCATCAGGACTGACCCAACTCAGCCAGTCCCACCCCCTGCCAGACCGGCGTGGCAAATTCTAGCCGTGTGCTAACTGGGCTGCAGGCTGGGAACCACTGCGCTGGCATCTGGTACCTGTAGCTCCTCTTGAGGCCTGGCACAGCAGCGATGCAGAGGATCCTGGCCGAGCACACGGCGATGCAGGCCTCTACCGAGGGCTCCTTCTTGATGCTGAGAAGGCAGACCTGCCCCACGTAGCCATCGCTGTTACACACCCACACCTCGTAGGCGTTCTCGGGGCTGCTGTGACTGGGAGAAGCACAAGAGAACTGGAAGGGGGCAAAAGACAAGGAAGTGTCAGGTCATTTTTTAATTGCACTGAAAGGGCTTCATGATGAATGTCTCAAAGCTGCTAGCTTGGGGGCGGGGGGAAGAGGGCGCAGAACGTAAGAAAAGACAGACTGAGTCAGACCAATGGTCTGTTTAGCTGTCTTCTCACAGCAGCCAATGCCAGGTCCCCAGAAGGAATGAAGAGAACAGGGACTCATCAAGTGATCCACCCTCTGTCACTCGTTCCCAGCTTCTGACAGAGGCTAGGGGCACCATTCCCGCCCATCCTGGTGAACAGCCATTGATGGTCCCATCTTCCATGAATTTATCTAGTTCTTTTTTGAACCCTGTTATAGTCTTGGCCTTTGCAACATCCTCTGGCAAGGAGTTCCACAGATTGACCATGCACTGTGAGAATACTTCCTTTTGTTTATTTTAAACCTGATGTCTAGTAATGCCATTTGGTGACCCCTAGTTCTTGTATTATGAGAAGGAGAAAATAACTTTTCCTTATTTACTTTCTCCACACCAGTCATGATTTTATAGACTTCTATCATATGCCCCTTTAGTCATCTCTTTTTCCAAGTTGAAAAGTCCCAGTCTTAATAATGTCTCGTCACATGGAAGCTGTTCCATACCTCTAATTATTTATGTTGACCTTTTCTGTACCTTTTCCAATATATCTTTTTTGAGATGGAGTGACCACCTCTGCATGCAGTGTTTGAGATGTGGGTGCACCGTGGATTAATACACAGGCACTAAGACATTCTGGCTGTGTCTACATTGGCATCCCTTTCCGGAAAAGGGATGCTAATGAGACACATCGCAATTGCAAATCCCCCGCGGCATTTGCATTTACATGGCTGCCGCTTTTTTCCGGCTTGGGGATAAGCCGGAGAAAAGTGCCAGTCTAGACATGATTCTCCGGAAAATAAGCCCTTTTCCGGAGGATCTCTTATTCCTACTTGAAAGATTTATTTAAATCCCCCGCGGATTTGCAATTGCGATGTGTCTCATTAGCATCCCTTTTCCGGAAAGGGATGCCAATGTAGACACAGCCTCTCTGTTTTATACTCTATCCCAACCTTGAAGATTCTCGATGTTCTGTTTGCTTTTTTGCCTGCCGCTGCACACTGAGTGGCTGTTTTCAGAGAAATATTCTCAATGACTCCGAGATCTCTCTCTTGAGCGGTTCATTTGCCATTTTCTTGCCCAGTCAACCCAGTTTTGTGAGATCCCTTTGTAACGCTTCAGTCTGCTTAGGACTTAACTATTTGGAGTGCTTTTGTATCATCCACAAACTTGGCTCCTCACTGTTTACTTCTTTTTCTATATCATTTATGAATATACTGAATAGGACGAGTCCTAGTACAGACCCCTGGTGAACACCACTAGTTACCTCTCTCCATTCTGAAAACTGACCATTTATTCCTACCCTTTGTTCGAGGAGGCTGTCCCTTGGTTTGAATAAAGAGGGTTTCCTTTTCCATAGCCCTCTTCATCCCAAACAATACTTAGGTGTCACCCCTGGCACGACGCTACCTCTGGGGTGGAACATGGCAACTGCTTAACAGCTCACAAAAACACCACCCAATGAACGAGGGCAGATGGTGAAGGAGAATACCCTAGCATGAGAAATAGAGATGCCCAGTACATCACCCACTGGAATCTGGCCGGGGCCTCGGGGTAACACCCCTGCTCTTTTGGAAAAGTGTCTAACAAGGAGATGAAATACTCACTGACTCATCCAGGGCAGATTCTCAGCAAGTGTCAACTAATGTCACTCCTGTGACTTCAGTGGAGCTAGGGCCATGTACATCAGCTGAGGGGCAAGCTGGATCCCAGCAGCATCAAGGTATCCCCGCAGCATGCTGCAGCTTTGGGTCAGCCGTGGGTGAGGGAAGAGGGCCGGCTCCCCGCAGCCCTTCCAGGAACTCAGCTGTGACCCATGGAGCTGTGCTGTGCAAGCACTGGCTTGGCTTAGGGTGGTGGCCAAGGCCATGGCCCAGCACGAGACAGGCTGCTAAAAGGCCCCATGCGCCACCGCTAGGCACAGCAGAGCGACTGGATTCCCTGTGTAACAGGGACACAGGGCAACCTGCAGCCTGTCCCATCTCCCAGGGCAGAGACTCACACTGGTGGTGGCAGCCAACCCCCAGGAACTCACACAGAAGGTCCCCCAGCTCAGGATGAACAGCTGACATGGGCAGCACCCCTGGGAGATGAATCAGTGCAGCAGGGCAGAGGCTAGCAGTGATCTCCCAGACACCGTCCCGGAGCTCTTTCCTTGCCAAATCTCCTGCAGAGCCACTCAGGGGACAGGAAATTGGGGAGGGGGAATGAAGGGAGCTACTGAGTGGTGGGGAATGGGGAGCAGCTGGTTCTAGGCTGGGAAGGGGCGTCCCAGTAGTTCCTGCCATTCCAACGGCAATTCCTTGGGGGCTGGTGCTCTGTGCACCTATGCTCTCCCCCCTCAGAGGCCATGTCTTGTTCTCCGCCCCGGGTGGCTGACACTTGCGCTCCTGCCCCGTTTCCAGGCTGGGCATCTCTGCTGTGGCTGCAAGGTGGGGCTGGGCTAGCTGGGCTGGAGAATTCTTCCCCAGCAGCTGGCCCGATTTCATGAAGCACAGCAGCTGCTCCAGCCCAATCTCCAGATCCCAGCAGACTCTGAGCCCCTCCCGCCCCCCGCCCTGGCACATGCATATGCGGGGCTGGAATGTAGCCAGGCCTGCTCTCACCTCTGTGTGATCTTGGGAGGGGGAGAAACATAGATCTGCCCCCTCGTTTGGGGGCACCAGCCTGTTCTGCAGCCCCAGAGCCACTCTCCTTCCCATGGAATGGGGGGCACTTGCCTTTCACAGACAGATTGGTATTATCATTCCAGGGACGTCCAGTCACATGGCTCTGCGGCATCCCAGTGCCCCCTGTAGGGCAGGGAACCTTTCACTCCCTGGTGCGAATCCAGGAGCAGCCAAAAGCTGTTATGATCTGATGGCTGCTTGGTGGCCTGTGTCAAAGGCGCTGCTGGCTCTGATGACCTGGGACAGTGATCCCATGAAAGATGAATGGTCCCCTCCCTTCTCTGCATGTGCAGCCAGCACCCGCCCTCCCCAGGGTGGAGGTTACACGTTTACAAACACAAACACATTTTAACACCCCTGCTCTGCGGGTAGGATTATAAAAGGCCAACGTACTTGCATCCCACTGCGTGTCTTCATGATAGGGATCGCCTTCAGGAACTCCGGGTCCAGGCAATTTTTGTGGGAGGCTGGAAGTGGGAAAAGACAGACAAGGAAGGCTAGATCTGTGCCGATAGCCATCCATAGCAGTAACTGCAGCCAGCAGCAGATGCCCCAACCCAGAAGGTTTTGCACACCATAGAGACAAAGAGCACCAGTGAAATGCAGCAGCCCTGGACACTGTTTTAGCGCAGAAAGTGGAGAACATGGCGTTCCGCTGACGCTGCAGATGAGATGGGCTGCATGTTCTTTATCAAACTGGATTTGGCTAAACCCTGCATCTTGGCAGGAGGTTAGCTTAGATGCCCTTGCGTTCCCTCCTAGCCCTGTGGTTCTGTGATTCTCAGGCACAAAGGAGAACCACCTGCTGTCTCGGCAAAACACATCTTGGGATCTTTCAAGGGCTGATCAATTACCCGTAGCACCTCCCCAACACTGGGGTGTTGATTTCATAGACCCAGAAGAAAGGGTGCCCATCTGATAGATTATCAGTGGAACTCTCTGCACCAGCCGGGTTTTTCTTGGCAGTCTCCCAGCCCTGAAGTGAACCAGCCAGGCCATGCCTAGCCAGCTCACCAGCAAAGGAGGGCCTGGCTCTCAAGAAAAATATGCCAGCTGGAGCCCTGAGTCAACTCCCACTAGCATCAGTGGGAACCTGCCCCACGGTGCTTAGCGGGGATCACATCAGGCCCCCGTTTGGGGAGCTAGTTACCCAGTTTCTTCTTGGTGTCCTCGAAGGCGTGCTCAAAGCTGTGCCGCGCGTCGGGGTTGGGGAACTCGAAGATGAAGGACTCGGTGCCGTCGGCTTTGGTGGTGGTGAGCTCCACCTTGTTGGGTGGGAAGGACATGCTGAAGGAGAGGGACTGCTTCTCCGCCAGCTCCCGGTGGATGGCTGCCATCAGGTCTTTGATGACATCATCCAGGCTCTGAGGAGGCACAAGGAACAGGGAGAGCATTGTAATCCTGAGGGGAAGCGTCTTGTGGTTAAGGCGGGGGATGGGCACCTAGAAAAAGTGGATTTAATGCCCAGCTCTGCCACAGATTCCCCATGGGATCTTGAGCGCGGTATTTTGCTTTTCTGTGCCTCAAGGCCCCCTGTGCAACATGAGGAAGATAGTGCACCTTTTCTGTCCCAGTAGGGTGTTGCTCGTATGGGCAGGGACTACCTCTCACTGCTTGTAGGCACAGCACAATACAGCTCTGGTCTGTACTGGGGCCTCTCTGCACTGCTACCATGACACAGAGCATGGACACAGGACCAGATGAGATCTCAAATTGAGTCCCCTGTTCCAGCAGACAAGCCCACTGGAATTCTAATCACCACCATCATCCTTAATGCTGACCTGCGAAGGAAAAACACAAAAGGGTTTTGTGGCCTTATAAACAAAACCATTTTTTTTTTGCTTGTTTCCTTAAGCTAGAGATAGCTCACTCCCCATGCCTGTCTTTCCTGGTTTTGTTGCATTTCTCAGTCAAGAACCAAGAGATCAGGAGCAAGAATTTTCACACCGCTATCAGAGAGATGTTGTTGGATCTCTACTCATGAGGACTTTTTCCCCCACTGTTTGTCAGGTGTTCAGGTTAAATGGATGGTAAGCGAAATGCAAATCACAAAAAGGATCAGACCTCTTGTTGCTGCTCCATCAAAATGGGTGGAAACGCACTGATTCCTTCCCCACTTCCACTGCTGAGATTTCATGTCATATCCTGCTGGTTCTCCAAGTGGAGGCAGGGGAATAGAGTAGACAAGACCTTAGTTTCTAATCTCACAAAACAAACAAGACAAAAAATCTCAGAGGGAGAGCCATGTGAGTCTGTAACTTTAAAAATAAGTAGCCCTGTGGCCCCTTAGGGTATGTCTACACTACAGTGCTAATTCGAACTAACTATCCAGACTAAAAAACTAGTTCGAATTAGCGTTTTGCTAATTCGAAGTAGCATGTCCACATTAAGTGGACCCTGAACCGGGGTTAAGGATGGCCGGAAGCAGTGCCGGCAGGGCATCAGATGAGGACTTAGAGCGTGGAGCTGCTGCCTCAGGCTAGCCGAGGGCTGTGCTTAAAGGGACCCGACCCCCACCCCAGACAGACAGTTCTCAGGGGTGCCCCGCTTGCAAAGCAGTCCTGGCTTGGAGTGCCCTGAGTGCCCACACTGGGCACATCACAGCACTCGGCCATCAGACCGGCTGCACTTGCCACAGGCTGCCATCTGGGGAGAGGGGGCAATTGGGGGGCTGCAGGAGAGGTTCCACCCCCAGAAGCCCGCAGAGCCAGCCCAGTCCTCCCCATCGGGGGCTCGTACCCCATTCCTCCCTCACCTCCTTCCACTTACCCTTCCCTAGCCCCCTTCCTGATGTACAAAATAAAGAAAACGTGTGGTCAAAAATAGAATCTCTCTTTATTGAACAAAACTCGGGGAGACTGGGAAAAGGAGGTGGGAGAGGGGAAGAGAGAGGGTGGGAGAGGGGAGGGCAACTAAAATGATCAGAGGTTTGGAATAGGTCCCATATGAAGATAGGCTAAAGAGACTGGGACTTTTCAGTTTAGAAAAGAGGAGACTGAGGAGGGATAGGATAGAGGTCTATAAAAGCATGAGTGGGGTAGAGAGGGTGCATCAAGAAAAGTTCTTCATTAGTTCCCATAATAGAAGGACTAGAGGACACCAAAGGAAAGGAATGGGTAGCAGGCTTCAAACTAGTAACAGAAAGTTCTTCTTCACAAAGCAAAGAGTCAACCTGTGGAACTCCTTGCTGCAGGAGGCTGTGAAGGCTACAACTAGAACAGAGTTTAAAGAGAAGTGAGATCAAGTCATGGAGGTTGGGTCCATGGAGTGGTATTAGCCAGGGGGTAGGAATGGTGTCCCTGCCCAAAATTTGTGGAAGGCTGGAGAGGGATGGCACAAGACAAATGGCTTGGTCACTGTCTTCGGTCCATCCCCTCCAGGGTCCCTAGGGTTGGCCGCTGTCGGCAGACAGGCTACGGGGCTAGATGGACCTTTGGTCTGACCCAGTACGGCCATTTTAAGCTCAGGGCTCAGGGTCGGGGGTCTCAGTGGACCACCTTGATTTTCATACACACCTGTTCCTTGGTGGCCAGGCTGGCAGCTCTCCTGCCCTAGACGGCCACTTTCCTGTGCCTAGTGCGGAGGTCGTGGACGAGGTCCACGATGTCCGCACTAGACCAGGCTTCCTATTCCGAACTACCTGTACTCCTCATGGTGGTAGTGTAGACATACCCTAAGGGGCCACAGACAAAAAATTGTTTGACAAAAAATCTCTATCAGGGAGGTTACAAACCCCACTCCCCCATTTAACGCTCTGTGTTAAATGGACCAGATTAAAGACATCTAGGCAGCTCTATACAGGGTGGTGTCTACTCTTTCCCGGGTGGCTCAGTCTGTTAACACTGTTCAGTGAATTTCATGTGAGTTGTGTATGTGTCCAGAGTCTTGTCCCCTCACTGGCACTGACTGCCCATGCTCTAGGGCTACGTCTACACTGCCAGCTTTGACAGCAGTGCCTATGCAAATAAAGTGCGGATTAGCATTTAGCCATGCTTCGTTTGCATAATTTATTCAAGACGTTTTTGCGCAAAAACAAGCAGTGTGGACGGGGGGAGGGGGGAGGTTGGTGCAACCCTCCCATTTTGCCAAAAAACCCCGCATTCACACTGCTTGTTTTTGTGCAAAAATGGCTTGAATAAATTATGCAAATGAAGCATGGCAAAATGCTAATCCGCGCTTCATTTGCTTAGGCACTGCCGGCAAAGCTGGCAGTATAGACAAAGTCTAGGTGTATTCCTAATACAATCCATGGGAGTGCTCAGACAGCATGGGGAGAGATCAGACCTCATGTTCACAATGGCTCCTGCTGGCTTTTAAAGCAGCCTCCCTCACCCCTTTGCATATCAGAATCTTACCTGCCCCCTTTCCTGACCAGCCCCATTAACCCTCTCCTTGGCCTGGGATACCTCCAGCAGGGCAGAGGGAGCACAGGAAAGGGCCAGGTAGGATTTAACTGCATGTGCTGCCTGCTGAGCGCAGCCGAAGAAGGGAGGCCACATCACTTGGCAAAGCAGCTGCCAGGATGTTTATACAAATTTATAGGGGGCACTGGGCGCTCAGTGAAGCTGGGGGAGAGGGGATGAGCCCTTGCTGGGGGACCAGGTCAAGCTCTCCCCTGGGGACCTCACGGGACACCGGGGTGTGATCTTGTCCAAGGAGCAGTATTTCCAGGGTGCCGCAGGATGGGTCGTCTCCTGCAGTGGCTGGACAGGGCTGATGCTAGCTGAGCCCGGGAGATGGTTAAACCAGAGCCCCGGCTGTCCTTGCAAGGAGCCCCGCTCTCACCTGGTGGGGGAAGCTGAGGGTCTCAGAGAGCTTGCTGACTTGGCCCAGAGTGCTCAGGTCCTCGTCCAGGCGGCAGATCGTCTTCTGGATGCTCTCGCGGTTGGTGGACTGGGAGGCCCCTGTGTGGCAAACAGAGCAACAGGGGCTGAGGCAGTGGCTGGGGCAGGAGGGGTTAATGTTCCTTCTAGTCTTTTCGGCCCACGGTCGGGTATTTTCCAGCCATGTGCGGAATACATTTTATGTGCACCGAGGCATGTGTGAATGTGCACCACCAGGAGAAACCAAACAACCCAACTGTGGGTGCTCTGCTCATCAGCCGGGCGGCATCTGAATCTCTCCTGAGCAACCGCACAGGCGCCCAACTTACAGGGAGCATTGATCATGGTACTGCCCTCGCTCAGTGTTTCATTTAACCCTTTCCCCCCTGGATTCTCCACTGCCACATACAAACTGAGCTTCGCTAGAGTCTCCCCACAGCTCTCCTCCTGTTCTCCAGCAGCTTGTGCTGGAAGGGTCAGACGGGGCTCTCCCGGCAGGAGTCCCTCCTCCCACACTGACTGCTAGGTGACTGGGTGCTGTATAGCTGATCTCGGACTCAGCCTTGTCTGGCCTCAGGGTGCACCCCCCTTTCTCTGGCTCCCGCCGCATCTCTAACCAGCCCCCAGCATAAATCAAATGGGCTGGCTGCCTCCACCTCCATTCTAGGGACCTCCTGGGGCTACCTTGCTCTGCAGGCCTGGGACCGGACCTGCTCCTCCAGCCCCGTCAGAGGTTGAGGTGCTCGCTGTGCTACATGGGTGAAATTCATCCCAGTGCAAAGGCCCGCTTAGGTATGCGTTGAGGCCACTGGCTTGTCCAGGAGCTGGGGAGGGCATGCCTGGATCATGAAGGTCAGCCAGAAAATGCAAGACCCGGGGGCTTGTTCAGTGGGTCAGCTGATGGTGCCCGTACCCTGTGCTGGCCTGCATGGGGGTGAATGTGATCCAGAGCCTGGGTCGTCACTGCTCACGGAGCGTCCGTGCCGGGGCACTCTGGGGTTGTGAAGGGATGTTGTGATGGGCGTCAGGCCGCCCGACACTCCCCCTTTCTCCCACGCTCAGCGTCTGCAGAGCACTGCTGCACACAGCAGCCAGCTGGCTCTGCTCATCGTGAGGGCTGGGTTCTCATGCATAGAGCGATTCCCACACGGCAGAGCCCCTGCTAGAGTCATCAGGGCCCACGGCTCGGTGAGTCATCCCCTCCCGGCTGCCTGGGCCTGCTCGCAGCACTCGATCCTGGAGGGAAACTGATGCAGGAGCTGATGCACTCTCTGGAGCCAAAGGATAAATGTGTTTACACCATCAGGAGCCCTGGCCCAGGGGGGCCAGCTGCCCCCCCAGGCCTCCCACCCCAACTCACTCGGACTGAAGCAGCTAGGAAGCAATTACACTGGGGTAAGGACTGGGAGCAGCTCTGCTCCCACCCTGGGGTCTGGGCAGGACTCCTCTGCATTCGCCAGCTGAGTTACTCAGGCTGGGCACTGGCGAGAGGCCTGGGGCCTTGAGGCACAGATACCTGTGATTATTCCCATAAGGGCTGTAGAGGGATATAGGGCCAGATTCTGGGCCCTGCTATGGCCCTTCCCTGCCACTCCCCTTCTTGCCCCTTGGACACTTCTCCCCATATCCCCTGGGCCAGGGCAAGGGTGGGAGTGGCTGGTGAGCTGTGTGCTATTCAGGGTTGTAGAGCAGCCTGTGTACAGGGTGTGCATCACCTCATGCTTCAGTGCCCCTTTGGCCTCCCACTGCCTGGCCTGAGCCTTCAGGGAGATCCTGGCCCACAGCCTGTTACACAGTTTGCCGTTTATTCCTGCTCTGCCCAGCAGTGGCCCAGTTTGGAACACAGAGGTCTCCCTGTATCAGCCTGTGCTGGCTGGGTAGGAAGACGAGAGATCCAGGAGCCTTGACACAGGTGTGACTTGAAAAAAGTAACCGATGGAAAAGGCTTGCTAGGCTGCCTCCTCCATCCTCTGCTGACATTTCCTAGAGGATCTTACATGTGCTCCTATGAGACGTAGGGTTGTTGCAACAGACTTTCCCAACTGTCTATTTTCTACTGCTTTCCGCAGCTCAATAGGAAATGTGCTGAATGGGTCAGCTATTTAGTGTGCATCTGTTGCTAAGGAACAGAAAGTGTCACAGGCTGACTGTTGCTAGGCTGCAAACCACAGCTACTGGGAACATCACCACAATAGAATTCTGATCCTCCTGCCTCGAAAGCACAGGGGTTTGCCGCTTGAGCTAACGAAGACTCTCCACCAAGCTGCTAGCAGGAGAGAGCTTATGACACACAGTCAAGAGGTCCTGAGCCTAACCAGCAGAGGGCCGTGGTGTACAGAGGTAGCCCGTATTTAACTCAGTAACTGAGTGAGTCATTGTCTGCAGATCCCTGTAAGAATACTGAAATGTACTACAAATAGAGCACAAAACACTAGTAGGAATTGCATTTCTGGAGCTATTTGAGGCTTGGGTGCTGTAGCATTTGGGGAACAAGAGGTTTCTCAGCTATTTAAATGTTTATGCTATTTTGAAGATTACTGTAAAACAGCTGAGCAGAGTGAGGTGCAAACAAATCTGTCCCTGGAATAATGTGGCCCAACACAGCACTACTACAGCACTTTACATGGGGGAGTTGCTAGATGGAGCTTCGCTCAGCATGACCTGACCAGATGAGGGACACTTTGCCCCTGAGCCAATGTAACAGGCAGGTATCAGAGGGGTAGCCGTGTTAGTCTGAATCTGCAAAAGCGGCGAGGAGTTCTGTGGCACCTTATAGACTAACTGAAGTGTAAGAGCATAAGCTTTCGTGGGCAAAGACCCACTTCGTCAGATGCATATAGTGGAAATTTCCAGAGGCAGGTATAAATATGCAGATTTTGAAGATTACTGTAAAACAGCTGAGCAGAGTGAGGTGCAAACAAATCTGTCCCTGGAATAATGTGGCCCAACACAGCACTACTACAGCACTTTACATGCATATTTATACCTGCCTCTGGAAATTTCCACTACATGCATCTGACGAAGTGGGTCTTTGCCCACGAAAGCCTATGCTCCTACACTTCAGTTAGTCTATAAGGTGCCACGGGACTCCTCGCTGCTGTAACAGGCAGGTTACTCCTGAAGGTGGCACACTTAGGCCGTGTCCAGACTCAGGGGTTTTTTCGGGAAAAGTAGCCTTTTCCCGAAAAAACTTCCCCTGCGTCCAGACTCAAGCCGCGTTCTTTCGAAATTATTTCGAAAGAACGCGGCTTTTCTTTCGATGGCGGTAAACCTCGTTTCACGAGGAAGAACGCCTTCTTTCGAAAGTTCCTCTTTCGAAAGAAGGCGTTCTACAATGTAAAGAGGCCGTCTTCGAAAGAGAGCATCCAGACTCGCTGGGTGCTCTCTTTCGAAAAAGCGGATTTCCTCTATCGAAAGATCCGCCTGCAGTCTAGACGCGATCTTTCGAAAGAGGCTCTTTCGAAAGATGCTTTCGAAAGAGCCTCTTTCGAAAGAAGCCTGCAGTCTAGACATAGCCTTAGTAAACACTTTGGGGCATAGACATTTTTCTTTTGTTTGTGCAACGCCAAGCACACCAGGGCTTTGATCTTGACTGGGGCTTCTGGGCAGGCTGCAATAGAAATGATGGCTGATAATGTCAGTACAGACCTTTCACAATGTCCACATCCTCCAAGGGCAATTTCCAGAGCAGTTTGTACTTGCTGGCTGTGTCTATAACACTGGCGGCCGTGTAACTGAAAGAGAGACATGAATGAATTCAAGGATTGCAGTCTTGACAGTGACCACTAGATGGTGAGGGTAGCAAGTGAGAGAGTCATGCTTAACACAGGAAGAGATGGAGGGTCTAAAAATAGCCCTGGCAGCTGGGTTGTCTTAGCAGGAAGGACCCAGCGTGCATCACACCCATCTCTTTTCTCCAGCTCAGAACTCGGGGAAGTTTGGGTCACATCCCTGTGTGCTCACGGGAGCACAGCGCCCAGGCCTGGCACACTGTGGATGGGCAAAGCATTTAGAGTCACCGGAGGTAGGATGGAGAACAAGGCTGGCTTTGGTGCTAGCATTCTGGGGGATCCCAGCTGAGTTATTCCTCAGCCCCTGCTCAGACTTCCCACACGTTCCAAGGGCCTCAGCGTGATGGGCAGAGCGCCCAGTGAGCTATAGTCACCCTTTCGATTCCCCCGCCCTCATGGCACATTCGAGAGGGGCGCGGTTCCCCTCTGTGGCCAAAGGGCCAGCTGTGGGGGGTTGGGAATGAAAGGGGGAAAGAGAATGGGAAACAGAGAGGAGAAAGGAAAATTGACGTCCCTGGATGGGCAATTAGGGACCCATCCTGCATGGCACAGAGTGTTCTCAGCACAGTATCAAGTCTGTGAGTCTGATTCACTCCAACAGACAGACATGTGCGTGTGCATGGGGAGGGGGCTGATGCAATAGCCCCTGAGGATTCACTCTGGGGCACTGCTGGGGGACTCCAGAGGATCCCCCACCCCACACAGGCTAATCAGAATGCCTGGGTCTCACTTAGTGTTCCCTCTAATTTTTTATGTCGATGTGAGGAATGAATTTTGTTAAGTGTGATACCTCCCATCCATACTGGTGCACAGAACGAAATTCAATCTGCACATGGACGGTGTGTGTGGCAAGTGGGGGTGAGGGGTTCAGAGTGTGGGAGGAGGCTCAGGGCTGGGACACAGGGTTGGAGTGTGAGGGGGTGAGGACTGTGTCTGGGGGTCCGGGCTCTAGGGTGGGGCTGGTGAAGAGGGATTTGGCTCTTCCCAGGGAGAGAGGACTCCCTCCAATCCTCTCTCATTGCAGCAGCTTGGGGCAGATAATAGGTGCCTCTTTACAGTGGCATGATTGGGCCTTTCCAGTACGTTTCGAGACAGGCTCTGCTCGGGGAGGGCATGTATAGTTCACCTGCCCTGCTCCAAATAAATCTTGTGTAAGGGGAAGAAGGCTGGAGTGGTCCATTTGTGCCCCACTGGAGCCAGCGCCTGGCATGGGTACCCACAGAACAGCCCCATAGGGCAGTTCTCCCTTGGGGCCCTTCAGTCTCGACAGTGTTTGGATTCTTATAAAGAGCCACCATCCAAACGGGGTGAGAACCAACCCAGGGAACCGGGCTTCACCGACCAAACACCACAGATCCCAGGTGCTGGTCCCAAAGGGCCTGCCAATCAGGGAGAGTGCTGGGTCTCCCTTGGGGAGGTGCCTGCCTGTTGTACAACGGGATCAACATGATTCCCAAGCCACAAGAGGGAACGGAGCGAGATGGAAAAGGGGGTGGAGGTGGAGGTGTGGGGACAGGTTATTTCCTTTTGGACCCTGGCCCTGCAGTCCTGTCTCGTCTGGTTCTGAGCAGGGATCTGAATGGTTAACTGGTTAACCCATAAAGCATCACTCTTACCAGTAACATTTGCTGATTATGGTTAACCGGCAGGGGTTGGAGCAGACCCACCCGCTGCCCGCCTGCTCCAGCTCACCCCCATTTAATCGGTTAACCAGTTAAACATAATGTTTAACCAGTTAACTAATTAAATGGGATTTTACATCCCTAGCGAGGGACACTCACTTTTGGTCACTGGGTTCAAAGTGGTGCGAGACAGGGCCGTCTGGGCGGGCAGAGGAGTGGCTAGGACCTTGCTGGGTTTGGGCCATGCCCCCGTACCCTGTGACTGGGCTGTGCCCCCACTCCTTGGTGCCCCTGCGCCCAGGCCTGGACCCTCAGAAATCCAAGCAAAGCTCAAACTGCTCAGGGATGGTTGGGGTGGGGTGAAAGCAGCTGTCTCCAGGCGTGCGCATGTGGCCCCCATCACCATGGCGACTGGCAACTTCACTGGGCGAGCCCTGACCCTCTCTCCAGGTCGATCGCTGCTTTACTCACAGACTCATGGAGCTGCGGCGCAGAGACCCCGACTTGCGCTTCAGGGTGGTGCAAACGAGGAGGTCCGTGAAGAGGAAGAGCGAGCGGTCCTTCTTCCCACCCACTGCCTTCTGCAGGGCAAAAAGGGGGGATTAACCCTTTCACTCTCCAAACCCCGGCGCCGCCCCCCCGCCCCCCCAAAAAGCCACTGCCATGTTTAAAAGCAAACCAAGTTCTGGCTGATACAGAATCAAAGTGAAAGGTCTGGGGACAAGAGGACAATTCTGACTCCCTCATCCCTGCCTGATGTTTCTGTCTATCCAGAAAACCCTTGACTGAAGGGATGCAGGCTAGAGACATTTTTAAATGGCAAGCCAAGGAGAGATTTGTTTGCCTGACAAGACAGAATAGCTGCCCCAATATTGCTTTTGGCAGCCAGCCTCACAGTTAAAAATTCAGTGATCATGGAACAAATCTCAAGCTCACTTTCAGCTCAGGTGTTATTTCAGGCTCAGCATCCCGTGACGGCAGCACCAGGTTAGCTGGATTAAGGACATGAGGACCTGGTGAGCTTTTATTAACAAAGAGACACCTTTTGTAGGCACCAGATGGACGCTGCCTTGTGTCCTGCGTATCTGGCATTTCCTGAAGTTCAGGACAAGCAGCTGGGCTGATCTGAGAATAGAAGTCCTAGGTGCACTGGCTGATCAGCACATCCTGCCTCAAGCCAAAACCAAATGAGCCTCCTGCCTCAATTTCTTCACACCTGATGCTCCTCAGCAGCTGCAAGCCACTTGGAGAATTAGCCAAGACAGGACCCAAGCAGGCAGCCTCAGTGTGATGGCAGCAGAGTAGCTGGGCTGGCAAACTGTTTGCAAAGGAACTGAGGCGGGAAGAGGCCAACTTTCATATGCACATCAGGTCAGCCACGCCACTCCGTTGATCCAGAACTCTCAGCAACAGACACTGCATCTTGGTGCCTTCCTATCTTTGAGTGTGAGCCTCCGAGTTTGGAAAGACACAACCACAATACCATAGGCTGTGATCAGCATGGCTGTATAACTTGGTCTGCAGGGTCTGCGGAGTGCAGCCTTGCAGAGTGGAGGAGAGTGGAGCGGGGCCCAAACCAGCATAAAGGGCAGCTGGAAGCAAGAACCACGGTCCGGAAGATGGGCACAGCCTCTCTGAATGAGCAGCCTTGCTTGACATTTGTACTGCCGTAGAGCTAAGCTGGCCAAGAGGTCACATGCTCTGTGTCCTTGCTCAGCAGGACCACGACGGAGGAGATCCACAGGGCAGCACACTCTGTGTTACGGCATAAGTACATGGTGGCAGCTCCTGATCCTGGGCAGATACTGCTGAGCTATGGAGAAAAACAGTCTTCTACGCCAAGAGCCCTACCCTCTGCAATAGCCTACTGTTAGGTGCTTCTAATGTCTGAAGCCACTACTCCTGTTTCTTAGGGTATGTCTAGACTACATGAAACGAGGTTTACAGGATCGGCCGGCAAAGGCTTTCCTTGTCGACCGATCCCCGTCTTGACTGCCGGTTCATGCAGACAAACAGCTGAGCCGGCACAACGCGGTGGCCATTTTTATTCTAATGAAGCAGGGGACATTTAAATCCCCGCTTCATTGACTATGTTGGTATGTCTAATTTACATGCCTCTGTCGGCATCACCTGGCACAGTGGTCCCCAACCATTTTTATGCCACAGACTGGCAAACTCATTCACAAACATTTGGCAGCTTTAGGACTAGCAACATTTTATTTGCTTATTCATTATTTGTATACTGAATATGCAAATATGCAAATAAAATGTTGCCGGTCTGCCTAGCCCCAACCCAGCCCCTTACTCCCTAGTGCCTAACACCCTTTGACCCCCACCCCTCTATCCTTTGACCCTTTAACCTCTGACCCCCACAGCCCATGCCAACACTTTCTTGCCCTGTTACCCCACCAGCCCTCACCTAACACCTCTTTGCCCCAACCTCACCCCTGCACTCCCCAGAGCGAGGCTGCTCCCCTAGGGAGTGTGGCCATTAATGCCACATGGGCAAGAGGGTAGCCACTGGTATGTGCGCTGCCTCCTCCTTTGCGCCCCCTCCCTCCCCAAGTGTATCTTGCACCCCCATGGCTACAAGGGGGGGAGCAGGGACCCCAGCCAGCCACCGTTACCTAGAAGAGAGGGAGGCACTTTCTGCTCCACCTCCACTGCCTCAACCCCAGCGCCACCACCAGCAAAAGTGGCCACGCAGGAGGGGGGCAGGGAGGAGCGTGGCGCCCCAGTGGGCCAGCTGCCATTACTATGGGGAGAGGGAGGCGTCTCCTGCCCAGTCTCCTCCAGCCACCACCTCAGCCACCATGGTTGCCAGAGCTGAGCTGCCACGGCTTGAACTCTGGCAGCTGCTGTGGCCCAGCAGCCAGCGGTTTGCGGCCCAGCACTGATCCGCGGCCCAGCCGTTGGGAACCACTGACCTAGCACAACACGGCCCTGGTCAGGAGAGGGGCTCCTAGTGATACTGTAACACAAAGAAATAACCACAGCCGGCCCATAGAGTCATCCTAGAGATGGGTGCTGGGAAGGCCCTAAAACTGTGAGTCACTTAGCCCTTCCCATGTTTATCCTGAGGCCTCTTGTTCAGAGCTAGTAAAGTGATCCCTGACCCCACTGCAAATGGCTCCCAGTTGGCTGTCATCTGTGGGGTCCCATTACTCATTGTGAGTCTTTAGACGGCTGCCAGGCATTGCCGATAATGTTGGGAAATCCCAGTCATTCCTCTGAAAACGGCACAAATTAGAATTGTCAGGAGATTTGTCCGGGAAAGCATGGAGATTTGTGACTCGCTGTTCTATCAGTTCTTCTACTGGGGCCGTGCAGAAATAATATCAAGAGACTTAAGCAACAAGTAACACACTGCTAATGGCGGCAACATGAGAAATTAAGGGTTCATCATTAATTTGCCAAACCTATTTAGCATCTGTGACTAACAAGAAGTGGAATTGAGAACAACTCATCAAGGGTAATGTGGGTCTGAATCAATGGCTAATATTATTTGCACTGAATTATTTGAACTCTGCTCTTGACCAGTTTCTCATCTGACTCACCCATGGCAAATAAACCTTTTTTATTGTTTCAAATAACCTGTGTCATTCCTGCTGGCCCAGCCTGTGGTTCATCCCAGATATCTGAGGCTGAACTGCCAGGGATATAGCCGGGGAACTGTGTTGGTACCAACCCATATGCTTGCTCTCCTAGGCAAACCCAGGTGACGTTTGGTCCGAGCTGGGGGAGCAGGGTTAACGTTTCTGGAGAAAACGGGCCTATTTATTTTGATCAGCACTGGCAGGCTGGCGCGGCGTTGCCATGGAAACAGCCCACGGAACACTTGACTGGGAAATGCAAAAGCAAGCCGCCGTTCTCTCCTTTGAAAAGCCCTGGGTTGCATCGCATGAGGGTGAGAAGGAGGGAGCAAACATGCTTGTTTTGAAAGCGGCAGCGTGCACCCGATGAGTGAAGGTTTGTCTTGTGGTCGTGTAGCACTTTAAATAGATCACCTTCCCCCACCACAACTGGATTCAGAGAACGATGAGAATCGGGGGTGGGGGGGGGAGGGAGAGGGCGGGAGACAAAACTTCTCTCTCACTCTCCAGAGATTAACGTCAGAGGAGATCATCCGATCACCTAATCTGATCATCTAGTTCCTGTATATCACATACCACTGCAGGTCACCCAGTTTCCCCCATGCTGAGCCCAATCATTTCTGTTTGGCTAATGTATCTCTTCCAGAGTGGCAGTCATTCCTTCAAGTGCCTTGTCCAGGATCTCAAATGGTGCATCTTTAACCACTTTCTTTGGGACACTAGTCCATAGTCGTAACACCCTGGATTATCCTGAAGGGGTTTAAGGTAGGATAGTGACCCCAGGGGGCAGTAATTAGCAACAAATGTCTTGCCTCAAATCCCTTGCAAATGCCTTGCATCTGAGAAGAAAAGGGATTACAATCTGACATGTTGCAGGTGTTCATGTATTAAAATGCCACTTATAAAAGGTCTATAAAGGGGTAATAAATGATCAATCAATGTTCCAAGCATGACACAGACACAAGTGGTATGTGTGTTATGCAAGGCTAGAAGGAACTATAGATAGCCATAAACCATGCTGACAAGATCTATCAATTCACGGATTGAAAGCCAGAAGGGATCATATAGTACAAGGGCGGGCAAAATACAGCCTGCGGGCCACATCTGGCCTGCCAAGCCACCACATCTGGGCCATGGGAGCCTCAGCCAGGCTCCCTGCCTGCCTTGCCCCTACACGCTGCTCAAATTAGCTCTCTGAACACTGCAAGGGAAGGGGCAAGAGATTTTGCATGCTGCCCCTCCCCCCAGCACAATCTCTCAGCTCCCATTGGCCGCTTTCCTGAACTCCTGCTACAGGTCACAACCTCCTCCCGGACCCTGCACTCCTTCTTTTGCCCTCTCCTCCAGGCCAGAATCCTCCCTTGCGCTCAGCCCCTTCCAGATCCCACAGCCCATCCTGCACCCAAATCCTTACCCAAACTGTCTTCTGCATCTAACCTCCATCACGGACCCCACACCTCCTCCAATAATATCACGGAAGAGTGCAGCCCTTACTGCCCATCTCGATCTAGTCTGACCTCTTGTGTAACTCTGGCCAGAGAAAGAGACACAGTAATTTCTGCATCATGCCCACAACTTCTGTTTGAGCTACGGTGCTCTTTAAAAAAAGATACCCCGCCTGGATGTAAGGACTTCAAGCGATGGAGAATCTACTGTTCGAATGGTTAATAATCCACACTGCTAAAAATCTGCACCAGGCTGGATCCAGTAACAATCTAAAACACCTGATAACCATGTATTAACATGTCTATTAACCCTCAATAAACAGTCCCCCATATCAAATATAAGGGCAGGGTTTTTTTTTGCATGGATGTTGTGGTTTTACTTCCTGAGAAGGATGCTGCTAGAAAAATCAGTGCCCAGTCCACCTCTGTTCAAATCAACAGGACTTTCTTCTCTGACTTACATGGAATCTGGCCCAGGTCCCCAGTGTCCTGCTTTCTGAAAGCTCAGACTGCCTGCTAAGAATCTTTTCATAGTCCATTCTTCCCACCTGTCCCAGTTCTCACTGGGCCCCAACCCCTCCCTACCTGAATGCCACCCATCACACACTCAAATGGTGCCTGCCCAGTGCCGCCAGCACCACTTGGCATCTCTGATGCAGGGCGGCTCAGGAGCTAGGGCATTAGCCCAGGACTTGAGAAAGACAATTCCCTGCTCTGCCCAAGGCCTCTTGGGTGATGCTGGGCAAGTCTCTGTTGCAAGTGGCTACCTGTAAAAAGGGGCCAGTAGCACCCTACCTTGCAGGGGTGTGCTGATGCTATATAGATTGGGAGGTGCTTAAAGACTGTGCTGATGGGGACTGCAGATGCACTTTGATAGATTCAGGCCTCCCACCAAAGCAGATTTCTCCTTCCAGAAAGTCACCAGTTAAGCAGCCTCAGGGCACTCATGGGCTGCGTCTAGACTAGCATGATTTTGCGGAAATACTTTTAACAGAAAAGTTTTTCCATTAAAAGTATTTCCGCAAAAGCACATCTAGATTGGCACGGATGCTTTTGTGCAAAAAGTGCTTTTGTGCAAAAGCATCCGTGGCCAGTCTAGACGTGATTTTGTGCAAGAAAGCCCCGATTGCCATTTTAGCCATCGGGGCTTTTTTTGCGCAAAACAGTTCTTCCCTGTCTACACTGGCCCTTTTCAGCAAGTATTCTTGTGCAAGAGGGCTTTTTCCCGAGTGGGAGTGTGAAAGTATTTGCGCAAGAAGCACTGATTTTGTACATTACAAGTCAGTGCTCTTGCGCAAATTCAAGCAGCCAGTGTAGACAGCTGGCAAGTTTTTGCGCGAAAGCCGCTGCTTTTGTGCAAAATCTTGCCAGTTTAGATGCACCCATGCTGTTTTAGTTGTACCTGTTCTGAAGCCAAACAGGGTCTGTGCTTTCCTGGTGACTGTCCCTCAGGCACTACCCTGCTGAAGGGAATACCCTACTTGGCAGATAGAGGCTCTGCGAAAGCCAAAGCACGGTGACAGCAGTAGAGCTCCCTTCCCAAACTCTAGGCCTTGCCATTATTATTCAACATCTGTACAAAGTGCCAATGTGCACGTGACTCCAGGTTCTGGTGATTCGGGGGAGATGTCCCCTGTGGAGTCTTGTGTACCCATCACTGAGCTCTGCACACATCATTGCAAGTACTCAGCAGGCTTGGAAGATGACCTCAAAAGTTCCTGTTGCCTCTGAGAGAAGTGGGAGCCATGGGGCCATGCACACACGTAAGGGCCAGGCAAGCACGAGGGGCAGTGATAGTAAACAGGGAGGGCATACGAGCAAAACAGAGAGGGAGGCTCTTACCACTTCCACCACCATCTCCTGGCGCAGGAACCTCCGGAGCGGGGCTTGGAGCTGCAAGGGTGGAAACAAAAAGAGTGGTCAGAGGCGCCACATGTTCTGTTGGTCTCAACTTCGGAGCTGGCATGATAATGCGGACAAGGCCCTTGTTGTGAACACAGCAGGCACTGATTCGGGTTGTCAGTAGCAGGGTTTTAAGTACCACCCTGCGATTCTGGACCATCTTCCACCAGGAGGGCTCACAAGCACGTTATGAACATCAGTGAATTGCTCCTCAACCCTCCCTATAGACTAGGTGCATGCAGGCCAAGCTGCAGAGAGGAGAAACTAGGCTAGCCTGAGAGATGCAAGGTGGCACAGAGATGAAGAGATGGGAACTGACCTAGGAGAAACCAGATCAGAGTATCTGAAGAAACCAAGTGGGGCCAGATACCTCTGGGTAAAGCCACCGATGTCAAATTATCCCTTCCCCGGGGGCTAAACTGAAAAATTCAGACTCATTATCAAACTGTAGCAGGGTTCGAGGAAGTTCAGATCTGGGGTTTTGCTTCAGCCCACTGTGGAGTTGGGGAGCAGTTGCTGGGTTCTAAACCAGTCCCACAAGGTCCCAAAGCCTGGGTGCTTTTGGACTGGGGTGCGGTCTCATGGCAGAGCAAATGAGGGCCTGAAATGATCAGTGAAGGATTGAGAGAGAAACTGAGGTTGGAAGGTGCTGAAGCAGCACGCGGTCTGAGCTCTCGCCTTCCACAGCTCAGCCACTTTCCCAGGCAACACCTAGGACCCAGAGCCAGGGCTACATCTGTAACCAGCACACCCTTGGGGAGCCTGCCCCCTCCATACAAACCCTAACCCGCATCCTTTGTACAGAGTTTTGCATACGTACATCCTCCATCCCTTCAATGTGGGACTCGATCTCCTGCACGATCCTGGCGTTCCGCTCCACCTCCTCGGCGCTCTTCATCCCTTTGTTTATCTTCTCGGCCACTTGCTTGATGTTCCTTTGGGCGTCGATGAGGTAGGGGTGGTCGGGGTGGTCCTCGGGCGTGTGCTTCAGGAGGTCCTAGGGGAAGAAATAATGAAAAACATTAAAGTACTCAAAACAATGCACCCAGCAGCAAATATGAGGAAAAGTCCTGAACATATGAGCTGAAAACGTGGGGTGTGTTTAACCTGGAGAAGACTAAAAATGGAAAGGATAACAATTTTCATGTACATAAAAAGGTTCTTACAAGGAAGAGGGAGAAACATTGTTCTCTTTAACCTCTGATAATAGGACAAGAAGCAATGGGCTTAATTGCAGCAAAGGAGATTTAGGTTGGACACCAGGAAAAATGTGCTAGTTATCTGGCTGGTTAAGCACTGGAATAAATTGCTCAGGGAGGCTGTGGAATCTTCATTATTGCCAATTTTTAAGAGCAGGTTAGACAAACACCTGTCAGGGATGGTTAGATAAAACTTCATCCTGCTGTGAGTGCATGGGCTGGACTAGACCACTTGAAGTCCCTTCCAGTCCTATGATCATTTCCTCCTCTTAATAGATAGGGAAATGGAAGCACAGAGTGGGGAAGTGACTTGCCTACTTCAACAGAATAGGTCTCCTGAATCCCAGTCCAGTGCTCTATAGCCATCCCACTGTAAAATGCAAGTGGAGACAAGGCCTGCGGTTTTACCGAGAGTTACATTAGGGGAGGACGTTAGGGAAGGGGAAGAGTGTTGATTTTACATAGCTACAAAAACAAGAATGAGCTTGTGTCTACTCGGATTGTGCAGAGAGATAGCTAAGGTGTGTTAGTTAACCTCACTTTTTTAGCAGTGGAAACAAAAACCTCAGTGTAGGACTGGTGGCTAACACTGGCATTTCAAACAGTTGATTAGGTATGCTATGTGCAGAATGAGATGACATAGCACTTAAAACACTGGTGTCAGCAACTGGCTCCCACTGGTGTCAGGAGTAGGATTCCATCTGCACTAGCGCTCTCAAGAATGCCAACAGTTCAGACAGTGTTAGCTATGGCGAGAAAGATTTGCAGAACTTCTCTAGGGCATCTGAAGCTACTGATGGGCCTGGCTGGCTGGCTGAGATGGGCCTAGTGCAGCTGGGCAGATATTCTGGCACCACTGCAGACATAGTGACACCAAGTCTCAGTCACACTTCCTGTAATGCTACTGAAGATAATTCTGTGCCATCTGTAATGAGTGGGCAAACCATTTCCAATACCAAGCCCCCCCCAGGCAGACCCTGAGCTGAGAGCAATGATCAGTAGCAAGCCAGTAGACAGGGCCTCTGAGTGAGCAAACCCACATTTACAGCTGGGAGAGTATGGCAGGGAATGAGGCCAGTTGCTTTTGTTGGAGTTACACTGCCTGGGAACCAAGTAACAAGCTCTTAGAAGAGCAGTGCTGAGACCCTTCCAAAGGGGAAATCCCATAGTGAGAAAAATTCAAAGGACGATTACAGAGAGGGTTTTGCCAGTAATTTCCTTCATCCCTCCTTCCTATTGTGGACATGGCTGTTTTCCCTCAAAGTCCAGCCCCCGGCATGCTGACATTCACGCAACACCATTATGCTGCAAATACTGCTGCCTACTTTCTGAATGTCTTCACCCAGAGCACACAGAAATCTCTCCATTACAATTACACAACTTTTAAAAAAAGGCTCCGGCTTCTCCTTTCCAATGCTGCACCGGGGGAGGTGAAAGCTCCAGGAGGAAAAGTAACCTGTATTACACATCTCTCATGAGCCAATCAGGGAAGCAAAGATGTGCATATGGTGCATGCATCACAAGGCAATTACATTGTCAAGGAAAGCAGCAAAGCTTTTTCCGATACAGCCCCGTAGTCTAGACCTAGCCACAATTAGGCTTGTGTTTGGCACAAAAGGAGTGTGATTCTGAACTGAAACAATTCCTCTTTCCATCTGCCAAGCTGACAGAAACCAACGAAACATTTTTTATGTAGCAAGGAGCTGTCGGGAGAGCAACCCAGAAAGAGGTGCATTTTGCATTAAAACAGCTTTTATAGAAGAATGAGCATTTAATGCATCACACTCTGTGCACAATGGTGCGTACGAATATCAATGGAAAGCTGTTGCCATAAGTTACTCATTGGAAATCCCTGAAGTTCCTTTGGATTATTACAGGCTGTTTTCTTTCTGGAATATGAAAAAATGACTACTCGGGTGTGGCATATCCTATGCTGAAGATGAAGTAGGGGGTGTGTGAAACTATTTTGTCATTGGACTTCACAATGCAAACGTACCTCGACATTTTGCTAGCTTGGATAGCTAATTAGGTCCAATTAGGAATGATTCTATTTCAATTCTCATGATTCTATTTCAAACTTTACAGTTTCTGTTTGTTTGTTTGTTTGTTTGTTTGTTTGTTTGTTTTAAAGCACCAATTCCTGGAGTCTTGTGAACATGTAAGAATCCCAGCTTGTCATTTTTTTTAAAAAAGGAAGCTTCCAGCCCTTGTGATTACAGCGAAAAGCTTGAAAATGTGATCCTGTAAAAGGTTAAAAAACAGAAGACAACATAAAGAGAATCCTAAATTCATTATTTTTGAACTTCTCTGATTTTTTTAAGCCAGCCTCGTGATCTTTTAGGGCCTGACTCATGGGATTGTTGAATGGCTGGGGTTGGCCGTACTGCTCATGGGGCTAGCAAGGTTCCACCTACAAGTTCAAAACCAACCAAGGTTATGAGGTTGGTCCCTGCAGTCAGAGCTGAGGTTCTGTATCACCCCGGATCCACAAAGCAGTATCACAAGAAAAATCTTTTCTGTCCTGATGATTTTGGGGGGAGGGTTAAAGTTTGGCTGCTTGTCACTTTCTCACCACCCACAGCTAGTCAAAAATAACTGAATGCATCAAGGTTACAATCTAATCTGGAAACAATGCCCTGCTGAAAACACAGCACTGCTGCTGCAGGGCTTAGTCAAGCACCAGAAAAGAGGAAAAGCTAGCTAGCTTCCAGAGCCGCCTTTGCACACCACAGCCCTTGGGTGGCTGATTGCACAAAACATAGCAAAAGCCACTGGTTGGTTTGCGCTAGGAATTGCAGCCATGCTGACGCTGTCAGGCAGCTTGCCTGTTGATGCGTAGTGTGCTCACTGCACCGGTTCTCTACAGGGCAAAGACCCAGAGCACAACTTGTGGCAAAGGGTCTGGAGCATGAGGCAGGGATCTTGGATCAGTCTCCAGCTATGGGGCTGAGTTTGGACACGTCCTTTCACCTCTCTGCCTCAGCTCTCCATCTGTAAAATGGGGCTAATGTCCCCTTTGTCTGTCTTGTCTAGTCAAAGTGTAAGCTCTCTTGCCTTGCCCAGCAAGGCCACTCCTCTGACCCATGGACCAATTCCACCTTGATTTGTGCCACCGGAGAGACTGCCCGGGCAAGCCGCTCCCAACAAAGCCAGGCACTCGCTGAGCCTGGCACTCACAGGGCAGAGAACTGTGATGCTGAGCAGAAGGAGTAAACTGGTTTCAGAGCTTTGCCGGCTGTCAGGACGTTTAGTCATTTAAGGCCAAGAAAACTCGCTGGTTAATTGGCCGGATGTGAATGAAAATGCTCGGGCGGATGAGTGCTTGGAAGTAATTTAGTGCTGTCCACAGGCATCCATCAGGGCAGATGGCAACACTGGGGATGGCAGCAGGTCTGGTCATTCCTCAGGGAGGTATGATCTGTATACGCTCCCCCAGGCTGGAAGGAGGCTGTCTGGACAGAGACCCGGCCGGCTGCGGTGTGTGAATGCTTTCTGTCAGCAGTCTGCTTCTCCTCCAGCTCCAACGGCGATTCAGGGGGTTCCCTCACATCCCCACCTGTGCAACGGGCTCCCCGCCAGGAGCTGTTCTGCCTTCTATCAGCGGCTGCGGCAGCACCCTCCTGGCAGCTCTTCCCGCGAGCCAGCCACCGAACTGAACTGCTGCTGTGACCCACTTTAGCTTCCTTCTCCCCTCGCTCAGTTTGCCAAGGAGCACAGAAAGTTCTCCAGCGATCGACCGATCCGCCAGCTGCTTGGCAAAGAGCAGTAACGGCTGGTGTGAGCCAGTGTCATGTCTGGCACTGGGCTTTCAGAGGGAGGCACAAACCCTCTAGACAGGGAACTTTTGGGGGGCTGTGCCTAGCTGGCTTCAGGCATCTGCTCTCCTCTGGCTTCTGACCACATCAAGCAGAGTACAGATTTATGGCCCCGCTCCTAGGAGTTAGCAAGAGCACAGGTACCTTTTACACATTCAACCTCACATGCAAGAGGAGGTGGCTAGTGGAGGAAGTAGGGCCCGATCCTGTCAGGTGCTCAGCACCCCTGGGGAGGAGCTGCCTGCTGCGGATCCACACTGAGGCCAGTGGGGTACTCAGCAATCAGGCACAGCAGACTCTAAGGGCCGAAGCAGAGACTGCAAGGGCTGACTTGGTCAGTTTTACACCCACGTCAGTCCAGTGACTTCAGGGGAGCTTCTCCTGGCTTCCTCGAGTGCCACTAAGAGATAAATCAAGCCCTGCAATGGATGGACTATGCAATAAACCAGGCATCTTTGGGAGTGGGCCCCCGGAGCCCTCTTGTCCTGCACCCCAAGCCACCCCACACTACCCCACTCCCAACAGCCCAGTCCCAGCCAAACTCCTCCTCAGGCCTTTGTCCTGCTTCCTGGGCAAAAGGTGTCACCAGGTCGCACCCTCTCCTGGGCTCAGGTTACGAAGGGCATCCCATTGTGTAGTGTGGGAGGCTATCGCACCCGAAATTCCCATCACCATCTAGGTGCTGGTGCAGTGCCCCCAGGGAAACTGAGGCACACACAGGGAGTTACTATAGGACAGCAACAGCCTTGACAGTGCAGGGAAATCCACACTCCTGGCGTGCTAGCAGAGTACATGTATCATAGAAACATCGAATCACAGAGCTGGAAGAGACCTCAGGAGGTCATCAAGTCCGACCCCCTGCCCAAGGCAGGACCAATCCCAATTAAATGTAGCTCCGGCCTTTGCAAAAGACAGCAGCAGAATGGAGTTAAAAAACTACTGACTGGTTGTCAGGCTAGTAAAGAACCCTCTTCCCACGCAGTTTTCAGAGGACGAGAAGCCACAATTCCCCTTATTTTCACTGGGCACTGACAGAGGTTTTGATTTTTTGGGGATAACAGTGAAGATTTCATAGGCCTGTCCATTTGGTCTAGTTCTTAATGTTCAGGGCTGATTTTTTTAATAGAACCTTAAGACAGTTCAATCAATGGCAGTGACCAAGAGCATATTCTCTGCTCCCCCCTCTGCCATTACTATAGTATCTCAGAATCTCACAATGCTCTAGCCGGCCCTTCTATATCACAAGGGCCAGAGAATCCCTGTGGTTGTGCTACAGTGCATTGTTAAGACAGTCTATCCCAGCAATGAGCAACTCAGGCTGCATGAGTGGCCCTCCTTCATCTCAGCGGATCGCAAGACTGTCCCAACCAAGACAATTTCCTGAGACAGGCTACTTTTGCTAACGGCACTTGTATACCTAGCATTTATGGCGTGTACCGACTGAACGGGAGCAGCACTTTGATGGGATGCAGGGGGAGCTCCCACCATCAATGCTGTGTGTAAGCAGTATGCATTTCACCTCACATACCCTTGCTGTATGTGCCTGTTGCGTTAGTAATACCAGTAGGGAAAAAAAGCCTACAGATGGAGACCAGCACAATCAGGCAACCTTGCGTGTGGGCAACAGTAAACAAAATGTCTCCCGGACCACACATAAAACCACAATGGGCTGCAGGCTGCTCATCACTGGTTATCTTGATTCTAAGATACCAAGTAATAACAAAGCCCCCACAGGCCAAGGTGAATTTTTGCAATGATTAATTAGCCTCACTTTAAAAAGGTGCACTTCATGTCTAGTCTGGGATTCTCTAGCTTCAGCTTCCAGCATTGGATCTTGTTATGTTCTTTGCTTGCTCAATTTAAAACCCTTTTTCTATATGAAATCTTCTCCCCAGATAAGTAGCTATAAACTATGCTCAAGATCCCCCCTCTCCATCTCACATACATTTCTCTTTGACAAGCTAACTAGCCCAAGCAATTTAAATTTGTTGCCAATAATTGCTTCACCCTCTAACAACAGCTTATTTTATTTAGAGGACTGAAATACTGTAAATGTAGAGATCCTGAAATAAAAGTCATTTGTGGCAGCAAGCCTGTCAACTGCTTTGTATTCTTTGCTAAAGCAAACAGAATCTTGTTTCCTAAGAGTTAACACTTGATCCTTTCAGCAGAAATATTTTTAAATCACTGAATAGGAATAATCCAGATAAAAGAATTGAGGGAGGTATTAGCTTTCCAGGTCAAGTGGCTAGTGATAAATCAGACCTCACAGCTGGCCTCTAAGAACTTTGAAGATGCCCCAGAAGGACAGCTAGTCCAACAGCCTGTAGCAGTGGTTAAAAATCCTTCCTGTTTCTCCTGGAACACCATCCCCGGGTGGGAGAATTACACCTCTCGTCGTCTGTACAGTGTCTGTGGATTGACAGCTTTGGCAATGCCACCTGGCGTAATTCACTGTGGAAACATCAGATGTCTGGGTCCGTATGCAGCCCCAAAACAGTATTTACTTGTATATGGAGCAGTGAGATCATTCCAAGTGCCTGCAAATATTACCAAAACAAAGACAAGACATGGGAAACCGACTGGCTTGGATCCCTTATTTTCATTAGCAGCCAGCCAGTTTAAACACATCCATAATTAGGTTAGGGTGACCGCTAAACTATTGAAGGCTTAAGGGTGATGCACTGGGGGTGTGCAAATCCTCAAGAAGAACATTGACAGCAGCAGAAACAAGTAATTACTAAGGGTCAACACAAGCGGCCTACATGTGGCAAGTTAACAAAAATGGATCTTGTCTAAAAACTTCACAAACTGTGCAGGGTCAGATTCACTGCAAGTTTCAGGACTGCAGACCATCCAGGGAACCCACGGCAGCTATAGGAAGTGGCATTGTTGCTGCTCAGAGAAGATGGCATATTATAAATTCCTACAGAGGCTTTGACTTCGTGCCAGATGGGGCCCATAGGCGCTGTCTTTCAGAGGGGCCATAAAACAAGTGATCTTAGCTAATCATGGCCATTTGAGATCCTGCAGCACTTGACACTTGCGTAGCAGCCCCAGCCCTGGTGTCCTGACCAAATTCAAGTGCTGCTAATGGTGTTTTTCTTCTTTAAAACCTGTTCTGTAATTTTAGCTTGATACAGTGGTTTTCTCCCTACTCCCTGAACGAAACTGCTGCTATATTTTACCCCAGAGGTGGCAGCATTTCAAATTGGGGCTTAAGTGGCGTGTATTATATTGAGATCCTTATTACACAGCATGAAATCCAGAAATCCCAGATCAAAGAAAGACTATTTCCGTGGCGTGTGTGTTGAGAGTCGAGTTATCCTGCGTGTGCGGAGCTGGCCTCCAGCCGGCTGAAATGCAAAACGACAAAAGCTAGCTTAAGCTTTCTGAAGATGAACTTTGGCCTCCCACTGGTGCTGTCCATATCCGGAGCTTTCTAGAGAAGGCTGGACAAAACACGACTCCATTTCCTACACGGCGGGAGAGACTGAACTAGTAGAGATGCTGGCAAAACACCTGAATGGGCTGGATGGAGTCAGGGCAGTGGCAGGGCTGTGTGAGAAATCCAGAACACTGACAGTCAGTCCTGAGGATGGCTACAGGTGGGCCTGCTTTTCATGGAATCCTAAGCCTAGAAGAGACCGCAGGAGGTCACTGAGTTCAGCCCCCTGCCCAAAGCAGGACCAACCCTAGCACTCTTCTGAGTGCCAACATGCGTAGCTAGTGAGGGAATGAATTACTGCCCTGAGGAAGGAAAGGTCAGTGGACAAATGAGAGGGAAGAAGGCTGGATGGAATCCTGGTCAGGAGGCTTCTGGCTCCATGTGGAATCCAGAATCCCGAGACACACTGATGTGGGGCTGGCAAAGCTTTTTATCTGCAGTCACTGAACTGGATGGCTGGGCTTCTGTGACAACACCGTCAGGCAGGACACAGCTGAAGAGAGCGCTGCTGCCTGCGTGCACATGGATCTCGTTAGCTGCTTCTGTGGCCGGCTTCTGGGGGACAACGTCAAGGATCAGCTATTGCACTCTTCTCAACAGCTGGCAACAGCACTCGGGAAAGGCGGAGAATCCATCACAGTGGCATAAACGTAGCCCTTATATAAGGCCAGAAAACATCCATCTCTCTCCCAACTCCTTCACCATCCAAGGCGCTTCCTCTCAGCCAGGCACAGTATGTGGCTGCAACAGGCAATGTATAATCATCCCTGGCAGCCATCAGTCCCTGTTCACACAATCCCTGCTCCAGCCCGAGCAGATGCTTTTTACTCTCTTTGAGCACAGTAAAAACTCACTCAGGAATCTGCAGCCCATGCTGATGATACAAAAGGTTTAGAAAGGGGCAACAAAATTATTAGGGGTTGTTTGGAACAGGTCCCATATGAAGAGAGACTAAAAAGACTTGCTGAAACAAAAGACGGACTATGCAGCACTTTAAAGACTAACAGGATGGTTTATTAGGTGATGAGCTTTCGTGGGCCAGACCCACTTCCTCAGATCAAATTGTGGAAGAAAATTGGCACAACCATGTATACTAAAGGGATACAATCAAAAAAAGTGAACACATATAAAATTGACAAATCAGATTTTAGAACAGAAGGGAGGTGAGGGGGGGAGGTTAGTGTCTATGAGATAATGATATTGGGGTGATAAGACTTGGACTTTTCAGCTTAGAAAAGGGGGGGTATGATATAGGTCTATAAAATCATGAGAGGTGTGGAAAATGTGATTAAGGAAAAGTTATTTACTTGTTCCCATAACTTAAGAATTAGGAGTCACCAAAGAAAACTAATAGGTAGCAGGTTTAAAACAAACAAAAGGAAGTTTTTCTTCATGCAGTGCACAATCAACCTGTGGAACTCCTTGCCAGAGGATGTTGTGAAGACTAGGACTTTAACAGGGTTCAAAAAGGAGCTAGATAAATTCATGGAGGTTAGGTCCATCAATGGCTATTAATCAGGATGGGTAGGAATAGTGTAAAGACAAAGCCTCTCTTTGTCTGGAAATGGATGACAGGAAAGGGATCACGTGATGATTACCTACTCTGTTCACTCCCTCTGGGGCATCTGGCATTGGCCACTGTCGGCAGACAGGATACTGGGCTACAGGGATCTTTGGTCTGACGCAGTATGGCCATTCTTATGTTCTTATGAAAGCTGAGCTGAGTGACTCTGGATCACGTAGCACATTTCTCCTCTGGATCTCCCAAAGTGCTTTATTGACATTAACCCATCAGCAAGGTCACTGGGGCGCCTGGATCAGAGATGGCTCCAAAAAAGCCAAGAGAGGTGAAGGGACTTGCCTAAGGCCACACACAGAGCCAGTGGCATATCTGGGATCAGTGTCCAGGAATCCCCTGCTTTAGCCACTGTACCTCACGCCCTCTCTGATGTCAGGTGTAAACAGAGTGTAATGGACAAACTGGAGACATGGTCTGAGGGAAACAGGATGAAGTTCAATAAGGACAAGTGTAAAGTACTCTACTTAGGAAGGAACAATCCCTTTCACACATACAGAATGGGAAGTGACTGTCTAGGAAGCAGTACTGCAGAAAGGGATCTGGGGTTCAGAGAGGACCACAAGCTAAATATGAGTGAACACTGTTGCAAAAAAGCAAACATCATTCTGGGATGTACTGTTTTAAGCAAGACACGAGAAGTAATTATTTTGCTTTACTCTGCGCTAATTAGGCCTCAACTGGAGTAGTGTATCCAGTTTTGAGCACCACATTTCAGGAAAGATGTGGACAAACTGGAAAAGGTACCGAGAAGAGCAACACAAATGTTAAAGGTCTAGAAAACATGAGCTGTGAGGGAAGACTGAAAGAACTGGGTTTGTTTAGTTTGGAAAACAGAAGACTGAGAGGGGACATAATAGCAGTTTTCAAGTATCTAAAAGAATGCTACAAGGAGGAGGGAGAAAAATTGTTCTCCTTGGCTTCTGAGGATAGGACAAGAAGCAATGGGCTTAAATTGCAGCAAGGGAGGTTTGGATTAGATATTAGGAAAAACTTCCTAACTGCCAGGGTAGTTGAACACTGGAATAAATTGCCTAGAGAGGTTGTGGAATCTCCATCATTGGAGACATTTAAGAGCAGGTTAAACAAACACCTGTCAGGGATGATCTAGATGGCGCTTGGTTCTGGTATGAGGGCAGGGGACAGGACTTGGTGACCTCTCAAGATTACTTCCAATTCTAGTATTCTATGGTATCTGTAACAAAGCAAAGGAGAAACTACGGATGAGATGAGATGATTGTTTGGGTTGGAAGAGATGCCTAAGTGTGTCCAGCCCACAAACCAGTTTCCACCTCTGCATCATGGCAAGGTAAATCTCAATCATAAGCCATCCCTATTAGAAGGTGAACTATCCTTGAACATCTCCAGAGCTGGAAAGTCTGTGCCTCACCTTGGCAGCGTGTTTCACAGCCTCGTTCTTCCAAACTATAAACCTGTCCTGTCCTAATGTTTAACGTACATTTCATAGCAACAGCTGACACTTGTTCTCAGTGACTGCTAAAAATACCTGGGCCTCACTCTCTTTATAAACCCCCTGCTTGATAAAAGCAGGTAGTTATTGTGTGTCACTGCAGCTGTCTTCTCGCCAGACTGATTATTCCCTTCTCAACCTTTCCCTGGCGCCCCATTGCTCTCCTCTGAACACTCTCCTACCTCTCTCCTCAGGCTGCCTCTGATGTCGCATTATATAACATTGAGCTGAGGTGTTCCAAAGTGGCTAGTGATGTGCGGTTCACTCTGTATTTGAGGGCCCCTGAATGAGGCTCGATTTTCAAAAACTTTTCCAGGCCCTCCTTTGGAATTTGGGCTCATTTAAGGCATCTCAAGGTGGACACCCAAAATGACTAGTCCCCCTGGAGAGATGCTATTGTGGCTATATTATAAATACAGGCAATAATTAGTTAATACAGCAACAGCATTCAGCAATTCTTTATCAGCAACATACTACGGTGAGTGTTCGGAGACTAGCGTCCTTGGCTCACTAGAGACACATGTAAGAGAACAATGCTAGCGCTGCTTCCATCACTGTACAGGCCAAATCAAATCCACTGATCCGAGCACCTCCAAACTATGAGGGAGTGCAGGCTCCAGACCCAAACTCTGTAGCTTGGACTCTTGGCTAGATAAGAACAGAAGCCAGGTCTTAAGTCAGCCATGTGCTAGTCTGTATCCACACGAGAGAGCTCAAGGGAGCAGCTAACAGGAGTGGAAGGTTTGGATGTCAGTAGAACTATAGCGCCTGCTAAATGGCTAATGACAAACCCAGACCATGCCCTGTATTTGCAGTTGAACCAGACCAAGCCATATCATCTCCATTTTCTGTTCATCCCTCTCCGGCTCCCAGCACGGCTTCAAAGCATAAGCAAAGCTGGACAAAGCCCTTGGCCTGAAGTATAAATTAGGGATGTTAAAATGCATTTATTTTGTAAACATGTAACCACTGACATTTTCAGTGGTTACACATTTACACCCTGGGGCAGGTGGGAGCTGGTGCTTGCAGGGAGCCAGCATTCAAAGCTGTCTCCCTGCGGGTACCAGCTCGTACCTGCTTCCCATTTCCCTTGCACTCTGCTGACTCTGTATGGGTACGTCTACACTACAACGTTAATTCGAACTAACTTAGTTCGAATTAGTTAATTCGAACTAAGCTAATTCGAACTAACGGATCTAGACTAAAAAACTAGTTTGAATTAGCGTTTTGCTAATTCGAACTAGCATGTCCACATTAAGTGGACCCTGAACCAGGCTTAAGGATGGCCGGAAGCAGTGCCAGCAGGGCATCAGAGGAGGACTTAGAGCGTGGAGATGCTGTCTCAGGCTAGCCGAGGGCTGTGCTTAAAGGGTCCCGCCCCCCGCCCCGGACAGCCAGTTCTCAGGGGTGCCCCACTTGCAAAGCAGTCCTGGCTTGGAGTGTCCAGAGTACCCACACTGGGCACATCACAGCACTCGGCCATCAGCCCGACTGCACTTGCCGCAGGCTGCCATCTGGGGAGAGGGGGCAATCGGGGGGGCTGCAGGAGAGCTTCCACCCCAAAAGCCTGCAGAGCCAGCCCAGTCCTCCCCATCGGGGACTCGTGCCCCATCCCTCCCTCACCTCCTTCCACTTACCCTTCCCTAGCCCCTCTTCTTGATGTACAAAATAAAGGACAATTGTGTTCAAAAATGGAATCTGTCTTTATTGAACAAAACTGGGGGAGACTGGGAAAAGGAGGTGGGAGAGGGGAAGAGAGAGGCTGGGAGAGGGGAGGGCAACTAAAATGATCAGGGGTTGGGAACAGGTCCCATATGAAGAGAGGCTAAAGAGACTGGGACTTTTCAGCTTAGAAAAGAGGAGACGGAGGGGGGACAGGATAGAGGTCTCTAAAAGCAGGAGTTGGGTGGAGAGGGTGCATACAGAAAAGTTCTTCATTAGTTCCCATAATAGAAGGACTAGAGGACACCAAAGGAAAGGAATGGGTAGCAGGCTTCAAACTAGTAACAGAAAGTTGTTCTTCACAAAGCAAAGAGTCAACCTGTGAAACTCCTTACTGCAGGAGGCTGTGAAGGCTAGAACTAGAACAGAGTTTAAAGGGAAGTGAGATCAAGTCATGGAGGTTGGGTCCATGGAGTGGTATTAGCCAGGGGGTAGGAGTGGTGTCCCTGCCCAAGGTTTGTGGAAGGCTGGAGAGGAATGGCACGAGACAAATGGCTTGGTCATTGTTTCGGTCCATCCCCTCCAGGGTCCCTAGGGTTGGCCGCTGTCGGCAGACAGGCTACTGGGCTAGATGGACCTTTGGTCTGACCCAGTACGGCCATTGTAAGCTCAGGGCTCAGGGTCGGGGGTCTCAGTGGACCACCTTGATTTTCATGCACACCTGCTCCTGGGTGGCCAGGCTGGCAGCTCTCCTGCCCTAGACGGCCACTTTCCTGTGCCTAGTGTGGAGGTTGTGGACGAGGTCCACGATGTCCGCACTAGACCAGGCGGGTGCCTGCCTCTTGCGGTCCCGGGCAAGCTCCCGGGAGCCGCCAGCCTGGTCCCGGGAAGAGGGGGAGGGCTGAGGGGCATCGGGTGGGTGGCTCGATCCGTGCCAGGTGCAGGGTCTGCTGGCTGGGTGCTGGCAGGCTTGCACCTGGCACGGGCACCGTAGCCAGCCCGTGCCCCTTTAAGGGGTCCGGGGCCGGGAGGGGGGCAATAGAGTTTCCCTGGTGTTGGCCAGAGTGGCCACCAGGGAAACCTGGGGAGGGCTAGCCTCCCACTAGTTGGAATTAAGGGTCTACACAGCCCTTAATTCGAACTAGTAAGTTCGAACTAGGCTTAATCCTCGTGGAATGAGGATTACCTAGTTCGAACTAAGCGCTCCGCTAGTTCGAATTAAATTTGAACTAACAGAGCGCTAGTGTAGCGCCTATGAAAGTTAGTTCGAACTAACATCCGTTAGTTCGAACTAACTTTGTAGTGTAGACATACCCTATCAGAGTAGGGAGCAGGCAGCTGCCTACGTGTACAGGCTCCTGCCTTCCCCCACCGAGGCAGCAGCACAAAGGTTATGGAACCGGTATGCACTTGGAACCAGCTTGAAAGCCGGCTCCTCGCATGTACCAGCTCCCTGCGTGTACCAGTATTGGCTCCTGCCTGTCCCCCTTCCCCTCCACTGCTTCTGTATCAGAGGCAGCAGTGCAGGGAGGGACAGGCGGCTCTGCAGGAGGCGGCGCTTGAGGGGAGCTGGCTTTTACAAAAGTGAAGCTCAAGAAGGGCCCTGTGTCAAATGATCCGCAAGCTCCCACCCCAGCTAGTACACCTGGAAAGATATTAAACCACATCTACACAGGTGTCCAGCTCTGTTCAGCCTGCTAAACTGGACATGGCCCCTTTTGCTTGTGTAGACAGGCCAGGGAGGTGAAAGGTCACTTCTCAGTTGGGCAAATCACTTGTGGTTCCTACCAACATCAATAGGCCAGTGAAGCCGCGACATCGTTCCAAACCAGCTCACAAGCACCCGACCCGAGAGCACTGAAAGCAGGACTCACACTCAGCTCCATGACATCACACCAGGTAACCACACCGCCCTCTGCAAGTCAGCACGAGGCCGACTCAGGGACAGTCCTCTGAGAGGGAAAAGGGCCAACGGATCACCCAGCCTGGCCACTGCTAACGCAGGATCGCTCCCCGCAGAGTGTCCCAGATGTGACCAATTCTATAGAGAGGAATTCCACCAGCTTCATGGGGTGACCAACCTCACTGCATCCAATCTTCTTCCCAGCTGCCCAGCCTATCTGCACTGCTACACAGACAGCATCACGGCATTTCTCTCGGACCCTACAGGCCAGCAGGGACAGTGAGTGCACGGCCAGCCCCGGTGAGGTGCCGGACCGCTCTGGGAACGCTGCCGTCCTGGCCCCGCACACTGGCCCCGCTCCGCCTCACCTTCACGAGCAGCTCATAACGCGGGATCCTCTGCACAGGCTTGATCATGAGGTCCGACAGCGCTTGCTTCTCTTTGTTCTCCCGCATGCTTTGCTGCAGAACAGTGGGAAGGGGAGGGAGAGAGGCAGGTTCTCGTCACACAAGGCCACACGGCAGCCTAGTTCACCCCGCAGCAGCACTGGTTCTGGCTGGGACCGTAGTGAGATTCAATGAGGCATTCATACCAACACTGAGAATACTCAATGCTAGCATCATTAGCAGCACAACAGGACTTCCCTGGATCTTGAGCTAGTACAGCCCATGATGAGAGCAAATTTGGGGGTGGGAGATGCCAGGTTACCCCACTTCAGGGCTTCTGAGTATTTGGGTCTGGCCCCTGTCACTGGCCTGGATGGACCTCTGCTCGGATCCAGATCCTGTGCTCTGAGGCTCAGGATGTGCTGCAGACCCCGCACAAAACCACAGCTAAGTGGAGACTGCAGAGGCACCATCCAATCCCAGTACCCAGGCTAGAACGTCATGCTGGTCTCCACCATGGAAGACTGAACCATGGAGGTGTGGCTACATGATTTAGGGATGTGGCCAACCCCTCGACCCCATTCTAAGCCTGCTAGCCTCCCTGAGTCTGGACTAAGGAGACATAATGCCTCTGAGACGATCTGCTATAGGGCCCTGTCTGCAAAGGACAACAAAGGCATAATCTGCTCCCTACGAAGATCTCAGTGAGATGGTAAATGTGCCCCATCAATCCTCTGGGGGTCAGACAAGTGCCAGCAGCACAGAACTGGGCTGTGGAAACGGGAGGAGCTGGATGTTCTTACTCAGATACAAGAGGCAAGATGATCAGCTGGGGTAAAAGGGTGTAGCTCCAATAGAATCAATGGCTTGACACTGATTCACACCAGTTGAGGATCTGGAGTGGCACCGATTCGGATCTGGTCCAAATATTTGCAACCAAGGAAACAAGGAAAAATCCTGGACAGATAAATGCAAATTTGTTCTCTCCAATGTTTCTCCCATCCTGCCTCCCATGGCTGCTCCAGCATGATACCCCTTCAGCCCAGCCAGTGGCCTTTTATCTTTGGACTAGGGATATTAAATTGTGTTGAATTAGCTAATCGAGTAGTCTATGGAATTTCCATTTCCCGCTCAATTAGTCGATAAGGGAGGAAATTGCAGCGCCACAGCGGGGTTAGCTCAGCCCTGGGGCCTTTTAAATGTAATAAGAGCTGCTCAACTCATACTGCATTTAAAAGGCAGAGGCACAGCGGGAGACACGGTGTGAACCGGGAATCAGATGTCCTGGCTCGTGCCTGGTCCCAGACGCTGTCCCTCTGCTTTTTAAATGGACTCCCGAGGCGCAGCGTCCGAGACCGGGTGCGAGCCGGAAATCAGCCAGGGGTAAGCCGGGAATCAGCTGCACCTTTGCGTCTCCTGCTCTCCTATGGAGACGGTGCTGGGCGGGGGAGGGAGAACCATCTTTAAGCCATCTCCCCCCAGCATCAGCTCCTACTTCCTCACTTGCTGCGGGGGGAAGCAACTAGCTGAGTAATGACTCAACTACCCAATAAGCACATGCTTACTGGGCAGTCAACTACTTGCTTACATCCCTACTTTGGACATGCATAATCAGTTCCGACTGAGCTGCAGAACCAACTCAGCTGGTAGGCTGCCCCTGCCGGGAGGCTACCTACCTCCAGGAATTTCATAAAGGCCGGCCTGGCTTCCTTGGCTACTCTCACAGCATCCTTGGCATTGAGGAAGTTATCGATGTACGCCGAATAAATGTTCACCAGGATGTCCTTGGAAAACTGGGGGAGCAAAACAGAGAGAGACCATTAAAGGGGGTTTTCCAGAACAAGAAAGAGGCTTTCTGTGAGGATGTCAGACAGAGAAAACCAGGGAATAAAACTACACACTCCGCCCTGGGGTTGGGAGGGTCTGGAAAGGGCTGGAAAGACAGAATCCCCACCTTTGAGTTTGTGTTTGGCTGCCTGTGCTCTGCTTCACCCAGACTTCCCATCACTCTGGTCACCTTGCCATCGACAGTAAAGCCAAGCGCTTGCTGCAGCTGTGAGATGGGGGAGTCTGCCTGTGCCAGGGGAGCGAGTACCTGTCCGGCTGGTTTATTTTCTCCGAGGACAGGGTAGATGGCCTTCCTCAACAATAATGGGTGTGTGTCAGTGCATGGGTATCTCTTGACATCACCACATGAACTAAATCTGAGCAGTCTGTGAGACAGGCTGATCACCTCGTCTAACCTCCAGCTCTGTCCTATTGACCTGGGAGCTTTCTGTTGCAATGGGTTGCCCCCTGTGAAGCTTGAATGTGAGTTTCAAGACTGCCTGGAAGAATGGATGAATCAATTCCTAACCAGGGGTGACAGAAGCTCCCTACAAGTGGGATAAGCCACCAGCTCCCAAAACGTGGCCTTGACCCCCCTGATGCCTCTTCTCCCAAACCTGTGCCTTCATGCCACCTCTTCTCCTTGAGGTCCCGCCCTGCGTCACCTCTTCCCCTGAGACTCCACCCCCCAACCCTCGTCTTCTCCCAAGCCCCTGCTCTGCCTCTTCCCCATAGGCCCTGCTCCTGTGCTGCCTCCTTCCATGAGGCCCCACCCCCTCTTTCTCCTGAGGCCTTGTCCCTGCGCCCCCACTTCCCTAGAGGCCCTGGTTTCGTGATGCCTCTTCTGCTCAAGACCCCGTCCCCCACTCACTTGTCTCTGCCTCCCCATAGCTCTCCCTTATGGCTGATAAAAAGTATGGCCCTCCTGTTCCAGTGTCCCATTTTCTGACCCAATCCTGCCTCTTGGCCGATTCCACAGACAGACCATTGCTGTGTTTGCCAGGTGGATAATTAACACCACTGTCACTCTCTCTCTCCAACACAGCCATCAGCAAAGCCCGTGCCATCGGACTGCCAGCGGCTTTCCAACCTGGCATCTGTCTTTCAAAACCTCATCACGACTCTTGCCCAAGCTGGCATGTGTTATCACAGAATCAACTGTACTTTAAGTGCTGTGTCTATACAGCCCCTGGCACTGCAGGGTCTTGATTCATGAGCGGGGCCTTTAGGCACTATGACAACAGATAATTAATACTCATTTAGGGACTGTGGCAGGAAAGGCTGTTGAAGGGCTACTGGAAGCATTTGGGAAGACAGGATTTCTGTCCCCAAAGCCTGAATTGGGTATCTAGCCATCCCTAAGAAGGATGTTAAGGTGGAAGAATTGAACTCAGAAGACTTGGCTCTGATTTCTGGCTCTGTCACCAGCTTCCTTAGTGACTTGGGTGAGTCACTTAACAGCAAATGCTGCCACCTGCAGAAGGAACACAGCACAGTGGATTGGGCATCATCATCATAGAACAGAATAATAGAATATTAGAACTGGAAGGGATCTCAAGAGATCATCAAGTCCAGTCCCCTGCCCTCACAGCAGGACCAAGCACTGTCTAGATCATCCCTGAGAGATGTCTATCCAACCTGCTCTTAAACATCTCCAGTGACGAAGATTCCACAACCTCCCTGGGCAACTTATTCCAGTGTTTAACCACCCTGACAGTTAGGAACTTTTTCCTAATGTCCAACCTAAACCTCCCTTGCTGCAATTTAAGCCCACTGCTTCTTGTCCTATCATCAGAGGCCAAGTAGAACAAATTTTCTCTCTCCTCCTTGACACCCTTTTAGATATCTGAAAACTGCTATCCTGTCCCCTCTTTAGCTTCTCTTTTCTAAACTAAACAAATCAAATTCTTTCAGACTTCCCTCATAGCTCATGTTTTCCAGACCTTTAATCATTTTTGTTGCTCTTCTCTGGACCTTCTCTAAATCTTTCTTGAAATGTGGTGCCTAGAACTGGACACAATACTCCAATTGAGACCTAACCAGCGCAGAGTAGAGCAGAAGAATGACTTCTCATGTCTTGCTCACAACACTCCTATTAATGCATCCCAGAATCATGTTTGCTTTTTTTGCAACAGAGTCACACTGTTGTCTCTCATTTAGCTTGTGGTCCATTGTGACCCCTAAATCTCTTTTTGCAGTACTCCTTCCTAGACAGTCGCTTCCCATTCTGTATGTGTGAAAGGGATTGTTCCTTCCTAAGTGGAGTACTTTGCATTTGTTCTTATTAAACTTTATCCTATTTACCTCAGACCATTTCTCTGGTTTGTCCAGATGATTTTGAATTATGATCTTATCCTCCAAAGCACTGGCAACCCCTCCCAGCTTAGTATGATCTGCAAACTTCATAAGCGTACTCTCCATGCCAATATCTAAATCATTGATCAAGATATTGAACAGAACTGGTCCCAAAACAGACCACTGTGGAACCCCACTTGTTATGCCCTTCCAGCATGACTGTGAACCATTAATAACTACTCTCTGAGAATGGTTATCCAGCCAGTTATGCACTGACCTTATAGTAGTCCCTTCTCAGTTGTATTTGCCTAGTTTATTGATAAGAAGATCATGTGAGACCATATCAGATGCCTTACTAAAGTCTATATTTACTTCTCCACCACTTCTCCCTTATCCACAAGACTTGTTATCCTATCAAAGAAAACTATCAGATTGGTTTGACATGATTTGTTCTTTACAAATCCATGCTGGCTGTTACCTGTCACCTTATTATCTTCCAGATGTTTGCAGATGAATTCCCTAATAACTTGCTTCATCATCTTTCCTGGCACAGAAGTTAAACTAATTGGTCTGTAGTTTCCTGGGTTGTTCTTATTTCCCTTTTTATAGTTGTGCACTATATTTGCCCTTTTCCAGTCTTCTGGAATCTCTCCCGACTTCCATGACTTTTCAAAGATGATAGCTAGGGCTTTTTCTCTAGGGCTTTTCCCTCCCCCTTCTTTACTCTGGCCCTGCAACAGAAGACTCTCCCATTTGTCTGTTTCATTCACCTGTTGTATCCTGTCTGATGTTTTCTTCATTTCACTCTTTATACGGCACCTAGCACACGCGGGGCCTGCTCCTTCCTTAGTGCTGGTAGGCATTGTGGGGATGGAAATACTAGCAAAGAAAAGGCTACACATGTGTGTAGAAGTCGCCCAACACACTACAACTCGTTCACATTTTTTCATAAGCACAAGCACGTGCATACCTAAAGCTCTGGACACCCAACGTTGCCCTTGAACGCACATTGACAACTCTTCTGATATACAAACTTGAGCAAATTCAGGCTCCCCTCCAGACACTCACTGATGCACTGACTCCTCACCCCACCCCACCCCAAATACCTACCCAGCACCGCTACTCATAGGGCAGAATTGTAAGTAGTGAAGGTCACCTTGGACTTCCCCCCCTGAACCGGGTTATGTTCACAGCAGTGACTAGTCACGTGCTGGGAGGAGATGATGAAAAATACCCCAAGCGACAGTTGCCATCAGTATTCCTATTCCAGAGAGCCACAGGCAATCTCGCCAGCCACTGCACCACCTGCGCCCCTCTGTGACCCACTCATTAAAGCATCTCTCCCCTGTGCCACGTTTATTACTGAGGTGACGGTGTTGTCAGGGCCCCAGCTAAGCCAACCTCCTCTGCCTCCAATGTGTCTCATTCCCTTTTAATTACCCACCGGTGCCCTCCCCCATCCTCCCCCATCATCTCCAGCCAAACAGCAGAGACCTGTGAAAGCCCTGTGGGCACCATGCAGTTCATTAGGCGAGCGTGCCAGCATCAGTCCAGTTCCCATTTCAATTGCCAGGAACAGAGTGGGAATTAAACCCAGCTTGACTGAATCATTAGCGTCTGCTTGTCCCTGCTGGTGTACCAGAAAGGCAGCTGCTGTGGCAATCACACAGGGATTACACAGGTCAGTGGGCAGGGGATGCTGTGTGATGAAGCGGAGCTGGAAATGCTTGGGACGGCCAGGGCTGTATGCAACCCACACTGGGAGAGAGGCTGACTGTGCAGAGACCCCCTTACCCTCAGCCAGCCTGGCACCTCGTCCCTTCTCTGTGCTGGAATCCCTTTGGAAGGACAGTGCCCCAGGAGGCTAGTCACAGCTGTTCCATTCACAGCGTCCTTCCCAGAAACAATGGCACAGGCTCATTTCCCAGCTGGTCTGATGGGCCACTAATGGTAACGTGGGCCTGGCATTCTCCCTTCCAGTCTTAAGGCTCTCTGAAGTGCTGGTATTTGCCATCTGTAGGATGGCAGCGTTAAGACGGCCAACGTGGGGATCAGGGCACCACTGTGTTAGGAGCTGTACATCCATAGAGAGACAGATGCTGCCCCATAGCTTGCAGTCTAGCCAGGCAGGCCACCCACTTAGGGTACGTCTACACTACAGCGCTAGTTCGAACTAACTTAGTTCGAATTAGTTAATTCGAACTAAGCTAGTTCGAACTAACGCATCTAGAACTAAAAACTAGTTCGAACTAGCGTTTTGCTAGTTCGAACTAGTAAGTCCACATTGAGTGGACTCTGAACAGGGCTTAAGGATGGCCGGAAGCAGTGCCGGCAGGGCATAAAAGGAGGACTTAGAGCATGGAGATGCTGTCTCAGGCTAGCCGAGGGCTGCGCTTAAAGGGTCCCGACCCCCACCCCGGACACACAGTTCTAAGGGGTGCCCCGCTTGCAAAGAAGTTCTGGCTTGGAGTGCCCTGAGTGCCCACACTGGGCACATCACACCACTCGGCCATCAGCCCGGCTGCACTTGCCGCAGGCTGCCATCTGGGGAGAGGGAGTAATTGGGGGGCTGCAGGAGAGCTTCCACCCCCAGAAGCCCGCAGAGCCAGCCCAGTCCTCCCCATCGGGGGCTCGTACCCCATTCCTCCCTCACCTCCTTCCACTTGCCCTTCCCTAGCCCCCCTTCTTATTGATGTACAAAATAAAGATAACGTTTCTTCCAACATTGACTCTGTCTTTATTGAACAAAACTGGGGGAGACTGGGAAAAGGAGGTGGGAGAGGGGAAGAGAAAGGCTGGGAGAGGGGAGGGCAACTAACATGATCAGGGGTTGGGAACAGGTCCCAGATGAAGAGAGGCTACAGAGACTGGGACTGTTCAGCTTAGAAAAGAGGAGATGGAGGGGGGACAGGATAGAGGTCTCTAAAAGCAGGGGTTGGGTGGAGAGGGTGCATTCAGAAAAGTTCTTCCTGAGTTCCCATAAAGAAGGACTAGAGGACACCAAAGGAAAGGAATGGGTAGCAGGCTTGAAACTAGTAAGAGAAAGTTGTTGTTGTTGTTGACAAAGCAAATAGTTAACCTGTGGAACTCCTTGCTGCAGGAGGCTGTGAAGGCTACAACTAGAACAGAGTTGAAAGGGAAGTGAGATAAAGTGATGGAGGTTGGGTCCATGGAGTCCTATTAGCCAGAGGGTAGGAGTGGTATCCCTGCCCAAAGTTTGTGGAAGGCTGGAGAGGGATGGCACGAGACAAATGGCTTGGTCATTGTCTTCGGTCCATCCCCTCCAGGGTCCCTAGGGTTGGCCGCTGTTGGCAGACAGGCTACTGGGCTAGATGGACCTTTGGTCTGACCCAGGACGGCCATTGTAAGCTCAGGGCTCAGTGTCGGGGGTCTCAGTGGACCCCCTTGATTTTCATGCACACCTGGTCCTGGGTGGCCAGGCTGGCAGCTCTCCTGCCCTAGACGGCCACTTTCCTGTGCCTAGTGCGGAGATCGTGGACGAGGTCCACGATGTCCGCACTAGCCCAGGAAGGTGCCCGCCTCTTGCGGTCCAGGGCAAGCTCCTGGGAGCCGCCAGCCTGGTCCCGGCAAGAGGGGGTGGGCTGGGGGGCATCGGGTGGCTGGCTCTGTGCCGTGCCAGGTGCAGGGTCTGCTAGCTGGGTGCTGGCAGGCTTGCACCTGGCACGGGCACCGTAGCCAGCCCGTGCCCCTTTAAGGGGTCCGGGGCCGGGAGGGGGGCATAGAGTTTCCCTGGTGTTGGCCAGAGTGGCCACCAGGGAAACCTGGGGAGGGCTAGCCTCCCACTAGTTCGAACTAAAGGGCTACACAGCCCTTAGTTCGAACTAGCTAGTTCGAACTAGGCGTTAGTCCTCGTAAAATGAGGTTTACCTAGTTCGAACTAAGCGCTCCGCTAGTTCGATTCAAATTCGAACTAGCGGAGCGCTAGTGTAGCGCATAGGAAAGTTAGTTCGAACTAACGTCCGTTAGTTCGAACTAACTTTCTAGTGTAGACATACCCTTAGGGATGTAAGTGATTACTCGACTAGTCGCTTCCCCGCCCCCGCTGCCTCTGAATCAGAGGCACCAAGGTGGGAGGAGCAGGTTCCTCTTAAAAGCCTGCGGTGGGGAAGAGGGGGCAGGGGAGGCAGAGGTGTATTGGGGAAACGGTGTTCTGTGGGGTATGGACTGCTGTGCCTCTCCCTTTGAAATGTACAAGAGCCATCAGTGGCTCTTGTACATTTCAAAGAAAGAGGCGCAGTGGGGAATCTGTGTGAATCGGGCGGCTCCTGTACATTTCTAAATTGCAGCAAGGGAGGTTTAGGTTGGACATTAGGAAAAATTGTTCTCCTTGGCCTCTGATGATAGGACAAGAAGCAGTGGGCTTAAATTGCATAAAGGGAGGTTTAGGATGGACATTAGGAAAAAGTTCCTAACTGTCAGGGTGGCTAAGCACTGGAATAAATTGCCTAGGGAGGTTGTGGAATCTCCATCACTGGAGATATTTAACAGCAGGTTGGATAGACATCTTTCAGGGATGATCTAGATGGTGCTTGGTCCTGCTGTGAGGGCAGGGGACTGGATTCAATGACCTCTCAAGGTCCCTTCCAGTTCTAGGACTCTAGGATTCTATGATTTCTAAGAGGAGAGGTGCAACAGTTGGGACCTGGCGTGAGTGGGGAAAGCTTCGGTCCCTGCTCGTGTGGGTTTCCCCCTGCGCCTCTGCCTTTGAAATGTAGAAGACCCGCCTGCGGTGCAGTGGGATAGTGAGCACCCACCTTATCGACTATTCGAGTAGCTGATGAAAATTCCATCAACTACTCAATTAGCTGATTACTTGAAATTTAACATCCCTACACCCACTCACAGTGGGGTGGGCCATCAGGGTCTGTCACACCTGCCTCCCTATGGGAAACCTTTCTGCTGTTCCGATAGCACTATCTTGGGTGAGGCACTAGCGACCGGCCTACCCAGTTTAGGGATGTGAAAGGTTAACCGGTTAACTAATAAGCATCATCCTTAACAGGTCAGACTTACCAGTTCTGGTTAGTCGATGGGGACTGGAGCAACACCCTACCTGTCATTGGCGGGGGGTTGCTACAGCCCCATTGGGCCTGCCACGGACAGGGGCTGCTCTAGACATCTGGAGCAGCCCTTGTCTGTAATAGACCTGGGGGGAGAGGCACAGGTAGGGGCTGCTCTGACCAGACTGGAACAGCCCCTGCCTGCGGCTGTGGTGGGTGGGGCCGGGCTGCTCCAGCTCAGCTGGACTTGAGTGGTCCCCTCCTTAACTGGTGAACTTTCATGTTTAACTGGTTAACTAGTGACACAGGATTTTATATCCCTAACCCAGATAGCACCGTAAGCCCACTCTGGCTTGCACACTTCTCTGGTGCCACAGCAGGAGCCTTGGAAAGAGGCTTCTGTGGGAATGATCAGCCTCGCCAGCCTGTGCATGTGAAGCAGTAGCACAGTGCTGCACTCAGGAAGACCAGGATTCAGGACCAGGGCCCAGTACCTTCCTCCTCTGGCTGCACAGAGTCACAGATTGCAAGGCCAAATGAGAACACCGTGATCCTCTGATCTGACTTGTTGCCTAGCACACAGGGCCCAGAGCTCTAGAAGTCATGGAAGTCCGGCAGCAGAGCTCCTTCTGCTGACCTGTAGCAATCCCCGCATGGTGACCATTGCAGGAGCTCTAGAGCAGTGGTTCTCAACCTGATTTGATCCCGTCCCCACTTATTTGAATCAGTATTTGCTTACACCTCCCATGTAGAAATTCCGCCACCCACCTCTGACGGCAGAGAGTTGAGAGCAGCAGCTGCTGGCTGGACGCCCAGCTCTGAAGGCAGCATGAAGAACAGTGGCAGCTGGCCAGGCACCCAGCTCTGAAGGCAGTGCCATACCCAGGGGAACCGACAGCCATTCTGGACCCCTTGGCAAGGGTGGGAGCTTCTGGAAGGGGGAGGGCCTCAGGCAGAAAGGGCAGGGCCGAGTGCAGCCAGCTCTCAGCACTGCCCAGATCACAGTGCCCTCTCCGCAGCGCTGCCTGAAGCATGCTGCATGTTGCCCCTGCCTCTCCGTAAAGCCCTAAGAGCCGCCTGGAGCATGCTGCATGGCACTCCAGCAGCAATTTAAAGGACCTAGGGCCCTGGGTAATACCACCGCCCAGCAACAGCAACAGCTGGAGTCCCAGGCCCCTTTGAATCACTAGGCCCTGGGGCAGTTGCCTGGTTCTCCCCCCCCCCATCGGCGGGCCTAGCCACACCAGCAGCAGCAGTGCAGAAGTAAGGGTGACAATATGAAAAATGATAGTCATCAGCATCACTTTTCACAGCAGACTTATTGCCCCACCGACACTCTTACTTTCGTGATGCTGCTGCTACCTCGGGGACAGCTGAAGCGCTGCTACTTCCAGGGGAAGGGATTGGGGATGGGGAGGTAAAGGACAGCCTGGGCCAAGGCTGCCTCCTGATTGGGGACTGAAAGTCAGGCGAGGGAGGAGAGCCTGTGCAGCAGGGCTCTGGCTGTCAGCTCCGGGGTGGTGGGACTCCGGCTGTCTCCTTTATCCTCCCCTCACCACCCGGGTGAACACATCCCTCCTGAACAAGCCCCAGCTGCCCGGGGCTGACTGCTGGAGCTCTTGAAAAAAGAAAAAGTGCACAGCTTGTGCCTCCCATGGCAGGCCTGCCCGGCTTGAGACCTGATGTTCTGTCAGCAGGGAGTCTGCCATCAGGAGGCAGGAGGGGTAACTTAGGCCAGTCTGGACTAGAGGTCATTGGCCACAAAATGTCCCACTGTCAGCAAGCCCGATGCAGAATGCCCAGTGCTAGTAGTAGTGGGAGTCCTGTCTACATGAGGGTGAGCACCATTTCCACCCCTGGAGGAGCTTGTCTGGGTTAGCCAGGATTGGAAAGTATTTCTGCTAATACAAGTGTAGATTAGGGTGACCAGGGAGCAAGCGTGAAAAATCGGGACGGGGTGAGAGGTGCACGAAAGCTCCAAATACCAGGTCCGTCCCTATAAAATTGGGACATCTGGAACTCTGAGGACACTCTTGGAGAAACCACCCAACGTTGTGCACGTTGCATAAGTGATCTCAGATGCTCTCTCTTTTATTTCCACCAAGGCTTGGCATTTCTGGAGCACAGCACAAAAACTAAATAAGCCTGGCCACCCTCTGAGAGGTGGGTGTTGTGCTCCCCAGCTTACAGAGGAGAAAAAGGATGGAAGGAAGGGAAGTGTTTTTCTCTGGGCCACATGGCTAGTCAGTGGCAGAGCTGGGATTTGAACCGGGGCTCCTGACCTCCCCACGTGTCCTTCACCGAGACTTGAGAAGCAGCAGGAGCAAGAGCCTGTAGAACAGCACCCTCAAACTCTTCAAATCTGTTCCCAGGAAAGGAGTCCCTGAGATCTACCTCCTCATGGCCAATGCCAACTGGATTCTGTTCTGCCTAGCACGTCACCGTCAGCTAAATTCTGATGGGGGCCCCATCCATGGGGTGAGGTCAGAGGCAGAGACCAACCTGGCTGGAATTTTCACAACTAAGGTGGCAAAACTGGAGAACCGAGCCATTTGGATCTACAGTCACCAGGCCAGGCCAGGCCCTGATCTCCCCAGTGTCAGCCCAGAGCAGCGGCAGGGAAAGCTAGCAGGGTCTGACCCCTTACAGGAGAATGAAAAGATTCAGCCTCTTCATGTCATTTCTAAAGAGATGCCAGGCTGTGCAGCTGTGACTCGCGAGGGGGAGGGTTTATCCAGCCGAGCAGCTCCAAAGTCTGGAGAGGGACAGCTCACCCCCATGAGCAAGAGCTGTGCAATCCGCACTTGGCACTCTCGTCTGGGCTTCCTGCTCTCATAAGAGCCTCACTGCTCATGGTACCTGCCATTTATAGACACAGTGGTTAGTTTATGTTACCCTAGCCCTGCTCGTCAAGTAATGACTCACTTCCATATCTGGCACAGGACTGACCTTCCTGGTGTCCTGTGGATTAAAGAGAAGCTGGGCAAGTCAATATGGATTTGTCTCCTGCTGAAGTCAATGCGAACCTTGCCTGGTATGAGCCCCCAGCACTGTATCATGTGGTGTGTGGGGGGAAGTTTGCTGCACTTACAGACTGTACCAGGACGTCGCCCACTTTCTGCTTCTCATGCCAGTTCTGCACACAGTTGTGGACCTGCTCCAGGAATTGCTCGTGGTGCTCCAGCAACTCGGGGATCTGGTCGAATATCTCGTCCACCAAGGACGGATCACAGAGGATCGAGTTTTCTGGCTGCTTCAAGGGCTTCATGTAACCCTACAAAAATATAAGTAATAATAATGAACAAAAGATACCAAAACACCCTCTTGGTGGAGCCAGGGACAGATGGGGCCCATGACACCTGTGCCACTCCAGCTACCCTGTGGGGTTGACCAAACTACTGACCCTCTGTAATTTAAACCCATTCCTGCCTCCCAAGAGTGAGTCATAGTAAAGGAAAGCAGCACCTGTGCCTCGGTTTCCCCACATGTAAATGGGATGATACTTACCCATCCTGGCAGACTATTCTGAGACCCTTACTGGAAAGGTTATAGAGTGGTTTTTAACAGTGGTGTGTCTCAGCTTTTTGCCCACTGCCAAGTTTAATCTATCACGTCAGAACCACATTCCTATAAAAATCTCCCTTTGCCTTTCCTCTACTGTAACCTATCCAGAATTGCCATCACAACCCAAGTTGTGCTGGCTGAAAAGAGTCTCCATTTAAATTAAGCCACAGAGACAAAGCACAAAGGAAACCTGCTAAGAGTTTATGGGTTTCATAGCCAGCTCTCAATATCCAGATCCCACTCTAAGGCTAAGTCTATATTGTAGCCTTTTTGCGCAAAACATATGCAAATGAGGCTAAGTGTGAAATATTGCTACGCCTCATTTGCATAATTAATGAGTGCCCGGTTTTGCTCAAAAACCCGCTCTTGCGCAAGAGCCGTTCTTCCGCATTTTTTCCAAAAGAATGGCTCTTGTGCAAGAGGGGGTTTTTGCACAAAAAGGAGCTGTGTAGATGGCTCCTTTTTGCGCAAAAGCCTCTTGCGTGAAACTGGGCGCTCATTAATTATGCAAATGAAGCGCAGAGATAGTCCATGCTTAGCCTCATTGGCATATGTTTTTGCGCAAAAAGGCTACAGTATAGATGTATCCTCAGTTCTTACAGGACTGACAAGTGGTGAGAGGGGAAACTGAGGTACAAGGCAGTCACGTGACTTGCTGATGCTCACACAGCAGGTAAGTGGGACACACAGAAACAGAACCCAGATGTCTCGAGGCTCTGGCGAGTGCCTACCTTTCTTGATGGCTAGCTGGAAAGAGAGGCATACACCTTGCAAAACCCAGACACACAAAGCTAGAGGAATCCTCGCTGTTCCCACTGCCACCACCTCCAAACACAGCAATCTGCAGTGCTGGAACGGGAGAAGTCTGAAGTCACTTTGTGGAACCAGGAGCGTGGGGAGGAGGGGTAGTTTGCTTTTTCTCTGCAGTTCCATCTCCTGCACCGGTCATTCCTGGGGGCAGTGTGCTCTGCTGAGCTGCACACTTAATACAAACACATTTCCAGGAACTTCACAGTGTGAATTCTAAGGGCTCTAAACGCTTATTAGCCCCTGTCTTCAAGCCAACCTAGTGCCCACTCCCCCAGCTTCACAGAAGGTCTGCCCTGTGTCTCTCACCGTGGATGTCTGCCCACAGGTGCTGCTGAGATGCTGTCACAGAGCACTAAAGGGGTGGGCGATCTAGTGTGTGACCTCCAGGTTGCAGGCGGGGCACCCGAGGGGGCACTCAGATGACACAAAGTCATGGCAGCATGGTGGAAATCAGCATGTGCTGCCTGTGCAGTCCAGTGATATTTAGCCCTACCACAGAGCCATCCCTCCCTTCCGTCCTCTAGCTGCAAGAAGGTGAGAGACTGGCTGCGGTTTTCTAATCCCAGGAGTGTGCTACGCCCATCTCAGCAGGTTTAGAGATCTGAGGAGGTGGCAGACTTTGCCAGCAAGCCACCCAGGTGCTAGGCATAACCAGAGTACGGCAACACCTCCTCCCCACCTCCTGCCAGAGGGGCTGTGGGAAGGTGGCTGAGAAGCCAGCCAGCCTGGTTCTGTCCTCTTTGTGCTGCTGCCTGGGGCAATCGGAGCAGAGCAGGGGGCCAAGATTTCAGCCAGTGGGTGAAAGAATTATTGAATCGCACTACACTCATGTGGGAGCACTGGTGCCACTTAATCATCAGCTACGTGCCCCCCGACTGGGTTTGGGCGTACTTGTGCACGCCCAAGAGTGCAGGTGCCAATAGGCAGCTGGGCTGAGGGGCCTTTCAAAAGCAGGACACCTGGAGCGGATTCAGTTCTCTATTCCACAGGATGCTATTTTGGTTCTTTCCCACCACGCCAGCACTGGAGTGTTCTCTGGCGTGTGTGGGTGAGCCTCGCTGACGTCCGAGGAAGTTGTGCTTGCGTATCGGGAGACACAGCTGGGCCCTGATTGCGCATGCGACCAAGCCACAGACTCCACGTTCTGCATCAAGCCCAGTGAAAGGGTTCAGGAATGATAATTTCCATGGAAACACAATGCTCCAAATATTCACTGCCGGACATAGCGCTAACTGCCATACGCCCCTGTCTGGGCCAGATGGTTTCGCCTAGGGGCACTGACGTAGGACTCAAAAGACACGGGCCTGCTACAGACTTGCTATATGATCTTGGGCAACTCTCTTATCTGGGAACTCATAAAACAGGTTCAACAAATGCTCCAGAAAGCGGGGGGCTTGCACAAAGAGGCCTGGGGTGACCTTCGCTGCGTTGCTTGCTGCCAAGCTGAGGCTACAATTCTATTTAGAGACGCTAGTTCCGGCAGCAGATTCCAACCACCCCAACGCAAGGCCGACGACCTTGGGTGCTTCTTCTGTTCACTCGAAGGCCAGCTGGCTTCAGCCATGGGGACATTTCCCCTTGGATTACATGTCTACATGACATGCGGTTCACATGGCTTAGAATACTGGCACTGGTTTCCAAGACTGCAGCGAGGTGAAGTGAAACATTGTGCTAGGGTGGCACTTCCAAAAGAAATCCCCCCCTTTTCCAGGGGTTTAGTATAAAGCTGGTTTCAGTCACTCTGGAATGAGTTTCAGGGTGCACGGCCTTAGCCAGAGAACACACTTTCCACCTGGCTTTAGGATCTTGCCCCAGTATAACTTCCTCTAACTTCTAAATCAGATTGTCCCAGCCTAGCATTGTCACACTCCTCTCATGTCCCACGATCACTGGGTCTGAGTTAACCCGCCGAGGGGGAATGGAGCAGGTTTAGGGGTTAGAGAAAGAACCTGGCAGCCAGAACCATTGAATTACATCCCTGGCTGTGACACTGATTTGCTATTTGACCTTAGACATGTTACTTCACCCAGTGGTTTTCAAACTGTTTTTCTCATGACCCAGCTGAAGAAAATTGTTGATGCCCACGACCCAACATAATGTGACTAGAATGTGGGTTCCAGGGTGGGGCTGAGGAGGAGAGCTTTGGGGTGTAGGAGGCAGCTCCAGCTTTGGGGGCAGGAGGGTCAGGGCTGGGGCAGGAGGGGAAGCTTACTTTGAGCAGCTCCCGGTTAGCAGTACAGAGGGGGTGCTAAGGCAGCTTCCTGTCTCTCCTGGCAGACCAGGCTACGCCCCAGAAGCAGCCAGCAACAGGTTCCCAGCCAATGGGAGTGTGGAGCTAGTGCTCAGGGCAGGGGTAGTACACAGAGCCCTGTGCGCTCTCCCCTTCGCCGCTCCCTGCCTCCTAGGAGCTGAGCCCGTTGCTGGCCACTTCTGGGGCGCAGTGGAGTCTGCGGTGCCCAGGTCAGGCAGTTAACTGACTTAACACCCCCACTGGCCATCTGATCCTCCTGCAGCCGTGGGGCCCAGTGCCTGACATTCCACAACCCAATACTGGGTCGCAACTCACTCTGAAAACCACTGACCCATTATTCCCCCATTTATACAAAGAGTATATCAACCCGTAACCCTCCTTGCAACGATCCAGGCAGGCTCAGTTAATGAATGTCTGAGAGGCTCTGAGATCCAGGGGTAAAAGCTGCTACCTCTACTCTGGGACAGGGATAGACACTGAGCAGCTATTTTTGGACTGGGGGAGCTACCAGCTGCCTTCACATGGCGTTGGCTCCTCTGTGAGCTGCACTGGGAGCAGACAAGATTTCCTCCACTGGGTTTGTTCTTACTGCCTGAATTCGAGAGCTCCCAGAGGGCAATTGCTCTTATGAAGGGAGCTTTCTAGGGGGCTGCTGGGAGGAGGAGGCATGGACAGGGCTGGTGCTTGGCTCTGGGCCCCCAGAGGGGGAGGGGCTTTGGGCAGAAGGGGAGGGGCTAAAGGTAGCCAGCCCTCGGCACTGCCCAGATTATGCTGTGTGGGGCTCTGGCAGAGATTTAAAGGGCCCAGGGTTCTGGCTGCCACCACATACATGGTAGTGGCAGCCCAGAGCCCTTTTAAATCGCTGGGCTCCAGGCAACTGTCCTCTTTACCCAGCAGCCCTTGGCATAGACTCGACTCCATCTGACCCAACCAGTGCCAGCAATGACCTTCCCTCCTGCTTGAGGTGTGGATGGCAACAAGCTAGCTGGAGACCCCTCTGGATACAAGCAAGAGGGTGCTGGCAGGCTGGGGGAACCAACTAGAATCCATCATGAGAGTTACAGCAGCATGCTTGATGAGAGGGGCAAGTCATCCTTCACTAGGAGGTTTCACAGCTTGGATCATGGCCACACTGCCAGCTGGTGTCTCAGGATGACAAGGCAGCAGCATCTTGCCCGAAACTTGCAGCCTGGTTCTTTGGCACAGGGACCCTGCCGGTGTGCTCTGTCGCTTTGCCCTCTCCAGAGGAGGCTGCGGACAGGCTCTCTAGGCAGGGCTGCCCTGCAGGGTACTTGTTAGGTGGTGAAATGACATCAGAGCTCCGTCTGAAGCCGATGTCTTTCAGAGTATGTTGCAAGGCCCATTAACATGCCCTGGTATTTGACCAGGAAGGGCATGATGGGACAGGATATGGCGTGACTGTGGGCCTGGTAGGAGATGGCTGATCTGATCTCTCGGTGGTCATGTCATTAGGGTGATACCCAGAGGTCTCAATCCAGGATCCGCACTGCATTGCGCTAGGTGCTATACACACCCGCCCCTGCCCCGAAGAACGTACAAGCTTACTAGTGTGTTAATGAGTGACAACGTGCAAATCCAATGAACAGCCAAGGGCCGGAGAGGGAGGAGTAGGACCACAATGGGACTGTGTGGTGTACAGGTGTTCTGTTAATGACATTTTTAAACATTATGTCAAAGGTGCTGCGAGCTTGGGAGAGGCTCTTTCTCCTCGCTGCAAAGGGGGAAATCCTGGCTCCATTGCAATCAATAGCAGAACGTCCACTGAATTCACTGGGGCCAGGATTTCACCCGATACGTCGTAAGGGGGAAAACACCTGATTCATGAACAAGCACTGGTTTTCAAGCTAAGCGCCTGTCTCCAGCCTGGCAATCCCAGCAGCGAAAGAGAAAGAAATACTCCTACTAAATTTAGCTGCCTGGCCTCGGCGACCTGGCTCAGAGCAGCATGGCCCCTGCAGAAAGCACCTTGCCACAGCCTGATGGGCAGAGGCAGCTGTAGCCTGTTAATCGTCCCCACAAAGCCAGTTCCATTCCGAACACCAGCCTTCCCCTCTTCCCCAGAGTGACACAATGCAGGAATGCTCCCAGGACGCCACGGGATAGCCTAGGGTAAATGTCTGTGTATTAACACTCCCTCCCGACAGCTTATGTTCTGCATCATGCTGTCCTCTCCTAAGCATCACGGCTTTTATTCCTAGCTCCTGTGTGCTGTGACTCCCAGGCCATTCCCTGAAAAGCAGAGATCTTCTGGCTTTGGGTTTTCTTTTGCAAAGAAATAAATTGAAAATGGAGCTGAACAAGCAGCAGAAAAACCACCCTGCCAGGAGCTGCCTTGCATGTCTGCCCATCCCTATATTCTTGGTGTCTCTGCATAGGAGTAAAATGTGCCGCTGAAGGATTTTTGCTGATCTCCCACTAAGGAGCTAGGACCTCGAGGGAGATAATCCACCCATCTGTTCACAGAGGGGAGTACGGATGGGGTGGGAGACACAAAGCCACTAACATAAGAACGGCCATGCTGGGTCAGACCAAAGGTCCATCTAGCCCAGTATCCTGTCTGCCAACAGTGGCCAGCACCAGAGGGAAGGATCACAACAGGGAATCCTCATGTCTTCCACTTCCAGAGAAACAGAGACTAGGGACACCATTCCTACCCATCCTGGATAATAGCCATTGATGGACCTAACCTCCATGAATCCATCTAGCTCTTTTTTAAACCCTGTTAAAGTTCGAGCCTTCACCGCATCCTCTGGCAAGGAGTTCCACAGGTTGGCTGAGCAGGGGAATGAACCTGGAACACCCCAATTCCCGGCAAGTACCCCAACCACTGGACCATGCTTTCCCACCTCTCTTAAGTTAGCCCTTGCACCTTTCCATAAATTAGTTTGAGCTCTTTGGGGCAGGAATTGTCCTGATCTATATTTGTACAGCACCTAGCACAATGGCACCTCGATCTGCCGTGTGCTACTTTATTAGAAACAGACTCCAAATAATGCTGCCTTATCTAAAACACCCTCATCCCTTCGGGCCGTTTTTATGCTTTGCGAAGAAAAAAAAAGGACAGATGCTCAATTTCTGTTCCCTGTGTGGGTCCCTTTGAGCTGTAACAGTAGCCAGCTGGGAATCTTTTTCAGCTCCCTTCTGGACCAGCACAATATAGACACTAAAATATCTAGTCCATCTCCCCGCTGCTGTGGGAATGTCCCTGCACTAGAGACGTCTCTTCCATAGGCTCCTTGATTGACTTTGTCATCGTTAATATTGCACTGCAGCCTGGGGAGAATCCAGGCTCCAGCCTGGCTTAGCCTGGTAATCTCCACAGGTCTCCTCCTCTGTATCTGAAACAAGGGCAACCAAAGGTGGCATTAGAGATTTCTCCCAGAATGCCCTGTGGCCAGGTCTGTACTCTGGCTGCATCCAGCTGGCTGAGTGACTCCTTAAAGCCACTGCATTCCCCAGGGCTGTGGTACAAGCCGAGGCTCGGCTGTGAATATGCTGGATATTGGCCATTGCACATGCTACCAAGTCACTCCCAGGCACAGAGAGCTTTTCAAAAGTCCTTTTCCTACAAAGTTAATTCAAAGGTCCCTGAGGGCAGCTGGGCCTGGGAATACACATTTTGTTCCACGCGATTAATGAAGATTAGTGTAACAAAGTGCCATGTAAAGTCACCCAGGGTTATTCTGATGCGGACCCTGCAAAGTTAACCTCCTGTCCATCTGGGGCATGTCTACACTAGGAAATTATTTTGAAACAACTCAAATTGATTTAATAACTCCCAATTTAACAAAATCAAGCGTGTCCTCACTACGGGGAATAAGGATGTTAAATATTGACTAATTGACTAATCGAATAGTCGATGAATTTTTGAATCGACTATTAGACTAGTCAATAGGGCGCCTCTGCTTGTTGCTACACTTCAAAAGCGAAAGCGCCATGTGGAGCCGGGGTTAGCTGGGGATGCCCCGCTGACCCTGGGCTCCATGTGGCGCTGCTGCTTTGAAATGCCGTGTGCAGCCTGGGGACACCTCAGCTGGCCCTAGGATCAATGTGGCGCTGCCGCTTTTAAGTAGCCTTTCCTCTTCCCCCCACTCCTTGCTGCCTCTTTCTGATAGAGGCAGTAGGGGAAGCGACTAGTGGACTAGCCTGTTGAGTATCTGATAAGCGTTCGCTTAAGAGATAGTCGACCAGTCAACTAGTCCTTCACATCCCTAATGGGGAAGCCTCAAAATTAGTCTGAGTCAGGTTTCACTAATGTGGACATGCTACCTCGACTTGAGCCCTAGGAAGCACTGGGGAGTAATTAATTTGGATTACTTTGGGGAGTAGTTATTTCCAAATAAGCTCAGGTTGCAGTCAGCACAGCATCCGAGCATCTGCTCTCCCCGTAAGCTCTCACCAAATGCAGAGTCCCACTCAGGGTCTCTGTCTGGATGGTCAAAGTCTTCCATGGTCCTTGTTCCCTAAGGCTGCATCTACACTATGAGTTTTTGTGGCAGAAAATATGCTAATGAGGGACTCATTACCATAAGTCATGATCTCATTTGCATATTTTCTGCTGATCCGTTTTTGCGCAAAAACAAGCATCGTGGATGTTTTCTTTTTGCGCCAAAACAGATCGCCAGAAAATATGCAAATGAGATCACAACTCATGCTAATGAGTCCCTCATTAGCATATTTTCTGCCAGAAGAACTCACAGTGAAGACGAAGCCTAAGACATCACTGCACTCTCCAGGACCAGGTGCTCCCACGATGGTAACGGGCCACACTCCAGCCACGCAACCCCATTGCAGGTGTGAGTGAAGCCAGGGTGTGGCCAGCACTCACTACTGCAACACACCACCGCAGGTACTGACAATCACAGCAGGGGCACCAGAATGGAAGGGGCAAGGGGCTACGACCTTCCCAAGTTTTGAAAGTGGACGGGCCCGGTCCATCCATTTTTCGCCTCAGGCTCAGCCCCTTGCTCCTCCTCTTTTGCCTGAGGTCCCACCCCCTGGACCCAGGCTGTAGGGTCCTGACAGAAGTCCTAGTCTGTAGCCCTGCCCCTGGCACTCCTCGCCCAGGGCAGACAGAGGGTCCAGGGCTCCCCACAGATGCCTGGGAGGCTCTTACTATGGCTGTGTTGCGGCTCCAAGGCCGCACCTTCTGATCAGTCTCGGGGCCAGAGCTGGGTGGAGGTAGGAGCTGCATGGGCAATGATGGGGAGCCGTAGACCTTCCACCTGTCCTGGGCAAGGGCTCTGAAGGGAGAGGACAAGGGCCAGGAACTGTGCTTGCCCCTCTAGGGCAGGCGGAGGGGCCTGAGGCTTGGCTGAGAGGCAGAGCAAAGGATGAGGCGGGACCACGGATTGTCCCCCACTCTTGGGAAGGCTCCGTCGCCCCGAAGGACAGTCTAGCGAGAGAACTACCCAACTTCTTCTGAAGGAGATACGACAGTAGGAGCATTGCAAAGGGAAGGAGACCAGAGAACGCGCAGACTTGCCACCCTGGTTTTGGAGCCATGTCTGTATCCAGCACTGCCCTCTAGTGGAGGAGTATCTGTATTGGATAAAAGCTCCACTACTACTGACAACTAAAGTGCTCTGTTTTTCTGGAATGGGCCTTGTGTCCTAGCCTTGATGTCACGTGTGGGAGGCAGGTGGTGATCTCTGCCTGCGCGTGCAATCGATCCCCCGCTCTCCTCCCCATATGTCTCGGCGACACCCTTACCAGCATCAGGGTGCGGAGCGACTCCACGTAGGACTGCTCGGTATCCAGGAGCGTCAGGGTGACATGTTTCCGCATGTCCTGCAGGGAAGGAAGGAGAGAGGGTGAGAACCCAGGCCACTGTCACAGATAAGCTACACACACGTCACCGGCGCTCTATAAGCATCGTGGAACTTGGAGGGACATGGCCAAACCCAGTCCCTGGGAGCCTTTTTTTACAGGTGCAGGCCTAGTACCAGGCCTTGCAGGCAGAGACAGCGAGAGAGAACAGGCCTGGCTACCTGGAGTCCCACCAAAGGCCAGTTGGTCTCAGCAAATTTGGTCTCCACTGGGCAAGGAGGGCACCATGAGCCACCCTTTTTGGCTTCATCTGTTTGCAGCGCAGCCTTGGCCGGTGAACACACACAGCCTGGCTCAGCCTTTACTGAGAGAAAGAAAGTGTCAGCACAAAGACCCAGTAATTCAAGAACCAAGGTGACACCTGGAGAAACCTGGTGATGACAAACATCCCTTCCTGACAAGCACTCCGCCAGAACCACTTAGTCACCATGAGAGCTCCCCCTGTGCCTAGGTTCCCCCCTTGCCCACTTGTCTCACCACTGGCCCTTTCAATGCAGAAGAGCGGCAGCAGCTCCCTCCCAGCTAGTGACTATGCCTATTGGCTGGATCAGCAGCACACGATTACAGTGGATGAGAAGCTGGATATGAGTCAACAGTGTGCCCTTGTAGCCAAGAAGGCTAGTGGCATATTAGGTTGCATTACGAGGAGCATTGCCAACAGATCCAGAGAAATGATTATTCCCCTTTATTCAGCTCTGGTAAGGCCACGTCTGGAGTATTGTGTCCAGTTCCGGAGTATTGCATCCACTACAGAAAAGATGTGGACGCACTGGAGAGGGTCCAGCGGAGGGCGACCAATGAGGAGAGACTGAGGGATTTGGGTTTGTTTAGTCTGCAGAAGAGAAGAGTGAGGTGGCATTTGATAGCAGCCTTCAACTACCTGAAGGTGGATTCCAAAGAAGATGGAGGGAGACCGTTCTCAGTAGTGACAGAAGACAGAACAAGGAGCAATGGTCTCAAGTTGTGGTGGGAGAGGTCCAGGTTGGATATTAGGAAAAACTATTTCACTGGGGGGGGGGGGGGGGCGGGGAGAGGGTGTGAAGCACTGGAATGGGTTACCTAGGGAGGTGGTGGAATCTCCATCCCTAGAGGTTTTTAAGTCTCAGCTTGACAAAGCCCTGGCTGGGATGATTCAGTTGGGATTGGTCCTGCTTTGGGCAGGGGGCTGGACTTGACCTCCTGAGGTCTCTTCTGGTTCTATGGTTCTATGACCTGCCAGGCTGGGTCATACCTGGGGTCCCTCTAGCCAAGAGCCCATCTCGGAGAGCAGTTAGCACCAGCTTCAGTGGAAGAAGCACTGCAACCGGCAGTGATGGGATACCCTGCTCCAGGGGAAGCTTCCTCCTGATCCTCAATAGTGAGAGGTTGGCTTATGACCTGAAGCATGGGGGTTTATATTCCTTCCACGGCTCTTGTCTGCGTACTGCTTTCTCCACTGCCTGGAGCCGTGTGCAGTGATGGGCGCTGGTGCCATGTCAGTGCAAAACGCTGCCTTTGGCGTACAGGAGGAACCAAGGTGCACAGCCAAGGGCACAGCGTTAGCTGAGCTGGTTTAGTTGAGCCAGGGTAAAACCTCTTGGGGATCATCTGATTGATGTTTAAGAGGGGCAAAATAAGCCTGAATATTAATTAATTAATTAATCAAACCGAAATAATCGGAATTGGCGCTTCACTTCCATAGTACCCTTGCACCTGGCTTCTCAAAGCATTTTACCGTCATTCATTAGTACATGCTCAGGCTTTGTCCACACACAGACTTGCATTGGTTTAATTAAACTGGGTGAGGTGAATGAGCACAACCCCGTGTGTGGATGCTCCGATTTCAGCTTACGAGGGGCTACTGGTTTAGTTCAAAACTGTTTCTAATCGGGTTAAACTAAATTGATTGTAAAAATGGCCACTTGGATTTGCACCAGGTTAAATTCACACCTTTCGTTAAATCAACAGGAGCAACTGCCATGCAGTCAATCCCTCCCATGCTCTCAGGAGGCAGGTACATTTATCACCTTCATGTTACAGGGTTGCACAGTGAGTCAGTGCAAGAGGTAAGGCCAGGGCCATAGGAGTCCAGATTCCTTTGCTCTCAGCACTGAACAACTCCCCCTCTCCTCCAAGTAAAACCCTACTTAAGCAGGTTATTTTATAGGCCAAACTTTGTCCTTTTCCTCAGTCTATCCATGACTGAGTTTTCCTCTAAAACATGAATGCATTGTAACCAATCCAACCGTCTCTAAAATCACAAACATGTGCTGCAATCAGTTATGGAAGAGAAAAGAGAACAAAGATATTTCAAGAGATGTCAGACATACGAAAGAATAAACCCCCGAGGAATCAGACCCTCTTTTTAAGCACCATCTGTTTGCTACTCTAGTGGAAGGATTAAGAGGTCAAAAGCCATTTCTTCTGTGATATGCCCCCAGTCCCATCCCACGCATGCGTGGGTGCATACACACACGCATATGTTGCATGACTTATTTATCCTAGCAAATGATACAGGAGAGAAGAGTGAAACCAGGAAAACCAAACAATAGCCACTAAGGGGGGGGGGGGGGGTGCAGGAGCGAGCCCGGGGTGCCGAGGGTGGGGGTCTGGGTGGGAGGGGTATGCAGGAGCTGAGTGGGGGTGCAGGGTTTGGGCGAGAGGGGTATTTTACCTAGTGCAGCTCCCCAGGTACACACATGGCTCCATGTCCCCCACCACTCCTAGGCACTGTTACTGGCTGCGATTACGGCCAATCAGAGTGGCAGACGAAAAGCCTCCAGGCAGTACTTTGCTGCGCTGTTGGCTATTGCTTGCTCCCGCTGGAGAACCAATCCTCATTGCTGCTGATGTAGGCTGTCCTTGAAGGACTGCACTCTGCACCCACTTTTTCTGGCAGGGCGTAGGGGTGGTGGTTTGTGGACACCCTGTCACGTGGCTTCCTTGGGCTTTGGACTTGGCCTTCCGCAGGCAGCCGAATGAAATAGCTAATTGCCACTGTATAGTATCACTACAGCCCCTGTTGCCTTTGCTCGTTAAAGTACCCTAATAACCATGCTTGTGGGCCCAAACCTGCTCCCATCACCCATGATAGAAATTCTGCCACTGACTTCAATTGGAGTAGTTAGGGTATTTATGTAGGCCCTACAACGTACGCCCTGCTATTCATTGCAAGGCCAATGAGTCAGCAGGGGCACAAGTTAACCATCCATCCTTAATCCCCACAGGAGGAGGAATTAGTTTGCTTCCTGTGCTCAGCTGCCAAAGTGACTGGATATCGGGCGCTTCAATGCAGATTGGGATTATGGCATTGAGCTGCTGTGGTGAAGGCAGGACTCCCCTTGCAAGCAGATGCCCCTGGAGCAGAAAAGTTAGTACAAGCCCAAGCTACACAAACTTCCAGCCAGATGCTCCATCCATGTAGAGGAAGGGTGGATTCACTGCCATTTTCCCAGCTCCTGTCCTAGTCCCTTCAACCCATCCCTTCATTCTCACCCCCTCTTGATCCCGAGCCATACTGGGGCCCAGGCTGATTGCTGTCAGAAAGAGGCTTGGCTGGCGTCCCACACTCTGGCAACGTGGCCCCAAGACAAACTCTTGGCAAGCCCTCCTTAATTCCCCGCTGTATCCAGCGTTCTCTTTGCATGATGCGGAAGAATTCTGGAATCTTAAATCAGAAGCTGCAACAGATGAGGGCAGCTCGGCTTCCAGATGTGTCCAAACCCCTCTGCAGCGCCAAGGGACCTTTTGCGAGGCAGGGGGGTTTTACACCATCAGTAGTTGTTGGAGAGTAAGCCAGGAGGTCAAGAAACATACTCCTCAGGGAGGGGAATTCTCTGTGGCAGGACTCCACTGTGACACCCCTAACCTCCCCACCTCTGTTCATCTTAACGCTTGGGTAAAGGGCCCTCTCCGTCAAATAAAAGCGAGGGAGATCAGCTAGCTTCCAAATGACCAGGGATGCACAAGATGTATCAGTTATTCCCTCAGCAGGACTATCCCTCTAGGACAGATTTAAGCAATGCAAATGCACCCTAGACTTTACAACAGCCTGAGCAGATGGGGTATCAAAGTCTGTCATTACTTAGTCTTTTAGTGTCCAGTGGGAGAGTGGGGTGAGTAGGTTTCTGGATATTAAGGATGTGTGGCTACGTCTAGACTGCAAGCTTCTTTCGGAAGAAGCTTTTCCAGAAGAGATCTTCCGGAAAAGCTTATTTCAAAAGAGAGTGACCACACAACAAAAGCGCAACGAAAAAGCAATGTGATATTTTGAAAGATAGCGTCCATATTGATTGGACGCTATTTCGCATTTAAGTTGTGATTATTCTGGATGGAGTGACCACCAGGGCACCTGTGTTATGGGGTCGGGAAGGAATTTTCCTCCAGGGTAGATTGGCAGAGGCCCTGGAGGTTTTTCGCTTTCCTCTGTAGCACGGGGTACAGATCACAGCTGGAGGATTATCTGCATCTTGGGGTCTTCAAAGTATTTGAAGGCTTCAATATCTGAGATATAGGTGAGAGGATTATTCTAGGAGGCGTGGGTGAGATTTTGTGGCCTGCACTGTGCAGGGGGTCAGACTAGATGATCATAATGGTCCCTTCTGACCTTAAAGTCTATGAGTCTATGAGTTATTTCCTGGAGCCTCTTCTTTTGAAAGAAGTCCCTCTTCTGCATCCACACACGCCTTTTTCCGAAAAAGGCTTCTTCCTCGTAGAATGAGGTTTACTGCCGTCGTAAAACCCCTCTGTTCTTTTGACTTTCTGCCGAACGAACTCAATGGCAGTGTGGACGCACGTATTGTTTTTCCGGAAAAATGCTGCTGTGTAGACACAACCTATGTGTCCAGAGGGACAGCGCAGGATGAAAAGTGGCAGTAACAATAACAACCTACTTTAGTGCCTCTCCTCTGCATCCGTTAGCTCAGTGCTTTACACGCCTCGCTACTGAGATAGGAACATTATTATTCCTGTTTCACAGATTGGAAGGCTAACACAGTGAGCAGCCAGGCGTGCTCTGATTCAGTAATGCTGACTCCAGTGTGAACAGGGCTAGGCGCGGAGCAGGCTGCTAAAGAGGACACACTAGGAGAGTGGGGAACAGAACCCAGGAATCCTTGTTTTCCACCTGCCCTGATCTCCAGCCACCAAGTCCTCCACAGTCAGAGGGCAGGCTAATGTTAACGACACATAGGGAAGGGTTTTCATGAGTGCTGGCCTGAGCATGATCAGTGACCACACACTGCGCGTCTCTGCTGCGGGGGATGTGGAGGGACCCATAAGCCTGGAAGGGCAGTTTTGGATTCCCTGCAAGCACAGGCAGAGCATCTGAAACAATATGTTCCATCTCCCAGTGACTAGGGCTCCTTCCTGCTTCAGAGCCACCCCTGGCTCTAGTCTAAGGACAGTCAGAGCGAAGTGGCTGGATCACCAGGCACCGTGGTACAGAAGGACTGGGTCTGGCGCTGGAGCTATGCCGGAGCGCTGTCCTGTATTTCCAGTGCTGTCCTGAATTTCCAGCTCTGGAGTAGCTCCAGCAGCACTCCACCCTGCTCCAGGAAAGCGGAGTATCCCAACCCCGGCTGAAGTCAATGTGACCTGCAGATGCTCAACATGTCGAAAAATCAGGCACCTGCTGGCTCCATCTTTGTTACCTCCCCCCCCATTCCCTTCCCCTCGGTCCCTCAGATTTACAGTCTCAGTGCTGGCTGGGAGCTTGGGGTCATCCTTCTCCCTCGTGAGCAGGTTCTCGCAAAATCCTGCTGCCTCTTCCCCCAAGTAGACACCCCTCAAGCTGTGCTCTGCAGTGCCCTTCCTGGTGTGCTGCACAATGAAACACTTTAGTACCAAGCTCTGGGAACAAAGGGATCATGCAGGGGAGAGGATTGTTCCTTTAGGCCAGCGTTTCTCAAACTGTGGGTCGCGACCCCCAGGGGGGTCACGAGCAACTTAGAGGGGGGTCACAGGACAGTCTGTTTTTTAAAAAAAATTGAGAAAATACCAGACATGTGCAATGTCCGGTATTTTCTGGTTTTCCAGCTGGGCACTCGATGGAAGCCTGGTGGGGGCGGGAGGAGTGGCTGGGAACCGGGGCGCGATCAGCGCTGAGAGCCCCTGGTTGTGTATGACGCCTTGGGGAGGAGGGGAAGCCCTGTACGCGCTCCTGAGCGCTGGTCAAGCGCGTGGGGGAGCCGCAGCCGAACTCACTTGCGCTTCGCCGGACCGTGCACGGGACAGGCAGCGCCCTGGGATCTGCATGTGCCCGGGTCAGTCCCGCTCCCCGCCGGCTGATTCGCACTCCCCCTGACTCCCTCCCGGCCAGCCGGTTCTCCCCCACTTCTCCTCTCGATCTTCCTCAGCCAGCCCTGCTGCCCCGCCAACCCTGCTTCCGGCGGCCAGTTCTCCCCTCCTTCTCCAGATGTCCCCCGGCCAGTCCTGCTGCCCCCAACTCCCCCCCCGCCAGCCCTGCTTCCCGCCAGCCGGTTCCCTTGCCCGATCTCCCCCGGCCAGTCCTGCTGCCCCCAACGACCCCCCAACTCCCCCCCCCGCCAGCCCTGCTTCCCGCCAGCCGGTTCCCTTGCCCGATCTTCCCCGGCCAGTCCTGCTGCCCCCAACGACCCCCCAACTCCCCCTTTACTCAAGGAGCAGTGAGGGTGGGGGGGCACACAAATCCATTTAGAATTTTAGGGGGTCACATTACTACAAAGTTTGAGAACCCCTACCTTAGGTCATGTCTACACTAGGAAACTATTTCAAAATTTGTAAAATCGACCTAACTCCTGATTAAACAAAATTGAACTAGTGTGTCCACACTATGGGGAAGCCTTGAAATTAGTCCGAGGCAGGATCTGTTAATGTGGATGTGCTCCCTCGAACTCAGAGCCCCAGGAAGCACTGGGGAGTAACTAGTTCGAATTACTCTGGGGAGTAGTTATTTCAAAACAGCAGCACCGGCGCGTCCACACTCACACTATTTTGAAATAACTATTTCGGAATTAGCATTACTCTTGACGAAAAGCAGGAGTGCAGCTTTCGAATCAAGTGGCCTGTTATTTCGAATCAACGGGCCTGGTAGTGTGGACGCTCTGCTTAGAAATTCGTCCTTAGGGGGGTTATTTCAAAATAAAGTCCTAGTGTAGACCAGGGCCCAGAGAGCTGCACAGCCCCTGTGCCACAAACGTCTCTGCAACTTTCTCATCTCTGGCTATGTTGCCAAAGGCTTAGATTACGCCAGGGTCACCTCTATTCTTGACTCTTGTCACTTCTTCTCCAGCAGCCTCTCCCTGGGAGCAAGCAACTGCACTCAGTATAAGATTCCCATTCATAGGCTTTGGGATTACATGATGGGGATGCTTGCGATAGCAGGGGACTGAACTCAATGACCCATGAGGTTCATTCCAGTCCTGCATTCCTACGCTCCATTCCCACTCTCCTCTGGGATCTCCCTGGTCTCTCCCTCGCTCCAGCTCCTCATGATTTTACCCTGCCATTCCTAACACTCATCTGGTGGCTCCAGTAGGGGAGGCAGCTTGTCTTAGTACATGGAGCACTGACCTGGGGGGACTCCCAGCTCTGCCACAGATCTGCTGGGTGACCTTGGGCCTGCCACTGCACCTCTGTGCTCAGTTTCCCTACATGTAAAATAATGATGGGCCGCATTTCCCCCGAGAGGCTGCTTCCTTCATGAAGCCTACTCACGCAAATCCCTTCCCTTGCCTGCACCCTCATGCCTGCTCTTTATTCAGCTGTGCCGAATTTGTCGAATCAGAAGCATCTTCTGAAGTGCGGCGTACAGCTTAGCTCAGGATAGTGAATGATGCTAGCGTGGTTCACTCTAGCAGCAAACAGAGATAGCCAGAAACAGGTGGCAGAAAAGGCACCATCTGATAATGGCTGCAGGTAGGAAAAAGCAGCAACCTAGCCATTTGTCACTTAAAACGGCTGCACAGGAAGCCTGCATTTGCGGAAATGCCCCTTCGGCACTTTCAACCTATTTCTTCTTTCAGCCCCTGATTGTCCTGAAACTCACATGTTAAAAATAAAAACACATGAAAGTCACCAACAACTTTTAAATAGCCAAACTCAACAAAGAAGCTCTCAGCTTCCTGCTGGCATCTGTTCCAGCTCTGGGCTTTCTCTGTGCTCTTTCTAGTCATCTTTTTACACCAATCATTTCATGCCAGGTAGGGATGTTAACATGTACTCGTGTACATAGTTAACCAATAAGCCAGTTTTATGCACCCCCTCCTCCGTTGCCTCTGTATCAGGAGAAGAGGCAGCGGAGGAGGTGGGAACTGGAGCTCGTGAGCACTGGCTTCTGCGGAGCCTCCCACCCCCGTGCTGCTGCCTCTGTATCAGAGGCAGCAGCATAGGGGATTGGTTGGCAGGCAGGAGCCGGTACATGTCGGAAGCCAGTTTTCAAGCTCGATCCCCACACATACCAGCTCTCAAAAAGCTTCCTGCCCCATGCGCTGCTGCCTCTGTATCTCCTGCCTGAAAAATGCTGTGGGTTACACATTTACACAAACACATGTATTTTAATATCCCTATTTCACATCAGTGCGATTCTGCTGAATTCTGGTGTGACATCAGAATTAAGGTTTTCTCCACGCTTAAAAAAAGTTTCAAGTGCAGCTGCAGCAGCACTTTAAACTCAAATTGTGGCCATGGCATGAGCGCTTGGAGCGCTCTATGTAAACCACCTTGGTTTACACTGGTGCCTCACAGCGCTGTAACTTGCTGAACTCGGGAGGGGTGTGTTTTTTTCACACCCCAGGGCCAGAAAGTTACAGAGCCGTAAAGTGCCAGTGTAGACTTAGCCTAAGTCCAGTGAGGCAAATCAGCTGGCATAAATCGTCATAGCGCCATTAGGTAATGGGACTGTTGTTGCTTCCCTTGGTAGGTTATTCCACATGTCCCTCATTCACCCCGATATTCACTCCCACATTCTCATTTATTTCATTTCACCTCTTTCCTCCAACCAACACAGGCTGTGACATGCCAGATCTGAAAACAAAGCATTCAACCACCAGGCCTTCCACCGTGACAGCAGCATGGGACAGGGGAACAAGGTGTTTGATGCCACAGGTTCACGTACATAAGCATGAGGCTGTTGCCTCTTGGAGGGCATTAAAGCAGCAGCACCCTACGCTGTCACATGCAGGCACTGGCTGCCTGCAGTGTGGGATTTAGCAGCAGTACAAATAAAGGCGCAAGTGAAATTGCTCCTGCAGAAGAAAACTGTGAGGAGCTTGGATGTGCACAGTAGGCACTTAGAGCCATACCAGCATGTGGGAGCTCTGCGAAAAGCCCACTGTGCTGATTAAATGCCTCTAAAAGAAGCAGGCAGTAGATAACAGCAGGTGTTTTCTCCCCTCCCAGGTTTGTAAAAAGCCCCTTTGCAGCAGTTTTCATATTGTCTATGGTGACGGGGCTGGAAGACACGAGAGATGCCAGCAAGGGAGAGTCCATCTGGCTGCCGGTGAAAATGGGGACTCACGTGTGGACAGATCAAACGCGGACAGGTAGCCTTGACCTCTGCACTAATGATAAAGGCAGACCAAGGTAGTCAGCAGAATGCTACAGGCTGGGCTCAGGCCAGGCAATGAGTTATGGCCAGGATTACCCCTCTCCGTTTTGCTGAGGGACTTGCCAGCCACTTGTTTTTCAACCCAGAGCCTTGCTGGATCCCCAGCAGCTGTAAGATAATCACATACCAGCCAGAACTTTTCCCCTTTGTTTCTGGCTTGCTACCACCATTCATGCCTTTGCCCCTTCCTCGTTAAACTGCTGCAATGCACTCTCCACGGGGTTCACTGGAAATCAACCAGGGAACTGCACCTAGTTGGGGAAATGCGGTTTTTCATTAGGAGCATGTGACCCCAATACTCCCTACTTGGCACTGACTTGGTTGGTGATTTAAGGAACCCTAAATGGCCTTAGATCCCCCCCTTTGTGACAACTACTCCCCCTGGCATTGCCATACACAGTGACCTAGCTGCATCTGCAGAGACGTCTGAGCTGGCTCCCCCTTGATTTAACAGAGGGAGCTTCTGGCAGGGTGTTTTCGGGGAGGGAGATGAGAATTTGGAACTCATTGAATCCAGGATCTGAAATAACGCACATCTGTTCATCTTCAAGGCATACTGCAAACAGCTCATCTCTTTTCTTAGGCCTTGCCCACCACTTTCATGCAGTCACCTCTGGGGAGGAACGGAGCCGCTGTTAACGGCCCCAACTCAGCAAAGCACTTAACCACAAGCTTAATTTGAAGCATATGCTTGAGTGCTGTGCTCATTCACGGCTAAGACCCCTTCGTCCATTTCACCGACAGGGAGAATATACACAGATTAATTGACAGACTGTGAATATCCAAGCTCAAAGGCGGCCGAGACACAAAGAACTCAGACCACTGCTCATGCCCAAAAGGTTTAGGGGTCTTTAATGACCAAACCTGGCCACGGGGTCTGTGTTAATCAGAGAAAACAACACCTCCTGCTGCACAGTGACCCCTGGCGCCCCATGGGGCAAGAGTCAGCCTTCACTCAAAGGGAAAAGTCTAACCTGGTGAGTCATTCCTACTGCTCCCTACCTTGCTGGAAAGCAACTTAACTCCCTGCCCCACATCAGGGTCTGCTCCAGAACATCAGGCATGCAGTGCCTCCCGCAGCTCCAGCAAACCCCCACTGAGATCTCTCAGGTGGGAGGGCGTAGCTCTGACGCCTGCCCAAGGGCCTCACTCCTTAATTATCAATTAAAAACTTCTAAACACACCACTGCGCTAATCTGACGTAATGATTGGATTAATTACATCCCTAGGACGAAGCTAAGTATTCATTTAAAGAGGGGCTGTTGCTGCTCCAGCCCCATGAGTCAGCCACGCGGCTGTTCTCCAACCCGTGCAAACAGCCCCCACTGGCAACAAACGGCCCTGAGTGTCTCTGACTGGGCAGCAAGGTTCTTAGCCAGAACAAGCTTCCACCAGCGCTTGTGTCTGGACAGCTCACCCCCTGCACACGCTGCCAGGGGCAGCCTGGGCCGGGCGAGGGCTAAGAGAGATGCTCAGGGTTTGGCCGATGGTTGCTAGGGGGTGAGATTGTGTTCTGGGCTGCCTGCCCACACAGAGGAGGAAGAATCCCCCGGATGCTCCCCGTTTAGAGTACCCCACCTTGGGGTGGCACACAGGAACGAGTGCTGCACATCCTGGGAGCAGGTGGGCAGGGAAAAGGGGTCGGCTCACCTGTGGCAGGCTAACAGCAAATCGCTACCCACCCTGCAGCATAGGGGAAGCCAGGCAGGCACCACGTCTCAGAGGAGTGTCTGAGACAGCCCACTCCCAGCGGCTACTCCTGCAGCCCCCACGGCCCCCCTCACTCATGGATGGGGCTCATGGCGCCATGTTATTCACTTCAAGCACCCACTGGTCTTAGATCCCTGTTCACATAGGGCAATCCGTGCCCCTGCCACCCCATTAGAGCTTTTGTCTGGACGAGGGCAGAGAGGGGGTGGGTACCTCTGTGCTCATCTTCTGGAGAGCTAAAGGGGGAGGGGAGGGGAGGGGAGGGATCAGAGCAGCCCAGGAGATGCTGCAGATGCTCCCACTGGGGAAAAGTCAAGAAGGACATGGTCTGACAGGTGCAATTGACCCCCCCATTATAAGTGAAATCGCCCGGGGGCAACAGAACAGAGGGGAAGAAGCAAAGGCACTTCAGTTCTACCTGAGAGGTCAGGACTTGCTGACATAAGCAGCCCACCCAGACTTGGCCTCGACCGGGCAAACACCTGGGCCTAGCTGTCGCTCAGGGCTCTGAGCACCATGGTTAAGTCGACCTCCCCCCTCGGGAGATGTGGCAAGGTCTGTCGATTTAGCTGCCATCTCTCAGAGAGGTGGACTAATTAGAGTGAGGGGAAAACCCCTTCTGTTGACACAGGAAGGGTCTACACATGGGCTCTGCAGCGGTTGTGTAGACACGGCCTTGCCCATGGCTGACCTTGTTCCCATGGCTACTGAGACCAATGAGGACAAGGTGAGCATGCGCGTACGTGTCTGTGGCAGTGGGGCTTGGAGAGCTGCTGAACTTGCCAACCCAGCTGACTGACTGTCTCCCCAGATCAGATCCCATTAGAGCAGGACTACTCAACACGCGGCCCATGGGCCACATTGTTTGCGCCCCATGGTGCGGTTTGGGTTTGCATAGGGCTCAACATGCGGCCCGCAGGTGGGAGCCAAAACAAAAAAGTAGTCAATAGAACGGTCTTCTGTTGAGATGCATTTTAGTAGTTAAATTCCTGGACTGTCATTACTCATTAAAAGTGCTGTCCTATGGGGGGAAATCAGTAAATATTGCATTTTATTAATATCAGCAGAAATGACTTAAATGGGGCCTGCATGTTGTATAGTTTTGCCTTAATCTTTGTATTCATGCCCATCAGTGTGAAATAAGCTATTTGCATCTATATTTGCATGAATATGCAACCACACTTAAGTTGCGGTCCTCGGCATGTGCTGTGAGAATCATTGTGGCCCCCGGGGCTTCCAAAGTTGAGTAGCCTGCACCAGAGGAAGGGAGAGTTTCAGTGCGAAGAAACTGGACACCATACGCCAGCTGAAACCTCATCAGAGCCGAGCAGAACGGGACAATTACCTCCCATGTCTGACATAGGACATACCTGCTAAGACACCCCAGAATGAGATCAGCCTTTCTCCCCACAACTGCACCTCACTGATGACTCATGGTTAGTCTGTGGGTCATGATAACCCCAACTCCTTTTCAGAGGGAAGACGGCTACTTACTAAGGGACTGATCAATACTGAGTGATATGAACAATACCTCTTTCTGTAGCACCCTGGATACTTCCTGGGATAGAAGTGTCCTTCTATCCGGACACTGCCTGGCCAGAGCTCACCTGACCCCTGTGCTCTCCTCTGCTATGCCTCCACCATGGTACACCATCCACAGGAGCAGGAGGATGCAATCTGACACCCGACAGCTCCCAAACTTCCATCCCACACAGGAGCTGAAGGGTTAAAAACCCTGCCCACCCTTGTACCCTGCTTTTCAAAAGGAACCCCTCTATCTCTGCCCACGGAGCCACCCACACTTCATCACATGACAGCTGCCAATCTGGAAAGCAGCCTTTGGGATAAGTAATTCCTAGGCCGCCCCGCACACGAGCGGCGAATTCATGAAACAGTAACGATCATGTATATTTTAACGACATTTGCTTCACTTTGCTAGATGCTTTCATACGGCGCACACCATCCATGAGCAAAATGCTACCAACGGAGCAGTTCATCGGGCAAAGGAAAGCTCACGGAATCTGTAAGCAGCGGGCTACCGATCAATCCCTCACTTCAGGGTCGCCAGGCCAAACACAGCGCTGCTGGGCAGCGACTTTACAATCTCAGGGCTGTTTGCGTGCTTAGTGTGTGCATTCAGCTGCACTCTGTGAGAAAACCAAAGGCAAGACAAGCAACCAACTCCCACCAAAGCCACTGGGTACAGCTTCAGAAATAAATCAGCATCACTCTGCAAAAGGAGCACTCCAGGAACAAGTGCTGGCATCCCTTGTGCTAGGGACTTCCAAGGTATCGGGGCCTCATACATGAAAGGCAATTTTGCAGTCATCAAAACTGGTGCAACAGGGTGCACAAACCCCCATCCCTGTGACATCTGAGCCAACTAGACATGCTTTGCCTTGGGAGGGACTGACCTTACCCAAATACAGGGCCCAACACTTAGGCAAAGTCACCTTTGAGTTCTGCCCATGTAAAAAACAAAGAGGGATTTCAGGATCTGGCTCATGGGGAGAAAAATACACCATGATCCTGCCCCCTACAGAACCTAAACTTTACAAGGGAAGAGACGTAGCAGGTAGAATGCTGCAGTGCCAGGGAGTCGAGAGCCCACAAGACTTGCACCCAATTCTCTACTCAGCTTCTCCACGGCAGCCCTGTTGTCAGCAGCGGGAATACAGCAGCGTGGCCCAGAAGAGGCTTTGTCCCTGTGGTGTAGGTTTGAGAGTCTAGAGCTCCAGAGATGCCTCTGCATGGCATACCATGGCCAGCAAGCACTTCCCAAAGACTGATATTCCATTGTCTCATTTTACATCCACTCCACACAGGTCTCACTGACCTATACAAGAACAGTCTGCTGTCAGGGCAATAGTAGTGACAGCCCCCAGATCCGACTGCTCTGTAAGCAACTTGAGCTCTTGAACCAAAAGCGGCACTGTTAGCTGTACAGGGCGTATGACATACAGTTGAGTAGGTCTTATCTTATCCAGTAGATGGTAGTGCTGCACCCATACCAGGTTAACACAGCAGACCTGTGTGCATATGTACAGGAGGAGAAAGTTTATGATGACTCAGGATTCTGAATTTAAGACCAGTTGGTCAGGAGGCACAGCACAAACTCCCCTAGCCGACACCTATGCTTATGCAGTCCCTAGGTATGAACCCCCATGGCCTTACTTTTGATCATACAAACGGGACGCCCTCTGCCAAAAAAACAGCCAGGTATGAGACAGGGATGCAGGAGTCAGGGAGTCGATGTGGAGGCGACTTGCTTTCCTACTGATTGCAATGGGAATGCACAAGGGGCTGACGGCTACTCAACTTTGGAAGCCCCGGGGGCCACAATGATACTCACAGCACATGCTGAGGGCCGCAACATAAGTGTGGTTGCATATACATGCAAATATATATGCAAATATATGCAAATAGCTTCTTTAACACTGACAGGCATGAATACAAAGATTAAGGCAAGACTACACAACACACAGGCCCCATTTAAGTCAGTTCTGCTGATATTAATAAAATACAATATTTACCCCATTTCCACCCACATGACAGCACTTTTAATGAGCAATGACAGTCCAGGAATTTAACTACTAAAATGCATCTCAACAGAAGATCATTATATTGACTATTTTTTTGTTTTGGCTTCCACCCGCAGGCTGCATGTTGAGCTCCACGTAAACCCAAACCACCTTCCTAAGATCCAGAATTTCCTCACTGTCCAGACAGCAGCAAGCCAGGAGGCAGGCTGGCCCAGTGACTAGGGCACAAGCCTGAGACTTATGGAACTAGTTCAAGTCTCTGCTCTGCCACAGACTTCGTGTGCAGCCTGGGGCAAGTCACTTTGCCTCTGTGCCTCAGTTTCCCCTCTCTACAAGGGGAGATTAGTGGGGCTCTGAGAAAGTACGTTAAAGATTGCAAAGTCAAGGAAGAGATACTATGGTAACAGGGACCGTGCAAGTACCAGAGACAGACAGACAGACAGACAGAAAGTCTCATCCAGGGCCCACAAACTCCAGTAGTCTCCCTGTACACACATTGCTTGAGACGATCTTCCCACCCCCTTGGCCTGACAGTGGCAGTCTGCTTTTCCACTGCCTCACTCACCATAGGTGTGCCTATTGGCTCTTACCCCCTTCCCTGCCACTGCTCATGGCCCCCTCCCTCAATGCCTCAGGGTGTTCCCACTTTACAGTGACCCCTTGGACAACCGTCTCCGTTCCATGTCTCCGGGCTCAGTGTTCCTGGCAGGGGAGCCCAGGCCCACCCGTTACATGGGATTTCATCCTGGCGACCCTATGACTAGCTGCCACACTTTGTTCAGTCTCAGGCCCTGTTGCTGTTTCCATGGGCTCCTTCCTATGCCGCCTCTCCATCTCCCTGCCTATCTCTGGGTTGAAGCAGCAGATTCCTCTGTTCCCTATGGCTACTTGACCCTTCTCAGACTGTCAACTCCCTCTCCCTCTCAGGAGTGACTGCAGACTCTTCGCTCACCCCCTGGCCTGTACTCCTAGCCCAGCTCGGCTTCATCTGCCATTGGGCCTTACCAAGCCCTGGCTGCTCTCCAGGTGGAGCACTGCAAGTTAACCAGCCCCTCTCAGGCCCACATGGGCTCAGGCAGGGTGGCTGCCCTATCACAAGCATAGCCAAGCTTTTACTCCTCCTCTTTGGGACCCGTCACAACTCTCCCCAGCCCAGGTATTGTACTCGGGCCTCATCTCAGCTACACGAAAGCCCCTTTGCTTTGGACGTGACAAGGGAGTGGAAGCGACCCCTCTTACCCCATGATACTCCTGCTTTGGGCACCACCCCGGCTGAGGAAAGGGCTCCTCGCCGGCCCAGCCCTCCAGCTCCCGTGGCCAGAGTGTGTGGCACTGCGAGAGCCCACAGGAGGCTGCTCTAACTCCGTGGGATAGGACAGGGCCCTGCACAGATCCACAACATGGAGTGCACAATGGTGGCTTACAGCCACATTTGCTCCCAACCTCTCTCCCTTCCCAACTCCAGGAACAGAGCAACTGAGAATCCGGCCCTTGTCTCTCTCCAGATCATGCCCTCTGTCTATGCTTCCTCCACCCTGCCCTTAGGCATGCATGGCCTTCCTGAGGCGACACACCAGGCCACCCCGCTCTCATCACTGGGATCTCTGCTCAGAACCCCCTTCCCCCAGACCTACAGGAAGTGAACCAGTGCGCTCTCCGCAGGCTCAGATCGCACTTACACTGTAACTCTGGGGCAGGGACCATCTTGGCGTTCTGGGATTGTACAGCACCTGGCGCGCCAGGGCCTCGATTCCTGACTGGGGTTCCTAGGCACTACCGCAGGGGGGAGCCGGGGATAGTCGAGAGACATTCTAGAGCCAAGACAAAACTCGCAGCCTCTGGTGAGCCAGGCTCTGCTTTGACCCCAGTCAAGGACTTGACCCCCACCTATGGTTTGTTGATTATCTCTCAGAGGATAAGTCCTTCGGAGCAGGGCCTGTGGGCCAGACTGGCTGCTGGTGTAGGTCCCTTCTCAGATCAATGGCGCTATGCCGATTTAGTGGCCCTTTGTCTCCCGATAGGTCTGGACAGCAATTAGCGCACTGTGGATACATGACTCCAAGCAGCTTGAGAGACACGGCTGCAGAATAGCTCGGGGTTGCAGGAGTGACAGGCTCTGTGATGAGTGGGGCCAGACACGCTGCTTTGGGGTTGCCCCCTGCCACCTCCTCCCCCAGGCCGATCTCCAAATCATCTGCAGGGCAAGCGCTGTGACAGATTCACAGCCTCCACGGCCAGAAGGGACCTGACTTCCCGTCTCACGCAGGCTGTTGAGCTTCCCCGAGGCCTCTAACGACAGGCAGCGCAGCGGCCAAAGAGCCCTGTGCCCTGCATGCCAAGTACACAAAACAATGCCAGGCTGGGCTCTGCTGCAGCGCAGCTCGGAATGGACCCCGGCATGCACATGCCACATTCGCCTCTCACGTCGTCCCCCTTCTGTAGTGCAGGGTCCTCGCAGGGCAGACCCGTTAGACTAACAGCGGCGGAGCCCCGACAGAACGTGGGCGAGAATCTATGTGAGCGCTAACCCTCTCCAGCACACCCAGCACCCTCGAAGAGCAAGGGGGGCTGCGGAGCTGCACTGAGGTACGTTGTGTAATAACGCCTCAGCGCAGCTCTCCACCTGGGCTGCTCGTCGCATTTATTTACAGGCATTTCTTTCTAGGAAAAGAACCCAGGCCTCTTGACAGACTCACATCTCTCTCACGCACCCACACACCTATGCATTGCCACACACACATGCACCTGTAAATCACCACCCCCTATACATTGCTACACACGCCTACGCATACACCTGTACATTGCTACACACACATCCCCTGTAAATCGTTACCCTGGACATCGCTACACACACATACACCCTTTGAAATCACTATGTGCAAAGATACCCCAATACATTGCACCTCAGACATCTGTAAACTGCCACACACGCATGCCCCTGTATATCGCTACACACACGCACGCATGCACTTATAAATTGCTACCCACACATCCCCTATAAATACACACACACGCACACGCACATACACATATTAAATCACTACAGACTATTTGTTGGAATCTCCTAACCTAGGGGTGGGCATAAGACCTACTAAAAACATCAGACGACCTGAGTTTGTGATGGACTTCACTGGGCTTTGGCTCCAACCCCTACAGTGCAGTTGCAAGAGTTTGGGAGCACAGGGACTGGACTCGCTCTCAAACACTTTACCGGAGGCCATTTAATCTCCAAAGCCCCAGCTGAAAAGTCTTATCCTATCCCATGTACACAGATGGTGAGTTAGGGGTTCACATTCCTCACTGACATGGCTTACTAGATGTTTGTCGTCGGTGCCCATATATAGATGTTCTGACGCAGCAGGAGCTCCCTAATGTCCCACCAGTGGCATGTGACAGTAGCATATGCAAACAGAGCAAACGCCAGGCTGGCAAACCTCTCGGCATCTGTGATGGTGCCGAGCGCCTGGGGTCTGAAACCCACTTGCGGAAATACAATCTGGGAGGCAGGGAGAACTCGAGGGAGGCCCACTCAAAGTCTGCTCTACCCCTGGCTGTGCTCTATCCCCCAAGTGGTGTGATTGCCACTGGTACACAGGGCTGCAGGGTTGGTGTGTGTTAGGGTTACCAGGTGGCTTAAAAAAAAATACCAGACACACTTGATCTCAGATGGGGGAGAGGGGAACCGGCTGGGAGGGGAGCAGGGCTGGCTAGGGGGGAGGGGGGGAGAGACTGGCGGGAAGCAGGGCTGGAGAGGGGTGGGGGCAGCGAAGCACGAATGAGTCCGGCCCGGGGGATTTCCTTCCGCCCCATCCCCTCCCCTGCCCCTCTCTCATGTAGCTGCGTCCTGCCTGGCTGGTAGACACACTCACGCAGGGTGAGCGTGTCTACCAGCCAGGCAGTTCGCAACTACATACTGATACTCCTAATAATAATAAAACATACCTAATTAGAAAATACCAGAAATTTATATGTCCGGTATTTTCTCAATTTGTTTCCCGGACAGAACCCTCAAATACCAGACACCTGGCAACCGTAGTGTGTGTGGATGGGGCGGGATTAGTGAGGGGACACTGGAGCAACGGAGTCAGGAGAACTGTATTCTATTTCTACAGACCTTCTGGGGAACCCTTGGGCAAGTGGAATAGGGACTATGTCAGCTGGTGAAAATCAGCATCATTCCCATTTAAGTCAGCTAAGAGTCAATTTATGCCAGCTGAGAGCCTGGCCTCAATTCCTTAGAGTCTCATGCTGCAGCACCTCAGATCGGGGAGTCTCCTGGGGATGGGGCCTTGGGACACATAGAATCACCAAAATGTAGGCCTGCAAGAAGACTTGAGAGTCAGCTAGTCCAGCCCCTGTACTGAGGCAGGCCTAAGTCTGACCTGGTGGGTGTTTGTCTAACCTGTCGTTTAACATCTCCGCTCATGGCGATCTCACAACCTCCCTACCAAATTCGTTCCAGGGCTGCACCACCCTGGCAGTTAGGAAGTTTTTCCTCATGTGCAACCTAAACCTTTGCTGCAATTTAAACCCATTGCTTCTTGGCCTGTTCTCAGGCTTTAAGGAGAGCAATGTAACACCCCCTTCTTTATAACAGCCTTTTTCATACCTGGAGACTGTTACCAGGTCTCTCCTCAGTCTTCTCTTCCCCAGACTAGCCATGTTTTCTAGACCTTTCATCATTTCGTTGCTCTCCCCTGAACTTTCTCCAATTTGTCCACGTTTCCCCAAGTGTAGCACCCAGGGCTGGCCACTGCGTTACACTGGAGGCTGAATAAGGTGGAAGAATTACTTTGTGTGTCTGGCTTACAGCATTCCCGATAATACATCCCAGAATGTAGCTTACTTTTTTTTGCAAGAGTGGCTCTTATTTAGTTTGCGACCTAGATGGGCTTCTGCAGGACAGATTCCTGCATGTGTGCGACTGATAGTTCCTTCTAAAGTGGAGCACTTTGCATTTGTCCTTATTGAATTGCATCCTATTTACCTCACACCGTTTCTCTGGTTTGGTAAGATCGTTTTGAACTCTAACCCCATTGTTTGCAAACTTCACATGTTTGTGGACAAAACGGGTTTGCGTCCTCCCTCCCCTCTCCTGCAGAGGAAGCCAGCGGTGTGGCCCCACGACTGATATGAATTCTGCACAGGCTTTGGGGTCCCCTTCACTGCCCTATTGGTTCCTTGGGGCAGCAAAGCTCTGGTACAGCCATATTGCCAAATTCTGCTTGCTGCTGCTTGCCCAAAGAGGTGAGCCAGAACTCAGCAGGGTTGCAGACTGGCTACTCACTATTCCAGCGGTTCTCAAACTTTTCTCTCGGGGCTCCCTTCTACATAGCAGGCTTCCTAGTGTGACCCCCTCGTTATCCATTAAAAACCCTTTTACACATATTTAACAGCATTATAAATGCTGGAGGCAAAGCAGGGTTTGGGATGGAGGATGACATCTCGTGACCTCCCCATGCAAAAACTTTGCGACCCCCCTGAGGGGACCCAACCCCCAGTTTGAGAACCCCTGTTCTATTCCCCTGCTGGCCTGGGGGAACAATCCCGAGGAGCCCAGCCAGTGCCCCTTCACCTCCATGGGGCTGGAGCCCCTGTGAGTAAAGTGAAGCATACTTAAGAGGCGGCTATTCCCCTGCGCACACCTCAGGCCTAGATCTATAGGCGCCGGTCTATTCTGGACAAGGAGGGCAGAGGCCCACAACCTGTCTACATCTCAAAAATGGGGAGGATCTGCCTCTTCCCCCTCGCAGGGATGTCAGGACACTGACTAAATTGATGCTCTTGTGGCTCCCTGAGCTGCCAGGCCGCAGGCCCCAGGACAGCCCAGTGCGTTGCTCTGTGGCCACAGGAACAAGCCAGTGTGACATTCCTCCCCTCGGCGAGGGACACCCGAGCGACAAGGCAGACGGAGGAGGCATCACATGGTAGCTCAGGAGCCAGAAGCTCAGCAGGACAATCGGCATGTGGCCTCCGTCGTTGAATACAGTGAGATACGGAGCACACGTGCACCCTGTAGCATGCGCAGGGACGGAGGCTTTCAGCGTAGCCTCCAAGTCATGTTGTACCAGCTGGTCAATGTCCTATGGGACATGAGTTGGGTGGCTCCAAGTCTAAGGGCCCCCATCACAAACACCCCCACAATCCCAAACAAGATAGCTCAGCAGGACACCCAGAGTTGGCTGGGACTGGTAAGTGAGCTAACTTCTCACCCCAGGGGCACACTGGCAAAGCTGGATAACTAGCCCTGGTCACAAGGCCTGTCCCATGAGCACCCCTCGCACCAAACCCACCCTGTTTAGCTGCTGCTGTGGAAAGCCGCCTCTCCTGGCTATGTTTTGGGCTGGAACAGAACCCCCCGGAGGAGCATCAGGAGCTGCGAGCAGCCGGTGCTGCCTCGCAATGTTAGGCTGAGAGGCCAGGCGAGCAAAGCACCTCCGGCGAAAACAACCCCCATCGCCCTGGCATAACAAGAAGACACCACCAGCAATCCCCCTCCTCCCTCCTGCATGCCCCCCGGGAAAACGCCTCTGCCGAGCCTGCAGTGGGACACGGGGGCGGGGCGGAGATGCTGAGCAGTGTGCTGCTGGCACGATGGTGCCTTTAGACTCCGGGGGTGACAACAGCCCAGAGAAATGTGTAAGCCCCCCTGTGGGTCAGCTGCCTGCCACTGCTCTCCAACGCGGACACGGGCACAGACACATAGCACGCGGGTGTCCAGAGCAACCTCACACGCGTCTAGACCCACAACAGCCACAACAACTGCATTAGCCTCAGCCACCTCGGGATGCTCCAGATGCCAATATCCTGGCTCAGGCACTACAGCTAAGGAGCCCACAGTGACTTATCAAAGGCTGTGTCTGCACATCCCGCACCTCCCCCCAAGACCTCCTCCTCTTCCTCATCACCTCCACGATGCCATTGTTTGTGGGGCTGCTCCAGCTGCTGGGGTTTTTCTCCTGCATCTCCTCAGCGGCTCCCCCGACTCCAGCGTCGGCGCTCAAGGCGGCATCGGCGCCGTCGCCGATCTCTCGCATGTCTTCCAATGCGATCGTGAACTGGGCAAGCGTCCTCACCATCTGCAGCATGCGGTTCCCGGGGTTTGTCCGTTTGGCAACGGCAAAATTCAACTGACAATGAACAGCAGGAGGGGAATGAGGGGAGAGGATCGATCGTACAAAACTAAATAATAAAGGAGACCGGGGTGTGAGTGGCTGGTCCTCCTCCTCCGTCCCTGTCCGGATGTCCCTCTCTCCAAGTCCCCCTCTCTCCAAATCTAGGATTGCTCTCTCTTTTTTCCTAGCAGGTGTGCTGCTTGCGTGTGGATCTGCTGCTGTTATTCGGAGACACTCGGCAGACAAGAACAATCACCACCAGAGCGAGATGGAATGATTGGCAAGAACCGGGCCAGGGATTATGAATCGACACTGAAATTGCACATGCTCCCCCTACACACACGCACCACGCACACACACACATCTGATTTTGAACAGTAAATATAGTCTACACACACACACACACACACACACACACACACACACACACACACACACACACACACAGAGTAAATATAGTCTGTGTTTAATGTGGAAGAGGCAAATCTTTTCACACACACACACACACACACACACCAGTAAATATAGTCTGTGTTTAATGTGGAAGAGGCAAATCTTTTCACTGCAGCACAATCCCAGAGCACTTGGGATGGATTTCCCACCCCTAGGGCCCAACACCCATGAGACTGGATTCAGTATCTCAGCTTTATACCCCAAGTCTATCTCTAGCTCCCATCAAACAGTGGGGGATACAAATTATCACTCTAATATACAGCTGCTTTGTAGCTCCACTGAGAACAGGTGGGTGACTCTACAGACAGCACCATAAAGGCATTATAAAGGATCCTTAAGGGTGCACCTTAAACACGCAGACGGGAAGCAGAATTAATTCTGCCTCAACCCAAGCTTACATGCCTAGGCCTGGCAACAAACACGAATCTGGGCTCAAGAGCGCAGTGTGTACTGCAGGGCCTGCGGAGGAGAGATGCTTGTGATGCATTAGCCATTCAGCTGGCTGAGTGCATGGGCATAATTGCCTGTTGGCAAACTCTCATCTGCACAAGCAGGGCAGGCGGTGGGGGACACCATTCTGGGCAAGCCCTTTGGCCTACAATATCTGTTGTCTACAGACACAAAACCATCCGTTTCTGTTGCCTGTAGATGTGACAACCAACCCCCTTGGATGGGTTCTCCACTGCAGCCAATGCTGGGACTTCAGGGTCGAAATCACGAGCCACTCAGAGGCATTTAGGTACCTGAGGGGAGTTTGTCACCTACACACGTTGAGGATCTGGGTCTAAGTCCTTTAACCAGGTCAAAACAGACCCACAAACCTCTAACATGGTCCGATCACTTGAGGGAGCCACAGAGCCACATTCGGTTGCTCTGGGTTATGCAAACACTTGGCCACCCTGTGAAATCCTCCCTTGGACAGTGACACAAAGACACACTCAGGGTGGCTGGGATGGGGCACAGAGCCAAATGGTGTGGCAGCAGCCAGGCGGGGGGTTAAGTCGAGGGGCTCCTCTCCCCCAGGGGGTGTACTGGAGCAGGGGCAATGGCTGAAGGGCCAAACAGGCAGTTACAGAATAGGCCAGGCCTATTGCAGCAAGAGCCGGCTGGTTCTCACAGGCGAGAAGAGAGGTTTGAGGAATCAGAGCGAGAGGGCTACAGCCTGCGCTGGCTTTCCCTTTAAACACGTGAAGGGAAGAAAGGGGCACTTCTGACACGCTCCCTGCCAGTGTTCCCTCTAAAATTTTCCATCCATGAGCGGAGGGAGTTTTGGCGTGTGCACCAATATTGATGTCACGTGCGCTTGTTCGGATGGGTGCCATTAGTTACTAACAACATTTTATTTCATATATATATATATATATATATAATTTAAATTATGTTAGAAAAAGTACTAGAACAAGGGTTAATTAACAAGGTGCGTGACCCTGCACCCATCCACCCTGAAAACCGCCCAGCTTGGCACCCAGTCTCACTCCACCCAGCCTTGCTCCCACTGTTCCTGTATCCATGGGCTCCCCAACCCCTATACCCTCATCCTGCGCAACCTTTACCACTAACCCTGCATTGTGCCCCTTCTGCCCCTAACTCCTGCTCAGTGCCCCCTTCATCACAACCCCTGCTCCCAGCTGTGATGAAGGAGGCACTTTCCAACTTTCCCAACTTTCCTCCCAGCTGTGGCATGCCCTGCCACACTGACCTCCTGTCCAGGATCCTCCACCCGCTTTTGTCCAGTTGCCCCTCACCCTCTGGCTATTATGTCCTGGGTATGGGCCCAGTTTGCCCAGCCCTAAGGCCGGCCCCTGCATTGACTTTTCTTTGTGCAGGAGGTCCTAACAAAGTTGTCACAACTGACAATAACGACAGCGTAACTGAGCAAATCACAGATGTCATCAAGCAGCCTGCCATTATAGCTGGCATTGGTGGGACATGCTGGGTAATTCAGATCGGTTTCAGCATCTGGCTGTATTGGCGAAGCAAGAAGAAGAAGGGGCTGAGCCAATTATACTGCTAAGAACAGTAACTATTTACTACACACTTGTCAGGTTCTATCACGAGCAAGACCGGTGCTCTTAGAATGAATTAAAAACCCCTAACCCTATCAATGCTGGTTTTTACAACTGAAGGTGCAGTGGCTGAACGCTGCATGCCTGTTTAATGCATGCTCTAAAAGTGCCAGGGGATGAGAACATAAGAACAGCCGTACTGGGTCAGACCAAAGGTCCTTCTAGCCCAGTATCCTGTCTGCCGACAGTGGCCAACACCAGGTGCTCCAGAGAGGGTGGACTGAAGACAATGATCAAGCGATTTGTCTCCTGCCATCCCTCTCCGGCCTCTGACAAACAGAGGCCAAGGACACCATTTTATCCCCTGGCTAATAGCCTTTAATGGACCTAACCTCCATGAAATTATCTAGCTTCTCTTTAAACTCTATTATAGTCCTAGCCTTCACGGCCTCCTCTGGCAAGGAGTTCCACAGGTTGACTACACGCTGTGTGAAGAAGAACTTTCTTTTATTCGTTTTAAACCTGCTACCCATTAATTTCATTTGGTGTCCTCTAGTTCTTCTATTTAGGGAAGCTTTACGTGCATTGCTACGGGTCACGTTTCATCATTACAGAAGACGGTCTTTTGCATCTTCAGCACATCTAGCATAACAAAAGCAAAGAAAGCATTAACTGTACCTCTCACCCAATCGTTGTAAATGGCCACTTGGCTCCGGCCCCCAGAGGTGCCACCACGATACACCCCACGGTTCCAGGATCAGCACCAACCGCCCACCATGTGGTGGCGCTGGCCCCCGCCCCCAGAGCTACCACCGCTGCTGCTGCCCATTGCTCAGCTGCTCCCAGGGCAGGCTGTGTGGCTGGTGGCCGTGGGAGCTGGAACTGGGGCTATGGTGAGGCTGCCCCAGCAGGGACAGTCTCACTGTGGCCCTGGCTCCAGCCGGAGTGCACCAGGGAAGCCACCGGCCATGCGACCTCACCAGCTGGGCACGTGGACTACTGCGCAGCTCTGCGAAGGAAGTGGGCGGGCTTAAATTTTTTGTGCACAGCCGCTCAGGCGCGCACCTTAGAGGGGACTATGTTCCCTGCTCATTGCTAGCCTGGCACATTCCCTCCTGCTGGATTGCACACCCTGAGGGTGAACCCACAACGCCTGCAGGAGCCACTGTAAAATGATTCCAGCTGCTGCTGGGCAGGCAGGGAGCAGGCTCAGGGGGTTGAGTTTCCCAGAGTGCTTTGCTTCCCTTCCCCCTTGCAGCAGCTCCCACGTGAAGGCAGGGCTGTGCCAAAGGTGCAGAGCAGCCAGTGGGGTCGAGCTCCAGGCTGCTGTCTTTGGGGAGAGCAGCAGCCGTAGCCTGATGGGTGAAGTCGTTTGGGTAGCTCCTGGCCATCGCATGGAGGGCTTGTCGCTGTTCTTCTATTTCAGGGAGAAATTTGTCTGCCGCGGACACGCCCTGGAGCCCCGCTTTCCCGACCAATGCCCAGCACCGTTACAGCACCCTAAGCCCAGCTTCTCCGAGTGCTCTGCACCCACTCCCCAAGGCATGGCTGGCGGGGGAGCTGGACAGGAAGGAGGCCGGCTGCATGCAAGCAAATGTTTGCAGATGTTAATATACAAGGTGCCATCTTCTGGCACAGAGGAACATTGCGCCTAAATCTGGAGGCCTGATAAAAATTGCTGAAGCATGACACCTGCTATAATCACAGCCTCCTTCCTCGGGTCCCAATCTTGCGCAGTGTCTCCAGTCATATGGTGTAAAGCAGGAGCGGGTGCATCCCCCGCAAGTGCTCAGCGCCTTTCGGGATCAGGCCCCAAATATACGACTCGTTCACGTCCCCTTTCACCTCACTATATAAACAACAGTATCTGGCTCTCGTCTAGTCCCGCAACAGCACGCCGCTTCTTCAGATTAGCTGCCGAACAGTGAAGAAATGGGACCTGACCCACGATGGCGCTCTGTGTGGGGCGAGGCCATGGAAGTGCTCTAGAAACACGACATTCAATTAGTCTGACATTGCTAATTGAGATTTACAGACGGGAGGCATCCCGCAAGCGGAGGGGAAGCCCATGTAGCTTAATGCTCAAATTAGCTGGTTATTCTGTGAGAAAGTTCCAAGCACGCAGCCCGCGGTCAGGCACACGGTTAGTCCTCTGTGCCGACTAATTCCTTCTATTCAGGAGCCCTGCGTGGGATGGCGGGTGTGTGTGTGCTCGGCTGGCTCCCACTGCCGCTCACTTGCATCGCTCCTTCATGGCTTTTGAGTATCACCCCCCCCCCCCCAAACCAATCACAATCCACGAGTCCACCCGCAAAATAACGAGAGCGGCTTAAAAATCATGAGATTTAGAAGCTAACTGGCTTGGTGACCTTTCGCGTTCGCTTGGGTGATGTGGCCAAGTTTTGTTGTGCAGCCAGGAAGGCTAGAAACTTCCCATTAAAAAAAAAAAGTAAGTTGAGATTCGCAAGTATTCACATGATGCCAGGGGCTGGGGCTTTGAGAACAGCATCGGGAGACTCCTGACAACTGGAAACTCTGGCTGCACCACGCAAGAGCAATGCACCCTACCTGACCTCGTTCTACTCCCTGTATGCACCAGGTCCCACTCAGTGATGGCTGGGAGACAGGAAGCATGGCCTCTGCCGTACAGTGGAGAGCAGAAGCACAGGGAGAGAGTGGGGCTGAGCCAAAGACCACTAAGAAGACGCTCAGGGACTCTGCACCAAGCTCTTCGTATTGTGCCCAAGGTCACAGTGTGCTCCAGAACCAGGAATTAAATCCAGCTCTCCTGAGGGCTTCAGGAGGAAGGGATGGCGCTGCAGCAGCTAGCCCTCTGCGCCACCCTGCACATGCCATGCCTCCCCCCGCTTCCTAGCCTGCAGAGCCACCCGGAGCATGTGGTGCTCCAGCAGCAATTTAAAGGGACAGTAGCAGCAGTGGTGGCCACGAGCCCCTTTGAATCACTGGCTCCCAGAGCAATTGTCTCCTTTGCCACCCTCACTCCGCCAGCAGGCCTGCACGAATTCTTCCTCACAATGGGAAACAAGGCCTCAATGTTTATCGGTGGCAATAATTAACCAGTGGAATGATTTACCAAGGCTCGTACTCGGTTTTCCATCGCCAGCAATTTTTAAACAAAGTCAGAATGTTTTTCCAAAAGATCTGCCCTGGGAATTAATGTTGGTGAAGTTCTACGGCTTGTGTTATACAGGAGATCAGACAAGCTGATCTCAATGGTCTCGTAGGGCCTTGGCAGCAAAAAACATGCTGCCTCTTCATACACAACAGACACTGCATTTAAAACTTGGACTCTGTTAAACACAAAGGGCTGTTCTCAGCCCAAGGGCTCTGCTAACAAAGCTCAGATCTCCATTGGGGGTGAAAGGGAGATGACTGGAAATAGCCACATTTAAATAGCAAGGAATTACATGGAGACAATAATGAGAAAAGGAAATAAACAGGCTTCAGATGGAATAATTAAAGATCAATTAGGACAACTGTGAGCAGAAGAGTAGCAGCAGCAGCAGGCCTTTTCCCTCAGTAAACAACTGTAGTGAAATGTGCATGCATCAGAGCGGGAAATGTGCATGCATCAGCCTTTGTGGAAGCCTCGTCACCTGGCAGAAGCACCGTGGGGGGTGGAGCTAGGCCTGGGATTCTCACTGCCCACTGTCCTGGGAGTCCCAGAAGATCAGAATTCTGCTTGGGATTTGGTGCAAGTGGCAGAAACTCTCCTTCCCCTCTGAACGGGTTTACACAGCAGCTGGGGGAGTGACTTAGAGGGAGTGCCTGGGGTCAAGTTGATCCTTGGGACAACTCTGCAGATAGTGTAGGCCAGGTAGCTTGTGACTCAGCAATTGTTCTTCCATGGAGAGCGGGCATGGAAGCAGGTGCATGACCCATCCGACAGCTGCTGGTGACTTGCCGACAGGATCAGAACCGCTAGGAGGAGAACGACTTCCTCCTTTATCTATCTGTATCACTATAAAGAATGCCTGGTGTAATACCTGGCCATGCAGTGAATCCAGTGTGGTAATTCATCTAGGAGAGTTAGCTGAGTTCACCCATGGCTGAGAGGTTTGCAAAGAGCAGTAGAGGCAGTAAGAGTGAATTCCAGGCTCTGGATCTGTGGTACCAATGGTCATGGTTAACACACACGTACATATAGCAATAGAGGGGACTTGCCTGGGGGAATTCCAGGGCATAATAGCAATGATCTCTAACTATTACACAGCACTTCTCCTCCGTCAACTAGGGATGTTAAATATCAGTTAATTGAATAGTTGATTAACCTCATGAATTTTTATCAGTTACTTGACTATTCTATAGTTCGCAGAGGTGGGGCCAGCAGCCAGTGTGCTCTGGCCCCACTCCCAAAGAGCCCCCTGCCACTCCGCACTGCTTCTCAGACCGGTTGCCTGTCACCCTGTGCTGCTGCCTCTGATACAGCAGTGTGGGGTGGCAGCAGAGGGTGACTGAGCTCCCAGACCCAGCGTGAGCCAGAACTGAGCCAGGCTGCCTGCCGACATGACTCCTAATGCAGTTTAAATGCAGAGCCACAGTGGGGGTAGGTCCCAGACCCAGCATGAGCCAGGACTGAGCCGGGCTGCTGACCAGCCTCCTAAAAATTTACTGGCAAGGGTGCAGGGGAAATGTGTGTAGTTGATAGCATTAAGCTATAAGCTTTTGCTTGTCAGTTAATCGATTAATTGACTACGCTATTACATCCCTTCGGTGGATGTCACAATGCTTCACAAAAGGACATCAACATCATCCCCACTTGGGATGATGGGAAAACTGGGGCATCAAGAGGAAGTGACTTGCCAAGGTCTCACAGCTGGACAACAGCATAGCTTGAAACACAGCCCAGGTCCCCTAAGCCCCAGTCTGTTACTCTCATCACTAGGTCACACTGCCTCTCAAAGTGTCCTGGGTGTCTGGCTGGTGAGTCTTGCCCACATGCTCAGGGTTCAGCTGATTGCCATATTTGGGGTCGGGAAGGAATTTTCCTCCAGGGTAGATTGGCAGAGGTCTTGGAGGTTTTTCACCTTCCTCTGTAGCATGGGGCACAGATCACAGCTGGAGGATTCTCTGTATCTTGGGGTCTTCAATATCTGAGATATAGGTGAGAGGATTATTCCAGGAGTGGGTGGGTGAGATTCTGTGGCCTGCATTGTGCAGGGGGTCAGACTAGATGATCATAATGGTCCCTTCTGACCTTAAAGTCTATGAGTCTATAAAGAGCATTACTGATGTTAAACCTTGTGAGGTAGTCCCCCTGTATTACAGCTGGGGAAACAGAGACACTGAGAGCCTCAGTGAAATGTGTTAGGGTACCTGGGCCAGCCTAGAGCATCAGGGGGAGCTGGTTCCAGGCATCTTGCCTGACAAACAACTCTTAGATTTGACCCACGTGCATTTCATCTGCACCACTGGTGGCACGTGGAGAGGTCAGGGATTTTCTACCCACTTTGGCTTTATTGCAAAGGAGTCTTGTGACCATTCAGATCTGAGGTGTCTATTTCCTCACCCATACTTTACAGAACACCTCGCTCATGGGAGAAGCTCTATCTAAGATGTGCACATTCACTTTGTTTGCCTGAGCAGTGAAATTAACCTGAACGGTTCTACATGTGGAAGCAGAGCTAAATTGCTCGACTGTGCCCCTTGAACTGCACCGATGCCAGCTGCACTTGATTGCCACTGCTGGGATTTGCATTCAAACCTTAGGAGCGAAGGGACGTAAATATTAATGAAGCATGGTGTATTTGTCCGGTGTTCTAAAGCCAGTGCCGGGGCATGTGCCAACACGAACCTTCTGGCTGCCACCTTATAGTCACCAAGAGGATATTTTATATTTTCTCCCCTCTAATACCAAGCCAGGAGGGGAAGGGGGAGGGGGGGAGGTTAAAGGTGATAGTAATTTTCACAGCTTGTCTGAGAGACCCAAAACCACCTGCTCCAAGCAGGGATCATACCCCTTGCCCAATGAGCCACCCGACGGACAGTGGTGACGCCTTCTGCTGTGACCGTAAACGGATTCAGCCTGGACAATGGCAGTGCAAGCTTCTCCTGCGGCTCCTTGCCAGTGGTACCTTGTCTCCATCAAGGCTCCTCTTCACTGCTGCAACTGGTGGAGCTGAAATGAAGGGAGCAACGCTGGGAAGCATTAGGCATAGAAACCTGGGGCCCAGGAGAACGAGCGCTGTCCAGCCTCCAGTATCGACTTTCGGGGCACCCAAAACACGTGAGGAGCTACAAATGGGGCTATTTCACCGGCACATGCTTCAGCCAGTGCTGTTCAGCTCCTAAACAGCAACCCCGGATTCATTAATTAAATCTAATTAGGTACTTGCCAGTTTCTATAGCAACTGCACGCAGCAGTGGTTCTTTTGTCAGGTTACATCCGCAGTCGGTAAATTTCTTCTCCATGTGGCTCTGAGGCAGAGGCAATGGAAGGGCAGCCATTAGGCCAAACACCGCTCCCAGAGCTCGACAGCTGCGTCTTGTTGCTCCCCATCTCTTTAGTGACGTTACACATCTGGAATCAGTGGCAACTTCAGGGGAATAAGGAACAACACAGTGGAAGTAGGGACAGATCCCCAGATCCCCCTGTTCTAGAAACTTTTGAGCTTAATGAGAATCTCCATGAGTTCTTGGCACTGTGGGGACTATGACACACAGTTGACTAGTTCTCACTCAAATCAACAGAAGGCAGTGGTATTTAAAGGCATAGGTGACAGACAGTTATGCTCTTAATTTAACTGTATGCATTTATAAACTGCTGGGATGAGTGCCTATATGGAGGAGTAGCTTTTGGAGACTATAGCTCCCAGCATGCTGTGCTCCATCTCAGCACAAATTGGGCAACATCGACTCAGTCTGTTGGTGCCACCCGACTGTATCTCAGTAATAATGAGAAGGTGAGTTGCAACAGTCTCATTTCCATGCAATTTATGCCATGGGCTATTGGCAAGGTGCTAATCCAGCCCTTAGTTTCGGCAGCCTAGTCTATGTGCATTTTGATGGGTTTATGAAGGGGAAATGGATCAATATCCCACAAGCTACGGAAAATTGGTGTCAAACCCACATTCCATTACACGAGGAACGTCACAGTCAGCAGTGGTTTCCCCACGCAGGCATGGAGGGTCATGTCACAGCTCAGCTAGAATGGGGCTCAGAAACACACCTCTCCAACTGGGCCCCAGCCTGGTTTGAGGGGGTGGGTGGAGATGCGTTCTGGTGCTGCCTGCCAATCCAGCTATATATAGGATGAGATCCAGGAATGGCAACAGGAAACCAGCTGAAACCTAGAAAGAAAGAATGGGGTGTGCAAAGCAGGTATCCAAGGGCGAGCCCAGCAAACCAGCCACTCAGCACAAGAACATATGAACGGCCCCACCGGGTCAGACCAGAGGTCCATTTAGCCCAGTGTCCTGTCCTCCAACAGTGTTCGATGCTAGGTGCTTCAGCGGCAATGAACAGGGCAATTTATGGAGTGATCCGACCTCTGTCATCCAGCCTCAGCTTCTGGCAGTCAGAGGTTTAGAGACACCCGGAGTCAGAAGCCGTAGTAGCACCTCTGCACAGCTGGGAAAAGACAGGAGGAAGCTGCAGGGAGGAGGAACACGATCAGAACCTGCCTTTGCTGCACGGGTGAGTCACGCTCTGACTGCACAGCTGATTAGGAAACCAGCCCAAGCCTCGGCCACAGAGAGGGCCATCCAAAGGGCACACAGAAACCAGGGAACACAAAGTGTCACCATCGACAGATTTTACCTGCCTAATCTAATTATCCACCTGGCCCGGCCTCCCCACCAGTCTAGTCCACTGCAGCTGCGGCCACGTGCTGCGCCTGTCATTGTGCTGTGTGCCTGGCGGTGGGCAAGGAGTGATGTAACTCGCATCTGGCACGTGGGGCTCTGCTGTTCTGCTCTCTGGAGCAGGAGGGGGGAGGAGAACTGTGTGTAGGTTTTGTCAACATCTGAGATCAGTATTTTGCTACCGATGATTTCAGCGCCACGTGCTGTGGGAGTGGCTAACCGGCCAAGCCACTACAGCACAACGGGGGGTGAATTTTAATTGGGTAGCCATGGGCACGCACGCTGCTCAGGCGTCAGGGACCGCACATGGGCTGGGCAGCAGGGCAGAGGGCCCCAGGTCTGACCCTGGTTTGAAAATCTGTAATGAGTAAAACAGAAGGAGCTCTCACCTCAGGACAGACAAAACCTGATTTGTTCTGGCAGCACTGCCTAAGCGGGGTGCAAAGCCCTCCCTGCCTGCAGTGGAGACAGATTTAACCCTTGCTGGTGCTAAGGACAACGTAGCTTCCAGCTGGTGTGAACTGAGCCGCTCTTTGCCTTATTGCAGAGATGAGCTGAGAACTCTCAGCCCTCCTTATCCTCAGCCTTTCTGACCTGCAATCTGACTGAGCAGCCACGGCCTGAGCTTGGGGACTGAGAGGCAAGTGACATGTAAAGCACTTAGCAAACAGGCAGGCCACTCTGCTCTCAGGGCCTAAGCCAAAGCCCGCTGGAGCCACTGGCGTTGGATCAGGAGGTCCCCTGGAAGGGTACAAGCTAGGAGTAACACCCCTGACTTCCGTGCAGTATCTGCATCTCCCTGGACTAATGGAGGGCAGATTCTGCTCCCCGCCCCCCGTGTCATTATTTCACTGTGGTTTGAGAACCCGGTGATTCTACTTCTCTAGCCCTTCCCGCAGTGTGAACAGCTTCACAGAGTTCACATACTGCGGTCGAAGGGACGCTGCCAGGGTGGGCACCTTGTGCAGGTCACAGAGGCTGTCGTACTCCAGGAGGACGAGAAAAGTTTCAAAATTCTTTTCCTTAATAAACAGTATCAACACCACCGCCAGCAGTTCAGCCCTCCAGCAACCCTATAATAACAAACCAGTCCCTCATGGACAACCTTACCATATCAAAACCAGCATGTGCACTACTGAGCCCTCACTGGCAACCCTACAATAACAAACCAGTTGTACAAGCCTCCCGGTCTCTCACGGGCAACCCTACAAGAACAAATTAGCATGGATGCTGCCACTGCTCTCACTGGCAACCCGTGAATACCAAACCAGTATGCAGGATACCCGGTTTTAAACAGGCAACCCTACAATGACAAACCATCACATGCTGCACCCAGGCCACCTGACAGCAACAAACCAGCATCCATGCTGCCCTGCTCCTCATGGGCAACCCTACAATAACAAATGGGCAAATGCACGGTGGTTGAATCAAAGGGTATATCTACATTGACACCTTAGTTCGAACTAGGGTGGCTAATGCAGGCATTCGAAGTTGCAAATGAAGCCCGGGATTTAAATTTAGGCTCTCTAATTCGAACTACCTACTCCATGCCGCATGTAGCCACGGGCACGGCAAGATGGCTACCTTCCTGTGCCTATTTTCTGTGATATTTAAATCCCGGGCTTCATTTGCAACTTCGAATGCCTACATTAGCCACCCTAGTTCGAACTAGGGTGGCAGTGTAGACATACCCAAAGAGAGTAGGAATCTAGTTTCAGTGCCAAGTTTTTGCAGGGTGAGCATGTACAGGAAGCCAGACCCTAAGCCAGGGTAAGCCACTGAAGGCCAGCACCAGAGCCTGCAGAAGTGAGTGCAGCTATGTCCGGTCTGGTATTGGCCCACTGTTTAGACAAGCCCTCCTCCACTCGGGGGGCTCCATGCAAATCTGTGGCCAGTTCTACGGTTCTACGCCAGCCGAGGAGCAAACCCAATATGTGGAGAGGGTGGGGGACAGATCCTGCCAAGACAGCAAAGGGAAGAGCTCCTGAGAGCTGTGCTCAGCACTGTGGCCCATTGACAACTAAAGCCCCTTCCCAGCCCAGGCTGGCCAGCACTCGGAGGCCAGCTCCAGCAAACCCACCACAAATCTCATGCCTGCTGACAGACAGCGAAGGCTCTTGGAAGCAGGCACAATGCTGAGAGCTGCCCATGGGATGAGCCCTCCCCAGGGTGAGGACAGGGCTGGCTCTGACTCTCTCCCCACTGACAATTCAACCATGTGTTAACAAGCTCCTTAGGATTCCACACTGCTTCCTACAGGGCTGAGGCCAGCGGGCAGCTGGTCTAAACGCTGCCAGTTTCTGGACCACTTGGTGGCTGGGCAAGATTCTCACCTGCCCCCTGATCCTAGGGATCCTGACCCTTCTGAGCTCTGCCTTCACTTACATACACCTTGCCCTCCGGAGCAGAGAGCACGGCACTGGGCTGGCCTCATGCGGGTGCCTGTCTGCAGCTGGGGCTTTGTCTACATTTCAAAGTTCAAAGTGAAGCCGCGGCAGCACTTTAAACGGAAAGAGCGGCCACGGCAGGAGCGCTGAGAGCACTCTATGTAAACCACCTGCACGAAGAGAGTAGCTAACGGCGCTGTAGCCTGGTTCACACAGGTGCTTTACAGCGCTGTAACTTGATGCGCTTTGCTGGGTGTGGGAGGAGTGTTTTTCACGCCCCTGAGCCAAAAGGTTGCAGCACTGTAAAGTGCCAGGGTAGACTTAGTCTGGGAGTGGCAGGGGCACCTAAGATGAAACCCCATCTGCTCACTTGTCACCCCAGCCAGCTGATGAGGAGGCCAGCTCTCAAACTATGGGCTCTCCAACCCGAGACCACAAAGCAACCACTGCCACAAAGCACCCAGAATTTCTCCATCCTGGAGCTGCAGAAGTGACAATGTTCGTGCTGGGCCAAGCCAGCCCCTGTAAGTAGGGTGCCTGGCAAAGACATAACTTTGATTTACGTAGGGCCTGCTTTGGCTGGTTAAAGGGGGTGGAGCGGGTGCCGTGAAGTGGCAGAGCCAGGGTGCTCTACTTCCAACAGCCCCAGGGTGCTGAGGGGGCAACATCATTCCCCTGGGTACAAGAGTTCCTGCCACCTGCCCCAACAGCTGCTGCCAGAAATCTGGATCAGAAGTTCGCAGCTGCACCATCTCTCTGTCTAACAGGCTGAAGGTGAGTCTAGACTACATCCCATTTCTCAAAAAAGGGATGTAAATTAGACACTTTGAAATTGCAAATGAAGCTGGGATTTAAATTTCCCGCACTTCATTTGCATAATGGTGGCCGCAGTTTTTTTCGACACGGGGTTTTTCGGTAGGAAAACGGCAGTTTAGACGGGGATTTTTCAAAAATAAAACCCTTTTTCGAAAGATCCTGTAAACCTCGTTTTTTGAAGAGTACAGGATCTTTCGAAAAAGGGTTTTATTTTCAAAAGATCCCTGTCTAAACTGCTGTTTTTCTATCAAAAAGCTCCGTGTTGGGAAAAACCGCAGCCGTCATTATGCAAATGAAGTGTGGGAAATTTAAATCCCGGTTTCATTTGCATTTTCGAAGTGTCTAATTTACATCCCTTTTTCGAGAAAAGGGATATAGTCTAGACACACCCTGAGCCAGAAACCTGGATCTGACCCCAGCCCCCAAATTCAGACCCAGATTCCACCAGGAATCAGGCAAAATGCAGTCAGCCACCTGTGTTCCTGAAGTGTTCAGATTCATTCACATCTAAAATCCCCATTGCAGCTCTAAGGGCGGCAACTTGCACAACCCTGAACCATTAAAAACAAAGTCACTGAAGCCCTGGCAACCTAGGGCCAAGGTCTGTTCTGTGCTATCCTGGTGTGGATGCAGAGTGACTCCAGTGCAAGTAACAGGCCTGATTCTGAACTTGCTTAATCAGCTTTTATACTGGAGTAACTCCATTGACTTCACAGGAGATATCTGTGGCCATGGTAGAGCAGATCAATGGCTCATATAGCCCAATATCCCATTTCTCCCAGGGGACGTCTAGACGTACCCCCAGTGACCAAGACCAGCTTCTTCAGCGGATAGTGCAAGACACCCCCTAGTGAATTGTCTGTCCCTCAGAGAGGTTTCCTCCTCACTCTGCTCTGCAGGTTTATGACCTGAAGCATGAGTATTTATATCTGACCTGGTGCAAATGGTGATTATCGTCATGATCCGCATAAATGCGGAATCATTTCTGGAATTCCATTAAGTTCCTGGTCACAGTGATATCCTGTGGCAATGAGTCCCACAGATTAAGTCATGCCCCATGTGTAAAGTATTTTTATCAATGTGAATGTGTTAGCCTGAACTTTCACTGCTTGACCCTTGTCACATTCAAGAGTCTCTTCTGACACATGAGAAGGCAGAGCCAAGGCCAGAGAGTTCCAGCTCTCCGAACAGCCTCTGGATTACACCAGGGTAACGGACTCTGGCTCACTGTCTACAGCCCCTCCGTGAGACTAAAACACACTGACTCTCCCAGTCACACTCCTTAAATATCAGGAACCATCTGTTTTACCTCTGGAGTCAGCAGAGGGGTCATCTTGTGACAGCTGTGGCTGTGGACACCTATATTCTTAAGCGCTCACTTGACTAGGAAGTGCAACTGTGCAAGGCAGTGGACTAAAAAGGAGCAGAGTCAGCTTTAGCCTGCCCCCCTACAATCCCTCCGTCTGCTTCTGGGAGGAGGGGAGACAGCTAGCAGAGAGGTGCTGATCTGGGTTGCATCCTCATATAAGAGGCTAAAATCATGTCTGTCTAGGCCATGATCTGCTTCCCTGGGAGCCTGTTAAGCAGTTTTACAAGGTAGTAATGGCTTCTTGGGGCCCAATGCAAAGATTCCCCCGACCACAAAAGGCTTTGGGTGAGGCTCTACGTTAGTAGCGATGAAACAAGGTCATGTTAGCCTTCCTGCTCCCAGCAGATGGCAGTATTCACAGCCTTTCAACAGAAAGCATTGTCCTGCTCTCCCGGTGTACACACAATCCAACCTCCTCCTAGGCCTCGCAGAAGCCCAGATGCATCTCTCTTGCCTGGGAATCAATTAGAAGTTCTGGAAATCCTGCATTATCCTCTGAGGAATTTGAAAGGCCCAGGACTGGGCATTTATACGGCACTTTGATTAAAGGATGTCAACATGCCATTCGGGTGTTATTTTTTGAACACTATTATACGTACACTATTTGGTATAAAACATTACGGAACCAGAATCATGACATTTTACGGCCATTTGGATAAGAGACGGCACGAGGACAGAAACGGTGGAGAATCCTAATGCTAAAAGGGTTCAAAACTGGCCATCAACTGTGGGTGCCACAGCTGGTGTGGGAGCAGTTGAGGCTGGGAATGGGGGGTCCTCAGTCCCTCTGAAATGAGACCCCCTGTGCACCCTAAAAATGAAGTACCTCAAACCACTGAAAATGTAGGGTGATTTACCTGAGATTAGAACCCACAAGTCAGTAGAGTTGCAACCCAGCATCTTCTATCAGCAGCTTCTCACCCCACCAGTGTTGTTATTGCTCCTGAAGGGTCTCTTCCTAACCTGCCCTGAATTCAGTCCCTCACAGCCCTTTGGGTGCACACCCCCCTCTGGCCTCCTCTATCTGTTCTATCGCCTGAAAACATGAATCCCGCAGTTGCGTTTTCTGCCATGTAATTATTTATATGGCCCCCCAGAGCTTGATCTCAGCTTATGCCCTGCTGTGTAGGGCGCTGCAGACACAGTAGGAGACAGCCCCTCCCCAGGAGACCGTAGGGACAATTCCAATGGGAGGAATGCTCTGGCTTCTGACTTGAGGACGTCACAACAGCCTGCACTTTCCGTTACAACCCCACTGTGTGCTGTGCCCATAAAATTGCCTCCACTGAGTGTCATCAAAGGTGAAGGGCCTAGGTTTAGGTTCTGTTTGGAGCTACAATCCTCTGAACCCTTCTATCCGAGGCTCTAACAGAACTTGACAAACTTGCACCAAACTTCAACCCCCCCCCCCCCCCCCCCCGAGACAGCTATTGTTATACCCCTTCCAGATCCTGCCTGTGCACCCGTCTGACCTCTTTGGCCCCAATGTGACATTCACAAGCTCTGTGGCAGATGTAAGGAAAGCCCGCAAGGGTCCTGATGGCCAGTCCCAAGCTAAAACCACTGAGACCATCCTAAAAAGGAACAATGAGTCAAAGCAATCCCTGACTCGACTCCACTGGTTCAGAAGTGGGATTGTCTTGGCCCAGTCCACAGACTTCTCCCTGCACCCCCACGAGTGAACTAGGAATGACTTCTAATGGGAGAGCACAGGCAGAACCATCTGTGGGAGCAGCTGCCTTGTCCAGGTGCAGCAAAGCCCTGCAACCTGACTCTTTCCCAATCTAAGGAGCCAGGAGGGTATTTGTAATCATCTTGAAGGGAACAGCAAGTCCTCGGGATTTCCCTAAAAATAGACCGGCTGCAGGACAAGAGGTTTCACAATGTGTCAAAAGAACTCCCAGGATTTTTGCACTGAGCCAAGTCTATTTTAGACGGAGACGCTGCATTCGGGGGAGCTGCTCTGGGGGGGGGGGGGGGGAGTTTCTCAGTTGGCACATTACCCTTCCCAGGTGCAGTACTGGAAATCCAGCATCACAGCCCAGCACAGAGACAGTAACCACTGAGAAGTCCCCAAGGTGGCTTCTCTGTCTTACCCGAGGTATTATTTAGCCACACTCACAGCATGACCCTTGGGACCATGACACCAGGGGAAGGAAGGATCTGTACTGAGCTCTTAGCCTCAAGAAATCTACCTAAAGTGCCTTGGCAGAGTGAATGTTGATTTGTGAAGCCCACTCACTCTATGGGGCCTGAGAGCAAAACCAGGACCACTGCCTAACTGGGATTTTACATCCTTAGCTATATCAGTTAACCCGTTAAACCTTAGATTTAATCAATTACTCAGGAACCTGCTCCTGCCCCTCCCCGGAGGAGGGAGGCTGCTCCTGGGTACTGGTTAATAGGTACCTGGTAACATCACTCAGTAAGGATGATGTTTACCAGGTAATTGGTTAACTGGTTACTTGTTCATATCCCTAGTCACAGTAAGCAGGGGGAGCAGTTCAGGGGAAGTTCTGATTATAGGACACAGACTGTCTCTGTATGAGACTATGGGCTCCACTAATATAGTAGTTGAACACCTCACTCTCTTGAATGTGTTTATGCTCACAGCACCCTTGGGAGTTGGACAGTGCTGGTATCCCCATTGCACGGATGGGAATGGAGGCCCAGAGAGGCTAAATGACTGGACCAAACTCACACAGGAAGTCTGTGGCAGAAACAAGAACTGAGCCCCAGGTCTCCCAAGTTAGCACTGTCAGTTACACCAGAGGCAACCTGCTTCAGCACACAGCCTGCCTCTCCCAGCCTGCCCTTCCCCCAACGTCAGTCTGTTTGGGGGGGATGAGCAACCATGGGCTTCACCTGTGCTGGTGGCTGCTCTGCCCCTCATGGAAACCTGACCCAGGGCGTGAAATCCTGGCCTCACAGAAACCAGCAGGAGCTTTGCCACTGACCTCAATGGGGCCTCGCTGTCACTCCATGTGTCTCTAGGGAGACAAATGCAAACTAAGAACCCCAAAGAAGGAGCCTCTTTTGATCTTGGGGGCCTTTGCCTCCTTTAAATTCTCTCCTATGGCATGTAGGGGAAGGCAATACATCGGGGCTAGTGGGAGCTTTATTCAAAGGGACCACACAACACTGTTACACACACACCTGTCAGGCGACCCCCTGTTGCTAGGCGCCCACCCACTGCTGAAAGCCCATAACAGCCCAGAGTCTTCGGCCAACCTCTGCACTGGAGCCATGCAATTCTGCAGCTACACCTTATGTACTGCACAGGGGTCAGGGGGAGCACAGGCAGCTGCTGCCAAACTTCTACCTCTGCTGCTCCCTGACCTCATTTGATCAGCATGGCCAGGTGCCTCGTCCCCCTCCCCAGGTCCAGCACTCCCCTCTATGGTGCAGGGGGTCTGGCAGAAGTCAGCCCTACTCCCAGCAGGGTTTGTTCTCCCACTTGCAGTTTCTTTTGTCTGTATTTCCCAGGTAGGCCAGGGAGCAGGCCCGGGGAGCACTTCTCCGCCAAACACAAGACTTTCCCAACCCCTCTCTAGGGGGTGGCCTTGCTATGGGTCCAGGGGTACAAACCCATCCCTAATCAGGCAGTCAGGTAGGTAGGGTTCACTTGTAGGGAGACTCCTTCCTCTCTGTAGTTGCTTGTCTCCTCTTCTCTCTCACTAGAGGAGGAATTTTTAAAGGTCTCGGTGAGCCCTCAATTGGACTCAAGTGTCCCTATTTGACCTGGCCCCTTCTCGTCTTACAGGGGAAAAGGTCTTTATCATTCTAGGGCTAACGTAACCTGCTTTCCTCTGCCATCCAGCCTGACCTGGCCACATCATCCACTCCTGCCTACTCCCTGCCACGCTTCTCCTCAGAGCCTGTGCCAGGAAACAGCAGCCTCAGTAATCTGCAGCCATTCCCCGCGCGCTTTCCTCCAAGTACCATGGACCCAGCCCTGTCACCAGCCCTTCCAGGAAGCTGGCAGGAGGATCTGGTCATGGGAGCCTGCCTGTGAGGCTCCCAGTTGAAACAAGGCCAAGCCCCCCTGTGTGGGGGGAACGTGCATTACTCCCCCGAGGCAGCTACATTCCTTTGTCTTTGTACACTTGCTAGATCTTATCCATCTGGTATTAGGAGACAGAGCTGCTTCGCCACCTGTATTTCATTGCTGGAATGCACCAAGTAGAACAGGGTATTCAACACTCGTTCTACGGGAGACTGGCAGACAGCTGCCCTGCAGCTGGTGCCAGCGCCTTGCTCTGTTCTGTATCCATGCCAGACAAAATGGGGGCAAAGGGGATTCTCAGCTTCTCAGACTGGAGACAGGCCTGGCTGGAGAGACTGCTCAGAACTGCAAAATTCCGAAATAATGAAATAATGAAATAATGGAGCAGTCTCACACGGTGCAGATCCAAGCTGTTGCTGAGGAACACCTGTCAGGGACAGTCCTGGTATCTTGCCTTAGCATGGGGGGCTGGACTAGGTGATCCCTCAATGTCCCTTCTTGCTCCACAATTCTCTGATTTGCCTGGGCTGGCTGAGCATTTATTCCCTCAGTGCTATAGGATTATATTGGCTAAAATGCCTCGGATCTGCTCCCCATATACCTGGCATGTCACCTTAAAAACCATCATGTGATCTTCAACAATAGCCATCAGTTAAGCTGTTGTGCTAGGGGACCTGGCTGGTGAGGTCTGGGCAGAGGTGTGTGAGAGAGACCAGGAGAGGTTCCAGTCCTGTCTTCTGCTCTGACTACACAGACCAGCTAGTGGCCTCCAATTGCTACATACCAACAGGTAGTTTGCTTACACCATTCTTCCTGATATCCTTACTGATCCACAAACATCTCTCCACCATTCTTCATGGGTCTGGCTTTGCTAGTCCATCCCTCTCCCCAGTATTCCCTTCCTGGGCCTTCTTCCACCCTGTGTGCTAATTGGCTAATTAGCTCTTTGCTCCCAAACCATTCTAACCTACTAATTAGCCACAGGTCATTTAACTGGTGCTTAAATGCTCAGAATGCTGGCTCAGCTACTGTTTCCTAACATTCTGCCAGTGCCGGAGCCTGGAACTCCTCACTTCCATGTCCCAGAGATGGGCTTGGGTCTAGACAAGCTGATTTTTTAAAAAAATTCAGCGGTATACAAAATAAGAACAACGTAAGAACATAAGAATGGCCGTACTGGGTCAGAGCAAAGGTCCACCTAGCCCAGTAGCCTGTCTGCCGACAGTGGCCGGCACCAAGTGCACCAGACAGGGTGGACCAAAGACAATGATCAAGCGATTTGTCTCCTGCCATCCCTCTCCAGCCTCTGACAAACAGAGGCCAGGGACACCATTTCTATCCCCTGGCTAATAGCCTTTTATGGACCTAACCTCCATGAAATTATCTAGCTTACAATCACTACAAACATATTGCCTGGATTCAAACCTAACCAACCAATAGAGCTCCAAAGAGATCTGTAAATCGGGAATCACCAGCATTAGGGCTATATACAAAAAGAATGGGAGAGCACTTTAACCGCCTTAGTCACATAGCTACAGACTTGAAAGTTGCCATTCCTAAAGAAAAAGAAAAAAATGGTAAAGCCCAGACTGCAATGTGAAATTGCTGAGCTGGAATTTATATGCAAATTTGACACCACCTGCCTGGGTCTAATAGAGACTGGGAATGGCTCTCTCCTTACAATAAGTAGTTTTTCCCTTTAAGTATTCTCACCTTCTCATTACTGTTGGAAATGGGACCATCCACCTTGACTGAATTAGCTCTAATGTAATACTCCCATCTCTGTATCGCTGCCATCTGATAATTTTATTTCATGCATCTGACAAAGTGCATTGCAACTCACAAAAGCTTATGCCCTAATAATATTGTAGGGCTACGTCTACATGACTTGCTTCTTGCACAAGAACCCTTTTGTGCACGAGTTTTTGTGCAAAAATTTATTGCGCAAAAGAGCATGTCCACACCTCAACGCACATCCCGAAAGTGCTTTCACGAAAGAGAGTGTCCACGCTGCATGGATGCTCTTGCGCAAGAAAGCTCTGACTGCCATTCACAGAATGGCCATAAGAACACCTGTGATTTTTTCCTCTGGAGCATCCACACTTGCCTTTTTGTGCAATAGCTGTAGTGCAAAAAAGGAGTTATGCCTCGTAAAAGGAGGTTTATCTACACTGGCAAAAGCCCCCTCTTCTGCTGTTTAACTGTTGATTTGCTTGCGCAAAAGCACATTTGAGGTGTGGATGCGCCACGGGTTTTTGTGCAAAAACAGCTGTTTGGCGCAAAAACCTTGCAGTGTAGACGTAGCCTAGGTCTTTAAGGTGGCACTGGACTCTGTTGTTTTTGCTGAAACAGACTAACATGGCTACCTCTCTGAAGCAAAAGGGGTGTTTCTAATGTGGTCCTGCAGGCACCTGTTCTCAGCCCAGTGTTGTTTCTGGCCCTAGTGAACTCCCTGGGTGCTTGATTTTGAGGGGACAAAGTTCTGGCCCATCGTCTGCATGGCTCACTCCCGATTGGTTTAAAGGAGTCTGTGTCCTGGCCAACAGTTTGTCCTGATGAGGCAGGGTCTAGTGTCTGGAGTCAAGCAGGTGTCCCTGGGCGTACAACAACTGCTGCATTTGCCAAACCCTGTGGCACTCAAGCTGGCAAGAGGGCTGGTTTGACTCCCTTCAGGATCCCTTGTACTTCCTCTGGCCCCCCTTGAGGAAGGTTGGGGCAGAGGTTATCTTGTGAGGTGAGTGACTCTTCCAAACTGCAACTGGCTGGTGGAGGAACGAAGACTGGAAGAAGCAGGGCCAGATCTTGCTCTCACACAGTTATGAAATCGGAAGGGAGTGCCCTGCATTCAACAGTGGCACCGATGTAGTGAGAGCTGAGTCGGACACCATGGAATTATGCCAGCTTCAGAGGAGTGTGAATGAGAGCACCATATGGTCTGGAGAAGAAACAAAGGGTCCAGATATTAAATCATCATCAGGACTTGAGGGGAGGGGGGGAGTCTCTTGCTAAACGCAGCTCACAGGAAATTCTTGGAATGTTTTGCCACTTTAAGAGCCTGGCCTGTATTTAGGGAAGTCTAAAATATGACAATGTTATTTTTAGAATCCTTCTTCGCAAACACCTTTTAATATTTCCTTAAAAAAATTTTTTTTTTTGGATTAATGGCAAACTGCATTCCTATTTGCTGAGTCTTTTCTCCCGACACTTCCACTCCAGAATGGGTGATGGAACTGCCTGCATCCCAGAAAGGTCAAAATCCTCATGGAGAAATTGAATCAGTTCTTTAAAATCAAGCTTAAAGGATTTTCATGGATACTGGGGGAGGGGGGATTTTATTCCCTTCATCTGATCCTGCCAAGAGATGGCAAAACTAACTTGCAAAAGTCATTCATCTGCAGCCACACAACTGGCACGTCTGAAACAGGAGGCTTAAAGTTGTGCTATCTGATCAGTGGAAACCAGGTCTGAGCAATAATTTTTAATGGGTAGCCACTCCACGATTTTTGTAAGTGGTCAAGTGCTGCATTCTATGGAGGGGTCGCGGGGTCTAGTACGGCAGGTGGGGTGTAGAAGGGAGCTTGAGATAGCAGACTAGGGTGCAGGAGGGGATGTGGGGTCTGAGAGGGAGTTTGGGTGAAGGAGAGGGTTATGATCTGGGGTAGGGGCTTGAGGTGCAGCATCCAGGAGAGAGGGGTATGGGTGCAGGAGAGGATTGTGACCTGGGAGAGGGGTATAAGAGGGGCTGCAGTATCTGGGAGGGAGTTGTGACCGGGAAGAAGGGGGAAAGGAGGCGTAGAGGGTTTGGATGGTGACTTGGGACAAGGGAATGGAGTTCAGGGTCAGGGAGGGGTATGGGTGTAGGAGAGGATTCTGGCCTGGGGGAAGATAGTAGGAGGGGGTGCAGAGTGTGGGAGGGAGTTGTGATCTGGAGGAGGTGGGCAGAGGGGATACAGAAGGTTTGGGTAGTGACCAAGGGCAGGAGAGGGTGGTGGCCTGGGGCAGGAAGTTGGGAGGAGGGAGAGACTGGGGTGCCAGAGGCAGGGTCTGGCGAGGAAATGCTTATCTAGGCAGCTCCCAGTCAGCAGCCTGCAGGAACCTGAGACAGACTTCATGCCTATCTGCTGGGCTGGCTGTTCCATGTGGCTCTGCTCCAATACTGGGAGGGAGGAGGCTTTGCTTGCTGATCCTGCCCCTAAGAACATTTCTCAGCTCCTATTGGCTGGAAGCTGGCCAACTGGAGCTGAGGGATTTTGCTAGGGGGCAGGGACAGCCTTTTCTAGGGGCAGGCACAGCCTCCACATCCCTTCCCAGTGTGCCAAGCAATTAGCAGCCGCTGTTTAAAGCATGAGCTGCTATATGTAGTAAGGGTGCCGGCGAGGTGGCCACGGGCCAGATCCAGCCTGCTAGCCGGCTCTTGCTCACCCCTGGTGGAAACCATAAAACAGACAAGGCCTTGGCAGCCCTTCCCAGTGCCTCCCGCATGCTGCAGAACAGCTGCAGAACAGCACTCGCAGGAGGGATGGAGGTAAGGACGGAGTGGGGGCAGGAAGAGGTAAGGTGGGAGAGAGTACTGGAGGAAGGGGTGGAGGCCTGGGGGTGAGCAGAGGTTGAAACCTCCAGGGGAAATTAGAAGCTGACCTGGGGGTGTGTGCAGAAGCTGTTTAAACCAAAAATGAGGGCTCTTAGGGTTGCTAAAATTTGAGAACTGCAAGCTTCTTCTTCCCCTCGTCATCAGGCAATTGCCCCCTGCCTTCCTCCCCAAGCACACACCAGCGCTCACCTCCTTCTGGAGGGAGCAGGAGGGAGGATCACACCGACACAGTGAAAGTCAGTCAATGTCACTAATTGTGGTATAAACAATGAGCCCCGTGGCACGTTAAAGACTAAGGGTATGTCTACACTACAGTGCTAATTCGAACTAACTTAGTTCGAATTAGTTAATTCGAACTAAGCTAATTCGAACTAACGCATCCAGACTAAAAAACTAGGTCGAATTAGCATTTTGCTAATTTGAACTAGCATGTCCCCACAGAGTGGACCCTGAACTGGGGTTAAGGATGGCCGGAAGCAGTGCCGGCAGGGCATCAGATGAGGACTTAGAGCGTGGAGCTGCTGATTCAGGCTAGCCGAGGGCTGTGCTTAAAGGGACCCGACCCCCACCCAGACAGACAGTTCTCAGGGGTGCCCCGCTTGCAAAGCAGCCCTGGCTTGGATTGCCCAGAGTACCCACACTGGGCACATCACAGCACTCGGCTATCAGACCGGCTGCACTTGCCGCAGGCTGCCATCTGGGGAGAGGGGGCAATTGGGGGGCTGCAGGAGACGTTCCACCCCCAGAAGACCGCAGAGCCAGCCCAGTCCTCCCCATCGGGGGCTTGTACCCCATTCCTCCCTCACCTCCTTCCACTTAACCCTCCGTAGCCCCCCTTCCTGATATACAAAAAAAAGGACACGTGTAGTCAAAAATAGAAACTCTCTTTATTGAACAAAACTCGGGGAGACTGGGAAAAGGAGGTGGGAGAGGGGAAGAGAGAGGGTGGGAGAGGGAAGGGCAACTAAAATGATCAGGGGTTTGGAACAGGTCCCATATGAAGAGAGGCTAAAGAGACTGGGACTTCTCAACTTAGAAAAGAGGAGACTGAGGGGGGATATGATAGAGGTCTATAAAAGCATAAGTGGTGTGGAAAGGGTGCATAAAAAAAAGTTCTTCATTAGTTCCCATAATAGAAGGACTGGAGGACACCAAATGAAATGAATGGGTAGCAGGCTTCAAACTAACAACAGAAAGTTCTTCTTCACAAAGCAAATAGTCAACCTGTGGAACTCCTTGCTGCAGGAGTGGCTAGAACTAGAACAGAGTTTAAAGAGAAGTTACATAAAGTCATGGAGGTTGGGTCCATGGAGTGCTATTAGCCAGGGGGTAGAAATGGTGTCCCTGGCCTCTGTTTGTGGAAGGCTGGAGATGGATGGCACGAGACAAATGGCTTGGTCATTGTCTTCGGTCCATCCCCTCCAGGGTCCCTAGTGTTGGCCGCTGTCGGCAGACAGGCTACTGGGCTAGATGGACCTTTGGTCTGATCCAGTACGGCCGTTTTAAGCTCAGGGCTCAGGGTCGGGGGTCTCAGTGGACCACCTTGATTTTCATGCAAACCTGCTCTTGGGTGGCCAGGCTGGCAGCTATCCTGCCCTAGACGGCCGCTTTCCTGTGCCTAGTGCGGAGGTCGTGGATGAGGTCCACGATGTCTGCACTAGACCAGGCGGGTGCCCGCCTCCTGCGGACCTGGGCAGGCTCCCGGGAGCCACCAGCCTGGTCCTGGGAAGAGGCGGAGGGCTGGGTGGCAGCGGGTGGCTGGCTCGAGCCGTGCCAGGTGCAGGGTCTGCTGGCTGGGTGCTGGCAGGCTTGCACCTGGCACGGGCACTGTAGCCAGCCCGTGCCCCTTTAAGGGCTCCGGGGCCGGGAGGGGGGCAGAAGAGTTTCCCTGGTGGTGCCCAGAGTGGCCACCAGGGAAAGCTGGGGTGGGCTAGCCTCTCACTAGTTCAAATTAAGTGGCTACACAGCCCTTAATTCGAACTACTTAATTCGAACTAGGCTTAATCCTCGTAGAATGAGGTTTACCTAGTTCGAATTAAGCGTTCCGCTAGTTCGAATTAAGTTCGAACTAGCGGTTTGCTAGTGTAGCGCCTATCAAAGTTAATTCGAACTAACGTCTGTTAGTTCGAATTAACTTTGTAGTGTAGACATACCCTAAGTCTTTAAGATGCCATAGGGCTCCTTGTGGTTTTTACATGTTCAGACTAACCCGGCTACTCCTCTGAGGCTAATTCTGGTTTGAGTTTCTGTGGCAAGGATCTGGACAATACAGACAACAGCCTGGCTAGCTCATCCCCTGTACCATGTGGACACAGGGCCTGCCACCACCACCTGACCCCACCTGAGGGGGCACTTGGGCCAGCCAACGTCTAATCCTGTTCCGAGCGTCACTATGCTGTGCACTGGGATCGCGAAGTGAGACGATGGCCCCAAATGACGGCCCTCGCTGTCAGCCCCCGACCTTCACTCCCACAGGACGCAAAGCTGGGCCCAGAGCTGCTGTGTCTGTCGCCTAATCAGAAACCGAGATGGGCAACAGAGTAATTGTGTGGTCGCTACAATTTGTATTGTCCACACGATTGGTCAATAGGCGAAGGCGCTCTGTCCCAGCTCATGATACCCCCGCTGCAGCTCTGCAGTTTAAATATAGTAGGTGTTAGATGTGCAGGCAGCCTGGCTCCTACTACATTTAAACTGCACAGGTGCAGCGGGGGCTGGCGCAAGCCAGGACAGAGGCAGGACTGCTGCGGCTCTGCATTTTAAATGGTAGTAAGAGCCGCGTGGCTCTCACTATATTTAAATGCAGAGCTGCAACGTTCCTGGACCAGCGCCCAGGCAGTCCTGGCCAGGGGCTGCTTGGCAGCAGCTTCCACTAACCCCTGCCTCTGACTGAGACAGCAGCATTGGGGGGCAGCACCGTGGAGACGGATTTTAAGCCAGCTTCCCCCAGCACCAGCTCCTGATTCCTCCCTGGCCCCCACTGCCTCTGATACCAAGGCAGTAAGGGGAGGGGGAAGCGAGCAGTCAACTCGACTACCCAATAAGCTTATCAGGTAGTTGGCTACTTGCTTACATCCCTACATGGCACCTAGTGGGATCTAGACCTAAACACTTGGTGCAGACTCCACCAATGTAAAATGCAGGACAATGTAGCACTTAAAAGACTAACAAGATGGTTTATTAGATGATGAGCTTTCGTGGGCCAGACCCACTTCCTCAGATCAAATAGTACCCCAGACTAACACGGCTACATTTCTATCACTATTCTCCAGCAATGTAGACTCTCTGTTAGGGCACCTCTACACAGCAGGGCAAAAGTCAAATCAAGCTATGCAATTTCAGCTAAGTTAACTGCATAGCTGAAGTCGAAATGGCTGAATTCGGCTTTTGGCACTGTCAATACTCTTCCTTTGACTTCCCTTACTCTTTGTAAAATGAGGGTTACCACGAGTCGCTATAGTAAGAAGTCCTCCAGTTCGACATTATTTCAAAATAAAGGCTTATAGTGTAGACACACACTATGTTGTTTCGGAATAATGTTAGTTATTCCAAACAAACGCTGCTGTGTAGATGTACCCTTAGGGAACAGTCCTGCAACCCCAGATGTAGCAGCCTAGATAGAGATCAAGCTTTTCACTGGATTATTCATGTCCATGCCACCCAGACAAGCTGGGTTTAACTTGCCTGATGTGGTTGTGCTCTCGCAGAGCTCAGACAGGAACAAGCAGTGTGCAGAGATCTGGACAAAGCCATGCCTGTTAGTCCCCCAATAGCTTGATCCATCAGTCCCAAACCAAGCTCTAAACTTGCATGTGTTCTTGCTTGCGCTCTGGATTGAGGATAACCAGAGGGACTCAGCCTCCAGCTCTCCTTTCACTCCACCCTGAACCAGCTTCACCACTAATTACTCCTTAGGAAAGCAGGGAAAGAACTAAATAAACCCTTCAAATGAAAGAAAACCTGCCACAGCTGCTGCCTTATTACCAGAGTCCTTACACATAATTCCCCCAACCCCAAATTACCTGTTTAGGACAAAGCTACAGCCAAGTGCGCTGCATTGACAGTCAAATGCCACCACCACCACCACCACCCCACCCCCTACAAACGTTCGTATTTACAGCCATGCTGCTCTGGGGGAAAACAAAGCAGCAAAGATCACGAGACATTGCTGTGGTGACTTGGGGTGGGTTTCAGCTGCGGTTTCTGGGTTTCTTCTACTGGCAGGTTGGCCAGGATTCCAGCATTTCTGAGCCGCGGTCACCATCTCCTGCAGCGGTAACTTCAATTCAGAGTTCGGAATTAGAGGGACTTTGCAAAAGATCCCATGACCAGAAGATCCCGGTTAATACCTGCAGCTGATTTACTTCTAGTAGGAACGATGCCCCTTTGAGACTCTGCCCAGAGCTTTATCCACCACCTCACCCAGAGCAGGATGTTATATACTGTGAGCCATCAGCTGGTGGCTAGAAAACACTGGGTTTCGACTTGGAACTCCTAGACCATGGGTTCCCAAATGGGGGGGCATGCGCCCCTTGGGGGGGCATGAAGAAATTCCAGGGGGGGGCGAGGTGATCCAGTCTCCCCCGCATCAAGTTTTGCTGCTCCTGTCAGTTTTTTATTTCATCAACAAGTTTTGCTGCTATTGGGGGGGGGGGCATGAGGGCTTTTCAAAAATCAAAAAGGGGGCGTGATGCCAAAAAGTTTGGGAGCCACTGTCCTAGACCAAGCAGGTGCAACAACGCCTTACCCCTGGGATAAGGGAAAGAGCCAAATTCTGCTCTCGGAGCTGCATATTCAAACTCCACCGAGGCACAGAGAGCTGGGGGCATTTCGCTCTGTGTGCCAACGTGTCTCTTAATGACCTGCCATTAGGGGGTATCCTGGAGATGGTTTAAATCCCTAGATCAGACCCATGAGTCCCCTCCTCCACAGCGCCAAAGCCTGGCACGACTGACTCAGCCCTTGGGAAGAATGCAGGTCCCAGTTCCAAGCAGTTTCCTGCATTAGGCCTTTCAGACTGGTTCGCTGATGGGGGGTGGGGGAAAGGGGCTATTGCCCAGGGCCCGGAGATCCGAGCCACCACTGTAGCTACGGGGGCAGTAGCTGGAGCCCCCTTTGAATTGCCTCTGAATGCTGGGGGAGGTTTGCCGCAGTCTAGTGGCATTAGGTGCTGACTGTCCTTAGCCCCGCCCCTTCTGCTGGAGACCCTGCCCTTTCCAGGAGCACAAAGCCCCGCCCCCGCTTTGCCCTGGAGCCCATGGTGGCTGTCAGCCCTGCTGCTTTCAGACAAAGCTGTTACTAGCCCAGGTCCAGTCTGCTGTAGGAAAAACAACTGGCTGGAGAGGAACGGGGGCCAGCAGCCTTCCCCTCGCTTGCAGCCCTCCTAACAGGGCAGGCTACAATTCCTGGCCCTGCTCTGGCTGTTTCTAAAACACCATATGCGAGACCTAGAGCAAGGGCTTCTGGGAAAAGTCTATGCAGCTTCTAAATGTCCATTTGTCCTTTGAACTCTTGTGCAGAGACAGACGTTCGCAGTCCAGCTGTCACCGCAAGAGCTGGCTGCAGTTTACAGACAAGGCAATTTCTATGTGTAACATATCTGGGATCATTGGGGACTGGAAAGCACGGTAGGAATACAAAACACCGCTGTCTTCAGACTGCTGGGCCCAGGCGTGGTTGGGAGCAGGTGCTTGAGGACACTGCTCGCTAAGTGGAACAGAACTGCCCGTTACTTAATCCACAGCTAGGTAGGTGGGTGATACTTCCATGGCCTGGCAGTGAGTGTCTAAGCCAGGGCTACTCAACACATGGCCCATGGGCCGCATGCAACCCGTGGCCTGTTTGTTTGTGGCCCACGGTGCGGTTTGGGTTTATGCAGGGCTCAACACATAGCCCGTGGGTGGGATCCTTTGAACATGGCCCCCATGGGGAACACACTGCACAATGGCGAGGCGTCTCCCAGGCGGGCTGAGCACTGAAAGATGCAAGTGGACGGGCTGGCTGGAACAAATGGATACAGGGTGTCGGCGTTTCTAGTCTCCACAGAGGAGATGCCGGGAGCTCCAGGGCATTGTGTGAAAGAAGCTATTTGCATATATTTGCATATATATTTGCATGTATACCTGAGTTGCGGCCCTCGGCATGTACTCTGAGTATCATTGTGGCCCTCGGGACTTCCAAAGTTGAGTAGCTCTGGTCTAAGTACTTCATACGCCGATTAGCTTGTCCATTGCCCCACCTGCTTTCTCTCGCTAACACTCTGCCCAGGATCCCTGCAAAAAGCACACGCGAGCGGCAAGCTCTCTTCTCTGATGTCTTGCTGGGGAGACTCACATCCACTCTCTGCTTCAAATAAAAAAAAATCAAGCCAATAACCCGGCCCTTCCAAATGCCAGAATGGAGACAATAAATTGGCAATGTGCTGTAACCACTCAGATGCGTCCAACATTCCCCGAAAGCCAGATTTTCAACTCCAAACCCACAATCAGCTCTGTGGCCACAGATATGTCCTCTTCCATCAGAATCTGACTGTGGGGCATTAATGGTGGGGAACGGCAGTATTTTAATCACGGCATGTGGTTAATGCAGATAGAGAGAATCACCACAGAGCAATGTTATGAGACTAAAATGAGATGGAAGTGAATCAGCTCTCAGCTTCTATTTCCAGCTCTGGCCCAGGTTCATTGCTCATCCTTCAGTCTCTCTGTACCTCTGGTATATGGGGATAAGCTCGCTGGGGTGCTGCAACGAGCAACTCGGAGGAGAGATACAGTTGAAGGGACAGTGAAGAGAGACTATTTTGGATGGACTCTGCCAATGTTCCCTCTAATCTTTTCCATCCATGTGCAGAATAATTTTAGGTGCACCAAGGCATATGCAAATATGTACCACCTATAGAAACAAAACCTAGCTATGGGTGCTCTGCTAATCAGCTGGGCGGCATTTGAATCTCTGCTGAGAGACCACACAGGCACACAGCATACAGGGAACCCTGGACTCCACCAGAGGGGAGAACATTAGCATCCCAGAATCAGAAAATAAATGGTCAGGACATGGGTGAGTGGTTGGGCTTTCAGGACAGAAAGGAGGATCTGCATTAGGAGTAGAATGGAGGGAAAAGATGCAGGACTTGGTCACAGCTAGGAGAGAAGATGGGAGGAGGAGAGAACTTGTAGGGCCGTGGTCCCCAACACGGTGCCCGCGGGCACATGGCGCACGGGCGCTTGCGGGGAGAGCGTGCTTGGCGGGGGGAATGCCGGGTGCGCGGCACTCGGCAGGAGGCGGCGGGGGGGAGCGCCGGCCCCGGGCGCGCGGCGCTCGGCTGGGGGAGCGCCGGCCCCGGGCGCGTGGCACTCGGCGGGAGGGGGGGAGCGCCGGCTCCGGGCGCTCGGCACTGGGCGGCGGGGAGGGGGAGCGCCGGCTCCGGGCACTCGGCACTCGGCGGCGGGGAGGGGGAGCGCCGGCTCCGGGTGCTCGGCACTCGGCGGGGGGGAGGGGGAGCGCCGGCTCTGGGTGCTCGGCACTCGGCGGGGGGGAGGGGGAGCGCCGGCTCCGGGCGCTCGGCACTCGGCGGGGGGGGAGGGGGAGCGCCGGCCCCGGGCGCGCGGCCCTTGGAGGGGGCCCGCCCCCGGGCGCGCAGCTATGAGGGGGCCCCGCCCCCGGGCGCTTGGATGGGAGGGGGCGCCCCCGGTCCCCGCCCCCTGGCACCCGGCGGGCAAACGGCCACGCCCCCTGGCGCCCGACAACCTAAAAAGGTTGGAGACCACTGTTGTAGGGCATTGATAAGAGAGAAAAGAGGGGTTGTTCACTCAAGTGGATTAGAGGTCATTTGGGAGGAAAGAGCAGCTTGGGATCGACTAGACCTGGGCTCTCGTCCCTGTTACCAACCTGCTGTGTGTCCTTAGGTCACTCCCTCTCCGTGCCTCCCTTCCCCCTCCCCCTTTCTTTGTTTAAATTGTGAGCTCTTCAGCTCATGAAGACTATGTCTTCTCTAACAGGTTATTTATTTCAAAATAATAACTACTGAAATAACTATTTCAAAATAAGCATTATTCCTCTTCACAAGCAGGAGGTATTATTTCAAAATAGCAGCTTGGTAGTGTGGATGCTCGCCTTGTTATTACGAAATAAGGGGAGTTGAAATAACATGCCCTAAGTGTTGACACAGAGCTAGTGCCATGGAGCCCACAGTGATCCAGGGCTCTATGTAAACCGCCTCCACAAGGGGAGCTTCTAATAGTGCTGGGAGGGCTGTTCCCAGCGCTGTAGCCTGGTTCACACTGGTGCTTAACAGCGCTGTAAGTTGCTGCGCTTGGGGGGAAAGACGGTATTTTTTCACCTCCTTGAGCCAGAAAGTTACAGTGCTGTAAAGTGCCAGTACAAACTTTGCTTAAGAGCAGGGCAAAGCAAAATACAGCCCACGAAGCCTCAAGATCCAGCCCACAGGCGCAGTGGGAGCCTCAGTCAGGCGCCTTGCCTCCCCCATCCCTGCACACAGCTCAGAAAAGCTGACCTGTTCATCTGTGAACTGCTGTGAGCCCGGGGAAAGACAGGGAGAGACTGTGTGCTGCCCTGCTCCCAACACAATCTTGCAGTTCCCATTGGCTGGTTTCTGGCCAATGGGAGCTGCCTGTTTGTAGAACAGATAGTGTGTGAATTACCCCTACACCCTCCTCTCAGGCTCACAGCTGCTCGGACACACCTGGCACCTCAAGGCCTCCCTCCCTCCAACTCTCTGCCCCCTGACTCCTGTCCACTTACCCCACATAACCCAAACCCTCTTCCCTCTCCTGCACCCATACCACCTTCCAGACCCTGCACTAGGGAAGTGAATGGTTAGCTTAGCTAGAGCAGCCCCGACCCAGTGCACTGTGGGCACGGGCACTCCAGCCCAGTTGGAGCAGCAATTTCCTCTTCTTTGTCCACTCCTATCTGCTCCTCTTTACTAGGCTATAGAGCAGGGGTCTCAAACTCCTGGCTCGTGGGCTATCCCAGGCCAAAGTGATCTCTTGGGTGGCTGGGAAGGGGCCTGTCTATTACCAGCCCCCCCAAGGACCACCCCTTCCCGCCGGTGCCCCACCTTCTCCCCAGGACCACAGCCCCAAGGATGCAGCTTGAGGGAATGATGGGGTGCCATGGGGGAAGATGGTGGGGTGATGGTGAGAAGGGGTAAGCCTGCTGGGAGTCGGGGGCTGGATTTTGCAATTGCTCTGGCAGGGGCTAGCCCATGGCCTGGGAGTTTGAGACCCCTGCACTCCTCTGTACCTGCCAGCTTCCCACCAGCCCTTAGTTTACAAAATCCTCTACAGCCCTTGTCATGTTACACAGAAGGTTTGTCAGGCCTGAGACCGAAAGGGCTGAGGGACCAAAGTCCATGGGGCAATTCATATGAGGCTGAGATCTAAGACCACTGAGTTTTTGAACAGATCTACTTGTACATCTCTTCAAACTGATTTTGTATTTGCCATTGTGTCACCATGGCAATCATCTATTATTTGTGATATGCTCGTGCTTAGCTAGAGGCCCCAACCAAAAATCAAGGCCCCCTCCTGCCAGGCACTGTACAGAGAGCAAAGAAACGCCCCGAACTCGAAGAGCTTCCAGTCTAAACAAAGGTAGGAGAAAGGACAGATTAGTATCCCCGCTGTACAAATGGGGAAAAGAAGCAGAGCCAAAGCGACTTGCCCAAGTCACACAGGAAGCTGCTAACAATGTTGGAGACTGGATTCGGAGTCACTATATCCCTCACAGCCTGTGCGGGCCCCTGGGCAAGGTGTGGGTGGGAGGGCAGTCTCCGCGCTCCCAGAAGTGGAAGAGCCTCAAGTGAAAGGGGAGGGACTGGGGGCAGCCAACCCTCCATGCCACCCAGAACGTGGTGCCTCTCCACCCCCAGGAGCAGCAGCCAGGAACCCTGGGCCCCTTTGAATTGGCGGGCCCCAGGGCAACTGCCAGCTTCACGCCTCCCTTCCCCTCTCCTCACCCCCTTTAGTAGGCCTGAGTCCATCCTTCCTTCTCTGGCCCTTTGCCAGGATTGTATCCCAGGCACTTTGCCTAGACGCTGCACAACAGCCGAGGAGCTATGTACTCCAGGATCAAGGACACGCGTCAAACTGATGGGGGAGGGGGGAAGAGATCACGCCTCGATGCTCTAACATAGGGATTGCAGGCCCCAGATCTGTACAGTGCGAAGCTCAGCAAATTCTGTCTGCTGGCTGCCGAATCAGACCAACTGAGCGTGGCCCCATCTGCAGAAGGCAAACAACTGCGCGCTAAGCACAATTTAATTGTTTTAAACACTAAGCACATTAAGCAGGTTTTCAACTCAGTTATGGCTAAACCCGATTATATTGTACAACGGTGCCAAGCAAAAAAGCCAGTTACAAATGGCTCTCAGGACAACGTTTCCTGGCCTGCTTTTGGGGGGGGGCTTCCCACAGTTTTCACTGAACCCCGATTAGAGCTGTTTATTATGTTGTCCCCCTATTTGTAGCACACAAGGGGTTCTCCAAACAACACACACAAGCAAAGGTCCTTTTCTTTCTCTTTGCCTTGACAGGAGAATTGGAGAAAGAGAAGCCAGGCAAAGGTGGTCTGTCTCTTAAGGTAGTTTTTCGGGTCGCTCCTTTGGGGCTTGACGTATCAGCTGGCATAGTGTCTTTGATCAGCATTTAGGTCTGTCTCCAGTCCCGCCTCTTGGCCGAAACTGCTTTGTACCTGGTCCATGCAACCTCAGGCATGGTGAGGTTTGCAACCATCTCCCTCTTTGCTGATGTGTCTCCATGACCAGATGAGGTGCAGCAAAGTCTTTTCCTTAGTCAGCACCCCTGAGTGTGGCAGTCTTCCTCCTCCAGGCCTGGCACGTCTTTACATGCATGCCAAGTTAGTGCTGGCTGAGCCCATATGAGCTTGTTAGCATCCCTCAGCTACAATCAGGACCTGCCCTTTCACAGTAAAACTCAGCGCTGGGGGGATGAATGAACCTAACCAAGCCCCTGGACCATCTTTGCTTCATGAAGCCCTCATGGATCCCCATTTATGCACAGCTGGAGGATTATACAGCCTGGGAGGGGGAAATCTAAAAGTCTGCAAAGGGGGTGGAGGTTCAATCCTAAGCAGAGTGGGAACACAACTAGATATTTCGGGGGGGGGGGAGGGAAGGGTTGGTTTGCAGATCTGTGGTAAGTACCTGCAATGGACTCCTGGGGTCAGCTTCTTGCATCCCAAGCAAGTGGTAAGAATGTTCACATCAATTGATTTTCAGGGATACAGTCAACCTGAAATCTAACTGTTTTCCAAAAAAGGAGTTAAAGCTCTCCTCCCACACTGTCCCTACCTCTCAGTCCCTTCTTGTGGTTTTAACATCACGTTTTCTTATTTTTACCAAATAGTCCCCCTTGGTCCCCATACCTATTGCTCTGGGAAAGTCTCCCACAGTCCATGGGGAGAAATGGCAATGCAGGGGAGAGCTCAACAGTGGGAAAACACAGATCCAGATCTCCCTGGTAGATGGCTAATTATTTTGCATTAATCAGTACTGTCAACCCTAACTGCTCAAAAATCATGAGTCAGATCGCCCCAAATCATGAGATTGCCTTACAAATCAAGAGATTTAAACAAATAAACCAATACATTCAGGGTTGTTGGGGGTATCCTCCCTTTGCATTCTGCCTTCTTAGCCGGTGGGGGCTCATATTTTCAAGCTTTTCTAGGGCTAAAAACTTGTTTTTCTTTAAATGAAAGTTGAGATTCTCAGGTGACTTCTTGATGCCAAGAACTGACTTCAAGAAAAACATTCACTGCAAGGAGACATGTGATCACTTTGGTGTTACTTGATCATACTAACACCCACAGGACCTCCAAAATGATTGGGGCATCTCCATGTGAGGTGCTGTGCATAGTGACGGTAACAGACTCACTCTGCCTCAGTTCCTGCTAACTGTTCGAAGGAGTCAGCAATGTTGCTCTCTTCTTCTCCCCTTTCAGCTGCTTACAGAAGGCCAATGTGAACTGCTCCATTCCTTGCTCACATCCCTTTTCCAGCAATGCTTGAAGAAACTGGAAAATACTAAAATTCATCAACTCCACGGCCAGGAGGGGCCGTGTCATCCAGTCTGTCCTGCTGTGTAACACAGGCCTAAACAATTCCTAGAGCGAAGCTTTTAGACAAACATCCAATCTCCATTTAAAAACTGCTGGTGATGGAAAATCCACCACGACCCGCGGTAAATTGTTCCAGTGGTTATTTACCCTCCCTGTCAAAAATATAAGTCATTACTTCTGAATTTGTTTCGCTTCAACTTCCAACTGTTGGATTGTATTACACCTTTCCTTGCTAGACTGAAGAGCTTGTTATCAAATATTTATTCCCTTTAAAGATGGATCAAGTCACACCTTGAACTTCTCTTTGTTAAGCCACACTGCCTCAAAGAGCTCAATCTGTCACTACAGGGCATGTTTTTTAATCAGTCATTCTTGTGGTTCTTCTCTGAACTCTCTCCCATTTATCAAAATCCTTCTTCATTAGGCACATCAGAACTAAACACCAATGGCCACACCAGTGCCAATTACAGACATAAAATAATCTCTCTACTCCTACCTGACAGTCTCTTCTCTGTGCGCCTACGATCTCTATCGCATGCCACCACTCAGAATAGAATTCTATGAATTCCTTGCATTGCGTTGGCACCTAGACTGCAAAGTGCACCACAGACATCAATGACATAAGGCGTCATCCCCACCTAAGTCCCCTTTGTAGCAACACACAAAGAGAGAAAGGGGATGTAAAGACGCCCTGCTAGATCCTGGTGATGGCTTAAAGCCAGTTTCTAGGAATGCTGTCTGCTCCATGCCTGCCTGTAGGTGGTTCTTGGGGGGCAGCCCAGAGGCACGAATGGGTATGGCCAGGGTGCACACTAAGGGTGTGTCTAGACTACATGCCTCCTTCGACGGAGGCATGTAGATTAGCCAGATCGGAAGAGGGAAATGAAGCCGCGATTAAAATAATCGCGGCTTCATTTAAATTTAAATGGCTGCCCCGATCTGCCGATCAGCTGTTTGTCGGCAGATCGGGGCAGTCTGGACGCGATGCGCCGACAAAGAAGCCTTTCTTCATCGGCACAGGTAAACCTGGTTTCACGAGGCTTACCTGTGCCGATCAAGAAAGGCTTCTTTGTCGGCGCGTTGCGTCCAGACTGCCCCGATCTGCCGACAAACAGCTGATCGGCAGATCGGGGCAGCCATTTAAATTTAAATGAAGCTGCGATTATTTTAATCGCGGCTTCATTTCCCTCTTCCGATCTGGCTAATCTACATGCCTCCGTCGAAGGAGGCATGTAGTCTAGACACACCCTAGGTTAGATTCCTGGCTGGCGGAAGGGTGCCTAGGGAATTGCTACAGTCAGTGTAAATTAGAGCAGTCCAGAGACAGCTGCAATTACACCTGTCAGGAGGGAGTTGCAGGCGCTGGCTGGCCCCAGGGCCAGGAAACATAGGAAGGTGCCTTAGAGCCACGTTTGCATCCCCCACCAGCTCAGCTGCTCTGAGCAGATGGAATGAAGCTGGGCCCAGCAGAGAATGGAGACCACAGAGGCTTAGAGGAGACCTCTCCAAGGCCACGCAACAGGTCGGGATCTACTGCTAACTGCACTTGGCCATGCATTCAACCCTTCCTACTTCACAGGTGTTATGGAGGAGTCTGCACAACCTTCCTTGGCTTGACATAAGTTTGGCTAAGAAGTCCAGGCCCTGTTTAAAGTCTGGTGCTGGCAAGCATGCAAGCGGCCCTCAGGCTAAAACAAGAATGTGGAAACGTAACTTCTTGCCCTCGGTTATTGGGTAAGGCCTGATTGTAAATCGCTAACAAAATGCTAAAACTGCTAAGTGTGATCATGAATAACAAGCACAGCTAAAATTTCCAGAACTATTAAGCTATGGCTTGCGGGAATAGGAGGCGACATGACGGGCACACCTTGTATGTCTCAAAAGTGCTAGCTGCAAAAGGAGTAAACAACTTAAGAGAATGGTGTCGATTAGGGTCCGAATAAATAAAGTAAAGTAAAGGGGGCCAGCGTATTAGGGACTGCTAGAATAGGGAAGTGTGTATAGTTGGGACAATATGTGGCAATGAGGGGGGTAAGCAACCAAGTCTCGCTTTGCTATAAAATGAGCTTTTGCAAACATCTGTTTGGGAGGTAGGGAACAAGGTAGACCCACAGACCCTGCTCATTGTAACTAGAAGCCTGTTCATCCGGCCACTCAGTGCAGGACATCTTAACGTGTGGGAACCAAAGAGACCACAAACCTCCTGTCTGGAGCACTGTTGGGGGCAACGTGTGAATTGTAAGTGAACTAAGTTTAATATTGTAATAACTAGCTTGTAATAGGAATTATGGTAGAAGAGTGTATTATATTTTGTGCTGTATTCATAGTTATTGCATTGATCTGAACTATAATAATGTTTATAATGTCTGAAAATATATGGGATTGTGTTAACTATTTAATGCTTGCTAATTATTGCCTTGCTTATGTCTACTGTACTGGCTGTAGGATTTGCAAAACATTTGGGATTGCTGTAATTGCTCAGATTTTATAATAAATAAGGAAGTGGTTAAGTTTCTCTTTCTCTGGTGTGTTCTGATTTCCCTTGGATCTAAAAATACACTGAACCACACGACAAGGGTGGAGTGTGGGGTTTGACTCGAACGCCACGTTACACCAGTAGGGACAAAATCCCAGTGGAAATCCAGTATCTGCAGCTCTGCAAATCGTCCGTGACCAAAGGAACTCAGCAGTGGAGACCAGAGCAGAATGCGGGCCATTCCCCTGGGTTCCTTAGGAATCACTAATCCAATGTGCCCTCTGGCCATTTTCTCTTCTACACTAACCACACTAACCTCCTACTCCCACCTCAGCCAGAGCAAACACCCCTTCACTCCCCAAAGATGTACAGGGTCAAACACCATGTCCAAATACACTCATTCTTCACTCTTGTGTCATCTCACTTCCTGGGCTCCACAAAGCCACCCTCCCACCCGTGGAGCGAACAACCTCTCATTGCTGCTTATCCTGCTCTGTACGCTCAAAAGACGGATGATGAGGTGCCTGTATAAATAAAATACAGGGATCCCTTTTATCTACCCACCATGGGTACGTCTACACTGCAACATTATTTCGAAATAAACTAGCGTTATTCCGAAATAACTTAGTCCACATCTACACAGCAGGCAGTTATTTCGAAATAGTGTTAAAAATACTGTGAAGCTGGAGGACTTCTTACTCTGACTCCTGTAACCCTCACTGTACGAGGAATAAGGGAAGTCAGAGGAAGAGTACTCTATCTCGAAATAAGCTACGCAACTGATGTTGCTCAATTTGCATAGCTTATTTCTAGTTAAGCTCTGCAATGAAGACACACCCCATGCTAATGTAGCCACCTTTGGGGTGAACTGCAGCAGCTGCTTTAGCAGAACACAACATTTGGAGGAGGGCAGAAATTGAATAGTTATTAATTTATCCACTCTACAATGTTAAGTTGACAGAATATAATTACCCAGACTGGCAAAAACCTCTACAGATGGTGGAAACTCCATCTGTAGAGGTTTTCAGTCTCGGCTTGACAAAACCCTGTCTGGGAGATTTAGTTGGGGTTGGTCCTGCTTTGGACATGGGGTTGGATTTTATGACCTCCTGAGGTCTCTTCCAACCCTATCGTTCTATGAAAAACTTCCCTCAGGCTCACAAAAAGACCTTGGGAATCTTAAATGGCCACAAAAGAGGCATACATGGGTTTTACAGATCCACTGAAAAAAATCAAGCCCTTAATGCTAAAACCATGATTCCTGGTTGGCAGAAAGATCCCTAGGGAATTGCTTCAGTTGGCGCAAGTTAGAGCAGGAAGACTTCAGTTTCCTAGACTATGTACTGAATAAAATAATTCATTTCCTGAGATGTACGTTTGCAGGTGACAGCTGGCAGCCTTCACTATAATGCATTTTTATGCTGTGTTGTTGAGTTCAAAGGAAACCAAGTCACAAGATTTCTAGAGTAAAATCCTTGACCTACTCCTCGTTCAAGAGTTTATTGGTTATTTTTATGGAATGCTCAATAGAGACTAACATAGCTTTGGTGAATTAATTTAATGTTCTCCCAAGTACGTGGTTAATATCTGTCCACTCCTAGACTTTAAGGCCCAATGAGACCATTTTGATTAGTCTGACCTCCAGCACATTGCAAGCCACAGGACCTCACTGATCCACTCCTGACTTCTGAGGGCATGTCTATACTAGGAAATTACTTAAAATAAAAATGGTGTGGCCTAGGGGATGGGGTGTTTGCCTGTAGTAGGCAAGGTGGTGGGTTTAAATCTCACCTCTTCTCTCCCCCCTGGAAGGGATGGGACAGGACAGCCAGTACCCAGGCTGCTGTGGTGTGAGAGGAAATAAGTGTAATTCCTTGTGGAAAGCTGGAGTTTCAAAATAACCAGCTCCTTATTTTGAAATAAAGGGCTTGGTAGGGTGGACACACTGTTTGTTATTTCAAATTAAGGGGAGTTATTTCGAAATAATTCCCTAGTGTAGACCAGGGCTGACTGAGTTACTGGAGTTCTCACATCTCGGTTTAAAGATGTCATGTTACAGAGACCTCAGTGTTTACTCTAGTTCAAGGTTTCCCAAACTCTTTACAGACATGACCCCATTTTAATGAAGGGTTTCCTGTCAGGACCCCGGCATGGAAGACGCCATTTTGAAGAACAACATGGTGTACTCCACACAGCATGGCCTCGTATGCCCTGTACATGTAAAGTACAGAGAAATATGGCTCCCTCCACACAGAAGGGACCACTGTCACCCCCTCTGCTGATGTGCAACCCGCAATCTAGGAGCCCCTGCTCTAGTTCAAACCAGGAAGTAGTCCATGCCCCATGCTACAGAGGAAGGCAAAAACAAAACAAAATTCTGCCTGTTTGACCCAGGGGAAGCTTGCTTACCAAGCCCAGCTATAGCAATTGGCTAGACACTGATCATGTAGTGAGACCCACCAGCTGGGAAAGAATTCTCTGTAGTAAACCCAAACATAGCTAGCAGATGCTATGCTGCTGCACCTAGCGTTGCCAGGTGTCCGGTTTTCTACTGGACAGTCCGGTATTTGCACGGTCTGTCTAGTAGAAAAATTCAGAAAATACTGGACATGTGCAATGTCTGGTATTTTCTGAATTCCCGGCTGGGTGCCGGACTGAAGCAGGGGAGCAACTGGGAGGCAGGGCTATGATTGGCACTAGGAACCCTGTGGTCGCGTGCAAAAGCCAGGGGAGGGCGGGGGCCAGGACTCCCAGCCACTCCCCCCGCCCAGCTTCTACTAGCAACTCGAGGGAGTGCCTGCCGGGGGCGCGGCCCCTTGGACTCCAGCTGTGGTCAGCGGCTGCACCCCTCCCCCTACCGCCAGCTCCGCTTCCTGCCCCCCTTCCTCCAGGCCCCCCCCTCCCCAGCTCTGCTTCCCGGCCTCCCTTCCTCCCACCCCCCCGTTCCTCCCGGCCAGCCCCGCGGCCCCCCCCAGCTCTGCTTCCTATCCCCCCCCCTTCCTCCCGGCTAGCCCCGCGGCCCCCGGACCTCCCCCTCCGCCAGCTCTGCTTCCCTCCCCGCACCCCTCCTAGCCAGCCCCGCCCCCCTCCCAGCCGGTCCCTACCCCCCCCGCCCATGATCAAGTGTGTCCGTTTTTTTGGCAGGGTCTACCTGGTAACCCTAGCTGCACCACGATCTGCAGCTTGCTCTGCTATTCAAGACCTAAGCCAACCTGCAGGCCTGTCAGTGCAACCTCACTTCAGATGGGCAGCATGCTATCCCAGTCCTGCCAATTTGCAAATACTTTTCAGTCCTTACTGACAACATGCCCCTGCTGTTTTAGTGCTGGGACTCCGAAACATCTCCCAAAATGCAGCCAGTCAGCCATTGGCTTCACTTAAATACAAGGACTTGAACTGGATTGGAACCACAAGAAACCAGAGTGCCTCTCAGAGTGAATCTAGTTAGCTGAGCAAGTGAGAGAACCTTTGTATGAGAGCTGCATCTTGCTCCAGTTCCACCTCAGAGCAGCTCCAGCTGTTGTTACTTCCAAGCCACAAAAATCACAAGGAATGAACCATGTTCTTAAAGATCCCTTTTCTCAGTTATGCCAAACTGTGAGTCAGGCTCAGGTCCCAGAATTCTTTTCCAGTCTTAACTCAAGCAGGATGTCAGCCCTTCCTGTGGCGGCATTTGCCACCGATGAGGTCAACCCACAACTAGTGTGCTCACCCCCTGGGGCCTGAGCCTGCATTCCTCGAATGCTCCCTCTGAAGGACGTGAGAATTTGGGGTGAGTAAGGAAATAACTCTGCCTGCTGCCCATGCACCTGCACAGCTACCTTGCCTACAATGTGATGAATCTGTGTATAACTGGACTGTGCTTAGTACAGCTGTAAACCAACTTTATACCCTTGGCCAGGAACCAATGTGGGATGTGTTCCGGGCTAAGTGTCCCCTGGCCACAAGTCACAGCTGTTAGGGATTGCTGGTGTGGGGACATCTGTCCACAATCCTTTCCCTCTTCATGAACCTGACACTGGGTGACAAGCGGTGCCATAGGAGTCTGTAGGAGTGTGCAGGATCCAGATTAAGACTGTTTTGTGCTGATAAAACAAAGTCACACTGGTGTACCAGATTGGGGGGGTGTCACTGAGCTCTTCTTAGTCAACCTAGAGCAGAAGGATGGCCTAGTGACAAGAGTCCTAACCAGACACCGGGGTTCAATTCTTTGTCCCACCACAGAAATCCTGTGAGATCTTGGGCAAGTCACCGGAAGACACTGAAGACAACTTTTTATTTCAGAAGGTTGAAAAAGCTACTGGGGGGAAGCTGTTCTAGATTTGATTTTAACATACAGGGAGGAACTGGTTGAGAATTTGAAAGTGGAAGGCAGCTTGGGTGAAAGTGATCATGAAATCATAGAGTTCACAATTCTAAGGAAGAGTAGAAGGGAGAACAGTAAATTAGAGACAATGGATTTCAGGAAGGAAGATTTTGGTAAGCTCAGAGAGCTGGTAGGTAAGGTCCCACAGGAAGCAAGACTAATGGGAAAAACAATTGGAGAGAGTTGGCAGTTTTTCAAAGGGACGTTATTAAGGGCCCAAAAGCAAGCTATTCCGTTGCGTAGGAAAGATAGAAAATATCGCAAAAGACCACCTTCATCAACAATTTAGATAGTGGCATAGAGAATATGCTTATTAAGTTTGCAGATGATACCAAGCTGGGAGGGGTTACAACTGCTTTGGCGGATAGGGTCATAATTCAAAATAATCTGGACAAATTAGAGGAAAGAGATCTAGGGGTTATAGTGGACCACAAGCTAAATATGAGTCAACAGTGTGACGCTGTTGAAAAAAAAGCAAACATGATTCTAGGATGCATTAACGTGTGTTGTGAGAAAGACACAGGAAATCATTCTTCCGCTCTACTCTGCACTGATTAGACCTCAGTTGGAGTATTGTGACAATTCTGGGCACCACATTTCAAGAAAGATGTGGAGAAATTGGAGAAGGTCCAGAGAAGAGCAACAAGAATGATTACAGGTCTAGAGAACGTGACCCATGAAGGAGGAGGAGGGAGAAAAATTGTTCAGTCTTGGCCTTTGAGGATAGGACAAGAAGCAAGGGGCTTAAACTGCAGAAAGGGAGGTTTAGGTTGGACATTAGGAAAAAGTTCCTAACTATCAGGGTGGTTAAACACTGGAATAAATTGCCCACGGAGGTTGTGGAATCTCCCTCTCTGGAGATATTTAAGAGTAGATTAGATAAATGTCTATCAGGGATGGTCTAGACAGTACTGGGTCCTGCCATGAGGACCTCTCGAGGCCCCTTCCAGTCCGAGTATTCTATGATTCTGTGACCTGGCTGTGCCTTAGTTGCCCATCTGTACAAAGGGGATGATACAACTGCCCTGCCTCACAGGGGTGTTGTGGGAAATTAGATGTCGTCAAGTCATCAGGGCCTGATGAAATGCATTCTAGAATACTCAGGGAATTGATAGAGAAGGTATCTGAGCCGTTAACTATCTTTGAAAAGTCATGGAAGTCGGAAGAGATTCTAGAAGACTGGAAAAGGGCAAATATAGTGCCCGTCTATAAAAAGGGAAATAAGAACAACCCAGGAAACTACAGACCAATCAATTTAACTTCTGTGCCAGGGAAGATGATGGAGGAAGTAATTAAGGAATTCATCTGCAAACACCTGGAAGACAATAAGGTGATAAGTAACAGCCAGCATAGATCTGTAAAGAACAAATCATGTCAAACCAATCTGATAGCTTTCTTTGATAGGATAACGAGTCTTGTGTATAAGGGAGAAGCAGTGGACGTGGTAAACCTAGACTTTAGTAAAGCATTTGATATGGTCTCACATGACCTTGTTATCAATAAACTAGGGAAATACAACCTAGATGAGGCTACTATAAGGTGGGTGCATAACTGGCTGGATAGCCATTCTCAGAGAGTAGTTATTAACAATTCACAATCATGCTGGAAGGGCATAACAAGTGGGGTTCCACAGGGGTCTGTTTTGGAACCAGTTCTGTTCAATATCTTGATCAATGATTTAGATATTGGCATAGAGAGTACGTTTATTAAGTTTGAAGATGATGCAAAGCTGGGAGGGGTTGCAACTGCTTTGGAGGATAGGATCATAATTCAAAATGATCTGAACAAACTAGAGCAGTGTTTCTTAAACTATGTTGCGCGGAGTACTAGTGTTCCATGAACAACTTGCAAGTGTGTCGCAACGTCTTCTTTGTTTTTGTTACTTTTTTGGTTTTGCCTTATTTTGTCTTACAACAATTTTTTTCTTTGAACAAAATTTTCATAGGTGTTCCGCATAAAAAAATACTATTGTTTGGTGTTCTGTGGTCTCAAAAAGCTTGCCCCGCAGCCCTGCACACCACTCAGAAATGCAGTTGCAGTGCACTTTCTCTTTATGAGTCCAGAGGGGAGAGAAGGGGAGAAGACTCAGATGCTGCTCCCGTCCCCAGCACAATCCCACTGGCCAGTTTTTGAACAGAAACTGGCCAATGGGAACTGCCTGTTTGAATAACAGGCAGCCATGAAGCTCAACTCTCTTGCTCAGTTACTCACTCAAGCACATGGCAGAGTAGGCAGAAACATTTTAAGCTCTGCAAGCAGGCCTGTAGCTCTGCAGGCAGGCAGGTTTGACTACTGGCTGGTAAGTCTCCTGACCACAACCTGCCTCTGGCACCCCAGCCCCTCTCTTCCCCAAACCTCTGCCCCCCCCACTCCTGCCCAGTACTCCACATGCACCCACACCCCCTCCTGGATCTAGCACCCCAATCTCCTACCCAAGATCACAATCCCCTCCTACTCTAGGTCACATCCCAAAACCCTGTACCCCAGTTCCCTGCCCTAGGTCACAACTGTCTCCTTCACTCAAACTCCCTCCCAGTTCCATTCTCCATCCTGCACCCCAATCCCTTACCCCAAGCTCCCTTCTGCACTCAACCTCCATCCCATACCCCACACCTCTTCCATTAATACCATGGAAGAGTGCGGCCCTCAACCACTTTCAAAAATCTTGATGTGGCTCAAAAATTATCACCCACCCTGATCTAGATGGCATTTGGTCCTGCCGTGAGGGCAGGAGACTGGACTTGATGACCGCTCAAAGTCCTTTGCAGTTCTAGTGTTCTATCATTCTATGATTGTGAAGTGCTTGGATACAAATGTCTCTAAGACCAAATTACTTTTCTAATTCTAATGGCTAACCTGGACTCCATCTCCCCACACACGCTCCAGTTTGAATGTGTCCTCTGCCTGTGCTCCTAGGACTTACAGCTGCCAAGCACACTTGTGGAAAACATGTATTTACAGAAATAAACAAAAATGCAGCGTGAGTCACTCCTTGGATCGCAAACAATTGTGGAACGTCTTGATGCCGTGAGCCGTTGCTCAGTTGTGTTTGCATTCTATCGGCAAACACGGGCTGTTTCACTTAAAATGCAATAAAATGTTAATTATAAAGAAAAAATAAGAAAAGAATTTGCTCTTGGGCTCTGCCCTTGTGCGCTAAGGTTCATCTCACAGCTATTGCATTTCGAGGGGTTTTTTTTCCCCTGGAGTGTTAAATAAATCTCTGGAGACAAACTGCAGCTGTAGCTTTGACTCTGTGTCCATGGAGAACGCCACAGCAAGGGGCTTTTAAAATGAAATAAATGGCCTATATAAAAGCGCCAAGTAAGGCCTGAGGAATCCACTGCCTTCCTCAAGAGAGGGCTATCAATAATTGTCTTAAAAAAAAAAAAGACAAAGAACTTCTAGCCTTTGTGATGTGAAGACCACCTCCCAGATAGGCCTGAAGTATAAAGGAATTGAACACCATTTTCCTGAGTCTGCAGACAAACAGTTCCGATGCCTCAGCTATTGCTCCAAAGGGCTTTTTCCAAGCTGCAGCAAAATGAAAACTGATCAACTTCACTCCGCTATTGCTGCTGCTGGGGAAAATCACTGTGTGAGAGATAGCTGAGGTCATGCAGCAGACAAGGAAACGAGTTTACAGGATGACTACAGTAGAGAAGACTCCTTGACACCACCATCAAGGCTACAAACACGGGACTTTACAGGGGGAAACACAGAGAAAATAGTAGGATCTAGGGATAAAAAGCTAGTAGGAATCCCAATAATCTCTCTCTAGCCAGAAGCTGAGGAGGGAGGGAGGTGGGGTGAGGGGTGTCAGGATTGTTAGTTTCTCACTTCTTTCCTATTAGCCTGTGGTGATTAGGGTTAATCCTGCTACTACAGGCAGTCCCCGGGTTACGTACGAGATAGGGACTGTAGGTTTGTTCTTAAGTTGAATCTGTATGTAAGTCGGAACTGGCGTCCAGATTCAGCCGCTGCTGAAACTGACCAGCGGCTGACTACAGGAAGCCCGAGGCAGAGTTACTCTGCCCCGGGCTTCCTGGAATCAGCCGCTGATCAGTTTCAACAGTGGCTGAATCTGGATGCCAGTTCCTACTTACATACAGATACAACTTAAGAACCCCAGGCGTCCCCAAGTCAGCTGCTGCTGAAACTGATCAGCGGCTGATTCCAGGAAGCCCGGTGCAGAGCAACTCTGCCTCGGGCTTCCTGTAGTCAGCCGCTGGTCAGTTTCAGCAGCGGCTGACTTGGGGACGCCCGGGGCAGAGCAGCTGGGGTGTTGCTGGGTTGCTCCAGTAGCGCCGCTCCTCGGTGCTACTGGACCAACCCAGCAGCACCCTATCTGCTCTGCCCCAGGCGTCCTGATTCAGCCACTGCTGAAACTGACCAGCAGCGGCTGAATCAGGACGCCTGGGGCAGAGCAGCTGGGGTGCTGCCGGGTTGGTCCAGTAGCGCCAAGAGCGGCACTGCGGGACCAACCGGCAGCGCCCCAGCTGCTCTACCACAGGCGTCTCTAGAAAAGCCTGGTCTGCTGGGGCGGGTGGGGTGCACTAGTGCACCCCCCCCCCAGTAGACCAGGGAGACGCGGAACAGCTTTTCTCGCCCCGGAGGACATGGGCGGCGGGACCGCGGCGCGTCTGGGTGGTCCTGCCGCCCGCGTCCTCCAGGGCGAGAAAAGCCCTGTTCGTAAGTGCGGATCCGACATAAGTCGGATCCGCGTAACCCGGGGACTGCCTGTATTTGGAATCGGGTAGTGTCCAGGCCTTCTCTGGGTGAGTGACTGTGCATGACAGAGAGACGGATGGGATAGATTAGAAAAGGGAAATACTGGGGACAGCGAGAGAATTTTAAAGTGTGTGGCGTGGGGGGCGATAGCGATGGAAAATGAGTAAAGAACACAGTGAAAGGAGAAGGAGGAGGGCAGTGGAAAGAGAGCAAAGGCAACGAGACAATGAAGTCATCGGACAAAGGACAGAAAGAGTGGAGCAGATCCAAAAAATAAAGAACCAAGGGACTTGGTACGTGGGGCTTGTTGAGCAAAAGCATCTGTTGGTTGAAGGAATCCCATGTGCATACATAACTCAGAGGCGAGTTCTGACCCATCACTAGTTCAAGTATCCTCTGCAATGTCCTCCACTTCTCCGGGGTAAGAAACGGCAGGAGCTGTGAAATGACAAAGAGCATCTATCTCCTAGATAGCCCTTTCCACTCAAAGCGCTCCGAGAGGAAGGGTTCATTACCCTCATTTCACAGATGGGGGAGCTGAGGCACGGAGAGGGAAAGGTCAGTGGCCGAGACAGGACTGCTGACCTCCAACCAGTGCCACACTGCCTCTGTGCAGCAACCAAATCCCTGCCAAATTCTGCGGTGTTGGCCCCCCCACCATGTTCTAGAGATGTGGGGTGTGGTATGTGTGGAGGAGGAAGCAGACCAGTTCTGCAGACCTTTCTCCTCTGCCAGTCCCACTGGTATCTCAGCATTAGCAGCTTCTTCTCCCCACCCTGCCCCCCATGGTCAGCATAGAGGCGGTCAGGGAAGCAAAAACGGGAAGAACACCACTCAGTTGTCTGTGAAATGGCTCATTTAGTCCCTACACTCCACCAGAGCTTCTCTGAGCAACAGGCAACCCCCCACAAAGCAAAATATCTGCTCGCCTGTTCTCCCTTAAATGCCACTGGCCTGGCACATGTGACAAGGGAACTCGGGGGAAGGAGATTAGGGAAAGTCCAACGGAATGGGCACAGCCACCTGATTAGCAAGGAGGATAATTAAATTACCAGTCTGGGGACGGGCAGGCTCCAAGGGGCATGGCTAATCTAATCAATGTTCTCTAATCAATGTTGGCAGAGCCCCACTAGCCAGGGTCAAGGTTCACAGCCTTCAAAAAAACTCTTCCCCCGGGGTTTTCTCCTCCTCTGAGCCATGTAGCCCTGTCCTGCATTCCTGCTTTCCCACTCAGAACTCAGTCTCTCCAAGCAGCAAAGGGAGGTGGGGGAAGGAGGAGGTTGCTACAGGACACAGGGTTGCCATGGGAACATCGAAATTCGATCAGGCCAGCGGCCAAAAAGGATGAATAAATGTCTGGGGAGGGATGGGGCATTTGCTGAGCTAGCAGACTCTGCAAGGCGCCAAAAGGGTGCCAGTGTGGGAAAAAGAGGGTCAAAGCAGCCTGCTCTTGTCCCCTAAAATGAGCTCTCAACAGCCTGCCCCTAGAATATTTCTGGCTAACCGGTGTTTGATCTGCCAACGTAATGCTCCCAGCTGGCATTTCGGTGGGTGGGTGGGTGGGGGGGGATTCTAAAGCATCCAAGGGTATGTCTACACTGCAAATGGAGGTGTGACTATAGCAGCTTTAATCTAGCTAGCATGGGTTAACAACAGCAGCGTAGACGTGCAACCAGAGTAGTACCTTGGTACACTGCAGGGCTTGTATTCGAGCTGCTAGCCCACTTTGAAGCCCATGCCGCCACATCTACACTGCTAAGGCTGCGTCTAGACTGGCATGATTTTGCGGAAATACTTTTAACGGAAAAGTTTTTCCGTTAAAAGTATTTCCGCAAAAGAGCGTCTAGATTGGCACGGATGCTTTTGCGCAAGGAGTAATGGTAGTTCGAATTAGAAAGCCTAATTTGAACTACCTACTCCGTGCCATGTGTAGCCGCAGGCACGGAGTCCGCACTAACAGGGATTTAAAAATGGCGGCGCCCGGCAAGATGCAAATGAAGCCCGGAATATTTAAATCCCGGGCTTCATTTGCAACTTCGATTGACTACATTAACCACCGTAGTTCGAACTAGGGTGGTAGTGTAGACATACCCCTTCACTTGCAGAAGAGGGAAGGGCTATTACTTTTATAGATGGGGAACTGAGACCAGAGAGGCTAAGGTCACCCGGGAAGTTTGGCAGTGCAGGGACTAGGGATGTTACATAGCGTGTAACTGAATAGTTGTGTAACTGCATGACATTTTAGTGGTTACACGACTATTCGATAGTCCCGGAGGCAGGGCCAGCAGCCAGTGTGCTCTGATCCCACTTCCCGCGCAGACTGGCTCCCACCTGCCACCCCACGCTGCCGCCTCTGTATCAGCTCTCCACGGACAGAGGCTACTCTGCGGCAGCAGGCCCTGTCCATGGGTGGGGAGGTCTGAGCTCCCCGTGCACAAGGGCTGCTACTGTGGAGCAGCCACTGTTTGTGGTGAGCCTGGGCTGCCGTGCACAGAGGCTGCTTTGCGGCAGCCTCCCCTGACCCTGCACTGGGGGTGCGGGGAGGGCAGGTAGCACCAGTCCAGCTCCATGGAAACCCGAGCGGCCTCGCTGAAAGGTTTATTAGGAACATTGCAGTGTGAGGACATCCTGCTGGAAAGCCCCCTGCTACTCCTCTGGGATGGACCCACCGACTGGGGCGGGCGATCTGTGTCACCATAAAGCTACAGCTGTCGTAAGGAATGAGAAAGAGGGGAGGGAAGCCCTCAATGAGCCCTATTAGTTACAGGACGGGCAAGTGATCACCACTAGGGAGAAACTCTTATTTAAGGGCTAGTCACCATCAACACCAGGACAATTATTGCTCATTTAGGCAACGATAACCCCGCCACCGGCTAGATAGGCGGAGATCTGATCCTGCAAGGCACTGAGTATCTGCGGAGCATCCTCCAATGCTCATTAAAGGCAGCACCAGGGGAAAGCGCTCAACACCCGGCAGAATCTCGCCCTGGACCTCCAAGAGGCAGAATAAGAAACTTACCACAGCACCTGGTCATTATTTTGCTTGTGCATGGCCAGATGTTTGAAGCAAAGTCAGCACCATCAAACATCTGGCCTGCTACGGAAGGAGAGTGAGACTAGGACACTGGAGAGTTATAGAGCACCATTCATCGCAAAGAGCTTGTCCAGTCTTTGGCGCTTGTGACAGGGTGTGCACACCCTGCACTGAAGCAAGTGGGATTAAAACTCTGTGAGCAGAGGAAGTCCCGCCCCTTCGCCCAGACTGGGCATGCTCCAAATGCTGGGGCAGCATAAAAGGTAAGAGAGCAGCTTACTCTGGGCTGGCCAAGGAAGGAGAAGGACCTCCAGCAGGTGCTCCAGGGCCCTACCAGCCAGCGACCCTGCCCGTGGGAACCAGAGCCCCGGAAGACTGCTGGTACATAGCACCAGAGGAGCCCCAGGGAGAAGCAGCTACCAGAGGCTTTAGTGACCACGTAAGATGCTGACCCACCAACACCAGTGGGAAGTGATCCAGGGAGGGTACAGGAGTGGCCTCTCCCACCCAGGTAAACTCGGCGTGTTTCAGCTGGATTCCCCGCTGAGGGAGTGGTAGACGGGGCCGTGGGTCAGGACTTTAGCTGAAAGGCTGTACGACCTGGGATAAGGGCTAACTATAGACTCTGGCCATTAGGCCATGCTGCCTCAAGACGGGCTGAACACTATAGACCTTGGCTACCAAGCCATGCTGCCCTGAGTTAAAGGGCCTACTCCTACTGACTTTGGCTACCAGGCCATCTCGCCTGGAGTTAAAGGGCCATTCCCCATAAACTTTGGCTACCAAGCCATGCTGCCCTGAGTTAATGGGCGGCGCCTCATTGACTCTAGCCATTAGGGAGTACAACCCTGGACCAAGGGTTGGTGCTCCTAGATGGACGATGCTGACGATTCAACGGCTGACTAGGCAGCATCCACACCCCTGTATACTGCCCCCTAAAGGATGGGGTGTGCATACACTGCAACAGCACTGTATAGAAATAGCGTCCACTCAAAATGCAGCCACTTGCCTAGGCCGGGAACATACCAGTGTGGCAAAGGCAGAGCAATGGTGATGTAGGTGACTTCTTACAGAACTCCCCTGGGCACCACACACTGCAGAAGCTAACCGCAGTGCCCTTATTGCAGAAGGGCTAAACCTGCCACAAGTCACGCTGAAGCCAGTGGCAGCCCCAGAAGCTCAGCACTTCGGGGGAAGTGGAGGAGAATCAGGCCTATGCAATCGAAACAAGAGCTGCCTGATTTGCAGGGGGCTGACCCCAGTATTCACTAGTAATCAGAGCCGTCCCTACCAGTCCCGGTGCCCTATGCAGCCCAGCACTGGTATGCACCTCCGACCCCACCCCGCAGCTTCTCTGCACAGAATGGGGAGGCTGAAGCTGTGGGGAAAGAGGTTGCCAACTCTCCTGAACGCCATTTCCTGCAGTCCAGGAGAAATGGCAATGCAGGTACGGGGCTGGGCGGGAGGTGCAGGCCGGAGGAGCAGCAGGCAGCTGTGCAGCCATCTGGAGAAAAGTGGCACTTTTAAGGGGAAAGACTGTTTGGAGCCCCAAATGTCATGGTGCCCCATGCAGCTGCATGTTTTGCCTATGGGTAGTGTTTGGCCCTGCTAGTAATTACACAGACAATTTTGCACCTGCTGAGTGGAAAAGAGGCCAGGTTGGGAACCCCAGGAAGACACAGCCTGTTTTTTCATACAGAGCAAACCGTTTTCCAGCTCTTATGTCCACACAATAAACTGTCCAGTAATCAGTGCATTTCCCTCAGGAGATGACAAGGTTAAGTCAAGCTCAGCTTGGGTGGGGGTAGGGGATGGACTGCCTGACGGACAGACCTTCTAAGCCCCTTTGGACACAACAGATCACCTAGAAAATTCTCAGCAGCTCCACCAAGAGTAGGCAGCAGGCCCGGAGCGCTTAGGGTGTATGTAGTTAAAGCGAAACCATGTGATCTGGTGCTAGGCCCCAGCCCAGACCCAGCAATGCTGTTCATCTCTTGGGGAAGGGATTCTCTGAACAGCTGGGAGCATGTAATTTTCTGTTCCTCTAACTCAAAACACCTGGCAGGTCGCCCCAGGCTAGACAGCATCAGGTACAAGTGCAGGACATTCAGCCTGGCTTCCTCACACCCAGGCAGCTTTCCTCCCCTCCAGTCTCTCCCAAACCAATAGTAAGTGGGGTTCCTGGGGCTTTGGTGGGCAGGGCTGCTGCCTTGGAGATCCTTGTTTTTTTCCAGAGAGGCACCAAAAGTGGTTTGAACCCCCATTAAATTCCCACCTCCAACACCTATACGGACTGCCAGGGCAGGACAACACAACACTGTTGGGAGCTCTGTTAACTGACTGCTGATCTGATCTGGGCCAGGAAAACTGGTCTAAAGCAGAGCATTGTTCATGATGTGCATCAGGATCGGGGCCTGAGGAGTTAGGCAGTGCCCCTTGCATGATCATGAGGGTTAGACAGCATGCTGAGGACTAAGGGGTTACATATGTCCCTTACCTAAACCAGGTGACAGACAGACAATAGAAATGTAGGTCGGAATTTCAAAGTGGGACAAAGGAATTTTTGTTTTTTTCCCTCCTTTGTCCCTGGGTAGTTTCTCTCCATCTATTGACGGGGATAGGATGTCTCCCTCTAAGAAAATACTCTTCACAGTCTGTAAGTAGGATAAAGTTAGATAAATCCATTGTTTTATTGTTTTATGGTTTTGGAAATGGGATCTAGTGTCTGTGCACTTAAAAATGGGTTTTGCTCTCCTTTGTAACTAAGTTCTAGGCCCATAGTGGAGTTTCTCCATGAGTATATTATTTTGTTACTGTTCCATCAAGACATTATGCTTGCAACAGGAATATTATGTTGATAATAAAAGTTCTTTCTCTTTTCTTTTTATTAACCTGGTATTGGTTAATTTTTGTGTCCTGGTTTGTACTTTAGGGGTGAGATTTCCCAAGTAGTCTCTCTCTGGTTGCTTTATTAATATTTGGGTGGTAGCAGCGGCGTTTTATTCCCAAAAATAGGTTAAGATTTTGGGGGGAAGTTTTATACCAAAGCCTGGTAGATAAGGTTTTGGAGGTACTTTTGCTGGCCTCCACTTATGCATTTATCGTGCAAGGATTTATCGTGGGGAAGGAGCCATGACACCCCTTGATTTCTGACACCACATCAGAAACATGTAGGGCTGGAAAGAAACCAGAAAGATCACATAGTCCAGCCCCCGGCCCCTTCCCTGAATCGTTTACAAGCTAAGAGATGAGCAATGGATCGAGGGGAGGGGCAGAGACACAATCCAGTGGGGTTTATAGATGTACACATTTGCCCATTCATTTCTGTATTTCTAAGCAGATAGTAACGCCAGGGCCCTGACTGCCCCTTAAGCCGTCAGTAATTGGCAGATCTCTCACTGGCTTCATAGCCAATTCCACCTTCTTGGGGGCCCACAGCAAAGGGGTCTCAGCTCATTTGCTAGAAAACAAAAAGGCATGTTCACACCACAGCAGACTCCTTTGCCCCACTCTCGGTAACCTGGCTCCTGGAAAGGGCCATGCTAGGCAGGGCTCAACAGCTGGTCCTGCTTTGTGTCCCTGCTCTACCTGTCCTATGGCTAAATGAGGCCTTTGCTCAGGGCTGCCTATTGGGCACCAAACTCAGAGCTAACACAGCTGAAGAAGCAAGCTCATGGAGAGGACAGACCCTGCGACAGAGCCCTCATGTCCAGTCCCTGTCCCAGAACAGGAGAAGGGTTTCTAATTAGTGGCATCAGGAAATGGCTGGAGTCGCTTGCAGGGGAAAGGTGCATGCTGGATGGACATTCAAACAGCTTTGTGCTTCTGCCAGTAAAAATGACCCTGTTTGTAAAGCTGGTCACAGCAAGTTCCTAGGAATAGGCTAAGCTAGGGAAAACGTGCAGAGACAGCCAGTGCCTTCCTTCCCAGTTACTTCCTCTCTGGTTACCCAACATACAAAGGCAGCCAACACTGAAGTGTCACTGGCTGATTTACACACTGCCCTGTTTGCATCAGCGCCACAACGGATCTCTGTGTCTTGCCTCGTTAATAGTACTTAAGGAAACAGCCTGGCTGCGTCTAGATTGGCATGATTTTCCGGAAATGCTTTAACGGAAACGTTTTCCGTTAAAAGCATTTTCGGAACAGAGCATCTAGATTGGCACGGACGCTTTTCCGCAAAAGCACTTTTTGCGGAAAAGCGTCCGTGCCAATCTAGATGCACTTTTCTGCAAGAAAGCCCCGATCGCCATTTTTGCGATCAGGGCTTTTTTGCGGAAAACAAATCTGAACTGTCTACACTGGCCCTTTTGCGCAAAAGCTTTGCGCAAAAGGGACTTTTGCCTGAACGGGAGCAGAATAGTATTTCCGCAAGAAGCACTGATTTCTTACAGTAGGAAGTCAGTGCTTTTGCGGAAATTCAAGCGGCCAGTGTAGACAGCTGGCAAATTTTTCCAGAAAAGTGACTGATTTTTCCGGAAAAACTGGCCAGTCTAGACACAGCCCCTAAGTTCTGCTCATTTACACACACGACAATTCATACAAGTTGCTGTGGGCTTCCCCCCGCTGTTTGCTGAGATAGAACATGGTCCACTGTCCCTTATGCGAGAGCACGGTCTCTGGAGGAGAACTTATACAGATAGACGCAATGGAGTCAATCTAGGTTTTCTAAGAGCCCAACTGCACTAGCATTCCACCCACTGGGTGAGACGTTTCCTCGGCATCTATGTCTTGGTGGGGCAGCAGTTGGGTGCTCCCCAGCTGTGTGTTGCACAAGGTGACAATGCATGGTTTGGGTGACTGTAATACCTGGCACACTAGCTACTTAGTTAACATCGGGTGGATGCAGCCTCTCACTTTTCCTCATCATCTGCTTTCAGCTAGCACCTTTCGCTGGAGAAGCCCAATGGCCTGGGTATCACTGAAACCACTTACAGATGGGAACACTGAGTCTCGCAGAAGCAAAGTGACTTGGACAAGTTCACAGAGAGAGTCAGTGGCAGAATCCCTGCCCAGCCAAGCCACCCGGTCTACGCTAGGTCCTGTCCTAGGTGCTACTGCCTCTGCCTTTTTGTTTTCAAAGCTTGCCACCTACTGTAAACCAGGCTGCACACAGCTGCACAGGTATCAGTCATGCATGGAGACTTTGGAGATACTGCAGGGGTCACATGAAATGCTACAGGCCTTTTAAAAACACTAACTAATGTTGCCACCTTTCTTCATTCATCTCCTGGAACAAAAATCTCTGCATCCAGCATATAGTGCGTCCTGGGGGGTCTGCACTGCCACGGGCACTCCTTGGCTCTGCCACTGACTTGCAGGGATGACCAGACATAGATAAGGGCCTGAAAGGTCACCTGCTGACCACCACCAGTGCTTGGCAGATTGCAGCCAGACGAGTCAGAGAACTCTGAAAGGGGAAAGATTAATTTCATTATCCCTTATTATTGCACATTGGAACGTTATGGCGGCTAAGTGACTTGCCCAAGGCCGTGTTGAAGATCAGCTGGGAAGGGAACCCCGAAATCCACATACCCACTCCCTTCCTCTAAGCCAGCGGTTCCCAACCTTTTCCAGATGGAGACTCATTTTGACAATTCAGGAAGACTTGGTGACCCAGGGCAATTCAAAAAGTGTGTGAATGGATCCTTAAGAGCCACCTGGCGCCCCTTTTGAAATGTAATGGCAAACCATATTTGGGTCCCGACCCATAGGTTGGGAAACCCTGCTCTAAGCACTGCTAGGCAACAACCCCGCCTGCAGCAGTACTTGCCTCTCTCATCAGCTAGCTCATCCTAGCCTTCTCACCCTACAGGTCCCTGACTCCTCTTCCACCAATGGGGGATTTGTGCCCCGTTATGGGGCCTTCTGCAGCAGGAATGTGCTGCTGAACGCTCCTAGGATGGGTGCACACATGAGAACCTGGACAGACAGCTCATCCAGCAAGCCACCTCTCCCCCCTTCTTCAAATGCAGCCTGAAATCCCACCTGTTCCAGCCTGCTTATAGAGACCACCATCCCCCGAGCATACTTCATTCACCTTTGGGGCACTGGCCGGAGCTCGTCTATGTTTGAAAACCCCAGTCTCTGTCCTACTCACAGCAGTTTGCTTCACACTTAACCCAGGGGGACAGAGAATCATCCACTGTTCATGACGCCTGCAGAAAGGTTCAGATCTTGGCTACCATGCATTTTACAGACTCTCTCTCTGCCTGGGGCAACTCCACTGCCCTCCTTGGAGTTACTCCAGGGACAGGCCTGCCCCACGGAGATTCAGTGCAATACACCCCGCATCCCTTGGTTTTATGAAGGGCTTCCCCCTTCCTCCTGTCTCCAAGTCCATCCTGCCCAGCAACTGGGAAGAGAAAATGACAGGGAACTGCTTGTGGTCCAGACAGGGCAAGTGGCTGCCTGCCAGCCCAGCTCCAAGCCTCCTCCGAGGGCTTTGGCAGGCAATCAAGGGGCTCTCTGATCCTCCTCCAGTCAGTCCAACAGAGGGGTCATTCATGCCAGTCAATACTGACACCATGACTCCTCTACAGCAGGACCTGGGAAAAACAAAGGAGGTGAGGTGCTCAGGGGGTTACAGGCTTCAAGTACAGCACTGCCCTGCCATGAGAACTGGAGAGATTGGGGGGTCTTTGCCCCCCCATAATGGCATTGGGGCTTTTCCATCAGGTCAGGTGGCTCGTTCATAGCCAGCACAGGCAATCACTCAGTACAGAGGGAGGGGCCAGTTCCACGTTTAGTTGAGTCAGAACAGAGATGTTGGCCCCTTATTCGCCTCCCTGCACCAGTGTTCATGGGAGCTTTGCACAAATCTGGCCTTTACGGTCTACTGGGCCCTGCCGTGAGGGCAGGGGAGTGGACTTGGTGACGTCTCGAGGTCCCTTCCAGTTCTAATGTTCATTGATTCTTTGATTTTTCTGTGCCGCATCTAAGCAGCTAGAGGCTATCCCATTTAGTGTCACGCAGTGGTTAAAACTGGCCACTCCTATTTATCCCCCTTGTCTCTTCCTCGCCCTCCATGTCTCATTCTCTCCTTCCCAGCCTTGTGTCTCTTCTCCTTCCCCATCTGCACTTTTCCTCCAGCAGTTCCCAACTCCCTCCCCATGCCATCCGCTAAAATGATCAGCAATGAAATAGTTAAAATTTGGGATGTGAATGGTTAATGGGTAAGTACCATCCTTACCAGGCCAGCCCGTGGGGCTCTCCATAGGGGGGCACTCTAGCCCGGCCAGAGCAGCTCCTGCCTGTGACAGGCGGGGAGCAGCTGGAGCAGTACACCATGGGGCAGCAGCCCCCTCGCCTGCCCCTGTTTAAGCAGTTAACTGATTAAACAGGATTTTACATCCCTTGTTAAAATGCAGATGCTCTCGTCTCAGTTTTAGCTGGCATGCCCACGAGATGGACTGGGGACAGGATTGCGCACACGTCTCCAAGCCAGAGCTGCAGAGTCAAGAAGGCAACACCGTCGTGGTATTACCCTGGGCTCACAACTGAAAGGGTTTCTTTGCAACCACAAGGACCACACCCCTTCTTTAAAAATCGCATCGGAACGCGGTGACACAAATACCACGTCTGACACAACCAAGCATCCGCTGACGACTGCTTGGCAACTAGCATGATGCAATTTGTAACTTCAGTCCAGGTAACAGGGTCTGCCTCCTAAAACTACCACGAGTGTCTGGTGATTATTTCCAACTATTACAGAGTAGCCTCAGTAGGAGCCGGTGGTGGGGCAACCCACCGAAGCGTAAGACGGAGCTTGATCTGTCTACAAACGGGACAACAGGATGGGCTTGCCTGCAAGCCAGGGGCTGAACTCCATGCCCCAGGGGATCACTTCCAAGCTATGTTCTGAGCTGGCAGTCTCCTAAGAGAGCCTGACGCCTGGAGGGCCCATCGTCCTTAGAGGTGTTTGCAGCCTGTGGGTAGGGGAGCAGCGCTGCTGCTGCGTGTTCAGTGCCGATTCTGGACTGAAGGAGCCAGGCTCGCAGCTTGTGAGGGGGCAGAGCAACATATGGAAGCGAACCTCCAGCGTGTGCACTACTCCGCTCCAGCGGAGAGAATAAGGACTGCTTCAGCGTGGGCTGTACACACCCGCCTGGGTACTCCCCCAGCTATCCTACGCTGCAGCCTGTGATGCTTATGCTGTGGGTACCTACCAGATGGGAACCCTTGGGAAATTGTTCCAATGGTTCATTGCTCTCCCTGCTCGACTGCAGCCAGCTCGAGTAGATCTACACCTGCCGCCATCACACCCCTGGCTTAGACGCCCCCAGGAGGACACGGAAAGGTGCTGTGTTCAGAGCACTGTGGCTAGACTTTGTTTAACCTCTGGGCTCTCCTCAGTGGTCTCTGTGTGCCTCCCAGCCTTAGACCTCTGTCCATCCACACACACAGGCTGTGCCTGGGAATGGAGCTGCTCCAAGTGAGCCACCTGTAAGCTGCCACGTCAGGGACGGAGGCTGTAGAGAGTTCACGGGGCACGTTTGCCTTCGTGGACAGAGAGATTCCAAGGCCAGGAGGGACCACTGTGAGCTCCTGTCTAACACAGGCCAGGGAGCTGCCCCCAAATCATTCCCAGAGCAGATCTCAATTTAAAGTATTGCAGAGACAGTGAATCCATCCCAACTCCTAGGAAATTGTTCCTTCCACCCCTAAAAAGTGATGCCATATTTCCATTCCCCAAGGCTGGCAGGCTCTGGCAGCAGGATAAGGGAACTCTTGGCTTGCTTCCCAGAGAATGTCCAGATGCCTGACATGCAGCCCAGAGCCCCAAAGCACAGCCCGTGACTGGCCTCATCTACACACGAGGCCCACAGAGACTTTGATTCCCAGCATGCATCTGGCTAGGACCCATACCAGAGGGGGCCATCACCAAAGGAGCAAAATGCATCACGCCTTCCCCCTCTCCACTCCGCAAGCAGCATCTTCGAGCTTCACACAGAGACAGACGCTGCCTTGCACCATATCCGCAGAGGGACCGTGGGAATCAGTGAGATGGAGCAGATGGTCATGTGGCTCTGTGGGTAGCATCAGCAGGCTGGTCCTCTTGGCTTCCGGCAGGCTGAAACACTAAAGCAGCACAGGGAGCTCAAAGAGAAGACGCTTTGGAAACCATCAGCTAGCCGGGTGCAGCTGCGTGGCCTTTGCCGCCAAGGGCCAGTCTGGGGGAGCGGTAGTGCCCACGGAAACACCCACTAGCCTTGGGAGCTGCCATGCATCCGAGCTGGCGCACTTCAGAAACCCATTACTCAGAATTCCCATTGGCTGGCCTCAGGGCAGCCATGTGAATCATGTGAGCTGCACGTCAGTCATCCAGGCCCTGTTTACACGAAGGAAATTTTCACCAATGTAAGTACAAGGCTGCGGTTACACAGGGACACGCCCCCAATGGGGATCCAGTGCAACACATGGTTCATGCCAATCTAGTAACCTATCGAAGTAAACTGCACCAGTGAAAGTTTCGCTGTAGAGGGGTAACATCTGTGTTTGGGGCTCGTACAGAGGAAAGGCAGGTGAGGTAATATCCTCTGTTGGTGAGAGACACAAGCTTTTGAGCAATACAGAACTTGCCTTCAGGTCTGGGAAAGGATCCCAGAGTGTCACAGATGGGGAAAAGGTGGCGGAGATATTTTAGCATAAATAATTAATACATATTTCAAGAGGCTAGTCAAGAAGAAGAGACCCATTAATGCCTCACTGGTCACACAGGGAAAAGAAGGGAAGGGGGAGGGGAGGAATCATCCATGTAGTTATATCGGGGCAAAAAGCCTTTTTTATACGTATAGCACTGGTGCTACAGCACGTTTGGTGATGGTTCCATGCCGATGGGATAGAGTTCGCCCGTCGGCATAATAAAACCACTGCCGCAAGCAGCACAAACTACGTGTGTGGGAGAAGTTCTACTGTTAACATCGCATTGTTCACACCGGCGCTTCTCTCAGTGTCAGTTATGTTGCTGAGGGAGGCTTATTCACACCCCGAATGACACAAGTTAGAATCAGAGAATTGTAGGCCTGGAAGAGACCTTGAGAGGTCATCTAATCCAGTCCCCTGCACTCATGGCAGGACTAAGTATTACCTATACTATCCCTGACCCGTGTTTGCCTAACCTGCTCTAAAAAATCTCCAGCACTGGAGATTCCCAGTTATACTGACATAAGGTGTAATGTAGACATAACAGCTACGGCTACATTGCCTTTTTTTTTTTGCAGAAGAGGATATGCAAATCACGCTTGCATTTGCATATCTTCTTCAGATTCTTTTTGCGGAAGAGGTTTTGCAGATAAAAAGCCCCCTGCAGATGGGGCCATTTGTCGGAAACTACCCCTCTTTGGCAAGATCCCTTATTCCTCAAAAATCGAGGTTTACAGGATCTTGCGAAAGGGTTTTTTCCCGACAAATGGCCCTGTCTACATGGGACTTTTTATTGGCAAAACCTCTTCTGCAAAAAGAATCGGAAGAAGATAGGCAAATGTGAGCGCGATTTGCATAATAGGCAAATGTGAGCGCGATTTGCATATCTTCTTCTGCAAAAAAGCAGCAGTGTGGCCGTAGCCAACCTCAGATCAGGTTTCAGTCTGAAATTATAAATTCAGAAGTAAGGGGATGAAGGAGGCCTAGTTGGGTTTCCTTTCTCATTGTTTGATGGGGTAGGTGGGAAAAGCCCATTCAAGCCTTTGGGGGTACTGAGTCTTTGACAAAGACAGCCTCCTCCCCTTAAGCGTCAATTGAGCATCCAGGCTAAATTGGGGGTGAGGGAAAACAAGGAGGCAGGGCCGGACTTCATACATGCTTGGAAAGTGCTGTTTGTACATGGTTCATTTTCTGCCTCCGCCATGGACCGAGTTGGCTGCCATTGCACTCAGGCAGCTCCAAACATGTGCTGCCATGTCCCATCCCAGCGAAGGAGGTTGATTCAAGATAAAGTTTAAGCCAGTGGACCCCAAACTTTTCCAGTCACACCTCCTGTCCTGACCTCGGTTGGGAGCCAGTGCTGGGACTGGAGACAGAGCTGCAGTAGGGACCTAGGGCCAGGGACTGCAGAAGGGCTGGGAGCAGGTCGTCCTAAAGCAAAGCTGGGGACAGAGCAGGACTGGGCAGCACTCCCTTCCCATCCCCCATGTGAGCTAGCCCAGACCCCAGCTGCACTCCCTCAAACATTCCTCTACACCACTTCGGGGATGCACCCCATAGTTCGGGGGCCACTGCTTTAAATGAGCAGTTTTAAGTCAGTACTGAGCTGCCAGGCTTCAGGACCACCCTTCCCAGGGGCATCTGGCACTCCAGCCCCTGGTAGCTTGCTAGCCTCAGCCAGCACTACTCCCCCCTTGGGGCAGCAGCAGGAGGAGAGGTGCTCTCCTGCCCCTTTGCTTCGGGGACTCACCGCTGGAGTCAGCTCTACTCCTGTGTAGCCTTTGCAACCCAGGGCTCACCTTTTTTCAGTCCTTCATCCCAGGGCTCAGCCTGCCACTCCTTCCCCATAGGCTGAGGTGGAGCTGCCCCCCTTTAAATAGGGGCATTAGGCTCACCTGCTCCAGGCTATACACAGAGACCGACCACCCTGCCACAGTAGGTCTGTACTGCAAAGAAACGGCCCACTGGAGCCTTGTCTCTGGCAATTTTACAGCCCCACAGCATGAGTCTCTCAAGCCCGAGTCAGCTGCCCAGGGCCAGTGTTTAATGACTGTGTAGATATTCCCTTTCAGACCAGATTGTTAGCTAGTGGTGGGCTATTTTGTACCAACTGCCAGTCTCCACATTTGCCTGACCAAGTCACTCCATCTCTCTGGCAAGAATGGCCGTACTTGCACAAAAACGTGTGGAGTGTCCTCACTGCACGCGCGTTTTTGCGCAAATAAATTTACAGTAAAGCATTGGAACAGAGGGCATCTTGTGCAAGAGTTATTCCTCTCCGCATGAGGAATAAGCCTTCTTGCGCAAGAGCTTTTCCACAAGAAGGCAATGTAGACAGGCAACATGATTTTCTTGCACAAGAAACCCCTATGACTAAACTGGCCATCAGAGCTTTCTTGCACAAGGGAGCGTCCACACTGCCATTTTAAACTCTTGTGCAAAAGCACATCTCTTGTGCAAAAGCACATGGCGGTGTGGACATGCTCTTGCGCAAGAACTTTTGCACAAGAACTCTTGCGCAAAAAGTTATTGCACAAGAAGCATGCAGTGTTTAAGGCCTTATCTCCAGGAGGCTAAATTCAATGATGCCAGTGAGACGCCCAGGTAACATGGTCCTGGGGGCCACCTGCGCCACTCCACGGACACTCAACCCGTGAGCTCCTTGCACCCCTGTGATGCTCTTGCTGGCAGTACTCTCCATGACTGCTGACAACCAGGCTTTCCACAGGCTTGACATGGTGATTGACTGTATCAGTAATGCCATGAAACCAGGGATGGGGAACCTGTGGCCCACGAACCTGATCTGGCCCATTGCTCAGTTTCATCTGGCTGATGGCAAGCTGATGCACCTTGTTATACGGTAGCTATAACACCCTTAATTGTTTCCTTGCGGATCAAACCTAACAACAGAAGAGGGTTGATCACACAGTGAGCGGCATCCCATTTGGGCCTGTAAATTGGGCACGTGAGCCAGTACTGCCACTTGTACCCCCTGCCCCACTCAGTCTGAGCCCTGGATTTGAAAAAGGAAGGTGGTGGCAGCATGGGGCCTGAGCCAAACACCACTGAAGCATTCCCACTGGGCTGCGGATCGGGCTGTGATGGGCAGAGACCGGGAAGAAGTTCTGTGCAGCAGGCGAAGAGCAGAGAGGGAGGTGCCCAGTTTGGAGTAGCAGGGAAGAGGGAGGAAAGCACAGGGACATGCACTGGAACAGAGCGAAGTAAATACCTCAAACGCGACACCCGCCACAGGGTGCTGGGGAGCCAGTGAGGCAAAGAGTCTACATCAGGCAGGGCATTCATTCAACTCCATCCATGAAGCCTTAAGTCTAATGTGTTCCGAGACTCCCGCCACAGGTGGCAAATAAAAGGTCAGCGCTATACAGTGAATGAAAGCAAAGGGCTGGCTGGACAGTGATGGCAAACACAACCAGGCTCCCCCAGGTCTCAGGTTCAAATCCAGCCTCAGCCTGTAGCGCAACCAAGAGAGCCTGTTGCTTGGCAGCTTGCTGGTAACCACAGCTCTGAGACGAGAATGGGCATTGAGTGGTATCGGTTTTGGAAGCAGAGGTGCTCAGTTCCTTCTTGTAAGGGAGGCTGACCAGCGGGCCAGCAGCTTCCTGTGTTGCAGATAAACAGGACTTGGGTAGAGCTGTCACTCAGCCGTCTTTCATTACTCACTCCACTCAAAGCTCGCTTTAGCCACATCCTCTTTACCTGCGATTAACCCCAGCGGGGACGAAGGGAAGGATGGCCCTAAGTATTAGAATTGTGCTGGGGAGGGGGCAGTGTGTGAAGGCCCTGCCCCCATCAGCATGCTGAGAACACATGGCCCCCACAGTCAGTTATTCTGAGTGGCATGTTTAGGGGTGGTAGTCAGGGAGCCTGCCTTAGGCCACTGGATTGTGGCAGGACGGATCTGGCCGTTGCTCTAGCTCCGTATCCTGTCTCTGACAATGGCAAGGCCAGAAACGTCTGGCAATCAGCAGTTTAGGGTGCCCTGAGCATGGGGTTGCATCCCTAGCCATCTTGGCTTTTGATGGACCAACCCCCATGAAATTCTCATTCTTTTGAGCCCAGTTACACTTTTGGCCTTCACAACCTTCCCTGGCAACAGGCTCTTCAGGGTGACTGGTGTGTTAAGAAGTACTTGCGTGTGTTTGTTTTAGACCTGCTGCCTGTTAATTTAATTGGGTGACCTCTGTTTGTGTTAAGTGATTGAGTAAATAACACTTGCCTATTCACTTTCTCCACACCAGTCATGATTCATGGACCTCCCTCTTATCCCTCTGCTTAAACATCTCTTTTCCCAGTCCTCATTTCACTCCTCATGTGGCAGCTGTTCCATGCCGCTAATCATTTTGGGGATCCTTTCTGGCACCTTTTCCAACCAGAATATATCTTTTGAGATGGGGAGGACAGAACTTCATGCTGTATTCAAGGTGTGGGTGTACCAAGAATTTACAGAGTGGCATTATATGTTCTGTTTTACTATTGATCCCTTTCCTAAATGGTTCCTAACATCGTGTTAATTTTTTTGATGTCACTGCACATTGAGTGGATGGTTTCAGAGAACTGTCCACAATGGCTCCAACATCTCTCTCGAGTGGTAACAACAGCTAATCTAGACTCCATCATTTTGTATGCATAGTTGGGATTATTCTTTCCAGTTCTTAGAGTTTAATGGCCAGATGCCCCAAGGACATCAGCATGTTGGGTGCTGAGTGCACCTGGAAACCTGGCTCCGGAGGGGGTGCTAAAATCAGTGTCCCTTTCGGTATTTCTCCTCTTGGCTACCAGAATCGCTTATACAGCGTGTTGGCCCAGATTCTGGCCTGAGTTACACTTGTGTAAACCTGGAGCTATTCTGTCAACTCCTGCTTTGCACAGGCTGCTCTATTTCAACATGCTTTTAATGCATTTTTAGGCTCTGACCTCAGCCTCCAGCTTGGGAGGAGAAGGGTTGTGCTCCGCTCATTGGAAATCCTCTGCAGCGCCTGGAAATCCAAAACAGGAAGGCTATTCTGACAGCCATGGCTGGGCTGAACCTTCACTTCCTCAGGCCTCTTAGAAGGATGGGAAGCACGTTTTGAAATCACTCATTTATGAGCTCAGCCTGTCAAAGAGCAGAATGGGCCTTCTCGCAATCGAGGATTCTCTCTCCTCTTCGATTACAGGCCCTGAAATCAATGGGGTGTGCACAGAGGCGAGAGAAGGCAGGATTGGGCCCTTTAAAATGCACTGGCATTTTCTTTTGCTCAGTCCCACCCTATGCAACGCTGTTGCCTGGAAGAATATTTCCCTTCTTTGGTACTTTCCCTCCTCTGCTTCAGGAAGCAAAGAGCATCACGGGGCTTGTGTGAATTAGGCAAAGGCTGGGGAGACTTTCAAAGCAAAGCCCTCCATTTAGCCAGAGCACAAGCCTGTCGCAGGCGGGGACAGAAGCAGCTAAGCCCACCGCATCCGCGTGCCTCAACTCTCCCCTTCAGGGCCCACCTCGACAGGGGTAGAGAGTCCAGCAGCACTGAAAGGCCTCAGCCAAGACCAGGGGCCTGTGGTGCTTGGTGCAGGACAGAGCTCACACTCTACATAGACAAGGGATGAGGAGACAGGCACGTGGAAAGGCAGCGATTTGCTGACAGAACAGAAGTTTGGAGTGGAGTTTGAGAGGGACATGGGGTGCATTCCCCCGCAGACCGTGCAGAGTGGTGGACGAGCCCAGCGCCCCCGATGGGCTGCAGGGAGAGAAGCAGAGCCATCGGCAGTGGGCGGAGGGTGAGGAGAGGAGGCTCACCCTGAGAGCTGGAGCATGGGACATTCATGGCCATTCCTGCTCCGAGCTGCCCCACTCTGTGCATCAAGGCTGTTGGGCCCCCTGGAGTGTCTGCCCCGTGCCCCCCACCAACAACCAGGGCTGGGCACGCCACTTTCTCTGCCTCAACAGTGACGTTATGGGACCATCGTTAGACCCAAGCACCTGCCTCTACTCAACCCTTGCAGCCCCCCAAATCCCTACCTTGCTCTAGCACGGGGTGACTGCGAGGTGCACCACAGTGCTGGGTGGGTGACCGGCAAGGCTGCCAGGTGACCAGCTCAAGGTAGCTGGTGTTTGTGGGGGCTGGCTGTGGCCCCCCTCTTGCTGGCCCTATTTCCTGCTGAGGGGAGAAGCTGCACACACCCACGCTGCCCCTCTCCCTATGGACACATGTTAATAGCGGGCTTCAGTGCCCATGGCCGATGGGCCTCAGGGAACGATATTTGGGAACCCTGCTCTAGACCATGTTGTCTTTCCGAATTGTGGCGCTGGCTCGGCCTGCCTAGAAGTCACTGGTTCTATATCCCAACTGCTGTCCAGAAACCCACCACATCGTTGTGCTTAGTAAATAGGGATGTAAAAACCCAGTAAAAAAAGTTAACCAGTTAAACAATATAATTTTTATTGTTTAACCCCAGCAGCAGGGGTCCTGTCAGCTAGCCCAATGCGGGCAGGGGGGCTACTGTGGCCTGGTTGGCCCTGCTATGCAGCGGGCCAGGGGCTGCTTTTGCCCCGCCAGGCCCGCTGCAGATGCGGTCCTGCTGGCCAGGCTGCCTTGGATGGGTGGGGGCTACTCCTACCAGCCCGGACCTCTGGTGAACTGTTTACCAGGTAAGCATGCTGGGAAGGCTAATGTTTACTGGGTAGCCAGTTAAACTTTTACATCCCTACCAGTAAGGCACAAAGCGCTATTCACTTGTGTTTGAGCCAACGTGTGAGCAATGAGTACTGAGAAGGTCATTCAGCAGGTGGATGGTGGCGGGGGGTGGGGGTGGGAGGAGGATGTCTGAGTGGACGCTCCAAAAATTATGATGCTCTGAAATGCCGTGGTGGGGAGTGAGGAGGGCAGTGCTGGACTAAGGTGTAAGCTAACTAAGCTACATCTTAGGGCCTCGCAGTCTGAGGGCCCTCTAAAACAGGAAACACTGACTCCATTTCCAATTGTATCAAAATCGGCTGATAAATAAAGACGATACGGGGAAAAGGAGAGTCTCTCTAAATCAGGGGTGGGGAACCTTTTTTGGGTCAGGGGCCACTGGCCCACAGAAAAATCAGCCAGGGGCCACACATAAAAACCCCTCACTGACATGGCGCCCATGGTGGGGCAGCAGGAGGGCTGGAGCGCCAGCACAGGCTCCCCAAGGTGGTGGGGGAGGACACGGTGCAGCATGAGCCTCGAGGGCTGGATCCAAGCAAGCCAGGGGCTGCATCCAGGCCCCAGGCCTGAGGTGCCTGACCCCGGCTCTAAATACATTTTTATTCAAATATGACAAAAAGATACACACCTGACTACACAAATACTAGGAATGTGAAAGGTTACCCGGTTACCCGTTAAGCATTAGCCTTCCTGGCATGCTTACCCCGTAACCAGTTAACCATACTTGTCCAAATCCCAGTGGAGGGCCAAGCCCAACGGGAGCCAGGCCCTGTTCATAGCACTTCTCCCTTGCCCTCCCAGCACTTCCAGAGGGTTGTGAATATCTGATTCGTGGCATTTAGGAAGCTCAGAGAGGGACGGGTCTCACTCTAGGAGGAGGCATAGCAGAGGTGTTAGGAGGCAGGGCAGGGTGGGGCTTAAGAAAAAGGTTGGAATAAAGCTAGGGTCAGAGGCAGAGGAGAGAGGGGGGAGTCACCCTCCCCCTCAACTGGAGAAGTTGGTGTCTATGCTTCCATGCCCGTATCAAGGAAAATTATGGGATAAAAGACATGTCAACCACCAGGACCTTTATCAAGTCCTGATGTAAGATAAGATTCAGCTGTCAACGTAGAAACAATTTTGCTGCTTCTTTTTTATTTTTGGTCTAATGGTTACAAACTGCCCAGGAGAAAGGTCATTTTCACAACAGAAATATATCAAGGATGAACTGCGGACAACAGTCCTGCAAGAAAAGCTCTCTGCCCTAAGCCTCCTGTACATCAAAAGGGACCAACTCCACAGCTTATCAATTGGGAATTTTTGCTCTCCAAAATTCACAAAACAAAATGTTTTATATTTCAGTGTTAGAATTCATAATGCAAACAGACATACCGCAGGCTGTACCGCTCCCCTTAAGTAAGCTGATCTGTGTAACTCTAATTGCTTTTGCGTCGTGGCAGATATAAAGTTGTCATATCTGCTCATTAAAAATCATACATAAAAATATGTTCATTTGAAACTTATAATGCAAACAGGCATATTGCAAGATGTGTTTTAGTTGGATTGTTGTTCACTTTTTACAAGTTTGCCTTTGTACATATGCAAATATAAAGCTTTCATGTACATATCTTCAATGTTCTGTGATTTTTTTTTCATGTGGTATGGGGCTTCTTACACTTGACATAGTTTAGGGCCTCAGAATATCATAATCTGGCCCTGGATGAGGGGAGCAACAGCTTTTCCTTGGCTGGGATATCTTCCCAGGCAGAGAGAAATGGGGACTGGCAGACTATGTGGAAGCAATGAGTGAGAACACATAACATGCAAGCAGGAATTATTTCATGGAAGCTCCGTGGCCCCATCTGGTACAGCAGTGGTCTCCAACCTTTTTATGCATGAGATCACGTTTTGAATTTAAGTGCAATCCAAGATCTACCTCAAATCCAAATACCCTTTTCCCGCCTCCTTTGTGCCTCTTCTCTGAGACCCCCACCCCTGCTCCTACGTCCACCCTGCGTCCCCCTATCCTCCCTCACTTTCACGAGAAAGTAGCAGTGGGTTGGGGTGCAGGCTCTGGTCTGGGATTAAGGGATCTGGAGTGGGAGTGGGCTCTGAGCTGAGCTTGGGGCAGGCAGTTGGAGTGCCAGAGGGGGTTCTAGGTGCAGGCTTTGGGAGGGTGTTTGGATGCAAGGGTGCTCGGGGCTAGGGCAGGGGCCTGGGATGCAGGAGGGGGTACACAACTGAGGTAGGGTTTCAGGATGTGGGCTCCGACTGGGCCCTGCTTACCGCAGGTGGCTCCTGGGTGGTGGTGCTGTGGGGCTAAGGCAGGCTCCCCCCTCCCCTGGCCCTTGGGGGCACCTTGACATCAGCGCCTCTCTTCCCTCCCTGCCCTGCGCAGCAAGCAGGAGGCTCCTGGGGATGGGGGGAGGCAGGTGAAGGGCAGGTCATGTGCAGCAGTAAGGGGAGAGGTAGCTAAAGTGCCGGCACTTGATAGCCTCTTGGCCAAACCAGTCAGGATCACCTGTCACAGGCTCCAAGATCCACTGGTAGATCCTGATCTTCTGGCTGGCGATCACTGTGGTACAGGAAGTCAGACTGGATGATCACAGTGGTCCTTTCTGGGCTTAGAACTCAGGAATCTGTGCACAAGCACATTGTCAATGTCCTGACCGTCTGGTCTGGAGGCGCAGAACTGCTTTGCTGACTCACCCTGGCGGCAGGACCAGCGGGTGTTGCTCATTTGCTTGACTCATAAGGCGAAAAGTTCCTCTGAGAGCAGAGAGCCGGGGAGGGAGCAGGGAACAGCTCTCATCAGCCAGCCACGGTGAAGGCTGATCCAGAGATACGACTCATATCATAAGAACTGTCTTGCTTTAGAGCATTAGCATTTTAACCAAGAATAAATTGAACTGATTTTGAACAATATCCATTGTGTGTGTGATACACAGGCCAAGTGAGTCGGTGTTCACATCACCCACCCACCCACAGGCTGAGCCACGTAACAGTTATGAGTCTGCAGCTGCCTTCCAGCTAATGTTCCTGGGCAGAGAGTCTCTCCTCCCCTGCAGACTGTGTCAGTCCTGCGGGAGGCAGCAGGCCAGCTCAACACATTGCTGCAGCAATTCTGGCTTGCACCGCAAGTTTTAGGCAGCCATAGGGAGGCTGCCCTAACTTAGAGCAGCCCTCAGTGCTGCTGTAAGTTACACCAGTAGCTGTCTGGAGCAGTCCTGAACTGCATCTGTCACACTGGTACCCATGTATGGGAAAGGGAGAGGCACCCCTTAGCTGCAGGGCAGGAGATTCCTCTCCCCATTCTGCTCCTGCCACACCTCCACCACAGTCCCTGTCACCCTCCTCCCCCTCTCACCCAGTATCCATACCATTCACAGCCACTCCCTCCCCTCCCTTTGCCCCCCTCAAGCCCCACTCAGGCTATGTCTAGACTGCAGACTTCTTTCGGAAGAAGCTTTTCTTCTACAAAATCTTCTTCCAAAAAAGAGCATTTACACAGCAAAAGCGCATTGAAAAAGTGATCTGCTTTCTCGAAAGAGAGCGTCCACACTGAATGGACACTATATCGCATTTAAGCTGTGATTACTTTGGGCGGAATACCCACCAGGGCACCCACCGGTGCTTTTTCCTCTTCTTTTGAAAGAACTCCCTCCTCTTCCCTGTCCACACACCTTTTTCCGAAAGAGCTCTTTAGGAAAAAGGCTTCTTCCTCATAGAAAGAGGTTTACCAATGTCGGAAAAACCCCTCTGTGCTTTTGATTTTTTTCCGAAAGAACGCGATTGCAGTGTGGACATCAGTGAAGTTTTTTCAGAAAAACAGCTGTTTTTCCGAAAAAACTCTGCAGTGTAGACATACCCACACTCTCCACTTGCCTCCTAAAAACCCCTGAAATAACTGCAGGGTTTCTGGCAATGAAGCATTCAGGCAGCTTCTTGTTTCACTCAGCTGGACTCTTCCCTCTGTAGCAAACAGGCCTGTGGCTGGACTCGAAGCTCTTTGGCCATTATCTCTGAAAAGTCGTGGAGATCAGGAGAGATCCCGGATGACTGGAAAAAGGCAAATGTAGAGCCCATCTTTAAGAAAGGGAAAAAGGACAACCCAGGGAACTATAGGCCGGTCAGTCTTACCTCAGTCCCTGGAAAAATCATGGAGGGGATCTTCAAGGAATCCATTTTGAAGCACTTGGAAGAGGGGAAGGTGATCAGGAATAGTCAGCATGGATTCATGAAAGGCAAGTTGTGCCTGACCAATCTGATTAGCTTCTATGATGAGGTAACTGGCTCTGTGGACATGGGAAAGTCAGTGGATGTGATATACCTTGACTTTAGCAAGGCTTTTGATATGGTCTCCCACAATATTCTTGCCAGCAAGTTAAGGGAATGTGGATTGGATAAATGGATGGTAAGATGGATAGAAAGCTGGTTGGAAGGTTGGGCCCAGCGGGTAGTGATCAACGGCTTGATGTCAGGATGGCGGTTTGGTTCTGGGACCGGTTTTGTTCAACATTTTTATTAATGACCTGGATGAGGGGATGGATTGCACCCTCAGCAAGTTTGTGGATGACACTAAGCTAGGGGGAGAGGTAGATACGCTGGAGGGCAGGGTTAGAGTCCAGAGTGACTTAGGGTACGTCTACACTACAACGTTAATTCGAACTAAGCTAATTCGAACTAACGCATCTAGAACTAAAAACTAGTTCGAATTAGCGTTTTGCTAATTCGAACTAGCATGTCCACATTAAGTGGACCCTGAACCAGGCTTAAGGATGGCCGGAAGCACTGCCGGCAGGGAATCAGAGGAGGACTTAGAGCGTGGAGATGCTGTCTCAGGCTAGCCGAGGGCTGTGCTTAAAGGGTCCCAACCCCCACCCCGGACAGACAGTTCTCAGGGGTGCCCCGCTTGCAAAGCAGTCCTGGCTTGGAGTGCCCGGAGTACCCACACTGGGCACATCACAGCACTCAGCCATCAGACCGGCTGCACTTGCCGCAGGCTGCCATCTGCGGAGAGGGGATTATTGGGGGGGCTGCAGGAGAGCTTCCACCCCAAAAGCCCGCAGAGCCAGCCCAGTCCTCCCCATCAGGGGCGCGTACCCCATTCATCCCTCACCTCCTTCCACTTACCCTTCCCTAGCCCCTTTTCTTGATTTCCATAGACAAAATAAAGGACAATTGTGTTCAAAAATGGAATCTGTCTTTATTGAACAAAACTGGGGGAGACTGGGAAAAGGAGGTGGGAGAGGGGAAGAGAGAGGGTGGGAGAGGGGAGGGCAACTAAAATGATCAGGGGTTGGGCACAGGTCCCATATGAAGAGAGGCTAAAGAGACTGGGACTTTTCAGCTTAGAAAAGAGGAGACGGAGGGGGGACAGGATAGAGGTCTCTAAAAGCAGGAGTTGGTTGGAGAGGGTGCATACAGAAAAGTTCTTCATTAGTTCCCATAAAGAAGGACTAGAGGACACCAAAGGAAAGGAATGGGTAGCAGGCTTCAAACTAGTAACAGAAAGTTGTTCTTCACAAAGCAAAGAGTCAACCTGTGGAACTCCTTGCTGCAGGAGGCTGTGAAGGCTAGAACTAGAACAGAGTTTAAAGGGAATAGTGATAGAGATGTAGCCGTGTTAGTCTGGTGTAGCTGAAACAAAATACAGGACAATGTAGCACTTTAAAGACTAACAAGATGGTTTATTAGATGATGAACTTTTGTGGGCCAGACCCACTTCCTTTAAAGGGAAGTGAGATCAAGTCATGGAGGTTGGGTCCATGGAGTGGTATTAGCCAGGGGGTAGGAGTGGTGTCCCTGCCCAAGGTTTGTGGAAGGCTGGAGAGGGATGGCACGAGACAAATGGCTTGGTTACTGTCTTCGGTCCATCCCCTCCAGGGTCCCTAGGGTTGGCCGCTGTCGGCAGACAGGCTCAGGGTCGGGGGTCTCAGTGGACCACCTTGATTTTCATGCACTCCTGCTCCTGGGTGGCCAGGCTGGCAGCTCTCCTGCCCAAGCCGGCCACCTTCCTGTGCCTAGTGCGGAGATCGTGGACGAGGTCCACGATGTCCGCACTAGCCCAGGCGGGTGCCCGCCTCTTGCGGTCCCGGGAAAGCTCCCGGGAGCCGCCAGCCTGGTCCCGGGAAGAGGGGGAGGGCTGGGGGGCATCGGGTGGGTGGCTCGATATGTGCCAGGTGCAGGGTCTGCTGGCTGGGTGCTGGCAGGCTTGCACCTGGCACGGGCACCGTAGCCAGCCCGTGCCCCTTAAAGGGTCCGGGGCCGGGAGAGGGACAGAAGAGTTTCCCTGGTGTTGGCCAGAGTGGCCACCAGGGAAAGCTGGGGAGGGCTAGCCTCCCACTAGTTCGAATTAAGGGGCTACACAGCCCTAAATTCGAACTAGTAAATTCGAACTAGGCTTAATCCTCGTGGAATGATTAGTTCGAACTAGTGTAGCGCCTATGAAAGTTAGTTCGAACTAACGTCCGTTAGTTTGAACTAACTTTGTAGTGTAGACATACCCTTAGACGTATTGGAGGATTGGGCCACAAGAAATCTGATGAGGTTCAACAAGAACAAAGTTACATTGTTACAGGATGGGGACCAACTGGCTAAGTAGCAGTTCTGTAGAAAAGGACCTGGGGATTACAGTGGATGAGAAGCTGGACATGAGTCAACAGTGTGCCCTTGTAGCCAAGAAGGCTAGTGGCATGATAGGTTGCATTAAGAGGAGCATTGCCAGTTGATCCAGAGATGTGATTATTCCTCTTTACTCGGCTCTGGTGAGGCCACATCTGGAGTATTGTGTCTAGTTCTGGGCCCCCAATTGCAGGAACGATGTGGATGCATTGGAAAGGGTCCAGCGGAGGGCAACCAAAATGATTAGGGGGCTGGAGCATATGACCTACGAGGAGAGGCTGAGGGAGTTGGGTCTATTTAGTCTGCAGAAGAGAAGAGTGAGGGGGGATTTGATAGCAGCCTTCAACTTCCTGAAGGGAGGTTCCAAAGATGCTGGAGAAAGGCTGTTCACAGTAGTGATGGATGGCAGAACAAGGAGCGATGGTCTCAAGTTACAGTGGGGGAGGTCTAGGTTGGATATGAGGAAAAACTATTTCACTAGGAGGGTGGTGAAGCACTGGAACGGGTTACCTAGGGAAGCAGTGGAGTCTCCATCCCTAGAGGTTTTTAAGTCTTGGCTTGACAAAGCCTTGGCCGGGTTGATTTAGTTGGGATTGGTCCTGCCTTGGGCAGGGGGCTGGACTTCATGACCTTCTGAGGTCTCTTCCAGCTCTATGATTCTATCTCTGACTGGCCCTGTGGTAATGGGCAAATGCTTCTCCCCCACCCATCTCCTCAAACAGCCTTAAACAGGAAAGGCCCCACTTTGGTTACTGGTGCATCTATGGAAGGCATGGTGCCAGACTCCTGGGTTCCCCCAGCCCTCACGCTAGGGAGCTGCTCCTTTCAGTGCTACTTTGTGGGCTTGACATAGTCAGCCTGTCACCAGTACAGCTGCCTCTCTCCTGACACAGCCGGGGCTGTCAGGTATCACGTCACAGTCTCTTTAGTGTGCAGCTGGCTCCTGTCTAAACTTCCTCTTGAGCTGTAAAGGAATATTGTGTCCTGTCAGTGCAGTTGCAGCCAGGGACAACATTCTGGCGAAGAAGAGCAGATGGGAGCTCTGTTTCCCTCACCCTCCCCCACCCCCCACACCGCACCTGGCACCCAGGTTGACAAAGGCAACAGACCTAAACCAGGCATGGACTTGAGCTTGTGTCTCCGGCAGAAAACCAGCAAGACTCTAGCATAACCAAGCCCTCTTCAGTTAGCTACAGGACTTAGCTTTCCCCTGGTACCATATTTGAGCATCGGTTTCCTGTAAGCTGAGTGCTTGGGTGGCCACCTAGGAGAGATTCAGGTGCCACCCAGCTGATTAGTAGAGTGCCTACAGCTGCCCACAACTAGTAGCATGTGTTTCTTTTGGTGGTGCACATCTGCATTTGTCTTGGGGCACATAACATTTATTCTGCACATGGATGGAAAAAATTAGAGAAAACACTGAGCGTCTCGTGGTCTTTAATATCTTCACAACACTCCTGGGAGGTAAGAGAGTGCAGAATCCACAAATGGGGCACAAAAGTACAGAGAGATTAAATGATTCAGCCAAGGTCACACAGGAAGCCTGTGGCACAGCCCAGAACCCAAGTTCTACACTATTACCACACCCATTGGACGATCCCTCTCTCACTCTGTATGCCTTGTTCTCATTGAGACCAGCTTGACAGACACCTCCCTCCATAGCAAACTCAACACCAGCACCAGATACAGATGAATGAGACACTGCCGAGACCCCTCTGAGGAACCTTGCTAAAATCAGTCCACATGGGGCCCCAAGTCTCTGTGCGTCACGTGGATTTGCCGGCTCCAGTCAGAAAAGTTTTGGTACATGACCAAACCCAGTTTCCCACCAGTCGCATCCCACCACAGAGATTCAATGGGCTGATCATGCCATTTGCCTTGTGCAATTTCTTTTCCCTGTAAGATTTGAAAGTGGCTATAGAGCAGTGGCCTCAGGTGATTTGCATGGACATAACAAGAAGCACCAGGGCTAACACATGGATCTCTGCAACCTCGCACAACTGACAATGTGGATCACAAGCAGAGCACCTGGGAGGAAAGACTTTTACGTAGGCAGCAGTAGGCTCAGCATCACCCTGATGTGGTCTCTTTCCTTAGTGCATCACGTGGAAAATTACCCAACCTTTCATCACCTTTCCCCAGCACATACCACCTTGTGGTCTGAATTTGCTCCACATTTGCCATCCCAACATGGTTCAGTCCATTAGCATCCGTGAACTCTTTATCAGAGCTGCACATAAGTCCTTTGTACGAGAAAGCACGCGCCACCCCGGTGCCGCACGCTGATGGTGCATGTGTGAAGCTGTGCTCTCTTGGCTGGCTCACAAACAAGGTAAAGGGAGTGATTAGTGCTAGCCTGGTAGAGAGCTCCAGAGTTCTAGCCGGGCTGGGCTTGGGTGGGTGTGCTTTATTCAGCAATATGCCTGTTTAGATGCAGCACAAGGATTTGCTAGCGTGACTCCTGGTGATTAAAAACGACGATGCAAAATGTTTTCATCGGCATCGATGTTCCTAAAGTCCAAGAGCCTGCAGGCAATTTTCACCATCGGTCCTTCGGGGTCCCGCAGGCCACAGTTTCAGTGCCCACCAATTCTTTCTTCAGACACTTCCAGAAGTGCCAAGGGCCCTCAGCTCCCAGTGACCATCCCTACTCAGCCCCTGCAACATTCAGGCTCAGAACAGCAGCTCCCTGGTGACCCCTCAGACCTTCAAGGGAGATCAGTGACTTTCATCTAAAGCAGCCTTACCACACGGAAATGAGAGCCTCCCAGCTCAGACACGCAGGGCTTGTCTTCCCTGCCCCAGCTCTCCCATCCACACACATAACCCTCTCAGCTGAGCGTGGGGACTAGCCTGCAGCTGGAACTAGTTTGTGCTCTCCTCTCTGGAGCCCGCTGCACATACTGACCACAGGAAATCCCACCTCAAGGGGTTCAACTGACAGTAGCCTCATGGCACCTGATTGGCTCACTGCTCTTTATAAACCCTGGGGTGATCCAAAAAGGGCCAGGCAATACCCGGGGCTGCTAGCTTGCAGTGACCATGCTGCAAACCTGGGCCTGAACTTCCGAGAACGATCTTGGCTTGGCCTTGAACCTTGACTCCCACTCAAACCCCGAAACTCCTATGCAGATCCTGACACTCGACACTGACCCTAAGTCTGACCCCTGACCTGTCTCTGCCCTTGCCCTTTGGCCTGACCCTCAACTGACTATTGGCCCTGAACTCTGGCAGCTGTTCCTTCCTACCAAGCTCCTGCCACTGTCCCACCTACCTTCACTCAGGATCTGGACATTACGCTAGCTGGCCCCTATGGTGGCATAAGCAAAAGCCCAAATGCTGCTTGTACTTGAGCTTAGGGTTGCTACGTGTCCAGTTTTGAACCGGACAGTCCAGTATTTGAGCTTTCTATTCAGGAAACAAATGGAGAAAAATATAAATGTCCAGTACTTTCTAAATGAGATGTCATGTCGATTGTGATGTCATGTCAAATGTGTCCAGTATTTTTGTTGAAACCATCTGGCAACCCTACTTGAGCTGGTAAAACTACTCGCTCTGCAGTGAGGACACTAAACCTCTCCCACGCGGATAGTCCTTTAATGCATTCCCACAATTCCCCTGTGCATCAAGACAGATGGACAAGCTCTCCCACAATTCACAGGGAAAGAAGAATAGAGCAGTTCCGCTTATTGCAGTGCTAGGCCAACCCAGGTGGCAATCATCTACCTTAACTAGGGATTTGAATGGGTAAGTGGTTAACTGGTATTCTGGTTGAAAAAGGAATTCTGGATTGCTTATGGCCCCGTAGTTGTTGGTTACTAAACTCTTCTATATTATTAGTGTATATAGCAACTACTACATTTACACGGTGTTTATCAGGTCCTTAACTCGATTACGTTTTTTTTCTTAAAAGGAAAGTGTACATGCTTTATTTAAATGATTGTATTTTTCAAAAATACAGCATTATTTTATGAAGTTAATTTTTATTTCAGATTTCTTTGAAAGGGGATTGTCAAAATGTTTCCATTTAATTTTTTAAGTACATTTTTTAAAATGGGAATTCCTTAAAGTGTATTTTGTTCCTTCACTTCTATAAACTCTTATCATCTCTCCAGCCAGAGTCAGGAATACAGCATACTGAGCACTTTCCCCTCGCTTCCCAACAAAGGGAAACAGCCAGCAATGTTCCCATACAAATCTGGAGGGTGGGAGCTTCAGCCCCCAGATCCTCCCCAAAGGATGCAGGGGGCAGACTCAGGAATGGGACAGTTCTGGATAGGTGGCATAATTCTGTCTCTTTTCTGTATGGTTTTATGCGAAGCAATCGCATTCTAGGCACATCCCATTTTCCTGGCACAACGAAACCCTGTCCGTGCTTTAAATTATGATAAAAGGAAGCTGCACACCGAATTTGGTGGACCCAGCTCTTACCGTTTAGGTGGAGTTCTTGAGCAAACAGACACATACAACTGACAGACAAACTCTCTCAAATATATAGTGGACTGGGGTAAACATTTCCAGCAGTCTTGGAACTGACACAGTGATCAGAAAACAGAGGAGCTGAGTTCCCGCTGCCTTGACTACTATGTGGTCATTTATACCAAGGCAATGTGGATTCAAAACAGCTGTAAAATGCAACCATCTCAGAAGGCTGGGGTCAGCAGTTCCTGCTCTGGTGTACCCCAGCTTAACTCCACTGACATCAGTTAAAGATCTGTCCCAGAGCAAGTAAAGCTAATCGGTGCTCATTCTGCACACGTATACATGGCTACACAATGCCTTGACTATGGCCAAAAGAAACCAGAGCCAGAGAGTGAACCTAGCCCAAACCGAGTGAAATGCAACAAAACAAACAAGCAAACTAAACAGTGACAGCTTGATATTTTTAAGCTCTACTATATAAGATGCTGTAAGTTGTGCAGCAGGCTGCTTTCTGCTTTCACGTTCTTTATCTTAGGTGCTGTCCAGTTAATTCAAACAATAAGGAGGAAAAAACCCACAAGAGTTCAAGACGCAGACTCGACCTATAAGAGCCAACAGTGGAGTCCAAAAGGGCCTGCTTAGAGCAGCTGCAGAGAAGCCACGACAGCAGAGAAGTCCCCAGCCTGGAAAAGGCAAATTGTCTAACTCTGTACAAAGAAGGATGAAGGCTGCAGATGAGATACCCTGGATGCAAGCCAAAGTCATCAATGAATGACAAGAGAATTAGGAAAATATCCATTTCTTGGCAGGAATCGGGCTGCTGCCGCTACTCTCCCATGCTGGACGCGGAGGCTTCTAATTGGATGCCAAATGACACATTAGGCAAGGGCGGAAGGGGGGAGGGGCAGAAGTGAGCCGTAGCCGTTAGTTCGTACGTTGGTAAAAGGAGTGGATCACTCCAATCCAAGAGTGAACACAGCCAGGATACAGAGCCAGCATTGGTTCTTTTCTCCCAAAGGGGCCATGCCCATTTTGAAACCACAGAGCTTCCCCCTCAACCCTCAATTCACATGGCTCCATTCTTCAGCAAGCAGCTCTGCTCTAATTTGGGGGTGCTATGCCAGAGCTTTTATGTAGGCTGAGTCACCAAGGGCTAAATGCTGCAAGGTGCGGAGCACTCTGACCTGGCCCCAGCCAAAATATCTAAGCACTTGCTTTGGGGCCAGGGGTACCAAGCCTATATTGGATTCGCTGACTGCTGCTCTGGTCCTCTCGCCAGAGACACAGGAAATGGGGTTATGGGTCAGGGCTAGCTACTCACCATTCACACGGGAGACTCAGTGCAGGTTGCTGCTGCTATTTCATCCTCAGCAAGCAATTCATGGCACAGCTGGGCTGGGCTTCCTTACACTGTGGTTCAGCTACTCCTGGCCACCCAGCTATGTGCTCTGGAGATTCCAGGATCCAGCCACGTCCCATGGAGGAGATCCCATGTTCCCAACAGATGAGATGCTCACGTCTGGGTCTGACACTCTTCAGTGGTGGGCTCCTTGTTCCAAAAAGAAGGTGGGGTTACAAGACGCCTCCCCTAGGGGGCGGAGTCCAGCTGCTTCATTGATGCCCCATCCTGACATTTTAAACCTTCTCCTTCTTCCGCAAACTTCCCCTAATTTCTTCATGAGCCAGGAGCAGGCTGACCTCCAGACATACTGCAGAGGCTGCGGCTCTGGGCAGCCCTTGTTAGCACCAGCTCACGTTCCGCCCCTCTGGGGACCCCGTGTGAGCCTGGGTAGACAGCACGCAATTACAGTCCCATGGATTGATTGCAGCCGTCGCTAACGAACCAAAGCGCCCGAGCTTGTACTTGGGAAGGAGAGAGTCACAGCACGGGTTGTGTTTCAGATGCTCATCTCTCCCTTCCTGATTTATGATAGTTGCAGGGTTGGGGAAGAGCTCTCTGAACACAGTGCCAGACCCTAATTACTTTTGGGGAGTACAGCGTCTAGCAAAATGGTCACCGGACAGCCAGTCTAGGGCAGCTGAACACTGAGAACACCAGCAACAAAATCAGAGCCTATCTTAAATCAGTTAACACTAAAGCAAGGGAGATGGGGGGAGCAGGCGAAGCAGCAATAAATACAAGCCAAGAGGAAAAACCAAAATCAATCCCAGAGTAGTTAATCTTTCAGAGGCAAGAGTCAGATTTTCCCAGACGGCAATAAAAAGCTGCAAAAATAGAGGTGCCAAAGTGTCCGGATGGCTGGAGACTTCCCTCCTTATTTAGAGCTCTCAGAAGTTTAGCAAGGAAGCCTGTTTGCTCCTGGCTCCCTCCAGCGTCCTCAAGGGCAAACAAATTCTGCCTTCTTCATCTTCTAAATAAGTAGCATGGGCCCCAACGTATGCTTGGTGTAATGCCAGTGACTTTGGTGAAGTTACACTAGGCATGAATCTGGCCCCCCAGGTACATGATAAATAATAATCCGTGTGTCCTTCTCCTGCCTGAGAATCACTTCTCATACTGGTAAATTTCGGCTACCTCTAGGGTGGAACATGGTAGACGTTTAACAACACACCACTACACTTAAGTCAGGAAATGAGGAATGCCACCTGCCTTTCAAGTTCTTCCATTGGCTCCTATCTCTGCCACTCCGCACCAATCATGCCAACCTCCATCACGCTCTTGCCAGCTACTTTCCCTGGCACCTACGTGCTTTCTCCTTTGACAACCCCTGTGTGCAGAACAGGACCCATGAACTAGTCCATAAAGTCCCACCCTTACTCCCTCCCACTTCTGCGGTGACCTCTGAGGGCGGTTAAGTAGGTGGCTGGTGGGGCTTATTTATATTTGATTCAAAAATTATTATTAATACAATGGGAATGCTAAGACACCCACCGAGATCAGGGCCCTGTTGTGCTGGCACCGAATGAGAGACAGTCCATGTCCAAGAGCTGACAGGCTACTGGCCAAGACAGAGAGGAGGTGGGGAAAGGGACACAATATCCTGGTGGAATGATCCAAGTGATGATCTGTGGGTGCTGTGGGATTTATTTTTTGGGTGAGGATGGTTGTCAGTGTGGGATGAGATAAAGGAGGAAGGGAGAGGGGCTAATGAAGTGGCGGAGGAAGGAAATAAAGCAGATGGGAAGAATGAAGTCAAGGGGAAGTGAGAGTGGAGTAAACATCCAATCAGTGCAGGAATATCTCCTAGGATGCTCCTAGCCAGCCTCTCTTACGTTGTGCTCTCCTCTCCTCCCGACTGTTCAAGGCACCCACTGCTGCATCTTGTATTAATTGGGGTGTAAGATCTCCCAGGCAGGGCCTGTCCTGTCCCCATATTCGGTTCTCCTGCAGAACTTGGCCCTGATCCTGTTCACAGCTACTGGAATACACTCAGTAGTCACCCCGCTGAAAATGGGACTGGAGAGAGATGAAGGGGGGAGGTGGTATTTTTGGTGTAACTTCTATTGGCGAGAGCGATCGACCTTGCCTCTCTCCCCTCACCACTTTGTCTCTCTCATCTCCTGGGACAGACATGGACTGCATACAAGCATGGGACTGTAGCAGACTGCATGGAATTACTTAACAGGCAATTGCAATGGCACAGGACAGCTGTGTGGCTTAGGTACTAAGGCAGTGGAGCAGGCGTTCTGACATGGGGGTTCTAGTCCCGATTCTGTCTCCTAACATACATCCCCTCCTGCCGTATGTCTTTTTAAGCTCTTTGGGGCATGGGCAGGCACACTATTTCTGCGCACTCGCAGCTAGGGCCACCAGGGGCTCCAGTCCCAATATTTATCCTGGGATTTGACCAGGACATCTGAATTCATCTCCCAGCTCCCCTAAAAAGAATCATGGAACTCTCACTGTGAGGCCGTGTCCAGACTCAGGGGTTTTTTCGGGAAAAGTAGCCTTTTCCCGAAAAAACTTCCCCTGCGTCCAGACTCAAGCCACGTTCTTTCGAAATTATTTCAAAAGAACGCGGCTTTTCTTTCGATGGCAGTAAACCTCGTTTCACGAGGAAGAACGCCTTCCTTCGAAAGTTCCTCTTTCGAAAGAAGGCGTTCTTCAATGTAAAGAGGCCGTCTTCGAAAGAGAGCATCCAGACTCGCTGGGTGCTCTCTTTCGAAAAAGCGGATTTCTCTTTCGAAAGATCTGCCTGCAGTCTAGACGCGATCTTTCGAAAGAGGCTCTTTCGAAAGATGCTTTCGAAAGAGGCTCTTTCGAAAGAAGCCTGCAGTCTAGACATAGCCTGAGTGAGTGCACGTCTCTGCCTGCCTCCCCGTCGGGCCACAACCCCACCCAGCACTGATGGTGGCTTCCATGCTGCTCCTCAGATTGTCTAGCCCAGGGCTAGGGAATCTTTTTTGGGTCGGGGGAGGGGGAGCCACTGATCCACAGAAAAATCAGCTGGGGGCCGCACACAAATGAGGAGCAAAAAAGAAAAACCAAACCCTCACTGATGTGAGTCCCGACTGAGGAGAAAGACACTCCCCACATTCCCTTCACAAACCAGAGCCTAGAGGGGCCCAGGCTAGTAGATTTTGTGTGCTTTAGCCCCACGGTGGGATGGTGGGGGGACTGGAGCATTAGCACAGGCTCCCCAATGCTGGGGGGGGAGGAGCCCCGAGCCTCAGGGGCCAAATCCAGGCAAGCCAAGGGCCGCATCTGGCCTCCGGGCCTTAGGTCCCCCACCCCTGGTGTAGCCAAACAGCCTGGGGGGAAGGGACACCATCTGTCCTCCAGCCTGCCACAGCTCAGGGCTCCTGCAGGGAGAACAGGGGTCATGGCGAGCAGCAGAGCCCCCTGCTGGTCACCTTGTACAGTGCTGCCCATGAGATGTAATGGCAGTGCCCCTGCAGATATGGCACTCTGCCTCTCCAGGCAAGGAAAAAGCTGTGGACAGTGGTCTCTGCCTGGGGAGGTAATGCTGGGGAGGTCTCTGCCTGGGGAGGGGATGGGGGGGAAGAGACAGACCATCACCAGAGTGCATTGCTTGTCCCTCTGTCCTTGTAATGCGGGAGAGAGAAGGGAGAGGGGGGCCCAAACTACCATCTCCAGACCACTCGTTATTTTGTGTAGCTTTCCAATGAACGGTCTACAGAGAAGGTAAAACTTCTGCTTTAAAGTGAATCGTCCCAAAGGCCTTGCAGCAACTGGGAAATCAAAGCAGCTGCCAGAAAGTGTCTCGTTCCTCTGCCTAGTTTGGCTTTAAGCAAGCAGTTGAGGAGACCTCTCTGTCTTTGATGATAAATAACCTCCCGCCAAACGGACATGGCTTGGCTCCTGCAGACTTGACGTTAGGCCGATGGGAATCACACGACTGATCCCAGTAAGCGTTATGGCCGACGGTACTGGAGGGAGAGGATTCTTTTTAATAAGCCAGCAAATGGATTATGACTGTGTGCCGTACCAGCACTGAGCAGACGTTTCTGAGTGCAGGCAGAATGACATTAAAAAAATATATTCCAGCAAGGAATGAAGGGTTAGCTCACTGAACCTGTCACAAGAGACTCCGAAGAGAAAAAGGTCACCTGTTCTAGTCCCTTGTCTGCTGGAAGTAGCCACAGAATCAGGTACAGTGGAGAAAGCACAGAGAAACTTGCTGGTTCATTTAATTGTTGGCAATCAGTACGGACACTTCCTTTATTTGCATGTGTACTGGTCCTGAAATGAAACAGACAGAGAGCATGCAGGGCAATCCCTTCCTCCAGGAATCTCGGCCCCACACCAATGCCTGGCTCCAGCAAGCAATTCTCTCGAGAAGGGACTCTAATCAGCGCCCAAGGCAGAGTACACACTCTGCTGCTACTCATACAGCTCCCCAAATTGCCTCAACACAAAACCTCACCTAACGCAAATCTGACACCACAAAAATGTCGCCTCAACTGTCAAAACTCAAGTAAAAAACCCAGAAGATTATGTAAAAACAATGAGAACCTTACAGATTAACATATTTATTGGCGCACTGAAGATTATGTGTAACAGCACCACCTGGTGACACCTACCACAGAGACCCCAGTCAGGGATCACAGCTGTGCTGTGCTAAGCACTTTATACACAGACTAGAAGATTTACCTGGCACTGCTTGCATCCTTAACTCAATTTTTGTTTTGTGGAAAATAAAGTGAAAATGTGCATGCTTCATTTAAATGATTGCTCTGGAGTGGGACTGGGGGGTTCAGTATGCAGCTGCCCTGGGGCAAGTCCTCTCTCATTGCAGCAGCTTGGGGCCAGGTGAGAAGCACCTCTCCATGGCTGCTGCAGCTCCAGCAGGAGGGATGTATAACTCTTGACTGGGACAGGTCCAGGTTCACCTGCCCCCCTGCATGCCCCAGCCAGAGTGAGGAATGCAGCAAACTCTGCACTTTCCCCTTGCTTCCTGATGAAGGGAAACAGCCGGCAATGTTCCCGAGCTTACTGTTGAGAAAGCTAGCTGGGGGTATAAATCAGGCTTGTATTTGATCCATAGTTAAACTTTCCAGTTAAGGAATAGTCCTGCATTGTCACGCATTTAGACTGCAAGATCTTTAAGGCAGGTCCTGTCTTCATTATAAACTATATATCTGTGTGGGTATGTCTGTTTGTTCAAGAACTACTACTAAATGATAAGAGTTAGGGCCACCAAATTCGGTATAGAGCTTCCTCTTACCATAACTTAAAGCAATGTAGGAGTTTGGTTGTATTAGGAAAATGGGATGTGCCTGGCATGGGACTGTTTTTCATAAAATCATACAGAAAAGGGACAGAATTACCAGGCAGGTGAAAGGGGCTGGCTGGGCATGCCCGCCCCCACACCGGTGCCTGAGGGATGGAAGGTTCGGGGCGGGGGTAGTCCCAGCTAGCCCCTTTTACCTCTTACCATTTAGGAGGAGTTCTTGAACAAACAGACACACAGACTCTCAGACAGACAAACTCTCTTAAATATATAGTAGATAATGAAGAGAGAGTCTACTTCAAAGATCTTGCAGTGAAAGGGTACGTCTACACAGCAGTGTTATTTTGGAATAACTAACATTATTCTGTAATAACAAAGTGTGTGTCTACACAGCAAGCCGTTATTTCACAATCATTTTGAGATGGCAGACTTCTTACTCCTACTTCTGTAACCCTCATTTCACAAGGAGTAAGGGAAGTCAAAGGACGAGTGTTCTTCCTTCGACTTGCTGCTGTATACACAGTGCCAAAAGCCGAATTAAACTATTTCAATTTCAGCTACGCAATTGACATAGATTTGACAATGCAGGATTGTTGCCTACAGGGAAGTTTAACTATGGAATCTCCATAATTACGAAAGTAACCAAATTATATCTGCACCCCCAGCTAGCTTTTTCAACAAAAAGCTGCTTTCTTCCGGGAACTTCTTATGCTATCCTGAAGGCCAGAGATTTTTTAAATAAATAATAAATTAATGGAGGTTGCCTATCTCCTAGAACTGGAAGGGACCTTGAAAGGTCATTGAGTCCAGTCCCCTGCCTTCACAGCAGGACCAAGTACCATCCCTGACAAATTTTTGCCCCAAATTGCCTCTGCAAAGATTGAACTCACAACCCTGGGTTTAGCAGGCCAATGCTCAAACCACTCAGCTATCCCTCAGTTCAGGGGGGGGGGGGGGGGGTAGCAGGAGAGGAAAGTTTGAGGTTAATCAAATGAGCAGTTTTTATGGTTTATAAGGCTGGTGGTTAGTAGTGATGTGGCTTATGTTGACCAAAATAGCTTGGATGATGATACTACAGCCAGTTCCTTATTTCCTCAATAATTTGGTTTCTGGGGCTATGTCTACACTACAATGATCTATCGGAAATAGGTATGCAAATTTTGCTCCGCAATGTGCGTACCTTTTTCCAATAGTTTTTCAGATGAGGCTTTTCCAAAACCTGGCCCATCTACACTGGGCCAAATTTTGGAAAAGCCTCCTCTTTCAGAAGAGCCCTTCTTCCTCATGGGAAGAGGAAGACAGGGCTTCCAAAAAAGTGCACCTGCTCTTCCAAAAAAAAAGCGGAAGAGCAGATGCATTCCCTGGATGTGGCGTAGGTTTTCCGGGATACCTCACCCTGTAGTGTAGACATAGCGTGGATGGAGATTAGCTTGGATACATTACCTTATCACCTCTTGGGGCATTTTTAAATATACAGTTTGATTAGGTTTAATAGAGCTTTTAAGATGAACCAACACAGGGCTTAAGTAGTTCTTTGGCCCTGTGCCCAGTGGTCCATTTCACATGGAGAAGAGCATGCTATAAAGAAATGGTGATATTGTGTGGCAATATTTGGCTTCCATATCATGTTAATATGTATTATACCATATTATTATTCTCACTGAATGCCTTCAGCTGGTTTAAGGCCCATTTGTGCTGCATGCCTTTAGTGAAGAATCCAGCCACTGAGTTTCTCAGAGCTCTCAATGATTCAAGGAGACTACAGATCTGCAGGCACAACTTAGCCCAAGAATGAGGCAGTGTGACCTAGTGGCTAGCACATGGGAAATGTGGATTCTATTCCTGGTTCTGTCACTGGCCTGCTACATAAAAGGGTGTGCCTTGCTTTCCCCACCTCTAAGATGGTAGCAATGATACTAGCCTCCTTTGTAAAATATTTATGAAAAGAGGTAAGTAGTGTTTGTGTGGTTCCCTGAAATTGACTCTCCTATTTTAAAAAAGCTAAGGAAATTCCTAGACAAAACACTTTGTAAAAATAAAGTTTTAGTGCTTAAACACCCCTTCCCCCATTGAAAACCAGTGTTATTAGAAGACCCTTATTATAAAATCCTCAACATCTGCAAATGACCAACTTAGTACTAAAGGCCTAATAGTCTTCTTCTTCTGTATCTCCACCCACCACATCAGGCACGAGTAACTTAGGTGCCACATGATAGGCAGGAAGGCGTGTGGGTGAGCCTGATCATGCATTAGGCATATGGCTCCTAACTCTCATACCAGCAACCATTCTCCCTTGCACAAGGAAGGATGGTTCAGTTATTAGGGCACCAGTGAGGAATTTAAGAGATTTAGGGCCACTGCCTGGTCTGCATCACAGGAGTGCTGTGCATTACATTACAGACTGACAGGTGTGGTAATAGGGGCTGGTCTGTATTCATTCATGATTGCCCTACATGCGGTGTGAATAGCCGACTGCTCTAAAAGATGTTTCCTGTCTGTCCGTATGGAGTTAAGCCAAAAGCAGGAAATAAAACAATGATGACAGGATCGTTAAAAGAACAGTAATGACTGGGCTACCAATTCGAAGGGCCCGCTGCCGTGGCTCCAGCAAAGGTAAAAGCCTTTCTTTGCCAAGGTCAGGAGCCCAAGATCAAAAGAACCATTACAAAACTTCTCAGGGGTGTGTCTCCCCTGGCGCCTTTCTCCAGGGCTGCGAGTGGGGCGGTGGCTGCGCAGGGTAGGTGGAGACACAACAGGGGTAAGGCGACTGAGGCTGGGACTGTTGCTGGAAGCGGGGCTGGAGCCTCACCTGGGCACCATGGCTGGGGATGGGGCCAGGGGCCCTGACTGGGGACCAAGGCGGGGAGTTGGGAGCCGAGGCTGGGGACAGGGCCGGGAGCAGAGCGCTGGCCAGGGACTGCAGGTGGGGCAGGGCTGGAAGAAGAGCCTTAGCTAAGGGGTCAAGAGCAGAGCCAGGGCTCTGACAGGGGGTAGGGCTGGGTGGCACCTCACCGCCCTCCAGGAGCTGGCCTGGGCCCTACCACTCCCTTCCCTTTTTTCCCCTCAATCCATCCCTCTAGACAAGAGGGACAGTACTCTCCTGTTATACAAGGGAGTGAGCATCTGACATTGCTAGCTGTCAAGTGCTTTGAAATTCTTAATATAATTTAGTTTGTCTCTGCAGTCAAAACACAGCACGAATGCCAGTTAACTGGCCCTTTCTCACCCAGTATTATCAGCATCCCACGGAGGAGGGAAAGATACAGACCCAAGGCCCTCCACTGAGTAACTGGTAGAGGCAAGATTAGAACTCGTGAGCCTAACACCTGTGGGCCGAAGAGGGGCACGTTCCTAAAGCCCATGTGCTGGAAAGGGCCAACTGCTGCTGCAGCTTGTCTGTGACAGACACCTGCTGTACCGCATCCCCCGCAGCTAGGGACAGGCTAGCTCTGTCGCTGCGGAAGCAGGCGGCGAGCCAGTTCCCGTGAAAAGCAGAGCAAAGGTCGTGGTGCCTGGGCAGCCTATTGCTGGGCTGATGATGCAGGAGCCTCATGAAAGCCTCCTGTCCTCTTCGCGGAAGAGGCAGGAGCCGAGGATCCAGGCTGCTGTTCTCCCACGGGTAAGAAGAGCCCAAGTCGCTCTCCAAGGCGTAACCTCTTTAGCGCATAAATCAGCCGCTCTGTGATTCAGCCCGGCTTGGGTTACTAATAATACTCCTGTGTTTATCCGCAGCCCTCCGGCAGTATATGTTTGCTTTTGACTTGCCGGTGGTTTTTCCCAGGCTCCCAGGCAGCACAAGAACTTTGTTTTCGTGTACAGAAGCCTCCATTTATAAAGCCGGCTTTCCAGCCGCCCCAGGGCACAGCTGCCTTCCAGGCCCAACCTGGGAAAGGAAGAAAGGGCAGCTTCACCCTCTTCCACCAGGGAATACAAAGTGCCTCAGTGAGACCTCAGCTGCTGAAACTCTAGCTAGGCAGAGGGAGGATTCCTGAGATTCCAGCACCAGACTCTGCCCCCTCCTGCCAGCAAAGATCAAGCTCTACTTAAAAAAAAAAAGAATAATAATTTAAATTATCAGCTTCAAATAAGAGGCAGGGTCAGCCCCATCTCTCCATCAAGGACAGGCTGGGCTCAGACTCTAGTGCACTACTGAGTGACCCCCACCATAGAGGACTTGATCACTAGGGTCTTTAGGATTAAGCCACTAAACCAGAGGTCCACAATCTGTGGGGTATACTTCCCGAGAGGGCACAGAGGACTATTCGGGGGAGAGAGGGTTGGGGCCCGGGCCAGCCCCCATGGGAAGTGAGCACCATCCTACTCCAGGGCTCCACACTCACCCCCTGCTGTGACCCCAGCCTTGGACCCCTTATTCCTAGCTGTGTCCCTCCTCTCAGAGCCACATCCCCATTCCAAGCCCCAGGAGATGGAGGAGGGGCATGCAGGCAGTAGTAAGGGAGGGGGGTGGGGAGAGGTAAAAAGTTTGGGACCACTGCACTAAACAAGAGTTCAGAAGACCTGGGTTCCTTTCCCTTCTCTGCCATAGATTTCCCGTGTGACTGGCCAAGTCACTTAGTCTCTCTCTGTGCCTCAGGCCACCTGTAAAATGAGGACATACTGGTCAGCAAAAGATAGCGTAGACCCTGGCTATGCTGTGATTTGTGAAGGGAACAAGTTTGCATTAGTGACAGGGGAACAAATGAAGGGGGCATGGGAGTAGACGACCCGGTGGATCTTTTCCATCTCTAATTGCTGCCATTCCTGGATTCATCCCTGAGTTTTATTTTCCAGCTGGGAAGGCACAGATCAGCACTAACTTAAAGCATGAGGGGGAAAAAAGCCCTAGCAACTTTTACTGCATGTGAAGCAAATGAATTGCTGCTTGCAGAGGATCTAAAGCAGGGGTGGGCAATCATTTTTGTAAGGGGGCCACTTCACCAATTTTGGTAGTGGCCATGGGCCAGCCCCAGAAGGGGTAGGGCCCTGGCGAAGAGGGAGACTTTGCGTGCTCCCCCGTGGGGTAGGGGAGCACACGGCCTACCCAGCCACGGATGTGCAGCTCCCAGAGGGAACCGCCAGATGTTTAGAATGGCTGGCAGTTTCTTCTGGTGCCATGCACCCCTGGTGGGGGTAGGAGACTTCACACGCTTCCTCATCTCCCCGTCTCAACTGGCCTAGGAGTGGGGGGCTGGCAAGGCGGGCCATGGGCCAGATCAAACAACTTGGCAAGCTGGATTTGGCCTGTGAGCAAGGTCTTGCCCACCCCTGATCTAAAGGTTCAAGTAAAAAGACTAGGTTACCCTGGAAAGTGTAGGGGCTAGTGCAACCCACATGCATTAAATATGCAATTCATAGTTTTTAAGCAGTGGTACATGAACCGATAAAGTTTGGGAAACGCTGGGTTAGTACTTGATCCAGCCTAGCTGACTTCTCAAGGTCTATTCCAGCCCTGCAGAATGCCAGAAAACACAGAGCAGTGATCAGGACTCCAACAGAAACCATTATCGCTGCTTGTGGCTACACTTGAAGTGTGATCAACTGATTATATACTAATGTGGGTCAATTAATGATTTGCAGGCTGGTTAAGAATAAGCAAGTATCATGATTTGAGAAGTATATTTCAAGTTGAGAGCTGACCTGAAAGGAACCCAGTGTTAAAATGAGTAAGCTAGCATTCCCTGGAGTCAACCATTACCAAAACCCCACTGCTGTGGGAGCGGTTGTCCCTATAATAGTAGAATATTGACATTTATACTGCACCCATCATTGCTGTACTTGTGTGCCTATAAATATATTCTATCAAAAACATTACACAGAGCATCGTAGACATATTTCCCCATTTGTGTACATTACACTGTTTTCATTCTCAGATTGGCCCAGTATGTCTCTTTACTCACTTAGACCTGTTATAGAGATTTGGTCGGCAGCCATATATGCTCTTTTCAAACAGCAACATGGCCATTTGTAGTTGCAATTCAGCAGATGAGAGAGCTTGCAAAGAAGTGCACTTAGCTGCAAGAATTTAAGGCCTCATCCTGCCAGCTACTCTGCAGGGGAGCGACTGGCATCCAGACCAATTCCTAGATTTTACATAGCAATTCCCAGCAGCAGATCACAAAACATTTCAGAAAGGGGAGTCAGTATCACAAGCCCCATTTTACAGAGGGGGAAACCAAGGGAAGAAAGGTGAAAAAAATGTGACTAAGGTTAGCCAGTAGGCTAGCGGTGGAGCCAGATATTGAACCTAGGTCTCCTGAGCTCTAGCCACCAAGAAACGTACCTCAGAGGGCCTACAGCCAAGCATGAGCCTGCACACAGAACCATCCCGGCCATAGGATGGTTTAGAGCAGCCGCCCCAGGCTTCATGCTTTGGGGATCCCCTGCAGCTGCCTTAACCGGCCTATGGACCAGTCGCTGGTCATTACCCTTGTGCAGTGAGCAGTAAGCAAAGGAGGGTAGCGACCCCGACTGCCACCACCGGTGCCAGGCTCTGAGTAATCGCCCCATTCACATTGCTCAGGGAGGAGGGGGAGGCTCGGGCAAGGGGACAGAGCAGGGGTGGCAAGGGACAGGGTCAGGGCTTGGGGAAAGGGTGGAGCGGGGGTGGATCAGAGGCAGAGCAGGGCTGGGGTGAGGAATTGCCCTGGGCCCAGTGCCTGGGATATGGAGGGGGGCTGTCCAGGCCCTTGCCCCCCCGCCTCCGGCACAGCCCTGTCTGCACAGTGCTCAGCAGTTCAATTCCTGCTGAAGTCAAGGGTACTCAGACCAGCAGGCTTTCATCATATGCCTGGTAGGCTTGTGGAGCTGTGTAAGGACTGGTTGCTGTGTAATTAGCATATAAATGGCTGGTTCTTCCAAACACAGAGCAGCAGACAACACTATTCCGCTGTAGGATTATAGTGCCTTGTATTGTGTTTCAGGTATAGCCAGTGACCTTGTCATTACACACAGCAGCGAAGCTACTGGCTCCACAGGATCTTAAGTACCCACTGGCTTTGTTTGGTACTTAGTAACCTAAGCCACTTAGATCCTTTTGAAAATTGTACCCATTGTCCCAAAGAGGCCAAGATAGCATCTTGCCCAAGACCAGGGAGGGAGCAGAACTCCTGCCTCCTCACCTAGCCCTACAGCCACAAGGCCATCTTTGCTATTACAAAGCACCTTCCTCCTGCACCCCAAACAGCCGAGAGCTTTACTTCCCTGCACACAAGGCATTATTACAAATTGTGGCCCCAATGCTGACAGCTGTGCCTGTGCAGAGCCACGCTGACTTCAGGGCACTTGCATGCAGCCCCAGGGCTGACACTGCACAGAGCAGTTTGCAAGCTCAGGGCATGCACACATGCAGGGATGCTTCAGGCCATTTCAGAGGGGCCAGCAGGCTCTGGGGGAGAGAATTTTGGCCAGGAACACTGGGCTCAACCCATATGCCAAGGGAGGTTTGACGTCCATGCAGAGCAGAAAGCAGCAGCTTCTTTTTCTAAAAAGTCACATCCTAGCAACCCCCTGGTAAAACAACCATCATGGGACTCAACAGCCCTGATTCGCCTCTCCCTGACTCCCATTGTCCCACTGAATCCTGATCAGGATCAGACCTGGGCTCCCAGGGCTGACCCAACTATACAGGCAAACTAGGCGGTCACTTGGGGTGTCAGGCTTTAAAGGACACCAAATTAGATGAAGTAATTTTTTTTCTCTATTTAAAAAAAATTAATGTTATTTCTTATAAACAAAGGCATCAGATATTGTATAGGTTGGACCTCCCTGGCTCGGCACCGTTGGGACTTAACTGGTCCCAAACAAGGGAATTTGCCAGACCAGGGGAGGTCCCCTGTCACTGGCCCCCTAGCCTGCCACCCTCAAAGTTGCTGGCTCTGCTACTGCCCCAGCCATGCCCCCATGGGCCCCGCCCCAGCTGGGCTGACAGCCTTTTTGCCACTAGGCTCCCTGGGCTCGCTAGTCCAGGAACATCTGTAGTCCGTTGCTGGACCAGAGAGTGCCGGTTTTGGGAGGTGCAACCTGTATTTGTAAAACAGTGCATTGTTGCCACGTCAGAAGTTGAGTGATATTATTTACTGCACATTGTGAAGCACGGCTGTGTATGTAAATACAGTTAAAATGTCACAAAGCGGCTTCAAAAGAGCGCCGCCTGGGTTTGCTGCCTGAGGTGGTCTGGCAGTTCAGTCACTCTCAGTAGTCCAGTGTTGGCCAGTCAGACTGTTGAGTCAGTGTTGCTCACTGTTTAATCAAGGCCGGTCAGCACCTCACAACAGCTGTTCTGCCGTGTCCCAAGATGAGATCCTGAAGACGCTGTGCCCATGAAGAATTTGTATTGTGTTGGACTTGAAAAACTTGGTAAGAGGTTTGGACAAGAAGGAAGACAGTTGCAGCTTGAAATGCAACTTTTTATAGCGCTGACCAAAAACTCTGTCTACAACTCAGAACGGTTAAAACTTTAAAGTGTCAGCTACTTAATGGTTTACTCTGTTCAGAATAATTATGTTAGGGTTAATTAAAAATAGAGAAAAAAATCAATAAAAATATTTGTATGTTTACACTGTTCTTTTTGAATGCCAAGTAAATAAAGGTAACACTTCATGGTAGACTTCTCATTTTTCTCTTTATTGAATGGGGGGGCCCGCCCTGCAGTCTCTTCTAGGGATGTAAGCGACTAGGCAAAGGCAGCAAGGGGAAGGGGAGCAGGAGGCAGTGCTGGGGAGAGCTGCCTTTAAAGCCCGTTCCCCCCAGCACAGTTTCTGCCAAGGGGGAGGGCAGGGGAGTAGCGAGGACCAGGCGCAAGGTGGGAATCAACTGATTCCTGACTCATGCCCAGTCCTAGATGTCGCACCTCTGCTTTTTAAGCATATTAAGAGCCTGCTGGCTCTTAATACATTTAAAAGGCAGAGCCACAGCGAGGTTAGCTCCCGAGGTCAGGAGCTAACCCCGCTGTGGCTCTCTCGCTTATCGATTAATCCACTAGTTGATGGAAATTCCATCGACTAGTCAATGAGTTGATTAAATTAATTTAACATCCGTAGTCCTTCCACCATGGACAGAAGAGCAACACTGACCCTGGCAAAATGCACGCTCATGCTCAAAGTGACAGGGTGGGTTTACACTGCAATAAAAGACCTGCTACAGCTGAGTCTCGCAGCCTGGGTCAGCTAACTCAGGATAGGGGGACTCATTCTCCCGGGCTAACGCAGCAGTGTAGATGGGCAGTGTAGACATTCCCAGGGAGTGGGGACTCCAGCCTGTGCCCACACCACTGCATGGCTAATTTCAGCCCCTAGTGTGAGCCCCAGAAACTCAAGTAAACTGACCCAGGCTCTGAGACATGGTGCTGCGGGATTTTCGTGCACTGGTGACGTACTCCTAGCGTTTAAGCCCAGAAGGGACCAGTCGATCATCTAGTCTGGCCTCCCGTACAGCCCAGTCCACCAACCTCACCAGCACCCGCCTACTCGACCCAACCACCGAAGTGAGTCCAAAGGACTACAGTCCACGGGAGACTCAACTGTGATGTCCCACTGGCAGAGACTGGCAGGATCGAGGTGCACCAGAACCCGCAGCCCTTGCTAGGGCAGTGAAGTGAGGTGGACTCAGAGAGTCCTTGCCAGGAGTCTACACTCTGTGCTGCAGGAAAGCTGAACCCTCTCCCCTCCTTCAAGGTCACTACTGGGGGGAAATTCCTTCATGACCTCCCCCCCCCCGCATGGCAATAAATTAGCTGGGCTGTCCCTAGAGCAGTGTGGGGTGTGGAGATTGGGGCAACCCTCCCCCATGCCCCAGGTCCTGGCTCTGCTCCACCCCCATCCCACCCCCACTTCCCCTCTTCCCTCTCTGCCCCCTTACCCACACGGCACTCCTTTCCTGAACTCCCCTCCCCCCAAGCAACGCAAGCCGGGGGACTACTAGGGTCCTGGTGCCAGGTAGCAGCAGCGCTCGTCCAGTCCAGTATTCACTGCGGTGGTGGGAGCTGCAGGAAATGGAGCAACTGGGCCCCAACCGGCTGTGCTCTGCTCCCTGGAGCCCTGCATCACACAGGGGAGCAGAGCAGGCTGGGGCACTCTGCTTCCCGCCACCATGGTGAAGCAGAGCAACCTGGCCGGGAGATGGCAACAGAGAAGAGCTGACGGCTGCATCACTCCACGCCCTGCGGTTCCCACCGCCCGTGAGTGAAGGGGGGCCCGACCCCTGCGCTGCCCTGCACCAGGCCCCTGGTAATTCCCAGGCTGCTCTGGGCCCCGCAACTAACACGAGGGGTTGTTCCGTCCATAGCAGGGGTGGGCAATGATCTTGGACCGGGGGCCACTTCAGAAATGCTTGAAGTAGCCCTGGGCCACCTTGGAAGGGGCGAGGCCTCAGGCGGAAGGGGCGGGGACGGGACACTTCCTGCTTCCCCGCCCGCAGACCCTGAGTGGTCTGGGGGTGGGGGACTACACAAAGTCTTTGCCCCCCTGCCCCAAGATAACCTCCAGCTGTTCAGAACGGCTGGTGGTTCCCTCTGGTCCCCATGCCCCTGGCGGTGGGAGGAAACTTTGCGTGCTCCCCTCCGCTGCCCCCTGGTCAATCAGGGCCTGGGGAAGGGGAGCACGTGAAGTCTCTCGCTCCCTGCCCCCGCCCTGCAAGGGCGTGCCACGCTTAGAGTCAGCCGCCAGCTGATCTGCTGCTCTCCCTGCCCCCAGGCCAAGCAGGGCTTGGGGGCGCGAGGAGCGTATGAAGTCTCCTCCGGCCCTGCAAGGAGCACACAGCGCTTCTACGCACCGTGCACTCCTTGCAGGGTGGGGGTAGGGCAGGATGAGACTTTGCGCACTTTCCCCACCCCTTGGCCCTGATTGGCCTAAGGGCGGGGGGAGCGGCAGAGACTCTGCGGGCCGGATCAACTCACTTGGCGGGCCGGATCCAGCCCGCAGAGTCCCTTTTGCCCACCCCTGGTCCACAGGATGGTTGATAAGACCGCCACAGGGCTCCCCAAAGCACGGGGTCTGCAGCGGTCACCCCGAGCCATCCAATGGACAGGACAGCTCTGTCAGTTCGTCTCTGAGCATAGGAGCAAGAACCAGGAGGCAAGCACCTGAGAGAAAGCATTCCCAGTGCTGCCTCAGAGCCCTGGACCACCCTGCCCACCATCCCAGGGATTTTAAACCAGGCACACCGCAAACACCTGCCAAGCCGCAGTCTCCGGTGAATCATGACTAAGCTGCCCCATGTGCTCCCCTGTATCGGCCTGCCCACAGATGGGAGAGTGGCTCTCTTTGGCACTTGCTCCTTCTGTTCCATTTACCTCCCCGGGCGCTGGCAGGGGGTGTGTCAAGAGCGACACAGCAGTAAGAGTTAGTGCAGGCTCCCGGGCATCTGCTCCCAGACAGTTAAAGGCGTGTTGGGAGGGAGCCGGTCAGTGAGCTCTGAATCAGGCCCGAGCTGAGTCCTGAGAACGGCTTTCACCAAATATGGAAGGTTTTTGCCTCAGTTTTAGTCATGCAGGCCCCAGCCCAAGAGCTCTGCTTTCCAGAGGATTAGGTCACACCACTCTCCCCTCCCTCCCCCTCCTGCAAACGCTGGCCAACAAGAGCGCTTGCTCCCTGCAAACCTTAACAGCCTGGGGGTGAAACAGGCCACCGGTCAGAAATGGGAAGAATTCCTTTACTCCACTCCCACCCCCAGCCAAGACCAGACCCCCCTCTCTCCCCAAACCTTCAGAGTGAACTTTGCCTTCTTAAAACTCAGGAACTCCTGCTGGGAGGCCTGGCAAACAAAGAGCTTCAGCTTCTGGCTGCGAAAGGCACCAGGGGAAGAAACGGGATTGCACTGAGAGATCAAGGCAACAACTTGCCTGGTGTTTCAGCCTTAGGCTTTTCTATTATGCCCCTCACCATAGTGTCTGGGCACCTGCAGTATCGGGAGGAGAGCAAAGCCACTAGCGGGCTTCATGGAATCTGTGGTGCTTTCCCCTTCCCATTGAGATGGGTGCTTTGATCTGCCAAGGTTCCTCTATGGTCCTCTGTCACCACATCTGCCCTGAGCACCCCAAAGCATTTGCCTGGATGATGGGTGGCAGATAGAGTTGCCAGGTGTCCGGTATTTTCGCCGGACAGTCCGGTATTTTCGCCTCCTGTCCAGTAAAAAAATTCAGAAAATACCAGAGACCTAAAATGTACTTTCTGATTTTTTCCCAGCCAGGAGGCGAAAATCCCAGGCTGTCTGGCTCAATACAGAGGCAGGCTGGCAACCCTAGTGCTTACTGGGTTCTGCAGGGGAGCTGTCTGGCCTGGCGCAGGGAGGCAAGATGGCGGGTTGCCGCCGGCAGCCTGTGAGGGACACCACGTGGTTTTTAAAGGGGTCATGGTGGGGTTTTTTTTTTTTTTTCTCAACAAACTTTTTCCTGACATGGTTTTTTGTTTTTGTTGTTCGGTATTTTTTCTGAAACCATCTGGCAACCCTAGTGGCAGATGCCTACCCACCCTGTGTTCTTGGCACCTTTAGACATGTCTGATCTTACCAACTTCCTATGCCATAAACAGCACAGTCTGCCCTGGCCTCCCAGTTAATAGATTCATACCCCCTCCCTCAGAAAGCCAAAGAGAAGCCTTATGCAGCATGCCCAGGGAGATAAATGCTCTGGTAAGGCAGAACCAGAGGGAAAGGATGTCCAGGGAGAATGCCTAGCCAGAAGATCTCTCCAGCAGAATCCTATCCCTTTGTCCCACACCTCGGGTGTCATTCTATTGTGCAAGAATCCGCAGAGTGTCCGCACTCCCTGCCTGCTCTTGCACAAGGAAATTTACAGTACGGCGTGGTAAGAGAGGGCTTCTTGAGCAAGACCTACTCTCTTTTTTAACAGGTGTAAGCTCTCATGCGCAGGGGCTCTTGCTCAAGAGGGCAGTGTGGACGCTCGGCAGGGATTTCTTGCACAAGAAAGCCCTATGGCCATCAGAGCTTTCTTGCAGAAGAGAGTGTCCACGCTGCCATGAATGCTCTTGCACAAAAGCACATCTCGCACATGGCAGTGTGGACGTTTTCTTGCACAAGAGTTCTTGCACAAGAAGCTGCCAGTGTAGACATAGCATCCTGTTTAAGCAGTTAATGGGTTAAACATATCATTTAACTAGTCAACTTATTAAATGGGACTTTAGATCCCTAATTTACATGAATAACAAAGATTGATTTGTGAAGTTCTGGGAGCTCCCGCTAGGAACACCACAAACATATCCCCAGTAAGAGCTCAGATTACTGCTTTTCCCTTTGGTTCTGGGCAACTTTGTGGAGGTTTCTCTTTTGTAAGTGCCCGGAGAACAGAGCAAGGCTTCCTTTGAGCAATGAAAACTCAAAGGCATTAATTAAAAAACTCACATTGTTTCAAAGCTATCCAGGATCCCAGGGCAGGAAAACGGCAGCAGCTACTCACAGATATGTTTTGGGTTTCAGATGTAAGGCCTATTCATTTATCTAATCCAGTGTTTCTCAATCAGAACCAGCCATTGAGAAACATCAGTTTTAATCTCTGCCCACAGGAGGGCTGGTGTAAACCTGTTCTCTACAATCTTGTGATAAAGTGACTTGCCTTGAGAGTCTGGACCTAAACCAACTGAGATTGCAGGATGGGTTCCAACGGAGAGGAATCAGGGGATTATTGTAAAACAGGAGACTGCAGCTGTGTTTATGGAGACGAGATATTTGGGGGAGAGCGGGGAAGAGAAGTGCAGCAAGGAGGCAGACTGCAGGGAAATGAGCGAGGAAGATTCTGACTCACCAGAGAAGTGATTGGCAGACCCAGAGAGGAGTCTGTGGAGACAGGGAGGCTGTGGCGGAGGGAAAGCTGCAGTAAAAGAGCAGACCTAGTAAAAGCCCAAGAGCAGACCTAGTAAAAGTCTAGCATGGAGCTGGGTTCCCCCACCAGCCACAAAGAAGGGAGCCTATGGACATGGCTGTTGACCCCAGCCAGGGGCCGGCAGGGTGAGCTGAACAAACAACTATGGAAGAGCCCCAGAGATGGTGGAACAAAGAGAGTGACCAGGCTGGCAGCTAAGTTACCTGGGTAGGAAACTGCTACTGTGCTGGCATAACCATGGGCAGGGGCTGCTACTCAGAGAAGCAGCTGTGACTCCACACCTGTCCACGAGGGGGCACCTGTCCCACCTCATTGTAAGTGACTCAAACTATGGTACTCCATATCTTCAGTACTGTGTACAAATGTGGTCTCCTCACCTCAAAAAAGATGTTTTGGCCTTGGAAGGGTTCAGAAAAGGGCAACTAAAATGATCAGGGGTTTGGACAGGTCCCAAATGAAGAGAGGCTAAAGAGACTGGGACTTTTCAGCTTAGAAAAGAGGAGACTGAGGGGGGATATGATAGAGGGCTATAAAAGCATGAGTGGTGTGAAGAGAGTGCATAAAGAAAAGTTCTTCATTAGTTCCCATAATATAAGGACTAGAGGACACTAAATGAAATGAATGGGAAGCAGGGTTCAAACTAATAACAGAAAGTTCTTCTTCACAAAGCAAATAGTCAACCTGTGGAACTCCTTGCTGCAGGGTGCTGTGAAGGCTAGAACTATAACAGAGTTTAAAGAGAAGTTAGATAAATTCATGGAGGTTTGGTCCATGGAGTGGTATTAGCCAGGGGATAGAAATGGTGTCCCTGGCCTCTGTTTGTGGCAGGCTGGAGATGGATGGCACGAGACAAATGGCTTGGTCATTGTCTTCAGTCCATCCCCTCCAGGGTACCTACTGTTGGCCACTGTCGGCAGACAGGCTAGATGGACCTTTGGTCTGACCCAGTACGGCCATTCTTATGTTTTTATGTTCTAAGCTCAGGGCTCAGGGTCGGGGTCTCACTGGACCACCTTGATTTTCATGCAAACCTGCTTCTGGGTGGCCAGGCTGGCAGCTATCCTGCCCTAGACGGCCACTTTCCTGTGCCTAGTGCGGAGGTCGTGGACGTTGGAGGCTTCCCCACAAATCTCGATGAGGTCCACGATATCCGCACTAGACCAGGAGGGTGCCCGCCTCTAGCGGCCCTGGGCAGGCTCCTGGGAGCCGCCAGCCTGGTCCTGGGAAGAGGCGGAGGGCTGGGTGGCAGCGGCTGGCTGGCTCGTGCCATGCCAGGTGCAGGGTCTGCTGGCTGGGTGCTGGCAGGCTTGCACCTGGCACGGGCACCGTAGCCAGACCGTGCCCCTTTAAGGGCTCCGGGGCCAGGAGGGGGGCAGACGAGTTTCCCCGGTGGTGCCCAGAGTGGCCACCAGGGCAAGCTGGGGAGGGCTAGCCTCCCACTAGTTCGAATTAAGTGGCTACACAGCCCTTAATTCGAACTACTTAATTCAAACTAGGCGTTAGTCCTCGTAGAATGAGGTTTACCAAGTTCGAATTAAGCGCTCCGCTAGTTCGAATTAAGTTCGAACTAGCGGTTTGCCTGTGTAGCGCCTATCAAAGTTAATTCGAACTAACGGCTGTTAGTTCAAATTAACTTTGTAGTGTAGACATACCTTAAGTCCTAACCTGATGCCCTGCCGGCATTGGTTCCGGCCAGCCTTAACTTTGGCTCAGGGTCCACTCAATGTGGACATGCTAGTTCGAATAAGCAAAACGCTATTTCGAATTAGTTTTTAGGTCTAGATGAACTAGTTCGAATTAGCTTAGTTCGAATTAACTAATTCGAATTAAGTTAGTTCGAATTAGTGCTGTAGTGTAGACATACCCTGTGTAACTGAATAATTGTGTAACCAAATCAAATTTTAGTGGTTACCTGACTATTCGATAGTCCCTGGGGGTGGGGCTGGCAGCCAGTGCGCTCCTGGCCCCGCTCCCGGGGAGCCCCCTGCTGCCTCTGTATCCGCAGTGTAGGTGGCAGCAGCCCCTGTCTGTAGGGGTCTGAGCTCCCCATGGACAGAGGCTGTGCTGGCATCCATGGAGCAGCCTCCCTTGCCCTGCTCTCACCCCACGCTGCTGCCACCTCTGATTGAGAGAGGGGACAGGTGGCTCCAGGGGATCTGGTGCTCCTCATGGGCACTGGCTCTCACCTCCCCCCCCCCCCCCCGCTACCTCTAATACAGAGGCAGCAAGGGGGTGGAGAGTGCATGTAGTCGACAGGAGTAACTGATAAGCTCAGACTTATTGGTTACTCATGTAGTCGACCACACACTGACATCCCCACTAGAAACCAGAATAGACTGAACACCCTCTGCCGACGTACACAAGCGAGCCAATCTACGCTGGACTGAAAGAGACAAGGAAAAGGCTGAGTGCTGGTGTTTGGGGCTCTTAAAATCACTCTGACACCACAGGTGCCCCCTCGTGGACAGGGGCAAAATCCATATAGGGTGACCTTGTCCCCAGTGCAGGCAGCCTGCAAAAGACCCTGTGTGATAGGTAAGGCCTACTCAGTGCCAGAGTTAGCTCTGAAGGAAACATCTTCTTCTCCCCCATGTGGGATTTCAGGTTGCTAAAAGAGCCAGAGAGCGAAGGGCATGAAGCCCAGAAGCAACAGCAGCTTGTCCCATCTTCCCCATGCTGTACTGTCAGTGGCTCTCTGTTCTGGCCTTGCAGAGCTGGCAAGTCTTCACACGTGAGCAGTGCTGGGTCCCTCTGCTTAGGCTACCGGCAAGGACAAGTGTCTGGATTAGCAATGGTAATGTGGGAACTGGACTGAACTGTACCAACTCAGCTACTTGTTTCGAAAATTACAGACTAACCCTCTGAGGCTTTAACTCATTTCATGGAAGCCATTACAAAGCCAGAGGTGGCAACCTCTTTCAGTCTCTACGGCAGTGGTCACCAACCAGTAGATGGGGATCTATTGGTAGATCTTGGAGACTCTGACAGGTGATTCTGACTGGTTTAGCCACGGGGTTAGCAAGCACGGCAGTTTAGCTGCCTTTCCTCTCTCTGTGGCACTTGGAGCTGCCTCCTCCTTGCCCTCCCCACCCCCGCCAGCTTGCTGCTTGCTGTGCAGAGAGGGAGAGAGGAGGGGGCACTTATGTCAGGGTGCCCCCCTGCCACCCTATATTCTGTCTCCACAGAATGGAGGGAGGGCACAACAAGGCTTGGGATGGAGGGGGTTTGTTGGCTGCTTTTGGGAGTGGTACAGGGCCGGGGCAGGGGTGAGCCTGCCTTAGTCCCACTGCACCACCACCCAGGTAAGCAGTGCCCAGCTAGAGCCAGTTCCGAACCCCTGCTCTCGTCAGGAATCCCCTCCTACACCCCAAGCTGCTGCCCCAGCCCTGAGCCCCCTGGAACCAAACTCCCTTACAGAAGAGCCTGTATCCTGAGCCCCTTCCTGCACCTTAACTCTTTGCCCCAGGCTCAGATCCCTTCTCACACTTCAAATCCCTTAGGCCAAGACCAGATCCTATGTCCCAACCCTCTGCCCCTGTCTAGGGGAGAATGGGGGAAGGGAGAGGGGACAGAGTGAACAGAGGCAGAGCCTCACAGAAGGGGCACGAAGTAGCTAGGCAGGGTATTTGGGTTTGAGGTAGATCGCAGATTGCACTTAAATTCAAAAAGTGATCTTGTGCTTAAAAAGGTTGGAGACCACTGCTCTAATGAGCTGGGAGGTAAAGAGCTCCCATCTCTTATTGCTGATACCCTGAGCCATCTAAATCCTCTCTCACCAGAGCATTTAAAAATCAGAGAACAAATAGAAATCCTAACACCCTTACCAGGGCTGAATACAAAGCCAACCCATCCTGCTCTTTAGAGTCCCAATACACAGTAATGGGACTTCTGCAAAGGATGTAGGATCAAGCCCTAAAAAAACTCAACGCAGAGAAGGCTGTGTAAAGTCCATTTAGCCTCCTGCCCATTCCTGTGTTTAAAAAAAAACAGGGCAGGAAACCTTATTCCAGTTTTGTAGATGCCAGTTTTTCATCAAACAGCTCCCTTCATGTTTTCTTTGGCAAGTACCATGGGGCCAGAGAACATGTGTTACACAAATAGAAACTCTTTCTCCTGGCTGGAGAAATCTTAACCAGTAACCCAGCTGATCTTGAGAAAAGCAAGTTGAATACAGAGGAAAGAGAGTTATTTGGGCTGAAAATAGTTATTTGGGCTGAGATTTCCAAAGGTTTATGGAACCATAGCTTCACTGTTTTTTGTTTGTTGGGTTGTTGTAGTTTTTATAAGGACAATAGAGACCATTAGATCATCTAGACTGATCTGCATAATCCAGACCATAAACTCATCCAGTTACCCCTGTAATAGTCACAAGTTCTTGGTTCGTATGCCCAATTCACTTAATGTGGAGACCCAGATAATAAAAATTCTGGACACCTAGTTCTAAAGGGAATTGGGTAGTTGAGGTGTCCTAAGTTGTTCTGAAAACTAAGCCTCAGAGCTCATATAGCACTAGAGAAGGGATAAGTATCATCAGAGAGGTGAGTTCACAACAGACAATTATCCTCTCCATGCCAACATTTATACTAAGGGGCCAAGAGGAAATCAGATAAACATTCTAGAGTGGATTTGCCAGTCCACTGACCTCACCTTATTAAGTGTAATGTGACTCTGTTGTGGACAGAGACCTGAGAATTTCAACTATATGGGAGATTCTCTGTCTCCTAAAATGAAGCCCCACCTGGGCATAAGGGAAGGGAGATGGCAGCATCTCTGGAACCAAGAGGTGGTATAGTTTATCAAAGCTCAACTGTGTCTGATTCTCTGTTGGCAAGGGACTTTGCATCAGTGGTTAACTAACGCTGCGCCCTTGCAGCTGAAAAATCAGGGAACCAGTCCCTTTCAGGAGCAGAACTGCAGCGGCTCAGCAGCAGCAGAGAATCAAGCTAAGTTATTCCTTCCTTTGAATCTCCAAGTGCATCTTGCTCTTTTTTCTACCTCAGCCTTTATGATGGGACAGGCCTGATATTTTTCGAAGATGCTGAGCAAATACAGCTCCGGAGTTAAATGCCTATGAAAGTGACCATATAAATGACCTTAACTAAGAATCACGATTAGGATAGAAAAGAGACAAAGACTGAAATAAATTGTCCTGGAGGATTTGTGTGATTAGTCGAGTTAATATTTAGCCTATGATGCTCATGGGAGCTCACTGAAACCAAGAGCTTGGCTGCCTTAAGAAAATGATTAACTATTTCTATGGATAACAAATATCCACAGTTATAACAAGGATGATTAAAATAGAAACAAGACGTTTGGAAGGGGCTATATAAGACCTGCTCCAAAGCATAAACAAGTTCCATGCTACTAGTGGGGGGTTACCAGTGGGAAAGTTATCCCAAAACTTCCACATTTCTGGTACCTTCCTCTATAGCAACCAGTACCAGTCACTTTCAGAGGCAGGCTATTGAGTTAGAGGAGCGCAAGTCTGACCTAAGGTGGCAGTCCCTGTGCTCATTAAATGTATACACCCACATATGTGTCTTTACTTATCTCTAGAGCCCCTACACTCATCTGTGCAATGAAGCAATTCCAGACCCTTTCCCTTCTAGCAATGACAGGCCACAGTTTAAAAGAAATGTAAGTTACAGAACCAGAGAGCAATTTTCCCGCTCCCTGTCATTGGCCAGTCCACAATTCCCAAAGACCCGAAAGTAAACACTCTATAAATAGAGAGAGGCTCATTTATTTGAGCGCTTCCGTTGAAATTCCTCACTCATCTTTCACCATGGTAACCAAAAGAAACAGCCCCACTGGGAGCAAACTTCAGGGCTTGTCTACACGGGAAATGCTGCAGCGATGGTGCTGCTGCTGTGGCAGTTTAGCATAGACATTATTGATGCGGACAGGAGGGATTCTCTCATCAGCATAGCTAATCTATGCTCTGAGAGGCAGGAGCTAGCTTGACAGAACAATTTTTCCATTGACCTACAGTGGCTACACTAGGATTAGGTCAGTTTAACTACCTCGCAACATAGCTTGATCAAGCTAACTTTCTTTGTGTATGGGGGGTGGGAAGCTCTGGCCCCACTCCTGAGGAGAACCCTGCCACTCCATGCTGCTGCCTCTGATACAGAGGCAGCAGCACAGGGTGGTAGCAGCCCCTGTCCAAGGGAGGGGCTGAGCTTCTGGACCCAGCATGAGCCGGAACTAAGCTGCTGGCCAGCCTGCTAAAAATGTACTGGCAGGTGGGGGTAGGGAGGCAATTAATGTAGTCTATAGCATTAACTTATAAGCTTTTGCTTCTCGGTTAATCAGTTAATCAACTATACTATTACATCCCTAGCGATTAGCTGATTAGCTGATTTTCTTTTTGAACAGATGCATCCATGCATGCTGACTGGTCAGGATGCATCAGGAAGCATCAGGAAATCACAATGTAACACGCATGGGTTTGTGCAGCACCTAGCACAATGCAGGCCTGAACTGCTTGGGTCTGTAGGCGCTACCATAGTATAAATAATTATAATTCAGGGGTAGTTAAAAAATGCTGAATGCTACCATAGATTTCTCTGCTCTACAGCTCCCACAGTGAAACTGCATTGATGTAGATGTAACCCATAGGTCTCAGCATGCATACAGCCATCTCTGTGCCTGATCCACAGAGGATAAGTTACACTTGGTAATTGCAGAGGTTAGCTCAAGCTGTAGCGACTGAGGCTGGTAAATCAGGAAGTTCCTGGTTTTATTCCTACTGTTGGCCAACATGTTGGCCAGGCCTTGATGGTGAAGGGGCACTGTCTGTGGAACCAGAATTTGGTCTGTAGGGAGTAAAACATTTGAAATGGCTTCCCATCTCCTCTGCTTTTCCTTGTGGCTGTCCTCAGTGAGGAAACACTCCATGACTCTTGCTTGAAAGATCACCACTGCTGCTTCCCATGGCTCATCCTGAGGGGACAGCCTGCCTGTTTCCAGTAGACCCGTGGTCTTCACCCAACGCCTCTTTATTTCCTTTGCTGAAATCTCAGGCTAATTCCACACTGGCAATTGAACAACAAAACTTTTGTCATTCGGAGGCGTTAAAAAACCCAAAAGTTTTGCCACAGCAAGTGCCAGTGCGAACAGCATGTTGTCGGCAGGAGCGTGCGCCTGCCACTGTTGCAAACACCGCTCTTGGGGGTGGAAGTATTGTGGCTCCACTGCCCTGTTTTGTCAGTATAAAGTATGTCGTGTCGACAAACCCTAAGACAATAAGCCCCTCTGCATTTAGGACCCTGGAGGGGAGGCTCAGGCCTGGCTTTTGCCCTCTCTGTTTCCTGTAACTAGGCCTGGCCATGAAGGGCCTAAGTTCTGAGGCTTTGAAATTTGATAGTGAAAATGTTTGGCCGATACCTGAACTGGAAAGAGCTCATTGGGCAACGTCTACATTGGCAAGATTTTGTGCAAATACTTTTAACGCAAGAGCTCCCACAGTGGCCTCTTGTGCAAGAACACTTGCGCAAGAGGGCTTATTCCTGAGCGGGAGCGACATAGTTCTTGCGCAAGAAGCACTGATTTCTTACATTAGAACATCAGTGTTCTTGCACAAGAACTCGCGGCCAGTGTAGACAAGCGGCAAGTTTTTGCGCAAAATCTTGCCAATGTAGACACAGCCATGGTAAGAGACAATCCTGCCCCAAAAGAAACGAGATACCCAAAGACACCCTATGCACAGCAGGTACTTTCAGACATGCGTGCATGTAAAACAAATGCCTGTCCACACTAGGGATGTAGTAACTATGTAAGCTGAAAATTCCAGTGGTTACACAGTTACACATGGGGCAGGTGTTGGCTCCCTGGAAGCCGGTGCATGCCACAAGTCTGCTTTTATGCTGGCTCCCTGTGCATACAGGCTCCCTCCTGCCTTCTCCCCCACGCTGCTGCCTCTGTATTAGAGGCAGCAGCAGAGGGGGATAGGAGGCTCCCCGGGAGCTGGTGCACTCAGGGAGCCAGTTCTTAAGCCAGCTCCCAGCGGGTCCCAGGAGCCTGTATGTAATTGTGAATGTTAACTGATGATTGTGACGTAGTGGGGGTACTTGCTGGGATGTGGTGACCCCTGCTGTCTGGAGCAAGACCCAGCAGGGAAAGCCTCACTAGGCAGAGGTAATGCCAAACTTGTTGAACCAGTGGCCAGACACCCCCCATGGAGAGGAACAAAGGAAGGTGGAATGCTGCCCTGGCTGGGGGGCAGGGCTGGAAGGGGGTTAGTGAGTTCCTGGCTGGAAGGCAGGGAATAAGGAGCTGGGGAGGGGGCTGGGACTCCCCTATCTCAAGGGGGGGCACTGAGGCCTCTTAGCCCCAGTTCCTGTAACCAGATTACATCTGTGCTGCGCTGTGCTGGAGGAGCAATAAACCACCCTCAATTCCACTGGCTGGTGCAGTCTGTTTGTGCCATTTCGGGGTGCAGGAGACGGGGAACCCCCAACGCGCCGTCACAATGATACTTGTCAGTTAACCATATACAGTACATGGTTACACTTTCACATTCCTAGTCCACACACACCATGTGGGGCACAGTCACATACTTTGCAAAGCAACACTGTTACACACCCACACCCACCCCTGCACACAGAGATACATGCGTACCCAGGCACAGAGGTACATGCACACACACAGACCTCCCTGCTCACAAACACGCTTGGGAAGGAAAGTCCACTGCCCCCCGCCCCTGGAGTCTTCACATGGAGAGAAATATCCAACAAGTTGCAGGGAGAACAAGAGTTCAGCCTATCCTCCCACTGTCCTGATAAAAGTAAAGCATAGGAGGCTTCACATGCAGCATTCAGCCAACTGCCTGACCCTCCAGGCTTCCTCCGTTCCCTGCCAAACCCCGCCTTTTATAGGGGAGAGTGCAGAAAAAGTCCCCTCTAGCTCCAGAGCCCCTTTTAAGTCTCTGGGGACCACAGGGGCCATAAAGGAGGCCTTGTTTCAAAATATAATCTCCTCCCCTAACCATATTCTCCTTGCAGGATGGTGTGTGTTTAACAGAACTCGGAGCAAATAAACCCCAGCTAGGATGCTGGGGTGTGAGAAAGTGCAACTCCACTGACTTCCAAGCAGTTAACAGCTGTTTAAGGCAGGGTGGAATTGGTGCCAGTGTCACTGCTCCACTCCGTCCTTGGGGTGACATTTCTGAAAGGAACATGCCTGATTCTCCTCTTGTTCACGCTGGTGTAAAACCAGGAGTAGCCCCAGTCAAAGCTGAAGGGTTGATACTGACAGTGCAACCCGTGAAAACTGGCTGTGCTCAGGAATTGCGTAGCCCCCCAGGGAGGGGCGCATAGGTCATCAGCCTCTCACCCTCATTAATGGATTTTATCCTCACAACACCCCGGGGAAAGTACAGTCACGTACATTTTTTTAAACAAAGGTGGAGTTCAGGCATCATGTAGATGAAGTGACTTGCCCCAGGTCCACAGAGAGTCTGTGGCTAAGCTAGAAACTGGATCTTGGGGGTTTGAGTCCCATCCGGGGTCCCCCTCCTTTGTACATAAATGCACGTGCAGACACAGGTTTGGGACTAGACTCTGATTTGGTTCCAGTTTTGCCCCTCTGCAACCCCACTGGCTTCCCCAGGGACAGTCTCTTTAGCACCAGTGCTCGGTGAGCACCCCCTCTCAGCATGGACCCATAACAACTAAAGCAGAGAGGGCAAATGGCTGCATTGCCTAACATGGGGCAGGGAGGAAGAACTGTAGAGTTTTGTTCCTGCCTCTGCCACTAAATGGCTGTGGGACTTTGGCTGTGTCGTGATCGCTCCATGCAGCTGAGAAAGGTGTATAACAGATTCCCTAGTTCACATGGGTCACATGCGCTGGGAGCACTACAAAAACCTTTGTGGCTCTGTTTGTTTTCAGTCACTGGTGACCTGTGTTGGAAGTGGCTCTGTTTGTGAATTTTGGGCCCAGAGAGTGGATTAGACACAAGCTGGTATCAATCTCTAGCACGATGACTTTAGATCTAGCCTCTCTCTCTCCCTCCCCCTCCTTTAGCTACACAGGCATCACCAAGGATAGAAATCAGGATGACTACTCCAGAAACACAAGCTATGTCAAGTGAGCTAAGGGAGACTATGTGTGTGGCCAGTCCCAACAGTAGGGTTTGTTTCCTCTGTCACAAAAGGGAGCCCTACTTCCAAACAACTGAACAAGTCGAAAGAACAAGGAGCAAAGGATGGCACAGCTCTAATGAGCCTCGTATGCCGAGGTGACAGTCCAGCCATAGCAAACCAAAGTCACTGAAACAGCCAGAACACACCATACTTCACTTGCAGCTAACCACATGCCACCTCTACTAGCCCACTCCCTCCAAATGCAGGCTGGCTTTGAGGAAGCTGATAACATCCCCACCGAATGGGCTCCTCACCTCTTCACGAGGCCGCACAAACATTTAAGTGGAAGCCTAGAGGGCAGCGGGCAGGCTACCAGGAACATACTAACGGCCACACTGGGTCAGACCAAAGGTCCATCGAACCCAGTATTCTGTCTTCCAACAGTGGCCAATGACAGATGCCCCAGAGGGAGTGAACAGAACCAGTAATCACCATTTGATCCCTCTCCTGTCATCCATTTCCAGCCTCTGACTAAGGGTATGTCTATACTGCAGAATTTTTTTTCAGAAAAACAGCCGTTTTTTAAAAAAAAACTTCACTTATGTCCACACTGAAATCACATTCTTTTGAAAAAAAAAATCGAAAGCACAGAGGGGCTTTTCCAACATTGGTAAACCTCTTTCTACAAGGAAGAAGCCTTTTTCCAAAAAAGCTCTTTCAGAAAAAGGCGTGTGTGGACGGGGAAGAGGGAGTTCTTTTGAAAGAAGAGGAAAGAGGAAAAAGCACAGGTGCCCTGGTGCCCACTCCGTCCATAGCAATCACGGCTTAAATGCGAGATAGCGTCCATTCAGTGTGAATGCTATCTTTCGAAAAAGCAGATTGCTTTTTTGATGATCTTTTGCTGTGTAGACGCTCTCTTGGGGAAGAAGTTTTTTTGGAAGATCTGTTCCAGAAAAGCTTCTTCCGAAAGAAGCCTGCAATCTAGACATAGCCAAAAAGGTCACGTCTACAGGGCAGGGAGGAAGGACTGTAGAGTTATGCTCCCGCCTCTGCCACTAAATTGCCATGGGACTTCGGCCATGTTGTGAAAGCGGGTTCTAAAGCACCCATATGGAGCACAAGGAAGAGATGAAATCCAAGGAATTGTTATGGCTCCCTGCAGATTTATGTTCAATCCACCCAAAAAAGCCATGCTCTGAGATCCTTTGGGAAAGGCCCTATGGAATGTATTAGCTAGACTAATTGCATTATTATAGGGAGCCTGCAATAGAAAGACCAGCGTACAGAGCACAAGCTTGGAAGTTAAGAGATGTAAGTTCTGCTCACAGATCTGCCGGGGACCGTGGGCACATCCCGGACCTGTCTTTCTCCGTCTGTAAAAGGAGAGTGATGTTTACTTTCCTGGTGAAGTGCTTTGGGTGACGAGTGCTAGATCCTGCCACATCCAAAGCTCCTTGCAGGTCTGCCCCTTTTAAACTGTATAAATATAAATATGGCAACAAAGAAATAAAGCATGATAAGCACAGCAGCAGAGCCAGAGTCATAAAACCAGCCTGCAGGCCGGCCAGTGTTACTCAACTCTTTCCATTCCAGCGAGCACTAGACCACACAGCTGGAAGCACAACCCTGAGGGCTACTGAACACAGCCAAATGTTCTCAGTCTCTCACACCAATGCAACAACAGCCACCTGTGCTCAGCAACCTCCTGCGTGCTCACTGCTGGGAGTGCTCCCAGCGTGAGCTCACCCTTCAGAACCAGCTGCCCCGGCAGCCACCTTCCAGCCCTTTGGCACGGTGAGGAGAAGGCTGCTCTTGGTTACTCCACCAAGCTTGGAGAAGTCCACTGATGTCAATGGGGTCCCTCTAGGTTCAGAGAGCTGCAAGCGGCAGCAGAATTTGGCCATGTCTGTTTTGGAGCAAGATGGAGCAAGATGGAACATTTGAGAGCCACTAGCTATGACCTAGCCAATTTCCTTCCTGTGGGGTCTAGATCTTCTTCCTTACAGGATATTTCTTGCATGACAAGAACCCAGCCTGCTCCTATTTATACTAATTATCACTGAATATAGTGGAGCTATTCTGATATACACCACCATATGGCCTCATAGGCGATTCTCTATCCTGCTTATAAGATTCTCATTTCTATAGTACTTGAGCAGTCCTTTTTAAAATGCATTTATCCTCACAACACTCTTGCAAGGCAGTGCAATCGTCCTCTTCTTCAGATGGGGAAATGAGGTCAACAACGACTAAGTAACTTGACCGAGGTCACACTGGAAGTCTGTGGCAGAGACCATTTGCAGGCACCATCCCACAGGGCCTGCACTGATGAAAGTCTAGTATAGACAGAAACACTGAATCAGCTCCACTTCTGCTAAATGTGAGAGACCAGCAGACAGAGAGAAGCCATCCAAGGCCTAATTCAGTAAGGCTCCTTAGCCAACAAAACATAAAAGAAGCCGAACAAGCAAAACAACCCCTCCCCCAGTGACCAGGGAAGCAGGAAAACGCAAGTTCTGCGGCCCCCCTGCACCACCCGCCCGCTCCACTTTGCCGAATCAAAGCTGAGCTAGTATTAGTTTCATGCAGAGCAGCCATGTGAACTGAATGATTCCTGCACAGATAAGAGCTCTTCAAACACTGCAAACCAGGGAAGAGTGTTTCCAATTAAGAGACAGTTATAAAAAAAAAACCACATACAACAAAAAACAAAAAAAACCCCAACAACCCAAAACTTGCATTGCGTTGCATTGCAGGCTGATAACTATCTCGCACCTCGATCTGGAGTTTGATACCTGATTATATTTAGGCCTTTAACAAAGGCAGATCCTTACCCAAGCTGCTGGAAGGACGTGTTTGCACAGATCTTTTGGCTAGGGATTCTTATGATTTGTATTACAGTAGTCCTTTGAGGCCCCCACTGAAATCTGGACTCCGCACCGTGCCTACGCAGTAAGAGACAATCCCTGCTCAAAAGAACAAATTCAAATTGGGAAAAAAGGCACCTCTTTTTAAAACATGAGGGCAATGAACTGCTGGAACTAACGGCCAAGGGAAGGGGTGGATTGTCCATCTTTAAGGGTACGTCTACTCTACAAAAAAGCCCCTCACACCCACCCATAACAGTGAGTCGCAGAGCTCAGGTCAACGGACTCAGGATCATGGGCTTCTTGGTGAGGGGCTAAAAACAGCAATCTAAGCCAAGCTTGGAGACCTGGTGAGGGCAGCGGGTCTCGGAGCTCAATTCCAGCCCGAGTGGGATTGTCAACAGGGCTATTCCTGCTCTGGAGCACGAGTCCTGGGCGCCTGAGTCAGCTGCCCTGGGCACTATATGTACTCTATAAGCTGGGCAAAATTCAGGAGAAAGTCCAATGCTGCCCAGCTGATTAGCAGAGTGCCCACTGCTGGGTTTGTTTCTACTAGTGGTGCCACTTTGCACATGCCTTGGTGCGCATAAAAAATATTCCACACATGGATGGAAAAACTCCACACGTGGACGGAAAAGATTAGAGGGAACATTGCTCAGACTCAGTGCTACTGGTTTGTTTGTTGCAGTGTAGATGTACCCTTGATGTCCTCCGATCAACCCTGGATGCCTTCTGGAAGGCACAAGTTATGGAGCTTAGTACAAGGGTAACTGGGCGACATATTCTGGCCTGTGGTATAAAATGTCAGTCTAGATGATCAAAGAATGGTCCCTTCGGGACTTAAGCTCTATGAATCCTCCGATTTAAATAGAAGAGATGGATAAAGTGTAACAGAAATGGGCAAAGCAAAGCCCAAGGTTGAATAGAGCAGGAAACAGAACCAGCTTCTCTAATTTGCCAGCCAATGCCTTAGCCACTAGACTACACAGCCCCCAATTCCACACTAAGCCTCCTTATCTTAGTTCAGTGACTCCCTATTCCCATCTCATCCCTTTAAAACATTTTGCCTGGTTACCATGCATAAAAACAAGAAGCAAACACAGAGGAGAGCAGAGGAGACAAGAAGAAGTGTTTATTACTGTCATATGCCAGTACCAAAAGTTCTGTTCCCCTGCACAAAGCTGGTGCTGTTCGCTTTGATCTAGCCCAGGAGCTATTTTATGGTCCATGGGGAACAAAAGGGCCCCATTTCTTTGGGGGTTGTTTCCACTCCAGCCACAGAACATCTCTTTGCAGAAAGGAGGAGCTGTGGAGCCGTTTTCAGCTGCTTGGAGTGAAAACCGAAATCAGCCACAGAGGGAACAAAACACACAGTGCTTTCTGTTCCACCCACACAACCACAGAACAATGAAAATGTTGGCTTAGATGGTAAAAATAGCCCACTGGGCAGGACAGCTGGGATCTGTCTGAGGTCTTCTTTAGGGCAGGCTATGCAGCTCCTTACAACAGGAGTGACTAACTCTCCTGTTAGGCTCCTTCTCTCCCTTTGCGGAGCTCATTGAAATTAACAAGGAAGATGCATGGGATGAGTAGGGAGTCAGGGTTTGGTTTGGTCAGGTAATATAATGATAGGTGCCATAGGGACAGTGAGATTCCACTCCTAGGGCCATTACTGATTTACTGTGTGCCATGGGTGTGCCCCCAGCACCTGCCTCCCCATGCTTGGGGCTAGAGAGGCAGGGCTGGGCCATCCCGCACGCCCTCCTCTGGGGCTGGAGAGGCTGGGGCCATGCCACGTGCCCTCCAACCTTCTCCAGGGCTGGGGCCATGCTGCACAGCACGCACGCTCCAACCTCCTCCAGGGCTGGGGAGACTGGGGCCATGCCATGCACACTCTGCCCTCCTTTCTCTCCGGGGCTGGAGAGGCTGCACCATGTGGAGCACCCTCCTTCCTCCCTTGGTGCTCCAGGGCTGGGGATGGTGGGGCAAACGCATGCCCCCCTGCTCTCCTCTTTTCCCCGTGCTTGGGAGGGGGAGTACATGCACAACATGCTGCCCTGGCTCCCCATGGTGGGGGGGGAAGGGGTGGGACCTCTGAAGAAAGGATGGGGCTGGAGGTGAGGCTGGGGACTTGCCTCCTCCCCCAGTCGTGCCTTCACCAACCTTCCATGCTGCGTGTCCTTGAAGAAGTCACTGAACTGGTCAAATGTGGTGGCCTCAAGTTAGAAATGAACATCCATAATTAGGCACCTAAATGAAGAGCCTGTTTTCCAAACCCAGCTTTCATCCAAGCCAACAGGCAATGCACATGCTCAGCAGATCCGAAAACAAGGGCACTTATTTAAGTACCTATCGGTGGTTTTAGATACCTAAGTTTGAAAATGTTGGCCTCAATCCATTTGCCTGTTTACCCATCAGTAAAATGGTTCCAGTATTGCTGCTTGCTAGTGACGCTGAGAGACTTAAATTAAGAACTGACTATGGAAACTATGCACAGACCACGAATATAGTTCATGCTTCTTCTGACTGACTGGAATAAAGGAGCGCCGCACTCCAAGAAAAGGGTGTTTTCAGACACAGATGCACCCAACTTCCAGTTGAACCCTGGATGATCTAGTCCAATAGGCATTTCCTGGCATTAATGTTAATATCTATCTCTTCTACAAAGCTTTCCCTCAGCAGATCTAAAGCTTCACAAAGGAGGTCAGTACAAGTTGAACCTCTCAAGACCAGCACGCTCTGGTCCGGCAACATCCATGGTCCAGCATGATTGTAGTTAGCCGGATATCCACTTATCATAGATCCCATCAAGCTTGTTTACAGCCACCAGTCCTGGCTCTCAGTGTTCTGTGCTGTTCTTTAGCTCTAATTTACCCCTAAATGTCTTTGAAGAGCCCAAAAGGGAGTGGAAGTGTTGGTGATGCTGCTAGACAATATTGACTTCCTGCGGTTGAGCAAATTTTCTGGTTTGGCACCAGTCAGGTCTCGAGGGTGCCAGACCGAAAGGTTCAACCTGTAACATGATCCCCATTTTATAGTTGGGGAAACCAAGGCACAGAAAGGCAAAGTGACTTGCTCAATGCCAGGTTTCTTGAGCCCCAGCTCAGTGAATTACCACTAGGAGACATTCAAAATTTTAAGGCTAAAATTTTTCAGAAGCGGCTACTAATTTTACTTGCTTCCATATTTGGGCACCCAGTTTGAGATCCTGGGGTCTGATTTTCAGAAGCACTGAGCCTCCAATGTCCATTGGAAATGGGTGGGGTCCTTTGCCCTTCTGAAATTCTCCCAAAACTGGAGGTTACTTCTTGAAACTCTGGCTCACGAGCCCGTATTGCTACATCACAAGATCTCCGAAACTGCACAGAGGAAACTCTGGGATGATGTCACACATCCATACAAGGCTGGTAAGGATTAATTCATTAATATCTACAAGAGCTTTGGGTAAGTCAGATATGTGCATGCAGGGCCACCGACAGCTTCCGTGGGTTCCCAGGCAAGGTGTGTGGGGACTGGCTATGTGTCCCACAAGGGGCATGGCCTTGGGCGGAAGGGGTGGGGCCGGGGCAGCCATGTTTCTGTGCCCTCACCCTCAGAGCTGTCCAGAGCGCATGGCCACCACAGCCCCAGGGCAACTGCTCCCGTTGCCCCCCTCAGCAGGCCCGAGTGCATGTTAAAACTCTGAAAAGCATTGTAAGCCGCATGCTTCAGCTCGGATTTTAAGCGAGATGCCGGCAGGAGATAGAAACCCCCTGAGATTCTTTCAGAGGAATTTGTTGATGGCTTTTGTGGATGGGTGGAGTGATAGCACCTTCAAAGGTGGCTCAACTTTTAAACCACACACGATGTTCTATAAACCCGGGGGCACCGTAAGGCTGGGCGCTCTCCAACCTAATCACCAAGGGCTCTTCAGTCACTAATACAAACCATGCAATCAGACTCCATTAGAGTCATGGAGTGATGCCAGCTGAGGATCTGGCCTGACGATTATTATAACAAGTCTGATACTAGGCAGGCAGAAGGAATGCACAAAGCCCTCTTTGGATGCTGAATCACTTCTTCTGTACCATGTTCGCACATGGGTCCAGGGGAAGAACAGTCTCCAGAATTCTACCCTAGAAAGGAGGCAGCTTTCTCTAGTGGACTGGAGGGATGTAATCGTGTAGCCATTTAAACGGTTAACCAATACAGGTAGTCCCCGACTTCCGAACGGCAATCCGCGCTTACGAACAGCATGGTCCCATTGAAATGAATGGGGTCTGACTTACAAACACATTGAGTTATGACCAAGTGCTTGGTACGAAACTCGTTCATAAGTCGTGGACTATCTGTACATGTGAGCTTATCAGTTACTGTAACAGTTACATGTCGGCTCCTGGTCTCACTCCCGGGGAGCCGGCTGGCGCTCCGCACTGCTGGCTCTGTATCAGAGTCCGCAGCATGGGGCAACAGCTGGCTCCTTGAGAGTGGGGCTGGGCTGGGAGCCAGTGTGCACTGGGAGTCAGCTTAAAAGACAGGGGCTGCCTGCTCCCCCGTTCCTGCACTGCTGCCTCTGATACAGAGGTAGCAGCATGGGAGCGGGGGGGCTTGTGTTTAAACCATGAAAGTTTAAACGTGTACACTATCTTATCCCTAGTGCACATCAGGAGCCGACTTAAAAGTCAGCTCCCGGCATGCACCAGCTCCCAAGGAACTGGCTGTTCCCCCATACTGTAGGCTCTTGAGCCCGCAGCGTGTAACCGCTAAGATTTTTCATGGTAACATGGTTACCCAATTAATTGCTTTTTTAACATCCCTAGTGGATAGACAGACTTAGCAAAATTTAAATTTTAAAAATCACAGTTGTCATAAGGTCTGGCCACTACAGAGGCTGACCCACGGAGGGATGACTTTTCATCCTCTAAACTAAATGGAGAGGGACAAGTCGGGAGATAGAAGTCACCAGTCCAGAGTGGAGCCCAATGACTCAGCTCTGGAGTCCCCCGCAGCGTACCCTTCTGGGCTCACGGACATGCTACATTCACATCAGACTTTCGCTCTTACCCTGCGGTGAGTCTTTGCTGAGGGTTTCAAATTGTATTTTAAAAACTCCTAAAATATTTCCCTGCTTGCTTTTCCAGCTCATGCATTCATTCCTGTCCACTTCCTGAACTCAGGGCCAAATTCAGATGTGACCAAATGTTTGTGTAAAACAGAGCCCCTCTAACTGTGTGACGCTTTTATAAGCTCTGTTATACTTCCCATTTAGACCTACGTCCCCACCGTTCACACAGCACGAATGCTGATCACCTGGCAAATTTGATAAATAAACCTCCACTGGATTGATCATTGCCCCTCGATACGGCCAATACTATAGACATACCCTTAGGCTGTGTCTACATTGGCACCCCTTTCTGGAAAAGGGATGCTAATGAGACACTTCTCAAGTAGGAATAAGGGATCTTCCGGAAAAGGGCTTATTTTCCGCAAGATCCCGTCTAGACTGGCGCTTTTCTCCGGCAAAACCCCGAGCCGGAAAAAAGCGGCAGCCATGTTCATGCAAATGCCGCGGGGGATATTTAAATCCCCCGCGGAATTTGCAATTCCGAAGTGTCTCATTAGCATCCCTTTTCCGGAAAGGGGTGCCAATGTGGACACAGCCTTAGGATACATCTACACAGCAGCATTAATTTGGAATAACTGATGTTATTCTGAAAAAACATAGCGCGTGTCTATACTACAAGCCTTTATTTCGAAATAATGTCAAGCTGGAGGACTTCTTACTCTGATTCCTGGTAAGCTTCATTTCACGAGGAGTAAGGGACACCGAAGGAAGGGTGTTCTTCCTTCGACTTTCTGCTGTGTAGACAGTGCCAAATGCTGAATTAAGCTATTTCAACTTAATCTAAGCAATTGATGCAGCTGAAGTTGCGTAGCTTAATTTGATTTTAGCCCTGCTGTGTAGACGTGCCCTTAGACTGAAACTCCCAAACAGTGGTAAATGGGGGTAAATAGGTCTCAGGGGGCTTAAGTGTCATTCACACTAAGGCTTATTTATGTTGCTCTGGCAGTGCAAAAGAGACTTGTGTACATCAGCATCAGGAACAGGGAATTTAATTGAATAGACTCCCTTGTACCACCTTACTTAGCTGTGTTATTGTTCTCACTTGTATCAGAGCACTGTCTGGGCACTGTGATCAGGGCACATGGACCAGAGAACCTACTGTCTAAATCAACAGAGCAGAAAAAGGAAGTACTATAATCCCGCCTCCCCCTTTACAATGGGGAAACTGAGGCAGTGAATCTCCCAATTTGTCATAACCAAAAAGATGAAGCCTTGCCCAGGACCACATGTAGAATCTATGACAGAGAGAGGACCTGAACATAGCTCTCCTCAATCCTACCTCTGTGCCCTAGCAACAGGGCTTTCTCTGTTCCTTTCCTTGCTCACCCTGCACCACCCTTGTCTCCGTCTCTTCCCGGCATCACACCCCATCGGTACAGGAGCCTTCTCCCGTGAAGCCCTGTCTGCTCTCTCTTTTCTAACCCCTCCCATCCCAAGCATTTCGTTTGCACATCCCTGTTCCAAAGCAAAGGCAGGAGCGTAGCACGTGATGGGACGGTGGGGCAGATTTAAGGGAAGTCTGGCGGCAGGATATCAGATTCTGCCAAGCTGCTCAGCTTATCCCTAGTGTGCATTCTGCCCCAGGGCTTCCCGATAATTCGCTGACACGAAAGGAATTCCGGCTGGTGGCCCTTGTTATGCTGGGACTGGTGAAGAATCACTGAGCGGCCTGTGTCTGCTCCCTCAGTGACTGCAGCCAGAGGGGCTCTGGTTTGCCTTTGCTCGAAGTGCTGGTCCTCCCCACGGGGGAAGGTGGGCGCGGGGTGGCAGTGGGCCTGGTGGTAGGATCTTCCTGGAAACCAACCTCCTCCCGGTACACCTAGTCCCTCGCAAACACGCCACATTCCCACTGGTCTATTTCTGCCCTCCACCGAGGTTTCCATGGCCCGAGGCCAGATGCCATGAGAACGGCTGAGCCCTCCAGGAGCAGGCGTGCATGTTCCTTTCTCCTCCCTGTGGGGACAGCTGTCTGAAGGAGGGAAGCCAGCTCTGGGGGAGCGCACGCCAGAGGCCCTCTCCACCTCCACCCGCTTCCAGGAAGGTAACCCGGGCTGGGCTCAGGCTGGAAGGAATCTGTAGGCTGCGGCCAGGTGCATGTTATAAAGAAGGTGCTTACAGTGGGCTTACCCAGGAATGGGAGCGGAGATCAAGCCGCCTTTTAGCCTCAGAGCAGCCCGCTCTGGAGGATTTGCTGTGCTACCTCTGAGGGAATATCTGTTGCTGCCAAAGGTCAGGCCAGAGGAGCTGGGAAAAGTGAGGCCCTTTTGTTTATCTACACAGGCAGCAGCTGGCTTTTAAACTGGCTCCCCTTGCAGACCAGCTCTGCCTGCCATTTCACACTGCTGCCTCTGATACAGAGGCAGCAGCATGGGGTGGCAGGGGGCTCCCCAGGAGTGGGTCCAGGAGTGTACTGGCTGCAGGCCCTGCCCGCAGGGAGTATTTTAGTAAATGTGTAACCGATACATTTGTTTGCGGCTACACGATTACTAAAATACATGCTATCTAACATCCCTATCACCTTTCCAACTGAACGCCTTCAACTGCAAGTCTTCCCCCATGCCGCACTTACGCCTCGGCCCATTCCATCCCCCACCAAACGCACATTCAGTTCCCCTTCCGGGGAGACACACTTACATGTGGATCCATTTATCCAGCTGGTAGGAGAGCAGCAGGAGCTCCTGAATGCCCACACTTCAGAGAGCAAGTGCTACAAACTGCCCAGTAACTTTTGACTCTCCCTTCTCTTTCCCCCAAACTGTGCCGTGGGCTAGGGATGTCAATGTGTAGTCGAATAAACAATTAACCAACAAGCCTGGGCTAATCGTTTAATCCTATCGACCACACGAGCTCCCCGCCTTTGCTGCCTCTGTGTCACTGGCTGCCACTCCCACCCCCGGGGACTATCAAACAGTTGTGTCACTACTAACATTTGATGCGGTTACTCAATTAATCGACATCCAACATCCCTCCTGTGGTCTCAGCCTTTCCCCCAGAGCTTATAACAGACTGGAATGCACGCTGCTAACTTCACTTCCTGTACCATGCATGCTAAGAGGGCTAGCAACTCAGTCCCACAGACTATAGCACCAGGAAACCCTCTAGTATGCTCTTGGTGGCTCTTGCAGCACATCTCTTGGCCTGCCCTCTCTAGCCACTCCTTTCAAATGATCCAAGCTCCCATAATGTCTTACTAACCTTGCCATAGCTGGTCCTGATGTCTCCTGGATCCCTCAGCTCTTTGACATGCAAGGCCCAGTTTAAAAGTGGCGGGTGGTAAATGGAACTTTTCTGACTTCAGTGGAGTTGTTCCAGTTTTACCCGAGTATAATTGAGTGCAGTTAGGCCATTTCCTGCACTCATTTACACACTGTGCAATTCCACTGCCTCCAGCAGCATTGTACAGGGTATAATTCAGTGCATAAAAGGCTTCACTTGGGGGTTGTCCTGTCTGATGCCACCACAATCTCTGGCAGAGAGATCTTGTGGGTGGAAAAACTGCTAGGGAGGCTGTTCACTGGTGGCCGGAGCTGCTTCAGGGCAACTTGGGATGCACTAATCATTACATGTTCTAGCTATTTTCTGGTTTATTCTCCTGCGGCACTGACACCACAATCACGCAGCTACTCCGCAGTCGAAGCACTGCTACAATCAGTACACATCAAGCACCAGTACCAAGTGACTCTGAGCCATTCAACACCAATGTTCCCTCCAACGTTTTCTTTTTGTGTGTGGAATAAATTTTGTTATGTGCACCGAGGCATATGCAGACATGCACCACCAGTAAAAATACAACCTGCAGCTGTGGGTGCTCTGCTAATCAGCGAGGCAGCATCTGAATCTCTTCGGGGAAGGGGGAGAGTCACCCAAATGCCCAGCTTACAGGAAACACTGTTCAACCCCCTGAGGAACCAGCATGGTTTGTCCTGCTCTGAATAAATCTATGACCAGCCCCTTGCCTTTTGGCACCCTTCATTCCTCAGATGGACTAACCCAGGAGCAAGTTCCTGCACAGCAAATCCCTCCAGCTTTCCCTTGGCTCAGAGCAAACTGAGAGGAGATTGGTTTGTCCAGGTCTGTGCTGTCTGAGGGCACGTCTAGACTACCCTCTGCTGTATTTGCATATCTTCTTTTGGAAGCTGAAGGTAATCTAGACCTTCCCTGACACTGTTTGTTTCTAAGCTATGCCAAAAGGGCACTCAACAGCAAAATCTGACCCAGCGTATAGGTCTGGCAAAATCAACCCGTCACAAAGTCTAGAAAACGGCTGTTTCCCCATGGTTTTGAAAATTTCCATAGGAAATTGAGCTTTTTAAAAGAGCCCTGTCAGTGGTTTTGGTTCCAAATCTTTCAGATTCTGGTTTGTCCTTCTAGGAACTTCTAGCATGCCCACCACTTAGACTGTAAGCTCCTGGGGGCAGAGATGGGACGTTTGGTTCTGTCAGTGTTCAGTGCCTGGCACAGAGGGGTCCAGATGTTCACAGCCTTCGTGGCTGCACGTTGCTTTCAAGTCATCTGCTAGGGCTAAGCGATTTCCTTCTCTCTTGATAACCACAGACGTCCCTTCACCTCCCCATTTGTATCAACCCACCAATAACATCAATGTCAACAAAGAACAGTTCTGTGCTTGCTCCTAAGCTGGGCAGCTGAACACAGGCTGCCTGCTGTAAGTTTGCACCTCTGCTAATTAGATGAGCAGACTGGAGAGAAATACTTGGCTGGCTGGATCTGGCCCCCGGGCCTAAATTTGCCCACCCCAAACTAGGCTAATGCATGGTTTTCTAACAGGGTTTTCATTCTGTCCACCCAGGCAACCCTCAGCCATGTTAGACCATGTGGTAGCCACAACCAGGTTTAGACCTGCTTTTTAATATCATAAAAGAAGCTGCGCTAAGGGGAAAGTTTTCCTAATGGATCTCATTTCTCGGCTTCCTTTTGCACTCGTGTGGCTTGTCCTACACCAGGTTCTACTCTGTCCAGGTATGTCTACACTACAGCACTAATTCGAACTATCTTAATTCGAATTAGTTAATTCGAACTAAGCTAATTCGAATTAGTGCATCTAGACCTAAAAACTAGTTCGAATTAACATTTTGCTAATTCAAACTAGCATGTCCACATTGAGTGGACCCTGAACCGAGGTTAAGCATGGCCGGAAGCAGTGCCGGCAGGGCATCAGATTAGGACTTAGGGCGCGGAGCTGCTGTCTCAGGCTAGCCGAGGGCTGTGCTTAAAGGGTCCCGACCCCCACCCCGGACAGACAGTTCTCAGAGGTTCCCCGCCTGTAAAGCAGTCCTGGCTTGGAGTGCCCTGAGTGCCCACACTCGGCACATCACAGCACTCGGCCATCAGCGCAGCTGCACTTGCCGCAGGCTGCCATCCGAGGGGGGGGGTCAATCGGGGGGCTGTAGGAGAGCTTCCACTCCGAGGAGCCCGCAGAGCCACCCCAGTCCTCCCCATGGGGTGCTCATACCCCATTCCTCCCTCACCTCCTTCCACTTACCCCTCCCTAGCCCCCCTTCCTGATGTACAAAATAAAGGACACGTGTGTTCAAAAATAGAAACTCTCTTTATTTAACAAAACTCGGGGAAACTGGGAAAAGGAGGTGGGAGAGGGGAAGAGAGAGGGTAGGAGAGGGGAGGGCAACTAAAATGATCAGGGGTTTGGAACAGGTCCCATATGAAGAGAGGCTAAAGAGACTGGGACTTCTCAGCTTAGAAAAGAGGAGACGGAGGGGGGATATGATAGAGGTCTATAAAAGCATGAGTGATGTGGAGAGGGTGCATAAAGAAAAGTTCTTCATTAATTCCCATAAAGAAGGACTAGAGGACACCAAAGGAAATGAAGGGGTAGCAGGCTTCAAACTAATAAAAGAAAATTCTTCTTCACAAAGCAAATAATCAACCTGTGGAACTCCTTGCTGCAGGAGGCTGTGAAGGCTACAACTAGAACAGAGTTTAAAGAGAAGTTACATAAAGTCATGGAGGTTGGGTCCATGGAGTGGTATTAGCCAGGGAATAGAAATGGTGTCCCTGGCCTCTCTTTGTGGAAGGCTGGAGATGGATGGCACGAGACAAATGGCTTGGTCATTGTTTCGGTCCATCCCCTCCAGGGTCCCTAGTGTTGGCCACTGTCGGCAGACAGGCTACTGGGCTAGATGGACCTTTGGTCTGACCCAGTACGGCCATTCTAAGCTCAGGGCTCAGGGTCGGGGGTCTCACTGGACCGCCTTGATTTTCATGCAAACCTGCTTCTGGGTGGCCAGGCTGGCAGCTCTCCTGCCCTAGACGGCCACTTTCCTGTGCCTAGTGCGGAGGTCGTTGATGAGGTCCACGATCTCCGCACTAGACCAGGTGGGCGCCCGCCTCTTGCGGACCTGGGCAGGCTCCCGGTAACTGCCAGCCTGGTCCCAGGAAGAGGTGGAGGGCTGGGTGGCAGTGGGTGGCTGGTTCGTGCCGTGCCAGGTGCAGGGTCTGCTGGGTGGGTGCTGGCAGGCTTGCACCTGGCACGGGCACCGCAACCAGCCCGTGCCCCTTTAAGGGCTCCGGGGCCGGGAGGGGGGCAGACGAGTTTCCCTGGTGGTGCCCAGAGTGGCCACCAGGGCAAGCTGGGGAGGGCTAGCCTCCCAGTAGTTCGAATTAAGTGGCCACACAGCCCTTAATTCGAACTGCTTAATTCGAACTAGGCGTTAGTCCTCGTAGAATGAGGTTTACCTAGCTCGAATTAAGCGCTCCACTAGTTCAAATTAAGTTCGAACTAGCGGTTTGTATGTGTAGCGCCTATCAAAGTTAATTCGAACTAACATCTGTTAGTTCGAATGAACTTTGTAGTGTAGACATACCCTCCCTCTATAAAATCATGCCACTGACAGCATGAGCACTTTCTTCTCTGCAGCTCCAGCTAGGTGCAGTGTAAGAGCCCCAAACTTTGCATTCGCATTAATGCAGGCTGTTGGATTTGGGGAGTTACCCTGAGCACTGCTGCTACTTTTAAGCAGAGCAGAAATCCGGTCTCTGCACCACTGTCTCATCATTGCTTTCTAGCTCTCACGGACGAACGGCTTTTTCCTTCATTTCTTTCTCTGCTGTGATTGCCCTCTGTAAAGCACGAAGGGGTGAGGGAAATCAGAGCTTGTACCAAGGAAGCTCTGCAAAGCAAGGTCAGACTATACAGTACTATCTGACAAAGCACAGAATGAAAGGGTGCCGTTGCTCATGGCAGCACAGAGCACAAACTTGATTATCCCAGCATTACAGAGGACAATGAATGGAGTAGGGCAACCAAAATACTTTAGAGGGGAAGGATGATCCTGTGCCGAAGGACTGAGAACCAGGACATTGAAGTTTGGTGCCTGGCCGTGCCACAGACTCCATGCGTGATCATGGGCAAGTCACTTAATCTCGGTTTCAGCTCCCCGTCTGCGAAATAGGGATTGTGATTTCTCTGTGGGGAAGGGAGTGTCTCAGTATGTTTGCACAATAGGATCCCTAAGCAATAGGGTAATGTTATGCGTTTCATAGTTTTTAAAGGACAGAAATCTTCCCCTCTGCAACTCCCAGTGCCCACAGGGACGTGGAGGGAACAGAGCCTTCACCCCATTGTGCCATCTCCCCTTTGAGTCCCGCTTAAGCCTCTCTGCTGGGGCACTGCACACAAGAGACTCTATGGGGATTGGGATGCAGGGTGGGGGGTGGAACGGGGATCTCCTAGTACAGTGGTGGGCAACCTGTCACCCAAGGGCCACATGCGGCCCACTGGAATCCTACGTGTGGCCCACACGACATTTTGTTTACCGTTGCCCACGCGCAGGGTTCCCACATTCTGCCACATCCACACAGTGGCTGTGTCTAGACTGGCCACTTTTTAAAAGCAGTCACTTTTCCGGAAAAACTTGCCAGCTGTCTACATTGGCCGCTTGAATTTCCGCAAAAGCAATGATGATCTCATGTAAGATTGTCAGTGCTTTTGTGGAAATACTATGCTGCTCCCGTTCGGGCAAAAGTCTTTTTCCGAAAAACTTTTGCGCAAAAAGGCCAGTGTAGACAGCAGAGATTTGTTTTCCACAAAAAAAGCCCCAATCGCGAAAATGGCGATCAGGGCTTTTTTTGCACAAAATCGCGTCTAGATTGGCCACAGACGCTTTTCTGCAAAAAGTGCTTTTGCGGAAAAGCGTCCGTGCCAATCTAGACGCGCTTTTCCGAAAATGCTTTTAACGGAAAACTTTTCCATTAAAAGCATTTCCGGAAAATCATGCCAGTGTAGACATAGCCAGTATGTTTTCCTCCCGGTATTACTGAAGTGACACACACGTAAAGCAAGGGCATGTGAAGTGAGGTGTGTGCTGATTGCACTCCTCTGCCTCTAATCAAAGCGTTGCCACGGCTCAGTCAGCGCACCCCACAAATTCGAGGTACGCAAGCGCAGCTCACAAAACCGCCCCATCCCAGGAGTTTGTCTTAGTTCCAACAATCTTATTTCCGACAATCCGACAGTCAAACACTGGAATAAATTGCCTAGGGAGGTTGTAGAATCCCCATCTGTGGAGATATTTAAGAGTAGGTTAGATAAATGTCTATCAGGGATGGTCTAGACCAGGGGTGTCCAAACTTTTTTCAAAGAGGGCCAGATTTGATGAAGTGAACATGCGTGAGGGCCGACCATTTTGCCTGACATTCTTTGAACCATTAAAATTAAATGCAAATTAACTATTTTATGCAAAGTTTATTGCAAACGGCATACTTTTCATTTCGTCACATGGATGACAAATCTAAACAGGTGTTAAATCACTCTGCCTTTCATATCTGAAGGTCAGATGAAAAAAAAATCCAAGAAGCTGAAATATATGTCAGGAACATTGTAAAGTATATTACATATTATTGGTAATAAAGGTTGTCTGTCAACTTTTAAGTTAAAAAAATATGAACAGGAATATAACACCAAGTATACATGTTGTGTCCAAATATATTTATAACTGATTTAGACCAACGGACATTAACTGAGGTTTTACAATGTATTCATCTCAATACATATGGATTCGTTGGGGGCCATAAAAGATAGATATTGCCAAATTACCTGTGGGGCCGTATTAAACCGGAACACGGGCCGCAATTGGCCCGCGGGCCGGACTTTGGACATGCCTGGTCTAGACAGTATTTGGTCCTGTCATGAGAGCAGGGGACTGGACTCGATGACCTCTCGAGGTCCCTTCCAGTCCTAGTATTCTATGATTCTATGAATCTTGCGGCCCACTAAAATGAAGGGCCACTCACGCGGCCCACTCACTAGCCTAGGTTGCCCCTCACTGTCCTAACAGAAGTGGTGAGAACTGCTGGCTTCTGTGCTGGGCCTTCTGTTGCTGCTGATGAACAGCTACAGGGAGACTCCACCCATGAGCACGGCCTGGACAGAATCCTGAAGCCTCGTGCTCCATCACTTCCACGGGCCGCCGAAACTCTCTGTGAGAGGATGCTCCTCGGCCAGGAGAGACTGAGGAACAGGCTACCGTTCCGTCCGACAAGGGTTCAGACAATCAAGGCTGCTCTGACAGACCCACCCGCTCTTACAGCACAGGCTTGCTTGGGGCTGAGGCTCAGGCTGCGTCAGCCTGGAACGCTCAACCCCACTGGGAATCCGTGCCGCAAAGTATGCCGGGTCATCGGCAGGGCCATCGCGGCTGTAAACAGAACCCAGGAAAGAACAGATTTATATTTCCTCTTCCCCTCCTCTCTGCTGGGGCAGCTGCCCCACGACTGATGTTTAAATATAGATCGTCCGTTATGCTGAATATGGTATCATTCCCGGCCTGGAACCTGGCATCCGTGGAGAGGTCACCAGGAAGGGACAGAAAGAAGGGAGATGGGAGACAAAGCTCCCAAATGCTTACATCCCACATTAGGGATCAATTCACAACTCTGCCGAGGCTCCGATCCTGCGAGGAGCGGCGTATCTTCAAGTCAAACGGACACTGATTTCAGTGGGGCCAAGATTTCACCCTTAACTGATGCTTAGATGCTATACCGGGGTGGGGATTATGTTTTCCTATGTGCATTCCTTTGCATTTCTCAACATTAAATTTCAACATCACCTACTGTGTTGCCCAGTCACCTAGTTTTGTGAGATCCTTTTGAAGCTCTTCACAGTCTGCTTTGGACTTCATTATCTTGAGCAGTTTTGTATCATCTGCAAATTTTGCCACCTCACTGTTTACCCTTTTTTTTTCAGACCATTTATGAAAATGTTGACTAGGACTAGTCCCAGTATGGATCCCTAGGGGACACCACTCTCCATTCTGAAAACTGACCATTTCATAGAATCAATTATACAATTACAGGGCTGAAAGGATGCGTCTACACAGCAGTGTTATTTTGGAATAACGGCTGCTATTCTGAAATAACAATGCAAGTATCTACACAGCAAGTCCATTAATTTATCTCAACTATGTGCACAGACCTATGAGCAGGGTCACCGTCCATTTAGGTCAATTTCATGGTCATGGGATTTTAAAAATTGTAAATGTCATGGTTCCAGGAATTTAAATCTGAAATTTCACAGTGTTGGAACCAGGGGGGTCCCAACCCAAAACAGGAGTCTGGGAAGGGAGGGAGGTCACAAGGCGAGGAAAGGTAGGAGGGTCACCGTATTGCCACTCTTACTTCTCTGTGCTGCTGCCTTCAGAGATGGGCAGCCAGAGGGCAGCAGCTGGCTGGGCACTCAGCTCTGAAGGCAGCAGCAATAGCATAGAAGTAAAGGTGGCCATGCCATGCCACACTCACTTCTGTGTTGCTGCTGGTAGTGCCACTGCATCCAGAGATGGGCTCCTGCCCAGTTGCTGCCACTCTCTTGCCACCCAACTCAGTGAAATATGGACTCCCTTACAAATACCAGATTTCATGGTCCATGACATATTCTTCACAGCTATGAATTTGGTAGAGCCCCCTCTATGAGGATATGTCTACACTTGCACCCTAATTCAAACTAAGGAAGGAAATGTAGGCATTCGAAATAGTCAATGAAGCGGGGATTTAAATATAATTTTTTGAGGAGTAACATTAGCGTGTGCCAGCACGCACTTTCACTTTCGAAACAGCTGTTGATCAGAGTAACGCACCAGCAAGATCATGCTAATGAAGTGCGGGATATTTAAATCCCTGCTTCTTTGACTATTTCGAATGCCTACGTTTGCATCCCTAGTTCGAACTAAGGTGCAAGTGTAGACATACCCTGAGAGACTGAACAAAACGAGGCCTTAGATTTCAAGCTCTACCCAATTCTGATTCTGCCAAACCCAACCCAAAATGGGTGTCTATTTCTAGATGGGTTTGCCATCTAGAAATACGAAGATTCTAACATTGATATAGAACTAGTACCTTTGGTCTGCATGTGAAAGCCAGACCTGTGCTTCCAGCCAGAACATGAGTAGCGATAGACTAGGGGTGACTTTGAGAATGCACTGAGATGGGTCCAAGCCAAAACTCCACCATGCTTTGAGGAACGTTCTGAGCCAGATCCAAACTTCATTGCTTGCCCTTGTCTCTACAACATGCAAAACCAAAACCTTGGACCCCTGTATCTCCAACATCTGGATCCTGCTCCCCTGTATCTCCAACATCTGGATCCTGCTCCAGACCCAGAACATGCTACTTGGATTCATCTCTAGCAATGTGGGATCCTGAGATTCGGGAGGTTGAATGGCCATAGATCAGCACGTTCACAATTTGCATTTCTGGAGAATTGAGGGGGGGAAAGGAGGCAGAGGGGCCAGATGTTTTCCTGGTGGCAGAACAGCCCATGAGAGCAGGCTATTGGTATACCCAGAGATGGCAGACTTTCAACCTCTCTTGACAAAAACTGACCATGTTGGGTTTTTTCTCTTTTAAAGCTAAAGTTGCGGATTCAAATGAAGCGAGGGCCATGAAAGTGCCTATGGCTGCTGCACCCAGCTCACAGCCTGAACAAAATCCATACCTGCTCCCTTGCTAATGGTGGGGCTTTCAGTCACACTCAGCTCTGGGCTGATTCAACCCCGTATCCTCTGGAAAACGCTCGCTTGCCTTGCTTGCTGTGAGGTGGACAAGGAGCACAGGGAAGGTCTCATAGTGGCGGGGCAGTTCAGGGAGGCATTGCTTTCCCCTGCCTCTTATACCCACAGCCCATGGCAACACTTAGTCAGGTCAAGGGAGACAGAGGAGCTGCTCTCCATGAATGAGCAAAGACTGCAAGAGCAGACCCAAACCCATCCACTCATCAGGGCCAAATCCTAGTCCCCTTCCAGCAATGTCTCCCACCCCGCCTGACTCTGAGGATGGCAGGAGATAGCTTCAGAGGAACAGAGGGCTCAGATGCTCGCTGTACATCCCGCTAAGCTATTCACAGGCTGCAATCAAAGAGAAGGGAACACACAGTGAGGTGAGAACAAAAGGCCCAGCTTGAAAAGAAAGCCAGCAGCCAGGGTGCAAACACTGTGACAGCACATTCTCCTAATGTGCCACAACAGACTACAGCTCCAGGATCAGCTGTGCAACACAGCCATGCTGAGGGCATCACCTGCTTTCCTTTCCAAATGCGAGAGAACCCACCAGGAGGAAGGGATGGCCGGCCAACCCACCAGCCATGCCCAGCTCCAAAGGGCATTGTGCAGTCATGGGTGTGACACAAACTGAAACGGTGCATCAACTGTAGCAAGACCAAAACAAATTCCAGCTACTTTTTAACGGACTCAGACACATCCGCCTCCATCTGGGTTTCTCTTGATGGCTCTCTTTGTATGGCTCCAATTCAGAATGGCAAGTAAATGCAGAACTAGAAGGCTTTGCCCAGGGTGACTATTTTTCCTTCCCCATTCGGGATGTTAGCATGTAGTCGGTTACACGATTAACCAACAAGATACAGAGGCAGCAGCATGGAGGGGCAGATGGGAGCCGGTGCTCGACTTCTGCGGAGTCGCCTGTCCCCCCTGCCTTCCACAGAGGCAGCAGCATGGGGAGGCGAAGGGGGAAAGTGGGAGCCGGTACATGAGGTAAATGGCTTTCAAGCCGGCTCCCCACGTGTATCGGCTCCCGCAGAGCCGCCTGCCCCCACGCTGCTGCCTCTTTATCAGAGGCAGCAGAGAGAGAGCAGGTGGGAGCCAGTGCTCGTGGGGAGCCAGCTTAAAGGCCATCTACCCCAAGCACTGGCTCCCGCCTGCCTCCCCACCACGTGTAAATGTGTAACCGCTAAAAACTCCAGCGGTTACACATTTACACAAATACATGTTAGTTAACATCCCTATTCCCTATGCACAGTCATCAAGAGGCATGCCTTTTGTAATGGCTAGCATGGACACGCCATGCACATTTGGGCCAGGCTACAAACATTTGTGGCTTCCAGGGCCTTGTCTGCATTAGGATTTGAGGGTGCACCTGTGCTGGAAAGGAAGGCGTGATTGTGGTATGGGCGTGCCCCTGCTGGCTTTAGTTTAGCTAACACAGATAACAGTAGCAAATGTAGACAAGGCAACGTGGGCTTCAGTAGAGGCTAGCAACCAGACTCCAAGCCCAGCAAGGATCTGGAGTACATACTCAGGTTGCTAGCCTGGAATGAGCCACTTGACACCACATCTACATTGCTAATGTTCCTCTGCTAGCTAAATTATAGCTAGCCTGGTGTGACGGGGCACCTTGACCCTGCACTCTAAAAGCCCCCACGCCAGCCCTGTATGGGACATGGTGAGTGGGGGTGAGTGCATGTGCGGCATGCTCTGCCGCCACCGCACAGCGGAGGGGGAGGACGCCTAGGGTGACGTAGGCGCTGCACCATGCGTTAAGAGGGTGGACGGTAGCTAAGAGGAGGAGGGAGGTAGGGAGACGTCAGCCAGGGGGAGAAGGCAACAAGATACAGAGGCAGCAACCCGGGAATGGGAGATTTAAACATGGGGACTGGAGAGTTGGTGCGCACAGGAGGAAAGGTGCGGCACGAGAGGCCAGGAGCGTAGATAAGGGGGAGAGGAAGCAGCGCAGAGCAGGGCATATGTAGATAGCCCCTTGTTTCGAACTAACATTGCTCCTCATTTTTCATTTTTTGAGGAATAACGTTAGTTCAAACCAAGGGGTTTGATTAGAACTAACGCGGCCTGGAGCACACTTCCTGGTTCGATTCAGCTGGCAAATGGAATAGTGCATGGGTGAGATCATGCTAATGAAGTGCGGGATATTTAAATCCCCACTTCATTAGCAATTTCGGTTGCCTATATTTGCATCCCTAGTTTGAATTAGGGTGCAAGTGCAGACGTACCCTTAGCTAACGTGCTAATGCTCTAGTGTGCCCAAGGCAATTTTTAGCTTTAACAATTGTTAGCCGGTCAAGGTAAATGCTAGCCTCCCCACTTAGCTTGACCCCTACTAGCTAACAGATGGAATCACAGAATCGTAGCACTGCAAGGGACCTTGAGAGGTCACTTTGGTACGTCCCCTACACCCATGGCAGGACTATGTATTAACCAGACAATCCCTGACTGGTATTTATCTAACCTGCTCTTAAAATCTCCACTGATGGAGATTCCATAACCTCCCTGGGCAATTTATTCCAGTGCTGAACCACCCTAACAGTCAGATGTTTTTCCTAATGTCCAATTTAAACCTCCCTTGCTGCAGTTTCAGCCCATTGCTTCTTGTCCTATCATCTGAGGTTAAGGAAAGTAATTTTTCTCCCTCCTCCTTGTAAAACCCCCTTATATACCTGAAAACTGTTATGTCCCCTCTCAGTCTTCTCTTCATGTTAAAAAACAAACCACCTGTCTACACTTGGGTTCTAAGTCACATTTTCCCTAATCAGACAGCAATGTTATTAGCAATCGATTTAGGGGAGATTCTCTGGCCTGTGTTACACAGGAAGTCAGATTAATATTCACAATGAGCCCTGCTGGCCTAGGACTCAATGAAATCAATTAACTCAAGATAAAAGAAAAAGGCGAGTGAAGACCATCTCTCGGAGGTAATACTACCAGACAGCTTTACAGACAAGGACAATGAAGGTATTAAGCAGCTTGCCCAAAGTCACAGCGTCATTGTCAGGGCTTGGTTTGTAACATTCTTAGTGCTTTATAGCTGCTTCTCCCTGAAGATAGGAAACTCTTTACAACCACGGATGGGTTAATCCTCCTCCACCCTGTTCATGGGAGAGGAATATTAGAACCCGAGGCACAGAGAGATTCAGTGACTTGCCCAAAGCCATATGTGAGTCACTGGAAGAAAAACCCACGTCTCCTGACAGTTCAGTCTGTGCTTTCACCACAAGGCCATCCTTCCCCCACTGGAGTGTGCAGCGTCTCCTCCTCCACCTGAGACCATATAATCAGGCCTCCTTGTAGCCAAATCATCCCAGAACAGTTCCAGGGAGAAGCAAGGTTTTGGTACAAGAAGATAATGCTATTATATTGGGTGCAGGAAATAAAGCCAAAGAGCTGTTGTGTTATACAGTAGCATACAACACAAATACCAGAGAATGGCACACAGCTGTGCCAGACAGTGGCACACAACACAAATACCAGAGTGGCACACAGCTGTGCATGGCAGTCAGATGGCTACAGGAGACTTCACTCCCCACCTACTGAAGCTGCAGCCCCCCTCTGTTATGTATATGTTATGCAGTGTTATGTATATTCCTGGGAATCTGACCTCGGAGATTTCCTCCGAGGTTCCCCCATGACAATAAGATGTCAAAGAAAAGGATGAGGGGAGATGTTCATAGTGAGGCAGGAATCCGGGATACTGAAAACACAAACGCATGGGAGTCAAAGCAGGAGTGTGACTCATCCCATCCTGCCCTGCCCAGTAACCAGCCAGAGTGTGTTATAACAGGCTGCTTTGACCACCAGGAACAACAATGTTCCCAGACTGGATCAGATAGGAGATCCCTCCCAAAATGGAGTATCCTGTCCCTGACCTTGGCCAGATGCTTTGAGGAAAGCATCAGAATCCAACAGTCACAAATGGGGGAGAAACTGCCCCCCACATCAGGTCTCATCCTGGTCTCTGAGAGCGAGATACTGACAAAGTCCGGAGGCATGATGTTTAATACCAGAGCTACAATCCCTTGTTGATGCTGGCTAAATTCCTGGATGCAACAACATCATGAGGCAATGAGTTCCACAGTTTAATTACACCCCGTGAAAAAGTATTTACCACAGTTTTGAGTTTGGACATTTATTGAATGCTCTCTCATTAGGAAGGGAGACCAGAAGCTCCTAAACTCTCTTCTCTTGACCATTCAGTATTTTATAGACTTTTATCTCATCCCCTCCCATTTATCTCCTTTGTAAGGCAACAGTGGTTTAAGAGAGGTTTTTCCAGGTCCTTGATCGTCCTTCTCACCTTTCTCTGAGCTCCCTTTAGTCCTGCAATAGACAAGGTGGCCTGACCATTGGGTGGGAGGGATATATAGTTAAATGGTTAAAACTGTTTATCATTTAAATGGTTCCCCTCCCACACCCTCTCCCCTCTTTTTCTGCTTTTTATTTGAACCTCTGTGCCTCTTGCTCCATATTTGTCATCTGTAGAAATGGGCTGTGCCCATGAAAGCTCATGAGACTATCTATCTATTTTTTGGTCAGTCTCTAAGGTGCTACAGGACCATTGTTGTTTTTTAAGTTTTTTTAGTTACAGACTAACACAGCTTCCCCTCTGAGACAGTTTAAATAGTGAACATTTTAAACATGATTTTACATCTCTAATGCAGAGTAAGATGGATTTATCTGGGGATTGGGTCCCACTGGGACTGTTCATCTAGATGTGGTGTCAAACCCCTGTGACTCAGCCAGCCCAGAGTTGAGCTGCTCTCAGTGTCTGTGTTGTTCTGCTGTGCCTTTGCTGGGGGAGACCGGAATTTCTGGATCAGAGGGCAGGGTGGTGGGTAGTGTCCCTGTAAGCTGAATGCTTGTGTGGCCACTCAGGAGAGACTGAAATGCCACCCAGCTGATAAGCAAAGCACCGCTTTTAGTTTCTACTGGTGGTGCACATTCACATATGCTTTGCTGCATGTAAGAAAATTTATTCTGCATATGGATATAAAAACTCCGCACATGAATGGAAAAGATAAGGGGGAACATAAGTAGTGGGGCACCCCAAAGGGCAGGAAGGTGGGCTCAGTGGTATGATCAGCCCATCAGGTGACAGTCTCAAGGAGATCTCTGTGACCAAAACCATCACAGTCATATGGCTGCCCCCACCAGACACGGCTCTTCCTATAATAAATAGCGCCCTCCGCCCGCCGACCCCGACCTTACTCCAATGGTGCCTGCACTCTGTATTATTATTTTGAGTGCGCGCGTGCGTGCGTGTGTGACAGCCAGTGGGTTCTGATGGAATCAGCAAATGAATTCTCTCCCTCCACTCCTGTTTTTGTTTTTGTCTTTGAAAGTGTTATTTCATCTCATGGCCTACATTGTGCATGCCTGAGCAAAAGTGGGGCCAGTAGAATAAACAACACTTGCCTTGTAGAATTAACTGTTCTCCTCCAAATACAATCCTTATGCGCATTTTTAAACAAGTGGGGGAGGCGTTTTTCTGATTCAGAGATTCTTTAGAAGTCTGGCCTTTTTTTGAAAACAAAACAAAACAAAAACATGGCAAAGCATTGGAAAGTGCCCAGGAAAACTAATTACGCTGCAGAATGAGACCGTTATACGTTGTCAGTCATCGTTTAGAGCTTCCCCTACGGCTATACGGGATGTTAAATAATGGGCTATTTTTTTGGGAGAGCGCCAGGTTTTGCCACCAGGATATGAGACCCCGGCACAATGTTAGAAAAATGAACCCCTCCCAGTTACCAAGACAATTCCATTATAATCAGTGAAATGACACTGGGGTAACTGAGAGGGGAAACTGGCAGTGTTAGCTAGAGCCACAGTATTACAGTGGAATAATGCCTGGCTAATATTCTTCTAAACAAAATAGTGCAGGGCTGGAAAACTTAGGGCCTGATTCTCCACTCAGTTATGCCAGTTTTACAAAGGTGGCGCTGCACTAATGTAAGTGAAGTTACTCCAGTATTAACACTCGTGCCACCCAGTGCAGAATTACTGCTCACCGACTTTTCTCAGGGTCTAATGATCCATGATCCTGCTGGCGAGCAGTAAGACACATTCTTTGGGAAGTGGTGGGGTCTCAGCCGTCAGTTTCTAGCAAACAAACATCCATGGATGTACCCCCTCCCCCACAAAAAAAGTCCTCTTATAACGGTTTCAAAGAAACCTGTCTGAATGAGACCCCGTGCAGCGCTGACCTGAGTCTGTAGACAGAGGCTGCGGTGCCTCAGCAGCTGCACAGAGCAATCCTAGGCAGCAGCAGTGTGGTTTTAACACGACGCTGGCAAGTTTCACCGCTGGTCTCAGATTCTCCTTTAGTTTAATCCTGCTGCTAAGGGGAAAGCTCTGAGCAACAGGCAGTGGGACGACTGACAAGCAGGACCCTGAAATAACAATGCCTGGGGGAGGGCTGAAGTACAGACAGGCCTTTCTGGCTGTCAGCAGACTAGTAGAAGGGATGGGAGAGAGAGATTTTTCTTCTGCATTCCACCAACCAGAGGGGTCAGGTTAGCCACTAACTAGAGGTGGAGATGAAAGGCAGAGCCCAGGGATTGCAGTCGGCTGGAACAAAGAACATTAAGAACGGCCATACTGGGTCAGACCAAAAGTTCGTCTAGCCCAGTATCCTGTCTGCTGACAGTGGCCAATGCCAGATGCCCCAGAGGGAATGACCATGCACCCGGCGAACGATCCATCCCCCATCCCAACATCCTTGCCTGTACCAGTCGAGAGAAGAGGGAGGGATTCTCTCCACAGACCCTCTTGTCGACCGCACCGCGTCTAGACTACCGCGCTATGCCGGCAGCTGATCGTCGGCACGGCGCGGCGGCCATTTTTATTTTAATGAAGTGGGGATTATTTAAATCCCCGTTTCATTGACTATGCCGAGTAAACAATTTTACATGGCTCCATCGACGGAGCCATGTAGTCTAGACATACCCAGAGACTGTCCATTTGGCCAGCATACAGAGCAGAGGGGCATTGCTGGCACCTAATGGCATAGACACATTAGAGGATGTCTAGTTGTATAAGGCTCTGCTATTGTGGCTTATGTGGTTAGGTTCTATGCTGGTGTCACTAGTAGAGAGCTGTGGACAGAGTAGGCTACAGGGTTTACATTAGGGTGACGCATTTTCCTCTCCTGCAAGACGCTGAGCATCTGTGACTCCCAGAACCTCGTTGGATTGGCCCTCACAGGCTCACGTAGCTGCTTTCCATGTTTCTCCTGTCAACACACCTGTTTTTATATCACCACAGGTGCGCACCTTTGTCCACACACATGCAGCACCAGTTTGACACCATGGTCAGGAGAGCACCGCTCCCCACTCCAGGACTGGCTGCCGGGTTAATGCGGATCCCCCATTACAGCTTTAAAAGGAAGCTGAATGAGCGAGACCAGCAGCACCATGGCTGCATCCTGCCTACATGCAGAAACACGGCCACACCAATCCAGGCCACACACACGTACACAAGTAAGGGCATGCTTGCACATGCACATGCACATGCCACACACAGAGCCAAGCCACCTGTGCAAGGTCTTGCACACACACACACACACACGCACGCTGGGTGCTGAGCTCTGTTACAGGTGCTAAGCTTTTTACAAAGTCAGGTCCTGAAGGCAGGTTGTGACCTCATGATCCAATGCTCAGGGAAGTCACTTCCACTGTCCTCACTCGACTTTGACACAAGCCCCTGACACATATGGCCATGAATTCTTTGGAAGACCGCCCAGACCCTCAGCGGGCACTACCTTGTCATGACTCCACAGACGACACCAACGCCACAGCAATTCACACTAACTCAGGATCTGTCCTCTCAGTGTAATGCAGAGTAAACAAGCCCATCTAGATAGTGTTATGAATATTAATTTTTCATAAGCTTTATGTCCCCAGGCTGCGCTCTCTTCAGCCAAAATGTCAACCCAGACAAACTCAGGCCTGGTTGAAAAACCCCCTTGATGCTGGGTTTACAGGAGGAAAATATCCAGTCTCACTCTCCCGAGCTCCTGCTGCCAGGGCTAAACCACTGATTAACAAATTAACATGCTCCAAACCTTTCACCCGAGTCATTTGGAATCTAAGGTGACACTGTACAGAACATCGCTGGCCCTTCCTACTGAGTTAAAAAAAGGGATCATTTCTTATTCACAGGTCATGGAGCATGTAAATTTCCACTTGGAGCCAGAATGATGGTGCCAAGTTATATCCGGTCCCGGGCATTTTGTCCTGTAATCAAAGCAACTCCATTCCAAAGTTCCCCTCCACTCCACTCCATTCATGTCTGGTGCCATCTGAAGTAAAACATCCTAGCGTCCTGTTCCAATATATAATAAATCAAAGAGAAATGAAATACTGTTTTAAGTTATGTTATGGCTGCAGCACAAAAAGACCAAAAGGCAGGAGAGATAGTCAAAGTTACAGCTGAAATTTTGCCCTTAAAAGGAAAAATTTGCACCTACTTTGCTTAGTCCGGCAGCCTGAAAGTTCAACCAAGGTAGGAGCAGTCCTCTGATTCCTACCCCGGTTGCCCTCATCACTGGCAGGACATTACAGTTTCTACTCCGGGCTTCTTAGAGAGATCCAGAGCCAAACTCAGCTGTCAGTTCCAATCATGCAACCCAGTGAAGTCAACAGGGTTACATGGCTGCAGCAGAGTTCACCCCTATTGTAAACCACTGAAGTCAATATGGCAACCCACTGCACACCTTAACTGCACCACTACACTAGGATGACAATCCGCATCCCAGCAAACACACAGGGCCCAATGCTCAGCTGGTGTAAATCAGTCGACCTACAATGATTTGCAGCTCCTGAAGATCTGGCCCATACAGTCTAGTTCTTTCTTCCTCAGTGTCCTGCCCACACTCTGTCTTGCTTAGCGTGTGCAATGCTTGGGCAAGGGCAGTCTATACCGCACACACCGTCACTGCTTGAAAATAGTCACAATGCTTTCTCCTCGTATGAAAGGCACTGGAGAGGCAGAAGTGGGATTCAGGGGATGAATTTGACAGCTTCTGTGGCAAGCAGTGCCCACAGTAATGCTCAGAAAGTTCATCTGTATCCACTGGATTTTATTAAAGGTGACACAAAGTGAGGGTGTTTGTCTTTTTGGCTTCTTTATGGTGAATAAAGAAGGGTTAAAAATTGAAAGGAGAAAAGAAGAAGAAAGGAAAGGGCAGTGTTCTGCCAAGTTTTTTTACCTTAGAAAACACAGGACGGTTAGCTCTACTGTTTCCCTAGTTTTGCTGCAAGACCACTGGTGGGTCTCTCCAATGTCTGCTAGGAGCATCTGCATTTTAACCAAAGTAAGATGTTGATGCTTTAACAAAGGTCTCCTTTTGCCAAACAGCTCATTAATCATCCAAGATAAATAGGAGATAACAGAAACAAGGGAAGAGTTTTATGCAGTGACTAAAAAGCCCTTCCCCTGAATACATCTGAAGGACTTTAGCTAAGCAGAACACTAATTATTAAAAAACTAGTACAACAAAAATAGAAATCCAAATAGTGACCAACAATTGAAGACGTAGCACTGACACCATCAGTTTGGCCACCAAGAAAAGAACTGCACAGAAATACCACCCCAACCCCAAAAATTCTCAGAGCTCTGGGATGCTTTAATGGAAGTATTGTGAGTGATCCTATTAAATGCATGGCACCCTTCTCCTCCCCCTCTACCACTTCCTTCCCTCCTTCCATTTCTATCCCTCTTGCTGGAATTTTTCTTCTCTTTTTTTATTTTACGTTCATATTTTTCTTCAACTAGTTGGATTTTTATAATCAAATTATCTTTGTATAGTGTCATACAAATAAACTGATTTATATTTTCACCACTCTTATTACATACAATTAAGGATTTGCATTATATCAAGGATTAGGTAGCAAAATATTACTATATTATGAGAAATGTATGTATTATGAGAAGCTTGTTTATTTTTTTATGTTTGTGATTATAATTTTAATAACAAACGTATTTAAATTAATATTAAAAGCCCTTTCATTGATTCAGCTTGATTTGGGTGTGTTATGGTTTCACTAAATTTAAATGGGACATAAGCCACATTTTATTTCTTTTACAAATCGTCCTTAAATATGTTAAAGCAACAAAGCAACAACCCCAGCATCCTATATCAACTTGTTGGAAACTTCCCAGATACATAGTTTCTGTTATCATCAACTGAATCATGTTAATTGAGATTTCATTGTTAACATGTGTTAAGGAAAAAAAATCTCTCTGTATGGGAAAAAAACACAACTTCATATTTAACCAATAACGATTCAATGAAGCAACACCATCAAAGGCAACTCTCTTCCTTTGGCAGCTCCCCTTCCCACGAGAAGTCAAGGGAAATGTCAACTTCTTAGCAGTTCACTTTCACTAATAAAGAACCACTGTGTCAAAGGAGGCCCAAGTGATTTAAGGACACTATCTTCTTCACAATAGGGGCTACTCCACACAGCTAGCCTGAGAAGTCCTGGGAAAGTGCCAAGGCTCCCAAACTAAAGAGCACTAGCCCTGGTCAATTCTTGGATGAGAGCCGTCCAACAAACCCTAGCAGGGAGCAATACATTTAGGACAGGAAGTGAAGACAGTTGTACTCATGTCAGAGGAAAGACCCAGGAAAGCAGAAAGGACTCATGTATAATGTGAATTTGGCCAAGAGGCTCGGGCTGGCTGTGCACCATAGGCTCTTTAATGGCTGGGCTCTCCATTTTACATTCTCTCTGAAAGTTGCACAGCACCCTCAGCCATCCGGGACTCAGTGCTGCCCCCTACTGGAACACCCACACCACTGCCTACCTACAGCTTACAACTCACCAGATAATTTCTCAGTGCAAGTGTGGGTCCTTTGCTTTGCGAAGAACCTTGAATGCCTCTTTGAACTGAATTCTGGAAATACTTGCATGATGTTTCTGAGCCTGTATAATCTGTGTGTTGCTAATAACAGGCTGTGCTGACAACGGAGAATACTTTGCACTTAAATAGCACTTTTCACCAGGATCTCACAGCCTCCTACAAACATTAATTAATGCCTTGGGAGGCCAATTGTACTATCCTCATTTTACATGTGAGGAAGCTGAAACATGGAGAGGGAATAAGTGATTTGCTCCAAATCTCCCAGAAGGAAAACTGGGATGTACGATGGGAGCACCAATACATAGGCGCAAGTTCTGCCCATCAGACCCAACCATCTCCCAGGTGGCTCATGGTGCTGGTCAGACCTGCCAATTCAAACTCAGTTTCCCAATCTGTGTCTTCTGGAGATGACCAAATTCAACAGCAGCTCGTCTATCCAGTGCTCACCATGGATGATGGTGTGAGCCTGTGAGCACTCAGGGAAAGCAGACAGATGTGAATATACTGCAGTGTGCATGGAGTTACTGCCTATCTCAGACATGCTTTTCCATTAGGATTCAGGGGTAAGCTCACTATTATGCTTATGAAAATCTCCATCTCAGCTTTCCTGAGCTGTAATCTATCAAACTATGTACAGACTGAACCTCTCTAGTCTGGCACTCTTTGGTCCAGCAAAATCCGTGGTCTGGCATGATTTTAGTTAGCTGGATGTCCACTTATCATGGGTATGACCAAGTTTCCCGCAGTCCCATAAAGTTTGTTTACAGCCACCAGTCCTGGCTCTCAGTGTCCTGTGCTGTTAGTTAGCTCTAATTTACCTAAAAATGTCTTGTAAGAGCCCAGTAAGCAGTGGAAGTGTTGGTAATGCTACTAGACAATATGGATCTCCCATGGTTCGGCACTGGTCAGGTCCCGAGGGTGTCGGACTAGAGAGGTTCAACCTATAGTATAGTGTTGTCGAATGATTAGCGGGAGAGCAGTGTCACTCAGGACTCCTGAGTCCTATTCCCAACTCTAGTGCTGACTCGCTGCACGAGATTGGCCTCATCCCTCAGTCTCTCGGTGACTCTGTTTCTGCATCTGAAAAAGGAGGCTAGCCACTGATGTGAAGCTTAATTAATATTTATGAAGCACTCAGCATCTCAGATGAAAAACCTTGTTATGAGTAATATTTTCCAGTAACACAAATCACATTCATTTGCAAAGAAAGCTAGTCAATAACTTCAGGGAATTGCACAGCAAACAGCCATGCAGTAATGAAATGAAACGGCTGTATACATGTACTCAGGCAAACACATAGTAGCTGCAATTTTCCCTTCCAGTTTCTCTTCTGCCCCAACAATTCTGGATGCATCCCTACTGAATCAGCCTTTGGACTTACAGCGATCACATAGCATTTTTCACATTATTTTTCACAAATAATAAAAAGCCAAATGGGAGGCAGGGGACGGGACATGCAAACACAGTGGCTACGTCTACACTGGCCCCTTTTCCGAAAGGGGCATGCTAATTTTAAACTTCAGAATAGGGAAATCCGCGGGGGATTTAAATATCCCCCGCGGGATTTAAATAAAGATGTCCGCCGCTTTTTTCCGGCTTGTAGATAAGTAGGAATAAGAGATCCTCCGGAATAGGGCTTTATTCCGGAGGATCGGGCCAGTCTAGACGCTTTTTTCCGGCTTATCTACAAGCCGGAAAAAAGCGGCGAACATCTTTATTTAAATCCCGCGGGGGATATTTAAATCCCCCGTGGATTTCCCTATTCTGAAGTTTAAAATTAGCATGCCCCTTTCGGAAAAGGGGCCAGTGTAGACGTAGCCAGTGAGTAATACAACTCCAGAAAGGGAGTCATTCAGATGGTCTGTGGACTATATTGCTAGGTGTTCACTATCAGAGATGAAAAATCCCAGGTAACGGTTAACTGTTACGTTTAACTGGTTAACCAATTAAATGGGTGCAGGCAGGGGCTGCTCCGGACAGGACAGGCCTGCTGCAGATGCCCTCTGCCTGCACTAAGAGGGGGAGGAGGAGTGCTCCAGCCCACCAGTTAACCATAACCAGTGAGCATCACCCTGTTCACCATTGTGCTGTACAGAATACATGCTGTCGGATTTTCTGTTTACCTAATCTGAGGCATGGAGAGAAACAGAGCTGTATGGCATCCCTTCAAAAAAGCCCACTTCATTAGCATTTCCCCTAGGCCAACTAGGAGGGACAACTTTCTAATTGCACAAAACTGAACAGCCTTTCCCTACTCCTGCCTAGAGACCCCGCCCCTTCTGTGAGGCCCCACCCACACGCATCCCCCTCCCTCTGGCACTTGCTCCCCCTCATCCTCAATGACTTCCACTGGGCTGGGGCAGGGGGTTGGGGTGCTGGAGGGGCTGAGGGCTGTGGCTGGGGGTACGGGCCCTGGACTGGGGCTGAGCAGTCTCAAGTGCGGGAAGGGGCTCAGGGCTGCGAAAGGGTTTGGGGTGAGGGAGGAAATTCAGGGTGCAGGCTCAGTCTAGGTGGTGCTTACCTGAGGCAGCTCCTGGTCGGTGGGGCAGTGGGAAGCCTCCATTGACACTGCACTGCTCCTGGAAGCAGGCAGCATGTACAGTCCCTAGGCAGAGGCACAGCCAGGCAGCTGTGCATAGTGCACGCTGCCTACACCCACAGACATCGCCACTGCAGCTCCCATTGGTCATGGCTCCTGACCAATGGGAGCTGTAGGGACAGTGCTAGGGGCAGGGGCAGTGCACGGTGCATCCCTGGCTGTCCCTCCACCTTGGGGCCAGACATGCTAGACGCTGGGGAATTGCACAGAGCCATGGAAGGCAGGAAGCCTGCCTTAGCCCCATTTCACCACCAATTAGGGAGGTTAGATAGCGTGTAATTGGAAGAGTCGTGTAACCACATGAAATGTTGGCGGTTACACAACTATTAGATAGTCCCTAGGAGCAGGGCCGGCAGCCAGTGCACTCCTCCCCCACTCCCGGGGAGCCCCCTGCCATCCCTGCGCTGCTGCTTCTCTATCAGGTGGTAGACAGGAACAGTCCGCGAGGGCAGCCAATTTAAAAACCAGCTCCCCAGGGAGACAGGCTCTGCCTGCTGCCCCGCGCTGCTGCCTCTGGTACAGAATCCGAGCCACTGCGGACACAGGCTGCTTTGCGGCAGCCTCCCCCACCCTCCCTCCGTGGTGCTGCCTCTGATACCTAGTCAGCAAGGGGGGGGGAAATGCGAGTAGGTGACAAGATACACTGATTAGCCTAGGCTTATGGGTTAATTGTGTAGTGGACTACATGTTGACATCCCTACCGCCAACCAGACTTTTAACAGCCCAGTCAACAGTGCTGACCGGTGCCACCCATTTTTCTTTTTGGCTCGGTGTTCTGGACAAACACTGGACACCTGGCAACACTAATGCCTATTCCCTAAACCCTGACACTATCGCATTACACTCCCCGCTCTCTGCCTCCTTCCACCGTTAGGCAGGGTCTAGGAAGCAACTGATGGACAACTGGACAATGCTCAACTGAGTCTGATTTTGCTCAGATACCCAGAAACACCTGGGTCACATCAATCACACACACCAGCCATCACCACTGCCTGAGCATAAGACCTTTAATGCAACAGCACAGAGCCCCCACCACCTGAACTAAAGGGCTACGTTCACACTGGCGCATTCTCACGCAAAAACTCTTTTGCGGAAGAGTTCTTCTGCAAAAACTCTTCCAGAAGAGAGCGTCTACACTGGCATGTGTTTTTGCGCAAGAGCATCCATGCCAGTGTAGACGCTCTCTTGTGCAAGAAAGCTCCGATGGCCATTTTAACCATAGGGCTTTCTTGCGCAAGAAATTCATGTTGCCTGTCTACACTGGCCTTTTCTGGAAGAGCTCTTGAGCAAAAGGGCTTATTCCTGAGGAGGAGCATCAGAGTTCTGGCGCAAGAAGCCCTGATTTTATACATTAGAATGTCAGTTCACTTGTGCAAGAACATGTCGCCAGTGTAGACAGGCAGCAAGTTTTTGCGCAAGAGCGGCTGCTTTTGCGCGAGATCACGCCAGTGTAGACACAGCCAAAGAGTAATTCCATGAGCTAGCTGTAATGGGCCATTATCTTCTATATGAACTACCCGCTAGATGGGGAGGTGTGACAGGCACTTGCCCTGCACTGGCCCTTTAAGGGCAAAAACCCAGCCCTGAGTGAGGGCTGAGAGCGAAGCCCCAGCTGTGGCATCTGTAGCTAATGAGGGCCCAGTTGGGGGCTATATAAAGAAGTGCTCCTAGTGGGAAAGGAGAGTTCACTGCTGCTCTGAATAGAGAGCAGGAAGGGCCTGGATGCTAGGGAAGTCGAGCAGGGAAAACTGCGGCCAGGCAAGCTCCCAGGCTACAGGGCCTGAATCCACTCGGGCTGCAGAGACACAGCCATAGTAGGAAAAAACAGCAGGTTCACACCCCCTAGGGTTGCCAGGTATCGGGGTTCTAAGGCCCCTGTCCTGTTTTTTAAAAAAAAAAAAAACAGAAAATACTAAACATGTACTATATTCGGTATTTTCTGTTTCTCTCAGACGGAAGGCCGGCGGGGACAATCTTCCCCTGCCGTGTCTGGTGTGAGGAAGTGAGGCGTGCGATGATTCTTAAAGGTGCAGCGCCCCCCCCCCCTTTTTTCCCCGCTCAATAACATTTGTCTCCTTGTTTGTTTGATTTTTCTCAACAAGTTTGGTCTCCCGGGGTGGTGGTTGTTTTGGTTTTTTGGCATGTTTGGAGAAAGCATCTGGCAAGCCTAACACCCCCTTGCCAATGACGAGCGACCGTTACAGACTGCAGTTTGCCCGAGGCAGGGGCTAGATGAAGACTGGCAGTGAGTCACTGAGGCAAGGTGGGTACAGAGGAACTGAGTGCTCCCTGGGAGGAGAACTGGTGCCCGTTGGGAGAGCAGGACCCTGGAGTGCAAAGCTGGATAAACACCTACCCCCGGAAGGGGGCTCAGAGTCACTGGAGTGGGCACTGCCAGACGGCAGTGTCCTGAAGAGGCTGCTGTGGTCCAAGAATGACACGAGTCTGGACTAGAGAGGGGAGCGAGAACACGGGGAGACACCAACTAGACTTGAGGGAGGTGTCCAGTGACTCGAAGAGCTAATTCCCAGGGCTACCAGCTGGAGGCGCCATAGCGGTGAGTCTGCCCCTTGACAGGAGGCTACATGATTACTCCCATTCTAGTAACATGGGCCCCGATTCTCCAATGGGAGTTAGGCACCTAAATAACTTAGAGGATTGGGATCATCATACCTATCTTCACAACTGGGCGATCCTAAAGAAAAATATTGCAGGGGAGTTCTTGGTTCATTGTGCAAAATGGTCCTCTTAACCTGGTGGGTGTGTTTCATTCTGTCTGCTTTTGCCTGGCCAGCAAGATTCAGCCAGTCACTTGCTCGAGAATCGTAAACACAGAATCTTTATCTATGTTTGCAGTTCCTCTTCTTTCCAACTTGCACAGGGTAAATAATTGCTTCCCCTCCAACACCAGGAAAACTACAGTCCCTCTGGATCCAGGAGGGTCTTTCACTGACCTGACAGCTGCCCTCTCGCTCCATGAGCATGTCAGGGCACAGAGGCATCCTGCAGACAGCCTGGCAATCACAAGACTGGCAAGCAGCTGCACTAGAAGTGGCGCAGCAGGCAATTCAGGATATCCGTCCATTGAATTGCTTCAGGGAGTCACGGGAAAGCTCCATTCAAAAAAAGTCAAAGAAACCCGCAGAGCCCCAGGAGATCATACAAACCACACGGCTCATCCTCAGTAGGGGACTTTATATCAGGGCCACTACAGCACAAACCCCATAGGGGTTAACTGAACTTGTACCCCAGCTTTTCAAGGCATAAACACCCAGGTCTGCACTAAGCCCCCACCCTGCAAGAGTCTGCGCTGTGGCATGCCTTGGCAGACTGTCACCCCGACGCTCAGTGGATCCCTACAACTGCGGGCTATGCAAACTGGATCTGGGTTCTTTCCGTCACACGGATCTTTGCCAGGTGTCAGGGCTCTGTGACTCTCCTGCAGCCCTACTGTCGAAAGGGCTGTGTAGTGGGCCAGCTGCCCCAGAATGGCAAGGAGGAAGGGGTTACCTGCACACACCCCTCCAACCAGGGAGAGGCTTCTAGGGAGCCAATCAAAGGGCAGCTTGCTGGGGCAGCTCTGATATAAGGAGCTGCTCAGCAGAGCAGAGGGCAGTTGGTGTCTGACCAGGAAAGGTGCAGGACTGGTTCCCTGGCAGTAGGGCTGGGTAGGCTATGGGGAGCTGGAGGGAAGCTCCAGTCTGACACCTGCCAGGCTCTAGGCCTTGGTACAAGGAAGGTGTCAGGGTCATGGGGAAGTGGCCTAGGGAATGCTATGGGCAGTTAAGAGAGGAGAGAAGAAGGGCAGGACAAGGCTGTGCCAGAGAGTCTGTGGGCAGGACCCAGAGCAGTGGGGAGGGCCTGGGTCCCACCTTTCCCCTGTGCACTGCACCTTGACACACTCAAGCAAGGCCTTTAGCAACTGCAGCTTGCCCTGAGGCAAGGGACTAGACTTAGGGGCTGCAGTTGGCTGCTCAGGCAAGTGTCAGGGCTGAGGACTGTTGCTAGCCCTGGAAGGAGGGAGAATGGAGGGGTAGGCACTGCCGGGGGGCAGTGTCAAAAAGAGGACACCGCGGTCCAGGGAGCAACACGGGTCCAGGAGCAGACGGTGGAGAGAGCCAAGCGGTGACCAGCAAGACACTGACCCAAAGGCGGCACACTCACACAGAGCTAATTCCCAGTGTGGCCAGCAGGAGGCGCTGAGTCAGTGAGTCAACCCTGCTACTCACTAACACTTTGCACACCATTCTGCTGAGGAGGCCCAAGGAGGACAAGAATTCAGGGGGGGATCCAGGATTTCAGGGGCAGGATTTCACCCCAGTTCACTCTCCCAGCAGTGCTGGCTCAGGAGGGCGGACAGGAGGGAAGAAAATCACAATACAAACAAGTTGCGTGTGTCAGTAATGCCAGCAGATTATAATGGAGCAAACTGGGATCCTGTTCACACATAGCTTTGCTGAGGGTCTGTCTGCTTTGCCCCTCTCTCAGGTGTGACAGCACTCACAGATTTCTAAACCCAGAAATGGGGGGGGGGGCAGCAAGGGATAGCTCAGTGGTTTGAGCATTGGCCTGCTAAACCCAGGGTTGTGAGTTCAATCCTTGCAGAGGCCATTTAGGGATTTGGGGCAAAAACTTGTCAGGGATGGTACTTGGTTCTGCTGTGAAGGCAGGGCACTGGACTCAATGACTTTTCAAGGTCCCTTCCAGTTCTAGGAGATAGGCAATCTCCATTAATTTATTTATTTTAAGTGATCATTACATCATCTGGTCTGACACCCTGTACATATCCCAGGCTGCAGAATTCTCTCCACTTCTGCACTGAACCCAATAAGTTGTGTATGACTAACGCAGACCTCCCCGAAAAACAGTCCCCCTCAACCTAAAGGCATCACCTGATGGCAAACCCACCATTTCCCTGGGTCGTTTGTTCTAGTGGTTATTTGTCCTCACTGTTAAAAAAAGTGCTGTATTCTTGCCATTAATTTGTCTGGCTTCAGCTTCAATGTAGCCATCGGTTCTTGTCCTGCCTACATTAAAGAGCTCATTACTAGCTGGTATTTGCTCCCTAAGAAGGTGCTTGTACACTAATCAGCCCATCGCTCCATCTTCTTTTCAAGACTCATATGTCCCTCGCTGAGAGGCACTGTTTCCAGGCCTGACCCCATTCTCATAGCTCTCCATAGCCCCTTTCCAAATTTCCCCACATCCTTTTCACCAGAACTGCAGAGTATTCCAGTATCGGTCTCACCAGCATTCTAGACACTGGCGTCAAGGCCACAGCTTCCTACCCTGGCTTGTGGGGTTTCCTGACCTGACTCTTGAACCCCTTCCACTAAGTCCCTCATGTGACCCATAACTAGCTCCCTGCAGGGACACTGGCCCCAGAATGTCTCTCAGATACCAAATTTTCCACCTACAAAAAAGGAGGACTTGCCTTTTATTTCCAGGCCCAGGTCAAGCCTTTAATCCTGTTAAAGGCCCAACTTGCCCTTCCGCCGCCTCTTCTCATGTCTCCCCTCCCAGCACTTTCAGTGGCATCACTACAGAGAACACTGTGTCCCCCTTCACCACTGTTCTGCAAGAGACATGCAAGGGGGAAGGGGCACAGGGAGACCTTAAAGCCATCCCTGGCTGCTTCATGGTATCCTTAAAGCAGCCCTGGGTGTTATCTTCCACCTATTTCTCCTGGCTGCACCCACTCTGCCTTAGGGTACGTCTAGACTACATGCCTCTGTCATCAGAGGCATGTAGATTAGGCTACCAGGCATAGGAAAATGAAGCGGCGATTTAAATAATCGCCACTTCATTTAAATTTACATGGCTGCCGCGCTGAGCCGATCAGCTGTTTGTCGGCTCAGCGCGGTAGTCTGGACGCGCGGGTGTCGACATCAAAGGCATTTGTCGACCACCCAGGTATGCCTCATCCCAGGATGCCTCATCTGGCGACAGAGGCATGTAGTCTAGACGTACCCAAAGATGTGCAGTGCCTGTCTGAGCACAGCAGTGTATTTGGGGCAAGAGACAGCAGCAGAATCACAAAGCAGATTTGCTGCAAATGGCTCTCTTTGCCGGCATGTTTTGACCCAGGGCACAGTACACAAGCATTCAGGCAACAGGGGCCCAGAGGCGTGAAATTAAAAGCAATGATTGCCAGAAAAGAACTATAGGTTGAACCTCTCTAGTCTGGCAGCCTTGGAGTCTGATCGGTGCCAAACCAGAGGATTTGCCAGATCACAGGAAGACAATATCATCTAGCAGCATTACCAACAGCAGCTTTGACTGCTTACTGGGCTCTTATAAGACATTTAGGAGTCAATTAGAGCTAAATAACAGCACAGAACACTGAGAGCCAGAAGAGGTGGCTGTATACAAACTTGATAGGACCGTGGGACAAGGAGACATCTAGCTAACTAAAATCATGCCGGACCACAGATGTTGCTGGATCAGAGAGTGCTGGACTAGAGAGGTTCAACCTGTATCATTGGTTAGGGAATTGGAGACAGAAGATGAGAGTCTATTGGCTGGAGAAGAGACCTGGGCACCAAGAATCCTTACACTCTCAGCTGGGTCTGGCACTGAACTCCATCTATGGCCTCGAATAAATCTCTGTTTTCCCATCTGTAAAATGGGGATAATAAAACTCCTCCTGCGACCCTCACATTCGGTGTATGATTTCATTAGTCCAAGGGCCTGATACTGTATGCTGAGGTCAGCAGCAGGCCTGGGAGGGGGGGTCCCAGGGAACAATGGACTGGTCTCAAAGGGTGAAGGCTATGGCCCAGATCCACAAAGGTATTTAGGCTCCAAGAAAAATAGGAGCCTAAATAACTTGTAGACTTTGGCCCGAATTCACTCCTTGTGGCTCCTTATAAGGATACCCATAACTGGCCCACTTTAAAATTCATTCTAAGCAGCTGGGATAGGAACAGTCTCCTAATATCCAGCACAAACCGACAGAACGGGGCTTTTGTCTTGATCACTTGATAACATAACGAAAAAAGGGGATTTCATTGGTGGGCAGGATGCCTGGACCTTGGAAATACTAGGTGTGTTTAGCTCCCACTGACTTCACAGAGTGATTCATGGGTGCTCAGCACCTAGCAGGATCCAGCCAGTAATAACTAGGTATGGATACTGTTAAATATGCCGTCGCCAGCAAAGAGGGAAGGAATCTTTTTCTATTCAAGCTCAACATGGAAATTCCAACCCCAAACAAACCTCCCCAATCGGAAATCTCCAGACACTACTTAGAGATAAGATCCATTGTCTCAGAGGATTGTAGCAGCCTGGGTTTCCCCCACCTTGTATGTCCTTTAGAATAAACAACCCCTAGGAATCAGATCAATGTAGATATAATTTGGAATTAGTCCCCACAATGGAGAGTGGCAATAATTTAATACCAGTGAACACAGGGGTAGTGGATAACGCGGTTGGAAGAGGGGAGCAAGGGATGGATAGCTCCCTCTGATTCAGTGCAAGGTAAACTTGTCCCTAAACCAAAACTCAAAATGACTGCACAGAGCTGCTGAGCTACTGGTAAAACTCTGAGGAAGGGCCAAGGAAGGGTCAGGGCTGTTTTGGTCCAGACTCATTATAGGTCCGAGGGCCAGGTGCAAATCTGGTTCTTTATTCAGAGCCAAACTTTACTCTAGTGGTTGGATCAGGGGCGGGGGTTGGTTTGGCTCATTACTGCAACGTGGGTTACAGAAAAAGTCCAGATCAGGCTCTGGACCAGGGATGCTAAAATGTGTTTATTTAGGGAAATGGGTAACTGCTGAAAATTTCAGTGGTAACACACTCCCCAAGAGCCATGCAGGGAGCCAGCTTTTAAGCCAGTTTTCTTCACATACCAGCTCCTGCTGAGCCACCTCTCCCCTGCCGCTGCCTCTGATACAGAGGCAGCAGGGGCTGGGGGGCTGCATGTAACCGTGAAGATTAACAGATGAGTCCAGGATTTTAACTGTGTACACATTTACACTTTCACATCCCTAGTTTGGATTTGCCCAAAGACAAGGGTTTTTTGGATCTAGGGTAGTGATTTGAACCCAACTCTAGTAAAAATTAATATCCAGTAAGAATCCTCTGTAGTCACCCATCCATCGGCCCTTTTATGCGCACACACACTTTATTCAACGAGACACTAACCAACGCAGCAACCAGCTCCCCCAGTCTCTTTCAAAAACCATACTGCTCCAATTAGTGCAGATACCAGCCCTCTTCCATTCCATCCACTGCCAAAGAAACAGAACAAACCATGGCACTTGCCAAGATCAAACAAAACTGAAAACATCTGACAAGTCTTATGAATCCTTGGCTCTTCCCCGTCAGGTGACTCAGAGAGACTGTCAGCTCCTCACTCTATCAAGAAACAACTCAATCCGTAGCACTGACCTTTTAAGTTACAGACAACTATCTGCTTGGCTGCTGCTAACTTTTCAACCTGGGACTGGGAAATTTACCAGCATCCATAACTCGCCATTAGAACATCCATAAATCATCATAAATAAACCACCATAAATCTCCACTTCTCCCCCAACCTCTTTTCAGTGTGACGATAATCTACCCCCTCACCCACCACTTCTCAGTTATGACCATCTCTATAGGGCTAGATTCACTCCGATTTCCACCAGCTACAGAGCCAGCCCAACGTGAGGAGCTGTTCAACCACAGACAGCATGGGGGAAATGAATTGCCCACTACACAGCTAGACACAGGATGTGGGATTTGCAGCCGGCCCATTGTTTCAGACAAAGATAGTTATCACAGGGCAAGATTGTGTTGCCCTTCCACGGGGCTATTACTGGCCCCAGTCAAAGGATCACAGCCTCTGCATACAGGTACCATAGAAAGGCAGTCTCTGCCCCCACAGGGCTTACAATCTAAGCATATGATGGGATAAATCAGCAATGAAAGCCAAACAAATGAGGGATTTAGCAAGAGGGAAGAAGATACAAACTGAAGCATTACATCAGTAGCAGTTGCTCCCACACTGATGAGTAAAGAACTCATAAATCACTAAGGCATGGTCAGGCTCTCACAATTCTAGTAGCACATTGCACAAATAAAATCCCAGAGCCTTTGCAAGAAAACCGAAAGAAAAGTTCAAAAAGACACATGACTAGGTGCAAATACAATGGAGCACGAGAACAGTTGTTACCAATTTAGTAGATAGCTTATGCTCTGCTGAACATGGCATTCAACGTTCGTAAACAAACCAAGCAAAAGAACAACCCACCCCACCCCCCGCTGTCCTTCCCTCATCAACATCAACAACAACAAAAAGGAAGAGATTTTACTAGGTAAAAAGCAACTGGAGTTAGATCATGGCACCAGCCACAATGATGGTTTTCTTTTGAAAGGAGTGAAAGAAGAAACAAAACTCATCTATGCAACTTTAGGGGGACTTCAGAACAAGTCAATTGCAAATCTCACTCACAAAATTCTGCCTGAATACTATTGAACTGTTTCAAAGCACTGTTCAGAAGACACTACTGTTGAGATTTCTCAACCCCCCCGGCTCCCATCAGAAAGCACTTCAAGCTAGATTGAGGGTCTTCTACAAATTCTCCTGTGCCAGGTAAAAAATACTCTCTCAATTCAATGCAATTTTAAAAAATCCTCTAGCACACCAGACATTCTAATCTACTCGATATTTAAATAAAAAAGATCAGCGCAACAAGTGGATATTCCACAGAACATTCCACTGACAGATTTCAGTCAGGAAGGTAACCAACAGACCAGAACATAGGGGATGTGGTCTTCAGCTAGAAATCAATTTCATTGAACACCAATTTATAATCTACACAAGGCCCGGATTTTATTTGCACTAAAGCCAAAGACAAAATCCTCATTAATTTATTATGGGAACAGGATGCTGCCCTAATATGCAATCAATGTGTCTTGTTTTGGTTTAGTTTCCCCGATTTTAATACTTTTTTTTTTAAGTCTGGTTTATTTCTGAAGCCCTTAGCAATGTCACAAATGATGGACAAGCCTGAATAACATTAGTGACAGAAAGCATCTCTGCTGTAGGGAAAAAATAGCTGCATTTATTCCTGTTAAGGAGATTTGCACATGTAGGAATTTCAAGATATATTGACAGTGCAGGAATTTCCAGACTTATATTGAAAATGACTGAAGCATTCTTGGGCTACAGTACAATGGGCAGAATATCAGGAATAATAATGAAAGGCAACTGTTGTTCAAAATTCACAGCAAAAGAAACAAAAACAAAAAACCAACTACCACAGCTATAGCCAAAACAGTTTATAGAGACCTTATGTAGCATCCCAAAGTCTAGAGACAAAACAGCAGGACTGAATTTGAAAGCAAAAAAACAATCATCCACTGCAATGGGTCCAACACCGGTGTCTTTTACCAAATAATACTGAGCTTGAATTCAGACACTAACAGCAATTGGAGTTTGCCCTGTGTAAAAGCCTGGATGAATTAACGTTTCTGTCACTGTTCATTAAGGCTTGGATTCTAATCTCATTTCTTTGGAGTAACTTCACTGAAGTCAATGGAGCTACTCCAAATTTACAGCAGTGTGAATGGAAGGAGAAATTCGACATTCCAGCACCAAATCTGAAGTCCACTGAAGACAAAAAAGATCCATTGTCTTCACTGGGTTTTGGATCAGGTCCTAAACTAAAGCATCTTAAAAAACTTGGGGCACTTACCACTTGAGGCTTGTTCTTGGTGCTGCTAGGGCTGTGTTCCTCCTGCTGCTTTGAACATCTCAGTAGCTTGGGCTCTGAAGTAGTTGGTGTCGCAGGGGAAGACCTGGGCATATCCACAGTACCACCAGAAGATGAGTCCACGGAGTTAAGAGTCAACATGTATTGCTTGGTGACATCCTCCAAGGATGGAGCTTGGCCTACAGGGTAGGATTTGATGGGGAGAGGTGAAGATTCTGGCACAGTTACATGGATGTTTTGATTGAGCTCTGGGGCTGAGATGGGGATGAAGGCTGCAGGCTCGCTGGTATGCCGGACATGCTTGGATGCAGGCCTTAACCGACTTAAAGTAGCAGCAGGAGTCGTGGCAAAGGAGGCAGCCTCATGATTCTCCTGGTGAGTCACCCGGTTGGTGCGTTTCTTGGAACTGCGCCTGATGATCCGGCGGGACAGGACTTCTGCCAGCTTGGGGTCAAAGCTATAGTTTGGTGCGGACTCTCCTGCATTGTTGCCTTCTGGCTGTGCAGGTAGGACATGCTGAGATGGAGAGCCCAGCTTCCCAACCTCCTGGCCTGATTCCTCCAGCTCCCCCACCTCGTCCCTTTGCTCGGAGAGGATGGGTTCGCTGCTGGAAGGTGGGATGGTCTGGTCCATCTCACTGATGGGCTCTCCAGGGCCCTCAAAGCCGGCGCTGGCCAACTCGCTGCGACGGCTGGGGTCACTAAACGATTTCTTCTTGATTGTCTTTCCATTTCCCCTCTCATCAATCACCTTGTCCATGGCACCAGGCTGGCTAACGATGTTCTGGATCACGGTGTTGTAATCCTTGATGCCATCGCTACAGACGGACAGGTCGCTGGCAGCACTCCCAGTGCACTCAGACAGAGCCATGGCCAACGGCTCCGGGGCGCCAGCCTTGGAATTCAGAGACCCTAAGAGATTACTGTCCACCAAGAAGCTCTCAGTCTCTTCCGTGATGGAGCACCTCCTCTGGGGCATGGGGTCACTCAGGGATCTGTAGGCTTCGCCACTGGATTCCCCATTGCTGGAATCAGACCCATTGTTGCCAACGGAGGGAAACTTCCTTCGGCGCCGTGGAGTGGTTGGAGTCAGAGGTGCCTCTAGAGTCCCTGGGGCCATGGCTTTACCAGGAAGGGTATCATTGACAACAGAGCCCTCATGATTCATTCTAGCTGCGAGCCCAGACAGGGGAAGCTCTTTGCTGTTCACTCGATCGGTGTCCCTCTCCCCTTGGCCGGCGTTGGTTGGTGTCCACGCCGTGACAGCCTGACAGAGATCCCTGTAGGCTGGGCTGGTGAGTCCCATGTCGGGCTCTGTCACGATGCCTTCATCCGTCATGCTAGACTCATGACCCGAGAGCTCCTCCATGGACTTCCCACCAGAGAGGTTTTCTTCGGACTCTACTTTCCTAAGACACTGCTCTTGCTCTCTGCTCCCCAGAAGGGCCGGGTTGGCTTCCTTCTGGCTGTCTGTAAACTCCGCCACACCCTTTGCACTTGCGCTGTCCTTCTCCAATGCAAAGCCGTAGTCGTGCTGGGAGCCGATCCGACTTATCTTCTCAAAGACTTGCCGTGCTTCCTGAATATACTGATCCTGGATGATGACCGGGAGCCCATCAACATCCGCTGTCTGGCCAGTGTCCCCGTCGGACACCACGCTGTCATGGTTGCTGTTACTGGCCAGGAGAAGCTCTGAAGAGCTCTGCTTCATGGAGCTCTGGAGGAAGAGCCTGCGTGGCGCTGGTTTGTCAGAATAGGTGAATGACTTGGCCCGGCGTAAGGTCGCAGTGAGGTCTTTGAGAGTTGGGCGGTTGCCTAGCGCCCAACGGTTGGGGATTTGTGCCTCACTTCGGCCTCTGCCTCCCACTTGGGGTTCAACTGGGCTCCGGTAACTCTCACTCCTGCCACTGCTAACAGCCCCTTCTTCTTGGTCACTGACCCCGCCACCTTTCTTCCTCACCTTCAGCTCGGAGAGATCTGATTTCAGGAAGCTGAGGAGAGACAGGGTCTCAGTGGCTATGTCAGGGTTGGACATGGATTTCCTGTGCTTGGCTCGCTCGACCTCGACTCCACAGTGGAGCAGAGTCTCACTGGACAGGTCCTGTTTCACTTTGCCAATGCCCGTGGGCAGCTTTGGACGCACCCGGACCTGCTGCTGCAATCTGGCCAGGTTGTCGCTGTGGCCAAAGCTGGGGGATCTGTACATGCCAAGGCCACCCTGGATGTTCCGGCTTTGGCTGGGCCAGTAGGGCCCAAAGTGGTCCTCTTCCTTCAGGGTCTCGGTGCTCGAGTACCGGCTGCTGCTTCTCGACCCACAAGGGCTCTGTCTGAAAGGCGGGATGCTCACTTTGGAAACCCGGGAGACCAGGGGTACGGCCGGGGCTGTGCCCAGCGGGAAGTAATTGGCGGCTGCGCCTTCTGAGAGGCCCCTCATGTACTGCCGGTGCCCTTCATTGCTGCCCACAGCCTTGGTTTCCCCCGGCAGGGCAGCACAGGAATGCCCACTGTTGCCCTCTGCTGCTCCCATCCTCTTGGCCGCCAAGGGCAGCTTGATGGCATCATTTGCAGGAGGCAGCAGGTGTGCCAGGCCCTCGTGAGTCCTCGGTGGCCGCCCCGGCCCAGCCTCCATGCCCTCTAGCCCCTCACTGTCCGACTCATTGTCCCAAAAGCTCAGGTCTTTCTTCTTCTTCCGGACCGAGCGTTTCCTGGGTGTCACCAGCTGGCTCCCCTCCTCCTCGCTCCCCGAGGACCTCTCCAGGGACCCGGGCCTGCCCCCGGAGGGGCCATGTTTGCTGCTGGCGCTGCCAAGGAACGGGAAGCTGTGAGCGGGCAGCAATTCCTGGCGGCTGGAGCTCTCTTCTTGGAGGAGGCAGCAGGCAGAGGAGGAGGAGGAGGCGGGCGGGGGGGCAGCCTGTGGTTTGGAAGAACTATGCCAGGAATGCAAAGTATCCCAAGGCGGCGGCGGCTGCTGCCTCCTGGCCTCCGCGCCGGCCGGAGCGCAGGGGAGCGGGTGCGCTCGCAGCAGGCCGGGGTAGGGAATGCAGCTGCGGGGCGGCGGCGGCGGGGGCTGCTTGGGGCCCGCACGGGGCCGCTCCTCCTCCCTCCCGGCGCCGGCGGGAGCGGGAGGGCCGGTGGCCAGCGGGGGGCTGTCCATGCCCGGCCGGGGGGGCCCCGCGGCGGCGGAGCGGGCCCCATTCTCCTCCTCCGGGGCCCGGCCGGGGGGCTGCCGCCGAAAGGTCTCCCCGAAGAGTTTGCGCATCTCGGTGACGCTGGGCCAGAGCCCCCCCGGCTCCAGCCCGGCCTCCCCCGCTTTGGGGGGCTCGCTCAGCCCCTGGCTGCGCTGCGGCCCCCCGCCCTCCTCATGGGGCGGCGGCCGAGCCTCCCGCTTCCCCGGCGGGGGCGGGCAGCAGGTGTCCCGGTCCTCGTCCGGCTCCTCCTCGCTGTGGGAGCCGCGCGGGGCCCCGGCGGCGGCGGCGTCGAAGCGCTGGGAGAGCTGGCGGACGGAGGGGGACAGGCTGCGCAGGGCTCTGCCCCGGAGCTCCGGGGAGGGGCCGTCGGCGGCGGCGGGGAGCTTGGAAACTTTCCTGGCCAGGCCGCTGCTGGAGGCGGCTCTGCCGGGCGAGTCCTGCCGCTGCTGCGCCCTTGCGCCGGGGGGCTGGCACTGGCACGGCTGCTGCCGGGGCCGGCCGCGGGCTCCGTCCCCCTCCGCGGCGGCCCAGAGCCAGCGCTCCAGCCGCTGGAAGGAGACGCTCCGGCAGAGGGGCGCTCTCCCCTCGGCCTCCCCCTCCGCCATTGTTTATACACAGCGCGCTCAGCCCACCCGCCCCCTTCTCTCCGGCTCCCCCTGCCCCTCCTCCAGCCCCCAGCCCTCCGGCGAGCGGGCAGTCCCGGCACGCCGCCCTCCGCCAGCCGCGGCAAAGTTGGAGGCAACTTCCACTTCCCACGGCAGAGCGGGCTGGGGAGGGGGCTTGCGGCTGGATCCCTTGGCTCCGGTGCCGATGCGCGATGCCTGGGGAGCCCTGGCGTGGGGAGGCCGAGCAGGCTGCAAACTTCAGTGGCGCTTTCCCCGCCGCCGCGGCCGATCCATCTCGGGGAAAGGAAGTGGCCCCCTTCCCGATCCAACTTCATCCCCGGCCACCAGCCGCCACACCGACATCTCCCCCCGGCGCGCAATCCGCAGGCATGGCTTGGTCAGATGCCAAGGCGGCCCACTCGCCTTGCAACGCGGAGACAAGCCCGCGTCCCTTCTTTTGTCATTCTTATTTTTTGGCTTAATTTCTTCCTCCTTTTTTTTTCCCTGTTGCAGTCAAATAAACTTTCCCAGAGGGGCGTGGTTTCTTGAAATGAGGGGGTGGTCTCTGAAGGAAAGTCTGGGAACATGGCTTGGGGAATTTTACCAGGAGAGAAAAAGAGAAGAGGGAGAGGAAATGCGGTAATGATGAGTATGTATGAGACCCCTATATGCCCTTTATTTTGTAATGTATTTGTACACTAATTTTTTTTGGATCGGCTTTGGATAGATAGATAGATCTTACTTTTCTTCCCTCTGGGCTTTCCAGGAAGACAGGGTAAGAATTTAAATATTGTAAGGTCTTTTGCTTGTTTTTAAGGGTGGATTTCCCCTAAACATAAAAACAATCAAAAGGCACAGCTGTTTTAGGTTCCTCTCTTCTGATGATTTCAGTGCTAGGAGAGGCAGAGGAGAAAGCAGGGACTTTTCACATTCTGAAATACTGCTGAAATTTTTCTGCCAAATTTTCAAGTGCAGGAAAGAATCAAGGGACAAAACATTGACAGTTTCATGATTTCCCCCCTCCCCACATTTTTAATCTACAATGAACTCTGCCTATGTCTTTTTAAAAGGATTTGTATACATACATAGCTTGAAAGAAAATCAACTAGTCTTTACTATATATTTGTAAACAATCCCCCCCCCCCCCCATCCGGCCTGTGCTACTGGATAGTATCATAATGCAAATGACAATAACAATAGCACAATATTAGATTGTAAGTTCTTTGGGGCGAGGACTATCTTTTTGTTCTGTTTGTACAGCCCCTGGCAGGGTGGGGTCCTGACTGGTTAATGGTTCCTACAAGACAAATGAATAATAATCTGTCTGGCTGAGACACACACAAATCATGGCCAAAATTTTGAAAAACGGTGTCAGAAGGTGGGCTCCTAAATTCACAGGTAGGCATCTAACAAGGAGGCCTTCCACAGCACTTGTTGCCTGCAATACTCAGGATTTGGTCTAGGCTCGTTATTCCTTTTTTGGTTGGTTAGTACACAAGTTCCTTCTGGGCTTGGTTTTCCGCTTGCTGTGCACAGGACATTGGTAGCTGAATGCTGAAATGCTGTGAGCCGAGGCTTGGCAGGGGTAGAATCAATGAGCTGGCGGAGACAGAGGAAGGCTCACCCAGGTGGGGAGGGATATGAAGGAAGAGGGGCCTGCATACATGACACAAGGACCCAGAGGGGGCCACCAGGGTAGATGACTAGAAGTGGGACAGGGATGAAGAAGGAGAAGCCCCTGGTTCCATCCCCTGCTACAGCCTCCTCATTCTGCTGCCATAAAAGGACCATTCTTGTTACTGGAATTCACCATCACTGGCGACTCCTTTATATAAGGGGGGGGGGGGAAGGAACGGGAGGAACACTGGCATGGGATTGGCAGTGCAGCTTGTGTGTAGCCCCCCTCCCCCTCAGGTGGGAGGTGCCCAAGGCAGGCCCAGCCACCGCTCTGCTCCAAGGATCCAGTGAACGGTTCCTTTCATGTTCATGGTCTGCATCACAGAAAGGTGATGGAGCAGGAGTGGGGTCTGGACAGACATCACCCATGCTGCAGCCCTGTGCCTCAGGATGGATCTGGGAGCAGCTGTGCCCCCAGGAGCCCCTGATAGTGCAGCTCCATGGGGTGCCAGGAACCAGGAGAACAGCATGGCTGATTGCAAACCCTTGTTTATTGCAGGTGCCTCTTGCAAAGGGGTTGAGGGCAAATTCCTGGTCTGTTCTTTGTGCATCCGGCAGCTTGTACAAACCCCATTGCTCACGGAACGTGGGGTCTCTGCCGTGCTGCTGCCCCCAACCACTTACCGCAGCAGAGGAGGTGTGACTGGGCTGAGGTATGTTTATATGGCAGAGGGGATCACTGCAGGGTCAGGATCCCACAAACAGCTCGATTGGCATTTACAGCTATTTTATTCGCTCTGGCCCTGCACTGCTCCTGGCAGCCAAATGGAAATTTCTCTTCGCTCCCATTTCTCAGCATGAAAAGCCTGCGAGCTGGCAGGCTATAGGATTAGTTGTGTTACAATAGTGCCAAAGGGCCACAGTGGAGATCAGGGTCCCGGTGTGCCAGGAGCTATACAGACACCTGGTGGGAGACCAGCTCTGTTCCAAAATGCTTACAGGGCACATATAAACCAAATTTTCTCTGCACTCTTCTGTTTTAAGAAGGGGTCAGTCCCAGGACTGCACTTACTCCACTAACCCAGCAGCCTCCAGTCTATGCTATGGCCCCTGCAACATTGTCTGGTAAGGCAGACAGAATTCACCTCCCCCCCCCCCCCTCTCCCCCCCGGAGCTGCAAGCTGGGCTGCTGGATGGAGATGGATCAGAAGGAAACAGGAAATGGACAAGAAGCCTGTGTAACCTGTGAGAGCAACACAAACCAATTACTGCTTCATTCTTTGCAGTGCTTTGGTTTCACTATCCAAGTATTGAAGTTCCTTCTAGGCACAATAGATTTTTCTTAAATCAAGACTCTTTCCAAACCTGATTGTCTTGCCCCCCCTACTGGATACAGGGAGAGCTCTTACACTGGCAGTTTCAAACCTCGGGTAATATTTCTTTGGCAGAACATTTTTGGGAAAGTGAGTTAGGTTTTAGCTGTCAGCCCCAACCCTTTGTTGTTGTTTTAAGTGTTTTATCACGATTCTGCTTAATTTCCTCCTGACTCCTACCTCCAAACCCATGTATCATCACAGTGGCTCAATCTTGCACCCATTAAAGTCCACACAATGGTTATGTCTACAGTACAGAGGTTTTTTTCGGAAAAACAGCTGTTTTTCCAAAAAAAAAACTTATGTCCACACTGCAATCACGTTCTTTTGAAAAAAAATTGAAAGAACAGAGGGGTTTTTCCAACATCGGTAAACCTCTTTCTACGAGGAAGAAGCCTTGTTCTGAAAGAGCTCTTTTGGAAAAAGGCATGTGTGGATGGGGAAAAAGGAATTCTTTCGAAAGAAGAGGAAAGAGGAAAAAGCATAAGTGCCCTGGTGGCCACTCCATCCATTGTAATCTCAGCTCAAATGTGAGGTAGTGTCCATTCAGTGTGGATGCTATCTTTCGAATAAGCAGATCACTTTTTTGATGCCCTTTGACAGTGTGGATGCTCTCTTTCGGAAGAATTTTTCTCAGAAGATCTTTTCGGGAAAAGCGTCTTCCAAAAGAAGCCTGCAGTCTAGACATAGCCAAGGAGAGGAAGTGTGGTCGATGGGTGGCTAGGACTCCTAGTCCTGGTCCATCACTAAACCAGGATCTGAACCTGGACCCCTTATTCAGAAGAGCCATCTATACTTCTGGGAGCCCCCCAGATGTCAATTACTCTGTTAGAGGGAAATATTTTTGCACCTCTAATCTCACTGCTTTGCCACAACAAAGGGGATGATCCCATTCATTCGCCAACACGAGAGCAATATAATCAGAATACTCCTCAAATTTTCTCCTTCCTGCTCATGAGAGGCAAAAGAAACCTTTTAAGAGACATTTAATGTGAAGCTGGCTCTTTTTAAAAAAAAGCTGCCGTGGGAGCTGTGCTTTAGTTACATTTTAAGCGGCACAAGCCAGAAGGGTAGAAAATGCATCAGAAAGCAAGAGGAAGGTTACTACAGCCCTGATCCATCCTCACCTCGCCTTTAATGGGTCACTCCCGTGTTTGTGCCATGCACCACTAAGAACTAACTGTAATGGATAATTGAGGCCCTCTGTGCTTTTTCAATTCCCTGGCTCTTTCTAAAAAGGGTTTGCTGGAGATTCATATGGAGTCCCTTAGGGATGTACATTAAAGTCGGCCCAGGGGTTACGGAATTGCTGGTGGTAGCACTGTTGCTTGCCTGCCCTGTAAGGCAACTTCTAAGGCAGTACCAGGTAGTGGAGCTGGATGGATTTCCACAAGAGTTTGAAAGCAACGTGTGCATTTTAGACAGCAGTGCAGTCGTGTGGCTTGAACACCGCTCAGTGCACTGCTGCTAACGATGGCGCACAGAACATCATGAGCCACAACCCAACTCATCCTTGTGTAATATTAAGGCTTATGGCATGGGTTCCCAAACTGGGGAGCGTGAAGAAGTTCCGGGTGGGGGCACGAGGTGACCCAGCATCCCCCCCATCAAGTTTTGCTGCCCCGCTCAGTTCCCTTTTTTTTTCTCAACAAGTTTTGTTGCTACTTTTGGGGGGGGGGGTGCGAGGGTTTTTCAAAAATCAAAAAGGGGGGGCATGATGCCCAAAAGTTTGGGAACCACTGGCTTATAGCCTTTTGCAGGCTGCCGCCACCAGAGGGGGCCATTCATTTCCAGCCCAAGCAGGCCTGAGTTTCTGTCTGGAAGAGGGCAGAGGCCAGACATTGTAGGAGAGATGGTGCAACCTACACACCTATGGGTGTGATGTCCCAGGTAGTGGCACCGAGACCACATACAGGGAGAATAATGAGTGTGGTCTACAGCCAGCTGGCTTTTAGCTCACGTGGCAGAGGCTCGTGGGCAGACTCACATCCTGAGATGTGCAGTGTGAGAGGATTCCCTGCTTCCCGCTCGTCGCAGAGGTGCTTCTGACCGCAGTGAGCCACATCCCTGTTTTAAGCAGACTCTGCTTGAGCACTGTTCATCACAGGTTCTGCTTGACCCACTCTGCCTGAACAAGTAAGGTTCCCTTCAGTTAGTCTCTTCCAGCCCCTGTTTGCATGGAAGTGTTCTCCCTTCGACTTCCTGCTTCATAGACTGTGTCAAATGCCAAAATTAAGCTATTTCGACTTCAGCTACGCAATCGACGTAGCTGAAGTCACGTAGCTTAATTCAACTTTTGCCCTGCTGTGTAGACGTGCCCAGAGAGTCCAGACCAAACAGTACAGAGCCACATACTCATCCTGGAACCTGAGAGCCAAGCCAAGTCTCCCCCTTCCCCCCAATTTCCCTTTCTTGTGAATGATCGTTTCGAATACAGATTCTTCTGGGACAATCGCTGGCCTCACTGACTCTTCTGTCTTTCACAATGGGGGAAGCCTTCTCACACACCCTTTGACTTCAGTGGCAGGACACTTGGGACCACAGGTTCTTTAAAAGCTGTGGTTCAGTGTGGAGATTGCAGAGCCTGGAGATGTGTGTGTGTGTGCAAGAGACGCAGGTTTGCCTTAGTATCCTTGTCCCAAATCCCTCCCATCAGCCCCACTACTATGCCCCATGCGGTTAAGCTCTGCTGTGCACAGTTCCAGAAGTGGCTGCATTTCAGTGATGCAAGTGAAAAACCATCTCTGCCTGGAAGCCTCTTTGCTGCTATCAAAAATGAAAACTACTCTTGCAACCTTTCTTCAGCTAGATTCTCGTGTCTCCGCCCCTCCTCGGCTGCCCATGGCTCCTTTCCCCAGGCAATCACATCCTTCCCATCAGAGAGACCCAACAGAAACACATTCACCCCGATGTACTGGCACCTCCATTTTATTTCCATTAGTCATGCTGAAAGGACACAACACAATCATTTATCAACACCTCAATGAGACAGAATTCTGTCTGGGAGGGAGGTGATAAAGCAGGGCCCTGCCAGCACCACATTGCCAGCAATGCCACCATGCACAGCCCAGGCACGCCCTGGACAGCCTTCCACGCAAGGGATGAACTGATGAAAGATTCAAGCTCAAAACCAGGCCCCAGTAGCAGCGCTTCCTAGGGTGCAGCAGGGTCAGGAAAGCACAAAATGCCACCAACTCCCACGTCTGGGCTGTGAGGCCATTGGCACAAGCATCAGTGCTCTTAGGCATGGCAAAGGAGAGAAGGCAGCCCCTTTAGTCGTGAAGGGCATGGGTCTGTCACTTTGCAGAAGCAGAGATGAACCCAAGCAGGCAGGGGTCAAACCGTGTGGCTTGGGTCCATCTCCCACAGGGACAGACTCACTCATCTAAAGCTGGTATAAGAATAAAAGAAAGTTCTTCTTCACACAGCGCACAGTCAATCTGTGGAACTCCTTGCCAGAGGAGGCTGTGAAGGCTAGGACTATAAGAGAGTTTAAAAAAGAGCTAGATAAATTCATGGAGGTTAGGTCCACAAAAGGCTATTAGCCAGGGGGTGAGGAATGGTGTCCCTGGCCTCTGTTTGTCAAAGGCTGGAGGAGGATGGCAGGAGACAAATTGCTTGGTCATTGTCTTCTGTCCACCCTCTCTGGGGCACCTGGCACTGGCCACTGTTGGCAGACAGGATACTGGGCTAGATGGACCTTTGGTCTGGCCCAGTATGGCCAGTCTTATGTTCTTATGGTACCCCAGATGCGCCAGAAGAAGGTCATAGCCCCCATGATGCATCTCATTGTTCCTAGGGGCCTGCTGCAGAGCCCATTACATTCAGTGTAAAGAGCCTGGTTTAATCCAGGGGGCTTTGATCAGGCACTGTATTTCATGGGGGATTTCTTCTTACCGTCCAGATCAGAACTTCATGGCTCAGGCCTTAACTGTAGTCTGGGGCTACCTGAAGCTCTCCTGATCTTCTGGTTCATTGTCAGGCAGGATTAGACATGACTAGAGAAAGTAAAATCCTGCTCTTGGTTTTTAGATATATATAAAAAAGATCTAGCAGCTGGGAAAAAAAGGAGAGAGAAAACTATCCCAGTAGCAGAAGGGGCTGCAGTCAGATTCAAGGTTTGTTGTTCTTTTCTGGCTGGGGAATGGAACAATGCAAAGCAGAGCACAGAAAATAAATCCACCCTTGATGCAATTTACTAAAGGGTGGGGGGAGAGGGGATGGAACAAACCCTGTTTAAAATTTAAAGGGCCTGTTCATTCTTTCTTCTGCACCACCAACTGGGCACCCACATTTCTCCCTCCTCTTCCCTGCCCCACACTTCAACTGTCCAGACTTTTTCTTCCCAGTGACAAGCCCTTTTTTTTTTAAACCTTCGCTATACTCTGGTCATTGTTTGGTGCCCTGTCCTGGGAGGACACAGGTACGTAGAACTTGTACAGCTTCGTTCATGGCATGTCAGTTTGATCTTCCCCATCTTAAAGGAGGTGGTTTGGTTAGGGTCAAATAGTGAAAACAGGCATTGGTGGGAACTGATTTTCCTGTCCTCAGCTCAGGGGTGTGTGCGATGTTGCAGGGTCCGGTCGCTTGCTGGATTGGCACATTACAATATGCTTACATGGCATAACTCCTCAAAAGGTTTACTTTGGCTCAACAGAGACTGTGGTTGCTCTTAATATTATAACGTATAGAAGAAGCTTTTTACAACAGACAAACCAAGCTTAAATTACACGAGAGCTGATCCAGACATCACTTGTATAATGGGGCAACGCCATGGGCTTCAGTGGCTTTGCACCTGTCTTGGTGAGGTTACTCCGGATTTACACCAGTGAGAATGAGAGCGAATCCAGCCCAGAACGTCTGGGTTCAGAAAAGACCAGTTAGTATTTGCTTCATTGACTACGAAGCAGCTAAAGGGACTGGGGCAAGTCTGGGCTCCCAAAGAAGAGCACAAGCCCTTAGCCCTGACTGAGTTTCTAGTAACAAATGCAACCCGCGGGTTATTCCGCCCCTAGAGCTAGTGTAGTGCAGTGTTTTCAACTCATGGTGCACAGGTCCCCAGGGGATAAGGGGGGCACAAGTGCTGTCTACATTTTCAACCTTCGTTAGAATTTTTTAGGGATCTGCGCATGAAAGAAGGTCGAACCCCCTGCTGCAGGGGAATAAAAGCCAGCCATCCAGCCCACAAACTGAACAGAACTCCTCAGCGGAGCCAACAATCTCTGCAGACCTCTGGGCAATGCATGAGTGGGGGGCCGGCTTTATGCTCCCGGAAGGACGGGGTCAAGGGCAGCCGGCCCTCAACCCTGCTCAGTGTGGGGCACACCTCCCCCACACGTTCTGCCCAGAGCGCGTGGTGCAGCGCTCTGGCAGTGATTTAAAGGGCGCAGGGAGCCACTGCTACTACTTCAGAGCCACAGACCCCTTTGAATCACTGGGTCCCAGGACAACTGCCCCCTTTCTCTTCCTCCCTCCCCCCATTGGTGGGCCTGGAAATACTGTCCCAGGGCAGAGCCTCCAGCACAGATCAGGGCTGTTATGACCCCATTTGTAGCTATCAAGGGCTCAGTGGACCATATAGTTCAGAGGCTGATGGTAAATAAAACGAGAGAGAAAGGGAACTCTTCTAAACTGTCACTCGGCTACATGCCTGCCATCTTCCTGTACAGGCTTCTCTGCCGGGCCTTCTCCTCAAGGCCCACATCCCAGCCGAGAGTAGGCTGGGACAACGTGTTAGCTAGCAGTGTCCTAGCCGAGCCCTTAACGCACAAGGGAGTTATGCCCGCTGCTGGACTATGGTGGAAGGGGTCCTGTTTACTCCAAGCCTGGATTTGGCCCAGACTGAAGGTGTTCCTCTCAAGCAACTGTCTGTCCAGCCCAGTCATCTCCCCAAAGACAAGGCGGCCTGATCCCAAGCCATTCAATGCCAGAGACAGGGCTGCTCTGGGGAGGTGCTGGGCTGGGGCAGTTTCCTCCAGGCCAAACAGCTGCACTACACTCTCCCTAGGAGCTTTTCACATACAAGAATCAACCAGAAGAAATGCCCCAATCCAATGATCGAGTCAATGGGAGTTTTCCCCCTGGTGTCACTGAGTTTTGGGTTAGTCTGACAGGTGAATGCTGGACATCACATTAACAATTGAGGACGAGCTGGTAATGCCACAGTTACTCCACACGTGGTCTCTCTGCTGCTTCTGAAGACATGTGCAGTTTAGCCTTTCATTTCCTCTTAGGCAAGCCCCGATGTGTGTACAACGGGAGCAAGAACTGCTGGCTCAGAGCTAGCGTTTGCCGAAGTGGTGGCCAGTGAATGGCTAAAAGTGACATCTATGGCCATTCCGTGGGATTCGTTTGTGTGGATGTGTCCATGTGTCACCTGTTGGCTCAATGGATGCTTTGTCCGGAAAATGTCCAGAGTACAACTTCTAGTAGTTTGTAGGCACCCAGGTCAGCAGTTGGTTAGCAACCCTGGCAGAAGTTCTGCCTCACCTGAATGATCTTCCAGTCTGTGGGTGCTTTCCTAGACTTGCACAATGTTCCTTTTGCAATGCCCATGGTACCTCCCACACCACGCCAGCTCTGCTCCCTCCCAGGACATCCCAGAAGCAGTGTTCCCTCTAATTTTTTCCATTCATGTGCAGAATAAATTTTGTGTGCACCAAGGCATGTGCAGATGTGCACTGCCAGTAGAAACATAGTCAGTTAATCAACTGAGCAGCATTTGAATTTCTCCTGGGACTGCCCCCATGCTCAGCTTACCGGGAACACTGCCTAGCTGGCACAGCTTCATAAGCTACTGGTGCTAGTCCAGACACTCTAGTGGCTGCTGAGGCCCTATGGGATAAGTTTCCCAGAATGCACTGGCACCATGTGGTACGGGTGGATTCACAGTATTTATTTGGATTTTAGAAGTCCTCCACACTCTCATTCGGGTCCCACCATGCAAGGTGCTGTACGAACACACAAGGCGGTGTAGTCTTTGCCACAAACAACAGATGATTTCAGGTGAGTTTAACTAGAAGCAGGAAGGAATGGGGGGCAGGAGGATGAGGGCCACAGTGAAAAGCGTTATGCAAATGAGTTATGCACAGCGCTTCATGGGAAAGAGGCTCCGGTCAGAGAAGTGGGATTAATCTTCAGTGCAAATGACAGGAGTGCTGCTCGGGGCTGTGGAGTCTCCATCACTGGAGGTTTTCAAGAGCAGGTTAGACAAATGCCTGGCAGGAAGGGTCTAGTTATTACTTGGCCCTGCCTTGAGCAAGGACCAGATGACCTCTTGAGGCCTCTCCCACTCCAACACGTCTGTGGTTCTATGGTGGGAAAGAGGAGGAGCTGCCGGGGTGGGAGAGGAGGAGCCTAGGAGAGGTGAGAGGACTGGACGGGTGGCACTCCCTGGTTGGAAAGATTAGCTCCTCCCTTGCCTCTTCTACCTCAAGCCCTGCCCTGCTCCATCCCTTTTGCCCAAGCCCCTCCTGCCACCCTGCTCTCACCAGCTGGCCCACTGGTATAGTTCCAAGCTCTGGCTGGCTCCCCGAGCAGTCTAGAGTCTTACCTAGACCGCTGGCACCTGGATCAGTCTGGAAGAGTCCCAAACCTCAGCCAGCTGGCCAGGGCCAAGCCCTGAGCCTGGGCTGCCCACAAGAGCTCTCAACTCTACTGTGGCCCAGCATTGGGGTTGCAGCAGGGAGCTTTAGCAGAGGTTTGCAGGTTGAAGAACAGGAGGAGTAGGGAGGAAAAAGAGCACAGCAGGTGCACCGAGGCAGGAAGAAGCCAATGGTACCTGCAGAAGCCAGGTGAAAGGAAGCAGAGCATGGCTGTGTTGAGAAAATAGCTTGGGGGGAGGGAGGATGTGAATATGAGAGAGAGACTTGTCCCCTGTTGTGATGGAACCTCAGCAACGGGAGTTGTTATAGCCACCAGGTAGAGGAGCCAGGTTCTTCTGCTCGTGTTGTAGGTAGAGTCTTGTGCAGATACAAAATTTGTATCTGTAGCCACAACAATGAGCCCCGAGGCTCTGCATCCACAGCCCATGGATATCTGGGGAGTTGTAGGTCTCTCCCCGTAGGTGCTTGGGGTTTTAGCTCTGGAGGTTCCTGGTATCTCAGTCAAGATGCAGCCATCTTGTAAACAGCTCCCATGACAATGTCATGTGTGGCAATGGCATGGGTGTGCTGGTAGGTCAATGGAGCTACGCTAAGCAATCTGGCTACTTTCCTCAACACCGATTTCAAACATGCCCATCGGGGAAGACACAGCACCTACACTTTCCCACTGTGTCAAAATCACCCCCAATGTCAGCTAGTGCAATTCCACAGACTGCAAAGTGATTTTATTACAGCTACACTAGCTTATACCAGCACTGGGTTTTGGCCCAGTATGTGGTCTCCACTTTTGTTCAGTTAAATTATTTGACTCTTTTTCCAGACCATGTCCAGTAAGTTACGTCTGTTAACCAAGAACAATTGCAGGAGTAAGCATTGCCAGTCATTCCAAACCTTTCTTCCATTCTCACCCCCAAATTCAATCTTATCCAGTGATGTATCACAACAGAGAATTTTTGCTTAACAAGCTCAGAGCAGCCTGTAATGCAGTTGGGTTGCACACAGGCCAACTGCACTGGGGATGGAATCAGTGAGCTTCAGCATCAAAACCATCTATTGCACGAGCTAAATTAAGTATCAGATTCATATCTGGGATCAGCCACTAGAGGGAGACCCCTGCCCACACACATTTAGCCAGCATACCATAAAAACATTTCAGAAATTCTTTTAAAATATTCTGGTTCCTAGTTTGTCAAAAAAAAAAAAAAAAACCCCCACAAAATTAAATTTCCCATGAATTAGGTTTTTGCACAAAATTCTGGAAATGTGAAAATTCTTTTATAATGAGGGTGTGCAAAAATAAAATTACATACAATTCAAAACAAAACATAACACACCAGAGCCCCACCAGATCCAGTCAGACAAATGATGGATCTTTAAATGGTAGAAACCAGGAAGATCTCATTGTAAGGTGCTCAGATATTATGGCGTTGAGAATGGTAGGAAAACCTAGAACCAGACAGTATGAACAGGTTAGCTTAATGGCCGTGTCCTCATTGTTGACAGCCAATATTATTATAGATATAGCCACTAGATTCCCCTTTTCCTGCCCTCCCACGTGGATTGATCCTACTGTAGACTCATGTGGTCTCAAGAGACCTACTGGCTTTTCTAAATTCCCAATGTGGGTTTTCCTTGCATTAATAAAGCAGCTTTCTGCTTGGGAAACTCAGCTGAACAATTGTGGCAAACACACATTGACTGGTGGATAGGTTGGCCAGATCCCAGTAATCTGTGTACTGGGAAGTAGCCAGTTGCTCCCCCATTCCAGAAGTGCTGGTTCTCAGGAGATGGTCTCTCCTCTATTGGGGAAGAGATTTTTGCCCTCAAAATATAAGTTGCTGTAAATCAACCAGGGGTGTTTATGGGAAGCAGGAGCACCGTAGAGGAAATGCTGATCTACTTGATAATAGAGGGCGAACCTCATTAGTCCAGAACTCTCTGGTCCGGAAACATCCGTGGTCCAGAATGATTTTAGTTAGCCAGATTTTCCTAGGCATGGCCAAGTTTCCCGCAGTCCCATAAAGTCTGTTTACAGCCACCACTCCCGGCTCTCAGTGTTCTGTGTGGTTATTTAGCTCTAATTTACCTTTAAATGTCCTCTAACAGCCCAGTAAGCAGTGGAAGTGTTCGTAATGCTGCTGGACAATATTGACCTCCTGTGGTCTGGAAAATTCTCTCACTCGGAACTGGCCAGATTCCCAGGGTGACAGACTAGAGAGTTTCAACATGTAACCAATTTCCCAAATCCACTGGGAACTTCGTTCTAAATGAAGCACTTCAGGACAAACCCATCGGGGCTGCAAGTCCATTAGTGTTGAGTACCACCCATTGTTATTTTTGTCAGTAGTACAATTTGCTGCAAAGCCCCACACTTTGTCAGTCAGAGACCTTTGGCCAAGACCACCAGTTTCTCAGCGGTGCTGCTGAAATCCATAGACTGAGCAGTGGTTCATAGCGAGCAGTGGATCAGCACATTGCATGGCCTTCCTCATTGTACCAGCTGCGGCGTATCACAGGCCTGCTACTAGCACTGCGTTCGGACACCACCTACTCCCCATTGTCTTCGCTTCCTTCTTTTCAACCATATTGGAGCCTCTCCCAGCTCAGGTGCCTGGCTGGAATTTTAAGGATGAACTCTTCTGAGTATGGTCCATACTCAAAGCCCTTTCTGGGCCCTGACCAATGGGAGGCAGGTCAGCATAATTTTACCTGTTATTTACAGAGTATTGTTCTCCGTTCCACAGATGGGGAAACAGACACAGAGCAGCCAAGTGACCCATCCATGAGCAGAACTGAGATTAGAACTCAGAAGCTCCTGGCTCCCAGCTCTGTGCTCATGACCCTCAGACCCTGCCTCCTACTCTCTCTCTCCCTCTCCTTGGTGCTGGGTAAAGCAGGGCTGGTTGGGATAAGGCCCCCACCACTCCGTCCTCTGCCCCCATGCAGCAGAACACCCCTCCCATACGTCCTTCCTGAGCACCTATGGTTTGTATGTGCCACAGGCATTGTGCCGCCACTTGGAGCTCATTTTGTCTAGCAAGTGGCGCGTGCTCTCCCGGAACTTGCGCTGGGTGAAGTAGAAGAGGATGGGGTCCAGGACGCTGTTCATGCTGGCGAAGGGCCTGGTGCACTTGTAGGCGATGGCGAAGGCTTGCAAGACCAGGCAGGGCACGCCCGCCGAGGAGCGGATGATCAGGTAGATGGTCTTGGTCAGGTGGAAGGGGAAGAAGCTGATGGCAAAGGCGATGACCACGATGACCACCATCCGGATGGCCTTGTCCTTCTTCTTGCGCACGGCCAAGCCTATCATCTCGTCCTTCTGGCAGAGGATCCTGGTCATGTTGCAGTAGCACCCCAGGATGGCGACGAAGGGGAGGAGGAACCCTGTGACAGTCAGGGTCATGCCGTAGGGAAAGTAGCTGGCAGAGCGGTCCGGGGGACTGAGGTCGTAGCACACGGTTCTGTTCCTCTGGATGCCCGTGGAGGCGAAGACGAAGGTGGGCAGGCACTCAGCAATGACGACGACCCACACTCCACCGCACACTTTCCAGGTGAATCTCTTGCCCCTCTTCTTGTGCCAGGATGACAGAGGGTGGCAGATGCCCAGGTAGCGCTGGATGCTGATGCAGGTGAGGAACATGATGCTGCCATGCAGGTTGCTGTAGAACTGGAAGCGGACGAACTTGCAGGTGAAGTCCCCGAAGGGCCAGTAGTCCTTCTGTATGTAGTTGTAGATGAGCAGCGGCAAGGAGCACACATACAGCAGGTCGGCCATGGCCAGGTTCAGCATGTAGATGGCGGTGCGGGTCAGCACTTTCCTGGAGAGCCAGATCTGTACAATGACGATGACGTTCAGCGGGAGCCCCACCACAAAGACCACGGAGTAGACCAGGGGCAACAGGACCTGCTTGAATTCCTCTTGGAAAGTGCAGGAGTTGGTCCCCGCAACCACCGTGTGGTTCTCCATCTCCACGCAGGGCTCAGCCTAGACCCCGCCGGCTTTCCGTGCCAGAAGAGCCTGTAAGCAACACACAATGGGACAGTCAAGAACTCCTTCCCTACCAGGACCCCTGTGGCATGCGGATACCTGGCACACAGGATGGCCACACTAACACCTAAGCAGCTATGGACTAAGGAGCATAACCACATTTTCCCCCTCCCCAAAGCGCCCCCACTGGCCCTTCATTCAGATGAAAGTCTCTCTCGTGGATCTGGGGGCCACCTACACGACCATCTAAGGCTGAGCTCCTGTGTAGCCCAGGCCAGAGGATTTCATCCAATGACTGTTGACCTCAGAGCTACTCAGGGAGCTAGAGCATAGCTTCCCAAAAGACCTCCCATTGTAGTGAGGCTGCTCTCCCGTCCATCTCCCACCCCTTCCCATCCAGCCCCAGACTACTCAGAGCTGACCCCTTGTGTCAATCTCCTTTGTAGACCTTGCCTCTTCCCCTTTTGTACCACATTCATTTAGTACCAGCCTGCTCCCCAACCCTCATGATGCATCAATACCGCTCCAGCGCCTAGAGACCCCACGCGAGATCCGGGCTCCATTGTGCTAGGTGCTGTACAAAGGGACAGTGAGTCCCTGCACCAAGGCGCAGCCAATGGAATGAGAAAGGAGAAAAAGTGAGAGAAAGGAAGTGTTAGTGCCCTGTGACAGAGACGGGTTTGAGACAGAGAGATTAAGTTATTTGCCCAAGATCATATGGTGAGACTGCGTCAGAGCCACAACGTGGCAGTTTCTCCCCGGATCAGACGATACATAAGTGCCACCAGCAAGACAAAGTGAAGCGGGAAGCTAGGACCCCAGTGCTTTAGCCACAGGATAATTCCTCTCCTTCCCATCCCTGCGCAGCTGGTGCAAGTGCCTTCTCCCTTGCAGCTTCTCACCAGGCCTCTGAAAACACAGCTCCATCTCTTTTCCACCACAGTTACCACCACCCCGCCCTTTACGCCAATCCAGTCAAGTGTACAGGCAGTCCCCGGGTTACGCGGATCCGACTTATGTCGGATCCGTACTTATGAACGGGGCTTTTCTCGCCCCAGAAGACGCGGGTGGCAGGACTGCCCAGACACGCCGCAGTCCCGCCGCCCGCGTCCTCTCTGGCCAGAAAAGCCGCTCCGCATCTCCCTGGTCTGCTGGGGGGGTCCCCAGCAGACCAGGGAGATGCGGAGCAAAGCCGCGGAGGATGCGGGCGGTGGGACCACGGCGCGTCTTGGCAGTCCCGCCGCCCGCGTCTCCCTGGTCTGCTGGAGGGGGAGGCACAGCTAGTGTGCCCCCACGCCCCCAGCAGACCAGGCTTTTCTTGCCGACGCCTGGGGTAGAGCAGCTGGGGCGCTGCCGGGTTGGTCCCCCAGCGCCGCTCCTCGGTGCTACTGGACCAACCCGGCAGCACCCCAGCTGCTCTGCCCCAGGTGTCCCCAAGTCAGCCGCTGCTGAAACTGACCAGCGGCTGACTACAGGAAGCCCGAGGCAGAGTTGCTTTGCCCCGGGCTTCCTGGAATCAGCCGTTGATCAGTTTCAGCAGCGGCTGACTTGGAGACGCCTGGGGTAGAGCAGCTGGGGTGCTGCCGGGTTGGTCCCCGCAGCGCCAAGGTGCGGCGCTGGGGGACCAACCCGGCAGCGCCCCAGCTGCTCTGTCCCAGGCGTCCAGATTCAGCCGCTGTTGAAACTGATCAGCGGCTGATTCCAGGAAGCCCGGGGCAGAGCAACTCTTCCTTGGGCTTCCTGTAGTCAGCCGCTGGTCAGTTTCAGCAGCGGCTGAATCTGGACGCCAGTTCTGACTTACATACAAATTCAACTTATGAACAAACCTACAGTCCCTATCTTGTACGTAACCCGGGGACTGCCTGTATCAAGTCCTCTAGGAGAGCTAGGGTTTAGCCTCTTAGGGGGAGGGGCCATGTCCAGGGTTTCCTCTAAGGTGCGCACCCACCTCTTTCACAGTACCTGCACAGCAACACTCACCTTCCTGCTGGACATGGAGGCTGTGTCTAGACTGGCAAGTTTTTCCGCAAAATCATCTGATTTTTGCGGAAAAACTTGCCAGCTGTCTACACTGGCCATTTGAATTTCCGCAAGAACACTGACGATCTCATGTAAGATCGTCAGTGTTTTTGCGGAAATACTGCGCTGCTCCCGTTTGGGCAAAAGCCCTCTTGCGCAAATCATTTGCACAAGAGGGCCAGTGTAAACAGCACAGAACTGTTTTCTGCAAAAAAGCCCCGATCGCGAAAATGGCGATCGGGGCTTTTTTGCGGAAAACTGCGTCTAGATTGGCCACGGACGCTTTCCCGCAAAAAGTGCTTTTGCAGAAAAGCTTCCTGCCAATCTAGACATGCTTTTCCGAAAATGCTTTTAACGGAAAACTTTTCTTTAAAAGCATTTTCGGCAAATCATGCCAGTGTAGACGTAGCCGGAAAGTGTGTGGCGTGGTTGCTCCCACGGCCAGGGCTGCGTGGTGGGCAGGGACAGGGCAGTGTTGTGAGGCGGCTGCTCTGGCTGCCACTGTGGCCAAAGCTGTGTTGGGAGGCAGCTGCTGCCAGGGCTGAGGTCACATGGCGGGTGGCTGCCACCAGGGTTTGGGGCCAGGGGGCTGGCAAGTGGCTGCTGCCGTGGGGAGCAGGGCCGTGGGGCTGGCAGTTGGCTGCTGCCACCGGGGATTTTTTTTTTTTTTGGCCTGGCTCGGGGTGGTTTATTGACCTGGCCTCTGGCCAGAAAGACCCAGGCAGCAGACGGGTGGAGGGAATGCAGTGATTCTGTAGTATTTGGAGGAGGCTGTGGCTGAGGCAGGATGTTCAGACCCACTGGTCCATATCAGCGGAGTCAATATTCCAACATAGGGCCTGTGCTCACACCTCTTCCCCAGGCAGTACCCCCACAGCTCTGGCCCAGGGCTGTCCCCAGTGTTCCCGCTAAGATTTGCCATCCATGCGTGGAATGAGTTTTGTCTTGTGCACCAGCATTGATGTCATGTGTGCTTGTTTGGATGTGTGCCACCATGGCACCCACCACTATGTATCTCTAATTGTTAGGGACAAAAGCCTCACTTAGTGTGCAAATGCATTAGCTCCTGCCTCATTTTCTGCCTTGTTACACAGCTAGCCCCCCCATCTCCTCCTCCAACCCCTACTGCTCTCCCACCCCGCTGTGAACACTGAGCAGTCCCCACCAGGCTCACGTGCCAATAGCAAGAGAAGCCCAGCAGCAGCTCCAGCTCCAGCTCCCTTGGATTCCATTACAGCCACTTCCTGCCCTGCAGCTAAGCCCCATGGAGCTGGGACAGGCAGCATCTCAGCAGCACTGATCCCGAGCCCCTTCTCGGGCGCTGGGGCCAGAGCCCAGGGAGAATCTCAGCCTAGTCGAATGCAATGAGCTGTGGCAAAGCTGCCTCTCGGCCCCTCCTGGGGACTCAGCAGTGTTCCTGTATGAATGGGGGGGGGGGGGTCGCATCTTCCTCTCCCTAAAGGGCACCTGGGGCAGTCCTGGATGCAGGGGGCAGGGCATACCTCCAGCCAGGTCCTTTCACCTGCCTAGTGATTCTCTCTTCTGTATGGTTTTATGCATCCCTGTATAAATGGGAGGGGGGGCTTCTCATTCACACAACACCCCCTTGCACAATTAAACCCTTGCCTGGCTTTAAGTTCTAAGAGGAAGCTGGGTACCAAATTGGGGGCGCAAGCTCTCAGGAGGAGTTCTTGAACAAACAGACGGATGGACAGACAGACATGCTCACTCACAGACTAACTCTGCCGAGTATATTACAGTAGACACACACCTTCCCTGCCCGCTGACACCTTGCAACAGACACAGCTCTTGTGAAGCGAGCCAGGCTGGGCTGCCTCATTACCATGGCAGCTCACTGACTGGTCCAAATTGTGTCTCAGGCCTTGTCCCTACTGGGGATTCTGGCTGTTAGTGACCTGTCTCTGGCCCAGACAAAAGCACGCCGTCCCATGCTGTGCACTGAAGCTGGTGGAAGGTGCACGGATTCACTGCCAATCCACACTAGGGGTTTGGCCCAGGGCTGCAACTGGAAAAAATCCTGACAGCTGCTCTAAGAGGCTCCCTGGGTGTTTTAGCACAGCCAGGGGACAGCAAAGGAAGGAGGAGTGCTAGGAGGAAGCACTGAGCTGCGTACAGGGCTGCATACCATACACATCCTTGCCAGTCTGAGCCAGGAGACAGAACCCCTTTGCTAAAGCCAACACAGGTCCTAGCCACCCAAGACGGGGAGTTGAGCAATGCCCTGGGAGGGAGCTTAGTCTCAGCTCTCTAAGGGTACAGCTACACTGCACCCGTAGCTCTAAATAAGCTACACAATGAGCTATGCAAATGGTGTAGCTTATTTCGAGTGGATTTCAAAATAGCATTTTTCAAAATAATGGAGTGCTATTCTGAAACATGCCTTAATCCTTGTGGAACGAGGCTTACAGGGACATTGGAATAGCACACCAGTTATTTCGAAAGCTATTTTGAAATAACGGGCGTGTTGTCAAGACGCGGAAAATGCTATTTCAGGATACTGGAGGTATCCCGAAATAGCGCCGCTGTCTAGACACACCCTCTGGGACTTACCTTGCCCTGATCACCAGAGCATCGGAGAGCCTCTCCATCTTTACCATCTTATCCTCACAACACCCTTGTGAGGCAGGGCAGGGCTGTTATTCCCCTTATAGAGACAGAAAGAGGCACCAAGAGATTAAGTGACTGGTCCAGGGTCACCCCAGGAATCTGTGACCCAGGTCTCCTGAATTCCTGGCTAGTGCCTTAAATCTGACCCCCTCTTTGGAACTTACTGCAGACTCCCCCCCCCCCACTCCAGGCTGCTGGGGGGCAGCCTCCAGTGCCCTTCCTGCCCCCTCACCATGCTGCTGGGAAGGGAGCCCAGCTGTCAAAAGGAGCTGCTTTGTCTATTCCTAGCCTCCTGATGAGAAAGAGACTATTTCTCTCCCCTATTCTTCCAGCTCTTGGGGGAGGGGTCAGGGTAGCCCCACCCTCTGCACTCAAACACTTCATTATGTCACCAGCAGGAGTCCGTTAGAACTGCTCCCCCCTGGTGCAGTGGGGGTCCCTATGCTAGAGGGAGATGGGGGGAAGGGAGGAGGCGCTGGGCAGCCTGGGAAGGGGCAGTGGGCTGGCCGCGAGAGTGGGTGGTAGAGAAGGGCTGGGTTAGTTGGCTGTGCAGACGTGCTGCGGTGATAGTAAGGCCCTGAGCCACTGCAAGGCAGTCGGGCCTGGTGGCCCCGGTTCCTCTTTTGAGTCCAGCCTCCCTCCCAGCCATAGGTTGGCCTTCATGTCCCCTCTCTGACGGCCCAGAGCTGTGAGTCACCGGGGTGAAGGAGGAAACAAAAACGAGAAGGAAACCCAGGAGAGGAAGTGCTCGAGGCCACGGCCAGCGGTACTGTTCTGGCCCTCGGCTCAGAATGTGTTTGGCATTTCCAGAACCGGCCTCGGCAGTCAGGCGCTCGGGAGGAGGCTGGGACCCCCCGGCATTCAGGCTGCACTTCTAGCTTGTGAGCCAGCCAGGGTACAGCTGCAGCTAGGCTCTGCACAGGTTTCAATCCCTGATGGAGCTTCTCTGAGCATGAAGCTAAAGCTGGGTTTGGAGCTGGAGCCCAGGGGTCCGGCTTCTGTTCCCCACTCTGCTGCCGGGTGCCCAGGGTCTTTATGCAACTCACTCACCCCCTCTCAGTCTTTCCCCTTGCCCCTGGAGAATGTGGCTATAACACCTTAATTACCCCCAGGAGACGGAGGCCGCACGGGCTGGGCCACTAGGGGTTGCAAAGTGCTTCGAGACCCTCCGCTGCAAGGCACTGTCTGTAAGTCAAAGCATTAGCAGCATCAAAAGTCAGCACAGAGCCCCTTCCCGGGGGCCGGAGATGGGCAGGGTACTGCATGCCAGCAACGAGGGGCATCTGCCAGAGCTGCACCGGGGTAGCGGGGTTAGTTTGGGCTGGAATTTAGTGGCCACTACAACCCCTCCAAACTCTCCCCACAGGCTCCTTCTCCCCATTCCATTTCCCCTATGAGAGGCAGCCTGACTCCTCTGTAGTAGGCACACTGTATGGGAAGGGCACATCCGCAGCGCATGGGGTACCAACACCAGATCAGCCCACTGGGGCTGGCGAGGCTCTGGGGCTACTCTCAGCTCTGTAGACATTCCGGCTCCCATTGGAGAACACAGCAGGGCGTCTCCTCAGCAACTCAGGTCACCATGGGCACATCACACCCGCCCTCTGCTCCTGGCACTGCTTTCCCAGGGACTAGATAGTCAAGTTCAAGGTCTTGGTCCTTCTCTTCGAGGCACCCCACAGCCTGGGCCCACCATTTTGGGACCTGCCTTCGCTAATGTAAACAGAGGAACATGGACATAAACCCCACCCCAATTCTCCCTCAGAGGAGGGAAATAGAGAATGAACCACCATCACATCAGTTACATCCCAAGAACGGCCATCCTGGGTCAGACCAGTGGTCCATCTAGCCCAGCATCCGGTCTTCCAACATTCTAAACCAGTTAAAGTTTCTTTTGAGAAACAGAAGTGAGTGTGAGTGAGAGGATAGAAATGGTGTCCCTGGCTTCTCTTTGTCAGAGGCTGGAGAGGGATGGCAGGAGACAAACTGTTTGATCATTGTCTTCAGTCCACCCTCTCTGGGGCACCGGGTGCTGGCCACTGTCGGCAGACAGGCTACTGGGCTAGATGGACCTTTGGTCTGACCCTGTACGGCCGTTCTTATGTAGAGTGTAAACATTTCCCATTTTTGCAGCAGTTCTTGGAAATCCCCATCCTGCTAACAGTCACTCCTGTCTGCTCAACCACAGGGCGGCCCCTTGCTGGTGTGCTCCTTCCCCCCTCCATGAGTCTCAAGAGATCTAGAGGGGATCCCAGCTCCCACTTGCTTTGTCCAGGTCAAGGTACTGCGAAGGACAACAGTGTCACGAGTCTGCCCTTGGGCCACAGGAAGCCTGGTGCTGTGTTAAGAAAGCTGTGCTAAAACAGCAAAGGAAAGAAGCAGCCTTGGGGCTGAGTTTACATCACCCAGGCACGGTAGCACAATAAAGCACAAGTAATTAGCTTTCATTTCCAGAGTGTTTTAGAGCCTACAAGACACTACAGCCCTTTACCTCAGCCACCACCACTATGCAGCCACCTCTTGTGTGGAACAAGGCAGCTGGTCAACCAGAGCAACACTAGCCAGTCTATGGCAGAAAATATTACATAGGGACTCATGTGGCTGGCATAAAACTGGAAGTGTCCTGAGTTCTATACCTCACTTTACAACTGACCCATTGTGTGATCTCAGGCAATCACTTCATTGCTGCATGCCTTGGTTTCCCCATCTGATATTTCCCCTGGTAAAGAACTTTCTGATCTATAGATGTATGCACTGCAGGCACAATTCTTCAAAACTCCTGAGTGACTTAGGAGCTCAAATCTCACAGACTTTCCATAATGGATCTACACATATTAATAGAGCTACGCTGCAATCAGCAACATGACTTTCAGTGGGATGTAGAGCACAACTACACAGCAAAATAAAAACAAAATCTGCTGCAGCGAGACTCAGAACCTGGGTCAAGCAAATCAGACTTGCACTGAAGGTCTAAAAATAGCAGGTTATATCTAAACTGTTATGTTAGCCTTACACCACAAACCCCGTCAGCTCCATTGACATGGGCTCCTCTGAACTCACTGCTACGGGACATGGGTGGGGGTTGTTTTTGTTGCACAGATATAGCCTGTGGCTCTTGCATCATTTCACGTGCTTTTGAGTGTGCTACCTTCCACCCCTAGTATTCCCACGTACACAGCCCAGAAGCCACCTCACACACCTGTGGGGTGGAATATCAAACATAAGAAGAGAGAAAAAAGAAGACTGATCGCTTACCAGTATTTTACAAAAATTACCCATGAAGATTATTTTCCAGGCACAAAGTATAATGGCCACTTCTGTACCATCTTCAGGCTGGTATTGCGTTCGCTAGCCCCATTTTTCATGTACTTATAATGCAAAGCTCACAAATCCAAAGCTCACAAATCCAAGATTTCAAAGAAAAGCCCATCATTCAGTCCCAAGAAACATAGCAAAACTTTCAAGCGCTTGGCCAAGTGATTTTTGCTGTTTGACCAGACTTCCTTTTATAATTTAAAACATCACTGAAAAAGGGAACGGAAATGGTTGCCCACCCAGTATAAAACACACTGTCTGCTGCTACAAAAATTGCATCATATGCATATGATGTAATGCCGCATAAATAGCAGCAGTTTTGTAATAAGAAGAATGAAATGTTGCTCTTTTTTTGCATTATCTCAAAGGACTGAAATATGGTCTGAACGTGCATTTCTTATGCAGGTCAGTTACAGCTCTGAGATCAGGCACAGCAGACCCATTTTAAAGGTAGGGACATAAGAGCAAATGACCCTTCCCCATGTTGACATAAGCAGCCTCTAATTTCGGGTGCCCAATATGAAGTGCCAGGGCCTAATTTTCAGGGGTTCCATAACTCCAGTTAAAGTCAATAACAGCTGCAAGCAGCTAGTTGTTCTGAAGAGTCAGGTCCCAGTGGTACAAAATTGGGGATCCCAAGTTAGAGGCCTTTTTTTTTTTAATATAGAATTTTGCAAGAGGAAGCAAGGAGTAGGAGCTGATCTCCTGACTGATTTCTGTCTGCAGATGGTTTTTCCTATAGTCAGGAAGCTCAGTGCCTTACTTTCACAGGCTTCTACAGTGCAGAGGGATTGGGCCCTTGCTGATCCAGCTAGGAGCAAATCTGGAGAAGACAGATTGTCTAAAATACATACACCACCCTTTGAGCAATGCCAGTGATAACCCATCCCACAATGCCATTAGTGGAGTTAAACACAGTGTCAGCATCAAATTGATGGATTTTATGGTTCACGACGCGTTTTTCATGGCTGTGAATTTGGTACGGCCCTACCCATGATAAAGCACTGTGCACAAACAAATCCGAATGTGCATCTCCCCAGCTGTTCAAAACCTCCTTAAGTCAATCACCAACTTGTCCTCCGACTCCTGACTATACAAGCCCCCAATGATCCAGTCTCATCTGGCACAACTCATAGAAGGACACACAAGAGAGTCACACTGCTGCTGTCTCCTGAGATGGGGCTAATTCAGCCAGATGTTTCTAAGGGCTTGGCCCCTGCAACTGGACCCAGATTTTCAGAGGAGCTCAAGGCATCAGGTACCAAGTTCTCTGAAATTCTGCTTTTCCGGGTTACTCGAGTGCCTGCATGCCCTGTCAACGGGATGCCTCCTCTGCGTCGTTTTCCAGATCTAGCACCCGAATCACATTTGTTTGGCTGTGTCAGGATTTACTGCACGGATGCCAAGCAGCTGGGCTTGGATAGAAATAGAGTCTTATGAAGGCACTGGGCTGCCACTGAAAGGCTCAGGAAAACAAGCCCATGAAAACTTAGGTCCTAATACAGTGGTCCCCAACACGGTGCCCGCGGGGGCATTTGTGTGTACCCGCCAAGTGCTCGGGGCTGGCCTGGCCCTGGGCACGTGGCGCATGCATGGTGCCGGAGCCAGCCCCGGGCGCATGGTGCACGGTGAGCGCTGGTCCCGGGAGCGCCGCAGATTAGCCGCCCGCGCTGTAGGCGCGCGACGCTTGGGGGGGGGGGGAGCGGGAGCGCCGGTCCCGGGCGCGCGGCTATGGGGGGGCCCTGCCCCCGGGCGTGCACGTGTCCCCGCCCTCTGGCACCCAGCAGGCGAACGGCCACGGCCCCTGGCACCCAGCAACCTCCAGTGGTTGGGGACCACTGTCCTACTACATGTTTTCTGAAACAGACTAACACAGCTGCCTCTCTGGGGAGGAAGAAAAAAGGTATCAATGTTAAGGCTAAAAAGGACCATTCTGATCACTTCGTCTGACTTCCCCCGTGACCCAGGTAGAGATTCCGCCTTCTCTCTGAACCAGGCATCTGGGAGTAGGAGACTATTTTTTTAGAAAGACATCAGGCCTTGATGTTAAGACCGCAAGGATACATCTAGACTGCAGAGTTTTTCCAGGATACTAGAAGTATCCTGGAAAAGCTCTGCCGTGTCCAAGGAATGTGTCTGCTTTTCTGAAAAAAAAAAAATTCGGAAAAGCGGACGTGTTTTTTCGGCAACCCTGTAAATTTCATTCTATGAGGAAGATGGGATGTTCTGAAAGAAGCTTTTTTCCCCCTGACATTTGGGCCATTTATACTGAGCCAAATATCAGAAAAGCCTCTTTCAGAAGAAGAGCAGAAAAAGATACGCAAATTGCAAACATCCATTTGCGTATCTTTTTCTGACTTTTCTTTGTAGTCTACAGAATTCACACCTTTTGATTATCTATTACAATGGGAAACTACCCGCCCTGTTAAAGCGGCGAGGAGTCCTGTGGCATCTTCTAGACTAACTGAAGTGTTGGAGCATAAGCTTTCGTGGGCAAAGACCCACTTCGTCAGATGCATCTGACGAAGTGGGTCTTTGCCCACGAAAGCTTATGCTCCAACACTTCAGTTAGTCTAGAAGGTGCCACAGGACTCCTCGCCGCTTTTGCAGATTCAGACTAACATGGCTACCCCTCTGATACCCTCCTTGTTAAACATTTGCTTTTTTTTCCCCCCATTTTGAACCTTGCTGACTTCAGCACATGATATTGCCTCTGCTTATATATTTGTCTGGGGAAAAAGGTCAGGGTCTGGGATATTTCCTAGATATTATTACTATTATCCTCTAATGAAAGGAGAACAAGGCCGTGTCTGTGGTGGAGAGCTTACAGTAGCCCAGCTGTGCTGCGGTAAGATCTCTCAGGTTGCTCTATTGCTGTAAGGAAAGAGCTTTTCCCCTATGTCGTTAAACCTTCCCGTCACGAGCAGCAGTTGCTATGCCAGTGACAGACACTCTCCTGCCGACATAGCACTGTCTGCAATGGTGTGTCTGTCAGCACAGCCTATGGCACGCATGTGTTTAAGCATCCCCGAGTGACGCAAGTTATACCCACAAAGGGGCTAATGTAGATGTAGCCAAAAAGCGTGCGGCTTCGCGAGTCTAGCTCAGCCAAGGGGACTTGACTGCTCTCTCAAAACACCAAGGGAGGGCGAAGAGCCAGGGAAGTGAAAGGACAACATCGGCACAAGAACAAATGGGTAGGAACTGGCCATGGGTAAATGGAGGTTGGATATTGGAGGAAATTTGAGCAGAGGAGTGCGGGCTGGGAGCAGCCTTCCAATAGGAGCAGTGGGGCACGCAGCCTACTTGGTGTTAAGATGGAGTCTGACCACATAACGAACAGGGTGACCCAACAGCGCACCTGCGACATTCCCCACTCCCACTAACAGCAAGCTAAGGGGTGTCTCTGTACTTAGGCAGCCAAGCGTGGAGAAGGGGACCTTGATCCGTCTTATCACTTGCAACCACTTAAATCCTACTTTTTATACTGAATACGATCAATCACTTGTGTTTGTTCTTAAGTCCAGTGTAAATACCTGTTACCTGGGTGGGAGGGGACAACAGCTGTGCACCTCTCTCTTTCATTGACAAAGGGGTGCACTTAGGAGCTTGCTCTGTGTAAAGCTTTTATGCAGAGTAAGACTGATTTATCTGGGGTTCTGGTCCCACTGGGGCTGTGTCAAGTCCCTGTGACTAAGCCGGTTCAGTGTCTGTGTTGCTCTGCTGTGGGCTGTGACCCTGACTCTGTGCCTTTGCAGGGGGAGGCCAGAGCAGAACAGGGTGGTGGGGAACCCCAAGAGGCAGGTAGGTGGGCTCAGAGGCTCGATCAGGGGGATTTCGGTGACTCAACCCATTGCATATACATCCAGACGCAAGCTCTCTTCCCTACAGCATTACACAGAGCGTCTATTCAGATGGTTTTGCATTCAACAATCACAAATGCAGTCCCTGGAGCCGAGTGAATGGAGAGACACCAGTGCAGCCGCCAGAGCGCAGGCAGTAGATGTTCTCTCTGCATGACACTGAAATACTTGGCACTAGCTGAAACCCCACGGAGCCACTGCAGGTGGGCGAGAGACCAGAGAGGCTCAGATTCTGGGGCGGGTCCCAATTTGTGTGCTCTCTTGTCAGAGGGTGAACAGAAGTGCTGAGGAAGCAAAGGCAGCAGCCCTGTCGTACTCTCTACTGTGGGGTTAGAGGAATTCATATTATGCTCTCCCCAGGGGGACGGTAAATCTGCTTGGTCCTTGTGCTCAGACCATTGATCTGCTCTTCCTCATGGCTACACTGGTGCAAATCAGCAATCACGTAACATCAACAGAGTTACACTGATGCAAGAAGAATCAAGCCCTGTGACTGAGAAAGCAGCCTGCATCACGAGGGATGCACTCCACGCATGGACCCACTAGATGGTGCTAGCTGGATGGCAATGAAAGACGGATGAAGACCTGTGAATAGCAGGTAAGCAGCCAATTCACTCTAGTGTAAATCTACTGCCCTAAATGGAGTTGCCCCAGGGATTAATTGACTGCTTACCTGCTATTAGCTTTATCCCTGGTTCGCTGCTGTTTTCTCTCTGCCATCTAAGCTGCACCATCCAGTGATCATTGGTCATTGTATTGAGTCCTAAGGGGCTATAATTGGAACCCTTCCCCTAACATCCGGATTCTCTCTCTAACATTGGCAAAGGGGGCCAGTGAGGAATAGCACTGCAGAAGTGCTCAGCAGAACCATGAAAAATAAGCCAGGAGGCACGGTCTAATACATAGAGGCCTCCCGAGCAGCTGAGAGACATTCATGGCCCGGGTTAGTCAGGGACCAAGAGACCAAAACAAACCCAGACCATCCCTGCCCCCTGCGAGCTCACAAATTAGGAGTTAGTTGTAACACATATACTAGAATGCAATAGCAGAGACAGAGGTATATGCACAAGTCAGTCATAACAGTGGTCATAGTCAATGTTCCCGCTATTTTTTTCCATCCCTGTGCGGAATAAATTATGTTGTGTGCACTGACATGTGTAGATGTGCACCACTAACAGAAACACATACTACCAGCTGTGAGTGCTATGCCAATCAGCTAGAAAGCACCTAGATCTCTTCTGGGTGGTTGTCCAAGTGCTCAGTTTACAGGGAAACACTGGTCTCAGCAGCCACTAGCCTAATCCATTTCAATTTTGCATTTCATAACCTCCATATACTTCCAAAGCTACCAAAGGAGTCATACCACTCCAAGCGGAATAAAAGCCACATCAGGAAGAAAACAATTCAGTCCCCAAAGATCTGAAATCTCTCTCTCTCTCGCTTGCTCTCATTTACACATGTGCTCCAACTCCTAATGAAAGCAAGGGAAAAATTCCCTTTAAAATTGGACTAAGCTCTAAATGATCAAATTAAGCTAGGCAAAGTTGGGGCTCCCTGCCCTCCTGAGGCTTATTAAATACACATGCCCAAACAAGGTGCATCAGCTAGCTCATCAGGAGATCCAACAGTACCAGCGACTGCATCCCAAAATGCAAGGCCCACCACTTAAACTTACCGCATAACATAGCATCATAGGACTAGAACGGATCTCAAGATGTCATCTAGTCCAGTCCCCTGCACTCGCAGCAGGACTAAGCAGTATCGAGACATACTTTGCATCAACAGCATTCTTTAAATGCTTCTGTTACATACTCGTCGCTAGAGATGATCAAATGTGGAAAATACAGTGCGTGACCCAGGCAGCCAAGAACAGAGATACCAGCATTAGGACATTTTTTTTGGTCTTTAATTAGCTGCTGCTCGTAAATCTCCTGCAGCACCTATATATGAAACTTGCACAGCTGCTCTTGCCAGCTACCCAAACACCTCGCATCGGTCAACAATTTACCCCTTGGAGGTAGAGAAGCATTATTCTTATACCAGGAGAAACTGAGGCACAGGGAGGCTGCAGCAGAAGTGAGACTTGAAGCCAGGTTTCTCGAGCTGTGAACAGCACCCTCACCCCCGGATCAGCTGCTTAAACACTGATCTACTTAGATGAGATGCTTTTATACCCACGACCCTGTGTCACCGTATTGCCTACGTAGGAAAGGAAGGCACGTCAGGCCAGCTACCAGAAACGCAGGGGACCCTCAGGCTGTAGCTGGAGAGGGAGAAGTAGAGACAAGACCCCTACAGGGTTTGGTTCGGGATAAGCTGAGCCTGGCGTTTGGTTCACAGTGGCTGGACACAAAGAGGCTCCTGTGGGTCCAAAGTTGTGAACACGCTTCCAAGGGGATACCCCTCCTCCCCGTGTCTCCAGAGAGGTTCTCTCCATCTCTATGAGATCACCCAGGCCCCTGTTGCACAGGGCAGCAGTCTAGAACTTTGTCCATACTGATTTTAAAGTGTAGAGAATTGGGGCTTTGGCTGCTGCTTTTGGGAAATTAATCCCCCAGCCTCACGTATCGAACACACGGGCCATCACTTACCACTGTTGCCTTCAGGGATGTGGACGAGACAGGGTGCTTGGCTGGCAGGACAGGGAGGCTGTCGCCCCCATGCATGCAGAACACGGCATCCTTTCAGCTCAGGGAGGCTGAGGGGCTGGTCTGATTATTCCCTCCTGCTCCGGGTGAGCGCTGGCAGGGTGAGGGCACAGCCCGAGGAGATGGTTACACAGGCAGCAAAGGGCTGGAAATAAAAGAAGCAGAACTGGAAAGTCAAGCGCCTGACGTCTCGGGTGCCAGTCTGCATGTCAGCGATAGGATCAGCAAATCTGGCCCGTCAGTGGAGTCCAGCAACCACATCCTGGAGACAGAGAGGAGGCTGTAGAATAGCACAGAAGGCTGGAGTGAAGAGCACGGCAGCAATGCAAGGCATGGGGGATACAAATTCCTAGGTACACCCCAGACAGAGCGAGCCCATCCCACGCTGCACTGTTGGGCGTCTGAGCTCGTGGGGCCAGTGACAGACAGAGGGGGAAGAAGACTGGGGCTGGCTCAGTACATTAGTTTAAAATTAAAAAGGGATCCAAATCTGAAACGAACAGAGCGCAGTTGTGGAAGGTTAACGAGGTCCCACTCTTCTATTGCAGTCGTAGTGACACACCTGCCTTTGGAAGGGACTTGGCTCTAGCAGGACCACAGTTATTGCAGTCCAATGTGCAAGCCACCCTAAAGAGGGATAAGGTGCGAGCCTAGTGTTCAGATCAGTGGCTCCCACACACCATAGACTGTCCAAGAACTAGGAGTCACCAAATTAAATTAATAGGTAGCAGGTTAAAAACAAACAAAATGAAGTTTTTCTTCACGCAGCTCAGAGTCACCTTACGGAACTCCTTGCCAGAGGATATTGTGAAGACCAGGACTTGAATAGGATTCAAAAAAGAACTAGATACATTCATGGAGGATAGGTCCAGCAATGGCTATTAGCCAGGATGGGAATGGTGTCCCTAGTTTCTGTTCGTCAGTGGCTGGAAATGGGTGACAGGAGAGGGATCACTTGATGATTACCTGTTTCTGTTCATTCCCTTTGGGAGCACCTGGCATTGGCCACTGTCAGAAAACAGGATACTGGGCTAGTTGGACATTTGGTCTGACCCAGTTTGGCTGTTTTTATGTACTTGCTCTCCTGGTAGCCTTTGGACCACTGGCTGATGGCTAGTGTTTGTCCACAGTGTTCCCTGTAAGCTGGGTGCTTGTGCAGTCACTCAGGAGAGGTTCAAATGCTGTCCCGCTGATCAGAGCACCCACAGCTAGGTTTTTGTTTCTACTGGTGGTGCACATGCACATGTCTCAGTGTACATAAAATTTATCCCACACTTGAATGGAAGAGATGAGAGAGAACATTAATTGTCTGGTAGATGCCATGGTTCAGTGATTATAACCTATTTAGGAAGGCACAAGTGGGCTAAGGAGAAAGGGAGGAGCATTCTGTGTCAAACAAGCATTACCTGTTTCCAAGTCATGGATAATTCAGAAGAAAATGATCTTGAATGCTTATGGATCCACGTCCTAACAAATAAAGCACAAACACGAGTCTTAGTTAACTATTTCTTAACTCAAAAAGTGTTGCCGCTAACATGGGGGAATTCTAAATTATACCTTGTCCTAACAGACAGAGGAACTGATCGCAGAACTGAAACTGATCGCAGAACTGAAAGAACTCTCCTAACCAGGAGAGCAAGTACATAATGGTAGCTTAGATATCAATGCTCATGACTTGATCACATTTACGATGTGCAAGCAGAATAAATCCCATACTTGGCATTTTAAAAGATGAAAACAACTATGAGCCAAATCAGCCTGAGGAAGAAGCTAATCTGAAAAAATCTGAGTGATTCTTGGGAATATTTTTTTACTGGGAAAAACAAACACACAACACATTCCCATGATTGAGGAAGAAGGCTAGTTTAAAAAACAAAACAACAACAACAAACTGGTTTAGAGGGGAAGTGAAGGCAGCTATAAAAATTTATATTTATATATAAAATATTCAACGAATTGAAGACCATGAAGTTGATGATAATCCACTTTCATGGCCTTAGAGCCTGATGACATCATTCTGTTGTACAACAGGAAAAACGATGGATACATAGACAGACAGACAAGTTAGGAATTGTAGAAAATTGATAAAGGAAGTCAAAGAACACATGGGGAAACCTAGGGCTACAAGGTAAGAACAATAAGGAGTTTTAAAAATACATTAGAAACAAACAAAAACATCCTGACAACAGACTTTTAAAAGAGCAGGCTAAGGACCTCACTGGATTGTGAATGCTGAGTTTCGCTAGGTCTTAGAGCACCAAGGAAGTTCCAGAACCCTGGAAGACAGCTCATGTTAGGCCCATTTCTAAGAAAAATTTTAATGGAAGGACCCGAACAATTACAGGCCTGTCAGCCTGGCATCAGTCCCAGGAAAATCATGGAGCAGCTGATATGGGACTTGATTGATAATAGGGATGTAAAAAGGTTTAACACAGTAATTGTGTAACCATTACAAATGCTAGCAGTTGCACCGTTAACGGTTTTGGGGGATGTACAGCCAGGTGGTACTCAAGAGGGGTGCCCCCATGGCTCCCAGGGAGCCAGCTAGCCTGTGCTGTGGGCTCGGCAGTGCAGCCAGCAAGCTCCTGGCATGTGCCGGCTCCCAGCCCCACTCCTGGAGAGCAGGGCTGTCAGCCAGGGACCAGTGCACACCGGGAGCTGATTTACACTACAGAGCCTGCAGAGCCCCAGAACTGCAGTGCCCTAGAACTGGGGATGGCAGAGTCCACAACGCAGGGAGGCAGCTGGCTCCCTGGGAGCAGGGCCAGCATCCAGGGGCTGGCACTGATGTTTGCATCATCTGCAAACTTGATCAGAAAAGAGGAAAATAACGAAGAGGACAAGTCACTGATGCAGAGCAATTCGGGTCACTTGGCAAACTGGGTGCAAACAAGACAAGAGATCTGTTTTAATATAGCGAGGAACAAACAACGCAGCCACACTGCCAGGATGGGGAACTCTATCCTGGGACGCAGTGACTGTGAAAGAGATTTAGGCAGGAACCCCGAGCTGAGCATGAGCATACAGTACAGCATTGTGGCCAGAAGGACAGATGTGATGCTTGGATACATAAATGGGAGAAGAGAGGAGATTTTATCTCTGTAAAGTGGTGGTGGTCAGTGGTGATCAAACTTTCCATTACTAATGAGAGGGTCTACAAGAGGTAATGTGTCTGTACCCTCCCCTGGGCTGGGCGTGGAGTGGCAGCGGGGACCAGGAGCAAAGGCCTGGCCTGGAAGCCGAGCTATGTTCAGAGCAGGGCTGAGTGGCGCTCTCCTTGGCAGCTGGCTTGAGCTCCTTTGGGCATTCCTCTGTGCTCCTCTAGGGGGCACATCCCACAGTTTGGGGACCACAGAGGTAGCTCCTAGCATGGCTCTCATTGTTTTAGTAACCGAGCATCTTACAGTCATCACTGAATGTGTCAGAGCAACATCCCTGCCAGGTGGGGAAATAGGAACCTTCTCAAGCTATGTTTGGGGAACCGAGGCCCCACGAGTCTGATTTTTCTGTTGCCCTGCCTTGCAGAACCTACCTTGGGGGTGTGACCAGATCAGAACAGGTTCATTTCACGTTCCCTTTGCAGGAGCGTACATGGCTCCACAAGGACAAAGGGCAATCAAGACCAAGGAGGAGAACGAAGCCGGTAGAGAAAGAGCTGGGAACTGAAGTCCGATCTCCTGCCTCCCAGCACAGAGCTGTAAGCACAGGCCCCTGCTGCATGGCCTGCCAGCTGCAGACCATTGGAGAGTGGAAATTTTTCCTGCTGAAAAGCAGCAACTGCAGCAGCACTGGCGCAGCACCGCAGAGAAGACAATGTGCACGCAGGACTGATTGCAGCTGTTGTTGCAAGAGAACCTGGTCCCACATCCCTTTACAAAGAGAATATTATTCATGCTTCTGGAAAACCCAGCACCAATGAGATCAATAATTGCTTAACAGCAAAGCAGCGGCCAAGTGCCAGCCACACTGTCCTTAATGGAGTCTCTGCAGGCACTGGTGCACATCCAGCCTTTTTTGTGTATTGATATTTCACTGAACAAATAAACCTTGCTCGTGATTCAGCACTTTGCGAATGGGACTCTAGTTTGGAGAGCAAACCACAGGAGCGGATGCACCGGCCAAGGAGTTCAAGGGGAGTTTAAACAGAGACGACAACCATTGTATGAACCACAGATATTTGCAAGGCCTAGGTTGCATAAGCCAAAAAATATTCCAAGTCCCCCTTTCTGAGCAGCAAAGGGGGAACCCTCCCCCCCCGCACACACACTCCATTCCCCCTCTCCTCCCATGTTTAGAAAGGCTGGTATTTGCCATGGCGGGATACGAATAAGCGAGACGTCACATTGACAACCCCAAAGCTTCAATAAGTTACATGGGGCAGGTGAACTTTCCATACCCACCTGGGAGTGTTCGTTCACAGAGGGGCAAGGGAGAGGCGCATTATGTTACACTTACAAACGGGGCTCAAATGGAAAGAATATCTGGAGATTCTAGGAAGGAAGCTGCTAGCGATAGAGCTATGGCTCTTGTTACTGCATTTCAGCCCCTAGGTAGTGCCACTGCTTTTGGTCAAGTTACGCCAGCCTTGGACTGGAGTAACACCGACAAGCACAGCAAGAGGAAGGATGGCCCAGTGGTTAAGGCATTTACCAAGAAGGTTCAATTCCAAGCTCTGACACAGATTGTGTGGCCTTGGGCAAGTTACTTAATCTCTCTGGGTCTCAGTTCCCCAGCTATGCAATGGGACAGCAGCTTGGCCCTGCTTCTCAGGGGTGTGGTGGGGATGAGGTGCTCAGACACTAGCAGAGTGAGGGCCAGGTAAGTACCAACGTAGCTAGTCAGTCACATCCAAAAGACCAGGTGGGTTAGTAGCTACTCACCCATAGGGGCACCCTATGCAGATGACTGGTGACACCTCCCCCAACGTAGGTTTCAACACTTAGCAGGGCTCATGGAGGAGCCCCTGGTGAGCCAGCATGGCAGGATTAGGCTGAGACGGGCAAGAGGTTGCTTCGCTAGCCAGCAAAATGCAGGCCCCGCTTGGGTGGAAAGCAGCAGCAATATTCCTCAGCTCTGCAGTTGCATCGAGCAAAGAGAAGCCTCAAGGAAAAAGGCCTGTCTGTGGTGTTTGCAGCTTAGTGTGATCCTACCCTGCCCAGGCCACCTCCCCGATCTGAGTGCACTGCCCCTTTTCTGCAATCAAGGGCCAGATTTGACTCTCCCGTTACCGTCATGGATGTCTGGCCAGCTAGCGGCTCTGACTGTACCGAGCACAGAAGTTTTTCCTCTCAGGAAAGCGCCTCCTCTCAGCCCATAAAATAAACTGAAAACAAGCCAGGGTGTTCATGCCCCCTATTATGCAAGAGTGTGGGGGGAGGGGGGAGGAATCACTGGCCCAGAGGAATCCGTGTGCCAGGCTACCTTCCATTAGCAGGAACAACCAGCAATTATGTAAATGAGCAGCAATTCCCCCTTGATTGGAGCCAGCGGGGAGCCCATGGGGATGGCTCATGGGGAGGAGCCTGCTGAAAGCTGCGCTCCTACAGCTGTCACTGCGCGGTCCCTCAGCCATGGGAGGGGCTAAGGACAGCAGAGCCCTTGCTGACGGCTGCTGGCTGATCCCCTCTTCCTACATCATTGCCTCGGAGAGGAGGGGGCCGAGACCTCAAAATTGCTTCTATATAAAGGGCTCACATCCTTCCCCGCACCTTGTCTAGCAGCTGCAGGGAAGGCACGAGCACTTTAAATAGAAATGACTCCCTAGCAATGCGCTAGAGGCCTGGGGAGTTGCGAGCCCTCTCAGCTGTATCTATTTAAAGGTGGCTCCTGTTCCCCGGCTGCTAGGCAATGGGTTGCTTGACAGGCATAGGGAAAGCACCAGCCCTGTACATAAAAGCACTTGAAAGGGCTCGCAGCTCCCCCACCCTCTAATGAGTTGTTAGGAAGCCAGAAACTCCAGCCCTTTCGACTGCTTCTATTGAAAGGGCTCACTTGCTGGGGGGCTGCATTGTCTGGCAGTCACCTGCAGGCGCAAGCCCTTTAAACAGAAGTAACTGAAAGGGCTCGCAGCTTTGCCCCACTGGGTGAGCCCTTTCAACTACTTCTCTTCAAAGGGCTTGTGCCTACCGGGCAGCTGCCAGCAACAGGTTAGAAGTAGGGGGCATGGCTTTGTTCTCCTCTCCTTCCACATACGTGGTGGACAATGCTCCAAGTGACCTCCAAATGGAGCTTATTGACTTGCAGAATGATGCCTTGCTTGCAGAGCGATTCAAATCAATGCCGCTTCTGGAATTTTATGCATCTCTCAACGAGCAAAGCTTTCCGAAGATCAAGGCTCATGCCCAAAAGATAATTGTATCGTTCAGAGCAACTTACATCTGAGCAGACATTTTCTGTCATGAAATTCAATAAAACAAAGAACAGCTCTTCTATCGTGGATGGCCACCTTGCAGTAGTGCTCCGCATTGCAACATTAGAAATGACACCTGACTTCACGTCCCTTGCTAATGCCCAACATAGACTTTCTTCTTCACATTGAGTTGCATTTTCTTTTTTTTACACTTAAATTTAATGCACATAAGTTGCATTAAGCTCAGGTGGGCAATAAGTTGGATTAACCTGTGCCTCTGCAGATATGGCCATTTAAAGCGCCTGTTGGCTGTGCATCACCATTCCCAGCCCAGGTGAGCTGTAGGAGGTGGTGTCCCAATTCACGCAGTGCCCATTGGCTGGAGATGGTGCTCCACCATGAATGGGAGGTCCAAGCGGCTGTACCAGTGGAGGTGCATGTAAATAAAGCATTGGCGGCCTGCTGGGGCTAACCCTGGTGAACCGTGTCCGCTTTGTGGGTTGGATATTGCCCACCACTGATGGAACTAGAAGTTTAGTGTTAGTGCTGCTGCTATTACAAATGCTACACGTGTTCTCAAATTTTAGTGTTGCCTTCTATGATAATCTTTGGATAATGGTGTATGCTGTTAATTATTATTAAAATTTAATTACTTTGTTGTGTAAAACACAAATTGGCACCTTTTTACAGCACATGGACCGCCCCTTCTGACCAAGGCCCTGCCCCTTCCAGGATGGCCCCCGGACACTTCTCAAATTTGTGCAATGGCCCCCCTTTAAAAAATATTGCCAACCTCTGTCCTATGGCATTTCTGATTCAGGGGGTGCATTTTCCGTGGGCCCAATCCAGTCAGTGGGAGCCGCTGGATGGCTCACGGCCCGTGTGACTATCTTCACTAAGCAGGAAAGGCCTGAGACACAGCAAGCCAGGTCACTGAACCTCCGTGTCAGCGACCCTGGCGGGCTGGGGTGTCATTGCCCTTAGCTGGGTTTGACTCTCTCCAGCCTGCACCCTGCCCGCTTGCTTACCTGAGCCCAGAGGGACGCATGTTGGTGGGCAGAGCCTGCTGGAGAGATTTCCATGATGCCCTGAGGCATTACGCAAGAACATAAGAACGGCCATGGGTCAGACCAAAGGTCCATCTAGCCCACTATCCTGTCTGACAGTGGCCAATGCCAGATGCCTCAGAGGGGGTGAACAGAAACAAGTTATCATCAAGTGTTCCCTCTCCTGTCATCCATTTCCAGCCTGACAAACAGGCTAGGGCCACCATTCCTAACCATCCTAGCTAATAGGCATTGATTGATCTAATCTCTATGAATTTATTTAGTTCTTTTTTGAACCCTGTTAAATTCCTGGTCTTCACAACATCCTTTGGCAAGGAGTTCCACAGTCTGACTCTGCGCTGCTTGAAGAAAAACTTCCTTTTGGTGGTTTTAAACATGCTACCTATTAATTTCATCTGGTGACACTTAGTGCTTACGTTATGGAAACAACTTTTCCTTATTCACTTTTTCCACACCAGTCATAACTGTATAGACCTCTATCATATCCCTCCTTAGTCTCCTCTTTTCTAAGATGAAAAGTCCAAGCCTTTTTAATCTCTCTTCATATGGGACCCGTTACAAACCCCTAACCATTTTTGTTGCCCTTTTCCTATGCCAATATATCTTTTTTAAGAGGAGGCAACTTCATCTGTACACAGTATTCAAGATGTGGGCATACTATGGATTTATATAGAGGCAATAAGATATTCTCTGTCTTATTCTCTCTCCCCTTTTTAAATGATTCCTAAAATTCTGTTCTCTTTTTGACCTCTGTTGCACACTGAGTGGATGTTTTCAGAGAACTATCCACAATGACTCCAAGATCTCCTCTTGGGTAGTTACAGCTAAATTATTCCCCATCATATTGTATGTATAGTTGGGATTATTTTTTCCAACGTGCATTACTTTGCTTTTATCAACATTAACTTTCATTTGACTTTTGTTGCCCAATCCCTTAGTTTGGTGAGACCTTTTTGAAGCTCTTCACAGTCTGCTTTTATCTTAACTAGCTTGAGCAGTTTGGTATCATCTGCAAATTTTGCCACCTCGCTGTTTACCCCTTTCTCCAGATCATTTATTAAAAAGTTGAATAGGATGGGTTCCAGGACAGACCCTGGGGGGACCCCACTAGTTACCTCTCTCTAGTCAAAAGACTTACTGTTTATTTCTACCTTTTGTTTCCTGTCTTTTAACCAGTCCATGAGAGGACCTTTCCTCTTATCCCATGGCAACTTACTTTACTTAAGAGCCTTTGCTGAGGGACCTTGTCAAAGGCTTTCTGGAAATCTATGTATACTATGTCCACTGGATCCCCTTTGTCCACATGTTTGCTGACCCCCTCAAAAACTTGGCATCTAAACAAGAGTGGCCTGATCTTCAGGGATGCTGAGCTGTCACAAATCAAGGCAGGGACTCAGCACCTGCAGAAAAACCATCAGACCTTTTGGGCTTGATTCTGTGAGGGGCAGAGCTCCCACATCTGGAAGTCAGCTGGCGTGAAGGTGCTCAGTACTTCACAGAATCAGGCCCTTCCTGTTTGGCTTCCCCTGGGGTTTGCCCTTGATGGCTACACTCTCTCGAGTGGGGTGATGTTGGCAGGTGCTCTGCATTCATGTGGCTGCTAGTGACTAGGAGACAAGGTACAGAGTGTAGCTGAATATGCAGCACGAAGGTCTTTGGGAATTCATGTTGACAGGGTGTCAGCCAGCCCACATGCAAGTTCTGACGAGGAAAGCTTTGCCAGGCTGGGGCCAATGGGTTCCTGATTTTCTTAGGGTGTCTCTAGGGTTCAGTCACCGTGCTGGGTTTGGCAGGGTGCCTCCAGATTGTGCTTTCTCCAGGCTGCAGCTGCTTGAATGACTCAATGTTAACCTGCTTGTCCTTCTCTTTCACAGATGTTCAGACTGCTCCCTCCTCCCAGCTGTGTGACAAGAGTCCTGGTTGCTCTTCCCAGCTGTGCCACTGATCACGTTGCCTTGCTCCGTGCCTCAGTTCTCCCTCCACCTTTTGTTTGTTTGGCTGATACTCCCCTTCATTCAAGGACTGTTTCTCACCATGTGTTGGTACAGGGCCCGGCTCAAAGAGGGCCTGATCTCAGTGGGGGCCTCTCGAGGCTACCATGATACACATAAACTTCCTTTTCAATGGGCTGTTGTATCAGCATGATCACTAAATCCAGATCCACCCAACTATCTAACCTGACCTAGGCACGCAAGTTAAATTATCAGTTTGGTGAGATGGGGAGGAATTCTGCCAGGCACATTTGCACTGATGTTGGTGGCCACTCCCAGAAGCGCGTTCAACCTGGGGCCCCACAGCTCTCAAAAAGGAGCAAACTTCCTGTCTGCCTGCCCCCCCCCCCAAAAAAAAAGCTTGGATGGTCCAGCTGTCTACCACAGTCAAGTCACAGCTGCACCAACCCAGAGCATCTTTCAGAAAGGGGCTGTCGGCCTATAGGGCCAAGCGATCACTAGAGGAGATATTCATCCTGCGTAGGTGCCCTAGGGAAAGGAGTAGGTACCACTCAAATGCAGCCCTGTGCAAGACCCCTAGCATAAGGCCTGTAGGCTTACACAGGTCTAGTGTTGGGTCCCTCCTCTGGATATTTCATCTTATAAGCAAGGGCAACTAAGAGCCAATTTCACCTAGATTGGTATATAGCCCCCATGATTGCACCCCTCCCAATCGCTAATGCACTTACCCTCATAGCATTCTTATGAGGCAGGGCAGGGCTATTAACACCATTGCACAGATGTGGAGGAAGTGAATAAGGAAAAGTTATTTACTTGCTCTCATAAGAGCTGGGGGTCACCAAACAAAAATTAATAGGCAGCAGGTTTAAAACAAGCAAAAGGAAGTATTTCTTCATGCCGCACATAGTCAAGCTGTGGAACTCCTTGCCACAGGATGTTGTGAAGGTCAGAACTTCGACAGGATTCAGGAATTCAGGAATTCATGGCCCATCAATGGCTATTAGCTAGGATGGGTCAGAATAGTATCCCTAGCCTCTGTTTGTCAGAAGCTGGGAACGGGTGACAAGGGAGGGATCACTTGATTACCCATTTTTTTCATTCCCTCTGGGGGCACCTAGTATTGGCACTGTCGGAAGACAGAATAATGGGCTAGATGGACCTTTGGTCTCACCCATTATGTCTGTTCTTATGTCGTGGAAATAAGGCCCTGAGAAGCTAAGTGACTTGCTATCCTTCCTCACCAAACACCACAGAAAGAGCAGGGTTCAGCACTGCACTTCAGCTCCTTGATTGCTCATTTTAGGGCCGGGAGACAGAGAGACAGAGACCGTTCTTTGGGCCTGTAGCACTAGCAGACTAGTTACATGCGGAAACTGTTGGGAGGGTTGAATTCAGCCAGGACAGAAGTTTTCAAGAATCCAAAGCAATAGAATTTTGAGCTTTGGAAGCATTTTTGCTGCAAATGATTTTTCCCTTGCAGGGGAACATGCCAAACAAAACAAGCAGCAAAAATATAATGAATTCTACAAGGCAAACACACATTGTACAAAAAGGCCATAATGGTAGAGCTGGCCCGGGCATGTAAAATTCAGAGCTGAACTAAAGTGAGGGGGTTCAGGAGTGGGGTGGGTTGGAACAAGCCCGTGTCTGACAGAAAGCAACATGATTTTTCAGAGACAGCTGCCCAGAGCACCCCACATAGGACACCCTAAGCCTGGGTACATGCTGGATACTTAACTGTGGCAAGAAAAAAAAAAAAAAAAAAAAAAAAAAAACAGAAACCAGATCATGAGCGAGTCTTATCCCCAAGGAACAGAGAGCAGCAGGCAGCCAGCTGGCTAGAAAAATCCCCAAGTAGCTGGCTAGAAGACAAGATCCTCGCCTTCAATGGGAGGGAGGGGAAGAGAGATAGGAATGAAAGAAATTAACAGTATTCTGGAAAAGAGGGGTGGGGAGCCCCAGGAGAGGCTGCTCTCCAAGGTACCTACAATTACCAAATGAGGCAAGGCTATTTCCAGATCCGCAGGGTATTGAACTCCATGTTTCACGGTGATATCTGGTCAACATTCCGTAAGGGTCTGACCAGGGGACAGTGAGATTTGAGGTGCAAGACTTCTGCCCTACTATGAACCTAGGTTGCTCATGAAGCTCTGCCAATGAGCTAAAAGGGTGGCTGCTTTCGCTGCTGGAAACCGCCCGTTACAGAGTGTGTGAGGTAGCCGCGTTGGTCTCTACATGTAGGCAAGACAAGACGGATCACTTGTCTTGGTGAGAGAGAGAAGCTTTGCATGACCTTGATGGCTTGTTGCCAGGTAGGGGAGACAAGCTCCTCAGACAATAGCCCCATCTATACTCCAGCCCTCCTCCTCTTGGGCCCCATGCCCATGCTGCCCAGGCCTGGCCTCCTCTGCTTTGCCTCTCCCCCTCCCTCCCTTCATGCTCACCCCTCCCAGCCAAATCCCTGAACCCAAATGTAGCAAATGATATTTGAAAAAAAAAAAAGTTAGAAGAGTTCTTTCCCCCCCCCCCCCCTAAAGAAAATGGAGCACGTTTTCCATTGCCCACCAGATTGTGAAGACTGGACATGCTGAAGGGATCAAAGCACTAAATTTGGGAATAAAAGAAAAAAGTCAGTCACAGGTTTGTGAGCTGGATGCTCTCTTTCGAAAAAGCACAGTTTGCATTACATAGCACCTTTTTTCAAAAGAGCACTTTCGAAAAAAGGCATTATTCCTCGTAAAACGAGGTTTGCTGCGGTCGAAAAAACTGCTGCATTCTTTTGATTTACTTTGGAAAGAACGCAGTAGCAGTCTAGACGCAGGTAAAGTTTTTTTTAAAAAAGGCCACTTTAGAAAAAAGCCTGCAGTCTAGACACATCCAAGAGGTCATTCTTCCACTCTACTCTGCACTGATAAGACCTCAATTGGAGTATTGTATCCAGTTCTGGGCACCACATTTCAAGAAAGATGTGGAGAAATTGGAGAAGGTCCAGAGAAGACCTGCGGCTCTTGTACATTCCAAAAGGAGAGGAGCACATTTTAGCTAGGATTCAGATTTGAGGAGGGAGAGCCCAGACTTGGATGCTCCATAAAATGCGACAGTGTTACACTGGTTAAGAATTAAAACCTGCCATAATAATACATGTAAGTGCTGTGGCTGAATTTGGAGAGGGGAATGCAGCAAATGAGTAGTCTGATAACACACCAGATGGGTCCTGGAACCAGAGAACAAGTCCAGATCCTACCCAAAACATGTGGGGATTAACACAATGCATGTGCCAAGGGTAGAAACTACTGCATCTTGTTTTCTGCTCAGCAAGGCTCAGCAGAACAATGCGACTGACTGAAATCGTAAACAACAACATCCTCCTACAGTTCTCCTCCAAGCAGGGCATGTTTCAAAGCCAATGGGGAAAGCAAATGTGTTTTCCTATTAAATATTTCAGTGATGAAGTCTCCGGTCTGTTTTGCGGTGTACCTTTGTACAACGGGCATGCTGCATTGCCACACCACTCATTTTATTTCAGAAGGGTTTTCTGAGTAGTTCCAGGAAGGCAATGAACTTTTCACTAACTTTTTTTATTATTAAACTGAGGAACCCCCCCACCTCCATTCTGTGAAACAAGCAGTGTGACATGTAGCCACATCTGTCTGCTGTGAAGTCTATCACAGATTAATTCCCTTTGCAGCATGGTTTGGAGGAGATAAGTATTATCCAAGGTGCAAATGTTATCACCACCATCTGTTGAAGTAGTAAAAGCATCTGATGTGGTTTTGTTATGAGACAAGTCACTAAGATGTGATCATGGGGTTTCAATTGCTAACGAGTTTTACCTAATACAGTGCATGCAAACTGCTGTCTGCTCTGGGGATGAGGAAGTGCTCCTTATGCATTGAACGTGTTATGCCAAGAAATAGGTTCGATCAAACAGAGGCATAAAGGTCACACACCCCAGGAAGAAACAAGCATTTACACGATGGAATCCTTAAGCCTGATTCCCCAGGATAGCCAGAGACCCTGCACATCCATGTGAGTGTCTAGGCAACATCACCTAGTGGACAGAGCATTGGACTGGGACCCAGCTCTACTTCTGACTCTCCCCCCGGCCTGTTTGACAACCATCACGGCACCTCAGTTTCCCCATCAGTTAAATGGGAATAATGTCGACCTTGTTTATAAAAGCACTTTGAGGGCTACAGCTGTGGGGGAGGGATAGCTCAGTGGTTTGAGCATTGGCCTGCTAAACCCAGGGTTGTGAGTTCAATCCTTGCAGAGGTGATTTGGGGCAAAATTAATCAGGGATGGTACTTGGTCCTGCTGTGAAGGCAGGGGACTGGACTCAATGACCTTTCAAGGTCCCTTCCAGTTCTAGGAGATAGGCAATCTCCATTATAAAAAAAAAAAAGTGCTGCAAATGGGTAGAGATGGTAGCATTAACTAGAAGGGCCTCTTTTTCTGAAAGTCAGGTCCTTTTTAGATGTCTTAAGTTGGGCCCCCAAAGTCATCAGTCCCTTCTCAAAGGCTTGGCCTTGCCAGTTAAATTTCTTTCTCTTGCAGAAATAATGGCACAAATGAATCTCTACTCTCAACCCTACTGTTTTCAATGGTGTTACTGTAGCAAAGAACGGAGCCCATCAAAACTACCACCTTCTATATTTATACATTATCACCTTTAGTCTAGAAGGAGCTCCAAGAGGCCAGTTATAACAAAGATCACTCAGCCGCCATTGGCATGCAGCCACCTCTGGGGTGGAACCTGGCACTGTTCTGCATAGGCCAACACCACAATTACTCAACCTGGGAAATAAAGAACAATCTCACCATGTAAAGCGATGGAAGGAATCAAGCAACCATCAAGTAGTTCTCAAAATTATATAGAACAATTTGCTGGTGAGTAATATAAAAAGCTGGCATTTTAATTTGCTAACCATTTGATTAAGAGAACAGGTTAAAATTCAGTCCTAGTACCGGAGTGACTTTGGAACATTTGGCAGGGAATTCGCTCTGGTTTTTAAATGTTTCAGAAATACAAACACCAGAAAAGCTGCCTTTTTTGTGGGTCACTCAAAAATCATGGCTATTCCATTCTGCAGCCACAAGCTACAGCATATGCAGTGCTATACAACGCATGTGCCACCAGGCTGGGCTTCTACAGTTACCTTAGGAACAATGTCCCCTCTATTTTTTTTCCCCCCACCAATATGTGGAATAAATTGTATATGTAGAGAGGCATGTGTGGATGTGCACCACCAGTAGAAAAGTGGCTATGTGCACTCTGCAAATCAGTTGGGTGGCTGCACAAGCGCACAGCTTACGGAGAACACTGCCCAGAAGTCATGTACTTTGCTCAGACCATCCCTCTCTCTCTCTCTCTCCACTGTAGCTTGTTACTCTCGGGTCCCCTCCACTGGCATCACTTGCAACACGAGATGGAAAGTTTTCTAGGGTGGGGGCTGCATGTTACCAATTCTTGCCAAGGGCCTAACATGTAGATATAAACAATATTGTCAGTCTGCTTCCTATGTTGACCTAGAGCGGTGATTCCCAACCTTTTCACCCCATGGAGGAACCCCTAAAATAATTTTTCATATCCCGAGGAACTCCTACCTATGAAAATGCTTGGCCAGAAAAAGTTGACAGCGGGGAGCGCAATTCAATTACTGCTAAATTATTGTCAAGAAAACGTATTCGTAAAGAACTGCTTGTCAGCTTACATTGTAAGAAAAAAATTATTTATTTATTCCACAATTTCTTGCGGAACCCCTGACGATGGTCCATGGAACCCTGGTTGTGAAACACTGGCCTACAGCATCATTACAGAAAAGGCCCATAGACTTGAGTACCCCTAGCTCTCCCATAGAGCTTTGCCTCAAAGCACTTTACATTAGAGCTCAGTATCATTATCCCTGATTTACAGATGGGGAAACTGAGGCAGGGAGCAGCATGATGCCTTGTCAGTAGCTCAGCAGCAAACAGAATCCAGGTCTCCGAGTCCCCAGTCTAGTGCCATGAGTAGGGATGAACCATATGGGTTCTATACACATGCCCATAAAACCCTGTAGAAAAAAAATCAGTGAATAATTAGTTTTTCAGAGCTTTGTGCAAGGGATAAAAATTATCTATTCATTCTTTAGGAAAAACAACACAATAAAACAGATAGCAAGGTGGTAATTTTGAATTCAATTCTATGAGACTTTCCCATAAGGCCATACATGCAGCAAAAATTGAGATTCCCAGTGTGTCTCCAATCCTTTGTGCAATGTCCTAGCCCTTTAAACATTTGAGCCCTCACTCCTTTTCTGTGCACAGCCTCTTCTGTGTTAGGGTCACATTTGCAGCTGGAACAATAAAGAGAGTACAGCAGACAGCTGTGCTTATATCAGCTCCCCCCATGTCTCTCTGGCTCTCCTGGTTCCACCGATAGAACACTGGCTGTCTAGTTAGCTCATGAGCTCTTTGGGGAAGGTACTGTCTCTTCTGTTTGTACTGCGCCTAGCACAATATGTCCCTGAGATTGGTTAGAGCCTCCACTGCATGGGTTCCCAAACTGGGGGGAGTGTGAAGAAATTCCAACGGGGTGCAAGGCGACCCAGCGCCCCTGTGGATCCCCCCCCTTCCAATTTTTGCTGCTATTTTTGTTTTTCAGCCCCGGTCAGTTCCTTTTTTTGCTCGATAAGTTTTGCTGCTATGGGGGGGGGGGGGGGAGAGGGGGAGAGAAGGGAAGAGGGTTCTCAAAATCAAAAAGGGGGCGTGATGCCAAAAAGTTTAGGATTGCCATCAAGCAGTAATATTTTGTAAAGAGCGAAAGATTAAAAAGCAGACTGGAAAACAATGAAGACAACTGAACAACATGCATTCGTATCATAGGGATAGAATAGTATTATAATAAAGCCACAGGTGATCTAAAAAACCATCCCACTATTTTTCTAGGCTGTGAAAGAGTTTGTGCAGATTCCACTCTCCTGCCAGAAGTGGAAGAGGATGTTTGTGCTCTCCTTTGCAGCAACAGAAAGCACACACATCCCCCAACCCTCCACCCACACTCCCCAAGCCCTCTCTGAAGACATTTTTAAGAGCAAGTATTCCAAATGTTCCCTGCACCTTATTAAAAGGCAGCTGGCATCGTCCAGGGTTTTGGTCTGAAAAGCACAAACAGATCAGCAAAAAAGACTTAATCTTTCCTGTTTGTAAGTTACCCCTTACAGAGGGAGTCCATGTCGGACACCAGATGTTAGAATGTTTGCTTTTCATGTAGATGAATGGCTCCAAAATGTCTTTACTTGAGAAGCTTTTCAGCCTTGTTACCCAGAAGTTGCTGAACCAGGGCAGGGAGAGGAAGTGCCAGAGCATCTCCTTGATCAAACGGAAGCAGCATTTCTGTTAAACAAAATGCACACATCTAGGTTGGATGAGCTAGCAGGCAAGCTATGTTCTGTGTTGCCAGGGAAGGGATTAGGGTGGAACTGTTGGACTGAGCTATCACCTAGCATAGCCACACCTTACTGGGAATTACAGGTAGTTGCTGCAGAATTTAAACTTTCATTCTAAAACCAACCAGCCAGCCACCCTACCAGCAACACAACAGTGTGCTCTGCCTCCATTCATAGACTCGAAGATGATGAGGGCTGCAAGAGACCTCAGGAGGCCACCTAGTCCAAACCCCTTGCTCAAAGCAGGACCCACCCCAACTAAATCATCCCAGCCAGGGCTTTGTCAAGCGGGACTTAGAAACCTCTAGGGATGGAGATTTCACCACTTCCATAGGTAACTCATTCCAATGTTTCACTACTTCCCTAGTGAAATAGTTTTTCCCAATGTCCGACCTAGACCTCCCCCACTGCAACTTGAGGCCATTATTTCTTATTCTATCACCTGTCACTACTGAGACCAGCCTTGCTCCAACTTCTGTGCCCCCCCTTTTTTCAGGTAATTGAAGGCTGCTATCAACCCCCGCCCCCATCTCTCTTGCAGACTAAATAAGCCAAGTTCCCTCAGTCTAAGTTGTGTGCCATGGTCCTCTAATCATCTTCATTGCTCTTCACTGGACTCTCTCCAATTGGTCTACATCCTTTCAGTAGCGGGGCACCCAAAACTGGATGCAGTACTCCAGATATGGCCTCACCAGTGCCGAATGGAGGGGAATAGTCACTTCCCTTTATCTGCTGGCAATGCTCTATGTGCCATTAGCCTTCTTGGCAACAAAGGCACAGTTGACTCATATCCAGCTTCTCGTCCACTGTAATGCTCAGTCCCTATCTACAGAACTGCTGCTTAGCCAGTCGGTCCCCAGCATGTACCAGTGCTTGGGATTCTTCCATCTTAAGTGCAGGAGTCTGCGTTTGTCCTTGTTGATCCTTATCAGCTTAATGGAGTGTTGATTCTGAAGCATAACAATCATGATTCCTTTGCTCCTAATTATGAGTACTGGAATGGGTTAGATTTCCAGGCTTAGCCAAGGAGTCCTTCAGCAGTTTTGGCTAATTACAGGAAGCACTGTCCAGTACAGTTCAGCCAAAAACCTGGTGACTGTTTGAATAATGACTTTCATAAAGCAACACTTTACTCCCCGATGATCCCCACCCAAATCCTGCTTCCATTTTAGTTAGTGGGTTCAACAGATGCACACACTGATCCTACACAACAATAAAAAAAAAATCACCCACCATAAGTTACAAGACCAGACAAGACCGCTGTGATTGAGTCTGACCTTGTTATAACGCTGGCCACAGAACTTCCACAAGACAATTTCTAGAAACAAACACACCCACCTCTGGAACACAAGGAACAGCGTTTTCATGTGACATGAAAGGGTCATGGCGGGAAAGCTGAATGCCATGGATCAATTCAGATTTCACAGTAACTGGTGTGTCCTGGCCAAAAGTGCCAGAGAATTTTTAGTATTAACTGAGGTTATGTCTACACTGTGCTGCTACTGCAGCACTACTATGAGGTACATAGAGCAGCCGCTCTTTGTTGGCAGGAGAGAGCTAGTAATTTTGTTAGCAGGAGATGCTCTCCCGACAACAAAGCTCTGCCCATACTGGCACTTTTTGTTGGTCATGGGATTTCCCTCACACTCCTGACAGACAAAAGTTGTACTGACAAAAATGCCATATTGACAAGCCTAAATGTTATACCTCTCCCTACAGATTATACCTTCAGCTAGAGTTCTGCTTAGGCTTAATTTCGATGTCCAACCTACACACAAGCAAGCCAGAAGCAATCCTGAGTTGGATGAGCCCAAGAATATGGCTTCTGGTCCAACTCAACGACTTTCCATGCACTACCTGTGGACTGAGCTTCCCTGTGCACCCTGCTAAATATCCATGGGCAGTGGGTCTGGTAGGTGGAGGAAGGTACTGCCTTCCCAAACCACAACCTGGCCCCATCCATACTCCACCCTCCAGTATGCCTACTGAGGCCAGAGCAGATGGGGGCTGGGCCCCACCAGCCCTCCCCATACTCTGGGGCCAGGGAGGCTGGGGCTGGGCACCTTCCTGTGATGCTGGGGGTGGGGTCCGGGCAGAAAGGGGGAGCTTGCCTCCCCCACCCCTACCTTCACCCACCACCTATGTAAATGTGCATATTAACAGTGTGTAGACTAGATCAAAGTACATTAATAATGTATGCTAGCTGATTGCAATGCTTTGATCCAAGTGCATACCTGGCTGAGGCAAGAACAAAGCGCACAATCAGTTTGACAGCAACAGATCTGTTTGTCCAAAGTGTATCGTTATCAACCATGAAGATATCTTCCTGAACAAAGGATGAACAATAAAAAGATAGGAAAGAACAGCATTCATTTAGCATAACGAGCAACTAGCCCGTTTTTCATACAGACAGCTAAAAATATGGATGCCGTTCTTGATGAGATGTGAGTAGCAACACTGATTTCAAGATCTTTAAGCAGCAAAATCATAGCTCTATTAATCTATGCATTCATAAACAACTAGCTTCTACAAGAGAGTTAACCAAAGTTACTAGTAGCAACAGGGGCCTCTTTTAGTCAAACCATTCTTCCTATTTATTTCTTAGTTATTTGATAGTCATAAGAAGAAAGGAATCTGAAACGTCAACAGTAAAGATTCAGGTATCAGTAGGGCTATGGTTTTGTCATGGAAGTCATAGAATCCGGGACTTCCAAAGATCTCTGACTTCAGCCCATGGCAGCACCTCATCACCTCCCAGATCCTACAAGCTGCAGCAGACCAGCCCCGAGCAATGGTGGAGGAAGATCCAGGAGCTCTGAAGCCCCATGAGTCTTCCATGAATTTTTCTTTATTGCCAGTGACCTGTCTGCAACTTACTAAAAACATCCAGGACAAAAATCTTCGCCTTTGTTATCAAAGAACATCTTCTTTCATAAAGAACAGAGCAATTGCCAAAGGATACAAAACTTAAATTCCACACTAGGAATTCAGTGCTTCAGATGTATAGGAGTAAAACTCAAATGTACAAATTAAAGGATGTTTTTACTATGCATTGCTGCAGATCATTCCCAGTGCCCACACCACCAGATCTGCTTTAGCATCCAGCTGTCCAGGCCAGTCTGATGCTCATAAACGATGCTCATGAAGTTATACCATAGTTCTAAAATTACTCCTCGTGCTCTCAGTTGATTCAAACTCACTCCTGTTTCTCCCAGTTAATAAGACTGTGAGCACTGCAAATTTCTGATGTGCACAGTTTGTTAATGCATGATGATCTAGTTCAGTTCCAGTCATAACTGAATCAAGTCTAGTTAATGCACAATGTCTGCGTGCACCCTGCTGACAACGAGGGTTTATGTAAAAGAGGATATCCAGGAAAATAAATTTGAACTAACTAAAGGTGTGAATTTGTACTGGATTAGTTAAACCACATTAATCCCCCATGTGGACACTTCTAACATTAAACTAAATGAAAGCCAATTTAAGAAACTCTAGTGGCAGATCTACACTGCACACCCCACAGTTTGAACTAAGGGGATGTGCACTCAGGATAGAATCCAGGAGCTTTAGTCTTGTACCTGTTCACAATGCAGCACCTGAATGCACAGTTATTCACACCCAAAGTTCTTGTCCACATGGGAATACTCAGGAAAATTAATCTGAATTAACTAAAGATATGAATTTAAAGTGAATTAGTTAAACCACATTAAATCACTGCATAGACATGCTCACAGAATTAAATTAGTCTTAGTTCAATATAGTTTTACTTGCTTCCATGTTTCAATTTCCGAACTAAACCAAACTAAGGTTGCTTCAATTCTGAGTAACGCATCCACACGGGGATTTAATGCAGTTCAAACTCATCCATTTTAAAAGTTCTTTTGAATTAATTTTTCTGAGTGTCTTTGTAAACACGCCCCAATTCTGAATAATAAACATTTATATAGTGTTCAATTGTGAGCTCTGCTCGTCACTCAAAAACAAAAAAATCAGGACTTTGTTCAGGACAAATTGGTCAATAGCCTTTGTTTTCAGAGGCAAATATTTGCACTGGGAACACAGGGGCCCTTTCCCAACTGTGCCAACACCCCACAGCCATGGGCCTATGTTCAGCAGAAATGCCACAGCAGCACTGTGTGGGGCTGGGACAGCTCCATGGGGCAGAGTTGGGGCCAGTTGCCTGCAGGTGAGAGAGGCCCTTGGCAGGGGACAGTTGATCAGTCAAGAGAAGTACTTGTGTTATTGCGGCTATAGACTCAGAGGGAAGCTGGGACAATAAGGTGGGGAAAAAACCATGGGATGGGGGGAAACAAAGGGGAGCCGTAAGGCCCAAGGGAGTGACGTTCCCGTGTCAGTTGGGGGCTGTTTGAGGGGCGTGTTTACACTCGCTTCTAAGGAGGAATTCCAAAGGGATTGGACGTTCAAATTAAGATCTCCAGAATTATCGCTATAAATGGGATCTGAGCTTTATGCTGCAGGGCTTCACCAATCTGTCAGAGACCAGGATGAGAGCTAGGAAGAGGGTAGGTTACCCCACAGAGGATCTTGCCCCTTCCCCTGAAGCATGTAGTGCAGGCCTCTGTCGGACACGGGGGACTGGGCTAGATGGTGGGTTTGAGTCCATTTGGTGATGTTCCTAATGTGTAAGATGTGCACCTTGACTGCTTGGCCAATATGTAGGGGCTGAAGGATAGAGAAATCACCAGTTTAGTGAGAGAATGCTGCTATCACATGCTGGCAAGCTATCCAAGTGTTCCCTTGTTGCGCTGTTTCTGCGTAGAGCAGGAAATCTGGTATGTTTCACTCTTACTATCTGTCTGTCACTCTTCCTCATTTGCGACCCAAATTATCCCTGGCTCAGCCCAAGAATCTGACAGTCTCACTTTTATATTTCCAAATAATTCGTTGCTCTGCAATAAAAGCCACATTCTTCAATCAGGCCTCCAAAAATCATGCAGATGGCTTTAAAAATGAGAAGACAGACAATTTGAAGGTCTTTTCATGTGCCTTCTGGGATTTGAGCCTTGAGGATTCACATTTTCAATATTTGCTCTGCAACAACAAGGTCTAGACACTTACTTCTTTTGAAATACTAGCTGAAATTCTTCCATAGCTTGCCTAACCTAAGCTTTGGAGGCTTTAAGAAAAAAAAAAAATCAAATTATCACAAGTCTAGATAAAAGATAAAAATTGAAAGTTGGCAACTGTGCAAGAGTGAAGCCTAAATGATGCCTAAATAATGGAGATTAGTCATTTTTAAAGGCACCGAACAGAATTTTACACCTTCTTATTGATTTAGATCAATGTGCTAGGAGACCTGTTCACCTTGATCCCGTAGCCTACACAAGCAGAAGGAGAACACACCTGAACAACGCTACAGAACATGAGGACCAGAATGGAAGGATTGCCCAGTGGTTAGAGCACTAGCCCAAGATTTGAGAAACCTGGTTTCAAGTCCCCACTGCTACAGATGCCTTGTATAGTAAGTGGGTAAGTTACTTAGCTTCTGTTCTCCACCTATATAATAAGGAAAACAGCAGTCCATGGGAGTGTTGAAATGACAAGTACAATTAAAAGATTATCAGGTGCTCATATGCTATAGTTGGGGTAGAAGAGCATAAAAAGTACCTATAATAGATATGTAGTTAAACCAAGAGTATAGGACATTGAGAGGGGCAAGCTCCAGTCATGGCTGTGCCAAATCTTCATTGCAGAGAATGAGGGAAATTTCCAAACCTGAGCCATTCTTTTAGATGGCAAATCTAAGAAGCTGTCCAAAACTAAGGTGTCATTAGAGATGGCTTTGGAACAAACTGATAAATTCAAGAGTAATAAGGCATGAGGACAAGGTGGCATTCACCTAAGAGTTCTGAAGGAACTCAAAACGTGAAACGGCAGAACTACTAACTACAGTTTGTAACCTATCCTTTAAACCAACCTCTGTACCAGATGACTGGAGGATAGCAAGTGTGACACCAATTTTTCAATAAGGCTCCGCAGCCAATCCTGGCAATTACAAGCCAGTAAACTTGATCTCAGTACGAGGCAAACTGGTTGAAACTATAGTAAAGAACAGAATGATCACACGATGACTCTTCCCCAACAAATTATGTTCAACATGGCTTTTGTAAATGGAAATCATGCCTCACCATAACTAGAATTCTATGAAGGGGTCAACAAGCATGTGGAAAAGGGGACTCCCGTGTATACAGTATATTTAGATTATCAGAAGCTTTTGACAAGGGCCCACACTAAAGGCTCTTAAGCAAAGTAAGCTGTCATAGGATAAGAGAGAAGGTCCTCTCATGGATTGGTAACATGTTAAAAGGCAGGAAACAAAAGATAGGAATAAATGGTCAGTTTTCAGAATGGCAACAAGGGAGTTGTACTGGAACCAGTTCTATTCAACATATTCATAAATGATCTGGAAAAAGGAGTGAACAATGAGATGGCAAAATTTGCAAAGGATACAAAACTATTTAAGATAATTAAATCCAAAGCAGATTGTACAGAACTACAAAGGGATCTCACAAAACTGGGTGACTTGGCAAGAAAATGGACAATTAAATTTAATCTTAGAATCATGGAACTGTGAGAGGTCATCTTGGTAAGCACTCATGGTAGGATCAAGTGCCCTGTAGACCATCCCTGACAGGTGTTCATCTAACCTGTTCTTCTCTGGACTTTCTCCATCTCTCTCCTAACAGGTGTGTTGTGAACAAGACACAAGAAGTCATTCTTCCGCTCTACTCTGCGCTAGTTAGGCCTCAGTTGGAGTATTGTGTCCAGTTCTGGTCACCGCATCTCAAGAAAGATATGGAGAAATTGGAGAGGGTCCAGAGAAGAGCAACAAGAATGATTAAAGATCTAGAGAACATGACCTATGAGGGAAGACTGAAGGAATTGGGTTTGTTTAGTTTAGAAAAGAGAAGATTGAGGTGGGGGGGACAGGATAGCAGTTTTCAGGTATCTAAAAGGGTGTCATAAGGAGGAGGGAGAATACTTGTTCATCTGGGCCTCTGAGGATAGATCAAGAAGCAATGGGCTTAAACTGCAGCAAGGGAGGAAAATGTTCCTAACCGTCAGGGTGGTCAAACACTGGAATAAATTGTCTAGGGAGGTTGTGGAATCCCCATCTCTGGAGATACTTAAGAGTAGGTTAGATAAATGTCTATCAGGGATGGTCTAGACAGTATTTGGACCTGCCATGAGTCCAGTCCCCTGCCCTCAATGACCTCTCGAGGTCCCTTCCAGTCCTAGTATTCTATAATTCTTGAAACGTGGTGCCCAGAACAGGACGCAATTCTCCAACGGAGGCCTAATTAGTGCAGAGGGGAGCAGAATTACTACTTCTCGTGTCTTCCTACAATGCTCCTACGTACATCTGAGCATGAGGTTTGCTTCTTTGCAAGTGTCACACTGACACATTTAGTTTGGGGTTCTATGACCCCTAGATTCCTTTCTGCAGTACTCCTTCCTAGACAGTCGCTTCCCATTCTGTATGTGCGCAACTGATTGTTCCTTTGTAAGTCGAGTACTTTGCATTTGTCCTTATTGAATTCATCCTATTTACCTCAGACTACTTTTCCAGATCATTTTGAATTATGACCCTATCCTCCAAAGCACTTGTAACCCCTCCCAGCTTGGTATCATCCACAAACTTTACAAGTATCCTCTCTGTCATTATCTAAATCATTGATTAAGATATTGAACAGTACCAGGCCCAGAAAGAATCTCAGCAGAACCCCACTTGTTTTGCTTTTCCAGCATGACAACCATTGATAAACTACTTTCTGGGAATAGTTATCCAACCAATTATGCACCCACTTTCAAGTAGTTCCATCTAGGCTGCATTTCTGTAATTTGTTAGTGAGACGCTCATGAGAGACTGTATCAGAAGATTTAAAACAAACAAATGGAAATATTTCTTCACATAACACAGAGTCAACCTGCGTAACACTTTGCCAGAAAACGTGAAGACCAAGACTTATGGTTCAAAAAAGAACTAGGTAAGTTCAAGGACAATGCATCCATCAATGGCTATTAGCCAGGATGGTGTCCCTAACCCCTTCATGTCAGAGTCTGAAAGTGGGCAACAGCAGCTGGATCACTTGATTCCCTGTTCTGTTCATTCCCAATGGGGCATCTAGCATTGTCCACTGTTGGAAGATAGGATACTGGACTAGATGGACCCAGTGAGCATGTGTGAGGCCATACTAGTGGGGACATGGCAAAACAGTGTGCTTCATGTTTGTGAGGTCACACCGGTTGGGGGGTGTGTGTGGAAGAAGGGAGTGATGTGCTCTGCAAAATGGCATCTGAGGTTATAATAGTGGGACACACCAAAACAGCATCCTGCTGGACTGGAACAGTGTTCCAGCAGGACTACACCACTGCTCAACTATGCACAGCCACAGCAGAGACTGGTCTTCAGTGCTCTCACAGGCATCCCTCCCCCCCTCCCCCCCCCCCCCCGACAGGACACCTTGACAAGCCTTCTCTGCATGTCTACAGCCTCTTCTGCTTGGTGCCATTATCCAAAAACTTCCCCTAAGCAGGGCTCCAAACAGCCTCTACAAGCTCCCGGACAAGGATGTGTGTGTGTGGTGGGGGGGGGGGGGGAAGGGGGGAGCTGGCTCCCATGCCAGGATGGGGTGGAGCCTTGGTTGAAGGGGTGGGGCCAGGGACATCCAGCTCTAAGCACACCACACTGGCTTGCAGGCAGCCCTCCTCATTGCTCAGAGCATAGCGTGCCCCCTGCCCTAAGTATTGCCCAGAGCATGCAGCTCCATGCTCCGACAGTGATTTAAAGGGCCCAGGGCTTTGGCCGCCACCACCACGGCTGCAGTAGCAGTAGCAATGGCCATAAGACGTTGGCCCCTTTGAATCATTGGGCCCTTCGGCATCTCCCCCCTTTGCTGCCCCTGTTGGCTGGCCTGCCCACCACCTCCTGCCAGCCCCAGTTCCAAATCAGACTTGGCACACATGCTCCCGCAGTGCCTTAGCCAGGCCTTTGGCTGTACAGCAAGGAACACGGGATTTTGCTAGACTGTCTCTGTTCTGCTGCCACCTCCAGCAGCCACCGGCACTAGCTACTATGCAGGAAGGCACAAGCGGCCACAGAGCCTGTTGATTGCACAAAGTGCTGCCTCAAGGGGGGGGGAGAGGGAGGGAATTTCTTTCCTGACCTCTTCTATGCTAATCTTTTTGGGCCCGATCCACAGCCACTAGTGCCTTTCCATAGGCTTCAGTGCACTTGGGCTCCATCTCTTCATGCTGCAAAGCCCTGGCTCAGCAACGCATGGGAGCACCTTCTCAAGTCCCCTTGCTGTTAATGGGCGCTAAGCACGTGCTTTGAAGTTCGCCAGCTATTTAAGCGATCTGCTGGATCAGGACCTAATCACAAGCCTTGGCAATGCACAGCCAAGAGACAGATGTCAGAGAGCCCAAGAGCTGGCAGAGCCTCATCTGCACTCGCTCAACCAGAGCCAGTGTGCTACTAATTGAGCAAAGCTATGGTGGTAGGAGGTTTATTCTGAGGATGGCTCAGCTGTGCCTCCAGTGCCATTCACGGGGGGCTAGCATGTGTATGTACGTGAGCAAAGGAATCTCACCCCCCTTTCAACATGCAAACACACCCTAAGTGAGTTGCTGGAGGTCACACAGGAAACCTGAAGCAGAGAAAGGAACTGAATTCAGGTCTCGGTTCACAGTACCCTAACCGCTGGAGAAAGTAGCCCTCAGGTTGCTGGAGGAGGAAGCAGTCTCCTTTTTGATGATATACTAATTTTAACTAACTGCTGGAGCTTCATCTTGAGAAAGAGGATGATGAGGGGACTTCATATATGTTTAAGACGGTTATCAAGAGGATGGGGATCAGTTGGCCTCCATGTCCACAGAAGCTAGGACAAGAAGTAATGGGAGTAAAGAGATTTAGAGTAGATATGAGGAAAATAAATCCTTATTTAAGTTCTGGAGTTTAAGTTCTGGAACTGGCTTCTGAGGGAAGTGGTGGAATTCCCACCACTGGAGCTTTTTAATAAAGTTTAGACAAACACCTATCACAGATGGTCTGGGTTTATTTGGTACTGACTCAGCATGGGGTCTAGATGACCTCTTGAGGTCCCAGGCAGCCCACCTTTCAAATGACAAAAAATTGTTAGGCTTCACTATAAACATAATAGCATTTTTCTTGCCCTTTCTGTTCTTGGCAAGTTAAATTTACATCACAAACATTTATATCAGCAAATGATTTTATTGCGACTTCCTGCTGCCTTATTCAAAGCAGATGCCTCTTTCAAGTCACATCAAAGCAATCAAGTGCGCAGCGGCTGTCTCTTGTCACTAAAAGGAACAGGCACGGTTTTTCTTTTTTATTGGGATAAAGATGTTTTTCAAAATTTCTCCCTTACCAAAAGTTCAACACCAGGGCATGCTGGAAATGAGCAAACTTCAATCTGGATAGAAGAAAAATATTTGAGGATATTTTAGCATTTGAACAGCTTATCATTGGATGTGGTCAATTCCTCCATCCCTTGGTCTTGTAATCAAGACTGGAGATAGCCTCTCGTGCAGTTACAAAGTGTTGGGCCTGGGGCGTGCAGAACAGACTAGATGATCGCCTTGAAAAGTCGGGTCCCAGAAGGATGGCCCCAAACTGGGTGCACAACTAGCTTGTTTAGAATAAAGTACTAGAACTGGAAGCGACCTCAAGCGGTCACCAAGTCCAGTCCCCTGCCCTCACAGCAGGACCAAGCACCATCTAGATGATCCCTGACAGGGGTCTGTCTAACTTGCTCTTAAATATCTTCACTGATGGAGATTCCTCAACATCCCCAGGAAATTTATTTCAGTGTTTAACCACCCTGCAAGAGAGTGTACTGGCAATCAAAATAGGCCCGGGAAGTGGGCTGAGAACAGCCCTCCCCATGACATCACCCCTGCGTCATGTCCAACATGCAGCGGGCCGGTATCTGCGTGCCACATACTGCACAGATGTGGAGCCACTCGGAGTGAGGGGCAATGGCGTGAGGACACAATGGCCCACCAGACGACGGCCCACCAGGAAATTCCTGGTATCTTGTGAGGCCAGTCCACCCCTGCCACCCTCACAGTTAGGAAGTTTTTCCTAATGTCCAACCTAAACCTTTCTACAGTTTAGGCCCATTGCTTCTTGTCCTATTCTCAAAGGCCAAGGAGAATAGTTTGGCTCAACTGAGGATCAACTCTAACATCTCAGCACTGAAATACATTTATAGTAAGCACAGTCACATTTATGATCAAAATTCAAGATTTAAGAGATGGTGAGTAAGGATAATGATGGAAATAGAAATTGTTGCATATAAAAAACAAAAACAAAAAAGATATAGCGTGGTTTTGAGCATCCAAGTTTAGTTTTGAACAGACTACTCTTGTCTAAAGTAATTTTTCATCACCTAAAGCAACTTTCCGGTATTTCCGACCAACATTACTGAGACCCCCTTTTATGAATACAAAACCTGTTTTTTGGTTCCTCAGCGAAGGACACACAGATGTCCATTTTCTTTCCACTTATATCCCCCAAGTTCATGGTTTTGTCTCCAGCATCAGGATGCCCACTATAGTTTATTCCCAGATGGGCTGGCTCTACGTTGGCTTCACATTGTCACACTGATGTCATATGCAAACAAATATAATAGGTTGGCTTAGAATACTTATCTTGCATCCCCTGCAAGATGACAGATGAACATGCATCCTTTGGTCAAAACCTGTTTGTCAACCCTGTTTTGATTCAAACTTTAAAATATATTTTCAAATAGCTATAACCAACTCAAATATCATTGTGCATACATCTTGAGTAGAAAAGTCAGTATGACATAAGCTTTTATTGAATACCTCACTTGACCCTTATTGGATAAATACTATGAAAGCAGTGAGTTGGGTATAGTGGGGTGTAGGGACTCTTTGGCTGTGTCTACACTGGCACCCTTTTCCGTAAAAGGGATGCTAACGAGACCCTTCGGAATTTCAAATTCCATGGGGGATTTAAATATCTCCCGCGGCATTTGCATGAACATGGCTGCCGCTTTTTTCCGGCTCGGGGTTCTGCCGGAGAAAAGCACCAGTCTAGACGTGATCTTGCGGAAAATAAGCCCTTTTCCGCAAGATCACGTCTAGACTGGCGCTTTTCTCCAGCAAAACCCCGAGCCGGAAAAAAGCGGCAGCCATGATCATGCAAATGTTGCGGGGGATATTTAAATCCCCCGTGGAATTTGAAATTCCGAAGGGTCTCGTTAGCATCCCTTTTACGGAAAATGGTGCCAGTGTAGACACAGCCTTCATGTATATTTTGACACAACCACCTTTTTAAACACATCAAGAGATCAGGGCTAGTGGCAGGATTTAAAATAGGATGCAACCCAGAGGCACTGAAATGACTGACAAGGGAGAGTGAAGTCTGCTCTACTGCCCCAGCTAATGGGTAGTTGGCGTTTAGCTCATGTGGTAAAGGCACATGGCTTTAGCCCTGAGGTTGCAGGTTCAATCTCTCCTGGTGACAACCAGGGTCTGTCAGCTTTACAAGGAAATGGCATTTTATTAATTATAAAAACCAAACAAAATAAGACCCCCCTATAATCCAACAGAACCTTCATAAATGCACTATGAAATCTGTTCCATAGACCACTCGCCATCCAGCTCACCTCGCTGCTGGGCGACATGCCCGGAAACCTGAGGGGACACGGCACCACCAGCAATGACGCACAGCGAGGGGCCTCTGCGTTAGCCAACGGGACCATGCTCACAACTCCAGAGGGGCACCACAGTGGCATAAAGAGTGGACCCCTCTGCCAACGTGGGTCTGGGAACCAGAGCCAGGGTCCCTGCCCCAAGGCACCGCCACAATCCAAGTAGATCACAACCTCCTCTGTCCATCTGGTCTGTTAAAGATCTGGATTATTCCACCCCCCCTTTTCCAGTTTAAGCCCCCCCCCCCCGCCTCGTTTTCACAGGGAGGTCTCAGGCTTCCTGCCCACTCACCCTTTCCCTTTAACTGCCAGTAACGATCATCAGCTCCCTCCCACCCCACCCTCATCCCCACCCTTCTCTGTAGCCTACAGTGAAGCCAGACAAAAACAAGATCAACTCTGCCTATGCGTCAACAGGATATCGGTGGGCCGGGGGCTCTTCCCCTGCCTGGAAGCCTAGAGGATGGGGAAGGGAATTCTCTGCTACTGAGCCAAGAGACAAGAGACTGAGAAACAACCTTGCCACCACTTGGAAGTGGCTGCTCGTGGCTCCTCTGGCCAGTTCCCAGTAGACAGCAGGGACAGGGGAAATAGCCTCGCCTTGCCCTGTGGATAATTTCCTGACCGGCTGAGTTCACAAGCGTATGTGGGTCTGTTTAGATTGGGGGAGAGAAATGAGCACAGCAGGAAGGCAAAAACTGAAAACAAGCCAACACGCACAAGGGGCCTGACCCTCCTGTCACTCACAGTGCTGTAAGCTGGGAGCCACTGCACGCAAGTCAGTGCCTCAGTAACAAAGGGAATCCAAGGAGGAAAGGGGGGGGGGATTAGAAATCAGGCCCTGTACATACCCCCACCCCTGCATGCCCCCAAGTGATTGATGTCTAACTTGCTGCAGAACAGCAAAATGGCAGAGATTTACACTTGCAGAACCTGTGACTTCCCTGCGCTCAAGATGGGTGCGCGCCAGCTCATCAGCAAAATGAGACAGTGGCTTTGAGCCAGGCTCGAGGACTCAGCCTCCCTCAATGATTGCTGTCGGACTAGTAACAGCCATTGGCCAATAAGTGTTTGCTGCAGTGGCAGGTGTGTTAGTATTCTTGTTTGTTATTTGCATTGCAGTAGCATCTGGGAGCCCCACTTGTGGACAGGGCTTTCCGTGGCCACACACGGCACACTCAGCTGTGCAGGGCACCTGTGTGCTTGTACGCCTAAGGATGGCCCTGACCACCACTGGTTCCTCTCTGGTCCAGCCTCTGCCATGGCTGCTCTCTTGGTCAAGGGCAGCATGGCTGTCTTCTCCCTGCCCCCTCCCCTCTGCCCACTAGCTCCTCTTGGCCAGACCACCACTGTGCTAAGAGCCCCTCTCTCCTGCCAGACTGAGGGTGAAGAAGAGCCCTCAACTCTGCTGCTCCGCCTCCAGAGTGGCAGAGGGGAGCCCCAGCAGAAGCCTGGCCCCCCCTCAATATTCCCCACCCCTCAAGTAACTTGCGTAGGCCCCCATAAATTGAAAGGGCGACCCTGCTCGTGGACAGGACCTCATTGTTGTACAAACATTGACCAAACCCCACAATCCCTGTCTCAAACTTGACAATGCCCAGAATTCAGATTCACTTAGCTGAGCACCTCCGACTCCCATCCACTTCACTTCCCCAGAGACAGATAAAAGTCTTGTGGCTGTGATGTTTGATTCTCAATGAAAACAGAAAATACCACCGGTGTTTTCTTCCTAAATGGAGTGGAAATGAACCTCTCCTCCTGAGTAGCTTCTAATTCTCTAGCCTCCTGGGACTATTATTTAGAAACAGTCATCAGTGCATTTAATTGTCATCATAACTACTTTGCTCGTCTTGGGATCCCAAAGAGCTCCGCAAATAGTTGTCAGATGCTGCTTCGCTGCCATATGCTGAGGTTTGCAGCATCACCTCCGGTCTGAAGAGGGGGAAATGAAGGCGCACACACAACATGGACATGGCTTGCCTGATCTAAGCCTATCCCATACCCTTTTAAAAGCCAGATCCTCTGTGGATCTAAATCAACTTAGTTCCATTCACTTTACTGGAGTGACACTGGTTTACACCAGGGTAGGATGTGGCCTTGTGTATTTAAAAGAAACAAAAAAAATATGGTCTCAATCCTATGGTCTCAATCCTTTGAGACCCTGACATGCAGAACTGCCCATGGTCAGCAGGAGCCCCTCCTATAGAGGGCTTTGCAAACCACCAGTAGGTTTGTCAGCAGCTGCCCTTGCACATTAAAAAAAATGCTTAACTGGATTAAGCTGCTTAACACTAAAAATCCCCCACAACAATGAGTAGTCTTGTAGCACCTAAGAGACTAACAAAACATGTAGATGGTATCATGAGCTTTTGTGGGAGCAACCCACTTCAGAAGTGGGTTGTGCCCATGAAAGCTCATACCACCATCTACGTGTTGTGTTAGTCTAAGGCAGGGGTCTCCAAACTACGGCCCGCGGGCCAGATGTGGCCCGCGAGGCCCTCTCATCCGGCCCGTGGAGACCTTTTTGTCTTGCCCCGCCTTCTTCCGCGTGCTGGTGTGACGAGGCGACCCCCGCCCGTCCCTGGGGCGCCGCCGAACGGGCCCTTCTTGCTGCGGGGGGGGGGGGACCCTGTCAGGGGTGTGCAGCATGTACTCACGCCGCACCGGGGCAGGAGAAGCGGGCCGCTCCGCTGACAAGCGGCCGCGCGGCGGCAAACGGCGCAGGGGGCGGGGGTTAGCACGGGCAGCGTTCCCCCGCCCAGACTGACAGGGCAGCCAGCCAATCAGGGGGCAGGATGGGCGGTGGTGGTAACGCCCGCCCGGCGACCTGCGGGGGAACGTGAACCCCGGCGGGAACTTTTAAAAGGTGACCCCTTCCGCCCGGGGGGGGGGGAAGGAGTGAGCGGTGGCAAGCAGGAGGGGAGGACAGCGTGCAGAGGAAGGGGAGAGCAGGGGAAAAAGCCCCCTCCCCTTCCGGGAGAAACGGATTCGCAGGCGAATATTCTGAAGAGGAAACATTAAAAGCAACAATCTCTCTACCATAAGTGGATATATTTGCACACTATATTCACGTAAGTTTAACTTAAGAAATCATAAGAATTTTTAAAAATTGTTTCGGGTCAAGTTCAAAATAGGACTGGTGGGTTTTTACCAGTTTTTGCCCAAGGAAGACTTTCCTAATGTCAAAACTTTTGCATCAAGGTACCTTTCAATATTTGGAACAACATACCTGTGTGAACAAACATTTTCAAGAATGAAATATGTGAAGAACAATTTGAGAACAAACTTGTCCGATGATAATCTCAGGTCACTGTTGATGTTAGGGACAACAAATCTAAAGCCAGAAATGTCTGCTATTTTGGCATCCAGGAAACAATTTCACCATTCACACTAATACAGGTGTTCATGTGTAGTGTATCAATGTGTTATTAAATAATAACTGAATAAAATAATATTAAATAAATAATTTAAAACAACATCCATGTTTTGATTGTTTTTTATTTGGACCTCAAGTGTGTAGTCGGCCCCCGAACTGCTGTTTGATAGTTAATGCGGCCCTCGTGCTGAAAAGTTTGGAGACCCCTGGTCTAAGGTGCTGCAGGACTGACTGTTCATTGCTTTAAGTTTTTCCCAGTTACAGACTAACTCAGCCACCCCTCTGCTGCTTAACACTGTCTGCTACATGCCCTCGCTGGCACTGTTCCTCCACGGGGCCATCACAGTGTTAGTTATTGACCTAGTTTAAAAAAAAAAAAAGCCGTTCTCTCTCACTTCTCTGTCTCCCACCCCACCCACTTGCTACTGCACTAGCGCACGGAGAGCTTGCTTCTGTTTACTGCTAGATGCTGCCAAGTGTAGCTCAAACAGACGCCCACTCTCGTTTTACCCAGCTAAGTTGTTCCTTCTTTCCAGTCTCAATAGCTCAGTGTGAGCAGCATGGTACCCCAGCAAACAGGAGCTAAACCTCCTTGGCTGTGTCTAGACTGGCAAGTTTTTCCGCAAAATCAGCTGCTTACACTGGCCGCTTGAATTTCTGCAAGAACACTGACTTCATACTGTCTGAAATCAGTGCTTCTTGCAGAAATACTATGCTGCTCCCGTTCGGGCAAAAGTCCCTTTCGTGCAAAGTTTTTGCGCAAAAGGGCCAGTATATACAGCTCAGATTTGTTTTGCACAAAAAAGCCCCGATCGCGAAAATGGCAATCGGGGCTTTTTTGTGGAAAAGCGCGTCTAGATTGGCACGGACACTCTTCTGCAAAAACACTTTTTGCGGAAAAGCGTCCGTGGCCAATCTAGACGCTCTTTTCCGCAAATGCTTTTAACGGAAAACTTTTCTGTTAAAGCATTTGTGGAAAATCATGCCAGTCTAGATGTAGCCCTTGTGTTTGGCATCAGCAGCAGCAGACAAAGTTTAGGGCCAGACTTGGATCCCCTAACATTGTCTGTTCTCATCCTGGTCTCCTCTGATCCCCCCCCCCCCCCATGTGCCCTATTTCTTCTGCCTCTGGGGGTGTGATTTTCAGAGGGGATGAACACCTGCAGTTCCCACTGACTTCAGCAGGAATTCTTCAGAGTCCTCAACACTTGAAAAATCAGGCCTAGTTCCTGTTCCCACAATGACCTCTGTCCCCTGAAACACCCTCTTGCCTGCCAGAAGTGAATAATAAATCCAACTCATCTGAACCCTCCCACATCTCAGTCTGTACAGTTTCCTCGGATCACTGTAAAGTGTCGTCCCGTCCCGTGTTTGTTATCAACCCTCACTTGTGTCCAAACCAAACCAAGAGGCGTTTCTATTGAGATGCCAGCTGCACTTTTGAGAAGCCAGAAATAAGTGACTCCTGTACATCATCTGCGTAGAGTCTGGATAATCATGCCTAGCATTGCCGTGTCCAGGTGCTACATCTCAACAACACAGGGAGGTTTTGGCTCTAGCCTTTGATTCCACCACATTGCAGAACTTGGATGTAGAACGGGTGTATCCTATATACATGGAGATTCTGTTTTACAAAGAGCACCTCCTCTAGAAACTGCTGAAAACTTGAGACTTCTGTACCTGGCTCTCTTTTAAACAGGGTTCAACAGTGGGGTTGAAAACAGGGTTCAAGAAAGAACTAGATACATTCATGGAGGATGGCTCCATCAATACTTATTAGCCAGGCTGAGTAGGAATGGTGTCCAATTGTCAGAGGCTGGGAATGGGCAAGAGGAGGATGGATCACTTGGTGTTCTATTCATCTCTGGGGTATCTAGCATTGGCCATGGTCAGGAATCAGGTTACTGGGCTAGATGGACCTATGGTCGGACCTAATATGGCTGTTCTTATGCCACAGGTTCGTCATAGGACTTTAGGCAAGTCACAAACTCTCTGGGACACAATGTTCCATCTATAAAGCCAGCCTCATTAGTGTATGTATTAAGGTAGAGCACAGAAGGTACTCTCAGGGATATGGGCCCCACTGTTGCTCTCTTCTGGACTCTCAGAAATAGATCCTACCCCACAGAGTTTACAGTCTAAGTAGATGAGGTAATTGGTGGGGAGAGACAGGTAGGGCAATTCCAAGGTACCAGCCTGATGAGGTTGAAACATTTGTACCACACTTGTTGCATCATTTCAATGTCCCTTTAAAGACTCCGGTAATAGAATGTGTCAATAAGAGCATAAGCATATTCACCAAGCAGAGAGAAGGTTTGCAAGCACTTGGGGGGAGAGTGAGGGGAGGGCAGGATTAGAATTCAAAATTAATTCGACAAATTGTAGAATTGGCCTGAAATCAGCACAATGAAATTAAAGACAGACAAGTGCAATGCATTGCACTGAGCAAGGGGGGGGGAAAAATCAGCAATCACATGCACAACTATGAAACGGGAAACAACTGGTGATGCAGTTGTGAATAAAATAAGGAGAGTATCATTTGGGGGCATATTAACAGGAATGTTGTATGCAAGGCACGTTCCACTCAACGAGTGAGAACCTAGCTGAAGTAATGGGTCCGATCTTGGGTGCCCCACTTTGGGAAATATGTGGGTAAATGAAGAGAGTCCAGAGGAGACCTAACCTACGAGGAGACTTTAAAACCAAAAAAAACCCCAAACACAGAAATGTTTAGCCTTGAGACAAAAGGCTGAAGGGGCTGGTCAGAGTCACCAAATCTGTTAAGGGCTGTTATAAAGAGGATGGTGATCAGTTGGTTTTCATACCCACCAAAGACAAGACAAGGGATAGGTTTAATAGTCAGCAGGGAAGATTAAGGTTAGATATTAGGGAAAACTTTCTAGGGGTAGCTGAGCTCTGGAATGGGATTCCCAGGGAGGCTGTTGAACCCCCTTCACTGGAGGTTTAAGAAAGGGTTGAACGAACACTTGTCAATGATGGTCTGACTATATATACTTAGCCCTGCTTCAGTACAGGGGGATAGACTTGAAAATTTCAAAGTCCCTCCTGCCCTGTGTTTCTATGATCAGCATGATAAGCAGCAGCCACAACACAGCACCTGTGCAAGCTTTTGGAGTGGTTTGCAAGCATCACACCACAGGTAAGCTTTGGGGAGAGATTTCACTTTCCCGAAAGCTTCTCTCCATCACCTCTCAGGTTTTCCTTTTCCCTTTGTCCCAATCTCCTGGGACAGTCGCAGCTTGGCAGTTCAAGTGGAAATGGCATAGCCACAAAAGATCCCCTTTTCAACACCCAAAGGGGAATGTTTATTTTAGGCTGTGACCAGTTGCTCCTTTATGGACATTGAGAAGCCCATTTTATCTCCACAACCCGGCTTCACACCACCGCCACTCAGGGAGGAAGTTTCACTACGTCTGACACATGGTGGAACAGAGATTGAATATCCACATCTCCAGTCCGCCTCAATGGGGAGCAGTTAGCACCTCAGGAAAACCAGGCTACATGGAACTGGCCCAAAGTAAAACACATTTGACAAAAAACACGTTTGACAAAGGATTCAGAGACTCAACTGCAGTGGAGGGGAGCGGAAATCCAAGCCCAGGATTTCCCAGTGAGCTCTACCCATTGAGTAACCAGGCTCCCCGCTAACCCAGGAGTCAGCTAAGATATTTACTGGGTCTCCATGACCAGAGTATCCGAGCTCCTTTGTGCCAGCTGATTTGGACTGAGGAGCTATTGAACTGCAGCCTAGATGGTTGACTGCCCCATGTTGCAAAGTCCAAAAGCTGGAGCCCCAACATCTACACAGCAGTGAAACAGCCCCGTAGCCTGAGCCAAACGATCCTGAATCAGCTGGCCCAGGCCATCTGGGGGCACATAGCTGCAGTGTAGACAGATCCTAAGTGTCCGCCCATCATCATCACACAACATGTGTAAGACTAGGGAGAACTCTGTCGAGTTCCCTACTGTCACAGGCTAGTGCCTCAACAGCTGCAACGCCCTTCCCTGCTAGGGCTTACTGAGCCAGAAAAAGAGGCTTCCATTTCTCCAAAGCCCAAGCCACTCTGCTTTGCTCCAGCCCCTTTGCATGGGACGAGATCCTGTTGCATATGCTTAAGCACCACTGGAAATCGTTCCAGGCCCCCACACTGGGGTGAGATGGCGACAGAAGCAGGAAACAGACATGGACAGACTGGAGAGGAAGTCAGTCTCCTTTGTGTCTTGCTCCTAGCGGTGCAAAAAGAGCTCCTTAAGTGTTCCCAGCAGTGCATTGTCAGAGGGAAGGAAGGGTATAGCTCAGGGGTTTGAGCATTGGCCTTTTAAACCCAGGGGTGTGAGTTCAATCCTTGAGGGGGCTAATCTGTCAGGGATGGTACTTGGCCCTGCTGTGAGGGCAGGGGACTGGACTCAATGACCTCTCAAGGTCTCCATATATTAATTTATTATCCTGATATGTAATGAACAGCCAGACCCCAGCAAGACAAGGTGGAGAGGGAATATCTTTCCTAGGACTAATTTCAGTGGGTGAAAGATACACTTGTGTGTTTCATGGGGCCAACTTCTGTGGGTCAAGGTAACACACAGGAGTATCTCTCGCCCACTGAAATTGGTCCTATGAAAGATGCTCCCCCCCCCCCCACACCCAACCTTGTCTCACTAACACCACAGCTACAACAATACTGTCAGACACTGGGCAGCCCGTCTTCCATTGCAGCAACTATGTTCTTTGTGCATCTGACTACAGCAAACATCAGCACTTAAGTCTGTGGTGAGCAAGCTCTTTAATACAGATTCATCCAATTATATTTCCCAGAAGCTCCCGCCAGGTACTCAGGAGAGCAGGGGTGTGTGGACACTTATCCAACAGGAACTATTCCAAGAGGCACCTATTCAGTTCTCCTAGAACATACAACAGCAGTTAGATGGTAACTTCTTGCAGTCATTCCTGCCTTGGAACCCCTGATCCTGCAGAACCATCTGCAAGCATGGGCCCTCACTGCCAAGAAAAATCCAGTTGGCTTTGATGCCTTTGCAAAAATGAGGGCTGTGGCTAGACTGAAGTTGATTTAAATGGGGATATGATAGAGATCTATAAAATCATGACTGGTGTGAAGAAAGTGAATAGGGAAGAGTTATTTACTTGTTCCCATAACATAAGAACTAGAGGTCACAGAATGAAATTAATAGATACCAGCTTTAAAAGACAAAAGGACGTTATTTCTTCATACAGCAGTGTCAACTTGTGGAACTCCTTCCCAGATGATGTTGTGAAGACCAGGAGTTTAACAGGGTTAAAAAAACTAAATAAACATTGATGACTTATCCTCCATGAATTTATGAGCTACGATGGGTAGAAATGGTGTCCCTAACCTGTGTGTCAGAGGCTGGAAAGGGGTGACAGGGAGTGATCACTTGATGGTTACCTGTTCTGTTCATTCCCTCTGTGGCATCTAACAGACAGGATACTGGTCTAGATGGACCTTTGGTCTGACCCAGTATGGCTGTTCTTATGTTCTACTAGATTCCTAACCAGTTGCCATTCTCCAGAGCAGTCCCATCCCTCAGTCTCTGCTGTTTTGATTACTTGAGGACTGTGCCATTAAACCAGTCAAACCGGTTGAATGTCTAGGATACAGGAGATGTGGAAAAAATAGCCCAAAGAGACACACACAAAGACTTGGAAATTCCCAAACCATTCTGAGAAGTGAGCTCAAAAAACAAATCAGGTTTCAAAAAGGGGTTTCGATTTTAAAATTCTACAGAGCACACCGTGCATTTACGCAGAAGGCAGCAGAATCACATTAAGGTGCAAATTTTGCTGGGTAGGTGACCTGCACTCTGGGATATAATGCTTTGTAGTTTGTGGCCATTTTTCTTGGTGCATAAAGACAGTCAGAGTAGACTTGACTCGCCTACTCCTACTCCCACTTCCTAGTTTGTTTGTTTTGTTTTTTAAAAAATGAGAACTTCAGGTCTTGGTCTACCCTGATTTTTTTCCCCCCCGGAGAGCTCTGCAGATGACCAGAACAAGCAGGTTGATGACAAGTACTAAGGAATGAAACCTGACATCTGAAAAAGGAAAGTGTACTTAGCCTGTTTTAAAAAGTGCTTATTTTATTTAACCTCTATTTTTAGTTACACCCTTGGCCCCCTAAGGAGAGCACATCTCTGAGAGACATTCAATTGCTCTACTTTGCTGCTATAGCTAAGGCCTGAGAAAGCTCCCCATGCAGTTTTCCACTCTCCCAAGAAAACCTCCAGTGGATATGGGGAAGACAAAACTCAATATTCCTGATATTTGTAAGGAAAACAAAATAAAAAAAAATAAAGAAAAGGAAGGAAGGATGGACGAGCAAGTGGGGTGCTAGGCTGGGACTAGCAGATCTCCATTCAATTCCCTGCTCTATCACAGACTTTCTATGTGACCTCAGTCAAGTCATCTCTGCACCTCACATCTCTCCCTGTAAATAGAGATCACAGCATTTGTGTCATAGGAACATAAGAATGGCCAGACTGGGTCAGACCAAAGGTCCATCCAGCCCAGTATCCTGTCTGCCAACAGTGGCCAGTACCAGGTGCCCCAGAGGGGAGTGAACCGAACAGGTAATGATCAAGCGATCTCTCTTGCCATCCATCTCCACCCTCTGACAAACAGAGGCTAGGGACACCATTCCTTACCCATCTTGGCTAATAGCCATTAATGGACTTAACTAGATAAATTCATGGAGGTTCTTTTTTAAACCCTGTTATAGTCCTAGCCTTCACAACCTCCTCAGGCAAGGAGTTCCACAGGTTGAATGTGAGCTGTGTGAAGAACTTCCCAGAGTTCAGAGCTGTTGCCAGGATAGCCACATTAAAAGATTGTGAAGTGCTCAGATAGTACAGTAATGGGGGCCCATTTAATTACTTTAGACAGAAAAATAAGCTGCTTCTGTTATAAAGAAGCCTTGACTTGTTATAAAAAAAGAAATGGGAAGTGAAAACCCAATTTTATTTTCCTTTCCTAGTCACCCTTAAATAAAGTCTGAAAAAAACCCAACAATACACAGACTACTTGAAAAGTATGTCAAATTCCAACTAACTGCAGGGGCTCGTCTACACTGGCCCCTTTTCCGTAAGGGGCATGTAAATTTCGCCTATCGTCGTAGGGAAATCCGCGGGGGATTTAAATATCCCCCGCGGCATTTAAATAAAAATGGCCGCCGCTTTTTTCCGGCTTTTAAAAAAGCCGGAAAAGAGCGTCTAGACTGGCCCCGATCCTCCGGAAAAAGCGCCCTTTTCCGGAGGCTCTTATTCTTACTTTGAAGTAAGAATAAGAGCCTCCGGAAAAGGGCGCTTTTTCCGGAGGATCGGGGCCAGTCTAGACGCTCTTTTCCGGCTTTTTTAAAAGCCGGAAAAAAGCGGCGGCCATTTTTATTTAAATGCCGCGGGGGATATTTAAATCCCCCGCGGATTTCCCTACGACGATAGGCGAAATTTACATGCCCCTTACGGAAAAGGGGCCAGTGTAGACGTAGCCCAGCTGTATTGCATTCTACTCCACGTGTTCATGCCATGCCCACAGGAGTGTACCGCAAATGTAGTCTTGTACATTACTATTTTCTAGAATCCATCCACCACCTTAGACTTTGTATTATATTTTATAACTGCATTGGGAGAGAGTGTTGCCCAGTGAATAGAGCATTCAAGCATCACTCAGGAGACCTGGGTTCTAATCCATGTTTTAGACAAGCTCACCCAGGCTACGTCTACACAGTGGAGCTATGTATCCAAATATAATGGGCTTGCTTTCCAGTGTCCCTGTAAACCTCATTGCATGATGGTTACGGGACGTTTCGGATTAGTGCCTTATTTCAAAATTGGACCGCGCCAAGTTTTGAAATAAGCTATTTTGAAATAAGATTGAAATAAATTATACAAATTGTGTTGCTTATATCGAGGTAAGGGTGCTGTGTAGACGCACCCCCAGTGACTGCCACTGACCTGCTGGGTGAGCTGGTCTGAAACACTGAAGCTCTTTCATGGGAGATTTTTTTAAAGGAGGCTGGAGAGCTACTTGTCTTGGATGGTGGTGATGCAACAAATCCTGCATCTAGGCAGGGGGTTAGACTAGATCACCCTTGTGGTCCCTTCTAACCCTGTGGTTTTGTGATTTGCTCCCTCTGTGCCTCAGTTTCCCAGTTTTAAAGAGCTTTGAGCTGCAAGATGCTACACAAGAGCTTGGCATGAACAACAAGTTAGAGGATCCCCCTTTCCTTTTCGTATTCACCCTGTAGTCATTAAGTATCCACGCTTTGCCCTCCGTGGCTGAAGTCATCCCATTTCCACCCCTCCCCAGTAAGTAATTCTGGGAAATCATTTGCATCAAGTTCCTGGGAAGGTAAAGATCAAGGGCTCAACCAGTGAAGTGGATCCTCTGGGATTCAAATGCAGCTGTGGATCTCAGAGATGGGGGTGTCACGCTGCAGAGAGGGGCTCACACTGATGGGCACCAACACTAAGAAGCAGGGCATAAACCCCACACCGGTTATGAGTTCTAGAGGTCACCAACCAAGTATCAATTGTGAACTCCTTGCACACTCCAATAACCATAACGTGGAGTCTCTGCAGACCCCTTGGGTCCTCCAGTCTAGCTTATGATAGACGGCCCCTTACACCAAAAATCATGATCGATTACTTCCAGATATTTACACCCTGGATCCTATACCCTCTCTTCACCATGCAGGGCATAGAGGGGTCTTGCCCTCCAGCAAGGCAACAGCAGCAGGTAACACCCCAACCCCTACCTACTCCCCCTCCTTTCAGCCCCCTGAGGCTTTTAGCTACCGTTATCTGACTCAAATGCAGTGGACATCTCTCTGGAGATATTTAAGAGTAGGTTAGATAAATGTCTATCAGGGATGGTCTAGACAGTACTGGGTCCTGCCATGAGGACAGGGGACTGAAGTCGATGACCTCTCGAGGTCCCTTCCAGTCCTAGTATTCTATGACATCTCCCTCTGCTGCTGCCTTTAGCCCTCTCCAGTCCTGTCTCTCTAGCTTGGGGACAGCAGCCAGCAAACGCCTCTTGCTCCTCTCCTGCATTCTTTCCCTCGGATCTGTTTTCACTCTGTAGCAGCCCTCATCTCCTGTCTGCCTGAGACATCACTAACTCTGGGCTGCCTTCTCACCAGGCCCCTTACAGTCCCCCAGATTCGGTCTGCCCTGTCCTCATAATTGGCCCAAACAGGGAACACCTGGACTGAACAGGTGCTTTGAGCTTATGTTCATGGAATAGGGCAGCCCCTGCTTACACCCGTGCTGGGATATTGTGCTTTGGCTCCAGCTCCCCACCTCTCTCCAGCATGCAGGAGGAAACCAGATGGGTCCAGCAGTGCCAGTCAGACTTTCAAAGGAGCTCCCATCTGCGTCCCATTCATTCTGCCCTACCTCAGGGAAGGAGTCTGCAGAAGTCATTGTGGTCTTCTACACCTAAGATGCCTGGGGGGGGTACTAAGTGGGATTCCCCCCCCCCCCCCCCCAGAGAAAGTCCCTAAAACCGTTTCTCAGTCAGAGTTCTGCATAGAGCCCTAGCCCTACATGGGCACACAGTTTGTATCTGCATCCAGTCCACAAAATGGTCCACAGATCTGCAGGGCTCTTGGCTCTGCAGATAGAACTGCAACAATTATATTTAGGCCCCATTTCAGTAATTAAATTAAGGACAATGCTTCATGTTTTCCAGCACTGTTACAAGATGCTGAGTAGTTCAATCTTCCCCCAAGGCAGGAATGGGGAACCTAAGCCCCTGGATCTGGCTGCCTCCTAGCACTGGGGAGCTTCGCTGGTGCTCCAGCCATCTCCTCCCCATCACCTCTCCTCTGCAGAGCTAGAGCACACAAAAATCTACTAGCCTGGGTCTCTGGCGTGCAAGGGGAACGTTGGGAGTGTCTGTCTCCTCCTCAGTCAGGGGCCATGTCAGTGAGGACTTGTTTGTTTGCTTCTCACTTGTGTGAAATGATTTTTTCTGTGGCTCACCAGCCACTGAATCAAAAAACATTCCCTGCCCCTACCCTAAAGATACAGCCTGTCAAGCCAACCTTGCCTCTCTGGACCAGCAGTGTATTAGCTCTAGGGGAAAAGACCCCATCCTTGCAGCAACATAATGTTGATCCAAACAACTTGAGTGCCTGCCAAAATCTGACCAGGTCCCCAAACGTGTCAAGAAATTCAGTAACCTTCCGAGAAAGCGAAAGACAGTTAAACATCAAAAGAGAGTCTGGAGTGTCAAAACGGAGGTAAAAAAAAAAAAAAGGCTGACAGGAAAATGTTTCCAACTTACTACACAGATTCCAGCAACATCTGACATGCAGATATTAAAAATAAACAGATTAATTAATATTTTAAAAGCACTTTGAAAAGAGCTACTTGAGTCAAGCATTATTAACAAACAATCCTTACACCCTGCACAAAACTGATCATGCTCCAGAAGACAGATTCTTGTAAAAAATTGTTCCTGTTTATGGAATGGGTCTTTTGACCAGACGGAGGGGGGGAGGGAGGGGGGGGGGGAGAACATCAGGGTGGAAAGAGTTACTAAAGCTAAAGGAATTTGTTGGCACAAGAGAAAAATTGATATCGCCATGAGTAAGTTTAGATGAGAAATCACAAGGTGAATTGAGAAATTCTAACCATCTGAGGAATGAGTACCTGCAACAAGCTCCCACTAAAAGCAGCAGGGCAAACCACCAAGCTGGTTTTAAGATGGACTGTGATCAATTCTGGAATGAGAATACATGACAGCCGTGATAGCAGGCACCGGATTTGTGACCCAAGAGCTCCCTTCCAGCCCTATGCTCCTCCAAACAGCAACACTAAACACCTACCCTCAGACAAAGCTTCCCCATCCCGTGGGCAAAGAGGGAAGAAAACAAACCCGGCCAAAGGCACCAGGGAAAAGGGGCAAGCCGGTAACATGAGCCACACCTGACGGGGAGCTGAATGGAGCAGGACTTAGAAGTGGCTCGTCTCCCTCAGCCCCAGACGCTGTCTGAACGTGCCACAGACCAACCCAAACACTCAGAGGCTCCTGGCACGGACAGTGACCCCACACGCTGCTGTGGCTCGTGGGGCTGGTCTGACCAGGTGTCCGTTGTCTGACCCTAGGACTCCCCGCACCCGCCAGGCGAGGGCTTCTAGGCAACGAGGCACGCACCCAACAGAGCCGCTGCGCGGAGGCTGGCAGGGCAGCCGGCGGAGCAGGAGGTGCTGCTGGTCTCTGCGCGCCGCGTCTCCCCCGCCGGCTTGGGGAAGGCGGGTCCGGCCGTGCCCAGCTGCCTGGCGCCCCGCTCAGGCCGCCCAAGGGGGAGCCCAGCACGTGCCCAAAGAGCAGCCCCCCGGGGGAAGCGGCGATGGGGGGGGGGGGGGTCACTCACCGGCTGCTGCGCTGGCTCCGTGCAGCCCGCACTGCGCGCGGATCGCTCTGGCGAGCCCGGCTCCGCTGCCCGACCCCACCCTCTTGGGGCGCCGCCAAGCGGCTCCTTCGCTCGCTTGCCCACACCCCCCTACCTGCCTGTGCGCGGGGGCGCAGCTCCCTGCCTGGCTGGGCCCGCTAAGGAGAGGAAGCGGCAATGCACGTGCAGCGGGTGGGTGTGGGAGGCAGGCTGGGTGTGGCAACGCACGTGCAGCGGGTGGGTGTGGGAGACGGGGTAGATGCGGCAATGCACCTGCAGCAGCTGGGTGTCGGGGACGGGGCAAGTCTGGCAATGCACCTGCAGCAGCGGAGGCTGGGGCGGGGGACAGGAGACGTCGCGGTAATGCATCTCCAAAGCAGGCAGCTGGCGGGGAGGTGTGGCAACGCACCTGGAAAACAGCTAGGTTGTAGGAGAAAATGCATCCCTCTGCAAAACAACTGGGGAGGCGAGGGCTGCATTTATGAAACAGCTGTGGGGTTTACTGGTAATTGAGAAGGGGAGCATTGCTTCTATAAGCCAACTGCATTTTGCCAGCGAGGGGTGGAAAGAAGCAGCTCATCAGGAGATCAGCTGGATTTTACCAAGAAGAGAGGAGAGACCCAGCATTAGAGATTTATTAAATGTTTCAGTGTTTTATCAAATGCACCATTATATCCGCAATTATTAAATGCCCCTAAAGGCCGAATAATGAATAAAGACATGATGGATTAAATGCACAATTAAATCATGGGATGACAGCAATCAGAAAGACCAATCCCTGTTGCTTGTTCCCTAGAGTCCGATCCAAACTAGTTTTACACATCTCCAGGGATGGTGTTTCTCTCCAGTTCCCTTAAGAAACTATTTCATGCATCTCTTCTTCAGGAAGTTCTTCCCAAGAGGCTTACTTGCAGCTCCTCTCTCACACATAGGGCTGGGGGGTATGTGGCTATGCACCCACTGTTTATTTTCCCAGGATAAGCGGTTACACTCACCCTTTGGCAGGCCTGGGTACAGCTTGTGATTGCTGGGAGGCTGAAGGTATGGAAGGCAGGTGTCTTCTGCGACTTAGTTGTGAAATGTCTGGAGGGACACACACTTACCTGCAAGTTGCAAAGGGAGGTAAATAGACTAGCATGTCACAATATATTCCACAAAGGATAATGTGAAGCACATCCAGGCTGCAATAGCTGGATGAAATGCTACAGCCTGTTTTCTGCAGATCAGACTAGATCGGGGTCCTCCAAACCCGTTCCAGGCACATCCCATTTTCCTGGCACAACCAAACCCTTACCTTGCTTTTAAGTTATGATAAAAGGAAGCAGCACATACCTAGTTTGGTGGTCCCAGCTCTTTACCATTTAGAAGGAGTACTTGAACAAACAGGCAGACACACAGATAGATGCAGGCACAGACAGACAAATTCAAATAGATAGTAGATGAACCTCTTTGCTTGTGTCATGACACACATGTCAATCTCTCAGAGTAAGGTTGCTGGAGAGACATAGAGATGGGAGGGGACAGTGCTGTGAGTCGAGACTGGATTGGATGATACCGACTGGACGCTGTGACTGAAGACTGTGTGCAGCCAGATTGACAAAGAGCCAAGATGCAATAAAAGCTCTGATTAAACCCAAACAGACTGTGCCTCCAAGACAATTTTGCTGGATGAGGCAGAGAAGAGCTGAGAGCATTCGGTGTACGCACAGCATCCATTCATCATCATGCTGACGTTGGTTATCACCTTATCTCCTGCTGCAGCAAGAGTGAATTGGACTTGCCAGGGGTTAGGTTTCTTAAAGCCCTTGTGGAACTTGGAGGTAGCAAAGATGTCAATCCAAATGCGGCTTTTGGCTTCAGGCTGCCCCTGCTAGCACCCCAGGGCTGCAGTGACACTAATCAGAGCCCTCAGATGGGGTGCAGTCAAACACACCATGCTGGGTGTTTACAGGCCAGAAAATGTCACTGGGAACAACACAACCACTATAATAGAAAGAGGACAGACAGCTGCTGTGCAGTGCAAACCAGAGGCAACTTCACTGAGCTCTAAGGTTTAGAGTGGTGTAAAAACAGTCTGTGAGAGGAATCAGGCCCAAAGACCCTAATGGTACATTGTTTAAGCCCAGAAAGTCAGCCTGGAGCCTGTCTCTTTTCATGAAAAGTTTTGTGCAATGAAACAATAACATCAGGAACTTAATGCAAACAGCTTTTTCCAGCTGGTCTCTGATCAGTTTCTGTCTGGGCTGTAGGTTTATTGAATACTGTGTCTCTCAGGCTCCTTGGACTCTGGGCATGTGGAAAATTCACTTTTTAAAAACCGGCATTGTCAAGATATCACAAACTCAGAACTCCCCACAGTTGGAGGACTCCCCTGAGCAGAGAACACCCTTCTCGTACAGCCCAGCCCTGTGTAGAGAGCTCAGTGTCCATTCAGAGCTGCCAGCAGTCCACATAGAACTGCAGGAAGTCAGTGAGGGTATGTCTACACTACAAAGTTAATTCGAACTAACAGACGTTAGTTCGAATTAACTTTGATAGGCGCTACACATACAAACCACTAGTTCAAACTTAATTCGAACTAGTGGAGCACTTAATTTGAACTAGGTAAACCTCATTCTACGAGGACTAACGCCTAGTTCGAATTAAGCAGTTCGAATTAAGGGGTGTGTAGCCACTTAATTCGAACTAGTGAGAGGCTAGCCCTCCCCAGCTTTCCCTGGTGGCCACTCTGGGCACCACCAGGGAAACTCGTCTGTCCCCCTCCCTGCCCTGGAGCCCTTAAAGGGGCACGGTCTGGCTACGGTGCCCGTGCCAGGTGCAAACCTGCCAGCACCCAGCCAGCAGACCCTGCACCTGGCACGGCATGAACTAGCTACCCGCTGCCACCCAGCCCTCCGCCTCTTGCTGGGACCTCTAGTGCGGAGATCGTGGACCTCATCCAGGACGTCCGCACTAGGCACAGGAAAGTGACCGTCTAGGGCAGGATAGCTGCCAGCCTGGCCACCCAGGAGCAGGTTTGCATGAAAATCAGGGTGGTCCAGTGAGACCCCCGACCCTGAGCCCTGAGCTTAGAATGGCCGTACTGGGTCAGACCAAAGGTCCATCTAGCCCTGTTGCCTGTCTGCCGACAGTGGCCAACACTAGGGACCCTGGAGGGGATGGACCGAAACAATGACCAAGCCATTTGTCTCGTGCCATCCATCTCCAGCCTTCCACAAACAGAGGCCAGAGACACCATTTCCACCCCCTGGCTAATAGTACTCCATGGACCCAACCTCCATGACTTTATGTAACTTCTCTTTAAACTCTGTTCTAGTTCTAGCTTTCACAGCCTCCTGCAGCAAGGAGTGCCACAGGTTGACTCTTTGCTTTGTGAAGAACAACTTTCTGTTATTAGTTTGAAGCCTGCTACCCATTCATTTCATTTGGTGTCCTCTAGTCCTTCTATTATGCGAACTAATGAAGAACTTTTCTTTATGCACCCTCTCCGCACCACTCATGCTTTTATAGACCTCTATCATTTCCCCCCCCCCAGTCTCCTCTTTTCTAAGCTGAGAAGTCCCAGTCTCTTTAGCCTCTCTTCATATGGGACCTGTTCCAAACCCCTGATCATTTTAGTTGCCCTCCCCTCTCCCACTCTCTCTCTTCCCCTCTCCCACCTCCTTTTCCCAGTCTCCCAGAGTTTTGTTCAATAAAGAGAGTTTCTATTTTTGAACACGTTATCTTTATTTTGTACATCAGGAAGGGGGGCTAGCGAGGGGTAAGTGGAAGGAGGTGAGGGAGGAATGGGGTACGAGCCCCCAATGGGGAGGACTGGGGTGGCTCTGCGGGCTTCTCGGGATGGAAGCTCTCCTGCAGCCCCCTGATTGACACCCCCCTCCCCCGGATGGCAGCCTGTGGCAAGTGCAGCCGGGCTGATGGCCGAGTGCTGTGATGTGCCAAGTGTGGGCACTCAGGGCACTCCAAACCAGGACTACTTTGCAAGCGGGGCACCCCTGAGAACTGTCTGTCTGGGGTGGGGGTCGGGTCCCTTTAAGCACAGCCCTCGGCTAGCCTGAGACAGCAGCTCCGCGCTCTAAGTCCTAACCTGATGCCCTGCCGGCACCGCTTCCGGCCATCCTTAACCTCGGTTCAGGGTCCACTCAGTGTGGACATGCTAGTTCGAATTAGCAAAATGCTAATACAAACTAGTTTTTAGGCCTAGATGCACTAGTTTGACTTAGCTTAGTTCAAATTAGTGCTTTAGTGTAGACATGCCCTCAGATCCTGCAGCGTGGTGCTTGCTTTTCTTTCCCCCTGTTTCCCTGAGCAGCACCAAATATTACTGTGAACACTGCCCTGACTAGACTGGCACATCGAGGACTGGAGGATGGAGCCAAGCTGTTCTCACTTGTGACAGAACAAGGAGCAATGGTCTCAAGTTGCAGTGGGGGAGGTCTATGTTGGCTATTAGGAAAAACTATTTCACTGGGAGGGTGATGAAGCACTGGATGGGTTACCTAGGGAGGTGATGGAATCTCCATCCCTAGAGGTTTTTATGTCCCAGCTTGACAAAGCCCTGGCTGGGATATTTAGTTGGGATTGGTCCTACTTTCAGCTGGGTGTTGGACTCAATGGCCTCCTGAGGTCTCCTCCCACCCTATGATTGTATGATTATATGATTAAGCCAGGGACCTCCAGAGCTAAAATCATATGTTACTGCTTTAGCTCAAGAGCCATGCTTCTCTCAGTGGTGGCAGTAGCAGTCCCATATCCTCTGTGTCCCTGCAGAGGGGGCCTTATAACACCATGCAATGGGTTGCATTAGCACCCATGCCCTCCTCTTCCTGCGATAATGCAGCACCCAACTCTTCAGGGGACCTTTCTGAGCTATTCTGGCTCCTCGCCTCTTTTGTGACCTCAAGGTGGCTATGCATTGTGGACTTTTTGCACCCTGACATTCTGCAATGGGATAGCCATGCCATGCCAGCACAAGCACTCTCTCCTATTCAACACTCAGCAAGCGCCCCCTTCTGGCATGTGTACCATCTGGAGCCATCAGCCTGCAGCCGCTGCCAGCAGCATCATGTGCAGCTACACAAAGGAATAAAACCCTCCTTTGAGTGTGGCACTGCTGGCGGTAGCTTCAGAAAAGATGACCTGGGGAAGAAGTGAAGTGGGGTGAGAACCAGCTAGTTTCTCTAGGGTTCCACCAGCCCAGGCTGGTCCTGATGAGGTCTCTGGTGGGAGATGGGGAGGATGGAATTTAGCTGCAGCACAAACCCTCTGCAAATCCCTGTTCTGCTGGGGTGCCCAGAGCTGGCTGTGCAGCAGTGGGTGGGCCGGGATTGGGCTAGCAGGAGGGCATGCTGATTCTGTGACCCTCTCGGACACCTTCTGCACATAGAGGGGACTTAAAGCTGCTTCCTAGTTTGCAGGGAGATGTGGCGGCAGCTGTACTATGGCCAGACCACCCTGCGGCCAAATGCCTCCTGTGATGCAGAAGTCCCCAGTGCACAGAGGAAAGGACCATGTGCTCTTCCTGTGGAATTGAAACTGGCCCTTTACTAGCCTAGCTAAGTGATTTTCAAAGTACGGGCCATTGAAAGTCAGGGACTGGGCCGCCTTGGTGGAGGGTGGCCAGTGACCAGTGGGGGGGCTAAGGCAGGCTTCCTGCCTGTCCTGGCACTGCAGACTGCACTGCGGCCTGCAAGCAGTCAGCAGCAGGTCCAGCGCCTAGGTGGAGGTGAGCAGCCAACTCTCACAAGATGATTAAAAGGTAAAACAAGCCCAGAACGAGTACTGCCCATTTTGGCTCAGCAATGCCTGGCGACAAACCAGGAATCAACCAATGCGTGTGTGCAGCCAGAGCTTGGGGCTGGGGGGGGGGGGGGGGGGAGCAGCCTGGGGAGCTGGACCTGCTGCTTCCAAGGATGCAGTGCGGTCCACTGTGCCAGGACATGCAGGAAGCCTGCCTTACCATCCCACTACATCACTGATCAGGAGCCCCTGGAGGTAAGCTTGTTCTCCAACAATCCCCTGTCCCAGAACTGAGCCCCCCCAACCTAGAAACCCCTCCTGCACCCCAAACCCCTCATCCCTGGGCCCATCCCATTGCCTGCACTCCCAGAGCCTGGACTCCCTGAACCCCACCCCGATGTCCCTGACAAGATTCCCTACCTACATACTGAACCCTTTTGCCCCACCTCTTAGCCCCTCATCTCTGGCTCCAACCCAGAGCTCACACCCCTAGGCAAAGCCTTTACGTCCCACACTCTCAATCCCTCGTTTCTTCAGCCTCACCCTGGAGCCTGCACTCTAGTCAAAAGACTTACTTAAGATGGTTTCAAAGGCATCAACAATTTTCTTCAATTGAGTCATGAGAAAAAAAGTTTGAAAACTCCCACCCCAGTTCAATCTTGGTTATTGAAGGACTGACTGGGGACATGAGTGAAAAGCCAATCTGTAAAAGAGACAGATGGGGAAGCAGTCAAACAAGAATACACAGAATCAGTCCATGCCGCAGGCTGTAGGGTAGCCAAGATGCAGTGAAGTCATACAGCCAAAGGCATTAGCAACGAAAGCAGAGGCAAAAGGAATAACAATGAGGCAAGGGCTCCATTTATAAAAGAGGAGAGAGATGAAATCACTGAGTCCTGTTAAATAGCTGAGATACTGAAATGTTTTACAATCTGCCTTTCTTTTATTAAAGAAATTGCTGCAGAAGTTTGTCAGTTAGACGCTAACACACCTTGTAAAGAAGCTATCAATAGAGATCCAACAGGAGGACCCTTCGAAATGTTAGCACACACATATTAGCACCCCTAAATTTCATGCATCCTTGGGTGTTAAGGACATGAGAATGGCCATACTAGGTCAGACAACTGTTTCATCTAGCCCAGTATCCAGTATTCTAACCATGGCCAATGTCAGGTTGCCCAGAAGTAATGAACAGAACATGCAATCATAAAGCGACCCATCCCCTTTTTTCTTCCCAGTTTCTGGCAATTTAGAGACTAGGGACACCCAGAGGATGGGAGTTGCATCCCTCACCATTTTGGCTAATAGCAATTGATAGACCAATCTTCCACAAACTTACTTAGGTTTTTTTTAACATGTTATAGACTTGGCCATCCCCTGGCAAGGAGTTCCACAGGTTGGCTGTGCATTGCATGAAGATGTACTTCCTTTTGTTTCTTTTAAATAGGAAGCCCACCAACAAACTTAGCCAACGGCAGATGACTACTTCTGAAAACTTCATTATCAGAGGCTCTAGGAGTCAATAAATGTGCTACTGATTTTCAGGGAAGGAAAGTAGAGGAGATACCGGCTATTATTGTTTTTTTAAAATCCAATGTCAAGTTTTAGTACAGAACAGGTGGTAAGAGAAAAATCACTGTGGCCCAGGTATTTAGCAGCACCTGCTATTGAAATCAATGGGAGTTAGGCATCTAAATACTGCTTAGGGTCTGTGCCTAGATATCTAGTAGATGATGGAACCATGAGCAGTAAGCAGCGTGGTTGTATGGATCCCTGATCCAACTCCCACTTATGTTTAAAGGAGTTTTTCTATAGATTTCAGTGGCAGTTGAAGCAAGTCCTTTGGCAAGTGGCCTGCAGTGACTCAAGAGCATGAGTGCTGTCCTCATGGCAGACTGAACCAGAACCAGAGAGACAAGACGGGTGAGGAATATCGTTAATTAGATCAAGCTCTGCTGGTCAGAGAGAGGAGCTTTCAAGAATGCACAGAGCTCTTCTCTAGGTCTGGGAAACATACACCACACGTCACAGCTAACTACAAGGTGCAACTGATTGTTAGCATAAATAGTTAATGAATATTATATTTTGAGTGCTCAATCAAGGTGAAGTGGCCTTCAGTCATAGGAGGAAAAGAAGGGAGACTGTTAAGTGGGTTATAATTATTGTTTATTGCAAAACACTCTGTTACACCTTATATTTAGCTGTGACACTCAGCACACCTTTCCCAGATTTGCAGCCCACATAAGAATAGCCATACTGGGACAGACCAAAGATCCATCTAGCCCAGTTCCCTGTCTTCCAACCGTGGCCAATGCCAGGTGCCCCAGGGGGAATGAACACAACAGGGAATCATCAAATGATCCCTCCCCTGTCACTCATTCCCAGCCTCTGACAAATAGAGACAAGGGACACCATTCCTACCCATTGTGGCTAATAAGCACTGATGAACCTGACCTCCATGAATTTATCTAGTTCTTTTTGAACCCTGATAAAGTCCTGGTCTTCACAACATCCTCTGGCAAGGAGTTCCATAAGTTGACACTGCACTGAGTGAAGAAATACTTCCTTTTGTTTGTTTTAAACCTGCTACCTATTAATTTCAGTTGGTGACTCCTAGTTCTTATGTTATGGGAACAAGTAAATAACTTTTCTTTATTCACTTTCTCCACATCAGTCATGGTTTTATAGACCTCTGTCATATCGCCCCTTAGTCTCCTCTTTTAAAGTTGAAAAGTCCTAGTCTTTTTACTCTCTCTTCATATGACAGCTGTTCCAAACCCCTAATCATTTTGTTGCTCTTTTCTGAATTATTTCCCATGCCAATATATCTTTTTTTAAATGAAAATAAAGAATCTATATGCGGTATTCAAGATGTGGGGATACCGTGGATTTATTTTATATAGAGGCAATTAAGGGCTTGTCTACACTAGCGAGAAGATCGACTCTCCAGAGGTTGATCTTCTAGTGTTCGATTTAGTGGGTCTAATCTAGACCCCTAAATCAAATGCTGAGGCCAGCCCCTGCAGGCATCTGGTACTCCTCATGCTTCGAGGAGTAAAGGAAGCCAATGGGAGCATGTGTTCTCATTGGCCTCCCACTGTGTGGATGAGGATTTAAGATATGTTGACTCCAGCTACACAATTAATGTATCTGGAGTTGCATACTTAGGTCAACCTTCCCCTCCGGTGCAGACCAGGCTTCAGATAGTCTCTGTCTTATTTTCTATCCCCTTTTAAATGATTCCCAACATTCTGTTTGCTTTTTTGACTGCTGCTGCACACTGAGTGGATGTTTTCAGAGAACTATCCACAGTGACGCCAAGATCTCTCTCTCTTGAGTGGAAATAGCTAATTTAGTCCCCATCATTTTGTATGTATAGTTGGATTATGTTTTCCAATATGCATTACTTTGCATTTATCAACATTCAAATTCATTTGCCATGTTGTTGCCCAGTCACCTAGCTCTGTGTAGCTTCAAAGCTGGTCCCTCTCATCAACAGAAGTTGGCCCAATATGAAATATTACCTCTCCCACCTTGTCTCTCTAATATCCTGGGACCAACATGGCTACAATACTGCAGACAACAATGTTAAGAACCATGACACAAAATCCAAATTGGTGGTGAGCTCTATAGTTAGATTTCCCCCACCAGTTATCACACGTAAAGTCCTTAGGCTCTATGACAGCCTTAATATGGCATTACAAACAATCCCCTTGATACTTTGATCTGTCTTGCCATGTAGGCAAACCTTTATGATAGATGGTCCCTTACACTAAGAATTCTGGCAAGATCCAGGTTATTTTGAGTCCCAATGGACTAGTCACTTACCCCAGGTTAATTGCACCTTAGATCTCACACCAAAGACAATGCTTGTAATCAGTCCTACAATAAATTATACACAGATTTATTAATAGGAATGTGACGGGCCAGCCCCGTCACTCACGCCGCGTCCAGGGACGCAGGCAGCTCGCGCAGCGACCGAAGAGCTGGGGAAGCGCGGAGGAGGACGCCGAGGAGGGGCGGAGGCCACAGGAGGGGTCGAGGGACCGTGGCAGAGGCGGGCGAGCGGGGGACTCGGACAGCACCTCCCTATCCCCCCCAGACAAGAGGGGGCGTGCTGAGAACCGCGGCAGAGAGCCCGAGCCGGGACTGGCCAAGACCCCAGGCCACCGAAGAGCAACCGGGCGACGCGAGACCACGGGAGGGACACCCCGACCTGGGCAGTGTCAACGGACTGGTGAGAGCGGGACTGGAGGGAGCCCCGAGATGGGGACCTCGGGGGGGGGGCCACAGGGGTTAAGTAGGAGGGTCCTGGTCATAGCGGGGCTCGACCCCGTTATAAGAGAACCCTACTACACCCTATAGGCCAAGAGCAAAAGGGGTCGGGGTAGCGGAGAGCCCCTCCGTGAACTGAACGCGGGCTCCCTTACCCCACAATCCTACAGGGCTAAATGGGTGTGTGTGGGGGGGTTCCCCCGTGACAAGGAACATGAAACAAGATAATTATTTATATGGTTAAAGCAGGAAACATAGATATATAAATAGATTATAATCTTAAGTTTCAAAAGGTAATAGAAGCTTCTATAATAAGGAAACTCTGCATGTCCTTTAGGGCTAAATCAGGTAAAACAGCGGTAGACCTGTTATGTATGTCTGGAAAACCTTGTCCTCTAGCACACATACCCATTTCCTTCTGTTTGGGTTTCTTACGCCCTCCCCCCATATACTCTGAGCTGCAAAACTCAGATGCTGGGGGAATCCACTTGTATGACTCATCTTGATGGAGGAAGAGCAGAGCAACAAAGTCTTTTGTCCCCTTTAACATGTCATTATAGGCCATCTGGCTTCCATGGCTGATTCCTGTTGCATCTAATGCTTGTCACACATTGGCACTTCTCACTAGTTGGTTCTCTCCTGTCTGGAGATTTACATGGTCACAGAGACTCGCAATATGTCCACTCAAATATTACCTTACAACATGGAAGATGGAGGTTAAAAGTGAGCTTAATACAGGCAGAAACTCACAAACATTTGATAAAATCTAAAAAATCTGATACCTAGTTTAATGCACACGAAAGCCAGGCTGACTGACATTGACTGACTGTCTCTGAGGGATAGCAGTATTAGTCTGTAAGTTAAAAAAAACCTTATAAAACAACAAATGGTCCTGTAGCACCTTAAAGACTAACCAAGAAATATAGATAATATCATGAGCTTTCATGGGCACAACCCATTTCTTCAGGTGAGTGGAACAATGGGTCCAGTGACACAAATATATAGCAGAAAAAGAGGGGAGAAGGGAGAAAAAGAAACCAATTATCAATTAAAGTGTCCATGCCAAACGGGGCTAATACAGTGGGCTGTACCCAAATGCATCCACATCAGTGAAGGCAGAAAATGTAAGCATTGACTAAGAATATTATATAAAAGAAGCCTTAAGAACAGTTATACCAACCTTATGAACAACTTTGTGCATTGACTAGGAAGGTTTTGTTGTCAAGAAAAAATGAATTTGCCCTAAGTAAAAATAAATAAAAAAATACTCTCTCAGATGTTTTAGTGAACTTTCTTATGAATGGATTGCAACACACAATGATAGAATTCCCTCAATTCCACTCTCTCTTTCAGCCTAGCCTTATAGAAAACACAGCATCCTTCTAAATACCTCAGCAGGCTCCCAGGCATACTCCAAAACAAAAATAATTCATTCAAATGGGTTAATCTATTCAGTGCAGATTGATAGTATCTTTATATATTTTTGAAAGCTCCTTTAACATTAACAGATAGATAGTTTAGTGTGGGAAGAAACTAAAAGCTTTCTACATATAAAAGTTCATCGTTTACCTTCTCACAGCTATCAGATAAAAGCATACGGGGAATGAAGCCACAGCTCTCAGATATATTACTCCCACAGGAGAAAAGGCCAGTTCTGCAGACTCTCTCTCTAGCTGGTACCTGAAATTACTTTGTATGAGGATAGCCATTTTCACATCCATTAGTGAGTGTCTGGGCAAGTTAAAATGTTCTCCAACAGGTTTCTGTGCTACCATTTCAAATATATGATTTCTGTCCATTAATGCTTTGTTGTGGAGACTGTCCAGTTTGGCCAATATACATGGCAGAGGGGACATTGCTGGCACTTGTCAATGTTCCACTGAGGCATGGGGGATGCAGCATCACACCCTTAAAGAACAGATCTTGGTGGGCAAGCTTGAGACCAATTATGGACCTACACTTTGCCCTATGTGCTGCAAGGGGCTGAGGAAGATTTCCTCCAGAGCAGGAGAGCACAGGGATGACATAAGCAACCCTACCCTTAGCAGTGGTGTGTCAGTGGTGAAGGAGATTAGGGTTGCTACATATCTGAGTTTTACCTGGACAGTCTGGTTTTTGGCTGCTGTCTCTGGCTGCCATTGAGGGTTGCCAGATGCCCAGTTTTCTACCAGAAAGTCCAGTCCTAAAGGGGACCTGGTGGGGTCTGGTCAGATGTACTAACCAGACACCAAAGTCCAGCTATTGTGGGGGCAGGGAGAAATGTCGGGTCATTAACCCACATCAGCCCCTGCTCATCTGGGGTTGCCCCCTACCTTCAGGCAGTCTCCTTGTCCCAGCCCTGGAGCAGAGGGAGCCCGGGTGTGTGTGGGGGAGAGGTGATTCAGTGAATGACTGGGGGAAGAAGGAATGAACAATGGGGGTGGAGTCTTGGGGAGACAAGAGGGAGGAGAAGAGGGTGGGGCCTCAGGGGTCTGGATACCAGCCGATAGAAAGATGGCCTGTAGTACTCAGCATTATGGGAATTCTAGACTGCAGCCTGGAGCTTGTTGTAAATTAGAGCAATCCCTTGGGCTACTCTGATTTATGCAAGCTTCTGTTTGGCTCCTGGAGCAGCCCCAGATGGCTTCCCCTCGCCCTGGCTGTGCCTTTCTGTGCATCCGCGTAAAGACTGTTCCTCCATGTAAAACAAATGACACAGGTAATGGAAGTGAAATTGCATTTGTTGTTCAGTAAAGCATTTGATAGTGTCTTCCGTCTTACACATTTAAATCAAATTGGCCTGGATTGAAATTGGTTTCCTGGATTGAAAACTCACTGAGGGTATGAACTAGGAGGGTAGTGTAGACATACCCTGAGGGAAAGCGAACAGGAAGAGTGGCAATAGGTAGCAGGTACTGAGCAGGAGAAGGGTCTAAGGAGCTAGTGCCAGTCCCTAGTAACATATGAGCCTATGGGTTAGAAATGAAAAGACCTTTTGATAAGACTGTAAGGAGAACAGAACAGCTTCTATCTGAGGAGAGATTAACAAGACTGGGACTTTTCAGCTTGGAAAGGTGACAACTAAGGGGGAATATGATAGAGGTCTATTAAATCATGATGGGTATGGAGAGAGTAAATAAGGAAGAGGTAGGGTATGTCTACACTACAAAGTTAGTTCGAACTAACGGACGTTAGTTCGAACTAACTTTAATAGGCGCTACACTAGCGCTCCGCTAGTTCGAATTTGAATCGAACTAGCGGAGCGCTTAGTTCGAACTAGGTAAACCTCATTTTACGAGGATTAAGCCTAGTTCGAACTAGCTAGTTCGAATTAAGGGGTGTGTAGCCCCTTAATTCGAACTAGTGGGAGGCTAGCCCTCCCCAGGTTTCCCTGGTGGCCACTCTGGCCAACACCAGGGAAACTCTACTGCCCCCCTCCTGGCCCTGGACCCCTTAAAGGGGCACGGGCTGGCTACGGTGCCCGTGCCAGGTGCAAGCCTGCCAGCACCCAGCCAGCAGACCCTGCACCTGGCACGGCACAGAGCCACCCACCCGATGTCCCCCAGCCCACCCCCTCTTCCCAGGACCAGGCTGGCGGCTCCCGGGAGCTTGCCCTGGACCGCAAGAGGCGGGCACCTTCCTGGGCTAGTGCGGACATCGTGGACCTTGTCCACGATCTCCGCACTAGGCACAGGAAAGTGGCCGTCTAGGGCAGGAGAGCTGCCAGCCTGGCCACCCAGGAGCAGGTGTGCATGAAAATCAGGGGGGTCCACTGAGACCCCCAACCCTGAGCCCTGAGCTTACAATGGCCGTCCTGGGTCAGACCAAAGGTCCATCTAGCCCAGTAGCCTGTCTGCCGACAGACTTTTACCCAGTTCTGGAACATCCTCGTTGTTTCTTAATAGACCTAACGCTAACATTGCTGGGTCTATCATTTACCTTTCAACTTTTCAGAATAATTAGTATTTTCATTCACAGACTGGATATTTCTAGTAGCGTCTGTGTGTGCGCGTATAAGTAGAAGGACCATGTAACGTCTTCACAGAAACTCAAAATAATAACTTCAACAGAAATAGAAAAAAAATCCAATCAAATACCTAAAATGCCACTCGGTTGGGTTTCTTGGGGGAAAATTCTCCAAGTATCTATTTCACAACCCTGCCGTGTACGAACTGAAGATTCCTTAAAGTTATGGGGACATTGGTATTTTTATTAGACAATGATTAGATAACTACAGAAATAAAGGAGGAGATTATCAAAAAACTTCTCAGAGATACACGTTTCCTGGAGAGTCTAATGGCTTTGGTGCTTCAAAATCCCACACTTTTGAAAAGTCAGCCCCAAAGTTATTAGCATGTATGTTCTATGATGTAACAGGGTGGTAGTAACTGACATTATAAAGCCAGACCCAATGTCTTATCTTTGTATCTCTTGAAAAAAGCTCAAGGCATGGGAAATTTTCCCATGTTTTCCTGCTTCCTTTGAAGAAGAAATACAAGTCCTAGGCTGATTATTTGGGCTGAATGTGACAATCACAGTAAATCCAGTGATGTTTGGAATTGAATCAAACAAGGGCTTAATCCTTGTTCCCAAGAGTTTTCTCTTTAATTATATTATAGTTGGTACACGTCACTTGGTGGCCTGGCAGCAATGTGGAAAATCAAAAGAAATTTCCTCTTCTCCAATTTAATTGGAAATATAGATGGGCACAGACCAGTCCAAGCCCCTAACAGTGCAGGATCCAAAACTATACTGGGAGCCAAGCATCTGGTTTGGAAGGGGTCCAAATATTTGAAAACAGTTTGAGTTACTCAGTGTAGTCACATCTGGACTCAGAAATGATGTGGTTAAGAGGAAGGTACTGGGTTGGGACTCAGGGCAAATCACGAAGTCTCTCTGTCCCTCAGTGCCCCACCTATAAAAAAGGGGAACTGCTCCTTTCCTCCCACTGTTTGTCTGTCAAGCTTGCAACTTCTTCAGGGCAGAGATTAGCTGGTACATTGCAGTGCCCAGCAGAATGGGGCTGTGTCCAGACTCCATGCCTCCTTCGACGGAGGCATGTAGATTAGCCACATCGGAAGAGGGAAATGAAGCCGCGATTAAAATAATCGCGGCTTCATTTAAATTTAAATGGCTGCCCCGATCTGCCGATCAGCTGTTTGTCGGCAGATCGGGGGAGTCTGGACGCGATGCCCCGACAAAGAAGCCTTTCTTCATCGACACAGGTAAGCCTCGTGAAACCAGGTTTACCTGTGTCGATGAAGAAAGGCTTCTTTGTCGGGGCATCGCGTCCAGACTCTCCCGATCTGCCGACAAACAGCTGATCGGCAGATCGGGGCAGCCATTTAAATTTAAATGAAGCCGCGATTATTTTAATCGCGGCTTCATTTCCCTCTTCCGATGTGGCTAATCTACATGCCTCCGTCGACGGAGGCATGGAGTCTGGACACAGCCTGGGACTCCAGTCTCAGCTGGGACTGCTAGGTGCCATAGTATAATAATAACAGCAGCCTGAAGCATGGGTTGAACCCCAAACCCTAGTCTGATCTGGATCGAAATGCTGCTTCCTTGAGCTATCAGTGACTGTGCAGGCATGTTTCCAGGTGGGTGATCCAGGCCCACTCCCGCCTGAGACCCTGCCCCACTACACATCACTCTCCTGCTCTGCCCCCTGCTCCTGCTCTTGGCCCTGAGTGGCAGATGTCTGGTGGGTGCTGAGCACCCAAGGAGTTGGAGCCTGTGCGCGATTGTAATGTGCATGTGGTGGCTTGTTGCTCTGCTGTGTAGATGGTGCAACTGAAGGGGTTGGCTTCACTGCAAATTAACTCAAGTTATAACTGGAGCATTGTCCCTAATTCAAATCCTGTCCACACACAAATCCTTAGGGCGTGTGCTGATGCGCCTACCTCAAATTGGCTGGCTAAAGCTTGAGTTAGCACAGCTAGAGTAAGTCTACACTGCAACACTATTCCGAAATAACTAGCACTATTCCGAAATAACGTAGTCCGTATCTACACAGCAGGCAGTTATTGTGAAATAGTATCAAAATACTGTCAACCTGGAGGACTTCTTCCTCCGACTTCTGTAACCCTCATTGTACGAGCAAAAAGGGAAGTTGGAGGAAGAATGCTCTGTTTGGAAATTAGTGCTGTGTAGACGCTCCCTATTTCAAAATAAGATACACAATTGACGTAGCTTATTTCGAGTTCAGCCCTGCAGTGTAGACGCACCCCTACTCACCTACTATCAGGGCCACTCTGCAGTGCAGTTCCACACTAGCTCCACTCCAGTGCTGCTAGTCTGCCAGTGCCCTCACAATTCCCTCTGTGCCCTAGAAGGATAGCCAAGTCCTCCCCCAGAATCCAGGGAGGAAAGAATTCACAGAGCATCTCAGTTTCCTGCAGTTCACGGAACCATGGGATGTGCCCCCAAAAGTCCTAATGACACACATGAACGTGCAGCACCTGTGCAGACATGGCAGCTCGAGTGTTAAGTTCTGCAGGGTGGCCGCTCTGGCTGGAGCTAGGCTAACTCGCATGGAGATAACTCAAGCTAACTCTGCCATGAAGACAGACCTTGGGACCAGAGAACTTGGGCCAGATTCTGGTCTCAGTTCTGACAGATCCTGGCCCTGCAGACCTTTATTCGCACATCGCCAGTGTGAAGGGGAAACTGAGGCACAGAGGTGTGTGTGTGATCTTCTGGGGAGAAGTGTTTGGATAAAGTTAAATACCAAAGCCCAGATCTTCAGAGGTATTTAGGTGCCTAGCTACCACTGAAATCAATTGATTCAGGTGTCTAACTCCCTTTGAGAATCAAGGGTCTTTATTTTGTCTAGCTGGAGGCCACTAATGAATTAAATTAATCCCCAGGGTGAGTGCCTTCACTGCGGTGGATGAATTTGGCCTTGAGACTTTGTGTCTGCTTTATTTTCTGATCAAATAGCAGTGCATCTACAGGTTGAACCTCTGGGACTCTGTTGCCCGGCAACATCCCTGGTCCGGCAGGATCTCAGATGTTGCTAGACCAGAGAGCCCCGTCCGAAGAGGTTGAGAGCCACAGCTGGTCTGGTCAGTGGCAGCCCGCAGGACCAATGACCTGGGGGTAGAGAGCCCCTCGAGAGACTGCCACCCTGTGGGGGAGGTGGGGAGAGAACTCCAAGAGTGGCTGCTGCCTTGCGCTGGGCCAGGCGGCTGGGGGCAGGGAACCTCAGAAGCAGCTGCCATCTGGGGTGGGTCTGGGGAACCCTTGGACCAGCTGCTGCTCCACGTGGGGCCGGGGGAACCTCTGGAGCAGCTGACACCCCACACAGGGACTGGGTTTGCAGATGATACCAAAGTTTGCAGATGATACTAAGTTTGCAGATGATACCAAACTGGGTGGGGTTGCAACTTCTTTGGAGGATAGGGACATAATTCAAAATGACCTTAGCAAGTTAGAGAAATGGTCAGAGGTAAACAGGATGAGGTTTAATAAAGAGAAATGCAAAGTGCTCCACTTAGGAAGGAACAATCAGTTCCATACATACAAGATGGGAAGCGACTGTCTAGAAAGGAGCATGGCGGAAAGGGATCTAGGGGTCATAGTGGACCACAAGTTGAATATGAGTCAACAGTGTGATGCTGTTGCAAAAAAAGCAAATATGATTCTAGGTTGTATCAACAGGTGTGTTGTAAGCAAAACTCGTGAAGTCATTCTGCCGCTCTACTCTGCACTAGTTAGGCCTCAGCTGGAGTACTGTGTCCAGTTCTGGGCGCCACATTTCAAGAAAGATGTGGAGAAATTGGAAAGGGTACAGAGAAGAGCGACAAGGAATGATTAAAGGTCTAGAGAACATGACCTATGAAGCCAGGCTTCATGAACTGGGCTTGTTTAGTTTGGAAAAAAGAAGATTAAGGGGGGACATGATAGCGGTTTTCAAATATCTAAAAGGGTGTCACAAGGAGGAAGGAGAAAATTTGTTCCTCTTGGTTTCTGAGGACAGGACAAGGAGTAATGGGCTTAAAGTGCAGCAGGGGAGGTTTAGATTGGACATTAGGAAAAAATTCCTAACTGTCAGGGTGGTCAAATATTGGAATAAATTGCCAAGGGAGGTGGTGGAATCTCCCTCTCTGGAGATATTTAAGAACAGGTTAGATAGATATCTGTCAGGGATGGTGTAGGTGGAGCTTGGTCCTGCCTTGAGGGCGGGGGGCTGGACTCGATGGCCTCTCGAGGTCCCTTCCAGTCCTATTATTCTATGATTCTATGAATCCTGGGAGCAGCTGCCACCCCGTGGCATCGGCAAGCCCAAGAGCAGAGCCCCATGAACAGTCTGGGGGACCACAGAATCAGGCAGGTGGGCCGGGCGAGGCCAGGCCTCCGGGTTCTCCCAGGCAGCAGCCAGGACGGGAGCCCCAGGACAGCCCACACACCTGACCTCTTCTGATCTTTTGATCTGAGGAAGTGGGTCTGGCCCATGAAAGCTCATCATCTAATAAACCATCTTGTTAGTCTTTAAAGTGCTACATAGTCCTGTATTTTGTTTCATGCTCACTCTGGTTTCTGTTCAGGTAACTTTTTAAAGAAGTGCATCTTCCAAGCATGCACCACTCCTGGTCTACACACTAGCTCTGAAATAAATCTATTTTGCCACACACGAGGCATATGAATTGTGCCATTAACCTCTATCAGCGCCACAGGCATCTTTTGTGTTTCCACAGTGTTTGAGCAGTGGTTACACACTCTTTCCAGGATTCCTTTCTTGGGAGAAGGATCTTATTTTACCTAGCGTCTGTACAACATCTAATAGGCTGTTATTATTTGTACTAGCCAATTAGCCCGTCATAAGACGGGATTTTCAGATCTCTCCTCCACGTCGGTCTTCTCTCCTGAGCCTCCGGTCTCTTGCTCCATCCTCCTCTTTCTCTCTCTCCTCCTACTTCCTCCCTCCCCCCCCCCTCAGCTCTCCTCCACCTCCAGCTTCTCTCTCTGTCTCTCTCTTTCACTTCTCCTCCCCCTCCTGCCTTTCACTCGGGGGACCGCGGAGCCCAAATGGCCATTTGGGCTCCGCACTCCCTGTGCTGCATGGGGGGTGCGGAGCCCAAATGGTTGCTTGCTCCCACGTGGCGGCCCGGCTGAGCAGCGCAGAAGTCAGCTGAGCTCCATGGCGGGAGGTGAAGGAGGGCGGGGCGGTGATGTTCATGGCCAGGGGGCAGGGCCTAGAGCCCCGCCCCCCTTCGCCTCTCACCGTGGCACTCGGCTGAGTTCTGTGCCGCTCAGCCGGGACGCCGTGGGGGAGCAAGCAGCGCAAGCAGATGTTTGGGCCCCGCACTCCCGATGCAGCACGGGCTACCCAGAGGGAACAGCCAGCATTTCAGCAACAGCGCTGCCCAGAGAGAACAGTCAGCATTTCAGGCAACAGCACCGCCCAGAGGGAACAGCCAGCATTTCAGCAACAGCGCTGCCCAGAGAGAACAGTCAGCATTTCAGGCAACAGCACCGCCCAGAGGGAACAGCCAGCATTTCAGGCAACAGCGCCGCCCAGAGGGAACAGCCAGCATTTCAGGCAACAGCACCCCCCAGAGGGAACAGCCAGCATTTCAGCAACAGCGCCCCCCAGAGGGAACAGCCAGAATTTTGGCGTTACAGACTCTCAGACACTGGGCTACTATATATATGATATATTACCGTAGCATCTGATGGCCCTAATTGAGATTACAGTACCGTTGGGCAAGGCGCGGGATAAACACAGCAAGATACACATTGTGCACATGTTTTAAATAGCCAGGACAGAAACAATGGCTATGTCTACACTGAGCACTAAAATCGAAATAAGATACGCAATCTGCATTATAGGCTATTTCGAAATTTTGTGCATCTACATGGCACCAAATTTCAAAATAAAGTGCTATTTTGAGCCATCCCTTATTCCTCGTGGAACAAGGTTTACAGAGATGCCAAAATGGCGTGTCCATTATTTCGAATATTATTTTGAAATAGTGGACATGTTCCTTAGACACGGGTTACATTTCAGTCTAGATGTATCAAGAGGGGAAATGGCCCAAGAGCGCAGGGACTCGCCACAGGGCATATCTGAGAACAAAGCCCAGTTCTCCAGCACCTTGGTCCTGTGCCCTATCCACTCGACACTAGCATCATGCAGACAGCAAATCAGAGTAAACATGCACCATCTGTTGCCTTCAGCACATACACCACTCAGTCCTTTATGTATGGATTGTTTTAAAGGCAAACGACTGTGGTTTGTGCTAGTTTTAGATCACTAGTGCGATATTCAGCATGGGAAACTGAATTCTCAGAGCACTTAAACACCTGTCACTGTTTCAGTATTTCCATGAATGGGCGGGATGCTGGCCAGATGGGGAGAGAGGGAGGGTGTATTACTGTTTATATAGGTGAATATTTCCATACTAAGGTGCCTACACATGGGTCTGAATAAATGGTCAGACTTTCAGGACACCTGCAGCTCCCACTTCCTGAGAAGTGTCAAGCTGAGCAGCTCCCAAACTGGGTCACTCTTATTTAGGTGCCCAAGTTTATTATTACTGATGTTACAGCAATGCTGAGAGGTTTCCCCCCACTTCCTCCTGTGCAAAATCCAGGCCCATTGTGCTAGGTGTTGTACAAACACATACTGAGAGATGCTCCCAGCCTTGTGGAGGTTACAGTCTAATTTGGCATTACAGATAAAGAGTAGAAAGGGAAACAGGGGCACAGAGTGCTTAGATGACATGCCCAGGGTCATTCAGCCACTCAGTATCAGAGACAGGAATAAGTCTCCTGACTCCCAGGCCAGAGCCAGGAGACAGTGCTGCCCACCCCAGCTTTAGACACCCACATTTGAAAATTCTGCTTACAGTCATGCTCGCATCTCTAGAGAGATCTAACCCTACAGGCTCCTTCCTTTCAAACCAAAATAAGATTTCATCTTCTAAGTGGGACTTTACAATCTCAGTATGGTGCATTTCTCCCATCCTTTCCCCTGCAACATAGGCCTGCCAAGATGACAGATTTGGGGCTCATGATTCATTATTCATTTAGATTTTATTTAATACCTTTCCATTTTCTCTTAGCAAATGCCCCTGGGTGATAGCTAGACACAGCACTGACTCACTGGGCATTGCATTGCAGCTCTCTGCATGAAATGTTCACCATCTTTAATTCTGATCTTATTTGCTGGCGTGGGGGGGTCTACCCTGTGCACCAGGCATGAGCCTGTCGAATGTCCCTGTTTACAGAATCCAGCACAGTGAATGGCTGTCACCAGCAGCGGAAAGGACCTCCGCCCCCAACCCCAAAGACACTCGTGATTAATGCTCCCGTCTTTTTGCAGGCTTCCTCCAGCCACACAGGCACATCCTGATCTGCCTTCTGCATGTGCAGAGCCATTTCCTTTGGTTGGATTTCGTCGCTGTTTCCAGGAGTTACTTCACTCCAAAATTAAATCTTTGCAGCTCCGGGAGCCAGAGTGTGTGTGTCATTTCTATCTTTGGCCTCCCACAATCTGCCCGGCATTGCTCCACCGCTTCCCCTCCTATTTCTGTCCCCTAATGGAGGGCCCACCCCACAGCCCAGTCCAGTCAATGGACCAACCCCCCTGACTTCAGATTTGGTCCCCTAATACTAGATTCTAAAGGAGTCTCGGGAGGGGCCAGGGTAGAGTTAAAGACATCTGCAGCCTCTCTTTTGTCTGGGGCTCTGCTGACTCTGAGCATGGCCCCAAAGTGTCCCGTGCTATTTAGTTAGGGTGGAGAGAGGCATGGACAAGGGACCAGCTGAGTCAGCACAGTTCCTCCCATCAGAGCCCCTGGCAGAGAAGAAAGCCACCCCGACCCCACCAGGACTCCCGAGAGAGAGCAGGGGGTAGACTTGCTGCCTGGCTGTTTTGGGTGACCTGCGCTGGGGCCCAGCAAGCCCGGCTGTGACAGGAGGGGCAACTCCTTGTGGAAGTAGGAGTGAATCCGGGAAGAAGTATGGTTCAGGATTAGGGTATCAAGCTGGGAGTTCAGAGACCTGGGTCTAGCTCCCGTCTCTGCCACAGACTTGCTGTGTGATCTGGGCATTGGGCAAGTCTCTTAGGCCCAGATCCTTTAAGATAGGCAGCTAAGTTAGAGCCACAGCCTATTTCCAGTCCCCTAGGGCCATTGCAAGTCCACATGCAGGGGTGTGTGAGCAAAGGGTGGGAATGCACGCCCCCAAGCTGGCACAGCTGAGCCACGTGCCAGCTCCCAGACCCTCCCCAGCCCAGCTGAGCCGCACGCCGGCTCCCGCCCAGATGAGCTGCGCACCTGTTCTAGTTCTCCCCTCCCCCGCATCCCAGCTGAGTCGCATTCTAGCTCCCTGCCCCCCACCCCCAATCCAGCTCAGCCACACACTGGCTCCCGGCCCCTCCTCCCCTAGTCCAGATGAACCCAACAGAAGCCCGCTCGGGACACAACGGCATTTCAGCTCTGGCACAGTTTTTTCCTCGGAATACCAGCACCTTTTTCCTTACTAAAAAAACACTGTTTACATGTCTTGATGATCTTCAGAATTCCTCTCACTATGAAAAGCAGCAGAATATTCATTTAAAAATATTGCTGGGGATAAAACCAGCATTGAGCTATGAAGTTTCATGGTCTAATTCCGTAGCTGGAGTCAAGATCAAATGGCTAAAAAGTCATTATGATCTGATGGTTGTTCAGTCATGCACTTCTGTGGAATGAGATGGTGGTCTCAATTCACTTCCCAGTGGACTTGTCTAGATCAAACATGCCAATTGCATATTTCTATCTTGAACATGTCACTGGGAACACCACATGAACCTCCTCTCATGAGTCGGAGGGTTGTATTTTAAGTGGTCTACCTTTCACAAGAAACAAGTATAGGAAAGTTCTCTTCTTGAATAGAGCTAATAGGTCGAAGAGTACCTTGTACCCTATGTCAAGCAGAGCTGATTGGTCCCAGTTTGGAGGAAACAGATAAAGTGGGTTAGTAGTTTCCAATTGGCTGTTTGCAAACAAAAGAAACGAATAGCAATGAGCTTACAGAACTTCCACACTGAGGCTACATCTAGACTGAACTCTAAAATTGAAAAAAGACACATGTATCTTTTTTTATTTAATTTTGAAAGAGGCTATTTTGAAATTTGGCATGTCTACGCAGTGCCAAATTTAAAAATAAAGTGCTCTTTCGAGCCATCCCTTATTCCTCATAGAACGAGGTTTATAGGGATGGTGAAAGAGCACATCCGTTATTTCGAAAAAAAAATTCAAAATAGCGGACACGGTCCTTGGACACGGCGTTGCTATTTCGAGATACTTCCGGTATCCCAAAATAACAATGCAGTCTAGGCGTACCCTGATTACCCCACCCCAGAGCTCCAATCAGCTCTAAACACTGTTATGAAGACGCAAGCCATATTATCCTACATTGGCAACTAATGTCACCAAAATAAAATAGTTAATCATGCAAATAATAGTGGCAAACCATAATTTCATTGTAACAAAGATTGGAATATTTTCACTCATGATATTACAGCAAGATCCCAGAAGGAGATTTCTATAAAACCTTTATTACTGTATACATTTTTAGTATGTTATAACAAAATCAATTTACCAGTCACGGGTTCCACTCAAATTTTTCATTAACCTCTCTTATGCACACACATCGCATTTAAAAAAATTGTGGTCCACATTTACAAAAAAAGCACCCCCCCCCCCAGAAGTTCCTGCATACGGGCCTGCATTGCTCCATTTTAGCTAGCTCTAGCCCCTCCAGGCTATAAGCCTCCTCCCCTCCCACACAATTTAATTACCCTATATACCCCGCACACGAGTATAGCCCTCGGGGGAGGGGTGCGGGGTTTGTAAAAACGAATATAACCCGTGGGTTATATTTGCTAAAAGACAATTAGTTCTTTAAGGCCGTGTGATAACAAAACATCTACAAGATAAACTCCCCAGAGCAAGTGCACTCAAAGAGTAGCCTGCAAAGTGACTCAAAGCACCTTGACTAGGTCACCTGGTCCGAGCAGACATGAGCCATTGAAACATTTGGCCAAGGTGCAACTTGGAGCCCTGCCGGCGAGAGGCATCCTAGCCCTCTTCAAACACCCTCTGCTCATCTGAGGAAGTGAGTTTTGCACAGGAAACTCATGATACTACAGGACTACTTGTTATTTTTTGAAGTTACATATTAACACAGCTACCCATCAAGCACTGGGACAGCTGTAAGTTGGCTAGCAATGTGTTCTGCTGGGTGTCTTTTACATCATTTTAGTTCCTGGGAATGCTACCCCACCTTGAGATGCCCCTGAGGTCTGGGCTCCAGTGGATATAATGATATGAATACATCTTTAAATCTCAAAGATTTTTTTATAAAGGAGGTTGGTATTACTTATGCCCAGATGGGGAAACTGAGGCACAGAGCAATGACATGACTTACGCAGGATCTCCCAGTAGCGCCACTGGAACAGAACTCAGGTCTTTTGATTTAGCAATCTCACTGCTAGGCCACTCTGCCAGCACATGGGACTTGAGTGTACATGAACAAAAGTGATTGGCCTGGTCTGTGACTCAGCCTCCAATGATTTATTACCCTAGTTCTGCAGAAAGTTGTGATGACATGGAGCCATGCGGACGTAACATTCCCTGAAGTGAGATTCAAGGACAGGAAGGGCCCTGGCAACAGGAGGAGAATTGACCTTAGTGGAGTTGCAGCTGCTTACGCCAGATCTGAATTTGGTCCAGCAGGATTGAATAGTTCAGGGGGCAGGAGAGAATTTTAAACAGACGGGCCTGCAACAACAGAGAGCAATGCCACCCAGTATCGCCCTTTCCTCCGCCTCCGGCAGAGTCTCAGGGCATGTTCACACTGCAGTGGGAGATGCTTACCCGTACCTGAGCTAGCTTCATCAGGGTAGCTTGGGCGTCAGTAGCATGGCCCTGCAGCAACATGGGCCTTTATGAAACCCACACAGGAACCTGCATATGTGCTTGGGGAGCTAGCCCATGCTGCTCAACTTTCCTGCTCTTGGTACCTGAGCTAGCAAGATCCAAGCTGGCTCAGCTCTTGCTACCCGTGCTGTGATCACACTCTGAGTGCAGTGGAGACATCCCCTGAGTTGTCATCTTCTTACAACCCTCCCTGCTCCGTCCCAAGTGACAAGCACACAGCGATTGTGCTCCGCACCTGTTAGCCCGCCAATGTGCTCCCAGCTGCCATGACCTCCCTAGAACCAGCTGGGACCTGGAACCTTGCCTTGCACAAACCCTGTAGAGCAAATTAAGCACTCTCGGATGTGTAGCTAGCTTTGTAACACACAGTGCTTCCTCTTCCCTGCTGAGATGAGTCTCCTCGGCGGGTCTCACCCTCCCAGTGCACAGAGCTAGGTTATCTGACCTTTCCCTCACTTATCTTCTCATTTCTCCATTCACAGAGCCAGCCAGTGCATGAACCCGGGACTCCTGGAAGCCTGCACCCAGAAATATGCCAACCACCATCCAGGCACGGCCCCTGCCCCCCAGCTGATTAAATTTTAACAAGTGGATGAGAGCCCCCAGTAGAACACATGTGACTTTTTCAGGAATTGGGGAGCAACAACGCAGCTTCCTGCAGGTCACCCGAGTCTGCAGAACTGGCCCAGCATGTGATGGGGCCATGGTGGCTGGGAGATGCCCAGATTCGGAGTGTCTTGCTAACAGCTGGCTCTCTTTCAAATCTGGCCTCCCAGCACTGAACCCTCAGCTCCCCAGGAGTGGCTGCTCCCAAGTCACCACCGCAGGATGGGGGGAAAGTTATCAGTGGGGAGGGATACCAGGGGAAACTAGCATGGATAACGCCAACATAACCTCATGTTGGACAGCCCCCGTGGCTCTGATGGAGTCTGATGCCATACCCCTCCCCTGCCATTCCCACTGTGTGCCACAGCTTCTCCGCTCAGAGGATAGTCAAATGATGCCACTGCAGCTATGCACCCCCCAACTGGTCGGTTTTCCCGGCCCGCTTCCCATCCTCCCTGGGGTTTAAAGTGGTCACGTTCTGCAGGTGCCATCTGTGTTGTTTTCTGTGTTTCTAGCCAGAGCCAGGTTTAAAATAACTTCCAGGCCACTTGTCACTATTTCCTCAATCATTTGTTGTCTTTGGCTAAATCCCCAGAACCGGATCTTGAGTTGCCCAGATTTTTCCTATTGCTCAGTAAATGCTCCCAAGTTCTAGCCAGGAGGTAGCCACTGCCTGCTCCGGCATGGGGACAAAGGGTCCCATACAATGTTCTCTCCAATTTTTCCATCCATGGGTGGAATTAATGTTTATGCGCACTGAGGCATGTGTGAATGTGCACCACCAGTAGAAACAAACAACCTGGCACTGTGTTAAGCAGCTGGACGGCACTGGACTCTCTCCTGAGCGGCCGCACAAGCACCCAGCTTCCAGGGAACAGTGGTCTCTGTGCCAGTCAGAGGAGTAGCTGGACCTACCAGTTAGGCGACTGGAGTTCTGTTCTCAGTTTGGACCTCAGGAATGTCACCGAACCATTTTGCACCTGGGTTTTCAGAAACTTTTCAGGGTAGAGCCTGTTTTTTGGTACGTATCTGTACAGCGCCAAGGACAATGGGGCCGGGAGCACAGGTGGGATCTCTAAGGACTAGGATACATAAGTAATACCAGGCTCTACAGAGGTGGGGAGTGTTGCTATGGAGATAGCATGAAATGGAGCTGGAGAGGACGACGCATATGGTAGGCCATCAAGAAGGAGCTTGGGGTACGTCTACACAGCAGCATTATTTTGGAACCACTGATGGTATTCCGAAATAACAAAGAGCGCGTCCACACAGCAAGCCTTTATTTCAAAATAATGGCGAGCTGGAGGATTTCTTACTCTGACTCCTGTAATCCTCATTTCACAAGGAGTAAGGGAAGTCGGAGGGAGAGTGCTCTTCCTTCAACTGCCTGCTGTGTAGACAGTGCCAAAAGCTGACAAGCTATTTCGACTTCAGCTATGCAACTGACGTAGCTCAAGGAGTATGTCTAGACTACATGGCTCCATCAATGGAGCCATGTAAACTAGTTTACCTGGCATAGGCAAAGAAGCAGGGATTTAAATAATCCCCCTTCATTAAAATAAACATGGCCACCATGCTGTGCCGATGATCAGCTGATCCGGCACAGCGCGGTAGTCTACACGCAGATCGGTCAGCTGGGGAAGTCTTTGCCGACCGATCCCTTATGCCTCGTGAGACCTGCCTGAGTTTGCAGAGAGCCTGACACAGTAGCTCCCAGAGGTGTGAACTGCCTCCTTCTCCTTAACCTGGAAGCTTGCTGCTATCTCAAGGAGGAGTGGGGCCACAGGGCAGTGGCTCTTGCCTGGAGCTAGTCTCTCTGGTTTTATTCATTCACCTTATGGAGTTTTTTTCCCTTCTGATCTTGCTTTCCCCAGTCCCTCCCCTCCCCCCCTTCTTTCCTTCTCTTCTCCATCCTCACTCTTTCCAAAGGAGACAACAGTTTCACAACCTTGGCTCTGGGAGCGTCTGTGTGAGGAACCTTCTTTGCCTTTCCTCCCTCCCGCCCCCTCGAGGTCCACAGAGCTGGGCACAGGCAGAGCTGGGATGGATGTTTCCAATGGAGGGAGATGTAGCCTGGTGATTCACTTTCTCCATCTATCAGATGAGGAGCATCATGATTCTCAACCTCGCTGCGGTGATGAGCGGGTTAATTAGCCGCTGTATGTGCAGTGCTTTGATGATGTATAGGTGTAACGAAGCACAGGACAGCATAAGAAGGCTTGATTTGAACACAAGCCAAACAGGAGCATATGGATCCATGCCACCTAAATTGGTTTAGGAAGCATTAGCCCAGGCCCAGACATGAGTGCAGAGCAATATTCAGAGGCTTAACTAGGACCTGGGGGCCTGCATTAGCTTGAGAGCAGGTCAAGAGGAAGGAAAATCAATGGGCAGGTCAGGAAGATCTGGTCTTTTCAGCAGCATTGTGAGAAATTAGGAGGGGGCTTTTAACCCTACAGCTCTCCTGGCTCGTATGCTTTTCCTGAGCTCCCATCAGAGCCAGGAACGGCTGCCAATGAGCTGTTATTCTTTGGGAGGGCGGTGTTAGAAGGCCAGTCTTGTGATGGATTCATTGTTTGGCCCTGAGTTCTGTTAGGCACTTCACAGGCAGGTATAAGAAAAGGGCCCTGCTTTGCCCAGCCTGCAGTCTAAATCCAGACCCATCAAAGTGCCAGAACCTCTGCTTAGTGTCTGTGCACTTGAGAAAGCAGCAGGGGACACGGCTTCTTCCTGCAGATGGGAGCTTTCTTGTTGCAGCCCTGTTGTCTGGAAGGTTCAGTCCCAGGGCTGGCCTTACCATGAGGTGAACTGAGGTGGCCGCCTCACATGCCAGACTGGGGGGAGAGGGTGCCACGAGGACCCAGAGTGTAGAAAATTGTGTCTGCTGCTGGTGCATATGTATTCTCTCTGCTTTAGATGCACAGAGACAGTGGAGTGCTGTGCTGGAGGATGGAGACTTTTCAAAGTTTTGGCCCATGTGAGGGGACATGGGGGAGTCATTTGAGCTCCCCACCTCAGGAGCCAAAATGTTGTGGGCCGGCCCTGTTCAGTCCAGCTGACAACGTGGACCAGGAGAAGGAGGATCTGTTGGGCAAGAGTGGATCTAAACTAAGATGTTTGCTCTGGTAAAGGGGTGTTACTGGAGACACAGAAAATGGCGCTTACAAATTTAGAAAGCAGGGTCATGTTGGGGAAAATCCATCTTGCCAGTCAGCTAGGCTTCGTCTACATTGCAAAGCTATTTTGAGAAACCTGGGTATCCCGAAATAGCTATCCCGTCTTAAAACAAGCCCGTTATTTCGGGCTCGCTATTCTGACATCTCTGTTATCCTCATTCCACGAGGAGTAAGGGACATGTGAGAATAGTGATTTATTTCGAAATCTGTCCCTGCGTAGACAGCACCAAATGATGAAATAAGCTATTTAGAAATGAGATCTAAAGAAGAGATGCAATTTGTGTAGCTCAGATTGCGTATCTTATTTCAAACTCAGGTGCTGTGTAGTGGTTTGGTCTATAATGTATTGTAAATATTACTGCCCTCTGCTGGGTGGAACCAGAACTGATCTATTCAGTGTCATAGGCCCTTTGCTGCTAATAGCTCCCTTAACTCAAGAGCAGGCGCATGTGCCATTGAAGCAGGAGGACCTGAGAGTTGCAGTTACTGTAGAGATCCGAATGTAGACGTTAGAGATGGACAAGACCTTGAGTCTGACCCAAAGACTGCGGGAGTCAATAGAAGGACTCCCTTTAACTTCAGTGGCTTTGGTTCAGGCCCTAAGCAGTGTTCCCTGTAAGCTGAGCACTTGTGCAGTTCAGGTTTCTGTTGATGGTTCACATACACACATGCCTCGGTGCACATAAAAATTTAATCTGCATAAGGATGGAAAAGACTGGAGGGAACATTGGCCTCAAGGCAGGTTTATTCCCTGCTGCAGAAAGGTAGCCCAAGTGATGGAATCCCCATCACACCCCTGAGGCCAATGGGTCCCACTGCTAAAAATATTTGTTTCATACTCAGCCCAAATTTCCCTTTGCTCATTTTCTTTCTGGGGTTCTTACAGCCACAGACTCCGAGGCTCTCTCAGCCTTGATTGTGTTTATTCTCAGAACACACCTGTGCAGCAGACATGGGCTACCAACCTGCTCTGACATACAGACGGGAGCTCAGGTAAGAAGAGACCAACTGATTTGCTCAACGTCTCACAGGAAGCCTGCAACAAAGCAGGGTCTCCGAGAGCCTCAGCTAGCACCTTTACCAGGCCCACCAATGAGTTGAGGGGCCAAAGGGGCTAGTTGCCCCTCAGCCAAGTCATACCCAAGGACCCGGGGCTCCCAGCTGCTGCCTCTACTATAGTGGCTGCAGTAGCTGGAGCCTTGGGCCCTTTAAATCTCCATGGGAGTGCTGTGCAGCATGCTCCAGGCAGTTCTGAGGGCTGGGGGGGCCTGGTGCAGCTTGCTCCAGGTGATGCTGAGGCATGAATGCCCAGCCCCATCCCTTCTGGGAGCATGCCCCCTCCACCTTGCCCAGGGGCTACACAAGCTTTTCAGCCCCCTGACCCTCATCACTGGGCAGGCCTGCCGACAGTAGGATTTTCTTCCTATCTGCCTCACTCTCAGGCCGTGTCCACACTCAGGGGTTCTTTCGAAAAAAGTACCCTTTTTTCGAAAGAACTTCCCCTGCATCCAGACTCAAGCCGCGTTCTTTCGAAATTATTTCGAAAGAACGCGGCTTTTCTTTCGATGGCGGTAAACCTCGTTTCACGAGGAAGAACGCCTTCCTTGGAAAGTTCTTCTTTCGAAGGAAGGCGTTCTTCAATGTAAAGAGGCTGTCTTCGAAAGAGAGCATCCAGACTCGCTGGGTGCTCTCTTTCGAAAAAGCAGATTTCCTCTATCGAAAGATCTGCCTGCAGTCTAGACGCGATCTTTTGAAAGATGCTCTTTCGAAAGATGCTTTCGAAAGAGCATCTTTCGAAAGAAGCCTGCAGTCTAGACACAGCCTCACAGTCTTCTGGCTGGAATAGTGGCTGATATACTGACACAGAGGTTTAGAGCCATCGACATGGATCCTGTGCCCATCCCCTAGCCGCTGCTTTGCACCCACCTCTGTGGGAGCAGCATGATGATGCCTCGTCCTTTGGCAGCAGTTGCTTTGCCCACAGTACAGGGGGTAAGCCGTGGCCAAGCTAGTCATGTGGCTGCTGGGAAGACATGGTGGAAGCTGTATCACTTGACAAAAGAGGCGAGGTGCTCATCCCAATGGGACTAGGCATCATTGAAACAGATGTGGCTTGTGCGACCATATGCAATGGCTGTAACGCTTTGATTAGCAGATGCCTTTGGGACCAGTAAGAAATGTATCACACAGAGTCTTTTGATGTGTTTTTTTTTAAAGCAGGGTTTGTCGCTTGACCTGATTTTGGGGGTGGGGTGTGCGTGTGTCGGTGGGGTGGGGGGAGAATTTGCATCAGAGCTCCTACAGGAATTCTTGGGGGTGCAGGAGAGAACTTGGAAGAGTTACCACCCAGGAAACGTGTCATACCAGCTCACAAGAACAGTCTAGTAATGGTTGTGGTTAGACAGGGTGGTGAGTGGGTGTTTCCGGAGGAGAGAGAGAGTGTAGCTTGTTCATCAAATTAGGATGATTATTACAAATACAGGGTGCCAGGGGCTGGGGACAACCACAATGAGATTTAGAGGCACAGAATTATTAGCATCATGCACAGAATTACTGAGTGACGTAGAGAGGGTGAATATTTTATACACATTCAGGGTTTGATCCTGGGGTGAGTTAGAGATGGGAACCAGAATTAATATGATTGTAAGAACATCAGAACGGCCAGTCTGGGTCTGACCAATGGTCCATCTGGCCCAGTGCCCTGTCTTCCAGGCCTAATGCTTTCCAGGGTGTGAACAGAGCAGAGCAATGCTGAGTGGTCTTATTGTCCAGTCGCAGCTTCTGGTGGCTGAAGGGGTGCATCCCTGTCAAGGAGTTCCACAGGCTGGCTGAGGGTTGTGTTCAGAAGTGCTTCCTTTCCTCTGTTTTAAACCTTCTGCCTGCTCATTCATTGGGTGCCCCTTAGTTCTGGTGTTATATGAAGGGATCAATGACACTGCCTCACTCACTTTCTCCACACCAGCCAGGATGTTATAGGCCTCTATCATATCTCCCGTTAGTCGGCACTTTTCTAAGCTGAACAGTCGCCGTCTTTTTTCAGTCTCCTCCTACAGAAGCTGTTCCACACTCCTAATAATTTTTGTTGTCCTCCTTTTCCAATACTAAAGTATCTTTTCTGAGAGAAAGAGACCAGAACTGCCTGCTGCCTTCAAGGGTTTATTGAGGGGTGTTATGACATTTATATAGTGATGTTATGACATTTATACCAGGGCGCTATGACATTTTCTGTCTTGTTACCTGTCCCTTTCCTACTGATTCCTAACATGCTGTTAGCTGTTTGGATGGCTGTTGCCTACTGTTTTCAGAGAACTAACCAGGATGACTCTGAGATCTCCTTCTTGAGTGGCGAAAGCAAACCCCATCCAATTGTAGGTATCGATGGGATTGTGTTTTCCAGTGGGCATCGCTTTGCCTGTATTAATGTTGATTAGAGCAACTAGCACAACGGGGCCCTGATCTGTGACTGGGGCCTCTCTCATCATACAGATAATTGATATTTATTCTTCCCAGTGGCCTCTCCTGTCCTCTCTTTCTCCACAGCACAGGGGTGACAAGCCACTGCCCTGCCTGTATATCTCAGACCCTGTCCGGGAGTGACCCACTGGCCCCTGGCTGAAAAATAGCTCAGTGGCCATGACTGAGTTTTGGAATGTGCCCCTCAGCCCACCAGCCATGCGTTTCTCTCCCTTTCCCCAGGGGTTTCCACTGAGCCTGTGCAGCGGCTTTGTGACCTTGGGGGTGGCGGTGCAGTTCAGTATGTGGACACTTGTCCACTGGAAATGGGACTGAAGCCAAGCACATGACTTCACCCATGGGCCGCAGGGATGTTGTTAGGGAGAGAGAACACAAGGTAAATAACACATCTCCAGGCAAGTGGCTGAAACCTGGGGCACTTGAATGGGGGGGAGGCAGGGGCCCATGGCTCCATCATTTTTTACCAGCCCTAAGGGCAAGCAATGAGGTGTGAGTGGAGAAGAGTGAGTGGGGGCAGGGCCACAGTCTGAGTGCTGGTCCCCTCCCCCCTTTAGAGAGCTTCTGTCACTCCTGCCTGGAGCTGTGCCCTGGCACGCTCAAATTGCAGTCACAAGTTTTGGGCTGAATCGCACATCCTAGCGCAGTGGCGCATTGCTGTTGTGCAGCAACCTCCTGAGGCAGAATGGGCCTGAAACTAGTTCTGGAGAAAGTGCAGTGGGTGCTAGTGTCATTCAGTGTCAGAGACTAGAAGGGGGTGGTGGCCTGGGCTCTGTTTCCTGTGAAGGGAGTTTCAAGGGAAAGCCTGGCACATCTGAAATAAGCAGGGGTCACTGCTCTGTCATGCCATCCTCAGGGACACTGCCCTAATCCCACAGATGATGCTTCCATTGGGGTGGATCACTTAGCACACAACTCCCAGACAGCTGAGGGGCTAGAGGCAGAACCAGTCCTGCCCACTCTCCCCTCCGCATCACCTCATCTGGTGTCAGATTAGACTCAATTAAATTCCATCCCACATTACATGCCACAGAGAGATCCTTACACTGGATTAAATAAACTAATAGGTTTGTCTGCTTAGCCGCGGGCAGAATATTTACAAGGGGAGCACAACCGGTATTCCCTGTAAGCTGAGCAGCTGCCCAGAAGAAATTCAAATGCTGCCCAGCTGATTAGCAGATCACCCATAGCTGGCAGCATATGTTTCTATTGGTGGTACACATTCACATATGCCTCAGTGCACAGCACAAAATGTATTCCACACGAGGATGAAAAAAAATAGAGGGAACATTGAGCACAACACCAGCATCTCAGACACCCCGAGATGCCCCAGATGGCCACAGGCAGGCAGAGTATCTGCATTTTGTTTTTAATTGATTGAACAGAGTCACATGATTTCGTTCTCTCTTGACAGTCACCAACTGCCCTTTGCTTTTTATCAAGCTGCCAGAACACAAATGATGACAAAGTGGAGTTCTGTGCTAGTCGCTGAATACCACAGGCTCCACCAATCAATGCAGATTGAGAGGCAGATTGGTTAGAGCACTGGACTGACAAATTCTGAGCTCGACGCTCTATCTCTGACCTGGGCATATCGTTCTCTCTGGGTCAGTGCCCTGTCTGTAAAATGGGGGTGAAAATACCTTCTTTGGCATGTCTGGTGTATTCAGACTGCAAGCTTTGGGGACAGGGATGGTCTTTCATGATATGCCTGTTCAGGGCCTAGAACACGAGGGCCCTGATCTCAGGACCCCATCCCACTTCTGCAAGACCAAAGATAATAACTGTTCTGTGCCCAGAGGAACCTCTGTGTCCAGTGCCTTTCACATGGACTCAGCTTCACAAGGGATTACAAATTCTGACTTGCAGAACAAAGGGATTACTGTTACCTTCCAGGAAAGTTTAAGTGATTGGGCAACAGCCTTTTCTGACATTTCCTGGGCTGGGTGTGTCATCAGGTAAATGTGTCACACCCTGCAATGCCAGCAAATGTTTGAACAGTAACTTCATGGCCAGGCCTTTCCTGGGCCACTCGGGATGAGAAGCTGGCAACAGATGCCAGGAGTTCATTGTCTCAGCATTTTTTCTGGAGAGGTGAATGGACTGGAATTGGTACAGCTGTTTGCATATGTAACCCACACACTTACTGGGTGTGGTGCATTGTCCCATGTAGTGGCACTTAGACCACTTACAAAGAGACAGAATGAGTTTGCTGTACAGCCTTTGCTGAGAGCCAGCTGGCTTTTAGCTCAAGCAGTAGAGGTGCATGCACAGAGGTTCCAGGTTTGGATCTGTTACCCATGGGATGTCTGCTTTGTTGTTTGACCCATTACTCCAGTCTAGTTGCAGTGTTACCTACTCAAAAAGCTTTGTTAGAAAAACATTACTGAGGTTGCCAAGTCAAGCACTGTGATGCTATGAAATCTCAGAATCAAGATTGCCTTGTAGCCTTAACTGGGCCCCCTTAGCAACGTACATTATGATAAAGTACATGCTCTCATCTTTTTCTCATCTCCTCAATCGACTAGTCCAAATCTCCTACTCTCAATTCCCAGGTCCCTTCAGCCCCAGCCTCCTTGTGTCCTAATCTACTCCCCCTTTCCCAAGGTCTGGCAGCTTCCACCCCCCAAACTTGCCTAGGCCCAGCCAAGTGGGCAGATGCAGTGAGGGCACAGAAGAGACAGGATTCCTACTCTCAGTTCAGCTGCTTGGACCTGGTTTCCACCTAATACTGCCCAAAACCTCAATTACAGGGATAGTCCTGCTCACCCCTGGGCGGAAGCATGCTCAGTATAGACAGAATCTTCGGGGAATTAAACTCTAACATTCTAGCAAGTATTTCCCAAGCATATGCAAGCTGCCATTTTTTTCAAAGGCTTATAATTTGGCCACATTTAGGTGGATTTCCCTGGGGACAGTAAAAGGCATTTCCCTGACACACTGGCCACTCCCTGGCCAAATGTCAAGTCCCTTTGCTAAACCATGAGGGCACTAGAGTGTCATAATTTTGTTAAAAATGAGCAAAAAAATGTGTTTCCCTAGCCTTGTTCTCAGAAGTGGCCGAACAGTTATTGAGTGAAATTTTTCAATAAAATTCAGCCTGAGGCAGACCCCGGCAAAGAAAATTTCAGCTCAAATAGTTAAAGTTTGGCACAGTCGTGGTAATAAGCAACTGAAAACAGGGTTTTATAATGGGAATTTTCAGGCAAACTTAATACTAAGTGCACTACCAGAGCTCCTATAATAGATGCTCATTACGAGGCATTAAAAAATTCTAAGGATAGGCTCAGATTCTCTGCTGTCCCAAACACAAACCACACAAGGGTCTGATCCAGAGGAGAAAAAGAAAACCTTCTTTCATGGGGTTTTTACATTTATTGTACAAGCAGAATAAACAAGCAACAAAAGCAGCTGCGCTCGAAAGCAACTCAGAGTATGTATAAAACAAAAGGAAAAACTATGTAGCACTTAAAAGACTAACAAGATGGTTTAATAGGTGATGAGCTTTCGTGGGCCAGAGTATGTATGGTAGCTAATGACCCACCAGTATGGGCAGGAATTTTGGCCTGCTTTGTAAGCCCCTCCATTACACATGAGCATCTGCCTTCTTAGCCAAGTTGGGCACCTGTAATTTCCATTTACCAACCGCTTGGGAAACAGTTATCATTATTTCACAGCCAGGCAAATAGATTATGTGCCCTGCAGCTAGTGGACAGCAGAACTGGGAGCAAAAACCATGCAGCCTGTTGCCTGATCTAGTCAGGCAAGCTAACTAGATCATGCTCCACTTCTAATTAAAGACTTCGCACCCCACCCCCACAAAAGCATTGTGTCATGTCTCCCCAGCCCCAGTTCTGGACCTAGTTGTATGGGGAGATGGCTTTGTAATATTGCTTCTGTATTTCTGTTCTGCTTTTCAGAAACATATGAATTACGCTGGAAGAGGGAGGAAAAGGAAGGCGAGTCAGGCCACTGCTTATTTAAACAACTTGCCTTTTTTTCCTATTAAGGGATTATCTCCAAAGCTTCAGAACCACTGAAACACAGACCCGTCTTCTTTGCTTCATCTTCTAGTGGTGCACGGAAAAGAATAATTTCCTGCTCTGTTCATTAGGCTTAAAAAACCCCAAATCTCTGAAAGACAAAAAATTCCTTAGGGTTGGTACCTACTCTCCAGGCTCTTCAGAGTGAGTTCTGCTCATTAAGCTGCATTCAATATGATCATAACAATGTGTTCATATCTTCCTTTGGAGGTCCTTAAAGACCCTGACGAGCAACCATTTGACCTCACTACTCCTTCAAAAAATGACTAAGGAATAATAAAACATTGGTCGTTCGTGGTGTTTTTCATTTTAAGGATCCGACGGTGCTTTGCAAATGTTAACTAATATGAGTTTGTTACACCCCTGCAGGGCTACGTCTACACTGGCATGATTTTGCGCAAAAGCAGCTGCTTTTGTGCAAAAGCTTGCTGTCTGTCTACACTGGCGGGGAGTTCTTGCGCAAGAACACTAATGTTCTAATGTATGAAATCCGTGCTTCTTGCGCAAGAACTATGATGCTCCTACTCAGGAATAAGCCCTCTTGCGCAAGTGTTCTTGCACAAGAGGTCAGTGTAGACAGGCAACATGAATTTCTTGCGCAAGAAAGCCTGATGGCTATAATGGCCACTGGAGCTTTCTTGAGCAAGAGAGCATCTACACTGGCACGGATGCTCTTGCACAAAAGCACATCTCTTGCGCAAAGGCACATGCCAGGGTAGACGGTCTCTTGCTCAAATAAGTATTTGTGCAAGATCATGCCAATGTAGACACAACCCTGCTGTTTAGGCAAGTCACTTTTCTGCCGGTAATGCTACACAGCAAAGTGGGCAGTCACACAGGACAGGAAGTGAGGAAGAAGATGGGATCTGGTGGAAGCTGCAGGGGAACAGAATGCACTTGCCAGGTCAGGGTTTAGAATTTGGCCACGAAACAGGAATAATGCCCCTTCTCTTATGAAAAGTGCCCATCAGGTCAAGATCTCTTCTGATAACACATAGCCATGCTGGTATGTTGGTTCAGTACTGACTTAGGGGGAAGAGCACTGCTGCTAAACCCACCAATTCTTTCTCTACATAGGTAGGAGACTCGTAAGAATTGCCTAAGCTCTGACCCAGGCCTCTCCAGCATAGCTCACAAGATGTGGCAGGAGTATACACAGGAGTAATTTGGCAAAGTCCCTTGATCTGTCCACATTTCAATTCCCCACTTATAAAATGGGGCTAGTTCTATTTCCTTTCTCTCACCTTGTTCTTGTCTGTAGCTGAAGCTCTTCAGATAGGCACCATCTAGATGTGTTTAAGTAACACCAAGCACAGTGGGGACTCAAGCTTGCAGCTTAGGAGTTACACCTCCAAATAAGGGAGAAGAGCCTGAGGGTGTATCTACACTGCACACTAAGCCTGGGTCTGTAGGACTTAGGGCTTGTCTATACTTACCCACAGATCGACATTCTGGAGATCTAGCTTCTGGGGTTTGATTTAGCAGGTCTAGTAAGGACCTGCTAAATCAAATGCTTTGGCATCTCCCTTGGCCCCGGTACTCCATGGGATCATGAGAAGTAAGGGAAGTTGGCAAGTGAGATTCTCCTATTGACCTCCCATTATGGGGATGCCATAGAAATTTGGCTTAAGGTATGTCGACTCTAGGTATGCCTTTCTTGTAGCTGGAGTTGCAAATCTTAAGTCGACTTTCTCCCTAAGTGTAGATCTGGCCTCAGGCATGTCCATGTTTCTAACCCATGGGTTCATTGCTGGACTTAGGTTTCACAGCCATACTAATGCATCCACACAGCACTCTGCAGATATTCTGACTCTGGTCTCTGGCTTGACCTGTGTCCACACTGCAAAATGACAGGGCTTGGACCTGAGTCACAGTGGGACTCAGACGATGACCTACCCTTAGCAGGGGCCTTGGACCCAAGTGCTGCTTGTTCCCTAAAGTCAGACTGATGTGTGTGGACAGAAATGGGGAGTGGGTCTTAAACCTGAGTCAGTGCCCAGAGTTTGTTGGCAATGTAGACATACCCATAGACTTCATTAAGACCATGGGGACTTTGCCATTAATTTGATGTGAAAGATGCCCAGATTCTACAGGTGATGGGCAGCAGCATAAACCCCAAGAGAGACAAAAATAATAAGGAGCAGCAAGCGTTTGGCCAGACCTGAGGGCAGAGCCTCCAGGCAGACATCCTTCCAGGACAGCTTCTCTATTTTTGCTGCAACAGGAACACACACTTACTGTCCAGGACAATACCCCAGTCAGTAGCCTTGGCAGCACCTTGTAAACAAGTCTGAAAATAGTGACAATGCCCAGATTTCTCTTTCTTAAATTGCAAATATTTCAATAGTTCTGTAAACAAAGTGCTGACACCATAACAGGGAGAGCCCAGTCCCCGGGGGTCACCACTGTTGACTGGCTAGGTACATTCAGGCAGGGCGCCATTACTCCACTGTCTAGACAGAAATTCCCAGAGTTGTTGACTTGAGTCCCACGACTTAAACTCGAGTCTGACTTAAGTTGCCTAGGTGACTCGACTTGAGACTCGACTCGGGTTCATTGTTTGTGACTTGAGACTCGACTTGAGACTTGCTAACTTTGTTAAATCAACTTGGTGAAAACATTGTCTGAAAATGCCGATATTGATGGCTTATACAAAAGTGACTTGACATTTCTTAAATTAAGACTTGAGACTCGACTTGGGACTTGATTCGAAAGTGACTTTAGGGACTCAAGACTCGACTTGAGACTTGAACTGTAGTGATTTGAGACTCGACTTGGACTTGACAATGACGACTTGAAGACAACACTGGAAGTTCCAGCTTTCAATAACAGGTAGCGAGGGTGTAGCTTCAGTCAGATTAATTGATTTGTCTTAAAAGTCCAAGAGGTGAACATCAGAGTTGGCGTTTTCTTTTCAAGCAGGGATCTAAGGAAGTTAGGGTGCAGACCTACTGCACAATGCCTTCTCATTTCCCTAATGTGAAGATGATGGTTTAGAGTCTTCCCAGCATGCAGCCCTGGCAACCAAACTCAGAGGAGAGACGGAAGGTGTCCCAGCTGGTGTGACTTATCGCAGCTTTTCGTTTGCGCCTCATCTCCCTCGGATAAAGGATTTTTTATACAGAATCTTTCACCATGGCATCAAGGCATGTAAGTTACACAGTCAGCCTCAGCAGACCAAATATTTGCTCCCACACAAATCTGTGGCTATTGTTTGCCAGGCTGAAGCAATTATTCTGAGGTATGAGTCTCTCCCTTATTGTTTTTGAACCTCTCATATTTGCAGTCTGGGACGTGTGTTTTGCTCACTAAAGTTATTGTAATTTTATGTGTGGAATTAGTACCACACATTATCACAGCTGCAAAAGATTTATGAAAGGCCCACTCCTGAAGCCCAAGTGTAAATCCATAGAACAGAGCCACAGAAATGCGTCTGTGCAGATACCCATATAATTAACTCTGTACAGACCGGTAACCACGCTTCATGCAGATAGGCCCATGTATCTAACATGCACTAACACATCCACAGAAAGCGTCTGTACCAAAGAGTTGCAGCACCAAGAAGGTGGCAAGAAATGTGTGTGCTCAAGACAATGATCTGTAAATAGTTTTCTATGTCTTGTAAACCTAATCTATTTTTCCCATTGGGATGGGGAGGATAAAACAAAAGATTCTTGTCCTGGGGAAATTATGTTTAAGGCAGTGGTCCCCAACCTTTTTGTGGCCAATAGCACATTCATGTTTTCAGAAGAGTGTGGCAGGTGCCAACAATTTTTCAAGGCTTATTTTGTATTTGTACATTAAAGAATACGAAAAACATCATATTTAATATATGAATCCTAAGATAAAAAAGGTAATTTTACATGTAAAAGGTATTAATTAAATTATTCAGCAATTACTCTTTCACCTTACCATGAGAATTTGCTATTTTCATATTAAATGTGAATTGGGTAAATTTGATAGAAACTTAATTTAGTTGGATAATTATGTTAATTATGTTGTAATAAAAAGGGGAGGATGTCCAAATGTTGTTGAGCAAAAAAAGCACCCTCCCCCCCAAAAAAATCATGGCACCTTTAAATCTCACACTCTCCATCCCCACCAAGTCTCCTCCCCTTGCTTCATCAGCTCTCCTGGTGTCTGCTGCCCTCCAACCTCTCACCCTCGTCTGCTGTCCTGATTCCTGCCCTTCTCACTGCCCTCAGCCTTCCTGAGACCTGCCCCCCTCCACCAGCCCTTCTATCCCCGCTGTGCCCACTCCTCCAGTAGTCTCACACTGATCATGTGAGCTACCCCCTCCTCATCCCCTCTCCTAACACCTCCCTCTACACACCTGCCCTGCCTCTCTCCTGGTGCTGGTCCCTCCCCTGCAGGTGTCTGCCCTTCTGTTTCACCTGCACGTTCCCTTACCCCTGCACCCTCCTGGTGCCTCCCCCTTCCCTTACTGCCTCTGCCCCCTTTTTCCTTGATGCCCACCCCCTCACCACCCTCTGCCCCCATTCCCCTCATTCCCCTGTGCCCTCACACATGACTTCATCCATCCCCACCTTCCTCATGCCCATCCCTTCTTTCAAGCCTTCTCCCAGCACCTCTCCATTCTAGCCCCAATGCCCTTATCCTCTCCTCTCCCAGCATCACCCTGTCCCCCCTCCCACTGACACCTCCCCTCCTGCCCTTTTTCTCATTATCTCCACTTGCCTCCCTCCCCCAGCATTTGTATCTCCTCCACCCTGTCCCTTGATGCCTTCCCCTTTCTTCTCCTGACCTGCCCCCTCCCATCAGCACAAGCCCCTTCCTCTCCCACCCTTTCCCCCTATTCTTCCCCTCCCCTCCCCTCCCCTCCCCTCCCCTCCCCTCCCTTCCCCTCCCCTCCCTTCCATTCTGCCTTCCAGTTTGCAGGGCTGGAGTCTACTGTGATCGGGCCCCAGAAGTCCCTGCATCCTGGGCTCCAGACCAGGTGCTGGAGCTGGGTCGCTCGGTGTTCACAGCCCCGGCCCATCACAGCACTAGTGCCCCGCTGTCCCGCCTTGTCAGCCGACGGTCAGGGCAGTGTTGCGTGTGTATTACACCCAAGTCTTCAACTGCTGAGATGCAAATTCTCGTTGCAGTGGGCAGCCTAGGAGGCTGGAGGGCACCCCGAAAAATAGTTTAACGTCTGTGACTTTACTGCTAGGACCGGGGTCCCGTCGCAGAGGGCAGCCAACAGGCTCTAAGACGCCCCGAGTTTATAGGAAGAGTTTATTACATCTCAGATTTTAGCTGCTAGGATACAGAAATCCCTTCGCAGCAGGCAGCCTGCGGAGGCTGAGAGATGCCCCAACGGATCTGTCCCCTGGGAGGGACACGATCCAAAACGCCCAAGCTCTTCCTATACCTGTCCCTTATGACCGGCTGAAGTTCTTTTAAATTGTGCTTGGTTCTGTTACAGCAACTGAAGGAGTCAGGTTAAAGCTTAAACAGTTACTATTTTATTGTTACAGGGTAAACTTAGTTGTTAAATGCTACTGCTGTGTTACAGATAACACAGCCACTACAAAGGACAGGACAGAAATTACACTAATAAGTCACTTACAGGTACCATGAAACCCTTTTGGTTCTCTGAGCTCTTATTAAATGCGTGCAAAATAGACACCTAGCAGGTATATATTCTCACCCCTGCGTTCCAGACTTGGCGTGGCCAGCGTCTTTCTCTCAATCCCTTGGGAAGAAGTAGGATGAGGTTGGGCGTCCCACAGACCTTGGGAGACAATCAATACCTGCCAGCAGGTGTAGATTGGAGCTCAATGGGGTGGGTTACTAAACCCATCTATATACCCCTTGGGTCATGTAGGCTGCTTCCTGGTCTCAAGTGGCCAATTAGGAAAAATGGCTTTGAATGCCAAGTTTCCCATGAAGGGTGCAAAGCATAATTCACACCTGGGAAAATGCAGACAATGGGCACCTCTGGTATATGATGGGCGAAGATTCCTCTCCTGGGACAGTGCAGGCGTGTTAATTACTGATACCAGCCATCAGGGCGACGGGAGGCCTCCCAGTCATCAGCTAGCCCATTTACTGTCTGGTTTCTGTTTATGGTAGAGTCAGGGACAGGCAGCACACCTGCGTTCCCAGGGCATCAAAGGCTGACTGCCTTTTTCTTGCTCTCGGGGGGGGGGGAACAAGATGGGGTTCATGTCTGGCTACACGCCTCTAGCCACGCTCTGCTCCCCCACGCACCACTCGGCACATGTCCTTCCTCCTCCTTCCCCGAGCCACAGCTGGCTGTTTTAAAAAATGGCGCCGCAACGCCACACCGACGTGGCACCACCCCCTCCGGTGCGCTGCAAGTGACTTCACCCCCGGTGCAGCCCTGGCTCCACCCGGGTTGACAGCACATGCTCGCGCCTCTCTCAGCCATGCCTGTTTTCCCTTCCCCCGGCCCAGTACCTTCCCCAGCCGGGGTCAGCTTGCCTGCCTCCTTGTCGGAGTCCCTCGGCCCGGTGGGGTCTTCTGTCGGGGCTGTAAGTGCCAGCAGCGCCCCTACTGGCTCCGGTGCGGCAGTGCGGCGCCTGGTGGCTCTGTCACGCCGGGCCAGTCCACCACTGCATTAGGGTGTGCCTAATGCAGACTTGGTGGGTGCACACAAATGCGCCATGGCGCCCGCGGGCACCACGTTGGGGACCACAGATTTAAGGGATGGAAGCAATCAATGATTGTCTTTAGCTGGCTTTTGAAACTGCCTCCCCATCCTAAGAGGATACAAAGGAAGCTGTTAGACAAGTCACAGAAAAGATCAGCTCTGACTTGGGCCTTGTCTACACCAGCATGTTTTGTCATCAAAAACTGCCTTTTGGAGACAAATAGTGAGAGCGTTTATACTACGATATGACTTTTGGTGGGAAAATCACTCAGTTTTGGTTACAAAAAACGTCCACCCCTTTGAGAGACATGTGACTTTTCCCCTCCCTTTGTTGTCAACAAAGAGCCAGTGTGGACTCTGCTGTTTGTTTTGTCGAGAGAACTGGCTTCCACAAGTATCCCACCATGCCTGCCCTGATGGCTAAGCTCAGTGTTTTGTGATCGCCGCTGCCCTGCAGGCATGCCTCCCCTCCCCTTTTAAAGCTCTGGAGAGTATCTGACAGCTGAGTGACCTGCTCTGAATGGGGAACAAACAAAGAGCAATTTATTAGAATGCTTCTATTCTGTCCTGCACTAGAACGATAGCAACCCGCAGACAGCTGCTGCTGGGGGAGAGCTGGAGAGACTACTGTGAGGCTTTGACATTCCTCAGCACAGAAAACTCACAGAGCTGTGAGGGAATCTCAAGAAATGCAGGGATTAGCTCTGCTTTCCCACAAGACTGCACTGTGGGATGCTTACTCACATCGCTTTGCTCTATCTGTTGAAAAGATGCCAGCAATGTGGTCATGAAATGTTTGACCACTTTTCACTTTTGGTGACTTTTGCATGTCAACAGCACTTTTGTCACCAAACCTTCCCAGTGTAGATATAACTTTGATGGATTTCACCTGACATAAGGACTAGGATGGGAACTATATTAGTAACAATGTCTATTAGGTTATATCTACACTATAAAGAAGATCGAAGCTGCCGCTGTTGATCTTCCAGGGTTCGAATTAGTGGATCTAGTGAAGACACACTAATTCAAAATGACTGAAAGGGGCACTCCAGTCAATGCTGGTAGTCCTCCTTCCATGAGGTGTAAGGGAGTTGAAAGGAGAGTGTTCTCCCTTCGACTTCCTCCATTGTGGACAGCACCAAAAGTCGACTTACGGTACTTCAGCTTCAGCTACACAATAAACGTAGCTGAAGTTGCATATCTTAATTCAACCTTATCCTGGAGTGTAGACATACCTTTTGTGTTTGGGACTAGCTGGAGTGTTTTGTTTATTTTAGATTAGTAACTTACTTTGCTCTGTCTGTTTTCACTTGCAGCCACTTAAATCCCACTTTTTATATTTAATAAAATACTTTCATTTATTACCAAACCCAGTGTAAATCAGTGTTACCTGGGGGGAAGCGACAGCTGTGCATATCTCTTTCCTTGATAATGGGGGCAAATTCTATGAGCTTTCTCTGTGTAAGACTTTTATACAATGTAAGATGGGTTTATTTGGGGATTTGGTCCTTTTTGAGAGCTGTGCCCCGGGTTACTGAGCCGTCCCAGAGCTGATCTGGTTCAGTGTCTGAGTTATTCGGCATGGGGGCTGTTATCTCATCTCTGTGCTTTGGCTGGGGGATGGCAAAGCTTCTGGTCCAACAGGACAGGAGGTGGGCAGGGGATGCCTCAGAAGGTAGGTAGACGGGCTCAGTGGTATGATTAGCACATTGAAATCTTAGTAGGACCTCTGTGATCCAATCCGTCACAGAAAGGCTGAGTGGGAGAGAGCTGCAAGGGGCACAGGTGTGGGGGGCAGGACAGGATGGGCAGGAGAGCTGCTCATGGAAACCTCAGAGGCTGTTCAGCGCCACACTCAGATTTGCACAGCTTTGAAGGCTGCAAGGCCACAAGAGACAATTCAATCATCTAATCTGACCCCCTTGCATATCACAGGCCTCTTGTCTGGGGCAGTAGCAAGTTGTGAGCCAAAGCACATGTTGGAATGGCATCTGGTCTTCCCTGGAAAACTTCAAGGCACAGAGAAAGCGCCATTCCCCTGGTAGTTTGGAGGCAATGGATGCAGTGAGGGGAAGGGAATAGGCCCCAAGGCCACACTCACAGGTCTGTATCATAACACACTTGCACAACAGCGCTGCATTAGGGTTGTACACGAGTCATCCCCGACCTTTTTATGCCCGAGATCACTTTCGGAATTTAAGTGGAACCCAAGATCTATCCTGTCCCTTCCCTGATGCCCTGCTGTTCGGTAGCAGGCAGAAGGTGCTGACAGGAGAGAGAAGAGGCAGAGCGAGGGCAGGGCATGCTCGGGGTGGGATTGAAGCGGGTGCAGGATGAGGCCAGTGAGGGCAGAACTTTGGAGAAAAGGGCGAAGCAGGAGTGGGAAGAGGCAAGGTGACAGAGAGGCAGCAAGGGGGTGGGGTGCGTGTAGTCGACAGGATTAACCGATAAGCCCAGACGTTGACATCCCTAGTCATGATAAAAGTCCCGAGAGAGAGAGAGAGTTAACACGAGAATATATGGCTTGATCGGTCAAGGAGGCTTTGGCCACGAACTGCAGAGAGGGTAGGATTCAGCTAACCCTTCCTTGCAGTGAGGCAGTAGCAGCACTACAGCTAAGGCTGAGTTATTACCAGCCAGTTTTTCCACATGCATGCTCCGTTTGCCTGGATATTTGCTGAACTTCAGCAGGGCACAGGATGGGGTCAGCGGTTTCACTTTGATGTCATTTGAGCAAGATCCAGCCTACTCATCCCCTTTTTTTACGTAAAAAAAGAAAACACATGGCAGCAGAATGTTGCAGTTCTTGTCCCTTGTTTTTCACCTGCCCTGAGGCTCAAAGCATTGCACGCAGCCTCCTCAAAGTGGTGCCGCCCACTCACCTTTCAACTCGGCTCGTGTCTGGTGCCCACTGTCCCTCTGGGGAAAGGAGCTGCTCCAAGGTCGCTAGAGACAGTGGTTTTTGCACACGCAACAGGACTGCTGCTCTGTGTCAGGCACATCCAACATCAGAGGCTCTCAGGACGACATGCTGTAGCCAGTGCCGTCCTTGGGAGGGTCGGGGCCTGGGGTCTGGGGCAACTCCCCCCGCTATGTCCCAGGCAACGGACCCAGTGCAATCACCCTACCTCTGCTCCATTTCCAAGCCCCGCCCACCCCTGCTTCGCCTCCTGCCCCAAAGCCCCCTCCCCTGAGCAACGCAAGCTGCAGGATTGCTGGAGGCCTGGCGTGAGGAGGCAGCAGGGGTGTGGGAAGCAGAGTGTCCTGGGCAGTGACGCAGCCCCACAGTGGGCTGGGAGAGGGGGCGGGGCAGGCTGCCGAGTTGCTCTGGCTCCCACTGCTACAGTGAGTGGGGGAGGGCAACCCCTGCGGCTGCCCTGCACCAGCCCCCACAGGTAATCCCCCAGACTGCCCTGGGCCCTGCCCATAAGGTGGCTGCTGCAGGGCCCCCTCCAAGTGCAGGGACTGAGGTGGCTGCCCTGAACCATCCTACCGATGGGATGTCTCTGGCTGTCGCTGTCACACGGGAGCCATACACATGGATTCTGAATCCAAGCCCTGCCTCTGGCACATGGCTGAGTGTGTCTGCTGTGCATGAGTACACCCCACCCAGCGGGTGTTTTCTGCTTGTCGGCGTTACACCCGCTGTCATTGTTGGCCTCCATTGGGCGCCTGAAGAGGGGAGCTGCAAAGGAGCACTTGAAACTTTTACCCCAATAGCAGAACTTTTCCAGTCAGAGCCAACACTGAAGGTGCAGTGAAATCCACACGGGTATTCAGATTATTTGAAAAATGCTTTTTCTCCTCAGGGTGGGCCGGGCCGGGGGTACAGCTAGTTGATGCAAATTGATTCACAGAGTTAAAGGCCAGAAGAGACCCCTAGATTATCAAGCCTGACTTGTATGGCACAGGCCAATACATACCATCTGAGCCCGGTGACTTGTATCTGGTTAAAGTAGATCTCCCAGAAAGGAGTCCAGCCTTGATTTGAAGACATCAAGACACGGAGAATCTATTACTTCCCTTGGGGGTTTATTGCAATGGTTAATCACCTGCACTGTTAAACATTTGTGCCTTATTTCTAATTTGAATTGCTCTGGCTTCAATTTCCAGAAGTTGGTTCTTGTTCTGCCTTTCTCTGCTATTTGAGGGTTCATTTGACCAAGCGGTTCCTCTGAGACAGCCCCTTGGACAGACAGCTGATCTTAACATTTGCTCTTCAGATAGTTCTAAAAAAGCCATGCACAGGGAACCTGCCCACACAGTGTGCCACAACACGGGCTGGGGTGGAGTTAGAGGTGTAAATATGGGCTTGTTTGATTGAAGGGTGGAGGAGAGTCAGTGGGAGGACAGTTCTGTCAGACACAACTCAAAACATAAAATGTCACATTTATGTAGCCTTTTCTCCTGATGCCTATTACGGGGCATGTACTGTATATCAGGGGGTACGGTGGTGTGAAAGCCCCTAAGTGTTAAGGTTATGAGGCAGATGTGTCCCCTAGCTCTGTATTCCCTAGTCTGCAGAGCAGGAGTGCCAATATGGAAAGACAGCTGGCCATGGCCCCATTAGCTTTTAAAAGTGGGAGGGCACCTTGTTTTACAGACCATAAGGGTGAGCGATAGGGATGTCAAATTGTGAGTAACTGACCAATCGAATAATCGATGCATTTTGCATCAACTATTCAATTAGTCGATAGAGCGTCTCTGCCTTTGAAGTGTAGCAACAGCCCTAGGGAGCCCAAGGTCAGCTGGGGAGGTGTCAGGCTCTACACAGCGTTTCAAAGAGGAAGCGCTGCACAGAGCCCGAGGTCAGTGGGGGAGTCCCCAGCTGATCCCAGCTCCACGTGGCACTGCCACTTTGAAACACCATGTGCAGCCTGGAAACACCCCAGCTGGCCCCAGGCTGCATGCGGCATTTCAAAGCGGCAGTGCCGTGTAGAGCCGGGGTCTGGCCCTAGGGTCCACACAGCGCTGCTGCTTTGAAGTACTCTCCTCTACTTCCCCCCAGCCCTGGCTGCCTCTTTCTGATAGAGGCAGCAAGAGGGGGAGAAGCGACTAGTCGATTAGTCCTTCACACCCCTAATGTGCAATGGGATGGGGAGGAAAGGAGTGAGGGGAAGGTGCCTTGTGGAAAAGGCAATGCAAGGTCTAGACCCTGGGGGAAGGGGCAGTAGAGGGGGTGGGGCCACAGTTCAGGTGCCAAGAATGCTGCTGGTCAACCTTATCTGGGCATCGGTGTTTTGGGCAGTGAATTGCAGTGAATTCCCTACTGAGTCATGGGGCAGCGGGTCGGTGGCAGCCCCTTGTTGGCTTGGGCAACGGACGGTAAGTACAGGAAAGAGCAACCATGCCAGGGTCCTTTCTTGAGTACAAATATTGCCGGAGTTCAGCAAACAAGTTTGTAATGAGGAGAGCTCAGGCCCAGCTGACAGACGGCTGTTAACTGCCAAGTAGCCTCAGCTTCCAGACCTAGCCAGTATGTAGCTGGTCGCAGAGCTCTCAGGCCTTTGGACGGCACAAACCACCCAACGGTTTGCCTCTGGGAGATCAAGCCAGGCTCTCCAACGTTAAGAGCCAAAGTATCTGCAGCTTAATGTGGGGGGGCTTAGTAGGTGCCTATCCTCTGTGGCTCATGCACACAGGCCCACCAATGGGAGTGGGGCAAAGGGGACAAGTACCCCTGGGCCCAGCGATTCAAAAAGGCCTAGGGGTCCTGACTGTTTAAATCGCCGCCGGAGCACTGGGCTCCAGGGAGCTCTAGAAGCTGGGAGAGGACTGTGTGCTGTGGTTTGGACAGGGCTGAGGACTGGCTGCCTGGCCCCCCTTCCGCCCCTGCCCACCTTGCCCAGGGGCCTGGTGAGGCTGCCAGCTCCCCCACATGCAGGAGCAGGTGTAGGAGAGACCAGTCGTGAATGACACATACTCACACGTATGAGTAATTTTACGCAGGGGAGACATATCAGTGGCCACAATGCTGGCACCCCAAGCCTCTTGCCTAAATTAGCGCATGGTTATTATTTGTATTGCTGCAGGACCTCAGGGCCCCAGCCATGGACCAGGACTTCATTGTGCTGGGCAAACACAGCAGAGAAGAAACTTGCTTCCAGCTTGCTGAGGATAGACTTGGGGCCGTTATGACATGACCAGGTTTGCAGTCCACAAAGTGCTCCCCATCCATGCCACATGGAATTCAGTGGGCAAAAACACGCCATGTGACCAGGCAAGCCCACAGATACTCATGTGATGATGGATGTGGCTGAACAAATGCCTGGCTTTGTGAATACTGCACTGTAGCTTGCTGGCTGTTCTGGCCGGGGATGTGGAAAATCATTCCTCCCGCAGCTGCCCTTTGTATCTCACAGGAGTTCCCAAATGGGGCTGTGCCTCAGTGATTACCGGGAAAACAAACATGGGTCCACCATCCACAGGGTATTTCTCCAGCTTTGCTGATGGGGAGGCTGCCCTCTAGGTCAACAGACCAGGGAGAGAACCTCAGAGCTAAACGCATTAGTGCCTATATGTCAGCAAAAGAACTACGCCTCTGTAATGCCTCTGGGATGTATTAAGAGGAGAGTTGTGAGAAAAACACAATAAGTCATTCTTCCAGTCTACTCTGTGCTAATTAGGCCTCAGTTGGAGTATTGTGTCCAGTTCTGGGCATCACATTTCAGAAAAAATGTGAAGAAATTGGAAAGGGTCCAGAGAAGAGCAACAAAAATGATGAAAGATCTAGAAAACATGACCTATGAGGGAAGACTGAAGAAACTGGGTTGTTTAGTTTAGAAAAAAGAAGGCTGAGAGGAGACATGACAGCAGTTTTCAAGTATCTAAAAGGGTGTTACAAAGAAGAGGGAGAAAAATTGTTCTCCTTGGCCTCTGATGATGGGACAAGTAGCAATGGGCTTAAACTGCAGCCGGGGAGGTTTAGGTTGGACATTAGGAAAAAGTTCCCAACTGTCAGGGTGGTGAAACACTGGAATAAATTGCCCAGGGAGGTTGTGGAATCTCCATAATTAGAGATATTTAAGACCAGGTTAGATAAACATCTATCAGGGCTGCTCTATATCAAGAGTAGCCAATCCGCAGCTCTCAAGGTGCATGCAGCTCTTTGATTTAAAAAATGCGGCTCCTGCTGCTTCTGAGCCTTGCGCCTGGACTGCTCAGGCCGGCCGCTCTGCGCATGGGGTCCCAGCGCATGCTCACGGCCGGCCACTCAGCATACGGCATCCCAGCACGTGCTCATGGCCGGCCGCTCTGCACACAGTGTCCCAGCACATGCTCATGGCTGGCCGCTCAGCACACGGTGTTCCAGTGTGTGCTCATGGCCAGCTGCTCAGTGCATGTGCCCCAGTGCCTAGAGGGAGAAACACATGGTGGCAGTGGTGGCGGGGGTAGGCATTAGGTTAGAGCTGGGGGGCTGGGGGTTGTGTGCCTGGCTCTGGGGGAGGGGAGGGGCAATGGGTTGGAGGGCAGAAGCATCTTAAACTCAAAGTCTTCATGGATGCAGAATAAGGCAGCAAACACAGAGGTCATATTTAAATTCCAGGGCAAAAATAGAATCAGCATGTACCTGGTTTACACTGTGTTTCTTTAAAGAAAATTCAAAGGCTATTATTTACCAGGCTGAAGCAATTATTCTGAGGTATGAGTCTCTCCCTTATTGTTTTTGAACCTCTCATATTTGCAGTCTGGGACAGGCACTTCAAATTGTGCTAATTTACTTCTCGGTTCAAGGTAATTAAAAAAAACTCACAGGACATAATAGGGCAGTAGTGTTAAATTTAAAATACATGGTGGAGAAGGTTTTTTTTTTTTTAAGTGTTAGAATATTACTGTATTTTGAAAGGGTTTTTTTTTAATTTGATGTTTGTTCCTTGTCAAGTTCTCTGAAGTTCTATGGACTGGCCGTGAATTTTTTAAGTGACTAGAGACTTTTTTATTGGTTTTTGTCTGAAATGCTCTGTAATGTTATTTGTATCCCTACATTTTGTGTACGATATCTATCTATCTCTCTATATAGATATATAAAAATAAATATATAATATGTGGCTCTTTGCACGCTATCCGCCGCTATTTTGGCTCTTCGTCTTTAAGGGTAAGTCTAAACTACATGGCTCTGTCGACGGAGCCATGTAGATTTGTTTGTTTGGCAAAGGGAAATGAAGCCGCGATTTAAATAATTGCGGCTTCATTTAAATTTACATGGCTGCCGTGCTGAGCCGACAAACAGCTGATCAGCCGTGTAGATTAGGCTGATCAGCTGTTTGTCGGCTCAGCGCGGCAGCCATGTAAATTTAAACGAATGCGCGATTATTTAAATTGCGGCTTCATTTCCCTTTGCCGATCAGCCTAATCTACATGGCTCCATCGATGGAGCAATGTAATTTAGACACAGCCTAACTGGTTGGCCAACCCTGCTCTACATGGTGCTTGGTCCAGCTGTGAGGGTAGGGGTCTGGACTTGATGACTTTGGAGGTCCTTTCCGGTTCATCTGAAGAAGTGGATTATGCCCATGAAAGCGCATGGTACTGTCTATATGTTTTGTTAGTCTCTAAGGTGCTACAGGACCATTTGTTGTTTTTTAAGTTACAGACTAACACGGCTACCCCTCCGAGACTTGAAATCGCCCTGTTCTGTTCATTCCCTCTGAAACATCAGGCAATGGCCACCACTGGAGACAGCATGGCTAGATGGAGTGGGCTAGATGGACTCTCCGCCTGACCTGCTATGGTCATTCTCATGGTCGTTCTCATGACATGTTTGGCCTTTCCTCTAATGTATTTGAAATTCGCCTTTTCTAGGCTAAGGGCTGCTCCTTAATGCGTCTTGGCTCAGAGACAAGTATTGTTCAGATGGTAAATACCCTTTTCCTGTATTCTTGTTTATTTAAACCTAACAGCAGTTCATAAGGAAGGGCCTGATGGCATCTCCTGTGTAGTCATCCTCTCCCACACATTAAACATAAGAGCGATTTGCGCAACCATCCATCAACAGTCAGGAGGACCAAGTGGTTGTGAAATAGTGGAGCTGCAAACATTCTGGGTCTACGAGGTCGGGCTGAACCCGGCTGTCTGCTGAAGGGGACAAATGCTGCCATGAGCTCCCCACAGAGCAGCCTGAGGTGAGATGCACTGTGAGCCTTTGACCTCAGTGTCACTACCTGCGTGAGTAAAGCGAAGCACGTGCTTTCGTGGATCCGGGGCAGAGTGCTCAGCTCCATGCAGGATGGAGCCCTTGAAGAGGAAACCTCCGAGGGCCTGAGTCCCCCCTATTATAGTCGCTCATCGCCGTGCAGTACGGGGTGTGAAACGTTTCCTTTCTGCTCTTGGTAACGTCGCACGTGCACCTTGCCCTGGGGTGAATGATGACACCGATCAGGCCCTGCCATGATGGAGGGTCTCTTTAGAGGCAGGGAAATGGGGCTTTTTGAAATCATCCACTGAAGCACCCAAGGTGAAATCCTCAATTCAATGGGAGTTTTGCCTTTGGCTTCAAATGAGGCCAGGATTTCACCCCAGCTCAGACACATTCAAGCCTGTTGACTGGGGAAAGCAAAGGGGGCAGTTGCCCCGGGAGCCAACGATTCAAAGGCGCCTGTGGCAGCGGCCAGAGACCTGGGCCCTTTAAATCGCTGCCAGAGTTCTGCGCTGTGCACTCTGAGTGGCTCTGAGGAGTGGTGGGAGGGGAGGTGCCATGCTTTGGGGGGTGCTGAGGGCTGGCTGCCCCACCCCTTCTGCCCAAGGCTCTGCTCCTTCTGGAAGTGCAGAGCTGCCTCCTTGCCACTTTGCTCACGCAGGCTGTTGGCTCCCCTGAACACGTTCCTATAAAACAGTGTAAGCTGGGGGTGCTGTGCTCAGCTTCCCATTGGGTCACAGCACCAGCAGCTAACATGAATTCAAGCCTGTCTGCTCTACCTCTTTATACACCTGTCTGCTCTGCCTGTCTCAACTCACATCAGCTAATTCAATCATAAAATACTCCTTTCCCCCAGTCTAATAATACCTAGCTCTGACAGTGATACTAACCTGCTTTGAGATGTCTGGATTAAAAACACTGTGTACAAGCTAGGGATCGCTAATGGGCCATTCCCAATCAGCACACCTACACTTCTGCTTCAGTCTGGATTCAGATACCAGATTATGGCAGTGTTGTAGAGAGAGGAGGGGAAGGCATGGGCCGTAGGAGAGCTGGGTTTCTTTGTGCAACTTTGGGCAGGCCACTTAAGTGGTCTGTGCCAAGCAGGGGCGGATGAGAGTTTTGCGGGGCCCAGGGCAGCACAATATCACGGGCCCCCCCCTTTGGAGAAAAAACAGAAAAAAGGGGTCCCCCCCATGCCCACTCCTCCAGTAGTCTCACACTGATCATGTGAGCTACCCCCTCCTCATTCCCTCTCCTAACACCTCCCTCTACACACCTGCCCTGCCTCTCTCCTGGTGCTGGTCCCTCCCCTGCAGGTGTCTGCCCTTCTGCTTCACCCCCAGAATCCCCTGGCACCAGCACCTTCCCTTAGCCCTGCACCCTCCTGATGCCTCCCCCTTCCCTCACTGCCCCTGTGCCCTTTGTCCTCTTTTTCCCTGATGCCCACCCCCTCACCACCCTCTGCCCCCGTTCCCCTCATGCCCTTGTGCCCTCACACATGCCTTGCTCCATCCCCGCCTTCCCCATGCCCACCCCTCCTTTCAAGCCTTCTCCCAGCACCTCCCCCTCCCTCCTTTAGCCCCCAATGCCTTACCCTCTCCTCTTCCGGCATCACCCTGTCCCCCCTCCCACTAACACCTCCCCTCCTGCCCTTTTCCTCATTGTCTCCACTTGGCCCCCTGGCATTTCTCTCTCCTCCACGCTGTCCCTTGGTGCCTTCCCCTTTCTTCTCCTGACCTGCCCCCCTCCCCTCAGCACAAGCCCCTTCCTCTGCCATCCACCTTCTGCCTTCCAGTGTGCAGGGTGGCCGTGGCCCCGGCCCAGCCTCCAGGCCACGTGCCAAACCGTGCGGTGCAATGCTGGGCCATGTGGTTTTAAAGTCCCGGGCCGTGGTGTCACGCCACACCACGCCACGCCACGCCCAGGCGTCTCCCCTCTCAGCTGTTGTGCGGCATTTCAGCACGCCATGCATGTGCTCCCTCGGCCCCACGTGGCCCGTACTGGCCGACGCTGGGAAATTTCAAAAGTGCGGGGCTGCCACAACTCCCCCCCTTTCTCCTCCAGCAGCCACCGGCCGGCCCTTCAGCAGATGGCCCACCGGGAAATTCCCGGTATCCCGCTGGGCCAGTCCACCCCTGGTGCTGGCGTGGGGCCTATTGAAGCATGGGACCCGGGGCAGCCACCCCGCTCGCCCTGCCCTATATCTGCCGCTGTTGCCAAGTTTCCGCCTCTGTCCAACAGGGAAGCTTCCCAGCTTCCAAGCATGTGGTTGGGCTAAATGAATTAATGGTTGTAACGTTCTTAGAGCTCCCCGGGCATCATGGAGGGCAGGACAGGGCACTTTTCTCTGAGGGCTGCTTGCGGGGAGAGGGCTTTAGCTAGCAGCCAGTAAAGAAGGACTTCACAGCAGTAGGCCATGATGGGTCCCCAGGATCGGGATGTCCAAGGCTCAGTTCCACAAAGCTCTCTAACCACTGGGCTATAGGATATGTTGGCATGGGGCCCTCTCCGTCCTACCTGTTGAAACTCTTCTGCTGAGAACAAATAGCAGTTAAATAAACACAGGGCCATGAGAATGACTCTATAGCCCAGGGTTTGGGCACACACCGGAGAGGTGGGAGCCCCCCTATTAAAATCCCTTCTCCTCGAGTCGGAGGGGCAGTTGGCAGGGGTTCCAAAGAAGATACTCACCTGCCCCTGCCATTGGTATGAAGTTGGGTGTGCTCAGAGTACAGGTCTTGGATTGGGCCAAGGTCTTTCTTTATCAGGATTGAGGATCATGCTGAGGTTTAGGTGTGAGCCAAGCAGCAGAGCATGCAAACTGAGAGGCCTTGGGGACTTCTACAGAGGAAATTGAGGCCCTGGTAGGATTATGTGGCAGCCAAGCTGGGGTTTTGTGGATCACAGGGGTGCCTACAACCGGGACTTAAGCACTGAAGTCCCTTTGTGGCTCCGGGCCAAAGCCCCTCCCACCAGCTGATTGGGAACTCTGTGCCTTGGTCTTCTCTGCAGGAGATGACCTGCCTTTGGATTGAGAGAGCAGGGTTCACATTTTTTTGTGAGCTAAGCAGGTTGGAACAAGTCTATTGTGTTAAAAATGTTTTGTAAAAAACATTTCTCTGCATGGGGATTTCCATTGCACAATGAGACTGTCTTGTTCCAAGCAGGCTGTGCAAAGTTCCCGCAAAGCCTTCCCTGCATGGAATTCCAATTGATTTCTGTAAATTAACCACCTCAGTAATCTCTCCCCTAGATCCAAAGTGTATGATCAATGCATGCCTGACTACAGGTCTTCGTAACAAGTTACACCCCAAAGTGGCCTTTTAGGGGAACATAAATTGCCATAAAGTACATGGTTTGCCACTCTGATTTTCTCCACAAGAAAAGTGCCCTTTACAAAAAAGAAATAAACCTAAGGGCTAGCCATTAGGTTCTGTAAAGTAAATAACTCTTTTTTACACACCGCTTTGTTAGATGGTGAGCTTATTGGGGCAGGCTCATGCAAACAGAATAACTAGGGACAAAGTCTGATTTTTAAACGTTCTCTTAGTTTTAGTAATTGACATTATTATAACAATGCAAGGAAGAAAAAAAACATATACTAAAACAGATGTAATGGACAGATTCCATTGAGTAATGTAGATGAAGGCTGGGTCTACCAGAAAATTAAATGGAGTGTGAAAAATCCATACTTCTGAGTGGTATAGTTAAACCGACGTAGATCTTGGTGTAGACAGTACTACGCCGATGAAAGAATTCCTCCATCAAGCTAGCTACCACAGCTGGGAAAAGTGCATGAGAACACTTCCCATCAACATGAGTTATGACTACACTAAAGTGCTTTAGAAAGGCAGCTGTGCCACTGTGGGATTTCATGTGTAGACAAGGCAATAAGTCTCCACTTATGGTCCTTATATGTCTCCCATCACCAAAATATCTGGGTGCCTCATACTCTTTAATGTGTTTATGTTCACAGCACCCTTATGAAGTAAGTCATTACTATTATGACCATTAGATGGAGGAGGAACTGAAGCAGAGAGAGATTTCCGGGATGTTTACACTGGACATTAAACCTGGATTCTGGTTCAGATGTGAGAACAAGTTACTGTCTCCCAGGATAAACAACACTTTTCCATGTAGATATGGCCTACATTTTTGTGCTATATGTATACATTCACATACAGCCTATTAAAATGCATATTGTTTATTTGCACCTAGCATACCAAGTCTCAGAGGCTTCAGGGGGTAGCAGAGTTAGTCTGTTACAGAAAAAAACAACAAATGGTCTGGTAGCACTTTATAGACTAACAAAACATGTAGATGGTATCATGAGCTTTCGTGGGCATCTTAAGGTATGTCTATACAGCAGGGCTAAAATCGAATTAAGCTATGCAACTTCAGCTATGGCAACGTGGAGTCCTGTGGCACCCTTTGCCCACGAAAGCTTATGCTCCAATAAATCTGTTAGTGTATAAGGTGCCACAGGACTTCTTGTCACTTTTCCAGATCCAGACTAACACGATTACCCCTCCGATAATTGACAACTTCAGGTATGTTAATTGCGTTGCTTAAGTTGAAATAACTTAATTCGGCTTTTGGCACTGTCTACACAGCAAGAAGTCGAAGGAAGAACAATCTTCCTTCTACTTCTCTTCCTCCTCGTGAAATGAGGGTTACCATGAATCAGAGTAAGAAGTCCTCCAGCTCCACATTATTTTCAAATCAAGGCTGATAGTGTAGACGCGCACTATGTTATTTCGGAATAATGTCAGGTACTCCAAAATAGCGCTGCTGTGTAGATATACACACTGAAGTTCATTTGAAAATTCAAAAACCCTATGCCTTAATAAATCTGTTAGTCTCTAGGGCTTTGTGTACATTACACATTTTTGCGGCAGAAAATATGCTAATGAGGGACTCATTAGCATGAGTCGTGACATCATTTAGCATATTTTCTGCCATTTCTTTTTGCACAAGGGGTTCTTGCACAAAAAGAAGAAGAGAAGCCGCTTCTGTTTTGCTCAAAACCCCTGTTTTGTGGGTAAAACTCACTTCATCAGGTGAATGGGAGTGACGTTTACAGAGGCAGGGGTATATCCATAAGGACAACAAAAAAAAGAGGGTACTTGTGTAAATGAGGCTACTCAAGTCAGGGTGGAAGTGGCTCATTCAGAGCAGTTGATATGGAAATGCAGATATCAAGAGAGGAGAAATTACCTTTAGTGCGTTAACTTGTTAAAATGCTTATTCAATCCTAAATTGATAGTACTGAATTTTCAAATGAACTTCAGTTCAGCTGTCTCCCTTTATAATCGGGTTTTGAAATTATTTTGTAGAAGGATGGCTACTTTCAAAACTATTACTGAATATCCAGGCAGGATAAAGTATTCCTCTACAGGTTAATGTGTGTTACCATTCCTGATGTCTGATTTATGTCCAACCATTTATCCTTTGGAGTATGATTTGGCCAATAGACATGGCAGAGGGGCATTGCTGGCACCTGACATTAGTGGATGTGCAGGTGAATGAGCCCCTGATGGAATGACTGATGTGGCTAGGCCCTGTGATGGTGTTGCTTGTGTAGATATGTGGACAGAGTTGGCAAGGGAGTTTGTTGTAGGGACAGGTTCCTGGGTAAGTGTCTCTGTGGTGTGGTGTGGTGTGGTGTGTTGTTGCTGGTATTTGTTTCAAGTTGGGGGTTGTCTGTAGGGGTATGTCTACACTAGCCCCCCAGTTCGATCTAGGGAGGCTAATGAGGGTGACCGAAATAGCAAATCAAGCCCGGGATTTAAATATCCCGCGCTTCATTAGCATGTTCCCAGCCGGTCGCCATTTTAGAAATGGACTAGCCCGAAGTAACTGCCTGTGTCTACACGCGGCAGTAAAACGGGATTCCGAATTAAAGCCCTAACTCGAATTAGCTGTTATTCCTCCTGCAATGAGGTTTACCAGCTAATTCGATTTAGGGCTTTAATTTGGAATCCCGTTTCACTGCCGCTTGTAGACGCGGGCAGTTACTTCGGGCTAGTCAATTTCTAAAATGGCGACCGACCGGGAACATGCTAATGAAGCATGGGATATTTAAATCCTGCGCTTCATTTGCAATTTCGGTCACTCTCATTAGCCTCCCTAGATTGAACTAGGGGATTAGTGTAGACATAGGCCAGTCCTCACCTAGGGTATCTCCCAAAGTCTGTGAGTGAGAGATTGTTTTCCAGGACAGGTTGTAGATTGTCAATGCTGTTTTAGTGACCTGTCCTTTTCTTTATTTACAGCTCCCCTATCTTTGTGTCATTTGCAAACTTTACCAGTGATGATTTTATGTTTCTTACTAGACAATGATGGTCAAGAACCAGTCCCTGCAGGACCCCACTAGAAACACACCTGCTCAAAGACAGTTCCCCCTTTTGGGGAACACAAAGTAGATGATACATTTTGCTTGTACCTGAAGTATATACATGAAGGAGTTACAGTGCAGTCCATAAAATATTGCATCAACAGGATTACTGTTGTCACTCAGACATGTACATTCATCCAAAAAAAAAAAAAGACATGAAGTTAGTTTGACAGGATCTATCTTGCATTAACTCATAAAGATCACCATTAATTATATTACCCTCCTATGATTCTTTATTAATAGAGTTCTGTATCAGCTATTCCATTATCTTGGTTGGGATCAATAGCAGACTGACAGACCTATAAAGATCTGGGTCATCCCAGGATGGCATTCTTTCCATTTTAGTAGAAGATGTTAAGCAGTGGCTACTACGGTTAGATATTAAACCAGCAGGGTCCAGACAGCTTGCATCCAAGAGTTTTAAAAGAGTTGGCTTAGGAACCCATGGCCCTTTTATGTTGTTTTTCAGTATATTTTGGAACATTGGGAAAGTTCCAGAAAATTGAAAGAAAGCTAATGTAGCAATATTTAAAAAGGGTAAATGGGATATGGCTTTTTTTAAATACATAACAGAAATATTTGTGGATTAGAGTATCCTTTTTGTAGCAGGAACTTGACATCTAATTGAAAGAACCATTAAGGGCTATCAACTTTGTATGCTGCTCCTCTGCTGAAGCAATGGGTTTTCTACTGGTGCGGTTCCAGATTTTGAAGGACTCTCTTCTGCACAGAAGCAGATGTGGGGCTGGATCTTAAAACACCCTCAGCAGAGACACGCGAGCAAAAGGGGGACAGAGACTGTTTTTAAGAGAAGGGTGATTCTCTAAACTAAGAGCCAGCTACTGACCAGGTGATGGAGGCAGGAATGTCTGCCTGGCTTACGGACACCAACCAAACCCAGCACACACAGGAGGGGTGAGCTCAAAACTGATGGGCTGAGTTTAAGACTTTGTTGTTTTTCAAAGATCTGTCATCCTCCTGTTACCTCAGGGACACAGGCAATGGAATAAATTTAAAAGCAAACCCTGAATTTGGATTGTCCCTGTTTCAGGAGTGCAGGCCTCCTGGCCAATATCGTTTCGATCACCGGTGAGGAATGAAAGGAAAACACATTCCAGATTAGGTTAACAAATGTATTAAGGGGTAATTAACATTAAAAGGGAAAATGGGGAATCAATTAATATTAAAAACCAGCATCCATAAAACACAAAAACCTTAGAAAACAGGAAACAGTACAGTACAGTACAGGAACCAATAAAACCTGGATCCCAAACTATCCCAGGTAAGAAGAAAAAGAATGACATAAAGACCCCGAACAAGTAGGAGGTTTTCTTTACAGTGTCAGGCGTTGACAGAGGACAGCGTAAAGCCTGGAACCTCAACCTCAGAGCTAATTGTAAGCTCTTTAGGAGGAACGCCAGGGAGATCCCACAGAGATATGCAGCGATGGTATTGGATCTGCTCTCCACTAAAGCGCTGTTGGTATCCTTCAGTGCTTCTGACCGGAGTTGCCTGAGGTTCGCACTGTCCTGGTCTTCTCTCTTTCCCTCTGATGGTCTGGAGACACTGACTCTTGATTGGCAGATGCAGAGCTTTTATCAGTTCACTGGCGCGAAAGTTCACTTGATTGACAGCTCTGCTGCGCTCAACTCCTGAGGTAAAATGTGATTGTGGTGGGAAAATCCGGTGTCGGCTGGATTGATCTGGCTGACCCCTGCTGCTATTCTCAAGCACCTTTCAAAATGGAATCTTATGCATACAAAATGGAGTCTCACAGAACAACAAAATGGAGTTTATAAATCACCCACAACACTCCAGTGTGCTTTGTGAAGAGTAAAGCATGTGTGTATATGAAACTCCTTCACTAAGCCCGTGTCCTTGCTTTCCTGTTTCATTGTCCATGAAGAGGTTAACTAGAAACCAAAACTCCCACAGCCAGGCAGACTAATGTGTCTAAGAAACTGAGGTCTCAGGAGGGCGAGCACACTGTTTGGGGTTCTAAGATGGCTAGGACTTCAGGATCCCACTGCCTCTGGGCTCTGCCCCAGAGACGCATGAAGCCAAGAACACTTACAGCTACTCAGAAGGCTCAGAAGGCTTAGAAGTAGGTTCCAATGGTTGGGTGCACTCACAACAGGTCAGCATATGCCCAGGGAGGAGCTGGGATACCTGCTAATTGCCAATAGGGATTCCCCATTAGCTCCGGCATGGGGGAGTGGGGTTCTTGTGGAGCAGTCCTAGCTGCTGAGCATTACAGAACAGTCACTTTTTCTGGTATTGTGTGTTGGGTAATAATATGCTACAACACTGCGCTTGTGAACTAAACTGGCTCACTATTAAGTGAACTATTTACAGAGGTGCTGCAACTGCTGGGAGCATTCTAGTCTGTTGCACACAGACTGTCTAAGCTCTTCTCCACTGTAACATGCATTCTCGATAGTGCTTGGTCCTGAGGATCTTTCGAAAATGAAAGTAGTCTAGATGCATTTTTTTAAAAAACCCACCGCTTTTTCGAAAAAACATACATACAAACAAACAAACAAACAAAAACCACTCTTCCTAAAAAAAGGAGGTTTATGTGTTTTTTTCAAAAAAGCACCATCTGGATCGGGGGTCGGCAACCTTTTCAAACCAAAGAGCCAAACTACATCAAAATTCAGAACAAGTGGACAACAAAGAGCCATACAAGAATGCCCATTTCCATGAATGAAAATATACAATGTAATATTATTGATCATTGACATAATGATTAATAATAGCATAAATGAAACATTGTGCTCATAGACTTTATTTAAAGGGACTTCGGCTGTTGCATCTTTTCACATATTTCTTTAAAGTTTACATCTTAACTGGTCAAATTCAGATTCATGCTCGCATTCAGGCTATCTTCTGTCAATCTTATGGCAGGGGGCTGGGGATGTGGGGGTGCAGGAGTTTGGGTTGGGCTGTATGAGGGGCTAAGGGCAAGGGGGTTGGGTGTATGATGGGCTCAGGGCACAGGGTTGGGGTGTGTGGGTGGTGCAGGAGAGTTATGGAAGGGGACTGGATATGTGGGGGTGCAGGAGTTTGGGGATGTGGGGGCATGAGGGGCTCAGGGGAAGGGATTCAGGTGTATGATGGGCTCAGGGTTGGGAGGTGTAGGAGTGTTATGATGCTGTGACCAGATGAGGGCTGGGCTGGGAACCTGTTTTGGGTCAAGGGCCACCGTCCCACAGAAAAATCAGTTGGGGACCACACAAGTGAGGAGCAAAAAACCCGACCCTGCCAAAAACCTCCAACCCTCACTGATGTGACCCCCAAATGAAATACCTCACTCCCCTACCACTCTAGCCCCATGGAGGGGCAGGAAGGGAAGAGAGGACTGAGATTCAAGGCCTCAAACCAGATTAACTCTTCTGGGGTTCCAGGGTTAGTGAATTTTGTGGCCCTTCCTAGGCTCTGAGGTGGGGCCAAAAATTAGGGATCCAGTGTGCGGGACAGAACTACGAGTGAGTGGGATAGGGATGGGGGTGCAGAATCTGGGTGGGAGGTGGGGTGCAGGAGCAAGCTGGGCGTAGGTGTCTGGCAACGGGGATGGGAACAGGAACAGGGTGCTGGTGGGTGTCTGGCCAGGGGGCAGGAGCAGCTTGGCCAGTACCTGCTGGTCTCCAGAGATGAGTATCTCTTGGGTGGGATCTGTAGGCAGTGCTGGAAGAAGAGCACATGCCGTTCCTCATCCCCAAAGACTGGATCCTCTGCCTCTTTTAGCCACCCCCCACACCCAGCCCCCAGCGCGCTCAATGAGCCTAACCACCACATAAGGTGCAGTCAGGTGCACCCTCTCTGGTGATCACTAGGCAGGGGGAGGCTGTGTAGCTCCCATGTCCCGCCTCCCCGGAGTACAGGGGAAAGCAGGGTGAAGAAGGGAATGCGCACGCTTCTGTGGGGAGGGGAGGAGCAGCATGTGCACCCTTCTCCACAAGCCATATCTGGCATGGAGCCTTGGGGCTTTCTCCTCCTCCCCGCCCCATCTCCCGCAGGAAGCCGACACTGGCTTCAATCTTGTGGAGGGTACAATGCTGGATTGCTAGAGTGGGCTCCCTGTTGCAGGTGTGGGGGAGTGTGTGTGGGGAGGGAAGGGGGCTGAGCTTGAGCCTAAGTGAGCCATACATGGCTTGCGAGCCATAGCTTGCCGACCCCTGATCTAGATCATCCCTGACAAGTGTTTGTATAATCTGCTCTTAAAAATCTACCATGTTGGAGATTCCACAACCTCCTTAGGCAATTTATTCCAGTGCTTAACTACCCTGACAGGACATTTTTCCTAATGTCCAACCTAAACCTCCCTTACTGCAATTTAAGCCTACTGCTCCTTACCCTATCTGAGGTTAAGGTGAATAATTTTTCCCTCTTCCTTGTAACATCTTTTTTGGGCACTTGAAAACAGCTATCATGTCCCTTCAGTTTTCTTTTTTCCATACTACAACCCAGTTCTTTCAGTCTTCCCTCATAGGTCATGTTTTCTAGACCTTTATTCATTTTTGTTGCTCTTCTCTGGACCCTCTCCAAATCTTTCCTGTGCCCTGGACCCTTTAAATTGCTACCAGAATGCTAGAGCACAGCACTACATGGTTCTGTGGGTTGTGGGCCCTTTGGTCCTGTCCCTTCTGGAGGCATGGAGGCACAGACACCCCCACCTTGCCCTGGGAACCCATGGAAGCTGTTGGCCCCTCTGTGTAGCCTCATGATGACCATGAAGTCCTAACTAGTCAGAGATTTATTACATTAACTGTCTGGTTAAGAAATGTTGCTGTGATTAAATCAATGATAGTATTATCTGTAAACTGCTTTTTTCTCGGTTGGTTCCATTTAGCTTATTTGGATTATAGGTTAACGTCCTTGTTTGAGCTTCTATAGAACAGGGATTAATAAGTTAAACATGCCATAAACAGTTTACAATTCACTAGGAATGGCCCTGCTCCAAGGCAAACACAAAATCCTCACTTCAGCCAAGGTCTGTGTATTGTTCCATGGAAACACCATACCCAAGACACTATAGTATGCAAAGATAGCTTGAATGACTCCCTCAAAGCACACATCGGCAGATTCTTTTAACTGCCCTCTCCTTTGGGATGTATGTGATTCAGTTACCCCCTTGATACCAGATGATACATTTATTATCTTAATAGGAACTGCAGGCAAGAAGGGAGTAGGGTCTAGCAAACAGAGCATTGGACTAGCAATTGGGTAATTTCCTCTCTTTTATTTGTAAGTGTGCCATTTGTCTGCTGGGGAGTGGAGTTAGGGGGATCAGTACAACGTCAATGCTTTCTGCTTTCTATCTGCAATGGGAAGAAACCGTTGGCGAAGTCGCTCATTCAGCTAGACCTGAGCTAAAGACCTCATCCTATGGACTGGAAACCAACCATTACTAGCCATGGGTATGTCTACACTACAAAGTTAGTTCGAACTAACGGACGTTAGTTCGAACTAACTTTCATAGGCGCTACACTAGCGCTCCGTTAGTTCGAACTTAATTCGAACTAACGGAGCGCTTAGTTCGAACTAGGTAAACCTCATTTTACGAGGATTAAGCCTAGTTCGAACTAGCTAGTTCGAATTAAGGGCTGTGTAGCCCCTTAATTCGAACTAGTGGGAGGCTAGCCCTCCCCAGGTTTCCCTGGTGGCCACTCTGGCCAACACCAGGGAAACTCTATTGCCCCCCTCCCGGCCCCGGAGCCCTTAAAGGGCCACGGGCTGGCTACACAATTTGTGCCAGTTGCAAGGCTGCCAGCACCCGTGCCAGCAGACCCTGCACCTGCCGCACCATGAGCCAGCCACCCGAGGACACCCAGCCCTCCACTGCTCCAGGACCAGCCTGGCGGCTCCCAGGAGCCTGCCCGGGGGCGCAAAAGGCGGGCGCCCGCTTGGTCAAGTGCGGAGATCGTGGACCTCATCGAGGTTTGGGGGGAAGCCTCCGATGTCCACAATCTCCGCACTAGCCACAGGAACGCGGCCGTCTACGGCCGCATGGCTGACAGCCTGGCCGCCAGGGGCCACCAGCGCAGTCGGGAGCAGGTGCGCTGCAAGATTAAAGACCTGCGGCAGTCCTACTCCCGGGCCTGCCTGCCAGGGGCCCACCCGGAGGCCTGCCCCCACTTCCACGCCCTGGACCACCTCCTGGGGGCTAATGCCGTCCCTGCCCCCCGGGACGTGATAGACCCCGGAGCAGAGGGACCGCTCCAGGACACGGAGGAGGAGGAGGAGGAGGAGGGCTCTGAGAGCCAGGAGCCTGCCGCCAGCCTTCCCAGGACCCGGGACCCCCGAGACACCCCACAGAGCCGCTCGCCTGTGTCGTCCGAGGCCGGGGAGGCATCCACCTGTGAGTACCCTCGTGTTCCCGTTATGTGTACGGGGGGCTGGGGCGAGAGGGAGCCCCGGGACTGTGCGCCTGGGCCTTGCCCACCACGGAGCAGCAGCTGGGGATCCTGCAGGGGCCCTGGCCTTGCAGAGGGGAGCTGGGTTTCACACACCTGGGCCCCTGGGGTAATTGACCGCTGGTCTTGTTGCACCACAGCCGCAGCACCTGGGCCTGCAGGGCGTACCACCCCGCCTGCAGCAGCTGCCCGTGCCCGGGCAAGCAGGAGAGCCAGGAATGAGGAGGACTACCAGAGGCGGCACCTCCGGTTCCTGGATCACCAGCTCCGCACCCAGGACCACTGGGTCCAGGAGGACCTGAGGCTGCGCCGGAGGAGTTTGGAGGCCCTGGAGGAGCAGGGCCGTGCCCTGCAAGGCCACCTCCAGAGCCTGCTCGACCGCTTCCCAATTCCTCCTGCTCCTGCTCCTGCTCCTGCTCCCCCTCCTGCTCCCCCTGCTCCCCCTCCTGCTCCCGCTCCTGCTTCCTCCACACCCCCCGTCCCTCCTGCCCCCCCCTCCACAACCATTTCCCACCGACGCCCCCGGACCCGCAGTGTGGCGAGACGGGAGAGGCAGCTGGTCTCCCACTCCTGAGCTTTCCTTTCCCTTCCTCCCTTCCCTCCCCTTCCAGCTCCCTCGTCCCAGGTTTCCCCCTCCCCTCTCTCACCCTCATTCCTCCCTTCCCCCACCCCAGTTATGTGAAATAAACAGACGTTTTTGTTTGAAAAACAGGTGTCTTTATTTTACAGTAGGTAGGGAGGGGAAAGGGGAAGGGGGGTAGGGTGGAAGAAGGCCCCAGTGGGGCATGCAAGGGAGAGGTCAGTCCTCCTCCTCCACCTGGAAGCTCTCCCGCAGGGCTTCCCGGATCCGGACGGCCCCCCGCTGGGCTTCCCAGATGGCGGCGGTGCGGAGCTGACCGTAGTGTCCAGCCATGCGGTCAGCCTCAGCCATCCAGGCTGGCAGGAAAGCCTCCCCCTTTCGCTCACACAAATTGTGGAGCACACAACATGCTGCCACCACGGGAGGGATGTTGTGCTCGGCCAGGTCCAGACGGGTGAGGAGGCATCGAAAGCGGGCTTTCAGTTGCCCGAAGGCCCCCTCCACCACGATGCGGGCCCTGGTCAGCCTGGCATTGAAGGCCTGGCGGGAGGGATTGAGGTGCCCCGTGTACGGCTTCATCAGCCACAGCTGCAGTGGGTAAGTGGCATCCCCCACCAGGCACACGGGCATGTCCACGTCCCCGACCCTGATGTGGCGGTCAGAGAAGAAGGTCCCAGCCTGCAGCCGCTGACACACGGAGGAGTTGCGGTACACCCGTGCGTCGTGTGCTTTGCCGGACCAGCCCACATTAATGTCCGTGAACTGTCCCCGGTGGTCACACACGGCCTGCAGGAGGATGGAGAAGTACCCCTTGTGGTTGACGTACCGGGACGCCTGGTGTTCCGGGGCACGGATGGGGATGTGCGTCCCGTCGATGGCCCCCCCGCAGTTGGGGAAGCCGAGGGTGCGGAACCCCCAGATGATGGCGTCCGGGTTGGCGAGGTGGACAACCCTGCGGAGCAGCACCCGGTTGATGGCCTTGACCACCTGCGGAGAGAGACACAGCAAAGCGCCAATCAGTGGGGCGCCCGGGTGGCTGGGAGTGTTCGTGCCCTGGCAGTGCCCCGCGCCCCACTCCCAGAAGCAACCCCCCTGGCGGCGTGTAGTACGGCCGGGACAGCCCGACCCCTCCGGTGCGGGGCGCTTTCGCCTCCTTCCGCCCCCCCTTTGTCCCTGGGGCGGCCCATCCCCTCCTCGCAGCCCCCTTCTGCCCCCGGCTCGGTGGCCGATGAGTGCCATACCTGCATGAGCACCGCTCCGACGGTGGATCTCCCCACGCCGAACTGGTTCCCGATGGATTGGTAGCTGTCCGGCGTGGAGAGCTTCCAGAGGGCAATGGCCACCCGCTTCTGGAGGGGGATGGCGGGCCTCATGTGAGTGTCCCTTCTGCGCAGGGCAGGGGCGAGCCACTCGCAGAGCTCCAGGAAGGTGTCCCTCCTCATCCTGAAGTTCTGGGTCCATTGTCGGTCCTCCCAGCGCTCCAGGACGATGCGGTCCCACCAGTCGGTGCTGGTGACCAGATGCCAGACGCGGCGGGGCACGCCGGTGCTGGGGCGCCGCCGCGGCTCCTCCACGGCCCCCAGGGTGGCCAGGTGGAGAAGCAGGGGGCTGACGTGCACCAGGAGGTGCCAGGCAGCCTCGAGCCATTGGTGGCAGGCTTGCAGCAGCAAGTCCAGAAAGTGCACCAGAAGGTGCAGGGCGAGCTCTGGCTCCATGTTGCCACCTGCGGCGGCCCCCCCGAAGGGAAGCACCGACACAGACGGGCACAGAGACCAACGCTTTGCTGTCCCTCGGCGAGGTTGGCAAGGGAGCAGGAAAAGCTGAGAACCGGCTGTCCGGGGGGTCCCTTTAAGCACGAGCCTAAGATAGCCTCAGACAGCAGCCACACAAAGCAACTACTGACCTGATGCCCTGCCAGAATCAGTTTCAGCCGCCCTTAAATGCCCCCCTGCGTCCAATCAGTGTGGACGCGCTAGTTCGAATTAGCAAAACGCTAATTCAAACTAGTTTTTAGTTCTAGACGCGTTAGTTCGAATTAGCTTAGTTCGAATTAACTAATTCGAACTAAGTTAGTTCGAACTAGTGCTGTAGTGTAGACATACCCCATGTTTTCAAAAGGCTGGTACAAATGTCGACAGTGTCTGCAGGGGCATAAACTCAAGGTGCTCTAGCCAATAGTGTGCTTCAACGTGTTTTTGCATAGTGTAGACAAGGCATTGGAAAACCAAACAGAGCAAGGCTGGGGACTGGGAGGGAAGGTGACACAACAAGATAAACTCTTACGGAGTGGGTCTCAGAATGAGCATGCGGGAGAATTACAGTTCTATCTAGATCACTGGAGATGATCTTCAGGACCATCTAGACCCCTTGACTCTTGTTAGAGGAGTATGCAAAACTTTTGGAAACCAGACACTTGGCTCTGGTTCTGACGTCCCTGGAGTGTCTTACGGATTCTGGTGATTTTTCAGCCCCAAACTCGACCATGCACAGCAGCTTTGGCTGGCCTGCCTTGGAGTTCAATGGGTACAATTTGATTGCTGGGGTAGTAGAGCACATCTCTCCCCTTGTCCCTATTTCACCCAAGTCAATCCTCCCTTTTGTGCACTTGTGTCTCTCCCACAGCAACAGATGAGAAGAGCCTGAAATAAGTAATTGTTCAAGCCACAAAAATTGACAAGGGGAAGGTAGGGATAGATGTAGGATGTGAAAAGCCTTGAACCTTACTAACTGGAGTGGATTGGCTTTCAATGGGGTAATGGTTCCTTAACACAGCTCAAATTGGCTAAAGTAGAAAATGAAATTAGATGATCTTGAGGTTAAAGCACTGGGCTAAAGATCAGGCTTATAGTCCCAACCTTACCACAGATTGCCTGAAATCAGTGGCCATTAGGAGTCTAAATACCTTTGACAACTCAGTCTCTCCGTGCCTCAGTTTCCCAGCTGTAAGAGGAAGATGTTAGTACTTTCCTACCTCACAGTGGAATAGGGAGGATAAAATCATTTCATACATCTGAGGTGCTCACATACTGTGGTGGGAGAGGCCAAGAGCTGTGCCTGGATCATACCATTCAGATTTGGGAGCTGAACTTTCTCAAAGTACTACAGAGAAGGGGAGTGGTGGAGGGGAGGGGTTGGTTCCCTCCATCGATCACAGGCACTCTCGTTGCAATGTGACCCTTATCTGTCTCAGCACAGAAGACAATTGCCCACTGCTGTTCTTTTTACAAGGAAAAAACTTCTATTTCCATGCCAGATGAGTAATGTTTGTTCATTTTTTATTCAGAATAGCCTTTAAATAGTTTGCGGAAACCCAGCAGTTTTGACTGCAATTCCGTCATTGTTCCCAAGTTCAGATGCCAGGACAGTTGGATGATGTTTTTTTGTGGAGTTACTAAGATCTGTTGTGCTGACAGATTCTTTTCTCAGCATTTCCTTTTGGCTTGTTATTTACAGGTCTTCATTTCCACAGAAGTTGTCTTCCAAGACATAGGAGACCTAATGTTGATTTTATTCATACCAGACTAGCATGGTTGGCTCCAGGGAGACGCACTGGCATAATCATGATCTGTCGTACAATAACACCTACAGGCAACGTGTGCTGTAACAGATATAAAGTTTTAACTTTTTGAATTTCACCCTGTGCTGTCATTGAGTAATTATTGCCTGCCCCTCTTCTGTTGCCTGCAACTGTGAAAAATGAAATGCATAACAATGAAAGAAAATGCTTAAAAACACAAATTGGAGCTATGGGTCAACATGATACAAAAACAACAATGGCATTCTGCCGAGCCTAAATAAAATGCAGTCCCTGCCCTGAAGGCTTATAGTTGAAATAGACAAGGCAAATAAAGGGTAGGAGACAATTGGTAACAGAGCCTGGAACAGAACCAAGTTCCCCTGTGTCCTAACATCATAGAGCTTATGGTGAGAAGGGACCACAGCTCCTGTAGTCCGATGGTTTTCAAACATTTTTTCTCATGACCCAGTTGAAGAAAATTGTTGATGCCCACGACCCAACATAATTTGATTAGAGAATGGGCTCCCGGGTGGGGCTGGTGCTTCAGCTTTGGGCTGGGGTCTGGGTTGGGGCAGGAGGAGCTTAGCTCAAGCGGCTCCCAGTCAGTGGTGCAGCGGGGTGCAGCGGGGTGCTTCTTGCCTGTCCTGGCACTGCAGACCATGCTGGGCCCCAGAAGCAACCAGCAGTAGGTTGGCAAACAATGGGAATGTGGAGCTAGTGCTCACAGCACTGTGCAGAGCACTGTGTGCTTCCCTTCCCCCCCCGCTAACTTCAACTGGGACAGGAGGTGTTGTGGGTAAACCAGTATAGGCCTGTGAGACCTGGGTCTGCTTGGGGGGAATTCCTTCCTGACCTAAAATCTGGCTATCAGAGTCTAAGCCTGATACACCAGCTGGCATTGAAGTAAGATGATTCTCTATACCACAGGTACGGTAACATTTGGGATGTAGTTATGCCAACATTTTTAGGAGACCCCAGTGATGCTGGGTGACAACTCAAATTTTCAAAGCCCTTTCTGAAAATCAGACCTCTTTAAGGCGTGTAAGTCCTTAGTCACTGGTGAAAAATCTTGGCTCAAATGGGTCGTGCTGGTTAGCAGTTAGTGACAAGGGGTGTGGATCTAGTGGCATGTAACAAGCATGTGCACTGCAACCCCATCATGTCTCAATGGGAACATCTCTTTGGGACCGTCTGGGGAAATCCATAGCAGGGCTCTTCTGCTCATCTTGGAGAGGTTCAGGCCTGTTGCCATAGCAACACTATCACTGCAATGAGAACCTTGGAAAGCCCTAATCAGTCCTTCCGCCAGCCCAAACAAGCCAGTTCTCACCATTCCTTTGGCTCCGTCCGGGGCTTGCTTTCCACAACAGTTTTGCACCACATCACCACACGTGTAAACACCACCTCTCACCCACTTGGGATATCATGAGATTGTAACCAAGGGAGCGACTCAGTTCAAGACAGCCCTGAGCCTTGCTGGGTAGAGGATGCTGAGTGACTTCGCACACACCACTGGAGAGGGTTTAAAGACAGTCCTTCTCTAAATGTCATAGAGGGGTGGAGAATTAATTCCCTGTCCCCACTAGCCAGGCTCAAACCATGAACCTCCTTCCTGGCGAGCAATCTGGAAACAGCAGGAGGGTCATGGCGGCTCTGCAACACCTGGCCATGAACCGCCCCCCTCCCCACCCATGGAGCACCAAAGTCACACACTGCCAGCTACCTAGAATTACTGCTGCTTGCAGTGGAATGAGTCTTCTCTGTTCAGAGCTACAGGATAAACTTGGCCTTGGGATGTCCCAGAAGCTACCACTTGCCCTCCCTTTGAAAGAAGCGGAAATCACGGTGTCCTTGTCTGCAGACCTTCATGTGAATGCATCTAAATTCAAACAGCCTCCTTTCCCCTACCCTCCTGCATCAGCTTCTACCCAGGAATACAAATCAACAAGCAAATGGGGACTCCTTTTGGCCTTGTAGAGTTTTCTTAGAAATTATAATACAAAACAGCTAAAAGCCACTAGGATTGTTCACTTCAGCCATCCCCAGAGCACTTTTTACCGGGGAGCGTTCCCAGCTTTGTTATGTCCTTTGGAGAGGCAGGACATGCTTATGACTGGGGTGCAAGAGAAAAAGTCTATAGATCAGAGCTTTACCTAATGCCTTTAAAGTGACTGTGTGTTTCTGCTCCATCTCCTTCCCTTCACATCGGGCAGGGTGACATAAGACAGGATGCCCAGGAAACAATCACTGATGTTTGGAAGAGCTTTGAAATCCATTTGATTTCAGCTATTGACAAGGGGTCTGTAGAACAAAGAATTATTGGCCACAATTTATATCACGAAACATTGAGAACGGGTTGAGGCACTGATTCATTAATGTTAGAACCATGTTACATGTCTGTAATATGTATTATGTGCTGTAACAGGCTATAAGCACAACAGTGGAAAGGGATAGAGATGGTTACAGCCAGGTTTGGAAGGATTCAGTTTATATCAGTAAATGTCAATTTCATCATACGTGCACATAAGAACATAAGAATGGACATACTTGGTCAGACCCAAGGTCCATCTAGTCCAGTATCCTGTCTTCTGACACTGGCCAATGCCACTGTCAGAGGGAATGAACAGCACAGGAAATCATCAAGTGATCTCTCTCCTGTCACCCATTTCCAGCCACTGACAAACAGAGGCTACGGATACCATTCCTACGCTGGCTACATATTGATGGACCTAGCCCACCAAAATGTACCTAGTTCTTTTTTGAACCCAGTTAAAATCCTGGTCTTCACAACATCCTCTGACAAGGAGTTCCACAAATTGGCTATGCACTGCATGAAGAAAAACTTCCTTTTGTTTGTTTTAAACCTGCTACCTGTTTCATTTGGTGACCCATAGTTCTTATGTTATGCGAAAAAGTAAATAACTTTCCATATTCACTTTCTCCATACCTGTCATGATTTTATCGATCACTATCATATCCCCCCTTAGTCTCCTCTTTTCTAAGCTGAAAAGTCACAGTCTTTTAAATCTCTCTTCATATGGCACCCGTTACAAACCCCTAATAATTTTTGTTGCCCTTTTCTGAACCTTTTCTAATGCCGATATATCTTTTTTGAGATGAGGCAACCACATCTGTACACAGTATTCAAGATGTGGGCATACCATGGATTTATATAGTAGTAATAAGATATTATCTGTCTTATTCTCTATCCCTTTTTAAATGATTCCTGACATTCTATTTGCTTTTTTGGCTGCTGCTGTGCATTGAGTGGATGTTTTCAGAGAACTATCCACTATGGCACCAAGATCTCTCTCCTGAGTGGTTATAGCTCAATTAGTCCCCATCATATTGTATGTATAGTTGGGATTATTTTTTTGCAATGTGAATTGCTTTACATTTATCAACATTAAAATTGCCATTTTGTTGCCCAATCACATAGTTTTGTGAGATCCTTTTGAGATCCTTTTGTGAGATCCTCTTCACAGTCTGCTTTGGTCTTAACTGGCTTGAGCAGTTTAGTATCATCTGCAAATTTTGCAACCTCACTGTTTACCCCTTTCTCCAGACCATTTATAAATATTTTGAATGGGATTGGTCCCAGTATGGACCCTTGGGGGAACACCACTAATTACCTCTCTCCATTCTGAAAACTGACCATTTATTCCTACCCTTTGTTTCCTGCCTTTTAATCAGTTATCAATATATGAGAGGATCTTCCCAGGTATTCTGTGACAACTTACTTTACTTAAGATTCTTTGGTGAGGGACCTTGTCAAAGGCTTTCTGGAAATCCAGGTACACTATATCCACTGGATCCTCCTCAAAGACCTTTTCCCAAACCAATGAATGTTACTTCCATCCATAACAAGACAAATGTACAGCTAGGCAAAGTGAGAACTTATTAGAATCAAAATCCAAGTGATTTAGGCTTTCCAATTAGGCTAGTTAGGATTGGATTAGTGAATTAGCCAGGATGGGTAGGAATGGTGTCCCTAGCCTCTGTTTCTCTGGAAGTGGGTTACAGGGGAGGGATCACGTGAGGATTACCTGTTGTGATCCCTCCCGCTGGGGCATCAGGTATTGGCCATTGTCAGCAGACAGGATACTGGGCTGGATGGACCTTTGGTTTGACCCAGTATGGCCGTTCTTATGTTCTTAATTAAGAGAAAAGACAGGTCTGATTTCTTTTTTTGAGGCAATTTACTTTGTATATTTTGACATGTAACACTGATGATTCATGCTTTAATGATTCATACAGCTTTATATTTTTGCATCTCAATATCTGCTGTTATCAAATAATTTTCTGACCTCCAACACAAAAATGTAAAATTGATCATCTAAAAAAAACCTCCTTGAAAATACACATCAACATTGATGTGTATTTGATAAAAAAAATCAAATACACATGAGCATGACAAAAAAAATTCCTCTTAGCCTAGTTACAACAAGCTGGAGCATCTGGCTAACTATTTATTAAAACATCTAGAGCCAATTTATTAACCCTTTGAAATCTAACCGAGAATACGAGTAAATCATTCCTATGGAAGAGTTTGGCTACAACTTGCCATATTTGGCTAATGAAGATCAGGTCAGGTCAGTGCACTTGGGGCAGCACTAAGTTGATGGCGAAATTCTCTCGTCACCATAGCGACACTGCCACCCGCTGAAGCGGCGTATCTATGTTGACGGGAGCCCTGTTCCTCTCAGCGTAGGTAAAATCTTCACTGAAGTGCTACAGTGGCACTACTGCAGCGTTTTAGTGTAGACCTGCCCGTAGTCACTCTCTACCCTGATTCAAGCATTGCCCTACCCTAGGCACCCTGATGGGGAGGGAGGGTGAGCAAAAGGGGCAGATGTCCAGGGCCTGGCAATTTGAAAAGCTCGCAGAGTCTGTTGGCTGCCCTGGCCCTTCTTCATTGGGGTATTGAGAATCCTTCAAAGATTGTTAAGCACTCAGCTGTGACAAGAACAGGGTGAGAGATAGTCAAACCCTATTGAGGAAGGCAAGTCTCTAATTACCCCAAGTTTACAGATGGGGAATATCAAGCTTTTGGCCAAGGTCACTAGTAGAGCCAGTTCAGAGACCCACTGAACCACAATGCCTATGACCAAACTTGTTTCCATAGCAACACTAATGACCTGGTAACGTTCACCTTCATCCACCATTAGGAACAGGTTACTGACAGGGATGGCTGAGGCTTTTTGGCCCTACCTCTGCACAGGGAGCTGGATTACACAACCTCTTGTGGGCCCTTCCAGTCTATGATTCTGGTATGACCAGGACTTTGAGACAACCAAAGTAGAGACAGTCTGCCAAGCCTCCAAGCCAAAGACAAAGGCAGAGGGCTCTGAGAACTTAGCGAGTGTTGTGCATTGGCTCACCCAGACTGGAGGAGTCCATAACCTCTCATAACCCTCAGGTACCACAGTCATTTCATCCCTCTTGGGATCAAAACATTTTGGCATTTGTGCTGCCACACCACACAGACATAAAGCCCCCACCTGGCCATGCTAATTCTTTTTGTTACAGTGGGCTTCTGCTGACTTCCAATAGGGTCCCCCTCATGTTGGATTAATTTACAAGGATCCATGTGAGGTCCATTTTCTCTGCAGGACCAGACATGAGCAGCTGAGAGCAGGCAAGCCTATGGGAATAAGAGAAGGGGAACTGAGAGAGCTGATTTCAATACTTTAACTCCCTGGTTAATTTTATTTTTCCTTTGATGGGAGCCAGCTTCTTCTAGGCACTGACCAAGGCACGGACCAGACTTAGCTGGCCAAGAAGCAGCATTTGGAATAAAAATGTGGAATGTATTGTCCCATGGGAGATAAGTTATAGTACAAACCCAGAGAACCCATCTGGAGCCACTCAGATATCACACCAGGAGGTTCATTCTTTCTTGGCAATACAAACACCTATCCTTAGAGCACATCCCTGCTGGCTGACGGGTGAGGGAGTGTTATGGGGAGCCCCATGCTATGCATAGCAGACAGCACACAGAGAACTGGGGGTCAGCAACTCTGAAGGGCATAAACACTAAACACCTGATGCAATTAGTGTAAGCTTGGGTGGTGGGGGTCGGGATGGAACAGCCCCACCAATCCCACAACATGTCAAAAAGTCATGAGTCCAAAAATCATGAGATTTGCTTAAAAATCATGAAATTAAAAAAAACACATTTTGGATTCTTTTTATTTGCCTCCTGGGTGGTGGGTTTTGTTTTGCCTTGATAGAAGATTGAAAGCATGAAATGGGCTACTTTCTGAAACCACAAGGATTAGAAACTTGCTTCATGTTTTTTTAAATGAAAGTTGAGATCGCCCCATAATTACAGGATTCGGGGTGCAGAGTCTTTAAGAAAAAACACCAAATACAGCAAGGCTGCATCTAGACAGGCAAGTTTTTCCGCAAAAGCAGATGCTTTTGCGGAAAAACTTGCCAGCTGTCTACACTGGCCACTTGAATTTCCGCAAGAACACTGACGATCTCATGTAAAATTGTCAGTGTGCTTGCGGAAATACTGTGCTGCTCCTGTTCAGGCAAAATCCCTCTTGAGCAAAAGCATTTGTGCAAGAGGGCCAGTGTAGACAACGCGGTATTGTTTTGTGCAAAAAAGCCCCGATCACGAAAATGGCGATCGGGGCTTTCTTGCGCAAAACTGCGTCTAGATTGGCACAGATGCTTTTCCGCAAAAAGTCCTTTTGCAGAAAAGTGTCTGTGCCAATCTAGATGCTCTTTTCCGCAAATGCTTTTAGCGGAAAAGTTTTCCGTTAAAAGCATTTGTGGAAAATCATACCAGTCTAGATGTAGCCCAAGAGATGGTAAAAATCACAAGAGCCAGCGACACTGAGGTGCGCACACACACACAGACATGCTGTCACCACTCCTAGAAAAATGACTCTATCCAGACGCTGGGGCACGTGCTCTAAATCAGAAGTTTTCAGTCTGTGGTATGTGAATCCCTGGGGGTCAGCAGACTCTGTCTGAGGTGTCTGTGTAAGGTTATCATTACACTAGAACAGTGGTTTTCTACCTGTGACCATGGACTGCTGGGGGGGAGGGGAGGTCTGCAGACTGTGTGTAGGATTCCACAGGGATTGGCATCTCCATTTGAATTGTTTTAGGGGGTCCACAAATCAAAAAAGGTAGAAAACCATTGCTCTAAACCAGAAAGCCTTAAATAGTTGTACTTGTCCATTAGATTACACACTTTGTTTCTATAGCCAGCTGTGCTTTGGCTTCAGGAGCCAGATGAAGAGACAAACCAACTATCCCTAGTCAATTTCCCTCTGTGTGAGATGCAAGGATTGTGTTTTTCTTCTCTAATCAATACCCAATACCAGAAAGCTGCCATTCAATATGGATCTCGTTAATCATAAGTACTTGGCCATTAGAAAAGCAGAGGCTGTGAAAAGAATTTGTACAGCACCTAGCGGAACTGATCTCTGGTCAACATGTAGGGTTCTTAACACACTACAGTAATACAGCTAATAATAGCAATAATTTCTGCAACAGCTTTGCACACAGCTGGCCTGTCTCCCCAGCTTAGGAAGGGGTGATCCAGGACCAGGAAGGGCTGATCTCTGGCACAGAATCTGGATCAGGAGCTCCATTGGTTACTCAAACACAACACTCCCAAAGTAACACAAAGCAAAGGCATTTCCCAGCACACCTACAGGCAACCTGCCAGAAGGCAGTTCCCTGCGACCAGCTCTCCAGCCAACCTGTTTCCTGTAGCCCTCTGAGCTCTTTCCACCTTCATAGGAATCACCTGTCTCTTTCCTGGCAGCTGCTGAGACTCCCCTCTGCCAGGCCCAAATATCTGCTTGGAAAGGGTCTGCCCACCCCAGGGGTGCAGTACTCATTTGGAAGGGGCTGGAATGCGAGAGATCTCTGCAGGGCTGCTCTCTAACCCTGCATGCACAAGGCTGGATATGGCCCTTACCCGGTGGTTTGCTATGGAGGGAGGGGCAGTGATGGCGGGCAGGACATGCAGTGGAAGGCAGGGATTACGGGCTTGACCTCAACATAGGACTCGAACGGCGTTCCAGCTGGGCTATGCCACTTCCGCTGGTCTACACCGCAGCTGGGTACGAGCCTCCTAGCTCAGTAGCAAGCTCCGTGCTAGCGAGGCTCCAGCTAGTGTGCTAAAAAGCGCCATGTGGGCATTGCCACTTGGGCTGGAGCTCCAGCTCTCACTGCTAGGAGGATTGGGTGGGCTTGAGATCCCAGCCTGCAATAGACCCATGGGGCACTAGCTTGTCTCCACTTGTATCCCTGGGCTGCAGTGTAGACATACTCATAGGGGCTGTGCCTCAGAACAGAACTGGCTGGCTCCAGGCCCTGTGGGCTGGAAAGGAGCAGATCAGCCTATTACAGGCTTGCTCCAGGCCAGGACTTAGGCAGATCCTGAGCTAGTTCTGGGACCCACGCTGGTGGTGGCAGGAGTCAGAAGGCTGCCCAGTGTGGTAGCTACAGTGTGTAGGAACTGTAGAGTATAGGAGCTTTGATCTATGGGTTACAGAGGGGCTGGTTCCCCTAGGAATTATGGCTGAGTCCAGAGTGCTTCTTGGCTTCCTGGCCTCGTAGCTTCTGACTCTTCCTCTCCTTGCACCAGGCCATTGACGCAAGTACAACAGGGCCGTTGAGCTCTGCCAGATTCGAATCCTCCCCGCCTGCCTGCAGCAGCATTTACACCCCTCTTGGATCAGACGTGCATGATTGTCCAAGGTACAGGCTACGGAGAACAAGACCCAGGGGATCTATTGACTCACAGATGCAGACTTGACAAATCCATTGTTCGCCTCTGTTGACTCCTGAGTTTTGGCTCTTTCTGCAGCCCCATTGGGAAATATAAGGAAGCTACTGGTTTTTCTGATGCCTGGCTCAAATCACAAGTGCTGGTTGGGATGTCACATGAGATTAAAGAGGGGTGTGTGCGTGTGTGTGTAAATAGCCCTCCTGCTGCATAAGTTCCAAAGTTATCTTTTGTGTCCCTGACCTCTCTTCTAGTTAAATGATCCTGATCCGAATGATCTCTCACAAACCGTATTTCAAAGCAAATATATATTTCACATTTCTCATTTCAAGTTGTAAATTTGCTCTGAGGCATTCTAAAGGCTGCCTGGGGATTTTTGCGGGTTGTTCCCCAAGGCGGGCTAGGAAATGTTGTGTAGTGTTCACCTCGGTAGGCCACATTGCTTTCAGGAATGGCGGTGTATTCTGGAAAGCAGCGCATCTTCAGAAGCAGTATTGCCAACCAAACACATCTGAAAATGGACAGGCAGGACCCCAAACCCATGAGATTTGTTGATGGGTTTTTTTAAGATGGGGTTTTATTTAATTAATTAAGCCTTCTGGATTCTGAGTCTTTAGGTCACACACAGGCCATGTTTTCCATCTTTCCCCTGCAATTGTGAGAACTTGAAACTCTGGATTTTTTAATGCAGGCTGAGAGTCCCCATAAACCTATGACTCCAGCTGCTGGGGGCTTTAGGAAAAACTCCAAAGAGAGTGAGAGTTGGCAACAGTGGCCAGCCTGGGATGCGATAGGGCAGGGTTTTTGCATTGCTTGTCTGGCTGCTACATGACTTAGAGTGAGTGAGTCATTTTACTTCTTTCTGCCTGTTTCTGTGTTTATAGAACAGGGATCCTGATCCGTAAAGTGCTCTGAGATCTGCTGATAATAGTTAGGGGTTGGTCTTGTTAGAGAATAGTTTTTGAAGGCTTGGAGTTGATGTGTTACCTTATGAAACTTTTTGGATTAATTAAATTCTCATTAAATGAAGGGAGGAGGCAGCAGCCTGTCCTGCCTCTCCTGATTTATTGTTTGCATTACAGTAGCATCCAAAGATTCCAACAAAGTTCCGGCCCCATGGGTGCTATGCGCCCTAGATACAAACAGTGAGAGATAGTCCCTGCCTGGAGGAGCCTACAGTTCAAATAGCCAAGACTCACAAGTGGTGGGAGAAAGGAAGAATTATTACTCCTATTTTACAGAGGCGGCCTTAAGACACAGAGACTTTGTCTACATTGCAGGGCTTTTGCACAAGAGAGCATCCACATTGCATGGACACTCTTGCGCAAGAAAGCTCTGATGTCCATCAGAGCACCTGTGCTTTTTCCAATAAGGGTTTCTTGCGCAAAAAACCCTCTGGAGTGTCCACACCTGCCTTTTTGCGCAAGAGCTGTAGTGCAAAAAGGAGTTATTTCTCGAGGGGAGAGGAATAACTCTACCAGCAAAAGCCCTCTATTCTGTCAATTTTCTTGCACAAAAACACTCTTGAGGTGTGGACACTCCGCTGTTTTTTGCGCAAAAACCTTGTAGTGTAGATGTAGCCAGAGAGATTCAGTGATTCATCCAAGGTTACCCAGGGACTCGGTGGCAGGGGAGAGAGTTGACTGCAGCTCTCCTGAATGATTTCCCACTGACCAGTAGCAATCTGGCATTGAAAGCATCTACAGTGTGAATGCACTTGCTTCCCCACTGTCTGTGAAGCTCGCACCCTGGTGTCCCTCCCCCAGAGCACCAGGTTCCACGCTTGTGACCGTTCTTGGCACAGCTCTGCAAATCCCGGAGAATTGTTCACCCAGCATGTGCGGTGTTCGTGACAATACTGTAGAGCTGTGCAGGCGCTGTGCTTCGGGAGACATTTGAACGTGCCATGTGGGTTTTGAAAACTATGGAATCCAGATGGCATTATAGGATGGAGAAACTGCATGATGGGAACTTAACCCCAACCTCCTCAATCACTCTTGCATAACTTTTTTCTGCCTCACCTGGTGTTCTGAAGATTTCCCCAAAGTGCATTGGATGGTGGCAAGTGACAGGCATGAACACAAGCATGCCCGGTGACAAGTGCAGTTCAGATGCAAGGGGCCAGGTCTGAGTGTGTGCGAGGAATACCCTAACAGCGGTGGCTGTGAGCTGACGTAACTGGCATCCACCAAAGTTTGCAGTATAGACATGGCCTCAGGTCATTGCCTCCACCACAAAATTGTTCCTCTTCCCATCTAGTCCCTAAGGCTATGTCTAGACTATGGAGTTTTTCTGGGACATCAGAGGTATCCTGGAAAAACTCCACCGCGTCCAGAGAATGCATCTGCTCTTCCGCTCTTTTTTGCAGAAGAGCAAACACGCTCTTTCAGAAGCCCTGCCTTCCTCCTTCCACGAGGAAAAAGGGCTCTTCCGAAAGAGGAGGTTTTTCCAAAATTGTCCGCGTGCAGACAGGCCAAATTTTGGAAAAGCCTCTTCTGAGAAAACTATCGGAAAAAGGTACGCAAATTGCAGAGCGCAATTTGTGTACCTTTTTCCAATAAAAAGCAGCAGCATAGATGTAGTCAAAGAGAGGTTCCCCTTTTGTGGCCTCAGTCAGTTATATCAAGGCACAAAGGGTTAACCTGAATTGAGCTGAAGCCTAAGGTAAGATCAGAGCTAGCTTACTTTGACCACTCCAACACTTTTCCCCTTCCAGATAGAAGCCAAAGAGAACAGGACCAGTACTGAAAACACAGCCTGAAAGCTCTTTTCCGAACATATTGGACTGCTCTGTAATATGTGGCTCCTCACCAGCCTCACAAACACATGCTGCTTTCTTCCCACATCAGGGTCTTCCAGCATGTGAGAAAGAATGTGCTTCTGCAGGCTTGACCCTGGATTTATGGACAATTACATGAACATGCCATCTCCTGCCTTATCCTCAGAGGGAATTGACAGGTGTTGCAGCTGACTGGTAGCAGAGTCTGAAATAATCCTCGCTGACATTGTTTCGCTGGCAGAGGGCCCTGATCTGCAGACACTTATGCACATGAGAAATGTTACTCACCTGAGTAGCTTCATGGAAGTGCTCATGCCTTAAGTGCTTGCAGGTTCAAGGTGACACCGCTAGGTAACGCAGGAGTAAAGCATAGGCCTGCCCAGCGTACACAAACTGCAGACTTTCAGGGCACTAGTGCCATTTTGTGCCCATACAAACACACAGCAACGAATAGCCTGACTCACCTGTAAGACAGAGCTACACTGGGGTCAGACTTTTATAAGGGGTCAGGGGAGGAGCAGGGGAGAATCAGAGCCTTGTGGTTTTATGCCAGGTGAAGAACTCTCAGCAGCTATCGTGGACTTGTTCCAAGTAACAACTAGATTTCCCAAACCTGAAAATAAACGTTGTGCAAGTGCAGTGTCTCTGCAATAATGCTGGGTAAAATGCAAGGTCATTCCCCTTCCCCTGTCTTATTTGAACATGCCCAGAGCTTCACCCCTGGGCCTGGGTGACAAATCGCCGCCTTTCTTTTACTGGCAGGTATCACTTTATGTGCCCTCATCAGTCAGTGGCAGGAGGGAGAGCAGCTGCCGTTCTGCAGCAGGGAATGGCTGAGCCTTTGAATCCAAGACAGAGAGTGGGAGAGAGAGGGTTGATCTACTGCAGCCATAGGCTTTCTAGACATTAATAAATAATAAATAGTCCCAGCTTCCAGAGCAAATGCCGGTGGGTGAACAAAACTCCCCTTTGCAATTTCTAATGGAGATGAGATTCATATTCCCTTCCTGCTCTTATAGCTTGTGTAGTCTTCTTGTGCACTATAAACAGCTGCCCTGTCCCACCCCAGAGGTGGCTGCATTGTAACATTAGGTGAAGAGATTCTTATAGGTTTTGTAATGTTCTTTTGAGATGAGGGTAATACTGATTTCTAGCACCTGCAAAAGACTTTTTACCTACAGAGATCAAAGTAGAATATTTTATGATGGGAGAAACTGAGGCACAGAGAGGTGACGTGTCTTGCTCAAGGCCACACACAGGGTATGTCTACACTACAAAGTTAGTTCGAACTAACGGACGTTAGTTCGAACTAACTTTCATAGGCGCTACACTCGCGCTCCGTTAGTTAGAATTTAATTCGAACTAACGGAGCGCTTAGTTCGAACTCGGTAATCCTCATTTTACGAGGATTAAGCCTAGTTCGAATTTACTAGTTCGAATTAAGGGCTGTGTAGCCCCTTAATTCGAACTAGTGGGAGGCTAGCCCTCCCCAGGTTTCCCTGGTGGCCACTCTGGCCAACACCAGGGAAACTCGTCTGCCCCCCTCCCGGCTCCAGACCCCTTAAAGGGGCACGGGCTGGCTACGGTGCCCGTGCCAGGTGCAAGCCTGCCAGCACCCATCCAGCAGACACTGCACCTGGCACGGATCGAGCCACCCACCCGATGCCCCCCAGCCCTCTCCCTCTTCCCAGGACCAGGTTGGCGACTCCCAGGACCTTGCCCGGGACCGCAAGAGGTGGGCACCCGCCTGGGCTAGTGCGGACATGGTGGACCTCGTCCACGATCTCCGCGCTAGGCACAGGAAAGTGGCCGGCTTGGGCAGGAGAGCTGCCAGCCTGGCCACCCAGGAGCAGGTGTGCATGAAAATCAAGGGGGTCCACTGAGACCCCCGACCCTAAGCCCTGAGCTTACAATGGCCATCCTGGGTCAGACCAAAGGTCCATCTTGCCCAGTAGCCTGTCTGCCGACAGCGGCCAACCCTAGGGACCCTGGAGGGGATGGACCGAAGACAGTGACCAAACCATTTGTCTCGTGCCATCCCTCTCCAGCCTTCCACAAACCTTGGGCAGGGACACCACTCCTACCCCCTAGCTAATAGCACTCCATGGACCCAACCTCCATGACTTGATCTCACTTCCCTTTCAACTCTGTTCTAGTTGTAGCCTTCACAGCCTCCTGCAGCAAGGAGTTCCACAGGTTGACTCTTTGCTTTGTGAAGAACAACTTTCTGTTACTAGTTTGAAGTCTGCTACCCATTCCTTTCCTTTGGTGTCCTCTAGTCCTTCTTTATAGGAACTAATGAAGAACTTTTCTGTATGCACCCTCTCCACCCAACTCCTGCTTTTAGAGACCTCTATCCTGTCCCCCCTCCGTCTCCTCTTTTCTAAGCTGAAAAGTCCCAGTCTCTTTAGCCTCTCTTCATATGGGACCTGTTCCCAACCCCTGATCATTTTAGTTGCCCTCCCCTCTCCCACCCTCTCTCTTCCCTTCTCCCACCTCCTTTTCCCAGTCTCCCCCAGTTTTGTTCAATAAAGACAGATTCCATTTTTTAACACAATTGTCCTTTCTTTTGTACATCAAGAAAAGGGGCTAGGGAGGGGTAAGTGGAAGGAGGTGAGGAAGGAATGGGGCACGAGCCCCCGATGGGGTTGACTGGGCTGGCTCTGCGGGCTTTTGGGGTGGAACCTCTCCTGCAGCCCCCCGATTGCTCCCTCTCCCCAGATGGCAGCCTGAGGCAAGTGCAGCCGGTCTGATGGCCGAGTGCTGTGATGTGCCCAGTGTGGGCACTCCAGGCACTCCAAGCCAGGACTGCTTTGCAAGCAGGGCACCCCTGAGAACTGTCTGTCCGGGGTGGGGGTCGGGTCCCTTTAAGCGCAGCCCTCGGCTAGCCTGAGACAGCATCTCCACGTTCTAAGTCCTCCTCTGATGCCCTGCTGGCACTGCTTCCGGCCATTCTTAAGCCTGGTTCAGGGTCCACTTAATGTGGACATGCTAGTTCGAATTAGCAAAACGCTAATTCGAACTAGTTTTTTAGTCTAGATCCGTTAGTTCGAATTAGCTTAGTTCGAATTAACTAATTTGAACTAAGTTAGTTCGAATTAACGTTGTAGTGTAGACGTACCCACAGTGACTGGGTGGCAGAGCTGGGAAACAGAACTCAGATCTCCCGACTCTCAGACACCCTATCCCCTGTCCCATAAAGCTAGTCCTGGCAACAGCTGTTATTATTAAAGTACCAGCATGATGGTGAGAGCCAGATATGGCCATGCAGCTGCAGAGGGATGTGCATGAAAACTCTGCGGCCCTGGATGCCACTGCACAAAGGCTGCCTGTCACACTTGCCCCTGGGACCACAGGCTCTTTTATCTCCTGCTCCCCCCATGCCAGACTCTGGCCTGTTTGATTGGCTGGAAGAAACAGCTGACCAGCTCATAAGCCCAGCAGCAGCTGCTCAAAGAGATAGAACCAATCAGTGCCTGCCATGGACCTAGCCTTGCCCTCATTCAGCTCACCTGGTTTGACCCTTGGTGCCAATTCCTGGCTGCTGACTCCGGCTCCAACCCCTAGGCCTGCCTGCCCATGTCCTGGTCACTAACATAATGCAAAGGGAATAGGAAGGCTGGGAAGCAGCAGGTCACTTTCTTCCCCCATCCCCTTGCACCAGCCTCCAAAGGCTGGGGATGGGATGGAGTGGGTAGCTCAACCCAGTGCACATGGACCAGTCCCTGAGGCCTGCAAGAGATACAATCCCTGGGGCTCACACCGAGGCAGTACAGCTCCACCCTGGAGCCCTCCTCAAGAAAGCAGCACACACGTGTGATGGGCTGAATCACAGAAATCCCTTTGAGGTTGTCCCCTGATGTGCTGATCATGCCTTCCTGCCTTCTGGGGCTCCTCACCACCCTGTCTTTTTGGGCCAGGCCCACTGGGTCTCCCCCAGCCGAGGCACAGAGTTGGGGTTACTGCCCCGCTCAGAGCAACACAGGCACCGAATCAGTTCAGCTCTGAGAAGGCTCAGATATAAGGGCTCAGCACCAAGGCAACCAAGCCCTAAAAGGGTCCAAAGTCCCAGATAAATCTGTCTTACTCTGTGTAAAAGTTTTACACGGAGAAAGCACACAATGTCAGCCAGGTATCAATGAGAGAGAGATATGCACAGTGGTTGCTCTTCCCCAGTTAGCAATTATTTACACTAGGCTTGAGACAAAAAGTATTTTATTTAAGTATAAAAAAGATAGGATTTAAGGGACTGCAAATTAAAACAGTCAGATCAAAGTAAGTTACTAAATTAAAAAGAACAAAAAATGCTTAGCTAGATCTAATCCACTAAGAAACTTGTCACATGCAAAATCTTACCCTAAGCAGTTGTTCTTATCAGCTTCAAATCAGATTACATCTTTACTCTGTCCCCGGGTCTACAGCTTCTCCAAACTTCTTTTTATTCTTTTATAGTGTGCCAAGCAGTGTCAAAAGCCAACTGAAGACAAAGGACTGAAGTCTTTCCATTGCTTAAATAGGCCTTTCCCCAGTGCGGGAACCCTTTGTTTGCTTCCTACATAAGAACATAAGAACAGCCGTACTGGGTCAGACCAAGGGTCCATCTAGCCCAGTATCCTGTCTACCGACAGTGGCCAGCATCAGGTGCCCCAGAGAGGGTGGACCAAAGACAATGGTCAAGCGATTTGTCTCCTGCCATCCTTTTCCAGCCTCTAACAAACAGAGGCCAGGGACACCATTTCTATCCCCTGGCTAATAGCCTTTTATTGACCTAACCTCCATGAAATTATCTAGCTTCTCTTTAAACTTTGTTATAGTCCTAGCCTTCACGGCCTCCTCTGGCAATTAGTTCCACAGGATGACTACACGCTGTGTGAAGAAGAACTTTCTTTTATTAGTTTTAAACCTGCTACCCATTAATTTCATTTGGTATCCTCTAGTTCTTCTATTATGGGAAATAATAAATAACTTTTCTTTATCGGCCCTCTCCACACCACTCATGATTTTATATACCTCTATCATATCCCCCCTCAGTTTCCTCTTCCTCCCATCCCCATGAAGAAATCCCAGGTTCAAGCTGGATTCCAATATCAGGTGGCATGGTCACATGTCTTTCTAGGACTAACCACATTTTGGGCTTATAGAACAAACATGACCATTCGCAAGTCATTGGTTTGAGTACTGAGTCATTATGTTTTCAGAGCATCACTAGTGTGTCCTTATTAGCACATTTAGAACTATAAACAGAGCCATACTTCATAGTTTTAATGTCACTGTCACGGGCTGGGCCCCCCCTCAGACTTACAGCCCTGTCATCATTGGGGTTGCCTACCCGCACACCTTCCCTCCACCCGTGTTCCCTAAGGTCAGTTATGAGTTTACGTAAAGTTCGTGTCCCGACTAGGAGTCCATTGAGTCCGTTAGTGGTTGTTAGTGGTCTGAGGCGAGGGAGGAGGGGAACTCGGGCTCACCCTCTCTCCGGGTCCTGACCCAGGACCCTAAACTCAGCGGTGCACTGATGCTGCCTGGTTGGTGGGGGTCCCCCCGTAACTCACCAACCCTCAGGGTTTGGCTGAGGCGCCGCCGCTGCCTCCCACCCCTATCCTGGGTCACTTCCTCCTCCTTGCTGGTCTCGTTCCTCCCTCGGCGAGTAGGGTCGCCTCCCACGCTACTGGTTGTCGCTCCAACCCCGCTGGGCTGGTCTCCCTCTGCCGGAGCAAGTCTCCCCCCTTCTCTGTCCTCTCTGGGCGTCTTTTGAAGGGCCCGCCTAGCGTGGCCCCATCCCTCACTCCCCGGCGCTGGCTAATGACGTCATCCATGAGGGGTCCCTCGCCGATGTCTAGACCCCCGGCCATCCCCATGCAGGCGGGGCATGTGAGCTGGGGCGCCGCATGCGTGCGGCCGCGTCCCCAGCTCCAGGCACCTTCTGCTGCCACAGAGGGTCCCGCGGCATCCCCACCAGTACCTCCTTTGCCCCTTGCATGCCTGGGGGAGTGCAGGGTGCCGGGAGCACCTGGGCGGCAGGAACCGGCGCCCCGTCACAGTCACATACAAGAATGATACGTGCACAAAAATAGGACATATAGATTCATCAGGTAGTAACTTTAAAATGGATATGTTACATGAATGGTTTTGCATTAACCATCTTTGAGTTATTCACATTTATATCCATAAGCCAATGATCATAAAGCATGGGGGAGGGGAGTCCCATAAGAACATGTCTTTGACCTACTTTGCATGGAAGATAGAGAGGGGCAGAGGTCGCAGGAGGGAAGAGATGGGAAGAGCCACCACAACTCAGTCACCATGTGCCATTGCTAGCTACAGTTGCAAAAACTCTGTTAATAGTTCTCATAATGAACCAGTTTACTTTTGGAAATGTGGAGTTCTTTTATGGTGTTATGCAGCATGCAGTAGTAGCTTGTAAGTGCATCTAACTGATAAAGATTTAAGTTCTTTGCAGAAGAAGCAAACTTGGAAAAGGAGCTGAGTGATGACTTGATGATGGGTGACCAAATACTGATGGAATTCTAGGTGTATTATTTTGATTCTGTTCAAGAAGATTATTCAGGGTTCTCGGGGAAGAACAAGAAAATTCCAGATTCCAAATTGCACTATATGGATCAGAAATAAATAGCACAACAAAGAAGTTTGTTGTTGTTGTTGTTGTTGTTTTAATCCAGGTATCTCTTGTATGTGCCTCTCTGATAACTGGAATCCCAGGGCTGCCAATTTATACAGATTTTTTTTTTTAATCTTGTGTTTTTCTCAAAGCACCAGCTCTTTGCATTGCCAGCTTTCATAGTGGCAGAGAAAAACGTGGAAACATGACCCAAGAGTGACCTTCTGTCTCAGAAACCAAAGGAAAAGAACCCAACATTCATTATTTCTTACACAAACAAAAAAATCCACTTATGATTTTTAAGCCAGCCTCATGATTCTGGGAGACGTGACTCATGATTTTTGAACAATTAGGACTGGCAACGCTGCAAGAGCCGCATTTTCCCATCATTCCACACACCCCTTTTTACAACATGGCTCAAGGACATCCCTGTGTGATGCAAGGGTATGAGGTCACTGGGCTATTGTCATTGTAATAAACATCCTCTTATGCATTTATCACCTTGGAAGAAGAGGAAGTAACTTGCATTATCCCGTTTTTCTCTTCTCTATCACAAGTCCATGGATTGGGAAGAGCTGTCAAGCAATGACAGTAGTGAATTATGGCCAGAGTTTGAGGCTGATAATGAGGTCATGCAGCTTGTTGGGAATATCACAGGTTGCAGGAGGGCCATTTGGATGCAGTTATCCATGGCCCTCAGGTATTTTCGGGACACTTCAAAGAAACACATTGACCTTGGGAAAAGTATCAGCGGAGTAGCCGTGTTAGTCTGAATCTGCAAAAGCAACGAAATGGGTCTTTGCCCACGAAAGCTTATGCTCCAATAAATCTGTTAGTCTAGAAGGTGCCACAGGACTCCTCGTCACCCTTGGGAAATGCATCAATGTTGCTCTTACTTGTTTTAGCCTCACTGCTTTTGCTGTGATCATAGCAGGCTTTGTCCTCAGAGTAGGATGGGGCCTCCTGGACAATACGTGGATGGGTGACCTTTCCATAAAACTCAGTTCTGTGTCTTACCCACAACATCACTAGTTCTCTTATAACGGGGTGAGTCAGGATGCAGCTCAGACATCCTTCCCAATATTCTGTGATACACTCAGGGCTTATCTACACAAGGAAGCTATTGCAAAATAAATACAGATGGGAATGTAATGTGCAACAGCTATTCTACAAGAGCTTCCCATGGGGGAAGGGGTGAGAATGTCTTTGTGTAGCCTAGCTTATTTCTTTTACAAAGTGGAGACCAGACTCTGTTCCCATCCATGCCACAGATCTGCTGTGTAACCTTGGGGAAGTCACTTCCCCTTCTGTGTCTCTGTTTCCCCATCTGTCTGTTATCTCTCATGTCTGTTTTGACTTGAAGAACTTTGGGGCAGAAATGGGTATGTACAGCACCTAGCACCATGAGGTTCCTATCGCAGCTGAGGTTTTTTGGTACAGGCAGTCCCCGGGTTACGTACAAGATAGGGACTGTAGGTTTGTTCTTAAGTTGAATCTGTATGTAAGTCAGAACTGGCGTCCAGATTCAGCCGCTGCTGAAACTGACCGCCAGTTCTGACTTACATACAGAATCAACTTAAGAACCCCAAGCGTCCCCAAGTCAGCTGCTGCTGAAACTGATCAGCAGCTGATTCCAGGAAGCCCGGGGCAGAGCAACTCTGCCTCGGGCTTCCTGCAGTCAGCGCTGGTCAGTTTCAGCAGCGGCTAAATCAGGACGCCTGGGGCAGAGCAGCTGGGGTGCTGCTGGGTTGGACCAGTAGCGCCCAGAGCGGCGCTGCGGGACCAACCGGCAGCACCCCAGCTGCTCTGCCACAGGCGTCCGGAGAAAAGCCTAGTCTGCTGGGGGGGGGGCGGGGGCGTACTAGCTGCGCCCCCCACCCCCCACCCCAGCAGACCAGGAAGACACGAGCGGCGGACCGAGACGCACCGCGGTCCCGCTGCCTGGGTCCTCCGTGGCTTTGCTCCCAGTCTCCCTGGTCTGCTGGAGACCAACAGACCAGGGAGACGGGGAGCAAAGCCTCTGAGGACGCCGGCAGCGGGACAGCCGCAGGGCGTCTGGGCTGTCCTGCTGCCGGCTTCCCCCGCGGCTTTGCAAAGCCTCGGGGAAGCCGGCAGCGGAGCAGCCCAGGTGCGCCTGGGCTGCCTCGCTGCCCGAGCCCCCCTCCCCCCCCTCCGCGGTTTTGCTCTGCGTCTTCCTGGTCTGCAGACCAGGGAGACGCAGAGAAAGCCCCAGAGTACACGGGCGGCAGGACCGCGAGGTCCCGCAGTCCGTGTACTCTGGGGCAGCCCCGTTCGTAAGTCGGATCCGCGTAAGTCAGGGACTGCCTGTACTTCCATAATAGTTTTGTGCGAGACAATCAGTCACAGCAGCTTTTAAATGAAGAGAGCAATGCAACTTCAAAATGATGAATTTTGGAGTGTGTTGTACCAGAGGAAGTCGCAAATGCTGTAAATGAAATGAAATATATATATCGATATCTATAGATAGATAGTTATAATTTTTTTTAAAAGACAGTCTTTCTAAAAGCGCACCAAAAGAGTAAAAATAAATTTTTCAGCTACCAATTTAGGAGAAAGTTTGGATGGCTAAGTACAATTCAAGGTAGTTGCTAACTGTTAGCCATCCAATCTTTCTCCTAAATTGGTGGCTGAAAAATGTATTTTTACTCTTTTGGTGCGCTTTTAAAAAGATTGTCTTTTTAAAAAGGTTATATATATATACAGTCTTTTTGGTCTTTTCCCTCCACACAGACTGTGGATTTCCCCCCCCCCCCCCCCCGCACTCTGGGGATGCTGCCCTCCCCTTAGCTCTGGGGCTGATTCCCCCCTGCAGCTCTGAGCTTATGCCCTCCCCCCAAAAGATGCTGCCCTTCCCCCAGCTGTGGAGCTGCTGCCTCCCTGGCTCACCCTCCCCCCAACTCTGGGGCTGCTGCCCCCCTTGGTCTTGGGCTGCTGCTGGGGGCCAGGAGCTGTGCGGTGCAGCCTGGAGGCAGGTGGGCCACCTGTAGAAGCTGGTGGGGGGCAGCCTGCTGGGGGGACCAAGAGCTGGGGCTAGCGGGGGTGGCCTGCCATGTTGGTGGCCTGGGGGGGTCGGGAGCCACGCAGCATGGCACGGAGGCAGGTGGACCATCTGCAGAAGCTGGCGGGGTTGGCCTGCCAGAGGTTTTGGGGTGGCCTGCTGGGGGGGCTGGGAGCCAGAGCGGGTGGGAGCAGTCTGCCACGTTGGCAGCCTGCTGTGCAGGCCGGGAGCCACACGAAGAGGCCTGACACGTTGGCCACAGCGGGAGCCAGGTGGCAGAGCATGCCTGTGGACACCTGCAGGAGCTGCTGCACGAGCTGGCTGGGCTTGTGCACAGGAGGAGCGAGTTGAAAATCCCGTGACAGACACACAAGAACGGTGATGGCTTAATAGAAAGATTGTCTAATAATAAAGCCCTAGGCCTGAGTCCCTACTGATGCATGGAAAAACTTGGAAGAGCTTTGACATCCATCTGTTGACATCCCTGTTCTACCATGAAATGGGACAGAAACCAAACACACGGGCTGCATCTAGACTGGCAAGTTTTTCCGCAAAAGCAGTCGCTTTTGTGGAAAAACTTGCCAGCTGTCTACACTGTCCGCTTGAATTTGCGCAAGAACACTGACGATCTCATGTAAGATTGTCAGTGTTCTTGCAGAAATGCTATGCTGCTCCCACTCGGGAAAAAGCCCTCTTGTGCAAATGCTTTTGCGCAAGAGGGCCAGTGTAGACAGCTAAAAACTGTTTTGCGCAAAAAAGCCCCGATGGCGAAAATGGCGATCGGGGCTTTCTTGTGCAAAACCATGTGTAGATTGGCACGGACGCTTTTCTGCAAAAAGTGCATTTGCGCAAAAGCGTCCGTGGCCAATCTAGATGCTCTTTTCCGCAAATGCTTTTAATGGAAAAACTTTTCCGTTAAAAGCATTTGCGGAAAATGATGACAGTCTAGACGCAGCCATGGAGGAAAAGTAGCTTGGTGCCTCTATATAAAGGAAAAGGTGTTGTAGGGAACAGCACAAATTATATAAGTATAAAGTCATTTGGTGACACTGTGGGAGAGAGTCATTGATAAGAGACTGAGAAATGAAGTAGATACCAAAGGTAATCAATATGGATTTGTGCCAGGAAGGTAGACAACTAGTGGAAAAATACAGAGAGAAACTGAAAAATACCAACATGGCATTCATTGATCTGGAAAAGACCTTTGACCCAGCTTTTCTAGAAGAGCCTGAGATGTGGTATTTGAGTTTGTATTTAACTGTGACATGCTACAGCCATGTCTACTCTAGAGAGCTTACAGCAGAATAGCTGTATCTATGCAGCTGAGAGATCTCCCATGTTGTAGCTTTAGTATGCCAATGGGAGAGAGCTCTCCTGCTGGCATAACAAAATCACCCCATCAAGTAGTGGGAGACGGGATGCTATCCTGCTGACACAGTGTTTTTTCACATTCCTGAGAGACATAGTTATACCAGCATAAGGGAACATCTACACTGCATGCTTATTTCGAAATAAGCTATTTCGGAATAGTTATTCTGAAATATCTTATTTCAAAATAGCACATCTACGCTGCAGGGAAGCCTCAAAATTTGTCTGAGGCAAGCTTCCCTAATGTGGACGTGCTATCTCGATTTAGAGCCCCAGGAGGCACTGGAGAGGAATAACTTAGAATGGCCCTGGTGAAGGGCTATTTCAAAATAGCAGCAGTGGAGCGTCTATCTTATTTCAAAATAGCTATTTCGGAATAGACGCCATTCCTCATAGAATGAGGTTTACAGATTTTGGAATAAGCCGTTTGTTTGAAATTATTTTGATATAAAGGAATGGCTGTGTAGATGCTTGCATTATTATTTTGAAATAACGCTAGTTATCTCGAAATAACGGTGCAGGATACACGCACCCTAAATGGTCGTGTAGACGTAGTGAATGTAGTTTTCCCAGACCTGAAGTAGAGCTCTATGTGGCTTGAAAGTGTGTCTTTCTCATCAACAGATGTTGACCCCCAAAACAGATATCACCTTCCTCACCTCGTCGCTCTAATATCTTGGGTCCTATGTGGCTAAAACAATACAGTAAACCACTGCAGAATGTGCATATTAGACTTTGTCTACACTGTGTACTCCTGCTGTACTGCGGTAAGGTACGCAGCGTAGCCATTCTTTGTCACTGGGAAAGGGTTCTCTTGACGACAAAATAAAACCACCCCCAACAAGGTAGTTTTGTCACTGGGCATGTATCTCCTGCTGATGAAGTGTGGTCCACACTGGTGCTTTTTGTCATTAAAATGTTTGTCATTCCAGAGTGTGGGTTCTTTTCACACCTCTGAGTGACAAAAGTTTTAACAACGAAAGCGTAGGGTAGACCTAGCCTTAAAGACAACCACAAAGTAACACATATCAGTAAAAAAACAGAGAGTGCAGGCACAGATGGCTTGGTCTGTAAAACAGAGCCTTGACAACGGTGTGGGGAAGAGAGTCCAGCAGATGAAGATGGAAGGAAAAAGACAGATGCCCCAGAGGAAGTGGTGGGATGTCATAAAAGAAGACATGTTAGCATGGAGCATGCTAGAGAACAGGTTGCACTTTGGTGGGCCAGGACTTGAAGGGCATGTCTACACAACAGGGCTAAACTTGAAATAAGCTATGCACCTTGAGCGACGCCAATTGTGTAGCTTCAGTCAAAATAGCTTATTTTGACTTTTGGCGCTGTCTACACAGCAGTTATTTCCAAATAGAGCACTCTTCCCCTGGCTTCCCTTACTCCTCGTGAAATAGGGTTGATAAAAGTTGGAGTAAGAAGCCCGTTATTTCAAATTTATTTTGAAATAACGGGTTTGCTGTGTAGACGTGCACTATGTTATTTCGGAATAACTGATGTTATTCCAAAGTAACGCCACTTTGTAGACATAGCCAAAGAGTGAACCTCATTTGATGGGATTAATGCCAGGAAGAAGCAGGATAGATTCCTGACCTCTGGGACTCTAAATATCAAGGCGAACCTGAATTTTCACAGATAGACTCGATCCTCAGCTGGTGTGAGAGTTTTTCAGGAAAGCTAATACAACAGAACTGTTGTTGTCCTTCCAGTGTGGTGCTGGAGGCTTTCCCTGTGGTGCAGCTGGCGTTCCCTCTTACCTACATGCAGAATACGTAGCTGCGTAGGGCACCCGAAAATTTGGGGCACTGATATTAATGTTCACCCACCTGCCTCTTCCTATTCCTGTTATATGGCTCTGATTCCTCTGGAGAGGCTCTAGCTTAAGTGACAGGCGAAAAAGCCTGCCGGAGCTTAGCAGAACATGAAATCTGTGAAAGAGCCATTCAAGTGGTAAAAAAAAGCCATTTAACAGGGCCCTCTGCCAAAAGTGTAACCTGAGCACTCACTAAATGACTCAGTCACTCTCTGAAACATAGTGAGGCTTATGAGCCCGCTACCGGCCTTTTGCTAACAGCTGAGCTGTTTAGCTCAGGTTGCGGGGTTTTATTTAGTTAAGATCCAGAGATGCTGAGTTTGATCTTTACTTCCAATGACTCATCCAGGGTCGTGCTGTTCCCAAAGCACATGTGAAACTGCGTTTAGTTCTTGCGCTCGGCCTACAGCCGATTGGGACACAGGAGACCTGGGTTATAGACCCAGAGACTTTAAGGCCAGAAGGGACCATCCTGATCATCTCATCTGGCTTCCTGCACATCCCAAGCCACAGAACCTCACCCACCCCCTCCTGTGATAGACTCCTGACCTCCGGAACTCTAAATATCCAAGCTAACCTGAACTTTCGCAGATAGACCCGATCCTTAGCTGGTATGAGAGTCTTCCAGGAAAGCTAATACAACAGAATTGTTATTGTCCTTCCAGTGTGGTGCTGGAGGCTTTCCCTGCGGTGCAGCTGGCGTTCCCCCTCTGTCCCTAAATTATGGCATGCCCCTGATTGCAGCTTTCTGGAGGCAAGTTAAAAGCTGCAACAGCATTTCCCTTTAAAGCAACATAACGTCCTTTCCCCTCAACCTACAGGGGTTATGGAAAGAGCCGACCGGGAATTTTCCATTGTAATGACTTCACTATGGTGACATTTCTTTTAAATAGGACTGTACCAGGGCTGTCCTTAGGGTTTATGCAGCCCTACGCAGTGCTATTGAACTGGTGTACGTATGCCCAATGGCAGCCTGGGAAAGGGATGATGATTTTTCAGAGGTGAGATTTTATAATTTTCAACAACACACTAATGAAATATTTTAACGCAAATTTTAAGCAGCTATCCTGGAGACTGGCACGCCACATTTAGAAAGGGGCAGTCCATACCTGGTGTTTGCAAATGCCTGTTAAATGGTTTTGTCACCACTTGAATGGCTCTTTCACAGGTTCTGCTAATAGCTCTGTCAGGCTACTGCTGCCTGATGCCAGCCCAGGCAAACCACTCATCTTCCCGGAAGGCAAGCCTGCTGGGGCCAGGGGTAGGGTGCTGGGAGTGGCGTTAACTTCACTAGCGCGTGGTTCACCTATTGCACCATCGGGAGCACTTGGGATGGCTGAAAGAGAGATGGTAAATCTTGCTCTGAAGGTGCGGCGTGTGGGAGTCGCTGCAGACCATGACGCCATTTGGAGGAACCTCAGGTGCTGAAGGTCGTCATCCAGTTCATAGGGGGCAATGCTCCGCAGCATAAAACCCACCCCGACTTGCCATCCTCACTGGCAACCTCATGCACTGGGGCCTTAATAAGCAATTAGGAGAGAGGCCAAGGACTGCCACAAGCAGGCTGAGATTTTCACATCGAATTTGTGAGTCTGGGTGACTCTATGCTTGGGGTGACCAACGTGAGGCCTTGAATGGACCTGATTTCCCAAGCTCAGGTGCTCATCATTTTCCAAAAATTAAGGAATCCTAAGTAAGGAGGTCCCCAAAATGAAGATGCACAACATCCCTGGGCAATCCTGAAAATAGTGGCTAGAGAATGTACTGCCTTCCTTCCTCTTAGATCAGGTCCTTTGATTTCCAGTCAAAGCAATGGGGTGGCAGGGCAGCATTGGGGCAGCCGGCAGCGGATGTTTGGCCACTACACTCGCTAGATTGAAGCTAGCTCAGGTATGTCTACCAAATTGCAGCCACAGCCTCTGATCGCTGTGTGGATATGTCCCATGCTGTTCCTGACCTTTGGAGGAGAAAGATTAATTCTCTAGGGCCAGCACCTGTACCTCACCTTCGATTCTCTTTGATTATCGAAAAAGAAGAGCATGTTCAGTGAGCAGTTCTACAGTTCTGAGAACATCTTGGGATCATCAGTATAAAACTATTAGCTGGATGGGCAGAAATAACCAAACCTTAGCCTCTGCCTGCCTCTAGATTTGAATATGATAAATGGGAACCAGCCCCTTTAAAATGTTATCAAAACTATTCATTACATTAGAGATTAGATAAAAGTCAATTTGTGGCTTTCAGGGTAAACATTTGCTCTTATTGGAAATTAATTGTTTTATCTCTCGCTAGCAGCATAGCAGGCTGCTTTTATAAATGCATTATCAGCTCCATAATGAGGCAATAAAGGCTTTTTCCTCTAGGTTTCCTATCCAAGCAGCCTTCTTGCAATTTGGTCACTGATTTCTTCTCCCAGATGGAATAGGTTATGCACAGTGCACAGCAAGTGTGTTAATACCAACTTCAAACTAATCAAATAAAAATTACGTCAGGCAAATCCCACAGAACAGCTAGAGTATATCAATGATCTTTAGTTATTGGGCAAAGTTTTTTTTTTTAAACAGACACTATCCCTTTACATTTCAAGGGCCCAGTAAGACAAAGCTGGGGGGAGGAACTATGGATGCTGCTGGCCACCTTGCACAAGTAAGGCGCCTGTGTTGGTGCTCGGCATGGGCTGGAATCCATGCAACTACAATCCATGCCCCTGCCCTGAGCTCCCCTATCCCTACTCCCTGCCCTGAGCCCCCCACATTCCATCCCACACTTACATTTCTTAGAGGTACTGTCACAACCTTCAGCCTCCTGCCGTGGGGCTAGGGTTGCTAGGTGTTCGGTGTTGGCTTGGACAGTCCGTTATTTGCAGCTTCTGTCTGGTAAAAAAAAAAAAAAAACCAGAAAATACCAGACATGTAAAATGTCCGGTATTTTCTGTTTTTCTTGGTTGTGACATTCTTCTCCTGCTGTGTCTGGGGGATGGTGGGAATGTGAGGATTTAAAGGGGCCATGACTCTTTTTTTGGTGTATGGCTTTTTTTTTTGCTCAACCAATTTTTTCCCCGCCATGTTCGGTATTTTTTGTGAAAGTATCTGGCAACCCTACCTGGGGCAAAACAACTATACCTATAAGAAATTTAAGTAACTTTCACCCCTGGATCTGCCCTGAGACTGACATTCACTCTCACAATCCTCTGCAGACAAGGTGACAGGCTCTTCCCTGAAGCATCAGAGCTGAGGGACAGCTGGTGAGGCCCAGCTTAGCTAGTTCCTAAATACAGCTGAAATCTCTATTGCTGGGATAGGTGCAGGGGCAGCCTGAGGAGGGCTGCAGCAGCTGGCGCCTCAGGCGGAACGTGCGATCGGTGCCCCCGCCTGTACGGCTGTCAATGGCGTGATGTCATTGTGACGTAGTGTTGGTACCTTGAGGGTTGCTGGGCTTGGGCTGTGGGTGACCCCCACTAGTTACTGTCTGTACCACGGCCCAGTAGAGTAGCTGATGGGACAGGGAAGTAACCTGTTCGACCAGTTACCTCCCAGGGAGAGGAACAAAGGAAGGTGGACTGCCGCCCCTGGCTGGGGGGCAGGGCTGGAAGAGAGCGGTAGTTTCTGTCTGGGAAGCAGGGGAGAAGGAGCTAGGGAGGGGGCTGGGATTGTAGGGCCACCCCCCATCTCAAGGGAGGGCACTGAGGCCTCCTAGCCCCAGTTCCTGTAACCAGATTACATCTGTGCTGTGCTGTATCCTGGAGAAGCAATAAACTCCCTCTATTCTACTGCCTGGTGGAGTCTGTTCGTGCCACTACAGGGGTGCAGGAGATGGGGAAACCCCAATGCGCCGTCACACTCTGGCGCCCCCGCCTGTACAGCCATCAATGGCGTGACATCATCATCAGGTGCCCCGTTGACGGCTCAGCCTAGGCGACGGCTGAGTCGGCCTATACTCACGGGCCGCCCCTGCATAGGTGGAAGAGCCTCAGGAAAGGGCCAGAGCCAGGGCCAGGGCCAAGGCCAGGCAGAACTTTCCTAGGGGCCGGAAACAGGCCTGCATCTCAGGACACTGGAACTACACGACACACAGACACAAAGCCACGCGTGGGCTTTAGTGGGGTAGAAGAGCAATGGTCAAGGGACATTTGCCTGTTGGACTTTCACACCACAGTGTAGGGAATTGAGTTAATGGACTTTGTCAGCATGGGAGAGTGTTTTATTTATCATCATCCATGTAGCATGTTGCTGTATTTTCCCTAAGATGCTGCTGGGTGCCCATCCCTCTTGCCAGCTTTCCTTGTTTCGGTGCTTGTGAGTGGGTAAGGGTTGCCTGTTATGGACACTCTGGAAAGATGTGTCATGAGCCCAATATTCCGGAATCCTATTTTGTTAATTTTGAGAGGGACTCCTCGCTGTTTGAATCCAGTCCTTGTTGCCGCGAGAATCACTTGAGCAGAGAGTTACAGTGATACCATTTGAGAGCGATTCACCCCATGCTGAGTATGAATGCACCACTTAAGCCAGCCAAATAGGGCTTATGCAGGATCCCAGGGGAGCATCAGCCTTCCGCCGTACCTCTGCATAGCAACGAATAAGCACACACTGAACCTTTGGAATAACATCGCAGGGGCTTTCGGATTCAGGCCAGACCCGAACTCGGGCCACTGAAAACAGAGACTAACAATCAGTGTTTGTTACCCAATCCCCAGCACACAGACCTTGGAAAGCAAGTTTGAAAGCTCAGGCTTCATGACCACCCAGAAAGACAAACCAATCTGATTTGATTTCCAAAGAGCAGATGTCACCTGATATTTACTTGGCAAAAATTGCGGTTCCTTCGCTGCTGTTATGTTAGGGCCGTTTCTAGTAAGCGCATAGGAATGAGGCTCGCTCTCAATGAACAGATGGCAGACCACACGATGCGAAGCTGGGTTCATGTGGCTGTGGTTACTCACAAAAGGATTACGGGTTTTAATGCATTCAGAAAAGAAGACATCTGAAGCTAATTATCTACTGTATTGTGGAATAGTCACTGTGGCCCCAGTAGATATCTGGATCTGTTCTGGGTGCTGTACAGACATGCAGGTATACCTCGGTAGTTCGAATTAGAGATCCTAATTTGAACTACCTACTCCATGCCGCATGTAGCTGCGGGCACGGAGTTCGGACTAAGGGACATTTAAAAATGGCGGCGCCCGGGAAGATGGAAATGAAGCCTGGGATATTTAAATCCCGGGCTTCATTTGCAACTTTGAATGCCTACATTAGCCTCCCTAGTTCGAACTAGGGGGCTAGTGTAGACATACCCATATAATAGTAAGCATCAGAGTTGCCTTACAAGAAGGTATAAACTGCATTGAAACACCCACCCCATAAACAGCTCAAGAGAACACCTTGAATAAATAGTGTTTGCTTATTAACATTGAAACTGATGGGTTGCAATGGGCCTTAAGGAACACAAGCACTCACCCAGTCTATTATGTGACTTGCATTCTCCCCACACCCCTTTCTCAAACATGCACCCTGACACATCACCTTTGTTGGGATAGTACGGCAAAATACTTGGTGAGAAATCAGAAGCACTGCCCTATGCTCCCACTGCCTGGCCAAGAAAGAAAAAGAAGAAAATGTAAACAAATAATGAAATAAACAAAGGGGTTGTGTTCTCTGAGAGGCCAGTCTCCAGTTTTTGCTCCTGGGACAGTATGAACCAGCCAGCTAAAGGGGGAGAAGAAGGCAAATAAATGTCTAACAGTCTGCAGTGACTGTTCCAGCAGAGCAGTGTGGGAGGGGGAGCAAGCAGCCATCTTAACCCCCTGCAACCAGGGCGAGAAAGGGCATAGTTGGCTTGGAGGAAGCCCTCACGCAGCCAAAGGAGTATGCAAGCACAGAGCCAGCAGAGGGCACTCGCATGCAGATAGTACATCGTTTAAAACAAAAAGAGGGAGAGAATTTCCCCCTGGAAAAGGCTTCTGGGGGCGTGAAGTCCTACAAGGGAACAGAGAAAAGAGCTTTTTATGAGCAATGTTGGTGAATGTCACAATATCTGCCAATCGTGGGTCATTCAACCATTTTGAGCGTCAGAGGGGTAGCTAAGTTAGTCTGTAACAGGAAAAACTTAAAAAACAACAAATAGTCTGGTAGCACTTTAAAGACTAACATAACACATAGATGGTATCGTGAGCTTTTGTGGGCACAGCCCACTTCTTCAGATGACCGATCATCTGAAGAAGTGGGCTGTGCCCACAAAAGCTCACGATACCATCTACATTTTGAGCTTGCAACTCAAAATTTGTAGCTGGAAACTCCATTTGGGATGGGCGCATTTCAACCTTGCTGATAGAGACGGGTCTGAAGGTTTATGAACTGCTGTCTCAGAACATTTTTTCCTCCCCCATGGATGGGTACAGACACATGCCGATTTCACCAGTCACATGGGGAAGTGGTGAGTCAGTAGCACAGTTTGTTGCTGTTTTAAGGAAGATATCAGAGAAATGTCAGTTTGGACAAACATTAAGTGATGCTTGGTATGGCCGATGTGTCTCGGGATTATGCAGTGGCCAGATCCAGAAGAAGTTTTTGACTGTATCAGTGTTTAAATTCAAGAATACTGCCGAAGCAGCAATTGTAATAGAGAGCACAGGGAAGGATTTTCTGGACGTTAGGGTGAACTAAGACAGATAATCACAGGAATGTTCCATATGGATGGCATAAACCACACACAGTGAGAATCACCGAATCATAGAATACTAGAATTGGAAGGAACCTTGAGAGGTCATCAAGTCCAGTCCCCTGCCCTCACAATTTTTCTCCCTCCTCCTTTTAGGTACTTGAAAACTGCTATAATATCCCCTCTCAGGCTTCTCTTTTCCAAACTAAACAAACACACTTCTTTCAGTCTTCTCTCATAGGTCATATTTTTTAGACCTTTAACATTTTTGTTGCTCTTCTCTGGACCCTCTCCAATTTCTTCACATCTTTCTTGAAATGTGGTGCCCAGAACAGGAGACAATATTCCAATTGAGGCCTAATCAGTGCAGAGTAGAGTGGAAGAATCACTTCTCATGTCTTGCTCACAATATTCCTGTTAATCCTATAATCATGTTGGCTTATTTTGCAACAGTGTCACACTGTTGACTCATATTTAGCTTGTGGTCCACTATGATCCTTAGATTCCTTTCTGCAGTACTCCTTCCTAGACAGTCACTTCTAATTCTATATGTGTGAAACTGACTGTTCCTTCCTAAGTGGAGCACTGTGCATTTGTCCTTATTGAACTTTATCCTATTCACCCCAAACCATTCCTCCAGTTGTCCAGATCATTTTGAATGATGACCCTATACTCCAAAGCACATGCAACAAGGACTGATGGGTACAAAAGTGCGGGAAAGTGCCAGAAGACAGGACACATCGCTGTGACCCGTCACACAGTTCAACAACCAGCAACACAGAATAACTACATCCCAGAAAACACCTATAAAGACCACACCGAAGAAAGGACTGAAGCTGGGAATTCATAATGTGGAAAAAGACAAGAGCTCTAGTGCCACTGACCAGGAGGACCAAGCACTACACGTGTTATTGGAAGCTGGAGTCAGAGATTGCATCTGGGTTATACCCTTGATCAAAGGAGCTCCTACAAGAATGGAGCTTGGTACTAGAACTGCTGTTTCACTGATAGCATCTATCTCTCACCAAATTTTGTCACAAGTTCCCCTGGAAAAAATATTCCACAGTTTTGATTAGATGGACAATCCGTCATTTTACCCTTCCATGTGCCTGAAGAAAAGTATGAACCATTATTTGACACATCTTGGCTTGAGTTGCTCAAGGTGAATTGGGCCAAGATTAAGATGATCACAAAAGTACCTTGAAATCTTCAAGAAATACTGGCCAGACACTTCAAAGTTTTTGAAATAGAACTTGGACAGGTAAGCCAAGCGAAGTTAACTTAACAGCTGGCCCACAGTTGTGCCTTTTGCTCTGACACCTCTGGTGGAAGCTGTTACTAGCGAACATCCAAATCTTGTTACTGGATTCATGTAGTAAGTGGTCTAGATTTACTGTGCAAGGGATCAGGAAGGATGGCTTAGTCTGAATTTGTGGAGCTTTCAAAGTGACACTGAATCCAGTTTCATGTGCCACCCAGTATCCACTTGCTGTTATTGAAGATTTACTTGCTGCTCTCAATGGTGGACATTGTTTCCGTAAATTGGATTTGCTCAGTGCATATCTACAAATGGAGACAGATCTGGCATCTCACAAATATCTCACAATCAAGAGGATCATCTTCCAAATTTGGATACTGTCTTGCAACATTTGGTAGACCATGGACTGGAGGGTAAGTTGAGAGAAATTAGAGTTTTTCAAACCTTCAGTTGAATACCTTGGACATATAATTGATGCCACAGGCTGAAGGAAATTGCTGCAGAAAGAGAAGGTGGTTTTTGAAGCACAGCTGTCAGGGAACATGACACAGGTCTGTCCATTTTTAGAACGGCTTAGCTACTGTGGTACATTTCTGCCTAATCTGACGACATTTCACGCAAACTGTTACAAGTAAGGAGAGAAATACAAATAGACTGAAGAGTGAGTGTGCATTTAAGGAAGCAAAGAAAATGTTGACACTAGCTGAAGTTCTTACACACTTTGATGCTTCACTGACATTGCAATTGGCTTTGATGCTTCACTATGTGGAACAGGTGCCATTCTCACCCATGTTTGGCATGGAGAAACCAATGGCCTTTGCATCACAGATACTGACTGCTCCTGAGGACAACTATGAACTAACAGAGCGAGAAGCTCTCAGCATTATCCTTAGAATTTGGAAGTTCCATATTTATCAGTAGGGTAGACATTTTTCCCAGCTGCTAGATCATCACCTGTTACTTTCCATTTTGGGGCTAAAACATGGAATTATATGCAATAACAGGCAAAGCTGCCTTTAGCTCATTACTGTACTATTTGATTCTGTAAAGGGACTCTGCACAGCAATGCTGATGGGCTGTTGCACATGCAGTGCCCTAGTTCTTATCAACCCAAGAAACAGCAAATGAAGTGTTCTACACGGTATTGCAAGGCACAGCTCCGGAGCAAAAGACTCCCCAGTTTACACAGTTTGTGTCATCACATCATAGGGTTGGAATAGACCTCAGGAGGTCATTGAGTCCAACCCTCTGCTAAAAGCAGGACCAATCCCAACTAAATCATCACAGAAAGGACTTTGTCAAGCTGGGATTTAAAAACCTCCGGGGATGGGATTCCACCACCTCCCTAGGTAACCCGTTCCAGTGCTTCACCACTCTCCTAGTAAATAGTTTTTTCCTAATAACCAACCTAGACCTCCCTCACTGCAACTTGAGACCATTGCTCCTTGTTCTGTCACAAGTGAGAAAAGCTTGGCTCCGTCCTTTTTGGAACCTTCCTTCAGGAAGTTGAAGGCTGCTATCAAATCCCCCCTCACTCTTCTCTTCTGCAGACTAAACAAGCCCAAATCCTTCAGCCTCTCCTCATAAGTCACGTGCCCCAGTCCCCTCACCATTTGTGTTGCCCTCTTCTGGACTTTCTCTGGTGCATCCACTTCCTTTCTGTGTCACGTCAGTGTGAATTACATATGAGTAACAGTTGCATCTTGTAAGGAATGCGCGTGATCATTCCAAAATCACTTCACTCTACGGCAGTGGTCACCAACCAGTAGATTGGGATCTACAGGTAGATCTTGGAACCTCTGACAGGTGATCCCAACTGGCTTGGCTGGGAAGCTATCAAGCGCTGGCACTTCAGTTGCCCCTCCACCCACTGTCATGCTGCTCTTGCCCTCTGCCGTGGAGTGGCGGGGGGGGGGGAGGAGGAGAAATTGGAGAGCTGATGTCAGAGTGTCCCTCCACCCCCCACTTCTGTACCCCATCTCCACACAGGGAGAAAGGGATGGAGGGAGCGTGGCTATGCAAATCTCTGTCACGCTCACACACAGTGTGTGTCTCTGTCATTCTCACAAACACAAGGGCTACGTCTACACTGGCCCCTTTTCCGGAAGGGGCATGTAAATTTCACTAGTCATCGTAGGGAAATCCGCGGGGGATTTAAATATCCCCCGCGGCATTTAAATAAAAATGTCCGCCGCTTTTTTCCGGCTTTTAAAAAAGCCGGAAAAGAGCGTCTAGACTGGCCCCGATCCTCCGGAAAAAGTGCCCTTTTCCGGAGGGTCTTATTCCTACTTTGAACAGGGGCAACTGAAGTGCCAGCGCTTGATAGCTTCCCAGCCAAGCCAGTTGGGATCACCTGTCAGAGGTTCCAAGATCTACCTGTAGATCCCAATCTACTGGTTGGTGACCACTTTGAAGTAGGAATAAGACCCTCCGGAAAAGGGCACTTTTTCCGGCGGATCGGGGCCAGTCTAGACGCTCTTTTCCGGCTTTTTTAAAAGCCGGAAAAAAGCGGCGGACATTTTTATTTAAATGCCGCGGGGGATATTTAAATCCCCCGCGGATTTCCCTACGACGACTAGTGAAATTTACATGCCCCTTCCGGAAAAGGGGCCAGTGTAGACGTAGCCACAATGTCCTGTACTCTCATCTCCCGACCCAACACATATGTGGGGGGTTGTTGTTACTTCCGTTACTACTTGCTAAGTGGGTTATTTTTGGTCTCTGACTGGTCTGCACATTTCATAATTTTCATCTCTCCCTTAGTTCTAAAATGCCTAACCGGTCGCGGCTGGAGGAATTATCCCTATGGGAATTGCTGCTCCTGGACGTGGCTGGCATGTCCCTATAGCCCCTGAGAAAGGCAGAGCAGGAGTCTCCACACGCTGCCCAAGCCTGCAGACACCACTCCTGCAGCTCCCATTGATCAGTAACAGGGAACCGTGGCCGGTAAAAGCTGTGGGCTCAGTGCCTGTAGATGAGGGGCAGCACATGGCGCCATGGAGCCATTGCTGTACATAACAGCTGCTTTCAGGAGTGGTGCAGGGCCAGGGCAGGAGTAAGCCTGCCTTAACCCCACTGCTCCACCACCTGGAAGCTGTCTCAGTTAAACGGTGCCCAGCCAGAGCCTGCTTCCTGAACCCCTGTCACAGCCCTGAACCTCCTCCTGCCCCAGACGTGAGTCTCCCTGCACCCAAACTCCTTCCCAGAGCTTGCACCCTGAAACCCCTCCTGGACCCCAATGCCCTACCCTGGACTAAGCCCAGAGCCTCTTCCACACTCTGAACCCTTTGGCCCAAGACTAGAGCCTGCACTCCAATCCCCTACCCCAGCTTGGTGAAACTGAATGAGGTTCAAGGAAGAAGGTAGATGGACTGAGCAAGGTGAGGCCTCAAAGATTGGGTGGAGCAGAGGCGGGACCTCAGAGGGGGAGGGAAGGAAGTGGGGTAAAGGTATTTGGATTTGAGGTAGATCTTACATTGCACTTAAGTTGAAAAAGTGATTAAAAGTGATTTGTGGTTAAGAAGGTTGGAGACCACTGCTCTAAGGTTTTGGAAGCTCTTGATGAAGATCATTTGGGCATTGCATGGATAAAGGCCAGAACCCAGAGTCATTTCTGGTGGCTAGAGATCAACAAAGATATTGAGAGGAAGGTGAAATGCAATAGTACGAGTCTGCAAATTCAGCATGATCCTGGCCCCACTTGTCTACACCATTGGAGGTGGCCTCATACTCCTTGGGCATGTGGACTTTTCTGGACTTTTGGAAGGTTAGATGTTTTTGGTCCTAGTTGATGGACATGCTGAACTTTTGCAGAATGACTTCTCCTGCAGCCACTAAGACCACTGGACATCTTATACCTTGTTTAACCAGTTTGGTTTACTGTTACACAGAGTGAGTGACAATGGACCTCAGTTCTGTTCTGAAAAATTTCAGAAGTGCCTAGCTTCAAATTAAATTCAGCATGTATGCTCTGGTCCATACTATCCTGCAGAACACTAAGCAGAATAGATTAGCAGAACGCTTTGTTAATAAGCATGCCTTAAAAGCTAACACATCTATTTTAAGTCATCATTAGATTCTGTACAGTTCTTAATAAACTTAAAAAACAACAAATAGTCTGGTAGCACTTTTGTGGGCACAGCTCATGATACCATCTACATGTTTTGTTAGACTTTAAAGTCATACCAGACTATTTGTTGTTTTTTAAGTTTATCCTGTACAGACTAACCCGGCTACCCCCTGAAGCTTTTGTACAGTTCTTCTACAGAAACTTATTTCATGCTACTATCTAGCAGCCTCTTGCAGTTCTTTCCTTGAAGTGATCTTTGCATGTCTGTTGGGACCTGTTACATCCTGGCATTGCTTCACATGTAGCCAAATACCAAGTGATGCAAACTGATAGATGACGTGAGAGTTATAATTGTTCTTTTCAAGTCAGAGACATAGTGCAGACTTGCAACTATGATTGTGGAACAAAATGTGTACCTGTAAAACTTGTAAAATGCACAGAACCTGTTTCGTTTGTGGTAAAATTATCTGACGGTATTTTATGGAAATGACACATGGACCAGCTGCAGCCTTCACAAGTACTGGAGTCCAAGGATGTTTCAGGAGGAATGACAAGTCCTCTTATTGAACCTTATTCTGTTACAACTTCTAATTTTCATAAGTTGATGGAAGGATCTTTGGTACCAGATCTAATTGATTCCATACCTGATCCAGCTGATTCCTAGCCACTGACTGTTCCTGTTGTTCAGGACACTGACCCATCAATGTCACCCTGACAGAGTGCCAAAACTAGATGTGCACCTGAATGTTCAGGAAATAATTTTGAGATAAGTAAAATGGAAACCTTGGACTGAGCTGTCGATGGATGGATCTCATCTTCTATGACGCCTTTGGTGAGCAACTAAACCAATCCATGATCGGCGCAGCTGATTACAGATGTCACATAAAAAGCCGCCAACTGCAGGCGCTGTATGTTCTTTTTGGATCCTCTGCTTTTCCTGCAATGCCTAGATACACTGACTCTCAAAGCAATTAAGAGCCTGTACAATGGTTTGTCGCCAGGACAATCTGTCCTGAACTAGAATCTCCAGATCATTGGGAGATATGCCTCGTGACTTCATATTGGCCTTTTAGATGTCTTTATAGTGCTTATATTGACCACCGATAGAGCGCTTTCCATGAGCAAGCTGGCCATAGAAGACCATCTTTGGTATCCGTGTATCATCCATCCTATAACATGACCAATCCAGTGAAACTGTTCATAAGCATTGCTTCCATGCCCATGATACCACACAGCTTAAGATCCTCTGTATTAGGAATTTTGTCCCACTAGTTCACATGGGCAATCTTCCTCAGACAATGCATATGGACCTGATCGAGCTTCAAAACATGGCGATGATATATTGTCCATGATTCCGAGCCATACAGCAGGACATTCAGGACAACGGCCCGATAAACCGCTATCTTGGTATGGAGTTTAATACTATGGTCATTCCATAGGCGTTTGGGGTGGCTGGCGGCTTGCTCCATGCACGTGGCCATGCACTCCATCTCCGAGGTGAGGGAGGAACACGTGGCCTCGTGCTGGTTTGCCAGCTGGTACCACGTGGCCTTCTGCTGCTCCTGGTCAGCCCGACACTTCTGCCGGCCAGTGGCCTGCTCCTGATGCTCGTTGTCGATCCCCCGGACGAGGGACTGGAGGCAGGCCATCTGCTCCTGCAGCAGGTCCTCGTGGGTTCTCTTCCTCCAGTGGATCCCGTGGATTTGGGAGGATGGCCTGGGAGATGGTGGACGTGCCACACTCACAGCTGGTCTAGCTGTGAAGAAAAGTTACAAGGGCAGTCATCCCAGGACACACTGTGTATGAAGTCTAGCCCTAACCTCTGAACGGACACCGAAGGTTTCAGTTCAGATGATGTCAATGTGCTTTAGGTAAGGCCATATGTTGCCTACACAGCAGGCACTCTCTTGCAGGGGCACAGATGTCCAGGGCAGCATCGCTACACCCATGGCCTGGGGACAAGCAGGCATGGGATGGGAAGGTGTTGGCTTGGCCAGGAGTCTGCAGGGGAGATGGGGCCGCTCAGCTTCCTCCTCTGTCTCACGCACACTGGGTCTGACACTGACAGCGCCCCACAGAGCGAGAACTTATATCCTTGCCTGCTGGAGAGGTGTGGTTATTGGAGGAGGCATGTATGACCAATTTCAGCTCTCACCCTTCTTTCTTTCTATAAATAAATCCTTAGATGTTAAATACCAACGGACTGCTAACAACCTGGTAAAATCAAGACACATAGTAAAATCATGCAAGTCAGCAACATGGAAACCATCTCTTATTGATGGGTCACTTCTTTCCCCACAAGAGACTTATTTATACTGTAGTAGAAAGAGCTGGGCCTAATTTCCCATTCAAGAGGAGAGTTTGGATAGTGACCAAGCAGGAGATGCCCAGCTGAGCTGAAAGCCCTGCAGAGAGGACAGAGGAGCAGCATAGACAGAGTGATCTAAAATTAAATTCCACAAGCCCTTTCCGTTTTAATAATTACAAGTAAAGCAAATGCCAACTCTAGGCCCTGAGTTTTATTTACATGTCACAGAACTCTGGCAGTGCAAAGGGCCATAATGAGGTCACAAACCTGGTCTACTCCCAGGTTCCGGGCACTTTACATGGCCAGATAGGTGTGAAGGGGCCTTGGGGTAAATGGGCCCCTTGCATTTTAGCCTGGCGGGTTCCTTAAAAGAGATGATCAACTGGATTGTTCTTTAGGGGCACGACTTTGCTCACTGGTGCAGCCAGCCCATGTGACAGGGCTGAGTAGCGGGGCAATGTGCAGGGCTGGGAAAAGGGAAAGAATCCTTTTTCCATTCCTACCGCAGACCTCATGAGTTTCCCCTCTTCAGGGGTTGGGCACCCGCGGCGGCCCTGCATGCAGAGAATCCCTTCAATCCGCTGAACTCCACGCCCCACCCAAATCCTGCCATGCACCAGAGGGCTCTGCTGGAACAGGGCTTGTGCCTGCAGAAGATGGGACCTTTGACAGAAGGTTTATTTCCCCCACCATGTTAAATACAATCCCCACGTTTCAATGTGTATAATTCCAGCAGTGCACATGGACGGCAGACAAATAACAGACAGCTCATGAGAAGGTTGGGGTGAACAGGCTCACCTGCCTCTTCCCTAAACTTTTGGTCATTGCTAGAACTGGACTCGTATCTGTTTGAGTCTCCATTCCAGGCAGTGCACTGGCTTGAGAAAAGTGTCATGCAAGGCTGCTATAGCCATCCCATGGCTGCCTCTGGATTCCAAACACTCGCACTACCATTAAGTCCTGGGTCCGCCCCTGAAACCAGTGGAAGTTTACCATTATGTCACTGGAAGCAGAATCAGGACATTTCTAGCTGCCTGTGCATTAGCATCTTTGCCCATCTCGGTCCTTCTATTACCTCTTCCCGCTGCACCAATTCAACGTTAAGCTCTTTGGGATGAGGGCTGTCTGTTGTGTGTCTGGGGCAGTACCAAACAGTGTTTGAATAAACAGTAACACTAAGCTCAAAGGAAGGCATGTGTCTCTTGGTGGCTGGATGAGATGTGTTCTTTGTCCACATGGCTTATCTAGCAACATCAGGTTCACCTGACACACATGAGATCAATACAGCTTTATTGCTGTCATTAAGTGCATGGGTGTGTGGCAAACATGCACTGTGTTTCCATGCTGTATTGTTTTATTAAATGACACAATTCCTCCATACGCACAGGAATTCCTTCTACAAACGTCATTAGCCCTTTCATTAACACACTCCCAGATAAAACAGCAAGGCTGTGTCTAGACTGAATCCCTTTTCCGTAAAAGGGATGCAAATTAGACACATCGCAATTGCAAATGAAGCGGGGATTTAAATCCCCCCCACTTCATTTGCATAAACATGGCTGCCGCTTTTTTCCGGCTCGGAGCTTTGCTGGAAAAAAGCGCCAGTCTAGACAGGGATCTTTCGGAAAATAAAGCCTTTTCCGAAAGATCCCTTATTCCTCTTAAAAAAAGAGAAAAGGCTTTATTTTCCGAAAGATCCCTGTCTAGACTGGCGCTTTTTTCTGGCAAAGCTCCGAGCTGGAAAAAAGCGGCAGCCATGTTTATGCAAATGAAGCAGGGGGGATTTAAATCCCCGCTTCATTTGCAATTGCGATGTGTCTAATTTGCATCCCTTTTACGGAAAAGGGATGCAGTCTAGACACAGCCCACTTGCTCTGGGAGGCAACAAACAAGGCCAGATCCATCCAGGATGTTGGAAGGTGTAACTCCAGTTACATTTACCCCTGCTACACTAAGGATGGATTTGGCCCTTTGTTTCCCATGCACAGTGCTTTTTTTGTCAAACAAAAAAAAAGATGCCGGTATTCCAGGGGAAAAGTTGATGAGCAGAGCAACAAAAAACCAAAAACAAAACAAAACAAATAAACAAACAAAAAGGCAATGGGGCTGGCATTGCCCTTTTAAGAGACCCTTTAAGATATCTAAGATATCTAGCCCAGCCAGCTGTTGCCCATTTTCATTACCGAGGTGCCGGTACGCTCAGTTCTTTCCAGGTAAGCTCTGATTGGAGGTGTCGATATTGCATCCTGGGCAGTACCATAACAAAAAAAGCACTGCCCATGCATGTCTGAAACTGAAGGGTGTGGGTGTGTGTGGCTTGCGAGGCATTTGGGGAAGGGGGAGGAAGGAGACAGCGTGGGAGCATTCCCTGTATTATGAGTGCATTTGTGACACTTAGGAATTAACTTCAAGTGACAAAGTAGCCACTGATCTTTTTTTCTGGAGCATGGGAGAAGTTCTAGAGATTTACCCATTGGTTTCCAGTGTCTGCTCTGCACTGGAGGCGTCAACACAAAATATGGATGTTAGAAAGCTCTGAGGGTTGGGTCACTACTGGACCAAAAGGCTTAGTTTAGCAGATGCTCTTGAGGAGAATTTGTGGACCCAGTTTTATAAGATCATTGATGTACTTGGCAGGGCCGTAACAAGGGTGAGATGAGTAAAACACTTGCATTGGGCACATAGCTGAGGGGGCGTAGAAAAATAATATAGAAAACTAATTATTTTAAGACAAGAGCTATTAAGCTGTCTTCGCTCGTGCCTCGCTCCACATCAGTGCCCCTGCCCACGCTGAGGATGGTCAACGTCAACCATTCCTTAGGGGAGCAACAAGGTCATATTTTATTCCACTCAGAGAAAGACCTTACCTTATGAATTCCAAATGGAAATGACCTTCTGGGGCAGAGTTTCTTAAACGACGAAAACTCGCCAGGAGAGCAAATTAAAAGATGTTGACAGAAATGGGAAAATGGCTAGTGAGAAATGCACTGAACGCTGAAAATGCACCAATAGCTGAACCTTCCGATGACAGTATCAGCAGCGGCTGACTTGGGGACACCCAGGCGTCCCCAAGAGCAGCTGGGATGCTGCCGGGTTGGTCTTGCCGCGCCAAGGGTTGGTGCTACCGGACCAACCCAGCAGCACTCCAGTTGCTCTGCCCCAGGAGTCCCCGATTCAGCTGCTGCTGAAACTGACCAGCAGCAGCTGAATCAGGGATGCCTGGGGCAGATCCGGACTATTGGAAGGGGGGGGCTATGAGGGGTCTGGGGTGGCATCCCCCCCACCCCACCCCACCCCACCCCAGACCCCTCATAACCCCTCCTTCCGATAGTCCGGCATATCTGATAATCCGGCACCCCCTGAGTCCTAAAGGTGCCGGATTATCGGAAGTTTACTGTACTCTGAAATGCCCAAAGCAGAGATCTCCCATCATCTTGAAGCTAACTAAGACAGGTAAGTTAAGACTGTCATCAGTTTTCAGGTCTCAGAGACAATCAGTGCAGGGCATGCTAAAAGTTTCTTTGTGAAACACATGCCTAGTGCTGCAATTTCTTGGCAAAGGCACTGTGGAGAAACAAAGGAATTCAGTCTCCAGGGGTATCCACTCAGAACCATTCATTTAAAAACACACAAGGCAGAAAGAACACTGTTGAATGAGGTTATGTCTGGTTTCCCTAGGAGATCTGAAAAGTGACTTACATTCAAAAGCACAAGATTGATCTATATTCTCCATCCTCTAGTATAAATTCTCTATATAATGGTTACTCAACTTTGGAAATCCCAGGATCCACAATGATACACACAGAACATGCCGAGGGCCGCAACTTAAGTGTGGTTGCATATAAATGCAAATAGCAGAGGTATCCCGGAAAAACCCTGCTGCATTCAGGGAACGCATTTGCTCTTCCGCTTTTTTTTGCGGAAGAGCAAACATGCTCTTTTGGGGAGCCCTGTATACCTCTTTCTATGAGGAATGAGGGCTCCTCCGAAAGAGGAGGCTTTTCTGCCTTTTGGCCCCATCTAAATGGGGCCAAATGGCGGAAAAGCCTCTTCTGGAAAAGCAATCGGAAAAAGCTACACAAATTGCGGCATGAGATATCAAACAGAATGAGGAGCAGATAAAGCGCACACAGCTACCCGTTACAGACCTGGGACCACGTTCTGGCCTCACCTCTGGCTGCATCACACCCCTCCAGCAATGCAAAGCAACCAGAAAGCTGTTTTGCTTGTCTGCTAGGGAATCCATTTGCATTACAGTAACCCTGGGTGCAGTGGATTCAGGAGAGCAGCAGTGTGCTGTCTCCCTCCTGGACGCTACTGCACACCAGGGATAGCTGGGGAGCGGGCACCTATCTTTTCCTCCCGAGAACTGCCCTGGCTCAGCCAGCCCCAGAACCTGGGTGCTGCACAGGTGAGATTACAGACACCTTTCCCCACTCCAGTGTTCCCTCTAATTTCCATTTATGTGCAGAATAAAATTTATTCTGTGTGCCAAGGCGTGGACAGATGTGCACCACCAGTAGACACATATGCTGCCAACTGTGGGTGCTCTGCTTATCGGTGTTCTCCTGGATGGCCGCCCACACGCACAGCTTACAAGCGACACTGCTCCACTCCCATGTTGAGCGTAGGTAGGGCACAGCTCAGAATCTGGGCACAGATCTACATCCTCCAGGCATATGGGTTGCCACATCCCCAGTGCTGAACATTTAGTATTGCACATAGAGCAGCGGTTGCAACCCCCTTGGGTCACGGCTGTCTTCCTGGCGGTCACAGTGCTTTGATCTGGATTGGCTGGTATTTTCTTTTCCTGGCTTGGTGATCCTGGGCATGGCAGGTGGGGGGAGTGGCAGGGGAGCGGACTGGAGCTTTAAATGAAAGGGGCTGCAACAAAATGTTCCCGGGTTTTTTTTTTCTTTTTTTGCTCAACAAAAATGTTCCCAGCTTCGGGGGTCGCGAATGAAAAAAAGTTGAGCACCACAGCAGATGTATGCATCACACAGGGCATTTCCTGATGAAGAAGCCCTGCCTCAGTTTCACTTGGGTTAACTGGGACACTCAGAGCCCGGGAGACGCTTGCCATTTGTGGGGAGAGAACAACACCTATTTTAAATGAAGCAGAGAAATGCTCAATTGACTTACCCCAAGTCCTTCCATGGAAGGATCTGGGAACAGAACCAGGAGTCCTTCTTAGCAGGCCTTTACTCTAACCACTTTGCAGCCCAGACATGGGAAAGGCAAAGCTACCTCCATGCAGCCCTTGATCCCAAAGCGATGCCCAAACCACCAGGCCACAACCCTCTCTCTTGCTGGAGTTGGCTCACACATTGCAAGACATGGTATAATCACAATAGGCTTCTTTCTGGTACAGAGCCTGGCCAGGCTGGGGTATCCTCAGGTTCCATTGGTATCAGTGATTAAGGACCTTTGTTTCTGGCTGGGTAATTCTTCCCCTGCCTCCAGTTTCTTTTGTATAAATCTCATGTTGACAGTTCTGGTGAGAGAGTTTAGTTCTTTGACAGCCAGGCCATCCATTCCCATGTGCAGAATATGCAGCTGTATAGGGCACCCCAAAATTTGGGGCACTCCTGGGTCTTAATGTCCACCCACCCACCTTTTCCTTTCCCTGTTCTATGGCTCTGCTTCCTCTGGAGAGGATCTAGTTAACTTAAAAGTGAAAAACCCTGCCAGAGCTATTAGCAGAACACTGATCCCATGAAAGAGCCATTCAAGTGGTAATGAAACCATTTAACAGGCATTTGTCAAGCCCAGGTATGTGCTGTCAGTTTCTGAATTTACTGTAATAGAAATGTAGCCATGTTAGTCTGGTCTAGCTGAAACAAAAGACAGGACAATGTAGTACTTTAAAGACTAACAAAATGGTTAATTAGGTGATGAGCTTTCCTGGGCCAGACCCACTTCCTCAGATCAAATTGAGTTTCTCTACAGGGCTTGAGTTTAACATTTGCCTTAAAACTATGTCAGTAGTGAGATGCTGAAGATCCCATCATCCTCCCCCACCCCAACTGCTGTTGGACATAGGGGCACCAGTAAAATAGTACTAGGTAGGGCCCCATAAATCCTAAGCACAGCCCTGTTGACAGCTCAAGAGACTGAAGATCTTGTATCCAGAACAGATCTAACCTGGGCATCAGCAAAGCAAGCTCCTCCCACACTGCCCAGCTCTGGGGAGGTGGGTTAAAGCAACTCCACCCTCACCCCTTGGCTAAAGCTGCGGGTAAGCGGGGGACATGAGACAGATACTCGAAGAAGGAGCGGGTCACAAAAGGGAAACAGATTTTGCACCCCAAAAGTATTTGTTTTGTTTCAAAATTTTCAACCAAAAATTTCAAGTATTTGTTTATAGATGTTTTATTTATATTACACATGAACCGCTGTTTGAGGCAAACGTGAGTGCCAGGAAGCACAATGGACCGGGACGCTGCTTCCCACCACTTACGTTGGCCATGAACGGCGATTCGTGGCCAACCAGAGCTGCGATCCTCTGATACCTGCTGAGGCTCAAGTAAATATGGAGGTGAGGGAGAAATAAAAATATGGAGAAATATTTTTAACATTTCAATATGAAAAAAATCAAACATTTCATTTTTTTTGGTGGGGAAAGGTGTCCAATCTTTTTTTCTCCCTTTTTTGCATTGCAAAGAGAGATAGGAAAAAGTAAAAATGAAAAAAAAAAATCTGTATCTTGTATTTACCACTGAAAGAGAATGACTTTTTTCCATTTCTGTTTTTTTGTTTTCAAAATAAACTTTTTGGAAGAAAACTTATTCTTAAAGTTTCTATTTTTTCTAAACACCATGGCTACGTCTAGACTAGCATGATTTTCCGCAAATGCTTTTAACGGAAAAGTTTTTCCATTAAAAGAGTTTGCGGAAAAGAGCGTCTAGATTGGCACGGATGCTTTTCCGCAAAAGCACTTTTTGCAGAAAAGCGTCCGTGCCAATTTAGACGTGGTTTTGCGCAAGAAAGCCCTGATCACCATGTAACCCCTCCTGTTGGCTAGCCCAGTGGGAGGTTATTCAGCATAGGGGAAGCTTGTGACTTGAGGGTCAGGCACAACAGGGAGGCAAGATCAAATCAGTATCTTAGTTGCCTATATACAAATGCAAGAAGTATGGGTAATAAGCAGGAAGAACTGGAATTGCTAACAAATAAATACAACTATGATATCATTGGTATTACAGGAACCTGGTGGGATGGGACGCACGATTGGAATGTTGGTATGGAAGGGTACGGCTTGCTCAGGAAGGACAGACAGGGAAAAAAGGGAGGAGGGGTTGCCTTGTATATTAAAAATGTACACACTTGGACTGAAGTGGAGATGAACGTAGGAGATAGCTGTGTAGAGAGTCTCTGGGTTAAGCTAAAAGGGGTAAAAAATGAGGGTGATGTCATGCTAGGAGTCTACTACAGGCCACCTAGCCAGGTGGAAGAGGTGGATGAGGCCTTTTTTAAACAATTAACAAAACTATCCAAAGCCCAAGATTTGGTGGTGATGGGGGACTTCAACTATCTAGACATATGTTGGGAAACTAACACAGCGGGGCACAGGCTATCCAATAAGTTTCTGGACTGCATTGGAGACAACTTTCTGTTTCAGAAGGTTGAAAAAGCTACCAGAGGAGAAGCTGTTCTGGATTTGATTTTAACAAATAGGGAGGAACTATTTGAGAACTTGAAAGTGGAAGACAGTATGGGGGACAGTGATCACGAAATAATAGAGTTCATGATCTTAAGGAAAGGTAGAAGGGAGACCAGCACAATCGAGGTAATGGATTTCAGGAAGGCAGATTTTGATAAGCTCAGAGAACTTGTAGGTAAGGTCCCATGGGAAGCAAGACTGAAGGGAAAAACAACTGAGGAGAGTTGGAAGTATTTCAAAGGGACGTTGTTAAGGGCCCAAAAGCAAACAATTCCGCTGTGTAGGAAAGATAGAAAATATGGCAAAAGACCAGCTTGGCTTAACAAGGAGATCTTGCATGATCTCAAAATAAAAAAGGAGTCATATAAAAAATGGAAACTAGGATAAATAACAAAGGATGAATATAGGCAAGCAACACAGGAATGCAGGGGCAAGATTAGAAAGGCAAAGGCACAAAATGAGATCAAACTAGCTACAGGCATAAAGGGAAACAAGAAGACCTTTTATAAATACATTAAAAGCAAGAGGAAGACCAAGGACAGGGTAGGCCCACTGCTTAGTGAGGAGGGAGAAGCAGTAACAGGAAACTTGGAAATGGCAGAGATGCTCAATGACTTCTTTGTTTTGGTCTTCACCGAGAAGTCTGGAGGTGTGCCTAACGTAGTGAATACAAGCAGAGAGAGGGTAAGTTTAGAAGATAGGATACACAAAGAACAAGTTAAAAATCACTTAGGAAAGTTAGATGTCAGCAAGTCACCAGGTCCTGATGAAATGCATCCCAGGATACTCAAGGAGCTGATAGAGGAGGTATCTGAGCCTTTAGCTATGATCTTTGAAAAATCATGGAAGACGAGAGATTCCAGAAGACTGGAAAAGGGCAAATATTGTGCCCATCTATAAAAAGGGGAATAAGAACAACCCAGGAAACTACAGACCGGTCAGTTTAATGTCTGTCCCAGGGAAGATAATGGAGCAGGTAATTAAGGAAATCATATGCAGACACTTGGAAGGTAATAAAGTGATAGGGAATAGCCAGCATGGGTTTGTGAAGAACAAGTCATGCCAAACTAATCTGATAGCTTTCTTTGATAGGATAACGAGCCTTGTGGATAAGGGAGAAGTGGTGGTTGTCATATACCTAGACTTTAGTAAGGCATTTGATACGGTCTCGCATGATATTCTTATTGATAAACTAGGCAAATATAACTTAGATAGGGTCATGATAAGGTGGGTGCATAATTGGCTGGATAACCGTAGTCAGAGAGTTGTTGTTAATGGTGCTAAATCCTGCTGGAAAGGGATAACAAGTGGAGTTCCGCAAGGGTCTGTTTTGGGACCCGTACTGTTCAATATCTTCATCAATGATGTAGATATTGGGATAGAGAGTACGCTTATTAAGTTTGCAGATGATACCAAACTGGGTGGGGTTGCAACTTCTTTGGAGGATAGAGACATAATTCAAAATGACCTTAGCAAGTTAGAGAAATGGTCAGAGGTAAACAGGATGAAGTTTAATAAAGAGAAATGCAAAGTGCTCCACTTAGGAAGGAACAATCAGTTCCATACATACAAGATGGGAAGCGACTGTCTAGGAAGGAGCATGGCGGAAAGGGATCTAGGGGTCAGAGTGGACCACAAGTTGAATATGAGTCAACAGTGTGATGCTGTTGCAAAAAAAGCAAATATGATTCTAGGTTGTATCAACAGGTGTGTTGTAAGCAAAACTCGTGAAGTCATTCTGCCGCTCTACTCTGAACTAGTTAGGCCTCAGCTGGAGTACTGCGTCCAGTTCTGGGCGCCACATTTCAAGAAAGATGTGGAGAAATTGGAAAGGGTACAGAGAAGAGCAACAAGAATGATTAAAGGTTTAGAGAACATGACCTATGAAGCCAGGCTTCATGAACTGGGCTTGTTTAGTTTGGAAAAAAGAAGATTAAGGGGGGACATGATAGCGGTTTTCAAATATCTAAAAGGGTGTCACAAGGAGGAAGGAGAAAATTTGTTCCTCTTGGTTTCTGAGGACAGGACAAGGAGTAATGGGCTTAAAGTGCAGCAAGGGAGGTTTAGATTGGACATTAGGAAAAAATTCCTAACTGTCAGGGTGGTCAAATATTGGAATAAATTGCCAAGGGAGGTGGTGGAATCTCCCTCTCTGGAGATATTTAAGAACAGGTTGGATAGACATCTGTCAGGGATGGTGTAGACGGAGCTTGGTCCTGCCTTGAAGGCGGGGGGCTGGACTCGATGACCTCTCGAGGTCCCTTCCAGTCCTATTATTCTATGATTCTATGATTTCTATGATTTTTACATCACTGTGGGGGGAGGGCTAGGCCTGAGGCTGCTTGGTGTGCTCTGCGTTGTGTATGTGTGAGTGCACCTCAGACCAGACCCACTCCGACAAATCACCAGGAACAGGCTTTATTCTGTAAAAAACATAGAACAGGAAAACAGTTCAGCAGCCCCTCCTCTCAGCATGCAGCCTGTGTGCTGCTTCTAGCACAGTTCTTGCTGAGACCCTGCTGGGGGCAGAGGGCACATCCTGGCAGGAACCAGGAAGTTCTCCCAACATGCTGCAGTTTGTAGTCCACAACTTGTAGTTCCCAGGGCTGCTGCTGAAACACACTGGACCTTGGGCTACAACCATTTTCGCGATCGGGGCTTTTTTGCGCAAAACAATACCGCGTTGTCTACACTGGCCCTCTTGCGCAAAAGCATTTGCGCAAGAGGGCTTTTGCCCGAACGGGAGCAGCATAGCATTTCCACAAGAACACTGACAATCTTACATGAGGTCGTCAGTGTTCTTGCGGAAATTCAGGCGGCCAGTGTAGACAGCTGGCAAGTTTTTCCACAAAAGCTGTAGCTTTTGTGGAAAAACTTGCCAGTCTAGACGCAGCCCATTTGTTGTTGATATTTTGTTTGTGTTTTTAAATCTATCAGTCAGCTGTGCCGAACAATGGATGGGACCGAAAAGGAAGCTTTCGTAATTAAAGGACAAGAGAAACACCAATAAAACTGAAAGGTAGCAGCTATAAAACTAATGACAAAGAAAAACTCCCTTCTCCTCCATGTGCTATTACCCTGCAGAACTTATTGTCACAAGATTTAATTGTGGCTTAAAGCTTCAGAAAAGGATTTATTTTTCCCACTGATAACAAGAATATCCAGAGTTACCTTAGTAATGATTAAAAACACCACAAACCTCTGAAAACTAGAATTTTGGAATATATGTAAACCGGGGTGGGCAAATTCTGGCCCACAATATAGATCCGGTCCACAGGGTTAAGTCTCTGGCAGGCCCTTACCTACATATTTACCTGAGCCTCAGCAGATATCGGAAGATCGCAGCTCTGATTGGCCACGATTTGCCGTTCGTGGCCAATGCGAGGGGTGAGAAGCAGCGTCCCGGTCCATGGTGCTTCCTGGCACTCACGTTTGCCTCAAACAGCAGTTTGTGGACAACCAGAGCTGCGATACCCGCGATACCTGCTGAAGTTCAGGTAAACATAGTGGCGGTGGCCCATCAGGGACTAACCCTGCAGGCTGCATTTTTCTTATTGCCCACCCCTGATGTAAACTCTCATGCTTCAGGGGAAATACTAAACCTCTAACTGATGGGGGTCAGGAAGATTTTCCCTTGTTGGCAGACTACTGCATACTTGTCTATATGCCAGATTTATTGCCCCTTTCTCTGAAGAAGCTGATATTAGCTATTGCTGGACAAAAGCTCCTGGATTAGAATGGAGATGTGGCCTGATCCAGTCTGGCAATTCCTATATGCTGAGACCGGGCAGTTCGTTTTACATATGCCACTGAATAACTGTGATATGGTATCAAATTCCAGCCCACTAAACAGGGAGGTGGTTTGGAGGTTTGCTGAGCCTGGTGTAAACTGGCTGATGTTGAGGCGTGGTCAGAGGCAAGTTTTTAGTTCGGCCCATCCCAAGTGCTTTTGAAATAGCAGGTACCAGACCATGACTAAATGCAGCCCTCATAAAGAATGGAGCAGGGCGGGGGATTTCCCAGGTGGTGGCTAAATTTTGGCTTCTCCCAACCCTAATGCAGGGACCCCACCCAGGCAATGCTTGTGGATCATGCTTACAGCTCCTTTACTATTGCCTGTTTCTTTGCCTATCATCTTTAATTGGCCCTAAAGGACTGCTCCGGTTTCCTACTTCAGATAGGAGAACAAAGCTTGAAAAGTCACCACAGTCAGTCTCTGCAGGTGTATTCACAGCCTGTGGCCCCAAACAGGGAAACTTTGACAGAAACAAGGCCAAACTTTTGATTTGCTTTCCAGGCCGTACAATCAAACCTATGAACTGAGCAGAGTACAGCAGGACACGACTGACTATTCCCCACAGGCTCCTGAACCTGCAGTTTCAGGCCAGGAGCCAAGCTGTAAGTTAGAACTAAACAAGTCCTTTGATAAAGCCTAATAAAAGCAGCATGTCTGCATGCAAAAGCAAACTGATGGGGCTGGAGAATATCTTCTGAGGCTTGATCCCCCCTCCTCTAATCTAGTCTGCTCACCAGTCTAGAATCTAACATACTGTGATCTGTTGAGGGTTACACCGCCTTCCTCAGTGGTGACTCAGCAAAATTCCTGGTGGTTTTAATGGGAGCAGTTTGGGGCTTGTACGGGCTGGCAGATAATCAGGAAATCAGGGATTAACTGCCAGCACCTGCATAGTCAGGCCTCGCTGTGGTGCCTAAAGTTCAGTTGCTAAAGCCATCCTTGATCACCTGTAATCACACATCTGCTGGGTGTGGTGCCCTGTCCCATGCTGTAGCACTTAGACCACTTACAGACAGACACGGAGAGAGAAAGAATGAGTTTGCTTCGATGCAGGGGTGGGCAAAATCAGGCCCAGATTTGGCCCACCAAGCATTTCTCTCCCGCTTGCCAGCTGGCTAGCAGAAGTGCAGACTTACAGCCCATGGTGTGTGTTCAGCAGCCCCTCCTGCACCTTGCTCCATCCTGCAGCCAATCTGCTCCCAGGATTCTCCTGCAAGCTGTGCAGAGCCTGGGGGGAATAGGGTTCCCAGGTGTCCAGTATTGAACTGGACACTTCAGGATTTTTGCCTCCCGTCTGGTATTTTCTGATTTTTTTCCTAGCCAGGAGGCGAAAATCCCAGGCTGTCTGGCTCAGTACAGAGGCAGCCTAGCAACCCTAGTGCTTACTGGGTTCTGCAGGGGAGCTGTCCAGCCCTGCGCAGGGAGGCAAGATGGCGGGTGGCCACTGGCAGCCTGTTAGGGCCAAAAAGCCTCAATAGCGTCTCTTAAAAGGGCCACAGTGGCTTTTTTTTTTCTTTTTTTTCTTTTTTTGCTTAACTCTCGGGGTCTTTTTTTTTTTTTTTTGGTTTGGTATTTTTTCAGAAACCACCTCGCAACCCTGGGGGAGAGGGGTGCACTGAAATCAGGGTGTCCCCCTGCCCCTGTGCCCCATCTCTGCAGAGCAGGGGTCGGAGAACGGGAGACACACAGCAGAGCTGCTCCAGTCTGAAGCATGGATGGTAAGTGACTCAGAGCAATGCCTGTCTTCAAAGGTAGTACCCTATTTTAAGTGCTCTATCTCTCTCTCACACACACACTCTTTCCCTCTTTACTCCATCTTTGTAGAGTAAGCCGAGACAACAGAGTAGGGCAGCTTTCCTGGTCTTAAAGAGACAGAGCATGGCTTCTCTCAGAAACATACCCAGCAGCAGCCAGCACACATACTCTGTCATTGTCATACACCCAGTCTATGTCACACACACAGTCATTATCACATACACTGCCCCACATATTCCATCTGTGTCACAAAGTCTGTCACTCACATACTCTCTTTCTCTGTAGCCTCCAGCCCCACCCCTTCTTCCTGAGGCCCCACCTCTTCCAGGGAGGGGGCCTGAATCCAGCCCATGGCCATATACCAAAATTCATGAAGTGGCTCCCCCACCCTGCGAAAATTATCACCCACCCCGATCTGCAGCCTTTTCTGAGAGGCAGACAGCTTTTAGCTCAAGTGGTAGAGGCTCATGCACTAAGCTCTAGAGGTCCCAGGTTTGGTTCTGCCTGTCAGTGTTACACCTGCATTATCCAAATGAGGGCTCTAAAAGCCAGGCCACTGATTTAGGGGCCCAGCTTTAAGTGGCCAAATTTGGGAATTCTGCTCCAAGTGCCCAATCCTAACCATACTGCATTTCATGGGAATTTGTTCCTGGAGTGGGACTGGGACCCAAGATAGGATGATACAAAGGTAAACATCTAGGCTCAACAGTGTAAAACTGAGCTAAGGGTGTAAGGGCTATTTGCTAACAGGGCAAGGTGATGAAGGGAGAATTAGATGCCTTAATAGGAACTAGGCTAGAGATGAAATGTTCAAAACAGTCAAGAAGATTTACAGACATCTCTACCATTAAATTATTTGCAAAGGGATTGCGATACATCTTCCATTCATTTTAAACAGATGCATCTCTAAATCCTATAGACAACTTTGAGACTCTTGTCCTACAATGACAGCAGCATGGGGTTTGTTTAATTTGTTTCCTGTGATGCTTTGAAATGACAGGGCCGTTTGTGGGGCTATTTTTTCCTTTTCCGTCTGGATTTGAGTCCAGGGAAGCTGATTCTCCTCTGTCAAACACTAAGCTGAAACGTGATCAGTAACTTTGATTCACAAGCTCCCAATCTCAGTATCCTCCATGTGTTACCCTGGGAGTGAATCTGTTACAGCGAGAGCCTTGCTTACACACATTGCCGGGCCTGTGGAATGACCCCACATTCTGCATTCCTAGCGGGTGAGTCAGTGCATTTTTCATAGGCACCTTGGCCTACAGTGTGTGGCAATAGCTCAGTGGTCCCCAAACTTTTGGGGCTCCCAGGCGTCCGGGGGCGGGGCTGCTCACACACCGCGTGCCCGGGGGGGGGGCTGTGCACGCGCCGTGTGCCCAGGGCAGGGGTCATGCATGCGCCACACTCCTGGGGTGCAAGAATAGCTTGGGCTGGCCCTGGTCACTTGGTGAGCACACATAAATGCTCGGTGAGCACCATGGCTCTTCTGATGAACTTTTTCCCTGCCCCTGTAACTGCACTGGACACTGAAAGCTGAAGAATGAGGAAGGGAGCAGGAGATCAGAGTACAGGGAACTGGAAAGTGGCCTGTCAATCCCAAGGGCCTGCGGTACTGATCAAACATATTAATGTTCAAACAGCCCTAATATTAATCCTTTTATGGGTATCAACTCCACAGCAGATTGGAACCCAAGCTGTCTTGATGATCCCAGAAATGCATTTTAATTTTGTTAATTGAGTCAGATTCCAGCTGGGACTAGAGGTGCCTGAAAACCATGTCACAGGCCAACCTTGGACTCCTTCCAGCAGGTAGGAAGCACCAGAAAGAAAATCCTTGCACGTTTTCAAGCCCTGGTGGCGTGGAGCTGAGAATTTCTACACGGTCTCTTTGTATAGCTAGCAACACACTACTTGCTTGAACGGAGAGACTCCTGTAGGCATCCACGGCCTTATCTCTATACAATGTTTTGTTTCTGAAGCACCAGAATGTCCCAGCAGCAGGATATGTAGGTGTTTCCGAAAAGAAGCACACTTCCCAGGAGGCTTACAGCCTACCAGGCAAGCTGCCAAAGAGCTAGGGAGCCTAAGAGGTGGTGAGCCTTGAAAAGTCCCAACTCTTCAGCAACCCATCATGCCAACTACAAGGGGGCCAGGGAGTTAGGACTGCCAGAATTTCTGGCCCCCAGCTCCTTAGCAACCCACTTGACGATCTGCCAAGGAACCGGGGGCTGGGCTGTTGCTGTTCCATTGAGGAAACTTGTGACCAGCTCCGAGAACTAAACTTAGAAAAAAAATTCAACTCCATGCTTGAGGTTTCCCAGAGGGGAACTAGGGCTGGAAATTCTTTGCCTTCAGAGAGACAGGCAGACTCTGCCCCCACAAAATTTAGGGTTGGACACCAAGGGTGCATCTACACAGGGTGCGTCAACGCAGCACCCTAAGCTTGAAATAAGATACGCAATGTGCACTACGCAAATTGCATATCTTTTTTCAATTCTATTTTGAAATTTGAAATTTGGAACGTCTACACAGCGCCAAATTTCAAAATAATGCACTATTTCGAGACATCCTTTAGCCCTCGCAGAATGAGGGTTACAGGGATGTCAAAATGGTGCTCCTATTATTTTGAAAAATATTTTGAAATAATGGGCAGCTTGTTAAGACATGGGGTAGTTATTTCGGGATACCTCTGGTATCCTGAAATAGCTGCGCAGTGTAGATGTACCCCAATGGTCTCTCGTTGTCTGTGGATGGTATCTGGAGTGTCAATCTATCTTCTATTCAGACCGAGAGGGTTTCATGGATTTCCTGGTGTTTGGCTCAGAAAATATTTCTCCCAGGGCCTGTTGCCTGGGAAACTAGGCTTACATTGGGATGTGTTTTTTGACAGCTGGACGTAACAAACAGCCCCACTGGGATGGGAGTGTATCTCCTGCAATTGCCTGGCAGTGATAACAAGGGAAAGAAGACGGTGCCGTTCCCTCAGGTAAAATGAAGGAGAAAATGGGGGGAAATATAACCAGGCCTAAGCTCTTACCATGGGGAACAGAAGGAGACACAATGTCACTCAGTTTCAAAATGGCTAGAGGAGAAGGGCTGCAGCTGCATGGCTCTGCCAGATTTAAAGGGCCATGAGAAAGGCATGCTGTGGGGGAAGGGAGTTCCTATTAGGTAGCCCTGAGGAGGGTTACTAGGAACCCAGCGTAGCCTCAATCTGCAAGTGACTCCACATGGGCAGACCCCTGTCACTTCACAGAACCATAATGACTACAGAGGAGTTTCAAGGGGATACAGCGCTTGGCCCCCACAGAGGAAGGTGTAGGACTGGGGCCTGAGGATTGGTCTATACTTAAAAGGTAGGTTGACATAGTGAGGGGAATGAAAAATCCTCTTCCCTGACCAAAGTATCTATGCCAGTCTAAGCCCAGTGGAAACACAGGTTGGCTGACAGAAGAGTTCTGTTAGCATAGCTACAGTCATTCAGAGAGGTGGTGTTCCTACACCAACAGGACACCTTCCATTGGTGTAGGCTGTGTCTACACTGTGGGGCTACACTGTGGGCTATGTAGCTTCGGTGACACAGCTATGCCAACATAGCATTAGGTAGAGGCCTGTAGCACAGATGCTTCCTACATTGACAAAAGGTGTTTGACTATAGGAGTAGGTACTGCTCACACCCCTGAGCACCAGTAGATAGGCTGAGGGAAGAATATCAACACCAGGGTTGGCGTAATTGTGGGACTCAGGGGTGTGAATTTTTATACTCCCAAGTGATAGGTCAATCTACATTTTTGGTGTATACCATGTGTGCAGGGGGGAGGTGGAAGGAGACACTCGTCTCTTGTGAGTGCCTACTTTCAGCTGAGTGGGATCCCTCATTTTTTCATTTTTCTGTTCCCAGCACCCCTTTGGTAGGTGCCTTCTTCAGGTGGGTCTTCAGAGCCTTCGCCCTCTAAGTCACGTCAGCAGATGGTTGGCCCTCTCTGGAGCCTTCAGCCCCATTTCTGGGCCTGTTTAAATTCTAAGCCCTTTTTTGAGCCCCACAAGAAAATGTGTCCCTGGGGCTTTGGCCACTCTGCCAATGGGGAGACCCAGGTCCACCGAATGCTCTGGGTCCCAACTCCGGGACTGTGCAAATAGCAGCCATTTGCTGCTTTCTTTACTACTTGCTATTGCTACATTCCCTGGGCTGCTTCCCACTCTGTCCCACCACCATTTTGGGCTTATGAGCTGTTCTTTATGTGAGTAGGATCCCTCCCTTGCCTCCCTGCTTGGAGAGTTTCTCCTTCTCTGTCCTGGTTTCCTAGGGTCTCCTTCAAGGCCTCTTTGCTGCCAACTTTGTAGCCAGGGTTCCCTCTCCCAGGCCTCTGAAACAGGGTTTCTCCCCATTCTCTTTATCTGTGATGTCTCAGAGCCTTTCACTCTTTCTTCACCCTTCTGGTCCCAGCCAGCAACTGTGCTAGTGCCCTGCTCAACTCCTGTAGCTCCTTTTAACTGAGCCTGCTGTGTGCTGATTGGCTGCTTCCCTGAAGTCTTTCTAGGCTGTCCTGGAGGACCCACCTTCACTGCTCCTTTTCCTGGGCTGGGCTGAGATAGGACTGCAAGGCCCAAAGCACAGGGCCTCAAATGGCTTTGCACCCCGTCGCACCTAGGCTCCATTTGTGACATTCAGATTGAGGGATTTTTGGTTGACCAATTATAATGAGAACAGCCACTGGAAAAACCCAACTTCCAAACCCCCCTGAAGTGCATGGGTTTCTCATAGATAGTCTGGTGACATTTGCAGCCCTGAACATTTCTACGTCTGGAACTGAAAACCTCTCTAACATGTTGAAAAAAATCAGTCATTATTCCAGTCTCCAATGCCCCACCTTTTCTGACACTGACCCAGGTCTGCATAATAATAATCAAAATTAATAAATAGAAACAAACTTATTTTATCATAAGCAATAGAATATCGTTACATATTACAAAAATAAAATATACTGTATTGTCACAGATATGAACATTTTTAGTATAAGTTAGTACTTTGAAAAAGAAAAACTTCCAGTCAGTACCTCTCTGGTTGCTTTGAACCCAGATAACTTTGTTCACTCAAATCTGATCCTGGGCCAACAGTAGATCACACTAAGTGGGATTTTTAATTGTGCGTAAGTGCGGTGTGAGCACAAATCCCACTGACAAACTATGTCACTTAAAGCTTTTAAGGATCCCACTTCAGTGTCTTTCATATGGGGCCTGATTCATGTCCCTCTGATGTTAATGGAAATACTTCCATTGGCTTCATAGGCATTGGATCGGCCTCTTGTGTGTATTGCACATGGTCTTACACTGCTGGTTGTCTTTATCTCCAGTAAATCACACACATTTCCTTATTCGTAGGAGTGGGTTTAGATGAGGAGAAAGTGGTGTTTGCATGGTTCCAATATGCAACTATGACTGCTCTTGTAAGTTCTACTCACCTACTTCTTTGGGACAACAGTTTTATGTTGTGTTTTGCTTTGCGGTGGGTGAGTAAATATCACCCATTTTTCATCATCATTATAACGTCAAAGGTGGGCAAGGAATTTTGGGGTTAAGCTGGGCAGTTTATTAGACCTAGAAATTAGAGAGGGACAAGATGTATTAGCTCAGCTAGACTTTGCCAGTGCAGCATATTTTCTAATGCTTTCTCCAGTCCAGCTTCAAAAGTCTCCATTGATGTGTGTAAGAATCTTGGAAGGGTGGGAGCAAATCTGAGCAATGTGAAGTTTTGTTCTGCTGGTGATCTCAACCCTGTGAAAATGTCAACAGGGAGGAGACAAGCACATGCAGTTATTAGAGAGGGTGCACATTTATTTTAAAAAAGATGGGCACCTTACTCTGAATTCTGCTGCTGGCTCCATAGGAGCAGAACTTCAGATGGTGTAAATCAGTTACACCATTTGCCTTGTCTGCAATACAAAATTAGGTCATGCTAGAGCATGACTTTGAGGAGTCACGTTCACTCCAGTGAATGCTTTGTTATCTGGCACTCTGTTTACTGGAAAATGCTGTTAACCGGCATTACCCCCAGCTGTAACACCACCAGGTGTGGGCACCTGACTCTGGCCTGTCCAACTGGCCGTTGCAGGGCTTCTGACAGCTGGCACTGCCAGCTGATATTATTAGCAGGTGCCTCCTTCCCCCTCAGCCTGCCTCTAGCTGCCAAGAGCCTGATCTGCCAGTAGGGGGCGGGGGCTGAGCAATAAGCTTTGTTATCCAGCACATTCAATTAACCAGAAACCCCTATTCTCCATGAGTGGAGATAATATGATAAATTCCACAATATACCCATAAGAACAGCCATATTCGGTCAGAACAATGGTCCATCTAGCCCAGTATCCTGTCTGCTGACAGTGGCCAATACCAGATGCCCCAGAGGGAGGTAACACAGCAGGTAATCCTCACGTGATCCCTCTCCTGTCACCCATTTCCAGACAAACAGAAGCTAGGGACATCATTCCTACCCATCCTGGCTAATAGCCATTGATGGACCTAACCTCCATGAATCTATCTAGCTCTTTTTTTAACCTTGTTAAAGTCCTACCCTTCACCACATCCTCTGACAAGTTGTTCCGGAGGTTGACTGTGCACGGAGAGAAGAAAAAATTCCTTTCATCCTCCCACCCTCCTCCACCTTCACTCATTTTCACCAGGCTCAGGCAGAGGGCTAGGGGTGCAGGTTCTGGTCTTAGGTTAAGGTGATTTAGAGTATGAGGGGCTCTGAGCTGAGCTTGGGGCAGGCAGTTGAGTTGCAGGAAGGGGTTCTAGGTGCAGGTTCTGGGAGGGTGTTTGGATGCGTGGAGGCTCAGAGCTAGGGCAGGGGCTTGAGGTATAGGAGGCGGTTCATGACTTGGGTAGGGGTTCAGGATGTGGACTCCAGTTAGGCACTGCTTACCTCAGGTGGCTCCTGGGTGGTGGTGCAGTGGGGCTAAGAAAGGTTCACCCCTGCCCTAGCCCTACACCACTCCCAAAAGCAACCAGGAAACTTGCTCTATTCCTCATCCTGTTGTGCCCCCTCTCTGCTCTGTGGAGATAGGATACAGAGTGGGAGAAGGGGGCACCGTGACATCAGCACCCTCCTCTCCCTCTCCCGCCCTGCACAGCAAGCAGGAGGCTCCTGGGGGAACAGCTCCAAGGCAAAGGGCTAGCAATGCACAGCCATGGGAGGAAGTGCTGGTACTTGATAGCCACATGGCCAAACCAGTAACGATCACCTGTCAGAGGCTCTAAGATCTACCAGTAGTTCCTGATCTACTGGTTGGTGACCACAGAGTGATAGCATAGACTGGACCTTCCACTCCGGCCCTGGATTAAGTGGCTAGGTTTTTGATGAAAGGCCTATCACTTTTTAAACATTTAAAACATTTAACAAGAAAACCTCACCCAAAAGAAGTTAGTATTGGGCAATTAGTAAAAGCTGCAGTTCGGAGGCTTTCTGGCTTTGGAAAAGATTGTAGAATGTGGGTGTGACTGGGTAAGTCAGCACTATCAAGTCTCTGGTGAATAAGGGGTTAACTTCAGTGCAGCTCTCTGGAGAAAAGCTCTGTGATGAGATACTTGCTAGCTAGACAGAGGATTATTGCATTTGGAAAGGTCAGACAACTCCTAAAACTGGGCAGAATTCCTTGCTGGGGAGTTTTTCTGTTTCCTTTCAGCCTTATAATTTATATACTCTCCTTTCCTGTGCTAAATATTTGCCCAGGAGGAAAAGACCTTGCTGATAGTATTTTTCTGCTTGCAGAAAGAGGAAAAGCCTGGTATGATTGATAAAAACCTGGCTCTGGTATGATCGATAAAAGCCTGGCTCTGGTATGATCGATAAAAGCCTGGCTCTGGTATGATCAATAAAAACATCCCTGCTAAATGCATTGAGGCTGGATAAAAAATAGCAAATGATTTGGTAAAAAATGTCAAAGGTTTTTTCCTATGCTTCAGGGCTTCATTTTCTGTGATATTTTAAATCAATAAGTGGACTAAAACTTGTCGGAATAATTACTGACCTTTTTTACAAAGAGAAAACTGTTTTTTTGTCAATTGCAATTTTTTTTTTTAAATAAAAATTTCAACAGGAAATGTGGCACAAAATTTTGTGAAAAGCTGAAAAGTTCAGTGACCGGCAGATTGGAGTGGGGAGTTGAAAAAATGTGTTTTTGAAAAGCCAGTACAAACATTTACCATGAAATGTATTTATATTACTGTGCATTGTCATTTCTTTGGACTGACAACCATGCGCCAGGTAGTCTTTGCTCCCTGTTGGATAGACACCACCCAGTGTCAGGCAGAAGAGCGGGTTTGGTGAGGAAGCATTTGGGTTGCAGAGCTGAAGGAGGACATGCATATGGGATTTTTATATATCACTTTAGCAGCCCCTTAGTTCCCAAAAGTCATTAAACCGGTGACCTTCACGCAGGTGTATCTTGTTGAACATTTCTACTCACACAGGACACCTGAAGTCTAGGTCCCGCCAAGAGAGAGAGGCAAAGGGGACAACTGCCCTCCGGTCTACTGATTCAAAGGGGCCAAGGTTCCTGGCCACTGATGTTGCTATGGCAGCAGCAGTGGTAGCCAGAGCTACAAGCCCTTTAAATTGCTGATAGAGCATTATGAGGGGAGGGGAGTCACAGAGGGCTGGCTGCCTCAGTCCCACCCCTTCGGCCCAAGGCTCCTTCCCTTCTGGAAGCATGGAGCTGCCTCCTTCCTTGCCTAGGGGCCTGCGCAAGCTGTCAGTTCCCCTGAGTCTAGGGACTCCACTGCCTGCGTGAGAGCTGCCATCTTGACTAATACACCACAAGTTGAACCAGGGCCCTTCAGCGCTAAAAGCTTGAGCTGCTGCAGCCTTAGTGCAAGTCAGGCCCTCTAGCTGCGGGCTGCGACAACTCGGGTCCTTTGCGGAGACTTGTAACACACTCACTAGTGGATTCCACCTGCACTGTGGCAACGTGCCAGACTCCTCCTCACACAGTGGAGAAGTTCTTCCACAAGGGAGACAGAATAATCCACAATGGGGTGGGACAGTGGACAGAAATGTAGCAGGCTGGGGTTTCACAATTTGACTATGATATCTAGGTTGTTGCTGGTTTCTGTGTTGGTGTTGGGAGTGCTCTCCAATGCCTTTTGGTTTGGAGTTTTCATTGGCATTTTGTGGCCGGCAAATTTGACAAACCTTTGGCCTACTAAGAAGTACAAAATGGGATCCAGGCAGCTGTTGGTGCTAGCTAAGGGCCTGGTCATTTTGTAGGCTAAGTTAATGGCATTGAGGGTCTCGCAGCTAAGGTCCCAGCTTCGGAAGGAGTAGTACAAGGTGCGAGTGATGTGGAAAGGAAGGAAGCAGATGATGAAGACCACCAGGACGATGATGATCATTTTGACTGACTTCTTTTTGGAGTTGGACATCCGGGAGGTCCCCTGGGTGGGCTGCAGCAGCTTCCGAGTCATGAGGCAATAGCACACGATGATGGTCAGGAAAGGGATGCAGAACAGCAGCACCAGCATCACCGAGCTGTAGATGATGAACTGGCCGAAGAGTTCCTTGCTCGACGTGTCGTGGCAGGTGATGGTCTCGCACCTCACGCTGGTGGTGACGAAGAAGAGCACCGGCGACTGGCACGTGATTATGACCAACCAAACGACACCCGATACCCTCCGTGCGTAGCGGACGCGGCCCCACTGCAGCGACTTCAGCGGGAAGCAGATGCCCAGGAAACGGTGGATGCTGATGCAGAGCAGGAAGAGGATGCTGCAGTAGAGGTTGGTGTAGAACAGGAAACGGACTATTTTACACAAGGCTACACTGAAGGGCCAGTTGTCCCCCTTGGCGTAGTAATACACCAGCAAGGGCAGGGATATGACATAGAGTGTGTCAGACACAGCCAGGTTGAACATGTACGTGGTGGAGGCATTCCAGATCTTGATCCTGAAGAGGAAGACATAGAGGGCCAGCAGGTTGAGGCACAACCCCACCACACACACAATGCCGTAGGAGACAGGCAGCAGAATGTACTTGAACTCCTCGTCAAACTTGCACTTGTACGTGTTGTCCTCCACACTGCAGTCGCCGGTGGACAAGTTGGCACTGGTGTTCCAGGAGCGCAGACCCGGGAATTTCTCCATGGCCCTAGAAAACAGGGAGCAAAGAGTCAGCAAATGCAGGGGTGGCTCATTGAAATGGGAGAGTCTTGCACTTAGGTGCAAAAATGCTGGCACTGCAGCAAGACAGCGCGTCACAGGGCAGAACAGACAAGTCACACTTTAATGATTGCTATTTATAAGGCTATAGTGCTTACAGGCCCCAGTTGAGATCCGGGCCTCATTGTGCGAGGTGCTGTACCATCCACATCTTGAGTAACAAGCCCTGCCCTGAAGATCCCCCCAACTGAAACAGATATAAAGGAATTTTATTACCCTCGTTTTACAAATGGGCACCCTGAGGCACTGACTGATTAATGAACTTGCATAAGGTCCCACATGAAGCCTATGACATGGCTGGTAATTGAACACAGAATTTCTGAGGCCTACTTTAGTGTCTTAATTACAAGATCACCTTTCCTTTCCTATGGAGAAACCTAGTCTCTGAGTTTCACAAGCGTACCAGAAAAACTGGTCCGTTTCGAGGCCAGCCTACAATGGAACATGTCCAAGCTGTGAGAACAGTGCGGCCTTATTAACCACTAGTGAAAAGACTGGAAAGGGAATTGATAACTATAAGAAAAAATCCTGTATGATTACAGTTCATGTGCCAGGGTTTGGGGATTTTTTTTTGCGGGGGTCGAGGGGACACTGTACCCCTCTCAGGGTGTCCAAGTCTCTCTCCATTCCTCCCACATGTGTGCTGTGATATGGGGAGGGACTGCCCCTTTAGAGGGGCTCTGAGCCCCTCTCTCTGCCTCTCCCCTAGTTATGACTTCTAATCTCTCTCCTGTTAAGGATTCGTATTCTCACACTGCAATATCTGGTATGTGGATACCAGTGAGACCTGTGAATTATAAGCAGAATGCTGCCACAAGGAGGTGTGGTCTCCTTTCCTTTAATTAGGGTGTAGGAGGAAAGTTTTCTTTTTAAAGATTAACTCTAGGAAGGTGCTTTTCTGAGTTGTGGGAAGGCCCCTCCAGACAGACAAGTCATCCCTTTGGAGGAGATCTGGGCTCATTCTGAGTTCTGGTGGGATGGAGTCAAGATTCTATCCTCAGTCCCTGAGAACTTCACCCTGGGTTCAGCCAGCTTCAGCATCCCTGTGCTAGAGATCCACCTACACTAGCCAAGAGGTTGTCTACACTAGGAAACTGCTAGGCAGAAGACCCAAGTTTGAGCTTGCTTGAGTGGAAGGAACAGAATCCCTGTTATAATGATGTTCCTGCATCATGTCCTAGATCAGGCTGCAAACACTGATAGAGAGCAAAGCTGTGACGTGATTTGGCTCTTTTCCTACAGAGATGGACTCTAAGCATCAAAGCAAATCCCCTCATGCTGGGCTAAGCGTTAGGAAGGAACCAGCATCCAAGCAAGAGTAAGTGAACTGTGGGAACTAAAAACCTAAACCATTGTGGTGCTCTTGTTCTGTTTATAGGCTCTCAAGGTGGGAGCTGTTCATTCCCTTGAGCAGACAACTACATTCACTCTGGTTTGCTGGCTGACTCCATTACCCATGCTGTCATGAATGATTTGGTCTGGGTTGGGTTCACTGCTGAGCTACAAGGTAGGCACGGCTGAAAACCTGCTAACGTTCGTTTCATCCAGGCCTGGAATTTTCATTTGTGCTTTTATTTCCGGGGAGTCCAAGCACTGGTGAAAGATGCAAGATCTGACAGGACTCGAGACATGAGCCCAGGTCAGGTAGAGACAGACAGCAGCACCGCCAACTGCCCCACATAGGGGCCTCAATTCTGCCCTGGGGGGACCATAGCTGGGCGAGATGAGAGGTTAGTTCAGTCTCTGTGTCCAGGAAGGATTCCTCTGCCCACTCTGCCAGCACTGGTGACAATCACTGCACGCAAGGGGTGTTTGTTTTCCTTTTTCCATGAGGTAATGGGCCAATCGATTCCACACAGGCCAGCAAGCAGCCATCATATAGTAATAATGCCAGCTGTTACCATGAATTCAGGTGAGCGCCCTCCTGGCCAAAGGCTTCAGATCCAATTTTCAGTCTCCTGAATCATCCACTTTCCGGCCTGTAAGAATTCCCAGTGGCCATAAATGTGGGGATGGACTGGAGCACCCATTAAAACCTTGCTCCATTTTCACTAGTTCTAGTTCAATGGCTATGAGCCTACCCTCTGTTCCTCTGGAGGTGGGTGACAGGGGAGGTCTCACGTGAGGATTACCTGTTGTGTTACCTCCCTCTGGGCATCTGGTATTGGCCACGGTCAGCAGACAGGATACAGGGCTGGATGGACTGTTGGTCTGACCCAGTGTGGCTGTTCTTATGCCCTTTCAATAAGCTCATGAGGCACACCACAAAATAAACCGCCAAGAGCTCATGCTTCCAGGTAACTAACGAGTAAGCCAACCTGCTCCCTCAAGGGTTATCTTGTTCCACATCATCTGCAGAAAATACCCAGTATCTCTTTGGAAACTACACATAAGGAACTAAGCTGTGTCTTCTTTTCCACCCCTCCCGTGTGGTTCTGCTTTCCTTTCTCATGGTTTCGTTTGCTTCTGACAAACTGCTTCAGTGCGGTGCATGTTGCTTTACTCAACAGCCCTCGTTACAGGGTCTAGTCCCCTCTGGATGGAAGGCCAGGGTTTGCTTCAAGGTGCTCAGATGGTCTGCCAGAAACCTGAAAAATGTGCTTCAAGCCGCCTCCTTTTCTGCTAGCCTCCTATTTCTGAAGCCAGGGAGCAAAGAGCTTGGTTGATGCCCCAGAGCCAGCAATGGTCTTAGAAAAGAAAACAATTACAGGGGGAAATCATGGGCTGAGAAACTGCTACAAACTGCTTTTCTGCAAGCCTCAGGTCCTGGATTCATGTGGTGACAATTAAGGGTCAGTCAGTCAGTATCTGGTTTTCAAACCACCCCTGTCATTTTGTTTGGTGAACACTACTTCGGTGGTTAGACCGTCCTGTGCCTTCCCTGTTGTCCACCACAGACTTGGAGGTGTTGTTTTGGGAGTGAGAGAGGAGGACAGACTGATTCGTGATTTTGCAACTCTAGGTCTAAATGTCAAGGTGCCCAGAGGCCAGCAGAGATGGGGGCGTTGGCTACGTTTGTACTCCCACCATTGCTGCCAAGAGTGGCACTGTGTTGCAATCTTCCCTGTGATAAACAACACAGATCACGCTCAGAGGTGCATATGCCTGGGTGCCGGTCTCCAGGCCTGTTGAAGTCAGTGGACAGACTTATACAAACTTCAGAGGATTTGGGAGCAGGCCCTTGTTCAGTAGCTGGGGGTTGATCATGTTGTTCTTGCTACAGCACCAAGCCCACCCCTGTGGGGTTTTCTGGGATGCTGTCTTGGCCTTCATGCCACATGGGAGTACAGGGAAGCCATAGTCTCAGATGGGCCAAATTCCAGAGTTCAGTCACCTGCATCCTGATTGGCCACAGGGTCTTGGTCCTGATTGGCTTGTGACTATATATAAACTTCTTGCTTCTCAGCTGACACTGTCTGAGCAACAAGTTATTGGCTTCTAGTTGCTTCTTGAGCCTTCCTGCTTTGCTGCCTCACCTGGCCCCACCAAACACTGCCACAGCTTCCCTTTGGGTTGCATCTTCCAGCCACGGGATCTCTTGCATGAACTTTGACTGCTGATCGGGACTACCTTTGCCCCCTGGCTCCTGGGCATAACCATTGCTCAGGGCTGGGACAAATTTTGCACCCTATGTAACACAGTTAAGTGGACCTATTCCCCACTGCAGAAGCAGGTCAAGTGATGGATTCTCTTAGATCTAGTTACCGTCTCTTGGAGAAATGGATTAACTACATCTAGGGAAACCCCTCCCCCTGTCAATGTGGAGAGTGTCCATGCAGATCTGTAGCAGAGCTGCTATCGTGTGCACGCACCTTTAGTACTCCAAAGCCAGTTCTGTTTCTACTTGTCTTCCCCTTTCTTTTGGCTGGTGACCCCACCCCCACTTGTGCCATGTGTGAACATAGACTCTGTGCCTGGGGGTAGGGACAGTCTCTTTACCCGTTTATCTGTGGCTCATCACTGCCACGTGTGTTTATGAGAAGCGCCTAGCAACTCAGAAATAATCCCTTAGCACTACTCATGCAGTAATGATCTTGCTTTGGCTGGCTCATTGTTCTGCTTGAAGTTTGCCCAGTGCTTTGCTAATATAAAGTGAAAGCCCTGAGTGCTTTTCCTGGTCATTCTTTGTGAGGACAAAGAAGGAGGAATCAGCTGGGGGAAGTTCCCTCAGGCTGAGAGAAAAACAACTGAATAGAGAACAGTTGAGCTTCACTATGATGCTGAGATGTGGATTCAAAACCTGGCTCTGTCACAGTGTTTCTGTGAGACCGTGGATATGTGTCACTTAGACCTGGATCCTCACAGGTCTGTACTAGGGATATAACAGGTTAGTTTTCTTGGGTGATGCTTACTGGTATCTGGTTAATCAGCAGGCTGGAGTAGACTCACTACTGGACTTGTTGTTTGGATTGGCCATATGAACACCACCAGCTCACAATGGTCTATTGTCTTTTAGTGTTCTGTTGTGCATTACTTTTTGCAACATGAAGCTAGTTGGTTGCTGGGTCTGGAGAGCTGCCCCGTCTCCCCCTTTGTTTGAGCAAATATCCTAAATTCCTAAGACAAAACCTGCTGTGTCTCTTTGGGCTCTTGGCCATCTGACACCCGCCCACATCAACTCCATCTACATGGAGTGATCAGAGGAATCGCATGGGAGTGACAGCCAAGCAATGCAAGGACACAAAAGGGAGCAGGACGACCTTTCCAGAGAGGCAGAGCAAGGACTGGGAGTGGGATGGAAGAATGTCAGTGTGCGCGTATGACTCATCAAGTGCTGACCGAGATGGGGGGAAAGGGCAGAGGGGAGGGGCCAAAGGGAAGCAGAGCGTTCTCCCTTCTCGGGACGGCAAATATTGATCTTGGCTGTGCCTCGTGGAAATCCACTGACTCCCAAAAGCAAATCCAGAGCGACTCCGCTGGCTTCTTTCATGACCTTCCAAAGGGCCAGGATGCTGGGTTCGATGTTCCCCGGGTGCAGTCTCACAAGCCCCACTTCTGTGCTCGTTCATATGTAGATGTGGTCTAGATGGACCTTTGGTCTGACCCAGTACGGCCGTTCTTATGTTCTTATGTAGATCAGACATCTAAGTATGAGACTATGAGATGCTATTGACTTAAGTGCCACCAAAACTCCCAGCTCTACATCTCCTGTCATGTGCAGGCAGCATAAGCTCTAGAGCACAGACGGGATGATGGAGAGCAGCTGGGTAAAATTCAACCCAGGCAAGAGGGAGAGAAGGAGATGCCCTAAAGAGCTGGCTGAAGCCATAGCTAACCTTTGCCTTGAGGACACTTGCTCCCCACTCGAAAAGGAGGAGTATAGTAGCAGGGTCCTGTTGGACTCTAGTCCGGAGGCTGCATTCCTGGCTGGCAGGTGATGATCTAGGCCACTGTGACCCCCTCACTCGCTACCTCCAGCCCTGATGAGTGTGTCTGGGCTGCCACGGGGGGAGGGAAGTCAGCACCATCAGGAAACACCATCTTGTCCTGCACGAGGCAGTTGACCTCATGCGCAGGGTGGAGTTTCAGGAGTATGTCTCTCATCTGCGTGCCATGCACGTCTGGCTGCCTCTGCAGTGCTGAATCGGCTGCCAGGCCCTGGGGCTAATGCACCCGCCCTGACCTGAGCCCTGACTGCCTCCAAGAGCCTCTCCTTTTGTGAGCTATGCACATCAGGAACACTCTGGCTGGCAAGGGGCAAGGTGCAGCTCTCAGAGACCCAGGGCTTGGCTGCCTGTCAGCATGGTTTGCTTTGGGACACCACCCATCCAGAAATCGGAACGGGCCCAACAAACCACCTCTTGGGACTTGGCTTCAGGCAACCACTACTCTACTAGCCCATGTATAGTAAAGGCACCTGTGTGTGCGTGTACACACACACACACACACACACACACACACACACACACACACACCCCTTGCACCACCTCACCCTCCCACACGTCTGACACATGTATATATGATACCTCCTTCAGCAACATGTATGGTGGGGTGGAGTTTATCAGCCCTGTTTTGATGTGTATATTGTTCAGGGAGTGGATCCAGACACGGTGATGGAGGCAATATATTTACCTAGAGTTATTCTGTATCGACTCTGTTGACTGGAATCAGGATCTGTCGACTGTATCCTGCCTTCAGAGCCACTGGTGCCTGGCAGAGGTCCTCCTTATTATCCACCCATTACTGCTCCGCAGGCATCTGCTGGGCTGTCAGCAGCAGCCCCCAGCCACAGCTGCAATTGTCGCTCTGCAGCACTTGCGAGTATAGCCTAATGTTCTCCTGAGAAAGGTCCTGAAATTAACCAGAAACAAAATCCTCTTGAGTAGGAGGAGGTGAACGTCGGTGTAAGTGCTATTCCGTCTGCCCTGCAGGGCACTCAGTGGAAATGATTCAGTGTGTGGGAGACAAATAGCTAACATCCTGCTTGCTGTCCATCGCCTCGGACACTGCTTCGCAAGCAGTTCTGAGTACATATTGCACTGCACACGCACACACTACGGCCGCCTCGTTGCTGAAGAAGTCCTGTCATCTTAGCTCTGTTTCTTTCATAGAACAAAAAAGGGCCACGTTACAATAAAAGCACTTTCCAGGCCAATTCTTGAATAGGGAAATGAAAGGACTGGAGGGCAGCCAAATTCACGGTCAGCGTGGTCTCAGAGCAAAGGTTACAAAATCCATTCCTGTTGACCTTCATGTCTGTCTGAAATCATTTCAAAGAAACTGTCTGAGGGAGTTTAGGCCCCAGGTTTAGGGTCTATTTAATTAAAGATGTCCCAAAGCTCAGCATGACTAGAACTGGTGTGGGCTGTTTGGAAATGTCAAAGGAAGTGGCTTTTCCTGGGTTTAAAATTTGGACACCCGAACACACTAGCCTTAAATCAGAAAGTTAAACGGACTAAATGCAATGGACCGAATGCAGCTTCTGCCGGTTCCAGTGGAAATTATACCTAGGGATCTACCAAATTCATGGTTCATTTGGGTCAATTTCAAGCATAGGATTTTTAAAAGGGTAAATTTCATGCTTTCAGATATTTCAGTCTGCAATGTCATGGTGTTGTAATTGTGGGGGGCCTGATGCAATAAGGAGTCATGTGAAGGCTGCAAGGTTGTGGTAGGGGGTTTGCAGCCCTGCTGCCCTTACTTCTGCACTGCTGTGGGTGGAGGTGCTACCTTCAGAGCTGGGCAGCTGGAGAGCAGTGGCTGCTGGCTGAGAGCCCATCTCTGAAGGCAGAGCTACTGCCAGCAGCAGCCCAGAAGTAAGGATGGCTTGGTTTGGTGTTGCCACCTTTATTTCTGCACTGCTGCCTGCAGAGCTTGGTCCTCAGTCAGCAGCTGCTACACTCAGGGATCCCAGCACTGAAAGCAGCAGTACAGAAGTAAAGGCAACATGGACGTAGTATTGCCAGCCATACTTCTGTGCTGCTACTGGCAGAGTGCTGCCTTCAGAGCTGGGCACCTGATATTACAACCATCCCTATCCGGTTGCCCAGTGCTGAAAGCAGCACAGAAGTAAGGGGGCTATGTTTTAACAAGTCAATTGGTTGTTTTAAAATGACTTTGCTTCTAATAATCTATGTATATTTAAAATTACAAATAATATAATCTCTAAAACAGCAAAACCTCCTTTCTCCCACTGCCTTATATATTGGGATTGTCGTCCTGATTCTTATTTGCACTACAATGTTAGCTGTAAAGGAATCTTAAAGCAGCTACTTTACAGCCATTTGCACCCATCTCAAGGCCCCTATCCACTCCCACAGCAGTGCTAAGGAGCATTGATGTATGTGAGACGCAGTCCCAAAAGTTCTTTAGGACAGAATCTGTCTCTTTACCACCTATCTGTAATAACAAAGATTGGTTGAAAGCTTGAGATGCTCCTGCAGTAACAGGAGATCAAATGAGATATTTAACTTCTTTGTTCAAAATCTAGATAAGTGATCATTTAATTCAGGGGTGGCGAACCTAAGGCCCAGAGGCTAGATCCAGCCTCCAAGGCTCAGGGCTCCCCGCCCCCCAGAATTGGAGAGCCACCTTTGAGCGTAAGCCTAAAAACATCTACAACCCACATTCAATTTATAGCAGTTCCACTAATGTCTCCCTATAAAGCACAGACCCAGATAATAGGGTGTCTTCTCTGCGTTATTTGGCAGTAATTTGGTGTCATAGAAGGAACTATCTTCCCCCCGGAACCAAGCAGTCTGCATGCTTGCTTCCTCCTCCAAGACAACAGTTAAAAACCCACAGTAACCAAAAGAAAATATTCAGAAAGCTCAGGCATTATAGAGCCTCATCTGAACAGGAGAAACTAGAGTTGGGTGGTAAGTTTATTTAGGTTATGCTGCTCAGTCAAGAGCCTGAACAGACTCTAACCATTCCTGCTCATTGGACTTACACAGAGGAGCATCCTCTGAGAAAACTCCGCCATGTCCAGCCTCAGCTCACACTCATCTCCACTGCAAGAGGCTGAGATGTGGACTGGACGACAGAGCGTGCTTTCCATTTCACAGTTGCCGGTTCTCTGAATCGGCCTACAACAGAGAGCTGGGCCCAGGCTGCAAAGTCAGACTCCAGAGCCCAACTTTCCTGTGACCCCTCCTGACCGCTGTGGCCACCATCACATGTCCTCAGCCAGGTCTGCTCCTGGGGCAGAACGCCGAGCCATGCCACCTTCTCTGTTTGTTACAAGTCCTGTGGTTCCTTCTTTTCTGGACTCCCCGAGTCCTTTCCTGCAAATGTCAATGTGCCCTTCCCCGCTAGCTCCTCCTTTTGGGTCCTCACCTCATGCCACCGATCCAAAATAATTCTTTTCTATTGCTTCAAGCCCCCATCCAGCCTCTAGGCCCCTTGCCAGCTCATGCCTCCATGATGCTGTGCATCCTATTCACACTTTTTTTCTTGGAGCACAGACTCATTGCCTATTTCTCTAAGCTGCTTGTCTTGGGATTCTCCCTTCCCTACATGCTCTTTTGGCTAACATCTGCATGCCTTCCACCATGCAAGGGCTACCCAAACTCTTTCGCTGCACTCCATCTTACCTTATTCAATTCCCTCCCCAGAATTCAACCCTCGGCATAGTCCCCTACCAACACAAGGCATAAGTCTGCCAGCCCTGCAGTCTCGTCTCAGCCTGTGCCCCTTTTCAGCCGTCTCCGTCTAAGGGTGGGCTACCTTCCCGCTTGGCAAGCCCAGCTCTAAGCGATTCAGGGTAGGCCCCTGTATCTCATGTCTCTCTCGTGAGGTCCCGACTGCACTGTTTGTCCGAATCGTCCAATGGTTCATTTTTTCCAATGTGCCCAGAAGGAGCAGCTCATTGCCTTTGTCATGGGGAAACCTTCATTATGTTTATTAAGTCCATTTCTAAAACCCTCCTCATCTCTGTGGACTGACCCACCCTACACATGTATCAGAGGGGTAGCCGTGTTAGTCTGAATCTGCAAAAGTGACGAGGAGTCCTGTGGCACCTTATAGACTAACTGAAGTGTAGGAGCATAAGCTTTCGTGGGCAAAGACCCACTTCGTCAGATGCATCTGACGAAGTGGGTCTTTGCCCACAAAAGCTTATGCTCCTACACTTCAGTTAGTCTATAAGGTGCCACAGGACTCCTTGTCGCTCCTACACATGTAATCTCCTCTCCATGGCCCTCCATGGACTTATCCACCCCCCAAACCTCCTCCACTCCTCATGTGACCTCCTCTCCAGGACCCTTTATCTCCATCCAAACCCCACCTCCTCCACTCTCCATCTCATCTCATCTCCATGGATTTATCCCCAACTCCCCTATCTATGTCTAGACTGCATCCCTCTGTTGGCAGAGGGATGCAGATTAGGCAGGTCAACATTGCAAATGAGGCAGGGATTTAAATATCCCGTGCCTAATTTGCATAAAAATGGCCACCGCATTTTGCCGACTTAACACTTTGTTGACAAAAAGCAGCAGTCTAGAGGGGGATCTGTCGAAAAAGAAAGCCTTTTTCAACAGATCCTGTAAACCTCCTCGCAGGGGCATAAGGGATCTGTCGAAAAAGGATTTCTTTCTCGACAGCTCCCCCTCTAGACTGCTGCTTATTGCCAACAAAGTGCTGAGTGGGCAAAACATGGTGGCCATTTTTATGCAAATTAGGCACGGGATATTTAAATCCCTGCCTTATTTGCAATGTTGACCTGCCTAAACTGCATCCCTCTGCCAACAGAGGGATGCAGTCTAGACATACGTGACCTCCTGGGGACTGATTTTCTTCAGCCAGTTTCTTATACTCATTGTCCCTCTTCTTTCTGCCCCCACCAAGTCCCTCCACAGTGGAGAGGGTGGGAGCAGTAGCCCAATGTCCACACTGGCTGCATTAACAGGAACAGCCTCCGTATCTCTGTCAATTCCCAGGTCCCTTCTCATCTCTCTATGCTGGGGAGGGGAGATATCTGTCTTCCCTCCTGTCAACCAGTCAGCTCTTACTCCGAGAGTCTTGCATTTCCCCCGCTGCTCAGCCTTTCTCCCCAGCACCTGGCTATGGGCTCTACACCTCTGTAGATGCCTGCAGGGCACAACACAGTTCACTTGCATTTGCATGCACAGGCCCATCCGCTGGTGTGAGCCACGGGGAGCCACATTCCTCTGACCCAGGTGAAGGAATAAGTGGCACTGGAGAGCTGACTCCCCCCACCAGCCCTTTCCTCTCCCTGCATTGGGGATAGGGGGCACTACTGTGCCTGGCTCTATGTGATACAGCCCAGCCCAGCAGATGCTAACGCTAGGAAGGGTGAGCATATTCCCTGTGCTGAGTGGGACACCTGGTATAATTACCCTTATTCAAGCGAGTTCTACAGCAATCAATCATACACGCGTTCAGTGGGATGGGGCTGGGGGGTCCAGGCAGCAGGAAGTGAGCGGGACCCGTGGAGCACAGCCCCCTCAGGAGCATGGGTCTGGATTCAGGCTATGCAGGAGCCCCGTTGCTAGTCCCGTGTTCAGCTTTCATCTCATGCCACGGACACACGTTTGTAATAAGCCAGACTCGGCTGCTAAGGCGCCTCCTATGCAAACACCAGCAAAGCACTGGGCCTGGGAAGCTTCAAGCACCGTGGGAGGAGGGCTTGCTCATGGCTTTGCAGATAGGTTAGTGGAAGCTGATGGGCTTTTGGAGACAAGCTCCACTTCGCTGTCTTGTGAACAAAACCCAGCAAAGAAAGGGGAGCGCTTTACCCGGGCGCCTGTGCTCTGTGCCCCATCCCCCGCCCTGTCCTGCCCCACCCCGCCACCTGCACAAAGGCCATTGGTCATTTTAGATGAGACCTCTGGGCGTATCATGGTAAATGATGGTTTGCAAAGACTCTGCTCAGCATGGGGACACCAATGCACTACGCCAAGCCAGAGGTAGACGTGTTCCCTGCCTGAAGGGGTAAATGCTTGTGAGTGTAACCCACACATCTGCTGGGTGTATTGCACTGTCCCAGGTAATGGTGCTTAGACCACCTACAGAGAGACTGAGTTTACTCGTCTACAGCCTAATCTGCGAGCCAGCTGGCTTTTAGCTCAAGGGGGAGAGGCTCATGCACTAAGCTCCAGAGGTCCCAGGCTGAGTTCAGCCTGTCGCTGCTACATAAGCGCCAGTTGTCAGTGGCTGGGATGGAACTGGGACCTCTGGAGCTGAATTCTAGAATCCTAGAGCTGGAAGAGACCTCGGGAGGTCATTGAATCCAGCCCCCTGCCCAAAGCAGGACCAAATGCATGCACTCTGTGGCATGAGCTAAAAGCCACCTCTTCACTAAGGCTGTAACACACTGACTGGTCTCTAACGAGCTTCAGTGCCACTAGCGGGGACAGAGCACCATGCCCAGGAGGTGTGAGGGTTACACTTGGATGAAAAATGCTACAGCAGTGTCATCAGCTACGATTCCTACTCCTTACTAACTCCTTACTTAGGGGGGGATATGATAGAGGTATATAAAATCATGAGTAGTGTGGAGAGGGCGAATATTTATTAGTTCCCATAATAGAAGAACTAGAGGACACCAAACAAAGTTAATGGGTAGCAGGTTTAAAACTAATAAAAGAAAGTTCTTCTTCACACAGCGTGTAGTCAATCTGTGGAACTCCTTGCCAGAGGAGGCTGTGGAGGGTAGGACTATAACAAAGTTTAAAGAGAAGCTAGATAATTTCTTGGAGGTTAGGTCCATAAAAGTCTATTAGCCAGGGGATAGAAATGGTGTCCCTGCTTTCTGTTTGTCAGAGGCTGGAGAAGGATGGCAGGAGACAAATCACTTGATCATTGCCTTCGGTCCACCCTCTCTGGGGCACCTGGTGCTGGCCACTGTTGGCAGACAGGATACTGGGCTAGATAGACCTTTGGTCTGACCCAGTACGGCCGTTCTTATGTTATGTACTAAGAACGAAGGATAAATGAAGTGCATTGGGCTATAAGGAGTGATCTACATTTATAATTTATTTGCATATGTAGAAAGACTATAACGAGAGGAAATACGGCCCAGTGGGTAGGGCAGAGGCCAGGGACAACCTGGGTTCAATTCCGTGATGTGCCACAGACCTTTTACCTGACCTTGGGCAAATCACTTAGCCTCTCGGTACCTCGTTTCCCCAGCTGCAACATGGGGCTGTCCTACCTGAGAGGGTGCTCTGAGAATCAGTACCTTAGTGACTGGAAAGGGCCGGACACCGCAGCAGGACATACGCTGCTCATCTAGACACTCTAGACACCTTGATAACACATCCTAGATGTGGCAATATAAAACAACCCACCCCAAATGCCCCTTGCCCGTGGGCAATTCCACTGCTCTGAGGGTATGTCTACACTACCCCGCTAGTTCGAACTAGGAGGGTAATGTATGCATACCGCACTTGCTAATGAAGCCCGGGATTTGAATTTCCCGGGCTTCATTAGCATAAGCGGGGAGCCGCCATTTTTAAATCCCCGCTGCTTCGAACCCCGTGCAGCGCGGCTACACGGGGCTCGAACTAGGTAGTTCGGACTAGGGTGCCTATTCCGAACTACCGGTACACCTCGTTTCAAGAGGAGTAACGGTAGTTCGGAATAGGACCCTAGTCCGAACTACCTAGTTCGAGCCCCGTGTAGCCGCGCTGCACGGGGTTCGAAGCAGCGGGGATTTAAAAATGGCGGCTCCCCGCTTATGCTAATGAAGCCCGGGAAATTCAAATCCCGGGCTTCATTAGCAAGTGCGGTATGCATACTTTACCCCGCTAGTTCGAACTAGCGGGGTAGTGTAGACATACCCTAAGACACTCCCCACTCCACTTTCCCACGCCTTAGGAAATGGCTGCATTTGGAGAGTGTCCCAAGGGTGATCAGACTGGGGGTGTTTCAGAGCAAGGGGGAGAATTATTTCTGAAGGTGCAATGGTCAGGCCTGCCGATGGGGGGCAAAGAGGGCTCCTGCCCCAAGGTCCAGTGATTCTAAAGGGCCTGAAGCTTGCAGCTTCATTATTATGTAAGCCCAGAGCCCTGGACTCTTAAAATTGCCACTGGAGCCCTGGCTGTATGGTCCTGGTGTGTGTGTGTGGGGCGGGGCAGCTCCACCCCTTCCACCCAAGGATCCACCCCTTCCACCCAAGGATCCACCCCTTCCAGGAGCATGGAGCCAGAGCCCCTCCCCCCCCCCCCCACACACTTTGCCCAGCAGCTCGGCAATTCTGTCAGCTGCCATGTGACTGCATCAATGCCACTGAACGCTTCCCCTGCATAGGCAAACCCTTAGTGAGCCTGACCATTCCGGCATGACCTTATGGAAAGGAACAAGGAAACAAACCCAGGCATTGCTAAGGGACTCGTCACACGCTGCTGCCAATCTTTGAATTGATTTGAATGGGCGGTGTGTGGGCAGGTGCGGTTTTGAATGCAGCCAGCTGCTTGCGGAAAGCACTGGGGAAGGCCTGGAAAGGCAGCGTGTCACATGCGTTACGTTGTGCTTGGCTCAGCACTCAGCCCTTGTTCTCCCACAGGCCCTGGACTGATCACATAGGTCCATGGGCCAGCAGAGTTTAATGGAGTTTGCCGGAGGCCTCCTGTGTGAGGAGGTCACTGGAGACAGATGGAGCAGGAAGCCCCACTTTGCTGCAGGCAGAGGGGAACCCTCAATCCCTGCTCCCACTACTGGCAGCAGCTGTAGCCTGGGCTCTCCGGACCTCTATCATATCCCCCCTTAGTCTCCTCTTTTCTAAGCTGAAAAGTCCAAGTCTTTTCAATCTCTCTTCATATAGGATCTGTTTCAAACCCCATATAATTTTTGTTGCCCTTTTCTGAACCTTTTATGTAGGAATTAGATAGTGTTCATATCAGCGGGTTGCTAAGTTATCTGCTAAAAACTAAAGTTTCTAGGTGCCTAAGCAGCCTCTGGAACAGGGGTGAAAGTAGACTCCAGGACTTACTAATGCACTTTGCACTGGATCCAGCTTAAGAAGCAGGACTGGGGGCAGACCCCCCCCCACCAGCCAGTGTTCCATGGCCACCGACTGGGAGCCTGGGTGCTGCAGCAGCAGAAGCTGGGAACTCTGGAACTCTAGCAAGGATCTGAAGATCCCAAGGATCCTGGCTGCTGCCACCAGGAACCTCGGGCCCTTTTAAAATGCTGGCCCCAGGACAGCTGCCCCTTTTGCTTCCCCGCTGATGTGATGGGGAGCAAAAAGTCAGCCATGTGTGGGCTTGTCCCATGGCCAGTTCTTACCAGTGCGCTGCATTGGCCCACACCAGCTGGCTTTCACCTCTTCCCTGGGATCACAGTTACAGTTCCCTTCCCCCAGCCAAAATCTGAAGTGCTGCCCTGGTGGTGCTGTGTGTTATGGTGAGCTGAGATGCTCAGCACAGGGAGTGTCCAAATGCCACCTCTAGTGAAATCCCTCGAGCCTTTTCACTCGTTAAAATAACTCCCACGGCTGCCAGGGGACCTGGGAAAAAGGGGGCTGGGTTATGAAGTCAGGAGATGCCGGCTGGTTCTGTGCTTCCCTTCTCAATTCCACCCAAGAGTAGCTGGCTTGGGTATGGAAGTGCTAAGGGAAGGAAGAAATAGGCCAGGCAGCGACAATGTGGCCATCATGGCAAGCACCGCGAAAATCCCAACCCCGCAGCATCAAGCAGAGAATCTAAGAGCTAGGAGCTCCTGGCCTGAGACAACGAAGTGACCCTTAACACAGAGGTGGTGTCCAAGTGCAGAGACCAGCCTGGATAAAGTGCTGGTGATGCTGGATTGGCAGCCATGGAGAGCCAGCACGGGGCATCTGGGCCTACTGCTCCTGCCAGTGCACTGCCCCTGTCCTGAAGGAGCACCATAAGCAATGAGCTCGATCCGATGGTCCCTGACACTCCCTGACAGTCGTCTCCGACTGTCATTTCTGACTGTCCCTGCATCTCTCTGGCTCAGAGAGCCATCCTGTGTTGGCCCATCTGGCCTCCGGTCAAGCCCCATCTGCACAGTAGCTGGACCCAAAGGGTGACAATCTCCCTAGCTCTCTCCAGCACTCGGCTCCTTTGCGAACGCTGCCAGCCAGGGGGCCAGCCAGGTCCAGTGCTTGGGGGGGTGCTTTGTGTGATGTGGGCAGCTGCCAGCTACGAGCTGGAACGAGACCATCAATTCCTTTGACACAGACCACGGAATAACACTCCCTCCAGCCAAGCCTCCGGCAGGCAGTGCCAGAGCCTCCCCCTTCATTTCAGCAGCAGGATGGCTTCAGTGTGCCCACGGGTTTCTGTCGGTGGGCTCTGCTGGCCCAGGGATACACGCGAAGCCTGCTCAGGGATGGGGGCAGGGAGGGGGGAGATGTGACGGATGGAGGAGACTACCCAAGAGCTCAACGGGTCCAGTGAAATAACCACAATGCCAGGGGCAGCACCTGCTGCCCTGCAAACCCTTCCTGTGAGAGCAGAGAGTGTTTGGGTCCAAAGCTCACCAGCGATTTGAGACAAGGAAGGCTGCCAGGCTGTGTGCTAGTGACAGGCCCAGAGCAAAGCGGGGAGTGTAAACAGGAAACTGGTGGGTGGGGAACTAGCATGAGAGACAGGAAACCTGGTCTAGCTCCAGTGTATGACTTTAGGCAAATCTAACCTCGCGGTGCCTCAGTTTCCCCACCCACCCTTTCACTGTCTTGATAACTCCTTTGAGGGGCTTTTAGGCGCTATTGTGAAATAAATACATACCTTGGATCTGGGTGATGCTCTGCTTAGCTGGCCTGCAGTAGACTGAGCCAGAACCCTAGATCCAAATGCAGCCTGGACTTTGGATGCACCCAGTGCAGGATCTGAATGGTATACATCTATCTGGCCAATTTAGATTAGTGACTTCTGTCCTGTCACTGACTCTGCTACAGCAAACGAGCGACTTTCCAGTCATAGGCAACCAAACGAGGGGTGAAAATATCGGAGCGGGGAAGCTGAATGGGGAAAAATCCCTTGAACTGTACTCGTAATTCATTCGCACGGCCTTTGGGTACTGCTGAGTCAGACGGCCCAGTGAACCGATGCAGCTGAAGGAGCTGGAAAGCACGAGCGTCTCACCCAAACAAGCCCTTCCCGACACTGAACTGAGCAGCACTCCGCAGCTGGGAAGCTCTCTGCCTCACACCATCGACATCAGGGGCATACCTGGCTGGATGCTCCTGGCCAAATGTGAATGTGCATTACAGATTTCATTTCCAAACTGTAAATGGATGCACTTTCTGGGCTTTACGTGGCTTCCTGTAAACCAGAGCAGAGTCACTCCTCCTCCTTTCGCCTGCACTGGAAGTTTCCCTTACAGAGAGAGCAGCTTTAACCCTTGCTCCTGGCTCCAGAGTAGGGTGGGCGATCATTTTTGATGAGGGGCCACTCCAAGATTTTGGAAAGTGGCCGAGGGCCATGCTCTTCCATGATATTAATGGAGGAGGTGTGGGGTCTGGGATGGAGGTTGGGTGCAGAAGGGAGCTTGAGATAAGGGCTTGGGGTGCAGGAGGAAGAATGGAGTTTGAGAGGGAGTCTGAGTGAGGTGGTTGTGACCTAGGGAAGGGGACGGTGGTGCAGGCGGATGTGACCTAGAGTGGGAGGGGATTGTAATCTGGATAGGAGATTAGGGTACCAGATCTGGGAGGGGGTGATAGATGCAGGAGTGGGGCAGAAGTAGGGGGGCAGAGGGCTGGGGAAGGGAGGTGCTGGACTGCCAGAGGCAGGCTCTGGCCAGAAGACTTACCAGCCAGCAGACAAACCAGCCTGCCTGCCTGCAGAGCTAAAGGCTTGCAGAGCTTAAAATGTTTCTCAGTCATCCAGCCAGCCTGCCTGGCCGGCCATGTACTTTTGTGAATAACTGAGCCGGAGGGGAGGGGAAGTGGTGCTTTGTGGCTGCCTGTTATTCAAACAGGCAGCTCCCATTGGAGAGCTGGGCTACTCCAGTATTTTCATATCTCATTTGGTTAGTTGGGACCAGACGGCTCAAAGCTGCATGTTCACTGGAGGGAAAACTCAGGCTGAGCCTTGGAAGGACCCTGCCTCTTACTGCCACCTTCACTGCCAGACAACTGGAGAGCTAGTTGTAACATGGCCGGGTGCCCAGCTCTGAAGGCAGCACCCTCCAAGCAGCAGCACAGATGTAAGGGTGCCCGTTCCATGTCCATGTCATCTTTACTTCTGTACTGCTGCTCTCAGCACTGGGCAACTGGAGCATGGCAGCCACTGACTGAGGACCCAGCTCTGCAGGCAGCAGTGCAGAAATAAGGGTGGCAACACCAAACCAAGCCATCCTTACTTCTGGGCTGCTGCTGGCAGAGCTGGGCTCCCAGCCAGCAGCCACTGCTCTCCAGCTGCCCAGCTCTGAAGGCAGCGCCACCACCCACAGCAGTGCAGAAGTAAGTGTAGCAGGGCTGCAACCCCTTCCTACAATAACTTTGTGACCTTCACACGATTCCTTTGTGGGTCAGGCCCCCTACAATGACAACACCGTGACATTACAGATCAAAATGTCATTGAACTAACAGCAAGGGCAACAGAGCAGTGTGGAAAAATATAGACAAGATTTCCACGTAGAGCCTGGGGCGGCCAGCTGTGCAGCCCAGACAGCGCTAGATTTGCCAAGGCGCATGTGAGCCTCCAGCGCAGGTGGACACATGTGGGTCAGCGAGTGGGAAATGCAAGGTCATTGGGAGTGAGCTGGTGGAGGTGAGGAGTGCTAGAGTGGGGTCTGTCACATCAGCTCTTCTCTGCTGTAAGTCGGCGCAGCTTCAGGGCTACTCCAATGCCAGGGCCGGACCAGCACTGAATCGAGGAGCAGGGACTAATTCCTGGATGTAACTCCCCACTGTTATGGAGTGGGCTGCAGGCAGTCTGGCCTGGTAGTCAGAGCAGGAGTCAGGTCCAGTAGTCAGAGTAGGTGTTCAGGTTGGGGAACAAAGCCAAGGGTCAGTAGCAGCATCAACTGCCAGTTACCACAGCCAGGGGGCGAGCCAGAGTCAGAACCAGGACTTGTCGCTGAGGATACGTCTACATTACGGGATAAAGTTGAATTAAGATACACAGCTTCAGCTACGTTAATTGCATAGCTGAAGCTGAAGTAGCTTCACTCAACTTTTGGCGCTGTCCACACTGCAGGAAATCGAAGGAAGCACACTCTCCCTTCAACTTCCCTTAGTCTTTATGGAAGCAGGACTACTGGCATCGACCGGACCGCCCCTCTCAGTTCAAATTAATTGTCTTCACTAGCCCTGCTAATTTGAACCCTGGAAGGTGGACAGCGGCTGCTTCGATCTTCTCTGTAGTATAGACATACCCTGGCTGTGTCTACACTGGCTACTTATTCCGGAAAATCAGCCACTTTTCCGGAATAACTTGCCAGCTGTCTACACTGGCCCCTTGAATTTCCGGAAAAGCACTGACGATCTACTGTAAAATCATCAGTGCTTTTCTGGAAAAACTATGCTGCTCCCGTTCGGGCAAAAGTCCTTTTCCGGAAAACTGTTCCGGAAAAGGGCCAGTGTAGACAGCACAGGTTTCTTTTCCGCAAAAAAGCCCCGATTGCGAAAATGGCGATCGGGGCTTTTTTGCGGAAAAGCGCGTCTAGATTGGCACGGACGCTTTTCCGGGAAAAGTGCTTTTCGTGGAAAAGCACCCTGCCAATGTAGACGCGCTTTTTCCGGAAATACTTATAACGGAAAACTGTTTTAAGCATTTCCGGAAAATCATGCCAGTGTAGACGTAGCCCCTGAGTGTTAGAGCTGAGGTCACATGACAATGCCAGAGCCAAAGGTCAAGCCAAAGTCCGGGGCCGGGTTTGGAACTGGTGAGGCGTTGGGCAGGGAATGGAGGAGAAACAAGGATAAAGCATGGAGCAGGACTATGGTGGGAACCGGAGCGGAGGCAGGGCTGAGGCAGGTGCAGAGCAGGAAGCAGGGACAGCGTTGGAGGCAGGAGAAGACACAAGGAGGGCCTGATGCAGCCACAACAGGAAATCACCTTGTTCCTCAGACAAGCTTCCTGCATCTGGCTTAAACAGCGCACTTGGTCCAAACCGAGGAGCAGGGCCATAACAGCAGAACGCTGGGTCGTGCCCTTCCTTCCTTTCCTGGGTTGTGTTTACCTTTCCTGCTAGTCCTGAAAGGGAGAGGAGCTGACTCAGCCACAGGTCTGGGCAGGCAGATTCTAGGGTAAGGAGGGAGGGGAACCATCCCTTACTTTACACCACTTCCCTCATTCGTCAGCAGATAAATCTGAGCAGGGACTGGCAACATAAACCTAAAGCACCCTCTAAATACCTCCAGGGCTGATGACAGCACAGAAATCACAGCGAGCAGGAAGAGCAGGGGCAGCTGCAGATATGCTTTCAGAACGAGGCTGCAACTCTGTGGGTACCTGGGCATTGCAGAACAGCGGTCAGGTGTCAACATGGTGTGAGTCAATATCACAATGGGCACTAATTAGCCCCCTCCATCAAAGGTTGTGTGATGGGCATGGAGCAAGCTACACAAGGGAATCCCCAGGTATCTGAAACATTTCCCCTTTTCATTCTAATTCCTGAATCAGACAGCATGATTCTTGTGTCTACACAGGCACACTCAGAAGAGTTAATCTGAATTAACACAGGTATGAATTTAAAGTGGAGTAGATAAAGTGCATTAAATCTCGGTGTGGACGTGTAACCCGTGCAACGCCAGGGTGTGATGTTCCATCCCAACTAGTGGTACTGAAATCTTTTACACTAGGTCAACACTACAAATGAAAGTTGGCCTAGGAAATGCAACTCTAGCTACAAGAATAGTGAATTAAGTTGAATTTCTGTGACATCCACATTGTTGGAGGTCAACGGGAGAAACTCTCCTACCGACTTCCCTTACTCCTTGCAACCCAGTGGAGTACCGGGATTAACAGGGGCGCCATCAGCGATTGATTTAGCAGGTCCTTACTAGACCCACTATATTGAATCCCAGAAAATCGATCTCTTGGGGTAAGTGAAGACAAGCCCTTTGTGAAAGATGAATGAGTCTGCTCTACAGTCTTACCTAAGGCCTACATGGTTTCGAACTCATGAGGTAGATGCACTTAATACTGAGGTCCCAGGTTCAAGCACACCTGCCAACGACTGGGATCTGTCTGTGTTACAGATGTTCTTATGCAGAATCAAAGCAGCCACAATCTTGTTTAATTTAATTGGAAGATAGGAGTCGTGGAAGCTCACGACACAGCAGGTTCTCAGACTGACTCAACACAGATTCAGTTGCAACAGCGCTCTTCTTTCACTTGTTCTTGGCCAGACTTATGCTACAGCATTTCACCTTTTGTCACTGCAGGAGTGATGACTTCAGAACTCTGGGCTGTAAACCAAGCCGTTCTATTTTCTAAGGAAGGTCAGTGTCATTTAAAACTTGCAAACATTATAAAAGGGGAAGAAATTGGGCTTGTGAGCTTTAAGGTTCTTTGTGATAGATAATGAAATCTGGAAAGACTTTATAAATAGGAGCAGGAGACTGCTTGCTTTTTGGATTAGTAATCTAGGTTTGGTCTTTCCTGGAAGTCTCTTTGACAGTGGATCTAGTAACCATTGTGGGCTGCATCTGGTACTACTTGTATGGCCCTAGGATGCTGCATGGGCCAGAGCTGTCTGGCAACTGGAACTATCAGAGGCGCATGGGCTGCAGGTTGAGAACCAGTGCTCTATGATGATCAGTGTTTCCTGTAAGCTGTATGCTTAAGTGGCTGCCCAGAAGAGATTCAAATGCTGCCTAGCTGATGGGCACAGTGCCCACCACTGGCAGCATGTGTTTCTTTTTGGTGGTGCACATTAGCACATACTTGGGTGCATATAACATTTATTCTGAATACGGATAGAAAAAATTAAAGGGAACATGGATGATGACTGCTTGAAATTATGGTACAAATGTTAAGAGAATGAATTGTGAGCAATGGGGGGGGGGGGGAAGAGCTTTGCAGTCAATCTGTTTAAAACTGTTATCTGTATAATATTCTGTAAATTCAATGCCCAGCTAAAATTTTGGAGAAAATGCAACTGTACACCTGATCCTTTGTTTAAGTGAGCTCAAAATAAACATGCTTTGCAAGACTCCAACATTCTCTGTCCAAACCAGATTTGCCATTGCACATGGACTAGAACTGGTTGAAATATTTAAAAATAAATGAATTAGAAAGTAATTGTGTGATCGTTCACAACATTTTCCAACCACCTCTAGAAAAAGTAACATTAAGGGGGGAATTTAATTTTTTTGTGGGGGCCCTTTTTCTTCATATGTCAAAAATGTGCAAGCACAATTTATGCAGGTCATACTTCAGCATGGACAATGTCCAGCTCACAATGTGATATATAGAAGCAAAGAAGCAGGGCTTGGGTCAGTCAGTTGTGGGCAATCCGTGACCTGCAGGTCACATGTGGCCCATCAGAGTTCTACATGTGGCCTACGAGACAATGTTACTGTTGCCAATGCAGAGTTGCCACATTCCACTGGGTCCTGTCCACATAGTTTTTCCAACCAGTATTGCTAAAGTGACACAGATGGGAAGCACGGGCAGGTAAAATGAGGAGTGTGCCGATTGCACACAACATTGTGAGAGCCCTGAGCTCCCTCTGCATCCAATCGGAGTATAGCTATGGTTCATAGGGTTGCCAGATGGTTTAACCAAAAATACTGACACACACCCCCAAAAAAGGGGAAAAAAATTCTGTTGAAAAAAAAGGGGGAGGGGAGACCAAAGTTGTTGAGAAATAAAAAAGGATCCAAAGAATCATTAAGCAAAAAAAAATTTAAATAATAAAAAAAACAAAAACAGCATGGCCCCTTTAAGAACAGAAGGGGCTGGGTTCTGCCTCTCCTAACATGCTGCTGGCAAGCGGTGGCCATCTTGCCTCCCTCCCTGCTCTGGGCCAGACAGCTCCCCAGCAGAACCAGTTAAGCGGCATGGGCTGTGGGGGCTGGGCCCAATTGCTGAGTGTATGTAGGGTTGCCAGGTGTCTGGTATTGACCCGGACAGTCTGGTATTTTCACCTCCTGGCCGGGAAAAACATCAGAAAATACCAGACATTTTAGGTGTCCGGTATTTTCTGATTTTTTTGACCGGAGAGGAGTAGAAAATACCAGACTGTCTGGGTCAATACTGGACACCTGGCAACTCTAATGGTTCAGTTGGCACACCCCACCAATACTAGGTACACAAGCCCAGTTAGGAAAACTACCCTATCCTGGGAGATCATCTTGGTTAGGACAATCTTGCAGCCCACTGAGATGAAGGAGGGCCACTCATGTGGCCCACTCACTAGCTTAGGTTGCCCATCACTGTCTTAGATACTATGGAAAGAGTTGCCACAAAAATATCTTAGGGACAGATTTTGCTACTCTGATTTAGAAGTACCTTATGCCAGTTCCATTGTCTTCAGTGGGATGACTCATAGTGTAAAGTAATGTTTGTTGGAAGACTATTGGAATCTCACATCGATCCACTTTTATTTTTTTATTACTATTTACTAATAACCTTGGATTGAGACACTTCCTGTGAGCATCATGGGAGACATGATTATTTAGCAGGGACTTGAAATGGGGGTAGCTTTAGCAATCAAGTAAACCTGCTTATTTTGGTTTTACACTTGTGTTACTACCCAGAGCTAATTTCCTCTGTATGGACAGGAAGAAGTAAATTATTGCCAGAATAGTTAAACTCCATATTGAAGTGCCTTACTTCTCCACTTCTCTGTAAATACTTGCTATAAGTTAGCCCTTTTGCCTGGAAAGGAGATGTGGAAGGGTTCCAGGATTCAAGAAGATTCATTTGCAAAGCTTTCACCCTTGAGATGCTGAGATGTGCTTAATTTAACGAGAATGTTTACTGATGGATTTTATGGGAAAGGAAGACAAAGAACTCTCTGAGTGCACATAAAGGAAGAAGAAGGATCCATTCCTGTTATTATTTAAACAGAAAAGTGAAATCCCTGAACATTTCAGAATGTGGATGGTTTTTCACGCTGCAAGTATATCACCTCTGGAATGTTATTGAGTACAGTAATTACATGTGGGGGTCTGCTTGGAGTGGGGATGCGATTTATTGCACAGAGGGAATGGCAGATTCCCTACGTTATTTCGTAATAAAGTGGACAGAAAACTGGAGCGGAAAGGGAAATAAGATACGTAGACCAAAAGCTGCCCCCGCAAACATAGAACCCACCGACTTTGCATTCGCTCTCTCTTAGCTTAACCAAGCATTCCAAAGCAAAACTGTGTCAGTTTGCTCAAGACTTGTGCTTGATCAACAGGAAACTAAATGAGGGTATGTCTACACTTGCACCCTCTTTTGAGAGAGGGATGCAAATGTAGACATTCGAAGTTGCAAATAAAGCCGGGATTTCAATATCCTGTGCTTCATTTGCATATTCGCGAATAGGCGCTATTTCGAAATACTTCATTTTTAAATGAAAAATGCTGTATAGATGCGGTTATTTCGAAAGAAACCCCTTCTTCTGAAATAACTGGTAAACCTCATTTTATGAGGAGTAAGGGTTTTTTTGGAAGAAGGGGTTTCTTTCGAAATAACAGCCTCTACACAGCGTTTTTATCTAGAAATAAAGTATTTTGAAATAGCGCCCGTCCGCGAATATGCAAATGAACAGGGCTCGCTGAACCGCAGTGAGCCCCGCTCGCCAGCCACACTGTCCAGTGATCTGCGCATGCACAGATTGCCCCAACCTAGCTCTTCCGGGTTGCAATCTACTCACCATGGGCAAGTAGACTCTATTATTTGTCAAGCCCTGCAAATGAAGCACGGGATATTTAAATCCCAGCTTCATTTGCAATTTTGAATGTCTACCTTTGCATCCCTTTCTCAAAAGAGGGTGCAAGTATAGACATACCCTGACTGATTAGACTGGTTAGAAATTATGGGCCTCCTTCTGAGCTTATTTACTCTGGTGTAAATTGATGTTAACTCAGCTGAGATTGACAACATGACAGCAGTGTAAAATTGCAAAGAGGTTGAAGAGTGGGGGTTCTACATCAGTCCATCAGGCATAAGCCGAGTCACTCCAAGGAAGGAAAGTAGGCCACAAGTGTTTAATCAAACAGGAGTCTGAGAGTGTGGAATGAAAACGAGGACTTTGGATTTCTGCTCTGAAAAAGCACGAGAATGGGACGCACCTTAAAACAGACACATGTGGGCCAGTAAGTAGAAGACGCAGGTGTGATGGAGCTGCTAAGCAGAGTACTACAGTTCCCATCAGCACACTCCCTAGCACATTACTCATACCCCTGTCAAGGTACAGGGAAGGGTCCTGACCCAGCCACAAACTCTGCTGGGAAGCAGCAACCACATGGCAAGCCAGGATCTGCAAAAAAGCCCCCTGGGGCCACATGCAGAGTTGTGACAGCCAAACATTGCAGCTGGGGGAACGGTGGGGATGGGGGGTGTTGTGGGGAGCAGCAGTTACTGGGGAAGGAACCAGAGTGGCAAGGCCTATGATGAGGTTAACGTAGGCCAGGTGGGCCAATTAGCCTATTGGGCTGCAAGATGGTGCTTTAAACTCACGCAAGGGGCCAGCTGGTGGGGGGGGCGAGAGACGCTGGAGGGAGACTGATACTTGAGCTAACCCAGCAGTGGGGAGGCACCATCTGGAGTGACCACAACTCAGCAGCTGCTCCAATCATGCTGCTGCTCCAGGTAGCGCCAGGATTGGCCTGCAGAGCGGCCGCTCTCACGCGAGCGGGGCGAGCTCCCATGCAGTAACTGGAGGGTGCTAACTCGCGCTGTTGCCTGATGAGCAACCAGACTCAGACCAGGGTCCTGAAGAGCCCCGACCAGGGTGCCTGAACAGCAGGGACCATGAGCCATGGCCCCATCACTTTTCTGTCCCTGAGAATGAACAATGGGGATGGGGTGGAGAGTGAGCGGGGAGAGGAGGGGAGTCTGACGGGAAGAGGCAGCCTGAGGACAAGGGCTGAGGGTGGGGGCTTGGGAAGAAGGGGCAGTGCCAGAGCTGAGGCTTGGAGAGAAAGGGTGACACAGGAGGGCAGGGCCACAGTTTGGGTGCTGGTGTTCCCCGTACCTCGCCACACTAAGGGCACTTCCACCGCTCCTGGCCCTGACACTCACACTGACCAAACCAGAACCAGGACGTCTCTCTTTGAATGGTGATTGTCTGAGCTTCCATATCTAGAGTATTTGTAACCATCCTCTTTCCTGCCAGCCCCAGTAAAATGCCTTTCTCTTGGCCATGTGTCGGAGCAGGGCCAGAGCCTTCAAGCCTTGCCGTCGAAGCCCCAAGGTTTGATGGTAACCTGGATGCTACTGGCATGCTAGGGGCTTGGTGTGCTCCAGCCCTGAGGAGCAGCCATAACAAGGCCTTGAAGCTGGGTCTCACATCCCAAGTGAGTGCCCTAACCACTGGGCTACTCTGCTTTCAGCTGTCACCCTCCCTTCTAGGCAGGACATTCTGGGGTGGAGCTCTTTTGCGCTTGAATTTACAGCCTGGACCCCAGGAGCCTTCCCCACAAATGCGTTTCTGCAAAATGTTTCATTTTCAACAGAAACATATACAGCAATTCCTTTGCCCATGTCCAGTTAATGTGTTTCTCCACGTGCCTGGTGAAAAGAGGCTATGTAACGCAGATGCCCGCGGGCAGAATCGAACCTCAACCCCATGAGCGAAAAGCCAGCTGGCTGGTAGCTAAGGCTGTAGAGCAGACTCATTTCTCTAAGTGGTCTTGAAGCCACTAGATGGGACAGCGCACCACATCCAGGTGGTGCAGCAGTTACAGCTACAAGTTTCTACTACAGCAGCTGGTGACCATTCTGCTAACAGCCAAGAGGGCAGTCCTTACATAAGAACATAAAAACATAAGAATGACCATATTGGGTCAGACCAAAGGTCCATCTAGCCCAGTATCCTGTCTGCCAATAGTGGCTAATACCAGATGCCCCAGAGGGAGGGATCACAACAGGTAATCCTCATGTGATCCCTCCCGTCACCCACCTCCAGAGAAACAGAGGCTAGGGATACCATTCCTACCCATCCTGGCTAATAGCCATTGATGGACCTAACCTCCATCAATGGCTATCTAGCTCTTTTTTGAACCCTATTAAAATTCTAGCCTTCTCTGGCAAGGAGTTCCACAGGTTGACTGTATGCTGGGTAAAGAAAAACTTCCTTTTGTTTGTTTTAAATCTGATGCCTATTAATTTAATTTGGTGATTACTTATTCCTACAATAAAAGAACTAGGGAATAACTTTTCCTTAATCACTTTTTCCACACCAGTCATGATTTTATAGACCTCTATCATATCCTCCCCTTAGTCTCTTCTTTTCTAAGCTGAAAAGTCCAAGTCTTTTTAATCTCTCTTTATATGGGACCTGTTCCAAACCCCTAACATTTTTGTTGCCCTTTTCTGAACCTTTTCCAATGCCAATATGTCCTTTTTGAGATGAGGTGACCACATCTATATGCAGTATTCAAGACGTGGGCGTACCATGGTTTTATACAGAGGCAATAAGATATTTTCTATTTTATTCTCTATCCCTTTTTTAATGACTTCTATCATTTTATTTGCTTTTTTGACTGCCGCTGCACACTGAGTGGATGTTTTCAGGGACTGTGAGGAACTCCAAAAAGATCTCACCAAACTCAGTGATTGGGCAACAAAATGGCAAGTGAAATTTAATGTGGATAAGTGTAAAGTAATATATGTTGGGAAAAATAACCCCAACTATACATACAGTATGATGGGGGCTAATTTGGCTATGACAAATCAGAAAAGAGATCTTGGAGTTATCATGGACAGTTCTCTGAAAACTTCCACACAGTGTGCAGCGGCGGTCAAAAAGGCAAATAGGATGTTAGGAATTATTAAGAACGGGATAGAAAATAAGACCCAGAATATCTTACTGTCCCTGAATAAAACTATGGTCACCCACATCTTGAATACTGTGTACAGATGTGGTCTCCTCACCTCAAAAAAGATATTTTGGCATTGGAAAGGGTTCAGAACAGAGCAACTAAAACGATTAGGGGTTTGGAATGGGTCCCATATGAAGAGAGGTTAAAGCGACTGGAACTTTTCAGTTTAGAAAAGAGGAAACTGAGGAGGGATATGATAGAGATATATAAAACCATGAGTGGTGTGGAGAGAGCAAATAAAGAAAAGCAATTTATTAGGTCCCAAAATAGAAGAACTAGAGGACACCAAATGAAGTTAATGGGTAGCAGGTTTAAAACTAATAAAAGGAAGCTCTTCTTCACACAGCACATAGTCAGCCTGTGGAACTCCTTGCCAGAGGAGGCTGTGAAGGCTAGGACTATAACAGAGTTTAAAGAGAAGCCAGATAATTTCATGGAGGTTAGGTCCATAAAAGGCTATTAGCCAGGGGATAAAATGGTGTCCCTGGCCTCTGTTTGTCAGAGGCTGGAGAAGGATGGCAGGAGACAAATCGCTTGATCATTGTCTTCGGTCCACCGGCCACTGTCAGCAGACAGGATACTGGGCTAGATGGACCTTTGGTCTGACCCAGTACAGCCATTCTTATGTTCTTATGTTCTAACTATCCACAATGATTCCAAGATCTTTCTCTTGAGTAGTTGTAGCCAAATTAGCCCCCAGCATATTGTATATATAGTTGGGATTATTTTTTCCAATGTGCATTACTTTACATTTATCAACATTAAATTTAATTTGCCATTTTGTTGCTCAATCACTTACTTTGGTGAGATCTTTTTAAAGCTCTTCACAGTCTGCTTTGGTCTTAACTTTCTGGAGCTGTTTAGTATCATTTGCAAATTTTGCTACTTCACTCTTTACCCCTTTCTCTAGATAATTTATAAATAAGTTGAATAGGATGGGTCCCAGGACAGACCCTTGGGGGACCGCACTAGTTACCTCTCTCCAGTCAGAAAATGCACCATTTATTCCTACCCTTTGTTTTCTGTCTTTTAATCAGTTATCAATCCATGAAAGGACCTTCCCTCTTATCCCATGACAACTTACTTTACTTAGGAGCCTTTGCTGAGGGACCTTGTCAAAGGCTTTGTGGAAATCAAAGTATATTATATCCACTGGATCCCCCTTGTCCACATGTTTGTTGACCCCCTCAAAAAACTCTAGCAGATTAGTAAGGAATAATTTCCCTTTACAGAAACCATGTTGACTCTCCCTCAACAAATTATATTCATCCACGTGTTTAACTATTTTATTCTTTACTATTGTTTCAACTAATTTGCCCGGTACTGATGTTAGACTTACCGGTCTGTAATTGCCAGGATCACCTCTAGAGCTCTTTTTAAATATTGGCGTCAAGTTAGTTATATTGCAATCACTAGCTATGGAAGCCGATTTAAAGGATAGGTTACAAGCCACAGTTAATAGTTCCGCAATTTCCCATTTGAGTTCTTTCAGAACTCCTGGGTGAATGCCATCTGGTCCCTGTGACTTGTTACTGTTAAGTTTATCAATTTGTTTCAAAATATCCTCTAATGAAACCTCACTCTGGAACAGTTCCTCAGATTTGTCACCTAAAAGAATGGCTCAAGTTTGGGAATCTTCCCAATATCCTCAGCCGTGAAGACCGAAGCAAAGAATTCATTTAGCTTCTCCTCTATGACTTTATTATCTTTGAGGGCTGCTTTAGCATCTCGATTGTCCAAGGGCCCCACTGGTTGGTTAGCCACCTTCCTGCTTCTGATGTACTTAAGAACATTTTACTATCACTTTTTGAGTTTTTGGCTAGCTGTTCTTCAAACTCCTTTTTGGCTTTTCTTATTATATTTTTACATTTACTTTGACAAAGTTTATGGTCCTTTCTATTTTCCTCACTAGGATTTGACTTCCACTTTTAAAAAGATATCTTTTTATCTGTCACTGCTTCTTTTACCTGGTTGTTAAGCCACGGTGGCACTTTTTTGGTTCTCTTACTATGATTTTTTTTAATTTGGAGTATACATTTAAGTTGGGCCTACTATTATGGTGTCTTTGAAAAGTTTCCATTCAGCTTGCAGAGATTTTACTTTTGTCACTGTACCTTTTAATTTCTGTTTAACTATCTTCCTCATTTTTGTGTAGTTCCCCTTTCTGAAATTAAATACCACAGTGTTGGCCTGCTGGGGTGTTTTTCCCACTACGGAGATGTTAAATTTTATTATATGATGATCACTATTTCCAAGCGGTCCAGTTATATTTATCTTTTGAATCCGATCCTGCACTCCTCTTAGGACTAAATCAAGGATAGACTCTCCCCTTGTGGGTTCCAGAACCAGCTGCTCCAAGAAGCAGTCATTTAAGGTATCAAGAAATTTTATCTCTGCATCCCATCCTGAGGTGACGTGTACCCAGTCAATATGAGGATAGTTGAAATCCCCCACTATTATCGAGTTTTTTAATGTGATAATCTCTCTAATCTTCCTAAACATTGCATAGTCACTATCACTGTCCTGATCAGGGGGTCGATAATATATTCATACAGCTATATTGTTATTATTGGAGCATGGAATTATTATCCATAGAGATTCTATGGAACATTTTGGCTCATTTAAGATTTTTACTGCATTTGATTCTACATTTTATTTCACATATAGTGCCACTCCTCCACCAGCATGACCTGTTTTGTGCTTCTGATATATTTTGTACCCTGGTATGATTATGTCCCATTGATGGTCCTCATTCCGCCAAGTTTCCATGATGCCTAGGCACTCATTTTACTATTTAGACTCTAGCATTTGTCTTTAAGCACTTTAATAATTTGTCACTATCAGCCATTTCTTGATGTGTTAGACTTTTTCATTTGATTGTGTCATCTGATCCGACCCATACTTCCATCCTCTCCTCCTGACTAGAACATGGAGCATCTCTATTAATAGAACCTCCCCTAATAGATGTCTCTATCCGATCCACATGCTCCTCCGCACCTGTCGGCTTTCCCCCAGCCCTGTTTAAAAACTGCTCTCCAACCCTTTTAATGTTACATGCCAGTAGTCTGGTTCCATTTTGGTTTAGATGGAGCCCATCCTTCCTGTATAGGATCCTCTTATCCCAAGTTTCTGAATCTAAACCCCGCCTCTCTATAGAGACTCTGAAGCTCTACTTACCTACCCAGCCCTGCGTGTGGAACTGGAAACATTTCAGAGAACGCTACCATAGATGTTCTGGATTTCAATCTCTTTCCTGGCAGCCTAAATTTGGCCTCCAGAACCTCTCTTCTACCCTACCCTATGTCATTGGTACCTACACGTACTACTACCACGGGCTCCTCCCCAGCACTACACATAAGACTATCTAGATGTCTCGAGAGTTCCGCAACCTTCGCACCAGGCAGGCAAGTCACCATATGACTTGCACAAGTCACCATATGGTTCTCCCAGCTATCACAAACCCAGCCATCTATGTTTCTAATGATTGAATCCCCCTTTACCAACACCTGCCTTTTCCTAACAGCTGCAGTTCCCTCCCCCAGAGCTGTCTCCTCAATGTGAGAGGATACCATAACATCCTCTGGAAGGAGGGTCCCAACTATGGGATCATTTCCCTCTGCTCCAGTTGAATATTCACCTTCCCTGAGCCTTTCATCCTTAACAGCACAGGGGCCGTCTGATCAGAGGTGGGACAGTTCTACAGTGTCCCGGAAAGCCTCATCTATGTACCTCTCGACCACCCTTAGCCCCTCCAATTCAGCCACCCTGGCCTCCAAAGCCCATACACGGTCTCTGAGGGCCTGGAACTCCTTGTACCGAATGCACACATATGCCAGCTGCCCACAGGGCAGGTAATCATACATGCTACATTGAGTGCAATAAACAGGATAGCCCCCACTCTGCTGCTGGGCTTCTGCCTGCATTCTCTCCTACAGAGGGTAATGATAGGGTTTTTATTTAAATCAGGAAGTTTTGTTTTTAGTTTAGTTTAAAAATTTTCAAGGAATGGCAAGTGACCCTCACCCCCTTCAAACTCCCTCTCAAATCTCCCTGTTAGCTGCCCCAGGTTGCAAAGCTCTCTGGTCACTTACTCATGGGCTTTATAAAGCCCTCACCTTTCTGATAGCCCCGCCCCCTGGCTAAGGCTCAACCAATGAACAGAGGGTTCTAGATTTCAAATCTTTAAGCAGCTTTGGTCTTTACATAGGCTTTGGTCACCTCAGTGCCTGTCTGCTGTGCTGATCAGGGCTCAGGTCCCTAGGGCCTCTTCACTGGTATCCAGAGTATGGATGTGAAAGACTAGTCGACACACTAGTCACTTCCCCTCCCTTGCTGCCTCTATCAGAAAGAGGGGGGGGGGGGGGCGGGGGAGCGCTTCAAAGCTGCAGCGCTGTGTGGAGCCTGAGGCCAGACCCTGGGATCCATGCAGTGCTGCTGCTTTGAAATGCCAGGGGGAGCCAGCTGGGTTTCCCCCACTGGGACTCCCCCACTGATCTGGGGCTCCATGTGGCACTGCTTTGAAACACAGCATGCAGCCCTGGGCCAGCAGGGGGCTGCTTGAGTCTCCCCCGCTGGCCCCATGCTCCCCACAGCGCGGTTGCTTTTGAAGTGGAGCAATAGTCCTGGGGCTGTTGCTCCACTTCAAAGGTGGAGGGGCCCTTATCGACTCATCAAGTAGCTCATTAATTGAAATGTAGCATCCCTCGTCCAGAGGCTGCTCAGGGAGGGAAGAGAGGTGCTGGGCGCTGCAGGAAGATGGGCTAGGCAGTGCCTGCCCTGCAAAGCTTAGAGTCCGGCCCCTGACACAGGTGGAGGCAGCCAACAACCAGGCCTACTCCCTTCTCCCTGGCCCAACCCTGTCGCTTGCTCCAGCTGGTCACTCGCCTCTGCCCCCGGCGCCCCCTCCTCCCCCCGCCAGCGGTCCGGGGAGGAGCTGGTAGCGGCGAGGCGGAGTCCCAGGCCCCTCCTGCCCCTCCCGGACCTGGCGCAGCGCGGCACCCGGCTCTGCGCGCTGCTGGGCGCTCGCGGGCCAGAGCAAAGCCCGAGCGGCGCCCAGCGCTCCGCTCCCGCCCGCCGCCTCCCGCTGGCTTGGGGCAGCGCAGCCCCGCGCCCAGTCCCCACGTGCGGCCGGAGCGTGTTCGCAGCGGCGCTGCCCGCCTCCCCCGACTGCGGAGCCAGCGTGGGGCCGGCCGGGAGCTTTCTGGCTCCAGCTCGAAAGGGGAGTTTTCCCCAGTGGGTCTCTGCTCCGGGCTTTAGAGCCTGGCTTGGCGCTCCTGGGCGGGGAAGGGCCATTCAGCCGCGGCAGGGCAGCCCCTGCCACGCCGCTCTCACCCCTCTTCACAAATAGCCCCCGGCAGCCGCCAGCGAGCGAGCAGAGCCCAAAGCTGCCCTGTTGTTAGGGTAGGAGAGAGACACCGAGACAATCAGCAACAAGTGACGCCGGGTGATTAGCTGGGTGTGGGCGCGCGAAACACGCACATACACACAAGCCGGGTCCAATGTTCAAGCAACACAATTCCCTCGATGTTCAGCTCTTCTCCCCGAACCAAAGATAAGTCCTGGAGAGGTCAGTTATGGGGAGTGTACAGTGCTGGGGACAGGGACACACACATACACCCCTTAGTTCTGAGTGTGAACACACACACAGATCCCCCGTAGTTCAGAGTGTGAACACACACACACATACACCCCTTAGTTCAGAGTGTGAACACACATACACCCCTTAGTTCAGAGTGTGAACACACACACACATACACCCCTTAGTTCAGAGTGTGAACACACACACACATACACCCCTTAGTTCAGAGTGTGAACACACAGATCCCCCTTAGTTCAGAGTGTGAACACACACACACAGATCCCCCTTAGTTCAGAGTGTGAACACACACACACATACACCCCTTAGTTCAGAGTGTGAACACACACACACAGATCCCCTTAGTTCAGAGTGTGAACACACACACACAGATCCCCCTTAGTTCAGAGTGTGAACACACACACACATACACCCCTTAGTTCAGAGTGTGAACACACACACACATACACCCCTTAGTTCAGAGTTTGTGACCATCGTTCCCAGACAAATCTGAGTAGAGGGGAAAGAAGGGGAGGAAAGAGAAAACACCGATGATCAAGCTTAAATCTCACACTCACAGATTTGTTGTTCCAAGTCTCTAGGAAGACCGTTGTCTTCTGGCTGCCTTCAAGCCGCGCTCTCCCTGGTCACTTTCATGCTCAGTTGTGATGGAAAGTGATTTGCAGTTTCTTTGTCGCTTTCCCCTCCTTCCTGATAGAGGAGAGCCTACACTGTGAGTAGCAGCAGTTTCTATGAGCGCCTGCCTGTCAAGGCAAGCTCGCCCTTTGCTTGCCGAGGGAGCTCTGCTTACTGCTCTGACTGCTCAGCCGCCTGGCGTGGAGAGGCGGAGTGCAATGCAATCAATGCCAGTGATGCCATCTCCAGCCAGCCCACACTAGTTTTGCTATAATAACTATGGGAATCAAACCGGTTTCCAGCTGCCAGAGCAACAAAGAGTTTTGTTCTAGTTTGGATCGATGACTCTGACCTACGGGGAGCAAGATGGGCAGATGTAAAAAGCAACCCAACAACTCACAGCCATCCGAAGTGGCCAGTGGACTTTTTTCAGGGAGTGCTTTGCTTTCCCTGACCACAATGGAGTCAGAATCAAATGCAAATGGGCTCCAGATGCCCATAATGAATCCAGATGTAGAACAGCCAGCATCTTAGCTGGTCAGGTGTTTGCTCTCTGTCCAGTTTATATGCAACATGCAGATTCTGCAAACTAAAATTCTGACTGCAGAGTGTGAGTGTTTGAATCTAGAGGTTTGGGTGATACAGATCTTTGAATTCCAGAATCCAGCTCTGATTTTGAACATGTTCCTGCATACAGCCAAATGATTTTTTTTCAATTAATAGGTTTTCTGAATCCTGAAATCTATTTGTGGAATTCGGGTCAAATTCAGCAGAAGAAATGGACTGGAAAAAATTATTCAAAAGTCTCAATGTTTTGTATCAGAGCAGTTGTTTTGATGTGTCAATTCTAAACTAAATGATGCCATTTGGCTTGTTTAAAAAACATACCCTTAAAAAGGAGCAAAAAACCCCTCCTGGTACAGCCACTTGAAAAGCACACTTGAAAAGAAATTCATTTCTAATTGACTCAAAATGATTTTTAAATGTTTTTTTGTTCAAATGAAAACTGTCAGGAGAAAAATTGCTTTCAGTTGAACTGAAATTATTATTTTTGGTTCAGTCTCCGCCACAGAAAAATCACTCAGCTCCACTCTCACTTGTGTGTGGTGATTACCATGTTGCCAACTCTCTTTTTATCATATGACTCATGATATTTGGTGGTTTTATTAATGTCCCAGCTTCTGGAGTCATGCTATTTCACAAGAACTGCTGCTTTCATTTAAAGCAATGGAAATTTATTTTATAGCCCTTGGGGATGCAGAAAAATGTTGGAATATGTGACCTGTGTGCACCCTGAAGGCAAATAAAAAGAACACAACAATTATTATTTTTAAAAATACTGTGATTTTTTTAAACCAATGACATGATTTTCAGGGCATGGCTCACAGTTTCTGAATGGCTGTGTCTAGCAATAGTCAGGTCAGGTGTACTCAGAGTTGGGGTGTTGTTCTCCACCTGTTTTGAGAATAGGTGTAAATGCTACTGAACCAGAAGGACACCCTCAGCTGATCAGACCAAAGTGGGCTGCCCAGGCTGACATACACAAGCAGCACCTAAGTATGAAACATATAACTAGTCTCGGAGCTCAGAGATGTAGTCTGAAAGATATGTGCCATAATGTTGCTCTAGTCTAGGGGAAGACATTTACATGACTTACATGGCAAGCAGGTGGTTAAGATGCCTTCATTTAGTTTATAAGTGCAGTGTTCTCACAAGGACAATATATTCAAGCACCAAATTGCGCATTCAGCTTTAAAGGGACTCTGTAAACTTGAAATCCAGGGTGCTGATCAATTAAAACAAAAAAGGTAAAACTAGTTTTGGTTACTACACCTAGCTCGGAATTTCAAAGACAATTGCTGAGGTTTTACAATCCCATTTTCCTACTTTAAAAAAATATTTTCCTCCCTTCTTTGTTGCTCTGTGAAAGACTCCCCCACAAACAAAGGAGAAACAATTAAGGGCTCGACTATGCCTTGTGGATAAGGGATAACGAGCCTTGTGGATAAGGGAGAAGCGGTGGATGTCATATACCTAGACTTTAGTAAGGCATTTGATACGGTCTCGCATGATATTCTTATTGATAAACTAGGCAAATATAACTTAGATAGGGCCACGATAAGGTGGGTGCATAATTGGCTGGATAACCGTAGTCAGAGAGTTGTTGTTAACGGTTCTAAATCCTGCTGGAAAGGGATAACAAGTGGAGTTCCGCAAGGGTCTGTTTTGGGACCCGTACTGTTCAATATCTTCATCAATGATGTAGATATTGGGATAGAGAGTACGCTTATTAAATTTGCAGATGATACCAAACTGGGTGGGGTTGCAACTTCTTTGGAGGATAGGGACATAATTCAAAATAACCTTAGCAAGTTAGAGAAATGGTCAGAGGTAAACAGGATGAGGTTTAATAAAGAGAAATGCAAAGTGCTCCACTTAGGAAGGAACAATCAGTTCCATACATACAAGATGGGAAGCGACTGTCTAGGAAGGAGCATGGCGGAAAGGGATCTAGGGGTCATAGTGGACCACAAGTTGAATATGAGTCAACAGTGTGATGCTGTTGCAAAAAAAGCAAATATGATTCTAGGTTGTATCAACAGGTGTGTTGTAAGCAAAACTCGTAAAGTCATTCTGCCGCTCTACTCTGCACTAGTTAGGCCTCAGCTGGAGTACTGTGTCCAGTTCTGGGCGCCACATTTCAAGAAAGACGTGGAGAAATTGGAAAGGGTACAGAGAAGAGCGACAAGAATGATTAAAGGTCTAGAGAACATGACCTATGAAGCCAGGCTTCATGAACTGGGCTTGTTTAGTTTGGAAAAAAGAAGATTAAGGGGGGACATGATAGCGGTTTTCAAATATCTAAAAGGGTGTCACAAGGAGGAAGGAGAAAATTTGTTCCTCTTGGTTTCTGAGGACAGGACAAGGAGTAATGGGCTTAAAGTGCAGCAGGGGAGGTTTAGATTGGACATTAGGGAAAAATTCCTAACTGTCAGGGTGGTCAAATATTGGAATAAATTGCCAAGGGAGGTGGTGGAATCTCCCTCTCTGGAGATATTTAAGAACAGGTTAGATAGACATCTGTCAGGGATGGTGTAGACGGAGCTTGGTCCTGCCTTGAGGGCGGGGGGCTGGACTCGATGACCTCTCGGGGTCCCTTCCAGTCCTATTATTCTATGATTCTATGATTCTATGCAATTACTTGGAGTGTGGCAGGGGCATAGGTGTAGCTACAAGTGGACCTGATTGAGCTGTGGTCCACCGCCTTAGCATCCAAGCCCACCCAAACTGGAGCCAGAGCTCCCCAAATCCATGCACATGGGGGAAGGTCTGGGTGATGCTAGCAATGAGGGACCAGCAGGAGAGTGATGCAACAGGGCAGTAAGGAGTCCTGGGGGGGAAGCAGGGCCCCCATTCCTCTTGCTCCCACTGTGACGTAGTGTGGGTACCTTGCTGGTTGCTAGGCTTGGGTTATGAGTGACCTCCACTGGCTGCTGTCTGCAGCACGGCCCAGCAGGGCAGGGGGTGAATCATTATGCAAGGGGGCTTCGAACCTGTCTGACCAGTTATCTCCCAGGGAGCGGAACAATGGGAAGAAGGGGAGTGGAGCCTTGGCTGGGGGCAGGGCTGGAAGTGAGTTAGTGAGGCTTCTGGCTGGTATCATGGAGGAAGCAGCCTAGGCAACGGGCTGGGATTTAGGGGCCAGGCTCCCCTATCTCAAGGGGGGCTGAGGCATCCTAGGCCTGCCCTGTAACCAGATTACATCTGTGCTGTGCTGTATCCTGGAGAAGCAATAAACTCCCTCTATTCTACTGGCTGGTGGAGTCTGTCCGTGCCATTACGGGGGTGCAGGAGACGGGAAAACCCCAACGCGCCGTCACACCCTCTCCCCAGGGCAGCCGGTGTTGGCTGTCCAGCTGCTCCCAAGGTGGGTGGAAGGACTCGAGCCTCCAACCCAGTGCTCCCCAGGCAATATCCCCTAAGCAACTCCAGAGCCCACCCCACCTCCCTACCTTCAGTGGTTCCCATCTGCACCTCCCTTCTTGCCTCTCTCCTTAGAGCACCAGATCCGGCCCCTCCCTTCCCCATGGCACTGGATTCCTCCTGCACACCCGATCCTTCCTGTCCCCATTCCCCCACACATCATTGCCCATCCACCTGAAAGCTTCCCCCCCGACACACTTTGTTCTAGCTATGCCACTGCTGTGCAGCATGATGAGATGTAAATGTACAGCACACGCGCATGTCTGGATCCTTCTGCACGGCAGTAAAAGACCCATCACATGGCTGTCAGCTGACTTGGGCTCACAGGGCGCAGGCTGTGGGGCTAAACATTACAGTGTAGATATTCAGACTTGGCTGGAACCCAGGGTCTGAAACCCCATAAATGGGGAGGGTCTTAGAGCCCAAGCCCCACCTTGAGCGCAAATGTTCACCCTGTAGTTTTTGGTCCTGCAAACCAGGTTAGTCAACTGACCCAGGTGGTGAGATTTGGTGCTGTGGCTTTTTTATTGCCATGTAGACGCAGAGGTGAAAGTAAGTGGGTGCACCTGGTGCACTGCTCCAGCAAGAACTGGCTGAGCTGCGGCAAAAACCAGCAGGGAGCTATTGAAAGAGCTGGCAGGGACCCAGGTTGTAATAGGACCGTACCAGTAAGAAATGTTAAGTTACTTTCACCTCTGTGTAGATGTATCCTAAAAGTTCTGCAATGCCTTTTGCGGGGAGTACATCAGAGAGGGCCAGGGGACTTTCAGCAGGCAGAAGCTAGGTCCACATGGCTAGGTTGGGAGCTGCAGGCTAGTATGATGCATTATTCTTCGTGGAAAGCAGGAGTTATTATTTTGAAACAACCAGCCTCTTATTTCCAAAAAATGGGCTTGGCAGTGTGGATGCTCTGCTTGTTATTTTGAAATAACTTCCTAGTGTAGACCAGGGTTTAGAGCCTGACAAAAATAGATGGTATCATAAGCTTTTGCGGGTAAGACCCATTTCATCAGATGAATTGGAGGGGAAATATAGAATCCAAGGTATATTTGAAAGCAAAATAAAGACCTGTCAATTGTAGGACCCGTGTTAATGAAACTAATTAAGTGGACTGGATGTGTCCCATTCATTGCTTTTGATGTGAAAATGCAAATGTCAAAGGCAGGGGAAATTGGCTTTGCAGTGTATTAACTAGTTAATGTCTTTATTCAAGCCCAGAGTAACAGTGTCAAATTTGTAGATGAATTCCAATTCTGCAGTCTCTCTCTGAAATTGACAACAAATGGTCTGGTAGCACTTTGTAGACTAACAAAACATGTAGATGGTATCATGAGCTTTCGTGGGCACAGCCCACTTCTTCCGATGACCACTGGACATCTGAAGAAGTGGGCTGTGCCCACAAAAGCTCATGATACCATCTACATGTTTCGTTAGTCTATAAAGTGCTACCAGACCATTTGTTGTTTTTTCCTGCAACAGACTAACTCGACTATCCCCTGAAGCTCTCTGAAATTGGGTGATGAAATTCCTTTGCAGAAGAATGATTACTTTTAAATTTATGACAGTGTGTCCAGGCAGGTTAAAATATTCCCCTACAGGTTTCTCTGTGTTACCATTTCTGATGTCTGATTTGTGTCCATTTATCCTTTGTCACAGAGACTGTCCAGTCTGGCCAATATACTTGGTAAAGGGGCATGGCTGGTACTTGATGACATAGATCACATTAGAGGATGTGAGGTTGTAAGAGCCCCTGATGTTGTGACTTATGTGGTTAGGCCCTGTGATGGTAGCTATGTGGACAGAGACGGCCTAAAGACAATCCCCAACCTGAAGCAAATACTCTCCAGTAGCCACATACTACACCTCAGCTACACTCTCCCAGGATCCTACCCCTGCAACAAATTCCTCAGCTCCCCAGCTGCTGACCTTCACTTTTGCTTCTCCCCACCATCCAATTTTCACCCTTTGTAACATTTGGAATTAACCGTGATGGATTGCTGAGAAATGTGGAACAACAAAACCAAACCTGAAAATGACAGGCCTTGCATGCCCAGGCCAAATGGTTTTGTTCCAGCTATGGGCTAGATTGAGTCCCAAGGTCACAAGGAGCCATGTCTAGCTACAACACCCTCCCACCCCAGAGCAACCCCAGAATGGGATTGTTGCAGTTCCCGCCCTGCAGTTCCCTAGTGGGGTTGTTATTCCCTGCTAGCTAGATCCTGGGGAAATGGAATCACACCCACACGCTCTCTGTCCCACTGACAGAGACGGCAGGTGCACCACCCACTTTACTACTGTGCACGTGAACCCAAGCTCCAGAAAGCCCACCTCAGAGAGGTTCTTGTTCCCCTGTGCAGGTGAATATAACCAGGCCCGCTGATAGGGGAGAAAGGGGGCAGTAGCCCTGGGGCCTAGCGAGTCAAAGGGACCCAGGGCTCCTGGCAGCAGACGCTGCTACTGCAGTGCTGGCAACAAGAGCCCGGGTCCCTTTAAATTGCCGCCAGAGCGCCACGTAGCATGTGCTGTGTGACTCTGAGGGTTGGGAGGGACGTGTGGTGCAATCTGGGTAGCTGCCCCTGTCCCCGCCCCTTCTGCCTGAGGCTCTGCCCCTTCCCGGAGCATTGAGCCACCCCTCCCCGTTGGCTCCCCTGAATGTAACTCACTGGGGAGCATGGCTGTGCCTAGTTCACAGAGGCTCTCTGTGTTCCAGCTGCTTCAGTAGGGAGGTTGGTTCTTTAGCATGCTCTGTAGTTCCTTGTGCTTTTAGTTCTGAAGGTCCCTGGTTCAAGGCCTATGGTATCAGGTATGAGACAGCATTACAGAGACAATTATATCACTTCTGATAGCATGGGGTCCGAGTGGCAATCCATGGCAATCATTGGTTGCATGTTCAGAGTGGCTAAGCCAGGGAAATTCACAAAATTAAGGCGCCATTTGTTAGTACAAGAGCATGAATGAAAGCTTGAGTGTCAGATCTAATTTTTTAGCCTTCACTTTATATTTCCCGTCTGGTTTTTTTGCGAGTATACATCAGTCCTCCAGTGCTACTTTACATCTGGATCTAATTTGACTTTGACTCTCTCTAACTTTTATCCTCCCATTAAGGGACCCCGCTACAGTAATTGCATGGAAGAAAGAAATAGCTGAGATATTCCACGGGTTGTGATCAATTATTCAAAAGCAAGTAGCATCAGCGGACAAAGAAGTCGTTGTCCAGGGTGCATAAGGCCTGCAACTTTGGCATTTGCTACATTTTGCTGGATGAATCAAATGAGTTCCCCATTGAATCAAGTGTGTTCCCCATTTCTGTTGTTTTAGTAGGAAAAGCAAGGCAGGAGATCCCAGCTCTTTGGGCATGATAAAGGAAGAAGGATGATCTAGTAGTCAACATGCAAGATTGAAAGTCAGGAGATCCATTTTATTGCTGGCCCTGCCAATGACTTTCTGTCTGGTCCCGAGAGAGTCACTAGAGCCCCCATTTTTTAAAAAATGTCATTGATTTGGGGTGCTCCATTGTAAGACACCAGAGGCTGATTTTCAGAGGTGCTCAGCTCTGTGGCTCCCAGTGCAACCCCTCTCCTGGGAAGTCAAATTCAACAATTTCCGATTGGAAATAAGAGGCAGTTTTGTAACAACAAGGGGCATTAAGCCGTGGAACAACCTAATGAGGGCTGGGGTGGATCAGCCATTGCTGGATATTTTAAAATCCAGATTGGATAGTTTATTTTTAAGGCGGGGGGAAGAGCTGAGAAGGCTTTGCTCACTCCCCCACCCCCAAGCCTTAATTGGCCCGGGGGCTGAGGAACGTGCAAAGCCTCCGCCCACCCTGCCAGGAGCACATGGTGCTTTGAAGCGCTGTGCGCTGCTTGCAGGGTTGAGGGGAGAGTGGAGGAGGCTTCGTGCGCGTCCCCACCCCCAGGCCAATCAGGGACACGTGCTCCTCGCAGAGCAGAAGGAGGCTTCCCATGCTCCCCCGTCTCCAGGCCCTGATTGACCTGGGGGTGGGGGAGCATACCAAGCCTCTTCCATGGCATGGGTGCCTAGTAGGAAGGGGGGGCAAATGGGCTCCTGCACCCCCAGACCAATCATGATTTGGGAATGGGTAACCCCACCCCTTCCTGTTTAGGCCCCAACCTTTAGGTCCTTTCCCTTCCAGGGTGGCCCGGGGCTACTTGACATTTTTTTGAAGTGGCCCCTGGGCAAAAAGTATTGCGCACCCCTGGACTATGGGCACTATTCCTACCCATCCTGGCTATTAGCCGTTGATGGACCTAACCTCCATGAATCAATCTATTTAGCTATTTTTTGAACACTGTTAAAGTTCTAGCATTCACCACATCCTCTGGCAAGGAGTTCCACAGGTTGACTGTGCGCTGAGTGAAGAAAAACTTCCTTTTGTTTGTTTTCAACCTGCTGCCTATTAATTTCATTTGGTGACTCCTAGTTCTTCTATTGTGGGAATAAGTAAATGACTTTTCCTTATTCATTTTTTCCACACTGGTCATGATTTTGTAGACCTCTATCATATCCCCCCTTAGTCTCCTCTTTTCAAAGCTGAAAAGTCTAAGTCTTTGTAATCTCTCTTCATATGCATCAGATGGTTGATTTAAAAACACACGTCCTGTTATGTATTTGTAATTAGACACCAGCCTTGGCCTCCCCCCCACCCCAGTCTTTTTAGATGCTCTTGGCAGCACACGGGTGTCTGAGATCTATAAAAACCCATCACAACATGGAACATGATACTCAGTGGGATTACTGGAGCGGTTACTGGGAGGGCTCTGTTGTCTAAAGGCCAGATTCTACTCTCTGCCTGCCTGCTGTCAATTCAAATGAGCTTTTGTGGCTTTAAGAGTTACACACAATTTCTGTGGCCTCTATTACTGGAGCATCTAAGTGTAACCCACACACCTAGTGTGGTTACCATGCACTGGATCCTAGACCACAGCAACAATTAAGACCAAGAGACCTCTACAACATGGGCTGGGAGCCAGATGGCTTTTAGCTCAGAGGCTCCTGTACTCCGCTTGAGCGGACCCAGGTTCAAATCCACCCGGTGGCGGTTACATAAGCTCATAAGGAAAGGGAGAGATAATAAGGCAGAGAGTATCATCCTGCCACTAGATAAATCAGTGGTATTCTCACACCTTGAAGGCAGCCTGCAGTTCAGGTTGTTCCAGCTCAGAAAAGATGTATTAGACATGGAAAAGGTACAGAGAAGGGCAGGCCTGCTGAAGTGGGGTGGGAGGAAAGGGGGCAGTTGATCCGGGGGCCAGCGATTCAAAGGCGTTTGGGGCTCCGCCCGACTGCTGCTGCTACTACAGCAATGGTGGTGGCCGTGTCCTGGGCCCTTTAAATCACCACCAGAGCCCTAAGCGGTGCACTCTGGGTGGCTCTAAGGGCTGGGGGGAGGGGAGCCAGCTTGGCCCCCAGCCCCTCCCCTTCTTCTCAAGCCCATGGAGCTGTCCCCCCCCTGCCCCCCACACACACACCTTTCCCGGAGCCCCACAGAGGTTGTCCATTCCCCTGGAGAAGGGCAACAAAAATTATATGGGATATGGAACAGCTTCCAGAGGAGGAGAGATTAAAAAGACTGGAACCATTCAGCTTGGAAAAGAGTCGAGCAAGGGGGGGGATATAAGTAAAGTCTGTAAAATCTTGATTGGTGTGGAGAAAGTGAATAAGGAAATGTTATTTTCTTCTTCACATGACACGAGAATGAGGGGGAGTCACCCAATGAACCAATAGGCAGCAGGTTGAAAACAAGCCAAAGGAAGTATTGCTTCCCACAATGCACAGTTAACCTGTGGAATGCCTTGCCAGGGGAAGTTGTCAAGGCCAAGACTATAACAGGGTTTGAAAAAGACCTCAATAAGTTCATGGAGGGCAGGCCCACCAGTGGCTATTAGACAAGGTGATCGCAGACACAATCCCACACTCCAGACATCCCTATGCCTCTGACTACCAGAAGCTGCGAGTGGGCCATCACTTCGTAATTGCCTTGTTCTGTTGAGTCTCTCTACAGCACCTGGTACTGACCAGAATACTGGGCTAGGTGGATTTTTGCTCTGACCCAGTCTAGCTGATCTTATGTTCATCCCTCATTATTATCACTAGCCAGGGACGTATAGTGAAAATAAAAAGCAAGATAGCACTAACTACTGTATACTATAGTGTGGTATTTGTGTTTTGGTACAGTGTGGTGATAATATTGTCAGGGTCAGACTGAAGACAGCTTTTTACAGCTGTTTGGATTTAAAATTTTAGCCATTGCTCAATTATTATGGAATAAGTCCATGGGTTCACTAGCATGTACAAATAAACCATGAAAGCAAGGGGTCAAAAACAGGAAAATGTACACTTTTCCAGTTAGTATATGGTCCCCTGGAGCTGGAACCCAGCAGAGATAGCTTTACCATGCCCCCACTCCAGCCAGAGCAAAGAGGGGCAGACGCCCACCGTCGAGTGGCGTTCATCCTGCCAAGGCTGTGCCAGCAGGGACAGCCTCACTGCGCCACACCCCAGCTGGCTGGAGCAAAGGGCAGCTGCCTGCCCAGCTGGCTGTAGTGTTCAGCTCACTGCAGCTGCCCGCCCATGTGGCCCAGTCAGCTGGCCACGGTATTCAGCCCACCAAAGCTGCCCCAGCAGAACCCACCACCACTCACCTTCTGCGTGCTGCTCTGCAAATGAGGAAAGCAGACCTCTTTTTTATTGTGCACAGCTGTGCAGGCACGCAGTTCAGAGGGAACTGAAGATCGACTCTTGGAGACGCTGCGATCGATGAGTTGATGACCACTGATCCAAATCATTTAAATGATTCAGATTCAAATGTGCTGAAAAAGGCAAGCGTTGAGACTACTTGAGCAAATGTGTTTGCATGAATAGTCATGCTGGAAGTTTCACAATTGCTTGTACAGACATTTGTGTGTGCATGAGATCACTCATTCATGTCCTCTTGTTTATAAAAAAACAGCACGCCAATCAGGAAGCAGAAGCACTGCTCTGTGACCAGAGGGCAGGAATAGTAAAGAGTACGTGGCCCATGGGGGCCAGAAGCAAAGGCTGCCCCAGTGCCCAGTATAAATTAAAGGAGCCTCAACGCTGCTCAAACTCTTGCCTTGTTGACTGTGGCTCTAATGGGCTGTTTTGACATCTGGGAACAGCTAGAGCATAGAATTGTTCTGGTCCCAACCAGGCTCCTACCACTGGCTCTGCAAGGAAGGGTGTAGTAAAGCAGATATCCTTGCTCTGCATCACCTAGGAATTCCCTCTGCCCAGGAAGAATTCCCGGGTGGCCGGATAAAGTGACTTTAGAGCTCTATGTACTTGCCCATATTTGGGAAAGGAAGGAGGGTGTGAATTCATCACTAGATAGTTTGCTCGAAATATTTCGACCCACTTTAGCGGGAACGTGTCGTTCTGGTGGAAATGCCACCCAGCTGACCCTTTGCTTCTCAAGAACAGCCCGGGGCCGGGATGGAAATGAATCCAATATCTGTTATTTCCTATTGTCCCAGTTCCACACATACTCAGTGGCTGAATCACTCCTCCTAAAACAAGACTGATTCCTAAAGCAGATCCACATCTGGGTGTGCCTGAGTCACCGCACCTCCAGCTTTGTTCTCATCCGCCTGGATCAAATGAGCAGCTTCGGACTGAAGGGAATCCTGGGCTAGATAATCCAGAGCTGTGGTTCTCAGCCAGTGGGATGCATCCCCCCTGAGGTGAGAGCAACTCATCTAGATATTTACCTTGTTTTACACTGGGCTACATAAAAAGCACTAGCTAAATCGGCACAGACTAACATTTCAGACGAACATGACGTGTTTATAATACTGTATATATTACGCACTGAAACGTAAGTCCAGTGTTTATATTCCAACTGATTCATTTAGAACTGCACAGTAAAAACGCAAAGCTCAGCAATTTTCTGGCAATAGGGCACGGTGACGCTTCCCTGTATTGATGCCTGGTGTTCTAAGCAAGGCGTTTTTGAGTGAGGTGAATCTTGGGGGCACGCAAAATGCAAAGGAGAATAGGAGTTTGGAAAGGGTGAGAGCCACTGATGCAGAGCACTGCGGTGTCTCCGCTGGGAGCAGTGGAGCCAACAGCCTTTGCAGACCCCTGGGCAAAGTGTTTGGGGGGGTGGCTCCACGTTCCCAGTAGTGGTGGGGCCAAAGGTAGCAGGGGCAGCGCTGCCCAGAGCACAGCGTGCCCCCACCCAACCCTCAGCACTCCCCAGAGCACAGCATGCCCCCACCCGGCCCTCAGCACTGCCTAGAGCACAGCATGACCGCCCCCCCCAGTGCTGCCCAGAGCACAGCGTGCCCCCACCCGGCCCTCAGCACTGCCTAGAGCACAGCATGACCGCCCCCCTAGCGCTGCCCAGAGCACAACGTGTCCCCACCCTGGCCCTCAGCGCTGCTCAGAGCACAACATGCCCTCACCAGTCCTCAGTGCTGCCCAGAGCACAGCATGACCGCCCCCGCCAGCGCTGCCCAGAGGGTATGTCCAGACTACCAGCCTCTTTCGAACGAGAGCGTCTAGATTGCAAGCACTTCTTTCGAGAAAGCGAGCTGCTTTTTCGAAAGAGAGCACTCAGGCAGTCTGAATGCATTCTGTTTGCATTCAAGAACGCCTTTTTTCAAAAGAGCACGTACGAAAAAAGGCGTTCTTCCTCGTAAAATGAGGTTTACCGCATTCTTTCAATTTAATTTCAAAAGAACGTGGCGGCAGTCTAGACGCAGGGGAAGTTTTTCTTTAAAAAAAACCTGTAGTCTAGACACACCCTTAGTGCTTCCCGGATGTGATGCTCCAGCAGTGGTTTAACAGCCCAGGACTCTAGCCACTGGTGCTGTTACTGCGGTAACAGCAGCGTCCAGAATCACGGGCTCTTTTGAATTACTGGGCCTCTGGGCAGTAGCCCTCTTTGCCCCCTCCCATCGGTGGGCCTCGCTGGGGGCACTCTGCCTGAATCAGGAATGACCTAGGGGGAAATTTTCAAAAGCACCTCAGGAGTTTTGAAGCATAAATCAAAGTCGGTTTCTCCCCACCTGTTCCCCATTGACTTCTACTGGAGCACAGGTCAGCTGTGCAGTGGGTTTTGAAAGTGCCATCTATGTGAGAGAAGAGAGAGGAAGAGAGAGTGAAACAATTTTAAATGCAATAGCAAATCCCTTGAAGACCTATGGGGCAGTTGAGAAGACAGCTGTAGCACCCCTAATGCCACAGAATGGCATGGTAGATATTTTTCCTTCTAGACTCATTAAAATAAAATAAAATAAAATAAAATAAGTATTTTGGGACTTTTAAACATGCGTATCAGGCCATGTACAGCTCTACTGAAGCCAATCATCTCTTTAGAGTTGGGCCCAGGCTGAATCTGGACCACAGTGGCCGGTCTGGAATGGCTCCTTTGGAATCTGTAGGCATCTCTAGGGTCAGATGTGTAAACAAGTGTCCAGGTGAGGCATAGATATGTATGATTCACCTGCTTGAGCTCTTTGTACATGCATAGTGCCTTCCCCGAGAGCTCCTGCTGCACTTGAGAGTCAGTCTGTTAATAAACACAAGTACAGTAAAACTCCGATGGTCCGGCATCTGACGGTCCGGCACTCCTGATGGTCCGGCACCATCAGGAACCCGGAAGTGCTCCGGGCAGCCGGACCATTGGAGCTGCTCTGCCCCCAGCTTCCCCGATTCAGCAGCTGCTAAAACTGACCAGCGCTGAATCCGGGAAGCAGGGGGCAGAACAGCTGGAGTGCTGCCGGGTAGGTCCAGTAGCGCTGCTCCTCGGGGCTGCGGGACCAACCCAGCAGCACCCCAGCTGTCCCGGATTCAGCCGCTGCTGAAATTGACCAGCGGCTGACTCCAGGAAGCCAGAGACAGAGCTGCTCTGCCCCAGCTTCCTGGAATCAGCCGCTGGTCAGTTTCAGCAGCAGCTGACTTGGGTACACCTGGGACAGAGCAGCTGGGGTGCTGCTGGGGTGCTGCTGGGTTGGTCCCCGCAGCGCCGAGGTTTGGCGCGACCAGACCAACCCAGCAGTGCCCCAGCTGCTCTGTCCCAGGCGTCCCGATTCAGCCGCTGCTGAAACTGACCAGGGCTGACTCCAGGAAGCCCGGGGCAGAGCAGCTCTGCCTCTGGCTTTCTGGAGTCAGCCGCTGATCAGTATCAGCAGCGGCTGACTTGGGGACACCTGGGGCAGAGCAGATGTGGTGCTGCTGGGTTGGTCCAGTAGCGCCGAGGAGCGGCGCTGCGGGACCAACCCGTCAGCACCACAGCTGCTCTGCCCCAGGCATCCCCAAGAGCAGCTGGGGTGCTGATGGGTTGGTCTCGTGGCGCCAAGGGTCGGCTCTACCGGACCAACCCAGCAGCACCCCAGCTGCTCTGCTGCAGGCGTCCCCGATTCAGCCGCTGCTGAAACTGACCAGCAGCGGCTGAATCGGGGACTCCTGGGCAGAGCCGAACTATCAGAAGGGAGGGGTATGAGGGGGTCTGGGGTAGCTTCTCCCCACCCCACCCCAGACCCCTCATAGCCCCCCCTTCTGATAGTCCGGCATATCTGATAATCCGGCACCCCCTGGGTCCTAAAGGTGCCAGATTATCGGAAGTTTACTGTACTTAGAACATTCCACTGTAACACCTAGTTAGATGATCAGCTCTTTCAGGCTGGAACGCTCTACTCTAGCGCAATAGGCTGTTATCTCTGGCCCCTAGGTACTACAGTAATGCAAATAATAAATATCATCAAAACAGCATACAGCTGAATGTAACAAGTACTGTTTTTTCCACGCAAATTTACACAGCACGTTATTCAATACAATATTTTTATTCACCATCAAAGTTTGATTTATTCAGTTGTTTTTTCCCTTTTTTGAGTTGCGTTTTCACTTTCTTCATTTGAAATATGTTAAAAACACGCCCGCCCTCCTGCCCCCCCCATTCAGAAAGTTGCAAATGTCTGTATTTTCTTTGTATTTCTGGAGCAGGAAAGGGAGTGGTGGGTGGTGCAGATGGCGGTGAAAAGACTGCGCTTGCATGGGGAAGGAGGGTGGGCTTCTGTTGCCACTTGCACTTTATTGTAGGGGATGAGACAGGAAGCTGGCAGTTCTGCTGAACTCGGAGGCCCATTGTCAGGTTGGAAAACACAGCCAGTGTTTTCATGTCTGCGCTGCTGAAAGCTAGACTAATTCAATCCATATTCAGGTTCCGCAATAGAAGTGCGGCCAGGTTTCCAGCGGCATTGAGGACTGCAGCTGCCTTTCCCTTCTCTGGGAGTGAAGACTAAGGCCATGTCTATACTAAAAAGTTAGGTTGACCCAGATACATTGCTCAGGGGTGAGAATATTTCATATGTTGGGGGATGGGCATTTTCTGAGACCCTCAACAGGACCGATTGGATACTATGGGAATCATAGCCGCTGACTACTAGTTTTCCCCAGGGGTGTTTCACCTTCTCTCCACCTCAGTACCCTTCGCCCATTTCGCTACTTTACCCAGGGCTCCGCCCCAGCTCTGCTGCTTCCTGCTGCTGCTCCATCCCTTTTCCCGAGGCCCTGACATGCCCACCTCTCACTGCTCTCCTCCCTCCTCCGAACTCCTCCCCAACCCACCACTCAGCACTTATGGTGGGAACTGTGGGTGCTCAGCACCTCTGAGAATCCAGTCAGTAGGGTTGCCAGGTGTCCGGTATTGTACCGGACAGTCCGGTATTTGCGCTCTGTCCGGTAAAAAAAATCAGAAAATACCGGACAGGTGCAATGTCTGGTATTTTCTGATTTTTTCGGCTGCGCACTGGACGGAAGCCTGGCGTGGGCAGGGGGAGTGGCTGGGAGTCCCAGCTGGGAGGCGGGGCCACTATTGCCGCCGGGAGCCCTCAGTCGGTTGAGTGTGAGGAGGAGGGGAAGCCTCCTCCTCACTCATGCGTCGTCGGGAGCCTGTGCGGGACAGGCAGCAAGTGCCTAGGTCAGTTCCACTCCCCGCCGGCCAATTTGCTCACCCCCCCCTTCCTGGCCGGCTGGTTCGCCCCCACTTCTCCTCCTGATCTTCCCCGGCCAGCCCCCCTGCACCTTCCTCCCAGCTCTGCTTCCTGCCAGCCTGTTCCTCTTCCTGATCTCTCCCGGCCAGCACCACTGCACCTCTCCCCGCCCCCGCCAGCTCTGCTTCGCGCTCCCCCTTCCTCCCGGCCAGTGCCGCTGTACCCCCCCCCCCCCGCCAGCTGTGCTTCCCGCCCATCCTTCCTCCCAGCCAGCGCTGCAGCTCCTGACCCCGCCCCTCACCAGCTCTGCTTCCCGCCCCCCTTTCCTCCCGGCCAGCCCCGCGGCCCCTGACCCCACCCTGCTCTGCTTCCCGCTGGCCCATTCCTCTTCCTGATCTCTCCCAGCGAGCACTGCTGCACCTCCCCCCGCCAGCTCTGCTTTCCGCCCCCCGTTCCTCCCGGCCACCCTTGCGTCCCCCGATCTCTCCCAGCTGTGCTTCCTGCCCCCCCCCTCTTACTCCCGGCCAGCCCGTTCCGCCCGACCTCCCCCCCACGACCTGCCCTGCTTCCTGTTGGCCTCCCCGGTTTTTTTGCTCAACAACTTTGGTCTCCCCCCCCTTTTTTTTCCTTCAACAAAATTTTTTTCCCGGTGGGGTTTTTTTTTTTTGGCGGGGTGGTGTTAGGTGTTTTTATTTCAGCCATCTGGCAACCCTAGTTAGGACCTGAATGTGCCTCGCTACTCTGTGGTGCAGGAGAAGCAGGGAAGGTACCAGGGGCCTGCTGCAGCCCTGCACTACCAGCAGGCACAGCTGTAACCCTCCATGCCCCCACGGCTGCAGGACAGCCCCAGGAGGTGAGAAGAAGGCAGGATCAGATCACACCTTTCTGTGCTTCCAGCAATGGAGCCAGCAGGTGTGCCAGAGGGTAGCCTGGTGCACCCGCCGAGGAGTGTAGCAGGTATCCGGAAGGAATTCTCTGGGCAGAATTCTGCCCACAGGGCTCACCAGGTGACAGCTCTCTTGCAGCAGGACACTGGGCCTGAATGACATGCCGGGGCTCTTGTATCGGTCCCGGAATAGAGATTTCAGTGCCTCCATTTATGCCACCCGTTTTGAAAAGGTTGATCTTTGGCCCAACAGTTTGTGCCGAACTTTTGGAGGAAAGGTCAGAATTGAGCGACATTGGATAGAAATCCAGACGACGCACAGGGCTTGCTCTACCGCCTGGCCTCATTCGACTCACCTCGTCCTTTCCCCCGTCCTGCTGGGTGTTTAAGATTTTGAAATATGCAGGCTAAGTTATCTGCTTCACAGGAAGTTCCAGGGTTGTCTTGCAGGGGACTTAGGGCTATCAGGAATTCAAAACACACTCTCAAAGTGCTTATTTAATCTCAGAGCTGATCCTAACAGTGGAATTAAAGGATGGTGGATTTCATCCAAACACAGTCATAAAGTTACCAGGTCAACCTACTAGGTCAGGGTGTATTAGCTTGATTTTCCTTGTCCTTGGCAAACTTCCAGGCCAATTGAGTGATGCACAGGATCTGATTGTGCATTCTCATGCACCGGTGGTCAGTTACCCTGTGCAAAGTGGTTGCAAAATGCTGCCATTCTGACTCTGGTGTGGACAGTATCTGCTTTGTACTAGTGAATGTGACTGCAGGGCTGCAGTGAATCTGACCAGCAACATCGAAAGGGGATTCAGTTGGAAGAGGCGCTATCAACCCTTCTCATCTAGAACAAGGAACCTAGTCAGCAGTTTTAGTTCTGTTTTTGCTGCAAACTGAAAACCACAATAAGCTCTTATTAAAACAGAAATTCCCACAGGTGTGCCCAGCACGGGATTTACGGCAGCACCCTGCTTCGGTTCCTTTTCTTCATCTCCACTTGTTCTTCTCGTGAGATGTGTTGCAGGGCAGAGGCATCCCATCCCCACTTGCAGTGGGGAGGGGATATTTATTCTCCCTGTGGTCCCATCCACACATGGACACCAAAGCCTATTGGCCCAAATGAATTTTGATAGTCTGCCTTCCGGGCAGTGTGGCCTAATGGACAGAGTCAGTTACAGCCACCCTCTTTCTCGGGGCCCCAACCTAGGACCCTTACAGCAGAGGGATGGCCCACAATAGGGTCAGCAGGGAATCTGACTGCAACATGCTGACTCACGTGGGTGGGAGATACCACTCCCTCACCCGCTCTGGGTTGCTTTCTGCCCAATGTGTTGAGGTTGCCCTCCATAAACTTTAGGGATCACCGAGTTCCTCTGTGAACTGGATATTCTAGGTCTCCCTGGGTTGTGGGTTTCGTGGGCACATGGGGCTTCCCGGCCAAGGTAGCAGTGGTTCTTCCACAGGAATCTCCACCACATGTCCTTCCTAACCAGCAATCTGAATGGGCTGAGCTACTCCCTTTTATATCTCGTCTCCAGTTGGAGCATGCTCAGCAGGGCCATAGGGGTGTGGCCTCCTCATCCTAAAGAGTGGGATTAACCCTCACAGTACCAGTCTGTGGCTGGTGTGCTCCAGCACAGGGAGTGACAATTGTCTCCCAAATCTTGGGGAAAAGAACTGAGCTGCTTTGCAAAGGTGGGCCATTCCCTTGACATCAGTGGTCTTTGACTCAGGCCCTAAGGATCTGCAACACACGTGTCCGGTTGTCACCGCTTTGGAGATCCCTTCCTGGAGTGGTTGGGAGGGGTTAAATACCACCACTGAGTAGGCTGCAATGTGACTTGTAAGGATCCCTGCAGGGCAAAGCCGTTGGAGTAAATCTGTCTGGACAGCTGTCAAGTATGTGTCCCGAAACTAGCGCTCTTAAAAATAGCATCTCAGGGTAACCGGAGGAAAGCAGAGCACCCAAAATAAAGCCCGGGAATGGCCTACAGTGAACGAGGGCTTGTAGCAGGGCCACAGCTGGTTGGGGCATTTCACCCACAAGCACAGGCTGTAGCCACACAGTGAAGAATGCACAATGCTAACCTAGTGGTTCTGGGGTACTATGGGCCCAGCGTCAAACTGTGTGACTCCCGTGACTTCAGAGCAGTTTCCCCTGAGCAGGAGAGAGAACTGGCCCCAAATACTGGAAAGAAAGCTGGTGGGTCAGAAAAGTCCCCTAAATGCACAGGGATCTTGCTGCCCTTTTGAAAAGGATTTTGTGTAAACCAGAAGAAAGGCAGCCACGCGATGATAGAATTATAGGACTAGAAGGACTCTCGAGAGCCTGCTCCATCTAGTCCAGTCCCCTGCACTCATGGCAGGATCATGCACCACAACCAGCCCTGACAGGTGTCTGTCTAACCTGCTCTTAAAAATCTCCTGTAATGGAGACTCAACAGTCTCCCTTGGCAATTTATTTCAGTGCTTAGCGCAGGGCTACTTAACATGCGGCCCATGGTTCGTTTGCAGCCCACGGGGCAGTTTGGGTTTACGCGGAGCTCAACACGCAGCTTGCAGGTGGGATCCTTTGAACATGGCCTCCACTGGGAACTCACTCCACAACAGCGAGTCAATAGAACAGTCTTCTGTTAAGATGCGGTTTAGAAGTTAAATTCTGTACTGTCATTGCTCATTAAAAGTGCTGTCAAATGGGTAAATACTGCGTTTTATTGATATCAGCACAACTGACTTAAATGGGGCCTAAGAGTTGTGTTGCCTTAATCTTTGTATTCATGCCCATCAGTGTGAAAGAAGCTATTTGCATATATTTGCATGTATATGCAACCACACTTAAGTTGGGGCCCTCAGCAAGTGCTGTGAGTATCATTGTGGCCCACGGGGCTTCCAAAGTTGACTTAGTCCCTAGTCGATAGGCAGGGTCAACTAGTGAATGGGAAGGGCTAGGACAACACCCCTCCTCTTCAGGCCCTGCCTCGCTCCCTCCTCTGCCCTCCTCTTCCTCACCCTTGCTCCGTCCCTGCCCTGCCTCTTCCCCGGAGAGATGCAGCCCAGGTGGACTAGCGGGCTGGGGGTCTGGTGCTGGCGACAGGGGTTTGCCCCACCCACTCACCGGCAATGGGGAGGAGAGCAGAGCACCGCAGCCTCAGCTCGCCCTGCTCGTCCGGCTTTGCTTCCCCTGGTGTGTCCCGGACCTCCCCCAAGTGACGTGGCTAGAGGAGAAGAGAGAGCTGGGGCTGCGTTTCTCTGCTTCCGCCGCTGATGCTGGTGAGTGGTGGAGGGCTGGACCCTGCTGTAGACTCCACGTTGCTCAGAGGCTCTGGCCCCATCGGCTGCTGGCTGAGCCCTTGAGCCTTCTGCCCATGCCATTGGGGGGGTGTGCCCTCTTGTGCCCCCCTAGCTCCTCCGCCACACATCTCCCTATGCTGACAGGGCCTTTCTTCTAATGTCCAACCTAAATTGCTTATGACGAAATTTAAGCCCACTGCCCCAGACTCTACTCCTGCCCTACCTCTTCCCACCCTTGCTCTGCCCCCTCCCATCCCCCTTGCACCCTTCCCCCAAAGCCTGATCTCCCACGCAATGCAACCTGGGAATGACTGGGGGATCTGGCACCAGCTGCAGGGGTTGCTCTCCCCCTTCTCCCCTCACCACAGTGGCAGGAAGCGGTGCAACCCAGCCCCAGCTCTCTGCGCTCCCCTGACTCCCAGCCACTTCTCTCAGGGACAGCTCTGGCTGTGACCAGTGTTTATATTCATTGGATCTAAACCTGTTTCAAGAACAACCTGGACTGCTCTGGAGCAGAAATGTTACCAGCACTCCCTTCATTCTGCCATTCTCTACGCCAGGGCTACTCAACTTTGGAAGCCCCAGGGGCCACAATGATACTCACAGCATACATACCGAGGGCTGCAACTTAAGTGTGGTTGCATATACATGCAAATACATATGCAAATATATGCAAATAGCTTCGTTCACACTGACGGGCATGAATACAAAGATTAAGTCAAGACGACACAACATGCAGGTCCCATTTAAGTCAGTTTTGCTGATATTAATAACATGCATTCTTCTCATTTTTCTTCACACAGCGTGTAGTCAACCTGTGGAACTCCTTGCCAGAGGAGGCTGTGAAGGCTAGGACTGTAATAGAGTTTAAAGAGAAGCTAGATAATTTCATGGAGGTTAGGTCCATAAAAGGCTATTAGCCAGGGGATAAAATGGTGTCCTTGGCCTCTTGTTTGTCAGAGGCTGGGGAGGGATGGCAGGAGACAAATCGCTTGATCATTGTCTTCAGTCCACCCCCTCTGGGGCACCTGGTGCTGGCCACTGTCAGCAGACTGGATACTGGGCTAGATTGACCTTTGGTCTGACCCAGTTCGGCTGTTCTTATATTCTTATGCAATATTTATTTCCACACATTTGACAGCACTTTTAATGAGCAATGACAGTCCAGGAATTTAACTACTAAAATGCATCTCAGCAGAAGACCATTACATTGACTCACTGGCTTTCTAATTCGAACTACCGTTACGCCTCATGGATTTAAATCCCGGGCTTTATTTGCAACTTCGATTGACTACATTAACCACCCTAGTTCAAACTAGGGTGGTAGTGTAGACATACCCCCAGTTATCACAGTATTGGAGCCAATACCTTGTGTCTGACTGCAGCATATCCTCCAGAAAGGCTACCAGTCTCACCCTGACGACTTCAAGGGATGGAGAATCTACCACTTCCCATGGTAGTTTATTCTAATGGTTAACTATCTTTGCTGTTAAAAATGGGGCCTTAGCTCTCATTTGAATTGGTCTCCCTTTACCTTCCAACCACTGGTCCTTATTATTCCTGTCTCTGCTAGGTTTAAGAACCCTTTAATGCCAATATTTTCTCTCCCTGAAGGTATTGATGATCCCTAATCGGGTCACCTCCTGATCTTCTTTTTGATAAGCTGAGATCGAGTTCTTTAATTTACACACTGGAGAGGCAGATTGCTAACACCTGGCAGCAGTTTGGTGGTCTGTCTGAAACCAGTTAGTCTCAGTCTAGCTCTCAGGGGGATGATTTGTACATTAAAGGAAACATCGGTTGGGCCTCAAAATTGAATGCATGAGTGAGCTATCCTGGCTCAAATGCTGGAAGTTGGGACCAGGGCTTACTGGCAGCCTACATTACACATACATTAGTGTTGCCGAGAGTCTCTGGAAGGACTTGTGTTCATGCCACTTCTGCCACCTGTTGGTGTGTCTGTCACACACAGGTGAGAGTGCACAAAATGTGTGTGCACACAGGGAGTAGCACAGGCATAAGTGGAGGCTGCCTTTTGGAAATCACAGTGTGCTATGTACAATTGCGTGACTGTGCAAAAATTCTCTCAGCAGAGGACGTACAAGGACTGGCATGTGCTCTCCTGGGGTCACACAAGTGAGTGTGTCAGTGTCATACACAATACGGGAGGAGACTATGGTCTCTTTGGGTGGAATTGGCCTGAGTCTGATACCACCCACACAGTTGGAGCTCCGGTCTTCAGCAGAAGCTGGGGTGTAGGAGGGGGCAGGGGCGGATATAGGGCAGGGCGAGCAGGGCAGCTGCCCTGGGCCCCACGCTTCAAAAAGCCTCGTGCATGTGCCGTGGCAAAGGGGGGCCCCCGTGAAATGGTCATCTTCCCCTAGGAGGGGGTGAGGGTGCAAGGAGGTGGAGTGCAGAAGGGGGTGAAGGTGAGAGGTCTGGATGGGAGGTAGGGTGCAGAAGCAGGGCTTGGGGTAGAATGTCCGGCCAGGAGAGAGGGTACAGGAGAAGGCTGGGGGTGCAGGGTCTCGGCAGGGTGTGTGTGTGTGTGAGGGGTCTGCAGTGGGGCATGGGAAGGGGGAGCACTGTGTCTGGTTTTGTTCACCATCTTCATTAATGACCTGGAGGCTGGGACCTCCGCATGCCCTCAAGCATGATGACTGGAAGTGCTTGCAAGTTTTCTTCTTGGTCAGTGTGACCACAGATGCTGTCCTTATTCATACAGATGCCTATTCCATTTCAAAATACCATCCTGTGTCATCTCATTGTGTCCTAGCCTGAATTTAGGCCCTGCCATTATTAGTGACGGAACAGAGCACTGCAGATAAGTCAGACACTGCCAGCCCTTGCAATTAATTTATTGTGTGCTGTCAAGAAGCTCTCCTCTTAACCCTCACCTCTCACAGGAGCGTCAGCATCCTGGGCAACTAGCATGCCCCGAAGGAAGGGAGGGAGAGGAATTATTTAAGTTTAATACCAATGTGGACACAAGAACAAATGGATATAAGCTGGCTAGTAGGAAGTTTAGACTTGAGATTAGACAAAGGTTTTTAACCATTAGAGGAGTGAGGTTCTGGAACGGCTTTCCAAGGGAAGCAGTGGGGGCAAAAGACCTATCTGGTTTCAAGATTAAACTAGATGGGTTTATGAAGGGGATGGTTTGATGAGATAACATGATCTTGGTAACTAATTGACCTTTCATTATCAGTGGGAAATAGGTCAATGGAGGGATGATAGGAGTTACTATAGAAAACTTTCTGGGTGTCTGGCTGGTGAGTCTTGCCCACATGCTCAGGGTTTAGCTGATCGCCATATTTGGGGTCGGGAAGGAATTTTCCTCCAGGGTAGATTGGCAGAGGCCCTGGAGGTTTTTCGCCTTCCTCTGTAGCATGGGGTACAGATCACAGCTGGAGGATTCTCTGCATCTTGGGGTCTTCAAAGTATTTGAAGGCTTCAATATCTGAGATATAGGTGAGAGGATTATTCTAGGAGGGGGTGGGTGAGATTCTGTGGCCTGCACTGTGCAGGGGGTCAGACTAGATTATCATAATGGTCGCTTCTGACCTTAAAGTCTATGAGTCTATGAAGTCAGGAGGCTGACAAAGGCGGGTTGGAAAGCACAAGTGCAAGGATAAACATAACATGTCAAATTAAACATGCACCAGCCCTCTGCTGCTGTATGTGCCTCTAGAGTCCACTTGTGGACTTAGGGCTTCGGTCTCACATCAAGGGTAACACTTCCACTGACTTCAGCTAGGCAGGATCTGGCACTCAGTTCTGGGGCTAGCATGACCACTTAGCGGGTGTGAAAAATTGGGTTGGGGGGCATAGGCCCCTATATATAACAAAAGGCCCCAAATATCAGGCCTATCCCTATAAAATTGGGATCTCTGGTCACCTTAAGTGGGGAACAGTGGCTGATGAGCACCACAGCAACTGGAGTCCTCTTCACTACAGGATGTATGGCACAAATAGCAGCAGCACAAGCTTCCCTCACACCTGGGTCTACAGGGTTTCTGTTGCTAGAGCACAGCAGTCGCTGGGTATCCATTGTTCACTTCAGTGGAGCCACTGATGACTAATGCTCCCTCTAAATTTTTCCATCCATGTGCAGAATAAACTTTGTTATGTGCACCGATGCATGTGCAAATGTGTACCACAAGTAGAAACACATGTTGCCAGATGTGGGCAGCATTGAAATCACTCCTAGGTGGCCACCCAGGCCCTCGGCTTACAGGGAAACACTGCTCGTGACTCACACTGGTTCAAGCACAAAGAGAAGTTGCCTTCTGAAACTGGCGATTAGTGTCAAGTGGAGCCAGGGATTTGCTGATTGATGCATGTCCCCTGGCACCTAGGCTGAGACCACCCATTTCACCAGGTGATGGAACGTTCCCTCCCTACAGAGTGGGGGTGGATTGAGTCGGACAGTCTGGAAATGAATGATGCCTTTCCCCTACAACTCTACCTGAGACAGCCAGTCCTCCAGTCCAAGGGACTTCCTGGGGGGTATTTGGAGTTTTCCCATCAAAAAGAGGAGAAAAAAATAATCAATTCACTCACCTAAACACAAGGGCTACATCTACACTGGCATGATTTTCCGAAAATGCTTTTAACGGAAATCTTTTCCGTTAAAAGCATTTTTGGAAAAGCGCGTCTAGATTGGCAGGATGCTTTTCCGCAAAAGCACTTTTTGCGGAAAAGTATCCGTGGCCAATCTAGATGCGGTTTTCCGCAAAAAAGCCCCGATCGCCTTTTTCACGATCGGGGCTTTTTTGTGGAAAACAGTACTGTGCTGTCTACACTGGCCCTTTTGCACAAAAGTCTTTTGGAAAAAGACTTTTGCCCGAACGGGAGCAGCATAGTTTTTCCGGAAAAGCACTGATGATTTTACATGAGATCGTCAGTGCTTTTCCGGAAATTCAAGCGGCCAGTGTAGACAGCTGGCAAGTTTTTCTGCAAAAGCAGATGATTTTGCGGAAAAACTTGTCAGTCTAGACACAGCCAAGTTGTACTGCTTTAACCATGTCAGTGTAGTTAAATGCATACAGCCCAACACCTGCCTTCCCTACATGCACAGTTCACAGTACACAGACTCCTCGCTGTTTTCACTGTGGACAGTTATACCAGTATAAAAGTGCCTGTACTGTCATAGTTATTCCCGTAGAGCAAAGGCAATAGCTACAGCAATATGACTGCACTTGTATTAGTGATGGTCCTGGTACAACTATTTCAGTTAAAACACAAAACAAAAAAAGCAAACCTGCCCCTCCTACTCCCTCCCAGAAAACTCCTCAGCTTTCTGGTATAATTATACTGGTACAATCACTGCAGGTACCCAGAGCTTAGTTAAACCGTTTGTAAGTACTGGTTGACCCTCTTTAGTCCGGCACCTTCGGGACTTGACTGGTACCAAACTACAGGAGGTCAATATTGCCTAGCAGCATTAGCAACACTTCCACTGCTTACTGGGCTCTTAGAAGACATAGACTGGCTATGTCTACACTGGCAGCTTCTTGCACAAGAACTCTTTTGCAGAAGAGATGTGCTTTTGTGCAAGAGCATCCATGCCAGTGTAGACGCTCTCTTGCGCAAGAAAGCTCCGATGGCCATTTTAACCATAGGGCTTTCTTGTGCAAGAAATTCATGTTTGCCTGTCTACACTTCCTCTTCTGGAAGAGCTCTTGCGCAAAAGGGCTTCTTCCTGAGCGGGAGCGTCAGCGTTCTGGCACAAGAAGCCCTGATTTTATACATTAGAACCTCAGTTTACTTACGCAAGAACATGTGGCCAGTGTAGACAGGCGCACAAGAGCGGCTGCTTTTGCGCGAGATCGCGCCAGTGTAGACACAGCCAGAGGGTAAATTAGAGCTAAATAACAGCACAGAACTCAGAGCCAGGACAGGTGGCTGTAAACCAGGGGTGGGGAGCCTAAGGTCCAGGGGCCAAATGCAGCCCCTGGCTTGCCTTCATCTGGCCCTCGGGACTCTCTCCCCTGCATTGAGGAGCCCACACTGGCACTCCAGCTCTCCCACCATTCCACCATGGGGTTGGAGCACACAAAATCTACTAGCCTGGACCCCCCTCAGGCTCTGGTGTGGGTAGGGAATATGGGGAGTGTCTGTCTGCTGCTCGGCTGGGGGCCACGTCAGTTAGAGTTTGTTTTTCTTTCTTGTTTCTCACTTGTGTGGGGCCCCTGACTGATTGTTTTGTGGGTCGGCAGCTCCCGACCCAAAAAAGGTCCCCTACCCCTGCTGTAAACAAACTTGATGGGACTATGGCAGAGGTTCTCAAACTGCAGCCACCTTACAAGAGGTTCGCGGCTCGAGCCCTTCTCCTACCCAGGGCAGCAGGGAGCCTGCACTGGTGCTCCAGTGTCACCCTCCCTCCCCTTCCTGCTGCGGGAGGAGAAAGCTCTGAGCCTCACTGCATGATTCAGCTTGCAGGGAAGAAGAGCTCCCCCTCTCGCAGATGGGGGAACAGCAGCATGCAGGTGCATTGCCTGGAGGCTTTCCCTGCTGTTCCCATTGGCTGGAATTCAGCCCATAGGAGCAGGGGGAGGCTGTGCTTGGGAGCAGTGGGGGGTGTGAAGGAAAGCAAGTGCCCCTCACCCCCTCACACCCAGTCCCTCTTACCCTCAGCCCCCTCATGCATCCCCCCCCACCAACAGCCCACTCCTGCCCCCTCCTCCCTAGCCAGATACCCTACTCCCAGCTGCACCTGCACACTCCCTCCTGGCCAGACACCTTACTCCCATCCCGAGCTTGCACCCTCACCCCCTCCTACACCACGTCTGGCCCAGATCCTGCACCCCCATTCTTCTCACTGGCAGCCCTGTTCCACACTCTGAACCCCTCATTTTTGTCCCAACCCCAGAGGCTAGGGGGGGTCACCAAAATCCACGAACCCTGAAACCCTAGAAGAACCTGAACCTGAGTCCTTCCTGTCCCTCCCCTCCCCTGGTGGGGCTGGAGCACCAAAGCAGTGAAGTGTCTCAGTCGGGGGCCACATCAGTGAAGGCTGGGAGTTTTTGTTTTGCTTCTCACTTGTGTGGTCTCCATCTGATTTTTCTGTGGGTCAGTGGCCCCCAACTCGGAAAAGGTTCCCCAGCCCTGCCATAAATAAAGAAACCATGGGAACCTTTTGTGTTGGACATCAATTGATATTTTACTTTATTTAAAATGAAGTTTGATAAACAGGAGAAAGTTAAAGCATGTAGTCTGTTTAATAATTTAAATTAATATTTCCTTTCTTACTGGTTAAATTAAACCATTCTCCCTCACTGCAGCACCAGAAAAATGGCTCAGGCGTGATTATGTAATTAGCGGTGAGTTTCCATTAGCAACTGGTGGTCCGTGGATAAGTTTGCGTTGAGCCATGTGGGCCACAGGCCAAAAAGTTTGAGAACCACTGGGCTATGGGAAACTTGGCCACACTCATGATAAGTGAACCAGAAACTGAAATCATGCTGGAGCAGGGATGTTGCCAGACCAGAGAGTGCCTGGTGAGAGAGGTTCAACCTGTACAACAATACATTGCGGGATACATGATCTTCAGCCAACATACACATTTCTTGGGTGTGCTGAAGATACGTAACTTCGAAGAGACACAAAGCTATACCTGTATTAACTGTCGAATGCACTCCCCCTTACTGGCTACAGGTAGGCTTACTGCAGCTGTGAATCTTTGAACAAAATATGCTGGAGAATTTTTATAAAGATCTAGTTTAAAAAATCCTGTTTCATTTCCCTTCTGACTCATGGACTAAGCCATTTCCTATCATGGCTATTGTGTAATGGCATCCTGTAAGCTCTTAGCTGCTCCCCAAGAAGAAAAAGCCAAAGAAAAGGACGTGCAATACATCTGGGCCTGTTGACAAGAGAAAATAATTATTCAGGAAAAGGCAAGTGTTTTCACTGAGCTGGTTTCACCTAATATATGGTTGTGGTCATAAAAGTCCCTCTAAGCCAAAGGGCCATCAGGCTGACATGGTTAAGGCATTTGTGTCAAAGTCAAGGGTACACAAGGGAGCAATGCGGCCAGCGTTATGTGTGGCTGCTTTTGAATGCCCTAACCCATAGACTCATAGACTTTAAGGTCAGAAGGGACCATTATGATCATCTAGTCTGACCCCCTGCACAGTGCAGGCCACAAAATCTCACCCACCCCTCCTAGAATAATCCTCTCACCTATATCTCAGATATTTAAGCCTTCAAATACTTTGAAGACCCCAAGATGCAGAGAATCCTCCAGCTGTGATCTGTACCCCATGCTACAGAGGAAGGTGAAAAACCTCCAGGGCCTCTGCCACTCTACCCTGGAGGAAAATTCCTTCCCGACCCCAAATATGGCGATCAGCTAAACCCTGAGCATATGGGCAAGACTCATCAGCCAGACACCCAGAAAGTTCTCTATAGTAACTCCTATCATCCCTCCATTGACCTATTGACCTATTTCCCACTGATAATGAATCAGGTCACCATTCTGCTGCTGGGGGAACTGGAGGTGGCCTTTCAGCATGAGATAGAGCAAGATTCACAGAAGTAACAACATAAAAATTGCAATTTCTGACCTATCAGATCTGACCCCTGTGTGTACACAGGAAGCTGTTCAGATATATCTCCGCAGAGGTAATTCAGTAATGGGAGATCAAGCTGAACTCCTGTAACAATGCCATAATATTCCTTTGCAGTTCAATTGTAGCCGGATCAGCCCCAGGATATCGGAGAGACAAGTGGGTGAGGCAGTGTCATTTTTGGACCACCTTCTGTTGGTGAGAGGAGACAAGCATTCAACTCACATCGAGTACCGCTTCAGTTCTGTGTGACTCAAAAGATATACTTGATAAAGCACACTTGGTTGCTAGATATTACAGAGAAACTAAGGAGAACAAATTAAAACACAAAGAACAATGCTTAGATGGCGAATGGGGAGAAGAGGCTTAGATCCACACAGAGAAGTTTAAACCAAACAACAAAATAAAGAAAAAATACCCAGATCATGACTAGATTCTCTTTTCCCCCCCCTTTATTTACTCAATCTTCTCCTTGTTCAGTCCACTTTCATGCCCCAAATTCCTTGGAGGCATGATAGTCCTGCCTGGGTTTAAATCATTTGATGTCTCTCAACTCCTGGTTTAACTCTCCCACCCAAAGAAAGCAGGCAAAGTATCTATATCCAATTCAAATTTCAACCCTCTATTTTGATTGGTTCTCCTGGCCCCCTGGCCAACACCATTGCTAGCTACCTGAGTTTAACCCCTTAGTCACCAGGTGCTGGCCAGCACTTCACCTATCCATTACACCTACTCTTGAAGTTCAGCTGGTTAGTCTGCATTACCAGTGTATGATCCTTGAGCCAGGAAGAGCAGAACAGAATTTTCAGAGCACAGGCTGAACTGACTTAAATGTCAGAGTTAAAAAATATAATCTTTTTGCTTATAAACTGAGCACATTTCATCTGCAGATGCTAAGGCCCAGATCCTCATAGGTACATAGGAGCCTCACTCCCATTGCTTTTCCTTGGCTTCCCTGGGCCCAAGAGCTTGCTACAATTTTAATTGAAGTGGTAAACCCTGCTCAGTGTAAATGCAGTCACACCAGTATCAAGTACAGTAGAGCTTATTTTGGTTTGGGAAAAAGGGATCATTTTTCTAATAAATTCTCAAGGATTCCTCCATAAAGAAACAGAGTGGGAGAGGGAAGGGCGGGAGGTTCTCTTTCCTTTCTTTTTAAATCCCTTTTCCAGGACAGCAGCGATTTGTTACCTGCACAGTATGCGCCATATCTGCTGTTGTTACCTGCACAGCGTGTGCCATGTTTGTCTTCCTCCCGGAAGAAAGAACGGATTTCATCTGCACCAAGTGCAAGCTGGTCGACATTTTGGAAGAAAAAATTAGAGGACTGGAGGCCCAAGTGTCAACCCTACACTCGATCAGGGAGGATGAAGACTTCCTCGATAGAAGGCAGCATTTAATCCTTCAAGCACGGCAGGCAGAAGAGCCAGAGAGGGCAGTACGTGACCAAGAAGAGAACTGGCAGCATGTAACTTCTAGAAGGGGAAAAAGGCCAGCACGGGAATCCCCCGATGCTAGAGAGGTAAGCAATCGCTTTCAGGCTCTCTCCACAGTGCTGAAAGCTCTGGAAGGGACCTCACAAGGAAGAAACCAGAAGGGAACACCATCTACTGGAAGGCATGGGTTGCGTAGTCCTACGGATGGGGGTTCCACGGCCACCACGCCCAAAAGGAAATGACAGGTGGTGGTGGTCGGGGACTCCCTCCTAAGAGGGACTGAGCCATCCCTCTGCCGTCCGGACCTGGAATCTCGAGAGGTGTGCTGCTTACCGGGAGCTCACATTCAGGATGTCACTGAGAGGCTTACCAAGCTGATCAAACCTTCGGATCGCTATCCCTTCCTGCTTCTCCACGTGGGAACTAATGATACGGCCAAGAATGATCTTGAGCGTGTTACTGCAAATTATGTAGCGCTGGGAAGAAGGCTCCAAGAATTTGGAGCGCAAGTGGAATTCTCCTCCATCCTCCCTGTTGAAGGGAAAGGACTGGGCAGGGATCGTCGAATTGAGGACGTAAATGTGTGGTTGCGCAAGATGGTGTCGCAGAGAAGGCTTTGGTTTCTTCGACCATGGGACTCTGTTCCGGGCGCAAGGATTGTTAGGAAGAGATGGGATCCACCTAATGAAGAGAGGAAGGAGCATCTTCGCGGGCAGGCTTGCAAACCTAGCGAGGAGGGCTTTAAACTAGGTTCGTCTGGGGACGGTGACCAAAACCCTGAGGGGAGTGGGAAAGTAAGATACCGGGAAGAAATGCAGAGAGGAAGGGACAAGAAAGGAGGACCCATGTTTCGAATGGAGAAGATAGGACGATCAACTGGTTACCTGAAGTGTTTGTACACTAATGCGAGAAGCCTGGGAAACAAACAGGAAGAACTGAAGGCCCTGGCCCAGACCAAGAAATATGATTTAATTGGGATAACAGAGACTTAGCGGGATGACTCACATGACTGGAGCGCTGTCATGGAAGGGTATAGACTGTTCAGGAACAACAGGCAGGGGAGAAAAGGAGGAGGAGTCGCACTATATGTAAGAGAGCACTACGATTGCTCTGAACTCTAGTATAAAGAGGGAGAAAAACCTGTTGAGAGTCTATGGGTTAAGTTTAAAGGAGCAAACAGCATTGATGTTGTGGTTTGTGTTTGCTACTGGCCACCGAATCAGGTGGATGAGGTAGATGAGGCTTTCTTCGGACAACTGAGCGAAGCTTCCAGATCGCAGGCCTTGGTTCTCATGGGGGACTTTAATCACCCTGACATCTGCTGGGAAACCTATACGGCAGTACACAGGCAATCCAGGAAGTTTTTGGAGAATGTTGGGGATAACTTCTTGACACAGGTGCTGAAGGATCCAACCAGGGGCCGTGAGCAGCTTGACCTTCTGCTCACAAACAGGGAGGAACTAATAGGGGAAGTGGAGGTGGGTGACAACCTGGGAAGCAGTGATCATGAGATGGTAGATTTCAGGATCCTGACCAAAGGAAGAAAAGAGAGTAGTAAAATACACACCTTGGACTTCAAAAAAGCAGATTTTGACTCCCTCCGAGATCTGATGGGCAGAATCCCCTGGGATGTTAACATGAAGGGGAAAGGAGTCCAGGACAGCTGGCAGTATTTTAAAGAAGCCTTATTGAAGGCACAGAAAGAAACCATCCCAACGCGTAGCAAGAGAGGCAAACATGGTAGGAGACCGGACTGGCTTACAGGGGAAATCCTTGGTGAACTTAAGCACAAAAAGGAAGCTTACAAAGAATGGAAACTTGGACAAATGACCAGGGAGGAGTTTAAAGGTATAGCTCGAGAATGCTGGGGGGTTATCAGGAAGGCGAAAGCGCAAATGGAATTGCGACTGGCTAAGGATGTGAAGGATAACAAGAAAGGTTTCTACAGGCATGTTAACAAGAAGAAGGTGATCAGAGAGGGTGTGTGGCCCCTAATGGATGAAGGAGGTAACCTAGTGACAGATGATGTGGGAAAAGCTGAAGTACTCAATGCTTTCTTTGCCGCTGTATTCACGGACAAGGTCGGCTCCTGGACTTCTGCGCCAAGTGACGCAAGATGGGATGAAGATGGACAGCCCGTGGTGGGTAAAGAACAGGTTAGGAACTATTTAGAAAAGCTATACGTACATAAATCCATGGGTCCGGACTTAGTGCATCCGAGGGTACTGAGGGAGTTGGCAAATGTCATTGTGGAGCCTTTGGCTATTATCTTTGAAAAGTCGTGGAGATCGGGAGAAATCCCGGATGACTGGAAAAAGGCAAATGTAGTGCCCATCTTCAAAAAAGGGAAGAAGGATGATCCAGGGAACTATAGGCCAGTCAGTTTTACCTCGGTTCCTGGAAAAATCATGGAAGGGATCCTTTAGGAATCCATATTGAAGCACTTGGAAGAGAGGAAAGTGATTAGGAATAGTCAGCATGGATTCACAAAGGGCAAGTCATGCCTGACCAATCTGATTAGCTTCTATGATGAGGTAACTGGCTCTGTGGACATGGGAAAGTCAGTGAATGTGATATACCTTGACTTTAGCAAGGCTTTTGATACGGTCTCCCACAATATTCTTGCCAGCAAGTTAAGGGATTGTGGATTGGATAAATGGACGGTAAGATGGATAGAAAGATGGCTAGAAGACCGGGCCCAGCGGATAGCGATCAATGGCTCGATGTCAGGATGGCGGTCAGTTTCTAGCGGAGTACCCCAAAGTTCGGTTCTAGGACCGGTTTTGTTCAATATCTTTATTATGATCTGGATGAGGGGATGGATTGCACCCTCAGCAAGTTTGCGGATGACACTAAGCTGGCGGGAGAGGTAGATACGCTTAAGGGCAGAGAGAGGGTACAGAATGACTTAGACAAATTGGAGGATTGAGCCACAAGAAATCTGATGAGGTTTAACAAGGACAAGTGTAGAGTCCTGCACTTGGGACGGAAGAATCCCAAGCATAGTTACAAGCTGGGGACCAACCGGTTAAGTAGTAGTTCTGCAGAAAAGGACCTGGGGGTTACAGTGGATGAGAAGCTAGATATGAGTCAACAGTGTGTCCTTGTAGCCAAGGGGGCTAATGGCATATTAGGTTGCATTAAGAGGAGCATTGCCAGCAGATCCAGAGATGTCATCATTCCCCTTTATTCGGCTTTGGTGAGGCCGCATCTGGAGTAGTGTGTCCAGTTCTGGGCCCCCCACTACAAAAAGGATGTGGACGCATTGGAGAGGGTCCAGCAGAGGGCAACCAAAATGATTAGGGGGCTGTAGCATATGACTTATGAGGAGAGGCTGAGGGACTTGGGTCTGTTTAGTCTGCAGAAGCGAAGAGTGAGGGGGGACTTGATAGCAGCCTTCAACTTCCTGAAGGGAGGTTCCAAAGAGGATGGAGAGAGGCTGTTCTCAGTGGTGACAGATGGCAGAACAAGGAGCAATGGTCTCAAGTTGTGGTGGGAGAGGTCCAGGTTGGATATTAGGAAAAACTATTTCACTAGGAGAGTGGTGAAGCACTGGAATGGGTTACCTAGGGAAGCAGTGGAGTCTCCATCCCTAGAGGTGTTTAAGTCTCAGCTTGACAAAGCCTTGGCTGGGTTGATTTAGTTGGAATTGGTCCTGCCTAGAGCAGGGGGCTGGACTTGATGACCTTCTGAGGTCTCTTCCAGTTCTATGATATACAGGCCTGCTTTTCCATGTAACTGGGCTTTATGGGTCAGACAAAGTCACTCCAAGCCTGATCTAGCCCCTCCCTTGAAATCAATGGGAGTCTCTGTTACTCACACCACAGAAGGGCCAAGCATCAGGGACAGAGGTAAACAGCACCAGGTGCACACCCGTGTTCACAGTGCCATGGAGGATCCCCCAGCCGATGTCCCGGTGGGCCTCAGAACCAACGTAGAATACAAATTGGCCCACCGGAGTCCCCACCTGCTAATGGTGGCAAGAGATCCTGCCATCTGGTATCTGGGTGGCACACGAGGATGGGGGGAAGTGAAGAGTGTGAAGCACAAGCACATACAAATGACGTCTTGATGCAGTTCGACATGGAACCGGCTGCAATGCATGCAGCTAGCTCTGGTGATGGGGGGGGGAGAGGGGCTGGGAAGGCACATGGGGCTGGAGGCCTATGGAGAAATCTGCAGGCCAGATTGAAAGGCTTAACAGGCTGGATCCAGCCCACAGGCCATATCTTGCCTGCTCCTGCACTCCTCACAAGAACAGCATATGGTCACATGCCTTCTTTGGGCCCATCTGTTACTCAGCAACACAGCCTGTGAACTTGTAGTAAAAACTAAGTGTGCTTCTTCCCCCTTCCATTGCTTAAGCTTGAAACAGCATGTATCATTTAGCTGATTTTACTACAGCTTCTAAAACATGTGCAAAGAGGAACTAGCTGTTCAGACCCATTTCTCAAAGGGTTGCACGTACTACATGAGTCAGGGAAATTTGTTAATTGCTTAAGTAAGCTATACTGGTGGTCGTTACTGAATGGAATAAAGTTGAAGTATGCTAACCAATAACGCTGCAACATGAAGCTAAGCTAACAAATCAAGACATACCAAGTCCAAAAAAGTTATAAAAAAGGATGCTTAGCCAACGCCCAGTGTCGACTTCGCTTTGCAGCTATAGCTCCCTAGTCGACCTTGCTTGCAAACAATAAAATGGAATTGGACCCAGCCTGAAAGTGTGACTCTCTTCTTGGGGCAGATTGGATTAGCCTCCAGGGGACGCAACTAGCAATTTATGCAACAAACTGGAGTTGAGAAGTTCAGGCGAGGCTGCTGTTTTCTCCCCATCACAAAGGGCTCATCTAGACTATGCGGAACAGTCAAAAGAGGTTTTGAAAGTGAAAGTAGTTTAGACATGGCTTTCTTGGCAAAGGCAAGGGGTTCACCCTTTGTCAAAAAGCTGTGTAAACCTCATTTTTTGAGGAAGAGTGGCTTTGACAAAGGGAAGGGGAGGTCGCCGAAAAAGCCGCATCTAAACTACTTTCACTTTTGAAAGCTCTGCTTTCGAAAGTGCTGTCAGAAGAAGATATGCAAATTACTGCAGCCTAGCAAGAGAAGAGACAGGGCACTGAGGTCAACATAGTTAAGTGCCTCTCTCATATGATGAGGTTCACGACCGTGGCTTCTCCCATGCACACCACACTGTCCTCTTGCTCTGCACTCTTGAGAGTGGTCATGATGGTTGCTCCTGATTTTTCTGGGAGGCAGAGTGCTGTGTCTGATGCTTAGCATGGCTTGTGCCCTCTTGAACATTGGCACTGGGGTGCAAGACACCTGTACTTTCTTGGCTGCCCCATTCAAGAACTTGTAGAATCTAGGACCCCTTAAGAGCAATCCGTCCCTTCCCTTCTAGCCCCCCTCTCGTGCTGGGGTCTAGTTGCTATGCACAAAAGTAAGAAGCATGTTAAATATTTGTGAACTAGGTGCTCTCCTTGGTTCAGCGGTACTGTACTCCCAGGAATTCTCTCCACACAGTTATGTTCTCTATCGTGATCTGCCCTGATGAAGATGTTGGACTGGCTAGTTTTCTCTCTGGTGGGACCATCATTCTTAATTCCTGTGGTCCATTTGCTAAGCAGGCTGTGATGCAGGGAGGGGTGTGGCAGGAAAGTCAAAGAGGGGCAATGCACAGGAGAGTCCGAGGGGGGAATGTCACCAGGGTCCTTGTGTGAGTCTCTCTCTCTCTCTCTCTCTCTCTCAGGACCTGCTGGATACACACAGAACCCTGATGGGCTTGCTGGACAGCAGCCATGCACAGATGCTCAAAGGCCCTGCTGATCCAGTCGGCCTCTGCCCCCCTCCATGGCAGGAACATCTCCCTCTTGCTCTCACAAATATTGTAAGACAACACACCACCACCACTTGAGGGATGTTCTGCTGCTCCCTGAGATCCAGCTGGGAGAGGAAGCAATGGAACCTCCTCTTGAGATGCCCAAAGGTGCCCTCAGAAACAATTTAGACCCCTGCTGAGCATTGAAGCATCCCTTGCTTTGGTCCAGGTGTCCAGCATAAGGCTTCATTAGCCAGGGGAGCAGAGGGCAGGCTGTGTCCCCTACAGTTATTTTGGAGAAAATGCTTCGAAATGGCTTATTTCAAAATAGTGAGTCTACGCAGCAAATGTCCATTGAAATAGCGCTAAGCCACTTCAAACCAGGGCATCCACACTCATTGGATGCTGAATTGCATTTAAGGACAACTGGAAGCACTTCAGGCAGGGCATCAGACAGCAGTTAGCCTCAGGCAGCAGCACCAGTAAGTATCTGAGGGTATGTCTACACTACCCCCCTAGTTCGAACTAGGGGGGTAATGTATGCATACCGAACTTGCTAATGAAGCCCGGGATTTGAATTTCCTGGGCTTCATTAGCATAAAGCCGGCGCCGCCATTTTTAAAAGCCGGCTAGTGCGAACCAAGTGCCGCGCGGCTACACGCGGCACGGACTAGATAGTTCGGATTAGGAAGCCCCCCCCCCAGCAGACCAGGCTTTTGTTGCGGGATGCTCCTGTCCCCCTGGTCTGCTGGGGGAGTCCAGTGGCTTTGCTGGACCCCCCCAGCAGACCAGGGGGACAGGAGCAAAGCTGCCCAGGCGGCGGGGATCCCGCCGCCTGGGCGGCTTTGCTCCCGGGCAAACAAGCCAAGCCGCCCAGGCTCCAGCTTTGCTCAGGTGTCCCTGGTCTGCTGGGGGGGGGGGTCCAGCGGCTTTGCTGGACCCCCCCCCCCAGCAGACCAGGGAGACCGGGAGAAGCTTTTCTCGCCCCGGAGGACACGGGTGGTGACCCGCCGCCCGTGAGCTCCGGGGCGAGAAAAGCCCCGTTCGTAAGTGCGGATCCGACCTAAGTGCGGATCCGCGAAAGTCAGGGACTGCCTGTATTGTAGTCATGCCCCAAGTCACCCACTCCAACCACTTTGACTTTATTGGCAGCTTTGCCAACAAGCTGGGGCCCTCTAAGCCAGATGTGGCCAACCTGCAGCTTGCAAGCCACATGCGGCTCTTGCCTCCCAAAAGTACAGTACGCAAAGCTGCTTCTGTCCCCCCCCCCCCCAAACAGCTTCTACCCCCGCCAGCTGCCCCGCCCCAGTTCCCGGCTTCCCTGTGCTTACTGGATCAGAGCCACTGGGTTTTAAATGGCGCCCAAGAAGGCAGCCATCTTAAAGGGACAGCCTCCTTTTCTTTTTGGGGGGAGGTGGGGGGGTGTTTGCTCAACAATTCTGTTCTGGGGGGCTTTTTCTTCTTTTTTTCGCTAGACAATTGTGGTGCAGCTCTTTGCATTTTTTCTGCTGCTGTTTTGGCTCTCTAGGCTGTCTCTCTCAGGCCCCAGAAAACTAATCAAGCCAGCTCTGGCCAGGCAGTGATGCACCTGGACAGCAGAACGTATGTAATTTTGATCCAAAAAGGGGCCCAAACAAGTTTCAAATGAATCAGGTCGGAAACAGCAGTGGCAAACCCCTCCACATCAGCACAACATGCAGTGACGTCCGGCTGGCCTAGGGAATGTAGAAACTGCTTAAGACTATGCCACCTGGTCACCCACATGGGGACAAGACCAGCTTTAGGGCCAGTGAAATGGTGAGACCCCAGGGCCATCTGTGTTTCCCTGACATTGCAGCAGAGCAGCTGCCCTGGGTATCCTTACTGAAGTAACCTCCTTAAGTAGCTTTAACAGTCCCCTGAGAAACCTTTTTCAGAGAAGATATGGATAATTACGTATCTGGCAAAGGATGGTTTAGGGGCCCACTGAAGTTGATGGGCATGTTTTTGTAGACCCTGGGTCAGGGACTGAAAGCCATTGTTATGCAGGGTGTAACAAACTGTATGTATTACTGCTGCCAGACTGTTTTCTCTGAAGCTGTTGATTAGGGACTCTGAGGGCAGTGTTGATAGTACAAACTGGCACATTCTGGCCCAGGACTGGGGGTGGGGTTGTGCTTCAAGTCCAGCACACATGCTAAGTAGCTGATTTTTATCTCCCCACTTCACCTGCGAGTCGGGCGGCTAAGTGATCGCCAACTTTCCCCAACCCAACCCACACAGGATTTCTGTGAGGGATGCACGGACGGACATGAAGACAGACTGACCAGAGGTGACAGTAAGCGGCACGCTCTGGTGCGCAGCTCCGGCAAGAGCTGACTGAGCTGCGGTAAAAGCCAGTAGGGAGCTATTGAAAGAGCTGGCAGGGACCCTGGTTACAACAGAACAGAACCTGTAAGAAATATTAAGTTATTCACCACTGCGACTGAGGGACGCACTTTTAGTAGTTTTTCTGTGGTGCTTATCACTGTGTCATCCAAGCACTTCAGGGGCATGAGTGAATCTAACCTCACAGCACCGCTGAAGGAGGGAAGACTGATCATACCAGCTGCTAAATCTCTTAGAACTCCCCTCAGCCCCTGATGAAACCAAATACTCCATGGCTGAGGAACTTGTGTGAGGTGCCGACTGTTTATTACCCTGGGCGTAGTCATCAGTTGTCAGCATCTATCAGTCACCTGCCCCGAGATTCTAAAGAAGACAAGGAATTAGGGAGACAGATGAAGGCTGATCCTGACAACAGTAACACTAGGGCAGAAGGTATTTGCCCTGAGAGTGATGAGACTGGGTGAGATGACAGAGGTTAGAGCAGCAGGAGGATGGTGAAGAGAAGAGATGAATTATGAAATAGGTTTCTGAAATGCATGGACCAGCCAGGGGAGCTGTTTGAAGACATGGATGATTTGGCTGCACTTTGTTCATGCCAAAACAACAAGGAGTCTTGTAGCACCTTAAAGACTAACAAATTTATGCGGGCATAAGCTTGTGGGCTGCAGTCCACTTTGTCAGATGCATGAAATGGAAACTTCAATTTGGCAGGGATATATTCATATGCAAAGATAGGAATGTTACATTAGAGCTACGTCTAGACTACATCCCTTTTCCGAAAAAGGGATGTAAATTAGACATATCGCAATTGCTAACGAAGCGGGGATTTAAATCTCCCCCGCTTCATTAGCATAAAAATGGCTGCCGCTTTTTTCCGGCACAGAGCTTTGACGGAGAAAAGTACCAGGCTAGACGCTGATCATTCGAAAAAAAGCCTTTTCCGAAAGATCCCTTATTTCAAGAGGCATAAGGGATCTTTTGGAAAAGGCTTTATTTTTCGAATGATCAGCGTCTAGCCTGGTACTTTTCTCCGTCAAAGCTCCGTGCCGAAAAAAAGCGGCAGCCATTTTTATGCTAATGAAGCGGGGGAGATTTAAATCCCCGCTTCGTTAGCAATTGCGATATGTCTAATTTACATCCCTTTTTCGGAAAAGGGATGTAATCTAGAAGTAGTCTAGTATGTTTCCATTTCAAGAAAGATGGAGAAATTAGAGGGTCCAGAGAAGAGCAACAAGAATGATTAAAGATCTAGAGAACATGACCTATGAGGGAAGGCTGAAGGAATTGGGTTTGTTTAGTTTAGAAAAGGGAAGATTGAAGGGGGACATGATAGCAGTTTTCAGATATCTAAAAGGGTGTCATAAGGAGGAGGGAGAAAACTTGTTTGATCCCCAGAGGCCAAGATGAACAAGCAGCAATGGGCTTAAACTGCAGCAAGGGAGATTTAGATTGGACATTAGGAAAAAGTTCCCAACTGTCAGGGTGGTTAAACACTGGAATAAATTGCCCAGGGAGGTTGTGGAATCTCCATCTCTGGAGATATTTAAGAGTAGGTTAGATAATGTCTATCAGGGATGGTCTAGACAGTATTTGGCCCTGCCATGAGGTCATCGAGTCCAGTCCCCTGCCCTCTCGAGGTCCCTTCCAGTCCTAGTATTCTATGATTCTGTGTGGAGGACCAGTGCTGATGAGATGGGAAGAGATGTATAGCCAAAGTCAAGGTGAGAGGTGGTAATGGGTTCAGAGGGATTTCTGCAGAGATAGACTGGTGGCTGTGGTGCACATGGTTTACACTGCAGAGTGGAGATAGGCAGGGAAGATTGGAAGAAAGGAGGAAGATTCAAGAGGCAGGATAACACCAAGGCTACAGACATTTGAGGCAATGTCTGGAGATAAAGAGGCTGAACTGGAGATAAAGAGATGAGATGGAGCTCTGTTTGGGGGTGCCTCTCGTAACTGTGTCCTAAGCAGGAACTCTCTGTAAATGCTGCTCATCATTCCCAAGTGAGGCATGTAAATTGTGTAAGAGCCTCTGTTCCTAAAGAATGGTGCACAACTGGTAAATAAGCGTGTCTGACTGCATTTTTATCTGCATGTACACGTGGCATGGGTGTGTATTGCCTCTAGTTACCCTGTTTAGCACAGAGACAAGACAAAGGAGAGGGGATATGATGGGTATATGAATGATGCTGAGACGAAAACTAGACATTGTTTACCCTTTCTGATAACACTATAAGGGAGAGGAGGGGCAGGAAGAAGGAGGGAGAAGGAAATATTGTTCCAAAAACCTGAAGGGCAATACATTTAAAATGGATAATAGACCCTTTCATTGCACAAGGCACAGTTCGTCTGTAGAACTGACAGCAACAAGATATAAACTGAGGCCACAGAATCAGATTTGGTATTTACATGGCTCATGAGTTTTGAGACAGGACACAGTTTTCTTTTGGAAGCATATAAACCCTCAGCTCAAGGCATAAGCCAATCACTCACAGACAGGAGCAAAAGAAAATGCTTGGTAAGTTATCCACAACTTTGCACTGCGGGATTTCTTGTACCTTCCTTTGAAGAAGCTAGTACTGGCCCTTGTTGGATAGGCTACTGCACTTGACGGACCACTGGTCTGAGCCAGTCCAACATTTATGTCCCATTTCAAGTCGCCCTCTCTTGCTCCTGCCCTATGTTGTCTTGACTCAGCTCACTGAGCATTGATGTGCCCTTGGTCATTATCATGTGACTCCACTCCTACTCTCAATTCACCTCTGTGCTCAACCACCCTCTGAGGTCACATGTTTTGCAGCCAAACTGCCTTCTTTCAAGTCCCTCTTCAGGCCTCACTGCTATTGGTTACTGTTGCAATGCAAGTGTCCAATCCACTGCTCCTGACTGACTTGGCTCACTTGAATATATGAATGTGAAATAGGAGGCCTCACTTTAATTATTTTGGCAAAAGAAGGCAGAAATCATCACATATCCACATGGCTGCAGGAGCTGGAGCTTTAAAGAAAACAATCATGAGACTCATGACAAAAATCATGAAAGTTGGCAACATTGCAGCAACTGGCATCTCACCTTCTTTTGCTGTAGCCCTCAGCTGTGTTGCCTGTAAGCTGTGTGCTTGGGAAGCCACCCAGGAGAGAGTCAAATGTCACACAGCTGATTAGCAGAGTACTCACAGCTGCCCACTTCCAGCAGCATGTGTTTCTATTGGTGGTGCACACCTGCACATGCACTGGTACATGAAACAAATTTTATTCTGCATGAGGATGGAAAAAGTTAGCAGGAACATTGGCTATCAGCCTTCCTCCCATCCCCACTTGCTTGTCTTTCTCCCTGTCTGACTGGGATTATCAGCTCTGCATCAGAACAAGCTGTGGCCCAGATTTGTAGCTGGTATAAATCGGGGACGCTCCAGCAAACTCAATGGTCCTAGCCTGATTTACACCATCTGGGGGTCTGGCCTGGTCTTTTTAACTTAATCCATACAAAGCCCCTCTGGTCCTGTAGAAGTAGTAAATGAATAATAATGCTTTATCTGCAAAGGCAGGAGCCAGAATGAACCCTTCCAAGTTTGTCTGGTCAATGTCACCTTTTGGTGAAATTGCCTATTCAGGAATGTCCTGTGTGTCCCCATCAAAAAAATGGGAGAGCTGCCAGCCCAGTGAAAATCCTGCCAAACATCTCTGCTTGGCCATGCATGCAGTGAGCAATGTGTTCCCAAGGAAATTAATCCCACCTTCCACACCCAGGCAGCATAAATATCACGATCGGGAACAGGAGGGGCCTGGATAGCATGACACGTGAAGCAGAGCAGCTTGGATTCACTAGCAACTGTTTCATTAAGCTGCAGCTAAGCCAGGCCAGCAGAGAATGGAGTATGGGACTGTGAGGGGGTTCACTCACCACCACAGCACCCCCTGCTGTCTGTCCTCAAAATTAGCTCCTTTGGCTGGCAGGGTACCTTCCCTGAGGTGGTGGTGGTGGTGGTGGTGGTGGTTCCCCTCTTTCCTCCAGGCCATGGCATCCTCTTCAATACACTGCCCTCCACCAGTGCCCAAGTCCATCTCTGAGCCGCCGCCGCCCCCCTTCCAGGGGTAGTTGTTTCTCCAGCAGGCCGTTCCTGCTCCCCCAACAGCCAGACTCTCACTGCCCTCCCTCAGAGCAGCCGCCCAGGCTCTTATATAGCTCCCAGCTGGGCCCTAATCCACTAATGCAGCCTCAGCTGGGGCTAAACTCCCAGGCCCTGCTCCAGGCTGGGGTTTGCCCTTAAAGGGCCAGTGCAGGGCAAACGCCCTGTCACAGGGACCTATGCTCATCATTCAGTCTTCAACCAAAAGCTTGCCGTTGAGCTAACATGCTAATAAATCCCAGCCAATACATGGCACTAATCTGAACACAAATGCAGCTTGATCAGCTGTACCAAAATGTTAAGTAGGGGCTGGTTCCACCCCTGCTGTAATTTAGAGTAGCCTCAGGGCTTCTTTAATTCCCACTGGTTTGCAATGGTCTCCCAGGATTATTACATTGTTTGGGGAAAACAACAAAACCTGCAGCTAAATCTTTCCTCATATTCACAACTTCCTTCCTCAGGGACCACCATTTGGGGTAGTCAACTCTCTGACCCCCATACCTCTAGCCTGCTGCCTATGCCAAAGGGATCCAGAAGAAGATTTGCAAGTTATGCTGATTCTGTGCTGGCCAAGGATTCCTTTATCCAAGGGAAAGAGTAACACAGGCCAGGATCTAGCTGAAAACTTTTGTGTTTCTTTTACAAAAAGGTTTTGTATTATCTTATATTGAGATTACTAGTGAGGGAATCAGTGTAACAGGGCAGCAATCTCCAATCACACATTCATATCTCAGGGGAGAATGCAGTTGAGGGCAAGTTACAAGCAAAGTGGATGAAAGTTATAAAAAGTTGCAAGGTTAACAAAGATTACAAGGAGTTGCGGAGTTTAAAAGGCAATGCAGCTGAAACAATTACAAAGCTTCAGAGAATCATTTACAAATCATCAGTAATGAAGTAATTTAGAAGACAACTGACTCCTCCCCCCACACCAATGCAGTCAGCAGGAGGTTTTTGTCACTCTCTAAATCATGTGTTGGCAGGACCTTACAGTTGAATGCATTTCCAGAAAACATATGTGTAAATCAAGTAATAGCTCAGGGAGAGGTTTTATGAAACATTTTGGAACAGCAAGCAGTGAGATGACAAAGTTTGCAGATGATACAAAATTAGTCAAGTTAGTTAAGTCCAAAATAGACTGAGAAGAGTTACAAAGGGATCTCACAAAAGTGCGTAACTAGGCAACAAAGTGGCAGATGAAATTCAATGTTGATAATACAAAGTAATGCGAACTAGAAAACATAATCCCAATTATAAAATGATGTGGTCTAGATTAGGTATTAAGACTCAAGAAAGGCAGCCTGAAATCACTGTAGTTAGTTCTCAGAAAACATCCACTCAGTGTGCAGGAGTAGTCAAAAAAGCTAACAGCATGATAGAAGCCATTCAGAAAGGGACAGATAAGAGAGAAAATTCATGATACTGTGCATATTTCCGGTTTCCTAATCTAAAAAAAGATATATTAGAACTGGAAAAGGTACAAAGACAGGCAACAAATATTATTAAGGGTTGAAATAGTTTCCCTATGAGGAGAGATTACAAAGATTGGGACTGGTCATCTTACAAAAGAGATGACTAAGGGAGGATATGACAGAGTCCTGTAAAGCTATGAATGTTGTGGAGAAAGTGAATAGGACATTTACTCCTTCACATAGCATAAGAACCAGGGGTCGAAGGCCAAAAGTATAACAGGGTTCAAAAAAAGAATGAGACAGGTTCATGGAGGATAGCTCCATTAATGGCTATTAGCCAGGGTGGCAGGGGACATAACCCCATGCTCTTAGATGTTGCTAAGAATCTGACTGCCAGAAGCTGGGTCTGGATGACGGCACAGATCACTTGATGGTTGCCTGTTGTGTTTGTTCCCTTTGAAGCTCCTCGCACTGGCCATAGTGAGAAGATAGGATTCCGGGCTAGATCAATCATTAGTCTGGTATGTTGCAGCCAGACTCAAACTGGGCACAGCCTCACCTCTCTGAGGTCTCTGGGTGGCGGGGCAAGAACGCCATTCTGATATTTTGTAAGGACTTAGTGCGAGCTGCCTATTGGCCAGGGTTGGTACTGCAGTTCTGCCCACTGTGCATGCACTTTGCCCCTGCCATGTGTCAGCTGCTGGATCACGCTCACGCTAGCTGAGCAGAGGTGTTGCTGCTGGGACTGGGGGTGGAGGGGAGGCTGCTGGAGCCTCAGATCTGGGAAAGTCAAGCTGGGGGTGAAGGTGGTGGCCAGTGCTCCCCTCCAGGTCCAGGAAAGATGGTCTCAGGAGGGAGCCTGCAGACGCCAGCTACAAGGGGCAAGCTTTCCAGCGGCCATGGACAGCTGCCATCTGACAGGCCCATCAGGCCGGGGTGCACATCCGGAGGGCCCTGAGGGAGAGGTTTTTGCAAGGACCCCAATAACTTTCCCCAGGGCCAGGCCAAAGTAAATCCACTAATGGAGGATGATAGGTCATATAAAGAATTGCTACTGGCATTCCCTGCCTCTTTATTGGACTCTGAAGCCCTGTTTTCCCTTTCCCTGCATCATCTTGTTTATGGCACTTGATCCTCTGGTCAGATACTCTCTTGTGGAGTTGGGTATAAAACCAAGGCAGACAGTGAAGCACAGTAATTAAAACAGCCGGTCATCTCAATACATGACACTTTGGGCCAAATTCTCTGCTAGAGTAAGTGGGCAAAACTCCACTGAAGTCAATGGGACAGTGTTCATTTATACCTGGAGAGAACTGGGCCCACTCAGGATTGTTTGTGGAATTGGGAGAGTGTGAAGGGCAGAGATCAGGGCTTAACCTTCCCTCTAGCGACAGGTTGAGATTGGTGGGTTTGACCCCAATTCAGGCAAAACATGGAGATTTCAGCTGAGTTTCACTTTGAGGTTGAGACAATTTGAACCTTAGAGGGGAAGGAAACCTCAGGAGAGGGACGCAGGGGAGCAGCAGAGAAAGGAAAGAAAAGGCCACCAACATCCTATGTCTTCAAACAGCCAAGCTCTGCAGGACTGAAACTTGCTGAAGTTTCCTTAGCAGCAACAGCAGCATGGACTTAAATTCATGTAAGGATAGCTCTCCCATGTGGTGAGAGTCAGGAACTTCAAGTGAGTGCTTTGTGATTGTTCAGCTGGTTTGGTTGGTGTAAAAACTTTGCCACTGGTAAAGAAACTGAGAAGCAGAATTAAAGGAGAATGAGCCAGGGGCTTGGACAGGAGATTCAGAAAGACAGCTGCTCCTTAGTGCTGCTAGGAAACAAAAGATAGTAACCACTGTTGGGGGATGCAAGAGGCTTCTCTCTGAGGACCACTTGACTCCTGTAGGAAGTGTTTTACCTTGTAGGTCCAGCAGTGGCTTCTGACAGCAAAAGCAGCCCTAAAACCAAATCAGGTTTGTATCATCACAATCTTCACAACATAAGGAAACTGTTTAATCAATAAATGTAGGCAGGTGGCTGTTTCTTGTGACATCATAGAACCGTAGGGTTAGAAGGGTCTGCAGAGTCTAACCTTCTGCCAAGATGCAAGATCATCCAAACCGGATGTTTTTCCAGGTTCTCTTGAAAACCTCCTGTGAAGGAGCTTCCACAACCTCCTTAGGCATCTGTTCCATTCTCCTGCTGTCCTTACAGTTAGGAAGTTTTTCCTGAGATTTAATCTAAATCTGTTATACTGTAATTTGAACTTATTGCCTCTTCTCCTGCCTGTTGTGGTAAAAGAGAACAACTTTATGGCAGACTTTCGAGGATTTGAGGACTGCTATCGTGTCCCGCTTTAATCAGACCTTTTCCAAAACTAAACATATCCAGTGCTTTCATCCTTTGCACATATGGCTTGCGTTTCATCCTTTTGATCATCTTTGGCATTCACTCCTGGATCCTTTCCAGTTTCTCGACATCCTTTCAATGCACTGGTGATCAAAACTGGACACAGTACTCTAGCTGAGACCTAACTAGTGCCAAGCAGAGCAATACGATCACCTCTGATGACTTGCACGCTTATGCCTCTGTTAATGCAACCAAAATGGCATTTGCTTTTTTGGCCACCGCTTCTTATTGACAACTCACACTGAGGCTGTGATCAACCACAACTCTCGGATCCAGTTCTCCCCCATTCTGAGTTTGTGCTTTTAGCTTTTCTTCTCTAAGTGTAGCATCTTACATTTGTCTTTGTTAAATTTAATTTTGTTATATATAGCCTAGTACTCCCATTTATCAAGATCCCTTTGAATTTTAGCTCTGCCCTCCAAAGTGTTATTCCCCCTCATTGTTTATTGTATTGTAGCGGAGCGGGACTTTTGCCACAGCACCTCCTGCTGGTCACACTGGGCATTAGTTCAGTTTATGGATGTGACCCCTTCTGGCTGGTATCAGCAATCCTCAGGCCTTACACCTGCCACCATGGCTGACTGCAGCCCCGAAGTCTAGCCCCTTGCCTTAGGGGCAAGCCACATCTGTACAGACTATATTCCATAGAGGCTAGGTTCAATGCAAAGGGGAGGGGACCCATGGATTCTCTGGCAACAGCTATCTCCTGCCCTCCTTCTCTCCCCTTCATGGCTCCCATTCCCTGGGCCATTTCCCCATGACTCTTGTACCTTCTCAGCCCTTGCATCAAGGCCACAGGCTGGGAGGTAACAGGCTATATTCTAGCTGTGGCCTTGATGAGAACGTCTCTCCAGCGCCCCTGAGCCAGTCCAGCATTGCTTTCTCCAGGTGCTCCTACTCCCACCCTGGCCAGAGCAAGAATAAGAACCTCTCAGCCTTGCAGCCTTTTATAAAGCCCATCCTGCCCCTGATTGGCCAGGGTTGTGCTAGCCTTTTTTGGCTTGTCTGTAACCCTCTCCTTGCTGGAGTGGGCTACCACACCATTACATGTACAAATAGAACATCACTTCTGTTGTGTGTTACTTGAAATGACATGGTGTTTAATCACTTCATTCATAACTTAATTGAGTCCTGCTGCTACTGCACAGTTCCTGACAATTTTCTAGTTTATATCGTTGACTCTAATGATTCCTGATGTATTGTGGTGTAAGAGAGAGGCAAATCAGTCCCTATATAATGTCAATGAGCTCTGATTATCATCCCTGAGGACTAAGGGGATATAATTAATCTTCCCTGCAAATAAGCAAATGACAAAGCAACATATTAAATTATTCCACTACATTAAGATCACCAGGTTGACAAATTATTTCCCCTGACTGCTCCAACTATCACAGTGGCTGGATTTTATTTATTCATTTCACTGTATAACATACGCAGATTAGAACACACTTAGGGTGTGTCTACACTGCACCCAGAGCTCGAAATAAGTTATGCAATTTGAGCTATGCAAATTGCTTAGCTTATTTCGAGTTAATTTTGAAATTGCTTATTTGGCACTGTCTACGCAGCACTTATTTTGAAGTAAATGGCTATTCTGAAACGTCCCTTACTCCTCGTGGAGTGAGGTTTACAGGGACATTGTAATACCGAGCCTGTTATACTTCAAAAGATGCGGAATAGCTATTTTGGGATACCTCTGCAGTATAGATGTAGATAGAGTTATGTATGTATTCCTCCTTGCTGGATGACGGGGTTCGAACAAGGATAAGATTAAACTTGCCACGGCTACTACCAGATGAAACTGAGTAAGATTAAACCTGAGCCGAATATCAGGGAGCATGTCCTCAGAGTCTGAGCTATTAGACTGGGGGATGAACTCCAAGGGAAAGTGGTCGGAGCCCTATATTTCAGTTCATTAACCATTTAACGGACAAAAGCACGGGAAAATTATTATTATTGCAGTAAAATCTAAGTGTCCCAGTCATGGTGGTGGAACTAAGAGTGTGGGGGTGCTGCAGCTAAATTTAGGGGGTGCTCCTAAACTGAAGTGGTTTCCATTATATACAGGGTTTATAGTTTGTTTCAGTAGCTGTCAGCACCCTCACTATAAAAATTGTTCCAGAATCGCTGCAAGGACCAGGACCTCATTGCGCTAGGCACTGCACAGACACAGAACAAAAAGTTGGCTCCTGCCCCAGGGCGCGAAAACAAAGAGAACAAGCCTATCCTGGCCCTCAAACATATTGACTTCTGTGCATCATGATCTAAGCACAGAACTGGCCGTGGAGAGAGAAGTGCCTTTAAGGTGCTCTATACTCCACTGCCTCTTTTTCTATAGGCAGCAGCCTACACATAGAAATGGAACCTACCTATTCTTGCAACATACATAGTTGTCAGCATTAAAAAAAGAAAAGAATAAGTCAGTGACTTGGGAACTTCATAGTGAGGTCTGCAGTATTTGATCCATGAAGAACACACTATTTATTACAAAACACATAAAGTGTAATTGGCTGTATAAGGAGAGCTCCTTGCTACAAAGCCAACAGATACAAGTCCATGAAGTGTTTGCCCAGTCGGTACCATTGCCCATTTGGCCTTAGTGGTTAGCCTCATTGGGTTGTTTCCATTAAAAGGCGATATCAGGTGATATGAATCGGGTCTATTCTTGGTTTAATTGTGTTTATTTACAAAAAATATGCACAAAGTCTTGCTTTCCTGAACACAATGGAAACAAACAACAGTAGGCAATTTCCTTGCACAGCAATCTTCATGTCTGCCACTCCAATGAGTTCTGTGACCAAGAAGTCCTGTCTTTTTGCTTCTTTTTGGATTCAGACTCCTTGTCTTAGACTTCTTCCTGTTGGCTTTTCACTTCCAATATACATGGCCTGTAATAGAAAGCCTAACCCCTGCATTTGCACCCAGTAAATGGCTTAGTTTACATGGCTTAGCTCTGATCTATCAAGTGGCCTATGGCATTGGACTGTTGGTCACCACCTTCATCTGCAGCTTTTTTTTTTTTTACTATGTAAGGGGGCTTATTTGCTCTTTCTGTTGAGCCTAAAAGGAGTGCTTGGCACAGCCATTGGCTTTAAAGTCGTTGTGGATTATCTTTGGATCCAAGATTTGCCTGATAACAGCCATTGGCACTTGTCAGCATAACAGGATGAATCCTAAAGACAAGACCTCATGCATCTCGTGATTTCTCAGCAATAGAATTAGCTTCTTACTGCAGAACTGTGCTCCAGAAACTAAGCTTTTATTTAAACTAAAAGGAGAATCTGGCATCCTTCCCCTACCCCAAATTCAGCTTCTAACTTGTAAAAGAAGAGGTTCTCTGGGAAATCTGACTGTGTTCTCCAAAGGCAACTTCACTTTGCTGCACACTTACCTGGAAGCTGTTAGTGGTGTGGAGAGGGCCAATAAAGAGAAGTTATTTATTAGTTCCCTAAATAGAAGAACTAGAGGACACCAAATGAAATTAATGGGGAGCAGGTTTAAAACTAATAAAGAAAGTTCTTCTTCACACAGCGTGTAGTCAACCTGTGGAACTCCTTGCCAGAGGAGGCTGTGAAGGCTGGGACTATAATAGAGTTTAAAGAGAAGCTAGATAATTTCATGGAGGTTAGATCCATAAAAGGCTATTAGCCAGGGGATAAAATGGTGTCCTTGGCCTTTGTTTGTCAGGCTGGAGAGAGATGGCAGGAGACAAATCGCTTGATCATTGTCTTCAGTCCACCCTCTTTGGGGCACCTGGTGCTGGCCACTGTCAGCAAACAGGATACTGGGCTAGATGGACCTTTGGTCTGACCCAGTACAGCCGTTCTTATGTTCTTATGTTCACATATTGCCCAAGGCCACACATTATTGCTTAAAACTGTATATACAATATACAAAGTGTTTTTTTCCTATAGCTTATAAAAACAAAAACAAAACACATGGTTTCAGTAAAGTTCAAACAGCTACACTACATTGGGGCTACGTCGACACTGCATGTTTTTTGTGCAAGAACAGATGTTCTTGCGCAAAAACTTGCTGGGTGTCTAGACTGCACGCGTGTTCTTGCGCAAGTAAATTTACAGTACAGCGTCAGAAACCAGGGCTTCTTCCGGAAGAGTTATTCCTCTCCCCATGAGGAATAAGCCCTCTTGCGCAAGAGCTCTTCCGCAAGAAATCAGTGTAGACAGGCAACATGATTTTCTTGAGCAAGAACTCCGATGGCTAAAATGGCCATCAGAGCTTTCTTGTGCAAAAGAACATTCACACTGCCATGGACGCTCTTGCGCAAAAGCACATGACAGTGGAAGACCTTTTGCACAAGAACTCTTGCGCAAAACAGTTCTTACGCAAGAAGCCTGCAGGATAGACGTAGCCAAAATGTACTTCTTAGTTTGATTCTGTACCTCCTTCTGCCACTGCTAGATGGCAACAGCAGTTAAAAGGGCCAGTTTCAATATCTAGGCATTTTTCTGATCATTGCAAAACAGAACCAGCTTGAGTCCCCACACAGAAATCTGGGAAACTAACCATCACCTGTGCATGCCCCTAAGAGGTGATATTTCCCTACTCTTAAGCACTGAATCTGTGTATATCTAAAGAAAACATCTATTCAAAGAGAACGGGAACCCAGCATTAATTTGAGAAAACACTGAAATGATTCCCAAGTATGCAAATCAAACACAGACACCTGACCCACAGCATCTATGGCAGTGTGCTTTGCCTCAGTTCCTATCTTCAGGTGTGAAAGTTCAATGGACTTCAGCAAGCCACTCCCCTTTCCCTCCACTGTCCCTCACTCACAAGTGATTGTGTGAGGATAGCAAAGGTCCAGAAATCAGGAGCGTGTTCATATAAGTAAGCTCTAAAAGGAGAGGGGTCAAGAAATCTTTGTGCTTCTGCTCACCCCATTGCTATTATACCTACCACTTATGCCTTTAGCTACAATGCTTGGCTACCACTTATCCCAGATCTTAGCAAGTAGGGAACCTCCTTAGCTTTGCTCATAGGTTGATTTTACTTCTAGAAATCACTAAGTAGAAATAATGACACTCAGTTAAGACTGATCATCTCTATCTTTAAAGACTAGGTCAAATAGCACCTAGAATCCCTGTTCCTAAAATACTCACCTCCTCTGACTTTAATTTAACTTTGGCATCACTATCCCACACTTAGGGAGTGAGGTTCAAATTAGGATGACCTCCACAATTAGGGCATAATGAATATAGTTCTGCAGCCCTATAGACATACAATATGAATAACAACATTTCATTAACTCTGCTTTCAAGATTAACGTAACTTTTAACCCCAAAAAAGCCAAAACTGATCACTTTGGCACAGCACGTCTGTCTGTTGAACACTTATGTAAATTAGGTGTATCTATGCAAATACTGTCTGCTTCTGAAGGTCTTTTCCCCTAATTCATCAAGAGATGGAAAGGGGCAGCTCATTCTGGAGCTGGCTTAGAATTCTAAAGCACCCGATTCTCCGCCAGTGTAAATCTGAAATAATTATATTGAAGTTATACCAAAATCACCCTGACATAACGTAGATCAGAATCTAGCCATGAGAATCAAATGGTAAGGAAAAAGTCCAAGCCTAGTAACTGGAGTAAGTTGCAAGTCAACAAACTTTTGGAAGAAAAGCTCATTGATATTGTCAGTTGATTATTTGGAATTGAAGAGTCAGATGTTTCTACTGTTTTTCTTTTTTTGAATGCCAACAGTAATAACAAAGCACTAAAAGCCTGAGCCAAAGACCACTGAATCCAAAGAGTATCTTTCTACTGACTTCAGCAGGCATTGGATCTAGCCTTAAAACATGAATGCATGCCCTGTGATGGGGTTGTAAATTAGTGATGCACTAGTACGTTGAAAAATGTTGCAGACATGTCTACGCCAACAATTGTTTTATCCAGTTCATGACCTGTAACATTTATTTTTAGTGCCAATCTGAAATCTGTTCTTCCATCTAAGTACATCCACTGGGTTGAAAAAAGTTGCATCTGTAATGCAGGGGCAGAACCTGAAAGAGAATCCAAACCTCCTGATCCAAAGGTCACTGTTGTATTGTCCACATATCATTCTGCCACCTATGAAACATTAAAGGGACAATATATTAACTATATGACTTATATGATGGTTTGTTTCAAAGTTGCCTAAGGGCACTGAACACTTGAGCATCAAAATCCTCTAGTTGGCTTTGAAAATCTTAGCCTAAATTTCTTTCTTTCTGTTGTGTTTGCAATGTCTGTGTCATCCTTTATTAATATATTTTGCAAACCAAAAGCTTCAGTAGTGTAAAGATATTGTAAAGAGCCAAATTCTGTTCCTGGCTAGCTGCTGTAAATCCAGAGTGATTCCATTATAATCTGCATCAGTGAAATAAAAATCTTACAAAACAACCAGTAATCCAACCCTCATGAGAGGGGAAAAGATTTAAATGTCAAGCTCCCAATTGAGGGGATTTTGTTTTTGTTTTTTATACAGCTCTGCAAAAAATTTCCATTTCAGTTTGTCAGGATACGTGTGAATCTTTAGTTTTGAGAGACATGGTTCACAGCCCACGTGGTCAGTAGCTGACAGGAAGACAGGAGGTGACACACAAGAGAACTGTTGCCTAATATTTAGTATATAGGAGAGGGAACCTGGAGCTCCATCTTCCAAGTACTGATCCGAGCACTGATTTCCTCTGTGATCTTGGACAAACCTATTAGTGTCTCAGTCTCCAAAGTACCTGGAGGTTTATTTTTGGAAGGAGCTATGGAGGTAAGTTGGCTACTGAAAGGAAGAATGGTCCAATGGTGATGCACTGGAATTGGGGAAATCTTGGTCTAATTCCCTACTGTTATAGAATATCTGAACATGGGCAAGTCGCTTACCTTCCTTGTCCCTTAGTTCCCATCTATAATATAGTGCTAATGGGACTTCTCTACCTCACTGGGGGTTGTGAGGATAAACATATGAAAGAGTCTGAACTGCTAGCTACTGTGGAGGTGGGGACTATGACAGCACCATAGATCAGAGGTTCTCAAAGTGGAGGACCTGGAATGTATTCTCAGAGTGCGTGAGAAGCTTTTAGGGGGGAAAAACCTTACTGTGCGCTGGGATGAGATCTTCAGAATATAACCTGGAATTGGGCACCACTGTCTCCCCTTAACTCTCCAATTTGGGCTGTCTCTCATAATGTTTTGCTAGTGACAAGCAACAAAACCTACAAGGTGCTGAGATCACTCAGCACATGGGGAGCCTCACAGCGAGCTAGATTGTGTGACTGCTCCCTGAGCTACTCATAAATCACACAGAGAAAGGCACTTGCAACTCTCTCAATCCCCCACTTTATGTCTCACAATCATACCTTCTTGCCCTGGTCAGAAGTGTGATCACTGTGAGTTCATTTCCCAGTCTGCCCCTCCCTCACACACTAGCATTTGTAACCTGAGCTGAGATTTCTCAAGCATTTCAAACAAATCACACAGTTTTAGGTAAAATATTAAATAAATGTCTTAAATACAGAAAAATAGAATTTAAGAGGAAGACAAAAAGTCAGAGATAGTTATCAGAGAAAATAAAAGGTAAGTGCAGAGTCTAAATTTTGAACCTTATTAGATTAGGCAGTATTTAGATCAAGCACTTTTTGTCACTCCATTGAATGTCACAAGTAAGTTACAATTCTTAATACACAGACTTTCCCTTAGCCTGGGACCAGTCTCCTCAGTTCAAGTCTTTGTCTTCCCAACATTGTTGTTGCTTCCAGCATAGGTGGGGGAGGAGAAAAGGCCAAAAGCGTGATGCTACTGTCCCCTATTTCATATTCTCAGTCCATGCACCTGAAAATACTAGTACAGACATGTCCTGGTGGGCTTTGCTGAATCACAGAGTTGAGCAATTCCCCATTGTGTGATGCTTGTGCAGACCTCTTACATAGGGTTGCCAGGTGTCCGGTATTGACCGGACAGTCGGGTATTTTCTCCTCCTGTCTGGTAAAAAAAATCAGAAAATACCGGACACCTGGCAACCCTACAACACACTTGACAAATGGGCCCAGCACTCGGCGCCCCCATGCCCCAGCCCTCTGGTGTCCCCGCCCCCGGACCCTCGCTTACCCGGTTCCACAGGGAAGCTGCGTTCTGGCTCCATGAAGAAAACAAAATGGCCACAGGCAAAAAGCCTAAAGAACTGAAGCCTTCCCTGGGTCTTAGTGATCAACTTCTCCCCTCTGGCTATCCCTATTCTGACTCTGCAGGCACTTAAAGTTGTTTTGTGTGTGGATTTTGCTTAATAACTCCTTTTTTTTCTCAACAACTTTGCTCAACAACTTTTTTCCTTCCACAGAATTTTTTCACTGGTGGGGTTTTTTTTGGGGGGGGGGGGAGGGTTGTTCGGTATTTTTGGGTAAACCATCTGACAACCCTACTCTTACAGCACTGTACATCCCTCGTTTAGAACTTCCCTGCTGACTAAGGGTCGCTTAACGCCCTCTTGGAAGTAGATCACCATCCTTGTTGTCACTGTGGAACTGCCAGTAGAGCAGGGCTACTCAACTTTGGAAGCTCCAGGGGCCACAATGATACTCACAGCACATGCCAAGGGCTGCAACTTAAGTGTGGTTGCATATACATGCAAATATATGCAAATAGCTTCTTTCACAGTGACGGGCATGAATACAAAAACCAAGGCAAAACTCGCAGACCCCATTTAACAACACGCAGGTCTGCTGATATTAATAAAATGCAATATTTACCCGATTTCCACCCACATGACGGCACTTTTAATGAGCAATGACAGTCCAGGAATTTAACTACTAAAACGCATCTCAACAGAAGACTGTTATATTGACTACTTTTTTGCTTCAGCTCCTGGGCGCATGTTGAGCCCCACATAAACCTAAACTGCACCACGGGCCGCAAACAAACAGGCTGCAGGCTGCATGTGGCTTGTGGGCCACGTGTTGAATAGCCCTATAGTAGAGACTCTGAGACTTACAATACATTTCAGTAACAACTACACAGCAAAATCTCATAACTTCAATTTGAACAGAACAATGGGTTTTGACAAATCCTGACTTTTCGTATATCTTACTTAGATAGTATGCTTTGTATTAAATATATCATAGTTATATGACGGGGTGAATATGAGGATGCTGGTTTGAGGTACAGCATGACACATGCACATTCAGAGTTTGGTGGGCAGGGAGTGGCGGCTGCTGGTTGGGCACCTAGCTCTAAAGGTAGCATCACCACCAGCAAAAGCAGAGATGTAAGGTTGGCAGTGCTATGCCATGCCACCTTTATTTCTGTGCTGCTCCTTGTGGCAGCACTGCCTTCACAGCTGAGTAGCTAGAGAGCAGTGGCTTTTCTCCGGCCACCCAGAGTGGACGGGGCATAAGCTAGTATAACAAGGAAGAAGAGGGACATGATCAAATAGGTCTGGGAACCATTGCCATAGATAGTGTTTATATTACCAGTGCCATCTACAGGATAGAATAGGAATTGCTCAATTGGACAGTGTAGGAATTTTGTATCAGAGACTTATACCAGGGCCACTCAAAACATAGCAGTTTGTTTTTATGCAGGGCTCAATACATGGCCTGTGGGTGGTATCCTTTGAACATGGCCTCCACTGGGAACATGCTCCACAACAGCTAAGTGTCTCCCAGGAGGGATGAGCACTGAAAGATGCAAGTGGACAGGCTGGCTGGAACAGACAGGTACAGGGTGTCAACGTGTCTAGTCCCCAGGGAGGAGTGCCGGGGCATTGTGGGAAGTGCTGGCTGCTTAGCCTTGTGGGGAGAGCCAGAGAGGTGCTGACTGGCTCACAATGGCCATGGTTGTGTCTGACGCCACAGCTTAAGGCTTAATCTTTGTATTCATGCTCGTCACTGTAAAATAATCCATTTGCATATATATTTGCATGTATATGCAACCCCACTTAAGTTGCAGCCCTCGGCATGTCCTGTGAGTATCATTGTGGCCCCCGGGGCTTCTAAAGTTGAGTAGCCCTGCCTTATACCATGAAACTAAATGCTCCTTTAGCAGCGGCCTGTGTGTTTGGAGCTGGGACAGCTGAAGCTTAGGGTATGTTTACGCAACTAGACACCAACAGCCGGTCTGTGCCAGCCAACACAGGCTTGCAGGGCTTGGGCTGTGGGGCTGTTTTACTGCTGTGTAGGTATCTGGGCTTAGGCTAGAGCTCGGGTTCTAAGATCCTGCAAGGTAGGAGGGTCCCAGAGCTCTGGCTCCAGCAGTGAAACAGCCCTGCAGCCGAAGCCCCGTGAGCCTGAGTCAGCTAGCACAGGCCAGACATGGATTATTCTTTGCTGTCTAGACATACCTTTAGTGCTAGGAAGTCCCAAGAGGCTATGTTGTGCCACGCAGCAATAATCTTGCAGTTCTAGCTGGCTACAGCTTTATAATTCTGAATTCAAACAACCCTCCCCCTCCCCCATAAAAATGAAATTCTGCTGAAATGGACGATTTTTTCAGCTTCCAGTTCGAAACTAAAATGCTGCATTTTGCTGGATGCAAAAAAACTCTCCCTGGCACTTGGAATTCTGCCCAGGTTTGCTTGAAGTTTAGCTGAGCTTCACTGGAATATCAACTTTCATTACAAATATCTTGTGTAGTTCAAGCAGAGTTCAGTCACAGCAAACCGGACGCCTTCCCACAAATAGATTTTACTGGCTGCTATGCCAAGCCCATGTCTCACTTATGGACACAAAAACATCTCTGTGCTGAGACAAAGTTCAGGCCCTATCAAACCTATGTATTGCCTGTATTGCTATATGGGTCTCAGGGCTGCTGATGAAGATGCAGGGGCAAAGAGGTAGTTGCCCTGGGGCCTGGTGATTTAAAAGGGCCCAGGGCTTACGGCAGTGGCCAGAGCCCTAGGCCCTCTAAACCACTGCCAAAGCACTAGGGGTAAGCAGTACTGAAGGGCTGGCTGGGGGAGGCTAGTCCAAACTCTGCCTCTTCTGGGGGCCCAGAGCTGGTCTCTCCCCATTTTGCCCAGAGGCCTGGCAGTTCTGTCTGCAAACCTGACAGGTCTGAAACCTGGACTTTCTTACAGGCAGATTTGGAACAGCTAGAGGCATTCCACATGAGCTGTTAGTGCAAAATCCTGAACATAAAGTGGTTTGACTTGGTATGAAATCCATAATCTCACAGAGATCTGGCCTTTCATCAGTCACTCATACATCCAAAATGTTGTTATATGTTGCCAGAATGAACACGAGTGCTCCAGCATACTGTGCTCTCCAACTCTCCGGCTACGTCTACACTGGCCCCTTTTCCGGAAGGGGCATGTAAATTTCACCAGTCGTCGTAGGGAAATCCGCGGGGGATTTAAATATCCCCCGCGGCATTTAAATAAAAATGTCCGCCGCTTTTTTCCGGCTTTTAAAAAAGCCGGAAAAGAGCATCTACACTGGCCCCGATCCTCCGGAAAAAGTGCCCTTTTCCGGAGGGTCTTATTTCTACTTTGAAGTAGGAATAAGAGCCTCCAGAAAAGGGTGCTTTTTCCGGAGGATCGGGGCCAGTGTAGATGCTCTTTTCCGGCTTTTTTAAAAGCCGGAAAAAAGCGGCGGACATTTTTATTTAAATGCCGCGGGGGATATTTAAATCCCCCGCGGATTTCCCTACGACGACTGGTGAAATTTACATGCCCCTTCCGGAAAAGGGGCCAGTGTAGACGTAGCCTCCATGTGTACGTTGCAGGGGTGCACACTTTGAACCTAGCAGATGTCACCGTTGGGTCTGCCCCAGAGCTCTGTGGATTCACAGGATTGGATCGGCCTTTGGAATTTTCACTCAGTGATGCCTGGAGCAATGCCATACATTCACATATTGATTGTGTGACCTGGCCAGAGGCTGGGATACTGAAGACTCACTTGACAAGGTTCACAGCTGACTGGGTGCAAGAAGTAGAGAGAGAGTGCAAGACAATACCCAACCAACTGAGCTGTCCCCCTGTCACTGGGATACATTTATTTTATTTGGGTGCTTATAATGTGAACTTCAGGCTTGTTAATGCCAAAGATGGAAAGATCTTGCAAAGGGAATTAAAACCAATAGTAAAAGGTTTTATAGCCATATAAATTGGAAAAAAACAAAAAAAGAAGAAGTAGGACTGCTAATTACTAAGGATGGAATGGAGGTTAAGGATAATCTAGGAATGGCCCAATATTTGAACAAATACTTTGCTTCAGTCTTTAATGAGGCTAATGAAGAGCTTAGGGATAATGGTAAGTTAACAAATGGGACTAAAGATAAGGAGGTAGATATTACCATATCCGAAGTAAAAGCCAAACTTGAACAGCTTAATGGGAGTAAATCGGGGGGCCCAGATAATCTTCACCCAAGAATATTAAAGGAACTGGCACATGAACTTGCAAGTCCATTAGCAAATTTTTTTAATAAATCTCTAAACTCAGGGGTTGTACCATTTGACTGGAGAATTGCTAATATAGTTCCTATTTTTAAGAAAGGGAAAAAAAGCGACCCGGGTAACTATAGGCCTGTCAGTTTGACATCTGTAGTATGTAAGATCCTGAAAAATTTTTGAAGGAGAAAGTAGTTAGAGACATTGAGGCTAATGGCAATTGGGACAAATTACAACATGGTTTTACAAAAGGTAGATCGTGCCAAACCAACCTGATCTCCTTTTCTGAGAAAGTAACAGATTTTTTAGATAAGGAAATGCAGTGTATCTAATCTACCTCGACTTTAGTAAGGCATTTGATACAGTACCACATGGGGAATTATTGGTTAAATTGGAAAAGATAGGGATTAATATGAAAGTTGAGAGGTGGATAAGCAATTGGTTAAAGGGGAGACTACAGCGGGTCTTATTGAAAGGTGAACTGTCAGATTGGAGGAAGGTTAATAGCAGAGTTCCTCAGGGATCAGTTTTGGGGCCAATTTTATTTAATCTTTTTATCGCTGATCTTGGCACCAAAAGTGGAAGTGTCCTAATAAAATTTGCGGATGACACAAAGTTGGGAGCTATTGCCAATTCAGAAAATGATCGGGATATCATACAGGAAGATCTGGATGATCTTGAAAATTGGAGTGATAGCAATAGGATGAAATTTAATAGTGAGAAGTGTAAGGTTATGCATTTAGGGATTAATAACAAGAATTTTAGTTATAAGCTGGGGACACATCAGTTGGAAGTAACGGAGGAGGAGAAGGACCTCGGAGTCCTGGTTGATCACAGGATGACTATGAGCCGCCATTGTGACATGGCCGTGAAAAAGGCTAATACGCTCTTGGGATGTATTAGGCGAGGTATTTCAAGTAGGGATAAGGAGGTGTTAGTGCCATTATACAAGGCATTGGTGAGACCCCATTTGGAATACTGTGTGCAGTTCTGGTCTCCCATGTTTAAGAAGGATGAATTCAAACTGGAACAGGTACAAAGAAGGGCCACTAGGATGATCCGAGGAATGGAAAACCTGTCTTATGAAAGGAGCGTCAAGGAGTTTGGCTTGTTTACCTTAACCAAAAGAAGGCTGAGGGGGGACATGATTGCACTCTTTAAATATATTAGAGGGATAAATACCAGGGAGGGAGAGAAATTATTTAAGCTTAATACCAATGTGGACACAAGAACAAATGGATATAAGCTGGCTAGTAGGAAGTTTAGACTTGAGATTAGACAAAGGTTTCTAACCATTAGAGGACTGAAGTTCTGGAACAGCCTTCCAAGGGAAGTAGTGGGGGCAAAAGATCTATCTGGTTTCATGATTAAACTAAATGGGTTTATGAAGGGGATGGTTTGATGAGAGAACGTGATCTTGGTAACTAATTGACCATTCATTATCAGTGGGAAATAGGTCAATGGAGGGATGATAGGAGTTACTATAGAGAACTTTCTGGGTGTCTGGCTGATGAGTCTTGCCCACATGCTCAGGGTTTAGCTGATCATCATATTTGGGGTCGGGAAGGAATTTTCCTCCAGGGTAGATTGGCAGAGGCCCTGGAGGTTTTTCGCCTTCCTCTGTAGCAACTATCCCTATCTTTATCGACATTATTATCCCAATGTAACCATTCCTACCAATGATCTATAAGCTTCTTTATGTCCCATTCACTCCTTGACCTCTCTGATGAAACTGAACAGGTTTTGTTACCCCTTTGACTCAAGCACTTAGTCACTATTCAGGACCTTGCAGCCTTCCCTGCTCAGACAGTCGGCTCTGTGCATGGAGCCCTGAGCCTCTGACTGGAAGGGGCTGATTAATCACCTGTGAAGCTGTGCCGCTGCGCAGCTTAGAGGGAACACTGCTTGCAGCCTTATTTCATTAGAAAGAAAAACCAATTGGACAAGTCCGGTATTTCTTTGGAATAATCGTGTTTGCTGTGTTCCGAGAACCAGAACTTTGTGTACATTTTTTAAAACAAATGGCAGGCAGTTTCCTTACTTAAATCTTCAGTGAGCACTATGTCCAGTATGCTATCTCTCTCCATTCACATTCACCACTGCTTCTCCAGGCTTTCTGCCTTCAACATACTACTATACAGGTTGCAAAACCAATATCCTACCCTCTGTGATTGCAGATGGGGAAACTGTGTACAATCAACCTGTGGAACTCCTTGCCAGAGGCTGTTGTAAAGGCCAGGACTTTAACAGGGTTCCAAAAAGAACTAGAAAAATTCATAGAGGATAGGTCCATCAATGCTTATTAGCCAGCATCAGTAGGAATGATGTCCCCAGCCTCTGTCAGAGGCTAGGAATGGGTGACATGGAAGAGATCACTTGATGATTACCTATTCTGTTCATTCCCTCTGGGGCACCTGGTATTGGTCACTATCGGAAGACAGGATAGTGGGCTAGATGGACCTTTGGTCTGACCTCTTATGGCCATTCTTATGTTCTAACCCCTCATCCCACGTGGCTCAACTCCAGGAGCAGCTCGAGGAGAGCTGCTGGCAACTGGTACCCTAGGCGGAATACACGATCGGCGCCCCCGCCTCCATAGCCTTCAATGGTGTGAGGTCATCATTGGGTGCCGTGTTAAACATGGCACCCTAGGCAACTGCCGAGGTTGCCTACATCCATAGGTCGCCCCTGCTCAACTCTGATATGCCTTGTATCCAGGTTGCCAATTTTGGTTGGCCATATTCCTGGAGGTTTCATTACATGACAAAAACTAATCTTTAATTCAAGATGAATTCCTGGAGATTCCAGGACAATCTTGAAGGATCAACAACTTTACAATAATCCTCCATTATTTGTATATGCCTGTACAATATACAGGGGCTTGCTCCTTTCATTGATTCTGAAAGAATGCTTAGCATACCTACTCACTTGAACAAGGTTTGTGATTGCCTTTGGATCAACCTGATGGCAGCCATTAGCACCTTTCAGTATAGCAGTTAGGGCAAAAGTTGGTTCCAGTTTGGAACTGGACTCAGACTGTCAACTCCTGAATCATCTGATGACTGGTGGCAAGAACTTTTACTTATTACTATCAAGTTTTTAGAAGGGCTTGAATGGATCACTAAGGCCCTTGTTTACACAGGAAAATAGCAGAATAGTTATTCCAGTCATTGTAGACTCTATTTCCAAATAAAAGTTATTTTATTTCAGAATAATTCCTTGGCTTTTACAACAGAGTAATTATTTAAGAATAAAGCCAGTTTTATTTTGGATTAGTGTTTACACAGAGAGTTATTCTAGATTACCCATTATAGAATAGTTATTCCAGAATAGTCAATAGCCAAGGAATTTCTGTATGGACATGTCAGGGCTGTTCCCCACTCTGGCACTTTGAGTCCTGCAAAGACCTTAAATACCTTGCCTTTATAGGCTCTTCTTACAAAAAAGCTTCCTGGAGTCACAGATTCGCTGGATCTGAAAAAAACGCTGCCACCATCAAGTGATTTCACCCTAAATTACAAGAGGGAACACTTGAATTCCTTCCCCAGGGCCTCCAAGCTCTTTTGTCCCAATGAGCTTGAAAAAAGAAAAGAGAGAAACAAGCTGCAGTCTTTGGTAGCTGACCACCCAGTCTTAGGCAGGCAAATACACACACAGACCCCCTGTTACTTTCCAGGACACAAGAATCAAATCATCTCCTTAAAAAAGTGATTTTTTATTAACAAACAAAAGATATGCTTGATAAAGCATACTTGGTTGCTTGGTGTACAGAGCAACTAAGTAAAACAAATTAAAACAGAGAAAAACTCTGGGAACAGAGAAGGGTTTTCTCTCAAAATAATGCTGCTACATAGAGTGTTTTATTTCGCAATAACGTGATTTCAAAATGGCACCCAGACGTGATTATGCTAATTAAGTGCGGGATATTTAAATCCTGCGCTTCATTAGCAATTTCAGTACACTGCATTTGCATCCCTATCTTGAGATAGGGAGCAAGTGCAGACATACCCCAAGATAGTGAATGGGGGAGGGAAGGCATGGATTCACACAGGGAAGTTTAAACCAAACAACCAAAATAAAGAAAAATATCCCCATCGCAACTAGGTACACTTTTCCCTCTACTCACGATACATGCTGATCTGTACTTCAAGGTCCCGTTCACTCCCATGTCCAATATTTCTTATAGGCATGGTAATTCTGATCCTTGCATTTGCTCTCTCCAGCCCTTTTCTTGGAAATCCCCCAAAGGAAGAGCAGACCAGGCATCTATATCCAATTCAAATTTCAGCGCTGTATCCTATTGGTTCTTCTGGCTCCATACCAACACCCTTGCTAGATACCTAAATTTAACCCCTTAATTACTGGGTGTTGGCCAGCACTCCTCCTATCCATCACAAGACACGATAAGGAAAAGGCAATACATCCCACTACCAATCCTCTGAGACATCCAGTCTCCTTTATTTCTCTAACATTATAAATAGCTAAACAGTTGCCACAAAGGGATCTGTTCTACATTTGATGCACAAAAGAGTGTTGAACTCTTATCAGCATTACTGGGAGTTAAGCAAACAATTCTCTGAGTTTGCTTCTGAAATTACACCAAATACCATTTGACTTTGGCTACACTTGGACTTTGGAGTGAAAACCATGTCCAACGCTCGTTCAGCTGCAGTCGTTGGTTACATTTCTAGTGTGAGCAAGACTATTGCTGAAGAACATGTTACAATTGCCCATTTTTTATTGGGAAGGAAGTGATCTTGTTTTCTTTTGTTTGACAATGATGGTTGGCATATGGCAAAACATTTTTTTTGAAGGAAACAAACATTTGCGTAAATTATGAAATTCTCATCCAGCTTTTCCCAAATTCAACTGAGACTGGATATGGGATCTTAATTCGGGTCTAATTTATTAAATATATTTAGAAGCTTTTGGAGTTCTTATTTATTATATTCATAATAGCACTCACTTGTGTTAGTTGTTTTTCAAACACTTAAGGATCATCCCTGTTTAGAGATTTTCACAATCTTAAGATGGAAGTTTGGGGAAAGGGAATCAAAATAAGCAATTTATAAATAGGGTTGCCAGATGGTTTCAACAAAAATACCAGACACACTTGACATTACATCACAATCTACATTACATCTTATTTAGAAAATACCGGACATTTATATTTTCTCATTTATATCTTCTCAATTTGTTTCCCAAACACAAAGCTCAAATACTGGACTGACCAGTTCAAAACCGGACACCTGGCAACCCTATTTATAAATTAATTATGCTGTAAATATAGTGGTGAAAATAACTTAAAATGTCTTGCAGGTACTGTCCTGTTGTAACCTGGGTCCCTGCCAGCTCTTTAAATAGCTCCCTGCTGGCTTTTGCTCAGCTCAGCCAGCTCTGAGCCCCAGGGTGCACCCTATTACTTTCACCTCTGCATAAATGGAACATTTATTGTTAATAAAAACAGTTTTTACACAGTAAACAATCTAGTTTTCACTTTCTAATCTGAGGTAAAGGGCTTAACCCATTTTCAATTCTTTTTTTACTCCCTCTTATGATTATATTGTAAAACCTCAATTGGGATTAGGCCTCATTGTTCTTAGTGGTAGACATAACTGTTGTGGGAACCAGCTCCAGCCACAAGAAGCCTAAAGTCTACTTAAACCAGAAAAGGGTGGGAAAAAGGAAGTAATAGCTCTGTTTTACAGTCAAGGAAGTAAAGCAGGGTGGAGTCAGGGCCATATCTTGAATTAGAGCAAATCAGCATAGCTCCATAAAAGTCAATAGAAATTAGAAAATGAAGGAAAGTATTTTTGTTAAAGGTCACCCATCCATTGTCATGGATAGGAGATAAAAAGACTTTAGCTCCACTGATATTCACAAAAGTTCTCCACTAACGTGTAATCGTTTGAGGGTGGGGGTCTTGCAGGGTTATTTTGGTAAACGGCCACCTTATTTCTGTCATTAATGTAGCCAAGAGAATTTGCTCCTTGCTTGCGTTTTGCTGTGTAAAGCAGTTCAGAATGAAAAATAACTTGAGCAAGGGAAACAGACACTTCTAGCACAGTACTTTGCAGTCAACTTTTAAACAATGTGGCAACAAGCTGTGTGAAAACAACGCCTCCCAGCCCCAAAATACAATGCTGTATGTTGAAAGTGATGCACTTCCTGTGTACAATGTAGCTAACAGTTTGCTGAGCATTCAGTTCATTGTATTATATTCTCTTTAATTGTCAGAGCAAAAATATTTTAAAAGACTTGCAGAAAGTTTACAGCAAGAGCTCTGATATTTTGGCTACATCTTCTGCATCACTTTCTGACCTACACGTTTTGCATTGCTGAGAATTATTTAACAGTTGCCACTTTCCATTCCAGAAGTGGTTATGGCTTATTCATGGTTAAAGCAATTCCTGTAGAGATGGAATCATATACATCCTGAGGACAATTAAAACAACTACTTACATAGAAAGATAGTAGGGAAGTATTTATACAATTATTAGCAGATGTCTTTATTTGCTCCTTGTGTGTGGGGGGAGGGGGAGGGGTGGTGAAGGGGACTAGATCACACTTTGGCTCTCCATGTCCTCTTCACACCTCTCTTATTACCCAAAGCTAGAAACACAGAGAATAAGCATGTGACCAGCCTGCTTTTCACAAGCCATCAGGAAGTGTTCAGTGGTCCAAGCACAGTCCCAGGGCCACAGACCGGGCAGCTCAAGACCAGGTCCTAGGCCCAACAGGTACTGACCATAAGTTGCACTACAGTCTACACATTAGGAGAGTCATTGTAAAACACAAGCTGGAAAGAACTCCAAGGATGTTCATTTTATCTACGTAGATTTCTTAGATGTGACTCCTTCTATTGGATTGTGCTTCTATTCGACTGTTTCATTTACTAAAGTAATACTGTTTGAGAGAAGCCCTGGCACAAAAAGACGACAGTAGGGCTGGTTCCATAGAGTGTATGTCTCCTGGATGAAGCAGTCACACACAAGAATGTGGGTTTTGATTTTCTGGGTAATTTCCATGTAAGGTATTTCTCACCTCTCCCACAAAGTCATGAGGCATGTTACAGTAAAATAGGATTTAACATACCCAACTGGATTATGGGCCATCTCATTACATCAGGATAGGGGCACCAATGTTCTCAAAAAGAGTCAAATACTTCAATTGGCTAAGTTCATGAAGGAATACAGTAATAGGGTGTAAATGTATGTAGGGAAGGTTTGGGTGTAAATGTATGTAGGGAAGATCATGTCCCAACAGCTGATCATGTTGATGACCTCTTATCTTAGCTTGCATAATGACCAAGGTCAGTTTCAGTCACACATTAAATAGCCCTTCTAACATTTTTTGTACGGCATATAATTCATGGAGTAAATCCTGTGAAGTGTGAATGGTATGGATGTAACCAGGATCTGAATCAGGGCTGGGCAAGATGCAGCCCCGGGGCTGGCTGCGGCCCACCTAACACTTTGATCCAGCCCTTGAGATGTATCTGGCTGCTTTCTAGTCATATCCTCCTGCCCATGCCACTGAATTTCTAGGCAGTGGCTCAGGCAGCAGGATCCTATTTAAATGGCTCAGGAGTCCCAGTCCGGGTGCTACCCTGGCAGAGGCTGGAGCAGCGAGTCTTCTAAATAGCCACAGCAACCCTGGGTGGCTGCCAGATAATGTGGTAGTGGTGGAGCTGCAAACCCTTTGCTGTGCTTTTAATTCCAAGTCTCCAACCCCAGACAACTCTGGGAGAAGGCTAGTCCCCAGACCTACCTCTTTTGCCCCAAGACCTGCCCATTCCAGGGGAGGGGAGTCAGCTGGTGACCACACAGCAAAATTCATTAAGGGTATGTCTACACGATGGGATAAGGTTGAATTAAGATACACAACTTCAGCTACGTTAATTGCATAGCTGAAGTCAAAGTACTCCATCCCCCGCTGGGCTAGTGTGGCTTTCCTGCTACACCTCCCTTTAATCAGCTAACTGGTTAAACATTACATCTAAATAGTTAGCCAATTAAATGGGTTTTTACATATCTAGTTTGTAACTCCTTCTATGGGTGATAAGGTCAGGGAAGAGAGAGAACTTGTGTGATGATTTTAGGCAACACAAACTGTATTTAGATTTAGTAATGGGAGGGTGACAACTATTCACAAAAAATAATCATTTATAGTTATTACAATAGACTTTACTCCCTGCCTCCCAATGAAGCATGAGATTGTAATCTGATCTAACTGAATTTTTGAAGAAGGAAATACTAGTTCTCCTGCTGCAAAACTGTTTATATAGTATAGTCATTAAAGGTCTGTACTATGACATGCAGCAGTTTAACTACAGTGAAATGCAGTGTTCAGCCAGCACATTAACATCACAAACTGATGCATGGTAGTTTTACTAAAGCTAATTCCCTTACTAACAATACTAAGTAAATATTTCCATTTGAGTTATTAGTAATTCTAAAGACACAGATTACTTCTATTTAAAAATCAAGATACACTAGGCTATTAATTAGATGTTATAACAGTGTCAACTTTGAGTAGGAATAACCAACTTCATAAATAAAGAAACCTGAAATAGAAATTAAACTTCAGCAGAGTGGAAACAGTGAGGCAAGGAATTCCATAGAGACTGGCAAGAGCCTTAGTGAAGTTAGTGGAACAAGATTCAAAGCAAGTTTTTCACAAAATGCACATATATATTTCCTGCATTTCATTGGGCTCTTCATGTCATCAGATCTAATATGATAAATGAAGTCAGACCCAGCGATCAAAGTGCATTCGTGTTAAGTTTACTGCCAACTTACATTCATAATAATCAGATCCTCCCACTTTGAAACTTATGTAATACTCTGCCATGAATAGTTCATTGAAAAGTGCCCATCATTCAATATTTTTACTGTATTTTTTCAAATTTAAGTAACAACTATTAAAGTGTAATTCTCTATCCCAAAATGTACAAAATCATCAAGGGGTTGCAAAGAAAAGCACTAAGTCAGAAGACGTCGAAGTTGACATTGTATGAATGATCTTAACTAAATCAGAAAGAGGAAAATGTTTAATGAATGACAAAACTGACATCCAAAGTAAACTTTTACAGTACCACAAACTAACCAACTTGGCAGCATCCTCAGGTGCTGTCTCCAGGAAGCAAGAAGTAATGTCAATAAAAAGTCAGAGCCCATGTTAGAAGAAGCACAGAAACAGGCCACCTTAGGGCTTCATCCTGATTAGCGATGTAAGTGACTAGTCAACTAAGCATAAGCTTATCCGATAGCCAAGTAGTGACTGACTAGCCACTTCCCCCTCTTGCTGCTTCTATCAGAGGTGTAAAGCAATACAAATTGTATCAACTGTCCAATTAACTTGGTAACCGCAATTTAATATCCCTACTCCTGATTAACCTGGGATTTGAAGGCACTCAGCACCTTGAAGGATGGTGTCTAGTAGCTGAATAAAATGAATACAGCCAGTCCCTGAGTTACGTGGATCTGACTTACGTCGGATCCCTACATACGAATGGGGCTTTTCTCGCCGTGGAGGACGCGGGCGGCGGGACCGCCCAGACGCGCCGCGGTCCCGCCGCCTGCGTCCTCCGCGGCGAGAAAAGGGGGCCTCCAGCAGACCAGGGAGATGCGGAGCAAAGCCACGGAGGACGCGGGCGGCGGGACCAGGGCGCGTCTCGGCGGTCCCACCGCCCGCGTCTCCCTGGTCTGCTGGTCCCGCCGCCCGCGTCCTCCGCAGCTAGTGTGCCCCCCCCAGGAGACCAGGCTTTTCTCGCCACAGAGGACGCGGGCGGCGGGACCGCGGTGTGTCTGGGCAGTCCCACTGCCCGTGTCCTCCGCGGCGAGAAAAGCCGCTCCGCGTCTCCCTGGTCTGCTGGGGGGGGGGTGGGTGCAGCTAGTGCGCCCCCCCTCCAGCAGACCAGGCTTTTCTCGCCGACACCTGGGGTAGAGCAGCTGGGGTGCTGCCAGGTTGGTCCCACAGCGCCGCTCCTCAGCGCTACTGGACCAACCCAGCAGCACCCCAGCTGCTCTGCCCCAGGCGTCCCCAAGTCAGCCGCTGCTGAAACTGACCGAGGTGCGGCGCTGCGGGGACCTACCCGGCAGCGCCCCAGCTGCTCTGTCCCAGGCGTCCAGATTCAGCCGCTGTTATAACTAATCAGCGGCTGATTCCAGGAAGCCCGGGGCAGAGCAGCTCTGCCTCGGGCTTCCTGTAGTCAGCCGCTGGTCAGTTTCAACAGCGACTGAATCTGGACGCCAGTTCCAACTTACATACAAATTCAACTTAAGAACAAACCTACAGTCCCTATCTTGTACGTAACCCGGGGACTGCCTGTACAACTCTTTTTGACATCTGCAATTCAGAACTGCTGCAGCAGAACTACACAGATCATGACCATTTCTCTTTATTGATTCATGGGAAAAGTATGAACAGTGCCCAAAGGGCTTTGGCAAAAATGAAAAATTACTAACGTAGCAGACACCACCACACCTCACACGACATCCGAGAGGGTGAAAGAACAGGAACGATTCCCCCAACAATTCAGATGTACTAAGGCTGACTTTGGAAGTAGACAGCTCCTCCTCCAGAAGATGGAGCCCAGAAATGGGTCCAGGGTCAGCATTCTAGGCATCTCTCTTTAACCTGGAAGCTCACTGGACAAGGGAGGAGCTCTATTTTTGTGCAGCTGAGCGCACCCGCCTCCAGGCAAACTCGGGTCACCACCAGCGGACAAAGGGCAGCGCCACTTGCTGAGTTTGGTAGTTTGGTCCGAAGTGAGCAAGTGCCTATTGCCGCTCCCCTCCCTGCCACTTTGCGGGGGGGAGGAGGGGGAAGAAAGAGGGGAGTCACACCTGTCACAGCCCATCACCAGGAGGGGGCGGTGGGCCATTTCAGTGAACACCCCACCCCAGGAGCTGCAGCCTGCCTATTCGGCTCCTCCCTTCCTTGCTAGCTACGTCTGCAGCTCAGCCACTCAGGTGCTGCATCTGCTCCCCCTCCCGGTGCTGCTACGACTTCAGCTCCTCCGCCCAGGCGCTGCAGTCCCAGCCCCGCGCGCGCGCCAGCCGCACGTGCAGCCCCCAGGCAAGCCCAGCCGAGGCCTGCGCGCGCCAGCCGCACGTGCAAGCCCCATCCCGCAGCCGCGCCCCCTCCCCCCCCCCGTCTCTCGCGTGCTAGTCGCTAAGCCCCGCCCCCCCAGGAGGGGACGTGTCCGTCCCACCCACCTCTCTATGGTTTTGGCCGGTCTAGCTGGCCGGGCGGATTGCTGTCTGTGGGGGGAGGGGCCTCGGCCGCCGCCGCTAGCAGGGGCCTCGGCCGCGCTGGGGCGCCATTTCCCCACTCGCCTCCCTCAGGGAGCGCTTCCCCCCGCCCCCGGCGGCCGCGTCGGGGCGCTGAGGAGCCGCCTTCCCTCTCTCGCCGGGGCTTGGGGCTGGCTCAGGGACCGACGCCCCCGCCTTCGCCGCGCTCCCTCCCCCGGGCCGGGACTCGCCGCTGGCCTCCGCCTCCCAGAGCCGCTCTCGGAGCCTCGACGCGGGGCCATGGAGTGCGCGTGAGGGAGCCCCCTGCCCGCCGGAGCCGCCCCCGCCGGCAGCCGCGCTCCCCCTCCCCCCGCAGCATCCCGGCGCCGGCTCCTCCTCCTCCCCCCGCCCCGCCGCCGCCGGGCCGCGTCCCGCTGCTGAGCGGGGATTGATGCGGAGAGCGACGGCAGCGCCATGCAGCCCCCGCCGAGGAAGGTGGGAGCCGCGGGGATCGGCTGGGGCGGGCCGGAGCGGAGTGGGGGGGGGGGGGGCGCGGGTTGTACGGGGGGGAGGGGCGTCGGCCGAATTGGCCGCACTGGGGCGGCGGGCTAGGGGTGGGGGACTGGCCGCAGCGGGGTGCGTGGGGGGGTGTCACTGGCCGCAGCGGGGTGCGTGTGTGTGATACGAGCCGTAGCGGGGTGCATGGCACTTGCCCTAACGGTGTGAGTGTGTGGGGGGGGCACTGGCTGTAACGGGGTGTGTGGGGGGGGGAGTGGCACTGGCCGCAGTGGGGGGGGTGCGCCTAGGGGGGTGGCACTGGCCGCAGTGGGGGGGGGTGCGCGGTGGCTGTTGTAGCGGGTGTTGACTGACGTGGGATTCAGGGATTGAGGTACTGGCTCCACTGGAGGTGGGGGTGGTGGTTTAAGGTTTTGAATGTATTGTGGTTTGAGGTATTGTGGGTGTTAGGTGGCACTGGTTGTACTGGTGGTGTTGGTGTGGAGTGGCTCTGACTTGATTGGGGTGGAGGCATAAGCTGTACACTGAGGGTGTAGGGGTTAGTGTATTGGGAGGTGTGGTGTTGGTGTTGCAGTTCATGTTTAGGTTGGGAGGAGTTGGGGGTTGTTAGCAAGTAGAGAGGTTGGTTGGGGTGTGTAAAAATATGGGCTTATCTGTATTTAAGGGTTAGTGTAGGGCTTGGCTTGTATTAGGTTGGAAGTGTATTGAAAAGGTTTGAGTGCTTGTGGGTTGTATGGATTTATGCTGGAGAAGAGGGGATTTGGAGTTGTCTGTCTGGGGTGAAGGAGGGGCTAGGATAGGAAATGGTTTTTGTTGATATACTGAGGTGATAGAGCACCGGGGGTTAGATTGTATAGATAGGGTTGTTGGAGTGGGGCACTTCTGCTTTGATGGTTGTCTGGAGAAGGGGTTGTTTGTTGGTATGATAGGTAGGGATTGGAGTAGTTTTCAACATGACAGATGATTATTTGCTGTATGTTGCTGTGGAGGGTTGAAATTATATAGATTGGAGTTGAGAGGGTTCTTTTGTGAAAAGAGATTGAGAGTAGAAGGAGGTATGTATGGAGTGGAATAGAGAAAGTTAATTGTGTATGTGGGGAATGCTTTGTGGCTGCCTATATGAAGGGTGTTGCATGAGGATGAGGGTAATTGGAAGGGGATGATTTGGTTGTGTAAACAAAAGGCTGCTGCTTGTCCATCTCTTGTCATTCTTTGGGCTCCTTTGCTGCTCTAGACGTCCAGCTACTGAGGGATGACTTGATCTCCTTCTCTGAAGACTTATAGCATCTCTTCCTCTGTTGTGCAGATAGTCTGTGCTTCCTTTGAAGGATTTTTATTTATGATTCATGGGATTTTAGTTTGCATTTGGCATTTCATTTATATTACATGTGTGCTTGCTTTGCTTCTTGTATTTAGACATGGAATTTTATTTACATTGTCTAGATTTCAACATTTGCATTGTTTTTAAAAGCCCTAAATCCTTTTTCTGCTTGACTAGAGCATAGGGTATGTATGTTTAGCTATATCTTGTAAGAAGTTGTGGTAAAAACTTGGCTTGCTGTAGTGCTAGGTTTGGGGGTTCTTGTTGCTGGGGGATTATTTTTGGTTTTTGGATTTTATATGTGAGAGCTCTAGCAGATGAGATGTGGACAATTGTTTTGCTTTGAGAGAATCGGTAGGTTTATGGCAGATCCTTTCCTTCATCTTCTCCCTATCTTTCTCTCTTCCCCTCCCCCGTAGCAGAAATTGTTATATATTTCCTTCTTCATGCATGTATCACATTTTTAGGTGCATGGATGATATTTCTTTTTTGGGTTGCAACAGAGATAGATTTATCTAAATGAGTGCTAAATGCCAAGATCTCTTGATTTTAAAAATCTATGTTTCTGTGGCCAAGTTAGACCTTTTCTGTGGTTAATGTTTATCACCACAAATTCCCCCCGCCTCCCTATCATGCTGCCAATGATCACTCTGGTTCCTACGCTACTGAAATCTTGCTGCCATAAGGTTAAAAATATACAGATGGTATATTGTGCTGATATTAGAAAAAGTATAACCTTTCTCAAGTTGTAGTGTAAAGGAGAGAGACTTCTGATCTGATACTAGCAACTACAGGACTGTGTCTTAAAGGCAGCTTGTTTATGAAAGCATAGTAGGAGTGTTTAATAAATGCACATTTCATGATTGTGTAAATTGTTTTTAGTAAGTGTTAAATGTGCAGTAAATTACTTCTTCCACCAACTCTCTTCTTTGTTTCAACCTGAACCTCTTTTGTTGTGTAGGCAGGTTTATCCTCAGAAGCTTGGAAGAAGAAAATGTGTGTATTTAACAGCAGGGCACAGCTCTGAGATGCTTGATGTATGAAATGCAGGCATTACAGGGTTAGATCCAAACAGTATATGGTAAAGTCATTCTTTGGTTTAGGTAGGTTCATAGGTTTGTTAACCAAACAAAACAGGTTTACACATACTGAAAATATTTAATTTGTGGTCTGATGGACATGAAGGATATCAAATATTTCCCCCTGAAATGACAGCGAGACCCTACATAAAATGTGTGAGAAAATGTTTAATTTATGTATTCTGGATGGTCAGTTTAAATGAAGGAAATCAAATATACCCCCTTCTCCCCCAAAATGACAGCTAGACCTTCCATAAAGTAAAATGCGGGACAATGAAGCACTTTAAAGACTAACAAGATGGTTTATTAGATGATGAGCTTTCGTGGGCCAGACCCACTTCCTCAGATCAAATAGTGGAAGGAAATAGTCACAACCATATATACCAAATCACAATGTGATTTGTCCTTTTCATGTGTGTTCATTTTTTTAATTGTATCCTTTGGTATATATGGTTGTGACTATTTCCTTCCACTATTTGATCTGAGGAAGTGGGTCTGGCCCACAAAAGCTCATCATCTAATAAACCATCTTGTTAGTCTTTAAAGTGCTACATTGTCCTGTATTTTGCTTCAGCTACCCCAGACTAACACGGCTACATTTCTATCAGTATTCTTCCATAAAGTGTGTGTGATCTGTCTCTCTTTCTAGGTGAAAGTTACACAAGAGTTAAAAAACATTCAAATTGAGCAGATGACAAAGCTTCAGGCCAAGCATCAGGGAGAATGTGATCTACTTGAAGACATGAGGTAAGGTTACAGAAAATGCCACCAAATTCCTGTAGGATCTCCTTTTGGAAGACCATTTTGGTTACAAAATACCGGGAACTGACGATGGAATTTCCTCTTGGATTTCCTGCTTTTAGACTGATAAATTTGGACACAGCTGGAAATAACTGGGACTAACACAATGCAAGTAGTTTTTTTTCCTCCACTTCAAAGGGGCAAGTGTACAAATGTGTCATGAACAAATCTAGAAAGCGTAACACTGTTTTTCTTTGGAATAGACTTACAGTTCAAGTCTACTGGGTATGCGATGCCCCTAGTGTTAAAAACATTTAAACAAATATTTTTGTGATACTAGTAATTTTATAGTTAGCTATAGGACATTTTAAACTGCATTCACTACATGGATTTAATGTTTTGTGCAGAAAACAAAAGTAAAAGTACTTGCATTAATACTTATAAAACCCTTTTTTACATAACATTGGACATTGAAATCAGTAGAAGAGTACTACGTGTTTCAAATGGCAGTTTCGTTATTTATATAATGTGAATGTTTGTCTTTAATGTGTATGTATTTTATGATCAAAGCATCACTGGGAACTAATGGGCACCTGGAATTATGTGGAGAATGAATCACTAACCTGGTTTAGAAACTGTCACGTTCTATAGTGGCCTTGCTGTGACTTACTCAAGTGACATCAATGTATCTGTTGCTGTCCTTTTGGTACCTTTTACTTCATGCAGTAACTGAAAATCTAGTAAGATTACTCATCGGTAGAGATCAAGTGAAGTTGCAACTCAAAGATCTGTCTTCACCAGAGATTAGAATGCTGTGAAATTCATATAGTTTGTCAGTCTTCTTAAATCCCATGTCAATAAAACTTATCAGATCCAGAAATGCATGCACTTTCCATCTTTATCTGAATCTCTCTTTCATGGTTAGTGAAACAAGCTTGTATATGGAAAGAGCACCACAACTGTTTTCTTACAAGTAGTGGTGCTATAATATTTGCAAAGTAAATACTGGTTAATGAGTAGCATATTGGTATGCAAGGACTTTTTTCCTATAGATAGGAACTTAATTCTGTTACATCAGTACCTGATAGTGTTGCTTTAGTTCAGGTTCTGTCAGCATTTCCTTTATACAACCTTATTTTCCGGGGTTTATAGGTCAGGCATTTATGCTTGTTCTCTGTTGAAACATCATAATCTTATCTGTAGCTACAAAAAAGTTGGGAGAGAGCAGGCGAAAGTTTGGATTAAAATGTTTTCTTGAATTGATATAATTTTTAAAATGTTAGTGTTACAATTAAGAATCTTGAATTAAAAGTCTGCATGCATTTGCATGCATAGATTTTCAGATTAAACATTCTTTAAACATCCAGTGATTGATCTGTCATTTCAAGTATCTGTTGGAATATCAAATGAAGTGAATAAGGGGCTTTGTTTGAACGCCAAAATTGCTTTGGTTATAACATCAACTGTGAACGTTGCATATTCCAGCAGACATTGATTTCTGGAAGAATTCTGAAGTATGGTGATGCAGGATTGAAAGTCAGGGTGTGTTTTGCAAATGAAAATGTGGTGGCAGAGGATATCTAAAAGAATACTAAATATTGCAGGTACAATTTACTAAATGCAAACCAAAAAGCTGTCAGTCCCTCAAGGCTTTTGTTCAGGATTTTTTCTTCTGTAACATTTTGGAAATTCAGAGTCACCTACTGCAGGCTTTGTGTACACTGGCAGATGTAAAGTGCTGTCAATTACAGTGCTGCTCACAGAGTGCAACCATGAAAACTCTGTTACGTGTCCACACTGTCAACTGCCAGTGCAGTAATGTGACCATACTTGTGGCATTTGCACAAATGTGTGTGTGTGGGGGGGAGGTGCACTCTGAGCAGCTATAGCACCTTCTGATGCTTATGGGCTCGTTGTGATGCATCCTGGGCCCTGTTCCAAAGACCCATGGTGCATCACTTTGCATGCCAGCAGTCCCTCTGCTTCCATACACATTTGACGCCATCTTTCGATGGCTGTTGTGCTGCGCATTCTGTCTTCTCGATCTGCAGGAATGGATCCTGACCTGTTGAAGAAAATGCTGATAGGTCTCCCTAACACGTCATGAATGGCAGTGGAGTTATTCCTTAAGCTGCAAAATGATGCTGAGTCAGACATTGAGCAAGCATAGTACCTATGACATGAGATTTTTTTGTGGCATTCACAGAGATGCTGACAACAGTGGAATGAGTACAAAAGTGGTATTAAACAGAACTGAATGGTGGGGTCACATTTTCATACAAGTCTGAGATGACAAGCTGCAGAACTTGACAGTGATGTGCTTGCCCTGGTCTTGAGATGCAAGGACACAAGAATGAGAGCTGCCCTTTCTGTCAAGAAGCACGCGATGATTGCACTGTGGAAGCTGGTTGCTCCAGACAACTACTGATCGGTTTTCAATTAGTTTGGAGTTAGAAAGTTGACAATTGTATTTGTTGATGGAAATACATGCAGGGCTGTCAGTTGGGTTCTGCTCTGAAAGATTGAATCTTGGCAGTATGCGTGACATTGTGAGAGGCTTTGCACAGATGAGTTTCCCCTAACTGTGAAGTAGCGATAGATAACCTGCATATTCCAATTCTAGCACCAGATCAACTACCTTTTGAGTACATTAATCAGAGTACATTGTCTCAACGACCTAACTACATGTATCCTGCTTCAAAGGGAAACTGTCATTCATGCTTAAATTTGACACTTTACAAATGTGCTTTAACAAAGATGTTAACTAGCTTCCCCAATTATCACCCCTAATATTATCTCAGACACTAACCTCCCCCCTTCACCATTCCCTCTGTTCTAAAATCTGATTTATCAGTTTTATGTGTTCACTTTTTTTATTGTATCCCTTTGGTATACATGGTGGTGCCAATTTTCTTCCACAATTTGATCTGAGGAAGTGGGTCTGGCCCATGAAATCTCATCACCTAATAAACCATCTTGTTAGTCTTTAAAGTGCTGCATAGTCCTGTCTTTTGATTAATCAGAAGGGGTATTTCTCCCTGGTTCTTCAGGAGTTTGTGGATCACTGTGGGTGTTCTATGGACATGAATGCAGGTTAGCAAGATGCATGACACACATCTTTCAGAACACTGGCTTGTTCGAGTCTTCAAGTAGAGACTTTTTTCCCAGATCAGAAGATCACTGTAGGGGAAGTTGAAATGCTCACTGTGATCAGTGGAGATCATGCTTATCCCTTACTGCCATGGCTCACGAAGCTATACACTGGGAGCCTTGATAACAACAAGGAGCCGCACAGCAACAGGCTGAGCAGGTACAGAATAACTGGGGCGTTTGACTATTTAAAAGCCAACTGGCAACGATTGTATGGGAAGCTGGATCTGGTCAATAACAACATCCCTATGGTTATGGCCATATGTTTTACCTGCCGTAATATTTGCGAAAGGAATGATGAAAACTTCAGTCAGGACTGGCTCTGCCTTGAGCAGCAGTCGGGAACCTAACGCTTGGGGGCTGGATGTGGCCCCTGGCTTGCCTGGAACTGGCCCCCAAGTTTTGGGGCACCCCCCAGCATTGGGGAGCCTGTGCTGGTGCTCCAGCCCCCCTGCCATCCCTTCAAAGGGTTGGAGCGCACAAAATCTGCTATCCTGGAACCCCCCCAGGCTCTAGTGTGCGAGGAAGTGTCTTTATCCTTCTCCATTGAGGGCCACATCACTGAGGGTTTTTGCTTCTCACTTGTGTGTGGCCCCTCCAACTGATTTTTTCTGTGGGTTAGAGCCCCGAGCCAAAAATGGTTCCCCACCTCTGGCTTGGAGGAGCAACCTGAGACCAGGGCTATTAGAGGAGCACTGCACAGGACCATAAGGATGAGGGATGCTTTAAGAAGGAAACAATTTAATGCTGATAATATTTGTTGTCATGCATAGGAGTGCAGTGGCTGTGATGCTGATGGGTTCATATGATGCGCTTAATACAAAAATGCCGATACTTTGCTGGTGTGTGCATGCTTGCTTACATATAAGGGAATAAAGATTGCTTGCAAACTCAAGAATTTCATTATTAAAATAACAAGTAGAAAACACATGCAGCATGACAGATCTGTAGTGTGTGTGGAGGAAGCGGAGGGGTGGGGGAAACGAGGAGGAAGGCCCCGGTACATTTACAGATGTTATGAAGTCCAGTGCCTTGGTGTGGTTCCAAGTAGGGGGTCTCCTGGTCCATGGAACAGGTGTGGTCACCTGGAAAGATGTGCTGAGAGCATGCCATGCATCACTGAGCAAATGTGCAGCCCTGCTGTCTGATGTGCTGTGCAGTGGGGTGCTGCAATTCAGCAGGGCTCAACTGCATGGGAACAGGGGTTGAATGCTTTGGGTGCCTGTAGGAGTCTGCAGAGCTGGAAGGTGAAGGAGGCAGTATGGAGTACAGCAGGTGCCAACTGGGGACAGGATGGTGGCTAAAATGTGGTGGTACTGAGACGGGGCTGCATGGAAAACAGTTTTGACACAGCAACTGCAGGAGGGGGTGGTTGCAGAGCTGCTCCGTCTGCAGTGCTATCAGCACCTGGAGCATGTCGATTTGGTGCTCTATAATGTTTAAGAGTTGCTCCAAAGCTTTGTCTTGGGGGTTAGTGCTTCAATTCATTCTTTTCAACAGCAGCCTGAAGCATAACTTCTCACATCAAGTCATCTTTATTTTTTCAAGGTTGCTTCCTTGCCCTGTGCAGCTGTGGAGCTGACAATAACAAGGAGGGCTGGGATCCCAGGGTTAAATATGTGAAGCCAAAATGCAATATTTTACAAAGGGACCCTTCTTAACACTAAACAGAGCACAGACAGTACCCAGCTGAAATACAAATACTGTTCACATACCTATCACTGACAGGCTGTCCTAAGGCGAGCGCATGAAGACTAACAAAATGGTGACCACTATGGACAAGGGAATTCATTGGTGTGGTCTGGCCAGGTATGTCTTGGGGAGAGCCAGCACTTTAGGGAACCCTACGCGGAATTGTCCATATATTTTCCATAGGCTGTGCTTATCCTGGAAGATATTTTGTTGTTGAGGGTGAGTAGAGAAGCGAGGGTGAGACGGGAAGAAAGGGAGAGTCTTCTGTGAGACTGTGGCTTCCATCCTGACCTTTCTGTGGCCTGCCTTTGTGCAGCAATGGTTCCCTTCAGGACACAGTGGCACAGGAATCTTGCCTTTGATGGACAATAAACAGCAGCTCTGCCACAGAATTGGCGGAGGCGGATTGCCCAGCATCTGCATGATGATTGATAAAATCCGTGAGGCCATTTACCATGAAGAGAGAGAGTCCACCAACAAGGGAAATAAGCGAGTAGTCTACTACCCGGTAAGCCTAAGCAAGCCGTGGGGGAGAAGCATCTAGTCGACTAGTCCTTAACATCCTTATGGCAGGCAGATCCACGGGAGCTGATATGCGTGGGGAGCTGACTTGAAAGCCGGCTTTTCACATGTACCAGCTTTCACCTGTCCCCCTCACCCTCCGTGCTGCTGCTTCTCTATCGGAGGCAGTAGCACAGAGGGTAGGGAGAGCAGCTCTGCAGAGTCCAGTGTTCGTGGGGAGCTGGCTTTTATCAGAGGCAGCAAATGGGGGGGTGCATATTAGGAATGTTAAGATGCAGTTAATTGGCTAATTGAGTAGTTGATAGAATTTGTAATTGACTATTCGATTAGTCAATAAGGAAAGGCTGTCCGGCTAAGTTCGGGCTAACCAGATCTGGGACTTATCCCTGCTGTGGCTCTGCAATTTAAATATACTTACTACATTTAAATTGCAGAGCTGCACCGGAAGTAGGTCCTGGACCTGGCACTAGCCGGGCTGCCTGTCTGGTCGGAGTAGCCTCTGTCTGCAGCGAGCATGTGCCACTGTGGATAGAGGCTGCTTTGCAGGGACTGTGTTTACTACATTTGAAGTGCAGAGCTGTGGCAGGAGCACCCCATCCTCTTATCGACTAATCAGGTAGTCAATGGAAATGCCATTGACATTCAATTAATTGACACAACATCTGTACTGCAGACAGGGGCTGCTGATGGACTCCCCGGTGAACCTGGGCTACGTGCAGCACTGCCACTTGAAATGCCACTGCAGAAATGCATCGACTATTTTATTAGTCAATTACATGATACTTAATATCCTTAGCCTGATCCACACATGTTGCTGCCTCTATCAGAAGCAGCACCACAGGGGGAGGGACAGGCAGGAGCTGATACTTGTGGAAAACCTGCTTTAAGCCATCTCTGCGTGTGTTTGCTCCAACAGAGGCAGTGGGGTGGAGGAGGAGGCAGGCAGGAGCTGGTGCTTGTGGGAGAACTGGCTTTTCTTCGTGGAGCTGCCGTCTGCTTTATCAGAGGCAGCAGCACGGGAGGATGGGGGCAAGTGGGATACAGTCACAGCTGCTGTCTGTAGGGAGCTTGGGCCCTCCGCAGACAGGCTGCTACTGTCCCATGCTACTGCCTCTGTATTAGTAGCAGCAGAGGGAGGCAGGCAAGCTCTGGTCTGTGCAGGGAACCTGTTTTTAAACATCCCTGATACAGAGGCAGCAGTGCGGAGAGGCAGGGAGGTCTCCAGGAGTGGGTCCAGGAGTGTACTGGCTGCTGGCCTACTCCCAGGGACCATTGAATAATCGTGTAACTACTAAGATTTAGTGTGGTTATATGATTATTAAACAATAGCCAATGTCCCTAGTATGCAGTCATTTCCCTTACTGCAGCCTGGTTTCAATTTTTGATCAGATTTGGTGGTAAAACTGTGCCTCTGATTCAGCATTAGCTCTTAATGGAATTTGGTTGAATAACATTATCACCACATAGCTTTTGTTGTCTTTGTGGAAGAAGAGGTGGTATTAGGGTAGCAGAGATGTTGTATGTTTAAAATGAATGTATGGATGGTGAAAAATGCACAGTGACTGCCTGGATTTTTTTGGAAAAGGTTATCAGTGTATCTCTTTCATGAATGTGTCACTTTCCTTCCATCAAATGTCAGAGTTGGGAGCTGACACTTTACACCTTGACTTGCCAGAACTCAAATTTATTGCTGATTCCTGGCTTTGTCAGTACACACCCAGAGATCAACGCTCCAGAAATTGATCTTTTGGAGTTTGATCTAGCGGATCTAGTAAAGACTTGATAAATTGTTGATGGTGCCCTTGTCAACCCTGGTACTCCACAGGGTCGCAAGGAGTAAGGGAAGTTGACAGGAAAGGTTTCTTGCGTTGACCTCCCTCAATGGGGATGCTATGGAAATTTGACTTACGGATGTCAACTCTAGCTATGCTCTTGCAAAAAAAGCAAACATTATTCTGGGATGAATTAACAGGAGTATTGAGTAAGACATAATTCTCCCGCTCTCCTCTGCACTGATTAGCTCTCAATTGGAGTATTGTGTCCAGTTCTGGGCACCACATTTCAAAAAAGATGGAGAAATTGGAGAAGGTCTAGAGAAGAGCAACAAAAATGATTAAAGGTCTAGAAAACATGAGCTGTGAGTCAAGGCTGAAAAAATTGGGCTTGTTTAGTTTGGAAAAAGAAGACTGGGAAGGGGGCATAGAATCATAGGACTGGAAGGGACCTCGAGAGGTCATCGAGTCCAGCCCCCTGCCCTCAAGGCAGGACCAAGCTCCGTCTACACCATCCCTGACAGCTGTCTATCTAACCTGTTCTTAAATATCTCCAGAGAGGGAGATTCCACCACCTCCATATGGCTTCGAAGTTTATAGACAGGCCTATTCTACAAAGAGTTTGCAAATAAGATCTTCATCCTGCAAAACACCTAGCATCACACGTATTACTTGCTATTTCAGAGTACATCCATTGACTCATAAAAGCCAGAACTATACCAGGGTATGTCTACACTACAGAGTTAGTTCGAACTAATGGACATTAGTTCGAACTAACTTTCATAGGCGCTACACTAGCGCTCCGCTAGTTTGAACTTAATTCGAACTAGCGGAGCGCTTAGTTCGAACTAGGAAAACCTCATTTTACGAGGATTAAGCCTAGTTCGAACTAGCTAGTTCGAATTAAGGGGTGTGTAGCCCCTTAATTCGAACTAGTGGGAGGCTAGCCCTCCCCAGGTTTCCCTGGTGGCCACTCTGGCCAACACCAGGGAAACTCTGTTGCCCCCCTCCCGGCCCTGTACCCCTTAAAGGGGCACGGGCTGGCTACGATGCCCGTGCCAGGTGCAAGCCTGCCAGCACCCAGCCAGCAGACCCTGCACCTGGCACGGCTCGAGCCAGCCTCCCGATGCCCCCAGCCCTCCCCCTCTTCCCGGGACCAGGCTGGCGGCTCCCGGGAGCTTGCCTGGGACCGCAAGAGGCGGGCACCCGCCTGGGCTAGTGCGGACATCGTGGACCTCGTCCACGATCTCCGCACGAGGCACAGGAAAGTGGCCATCTAGGTCAGGAGAGCTGCCAGCCTGGCCATCCAGGAGCAGGTGTGCATGAAAATCAAGGGGGTCCACTGAGACCCCTGACCCTGAGCCCTGAGCTTACAATGGCCATCCTCGGTCAGACCAAAGGTCCATCTAGCCCAGTAGCCTGTCTCCCGACAGCGGCCAACCCTAGGGACTTTGGAGGGGATGGACCGAAGACAGTGACCAAGCCATTTGTCTCGTGCCATCCCTCTCCAGCCTTCCACAAACCTTGGGCAGGGACACCACTCCTACCCCCTGGCTAATAGCACTCCATGGACCCAACCTCCGTCACTTGATCTCACGTCCCTTTAAACTCTGTTCTAGTTCTAGCCTTCACAGCCTCCTGCAGGCAAGGAGTTCCACAGGTTGACACTCTGCTTTGTGAAGAACAACTTTCTGTTACTAGTTTGAAGCCTGCTACCCATTCCTTTCCTTTGGTGTCCTCTAGTCCTTCTATTATGGGAACTAATGAAGAACTTTTCTGTATGCACCCTCTCCACCCAACTCCTGCTTTTAGAGACCTCTCTCCTGTCCCCCCTCCGTCTCCTCTTTTCTAAGCTGAAAAGTCCCAGTCTCTTTAGCCTCTCTTCTTATGGGACCTGTTCCCAACCCCTGATCATTGTAGTTGCCCTCCCCTCTCCCAGCCTCTCTCTTCCCCTCTCCCACCTCCTTTTCCCAGTCTCCCCCAGTTTTGTTCAATAAAGTAGATTCCATTTTTGAACACAATTGTCCTTTATTTTGTACATCAAGAAAAGGGGCTAGGGAAGGGTAAGTGGAAGGAGGTGAGGGAGGAATGGGGTACGAGCCCCCGATGGGGAGGACTGGGCTGGCTCTGCGGGCTTCTGGGGGTGGAAGCTCTCCTGCAGCCCCCCAATTGCCCCCTCTCCCCAGATGGCAGCCTGCGGCAAGTGCAGCCGGGCTGATGGCCGAGTGCTGTGATGTGCCCAGTGTGGGCACTCTGGGCACTCCAAGCCAGGACTGGTTTGCAAGTGGGGCACCCCTGAGAACTGTCTGTCCGGGGTGGGGGTCGGGACCCTTTAAGCGCAGCCCTCGGCTAGCCTGAGACAGCATCTCCACACTCTAAGTCCTCTTCTGATGCCCTGCCGGCACTGCTTCCGGCCAGCCTTAACCCCGGTTCAGGGTCCACTTAATGTGGACATGCTAGTTTGAATTAGCAAAACGCTAATTTGAACTAGTTTTTAGTTCTAGACGCATTAGTTCGAATTAGCTTAGTTCGAATTAATTAATTTGAACTACGTTAGTTCGAATTAGCGCTGTAGTGTAGACGTACCCCCAGATAGCAAAGATGTGGTCTTAATGCCAATATCCTTCCCCAGACAAATTCTAAAACTTAATGGGAATCACTTGTCTGGAGTAGGGATGTGAAAGTGTAACCATGTAAATGATTACCTGATGAGCCTTGGCACATCTGTTAACGTGCATGGTTACACACACAGCCATACTCCCCATGCTGCTGCCTCTGTATCACAGGCAGCAGCATGGAGTGGGGGGGAGGGTGGCAGGTGGGAGCTGGTATGCATGGAGAGCTGCCTGCTGAATACCCTCTCATAGTCTCTGTATCAGAGGCAGGTAGTGAGGGAGCTGAACCCGCCCCCCCCCCCCCCGCATATAAACATGTAGCCGCTGCAGTCTGATGGTTACATGTTTACCTGAATAAATACATTTTAACATCCCTAGTCTGGAATCCAACTCTAATTAAAAGACCAAACAAATAAACGGGATCCAGTTTTATCAATTTACCATGTATTAACTGGTAACACAGGATTTTTTAAAAAAATAATTAACAGAATTTTCAGATATCTACAACACTCCAAAAATTCTGTTAAAATAATTAAGCCATTAAGATCTATGTAATCTTTGTTTGAAATTTCATCATGTAAATGTCATGATCTAGGTCTATCCACAGCCTGAATGTTTTATAATAGAAAAACACCAATACAAGTGAAGTCAGAACTTGCATTACGATCTGCTAATACAGAATCTCTCTGCCCTCTTTACTTCTCTGCTCTGGGATCTCCTTCTCTCCAAACAAACTAAATTTTAGCCGAGGCTTTTTAACATTGAGGCAGATGGCCACCTGTTAAACTCAACATGGCCAAAAGCAAGCTCTCTATCTTTCCCTCCTGATACTAGCTGAAAAGTATTTTGGTCTTGAAATGCAGAGAATTTACCATTTATTTGCTGTACAAGTCTAACAGTGGAAAATAGGGTGCTATTCTTTTCCCCTTCATATTTTTCCTGGCATATTTCAGATCTTGTAATTGTCACGATCAGTTGGTAATTAACATCAACTCCTCACTCCAGCCTCAAGAAGAAAGGGGAAAATATACTTGGATTGAGTGGCCTCTGATGCATTGAGACAACAGAGTTTCCACAGCAGCACCCCATTTTCCATGTAGCCACATGCCGTCCATACTCCAGCTTGCCAGCATAACCCTTCAGAAATGTTGGCACCCCCTCGCCTAATGCAACCTGCTTTCCCCCCCCCCTTCCCCTCCCCTCCCAGCCAAGGAGAGTCCTGCTAGGGCTGCTTTGTTGAGACAGAGAGGGTCTGACTCTTGCTGCAGCCCAAATAAAAGCAAGTCAGGACACCCCAAAACTCCCCTCCCACTCCCACCTCACTGTACAGATACCAACACCCATTCACTCCTCTTTCCCTCCCCTACCCCCCCATGAAGTCTGCCCCAGCCCAGCAGGGCAGGAGTTCAATCCTGCCTCTGAGTTGAAGGCACCAACAGCTGCATCCCAGCTGCGATTCAAGTTGGGAGGACACACCACAAATGAACCGCCAGCACCCCCACGCAATCTTCCTCGACCTACTCATATTCAATCTGCTCCTCCGCCTCTGCCCAGCCTAGGAGGCTGGAAAAGAGTGCTGGATTCTGCAGCCATGGCTCTCTCCGCTCCTGGCCACCCAGCTGGAAGATGGGACTCCCCTTCAACTCACCTCCCCCCACCTCTTCCCAGCCACTTTCTCTCCCTCTGTCCTTTCCCTTCTGTCTGGGAGTTTCTGCAGCTGAGGGAGAAGTGCCCCCCCCCCCCCCCCGCCAGATAGCTCTCTGCACAGCAGCCTTGAGCCCTTGGATGGAGCTCATTAAGCAGCTTGCATGGCCGAATTGCTCTAAAGGTCACAGGGAGCCTTGTGGAGATGTCATTAAAAAAGTATTTGAAACTACAGAATTTCAATAACAAGTGCGAACTATTAATTTTTTTTGTTATGGTTAAGCTTGGAGAATTAATTTTTTAGATAAGTTGGACAGATATCACCAGTGGTCATTTAAAACCATTTACACATCTTTGATTTACATTTTCACAATTGCAAGAAATTATGGGTCGGAGTCAGACTTTAATGACACATGTTCAGAATAAAAACGTTAAAGCTTTATAATGGTCAAATCACAAATTGTCAACATTTCATGTCAAAATATAGAAAAATATCTTTAAACTCCAAGTACTAAAGCTGCATTTTTTTCCTCACTTGGATATCAGTACATTTCAGTTAAGTATGGAAATTGTTTTTCCTTTGGGGGGGGGGGGTGTTGAAATTGACACTAATAAAATCTGATTCTTCCAAGACTATTAAACATTGACGGGGGGCTCCCCCCTGGTTTGGGGTTGCCACCCCCATCCGGAGCATAGTTCGGCACACCTGGGCCTAGCCCCAGGTGCAATGCCCCTCTCTTAGGGGAAATACGGCCTCCTGCCCTAGTCCTCCGGATGCCGGCCTTGCAGCCTAGTCCTCTTGCCAAGCTCCCCATTTGCCAGGGTTCAGGGCAGGAGGGGTAGGGGGGCCCGGGCCTGGTGGGGCTCTCTTCACCAGGTGGTTTCCCTGGGCTTGAGAGCAGGGCGGGGCTGCCTGTCACACATATATAGACAGTCTTGTAGTTAATCAGATAGAATTGGGGGAGGCAAAGGCCATGTGAAAAGGTCAGTAAAGGAAGTGAGGTAGTCTGAATCTAGAATCTCTGCTTTAAAAGAAAACACGAGCTTTGTTAGGATCACTATAGATCAGCCCCTTGAATGGGCTCTTGCTATATGTGTTAACCACTTAACTGTCTGTTATTCTTTGTATTCAGTTGTGACACTATCTCAGACCTGAAGAAGAGCTCTATTTAGCTCAAAAGCTTCTTTCACAAACAAAAGTTGGTCTACTAAAAGCCCCCCTTGTATGTTTCTTAGGGTATGTCTACACAGCAGCATTATTTCAGAATAACTGATGTTGTTCTGAAATAACAAAGAATGTATCTGCACAGCAAGCCATTATTTCAAAATAATGTTGAGCTGGAGGACTTCTTACTCCAACTCCTGTAACCCTCATTTCGCAAGGATTAAGGGAAGTTGAAGGAAGAGTGTTCAACTTCCTGCTGTATAGACTGCCCCAAAATCGAATTAAGCTATTTGGACTTAACCTATGCAACTTCAGCTATGTCTGTTGCGTAGCTGAATTCGACTTTTCCCTGATGTGTAGATGTACCCAAATAAATCAACAATAAAATCTGATCCAAAGTCTCTCTGAGCGAGTGCCCACCACTTTCTAGCCACCAGACCCAGGTAATTTATATTATAATTCCTAAAATACAATCTGAATGAATCTCTTTAAAAGAGCCTAGGAAAAAGGAAAGTGAAATAAAGATTTTTCTCAATGCTGGGAATATAATTAGTGCTATTCATTATGGCTAGGAAGCTGACTAGTTTATACCCTTTCTATTTTTCTGATGAGGCAGCATGGCCAGCACATTTGCTTCTCCCAGTTTAGAGAAGCTAGCAAACTGCATTGTTTGCCTATAATAAAACATATTAACTGTGTGTTGCCTTGGGATTTGCCTTTTTCTGTTACAGATGTCCCCAGGTGGTAGTCACCAGAGGTAAAAGAAGAAGAATCCCCCTCCGCTTTCATCCTTGTATGTGCAAACTTACCCATATGTAAAGCGAAGGAGGAACCATCAGACACTCAGACTCAAATCCTTCAGATTTTTTCCAGCAGATCCCCAACCAGTTTGCCTTGTATTATTCTAACTTTTGATGCAAAGATATGGATAATTTAACCCAGAAACCTTTTTTAAAATGTGTTCACAGATGTTCTCCCTCTTTGACTTGAGAGCATTACTCTCACATGTTTTTTTTTCTTTATAGCCTACCTGTCCTATCTCCTCTGAACTCATTGCTTATTTAACACTTAATCTCTTACCACTCTGTTTTCTCTTCTTTCTCCTGTCCACCTAAATTGCTTATGAATTCCCCTAGATACCCTTCATCCTGGACTCCTCACAGTAGCCATATCCCTGGATCTTGGTAATCATGACATAAGACACATTTTGGGCTATACTCCTCTTGTGACTGCCTGTTGCTCATATGCTTACATATGTTTCTGGGAACATAAAAGGAATTGCTTCCTTGCTACATACCTGTGAAAATCGTGGCTGCCCTAGGTGACACAAAATTGGGTCAGGTTCTGAGTGGCTGCAGTATTCCTTTCCAGTTGAATTTCATGTCTAGTTCAAAGACAACTTGAGTTCTGGACAGGTTGAGGTATACGCTGAGACATCCACCAAGGAAAAAAACATTTCCATCTATAACAACTGACATTTACTGTTAGTAAAGTAAGAAAAAATGCCACTTGAGAACTTGGAGTTTATAGATACTTTTTTCTGTATTTTGACATGAAATGTTGCATATTGCATAGAATCATAGCAATGTCAGGCTAGAAGGGGCCTCCTTGCATTGAGGCAGGACCAAGTATACATAGACCACCTCTGACAGGTATTTGTCTAACCTGTTCTAAGAGACCTTCAATAACAGGAATTAATTTTTGTCCTACCTTCTAGTGACATGGCAAACAATTGATCTCTATCCTCTTTAGAACAGCTATTAACATCTTTGAAGAGTATCATCAAGTTCCACTTCAGTCTTTTCTAAAACTAAGTGTCCAGTTTTTTAACCTTTCCTCATATGTTAGGTTTTTAAAACTTTTTATCATTTTTGTTCCTCTCTTGGGCTCCCTCCAATTTAATGTAGTGTCCAGAAGTGGACACAATACTCCACCTGGGGTTTTATCAGTGCTCAACAGAGTGGGACAGTTACCCCCATGTCTTTCATAGAATCATAGGGCTGGAAGAGACCTTAGGAGATCAAGTCCAGCCCTCTGCACAAAGCAGGACCAATCCCAACTAAATCAACCTAGCAAGGGCTTTGTCAAGCCGAGACTTAAAAACCTCTAGGGATGGAGATTCCACCAGCTCCCTAGGTAACCCATTCTAGTGCTTCACCACCCTCCTAGTGAAATAGCTTTTCCTAATAGCCAACCTAGACCTCTCCCAATGTAACTTGAGATCATTGCTCCTTGTTTTGCCATCCCTCACTACTGAGAAAAGCCTCTCTTCATCCTCTTCAGAACCTCCCTTCAAGAAATTGAAGGCTGCTGTCAAATCCCCCCTTCCCCCTCAGTTTTCTCTTCTGCAGACTAAATAAGACCAAATCCTTGTAAGTCAAGTACTTTAGCCCCCTAATCATTTTGATTGCCCTCCGCTGGACTCTCTTCAATACGTCCACATCCTTTCTGTAGTTGGGGGGGGGGGACACCTAGAATTGGACACAGTATTCCAGATGTGGCCTTTATTCCCAAATCACTTCTCTAGATCTGCTGGCAGTGCTCCTCCTAATGTACCCTAATATGCCATATGGTACTCCTGTTAATAAATCCCAGTATATTAACCTTTTATGCATCTACATCATATTCAGTTTGTGATCCATTATAAATCCTAGATCCTTTTCAGCAATAACTCCTGTGTAATCAAGTTATTGGGTTAGATGAACATTTGATTATTCCTTTATATACATACTACTCTGCACTAATCTTTCTTTAATTTAATCTTGTTGATTTCAGATCAGCTTTCCAAATTGTTATGGTTGTTTTGAATTCTACTCCTGTTCTCAAGGTAGTGCCCTCTGCAAAGTTTATAAGCATACTTGCCCATTATCAGTCATTAATGAAAAGTTGACAGTACTGGACCAAGAACAGATGCCTGCAGGATTTTGTTTATGTATTCACAAATAAGTACTCTTTGAGTATGGTCTTTCAGCCAGTTTTGTACCTACCTTATAGTAATTTCAGCTAGACCACATTTCCCTAATTTCAGTATGAGACTTTCCCAGAAATGTACTTATATATAATATATAAAATCATTTACCTCCTCCATCTCAGTTGTCGTCCTCTGTTCTTGGAGTTTTTGTCTTTACTTTTCTTCCCTTGCTTTTAGACTGGCCTCCCCACTCCTTTACTTTATATCCTTCTTGCACTTCTCCATTCTGTAGTAAAACCATTCTGTAGTTCATCATACTTGCATTCTGCAAATCCATTCTCCACTTGTAATTTCTGCATAACACAGTTCTATTAGTGTTTCATTTGTATTCCTTCCCCCAGTTCATCAAATCTTGACCCTACATTTTTCAGCCATCAGTCCAGTTCTGGTCTCCCATGTTCCAGTTCACTATTCTTAGAAGTCCACTCTCCTCCAAAGATTTGTCTCAACAAGCTAATATGTGTTAAATCTGTAGATTACATTAGGATTTTCACAGTGTTAACAACTTCTTCCTGTGGAGACAAGGCTTTTGTGTCTATTTACTCAACCTTCTTGGCCAAGTGGCTCCTCTTTTGGGCCTTCCCTGCCCTCTGGAGCTCTTTTCTTCCATGTAGCATTTGCTACTGCTGTTGCTCTCTCATCTCCTCAATGGACTTTTTTTTCCACCTGTGTTCCACTGAGGCCACATCTTCACTTTGAGGAAGATCAACACTGTAGTTGTTGATGTTCTGATGTTTGATGTAGTGGGTGTAGTAAAGACATGCTAAATTAAAAGCTGAGGGAGCCCCTGTTGGCGCCAGTACTCCTCACTGTTGCAAGGAGTAAAGGAAGTTGACAGGAGAATTTCTCCTGTTGACATTCTGCCGTGGAGATGGTGCCAAGATTGGCTTAAATTACGTCAACTCCAGCTATATTGTTTACTTTCTGAGTGTAGTATGGATGCACAACAGGGGAGTAGTTGGAGTAAAGGCTGGTAGCCTTCCTCATGGAGGGGAAGTGAGGAATTCTTGAAAAGATACTTTGGAGCAGAAAGGTGGAGGAGGATAGCACAGGAGGTTTGATGAGAGATTCTGGAGGGGGGGGTGATAGAAAGAGAAGTGGATATTTTTATGATTAATAATAATAATAATAATAATAATAATGTTTGTTCTGCTAGTGCCTAACGATCCACCGGAAATGGGATCCAGTTGTGCCAGACACCGAACAAATGGAGCAGATAATCCCTGTGCCAAAGATTTTATAATCTAAATAGATAAAACAGATGCAGGCTTAAGGGAAAGAGATACAGCAAATAGCAGAGTGAACAATGTAATGACAGCATGTGTCATGCCAGTTCTAGAGAAGGAATTGATTTGGGGTTTTTTGATTGGTGGTGGGTACAAGGAAAGGAGTACCTGCAGTCATACAGTGGTGATGCTGTCTTGTAGTGGCAGGGCTAAGTATGACTGAACATTACAGGTCTCAAGAAGATGAATCTGAATTTATGAATGCGTGGTTATAGCTGTAGATGTCTGGTTGCCACTGATATTAACATGACATTTTATGTACTGAATTGCATTGTGCTTAATGAAGTTGCAAAAAGCCTTTTACTGTGAATACACTTCACACTCTCCAGGGAACTCAGCCACACTTCTGTAATCTCACGGATTGTTGGTAGCTGTGTGATAAGGTTTTTGGCAACTGGGCCTGAGAGTCAAACCTACTGAAGTATAAAGAAAGCACTAATTGCAGCTTCTTATATATTTTAAACATAGAGCATGTAAAATAGCAGTTACAACTCAGATCATATAAAATATTCTGATGTTAGGAACTTGCAATCATAGAATTACATATTGTGTTGCAAATCAGAAGCTGAGAAAAATATAGGTCTTGAAAAAGATGCAAGAGGGCTAATTATTCTAAACAGAGGCAAATGTTGCTGGACCCGCTCTCCAAAGGTAATATGGTGATAAATCCAATGTCCAGTTCTCAACTGATGTGAAGATGAGTGATGCTGGGTTTCCTGCTTGGATGTTGTTCCTGAATCCTGTATGACTCTATCTTTTGCTTATAAGATGCTTTTAGGAGTTAATACATTCCTGGAATGGCTCCTGGAAAGAAGAAGCAGTTTTTTCATCTGCATGTTGCATTGCTGCCCAGACTCTCCTGACTACTTCAAGGGGGGTTGTCTTTGCTACTCTGTTGCTCCTCAAAATTCCTGGGTGCCAAAGCAGGAAGGCTGTATCTTCACTATTTAACTTGTCTGAGGGGTTGTCCTCTCTAGTGAATAGCTGTTTCTTGTCTCAGCTCCTCATAGCTTTTCCCCAGCAGCAGCAGCTGAGTGAAATTGACAAGATTTATGTTAGTTTCACTGTGCCTATAGATTCCAAATAATAACAATTTTCATTATCTTGTGCTTGGGGAAGTGAGAAGTGATCAACAGCAGAGAACTGGAGCTTGCTGAAAGCAGACAGGAAACAGCGTGCTTCATTTTGCTTTTAGCTTACCATGTGGTGAGAAGACTTATCTTTCTTAATTTGGAATCTGTTTCTTTCGCTATAGATGGCATTTTTTTCCTCACAAGAGAAATTTTTTCACTAGTGATGAGTGTGTATTGATATTTTTCAAGCCCTACCTATTTAAAATCATTCATTCGGTACAACATCATCCATTTCGTGTTCTAACATGAGAAAACACATCCCACAAAACCTTCCTCAGAAGGCAATGTTATTGCTTCTGAATATTCTTCTGCCTAAAGTGTTGCAGCATATGTTATCTATAATTAGGCTGTCATTAAATGACATAAATTCTTGAAGGAATTAAAGCCTGGTGATGTTTGCACTGGAACTGTTTGAAGGAGGGCTAGAATATATTGAAATAATTAATTTTGCGTACTAGGCATGGAAATCTAGGTTTGCAGCATGCAAAAAAAAGTTTTAATATAAACATAGCAACAGTGTAGTTATTCAAGCCAGTCTTGGCACAGTGAAATGAACCACAGTCCTTTTTAAAATTCTTGTTCTAACCTGGTATAAAATAATAATGGATTGCCTGATTTAATACAGGTAGGTATCTACAACTTTAACTAATTGACAAAGTTTTAGTTAATTCCGGAGTTCATTTTTTCCTGATCCGAAATGGAAAAAATAGAAAAATACAGTTAATTCTGGAGTTCATTTTTTCCTGATCCGAAATGGAAAAAATAGAAAAATACAGTTATGTTTACAGGAGGGAAAATCAAATGTATTCTTCTATTTGTACATGAACTTTAGTTTTTATAAGAAAACTTTATTTAAATTTAATTCTAGTACATATTATAAATGAGGTTAAGTTAGGACATTTGTTTCCTGGACAGCTTGTAGGAAAGCTCAGTAGTTTTCCATTAGTAGCTAGTGAGCAGGCCACTTTTTCTGCTGTTGTGTTGTGCAATGACTAAAAATGAAACAGACTATTAAAGACTGATGTTTTGCTGTTGGCTATATTTTCAGCCTTGACTAGAAAACTTGATTTTTACTTAACTAATTATTGTTATCCCCATCATCGTAGATTGACTTTGGGACTTGACCTCTGTAGGAGCTATAGTAAGACAAATTCTTTTTTTCTTAAAATATTTTACTAGCTTCTTAAAGCTCCTACTATCCACAATAATAAAGTGCAATGCCATCAACTGAGCATATTTATTTTGGTTTGTTAAAACTGCTTTGAAGCATTTAATATGGTTGGGAGCCAGTTACAGGAATTAGGATACATAGTACAAATAATGATACAGCGCAGAGAAGTATTCTTCCTTTTTCCCACCAGCAACTGATTCTGTAAGATGTAAGCACTCATTCAAAGTACTGAATATCTTCAACTTCTGCTAACTTCATTGGAAGCTAAAGATGTTAGGCACTTTTCATTTTCACTACCCTCATTACAGGCTCAGTCTAGAAGTGCACTCTTGTTTATTAAGGGAATGAATGAAGGCCAGTTTGATTTTGTGTTTTGGTAGAGATCCTGTGTTTTTTGTTCCAGTTTTTGTATTCTAGGCTGGCAGGGTTGGCAGCTCCTTGCACTTTGTCTACGCTAAGGACATTTCCCACTGTTGCTTGGGATACTGAATGTATGGGTCTATCCTGTTAGGAGCAAGTCTAATTGACATGGTACTGAAAAATGGCTGCTGGAGTTGGAGAACTATCAATGTTAGAAACAATGATGTCTTATATAGTGTATATAATGCTGCAGGGTTAGAGAAGAAATAGACTTTTCTGCACCAGGAAGCTTACCTGTTAAATGGGTGACAATAGCCAGAGTATCTGAAGTGGTTCTGAAAATAAGCTATCCATGTACACTTGACTAGTATGTATTCCGTAGTTTAAAAAAATGTGGGTGGATTTTAGGTTGACATAAGGTTGCAGACGCTTGATGGTGCAATGTCACTATGCTTGTCTTACTTTTCTGATCTGGATTACTGATCTGGTTTCAAGTCCAGCTTTGGAGTCTCAAGAGGAAATGTATTTGTTGTTATCTCTAGTCAGGACTTGAAAAGTCCACATGCCTACACAACACTGATGAATGGGAAGCTTGTCCTGATGAAACTCCATAGAATGAGTGGCTTCTTCATGGGAAGGGGAGAATTCTGGCTTTTTTTAGGAGAACCTTCTAAATATAAACCAATGCCTGGCTGTTTTTTTGAGCCAGCAGACAACCCCCAGAACTGCCTCTACTGCTCCTGTTTCCCACTCAGCCACTGAATTAATTCTGGTCAGTGTCACTTTTGCTATTCCTGATGGGCTCTCCACTAGGGATGTGAAAGTGTTATTGTGTACATGGTTAACTCATAAGCTTGGGCTCATTGATTAACATTCACAGTTACATGCAGGCTGCTGATACCTGCTGGGAGCCGGCTTGTACACTGATTCCCTGTATACACTGGCTGCTGGGGAGTTCCCCCCCCCCTCCCCATCTGCTGCCTCTAATATAGACAAAACAGTGCAGGGAGGGGGCAGGCGGGAGCCGGTATGCGTAAGGAGCCAGCTTAAAAACTGGCTCCCTGCATCCACTGGCTCCTGGACAGCTGACTTCCTCCCTGAGTTTTTCACTGAATTTTTCAGCTGTTAACTTAATTACATGCATTTTAACACCCCTATTCTCCATTCATATTCTTTTATGACTCATGGGTTTAGTCGTCTGACTGCTAGGTGTCTCATACAAACATAAGGGATACATTTAACTGGTTAACTGATTGAATGGGGATGGCAGGGGGGGACTGTTCCAGCCTGCTGCGCTTGAGAAGTCCCCCCACCCGCTATGGCCATGTTGGAGCATCTGCCACGCTGCAGGCAGAGGCTGCTCCAGCCTTGCTGCTTTTGATCCACCACCCACTACCACTTCTGCTCCACGCAAGGCTGCTGACTCACAGCTTGTGAGCCCGGTGTGGGCTAGGACCTCCCTCTCCCAGCATGAGGCTACTGACTCCCAGCCCTCGCGGACTGGGAGCTAATAGCACTGGGGGGCTAGAGCAACTTTGTGCCTGTTGCAGGCTGCCGGTCTCGGGTTGGGGGGCTGCTCCTGAGTAATGGTTAACTGTTACCTGTTCACATCTCTAACTTACATATTTACATAGTTTTTAAATTTCTATGTCAAGCAGATAAGTGTGTCCAATTTTCTGTGGTTTGTCCTCTGCTAGTTATTAGTCTCATGAAGTATGTGAAAGAAGCTTGGCATTTCATATTTATATTCTGAAATATATAAAAAGTGAAATGTAAAACAAAACAGCAACATCTGGCCACCTCTCAGCTCTAGTTTGGGGCTAAGTTATCCTGGCTAGGTAGCTGACTTTGTTGCTGATGTGCTTTAGTAATGCATGTCTGTATTACGAAAAGAGCCAAGTGGTTTAACCTATCAATGTAGGTTTTAAAAGTTTTAATAAGAATTACCAAACTGAAGGTTAGAATTGTTTTTATTAATTTGAAAAAATGAAAAAGTTAGGAAACATTTACTTGCAATATTTGTAAACCAAATATTAGTTGATTAGTGCATAAGAAATTGGAAAGTGAAACTGATTAAAGAGCCTCCTGTTGATGCCTTTTAGAATAAATCTAGGTCTAAGTCTCCACATTCAGCAGCAAGAGTTGTTTACACACAATCTCTATCCTCCTTCACTCTCTGCAGCAAGCAGCCTTTTAATGTGGGAGAAAAAAAGGCATCAATGTCTAATTTTATGAGAATAGGTTGGCCATGCAGAAGACCGAAGAAGATTTATGATTGTAGAGCCATTATACATAGCTCATTTCTTGCTCAAATGCCAGATGCAAATTATTCAAGGACAGTGAATAAAATGTTTTGGCACTTGGGAGCCTGTTTAAATGCATATAATACTAAACGTAAATTTGTTGTTTGTTGGGTCTGGTATACTCTGTGCATATCAAAATAATTTCCCTTGAGAGCAGCATTATGTTTCCCAGTGATCTCAATTCAAAAATAAATTTTAATGGTCTTTGAGTGTAAGAATTTGTGAATTAATTAATGCTGTCTGAGAGAGCTTCCTAGCAAAGTTTGGGAAATTCAGGCATTTATTAAATTGCTTAAAAATGTGCATGAAACACACGTGTAAAACTGAGAAGTTTGATGGGCATGAGTTGTGGATCAGCTAGAGATTGAGGTGTGGGTTTGAATTTTTAATTAGCAAAAACTAATACTTAAATATTTTTAAAGTTTCTGACACCATGTAAAATAATTAAAATAGTCTCTTTCCTTATAATGTAGTTATTGAGGTTTAAGTTATAGAATTGAAGTTTTTACTGTGTTTTGATATAGCTGGATTAGTTGTTGCCTACCACCTCTCAATGCCAAAATGTGGCTTATGATACAAGCAAAGTGGTTATGTATAGCAAGTAGCTGCTTTTATAGCTGAGCTGGAAGCTATTGCCAAGTCAGTTATGATCTTTTGCTGTCTTTCCGTTTATCTAATTTATACTTTATCTTATTTATATTTTTGTTATATCAAATTGTTCAATAATTATTTTAGAAGCAGGAATAGTTGCTTGAGTTTCACTTCACACTTAGCATCCCCTCTTTATCACCTTCCAAAATACCACCTTAATTCTGGGTAATTACTGATAATTTTTCCTTTGTTTTCTTCAAGCTTATCTGTGATCTCAGAATAGATAAGTTTCTGAAATGTATTGGTACTATAAGTTTACCTAGTGTTGCTTGGATCCTTGACTCAATTACGTTTTGTTTTTGTTTGTTTTAAAATGAAAATGTACATGCTTCATTTAAATCACAGTTGTGGGATGGGGCTGGAAATGAGAGGTTCAATATGCAGGCTTCCCTGGGGAGAAAGGACAACCCCAGTCCTTTCTCACCACAGCAGTTTGTGTCCAGGTGAGAAGCGCCTCTCTATGGCTGCCGCAGCTCCAGTGAGTGCAGCTGGGAGGAGAGGTATACAGGTCCAGGTTAATTTAGCCCCTGCGCTCCCTCACCAGAGTGAGAAATGCAACAAATGGTTCACTTTCCTCTTGCTCCCTGACAAAGGAGAACAGTCCTGTACAAGTTGTGGGGAGAGCTTCAGCCTCCTCCCCAAAAGGTGCCTGGGAGCACCTCTATATATCTATATCTAATCTATATCTATATAGAGAGAGAGAGATATCGATCTGCGTGTACGTATCCACACCCACCCCGTAAATTCCACTCCAGTTCACCCAATGTAGTGGGTTTTACCCATGCCCTAATAAATCTGTTAATCTTTAAGATTCCCCAGAACTCCTGGTTGTTTTTGCAGAAGCAGACTAACCCAGCTACCCTGAATTTTTATCCCAGGGTGATGGATAACAACCATATTGTAATAAAATTTTAACATCCCTGTGGTGGGAAAAACACCTCAGCAGCCCAATACTGTGGCGTTTAATTTCAGAAAGGGGAGCTACACACAAATGAGGAGGTTAAACAGAAATTAAAAGGTAGAATGCCAAAATCCCTACAAGCTGCATGGAGACTTTTCAAAGACACCATAATAGAGGCCCAACTTAAATGTATACCCCAAATTAAAAAAATAGTAAGAGAACCAAAAAAGTGCCACCGTGGCTTATCAACCAAGTAAAAGAAGCAGTGAGATAGAAAAAGGCATTGTTTAAAAAGTGGAAGTTAAATCTTGGTGAAAAAAGTAGAAAGGAACATAAACTCTGTCAATTTGAGTGTAAAAATATAATAAGGAAAGCCAAAAAGGAGTATGAAGAACAGCTAACCAAAAACTCAAAAAGTAATAGCAAAATGTTTAAATATATCAGAAGCAGGAAGCCTGCTAAACAACCAGTAGGGCCCCTGGTTGCTAAAGGAGCCCTCAAAGATGATCAGGTTATTGTGGAGAAACTAAATTAATTCTTTGCTTCGATCTTCATGGCTGAGGATGTTAGAAAGATTCCTAAACCTGAGCCATTCTTTTTAGGTGACAAATCTGAGGAATTGTTAGAGTGAGATATCATTAGGGGAGGTTTTGGTACACATTAATAAACTTAACAGTAACATGTCACCGGAATGGCATTCACCCAAGAGTTCTGAGAGAACTCAGTTGTGAAATTGTAGAATTGTTAACTGTGGTTTGTAGGGTTGAGTTCCCCACAGCGCTTTCGCCTTTTTACCCAGGGCTGTTGCTACACTTCAGAGGTGGAAGCGCCCTTATTGACTAATCGATGCAAAGTGCATTGACTATTCGATTAGCCAAATAATCAAAATTTTACATCCCTATGCACTATTCCAGAAGCAGTTATGCTAATACCAAACACAGAGGTAAAATAACTTCCCTAGTCCTACTCAAATTCCCATTTATGTTTCTCAAGGTTTCATTAGCTTTTTTGGCCACAACATCACACTGAGAGCTCATGTTCTGCTGATTATCCAACATGACGCCCAAATCTTTTTCAGTCTGTGCTTTCCTGAACAGTCCCCCGTCCTGTATGTATGGCCCACAATATTTATTCCTAGATGTATACATTTACATTTAGCCAAATTAAAATTCATGATGCTTGTTTGTGCCCAGTTTACCAGTTTATCTAGATCATTCAGAATTGCCCTGTTTTAGTAATTATTTACCTATTTGTACAATCTTCAGATGATTTACTTTGTAGAAAAGCTTCAGAGGGTATTAGTATTAGTCTTAATTGAAAAAAAAATAATAATGAATAGTCCTGCAGCACCTTAGAGACTAACAAAACATGTAGATGGTACCATGAGCTGCTTCTTCAAGGAATTTCCCCATGGGTGCTCCACCCTGAGGTGCACCAGCGCTGCTCCGCCTCTAATTGGAAATTTTTTACAGCAGTGCCCCCAGTTGGCTGTGCACGCGGAACTTTGGCGCGTGACCTTTGAAATGGCTATCCCACATGCACAGCCAACCGCCTCCTCTTTTCCTTTCTGATCACCACTGGCTTCCGATTACCTCATTGTTAGTAGTGAGAGCTTTAGCAAGTAGTTAATAGTGTTATTAGTATAGCTTTGTTTTCTTTTTTCTCAATAAAAATATATATTTTTCTTCATTGCTAAGCCACTGTCTATTACACCATGTGCAGAGAGTTGCAGTCGAGCTATTCAGTGACTGCCTTGAAAAGACTGTGTTCTGGGATATGCCTGGCTCTCTGGGTTTCAAAAAGTGCAAGAGCTGCAGGCTGTCATTTTCAGTAGCGGATCGACTCTTGAAGTGTATCTGCTGCTTAGGTGAGGAGCATGAGACTGAGCACTGCCCTTACTGTCAAAAAGCTAATCAGTAGAACAAGAAAAGCAAGAGATTTTCCAGCTTAAAATGATCCAGCTGGAGAAATCATTGCTGTCTGCCTCAGCCCCACCTCGTACTACGCCACCCTGGTATATGGCCCGTGGGCTGGCATCTGATAGAGGGGCTCCTCTCTCCCCCCCTCTGGTTGAGCCCCAGGGACCAGGAAAGGGCTCAAATGCTCAAGAAGAGGTCCCATTGTTCCTCAGGGTCTGACTCCCCTGTGAGGAAGATATCAAAAAATAAAAAAGCCTGTTTCTGTGCCAGCTACAGCTAAGGTGTCGGACAAACAGGCAGCGAATGGGGCCGGGACTGAGAAAATCCATGAGCCAAGGAGAAGGTTCGCCCTTCATCCGTCAAGTTGGCCATGGAGCCGAAATGTAAGAGCTCCACACCGGCACCGGCGAAAACACTGGTAGCGCAGAAAGCGGCATCGAGAAGATCGCAATTAGCCCTGTTACCGTGCGCGGCAATTAAAACCCCCGACAGGGCTGTCGGCACCGAGTAAGCTTGCAAACGCGCATAACAAAGAGCCAGCATTGGTTCAAGCTTCATTGCCAGTACTGATAATGCAAATGCCTGTGGTGCCCATCCCGCTTCTTCCCCCCCCCACTGCCTCAGTTTACCACCACAGCAAAGTTAATGGTTGCATCGGTACCAAGAATGCCACTCTTTGGGACAGATTGCTCCCCTAATATCTCAAGGTTCACTTTCTCTACCACACCTGCTTCGGCACCACGTTTATTGAATGAGGACGATGAACCGATTCAGACACACATATCCAGAAGCTCATCACCCAAGCCAATGCAGCAGGTGAAACAGTGGCAACAGCCACAATGGCTACCGCCACCCATACCAGCTAACTGACCTTATTGGGATCCATGAATGGCATACAGCGCATAACAATCACAGCAGCTGCAGCAGTTGCCACAGGCTCCTAAAGCTCAGGCCCTCTCTCCCCCCACCCAGTTGCCTGATCGATCTTCCCGAGGAGTTGGACATCAGAGCAAACAACAGATTCGCCCCCCGCCTACACACCTGTCATCCTCATCTCCAGATGGTACAGTCATGCCCCCTCTCCCCCACCAAACATGGAGGATGATTTCAAATCGTTTCAAGAACTTTTTAAACGTGTTCAGACACACTAGAAATATCGGTCATTTATGCCTGAGACCCAGCATTAGCTGACAAATATTCTGCATGCCTCTTCTCATGCCAAACTAGTGATCCTGATGAGTGAAGCAATCACGAATCCTGCCAAAACCATATAGCAGACACCAGCAACAATCACCCCAACTTGCAAAAGATCGGACAGCAAGTATTGTTATCCAAAAGGTGCCGATTTCTTATTTTCACACTCCACTCCAAACTCATTAGTGGAGGCAATCAATCAGAGGCAAGCAGCAGGCCATGCGTACAGTCCCCTACAACAAGCACTGGAAACGGGTGGATCTTCTGGGCAGAAAGACATACTCATCAGACAGCCTTCAGCTCAGAATTGCAAATTGTCGTCCTCCTTGCAAAACACACGCACCACACATTTGAACAACTTTCAGTCTTTGAGTGTCTTCCTAACAACAAAAAAGAACAGTTCAAGGTAAACCTCAATGAAGGAGCATTGATCTCCAGAACGGCTCTCCAGGCTGCCCTAGATTTGAAGGACACAGCCTCAAGGTTCCTAGCCTCAGCAATTGTAATGAGGTGTGCTTCGTGGCTCCAGCTGTCTGGGTTTCCGAGGGAAGTCCAATCCATGGTCGAGGACCTTCCATTTGAGGGCATGAAACTCTTCGCAGAATCCACAAATGCGTCGCGCCATACGTTGAAGGACTCACAAACCACACTGAAAACCCTCTGCATTCACGTACCTATGAACAAAAGAGTACAGGGAAGGTCGTATACACAGACGTACAAACCAACTCAATTTAACCAACAGCCAAAACATTGATAACAGACGCTGCTCAATGCAGAGTAGGCGCAGGCAGCTGTCAACATCTCAACAGACATTTTAAAGGTCTTGTCGAGGGTCAGATAACCCCAATATTTCCAAGACAGCAATTGAAAACTTTTACAACATTTGGCAGCAGACTTACTGCATTTTAACCAGTGCTATCGCTACTGACAAGTGGGTGCTAGAAATCATCGAAATGGGTTACTACATCCCATTTCTTACCATCTTCCATCTCCAGCCTCCCTCGCTGTCCCTTTTCAGGGACCCCTTGGATGAGCATGTGCTCGTACAAGAGGGACAACACATCCTACAGTTAGGGGCCATAGAAGAGGTTCCACCAGAACACGGGAGAAGGCATTCTATTCCCACTACTTCCTCACCACCAAGAAGACGGGGGTGGAGACCAATTTTATATCTTCGAAAGCTCAATCCTTTTGTTCGCTATCAACATTTCAAGATGGTAACCCTTGCCAAGGAAAAGGGAGTTTGGCTGTCCACCCTCAACCTCTAGGATGTATACTTTCATATTTCAATACGTCGGTCCCATAGACTGATCCTATTGTTTGCGACAAGGGAACTGCACTTTTAATACAAAATGCCACCCTTTGGACTCTCAACAGTCCCAACTGTCTTCTCCAAGGTACTAACGATGGTGGCTGCCCACCTAAGGAAGAGGGGCCATCACCATGTTCCCATACCTTGATGACTGCCTGCTAAAAGGCTCCACTGTGCGCGACACAGAGCAGGCAGTAGCAATCATGAGATCACTGTTCAATACTCTGGGCCTTTAGATAAATTTAGCGAAGTGCTTGCTGACTCTGATGCTGACTTTAGAATTCATAGGAGCGCACTTGGCCTGCAAAAAAGCAATAGCATCCCTACTGGAGCACAGATTCTCAACAATCAAGGACCTGGTATCCCTGGCACAGACTAGACCCTGTATAACAGCCCATCATTGCCTACAACTCCTGGAATATACAGCGTCAGCTACGTTTGTGGTGCCACATGCCCGGCTTCATAGGAGGTCACTGCAGTTCTGGCTAAGGCCACATATACCAGATAAACAAACGTATTACCATGCCATGGAAGATAAAGTCCACACTCACATGGTGGACACTAAATCACAATGTTGGCAGAGGGGTCTTTTTCCATCAACCCCCTCAACACTGACAATCACAATGGATGCCCCACTAACGGGTTGGGGGGCCCGTTTGGAAAAGCACGTTATCCAAGCCCAGTGGGACAAGGATGATGCCAACAAACACATCAACTTGCTCGAACTCAGGGCAGTCCACAATGCATGTGCACACTTCCTCCTGTTGATTCAGAACAAAACAGTACAAATACTTATGGACAAATAGATACTTCTTCTAGTAGTGTCGCCGTGGGTGCTTCACTGTCAGGCTTGTCCCAGCACCACAGTCTGGAGATTTTTCTATAGCAGTAGCTCCTGGAGGACCGCACATGTACAGAAGCTGCCTTGTGCCGTTCGTGCCCTTTCTGCGATGAGCGGTCCGTCCCGCCAGTTCCTCCTAACCGTCCACGGTTGCATGCAGAGTTGGGACAAGCTCCTGCCTCCGCCTGAAGAGAAAGCAGAATAATTGTTATTGTTTCATCTGTTCGTCCCAGTTCAGCCCCTACCTATAGTTAGTGTTTTTACAGTTTATAGTTAGTTTAAAAAAAAAAGAAGAAAGTTTTAACTATAGACCTTTCGTTATTGTGCATAGTTAAAATTTACTCCGCAGACTCTTTTTAGCTGTGGTCTGACGGATTCGTTCAAAATGCCCAGTTCCCCGGGCTTCAAAAAGTACGTGTCGTGTGGCGATGCCATGCCGGCATCGGACGGCCACGCCAGATGCATACGGTGCCTCGGGGAAGGCCACGTCCCCCCAAAATGCGGCCATTGTTCAAAGTTAACTGCTCGCGGAAGGTGAGACAAAGAAATGAGGTTGAAGATGCTCCTCTCCAACAAAGCCCTCCAACTGCCTCCGGAGCAACAACAAAGGGAGTTACAGCCTCTTAAGTCCCATGAGGGGAAGGGCCTGACTCAGCCTAGAAGCGCGAGTGCAGGGGACGCACAGGGCACTTCGGGCTTGCTGGCGAGACATGCTACGGCTAACTCCTCTAAGCCCCGCAGCGCCTGGGTGCCTAGCCCCACTGTATCTTCTTTTTTGGGGTTGACATCTCATGACCCACCCCGCCCGGAGTCAGCGCTGGTCGTGGTGCCGCCAGATCAGGCACGAGTCAGCGCCGAGAACAGATGCGGTGCTGGGATGCGAGTTGGCACCGACAAAAGATACGGCGCTGAGAAGGATTACGGCACCAGTAGAGCCAACGACGCCGACCAGCCCACGTGATGCACCGGGGGGCCCCCGCACTGGACAACACTTTAGGTGCCAAGGACTCCACCTCCAGTCTCGGTACCGCCGTCCCCATTGCTTCAATCGCCGTCCATCGATCGAAGCCCGTCAGATGCTGGATCAGTGTTGTCAGTGCCAGCTAGCCTGCCTCCTCCACAGAGGTCCACCTTGCCAACCAAGGCACAAAGGAAGGCTCGACATGTCCCTGCCCCTTCTCATCTCCTGACAGGGTGGTATTCTCACCTGAGCACTCACCGTCCCCACCGCACCATACAGACAGACATGGCCGTACTCGGTACAGGTCGTCACCTTGTTACTACTGTAGATCTCCACGACCATCACTCTCAAGATACTACCGCTCATACCGGTCCAGATCTCCTTCTTGTTATATGATCTGTTCTGGCTCAGACGCCTCGCCATCACAATCATGCTGTTCCTGGCACAGGAGCATCAGTCCCTACTCTCTTTGCCGCTCTCCGTGTCACTATGGTGGTTGCTATACTTGCCACTATCGACACCACAGGTACTCCCATGGTGCTGCTCATTCATTATCAAACTCTCCAGAGCATCCCCGTTCATGTTCACCTTGCCGTTCTACGCAGGAGATTATCCCTTCAGGACAGGCTCCACTGACACCCACGGGCGATGCCCCTTCAACGTCCACCCAGCGGGAGGGTGATAACTGTTCCCCTATCCATGAGGAGCAACATATGGGTTCGTTGATGGACTAGTCATGGTTGTCACCAGACGATGTAGTTTTTCCTGGAGACTCCTCCCCGGTTGACGACTACAAGCAATTCCAGGACTTGTTCAAGAGAGTTGCTCACTCTCACAGCTTGCGCACCTCGGATGTTCCTCAGAAGCAGCATTCTCTCTTGAGGAATCTGCAACAATCCATTAAATCAAAGCCTGCCCTGCCTTTTGATGAGGCCATATTGGAAATTTCAAGTGAAATATGGTAGACCCCGGCATTAGTACCTCCTACAAACAAGCATACCGATAAGAAGTACTTTGTGGATCCCAAGGATGCAGAATTCCTATTCACGCATCCTCCACCCAACTCTGTAGTTATGGACGTGGTGCAACAAAAGTCTAAGACTGTGCATACGAAAAACACAGCGCAGAACAAAGAGGCTAAACGCCTAGATCTATTGGGCAGGAAGGTTTATTCCTCGGCCACAGCCACCCTAAGGATAGCCAACTATTCAACCCAGTTGGCCAACCACGATTTCAACAATTATTCCAAACTGATACTGCTCTTTGAATACTTGCCTAAGAGACAGATCCTCAAGGCTGTGGTACAGGAGGGCTATACACCACCCTCCAAATATTCCTTGACATTGCCGATTCGGCCTCACGTACAACGGCAACTTCGGTTGTTATGCGTCGGGCATCGTGGCTTCACATCAATGCTGTAACTAAGGACCTTTAGCCTAATGTCGAAGACCTACCTTTTGACCAGCGTTCCCTCTTTGCCGAGAACACGGATCAAGTGTTTCATTCTGGGAATGACTCACACACCCCCTGAGGACATTCGGAATGTACACTCCGCCCTTCCGGCACAAGAAGTTCCGTACAACAGGCAAAGGCCCTTCTCCTATGCCACGCCCAGATTCCGGCCTTACGACCAGACTAGACACAGACAGCGACTGCAGCGTCAATGTCCACAAACCACCAAGACGTCGAACCAGCAGCAACCAAGGCAGCAAGCTTGACGCGTTGGTCGAGAGACTGCACGCCATTCCCCTCCTAGAGGCTTCTCACGACCATACCAAGCTATTCCGCCATCGCCTATGACCCTATTACACCAGATGGTGTACCGTAACCACCCATCGATGGGTCAGAGAGATCATCGCCTCCGGTCTCGCCATTCCTTTTCCCACTCGACCCCCTCTCACCCCTTCCCTCCCGTCCCTCTTCAGGGACTCTTCTCATGAACCTCTGTTACAACAAGAGGTTTCTTGTCTACTTACCATAGGAGTGGTGGAGAGGGTCCCATGTGAGTTCAGAGGAAAAGGCTTCTACTCTCGTTACTTCCTCACGCAGAAGAAGTCCGGGGGATGGAGGCCTATCCTAGATCTTTGCAGACTAAACAGACACCTGCGGAAACAAAAGTTCAAGATGGTCACCTTAGCCTCTATTATTCCTGCACTGAATGAAGGGGATTGGTTCGTGTCTCTCGACCTCCAAGACTTGTAGTTTCCCGTAGCAGTACATCCAGCTCACAGGAGGTTTCTTCGTTTCACTCTTGGGGATGAACACTACCAGTACACAGTGTTACTGTTTGGTCTTTCAGCGGCATCGAGGGTGTTGTCCAAGTCACTAGCAGATGTAACCGCTTACCTCCGTCGCACAGGCATCACATTTTCCCCACCTGGACGACTGCCTCTTAAAGGCCCCTACTGTGGAACAGGCACGAGCGGCAGTCAATACCACCAAGGACATATTCAAGGCACTTGTCCTCCTCATAAACATACCCAAATCCTCTCTACTTCCCTCCCAGTTGCTTGAGTTCACTGGGGCAAGACTGGACTAAAAAACTGCTGCCGCATACCTACCTCTTGAAAGATCTCACACCATTCGATACCTAGCAAATGTTCTTTTCACTGCACCCAAGTCAACCATACTCACCTGCTTGAGGCTGCTTGGCCATATGGCTGCCGCCACTTATGTCATCCCTCATGCACGTCTCCATCTAAGATGTCTCGGGCATTGGGTCTTCACAGTTTACAAGCCAGGCATTCACAGCACTCACAAACTTGTGGTCCTTCTGCGGCATGTGAGAGATTCCCTGATATGGTGGCTCGACTTGGCCAATACGTTAGTTGGTGTGCCGTTTCACGCCCAGAAACCATCTGTTCAGATCACAACAGACTCATCCCTTGTGGGGTGGGGTGTGCACATGCGTCCTCACTAAGTTCGAGGCCAGTGGTTGCAACACGAGTCCGTGCTCCATATAAACTTCCTGGAGCTGCGCACAGTTTTCAATGCCTGAAGGCATTTCGTGCAATGGATCTGCGGAGCCACGGTACAAATCCTCACCGACAGTATTTGCACAGTCTACTACATCAACCGTCAGGGCGGATCCAGATCCCTTTGTGCAGAGTCCATCCGCTTGTGGAATTGGGCCATCCGCCACCACATTACCCTCATGGCGACATATCTCCTACTCCTACATATATCCATTGGTACCATTGCCAATGCTTTGAGCAGGTGTTTCATCTACAGCACGAGTGGGAATTGCTCGACCAGGTGGCCCGTACCCTATTTGAAGCCTGGGGGTACCCCAGTATAAACCTGTTCACCACTCGACACTACAAGAAGTGCTGCCTCTTCTGCTCAAGAGCAGGCATCGGAACAGATTCTCGGGAATGCCTTTCTCATGGACTGGGGAGTGCAAAGCCTCTTGTACGCCTTCCCTCCGATCCCCCTCATTCCAAAGATGCTGGAAAAGATAGCCTCAGACCAAGCCACCATATTATTAATAGGACTCTTCTGGCACCGTCAAACATGGATAACTCAGCTGATGCACATGTCGGTGTCTCAACCACGGCAGGTACCATAGTTACACAACTTACTGTCACAACAACATGGCTTGCTCCTTCATCCCCACAAGGCATGGGTCCTGACTGGCTCCAAGGCCCGGAGTTAGCATGCTCCCAGGCTGTCAAAGATATCTTGGTACATAGCAGATGCCAAACCATACAGAGATCTTACCTTCATAAGTGGCGTCATTTTCACTCTTGGTGTCAACCACAAGGCCTTGTCCCCTCCTCAGTTCCTATTCAGCGAGTTCTGGACTACATCCTTCATTTGCACTTGACAGGTCTAGCGTTATCTACGCTTAGGGTACACTTGGCAGCAATTTCCGCCTTTCACCTATCTATAGATGGTCACTCCGTCTTCGTCCACCCGCTCACCAAGAGGTTCCTAAAAGGTGTCACGAATCTCTACCTCCCGCACAGACCAATCCCGGAGCCTTGGGATCTGGGCCTTGTCCTCGATACCCTTACCCGAACACCCTTTGAGCCACTGGCAACTTGCGATTTGAGTACTTTTACCATGAAAGTGTGCTTCCTCTTGGCTATTACATCTGCCAGTCGCATAAGCGAGTTGTCAGCGTTGTCGGCTGACCCCCCTTATACATTGTTCATGGAACAAGCAGTAACTTTACACAGTCACTCTGCCTTTCTACCAAAGGTCAATTCGCCTTTTCATATTAACTAACCTGTCACTTTACCTACCTTCTATCCAAAACTACACGCTACTGCAGAGAAGGCGTGCCTACACACGCTGGACCTTCGACGAGCGCTTGCCTTTTATCTGGACAGAACGCGACCTTTTCGAAAGTCACAACGTCTCCTATTATCAGAGGGGTAGCCGTGTTAGTCTGAATCTGCAAAAGCGGCGAGGAGTCCTGTGGCACCTTATAGACTAACTGAAGTGTTGGAGCATAAGCTTTCGTGGGCAAAGACCCACTTCGTCAGATGCATTTTGTCGATTGGCGCAATCAACGGCGGATTGCTCCAAAGCGAACAGCTCTCTTCCCAGCGCATTTCGTCTCACATTGTGACTTGTATTTCCTGTTGTTATTTACTACGGAACAAACCGTTGCCTACCAGACCAAAAACCCACTCTTCCAGGAGCGTGGCTACCTCTACAGCTTTTCTTAGCGGGATGCCGCTTCGAGACATATGCCTGGCCGCTACATGGTCCTCGACATCAACTGTCGCCAGGCATTACGCCCTCCAACGCGTTCTGGCTACAGACTTGGCAGTGGTGCATGCAGTGCTCTCCACGTTGCAGAGGTCTTGATGCCAAAGCACGAGAGAGACTCTGGTCACTGCTTCACACTCACCTGACAGTGGAGCACCCACGGGGACACTACTCGAAGAAAAAAGTTACTCACCTGTGTAGTAACTTCTGTTCTTCGAGATGTCCCCCCCATGGGTACTCCACGACCCGCTCTCCTCCCTGCTTCGGAACTATTGTCCTTCTGTATTTTTCAGATGTTCCGGCTAGGAGGAACTGGCGGGACGGACAGCACATTGCAGAAAGGGCGTGAACGGTGCGAAGTGGCTTCTGTGCATGCGCAGTCCTCCAGGGGCTACTGCTATAGAAAAATCTCCGGACAGTGGTGCCGGAACAAGCCCGACACCTGACAGTGGAGCACCCACGGGGACACAGATCTCGAACAGACCGTTACTACACAGGTGAGTAACACTTTTATCTAGAATAGAACTGGAAATCGATACCTAAATATCTGGATTTGTTAGATTGTTGGATTGAAGTTTGTCATGCTGTGCAGGAGGAGAAATTATATTTTTCTCTCAAAGAATATTGAACATAATATAATTTAGGAATTAGATTTGAAGTGCTGTGGCTATAGAAATTCTCTGCTTGAGGGAATGTGGTGGGACACTTCCCTGCTGTCAATTGCTGACAAGTTCAGTTCTTCTCTCAAACTGCAGGCTGGTGTACCCATTGTAAAGAATCCATAGATGCTGCACCAAAAACAGGCAATGGAAGCAAATAAAACCTCTTGTCTAGGAGAGAGTTTTTGATGGCACTTCCAGTATTCCTAAAATATATGATAAATGAGTCAGGGTAAGAATTTTAATATTGTTTACCCACCACTAAATAATATATAAAGGACATTGGTTTGAGTTCTGTAGGGAGAAATTAGTAAAATGATTCTTTTTTGAGTTGGTATCCTTTGAATTACTCTCAGCATTTTAACCAAGGGCAAGTCATGCCTGATGAACCTGATTGCCTTCTGTGATGTGGTAACTGGCTCTGTGGATATGGGGAAGGCAGTAGTTATGACATACCTTGACTTTAGGAAAGCTTTTGATTAGGGATGTTAAATTTAGATTAATTGAATAGTCAATAAGACTATCTGATTAGTCGATAAGGGTGCCTTTGCCTTTGAAGTGTAGTAACACTTAAGGGTTGTTGATACATTTCAATGGCAAAAGCACTGTGGGGAACACAGGGCCAGCGAGGCACTTAAGCAGTCCCCTGCTGGCCCTGTGCTCCCCACGGTGTTCTAAAGCGGCAGCGCCGTATTGAGCCTGGGGTCAGCTGGGGACTCCCCAGCTAGTCCCGGGCTGCATGCGGCGTTTCAAAGCAGCAGCGCTGCATAGAGCCCAGTGTCTGGCCCTGAGCTCCATATGGCACTGCTGCTTTGAAGCAGCCTCTCCTCTTCTCCCCACTTGCTGCCTCTTTCTGATAGTCATCCGGGGGGGCAGGGATTGACTAGGTGACTAGTGTGTTGACTATCGCATAGTCAACTAGTCGTTCACATCCCAACTTTTGAAACAGGCTCCTACAGTGTTCTTGTCAGTAAGGTAAAGAAGTTTGGACTGGATAAATGGACCATAAGGTGGAAAAAAAGCTGGCTAGATCATTGGGCTTGATGTCTAGCTGGCAGTCAGTATCAAGTGGAGTGCTCCAAGGGTCAGTTCTGGGGCTGTTTTTGTTCAACATCTTTATTAATGATCTGGTTGAGGGGATTGATTGCGCCCTCAGCATGTTTGCGTATGACACTAAGCTAGGGGGAGAGGTGAATACACTGTAGGTTAGGGATAGGGTGCAGAGTGACCTAGACAAATGAAGAATGGGCCAAAAGAAATCTGATGAGATTCAACAAGAACAAATGCAGAATCCTGCTCTTGGGATGGAAGAATCCCAAATACTGCTTAAAGGCTGGGGACCAACTGGTTAAGCAGCAGTTCTGCAGAAAAGTACCTTGGAATTACAATGAATGAGAAGCTGGATATGAATCCACGGTGTGCTCTTGTAGCTAAGAAGGCTAACAGCATATTGGGGTGCATTAGTAGGAGCATTGCCAGCAGATCTATGGAAGTGATCATTCCCCTTTATTGGCACCGATGAAGCCACATCTGGAGTATTGTGTCCATTTCTGGGCCCCCTGTTACAGAAAGGAGGTGGACACATTGGAGAGAGTCCAGCAGAGGGCAACAAATGTGATTAGGGGTTTGGACCACATGACTTACGAGGAGAGGCTGAGGGATTTCAGCTTATTTAGTCTGCAGAAGAGTGAGGGGGGGATTTGATAGCAGCCTTCAACTTCCGGAAGGGGTGGGGTTCCAAAGAGGATGGAGAGAGGTTGATCTCAATGGCAACAGATGACAGAACAAGGAGCTGTAGTCTCAAGCAATGTTCCTTCTAAGCTGAGGCAGCTCAGTTTTAGGGGTGATTGATCAGCCCCTTTGTGGAGCTGACTGACTGGGTGGTGCTGATTAATCACCTGTGAAGCTGCTTAGAGGGAACACTGATCTCAAGTTGCAGTGGGGGAGGTCTAGGTTGGATATTAGAAAAAAACCTATTTCCCTAGGAGGGTGTTGAAACACCAGAATGGCTTACCTAGAGAGGTGGTAGAATCTCCATCCCTTGTGGTTTTTAAGTCTTGGCTTGACAAAGCCCTGGGTGGGATTAGTCCTGATTTTAGCTGGGGGTTGGACTCAACCTTCTGAAGTCTCTATCAACCCTATGACTCTATGATGATTATGTGTATCAATCTTGTATCAAATGTTGAAAATGAAAAGGATCAGTTTTGTATGATATCTAAAAATGTTTGAATTTATCTAATTGGATCACTTTTTATTTCATTATTTTTGTATTAAAAATAGACCTTACTTTAATACTGATCAGGAAATCCAAGTCTTGCTATTTCTGGTAAATAACGTTAAATTGTACAGTGTGTACAGCAAAGGGGTGAACTGATGTTAATAGCTTTTGTGTTCCATGTGTAGCTTTGCTAGCTTTTTTTCTGAATAGGAAATGCCATTTGTCTATTGTTTTATAGTTGTCTTGTGTCTGGATATGATGTCTCCCTAATCATGTCCTGGACACGGAGGTCTGTGAGACTGAAACTGTAACTGCAGCAAGAATTTACTATTTTTGGCATTGAGAAGTCTAGTTATACAGTACAAGAATTGATTTTTAGGTCTGTTGCTAATGGCAACTCATTCTAATACTTAATGTATAGTAACGTGATTTACAAGGAGTACAATGCTTGCTGTTTAATGTTGTCTGGAATATTTTTTCCTTTGTGTTCACATGTATTGTTAATTAAAGGAGCTCTGTGCATGCAGGTATAATAAAGAGGCTTTATATGTTCTAAAAATAGTATGTGTTAAAGGTAGCATGGATTAGAACAGCTCAACTGATAAAGCTTTAATTCGGGAACTTATTTGAAATGAAATTTCATAGACAAGTGCTTAATCATTTTTGTGATATCAAGGAAAGGGAAGCTATTGAATTTGGACATTGTTCTGCTGCTCTGCTGCTGTAACCTTATAAACAATTCAGTTTAAACTGCAGTTTGTGAATTTGTGCCTTTGTGCTTATTTGTTTACTATGTAGGCACCAATATTTTTCCATTTAAATCTTTGAGTATATTTTATTAGAGGGACTTCTATGCTCTACATTTAAAAACAATCAGGTTTTAGAGCCCTTAAATATTTATACAGTACCCTGCAGCAGCTATAAGTGACCCATAAGTATTTTCTGAATGAAAATATCAGAGCTTAGAGAATTTTTAATTAGTTTCACGTGATTGGTAAATATTTCAATGTAACCACTGTTCTGTAGCTGGGAAGTAATTTAGATTTTTTTTTTTTTTTTTTTTTTAAACAGTGGAAGCTTGCTTGTAATTTCTCTCTCTCTCTATAAAAAAAGTTTTTCCTGACAGGTGACAGAATGATATCATGTCATTGGCACCTTACCCACTGCTCGCCGCTCTGCTGGGCCTGCCTCTCTGCCCATCCTTCTGAGCCAGCACGGCCCAATCATCCACCTGCCACCTCAGTGCTCCCCCCACTGGGGTTCATCTTAGGATACCACCAGCTCCTGTCCCCATGCTGTGGCCCTGGCCATCTTCCCCTACTGGCTGCAGCCCCTCATCACATTGCGTTATGTGTTTATTGCTGCCAGCCAGCCGGGCCTACATATACAGGTCCATGGGAGCCATAGTTCTACCACCTTACCCCACTAGGAACCATTCCCAGAGGCCATTTTTATTAAGGGAATCCAGACTGGTTCAGACCTCTGAAGCTGAGCAGCCATCCCGGTTTAGGGCAGGCTATCAGGACCCTGACTGTTGGATGGCCATTTTGGTTAAGGACAGGAAAGTGAGGGACGTCTTGATTTAAGGCTGAAGCCGGGCAGGCAGGCCAACAGTAGTTAAGGGCTGAAGCAAGGTGTAGCTATCTTTGCTCTGGGAACACTGCAAAAACTCAGGCCTTTCTGTGCATATTTGACTTCCTTTGGACAGGGCGACATAAATGCTTATCCTCAACCGTGTACCATATTCTGAAACAGTTGTGGATTGGGTGCCTTCACTCTAGCAGGTGGCAATGTTTCCCATTTGCACCAGAATCTGAACAGCTGGCAATACTTGAAGGATGTAAAGAAGTAGTTGACTAGTCAACTGCCTGATAAGTAGGAGCTTATGATGTAGCATTATCAACTACTTGTTTATTCTCCCCCTTCCCTCTCATTTTTAAAGGCAAACCATCAGGAGAGGATGCTGGCTGAATCCCTGGTTGTGGGTCTCAGAACAGCCCCGCTGCCCCCGCCTTCCCATCACTTTGTATTTTTAAAAGGAAGCCAGCGTGAGTACTGAGACCCAGGAACACAGATTCAGCCAGCATTCTCTCCTTCTGGCTTCCCTTTAAAAATGCAAAGCAGCAGCAGGAAGTTGTGCTGAGACCTATGCAAGCTGGGAGTGAGCACTGACACTGCCCTTCCTTATCAACTAGTCGAGTACTGAACATCCCTACAACACTCACAATGTTACTGAAAATCACACAATATTTAATGCTCTTCTTACAGCTCCAGATCCTGAGGTCAGGTGAGACTCATAGCTTTTTCTGTGTGTGTGTGTGTGTGTGTGTGTGTGTGTGTGTGTGTGCGCGCGCGCGCACGTGCGTGCACACGGTTTTTCTAACAGACAACAGAATGTTCCTGCTGGGTGAAAGAATGACGTCAACAGGCTCTTTGGCTGTGAAAGTTGCCAGAAAGAGGGATGTTGGTGCTTGGCAGGGGCCGCTGTGAAGGCAGGAGTGCAGTGCCCCGGAGTGCTTGGTCCATCTGCAGGTGCCTGGCCCCCATGCTCTGCTGGCCTTGCCGGGTTCCCCTCTGAAGCCTTCTGCTGAGTCTCTGAGGGTCTATTCCCTGCTGCTGTGGGGTCGCTGCTGATCTTAGCAGCCGGGGACTCGGTTGTTAGCGACTTGGTGACCAGGACAGGTTGCGGGGTAATGGGCGCCTATGTCATACACAGACCTGAGTATTGGGAGCGTTTCTGTTAAACCAGGACAGCTGGTGTCACCCTATCCTGGTTGCAATGACTGGGAAGCTCTTCCAAGTCAAACCAGGTGGAGGGTTGTGATTCCAGGGATCTGAAAAGTTCATGGCTATGAACCCAAGCAGAATGTTTTTTTTAATTGCTCTTTGCTGTGTGTCACTAATATCCAGTATTTGCTAGAAAAAAATCTCCCAGGACACTTCATAACTAACCTCCACCTCTGAGCGAGGCACTGGGGATAGATGATCAATGTCTTCAAGAAGTTGGGTTGTGTGCCAGAGAGAGGGGGGTTGGCGAGTGTAGTGGCCGAAGGGGGGGGTGGTTCACAAGTGTAGCAGCTGGGGGGGGAGCAGTGTTGGCGAGTGTAGCAACCAGAGTGTGTGTGGGGGGGGGCCCCCAGTAAACTTTACAAAAGCATTCTTGCATATAAGAATGGTATAAAAGTGTTTGAAAGCCTTCAAAATCCATGAAATTCAGAATTGGAGTGAAATGGTCTTAAACTCATTTGATGGCTAGATGTAACTTCAGATATAGACAAATATCATAGGGTTTCAGAACAGTCATTTTGTATTGCACTTGGGAGCTGAAGACAGGTGACTGACTTCCTAAAGGATGTTTCTGGATTTTGTGGTTGAATCAAAGTCCTTTCTTTTTAGTAACTTTTTTTGGGTATATAGAATTGGTGTGTTTGGTTCACAGAATTTATTATGCCACAAAATTGAGATCTGTTTTATCAGATATTTCAAAAGCTCAGTCTTTTGCCCATTTTTTTTTTTTTTTTTTTTTGCACCAGGCATGTTTGATGATCAATCTTGTGCTGTGTTTAGTCAGTTCATCTGGCCAATAATAAAGCCTTGGGGAGGAAAAAAGCAAGTGATGTCACTGATGCTCTGAGTTCCTTCCACCTCTTAACCAGAAAAAAGCCTTGGATTAAAAAGAGTTTCCATCTGAAAAAAGTGTTGAAATTCTTTCAGATCAGAACCTTATTCACTATGTGCAACGTTGTTATCGCCATGGTGGTCCCAGGATATTAGAGACAAGGTGGGTGAGGTAATATCTTGTATTGGACCAACTTCTGTTGGGGAGAGAGGCAAGCTTTCAAGCTTACACAGAAGAGCTCTGTGTAAACCCGAAAGCTCTGCTCTCACTAACAGAAATTGGTCCAATAAAAGATATTACCTCACCCACCTTGTCTCTCCAAAACCCTATTCACTGACAGTCACTTTTCATAATGAAGCAATTGAGAAGTTTTGGCTTCTTCTAAGACAGTGGCCACTTATTCTGTCTTGGAGTGTTAACCCACTGTGTTTTAATTACCTCTCCATCTAGTTCAGAACAAGAGAGACTTTGTCTGAGAAGTGTGGGGCAATGATCAGTAAGGCTATTCACTGGTTCTAGACATAGCTACACCTAATGAGTCTCTTGAGGGCATGGTTCAAGGTTGTGTTCTGGGTTTGTTTCTGTTTGACTTCTCTGGGAGATTTAGTTTTTCTGAAGCCTATGTAAATAATTAAACTTTCTATTCAGAAACCTTTCCTTAAGTGACTTGTTTTTATAATGGAGATTGCCTATCTCCTAGAACTGGAAGGGACCTTGAAAGGTCATCGAGTCATTGTAAAATGAACAAGTTTGTTGCCACTTGACTGGAACTCCTTCCACCACTTCCCCCAACTTTCTTTTAATTATATTATCTTTAAGTTTAAATACTTCATCTTAATTGAATATCCATTAGCTAACAAAAGGAAAACGCATAGCAAAGTTTAGCAAAACCATCCTATAGCGGCAGCCTTCAGCTGTAGGAAGGCGAAGCACTTTTAGATGCTTTTAATTGCAGTATTGCAGACTGTGAAAGACATATAAATTCTATTATGCAACAAAACATGGGTAGACAAGAGGTAGCAAGATTTTTCTCTTATGCTGTTATTTATATTGTACATAAAAGTCAGTGTTGCAGTATCAGGATCCTGAAAGAGCCTTGTAAGTCTTTGCATTTTAAAAGAAAAAAAAGGGGTGGAGGAGAGTCATGACCTTCTGTTGTGTGTGGGAAAATGCTATATGAAATATCTGTATACTAGCTGGACTTACCCGGTGTTGCTCGGGAAACTGGAGGAACGAAATTTAGGAAAGGAGGGGACCCTGAGCCTGGGGACCCCCAGAGCCACAGTCAAGCGGCCAGTAGCAAGGGGACTTCTCTTTGCAAGGTTGGCTCAGGGATCCACCTGCCCTGACTTGGCAAGCAAAAACTCAGAGTTCACATCTAATCCTGATGGCTGGAACCAGATACAGAAGGGCCCCACTCACAGTACGAATAACAGCCGGCTGGCTTCACAGCAGCATATCGCATCTAAGGTTTAACCTGGACCCTCCGCCCTGCGCTGCAGCAGGCACACGGATTGCTTTTGCTCGGATAAGCCCAGCGAGCTGAGCAGAAAGGCTGGCTGGCTTTGGTTTTGGTTTCCAGAGGGGAGGGTGGCAGGTGGGGAGCGACCCTGGGTGGAAGGGAGGTTACATGCGGGAGGGGCGCCCCAGCTCGTGCCTGGGGCTGCAGGTGCCCAAGCCATTGTGTGCATGGCGGTGGGGGCACTGCGTGCCGGCGGAGGGGGGAAGGAGGGGAAGAGGGGTTGGTTATGTAACCTCATGGGCGGGAGGGGGCGAGTCCTGGGAGGCTACACTTGGGAGGGGTGCCCCAGCTTGTGCCCGGGGCCGCAGCTGCTGCAGGGGGCAAGGCAGGACCCCGACTGGGTCCAAAAGTACCTTAACCTTTCCTCCAGGAGAAGATTTTATCCCATGCAAAGTTTGGTTGCGGTAGCTCTTATAGTGTCCAAGTTATTAGAGCACAAACATTCTCCTTTATCTATTAGATATTGTATTCTCTTCTTGAATCTATAGAAGAGGGAAATCTTCCAAAATATCAATGTGTCTAAATAATCAGTCTTTAATAACTTTTTTTATATTGTCAAAACAGCTAATTTGTATTTATAGTCATAAGATTGTCACATGCGATGGTACAAACAGTACATATTAGGGATGTTCTATAGCGTGTAATTGAATAAGCAAAAGTGGCAAGGAGTCCTGACATGCATCTGACAAAGTGGGTCTTTGCGCACGCAAGCTTATGCTCCTACACTTCAGTTAGTCTATAAGCCGCGACAGGACTCCTCGCCGCTTTTGCAGATTCAGACTAACACGGCTACCCCTCTGCTAAGGAGTCCTGTGGCATCTTATAGACTTATCGAAGTGTTGGAGCATAAGCTTTTGTGGGCAAAGACCAACTTCGTCAGATGTATGATAACTGAATAAGCATGTAACTGCATCAAATTTTCATCCCCAGATGTGGGGCTGGCAGCCAGTGCACTCCCTGCCCCACTCCTGGGGAGCCCCCTGTGACTGTTGCTGCTGCCTCTCTGTAGGAGTATCACGGGTAGCTGGTCTGCAAGGGCAGCAGCAGCCCCTGTGCATGGGGAGGTCTAAGCTACTTGCAGAAATAGGCTGCTACATGGTAGCAACTCCTGTCTTCAGGGGTCCAAGCTTCCCATGGACAGAGGCTGCTCCGGCACAGATCAGCCCCTGTCCGTGGGGAGCTCGGACCCTCTGTGCACAAGGGCTGCTGTCGCGGAGCAGCTTCTGTCTGCAGTGAGACTCAGCCCACAGCGACAGAGGCTGCTTCATGGCAGCCTTGCCTTCCCTTTCCTCCCCCCTCTCCCTGCAGCCTCTGAAAGATGCAGCAGCGAGGGGGAGGGGTAAAGGCGACTCCACGAGCCAGTGCTGGAGGAACCAGCTTTTAAGACAGATCCCCTCAGCACTGGCTTCTGCCTGTCCCCTTTCTCTACTGTGGGGGGAGGTGGGAAGGGCAGGCAGGTCTGCAGAGCCAGTACCCACGGAGAGCCAGCTTAAAAGACGGCTCCCCACATGTACTGGCTCCCACCTACCCCCCTTTCCCTCCACTCTGCTGCCTCTATCTCTTCCCCACGGGCACTAGCACCTGCTCCCCTTGCTGCCTCTGCCTAGGGCTTATTGGTTAATCGTGAAGTTGTCTACACATTAACATCCCTACTACATATGTTGAAAGCTGGGTTTGAAAAATGTGCCAGGCATGTTTTGGTGCTTGCCCAGAATATTAAATTGTTAGACATAGATTCAAAGGTAATTGGGAGGCCCACCAATTAGTTGTATGGGCAGTGATCCCATGAGAAGCCCAGTACTTCCCATCTGATGGGGAGATTCCATCCAGACTACTCTCAGTGGAATGTGGGTGGTGGTACTGCCCTCCCCTTCCACCTTTAGCCAGTTGGTTCCTCAGGTCTGCAGCCAGCACTTTCTACACTAGCTTCTGGAAAGCTTAAAGGTACACTCTCCTTCTGTCCTCAGGATCCTTGCTTTGCCCAGTGCATTATACTGTTTCCACTACCCAGTCCCTCCCCAAACACCTTCTCTGTGTTAAGGTGGGAGGATCTCTTCAACTTTAACTTTCTCTCAGCTATTTTTGAGATGAGCTGGGAGGGTAGATTCTTCTCATGAGACAAAATAAGGTCTGTCTTCTCTGTTGCATCTCTTGGCTTTCTTTAGTTTTAGCTTCATGAAATTCACATGATTTTTGACCGTTTCATTGCTGCCCACAGTTCTGAATCACTACAGTGGAATTAACTTTATACTGCTAAGGCTAGAAGAAACTGAGAATGGCACTGAAGCTGAACGCTGACTTGGGAAACAATGCTGCATTTGTTCATGTTTGGAAAGTTGTCTTGGCGCCCAAGAGACAGAAATTTTGTTTTCTAAAGAAAACGGCATAAATCTGCAGAAATTGATGCATGTACATCATCTTATCTGTCATGATAAGCATTCTCTTGTTAGAGAAAAGTGGATTTTTCAATAGCAGTTTAAAGAATTAAAATATAAACTGATATTTTAAAGGTATATAAGATAAACTTCCCTCAGAATTTTTAAAATACTGTAATGAAATATCTTTTCTTTTTAAAATAGAAAAGAATCGTGAAAATTTAAAAGTAGCAACAATTAAACTTTTAGCAATTAAGAAAAAAATCTATAATTGTTCTTTCTTTAAAGTCTTGATATGGCTGGATTGCATGTTATAATGTAAAGCTGTGCTTTGAATCTCTCTCTATATAAAAAAGTTTTTCTTGCTGGGTGACTGGATAACCATTCTTAGAATCGTTACCAATGATTCATAGGGCTGTTGAAAGGGCATAACAAGTGGAGTTCTGCGGGGGTCTGTTTTGGGATCGGTTTTGTTGAATAGCTTCCATCAACTATTTAGATATTGGCATAGAGAGTACGCTTATTAAGTTTGCAGATGATACGAAGGTGGGATGGGTTGAAACTTCTTTGGAAGATAGGGTTATAATTCAAAATGATCTGGACAAACTGGAGAAATGGGCTGAGGTAGGATGAAGTTCAATAAGGACAAATGTAAAGTATTCCACGTAGAAAGGAACAACCAGTTATACATACAGAATAGGAAGCGACTGTCTAGGAAGGGGTACTGCAGAAAGGGATTTAAGGGTCATAGTGGACCACAAGCTAAATAGGAATCAACAGTGAGATGCTGTTGCAAAAAAAGCGAACATGAGTCTGGGATGCATTAACAGGTGTGTTGTGAGCAAGACACGAGAAGTCATTCTTCCGCTCTGCTCTGCGCTGATTAGACCTCAGTTGGAGTATTGTCCAGGTCTAGGTATCACATTTCAAGAAAGATGTGGAGAAATTGGAGAAGGCTTAGAGGAGAGCAACAAGAATGATTAAAGGTCTAGAGAACATGACCTATGAAGGAAGGCTGAAAGAACTGGGCTTGTTTAGTTTGGAAAGAAGACTGACAGGGGACATGATAGTGGTTTCAGGTAAAGGGTGTCACAAGGAGGAAGGAGAAAAATTGTTCTCCTTGGCCTCTGAGGATAGGACAAGAAGCTATGGGCTTAAACTTCAGCAAGGGAGGGGTTAGGTTGGACATTAGGAAAAACTTCCTAACTGTCAAGATGGTTAAACACTAGAATAAGTTGCCACGGAGGTTGTGGAATCTCCATCTCTAGAGATATTTCAAAGCAAGTTGGATAGACATAACATATATCAGTCTAGACCAGGGGCGTCCAAACTTTTTTCAAAGAGGGCCAGATTTGATGAAGTGAACAAGCGTGAGGGCCGGCCATTTTGCCTGACATTCTTTGAACCATTAAAATTAAATGCAAATTAACTATTTTATGCAAAGTTTATTGCAAACGGCATACTTTTCATTTCGTCACATGGATGACAAATCTAAACAGGTGTTAAATCACTCTGCCTTTCATATCTGAAGGCCAGATGAAAAAAAAAAAATCCAGGAAGCTGAAATATATGTCAGGAACATTGTAAAGTACATTACATATTATTGGTAATAAAGGTTGTCTGTCAACTTTTAAGTTCAAAAAATATGAACAGGAACATAACACCAAGTATACATGTTGTGTCCAAATATATTTATAACTGATTTAGACCAACTGACATTAACTGAGATTTTATAATGTATTCATCTCAATACATATGGATTCGTTGGGGGCCATAAAAGATAGATATTGCCAAATTACCTGTGGGGCCGTATTAAACCAGAACACAGGCCACAATTGGCCCGCGGACCGGACTTTGGACATGCCTGGTCTAGACGGTACTGGGTCCTGCTATGAGGGTGGGGAACTGGATTCAGTGATCGCGAGGTTCCTTCCAGTTCTTGTATTCTATGGTTCTATGACCGAATGTTTCTACCAGGTGACAGAATGACATCAGTGTCAACAGGCTCTCTCAGTGAAGTGAAAGCAGCCAGATCGAGGGGGTAGGCAAATGTAGCTAGCAAAGGGTGCAGTCGCTTAGTATATTTTAAGATAGTTATAACACTAACTGGGATTTTCCAATTTTTTTATGCTGATAAAGGACTGCCTACCAAGAGTTTTTTTTGAAATCTCGAATGTAATTTTTTTATGCAGTATACTTTTTATCTGAACATGTCTTTTAAAAGGAAATATACAACTTTTCTTCCAAACCAATTTTTTTTGGGGGGGGGCCAGAGGACAGCACCACCAAACATGTTTGTTTTGTTTACTTTTTTGCAGTCTCTTTGTAACTGCCAGTAGTTTATGTCCTCCTGCAGGACTAAGGATGAGTAGGCATGAGCTCTGCTCAGAGGTTTGAGAAATGTGCTTCTGCTAATGTATGAGGCAGTAAGCTTACTTGACCATTAAAAAACCAAATTGTGAAACTAAGCACACAATGTATCAAATATGCAAAGCAATAATTTATTTCTTAAGTATCTTTTAGCTATAGTAATCTGAGGGCATATCTGCACTGTAAAGTTTCATCGCTGAAAGTAATGTTGATACTCAGAAATCACCAAATGAAAAGTCACCAAAGTGTGTTCACTGTTGTTTGCTCACTTGTGGAGCACTGAGGCACAGTGCTTAGCTGCAGGGTTTGAACAGCTGGACACTAGGGTTGTCAGAGGAGCCCAGAGAGGTATTAACATCAGGAAGGCTTTGAAGAAGCACTTGGACAACGAGGGGCACTGAAGTCTACCTCCTTTGCAGTTGCTTCCCTTTTGCATCTCATTTAACATCCCAAGTAACACATATCCATGCAAGAAAATGCTTGAATAGCCTGTACCTGGGACTGAACTGATTGCTATGGTTTGTGGAAATTGTTTAATTTAAAACATTTGCCTTTATTGACAGATTACAGTGAAATACACCAAAGCGCTCATGTTTACTGTTAATTAGGGTCTTGGAAAGGGTAAAACCTCATAACTGTGTGTAGGTTCACTGTCATAGTTAAAGTTGTGAGAGAGGGTAGAGTGCAGAATAAACTGAGCATTGCCAGAGAATTAAAAGAAATGTGTAGGTATGGGGACAGTTGTAGGACAAAGATTTGTGTGTGCGCTTCAGGGGAGATTGAGACCAGATCTGATTACTGTGCAGCTTGATTTGTTCCTCCATGATCTTGATCATGCAGTTAGGAGTGAGTTTCCTATCCTGCCTCTTGGCCTCTCTGGAGAAGTGTTGATCACTTCCCTCACTAAATACTCCCTGTTGCATTTGAGTGTCTTTTTTACCCGGTGTGACGTTTCTGTTGGGGAAGGTCCGTGTGCCTACAACATCTCCACTGTAAAACACAATGTGGAAGAAGAGGGATTGTTAACTTTCATCTCAACATTGAAACATTTCTCTTATAAGCACCTCAGGAGTGGAGAATGGTTCCTGGCTGCCTGCCACACCGAAATAACAAACGTGTTTCTTGCAACAAAAGCTGTCAACTTTTTATACTCTTAATCAAATATGGTGATTGGTGATAGGATACTGAATCACTCTTATGGAATCAGGTGATAAAGCTGGAAAAGACCTCCTGAGTCATTAAACACAATACTTTGTATGCATGGAACTCTATATTTTTTTATTATTCTAGTGCCTCCAATATATGAATTCACTATAATTCAGTATGTGGTAGTCTTTCCCCCCTCTCCCCCCTTGTTGAATCAACATTTCATCTCAACTCTAGTAAGGCTTTTAATACGTTTTTGCATGACATTGTTTACAAGTTAGGGAAATACAGTCTGGATGGAATGTAGAATAGATGCATTACTGATTGTAAAACTTCTCAGACTAGTTATAGCAGTTCACAGTCAAGCTGGAAGAGCATATCAGGTGGGATCCCACAGGGATCAGTTCAAAGTGTAGATCTGTTCTAATCTTCATTATTGATTTAGATAATTGCATTGAAAGTACACTTATAAAGTTTGTGAACAGTACCATGCTGAGAGCTGTTGCAAGTGTATGGAGGATCGGATTAAAATTCAAAATGATCTGGACAAACTGGAAAAATGGTTTGAGGTAAGTGTGATGACAAATGCAAAGAATTCCACTTAGGAATGAACATTAGTTGTACACATACAGAATAGGAAATGACTGACTTGGAAGGAGTATTGTAGAAATGGATATAGGAATCATGGATCACAAACTAAATGAGACAACATTTTAAAAAAATGAAAAAAAGCAAACATCTGGTGTATGTTAGCTGGAGTGTTGTAAACACGATAAAAGAAGTAATTCTTCCTCTCTACACCACACTTATTAAGCTTCTCTTGGAGTATTATATCCAGTTCTGGCTGCCACATTTCAGGAAGCATGTGGACAAATAAGAGAAGGTCCAGGGAAGAAATCAGAAAATTAGACTCGTCTGTTGGGGATGGTCTAGGTCAGTGGTTCTCAACTAGAAGACTATTACTGAAAAATTGCTTGCTTTTAAAATAAATAAATTGGAATATGAATATTGTACTTATCTGTGTATAGTACATGGAGTGGTATACACAAATAATTGTATGAAATTTAGGGTCTTCGCTATTGCTTTTTATGTTGCTCATTGTAAAACTAGCCAAATATCTAGTTAAGTTTATGTACCTCTGCAAAACCCCAGGGATACATATATCCCTGGTTGAGAACTGGTCTGTATTAGGATATAGATGTTCAGGTCTGCCTGTGAAGGTCAATATAAGAACTTAGCTTTTTTTTATCACTTATCTACTTACTATACTCTAACAGCATAAGACTAAAGTATCCTTGCAAAATCCTGCTTACATATTTGTCCTAGCTGGTTTTTTCATGCACAAGTAATATATTACTAGTTAGTTCTTGATCAGTATTACGGTCATGGTGGGCAAATGGGTCTTGTGCCCGTGCCCATAAATTTATTTTTGCAATATTAATACAAGAGGAAATGTGGCATAGTGTTCCTGCTGCTACAACCCTTTAATTTTTCTGGACATGCTTTTATGTTTCAAGTGGTTGCTCAGCTGGATTTCCTCTTGAAATGTTTGTTATGGGACTGGTCTGTTTGTTGCTTTTGTATTGTTTTCTTACAGTAACCTTCTAAAACTTTACACCAGAACAATACTGTATTGAATTACAGTTACCCTTGCTTTACATTTCAAAATAGGTAGCAGCAGGGATCATTTTTGAATTTGAGACTGAGAGGTAATGAAAAGAGGTTGTGCAAGCCAGATGTGCCAAGTTTAATTTGTGCTAACTTTCATGATCTTCCCAACACTGCCAAAAGTGTAATCTCTGAATAATTTTAATGCTTCAAGTCCAGTCTGCAGGTTCCTCAGAAATTACTAAAAAAAACCCCAAAAAACCTCTTCTCTCCCTGTTTACCTGCCTTCGCTTTGTTTCTCTTCTGTCTTCCACCAGCTGTGGACATAAATTTTGACCAAATTGGGCCTGCTGCATAGTGCTTCCTCAAATAGGGTTCCAATCCAGCCCCCATGGAAATCAGTGGGAGGGAGTCTTTTCATTGACTGCAAAGAGCTGTTGAAGTAGGCTTGCATGTACAGGAAAGGGAAAATCATACTGACCTCCATTTTGCTGAAGCCAATGTCAAGAACCCCCAGTAAAGAGACATTCAAGGGTAGTATGAGCAGAGGTGGATCATACTCTTTCTACCTACCAACTTCTTGGGTCTAAGGGAAGGCATCTGTCTTCTCCTGTCATATCAAGCTAGTGTTAGAAGTACCTCCTTGTGGGGGTATAAGGATCTTGCAGAAAAAAGGGGGTTTGCATGAAGGGGGAGTTTGTGATCCAGGGCAGTGGTGCAGAGGGTTTAAGTTGTGACCGGAGTCAGGGAGTTGGGGTGCAGGAGGGAGTGGGTTACTAGGTGCAGTCTCTGGCTAGGAGGTGTTTACATTAGGTGGCACATTGCACAGACACACACATGGCCCCGGCAGCCATCAGTTTTGAGTGGTATTCAGGGGTGCTGCAGGCAAGGAACCTGCCCAAGGGTCCTGCTGTGCGCCTGTGCTGCAGGACGTTTGTGGCCCAGAGGATAGTGGTGGGTTGGAACTGAAGATTTGGCAGCTGGATTTGGCTTGTAGGCCAGTGATGATCCTGACACTTCTTCGGATTATTTTATAGCTCTCTGAGCTCTCCATGCTGAGGAATGTCAAGAAGTGCAGCAGTCTCTCCAGGCCTCACCCTGCAGCTGCAGTCTGACTGTGGCTGTGTTTTTAGCAGGGCAGAACAAAAGCGTTCCAATTATTTGCTCTTTGTTTGTTCCCCAAACAGAAGCAGCTCATTCAGCTGTCAGATACTTCCTGGAACTTTGAAAGGGAGGGCACATGCCTGCAAAACTCTGAGCAAAGCCGTTCAGGACAGGCATTGTGGGATACTGGTGGAAGCTACTTCTCTCGACAAAACAAACAGCAGAGTCCATACTGGCTTTTTGTCAACAATAATGAGAGGGGAAAAGACTTGCAAGTAGGAATAAGAGATCCTCCGGAAAAGGGCTTTATTCCGGAGGATCGCGCCAGTCTAGATGCTCTTTTCTGGCTTTTCCCCAAGCCGGAAAAAAAGCGGCGGCCATGTTTATTTAAATCCCGCGGGGGATATTTAAATCCCCCACGGATTTCCCTATTCTGACTTGCCTGCTTTGCATGCCTCTTCCGGAGAAGGGGCCAGTCTAGACGTAGCCACCCTGTTTTTGTTTCCTAGCAGAAGTTCTTTGTTCTGAGAAATTTGAGGAAACCAACTTTAAGATACACTCTCATACTTACTCTTCTCACTAATTCAAAATAACCCCCAAATATAACCACTCTGTAAATTTATCTCTAATGGTATAAAATCTATTTAAATAAAAGCGAATTAAATATTTTAGAATAATAGAAAAGTAGGGTTTGAATAAAATTGCTTTTAAATGTTCCGTGTTTATATGTCTGCTACTGTACAACCCTTTTTACAATCTCTTCATGTGAAAACGGACTTCAGTGTTTTAGTGTTTGTCATATTCAGTCCAAAAATATTTTGAATTTTATTCCACAGTAGTGAGTTTTAGTTTAGAATGAACTATAGAGTGTATCCTTTTTTACATCTAGATGTTACCATACATTTTCAAATGAGGCTTCTTAAGTAAAAACTAGTAATTGCGTATTTTTGCTCTTTTTTTTTTTTTAAGCTTTCATTTTATGGAGACTTAAAAACAATAGCTGATTTCCACTATTTCTTAGATGTTTATAGATTTCAGCAGTTCCTGTACAGGGTTATTGAAGTCAGCGGCACCTCTTGAAGAATACTGTGTTTTTAAAAAGGAAAAACTTAAAAAACAACAAATAGTCTAGTAGCACCTTAAAGACTAACACAACATATAGATGGTGATATGAGCTTTCATGGATGCAACCCACTTCAGATGACTGGAATATTAGATGACCAGATCCAAGAATAAATAATGGAAGGCGGGGGAGGGGGAGAAAAAAGGAGGAGGGGGGAAAAGAGAGACGGACTGTGAGTAGATGGTTTAAGTAGTTAAGAACAATTAGCACCTCCATTGGTTGGTTGGTTAAGTCATTAGGATGTGGAAGGTAGTGTATGAGCCAGCCAGTGGCCCTGTTCATATCGCTTGCATAAGAATTAAACTTGTAAATGAAGTTAAGTTCCAGTCATTCCAGGTTGACTTGGAGATCCATTGACTGTCCAGGCAGATTAAAGTGTTCTCCAACAGGTTTTTGTGTATTGCCTTTTTGGATATCTGGTTTGTGTCCCATTAATTCTTTCAAGTAGAGACTGTCCATTATAGCAGTGGAGCACTGTTGTTATTTGGTGGCATAGATCACATTAGTGGATGTGCAGTTAAATGAGCCTCTGATTTGGTGGCGTATGTTGTTAGATCCAATGATGAAATCGCTAGTGTAGATGTTGTGAGCAGAGTTGGCACTGGGACTGAGTGCAGGGGTGGGTTCCTGGATGATTATAATGGAGGTGTTACATGTGGTTACTGGAAACAATTTGTTTGAGATTAGGGGGTTGTCTGTAGGCAAGGATTGCCCTTTTTCCCAAGGTCTCTGAGAGTGAGGGGTTATTTTCCAGGATATTTTGTAGATTGTTGATAATGCATTGGAGGGGTTTAAGTTGTGAACTGTAGGTGATAAGTGAAATTCCGTTGTTTTCTTTTTTGGGCCTGTCTTGAAGTAGCTCATGTCTGGATAGTCTTTTGGCTCTATCTGTTTTTTCACTTCTCCGGGTGAGTATTTCGGTTGTAAGAATGTTCTGTATAGATCCTGTCGGTGTTTGTGTCTGTTTGTGGGATTGGAGCAAATCCGGTTCTGTCTTAGGGCTTGGTTGTATACAGTAGATTGAGAAATGTGTCTGGGATGGAAGCTAGAGTCATGAAGGTAAGTGTAGCCGTCAGTAGGTTTCCAGTATAGAATGGTGAAAATTTGTCCATCATAGAATACTAGGACTGGAAGGGACCTCGAGAGGTCATCGGGTCCAGTCCTCTGCCCTCTTGGCAGGACGAATCATGGTCTATTTCATCCCTGATATCTGTCTAACCTACTCTTAAATATCTCCAGAGATGGAGATTCCATAACCTCTCTAGGCAATTTATTCCAGTGTTTAACCACCCTGACAGTCATTTTTTCCTAATGTCCAACCTAAACCTCCCTTGCTGCAGTTTAAACCCATTGCTTCTTTTTCTATCCTCAGAGGCCAGGAAGAACAATTTTTCTCTCTCCTCCTTGTGACACCCTTTTAGATACCTGAAAACCACTATCATGTTCCCTCTTAATCGTCTCTTTTCCAAACTAAACAAGCCCTAAACAAGCCCAATTCCTTCAGTCTTCCCTCATAGGTCATGTTCTCTAGACCTTTAATCATTCTTGTTGCTCTTCTCTGGACCTCCTCTAATTTCTCCACATCTTTCTTGAAATGTAGTGCCCAGAACTGGGCACAATACTCCAACTGTGGCCTAATCAGCACAGAGTGGAGCGGAAGAATGTCTCGTGTCTTGCTCACAACATACCTGTTAATACATCCTAGAATCATGTAGCTTTTTTTGCAACTGTTGATTCATATTTAGCTTGTGGTCCACTATGACTCCTAGATTCTTTCTGCCGTATTCCTTCCTAGACAGTTGCTTCCCATTCTGTATGTGTAAAACTGATTGTTCCTTCCTAAGTGGAGCACTTTGCATTTGTCCTTATTAAACTTCATCCTGTTTGCCTCAGACCATTTCTCAAATTTGTCCAGATAATTTTGAATTATGACCTTGTCCTCCAAAGCAGTTGCAACCCCTCCCAGCTTGGTATCAGCTGCAAACTTAATAAGCATACTTTCTATGCCGATATTTACATACTTGATGAAGATATTGAACAGAACCGGTCCCAAAATGGACCCCTGCAGAACCACACTTGTTATACCTTTCCAGCAGGATTGTGAACCATTGATTACTACTCTCTGAGAACGGTTATCCAGCCAGTTATGCACCCACCTTATAGTAGCCCTATCTAAGTTGTATTTGCCTAGTTTATTGATAAGAATATCATGCAAGACCGTATCAAATGCCTTACTAAAGTCTAGGTATACCACATCCACTGCTTCTCCCTTATCCACAAGATTCATTATCCTCTCAAAGAAAGCTATCAGATTGGGTTGACATGATTTATTCTTTACAAATCCATGTTGGCTGTTCCCTATCACCTTATTATCTTCAAAGTGTTTGCAGATGATTTCCTTAATTACTTGCTCCATTATCTTTTCTGGCACAGAAGTTATACTAACTGGTCTGTAGTTTCCTGGGTTGTTCTTGTTTCCCTTTTTATAGATGGGCACTGTATTTGCCATTTTTTCCAGTCTTCTGGAATCTTTCCCGTCTTCCATGATTTTCCAAAGATGATAGCTAGAGGCTCAGATACCTCCTCTATCAGTTCCTTGAGTATTCTGGGATGCATTTAATCAGGCCCTGGTGGTGATTTGCAGACATCTAACTTTCCTAAGTGATTTTTAACTTGTTCTTCTTTTATTTTACCTTCTAAACCTACCCCCTTCCTACTGGCATTCACTACGTTAGGCATTCATTCATCAGACTTCTCAGTGAAGTCCGAAACAAAGAAATTATTAAGCATATCTGCCATTTCCAAGTTTCCTGTGACTGTTTCTCCTTCCTCACTGAGCAATAGGCCTATCCTGTCCTTGGTCTTCCTCTTGCTTCTAATATATTTATAGAATGTCTTCATGTTTTCATTTATGCCTCTAGCTAGTTTGAGCTCATTTTGTGCCTTTGCCTTTCTAATCTTGCCCCTACATTCCTGTATTGTTTGCCTATATTCATCCTTTGTAATCATTTAATTGAATTGTAGTGTCAAAAAAGTGGATCTCTCATGTGGACTGATCCAGACTGAGGTTGAGGGTGGGGTGGAAGTTGTTGAAATCCCTGCAAAATTCTTCAAGGGTCTTTTTCTCGTGGGTCCAGATGATGATGATTTTTTCATCAATGTAGCATAAGTAGAGTAAAGGTGCTAGAGGGCGAGAGCTGAGAAACCATTCAAGGTCAGCCATAAAGACGTTAGCATATTGTGGTACTATGCGGGTGCCCATGGCTGTGCTGCTGACTTGAAGATACAAATTGTCTCTGAATCAGAAGTAGTTGTGGATGGGGACAAAGTCTCAGAGCTCCGTAACCAGGTGTGTGGTGCTGTCATCGGGGATGGTGTTCCTGATAGTCTGTAATCCGTCTTCATGTGGAATTTTGGTGTAAAGTAGGGATGTTAAATATCGGTTAATTTAATAGTCGAATAACCTCATGAATTTTTATCAGTCGACAATTTTATAGTCCCCAGGGGTGGGGCCAGTAGCCACTTTGCCAGAGGCAGTGTGGGATTGCCAGGTGGGTGCTGGTCCACGAGGGGAGCCAGTTTAAAAACCAGCTCCCCTTCTGGACCAGCTGCCTGTTGCCCAGTGCTGCTGTCTTTGATAAAGGAGGGTATAATCTCCTGGACCTGGCGTGAGCCGGAACTGAGCTGGGTGGCCTGCCCACCTGGCTCCTAATACACTTTAAATGCAGAGCCACAGCAGGGCTAGGATCTGGACCCGGGGAGAGCCAGTACTGAGCTGGGCTGTTGGCCAGCCTGCGTGTAGTCTATAGCATTAACCTATATTCTTTTGCTTATCGCTTAATCGACTACACTATTATATCCCTACTGTAAAGAGCTTCTACGTCCATGGTGGCCAGGATGGTGTTTTCAGGACGATTACTAATGTTTTGTAGTTTCCTCAGGAAGTCGGCGATGTCTTGAAGATAGCTAGGAGTGCTGGTAGCATAGGGTCTGAGGAGTATAACCAGATAATCTTGTTGTAAGTGTGCCAGTGTTTGAGATGATGGGTCATCTGGGATTTCCAGGTTTGTGTATCTTGGGTAGCAGAAAACTCCTGGTCGGGGATTGCGGGAGGGGTTAGTATGTATTTGATCCTGAGCAGCATCAGGGAGCTTCATGAGCTCTGTGTGTGTGTGTGTGTGTTTATATTCTTTAGTGGGATCACAGAAGAGAGGCTTGTAGAATCTGGTGTTGGTGAGTTGTCTGGTCGCCTCCTGTTCATAATCTGTTCTGTTCATTATGACTACAGCGCCCCCTTTGTCAGCCTCTTTAATTATAATGTTAGAATTGTTTTTGAGGCTGTGTATAGCATTGTGTTCTGTATGACCAAGGTTATAGGATGCTTGCTGACCTTGTCAGCTCGAGCACGTTTGCAGAAGCAGTCAATGTTAGAAATCAAGACTCTCTCATCACGACTGTTGGTATGAATCCACATAGAAACCTTCCTCTTGTGGGATTGACCAGGAGGAGGAGGGAAGCAGCAAGGTCAGTGTGTTGTACATTGGTGTGTTGGAAATATTTCTTTAGGCGGAGGTGGCGAAAATAGGCTTCCAGATCTCCACCAAAGTGAATCTCATTCGTAGGAGTGGTGGGCCAGAAGGAGAGTCCTCAAGATGGGACAGATTCCTCTGCTGGGCTAAGAGATTGGTTGGATAGGTTGACAATGTTGCTAGGTGAGTTTAAGGTATTGGGAATGAGAGATCCTAAAGCATGGATTGTTTATTATCCTTTCTTCTGAAGGGAGATGGAAGTGATCCTTGTAGGTGGTTTGTTAAACTTTATTAAAGTCTGGAAAAGATGAAGTATGTGTGGAAGCTTGGTTTTTTTTATCGTTTATTTTGAGAACACCACTTTGATTTTCTTCTGTTTGTTGTATAGAATGCTGATAAGGTGGTTCCTGAGTTTCTTTGTGAGTGTGTGGCATAATCTCTGGCTGTAGTCTGTGGGATATGTAGATTGCAGTAGGTTTTTCACCCTCAGTTCCTTAGGTATGATGATCACCTGTTTGCACTTAGAAAGGAAGATGTCTATTTGGATCTGTGCAAGTTTCTTTGTGTAGTTGATGGATTGCCACTCCATACGGCTGAATGCGGTGTCTTGCATGTCCAAAAGGTAGCCGAGTTAGTCTGTAACAGGAAAAACTGAAAAAACAACAGAGTCGTGTTCTTATCAGCCTCTTGTAACACTTGAACCATCTATTCGCTGTCTCTCTCTCGTTCTCTCCCCCCCATTTTTCTCTTTTCCTCCCCCCCTCCCGTTTGCCTTATTTATTCTTGGATCTGGACTTCTAATACTCCAGTCATCTGAAGAAATGGATTGTGCCCGTGAAAGCTCATGATACTGTCTACTTGTTTTGTTAGTCGTTAAGGTGCTACCAGACTATTTGTTGTTTAAGTTTTTCATGTTACAATAGCTTCAGAAGGGTAGTCTGTATTTTTAGATATGCTTGCTATTATAGTTGGAAGTTTGAGCTTTGATAAGAAAACTATTGTTGGTCCAGTGTCATCTATTGCAAAAGCTTTCATGTATCATCTTTCTTTCAGAAGTGTAAACAACTTTATAAACAATATGCAGTGATGATTTCACCTAGTTCTGAAACAGAGTCACTTATTTGCAGTGGAAACTGCTGGGGAAATTTAGGTTGGCAGGATGTGATAACCATATCTAGAATATGGCCAGGCCCCCATAGCTGCTAGTATGGAAAAGGGTTACTTGGGCTCTTTAATGCCATCAGTGTTCTTTTTCGAGGAGTGTTCCTATGGGTGCTCCACCTTAGGTCTTTGGAGAGCTGCTGCATGCGTGTGCAGCTAACCGTCCCCTCAGTTCCTTCTCTGCCACTGGCGGCGTCAGTCAAAATCGTAGTTGCTCTCCAGTTTTACAGTAGTTTTTTGAATTTATCTTGTTCTTATCTGTTAGTATAGTGTTAGTGATAGTGTTTTTATAGTTAGTAGAAGTTCTTTCTAGTTATTTTTACTTTAAAAAAATGTTTTTTTCTGTTCCTGTTAAGGCTATCTTCTGCCTTAGACAACTTGCCTACCTGGGATGCCTGGTTTCCCAGGTTTTAAATGCTGCCTCTCCTGCAGGCTCTCAATTCCTGTCTCTGACGGGCATGTCCGTGTGTGTGGTGCCTGGAGCAGGCACACACCACCACTCAGTGCCAGCATTGCAAGCAACTAATGGCTCACATGTGCAAAGCAAGGGAGCTCTAAACTCCCTTCTCTCAAGCTCAAATTTCTCTCACTTGAGAACATGGTGAGGCCAGCCTCAGACCCGGAGCACTCTACCCCACCTTGGCAATCCTCTCTCCTTGCCATGTCCAACAAGGCAGCTCTGGCAAGCTCTAATTCAAGAAACTCTTCCTCTGAGCAGTTCAGGAAGAGATCTCATTCCTCATGACTCTCTTTCAAAGAAGCGGGGACACAAGCACCCAAAATACCCTCTGCACCGACCTCTGTTAGGGCACTGGACAGGGAAGTATCAGGACCATCTGGCACAGATGGTTCCCGAGGGTCCAAGGACCTCACCAAGATGAGCTTGGCTGGTGCCTCAGTGCCTAAGTCTTAATCGGCACCACTGGCACCATCTGCACCCGTCTCAGTACTGACAAAAGCAAAGGCGAAATCAGCCTCAGCTGAGGCACATTTGGCACTGAGGAAGGCCAAGCCTCTGCACTTATGCCACCTCTGGCACCGAAGAGGCACAGTTAGGCAGTACCAATGATCTTCCACACCACCATCAATGCTGCCATCAATAACGGAGACCCCGGCACCGCTCCCATTCACTACCTCTGAGGAGCTCATAGTAATGTCAGTGTCCAAAACCCCTTTATTCAGCACCATTAGTATGCCCATGTCTGGCAGGTTCCTGTCCTTAACTCCATGAGGCTTGGCACCACTGCTATCAAGTGACGAGGATGACGAGCCCTTGGTTGATACCCATACCCCAAGGCACTCCTCCCCAAAGCAGCCACAACAGCAACAAATAGCACTGCAATTGCAACCACCACAATGATTGCCCCCTCCTGTGCCACTCCCACCCAGTTGGCCCTATTGGGACCCATGGATATCATACCAAGCCCAGCAACCCCAGCAGGTGCCACCTCAGTCAACTCCTGCAGCACTATCAAGAGCGACATCCCTGCCATCTCTTGACAAGTCAGCCTACCAAGAGGAAGATGACCCACTCTCAAGAGGGATCCACTGTATCTTCCCACCTTCTAACTCACATATCCTTGTCTTCCTCTGATGACACCCTAATGCCCCTGCCGCCGCCCACGGCAGGAGGTAACTTCAGTTCATTCCAAGAACTATACAAGAGGGTTGTAGACGATCTGGAGGTCTCCCTGATGAGTCTCCCCAAAATACAACATAAATTGATCAGCATTCCTCATGCCTCCCTGGCTGCTAAACTGGTTTCCCAATGGTCCTGGCGCTCATGGATCCTGCCAAAATCATCTAACAGACACCAGCCACAATCCCACCGGTCTGCAAAAGATCTGACCGTAAATAATAAGTTGCCCTTCAAGGTGCCAACTTCCTTTTTTCCCACCCATCCCCCAACTCTGTAGTGGTGGACACTGTTAACCAGAAGGGAAAACAGAGTGCAACCAGGACCATGCTGTATGATAAGGAGTGGGAGAGCCTAGACTTATGAGTAGAAAGGCTTATTCCTCTGCATCTTTACAGCTGCATATATCCAGCTACACATCAATGCTCGCAAAATATATGCATCACATCTTCAAGCAATTTTTCATGTTGTATTGATAGCCTTCTGGACGAGAAAAGAGAGAACAGTTCATAGCTAATATAAATGAGGACATGTCGAGATAAACACTTTGAAGGTCAGAGAGTCTAATAACTTCTCATCTATGGCAACAAGCAAATCGGGAGGATAGAGACCAATTCTTGATCTCAGAAGGCTCAACTGCCACACATGGCCTCAACGCTTCAAGATGGTCACTCTGTCCACTGTAATACCAAACTTAACCAGTCCCCCTTATTTATCGACTCTCAACCTTCAGGATGTTTACTTCCACGTATCCATTCACCCAGCACATTGAAAATACCTAGGATTTGCCCTAGGCGACACTCACTTCCAATACAGGGTGTTACTCCATTCCCTTACCTCGATGATTGTCTGATGAGGGCAACCACAAGCCAGGAAGCCAAAGATGCAGTCTCATTAACCAGGACTCTGTTAACTATGATTCTGTGACTCTGTTCCAGACCCATGGGCTACAAATAAATCTACCCAAGTGCAGACTACAACCAGCCCAGACTATGGACTTTATCGGGGACTACCTATTGTGTTTTGGGCTATAGCCTCCCTCCCACAGCAAAGATTCCAGTCCATCAAGGACCTTATTGCACTGTTCCAAACCAGCTACAAGTTCCAGCTAGGGCCTGCCTTCAGTTATTAGGCCATATGGCAGCGGTCACATCAATGGTAACCCTTGCAACAGTGGCTTAGGACTTTATGCAGACCTCATTACAACAACATCAGGAAACTACTCTCAATCCCAAACAAAATCAAACGATCACTAGACTGGTGGGCGGACCCCAAAATCATGTGCAGTGGAGTACCTTTCCACAGACATCCCCCGACTGTGACCAACATGACAGCTGCCTCCCTCCTGGAATGGGGAGTACACTCTGGTCCTCTCAGAACTCAGTCATTGGTCTCCACAGAAGCGCACCCTGCACATAAACCTATTAGAACTACAGCAGTATTCTGTGCATGCCAACATTTCCTTATACGCAAGAACACGGTTCAGATTTTTACGGATAACCAAGCCACAATGTATTACATCAACAGGGAGGGGGGAGCCAGGTCTCATCGACAATGCAGGGAGGCTGTCCATCTGTGGATGTGGTGCACTGCTCACAACATAAGCATACAAGCTTCTTACCTTCCGTGCAAGGACAATCTTACCGCAGACAGTCTTAGCAGAAATTTCATCTTCAATCGCGTATGGGAAATGGACCCCAACATTCTACAACAGATCTTCAGTCACTGGGGGTTCCCCAGAGTGGGCCTGTTTGCAGCCGATGCCCTTAAGTGTCCACAATACTGTTCACATGTGGGCATTGGCTTGCAGCCCCTGGGGGATTCATTCATGATACCCTGGAGTTCATCCCTTCTATATGCTTTTCCTCCGATTCCACTCCTACATCAAGTAATCAACAAAATAAGAGCAGATGCAGCACAAGTAATTCTTATTGCTTTAGCCTGGCCACGACAGACCTGGTACATTTACCTGCTACAGATGTCCAGGAGGTCGCCATGGTGTCTCCTGCTGCTTTCCGACATTCTCGCGCAGCTGGGTGGACAAATTCGCCATGCATCCCTCCAGATCCTTCATCTCTGAGCCTGGTTTCTCAGTAGCTCCCCTCAATAAAAACAACATTCACTGATCAAGTTAAACAAACTTTACTGAACAGCTGTAGACTAACAACCAGAAGATCTTACCTGTATAAGTGGCGTAGATTTTTGCTCTCGGCAAAACAAAAGTCTGCAAACTCATCGACAGTACCACTCTTGGGCATCTTGGAATATCTTTTAAACCTAAAACACTCAGACCTTTCATTTAGGTCATTAAAGTTTCACCTTGTGGCCATAACAGCTTTTCATCAACTCATTGAAAACAAATTGATCTTTGCTCATCCTACAACTAAGCATTTTCTTAAGGGCATTTAGAACACTTCAGCCTATTAAACCTCCAGTCCCAACCTGGGACTTCAATTTAGTATTTTGTGCCCTCCCCTGTACACCTTTTGAACCCATGTCCCCATGCTCCACTTATCAATGAAGGTGGCTCTATTGATAGCTGTTACATCAGCCAGGAGGGTAAGTGAAATCCGTGCATTAATGGCAGATCCAACCTTTACAGTATTTCACAATGATAAAGAGATTCTGTGACCACATCCAAAGTTCTTGGCAAAGATATCCTCTTTTCACTTCAGTGAACCTGTGATACTACCCATCTTCTTCCCAAACCCCATGCCAAAGCTAAAGAGGCTACAGGGCACATGCTCGATGTGAACAGAGCATTTGCCTTTTATTTAGACAGGACAAAGGGAATCTGCAAGACTCCTAGACTATTTGTGTCCACTACAGAGAGATCTCTGGGCAAGCCAGTCTCCACCCAGAGGTTATTCAGATGGATAGTGGACTGCATCCAGTTAGCTCTATTCCTCGTTCAATTAAGGACATCTACTATAGCTACATGCATATTCCACAAGGGCTATGATGGCTTCTGTAGCCAGCTCAATAGTATCCGTCTTACAGACATTTGCAGAGCTGTAACATGGTCTTCTGCACACACTTTCGCCAGACATTATGCCTACTTGTTCCAGGGCACCAAGTATGGGCACACTGCGCTGTCCATGGTCCAGCATACTAAATAGCTGAAGCATTCGCCTCCTCATTACAAGCATTGCTCTACAGTCACCTAAGGTGGAGCACCCACAGGGACACTCCAAGAAGAAGAAGAGAGGGTTACTGACCTTGTGCAGTAACAGAGATTCTTCGAGATGGTTGTCCCTGTGGGTGCTCCACCACCTACCCTATTTCATCTGGGGCAAAGAAGGAATTGAGGGGACCGTTGGCTTTGCATGCATAGTAGTAGCACCATGCGCACTGTCTGCTTTGTGTGCACAGCCTACCAGAGGAACTGCTACCATAAATCTCTGACTAGGCGTGCACCAGCACCCCAAAGACCTAAGGTGGATCACCCACAGGGACAACCATTTCGAAGAACCTCTGTTATTGCACAAGGTGAGTAACTCTTTTTACAGTTTATTTGAAATAGGCAATCTCTAAAGGCACGTCTGCACAGCAGAGCTAAAGCCAGAATAAGCTATGCAACTTGAGCTACGTCAATTGCCTAGCTTATGTTGAAATAGCTTATTTCGGCTTATGGAGCTGTCTATGCAGTAGAAAGTCTGAGGAAAAGCACTCTTCCTCTGATTTCCTGTACTCCTCATAAAATGAGGGTTACAGAAGTTAGAGTAAGAAGTACTCCAGCTTGACATTATTTTGCCATTATGTCGAAATAACTTCTTGTAGTGTAGATACGGACTGTTATTTCTCAATAGCATCAGTTATTCTGAAATACTACTGCTGTGTAGATGTACCCGAAGAGCGTGTTCAGTAAACAAAATGGAGTAGTTGGTAAGAATGGAACGCTCCATTGGTGTTTTGTTTGTTTTAATTTAAATTTTCTTGGATGTTGTTACAGAATACAGCAGATACTCATTAGTGGCAACATACCAGTGCTCTTTTGCTATGTTGCTCCTAAGTGGCTTTGCTGTTATGGAGAATGTTGATAACTCATAGTAGGGAAAGTGTATCTAGAGGACATCTTTTTCATAAGAGCCAGTTGCTCTTACAAAGGGTGACTGCAAGCAAAAAAAAAAAAAAAAAAAAAAAAAAAGCAAGCATCTGCTGTATTTTACCTTAACTTCTAGCTTCTCTCCATAATGATTGTTCAATTCATTTTCATTTAATTTAAATAGAATTCAAGTCAGGTGTTTTGGGCATAGCATATTAATCTCATTAGAAAAAAACATGCTTTTAAATATCTGGAAATGCAGATCAAAGAAAATTCTATGGCTTGGCTGTTTGTAGGTAAAAGAAAATTACTTAAACTGCCAGAGCACTACTGGCAATCTTGACACATTTAGACAATTCTAAATCTGCGAAGGATTAACTGTGGTTTAACTATTCTTCATTTTGTTTGTGCTGCTGTAATTTGGTTCTCCTGGGGCTACAGAGTACTGAAACCTACTGTAATTAGATGGAACAGAGTAACATAATTTGTTTTTATTTTACAACAAGATTGCTTCAAACTTGGACCTTATAATTCAAGGGTACACTGAAAGCTTTGTCAATCCCATTTTTCCCAGAATATGATTGACTAAAATACAAAATTTAGCTACTATAGTGGTGTAAACTTGGCACAACTGATTTGAAGGGTCTGTAGTTACTCAAGATTTGTATTGATGTCCAAAGAGTGGAATTTGGTTCACAATGCCATGGTGGGATAATTTATCAAGCTTGTGCTGAAATGAAATATACTGATTCTACTCCTGTTTTTTCATAGAATCATAGAACACTAGAACTAGAAAGGACCTCGAGAGGTCATCGAGTCCAGTCCCCGACCCTCATGGCAGGACCTAGTACCATCTAGTCCATCCCTGATGGATGTCTATCTAACTTGCTCTTAATTATCTCCAGAGATGGAGATTCCACAACCTCCCTAGGCAACTTATTCCAGTGTTTAACCACCCTGACAGATAGGAAGTTTTTCCTAATGTCCAGCCTAAACCCTCCCTTGCTGTAGTTTAAACCCATTGCTATTTGTTCTATCCTCAGAGGCTAAGGGGAACAATTTTTCTCCCTTCTCTTTGTGACACCCTTTTAGATACCTGAAAACTGCTATCATGTCTTTTCCTTTCCAAACTAAACCAGGCTAATTCTTTCAGTCTTCCTTCATAGGTCATGTTCTCTAGACATTTAATCATTCTTGTTGCTCTTTCTGGACGTTCTCTGACTTCTCCACATCTTTCTTGAAATGTGATACCCAGAACTGGACACAATACTCCAATTAAGGTCTAATCAGCGCAGAGTAGAGTGGAAGAATGACTTCTTGTGTCTTGTTCACAACACTTCTGTTAATGCCTCCCAGAATCATGTTTACTTTTTTTTGCAGCAGCATCACACTGACTCCTATTTAGCTTGTGGTCCACTCTGACCCCTAGATCTCTTTCTGCAGTACTCCTTCCTAGATAGTCGCTTCCCATTCTGTATGTGAGAGACTGATTGTTCCTTCCTAAGTGGAGTATTTTGCATTTGTCCTTATTACTTCAGCCCATTTCTCCAGTTTGTCCAGATCATTTTGAATTATGACCCTACCCTCCAGATGTTCCTTTGCCCATCTGTAAAACCAGCAATACTTGGCATTCACTTATATTCAGTATTAGTATTACTTACACTCAGTATTACTGATTATTCAGTTCAATAATCTATGGCAAGCAATTGGTGTAGCTCAATCTCTACTGACCCCTAAATGTGGAAGGGCATATAGAGGCTTAAACCAATTGAGGTACATGGATACCCTCTAATGCAGCTACACTGATTGCTAAGTCAGGGCATTCTTGAGTGAAGATGGTGCAAGAAAGTGAAATGAGTCCTGCATCTAGAACAATTAGGCTAGTATGTTCAGATGCAGTCAGGGAGAGACAATCCCAAAAGAAGTTATGCCTGAAGGCCGAATTTTGTTGTCTGATAAACCAGTATAAATCTAAAGAGAATTTTATTGAAGTAAATGAAGTTTGAGGGACGGAGCTCTTAATCTGTGGTGTCCACATGTAAGTGGTTGCTAGGCAGTTAATACACAATTGTCAAACAGTTTAGCTCTTCTTTTGGTTAAAAAGGCTGCCTGGTGGGTGCAGCTGAACTAAAGTTATATAAAGCCCCCATTTAATTATTGTTTGTATAGTTTACTGCTGCGTGTCTTAATGGACTCTCCCCTGTTTTTTGTAGGACATTCAGTCAGAAGAAAGCTGCAATTGAGAGAGAGTATGCACAGGTAAGTCCTAGAATAAATTTGTCTTTATTGTCTAAGTCATTGTTTTCTGAATGTAAGGATACATTAATTGATTCAGAAATCTTCTGCAGCATTATTTTGCATTTTACATAGGCTGTTTTCTGTGCATCAGAAAATACAAAATAGCTCTCAGCTCTCTTTATAATTTGGATCAGATATTCCTAACTGTACTAAACAATTTGCTCTGAAGCCTGGCTCAGGAAAGATCTAGAGAGGAATTGTTGGTTTTGGACTTGGTCCACAGTAACTTTTTTCAACCTTTCCCAGCGTCAGAGTGGCAGTCATGTAATAGATAGAATAAAATTGGTTAGAGAAAAGAGAGGAAAAGTCATTGTAGTATCATAATTGCAGTAGCATTATATTTGCATTACATATAGTCTTGCTTAGACCTTACTTTCCCATGATCTAAATAGTCCAAACCTAGTGAGCTTTAGCACATTCTGCCAGGCTCATCAGTTTAATCAGGCTTTTGATGGAGAGATATGGCAAGGAGTAGACTGGGTATTGTTTTAGTGGGTTCTCCCTCTTGCAGACCCTTCCAGTTTGGGGACAAGATACAGCTCCTGGTTTAATTTGTGACAGTTTGATAAAATTTCATGGAACCTCGGTTGGCCGCTCTAAAATGTTATGAATGTAAAACACATGGGGGAAGTGTGTGTGTGTGGGGGGGAGGGGGGGAGGAAAGAAACATTAAACAGGGAAACTAGTTACATTTCTGTGTAGAGTGTATTTTATAAATCATAGCAGGGCAACCATAGTGGTGCGGGACACTGCTTCCTGCAGCTCCCAGTGGTCGGGAATGGTGATCCATGGCCAATGGGAGCTGCAGTTGCCAGTACCTGCAGCTGTGCAGGTAAATATAGTGGTGAGGATCCACCAAAAGCTAACCAGACCCAGCCCGTGGGCTGGTATTTGTCCAGTCCTGGCGATGGGCAATCAGCAATGGGCAACCAAGGCTATTAATTGGCATGCTCGCGAACCATGACCTCAAGAATAAGATTAAATACATTGCACTTGAATCTTCTTTATCATGCCTTTCAACAGAAAGTGATCCATTATTAGGGGCAAATTACACTGCCAGCAAAGGAAACATAAAGAAGCAGAGGGAGCACATGACTCTCACCAGGTTGTGCACAATCAACATGCAACTTACATGTGCCCTTGCTTTAAATGTGTCACTTGTCATTTTGCCAGTGGCTGCTCAACGCTCTACCCTGTGCTATAGGCCCCGCTCGTACTCCACCTCTTCCCTTAAACCCTCACTCAAGCCTCTTTCTCAGTCTCCTCCCGTGAGCGTGCTCTGTCCCTTCTTTTCCCAGCGATTCTGGTGCTCTGTGAATTGGCTGATTTGTGCCCCTTCCCTTTCCCTCCCAGAGCTTGAACATTGCAAATGATTTGTGGTGTTTAAATTCTGGGAGAAAGGGGGAAGGAGCAGGGACTAAGGATATTAAATTGCAATTAATTTACTAATCAAGTAGTTGATGGAATTTCCATTAACTACTCAACTAGTCAATAGGCACATCTGCATTCCTCCTTTGAAATGTACAAGAGCTCCTGTATGAGCTGTTGTACATTTCAAAGGAGGAATGTGGAACATCACATGCAGCCTGGGGCCAAACAGGAAGTCCCGCTGCACATGGGTGTGTCAGCTTTGAAACATACAAGATTCCCCAGCAGGGGACTCCCCAGTAGATCCTGCTTTCTGTGGAAATGCTGCATGGAGTCCAGGATCAGCTGGGGAGTCCCTAGCTAACCCTGGTCTCCAGGCGGCGTTGCCCCTTTGAAACACTGAGGCAGGTTCAAAGGGGCAGCACCGCATATCTGAGCCGGGATTAGCTGTGCGTCACTGCCCTTTGAAGTATAAGATAGAGGCAGCAAAGGGGGGGAAGTCGACTATCTGATAAGCATTTGCTTATCGGATAGTTGATTAGTCTTTAACATCCTTAGTAATTAAGTAAGCTTGTTTCATCTTTTCATTAAAACTAATGCAAGTGTTATGAATTGTTTCGGTAGCTCAATTTGAGGTAACAAACTATCTTATACTGGTTGTCTTAGAGCAGAGGTGAGTAATTTTTTTTTTTTTAGTCAGGTCACAGACCCACAGAAAAATCAGTTGGGGGGCTGCACACAAGTGAGAAGAACAACAAAAGGACCCACCCCTCACTAGCATGGGCTCCCCAATGGTGGGGGGAGCCCTGAGCCTCAAGGGCCAGTTCCAGGCAAGCTGGGGGCTGCATCTGGCCCTCCGGTCCTTACATTCGCCACACCTGCCTTAGAGGAACAACTGTCTTTATCTGGATTGTCCAGGAAAGGGCTGGACATTGTAGAACATGAGTCTTGGGGAGATGTTCAGGGCTTGGAAGTATGTTGGGATCATCCTGCATCTAGTATCCAAAGGCTGCTGAAAGATGAAGTGTTGCTGGGGTTGGAGTTGTTGGATCAAGAGTTGTGGCAATACACAGACATTGTGTATGACCTGCATGCTGTTTGATTCTATTGCAGCAAAGTATTGTGAAACACCAAAAGTTGCAGGGCAGGGGTGACAAAGCACTTCAGTAGCCTGGATTTCATTCCAGAATGTCAGACTCCTAAATCAATTGTGATGCCTTTGTGCTAAGTGATGCACAGAGTCTCTGCATTATCTAATATAATGGTGAGTTGTGTTTTTGCACTTGTGAAAGCTTTTAGTATTCTTTCTATATGGGGTAAAGTTTAAATGAAGTTAGGAAAATTAATAATTGCATTCAGAGTTCTGGAGATATGGTACCAGAGGCTTTCATACCTTATAGTAAAAAAATACTAATTTCCAGCATTTCACCTGGCACTTTTTAGAATTTTGTAACTAATCACATGAATAAAAGTTTTGCAGGATTGCATCCTTTGTTTGGTGATAGATGTATTATCTCAAAACATTGAATACTTCACATTTAGAGTTGTAAAAAGATTTATCTTCTGGAGATCGTGTGAATTTTCTGATAATGCTTCCCAACAATACAAATTTTCGTTGAGCTAAGTATAACTTTGTCACGGGGCAGCCACTTGCTGCCACGGCACTGCCTTGCCAGTAGCACTGGGAATTAGCTTGGAAGCAGGACACCTCCCTCTGGCAGGTGTCCTTCTGTGTCCTCACTTCACGCTTCAGCTCTAGATTCGCATCACTCTTGGACTGCAGTGTTCTCTTCAGGACATTGCTCTCTGACAGTGCCCACTTCAGTGACTCGGCCCCTTCCGGGGTGGGGGGGGGTGGGAGGAAGTGTTTATCAGTTTCTGCACGCTGGGGTCCTCCCTTCCCAGGGAACACATAATTCCCCTTTCCCCACCTTGCCACAGTGACCCACTGCCAGTCTTCATCTAGCTCAGGGCTACTCAACATGTGGCCCATGATGCAGTTTGGGTTTACGTGAGGCTCAATATGCTGCCCACAGGTGGGATCCTTTGAACATGGCCTCCATAGGGAACACGCTCCACAACGGTGAGTCAGTATAAGGGTCTTCTGTTGAGATGCATTTTAGTAGTTAAATTCCTAAACTGTCATTGCTCATTAAAAGTGCTGTCATATGGGTGGAAATTGCGTAAATATTGCATTTGATTAATATCAGCAGACCTGACTTAAATGGGGCCTGTGTGTTGTATAGTCTTGCCTTTATCTTTGTATTCATGCCCGTCAGTGTATAAGAAGCGCTTTGCATATATTGGCATATATATTTGCATTTACGTGCAATCAAACTTAAGTTGCAGCCCTCCTCATGTGCTGTGAGTATCATTGTGGCCCCTGGGGCTTCCAAAGTTGAGTATCCCTGATCTAGCTCCTGCCAAAGGGGTGTACTGCAGTCTGTAATGACCACTCATCATTGGCAAGGGGATGTGGACTTTGCTGCCTTCTCCTTTCCTGGCTGCCTCCCTGCAGCCCTAGTTCTCTCAGGCTTTGCTTCAGGCCCTGCAGCCTGGGAGTGAGATCAGGCCAGAGTTCCCCAGCTTTGCCTGCCTTTCCCCACCACTGCCCTGTCTCAGGAAGTCTTCAGCTTCCGTGACAGCCAGGTCCCTCCTGCTCCACAGCCAGAACAAGAGTCTGCTTCCCTTCCTCCCTCTCAGAGCCCTTACTTATACAGCCCACAGCTGGGCCCTAATTGGCAATATCTGCCTCAGCTGTGGGCTTTGATCTCAACCCTCTCCCAGAGGTGGATTTTACCTGTAAAGGGCCAGTGCAGGGCAAAATTACAAAACTCTTTCCCATTCATTATAATGAGAGATTTATTTTTAAAAAATGCTAATAAAAAGAGCTAAGTATTCTTGAATTCTCAGCAGATGAGTTTAAGTAAAATGTTGAAGGGCTTGTCTACAAAGTGAGTTACTGTGCAGCAAGCCAGGCTATGAATGCACAACACACTAGCTCAGCTTCCTAGCAGCATACCATGTGAACAATACTACAGTGTAGTGCTTACTGCACCTTAGCAGAGCGCACAAGGCATGGTACTGTATGGTCATACTAGGTGCACTATAAATTCATATTCTGGCTTGAGAAACTTGGAGTGTGGGCAAAACCTGAGCTGTTTAAAGGTATTTCTTGCAAAGAATCTAGTGCAAAATAGCCCAATGTCTTTTGTTGCTTTAGCAAACTGACTCATGGAAGATTGAAGTTCGACTTATTTGTCAGTCTCCTCTATAGGAAAGAATAGGCAACATTTTAAAAACAATATTAATACTTCTCTTAGCACCTTGTCAAAAAGTCCATTTTTGTATTTGTCAGGGATGTGGTGTGTGACATCCTTCTCCCAGGGTGTTCTGTTGCATCCCTGGGGTTCTTGGAACCACTCCCTCAACTCCACATGTCCTGAAACTCAACTGCAGTTCTGCACTCACGCCCCTCCCACTGGGGCAGTGTGGCCTAACAGCCAGAGTCCTTAGCAAATGCCCCTCCTGCTGGGCCAGTGCGGCCTAGTAGCAGATGAGTGCCAGCCCCACAGGTTGGGAATTGAGGGGTAGGAGGACCCAGGCCCTCCCTACTCCGATTCTAGCCCAGTTCCCTGTTTGCAGTGGTGTGGTCCATTGCTTGCTCAGCAGGGAGTCCCACCGCAACACACTGAGTACCTCGAGATACAATCTCCTGTCCTGGGCTACTTCCTACCAGTTTCCTCTGGACTCCTTCCAGGGTCCTTTTTCCAGGTCCTCAGCCATATCTCTGGTGTCTTGCAGGCTGGTCCCCAGGCCCAGTTCCACTGGCCTCCCAGAGCTTGAGCAGTACCTCCTCAGCAGCCAACACAGACTGAGCCTCTCTCTAGGCCTTTATACCTGGGCTACTGTCTGAGCATGCCCAGTAGGGCTGGGGGGGCAGGACTTCTTCAGCCAGGTGAGCCTGGTTAGTCCTAGCTTCCTTATTGTGGGGCTGATACACTCTCTCACAGTATTATTTTGGAACACTGTTATATGCTGATATACAGTACTTGTGTACCACAGTTCTGCACAATGCATCTTTATATAAGGATGGAACCTGTGTAGACCTTAATATCCTGCAGTTGTGAGCAGTTTGTGTCAGCATAGTAAATTATGGTACACATCTGCACAGAAATAACCTAATAAGTGATTTAGTAGTGTGTTTACTGCTTTTGTTTATGTATTATACCTATCCTTTGGCTACCCTAGAGTGTTTAATTCAAGAGCTCAATATAACACCTAGCCCAGTGGATCTTACTGGAGATCTCAGAATTTTATTTATATCTATTTGTATTATGGTAATGCATGTGTATACAGGCAGTCCCTGGGTTACGTACAAGATAGGGACTGTAGGTTTGTTCTTAAGTTGAATTTGTATGTAAGTCGGAACTGGTACATATTGTAGGTGAAACTCTAGCCAAACATTTCTCCAGAGCTCACTTTTATTCTCCCACACCTCACTTCCCTCAGTCCTTTATTCTCAAGTTGAGGTGTCTGCTGAGAAAAGCCGCTCCGCGTCTCCCTGGTCTGCTGGGGGGAAGCAGCTAGTGCAGGGTTGCCTCACCCCGTTTGTAAGTAGGGATCCGATGTAAGTCGGATCCATGTAACCCGGGGACTGCCTGTATACTCCAGTGTTGTCACTAGAAGTTTGTGGTATTAAATATAGCAGCTCTCTGCTAAACAAAAACATATGCATTTAAAAGTTCACCCTGTCATCAGAACTGGAAGTGCTTATACAAACCTATTCTGCTAAAGAGATATCTAATAATATTGTTTGGAAGTGACAATGCTGCAGACTCCCCTGCAGTGAAATCCTGCTGTGCTGGCTATTAATCATAACTGGTGTGCTGGCTGCATGGCACAAAGCTCTTCAAATACCATTTCACTGAATGGAAATACAATTTCATCTTTGGATTACTATCCATATAACATTCACTCTATTAATTCTGCTAAGTATCTAAAAGAAATCTACATGTAAAAGAAATCATTGTTATTTATAATTTATAACTCCATAGTAGGGATGTTAACTAACGATTAATTTACTAGTTGAGTAGTCAATGGAATTTCCATCAACTACTCTACTAGTTGATAGGGTTGCCAGATGGCTGAAAGAAAAATACCGAACCCCTCCCCCCCCCAAACAAAAAAACTCACAGAGAAAAAATGTTGTTGATGGGGGGGGGGAGGGAGGGGCAAAGTTGTTGAGCTAAAAAAACCCACACAACCTCTGGATCACTGCTAGCGGTTACCAGGTAATCATTTAAAAAAAAAAAAACCCACGAACGCGCTTCATGGGGGGGGAGGGTGGCAAGAAGGGAGTGCTTCTGGCCGGGAGGGGGCAGGGGCCTGGAAACAGCTAACGGTGGGTGGGGGGCAGCAGCAACAGGGCTGGCCGGGGGAGATGGAGGGGCCAATGGGAAGCAGGGCTAGTCGTGGGGGAGGGAGGTCGGGTGGAACCGGGCTGGCCGCGGGATATCGGGGGAGGAGGGACCGAATGGAAGGGAGTGGGGCTGGCTGGGGGAAGGGGGAGCAGGAAGCACAGCTGGCGGGGGGGTGCAGCAGCGCTGGCCGGGAAGAAGGGGGGCGGGAAGCAGAGCTGGCCGGGGTGGGGAGAGGTGCAGCGGCGCTGTCCGGGGGAGACAAGGAAGAGGAACGGGCAGGCGGGAAGTAGAGCTGGGGGGGGGGGGAGGGTATTGGAGGCTGGCCGGGGAAGATCAGGAGGGGAAGTGGGGGAGAACTGGCTGGCCGGGAAGGGAGGGGTGAGCAAATTGGCTGGCGGGGAGCGGGACTGACCTGGGCACTTGCTGCCTGTCCCGTGCAGGCTTCTGGCGACTCACGGACAAGGAGGAGGCTTCCCCTCCTCCTCACACTCAACCAATTGAGGGCTCCCAGCAGCAATCCCGGCCCTGCCTCCCAGTTGGGACTCCCAGCAGCTCCCCCGCCCACGCCAGGCTTCCGTCGGGTACGCAGCCGGAAAAATCAGAAAATACTGGACATTGCACATGTCTGGTATTTTTACTGGACAGAGCACACAAATATCGGACTGTCCGGTACAATACCGGACACTTGGCAACCCTACTAGTTGATAGGCACTTCCGCATTCCTCCTTTGAAATGTACAAGAGCCCTCGTTGACTCCATGCTGCACATGGCCGTGCCAGCTTTGAAATGTACAGCAGGGGCTCTTGTGCATTTCAAAGCACAAGTGCCCTCATGGAACCTGGGGACAGTGGGAGACTCCACCCCCTGATCCTAGGCTCCATGAGGCATTTCCACAGAACCCCGATCAGCTGGGGACTCCCCAGCTGATCCTGGTTCTGCAGAAATGGTGTGTGCAGTCTGGGATCAGCTGGGGAGTATCCAGCTCACCCTGGGATCCATGCAGTGTTGCCCTTTTGAACGCTGCCTCAGCGTTTCAAAGTGGCAGCAGCACACAGAGCCTGGGTACGGACTCTGTGTGGCACTGCCACTTTGAAGTACCCGCTCTTCTCCCCCGCTCTTCTCACCCCCTCTTTTCTTCGACTAGTTGTCTCGACTATCGGATAAGCATTTGCTTATTGTCTAGTCAATTAGTCCTTAACATCCTTACTGCATAGCACAGCATTTCCCATAGATTATGGCATGTTGCCCTTCACAGATGGAACTTGTTTTTTGTTCAGAATATCTGCTTATTTATTTAGTCTGCACTTATAAGGTTTAAAGATAAAAGTAAACCTTTAGTATGTGATCTTAGTGTAACCAGTTCAACAATGTCTGCCTGAGTTTGCAGAGAGGCTGAATCAATAACTTGAGCTGCAAACTACACCATTTAAGTGAATTCTGATTGAGATTCTAGGTATAATGCTTTAACTGTCATTAACTATTGCATTGCTCATCACTTGCAAATGTGGGATGCGCTTGTAATCAACCATTTTAATTAAATATAGTGCATTTTTATGAATTTTTCTGCCTGATTATTCTAAGACCAAATTAATGTTTAGGAGGTGATCTGAATACCAACTAACATCTATGCAGACTATATGGTGTCGTTGCTCCTTCTTGTTTCCATACAAGTTAGAAACATATGGATGCATATAAAAGCATCTACAGGTTGAACCTCTAAAATCCTGATGTTTCTGGACCAGAGAGACCCGGCTGGCCAGTTTCAGAAGCGCAGCCTGGGCTGGGCTGGTGGTGGGAAGTGCATCACCACTGGGGCTGGTGCAGTGGGGAGCACAGCCCTGGCCAGGGCTGATGGCAAGGATCACAACCCTAGCTGGGGCTGAAGGCAGTGGGGCCAGTGGCCAGGACTGCAGCCATGCTTAGGCTGGTGCAGTGGGAAACACTGCATTGGTCAGGGCTGGTGGCGGAGAGTGCAGCCCCGTCTAGGACTGGAGTCAGCGGGGTAGGCAGCTGGGTTCACAGCTAGCTGAGGGAGGCAGCATGTCTGGCCCCTGTCCGGGACTGGCCGGTGGAGAAAGCAGTCCTGGTTAGGGCTGTCATGGTGAGGGGTGGAAGCAGTGGCAAGTGGCAGGAAGCACAGACCAAGCCAGGAGCAGAGCCTACAGCTGGGTAGGGAGCCTAGACCTCCCTTTGTTCAGCAAACTTGTGGTTTGGGACCACTCAGGTCTAGAGGGTGCCGGACAAGGGAGGTTTCGACCTGTGGAAGTAAGGAAGAGGAGGACAGTTTAATTTGTCTCCATTGTGGCCTTTTTGTACATATGAGGGAACATCCCTCAGACTGGAATCACCAGTGAGACTGGTGCTGTGAATGCCAGTGGGAGCTGTTAGCAGAAGATAAACCAGCAGCTGCCATTAGGAGAGAAGTGCCCAGACAAGAGAACCAGGTATCTAGACAGCCTTTTCAAATACCAGAGAGAGAGAATAGGATGTATGACCATCGTAACCACAGAAGGAAGAGAAGTAGATAATTTGATTGTATGGACAGAAGAGGGGAGGAGAATCAGAGTGCCAGAGAATCATGTGCAATGTGGGGCAGAGGAATAGAAGTGATGGGAGGGAAGTTTGAATTTAGAGCAAAATTAGTGTGATGAATTTTAAAAACAAAAAATATCAAACACTTATTACATTCAATACTCTTCTTCCTTTAAAGTAATGTATTAGTTGCCCCAGAACATTGGACAGTTGCACGTAAGTGCATGTCTATATATCTTTCAGGTTTTGATCCAAATACTCAGGGCTCGCCAAGCGGCAGTGAGCCCTACTCGCCAGCCACGTGGTTTGGCACGCTGCGCATGAGCAGACTGTGCTGCGCATGCGCTGACTGCGCTGCGCAGCTGTGCCAGCTTGTAATCTACTCGCCACGGGTGAATAGATTACACTAATTGTCGAGCCCTGCAAATACTTATTTGATTTTTTGCTACATTGCCTAGTATCTGGATCTAAAATTTTCTTTGGTGCTCTTCACCATTATCTCTCTCAGTACCTCAGAAAAACCCCTGTGAGTCAGAGAAATATTATCTCCCTTCCTCAGATAGTCCACTTTTAGGCACAGAGAAAATTGAATGATTTTGGCCAGAGTTCACAGGATATGTGTAATAGGGATATTAAGTTTAGAGTAACTGATTAATCGAATAGTCAATGCAATTTGTATCAACTGTTCGATTAGTTGATAGGGCGCCTCCGCCTTTGAAGTGTAGTAAGAGCCCTAGGACTGTTGCTACACTTCAAAGGCGAAAGCGCTGTGGGGAGCACAGGGTCAGCTGGGGACTTCCCCGCTGACACTGGGCTCCATGCAGCACTGCCTCTTTGAAATGCCACAGGGAGCTCGGCATCAGACTTCATGCGGCATTTCAAAGAGGCAGCACTGCACAGAGCTTGGGGTCAGTGGGGGAGTCCCCAGCTGATTCCGGGCTCCATGTGGCGCTGCCACTTTGAAATGCTACATGCAGCCTGGGAACACGCCAGCTGGCCCCAAGCTCTGTGTGGCGCTGCTGCTTTGAAGTACCACCTCCTCTCCCCTCACCCCCCCTTACTGCCTCTTTCTGATTGATGCAGCAAGGGGGGGCGGATCGACCAGTCGATAAGCCAGTGCTTATCGGATAGTCGACTAGTCATTCGCATCTCTAATGTGTGGTGAAGCTGGGAGTGGATCTTATATCTTTTGAGTAAATAATACAAATTTTGGAACCTGAGACAACTTAAGACATTTAGGTAGCTTCACAGGCTTTTTAATCTTAGGTGTGTTGTAATAAAGATAACTGCAGTACAGTGGGTGAGAGGACAGTGCAAAAAAGAATACAAATGTATCTGGAACTGTAAAAAAATAAATAAGTTACATAGCTGCATGTAAGTGACACATCTCCTTTTAAATACAGGCGTTATAAATGTAATCACTTAATTGTTGAACACAGAAGTAACTTCATTGATTCAGACTTTCTGCACACACAAACCCAACTATATCTTAGAGAACACAAGCCTTATGACAGCTGTTCAGTACTAATGAACTAATATTAGAGAGAAATCAAGTCATGCCCCAGACTCAGCAGTTAGCAAACCGCTGGAGCATCAGTAAAACAATTTGAGTTACTTGCCTTGAAAGTGTTTTCCAGCAAGTTTTTGTCATTTCATTCCCTGTAACCCTGGCAGAATGTTCCTCCTGGAGAAGGATACAAAAGATTACTGTGGCTGTAAAAAGAGCAGAAAAAGACTGCAGACTGTAAGGGAGGGTCCTTCCATGGGGTCAAATAAGAAGCAGACATGGATGGATCCATTGGCCATAGCCTGTGGTGTTAACTGATGCATTTAAGGTGTGTTTTTAATTACTATTTTTGTTTCCTAAAGAAATAATTTTATTATGGAGTTGGATGTACTGCTGTTGAAAATTCATAATGAGGCTGTTCCAGCAGTAATTTAGCTATGGCTGTTTTATTTTTATGTCTATTAAATTCTCAGTTTACTTATCTGGAAAACACTTTTAAAAATGCACATAAAATATTAAAATGTGGGGGAAATGGCCTGTCATTAAGGTTCAGAAACATTCTACTCTAAGGAATTAAGATAATGTTCTTTACTTCCTTCTATATGTGTTAGCAGTTTACTTAATAATGTGCATTCATATGCAAATTGTAGTGTCTACCATGCGTGTAGATTGTGAAGAAATCTGGCAATGATTTTGCAGTCTGTGCAGGCAAGCCTTTTATGCAAGTAAATGGGAGACTTGCTTGTATATAGGAACTGAGGTCCTGAGCTCTGACACACACTGACAGGTTTATTTGGCAATAGTTATAAGAAGATAGGAAATTATTTTATAAACAATACCATATTAGAAATATTCTTAAATATATTCCTTGTCTTTTAAGTTTCCAAAAGTTTATTACAAAAAGCAAAAACACCCAAACATTTTAAGTGCCAAATGTTCCTGAAAATATTTTGTTGCACATACACACAGGTTTTTATTTCTGGGATCTTTCACAAAGGCTGGTCTCCTCAGGTCTGTTTTTCAAATTTTAAATGCATTGCTTTAGAGAAACACTTCTGGGGACTCTATGTAATGACATTAATGGGATTCAAGGCACCTGAACTGTGGTGTTCTAGAAAGTCATGCTCGGTGAACCTTGTATGAGCACCCCCTCACGACATCAGATGTTTGGAGTTCAAGGCTTTATGGAAGAGTTGCAAATGCTAACGGAGTCTTGTTTCCCGGGTTCCAGCGCCACATTTCAAACCACATAGAGCCCAGGATCATCTGGGAAGTCCTCAGAAATGCTGCGCGGAGCCTGGGATCAGCTGGAGAGTGCCACGTGTCATTTCAAAGCGGCAGTGCAGCGGGGAGCCTGGGGTCAGCGGGGGACTCTGAGTCCCTCGCTTACTCCAGGCTCCATGCGGGCGCTTCCACTTTGAAATGCACAAGAGCCCCCGCTGGAGACTCTTGTACATTTCAAAGCTGGCATGCCAGTCTGAGCGAGACTTCCCGCTGGCCCTGGGCTCCATGTGGAGTTCTACATTCCTCCTTTGAAATGTACAGGAGCCCCCAAGGGAGCTCCTGTACATTTCAAAGGAGGAATGCCTAAGTGCCTGTCGAGGAGTCAATGGAAATTCCATCAGCTACTCGACTAGTAAATTACTCAATATTTAACGGCTTTAGTTTCTTTCTGGTTACTGTAGTGTGTGGGCACTTTTAGACAGTTTAACTTTGAAGGTTAAATTGCCTAGTTTTGCCTAAAGTACATGTCTCTCACTTTTCCAAGGTCAGTGCCACAGTTACACACAGTAGAACTTAATAGAAATTTTAAATGGTCAACTTTTTGGGCAATGATATGTCTCAATCTCCCCATGTATTATGCCTTTCTTGCTTTTGTATCTCACTTTGGACAGAAGTAACACCTGTTGGGCTTTTATGCTCAGAGCCTCAACTTAGGCTCCCGGCCTTCTGGCACCGTGCGCAAAATCAGCAGACCAACCATAAATTCAGGCTGGACTTTTGTTCCTAGTCCAGAATGGCCTTTGTTGGTATCAGAACCCTCCACCTTAGAGTTCCATAAACTAACTCGAGCATAACTGGCACCTTCAGTGGCAAAATACAGAATCTGAAAAGAATCTGTGTTCAGAAGCAGGGATTCTGAAGCCCTCTGGTATTACTATACTGATGAGACTTCTTCAGTGCTAAAGAGTTCCAAGTTTCTGCTGTGTCCAGATTTTGACTCTTGCTCTAGATGGGCATGGTTGATACTAAAATAGTCAGTGCTCTGCCTCCTCCCAAGCTGTCCAGAGTTCTGGACTTTTGTGTCCATTCATTAACTCAGAGGCCTACTGTTCCTTCTAATTGGTTTCAAGAAAGTTACCCTCAGACACAGGTGTCTATACTGTGGTTCTGAAGATAACCTGTTCAGAGTTCTCTCAAGACCATCTCCAACTCTGCTAGTGCCGAATGTCTGAACCTGCAGCCCTCCCTACAGCATGGGATGAGTTGATTGAAAAGGCCCTCATAGCATGAGTGTGAAATGCCATAAGACAGGTGCTATTTATTAGTTACCATATACAGGATTTTTTCTTAATGTGTTTTGCAAAGGCTGAGTTACTGGCAGCTAGTTACTTTTTTAAATTGAAAAGCAATTTTGAATTATTTTGTTTGTGAAGTGATAAATAGTCACAGGCTTTCCCGACAAACAAAGTTAACCAGTACATTTATCGAGAATTACTGTATTCTAAAGCATGTTATATGTTATCTTAGTTTTGTTTCAGATTTTTTTAAAAAATGTTTCTTTTCTTAATAATTTAGGGAAGAAAAATAAATACAAACTCAGATAACTTTAGTTACCAGCATACCGGTACTGTATTTCGTGTGCAAGTAAACATTCAAAATCAAGTTCCCTTGCTTGAGTAGTTGTATAGAATATTTACTGAAATCACATCAGTGAGCTAATACTGAAAAAAGCCACTTTAAGTGTTAACTTCTCAGCAGATGGAAACTAAGGAAAGGTATTGGACTGAGTTAGGACAGAGAGATTTGTTCTGCCAGTGAATTGCATATGTCACCGGCATAAAGACACTCTCATTTCATCATTTAATTACTCAAAATTGCCACCAGCACCCTATAATTGAGTTCTTAAAGCAGCTTTTAAGTTTGGGCTATTCTGAACTTGAGGTTAATTTTAGTATCTCCTTAGTTTTAGGACAGAGTTTTTGTCTCCATATTGTGAATGGAGGCAATAGCATCATGCTAATTTTTTGCATTAGTATCTGGAAAAATCAAATGATCCACTGAATTGTGAACTATATTACAGCTGTAAAAAGTTTCATGTAGTATTTGCATATTTCTTTACAAAAATAGAAATGCTTAATAGAGGTTTCATAGAGGTAATTTATTCTGTTAAAAGGTGAGTGTTTTTTCAGTCAACTCCATCAAAACCAGGTTCCTAGGCTATAAAGCGTGTCACCATTTTTCTAAAATACAGTAGGTTATAAGTTTCATTTGTTTTATAAAAAAGTAACTAGCTGCCAGTAACTCAGCCTTTGCAAAACACATTAAGAAAAAATCCTGTATATGGTAACTAATAAATACATATCTTTAAATTATTGCTAAACAGTATTTTATATTGAGTTAATTATGTATGGTGCAAGAACATTTCACTGTGAAACTCAGATTAGTCATTAAATGGAAACCTATGCAGAATGTTTTTAACGAATGTGGATTAAGAACAAATCTAAGAGGAAATTATTTTTTCTGTAATGAGTTTTGCAGAAAATGGCTGGGTATCAAGAAGTACTTGAGATAAACAATTAATGTTAGTTTAGGTGAGTTTTCTTAAAAATCTGTCTGTTTGATATCCATTTAGATCTGCTATCATCTTAGTTTGATAGCATTTTGATGAAAGGCCTATGAACTACTTCCGAGTCATTGCATTGCTTGTGTGACTTATGCATATTGATTAGTCTGATCTGTTGCATCATACAGCCTCTATGGTACATCAACAAAACTCGGTTGGCTGCAGAAAAAAACTCTCCAACAAATCATGGAGGATGTGTCCATGAACACTGCAAAGACATGACCCGCCTCATTTCATAGAGATGGTTGAGTGCTATTGTGAAATTTATACAGACAAATTTGACAAATCAGGTAGTATAATAGGATTGATAACATTTTGCATTTATCACAGTTAATCCACTTAGTGCACACTTTCTCCAAAGGATCTTTAGAAATAAGGAAAAACTGAAAAAACAACAAATAGACTAAATAGCACCTTAGTGTTTAAGGTGCTGCTAGCCTATTTGTTGTGTGTTAAGTTTTCCCTGTTACGAACTAACTTGGCTACCCCTCTGAAGCTTTAGAAATAAGATCATTAGATCTCTCTATGTAACTTACTTACATTTAAGATAATAAATTATGCATTTAACATACAGTTTACAGTTCAGTGTGACAATCAAAACAATATTCTTATGCAGACTTGTCCATATAATTTTACACTGTGTAACTTTGCATCAAAAACTGTTTTTAGTCTGTATTAAAATCTCAAAATATTGGCCATTCAAGCATCATTCAATAACTTCATGTAGAATGGACTTCTGCTTTTACAGAGATGTTTTTCTTTAATAAACTCCTAACTGCTAGATCAAATTTTAATATGTATAACATTTTAAGTATTTGGCCATTAAAATACAAAACACCATACTGTTCACTACAATTTTTGTGGAATTCAACAACTTAAAGAAATATTTCCATAAGAACAGAGGCATACTGTCAGCTTGTATTTTTTGTGAAAACATTTAAATTCCCTACAAAGGTATATGTAAGCTTAGAACTACAGTATTTGTACAAAAAACATAAGGAAACTAAATTTTATGCTGAAATGATGCAAGCAAAATTCTTTTAGCCAGCTTTAGTCATTATTTTTCTTTACAGTTAGTGCTCTCGCAAAACTGCTTCTGCCTGGAATTTTGGTACATTTGGGTATTGTACTTTCATCTTAAAATCTTGTTCTTTGAAACTATTCATTTTTGCTTATTCTTCAGATTCCTTTGGGCATATCTGCCGTGATCTCTCCTTTAATTTGGGAGGGTAGAGAACCAGAGACGTTTCTTGGCTTTTTTTGAAAGACTTGGCTTGGAGACACTCAGGGTGGCCGGCAGATTTTGCCTGGACATGGGCAAGATGAGGAGGCAGGTCTGGGACCCCAGAAGGGGCGGGCCCTTGGGTGGAAGAGTCAGGGCTGGAGGCTAGCTTCCTGAACGAGCCCTCAAGCACTGCCCCCACATGCTGCCCAGGGCTCCGGTGGCAATTTAGAGGCCCCAGGGCTCCAGTGGCAGCTGGGAGCACCAGACCCTTTTAAATTATTGGGCCCTGGGGCAACTGCCCCCTTTGCTTCCCTGTTAGCAGGCCTGGAGCCACAAAATCAGTACAAATGCTAGTGTCAGTCCTTTAGCTTTCACCAGTAAAGGGTTTCCCCAGGCCTTTTCCTTCATGTCGTTCGTGTCTCTCTGGGAGTTCTTCTGTGTATCTTTTCTTTGAATCTTTTCCACCATCCCTCCTGAGCTGAGTGTTTCCCTGGCTCTTTTGGTGGGGCACTGACACTAAATTTGGGGAAAGGGATAAGGGGAAAACTGCTCCTTATATTATCTGACGTGCGGTACCGGTGTGTGTATTGGCAGCCTCCAGTGACATGACCTCTAGGGACTGGAATGATGGTCCTTAAAGGACCAGAGCCTGTAATAGACTCAGCTTAAGCTTTCCATTAAAGTGACTGTGATATGTACAGTAAAGACTAACATTCACCTAACCCAAAATAATGCATATCCATTTCTTTTATCTCAAATCTAATAACAGTTTGGAGGAGAACCTGTAATGTATCCCTATGCTATCTTGATTGGTTTGCATATCTGGAAAACTAATCATAAAGGCAGAGCTTAACACTAAAAGAGCTAGGTTCCTTCACAGAAAAATATTTATCCATTTGATCTTAGTTGTTGTAACAGCATATCAATTGCAAAACCCATTCAACCAACCAAAAATGCTCAAGTCATTGCTTTTAATGGCCATACTTTTTCTCAGCAACCCCCCTCCCTCTGACGCCATATTGTTCCAGGAAGATCGCCTGTTCTGTGGGGCACTAGAACTGAAGTGGTGCTTCCCCACAAACTCACCAATGGTCTTGAGAAATCTACCAGAAACTGTAGCTGGTAGGATCAGCTTCAGAAGCAGCCAGAGCAGGTACTTGGAGAACGTTCTACAGTTTTTATTGGGCTTTACCAGTATAACTGTCCTCTGTTGAGTTGCTGTTTCCTCTTAACTCTCTCTGTCCCTTTATCTGTCTCTTCACCCACAGCTTCACTCATCCACCGCTGACACTTATTCTCTTTTCCCTTGCCCAGTCTCTTTTAGACTTCACTTCAGTGTCCTTTTTTCTTTTTTGCCCATTTAGCTTAAATTGTAAGCTCTTCGGAACAGAGACTCTCTGCTAATGTGTTCATGCAATGTCTAGCACAGTGAGGCCTTGATATATGGTTGTTCCTTATGCAGTAGCATAGTTAATGTGATTGATTATAAACTAAAAACTCTAAAGGCAGATTAACATTTATTCTCAGCAGTCTGTTCTAGTGTTTTCCCTTTCCACATTTGGAGCATTAGTATAACTTGTTTGGAATAGGTGAACTTCAACCAGCAGATGCCTTAGGAATGCATTTTTCTTTATTGCTAATGAATTTGGTAATGGAGACAACCTCTGCCCTCATGCCTTTCCTGTTCCCACTCTTAGTTTGACCAGAAAAATCACTGTACTGTACATGTTCACATAGCTATTATTATATTGTTTGTGGAAAAGTTAAAGTAAGAAAAAGATTTCCTTCAATAATATCTCAGATTGATCCCTCATTACACTGTTTGGGGATAGGCTTCTGTGCAAAATATGATTCCAAGCTTTGTGCTGAATATATTCCCTTGTACTCTAGCCTGCTGTGCAGTAGCTTGCATGTTATTGTCAAGAGAAATACAGGCTTTCCATTTTTATGAAGCCTTTAATTAAAACGGGAAGCTTGTTGACAAGTTTATCAGTTAATGTAACCTGTCATCCCTAGCCACTTCTCCTCTGTGTATGCACAGAATGTCACACCCAAAGAAAGAGAAAAACCCAATGGCCTGTGGTCTGCTTTTGCATGTCTTGTGGTATGTTTGCATTCTCCCTCCTGTAAAGTAAATGAATGACCATCATGTTCATTCTGTGGCTGTCATAAATAAGTCTTTCATATTCTACCTACAACTCCTATTTCCCTCCCTCCCCCCAAATTTTTTTATAATGAACAGTATTTTCTATAACGAATTAAAAGATGAACATTTAGAAAACTGAAGGTCACAAGTTTCCTCAGAATGTTTGTTGCTCTTGAGGTGTAACGAAAATGAAATTAATCAGTTGAAAATTCAGTTTGCCTGCAAGGACAAAAATGTACAGAGCTGAACTGGTAGACTGCCAGAGCAAGAAGTTTATCTTGAAGCCCAGTTGATCATTTCTCTTCTAAATAAACCCCTCTGTCTTCATTGACTGTTGTGCCATTTTCTTTGAAAAGCAGTGGTTTGCTTCCTTAGCAGTTTTCCCACAGTAGGAAAATGAAAGCAATCATTAGTTTTCTAGTGTCAGTAAACAATGTTGGTAAACCTGTAATAAAAATACTTCGTAAATATCAGGTGGAATGAGAAATGTTAGGTAACCTACCTTTGTTTATTCTTCTTTGTGTCGCATTTGAGAAAGCTTAGGGTTTATCTACGGGACTTTGTCCTGTGAACTAGACTGGTGTAAATTGTAGAGTTCTCTAATATGATGCACACTATGATGCTCAATGTAGAGCTTGTGCATGCAAACAAGAAGGTACTTAGTTCACATTGATGTAATCATGTTTCAAACAGGGCTATAGTAATGGCCAGTGGATACCTTTTAGTTTGCACGAGTATGGTCTACACAGAGTAGTTAGTGAAACATGTTAGAGTATTCTACAGTTTACAGTCACTCTGCGCTGCCATGTAAACAAGCCCTAAATGAGTCTTAATTTTGTACCGCAAACTAAAATGCTTTTGGACTATGCTTACAAATGTATTTACTTCTCTAAGTTTTTGGTTAGCGATGTTGTTAGAAGTATTAATATTTCTGAAGGAAAAATACAAATACAAGTTGAACCTCCCTGATTCAGCTCCATGGTTCTGAAATGGAGTTTACCGGACGAGGGAAGGTCAATACTGGCCCTTCTGCCACCAGGTATGGGGCTCCACTCTGGTGGCAGCAGAGGGGGCCAGCGAGGGGGGGCGACCCTCAGCGGAAGAGGCAGGGCATTGTGCAGTCTTGAATCTAGGGATCAGGAGTTTAACCCCATGGCTGCTGGGTTGTGTTCCTGGCTCCCATCTGTGGGGCTCTGCAGCCACCCTGCCTCTTTCCCTCGAGTGTCCACCCCCGTCCCTGCTCCTATCTCCTCCTCCTGAGCTTGCAGAGGAGGACAGAGGAGGAGTTACTGAGTGTGTGGCCCCCAGCTTTTCCCTGTGAGTACTCCAGCTACAGAGCACCCATTGATGCCAGACCAGGGATGTTGGTGGGCGAGGGAAGTCCGATTTATAGAGGTCCAATATGTGCTAAATTTACTTTTGGCTCATTTGAGGCCAGTCAGTCCCTGCCAGAGCTTTGCACTAATGAGTATCAGCAACTGGGAAGTGAACAGGAACTGTTGGGCTTGTTGAACCATCTGCAAAAATGGTTAATTTACATTATGTTCAGTCTTTACTTCATAAAAATTGAGAGGGGTTTTATTGTCTTTAAACTGAAATAATCACTCATTCTGTTAGCATGGTTTTGTAACTGGCACTAGAAAGTTCTTAGGTGGATATAAGCAAAACTGGGCACAATATGACAGCTTGGCTAATAGCACCATTTGTCATAGACTGAATTATTTTAAAAGATACAATAAATAGTTCTTTACTATTTTTAAACAAATTTTCACTTTTAGAAAGTGTTGAGGTAAAATAAACAGAGAATGTTTGTCAAATCTACTGTAAATGATTCTTCAGTATAAGACTCTAAATATACAGTAGTTGACTTGTTCAGTTTCATACAGATAATAGGCCTTTTATCAGACAGTTTGCCCACCCCCTCCCAAGAGAAAGCCAGAGGGAAGAAATGTGAGGATAGTCAAGCCAGTTGAGTAAAGCTGTACAAATGCCAGCTGCAAAGTAATAAAAGATGTGCTACTAATATGGGAAATTTGCTATTAACAGAAGTGTTTCTATAGGACCTAAGATGCTTTTTATACAGCTGACTATACTGGTAAAATATATAAATGAAATACTAGGATGTTTCTTATCCAGTGTAATATAAAAATGTCATCAATAGTATGCAGTGTTCTTTGGTATTCCTTCATTAAAATTCGGCTATATAACCCTTTCACAGACTTGGATATTGCATGGTACCAGAATACATAAAGGACTTTAAAAAAATCCATGCACCTACTTTGTAGAGCAAGTAAAAAAAAAAAAAAAAAAAACACTGTCCAAGTCTGTGAAATCGAATCTTTCATTTAAGAAATTAAGTTAGATTGTAGACCTTGTTTTTGCGAAAATAGGCTTCAAAATACAAACAAAGGTTAAACTGATGTAGTGCTGAATTCTTAAATCTACAGGACAACTCTGTGTCTGAGCACCAGAAAACTTTTGCAATCTGTGGCATTATGATAATTGGGAAAGTTATCAATTTTCACTATTTTTCAGATCCATGTGTTGGCAGTCCATTTAATTTTGCTTCATGTTGGAAAAATAATGAGTTGCAGCAGCAGAAGAAAAATCTTAGCAATACAACCTCAGTGGGCTAGTTCTTGTAGTCGGTAAACTTTAGCTAGTGATCTCTGAAGATCTGGGTGTGATGCTATGCCCCTGTATTTTTATGGAAATAAGTTTTTGAATATGTATAACTGGAATATACTTTATGAAAAATCTGGCATGTAACTTAGTGGCCCAGTTTTCAAGACAATGAGTTGTAAATAGTTTTGTTTTTCCTAAAAGCCCCAACTGGGTTTGAGCCTATAAAGATCTGTGACCATAACACCTGGTGCTAGAATCCATTTTGAATTTTGTATTTTTCTGTTGAGATGGGGAGGATGGAACAAATTACTCTAGTCTTGGAAAAATTCTATATAAGGGAGGGGAAGGCAAACAATGATGGCTGGCTTTTGAAACAGCCTCTTCACCCTATGAGTGAAGAGGACACCTGGAGAGAAAAAAAGAACTGTAACCAGTGAGGTAGAGGAGCATTTCTTGGCCCAGGGCAGAGGAAAAGATCCATTCTGGCTTGCAAAAAATTGCGCCTGAAATAAGAACTAAGATAGGAAATATGATTTGTAACAGCTTACCTTAATGCATAAGGCTTAGCTGGCATGCTTTATGTATTTTAACTTAACATCTTACTTTGCTCTATCTGCCTTCACTTGCAACCACTTAAATCCCACTTTTTATACTTAATAACATCACTTTTGTTTATTATGAAACCCAGTGTAAATAATTGTTACCTGGAATCAGTAGCTGTGCATATCTGTCCATCATTAAAAAAAGAGATTGATTTTTGTGTGCTTTCTCTATGGAAAACTTTTATACAGAGTAAAATGGATTTATTGGTGGTTTTGGTCTCTGTTTGGGGCTGTTCTCCTGGATGCTGATAAGTTCTTGTAACTGAGCCCTTCTGTAGCTGAGCTGTTATCAGTGTCTGTGTTACACTGCTTGTGGGGGCAGGGGAGGTTCTTACCCCAACTCTGTGTCTTTGCTTGGGGAGACCAGAGCTTCTAGTCAGCATGACAGGGTGGTGAGTGTCCCCAGAAGGCAGATTGGAGGGCTCAATTGTACGATCAGCACGCCTAGTGACAGTCTCAAGGGGATGTCTCTGATCCAACCCATCACACTGATTTCAGATCTCATTTGGTCACAAGGAGAAGTAAGTTTATTGGTTCAGGAGCAAACATTTAATATAGGCCATGATTTGCATTTAAATGTGTATATGTAAAATTTACATACTTATTATTTTGACAGATTAATAATTTGTGTTAAACAGACACTCTCTCCTTTCAATTTTGACACTATCTGTAAAAATAATTTAATAGCAGCATGCATAACATAGTGCCTTTTCCAATTTACAGAATCATGAGGTGGCTGACAGATTTTTGACAGGAATGAAAGCATTTTTCATATTGATAACAAACAGGCTAATTGAATGGAAGGAAGCTTAAGCCTGGGGATTTTGAAAGAAGCTGAGCATTGTTTTTCTTAGCTTTGATTGTCTACAAACATAACGGTTAGCGCAAAGCTTTCATTTACCTTCCCAAAGTATAAAGGACTGAATTAGAGAAAAATAGAGGTTCATGTTCTTCCGTGATATAAGAAACTCATAAAATATGAGGATACCCAGGTGAGGTTTGTTGTGCTTTGAGCAGGAGTTGGACTACTAGATGACTTCCTGAGGTCAGATCCATAAAAGGCTATTAGCCAGGGGATAGAATTGGTGTCCCTGGCCTCTGTCACAGGCTGGAGATGGATGGCATGAGACAAATTGCTTGATCATTGTCTTTGGTCCACCCCCTCTGGGGCACCTGGCATTGGCCACTGTCTGCAGACAGGCTACTGGGCTAGATGGACCTTTGGTCTGACCCGGTACGGCTGTTCTTATGTTCTTATGTAACTCTTTTTAGGTAGTTCTTGAGATCTGAGAGAATTTGAGTTTTCATAGCAATTTTACTAAAGTAGGCAAAGCTAGTATGTTTTGCTTTTTCATTAATGGATTAGATTTTAAACTACCTAGGCTTTAGGTTTTGAAGATCATGTATGTTCAGATAAAATGTTTCTTTGTGTGGAAGCTTTTGAAAAGAAAATTACAATAAACACTGCAACTCAATGGATGACTCAGTAGAAGCAGGTAGTTGCTACCATTTTAACTTGTTGCATAATAGTGGGGCATGTTTTAATGAAAATTTTGTGTTTGTGGTCAATTTTTCAGAATTTTTCACAATTCTGTCTCTCAATTCAGATCTCTTCTAAAGATTTGATATATGAATATCACCAGATAAGGTTTTTTATTGGAACAGAGAGCCAGACTCTCTCCAGTACTGCTAAGGTTTTTTTTTCCACCTACAAACAATAAAAAATCAGAATTGCCGAAAGGGAAAGTGGTTCTTTTAATAAGCAGAGACTTGATACTCAGTATGGGACCTATATTCCATTTGTACTCTAAAATTCGCTGTTGGGCATGACAGCATTATTTTTTTTTTCCAGGGGTTTCCATGCATGGCATTATTCTACCTTAATGTAACACATTTCTAGACTTTGCTGCTAAGCCTTCAGGGCCGAAGCACCCACGAGAAAAAATTAGGACTGCTTAGCACCCATCAGCCACAGATGTTGGTCAGGGCCACTAGATCAGCTGCTTGTTTGGTCAGAGCTGCCGGATCAGCTGTTTAAAGGCTGTTCAGGAGGCACTTAGAGGAGCAGGGAGAGCAATGAGTAGGTGGGAATGCATGGGGGAGGGGCGGAGCAGGGGTGGGAAGAGTTGGAGTGAAGGCAAGGCCTTGTGGAAGGGGTGGGGTGGGAAGAGGCAGTGTGAAGGTGGAATCTTGGATGAAGTGATAAAGTGGATGTGGAGTGGGGGTGGACCACCCACCGGGAAAAATAAGTCAGAGCGTGTTCTGGAGTGTTTGCTGTAGATGGAAACGAGATGCCATTAGGTCCCCAGGGGTTTTCTCTGGTGCTAAGAGGGATGGGGATATCCTTTCAGGTGTCAGCTTGAAGGAAGCTAAATGTTCATTGAGCAGTTATGGGTGCATGTTATGATGCCACTCGTATCCAGGGCTGTGGAAACACACTACTGGGAGTAGCATGTTGCCTAGCATCCCTAAATTACCCCTTCTCTCCAACATCTTGCTCATCCAACCATCAATTCTACAACCACACTAAACAACCGAGAGTCTGGAGCTGCTAATATCATTGATTCTCCTGAGGCTGGAAAGGTGTACTAAGTATTTCCTAGCTGGAGGTTCTAAGGCTTTCTTAAAGGACCACTACCCCATGGATACTCTTTGGGGGGGGGGATCTAGCTGAACTGGTGGCATTTCCGAGAAGAAAGAGGATTTCTGGGAGACTTTTGTGTCTCCAAAGTCCTTTCTCTGTTCCTTCCCCTTATGATGGCAGCAGACAATAATTGAGTGTCCCAAGAACTTCTTAAAGAGTGATTCCACTCAGTATGGCAGTGGATGTTTAGCTGCCAGTTGTTTCTGTCTCAATCAGGTAGAAGATGTTTTAGGCTATCAATGTTTCATTGTGCAAATGTTGGCTAAAATATTTTTTCCTCTAATTTTTTTTTGTTATTTTAAGGAGTATTCATAAAAAAGGGCTTGTTTGCCTCGCACTCAGATTTCTACTGGAGTCAGCTTTTCCCTTGCTAGAATATACCACACTTGGTGAACGTTCAGTATAGTTGCTAAATCCTGCCAAGTAAATGTAGCAATACAGAAGAACCTGGGTCTAATGGTCTTGTTGTTCTGCAAACTCCATAGGCAATTTGGCTTGAGTACAGCCCAGCCCTCATGCAGTTCTTCCTAGCTTTTCAGAGTTTCCAAGAGAGAAAGCATCCATTCATAGGCTCAGAATCAATTCCTCTGTGATGCTAGAGCATCTGTGGATTCAAGTAAAATATCGTGTTTCCTGGGAGCATCCTCCCACAAGCTAGTGCATGTCTTGCATGTTTTGTTCCTCCCTGTTTAACATGTAGAAGAAAAACCTCTTTCCTCATCTTCTCAAGATGAGAATAGACCACTCTTCTTGCTCAAACAAGGTAGTCTGCACACCTATCAGGCTTACTGATTGTGCGCTGCCTGAATAAATGGACATTTTGGGGTGTGGGAGAAGGAAGTTGACTGCAGAATATTTCTTGCATGTGTGAAATGGCAGAATGTTGACTTGTCCACTATGTACAAAAACTCAGGAGAAGAGAGATTGACAAAACAATACTGGCATCAGTCTCTTCTTGTCTGTCTTGGAGATCAGTTATTCTCTGAAGGCATGAAATAACTCCTCTTATGTTGAAATAACAAGATGGGTATCCACACTACCAATCCTGTTGTTCTGAAATAATTGACTTGTTATTTCGAAATAACTCCTGCTTGTGAAGTGGAATAAGCTTATTTCAAAATAGTTAATTTGGGAGTTACTATTTAAAAATAATTTACTTGGAAATAATCTGGTAGTGTAGACCTAGCCTGAGTTATTAGGGCATAACCATTTGAGCAGTAGTTGGATCACAATAATAGATTAACTGAGAACCATCCTATAAGAAATTCTATTGGACAAATGTTATTGGTCTGTCCCTCCACAAACTTTGGAAGAACAGGTAATTAATTAATATTGTTTTTGTAACTTTAATAGATTGGGCCCCACCTAGAAGAGCCTAATATTAGTTTTTTGGTATAGAAGGATGTCTTGTCTTTCAGCAATTGGCAGTCAAACAAAAAAACCTCATAGGCTTGCAATGGAAACTGAAAATTTAGTTAATTTTACTTCTACAGTGATTTTAGTCAATTTTTAATAATTAATCTGTAAATTTGTATGGACTATCCTAGAAGATAAAGCTGTTCAAATTAAAGAAAGGATAACAGTTTTATACAGTAGCTACTGGAAGTAACAAGGATCATATAAAAGTAGTCAGCCTTTTTAAAGCTGAACTGTCACTAGGGGACTGTGCCAACTCCCCTCTGTCTGCTGCAACAGGATTGTGGCCTCCACTCCTACTCATGCCGCAGCAGCAGGTGGGGGCTGGACTGCAGGGCCTGCTCCAGGATTGGGGCCAGGGCCAGGATGCTGCAGTCAGAATAGTAGCTGGGCCCCAATTGGGGCCTTGTTGATGAGGCATCATTTTAAATAAAGTAAAAATATTATGTCCAACAAAAAAGGTTTCAACATTGTCTTTATGGTATGGGTGAGGGGACTTTTTTTTTTTTTGGTCGGCAGCCACTGACCCACAAAAAATCAGTCAGGGACCGCACAAGTGAGAATGAAATAAAGCCCCTCCAGAAATGCAAAACGTTCACTGATGTGGCTCCTTACTGAAACACCTCACTCCTCTGGTGCTCCAGCCCCCATGGTGGGGGGAGGGAGGACTGAGGTTCAAGGCCTCAGGCGAGATTAACTCTTTTGAGGTTCCAGTGTTAGTGCATTTTGTGGGCCCCCAGGCTCTGGGGTGGGGCAAAAAATGAGGGGTTCACTGTGTGGGACAGGGCTGCCAGTGAGTGGGATAGAGATGGGGGGGGGTGCAAGATCAGGATGGGAAGGCGGGTGGGAGGTAGAGTACAGGAGCAAGCTCGGAGCAGGGTGTCTGGTCAGGGGTGGGAGGGGGCAAAAGCAAGGGGGGGGGGCAGAGTCTGACAAGGAGGGAGGGTGCAGGAGCAGGGAAGAAGTAGGTACCTGGCCAGGGGGGAGTTGCAGGAGCCAAGGGAGAGTGCAGGAGCTGGCAAACCCTCCTGGTCATTATGCTCACCACCCCACCTCTGTCCAACACAGCTGGATCATGGCCTCCCATCCTACCTGTGCTGCAGCAGGAGGAGGGCTGCCACCAGCCCTTCCTGCTGCCAGATGGGGACTGGACTGTGGGGCCTGCCCCAGGATCAGGCCTGGAGACAGGACGCTGTGACCAGATGGGGGCTAGGCCCCAATCAGGCAGCGTGTCTGGCAGGGTGAAGGGGAGAGTGCAGGAGTGGGCTGGGTGCAGGGTGTCTGTCCGGAGGAGCAGAAGCAGGGGAGGGGCAGGAGAAGGCTGGAGGTAGGGTATGTGGCCAAGGAAGGGGGAGGGTGCAGGAGCAGGGAGGAAATAGGTATCTGGCCAGGGGCGAGTTCCAGGAGCCAAGGGAGGGTGCAACAAACTGTGCACTTTCCCCTCCCTGGGAGGGAAAGCTTTAACCCAGGGATGGAGAACCTTGGGTCGTGGGACACTGACCCACAGAAAAATCAGTCAGGGTCTGCACAAAAGTGAGAAACAAAAAAACAAAACAAAAAACCCCAACCAAAACCCCTCACTGACGTAGCCCCTGACTGAGAAGGAGAAACACTCCTCACATTCCCCTCACACATCAGAGCATAGGGGGGCCCAGGCTAGTAGATTTTGAGGGGCCAAAAATGAGGGGCTCAGTGTGAGAGGGTGGGCTGCTGGGAAGCAGGCTTTGGGTGTGTGGTCTGGGTGACAGAGAATGCAGGAGTGGGTTGGGAGGGGAGGCAAGCTGGGGGCCACATCCAGCCCCTGGGCCCTAGGTTCCCAACTTCTGCTTTAGCCCCTCGTACTCTCTAAAGGGCACCTGGAGGGTGGGAGGCTCAAGGTAGGTACACTTTCTACATGCCTGATGATTTTATGAGATGCAATCCCATTCCAGGCACATCCCATTTTCCTGGCACAACCAAATTGTTACCTTGCTTTAAGTTATGATTAAGAGTAAGCCATATACCAAATTTGGTAGTCCTAGCTTTTACCGTTCAAGAGGAGTTCTTGAACAAAGACAGACAGACAAACTCTCAAATATACAGTAGGTTGTACAATAATTCCTCATTTAACACTATAGATACGTTTCAGAAAATGATTGTGTTAAGTGAAAACGTGTTATGCGGGGTCAGTTTTCCCATTGAAAATAATGGGACCGGGACATAAGGTTGGGGGACAAAGGGAACTGGGTTACAGCAGGGAGGGGGAGGTGTTTGGATGTGGGGAAGGGAAGGGGAGAAGAGGGGAGGGGGATTGGGTTGGGAGTATGCCCCTGTGACGGGTCTGCTGGGACCCGCACTGCGTCCGGCGAGGGGGGGGGCCCGGGGAACGGTGCGGCGAGCAGCGAACCCTCCACCGCTTTGCAGGGAGGCGGGGGAAGCCCTGTGCAGCTGCTGGGCCGGCTGGGGAAACCCAGCTGCCGGCCTGCAAGTGGGGGTGGAGGAGAGGGGACAAGGTGTCCGGTGAGGGGGAGCCAGCGGGGAATGGTGTGGCGAGCGGCAAACCCTCTGCCGCTTTGCAGGGAGGCGGGGGAAGCCCCGCACAGCTGCTGGCAATGGGCCGGCTGGGGAAATCGTGTTATTCCGGGGACGGCTGTGTAATTCAAAAAACGTTCCCTAAAAAAAAAATCGTGCTATCGTGAAAAATTGTTAAGCGGGCATGTGTTAAATGAGGAATCACTGTATTTCAATTCTTAAGGTATTCCTTTGTTGTTGTATTATAAGAGATGGTAAACAGGAACTTTGGTTTACCATCTCTTTACAGTTTATTATTTTTGTACTTCTTTAGGTTGGAACTCCCTGGTCTGGCACCTTCAGGGGATTTGCCAGACCAGGGGAGGACTTCCCCTCATGGTCTATACTGAACTGTTGCCCCCCGTCTAGGCCTCCAACCCAGCCCCACTGCTCCTGACCAGCTGTGGCTATGGGCTGGAGCTCTCTAACTGCCGATGGCCCCACCACTGTTGGGGCCAGAGCACCATGGCCCAGACTCTGGGGCTAGAATTCCCCTCTGTGACACCTGGCCCTCCCCCTCTTCCTGACATGGGGGTCCCAGCTGAGTCACCGGCCCACTCCTGCCTTGTGGCCAGACCTCCCTATACCTGGGCTCTGTAGTCCAGGAACATTTGTGGTCCTGCCAGACTACAGATGTTGCAGGACCAGAGAGTTCCAGTTAAGGGAGTTACAAGCTGTATTATGTCCCTTTTTATAAATCTCCTGTTTCAACAGTCCTAATTTTTTCAGTCATCTCAAACTTTGTTGAAACTTGAAGATTCTGAAAAGTTTGGCTAGATGTTACTTTTCTTTACAGAGAATGCTACTTTGTCCCCATCCTATCCTTTTCATCTTGGCATTCAGTAACTCTTTAATTATCTTTTCACACATTTTACCAGGCTCTTTGCTTTGTAAATCCTGGATTCACTGGAAGGACCTTTTAAAAAAGTTAAGTACAACGTATGCTACCTTCCAGCCCTGCAGTATAATATAGTCTTAGATTTTAATGAGTGCTTATCTTTTGTTAAGAGAATTTCATATTTATTTTTGTGTTTTAGCTAGTTGCTCTTCAGAATTCTTAGTCTTTTAAATTTCCTCCAGAGTTTCCTCCTGCCACATTTCTTTTTTTTACTGGCTGCAGTCAGCCTATTTTTCTGGTTTTGGAAGATTACCTGTTTTGCTTGAAAAACCTCTTGCACTTGCATTTTAGTATTTCACAGAAATGTGTGCATTTTCCTTTGCTTTTCTGTTTCCTTTTTCGGTTGGCTCCAGCATAGCTTCTCTGGCTTAATTATTATGGTATGCATGAGTAAGCCTCCACATTTACTTTAAAAGATTATAATGTTCTCACTTTTTACATTATGGGGTCTTTTTCACTTTTTAAAATAATTTTCATTAAAATCATGCTTTGAAAAAAATATTTGTCTTCAGTACTGGCTTTATTCTGAAAGCCGAAAAGATCTTTTCCCACAAAGTTTGAGGAAGATTGATTCCATGTTTTGGTTTACAGATCATTCAAAAAAAAAAATCCCAATTTGAAATGATATCCTGTTTGTGTTCCTCTAGCTGTAAAAGTTACAGCTTTTCTGATTGTTCATGTAGTTAGACATCCTTGAAAATTCATTTATAGGCTATATATGTAGAAAATGCTCCACCTAAGGAAAGTAAATTGTAGTGGGTATAAAGTACAGTTTTCCTCTGATGGATGGTAGGGATGTGAAAGTGTAACCCTGTACACAGTTAACTGAAGAGCCCTGCTCATTGGTTAACCTTAACAGTTACATGCAGGCTCCTGGTACATGCTGGGATCCGGCTTAAAAGCCAGATCTCCGTGCAGGGAGCCACCTGCCCCTTGCACTGCTGCCTCTGTATGAGAGGCAGCAGTTCAGGGGGAGGGGGAGGCAGGAGACGGCTTAAAAGCCAGCTCCCCATGAGCACTGACTCCTGAGTAGCACCCCTCTTCCCCCCCCCCCCCCGTACATCTGTGCCGGGGTGGGGGGGCAAGCAGGAGCCAACTGCTACCCTATATGTAACTGTAATTTTCAGTGGTTACAAGATTACTAAATTAAATGCATTTTAACATCCCTAAAGAAAGGTGTAAGCTTTTCTAATGTGTATGGTTTAGCAAATTATTTGGAACAATAAATCCATTGCAGAATAGCTCTTAGTTCTGTGAGTCTTCATAGACAGGTTCCTTATATTCCCTATCTTTACAACTTTGCATAGGAAGAGAATATCTAAGCTAAGTATGTTTTAGAATAGAACTTTTTGAAATGCTCTTTGGTATCTTAGCATTGTGGGGTTCCTTTAGATCTGTGGTGTCCAACACTCTAGCCACTAGCCACATGTGACTATTTAGCTGGTTGAGTGTGCAGCTACTGCTTCAGAATAGGCTGAACACCACGGCTTTAGATAAACCAGAGCTTGAATGTGAAACTTCAGATCTGTAGCCTTGTTGTTTTCAGGATAATAGAGAAGGTAAGTGATAAATATAAAACACTTCCTAGTACTAAACTTAAACTAGACTTTGTTACAGGTGAAGTTCTTTACTACTTGTTTCCAGTGACATGGCTGACCAAACTCTCATGCCAGAATCTGCTCCCAAAGCTCAGTGTAAGCTCAAAAGCTTTTCCCTCTCTCCAATATAAAATGTATAACTATGGTGACCATGTTATCTGAACCAAAAGTAGGGACAAATTAGGAGAGTTGGGAGCAGTCTGACCGGGAGCAGCAGAAGGCCATCTCGGACCAGCTGGCGCCCCAGCATGAGGCCATGTTCTCCTCCCTCACCTCTGTGATGGAGTGCATGGCCGAGTGCATGGAGCGGGCCACCAGCCAACTCCCCGCTCCCCCGAAGTCCCCATCCCCCCTAAGCCCCTGTTCCCTTAGCTTTCCCTCTTAGCCCCCCCAGGGTCCCAGAATGTGTGGTGGTGGGACCTTTCGGGCAGTCGAAGCCTCTCAAACTACCCCAGGCAAGCGCTAGTCCCAGCCCATCCTTCAGCCCTCTTCCCCTCTCCCTCATTCCAGGTTCTTTCCCTTGTCCCGTCCCCTGTTGTAGACCCCAATAAACAGAGGTTTTTTTAAAGGCTTATTTATTTCCTCTGCGGGGGAGGTGGGAAGGGTGCGGTGGGGGAGGAGTGAGGTCAGACCCCAGAGCTGCCTTTGAGCCCCCCGCGGCTGCCAGCACTCCCAAAACACCCTTGGCTACCCATGGCCAGGGAAGAAAGAGGGCACCATCCTGGCTCTTCTAATTTTTAAATATTTTCATCTTTGTGGTTGATTTTTCCCTACTATGTTTTCTTTGTCAAGACTGCAGCCCTGCCTAAGAAATGTTTGCAAAAGGTTATACGTTTATTGCAGTGCCAAATGCACAATCCTAAATTGTAACAAATATATGTAATTGCATTTGTTATCAAACACAAAATCCTATTGCTTCCCCACCCTCCCATTTTGTCCCAAGTTTACAAATTTTATCTCTTGGTCTTTTAGAAAACTAGATTGTGGTTGTCATAACCATGAGGGTTAGCTAGCATCCTGGGGTCTAAGGGGTCAACTATGTCCCTGTAACTAGCCAGGTAGCATTCAGACAATAGAAATGCAGGTAGGGATTTCAAATTGAGACACAGGAATTTTGGGGTTTTCCCTCCTTTGTCTCTGAGCCAGTTGGCTCTCTAGGTACTGAGGAGGACAGAGGACAGGTCTCTCCAAGAAAAGACTTCACCATCTGTAAGTAGGGCAAAGTCTAGATAAATCCATCAGGTTTTATTGTTTTCTGGTTTGGGAATTTGGATCTAAGAACTGTGCTATTAGAAATGTTTTTTTCCCCTTTTGTAACTAAGTCCTGAGCCCATGGGAATCCCCCATTAGTTTATTAATTTGTGACTCTTACCATCCAGTCACCTTAATTATGCTTGCAACGGTTGTATTGTTTTGATAACATATTTCTTTTTTATTAACCTGGTATTGGTTCATTTCTGTGTCCTGGAAAATCTGTCTGTGGGTATCTGCATGCCTCTGACTAGGGGGCAGCTACCACAGACTGCAATTGGTATTTTCTTTTTTCTTTTTCAAGCTCTTTGGGGAAAAGAGCTTGTGATGCCCTGGGGTTGGTTTCAAGTGTCCACCCCTTTTTGTTGGTTCAAAAGCACTTGATGGTGGCAGTGAATTTTTATCCCCAAAATCTAGGTTTTTAGGATTTTGGGGGGAAGTTTTATACCAAAGCCTGGAAAGATAAGGTTTTGGGGTACTTTTGCAGGTGTCACTTCTGCATTCATTGTGCCAGAGTGGGGAATCAGCCATGACAGTGCTATGGCTGGCTCTTCCATCCAAATTACTCCATCACCAATTCTGCAAACACAATAGAGAATAGTTTATCTTATTAAATTTATTTCACTGCATAAATGGCCATTGGAGTTGGTAACTGAGTTACTGAGGAAGAATCAAAAACAGAGTAGATTTTAATTAAATACCAATTGGCAAAGTGCCCAGAAACGGGACTGTAGTGAGAGAAAATGCGTGGTGAAAATAAGTAGTAAAAACAGTTGTCATTGCTGCATTTCAGATTCCATGCAATGTAGTTTTTTCCTGAATGTTCAGGTCTTGGAATATCCATGCCACATATATGTAGCTGATGCTTTTTGAATCTTACCTGATGAAAGCACTTTTAATAATTTGAGGAGTTACAATTCTGTAATCGTCAAATAGTAAATCTTTGCCTTTCTAGTTAAGCCATGTAACCAAGGAATGATATAGCTGTGTCGTGCAAAGAAATGTCAAAATCTGTGTAAAGAATTCTCCTGCATAAAGCACAGGAGAAAAATATACAGGCAGTCCCCGACTTACAACTGGGTTACGTTCCTAACACCTGGTTGTAACTCAATTTGGTCGTAAGTTGGAAATACCCTTAAACGCGCTGCCTGCACTATTCGAAAAACTTGACGTACATGATTCTCAACTTGAAAATATTATAATGGGGTTAATGAGAGGTTGATCATAAGTACGGATGGTCGTAAGTCAGTGTGTTCGTAAGTCAGGGAGTGGCTGTTCTTGTTTTGTATGTCCATATAATTAGTTGTGAATTCTCATAAAGCAGTTGTTTCTTAAAAATAACCCTCTCCCCCAAAATTAGACTCCCCAAAGTCATGAGTGACCTCCTGCTAAGTCATTCCCCGAGCTGTCTGGTACTTTTTACACAGCTGATCACTCTGGTTTCTCTCTCTTTTTAGCTTGTTATGACTCTGTTTGCTTGATTCTTACTTAACCTTGATTGACCATACTTTGAGCATTTAATGATTTGAGCCACACTTTTTTCCTTTATCTTTTAGTGTGCACAGGGTTCTGATCTCAGTCTTAGCTTTTCTTCTTTGGTTAGTGTCCCTGTGATACTGCACTTGAGGTATGCGTGTACCTCTCAAGCTTTTGATTGGAGATTTTTAATTAGCAGTGACCGTTTGGCCTGCTCATGCACTCTAACCCTCCTTGTGTCAGACGCTGATTTAACTTTCTTTAAGCACATTAGGCCATACTACATCAGATGAAAGGTCCATCTAATCCAGTATTCTGTCTTCCAACAGTGGCCAATGCCAGGTGCCCCAAGAGGAATGGTCAATAGAGACAATCAAGTGATCCATTCCCTGTTGTCTATTCCCAGCTTGTTTTCAAGCATACAGAGGCTTGAAACACCATTCCTGCCCATATTGGCTAATAGCCATTGTTGGACCTATCTTTCATGAATTTATCCTGTTCTTTTTTGAACCCTATTGTCTTGGCCTTCACAATATCCTCTGGTGAGACATTCCACAGGTAGAATGTTTAAAAATTTAGTAATAAATAGATGCTGCTGGAATATTTTTTAAATGTTAATGATTTTAATAGATTATAGTAAATTTAGGCCTAACATAGGTTGCAATAAATACTTTTTTCTAAAAATAAACTTATTTGGAATTAAAATAAATAAAACATCTAGTTTAAAATAAATCTGTTTATTTTTTTAATTCTTCAGTTTTTATTCACCCTTATTTAGATGTTGCCTGCCCAGAAGTGCTTACCATGTCTTTTTCTATGTTTGTAGAAGAATATAGGGTTAGTGATCTCTGTAATTTCCCTACTTTATCTCACTTTGAAATCTTTATTCATACCTTTGTGCCTGGAATTAATTGGACTTGATACACTCTAGTGCTGTGGTTCCCGACCGTTTTTTATGCTGCGTACTGGCAAACCCACTCTCAAATGTTTGGCAGACCAGCAACATTTACATATTCATTATACAAATGATGAATATTCAAACAGGCAGATAATGTTGCTGATCTGCCTACTAGCCCAAGGCAATTTTTGATGGGAGACCACTCCAAGATTTTGGAAAGTGGTCGAGGGCCGCACTCTTCCATGGTATTAATGGAGGAGGTGTGGAGTCTGGGATGACAGTTGGAATGGGGGTGCAGGAGGGAGACTGGAGTCTGGGAGGGAGTTTGGGTAAAGGAAGCAGTTGTGACCTTGGGCAGAGAACTGGGGTGCAGAGTTTTGGGATGTGACCTAGGGCAGTGTTTCTCAAACAGTGGTACGAGTACTCTTAGGGGTACTCGAGAGAAGTACATCTACACAACTGAAATTTGGAGAAAACTGAATTTATGTTTTACATTTTACATCGCCTGCCCGGCTACAATTAAGCTGTTTTAACAAATGTGTTGCAATGGTAGAAAAAAAATTTGTGTCTCTGAAAACTATAGGTACTGGGGGTATTTATAATTTTTTTAAAAAGGGGTACATTATTAAAAAGTTGAGAAACACTGACCTCTAGGGTAGGAGATTGGGGTGCATATCTGGGAGGGGGTATAGGTGCATGTGAAGTAGCGGGGCAGGAGTGTGAGGCAGAGGGTTGAGAAAGGGAGGGACTGGGGTGCCAGAGGCAGGTTCTGGCCAGGAGACTTAACAGCCCAGCAGCCAAACCTGCTTGCCTGCAGAGCTAAAGGCTTGCAGAGCTTAAAATGTTTCTGCTTGCTTAGCCATGTGCTTGAGTAACTGAGCAAGAGGGTTGTGCTCAAGGGCTACTTGTTGTTCAGATAGGCAGCTCCCATTTGCCAGTTTTTATCCAGAAACTGGCCAATGGGATTATGCTGGGGGTGGGAGCAGCATCTGAATCTTCCCCTCTTTCCTCAGGACTCATAAAGAAAGAGCGCCCCATAGCTGTGTTTCTGAGCGGTATGCAGGACTGTGGAGCAAGCAGGGAAGCCTGCCTGGGGCTCCCCACTGACTCTGTAGGTTGGATCCAATGGCCAGATATGGCCCGCGAGCCTTATTTTGCCCAGGCCTAGCCTGGCCTAGCCCCAACCCAACTCCTGGCTTCCCAGTACCTAACACCCTTTGATTCCCACTCCTATGCCCCATGCCCTTTCACCCTTAATCTCTGACCCCTATAGTCAATGCCAACACTCTTGTCCCATGACGTCACCATGCCCTCACCCATCATCCGTTCTCCCCCACCCCACCCCCACACTCACCAGAGCGAGACTGACTCCTCTAGGGAGTGTAGCCATTACTGCCGTGTGGGCAGGAAGAGCAGCCCTCCTCCTTCACGCCCCTTCCCTCCCTAAGTGTGTCTTGCGACCCCATGGGTGGAGAGGGGGCATGGAGCACCGGCCGGCTGCCATTACGGGGGAGGAGGGAGAGAGGTGCCGCCTGCTGCTGCCTCCGCACCAGCGCTGCCTCCAGCAAAAGTGGCTGCACGAAGGGAGCCCTTGAGAAGTGCCTTCTTCTCCGGCTCAGCCCCAGTACCACTGCTGGCAAAAGCAGCTGCGCGGGCAGGGAAGCGGAGCCTTGGGGAGGTGCCTCCTGCTCTGCATCTTTCTGACACCGCTGGCAAAAGCACCCATGTGGGTGGAGGGAGTGGCCCTTGGCAGCAGGCGCACCTCCCTCTTTTGCGCCCTGTCCCTCCCCCTCCTCCCCAAGTGCATCTCCCCAAGCACAAGTGGGGAGGAGGGAGAAAGGTGTCTCCTATTGCCACCACCTGAGCCCCACGACTGCCAGAGATGAGCTCTCGGGGGCAGCTGCTGTGGCCCAGCAACCAGCAGTTGGACCAAAGTTTCATCTAATCCAGTAATCTGTTTTTTCTACAGTAGCCAATGCCAGTTGCTTCAGAGGGATTAAACAGAACAGGTAATCCTCAAGTGATCCATTCCCATCATTCATTCCTGCTTCTGGCAAACAGAGTCTGGGAGGGACACCAAGTCGATAGAATTTCCATTGACTACTTGATTAGTTGATAAGAGGGGAAACTGCAGAGCTCTGGGAGCTAACCCTGCTGAGGCTCTTTCTTTTAAATGTTGTAAGAGCCGTCTGGCTCTTACTACATTTAAAAGGTAGAGGTGCACTGGGGGATCGGGTGTGAGCTGGGACAGCTGATTGCCAGCCTGTGTCCAGTCCCCCGCTGCACTCCTGCCTCCCCATGGAGATGGTGCTGGGGGGAAAGGGGGAATGGTTGGCTTTTAAGCTGGCTCCCCCCCAGCATCAGCTCCTGCTTCTCCCCCTGTTGTCTCTGATAGGGGGGAGAAGTTATTAGTTGAGCAGTCACTTGACTACCCAAGGAACATATGCTTATTGAGTAGTCAACTACTCAACTAGCCATTTACATCCCTAATCCTCCATGAATTCATCTAGCTCTAGTCTTAGCCTTTGTAGCATCCTCTGGCAAGGAGATCTGCACCTTGACTACTTATTGTGTGAAGACCTTCTTTCTTTTGTTATTAAACCTGCCTATTTTCATTTGGTGACCCCTAGTTATGAGAGAGAGCAAATAACACTTTCTAATTTACTTTCTCTACACCATCATGATTTTATAGACCTCAGTCACATTCCCACTTAGTCATCTATTTTCCAAGCTAAAATGTCCCAATTTTATTAATATCTCCTCATACGGAAGCTGTTCCATGCCCCTAACAATTTTAGTTGCCCCTTTCTGAATCTTTTCCCAATTGCAATATATCTTTTTTGAGATGAGGTGCCCACATCTGCATGCAGTATTCAAGATGTGGGGGTATCTTGGATTTATGCTGAGGCAATATATTTTCTGTTTTACTATCTATCTCTTTCTTAATGATTCCCAATATTCTATTACCTTTTTTGACTGCCACTGTACATTGAGTGGATGTTTTCAGATAATTATCCACAATGACTCCAAGAGGCTACTGTGGGGAGCGGGGGTGCCTAACTGGCTGGATAAGCATTCTCAGAGAAAGGGTATAAATATATATGCCTGTATATTTATACCTGCCTCTGGAATTTCCACTATATGCATCTGACAAAGTGAGTCTTTGCCCACGAAAGCTTATGCTCCAATAAATCTGTTAGTCTATAAGGTGCCATAGGACTCCTTGTGGCTTTTGCAGATTCGGACTAACACGGCTACCCCTCTGATACATTCTCAGAGAGTAGTTATTAACCATTCACAATCCTGCTGAAAGGGCATAACAAGTGAGGTTCCTCGGGGGGGCTGTTTTGGGACCAGTTGTGTTCAATATCTTCATCAACAATTTAGGTATTGGCATAGAGAGTACGCTTACTAAGTTTGCAGATGATACAAAGCTAGGAGGGGTTGCACCTGCTTTGGAGGTTAGGGTCATAATTCAAAATGATCTGGACAAACTGGAGAAATGGTCCGAGGTAAATAGAATGAATATTAATAAGGACAAATGCAAAGTACTCCACGTAGGAACAATCAGTTTGGGTATGTCTACACTACAAAGTTAATTCGAACTAACAGCTGTTAGTTCGAATTAACTTTAATAGCGACTATACATACAAATAGCGCTTAATTCGAACTAGGTAAACCTCATTCTACGAGGACTAACGCCTAGTTTGAATTAAGTAGTTTGAATTAAGGGCTGTGTAGCCACTTAATTCGAACTAGTTGGAGGCTAGCCCTTCCCAGGTTGCCCTGGTGGCCACTCTGGGCCAAACCAGGGAAACTCTTCTGCCCCCCTCCTCGCCCCGGAACCCTTAAAGAAGCACGATCTGGCTACAGTACTTGTGCCAGTTGCAAGCTTGCCAGAACCCAGCCAGCAGACCCTGCACCTGGCAAGACATGAGCCAGCCACCCAGCCCTCCGCCTCTTCCCGGGACCAGGCTGGCAGCTCCCAGGAGCATGCCCAGGTCCACAAGAGGCGGGCGCCCGCCTGGTCTAGTGTGGAGATCGTGGACCTCATTGAGGTTTGGGGGAGGCCTCCAACATCTACGACCTCCACACTAAGCACAGGAAAGTGGCCGTCTAGGGCAGGAAAGCTGCCAGCCTGGCCACCAAAGGCCACATGCGAACCCAGGAGCTGGTTTGCATGAAAATCAAGTTGGTCCAGTGAGACCCCCGACCCTGAGCTTAGAACGTAAGAACATAACAGCCGTACTGGGTCAGACCAAAGGTCCATCTAGACCAGTAGCCTGTCTGCCGACAGCGGCCAACACCAGGTACCCTGGAGGGAGGGGATGGACCGAAGACAATGACCAAGAGATTTGTCTCGTGCCATCCATCTCCAGCCTTCCACAAACAGAGGCCAGGGACACCATTCCTACCCCCTGGCTAATAGCACGCCATGGACCCAATCTCCATGAATTTATCTAACTTCTCTTTAAACTCTGTTATAGTTCTAGCCTTCACAGCCTCCTGTGGCAAGGAGTTCCACAGGTTGACTATGTGCTGTGTGAAGAAGAACTTTCGCTTATTAGTTTTAAACCTGCTGTCCATTAATTTAATTTGGTGTCCTCTAGTCCTTCTATTATGGGAACTAATGAAGAACTTTTCTTTATTCACCCTTTCCACACCACTCATGCTTTTATAGACCTCTATCATATCCCCCCCTCAGTCTCCTCTTTTCTAAGCTGAAAAGTCCCAGTCTCTTTAGCCTCTCTTCGTATGGGACCTGTTCCAAACCCCTAATCATTGTAGTTGCCCTTTTCTGCACCCTTTCCAAGGCCAAAATATCTATTTTGAGGTGAGGAGACCACATCTGTACACAGTACTGAAGATATGGCGTACCATAGTTTTGTACTTCCCCTCCTCCTCCTTCCCCTGGCTTCCCCCTTCCAGCTCCTTCCTCCCAGGTTTCCCCCTCCCCTCTTCCACCCTCTCTCTTCCCCTCTCCCACCTCCTTTTCCCAGTCTCCCCAGAGTTTAATCCCCCCCTCCCCCCAGTTTTGTTAAATAAAGAGAGTTTCTATTTTTGACCACACGTGTCCTTTATTTTTTACATCAGGAAGGGGGGCTAGGAAGGGATGAGTGGAAGGAGGTGAGGGAGGAATAGGGCACGAGCCCCCGACGGGGAGGACTGGGGTGGCTCTGCGGGCTCCTCGGGGTGGAAGCTCTCCTGCAGGGTCTCCTGGATCCTGACAGACCCCCCGATTGACCTCCCCCCCTCCCCCCGGATGGCAGCCTGCGGCAAGTGCAGCTGGGCTGATGGCCGAATGCTGTGATGTGCCGAGTGAGGGCACTCAGGGCACTCCAAGTCAGGACTGCTTTGCTGTCCCTCATCGAGGTAGACAGGCAAGCGGGGAACCCTGAGAACTGTCTGTCCGTGATGAGAGTCGGGTCCCTTTAAGCACAGCCCTCAGATAGCCTGAGGCAGGAGCTCCACACTCTTAAGTCCTAACCTGATGCCCTGCCAGCACTGGTTCCGGCCAGCCTTAACTTCGGTTCAGGGTCCACTCAATGTGGACATGCTATTTCGAATTAGCAAAATGCTAATTCGAATTAGTTTTTAGGTCTAGATGCACTAATTCGAATCAGCTTAGTTTGAATTAACTAATTCGAATTAAGTTAGTTCGAATTAGAGCTGTAGTGTAGACATACCCTTTCATACATACAGAATGGGAAGTGACTGTCTTGGAAGGAGTACTGCAGAAAGGGATCTAGGGGTCAGAGTGGACCACAAGCTAAATATGGGACAACAGTGTGACACTGTTGCTAAAAAAGCAAACATGATTCTGGGGTGCAATAACAGGAGTATTGTGAGCAAGACATGAGAAGTCATTCTTCCACTCTACTCTGTGCTGATTAGTCCTCAATTAGAGTATTGTGTCCAGTTCTGGGAACCACAATGGAGAAGGACCGGAGAAGAGAAACAAAATGATTAAAGGTCTAGAGAACATGACCTATGAAAGAAGAATGAATGAATTGGGCTTGTTTAATTTGGAAAGGAGAAGGCTGAGGGGTGACATGATAGCGGTTTTCAAGTACCTAAAATAGTGTGACAAGGAGAAGGGAGAAAAATTTTTCTCTTTGGCCTCTGAAGATTGGAGAAGAAGCAATGGCCTTAAATTGCAGCAAGGGAAGTTTAGGTTGGACGTTAGGAAAAACTTCCTAACTGTCAGGGTGGTTAAACAGTGGAATAAGTTGCCTAGAGAGGTTGTGGAATCTCCATCTCTGGAGATATTTAAGAGCAGGTTAGATAGATGTCTATCAGGGATGTTCTAGATGGTACTGGGTCCTGTCATGTGGGCAGGGGACTGGACTTGATGACCTCTCGTGGTCATCTTCCGGTTCTAGTGTTCTGATTCTAAGATCTCTTTCATAAGATCTTTCAGCTAATTTAGACTCCCATCAATTTTTATGTATAGTTGGGATTATATTTTTCAATGTTCATTATTTTGCATATATCAGAATTAAATGTCATCTACCATTTTGTTGCCTGGTCACCCAATTTTGGGGAGATCCTTTTGTAACTCTCTGCAGACTGCTTTGGACTTAATTATCTTGAGTAGTTTTGTATCATCCGTAAAAGTTGCTACCTCACTGTTTACCCCTTACTCCAGGGTCATTTATGAAATTGTTGACTAGTGCTGATCCCAGAATGGACTCCTGGAGCACACCACTATTTATTTCTCTTCATTCTGAAAACTGACCATTTTTTCTTACCCTTTTTTTCTTATCTTTTAACCAATTAGTGATCCAGGAGAAGACCTTAATTCCTATCCCATAACAGATTACTTTGCTAAAGCGCATTTTTTGAGGATCTTGTAAAAGGGTTTCTGAAAATCTAAGCACACTGTATCAACTGGATCCCCCTTGTCCATAAGCTTGTTGACCTCACAGAATTCGAGTACATTGGTGAGGCATGATTTTCCTTTACAAAAACACTTCTCCTTCATGTTTATCTATGAGTCTAATAATTATGTTCTTTACTATAGTTTCAATCATTTTGCCCGGTACATAAGTTAGTCTTACCAGCCTGTAGATGCTAGGATGATCTCTAGAGTCTTTTCTAAAAATTGGCATCACTTTAGCTATTCTCCAGTATGGTGCAGAAGCTGATTTAAATGTTACATACCGTAGTCATTAATTGTGCAATTTCACATTTGAGTTCCTTCAGAATTCTTGGGTGAATACCATCTGGTCCTGGTGACTTATTACTGTTTATCAATATGTTTCAGAAACTACCTCTAAAACCTAAATCAGGGACAGTTCCTCAGATTTGTCATCTAAAAAGAATGGCTCATGTTTGGGAATCTCTCTTACATTCTCAGTTGTGAAGACAGATGGATAGAATTCATTATGTTTCTCTGCAATGGCCTTATCTGAAGTGCTCCTGTAGCAAATTGATTGTTCAGTGGCCCCACTGGTTGTGAAGTAGGCTTCCTGATTCTGATGTTGTCAAGACTGTTCCCCACTCTGGCACGATAAATGCAGAAGTGGGGAACCTGCAAGAGCACTCCAAAACCTTGCCTCTACAGGTACCAAAAAAAAAAAAATCCTAATACCCAGATTTTGGGGAATCCGCTGCCACCACCGAAGTAATTCCAAGAAAAGCAGGGAAGAGATCACTTGGGAAATTTCTTTCAGAAGGTAAAACTCTCCCCCTCCCCCAACCTCCGTTTTGCTTGGAATTGGGAAAAACAGAGGGGATCCACAGACAATAATGGACTCTGCCCTTATAACTAAGGACACAACAATCAAACAATACCGGTTACATAAAAAAGAAAACAATCCTTTATCAAAACAAAGTTACAATTGCAAGCATAGTGAAGTAACTAGATGGGAAGAGCCACCAAAGGATATAGATACTCAGGGAAGAAACCCTCTGGGCTAAAACTTAGTTACAAAGAAAAAAGAAAAACATAATTAACAGCTCAAACATTATTTCCGAATTTCCAAACAAGGAAGAAAACAAATCCTGATGGACTATCCAAACTTTTCCCTATGTACACATTTTAAGACGTCCGTTCTTAGAGAAATGTCTCCCATCTCCCTAAGTCTTGGAAGAAACTGCTCTGCCTCTCAGACAAAGAACAGAGAAAGAAACCCTTCTTTTCCAGTTTGAAATTCCTACCCGCATTGTTATTGGCTGACCACCCATACCTGGCTAGGTAAAGGAGACATTAGTTAACCCCTTAGTCACTGGGTGCTGGTCAGCATTGCTGATTATGAAGTCCCCCAAATCACAGACTGTACTAGACAAGCTTCGGACCACACTGACTGTCATTTCTTTTTGGAGGTCTGTGATAAAACATAGTAAATAAGTACATGCACGCTTTACTAGACAATTGAATACATGAGAATTAAACCAACCCCTTCCATATCTGTGGAGTACAATTACTGACATAGAGAGTGTCCTAAATAGATTTCTTTTCAAGCCTCAGTTTTACCGGGCCCCTCGTAAAGACCCTCATACCGTTGTAATTCGACACTTGCCAACAAGGACTTAACAAGAATTTGAACTATCTCACCCATTACCAAGACAGTTTCCCCAATTATCACCTGTAATACCATTAACTCACAAACATCCCACTCTCCCTACCTTTAATATCATCAATTCACAGACACTTACCTTCTTTCCTCCCCCCCCCCCCCGCATCCCCCTTCTGTTCTGCAATGTGATTTGTCCTTTTCATATTTGTTCATTTTTTTAATTGTATCCTTTGGTATATATGGTTGTGACTACTTTCTTCCACTATTTGATCTGAGGAAGTGGGTCTGGCCCACGAAAGCTCATCATCTAATAAACCATCTTGTTAGTCTTTAAAGTGCTACATTGTCCTGCATTTTTCTTTAACCAACCACACTCTCAGTTCCAAAATCAAATTTAGAATAGCATGGGGGCCTGATCCAAAGCTCAACTGACCAGGTTCTGTACATCTTGCCGAATGCACCACTATCATGCACCAGACTGGGTCTTGGCACCGCTGAGGGTGTCAACTCAGGGTGAATTGCTCAAAACCAGGGCTACTTACTACCCTTGATTGGAGACCTTTCCTATAAGGCACCACACCAGTCACACACAGCACTTCAGCTGCCAACCTGGCCACCAGGAAGCCTCACCAGCAAAACCCCTTAGACACCACAGCTTCCCTGTGCCACAATCAGACCCAGGCCTCTCACACAGGTGAGAGGTTATAAAACCCAATCTCACCAACTCCAAACCGATTCCCTTCTTCCGAAAGGCCAGCCACAGTCCCAGGCCAATTTACACTTTAGATCTTACCCACAAGAGCACGCTGCGCCAATCCTTTAGAGTCTAAAATCTAAAGGTGTATTAATAAAAGAAAGAAAAGGTTGAGAGTGAGATTGAGTGAGATTTGTAAAGTATTCTCTTTAACTACATCAGTTACTGAGTGCTTGATGCAGGCTCTTAGCAAAGATATTACAAACTGCTAGCTTAAAAGTCTCTGGTGCACATCCTGAATCAGGATGGGTCTGTGATCCTTCTTAGCTCTGTCCCTATCAAGGATGCATGTGGTATCAGGAGCAAGATTGAAGACCAAGAACAGAGAGAGAAACCCTTCTTTTCCAGAAGCTTCAGGGGATAGCCGAGTTAATCTGTTAGAGAAAAAGACAACAAATGGTCTGGTAGCATTTTATAGACTAACAAAACATGTAGATGGTATCTACAGTCATCTGAAGAAGTGGGCTGTGCCCACGACAGCTCATGATACCATCTACATGTTTTGTTAGTCTATAAAATGCTACCAGACCATTTGTTGTTTCCTTCTTTTCCAGTTTGAAATTCCTACCTGCATTGTTATTGGCTGACCACCTGATACCTGGCTAGGTACAGGAGACATTAGTTAACCTCTTAGCCAAGTGCTGGTCAGTACTCCTGGTTATGACAGATGTACTTAAAAATTGTATTTTGAGTCTTTGACTATCATTCAAATTCTTTTTTTGGCATTCCTAAGTATATTTTTACGCTTTATCAGTGTATGTTCCTTACTAATTTTTGCAGGAGGATTTAACTTGTACTTTTTGAAGAATGTCTTTTTGCCTTTCACTACTTTTTTTTTATAGTGTTGTTTAGCCAGGGAGGCACTTTTGCTTTCTCTTACTGTGGTTTTTAATATGGGTATACACAGGGCTTGACAAATGACGGCGAAAGCCGCTCGCCAGCCCTGCACTGCGTATGCACAAGAGCTGCATTGCGCATGCGTGCACCGCCGGTAAATAAGGCACACGGCTGAAATCTACTCGCCACGAGCGAGTAGATTCTATATTATGTCGCGCCCTGGGTATACATCTATTATGGTATTTTAAAAAAAGTTTCCATGCAGTTTGCAGGGAATTCTCTTTTGGCATTGTATCTTTTAATTTTCGTTTAATTACTTCTCATTTTTGTGTGGTTCCCCTCTCCAAAATTAAATGCTACCATAGTGGGCTGCTGTGGTGTTTCAACCACCACAGGGATATTAAATTGAATTATACTATGGTTACTATTGCCAAGCAGTTCAGCTATATTCATCTCTTGAACCATATCCTGTGCTCCGCTTAGGACTGAGTCAAAAATTGTCTTTCCTCTTGTGGGTTCCAGGACTAGTGGCTCCAGGAAAAAGTAATTTAAGGTGTCAAGAAACTTTATCTCTGTATCTCATCAATATGGGGATTGTTGAAATCCCCCATTATTATTGAGGTTTTTATTTGTATAGCTTCTCTAATGTTTCTGAACTTTTCAATCACTATTACCATCCTAGTCAGGTACTAGGTAAAAAATCCCTACTGCTATATTCTTATTATTTAAGTATGGAATTAATATCTATAGAGATTATCTTGTACTGTTTGGTTCATTTGAGATTTTTACTTCATTTGACTCTACATTTTGTTTCACAAATATTGCTGCTCTCCCCATGAGCACAACCTGTTCTGTCCTTCGGTTATATTATGTACCCTGGTATTACTGTGTTCCATTGATTATTCTCATTCCAACAAGTTTGTGATGTCTATTATTTTAAAATCCCCATTTAATCTGAAGCACTCTAATGAACCCATCTTATTATTTAGACTTCTAGCATTTATATATAAGCACTTCAAAAATTGTCACTTTTTAGCTGCCTGTCGTCATGTGATGAGGAAAACGTGGCAGATATAATGCACTTGGATTTCAGTAAAGTGTTTGTCATGATACCATGCAGGAAATTATTAGTTAAATTAAAGTTGGGGATCAGTAAAAAACTGCAAGGTTGATAAGGATTTGGATAAAGGGGGACAAGGTGTGGGTTGTGCTAGAAGCAGAATTAATGGACTAGGGAAAGTTTACTAATGCAGCAAGGATAAATCTTGGGGCCAATCTTATTTCATGTTTAGATTAATGACCATAGAATAAAAAGTCGGAGCATGCTAATGAAATTTGCTAATCATCCAAAGTTGGAAGGTATCAACAACACACAGTTAGATTGGAATATTATATAGGAGAATTTGGAAGACTATTGGACGGAATTCAGTGCTACAAACTGCACAGCCATACAGTTGTGGTTTAATAAGAATTCTGCTGCAAGTGAGGGCTCATTAGAAGGTGAAAGACGTGGATGTGTGGGTCTATCACAGGATGACTGAGCCACCGACGCAGCTATGAAAAAGGCAAATGCAGTCCTAAGATACCTCCAGTGAGGAATTTCCAGTAGAGGTACAGTAGTATTAATGCTATTGTACATGGTGCTGATAAAACCTCATTTGGAATACTGTTTACAATCTGTTCACCCATGTTCAAGAAAGATCAATTCAAACTGGAACAGGTGCAGAGAAAAGCTGCTAGGTTGCTCATGGGAATTCAGGGCCTATTTTCTGCAGGAGTCAGAAAGGGATGCCCACAAATGTATTCTGGGTTTGAGGGTTTTTTTGGGCGATCAGGGAACTCTATCCTCTGACGCATGAATAAGGTGGGCCAGTTATTGGAGTTGGGAATCAGTATTCCTTCTCTTAGGTGTTGAGCTGACTGGTTCTTGCTCCCATATTTTGGGTCTAACTCAGTGTTTCTTAAACTGTGTTTAAGGCACACCGGTGTGCTGCGAGGCAGTTGGAGAACAACATAATTCAAAATGGCCACCATTAAAGGAGCAGGCAACATTTTTTTCCTTAACTTTCATAACTTCCCCCGACTATTTTCTTGCCCCCCCCAACCTTTTTTTTTCCTCAACAAAAAATCCTTGGTGTTCCTCATTTAAAAAAAATTTTTTCATGTTCCTCGGTCTTAAAAAGTTTAAGAAACACTGGTCTGATTGCCACATGTGGGTTTGAGAGAGAATTTGCCTCCAAGACAGATTGAATCACTGTAGGTTTGTTTTTGCCATCCTCTGCAGCATGTGGGTGCAGGTCATCTGCCAGGATTATCTGTCTAACTCTCACCTAATCAGTTCTCTGTCAAACAGAGACGTTGAATATTGGTACATCTTTGTCCCACCTGTTCACTTCTTGTGGCATATAACAGTTTATTCTTTTAATGACAGTAATTCTTTTGTGTAATTTCAGTTGTTGGATTTGGTGTGAGGGTGCTGTGTGATGTTGGAGGTCTGTGATATGTATGTGGCCAAATTAGATGATCTGGCCATAAATTCTATGGTTCTGTTTAGTCTTATGCTACTAATGATATTTGTCTCATTAGAGGTACATGGAATTATATCACTGTGCATGAAAAGATTGCAGTTTGGATGTATTCACATACTACTATGGTGTGGTGATTAAAATACTTATTAAATTATTTCTTAGGGAGCCAGGAACTTTGTGACTAGGAGAGTGGTACCTGCTGACAACCTTCTATTCCTGGGGCGGGGCGGGAGGGGGGGTGTCCTCTAACATCTAGATACCTCCTTCTAGCCCAGAATAGATGCAGGGCTTATCTGCTGCAGGGTGTGGCCACCTATGGGCTGAGTTGCAGGAAGTGAGAAAGCAGATTGGTTCTATCTTGTCTGAGGGTACCATATGGGTGCCCAGTTGCTGATTATTCCCACCTTGCAGGTGGTTGTTGTCAGAGATGGGTTTCCAGGCTTGTTGTAAATCTGATTAGATTGTGGATATTTCTGTTTTGTTGTTGTGGTTGGTTGATTGGTTTTTTGAGGTGAGGAAGGGTTGTTTTCTTGGTACGGATAGTAAGAATAAGGGATAGCAAATGAAAGAAGAAAACGGATAAAGAGCTAATAAATGGAATAACTAGCATTGCAATTTGTGGAATGCATTAGGGATATAAAGAGGTGTCAACTCACAGGGCCATGGGTGAACAGGATTATGGATTCACTTCAACACAGTCAATTAGGGATAGTTCGTTTTATCACTACTTCACTGCTACTACAGAGTTAATGTTGCTGAATTGTTGTTATACAACTACTACAGAATGCACATCAACAAGTGCTACAGAGCAATGCATATAAGAGTAAAAGGCACTTGGAATGCTTATGTCCCTTCTACAGGGAGTCCCGTCTCTGATCCTTGCTTCAAGGGCTGAGGTTCATGTAGCTGCAGCTGGGGGAATCTAGGGCACCCTCTGAGGTCTAGGTACCTGGTGAAACTCACCAGGCACAGGACTCTCCACACTAGTGATATCACAGTTGTTTACCAGGTACGTGTATACTGGTACCACGTCACTCTTAGCATTCTCATGAAGTTGAAATCGAGGTCGACGTGATTTATTCCTCACTACATTCTGAGCTTAGCCTCATGAGCTGCAGTCAGTAAGGGCCATCTGGTGTTTGCGTTTGCAGGGTACAAGCCTGCATTAGGATGTGTACTCCAAGGATGGAAACGTCCATCCTGGGCCTCTGGGCTGCAGGCCCCACATATGGCTTATATGACATGGGGAAATGGGTTAACTGGTGGCCCAGCCAGGCTGGCGCAGCTCCCCACCCGCAGCACATTGGGCCCGGCCTGGCCAGAGCAGCTGTCTGCCTGTGGCATAGAGTGGCAAGCTTCTACCGCCCTGAGCAGCCCTCGCCTGTAGTGTGGCAGGCTCTGTCCAGCCTGGCTGGAGCAGCCTGCGGCGCAGTGGACCTGGATGGGCTGAAACAGCGCCCCACCCATGGTGCACTACAAGCAGGGGGCTGCCCCAGCGCAGGCAAGGGGAGTTGCTCCATGGTTAACCTGGTTAAACGTAGTTAAATGACAGTTTACATCACTAGCATGCATCTAATGTAGAAGGGAGATTTGTGGGCTAGCTCCTGGTTTAAGCTTTTGCTGGAGGCAGCTGGCATAGCTTCTGTTAGCCTATGAGATATAGGAAGGTCTTAGATCTCACCCAGACTTTTTCCTTGCCTTTATTTCCTCATGGATGGGACTGGTGATGGTTCAGTAACTGGGCTAAACTGTCTTCTTTTAAAGAAGGTTATGCTGAAGTGGGCAGACTGTTGTTTGCATTTTTTCCTACACTGGATCTGTTTAATGCTTGCTGGCTTGTGGGAGTGAAGAAGGTACATAAGAATGGCTATACTGGGTCAGGTCAATGGTCCATCTTCCGACAGTGGCCAATGCCAAATGCCCCAGAGGGAGTGAACAGAAACAGGTAATCATCAAGTGATTCCTCTGCTGTCATCCATTTCCAGCATCTGACAAACAGAGGCTAGGGACACCATTCCTACCCATCCTGGTTAATAAGTATTGATGGATCTAACCTCCATGAATTTATCTAGTTCTTTTTTGAGCCCTGTTAAAAGTCCTGGTTTTCACAACATCCTCTAGTAAGGAGTTCCACAGATTGACTGTGCACTGCATGAAGAAAAACTTCCTTTTGTTTGTTTTTAAACCTCCTACCTATTAATTTCATTTGGTAACCCCTAGTTTTTATGTTAATGGCACAAATAAATAACTTTTCCTTATGCTGGAGCAGCCCCTGCCTACAGTGGGCCAAGATTTCCCACAGGTAGTGGCTGCTCTGATTATGACACCAGAGCATCCCCGTCCTGCAGGGTACCTGGGGCTCCTGTGGACAGGGGATGCACTGAAGCAGTTAACTGGCTAAACCTTCATGTCCCTAGTGGAAAGTGTTTCATTCAAACTACTTTAAAAATATCCTCCTTATAATATTTTGGACAAGGTTTTGAATAATTTTATATGGTGCATAAGGAACACTCAATCTGTTTTAAATGTATGTTTTGCATAGATGTATGTTAGTACAAGAAAATGTCTCTCTCAATGTTTTCATATATTAATGTTGTACAATGAACGAAGGAGGCTTATAGTCTTTACACTGCTGTGCTTTCTTCCTCAGTGGAATGCAAAGAGAAAATGCTTACTAGTTATTCATGAATACATTTTTTGGGGTCTGAACACTCCTTTCAACATGTATAGAAATACAGGCATCACTTCTCTTATGATTTCTTCTCTGATGATAAATGTTTTTGAAATGTAGCATATCAGCAGAAGACTGGATTGGTAAAATAAGCGTGTGAGTGTACGTTATCTCCTATGTACATTTCCTCCCTTTTTTCTCCACTTTAGGCAGAGGGAAATCTGCTTGGTTTGTTTTTCCACATGACTGGGAAACAATTGCTTCTTCCACACGGTCCTCTTCTCCCATTCCTGGGAAAATAGCAGGGAATAGTGATCATTTGCATAATCGTCTTTAGTGCTATTGTGGGCGGGTTTTGGATGCCAGCACAGACTTGCAGACTGGCCACCTGTCCAGAACAAATGAACTTAGCCTTTGTGTAACATTATCTGGTTTTCCACAGTGTTATTTCTGTGTAATGAATAACTTGATTAAAATATTATAAAACCTATCATTCAGTAAATGTTTGTATTGGGTGTAAATCCCCCTTTCAAGGCAAAAAAGAATTTCCTTTTTCTGCACCACCATAACTATATTTCCAGGCTCCCTCTGACATAGTTTTATAACTGCCTTTGTGAAATTATCCTCATGAATATTAATTAGGGGTGTGGGAATAAAAACCCAAACCTCAGAATGATTTGCATTCTCCCCTGTATAAATTATAAATTAAGTGTTGTCTAATGTTTTCTAATGGTCCATTTCATGTATGTAAAACAATTAATTAAACAATTGAGGAAAGGAAATGGAGGAAGGTAACAAAGGCTACTGAAGAAAGTTGCCCTCTCTGGTGCTTCAACACAAAAGTTAATCCTGTGTGCTTCACACATTTCTTTAGAGAGTACATATAGTGTTGCTATTACTGTTCCTGCATGTACTATTAAATCAAGATGCAATGACAAAATATTTTCAGTTTTAAATTGAAAAAGGAAAGATACACAGTTCCATTGAGATCTACTGTAGATTGTAGCCAAACAAAATGCATTAGATCTGCGTGGAGGACTGAAGCTGTTGTTTAGCTACCACATTTACCTTTTTGTATTACCATTCTGTAGTTGAATATTCGGTGACTTTCATGTTTAAAAATACTGTTTAAAGCAAAAAAACAAATACAGAAACAGATCTCTGTGGTTTATTTCCTGTTTGCTATAATAGAGGAATGCAGGCAGGCCTTGATTACAGGATTCCTTAATGTAAAATATATCTTTGGTGTTTACATTCCCTGTTTTTCCAGTTGTTCTTAGTAATTATTGCTAGGGCTTCCAGATGTCCGGTTTTGAACCGGACAGTCCAGTATTTGAGTTGTCTTTTCGGGAAACAACAGAAAAATATAAATGAGAAAATATAAATGTCCAGTATTTTCTAAATAAGATGTAATGTGATGTAATGTCAAGTGTGTCCGGTATTTTTGTTGAACCCATCTGGCAACCCTAATTATGCAGTTTATAGGTGGCTTTTCATTAGTTTCTTTCTATATTCAAAAACAGTAAATTTAGCAACATTGACCAGGGAAGGGGGAGAGCTTGTTTTCTCTATTTTTCTTAATAGCAGCTGTGGAGAACAGAATTGCTTCTAAATAATATAATGGCATGGTGTGAAATCAAGAAGTACTGTGCTACAGGCTTTCCTTGAATTTTTATTTATGAACCTGTAATCCTTCTCTGTGTTCTCTGGAAGGAAAGGCTCAAAACCCTTGACTTGATATTTATGATTTTGTTTTTGAGGAAAGAGAGAGAAGAATCACATCCTTCTCCATCAATTAGAATTACATTACATTTACATAGTTTAGACTTGATTCACACTTCACTTTTTTGTGTTGTTTCAGCAGAATGGCATTTAATTGCTGCTGTACACTAATGAACACTTGTGGTGATGGGACAGAGTGGTTACCTTATAATCCTTTTTTTGTAGGCACTGTTGTTCTAGCTGTGTTAGTCCCAGAATACTAGAGAGATGAGATGGGTGAGGCAGTATCTTTTATTGGACCAACTTCTGTTGGTGAGACAAACTTTTGAGCTTAACACTTCATTGGGTCTGGGAACCTTAATCTATTTTTAGTTATCCAGTGATCTGGTATAAAGCAGATTTAAGATTAATGTTGCAGTTGTGTATACAAATGATAGTATAATGCAAAGCAGTCAGATGATTGTGGATTATTTTTGTGAATATTGTGTTAGGAGACTTGCTGATCTATTCCTTAAATATTTTTGTAGAGCATTAATAGAAAAAAGTAGGGCTTTGTGTATGTATCTATCCAGCTATGCAATTTTATAAGTATATATAATTTTACTTTCTTTCCTGTTTGAAAACCTATTTCATATAGGAAATAAAGTAAAATTATTAAATTAAATTTTGCTACAGTTGAAGACTATTGAGAAATAAAGTTTAAAAAAAAAACAACAACTATTAACAGGAGCACAAATGTACTATGGTATTTGATGTTCTCCAGAGAATTCAAACCATCAAATACATCTGAAAGAAAGCACAGAAAGACTTGATCATTAACATTTGTTAACAGTAGAGATGTCAACAAGTAGTTGACTGTATGATTAACCATTTAGGGCTATTAGTTCAGTCCTGGGACCAGTTCTGTTCAATATCTTCATCAATGATTTAGATATTGGCATAGAGAGTACACTTAGTAAGTGTGCAGATTATACAAAGCTTGGAGGGGTTGCACCTGCCTTGAAGGATAGGATCATAATTCAAAATGATTGGGACAAACTGGAGAAATGGTCTGAGGTAAATAGGATGATGTTTAATAGGGACAAATGCAAAGTACTCCATTTAGGAATCAGTTTCACACACAAAGAATGGAAAGCGACTGTTTAGGAAGGAGTACTGCAGAAAGGGATCTAAGGGTCATAGTGGACCACAAGCTAAATATGAGTCAACAGCGTGATGCTGTTGCAAAAAAACCAAACATGATTCTGGGATGCATTAACAGGTGTGTTGTGAGCAAGACACAAAAAGTCATTCTTGCTCTAGTCTGCGCTGATTAGTCCTCAATTGGAGTATTGCGTCCAGTTCTGGGCACCGCATTTCAAGAAAGATGTGGAAAAATTGGAGAGGATCCAGAGAAGAGCAACAAGAATGATTAAAGATCTAGAGAACATGACCTACGAAGGAATCACAGAATACTAGGACTGGAAGGGACCTCAAGAGGTCGTTGAGTCCAGTCCCCTGCCCTCATGGCAGGACCCAGTACTGTCTGGAGACCATCCCTGAGAGACATTTATCTAACCTACTCTTAAATATCTCCAGAGATGGAGATTTCACAAGTACTTTTGAGAACAGGATTCAAATTCAAAACGATTCTGACAAAATGGAAAATTGGTGTGAAATCAACAAGATGAAATTCAGTAAAGACAAATGCAAAATACTGTACTTAAGAATTAAAAAAATCAGATGTAGAACTAAAAATGAGTAACTAGCTAGTTGGTAGAACTGCTGAAAAGAATCTAAGGATTATAGTGAATATAAACATATTGAATATAAACCAGCAATGTCTTGCAATTGTCAAAGAGGCTAATATCCTTCTGGAATATATTAATGGGAATGTTATATGCAAGGCAATTGATAATTATCCTGTTCTGCTCAGCTCAGCTCTGGTAGGGACACAGCTGGAGTACTATCTACAATTCTGGGAACAGCATGGTCAGAACAATGTGGATAAATTGGAGACAGTCCAGAGAAGAGCAATAAAAACTATAAGAAGTTTAGAAAACCTGACTTATGAGGAAAGATTAAAAAATTGGGGATGTTTAGTCTTGCCCTCCACAAAATCCTGTTCCATTGCCTCACCATGGCATGTAGATGACCCTGGACTCTTGAAGGCTATGCCAGCGGAGCATAAGCTCTAGCAGGTTCTGCCAAGCTGGAAAGGTTTTGAGAATGGCCCTGGCAGCAGACTGTGTGTCCACCATCCAAGGACCAGCCTAGCCAAGTACAGAGAGATTCATCACCAGAAGGTTGGCCACCAGGTGACAATTTGGCCACAGCTACTATGAACATGATAATACAGCATGACCTTCAGTCTTGTGCAGTTCCTTCTTGCTTCTGCAGCGATGGTGATAGAGTGGTGGATATGGGGCAGGGGATGCCAAGAATCTCGCAGAATTGAGACTGTCCATTTGTATTAATTTATATGTTGGCACACTTAAAGTGTGATCCCTCTCAAGTGATGAACAGGTCAGTATATTGCTGGAAGAATTGCATTCTATCCACATTGATATTCTTGCCATACCTGAAAGAAGAAGAAAGGAAGTTGTGGCAAAATGGAAGGCTGGATCATAAATTTTTCTGGGAGTGGCTGAAGGAAGATTTGGGGAAGTTGAATTTGTGTGCTCGAAGGTGGCAGAAAATATAATTTCATGGATAATTTGTATCTCCTATCTGAGTGCAGGCCTGCCCAATCCACTGCATCCCAGCGCCATAGCAGTGGCAGCACAGATGACCACTCAGTCAGTGGGGATCCAGGCTGCAATGCATCGACAGGGTCTGTGGGTTAGCAGGAATCTAGGCCACAATGTGCTCCCCACTTGACCTCCAGTTCATCAGCCAGCGTGGGATCGGCTTTCTGTGGGCCATTTCCTAATTCCCCCTGTGGACCTACCTGGCGTGATTGCTGCTTCTCGGGGTCCTCCAGGAGCGCTGGCACTAGCAGGGTATCCATAGGCTCGGGGTCTCTGTCCCTCCCTGATCCTGGGTAAACAGCCCAGGCTCTAGGGCCTCGGTCCCACCTCGGTGCCTGGCGGGGTTCAGAGTAGCCTTGACCCATCTGCATATCAGATAAAAGCATTTGACCCTTGACAGGTGTTTTGGGCCATAAATCATAAATTACTTTGCAAATATTAAGTTTCAGCTTCCCATAAATGGTTTGTAAATATTACTTCAATTTTTTTCTGATGGAGAAAATGAGGCAGAGAGAGATTATAATTTGCCTAAAAATGCACAGTGAATATCAGAACTGGAAATAGAATCCAGAACTCTTCATACATGCAATACCAATCTGTAACCTTTAAACAACATTTCCTTCAAATAGATTAAATAAGTCAGATTTTTAACATTGGTTGTTTAACCAGATATTCTTTGTATTATTAAAAAAAGTTTCAAGTAATATAAAATGTGATGAATAACGTGAATGAAATACTATTATTGACAATGTCAAGAGAAAAATATTTGAAAATTACTTTTGTATGATATTTCCTTTGTCCTTTAATTAGGGGGTGCTTTTACATGAAATTTAGAAGGTATTGCTGTTGTTCAACAATTGAAAATGTATGACCCTGGCAGTGCAAAATATGGGTAATGCAGTAGTATAATTTGGATTTTAATGTGCATGATATTTTCACTAACATTGCATGGTATCTTTTGAAAGTACTAAAGTACAAATAAGGGTCCCATCTATTGACATATTTGGTATATAGATTAATGAAGTGTCCATGCAGTCTTAGTAGAATGGATAATGTTCTCTGTGTTGATCACGACATAGGAGTTTCAGTGAAAAGTCTTAGTTATGGGTTAAGAAGTGACCACGTCCATTCTTTGTGAGCTGTTGATTGGCTAGTTGCTTATATTGGTCATACTTTGGGGGCAGATGTGTAAATCTTTTTCACAGCCTTTGCCACACAGCAGGTATACATATTTATGGTGGGAAGGAAGGAAGTTTGTGGCTCCCTAAGCTGGTCTGTCACAGAATGCTGGGGGGGAGGGAGAGGCAAGTAATTGGCAGTAGTGGGCTTACAAAGTATTGCTTAAAGGGTACGTCTAGACTGCAAGTTTTTCCGGGATACGCAGTATCCCGGAAAAACTCTGCCGCGTCCAAGGAACGTGTCTGCTCTTCCAAAATATTTTTTGGGAGAACAGACATGGTTTTTTCAGCATCCTCCTTTTATGAGGAAGAAGGGATGTTCCGAAAAAGGGGGTTTTTCCTCACATTTGACCCAGTGTACACGAGCCAAATGTTAGAAAAGACTCTTCTGAAAAAATAAGCCAAAAAAGCTACGCAAATTGCAGTTTGCAGTTTGTGTTTCTATTTCTGGAAGAACTGTATACAGTGCTCTAGACGCAGCCAAAGTTGCAAATTCACTTTATCTTTAGCATTTATCTTTCCCATTAAGGACCAAGTATTTAGTATTACATACCTGTGGAAGTGGCTAGTGCATAGAAAAATAGTGTAAGAAAAAGCTCAACATTAATAAACACTGCATCTTTGGCAAAATAATTAAACATAATGTAGACTGAGATACTGTACTTCAGTTCTATGTAACTTGAATACTCTTAAAATTTTTAGGTCTAGTTTAAACCTATTTGAGACTGCAGAATAGGTTAAATGCTCATAATGGCTGATTTCTCTATTTTGTAGGTAGAATTGAGCAGTCCTGTTTATCAGTAAAATCTTGGCTTGTGCCAATTTAAAATTGTTAAATAATATTCACAGCACTGATTGAGTTCTGAAAAGAGCTCAGTTTAGCCTCCTGGTCAGTTTTGTTGACTTGAGGCTTAGGTGGAGGAGAAAGTATGTGGAGGGGAATTTTCATGATATTTTTTGGAACTTTTTAACTGTACATGGTTCTGGATTTCACAACTTAATTTAATCCTTCCTGCCTAGAAAGCTCTCCTTGTGCGAGTTGGTTGGGTTAGGGCAAGGCAGTTAGAGCTGTACTGTAGGCATAGTGCCAAATGATATTTTGTGGGTATAGAAACCATGTGCTGTAGAGGATAGCCAAGCATACCCTTTTTTAAATATAAAATCTCTTGTATTTTCTACCAATACCTTTTTTAAAAAGGTAATATAATTACAGTGAAACGTGCTAATACTGAAAATCAGCTTATCACTCTTGTTCTGTGACTGTTTGTAGAGGTGGGAAATACTCCTCCTTAATGGGAAAGGGGAGTTCTTGTATTTAGCAATTTCCCCTTCATTCCCTTGCTTCACTCACTCTTTTAGTTGATTTCAGGAGCCTGACTCTGGAGGGAGCCATGTTGATTCCTCCTCAGCCAACAAGACACAGTACGCTGTGTGCTAGTGTAGAGAAAAGTGGAAGCATGTTTGTTTGTCCAAATGGAGCAGGATAGCTTGGATATTGGAGCAGGAGGGTGGAGGAGAAATAATTGTTGTTTTTAGACTGCCATTGCTTTTAAGACATTTTATTTAATTGAAACATCTTTGGAGTGGTTATATATTTGATACAAATAGAACAGTAATAGCTATGAAATATTAATCTGTTTTCAGGAAGCTAATTTCAGTCCTTTGCTAAAATTCTTCCTTAATTTTCAACTGATTTAACTTTTTAATCATGGGCTCAGATTTCCCTATTGAAATGTTGTGAAGTTTCAACTTGCCATTCCACAGATGCATGAGTAAACTGAATGTTTGGAAAATTAAAAAAGTATATACAATGCATGTAGTTATTCATACATTTTAAAATAGAAAGGTTAATGTTGGTTTAACAACAAACTCATTCTGAAATTTGACAAGTTGTCTTCTGAAAGGATATACATATTTTGTTGGACTATTTCAGAACCAGCTAAATCGGATTTTTTCCTTTTGCCTGATTTGAAAGTAGATCAATGATTTTTTTTTCTTGTGTGTGGAAAAAAAAAGTTAGTTTTTGAAAGTAAACTTAATAAGAGGATATTTTTGAAAGTTTTAACCAAAAAACTGTGAAAACATTTCAAAATCTGCTTTAATTTAATTGCTCTGCTTTCTCTTTCAGAATCAATCCACCTGCAATGCAAAGAATTCCAAAAATATTTTTGTGTTATTTTTGAATATAAGGAAAAGTTCACACATAGGCTACACTGCAAGGCTGTTAAGTTGTGAGACAAACTGAGAAGGGCAAGAAAATACGCAGATGAGGGGAAGTGTACCATATGTCCTCCAATAGCTAGCCAGTAAGGGCACCCCTTTTAAACAGCTTCCTTTATGTGCCCTATTGTGCTGGGATGTTAGAGAACATATGGTACACATCCCTTCTAAATGTGCATTTCCTTGCTTTTCTTAATTTGTGCCCTAACCCTAAGTCTTTAAATATAGTTTTATCTGTGAATATACATACACCTTCCTGTGATCAGATTTCTAAGCTTGTTGGAAAGGATGATAAATAATTTTGCATTATGAAAATTTTAACACAAACTTACTTCCTCCTTAAGCTGTTTTTACGAGAATAATTACTGTGTGGTAATTTTGAGATGTGCTCATTGTAAGTTTATTTTTTAACTGTTCAGGAAGAAATGTATTTATTTGAATAAAACCGACTAACTGAACCTGGATTTTCTTGGCAGCTCACATGCGTTAGCTGACTTTGAACAATATTTTTCTTTGCAAGTTGCAAACAGATTTTTTTTCCCTCAGTGAATGTTTTGGCACCTAACAGTTCTGTATCCTGGGGTGTGGAGCTAATTACCTTTGGTACTTGAACCAAGCATAAGATCCGATACATCTGCAGTAATTGCAACTGCCTGTTATTCAGTAATGTCTGAGAGAGAGTTAAGAGAAAACCCCAGTGTTTCTTTGACTACACGTTATAAAAGTAAATTTGCTAGATGCTCAAACTTAAGTTAAACTTTTACATAGTTCAGATATGTAAGTTGATGTGGTGTACACTGTCCACTCATACTGTTTGTGATGGAAGGACTTAAAATACTGAAATATCTGGTCATTGTTTTGAGGGAAGTTAAAAGAATGTTTGGTGGTTTTAGTATTCTTGAAGGGATTATTATATTATTTTAAATAAACTTCATAACATACATTTGTCATCCATTCTATTCGTCTACTCTGCACTTAAACAACTTCTTTTTAAAAGTACAAAATAAATACTTTCATTCCAAAGATACACCTTACTTCCAACTTCCTTCTTGCAACCTGAGCTAATAGTAGAATGGCTCATTTGAGGAGGTAGGATACCCTCTGGTAACTAAGGGTCTGGTTACAGAAATTATGGAGAACCCAGACACTGAAAATCCCTTTGCTGATTTAAAAAAAAAAAAAAAAACAGGAAGTAAACTTTGGAGCCAATGACCCCTCTGACCTGCCTAGTTGAATACTGGCATCAGTAATGTAAATATCCTTGATGGATTTTTAAATGATTTAAAAGGTGATTTGAATGTTACATTTGCTAGTGATCTTTTCAGTGCAAACATTTTGCAGTACAGGCAGTCCCTGGGTTACATGGATCCGACTTACATCGGATCCCTACTTACAAACGGGGTGAGGAAACCCCGCACTAGCTGCTTCCCCCTAGCAGACTAGGGAGACACGAAGCTAGCGCCCCCCCCAGCAGACCAGGGAGACGCGGAGCTGCTTTTCTCACCAGACACCTCAGCTTGAGAATAAAGGACTGAGGGAAGTGAGGTGTGGGAGAATAAAAGTGAGCTCTGGAGAAATGTTTGGCTAGAGTTTCCCCTACAATATGTACCAGTTCCGACTTACATACAAATTCAACTTAAGAACAAACCTACAGTCCCTATCTTGTACGTAACCCGGGGACTGCCTGTATTGTCAGTGGTATTCATGCAGTCTTTCCTAACTATGGCCTGTGAAGCTCTAAAGAGGGATATTAAGGAGGACATATGGTTTTAATGGACTTAAAATGTGTTTGAACTTACTACAACACATTAGTTCACTGAGTCTCTGGACCTATCTATATAAGGAGAAAAATCATTGTGAAACAACAACAAAAATTTGATTGCAACATTGAGAACTTGAAACACCTGAATTATACCCTGCCAGGTTTTTTGAGAGTGTTAAACTTTACTGTTTGGTTGCTGAAACCCCAGGAGTATCATCTCCAGCCAATTCTGGCTGAACTGATACAGTCTGCAGTGGTTCTCAATCTAGACAGGAAATCACAAAGGGTACAGTTGCACTAATATGATCATTAATTCATTCCATGGTACAGTTCTGCCTGTTTTGAGAATGGTCAGTGATTTTATTGTAAGATCAATCAGACATTTATTTAACTGAATATGAAATATAAGAGCAGAATAAACCATTTCATGAAATGATCAGAAATGCTGTAGCAATTTGTGTGACAGCAATTTACCACTTACTTTGATTACCAAATCAGTGGGTTAGAGAATCTTCAAAATGTTATTTTTTTAGTATCAACTCAACAGGAATGCCAAACAAATTGCTGTCATAGTTAAAAAATGTTAATTTCAGAAATAAAATTGTTAATGGTACCTAGATATATATTGCTGTGAAATGGATGGTAGATATTGGGGTGTGAAGCCATGGAAAGATGGAAGCAGTGTTATTTCAATTAATCATTCTTGCTTGGAGTATCTTTACTTGTGCAGTATGAGTTAATTTCTTTTATTTTAATTCTCAGACAAAGGTTTACTACAAATAGGTCTTTCTTTAGGACTTGCAGATCAGTGAGCTGTAGCTGGCCAATCAGAATCATGAAGAGTTTTGATGCCCTCTGCTGGATTTCTTGGGTCATGTTAGTGCTTATACTAAATTTCCTTTCTGTCTCCCCACAGTGCACAGTAGGGATGTTGTTGGTTAACTGGTAAAACTCACCCTTAACAAGTGAGGCTTACTGGTTACAATTAACCGGTGGGGCCTGGAGATAGCCCTTCACCCACTGTAGGAAGGAGCTGCTCCAGCCCCGTGCAGCCTCCCCCGGACGGGAGGGGTGTGTGTTCCAGTCTGACCAGAGAAGCCCCTAGCTAAATATTAAGTTTCACTAATTAAAAAAGATTTCACATCTCTTGTGCACAGTCACAGCATGCACAGTCACAGTAGCATGCAGTTCCTTACATTAATTCCACTTTTTCAGAAGGGATTTAAAGTACTGTAAATATAGGGAGCCTCTATGCATCTTGCCACAGCAAGACACCTCTGTTGTTTTTTGGAATTAATGAAAGAGAGCATTTCAGTCCCCCCTGAGGATAAAATTTATTAGCTAAGGAGAGACAAGTACCGATACTGCTGTTTTACAGGGATCCAGTTCCGTGAAGAAACAGGTAGTTTGTGCAGGATATGACTCAGGAACAAAGGCACCAAAAATGAGGCAAGGGACTTCCAACTAGCCAGTCAATGAAATTAGCCTATAGAGTGATCTCACACCACTGATTCTGTAGGAAGGAAGGCAGCTAGAACTTCAACATGCATGCACTTATGTACTCACTCTCTTCTTCCTGATGCCGCTGGGCAATCCTGACCCAGATGTCTGACCAAACTGAATCATCATTATCACATAAATAAACATGTATAAATTGATATTGGGCTTAGTCTAACAAATTTTTATGATAACTGTTTAAGGCTTGTTTTAGAATGTATATGTTCATGTTATAAAAATAAAAAATGAAACTATTGCTCTAATGACTTCTAAACTTAATAGTTTAACCATGCTATATTACTAAAGTATGGTTTATTTTCTTTATTGAAATATGCAAAAATTGGCTTGAGAATAAACAGAGGACCTTTCAGCCTCTGCAAGCATTATATTAATCTGAAGAAAATAAGTCTCTCTCATGGGGGGAGGGGTCATTGAACAAAACTTGGAAATGACTATCATTTTAACTACTATATTTCATAGTTTTGGCCTTCTGCCTTCCACATGACAAATGAAATTTATTCTATAAAGTACTTAAGTGTTCTCATCAACATCTGCATTGTATTTAAACATTTTAGTTTGGTCTTAGCAGGATATCCTTTCCTGCAGCAAGTTATACAGCAATTTGAAATAGAGGATATTTTGCACTATTTCTGTTTTCTGCTAAAGTTGTAACTTGTATAGATAAAACTTGGTATTAGGACCCATCTTCCATGACACCTTTCTTGGGGTACTTTGATATGTTGTTTAACGCAGTCCTGTAATGGAACTGTCATATTAATAACATTCACTAAAGAACTCTGTAGGCAGATGAATTCTTCTCTTTTTGTTTGTTTTATGAGGTATTGATGAAAGTATGTACTTTAGTAGCGATGGAGAACAAATGGGTCAGTATGTGTAGTTGAACAAAAAACTATTTAAGAGTGCTTAAGAATTATTTTTAATATTGTGTGAAAGAGTTAAGGTATAGGATCTAACTTCTTTCAGCAGTGCTCGGTATAAGATCTTTTGGAATTTAGGTGAATAAAGACTTTGACTTCTTAAGAGACCTGATGGGTAGGATTCTCTGGGATGCTTACATGAAGGGGAAAGGAGTCCAGGAGAGCTGGCAGTATTTTAAAGAAGCCTTATTGAAGGCACAGGAAGAAACCATCCCGATGCGAAGCAAGAATAGCAAATATGGTAGGCAACCAGGTTGCCTTACCGGGAAAATCCCTGGTGAGCTTAAACACAAAAAGGAAGCTTACAAGAAGTGGAAACTTGGACAGATGACTAGGGAGGAGTATAAAAATATTGCTCGAGAATGCAGGGGAATTATCAGGAAGGTGAAAGCGCAATTGGAATTGCAGCTAGCAAGGGATGTGAAGGATAACAAGAAAGGTTTCTACAGGCATGTTAGCAATAAGAGGGTGATCCGAGAGGGTGTGAGGCCATTACTGGATGAGGGAGGCAACCTAGTGACAGATGACAGATCTACTCTGAGCTGGTTAGGCCTCAGTTGGAGTATTGTGTCCAGTTCTGGGCACCACATTTCAAGAAAGATGTTGAGAAATTGGAGAGGGTCCAGAGAAGAGCAACGAGAATGATTAAAGGTCTAGAGAACATGACCTATGAGGGAAGACTGAAGGAATTGGGCTTGTTTAGTTTAGAAAAGAGAAGATTGGGGGGGACGGACATGATAGCAGTTTTCAGATACAGTGAGCCCTCGCTACTTCGCGGTTCAACCATCGCGGATTCATGACTTCGCGGACTTTTTTCATTACGTATGTATATACGTGAATCCGCGATGGTCGAACCGCGAAGTAGCGAGGGCTCACTGTAAATAAATACGTAAATATGGTGTCCCTACTTCGCGGATTTTCAGCTATCGCGGTCGGGTTTGGAACCTATCTACCGCGATAAACGAGGGTTCACTGTATCTAAAAGGGTGTCATAAGGAGGAGGGAGAAAACTTGTTCATCTTGGCCTCTGAGGATAGAACAAGAAACAATGGGCTTAAACTGCAGCAAGGGAAGTTTAGGTTGGACATTAGGAAAAAGTTCCTAAGTGTCAGGGTAGTCAGACACTGCAATAAATTTCCCAGGGAGGTTGTGGAATCTCCATCTGTGGAGATATTTAAGAGTAGGTTAGATAAATGTCTGTCAGGGATGGTCTAGACAGTATTTGGTCCTGCCATGAGGGCAGGGGACTGGACTCCATGACTTCTCGAGGTCCCTTCCAGTCCTAGTATTCTATGATGTGGGAAAAGCGGAAGTACTCAATGCTTTCTTTGCCTCTGTCTTCGCGGACAAGGTCAGCTCCCAGACAAATGCACTAGGCAATGCAGTATGGGAAGGAGGTGGACAGCTCTTGGTGGGGAAAGAACACGTTAAGAACTATTTAGAAAAGCTAAATATACACAAATCCATGGGTCCGGATTTAATGCATCCGAGGGTACTGAGGGGGTTGGTAAATGTCATTGTGGAGTCATTGCGGATTCATGAAGGGCAAGTCATACCTGACCAATCTGATGAGCTTCTATGATGAGGTAACTGGCTCTGTGGATATGGGAAAGTCAGTGGATGTGATATACCTTGACTTTGGCAAAGCTTTTGATACAATATCCCACAATATTCTTGCCAGCAAGTTAAGGGAGTATGGATTGGATAAATGGACAGAAAGCTGGCTAGACTGTCGGGCCGCACTGGTATTGATCAACGGCTCAATGTCAGGTTAATGGTCAGTTTCTAGCGAAGTGAAGCATTGAGTACTTCAGCTTTTCCCACATCATAGATTCATAGAATACTAGGACTCGAAGGGACCTCGAGAAGTCATTGAGTCCAGTCCCCTGCCTTCATGGCAGGACCAAATACTGTCTAGGCCATCCCTGATAGACATTTATCTAACCTACTCTTAAATATCTCCAGAGATGGGGATTCTACAACCTCCCTGGGCAATTTATTGCAGTGTCTGACTACTCTGACAGTTAGCAACTTTTTCCTAATGTCCAACCTAAACTTCCCTTGCTGCAGTTTAAGCCCATTGTTTCTTGTTCTATCCTCAGAGGCCAACTCTGCCCACATATATACGCCAGCAACACCATCACAGGAACTAACCAGATCAGCCCACAAAAGCTTATGCTCCAACACTTCAGTTAGTCTATAAGGTGCCACAGGACTCCTCACCACCTTTCTGGAGCGCAGCAAATGGCTGATTTGCAGCATTCAAGCTCAAGGATGGAGGGGGAGGAGTGGAAATGGGGGAGACACTAAGGGAGTAGTGGGTCTGGAGTGTATCACTACAACTAGGGGCTGGGACCCTGGGTGGAAGCAGAGAAGCTGGCATTGACTTCCCCTGGTCTGGCAAATTCCCTGGCTCAGGAGCAATCTGGTTTTGAGGGTGCCGGATCAGGGACATTCAACCTGTAACCAGTTTGATAGTCTGTTCATGATGACAGCATGTGCAGAACTTGTCTGTCAGCTATTTTAGAATGGAAAGAAAGTAAGACATGAGCCACACAAAACATGTCTGCATAAATGATTTGTAATTCTGTGGGAACTACTTAATTAAAGGTTCACATAATGATGTAAAATACAAGCCTGTTAACATTGTAGAGGCCAAGAAGTGGATAACAAACCATCTCCAGAAAAAACTAGCTACTACTCTTTACAAAATAAAATAAGTTCAACATTTTTTTATAATATAAGTTGTCTTTGTCAGTCAACATTGCTAATTCTATCCAATTCATTAAAATTATGTTGTAATATAATGAATGTTCTTGCAATCCACTGTACTACATCTGATGTATTTGCTGAATTAGAAATTGCTTCGAAGAAGACTCTTAGATTTGTTTGGTTGATTTTTCATAAACAAAGTGGTATTGGACCATCATACATCATTGTCTTATGTTATTGTATCTCTTCTTTCACTAGGAAAAGTCTTGAATATTTTGCTGAGATTAGACATCAGACAGACTAAACAGTAATTTCCTCATTTTTTTCTTCTATTACATTTCTGTATTCCTTGCAAATTTTTTGTTTGTTGCTAGCTATTAAAAATCTGGCACCTTTTAAGGCAAATTTGATAACAGAGAATATTTAGTTCTTTGAGAGATGTACTCTACTGGAGGTATCAGTGCATCCCTGTGCTGTTAATCAAAGGCTTTTAGAGCAGTGTTCTCGTGGACCACGTGGATGTGGTGTCTGGCTCGTGCGTCTTCGCTGCCCTGACATCGCACGTGTGGTCCCCCTTCCCCCCAGTTCCTTCTGGAGTGTCTCCAGCTGGACATGGAGCTTTGCAATGTTCCTCAGAGAACATTGTTATTTTCATTACCATTCTTTAGAGAGATAAGTAATTGCTCTCCTGTTACCTAGGTAAGTTTCCATTATCCCAGTTCTCCTCTCCCTCTCCCCCCCAAAAAAAACCTCACAAGTTTTTTTTTTTCTTCTTCTTCCTCATTTCTTTGCTATAGTTAGTTCACCAGGGTTTAAGCATTGCATGTTTTTTAAGGGCGCTGTCCCTATTTTGCGTCCATTGTTTGAGGCAACCCCATGTTGCCCAGAAAGGTGTCCATTGTAATAAGTTGAAGGCCAGGGTGTGAAAAGATAAGGATCTATGAGTATAACTTATCCTTATGGAGAAGTCCTTTTTCCCTACCTCAGACCCTGATCTCGAACCCTCTACAACCCACTCAAAGCCCCAGCTGGCACAGGACAAAAAAACTTCAAAAAGTGTGCACCTTCATTGCCTGAAAAGGCTCCTTTGGCTACCAGCTGTTCTCTAAGCACCTCAGTGCCGATTCTGCCAGCTGTTCGTGCTTAAGCTCTCATGATGCACCAGGACACTCTGGCACCACTCACGCCGCTAGCGCAACTGGTATGCACTGCTTTAGTGCCATGGTAAAAGGCTTGAAGTTGCTTACCTCCCTTAAAATGGCACCGCCCAGCGCAGTGTGTGCTGCACCATTATTGAAGTCAGTACCTACTACCAATACAGCCTACACACACTACTCCATGAGAGCTGTATCCATATCCATAGCATTCCTACATAAGGTCCCAATTATGGACATATGGAGAGCTTCCACATGGGCCTCTGAGCATACTTTTGCAAAACACTATGCACTCTTAAGGCCAAGTCTCGGACTTCAGCATGGCTAAAGCTTTCCTAGCCACCACTTTTCTACCAGATCCGAAGTCCCTACCTTTTAAATACATACAGCTTTACAGTCACCTATAGTGGAGCACCCACAGGGATTTATACTGAAGAGATCTCAGCTGTGCAGTAAATGATCTTCAAGATAAGTGTTCCTGTAGGTGCTCCACTACCCACTTCTTCCCCTCTACATCAAATTTTTAGTGTGGTCTCCATTGTAGAGAGAGAACTGAGGGGGGGGGGGGGGGGAACCACATATGGGTGATGTCAGGGCACCAAAGATATGTCAGCCAGGCACTGCACCTGCACAGTCCAGGAAGCCCGCTGGTCAGTTTCAGCAGCGGCTGAATTGGGATGCCTGGGGCAGAGCAGCTGGGGTGCTGCCGGGTTGGTCCCGCGCTGCCTCTCGGTGCTGTAGGACCAGCCCGACAGCACTCCAGCTGCTCTTCCCCAGGCGTCCCCAAGAGCAGCTGGGGTGCTGCCGGGTTGGTCCTGCAGCCCTGAGGGACAGCACTACGGGACCAAACAGACAGCACCCCAGCTGCTCTGCCACCAGCTTCCCCGATTCAGCTGCTGGTCAGTTTCAGCAGCAGCTGAATCGGGGAAGCCGGGCGCAGAGCAGCTCCCAATTGTCCGGCAGCCAGAGCACTTCTGGGTTCCTGATGGTGCCGGACCATCAGGAGTGCCAGAGCATTGGATGCCGGACCAATGGAGTTTTACTGTATTAACTAACTGCATAGAAAATTTGGTGAAGTTATCTCTGAAGGTACAGTTCACATGGCTTTATTTATATTCCTAGTAAAGAAACTAATTTATGGGACTGTATTTTGCAAAACAACAACAAAACACTCTAAATGAACTGAAGCTGGCCAGCCCAGGTTGCTTAGTAATCTGTAATTTAAATTCTAATCAAAGACGTTTTGATCTTATTAGGCACAAATATTTAGCGTTGTCTGTGAAGTTCTTCACTTTTGTCTTCATTTTCTTGATTAAAGTTTTTCCCCTTAGGATGGAACCTAAAAAGAGTACACATGTATAAGAAAAGGATAGTATTGAAGGAAAATATTGTCTGAGGTAGCAGTCTACAAGCTATTTAATTTATGGGTTAGTTAAAAAAGTATCTCCCCTTTATTGAATCTGATACTATTTCTTTTCCCTGTGATATTTTTCCTAAATGTATGAAGACAGTATGGGTACGTCTAGACTACATGCCTCTGGCGACAGAGGCGTGTAGATTAGACTATACCTGGGAGGTTGACAAATGCCTTTGATGTCGACCGCGGAGCGTCCAGACTACCGCACTGAGCCGACAAACAGCTGATCGGCTCAGCGCAACATCCATGTAAATTTAAATGAAGCGGCGATTATTTAAATCGCCGCTTCATTTTCTTATGCCGGGTAGTCTAATCTACACGCCTCTGTCACCAGAGGCATGTAGTCTAGAGGTACCCTATCAGTGTAATTTGAATAAACTTTTCTGTTTTTCTTTACATTGCTTTATTTTTCTTTTTTTCTTAATTTCACTTCTTCTATTTCGTTAAATAAAGGGGAGTGATGGAGAAGCTTGAAAGTGAGAGCAGAGTGAGAATTAAGATTTTTTTTTTAATATATAGATATAGCTATATGACACTCCATATCATCTTGACTGTAATCATTCGAAAAGCAGCAAGTACCATTTTATTGTACAATAACATAATGTTTGTCCATTTGATCAGTTAGCCTTATCGTTTTTGAACATAAAGTGTGCAATGGTTTACCTTCCTGCAATGCGTAACCAGTTTTTGCACAATGTTATGTACAAAACAGCCCCTGAGAATTTGGGGAAGGAGCTAAAAAGTAAGGATGTTAAATAGCGGTTAATTGGCTAATCAAGTAGTCGATGTGGCGAGGAGTCCTGTGGACTCCTGTGGAGTCCTTATAGACTAACCGAAGTGTTAGAGAACAAGCTTTTGTGGGCAAAGATCCACTTCGTCAGATGCATGTACAGTAGTGGAAATTTCCAGAGGCAGGTATAACTATGCAGGCCAGAATCAGGCTGGAGATGACCAGGTGGATCCAATCAGGGAGGATGAGGCCCACTTCTAGTAGCTGGTCTGGAGGTGTGAATTCCAAGAGAGAAGAAGCTGCTTTTGTAGTTAGCAAGCCATTCGCAGTCTTTATTTAATCCTGAGTTGATTGTGTCAAACTTGAAGATAAACTGTAGCTCAGCAGTTTCTCTTTGAAGTCTGGTCCTGAAGTTTTTTTGCTGCAGGATGGCTACCTTTAGATCTGCAATTGTGTGTCCAGGGAGATTGAAGTGTTCCCCTACAGGTTAGTCGATGAAATTTCTAGGCTTATTGGGTAGTCAGTCACTACTTGACTAGTTGCTCTCCCCCCCCCCCCCCCATCTATGTATCAGAGGCACCAAGGAGGGGGCGCAGGAACCGATGCTGGGGGGAGCCGGCTTAGAAGCTGGTTTCCTCCAGCACTGTTACCTTGGTGGGGGGGAGAGGAGGCGGGCAGAGGCGCGGTGGGGGAAACAATGTGAGTGGGGACAAAAGCAGTCCCTGCTCACAGGGGGTATAGACTGCTGTGCCTCTCCCTTTAAAATGAACACGAGACACCAGCGGCTCTTGTACATTTTAAAGGGAGAAGTGCAGCAGTTGAGATCCCACGTGAGCGGGGACTGTTTTGGAAATTCCATCGACTACTTGATTAGCTGATTAATCAATATTTAACATCTCTAGTCTCAGCACAATCCCCTGCTGCCAGTCTACACTTAATTATTAAAGGGACAGGGGAGCTGGTGATAGAAATGTAGCCGTGTTAGTCTGGTGTAGCTGAAACAAAATACAGGACTATGTAGCACTTTAAAGACTAACTAGATGGTTTATTAGGTGATGAGCTTTCGTGGGCCAGACCCGCTTCCTCAGAGCTGGTGTGAGAGGATGCGAACTCAGTCCCTGGTCCCACAGGTCTCAGCACAATCCCCCTCCCCCGCTGCCACTCTGCACCATTAAAGGACGGGAGCTTGTGCCAGAGGATGCTGACTCAATCCCTGGTCCCACCAGGTCTCAGCATAACCCTCTGCTGCTCCTCTGCTCTATTAAAGAAATAGGAGCCAGTATGAGAGGATACTAGCTCAGTCCCTGGTACCAGTGGGTCTCAGCACAACACCCCGCCCAGCAGGCTACCACTCTGCATTATTAGGGATGGGGAGCGGATGCGAGAGCCAGCATTACCCTGTCCGTAATAGTGTAGAGTGGCAGCCAGGAGTGGGGGGTTGTGCTGAAACCCGGTGGGACCAAGGATTGAGCCAGCATCTTTGCATTGCAGCTCCCCTGTCCCTTTAATAGCGTAGAGCAGCAGTGGGAGGGTTGTGCTGAGATCTGGTGGGACCACGGATTGAGCCAGCCCTATGGGGAGCAGCCTGCGGCAGACACTGCCCTGTACATAGGCTGCCCTGGGAGCAGCTCTCCTTTGGGGCGGGATATGTCTCATCTTCATTACCCTCCCCCAGATTTTGGGATCCTCTTGAAAGTAATTGTTTACATTTGTGCTCAAGATGAGTGTTTCTCAACCAGTGGTAGGAGTACCTTTATGGGTACTCAAGAGAAGTCTGGAGGGTATGTCAACACAACTGAAATTTGGAGAAAACTGAGGTTTTGTTTTAAGTTTTACAGCGCTTTATTATTTTTGTTCTTTTTACGCCCAAATATTGCATCACCTGCCCGGCTATGAATAATAGTTTAAATAAATGTGTTGCAATAGTAGAAGAAAATGTTGTGTCTGAAAACTGGAGGTACTTATAATTTTTTTTAAAGGGGATACTTTGTTAAATAAAAAAAAAAAAAGTTGAGAGACACTGCTCAAGATGTGGTTTCTTACCAGTATTGTTTTGTTGTCGGAGAATACCAAAATAAATGTCAGAAATTTCTTTTCCTCCCACGCTACCCAGTTTATTCTAATGTTTTATGTCTTTAATATGGCAAAGGCTGGTTAATGTCCAGCCTTTTGTTCTTATGGCAAATGGTTTCCTCTTATTTTTCTGTCTTATATGGCTAGTCTTAACATCTCTATGGAGATTTTTTTTAATATCGCGTAATTCCTTAGATAATATAAGGGCGTTTGGTAAGTTAAAGAATGATGGCTATGCTGGAAATTTACCTGTGCACAAACAATTCTATGCCCGCCCACCTCCTTTGCAGAGCTGTACAGCAGCACTCACTGTCCTGCTGGAAGTTGAGTGGCGTGGTGTCCTCCTGCTCCAGTGTCAAGCAGTGCTGCGTGGTGGGCAGCTGCCCCATGTGTGCAGCTGGAGCGAGGGTGTGGTGAGGCTTTCCTATTGGGGCAACCTCACCATGGCCCTGGTTCCAGCTGCAGCAGCAATCGTGCGGCCCGACATGTGGCGGGCAGCTGCCTTGTGTGCAATGGCTGGCACCGAGGCATGGTGAGGGTATCCCAACTGGTGCAGCCTTACTGTGGCCCCTGATTCAGCTCTGGCAGCTGGGCCACATGGTAGAGCAAGATTGCTTCAGGGCAGCTGGGCCGCATGGCGGAGCAAGGCTGCTCCAGGGACCAGGGCTGCTCCGGGTGCAGCTGAGCTGCGGGGCAGAGTAGGACTGCTCTAGGAACCGGGGCTGCTCTGGGGTTGAACTGCAGCCAGTGCTGTGTGGTGGCTGCCCAACTGCTCCCTGGGCAGACTGTGTGGCAGGTGGATGCCGGAGCCGGAGCTGGGGCTGCGGTGCAACTGCTCCTGGGGCTGGGACTCCCTACACCCCTCTTTCCCCCTCCCGCACCCTTCATTACCATCCAGCTCTAAGCCCCTTACCCCCCCCAAGCCCTCTGCCGGCTCCCTGTGTGTCACTGCCTCACTCCTAGCACCTCACTCCCTGCAAACCCCTAGGCACTGGTAGCAGCTTCCCTCTGCCCCAGGTTGGGACTCCCAACCAGCCCCGTGGAGAGCAGCCTGCAGCAGCCCATGGCCTGCACACAGGCTGCCCTGGGACCAGCACTCCCAGGGGGAGGGGATATGTCTCACCTTCTCCCCACGATGTGGGGGAAAGTGCTGCCTGGGAGCAGGGCTCAGGGGCCATGGCACACATCCAAAAAGCACCCATAGCCTCATTATTGGTGCACAAGAAAAAACTCACTCCACTCATGGATGGAAAATCTTAGAGGAAACACTGATGCTGACTAGAACAAGCTTTACTCTGGGCAGTCTCACATGATTAATTCCTACTGTTCATAGTGCCCTTTGGCTGATAGCCAATTTTTCAAGCTCTATACTTCATAAAGTCTCAAAATTCCTCCCAAAAGGAAAGATTGCCCTGTTTTTCATGTGAAGAATGGAAAAATTGTCATCTCCATTTACTAACGGTTGAAACCAAGATACAAAGAGAATAAGTGTCTTGCTAGAGGGAACCAGTGTGAATTTTCCTAGCTTGGAAATCTGTGCTTAGACAATGTGATGGGGTGGAGTAGGCCCTGATATCCCAGCTGGAGACCTTTCCGCCCTCTACCCAGCAACCGGAACAGAAGAGAGGTCCTCCAAGCAGAATAGTGTGGCAGCCTCTGCTGCAGCCAATCAGGGTGCAGCAGGTGGATATAAAGGAAGAGTCTGCCAGTTCCTTCCTGGAGCTCAATCCAGGCAGAGGGTGAAGACTAGCCGGTAAGCCAGTGGCAATCCTTTGCAGAACATTGGACAGGGAGGACTTGACCAAAAGGCCCAAGAGAAAGGGCTAGACATAGCAGCTTCCCGGGGAAGTGGCCCACGGAATGTGGCAGCAACTGACCTCTTTGAGACTCAGCAGGTAACTGCTACTTATAGGGTCCCTGGGCTGGGACCCAGAGGAGTGGGCGGACCTGGGCCCCCCCAACACCCAGCAACCACAAAGGGGGTAAGAAGAAGCCTGGTCCCAGGCCGAGACTCCCCTTGGCTACAGAGGGGCGCTCACAAGAAGGGCGGGGCTCTTTACAGACAATTTCATGTTTGTTGCTGCTCCCCGCACCACCCCTCCCCTTTGCTGCCTCTGATACAGTGGGGGGAGGGTCTTATTGTTTAGTTGACTATTTGCTTACATCCCTAATAAGTAATATTTCAGGTATTCTTAGATTTGGTCAGTAGAATTATGCTATTTTATGAAATTAAGTTAAGCTCTGATCAAAATTAATTGAGCCCATGGGTTCATTTAGTTGATTGGCCTTCAGGCTTTTAGATTGTAAACTCTTGTAGATAGTGTTGCCAGATGGTTTCAATAAAAATACCGGACACACTTGACATTACATCACAATCTACATTACATCTTATTTAGAAAATACCAGGTATTTATATTTTCTCATTTATAATTTCTCAATTTGTTTCCCAAACAGAACACTCAAATACTGGACTGTCCAGTTCAAAACTGGACACCTGGCAACCCTACTTTGTAGAGAATCTCTATTTGTCCAAAGAAGAGCCATCCATCTGTGTGAAACTATATAAAAAGGATAAATAATGAACAGTTTGATACATAATTTACAAGTCAAAGAATTCTGAGTAGAATCTAGTTATGCCATCACATAGTGGTTTTTCCTGCATTTAAACAACAGCTTTTCAGCTCTTGAATTAAGAGTGTAGTGTGGCCTGTGAGCAAGTACTGAGCACACTCCTAGGCTGCATGCTACTTCTAACTAGGCCAAAGGTTAAACAATCAGTAGGTTTCCCAGTTTTAGCTGAACAATGGTATTCTTTGTTTTGGTGATCTTTTGAGAGGCAAAACAGCAAATGGCATTGAGAAAAGAACAAGGAAGATCTTGCACTATTTGCTGAATGTGTCCTTTTGCATAAAAATCTTGAACTTACTGTATTTGTTACTGGATAATAGCAAATTTGCTTATAACTACTGTTTTTATATGAAATATTCTAAAAGGTCTATTATGTCACATTTATTTTAACTGCTAATTTTTTTAAATAAAAGAAGTATGTATTGAACTCACATTGTCCATCTCAAAGAAAGACACAAAACGGTGGATGTGGTTTAATTAGGCTGACACTTTATTTACTTATAATATCTAGGTGTACCCAGCAACAAACTGCATAGTGCAGAGAAGAGGGGTCCCAGCCGATGTAGACATTAGTGCCACAAACCCTCTTCCCCAAATCCCTTAAGAGGTCAAGTAAAAGCAGGAGTTAGCTGCCTTCTGACAAAATGTAGGCATTCCAAACCCACCTTCATCAGCTCCCATAAGGAATGTTTTCCTTCAAATCTTTAATCCAATTTATCCAATAACCATGTCCCTTCTGTACCAAATTTCTGCACTGGACATCCAACCCAAAGAGGCATCAGCAAAATGCTTCTCTTCCTTTCCCTCATTCCCCCATTGAGCTCCGTCCACAGATTCTGTCTTCTTTTTTTAGCTGAGTTGAACCATCCAGTGTCCACTTCCAGGGTGCCAAGAGTGTAGAAGGTGCATCAGCTAGTTCCATGCCCCTCTTTCCAGAGGTTTGCATTGAGCCAGGTGGGCCACTGGCCAAAAAGTTTGAGAACCACTGGTTTATAGGCATCTAAATCAATACCATAAATTAGGACTTGATCCTGTGAGAAGTGGAGCTACCTCAACTCCTGTTATCTTCAGTGAGAGTAGAGGGCATCCAGTATCTCATAGGTCTAAATTTAGTTAAATGTGTTTCCAGTATCTGATTATCAGCTGAGGGTTGTTTAGTTACGTATTTATTGTAGTGTACTTTTTATTATATTTTCTATTACAAATTTGTTATTGTGTTAGGGTAACTTCTACATGTATAATTACAGTAGATATTTGTATTAATCCATAATGTCTTAATATATATTTCATGCTACTTATTTTGGTCACACACATTCTCCATGTTGAATATTCAAATGAATTTTTGTTTGTCTACAAAATGATTAGGATAGTATATATAAAACAAAGCTAATAATATTACCATAAAAACAAATAAAGTGAATCCACATACCTCCGTACAGAGCAAAATTATAACAAGATACCTGGGGAAGGAGTAGCAGTTTTGTGTTAGTTTTGTATTAGTTAAAATAGATTATTGGGCTGTATTGTTAAAATGTAAATTTTTTTTACTTATGTACGAGACTATTATAGTGAAACTCCTTTTTATAGTACATTCTCTTATTTGTTTTTAACACGGTCTTTTTATTTATTTTTTATAGGGCATTCAGAAGTTGGCTAGTCAATACTTAAAGAAGGATTGGCCTGGAATAAAAACAGATGAGCGAAGTGATTATAGGTAATTTAACAATTTGGGTGTCTTAAATAGCTGTTCTTACATTGCCAATTTGTGTAATTATTCTACACAACAATGAAGAACCCTTCCATCTGCAGCTGAAATTAATGATATTTTGCTTGAGAATTGCCAATGAAAATAAAGCTTTTTCGTTTGAGGTTATGTAATAAGCTTAAATTGGCAAGTATAAAACATATAGTCTAAAGAGTTCTGATGAGAAACAGATTTAAACAAGATTACAAAACAGCACAAATATAAGAACAAATTCAGTATCTTGTTTGGATATTATTTTGTTTTTGAGGTTTTTTTTATTCATCAGTTAAGACGGAGTAATGACAGGAACCCAAATTTAATAGAGGAAGTTCATCTTAGAGAAGGTAGCATCTGGGAGCGTGGTTTAGCAAAAGAAAAAAGAGTGACAGAATTTATTAGCAAGCATAGAAGGACTGCAAAACAGAAACTCAGTTGCTGAAAAGTTCATCCCTTTTGAATATAGTATCCCTTGGATATTCCAAAAATCCTTTAAAATTGATGTTATAAGAAATTTCATGAAAGAAGCTGCTATATAAAGGAAACAATTAAATTGACTAATGAAAATACCATCAACGGTAAATCAAGTGCTGAAAATGGGTTGCAGTGGTGGTTTATATCAGTCTCAGTATTTTTAGCCTCAAAAGGTCAAAAGTCATGCCAGAATCTGAAAATGCATGCACTTGATCTAAAATCATGAGCTCTTTTTTTTTTAAAGGGATATATAGTATTTTTGGTTTGCATTCTGTTTTTTGAAATATTCCTGTCCAAAGTGAGAGACAGTTACAAGTTGAATTTTCATCTCTCAGTGCGTACAAATTGTGTACACAAGCATGCAGGCTTTGGCTTCCTTGAGCTTCTGCTTCTCATTCTGCCCATATTCTCCCTGCTTGCCCTGTGCACCTGATCCCTTACTCCCCACCACCATACATACACACTGCCCAAGTCACTCTTCTGCACATCCAGTCCTTGTTATATCTTGGCTCCTCCCTTGTAATGACCATTAGTCCCCTCCCTTGCTGGCCCCAGGCAGCCTCTTTCTCTCCAGCCTGCAGAATACTACCCCTTCATTAGTTATCCCCTTTCTTGATTGTGGGGGTGTTGACACAGCTGCTGCCCCAGCATTCACTGAGGCAGTGGCCATGTTGTGCCCACTCAGGGGCTCTGCCCCTTAGCTGCCAGTTTAACCTCCCCAAAAAAATGCCACAGAGGCCTATACCATCTGATGGGGGAAATTGCAGGCAACTCAGGAAAAATTGTTGAACTGCCTCTATCTGTTTGTTGTATGTAGTGGTATTATAGTCCTGTCAGTCCCAGCATATTAAGAAGACAAGGTAGGTGAGGTAACATCCTTCACTGAATCAACTTCTGTTGGTGAGACAAGCCCTAAGCTTTCGAGCTTAGGGTTTGTCTTCACATACATTGCTACAGAGGCGCAGCTGCACTACTTTAGTGAAGATGCAACTACACTGACTGGAGAACTTCTCCCATTGGCATAGTTAATCCACATCCTTGAGAGGGAGTAGCTTTGTTTATGGAAAAAGCTCTCTCTGCAGGGGTGTTAGGTCACTTTCACTATGTCAGTTGGGGGTTATAGTGATTTATAGGTCCGTACTGTAGACTTGGCCTTACACAGAGTTCTTCAAGGCTGGACTGGGAAATGTGCTCAGTTTCGTAACTAAATACAAGGTGAAAGAGTTTGTTTAGCGTAAATAGTTTACACCTATTTAACTGGACCCTTTAAGGTGAAGTGGCCTGTTCTCACTCCTTCAATCATATCAGGAAAAGGAAGGAGGGAGGAAGACACCTGGGGTTGGATGGGTGTTAGTGGGTTGTAGATTGTTATAACAAACCACAAACCCAATGTAAATTGAATATAAATCACCCCATGCCCCTGAGAGAACTTGCTTCAACACAAAAATAAAACCCCTCTGAGCACGCACCCATTTGTAACCTACTGTACCACTCTGGAACCCATGTGGGGTATCAGCAAACAACTACAATGCCTTCTCAGTGGGGACCCTATCCAGTAAGAAATCTTTCCTGAACCATCTCTTCTAGCCTTCGAATAATCCCCTGTCCTCTCCAAGCTCATCATCAGACTCAAACTCCCCACTGACTAGGGCACACCAGCTCAAAGTGACACCACACCCTGCCAGAAAACTGATGCACTACCTGAAATGTATCTCCACTGTTAGTGATCAGCGCCTCCCATGGTACACCATTCAAGGTCCTATATGTTTCTAACATGACATGTGGCAATCCTATCTAGTAGAATAAATGCCCCAATAATGACGATGTGGTTGAAACCAGACAAACACTACACTGTCAAATGAACTCACACAGGAAAATGATTAAAAAAAAACCCACCCTTTTCATGAAGTGATCACTTCATATCTGACCTATCAGTCTTCAAGGGAAAGCTGCCCAACACTTTTAAAACACAAGTTTGGGAACTTAATTTGATAACTTTTCTAGATACTGCATGCCATGAGCTAAACAAACACATTGGATTTATGGTTTATTACAGTAATCTATAATCCACTAAAAGTGCCTCCCCTTCTTTTTCTCCCCTACTGTGTCCCTCTACCCTTTCATTTTCCCTGTGACTGAAGAGCTGTTGATAGGCTGATTCATCTTAAAATGTCTCTTGAAATGTGTGCTATTTATGCTATACTATATGTTCTGTCTTTTATTTTGCTGTGACACTGAGCATATTTTCCTGGTGCATACCTGAAGACAGATCTGTGTAATCTGGAAAGTCTGTCTCTCTCTCACACACCCTCCCCCCCCAACAGAAGTTAGTCCAATGAACCAATATTACCTTACCTTCCTTGTCTCTCTACTTGTTTGTATGATTGTAGATTGTCTGAAATCAGGATAATGTCAAGTGCTGGCAACATACTTGACAACAAGTGGTTGCCCATCACATCTAATTTGCTGACAGAAATATGATTTTTCAATGTAGCATCTTTTAGCTTTCGAGAGAGTTTTTCAGAGGTCCCTTTACTTACAACAGCAGATTCAATTAATAGTAATGAACTGGAATCCTAAAACAGGGAAAGGAGGAAAAAGTTTTAATGTTAATAAAATTCCATTATAATTTTAATGCTGTCAAGCCAATAAAAATTAATTGTGATTAATTGCACTGTTAAACAATTATAAAATACCATTTATTAAGTATATTGGGATATTTTGTATATTTTCAAATGTACTGATTTCAGTTACAACACAGAACACAAAGTGTACAGTGCTCACTTAATTTTTATTTTTATTACAAATACTTGCACTGTAAAAACAAAAACAAAAGAAATAGTATTTTTCATTTTACCTAGTAAAAAATACTGTAGTATAATCTCTTTATCATGAAAATTGAAGTTAGGAAAGTAGAATTATGTACAAAAAAATTTTAGCCTACATGTCCACTCAGTTCTGCTTCTTGTTCAGGCATTCTCTCAAACAAACAAGTTTGCTTTACAATTTGCAGGAGATAATGCTGCCTGCTGCTTGTTCACAACGTCACCTAAAACAGGAATTTTCATAACACTATCGTAGCTTATGTCACAAAATATTTGTGCCAGATGTACTAAAAATTCATGTGTCTCTGTTTCAACCATGATTCCAGAGAACATGTGTCCATGCTAATAATGGGTTCTGTTTGATAATGGTCCAAAGCAGAGCAGGTCGACATGCTTCGCATTCTGTAGCTTTTGCATTGGAATGTGGCTCTTTTAAGACTTCTGAAAGCATAATCCTCATCTCTCTTCTCTCAGATTTTGGACAGCACTTTAGGTTTTTGAACCTTGGGTTGAGTACTATAGCTATTTTTAGAAATCTCACATTGGTACCTTCTTTGCGTTTTCTCAAATCTACAGCGAAAGTGTTCTTAAAATGAACATGTGCTGAATCATCATCCAAGACTGCTATAACATGCGGGAGAAGGTAGTTAAAACAGAGGAGGAGACCTTCACTTCTCCCCTAAGGAGTTAATTCACATTTAATTAATGCATTATTTTTAACAAGCATTATCAGCATGGAAGCATATCATCTGAATGGTGGCCAAAGCATGAAGTAGCATATAGATGTTTAGCATATCTGGCAAGTAAATACATTGCAACATCAGCTACAAAAGTGCCATGTGAATAGCTATTCTCACTTTCAGATACCTTTGTAAATAAGAAGCAGGCAGCATTATCTCTGTAAATGTAAACAAAATTATTAGTCTTAGTGATTGCCTGAACAAGAATTAGGACTGAATGGACTTACAGGCTCTAAAATTTTACATTGTTTTTGAGTGCAATTATGTAACAAAAAAAAATCTACATTTCTAAGTTACACTTTCGCGATAGAACAGTGAGATGTCCTATGGCATCTTTATAGACTAACAGATTTATTGGAGCATAATCTTTCATGGGCAAAGACCCACTTCGTCAGATGGATGTAGTGGAAATTCCAGAGGCAGGAATAAATATACAAGCATAAGAAAAGAGTTCCAATCAAGAGTAAGGCTAGAGATAATGAAGTAAATTTGGTCAGGGAGGACGAGGGTCAATTTTGGCAGATGATGTGGAGGTGTGAACACCAAGAGAGGAGAAATTGCTTTTGTAATCGGCTAGCCATTCACAGTTTTTGTTTAATCCTTTGTTTAATCCCATGAAAGCTTATGCTCCAATAAATCTGTTAGTCTATAAGCTCATGTCTACACAGCAAAGTTATTTCAAAAGAATAACCCTTATTTCGAAAGAACTTTCCTAGTGTCTACACAGCCAACCCGCTATTTTGAAATAAATTCGAAATAGTAGAGTGCTTATTTCAAATTTGGTAAACCTCATTCTACGAGGAATAACACCACTTTCGAAATAGGGGGCCTCCAGCCTTCCCAGGGTTCCCTGGTGGCCACATGAGCCTAAACTAACAACACTCCTCTCCCTCCCCACTCCCCGGAGCCCTTAAAGGGGTTGATGCTGGCCACAGTGCTTGTGCCAGGTCCAAGCCTGCCAGCCCAGAGCCAGCAGTCACTGCCCCTGACCCAGTAGCCCTAAAACATGAGCCAGCAAGCCACTTGCAGCCAGCCCTCCACTGGTCCCCAGGAGCAGTCTGCCAGCTCACAGGAGCCTGCCATGATCTCCGCACTAGACGGAGGAACGTGGCCATCTATGGCAGGATAGCTGCCAGCCTGGCCACCAAAGGCCACATGCGAACCCAGGAACAGGTTCACATGAAAATCAAGTTGGTCTGGTGAGACGCTGAGCTTTCCCTTGCCCTTGCTTCCCGCTTCCAGCTCCCTCCTCCCAGATTTCCCCCTCCCCTCTCTCACCCTCTTTTCTCCCCTCTCCCGCCTCCTTTCCCCAGTCTCACTAGAGTTTCATCCCTCCCCCCCAGTTTTGTTAAATAGAGTTTGTGTTCATGAAAATAAGTCTATTTTATTAGACTTCAGGAAGGGGAATTAGGAAGGAGTACGTGGAAAGACGTGAAGGAGGAATGAGGCACAAGCCCCCAGTGGGGCAGCCCAGGGAGGCTCTTAGTGCTCCTCAGGGTGGAAGCTCTCCCGCAGAGCCTCCTGGATACTGACAGCCCCCCAATGGACCTCCCGGATGGCAGCCTGCAGAAAGTGCAACCAGGCTCAGAGCAATGTGTCCAAGAGAATCACCAGAGTGTCCAGGGGCAGCTCTGGCTCCATGTTGCAGAGTGCTGTGGTGTGAGGGCAACCAGAGCATGCAGAGACAAAATGCTTTGCTGTCCCTCATCGAGGTGGACAAGCAAGCAGGGAAACCTGAGAACTGGCTATCGGGCGGATCCCTTTAAGCACAGACCTCAGATAGCCTCAGGCAGCAACCCCACACAGTAAGTCCTGACCTGGTGCCCTGCCGAAACTGGTCCGGCAAGCCTTAAATGCGATTCAGAGTCCACTCAGTGTAGACGTGCTATTTAGAAACAGCAAAATGCTATTTCAAAATGCATTTTGTGTGTAGACGCATTATTTCAAAATAGCTATTTCAAAATAACACTGTAGCGTAGACATACGCTAAGGTGCCACAGGACTTCTCGCTGTTGTAGCAGATTCAGACAAACACAGCTACCTCTCTGATTCTTTCCCAATAGAGATTACATTAAAGTAGTTGTATGAAGTAACTTGAAAAATATGGGGGGTTTTGTGTCTCATTTTTACAATGTAAGTATTTGTAATCACAATATACAGTGAGCACAGTACCCTTGGTTTTCTGTGTTGTAATAGAAATCAATATATTTGAAAATGTAGAAAAACATTCAAAATATTTAATCAATTGTAATTGGTAACAGTATTCTATTTTTAACTGTGATTAATCACATGAATTAATTGTGATTAATTGACAGACCTAAAAGTTATTTACTTTGCATATCAACAGAAAGGAATCTAGTTCTTCAGTTTTATACAAATCTAACTCTTGAGAATCAGCTACTAGTTTTTTTTAAAAAAATTGAAATTTAAGGATGAAGCAGAGTGTTTAATCATCATATGTAAATACCTGAATCTTCGGTACTAACCCAGTTCAGTTTTCAGATACCACAGTCAAGTGTTTGACCATAGATTTTATGGTGGTATTGAGTTTGTAGCATTTGGAACAATGAACTCTTCAATAGAGAGAACATGTCCTACTCTTTAAAGCAGTGCATACATTTATGTTATATGAATGATTAGTAGCAGTAAAAAATTATTAGCAGTAAAAAAATGATACTGTCTCCCTTTTCCCCCTTCTCACAGTCTTTTAATGTATGTATGTTTATTTGTTTGTAGAAGCATGTATCCAGTTTGGAAATCATTTCTAGAAGGCACAATGCAAGTGGCCCAGTCCCGGCTCAATATCTGTGAAAACTACAAAAACCTAATTTCTGAACCAGCCAGGACAGTTAGATGCTTTAAAGAACAGCAGTTAAAAAAGGTATTTTCTTTCTCTCTCTCTCTGTCTCTCTTTTTTTTATAATTTTTCATTTAGAGTTGTAGAGCAGTAGAAATATTTCTAAAGAATCTGCATATTTGTTTTGCTTGTTCAGATGTATTCCTTTGTAGTAGTTAAGCAGCTAGTTTGTGTTGGACCAGTTATTCATAATAGTGGGCTAAATATTCCAGAATGAAGATGTTCGAATTGACTTGAAGGTCCATTAAGGAGACTTTGCAAATCTAATTTCATGCTTTGGCAATCAGATTGAATTGATTCGATAGTGACTCAAATATAGAAAAAGTAGCCTGTTTTGGAAGTGATGTTGACCTTTTCCAAATGATATTTCAATGGAATAGATAAGGATGTTAAGGAACTGGTATGTTGCTAATCATGTATTTGATACAATTTGTATTGACTAAATGATTAGTCAATAAGGGGAGGCTCGCTCCGGGACCACCATGCCTCTGCATTTTAAAGTAAACTAACAGAGGTTGCTCCAGCAGCATCCCCTGTACATGGTGGCTGGCTGCAGACAGGGGCTGCTGCTGGAGTAGCCTCTACCCATGGCCAGCCTGGGCTACTGTGGACAGGGGCTGCTCTGCAGTGGCAGCCCCTGTCCATGGGGAGTGGAGGAGAGGCTCACCACTGGGACCACCATGTACCAGGGCTGCTGGCAGCAGTCTCTGCCCACAGCAAGCCTTGGCCTGCTGCAGTCAGAGGTTGATTTGCAGCAGCCTCCCTTACCCCATCCCCTACCTCTAACAGAGGTGGGGGTGGGGGCGGGAGGATGCACTGTGGAGATAGGAGCTGGTGCTAGGGGGAGCCAGCTTATAAACTGATTCCCCCCCAGCACTATGTCCCTGCCCTCCTTGTTGCTTCTGTATACAGAGGCAGTGGGGTGGGAGGGCAAGTAGTTGAATACTCCACTCGACTGCCTGGTAAACTTAGGTTTATCAGGTAGTCTGCTCCTGTTCACCCCCGCCCCCACCACTTCTCATACAGAGGCGGGGATGGGGGAAGCGAGTAGTCGAGTACTCCACTCGACTACCAAGTATACTTAGGCTTATCGGGTAGTCAGTTACTCACATCCCTAAAATAGACTGAGTTGCAGCACGTTTTAAACCTGAGGGAATTGCACATGCAGTCTCTAAAGCACTGGTTCTCAAACTTTTTAGCCTGTGGCTCATCCCACTCAAGTCAGACCTTTCTGAAGACTATCAGCCAACTACCCATGATGACAAAATGGTTGCAGGAGCGGATGGGAGGTGCAAGGTCTGGCTGGGAAGTAGGGTGCAGGAGCGAAGTGTGGTTGGGGAAGTTGGTTACAGGAGTGGTCTGAAGGTGGGGATGAGGGTATGAAATCTGCACACATGCAGTGACACAGAATTCCCCCAGTTGTAACCCATGCAATGCACTGGCTTTCAGCTGTTCATTTTAAAATGATTTATATCTTAAGATGTGCAGTCAGAAGAGTTCAGTTTTCATTATATTTTGAATAAAACATTACATGGAGACTGCTTTTATAATTTTTCTAAAATGTCTGTTTTGACGTGCAGGACTTTTGTTCATATAAGGCTAAATATTTTTTTTCATGTTCTAATGAACTGTGTGTTATGATGAGAAACTAATTATGGATCTTAGTGTCCTGCAGGGTGAAAGTAGTTGTCATTTGAGGATTGCCTTAAAATGAAGTTTTCAAGAGGGAGTACAAAATGTAAATATCTGTATTGGATTGAGCAGTTTGTATCTAGAAGTTAGCAAAAATGCAGCTGTGATATGCACTTCATGTAAGATAGGCTCAGCGCAGGGCAGTTAGGAAGTCAAGTAAAGGGAGTGCTGTTTGAACACATTGCAGCTGTCCAAAAAATCTATCTGTGGTTCAGAATTCTATATTATGCCATTTAACAATAATGATGCCATTTAGTAATTTAGAGAAGGATTACACTCAAGTTCTTTATTTACGTTGTTTCCCGAAGTTTGTTTGTATAGCCTTTGTCATGTTTAATTTGGAGTATTCCAGAGCCTTTCTATCTTAGTCCTTGTCTATACTTCCAAGAAGATTGATTTTCCAGGGTTCAATTTAGCACATCTAGTAAGTACCTGCTAAACTGAATGCTCGGGTGCTCCTGTTGACCCCAGTACTCCTCAGAGTCATGAGGGGTAAAGGAAATCAATGGGAGAGTTTCTTTCTCCACCTCCCACAGTAGGGCTACTCAGAAATTTAGTTTAAGATATGTTGACTCCAGCTTTGCAATTCTCATAGTTCAATTTGCATATCTTAAGTCTAATTTCTGGCGTAGTAAAGACCTGGCCTCAAAGATGCCAGAGTTGCAGTGTTAGCTAAAATGATCTGACATTCCATGCTGTAACTTTTCAAGATTTGAGGCAAGTGAGCTACAGGAGAGCCCAGATGCCTGACCTCCTGGTTTGGCAAATTCCCTTGTTCGGGATGACTCCAGTTCAAAGGCTGCTGGACCAGGGCAGAATTATCAGTTGTATTTCTTTCTTAGATTCAGAGAGAGTATATATTTTTTTCTTGGCTTTCAGTTTTGGAGGAAAAGAAATGAGATTCTCAATTTTTGCAAGTGTTCTACTAGTATAATAGCCTACTGCTAACTTTTTGAAAACAAGTTCTTTCACTATGTTCTGTCCAGTAAACTATTTGCATCCGTCAGATAATATTTTCGGTGCTGCAGTGCATGGTTTTAAATAAATCATTGGTTGAGCTGGGAGGAAGACTATATAGTAGGAATATGAAATGTCTGTGATTTCTTAAAAACTAAAATGGAATATAATAGTTGCATTAATTTACAGTTGTTAGTGCTAACTTTTTGGTGCTTATCCTCAATGTTAGAAATGATAGCATCCTTTCTATGATCTCTTAAGCTACAGAAGTACAAGCGGAGTTACGCTTATTTGAAGTCAATAGTCTCTAGGGGTATGTCTACACTACCACCCTAGTTCGAACTAGGGTGGTAATGTAGGCAACCGGAGTTGCAAATGAAGCCCGGGATTTGAATTTCCCGGGCTTCATTTGCATAAAGCCGGGCGCCGCCATTTTTAAATGTCCGCTAGTGCGGACTCCGTGCCGCGCGGCTACACGTGGCACGGACTAGGTAGTTCGGACTAGGCTTCCTAGTCTGAACTACCGTTACTCCTTGTGAAATGAGGAGTAACGGTAGTTCGGACTAGGAAGCCTAGTCGGAACTACCTAGTCCGTGCCACGTGTAGCCGCGCGGCACGGAGTCCGCACTAGCGGACATTTAAAAATGGCGGCGCCCGGCTTTATGCAAATGAAGCCCGGGAAATCAAATCCCGGGCTTCATTTGCAACTCAGGTTGACTACATTACCACCCTAGTTCGAACTTGGGTGGTAGTGTAGACATACCCTAAGTCATTTTCTAATTTCTCTTTTGGCTAAAGTGCCTTTGGCATTCCCATACTACATCTGGGTTATTGCAGCTAATTTCCTTAGTAAGTGCTTTCAGATCTTGTAAAGAGAACATTTTAAACAGAGAGACCAGGTGGGTGAAATATGTAAAGTCATTTTTTATTAAACTCTGCAAATTTTAAAAAATTGTGAATTTAATGGTTGTTCTTTAAAAGCAGTTAAGATAAAAAGATGTTACTTCTTTGTTTTGAATCATTTTAAAAGGTGGACAGAATTTGTAGTTAGCCTAAAGGGACTTATTGAGCATATGGATCTGTGCAAGATTTATTGAAAAATAACAGTAAAATGATGTTAATTCTATTATAATCTTGTTTGTTGCATTCTGTTTTGTAGTGTGTAGACCAGTTGACAAAGATCCAGGCTGAATTACAAGAGACTGTAAAAGATTTAGCTAAGAGCAAGAAGAAGTACTTTGAAACTGAACAGATGGCTCATGCAGTGCGGGAAAAAGCTGATATTGAGGCCAAGTATGTTCTTATTATAGCAACTCTATAAATAATTGTGTGTAAACATCATATTTCTATTAATCATTGCACTCAGTTATGTTGTAAGAGCAGGATTCTACTTCTCAATAAAGCTTGTGTTGAGGTTTTCCTTACTTTGCTTTCATACATCCTATTGATTGTTTCAAGCATGCATTTTGCTTCAGAGTTGAGAATTGTTTGGGGAGTGTTTGTTTTGCTTTTCTGAAGTTATATCTTGGAGGTTATAGCTTTTTAATGTTTCTGTCCTGTGGAGGTAATCTTACCTCTTTCTTTCACTAAAACATACAACTTGCATGTTTCCATTTTGGGCTTTGGCCTGTATTTTTTCACTGTTTGTTGCAATATTTCTATTTTGAAACATCCCTCAAATTTGTTCTCCAAGAATGGAAAAGTTGCATACATGGCATCTTTAAAAACAAAAGTGAAGACCTGAGACTTATCTTAATTTAATGCAGAATTCCCTTTGAGGGAGATTCCAGAGATAGTGGTAGGTGGAGTAAGTCATCTTAGAGCCATTCTGCCAGAGAGCTGGAAGGGAGCTCCAGAGACCCTGGAATTGCTGTGGAATCAGAGGGGATTCATATTGAATGGTCAGGTCTTCCTCAGATCTCCCTGGATCCTAAAGGCCAATTATCTGCTCCTTCAGTAGCAGTCCCAGCTTTGTAGAGCTTTCCTTCTCTTGCCACTTCATGGCATCATGATCAAGTATAGCGAAAGTCAGTGTTTTTATCAAAATGCAGGACAATGTAGCACTTTAAAGACTAACAAGATGGTTTATTAGATGATGAGCTTTCGTGGGCCAGACCCACTTCCTCAGATCAAATAGTGGAAGAAAGTAGTCACAACCATATATACCAAAGGATACAATTAAAAAAAAAAGAACAAATATGAAAAGGACAAATCACATTGCAGAACAGAAGGGGGATGCGGGGGGGTGGGAAGGGGGAGGAAGGAAGGTAAGTGTCTGTGAATTGCTGATATTAAAGGTAGGGAGAGTGGGATGTTTGTGAGTTAATGGTATTACAGGTGATAATTGGGGAAACTGTCTTGGTAATGGGTGAGAAAGTTCAAAGACTTGTTAAGTCCTTGTTGGCAAGTGTCGAATTTTAACATGAATGACAGTTCAGAGGATTCCCTTTCAAGTGCAGATGTAAAAGGTCTTTGTAGCAGAATGCAGGTGGCTAAGTCATTTAGAGAGTGTCCTTTCTGGTTAAAGTGGCAAGAAACTGTTTTCTCTTTGTGATCTTGTCTGATATCTGTTTTGTGGGCATTAATCCTTTGGCGAAGTGTCTGAGATGTTTGTCCAATGTACATAGCAGACGGACACTTTCGGCACATGATAGCGTAGATTATATTTCTGGATGCGCAGGAATATGTGTTCTTGATCTTATAACTCACTTGGTTAGGTCCAATAATGGTATCAGCAGAATGAATATGTGGACAAAGCTGGCAACGGGGTTTGTTGCAAGGGAAGGTACCAGGGTTGGTATTAGTGTGGTATGTCCTGTGGTGGTTGGTAAGAATCATCTTGAGGTTAGGTGGTTGTCTATAGGAGACTATGGGTCTGTCTCCCAGAGCCTCTTTGAGTATGGTATCCTGTTCCAATATAGGCTGTAGTTTATTGATAATGTGTTGGACAGGTTTAAGTTGGGGGTTGTAGGTGATGACAAGCGGTGTTCTATTGTTGGTTTTCTTGGGTCTGTCTTGAAGTAGATGGTTTCTAGGTATTCGTCTGGCTCTTTCAATTTGCTTTTTTGTTTCTCTGGGTGGGTAGTTGAGATTTATAAATGCTTGGTAGAGATCCTGAAGCTTCTGGTCTCTGTCAGTGGGGTTAGAGCAGATGCGGTTGTATCGAAGGGCTTGGCTATAGACGATGGATCGTGTGGTGTGTTCTGGATGGGAGCTGGATGCATGTAGGTAACTGTATGAGTCGGTGGGTTTTCTGTAGAGAGTGGTGTCTAATTTTCCATTGTTGATTTGTACGGTGGTGTCCAGGAAGTGGATCTCTCGTGTAGAATGGTCCAGGCTGAGGTTGATGGTGGGGTGTAGGTTGTTGAAATCTCTGTGGAATATCTCCAGTGTTTCTTGGCCATGTGTCCATCACATGTTTTTATCAGTGTTTTTATCAGTTTTACTTATGAAATTTTAGAAGGCTTTTTAAAAAAATTGAATAAAGTTATTTTACTAAGGAATAATTTTTACATGGATGGATGCTTTAGTTCTACCAAAACACAGTTTTTGATGTTCTCTTTGTATATAACTGTTCTTTAAGGCTGTTATTTTACTCCATTTCAGAGGGGTAGCCCAGTTAGTCTGTAACAGGAAAAACTTAAAAAACAACAAATAGTCTACTAGCACTTTAAAGACTAAAAAACCATGTAGATGGCATCATGAACTTTCGTGGGCAAATCCCACTTCAGAAGTGGGTTTTTCCCCACAAAAGTTCATGATACCATCTACATGGTTTTTTAGTCTTTAAAGTGCTACTAGACTATTTGTTGTTTTTTAAGATTTTACTCAGTGTCAGATGTCATCTTCTTGGATGATATTGATGGATACTTGTTTCTCTTAAGTGATGTAAACCACAAGGTGAAATTTACAGTTATTAGATAATGTTTTATTTATGAAAACATTGATTGTTTTGATCTCTTCAGGGTTAATATGTTTCAGAAAGCTCTGATTTAAAGCAATTGCTCATATTGTTTGTTTTATAGTCTATTTTGCCCGTATGGTATAAACTCAATAATGTTGGAGAATTCAAGTGTTCATCATTTTAGTTAAATTTTCTTTCATAACTCATTGTGAATGAGTTCAGTGTTCTCAAGATGCTTATATAGCCTCTAGCTTTTTTTAAATGATTAAACTGAAAAAAATACACAAACATGCTGATTCCTATCCTCTGATTCAAACTTTCAAAATTAGGGTTAAGCTTGCCTTCAAAAAAAATTCATTCAGCCTTACCTGAGTTGATTGGTGGTATTTTTCTAATGAGGCAGTGATGCAAGATAGATAGCTTAAGTTTGCAAGTCTGGTTGCAAATGTAAGGCTTTCAAATAGCCATTAAGTAACAGACAACAAAAGAACTTCCTGAGTTTTTGTCACGAGAGCTTTCTGGTGTGTTGTATTTAATCATTGTTTGAAAATTATTAGTGTAAGACTGAACAAAACATATCAGAATATTCAGTGAAGATAGTTGATTATAAGAACATAAGAATGGGCATACTGGGTCAGACCAAAGGTCCATCTAGCCTAGTATCCTGTCTGCCGACAATGGCCAATACCAGATGCCCCAGAGGGAGGGATCACAAAAGGTAATCCTCATGTGATCCCTCCCCTGTCACCCACCTCCAGAGAAAGAGGCTAGGGATACCATTCCTACCACTCCTGGCTAATAGCATTGATGGACCTAACTTCCATGAATCTATCTAGCTCTTTTTTGAATCCTGTTAAAGTTCTAGACTTCACCACAGCCGCTGGCAAGGAGTTCCACAAGTTGACTCTGTGCTGTGTGAAGAAAATCTCCCTTTTGTTTGTTTTAAACCTGCTGCCTGTTAATTTAATTTGGTGACCCCTAGTTCTTTTATTGTGGGAATAAGTAAATAACTTTTCCTTATTCACTTTTTCTACACCAGTCATGATTTTATTAGACCTCTGTCATATCCCCTCTTAGTCTCTTCTTTTCTCAGCAGAAAAGTCAAAGTCTTTTTAATCTCTCTTCATATGGGACCTGTTCCAAACTGCTAATCCTTTTTATTGCCCTTTTCTGAGCCTTTTCCAATGCATGAGGCGACCACATCTATATTCAGTATTCAAGATGTGGGGGTACTATGGTTTTATATAGAGGCAATAAGATATTTTCTGTCTTTTTCTCTGTCCATTTTTTAATGATTCCAAAGATTCTATTTGCTTTTTTGACTGCCACTGCACACTGAGTAGAGTTGTTCAGAGAACTATCCACAATGACTCCAAGATCTTTCTCTTGAGTAGTTGTAGCCAAATTAGTCCCCATCATATTATATATATAGCTGGGATTATTTTTTTCAATGTGCATTACTTTATATTTATCAATATTAAATTTCGTTTGCCATTTTGTTGCCCAATCACTTAGTTTGGTGAGATCTTTCTGAAGTTCTTCACAGTCTGCTTTGGTCTTAACTATCTTGAGCAGTTTGGTGGTATCTGCAAATTTTGCCACCTCACTGTTTACCCCTTTCTCTAGATCATTTATAAATAAGTTGAATAGGATGGGTCCCAGGACAAACCCTTGGGGAACTCCACCCTTTGTTTCCTGTCTTTTAACCAGTTATCAATCCATGAAAGGTCCTTCCCTCTTATCCCATGACAACTTACTTTACTTAAAAGCCTTTGGTGAGGGACCTTGTCAAAGGCTTTCTAGAAATCTAAGTATTCTATATCCACTGTATCCCCCTTGTCCACATGTTTATTTGACCTCCTCAAAGAACTCTAGCAGGTTAGTAAGGCATGATTTCCCTTTACAGAAACCACATTGACTTCCCCCAACAAATTATATTCATCCGTGTGTCTGAAAATTTTATTCTTTACTATAGTTTCAACTAATTTGCCCGGTTCTGACACTAGACTTACCAGTTGTAATTGCCAGGATAACCTCTAGAGCCCTTTTTAAATATTGGCGTCACATTAGCTATCTTCCAGTCATGAGGTACGGAAGCTGATTTAAAGGATAGGTTACAAACCACAGTTAATAGTTCCACAATTTCCCGTTTGAGTTCTTTCAGAACTCTTGGATGAATGCCATCTGGTCCAGGTGACTTGTCACTGTTTATCCAAACGAGCTTGTTCAATGTACATAATCTCTTCCTAGAACCCCTAATTTGTACTCTTAAATTTAAAAAAAAAACTTAAAAATGCTGTTGAATTATTTTATTATATTTATTTAATCCAAATTTTTAAAAGAAAGCTTGTTCGTATAGCTGTGTGTCCCAGAGAGAGCTTCTGATATTAATCTATTCTATTGATTTTTATTACAGGTCAAAGCTTAGTCTCTTTCAATCAAGGATAAGCTTACAGAAAGCAAGTGTAAAGGTGAGTTTAAGAATAATTGATCTACCCAGAAAAACGACAATAAAGCAATATGTCACTTAATTAATGCCTTGAATCTATAGAGGTCTTATATTTTATCAGGCATATTGGCTACGTCTACACTGGCCCCTTTTCCGGAAGGGGCATGTAAATTTCACTAGTCGTCGTAGGGAAATCCGCGGGGGATTTAAATATCCCCCGCGGCATTTAAATAAAAATGTCCGCCGCTTTTTTCCGGCTTTTAAAAAAGCCGGAAAAGAGCGTCTAGACTGGCCCCGATCCTCCGGAAAAAGCGCCCTTTTCCGGAGGCTCTTATTCTTACTTCAAAGTAAGAATAAGAGCCTCCGGAAAAGGGCGCTTTTTCCGGAGGATCGGGGCCAGTCTAGACGCTCTTTTCCGGCTTTTTTAAAAGCCGGAAAAAAGCGGCGGACATTTTTATTTAAATGCCGCGGGGGATATTTAAATCCCCCGCGGATTTCCCTACGACGACTAGTGAAATTTACATGCCCCTTCCGGAAAAGGGGCCAGTGTAGACGTAGCATTGTCTTTAAAACAACTAACCAGTTGGTGCAGAATGTCTTTCCAGAATAAAATGTAAGCACATGATGAATCTGTTCAGTCATTCACAAATTTGTACTAGAATTTTTGCCTAATGAGAATTATAATTAAATGTATATGTACAAATAATATAAATATTTTTCAAAACTGCATCAACAAGTCCATCTAAAAGCCTATATATTTTAATGCTTTGCTCATAGTATAAAAGTACAAAATCAGCTGCCTTGCATTTTAATTTCTTTTTTAAAAATATAGTTAAAAGCACGACGGTCCGAGTGTAATTCAAAGGCTACCCATGCAAGGAATGACTACCTTCTCACGTTAGCAGCTGCTAATGCACACCAGGATCGTTACTATCAGACAGATTTAGTGAATATTATGAAGGTAAGGGAGTTGTAATGTAATTTGATTTTCCTTATTGGGGGTTGTAATGAAGATTCATGAAGTATAAACTTTGTTTTCATGAAATACACATGGTGACATCCATATACTTTTATTCCAAAATGCCAGCATTGGTCACAATATTAACCATCCTCTAAGTTCCTAATCAGCATCAGCTCTGAAATAAGAGGATTTTGGGGGAAACTGATGATAGTCACATAATTTGATAATGTTCTTTCCAGTTCACTAGAAGCTACTAGAGTTAGACATTTTTTTTAAATCAGCGGATCCAGATAACTTGCATCCAATTATTTTAAAATAGCTGGGTAAGGATTTTGCTGAATCTTTACTGTTGGTTTTCAAAAAGTCTTGGAGCACTGCATAAGCTAGAGAGGACTTGAGGCAAGCTAGTGTTGTGCAAACATTTTAAAAGGGTAACAGGATGACCTGGGTAACTATAGGCTTCTCAGCCTGATATAAATCCCTGGAAACATAATGGAGCTGCTGATACAGAGTTTGATTAATAAGGAATTAAAGGTGGGTAATATAATTAATGTCAATCAGCATGGGTTTTATGGAAAATACATCCTGTCAAACTATCTGGATACCTCTTTGGATAAGATTACAAGTTTGGTTGATAGAGGTAATAATGCTGATATACTAGAATTTGACTTGGAATTGCATGATATTTTGAGTAATAAACTAAAACTATATACCAACACACACATTAAATGCATTAAAAACTGGCTTGCTAATTGATCTCAAAATGTAATAGTAAATGGAAATCATTGATTGTATGTGTTTCCATTGGAGTGTCTTAGAGTATCTTTATCCATTATCTGGAAGAAAACAAAATCACTGATAACACTTACAAATGACACAAAAATTGGGAGATGGTGTATAGTAAAAGAGGATAGGTTACTGATTCAGAGCAAGCTGGCTGAGCACATGGTAAACTGGGAACAAGGAAACGTGATTTAATATAAATAACAGTAAAAGTTTTGTTATCCAGCACTCATGAGGAATGGGGGTTGTTGGTTAATCAAATGTGCTGGATACTCAAGCTTATTGCTCTGCCCTGTCCCCTACCCAGAGGAAAACGCAGTGATGAATCCCTGCACCTTTGGGCATACCTGCCATCCCTTACTCTCAGAGCCATCCTATGCAGCTGTCAGATGAGTGAGCCAACTTCTTGGGAGGCTTTCAGCAGAGTCAGCTCCCAACAGCTTGAGGCAGGCTTTCGGGGGAGGAGGCAGCTAAGGATGACGGCAGCCAGCGGTGCCAGCTGTCATAAGCACTGCAATGGCCAGAGGCATCAAGCCAGCTGGTTGGACAAGTGGGAGTGGGGCTCACGTGCTCGAAGTCAGGGGGTATGGTGTCTGGGGGCAAAGCCAGTTAATTGAGTTTTCCAGATATTCAAATGCCAGCTAACAAATCTTTTACTGTACGTGCATGTAGGAACAAAGCATATAGGTGTTGTTTACGTAATGGAGGCTTCTATCCTGGGAAAAAGTAACTCTGAAAAAGATTTGCAGGTGGTGATGGATTATCAACTAAATTCTAGCTGTAGTGTGATTCTGTGGCCAAACAAGCGAATGCAGTCTTGGGGTGCGTGAACAGAGTCTGTTTGACAAACTTACAACTTAGTGCTTGACTACTATGTCCAGTTCTGGTATCCACAAAGATGCTGATAATTGGAGAGGGTTCAGAAACAAGAAAGATGAAAGGCTTAGAAAGTCTGATTTAGTGATAGACTCAAAGAGCTCTATCTCTTCCACTTAACAGAGAATATTAAGGGATGAGTTGTTTACAGTCTGAAAGTGTCTGCATGGAGAACAAATATTTAATAATGGGTTCTTCAGTCCAGCAGAGGAAATGTATTAACATGATTCAATGACTGGAAGTTGAAGCTAGACAAATTCAAACTGGAAATAAGTGGCAAATTTTTAGCTGGTTAATCATTGGTTAAGTTCACTTAGGCTCTTGGTTTATTCCCTATCACTGATGACTTTTAAGCTAAGGTTGGATTTTTTTAAAAAAATATATTCTAACAATTTTAGGAAAGTTCTGTGCTGCACAGGAAGTCAGACTAGATTGTCATAATAGTCGCTTGAAATGGCCTCAAAAGCTGTGAATCTATAATTTTTTTCCTTTCCTAAGTTTCCAGTCTCCATTGCTATGGGACATAATGTTCATAGTTTGCTTTTAAAAAGGATGCATCCTGGATATGACTGTCTTAAAAAAATTGGCAGGTATTTATCTGTTGCATAAACATTAATGATTAGACATTTGTTGTCTCAAGTGGAAATTAAACCCATATGGTCTACTAGACAGCTAGGAAAAGCTACCAAATTAACACACCTGCAGGGTATGTCGCAAATACCAACACACTCCAACAGGTTCACCAAATACATACGGATTCAAGAATTGTCCTGAAGGCAGAAATCAACCAGAATAATTAGTAGTCTTTGGCAATCTAAAGTATTACCAATGTCCAATTTTATGTGTGTCTAACTATGAAATTAACAAATTGCATTTTTGCACACTTTATTTGGCAAAAATTTAATCTTCAGATTAAAAAAATCCCACAAAACTGCAGAACATTTCACTGATACATCCATTGTTTGTTTTTGAAAGCCGAGCTTTTAAGAATGGGGAAGATTCGTTAGTTGGCCATCATCCTGTTGTGGATTTCTTAAAAGCAATGTGTCTTATATGCTACTTTTCTAGTAAAGTTATTTTTAAAAAGCAGTTTCAGGTATAAAAGTAGTTCATATTGTTTTTATGTTTATTATTTGGAATTAGTCAATATGGATTTGACTAGTAGCCTTTGTGCTTACTATAACTGATGTTTATACATTTTCTGTTTATATTATTCAAAAGGCTTTAAAATGTTTGCTAATTATACATTACTCCTGTGTAAGAATGTAAAGTTCATAGTTTACTTGCAAATGTTTCAAAGACTAGTTCTTTTAGTGTGTGATACTGGCTTCTTGTATGTTTTTAGCTTTAATCAGTTCATTGTTTCCAGAATAAGAATTTGCACTGTCTATTTTTATTGGTGAGATAGTGGTCTGCTTATCTATTTCACAGTGCACTCATTTGATGCCTGACTTGCTTGGCTGGAACGCATCCAGTCTGTTGTACTAAGTGCTGACTTACAGTTTTTAGAGTTACTACTATGTGCAACTGCCACTGCAGTGACCTTGCAGTTTCTAAAGCTTTGTCTTCCTTCCCTTCAAAGCTTGCTGTTTTGTTCTTTTTTATTAAACCAGTTTTATGTTATTTGCTAAAGATATAAAATACATGGCCAGTTATCTTAACTAACTATTCTATTCATTTATATTTCTTTTGCATTACAATGCATAGTTTCGTCTAATGAGAATGTGGGTTAAGTCATACCATTCTGAATATGGCAGCTTGAGGTGTGATTTTAAAAGGTTTTTTTTAAATATGCTTTTAAGAAGGCTCTTTCAATGTACATAATGTATCTGCCAGAGTCTAGATGCATGTACAATTTGAAAGACACATTTCATGAAATAAATTATTTGTAAACTTAAGCTTGCTACAGAGATATACAAAGAACCATGCGTAATTATGCTTATTTCTTCCTTGTATTTGAACAGGGATGGGCTATCATTTTTAATGGGGAGCCACTCCACAATCTGCACTTTTGTGGAGGGGGTACAGGGTCTGGGATGGAGGTTGGGTGCAGATGGGGTAGGAGACTGGGGTGCAAGAGAGGGCATGGGGTCTGAGAGGGAGTTTGGTGAAAGAAGGGGTTGTGATATGGGGCAGAGGTACAGGGTGCAGGAGAGGATTCTAGTCAGGAGGAGGGGCTCTAGCAGGGGATGCAGAGTGTGGGAGGGAATTGTGACCTTGAAGAAGGAGGTGCAGAGGGTTTGGGTGGTGTCCTGGGACAGGGGAATGAAGTGCAGGATCAGAAAGGGGGTATAGATGTAAGAGAGGATTCTGGCCTGAGGGAGAGGTGAAGGAGGGGGTGCAGGGTCTGGGAGGGAGTTGTGACCTGGGAGAAGGAGGGAAAGGGGTATAGGGATTTGGATAGCAGCCTGGGACAGGTAGTTGGGATGCCAGAGGCAGGCTCTGGCTGGTAGGTGCTTACCTAGGCGGCTCCCAGCCAGCAGCTATGCAGGAACCTGAGGCAGGTGAAACTGGCCAATGGGAGCTGAGAGATTTTGCTGGGGGGAGGGAGGCAGAGAAGTGTGCAAAGTCTCCCTGCTCCTTCCCCCAGCAATCCAGAGTGGAGAGCAGCTAGCTGTTTAAAGCGTGAAATTCTCTCTGCCTAAGGGTCCTGGCAAGGCGGACACTGGCTGGATCTGATGGCTTGTCAGGCTACATCTGGCCTACTGGCAGCCTCTTGCCCACCTCGTGTTAGATGCACAATTAGGGATTGAGGATCTTATGGGGGGGCTGGGAGATGCTCAGCCTCCACTCTCCTCCAGGTGGGGGAGGGGCTCTGGGAGCTGCCCCTAGCCTTCTGACTGGCTCTCACACTCTGGCACCTGGGGCTCTCTGGTCCAGAAACATCCATGATCCTGCCGGACCACGGATGTTGCCGGACCAGGGAATCCCAGATTTACAAGGTTCAACCTGTATGTCTTTGGAACTCTTGGATGAATGTCATTGGGCCTAGTGACTTATTACTGTTCAGTTTATTTTTAAAACTTTCTCTATTGAGACGACAACCTGGGACAGTTCCTCAAATTTATCATCTGAAAGAGTGACTTGGGTATCTCTCCCCTATCCTCTTCAGTTGAGATGCATGCAAAACATTCATTTAGCTTATCCACTAAGCCTTGTCTTCTTTGAATGCTACTTCAGCACTTCAGTCATCCAACGGACTATTTGGTAGGCTTCCTGGTTTTGATGTACATTACAAAACCCACCAGATCAATTATTAGGTATTCCCCCTGCCCAAGGATGTTAGTTAGAATTGTTATGTTTGCTATTACTGAGCTGTTCAGCTCTATTCTCCTCTTGGACCAAATTTTATACTCTACTTCGGACTGAATCAAGAATTGTCTCTTCCCTTGTGGGTTCTAAATTAGCTGCTCCAAGAAGCAGTCATTTGTGGTATTTATAAATTTAATTTCGACACAATTTTCTTCAGTGGTGTGTTTTTTGTGTGTGTGTTTGTTGTTGTTGGTTTTCTTGGGGTAAAAAACAAAACAAAAAAGTGCCGGTAATCCAGGGGAGAAGTTGTTGAGCAAAAAAAGGTGGTGGGGCTGGCGTTGACCTTTTAAGACATGTAATCCAGCTGGCTGTCGGCCATTTTCTGTACGGAGGTGCCGATATACTCTGTTCTTTCCAGGTAAGCTCTGACTGGAGCTACTGGTATTGTGTACCAGGTACTACCGTCACAAAAAAACCCCCACTGATTTTCTGAGAGGACATATAGCAAGTTAGTATGAGGATAGTTGGAATCTCCCATTATTACTGCATTTTGTAGCCTCTCTAAATCTTCTGACCCATTTCAAAGTCAGTGTCCCCATACATGTCAGGTGGTCAATAGCATATATTTACTGATAGAATTTCTTTGTTTTGGGGACTTTTTTGAGCATATATGTCAGAATAAAAACCATCATTAAAAAATTCCTTTCCCAGTTTGTCAAACCTCACGAGGTTGGTAGCATTAATAATTAAAGCACTTTTCTCCTCTAGTTAGAGCTTCTGTTGTGCACTAAATATTATGGTCTTGGCTTTTGGAGGAATTGGGGAGAAAGGGAATTCAATCAATAGATAGAATATTTGATATTCTTGGGGGGGGGGGGTGAGACACTCACCTGTTAAGTGCCTTCCCTATTTACTCTATACTTTCTGGCTTTTTTGCTATGGGGAAGTGAAATAGTTTAGATTGTCTAGTGCTTGATTTAAATAAGAAACCAGTTGTACACAATTTGAACATTCTGTTTTTACTTCTGTTTTATCTCCAGTGTGTTTTGGTATCGTTTCTTTAGTTTGAAATGGCAACATTTCATAAAACATTGGTAATAGTTTGCTGCCTAACCCCACATGTCTCTGAAACTGGATCTACTACTATTAATTGAAGGTGCAATGACAGGCCATAAGGAAAGAGGCAACCTCTGGGGCTCTGTCTGCACTAAGCATGTTTTTCAAAGATTTCCCCTAATGCTAATACCAGTTTATCTCTTTCGTTATTGGCAACTTTGGGAGCACCATGTCATATAAACTTGTTCACAATAGGAATGTGAATGGTTACCCAGTTAACCCTTAACTAGTGAGGGTTGTTGTTCTGGATAACTGGTAGAAGATGGTGCCTCCCCAACTTCTCCAGCCCCTTCCCCCTTCTCTCCCCGCCCCTCCTCCCCCCCGCAGGTTACACGCTGGTTCCCAGCTGCCACTCCCGCTCCCGGGGAGGCTTCACTGCAGTGTATGTAAGCTTATTCTGCAGAGCATACAGTACGTGAAACAGCTAGGATTTTTCGCAGTTACACAGTTCATTTTTAAACGACTTTTTACATCCCTGATTCACAGCAGTTCTAGCTGACATTGTTTAAAACTTTCTTAATTGCCAGTTAGTCTATGCTAGGACTCGAGATTTTGCTAAGATAGGAACTCTGAACTGGTTTAGCAATTATAGAAGGGTCCTCAAGGGCCACCATAGATTTTGGGTAACATCTTGAGTTATTCCCAGTTATTGTTTGGCCGCTAATGCAGTGTCAGTTGTTTGACTTTGGTTAGTCCATCCAGCTTAAAAGATACATTGGCATGTTCGGCATTAACTGCAATTTTCATGTGGTTTCATGTATATTACCACCAATATTATATTGTAGATGTTCAGTACAGGCAGTCCCCGACTTACGCGGACTTATGTCGGATCCGCAGTTATGAACGGGGCTGCCCCAGAGTACACGGACTGCGGGACCTCGCGGTCCTGCTGCCCGTGTACTCTGGGGCTTTCTCTGCACCTCCCTGGTCTGCAGACCAGGAAGACGCAGAGCAAAGCCGCGGAGGGGCTCGGGCAGCCCAGGCACGCCGGGGCTGCCCCGCTGCCCCCCCCCCCCCCCGCGGCTTTGCAAAGGCACGGGGGGGGGGGGGGGCGGGCAGTGAGGCAGCCCAGGCGCGCCTGGACTGCTCCGCTGCCGGCTTCCCCGCGGCTTTGCAAAGCCGAGGGGGGGGGGGGCTCAGGCAGCGGGGCACCCCAGGCGCGCCTGGGCTGTCCCGCTGCCGGCGTCCTCAGAGGCTTTGCTCCCCGTCTCCCTGGTGTCTCCAGCAGACCAGGGAGACTGGGAGCAAAGCCGCGGAGGACCCAGGCGGCGGGACCGCGGTGCGTCTCGGTCCGCCGCCTGTGTCTTCCTGGTCTGCTGGTCTTCCTGCAGCTAGTACGCCCCCCCCCCCCCCCTTCAGCAGACTAGGCTTTTCTCCGGACGCCTGTGGCAGAGCAGCTGGGGTGCTGCCGGTTGGTCCCGCAGCGCCGCTCTGGGCGCTACTGGTCCAACCCAGCAGCACCCCAGCTGCTCTGGTCCTGATTCAGCCGCTGCTGGTCAGTTTGAGCAGCGGCTGAATCAGGACGCCTGGGGCAGAGCAGATGGGGTGCTGCTGGGTTGGTCCAGTAGTGCCGAGGAGCGGCGCTACTGGAGCAACCCAGCAGCACCCCAGCTACTCTGCCCCAGGCGTCCTGATTTAGCCGCTGCTCAAACTGACCAGCGCTGACTACAGGAAGCCCGAGGTAGAGTTGCTCTGCCCCGGGCTTCCTGGAATCAGCTGCTGATCAGATTCAGCAGCAGCTGACTTGGGGACACTTGGGGTTCTTCAGTTGATTCTGTATGTAAGTCAGAACTGGCGGTCAGTTTCAGCAGCGGCTGAATCTGGACGCCAGTTCCGACTTACATACAGATTCAACTTAAGAACAAACCTACAGTCCCTATCTTGTACGTAACCCGGGGACTGCCTGTATATGGACTAAGTGAGAAAAAGAGGTAGGATTCGCTTGATTGTGTGTTGACATATGCAAGCATTGTAAGTAGATAAAACATGTTGTGGCCAGAAATTTTTTTACATAGTCTTACCATCGTATTATGTTGTTAATATTTAAGTTAAAAGTAGAAAACTTCCAGTGTACTTCTGTATGCAGCTAATGCTATGCTAGGTCATATTCTACAACCAGGAAATTTTCAATTTTTTGTATAATTATTACTGATATAAATTCAGCTATGACTGTTCCCTTTCAGTATTCGGATATCTAAATTCTCTCTATTATAAAAGCAATAACTAAAGAGAGAACAATTTTTTTCATTTCCTCCTTCTCTACCCAGCTGTGAGCTAGGTGTTAAACCACAGTCACGCAATAAGTTTTCTACTAGTGCCAGGTGGGTTGGTTTTAAAATGCATTAACATTCCAATAAAGGTGTGTAGACAAAAATGCAGTTGTGATCAACTTCCATGTGTGTTTGTGTGTGGATTTTTTTTTAACCTGCCCTGTTTATAATGTGGTTATTTAGCTGCACAAATGTTACCTAATTGAAGATTTCCATTATCTAGATTTTCATTTAAAAAACCCAAATGTGGGTGCCTAAACTTGAGCTCCTAAATTCATATTTAGGTACCTAAATACGAGTTACTTGAGATTGGAAATGCTGAGCACTGGCAAATCCCATTGAAGTTAGAAATCCTGCAGGTCCTCAAACTGGCTTTATGTAAAAGCTTAAATACGGATTTAGGACCCTAACTTTTGGCACCCACATTTGAAGATATCAATGTATGTTTATAACCCCTGTGACTGTGAATATAGTTATAAATGCCTTTTTTGCATAGTTTCATACATTGAGATAGAAGAAAAACTTGAATGAAATAAAATCATGTATTAGGGCTAGTGTAATGTTCTTAATTAGGGGTAAATAATAAACATGCCTTCCCTACTTTAAGAAGAGCTAACCATTTAAATGTCAACAGTAACTATTTCAATGACAATCACTTTAGCACAAACAAGAGATGCTGGGGTGGGTGGGTAAACACTCCCGTTTGAATTTTAAAGTAATCTCTACTGCTATTCTAGAGGGCTGTTAAAAGAAGCTAAATACCAAAAGCTTCAGCTGCTTTCTGTAAAAGCAACTCCTGTGCCTTCCTGGGTACCAATACCTGATTATCTTCTACTGAGCACTACCAAAATGTCCAGCTTCCTCCCTTTGTACAACTTCTGCAAGGTAGTCATTTGTTTCGCCACAAAAATCGCACATTTAAAAATAGTAAAATTTCAGATGAGGTGAATATCAAAAGTAATGAATTACACAAGATTCTATATTAATTGGCTTGGATTAGAGGAGGCAGTTGAAATGCTGAAGTCGGTGTCAGTAAGTCTCCTCATTAGCATGCTGTTTACACTTTCTCACTGCACACAGTTAATAGAGATTTAAGTTATGCAGTTGAGCACTCCTTTTCCTGCTTACTATGTCTTCCTCCCCTCTTTTTCACTCCTCCATATTTTCTCCTTACTGCTGTGTGAACTTAGTCATTGGTGTCACTCTGAGAAGAATGAAAGACTCCTCAATCTTTGCTTTTCCTCTTCAAATGGAGAGGGCTCTCATAACTATTTTATTTAAGGCTGATTGATTGGGAATCCCTTCAGTTCTGACTGATCAGCCAAGTGACTCACGAATGAATTTTCTGTGCTGCATTTCAGAACCTGATGACCCAAGTTCTAACAGGAACCAAAAGAATTAAAACTAAATAGTAATGCCTAGAGCAACTATCGCAAGATAAGTCTGGCTATTTAAGCATTTTAACCAGAGCTGTACAGTGAAAGGAAATTCCATTTCACAAAGGTTTTGATATTTCAAAATTTGGTTTAATTCAAAATTGAAAGAAAGCCTAAACAATTTTGAAATTTCAAGAAAAAGAAAACTTTTTAAAATTTCCATTTTGGATTGAACAAAATGAAATACTCTTCGACTGACTAAATAGGAACTTTTCAGTTTGATTTTTACCTTTTAAAAATTTTTACCTTTTAAAAAATGAGTATAATAATGTTATATTTCACCCACCTTTTGTATATCTTTTATTGAATCAAATTCTGTTGATGAGAAAGAAGCTTCTGTGCTTACACAGAGCTCTCATTACCTCGCTTATATTGTCACCCATATCATGGGACCAACATGATTACAACAACACTGCAAACAAATATTATTATATCTAATAGAAGACAAAATACAATTTTAAAATTAAAAATAGCTTCAAATTGAAAAATCAGTTTTTCCTGGGTTTTTTTTAAACAAAATTTGGTGAAATCTATGCAAATTTGGTTTTATAATTTCTGTGGATATCCCTATTTCAATGGGAAATGGTTCAATCAAAGTTTTTCTGATCAACTTTAATTATAACAATGCTTTAAAATAATTGTATGTCATCTGCTTGCTGTTATAAATGGCCTCCAACTAATTTCTTTTAGTAAATTTCAGTTGTATATTTGGCCATAGCAGGTTTGTCCTCATTTTGAAGATATTTTAATTTCTTATTTATTATATGTATTATGATAGCACCCCCAAGCTTACCCACTGTCCACATAGATAGTGAGTCACGGTGCTTGTCTTGAGATGCTGACAATCTTAAGGAATAGTGAGAAGTCAAAGGGAAAAAAAAGTGGTGAAAGAACATGCAGTCCATTTCTAGTTTAAATATCCATCATACCAAACTTGACCTTTATTTAAGCCAGTATAAATTGACAGGTTTTTGTGGGCATCATGGTACAGTTGAGTCTTTTAGAGCAGTGTTTCTCAACCAGTGGTACAAGTACCCTTATGGGTACTCAAGAAGTCTGGGTGGGTATGTCAACACAAGAGAAATTTGGAGAGAAAACTGAATTTTTGTTTTAAGTTTTACAGCGGTTTATTATTTTTTACTTTTTACACCCAAAAATGTAATTGCCCACCCAGCTACAATTAAGTTGTTTAAACAAATGTGTTGCAATGGTAGAAAAAAAATGTGTGAGTCTGAAAATTGTAGGTACTGGGATTTTAAAAGGGGGTACTTATAATATTTTTAAAGGGGTACTTTATAAAAAAAAAGTTGACACTGTTTGAGGGTAATGCTCATATAGACTAATTCATAGTCATTCTGTATTCTAAAGAAGTGTAATGCCTGTTAGTCATTCATATTTCATTTCATGTAAGTCTTGTCCTATGGTATTCTGTAAAAGCCTCTACGGAAATATTAGATGGTACAGGTTGCACCACTATAAACCGGGATGCTCTGGTCCAGCAACATCCGGACCACAGATGTTCCAGTGTCAGAGAGTCCAGGCACACTGAGGGGTGGGATGGCCTGGGAACCTGGTGCACTGTGGGATATGGGGGGCCCAAGAGACCAGCATGATGTGGGGGTGGGGGAGGGAGCCTGGTATGTGGCCTAGCTAAGCTGTGGGGAGAGGGAAGCCTGGTGGGCTGGCAGGGTGGGGAGCAAGCAGCAGGGGGGCAAGAAATGACCTCCCCATGTCCAGTAAAATCCCTCATCCAAGACGTGTCATGTCCTGAAGGTGCCGGACCAGGGAGGGTTGGGTGGGGATTTTTTTGTGTTTTTTGGGGGGAGGGGGTTTCCCGAGAGAGAGAGAGCGCTACAATCGCACAGTTCATATGACTTAAATATTTCAGATTTGCTAGTTTGTTCCATTAATAAAGGAGGGAAGTTACTTCACAAACAGCTGTTGCAACTGCTTTCAAAAGTTAAAATTTATATTAATTTGAGATCTTAATAATTGTTTGTTCCAGTAATTAATCCTCTAAAATACCTATTGTGCTGTTAAATGTCCCATAGTGTATGATTTTAATTTAGATAATTTAGAATGCTGCTAGTGTTACTTAAATAATATGCCAGTCATTATGATCACTAGATGAGTTAATGACATGTGACACACTGTATGTATGACTGAATTTATTGAAACTACTCCATTTTAAGCTATAGTGTACCTCCATTTAGGGGTACCCCGCCACCTTCAGTCGGAATTTTCGGAGTTAGTGTCTCTGGTGCTACGCATGTGCACATCTGCTGCCGCGTGCTCCTTCTCTACTGCCTACAGCCAGTGATGTGTTTTAGATAAGTAATTCCCCTTTCAACCTGTTTTTATTCCCCAATTAGTTTGTTGCTTAGCAGTTCACAGTTTTATAGTTCTTTTTTCTTCAAAAAAAATTATTTTCTCCCAATTAATTCCTTACCTTGGTTTAGATCAAGGGTGGAGAACCTCAGGCCTGGGGGCCAGATGCAGCCCCCAGCTTACCTGGATCCATCCTCCGAGGCTCAGGGCTCCCCTCCTAGCATTGAGGAGCCCGTGCCTACTTAGGGACTGGAGCACACAGAATCTACTAGCCTTGGCCCCACTAGGCTCTCGTATGCGAGGGAAATATCAGGAGTGTCCTTCTCCTTCTCAGTCGGGGGCCACATCAGTGAGGATTTGGTGGGTGTTTTTGGCTTCTCAATTGTGTGTGGCCCCTGACTGATTTTTTTCATATGTTAGTGGCCCCCGATCCAGAAAAGTTTCCCCACCCCTGGTTTAGATAGATAGTTGTCTGTATGCCCGCCTCAACAGGTTTTAAGTGCTGCTCCACATGCAAAGACCTCATTCCGGTGTCTGACAGACACTCACAATGTGTCCGATGTTAACTTCATTGTGCAAAGTTAAAATCCAGAGCTCGGCAAGACAGAGACTTGCAACTCAAACTCATTCTCCTTGAGAAATCATTAGGACCAAGCCAGCAGCCTGAGAAGCCACAAACACAAAAAGGAGCTCTTCTTTGTCTCAGGAGAGCCTGGCGCAGAAATGGTCCTCACCAATACCTTCAGTGCAGAGAGCCATGGCGGCACCGCACCTCAGCATCTATAACACACTGGGCATCTCTGGCCCCACCATCAAAGTGGATCGTTCAAAACCTTAGTCTGAGGCCTCAGGCTTTAAGTTGCCTGTCTTATCTTCTGCGGCACCTTCCAGCATTGATAATATTTTGCAGGCACCGCAGGCAACCCTGGTGCCAGGTTTGTCATCTGACACCAATTACATCACTTGGCCAATTGGTGCCAAAACACCATCCAGGACAGCAGATAGTATCGGTGCAGCCAATCACAGCACCGTCAACACCAGCACAGCAATAAATGCAACACAGAGATCTCTTGGTTTCCTCTACTTTTAACTCACCCTTTCTCGGTACCGACCGTTCTCCCCGTATGCTGGCACTGCAATCAACTATGTCACTGGAGAGATTTTCCAGTGTTTTTGAGGAGGACATGGATGTGGGGTTTTTCTCCAAATTATTCTTCTCCCACTGACCAGTCCATCTACTCTGCCAGAACTCACCCACCACATTCCAGGCATAGAAGCATGCCACCATGGTATGGTAATCCCTAGATGTCACCCCACTATGCCATACCCACAATGGCAATACTGGAGCTCCTGGCAATCTCAACACAAACACCATTACACTTGGAAACACCAAAGTGAAACCACAACATTCCCCGCCACCATGGTCTCCATCTCCCCAACAACAGCAAGCCCTAGAAGGTGATCACTCTGATCCATCACCTGACGCCTCATCGGACACAAATGAACCGTCATCACCAGGCGTAGTGGACATGCCCCCTCCTCTGACTACTGCAGATGATGCAGAATTGTACAATCCACTCCAAGAGGTCACCAAAAACCAACATGAGTTGACAGACATTCTCCATTCTGTGACATCTTTTAAAATAGCACTACCCATCAATCCAGCAATTATGGAGCCAGCAAAGACAATTTGGCTAACAACACCTACTTGCAGGAGAGCTGACAAAAATATTATGTTCCAGCCAAGGTCTCTGAGTTTCTTTTTACTCACCCTGTACTTAAGTCAGTGGTGGTAGAAGCTGCACATGAAAAGAACAAGCAGCAGCATTTCAGATCCACACCATTGGATTGCGACAGCAAGAGGCCCAATTTGTTCAGACGCAAAGTATACATGCCCTCAACATTACAATGCTGAGTGGCGAACTATGCTGCTTTATTAAGTAAATATGACTACAGGAGTTATACCTAACTTAATGACTTTATATCAGACATTCTTGAGGCAAGAAACAACAGTTCAGGGCCCTAATCACAGAGGACCATACAATCTCTAGGTCAGCTCTACAAGCAACCCTAAACACAGCCAACATGGCAGCATGGTCTACAGAGACTGTGGTGGCAATCTCCCATTTGACGGACAGAAGCTCTTTGCAGCCGACGCTGACAACATCCTTCACTCAATGAAAGATTCCAGGGCAATACTCTGATCTTTCAGCATTCATAATCCAGCACATAGAAGGAGACAATCCAGGTATCAGCCTTACCTTAGGCCATGATATCCACAGTGCACTCAACAATATACCAAACAAGACCAACATCAGCAAAATCACGGCGGAGGTAAAAATCAATGACAACACCCGCCCCCTAGTAATTCACAACAATCACAACAATTGAACAAGCAAATTTGAACAGCATGTCAGAGTTAAGAAAGTCTCTCACCTATTCCAATGTTATCCTTTCCATTTAAGCTTTTTCAGCACCGTCTACTTCCATTTTTTTTTTAAACAACTGGCTTCGTGTAACCTCTGACAGATGGCTGCTACAGACAATTGAACAAGATTATACTAATCCCTTTATGTTTATACCCCGTTCCTATCCCCCTTCCCAGTTCCTCTTCAGAGACCACTCTCACAAAAATCTTCTCTAGCAATAAGTGGAACATCTTCATGTAGGGGAGATTGAAATATACCCTAAGGCAGTGGTCACCAACCAGTAGATCGGGATCTACCAGTAGATGTTGGAGCCTCTGACAAGTGATCCTGACTGGTTTGGCCAAGAGGCTATCAGGTACTGGCAATTCAGCTGCCCCTCCCCGCACTGCCCTGGTACTCCTGCTCAGAGCTGCCCCTGGGAGCCAACCACTTGTTGTGCAGGGTTGGGGAGACAGAGGCAGGGGGTGCTGATGTCACTCCGTCCCCCTCACCTGTACCCCATCATCACAAAGTGAAAAGGGCGGGGCCCCAGTGAAGGGATGGAGCAGGTGCAGGGCCTTAGCGAAGGGATGGGGCAGGGGTATTTGGATTTGGTAGATCCTAGACTGACTTAAATTCAAAAAGTGATCTTGTGCTTATAAAAGTTGGAGACCCCTGCCCTAAGGGGACTATTGTTTTGGGACAATTTAGGGGAAAACGTTTTTATTCACCTTATTTCCTCACAGAGAAGTCATTGGGAGGATAGTGACCTATCTTAAATTTGCGAACACTGAACACGTGTTAAAAAGCAGAAGTTCAAGATGGTGACGCTTGCTACCATTATACTGGTGTTGGAACAGGGTGACTGGTTTTCATCCCTCGACTTGCAAGATGCATATTTTCATATTTCCATCTATCCAGCTCATAGATGTTTTCTCTAATTCATTTTAGGCACACAACACTATCAATACAAGGTCCTACCATTTAGCCTTACTACGGCTCTGAAAGTCTTTTCAAAGGTCCTTTCAGTCATTACAGCACACCTGCGAAAACTAAGTGTTATCATATTCCCTTACCCGCAGGACTGCCTTCTCAAGCGTGCTCAGAAACCGATTCTCATCACTCTTGTCAGTCACAAGGCGTGTATTCCAACACCTGGGCCTGCAAATAAACGAAACCAAATCAACTTTCATCCCTACTCAAAAGATTCAATTCATAGGGGCCTGCCTCGATTCCACAAGTGCCATTGCTTCTCTTCCCACAGACCGTTTCAACAAAATAGTGGCCTTGGTAAAAGTGTTAGTCCACTCCCATACCAACAGCACACAAGAGTTGCCTCCAACTCTTGGGCCACATGGCAGTGTGCAGCTTCATTATCAACAGCGCTTGCCTCCCTATAAGATGTCTACAGGGCTGTCTCAGGAGAGTCTACAAGCCCAATGTACACACATTATCCAAATCCCTCTTGATTCCACTACCAGTAAAGAAGTCCCTTCAGTAATAGACAATACCACAGAACCTTCACTCATGTCAGAGCGATCTGTTTCCATGATGACAGATGCATCCCTCACAGGATGGGGTGCACATTGTCATCACACAGCTATGGGGCTGCGGTCCAGCAGAGATAAGAACCGTCACATAAACGTCCTCAAACTTTGTGCAGTAAGGTACACGTGTGAGAAATTTCCTCCATTCATCATGAACAATCATGTAAGACTGTATATAGACAATGTTGCAGCAATATTTTATATAAATAATCAGGGTGAAGCCTGATCTCATGCTGTATGCACAGAAACAATCGCCCTTTGGAACTGGTGTCTAAAATATGATATATCACTGCCATACATCTTCCAGACAACATCAATACGACTGCCGACACCCTCAACAGGGGCCATCCAACCAAACATGAGTGGCAATTGAACCCAGATATCCTGTCATGGATTTTTCATCAGTGGGGTTACCCCACCATAGACCTGTTCACCACTAAATCCAGCTGAAAGTGTCACCAATTCTGTTCAAGAGCCAGCATGGGGAAGGGTTCCATGGGAGATGCCATTCTAATCTATTGGTCATCCCATCTCCTTTACATCTTCCTCCCTTCCCCCCAAACCTCTTTTAAACAAGGTTGTCCGCAAGGCAAGGAGGGACAAAGCAGACCTAATACTTATCGTGCCATTGTGGCCACGACAACCTTGGTTTCCCTTCCTTACCAGGATGTCCTGTACATCACCAGTCTCTCTACCACACTCTCAAGATCCCCTCTTTTAGCCCGGAATCCAGATCAGTCATCCCAACCTCCACTTGCTGCACTTGAAAGCTTGGCTCCTGGATGGTTTTCTGCACAAGAACTAGAAGTGTTCACAACAGGTGCAAAGAGTTCTGTTGCACAGTAGGACACAGAGCACTCATAAGACTTACCTTCAAAAATGGAACAGATTTTCAATATGGTACTCAGACCATCAGGTTGCCCCCTCCACACCTTTCTTACCTTTCATTCTCAATTACTTGCTGTACCTTAAACAAGCAGGCCTTGCCATAAGTCCCATCAAGGTTCACCTTGCTGCTGTAACAACCCTCTTCCTCAAGATAGATGACTCATCGATATTTGAACATCCACTCACTAAGAGGTTCCTGTAATGTCTACAAGCACTTTACCCAGAGCTGTCTCCACCAGTGGACCCTTGGGACTTACCCTTCATTTTGAACACTCTTACTTGACCTCCATTTGAACCAATGGCTACTATTTCTCTTTTGCCCTTATCTATGAAAATGCTTTTCTTGTAGTCATTATATTGGCTAGACAGATGGGAGAAATTGCAGCTTTGATGGCAGCCACCTCGTACACAACCTTTTTCAAAGACAAGGCACCTTACGTACTCACCCCAAGTTCCTACCTAAGGTACGGTCATCCTTCCACCTCAGTCAGACCATACATCTTCCTACCTTCTTTTCCAAGCCCCACTCAAATTCATTCAAATCTAAGATGCACATCCTTGACTTACGCAGAGCACTTTCCTTTTATCTACCACATACTTGATCATTTAGGTCCTTTCTGAGACTGTGTCTGTAGCAAATTGCAATAAGGGTCTACCATTTCATCTCAAAGTCTCTCACTGGATATTGGACTGTATTAGACTTTGTTATTCCCTGTCAGAGGTTGTTCCTCCTAACAACATACGAGCATATTCCATTAGAGCCATGTCCCTCTCAGTAGCATTCTTCTGTAAAGTTCCCATAATGGATATTTGCTCAGCTGCTATATGGTCATCAGCACACACTTTTGTGAAGAACTATGCACTTACTCAAGGACCCTTATCCAGCCTAAAATTCTCCAAGGCGGTCCCGTCTACTGCATTCATGCCAGATCTGAAGTCCCTACCACCTTAAACGGATATAGCTTTTTAATCACCTAATGTGAACCACCCACGGAGACGTCTGAAGAAGACAACGACGACGCCTCACCTGTGCAGTAACTGATATTCTTCGAGATGTGCCCATGGGTGCTCCACTCCCTTCTCTTCCTCCCCTCTATTTTGGAATTCTGGCCTCCTCAAAGGGTCTCATTCCAGGGTTGAGAAGGAATTGCAGGAAGTGGGGCCTTGAGCATGCATGAAACCTGCAAACTAGGAGCACGCAGCTCCAGGGACACTGCTCTGAAGGCTCAGGGGCAGCGCATTGACCTAATGTGGAGCAGCCACAGGGACGCTCATCTTGAAGAACGTCAGTTACTGCACAGGTGAGTAACCTCCTCTTATCTTTGTTTTACAGTTGGGGAAACTGAAGCACGAAATTTTTGAGTGGCCCACCAAAACACACTACCTGTGGTATGATCCAGAGGCAGTGCATGGAGGGGTGTGTATGTGTGTACACATGTACATGTAAATGCGGGGGTCATGTTCCTCATTCCCCCCTCACCCAATTGTTGAGTCACATGGTGCGACTGGACTACCTCATTGCAGGACAGCTGGCAAGCTATTCCAGGCAGAAGCTGGAGGAACAGCTGTAAGCTGCAGGGAGGGGCTGCTGCTTTGGTGGGAGTGGGGGAAGTGAAGGCGGCACTGCTATTTTCCATGCTGTCTGATGGCCTCATGACCCTGGCTGCTCTGTGATTGTCCCCCCTCATTCTCATCAGACATAGATTATCTCTGGTAAAATCAGGAATTGAACTCTGCTCATTCCGTACCTAATAGCGTGTTCCAAAGAAGAGGCATGTTTAATATCTACTATTTTCAAGAATTATTTTTATTGTCTATTTCCAGTAACACCCAAAATGTTAGGCACATTGTCCCTGCCTTGAGGAGCTTACAGTCTACAGACTATAGATCTACAAACGGTAGACCATAGGAGTGGTTATTTCTGAAACTTATCAGACACTTTTGTATAGGTGTCATAATGCAGAAAAGAACTTACAAATATGCTTAGTGAGTGCATTTTCTGCATAGAAAGAGGCACAAAATAAGAATGGAAACGTTTGTCTAAAAAGCTGACAAATGAGAGTGACTTGGGGGGGGGGGGAGGCCAAGGTGAGTAAGTAGACTAGTGAATTGTTAAGCAGAGGCATGAAACTTGAACTTGATACAGTAAAGGAGAGGAAACTATTTGGGGAGATGTTGTCCTTGCTGCAGCAGCTTGTATGGAGAAGTCAGGGAGAAGATGGTTATAGTAATCAAGACAGGAGACTGGGTGAGTATTTTAGCTTTAGGGATTGGTGGAAAGGATAGATCTTAAAAATTGTGTGGAGGAAGAGGAGCCAGGATTTGAAGATGGCTTGAATTAGGGATGTTAAAATGCAGGTAATTGGATAACTGTGTATCCGCTGAAAAATGTCAGTGGTTACACGGTTACATGCACCTGCAGCATGGGGCAGCATCTGGCTCCCAGCGTGTGCCAACTGCCACCGCATAGTATTGCCTCTGTATTAGAGGCAGCAACTTGGGGCAGAAGTCGGCTCCCGTCGGCTGCCCCACTTGCAGCATTGGTGCGGCAGCGCTGACTCCCCACATGTACCAGCTCCCGCCTGCTGCCCTGCACTCTGCCTCTGTATCATCAGAGGCAGCAGCTTGGGGTGGGAATCGGCTCCCTAGGAGCCAGTGCACACTGGGAGCTGGCTTTTAAGGTGGCTTCTGGCGAATACCAGCTCCCACCTGCCTTTCTCCTCCCAAGGTAGCTGGCTGCCACCCCGCAATGCTGCCTCTGTACCAGAAGCAGTAGTGCAGGCCAGTAGCCGGCTCTCTAGGAGCTGGATTGGGAGCTGCGTGTAAACATTTGAGTAATGGATAAACTCATGCTTATCAGTTACCTGTTAAAATAGCTACACTCTTACATCTTAAATGTGTCTGTGAAACATGTTGAAATTTGTTGTGAGCAATTACCAGAGTGCCTTACTCTGCCCACTGTTATTCTGTACTTCTTGGAGTGGAGCCTTAGCTACTGCAGAGAAATATCCAACTGCAGGAAACACCTGGGTGTGCTCCACTTGGGAGGCTGATTCTGAAAGTTTTAACTGGAAACATTCAACATTCCTGAATTAGAAGTCATGGAGACAGACATCCTGAAAAGATTACTCAGCTTTTCATTTTGCAACACTAACTTTTTTTAAATCCATTGCTAAAAAAAAAAATGTGATGGGGGGGTGGGGGGAAAGAACTTTTATTGAAATATCCCTATGGTTTTCTTGGAATCTGTTACTTTGGTGTCTTTGATTTAATTGTTAATAGCTGACCAATAATTAGAACTTGTGGATATTCATTCACAATTAAATTTTTCCCTGTGCAGAGAGCCTGTACAAAGTCTATGCACCACCATTTCAGTGTTACATGATACTGGTGAATTTCACCCTAAAGAAATAATCAGACATTATAGCTTTGCCCTTTTAAAATTTATCATCAAAATTCTGGACTAGTGATTTATACACTTTCATGGTAGTTGGTTGAATTTCTTTGTATGAGAATTGGGGTGGAATTTGTTCATTCACTGGTTGCTTAGCACACAAGCAATAGTAGGATTGAGACCTATAATCTTCATATAGTTGTTTGGCTGACCCGGGGGAAGGAATACAAACCAAAAGTTCTTCAAGCAGCAGGAGAGAGTTGGCTACATAGCAGGAATGAAATATCTATGTACTATAGTGCCTGAAAGTATTTCACTAAGTATTTCAGACTTCATTAGAAAACATTCATCATTGTCCACATTGTTATGAATAGCACAGCAATCAACTTACTAGAATTTACATGACTCCATAGATCTTGGCAGAGAATTTGAATAGAATTGTAGCATAATCTTTTTCGTGATTTTGCTATTTCTAAGGGCCAAGGAAATTACATAGTAGTTGCAGTGAAGAAAGATTGGATTTCATGAATCGCTGGTTTTCTGGAGAAAGGGGACTGAAAGGATTGATTGTGACTTCCATTTGAACAGCAAGGGAAAGCATTTCCTGGGAGCTTGAAGCTAGGAAAAAAGCTGATGAGGCATAATAGGAAGATAAGATCCAGAAGGGCAAATGGACAATATTACAGTTTGGACAAAATAAGAATAGACTATGTAGTGCATCAAACTGGGTACACACCATGGTTATATCTTAAGAAATGCTAAAGTAAAGATTTCTTATAATGTACTGTTTTTTCATAGTGACTCCACAATTTTAGTGAGACCAGAGTGAGAAGGATTAAAAATCTTATAAAAGCTCATGAAGTTTCCAGCCCAGTTTTAAACACTCAAGAAAGATTTGGATTAAATGTGAAAAGGGGAATCCCAAACCCCTATGAGGGGAAAAAAGATTCTGAATGTACTATTTTGTACATTTCCCTTCATCAAAGTTATGTACTTCCTACTTTGAGGATGGCTTGGCAGATTCCCCTGATTGGGGTAGACGGATTTGTTAGTGTATAGTCATTTGCTTTCCCATCCTGTCATTCAGGATACCGCTATTCAAATCCTGTTTAATCTGTACTATGGGGTTCTTAGAAAGCAGATTTTCTTACTATCTCTTAATTTCCTATGGACTAGTTCCACTAATGTAGATGTCTACGATCAAATTTTATTCATCAAATGACTAGCTGTTCAAATTTGAGAGTTAATGTGTGACATAAGGTATAGCTTCCTCTTTGGAAGCATTTCAGGATCTGTGGGAAAATAAGGTTGTAGAGTCCAGAGTAGGGGTGAGCAACAATTTTTAAAAGGGGTCCGCTTCATAAATTTCTGAAGTGGCCCCGGGCCACCCTAGAAGGGGCAGGCCAGGAGATTGCTTGTGCTCCTCTACTCACAGACCGATTGGCCTGGGAGTGGGGAGTTTGTGAAGTCTTGCCTCCCACCCCCAGTGCTTAGAGAAAATTGCCCGCTGTTTTAAAACAGCAGGTGGTTTCCTTTAGGTGCCACAGCGGGAGGAGACTTGGCTCCTGACAAGGCGGGGGTTAGCGGGGAGGGCCCGGGGGACAGGGGAGCACACAAAGCCTCTCATGCCCTACTCCCGCCTTGTCAGGAGCATGCAGCGACTAGAGAACTTCCGGCTGTTTTAAAACAGCCAGCAGTTCTCTCTGATGCCACACACCCCTGGCAACGGAGGAGACTTCATGCACTACTTGTTCCCCAGGTCTCGATTGACCTGCGGGTGAGGGAGCAGCAGGGTGGCTGCAGGCTGGATCCAGCCCACAGAGGCTGTCTTGCCCACCCCTGATCCAGAGTCTGAAGGAAGATGTGTTCCTCCATTGTGATTGTGCCCTCTCCTGTGGAGATCTGAATATAACAGGTCTCCACCATTGGAGTTGATCCACATAAAAGAATGATCAGCTTTTAGTATTTACCATTTGCAGCGATTAATTGAAAAGCTGTCTGAAAAGACCCTTCTGGAAGGAAAATATCTTGTAGTATTATTTGTCCTCTTGCCTGCCAATCTTCCTAGAGAAGGAAATGTTCAACTATTCAGATTGTCATCTCTTCTAAACAAATTGTATGGGTGGGAGGAATCCTATTTTCAGGAAGGAAAACAAAATTCCGTCTCAGATTCTGTAGCTGTGGAGTGTCCAATTATTACTTCTTACTGGAACAGAATGTAGTCAGGTTGACTTAATAATTATGTAAAACACACTACAATATTCTCAAACTCAGAATTATAGCTAAACTGTTGATAAAGTAGTGTTGGATTCCAACCTGAAATGATCACATTTTAAAAATTTTAACCAAATTTGACTTAGCTCCAGAATTTTAACTGTCTGAATGCAATGGATGCTAATCTAGCAGTGCCCAGATGCTACAATAACACACTGCCCACATTTCTGGTAAATTCTACAACTGCTCAGAATTGGAAGAAAATACTGTTTCACTTTAATGTGTTTGAAAGATATGATCATGAGGTGAAGACACAGTCTGAATGCTGGGATCGATGGACATTTTGAAATGAGTGTTCCTTGTACCAGAGTCCTAGATCTCTGGAGTAAGATAGAATAGTTGCAACGCCAACAGGTAGAACCAAATTGGAACCCTTGGAGCTTCATGCCTGAGCCTTTATAGCTTGAGCTAAAAGCTGGCGGGCTCTCAGCCAAGGCTGTAGAGCACACTCATTCTTTCTCTCCGTAGGTGGTCTAGGTGCCACTACGTAGTACAGTGAACCACACCCAGTAGATGTATAGGTTACACAATCACGTTTAGCAATCTACCTAAAAGACACGAGAAATAAAAGTGAATACAATGAACTTGAGTATGTGTTTGTTGGTGAACAGAATCCCAGATTCCCAATGTTAGGAGATTACAGTGATCAGGATAGCTGGCCCAGCCCTACCACTGACTGAGCTCCTCTATGACTGTTGAATCACTTCCTTCTGCATCTATTCCTCTTCCCATGCTTTCCCTGTTCACTATTTAGATTGTAAACATTTTGGAGCAGGGATGGTCGTGCTGCATGTTTATATGTTGCCTAGCACAATAGTGCCCTAGTCTCTCTTAAGACCTCTAGGTGATAATGTAAATACTGGACTTGCATAAACATTATTTATATTAAACATTGGTCCCTCATAACCAGTTTAACACCATTTTGCTTAAGTTGGTCCAGCCTTATCAGAGAGGCATCTTAGGGTGTGTCTAGACTACATGCCTCCTTCGACGGAGGCATGTAGATTAGCCAGATCGGAAGAGGGAAATGAAGCCGCGATTAAAATAATCGCGGCTTCATTTAAATTTAAATGGCTGCCCCGATCTGCCGATCAGCTGTTTGTCGGCAGATCGGGGGAGTCTGGACGCGATGCCCCGACAAAGAAGCCTTTCTTCATCGACACAGGTAAGCCACGAGGCTTACCTGTGTCGATGAAGAAAGGCTTCTTTGTCGGGGCATCGCGTCCAGACTCCCCCGATCTGCCGACAAACAGCTGATCGGCAGATCGGGGCAGCCATTTAAATTTAAATGAAGCCGCGATTATTTTAATCGCGGCTTCATTTCCCTCTTCCGATCTGGCTAATCTACATGCCTCCGTCGAAGGAGGCATGTAGTCTAGACACACCCTAAGTAACACCCTCTCCTTTTCTGTAGTCAAACTGGCTAACTCAAGATATAATAACAGTGAGGTCATTTTAATATAGTTTAACTCATAAAATGTGGTTATCAGAGCAGAATATATTTAAAAGATTTAATCCTAAATTTCTAATCCCTAAATATTAATTTGTTCACATTAACTAGGAGTGCAATTAAATTAATAGGCTGATCCAGCCCTCTACCCACTGTGTTCATGTTTGCCCACATAGTTAATGGTGAAAACATGCTGAAGTGTCTTTACTAGATATCAGGAAACTAATACATCACCATAATAGCTTAAGTTCACAGATGGTAAGAGCATGGGAGAGGGAAATTTGCTAATCAAGTTTATGGAAACTTGATCAGGTAAGCCATTATGGATGATACCATTAAGGCAAACTGCTTTCATGAAGGTTCCTTTATAGCAATCTCTGAACTCTTATTAGGAGAAATGGATTTCTAAAAGGGTTCAAGCCTTTCACAGTTTTTTTTTAAACTACAAAGACAGAATGGTGCATTGTAAAATTTCTGATTGTTGACTTTCCCAGTGATGCTCAGAGGGATTGCATGTGTACCTCATTAGCATTACTTCCCCCATGAATAAATGAGAGAATGGACTTAAAAAAAGTTGTAATTGGCATGCTGAAGTCTCAAGTGATATTTGGGAAATAGAGTTTAATCTTTAGTGTTGCAATTCAGCTGCTATAACTTGGCATGCAGCTATATTGTTTTTTCCTCGTTGTTCAGCTGTTACAGTGATTGCAGTACCATGGGGCTCAGACAGTTTTCCTTAAACAGATGTATTGATGATTTGTGTGAACTGCAGAAATAGCTAAAAATAGTGTTAATTTGGATTTTTCCATTGTACATACCCCTCAATTTTAATAAAACTAGCATAGTTTTATAACAGATTCTGAGTTGTGCATTTTAAATATACCCACTTGGTTCTGTTAACTATCTGATACTTAGCATAACTTCATTATTTTAAAAATGTTGTGCATGAATTGAGCCAGATTGGTAAATGTCAAGTCTGCAGCCCCTGAACCTGGCCAGTCGGGGCGCTCTGATCTAGTAATGTCCATGCTCCTGCTAGACCAGAGAGTCCCAGATTTTAGAGACTTAACCTGTACAGTGTCCTCTTTGGAAACAACGTGTACCGATATATTCTAAAGAAACTAATATGACCCAGATATTCAAGAGAGGCTCTTAGAAATTAGACCTAGAAAGCCTAAGTCTCCACTCTCACATCAGTGTAACTATTATCTTTAATTAATTTATTCCTTATTTATACCTCAATCTTTTATATAAGAATAGTCATAGCTAAAAATGTCTCTTCTGTAGCTCTGGAAAAGTTTAGATAAGGTAAATGTTCACTTGACTTTGAAAAACGTGGAATACCACAGTGAACTGAAGCCATCAGTGTTACCTAGAGAGGGAATAAAAGTTGATTTAGTATTAAGTGAGAAGAGAGCTACTATGCATGAAAGTAGTTTAGGATGGAGGAAAATAAATGAATTAAAATGAGAATCAGAATAATTTGTGTAAACTTTATTGCCATCCTTTCAGTTTGTGCAGAGCTAAATTCTATTGTTACATGTTTTCCTTTGTATAAAAAATGAAGAATTTTGCAAACTGGAAAGTCCTGGGTAGGGAGGGGAACTCTACAGTTCAGTTTATAGAAATGCACAGTGATGAAACTAGAAGGTATACATTAAAACAGAATATGTCTAATAGCATAAAAACTAAAAAGTGAAAGAGAATCTGAAATGAATCAGGGGAAGGAGAATAAAATATAGGACTTTCTGCATAACTTCAAATAAAGCTGAACATTCTGGGAATATTGCATTGCTGGTCACATTGAAAAGAAATGGCTCTTTGTGTAGATAAAGTGAGTCCATGGAATAAACTAGCAGGAATAGCAACTAAAGCAGTTTTTGAAAGAGTTGGACCAATATTGGGAGGGAGGGAAGGAGGAAGGGAGGGAGGGAGTGATACAACAGTTAACTAAAAGGATGGGTTTTCCTGACTTTCCTTCCTTTCTTGTCTTTGGCTAACAATCTCATGTAGTGTTAATCAGACTACTGCTGATGTCAGCCAACCCCACTGAGTTGTATTGAATTTATTACTGGTAAGTCAGCTAGGGAATATTTTTAATGACGACTTGATCATCCTAATTTTTCTTCAGTCATTAGGTGATAACATTTTGAGAAATTGTTAACATCAGATACAGTACAAACTCGCAATCAGAATCAAGAGCCCTTAACAAAATGAACCATTGGTATTCCTGGAATAAACATAAAAAAATACATAATGGGGTTTGCCTTTTTATATTAAATATCTCACAGAAGGAGCAGAAGGATGTTAAAATTAACTGTTGCCTTAATAAATGTGCATATTGCTTTGAGCAGTCCTAGCTCTTACAATGTGTATCCCGAATTCTCATTGTCTTACGTTTTGTTGGTCACAAACTTCTGCACTTCTTGCATTGCAGTTTAATCTTGGCCTTAGATGGAGTTTACCACCCGCTTTGGGCTGCATTCCCAAGCAACCCGATTCCGAGAAGACCCGGTCCCGGTGCACCGGGGGCTGTTATCGGCCTCACACCATCCATGGGCTGTGCCTCAATCAGAAGGACTTGGGCCCCGATCTCCCTTGGCCCCGGGATGCGGCGAAGGCTGCTGCCTGGGGGCTGTAACACTCCCTGCTGTGAGGCAGTGAGCCACCTGCCCGCTGGGCCTTCCCAGAGCCGATCACGGCGCACCGCCTCGGTGGAAATGTGCCCGAAGGGGCCAAGGCCATCCGGGCGGCGGTCCCCTCCCGACACCCAGTTCCGGGCCGGCCAACCGAACCTGCCAGGTTGAATCCTCCAAGAGGACTGCGTGGACACCACCCATTTATCTCTACATGGTTTCACACCCTCTTGAATTCTTGAATCTTGGTTATCTGATACTCTCAGATAGCTAAAACTAGATCATGTCTTCCAAAGATGATATGATATTATGTAGAAAATGCTTTTGATTATTGAAAACTATAACTTCTCGCAGAATATTTGCATGGTTAAGATTATACTGTATATTTAATGGGGTAAAGATATTTTTTGTTTTCTGCTAAACACTGAGAAACTTTTGTCCAGCTTGTACACTATGAAGTTTAAATGGGCTTGACAGTTTTAAAAATGTTAAAAAGTAAATGTTTAGGATGGTATTTACTTGAGAAAGTTGGAAAGAATATGATGAAAATAATAATTTTTTAAGTTTGTGGTATGACATATGAAGTGAGCTGTTATTTTTCAAGTGCCAGCAGTAGTGCTACTCAAAGAAACATAAAGACAAACAGAATGGCCTAGTGAGTGGTGCATAGGACTGAGTCAAACTTTGGTTTCTATTTTTGTCTCTTTTATTAACCAGCTGTGTGACTTTGGGCAAGCCACTTCTCCCTATGCCTGTTTCTCCTTCCACTTTTTTCTAGCTTTAGCTCTTTTTCCTGTAAACTCTTCCAGTTAAGGGTCATCTCAGAATGGGGTATTTAGGTGCTAGACTAATACAAATAATTAATAGAAAAGGCACAGTCCCTGAATTCCAATGAATTATAATCTAGTTTGGATTCAGAGTAGATCAGGTGCATATACATATGGTATGCTGATCTGAGCTGGACATGGTGTAAGAACCTAGTTTTTAATTTCGGATACACTGTACCTAAAGAAAAAAGAGTTGGGCATCTGATATATGAAACTACCATTATAGTTTCTGCTTTTGCTTTGATAACAGGAAAACCTGTTTTACCAGCATGATGCAATACCTATGCAGTTAACAGATAACATGAAAATTTATCACTCAACAAACACAATGAACTTTGTTTAGTTCATTTAAAACTTTTCCTTAGAGTACATTCCAAAAATGAATGGATAAGGCAGATCAAGGTCAGATCTAATTTTGTTATATTACCTCCACCCATTTAAGGAAATTCTAGCCATCAACATCAACTAAATTGTTTCCTGAAATTTGTAACAGGAAAAAAAGCACAAATAAGTTGTTGAGTAGTATTATGTATGACACCAACAGCCAGAAATAAGCAATTGTACATTTAAATTAACATTCCATCCGTGAATCATACCATTAACCCCTACAATAGGTATTGTCATATAGTTACTCAGTATTTAAAAGGAATAAAAGATTTTTCTTTTTAAAAAAGAAAAGCTATATTCAGCATTCATTAAAGGATTCAGCACACTGTAAACCAGTTAGGTTAGTGTTGATGGCCAATGTGCAAGCTTGTAGATGTGTGTTGCAAATGTTATTTACTCGATGGGGGAAGCTAATATGGTCCATTAAGTTAATGCACTAAATTTTCATCACACACATTCAGCAATTTCTGCTTAAGAAAATATCAAAATGATAATAGCAAGAGTGTTTAGGGTAATGACTGAAATGGACTGACAGATCTCTCTGGGAAATCTTGCACTGCACATGTTTACATTATGTGCCTGGCTCAAACATTTTCTGTTTGTCCCTTGGAATTTTAAAGCGCATGAGAGAGTAAAATATCAGGATACTTTTTTTGGAGGGGAGGAGGAGGGCTTTCCAGGAGTGCTAATACTCTTCAAATGTTTTTGGTTCATGATTTAATACTTTAATACTAGTATTCATATCTAGTATAATTCAGACTAGTGAATACTACTGTAAAAGAGCACTAAATAAATTACTTCCATGAACATGAGAGATTCAGCATCTAATGTCATTTCTACAATTACATTTTTAAAGACTATAGCAGGCAAACAGACAAATATATTTAAAATTTCTGAAGTTCAGTTCCACTTAAATCTTTGGTTTTGAGGAAATCTATAACATAATATAAAATGATCAAACCACTACATCTTCTGATTAGAGACAGAAGAATTAAAAGGAAACTGTGATATTGGCAAAGTAATGAAATAAATTAAGCTAGGAAAATTCATAACCTCTTTATTAGTAAACCATTGAGAATCAAATATTCTAAATTGTGAATTCAGAAAAAGAATATTCAAAGCATTCTATTTTCCAAACCTGTTTAAATATCTGTTAAATTGAAAAAATACAGAATTTAACTAAGCAGTTCTAAAGGTATCTGATTCCGTGATATTTAATAGGGTTTAAATTTTCTCATCTTTTTAAGATGGCATTTGATCTAAATGGAACAGATTTTACATTAAACATTGTTGCTTTCTTGGAAAGTTTAATTCTGCATTCTCTAACTTGGCATTGTCTTGAGTCCTGATGTCAAAGATAAAGTGGGAAGAATCATCATGTCTCTTTTTACATGAGTAGTCTCATATTGTACATAATATTTCACGTGGTTTTGATATGATAATATCCTGTTGAGATACAGGAAGGAGGCAAATACTGTGATTATACAATTAACACCTTGCTGGTTTTGCAGTAAAGTAGACATTTTTATAAAGATTTAGCCAGATTTGAATTGCAGTATTAAAGTGTAACAGTCCCTGCAATCTTAAAAGAAATAGATAAGATCACAGGAGGTGAATGTTTTCTAGCAGCATAACCAGCACTTCCACTGCTTATTAGAGGACATTTAGGGGTAAAAACAGAACTTATTAACAGCACAGAACACTGAGAGCTCAGACTAGTGGCTGTAAACAAACTTTATGGGACACTAGGAAAAGTGGACATCAGGCTACCTAAAATCTTTCTGGACCACAGATGTAGTAGAGCTATGCTGTACCAAGAGGAGCAAGAAGAGAAGACATAATAAATGTGCAACATGACCTTGTTTCTTTTAGAATCCTTTCTTTTAAGTTTCCTGGAGGTAGGTAGTTAGGTAGGGTGTGTGTGTGTGTGAGAGAGAGAGAGAGGTAATTTAATTGTTACCGTAATGTTGCCTAGGCAATTACTATTTTTCTTATTTAAAAAATAAGAAGAAACTATGTTAATGGGTAATGGTACCTTATACATGGCCTTAGGTAGGAGATGTGTGTCATGCATGTTGTAGTTGGGAGATCTTCCCACATTTTCAGCTGCTCTTGTTTACCTAGAACTAGAGTGTTTTATCTGTTTTTATTTCAATGGCCATATCTTGCAATGGAAAGAGCTAGAAATTAATTTGAAAAAATATAAAAATTAGAAGAAAAGCTTTGGAACTTTTCAGGAACAACAGCAAACTTTGTACTTATCAGGTAGTAAAATAAAAAAATGTAATGTGTGGATAAAATAGATTATACTAAAATCTTAGTTGCTTTACTAAAATTAGAAGAGAGTTTTCCAGAAAGTTCTCCCGGTGTGCCAAGAAGGTTGTTGTGTGTCAGCCTTTTCAACTGCCTTGCTCAGGTGGATTTTGTATCTCAGTGTTCAGTCTAGGTATGTTAAATATTGGTTAATTGAATAGTCAAGCAACCTCATGAATTCTTATCAGTTACTCTACTGTTCTATAGTACATGGGGGCGGGGCTGGCAGCCAGTTCACTCCAGCCTCACTCCCAAGGAGCCCTCTGTGACTGCACTGCTGCTTCTGTATCAGAGTCAGCAGTGCGAGGTGTCAGGTGGGAACTAGTTCGTGAAGGGAGCCAGTTCAAAAACCAGCTCCCCTCATGGACCGGCTGCCTGTTGCCATCTGCTGCTGCCTCTGATAAAGAGGCAGCAACGCAGGATGGCAGCAGCCCTGTCTAGGGGTGGGGTCTGAGCTCCTGGACCCGGAAATGAGCCGGGCTGCCAGCCCAGCTGGTTCCTAATACACTTTAAATCCAGAGCCACAGCGGGAGTAGGTCCCAGAGCCAGTGTGAGCCAGGACTGAACTGAGCTGCTGGTAGGGTTGCCAGATGTCCGGTTTTCTACCTGACAGTCCGGTATTTGCACCATCTGTCCAGTAGAAAAATTCAGAAAATACCGGACATGTGCAATGTCTGGTATTTTCTGAATTTCCGGCAGGGTGCCGGATCGAAGCCTGGCGGGGGCGGGTCTGAGATTGGGAGGCGGGGTGTAATTAGTGCTGGAAGCCTGTGGTCGTGTGCAAAAGCCAGGTGGGGCGGGGACTGGGACTCCCAGCCCCTCCCCCCGCCCGGCTTCTGCTTGCAACTAAAGGGAGCTCCTGCTGTGGGCACGGCCCCTTGGATTCTGGCTGCAGCCAGTGGCTGCACGCGCGCACACACACCCTCCCCCGGCCAGGTCTGCTTCCTGCCCCCACGCCCGGGGCCCCCCCTCCTCCTGGCCAGCCCCACGGCCCCTGACCTACCCCAGCTCTGCTTCCCACCCACCCTCCTCCTCCTGTCCCCTCCCTTCCTCCCAGATGTCCCTCCCCCCCCTCCCCCCGGCCAACTCTGTTTCCCGCCCCACCCCCCTCCCAACCAGCCCTGCCCTCCTCCTGGCTAGTCCCTCCTCCCACCCCCCCACCCCCCGGCTCAAGTGTGTCCGTTTTTTTTGGCGGGGTCTACCTGGTAACCCTAGCTGCTGGCCAGCCTGCTGCTAAATTTACTGGGGGGAGGGGGGGAGATCAGAAATGTGTGTAGTCTATAGCATTTAACCAATAAGCTTTTGGTTATCGGTTAATTGACTATACTATTACATCCCTGGTTCAGTTAAGGGTCATGCCTAAGTAAATTGAATATGCTTCAGTTACTAGGCTGGTGGAAGGTCATTGGTGTATAGGTTGAACAAGATTGGTGCTAGAACAGACCCTTTTCCAAGTTTTGTTGCAGTTCAATAGCATCAGTAATGTATGATGGGAGGGCTCTTGATATTATAACAAGTAGAGCTGTGTGTCATGCAGTATCATGCTGCATAGTCTCCTGTTTCTCATGGGAAAGAGAAGTGAAGAGTTGAGTCCAGATCGAGCAGAAAGTCTTCTGCAGGCAACACAAAGCCAGAGCTGGCTCTGAACCTTTCATAGTTATTAAGCTGGATGGGGTACTACATAACATCAAGTGGCACCGCTGTTGACTATGACAACATTCTTCCAGAGTTCATGAAACATCTTGGCCCACATACTCATTCTTGGCTGGCTCAATGCTTCACAAGAGCCACCAGTGAAAGAAGTTGCATCTGACGAAGTGGGTCTTTGCCCTCGAAAGCTTATGCTCCTACACTTCAGTTAGTCTATAAGGTGCCACAGGACTCCTCGTCACTTTTGCAGATTCAGACTAACACAGTTATCCCTCTGATACAGTCTGAAAGAAGACTGCCCAAAATCTGGTGCATTGGCTTCCTAAAGCCTTGTAAAGACCTAAATTAGGCATCAAGCTGCCACTTGATATTGCTGCTTTCTGTGCATCTCAATGTTCTAGAGTACCTAATTTCATAGTCAGCCCCAGAGGTGGAGAACTCCTTGAATGTCAAACAAGCAGGCTTCCAAGATAGTACTTGCCCTAATCACATTCCTTGAAAAGTGTTTTCAAAAAATCCTGAAAACAGGCACTATTTTCCTTGACTGATTTAATTAAACTGGTGCAATTCTGTGTGTAGCTACACAAGTTTACATTGGCTTAAAGAATATAAACTAGTTTTAAAATGACATATGTGCATCTGTACACATACACAGTTGCTCTGGTTTAAATCAGTTTGCAAATATGTTAAATTAAACTGTCGTACCTTGGTGTGGATCAGGGCTTACACTGTAATTTTTGTTAGCAAGTACAACAATGTGGCCTTTGAGCTGTGCTATAATGTAATTATTAATAGTTTTCAACCTGAATGATTGGCCCTGCTGTTGTGCAGCATGTATTTATATGCCTGGAGAAGGGATGTATGTATGTCTATACATAAAATAATGGACACTTAGTTGTTCTTGCTGTCATCAATATTATCTACAATTCAAATTAAGACTTTTGTATTTATTAAGTGGTCCATGAAAACATTTAGAATGCTGCACAGTAAAATACATCCTTTCAAGTAAAAGGGTGCAGAGCTTCTACTGGAAAGGTCACTTCCCATTGAGAATATATCTCTAAGTAACATCATTTATCCAAACTCGACCTTCGCATTCTTCTATGGATACCTTACATAACTGGATGAAAAACATTTTTATTGAAATACAGTTGTTGTTATAGTGCTCTGTGGTGCCATCTAGTGGAATTAAGACAATGACTTTGGTACTATACCTAGTGAAAGTTGGAATATCTAGGTTATTCTGATTATTGTAGTTCAGGGGTTCTCAAACTTCACTGGACTGACCCCCTTTTGACATATGCATACTATATGATCCCAAGAAGGGGGACAAAAACCTGACCCTGCTCAAGTCCTGCTGCCCGAAGCAGGGGCCCCAAAGCTGAAACCTGAGCCCTAATACCCCAGGCAGTGGCCAAAGCCGAAGCCGACGGACTTCAGCCCCACTGCCCAGGGCTGAAGCCAGAGTCTGAGCTCTGCTGCCAAGGGCAATGAGTGTTTGGCCCTGAGCCCCAACAAGTCTAATGGCAGCTCTAGTAACCCCATTAAAATGACATCACTTTGGGATCCTGGACCCACAGTTTGAGAACTGTTGTTACATAGATTAATGTGCTCAGAGAATTTAGGTTATAAATCTAAAATAAAACAAATGATCCTGCACACTTTTTAATTACTGTTTTTAATAATTCTTCCCCTCTTTATACAGGCTCTTGATGGGAATGTATATGATCACCTTAAGGATTATTTAATGGCATTCAGCAGAACTGAGCTAGAGACATGCCAAGCTGTACAGAATACGTTCCAATTTTTACTGGAAACTTCTAGCAGGGTAAGCCTTTTAACTAAATTTTTTATAGCTGAATAATTAAAACATACAGTAAGATATTTGTCTCTTTTGAGCACTAGAGATTCATTACCAAAATATACTGACTAATATAGGATATTATTAAGGTGTATTATACATGTGTTCATCCCTGTATTGCATTAAATTTGGCAAAACCTAAAAAGATTCTAAGAAGAGGGAGATTTTGCCCACCAGCAAAATTTCTCAGCTCCCATTGTCCAGTTTCTGGCCAGTAGGAGCTGAGAAGTTTTTCTGGGGGCAGGAGCAGCGTGTGCAGCCTTCTCCCTCATCTCTCTCTCATGCCCAGAGCAGATCCACGTAGAGCAGCCAACCAACTGACACTTCAGCAGAGAACCTGCCTCAGGCTCCTGCAGGGCTGTTGGCTGGGAGCCGCCTAGGTAAGTGCGTCCCAGCCAGAGCCTACCCCTGGCATCCCACCACTTCTTTCCCCCCAACTACATGCTCCAGGCCCCACCCAAAACCTCTATACCCCTTTCCCCCCTTCTTCCAGGTCACAGCTTCCTTCCAGACCTTGCACTCCCTCCTTCACCTCTCCACCAGGCCAGAATCCTCTCTTGCACCCATACCCCCTACCTAACCCTGCACCCATGATCCTGGACACCACCCAAACTCTCTGCACCCCCTTCTTCCAGGTCACAACTCCCTCCCAGACCCTGCACCCCCTTCTAGAGCCCCTCCCCCAGGCTAGAATCCTCCCCTGCACCCGTATCCTCTCCTGGACCCTACACCCCAAGTCCCTGCCCCAGATCACAACCCCCTTGTTCACCCAAACTCTCTCTGATTCCATGCCCCCTCCTGTACCCCAGTTCTCTACCCCAAGCTCCCTTCTGCACCCGATCTCTGTCCCAGACACTGCACCCCCTCCATAGAAGTGGAGCCCTTGACCACTTGCCAAAATCTTGACGTTTCCCACCATTAAATGTATTGCCCACTCCTGTTCTACACTGTAAGAAAGAGAAATTGCACTCGCTCTGTGTGAAGGTTTTGTAGCAACATTAGTAATCCATGAAGCAATAGCAGTATGAAACTGCTTAGATCATTTTTAGTCATTGTTAGTTTAAAAAAAAACACCATTTTTATTCTTTTTTGTATTAAAATTGGCAAATATAGAAAACAGATTAGAATCTTGTAATTCTTATCTTTGTCTGCCTCAAGTAACCAAAATCAGAAATAGGGCTGGTCATTGCCAGATTCATTTTATGACTCTTGCATAACCTCCTCTCCTGCAAACTCTGAGTACAATAAAAACCCAACTAGACTTGAGATGTTGTTGTAATATTCCTTATATGAACCATAATCTCTCGAATGGGAAAGGAGCATATTTATGTACTTCTAGATGTTGATTCAAATAACTACATATTTCTTTAAAGTCACTCCTCACTCATCTTGTTATAGTAGTTTAGGAACAGGGAATACTTTTTATTTGCTGTAGATTGTAAAGGACAGATTAAAAATTGATTGCTATATTCTAGCCAGTCTATTTGACAGCTTTAGGGTAAAAGATGAAAATACCTTTTAGCTTTCTGCAGAAAAACGCATATTTACAATTATTTGCTTGTGTATGTATCTTAGTGCTGATTAAAGACATAATAGTTGACCAGTTGATGATGCTCTCCAAAAGTATCATGATAGTTCATAGTGGCCATGTGCTTATGGAGTTTGTAATATTCATGTTTTACAATATTTTAGTTAAATGTTTCATATTCAGAATAAAAGGTGTGCAATTCTTTGCTCTTTTTTCTCTGAATTGACTGTCTAAACTCATTTCTAAAGGCCATTTGTGTAGAAAATACCTTTATCCACAGAAAATAAACTTTTCTTTGGCACAGAAAATAAACTTTTTCTTGTAAGCAGAGGTTAAAGTAAGTGGTGCGCAGTTCTAGCAAGAGCTGGCGGAGCTGTGGCAAAAGCCAGCAGGGAGCTATTTAAAGAGCTGGCAGGGACTTAGGTTGCAATAGGACAGTACCTGTAAGAAATTTTAAGTTACTTTCACCCTTTGTCATACTTTTATGGAGTTTAGCTTAGAGCAAACACTTGTGCCAGCAAGCTTCTACTCAGTCAGAAGTCTGTGTAAATATTTTATTTGGTAGAATAACAATTTTCTGCATTGTATCTGGAATAAGTAGTTTTGTTTTCAGCCTCTCCAACCTACAATAACAAAAAAGTAACCACAGCAGTCATGTCTGAAAATAACTTTTACAGATGTTATCTAGCTCATTACTTTGATGTAATCTCATTCTTTTCTCTTTTTCTTTGTCCTTAAACAGAAAACTTGCATTTCATTATAGCTTGTGAGTGTGCTAGTGTGAAAGTGCATAGCCATGTGATTCATTTGGTTTTGGTATTTATATAAATACCTATCCTATAATAAAGGTATATGTCAAGCATTAAAATTCTGCTGATATAAAAATTGAGCAGGTCAGAATGATAGTGAAAGAACCTCCAAACTCATTAAAGTACATCTTTGTCCATCCTCTCTTCTGTGCCCTTCAGCATATTTTACAGGTGTCTTACTAGGACTCTTAAGGGTATGTCTAGACTACAGGCTTTAGTCGACAAAGAGCGTCTAGACTACATCCAGTTCTGTCAACAAAGCAAGCTGCTTTGTCAACATGAGTGTGGACGCAATAATGCCTTCTGTCGATAGAACTCTGTCGACAAAAGGCGTTATTCCTCATAGAATGAGGTTTATCACTGTCAACAAAACGTTATGTCGACAGAACTCGGCAGTAGTGTAGATGCAGGTATAGTTTTGTTGACAAAAGTCCACTTTTGTCAACAAAACCCTGTAGTCTAGACGCACCCTAATAAAGCAAAGATGAGAGAAGATGAATTCCATAGCTGAAGATGTTTAACCAAAAGCAATGAGGGATGTATTTTTTAAATATTCCAACAGCACCTTGAATATATGATAGTGCAGTTTTTGTAGCATTTCTATACATCAGAATAAATAAAAGTAGCCTGTCATCAGCTGCTTAAGTAGTCAAGACAATAACCATTTATGTGTATTTTGACTGCCTCTCCTTCTCTTTGCCCAATACTCCATCTTTGCTGGAACTACTAATAACATTCTAGAGCCTTGAGCAGCTTTAAACAGCTGCTGTTTTTAAACATAAAAAGCAAAATCTGCTTAAAAAGAAAGTTTTCGTCCTCTACCCAAAATTGCACTGGTGTGAGATTAACTGCAAATGTGATTCAATCCTGGAGAAGTGGAAACTTTAGGTTGCCATATCAAATGATCATCAAGTCTAGCAACGATAAAAAAGCAGAGATTCCTAGCTTTCCATGATTGCTTTCTGGTAGTTTTCTGAATACCAGACCTTAAACGTCATATAACTGTATGTGTGGAAGAGATATGTAAGGTCATTTCTAGGGTTTTTCAAAAAATTATTAGTTATGTTTTTCCTTCTTAAAATATCTTTCTATAGAAAGAGGACATACATAGTTCATGATGCTGTGATGTGTTGTGGTACAGAAGTTTTATTTGTCCTGATTTGGAGAGACTTGCATAACATGTAATGCAACTTAATTTTTAATCACCTGATCTTACTCAGCCTTTTTTTTTTTTTTTAACTTAAATTTTCCAAACTTCAACTCATTTAAAGGTTAATTTTCTTTGGAAATTCTTGGTAAAATCCCATCAACGATTTTTAAGTGACTGGATTTTTTAGATCTATTTCTACAGAGAAGCTACACAAACCCACACTGCAGTTTGTTTTATAATGCACACTAATAATTGTGCATTATGTACCTGGTATTTCATACTATAAAGTTAAGCTAATAATGTGTTCTAACCCTTTGGTTTTTGGGAGGTGGACCAGAAAAAATAATATTTAATCATAGTTTACTGCATCTGAAGAATTTTAATTAGTGAGGAATCCATTTAATTTCTGAATTGAAAAATACAGGTTAATTTTTAAATGTTGCTGCTAAGTCCTGAAATTGCTGCTTAAGGCAATTTGTTTGTTTTCTGAAAAATTATCAGACACATTATATGTGATGCCCCAGAAGTGTTTATTTGCTCGGCTTATAGTCTACTGTAGCAGGACAGTAATAATAGTAATATAGTTGTATGGTCTTCTTCACTCATTTGTAACTAAATAATAATAACCCTTTCTAAAGGAAGTCTCTCATGTATAGTCTTACTGATATGCATTTTTCTTTGAAAAAGTGACCCACTTCTGAGTTATACAAGTGTTGAGTACAAGTTGTTTTCTACACTGAACTTGAAAAGCAGCTTTGTTATAAAATTTCTAAAGTAGCATTTATTGTGTCTTCAGTAAGGAATGCTTTGCTAAATTAAAAAAATGTTGGTTTTAAATAGTTGCCAAGTTTGAAAATGGCATGCTTATTATGTGTGGTATGGTTAGTCTCAAAGCATCTATCAAGAATGTTGTAAAATAGACCAGTTGTCCTCACTTTCCCTTAATTCTTCTTATTTATTTGTTGGTTGCTTTTTATTTTTTGAATGTGCATTTACTAGATTATAAATTCAGAACACGGGCATATGCATATTACATTAAATCTCAGTTAGGTGACTGGGAGAGTTTCTCCCTGGCATGGGTAGTTTAATTCATTGCAGGGATGGTGCCTTCTCAGGCTGTTCTTAGGATTAGCTCCATAATGTTAACACCCCTTGCTGCAGTTGCATGCCATCTCTCTGTCAGCTTCCAGCCCTTCATCTGCAGCATCCTTGTCATGACTTGCCTCTCTAGCCAGGTCACTTGGCATTCCCCCATTTCAAAGTCTGTCACTCCCACAGTGACCCAGGGCAGTGTTCCAATTGACTGTCCTGCCGGTGCCTCTTCCCAAGTGGTGGATAGGGGTATCCAGGCCCCTTCTGCATTCTGGGTTCCAGCCCAGGGATTGTACAACACAGCCAAGATTCATTTGGACTCTGACTTGGCTGCTTCTTACCCTGCATCTCACAGACTCTGTTCTCCACCCTGATCTCTTCAGGGTAGGCCACTATGCACTCCTTCTGGGCCAGCCTGGAGGGTTCTACTCTTCTGAGAGTTCCCTCCTTCCCTCTCTACCAAACAGAGAACTACCAGTTTCTTTCTGGTAGCCAGTTTTTTGGGTTTATACTTCTACACTAGTCCATCTCTGCTCAGGTGAGCTTCCTTCTAATCAAGGCTCTCTACCCAGCCTGTATATCCCTCATTTGCTGCTTAATTGGTATTTGGCCCATCTGGCCTTCATTAACCCCTTGAGGGCGAGTGTGGAATGGACACACCATCACACTGCCAGACTTGGCCCTTTTTGAAAGCTGAGAATGAAAGGTTAGTACTATGCCTTCCCATCCCTTACAACCTTAAGAATGTATCAGAGAGTTCTAGTAGGCTTTGGCAGACTTTTCACTGGTTTGCCTGCCATATGCTGCAAAGCCTATGTTTTAAAGCAGGGGCAGGAAACCTAAAGCCCTGGCTTGCCTGCATCCAGCCCCTGAGACTCAGCACCCTCCCAGGACTGGGGAGCCCACCCTGGCGCTCCAGCCCTTCCACCACTCCACCGCAGGGCTGAAGCACACACAATCTACTAGGCTGGGCCACCCTGGGCACTGGTATGTGAAAGGAATGTGAGGAGTGTCTATCTCCTTCTCAGTGGGAGGCCATGTCAGTAAGGGTTTGGTGGATTTTTTGCTTCTCATTTGTGTGTGGCCCGGACTAATTTTTCTGGGGGTCAACAGCCCTTCATCCAAAAAAGGTTCTCCACCCCTGCTTTAAAGGATCCAGTGCCCTTTAAATCGCTAAATTGAATATACCCGGTACATTCTATGTAAATGTGTAAGCTAATGATAGGTATTATTAACCCCCTCACAAAACTGCAAATTATTCATCCTCCAGTTTCAAAACTATCAACACCTCCCAAGCTGTAAAATCCCTAACCAAAATTCACAGATGCTTTCAGGACTGAAAGAGCTGAATTATACATACATTTTAATGTGCTCAGTTTAAATTGAAGGCATTCAATTATGTACTGTGATCACACATTCAGATGTTAAAATGTACACGTTTATGTATGTGTGACTTACTCACATATATGCACCTATGTATACTAGGGCAGCTGATTCCTGTAGGAAATAAGGATTGGAGAAAGTTTCTGCAGCAAGACAACTTCCATCAGGGAAAGCGTTTGGCCACAGGAGAAGGGGTAGACTGAGCCCTTGTCAGTAGGGAAAGTTGGGTTGAGAATGCTTGTCACTTGAATTATTTTCTTTCTTTTTTTAAGTAAGGAAATTACATTACCAATTTCTCTTTCATGTATCTTTGAGTATATAATCACCCCAAAATAAAAAATGTTAATAAAGGCTGGTTCAGAAAATGGAAGCATTCACTCGGTCATGTTTTAATGTTGCACTATAGCATTAGTATAGAATGATTTAACTAAGGAATAGCACACATTTCCCTCTTTATCCTTTGTTTGCCTGCTAATACATTTCTGAAAGTCTTCCTTTGGTGTCAGTTTTAGTTAAAGCAGCATCTGTTAGCTGATTTAGATAGCCAAGCATGAAAAATTATAAAAACTTATAGTCAGGTAATTAAAAAGCTAGACAAGTGGAAAAGTCTACATGAGTAAGTTCTCTTTGAGGACTAGTCTCAAACTAATCTGGAAAATAAAAGTGTCAGTTATATGTATAGTGTACATGCAAATGAAATTGTCCGTACATGTAAATGAAATTCCCTGTAAATTTAGAGGTGAAATACTTTTTGTGGGACTTTGGACCATTGTACTGTAAATGCTTAGAGTATAATAGTACTTTTAATTTTTCTCTGTTTCCCTGTCTGGACACATTAGGGACACCAACATGCTATATGAGGGTTAAGTTGCTATCAGTTCAATGATCCCTATATTTTCAGCAGTACAAGATGAATGTACCAAGTGGAATAAATACATTTTAGTGTCTTAATGAAGTCATTTATGCAGTCATTGCCTTAGGGTTTGACTCTGCAGCTTGTCCCTATATAGAACTCTCATTGAAACCAACATGAGAGTTCCATGCATGGATCAGCTGCAGAATTGGTCCCTATTTGAAGTACAGTATGTTAATTTTATCCTTGTAACACTAAATATAATATACCCCAATTTTATAAAATAAAAAATAAGTCTAAATTGGAATTTGTTCTGTTTTCAGGTGGTGCAGGATTACAATCTTCAGCTGTTTTTACAGGAGAATTCTGTATTTCACAGACCACAGCCCTTCCAGTTCCAGCCTAGTGACAGTGACACCGTAAGGGCATTCCTACATTCTGTGATTCACTTATCCTAGTTTTCTTCTTAACAAGGCTTTATGGGGGTGAACTGGGAGAAACTAGCCTTGTTTGCTAATCTTTTAGTGTTCACTAACACCGCTGGTATTCCTGGAATAGGTAGAGGTAGCTAACTTGATTTCACTAACTTTGCTTATAATAGGTATTATGTAATTACAATAAAACTCTGAACAGATTCCAGTATTGTTACCTGCGGAGTAACTGCATGCACTGTTTCCCTCCTGTTTGTGTGACTAACAATCTGGATTTCTGTTTTGAGCTAACATTTTTTGCTAAATCTATTAAACTTGTATATTCTGGTAAGGTTCTTCAAGTATCCATAAAGGTAGGGTTACAAATAGATAATTTAATGATTTACCAAATATAATGTCTATTACCTTCAGTTTACTCAGAAGAAAATATATAATTTTTTTTGTTTAAATACATAAGATACAGTTAAAACTGTTCCAAAATACAGTAGCTTCAAATTCATGTAGTCTTTTGATATATTCAGCTAGGCTTAGGTTTAAAAAGAGAGAACCTCCTACCGCTTTTTAATTCCTTGGTTCATACTTGGTAAACCCTGGTTGGGGAAAAAAGATCTGGCTCTCACATTATGTGTTTAAATCCAGAAATTGTATTAATAGATATGTATGGACTGTATGAGTAATTTTGCCAGAAATAAACACTAACAGCTGTAACAAAATCACCCTTGAAATTAAACTATTATCTTTTGGCTTTGTCTTAACAAACAATAAGCAATTTTAATTTTCCCTAACTTCTCCGTAGAGCAAATTGTTGACATAAAGTGCTATGTTCATACTACTGTGTGCTGAATTTCCTTACTTGTGTTCCTTACTTCTAACTGTTTGCTCTGTGTTTTTGTCCTTGTGCAATCTTTGTCATTCAGAGTTTTAATGCAGTTCAGCTCGTGGATATTGAGCCTTCACCTATCAGTGCTATGAGAATGACTATAGCAGAGGTATATTGGTAGTATTTGTCAGTGTTTGACATTTGTGGTATTATGCATGCTAATTTGAGTGCTAAATTCCCTGTCCTGCATATGTAGCAAGTGAATGCATAATATATATTCTATAAGGAAATTACACACTTTCTCCATTTTGAGAACTAATAGTTAAATTAACATTTTCTTTTTTCATTATATGTTAATTGTGTGGATCAGTTTCTCACTTAAAGCTTCTTGCCTTGAAAAGTATCTTGTGTTTTTGCACATCATTTGTAATTAAAATTTCACAATTTGAGGAGATATAGTGAAGTGTGTAATTGTCACTTCTCTGATATGTATAGTATTTCATTTTTAATATAATTGAAGATATTTGTAATACATACAAGGTCTTCAGCAATATTTTTTAAGTAGGTGAATATCCATTCCATACTTTTGTGTGTGATATCAGGGTGTTGGCAAACCCAGGTTTGTACTAAATAAAGCAGTGTAACTCCACCTGATGGTTTGAGGAAAAATACGCGTAACTCTCACCATCTTTGTCAACATAAAATTATACTGTGACTCATAACATACATAGGAGCTACTAGCACGGGTTGATAATCCTGCCTTCACCCTAGACCAAATAAATCCTCCTCACATTTGAAATAGAATTTTAATTTAGTGTTATAAAGTCCCCAACATCACAGAGATTCTTCTTTGATGTGGCCATATTGTGTACCGCCTTATTGAATATGCATCTCAGAACATCAAGAACGTTCTAGAAAGCAGTGTCAAAGCCTTCAGAGCCAAGGATATAAAACATCATGCCTCAGTGTTTCAACAGCAGTTTCTCTTCCACTTGCCTGACCATGTTCAAGTTCAGCATTACTCTTTTTTTTTCTTGCACAGCCTTTTCCTGTACTTTGAGCTGTTTCTGAAATTCTCTGTTTTCACAAGAAACAAATAAAAAGTTTCTTGTCTTGACTGTGAAATATATGTTTTAATTTTGTTGAAGTTGGTGACTAGAGCTGTGTGAAAGTAGGGACAGTATTTGTACATTTGAAGTTTTCACTAAAGATTTTTACTTCTGAATTTCAGCCAGAAGTGATACATTTTCTAGTAAGTCAGATTATATTTAAGACTGAAGGATTTACATTGTTGCTACTTATTTCCTGCCATGTTGTGACAAAGATTTGCTAAGCGAGAGGGGGTTTGTTTCTTTTTAGTTTTAATGGGATATGCATGATTAGTTTAATTCAGAAAGGTTAAGAAAATGTATTGCAGTGATCTGCCAGTCTTAGCTAAAATACTGTTTTTTCCAAAGGACAGTTTTGATTTTCCTTGCAGAATAAGTGCCTGATTTAGTAGAGCTCTGGTTCCTGATTTGTGTGTTTAGGTGCTGCTATCAGATGGACTGTTTTCTGATTTAAGTGTGAATTCTTGGCTTCTCAGTATGATGGAACATAAAAGATTGTTAACCGACTCCTGAGTGGTCCAAAGCTCTTAGGGACTGAGAGTGTAGCAAAGATGGTGCCTTTAGCTTCTGAAAAGAGGGAGCTGATAATTCTGTCTCAGCACACAGTCATTGACAGTTGCCAGAAGAAGTAGATGAGACACTGTTTTCTTGTCCCATGAGAATTTTCAGGACCTCAGAAAATGTTCCCATCCTGAATTAGGGCAAAAAGTCAATATCTTCAGAATTTTTGTGAACTAGAATTCTTTCCAGAATTTTAATTAGGTCATTTGAAATGTATATTTTGATCATTTCAAAATATTTCATTTTGATGTTCTTCTACATTTTTCTAAATTAATTTCAATTTCTAAGTGGTTGTTTTGATCCAAAAACCAAAACTTATTTGTTTAAAGAAAATGTCAAAATGGAATGTTTCAATAATAATAACACTTTTTTTTGTAAAGGAGAAAGTAATCAAAACTTAAACTTTCCTATGTGAAATTTAAGTTTTGATCAGTATTTTCTGACCAAAAAAAAAGGCCGGTAGTCCAAGATCTAGTTTTTAGCCTTTCAGGAAGGAAATTCACAGACACACAAGGCCTGTTAGAATGATGTAGAAAAAATAAATGCATGTTGGGGGATGCTCTCCCTCCCCAGAAGCAAAGTTAAACAATTAACCTGTGCAGTGATTCCAGATGAATAACAATATAGCTATCATAACGGGGAGTTTAACCATCAGGATTTCTATTTAGAGGACAAAGTAAACTTCTAATCAAAAGTCAGCAAAGTTCATTGTACAAAATACATATTGTTCTACGTGGTAATTAGATAAGCATATCTTTAAGGACATGGCAAAATATTAAAGAAAATTAGCCAGCTTTTTTTTATATTTCCTGGTTTGAAAAGGATCCCCTTGCTTGAACTACATGTTGTTATGTGAGAAACTGCAACAAAGAATCAAAAGCATCTTTCTCTCCCCCCAAAAAAGAGAATAATGGCAACAAAGATCTGACGCTAAAGTTTTGAAGCCCTTCTTCTTCCTGTTTTTCTACTCAATGCCTGTGTAATTACAGTTACAGTATTTGGATTGTTCTCTAGTTACAGTAGGAGGATTATTATATTTTTCTCAGCCAGGTTAAACTAATGCTAGTTGGCATTAACATTTACTAACTTAACTTTTTGAAAAAGTATTTAATTTATATAACACGCTTACGTATACATTTTTTATCTTAGTGCAAGAAGTAAATTTTGAACATCTTAGTAACATTGAGTATTTTGTAATATAGTTCCTTAAGGACCATGCTGAACATTATAACTTTTAAGACATGGTGTCCTAAGTTGTAGTTAGGAGTAGGGATAATAATTTTACCGTTTCCTTGAATGTGCAGTTAAGTTTGACTTAAGGTTGTGACTATTTTCTTCCACTATTTGATCTGAGGAAGTGGGTCTGACCCACGAAAGCTCATCATCTAATAAACCATCTTGTTAGTCTTTAAAGTGCTACATTGTCCTGCATTTTGCTTCAGCTACCCCAGACTAACACGGCTACATTTCTATCACAGTTAAGTTTGTTCACTTTGTTCCCACTCATAATAGAAACATTTTCTCTTTATAAAAATATATGCCCGATTCTCAAATAAAATTCAATTTACTTATAATTTAAGGCAGTGAAGAAATAAGGAGGATCGGTGATGTGCAGTCCTTGCTTACATGAATAGCTCCAAATCCAGTGAGACTAGTTTTGCATAGTTTGCAAAATAAGGACCTAATTTCCTATCTGAAAAAGTAGCACAAAACTGACATACATATTAAAAGTGTACAAAATAATTGGATAAATTTTAGTTGTAGCTTTTCTGGAAAAAAAAAACAAATCTTGAATACAGGCAGTCCCCAAGTTACGCGGATCCGACTTATGTCGGATCCGCACTTACGAACGGGGCTTTCTCGCCCCGGAGCTCGCAGGCAGCGGGACCACCCAGAGCGCAGCGGTCCCGCCACCTCGACCTCCGGGGCAAGAAAAGCTGCTCCGGGTGCCCCTGGTCTGCTGGGGACCGTCTCCAGCAGACCAGGGACACCTGGAGCAAAGCCGGGGAGGCGGAGGGGTCCCGCGCCTCTGAGGCTTTGCTCTGGCAAAGCCGGGGAGGCGCGGGACTCCGCCGCCGCTGCGGCTTTGCTCCCGGTGTCCCTGGTCTGCTGGAGACGGTCCCCAGCAGACCAGAGGCACCGGGAGCAAAGCCGCAGCGGCGGTGGGGTCCCGCGCCTCCCCGGCTTTGCCACAGCAAAGCCTCAGAGGCGCGGGACCCCTCCGCCTCCCCGGCTTTGCTCCAGGTGTCCCAGGTCTGCTGGAGACGGTCGCCAGCAGACCAGAGGCACCGGGAGCAAAGCGGCAGCGGCGGCGGGGTGCCGCGCCTCTGAGGTTTTGCTCTGGCAAAGCCTCAGAGGCGCGGGACCCCGCCGCCGCTGCGGCTTTGCTCCCAGTGTCCCTGGTCTGCTGGAGATGGTCCCCAGCAGCCCAGGGACACCTGGAGCAAAGCTGGGGAGGCGGAGGGGTCCCGCACCTCTGAGGCTTTGCTGTGGCAAAGCCGGGGAGGCGCAGGACCCCGCCGCCGCTGCGGCTTTGCTCCCGGTGCCTCTGGTCTGCTGGGGGGGGGGGGGGCCCAGCTAGTGCACCCTGCCCCCCCCCCCCAGCAGACCAGGCTTTTGTTGTGGACCCTGGGGTAGAGCAGCTGGGGTGCTGCCGGGTTGGTCCTGCAGGGACCTACCTGGCAGCCCAGCTGTTCTGTCCCAGGCTCGAGATTCAGCCGCTGTTGAAACTGATCAGTGACTGATTCCAGGAAGCTGGGGGCAGAGCAATTCTGCCTCCAGCTTCCTGTAGTCAGCCCCTGGTCAGTTTCAGCAGCAGCGGCTGAATCTGGAGCCAGTTCCGACTTACATACAAATTCAACTTAAGAACAAACCTATAGTCCCTATCTTGTACGTAACCCGGGGACTGCCTGTATGCTTAAATGTTACCACTTCAGGTATTATTAATTACTTACTGCGAGGAAATACAACCATTTAGTTCAATAGGTGTTGGTAATAAATGCTTGTGTCTTTCCTAAGTGGGAACTTTGTAAAACTGTAAAATTATTCCTGTAATTTGACATACCCTGAGCATGGCTAATGTCACTGAAGGTTCTTTTGTTTGACCTTCTCTGGGGTCAGGATTACTGTCTGGGGCTTGTGATAAGGTAATCATATTTGAGATTTATTAGAGAGAAATTATGGAGAATTACAAACTTGGTCATCTTCTTTGTGAGCTGTGGCTGAATGTAAACATGGTTCCTCCCTTATTTTACTGTGCATATGGCAAAATTAAAATGTCTAACTACGTAAATGTTTGTTGAATCTACAAAGCATTCTGATAATAGCAGTATTTATTGCGTTCAGTTCACTTTGTCTATGTCCATTTCTGAACAGTTGGTTAAAAGCAAGTATTAATTGATAAAGTAATATGAGAATAAAGAGCCCAGATGCACAGATCTTCTGTCTACAGATGTTTTCAGCCACTAACATAATAGAATCATAGAATACTAGGAGTGGAAGGGGCCTCGAGAGGTCATTGAGTCCAGTCCCCTGCCCTCATGGCAGGACCCAATATTATCTAGACCATCCCTGATAGACATTTATCTAACCTACTCTTAAATATCTCCAGAGATGGAGATTCCACAACCTCCCTGGGCAATTTATTCCAGTGTTTAACCACCCTGATAGTTAGGAACTTTTTCCTAACGTCCAACCTAAACTTCCCTTGCTTCAGTTTAAGCCCATTGCTTCTTGTTCTATCCTCAGAGGCCAAGATGAACAAGTTTTCTCCCTCCTCCTTATGACACTCTTTTAGATACCTGAAAACTGCTATCATGTACCCCCTCAATCTTCTCTTTTCCAAACTAAACAAACCCAGTTCTTTCAGCCTTCCTTCATAGGTCATGTAGAATAGTGTTAGAAATGTAGCCGTGTTAGTCTGGTGTAGCTGACACAAAAAACAGGACTATGTAGCATTTTAAAGACTAACAAGATGGTTTATTAGGTGATGAGCTTTCGTGGGCCAGACCCACTTCCTCAGATCAAATAGTGGAAGAAAATTGTCACAACTATATATACCAAAGGATACAGTTAAAAAAATGAACACACACGAAAAGGACAAATCAAATTTCAGAACAGAAAGGGATTGGGCGGGGGGGGGGGAGGGAGATAAATGTCTATGAGCTAATGATATTAGAGGTGATAATTGGGGAAGCTATCTTTGTAATGGGTAAGATAATTAATATCTTTATTGAAACGTAGGCGTAAAGTGTCGAATTTAAGCATGAATGACAGGATCACAAAGAAAAAACAGTTTCTTTCCATTTCAACCAGAAAGGACATTGTCTCAATGTCTTGATTACCTGCATCCTGCTTCAAAGGCCTTTTAAGACTACACTTGAAAGAGAATCCTCTGAACTGTCATTCATGCTTAAATTTGACCTAAACTTATGCCTCAGTTTGAATAAAGACATTAATTATCTTACCCATTACAAAGATAGCTTCCCCAATTATCACCTCTAATATCATTAGCTCACAGACATTTACCTCCCCCCCCTTCCCTTTCTGTTCTGAAATTTGATTTGTCCTTTTCATATGTGTTCATTTTTTTAACTGTATCCTTTGGTATATATGGTTGTGACAATTTTTTTCCACTATTTGATCTGATGAAGTGGGTCTAGCCCACGAAAGCTCATCACCTAATAAGCCATCTTGTTAGTCTTTAAAGTGCTACAGAGTCCTGTTTTTTGTTTCATAGGTCATGTTCTCTAGACCTTTAATCATTCTTGTTGCTCTTCTCTGGACCCTCTCCAATTTCTTCACATCTTTCTTGAAATGTGGTGCCCAGAACTGGACACACTACTCCAACTGAGGCCTAACCAGCGCAGAGTGGAGCAAAAGAATGACTTCTCGTGTCTTGCTCACAACATACCTGTTAATGCATCCCAGAATCATGTTTGCTTTTTTTGCAACAGCATCACACTGTTGACTCATATTTAGCCTGTGGTCCACTATAACCCCTAGATCCCTTTCTGCCGTACTCCTTCCTAGACAGTCACTTCTCATTCTGTATTTGTGAAACTGATTGTTCCTTCCTAAGTGGAGCACTTTGCATTTGTTTTTATTAAACTTCATCCTGTTTACCTCAGACCATTTCTCCAATTTGTCCAGATCATTTTGAATTATGACCCTATCCTCCAAAGCAACCCCTCCCAGCTTGGTATCATCTGCAGACTTAATAAGCGTACTTTCAATGCCAATATCAAATTCGTTGATGAAGATCTTGAACTTAGCCGGTCCCAAAACAGGCCCCTGCGGAACCCCACTTGTTATACCTTTCCAGCAGGATTGAGAACCATTAATAACTTCTCTCTGAGTACGGTTATCCCAGTAATGCACCCATCTTGTAGTAGGCCCATCTAAGTAGTATTTGCCTAGTTTATTGATAAGAATATCATGCGAGACTGTATCAAACGCCTTACTAAAGTCTAGGTATATCACATCCATCACAACACACATTTCACAACACATTTATCACAACACATATATCACAACACATTTCTCCCTTATCCATAAGACTCATTATCCTATCAAAGAAAGTTATCAGATTGGTTTGACATGATTTGTTCTTTACAAATCCATGCTGGCTGTTCCCTATCACTTTACCGCCTTCCATGCGTTTGCAGATGAATTCCTTAATTACCTGCTCCATTATCTTAACTGACTGGTCTTTAGTTTCCTGGGTTGTTTTTATTTCCCTTTTTATAGATGGGCACTATATTTGCCCTTTTCCAGTCTTCTGGAATCTCTCCTGTCTCCCATGATTTTCCAAAGATGATAGCTAGAGGCTCAGATACCTCCTCTATCAGCTCCTTGAGTATTCTGGGATGCATTTCATCAGGCCCTGGTGACTTGCAGGCATCTAATTTTTCTAAGTGATTTTTAACTTGTTCTTTTTTTATTTATAAATAGAATAGATAACTATAGAGTCATCTGTGCTAAGATTCACCTCTTGTTTTCATTGAGGATACTTGATAAACAATCATTCTTCTGTAATTTTGTTTATAATACAGTGTGTTATATATGGGGAGTAGCTAGAGGGAAATGCAGCTGCTATGATAGTTGTCTGTCTGTACAACGTGAGGTCTCGTGAGTCTGTGTGCAAGTTTAATTCTATACTGTACCAGACAATTAATTTTTCTTGTAGTTCCTTCAAACGAATTTGAGTGAGAAGGTATGAATATTTTAAAATAAAAAATGGCAAAGAAATGAAAGATTCAAAATCCAAGTCCAAAAATTAGAGTTCAGAAATATTTTAGGTCCATTCATCCAAACTAATGAAGTGATTTACGTCTGTAAATCAGGAACAGTAGAGAAAGGAGTGGAAATCATCATTCAGGTCTAATAGTAGTGCTGATCACCAACCTCTGACAATGCTATCCATTCTCTTCTTTTTATAAAATTCTACATGTGTGAGAACTATTTCTAAATTATTCCCTGAAGACAAATGGATTCTAGCTTTTCTTTTCCTAAAACAAACGTGAAGGCACAGAGAGGCAGAGAGCTTGTTCATAATTCCATCCTAAAATGGGTAGCCTCAATTAGTTCAATAACCCCTATGTGTGTTTAGTGTATTAGAGAGAGAATTCACTGCTGTAGAAGTTAGCTGAAGTGAAACTCTGATGGCAAAAATTAATATCACGTTGCAATCCAAATGCAAAGGAAATAAACAGCCAAAAATAAAATATTTTAGTGTAGAGTATTTACCAATGGCCAACAATTTATGGTGGATTGTTATTTTTCCAAGATTTTCAAGAGGCCCAGATGACATTGGAAAGCCTGGAAACTTTCTCCATCTATATATCCCAGAACCAGCCTTTCTGTGATGAAATTGGGATCTTTTATTTTTCTGTGTTGCCTTATACATGATGGGGTGTTTTCCTAGCCTTTCACATACCATAATGGTAACTGGTATGTACAAAGAACTCAAACTGATGATCTGTAGTTTCTGGGATCATCTTGCTTCATTGCATTTTCACCCATACTTCTTTTCTTTGTCAGAAGAAAGCTTTGAACTAGAGAAGGTGAAAACAAATGTACTACTGGACATAAGATTCTTCAAAATGTGCGTAATTAAAAAAACCCACAAACCACACCATGGCAGAGAGGGGCTAAAGCTCTATACAGATTTTAGGAAATATGCTCTTTTTACCCTCAGACTAGCCAGTATAACCCTACTTTCAGTTTTAGCAGGAAGTTCTGAGATTAGTCGTAGTGAGGTGATAGAAAATATTAGTTGAAGGCAATTTGTGAAACAGATGCATGCTCTTTATTTATTAGCAAGGTAAACCAAAAAGGCATTGATCAATAAAGCAATACATTTACTTTTAAAGGAAAAAATACGGATTTTAGAATAAAACTATTTAGAATTTATTGCAAAAGATGAAAATAGCAAAATCATGCAGTTAAGTGAACAGTTGTGATTTAACTAAGCCCTTCTTTGGGTGGTTGTTATGTTTGTCTTAATCATAGAACCATAGAGCTGGAAGAGACCTCAGGAGGTCATCAAGTCCAGCCCCCTGCTCTAGGCAGGACCAATCCCAACTAAATCAACCCAGCCAGGGCTTTTTCAAGCCAAGACTTAAAGTTTGTATTAGTTTCAGTTAACCCAGTAACAGGCCAGGGACCTTCTTTAATCTCTTGGTCAGAACAAAAGAATGTCCTCAGAATTGTTTCATGTTAAACTATATGTCTTGTTCATAATTGGGGCAGTGCAAGGGGGAAGGCTTGCAAGGGCTATATCCACTCCAAGATTTGCCTTAGCCCTCCGGTAGCAGCTACCACTCTCCAGGTGCCCATCTCTGAAGGCAGAGTAGATGGAGGGTTTGGGGTTCCCCACAGCAGCCTGGATTGACCCACTGTGGCCTGGGCTCCTGGGACCCTCCCCTGCACCCTCCCGTCCCCGTCAGTCACTGCTCAGGGCTCTACCAGCCCCAGAGCCAGGTGCCTCTAACCAACCAGCCCCACACAACTTGGCTTCAACCTTATCATTTGGCAAGGTGGGTACAGACTCCCCAATTTTCTGTCTGGCCTACCTCAGCTCCCCTTCCTTCCTCCCCCTCTCCCTCCCACCCACACACAGGAACAGGCTATTCCTCCTCTATTCACAGTAAAAAAAAATGCCATCTTTCTGAAGTGCAAGGATAGTCCCAGATGACTTAACTAAAATTAAATGAGTTCTATATAAAAACAAAATGCTTTCCTTTAGTAATACAGTAAAACTCCATTGGTCTGGCATCCAATGCTCCAGCACTCCTGATGGTCCAGCACCATCAGGAACCCGGAAGTCCTCTGGCTGCCGGACAATTGGAGCTCCTCTGTGCTCAGCTTCTCCGATTCAGCCACTGCTGAAACTGACCAGCAGCTGAGTCGGGGAAGCCGGGGGCGGAGTAGCTGGGGTGCTGCCGGATTGGTCCCGTAGTGCTGCCCCTCGGGGCTGCGGGACCAACCCAGCAGCACCCCAGCTGCTCTTGGGGAAGCCTGGGGAAGAGCAGCTGGAATGCTGGAAAGCTGGAATGCCGCTCCTCGGTGCTGTGGGGCCAACCCGGCAGCACCCCAGCTGCTCTTCCTCAGGCGTCCCCAAGTCAGCCGCTGCTGAAACTGATCAGCGGCTGATTCCAGGAAGCCCGGGCTTCCTTGAATCAGCCACTGGTCAGTTTCAGCAGTAGCTGACTTGGGGACACCTGGGGAAGAGCAACTGGGGTGCTGCTAGGTTGGTCCGAGCGCCGCCCCTTGGACCAACCTGGCAGCACCCCAGCTGCTCTGTCCCAGGCATCCTAGATTCAGCCGCTGCTGAAACTGACCAGCAGCGGCTGAATCGGGGACGCCTGGGGCAGAGCCGGACTATCGGAAGAGGGAGCTATGAGGGGTCTGGGGTGGCATCCCCCCCATCCCATCCCAGACCTCTCATAGCCCCCCCTCCAGATAGTTCGGCATATTTGATAATCCGACACCCCCTGGATCCTAAAGGTGCCGTATTATCGGAAGTTTACTGTACTATTTAAATGTCAGCTGTATGAAACTTAAGTCATGCGTATCCCAGAAAAGGGTTTGATTATAAGGTGGGTCTTGCAATGTGACTTGGTAGCACCATATTTTGAAGTTTTAAAAAGTACTGGCTGAGATTTTTTAGGTGTGCTTTGTGTTAGTGGATTTCATGTAGTATATGTTTACATCTTTCTACTCTTTGTCAAACAGTTATTTTTTCTTATAGGCTAGAAAAACACTTTGAGCTTTTATTAGGTTCAAGGAAGTCCACATTTCTTACTGCCAAAATTACAAATGTGCAGTCTGTATCCATCATAATTGCTTGTATGGGCATATTCAAGCTGCATATTTGCCTATGTAGGACAACTCCTGCACCTGTAATAGCCTTTTGGATGAAAGCTGGAAATATGACACATCTACACACTAAATACAGTAATGTTTTGAGAACCAGTTTTGTATCCAGACAGAGATTTCATATTCCTTAGGCAGGCAGATATTTTATTTGCTTGCTGTAAAAGACTGAGTTTTTAGCACTTGGCACTGCTTTCACTGTATTCCAAGATGAGAGACTAAAATAGAAAGTTCATCTATACTTAGCTCTGCCTGTTGGACTCTTCCTTCTCCTTCGAGAAATGCCCCTGTGGGCACTCAGGTCAAAGTGTGTCCCAGTGCCTTTGATCAGAGATTTTCTCAACAGTAACCCTCACCCCCGAGCCGTGCACGTGTTTTGTCTGCCTAAAGAGTATAAATAGCACACGCGTGGTCCAGGCTCCTCATTTCCTTCTCTATCATCCCCAGCCAGAGGCGGAGTAGAGCAAGTTATACTGCTCACCTCAGCAACATAGTTTTAGTTTTACATAATTACATAGCTACTTAGTTTCAGTTGATAGATAGATATCTTTCTTCTTCCTGTTTTTTTTTTTTTTTTTTTAAAGCCCTCCTCTGTTTCAACATGCCAGGCTCTCCTGGTTCCAAGAGGTGTTCCTCTTGTAAAGAGACCATCCCTGTGTCTGATGACCACTCTCAGGCTACGTCTACACTACAGAGTTTTTGCATAAAAACAGCTGTTTTTGCGTAAAAACTCGCAGAGCATCCACACTGTAAGTACATTTTTGCACAACCAAAGGTATAGTAGATCGTCAGACAGGACTTTTTGCAAGAGCTCTTGCACAAAAAGGCATGTGGACGGACAACGGGTTTCTTGCGCAAGAAAGCTCCATCAGAAAAAAGCACAGGTACTCTGATGGAACTTTCTTGCGCAAGAGCGTCCATGGCAGTGTGGACGCTCTCTTGCAAAAAGCACATGACGGTGTGGATGCGCTCTTGCGCAAGAACTTTTTGCGGAAGATCTCTTCTGAAAAAGTGCTTGCGCAAGAAGCCTGCAGTGTAGACATAGCTTCAGTGTCAGATGTTTGGGAGAGTCTCATATCCCCCATAAATGCATTCATTGTCAAAAATTAAAAGCACAGACTTGGAAGGACAGGGAGCTGTGTTTGAAGCCGTCATTGCTCCAGGACGACTCCCTCAGACCTGCATCAGACCCTGGAAAAAACTCTGCAGAGTCTCAGCAAAAAACCTCCAAATCCAGGAAAAGACCTGCTTCCTCCACTTCCCCAGGCAGAGTGAAGAAGCACAGACTTTCAGTTTCTTCAGTGTCAACCACTGTTACACAAAGGGCTTTCAGCTTCCCACCTCTCTGAATGCACCCCGGTCCCCTCAGTGACCCCAGTGCCAACTCAAGCTCATAGCAGCCTATTCAGACAACAGAAGTGACGCTTCCCTTTGATCCTGCCGCTCCGCATCAGCCTTTACGGAGGCTGCCTACCTGCTCAGCAGGGCAGCAACAAACAGCAGTGATTCTCATGGCACCAACAAAAGACAGGACTATGCAGCACTTTAAAGATTAACAAGATGGTTGTTTAGGTGATGCACTTTCGTGGGCCAGACCCACTTCCTCAGATCAAATTGTGGAAGAAAATTGGCATGACCTTCTTCCGCAATTTGATCTGAGAAGGTGGGTCTGGCCCACCTAATTAACCATCTTGTTAGTCTTTAAAGTGCTGCATAGTCCTGTCTTTTGTTTCAGCAAGACCAGACTAACACGGCTACATCTCTATTACTATTTCACATGGCACCGACACTCTCCTCAGCTTCTATGGTGCTGTTGCTAGCTCCCCTCAGCAGGGCACCAGAGTCTCACTTTGCACCAGAGCATGTACTCCAGTCTGGCTCTGCTCAGCACCAGTTCCACAGTGCGGCTGATTGCACCGTCTTCTCCTCTCCAGGTTCTCCTCTTCTGGACAGGGATTTTTCACTAGAACCGCAAGCACAGTACCCCCAGTCCCCCACGACCCCTTGCCACCTTTCCAGTGGGGAGGAAGATGACTTGGAGAACAAAGACCTTTCTCCACCCTATTACTCACCTGAGTATAGGGATCTATGTAGGCAAAATACACCTGCCACACAATACCCGTGGAAAACCCACCCCTGGATGACACCACCAATACCATTCCCTGGCTACCTGCCATACTGGGGTAACTGGGAACACTACAGAGAATGACATACTAATCATCCTTCTACACGGAGGCAAGTCCACAACCTTCCCCTGCCATCCCTTCAAGTAGAGGTGGACTCTAATACTGAACCTATACTGGACATAAATAGAAATTGCTGGGATGATTCGCCTATGGCCACTGGGACACCCCTTTCAGCCCAACAAGCCAAACTGCCCACCACATCCACATCTACAGATGAACTCTCCCACTTTCAGGATCTCTTTGAGAGTGGTGGATGACCTCAATATTGTTTTGGAGGAGATAGCAGATAACCAACATGAGCTCACAGACCTATTACAAACCACTTCTACCTCCAAAATAACCAACATGAGCTCACAGACCTATTACAAACCACTTCTACCTCCAAAATAACCAACATGAGCTCACAGACCTATTACAAACCACTTCTACCTCCAAAATAGCTATCTCCTTTAATGCAGCCATCGTGCAGCCTACACAAAGTATATGGCAGACTCCTGCCTCCATCGCACTTGCAAGCAAGTGCATGGAACAGAAGTACTTTGTTGCCTCTAAAGACACCAAATTCTTCTACATACACCCTGCTCCCAACTCACTAGTACGGGAAGCAGCTAACCAGGAGAAGAAACAACACCAACAATTCAAGACCACTTCATCCAACAAAGATAATAAAAGGATGGAAGCTTTTGGGCAGAAAGTACACTCCTTCTCCACCTTGCAATTCAGTTACATGGCGCTATTAAAAAAATACTCCATGGAAACTACTCCAAAATACAAACTTTTATTAATGACATGCCTCGAGACAAGAAACAACAACTGGTCTCTGAAGGCCAATTAATATCCTGCACAGCATGCCAAGCCGCACTAGATGTTGTGGACACGGTGACCAGGTCCATAGCCACAGCAGTCGTCATGTGTAGTGTATTCTGGCTCTCATCTTCCACCTTGACATGGGAAATCCACACTGCAATGGAGGATCTTCCATTTGACGGGCACCAGCTCTTTGCTGCGAACACCAATGAGGTCCTCCACTCCATGAAGGACTCTCGAGCAACCCTGAGATCCTTGGACATACAAACAGCTATGCCAAAGAAGAAACAATACAGGTATCAGTCATACCAATAACTGCGATAGCCCTATTATTCACACCAAGCACAGCATCAGCAATATGATACTCCAGCAATGCCAGAGACCTAGAGCCCAAAGACGTCATCCTCCACCTTCTGGGTATGTCTACACTACAAAGTTAGTTCGAACTAACGGATGTTAGTTCGAACTAACTTTCATAGGCGCTACACTAGCGCTCCGTTAGTTCAAATTTAATTCGAACTAACGGAGCGCTTAGTTCGAACTAGGTAATCCTCATTCCACGAGGATTAAGCCTAGTTCGAATTTACTAGTTTGAATTAAGGGCTGTGTAGACCCTTAATTCGAACTAGTGGGAGGCTAGCCCTCCCCAGGTTTCCCTGGTGGCCACTCTGGCCAACACCAGGGAAATTCGTCTGCCCCCCTCCCGGCCCCGGAGACCTTAAAGGGGCACGGGCTGGCTACGGTGCCCGTGCCAGGTGCAAGCCTGCCAGCACCCAGCCAGCAGACCCTGCACCTGGCACGGATCGAGCCACCCACCCGATGCCCCCCAGCCCTCCGCCTCTTCCCGGGACCAGGCTGGCGGCTCCTGGGAGCTTGCCCGGGACCGCAAGAGGCGGGCAGCCGCCTGGGCTAGTGCAGACATCGTGGACCTCGTCCACGACCTCCGCACTAGGCACAGGAAGGTGGCCGTCTAGGGCAGGAGAGCTGCCAGCCTGGCCACCCAGGAGCAGGTGTGCATGAAAATCAAGGGGGTCCACTGAGACCCCCGACCCCTGAGCCCTGAGCTTACAATGGCCGTACTGGGTCAGACCAAAGCTCCATCTAGCCCAGTAGCCTGTCTGCCGACAGCGGCCAACCCTAGGGAACCTGGAGGGGATGGACCGAAGACAGTGACCAAGCCATTTGTCTCGTGCCATCCCTCTCCAGCCTTCCACAAACCTTGGGCAGGGACACCACTCCTACCCCCTAGCTAATACCACTCCATGGACCCAATCTCCATGACTTGATCTCACTTCCCTTTAAACTCTGTTCTAGTTCTAGCCTTCACAGCCTCCTGCAGCAAGGAGTTCCAGAGGCTGACTCTCTTTGCTTTGTGAAGAACAACTTTCTGTTATTAGTTAGAAGCCTGCTACCCATTCCTTTCCTTTGGTGTCCACTAGTCCTTCTTTATGGGAACTAATGGAGAACTTTTCTGTATGCACCCTCTCTACCCCACTCCTGCTTTTAGAGACCTCTATCCTGTCCACCCTCCGTCTCCTCTTTTCTAAGCTGAAAAGTCCCAGTCTCTTTAGCCTCTCTTCATATGGGACCTGTTCCCAACCCCTAATCATTTTAGTTGCCCTCCCCTCTCCCACCCTCTCTCTTCCCCTCTCCCACCTCCTTTTCCCAGTCTCCCCCAGTTTTGTTCAATAAAGACAGATTCCATTTTTGAAAACAATTGTCCTTTATTTTGTACATCAAGAAAAGGGGTTAGGGAAGGGTAAGTGGAAGGAGGTGAGGGTTGAATGGGGCACGAGACCCCGAGGATGAGGACTGGGCTGGCTCTGCGGGCTTTTGGGGTGGAACCTCTCCTGCAGCCCCCTGATTGCCCCCTCTCCCCAGATGGCAGCCTGTGGCAAGTGCAGCCAGTCTGATGGCCGAGTGCTGTGATGTGCCCAGTGTGGGTAGTCCGGGCACTCCAAGCCAGGACTGCTCTGCAAGCGGGCACCCCTGAGAACTGTCTGTCCGGGGTGGGGGTCGGGACCCTTTAAGCACAGTCCTCGGCTAGTCTGAGACAGCATCTCCACGCTCTGAGTCCTCCTCTGATGCCCTGCCGGCACTGCTTCCGGCCATCCTTAAGCCTGGTTCAGGGTTCACTTAATGTGGACATGCTAGTTCGAATTAGCAAAACGATAATTCGAACTAGTTTTTTAGTCTAGATCCGTTAGTTCGAATTAGCTTAGTTCGAATTAACTAATTCGAACTAAGTTAGTTCGAATTAACGTAGTGTAGACGTACCCTCTGGGATGATCTAACCCACAGCCTCCAATAAGCAAATTTGAGGCATCGGTCCAGAGCATTGAAAACTGTCCTCAGTGCTTACAGTGACCAACCCATCCTTCACCTTCTGTTTACTACCATTCTTCCATACGTGGGAAGCTATCGTTTCAGACAGTTGGGTCTGGAGATCGTTCAATCAGGATATACCATCCCATTCACATCCCCACCTCTCAACCACCACCCCCTCCCATCCCTCTTCAGGGACCCTTCTCATGTGCTCTTACTCTGTTCAGAGGTGCAATGCCTTATCCACCTTGGAGCCATAGAGCCCATGCCTACTCAGCACAGGGGGAAAGGGTTTTATTCATGTTATTTCTTGACAGAGAAGAACAGTGGGAAATGACGCATTCTAGAGCTGAGGTTTGAACAAATATGTACAGAAACAAAAATTCAAGATGGTCACTCCACAATAATCCCAGCACTGGCACAGAGATTGGTTTTCAGCTCTTGACCTCCAAGATGTGTATTTTCATGTTACTATCCACCTGGCACATAGGCGCTTCTTCAGGTTTACCCTTGAGAATTATTACTGTCAATGCACTGTCCTTCTCTTTGGTCTTTCAACAGTTCCACAGGTGTTTTCAAAACTACTGGTAGTGGTAACAACATATTTAAGGATGCAGGACCTGATAATCTTCCCATTTTTTGACTACTGTCTGCTGGAGTCTCCAACTCAGCTCTTCATGCAGCATCAGTGGTGATACAGTGCTTCCAAAAGTTGGGCCTACAAATAAACAGACAAGTCAACATTAACACCTACCCAACAAATCCATTTCATAGGCACCTTTCTTGACTCCACTACTGGTTGAGCCTCACTGCCACAGGAAAGATTCAGAGCAGTCTATCTCATACACACCATTCACATCAGCCCACAGGTCACCACTCGCGACTGCCTCCAGCTACTGGGACACATTGCAGCCTCCACCTTTGTTGTCCCTAATGCCTGCCTGTGTATGATGCCTTTGAACCTGGCTAGCTTTGTATACAAACCAAAATGGCACAAACTCCTCAAACACCTCACAATGCCTTCTATAAAGACTCACTACTGTTGTGGACCATCACACTACACATATGCGAAGGGGTTCCATTCCAACAAGAACCCCCCACAATCACCATCACAACAGATGCATCCCTCACAGGATGAGGAGCACACATAGGAGAAACCACAATGCAGGGACTATGGTCCACTTCCAAAATCACCCTCCATATCAACCTCCTCGAGTTCAGAGCTATATGCTACACCTGTCTCCATTTTCTTCCTGTCATCAGAGGCTGCAATATAAGGATCATGATGGACCACGTAGGATGCGTGTTCTAATCTACATGAACAGGCAGGGTGGAGCACATTCCCACTCCCTCTGCATGGAAGCCATCAAACTCTACATAATGGCTATACTGGGTCAGACCAAAGGTCCATCTAGCCCAGTATCCTGTCTGCCGACAGCGGCCAATACCAGATATCCCAGAGAGAGGGATCACAACAGGTAATCCTCATGTGATCCCTCCCCTTCCTAACTCTGGAATTGGTGTCTCAAACACAACATCACCATATCCAGCACACACCTACCTGGTATCCAAAACACCACTGTGGACAAACTCAGTCATTGCTTCCTCATACAGTATGAGTGGGAGTCGGACAATTCCATCTCAACGCACCATTTTCCAAGGCTGGGGGTTTTACTAACTCGACCTATTCACAACAGCCAAGAACAAAAAATGCCCAGAGTTCTGTTCTAGAGTAGGCCTGGGATCCCACTCCAGGGGGGTTGCCTTTTTGCTCCCATGGACCAACGTGTTTTTTACCCATACCCATACTCAACAGGGTAATATAGAAGATCAGAACAGACAATTCATATATCCTCTTAATAGCACAACCGTGACCTAGGCAACCATGGTATCCCTTTCTGATGGGAATGTCGACCAGTCCCCCCATCTCCTCCCAATTCAGTCCAATCTCCTGTCCCAATACAATGGCTAGATTCTTCACCCTAACATAGAACATCTCCACCTCAGAGCCTGGCTACTCGATGGTGCTCTCACTAAGAGCTAGTGTGCCCAGAACCAGTGCACACAGTACTTCTGCACAGCAGGACTCTAACCACACACAGTGCCTACCTCCAAAAATGGAAGAGGTATGCTGCTTGGTGCCTTCAAAAACATACCTCCCCAACTTCTGCACTTCTTCACTCAATCCTTGATTATTTACAAGATCTTAAATCCACTGAAATCCTCCTGTGGACATTAACTCTATCAAGGTCCATCTCACTGCCATCACCGCATTCCACAAAAAGGTAGGTAATGCCTCCGTATTTGCACATCCAATTACTAAAAGATTTGTGAAGGGTATCTAGGCATTATACCCGATATCAGACCACCAACACATCCCTGGGATCTACATCTTATCCTTCATGCACTGATGCACAAACCCTTTGAGCCTTTGGCCACATGCTTTCTCTTACACCTCTGCATGAAAACAGCCTTCCTCGTCACAATCACCTCCATCAGAAGGGTGGGAGAACTCGGAGCTCTCCTGGCAGACCATCCATAAACCACCTTCTTTCAACATAGTCATGCATCGCAGGCACCCTAAATTTCTACCTAAGGTATATTATTCCTTTCGTCTAAACACACCATTCACTTACCAACATTCTTCCCAAAACCACATGCCAATGGTTTTGAGTCTGCCATGCACAGATTATCTAACATTCTATCTAAATAGAGCTAAACCATTCAGAAGGACTGCTATGCTCTTTGTCTCCACCGCATCATGATCTCAGGGAAACGCCATCTTGAAGCAGAGACTGTCTAAATGGATAGCCAACTGCATACGTCTGTGCTACCAACTCAAACAAGTCCAGCCTCCTGACTCCATCAGAGCACATTCTACCTCAGTGGTCTCCAACCTTTTTACACCCAAGACTACTTTTGAAATGTCAGGACAAGCCAAGATGTATCCCTTCCTTGAGGCCCCGCTCTCTCTGTTCCCCTTCTCTCCATTACTTGCCATCCCTGGCCCTTATACACTTTCAGGCTACGTCTATACTGCAGCCTTCTTCCACAAAACCTTCTGCAAATGAAGCATGAAGTAGAATATCGCTGTGCTTCATTTGCATAATTAATTAGCAGCCGTTTTTGCACAAAAACCCGCTCTTGCGCAAGAGCTGTTCTTCCTGAAAAAATGAGGAAGAACGGCTCTTGCACAAGAGGGGTTTTTTGCACAAAAAGGAGCCATCTACACAGATCCTTTTTGCACAAAAGCCTCGTAAAAACAGCTGCTAATTAATTATGAAAATGAAGCATGGCAATATTCTACTCTGCGCTTCATTTGCATAAGCTTTTTCGGAAGAAGGCTGCAGTATAGATGTAGCCTCAGGCTACGGCTACAGTGCCGCTTTTTTTGATCCTTCTTTTGGAAGAGATTTTTCCAATATTTGGCCCAAGGAATACAAGGGCTGCCAAAAGAGTGTTCCTCCTGAGAAAAACTCCTGCAGTATAGCCATACCCTCACGAGGTTGAGACAGGAGGTGCGGGCTCTGGGAGGGAATTTGGATGCAGGAGGATGTGGAGAAGGGGATGCTGGCTAAGGGAGGGGGCTCCAGGCTGGGGAGTGTTGGGCTCAGGTGTAGGATTGGGGTGCTGGGCAAGCCACAGGCTTGTGGATGTGAGGGTGCAGGACTTTGGGTTGAAGTGTGTGAGGGGCTCATGGCAGGGAGGTCGGGAGTATGATGGGCTCAGGACACAGATTTGCAGTGTGTGAATGGTGCAAGAGTGTTATGGCAGAAGACTGAGGGGGTGCGGGAGTTTGGGGATGTGAGAGGCTCAGGACAGGGGATTCCAGTGTCTGATAGGCTCAGGTTTGGGATCTGGGGGGATGCAGGAGTGTTATGATGCTGTGACCAGATGAGGGCTTGGCCCCAACTGGGGGCTTGTTGGCGAGGCTTCATTTTTAAATAAAATATTATGTCAAACACAAAAGGCTTCAGCATTGTCTTTGAGAGGGGTGGGGAACCTGTTTTTAGTCAGAGATGACTGACCCACTGAAAAGTCAGTCGAGGCCACACAAGTGAGATACAAAAACACAACCCCTCCAAACTCCTCAAGCCTCACTAACGTGGCCCCAGCTGTGCTGGTGGGGGCATGGTGTCAGCGGGTGCTGAGGAAGGGGACAGGGTGCTGTTGGGTACTGGGGCAGAGAACAGGGCACTTGTGGGGGTCTGGGCAGGGGGAGGGGACAGGGACGGGTACCTGGGGATCCTGCAGCTGCATGCCAAAGCCCAGGAAGTGCGCAGGCTGCTCCCCTGTCCCTCAAACAGCGACGCGGTACCTGAAACACTGGTCCGTCACATGCCTGCTGCCTTCCTGCGTGGGGGGGAGGAGCGGGGGCAAAGGGAGTCCAGATCACGTCAGCTCCAACTGCTCAGGCAGCGTGCACCTTGCTCCTCTGCTCCCCATGGCAGCACACGTTGCCTGAGTAGTTGGAGCTGGCGCAGCCTCTTCCCCCACGCACAGGAAGGCAGTAGAGGAAGAAAGTCCCCAGCACTCAACAGACCGGCATTTTAGGTACCATGCCAGCTGTTGGGGGGGGGCAGAAGAGTAGCCCGCACACTTACATGACCTGTTGCGCAGCTGCAGAATTCCCCCTCCTGCCTGCCCCACAGGAAGCCCTCGATACTTCCGTTGTCCCTGGAGGTAGCGTCAGTCCGACATTCATCTTGAGGGTTGGGGACTGCGAGGGGGGACCCCCCCGAAAGCCTTGCGATCAACTGGTTAAGCCCCCAGGATTGACCAGTCAATTGCGCTCGACAGGGTGGTGACCATGGTTCTACATGTTCCATCTCCACGTCTACTGCCTTCCTAAGCAATGTTCCCCTGGTCAGCATATGCAAGGCAGCCACATGGGCATCAAATTTCACATTTGCACATTATACCCTGTTATAGGACACTACAGCTGACACCAGAATGGGCGGAGCTGTTTTGTCCACAGCCTTCCAGCCTGATCCGAAGCCCCTACCGTCTTAAGGGACACTGCTTACAGTCACCTGAGTGGAGCACTCACAGGGACATCTCTCAAAGGAGAAGAGGAGAAAACTTTGAAATGAGTGTCCCTGTGGGTGCTCAATCCTCTCCCTTCCTCCCCTCTACTTCGGATATGACAGTTGTCCACTGTAAACAAGGAACTGAGGAGCCTGGACCATGCATGTGCTATTTATACTCTGACAGCTCGTCAGGCAGGCAAAGCATGTGCATGGCCCAGAGGGGAGGAGTACTGCTGAGAAAAGCTCTGATCAAAGGCTCTGGGACGCACCTTGACCTGAGTGGAGCGCCCACAGGGACAGTCATCTCAAAGAATGTCAGTTACTGCATAGGTGAGTAACCTCCTCTTCACTGTCAGGCCAGCAGAAGCAGTTCAGTTTCCTCTTTTCAAAAGAGGTTAAATCAAGTCAGATACCTTCTAACAAATGGAGAGCCATTTTTGACCACTGAAATACGTTCTTTGCTTGGTACAGATGAGTAATTGGAAATCACTGGGATTGCGCCTATGTTTAAAATTAAGCACCATTCACTATTGATTTGTATTATAGTGCCTAGAGAGCCTAATTCGAACTACCTACTCCGTGCCGCGTGTAGCCGCGGGCATGGGGTCCGCACTAACAGGGATTTAAAAATGGCGGCGCCCGGCAAGATGCAAATGAAGCCCGGGATATTTAAATCCCGGGCTTCATTTGCAACTTTGAATGCCTACATTAGCCACCCTAGTTCGAACTAGGGTGGCAGTGTAGACATAGCCCCCTACCAGAAGCGCCCCCTTGTGCATCCTGCCCACCAGCAGGCCCTGCCATTCAGAACCTACCACCTAGCACATATCAGATGTTTCACAGCATCAGGAGGCACTGTGAGGAGAAGAGGGGGACAAGAGCAAGCTCGCAGTGTATTTGGAGGAGAGGGGGAACTGGGTGGGGAAGAGGTTGAGGGGCACCTCTTGGTAAGAAGTGGGTGGGGATAGAGCCTTGAGGGAAGGAGTGGTGTGAGAGTTGGGCCTGGCATAGCCAGGGGAGAACACAGCTCCCCTTTTCCCCCTCTCCCCGCAGCAGATTAGAAACTCAGCACTGAATAGTGCTAGATTTTAATTAACTATTTTGATGTTAGTATTTTTCAGCTCTTCAAGTCAAGATGAAGGCTCTTTGGAAACAATACTGAATAACCAATTAATTTAGCCACCGCAGTCCAGTAATGGTCCATACCCATACAAGACAGCATCTAAATTTGCTTTTCTATTTTTCTATTCAAATATTGCAATGAAAAATAAAAACACAGTTAGGATAATGCAAAATGTTATGAAGCGGTTGCAATGGTGAGGATATATTTGATCTAAGGTAAATATACAAGGGTATGTCTACACAGCAAGGCTAAAGTCAAATTAAGCTATGTAACTTCAGCTATGTCAATTGTGTAGCTTAAGTCGAAATAGCTTAATTCAGCTTTTGGTGCTGTCTACATAGCAGGAAGTAGAAGGAAGAACACTCTTCCTTCAACTTCCCTTACTCATAAAATGAGAGTTACGGCAGTTGGAGTAAGAAGTCCTCTAGCTTGCCATTATTTCAAAATAATGGCTTGCAATGTAGACACATTCTTAGTTGTTTCGAAATAACGTCATTTATTCCAAAATAACGCCGCTGTGTAGATGTACCCCAAGAGAACCAGGACTAGAGGGAGCCAGTCAGTGAGACCATTGATAATTTGTTACAGATATGATTTCTCTGAGTAATGAGGAAGGCAAAGTCAGACAGCATTCTTGGTGATGCCTCACTAGCTCTGAACTCAGATCTGTGAAAGGAAAGTTATAACAAGAAAGGTTTAATGGAAGAAAATATGGAAAAATTAGGTGGTATCACTCTTATAATGGTTTGTAAGTGGCAAGAGTAGATGCATGTCAGATAGGTAATAATCTGTTTTCAGTAGATGATAAAGACATTATCTAAGAGCATATTTTCAGATGAATAAAAAATTGGGATGTGTGTGAATACAGACAGAAATCATTCAGAGGTACCAACAGAAATTAAAAATACATGCAGAAGGTAATTAAATGATATTAGACCAGGGGGAAAAATCTTACTTCTCTTCTCTTTTCTTGTTGTAGACAGCTCTAGCCTTCTACCACACAGGTTGTTAAGCTCAGTCTTAAGTGAATCATCCTCTTCATCCTCCTTGTCCTTCAAAGTGAGGTTCTCTAAATACAGTTGCTTTTATTGTTCTGTAACACAGTGCGACTCTCTGTCCCCTTCTAGTGGCTGAACCATATAAATGTTTTGATTTTGCCCCAACTTTGCCTTAAAAGAATTATTGACTCTAGCTGGCTCATGCTTTTAGACTTGAGAGGTCCAGAGTTCAGTCCCCGCTACTAACGACCCACTTAGGAGTGCCAAATTACATTTAGTGCTCTTTAAATGAGTAATAGTAATTGTTGTTTCACAGGGCATATGACACTATATGCAGTGCTTTTTTTGTTACGGTATTGCCCGGAACGGCGTATCATCACCTATTTTCCCACCCCACAGAAAAGGATTCTCCCGTGCGTACCAGCACCTGTTTTCCTTGGGCGGCTCGGCTCCTGGTGGAAGCCTGCTCGGAATGCACAATGGTTTTTTTTTTCCGGCTCCCAGTGTGGTGCTTAGGCTCTTAAAGGGGCCGCAACTGCCTTTTGGCCCCCAGTTTATTTGTGGTGTGGGGTTTTTTTTGTTCAACAAGTTTGCCCCAGAGTACCGGCACCTATTTTCTTACAAAAAAAAGCACTGACTGTATGAATGTCAATTCTGATCAGTTAAACGGATTTGAAGGCCTTATAATCTTAAAAGCAAAAAATCCTTTCCTTTTCATCTCAATGTTGCCACTAAATTCTTCTTCCTTCCCTGTCATGCAATTCATGACACTCATCCTGTTAAATCCACACACTCATCATATCCGATTTTACATCAATTTCAATTTCTCATCTATTCCCCAGGAGAATTAAGCTCATTCCTTGACTCTGTTCTGATTTTCTCTGATTTTCCCATACTCCCCATCTACTTTCAAATTCTTATTTGCTAGCTTTTTCATGCTTGTGGTTTAAACTAGGTAGAAAAACACCTTAAGTCTGACACTCCTTCCTTCTTGTGTACTATATATCCTTTTTATTGAAATCAACTGATAAAACATACTTTCACATGGCCTTTGAGGCAACATCTATCTTCCTGTATGTAAGCAGGAAGTGAATAAAGATGTATAGATAGGCTAGTCTAGTCTTTGTGTAAAGGTGTACAAGACTAAATCATGTACAAGTGTCAGCCGACGGTCAGGGCTCCCTATATCTGTCCCTTAAGACCGGCTGAAGTTCTTTTAAATTGTGCTTCGTTCTGTTACAGCAACTGAAGGAGTCAGGTTAAAACTTAAACAGTTACAGGTTTATTGAGGAAGCTTATAAATCATATGGTTGCAATGGCTATTGCTCTATTTCTTAACTACTAGCAAAATATAGATCTTAAAAATGGTTACAAAGAAGATAAAGATAGGAAAATAGAAATAATGGTACCAAGTAACAGCTTACTCTTTCTATGTGTACACTTAAGACAGAGGACCACATCCAGGTACAATTTTTACCCCCTTCTGTGCCTCTCGACTCCAGCATGTCAGGCCAGGGCCGGTCCCTCAATTCCTAGGAAAGACGAAAATACGAGGTGGTATAGAACCTTGGGAGGTCAAACACCTAACCCGACCAGCAGGTAGAGGGTAGAATGACACTCAAAGTGAGTGTGTGCTGGGCCCATCTTTTATACTCATGGGGTCACGTATTTCTCTTTCTTGTCTGTAATGCCAATTGATGCTGGTCTGTCTGCTGTGAGACCAGTTCTTACAAGGGAGTTGTGAACTTAATTTACACTTGTAAGAGAGAATTGAGATGATTAAATTGGAAGTACGGGACATTGTTTTCTCAGTGGGAAATTCCTCTCCCAGTGACTGTGTGTGTGTTCGAATCAACATAGGTGCCAGCCGCAGCCTCGAGGCCAGCTTATTGACTTAACTGCTCTCTATCCACATATCTGTTTTTTTTTCAGCTCCTCAGGATCAGATGAGCCAGCATAGACTATGCTGATATTATTGCTCCTTCTCTGCCCTGTGCTTCAGAGAGGCAAATAAGATGGATGATATGGGGTTAGTCTGTCTGGCTACAACAAGTTACACTAATGAAGAGGGTTTTCCTATGTACAAGGCATAGAATGAGCTATGGCTTGGCATTAAAACTATTAGACTGATGAAGAAAAACATTTTGGTAGTGAGATCCATTGGAAATAGGAAAGCAATAGAGATTGCATTGTGGCTGTGGCACAGTTGGGTGTGCATTGTGGGGATGGCCAAGATGACCTAAGCATGTTTCTTCCTATTTTTGGAGGTTGAGGGAGAATTGAGATTGGATCAGAAAGGAATGATCTCTGCAGTATAGCAAGATCAAATTTTCCTCAAACTGGATAAATAGTGAAGGAAAAAATATACTTTCTGGAAAGGATGCGGACTGACTAGGTGGTAAAATGTAGTCCTTTTTTTCCTAAATGTATTGATTTATTAGAAGATTTACCTGGTGTTGCTTAATTTAAATAAGTTTTATTGTTTTGTTTTCTTTGGTTTGCATTTAAATCGTTGTTCTGGGGTAGGGCTGAGGATGAGGGGTTCAGTATGCAGGCTGCTCCAGGGAGAGATGACTAACCCAGCCCCCTCTTGGTGCAACAGGGTGGGACCAGATGAGGAGCACTTATCTATGGCAGACACAGCTGGGTGAACAGACAAACACAAACAGACAAACTTTCTGAAATATATAGTAGATAGTTGTCCCTTTCTCCACCCCTGCTGCCTGCTGGCTCAATGGGATTATAGCTGTCAAGGTCCCCGTTCTGACTCCTGGCTGCCCCCCGTGGTCATTCTATAGTATAACTCCCTCCTACCAGACCTTTTCCTTTTAATTTGAAACAATCAAATTTCAGCCACATTCCATTGTCTTGGCACAGCAAAACCATTACCTTGCTTTAAATTATGAGAAGAGAAAGCTGTGTATCAAATTTGGTGGTCCTAGCTCTTTTTGTTTAGAAGGAGCAAATGGACTTGACAGATAGATGCACATTTCTAAAATGTATAGTAAGATATTTTAATCCATTGGGTGATCTGCTATGACAGTAATACAGAACATTTAAAAATGGGGAAAAGATAGAATCATAGGACTGGAAGGGACCTCGAGAGGTCATCGAGTCCAGCCCCCCGCCCTCAAGGCAGGACCAAGCTCCGTCTACACCATCCCTGACAGATGTCTATCTAACCTGTTCTTAAATATCTCCAGAGAGGGAGATTCCACCACCTCCCTTGGCAATTTATTCCAATATTTGACCACCCTGACAGTTAGGAATTTTTTCCTAATGTCTAATCTAAACCTCCCCTGCTGCACTTTAAGCCCATTACTCCTTGTCCTGTCCTCAGAAACCAAGAGGAACAAATTTTCTCCTTCCTCCTTGACACCCTTTTAGATATTTGAAAACCGCTATCATGTTCCCCCCTTAATCTTCTTTTTTCCAAACTAAACAAGCCCAGTTCATGAAGCCTGGTTTCATAGGTCATGTTCTCTAGACCTTTAATCATTCTTGTCACTCTTCTCTGTACCCTTTCCAATTTCTCCACATCTTTCTTGAAATGTGGCGCCCAGAACTGGACACAGTACTCCAGCTGAGGCCTAACTAGTGCAGAGTAGAGCAGCAGAATGACTTCACGATTTTTGCTTACAACACACCTGTTGATACAACCTAGAATCATGATATTGAACAACTTGCCTGCTATGCCTAGATTGAACAGGATTGATTCAATAGGAAACTTTCAGATTTTCTTACTTCTGATTTCATTTTATCTGGCACTCTTTGAAGGGAAGGAAGAGTTTCACTTTCTCATTTACTGGAAAAAAATTATGAGTTGGCATAATGGCAATACAGGATCATCAACAAATATCTCAGATATAGAATCCTTAGTCTGACACTTGGCATGTGAAATACATGGGGAGAGAAAACCTTTTGGTCCCAGATAAAAATGTGTTTATAGTATTTTGATAAATCTTTAAAATACATATTAAATTGTAATTTGATTTTCCAATTCGTATTTTTAAAAACAATATGTAGTTTTTAAATGCCATTGGGGGGGAGGAAGCCTAAATGATGCCGCACATTGTATGAAATGCCTATTTTGAAATACTGCCTAAAAATGCATATTTATCTGGGAAACTAAGGATAGCAGTTTACTTTGGGAGCATTTATTCTTACTCAGTTTCTTAATCTCTGTCTTGTTTTAAATAACACCAGTTTTCTACTTCAGGAATGTATTTCATTTAAAAAAAAAAAATCTGTATCTGGCATTGTCTCCATGGTAAAGATGTCTTGCCTTGAAAATAGTAAATTACAAATTCTTTTGAATTTCAGTTTGCTTTTATAGTCGGTTTTCCACAACATGATGATATGACAGCTTACAAAAAGCAGCATTTTTCCCTCTTTGTTGAAATTCTTACTTCTTACAAACAAGGGCCCAGGCAAGGATTTTACAAGAAATTGATAAATATTAATTAAATAAAATTGTCAGGTTCCGTACGTAACAAAATTATACATGAAGACAGCCTTAAAATCCTTAGCTAATTACTCACTTTCTGATTTGTTTTCAGAGTCGCCAACTAGAATCTGAAACTGGGACAACAGAGGAGCACAGCCTAAACAAGGAAGCCCGAAAATGGGCCACCCGTGTGGCACGTGAGCACAAAAACATCATCCACAATCAACGGGTAGGTTGAAAATAAAAAAATTGATGACATGAAAAAAGTGCAATCAAGATAAGCAGATGCTAAATTAAGATCTATTACATGGCTTTTAATAATTTGAATTTAATGTTTAAGTGCACCAGAGAGATGAACACCTAATATCCTGTCTTAGTGTGTCTACCAGCAGCAATGATTTGCCAATTTTTGAGATTATTTTTCCACTTGGCACCTCTGTTCATGTCTGCACTTAAGCATATGCTGAAGTCATTGGAGTTTAATCACATGCTTAAAATTAAGCAAATATTTAAATGTTTTCTAGAATCAGAGAATTATCTTGTTAATTTACTTACATAACAGAACATAAGATCGGCCATACAGAGTCAGACCAAAGGTCCAGCAAGTCCAGTATTCTATCTTCCATCACTGGCCAATGCCAGGTGCCCTAGAGGGAATGAACAAATCAGGAAATCGAGTGATCCATTCCTTGTTACCTATTCCCAGCTTCTGGCAGAGGCTAGGGACAGTAACTCTGCCTATCCTGGCTAATAGCCATTAATATACCCATCCTCCATGAACGTATCTAGTTTTATTTAGTCTTTGTCTTTACAAAATCCTCTGGCAAGGAGTTCCACAGGTTGGCTATGTGAAGAAATACTTCCTTTTGTTTGTTTCCAACCAGCTACCTATTAATTTCATTTAGTGAACCCTAGTTCTTATTTACTTTTTCCACTCCAGTCATGATTTTAAAGACCTCTATCACATTCCTGCCCCTCTCTTCCAAGAGGGGGTAGTAATCTCTTCTCAATCTTACTAATCTCTCCTCATATGACAGCCTTTCCATACCTCAATCATTTTTATTGCCCCTTTCCAATTCCAGTATATCTTTTTCTGAGATATGGCAACCACATCTGCACACAGTATTCAAGATGAGGGGGTACTATCTTGAGAGTAGTTTTGTATTATCTGCACATTTTGCCACCTCATTATTCTCCAGATCATCATTCATGAATATATTGAATATGATTGGCCCCAGTACAGACCCGTTGGGGACATCACTCTCCATTCTGAAAACTGACCATTTATTCCTATCCTTTGTTTCCTTAGAGAACTGTTGTTTTATTTTTACTAGCTTTCTCTCAAGCCTCTCACCCAAAAGCATGTTGTGGTGTTGCAGTTGCTCAGACCAGATGCGCCATAATAACACAAAATATATAACCCAATCCTACCATGTCTCAACTCTTTAAATAATCACTGCAAAGTACATGGATTTTGATAGGATGGGCTTGAAATGTAAAGATTGAATGAGAAAATGAGAGTGAAGTGTCACCTGAACTGACCATAGTTGTAACATCATGATACTTTTGGATTTTGGATCTTTTTCAAAAACCAGTTTTCCTATGATATAAGTTTGCCCGTAAAGTTTGAGCTTTTTAAATGAGGTTGCATCAGTCTGCAGAGTTTTTATCCTGCAATGTAGCACAACTCATCACCCTAACATCTGAATCTGATTAATTCCATGTGTAGTCATAAATAGTGTCACAGTGTGCATGACTGTATCAAATGTAAGGCATCTTTCTCTTGTTTTTGGTAGGCACTTGAGGAGTTAGAATGCCATGGACCTGTTGTATCTGAACAAAGCCGAGCAGAACTGGAACAGAAAATAGATGAAGCCAGAGAGAGCATCCGCAAAGCTGAGGTAAGAGAGAAGTTATTCCGGCATGTTTTTTGGTTCTTTGGTGGCACATTTATTACATTAATTTAATTTGTGTCTGAAAATCCAGACTTCTAGCATCAAATGATCAGGGAATTATAAATTGAGATTTGGAATTTCTCTTAGATTTCATTTCATTTTAATCATGACATCAATTTAATGCAAGGTTTACGAAATTAGGTGAGCAATAAAAAAATGAAATAAAATCCTCCTAGTGATATGGTTTATTAAATTCGCTGTATTTTTTCCACCTGATCAAAAAGGTAGGAATTTCTGCTTCTCTTTTCTCAACTTTCATAGATGGTAAAAACCCTGAAATTTAAACTACTTCATTACATGTGAAAGAACTAGTATCGGGAAAACATTAATCATAAATCTGTCCTCAGGTTTTGGGCTCTTTGTAGCAGCTCACCATATGTTCACTTGCACTGACTGTACAACTCTGTGTGTATATTTAAATAGGAAATAACTTAAGTAATCTTTCTAGTATTTCTCTGTCTTTTGTGTTCCCCTAACATACTGTTGAAAAGGTTATAGGGGGTTATGAGATCTCCAGATTAATGAATACATTGTGAAGAAATGAGGTTGGACCTCCGTTGTCCGTCACTCTCAGGACTTGACTGGTCCTGAACCATAGAATTTCCCGGACGAAGGAAGGTTCCCTGCCACATCCCCACAGCCCACCAGCCTTCAGCACTGCCAGCTCTGGGGGTTTCCCGCTACCTCCAGCCTCAGCTGGGCTGCTTGCTGAGTTTCTGGCCCCACTGCCCTCGCTGGAATGCCTACCGGGTTGCCCACGACCTCCTGCAGGCTCCAGCCCCATGCTGCCATGGGTCTGACCCCAACCCCGCTGCTGCAGACTACCAGGGGCTGTCCAGTGCTGCTGCTGGGGGCTGGCTTTGGCCCCAGCCCCAGCTCTGGTCCCTGCGCTGCAGGCTGCTGGGGGGCTGCTAAGGGCTTGGGCTCCGGTCCCAGCTCCAAGACATCCCAAAGGCTCTGGCCCAGCTTCCGCGGGCTGCAGCTCTATGCTGCCGTGTGCTGCCCAAGGCTGCTAGGGGCAGCCGCCAGCCCCAGCCCTGGTCCTGCTGCCATGGGTTGCTGAGGGCTTGGGCTCCTGCCCTGCAGCAGCCTTTAGGCTCTGACCCCGCACTACCATGGGCTGTTACTGGCTCATTCCTACGCTGATAGCGGCTGTCCCGGACCTGATCCCAGTGCCACAGGCTTCTGGGGGCTGCTGCCAGCTCCAGCCCACTACTGGGGGCTGTTACCAGCCCTTGCCCCATCCTACTGCATCAGCCCGGCCCAGCTCCTGGATTGCCTTCTTGCACCTAGGCTACCAGGGCTCTCTGATTCAGGAACATCTGTGGTCCTGTGCCGTCATTTTTAACTAGGTGAGGTATATTGCTATAAGTTAACTTTTATGGTCACCGATTTAAAAAAATGGCAAAAGGAGGCTTTTCATATTGTCGGACAATCAAACTACTTAGTGTGATTAGGAATGCAATTTACAATTTTGGGAGGTCAGGTAGGAAAAACTTGAGTAACACGAGTTTATTCCTGTTTATGGTATGATAATTTTTATCAGCTGTTTTAAAAACAAATTGTCATGCTCTAGTCACATAAATATTTTTAAATGCTATTGTAATAGAATAACATTTTATTTTGTATAACATCATCTTACTGATTGTATCCTGAAATACTTTCATTGCATATGGAATTACATAATGATTACATATAGAAGAATAAGAATTGAGTAAAGCAAGAGAGGAAAGTTACATTTTTAGATGATGAGAAATTATAGTGATAGTAGCAGACAGAGGAAATACAGTGAAGATGAATTTTGGGGGAGAAGAGTTTTTCACCAGTGTTGTATGAATGGACAGAGGAAGTTAGTATTACATGTTTAAGAAGCAAGTTCAGCTACAGCAAATCAAATTATTTAAAAAATAAGTTAATTGTTAGTTGTATACTCAAAGCAATGGAAAGTGGTTTAAAGCTAACAATGATGTTCTCACTCTTCTGTGGGGGTGGGGGGAGGGCAGCGAAAATTTTACCTCCTGAAGACTGGAGAGCTGAAATTTGATGCAGCTATACAAATATAAGTTGCAGCAGTCAAGGTTGGAGGAGGTTAAAAGCCAAATATCAGTAGAGGTGGGATTGGGACAATTGTTACGTGGGTTATTTTGAAGAAATAATAATAGGAAGATTTACAAATGGGGGAATGTGGGAGCAGGGAATATAGTTCTGAGTTAAGGACAACATCAAGGTTCTGGACAGTGAAGACAAATGGAGGATCTGAATTGAGAAAGGAGATGAGTTATGTCTGAAGTTGTTTGCCAAAGAGAAGAGCATTCAGTGTTATTGTAACTGTCGGTCCCAGGATATTTTAGACACGAGATAGAGTAGGTTTATTAGACCAACTTCTATTGGTGAGAGATACACGCTTTCAAGCTTATACAGAGCTCTTCTTCAGGTCTGGAAAACCTTCTTAGTGACCTGTTTTAGCATGAATAATTAATGGACCAAGATCAAGTGCCCATTCACACCCTTCCAATCATGGGAAGGGAAGAAGTAGCTGGGGAGAGGAGGAGCTGTTAGTGGCTTATAGGTTGGGGGGCCACAACCCAACAGAAAATCAGTTGGGGGGCCACATACAAGTGAGAAGCAACAAAACCCAAAACAAACCCTCTCTGACATGGCCCCTGACTGAGAAGAAGAAAGACACTCCCTACATTGCCCTGGGGGGGCACAGGCGAGTAGATTTTATGCTACAGTCCCACAGTGAGGCGGCAGGGGGCCTGGAGTGCCAGCGCAGGCTCCCCAGTGCAGGGGCAGGGAGCTGAGCATTGCAGGACAAATCCAGGCAAGCTGGGGGCTGTATCCAGGCCCTGGTCCTTAGATTCCCCACCCCAGGTTAAAGATTTTTGTAATATTTATGGCTTGCATGTAATGTCACACTCTCACCAACAGAAGTTGGTCCAATAAAAGTTCTCACCCATCTTGTGTGTCAGGATGAGGGTGGTTCTTCTGAGATACTTAACTAAAATAATTTTGAGACAAATTTTGTGGTTATTTTGAGACAGAAATCGCAAATTTATTAAGCTGAGGCACAGGAAGGATTATATGCAATTGAAGGCAGAGATAAAAGGACCAAGAGGCAGAAGATATATAGAAAAGAGCCTTGGAATGAGAACTGAGTCTTTTGGTACGCTGTAGAGGAGAACAGTCTTGTCCCAGAATTGGAGCTAATTCCAGTTTTACCTCACTTTGTGAGGAACAAGTGGAGGGTAACATACACACACAATACTCTACACCAGTGGTCACAAACCAGTCAATCATGAGCCAGCTTCTCAGGAAGCGTGCATGTGCTGCTCCTCCCCTCCTCACAGCAGTGTGCGTTCTTTTTTATCTTCCCTTCTTTCCCTTTCCCACCTTCCCCCTGACCAGCCACCCACCAGCATCCTGCTATTGCCCCCTCTCTCCTGGCCAGACACATACCCTCAGTTTGCTTTTGCCCCCACTTCCCACCCAGATTCTTCACCCGCACCCCTATCCACTCACTGGCAGCTCTGTCCCACACACTGGATCCCTCATTTTTTACCCCACCCCAGAGACGGGGGGGGGGGGAAGGGGGCATAAAATCCACTTACCCTGGAAGAGTTAATCTGGCGCGAAGTCTTGAATCTCAGTCCTATATACCCTCCCCCTTGCCTCCATGGGGCTGGAGTGCCAGTGGAGTGAGGTGTCTCAGTTGAGGCCACATCAGTGAGTGTTGGTTTTTTTTGGAGAGGTTGTTTTTTTGCATCTCACTAGTGTGATCCCCAGCTGATTTTATTGTGGGTCAATAGCCCATGACCCAAAAAAGGATCCCCGCCCTTCCCATAAAGACAACCTTGAAACCTTGTTTGACATATTTTATATAAAAATGAAGCCAGGTGAAAAAGCCCCCAATTGGGGCCAAGCCCCCATCTCACTGCAGCATCATAACACTCCTGCACACCCCATACACTGCAACTCCGAGCCCATCATACACCCAATCCCCCTGCCTTGAGCCCTGCTTGCACCTCAATCCAAACTCCTGCACTCCCACATCCACAAGCCTGCGGCTTGTTCAGCACCCCAGCACTCTCCAGCTTGGAGCCTCCTCCCTGACCCAGCATCCCCTTCTCCAACAGCTCCTGCATCCAGATTCCCTCCCAAAGCTTGCACCTTTCACCCCTTCCCTCACCCAAATCCCTCATTCCCATCCCAGAGCCTGTGCCTCCTGTCTCAACCCAATGAGAGTGAGTAAGGGCTGGGGACAGCAAGTGATGGAGGGGGCGGGGCCTCAAGGAAGGGGTGGGGTCTCTGGGAAGGGATGGGGTAGATCTTGGCTTGCCCTGACATTTAAAAAGTGATCTTTGGTTTAAAACAGTGGTTCCCAAACTTTTTGGCATCACGCTCCCTTTTTGATTTTTGAGAAACCATCACGCCACCCTACCTCTTTTTTACCATCATCCAACCCCTCTTTTAACAAAAAATTCAATGAATCATTTAAAATTTAAAATAAACACAAAAACTTGGTATAAAAATATTTAAAATTAAAAATAAGCACAAATAGTTTTTCTTGGCACAAAAATTTAACAAAAATGTAATTTAACATAAGAAATAGCAGAAACAAAACGAATTTAATGTGAAAGATGATGATGCATTTTCTTCACGAGTTGGGAAATCCTACGTTTGGAATGAGGGATTTGGGTGTGGGAAGGGATGAAAGGTAGGTGCAAGCTTTGGGAGGGAATTTGGGTGCAGGAGGTGGTGAAGGGGCTGCTATCTCAGGGAGAGGCCTCCAGGATGGAGAGTGTTGGGGTTAGGTGAAGGGTGGGGTGCTGAGCAAACCACGGGCTTGTGGATGTGAGGGAGCAGGAGTTCAGGTTGCGGTGTATGAGGGGCTCAGGGCAGGGGGGTTGTGAGTATGATGGGCACAGGACACAGATTTGCAGTGTGTGGATTGTGCAGTAGTGTTGTGGCAGAAGACTGAGGATGTGAGAGGCTCAGGACAGTGGGTTCCGGTGTATGATAGGCTCAAGCTTGGGGTGTGGGGAGGATGTAGAGGTGTTATGATGCTGCAGCCAGGGACGACACAAGTGAGATGCAAAAAAACAGCCCCTCCAAGCCTCACTGATGTGGCCCCAACTCAGACACCTCCCTCCCCTGGCACACCAGCTCCATGAGGGGGAGTGTAAGTAGGACTGAGGTTCAAGGCCTCAGGGCAGATTAACTCTTCTGCAGTTCCAGGGTAAGTGGAGTTTGTGGGCTCCTCTACACTCTGAGGTGGGGCCAAAAATGAGGGTTCCACTGTGCAGGACAGGGAATCCAGTGTGCTAGAGAGTGGGATAGGAATACAGCTGCCATCAGGTGCCACTCATTGGTTGGCGCCCTGGGCATCTGCCCAGCTCGCCCATGCCTCCGTCCGGCCCTGTGGGGGTCCCACAGCTGCGTGCCAGGTCTAGATCTCAGGATGCACGTGCAGTGCTTTCCTCTTCCCTGAACAGCCAGCGCATTTCCTGACTTCTTGCCCCTGCTGCTTGCGTGCATGGGTGGAGTAGGAGTCCTGGGACCATGCCAGCTCCAACTGCTCAGGTAGTGCGCACCCTGCTCCTCCACTCCCCACGGCAGCGCGCGCTTCCTGAGACACTGGCTCTGGTGTGCAGCTGCGGGTCTTCCCCTCCACACACAGGGGGAAGCCAGTGCTACTTCAATTTTTCGCAGGAGGTAGTACCAGCACGGGCTCTTTCTTAGGGTGGGAGGGAATTGACGGGGTGTGGATTGCCTCAGCCCCCACCCCTTGGAATTTCTTCACGCCCCTCCCAAGGGGTCATGCCCCCCAGTTTGGGAACCAGTGATCTAGACAGTGCTTGGTAGACTTGATCTCTCGAGGTCCCTTCCAGTTCTAGTATTCTATGATTCTGTGATACACGGCTGAAAAGGAGTATTCCTTGCCACTTTTTTTAAAGTGCCCTTGAAATTCTGTTGCCCTATACTGTCACTTAGGAAAATAAGACATTCATGTTGCCTCTTTGCACTTATTCAACAAAGGGAGGAAAATATGCAAGAACTACTGTATGTTTAAAAAAAAAAAGTCGTCCAGTAGCACCTGTATGTAAAGTTCTCATTTTGACAACATTAAGGAAACTTACTGGACATTTTGTAGTTTTTAGTTCAGGTTGTGAAGATAATCTGAAGGGGATCTGGTTGTCCTTAATAGCTTTCCTTTTTTCCCCAAGACTGCATTCCTTTACCTTAATTTTTCCACTCCATTTGCCATTACTACATCTATTAATCTGTATCCTACAGATGAGTAAGAGGTAGTAAAATCTGAAGGTGTGCACTTGGATTTCCTGTTCTTTTTGTTTTCATTGACATAAAATCCTATCTCCTCAACTGTTCTGCTAGGCTACTTGATTTATTTCTTCTCACTCACTCTCCTCTCTATGTCAGACTATAGAACTTGCCACTTGAGTTGCCGTTTGTTAGATATCACCAGATAATATACTTGGTTATAAAGCTAAAAAAAAATATTTTGACCTGGAAAAGAAAATGTACATCTGTGCTATCTTTGCTCTGGTAAGAGAACAGGGACTCCACAACAGTTAATTCTATTTTCATTTATATTTTGCCTCATAATTAGTACTGTATATCTATAACTGTCAAGAGACTATTTGTATGAAATTAGATTTGATAAAGGCTCACTAGGGTGCTGTTTACTTCATTTGACTAGTTCAAGAGTTCAGTAGAGTCAAACACCACTTAAATCCATCTTAAATTGTAAATTAGAGACCACTTTTCCCTTCCTCTTATTATAGCATATTTATTAAGGTGTGATTGGAACAATTCTGTCATGCTAGCTATTCATTTGTTATAACCAGATATAATCTATTAATTATGTACCACTTATAGTTTTACTGTATCTCAAGTCATATATCTACATTTCAGTGATCATCAGACTGTTAGTTTTTTCATGTTGTATGCTATACCTTGCCACCTTACTGCTGATTTATGTGGTGGTATTCTCAGCTCATAATAATTGTGAGAAAATCTAATTCTCTCTGCTTCTGCCAAAAGAATTAAGTGGAATATGGAAATTAACAGAAAATTCAGTTTGTGAAATATCACTTGCTTCTCTTGATGGTTTTGCTAAGAAAGCTCAAGTTTAGGAGAATAGGGTGAAGTAAACAAATTGCCTGCTCAGTAAGAAATCTGTATGATCTATTGGTCTTTCCATAAGTAGATGACTGATTTGAATAACCAAAGTTACTTTCAGGAGTTTCAAATTAGCTCAGTGGGTAAAATTTTAAGGATTTTAGTTTAAGAATGATAAAGTCAGAAGTTACATCATGGTTTTATGTAGAGGTATAAATAAATCTGTAGTACTTGATCAGTGCTCCATTGTTTATTATCCTGGTCACAATATTGGGAAAACATCATTAACTATATTTGAGAATCAATAACAGCTTTCAATGATAAACTTCAGTGATGGTTTTTTGTCAATCACGTGCTTCAAGCAAGATGCTTATACCAACATATAGACAGAGATTCCAAACTCTGATAAATAATAACACTATCTTGTTGATACCCAAATTAAGAGACATGTTTCCCAGTTAGGGGAGAAGACCTTTAAGGATTTATGTGGATCAATACAAATACTATTAAAGGTTTATCAATGGACAAGCGACAGCTGAAACTTGATTTATTTCTGAAGGTTAATTTTTGTTACAGGCATAGCAGGATGATTTCAAGTTAATGGTGGCAGATAGATGGGTCTTAAAAGTTTAAAGATGCATGGAGAGAGAAGTATGTTTTGTATGAATAATGCATCTTTACTGGAATTCTAGAATTCTGTAGTTGCTTTTTTTTATTCTTTCAAAATAAGCTATTTAAAGACTTGTCACTAAGGTGTTTGGGATCCAAATGAACACTTGGTTTCCTCCAGGCCCTTTTCTTACATTATTTTAGATGGCTATTAATAAACCCATGCACTGTAACAGAATATTGTATATTATTTTGGCTGGTTATTTACAGGAAGCTGTGAAACTTATTGTTGCTGCTTTTCATTTCCTTTAATTTTGAAGCAGGAATTTGTCTTCATTTTTTGCACTATAGATCCAGAGACTGATATTTTATTCATGCAGGAACAATAAACAAACAGGATTTCTTCTTAATGTAAACATGGAGAGGAGATGAAATATAAATAAAACAATATTTTATCTTCAGTCTCATTTTTCTTAATTTTAACTTCAGTAATGAAAATATAATAAAGAAATAATCAGAAAAAGTTAGGTTGGACAAGTGGGCATGACCATACTGCTGTCTTAGCCCTGGGGATTAGGTTGGCATAGCTATGGTGCGCAGGCATGTGAATATTTCACACTCCCATTCACTTTAGCTATTGCTATCTAAATTTTAGAAGTAGACCAGGCCTAAACTGAACTAAGTCATCTTTATACCGGTATGAACATGTCCATGCTAGGTTTTGAGCCAGTATATCTATGTAGATTAAAAAATCGCATGTACAACCAACATAGTCATACCAGTACAACTTTCAAGTGTAAACCAGACCTATCCTACAAATATTCTTTAGGTTTGTCTACACAAATGTGTGTGTCCTGGAACAAAAGCTTGGGGAGTGTCCAGGCAAGCATAGTGTAGTTAAACTTGTACAGCTCAATTTAACCTAACTTGTTAAGAAATTAATTTAAGGTACATGGATATAAGTAACTTTAACTGACATAAGTTTCCCAACTAGGGATGTTAAATATAGGTTAATTGACTAATCAACTATTCGATGGATTTTCTGTCAACTAGTTGATTACAGGCAGTCCCCGGGTTACGCGGATCCGACTTAAGTCGGATCCGTACTTACGAATGGGGCTTTTCTTGCCCGCGTCTCACTAGCTGCGCCCCCCCCCCCCCATCCTCCCAGCAGACCAGGCTTTTCTCGCGGTCGCCTGGGGCAGAGCAGCAGGGGTGCTGCCGGTTGGTCCTGCAGCACCGCTCCTCGGCGCTACTGGACGAACCCGGCAGCACCCCAGCTGCTCTGCCCCAGGCGTCCTGATTCAGCCGCTGCTGGTCAGTTTCAGCAGCAGCTGACTTGGGGACACCTGGGGTAGAGCAGCGGGTGTGCTGCCGGGTTGGTCCCCACCGAGGTGCGGCGTTGCAGGGACCTACCCGGCAGCGCCCCAGCTGCTCTGTCTCAGGCGTCCAGATTCAGCTGCTGTTGAAACTGATCAGCGGCTGATTCCAGGAAGCCCAGGGCAGAGAAACTCTGCCTCGGGCTTCCTGTAGTCAGCCGCTGGTCAGTTTCAGCAGCGGCTGAATCTGGACGCCAGTTCCGACTTACGTACAAATTCAACTTAAGAACAAACCTACAGTCCCTATCTTGTACGTAACCCGGGGACTGCCTGTAGTTGATAAGCAGGGGAGCTGCTGCAGGATTAGCTCCTGTCAGCTCTTAATACATTTATTAAATAGGCTGGTGCACAGCAGGGGGACCCAGCACTAGCTGGGCCAGCTGATTCCCGGCTCTCACTAGTTCCCACCTGCTGCTCTTTAGCCTTTTAAATGTACTAAGAGCTGGCGGGCTTTTAAGCCGGCTCCCCCAGCACGGGCTCCTGCTACCTCTGCCGCAGCAAAGGGGGGAAGCCACTAGTCGACTATCCATAAGCTTTTGCTTCTCGGATAGTCGACTACTCACTTACATCCCTAGCCCCAACTAGGGGATTTATTGTTTTAGATAAATTAATAGTAATTCAGTCTATATGCAAGGCTTTGGATTACTGTGATTGCAGCATTGGGTGCATGCAGAAAGAAACATACAGGTATGACGTGTTCCATGTAAATGCAAGATTCACCAAATCATCTGGGAGTCCTGGGAATTCTAGATTTACTCACGTTTTACTGTTGTTTGTGCTATAGAACTTGTTAAATATTAACAAAAGTAAGACACGGGCTTCAGTCAAAATGATTTGCTGGTGTTTTAAGAGATGCTTAATACATTGGAAAGGCCTATTTTACAACATGAAAAAAAAAGATTTGTGGTTCCATCTTCAGTTAGTGTGTTGGGTGCTCCTTTTTCCGTCCTCTTCTGTTGAATTCAGTGTTCTTTGAAGTTTAATAACATAGTGCATATAGTACTTAACATCTTCAATTGACTATTTTCTTAGTAAATAAACCTTAAAAAGCAAGTGGTCCTCTAGTATCTTACAGTCTAATCAAATATATATCTCTAAGGTGCTACAGAACCACTCATTGTTTTTTAATTTTTTTTTGTTTTAAGTTACAGACTAACACGGCTACCCCTCTGAGACTATTTTCTCAGTAGTAAAGTTTGAATGTGAGACTGATACCCACAATATACATTAATCATTCAGTTGATGGTTCTCTGATAACTACTCTGCTTGGTTAACTGAGAAATAGAAATTCTTCCTGGTTCAGTGGCTTTGGCCTTCTCCCATGGAAAATGTGTTTTGAACTCCTCCTGCCCCAGCCTCCAGTGTCTGCACCTAACTTCATCTTTTTGTGATTCTGCTGAGTTTCGGAATTTCTTCTAGGACCTCTGTTATATTTGTGTGTTCTTAAAAATGACTTCTCCTTTTAACAGTGTTAAATACTATGTAGTATGCTGCAATAGTTTCTTAAAACCCTATATCCCATGACAACTTCACTCACATTTAAAATAAGTTTGTTTTTTGTTTTGTTTGTTTTCTGGTTTTATTTGGGGGAGGGTTGGGAGGGATTTTTTTTTTTTAATAGTACAGGTTGAATGAACCTGTTAACCAGGACTTCCTCATCTGGCAACATCCAGATGTTTTAGAACTAGAGAGTCCCGTTGGAAGGCTGTTAGCTGGGCTCCCTGCAGCTAGGTTGCCTGGTGTACCACAGCTGAGCTGCTAGATACAACCCAGTGGGGGTGCTCGATGGGGCCAAGAGCCCAGCGCGCCATAGTGGGGCTGCCCAGCGCATCCAGGAGCCCAGTGCACAGGGAGCTGGGCTTGCCTGGCTTAGTGGGGAGGGGAGAGGAGGGAAGCATCCAGGAGGCCAGTGGCTGGTCCAGGGCTGGGGGTCCAGATATAACTTTCCCTGGTCTAGCAAAATCCCTCATCCAGGACCAGTCGGGTTCCAAGAGTGCCAGACCAGGTAGCTCCAACCTGTACTATAGTTTGAAACAGACAATTGTCACAGTTGCGTCTTCCAGTCAGGTAAGAATGTACACCAGAGCAACATAAAGTTCCTTCCATTGTTACATTTCTAAGAGTTATAGCTAACGTTTCTCTTAATAATGCTGCAGATTTTCTGATTTATCCTCTTTATTATGGTATAAATATTGAGGATCCAGAGGTATATCACACTAAAGCAAGATACATTATTCCAAATTCCCGTAACATTGTGAATATTTACCAGGCATATTTTTTACTAAGAATTACTACTACCTTATAGAGCAGAGGTAGGGAACCTTCTTTTAGTCAGGGGCTATTGATCCACATAAAAATCAGTCAAGGGCCACACACAAGTGAGAAGCAAAACAAAAGAAAAAACCCACACTTGCACTCAGCTAAGGTCGCCGGAGCTCTGCTGGTTCTCCAGCCCCACAGTGGGAGTGCCGGGGTGCCAAGGCTCAGGGCTTCCTCCCACCATGTGGCAAGCTGGCACTTGCTCTTCAGCCCCAGAGTGGGACACAGAGACTTGGGGCTTCCAGCCCCCAGCACAGAGACTTGCCATGGGCTGAATCAAATGAAGGAGGAGAGTGGATCCCACCCGCGGGCTCTAGGTTCCCCACCTCTGTTGTAGAGTAAGCAAGTGTTCTGATACAGTGTAACACAGATTCTTAGTACATCCAGTTGTGCTTCCACCACTGAAAAAAGAGCAGTAGGTCAACCTAATTGGTATATACTGTATAGAAGTAGCATTGTATATCAAGTCATTTAGAAGTTTTCCTGTCAGTGGCTACACAACAATATTTTTAGCTGAGTACGCAAAATTAGGAGAATTGACAGTTAAACAGGGTGACTGTTTATCAAAGTGTGCAATTCCCATTTCAAATTAGTCTAAACAGTGAACACCGAGCAGGAGAAAGTGGATCATTATCCAGAGAATTAACAGAAGGTGGAAACAAATCATTAGACCACTTTGATTTGCCAGTTCTTGTTCTCTGCTTCCCTTCCCATTGTTACTGGTGATTTACCAACATACTGTATCTGAAATAGAAACATTATCCTTTCTGATTGGTTACCTCCTGATTCATATTGAATATCAAAATATATTGCCTGGGATCACAATGAAAGAACCTGGCAAGAGAAAGTTGGGCACAACAAGCTAAGAATAAACAATACTGTGAAAGGAAATACAGGAAAAACTACAAGACAGTTAAATGAGTTTCTACTCCCACCACTTATCACTGAATCACTCTATAACCTTTGTTAAATCATAAAATCTTGGTTCTGCAGCTTCCCCAACTGTGAAATGCAAATAGGGTAGTCTGCTATGGTACTGGACTGGCAATCAGGCAACCTGGCTTCTCTGTAGAGTTCTGCCACTGACCTGCCACTGACTGTGACTATTGGCAGGTCACTTCATGTCAAGTTCCCTTTCCACCATTTATCTTATCTGTCTGATATAGTGAATTCATACAATGTGTTACACCAGGGTGTCCTGATCTCAGGTGGCGCCTCTAGGCATCTTTAGACAAGTGGTAATTCTACAGCTCTTGGAGATATAGCGTTAAATGCTAAGTAGTAGTTTACTTGTGCTGCAATCACTCCTTAAAACCCCATATGCCATGATAGTGCACTCATATAGAAAGCGGTTATCTATTTCTCCTTGCATGCTGAGCCAAACCATAGACTCTTCCAGTTTTAGATTTGAGTGAACTGCTGGAGGAAGGGTATGGGTGGTTGCTTTTCATCTTTTTAATTTGTTTCTATGAAAGGGATGTGATCAACTTGAAATTCTCAGTTTAAAAAGGGGAGTAATTTCAGGTACTGCCAATGTCTTTGAGTTCATATATCAATTTTTTTAGTCACGTCCTAATTTTAAAAATGTTTTCTCACCTTGTTCCAGTGTGAAAAGTCTGCACGAATGAGGGGGACTGTACCGTATTTTCCGGCATATAAGACAACTTTTGATGTTAAAAAACATCCCCCAAAAATCGGGGGTCGTCTTATACGCCGGGTATACAGCTTTGCGGCTTTGCAAAACCTCGGGGGAAGCCGGCGGCGGGGCAGCCCAGGCGCACCTCGGATGCCTCGCCCCGGAGCCCCTCCGCGGCTTTGCAAAGCCTCGGGGGAAGCCGGCGGCGGGGCAGCCCAGGTGCGCCTGGGATGCCTCGCTGCCCGAGCCCCCCCCCGTGGCTTTCCAAAGCCTCGGGGAAGCCGGCAGCGGAGTAGCCCAGGCGTGCCTGGGCTGCCCCGCTGGCCGAGCCCCTCCGTGGTTTTGCAAAGCCTCAGGGGAAGCCGGCAGCGGGGCACCCCAGGAGCGCCTGGGCAGCCCCGCTGCCGGCGTCCTCAGAGGCTTTGCTCCCAGCGTCCCTGGTCTGGTGGAGACGGTCCCCAGCAGACCAGAGGCACGGGGAGCAAAGCCGAAGTGGCGGCGGGGTGCCGTGCTTCTGAGGCTTTGCTCTGGCAAAGCCTCAGAGGCATGGGACCCCGCCACGGCTGCGGCTTTGCTCCCGGTGCCCCGGTCTGCTGGGGACCATCTCCAGCAGACCAGAGGCACCAGGAGCAAAGCCGGGGAGGCGGAGGGGCGCTGGGGTGCTGCCGGTTGGCCTCTTAAGGGGGGGTAGTCTTATCAGGCGAGTATAAGACGAAAACCTATTTTTTAACTAGAAAATTAGGGGGTCGTCTTATACGCCCAGTCGCCTTATATGCCGGAAAATACGGTATTTAGTATTGTATAATATTCATTTAGTATTGCTAAATGCATAAAGTAAACTTACATACAAAGTAGGGAAATATTTTTTCAATTTTTCAGTTCTGGTAATTCTAGGTTTTGCATGTAAAAATTGGTTTAAAATTTTAATTTTTTTAAGATGACACATATCCCATAAAATATACGAATAGCAGGTTTGTATAAGTGAGTGGACATGATGTTGAAAATCCATATTCCACCAAATAAGGTAAGTTGCTATTTTACATTTCTGAACATGTTTCCAAAGTGGAACTAATTTCTAAGCTTTCTATATTGTCTAATTTGTAGATTAGAAAAAGGGTGTATTTTAATTGCAAGAAGAAATTAAATCTATGTGTAAAAGAATTCAGAGAATATTTTCAATGTTTCTTTTCAGATAATTAAACTCAAAGCAGAGGCTCGTCTTGATCTTCTAAAGCAGATAGGGGTGTCTGTTGATATGTGGCTGAAGAGTGCAATGAATCAAGTGATGGAAGAACTGGAAAATGAACGTTGGGCAAGCCTTCCTGTGGTGACCAATAATGGCTCGTCACATCTGGTACTATCACCATTTTATAACCTTGATCTTTTGTTTTCCTTCCAACCTTGTCTAACGTACATCCTGGACAATGGTACATAGATCAAAATTAATGCAGGGAAAAACAGGAAGAGCGGAATTTTAGGAGGTATAGATGTTTGATAGCTAACACTAGAAATCTTCAATGTAACTTTTATGCATCTTGATTTACCTGTTGGGTGTTTTATACCTATCTCACATGGGTCTTTAAGCTTAATAAATGGTAAATGATACTCTTTGGGATAATTGGATGAAAGGGAGTATTGGTAAAATTTAGAAAACACCTAGATGATTTAAGAACCTAAATCCTGTTTTTACAAGTGACTGGAGCACTTAATCTCATTAATTCCACTGACTTTCACTGAGACTTAAACTCCTATGTGCTGCACTGGTTAGGTTCCAAAGTCATTAGATACTTTTGAAAATTTTACTGTATCAGTAGTTTAGCTACAAAGCAATTAAATCAGGCCAATCCAAAAATGCAAGAATAGGTTTATATAAGATACAAGGGGGCTGTGCCCCCTGCTTGCTATGCTCGCCAAACCCTCCCCCGCCCCCCTTGGCCAGGGAGGGCCCAAGGCCACGGCTCACTCAGCCCTGGCTCTTCCCCACCCCCCTGGCTGCTGGGAAGGGTCCAAGGCTGCCCTGGCTCTTCCTCCCCCCCGCTCTCCCACAGGAGGAGCCAGGGCTATCCCAGCCCTGACTCGTCCCACCTGCCACCAGGGAGGGTCCAAGGCCACTCTGGCCCCAGCTTTCCCCTTCCCCTCCCCCTCCTCACCCAAGAGGCGGAGGCTGCCCCAACCCTTCGACTGCCAGGAGGGACCAGGCCAAAGCTGTGCTGTGCCTGGCTCTCTCCCCAGCCACCAGGAGTGGGGGAGGGGGAGGTCAGGCCAGCCCTTGCTCTCTTCCCACCCCGGCTGCCAGACAGGGCTGAGGCCACACCAGCCCTGTCTCTCCCTCTTCCCTCTCCCCCCGCCTTGGCAGTCAGCTGGACCCAGCCGCCAGAGGGGTCAGAGTCGGGCCAAGGCCTCGCCAGTAGGGTTGCCAGATAAAATACCGAACACCACCCCCCCCCCCCCCAAAAAAAAACTGGAAGAAATTCTATTGAAGGGGGGGAAGGGAGGGAGACCAAAGTTGTTAAGGGGGGGGAAAAAAGGAGGACTCCAAGGACTTAAGCCCCCCCCCCCCAAAAAAAAACCACACAGCATGTGCCCTTTAATAGTGAGTGCAAGGGAGTGGTTGAGCACTAAGACCCAGGGAAAGCATTGCTTCCCCTAGGTCTTTTGGCCAGCAGCCTTGGGGAACCAGGTAAGCATGGGGGCTGGGGGTGTTGGGAGCTGGGGGGGGGGGGAGGCCGGGCGCTGAGTGCTTGTAGGATTGCCAGGTGCCTGGTATTTTCACCTCCTGGCCAGGGAAAAATTCAGAGAATACCGGACATTTTAGGTGTCCGGTATTCTCTGAATTTTTTTACCGGACAGGAGGTGAAAATACCGGACTGTCCGGGTGAATACCAGACACCTGGCAACCCTACTTTCCAGGCCTGGCTCTTCCCCCCCGAGCCACTCTGGGGGGAGCTCCTCCAGGCAGCCCCAGCTCTCTCCCACCAGCCAGCTCTGCCTCTACTCCCTTCCCCACTTGCCGCGCCAGCCTCGGCTCTCCCCCCCAGCATCCGGGGGAGGGGATGGAAGGCATTCTAAGTAGGGTTGCCAGATGGTTTCAACAAAAATACCAGACACATTACATCAGAATCTATATTACATCTTACTTAGAAAACACTGGGCATTTATATTTCCTCATTTATATTTTCTCAATTTGTTTCCCGAACAGAAAGCTCAAATACTGGACTGTCCGGTTCAAAACCGGACACCTGGCAGCCCTTACTCTAAGGCCTTGCTAGGCCCCATGCTCTCCCCCCACCTGCTGAGCACTAGAGGAGGGAGGAGGAAGGCCGCAGCATAGCAGCTGTGCACTGGGGAAAGGGGAGGTGGGAGGGAAGAAGGCAGCAGGTGGGATGCAAGTGTGACGGGATGAGGTCACACTCTTGTCCTGCAGGAAAAGTTGTTTGTTTTTTTTAATAGCAAGAGAGAGAGAGAATATACATCAAATGTTCCATTTTTGTGTTGTCTAAAGTTGCTTACAGAGTAGGCAAAGTAGGCCATAAAAGGCTTCCACACTTGGATGTTCAACTTTGGAGGAGATTAATTTTTTAATCTAATTCATGAAGCAGGAAAAGTTAATAATTTTCTTTTCCCCTTCACCCTGCTCAAAGAATAATGTGCTTCAAAATAAACACTGAGAAACAATTGCCTAAACTAAGAAATCCAATTTTAAAAAACAGAAAAAGCTTAAAAAAAAAAAAGCATGTAATCTTATTTTTCTTACATGACAGGCAATGCTGAGCTATAACACTTGGCAGTAGAACTATCCAGTCTATTGCTCTTCATTGGTAGCAAGCAAAAATACAATTCCTAAAAGTTTAGTCAGTTTGCCTCATACACAATGTTAGAGCATACGTATCTACTTAGCATATGACAAAACATGTAGCAATCAAAGGCTTTTACAAACTTAGTTGCAATTTGGAGGAGGTGCATTTTTAATTACAGTGGGCAGGTGCCATTGCAATTTATGGTTTCATTCAAACTTCACATTAAAGCTTTTGACAACTACTTGCACTTTGTTTCTACTGGCCTCTGTGGAGTACAGTGGGAGTGTGATGGGAAGAGCCTTTTGTAAGGGATGGCCTCATGCCTTTGATAATGGGCTTTCCTTCCCAGGCTGCCCACAAGACACAGAAGGATCTGCTCAACCACAATGCAGTATTTACACACAGCCATCTTCGTACTACCTTTTCTTGGCTCTTTTGTATCTTTACTATTTTCTTGTCACAGGTCAAGTATTCTAGTGGCAAATCATCATCAATTAGTCTCTTGGTGGATGCAGACAAATTCTGAATTTCCATCTACTTTCTTCACAAGAAGCAGATACCTAGTGAAAGGATCCTGAATTCACTTTCTCTGCATTGTGCTTTGCCTCCTAGAGAATATTGAACTTACACACCAAACTTTATTAACATTTATATTACAATCTATTTACAATCCTTTTCTCACAGCTTTGATAACCGTTAACTATTCCCAGAGTAGTTATCAGTGGTTCACAGTCATGCTGAAAGAGCGCAAGTGGGGTTCTGCAAGAATCCGTTTTGAGACTGGTTCTGTTCATAATCTTCAACAATTTACATAATGGCATACAAAGTACACACAAAGTTTCTGAATGAATACTAACTTGGGAGGGGTTGCAAGTGCTTTGGAGGATAGGGTTATAATTCCGAATGAGCTGGACAAACTAGAGAAAAGGTCTGAGGTCAATAGGATGAAATTCAACAAGGACAAATGCAAAGTACTCCACTTAAGAAGGAACAATCAGTTGCACACAAACAAAATGGGAAATGACTGTCTAAAACTGAAGAAAGAGATCTAGATGTCAGAATGGATCACAAGCTAAATATAAGTCAACACTATGACACCTATTGCAAAAAAAAAAAAGCATTCTTGGATGTATTAACAGGAGTGTTGTAAGCAAGACATGAGAAGTAATTCTTTCATTCTAATCTGTGCTGGGTAGGCCTCAGCTGGAGTTCTGTGTCCAGTTCTGGGTATCACAAGCGATACTCTGGACGCGCGGGTGTCGACATCAAAGGTATTTGTCGACCACCCAGGTAAACCTCCTGGGATGAGGTTTACCTGGGTGGTCGATAAATACCTTTGATGTCGGCAGGGGAGCGTCCAGACTATCGCGCTGAGCCGACAAACAGCTGATCAGCTGTTCGTCGGCTCAACGCGGGAGCCATGTAAATTTAAATGAAGCAGCGATTATTTAAATCGCCGCTTCATTTTACTGTGTCGGGTAGCCTAATCTACGGGCCTCTGGCGACAGAGGCATGTAGTCTAGACGTACCCTCAGGTATTTATAAAAAGTCTTCTTTTTTCCCTTTATTCCTGTAGCTAGTTTGAGCTCATTTTGTGCCTTTGCCTTTCTAATCTTGCACCTGCATTCCTGTGTTGTTTGCCTATATTCATCCTTTGTAATTTGTCCTACTTTCCATTTTTTATAGGACTCCTTTTTTACTTTTAGATCATGCAAGATCTCATGGTTAAGCCAAAGCGGTCTTTTGCCATATTTTCTATCTTTCCGGCAGCAGAATAGCTTCCTTTTGGGCTGTTAACAATGTCCCTTTGAAAAACTGCGGAATCTCCCTCATTGGAGATTTTTAAGAGCAGATTAGACCAACAGCTGTCAGAGATGGCCTAGGTGCTGCTTATTCCTGCTACGAGTGCAGGGGACTGGACTCGGTAACCGCACAAGGTGCATTCCAGTTCTATGATTCTAACTCTGTCTCTGGGGCAGGGAGTCCCATAGATGATGTTACGGTTAGAAGCTCAAGTCTCACATAACTCAGTGCCAGGTTTCAGACTTCCAAAAGTACAGGAGATTTCTCATCTGGGTTTTGGTTTAGGCCCTTTCAAGCTATAATAGACTAGAATGGCTACATTACTGTGTTTAATTGTATTTTTCCCTTCTCCCCCGTCTCCTTCTGCTTCCTGTTGAAGAAACTGGATTCTTCTCAGTGCCTTTCCTTTATCCAATCAGATGCACAAACATTTGGCTCCATATCTAAAGCTGGTGCCAGTCCCTCACAAGCTGGCAGATGTTAGAGCGTGGGAGGATAAAATTTAATTTCCATTTTCCCCTTTTACACATACACATTCCCTTGTGTATAAAGGATTATATTGACCTTGGCAAGCCAAATGAGGACAGCCCATAGCTGGCATTTCCTAAAGCTGTTACAGACATTACTTTGCTTACAATTATAAAAATTTACTGCTCTTCTTTTCAGACTAGATGCACTTTCACTTCACTCCCTCAGAGAAGGCAGTATGTAATAAGGGCTCAACCTTCTACCTGTGCTTTGTCGTGCTTAGCTGAGCAGAATTTGTGTTCTTTGTGCCTGGTTTTGTTATGAGATCATTTGTTCATCAGAGCTCTCAACGAATTGTCTTTTAATGAGTTATAAATAAGAAAACAGCATAGCTGAAACAAGCTTGATATCTTAGTATTTATTCAAACTGATAAATAGATGTGATAGTGTAAAAAGCTTAAGGAATTAACGTCGCCTCACGTAGCCAACTGGCTGCCTTTATTGTGTAATGAAGACATGCATAGTTTGAGGACAGAATGTTAAATTATTTATTCCACTTAGATGCCAGTAAAAGCTTTAGTCGTAATTTTGTGATTTAATGCCACCTGGTACTCCTGTTTGGTACTACTGTTCGGTATCAGTGTAGCTGGGTGTCTGTTTATCCTATGAAAGAGGAAGAGAATGATGCCCAGTTTTAGTAGTCAGTTGTGACTCTCAACTCCACTGAGCTGGATAATAATCAAAACTAATGCAGAGTTTTAAAAAAAAACAAAAACCAACAAGCGTGAGTGCCCTTTCCAGGTTGCTGATTAGCTATGAACATGGAACTGATTGCTTGGATGATTGTGATGGGCTAGTGTCTTTTATCTTTCAAGTTCAAATTCAGACCATGTTATCTGATAGTTTTTCAGCAGTCTGTGTAAAATGAGCCATGATTTCAAGCCAGAGCTGTCCGTGTTACAATTGCCACTGACAGACACCTTTGCAGTGTCAGCAGAGATGTCAAAGGAGTGAATGAGTATGAAATCTAAACTCCACTCACTCCTAGAAGTTGTTCATCCAAGTCAGAGTTGTGGTTCAGTGATGTGGAAGCTTTTTCTGCTGTTGATTGAGCTTCGGCTGTTCTGAGGATAAAGAACTTTTTGTTAGTAATTTAGTCACCAGCACTAAATCTACCCAGATATATGTGTACACTGTATATAGTTAAGAGACAAGATAATTAAATTATGATGTCCTATTACTTTATCTGATTTTATTCTTGTGTTGGGTTCATTTTGTGCACTTTGGGGGTTCCTGCTGTTGATGCATTGTCATTCATTAGCAGATTTTGTGTAGAAAGAAAAGCTATATAAAGCAAACAGCTAGTTCTTCTGTATCCTGACTGTTGTTTTCTCCTCTTTGTGTTCTCTACTTTGCAAATCTATTCTATTCAAGGAATTTTTAAATAGCTGTGCTATCAGCATTAAAATGTATTTATCTTCTTTACATCATCTTCTTTATATTGGAAAACCAGGACTTGTTTTATGAACAAATTCTTCAAAACATAATATGCTACAGGTTGGATCTCCCTGGTCTGGCACCCTCGGGACCTGACCGGTCCCAGATGAGGGATTTTGCCAGACCAGGGAAGGTCATTGCTGCTGCCTCGTTCCCCCTCTTCCCCCGTAGCCATGGCCTTGCAGCAAGCCTCCCCTCCTGGCTTCCCCCTGTTGCCTACTCCTCAGTGAAGGGCTCCTGGCCCTACTGTGGTAGCTCCACTGCTGCAAGCACAGCCCCAGTACTGGGCTCCTGGCCCCACGGGGCAGCCCCCTTGCTGGGTTCCAGCTGCACCGCTGGGTGGCAACCCTGCTTCAGCTTCAGCCTCACTGGGCAGCCCCACTGCCTCCCAGCTTCATCAGGCAGCTCTGCCGAGCAGCAGCGCGCTCTTTGCTGCACTGCCAGGCATCCCCACTCCTGGGTTCCTGGCCCCATGGGGCAGCCCCTTAGTCAGGCTCCCAGCCCCACTGCCTCCTAGACTCACCGCACCACTGGGCATCAGTGGGGCTGCTGGGTTCCTGGTTGTGCTATGGGGCAACCCCGCTGCTGGGTTCCTGCCCCCACCACCGGGCAACCCCACTGCCTCTTTTTGGGCAGTTTTGCTGCCAGGCAGCAGCCCCGCTGCTGGCTCCAGCCCTACTGGCAGCCCTGCTGCCTCCCAACCCCCACCCAGTGCTGCCACCAGGAGACAGCCCTGCTGTTGGGCTCCCAGTTTCACTGCCACAGGGCAGTCCTGCTACTGCGCTCCAGCCGTGCTGCAGGGCTCCAGACCAGAGAGTCCTGCTTAAGAGAGGTTTAATCTGTAGTTTCTTATGGGTCTCAGCTGCAGGTTCAGCAGTGACTGCTTTGAGGGAGCCAAGACTTAGTAAGCAACATTTGTAGGAACTATGAACATCTTGAATTTACCTTAATCTACAAAGTGTCAAATTTAAAAAGCCAAAGTGTTACCTAGATAGAATATGAAATACTGTTTGTTACTGTAGTCTGTTAACATTCAATCAGAAATGGATACAAACTGGACTTCAGTGAACTGGACTAGTCTAAATTCATATGAATTACAAAGCTATAATCCAATCACAATAATTGGTATGGTGGATTTAGTGTACTTACCTTTTATTCTAGTGACCTAGCTTCAAATATAGCTAAGCTAAAATGAGAAAATGAGTTGTTTGCTCTGCGGCAAAGCCATAAACATCAGCTTGTGTCGCAAAGTCACCTCATCATCTGTCATTCTCGTCAGGCGATGACCAAGACTAAAATAACAAGGGTGTAATGTGTTACCTGAAGTGTTTTGGCAGAACTGATTGAGGAAGTCTTCACAGTACCTGTCTGCCCTACACCTGGCTCTTTGAGTGGCCTGCCTTTTGCTTTCATAAGCTGTGCAACATTTGCAAAATTAAACAAGAATACAATAAAAAGTTAAGAATTGTAAAATCTGTTGTACTTGGTTTTGAAGGATGGTGTGTGGTTTTTTTTCATGAGGTAGAATTGCTTATCCAGTGTTTAATCTAGGCACAAAACCAAAGTTCAGTGGATGTCATCACTGCTCAAACAATGTTCATAGAAACTTGCATTTTTTCCAGACTATCCCACTTCTCTCTTTATTTAGCTTTTTCATAAATACTTCTTAATTATTATTCTCCCCCTAAGGATCTTTTTTCCTATAAACTATACTGAAAAATTGAAGTGATTACTTTTCCTTCAAGTGTATTTCTGACAAGCTGCGGGGGAGTGTTTAAGTTTTAGCACTTCACTGTTAGGGCAGTTTCACTTTGTATCTTAACAGACATATGTTCATCATACTTTTAGTAATGTGGTTGTCCAGTATATTATTCTGTCTCCATTAAAACTTTATATGGTAATCTGAAGAAGGGATGCTGTATTTTGGATTTGTCACTACCTTAAAACCTCCTCTTTTCCAAACTTTTGAGACCTACCTTATAGCAGTATTCTGACAATTGAAGGTTTAGTGTACATTTAAAACGCAGTTGACTGCTTTTCAGTTAGGTGATATTGATGAGTCAAGACATAAATGTTAATTGATAACTTGCATTCTTTGCTTCCAGATATTTGCTCAAATTTATGACTACTTTTCTGAAGTCATTCAGAGAACAAGTATATTGATTTTTAGTGATGGCATTTCTTCTTTGGTGTTTTTCCAAGATAGAATCTTAAGTTGTAACACTGCTCAGTCACCAGCAGATTTGGAATCTAGAATTTCAAGGGCTGGAGTTACTAAATAATCTAATTTACTCTTGTTGTTTTTTCATTTACTTTTTATAATCCAACTACAAATTAAATTTTCTTTATAGCTTAATCCTGATGCAGAAAGGGAAGAAGGGGAAGAATTTGAAGACAGCATGGATGTGTTTGATGACAGTAGTTCTAGTCCTTCTGGAACTCTAAGAAATTATCCACTAACCTGCAAAGTTGTTTATTCATATAAGGTTTGTATTTTTTCAAAATCTCTTATCAGTAGATGAGTTATCACAAAAATATATGATGTCTGTGAGAGTTTGCCCAAGGAAGGACACTAAGATTTAGTCCATATTAAATGTGTAAAGTTATAGTAATTCGTTAAATCTGTTACTGTAAAATCTGTGAAACATTTTTAGCAAGCTTAATAAAGTTTTAAACCACATCTAGGCTTTAGCTCAGTAAGGTACTTAAACACATACCTAACTTTACATGTGTGAGTAGTTCCATTCACTTCATTGAGCCTACGCACATACTTAATGTTGGGCATATGTATACAGACTTTCGTACAGTGGATTTTGTATCAATGAATCACTGAAAGTTTAAAGAGAATTAAATAGGCATGAGCACAGTAGATGGTAGTGTTCTTAGAACTTCTTGGTCTCCTTGACTGAAAAAGAGAAGAAAAACCCTTAACATGTTTTTAAAGGATATTTAAAAGAATTCAGGACACACAACTTATAGATGTCTCTATCAAAACTATATTTTTAAGTTAGTGTAAAGATGGCAATTTCGTTTCTGGTTTCTGTGAACAGGCACATATCTGCCATATATCAGTCTTCATTTTGTATGTGATATGCTTACATTCCAGGCTTCTCAGCCAGATGAACTGACCATTGAGGAACATGAGGTATTGGAAGTGATTGAAGATGGAGACATGGAAGACTGGGTAAAGGTATAATTTTTCTTGCTTATTTTACTGTTTGAGCCTTATTTTTGTGTCTTTTACAGCAGTATGCTGAAATTTACTGCATTTTCATATGGTTTACTTACAGGCACGAAATAAAGCCGGCCAAGTGGGTTATGTGCCAGAGAAGTATCTACAGTTCCCAACATCCAACAGTCTGTTGAGTATGCTGCAGTCACTTGCAGCATTGGATAGTCGGTCACATACCTCAAATAATTCAGCGGAAGCTGAGCTTGTTTCAGGAAGCCTAAATGGAGAATCCAGCGGTAAATAGTAATAAATAAAACAAGCCTGTCAGTGTTGTTCTTGAAAACATTCTATTGCCCCAGATGACTGGGATGCCTGTGGATTGCCTATGTTAGGACAGGTATCTCCTTACCTAAGGGAAACCATTTGCATTAGTACCCATCTCCCTGTCTAGACTCTACCCAATGTGTCTAGATATGTCTGATAAGCCTGTGATTGTCAACATTAGTCACACTAGCATAAAAGTAAAGTCATTTTCAGATTAGCAAAGATGGAGATGGTGCATTTTAAAAAGCTGTTTCTCATTCTGATTATAATTTTTTTCCTCTCCCAATCTAGTCTGTTTTGTAAAAGCACTTTATGATTATGAGAGCCAGACAGATGATGAGCTGTCCTTCCCGGAAGGAGCAATCATCCGTATATTGAACAAGGAGAACCAGGACGATGATGGCTTCTGGGAGGGGGAGTTCAATGGTCATGTTGGGGTTTTCCCATCCGTGTTAGTGGAAGAACTTACAGCCTCAGAAAATGGAGAGATTCAATGGAGTGGAGACATTCAGGTATGTGAAAAATTAAATATGGGCCTGGATACATATTGGTTTGCTGGCATTCGGCATTGTTATACAGGACACCTAAGCATTTCTGTATAGTTGCCTCTTCTCTCCAATTAATGAAGAGCTTTGGTTCCTGGAATGGCTTTTTTGTTGACAATGGCAGCTATTATAAGGACATGGACTTCAAAGGAAGGAAAAAGGTAGATGTTCACTGCTGCAGAGACCTTCCTACCCATTCCCTTAAAAAAAAAAAAATAGTGACTGCTTTCCTTTATTATGTGATCCAATATAATATTAATCAAATGATGAACTGTGGCAATCACAAGAGATTTGTGTACAGAATAAAGGAATGGTTAGAGGAGAAAGGAAATGAATCAGAGGAAAGTCTCAATCTCCTTTCTGTAATTAATTTATGGAATCAAGAGATTAAACAGACCCTGGCAAAAATCGTATTATTGGCTCTGACGGTTGTAAAGTCTTTCACATCTAATGCTGTGCAATATTTTCATAATGTCTTAGAGGGCAGAACATTTAGCTATGGGATTTTAACAAGTACATCCACAGTTTAGTGCAATATTGTGATCTAAAATTATATGCTAACGATACTGTGTTTAACCAGTTTATCATATCATAATCAAGAATTAAACACTTTCTTATTTCTTATTTATGAAAACAGTGTTGCTAGAAATCAGAATTCAGTGTCTTCACCAGAGGATAATTTATCTGGTGCTTTTTATTATTTCTCTTTGAGAAGAACATCATCACAAATTATCTCTCAGCTACTGGGGGATCCCTGAGCCTAGAGCATGTACTATCCCTCTCAGCCTCAGCAAGTGTGAGATTTGCTGCAGCTGCATAGTGTGACAGCAGGGCCCAACACACCAGCTTGCCTACCTTGCCAGCAAACTCCTTGGGGCTCTCCCAGCCCAAACCTTGCCTAGTAAGTAACAGTGAACTCTCGCGTTTGAGTTCCTCTGAGATGCATCTCTGCAAAACACAGCTCCTGCAAGTGTGGTTTGACAGAACATTTTAAAGGAGCTGCCAACTCAATGGAACAGAAACAGCAGTTTATTTTGACTGGGGTTAAAAATGACTTCAGTTCAATCACAACACCCAGGGTTTGTTTAGATTAAAAAATGAGAGAGAGAGAGAGAGAGAGAGAGAGAGAGAGGTTTTAAATAAGTTCAAGTACAACAGATAGAAATGGTTATGAACAAAAGGAAAATATGTTTTCTAATGGCAAGGATCTATCTTAACAAGCTCTACAGTCTTTGTTCAAAGTAGTTTCCTCGCCAATCTTATTTTTCCAACAATGGCTGATTAGCTCTTAGTCAGGAGCCCCACAGAGTCCAAGACTGTGGTTTTCCTTGTCTCCTCAAATCTAGGATAACTTAATGGGTTCTCTGCCCCTCTCTTTAGTTCAGAAAACCTTTGAAAAATATCTCTCTGAATTCATTGGCCCTGCTTCAAGAGGCATGAAAGCTTCCAGGGTATGCCATCTCCTTTGCCTGCTGAGATTAGGTGATCACTTTTCCCCACTTCCTCTTGTGACAGCTTTGTTTCCCTGGCCTACTAAAAATGTGCTTTTCTTTGTCTTTGGCCACACCCTGCTCCATTACATAGGTCAGTGGTTCCCAACCTGCAAACTGCTGGCTGCCCAGCTGTGGCATGCATGAGGGACCAGCTTCCCCTTCCTACTCCGTTTCCAGCTGAGCCAGCTCCCAGCCTGCAACCTCCCAAGCCCAATGCAGCTCAGCAGGGAAAGGCCAGGGCCTGCTGTAATGGAGCTCGGATCTCGAACTCCGGCCTGTACGAGCGGGCTGTGGGCTGTTTGTCAACTCCTCTTAGACAATCCTGGTTTAGACACATTTTAGTCATAGTCCCAGCACACCTGTATAACCCTCTCTTGGTTGGCTAGACATATATAATGCAAAAATACAAGTTGAACCTCTCTAGTCCGGCACACTCTGGTCCCACAACATTCATGGTCGGGCATGATTTTCATTAGCCGGATGTTCACATATCTCAGTTACCAAGTTTCCACAAAGTTCCATAAAGTTTGTTTACAGCTACTAATCCCAGCTCTCAGGCTACATCTAGACTGCAGTTTTCTTGTACAATAAGCTTTTTTCAGTAACAGATTACATAACACCTTTTAAATACCTATTCTAACAATGGTGAATTGGGATATGTTGGTCAACCCAGCCTGCAATCACTGCTAGTTTCCTGAGACATCCTTGCCTTCAGGCATAGGGATGCTCTTAGTCAGATATGTATAGCTGTGTTACTGTACAGCTCCTTTCCCCGACTGAGTCATGCCAAGAGCTTTGCGGAATCAGATATAAAAATGTCAAAATACTGTTGTGTTATAGTATAGTAGGAGTTGCAGTTTTTTATACAAGCAATTTTTTTCTAGCCTGTACTGATAATTAAAAAGACAATGCTAATGTTTTCTAGAAAAAAATGGATAATGATAATGCTTTCCTTTGTACCACTCCTTAGGCTTGGATCAGTCTCCCAAATATTAAAAGTTCCCATCCCCTCTCTTTCCCTTCTTCCATTCTCTTCTCAAAACACTCCTGCTGCTAGTAGCTTATCGGCAGTGATGGGCACATGCATGACTGTCTGTTTGAGTACGTCTAGACTACATTCCTCTTTCGACAGAGGGTTGTAAATTAGGCACTTGGAAATTGCAAATTAAGCTGGGATTTGAATTTCCTGTGTATCATTTGCATAATCACGTAATGGCGCGCTTTCGAAAAAGCTCTATTTCAAAAGTAAACCGCTGTCTAGATGTGGTTCTTTCGAAAATAGAAGCCTTTTTCTAAAGATCCTGTAAACCTCAAAAAATGAGGTTTACATGATCTTTCAAAAAAGCCTTCCCGGGAAATTCAAATCCCAGCTTAATTTGCAATTTCGAAGTGCTTAATTTACATCCCTCTGTTGAAAGAGGGATGTAGTCTAGACACACCCTTTGTTCTCTGCAATGTGTCCACTGTCGTAAAGTATCACAAACATAGAAAACTCATTTCTACTTCTTACTGTCATTTTATTCCAATAAAGTGCATGAGTTTCGTTGTTCCTGGTTTTTGTTACCCTCTGCATTTAAATGCCTTACATACTGTTAGGCAGTGATAAAACTCACTATCTTAACATTATTTTGTGGAGGTATCTTTGGCAAGGTTTGCTCAGTGAACTGATATGTTTTAAAACAGCCTACAAACAGGATCTGTTCAGATTACCACTGCTAGGGAAATGAAGAAAAATCTGCTCTGAATGGCCACCTGTGATTTTTTTTTAAATCACTATAATAGATCTTGTCTCTCTTCCCCAAGTACAGCTGATATGCACTTTTATCTGACAGATGCATTTCATCACTAGATGAAAACAGTTGAGATCAGTTGATCAGTTAGCAAGTATATATCTTGCTGAAGAATGAATGTCAGCATCTCTTTTCCTCTGTTACACAGATATCTCCAAAACCTCATAATTCTCTTCCACTGTTGCCACTGTATGACCAGCCACCGATTAGTCCCTACCATAGTCCTGATAAAAGAGGCTCCCAGTCCTTCCCTAGGTCACCATCAACTAATGGTAAGAAATTTTTTTGCTAGTACGAGAAACATCCAAATGTTTGCTTTAATTAAAATTTCAGCTTGCACTAGAAACATGCTCTTTTCACAATGTTCAGCTGGCTCACTAACACGCACAATGTTTTGGTTTTTATTGTTCACTCTTTCAGAAAATAGTTTCGGCTCCGATTCTCCTGGATTCTCACAGCCTCCACGACTTGCTCCTGAAACCTCATATGGCAAACTGCGACCTGTAAGCTTCCAATATTGCCAAGTTTAGTGATTTGGTAACATTATATAAACCAGGCTGGATCCTCAGCTGATACAGATCAGCAGAGCTCTCAAGGTCCTTTCCAGTCCTAGTATTCTATGATTCAAGCCAGTGGAATTATGTTGATATGCCAGTTTCTGGATCACCATGCTCTTCATGTACTATTTTAAATCTTTTCTGTCCAATTAATAAATATACAAACGTATTGTCCCCAGAAAAATATCCAGGGAAAGGCTTGTTTGCGGGTTGTGGAGTGGAACACAGATGTGTCAAAAAGCAACATGATGTATATGTTTCAGAGAGGTAGCCAAAAACTGAGGAGTCCTGTGTCATCTTAAAGACATGGGGTAGGTCTACACTACAAAGTTAATTCGATATAACAGCAGTTATTTCGAATTAACTTTAATAGTGTCTACACAGGCAAACCACTATTTCAAAATACATTTGAAATAGTGGAGCCCTTATTTTGAATTTGGTAAACCTCATTGTACGAGGAGTAACACCAAATTCGAAATAGCTATTTCGAATTAAGTGCTGTGTAGACACTTAATTCGAAATAGGGAGCCTCCAGCCCTTCCCAGTGAGCCCTGGTGGCCACTCTGGGCACAACCAGGAAAACATACTCTCCTCTCCCCTGGCCCCGGAGACATTAAAGGGGTAGACGCTGGCCACAGTACCTGTGCCAGCTCCAAGCCTGCCAACCCAGAGCCAGCAGTGGCCACCGGGGCCCCTGACCCAGTGGCCCCAAAACATGTGCCAGCAAGCCACTGGCAGCCTGCCCTCCACCATTCCCCAGGAGCAGTCTGCCAGCTCGCAGGAGCCTGACAGGGTCTGAAGAAGGCGGGTGCCTTCCTGGTCCAGGGTAGAAATCATGGACCTTATTCAGGTTTGGGGGGGGATGTCCCCAACGTCCATAATCTCCGCACTAGACAGAGGAATGCGGCCATCTATGGCAGTATAGCTGCCAGCCTGGCCACCAAAGGCCACATGCGAATCCAGGAGCAGGTTAGCATGAAAGTTAGGTTGGTCCGGCGAGACCCCCAACCCTGATTCCTGAGCTTCCCCTCCCCCTTCTTCCCCTTGCTTCCCCCTTCCAGCTCCCTCCTCCCAGGTTTCCCCCTCCCCTCTTCCACCCTCTCTCTTCCCCTCTCCCTCCTCCTTTTCCCAGTCTCCCCAGAGGCTCTCTCCCCTCCCCCACCAGTTTTGTTCAATAAACCCAGTTTCTACTTTTGAACATACGTGTCTTTTATTTGACATTAGGAAGGGGGGTTGGGGTGTGTAAGTGGAAAGACGAGGGAGGAATGGGGCACGAGCCCCCGGTGGGGAGGACCAGGGAGGCTCTGAGTGGTGGACGCTGTCCTGCAGGGCCTCCTGGATCCTGACAGCCCCCCAAAGGACCCCCCGGATGGCAGCCTGCAGCAAGTAGTGCAGCCGGACTGATAGCAACGACTCCACAAGACGCACTGGCATGCCCAGGGGCAGCTTTGGCTCCATGTGGCAGAGTGCTGTGGTATCCTGAGTGTGGGCACTCAAGGCACTCTGAGACAGGACTGCTTTTCTGTCCCTCATGGGGTAGACAAGCAAGCGGGGAACCCTGAGAACTATCTGTCTGGGGTGGAGGTGTAGGGTCTGTTTAAGCACGGAGCTCAGTTAGCCTCAAGCAGCAGCCCCACACACTCAAATCCTAACCTGATGCTCTGCTGGCACTGGTTCCGGCCAGCCTTAACTTCGGTTCAGGGTCCACTTAGTGTGGGCACACTATTCTGAAATAGCAAAACGCTATTTCAAAATAGTTTTTGTGTATAGATGCGTTATTTCGAATTAGTTTATTTTGAAATAGTGCTGTAGTGTAGACATACCCGAACAGATTTATTTGTGCTTATGCTCTCATGGGCTGGAGCTCACTTCCTCAGATGCATGAAGCTTATTCCCAAATAAATGTGTTAGTTTTTAAGGTGCCACAGGATTCCTCTGGTTTTTTTTACAATGTACAGGTTGGACCTGAGCAGTCCTGAACCCAGGGAGTTTGCCAGACTGGGGGAGGTTAAGGTTCCCCTCCTGGCTGCCAGTCTCACTCTGGGGTGCTAGTTGCAGTCACTGGGCTCCACAAGCCCCGCTACCACCAGCCCCAGCCCTGCCATACTAGCCCCACTGCTTCCAGCCCCAGCCAGGGCTACACTCCTAGCTGAGCCAGCCCTGCCACCACCAGCCCCATTCAGGGCTGCGCTTCCCACGCCACCAGCCTTGGCACAGGAAGCTTCACTCCTGACTCTGGCTGTCCTCTGCTCCCAGTTGGGCTCTCTGGTCCAGCATTATCCATGGGCCTACTGGACCATGATGTAGCCAGACCAGAGAGTGCTGGATTTCTGAGGTTCAACTTGTCTATGGCAGCCAGTTAGATAAGTAAACAGCATAATAAAACAGAGCTACACGTAGTTACACAATAGGGCTATGTCTACACTGGTGGGTTCTTGCGCCAGAAATCTGCAAATGAGGCTGAGTGGAATATCGCTGAGCCTCATTTGCATATCTAATGAGCCACCATTTTTGCAGAAGAGGCTCTTGCACCAGAAGGAGCTGTCTACACTGCCCCTTCTTGCACAAGAAAAACCCTCTTGCGCAATGCCGCTACACTGATTATTTTCAGGAATAACGGCATTACGCAAGAGGGTTTTTCTTGCGCAAGAAGGGACAGTGTAGACAGCTCCTTCTGGCGCAAGACCCTCTTCCGCAAAATGGCGGCTCATTAGATATGCAAATGAGGCTCAGCAATATTCCACACAGCCTCATTTGCATATTTCTGGCGCAAGAACCCGCCAGTGTAGACATAGCCTACATGTATTTAAGGAGTTTGTGTTTAAGAACCTTGGATCTTATTAATTCACTTTCTATCTAATCTAGGTGTTTATATCTCCCTATGCTCAATATCTGTGTTCCTAGATATGTAAAATGTGAATAATGAAAACCAAAATCAGAGGAGGTTTTCAGACTTGTGATAATTAAAACTATCACCTATGTTTTTTAATTTTACACTGCTACTTCAAACTCTGGATGATTGTTTCCATTTTCACATATCTAGTGCTCTCTTTGTGAATAATAATCATGTCTCTGTGTATAGGAGTGTAATATAAATAATAGAATTAAGACAGAAAAAATAGGTGCTGAAGCAGCTAGTTTCCATATTTTGTACAAATGTTTTTCAAAGATTGTGTCTTGCCAACCCCCCAGAAAAATGTTGGGCAGAGAAATTGACTTGCTAGAACTCTGTCCTGCTGGCACTTTTACATCAGGGTTAAGCTCATTTGTAAACTCCCCACAGGTCCTCTGATGAGCAACTCCTAATACTAAGATCTGATATGTTTTGAGATGTCTGCACTACCTAAAAAGAGATTTTGCCAAACAAGGAAGAAGGGAATTTATTAATGGAAAAAATCAAAATCCATTTGTTGGGGTTACACTAAAATCAAGAGATTTGGGGATTAAAAGTTATAAATCAAGCTATGAGTTTTGACAGTCATATTTTCCTGGTATGTTTAATGTCTATAGTGGTAATAGGTGCAGACCGTAGTGTCTTCAGGATCCACCCTTCTGTGCAATATAACTTTTTTCACATGGAATAATGTTTACCTGACAAAGTTTGTATGACGTTTTCTAATTGAGTACCTAAATCCATTTTGTCAAAGGTAACAAGCACCCATAACTCCAAGTGAGTGGGCTATATGTAGAAGTCAAATGTGTTGCACTGTTCAATGGTTTACCCTTATCCACTGGAGACAAAGGAGATCAAAAGAGCATGGTGTCATGAAGCACTTCAGATTTAAGAAAAAGATCTTCTCTGATCACCTTCTTCACATCAACTTGCTCCACTAATAAAATTATTGGGTCTTTCCTCTTCCATGTTGTAGATTTTCCCCATCACGCTAGTGGGCTGTAGTTGTGTTCCACACCATCTCTGATGCTGGCAGTCTGCCTGTGACCGCATTATAGAGTAATGCTTTAGTAAACAAATATTTTGAAGCAGCATTAAAATTTAAATACACTTGGTTTAATCAGAATTTGAAGTATATTACTGACTACCAATCATAATTTTCCACTTTTCTCCAGCACTGTGAAGCTATTATGTGTTCTCTGCAGTCCTTATTTTACATACTGATAATGATAGCTAAGCCATTCTGAGAGCATGTGATGACAATCCTTCACAAAATGCACTAAGGTTTACCATAATGCTCTTAGAAGAGTCCTACTAAGTTTATTAATATGGTCGAGAATCAAAAGGACATCAGCCCCAGTTATATGTCATTGGAGTTAAAAGAACTGGATGGTTTTGTAACTTATCTTTTGGGTCTAAAAGTTCACATATAATATGAAATCAATGTAAATGATACATTTTTTTCTTTTTAAAAAATATTGTTAAAGCAAAAGTTCATTAAACAAAAATCTATACTGTAACTAACTTACTATAAGTATATATTCTATAACTAAATATTAAGTAAGCTGCTTATTGTAGCTAGTATCATCACAATCTATGCAAGCTCCATGCTTGTGATCTATGATGTCACCAAATCCCTGCAATAGAATTACAAGTTTGTTAAACATAATAGATATACTTAATGATTCTGCACCGCATTGCACTACAGAGTGAATATGCCCTATTCCAGATTTATGGTATTGGGGCTGTTAATCATTCTTGAATAATAAAAATTTAAGTATCAAAACAGTGACAGCTGGAACAATTCTATAACAGATATCAGTGATGGCTTCTTTGGATGGGCCAGGTTCTCCACTGGTGTAAATAGGTGTGATTATGATGCATCTATTTATACCAGCTTGAGGGGCTGGCCCAACTTTTCTGGTTTTAATCTGTACAAACCATGGAACTTAATGTGTGGGAGTGGTGGTGTAGCCATGCTGGTCCCAGAAGTTGATCTAGTAAAAAAAAAATTACCTCACCCACTTTGTCTATGTAACAAAACTTTATTATCGTCCTCTGGTAGTTACGAGTGTATGTTACTCATTTCAGGTACGAGCTGCTCCTCCTCCCCCTACACATCATCATCGCAGAGCAACAGAGAAGATAGAGGATGTGGAAATAACTCTGGTATAATGATGGGACTGGCAAAATCGTAGTGCTACAATCAAGGCCAAATGTGGTGTTTGGTCAATCTCGTTTTTAGGCACCTTTGCATGATAAAGACTTTTCATAGACAAGAAATGGGGAGGATTATAGGTGACAGTGGATTCCTTCCCACAGTCATGAATATTTTGTGCCTTTTTTGTTTTTATATACATCATCCTTCCTCCCTTAGCACAAACCAAGATGGGCCAAATGGTAAGCAGAGGAATGCATTGGAGCAGATTTCTCTTTTGGCTAAAGATGATCAGTTTTTATATGGAGGTTTAGGAGAGAGCCTCATTCATGCAACTTAGTCATAGCATACTTATACCATGTGCATTAGTACAGTATATTACTGTTGCTGTAGGAATGTGTTAAAAATTTTAAATTCAACTAGCATTATGTGTCTGATTAAATAGTAATCAGATTTTATGGAATAAAAAAGGGAACAAAAGAATAGGTTTAAGAAGAGGCTGGCTCCTCTTTCATCCCCTCATAGAAGAAAAAGAAAAGGCAAATAATCTTATAGATAAGGAAAAGTGCTGAAGATCATATGGCGTTAATTGTTTTAATGCACAGCTCTTCAATAATTAAAAATCAGAACAAAATATTCTTGGTATTAATATTTATGCAGTTCATTTAGTAATAGAGTATCTAATAAGGAGGTGCTGAATTAGTAGCAACATCTTGTTCTATAGCATAAACCAACCTGTAGAAAAGTGACATTTTGTCTAGATCTGGAAACTGAGCTTCATTTTTTTTCTTAGCACATTTCTTTTAATAGTTGGGTCACTTTTTTTATCCCAGTTATTGTTGTTCTTTATTATCCAGCATTATCGATATATCTTTGCCATCAAAACATCTGGTTAGAGTTAGAAGTGCCATTCAGAAAACTTACATGCATTATTTAGTGTCTGCTTTGGGTAGTCCCATTGAATTTCTCCATGCAAAGCCCATTCACTAGCCAAGACTAGAGAACCTGGAAATCCGTAGTTCACTCCAGTCCTTCAGAATCCATCTTTGGGGTTGAAAGCACTAGAGAAGATTAAGCTCTCAAATTATTTTTATGCAAGATACAGGGAGTACATGGACTTTAAGGCTAATTTTCCACCTAATTTCTCTATGAAAGGGACTGTTGATATTTTAGAAAAATTGAGGTATTCTGTGTTATAACATCAATGAAAATGGGTAAGGAGAGGAGGGGAATCCTTCATCCCAAGGAAAAAGATTTTCTCTCTAAATATGATCATTAAACTGTTCTGAAAATAGCAAAACCCAACAGATCAAATCTTCAGTGAAAAACCATTGACAAAACATTTAGAGCTATTATATGGGTTATATTGAATACATTTCTGTGTGTTCGTATTTTTCCTAAGCCAGTGAATTAAAAGTCTGCAGTTAGTTAACTAAAAAGGGCGCTTTTTTTTTTGAGACTGCATTTACGAAATCATTGTACAACATTTTATCATAAATTTTGCACATATTTCTAAATTGCAACCCAAGCTGGGTGTCTGGAACATTAGTATTTGCCAATCTTTTCTCCCAGGGGGATGTTAACTAAGAGTGGAGCTGTTTGGATAAAAATGTCATAAAATCTATGACTGTCCTTTGAAGATTCTTTTCCATGTTTTTCATTCTTTTGCATCACTCATCCTGTTGATCTGTTTGAGGTCTTTTTATGTTTATCAAACTTATTCTTAAGTTTTAAAAAAAAGTTTTTGTTTTTTTTTTAATTTAACTGTTGGCAAAAATTTGAAAAGTTTCAAGATGAAGAAGAAAAGCAAGTATTGCCATAATGTTATGTTCAGTTTTCTTGGCCAGTTTTTCTGTGTCCTTCATACCCAGACTTTCAAAATTCAGAAAGTGTTATTTTAAATATCTTTAGTTGTATTTTAAAATATTTTCTGTAAGAGCTGCTAATTTTATTTAAAAAAATAAGAAAAGTTGTAAAAATATGCCTCCTTTTTAACTATGACTTCTTCATACAGGGCATGTATCGACCTATCACCATGTACAGTGTCAATATACTGGAAGCAGAGGTGCAAATGCTTTCTTTCTATTGGCTGTAAAAAGTTTGTATTTATTATGTATAAAATGTTGAATAATAAAAAAGTGAAATTAAACCCAGGAGAGTTTCTTGGTACACAACACTATTGCAAAATGGCAAACTCATCCAGAAGATTTACTCCAGATTTTCACCTGTAACTGAGAGCAAATTTTCGCTGATATGTTGGGAAATTTCTTCTAATGCAAGGGATTATTTTGTTTCTTGATTTATTTTGAATCAGTCACTCTAGCCAAGACATTTAAGTCCTGATTCAGCAAAGCACTTACATATGTGCTTAAATCCATCTCTGTTCAGCGGAGCACACAAGCTTAAAGTTAATGAATTCATAGGATCTCCCAAATGTGCTTAAGTGCTTTGCTGAATAGGGATGGATTTAGGCACATGTGTAATTTTAAGTGCATTGATGAATCAAGTACTTAAAGCACAGCCACACTTATGGACAGACTTGGCCCAAAACAGTTAAAAATCCTCCCTTCCTTTCCTATTCTAACTTGCTAAGTACTGATGGCTCGGTAATTTACCCCTGCCCCCGTTGATAGCATTGCTAATGCCTAAAGCAGCATCAAGAATGCTGTTCCTTCCAGCCCTGGGCATTAGTGATATCAGCTGTTACGGGTGAAATATTGGACCTGGCTCTTTGGAAGTAACACGTCTTTCAGTTCACCTGTTAGCCAACAAATTCAGGAACTGTTCCCATCAAGGTATTGAGCATTTGCTAGCATTAGGCAGTTATTCCTAGAACTGTGCTGACATCACTGCTCCTTTAGATAAATAAGCAGGAGCACAATTCTTTGCTCAGCGCTCATTCCATGAGACACATAGTGGGAGCAGCAATTTCCCAAGTGTTCAAATCTGCTAGGAAGAGTTATATTTGCTTTCCAGCTTCTGAGAGAGCACTCATGTACCCAAAGTGGCAAGTAGTAAAAAAACAAATGCATTTGTCCTGTGAGAATTACGCGGTTCACATGTTTGTGTGAATGGTATGAATTCCTTTCTTTTAGAGTATTGTTCTCATATTTAGGATTTCTCTCTGCTGTAAGAATAGTGATGCTGGGTCAGACCAATGGTCTTTCTAGCTCAATAGCCACTGCCAGGTGCTTTAGAGGGAATGGACAGAACAGGTAATCAAGAGATCTGTCCCCGCTGTCAAACAGAGGCATGGGAACACTGTGAACATGGATACACTTGATGTTTTCTGATGGCACTAAGAAGCTTTGCTAAGTACAGCACTTTGCATTATACACTAAATTATACACAGAAAACAACATTTGGGTTTGATTCCTGACTTTTTAAAACTCTTTCATAGAATCCTGGGGCTGGAAGAGACCTCAGGAGGTCATCAAGTCCAACCCCCTGCTCAAATCAGGACCAATCCCAGCTAAATCAACCCAGCCAGGGCTTTGTCAAGCTGAAACTTAAAAATCTCTAGGGATGGAGATTGCTTTGACAGAGACTGTAGTCATTGCTGTGCTTGGACAGCAACTACGGCCATGGAGTGCCGACCCGATTGGTGTCTCAGCTCTGCGGCAACGTAGATGTTTATATACTGAAGATCTGATCTTTCTCCACACAGCTAACACTCGCATCCAGGCCCTCTTCATCTCATGTGTCAGCTATTACAGCCTCCCCCTCCTCAGGGCTTGATCACTTTGCAGCCATTTGAAAGGCTGCTCCAGAGATAATTTCATTGGCTCATTTTAGGCACCACATCATCCTCCCTGTCTGTCTCTCCATCGGTGCCCCCTTTCCCACTGTATCAGACACAAACTGCTTAGTCTTTAAAGTGCTACATAGTCCTGTATTTTGTTTCAGCTACACCAGACTAACACGGCTACATTTCTATAACTGCTCACTGGCATTGTAAGACCATTTTGCATGTCTTACGTGTTGTCAATTGCTGATTCCACACCACCTGTGATGCCTGCCTCAGTCACCCCTTTGGTTACCTTTTTGAACAAGCACTTTCTTTCTTTGCCTTGTGCAGCCTCTTCCTGTTTGGAAGGAGCTCTCCCCAAACACCTGCAAAGCCACATCATTGTTCTTCCTCAAAGCTCCCCTGTCATGATGCATACAAAAAACTTAACAGTAGTTTGGCAGCATACGTGCTGTGACCATTGCCTGTCATGCTGATATTGTGCTGTGGCATTTCGACCTTGCACTCCACCCCACCCATCTATGTGTAGCCCACTTATATCTCATATTACTTAAGTACAAGCTCTTTGTGTTCTGTGTTTGCACAGCACCTAGCACAATAGGTCCCTGACCCATGACCAGGAACTATAGGAATAAGCATAATATAAAAAACAAATTGAACTGTAACTGCTAAATAAAATTTCCCTTCCATAGTCGTCATTTCCCCTTGTTCTGTCCAATGTAAGCACATTTCTCAAGCTTTGTGAATAGGATTGTTTGCTTACTGAATTTGTGGTCCTGCATTTAATTGAAACAATAATTTATATTCAGACACATCTCTTTGCCCCTAAGTGCTTTACACCACAGAGTGAATTGCAAACTCTGAACTGAAGGTGGGAAACAGCAGCTGTTTCAGGCCACACAGCTGTTATTTAGAGCAAACAGCAGTGAGTGGAAAGAGAACAAACTAGGTTAAATCAGGAAGAACTGTGAAATATACGGCTGGGGAAATGTCAGTAAGTAGAACATGGAATTTAGTAAAGACACGGGGAAATCTGGCTTCATTGAAGTCAATGGCAAAAACTCCCATTGATTCAGGATGGCTAGGATTCCACCCAATGAATCAGAGAGGTCTAAACTTACCAAAAGCACCATGAGATTATTACTAACCATAAGTGACCTGTGTGTTGCTGTAAACAAACAATGTTGTAACTCGCTGAGTTGAATTGTGCTGGGGTTTAATCTTGGTTTTCATAACGTGCAAATACTGTTTAACAAAACTGACCGATGAGTCTGTTCTCTCCTCCCTCAGGATTTAGATCTCTGGCTGGTGTAGGGAGCTACATGTGAGTAACCTGCCTCGGAAACTGGATACTCTGCAAGGATGCACTCAGCGTTTCCTTCTTGCTCTTCCATCTGGTGTTTGGGGGGTTACCCCGCAGCAGCAGCAGGAGGAAGGCTGGCCTGCAGATCTTGTTGGGTGTGCTGGAAACTAGGGCTATCCAATGGAGGCCCTTATTGAGCACCAAGGGAGAATCGGTGTAAGATGCTGACATTCAGTCTTACGCTGAGTTGCCAACAAGCTTGGGAGAAAAAGATGCCGTGGGAAATGTCAGCCCTCTCACTTCATCCATTCCCCTCCTGCAGGTCTGGCTTCCTGCAGAAAGACTACTGCAGGGACAGAGGGAGTATGCTCTTGCCTCCCTCCTACAACCTAACTAGCTGTTCCCTCCCTGCTTCCATTCCCCTAGCAAGCCCCCTGCCTTTCTGCTCCCCTGCATTGAAATGAAAGGGGCAGAAAAGTATTTTGGCCTTAGTTTGGGAAGATCAAGGAAGTTGCAGAAAGATTGATTGCAGTTGGGGAATAAAAACCCTGAATTCCGAGCCACAACAAATGAGTCACTAAAGCAAATTCAGCTAGAAAAATGTTGACGTGCTTAGTATTGCAAGTAGCTTCATACTCCAAGCATTTCCCAGGGGGACTGAGTATCACAAATCTGATTGAAGGTTCACAGTCGTGAGTGAGCCTCTGCATTGCAGAAGTGAAGGTCATTTTTACCAGATGATAAAAGCACTGCAGTGATTCCAGCTCTGAACTGGGTAAGGGAAGTAAAATCTGTTGTTTTCAATTACCAGAGCTGGATTGAAATAGACAACTGACATCTCTCTCTCTTCACTGTACTACAGGGCCACGAAATGGGTGAGTACACTAGCCCACCACTGAAATGCTCCTACTTCTGGGGTGGAACACACACATGCGGCAATACACCACAGCTGCACGACAACAGCAGTTTGGGACAGAGAAGACAGCTGCCTACAGTTACTGCTGCAGGGGCTTGTGGGGAACAGACTGTCATCAAACATGTTGCAATTTGGCTGACATCCCAGGAGCCAACTCATACAAATACTCTGGATGTTAATGATCCGGATCACTGCAAGCCTTGGTTTTGTCTACATGTTGCCACCTCTAGCAGCACAGCACCCCCTACCATCCTCAATCACGGAGTACAGAGCTTTTCTTAGGACTACTTTGTTGGATCTGGGATCCTGGCTTTTCCTTGGAGGTTTTCATCTAAGTGCTACCCTTTGACCCTGCTTTGTTTGAGAGAGGTGAGCTGATCCGTGATGGATTTAGATTCTTATCCCATTCCCTACTCCTTCCTCAGAGCTTACGTCTTTAAAGAAGGGGGCGCTCGATCAGCCCAGAAACCTTCCTGAAGTGAAACTGCTCTGTGCTTTCCCCAGCGATGCCCCCGATTTACAAGGGTGCTGCAGCAGAGCGCCAGCTGTTCGACAGCTCTTAAATAACCCCCTGCAAGGGGCAGGGGAGGAAGTCGTCTCCTTCCTAATCGTTTGGCTAGAGCTATGTGGACTCCCTGCAGGCCCCGAGGCCTGACGTGGAGAATCAGGGCTTCAAAATGCATGCTCTTCAGGGCAGGCACTGTGCCCCTTAATTGGCTGTGAAATGTCATGTACACACTTGGCATCATACAAATTAATCTATTCCACATGCCAGTGAACTGCTCAAGGGTTTGCTAATAGACTATGGAACTTTCTCCTTCTAAGTCAGTGGTGGGCTGCCTGAGTGCAGCCCGAGGGCCATACGTGATCCTTTGGGGTTCTATATATGGCCCACAAGATATTTTGTTTACTGTGGCCCTCATGCACGGTTGCCAGCCTCCACTGCTTTCTGTCCATGTACGTTTTTTTCCTTTTTCTATATTACTAAAGTGACACACACAAGCGAGGGCACGTGACGTGAGGTGCATTCTGGTTGCACACAGCATTGACAGTGAGAGCCGTGCGCTCCCTCTGCGCCCAAACAAAGCGCTGCTACAGTTCAATCGGTGCACGCTGCAAATTCTAGGTACGCAAGCGCATTGAGCAAAACTGCCCTGTCTGGGAGTCTGTCTTGGTAATGACAATCTTGCGGCCCACTGAGATGATGGGCCACTCATGTATCCATTAGCTAGTCTATGCTGCCCATCGCTGTTCTGAGTTCCAGTCTGGCCCAAGTCATTAGTCGTTCCAATCTGACTGCATTGGTAGTCTGTAAAATTTATCCATAGACCCGTTTCTCCCTTCCCATTTCAGGATTGTTCCCTACAAATACATTTCCCAATGTTTTAGCCAGTCTTCAATGTGTCCGGCAACAGGGCTTCCGCCACTTCGTTTAGCAAACGATTCCACAGTCTAACAGATTTCACAGAGAAGAGATGAAGGGTACACAGGAGAGAGAACAGGGCTGCTATTCTCTGTCCAGTTTCTTAGAGACCAAGTGTCCAGTCCCACAAACCATGGTTTGCTTGGCCCACTTACTTGACAGCCCTAGCAGAGAGGCCAAGCATTGGACAGGCCTCACAAAAGGCTTTTGATTCTTTGATCGTGTCTCCTCACCATGCTAAATGGGAGTATCTAAACCGGCATTTCCTCCGGAGAGGTTGCGTAGTATTTGGTGGTGCAACAAAGAATAAGAGAAGTGGTAAGTCGGAAGCAGATAAACAAGTTCCTCTCCTCCCCCCCCACTTTCAATCTGAAGAAAACCAAGTGGTGCAGAATGCAGACATTCTAGATGAGAATAGAACTGGTTTGGCTGGACTGGGAACCAGCAGTTGGAGCGTGCCTGGTGGATGAGAGCCGGGGGGTATTCCATGCAGGAGCACTGAAAAGCCATAGGGGAGGGATAGCTCAGTGGTTTGAGCATTGGCCTGCTAAACCCAGGGTTGTGAGTTCAATCCTTGCAGAGACCATTTGGGGCAAAAATTTGTCAGGGATGGTACTTGGACCTGCTGTGAAGGCAGGGGACTGGACTCAATGACCTTTCAAGGTCCCTTCCAGTTCTAGGAGATAGGCAATCTCTGTTAATTTAATGAGGACAACTTCTGGCATGAATGGAGAGGCCCTAATTTGAGCCAGAACCTTGCTCCCGTCCCCTTAGTATGAGACCGGGCCTAAGCCCAGGGAATGACCCTTTGTATTAGATCACAGCACAAGAATGGTGTGATTTCAGAATCCACAGCATGAGGGATCTGAAGATTAACTGGGTCCCTCAAAGCAGGGGAGGGGGAAGCCTTAGAACAATGGTGTTTTCTAAGGAAGAACCCAGTTTTCATTTAAATATATGAATCTGCTTAAATTGTAACTGGCAATAAAGCCCAGCCCAGGACTGGTTTTAATCCCATTTCCAGACGGTCCTGCTATTAAGGAAGGTCCTAGTCCCACTGCTGGGCAATGAGTGACACTGCAAAATGAACGGAGTGAGTGACACTGCAAAATGAACGGAGTGGAGTGGAGCAAGCACGGGGCCAGGATTCACACCCAGCTGTAAAGTAAACAAGTTGTCAGACTTGAGCAGCGGAAGGGTGGCTGTTTGGCCAAAGCACTGGACTGAGACTGCGGGGAGCAGCATTCAATTCCCAGTTCTGCCATGGAATATTGTGTCAGTCCCTCTCCCAGGGGGTCTATCAGGCATGTTGCAAAGATAAATCCAGCTGGTTAGAGGAGACGAGACCCTATTCCTGTGTGAAATAATTTCCTGCCTAGAGTGCAGCAGATAAACAGCATATTTAAAAAAAAAAAAAACTGTAGTGACAAGAATTATCAGCATGAAGGATGGTCCTGTTCTCATGGTAACTAGTTTTGTGTTGTAACTGCTGCTCCTTTCCCGTCTTCCTTGGAAGACGAATGAATCTCCAGCTCTGGCTGCAGAAGGGACGCTCAGTGCCTATGTCGTAAATCCCACGAGACGGCTGGTACGTGCAAAGTTGGTCAAATTCATCCCTGGAGCAGGAGTCTCTCTCCCTCCTCCCCCCCCCCCCCCCCCCCCAGGAATCAATGGATCCCCATGATTGCATTCCAGGCAAATAACTGCTAGTTCAGACAGTCCCTTCTCCCATACTGGGCCAGTAATATTTGTATTACTATGGTCTCTAGGAGCCTGAGTCATGGACCAGATGCTGTGCAAACACCAAGTAAGGGAGGGGATGCAAGTGGGCTGAAGGGAAGTCTGGAGGTAGGACGCAGGGCTGGCCTTGCCATGAGGCGAACTGAGGCGGCTGCCTCACATGCCAGACTGTGAGGGGAGGGGCGCCACTAGGACCCAGAGTGTAGAAAATTGTGTCTGCTGCTGGTGCATATGTATCCTCTCTGCTCTAGATGCACAGAGATGGGGGAGTGCTGTGCTGGAGGAAGGAGGGCACAAGAGACATAACAGGCAGGCAGGAGAAAAGGGGACATGGGGGCATCATTTGATCTCCCCGCCTCAGGCGCCAAAATGTTGTGGGACGACCCTGCTAGGACGCAGTCACTGGGACAAGCGGAGGGGTTACTGGCAGGCGTGAGCATGAGACCCAGTTAAGTTGGTGAGGGAGAGGTGCTAGCGAGGGAAGGGGGCAGCACTGAAGGAGGAGAGAACAACTCCGGAGTGGAGGAAGCTTTGCAATCAGAGATGCTCTGCGTCAGGAGCACAGGAGGCAGCCGCCGTGGCTGATCAAACTGGGACCCTCTTCTGCTGAGCTGTATTGGAAGGACAGGTGGTTGTGATCCCCAGCGCTGGTTGTTGCACACGCCCCACCATGCTAGCCAACTCCATTCTCAGTTTGCAAACAATCATGGATTCCCTGCCCGGGGGGGCTGTTGGGATGCTCTAGTCCAGGCATAGGCAAATACCAGCCAGTGGGTTGGATCCGGTTAGCCCCCCGGTGGGCCCCCGCAGATACAGGTGCTTGCTGCAACTGTTGACTGCTGCTCACCGCGGCCGGGCAATGGGAGCTGGGGGAAGTGGTGTCCTGGTCCATGCCACTTCCCACAGCTCCTGAGGCTCATCGGCAGCTGAAAGGACCTTGCTAAATCAGGGCTTCAAATGCCAGATCCCTGTGAAAGTAGGAAGAGTGGGACTAAGATGTCCCAGTCAGGAGGTGTGGACTCTCCCTAAGATGTGGTCCCTTGACTGGTTTAACCTGTTCTGGCTTCAGTGGGAGTCTTTTGTTTTGTTAAAGTGCCTAATAACAGCTGGACTAGTCTGTGTATGCAAAAAATTAGGCACTTCCCTTGCATCATGACCCCAAATGTCTTCCCTTCCCTTCCTTCATGCTCCACGTCCAGTTGCTGAGTCTTTACGAACGTCAGAGCAGCTCCTCACTGCCTGGTGCTCTGGTTGTCACCAGATTGAGCCACACCCCTTTGTCCGCTTTCACCTCTTCAACAGGAACGTCAGTCTCCGGGACAAGTGTTTGAGTCTGCTACGGCGAGGCGCCGCGCGCTCCTTGGGGGTGGAGGTGGGGTTCCCACCCAGGATTGTGTCCAGTTCTTTATAAAAATGGCATGGTGTGTGTGCAGCACCAGAATGGCTTGTTTGCCACCTCCGCCTTCTAGTGCGCCTGCGGAGTTCCTTTGTCTTGGCTCTGCGTTGTAGGGTGCCTCACTCCTACCCTGTCACCGACCGCTCAAGAAATGGGACCACACATGTCCCAGGTCCTACAGGTCACTCGCAGCTGTGGCTGCACCGATTCTTCATCCTCACACTGATAAGATCCAAAACCTCTGCCTTGCTCCATGCAGGACAGTGTCTTGAGCAAGTGTCACTCTGGGTTCCCCGAGAAGACGCCAGGAGGATCGCTACACAATGAGCTAGACACGGGGGCTTCACCTATTTACGTGGCTGCACCACAGCAGAGGTCAAACCACTGGCCAGAGTGGTTAATTGGGCATTGTGGGAAACATGCTGGAGATCAATAAACTCAACAAAAGCCCATCTGTGGTACGTACCACGTCATTGTCATCAACGGAGAGAGGGAGGGAGGAAGACAACAAAGGGGGTATTGGTGCAAGTGTAGCAAGGCCCCTGGCCCCTGTATTACGGGAAGGGGTAAATAGCCCTTCCCTGGTCAGTAAATAGCCCTTCCCTTCCCCCGCACCAGCTATGATCTTATAGATTTCTGGCCATAGGCGCTGGCTCCATAGGTGTGCTGGCTCCATAGGTGCCCCAGCCCTGGAGCATCTTAGGGGAAAAAATGGTGGGGGCTGGGCCCCTCCCCCTCCATTAGCACCTCCCATCCACCAGGGATCAGCCTTTCTACAGGAGGCGCTAAGGGAAGGAGGAGCGAGGGCGGGACATGTTTGGGGATAAGGCAGGAAGAGGTGGGATATTGGTGGGAAAGGGCAGAGGCTGGGTGGAATCGGTCTTTGGGGGAATGGATGGAGTGGGGGGCAGGGGCAGTGCAGAGGTTGAGCGCCCCCCAGCACAATAGGAAGTCGGCGCCTCTGCCATATCATAGAATACTAGGACTGGAAAGGACCTTGAGAGGTCATCGAGTCCAGTCCCCTGCCCTTGTGGCAGGACCAAATATTGTCTAGACCATCCCTGACAAGACATTTATCTAACCTACTCTTAAATATCTCCACAGATGGAGATTCCACAACCTCCCTGGGCAATTCATTCCAGTGTTTGACCACCCTGACAGTTAGGAACTTTTTCCTAATGTCCAACCTAAACCTCCCTTGCTGCAGTTTAAGCCCATTGCTTCTTGTCCTATCCCCAGAGGCCCAGATGAACAAGTTTTCTCCCTCCTCCTTATGACACCCTTTTAGATACTTGAAAACTGTTATCATGTCCCCACTCAGTCTTCTCTTTTCTCAACTAAACAAGCCCAATTTCTTCAGCCTTCCCTCATAGGTCATGTTCTCTAGACCTTGAATCATTCTTGTTGCTCCTGTAAGGACAGTAGTCTCTTTTCCAAGTGCCAGGCTGCTTACTTCCCTCTCTTGCAGGAGAAGCCCCTGGCCTGGGAGTGTAATGATCTTGGGCTGTATTTTCCCTGTTGTAATTACTGCTTTTCATCACCTCCTTACACACAGCAGAGAGAAACTTTGAGCTGCAGGGATCTGTACAGTGGGAGGAGGGTGCAGGCAGATTTCTGGCTCTCTTTCATACCTCGCTAATGGTGTTAGAATGACCTACCTCAAGAGCTGGCTTCCTAGAGAGAAATCGATCAGCTGATGAGCTGGTGGGGCTGGAGTGGAGGGGGAAGGAGCAATGGGGTGGACCCTGATCATCCTAGGGCTGCCAGTCTGTTTTACAGGCTCTTTGCCCAGGTGAGCCAATGAGGAGTGAAGTGGCCACCAGCCATAGCGCTTTACTGTGTAACCTGTCTGCTGCAGAGCCTGGTATGTTCACTGAGCACTTTTTTTTTTTTAAGATTTGAAAAGTAAAATTTGTAGCCCCCCAAAATTCATGTTGTTGAGGCTTGAAGAGCGAGAGAAACACTCACCCGTCTGTATGTCTCTGTTTCCCCTCCTGCCCTCTTTCCGTGTAGTCTGTTTAGAACGAACTCTCTGTATCTGTGCAGCACCCACACCATGGTGCCCTAACCTTGATTTGGGCCTCTAGCCCCCGAATGATCAGACCATTGTTTAGTGCGTCACCTTCTGCCATGGCAGATCAGACCCCGGCTTTTGGGAGCAGCCAGATTCATGTTTCTGAGAGAGGCAGAAAATGGCAATGCACCTGGCCCATGGTAAAACATTGTACCTAGGTGAAAACAATTCCTTCTGGCCCCCTGCCAATGATCCACTTATGTCTTGATGCTTGAACGTCGATTCACCTTGTGTCAACCACTTATGCCGAGTGGCTGCAAGTGCTGTTGAACGACCTGTAAAGGTTACATTTCATGGCCTTTGCAGGAAGCTGGGTGAAGCAGCGAGGTTTCAATGTGCGCTGTCAGGATTGCCTGCTGTGAACACTCAGTGGGTTCATTAAATAGTAAACAGCTGAACAATGTCAAGCTAAATAGTGCGTGGCGCTTTCTTTTTTCCTTTCCTGTGTTTATAGAGGAGCCGATTAAATTATTTACGGGTGTATTTAAAATCCTTTCTTAAGTGAAACCCAGCTGGGGAGCGAAATCTTGTTTACGGGGACAACCAGCCAAAAGAGAAGTGTCGGAGTCTAATAAACCCATTTGTGAGCCGTGTCTTTCTGCAGCGCCAGCCGCGCCTCTGCTTTCCAGGGTCTGACGGGAAGGTCTTAAAAACTGGGTGGCTACAGTTAGGCTTCAAGTGCTTACATGGGGGCCTGGTTATTATGAGGGAATGGCAGGGCAGCCTGGTTGGGCACTGTGCTGGGAGTCAGGGATGCTGTGGTGGGTTTCCTGGCTTGGCTTATAGAGAGAGGATGGTTCAGTGGGGAGGGCCCAGCCTAGGGCTTTGGAGACCCTGGTTCAAGTCCAGACTTCCTGTGTGACCTTTGGCAAGGCATTTAGCTTTCTGCCCTTGCAAGGGGGGTACCAGCCCTGTCCTACCCAGCAGGGATGTGGCAAAGGGAAGTACATTAGAGACTAGGGGGTGCTGAGAGATTACAATGATGGGGTGCTCAGACCTTAGAGAGATTTGACCTCTCTCTGTGGGAGGCTTAGTGGTCTTGCCATGCCCCCTCCCAGAAAAGGGCACTGTGGCCTGCCTAGAAGGACTGTGAATGGCATTAGCCATGCAGAGCTCAGTAGGCCCAGTTAAAAGGAGCCGCAGGGCAGCTGTTGGCTGGGACCAGGGATGGAGAGGTGGAAGACAAGGATGGGGGAGGGGGGGAGAAATGTATGTAGTCTAGAGAATTAACCTATAATCAGTTAACTGACTATACTATTACATCCCCACGCTGGATGAGTGGTTTTCTCTTTCCAAAGTAAACGACTAGAGCCTGCTGCAATCAAATGAAGGCAGGAAAACACCTGGAGTTAATTGACTAGATTGCTCCCTCCGGCAAGTCACTCCACACCTGCAGCCAGTGGAGTTGCTTTAAAAGGCCTCCCCAAGATAAGGAGAGGGGGAAGACAAAGAGTGATGGACTAGAAGCTGGTTAACAGGAACCCGAGGGAGACATTTTGGAAGGTTTGTTTGGGGAAATGGCTCAGGGAAAAAGCTGCGAAGTTGGAAGGAAAAGCAACCTTGACGACGACGACGGCTACGGCTGCTGCTACTTTAGGGGCCCTGGGCTGGAACCTGGAGTAGTGAGTGGGCCTAGGTTCTCCCAAATCTTCCCCCATGCTAACACAGAGCCTGTCCCAAGAAGGGACTCCAGGACTATCAGGGGGGTTTTCACCCCAAAATCATGGATTAGCCTGTGATGAGTCTTGCTCACTAAGTTGTGGACCAGGGCTACTCAACTTTGGAAGCCCTGTGGGTCACAATGATACTCTCAGCACATGCTGAGGGCTGTAACTTAAGTGTGGTTGCATATATATGCAAATAGCTTCTTTCACACTGACAGGCATGAATACAAAGATTAAGGCAAAACTACACAACATGCAGGCCCCATTTAAGTCAGTTTAACTACTAAAATGCATCTCAACAGAACAACATTATATTGAATACTTTTATTTGTTTGTTTTGGCTCTCACCTGCAGGCTGTGTGTTGAGTCCCATGTAAACCCAAACTGCACTGTGATCCGCAAACAAACAGGCCGCATGGGCGGCGTATTGAGTAGCCCTGCTGTGGATCCTGCCTCCTGTAAAGAGAAAGGGCTTGGGTATAGGACCACAGAGGGTGTCTGAGGCTAATATTATCTGCCAGTAGCACACGACCCGCAGGGCATGACCAGAACTTTGCCACAAAATAGATGTTAGTCTCTGAGGAGCTACAGGACTAACCCTTTTTTGATGGGATTTAGATCATGATGAATCAGGATCTAGAATCAGCATTGCCAATCCGGTGCCCCTTTCTAGCCACCTGGGCTGGATTAGAGTGACTGACCTAGAAGGAGGTGAGGTTCTATGCTGTGTTATCAGTCTTATGATTCTCCACTCTTTATTTTTCAGTACATTCATACCTTCCCCCGCCCTTAGACTCTATTAAACCGCTGGCCTAGTGCTGAATGTCGGCCGTGCAAATCAAATACAGGAAAGGCAGCACCAGTCACCAAAAGTGAAGCAAAATAAAAGTCTGTAAGTGAAACTGGAATTCATATGGATACTTCACTTCAACACGCAGGCTTGGGCAGCTCCTCATCCCATAAACTTGAGGCAGCTGCCCTGTTTGCCAGCTGGAAGGGCGCGTTGTTAGTTACTAAAGTTATAGCCTTTCCTGAGCCAAGAAGTTCTCTCTCCCACTTCCATTTGTCCAGCCTTTCATTCGGAATTACGCACAAGAATGTTTATAATCAAATAAAAGCGGTTTAGGTGAATGGCGAGGAGGCCATGGGGCCAAGCGCAGGGGGTGATTTTCCACATGTAAAGAGGCAGCTGTGTGCTACTTTCAGCTGTGAAGAGCCTTTACTTCACATGAGCGGCGAAGTACTTCTAAATCCTTGGTCCCCCTGAATTGTTACCAGTTTATCCCAGGTTGGTCCAGGGATTTGTTTCAGGACGCTTGAGCAGTCCTGTATGTTTGCCGCATTTATCACGGTATTTGGTTTTGTAATCCCTGTGAAACGTTTGTTCAGGCTCGCGGAGAGCAAGAGAAACCTTTGTGGTATTTTCATGGAATACATGACTCCGTTGCCCCCATTCCCTAGTGGATTGCTACCCCCTTGGGCTGAAAGGGCCACTTCTTTCCAGAGGCAGGGGCATATGGGGCGAACGGACAAGGGCGAGGTCCTGGCGTCATGGCACAGATGTCCTGAACCGACTGGCAGGAATGGCCTACAGGTGGGTGGAGATGCAACAGAGACTGGCCTCAGGACTGTTAGGGCTTGTCTATGCTGAAATAAAATACCTGGAGCTGGCCTGCTATCTGACATGGGTCACGGCTACGGGGCTATAAAACTGCAGGGTTAATGTCCGAGGTCAGCCGGGACCCTCCCACCTCACAGGGTCTGAGCCCATACTCCAGCCCACGCCCAGCTGTCTACACTGTCATTTTGCAGCCCAAGTCAGCAGACACAGGCCAGCTGGGAGCGTTTTATTGCAGTGTAGACCTGCCCTTCGTGTCTAACCAGGTCTGTCCACCAGGACTCTTGGATGTGCCAGCGCATGTGGAAACAGCATGGCTGGAACGTGAGAGGGGTCCTTGGGAGAGAATACGAGTCCTGCTCTCCCAGGGGCGTGGGAGTCTGTGTGGGTTGGTTGGGCAAGGCCAGATGTGAAGATGGGGCTGCCGTCCAGGCCAAGGCAGAGCAGGGCCTGCTTAGCTAGACGGGGAGAAACTGGCAAATGAGGCGAGAAACACACACCCTAGGCTTTGCTTTCCTCTTTTAACCCAGTGTCCCTAACGGCTGCATGGCCGCTAATAAAGGAGGTCTCCTCTGGAAAACGCTGCCGTGTCACTGCAGATGAGGGATGTTAACATGTGCATGGTTGATCCAATAATCTAGGCTCATCCGTTAACCCTCACAGTTACAGGCACCTCCACCCTCCCCCAGCTGCCTCTGTATCAGAGGCAGCAGGGGGGAGGCAGAGCCTGTGTGCATGGCTTTTAAGGCAGCTCTCTGTGCATGCCAGCTCCTGTGGAGCCGACTGCCTTCCTCTGGGCAGCTGTGGGGGAAGGGCAGGCAGGAATCTGTGCTTGCAGGGAGCCAGCGTAAGGCTCCTGTCTGCTCCCCTGCATGTAAACGTATAACCACTACAAATTTGAGTGGCTACACATTTGCAAAAATAAACATATTTAACATCCCTACTGTTGATGGTGCATCTGACATCCTAGAGGTGAGAAGGAGCCTGGGGAAGACGTTCAGTCTCCCATGCCACTACCATAGTGGATGGAAACGGTTGTGTAATTTCACTAGAATCTAAGGGCTCAGAGTCCAAGGTGTTCACCTCACCCTGTTTCTGTCCAACCTTAAACAAGGTTTCTGGCTTGGCATATGAAAATGTCTCCTTGCTGCGTCCCATGGCAAACACACCTCTTACATCCTTGTTCATGTTTTATTAAAATATGGAGCGAGAGAAAGAGAATGAGTTAAAACAATAGAAATGTAGAGTTTCAATAAGACTTTTATTTTAACAGCCTCCCTTGTGCCCTTTCCCTTTAGACGGAGAGAGTTTTTAGAAGGAAAATCCCTCGTGTGGTGTTCTCTTTGATGGTATTTAAGATAGGAGCAGCCGTCCTTCGGGGCAAAGTAGAAGAGTGAGCTGAGATGGGCTGGAGCTGTAATTGTTGCGTTTCTTGTTCAAGTCCAATCCCATTTCCCACAGGCAAGATTAGGCAAACACACACAAATGGGGAAAGAAAAGAACAGCCAAGATAGACGCTGCACTTTTGGCTCTGATGTTCACTTTCTCTTGCGGCTTTGCTGCCAGGAAAAACACAAGCCTGGCACAAGGTCTTGTCAGCCACTCTGAGACCTGGCACATTTGGACCAGCAGTGGGCTGTGTAGGGCATGGCATTTAGCTGTCTTTCAGGTAGCAGGTTCATAACAGTATTGCGAAATCTGCAGTAGTGGCCACCTAAGCCAGACCCTTGATGAATGGAAGCAAAAGGAGAGGGAAAGGAAAAAAGAAACATTCGTAGGGAAGGGAAAAGACACCCTAGGTGTGGTGGAGTATGACACAGGTCTGGTTTGCGCTAGAAAATTAGGTTGGCCTAACTACTTCACTTGGGATGATACCCTCACCTGATCCAAATGAACTCCTCCTGGAGCCAATGCTGGGTTAAAGGAAGAATTCTTCTACTGACCTAGCGCCTGTCGCTTGAGGAGGTAGATTCTTGCATTGAGGGGAGAAGCCATCCCGTTGGTGTGGGTAGTGTTTGCCCAGAAGCATTACAGCTGTGCTGCCGTAGTGTCTTAAAGGCAGACAAGCCCTGAGTCGGTTGCATATCCCAGGTGGCATCTGGGGTTGATCTGGAGCCAGTGGAGATGCCAAAGCTATCTAGCCCCCTCTCTCTGATGCAGTCTGGTCAGAACATCTCTCGGGACTGGGACGAGAAGGGTCAGAGGTCCCGGAGCTGGTGGGAGTGGCGGCCGCGATGGTGAAGTTTGCTTTTTCCTCTCTCTGTCAGCCAGCATTGCGGGAGCCAGATTCCATTTCCTCTCTCCTCCTCCCCCCCCCCCCAATCAAAGTCTCTTTCTGAGGATGCTGAAAGTAGAGAAGTGGGTGGAATAGCCCCTCCCTTCATTAACTTGTCCACCAATTAAGCCTAAGTTCAGAACAGCAACTTTGGCCTCTTGTTTCTCCAGCCCCCACTTTTCTCATTTCCCTGGCATGAGCTGAGCCCAGGACCGGAGTACTGTCACGAGGCCTTTCTTTCTGGGTGACTTCAGTCTCTCTTGCAACTCTTCCCATCGCCATTTGTTGTTCTGCGTGGTTGTGACACGTTATGAAGCTGCTCACCGAGAGGGTCAATGTGTGGATCCAGTTATCACACCAGCAATCCCACTGAGATCGAAGGAGCCGTTCCCATGTCTCAGAGCTCCTGACTCAGGCTCTGTTCACATCCCTCAGGCATTCTCAGTCAGCTGAGACATTCACAGCAAGATGAATGGGCCACTTCACTCCTCTGAGCCCCCTGTGCCACAGAGGAATGTCTGGATTCCTTCCCAGGCACTAGGCTAGGATGTAGGATAGTGACTCTGCATCACCAGTCTTCTACCTTCACTTCCCATCAGCCCTCTTCCCCAACATTGGTGCAGGCTCACCAGAGCATGGAGTGGCAAAGAGGTTCCCTCTGCATAATCTCAGCCCTCGGCACAGATCTACTTCCCTTCTCCAAACCTGTCTCCTTCCTCCCACATTTAAATCTCAACCTTTCGCTGACATCCCCTCATGGATGTTGTAATGGGTAAGAGGAGTGCTGACCAGCACTCAGTGACTAAAGGGTTAAATTCAGGTAGCTAGCAGCGGTGTTGACAAGAGACCAGAAGAACCAATTGAGATAAGAGTGCTGAAATTTGAATTGGATATAGATACCTTGCCTGCTTTCTTTGGGTGGGAGGGTTAAACCAGGAGTTGAGAGAGACAGAATGATTTAAACCCAGGCAGGACTACCATGCCTCCATGGAAGTGGACTGAATCAAGAAAAGATTATGAGTAAGTAAAGGGGGAAAAAGTGAATCTAGTTGCCATCAGTGTATTTTTTTATTTTGTGGTTTGGTTTGAACTGCTCTGTGAATGTATGCCTCCCTTCCCCATTTACCATCTAAGCATTGTTCCCAGAGATTTTCTCTATTTTAATTTGTTTTCCTTAGTTGCTCTGTAACATCTAGCAACCAAGTGTGCTTTATCAAATATATATTTTGTTTTGTAATAAAAATCACTTTTCTAAGGTGATGATTTGATTCTTGTGTCCTGGAGAGTAACAGGGTATATTTGCCTGCCTGAGACTGGGCAGTCAATTACCAGAGGCTGCAGCTGGTTTTTCTCCTTTTTTCTCCCCGCCCCCCCCCCAAGCTTTTTTAGGTCAAAAGAGCTTGGTGTACCCCGGGGAAGAATTCAAGTGTTTGCCCCTGGTTTTAGGAATAAAATCACTTGATGGTGACAGCTACCTCCCCGCAAAGTCTGTGACTCTGGGGGAGTTTTTGTAAGCAGAGCCTGTAGAGGCAAGGGATACTTAAAGTCTTTGTGGGCCCCCACCTTCTGCACTCGAAGTGCCAGAGTGTGGAACAGCTCTGACAGAAGTACAGGCTCCAGCCATCAGCTCCAGCTCAGCACATCTAAAACAGAGATCTTTGTTTCCCAACACTCCCCACTGCCTTCTTGCTCAGTGACTGGGGACAATACCATGTCCTACCAATCAACTGGTCGCTGTCTTTGAGCCAGACCTTTTTCTGGGTCCTCACACACCAGCTCTGGTCAATTTTGGTTGGTTCTTTCTGCACCACATCACCAAGGTATGGCCTCTCCTGTCACATCTCACAGCTAAAACTCCTCCAGGTTCTCTTTCCCATGTGCCTGAATCACTCCACTTTTGCTGCCTTGAGAAATGTGGCCTGTCTTGCTCTTGTCTTCTCAAGGTGTTACTGCAAAGAGCATTTTCCTACTCTCTTTGGAGCTCTCCACGGATTCCCCCTTCTCTGTTGCATCCAGCATCAACTCACCGTCTTCACTTCAAGACTATTCATGGCCTATCCTCACCTCACCTCTCATTTCTCATCCTCTGTAGGAAAGTCACCTTCCACCTCCTCTCAGCCCATGAAGCCTGCCCCCAGCACTCCTTGTTTCTCTGACACTGTTACACCTCTGGGGCTGCCCGTTGTGCTTTGACCCAGCACAACACACACGAGTATCACACACGAGCATCCTTCCTTTAATGGGGTAACAAACACAGGTGCAGAGCACATGGGCACTAGGGGACAGCAGCAGACTGGGTCCCACACAGTGAAAGTGTTGGCCACCGCCCAAACACTGAGCCAGCAGCACCCAAGCCACCCCGGAGTGGAGCAATATCCCCACTCCTTCCCTGTGCCCTACAGATTTCTTCTGAGGTATTATCTTCATTTGCCGTTCCATGAAACCTGAAGAAAACTGTCATTTCTGCCACTGGACACCTGACAACCCCTATGGCAAGAAGACAGCCTTGTCATGGGTGCCGGGTAGGGAACACAAGCCCAAGCCCCACCACTTCCACCCAAAGCCATGCCCCTTCAACAATCTCCCCCACCAGCCAAGCCCCACCTAACCCCAGCTGAGGGTAAGGGCTGCCACGCAATGTGGCCTCACCCCCTCCAAGGCTGCTGGACAGTGTAGGCAGTTTTGACCACCTTGTCAGAGTCAACATCCCCTCCTGCATCCCTGACCCACCCTCCTAGAGCCAGCACCCCAACTCCAGCCCTGAATCCCATCCCAGAGCCACCATCCCTCCTGTACTCCAAGTGCTACCTCTCAGCCCACTCCAAGAGCTAGCTCCCCCAGATCTGACCCCCCTCTGTCTGCACTTCATAGCCTCTCCTGCACCTCGAACCCGCTCCTGTACTCCAAACACCTGCTCCAGCCTTGACCCCCCCCTCAGAGCCAGCACCCCATACTCCCTCCTGAATCCCATACCCCATGTCCCTGCGGAAGACCCTTAAAAGTGAGTTGGGGGGGGACAGAAAGTGATAGAGCAGGAGGAGTGGGCAGGGCAGGGCTATGCGGAAGAAGTGGGGCATCGGGGAAGGGACAGGATAGATTTTGGGTTCACTTTCGGAATTTAAGTAGATCTCGGGCATAAAAAGGTCAGGGACGACTCGTGAACAGCGCTGCACTAGGGTTGTAGGGCAAGTGTGTCATGATACTGACCCATGAGTGTGGCCTTGGGGCCCATTCCCTTCCCCTCACTGCAGTCATTGCCTCCTAACTACCAGGGGAAGTGGCGCTTTCCCTGTCCCTTGCAGTCGTCTTCAAGTGAAGACCAAATGCCTTTCCAACGTGTGCTTTGCTCACTACTGCCTGTGACATGCAAGGGGGTCAGATTAGATGATCGAATCATCTTTTAAGGCCTGAAAGTCTGAAAAGCTGCGCAAATCTGAGGGTGGCACTGAGTAGCCTCTGAAGTTTCCATGGGTAGCTTGCTTTGATCCCCAGAACTAACACTGAGTGTGTGTGTGTGGGGGGGGGGGGGGGGTGACACAGGGGTAGCAGCTGAAACATGCAAAGGAGCTGGCCAGGGGCAGGACACTAACTCTGCAGGGCAGAGGTGGGTGTGGCAGTGACATCACAAAGGCCTTTTGCAGCACTTCAGCGTATTGGGTGAAGGAGGTTGGGAAGTGGTGACCTCACAGAGACCATGACAATGGCCAGGCAGGACAGGCTGCAGGGCAGGGGCCATCTCAGAGACCTCCATGGCTTTGCCACAGGGAGTCTCCTTTTTGAGGTCTGCCCTGGAGGACTGAGTGAGAATTCAGGGTCACTTATGTGAGTATGAGGAGGAGCCTCTGTGGAGTTTTTTCGTTTCCCGTGACTAACTGAGCTAGATTACTGACGACACTGTGGAGAAGATAAGTGACTCTGAGAGGTGTGGTACCTTTGCAGCCTGATCCACCTGGTGCTGGCCAAATTGAACACACGGAAAACACTAGGTTAAGGTGGGAGAATTTTTTTCCTGCCTATGCCTTTGTCCCTGTCCCTTAGAGTCAGGGTAGACATTGGGGTTTGACTTTTTTTGTTTTCCCTTTTCCTTGTTTCCCTTGCTCCACTCGCAGGCCTGGTGGGAAGCCCTCACAAAGAGATGGGACAGGAAGAGTACTCTGAGAGTGATCCCGACTGGTGACCTGAGCCAGGCCTGGGCCATCTGTGGGAACTTTCAGACTCCTACCCCTCAGAGTCTCAGTGCTGATTGGCTGAACTGGTGGCTTAAGCACTCCCCCCCCCCTTTCTATTCCATCAGTTTACCTGACAGCTGAAGGAGTTTAAGAAACTCTGGGTCTCCTTCTGCTGGAGCAACAGAGAACCCCTTCCTTGCCTCTGCGTCCTGATGGCCTTTTAGCAGGGCCAGGTGCTGGGTGGATAATCAATTGCTTTACATGGGCTCTTGGCTTTTAAATTACATCCCATAGGGCCCTGAATCCCCTTAAAGGAACCAGTAACTCTGTGACATCTCTGCACTGACTTCATTCATCTGTTTTGGTGCCTGAGTGGCATTTGTCCGGAGGGGAGGCAAACTCTCTTCCCCTTTACCAATAGCCTGACTCTTTGGTTTGATTTCAGTCTGAGTGTTGGTGAGCAGGGGCTTGTTTGCACTGGGAAGTTGAACTGCTTGAGCTCCACTAGCATCACTGAAGAGATACGATCTCCCTTGTACTGGCACCATCGTAACAGCATAATGGTGCTTTATACCAGGCTAGCGAGGGGAATAAGCTCAATCCGTGTGAGGCACTTGGATGACGATACAACTGTGCACACTAAAAGTTGTGCTGGGACAACTAAGTGGGTAGAAAGAAGGAAAGAAAGGCCCCTGCCCAGAGTAGTTCTATAAGGACAAAGAACTGTGTGTAGCCCAGGCCTGTGTCAGGAACCACCAGCATTGAGGTTACATGTACAACCTCCGCCGGGTGCTGCTGTGCATGTGAACATTGCCCCAACCTAGAGAGGCAGTGACACGTTGTCACCCGCGGGATACACCCATTATGCGGGTGTCCCAACTCCCTTCGAAAGCTCTGCAGTCCCTGAGTCAGATATTCCAACCTGAGCACCTGACCCTGACCTGCCTCCCTCCCCACAGCATGTCAGCTTCGGGATCAGGGCCAGAGTGTCCCAGGAGAGCCAGGGCCAAGAGGTGCGGCACAGCCTTGCTCCCATTCACCGTTGCCCTCCCTGAATTTGACCTCTGGGAAGTGACCTCTGACCTCAGCTTTGTGACTTTAAGTGTAGGTGGCCAGCTGTGAGGGGCTGCAGGGCCTGCTGATGTGGGCTCCGAGTGTTCCCCTTGGGGAGGCAGGGCAGGGCAGGGCATGAGAGCGCCTGGAGTCAAGATTTTCCATTCCTGGTTCAGTGGGGAGCAAGTCTGCCTGGAGGACCCTGCCCCTCATCCCTTTGCTCCAAGCTCCCTGGGGGCAGAGAGAATTAACAGTCTAGCTCTAGTTCCTCTCCCCAGCATCTCCGGCAGAGGGACTTGGGGGAGACAGGCTTCTGGTCCAGGGGACACTGGGAGCTGCCAGTAGAAGGCTGATGCTGGGGAGGGGGGGGCCTCTCCTCCACCTCCCATTAAAACTCAGCACATCTCCCCCAGCTGGGGAATCTCAGGGCTCAGCTGAGTCTGCTCATAAGTGACCCAGCCAAGGATGTGAGCCAGCACCCCACGGAGCATATTTACCAGCTTTGCCAGCTGCTGCCAGGCCAGAGAGTAAGGAAACCAGCGGGGAAATGGGACCCAGGACCTCTGTGAGAGGGACACCAGCTGGGTACCGGGGCCCCTGTTGAAACCTGCCCACTCCTCTGAGATGGAGGATGAGTCTTTCTCGCCTTCTCCATCTCCTCAGTTTAGGATCAGATCTCCCTCCCCCACACACACACACACCCAGGGGGATGATCACTGGATGAGGAATGGGGGGGGGGCGTATGGATAGGAGATGGGGATTCCCAGGGGTAGCAGAGCTGCAGCAGGGTTTGATGCTGGGACCCAGCATGAGCCAGGACTGAGCCAGCCTGCCTGCACACTGGCTCCTAAATTGCGTCCAGTGAGGGTTGATGCTGGGCCCCTTGCCCATGAAAAACCTTACTTGTAGAGCCACGGTGGGGGGTGTTGCGTGTAGCCAACAGCATTAACCGATAAGCACCTGCTTATCGGTTAATGGTTTAATTGACTGCACTATTACATCCCTATCAAGGAGTGGGGTACATGGGGTGTAGGACATAGAGTAGGGGGTCCCAGGGGACCTGGAGGTGGGGGAGTTAGCTAAGGATGGGGCCAGGTCATGCCTGGCTCTTTGGGGAGGCACAGCCTGCCCCAGCCTTCCCTACCTGGCGCTCCATACAATTTATGTATCCAATAGGGCCCTTGGGCCGAACGTTTGCCCCCCCCCCCTTTCCCAAGCACTACTCGAGGGCCAGGCAGCTATTGAGGGGTTGCGTGATGCTGTTTATTCCAGTCAGCCATCCCCTAGCAGGTGGGGGAGGGGGAGAGCATGAGCACTGGGTATCACAGGAAGGGGAAAGGTTTGCCTTCCCAAACTGCCAGCCTGGCTTCGCCCACACTCTGCCCCCAGAATGCCTAATGTAGGCCTTACGGGGGGGCTGAATGTTGCTGCCCCCTGCGCCCACCCTCTGTCTGCTCTGGGGCTGGGGAGGTTGGGGATATGTGCCCTCCTTCCTCCCTGTGCTCCGGCGGGCAGGGGAGGATGGGGCACATGCACCCACCCACCCTCCTCCCCCTTCTCTCCCCATGGTAGGGGGAGTGGGAAGGCAGCTTGGCTCCAGGTGGGGGGGAGGCTCCGTGGGGCCTCAGCAGAAAATGTGAGGCTGGGGGCTTGCCTACTTTCACCGACTACACACGCGGAGGAGCTAGAAAATGTAAGCACATTGTGCACTCAGACGTAAAATGCCAGAGAGGCACAGCTAGTTAGAAAAATAAAACCAAATCTAATGCTCTGTGGTAAAAAAAAAAACAAAAACAAAAACAAAAACCCTCTCAAGAGGTGCTGTGTGATGGGGGAGGGGGAAATGTTTAAGCTTTCATGACAAGTCCAGAATGGGGGTGATTTTCTTTCTTAGTGAGTCTCCTCTCATCTGTCTTGCAGCCCATCCCTGTGGTATCTGGGCACTCTTACTACTGTCTCAGGACCCCCAGTCAGACATCTGAAAGAAGGTGTCTCTGTGGAAACAGAAATGACACTGGTAACGACCACATTAGGCAGTGCAGCAGCATTCGCTGGGAAGCAGCAATTTACAAGTCTGCAGCGCTGCACGCACCAGCAGCCCTACAGCTCCTCGCTGATCCTTAACCACCTTCTCCACTTCAGCTGTTGAGGGATGGCCCGAGGGCTCCGGAAATAACTCTTAGGACTAAGGCTCTGAAACCTCAGAGCCATGAGAACCTTCACAAGGTGAGTGCGTTTCCTGCAGAACAGCCTTTTAAGTGCAGCCGCCCTAGGCCACTAAGCAGAAATGATCATGAGAGCGTATTGATTGTTAAAGCGCTTTGTGAAAGACTCTCTACCATATACAGTAGGGATTAGCATGATCTAGTGGTCTGCGGGCAGGTCTGGGGGGCAGGAGTTTCCTAAATCCTGGTGCTTGCACTTGTTTCCATTGTGACCTTGGGTGTCCTGACCAGGGTTTGGGTGCTCAGGTTGAGTGCTCAGAGCAGTGGTGGTCAGAGAGACCAGGGACCACACTGAGGGTCAGAGTCAAGGGCCATGAGGTAAGCTGTAAGTCCAGCCTGTGCCTTCCGAGGTGGTCCTTCTTGATACAGGTTGAACCTCTCTAATCCGGCACTCTCTGGTCCGGCAGCATCCAGCATGATTTTAGTTAGCCGGACGTCCACTTATCATGGGCATGGCCAAGTTTCCCGAGGTCCCATAAAGTTTGTTTACAGCCAGCAGTCCCGGCTCTCAGTGTTCTGTGCTGTTATTTAGCGCTAATTCTACGTAAGCAGTGGAAGTGTTGGTGATGCTGCGAGACAGTATTGACCTCCCGTGGTTTGGCGAATTCTCTCGTCTGGCACCAGTCAAGTCCCAAGGTCTGCTAGACCAGTGAGGTTCAACCTGTATTTATCTTCATAGGATCTATGTGATAATGCATATGATCCTCTCGTAGCTGCTGGGTAGCCGGTCTGTCTGCATCCCTCAAACCCAGCTTCTAGTCCCCGTAGAACTTCACATCAGGCAAATCCCTTAAATTCCCCATTTCCTTGTATGTGTAAAATAGGGCTACATCACAGGAATGCTGATATTTACAGAGTGCTTTGGGTAGAATATTGTAAAATGCTAACTTCACAGCCCTTACTGTCAACATGCAACCACCTCTGTGGCAGAAGATGGCAACCATTATAAATAGGGGCAAGAAGAAAAATTGCTGTCTGCTGAAAGTGGAATGTAGGGTGGTGGGCAAGAATTGTCCACATGGGAATTTAACCCAGACACTGGAGTTGTACTCATGCTTGACAAGGGCGCCCAGGGCTCTTTCATGGCTGCAAATGGGTCAGGACCTTGGCCTGATGTCTCATTGGAAAGACTGAACTTCCGGTACCAAATCAAAGCTTTCCGCATTATTTTTTACAGGCCAGACTGGCATAAGCAGTCACAACCTTCCGTGGAGTCTGCCCCCTGTGAAGCTGACCCGGTATGCTCTATGGTAAACACCTCAACGCACCTTTGTTCCTTGCATCCTGCTCCTAGGGGTTTTTCCTGAACACAGAATGCTGCTAAAAATTATGCTAGGACCCAGCCGGGTCAGTTTCTGAATTCAGACTCCGCCTGTAGTGGCTGCATGTCCAGATTAGCTTCCTCCCTTACCACAGAGCCCCCAAGGGCCTTATCCACCCTCCCTGTCTGAGAGGGGATAAAACTGAAATAGGTAGGAGCACAATTCTGTCTTGTGAAAATTTCAGGGTTTGGACTTTTGCTTTTTTGTTCTGTGTGGGTATGTCTGCACAGCAGAGTGATTTTGAAATAACAGCCGTTATTTCGAATTAACTTTCCTAGCGTCTACACAGCCAAATCGCTATTTTGAAATTACTTCGAAATAGTGGAGCACTTATTTAGAATTTGGTAAACTTCATTCCATGAGGAATAACGCCAAATTCAAAATAGGTATTTTGAAATGAGTGCTGTGTTGAAATAGGGGGCCTCCAGACTTCCCAGGGTGCCCTGCTGGCCACTCCAATCTCAACCAAGAACGCTCCTCTCCCTCCCCCCTCCCCGGAGCCCTTAAAGGGGTAGACTCTGGCCACAGTGCCTGTGCCAGCTCCAAGCCTGCCAGCCCAGAGCCAGCAGTGGCCACCGGGGCCCCTGACCCAGTGACCCCAAATCATGAGCCAGCAAGCCACTGGCAGCCTGCCCTCCACCGCTCCCCAGGAGCAGTCTGCCAGCTCCCAGGAGCCTGACAGGGTCTGAAGAAGGCAGGCGCCTTCCTGGTCCAGGGTGGAGATCATGGACCTTATTCAGGTTTGGGGGGGATGCCTCCAACATCCATGATCTCCACACTAGATGAAGGAACGCGGCCATCTAGGGCAGGATAGCTGCCAGCCTGGCCACCAAAGGCCACATGCGAACCCAGGAGCAGGTTAGCATGAAAATCAAGTTGGTCCGGTGAGACCCCCCCCCCGCCCAACCCTGATCCCTGAGCTTCTCCTCCCCCTTCTTCTCCTTGCTTCCCCCTTTCAGCTCCCTCCTCCCAGGTTACCGCCTCTTCTCCTCTCTCCCACCTCCTTTCCCCAGTCTCACCAGAGTTTCATTCCCTCCCCCCCCCCCGAGATTTGTTAAATAAAGAGAGTTTGTGTTTATGAAAATACATGTATTTTATTTTACATCAGGAAGGGGGGTTAGGGAGAGGTAAGTGGAAGGACGTGAGGGAGGAATGAGGCACAAGCCCCCAGTGGGGCAGACCAGGGAGGCTCTTAGTGCTCCTCAGGGTGGAAGCTCTCCCGCAGAGCCTCCTGGATACTGACAGCCCCTTGATGGACCTCCCGGATGGCAGCCTGCAGAAAGTGCAGCCAGGCTCACAGCAACGCATCCACAAGCAGCATGAGAGTGCCCTGGGGCAGCTCTGGCTCCATGTTGCAGAGTGCTGTGGTGTCCCGAGTGAGGGCAACCAGAACATGCAGAGACAAAATGCTTTGCTGTTCCTCATCGAGGTGGACAAGCAAGCAGGGAAACCTGAGAACTGGCTGTCCGTGGGGGGTCCCTTTAAGCACAGGCCTCAGACAGCCTCAGGCAGCAGCCACACAAAGTAACTCCTGACCTGATGCCCTGCCAGACCTGGTTCTGGTCGGCCTTAAATGTGATTCAGTGTCCACTCAGTGTGGACGCGCTATTTCGAAATAGCAAAACGCTATTTCAAAATGCATTTTGTGTGTAGATGCGTTATTTTGAAATAACTCATTTCGAATTAACTATTTTGAAATAACACTGTAGTGTAGATGTAACCTGTGAGAATGAAAACGTGACCTTGCCAACGCTTTTGTGCGGTGAGAGCAGGAACCTCTGCCTAGAGTTTGATGGGGAGGACAACAGCCTCGGAGATGAGACTCAGTGTTTTTCTTCCTGGTGCACAGCGTTCCTAGTCCCCACAATTCAGAACAGGGACTTGAACCCAGGTTAGGACAGGTGCCTAACCTCTGGGTTATGGAGGCGCACACACACGTGCACCCTGCTCCACAAAATGTGTGTCCAAACCAACATGATTCTGCACAGCACTTCAGCTCTCCAAGAACAGCTTTTCTTGGACTGGAAAGAAGTTTTTGTACTGTGTGTGTTTGGTTTTTTTTGACCATCTCTCTTAAAACCAGCCCAGCCCGTGGTCTACAATGACTCTGTCTTGGCGAGGTAGAAACAGTGATTCTCTGCCATGTCTGATTGGTTCTGTAGATGTGGCCACTCTTTCGTCCACAGAGCCCTTTACAAAGGTGGTTCTTGCACTCCCCATTCTACAGATGGCAAAATCAAGGCACTGAGCGGCAAAGGGTCACAGAGGGGAGTGCATGACAGAGGTGGGGTGAGATGAGTGACTCCCAGGACAACACAGACTGCCCAAATTGATCCGTAATAACCAGCTCCAACTGTGCTGGCCAGTCCTCCCTGCATTGTCCTATTGTGACTGAGCTCTCCTGAGCAGCACAGTGAAGTGAGTGACATTAGACCACCCACTGGTGTGATGCTGGCAACAGCATCTCCGGCCTCTGGGCAACGTGTGTGGCGGGGCCCAGATCCATGCTCCTAGAAGGGGTGGGGCCTCAGGTGGAAGGGACGGGACTGAAGCAGCCAGCACCATCTGGATGATGTGTCGACCAGGGCGCGCGGTGCAGGCTCTGGAGTGCACCACCCAATGCTCCGGCAGTGATTATAAAGGGCCCTGTGATTGTTGCTGCTGGTGGCCAGGAGCCTTGGGCCCTTAGAATCACTGAGCCCTAGAGCAATTGCTCTCTTCCCCCCACTCCATTGGCAGTCCAGACCATCGGCCTTGCCTGAAGCGTTGTGAGCTGGCTGGCACCATGGAAAGCTGCTTCCTGGCGAGGGCTGACTTTCAAAGAAGATGAGTTGGAAAGGAGGAGCCCAAGGGGCTGTGGAGCCGTGCCCAAGGCTACATACAGCCCTGCTCTGGGCAGGGTGTCTTGGCGACTAGCCATTTGCCGAGGAAGGATCTCAGGTTGCAGAGCTGGGTTGTAAAGCCTGCAGAGAACAATGTGTGGGGCAGGCAGAGCAGGGAGAGAGAGTCCCCCTGTGCCAACGCGAGCACGGCGTGCACAGCAGGGAGCCGAGCAGAAAGACAGCCCGTGGCAGCAACGTGTCACATGACGAGAGGGAGCGACACTTCCCTGGACAAGGGGCGCAAGGCATGGCGAAGAGCAGTGGGGGCAGCGGGCTGTCCAGGAGCGGGTCGGAGTGTCTGGGGAAAGTCTGGCTGCTGCTTCGTCCTTGCTCCCAGCTGTGTTGGGCAGTGCTGAACTCCAGTGAAATCACCCCCTCGACCTGAGAGCAATGGTGTAGAAACCCAAAGAATTATACTCCCCCATTGAACTAGTCGGGGGTGGGAGGGCGAAGAGGACTCCTCTCCCTCCTCCTCCCCCCTGCAGCTCTCCCGTGTATCCAGCCCGCTGGGCTCCTTGCTGTCCGAGACAGAACATCAGAAATGACTGCCCGTCGCAGGGAGCCATAGCCTGTAATACCTCTGAGGCTGGTATAGGGGGCTCTGTCTGTGAGGTGGAGTGTTTTCCATATAAGGGCATGTAAATTAATAATCTTCCCCTGCTCGCTCCACCCATTGCAGTAACAGATCAGCCAGTGGGCTGACTGGTGCTCAGGCCTGCTACTCCACCCACTGCAGCAAAAACCAACCTATGGGGTGATAAGTTCACAGGCAATAAAACAGGCAGGCAGCCCCTCTCTCACTGGGGATTCGCATTGAGTGAACGCCTGGCCTGATCACCCAGACGCCTTGCACCCCCCGCTCTTGAGTCTTACTGAGCGTACTCCGAGTTGGTCGACCCGAGTGGAGACAGTTTATGAGCGTGTGACCGGTACTTGTGTTCCTGCTGTCTCCAGAACTGGTATAACACCCCCCCCCCCCACCATCATCCCTATCCTAATTGATTTTTTAGTTGTCCTTATTGCTTGCCAAGTGACAGTGGCTAAAAAGTTACTAAGTTAGTTTATAAATAGTTGTGGTTTAGGTTTTTTACTGTTTCCTTGTATAAAGTTGTGTAAATAGTCAGCCCTATGGATAATACCAGTGTTAATTCAACTGTTCCTAACCCCTGGGCAGTTATTGGGAATTATTGTGATTTAGAAAAGCCTCAGGGAATTGTTTTGTGTTGTCTGGCAATCTGTTTAATTTTTATTCTGATGATTGTCTGGCGCCATCAAAATAAAATCAGTTTGTACTTTTTGAAACCCCCAGTTGTGGTCTCATCCTTTCCGGCATCCCTTCGAACCTCGTGTATTACGGGGACTGACATGGCGTCACGAACAGGATGCCGGAACCCCGGAGACCATGACAACTCTGATAGTTGCCCCTGGGCTAAAACTGAGACCCCAGGTTCTGAGGAGGATCAGTTTAATCATTTGCAATACCACCTCCTCTGTACTCGACAGCGCGAAGGGGCCCCTAACACTTTTGACTGGGTCTGTGTCATAGGACACGGCCATGATTGTAGGACCTACACCATTCCTTTGGGGTTGAGCGATGTGGGCTGCTTGCTAACTTGCCATCCCACCTTCAGGGCCACCCCGGCTGATAATAGCCTTCAACCGTGTCTCACTCAAGTGGGTGAGACAGCCCCTAATACAAACCCTCTTAGCCTCTGGAAAGAGGTGAACAGGGTAATTAAACTCTGTGGGGTAGCCCCCTCCATCTTGGCCCCCGAGCCAAGAGCCCCACATGGATCACCTGCACACCACCTGTTAATAGGATTGGTCCAAAGGTTAGATGGGATAAAAAAGGTTAAAAAACTACGCCCTGATTCTTATAAATCAGAGGATGTTCTGGCTGCCATCTGCAATACCCTAGCAGCAGCCCTTGATAAAGTTACCGTCTACCATGGGGCTGTTACAAATTGCGCCCGTGGGGTGGCGCACTCGCAGTCAGAGGGAGAACCGGAGTTTTCCCCTCAGGCGCCAAAGACGCCTCCTTTAGAGACACAACTTCCTCCCCCATACCAAGGCTCTCATGACCCACCAAACATTTACCCTGGCTTGACTACCCTGAGTTCAACCATACCCACAGCTCCCGACCTGATTGTACCGGAGGCCCTCCCTGTGACTGTAACCCGATTAAAAAGGGATGGTCAGGGGAATACCTCTCAGGTAACTGAGACCCGCCCCCGAACCAAGGCGGAAATGAAGGAGTTCATCACAGACACTGCCCGACGTCCGGATGAGCCTCCTATAATCTGGGTAGGGAGATTAGCCTTGGAACAGGGGAGTGACTGGGTTGACCGGGAGGAAGCCTTAACGTTAACCCGTACCGGGAGTTGGTCGCGGGGCCTTATGGGGGGAGTATTGGCAGCGAATAATCATTGGCCTGTAACGGCCGCAGCTGCCGCGCACCTCCAAATACAAGGGGGATTTCGCGCAGTACAGATGCCACCTGATTGTGTGAATAACTCCACTACCCTTATGTACGCAATCGCTGGGAGTTCTATTCTGCTCTGGGATCCAACCGCACACCCCCTCAACTTAACTAACGTTCAGACGGTAGCACAAAACCCATTTCGTTTTGTTGATGATCCCACTCAGATTCCCATAGAAGATGCAGCTGTTACCCTAGCCGTGGACAACAGCCCTAATCTAGACACAGGGGCTCTTCTGTGGCTAAGGGGATACACAGGACAACCTATTGGCCGACTATACGACGCTGTAGAGAGGGTGAAGTGGGCAACACTAAAGGCCGCCCTACTTGCAACCCCCTCTACTCTGGTGAAAGGGTCCAAAATGGTGCCCAAACCCAAATACCCCGAGCGTTCGTTCATCGAGCGTAAGATTTTTGGATTTTTATTGGGTAAGGGACTCACCAAGGAAGCTATTAGGAAAATGAATAGTGATCAACAGAAAGACTTGGCTGTGAAATTGGGGTGGGAAGATCGCCCTATTCCCCCGCAGCCAAAAAACGGGGAGAGGCCGAGTGCCTAGCGGTCACTCGGCCCGATTTAAATGACCCTCGACCCTATCAAAACCTGACTACCGAAAACGAGACAATTATCCCCTTTTTGTTAGACACGGGGGCACAGGTATCCATCATCCCCCCCGATATGCCCCACACCCCCACTGGAAAGATAGTCTTTGTACAGGGATTAAATAGCGTTGAAGCAACCTACGTTAGTCCATCACAATTGGCCTTCTCTTCGATCTTAATTAGCCCGCCTTGAGGGCGTTGTTTGTCCCCTTTTTGTTTTTCAGGTACCAACCCATTCGAGCCCCCCACCGGCTGTTTGACTTCCGGAGCCGACGAGAACCATCAAGATGGAAAAAATTTAAGTCTGCCACTAAATCTTTCGTTTGGGGATATGTTACCAAATGTCCCGCAATCTCGAAGCCCTCACTAATTTGACCGCTGAAGGGTTTCGACAAGTTGATTTGGCTCTTACTGTACTAGCTCATTATGCCGAAAAGAATCGTCTAATGATACAGGTTATATTGCAGAAGGACTTTTGTATGGCACTCGAGGACCTTGACCCCAGGTTTAAGGACCAATACTGTTTGCGTTTCAAGCCCGGGTGGAACAACGTTTCAGCCATCACCCAACAGCTGACCTCACTTGCAGTTCGGATTCACGAACAGCGGGAAGAATGGGACTGGTGGCAAACAAAACTTTCCTCTTGAGGACTGAGTACTTGGGCATCCACCATTAAGCAGTGGTTGATTGTATGTGCTCTTGTGTTACTAGCCTTTTTAGTGGGCACTGCTGTTGCAAAAGCTCTTATCCACAGAGTTGTTTCCGCTTTCCCTGTTACTGTTGCTTACTTTTCCCTTTCTCCCCTTTCTGAAGACAGCAGCTCACCAGAACCTCAATTTACCCAATTGGCTTCTTGCTGATTACCCTTACGTGCGCTCTCACCTTAGGCAACCCCCTTACCGCTTGCTCCGGACAGCCACGGGGGCATGTCCGAGACAGAACATCAGAAATGACTGCCCGTCGCAGGGAGCCATAGCCTGTAATACCTCTGAGGCTGGTATAGGGGGCTCTGTCTGTGAGGTGGAGTGTTTTCCATATAAGGGCATGTAAATTAATAATCTTCCCCTGCTCGCTCCACCCATTGCAGTAACAGATCAGCCAGTGGGCTGACTGGTGCTCAGGCCTGCTACTCCACCCACTGCAGCAAAAACCAACCTATGGGGTGATAAGTTCACAGGCAATAAAACAGGCAGGCAGCCCCTCTCTCACTGGGGATTCGCATTGAGTGAACGCCTGGCCTGATCACCCAGACGCCTTGCACCCCCCGCTCTTGAGTCTTACTGAGCGTACTCCGAGTTGGTCGACCCGAGTGGAGACAGTTTATGAGCGTGTGACCGGTACTTGTGTTCCTGCTGTCTCCAGAACTGGTATAACACCCCCCCCCCCCACCATCATCCCTATCCTAATTGATTTTTTAGTTGTCCTTATTGCTTGCCAAGTGACAGTGGCTAAAAAGTTACTAAGTTAGTTTATAAATAGTTGTGGTTTAGGTTTTTTACTGTTTCCTTGTATAAAGTTGTGTAAATAGTCAGCCCTATGGATAATACCAGTGTTAATTCAACTGTTCCTAACCCCTGGGCAGTTATTGGGAATTATTGTGATTTAGAAAAGCCTCAGGGAATTGTTTTGTGTTGTCTGGCAATCTGTTTAATTTTTATTCTGATGATTGTCTGGCGCCATCAAAATAAAATCAGTTTGTACTTTTTGAAACCCCCAGTTGTGGTCTCATCCTTTCCGGCATCCCTTCGAACCTCGTGTATTACGGGGACTGACACTTGCCACAGGCTGGAAATGTTGTGGTGACACTGAGGAAAAAAGTTTATTTTTGCCAAGCTGCACTGTTTGCCATGGAAGTGTTCCACGCCCCCGCCAGGGAAAGGAGCGGTAGTTATCGCTTCCCGTTTGGGGTGGGCTGGACGAGGGAGGAAAGTGGAGTCAAAAACAGAGCTATCCATCAATGCAGGGCTGGGGAAAGAGGCTGGCTTGACAGCCCTCCTGTCTGACGTTCTCTTTCTCCATTGGAGAGGTACTGCACAGGCAAGCTTGCCTCACGTTACCCTCAGCCACATGCAGGTGTGGCAGTGCCTCCTGTCAGTCTGGCCTCTCTGCAGAGGCTGCCAGCCAGGAAGCAAATTGTGATGTGGGCGCCTGTTTGCTAGGCACTGACCTGAGACACCCCTTTATTTCACCAAATGGCCATGGGATGGTGGTTCATAAAATCCGAGGTCAGAAGGGACCATCTGCTCTAACCTCCTGCATAACACGAGCTACCCCCAAAATAACCCTGAGAGCAGCTCTTATAGATTTGTCCCATTGGTTAATTAACCTCAGTGAGAAACATTTGCACCTCCTTCTTTGGAAAATCATGGGAGACAGGAGAGATTCCAGAGGACTGGAAAAGGGCAAATATAGTGCCCATCTATAAAAAGGGAAATAAGAACAACCCAGGAAACTACAGACCAGTTAGTTTAACTTCTGTGCCAGGGAAGATAATGGAACAAGTAATTAAGGAATTCATCTGTAAACACTTGGAAAATGGTAAGATGATAGGAACAGCCAGCATGGCTTTGTAAAGAACAAATCCTGTCAAACCAATCTGATAAGCTTTCTTTAATAGGTTAATGAGTCTTGTGGATAAGGGAGAAGTGGTGGATGTGGTATACCTAGACCAGTGGTCCCCAATGCAGTGCCCACGGGTGCCATGGCGCCCGCCGGGCCATTTATGTGTGCCCGCGGAGCAATCCGGGTGCCAGCCCCGGGCGTGCGGCGCATGCTTGGCCCCGCCCCCAGTCACGTGGCTCCGCCTCCATACACCCAGTGCGTGAGCAGCCCCGCCCCCAGGTGCCCGGCAGCCCCAAAACGTTGGGGACCACTGACCTAGACTTTAGTAAGGCGTTTGATATGGTCTCACATGATATTCTTATCAATAAACTAGGTAAATACAACTTAGATGGGGCTACTATAAGGTGGGTGCATAACTGGCTGGATAACTATACTCAGAGAATAGTTATTAATGGTTCACAATCCTGCTGGAAAGGCATAACAAGTGGGGTTCCGCAGGGGTCTGTTTTGGGACCGGCTCTGTTCAATATCTTCATCAACGATTTAGATATTGGCATAGAAAGTACGCTTATTAAGTTTGCAGATGATACCAAGCTGGGAGGGGTTGCGACTAATCTGGAGGATGGGGTCATAATTCAAAATGACCTGTACTCTTATTAAGTTTGCAGATGATACCAAGCTGGGAAGGGTTGCGACTAATCTGGAGGATGGGGTCATAATTCAAAATGACCTGGACAAATTGGAGAAATGGTCTGAGGTAAACAGGATGAAGTTTAATAAAGACAAATGCAAAGTGCTCCACTTAGGAAGGAACAATCAGTTTCACACATACAGAATGGGAAACTTCAGTCTGGGAAGGAGTACGGCAGAAAGGGATCTAGGGGTCATAGTGGACCACAAGCTGAATATGAGTCAGCAGTGTGATGCTGTTGCAAAGAAAGCAAACATGATTCTGGGATGTATTAACAGGTGTGTTGTGAGCAAGACACGGGAAGTCATTCTTCTGCTCTACTCTGCGCTGGTTAGGCCTCAGTTGGAGTACTGTGTCCAGTTCTGGGCACCACATTTCAAGAAAGATGTGGAAAAATTGGAGAGGGTCCAGAGAAGAGCAACAAGAATGATTAAAGGTCTAGAGAACATGACCTATGAGGGAAGGCTGAAGGAATTGGGTTTGTTTAGTTTAGAAAAGAGAAGATAGAGTGGGGACATGATAGCAGTTTTCAGGTATCTAAAAGGGTGTCATAAGGAGAAGGGAGAAAACTTGTTCATCTTGTCCTCTGGGGATAGAACAAGAAGCAATGGGCTTAAACTGCAGCAAGGGAGGTTTAGGTTGGACATTAGGGAAAAAGTTCCTAACTGTCAGGGTAGTCAAACACTGGAATAAATTGCCCAGGGAGGTTGTGGAATCCCCATCTCCGGAGATATTTAAGAGTAGGTGTGACGGGGCGCTCCCGCCCCACACTCGGGGTGCCCGGGGTGACGGCGGATGGACGCGCTGGGGGGTGGAGAGCCGGCGCGCCGCTGGGACGGTGGGCCGCGCTGCCGGGCAGGGGCTCGGCGTGGCGAGCGACGGGGGGCAAGGGGCGCCTCTGAGCGAGGCCCAGAGAGGAGGAGCTAGGGAGGCGCTGGTGTGTGACGTCATGGGGGAAGGGGGGTTACTGGGTGGCGGGGAGGAAATGGCGTGCGGGGGCCAGGGCCGGCGGGGGATTTAAAACTGGGTCTGGCATCGCGGAGGGGGAGGGAGAAACGGAGAGCCGAGGAGCAGGAGGAAAGAGAAGTGAGGTCGGGAGACACGGAAAGGACCGGCCCTTAGGAAGGGCGGAGTAGGAAGCGGCCCAGGGCGGGGCCGTGGAGCCCGTGAGCGGGTGTGTTTTGGGGTACTTCCCCCATCCGCTAGGGAGGGACCGTGAGTCCCTGCCTTCAGGGCCCTGGGCCGGGGTTCGGAGAGGGGGTGGGCCCGAACCCCCCTACTCCGCTGGCCGGGAAGGCAGCCTCGGGCGTTCATTAATGTAAAAAAGGGACTGGGGACAGGGCAGGTTTTTGCCACGGGTTGTGCCTAGGGCTACAGGACTGGCCCGGATGACCAATAAACACGGGTGACAGTAGCCCTTTTTGTGGTGAGCTAGTCAAGACTCTTTTACAGTAGGTTAGATAAATGTCTATCAGGGATGGCCTAGACAGTATTTGGTCCTGCCATGAGGGCAGGGGACTGGACTCGATGACCTCTCGAGGTCCCTTCCAGTCCTAGTATTCTATGATTCTATTCTATTCTCCTTTCTGGTCTGAATGTGTCTGGCTTCTCCTTCCAGCCACTGGATCGGGTTAGACTTTTCCCTGCCTGACGGAAGAGCCTATGACTCAATATTTGTCTCCCCCTGCCGCCCCCAGAGATACTTGCAGACGATAGTCAAATCACCCTTTAACCTCCGTTTTGTTAAACCAACTAGATTTGTGCTCTCCGAGGCTATTGCTATCAGGCCTTTGTTCTAATCCTTTAATCAGTCTTGTCTCTCCCCAGCCCCTTTTCAGTTTATCAACCTCTTTCTTGATTTGTGGGCACTGAAACTAGGCACAGGATTCAGAGTCTTGTGGCACCTAGCTGAGATTCCTTGGTTATGAATCCCAGGAGCGCACGTGCGCTTCCAGCCAAAGTGTTGCACTTGGAGCTCCTGAGCTAATGGCTGGTCACTCTCAAGCCAGTGACCTACAGGGAAAAGGCCCTACATCTCCAGTCAATCCTGTGAGCCATGGAATCCACAACAGGACTGCAAGACTGGTGTATACTTACTGACCTACTGTGAATGGGCTTTTGGCTGCCAGAAATGCTGCCTCTTTAGCATGGGGAAGAGTTTTCCATTTTGTTACTGGGACTAGTGTAAATGCTGCTATTTCAATAAGACTTTCCCCACAGTGCAAATGTTGTCAAATTCATCCTGGTCAAGACTCAGACTTTATGGCCAGAAGTAGGGTTGCCAGGTGGCTGGTATTGAACTGGACAGTCTGGTATTTGCACTTTGTGTCCGGTAAACAAATTGAGAAAATACCAGATATAAATGTCTGGTATTTTCTAATTAAGGAAGTTTTTCTGCTTTTCCCGGGCCCGGCTCGGCACCGAAGGAAGTCTACTTGGAACACGTGGCAATTAAAGGGACCACTACCGCATTTCGGCCTGACCTCCTGAATCTGCCCCGCCCAGGTCTTCCTGGTTACTCCCTGGCACTTTTTTTTTTCTCTCAACAAATTTTTGTCTGGTAATTTTTTTGAAACCATCTGGCAACCTTAGCCAGAAGGGACAATGGTGATCATCTAGTTTGATGCCCTGCATATCGCAGGCCAGACAACCTCACCCACCCACTCCTGTCGTGGACCCCTTGTTTCTGGCTGAGCTGCTGAATTCTTCATTTCATGATTTAAAGACTTCAAATGACAAAGAATCTACCACTGACACTCATTTAAACCTGGAAATAACCCATGGTGCAGAGGAAGGCAAAACCACAGGGTCTCTGCCAATCTTCCCCAGGAGAAAATTCCTTCTTATCCCCAAATATAGCGATCAGTTAGAAACCGAGCATGTGGGCAAATCCCACCAGCCAGAAACCCGGGAAAGAATTCTCTACAGCAATTCACAGCCTTCCCCATCTAGTGTCCCATCTCCAGCTGTTGGGCATTTTTTGCTAGCAGCAGTTGTCAATGAGTTCCACACCACTGTAGGCTGTCCCATCACACCATCCTTTCCATAAACTTATCAAGCTCAGCCTCGAAACCACTGGGGTTTTGCCTCCCACTGCTCCCCTTGGAAGGCCGTTCCAGAACTCACACTCCGCTGAGGCTTAGAAATCTTTGCCCTCATTTCAAGTCTAAACTTGTTGATGACCAGTTTATTCTAGTGCCCATATTGGCGCTTAACTTAAATAATTCCTCTTCCCTTCTGGTATTTGTCCTTCTGATGTATTTACGCAGACCAATCATAGCTCTCCTCTGCCTTTTTTTGATGTTAAACACGACAAGGTCTTTGAGTCTCCTCTCATAAAGTAGGTTTTCCTCGGTCCTAGTAGCACTTCTCTGCACGGATTTTAAACATCCACTTCTGCACAGAGTTACCCTAGTGCTGAGATGGTCCACATTCCTATACAATGTGTGTGTCTGGGGTTAGCATATTACTGCCTTTGGAATGTATTCTCTTCGCTGGGCTACAAAGATGAACCTGTTTATCTAGTACATGGGCTAAGTGCCGCTAGCTAGGAGACATTGTTAAAATGCCTCTCAGCAGGAGGACTAGCTGGCTGGCGGGGATACATGACAAGTCATTCAAGTCCAGGCCACTGGTTCAGATCTGCTTGATGCTGATCACAATGTGAGCTTATTGCCATCTGACAATAGAAGGGCGTGGAACATGCCAGTGGTCTCAGTGCAGTGGCTGGAGGCTGTGTCATACTCTGTCACCGCTGTGATGTGAAGGGCTGAACACCCCTCTGACCATTACGCCTACTGGCTGTGTGTCAGAAAAGCATCCCTGCTCAGAACAGAAGGTAAGCACTCCTGTTATTGCTTAACTATTGTCCTGAACAGGTACAGATCTCAATGGGTGCGTAAGTGCTTGTCTGAACTGGGCCCAGTGTCAGGGCCCTATTGAGCATCTGCTTAGTAGTATTATGGTAGCAGCTAGAAGTTTCAGTCAGTGGACAACATCTTGTTGGGCTAGGTGCTGTACAGAACAAACCTTGTCTCGCCACCCTCCATGCATTACCTATTCTGTGCGCGACACAGCCAGCGTGTGACCCCATAGTCAGTATAAATGTGCTGTTTAAAGACACTGAGGAATGGGGCTCTGATTTTTCTTGGCACTAGAATAATTGAAAAAGGGATAGAGACTAGAACTGAGAATATCTTATTACCTCTATATAAATTCATGGTACGCCCACATCTTGAATATTGCATACAGATGTGGTTGCTTCATCTCAAAAAAGTTACTTTGGCATTGGAAAAAGTTCAGAAAAAGACAACAAAGATTATTAGGGGTTTGGAACAGGTGTCATATGAAGACAGATTAAAAAGACTGGTACTTTTCTGTTTAGAAAAGAGGAGAGTAAGGGGGGGATATGATATTCACTTTCTCTGTACCTGTCATGATTTTATAAGGAAAAGTTATTTATTTGTTCCCATAACATAAGAACTAGGGGTTGCCACAGGAAATTAATAAGTAGCAGGTTTTAAGCAAACAAAAGAAAATATTTCTTCTCACGACACACAGTCAACCTGTGGAACTCCTTCCTGGAGGATGAAGTGAGGACCAGGAGACTTTAACAGGGTTCAAAAAAGAAATAGATAAATTAATGGAGGTTAGGTCCATCAATACTTATTAGCCAGGATGGGTAGGAATGGTGTCCCTAGCCTCTGTTTGTCAGAGGCTGGAAATGGTGACAGAAGAAGGATCACTTGATCCGCTCACTCCATCTGAGGCATCTGGCACTGGCCACAGTTGGAAGACAGGATACTGGGCTAATGGACCTTATGTTCTTATGGCTTGTCCAAACAACCCATGTTTCAACTGAAATAATTTGGGGGCAAATTTTGGGATCCTTAATCTGAGTAGCACCTTTGTCTGCAAGTACCCCATTGAAATCAATGAGACTACTCATGGAATAAAATGCTACGTGACTTGAGGTTATCATAATCTGGCCCTTAATTAAGGCCTGGAAAAATCAAATGTTTGGGTCTAAATCCCCACTATAAAAGATTCATATTTAAATGTGATTAGTTGATCAGTTTACTACCAACTGAAATTCTACTGCAGCATTTTTCTTTAAGCTCACAAAGAAATTTCCTATTGAAAATTACATGCAGAAGTGAAAATTGGGCCCATGTTACAACCTTAACTATGGAGAAATTTAAAAAACAGAAACTGGCCTGGTAGCACTTGTAGATGGTATTATTGACTGGCTGTAACAGATGCTGGTAGGGAAGCATCTGGCGGGATGTAAAGGCAACTGTTTGTATCCTTCCATTTCTCGGACAAGATACTGTCTTTGGGGCTTACTGGCTTCTGTGGCTGCCCCAGAAACAGCGCCATGGGGCTAAATATTTGTGCCACTTTGAGGCCTCATTGAGCTGGGTGCAGCATGTACACATAGGAAGGGACAGTCCCTGCCCCAAAGGGCTTATGATCTGAATACAAAGGTTATGCTAAGCGAGGGAGAGCCGAAGGACTGTCTGCTCCATGTTATGGATGAAGAACTAAGGCGTCAAAGGACTTGTCCAAGGTCACACAGGGAGCCTTGCAGAGCTTGAACCCGGCTCTCCTGAGTCCCAGTGCGTGCTTTAAGCAGAGTGGAAGGGGGAGATTAGTGTTATAATCCTTTGGCTTCCCCTCTCCTGGCTTTTCTGAATAGCAGAGGCCAGCAGCAGCGTCCCTGCAGCCTGATCCTAGAGAAGTCAGCAGTAGCTTTGCCTACACTGGGCGCTTGTAGCCACTGCCCTGTCCCCCGAGGGCCTGTGACTTTCCTGGCCATGGCAATGGGTTCTCTTTGGCGGGCCTGACTGCCAAAGCAGCCCTGGAGAAGGCGCTGAGTTCCCCACCATCCTCCTTTCCCAGAGGAAATCCAAAGCTTGGCCAGGACACTGCTTGTGGACAAAGAGCTTCCTTCTCATTCGCAGGCAGGGCCTGCCCTCTGGAGGGTGCATGGTGCAAGGACAGCTGCCTGGGCTGTAGCACTAGCCCCTTTCCTTCCTCCTCAGCCCTTCAAGGAGAGTAATTGCCCTTCGCCAACACTGGCACATAGCACCAGAGAGATGAAATCCCATGAGAGAGGCTGGGGGGGGGGCACTTAACTCCCTGTGGAGTGGAGACCTGGGCACAGGGCCGCTTGTTCCCATGCCGATGGGAGAGGGAGGAGCAAGGATGGGGCACACGCGGAGGAGAGGGTGGAACTGGGTGGGAAGAGGTGGGGTAGGAGTGGAGGGGGTGCAAGAAGAGGTGGGACAGCTGTGGGTACAGTACTGTCTGGGGGGAGCTGGGAATCTCATTTCATCGTCCGTTGCCCTTTTCAGGAACACAACCCCGATGTATACCAAGGATCCCCTGTGTTGCAGAACTCGCCACTGGCACTGACTAGCAGACCCCGCCCCACTGGCTGCTAGGGGCTGCATGGGCCCTTTCCGAGGTGGGGTGAGGCACAATGCTGGGGCTGATGGAGGCAGCGGGCATGGCTGGTGCTGTACTGGTCATAAGGTTGCCCGGTTTCTGGTGTTCATCAAAAAGGGATCACTGACAGGGTCATTAACAGTCCGGTTGGCACAGGGCTGGCAGGCTCCCTGCCTGTCTCCGTGTGGGGAAGCAGTGACATGTGCCTTGGGACCTAGGTGGAGGCACGGCCAGATGGACTCTGCGCACGGCCCCCTCCTCAGGTGCCGGCTCTCTAGAGCCCATGAGCCAGGAACCATGGCCACTGGGAGCTGTGGGAGGAGAGCCTGTGGGTGGAGGCAGTGCACACGCCAGAGCCGCCATGGCCACGCTTCCACCTAGGAGACAGGGGACATGTTGCTGCTTCCTGGAGCTGCCTGAGGTAAATGCCACCCAGCGCCTCCATCCCAACCCTCTACCCCAGCCTTGAGCCTTCTACTGCACCTTGAACCCCTCATTTCTGGCCCCACCCTAGAGTCTGCACCCCAACCTGGAGCCCGTGCCCCTTCTCACACACCAACCCCCTGCCTCAGTCTGGGGCCTCCTTTTGAATCTCTTGGCCCCAGCACGAGGCCTGTAGCCCAGCCAGAGCTCTCATCCCTCCTGCATCTCCATCCCAAACCCCTCATCCCCAGCCCCTCCCAGCTGGCACCCCCAGCTGGAGCCCATACCCACCTGGACCACAACCCCTTGCCCTAGCCCGTAGCCCCCACCTGCACCCTGAACCCCTCATTCCAAGCTTTACCTCCTCTCACACAACAAACTTCAGATCCTGCCCAGTGAAAATGAGTGAGGGTATGGCAGAGCGAGTGATGGGGGGGAATAAAATGAGGGGAGTGGTCCTTGTAGAAGGGGCAGGGCAAGGCAGGGCGTTGGGGAAGGGGCAGGGCTGGGCAACGGAGATCAGTCTTGAGAAAGTTGGCAACCTTTCTGTGAAAGCTTCACCTGTGGGGGCTTGCATCCATTCAGGACCCCTAGCTTCATTCTGGGAAGACAGGGAAATCATAGAATCATGGAATACTAACACTGGAAAGGACCTCGAGAGGTCATCGAGTCCAGTCTCCTGCCCCCATGGCAGGACCAAATACTCTCTAGACCATCCCTGATAGACATTTATCTAACCTACTCTTAAATATCTCCACAGATGGAGATTCCACAACCTCCCTGGGCAATTTATTCCAGTGTTTGACCACCCTGACAGTTAGGAACTTTTTCCCTAATGTCCAACCTATACCTCCCTTGCTGCAGTTTAAGCCCATTGCTTCTTGTTCTATCCTCAGAGGCCAAGATGAACAAGTTTTCTCCCTCCTCCTTATGACACCCTTTTAGATACCTGAAAAGGGAAAGCGACTCCCCAGTAATTCTGCTTGTTGGAGTGTGCCACAGTATTCCTGGCTCTTGAGCCTAAGCATCCTGGAGAGAGATGGGTTGGGCTTGCCCACGCTTTGACCTCTGGGGCACTGGCAAATTGGGCAGGAAAACAAAATCTCCCTTCCCCATGTCCTGTTTCAGCCACCACCACCTAGGCTGCCTGCCTCAATTCCACAGTGTGTGAGCACAAATCCACCAGTGGGGACGTGGCATTTCCTGTGTGGCTGCCAAGGGGAGCTGGGACTCCCCTGAGAACTCACTGCATGACACAACCATCTCCAGTATGCAGCTAACCTATTGCCTGAGAGCCACATGCGGTGGGAATGGGGCTGGCCAGGCATGCAAGCATTAGCCACCAGCTTCCGTCCAGCGTTTGAGGCAGACGTTTGAGGCAGACTTTTTAATAAGCTAATCTGCAGGTAGCCAGAGACTTGGCTGGATTTAGTGCTGGAGAATGTAGCGCTCTCTGCTCCCTTATACGACAGAGGAAGGTTCCCCCGAGCTGCCCTGGCAATACGCCTCATGAGGTTCCTCAAGCACTGATGGGGTGGTTCCAGCTCCATGCCCCAGCAGTTCCTGGTGTGGCTGCTGTGGCTGCCAATCAGTGTGAGGTGAGATGGTGCATAAGAACGGCTAGACTGGGTCAGACCAATGGCCCATCTAGCCCAGTGTCCTGTCCTCCAACAGTGGCCTATGCCGGGTGCCCCAAGGGGAATGAACAGAACTGGCAATCATCGAGTGATCCCTTCTGTTGCCCACACCCCACTTCTGGCAAAGAGAGGCTAGAGACACTGCCCCTACCCCTCCTGGCTAATAGCCATTGAGGGGCCTACCCTCCAGAATGGTGGGTGCTGGAACCAAGACCCCCAAAACTCAGATATGGGAGAATGGAGCATTTGAGGGGAGGTTGTGGGTCCCTCCAAAACTCTGCCGCTACTCCCCATTAGGTTTCCTTAATCATGCAGGAAAATTACCCCTTACCACTCTTAGCTTGTCTGGCCCCCTCTGGCTCTTGTGTGTTCCTCTGTAAGCTGCCGAGGCCTGCCATTAGTTGCAGGTGCGAATGCTGTTCCCCGACAGGCTATCACGCAATACCCCTCATGGCACTGAACAGAGATCGTGCTGATAGGGACCACGAGGTGAGACCAGTGGCCTGGACATGCAAGGAACTGGATGCCTCCGAGGGGACTCAGCCTATTGGAGGAACCTCAAGGCCTCCCATCCAGACCTGGAGAGCACCTTGCAGCCCAGACAGCTGGCTAAGCACCCTGTGAAAAGAGCCATTTAGCAGGCATCTCTGTTGGTGCCACTCACTTACAACTGCTGATTGCACAGCTTAGCTCATGAGGTGGAGCTGCCTGGTGTCCGGCAGGGGGGCTGACAAATTCGCCAGCCCCCTGAGTGAAGGGAGGGTGTCTCTGAACTCCTGGAAGGGGTGGGACCTCAGGCAGAAGGGGTGGGATTGGGGGTAGCTAGCCCTCAGCACTTCCCGGAGCATGCAGCGCACTGCTCCAGTAGTGACTTAAAGGGCCCAAGGACTTTGGCTGCCTCTGCTTCTGCAGAGCCCTGGGCCCATTTGAATCACTGTTCCCCTGTTGCCCCTTGACCCCCACTCACAGTTGGCAGGTCTGGTGTTTGGACTAGCACAGCATCACTGGCACCTATTGTCTGTAGCAGCTTCAGCACCAGTCTCATTGAGATTAGCACAGCCTGGCCGCTGCTCATCTGAAGCACCGACACATTCGCCAGCTCCACCCTTCTGCAGAGCTGCCAAACGTGCCATGGACACAGAGGGCAAGCTGAGACCCCAGCCGGCAATTGTGTGAGCTAGTCTGTACAAGGGACTTGCATCTACCAACTGGAAAGGGCCCTCTCTGAGCATGCGGGGCTAGGCCAGCCAGTGCCAGGGGGCACATCAGCCCAGTGGAGTAAAGCCACTGAAGTCATCAGTTTACCCCAGGGCTGAATCCTGCCCCAGGAGTTGCAAAACAGGCTGGAGTGCTGTCAGAGCAGATAGTTTATCCTTAATAAGGCATAAAGGAGCCATTTGTGTCAGGACTGAGGGGTTTTTTTTTTTTCCAGAAACAGAAAAATGTTGGCCCAGTTTCCTGCTGATGAACTGATTAAAAAAAGAAATCCTTGCCCTGTATTTATTTATGGGCTGGGTGCTAGCAGTGCCCTGGTCTGTGTAAAATGATGATGTCTCAGGCCCGGCCCCTACATATGCGTATGCATCTGCTTACTTCACAGGAGAGGGCCCGTTGAAGTCATTGAGGCTATTCCTAGGCTCAGTGTTAAACACATGCATGAATGTTTGCAGGGTTAGGGCCCTAGGGAACTGAAAAAAATAACCCTGAATTCGTTGGCCTTTGTTTTTTCCTTGTTTAAACAAGAAGCATGAACGTGGGATCTGATGCCACTGAAAAGTGGGGTGAAAGTGTCCTGGGTTCTTTGCCTTATTCTGCCACTGGCTTGCTGTGTAACGCTGGGTGTATCTCTGCCTCAGTTTGCCCATTTGAAAAATAGGGATAATAATGCTTACCCATCACTGTGAGGCACCTGGATAGGATTACTGTCTCTACCTTGGGGACCTACATGGCCCTTGTACTGAAGTATCTGAGTGTCTCTGACGCTATATCTACACTACAAAATGAGGTCAAATCTATTATGCAAAGTCAAAGGCCTGTGTCCCCACTGCAGGGAAGAATTCAACATAGTTTGAAGTAGCACATCTTCATTAGGAGGGTGACTTTGTGAGCAATGCACTGTGGATACCTATCTCACAGAGCCTGTGCCGCTTTGCATTCTGGCTTATGTCCCAGTGCATGCTGGGACCAAAACTGTGCAGCGGGTGGTTATGGGTTCGTGTCATCAGCATCCCATAATGTGCTCATCTACTCCCTCCTCCCTTGTTTGAGATCAATGGGACCTAATGGATGTATCCTAATGGATTTATCCTCATAATGTCTGTTATAGACTATGCCGTCAATTGACTGATCTCATCTTCTATGCCGCTGTTGGTGAGCGACTAAAACAATCTTCCATCAGCAAATCTGATCACAGATGTCACATAGAGGGCACTGTGCACTTTTTTGGGATCCGATATTTTTCTAGAAACATCTGGATACATTGACCCTCGAAGCATTTGAGAGCCTGTACAATAGTTGTCCACTAGAATAAGCTGTCCTGAGCTATGATTTACAGATCACTGGCAGATATGCTTCATGACTTCACATTGGCCTTCAAGATATAGCAAGCTGGCCTAGGAGTCCATCTTTTGTATCTGCGTGTCATCCATCCTCATAATGTGACCAATCTAGCAAAACTGTTTCTTCATAAGCATTGCTTCCATGCCCATGACACCATGCAGCTCACAGAAAGGTAGCTGTGTTAGTCCGTAACGTTAAAAAAAACTTTAAAAAGAGGGGTCTTGTAGCACCTTAGAACTTTGTTAGTCTCTAAGGTGCTACAGAACCACTCGTTAGTTAAGTGTTTGCATTTAAGGGCATCTTTGAAATTCTGTGAGACTTGCTTTTTCTCCGAGATGGGGATGAATAAGTGGGTAAGACAGCACATCAACTGGCTACCAACAGCTCTGTAAATCTCTGAAGGGATTGCATTCACTACCAGGTGCCTTTCCAGATTTCATCTGCTTTTTGTACCTCATCAATAGTCGGCCATATAACCAGCTGTGAACCATTAGCCCACTGAGGAATCTCTTCCAGAATGCTGCTGTCAAAAGTTGATGTTTGGTTTAATACAGTCGGTCATGGTTCACTGACAGGAGTCAGCTAGAACAAGCTGTGCTTAGGGATTGTTTTCTCTCCCCCTCGTTGGAAGAAAGCAGCACTGTCCTTAAATAGAGCTGCTTTGTCACCAAGGCAGGATACGGGAGCTGCTGCTGTTCCAGTTCAGCAGATAAATGACCATCATACCCAGACTGCCTCTGTGCAGGTTTGCAGCTAGATGCTTCCAGTAGTATCCTCCATCTTCATCCGATGTCGCTTGCTCATCACCGTAGGATTTAGTCAACAAGAGGTAAACTTTAGCATCAAGAGATACTTTGTATGAATGGGTTTAAGTGAGTTTAGCTTATGAGCTCCAACCCCTCTCTCCTCTCATACCGACTATTATACACAGGCACACTGGAGGAAGGGCATGCAGGTTTGGGATCAGAGTTGCCTCCTAGGTAGATGTGCCTAAAAAGGCTTAGTGATCGCTGTCTGCCCCAGTTTGAAATCAGTTTCCCTTTTCCTAGGTACTGTCGGCCCCTGTGGCACCTCCGTCGACAGAGGCATGTAGATTAGCCAGATCGGCAGAGGGAAATGAAGCCACGATTAAAATAATCGTGGCTTCATTTAAATTTAAATGGCTGCCCCACTCTGCCGATCAGCTGTTTGTCGGCAGATCGGGGCAGTCTGGACGCGACGCGCCGACAAAGAAGCCTTTCTTGATCGGCACAGGTAAACCTGGTTTCACGAGGCATACCTGTGCCGATCAAGAAAGGCTTCTTTGTCGGCGCGTCGCGTCCAGACTGCCCCGATCTGCCGACAAAGAGCTGATCGGCAGAGCGGGGCAGCCATTTAAATTTAAATGAAGCCGCGATTATTTTAATCGCGGCTTCATTTCCTCTGCCGATCTGGCTAATCTACATGCCTCCGTCGACGGAGGCATGTAGTCTAGACACACGCCCTAGGATGCACCTCAATGCTGTAATACCCCAGTGTCAGGCCTCACAATGTCTGAGAGGTAGGAAAATACTGGTATAGCAATTGTACATGCAACCACCACAGGACAGATTTGAACCTGGGATTTCTGGAGCTTAGTATAGGAGCCGCTACTGCTTGAGCTAAAAGCCAACTGGTGCTCAATTTAGGCTGTAGAGGTCTCTTGTTCTTATCTGTTGCTGTGGTCTAAGCGCCACTGCATGGAACAGTGAACCACACTAGGTGTGTGGGTTACATACAGATGAGGGACTCAGAGACTAAGGGACCGATTTTTAAAAATACGTAAATACCCAGTGGGATTTTCAAAGTGCTAAACTGCCTTAATCCCAGGTTAGCACCTTCTTTTTTAGCTACTGAAGCATGTTTATGGAAGCCATTTCCACACATCTTATACAAATTGGCTACTAACATTCATTACCCTGATACATTTAATTTGTGCATTAAACTTGCTCTTTTAAGGGGCTTTTCCTCTTGCCACCCTTACTCAGTTTGTCAAGATGACAACAGTCAATGAAAAGCACAGAGAATCAAAGAGCAAAGCTGCAGATGTTACATGTTAAAATCAACACCTGCCATGTTACAATGCCCAGGACTGCTATTGCACATGATAAAACAATCATGCAGCTGAGGAAATATTATCTGCTCTGCTCACGGTTGACACCAGTGAGTTCCTATTCCTTCCATGCTTCAAAGTAAAGAGAGAAGCTTAATCCCATTCAAGTGCACATTGGCCATTTCTCTCTTTTCCTCTGTTGCACAGAGCAAAGATATTTTTTCTAAAGGACCTCAGAGTTTGAATTCTTAGTTTGTTTTCTCATGCTAAACTGCAACCTTTCTTGGTGGGAGCCCTTTGCCCTTATATTAAACCGGATGCCTTCCCATCCCAGTTTCCCAGGCTTTTGTGACTTTTCAGTTCCATACGAACAGTTTCAGGAATGCTAGGTTCTCTACCAATTAAAGATTAACTTTCCAAAAGGAACCAGCGTTTGCCGTTCATGCGATTTAACCCCAACTGGTATTCTCTTTCCTTGCAGTGCTCAGGTGAGACTGGACTCTCCATCCAGTTCTGGTGGCCACATTCTTAAAAGAATATTGAAAAACTGGAGAAGGCAAAGAAAAGAGCCACCAAAAGTTTTGGAGACTTGGAACAAAAGCCTTAAATCTATTTAGTTTATCAAAAGGTAGAGCAAAGGGATTAACCAGTTAAATGCCAAAAGGGACCACTGCGAGCATCTAGTCTCACCTCATCAGGCCTATACTCAGGAATTTCGGGGGGGGGGGGGCATTAGCTGTGGGAGGGGGTTGTGGCTGCCCCACTCTAGCCCATGGTCCAGCCCTGCCTTGACCTCCTTCCTAGGGGACGAAGAGGGGAATCAGGAATCAGTCCCAGGCTTCCCCCAGCCAGCCGGAGCACGGGGGAGGGAGGCTGGAGCAATGCGCTGTCTCTGCCTTTCCCAGATCATCCAGAATTGGTCCCATGGTGGACCATGAAAGACCACACCCTTTGCACCCCCCTGCATACGGGCCCGCTCATGTACTATTTAATACAGACCACAGAACTTCCCTGAAAGAATTCCTGTTTGAACTAGAGCAGATTTTTTAGAAAAGCATGCAATCTTGATTGAGACATTCTCTGTGATAGAGAATCCACCAGAGCCTGATTTTCTTGGCTAGAACATGTTCTAAGTGCTGACTGCCGCTGGTTTATAGATTCACCGATTCCAAGGCCTGAAGGGACCATCTGGTCTGACCTCCCTGTATAGCGTAGGCCGGAGAACGTCCACAGAATAATTCCTGAAGCAGCTCTCTTAGAAAACCATCTAAAACTTGATTTTAAACTTGGCAGTGATTGAGAATCCACTGCATCCCTTGATAAACTGTTCCAAAAATATTTATTACCTTCACTGTTAAATTTTGCCCCTTATTTTTAGTCTAAATTTGGTTAGCTTCTACTTCCAGCCATTGGCTTTTGCTACATCTTTGTCTGCTAGATTGAAGAGTCCTATATGATCAAATTTCTGTTCCCCCTTTAAGTACTATAGACTGTGAATGAATCACCCCTTAACCTACTCTTTGATGGGCTACATGCCTTGAGTTTTTCAAAGGTATGATCTTTGTACTCCCAAAGATGCGGCTAAACGGTTTCCTGGATCCTGTACATCACATAATCCATATTTATTATTCAAAACAAATTGCTGTTTAAACCACAATAGCCCATTAAGAGTCTAAATAAATCCAGTTCATGTCATCTTTTAGGGTCTTGGCATACCTATGCATTTTTTACATTAGGGGGGTTTTCATGGACCTTTCCCCCCCCTTTTTTTTGGTTACCCTATTTCTTTCATTCTCCTCTTAACTCATTTGTAATTAGATGATGTTTAAACTCCAGTTTACTTAAAGGAATCAGGGTATGTCTACACTACAAAGTTAGTTCAAACTAACGGACGTTAGTTCGAACTAACTTTCATAGGTGCTACACTAGCGCTCCGTTAGTTCGAATTTAGGGCTGTGTAGAACTAACGGAGCGCTTAGTTCGACCTAGGTAATCCTCATTCCACGAGGATTAAGCCTAATTCGAATTTACTAGTTCGAATTAAGGGCTGTGTAGACCCTTAATTCGGACTAGTGGGAGGCTAGCCCTCCCCAGGTTTCCCTGGTGGCCACTCTGGCCAGCACCAGGGAAACTCGTCTGCCCCCCTCCCAGCCCCGGACCCCTTAAAGGGGCACGGGCTGGCTACGGTGCCCGTGCCAGGTGCAAGCCTGCCAGCACCCAGCCAGCAGACCCTGCACCTGGCACGGATCGAGCCACCCACCCGATGCCCCCCCAGCCCTCCCCCTCTTCCCGGGAGCAGGCTGGCAGGTGGACCTCGTCCACGATCTCCGCACTAGGCACAGGAAAGTGGCTGGCTAGGGCAGGAGAGCTGCCAGCCTGGCCACCCAGGAGCAGGTGTGCAAGAGAATCAAGGGGGTCCACTGAGACCCCCGACCCTGAGCTTACAATGGCCGTACTGGGTCAGACCAAAGGTCCATCTAGCCCAGTAGCCTGTCTGCCAACAGCGGCCAACCCTAGGGACCCTGGAGGGGATGGACTGAAGACAGTGACCAAGCCATTTGTCTCGTGCCATCCCTCTCCAGCCTTCCACAAACCTTGGGCAGGGACACCACTCCTACCCCCTGGCTAATACCACTCCATGGACCCAACCTCCATGACTTTATCTTACTTCCCTTTAAACTCTGTTCTAGTTGTAGCCTTCACAGCCTCCTGCAGCAAGGAGTTCCACAGGTTAACTATTTGCTTTGTCAACAACAACTTTCTCTTACTAGTTTCAAGCCTGCTACCCATTCCTTTCCTTTGGTGTCCTCTAGTCCTTCTTTATGGGAACTCATGAAGAACTTTTCTGAATGCACCCTTTCCACCCAACCCCTGCTTTTAGAGACCTCTATCCTGTCCCCGCTCCATCTCCTCTTTTCTAAGCTGAACAGCCCCAGTCTCTGTAGCCTCTCTTCATATGGGACCTGTTCCCAACTCCTGATCATTTTAGTTGCCCTCCCCTCTCCTAGCCTCTCTTTTCCCCTCTCCCACCTCCTTTTCCCAGTCTCCCCCAGTTTTGTTCAATATAGACAGATTCCATTTTGGAAGACACGTTATCTTTATTTTGTACATCAAGAAGAGGGGTTAGGGAAGGGTAAGTGGAAGGAGGTGAGGGAGGAATGGGGCACAAGCCCCCGATGGGGAGGACTGGGCTGGCTCTGCAGGCTTCTGGGGGTGGAAGCTCTCCTGCAGCCCCCCAATTGCCCCCTCTCCCCAAATGGCAGCCTGCGGCAAGTGCAGCCGGGCTGATGGCCGAGTGGTGTGATGTGCCCAGTGTGGGTAGTCCGGGCAATCCAAGCCAGGGCTGCTTTGCAAGCGGGGCACCCCTGAGAACTGTCTGTCCGGGGTGGGGGTCGGAACCCTTTAAGCACAGCCCTTGGCTAGCCTGAGACAGCAGCTCCACGCTCTAAGTCCTCCTCTGATGCCCTGCCGGCACTGCTTCCGGCCATCCTTAACCCCGGTTCAGGGTCCACTTAATGTGGACATGCTAGTTCGAATTAGCAAAACGCTAATTCGAACTAGTTTTTTAGTCTGGATCCGTTAGTTCGAATTAGCTTAGTTCGAATTAACTAATTCGAACTAAGTTAGTTCGAATTAGCGCTGTAGTGTAGACATACCCTCAGGTATCAGGTTGCTTATGTTTAACAGCATTTTTTGCCACTTTGTCAGCTCACTGCCCATCACCCCTACACGCGCTAGGATCCACACTATTCCTGTGATTACACCCAGCGGCATCAATTCTCTTGTTAGCCCTGCTTTGTCATTAAGTATCCTACCTCTGCTACCTGATGTGCCATTTCTGATTTCTAATAACCCTGCTATAGAGTGAGGCAGGATGGCCAAGGGAGCTGGGGCACATATCTGACCCAAACTAATACCAACATTGTACCTGACAATTCCAACATCAGAATGGCCACAAAATGGCTCATCCATAGCTTTCTTGATTCCAAGCAAAAGAATGCCTCATACTGTTCCCCCTCTTCCTGGTCTTACATCTGTGGCGCTATCAGCAAACATCCGGCCGTCACATCCCCACTTATCGCCAGTGTTTTGATTTGCTGTATCTTGCATATTTAACATTCTCCCCTGGGTTTCTCCTTGACCCTAGCTAACTTCCTTTCCTTGTAGGGAATGACCGCAGCCCTCATCCCTACAGCCCCTTCCTCTTCCTTCCTGTGTTTTATGCCAAAGCTTAGTGTCTGGCCACCAGGCACTCCACTTATATACTGCCTGGGGAGAAGTTAGGAGGGGGCAGGGGGAACATTACCCCCAGGGGTGGCCAGACAAACAGGGGTGGCCTTATGGGTGAGTGCCATGGTCAGAGGGCCAAGGCTCCATGCATTTAACTTAATGCACAAGGGTGGGCCCCTACCAGCAGACTCCTGACTTCCTCCTCCTCCTCACTCATCCAGCAGCCCAGGCTGGTGGTCCTGGTGGAGCACATGTTGCCACGTGTCTCTTTGTGGTGTGGCTGGGAAGTGGGAGCCCAGCATGCAGCATCCCCTTGCACCATGAAATATGGGGGGAGAGGGGTAGGAGCCCTAGTAGGAAGGCTGCAGCAGCACTAGGAGGCACCAGAAAAGCAGCAGCATCAAGTCCAGCTACAGCAGCTGGTGCCTGCAGCTCCCACACTCAGGCTGCCAGAGTGTTTAGCAGCAGCATCTGGGGCTCCCTCTCTAAGCCATCCCATTCCTCCCAGCACTGATAGCCCAGGAAATGCGAGCACAGCCCAGAGCTGATGCAGAAGGGGGCGGGGGCAATCAGCGAGCCTAGGGAACACAGGACACTTGCCACACATGCTGCTGGGTCTGCCCCTCTCGCACACGTCACATTTCTCACACCTTCACACACAGCGGGACACACAGGCTCACAGGTGTAGAGACACCCGGACAGGGCCACTCATTCATCCCTGTTTTGGCATGCCTAGCTACACCAACATAACCAAAGGGAAAAAGAGACTGAATCCTCAGGATCCCCATGCAAGACCCAAACAAACACTGGGGCAGCCAGCAGGGACCCCATGGTGGGCCAGCACTGCAATCCTTGGACACGTGGGGAATATGCCCCCCAAACACAGACCTGTTGGCCTGGGTGGAGCTGCTCTCTACTCCCCCTCCCTCCCCAATTTTGAAGTCAAACTATGCCTCTGACACTGCTCATTTGCATGTTCCACACTTTTGTTGCTAAAGAGTTCACAGATTCAAGCAGGGAGACAATCATAGTTGTCAGTGTTATCTTTTCCTTGACTTATTATGAGTGTCAGGAAGCGGTCACTTCCCATTCTGTTTGCTTTACAGATTACCTCGCTACATTTGCTTGTTACTTTGCTTGTTCTAATTTCCAGGTCTTGACAGGAGAAACTTCCATCAGCTGCATTAAACTCGGTAGGTTGCTCCATCATTCAGGAGTACTATATTGTTTGCCTCAATGAATTGCTCTAGATATTTTCTATTATAATTTTTCCTACTTCTCCACTATCTATTATGGCTGCTTAAATCTCCACACATGGTATCTGGGTTTGCGGCCTTGTAATTCTCTCTATCAGTTCCTTAATCACTAGTTTTCTGCATGGGTTGTACACATATATTCTTAATGACATGAAATTCTTTCCCATCAGAACCTCAGTGGCATGATACTCAATATTAAGCTTTTTCACCTAGACTCAGAGTAACTTAGGGCACTATCAGCAGGGAAATGAAGGACTCAAGGGCATCCAGGATACAAGAAGGAATAGAATGCGGTAGAGGTTCCCGGCCTCCTCTGCTACCAAAGGTGCCCCAGCTCTCCCTCCCGAAATCTGGTTCCCATAGTTTTCCCTAGCCCTTCCAGTCATCTGTGGTTATACCACCCTGTTCCTCTCCCCCCTCCCCCCCACACACACACATTTCTGTAGGGTGCAAGGGAACATGTTCATCTGTTGCTTGAGATGATTTTTTTCTCACTGGTGAAGAATGTCACCTGAGGAGCGTGACAGAATGGGTTAGTTAAGCATTTCATACCCTGTGACCAGGGGGCTGACAGAATTGCAAACCCAGAAGGGGGGCGCTTCAGGTGGAAGGGGCGCAGGGCCAGCCCACAACATTTTGGCACCTGAGGTGGGGAGCTCAAATGAGGCCCCCATGTCCCCTCGCTTGGGCCAAAACTTTGAAAGGTCTCAATTCTCTGGGTCCTAGTGGCGCCCGCCCCCCAGTCTGGCACCTGAGGCAGCCGCCTCAGTTCACCTCATGGTAAGGCCAGCCCTGAAGGGGCGGGATTCAGGCTAGCCTCCGGTGGTGATTTAAAGGGCCTTGGCCACTTCCCTTTTGAATCACTAGGCCCCAGGGCAGTCGCCCCCTTTGCCTCCCCTGTCGATGGGCTTACCTGTGTGTAATGAGTTTGCCAGGTCTCCTACCAGACAAACATCCACAGCACAAAACCCACCACAGCTCTAAGCACTCAACGTCCTCCCATGGGCAGCCTCTGCAAAGTGGCCAGGGATGGGACATGAGTTAGCCTTCCTCCCAAAGAGGTGACATCTCCAGATTAGGGATTGGTAGAACAATCTGAAAGCTTGCATTGCCTTTGCCCGGGCCTAGGTCTTATTGCCAGTCTTCAAGCCTGTCTAGCTGGCATTTTTCACCAGCACCAAAATCATTTACAAATAAGAAGAGGAGGAGGAAAGGGAGACAGGTCTGTTTTTTTCCCTGACAATTGTTTTAGTGACCTCCAGTGGCAGAATGGGAGCAGTACTGTTAAAGTCAAATGATAATATCTAGCTGTTAGGACGTGTTTTGAAACTGCAGAGGGACAGCAAATATTTCTGTTCACCCTATCATTCGGAGGATAGCCCTTTCCCACTATCCTGTCTGCCTCCCCACTCTCACAAGCTGGCAGGCCGGCACAGCTCTAAGCCTCGATATTGCCTCTTATACCCACCAAACATGCTGGTCTATACTGGGATGGAGGATGTGTAGTGCATGGAGCAAGGTAGGGTCAGATGCTGCAACCCTCCAAATCTGCTCCTGGTAGCAGTTACTGTCATACTATTATGCCAGTTTTTGCTTATCTCAGGTTTTGCTACCGGTGCACCCTTCACTGATTGAGAGGGGCCTTTCCCATCCTCTGGTCCAGGGATAGCAAATTCAGAGATGGGGTTCACCTTCTCAGAGTCTGACTGTGCACCTGTCACTGGTCAAGTGGGCCCTTTCACATCCTCTAGTCCAGGAGTACTAAAATTACTTGCTTCTGATGCTACAAATGTGGTCAGCTTGGCTGTTGCACATCAAAAAGGAGAGATGCTAAGCGTGCTTGCTAGCATGGGCACCGGAGAATCATAGAATCATAGGACTGGAAGGGACCTCGAGAGGTCATCGAGTCCAGCCCCCCCGCCCTCAAGGCAGGACCAAGCTCCGTCTACACCATCCCTGACAGATGTCTATCTAACCTGTTCTTAAATATCTCCAGAGAGGGAGATTCCACCACCTCCCTTGGCAATTTATTCCAATATTTGACCACCCTGACAGTTAGGAATTTTTTCCTAATGTCCAATCTAAACCTCCCCTGCTGCACTTTAAGCCCATTACTCCTTGTCCTGTCCTCAGAAACCAAGAGGAACAAGTTTTCTCCTTCCTCCTTGTGACACCCTTTTAGATACTTGAAAACCGCTATCATGTCCCCCCTTAATCTTCTTTTTTCCAAACTAAACAAGCCCAGTTCATGAAGCCTGGCTTCATAGGTCATGTTTTCTAGACCTTTAATCATTCTTGTCGCTCTTCTCTGTACCCTTTCCAATTTCTCCACATCTTTCTTGAAATGTGGCGCCCAGAACTGGACACAGTACTCCAGCTGAGGCCTAACTAGTGCAGAGTAGAGCGGCAGAATGACTTCACAAGTTTTGCTTACAACACACCTGTTGATACCTGTTGATAGAAAAGACAAACAATGAATGAAGGGGTGTTTAAAGTGTAGGGTCTTCTGTTATCCATGATCCTGGGATGGACATTTGCAACGTGTGTGTCACGCTCAGCAGTACACTCATGGATCCATGCTGGTATAGGAGGTGGCCTTACTGTGTGGCTGCCACAGCCACTTATGCGGGAGGGAGGAGGAATGCACCCATACACACGTTCCTGTGCATCCATAGGTCGACACAAGGCAGTTTACATCAACTTCGGTTTATAATGCGCGCCCACCTTTAATCTGGAATAAGCGCGTCCACACAGTGCTCTGCACTGAAACACTCAAACCTGCCTCTAGATAGGGAATGTGGCACCAACGCGAGCCGCGCGCAGGCGCTGAACCCCTGAGGAAGACTACATTTCCCACCCGCCCCTGCGAGCCCACGTGACAAGCGAGGTCCAATGGGAAGTTTCGGGAGGCCCGTATATCCTCCCCCGGGTGGGGGGGCCCCTTCCTTTCGCCTGGGCGGCGCGGCTCAAGATGGCGGTGCAGATCTCCAAGAAGCGCAAGGTGAGGGCTGCGGGAGGCCCCTGGTGGCGCTGGGGCCCGGCAATAGCGGCTGGGCTGCGAGCCGGGAGATCCCGGCAGGGGCTGGGCAGCGAGGCGGGGCCGCCGGGGCGGCGGTGGGGGCGGATGGAGGCGGATGGAAAGCCGGGCCCGGCCGGGCGCAACATGGCGGCTCCCTGCGGCTGGTGGGGTCTGGCCGGGCGCTGCGGGGGGGGGAGGCTGGGCTCCGCGCGCCAGGTGGAAAGCGGCGCCTCGCTGCTCTGTTCACGGGCCCGGGTTCTGCTCAGCGCCGGGCACCTGGGCTCCCCGCGTGGGGGCAGCGCGGCTCTGGGGACAGGGGCTGAGTAATTGCGCCTGTCTCCCTGCTGCAGGGCAGGCAAGGAGGCGCTGGAGCTGGCAGAATGAAACTCACGTTTTCCAGTGAACTTGGGGAGAGGCGTTTAGCAGGGGTGGAGAGAGGAACGATTAAGGCCCTAGTCGCCCCAGGGGTAGTACTTTGGGGTGAAACCCTCTAGTGCCCATAACTAGCACAGATGCAGCCTTAGGACCCAGTCCTGCAAAACTTCTGACCAGGTATAGTACTTGCTGTCAGGTGTTTTCAGGGCCTGCATTTAAGCATCAAAGCTACTACTAGATTGGGGCTAGTCTGACATAATTCATATCTGAAAATGGACACTGACTAAAGTAGTATGGGTTTTTTAGATAACTTTTTTTTACCTGCTTGTGGTTGAAGTCCTGGTCTGGCTTGGTGCTTAAGGATTAAACTAACCTTAGCTGTGTAGTCACTAAAGCAGGCTGAAGGCAAATTTAGGCTTGCATAGTGAGGCTTGTTATGTTATTGCCTCTGTTACTCTATGAAGAAAGAGAGAGGCAGATTCTGGAGCTGTTCAGCCAGCACTTTGTCAGCAATACAGCTTTGATCATAGTTTAACTTGTTCTGTATCTGTTTTAGTTTGTCGCTGATGGTATCTTCAAAGCTGAACTAAACGAGTTTCTGACTCGTGAGCTGGCTGAAGATGGGTACTCTGGAGTAGAGGTCCGAGTTACTCCAACAAGGACTGAAATTATCATCCTTGCTACCAGGTAATTGAAAGGTGCTCCTTGTTGTGTCACAGCTTTTGGCTACAGATGAACACTGTGAAACTTGTGCCTATATCTTATCATATTTCTTTGGAAAGATAGTAACCAGAAAGAAATGAAACTTAAGAATTGGTGTATAAATGTCCATATAATATTGAAAACTGCTTTGTGACAAGGTTAAGTTGTGAAATAGTTTGAGTGACTGTCATTCCTATACAGTCATTTAAAACTAAACTTGTTACGGTAAAACTTGTGCATTGTCATGGAGAAAAATTAAATCCTCAAATAGGTGTTCCTTCTTGCCTGCAGATTCCAATAACCATGTTTAATTTATTTAGAACACAAAATGTTCTTGGTGAGAAGGGGCGCCGTATCCGTGAGCTGACTGCTGTTGTACAGAAGAGGTTTGGCTTTCCAGAAGGAAGTGTTGAGGTAAAGTGGCTCTTCTTTTATTGTTCTCTCCTCTGATGGTACCTTAAAATGAGCCTTACTATTGCTTTTGATTGATTTTAGAAAAGGCTTTATTTTACATAAGAATGGCCATACTGGGTCAGGCCAAAGGTCCATTTAGCCCAGTATCCTGTCTGCCAACAGTGGCCAATCCAGATGCCCCAGAGGGAGTAAACGCAAAAGGTAATCATCACATGATCCCTCTCCTGTCACCCATTTCCAGACAAACAGAGGGTAATAAGTATTGCAGGATCTAACCTTCATGAATTTATCTAGTCCTTTTTGAACCTTGTTAAAGTCCTAGTTTTCACAATATCCTCTGGCAAGGAGTTCCACAGGTTGACACTGTGCTACGTGAAGAAAAACTTTTGTTTGTTTTACACCTGCTACCTATTAATTTCATTTGGAGACCTCCTCCCCTAATTCTTATATTATGGGAACAAGAAAATAACTTTTCTTTACTTTTTATACACCAGTCATGACTTTATAGACCTCTATCATATCCCTCCTTAGTCTCCTCTTTTCTAAGATGAAAAGTCTGTTTTATTAATCTTTTTTCATATGGGACCCGTTCCAAACCCCTAATTATTTTTGTTGCTCTTTCTGAACCTTTTCCAATGCCAATATATCTTTTAAGAGATGAGGTGACCATATCTGTATGCAGTATTCAAGATGTGGGCGCGCCATGGTTTTAGGAGGACAACAATTTAAACATTGCATGTGTGTCTGCATATGTTGCCAATAGTCATTACGTAAGATTTAATAGTATTGGTTATGAGGGATTAGGTTAGGGGTTGGCAACCTTTCTGAAGCAGAATGCCAAGATTTTAACCCTCCTGCCCTGGGCACCCCGTGGACCATCTGGCTCAATGCAAACCTTCCTGCAGGCCACCAGTTGCTAATGAAACTCACCATTAATTACATAATTACACCCGAGCTATTTCACTAGTGCTGCATCTAGGGAGAACAGGGTAATTTAAATTATTAAACAGACAGTGTTTTAACTTCCTCATGTTATTTTATCAAACTTCATTTTAAATAAAGTAAAATAAAAATATTAATTTATGTCCAATACAAAAGGTTTTCTTTTTTGGGTTGGGGTCACTGACCCACAGAAAAATCTGTTGGGAACCACACAAACGAGAAGCAAAAAATCCACTCATCTAGCTCTCCAGCCCCATGGGGTGAGGGGATGGGACAGGGAGGACTGAGGTTCAGGGCTTCCCATAAGCCAGATTTACTTTTCTGTGGTACCATGGTTAGTGGGATCCAACTCCTGGATTAGATTTTCACTTTTCTCTCTGCTGAAGAAGATGCATTTCTAATAAACTAAGTAGGGGGACTTTGTTATGACCTGTAGCAGTTTTGAGTTAAAATGGATTCTGGCTAGTGATTGCTAATGGTTCTTATCTCTTACTTCATGCAAAACTGACTTCTACTGATTATTGCAACTAATTTGTGGAACTTGTTAGCACAAGATACCTTTAAGGCCTAGAGTATAGCAACAAGAATTTAACAATAGTTTTCAAGGACTTCAAAATGGCCATTTGTAGTACTGCTGTCTGATGGAGTTTAGAAATCAACTTTTTCCTTTGGGTAGACCAGTCCATAGTTGTCTATCACAGGGTTTCCTGCATGCTCCTCTGAAGAATCTGCTGCTGTTGAAGATGGAATATAGGCTTTGAGGGATTGCCGTAGCTTCTGTTAATACAATTGACTTTTTTCCCTAATGGCATAAGGCTAACTGCTTAGATTAAATTTCACTGGGAGAAATTGCTTGGTGAAGTGTAGCACATTGACTTTTGTGCTATGTTCAGGGCACACTGCTTTTAATCTCACTTGCTGACTGTAATCTCTTTAAGATTTCAGTTGAACCAGAGTGCTGGGCATGTCTGGTAGGATGATCCTCCAAGTACAGCTCAGTGTGCCAGGCCCTGCTGGCTGCATCACCAACACTGTCCATTCTTGGGCAAGCTTGGAAGAATGCACCTCCAGGCCTGCCAAATGTTCTGGGCCCATTTGGTAGGACTGCACCAAGCATGCCTTAATGGTGCCTTGGTTTTCAGTGGAGTGTCACTAGGCTGCCTCGGCTCAACATGAGGCACCAAAACGGTTAAAAGCCTGTAATGTCTAAGGGTGAAGACCCTGCAGGTTTGTAAGTATCAAGAAACTAAATGGGTTATTGAGTGCAGAGGAGGGGGGAGCACAGAGGGCAGCTGCAGCTCCTGTCATCTATATGCATGGATATCTGATAACCTTCATTTGTAACACTGTTCCTGAGAACTCATTCCTTATTTTGTAGCTCTACGCTGAGAAGGTGGCCACAAGAGGTCTGTGTGCTATTGCCCAAGCAGAGTCCCTGCGATACAAACTTCTCGGAGGTTTAGCAGTGCGTCGGTAAGTGTATTAAAATGGTCTGTACATGTAATGGAATAAACACTGTTAGAAGCAGAATCTGGATTCTGATCTGAGTTTTGGCTCTGGCATTGAGGAGAATTCGTGTGTGTGTGTGTGTGTGTGTGTGTGTGTGTGTGTGTGTGTGTGTGTGTGTGTGTGTGTGTGTGTGTGTGTGTGTGTGTGTGTGTGTGTGTGTGTGTGTGTGTGTGTGTGTGTGTGTGTGTGTGTGTGTGTGTGTGTGTGTGTGTGTGTGTGTGTGTGTGTGTGTGTGTGTGTGTGTGTGTGTGTGTGTGTGTGTGTGTGCGCGCACTAGGGCTAACACATGCATTACACAAATTAAATTAGCACCCTCCATCTATATTATGGTGATCCTATCTGATTTTTTTTCTTGAATGATTTAAATCTGGGTGGTCAATAATTTTTAAAGAGGCCACTTCTGAAATTTGTGGAAGGGGTGGGGCCAGGAGACATTATGCTTCCCTGCCCACAGACTCTTATTGGCCTGGAGGTGGGAGAGCAAGTGAAGTCTCTGCCTCCCACCCCCACTGCCTAGAGAGAATTGCCAGCTGTTAAAGACAGCTGGTGGTTCCTCTTAGACTGTGGTAGGAGAAGACTTAGCACGCTCCCCCTGACCTGAGGCCAATCCGGGTCTGTGGGCGAGGGAGCACGAGAAGTCTCCTGGCCCTGCCCTGCCAGGGGCATGACATGGCTAGAGAGAACTACTGACTATTTTAAAACAGCCAGTGGTTACCTCTGGCTCCCGTGTACCCCTGGCGGGGGAAGAGACTTAATGTGTTCTCACCCCAGCTGCCCTGTAGATGGGGGTATTTGGCCAGCCAAGGCGGTCTTGCCCACACCTGGTGTAAATGCACATTGATAGATTTTAAAAATCTACTTTTGAAATAAGAAAAACACTGCTACACCAACTTCAAATAAATTTTAATGAGCATTTACTTGAACTGCCATTTCTGTATATAAACCTAAGTCTCTCAATGGCACATGGGATAACTAAGTATTAAATACAATATGATTTGATATGGGCTGTCAAAATTGGCAATAAAATGAGTTATACTTTTTAATACAGAACTTGTCATCTTAACCTGCCCCTTTCTTAATTCAGTTATGTCAAATGTGAAAAAATTACATGTACAGCCACTTGCCAGGAATGGTGGGAAAGAAAATACTAACAAAAATGGTGTTTTTCAATCTCAAACAAATCTGTCTAGAAGCTGAATTGTGATTAAATGGCCTGTGGTCACACGTTTAAGATCCCTTCAGTGATGATACAACCACGAGTCAGAAAAGGATGTTATCCTGTTATGTGCATCCTTCTCAGTGTCATGTTCTATGAGGCTGTGCTCGGGTACCATAGCAGGATCGTCCTGTTCACTGGATGATTTAGAGGCATTTGTCTGAGAAGGGATTGAGAACCAGCATTTTCTACTTTAAAGTATTTCAGTTACATAATAGGCTGTCCATGCAAAAGTGACCAGAGGCCCATTGTGCTTAGCAGTGCACATGCCCATCACATCTAAGGTGAAACAGATAGAGATGTTAAATTTTGATTAATCAGCGAATCAAGTAGTCAATGGTATTTCCATTGACTGCTCAATGATAAGGGGGGCACTTGCTTATCCCACTGCGCCTCTGCCTTTGAAATGTACAAGAGCTGCCTGTGGCGCTTGCACATTTCAAAGGTGCAGCAGTCAGGATCCCATGCAAGCGGAGACTGCTTTGGTCACTGCTTGTGCTGTTCCCCCGCTGCACCTTTGCCTCCCCTGCCCCCACCCCATGAAGACAGTGCTGAGGGGGGGAGCTGGATTTTAAGCCGGCTCCCCCCAGCACTGGCACCTGCTCTCCCCCTCGGCTCCCCCCTCCTACACCCTCTTAGTGTGTCTGATACAGAGGCAGCAAGGAGCTGGGGGGAGTGACTAGTCAGGTAGTTGACTAGTTGCTTACATCCCTAAACAGATATAGAACAGACTGGAGCTCAAAATGCTGAAATTGTAGTCTCTCACTTTTGAAAACCTTTGGTGAAACTTGCCTTTCATGAGCTGGAATTCAGGAGCAGAATTTTATGATTAGGGATGTTTTAGGCAATATGTTGCAGAAGTGTCATGTCTTAGTTGCACAGTACATACACAGTGACCCACCGAGTGGCTCTTTTCTCTCCCCAAAGAGCCTGCTATGGTGTCCTCCGCTTCATCATGGAGAGTGGCGCTAAAGGTTGCGAGGTGGTGGTATCCGGTAAACTCAGAGGCCAGCGAGCCAAGTCTATGAAGTTTGTGGATGGTTTGATGATCCACAGTGGAGACCCTGTAAACTACTACGTTGATACAGCTGTGCGCCATGTCCTTCTCAGGCAGGGTGAGTGTTCAGAGTATGTATTCCCTTGTATTTGCCTGGCTCCTTTTTATAGTACTTGGTACTAGACAATTCAGGCTGTTGGCATGCTGCTGCTGCTGCTGCTTGGCTACTTCCCTGTTGTCAACTGCTACAGGAGTGGTCCTTTCCAGAATTCCAGTGTACTTTCTGTTGTACAGAGTATTTAGCTCTAACCACTGCTAATTATTGGTACCTGTAGTGCTGTTTTGTCTTTTGAAATTACAGTAATTTCAATTGTCCGACCTTCCTTTATCTGATATTCCGTGTTGCCCGACCTACCTGCGGCCGCCCAAGACAATTGTGCAGGTGGCGGAGCATGGAAGGGAAGGCGCTGGGCAGTGCAGAGACAAAGGCGGTGAGAGAAGAGGGAGCACGGCCATGTGGCAGGATGCCGGAGCCCAGCTGCCCCTTTCCCCTGAAGGTCATGGGGCGCCCCAATCTCCCCCATCCTCTACAGCCAGTCGTGCTGCTCCTGACCTCCCCTATCTCTCCTGGCCAGCCACAGGGCAGCGCGACTGGCCGGGGGAGATAGGGGAGGTCAGGGGCAGTGCAGCTCCTTATGAACTAGCCGAGCGGCACCTGATGGGGAAAAATACTTTGGACTCTGCAAGGTATCTTCCGTATTATCTGACATTTCGATTATCCGACCATCCTTCAGTCTTGTTTAGGTCAGTTAATTGAGATTCTACTGTAAAGCTCTTACAGACTGGGGCTATCTTTTTTCACACATTTTGTCTAGCATGGAGTATCATGTGCTCTTGGTTAAACTGCCTTCAGCTGCCAGAAATTCCCAATTAGCATGCTATGACTGATGCTTAAAAGTATGGTACCAAGGTCAGCATGTCAGCTGGCTTTTTTTTCCGGTAGCAGCATTGCCTATCAGCAGTTGTCACCTTGGATATGCATACAAATATATTCAGAGTTTCCAATTTCCAGAAAATACATCCATTTTCACAGTGCTGAGTAAATTGTTTTGGTAACCCCCTGTCGGAGTATGTCAGACAATATTATCCCAATTATGCAGATGGAGTAAAAGTGGGATTTGTCAGTGTTTACACTGTAAGTGGCAATCAGGTTTTCTAGTCAGCTAGACTCTGCTGCCTTTTGGTGTAAGGCTAGATGGTCAGAAATGGACCTTAAGTGACCTGAAGTAGGAAAATAGGCCTCCTTGCTTCAAGATGAAGTCTTGCTTAACTCGTGAAGTCATTCTGCCGCTCTACTCTGCACTAGTTAGGCCTCAGCTGGAGTACTGTGTCCAGTTCTGGGCACCACATTTCAAGAAAGATGTGGAGAAATTGGAAAGGGTACAGAGAAGAGCGACAAGAATGATTAAAGGTCTAGAGAACATGACCTATGAAGCCAGGCTTCATGAACTGGGCTTGTTTAGTTTGGAAAAAAGAAGATTAAGGGGGGACATGATAGCGGTTTTCAAATATCTAAAAGGGTGTCACAAGGAGGAAGGAGAAAATTTGTTCCTCTTGGTTTCTGAGGACAGGACAAGGAGTAATGGGCTTAAAGTGCAGCAGGGGAGGTTTAGATTGGACATTAGGAAAAAATTCCTAACTGTCAGGGTGGTCAAATATTGGAATAAATTGCCAAGGGAGGTGGTGGAATCTCCCTCTCTGGAGATATTTAAGAACAGGTTAGATAGACATCTGTCAGGGATGGTGTAGACGGAGCTTGGTCCTGCCTTGAGGGCGGGGGGCTGGACTCGATGACCTCTCGAGGTCCCTTCCAGTCCTATTATTCTATGATTCTAAGATGTAAAGGAGTCTTAAAGATTTTTGCCTCCAAACACTGAGGTTTGTTTTAGGTACTTTTATTGAAGGATTTGCTCCATGTGATGACCTGGTGTGAGGACAAAGTTTTGGAACTCTCTCTAGCCAGAAGGAAAGGCAAGGCAAACCAGTTTGCTGTCCCAGTTTGAGTACCTGTGTTACAAAGCTGTGTCCACAGTGCATTCAGGGGTGAACCTCCCAGCCCTGCAGTGTGGATAAAAACAAAAGATTTTTATTTCAGTTAGTTGGAATGTTTTTGCAATTCTGTTTAATATACAAAATAAGGCCTAAACTTATTGTAATTTCACATTTAAATAAAAATATGCTGAATCCATAAGTAATTTGAGTTTAAAGGTGCTTTTTCTATATAGGGAGAATTAGAGAAATGTTTACTTTTTGAAGTCAAGCTTTAAGCCTGCCACAACTAGCAATGAACAATGCTAAGCTCTTGATTCTGTGGGGGGACCTAGGAATGGTGCGCTACTGGTGTGCAAGAAACTGGCAAAGTAATTTATAAGGCTGCCACTTTAAAAAATCTTACACCTCATTTGAGCATACTTGAAATTTTCCCCTTGGCTGACCTGAAATAACCTGTGATTCACTAACAGTTAATTCCTCTGTTTAATAAATCTTTTACTTATGTGTAACATTCTGATAAATGTTATATGCTGTTAGATATTTAAATTCTATTTACCATTCTGATGCAGTTTGATGCAAATCATGCAAAAAGTTAAATAAGATCATTCCACTTACTACCATACTGAAAATGTATAGTTAAGAATCTGAAACTAGAAGCTAAATCATTCTTAATTGTACATTGTTGTGGTTTCACCTTCTAGGTAGTAAAAGCTGTAGTTAGAGCCCTTAATACAGGCTTGTTTACATTAACTAATGAGCGCACCTTTCTGTTGCAGATAACTGAAGTACAAATGGAAAAATTGTTTAAAACTTACTCTTTCAATCAAGACTTTCCACTTAGTGAATAAATCACTATTTAAATTGCCCTGATTGATCAGTCCACCTGCAGCCAGGGGAGGCAGACTTGAACTAGTGTGCTAAAAGTAGCAATGTACATATGGCTACTCAACCCAGCTTTCAAATTTTGGGGCAAGGGGGTCAAGTCAGATGGGTATGAGCCTCTCCTCCAGCCTGAGCTATAATGTCCATGCTACAATTTTTACTGTGCCAATTTGAGCTCTGCTGATACAAGTGTGACTCCATGGGCCGAGAGACTTGCTTCCAGTGGCACTATACTCATCCTAGATGACTGAAAAGCTAGAGGAGTTGGAAAGACTGAAATCTGACTGAGGAAAGGGATTGCAAGTCACTGCTCTAAGCTTATTATCTACATAAGCCCTATTCCTGCAAAACATTTGGGACTTGAGTTCATGAAGTACCAATGAAACCAGAGTGTTCCCATCCCAGATCTCTGATCCTCCTGGGGCACCTGGCAGAAACAAAATGCAAGCCTAGGTACTTGTACTTATTATCATAGGAAAAAATATCAGAAGGGAAAATATTTTAAGAAGCCTTTCAGGTCTATATCAGGGCTTGCCGAACCGCAGTGAGCCCTGCTCGCCAGCCACACTGTCCGGCGATCTGCGCATGTGCAGATTGCCCGAACCTGGCTCTTCCGGGTTACAATCTACTCGCCACGGGCAGTAGATTGTATTATTTGTCAAGCCCTGTATATAATTAAAGCTTCTAAAAGAATGTAAACTTTTTTTAGTCAGGTTGTATTCAAGTGATTGCCACATGTCAGCGCACAGTCCTTCAATATGACACAAGAGCAGTTAGCTTACCTGATATCCCTTCAGTGATGATACGATGACGAGTCAGAAAGGGCATTTCTTGTGTAAGTGTAGCCTGTTCAGTGCCATGTTCTTTGGTACTGTGCTTAGGGTACCTTAGCAGAGTGTCCTGTTCATTGGCTGATTTAGAGGCATTTGTCTGAGAAGGGATACAGAGAATATTTTATAACTTAGCACAGAAGTGTATGTTTGAGTGGTGAAAGCTTTCACTGAATAAACATGATAGCGTTTTAGGACTTGTTCAGCATCTAAGTGCATATGGAACATCTTGTAAATGCAGTGAGTAGTTAAAACAATGCATTGTTTTTTCAGGTGTGCTTGGTATTAAAGTGAAGATTATGTTGCCGTGGGACCCAAGTGGAAAGATTGGACCCAAGAAGCCCCTGCCAGACCATGTCAGCATTGTGGAGCCCAAGGAAGAGATCTTACCTACCACTCCTATCTCAGAGCAGAAAGGTGGCAAACCAGAACAGCCAGCCATGCCTCAGCCAGTTCCCACTGCATAATGGTAAGTGACCTTGCTCTCTACCTCTGAAATGGTTGAAAGTTGTATGGTCCTCATCAGAAATCCTTTTTATTCCAACAGAGAAGAGGGCTACCACTCCTCATAGTATAAATTGATCTTCTGGAGTCTGGGGAAAAAAGGTGTGATGTGCTGATACAAAGAAGCACTGACTGACCTATTCACTCCTTTATGAAAAGACCATCATGTGGCTATGTATTTGCTTACCTCCATTTCTATAGTGCAACCAGATTTGGCTGCAAGGTCACTTGTTGCAGTGCAGTGTCTGAGGTGATGGATAGAAAGTAAGGGCAGTAAGTCAGGAACCTAGTGTTGTGGTGGCTGAGGCCGTTGTGATGAGTGAGAACTGTAACTCCCTACTAAGCCAGAAATATCAGCCCTTCCATGAAGATATGATGACGAGTCTGAAAGAAGACCTCTTTGTCCAAGTGTCCTGTGCCATGTTATGTTTTATATCCTGGATTTCAGGACCTTGGACTTGAGTCTTCAACTGATGACTTTAGAGGCATTTGTCTGAGAAGGGTTATTAACAGAGTGTTCAATAAGGCTTCATTCACTAAAGGTGAAACTCCCACAAAAAACTTCTTGGAAATCCTTGCCCCAAATTTCCCATGATGTTATAACACTGATTCTGTGCCCTGACCTTTGTCCTTGTTTTTCTTTCTCGCTGGTATATTGGATAGATTTATATGATCTTCCAAAATAAGAGCCATATATTATGCAATATAAAATGAGAAAAGATAGTGGCAACTGGCAACTCTAGATTTCTTTTATTGCAGCTTTCTGAACTGTATGCTTGGGTGATAGCTTCTAAACCTAGTTAACTAATTAAACAAGCCATAAAGATTAGGTAAACTACACTTTTTTAGCAGCATCCAACATAGCAAACAGCTTGGGAATTAACTTGTCAAACCACACTTTTACTAAAAGGCAGAGAGTCTTGAAGAATGATGCATTGCAGAGTTTATCCACATTATTCTTCAGACATACCTACATCTTCATCCACATGATTTTCTCCTAGTAAGCAGTTTTACTTGTTTCATTCTTGCAATGCTTAAATGTGATTTCTTCAAATATTCCCAGATAGGGCTCTCTTGCACCCAGAAGCCATGATGGTTTTTCTATGGCAAAAGTGTGAGCTGTGTGTATTGAATAGGGATATTAAGAATCAGGTATTTAACTAGTTGTATAGTTGATAGGATTTTTATCAACTACACAATTAGTTGATGGGGAAGGTGCTCAGTACCAGCTCACACTTTGTCTGGGAGCTACCCCCACTGCAGCTCTGCTGTTTAAGTCAGTGCCTCTGATACAGAGGCTTGCCGTGTAAGTCGACTGCTTACATCTCTAGTGTTGAATAATGTCTTCCCTCTTTCTTTCCAGTTCACTCCTGTTTCTTTCCAGTCCACTCCTCTCTTCCTTTTTATGCTGCCTCTGTCCTTTCCTATATGATTGTTTGTGTTCTTAGGCACAACCCGCTTCAGATGACACAAAGTGAATTGTGCCCACGAAAACTCATGATACTATCTGTATTTTTTGTTAGTCTCTAAAAGGTGCTGCAGGACCATTCACTGTTTAATTTTGTTTTGTTACAGACTAACAAGGCTACCCCTCAGACTTTTAAACATGTTTCTCAGCAGACTAACAGGAACAAGGTCCAGAACTTTTAAGGACCAGCTGGTTGCTAGGCTGTACAGAGCCATTAATTCATTTTTGAGACTGTGTGGGTATGCAGCATGTTTGAGACAGAATCTAATTGTAACCTTATTTTTAAATGAGAAATTTAGTATCAATTTTAAACAAATCAAAATCCATTTAAATATAATTCCAATTTAAATAAATCTGATTTTTTTTTTTTTATTTAAAAACATTATTTTTATTCACCCTGGTAGAAGTTACTGGAACACAAACAACAATACATTGATTTTAACTTGTAATATGAAGGCTGTAACTTGTCTGGGAATGGCTTGCAGTCCAGTGAGGACTTAGGATAATTTTGGCTTAGGATGTCTAATAAATTTACGGTGCTTACTGAAATTAGTGCTCACAAAGTGTTTTGTTTTATTTTAGGGTTTTCAACACTTGGAATGAGAAGTGGACACTGGCCCATGAAAGGATCTTAATAAAATCATAAAAGACAGTGTAATGTGGAGACTTTTATTTTGACCAGTGTAGGTCTTCAAAGGTTTTGCCTCCCAAGTTCTCTGTGGAAATGTATTCATCCCCGGCTTTCTTTTTTCTTCGAACTTTTGGAGTGAATCTGTCAGTTCTCCGTTAATAAACTTTTGGAGATTTTTACACCCCTAGTTAACAGGACACAGCAATGCTGAAGTGAAGACTCCTCTAAGCGCATTTCAGCAACTAAGATTAATGCTTCTCTCCCCTTCTTCCCCCCCCCCTTAAACTAACTGGCAGAAAATAAGTGTCAGAGTCAGGACTTTAATTTTGTAAGTCCTAAGAACCAGTCGGTGGCCATGGTTTTGCCCAGTGGCAGAGAACCACACCAATCTGGCCTGATCTCTTTATCTTGGGATTTGTGGGTTCACAGTGCAAATCCTGAGATGCAACTGTTCTTAGTATCTAGGAGTTGAAGGTTGTTCTATGTGGCACTGAAAATAGCTTTTTTTAGATTTGCAGTAAAAACTTTAATTTATATGTTTTAGGTGATCTCTGCAAGAGAGGCCTTTTAGTAGATTGACTCTTGATTCTATGGGATAAACTGAAGTAGACCTTATTTCTAAAATACGACTAAACTGTTCCCTAACAAGAGAAATTGATTCGTATTTATTCAGCGTGCTAAATCTAACTCTTCGCATTAGATTGCTCTGAGAGTTCAAGTTAAGAGGTATGAATTTTCTCTCATTTAAACCTGCCTCTTGTATATGCCCTGGGCCACTATTTCTCATCTTGCAGGGGGTTTGGGAGACATGCTCATGAGCCTCAGCGGAGGAGAACAAAAGGCAATCCAAAGCACAGAGTCTTGCTGCCTTGTTTTCCACGACACTTTATCCATAAATGTCAATTTTTCCTGTCAGCTTCTTTCAAGCACATGTTTATAGAGGTGTATCATTGATACGTTTACTCTTTTTTGTGTTTTTTTCAAATAAGAGATCGCAGCTCAAACACTGCAGCAGGCAAACAATAACGGGATGGCATTGCTGCTTCCCCATGTGAGCATTGGAGAATCTGTTCTAAGTGGGTCATGTATCAAAATTATTTGGCATACTGGAGTATACTAAAAGTAACACTTAAATGATACAGCAGAAGCTATTTTAAGGCTGTTCAACAATCGCAAATATAATATATAAGAGCATCCCGCTAAGGAGCCATGTCTGTATGTTTGCACTAATGTAGATACTAATCTACAGGTTTTCAACCATGGATTTCACAAGCTCCAACTTCATCTGAAGAAGTATGTGGTACTCATGAAAGCTCATGATACCATGTTTTGTTAGTCTTTAAGGTGTTACTAGACTATTTGTTGTTTAAGTTAGTCTGTAACTGGAAAAACTCAGCTACCCCTCTGAAACCTCATTTTATGTTAGACAGGAAAGCATGATGTTATCTCCATTCCTAACATTGGATTTAGTGTGTCAGGCTATCTACAAGTTTTTGAGCACAGTGGAAAGTGGGATCTCTGGATTATAAATGTTTTAGGTACTTTAAATCTGGTCTCATTTAGATGCCTCTTAATCTACATGTAGCTGCCACAAACTGAAGTATGGAAATGTGCGAATTCTCTGAATGTAAGTGCATATGGGTTGAGGTGTCGTTCCCTTTGATCCTTGTTCTTGTGCAGAAGATACTGTAGCTACAAGTGTGCAATCATAAGAGTGATTAATGGGTTTTCACTGACAGAATTTAAAAAAAAGTGATATGCATCCTTGTGAGGGAAGTGCCAGGCAGATGCTGATGATTAGGGATGTTTGATTACCCTACCTTAGCATCTCATCTGAGCTCCTAGAGGCAGATTGATTAGGTCTGGAGCTATTGACTTCACCTGGAATGTCTGGACATCTCCCCCTCCCCTCCCCTTTTTCCCCCCTTCCTGTTGTTGCCTTGTGTAGCAAAAGCTGACTCTTAAAGATGAGGTAAACTTTGTACTTCTGCTACAATGAAAAAACTTGTGGCCAGAAGGTGGCAATAGAGCAGTGAGTACTTTTTAAGGCCAGAAGGAGCCAATGTATCATTTAGTGTGGCCTCTGTACTGGAAGCCTTCACACTTCACCCTGCAAATGTGTTAGCCTCAGTCCTGTGTGCTAGTTTCAGAACCACAGAAAACCGTACAATTTAAAAGCAACAGATAGTTTAGTAGCATTTTAACAAAACATGTAGTTGGTATGAGCTTTCGTGGGCTGTTTCGTTAGTCTTTAAAGTGCTACTAAACCTATTTGTTTTTTAGGTTTTTACAAACCTGTTACAAACTAACTCGGCTACCCCTCTGAAACTTTTGAGAATACAATGTGTTAACTGTCATTCGAATATCGTAAAGGTGTGCTTACTTGGTTTACTCTAGAGCCGTGGTGTCTCACCAGTTCTGAAGCAATAGCCATTATAGTGAACTAGCCCCACACAATCAGTGGCTACCATGGTACAGCTCTAGGGTCTAGTGTTTGCAGTCTGATAGGTGCCCTGAGGCACCTATTCAGGGAGCAGTCTTAATTGAGTGCTCTACTGATGCATAAGAGCCTCAACATCTATGTGTAGCCCACATGATTTTCTCTTCCAAACTATTCAGATACGCATCTAGAAGGTGAAACTGATCCAATAAGCATTACCTGAGGCTTTGTCTGCTCTTGAAAATACCAGCAATAGCTACACTGGGCAGGGCACTGTGTTGGGGAGAAGTAAACACCACGCCGCCCTCACTGGCACAACCTGCTGTGCAGCTGCAGCTATGCTGATGGAGAGTGGTACTGTTAGTCTGGCTAACATTTCTTAGGAAGGCAGTTGTTTGTACAGCCCCAGAAAACACCTTGTCAGCGGGCTGTCTGGACCGGAGGGACTATGTAAAATACCTGCTCTAAGCTCTCGATTGGCTAGATTAAAACAGCCTAATGAGACTAGGGGCTAGAAATTCAGCAGCAAAATTCAAATAGGAAATAAGACACTAATTGAATGTTTGTTGCTGTATTAACATTAGAACTGGTTATCAAAGGAGGGGTGGGAGAGAAGTGGTGTAAATTCTTCTGTTGAAAACCTATGGAGCTGCTCTGTCACCTGAGGGGGTAGTCTGAGGGCCACCTTTTGGTTCTGAAATTGTATGGAGGGCCAGGCAGGGAAGGATAGGGGAGAGCTGTGCCTCCTGAAATAACCAGGCATGGCCCAGCTCCCAATTGCCCCTTGAGGAAACTGCCTGTTATACAATCTACTGCTTCCCACCCACAGCAACAGGCCTGGTGGTTCTACTGCCACACCACCCTGCCAGAGGTAGCCATGCCACCAGAAGCATCTGCTCTGCAGGCACAGTGAGTTGAAGCTATGAAGGAGAGAGAATGGGAGGGGCCAGTGGCTAATCTCCATGGGTGGGAGCTGGGGCATTGGATAGAAGGCTCCTGTGGGCTGGGTGTGGCCTGTGGGCTGTAATTTGCCCCCTTCTCCCTTTGCCAGAGACTCAAAAAATGGATTAGGTCATGAGCTTTCATTTGGATGAGGTGGAGAGGAAATTACAGAATCCAGCGGAATGGTAACACATTTGTAGGGGAACATTTTTGCTTGCCTGGACATTTGGTAATAGATTTAAAAGATCTTAACTGGTAAATGCACTACAAAGGCAATTTTCCCCACCTTTGATATTCTCATTTCCACATCACATTCTATGAATGGGTATGGCTAGACTACAAGTTTCTGTAGGGAAAAGGTACACATTATAAATAGCGTGTTTGCTCTTCTGCCAAAAAAGCAGAACAAGCATGTTCCCTGGATGTGGCAGAGGTTTTTTTGTTTTTTGTTTTTTTTTTCAGGATACTGGAGGTATCCCAACCTTCCCTGCCCTTCCCCAATCTAGCTGTACCCAGTGAGACATAGCCAGCCTGACTTAGCTTCAATAAGACTGGTCCTATACTTGACAGGTGATACTTTTGCTATTCTATATACCCTGGCTTCTGTAATTTTCTCTCATCTGATGAAGTGGGGTTTGCCTACGAAAGCTCAAGACCTAATCAATTTTGTTAGTCACTAAGGCTACATCTACACTGCAGCTATACTAGAGGTATCCTGAAATAGCTATTCTGGGTTTCTTGAGCGCTCGTTATTTTGAAATATAATGGGCTCATTCTTACAGTCCTGTGAACCTCATTCCATGAGGAGTAAGGAATATTTCAGAAAAGTGATTTATTTTGAAATAAGTGCTGGGTAGACAGAGCCAAATTTCAAAATAAGCTATTTCTAAATTAATTCTAAATAAGCTAAGCAGTTTGCGTAGCTCAAATTCCATAGCTTATTTCAAGCTATGGGTGCAGTGTAGACGCACCCTACAGTGCTACAGCACTGCTTGTTTTTAAAGTTACTAACACGGCTACACCTTTGAGACTTTCTTCAGTTGGAGTCCTTCAAGTTTGGGAGTCAGTCCTGCTGTGTAGTATGGGTTGTAGGGCGAGGGTGCAGGAATTTTGGATACACTCTGATCTGTTGGGCAGAACATTGGACTAGGTTAACATAATGGTCCTTTGTGGCCTTAAACTCTTAGGCTATGTCTATATTGGCAAGATTTTGCGCAAATATTCAAAAATGCAAGAGTTTTTGCGTTAGAGTATTTGAGTAAGAGAGTGTCTGCACTGGCATGTGCCTTTGCACAAGAGATGTAAAATGCCAGTGTAGCCCATTTTAGCCATCGGGCTTTCTTGCACAAGAAATTAATGTTGCCTGTCTACACTGGCCTCTTGCGCAAGAACAGTTGCTCGAGGGCTTATCCCTGAGCGGGAGTGTCAGAGTATTTGCACAAGAAGCACTGATTTTATACATTAGAACATCCGTGTTCTTGCACAAGTACTCGCGGCCAGTGTAGACACATAGCAAGATTTTGCGCAGAAGCGTCCACTTTTGTGCAAAATCTTGCCAATGCAGACACAGTCCTAATCTGCTTATTGACGTAGGGGGCCCAGTTTAAAATTGTAGGCCAGGGTGGGAACTTCATGGGGGGGCGGGAGGCACTTAATGAATTTTGGGACCTGGACATGGGCTGGTTCCACCCCTGGAAGAGTTGGGGTCTGAGGTGGAAGGGGTGGGGCTGTGGACTACCCTCCTCTAGAGTTGTCCGGGGCCAGAGGCTTTGAATGAAAAACACAGCAAAGGGCTCATGGCTGCCAGACTCCGTGCTGCTGCATTTCCTGGCAGCTGTCCGGGGTTGCTGTAGCTGTTTAAAGGGCTCAGGGCTCTGGTCCCTGCTGGAGCAGCACCACGGCCGGAAGCCATGAGCCATTTAAATAGGTTCCTCCTGCCTGAGCCACTGCCTGGAAATTCGGTGGCACAGGCAGCAAGATACAAATAGAAAGCGACCAGATGCAACCCATGGGCTGCATCGAAGTGTTAGGTCGGCCCTGGCCAGGGCTGATTGTGTGGCTGGCAGCTAGAAACAACTCCCTTGAGCCAAGATAGGTGAAACTTTCATGGTCTTTACAGCTACTTTTATATTAGTTTTCTCCCCTCTGCTCCTCTCCTCTTACAGTACATTGTATGGTCCTGCTATCATCTTTACGTTCTTTGCCCTGCTGGTACTTTGCCTTGGAACAGAAGAGCTCCCCAGAAACTGGTCCAATACATGGTGTCATTTAAATTCTTGTCACGCTTCCACTACACCTAGCAAGTTCAGCTGTCAAGGAAAGTGGGATTATACCACTGTGTGGTGTATGATGAGTCTGAACTGTGCCATGTGCTAGCATGGGTTGGTAGATTAAAAGAAAGGGGTGGAGCAATGTGCCATCTTGCCTTGTCTGCATTGTTCTTTTGTAAAAAGCATCATGGGGCACCATTCATCTAGGGCTACCCATGATTTCTTCTGGAAGTGAGTGGGTTTCAGGCATGGTGGTAGGTATTACCAGCTAATGCAGTCAAGCAGAGGATGCAGGCATTGGGATGAGGGGGGCAGAAAGGTGTCTATTCCTGGCTGTACTGTATTTTCTTTGTAGCTGGGCAAGTTGCTTGTAGGTCACTTGCTAATCCTGCCTTTTCTCCAACCATACATTGAAGATCAAGCACCAAACATTTAGAAGCTGTGACCTTTCAGAAAATTTGGAAAGCAGGTGCCAAAGCACTGTAGGGTGTTTCCTTGGGTCAGAGGATTGTGAGGCTAAATGAACATTCATAAAATTCTGCACTGATTGTTGAGCAAATGGTGTATATACTGAACTAGCTGCATTGCTCAGAAAACCAGAGGAACAACATTTAGGAAAGGAGGGGACCCTGAGCCAGGGGACCCCCTGAGCCACAGACCCTAGGGGCTGATGGCTCCTGGCCCACACCTGGCCCTCTGAGAGCAGCAGGACCTCCCCTCCCCCCAGGACCGAGCAGCCAGCCCCTGGGAGAAGAGTCATGTGGCCAGTAGCAAGGGGACTTCTCTTTGCAAGGTTGGCTCAGGGATTCACCTGCTCTGCCTTGGCAAGCAAAAGCTTAGAGGTCACATCTAAACCCGATGGCTGGAACCAGACACAGAAGAGCCCCACTCACAGTATGAACAGCAGCTGGCTGGCTTCACAGCAGTGTATTGCATCGAGGGTTTAACCCAGCCCCTGTCCTGGGCTGCAGCAGGCACGTGGATTGCTTCCAGTCGGATAAGCCCAGTGGGCTGAGCAGAAAGGCTGGCTGGCTGGCTTTGATTTCTGGTGGGGGGGGTGTGGCAGGTGGGGAGCGACCCCAGGTGGAGGGCAGGTTCTACAGGAGGGGCACCCCAGCTCATGCTCAGGACTACAGGTGCTGTGGGGGGCAGGGCAAGTGCCTGAGCCATTGTGCGCATGGGGGTGGGGGCACTGCATGCCGGTGGCGGGGGGGGGGGGGGGGGGAGAAGAGGGTTGATTATGTAACCTCACAGGCGGGAGAGGGCGAGTCCTGAGAGGCTATATGTGGGAGGGGTGTCCCAGTTCACGCCTGGGTCCAAAAGTACTGTGGGGGGCAGGGCAGGACCCCAATTGGGTCCAAAAGTACCTTAAAACCTTCTCCTGGAGGAAAGGTTACCCCATGGAAAGTTTGGTTGCAGTAGGTCTTATAGTGTCTAAGTTATTAGTGCACAAACATACAAACATTCTCCTTTATATATTAGATTACAAGACTTAACTCAAACCTGAGTTTAGAGGGCTTGCAGATAAACCCCTAGAACCAATTGTTTACTCCTACTGCACGACTGGGTACCACAAATTCCATCCCACTCAATGGCCAAGATTGAAAAAGTTTATTGCAAAATTATACAATTTAAAGAGTTTTATGGTACAAGAATTCAAAAACAAAAAAAAAGCAGGTTTCCATTCACATGCTGCAAATTCACACATGTTCTCCACACTCCCACCCTCTCCTGTATGAATGTGCAATAGCACATGGTTTCAGTGCATTTGTCTGAGCATGCACCCTGCAACATTTGGTGCATTCTGATACATGCTCATGCTCACCCTCTCTTCCCCCCCCCAGTTGGAAATTGTCAGAGCTCAAAACTGGAGGTATTAAGGACAGCACTGCCTGCTGGGCTGACCTGTATGTGGTTTTGGCATACATGTTTTACTGCACTTCTTAAACTTCAGCTACTTACCAATTTTGGCCCCCAGATTTTAGTGTATATCCAAGATTGATTAACAGGAAAGGTTTTCTCAAAGGATTGTGGAAGTCACTTTAACAAATTAAACCTCTGAAAACCAAATACTGCAGCATTGGGCTTGTGTCTGAAAACTTGGAAGTGAGATAAGACAAGAAATAGTTTTACTGACCACCTTGGCTACTTATCCGCATCAGTGACATGGAAAATAGATTTAAGCTGACAAACAATCAAACCCTTTGTTCTCCAGCTTGGCTGTGCCATTAGACATGCACTTAGGCATTTGTGAGATGATGACCACTGGTCATTTTAAATACAACCTTTAAGCTGGTAATGTCCCATGGGGGAAAAATGTATTTGCTCCAGCAGCTTGAGGCTGGAGTTGGAGAAGAATTTGTGCATACATACCAGAACACAGCTCTGTGCAATTCAGCCAGTGGGGCATGAACATTCTTGGAGAGATCCTAGTGTAGAAAGGGTCGTTAGGAAAACAGGCTATGGCAAATCTAAGGTCGTCTTATTTCAGAAAAAAAGCAATGAACAAGTGCTAGCTCCCAATTAGAGGAGTCCATGGCAGTCTTCCCCAAGGGATATGGTTCGGGCTCTACTTTGCTAGTCCTCCTTGCAGAGAGAAGTTTCACAATGTAAACTGTGTTTCTTGCCCAGTCTGTCCTGACAAGACTGAAACAAAAGCACCAAGTGATGTGAACTTCCTCCTCTCCCTTTGGTGTTATCGAATCCTTTCTATAGCAGGCCTGGTGCTGATGAGTTATCAGCTGGATACTCTCCCAGACTGAAATCGTGATCCACACAGCAGGCAGAGAGAGAACACAGCTAACTGCAGAGCAAAATCACCCCCCTTCCCCACCAGTGCCTCCTCTCTGCTTAAGCGCTCACATGAAAAAGGATCTTTCATCTCTATGGCCCATTCAGTCCTTGCTCCCTTAGCTGAGACAGTTCACTGCTGCCTAATTGAAGAGGGAATTTTTAAATGCAATTCCCAGTGATGCAGATTTTTGCAAGATTTCAGCTGCCCATGGGTAAGAACGGGACAGGCATTTTTTACTTTGTGTTCAACTTAAAAGTTTTTTGGGGGGATATGACACACAGTTCAGAGTTAAGCGGTATAGGGAGAATTCTATTTGTTCTTATGTGGGTCACAGCATCAGAGCACCTACTTACATGTATGGCAGTCTGTTTTCCCTGCCCTAAAATAACCAGTTTAGTTAAACCGACTAGTAGGAGCTCATTTCTCCTCACCCTTAATCTGCACCCAGTGCCTCCGCAGTGGTGAGTGGATGTAAGTGGGAGCAGCCTCAGTCCTTGCTGCTCCCTTGGACACAGAACTTCAAGGAGGTAACAAATAAAGGGACTAGGCACCATGAATTCTAGCTCAGCTAAGAAACCCCCAGGACAAGGAAGCAGGAATAAGCTATGGCAGTAAGCAAGCTGTCCGCTGCAAAATTGCCAGGAAAGAGGGATGGGAAAGCAGCGCTCCATGTGTCTAGAACAAAAGGCACAATAAAGACTGATGTGAGTGTGTGGGCAGGTACCTTTACCGTGGCCTCAGCTGACAGTTTGCATCCCAGCAGGTGGTACCATCATGCTTGGCTTAAGGATTTATGCTAGTGCAGGAAGGAGGAAGAAGACACAGCAACCTATCATCTCAGCAGAAATTCCACTGATTGGGAACAGAAGCCCATTGAACAGGCCCTTCCCATTGTTCATGGTCTTTCCCCTCCCCCCACCTCCCCTGTTCCTCCCATGCATTTTCTTTTGGTGGAATATTCTGGCGAGGTAAAGTGTATGTTGGATTGAACATCAAAATGCACTCTGGTCCGGCTAGCACCCATCAGTTTGTAGAGAATACAAAATAACATTTCCCCATTTAAAAAATCCCCAACAAAACCTGACCCTTCAAACTACAGTTCATCGCGCATTTTGTCCCCTTTGGGCCTCACTAGCCTGCCAATGAAAAGAATGGAGTTGGTTTTATTGTCCTTGATCACAAAGACGAACGGGTGATCGGCGTAGAAGAGTCTGGGGTTCCTCATTTCTTCTCGGCCATAGATGTCAGCGTCAAAGGGGTTCCCCTCGGTGTCCCACTCGAGGGCCGCGGCGTGGAAGACATTGGAAAGGTAGAGATCTTTCTTGCCTGAAATCTTGGACAGGTCAGCTTTGTTCTTGTCAATGGCTTCCGTCAAACCAAGGTCTGCCAAGTGTTTCTATGATGAAAGACAGGCAGGTTAGTCTCCTATGGAACACTCCTATGTTCCACTAGCTAGCTTCTGCTCTCAGCAATGAACAGAGAATAATGCCCCTGCATTCAAGGAATAGAGCTACATTTCTGGGGTTGTGGGCAGGATGTGTCTCCTGGGAGCCTGAAGGGACCATAAGGGAGTTGATGGAGGAGGTTCCCCCCACCCCTCGCTTTTGCAAACTTGTAAATGAGTCGGGTAAAATAGCAATACACCCAGGGCTTCACTTGGAGCCAGGCAGCCAGTTAAGCCGAATTGTTAGTCTAGGTTTTCACTGAATAATGCAGTTTTAAGTAATAAGCTTACTATGTAGAGCAAGCCAACTTGCGTATAAAACACCTCTAATTGCTCCACCTTCGCTCCCTTGTATGCAGGCTGGAGAAGAGAGCTCCCAAGTTCAAGGACGGTGGGGATTGGGTTACAATTTTATATGCAGATCAGATCAAATCAGTGTATTATGGGCTCCTCAAATGTAGTTCTTAGAAGTCCTGCCGGGGTATCCTAACACGCCATCCACTCAGGGAAGCTCCCACGGCAGAAATCACAGTCCTCTCTTCCCCACCATCCTGGACTCTTACAACCATCCCAAAGATGGCAGAAATGTCTCCATACCTGAAGATCGTGGCTGACTTCCAAGCTGACTTTCGGCAGGGAAATAGCCACGGCTCTCTTCTTCAACTTTCCGATCCAAGTTTTCAGTTGCTCTCTAGTGAGAAGCTTCTCAACTCTCTCCAGTGGCTCCACGTGGTTCGGCATAATGAAGATCATGCTGGAGAGTTTGTGAGCGAGAGGCATCTCTACAATCTGAAGTTTCTCAGTTTCATCATCAAAGTAGTTGTACAGACCTTAAGGGAAAGAATCACAAGCAGAGACAATAAGGCTGTGTCTACATTGGCAAGATTTAGTGCAAAAGCAGCTGCTTTTGCGCAAAATCTTGCTGCCTGTCTACACTGGCCACGAGTATTTGTGCAAGAACACTGACGTTCTACTGTATGAAATCAGTGCTTCTTGCGCAAATACTTTGACGCTCCCGCTCAGGGATAAGTCCTCTTGTGCAAGTGTTCTTGCGCAAGAGGCCAGTGTAGACAGGTAACATACACTTCTTGCGCAAGAAAGCCCGATGGCTAAAATGGCCATCGGAGCTTTCTTGCGCAGGAGAGCATCTACACGGGCACGGATACTTTTGCACAAAAGATTTGCTTTTATACACATGCCAGTAAAAACGCTCTCTTACTCAAATACTCTAACGCAAAAACTCTTGCATTTAGAGTATTTGCGCTAAATCTTGCCAGTCTAGACATAGCCTAAGGGTGAGTCATGGGGAGCAGCTAAAGCTACCAAAACACAGTTGATAGTAACTGACATGTGCTACTAGTCAGATCTCTAATGCTCCTATTCTAGGTCTAGGACATTCTAGGTGTTCCTAATGGACAAGACACCATCTCTAAAGCCATCCTAATCAATGCCATTCTCCTAGCGTGTACTAAGAGTTAAGTGTAAAACTGCATAGCTCTGTCTCATCTCAAAGCTGATGGGGCAAGAAAAACAAGTGAAAAGTTCACCAAGTGGACTAACATCATCTCTGGATTTAATCTAGTGATCTTGGGCCAGGGAGCATAAGCTAAAATTTACCTGTGCGGTGCATCATGGGAACTCCCACTGTGTAGGAACGGGTAACCATGAAGCCACGGTTGTCTACCATCTTGTGGTGGAACTTCTCATCCCAGTGAGCTATAAATATAGGAAAAGGAAAACCCATCCGTTAACAAGAAATGGAAATGTGCTGTGTCGTCATGCACATCTCTACCTTCCCGCAAGGAACTCCCTAGACCGGTGAGCATCTGAGAGCCCATAATTTGTCTTACCAAAGAGAATATGGCTCCATCTAGTGCAGCTTCTTTTCTCTGGCAGTATAACAGACACTTTGAATTTTAAAAAATCCTATTTTTGTTATTGTGGTAACTTGAAGTGATAATGGACTAGAAGAGAATTCCTAGCCAGCCCCCCAAAAAGTCTTCTATTCTGTAGCCTGAAGTTTATTTATCCTCCCATCAATTTTGACCAATTTATTTGACATATGTCCTCTGAAGTTTCAGATGAGAAAATAAGATTTCTATTGTGAACTCCAATGGCTTCTATGTTTCACCCCAGTACATTTCACTTGTGGGGGAAAGATCTCTCCACCATGTAAACCCCTATAGAGTCAAGTAAACGCTTGGAGCCTGAGTCTCCTCCCACTTGCACCAGTGTGACACTCCAACTGATTTACACCAGTGTAAATGGAAGCTGAATTCGGCCCTTGCATCATGTATGTCTAGATTAAGAATAGGAGTCGAAGCCCGGTATGGCTCAAACTGGCTAGGGGGCGCCATCTGCACTTGCTCATGCCTCTCCCTCATTTCGAGCACCCTTGGCATTTAACTTACGCTTAAAAAACATGGCATTCACGATCAGGGCCCCATCGGTCTTCTCCACATCTTTGGTCACCTCGGGGAGCTTGCCATCGGTGGTCTGGGATGCCCACTCGTTGATGGATTTCAGGGCGCTCCTCTTGTCCCTGAAGTTGATCTTGGAGTGTTCGTAGTTGTAGTGCTTCTTGCTGCTCTTCACAAAGTCATCGGCGAAGTTGATGGAGCTGGGGCCGTACAAGCGGTTCCCGAGCTTCCAGGTGACGTTGCGGGCGGTGGAGTTGCTGACCTCACTCAGGAGCTCTGAGAGACCGCTGTGCACGTACTCGTCGTTTAGTTTGTCGGCGCTGAGCACAGCCTTGGCTTGGGAGGCCGTGGTGGCCTTGCCACCGAGTGACACAAGGCCCAGAGAGGAGGCCACCACCACGGGAGACACCAGGATGTTCTCTGTGTTCTTGTCTTTCGCCATGGTGTGGTAGAGGTTGAAGGCGAGAGTTGCGCTGCGATCGGCTAAGGTGGCTGCCTTGTCACTCAGCTTCTTATCTTCCGAGGGCACTGCAGCCACGAGGGCGCAGAGGGCCAGAAGGCTGGTCACCCACATGGCTTCCACCAAATGTGACAGTGCTGTGAACCTGCAAGGCAGCGAAAGGCGTGGCATCAGTCAGACCACATGCCATTCCCAAAGCCATGACAGCATCTAGATTACTCTAAGTTCAGACACCCTTAGTTAACCCCTCTGGAAAGCCAAATAGCGTTTGTGATGCAATCTGATCTGCATCAGTGACTTGCTTCCAATTTAATACTTTTAACAGGGTCCAATTTCCAACCAGGCTTCTGCCCCGTGGCCCCCTTTTTTTGCAGGTACGAAGCTACACCCTCAGAAATGGTCCGTGCAATTAACTGCGGGAGTAAATCATACGGTGGGAGAGCGGAATGTTCGTTAATGCTTGAGAGTCCAAATTCCATTCTGAAATGTGGGGCCTGGAACAGTTTGAATGCACACCTGCTTTCTAACTAACTCACTGGTCTGCTTGGGGACTTTAAAGGGAAGGAATCAGGCAGTTGGGTGCTTCAAAGACCCAGATGATAGGATGGAGTTTTTTCAATTCTAGATCAGGCTTCGTGCTGTTTGGTGGAGCAGAGGCCACTGAGGATCCCTGCTGTTTGGAGGCCTAGTGGCCACCACACTCAAGATAGAACATTGCAGGCTGGAGGATCAGTCCTCTCTGCAGACTGCAACTTTATAGAAGATGATGTGGTGGAAACCCACTCAATTTATGCCAAGTCAGACTGAGCTCTTTAGACCCTGCAAGCCGCCCACATTTGAACAAGCAAGTAATCCCTGGGACTTGTCCATTAGCACCCCCAAAAGCAGGCTTACGTGCTGCTGCCAGCCTGCTAGACTTATTCTTTGGGCTCATGGGTGCTCCAACAGGCTAGGGAGCTCAAAATCTTCCCAATGCTTGTGTAGGGCAGGGGTTAAATTCCTTTTCTCTGCCTGAGACTTCATTTGTTGTATGATGTTATCTTGGTGGAAGTCAAAGACCTAATGCTGAATAATTCGTAGCAGTGAATGAGCTCCATTCTTTAGTCATTCTTCTCCTGGGAGGCTGCTTTGAAATTCAGTTCCTGGCATGCAGTGGCAAGAAGCAGCTAGAATGGCAGCGCTAGGGTTAAAGAAAACAGAACAGGAAACAGAGGAGGGCCCAAGGAAATGCATACACAAAAGAAAGCATCTGTGCACGTAGCCACATTACAGTTCACAGGATCAAAGAAAGAAAGCCTTAGGATAGGGTTAATTCACAGCCTAAGATCCCTTCGATACTAAAGCCTTGATGAACAACTGAAAATGAAAAGCGGCGCATTTTACTTTGCCCTGGCTATCCAAAAGAAAGACTTAGTTAAGACACAGACACCAGTTAATCCCCCCCATCTGGGTGCGGGGCTGGGATTATGCAGTTAAACAGTTTCAAACTTTTGTTTGTGTTTTTGTGTGTTCTTCTTCTAAAGATACCTTGAAACTTTTTCATAGTGAGGTCAACGTTTGTCTTTTTCATTCTGAAAGAAAACAGATACAGAAAGTAGTTCCCTTGAGAATGGCACCTGGTTGTAACACACAAGCTAGAACTTTAGGACAGTTCCATTACTTCGGTGGGCAATGAAATCTAGTCACCAGCCAAGAAGCTGCTGCAGCTGCCATGCCCAAACTTTGCCTGCAGCGGGGCTGCTCGAGGAAAGGCGCAGGCCCTAGGACAGGTCTTGGCCTGTTAGGCTCCATCCTGTTCTGAGCAACATCTCCTACCCTTGAATTATATGAAGGGGGGGAGGGGTGTTAGTGAGACTACAGCATTGGCCTGTGTGTTATAATTTAATGCCATTCTGATCTTCAAGGAGCTCCTTCCTGATTGCCTCCACACACGCCCTGTACTCCCCAGGGTCCCAGTCTGCCGTGAGATGCATGCAGGCAGAGCCCTGTGCCAGCGTGGCAGGTCTATCCGTCCTCCCTCGCCCCCCCCCCCCCACACACAGATCAGAATAAACCACAAGACGAAGTGACTCACACCAATGTAATAAGCAAATGCCGCTTGGGTGTTAGTAGAGATCTTGCACTAAGACAGCCGCAGGCTTTGCATTTTTGACACAGAGTTGGTTTTAGTTCATAATAAGAGAGAACAAAGAGCGGCCTTGAAGGCGGTAGCTTTCCTCCCTGCTCTGCAGCAGGTCAGTCTTTGGGCCCAGGGGGACCCAGGGCTCTCAGGCCAGAGGGAGCAGTGGATACTGGTTTAATGCTAGCTCTGAGCTGGAAAGAGGCGCAGGGAACGGAGCTGGTTGCTGGACACTGCTCCTATTCTATTTGCCTCCTTTTATTTCACTCTCATTGCTTGGGATACTTCCTCCCCCTCCCGCTCAGGATCTGTGAGAGTCACTGGCATCCCCTTCCCATGGCAGCCTCTGGTTTCAGGGCAGCAGGACCCTTCTGGGTAGGGCAGGAGAGGCTGCTGCCCTTGCATCAGTCTAGCCCAGACCTGCCACCCACAAACTGCAAGAAAGCAACCACTGCAGCCACAGAGTTGAATACCCTGAACCACACAAAGCTCATCAGCCGCTCCTTCCTCCCACATCCTCCACAGGGTCAGGGTGGGGCATGTACCCCTAGACATAGGACTGGGAAGTACAGGCACAGGGGGTGCTGCAGTATCCCCCAGATTTTGCACCCCACACTGGGGTCCCAGACACCACCCTGCACCGGGGGCCCTGCTGCCACCCAATGTCCTGGCAGCCAGCCCCATAGACTCTGCCTTTTAACCCTGGGGTCCTGGTAGCTCTACTGCAAGCCCTCGGGGTCCCAATGGCTACCCCCAGCGGTGGCCCCACCCTGGGGCAGTGAAGGACATAAATAAGATAAGGCGGGGCCAGGGGGAGGGTGCAGCTCAGGTCCCCCAACTAGAATTGTTCCATCCAGACCCTCCCCACACTCCAGCAAACCCTGGGGAGGAGGAGGGAGCGGGTGGGAGAGGAGGTGTTACCACCACTCCCAAACTTTCTAGGCTGTTTGAACAGACTCCAGGAGAGACCAGCCCCTGACACCAGCCCTTCTCCAGCCACCAATCCCATTCCCAGGGACGTTCCCTTCTGCCCCCCATACTGGGGCTTTCCCGGCAGCTGGGTGATATTCCCTGGGACCCTCTGAGATTCTGGGGTGCTCTTCCCACCCAGCCTGCCCCAGGGACACGCTGGGGTGTCCCCTCTCCCATGCACACCCTCTCTACCCCAGGGCCACTCCGGTCTCCCTGCACATGCACAGCCTGTCCGGGAACACTGCAGGGTACCCCCCCACGCTACGCACACAGCCTGTCCCGGGGACACTGCGGGGTACCCCCCCCCACATGCACAGCCTGTCCCGGGGACACTGCGGGATACCCCCCACTACACGCACAGCCTGTCCGGGGACACTGCGGGGTACCCCCCCCACAGCACAGCCTGTCCCGGGGACACTGCAGGGTACCCCCCCCCCACACGCACAGCCTGTCCGGGGACACTGCGGGGTACCCCCCCTACACACACAGCCTGTCCCAGGGACACTGCGGGGTACCCCCCCACAGCACAGCCTGTCCCGGGGACACTGCAGGGTACCCCCCCCCTACACACACAGCCTGTCCCGGGGACACTGCGGGATACCCCCCCCACACACACACACAGCCTGTCCCAGGGACACTGCGGGGTACCCCCCCACACACACACACAGCCTGTCCCGGGGACACTGCGGGGTACCCCCCCTACACGCACAGCCTGTCCCGGGGACACTGCGGGGTACCCCCCTGCGGGGTACCCCCCCCCCCGCTACACGCACAGCCTCTCTACCCCAGGGCCACTCCGGTCTCCCTGCACATGCACAGCCTGTCCGGGAACACTGCAGGGTACCCCCCCACGCTACGCACACAGCCTGTCCCGGGGACACTGCGGGGTACCCCCCCACACACACACAGCCTGTCCCGGGGACACTGCGGGGTACCCCCCACTACACGCACAGCCTGTCCGGGGACACTGCGGGGTACCCCCCTACACGCACAGCCTGTCCCGGGGACACTGCGGGGTACCCCCCTCCCCACATGCACAGCCTGTCCCGGGGACACTGCGGGGTACCCCCCACTACACGCACAGCCTGTCCCGGGGACACTGCGGGGTACCCCCCTACACGCACAGCCTGTCCCGGGGACACTGCGGGGACTGCCTCGCCATCCCAAGGAGATCCATGGGGCGGGGCGCCCCCACATCTTGCTACCCCCTCCCCTGCCCGATGACTGCAGCCCGGTGCCTGAACCTCCGTGGGGCCCCAGCGCAGCCCCTCACCTGGAGGGATCGCTCCTGTGTCGCGGGGGCTCGCGTCCGGCCTGGGGGCGCAGAACTGGCGGAGCTGGGGTGCGGGGCAGGAGCGGATCAGCTGAAGTCTGCCGGCGCGTGTCCCTCTCTGCAGCTGAGCAGCCCCGAGGAGGGGGCTATATAACCCGCCCAGAGAAACTTCTGGAAAGTTGGAAAAGTTGCCTGTGTAAATGGGAGGCTCCGAATTCCAACAGAAAAAAAAAAAGCACTTTAGAGCCTCCCACTGGCAGACTCCCCGCTCCACTCCTGGGAGCTACCGCAGGGTCCTACTGCTTGGCGGATTGCACACGGCAGAGTCCTCTGGAGGAGAAAGGTCGGAACCTTTTATGGTCTTTCCTAGACTATGTCTACACTACAAGGTTTTTGCGCAAAACCCAGCGGAATGTCCACACCTCAAGTGTGTTTTTGCGCAAGTAAATCGGCAGAACAGAGAGCTTTTGCTAGTAGAGTTATTCCTCTCCCCACGAGGAATAACGCCTTTTTGTGCTATAGCTCTTGTGCAAAAAGGCAGGTGTGGACGCTCCGGAGGCGTTTATGCACAAGAAACCCCTATCGGCAAAAGCACAGGTGCCCTGATGGCCATTCTGTGAATAGCAATCAGAGCTTTTTTGTGCACGAGTGTCCATGTAGTGTGGACGCTCTCTTGAACAAAAGCACATCGCTTTTGTGATGCGTTGTGAGGTCTGGACGCGCTTTTGTGCAAGAAGTTTTTGCGCAAAAGCTCTTCTGCAAAAGGCTTCTTGCACAAAAACCCTGCAGTGTAGACAAAGCGCCTGCATTAGGCTCCTACCCAGTTCTCCAGCTGCTCTGCTCCAAAGGCCATGCCACCACCAGCAGCAGTGCAGAAATACCACAATCCCCTCATGATAACCTGGCAACCCTCTCATGACAGTGTGAAACTTGCGACAAGGAGTCCTGTGGCACCTTATAGGCTAACAGATGTATTGGAGCATAAGTTTAGTGGGCAAAGACCCACTTTGCAGATCCAGACTAACATGGCTACTCCTCTGATAGTGTGAAACTTCTCATTCTTAAAATCCTATGACCATGATGCTAATACCAAAATGGCTAGGATTGACCTAGCCAGAGCATCGCCTACATGTAGAGGCGCTGGGGGTCAGCCCTGGCAGAAATTAGGCACTGGCTGTTCTCCCCAGGTACAGATATGGAGATGAAACACAAAATGTCTAAGGGCTAGACCCACAAAGGTATTCAGGGACCTAACTCCCATTGCTTTTTTAGGAATGGGGCACCTAAACCACTAAGGGTGCATCTACACAGTGCCCTAAACTTGAAATAAGATTCCCAATTTGCACTATGAAAATTGTGTAGCTTATTTCGATTGAATTTTGAAATTTAGCACATCTACACTGCCAAATTTCAAAATAACGCACTATTTTGAGACATCCCTTAACCCTCATGGAACAAGAGTTACTGGCATGCCGAAACAGCACACCCGTTATTTTGAAATAATTGGCGGCTTGTGAAGACATGGGGTAGCTATTTTGGGATGCCTCCGTTTTACTACTTGTCTGTGAGGAGCGGGGCAGGAACTCAGATGTCCCATGTTTTAAGCTTTGTAATCCAGCCGTTGGAGCATCTTTCCTCATATCAGCCCACTCTATAAGATGCAAAGAAAGACATTGCTCCTGAACCACATTGTTTACAAATAGTAGCCCCGATCCTTCAAACATATTTAGAGTTTAATGGGGCAACTCTCTTGAATAAAGTTACACGTGTGCTCTAACGTGTGCAGGATCGGGGCTTTTATACAGACAAAACAGTACAGTTCATTATTGATATAAGCTCATTGAAAACCTTGGAGTTACAACAGGGATTAATTTGGATACAGGCTCCCAGAAATCACGTAACAAGAAATGGTAAATATAGTATCTTCATCAAAACAACTAAATAAAGACTACCGTAGTCTGAGTGGGACTATTTAGGGCTCCCTGACAGATCTGACATTCAGTCTGTCATTGATTTTAAGATGTCTGGTTCTGTCAGTGTCCCTGCCATCCATCCGTGTGGCTGACTTTTAAATGACCATATTTTCACAGGGCTCCTCATTCAATGTCACATAGAATGTGAACTGCAGTCAAAACCATGACGGGAGATGAATGCCAGGCTACAAAGAAACACAGGTGTCTGGCTACATAGGGTATTACTATTACTATGGACAACACTTGAGATATTTAAAGCTTTCCACTCTATTATTTCTTCCCTACCATTCCCTCCCTATATTTGGGCTGCGGGTGGGGTGAATTTTCCTACTGACTGCATTTAATCCCATTTTCAAACCCTTCCAGTGGTCCAGCCATATGAAAGTCTAAGGGACTATAGACGTTCCTATGCTAACTCTGATGGAGTTAATGCACTAAAAATAGAATTGCAGTCATGGCTGTATGGGCTAGCCACCCGCACCAACAGCCCATCTGAACTCTAGGTAAGTACTCAGGGCAGCTAGCCCATACCACCATTTGCACCACTGTGGCTACACTGCTATTTTAGTGCACTAGATTGATCTGAGCTACTGTGGGTATTTCTACCTGCACTGGAACTGAGTAAATGTACCTGAAGATGGGCAGCATTATTTTGTGAATCTAAGTTTTGCTGACACACAGTGTTTTGAGAAAACTTTGGCAAATTTCTCCACACTTTGAAGCATGCTTGAAGCAAGCTGTTATGGATTCACAGAGAAAGTAGTTGCATTTTCACTTCAAGCTGTCAAATCTTTTGTTTAATTCCCTTTAATGTGGCATCAAGGTGGAAAACATCCTGGGGATTATTTTCATACACCTTGACATCACGAGGCCTCAGAGCAGTGTAAAATAAGTCTATTTTTATTTCTTCCCTCCTTTCTAAGTCCCATTAATTTCAGAATCATTGTTCATTATGTCTAATATGTCTTTTTGCCTCTACAAGCACACTGGCTCCCTAACTAGCCAGATACCTTAATAAATGCCCGCTGTTGTGATAGAAAATAGCATAAAGCTATAGAGTAGGACTTGAGGCTTTAGTGTTATGGCTTTGAATATCCTGAACTTTCAGTCACCATTCTCATGCACCTCAATCTCTTACCCCAAGCTCCCTTCTGCACCCAGTCTCCATCCCAGACCCTGAACTCCCTCCATAGAAAAGTGTGGCCCTTGACTACTTACCAAAATCTTAGGGTGTGTCTAGACTACATGGCTCCATCAACAGAGCCATGTAGATGAGCATTCTAGACATAGGGAAATGAAGCGGCGATTTAAATAATCACCTCTTCATTTACATCAAAACGGCTTCCGCGCTGTGCCGATCAGCTGTTTGGCGGCAAAGCGCGGTAGCCTTTGGACACTCCGCGGTCGACAAGGGAAGCCCTTTTCGACCTCCCTGTTATGCCTCGTGGAATGAGACTTCCCTTGTCAACCGCGGAGCATCCAGACTACCGTGCTGTGCCGCCAAACAGCTGATTGGCACAGCGCAGCCGTCATTTTGATGTAAATGAAGTGGCGATTATTTAAATCGCCGCTTCATTTCCCTTTTTCGAGTACACTAATCTACCTGGCTCCGTCGATGGAGCCATGTTGTTTTGACGTACCCTTAGAGTGCCCCCCCATCAAAAATTATTGCCCACACCTGCTCTAAACTGCCAATGACTTGTCCTGGCATGTCTTTTACCCAACATCAGGGCTCCGTTTTCCAAATCCTGACCAAAAAAATCCTTGTCTTCTTTGTTATTACCTGCATGTATGGTTCCTAACGCAACAGGGCCCTGATCCCTGACTGGGTTGCCTAGTTGCTACCCATAATACAGATGATAACAATAACCTCAGTGGAATTATTCCTGTGAGTGAATCAAACCACACGGCCAAAGTTTTGCAAGCTAAAGCCCCATAGCTTGTAAGCACCTTGGTGTAGGGTTCACCTTTCCATGTGCTGTGCCCACCTACAATGCTAATGAATAACAATAACAAATGCTATAGAAAGTCTATATCTTTCTATATCTAGCAAAGAGAAGTGGCTACAATGTAAACAGATAATGCAAAGCCTCAAATTATTTGAGATTTTTGAGATCCCTTATATAACAAAATGTTTTGTCAACAAAAATGAATGGCTACCCGCAGCGGCAAGAACAAAAGTAAATATTGTTATTCACGCTGTCAGTATGATTGCCAGCAAAACTTGATAACAGTCATAGTAGATAACAGGTAGGTAATGACTGTTTGTTCTATTTGTCCTGGCTTTTGTTTCTGGCTGAGATGAAAAATAGGCTCTTTTTATTTGTTCACAATAACCTTTATTATGGCTGAGCTCAGCCAGGTGTAATTTGTTCAAAATTTGTTGTATGGAAATAGTGCCAAAGGTGCATTGTCTGACAGAAACCATTAAAACATTTCAGCAGCTTAAAAAGAGGTCTCTGACTGTGTGGGGTTTTGCAATGGGAAAAAGGATTATGCAGAGGGGGAAAAGGAGTTTCATAGACTCATAGAACTGAAAGGGACCTTGAGAGGTCATCAAGTCCAGTTCCCTGCCCTCACGGCAGGACCAAGCACTGTCTAGATCATCCCTCAGGTGTCTGTCTAACCTGCTCTTAAATATCTCTAGTGATGCAGATTCCACAACCTGGAATCTGCAATTTATTCCAGTGTTTAACCACTCTGACAGTTAGGAAGTTTTACCTTATGCTCAACCTAAACCTAAACATCTTTCACTGCAAGTTAAGCCCATTGCTTCTTGTCCTATCCTCAAGAGGCCAAGGAGAACAATTTTCCTCCTGCTTCCTTGCAACATTCTTTTAGATACTTGAAAACTGCTATCATGTCTCCTCTCAGTCTTCTCTTTTCTAAACTAAACAAACCCAGTCCTTTCAATCTTCCCTCATGGGTCACGTTCTCTAGACCTTTAATCATTTTTGTTGCTCTTCTCTGGAGCTTCTTCAATTTTTCCACGTCTTTCTTGAAATGTGGTGCCCAGAACTGGACACAATACTCCAACTGAGGCCTAATCAGCGCAGAGTAGAGCAGAAGAATGACTTCTCGTGTCTGTTAATGCATCCCAGAATCATGTTTGGTTTTTTTGCAACAGCGTCACACTGTTGACTCATGTTTAACTTTTCATCCACAAGGCCTACTAGATCTCTTTCTGCAGTACTTCTTCCTAGATAGTCGCTTCCCATTCTGTATCTACGAAACTGATTGTTCCTTCTTAAGTGGAGTACTTCGCATTTGTCCTTATTGAACTTCATCCTGTTTACCTCAGACCATTTCTCTAGTTTGTCCAGATCATTCTGAATTTTGACCCTATGCATCGGATTTCCAGATTTTGACCTTCCTGGCATTCATAACCCATAGTTTAATCTAAACTGAGGCCTGATCCTGCAACCTTCACTCATGTTAGTAATGCTTGCTCATGGTTGGTGGTGCACATCTCCACATGCCTCGGTGCACTTAATAAAATTTATTTTGCACACGAATGGAAAAAAATTAGAGGGAACACTGCCCACAATCCCTTGTTTTTATCACATATATTCTTTGCTACTTTTAATTTTCATCCTTTGCAGTAGCACCTTCCATGAGGGGAAAAAATAAAAAACTGAGTAGAGACGCCATTGATAGGCCCAACACAATTCAAGGGAAATGCCCCAAGTTCCAGTACACAGTAGTCAAAAGGTAACTAGAGGAAACCATTCATTTGAAACTAGAGGCTGTCCCTTTAAATTTCCAAGATGTGCTTCAGCAGCAAGTTCTTTGCCAAACCCATCATCTGATGCTGCTCTGCCTTCCCCTTCCCCTCTGTAATTACGTCCCATAAAAGACATGGTTCTAGCTAAAATAAAATCTAAACCTTCTAATCAAAATGCCTTTTTATGTTCAACCTTCCTCCACTGAATTCCTCTGACAAATTCACATAGCTATGTACCTTTACCATTTAAAATGGTCTTAACTCAGTAGTAGTAATTTTTGGCTAATTAAAAGTACTGTAATTCTTTATCTTTGATTGATGAGCTCTGAAAATATAGACAACTCATTACAGAGATTTTTTGATTTCCTGGATGATTTTCAGTGTTTGAAGGCTTATTTTCTCCTACTCTTCTTATAACTAAAAGCCATATACCAGTTATGTATCCTAGTCAACCCAACAGTTTTGTGCATATAGTTGTGAACAAAAAATAGTGGTAATAAATCAACCGTACTTTAAAAATATTAAGACCTAGAAAATGATCAAACTACATTTAAGTGGCTGCACCATTTTGGACCCTTTCAAATTGTCCTGTGCTAAAGAGTCTGGAATCAGCGCACTTTGTACAATGTGTAACATTTCTTTTGACAGAAAGTGATCTTAAAATGGAATTCTAACTCTGCATGCACATTCTCTAGAAGGCTCTTAACTCCCCTCCCCCAAAGTGCCACGTTGGACAGGCTGCATCAGCAAAGGGATGGGCGGGGGAGAGCAGAGTTAGGGGAAGCTGCATTCTTCCCTCTTCTTTGCTCCTCCTAATTACACAGCTTCAGTCGCCAAACGACACTTCTACTAAAAATCCACCCCTCCAAAAAAATGCTGCATGCATGATACAATGGGTATGGCTTTTACTAAGATCTATATGAAATACACCCTTTTCTCCCTGAACGAAGCACAAGTAAAACTTGCCAGGGACAGAGATTCCTTGCTCTAGGGAAGGATGTGTGGTGTTTTAGATGCTGCTTGTAATCATTAGAACTGGGAGCACTGGCTGAATAAAGGCCTGTTGAAGTTTGTTACTACCTTGCTTGCATGATACAACAGGATGTGATGAATTCAAGGAAATATAGCCTACTTGCAAAATACTGTTAACTATCCCTCTGACCCTGCTTCTATCCAAGTCGGTGTGAGTTTTTCTATTGATTGCAATGGGATGAGGAGTGGGTGTCTCAGACTGCAAGGTGTGTCTTTTTGTCCTGGTCCTTGAGTGGGGCTTCTAGATGCTTCCAGGTCTTTCCTCCTCCTCCTCCTTCTTCTTCTTCTTTCCGTCCCTTCTTTTCCTGCTGTTCTCCATGGACCCTGGTTTTTATAGTAAAACTTGAGTCCTGCTTAGTTACACCTTAACCAATTATTTTACTAACTGATCCTAATATAGCCCAACACCTTAATTGATTTACACCTGGCAAAATTAATTATACAGCAGACAGAAACAATTAAAAACCAAACACACAGAGACAAACAATAGGGAGGTAGGGAAATAATAGAGTGAGGATTCCACAACCCCAGCTATTGATAAATATTTTCTTGCCAGATGAAATACTAACAAACTCAATTTTATTTAACCACCTTGAGATCTGTTTCTTTATCCCGTTAGGACAGGGTCTCCTTAACAGCCTGATATTACACTATTATAATGCAATTTAGATGGAATATGAGTACATGACTTCCTGCTTTTTAGCTAATGGCTGTTTTTCTTTCAGTCCGGCTACAAACAAAGGCCTTAACCTTTAGGCCTTCCAGTATTGCTAAAGGCCTTCCATAAGGCTACTGAATGGGCCTCATCCTTACAGAAGCAGACAAGCCAGACTAAAGCGCTCCTCTCTCTGCAGCAATAATGAACCAGTCACCTGTCTCATCTGTAACAAGTACAGGCCAAATTTACTTTTGGTGTAACTGATGTTGATGGAAATATGCCAGGGATGGCAGCATCTCCCAGGTGAACACTATGGCTATGTCTAAACTACCCCCTCTTGCACAAAAAATATGCAAATGAAGTGAAGCTTGGAATATCGCCATGCCTCATTTGCAAAAACCCCCTGTTCCTGAAAAAAAAGGGGAAGAATGGCTCTTGCGCAAAAACCTCTTGTGCAAAAACAGAGCCTCATTAATTATGCAAATGAGGCACAGCAATAGTCCATGCTTTTGCCTCATTTGCATATCTTTTTGCGCAAAAGAAGGCAGTCTAAACATAGCCTACATGTGTTCCAAACCCATCCATGTACCAGGAAGCCCCAGGACAGATTAATACACAGTGCAATGGAAAGTGGATCCAACTTGGTAAATCAGAGGGAATCTACACTGCAGTTGGGAGGTGTAATTCTCCGCGTGGGTAGATGCATGTGCTAGCTCTGTCTGAGCTAGTGTGCTAAAAGGGAGCAGCATGGGAAGTGGCTCAAGCTACTCACCCACATATCTATGTTGTCGCTGATAAAAGCTGATTAATGTGTCAGAAAAAGGTCCCCAAATCTCTGCCCGTGTGTCCCAGGGGAATTCCTCCACTGCTTTGAAATGAAAATAACTGCAACGGTGAGGACTGGTCTCCTTGGCCCAATTCCAGCTGGGTAAACTGCATCTGCCCAAATTCCCTCTGTACTCTCAAATTGACATGCTTGTCTTTTTCATTTCTGGGCCTAACGTGTCACACAAGTTTCTGTTCATCTGCTGTGTTTTACCCTGCTGGTGGCTGCCTTTCAGGAGTTGGTGAAGTGATGCCGGTGCATAATCTGTCAACCAGTTTGTAAAATGGGATTAAAGCTGCTCATCGCTGTTATCACAGGGGGTCACAAGAGTGTAGATGGGGATTGGGAGAAAGGTTACACCCAAGAGAGGTGGTTGTGTCCCGCTCTTGTACGTTCATTTTTCATTCTCACGTGTACAGTAAAAGAACCCCCCAAGCGGGCCCTGTCCATTCCTTAGACTTGCAGCAGAGTGAAAAGGAACTCCCTGAACTGATGACAGAGCTTCTGTGTCAGTGGTGAGGAGCGCTCTGGTCCTATGTGCTGAGGGAAACCCAACACCGGCCAATCGGGGGCTTCCAGCTCAGATGCTTTCAGAGCAGCATGTCTGAAGGGTTCACTGTACGCATGCGTCCCTGTGTGTATTACTTAACCGCTTGAGTCATCCGGCCAGTAACGAGCTTCAGGCCTGGCATAGTGAAGCCACACTGCCTTGTCAAGCGTCTTTCTAACGGTCCCATGGCCAGAGAGGGGACAGCTTGACAGGAGGTGCCACTGACAAGGCAGGGAGGTGGAATCGTGGCTAACGTTTAAGCAGCAGTAATTCTGGGGTTGGGCTCTGATTAGGTGGCGTGGGGGGGCCTTGTTCAGTCCTGACGGCTAGAGAACAAAGTGAGGGCAGCTGCTCTGTTGATGCCTGGAACGGTACGATAGACCGGTGGTTTTCAAACTTCTTTTCTCATACAGGACTATGTAGCACTTTAAAGACTAACAAGATGGTTTATTAGATGATGAGCTTTCGTGGGCCAGACCCACTTCCTCAGATCAAATAATGGAAGAAAATAGTCACAACCATATATACCAAAGGATACAATTTAAAAAAAATCATAGAATCATAGAATCATAGAATAATAGGACTGGAAGGGACCTCGAAAGGTCATCGTTCCAGCCCCCCGCCCTCAAGGCAGGATCAAGCTCCGTCTACACCATCCCTGACAGATGTCTATCTAACCTGTTCTTAAATATCTCCAGAGAGGGAGATTCCACCACCTCCCTTGGCAATTTATTCCAATATTTGACCACCCCGACAGTTAGGAATTTTTTCCTAATGTCCAATCTAAACCTCCCCTGCTGCACTTTAAGCCCATTACTCCTTGTCCTGTCCTCAGAAACCAAGAGGAACAAATTTTCGCCTTCCTCCTTGTGACACCCTTTTAGATATTTGAAAACCGCTATCATGTCCCCCCTTAATCTTCTTTTTTCCAAACTAAACAAGCCCAGTTCATGTAGCCTGGCTTCATAGGTCATGTTCTCTAAACCTTTAATCATTCTTGTCGCTCTTCTCTGTACCCTTTCCAATTTCTCCACATCTTTCTTGAAATGTGGCGCCCAGAACTGGACACAGTACTCCAGCTGAGGCCTAACTAGTGCAGAGTAGAGCGGCAGAATGACTTCACGAGTTTTGCTTACAACACACCTGTTGATACAACCTAGAATCATATTTGCTTTTTTTGCAACAGCATCACACTGTTGACTCATATTCAACTTGTGGTCCACTATGACCCCTAGATCCCTTTCATGTGTGTTCATTTTTCATGTGTGTTCATTTTTTTTAAATTGTATCCTTTGGTATATATGGTTGTGACTATTTTCTTCCATTATTTGATCTGAGGAAGTGGGTCTGGCCCACGAAAGCTCATCATCTAATAAACCATCTTGTTAGTCTTTAAAGTGCTACATAGTCCTGTATTTTGTTTCAGCTACACCAGACTAACACGGCTACATTTCTATCACTATTCTTTTCTCATGACTCAGTTGAAGAAAATTGTTGATGCCGTGACCCAACATAATGTGACTAGAGTGTGGGTTCCGGGGTGGTGCCGAGGAGGTTCCCAGTCAGGAGTGGCCTGAGGCCGGCTGTTGCAGCTGGCGCCCCAGGCAGAAGGCACGATCGGCATCCCCGCCTGCACGGCCATCAGTGGTGGTGACATAATCACAGGCTGCCCCTGTTCCCAGTCAGTGGTGCAACAGGGGTGCTAAGGCAGCTTCCTGCCTCTCCTGGCATCTCAGACCATCCTGCGCCCCAAAAGCAGCCAGCAGAAGGTTCCCAGCCAATGGGAGTGCAGAGCTAGTGCTCAGTTCAGGATAGCGTGTGGAGTGCTGTGTGCTCTCCCTCCACCCCCCACCAAGGAGTCGGGCCTGCTGCCAGCAGCTTCTGGGGGCGCAGCACAGTCTGCAGTGCCAGGACAGGCAGGTAGCTCCCTTAGCCCCCCACTGGTCATCTGATCCCCCTTCAGCAAGGAAACCCAGTGCCCGACATTCCACGACCCAGAACTGGGTCATGACCCGTAGTTTGAAAACCAGTGCGACAGGCCAATAGCGTGCCATTATCTCAGTCATGCACAATTGCCATGACAACGCTCACGCTCCAGTTGCAAAGTCTTACAGTGAATATGGTGGGGTAGGGATAATGTTATTTTACTCATCCATTGACAACAAAAAACAACAGCCTGAGTGAGCAGCATTAGTATGAAAACACTTTATGGTCCCTAATCCCAGCCGTGCAGCAGCCAAGCAAGTTGGGGATCCAAAGCAGTGCCTGTGGAGCGATGTCTTTTCAATCACTTCAGACTCAATAGCAATAAGGAGTGTGTGTGGTCATGGGACAGGATCTATCTCCTTCTTGCCTTGGAGCAGAAGGCTCTTTTCCCTCTGGGTATGTCTACACTATAGAGTTTTTTTGGAAAAATGGCTGTTTTTCTGAAAAAAACTTCAATTACATCCACACTGCAATCGCATTCTTTCAAAAGAAAATCGAAAGAACAGAGGGGGGTTTCCGGCGTTGGCAATCCTCTTTCTATGAGGAAGAAGCCTTTTTCCGAAAGAGCTCTTTTGGAAAAAGGCATGTGTGGACGGGGAAGAGGGAGTTCTTTTTGAAAATTTGGAAAGAGGAAAAAGCACAGGTGCCCTGGTGGCCATTCCATCCATAATAATCACAGTTTAAATGCGAGAAAGCGTCCATTCAGTGCAGGGCCTGCCCACAGCATTTTGGCATCTGAAGCAGGGAACTCAAATGATGCACCCATGCCCCCTTGCTTGGGCCAAAACTTTGAGGGTCTCAATTCTTTGGGTCCTAGTGGCGCCCGCCCCCACAGTCTGGCAGCTGAGGCGGTTGCCTCAGTTCGTCCCATGGTAAGGCAAGCCCTGATTCAGTGTGTATGCTATCTTTTGAAAAAGCAGATCGCTTTTTCAATGCGCTTTGGCAGTATGGACCCCTCTTTCGGAAGAAGTTTCTTCGGAAGATCTCTTCCGGAAAAGCTTCTTCTGAAAGAAGCCTGCAGTCTAGACATACCCCTTAGGAGTAACCACTGCTTGAACGTTCAAAGGTCAGATCACAGTATGAAAGGACAGTGATGGGCTGAGCCCAACCCTCTGTCTGTGTAGGACTCTTCTCTCTTCTTCTGGATGATTTATTTTAAATTTACTCTAGTGACAGGCCTCCCGTTTCCTCCTTTGGGAGAGTAGGCCACAGATCTCACTGCTAGGATTGACCTACCCTGAACACTTCTACCACTCTCCTTAGTTTGGTATCTGATCACCTCAGCCAGCAGGCCCTTTCCAGAGTGATGGGCCCTTAGAGTGACTGACTGGAATTCTCCAGAGTGACTGGTGATTTTGGGGGTGCCTCCATTTTTTGGATGCCCAGTTTGAGGTACACTGTGGAGGCCTAACTTTCTGAAGGGCGGCAGTCCTTCACGGTCTGTCAGATTGGGTACCCAATAAGTAAGAGGAAGGCCGGTCCCAGGGTTACAGCTCTAACCTGGGACTTTCAGACTTAGAGTCAAGTCCTTGCTCTGTTCCAGACTTCCTGTGTGATCTTGGACAAGTCACTTAAGTCATGTGTCCTCTCTGCAAAACAGAGAAATGCTAGTCTTCCTATCTCCCAGAGGGGTTGTGAGGATAGCTGCTACATTAAAAGCCCTCAAGTAACAAGAGCCATATAAGTACTTAAGACCAGAGACTACACATGCCTACTGATAGAGCGGGGCAGAATGAGGGCAGCTGGCTACAGCAGTGTTACTGAGCATGCTCACTAAAAGCTAAGCAGCAAATCTAGGGGCATATGTGACCCAGCATGCTCCACCGCCATCACCTCTGCCTAATAAAATTAGGCTAATGGCTTGTCTGGTTGTAAACTGAGACAGAACAGAGGTAACTCTTCAGACTACTGGCTAAGAAGAGTTCTAGCTGAAAGACACAGCTCTTTAAAGAAATATTCTTTCTTTTATAACATGTTTCTATTTAGAAAAAAAAATAGTCTCAAAGTGACCAGCAGATATTTTGGTTTTCTCAGTTGTATTTACCCAGTGAAGTCTGCCATAGCCTCACACTCATCCTATGCATCCCTTTGGCAACAATTCAGTGAGAGCATGAAGAATGTCCGGTTCCCACCACCCACGTACTGCAGATATGTAAGCAAGGGGAGAGTTAGAAACGGCTTTGGCAGCCCTGAGGCCTCATCTGTTCCACTTTTACATGGTCAGCAAAAAAAATGCTCAAGTGGATATGGCGGGGAATAGGGCCTCATTTGTTCTAGTTCCCTTAGAACAAGGGTGGGCAATTATTTTTGATGTGGGGCCACTCCCAAGATGTTGGAAAGTGATCGAGGGCCACACTCTTCCATGCTATTAATGGAGGAGGTGCAGGGTCTGGGGTGGAGGTTGGATGCAGAAAGGAGCTTGGGGTAAGGGATTGGGGTGCAGGAGGGAGAATGGAGTCTGGGAGGGAGTTTGGGCAAAGGAGGTAGTTATGACCTAGGGAACTGGGATGCAGGGTTTTGGGATGTGATTTAGAGTAGGAGGGGATTGTGATCTGGGAGGGGTTATAGGTACATGTGGAGTAGTGGGGTAGGAGTGTGGGACAGAGGATTGGGGAAGGGAGGGGCTGAGGTGCCAGAGGCAGGTTCTCTCCAGATTTACCAGCCTGACTGCAGAGCTAAAGGCTTGCCGAGCTTAAAATGTTCCTGCCTACTCAGCCATGTGCTTGAGTGAGTGAGCAGGAGGGCTGTGCTTTGTGACTGCCTGTTACTCAAACAGGCAGCTCCCATTGGCCAGTGTCTGTCCAGAAACCGGGGAGAAGCAGGAGAAGCAATTAAAGAAGCATGATTGATGCAATCCATCACATTGACCCTCATTCCACTAGGAGTAACAGCTAATTTGAGTTAGGGGTTTACTTCGAACTCCCGTTTCATTCCCGTTTCATTGGGAGTTACTCCGGGCTAGTCAATTTCCAGAATGGCGACCGCCCGGGAACATGCTAATGAAGCAATTTCAGTCGCCCTCATTAGCCTCTCTAGTTCGAAGTAGGGGGCTAGTGTAGACGTTCCCTCAGTCTTCAAGGTGCCACAGGACTCCTCATTTTTTTGCAGGTACAGACCAACACAGATACCCCTCTGAGACTTGTTTCTATCTTATTTTATCTGCATTTCAGAACACTGTTTCTGACCACAAGAAACTTGGTAGAAGTAGCATTTTATCTTTTTCTTAGAATTACACAATATACTTTTTTAAAGCCACAAAAAGCCTCAGGTTTTAGTCAAAGCTAAATTTTCCTTCCTGTTTTAAAATGAGGAGAAAATTGCAGGACTCTTTAGCGAGAGTATATTATATATCTACTACATATATATCCAGGCAAGGCTTCTAGCAATTGGCCAGGGACTAAGATGGATTTCTGGAAAATTCAGGGAGTCCCTCATGATGCAACACTGGTGAATTGTTGCAGAGCAACATCTGCTAAAGCAGTCCAGCTGTTAGCATCATACACAGATGTTAAATTGTTTCTTCCTCATCCTACTCTTTCAAGACTCATATTTCCATGCTGCTAAAACTTGATTTTGGGGCCTTCTCATATTACAGTGCCACGTTCAAGAGTCAGAGCTACTTCGATTTTTAGAATTAAGTCAGTGGTTTTTTCTGTTTTGACGAGTTAGTAAATCAAGAGGAACTCCCCAAACTATTGAGGCTTACGAGTTTTCTATCTCTGTCAATGCCCTTTTGAGAACTGGCTGAAAGCCAGTTCTTTGACTGTAAGAGAGGAAAAGCATTTAGCAGCTGCAAAGGTTTCTCATTTGCTAGGATGATCCAAACTCCCCTCTGACTGTTGGAATAAAGCAAATGTTGCTGGGATGAAGTGCTCTGGAAGGCTGGGTGAATCCTGATCTTTGATGGAGATGTAATGTGTCCAGTCCTCCAGGGCTTTGAATGTGTTGTAGGGAGATCTGGAGTACATTGTGCCTCTCACTCAAATTGAAACATCCTTGGGTGGGTCCCTGGAGGTCTCATCTGCTGTTTCATACGGGGCCATACACATGGTCGCTATTCAGCAAATAGAGTAATGCCCCAGATCATCTCTACTACTCAGAAGAGGCCACGCTCAGTCTGAACATGCCCTAGGGGCATGGGAGAGGAATGTGCTGCCCTCTGTGGGACCTGCCTGAAGTCCGTCTCCTGCTGCACCTTTGGCATTGGGCTCAGTGGGGGTGATGGGGTGTAGACTTGACAGCTGGTCTGAACGACCAGAACGAGCTGTTCACCACAGTAGCACCTCTGGCTGGGTCCCATGGGAATCTTATCAGGCAGCAATTCTCCTGAGGGGTCCATGTTGCTGCTGCTCCACTTCACTCTCGGCACCTCCAAATGCCACCTGGCCCTGGGGGACGTTTGCCAGCTGACCTGCCCTTCTGCCACCAGCTGTGAGGTGGGGACAGGAAGCTGTAGCAGGTGAGTGGAGGAGGTCGGAGGGGTGCAGCCTGATCCTACAAGGAGGGCTCTTCAGAGGGCCCCCAATCCTCTCCCTGCCATGTCAGTGCATCCAACAGGCATGATGATAATTAACATTTGGGCCTCTTTTAGCACCTTCTATCAAACTCTATCCTACATAGATATCCCCCCCCCCCCCAAAAAAAAACATTTTCAGTGGCTCAGAATGCAAGGCGCTGACGGTATTCCCTTCTAGCAATACACCACCGGGACAGACTGTAACTTCCTCTCTGCAATATACATGGCTGTAATCCACATGGGCTGGTGGGCTGGCTAACTCTAGTTCTGTAGCGTGCACTGTCCTCTGGAGGAGGGAATGTTCTCTGGCGCTTATGCCTGCCAGCTCAACAGAACTAGCCATGAGCCAGCGTTTTATAGCACTTGTGCCAGCTGGGGTAAACTGGCACAAGTGTAGCTGTGTGATGTAGTGGGGATTGTATTCACTCTTGTAGTCACTGTATTCACTGTTTGCTTTGTTGTGTTGTATGTGATCCTACTGTCCTGTACTGTTCTGCAGTAACTCTGTGTGGCTGTGTCTAGACTGGCAAGTTTTTCTGCAAAATCATCTGATTTTGCGGAAAAACTTGCCAGCTGTCTACACTGGCCGCTTGAATTTCCGCAAGAATACTGACGATCTCATGTAAGATCGTAAGTGTTCTTGCGGAAATACTGTGCCGCTTCCGTTCGGGCAAAAGCCCTCTTGCGCATATCATTTGCGCAAGAGGGCCAGTGTAAACAGCACAGTACTGTTTTCTGCAAAAAAGCCCCGATCGCGAAAATGGCGATCGGGGCTTTTTTGTGGAAAACTGTGTCTAGATTGGCCATGGATGCTTTTCCGCAAAAAGTGCTTTTGCGGAAAAGCGTCCGTGCCAATCTAGACGCGATTTTCCGAAAATGCTTTTAACGGAAAACTTTTCCATTAAAAGCATTTCCGGAAAATCATGCCAGTGTAGACGTAGCCTCTGTGTGTGTGCCTCAGTTTCCCTGGGCACTGCAACACTATCTGGATGAGGAGGGGAAGTCTGGGCTTGACTCACTGTGTCAGTATTTTCAGTCTCTTTAGTCCTGAGGACCAGGTGACATCAGATAACACCTTGCCCAGGAATCTGAACAAAGGATGGGGCGGAGCTGCCTAGAGGGCTGGGTGTGTGAGTTTAGTTTTTCGGCTGGTTTAGGGAGGGGGGAGCCTAGCTAGTATAAGGAGCCAGGCAGGGCCCAGAACCCTGGCTGTGGGCCCCCCTATCTGCAAGATGGATTGTACTGACTGCTCCTGGAACAAGTCTGTGCTACGTGGTGTCCCTGTGAACCAATACACCTTCTGTTCTGCTTGCCGGCTGAGACTCACGTCTGGCTGTGGAACGGGGTGCAGGGCTCCGTAACTCCCCACACTCCATGGCAATAGGACTCTTGCAGATCTCCCACTTTATAAAGGTGGGGATGCCCATCATCCCTTTAAACAGAGCTGTTAAGTGACTTGCTCAGTGCCCATCTCCCCAGTCCATGGCAGAGCCCACCCACCCTTTCCCCATAGCAGTTGGAAGTGTGACTGTGCAGAGACCAGGCCTTGGCTAGGCTGAGGCAAACCAATACGATGGGACGTCTCAGAGGGATAGCCATGTTAGCCTGTAACTTATCTCATGTGAGGAAGTGGGTTTTGCCCATGAAAGCCCATGATGCTATAGATATATTTTTGTTAGTCTCTAAGAGCCCGTCTAAACTAGGTTTTTTTTTCGAAAGAGGATATGCAAATTCCCATGGGAATTTGCATATCTTCTTCCGATCTCTCTTTCGAGATCCCAGGAACCCTAAGGAAGCAGCAACAGACAGAGATTTCTGTTCCCCATTGAAAGGGGAGCACCTAGCTGAGATGAAGAATTGAGGTTGTCAGGCAGAGTTTCTCAGCCTTTTTCTTTCTCAGGTTCCTCCTCACCATGTGACGAAAACCTCCGCGGCTGACCTGTGTCACAACAACTGGTTTTCTGCGTATGAAAGCCAGGGCCAGAGTTACTGGGTTGCAATCAGGACAATTACTCAGGGACCCTGTGACATGGGGCCCCCAAGCATAGGGCTCCAAGCAGTTGCCCTGATTGGAAGACCATAGCTCTGGCCCTGGCATCTATATGCAGAAAACCAGTTGCTGTGTCACAGATGGTTCTGCAGTTACCCAGATGGTTCTGGGCAGGGGTTCAAAGCAACAGGGAGCTCCTGTCCCAACCCCACTGCACTGCCCTCACTCCCGCTCTGCTGACTTGAACTGGGTTCAAAGCTGTAGGGAGCTTCCCTCTCCGTCCCCCGCTGCCGCCCTGATGATGTGAGCTTGGGGCTTAAAGTGGCATGGAGCTCTGGGCCAATCTCCAACCTGCTACTCTGCAGCTCCGAGCTCTGGGGCTCCCTCCAGCCGCTGCCACACTGCTACAGCAGCACTGTATAAACCCCAGCTCCCCTGAATTCCACTGCACCCCAGTGCCATTGCCTCCTTTGCCCCCTCCCCTCCCTGTCAGTGGGCTTGTGGTGCAATGACATTTGATGCCCCTGATCTCAAGGGGAGGACTCCAGAGACATGAGTTCTGTTCCTGACGCTGCCATTGGCCTGTGGTTTGACCTTAGCTGAGTCACATGGGCTACGTCTACACTGGCATGATTTTCCAGAAATGCTTTTAACAGAAAAATTTTCCGTTAAAAGCATTTTCGGAAAAGCGCATCTAGATTGGCAGGATGCTTTTCTGGAAAAGCACTTTTTGCGGAAAAGCGTCCGTGGCCAATCTAGACACGCTTTTCCGCAAAAAAGCCCCGATCGCCATTTTCGCGATCGGGGCTTTTTTGCGGAAAACAGAACTATGCTCTCTACACTGGCCCTTTCGGGCAAAAGTCTTTCGGAAAAAGACTTTTGCCCGAACGGCAGTAGCATAGTTTTTCCGGAAAAGCACTGATGATTTTACATTAGCTCGTCAGTGCTTTTCCGGAAATTGAAGCGGCCAGTGTAGACAGCTGGCAAGTTATTCCGGAAAAGCGGCTGATTTTCCGGAAAAACTTGCCAGTGTAGACACAGCCATCTTGTCTCTGGGCCAGTTTCCCCTCCTGGCTCTCTTGTGTGTCTTGTCTGTAACTGCAAGGCAGGGCCCAGCTCTCAGGTGTACATACAGCACCTAGCTGTAGTGACTAATGGCAGAACAAGGAGCAATGGTCTCAAATTACAGTGGGGGAGGTCTAGGTTGGATATTAGAAAAAACTATTTCACTGGGGGGAGGGGGTGTGAAGCACTGGAATGGGTTACCTAGGGAGATAGTGGAATCTCCATCCCTAGACGTTTTTAAGTCCCGGCTTGACAAAGCCCTGGCTGGGATGATTTAGTTGGGGTTGGTCCTGCTTTGGACAGGGGGTGGACTCTTGAGGTCTCTTCCAGCCCTAGGATTCTGATTCTAATGGGGCCTGGATCTTGGTTGGAGCCTCTAGGGGCAGCTGCAAAATCAACAATAACCTCACTCTCTTAAATAAGAAGCTCCCTTTGAAACAGAGCTGTACATTTCGCCTCGTGGGAGGAAAGGGACACATGCCCAGAGGCACAGGGCATCAGCTGCAGCCTTGCGTGCCCCGGCAGCCCTGGCCATGCAGCATGCACAGCATGGAGATGTTTGCATTGTAGCAGGAATCCCACAGGGAGGTGTGCCCTTTTCCCAGGCCTGAGGCAAGCTTTCCTTCTGCAGGAATTGTGTGAGCCAGGGACTGAAGGCAGAGGGAATGGCTGAATGAGGGCTCTGTTCCATCCTAATCGCCTTGCGGGATTGTTACAGGCTGACGACAACCTAAAAAATGTGTCTTTCCTCCATTTCACCCTTCAGGTCACGTCCATCCTGCACCAGGCCGGTTTCCTCCCTCCATCACCAGGGGGGAATCAACCTCCCTGCCCTGGAGCCGAACCCAGTGACAGTTTTGAGTCTGACCCTCCTGGCTTGGGGTTTATCTCAAGTTAATTTACTGCAAGAGCCTAGAGAGAAGCAGTGGCGCAGGGGGAAACAAGGGCGTGATGAAGGAGTGGGGTGCGAGCAGCTTCTAGCTTAGGGTATGTCTACACTACAAAGTTAATTCGAACTAACGGACGTTAATTCGAATTAACTTTCATAGGCGCTACACTAGCGCTCCGCTAGTTCGAACTTAATTCTAACTAGCGGAGCGCTTAGTTCGAACTAGGTAAACCTCATTGCACGAGGACTAAGCCTAGTTCGAACTTACTAGTTCGAATTAAGGGGTGTGTAGCCACTTAATTCGAACTAGTGGGAGGCTAGCCCTCCCCAGCTTTCCCTGGTGGCCACTCTGGCCAACACCAGGGAAACTCTATTGCCCCCGTCCCGTCCCCGGACCCCTTAAAGGGGCACGGGCTGGCTACGGTGCCCGTGCCAGGTGCAAGCCTGCCAGCACCCAGCCAGCAGACCCTGCACCTGGCACGGCACGAGCCAGCCACCCGCTGCCACCCAGCTCTCCCCCTCTTCCCGGGACCAGGCTGGCGGCTCCCGGGAGCTTGCTCAGGACCGCAAGAGGCGGGCACCCGCCTGGTCTACTGCGGACATCGTGGACCTCGTCCACGACCTCCGCACTAGGCCTCTGTCCTACTGTGGCTGCACACTGATCTGGCCTGGACGGCCACAGTGGAGGGCGGGAGGATCTAGGGGGTGGAGATGGACATTGTCCTAGCCACAACGGGTCTCCTGTGCAGCCGAGGCGGCTGGCAAGGCCAGACGTGGCCTACCAGTAACAACATTCCCATCCCTTATTGTATGGACTTGTGTGTGAATTGCTAACATTGATCGGTTCTCCCTCTTCTTCTCCACAGCTGGACCTGCTGCTAATGTCCGCCGAGCAACTCCTGTGCCACCACCCACCCGGTCCCACAGCACCCGCAGGCATTGGAGGACCTACAACGACCTCCTGAGGAGGCATGTGGAGGCATTAGAGAAAATTGAGGGGACCATGGCCAAAATGCAAGAGATCATGGCTGAAAGAGCGAGGGAGGAGGCTCGGTGGCATACTCGCCTGCTGCAGGACTTCCTCCCAGAGTGGAGCACAATGTGTGCCACCGTCCGGGAGTCCCTGGCTGTGCCAGGTCCTCTCCCCCTGGGGACTCCTCCTGCCCATCCAGCTCCAGCCCCCTCTGACCTCCCGTCCTTCCCCTCAGCCCCCTCTGACCCCCCTTCTTCTCCCTCAGCCCCTGCTACCCCTCCAGCCCTGCCCCCCCACCCCGCTAGAGCAGAGTCATTGTCAGCCCCAACTCGAGCCCGAGGACAGCAGGGTCCACGGGCAAGGGGTGGCAAAGCCTTGCGGCCCAGGCGAGGCCGCCATTACCCTTAAGTTGTCTGCCCTCCCTCCCTCCCTCCCTCCATGTTGGAAATCCCCCCTTCCTCCCTCCCTCACTCCATGTTGGAAATCCCCCCTCCCTCCCTCCAGGTTGAAATCCCCCCTCCTACCACAGTTATAAACACAAGCTAATAGTTAAAAAAAAAGTTTATTTTTCACAGTTGTTAATTCTATTTTTTATAACAGATCTAAATTCTAACGTTACTCCTTGATAAACATATTTCTCAAGTTTAACGTGTGTGCGCCTTAACTGTTCAGAGGCTGATGCAGGGATGGATTGTGGGAGGGAAGGTTTTGGGATGGGGGGGAAGGCCCACAGACCCCATTGGGGATACCTTGGGGAGTCATAGGGCTCCAGCTGAGAAGCGCTCATGCAGAGCCTCCCGGATGCGAACCCCTGCCTGATGGGCTTGGCGAACGGCAGCTGTCCGAGGCTGCGCAAACCGCCTGCCCTCCACTTCAGCCATTGGCCCCCAACCTGGGAGGAAGGCCTCCCCTTTGCTCTCCACCAGGTTGTGGAGGATGCAACATGCTGCCACCACCTCTGGGATATTGTGTTCCCCCATGTCAAGGCGAGTTAGCAGACTCCTAAACCTTCCCTTCAACCGGCCAAATGCGCATTCCACCTGTAAACAGGCGCGTGTCAGGTGCGCATTAAACACTTCCTTGCTCGGGGTCAGATGCCCTGTGTATGGCTTCATAAGCCAGGGCATGAGGGGATACGCCGCATCGGCCACAATGCAGACCGGCATCTCTAAGTCCCCGATAGCAGAGGTTCGCTGGGGGAAGAAGGTTCCTGTCTGCAGCCTTTCGTAGAGGTGTGAATTGCGGAAGATCCGAGCATCATGTGCTCGGCCCGACCACCCCACACACAGGTCCATAAATAGTCCACGGTGGTCAACCACGGCCTGCAGCACAATGGAAAAGTACCCTTTTCTGTTGATATACCAGGCGGCTTGATGGGCTGGTGCACGGATGGGAATGTGCGTTCCATCGAGCGCTCCTCCGCAGTTTGGGAATCCCAGCCCTGCAAAACCAGCCATGATCGTGTCTAGGTCTCCGAGGCGGACAATCCGATTCAGCAGCTGTGAGTTGATGGCCCTCACCACCTGCAAAAATAGACACATACAAACACACACAGATTATGAAGTCAGAGGGGTTGCCCAAGTCCTTTGGCGACCATCCGCCCCCCCCAAGAACCCAGAACCCACCCTCCCCCCAGTGATTGCTCCCAGTAGTATCATGGTGTAAGACACAGGAGCCCTCCACCACCTCCCCTCCATTGCCCCCCACCCACCCTTTTTCGGTTACAGTCCCCTTACAAACTGCCCTCCCCCAGTCTCCAAGGGACTTACCTCTATCAACACAGCACCTACAGTAGATCTCCCCACACCAAACTGCTGTCCCACTGACCGGTAGCTATCAGGAGTGGCCAGCTTCCATAGGGCAATAGCTACCCTCTTCTCCAGCGGGATGGCAGGGCACAGGTGGGTGTCCTGTCATTGCAGGGTGGGGGCAAGCCAGTTGCAAAGCTCCAGGAAGGTGGACTCCGCATCCTGAAGTTTTGGAGCCAAGCCTGATCATCCCACTGCTCCATTACGAGCCGGTCCCACCAGTCCGTACTTGTTTCCATCCTCCAACATCGCCTGTCTGGGAAAAAGTTCGGAGGCAGGAATAGTGCTGCTGCATCCTGAAGGAGGGGCTCCAGTCTGGGCTCAGGTTCCGGACCAGGCATTAACAGCATGATAGTCTCATGCAGTTGCAGCAGCATTTGAAGCACCATGGAGTGGGGCCAGTGCCTGGCCAGGGGAAGCTCTCGCTCCATGGCAAACAAAGGTTAGGAATAACCTTAAAAAAAAAAACCCACACTGCTGTGCTGTGCCTGGAAGCAGGGCACTCCAAACAGGCACTGCAGAACCTTTGCTATCCCTCTAGGCAGCTGCAGCAGCAGAGCATGGCTAGTCGGGTGGGTGGCCCTTTTAGCATGCGTCTCTGCAAAGTGCAGGCAGCAGAACAAGGAAGTACATGCTGCCCCTGTGACCTGGCAAAGCAGTTCCGGGTACTTTCTTCTGTCGGCAGAGCGCCCTGCAGTCTGGACGCTCTCTGTCGACAAAGCAAATAGTTTTGTCTATGGCTTGATGTAGTCTAGACGCACTTTGTCGACAGAAGTTTTCTGTCAACAAAACTTCTGTCGACAAAACCCTGTAGTCTAGACGTACCCTTAGCATCAGAAAAGAATACACTCTATTTCTAGTGAAGACATGCCCTGAGACCTAGAACTCAGATAGGATACAGCTACACAGCAGTGTTATGTCGCGCTGGAGGACTTCTTACTCTGACTCATGGTAACCCTCATTTCATGAGGGCTACGTCTACACTGGCACCCTTTTCTGGAAATGCTTAAAACGGAACAGTTTTCCGTTATAAGTATTTCCGGAAAAAGCGTGTCTACATTGGCAGGATGTTTTTCCGGAAAAGCGTCTGTGCCAATGTAGACGCGCTTTTCTGCAAAAAAGCCCTGATCGTCATTTTCGCGATCGGGGCTTTTTTGTGGGAAAGACTACTGTGCTGTCTACACTGGTCCTTTTCCGGAACAGTTTTCTGGAAAAGGACTTTTGCCCGAACGGGAACAGCATAGTTTTTCCGGAAAAGCACTGATGATTTTACATTAGATCGTCAGTGCTTTTCCGGAAATTCAAGGGGCCAGTGTAGACAGCTGGCAAGTTATTCCAGAAAAGCAGCTGATTTTCCGGAATAAGTGGCCAGTGTAGACACAGCAGAGGAGTAAGGGAAGTCAAAAGGAGAGTGGTCTTCCTTTGACTCCCTGCAGTGGAGACAGCACCAAAAGTTAAGCTATTTCGACTTAAGCTATGCAATTGACATAGCTGAAGTTGCATAGCTTAATTTGACTTTAGCCCTGCTGTGTAGACATACCTATAGTGTCCAGTTTTCATAGACAGATATAGATTTTTACACAGTAAATGTATTGTCTGTCCACTAGAGCTACTGCTTTTTGACTCTGTATCCTCTGACCTTATGGAAAGAGGCGTTTGGGGGCTAGAAGGTTGTTGTCAATTCCAAACGGTAAATGAAGTACGAGACAATCACGTGTGGGTGTGGGTGTGGGTGTGGGTGTGGGTGTGGGTGGTGGTGGGGGAGGGGGGGGGAAGCTTCTAGCCTGGTTAAAACTGTTGTACATTTCTATGTAAATTATGTATTGAATACCCCTTCAGAGGATGCTGCTTTGTCCCAAATGCTGGAAGTGCAACTAAAAGACAGAGAGTCCCTGTGTTTTAGCATGCATGATGCATGTTACTGATGGGCAAAAAGAGACTGAAGTGATTTTGATTGCTTTGAGTCAAAGACGATGACTTTCTGTCTTCCCCCGCAATCAAAACGGAAACCTCATCCTTATGCCAGCACTTCTTGAGTGGTAAGTTTTGGTGCCCCCTGGTGGTGGCTGAGGCATCTGCGCAATATGGCCATTTTCGATAATGATGTATTTCCTGCCATACCTTTCTTGCTCCTTTGGCAACTTCTGTCTTAATCATGTGTTGGAAGATGGTGTCAGGTTTTAGGGTCTCTGAGAGCGTGTGTGTGCGTGTCTACATGCATGTGTGGGTGGGCGTTTTTTTGGATTTGGGACAGTTGCTGTTTCTCTCAAGCCTTTTTTTGCCTGTGGGGGTTGAGATGCTTCTGTTGTTCACAGACTCTGCATCCTTCTGTTTTCCAGTCTGCATCCTGAGCTCTGTGGACCTCAGTCAGCTGACCTGGTCTCTAAGATTCCATGCTGTAAGTAGTTTATTGCAGTGTAGACCTACTCTTGGTCGCTCTCTCTCTGGGCCTCAGGTCCCCATAACAGCACTTCCCTCGCAGGGGAGTTGTGAGGCCAAATACGTTTGACTATCAAGTGCTGAGATACTGTGGTAATGGGAGCCAGAGAAGTACCTTGGCTAGACTTCCTGCACTTTGAACAGAACATTATCTCCATCTTCCAGGGTGTGTGAACTCCAGGGAGAGAGAGGGATTGGTTAGGATGGCTCAGGGGACTATCGCTAGAGTAATGGCTTAGAATGGCAAGAAGGATGCATGTTGGAAATAGCTCCCTAACACTGAGATCCAGGGCCGACCTTACCCATACGCAGACTATGCAGCTGCCTAGGGCACCTGAAAAGTTGGGGCATCACTGGATCTTAATTGAAATACCAACCCCCTCCATCCTGCCACGGGGCTGGAACTTCTGAAGATTGTCACAAAGCTTGGAGGGTCAGTAAGTTTGGCCACCCCCGGTCTTGTCTGACCTTCTGTTTGTCACTGGAATTAAAACTTGGCTACACTAGGGGGCTACGTCTACACTGGCCCCTTTTCCGGAAGGGGCATGTAAATTTCACTAGTCGTCGTAGGGAAATCCGCGGGGGATTTAAATATCCCCCGCGGCATTTAAATAAAAATGTCTGCCGCTTTTTTCCGGCTTTTAAAAAAGCCGGAAAAGAGCGTCTAGACTGGCCCCGATCCTCCGGAAAAAGTGCCCTTTTCCGGAGGCTCTTATTCTTACTTCAAAGTAAGAATAAGAGCCTCCGGAAAAGGGCACTTTTTCCGGAGGATCGGGGCCAGTCTAGACGCTCTTTTCCGGCTTTTTTAAAAGCCGGAAAAAAGCGGCAGACATTTTTATTTAAATGCCGCGGGGGATATTTAAATCCCCCGCGGATTTCCCTACGACGACTAGTGAAATTTACATGCCCCTTCCGGAAAAGGGGCCAGTGTAGACGTAGCCGGGCTGTGTCTAGACTGCATCCCTTTTCCGTAAAAGGGATGCAAATTAGACACATCTTAAAATAAGGAATAAGGGATCTTTCGGAAAAGGCTTTATTTTACGAAAGATCCCCGTCTAGACTGGCGCTTTTTTCTGGCAAAGCTCCGAGCTGGGAAAAAGCGGCAGCCATGTTTATGCAAATGAAGCGGGGGGGATTTAAATCCCTGCTTCATTTGCAATTGCGATGTGTCTAATTTGCATCCCTTGCATGGAAAAGGGATGCAGTCTAGACACAGCCTAGGGTTTTAACATTAGCTAACACATTAAAAACACATTTTTCTCATTGAAGGCACAACCTTAAAGGAAGCCTAAATTGCCCAGGGTACGTGAGTGCTATTCAGCCCTCTCTAAGGTGTCTCATATTTGGGCTTTGGCCTCTGTCGCTTAAGCAGAAGGATAAACTCCTGTAGCCAGCAGCTACGGTAGAACTCTTATCCTCTCCCTGTGCACATCCTCCCTACCATTCACTTCAGAGCCATTCTGCACGAAGACAGTGTTGTGAGGGTTAAATGGCTCTTTTCATTCTGGTCCACATTTTTGCTGCTGAAGAACAGCACAGAGCTGTACAGGCCTGTCAGATGCTAAGGAGTGAGCAGCGGGGCATACCTTTGGGAGGTTCTGAGTGACAGAGGAGGGTTGAGAGATGTCTGGGAATGCCAGCCTTGGAGGGAAAGCAAACGTTAGCCCCACAAGCATCAGGTGAAATGTGATTTGCATGCAGTAGATGGATGAGACAATTTGGACACCTGTGGCCCACCCGCTTCTAGGGAGCGTCTGGTGCTCATGCATAAGACTCCCCACATGGGAGACTCACACACTGCCTATGGTGATGGGCCACATCAGCCCGAAGTAGACAGACTACTGCGTCATGCCTGTAAATTCAGTACTTGTCTACCTGGAACCTCTATGTTAAAATATGGTAACTATAATGGGGTCCACCCCACACAGGAATGGACGGGGTTACGGTGACCAGGTAGGCCTATTAACAATCCACGCTGCACCATGAGGAGAAGCCAAGGAGGGCTGGGACCTAATTGCTGATGGCACCTAGCTGAGGTAGAAGAGGAAGGGCCGATAAAGCCAGGAAGCTGGCAGCAGACGGGCCACAGTCACTCCCCGGGAAGAGGGAGGAGGGTTTGGCGCTGGTACACCCAAATAAAAGAAGGAACCAGCGTGGTGGGAAGGAGTTGTGAGGGCTTGGAGACTATAGCCCAGAACTGCTGGGCTGAGGGTCGTGGGTAGGACCGGGTTCCCCTATGGGCCACTGGGGAAGTGGCACCATCCGGGCAGTGCTGGAGAAGGCTACTTGAGACCGTTCATGCAGAAGGACCAGAAGGGGGGAAGCTGAGTGACCTGGCCGGAAGGCTGCGTCACAAAGAGGATGCTGCAGTTCCTGGATGCTAGAGGAGCGGCAGGCCCGAGGGAGGGTGCAACACAGTGGTGGGCAAACTGTGGCCTGAGGGCTGCATGTGGCCCATCTGCGTTCTATATGTGGCCCACGAGACATTTTGTTTCCTGTTGCCCACGCGCCGGGTTGCCAGATTCTGCTGTTTTCCCTCTGCATAGGCTTTCTCCTGTTGGTGTTACTAAAGTGACACACACGTAAAGCCCGGACATGTGACGTGAGGTGCGTGTTGATTGCACACCACACTGGCAGTGAGAGCTGGGTGCTCCCGCTGCATCCAATCAAAGCGCTGCTGTGGTTCAATAGCAAGCGCAGTTAGCAAATCTACCCTATACTGGGAGATCGTCTTGGTTAGGACAGTCTTGCAGCCCACGGAGATGGAGGGCCACTCCCTAGCCTCGGTTGCCAACTGCTAGCGTGACGCCATAGGACCACTGGAAGGGGCGCTGATCTTCAGAGCTAGTCCCTAGAGTGATCAAGACCCTGGACAGTAATAAAACCATGGTATTTTTAAAGCTCCTTGCCAGGCTAACAGGACTGCACTTCCCAGACCTGTCAGACTGTAAGGTCCAGTCAAACACATTCCCACAGAGGATGGTTCATGGCAGGTAAGACAATGTGAGATGAAACATGTTTGCCTAGAAGCAGCCGGATGAAGCTACAGCCTCACTATCTCCCCATGGCCCACCCACCTCAATGAGGGACATGTCGAGTTTGCTTTAGTCTTCACCATTCAGTGGCCCAGATTTCTGGGGTGCCTCTTTCCCACAATGTCAGTGCTGCCGAGTCTGTGCAACATTAGGAGAAACAAGCCATTGATCACTCGGATTTCTTTTGCACCAGTTGCGAGAGGTGCAGTAGCTTCGGTGCTGTGACAGCGCTGCTTAGTGGGCTGAAATGGGGGAGGGGAGTGTCTTCAACTTCACTGTGCCTGGCCTCCTGGCCAGCAATTCATTCTGCCTCCTCTCTCATCTCTGCTCCTCCTGCAGCTGCCTGGGTTCCTCCTCCCCCCTTAACAGGCCAGTTGTGAAACTTGCCGTTACACACTGAATGGGAGATGGAAACAGCAGCTCTGAGCTAGGGCTGCCAGGTGTCCGGTTTTGGACTGGAACACCCTGTTGAAAAGAGACCCTGAGGGCTCCCATCAGCTCTGCTGACCGGGAGGTTGAAAGTCTGGTCAACATCACCGCGGACCTAAGACAGGCTCCCTGCCTGCCCTGGTTCCACGCAGCTATCCCTGTGGCCCCTACGTGCAGGGGCAATGGGGAGGCTCCACATGCTGCCCCTGCTCCAGCTGCCAGCCAGTGGGAGCTGCAGGGGCAGGGATAATGTGCAGAGCCCTCTGGCCCCTTCGCCTACTGGCCAGACGTGCTGGCCGCTTTTGGGAGCCATCTCAGGTAAGTGCTGCCCAGCCAGACCTTGTGCCCTGAACCCCTTCCCCAACCAACTGCCTCAGCACTGAACCCCTCTCTCATACCCTAATTCCCTCTCAGAGCCTGCACCCCATCCTGTCTCTCAACCCCCTGCCCAAGTGCTGAACCTCCTCCGGCACCCAGACTCTCCTGAAGTCTGCACCCCCTTCAGCACACCAAGCCCTTCGGCTCCAGTCCAGAGCCCCCTCCCACATCACAAACCCCTCATCCTTGACCCCACCTAGGAGCCTGCAACCCCATCTGGTGCCTTCATCCCCTCCATGTACCCCAATCCTCTGTCCCAGCCTGGTGAAAATGAGTGTGGGGCAGGGGTGGGCCTTAATTTTTGTAGGGGGGCCACTTCACCAATTTTGATAGTGGTTCCCGGGCCACTCTGCCCTGGAAATGGTGGGACCTCAGGCAGTAGGGGCAGAGCCTCAGGCAGAAGGGGCGGTTCCCTGTAAGCACTGTGTGCTTCTGGTGGAGGTAGAAGAGCCAGGGCTCACGGCTTCCCTGCCCCGAGCCCCTATTAGCCTAGGGGTGGGAGCACAGCTGGGTGAGCTGCAGGCTGAGTCAAATGACTTAGCGGGCTTGATCTGACCTTCAAGCTGTATCTTGCCCACCCCTGGTAGTGGGGGGGAGGGGGGCTGGAGAGTGAGGGTACGTCTACACTTGCCCTCTAGTTCAAACTAGGGAGGCAAATGAAGGCGACCGAAGTTACCAGTGAAGCGCCGGATTTAACCAAGCGCAGTGGAAAAGAGATCGGCCCTGCAAATATGCTTTGGTTGGAGAATCAGGGGAGGTTCCATGTTTGCACGTTGTCATGAGCAAAAATGCTCTATAGACTTCCGGTCCCTTTCTGCCCAATTTGCGCACTGGCTATCCCGTATAAAATGATTCCATAGCTGCAGGGGCGTGTTGCTGATGTTGGCAGCTGTGACACAGGGAGTGCGTCTTCTGAGTGTGCAAGTGCAGGACTAGTCCAGGGCCCCAAGGAAGGGGAGGATGGTCCAGGGTTAGTGCACGAGTATGGGGAGATGTAGGTCCAAGGCTGCCCTGACACAGACTCCTTGTGTGACCTTCAATAAATCTCCTAGAGTATGTCTTCCCTGCAATAAAAGACCTGTGGGGCTTAGCCTGTAGGGCTATAAAATCACCATGTGGTCAGTTCCAGCTTAGGCTCTCAAACCTCCAGAGCAGGGTTGAGTTTCAGACCCAGGCTCAAGCCCAAGTCTGAACATTTACACGGCTATTTTCCAGTCTGCATCCTGAGCCCTGTGGACCTCAGTCAGCTGACCTGGTCTCTAAGATTCCATGCTGTAAGTAGTTTATTGCAGTGTAGACCTACTCTTGGTCGCTCTCTCTCTGGGCCTCAGGTCCCCATAACAGCACTTCCCTCGCAGGGGAGTTGTGAGGCCAAATACATTTGACTATCAAGTGCTGAGATACTGTGGTAATGGGAGCCAGAGAAGTACCTTGGCTAGACTTCCTGCACTTTGAACGGAACATTATCTCCATCTTCCAGGGTGTGTGAACTCCAGGGAGAGAGAGGGGCTGGTTAGGATGGCTCAGGGGACTATCGCTAGAGTAATGGCTTAGAATGGCAAGAAGGATGCATGTTGGAAATAGCTCCCTAACACTGAGATCCAGGGCCGACCTTACCCATACGCAGACTATGCAGCTGCCTAGGGCACCTGAAAAGCTGGGGCATCACTGGATCTTAATGTCCACCCCCCGCCTCTTCTTATCCCTGTTCTGTGGTGCTGCTTCATCCTGCGAATGAGCCATTTAAGTGGTAATGAAGAGGTATGTGCCAGCCCGAGGTATATACTGTCAGTTTCTGAATTGACTGTGTTACTCTACAGGACCTTAGTTTAAAATTTACTTTAAATCTATTTCAGTAGTGTGTTGTTGAAGATTATAAAAACACATATCATCCCCCCGCCTTGGCTGCCATCAGGAATAGGGGCCCCAGTTTAACAGAACTGAGTACGGCTCCGTAAATCCTAAAGACAGCCCTGCCAAGATCAGTGAGTGTTGAATAGTTTTCAAAGATGTTGGCGCTGCATTGACTGAAGCTTTTAAAATTAGACAAGGATAAATTAGATGACTCCCTCTAGGAATCTGTTTTGCCCTGGCGGTGAGATAGATCTTCACAGATCTTTTCTCTCTCTAATGTATACCTTTCCCTTTAATAAAGATGTCCTAGAGTTCTCTCCATGTGGAATTGCTACAATTGTTTGACAGTAATAACACTCTGATGCCAGCAGGTGGTGAGCATCAACTAACTTTCCCAGTGAATGCAGGGTTCTGGCCTTCCCCCAGGGGTGGATCTGGTTGGCTTTGAAGGGAGTGTGGGTGCAGATTTTAATTTGCAGCCTTGTCAGTTCATAGTGAAATCCCCTTGCTCCCCAGCAGAAGGGCTTTCTTAGATACAAGCCCAAACCAAAAGCCTAGATCCCAGTCCGGAAGCTGGATTCTAGTTCCAAGCTTAGTGGTTCAACCCCCTCCCTTATGCATATTGAAGTTGGTTATGCCCTGTCTAATCACACTCCTGTGTTCTTCCCATGCCGAGGGTGGTATGTAGCTAGGTAGGATCAGCCTGTATTTGGCTCAGTTCCCCCTCCAGACACTAGTCTGCCTCTCTGCTCCAGTCACTGTATAATGCAGCCTGCTGGTGACAATGTCCTGTCAGTCCCTCCATAGCAGCAGAGGCAGAAAGCGGTCTGCGGAATGAATGGAGCAGTGAGGATGTGGATAAGTTGGTCCTGGGCAGGCTGTGACCAGAAGGACACTGCTTCAGTTATGTGGCTGGTTCCTCTCTCCCTGGAGCAGTGGTAGCAGATGCTGCAGTACCCAAAGTCCCCTATGCAGGGGACATTGAGAACTGCAGGAAGGATCTCCTGAAAAAATTGTAGTACTCTCAGGTATCAGAGTAGCCCCTAGAGATCTTGGCTGGGGGGGTCAGAGGTGGATTGTGATGGGTACTGTGTGGGTGTGACAAAAAGTCTGTCTCAGCAACAGAGAGCTTATGATTGATGCCTGTGATGAAAGATCCAGCAAACCAGGGGCAGGGAGGACAAAGGATCAGGGAGGACAAGGGATCAGATCAACAGTCATGTGTAAAAAGCAGAACTTCAGCCGCTTAGATATGGGGCATGACCTAGAAGGCCGAACACCGAAGTGGGATCCATGAATACTTGGTTTCTCTCTCCAGCTTTACCACTGGCTTGTTTCTCCTTGGGCAAGTCACTTAATATTTTTTGTGTTTAGTCCCCCATCTGTAATGAACATAGAATCATAGGGACCTCAAGTCTTCAAGTCCAGTCCCTTTGTGCAAATCCAGTCTATACTATTACCTGCTGCAGGGCCCATAATGTACTTAGTATTTGCCCTGCCATGCAAGTGGACCTGCCTCAGCATTTACTTTGGCATGGCTGCTGCCCTCTGCCATGATTGCTGGGTGGCAAACCATGCCAGCTGCGGACTCTGGCCACCTCCCAGGATCTCTTGCATCTACTCTATTGTGTCACTACCCAGTTGCCCAGTGATTCCTAGGGCCCTAACACCAGCCTGGCAATTAAGGGTATGTCTACACTACCACCCTAGTTCGAACTAGGGTGGTTAATGTAGGCAACCGAAGTTGCAAATGAAGCCCGGGATTTGAATTTCCCGGGCTTCATTTGCATCTTGCCGGGCGCCGCCATTTTTAAATCCCCACTAGTTCGGACTCCGTGCCCGCGGCTACACGTGGCACGGAGTAGGTAGTTCAGATTAGGCTTCCTATTCCTACAAGGGGTTACAAGGAGTAACGGTAGTTCGGAATAGAGAGCCTAATCCAAACTACCTACTCCGTGCCGCGTATAGCTGCGGGCACGGAATCTGAACTAGCGGGGATTTAAAAATGGCGGCACCCGGCAAGATGCAAATGAAGCCTGGGAAATTCAAATCCCGGGCTTCATTTGCAACTTCGGTTGCCTACATTAACCACCCTAGTTCGAACTAGGGTGGTAGTGTAGACATACCCTAAGTGACAATTAATTAACTGAAAAATTCAGCTTGATCTATGAAGTCCAAATAGCAAAGACTTGATCAAACAATTCTCTCACTACCCTCTATAAAAGTGCAGGGCTGAATTGGCAACAGAGCCATGCACAAAGGTCTAGATTCTGAAAAGTATTTAGGCTCCTAACTTCCACTGATTCAGTAGAAGTTAAATCCTTAAAAGCTATCCAGGTTCCTGGGCCTAAGAGCTTTAAGTTTCTACTTTTTCTAATCTTGGGGCTGAATCAGGCCCTTGCTTCCTGCTGCATAAATTAGAGCAGCCACAAGGTTGCTCTAACTTCGGTGTCAGCTGGAATGGCCATTCTTTTAGCACAGGGTCACTGTAACACATCAAACTCTGGCTCACTTGTTTCATCCCCTCCAGCCCTGAGATGCCTCCTGCCTGCTCCAACATGTCCCCAAAGGACAGGAGCAGGAGAGGTAAAGCCAGCTACTCACCAACTGAGGCGGGGAATCCTCCACTTTAGGTCCTTTGCTTGTAATGCTAGGGCAGAGCAAAGGAGACTTAACCAAGGAGAAGACCTGGTTCAGAAGCTGGTCCTGGCTTAGCTGCTTACAGTAATGATGGCCCAGGCTCTGGATTTGTTCATCCATGGGCATGCGCATGTGCACACCCCCATTATCCACTGGGGCACTGGGATCCATATTCAGGTCCAAGTTAGCATTTAACAATGGAGCTGCGTGGGTCCCTGTCCCAGTGCACTGATGGTGGTTTATATGCTGAGGTAATGTCTGTTGGTTGGGCCTCGCCTGTTCTCACTAAGATTCCTGCATAATGAAAGGCTCTGGCTCTGGGCGTATGCTCACAAAGCCACAGGGCTCGCATGCAGTAGGTGGGTTCAAGCTGGCTGCCAGGAGGGCTAGGCCACCTCTGGACAAGGAGTTTCCTTTCCTGAGGGCACTGGACGGCTGATATACTCTGTGGTGCCTTGTATCAGCTCTCCAGATGCTCCTATCTGAGCAGGCTGCCTCTCCCTGGGAGTAGAGGACTCTTTTTCTCCTGCTAGAGCAGAGGTGTCCAAACTTTTTTCAAAGAGGGCCAGATTTGAAGAAGTGAACATGCGTGAGGGCCGACCATTTTGCCTGACATTCTTTGAACCATTAAAATTAAATGCAAATTAACTATTTTATGCAAAGTTTATTGCAAACAGCATACTTTTCATTTCGTCACATGGATGACAAATCTAAACAGGTGTTAAATCACTCTGCCTTTCATATCTGAAGGCCAGATGAAAAAAAAATCCAGGAAGCTGAAATATATGTCAGGAACATTGTAAAGTACATTACATATTATCAACTTTTAAGTTCAAAAAATATGAACAGGAACATAACACCAACTATACATGTTGTGTCCAAATATATTTATAACTGATTTAGACCAACTGACATTAACTGAGATTTTACAATGTATTCATCTCAATTGAAAAAAAAACTTGCCTACACTAATGTGAAGGGTGAAACTGAGATCTGGACTGCAGCACAGGAGAGCGCAGGGCACGCTGGCCTCACGGCGGCACGGGGACAGGGCGAACCCGCAGCCAAGCGGGGGAGCGGGGCTGCGGACGTGCCCTACATGGCAGGCTTTAGGACCGAGGAGCGCCGGGGAGCCAGGAGAGGGGGAGGAAGCGGGGGCTGTCCCCGCATTCTCAGCCCCAAAGCGGAGGGCCCGCGGGGTCGGAGAGCGCAGGGCACGCTGGCCTCACGGTGGCCCGGGGGCAGGGCGAACCCGCAGCCAAGCGGGGGAGCGGGGCTGCGGACGTGCCCTACAGTGCTGGGTCTAGTACTGCGGCGGCGGCGGCAGCGCGGCCCGAAGTGGCGCGCTGCGCGCGCCAGTTAAAAAGAGCACCGGGGAGCCGGGAGAAGCGGGGGCCGTATTAAATCCGACCGCGGGCCGCAATTGGCCCGCGGGCCGGACTTTGGACATGCCTGTGCTAGAGTGTTAAAGGGAATGCTGAGTGTGCACAGGAGGAGGGGGGCTGCTGCATTTCTCCTATGAATGATCTTTAATTATGATGAATAAATAAACAGAGTCTCAGAAAGGATGGGATGTTAATGTAGGTCAAAAAGCAGGCCAGCACAAGGCTGCAGACAGGTCCCAGCATGCTGTCATGAATCTGCGTGCTGCAGGAAACACGCACGTGTGGGATTTAGATGGCCTTTTACGTCTAGAGAAACAGGGCAAGAATCTTACCTGAAAGTGGAAGGTCTTTCTCTTTGAGTCAGCCTCTGGAGGGCCAGGTCTCTGCATTGAAGAGAAGGGCAGCTGCTGTCTGCTCCCTTTTTGTGCCTGTTTAGTGCAGCCTTCTGGCTCTTGGCAAGATGCTAAATGCAGGTCCCATTTGGGCTCTGTTAAGGAGCTCCTGAGTTAGTGGAAATGAGTCCTCCTGCTGTGAACATACTATTAGCCATGATTTTCCTTTCAGAGCTGCTGCAGCAGGCTTGAGTTTCAAATGAGCTCCAGAGACATGTCTGTTCTGAGGGGCTGGGTGTGTGTGCGCATGTGGTATTATCTGAATAAAATGGCAAAATGCTTTTCGTGAATGGCCCAGGAATGTAGAGGGTTTCATGGACAAGGATTAGATTTTGGTGTGAACAAGAAGAGCACCTGCAGTTATACCAGATAGTGCAAAAATAAGGGACTATCAGGCCTTTTGCTTCAGAGCATAAAGTAGTCACCAGCTGGGGTTAGGAAAATCTCAACCGTCCTGCTGTTTGCAGTTGGGGCACATCAACACAGCTGGGCAAAAGTTGAATTAATCTACGCAACTTGAGCTACGTCAATTGTGTAGCTTAAGTCGAAAGAGCTTAACTCGGCTTTTGGCGCTGTCTACACAGCAGGAAGTTGAAGGAAGAGCACTCTTCCCTCGACTTCCCTTACTCCTCGTGAAATGAGGGTTACAGGCGTTAGAGTAAGAAGTCCTCCAACTCCCCATTATTTTGAAATAATGGCTTGTAGTGTAGACGCATGCTATGTCATTTCAGAATAACATCAGTTATTCCGAAATAATGCTGCTGCGTAGACATAGCCTTAGAGCTAGTGGGGAGTGTGTGTGTGCGTGTTTATAGAAATAGAGGTTGGGGGAATTATACCTTCTTCTGAAACAACAGGTGGTGGTGCTGCCAGACAAGATACCTGATTTCTAGGTGGCTCTATTCCATTGTGGCCATTCTTGCATCCCGCAGCATGGAAATGTTAGGGCTTCTCATTAGATGCAGGGAATGAAGGAAAAATTCAGATTCTTTTCCGTCACCTACATCAGAGGTGGAAAGGACCAGTTAAATGCTACTGTCCATCTGATAGCCTGGAGCAGCACCTGAGTCCTCTGCCCTGAAGAGCTCCCAGTCTAAGACTAAAGGTAATGAGTGGATGTGTCATTCAGAAGGAACAAAGCAGAGGGAAGATGAGGGGAACCATGATAAGAACAAGCGTCTACAAAGGCCCGTTGTGTGCACAGCTAGTTGGCATGAATTCATACTACTACCCACTCACTATCTTTTATCAGTTAGCAATTAACCTTGGATAGTATGACAGATGCATAGTGAGGCAAGATTTCAAGGAGAACAGGCTAGTGTTTTTAAGGGTTAGTCTGAGGAGAATTCTCCCACGTAGGCCTTACATATGAGGCACGCACAAAGATATTTATGGGAGAGATAGGTGAGAGTGGCAGTAAGGACCAGTAAGTAAGGAGAGGAGAAGTTGTAAAGGCTCAGAAAGCCTGTATTTGCAGGAGAAAGGGAGGGTAACCAGTAGAGAACAGAGGCCCAGTGTCATTAATGCCTCAAATGGGCATGAGACGGATGTTGGGGAGGCCAGTGAGGAGAAAACTGAAGGCCAGAATGAGGTACTCTGCAGTGTGGACGGAGACAAGGCCAGATATGTGGTAAAGGAAGCAGTGGCAAAAGCTGGATGTGCATTTCCAGAGAGGGTGAAGTTCAAAATGGCGTCCAGCTTACAGACCTGAGACCGGTGGTGTTAGAGGCTGAAGTAGGTTGAAGTGGGAGGAGTAATCCAGGCTCACAGTATGTTGCCATGTCTGACTGTGGTCGCTAGCAATCCTGTTAATGGACAGGATGGTTAACTTGGCTCAGGGAGAGCAGGACAGTGTTTAGCATGGGCTCAGTCAGCATGGCCACAAGCAGCTGTGTAGAAGTGGGTGACGGGCCAAGGAGCGAATGGCTGTGGTGGGAAGAGGTGGGGGAATTTTTAGGAGGAGAGTAAGAACAGCTGGCATGCAGGAAGAGTGTCCTACTAGACCTGGAGAGGCGCACGAAAGACAAGATGAGATTAGCTGGTCCAAAACTGGCGGCAGGGAGAACCTGTGCAGAAAAGAAAACAGGCATGATGGGAAAGTTTTTGAAATAGGTTTTTAATTCCAATGGCTCGTCCACTCACTGGGGCACTGTGCACTCTGGGGGGGGCGGGGTTCTCTAGTGCATGAATGGGTTGGGCATTCGCTGGTCCATGTAGCTCCTGCTGGTGTGCACCGAAGGTTCCCTGCGATGGGAGACAGGCCCCGGAGGAGAAGTGAAGCAGCTAATGAGTACTGAAAAGAGACCCATTGGCCTGGGAAAGAGGAGTTGTCTAGTCCTGGTGTGAGAGCAGCTTCAGCAGTTGGGCAGAGGAGGGTGGGGGAGAGGAAGTAGACTAGAGGAAAAGAAGACAAGATGCAGGGGGCAGGCACCTAGAGGTGCTTGGACTGAAAGAGAAAGAAGGGGCAGGAGTGATAGGCAGGCGGAGAGCGGGAGACTCAACAGCAGGCAGGAGAAGAAGCTAGAGGAGAGAGCAAGCAATTGGTGAGAAGCAACAGGGAGGCAATGAAGAGAGGGCATGTGCTGTGCATCCCCCAGGGAACTCCACAGGAACTGGATACCTGCCATTCCTCTGACTTGCCACATCCTTGCTCTCAGGGCATGACACTGTCTTGAAGATCTGTCATGTGTCACTGCCTGTGGATGGAACTTCATTAGCTTGCACAAACCTATTGCCTTTGCCAGCTTGTTTTTAAAAAGCGACCATTTCCTTTGGAGGTGGAGAGGCAGAAAAGCCTCCCTGATCCCCGAGGAACCAAAGTGAGAAAGGCTGATGCTCTGAGTAAGGCTCTGTGTTCTAGTCTTGCCACGGACTTCTTCTGCGGCCCTGAATAACTAGTAGCATCCCCCCACCCCTGTAAAATGGGAACAACACTCCCTTTCTAATGAAAAAAGAGATGTACCATATAGAGCCCCTATTTGCACCATAGTGTCCAGGTGTCCCATAGCTGCCACTAGCTTTTTGGAGGTGTGTGTGCGTCCACGCTTAACATACAGCTCACAGGCACTGGCTTTCTCCTCTCCCCAGGCTGCTCAACTGCCACTCCACCCTTTCCTGTGATAGGGCTGCCAGCTTTGGTTGGATGAATTCCTGGAGATTTCATCACATGACATAATCTTTAATTGAGATTTAGCTTTAATTCCCAGAGACCCCAGGACAATCCTGGAGGGCAAGCAGTGGCAGCGCTTTAAACTTAAAGTGTGGGCACCGCAGAAGTGCTGGGAGAGAGATCTCCCAGCGCTCTATGTAAACCACCTGCAGGAGGGGAGTAGCTAACAATGCTGGGAGTGGGGCTCCCAGCGCTGGAACCTGGTTCACACCAGCGGCACTTTACAGCGCTGTCACTTGCTGTGCTCAGAGGGTGCTTTTTCACACCCTGAGCCAGAAAGTTACAGCAGCATAGACTTGGCCTGACAGGGATTGGCAAATGCCTGTTAAATTACTTCATTACCACTTGCATGGCTCTTTCACAGCTTCAGTGTTCTGCTAAGAGCTCTGGCAGGGGTTTTCACTTTTATGTTAACTAGACCTTCTCCTGAGGAAGCAGAGCCACAGAAGAGGGATAGGAAGAGGTGGGTAGGTGGACATTAAGACCCAGCGGTGCCCTAGGCAGCCACGTATTCTGCATCTGGGTAAGGACAGCTCTGGGCAGAGGTCACACTGTATTTTTAGGCTTGCAATTCTTCAGAGCAGGGTTAGGATCTTTATGTTATCAAGATCTAGGCTTTGCTGTGCTAGGTCCTATATAAACCTACAATAGAAGACAGTCCCTGCCCCAGAGAGTTTACAATCTGAACAGCCATGGCAACAGAAAGCGTAGCGTCCCACTTTACAGCTGGAGATTAAGTAACTTGCCCAAGGTCACCTGAGTCTGTAGCAGAGACTGGAACTGACCGGAGATGTCCAGTGGCTTAATCACTTACAAGACCATCCCTCCTTTCTAGCCAGCTCTTTGTGGAGTACTTGCTGTCCCTGGATATGTTTATGGGTCCCTATAAATAACCACACTGTAGCCATCTTTCCGGTGGCTGAATTGCAAGGGATGAACATGTGTGAAGATTCTCGGTGGTACAAAGCTTGCTCTCTGGAGCAATATTCTAGGGGGCTGGTAGCTGGAGGAAGCCATCAAGGCAAAGGAATTTCTGCCCTGAGCTCCTTTACTAAAGGACCCCCCTGCCCATGGGGCAGGCTTGACAGCACAACGCTGTACAAAACCACAGAATGGACTGTGCGCAATGAGGAAAAAGTCCACCCGCAGCCTCTGGCATTCCACCTCAGAAGGGGACATGGGGAGGCTGGCGGGGCCCTCTTTTCACTCTGTGTTGGCAAGGGATTAGCTACTGCAGGGCAGGCAAAAGCCCTGCTGTGAGTGTTACTATCTCTGTAGCTGAGCTTCCAATATGCCAGATGGTGTTTACACTGAGGATAGGATTTTAATAATACTGTGTCCAGGAGCCCTCAGAGCACTGGACCCGGCCAATAGGCGTGGTGAGCACGCAGTGCTGGCTAGCGCCACCAGGCCCAGTCAGAGTACATTTGCACCTCGGATCTCTGCTTGGCCACCAGTTTCAACACACATTCCCCAAGTAAGGACCTAGACCTGCAGGATTGAACACTTGTGCTTTTCCCATGGAGCCTCTGAAAACCCTATGATGCCATGGAGACCTACCATTCTGGGGGAACTGAACCGCTAGCCATTTCCGTAGGGCCAGGCTAGACTGGGGGTGGATAAGGGGAGTGCCCCACAGTGGAAGAAATGATGGGTCTGATTCCCAGTTACTCCGTTCCTGTGCTGGGGAGGGGGGTGTTAAGCCACGTTACCATATTCTGGGGCCACAACAGAGCCTGCCACTCCCAGGGTAAATCAGAGCATCCACAAGGCTTCTCTAACTTCAGTTCTACTCCCCATGGGCACTGAGCTATGGACAAAACACTTGTTCAGTGCGTTCCAGATTTGCCCCAGTTCAGTGGATTTAGGTCCCTGGGTCTGTCCCTTGATTTGGGTTAAGGGGGCTTGGGCTAGCGGGTTGTGTAATTGTGGGTCTAGACATCCAGGCTCAGGATGGCCCCTGGGGTTGTGAACCCTACAAAGGGGGCTGCAGCCCAAACTTGAATGTCTACAGTGCAATTAAACAACCCCTTAGCCTGCACCCCATGAGCCTGAGTTAGCTGGCACTGGACAGCTGTAGGCATCTAATTGCAGTGTAGATATACCCTTGGACTCCAGTCCTGAGAGTGTGTGTGGGGAGAGGGGGGGAAGGTTGATCTTGCTGTTAGTGAGGTCATTGGCAAAACTCCTATTGACTTCAGTGAGAGCATGATCCTGTCCACAAAATGGGGAGTTTCTATTCCCCTGGGAATAATCTACCAAGTACATGTTTTGTTCCTAAACAGACATAGTACCAAGCAACGAGTCTCCCTCATGATTAGTGGATCTTGCCTTTGGGTGATTTACTAAGCACCAAAGCAACTTTATTTGTGAGTCTCTGGATGCACATATCTTCTCCCCTATTAGCCAGATGAAACTTCTCTGAGGCAACTCGGGTGACTGAGGAATTAAAGCAGGCATTGTTAATCCATGTATGATTCCCTGGCACAATTCATCAGCAGCCCAGTGCTCCTGGAGGAGCAATATCTCAACAGATGGGATTTCTTTTTTCGGAAGTCTCAGCATGAGGGTTTATCAAGGAGACGGTAGCTCCGAAAGAGAAGACAAGTGCTACATTTTTATATGAAGGAGGCAGTTGTGATTCACACACTCCCTGGATTTCTGCTCTCCCAGCGTCTGTGTAATAAAGGTAAGAAGCCTACGGACAGACTCATCCCTGGGCTTGTGCAGGGACACAGGGGAGACATTTCACCACTTCATAGTTCTGGGGCCAGTGCAGATCCTATTAGCCAGATAAGACTTCTTCAAGGTGAATAGGGCAACTTCTTAAAATAGCCCCCTTGAGTCGCTGTAGGATTGCAGAATCACCGGGGTGCAGGTCTGCTGTGGCACATTGATTCCTGCCTTGGCCCTCCCCTGGCTTCTGCTCCATCCTTGGTCTGTTCTCAAAACACTCCCTGCTCTTGTGGAGGTGGTGCAGGGCTGATAGAGCCAACACAGCTTATGGGAGGGCCCCAGAGCTTGAGCAAAACTTGGGGGTGGGGAGTGGGACCTAGCTGGTGCAAAAAAGCAATCAGGCAGCTGTCAACAGGGCTGCAGGGTGTGAGCTAGACAGCACGTGGTACTGTGCTTAAACCAAACCCCTCAGCTATAGGCATTAGCATGGAATCAATGGCCTTAGAAACCAGTCTGCGAGGCAAAATGTTTTGTAAGCAAGAAACTCTGGACCAAAATAATTTGCTTCCAGTTACCCGGGTGCCTCTCTGATGCAGTCTGGGCTGAAGGGCTAATGCTGTCACCTGGCTCTCCGGGTGGAATCATGTGATTTCCCCAATCTCAGAGTAGGCCTTGGATTGCAGCCCCTTGGGTATCAGCCATGATTTACCTCAGCATGTCTGATTTATGTCCAGACCCTGCAGTTCTGCCCCCTCTGGGCAATGACAAACAGTCCAAACAGCCTCCTTAAAGCTTAGAACAGAAGCATTCCAGAGAAAGCATACCTCAAACAATAAACAATTACATACCTAGCTTGTCCCATAAGGCTTCCTACTCACTGGCTTTGGGAAGGACCAGTTTAGAGAGTTAGAGAGAGAGAGAGAGAGAGAGAGAGAGAGAGAGATATGCTGTCTCCCTAGACAGCTTCTGACAAATAATCTCCTACCTCCGCCCCATGGCCCTTGAGAAAGACTTTTTAAGTCTTTAGGCTCCTAGTTTTGGCAAAATAAGGCTTGCAAATTGTTGGGAATCAGAGACAAGAGTCTTGAAGCTCACAGCTTGCCCCTCAGGGACCAGCTCACATGGAGCCCAGAGAACACACCTGATCACATTTTGAACATCTGCACACACTCCTGTGAGTGGAACCTCAAATGGGTGGAGATTTTTTGTGGGTCAAACATGGAGAAGATAAATAGCTCACAGCAAATAATTTGGCCAGCTGTGACCAACTGGGGCCTTGATGCACAGGCTGGCCTGTCCCTTCTCATGCTCCCTTTAGTCAGGGATTGCCTGTCAGCCATGCACCTGTGCCCTGTGGGTGTGCAGTGTGTGTTGTGGAAGTAGACCCCAGTTCCAGGTCAGGACATGCTAGAATGTCACCTGGATAGTTTCTCATCACATTCCGAGGAGGTCCTGATCCCATGGGATAACAAGATAAACTATTTATTTTTCATCCCAGGAGATGTCTTGCACACACAAGGTTGTGGGTGTCTGTGTCTGTGTGTGCTTGCATGACTGCAGACAAATGAATAGTTTATTCTGTTATCTGTTGCCAGCCCTTGGGCTGCCTTTTACTAAGCTGTTACATAACCACTCTGGGTGCCTGACCTCTGGCTAAAGCTTTATCCTGGAAAAGCCAAACTGGCTTTCTAGTGAAACACGTGCCATGCAAGACTGTACTTACACACACATTAAGAGTTAATATTAAGATTAATCAATTCCATTGCATGCTTGGAGACATGCACCTTGAACAGCCCACAAAATGAAAAGCGCTCATCATGCTCCTTGCCTATATACCATTGTTAAGTCCAGGGGTCCAGGGCTGGAAGTAGAAATCTCCTTCCTCTACTGTTTCTGTGTCCTACAAACACAAAGGCTTATGCTACCACTGCTGCAGATTTAGACCTGTGTGACCGTGAGATTTACTGTAGCAAAGAGTCAGCTGATGTATTTCTGCTCACTCATTAAAGGAATTATTTCCCACTGACATTCAATCCATGTCTGTGCAGAAAAAGGGAGAGCTGGCTTGTTTCGCAGAACTGGAAAATGAAAATCTCTCCAACCGGATTTCCAGCCAACAAAGAACATTGTTTTGGTGGGGGAATCTGGTTTATCTGGTGCTTACGTTTTGGGGGAAGGTAATCCCAAAGAGCTCTCTTTGTTTCCCTTGTGAATTTCTCCATCATGCCTGAAATGAAAATGCAGCACTTACTAAATGGCAGTCGGTGAAAGCAAGTCAGAGGGTTAGTAAATGAAGAGGGGGTATGTTATTATTAATAGAATACTAATAACTTACAATTAAATAACATTTCTTTTGTCTCAAAGGACACCAAAACACTTGTCATACTACATAAGTAGGAACTGCTTCACTTACCACTGAAATGCAGCCACTTCTGGTGTAGGATGCAGCAGCTGACAGTATGCATGGTGCTGCACAAAAGTTTAGGGCAGGAAGTGAAGATGATTTCCCCCATTCCTCCAGGAATCTATAAAGTGATCTTGATCTGCAGAATATAATGACCTAAATGGGGCATTTAAAAACAAAATCGGTGCAGAACGTGCAAGATATTCAGGCCTGGAGACTAAGACATATAGCAGGCCTGGGCAAAACACCCTCCGTGGGCTGGATCTGGCCCACCAAGCCATCGGATCTGGCCTGCAGACACAGTGGGGAGTCCCAGGCAGACTCCCCTGCTTACCCCGCCCCTGCACACCGCTCAGAAAAGCTCCACAAACTGTGAGCCCGGAGGGGAGGGGGGAGTGGTGCTTCATGACTGCACCCGCCCCCAGCACAATCCCATTGGCTGGTTTCTGGTCAATGGAAGCTCCAATCCCCACTCCCCTCAGGCTCTTATTCACAGAGCACATGGCCCTGCAGCCTGTGCAGGGGCAGGGCAGGGCAGGCTTCTGTCTGAGAAACGAGCTGGGCTGCTGTCCGGGAGTCTCACTGGTAAGTCTCCTGGCCAGAGACTTCCGCTGGAACCCCAGCCCCTCCCTCCTACCCCCTAGCCCACATAAGCCAAACCCTCTGCTCCGTCCTGAGCCCATACCCCCTCCCTGATGCTGCACCACAATCTGTGCCCCAGATCACAATCCCCTCCTGCCCTACATCACAGCCCAAACCCCTGCACCCCCTCCTGCAGCTCAGTCCCTCGGTCACAACCCAAACCCTGGCACCCCAATCCTGTGCTTCAGGTCACAGCTGCCTCCTTCACCGAAGGTCCCTCCCAGACCCTCCTGCACCCAAATCTCTTACCCCTGGGGTGGGCGAGACAGCCTCTGAGGGCCAAATTTGGCCCACCAAGCTGGTTGATCCAGCCAGCAGCCATCCTGCCCACTCCCACACCTCCAGGCCAATTGAGGCCTGGGGACGGAGGAGCTTGGGGTGCTCTCTAGGGCTACGTCTAAACTACACCCCTCTGTTGGCAGAGGGATGTAAATTAGACACATCGAAAGTGCAAATGAAGCCGGGGATTTAAATATCCGGCGCTTCATTTGCATAATCTCATCATGGCGCTTTTCAAACAAGTGCCATTTCGAAACTGAAACTGTGGTTTAGACACTTTTTTTCAGTTTTTTCAATAAATGAGGAGTACTGGATCTTTCAAAAAATCCCCCCATTGTCGAAAACAACTATGTCTAAACCGCCGTTTCAGTTTCAAAATGGCTCTTGTTTGAAACAGCGCCATGATGCAATTATGCAAATGAAGTTCCGGATATTTAAATCCCCGCTTCATTTGCACTGTCGATGTGTCTAATTTACATCCCTCTGCCAACAGAGGGGTGTAGTTTAGAGACACCCTAGGTGCTGAAGGGGAGGGGGCAAAGACTTAATGCATTCCCCCCACCCTCAGGCCAATCAGGGTCTGTGAGCGGGGGAGCACAGGAAGTCTATTGGCCCCACCCCTTCTGCCTGATGCCCTGCCCCTTTTGGGGAGCCCACAACTGCTTCAGAAATTTGTGAAGTGTGTGTGTGGGGGGGGTTAATACAAGGGATTCTGGGGGAGCTGCCGAGACTGTCAATTCAGGGCAAGTTGCTTAGAGACAGGGCTACCTACAGCCCAAAGCTGGAGGTCCTCCTCTATAAGACACATCAGACCAGTCACAAAGAGTACTTTTGTTCATCACATTGGCTAACAAGAAGCCATATAAGCAATTCCCTCAGACCTGTCAGTTCTTCTGTGCCACCACCAGTACCACTCCTTATACAGATCAGGGATTATGAAAACCAGTCTCAACAAATCAAAAAAAAATTCTTCTGATCCCAAAGGACCAGCCACATTCCTAGGTCCATTTATAACTCAGAGCTTACCCAAAAAATCATGCTATTGCCAATTCTTTAGAATCTCCAATCTAAAGGTTTATTCATAAAAAGAAAGGGTGAGCGTTAAAATTGTTAAAGGAATCAGATTACATACACCAACTGCAAAGTTCTTGGTGCAGGTTTTCCGCAGTGATAGAATAAACTGCTGACTTAAGTCAAGTCTCTGGAGTATATACACCTTTGGATAGGTCAGCAGACCTTTTTTCAGAGCTTCAGCTCATAGCAGAGATCCTCCAGAGGTAAGAAGCAGGATTGAAGACAAAATGGAGGAACCTTCAGAGCCTTTTTTATATTTTTGTCTATGTGGAGGGATTCGCATTGTTCTCACTGTGGAAAAGTATATTCCAAAGTGGAGTTTGTCACATGAGTAAGTCACCTTTCTGTGCATGACTCAGTTCTTTACAGGTGGATGCCATTGCTCAGATGGTGGTCTGAATGGTCACAGAAAAGCTCATCAGATATGGATTGGCATCCCCCAAGGTACTTCTATTCCCTTCACAATAAGCTGTCTAAGTTTCCTGTTATCTCTCAGAAGCAAATATTTGGAATACCAGTACATATCCAATAGCCATAACTTCAAATACAAAGATGATACCCGTCTAGGAATAATATAAACAGGACCAGTGAACTATAAGCTTTTTCTAGACACCTTACTTGGCCCACTTGTACAAGATTTAGTACAAACATATAATAGTGGTTGCAACGATGATGTGTATGGTCATAGTTTAATTCGATAATGTCACAGGGCCACCTTAGGTCGGAACTCGGGGATTCAGCCACTAAAGCCCCTGCGTGCTGTGGCTCTGTCTGGTGGGGGGCGGGAAACAGCTTTGTGTGCTGCTCTTCCCTTTCTTATCCCCAAGCTAGAGCCAAATGTGAGGCTGCTAGCGATGCTTGCCTGCAGGCTCCATCCCCATCACTCCCAGCCAATGGGAGCAGCAGGGAACCTGGCCTGCAAGTGCAGGGCAGCATGGAGCCAGCCACCTGTCCCCTCCTTCCAGGAGGTGCACCAGGTAAGAGCCCCAATCCCCTGCCCCCCTGCAGCCTACCCCCCCGCCCAGGCCCTGCACCCTATCCCCCACCCAGATCCCAACCCTCACCCACATCATGCTCCTGCACCCTAACTCCTGCCCAGACCCCCACCCACACCCCACTCCTGCACCCTATCTCCCATTCAAATCCTGCACCCCCACCTCCAGCTTGCTCCTGCACTCTATCTGCCCAGACCCTGCACTCCCACCCCACTCCCTGGCAGCCCCCTCCTGCATGCTGAACCTCTCATTTTTGGCAACACCCTGGAGCCGAAGCGCCCCCCCCCCCAAATCGGCCATTTGTCCAGTCTGACTTGCTGTGTAAAATAGACCATTCCATTCCATCCAGCTTTCCCCATATTGAGCCCAGTGACTCTACTGACAGCTAAAGCATTTCTGTCCTCCAGAGATTAACTCTTGTGTCACAGGCATAGAACAGGAGGAACTGAGCTCCATTCGATGCCCCACGCTCCTGCAATGATGGCAAGAAATTGATTAGATGAGATTAGGTTTGGGACGGTGAGTGGCATGACCAATCTAGAAAAGCTTTCTGCAGAGCAAGGGGAAGACGCAGCCGCCCTAGGCCATCTGCTGCTGTGGCTATCTGAGACTCACGTGAGCAATGTAAATTGGGCACAGCGGGATTTGTTGCAATTGTCTGGCAAGTTTTCATTTCTTTAACTGAATTTTGATCCCCAAACACTTTATTATTTTTGGTCCTAGACCAGAGGTCTTAAACTTCAGCCTACAGGCCATCTACAGCTCAAGCATTTTTGCAATTCTGCCTGGAAGTCCCAACAGCGTGTGTGTGTTCCCCCCAAACCCCGCCCCTTCCTACCACTGCCCCGCCTTCTCCCCCTTATTGCACTCTTTCCCCTTATCGGGGAGGGGTCTGGCACAGGATGGCAGCAGTGGTCACCCCTCCCCCGCACAGACACTTACAATGGTGATGGAGCCTCAGGGAAGCAGAGCGCATTCAGTGAGCGCATGGTGAGTGCAGAGGAGCCAACCCCTGCTGTTTCTCCGAACCAGGCCCCACCCAGTAATCTCCACCCAGTAATCCCTACATTTCTCAGGCGAAGGTGTGCAGGGGGAGGGAAGCTTGGGAGACAAGGGTGGGCACCTCCCCTCCCTCAGGTCGCTGGGACTCACTGGCTGGATTGCAAAAATGCTCTGGCTGTAGACGGCTCATGAGCTGTGAGTTTGAGACCCCCTGGCCTAAGATGGCAGCTTCCATCATCCACTTGGTAAATTTTTAAATATGCACCTTTGTGCTTCCTCCCATGGTGCCCCACATGCTTTGAAAGAGACCGTCCTGAACATCCGCAAAGCTACCTCATTGTCGTCCTTCACCTCCTGCCTCAAAACTCTCCTTTGTCATGACGCCTTCGGAGTTTGACAACAGTTAGGGTGCTGGTGTGCTGAGACGTGGCCTCCCATGCTGAACATTGTACTCCCCCACCCATCTATCTGTCTGTTTGCTGTCTTTGGAGCAGGGACTGTGTTTGTATAGCACTTGGCACCAGGGGGTCCTGGTCTAAGACTGGGGCTCCTAGTCATTACAGTAATATAAAGTCATAATTGCACCTGTGTTATGCATGCACTGAGTGGGTGAAAGACTGGTATATTTTCCCTGTGGATGCTCCACCCTGCTCCACCTTAAGGCTCCACCTTCCCTTTGTTTTTTCCCACCCCACTTGGCTCCTCCCCAGAGGCTCCACCCTTGCTTCTCCCTCCTCCCTAAGGCTCTGTCTTCACTCCATCTCTTCCTCTCAGTCTTCCCTCTCCGTGCGGTCCCTGCCCTTGTGTCACATTATTGGATTTTAAAGCTTCAGGGGGTAGCCGAGTTAGTCTGTTACAGAAAAAAAACAACAAATGGTCTGGTAGCACTTTATAGACCAACAATACATGTAGATGGCATCATGAGCTTTCATGGGCACAGCCCACTTCTTCAAATGACCGGAGTTATGAGTAGGGGATATGAAAACTAGAAATAAAAAGGAGAAGGGAAGGAGAGGAGGTAGAGAAAGATGCTCCATCTCTGGATTTTAAAGTGAACAGACAGATCACTGTTGCTCTCACGGGGGGTGTTTGCCCCAAATTTTGTACAGAGTGGGCCATGTGAGGTGTCAAGTGAAAGCTTATGCTCTGCACATTCTACATTTGTTACTCAAATACTTGTATGATTTTTGCACAGGAAGTTATGAATATGGGCTCTCTTCTTGTATTTTAAATATTCTCTCTCTGGGAGGGAGCAATGGGCCTGAACCGCCTATTGCGAGGAATGATTATTCAGTGAATGGCTGTGCTAATTAGTACTGCTTCATGGACAATGGCTCTGAGTGGCCAATACACACCTAAGGAATGTGTCTGCAAACCAGCAGACCAGCCAATGCATATTGGCTACTTTCATGTGAAACACAGACAGGTCACTTGATTATGTGACTAACTCCAGTTTGGGAGGCATGAGCAATATAAACATACAATTAAGCTGCCTCCATCTTGTCTTCAATCCTGCTCCAGATTCCAGATGCATCCTTGCTAGGGACAGAGAGCCGAGAAGGATTTGCTGACCCGTCCTGACACAGGATGTACACCAGAGACTTTTAAGCTGACAATTTGTAACATCTCTGCTAAGAGCCTGCATCAAGAGCTTGGTGATTGTTAAAGAGGGTACGTTACATACATCAATTTCACTCTCAACCTTTTCCTTCTTTTATTAATAAACCTTTAGATTTTAGATTCCAAAGGATTGGCCCAGCATGCTCTTGTGGGTGAGATCTGAGGTATACATTGGCCTGGAGCTGTGGCTGGTCCTTTGGGACTGAGAGGATCTGTCCCGAGTTGGTGATATTGGGTTTTATGACCTCTCACCTGTGTGTAAGGTCTGGGTCTGATTGTGGCCCAGGAAAAGCTGGGGTGTTTGAGGGGGTTTGCTTGTGAGGCTTCCTGCTGGCCAGATTGGCAGCTGAAGTGCTTTGTGTGACTGGTTTGTGGCCTATAGCCTATATGACAAAGGACTCCAGTTGTGGGCTGTAAGTAGCCCTGTTTTGAAGCAATTCGCCCTGAAAAGATCCTCTCAGCGGTTCCCAGACCCGGCTTGTTCTATTACACCTTGCACCACTCGCTGCTCTCTGCCCTCCCTCAAGCTCCTCCCCAAACTGCCAAACAGCCCAAGGGAAAAAAATTATGGGTGCTCCAGCCCTGGAGCATCCTTGGAGTTGGCACCTTAGGAAAATAGCCTGAGGTGCCACAGGTAATCTCTGGCAGTATTGCAATAGACTATGAGGGATAGACGGCTAAATCCTGATTCCCAATCCTTCTCCTCTTGCCCCCGGGCAATATTCTTCCTTATTCATATTCCGTGCTCCTTGCTTTTGAATTCAATCTGACATATGCGGATGGCAGCTCTAAGTAAACAGTGCAGTGACTCATGGCCCATGGTTGACAGGCCTCTGTACAGCTGATGACAGCTGGAACAGAAGAGTGGATTTCGTAGCGCACGCCATGCTTGTAAAGGTGAACTTGGCAGCCTTACTTAACCCCAGACTCCTCCTTGTTGTTCTCTTGGTGCTCTGCAGGGTTGTGGTGAATCTCCATACATAGAAGCAGGCTAGAGAGCTCCCATGCAAGCAGATGGCCAGGAGTCCAGAGCAAAATGGAAATGCTTGTTGTGAATAAGTCATGCTCCATATGCAAGTGCAGCATGAGTAGGCTTGGAAAAACATTCAATCATTCTTGCTGCCCATCCTCTGGTGGTGCAGAGGGTGGGGGAAGGGACACATTTTGTTTCCGAGGATTGTTTTAAGAAATAAAAACGCCATACTGGGTCAGACCAAAGGTCCATCTAGCCTAGTATCCCGTCTTCCAACAGTGGCCAATGCCAGATAACAAGCAATCATCACATAAGAACATAACATAAGAACATAACATAAGAACGGCCGTACTGGATCAGACCAAAGGTCCATCTAGCCCAGTATCCTGTCTACCGACAGTGGCCAGCACCAGGTGCCCCAGAGAGGGTGGACCGAAGACAATGATCAAGCGATTTGTCTCCTGCCATCCCTCTCCAGCCTCTGACAAACAGAGGCCAAGGACACCATTTTATCCCCTGGCTAATAGCCTTTTATGGACCTAATCTCCATGAATTTATCCAGCTTCTCTTTAAACTCTATTATAGTCCTAGCCTTCACAGCCTCCTCTGATCCCTCTCCTGCCATCCATTTCCAGCCTCTGACAAACAGAGGCTAGGGACACCATTCCTACCCATCCTGGCTAATAGACCTTACCTCCATGAATTTACCTAGTTATTTTTGAACCCTGTTAAAGTCCTGGTCTTCACAACATTCTCTGGCAAGGAGTTCCACAGGTTCACTTCCTTTTAATTGTTTTAAACCTGCTACCTATTAATTTCATTTGCTGACCCCTAATTCTTATGTTATGGGAACAAGTAAATAACTTTTTCTTATACACTTTCTCCACATCAGTCATGATTTTATAGACTTCTGTCATGTTCCCCCTCTTAGTCTTCTCTTTTCCAAGCTGAAAAGTCTAAGTCTTTTCAATCTCTCTTCATATGGGACCCATTCCAAAACTCTAATAATTTTTGTTGCCCTTTTCTGAACCTTTTCCAATGCCAATATATCTTTTTTGAGATGAGATGGCCACATCTGTATGCAGTAGTCAAGATGTGGGTGTACCATGGATTTATATAGAGGCAGTAAAATAGTCTCTGTGGGTACGTCTACACTACAGCGCTAATTCGAACTAACTTAGTTCGAATTAGTTAATTCGAACTAAGCTAATTCGAACTAACGCGTCTAGAACTAAAAACTAGTTCGAATTAGCATTTTGCTAATTCGAACTAGCATGTCCACATTGAGTGGACCCTGAACAGGGCTTAAGGATGGCCGGAAGCAGTGCCGGCAGGGCATCAGAGGAGGACTTAGAGCATGAAGATGCTGTCTCAGGCTAGCCGAGGGCTGCGCTTAAAGGGACCCGACCCCCACCCCGGACAGACAGTTCTCAGGGGTGCCCCGCTTGCAAACCAGTCCTGGCTTGGAGTGCCCGGAGTGCCCACACTGGGCACATCACAGCACTTGGCCATCAGACCGGCTGCACTTGCCGCAGGCTGCCATCTGGGGAGAGGGGGCAATTGGGGGGCTGCAGGAGAGCTTCCACGCCCAGAAGCCCGCAGAGCCAGCCCAGTCCTCCCCATCGGAGGCTCGTACCCCATTCCTCCCTCACCTCCTTCCACTTACCCTTCCCTAGCCCCCCTTCCTGATGTACAAAATAAAGATAAAGTTTCTTCCAACATTGACTCTGTCTTTATTGAACAAAACTGGGGGAGACTGGGAAAAGGAGGTGGGAGAGGGGAAGAGAAAGGCTGGGAGACGGGAGGGCAACTAACATGATCAGGGGTTGGGAACATGTTCCAGATGAAGAGAGGCTACAGAGACTGGGACTGTTCAGCTTAGAAAAGAGGAGATGGAGCGGGGACAGGATAGAGGTCTCTAAAAGCAGGGGTTGGGTAGAGAGGGTGCATTCAGAAAAGTTCTTCATGAGTTCCCATAAAGAAGGACACCAAAGGAAAGGAATGGGTAGCAGGCTTGAAACTAGTAAGAGAAAGTTGTTCTTCACAAAGCAAATAGTAAACCTGTGGAACTCCTTGCTGCAGGAGGCTGTGAAGGCTACAACTAGAACAGAGTTTAAAGGGAAGTGAGATCAAGTCATGGAGGTTGGGTCCATGGAGTGGTATTAGCCAGGGGGTAGGAGTGGTGTCCCTGCCCAAAGTTTGTGGAAGACTGGAGAGGGATGGCACAAGACAAATGGCTTGGTCACTGTCTTCGGTCCATCCCCTCCAGGGTCCCTAGGGTTGGCCGCTGTCGGCAGACAGGCTACTGGGCTAGATGGACCTTTGGTCTGACCCAGTACGGCCATTGTAAGCTCAGGGCTCAGGGTCGGGGGTCTCAGTGGACCCCCTTGATTTTCATGCACACCTGCTCCTGGGTGGCCAGGCTGGCAGCTCTCCTGCCCTAGCCGGCCACTTTCCTGTGCCTAGTGCGGAGATCGTGGACGAGGTCCACGATGTCCGCACTAGCCCAGGAAGGTGCCCGCCTCTTGCGGTCCCGGGCAAGCTCCCGGGAGCCGCCAGCCTGGTCCCGGGAAGAAGGGGTGGGCTGGGGGACATCGGGTGGGTGGCTCTGTGCCGTGCCAGGTGCAGGGTCTGCTGGCTGGGTGCTGGCAGGCTTGCACCTGGCACGGGCACCGTAGCCAGCCCGTGCCCCTTTAAGGGGTCCGGGGCCGGGAGGGGGGCATACGAGTTTCCCTGGTGTTGGCCAGAGTGGCCACCAGGGAAACCTGGGGAGGGCTAGCCTCCCACTAGTTCGAATTAAGGGGCTACACACCCCTTAATTCGAACTAGCTAGTTCGAACTAGGCTTAATCCTCGTAAAATGAGGTTTTCCTAGTTCGAACTAAGCGCTCCGCTAGTTCGATTTAAATTCGAACTAGCGGAGCGCTAGTGTAGCGCCTATGAATGTTAGTTCGAACTAACGTCCGTTAGTTCGAACTAACATTGTAGTGTAGACATACCCTGTCTTATTCACTATCCCTTTTTTAATGATTCCTAACATTTTGTTTGCTTTTTTGACTGCTGCTGCACACTGAGTGGATGTTTTCAGAGAACTATCCACAATGACTCCAAGATCTCTCTTGAGTAGTTATAGCTAGTCCCCATCATTTTGTATATATAGTTGGGATTATTTTTTCCAATGTGCATCACCTTACATTTATCAACATTAAATTTCATTTGCCATTTTGTTGCCCAATCTCTTAGTTTGGTGAGATCTTTTTTTGAAGTTCTTCACAGTCTGCTTTGGTCTTAACTAGCTTGCGCAGTTTAGTATTATATGCAAATTTTGCCACCTCACTGTTTACCCCTTTCTCCAGATCTTTTATAAATATGTTGAATAGGAGTGATCCCAGTATGGACCCTTGGGGACACCACTAGTTACTTCTCTCTGTTCTGAAAACTTACTGTTTATTTCTACCCTTTGTTTCCTGTCTTTTAACCAGTTATCAATCCATAAGAGGACCTTCCCTCTTATCCCATTACAACTTACTTTACTTAAGAGCCTTTGGTGACAGTTCTTGTCAAAGGCTTTCTGGGAATCTAAAGTACACTGTATCCTTTGGATCTGCCTTGTCCACATGTTTGTTGACCCCTTCAAAGCACTCCAGTAGATTAATAAGGTATGATTTCCCTTTACAGAAACTATGTTGACTTTTCCACAACAAATTATGTTAATCTATGTGTCTAACAATTTTATTCTTTTCTATAGTTTCAACTAATTTGCCTGGTACTGATGTTAGATTTACAGGTCTTTAATTGCAAGGATCACCCTCTAGAGCCCTTTTTAAATAGTGGCATCACATCCACCATCTTCCAGTCATTAGGTACAGAAGCTGATTTAAAGGATAGGTTACAAACCTCAGGGTATGTCTACATTACAGCGTTATTTCCAAATATCTAATTTTGAAATAGTTAATTCAAAATAGCTTATTTTGAAATAACATGTCTACACACAAAATGCATTTCGAAATAGCATTTTGCTATTTTGAAATAGCGCATCCACACTGGGTGGACATTGAATCGCATTTAAGGCCAGCCAGAACCAGTTCTGGCAGGGTACCAGGTCAGAACTTACTGTTCGGGTCTGCTGCCTGAGGCTAACTGAAGTCTGTGCTTTAAGGCTCCCCCAGACAGCCAGTTCTCAGGTTTCCCTGCTTGCTTGCCTACCTCGCTGAGGGACAGCAAAGCATTTTTGTCTCGGCGTGCTTTGGTTGCCCTCACTCGGGACATCACAGTACTCTGCAACATGGAGCCAGAGCTGCCCCTGGGTACTCTGGTGCTTCTCTTGGACGTGTTGCTGTGAGCCTGGCAGCACTTGCTGCAGGCTGCCATCTGGGAGGCCCATCAAGAGGCTGTCAGTATCCAGGAGGCCTTGCAGGAGAGCTGCCACCCTGAGGAGCACTAAGAGCCTCCCTGGTCTGCCCCATTGGGGGCTTGTGCCTCATTCCTCCCTCACGTCCTTCCACTTAACCCTCCCTAACCCTCTTCCTGGTGTAAAATAAAATACACATATTTTCATAAATACAAACTCTCTTTATTTAACAAAACTGGGCGGGAGGGATAAAACTCCGGTGAGACTGGGGAAAGGAGGCAGGAGACGGGAGAGAGAGGGTGGGAGAGGGGAGGGGGAAACCTGGGAGGAGGGAGCTGGAAGGGGGAAGCAACGTGAAGACGGGGGAGGGGAAGTTCAGGGCTCAGGATTGGGAGTCTCGCTGAGCCAACTGTCTCCCATCAGTGCGGTTGCCTCGGCATCCCCAGGGGGATGGGGAGGAGGAGTGGGAGGAGGAGCAGTAGCTGGGGAGGCAGCAGGCGCTGGAGCGGCAGGAGGCAGCACGCTCTGCACCAGGGTCTGCAGGTGCTGGTAGATGGCACGGCCCTGGGCAAGCTGCTCCCGCCGGAGCTGCAGGTCTTCTTGCACCCAGTGCAGGAGGATGTGGTGCAGGGCTTGCAGTGCCCCCAAGTGCTGCTGCTGGTACCCCTCCACTGCACAGGTGGTCCTGCAGAGCCCTCGGGTGCGGGAGCATGTCCCGGGTGGGGTGGGGTGGGGTGCCCTGCACACACAGTTGGTACGGCTGTGGAGAAACAATAGACGAGGTCAGTTCTCCTTGGGGACACTGGGTGAAGCCCAGCCCCCCTCTGCAAGGCGAGGATGACTGTGTCCTGGACCATCAGAGCCGATGTGCTTGCACAGCGGCCATGTTTGGAAAGTCCTGTTATCCCTGGGAGTGGGAGCTACCTCAAGACCACACCCATGCCCCTGTGCTATATATAGTGGGGGCGGGGGGGAGAGGGAGATGTCCCCTGCCTCTGTGTAGAGTGGCCTTGTGGAGGGAGGGCGTCCTGCTGTGTCCCACCTCAGAGTCAGGAGAATGTCATGTCTCTTCACATAGGCGTGTGGCTAACAGGGTAAGGCCCCTGTGTGGCAGCCAGCTGGGGCCACATGCCCAGGGGTGGCGTGGCACATGCTCACACATGCACAGGTTGCTGCGTGATCCGTGGACAGCAAGGCCTGGTTTCCATCCCTGCCCACCCCCCTCATAAGAGGACAGTGATGAGACTCACCTGTTCTCCCTGGCCTCGGATGACACTGGCGACAGACCCACTGGGGTGGCTTGGGGGCCCTGGATGCTCAGCAACCGCAGCCTGGTCTGCTGTGGTTCCTAGCTCTCCTCCTCCTCCTCCCCGATGCCCTGGTCAAGGCCCTCTGCTGCAGGGTTGATGATCACCTGGGGGGCACGGCCCATCCCACCCCCCAGGATGAGGTACAGGGCATTGAAATAGGGGCAGGTGTCTGGGTCAGCCCCTGGTTGGGAGCTGCCCCCCATGGCCCTGGCATAGGCCTGCCGCAGCTCCTTGATTTTCATCCGCACCTGCTCCTGGGTGCGGATGTGGCCCTTGGTGGCCAGGCTGTTAGTCATCTGACTGTAGATGGTCACATTCCTGCGTCTAGTGTGGAGATCATGGACATTGGAGGCCTCTCCCCAAACCTCAATCAGGTTCACGATCTCTGCACTAGACCAGGAAGGCGCCCGCCTTTTATGGCCCCTGGCTGGCTCCTGGGAGCTGGGGGACTGGTCCTGAGGAGTGGTGGAGGGCTGGCTGCAGTGGCTTGCTGGCTCATGTTGGGGCCACTGAATCGGGGCAGTGACTGCTGGCTCTGGGCTGTCAGGCCTGGAGCTGGCACAGGCACTGTGGCCAGATTCTACCTCTTTAAGAGCTCTGGGTAGGAGGGGAGGGAGAGGAGTTTTCCTGGTTGTCCCCAGAGTGGCTACCAGGGAACCCTGGGAAGGGCTGGAGGCCCCCTATTTCGAAATAAGTCTACACAGTGCTTATTTTGAATTAGCTATTTCGAATTTGGCGTTATTCCTTGTGGAATGAGGTTTACCAAATTCGAAATTAGCCCTTTGCTATTTTGAATTAATTTTGAAATAGCGGTTTGGCTGTGTAGACACTAGGAAAGTTATTTCAAAATAACTTTGCTGTGTAGACATACCCACAGTTAATAGTTCCGCAATTTCCCATTTGAGTTCTTTCGGAACTCCTGGGTGGGTGCCATCTGGTCCTGGAGACTTGTTACTGTTAAGTTTATCAATTTGTTCCAAAACCTCCTTTAACGACACCTCAATTTGGGACAATTCCTCAGATGTGTCACCTAAAAAGAGTGGCTCAGGTCTGGGAATCCCTCTAACACCCTCAGCCATGAAGGCTGAAGCAAAGAATCATTTAGCTTCTCTGCAATGACGTTATCATTTTTGAGTGCTCCTTTAGCATCTCAATTGTGCAATGTCCCCATTGGTTGTTTAGCAGGCTTCCTGCTTCTGATGTACTTCAAAGACATGTTGCTATTACTTTTTGACTTTTTTGGCTAGCTGTTCTTCAAACTCCTTTTTGGCTTTTCTTACTATATTTTTACACTTAATTTGAAGAGTTTATGCTCCTTTCTATTTTCCTCACTAGGATTTGATTTCCACTTTTTAAATGATGCCTTTTTATTTCTCACTACTTCTTTTACTTGGTTGTTAAGCCATGGTTGCACTTTTTTGGTTCTCTTACTTTTTTTTTTTTTTTTTTTTTTTTTTTAATTTGGGGTATACATTTAAGTTGGGCCTCTATTATGGTGTCTTTGAAAAGTTTCCATGCAGATTGCAGGGATTTTACTTTTGTCACTGAACCTTTTAATTACTGTTTAACTCCTCATTTTTGTGTAGTTCCCCTTTCTGAAATTAAATGTCACAGTGTTGGGCTGCTGAGGTATTTTTCTCACCTTGGGGATGTTACATTTTATGACATTATAGTCACTGTTTCCAAGAGGTCCAGTTATATTTATCTCTTGGACCAGATCCTGCACTTCAGGTAGGACTAAATCAAGAATTGCCTCTCCCCTTGTGGGTTCCAGAACCAGCTGCTCCAAGAAGCAGTCATTTAAGGTATCAAGAAATTTTATCTCAGCATCCTGTCCTGCGGAGACATATACCCAGTCAACATGAGGATAGTTGAAATCCCCCACTATTATTGAGTTTTTTATTTTGATAGCCTCTCTAATTTGCCTTAGCATTTCATAGTCACTAACACTATCCTGGTCAGGTGGTCAATAATATATCCGTACTGCTATATTCTTATTATTAGAGCATGGATTTATTGCCCATAGAGATTCTATGGTACATTTCGCTTCATTTTGGTTTGTTTTGATCAGGAAGTATTAACTGACAAGCCATGTACAGGATCTACCAAGGGCTCCTCAGTCTTGGCCCGGGAGCTGTTCCCTTCTCTTCCACTCAGGGGCTCTTTGGAGCTGGGGTTGCCAGTTCAGCCTGATTGCAGAGCCGTTCCTGAATTAAAGCATCATAGACGGACATGAAAGCTGGAAAAGATCTACCAGTCAGCTAGCCCAAGCAGCTGCCAGTTCAGAATTGCTCCTTTGAACCTGTTTGGTTTTTTCCCCAGGCTTTGCTATGTCCAGTTTTAAATGTCCCATATAATAGGACTGTCACCACTTTGATATCACACTCATGGGCAGTGTTCCCTCTACCTTTTTCCATCCATGTGTAGAATAAATTTTGTCATGTGCACCAAGGCATGTGCAGATGTTCACCACAAGTAGAAACACATGCTGCCAGCAGTGGGTGCTCTGCTAATCAGCTGGGCAGCATTTCAATCTGTCCTGAGTGGTTACCTAGGTGCTCAGCTTACTGGGAACTTGACTCATGGATGCAATATAGGAACTGGAACAGAAAACTCTTGGAGAAATTATGCAGCATTATTATTACTCTAGTGCCTAAAGTTCCCATGTAAGATCAGAGACCAACTGTGTTAGGCACTATATAGACATATTCTAATAGGAGCGGTCTGAGGCCGGCAGCTGGCGCCCTGCGGCAGCTGGCACCCCAGGCTGGCGCCCCCTCCTGCACGGCCATCAATGGCCATGACATAATCATCGGGCGTCTGGGCACCCTGTGACGTCATCATCGGGTGCCCTAGGCCAGCGGCACCCTAGACGACCACCGAGTCTGCCTATGCTCACGGGCCGTCCCTGCATGCTAAGGTCTACACTATGGGCCCATATTGAACTGCGCTGATTAGGGGTATGAAAAACCCACAACCCTGAAACAAAAGACAGAACTATGTAGCACTTTAAAGACTAACAAGATGGTTTATTAGGTGAAATCACAAAAGCTCATCACCTAATAAATCATTTTGTTAGTCTTTAAAGTGCTACATAGTTCTGTCTTTTGTTTCAGCTACACCAGACTAACACGGCTGCATCTCTGAGTGATAGAGTTACACACACCTAACGTAATCCCCGTGTAGACAGCACTGTGTCAGTGGGGGAGTGACTCCCACCGACATAGCTACTGCCTCTCGAGGAGCTGGAGTAACTACACCAATGGAAGAGCGCTTTTCCTGTCAGCATAGAACATCATTACTAAGGTACTGCATTGGTGCAGCTGCAATGTTGTGTCCATGGAGGCAGCTCCTGTTCCTAAAAGCAAGAGTGCCATTCTGGGTGCGCGTGCAGAGGTGGGGGGGGGGGGGAGATGGGGCAGCAGACGTGCACTCCTGGATGCGGCTAGCTTTTCATCCCGTTCCCCAGAGGCTAAGGGAGTGAAGGGAAAGTACTTGCATACCATGCATGCCTCTCATTCCTGGCTGGTGAGCTCCCTTCACCGGATCAGCTGAGTCTGGCTTGCCGCGTTTGAACTGTGGGGCTAAAAACCCTAGGATGGAGGAGGGTTTTAGCACTTAGGCTCTCTAGCTTGAGCCCAAATGTCTGCACTGCAAGGTCTAGCCCCAGAGTCGAAGGCCCATGAGTCTTAGTCGACTGACACAAGCTCTTAAACTCAACGGAATAGATTTTGTATTGAAATCTAGATGTGTCCAGAGAGATAGTACTGGTCAGCATGATAGACAGTGGTGATCTTAGCACACCTCCCTGATCACCTAGTAGGTAGGTTTCACTCTGGATCTGGAAGTTTTTCTTGATACTCAACCTGTCTGTTGAGTATTAGGCTATGAGCACCATGTGAATCACTGAAGCTGTTGATGCTGGATCCCTAGTGGAAGCTCAAGTTTCTAAAGGAGGAAGGTTAATATAGTAAATAACTCACTTAACTTGCACAGGAGCTATGAATGTATCACACAAAATCTACATACATGTATAGCACAAAACCCACATACGTAAGAACAGCCGTACTGAGTCAAGACAGGATACTGAGCTAGATGGACCTTTGGTCTGACTCAATACAGTCATTCTTATGTTCTTATGTATGTGAGCTTTGTGCTATCCATAGAGGGCCAATTTTTCAAAAAGACTGCTGTACTCCATTTCCCTTTGCACTCTCCCCAGCACATTAATTGCATCTTACTGAAAACACAGCCTCACCAAAAGGTGTAAAAATTAAATGCAACTTCTGCCATAGTAGCATCACTAGTAATATTCCTCGGACTTAGGGAACACCTGAGCGTTTTACTCACATAAGGGCAGGAGGGTTAAAGCAGATTGGCTATAAAATATAAATCTACATCTGCCCTCAAAACGTAGACAACAACCCATTTTTATCCTCGCTGTTTGTTTAGTCTTCCTTTCTGTGTGAAGATAACAAACCATCCCCAGTACAGCATGAAAGGCTGCTGTCTGCAATCGCAGAAATCCCGAGAGTTTCTGATCATAGACTATTTTTCCCTGGGAGTTTATTTCTTTAAATAGAAAGGTTTAAATTGGATTGACTGATGCAATCCTTCATCTCCATGCTAGCTCCTAATCATTAGCAATTAGCTGCCTGTTCTGTTGGCTTTCTTGCCCTCATTCAAACTCTGCCTCATTTATCATTTCCTATGTCTCTGTCTTGTTCATTTTTCTTCCTTTTTTTTTTTTTTTTTTCTCTGGCTTCTCTCTCTCCTTGCCCCCCATAGTTTCATTTCCTTGCTCCTCCTCATTTCTCCTCCCACATAACCTCTTTTATACTAATGTCAACAGTCCCTTTACTAGTGTGGGTGTATATGAAATCTATTGTCCAGTTCTACAGCACATTCCCCCCAACCCCGCTTATTTAAGCCCCTTGAGTACTAAAGATAATATCAAGGTAAGCACAGATTTCTGAGCTGAATGGCTAACCAGGTGGCCTACTCCACTTTCACCATTGTTTTGTTGCTCTAAACATTCTAGTAGAGTGGAGAGACAACTATTTTCCTTTGCAGAGGCTGTGCTGCTTTGTTCCTATATTATGCTCCATCTAGGCATTTTTATAATTCTGTTTTCAATAATCATTTCAACCAATTACCTGGCTTATTAATAGCCTATAATCCCCAGGATCATCAAAGTGCCTTGTGCTAAATATGACTGCAACATTAGTTGCCCTCCAGTCTCCTGGTTTAGAAGCTGATTTTAACGAGAGCATATTTCTATTAGCAGATCAGCCACATCATCTGTAAGCTCCTTCAGAGCTGTTGCATGCCCCATTTGGTCCTGCTGACTCGTGTATCTTGCTTATCAATTTTATTTCAGCATCAGCTCTTAGGACATCTGACAAGTGAAATTCAGCACAAGCACTAGGCCAGGGCTGGGCAAGATGCGGTCCAGAGGTCGGATCTGGCCCTCCTAACACTTTGATCCAGCTCACAGACTGCATCTGACCGCTTTCTATTTATATCCTGCTGCCTATGCCACTGAATTTCCAGGTGGTGGCTCAGGCAGCAGGATCCTAATTAAATGGCTCATGGCTCCCAGTCACAGCACTACCCCAGCAGGGGCTGGAGCCACGAGCCTTTTAAATAGCAGCAGCAACCCCAGGCAACTGTGGTAGCAGTAGGGCCAGGAGCTGTGAGTCCTTTGCTATGTTTTTACTTCAAAGCCTCTGGCCTCAGCCCCACCCCTTCTACCCATGCCCTGCCTTTCCAGGGGCTAGGGACAGCCTGTGATGAGTACAAAAATTCATGAAGTGGCCTGCCTGTGAAAATTATTACCTACCCCTAGACTAGGCCCTACTTTAGTCCCACTCAGAACAGGACTTCAGTCAGACATAGGCCCTTTATGGGTCCTCTGACCAAAATCCTGTTTCCCCTATGAAAAGGGGGCCTAGGGTAGGTATCACCACCATTCTCTATAGTGAAGACAGAGACTAGAATCATTCAGCTTCTCTGCAGTGGCCTTATTTTCCTTAATTGCTTCCTTTATTCCATTATGGACCTGCAGAGCCACCAACTCTGTGGCAGGCTTTCTACTCTTGATACAGTGAAAAACAATATCAGGTAAACTGGGATTCAGTTCTCTAAAGTCCAGCCGCAAACTCAGACTTAAGTAGAGACACTGGTCCCAAAAAAATGGGCTTCTTTCATATTTTACTTTGTGAGTCTTATGTATTATCCCTACACGGGAACTCTGAAATCCAATCTACCAATTCTGTTGCCGCCTCTTCTTCTGCCGCTCCAATGTGAAGGAAGGACAAGAAATTGTTAAGGTGACATGAGAGAATAGCTATGCCAGTGGTTCTTAATCAGTACAGCAAGCATTACTGGTAACCACACTGAGAGATTTCACTGAAAAGGCGGAGAAGAGACAGCCAGAACACCAGCTGCATAAACACTGTTTGTTTATATACTCCTGGAGCTCTTACTCTTCTATTAGGCTACATCTACATTGCACTTTCTTGCACAAGAACATATGCAAATGAGGCATGGTGATGACTATCGCCTCCCTCATTTGCATACTTAATGAGCTACCATTTTTGTGCAAGGGGCTTTTGCGCAAGAGCTGTTCTGTCGCTTATTTTCAGGTAGAATAGCTCTTGCGCAAGAGAGGAAGCAGTGCAGATTGCTCCTTCTTGCGCAAAAGCCCCTTCCCCAAAATTGTAGCTCACTCTGAAACTCTGCCATTTGCTTCAGAAACTGTTTGATATTGATATTTTTATCATGATGTGGAATGGTTCTTACTTAAGTGCTGAAATTGTGCATGCTTATGTTAATCATTGTAGTGAAAGCCCATATAAGCTGCATGTCTGCTTGGCACTTCACTTTAGAAATAAGCTATTACTGGCAAGGCAGTGCACCCAGTACAGGTTGCAGGGACAATAGCTGCTTTTTCCAGCCTGTGGAGATGGTTGAGTGCAGAATAGTAGATATTGAGCTTCTTCTGGGCACTCAGCCTGCCAGACCTGGGTATGGTTCTACACTGGTCAGCAATGAAGGGCTGTGTATCAAAGACACAAATTTACCATTTTTTGTCCCCTAAAAGGATGTACAGCCAAATTCACTGCTTACACAGCACTTCATTAAGTGTAGTTTAAGTGGGAGTCACCAACTGTCTCTATTACCACAGAGCTCTGTCCAGTTACCTGTGGAGACTTTTGGAAGCCTTTACATATAGATTTCTCTGCCTCAGGCTATGCCTACACTTAGGCTATATCTATACTACAGGGAAATGTTTACTTAAGGTATGCAATTCTAGCTACGTAAATAACGTAGATGGAGCTTATGTACCTTAAGCTGAACTTCATCGCCATTGCCACTGTGGGAGCTTGACAGGAAAAACAGTCCCGTCAACTTCTCTTACTCCTTATGACAGGAATACCATAGTCAATGGGGGTACTCTCAGCATTCAATTTAGCGGGTCTTTACTAGACCTGCTAAATCAAATGCCAGAAGATCAATTGCTGCAGCGTCAACCTTCCCGCAAATATAGACATGGCCCTAAACTGATACAGTTGCAAAGCTGTAGTGCTGCCCCTGCGTAGCTACAGAGCTTCAACTTAACCACTCACTACAGAGACTAGAGGGGGTTTTCTGTTGTTAATCCACCTCCTCAAGAGGCAGTAGCTAGGTTGATGGAAGAATTCTTTTGTCGACCTTCCACTGTCTACCTCAGGGGTTGGATTAGCTTAACAACCATGCAGGGGAGTGGATTTTTCACAGCCCTCCATGATGTAGTTGGGTCAGCCTAACTTTTAATCATCCTAGTGAATCTGGTAGATCTGGCTTCGGACTCTTTAGATGAAGAAGTTTTTAGGTAGAGTAGCTGCCTAATGATGTATCCACGTAGGTCAAGTTTATACTGGCAAGTTAGGTTGACATAGCTATGTGGCTCAGCCGTGTGAAAAATCCATACCTCTGAGTGAGGTAGTTAAGCCAACCTATCCACTAGTATAGATAGTGCTAGGTTGACTGAAAAATTCTTCCATCCTGTATCCAAATTTCAGTCTGGATTCAACACTCGCTCCCTCAAAATTCATGGTTAGTTGAACTGGGAGCAAGGACACAGATTCCTGGGTCTAGGTGAGCTGGGATTTGGCAGGAGGGTGGAGAAGGTGGCTTTAAGCCATCTTGCTGTTCCGTTAATCTTGGATGTTGGTGTGGGCTAAAACTGCTTGGCATGATCTAGAGCAGCATAAGGGCTGCTCTGAATTATGTCACCTGATACAGTCTCTTGGGTCCGCTGTCTCTGCCAGCTAAGAATTACTAAAGGCCAGAATCCAAACTTGCATGAGACCCTATGTGTGAAATGAGGTGACTGGATCTGAGGTTCCCGTTCTGCTAAGAATTTATAGCGGCCCTGACTGCAAAAGTCAGATCTGGGGCATTCAGGACTGTTTGGATCAGGCATTCTGGCTTGGGATTTTCTCTAATATGAAGTAAGGTTTCCTGCCAGGTCAGAGCAGAGGCCAAGAATGGAGGGAGAGCCATTGAAACCCTGTGTAATTTTTCACTTACTTTGAAATAAAAATATATCTCAGGCTTGTTTTAGAATTAACCTAAAAATATTCCTCTTGATGGGAACCATCTGTAGCCTGAGGATGCTGGCTGCTTGCTGCAGATTGAGCATAGACTATTATTCGGCAGTTATTCACCACATTTTGCTTTTATCGTTTTCTTTTCCTTAGGAATTCTAACTATTCCAGTAGGGTTTCCTTCTGGATGGTCCTACCATTCAAAGTCCAGCCAATTTATTATGCCTAGCTGGCATATTTACTTTCCTCATTATAATAGCTTTGGCCAGCACAACCTGCCAATGGTTGCTGGTCTTGTAAGCATAGATACTGGAAGTGGCTTCATAGTAACTCTTCAACTTCAAATGTTACCTTATATTCATGGCCTCTTACCTCTACACCATATAACAGAACAGAAAGGAAAATCTGCCCTTGGGCCGTGAAGAGCAGGATTGTCCTGGCTGCGCATTGACTAAATCAATGAAAATGTCGCTCCAGTTGAATATTTGTGTTAATAATGATTACCTCATGTGTGGAGGATACCCAAGAGATCTCTATAGTAGCTTCCTGACTGGCATAGGGATCACAGTATCCATCACTGAAATCCAGCCCCCTCTAGGATTGAGTGTGGTGGCTGTTTAACAGCAGCACAGCAGTATTCAGGATAGAAAGTGAAAAATAATGCTTTATTGAAAATGGTAAGAACGGCCATACTGGGTCAGACCCAAGGTCCATCTAGCCCAGTATCCTGTCTGCTGACAGTGGTTAATGCCAGGTGCCCCAGAACTCTTGGGTAAATATTCTATTGACCCCTGTTTGGGACAGTTCCTCAGATTTGTCATAAAAAATAAATGGCTTAAGTGTGGAAATCTCCCTCACATCCTCTGCTGTGAAGACCCATGCAAAGAATTCATTTAGCTTCTCCACAATGGTCTTGTTTTCCTGGAGTGCTCCCTTAGCACCTCCATTGTCCACTGATTGTTTGGCAGGCTTCCTGATTCTGATTTTTTTCTTTTTTCTTTGCTATTTGTTGTTGAGTCTTTTGCTGGTTGAACTTCAAATTCTTTTTTGGCCTGCCTATTTATATTTTCACCCTGGACTTGCCAGGGTTTATTCTCCTTTCTATTTTGCTCAGTAGGATTTGACTTTCAATTCTTAAAGGCTATATTTTTGTAACTAGCTGCCTCTTTTGATCTGTTGTTTAGCTACATTAGTGGCATTTTATTGCTCCTCTTACTGTTTTAATTTGGGGTAAAATTTGGGGTTAGCTTAAACCTCTGTAATGGTGTTTTTAAAATGTTTCCACGCAGCCTGCAAGCATTACACTCTTGTGATTGTCCTTTTTAATGACAATTTAACTGGCCACCTACTAGTGGCTAGTTTTGAGTAGTTCCCCCTTTTTAAATTAAATGCTACTGTAGTGGGCTTCTTTGGTATTTGTCCCCCTATCCACACACAAGGAAGTTAAACTGAAATATATCAAGCAGTTCAGCTATGTTCACTTCTTGGACCAGATCCTGTGCACAACTTAGGACTACATTAAGAACCATGTTCCCTTGTGGGTTCCAGGACAAGAAGCAGTTGTCATATGTTTAAGAGGCATGGTGTGATGGTGTGAAAGGCAAGAACAGCTTAGGGCGAGGGGGCGTCCTAGAATAAATCAACAGAAAATATCTAATACTAGCTTTTACCCTGCCGTCTTAGGCTGGAAACGCTGGTTGGCCTGCCCAGCACAGATCCCTTGCTGCCCAGGATAAGCATAAGGATTTTCCTCCTCATCCCTCACCTCTCAAGCTGGTGATACAGGAAGTTGGAAGTAAGGGGCTCCAGGGCTTGGCTTGCTGTGTTCTTGTGGCAATGCTGTTTGGCCAGGATGATGCCTGCTTACTGAAATCTATGAGAGTGAGGCATCTAGAGGCTTTTGAAATTCCCACTAGATGCCTATTTGTATCCTTAGGCATCTAAATACCTTTGAAATTTGGCCTGAGGAGCCTCTTTTGGATAGTTAACTTTAATCACTCACTGACTGTTACCTTTCCTCTCAGTGTGTAAATGTATACCCCCCCCCCCATCTCATTTCTTGTGTGTGGGAGATGCCTTATCTAGCCACTACCCACTTTCTTTGTCTGTTCCCTTCTAACAGGTGCTTGTCTGTCTCCCCCTTCCCCCCCTTAACCCACCCTGATCCTTACGTGTGTGTGTGTGGGGGGGGGCGGGGGGGGGGGCACCTTGGATGGCAGCCCTGACTAGAGTTTTTACAGTGTTTGCTTTCAAAACACCATGGAACACACTCTGTGATATGGAGTTTGCCTACTCAGGGAGTGCTTGGCAGTCTCTGCTGGAATGTAAGTAGACAATATAATTACTCCAGTTGAAATGTGACCAGGACACTGGGGTTAACAACCCCGCTCTTGTGAAAAGTTATGTGGGCGAGCTATCAGCACTCTTGATCTTATGTCTCACCTAAGAGGCAGTTCCTCCAGCAGGGCAGTGCTCCCTCATGCCATGCCACTCTGACTCAGAGTCGAGGGTGTCACTTAACCGGTGTCTACACTAGCATTTGTCTTTGAATTTCCCATGATGACATTAACAATTGTAAGCCTTCTGCTAAGTGGAGCTGGCAACAACCAGGGCCAGCTTCGATGTCTAGGGTTTCCTTTTCAACAACACAGAACTGGCTTGACCCTCAACCCAGGGCCCTAAGGCAGCACTTTCCCACTTGCAAGTACAGAGTCTGGCTACGTCTACATTGGCAAGATTTTGCACAAATACTCTTTAACGCAAGAGTTTTTGCATTAAAGTATTTGCGCAAGAGAGTGTCTACACTGGCATGTGCCTTTGCACAAGAGATGTGCTTTTGCGCAAAAGCATCCGTGCCAGTGTAGACGCTCTCTTGCGCAAGAAAGCTCCGATGGCCATTTTAGCCATCAGGCTTTCTTGCGCAAGAAATTCATGTTGCCTGTCTACACGGGCCTCTTGCGCAAGAACAGTTGCGCAAGAGGGCTTATTCCTGAGCGGGAGCATCATAGTTCTTGCGCAAGAAGCACTGATTTCACACATTAGAAAGTCAGTGTTCTTGAGCAAGAACTCCCCGCCAGTGTAGACAGGCAGCATGTTTTTGCGTAAAAGCAGCTGCTTTTGTGCAAAATCATGCCAACGTAGACACAGCCTCTGAGTATATCATAGAAACTTTTAATGAAAGGAGAGATGTCACCCGCATTAATTAGAGAAAATGCCACAAGCAGGATTCATAAACATCAAACTGAGCATAGTGCAGGGGGCAGGGCCTTCTGCCTCCTGTTCTTGAGTTTTACAAGCAAAAGTTCCTTTTCTGTGCTCCTCACCACCCTCCACTCACAGTGGTTGTCTTTGGTCAGTGAGGACCCAGGGTTCAGAAGTGCTTCTGTGTGAGTTCACCTCCCACTTGGGGAAGCAGGCTCTAGTTGGCTGCCCCCCCCCCCCCAGCTGTGGTTCCTCTCCACTGGCCACTTCCTCAGTTGCAGGTCGTCTTTGCTGGCTACCTCACCAGCCATTCATTGCCTTGGTCATTCCACTTGCTGCCTTGCCACTTCAACGGCTAAGCAACTGTCAATTACCTTCTTCTGCAATCTCTGCACATCAGTCTCTTAGTGATTTTCAGCTTTTTGCAGGCTGGCCAGAAACATTACCTCACAACAAGTGATTTCAGCTCTGATTTGAGCACCTCACATAGCAAAAGGCTCCCAGTGAACCCGATTTATCCATGTCTTTGAACAGTGGGGAGGAAGTGGTTAAACCAGACTTGTGCAGAGTCCACACCTCATGGTTGGGACACCTGTCCTCACCCCACTGACTTTCCCAGGGGGTCTAGCAATTGAGCCCCTGGTTTAGCAGGTTCCACTCAGCTGAAGGCAGCCTCTCAGTCAGGACCACAGTTCTGTTCCCCTTTAGTCATACAATGAAGATAAAAATTCAATACCCCTACATTCAATACTAAAGTGATTTGTAACCAGACAGCAGCTGAAGCCGATCAGTTGGAGCTACCCAACTCCTGCCTGCTAGATACCTACACAGAGGAGGTATGTTCATGTAAGCACAGCTTGATCTTGAAGTGTCTCCCCCTCCTGAACTAGATGTCAGGGGATAGTTCATTCAGGCCCCGATTACACAATTTATTATGCAAATTCCACAATGGGACCAGCTGCAGCTCCACTTGTACCAGTACGGCTAACAGTGTTGGTAATGCTGCTATAGACCAGTTGCTGACATTTTGACCACTGTGTCTTCTAATCCGAAACCTGCTGATAATCACCAGAGTCTGGCCTACACCTGCATGCCCCCATCATTGCTATCACTAGGGAAGTTGTGCTGACTTTGGTCTTAGGATGGAAGAGTGTAACAAAGAACTGGTGTAGACAAGACCAAACTGACTTATCAGCAGGAATTCCTGGGGTGCTCAGTCTGGAGATTTCCTACTTAACTTTTTATCCAGCCCTACTTAGCCTATATGCTCTCACAAAACGGCAGTCCATTGTGTTCTGGGCTAAATCAGATTGAAAGAGCTAAACTATTATACTGAAATACTTGGAGATATATTAATGCAGAGATGGGTAATAGTGCCAGTGCTAATGTTCCCCTAACTTGAAATCATTTAATGACAGAGCCCAATTGTAAGTGGCTTATAAATGCTGATCAGCCACATCCGTGAGTGCTGCAGCTTTTGTTTACTTTAATTTCTTAACTTTGGGGAAATTAAATAGGAGTGCTTGTTTTGAAGCATGACATTTACTCATCAGCAAACAGCTGAATCTCCCTTTATTTGAGGGATAAATTATATTGAGCCGAATAATTCATCAAATACCTTTTGTCAGAAGCCCACTTGGCACAAAGTTCACAAATGTTTAACAAACATCTTGGAGGAACTGTGTTATTGCATGGCTTGTGAGGCCCATGAGTACAGGACAGCTTGACCCCGTTTAGTAAGAGTTGTAGTCTAAGGGCCAAACCCGTTTCTGAGTAAAGAGCTGAGACTCCAGTAAAGTCAGTGAAGTGCACCACCTTACCTCAGTGCCGATTTTTGCCCTATCTTGCTATCTGGATTAGATCTTTTTTTTTTTTTTTTTTTTTTTTTTTGCCTGCATATACGACTGAGCAAGGGAAAAAGTAGATTTTTCTCAGTGTTTAAAATTTTTAAATAAATATTTACAACTTCACTCTAGGTCATTTAGTGATTCAAAGCTGTTTATTTTTCCATGAAATGTTCATAAAGAGGTGGTTTATATTGAACCAGAAGAGACCCATGCGGCAAAGGAAGGCAAAAACCCTCAGGGTCTCTGCCAATCTGACCTCGGGGGGGATGGGTGGGGGAAATTCCTTCCTGACCTTACATATGGAGCTTGGTTGAACCCTGATCATGTGGGAAAGACCTACCAGCCAGACATCTGGGAAAAGAGTTTTCTGTGGAAACCTCAGAGTCCTCCCCATTTCTAGCCATTGGGGTTTTTTGCTAGAGGGCATCACTAATCCTGTTTTATATATGGGAAATCTTAGGCACAAATCAGGGCAGTGCCTTGCCCAAAATCATGCAGTAACCAGTGGCAAAGCCAGAAATGGAACCTAGGATCCTTGCAGCCCTATCCAGTGTGCTAACCACTAGGCAAGATCACCTCTCAAAAATAGTCCTGGCTTTAAGTAAGAACTAGAAAATTCTGAGGTCTCTTCTCTCCTCTTTCCTTAAAAATTGAACCAATTTAATGAAATGGAAACAAATGCAAAGCCCTCAGATTTCCAAGGGTTAGAATGATTTTCCCTAGTTCTGCTTGCTTACAACCCACTCACACTGGCCAGCCAAATTACTAATGTCGGGTTTGTCACCAGACAGCTGTGCACTGTGGCTGTTAAACATAGTTTCATTCCATGAGTCAATGGGATTGGTGTTAGATGTCTCTCTTGGCTATCTCCATGACCCCAATCTCCTATAAGCATCCTGCAAACTTCGTGCATGTGCACAAGATTTCTGTCTATGCAATGTCAGCTTTAAACTCAGGGACCTGCCAGAGGTGACACATTAAAAGACACTGGAGCAGTATGGGGAAGCACTGCAGATGCTCGCCTGCAAGCAGGGCTACATTAGGCACTCCTGCAGCTGTCTAGAAAGCCATTTGACTGCAAAGTCCAAGATTCTCTGATCCACACTATTCCCTTTGCACAGTCAGAGAGGCATAAAGGCAATGGAAATTGGCTAGATCGCTGCAGATGTGGTTGCCCCCAGTGGGTGAAGAGATGGACTAAACCATTCCTACACCACCTTAGGGCCCCAGGGTATAGGGTATGCTAGAGGAAGGAACCCATAGGTTGCTCTAGTCTATGCCAGGATCAGTGTCAGTATAGAACTGGCCCTAGGACTTGGGGGCTGAAGCTAACTTATTTGTGGTCCTCTTCCTTTGTCCAGTCAAAATTGGGAACAACAGTGACGCTTCCTGCCCTCACAATGTGGTTCTTTCTCCCTATCTATATCCCAGCCCCAAATCCCCTCTTGATTCCCCCTGGAGCCTCAAATTATCACCATAGAACTTTGAGTATGAAGTAGCTCTTACTTAACGCCATGCAGAATTGGTGTATGAACAGGGAACATCGCACTGGCATTTCAACCTGGCCCTGACTCTCGGCCCCCTTGAACTGGAGACCCCTGTCACTCTGGACTTGGTAGCACTGTCTGAACCTGTGTTGCCTTCATGAAAAGTATATCTCTAGGGCAATTGTCCTCAAAATTTTCAGGGTCATGCCCCTCTTTCCCTGGTCTGTGCACCCCCAACTGGGACCAGGAGCATACTCACAGCTTTGTAGTGAGGGGTGTGAACAGAAGTAAATGGGCCAAGGCTGGGGCCACAGTTGGGGCAGGGGCAGGAGCAGGAGTGGAGCTCCAGCCAGGGTCAAAGGCCCTACCCCCAACCATGCTCCCCCAAAGGGTCCTGGGACCTACGATCTATGGGGAATATACAGACTCCTCCTCCAAACACAGCAGAAAGCATTCTGTCTTGCACTAGTTATTGTAAGCAGATAATGGGGCTTCCATTGCAAAAAAGCAAAACAATGCAAAAAAACCCTCACACCACCCTTCTTGTTTCCATAGTTTTTGTGACTTCGTCGCTGTATCAGTCTGTTTCACACAGCTTTGATTTCACCTTGCTGAAGGGGCTTGGAGTGCCTTCCAGAAACTCCAAATTAGAACACCGCGATGCTTCCTTGATAAGGAATCTGAAAAGAAAATGTGAACATGCAGCATTCAGGAGGGTGAGTTTCAAAAGGGCAAAGAAGCATCCAAAAGAACGGCTCAGAATGCTCTCTGCTCATGACATTGGGCTGAAAAGCTCATGAGAAAAGGAAGACTTTCTGAAATACCTGATTTCAGCCAGGTCAAAATGCAGTAAAAACAGCTTTTCTATATCCTGGTATCAGCATTTTTGCTTCCTGTTCTTGCCGCCATCAGGAAACTCTGAGGCACTGGAGAAATAAAAGGAACAATAAATCAGTTAATTTAACCGTTTGCAGCCTCTTAAAATAGTCAGGCTTTGATTGAGCTTTGGGCTAGGGCTCAGGCAGACAGCTGGTACAAGGATTATTGCATCCCTTAAAACTCATCTCAGTTGTCAGAATAGAGGTTAAGTGGTGTGGCTCTTGTACTGTCCCTGTCTGCAGGGGTGAATTTCTCCCCAGGCAAATAGAGGCATGATACCTACACCACTTCAGGCTGGGGGCTTGTCAGTTCCCATAAGCAGGTTCGGTAATTGAGAGACCTGAAAATCAAAGAGATGCAAGAAGTGGTGCTGAATCAGTAGGCTTGCTCTCCTATCTGAGTCAGTACTAATCCAATTTCCCACTATGGTGTTAGGGAGCATGTAGCTCCCAGGAGTTGTGTAGAGATTCTGAAAGTATGTGGGTATATATATTCACACAGTATATTTGTCCTATTCCCTGTTTAAATTCCAATTAGGCAATTGCATTCTGCTTCCCTACATATGTCCTTCTTGTTTATGTTTTTCATTTTCTCTTCTATACTGTTTTGTACTGTTGTGGTGAGCACAGCCACTGAAGAGCTGATTGGGGCACAGAGCTAGATGCTGAATCGGTGCTTGAGCCCTTCAGCCCTCAGTGAAGCTCTGACCACTAACACTAACCGAGGGTCTGCTTCTAAATCTTTCACTAGACACAGCATCCTTCAGTTCTGGTGTCTCCAAAAAAGGAAAAACCTAAGCAACTTTCTCAAAGCACTAAAGATGATGCCTTTGTGTGTTTGTGTGTGGTGGGGGGAGGGGGTTGGGCACTTAAAAAATCCTGAAATGGTGATACATTAAACCAGATAATATTGTACATGGAAGAAAAGACACCTCACTGCTTCTCTACTTGAAACATGGACTCACATAATTTTTTTAGCCCATGAAATTAAGAACTAATTTATGAATTGTGTGTGTGAACATGTCAGATCATAGACATATTAAGCAGAAGAGTCTTATGTGTTGTTTCACTCCCTTATATAGAAAGGAGCCATATTACAGTGTTACTGTACAGCCAGCATCTTGGACTAGGGAGAGTCCAAAACTGAAATAACAAGGAAATTGATGCCTACTTCCCCTCAATGAACAAAAGGGCTTTTGTTCAGGAACAGGGTTCTGGTCACTGGTAGCATTGTCTGAGGGAGATTTTATTTCAGTTTCCTGCAGATGAGTGATGAAAAGAAGGTTCTAACCCTATAGGGTCCTCCCAACCCTTCGAAAAGAGATTAATAATAGGTAATGTTTATGACTAAGCGGGCCTGAAAACACCTGTTAAAAGTCTGTTCATTACATAGGTATATAATTTCCAAGTTCACATTAATAGTTGGTGAAACATCTAAGTAGACCTGAGTATTTGCAACTCTCATTGAAATCCATTGTATTAACTGTCATTAACTATCATGTATTAATTGTATTGCAGTTAAGCTTGAATGCCTGAGGCATGGACAAGAACCTCATTATGCTACGCACTGCATGAGCACAGAGCAAAAAGACAGACTCTGCTCCAAAGAGCTTACAGTCTAAGAAAAAAACAAGAGATGTACATACAGATAGATGGGGGAGTACAAGGATACCATGAGACACTATTGGACTGTGGTCTCTGTACTCAAGCCCTGAGGCATGCAGTATAGCAGGGTGAGGAACCTAAAGCCTGGGAGCCAGCTTGCCTGAACCTGGCCCCTGAGGCTCAGGGCTCCCTCCCAGCCTTAGGGAGCCTGCACTGGTGCTGTACCCGTCCCCTCATTGTCCTCCCGTGGGGCTGGAGCACATAAAAAATCTACTAGCCTCCCCCCCCCACCCTCTAGTGTGAGGGGAATGTGGGGAGCATTTTTCTCCTTCTCAGTTGGGGGCCATGTCACTGAGGGTTTGGTTGGTTTTGTTTTGTTTCCCACTTGTGTCTGGCCCCTGACTGATTTTTCTGTGGGTCAGCGTCCCCCAACCCAAAGAGGTTCCCCGCCCGTGCAGTACAGCCTGCTGCCTCAGACCTGGTCTACACCAAAGTGGCACTGATGTGAATTTGTAGTATTGACCTGCCATATGTTAATAAATATAGTTGCTGGGGAGTTAAGCAGAAGTAGAGACTTTTGTTAAGGACTTGTCTTCACTAAATGGAAGATCACTGCTGCTGCGATCGATCTTCCAGAGTTCGATTTAGCGAGTCTGTTAAGACTCGCTATATCGAACTCAGAGGGCACTCCTGCTAGCATCTGGTACTCCTCCTTTTGCGAAGAGTTTGCTCCTGTTGGCCTCCTGCCAAGGGGATGCTGCCAAGCTCGGCTTAAAGTAATCCGATTCCAGCTATGTATTCTATGTAGCTGGAGTTGCGTACCTTAGGTTGAGCAGCTGGGTCTAGTGTAGACCTGGCCTTAGATGTTAAAGGGAGAAGAGGTGTAGATGACAAATAGGGGTATTTCAAGGAAATAAAGCCACACTAACACAGTTGGGATAAGAAGGCTCTTGTGCCTAGTTGAAAATGTAGAAAACTCCATTAAATGATGATGATTTAAGTCATGTTAATTTTCCTTCAATTAACTCTGACATGGCTCAACCTTCATGTCTTGATGTTTTAACAAGCTTTCTTAACCATGAATGTTGATTTTTTATGTCTTGGAGCACTGAGGAAGTTCCAGAAGACTGGTAGAAAGCTAACGTTTCAATATTTTAAAAGGATAAATTAGATAAGCTGGGTAATTATAGGCCTATCATCCTGATGTCAGTCCTGGGCAAAATAATGGGATGGCTGCTACAGGACTCAATTAATAAAGAAGTCTAGGAGGGTAATATAATTATTGGCACTCAATATGGGTGGATGGAAAACAGGTCATCTAAACTTGATTTTTTTAATGAGTTTATATATGTGATTAATAAAGGGAATCATGTTGCTGTAATAGACTTAGATTTTTGTAAGGCATTTGTCTTGGTACTGCCAACACTTTAAGAAACCAGAATGATACAAAATCAACACAGCACACATTAAATAGGGAATCCTGACTGATCACGTATGTTTCTAGTGGGATCTCACAGGGCTCAGTTCTTGGCCCCATGCTGTTTTACATTTTTATCTATGACTTGGAAGAAAACATAAAATCATCACTGATAAAGTTTGCAGATGTCAGAAAAATTAGAGGGAAATGGTAAATAATGAAGAGAATAGGTCAATATCATGGAGCACACTGGATTACTTGATAAAGTGGGTGCAAGCAAACAATATTGTACATGGGAGAGGACGCACAAGAATGATTTAACTATTAGAAAACATAGCATATAGCAAAATATTTCAGGAACTCTGTTTAGTTTATCACAGAGCATGTTACAGGATGACTTGATCAGTCTCACAGTACCTACACAATGAGTAAATATTTGATGATGGGTTTCTCAGTCTAGCAGAGAAAGGTGTAACATAATCCAATAGAAGGGAAAGGGTTGTTTTCACTGCTGCAGTAAATCAACTCCCCTTAAAGGAGGTAGTGAGGTGAATGAAAGAATTCTTTATCTGTACCCACAGTGGGAGCCAAACCAGTCTAACTACATTGCACAGGGTGTGAAATTTTTCACATCGCTGAGGCCAGGTCTACACTAGACCTGGAAGGTCGGCTTTAGTACACAACTCCAGTTACATAGAATATGTAGCTGGAGTTGGCTCACCTTAAGCTGAGTTTTGCAGCGTCCAGACAGTGGGAGGCTGACGGGAGCAAACACTGCCGTCGGCTTTCCCTACTCTTTGCGAGTGTGACGAGTTCAGATGCTGGCTGGAGCTACCCTCAGTGTTTGATTTATGAGTCTATACTAGACCCACTAAATCAAATGCCAGAATGTTGATCCCCAGCATGGTGAGTGAAGATGTGTGCTGTGTGATGTAGCTAGGTTGACCTAAGTTTTAAATATAGACCAGCCCTTCAAGGGAGATCTTAAAGGCACATGTCTCCTCTTTTTATTCAGAGAGAAGTGTGAAGCTTAGCACCACTCCTTGCTCAGGGCTATAACAAAAGAGGCAATTTTCTCAGATTGTTCTCTTTCTTTCTTTCTTTCTTTCTTTCTTTCTTTCTTTCTTTCTTTCTTTCTTTCTTTCTTTCTTTCTTTCTTTCTTTCTTTCTTTCTTTCTTTCTTTCTTTCTTTCTTTCTTTCTTTCTTTCTTTCTTTCTTTCTTTCTTTCTTTCTTTCTTTCTTTCTTTCTCCCTATACATGTTAGTTTGCATTAAGCACAAATAGAATTAATTATGTACTAACAGCCTAAGTTGGCCTAAATCTTCACTATAATATTGATCACTTATGATAAGCATCCCAAAACACCTTGAATTTGCTCATGTAAGCTTTGTTTTAAGTAGCTAGGGAAACTGTCAGACATATGAATATTCTACCTAGCTATAAACCTAGGTGATGCCTTTTCAGTCTTGGTACTTGGAATGCACGTGTTATGAATAAAAAGATAAAGAATACACAACAGAATCAGAAAAACAAGGTAGAAAGATAATTGGTTGAATTTAGCATCAGATGACATTCACAATATCTTTTACTTATAAATAGGAAGGGTATAAAAAGACGGTCTAAAGGGTGTAGCATTGGGAGAACACTCTCAATGTAAGGCAAATATAACAGAGCTGTACGAGATGGCTTCCCAGAAACTGGCATTGTATTGAGTCTTTTTTCTGAGCTGTATCATTACTGACTTAAAACAATAAACCTAATTGATATTGGTTATTTGGTCTCTTTAATATATTGCATAACAAACCAAACTTAGGTCAAGTACTTGACTATACAATTTATCAACATACTGAACACAGAAGAAGGAGATTTCTACTTCTGTCTTTCCATATCTTGGAATATTTTGCCAATGATAAACTCTTCTGTCCCTCCCAAGCAATGTCTAGACTATGGAGCTTTATCGGAAAAAGGTACACAAATTACGTTCCGCAATTTGCGTACCTTTTTCCAATAGTTTTTTCAGAAGAGGCTTTTCTGAAATTTGGCCCATTTACAGGGCCAAATTTTGGGAAAAAAAACCCTCTTTTCGAAGAGCCCTTCTTCCTCGTGGAAGGAGGAAGACAGGGCTTCTGAAAGAGAGCATCTGCTCTTCTGCAAAAAGAAGCAGAAGAGCAGACACATTCCCTAGACATGGAGGAGTTTTCCCAGGATACTGAAGGTATCCTGGAAAAACCCTGAAGTCTAGACATAGCCCTAGTGACAGGAAGTTCATAATAAAAATTCAAGTGGTTTGTGATCCAGGCCTGGACTTTACACAGGCTAAGAATGAAACATTTGATCAAATTTATTCTTCCTCTGCTGGGCTGGAAATGCAGCCACTAATGGACTTTAGATCTAGTTATTTATTTATTTTAATTGAATGCAGTCTTGAATGTCTTTGGCCTGCCTATCTAGACCCCTTGTCAGGAAGTCCCACTTCTGATGCAATATGGAACTTTTTTGTAATCTGTGTTGTCCCCCACAGCCGCCGTACAGGGCCGGACTGAGCCATTCCAGCACCCCGGGCAGACAGTTTAATTGTGCCTCGAGTTGCGGAAGGGTGCATGCATAGCCCTGCCAGCGCGTGGGAGAAGGCACATGCGCAGCCCCGTCCCCGCCCAGAGTGTGGGGGAGGGGCGCATGGAGCTGGCGGTGGCAGGATGCAAGTGCCCGGCCCAGCGTGGCCCGGGTCTGCTCAGGGCAGGCCGAGCCTGGCTGTGCAGGGCTCCACAGCCGCGGGGGGGAAGGGCGCTGCTGGCTGGCGCTGCAGGAGATAATGCAGCCCCTGCCCCGGGCGGCCGCTGCAGGGTGGCCACTGGGAGCTGCTGCAGCCTGCGATCCGGGCGCGTGGCACCTGATGGCAGCTATAAGGGGCGCTGTGTGCCCCTGACAGCTGCCATCAGGCACCCCCCTATAGGTTGGTGCCCCGGACAGTTGCCCAGCTAGCCCATGCCTTAATCCGGCCCTGCCCCCGTAACAGACATGTATATATCCTTTGTCTCCTGCTGAGAGCAGGAACTACGGGTTAGAGATAGGCTCGTTATTTTTAATTGTGTTTACTTAATGTGGAAAAACTAATAAACAACATTTAAAAAGGAGATTGCTTAAGACATGAAGACAATGATGCAGGAAGAAATAACCAGTGTGAGTGAGAGAAGAAACTTTGTCTGATGCCTCAGGGATTCAGACTGTGCAGCCGCCATGGTGGGAGGAAGAGAACTACAGATTGCTACTGCCATCAGAGTTCAGAGCCTGGTTCCACAAGGACCAGATCTCCTTTGAGAAGGGCGTCTTAGCTGTTTCAGTTATCTAGCTGTGGGTCCTAAGGTGACACAATGCAGCAGCTTGTCAAGTCCCTTTTGGAGGTGGTGAGCAATGAATTAGCAGCCCTGCACAATGAGGCTGACAGGAAGACCATGCTGCTCTCCATCCTACCATGAGGCACTACAGGGAGCTGTGGGTGAACCATCCAGACTCACCTTAACTCCCTCCCTCCAGTCAAGATATTTAAAGGGCCATAGGTGCAGCTGCTAGAGTCATCTGATGGCTTTGCTGCCATTTTCAAGTCCGTTGGGAAGCCACATAGGGAGACAAGGGCAGGGAGCAACAATCCCCCCAAAGAAGTCCTGAAGGAGAGATAGATGCAACTGTGCCTAGACCCACTACTGTAAGTAGTGTGTTGGTTGAATCTGCCAAGGCATCACTAGCTCCTTGGATTGCTTGAACCTTGCTCCAATCAGCATGATGATCCATGTCCCACTTTTGAGCCTAGTCCCTCACAGTGAGACTTTGGGAATCTGTCAGCACAATAGGCAGTCCCTGAAACCCCCTATTTGGAACCACAGATTGACAGGTCGTCTAATCCAGTCCTCCCCTACTCAAGGCAGGACTAAGCATTATCTAGACCATCCCTGACAGGTGTCAGTCTATCCTGCTCTTGAAAATTTCCAGTGCGTAATAATTTTCCCTCTAATCTTTTCCATCCACGTGCAGATTTTTTCCATTTGTGTACGGAATAATTTTTCTATGTGCACCGAGGCATGTGGAAAAGTACACCATTAGTTGAAAAAAAATCTAATTGTGGGGTCTCTGCTAATTAGCTGGGTGGCGTTTGAATCTTTCCTGAGCATCTGCCTAAGCAACTGCTTACAGGGAACACTGGTGCTTAACCACCTTGGGTATGTCTACACTACAAAGTTAGTTTGAACTAACGGACGTTAGTTCGAACTAACTTTCATAGGTGCTACACTAGCGCTCCGTTAGTTCGAACTTAATTCGAACTAACGGAGCGCTTAGTTCGAACTAGGTAATCCTCATTCCAAGAGGATTAAGCCTAGTTCGAACTTACTAGTTCGAATTAAGGGCTGTGTAGACCCTTAATTCGAACTAGTGGGAGGCTAGCCCTCCCCAGGTTTCCCTGGTGGCCACTCTGGCCAACACCAGGGAAACTCGTCTGCCCCCCTCCCGGCCCCGGACCCCTTAAAGGGGCACGGGCTGGCTACGGTGCCTGTGCCAGGTGCAAGCCTGCCAGCACCCAGCCAGCAGACCCTGCACCTGGCACGGATCGAGCCACCCACCCGATGCCCCCCAGCCCTCCCCCTCTTCCCGGGACCAGGCTGGCGGCTCCCGGGAGCTTGCCCGGGACCACAAGAGGCGGGCACCCGCCTGGGCTAGTGCGGACATCGTGGACCTCGTCCACGATCTCCGCACTAGGCTCAGGAAAGTGGCCATCTAGGGCAGGAGAGCTGCCAGCCTGGCCACCCAGGAGCAAGTGTGCATGAAAATCAAGGGGGTCCACTGAGACCCCCGACCCTGAGCCCTGAGCTTACAATGGCCGTCCTGGGTCAGACCAAAGGTCCATCTAGCCCAGTAGCCTGTCTGCCGACAGCGGCCAACCCTAGGGAACCTGGAGGGGATGGACCGAAGACAGTGACCAAGCCATTTGTCTCGTGCCATCCCTCTCCAGCCTTCCACAAACCTTGGGCAGGGACACCACTCCTACCCCCTGGCTAATAGCACTCCATGGACCCAACCTCCATGACTTGATCTCACTTCCCTTTAAACTCTGTTCTAGTTGTAGCCTTCACAGCCTCCTGCAGCAAGGAGTTCCACAGGTTGACTCTTTGCTTTGTGAAGAACAACTTTCTCTTACTAGTTTGAAGCCTGCTACCCATTCCTTTCCTTTGGTGTCCTCTAGTCCTTCTTTATGGGAACTAATGAAGAACTTTTCTGTATGCACCCTCTCCACCCCACTCCTGCTTTTAGAGACCTCTATCCTGTCCCCCCTCCGTCTCCTCTTTTCTAAGCTGAAAAGTCCCAGTCTCTTTAGCCTCTCTTCATATGGGACCTGTTCCCAACCCCTGATCAATGTAGTTGCCCTCCCCTCTCCCACCCTCTCTCTTCCCCTCTCCCACCTCCTTTTCCCAGTCTCCCCAGTTTTGTTCAATAAAGACAGATTCCATTTTTGAACACAATTGTCCTTTATTTTGTACATCAAGAAAAGGGGCTAGGGAAGGGTAAGTGGAAGGAGGTGAGGGAGGAATGGGGTATGAGCCCCCGATGGGGAGGACTGGGCTGGCTCTGCGGGCTTCTGAGGGTGGAAGCTCTCCTGCAGCCCCCCAATTGCCCCCTCTCCCCAGATGGCAGCCTGCGGCAAGTGCAGCCAGGCTGATGGCCGAGTGGTGTGATGTGCCCAGTGTGGGTAGTCCGGGCACTCCAAGCCAGGACTGCTTTGCAAGCGGGGCACCCCTGAGAACTGTCTGTCCGGGGTGGGGGTCGGGTCCCTTTAAGCGCAGCCCTCGGCTAGCCTGAGACAGCATCTCCACGCTCTAAGTCCTCCTCTGATGCCCTGCAGGCACTGCTTCCGGCCATCCTTAAGCCTGGTTCAGGGTCCACTTAATGTGGACATGCTAGTTCGAATTAGCAAAACGCTAATTCGAACTAGTTTTTAGTTCTAGACGCGTTAGTTCGAATTAGCTTAGTTCGAATTAACTAATTCGAACTAAGTTAGTTCGAATTAGCGCTGTAGTGTAGACGTACCCCTTGACAGTTAAGAAAGTTTTCCTAGCATCAAACCATCTGTGCTACAATTTAAAAGCACTGCTTCTTGTCCTAGCCTCAGAGGTTAAGGAGAAGAATTTTTCTGCCTCCTGCTTGTCACAACCTTTTTTGTACATGAAAACTATCATCAAGTCCCTGCTCAGTCTTCTCTTCTCCAGGCTAAATAAACCCACTTGTTTCAATCTTCCCTCCAGGGGTGACAGGTATGTAAGGCGGAGGAAGGCTCTGCTTTCCCAGACCACCAGGTGTAGCCGTGTCCGCATAATGCTTGCTGTAGGCATTCTAGGGGTGGAGTGTTGCTGCTCCCAGCACCTGCCCTCCAGCTGCTGGAGAGGCTGGGCAATGCGGCGCACCCTCCTCCCTCCCAGCACCTGCCCTCCTGGGCTGAGGAGGCTGGGGCCATGCTGCCCTGTGCTGCACACCCTGCCTCCTCCCTCCCCCAAGCCTGAGCTTGGCTCGGCTAGGCGGGGAGGCGCACTGTGCCTTCCTCCGGGGCTGGAGAGGCTGCAGCAAGCACCCGTCCTGTGGTTGGAAGAGGGGAGCAAGTGCGAGGGGATGGAGAAAGGGTGGGGCTTAGCAGAAGGGGTGGAGCTGGAGGTGGGTTTGGAGGTCGTGTTTTCTAGACCTTTCATCCTTTTTGTTGCTCTTCTTGGGACTTTCTCCAATTTCTCCATATCTTTCCTGAAATAGGACACCCAGCTCCGGTCACAATACTCCAACTGGGGTTTAATCAGAGCAAAGTAGAATGGAAGAATTCTTGACTCTTGCTCACATTTCTGATAATACACTTCCCAGGATGATGTTTGCTTTTTTTTATTACACTATTGACTCATATTTAGCTTGTGATTTACTATGACCTCAGACCCCTTTCTGCAGTCCTCTTTCCCAGGCTGTCACTTCCCATTTTGTATGAGTGCAACTGCTTGTTCCTTCCTAGGTGGAGCACGTTGCATTTGTCCTTACTCAGTTTCATTCTATTTACTTCAACACATTTCCCTAGTTTGTCCAGATCATTTTGAATTGTATATCTATCCTCCAAAGCACTTGAATTCCACCCAGTTTGGTACTGTCCAGAAACTTTATCAGTGTATCTCTATGCCATTATCTAAATCACTGAAGACTAAACAGAACTGGATTCAGAACGTATCCCTGTGGGACCTCACTCAATATGTCCTTCCAGCTTGACCACGAACCACTGATACCTGTTCTCTGGTATAGGTTTTATTTCCCTCTTTTGCTTAGGAGAAAGTCATATAAGGCAGTATCAAAAGCTTTATATAATCAAGCTATACAGAGCCCTGCAAATCTACAGATATCCACTTTATGTCCATGGGCATCCACATTCGTGGATATGGATGAGGATATCCACATCTTGTTTTTGTATTGACACAGGGCTGTAATGTACATCTATTACTCCCCCTCCCCCTCTGCCCCTGTGCACAAGGCTTGTTACCTTTTCAAAAAAAGCTATTAGACTAGAATTTGATAGCTCTGTGCGTCTGCTGGGCAGCACAACCCATCCCCCACTTGGAGACTCAGACTTATTGCTCTGGGGTGGCTTTCATCCTCCTCTTCTTCCTATATGTTCCCGGTATCATCTGCCAGTGGAACCCATCTGCCTTTCTGCACTCCCTAAAAGTGAATATTAGCAGCAACCTCCCCTCCTGTTCTTTCTTCCTAGGGATTATGTGAGCTACATGTCTTCTTCTCTTTGGGTGTTTTCCTCAGAAGTTGTAATTCAACCAGATCAAAACTAGCTGGAATGAGGGGACCATATATGAAAGTGAGCGAAACATAAACAGGATATGAAAATGCTCGAGGAGACACGTCCTTCCTCTTTTCCTCCACAGGCATGTTATTGCGTCTGTGCTCAGATGCTGTTTTGCGGGCCTATTTTTAGCAGTGGGTTTTGTCCTTTTTCCCATCAGCTTTTCTGCTTGGCAGTGAAACACTCCTTTCCATCCCCTTTCATGTATTTGAGAGGTCTTGCGGGAAAACCTCCCAACTTGGTAATGGCCTTTGTCTCAGCATCTGCCTCCTGGAAAGAGATGGATTTCTTCCTCCTAACCATCTCTTCTTCTGAGGACAGTTCTCCCTCTGACTGTCAGAAGGAACTATTATTTGTGGTCTCAGCCCCTCTCCCTTTCCTAAGTGGCCAAACTTGTTTCCTGTTGATGCTGGAACTTGCGGTTGCTATCTGGCTTCCTAATCTCTCTTTTTGTCAGATGCTGTTTCTGCGGTCACCACTCTGAGGTGCTCCAGCTGTTGTTTTCCTAGTCCCCAAGAGCACTAGACAAGGGGGACAAGGGTGCTGACAGTGTGGGCCTGGCTTCCTGTGTGCTTTGCTTTCATTTAGTCAAGATCAGAGAAGCCTTCAAAGACGGCCACCAGAGTGTTTGTCTGTCTACACTGGGAAGGTTTGTCAACAAGAGCAAAAGTCACTAAAAGTGGAAACTGGACAAACCAGTTTTTCTGCCTCCAGCTGTCAACATGTCATGGCCACATTGCTAGCACCCTGTCGACAGACAGAGCAAAGCAATGTGGGTAAGCATTCCACAGTGCAGTGTTGTGGGAAGGCAGAGCTGGTCCCTGTGCTTCTTGGGATTCCCTTGGAGCTCTGTGAGCTCTCCCTGCTAAGGAATGTCAAAGCAGCACAGCAGTCTCTCCAGCCCTCCCCCTGCAGCAGCCGTCTGCCTGCCTCTGTGTTCCTAGCAGGGCAGAACAGGAACATTCCAATGATTTGCTCTTTGTTCCCCAAATGGAGCAGCTCACTCAGCTGTTGGATAGTTCCCAGAGGTTTGAAAGAGGAGGGGTGCATGCCTGTAAGGCAGCAGAGATCACAAAACACTGAGCAAAGTCATCAGCGATGGGATTTTGATGGAAGCCAGTTCTCTCGACAAAACAAACAGCAGAGTCCACACTGGCTTTTTGCTGACAATAAAGGGATGGGAAAAGACAAAAGTCCTGCACAAGGGTGGAAGTTTTTTGTCATCAAAACTGGGTGTTTTTCCCAACAAAAGTTGCGTTGTAGAGTAAACATTCTCACTGTTTTGTTGCCAAAAGGCAGTTTTTAGTGACAAAACATGCGAGTGTAGACAAGGTTCCAGGTTCTTTCTTCCCAGGATATGGAAGACATCACCCTTAGGGTATGACCACACAGGAAGTAAATGGCAAAATGGCCTGGGTCAGCTGATTTGGGCTTGCAGGACTCAGGCTCCAGGGTTGTAAAAATTGTTGTGCAGGTGTTTAGGCTCAAGCTGGATCCCAAGCTCTAGGACACGCTGAAGGAGGAGGGTCACAGAACTCAGGTTCCAGCCAGAGCCTGAACATCTACACAGCAATTTCTAGCTCTGCAGTCCGAGCTCTGCAAGCCCAAATCAGCTAACTCACTTGGGCCAAAGCCATGCTGAATGCATCGATGTGTCTTTGGAAGGCAGTGGTTTTTGATGGGCATTTACCTTGCAGGGTATAAATACCTAGTAGCCTCAGCCTTCCTGATTAACAGGCCAATGGTCCACTGGCTAATCGCTGCAAGGCTCAGCTACTAAATTGACTAGCTTGGCTTATGCAGGGTTCTTGTTTCATCCTAGCTTTCCTGTAAGGGCTGCTGAGATGAATGTGCCCTTGGCCAGCAGGGATTGAATTTGTAGACAGCACTACCTCAGTAGTTCCCAAGCTATTTTGTGCCTTTGCCTTTACATGGAGGCTCTTCACTATGGATACTGTGCTATCTCCACCATCAAAGAAACCCCTGAAGGCCCTTTTGAGTTCCTGGCTGTTGTTATGTTCTGTTCAGTGGGACAACACATTTACCCAGATTATCAGCTCAACTGTAAAAAGCAGGTGGAAGTTTCGAAGATGTCACAGTAACCAAATGTTGGTGGGGAAAAGTATGAAAGGGAGACAGACTGAATTAGTCTAAGCACAAAGGCCTCCTGGGATAACTCAAGGGCTATGTTAAATGCATACTTGGTAAATACAGGAGACATGGGATTGGAAATTAATGAATGAAAATTGGTGTGTTGGATACTGGGTTTAACTGGTGGACATAATGAGGGTATGGGATATTCCACCCATCACTCCCTTTGGGGTTCTTAAAGAAAGAGACTTGGGGGGAGGGCAATGGTAAAAATAGATGGCTGCTATTGGACTGAACTTTGCCATCATGGCTGCAACACCCATCATTTCCGGGAACTGTGGCCTTTCATCATCCTAATTCTGAGAGATGTCCTGACAGATCAGGCCAGAGTGAAGGACACAGAAGCCAGTTCCAGTTGAATTCCAAGCACCAACTAAGATGAAATGGGATTATACACCACAACAGCTCCTGCTCTTCTCAACTAACTTATTTTGGGCTCACAAAGGACAACTACTGCCATCTCTGATACCATCTAAAAGATGGTCAGACAAGGGCTTTTTTCCTTCTAAAGCCTCTCTCCAGCGAAAGGGAAAAGGAATGAAATCTTTATTTCATATTTTACATTTCATATGCTTTAATTGTCCTCCCCTCTTCTTTCGGTGTCTTTGCTGAAAAGGCAAAAGGATTTTTAATGGTCTGTTTCCTATGGTACTAAGCAGGCTACAGTCTTTATGCCAAACCTGGGCCTTGTTTAACACTATTAAGTGTTGGACAGTGAATGGAGTTTGTACGTTAACACCTCTTGCTTATTTATTCCGTTTAAATTAATTTAACAGACTGACTTCCTATTTGGCAACCGTCCTCCTGTCCTGCATAGGGATTGCCATCCAGAGAGTTTAAAGAGGATCTAAACCTCAGTTCCACTCCTAGCCTCTCCCTTTCCTACTTTCCCTAAGGATCCTGAAGCAGCAGCCAGGGGTTAAGTATAAAATAGGCTGATACAATATCTCCCCATCAGGACAAACACCAAGCTCTGTTTCCAGCAGTCAGAGAAGCTCTGTGTTAATGATATCTTCCCAACACTCTGTGGATGATCTTCAAGCTCATTTGCCTGTCACTATCCAAGAAGTTGCCTGGCAGTATTACATGTCTTCCAGCCCTTCAAGCAAGAATGAACGAAGAGTTTCCCTCCCTGGATACCGCTCAGATAACCCTTATGACAGGACAAGCACTTTCTCCCCCTGTTTCAGGGACTTTTCCCCAGTTTATTGGAAGCTTGCAAGTACCTAAAAGAGGCTATGTCTACACTGCAGGCTTTTTCTTCGAGTGGTCCCCGTGGGTGCTCCACTCAAGGTGTCGGGTCCATCCCAGTGCCACTGGTTGGAGGCTTTTCTGTAGCTGTTGTCGGCCGGGCCGAGCATGCGCAGCCGCAATTGCGTGCCGTTCACGCCTTTTCTAACGTCACGCGGTCTGGCCCCTCGCCAGTTCCTCTCAACCATCCTCAGTTGCTGGCGAAGCTCCATTGCCTCTCCTCATAGAGAAGGCCGCTCTATAAAGAAAAGTTTTTAAATTAGTTTTTTCAGCATAATAGTTTCTTAGGGTATGTCTACACTACCCCCCTAGTTTGAACTAGGGGGGATAATGTAGTCATACAGAGTTGCAAATGAAGCCCGGGATTTGAATTTCCCGGGCTTCATTTGCATAAAGCCGGCTGGCGCCATTTTTAAATGCCAGCTAGTTCGGACCCCGTGCCGCGTGGCTACATGCGGCACGGACTAGCTAGTTCAGATTAGGAACGAGGTGTACAGCTAGTTCAGATTAGGAAGCGTAATCCCGGGCTTCATTTGCAACTCCGTATGACTACATTACCCCCCCTAGTTCGAACTAGGGGGGTAGTGTAGACATACCCTTAGGTAGTTGGTTAGTTAGCTAGTTGTCCAAAAAATATTTTAAAAAAATATTTTTCCTACTGTTTAGATAGTTAGTTAGTTGTTGTTCACTGTTGGTTCCATTTACAGTTAGTTTTCTTATAAGACATATTCTGAGATCTAATATGCCTGGGTCACCAGGATTTAAGAAATGTTCCCAGTGCAAAGACACTATACTGGTGTCCAATGGCCACGCTGCATGTATTCGCTGCCTGGGGGAATTGCATGTCCCTCAAAAGTGTATACATTGTTCGAAGCTAACAGCTAGAGCGTGCAGAGATAGGGACATGCGATTGAAGTTAATACTCTTCAATAAGGCTTTACAGCCTTCGGATGCTGCCCCTCAGGATCCAGCTCCGGTACGAAAAAGGAGAGCATCATCGCCTGAGGTGCTGGCCTCAAAAAAGAAAAAAGCCTCCTCCACCCGTTCCTTATCCACCACTCCACGGCCCAGACTTAGCCGAGAAGAACGGCCGGGCACTTTGAGGATCATTCAGCACCCACCTAGGGCCGGAGCACAGGCTAGTCCCGGAGCACCTGTGCCACTAATACGCTCAACATCAGTGCTGGCACCGTCATCCACATCTAAGGAGGGACACAAAATGGTGGCATCCTCAGAACGGGAGCGATCGGCACCGCAGATGGCACCGTTAAGACCATCTGATGCGGCACCGGTCTCAGAGCCACAGGAATCAAAGGGACCAGCACTGGAAGCGGCACCGAGAAGTCCGAGACAACCGGTATCAAGCCCCCTCAGGGCGGCACCAGCGGTATCAAAGACCGACATGCGACAACAGCAGCGAGGAGTCCTGAAGACTGCTCTGTGTGGGCTCTGGAGACGGTGCTGCACAAGACCCAAGAGATGTCACCGCCCTCGGCACCGCAGAAGGACTGCCAACCTTCATCAGCGCCCGTACTGGCTCCGGCCGTTGGTTCTCCTCCTTCATCTACTTCACATTCACCAATACTAGTGATGGATGATAATGACTATCCACCTGTCAATGATACTCATGATGCCATTACCTCAGTCCCCACAAAAGAGGCTAGGAAATTGGTACCGAGAATCCCTTTGCTGTCTCCATCACCAGTATTTTCACTGGCACCCTCCCCATCACCTCCCCTTCATTACTCGCCACATGGGAGATCTCAATCTCAGGTTGAGTTTCGGTACCGATGCAGTCCTCGATCGCCAAGGCAGTACTTGAGGTCCCATCATACTCATGTCTACAGACATGATCCGCCTCACCACCGGACTTCACCACACAGGTCTCAGTCTCCCACACGCTCCCCACCTAGATCTTATCAGAGCAGACACGGCAGTTCTTATTCCTCCAAAAGATCATCACCGGAGTACTCTGATTACTGTTATGGTGCTTACCGCACATCCTATAGGCACGGCAGATCACGCTCACATTCTCTTTCATATTGCTGCCATTTATCCTCTAGCAGACAGCATTCACCACCTGTTCGTTCCCAGCAGAGGGTTTCTTCTCTGAGACCCACTCCAAATGTCCCTTCGCTCCCACCACAATTATCCGAGCCAGAAGAGGGACAGATTACGGACACTGAGGAGCAGCCACAAGACCTGCCACCAGCTGACTTGTCTTCATCATCCCCAGATGAGGCCGTCTTCACGTGGGACACCTCTCCCCCAGATGATGTTCCAAGACCTGTTTAAGAGGGTTGCGGAATCTCAGGACATTCAGTTGTCAGCGGTCCAAACGAAGCAGTACAAGCTGCTAAAGAATCTGCACCCGAGGCAACAGTCCAGAGTGGTTTTGCCTATTGATGAAGCAATTTTGGAGTCAGCCTCAGAGATCTGGCATACTGCAGCTTCGACCACACCAACATCTAAAAGAGCAGAAAAGAGGTACTTTGTTCTATCGAAGGGACTGGAATTCCTCTTCACCCACCCCCGGCCAAACTCATTGGTGGTGGATGCAGCCCTGCAAAGAGCTAAGAACCTGCAGGTGAAGAGCACGGGGGCAGATAAGGATGCCAAGAAACTTGAAATTTTTGGCAGAAAAGTCTATTAATCTTCCACACTGCTCCTCCGCATTGCGAACTATGCAGCGCTGTTGTCCAACCACAGCTTTGACAACATAGCTAAACTGATGGACATGGCACAAAGGGTTTCCAAAGCCGACAAAACATTACTGTGAACAATTGTACAGGAAGGTTATGCGTGCTCAAGGGCGGGCCTTCAGATTGCTATGGACGTCACAGATACGGCAGCCCCCTCTGTAGCAACTGCTGTGTCCATGAGAAGGGCTTCATTGCTAGTGACAGTGGGTGCACCCAGAGATCTGCAGGCCAAAGTGGAGGATCTCCCCTTTGACAAGCTCAAATTGTTCGCAGACAAAACAGATGAGGTCCTCCACACAGGCAAAGTCTTGAGAAAAAATTACGCACACTCGGGATGTATGTTCCTCCATTACGATGCAGAAGATATTTCCCCTATCAGCGACGGTATGATTTCCAATTTAATAGACAGCAGAACCGTCCAATTGATCAGGCACGCCCCAAACGAGGCTGCAATGCAGACGTCCCCAGCCACCTCGTACAACTAATCCATCGACATCCAAGCAGCAAGTTTGACTTCTTTGTCGAGGACACGCACATACTTATCAGTATGGCATTGCTGTAAACACCGTTGCCACCAAACCCACTTTTCACCATTATCTACGGCCCTATTACCATCAATGGGCTGTAATAACATCTGACAAAGGGGTATAGGAGATCATAAGGAAAGGTTTCACCATCCCCTTCACTTCTCTTCCTCCCACCACCTCACCAACTCCGTCCCTTTTCAGGGACCCATCTCACAAAATCCTCCTACAACAAGAAGCCTACCGCCTACTTACCATTGGGGCAATAAAGAGGGTTGCAAACGAGTTCAGAGGAAGAGGGTTTTATTCGCGGTACTTACTAATGCAAAAGAAAACAGAGGGTTGGAGACCCATCCTCGATCTTTGTGGTCTGAATCACTACCTTCGAAAACAGTGCTTCAAGATGGTGACCCTTACTACGATTATTCCATCTCTGGTTCGCTGCCCTCAACTTGCAGGATGCCTATTTCCATATAACTGTACATCCAGCACACAAACGTTTTCTCCGATTCGTAATAAATGACGAACACTTCCAATATCGTGTCCTACCCTTTGGGCTGGCCTCAGCTCCAAGAGTTTTCTCAAAAACTCTTGCTGTCGTTGCAGCGCAGCTGTGTCATCTCAGAGTTGTCATTTTTCCATATCTCGACGATTGTTTGATCAAAGCGGCATCTCAACAAGAGATTGCGCACATGGTCACTGGTCAGACGGACATTCAATTCTCTCGGTCTCATACTGAACGAGCAGAAATCAACGCTAAACCCAACCACAAAGCATAAAATTCATAGGAGTAGTCCTTGACTCCCGCATGGCGAGGGCATACCTACCACTAGACAGATTCCGGACAATTCAAGATCTAGTCAATGTACTCAACAAAGCGCCAACAGTCTCGGTACACGACTGTCTACAGCTCCTAGGTCACATGGCTGCGACTACCTTTGTTGTCCCTCATGCACGGCTTCACTTCAGAGCTCTACAACATTGGTTGGCAACTGTATATGTACCCACGAAACACAGCATCCACAAAAAAGTATCTCCTCCACCTCACGTACGTACGTCCCTACAATGGTGGGTGAAGGCGCAAAACCTCACGACAGGAGTCCCATTTCACCGGCCACAGCCTTCAGTCCAGATCACAACGGACGCTTCCCTCATTGGATGGGGCACTCATATGAACGACGAGTGTGTACAGGCCAAGTGGCTTCCCAACGAAAGATGTCTTCATATCAATCTGTTAGAACTAAGAGACATCTTTCATGCATACAGACACTTTCTTCTGCACCTGAAAGGCATGTCTGTCAGAGTCATGACAGACAATGTGATGTACTACATAAATAGGCAGGGAGGTGCAAGATCACATTCCCTATGCGCCGAAGCGGTGAGATTCTGGAATTGGTGCATACAGAACAATATCACCATAACAGCATCTTACTTACCTGGCATCAGCAATGCAATTGTGGACTCTCTGAGCAGGCGTTTTCCCCTAGATCACGAGTGGGAGATAAGGGCAAATATACTATATCACGTTTTTCGCAGATGGGGAACACCCCTGGTAGATCTTTTTGCCACCGTCAACAACGCGAAGTGTCGCCTATTTTGCTCCAGGGCGGGCATCAGCAAGGGTTCCCTCGGCGATGCGCTCCTAACCACCTGGAAGAGGACACATTTCCCCTGACGGTCCTCATCCTTCGGGTGTTAGAGAAGATCAGAACAGAAACAGCAACAGTAATCCTGATAGCCCTGGCTTGACCGAGACAGCCGTGGTATCCGTTCTTGTACAACATGTCCCTTCGCCTGCCCTTGCCTCTCCCTCTTCACCCAGACCTTCTCTCGCAAGAACAAGGCTCTCTCCTCCGTCCAAGGCTGGACGCATTTCATCTGACGGCATGGTTAATGACTGGCTCAGATAGAACTAAACCTTGTGTTCAGACCAGGTTAAAACAATATTAATACATAGCAGAAAGATATCTACACAAAATACTTACCGGGCGAAGTGGCGCAGATACTCGCAGTGGTACCTTCAAAATAATATCCAACCCCTGCTGGCTCCTTTACATTGTGTCCTCGATTACATTCTTCAGCTCCATAATACGGGTCTCTCTCTGTCACCCCTGAAGGTGCATTTGGCAGCTATCAGTGCTTTCCATTACCTGATAGACAGTTCCTCAGTATTTTCTCATCAAACAACAAAAAGGTTTCTGAAGGGTCTGATGAATCTGTACCCACCTCACAGGCCACCGCTTCCTGCCTAGAACCTTGACTTGGTACTAAATACTATCATGTATCCCCCATTTGAGCCTTTGGCTTCAGTTCTGCTGCAGATGTTAACGATGAAGGTCGTTCTCCTCCTTCAGCACGCAGTCAGTGAGCTAGGGGTGCTTATGGCAACTCCCCCTTTTACTTTGTTTTCTACAGATACGGTGACATTACGTTTACACCCTGCGTTCACCCCCAAGGTCTGTTCCTCCTTTCATATTAATGAACCCATCGTTCTCACCTCATTTTACCCCAAGCCTCATTCTTCAACTACAGATGCCTTGCTACACATGCTCGACGTCTGCCGAGCATTGTCCTTCTATGTAGACAGAACCCGCCCTTGGAGGCGAACAGACAAGCTATTAGTATCTATAGCATGACGCTTCAAAGGCAATGCACTATCCAGCCAGAGCATTCCCAGACTCATCACTCTCTGTATTTACAAGTGCCATTCAATGCGAGGCAGACCCCTTCTGTCACAGCCTATTGCACACTCTACTAGAGCAGTAGCAATCTCCATGGCCTTCGCCCGTGGAGTGCCTTGAAGCGATATTTGTTGGGCTGCCACCTGGTCCTCCAGTTTTCTTTTATACGTCACTATGCGCTGGGCTGCAGATTCTGCAGTAGCGTCTGCGGTTCTCTCTACTGCAAAACACCATTGACCTGGGGCACATTCATGGCTACTGCTTTGCACTCACCTTGAGTGGAAAACCCATAGGGACCAGTCTAAGAAGAAGAGGAAGTTACTCACCTTCGTGCAGTAACGATGGTTCTTCGAGATGTGTCCCCATGGGTGCTCCACGTCCCGCCCGCCTCCCTGCTCCGGGTATTCTCTTGTTCTTGTTGCAGATACCGAGCGATGAGAGGAACTGGCAAGGGGCCTGACCGCGCAACATTAGAAAGGGTGCAAATGGCGTGTGATTGCGGTTGCACATGCACGGCCCGGCCGACCATGGCTACCAAAAAGCCTCCAACCAGAGGCGCCGGGATGGACCCGACACCTTGAGTGGAGCACCCACGGGGACACATCTCAAAGAACCATCGTTACTGCACGAAGGTGAGTAACTTCCTCTTCTTGCTCAAGAACCTTTTTGCAGAAGAGATCTTCTGCAAAAAGTTCTTGCACAAGAGAGCATCCACACTACAAAAGCGCATTGCAAAAACGATGCACTTTTGCGCAAGAGAACATCCACACTGTATGGATGCTCTTGCTCAAGAAAGCTCATCAGAGCACCTGTACTTTTTCTGATTGGCTGTTTTTGCGCAAGAAACTCCGGTTTGCCATCCACACACACCTTTTAGCGCAAGAGTTCTTGCACAAAAAGGCGTATTCCTTGTAGAAAGAGGAATAACTCTTGTGCAAAAAGTCCTCTTTTCTTCTGATTTACTGCAAATTTTCTTGCGCAAAAATGTGCTTGCAGTGTGGACACTCTGCGAGTTTGTGCACAAAAGCAGCCGTTTTTGCGCAAAAACTCTGCAGTATAGACATAGCCAGGGTGTTACAAGGGGGAGAGAGAAAAATTATTTTTCTTAACCTCTGATGATTAGACAAGAAGCAATGGGCTTAAATTGCAGCAGTTGTGGAATCTCCATCATTGGAGATATTTTAGAGCAGGTTACATAAACACCTGTCAGGAAGATCTAGATGATGCTTGGTCTTGCCATGAGGGCAAAACACTGGACCTGAGGATCTCTCAAGGTCCTTTCCAGTTCTAATATTCTAGGAGTCTATGTACTATCAGTATTTGAACAACAGGCTCCTACAAAAATTACTCTTAGTCTATAACTAGAGCTCTGTGCTGATACAACATATTGTATCCACATCAGCACTTGTGTCTGTAAAAATGAGCTACACATATCCACATTCACATCCACAGATGCGGATACCTGCAGATGCGGATACCTGCAGCTTTTAAGCGGATATCCGTGGATTTGCAGAGCTCTATTGATACTAAGCCTGATGTCTCTCAGGGTGTGTGTGGTCACAGGGAGAAGAGAAAAAGACGGGGAGTCTATTAATGGTTTCCCATCTTAAATAAAATATTTTCTTATAACCATTACCAAGGAAGGAGCCAATTGGCAAAGAAAGTTCTATTAAGTGCACTTGCTGGAAATGTTTATACTTCCTTCCTGAGAAACACATAAAATGTATTTATAGCACAGCGTTCAACTTATACAAGTTGGACTAGTATGTGTGTGCAGGCCCATGTGTATGCAGATGCTATACGTCCTCCCAGCAAATTTGTTTGAAAATAGCCAATGACCAGTGCTTTTTTGCCATTCTGGACAGCTACTGCTCCATCTGGAACCAGTTCAGTGTGGGGAGATTGACCGTCGAGGCTGTGCTCATGCAGGTTTTACTTTCCTACTATTGTCCTAGGAGGGTGGTGAACTACTGGAGTGGGTTGCCTAGGGAGAGGGGTGGAATCTCCTTCCCTGGACGTTTCTCAGCCCCAGCTTCACAAAGCCCTGCCAGGGATGGTTTAGTTGGGGTTGCTCCTGGTATGGGAAGGGATGTGGGCTCGGCGACCTTGCAACGGCTCTGGCAACCCTGTGATTCGATGTTTCTATAGGTGGTGAAGCCCATCAACGCCATCCTGCTGCACAGGGTCATCACCCTGGGCGACATGGAGCCCATTGTTACTGGCTTTGCTGCCATGGGCTTCCCCAACTGCAGTGGGGGACATCGACAGCACCCACATCCTCATCCTGGCCCCGACCACCATGCCTTGGACTTCATCAATAGAAAGGGGTACTTCTCTATGGTCCTGCAGGCCCTCATGGACCACCAGGGCTGGTTCACGGACGTTTATGTTGGGTGGCTGGGGAAGGTGCACGAAGCCCAGGTGTTCAGAAACTCCAGCCTATCTCAGAGGATGCACACCTGCACTTTGTTCCCCGAACGCACCATTTTCCCCCAGACTGCACCATCAGGGACGGGGAGGTGGACATGCCCATCTGCATCATGGGTGATGCAGCCTACCCCTTGCTTCCCTGCTAAATGAAGCCCTACACGGGATGTCTGGACTCCATGAAAGAACGCTTCAACACCAGGCTCAGCAGGTGCTGCATCGTTGTGGAGAGTGCCTTCATCTGCCTCAAGCCTCCTCACCCACTTGGACCTCAATGACTGGAACACCTTCCGGGTGCTGGTGGCCTGCTGTGTGCTCCACAACCTTCGTGAAAATAAGGGGGAGACTTTCCTGCCAGGGTGGGGAGCAGAGGCAGAGCGACTCACTAGGGCTTTTGAGAAGCTGTGCACCGCTGCCATCTGGCAAGCCCATCAGGGGGCTGTGCAATTCTGGGAGGCCTTAGGGAGAGTTTCAGCCAAGGCCAGCTGTGAGACTCTCCCTGGGCCTCCCCATAATGGGCCTCTACATTGCCATTGTGGGCCTTTCCTCCCCCACCCCAGACTTTTTGTATGAAACAATAAACTCAGTAATTTTTATTGGGGAATATATAACTGGGGAGGGACTGACGAAAGAACCTGGGAGGGGGAAGAGGAGGGAGTAGGAGGGGCTCAGGAATGGGTCTAGGAGTGGCGCCTGCCTTGAATCTATTGGGACGCCTCGTCTGCCCGAGAGATCCCACTGCCTCATGTGCATGGTCCTTTGCAGCCCTGGAGAGGGGCTAGGAGGAGAAGCTGGTTCTGGGAGGACTTAGGGTGGAGCGGTTGCAGGGGAACTTGGGGGCAGAGGGTGCTGGGAGTTGCAGGGCAGCGGGTACTAGGAGTTGGGGGAAGTGGGTGCAAGATGTTGGCTGCTAGACCACTCAATGGTGGCACACATAGTCTTATGCTGCTGGAATAGTGCGCCACAGCTCCTGGTCAACACGGCACTCCTCGAGGTCAGCGGCCCACCCCTGCTGCTCCTTCTCCAAACTTCACTGGAGGGCACGTAGGCACTTTTCCTGTACCAGGTCATCTCAAGGTCGCCTTCTCCTGTGGGTCTTCCAGGGTTGGGAGGATGGTGCGGGAGGTGTTGGATATGCCATGCTCACAGCTGGCTCAGCTGTGAAGAAAAGTGAGAAAACAGTCGTCCCAGGAGACACTGTGTATAAAGCCTAGTCCTCATCTGAAAGCCAGCGCTGAAGGCCTTGGTTCAGATGATGGCGATGTGCTTCAAACAAGGCCATCTGTTGCCTAGAGTAGACAGTGGGCACTTTCCTGGAGGGGCCTGGACTTCCAGGGGAGCCTCACTACTCCCACATCCCAGGGGCTTGCTGGGGAGGGTGGTACTGGGGTGCCCTTCTCTTCCTCTCCCCGGCAGGTTCCCATACAGGGGATCAGTGTCCTCTGCCTCGCCATGCTTGACCAGGAGCAGATGGTGCCCGAGAGTGCAGGCATGACCTTGTGCCTTATGCACCACTGCTGTGTATTTCCATGGCCCCAGCCTCCTTATTCTTGTCATGGGAAGGTGTCATGGGAAGGTATCCCACCCTGGCATCAGGAGTAAGGCAGGCCTCTCCAGAAACCTTGTGTGAAGGAGTGATGGGTTCCTGTGTGACAGCCTCATGCGGCTGTTTGCTCCATACTGCCACTCCGTGTGCACCCACGTGCACAGGCTGTTGTGCAATCCCCAGGCTTAGAAGGCCAAGGGAGGCGCACACAGCCCCTGGCAACCCACTACCTCCCCTCTGCATGTAGATAGGGAAAGTTATAGAACTCCCCTTAAGTGCCTTTCCCAGCCTTGTCCAAGTCCTGGGAGACATCCTGGGAGGGGGGTAGCGGCTCCAGGAAGATGACTACTTCCTGGCTGGCAGGCATGGTTTTGAAGCTGGCTTCCTCCTCCTCGTTGTCATCCTCGTTGTCCTGGTCCACAGCCCCACCCTCCTGGAGGCTGACAATGGGCATGTCCAGGCCTGAGTGCATGACAAGAAGGGGGAAGCAACTGGCCCCTCTCCCAGGATGTCATCCAGCTGCTGGTAGGCCTGCCGTTCCTTTATTTTCATTTGCACCTGGACCAGTGCGCCCCTTCTAGCCCAGGCTTGCAGCCACCTGGCCATAGATGTCAGCATTTCTGCATCTGGCGTAGAGATCCTCGAGGTTAGATTCCTTGCCCAACACCTCTATGAGATCCAGGATCTCCACACCAATCCAGGACAGTACCCCCTTTCACCCCCGGCCAAGGGCTTCAGAGGTGGCTGCCAGTGTGCTTGCATCTATAGGGGGCTGGAGAGAGTGCTGGGGTCGCTCATGGCAGCAGGGAAGGCAGAGCAGGGTGCTACTGTGTGGCTCGGTACTAGCAGGGCTCACATTGTGCCACAAGCCCTTTTCCCTTCTGCCTGCAACTTTAACCCCTGCAGAAGAAGGTAAACTATAGAGTTTTGAGGGGTGTAGACAGAGTAGACACCAGGGGAGCTGTGAGAAGTCCTGGAGGCCAATTATTTCAAAATAACCACAGCCGCCTCATCTACACACACCCTATAGGTGTTATTCCTTGTAGAACAAGGGGTTATTATTTCGCTATAGCAAGCCCGTTATTTAAAAATAATTTTGAAATAATGCGCTTGCTGTGTGGATCTCACCTTGTTATTTCGAAATACAGGCAGTCCCCGGGTTACGTACAAGATAGGGACTGTAGGTTTGTTCTTAAGTTGAATCTGTATATAAGTCGGAACTGGCGTCCAGATTCAGCCGCTGCTGAAACTGATCAGTTTCAACAGCGGCTGAATCTGGACGCCAGTTCTGACTTACATACAGATTCAACTTAAAAACCCCAGGCATCCCCACGTCAGCTGCTGCTGAAACTGATCAGCCGCTGATTCCAGGAAGCCCCGGGCAGGGGCTTCCTGTAGTCAGGTGCTGGTCAGTTTCAGCAGCGGCTGACTTGGGGATGCCTGGGGCAGAGCAGCTGGGGTGCTGCTGGGTTGCTCCAGTAGCGCCGCTGCTCCTCAGCACTACTGGACCAACCCAGCAGCACCCAAGCTGCTCTGCCCCAGGCGTCCTGATTCAGCCGCTGCTGAAACTGACCAGCAGTGGCTGAATCAGGAAGCCTGGGGCAGAGCAGCTGGGGTGCTGCCGGGTTGGTCCAGTAGCGCCCAGAGCGGCGCTATGGGACCAACCGGCAGCACCCCAGCTGCTGTACCACAGGCGTCCGGAGCAAAGCCGCGGAGCATGGGGGCAGCGGGACAGCCCAGACGCGCCGTGGCTGTCCGGCTGCCCTCGGGCTCCGCGGCTTTGCTCTGCTTTGCTTCCCCTCTCCCTGGTCTGCTGGAGACCAGGGAGACGACCCCGTTCGTAACTGCGGATCCAACATAAGTCGGATCCGCGTAACTCGGGGACTGCCTGTAACTGTAGCATAGACATGCGCAGAGATTTCATTGTCAGAAAGAACCAACACAGTTCATCTAGTCTGAACGCCTGCATAACATAAATGATAGGATTCAGTTACCCTTGCATCGAGCACAATAAACTGTGTTTGACTAAAGCATAGATTCCAAAAAGGCAGCCAGTCTTGATGTAAAGCCATTAAGAGATGGAGAATCTACCACTTCCCTTGGTAGCTTGTAACTTGAATTTCTGTATGCAACTTCCATATATTGAGTCTTATTCTGCCTTTCTCTGCTAGACTGAATTGCCCTTTTTTATGCCTGGTATTTTCTCCTCATGATGGTACTTATTCTCTTATAATTAGTGACCACTTAGTCTAACAAGCATAATGGAAGCTCTTAGAAATTCACCCAGGGTACGTCTACACTACAACGTTAATTCGAACTAACTTAGTTGGAATTAGTTAATTCGAACTAAACTAATTCGAACTAACGGATCCAGACTAAAAAACTAGTTCGAATTAGCATTAGCTTAAGGATGGCCAGAAGCAGTGCTGGAAGGGCATCAGAGGAGGACTTAGAGCGTGGAGATGCTGTCTCAGGCTAGCCGAGGGCTGTGCTTAAAGGGTCCCGACCCCCACCCCGGACAGACAGTTCTCAGGGGTGCCCAGCTTGCAAAGCAGTCCTGGCTTGGATTGCCCGGAGTACCCACACTGGGCACATCACAGCACTCGGCCATCAGAGCGGCTGCACTTGCCGCAGGCTGCCATCTGGGGAGAGGGGGCAATTGGGGGGCTGCAGGAGAGTTTCCACCCCCAGAAGCCTGCAGAGCCAGCCCAGTCCTCCCCATCGGGGGCTCGTACCCCATTCCTCCCTCACCTCCTTCCACTTACCCTTCCCTAGCCCCTCTTCTTGATGTACAAAATAAAGGACAATTGTGTTCAAAAATGGAATCTGTCTTTATTGAACAAAACTGGGGGAGACTGGAAAAAGGAGGTGGGAGAGGGGAGGGCAACTAAAATGATCAAGGGTTGGGAACAGGTCCCATATGAAGAGAGGCTAAAGAGACTGGGACTTTTCAGCTTAGAAAAGAGACGGAGGGGGGACAGGATAGAGGTCTCTAAAAGCATGAGTGGGGTGGAGAGGTGCATACAGAAAAGGTCTTCATTAGTTCCCATAAAGAAGGACTAGAGGACACCAAAGGAAAGGAATGGGTAGCAGGCTTCAAACTAGTAACAAAAAGTTGTTCTTCACAAAGCAAAGAGTCAACCTGTGGAACTCCTTGCTGCAGGAGCCTGTGAAGGCTAGAACTAGAACAGAGTTTAAAGGGACGTGAGATCAAGTCATGGAGGTTGGGTCCCTGGAGTGGTATTAGCCAAGGGGTAGCAGTGGTGTCCCTGCCCAAGGTTTGTGGAAGGCTGGAGAGGGATGGCACGAGACAAATGGCTTGGTCACTGTCTTCGGTCCATCCCCTCCAGGGTCCCTAGGGTTGGCCGCTGTCGGCAGACAGGCTACTGGGCTAGATGGACCTTTGGTCTGACCCAGGACGGCCATTGTAAGCTCAGGGCTCAGGGTCGGGGGGTCTCAGTGGACCCCCTTGATTTTCATGCACACCTGCTCCTGGGTGGCCAGGCTGGCAGCTCTCCTGCCCTAGGCGGCCACTTTCCTGTGCCTAGTGCGGAGGTCATTGACGAGGTCCACGATGTCAGCACTAGCGCAGGCGGGTGCCCACCTCTTGCGGTCCCGGGCAAGGTCCCAGGAGCCGCCAGCCTGGTCCCGGGAAGAGGGGGAGGGCTAGGGGGCATTGGGTGGGAGGCTCAATCCTTGCTAGGTGCAGGGTCTGCTGGCTGGGTGCTGGCAGGCTTGCACCTGGCACGGGCACCGTTGCCAGCCCGTGCCCCTTTAAGGGGTCCGGGGCCGGGAGGGGGGCAGTAGAGTTTCCCTGGTGTTGGCCAGAGTGGCCACCAGGGAAAGCTGGGGAGGGCTAGCCTCCCACTAGTTCGAATTAAGGGTCTACACAGCCCTTAATTCGAACTAGTAAGTTCGAACTAGGCTTAATCCTCGTGGAATGAGGATTACCTAGTTCGAACTAAGCGCTCCGTTAGTTCAAATTAAATTCGAACTAACGGAGCGCTAGTGTAGCGCCTATGAAAGTTAGTTCGAACTAACGTCTGTTAGTTCGAACTAACTTTGTAGTGTAGACATACCCTGCCAGTGATTCTTACACCTAGCTCACAGCTGGTTGTGGCTGAACTAGTTCAGCACTCTTACTAGGTGTCACAGTCTTAATGATAGACTCAGAATGATAAAAGAATTTACCACGTCGCCCCTCACTAATCTGTTCCAGCATCCACATCATTAAAAATGTGTAGCCTCTCTGGAATAGAGAGGGTTGAGGCTTGTAACAGAACAAGCAAACACCAAGACTGTGTAAATGTGCAAAGTATTCCTCAACAGTCATCTAATGATATCTCTCACTTGAGTTGCTGGGTAATGTCAAATATTTATATGCCTCTAGTCAATGAGCTCTTCCGAATTTCTAGTCTACGTACCACCCACCCGTCTATACACAGCACAGTGTGTTTATGTTTACATTGACAGACAGACATTAACATGAAAATGAAACCCAGTGAGCATGGACATAAAAATTACCCGGTTTTCTAATGTTTATTTCCTTGGCAGTCCACCATCTTCTGCTACTTTCATAGCTTCCGAGGCCAGAAGGGACCGTTTTCACCATCTAGTCTGACCTCCTCTATAACACAGGCAATAGATCGGCCCCTAAATAATTCCTAGAGCAGAGCTTTTAGAAAAACCCCATCTTGATTTGAAAATGGTCAGTGATGTGAATCCACCACAACCTAAGTTCCCCCTGAGTGCCACGCAGCTTTCCATCAAGCCCAGCACAGGGGCTCAGGGCTGTAGCAGGGAGAGGTACCTCTCTCCAAGCCCTGAAGCTTCTGGGGATGGCAGGGAAGAGCCCTTCCCTGCAGCCTCCAGCACAGAGTTGCCATGGCCTGGGGCAAGGATTGTGTTATATCTCTCCTTACTAGATTGAAGAGCTAATTCTTAAATATTTGTCTCCACGTAAATATTTATAGACTGCAATCAAGTCACCCCTTAACCTTTTCTTTGCTAACCTGAACAGATCGAGCTTTTTGAGTCTGTTACTAATTAGAAAGGATTCTTTACTTTTAATTATGCTCATGGCTCTTCTCTGAATTCTCTCCTATCAACATGCTTCTTGAACAGTGGGCACTAGAACTGGACACAGTGTTCCAGTAGTAGTCACACGAGTACCAAACACAGAGTTAAAAAAAAAAACCCTGGTCCTGTTTGGATTCCTCTGTTTCTGCATCTCAGGATCACCTTAGCTCTTTTGGCCTCAGTGTCATACTGGGAGTTCATGTTCAGATGATTATACATCGCTTTTTCAATCCCTGCTTTCCAGGATAACCGCCCCCCTCCCCGGAAGTATGGCTTAATTCTTTGTTACTAGATGTATATATTTTTAGTTAACTATAATAAAACATAGATGCTATGTCTACACTGCCCCCTCTTGCGCAAAAAATATGCAAATGAGGCAAAGTGTGGAATATCATCGTGCCTCATTTGCATAGTTAATGACTCTGTTTTTGCGCACAAGGCTTTTGCGTAAAAAGGAGCCGTCTAAACAGCTCCTTTTTGTGCAAAAACCCCCTCTTGAGCAAGAGCCATTCTTACTCTTTTTTTTCAGGAAGAACGGCTCTTGTGCAAGAGGGGGTTTTTGAGCAAAAAGAAGCCGTGTAGATGGCTCGTTTTTGCGCAAAAGCCTCTTGTGCAAAAATGGAGCCTCATTAATTATGCAAATGAGGTGTGGCAATATTCCATGCTTCGCCTCATTTGCATATTTTTTGTGCAAGAGGGGGCAGTGTAGACATAGCCATATTGTTTGCTTGCTCTCAGTTTATCAAATGCTGAGTCAGTGACCTGCCCTCTTTGTTGTTTACTCCTCCTTCAATTTTTGCTCGGCAAACATCTGCCAACTTTATTAGTGATGCTTTTATGTTTTTGGCAGGTCATTGTTAAAAATGTTAAATAGAGTAGGACCCAGCATGATCCTTTTGGAAACACATCCCACTTGATGGTAATTTCCTGTTTCCAATTACATGTTGGGACCTATCAGTTAGCCGGTTTTCGTTTAATAGCCGGTTTTCGTTTAATATGTGCTATGTTTAAACTGGTAATCTCATAAAAAAGTTACATTAGTTTTACAGCATCTATTTTCCATAAACCCATCTTAATTGGCATTATGTAATTACTCTCCTCTAATTCTTTTTCAATTGAGTCCCATATGTGCCTCACTGGGTTAAAGGCCTAGGTAGTTCAGCTCCTCCAGTTCTTCAGAGCATGTACCAACTGGAGAAGAATTTGAAGAGGCAGCAACTCAGCTCATATGGGAGAAGACAGGGGAGGAAAGTGGTCTCCCCTTAGGAGAGCCCTTAGAGAAGCCTTCCTGGGAGGAATAAGACTATATGCTAAAGGTTTAATTACCTTTTCTTTTTACCTTATGTTAGACTTGGATCTGTGGGAGAGAAGCAGACGATAGGAAGTAACCTGGTGAGGATCACTCAAAAGGCAGACATTGTTGGCCCTTGAGGGTGTGTCTACGCTGCACCATTATTTCGAGATAACTAGCATTATTTCGAAATAACAATGTGAACGTCTACACAGCCATTCTGTTATTTCGAAATAATTTCGAAATAACAAACAGCCTATTCCGAAATCTGTAAACCTCATTCTACGAGGAATCATGCCTATTCCGACATAGCTATTTTGAAGTAAGGCGTGTATAGATGCTCCACTGCTGCTATTTCAAAATAGCTCCTCACCAGGGCCATTCTAAGTTATTCCTCCCCAGTGCTTCCTGGGGCTCTAATTCAAGATAGCAAGTCTACATTAGGGAAGCCTGCCTCGGACTAATTTTGAGGCTTCCCTGCAGTGTAGACATGCTATTTTGAAATAAGCTATTTCAGAATAATGATTCAGGAATAGCTTATTTCAAAATAAGCATGCAGTGTAGACGTACCCTTTGGGTCCAGAGTCAGAGCCTGGTGGAGGAGAGGCCCTGGGCTCCCCTAACATACAAGGGACATAAGCCTCATTCCTACCTCATTCCCCCTCTGATAAGAAGAGGGAATGGACTGATTTTTCTGCTGGAAGGTGGCACTAGGAGTGCTACTCATTAGGCCAACTAGCCCACTAAGCCACTCAATGATTTTGCTGGGGATAGATGTCAGGCTAACAGGTCTATAATTACCTGGTCATTCAGTTTATTATTTTTGGAAACTGGCACTTGAGCTTTCTTTCAGTTTTCTGGAACTCCCAAAGTACTGCAAGACATATTGAAAATGAACATCAACAGTCCAACAATCACCTCAGCCAGCTCTTTTAAAACTCTTGAATGCAAGTTATCAAGATCAGCTAATTTTAAAATGTCTAATTTTAGTAGCTTTTATTTATAATCCTCTAGCGATAAGAGTAGAATGGAGAGAATATTACTATCACCATATGTTGAGACTATATTAAGTTTTCCTTAAATACAGAACAGAAATATTTACTAAGCATTTCTGCCTATCATTATAGACAGAATACATAATATATACATATTATTTATGTTTTTAGCACTTCAATTATTTCTAATGTATTTTAAAAGCTTCTTCTTATTGTCTGTAGCACTGTGGGCCATAGATTTCTTCCTGTATACCTTGGCTTCCCTTATCAAGTTTCTACAATTCCTAACTTCTGATTTATATTCATTATTATAAATTTAACCTTTCTCTCATTTTTAATTGTTTTAAATAAATATCTTCATCTTCCTTCTAAACTAGGAATTTTTAACCATCCTTCTTCCTAAGTTGTGGCATTGTAGCTTTTTGGGCAACTAGTAAATACTTAAATCAGTTACCATTCATAGATTTTATTAAATTCCACCTTATGGAATGGATTTGACTCATAATTTTGTTCAGCTTTGCGTAATTGGCCTTATGAAAGCACCAATTATGTACATTACTGATCTGGACTTTATTCTGCTTGCATATTATATATATGATCAAGGCATGATCACTACTTAAGCAACCATTAATTTTAGTTCTGTGATGAGTTCCTCTTTATCTGTTAGGACAAGGTTTAATAAAGAATTCCCCTGTGTTGGCTGCAATACTTTTTGAGTTAGGAAATTGTCATGTACAATGTTTAGAAATGCCAAGGATATTTTAGTACTGGCAGCATGAGACTTCCAGCATATGCCCCTCAAATTTGAAATTTTCCATCATCACACATCTTTTGTCTCTGTACATTATGGAGAGATGTGTAAGGAGCTGGTCATCCTGTTCCCTGATGTGATTTAGTGATCTATAGAAGACATCAACTAATACCCCATCTTGTGCTTTACCTGTTAGGACATTGATCCATAAGCATTCAAGATCATTTTCTTTTGAGTTATTAGTGACTCAGAAACTGTAATGCCATTTTTTTATATAGAATGTCACTCCCCTTCCCTATTTGGCCCGCTTGGTCCTTCCTAAATTGTTCTAATAATGGATTTTAACATTTCAATTGTGTGACTCATCCTACCATGTTTCAGTAATACCAACTAGATCAGATTTATGCTCATAAATGAGCAATTCCCATTCCTCTTGTGTATTCCCTGTTTCCTTTAATAGATATGAGATATTCAAGAATTTCTTCTCATCATGGTCTCTGTGAGTGCTTACACTCCCTTTTTCTGTACAGTCACTAGAAGCCTGGAGTCTTAGGGCAGTCTCCACTAAGGGGCAAAATCAACTTAATTTACTTTGGGGTCCACTTTGTGCTAGTCAATGAGAGAAACTCTCCCATTGACTTCCTTTATGTATGCTGCTCGTTATCGTGGAGAACCAGAGTTGATGAGAGAGCAATCAGTGGCTGATTTAGTGGGTTTTCACTAGACCTGCTAAATCAATCCAAGGGGGATCAATTGCTGCACTGCTGTTGAGGCATGTAAAATCCCCTTAATCGGTTAGCCACATGAGCTGATGACTCCTGCTGCTAGCCCTACGCAGGACTGCTGGCTGTTGCTTCCAACTCAGCACCGGGCTGCTGGCTCTGGCTCCCAGCTGCATGCGGGGCTGCTCTCAGGCACCGGTTAACCGGTGATGCTTACCAGGTAACCAGTTACCCATCCACATCCCTACTGCCGATCCCTGGAAAGTGTAGACAAGTCCTTACTCAAGTCCAGACTCCTAACCTTTAACTGCTGTGTGGCCCTGAACAGGATGTGGGTACAACATTCTACTTTATCTTGATTTTCTTATCCAGGTTGTTCCCCTTTCCAAGTATTCCCTGGATGGGGGGGGGGGGGGGGGAGTGGTATATATTTTTAAAAGTCTTATCAACCCTTGGGTCTTTTGTGGGGTTTGTAGAATATCTTCAGTGAATTCTCCTGCTATGTTCTTGAAATGGATACATATATCCTTGTAACTTCTTCTCATCTTCAGGCTAGGGCAGTGTTTCTCAAACTGTGCTCCGCGCAGCCCCAATGTTGTACATTGATAGGTGTACAACACATACAATCAGTGGACCGCTAGGGTTCCACATAAATTTTTACGTATGTAAAGGGCTCCAGAGCCCAAAAAGTTTGAGAACCTCTGGGCTAGGGGATGGTTTATGCTCTGTAACTTCTGCTTATTGTTCCTACCTGAGAAGGAACATTAACTCTTCCATCCCTGCTGGAATGTGGCCAGAGCCAGCCTTCGCGATTTGGAATGGGTCCGCAAAAAGAGCAACTAACCCTCCAGGATTGTCCTGGTGTCACCAGAAATGAAAGATGAATCTTTCATTAAGGATTATGTCATAAAACCTCCAGGAATACGTCCAATCAAAACTGGCAACCCTACCTGCAAAGTAATTTCTCACCTTGCTGTCCACATCCTGAGTCTTCACAATGGAATGGATTTAGGATTTAAGGAAAAGTTATAACGCTGGTTGCCCCCGCCTAGAAATAATTCAAATCCACTGCAAATAAACAACAACTCGCAATGCAGATTGGTGAAACTTTCACAGAACACTTAAAAAACCATCTCAGCACCTTTCTGAAAGCATCCAAAGCAAACAGCTCACCCAGGAGTCAACCACCATTCCTGCAAAACAAAGCAACTCTCTTTGGAGTGCAACTAACAATTACACAGATCCTCCAGATAGATCACTGATGACATGGGGACGAAAGCTGTCACTGTGAACTCTGCAGGAGGAAATTATATGGCCCACACTGGGACATTTTCAATCAAAACTCAGTTAAATCATTTAAGGACCAAATGTCTCTGAATTAAAGTATTGGAAAAAAAAGAATACTAACAAAAACGTATTAACACAAATATGGGAACATGCAGATCCTATGCTTCTTTGACTTCCACTTTCCTAATATCACTGTGATCAAAAAATAGCACATCCCTTACCTGCTTCTCTGTATACCATGATCTGCAGTGGCAGTCGCAGAGGTCACAGGGCATTGGAGAAATGGGTAATGTCCAAACTCAGCATCCCAGAAGTCTATGTAGTACCCTTCTTTCTGCCGACAGATATTAGAGAGTATACCACGAGCAGCAATGATTGTAGGGATTTACTTCAGGTCAGTGTCATTGCCCATTTATAGATATATACCACTTGTCAGTGTATGTTACATGCCCTTTTGGGGGACCAATGCTCCAGCTGTAAGGACTCCAGCAATGCCCCTCTGCCATGTATATTGGCCAAACTGGACTGTCTCTGCAACAGAGGATAAATGGACACAAATCAGACATCAGGAATGATAACACACATAAACTTGCAAGGAGTCCTGTGGCACCTTCTAGACTAACTGAAGTGTAGGAGCATAAGCTTTCGTGGGCAAAGACCCACTTCGTCAGATGCACGTAGTGGAAATTTCCAGAGGCAGGTATAAATATGCAGGCCAGAATCAGGCTGAGGTGGATCCAATCAGGGAGGATGAGGCCCACTTCTAGTAGCTGATCTGGAGGTGTGAATTCCAAGAGAGGAGAAGCTGATTTTGTAGTTAGCGAGCCATTCACAGTCTTTGTTTAATCCAGAGTTGATTGTGTCAAATTTGAAGATGAATTGCAGCTCAGCAGTTTCTCTTTGAAGTCTGGTCCTGAAGTTTTTTTGCTGCAGGATGGCTACCTTTAGATCTGCAATTGTGTGTCCAGGGAGATTGAAGTGTTCCCCTACAGGTTTTTGTATGTTGCCATTCCTACTAAGTGGGTCTTTGCCCATGAAAGCTTATGCTCCAACACTTCAGTTAGTCTATAAGGTGCCACAGGACTCCTCGCCACTTTTGCAGATTCAGACTCTGATACTTGACACGTAAACTTGTAGGGGAACAAGAATTCATTTACAAATTTGACACTGTTACCCTGGGTTTGAATAAAGACATGAATTGGCTCCATCATTGGCAATACAAAGCCCATTTCCCCTGCCTTTGATGTTCACATTTTCACATCAAAAGCTATGGATGGGACACACCCAGCCCACTTAATTAGCTTCATTAATACAGGTCCTACAATTGACAGGTAACTGCTTTTGCTGTTATATATATTGGATTCTGTTATTTCCACTCCAACTCATCTGATGAAGTGGGTTTTACCCATGAAAGCTCATGATCCTATATATTTTTGTTAGTCTCTAAGCTGCCACAGGATTACTCATTGTTTTTAAAGTTACAGACTAACATAGTTACCCCTCAGAGACTTCAAATCCTGATGTCATCTGAAGATGTCATCAGGTGCATATACATCTCTACTGCCATCTGAGTCTCCCAAAGGTGACAGTTCACCACCAGTCTGGCACTTCTGAGGTACTAGTTGTGTTATCATCCACCTCAGGTAATGAAGATTCACAGCTGGCACAGAAATACCACTAACATCTCCCTCATGGAAAGGGAATATAGCATCCCAGTACAGCCCTTCCTGTACAAAATGGAATTCTTTACTGAGGGTACATCTACAGAACAACATTATTTCAAAATAACTAGCGTTATTTCAGAATAACTTAGTCTGCATCTACACTGCAAGTAGTTATTTTGAAATAATGTCAAAATACTATCAAGCTGGAGGATTTCTTACTCCAACTCCTGTAATCCTCATTGTACGAGGAGTAAGAGAAGTCAGAGGAAGAGTTCTCTATTTCAGAATAAGTGCTGTGTAGACGCTCCCAATTTTGAAATAATCTATTTCAAAATAAGCTATGCATTTGTATAGCTTATTTTGAGTTAAGCCCTCTCTGTAGACGTATCCTAAGCCTGCATCATGAATCTTTCCCAGGTCAGCCAGTACTTGCATTCACAAAAACCCCTCAATGATTCACTACAACCTGCAGTGTCCCTGAGTACAGTGATGTATGCTTGTAGAACTTCGTAGTGGATTGATAGGATCATTCGAAGCCTCCTGGCAGACAGGCAGCATTTTATTTGCATAGTCATTATTTGCATAATAAATATGTAAATAAAATGATGCCTGTCCACCAAAAGTTTGTGAATGGATTTGCCAGTCTGTGGTATAAAAAAGTTGGGAACCACTGCCCTAGAATATCACAAATGCTGAAACCTGCATTGCTTAAGTCAGTGGCATTTGCTTTTGGTATGGGAAGGGCTGTGTGCAACTATGGATGAGAAATACAATATAAAAGCTACAGAACTAGTTGAGCAGTGGTTGCATATTCCATCCAAAAATTTATATTAAAGTATTAGAGGTGCAAGTTAAGGACTAAAAAATTAGGTTGCCTGTGCAACCTTAATTTAGCCTCCATGCATTATAACACAGTCTTTAACTACATGATCACATACCATTTTTTCCCCAAATGACCCCTGCTTCATTCACTGAATGGGTTGTTAGTCAATATTTCTGTTTATCCTCCTCATTCAATGTATAGCCCCAGGTTGTATTTAATTCACACCACCCAAAACCCTGCACTCAACACAAAACTACTAATTACCTGGCATGCTTTTTTTCTCCTTATTCAAGAAATGTAATAGGAAAGAAACACATGGTACAGTGGGATCCAAATAAAAATGTTGGCTAGCTATGTACAACATGCAAAACTGGCCCAATCTACAGTCATTCTGCTGCTCTGGTGGGGTTCTGAAACCCAGAAATCCAGAGTCACTCGAGGGATAACAAATTATTTAAAGAAGACACTACCTAATTCCTATACACTGCATTTCTGTAGTGTTCTCATCACAGTATCTTGTGCTTACAGGCCCCCTTGCAGCTGGGAGAAACTATTGCTCAAAAAGACCTGCTCAGCCTCTAAAGTCCTGGGCTGGAGCATGCTTTGTGCAGCCAGAATCTCTACCTGCCTAACTCATGTCTATATGGACTCAGAGAGGTAGCCATGTTAATCTGTAACATTAAAAAAACAAGTAGTCCTGTGGTTGTGCCCACAAAAGCTCATGATACTATATATATATATTTAGTATACACATATTTTTGTTGGTCTCAAAGGGTCTACACAGCAGAGTTATTTTGGAATAACATCTATTATTCCAAAATAACTTTATGCGTTGTCTACACAAGAAGCCTATTATTTCAAAATAAGTTCAAAATAACTGGCTTCTTATTCCAAGTTCCTGTAAACCTGTAGGATTAAAGAAGTCAGTGGAATAGCGATTTATTGCGAAATAAGTGCTGTGTAGACAGCACTAAATTTCGAAATAAGCTATTTGAAAATAAGCAATGCAATTTGCGTAGCTTAAACTACATAGATTATTTTGAGGTACATGCTACTGTGTAGACATGCCTTAAGGTGCTAGAGGACTACTCATTGTTTAAATGTCTCTACAGCAGTGGTCTCCAACCTTTTTACACCCAAGATCACTTTTTAAATGACAGACCAAGCCAAGATCTACCGCCCCGCCCCTTCCTTGAAGCCCCACCCTCTCTATTCTCCTCCTCTCCATCACTTGTTATCCCCAATCCTTATACTGCTGCTTATATTATTCTGTAGGAAGAGGTTTTTCCAACATTTGGCTTGTCTACACGGGACCAAATGTCAGAAAAAAAAACCCTTCTTTTGGAAGCCACCTTATTCCTTGTGGAAAGAGGAATATAGGGGTGACCAAAAGAGCCTGTTTGCTCTTCCACTAAAAAAGCGGAAGAACAAAGCATCCCTGGATGCAGAAGAGTTTTTCTGGGATATCTCCAGAATCCTGAAAAACTCCTGGGCTGTGTCTACATTGGCACCCTTTTCCGGAAAAGGGATGCTAATGAGACACTTCGGAATTGCAAATGCCGCGGGGGATTTAAATATCCCCCGTGGCATTTGCATGAAAATGGCTGCCGCTTTTTTCCGGCTCGGGGTTTTGCCGGAGAAAAGCGCCAGTCTAGACGGGATCTTGCAGAAAATAAATCCCTTTCAAGTAGGAATAAGGGATCTTCCGGAAAAGGGCTTATTTTCCGCAAGATCCCGTCTAGACTGGCGCTTTTCTCCGGCAAAACCCCGAGCTGGAAAAAAGCGGCAGCCATGTTCATGCAAATGCCGCGGGGGATATTTAAATCCCCCGCGGCATTTGCAATTCCGAAGTGTCTCATTAGCATCCCTTTTCCGGAAAAGGGGCCAATGTAGACACAGCCCTGCAGTCTAGCTGGACCCTTGCTGTGTTGAGACAGGATGTGTAGGCTCTGGGGTGGGAATGAGGGATTTGGGTGTGGGAAGGGGTGAGAGGTGCAAGCTCTGGGAGGAAATCTGGATGCAGGAGGAGGTGGAGAAGGGGACACTGGCTCGGGGAGGGGGCTCCAGGCTGGGCAGTGTTGGGGTACTAAGCAAGCCACAGGCTTGCAGATGTGAGAGTGCAGGAATTTGGGTTGGGGTATGTGAGGGGCTGAGGGCATGAGGTTCCAGTGTTTGATAGGCTCAGATCTAGGGTCTGGGGAAGGGGGAGTGCAGGAGTGGTTCTGGCCAGATGGGGGCTTGGCCCCAATTGGGGGTTTGTTGGCCAGGCTTCATTTTTAAATAGAATACTATGTTAAACACAAAAAGTTTCTGCATTGTCTTTATTTATGAGAATGGCAGGGAACCTGCCTTGAGTCAGGGGTCACTGACCCATAGAAAAGTCATTTGGGAGCAGGGGACACAGGACTGGGGAGGGGTGCTAGTGGGTTCTGGAGAAGGGAACATGGTGCCAGTGGGGGCAGGGGAGAGGGGGCAGGGTGCCAGGACAGGTTTCTGCAGCAGGGAACAGGGTGCTGGGGGGGACAGGTTCCTGCAGAAGGGAGCAGGGGGACAGGTTTCTGTAGTAGGAGAGAGGGTGCCAGAAGGAACTGGTTTCTGCAGGGGGAGCAGGGTGCCGGGGGACAAGTTTCTGCGGGGGGGGTGGGGCAGGTTTCTGCAGCGGGGCCAGGAGGGCAAGGGAGAGAAACAGGGGGCCAGGAGGGCAGGGGACAAGTTTGGGGCAGAGGAGAGGGAACAAGGTTGGGGGCAGGGAGTTCCCTACACCAGCCACGGAGGGAAGCCTCTGACCTGCGCTCCCTCCGGACTGACCGCAGCTGGCCATGGTGCTCAGCCAGGGTGCCACCAAGCTCTATGTGGGCAGGCGCAGAGGGGAAGCCGCCCAATCAGCTGGAGTGCGGTTCAGCCTCCTCTGGGCTGAACGCCACAGCCAGCAGGCCAGGCAGCTTCTCCTCCGCGCCAGCCCACGTGGAGCATGGTGCACCCTGGCTGAGCGCCATGGCCAGCTGGCTGGGCAGCTGATTCTCTTCCCTCCAGCCCGGCTGCCCTGCGCTCAGCCCAGGGAGGCTGCGCCTTGCTCCAGCTGTGAAAGCCACAGTCAGCTGGCTGGGGTGTTTCAGCCCTCCTGACCTCCCAGCTCCCACCATTCTTTGCAGCTACTCACCTGTGTTGTTGCTCGGTGAGTAGCTGCTCCTCCAATGAGGAAATCTAATGTAAATGTACTGTGCAGGCGCACAGTTCAGAGAGGGCTCAAGAGCTACTCTTAGAGCCCCTGAGATCTACTGGTTGGTGACCACGGCTCTACAGAGTATATGTGAACTGAGATTAGTTAGAGGTTTATAACTTGGTCAAATTTAGGTAAATTTGCTGTTTTCACAGAGATTGCGCATCTTTAATACTAGGGCAACCTCCCATCGAATTGCAAGTCTATTCCATTCCATATTGGCTGGTGTACTATATTCATCACCATATTAGAGGTTGTCAGCCGACGGTCAGGGCTCCCTATATCTGTCCCTTAAGACCGGCTGAAGTTCTTTTAAATTGTGCTTGGTTCTGTTACAGCAACTGAAGGAGTCAGGTTAAAACTTAAACAGTTACAGGTTTATTAAAGAAGCTTATAAATCATATGGTTGCAATGGCTATTGCTCTATTTCTTAACTACTAGCAAAATATAGATCTTAAAAATGGTTACAAAGAAGATAAAGATAGGAAAATAGAAATAATGGTACCAAGTAACAGCTTACTCTTTCTATGTGTACACTTAAGACAGAGGACCACATCCAGATACAATTTTTACCCCCTTCTGTGCCTCTCGACTCCAGCATGTCAGGCCAGGGCCGGTCCCTCAATTACTAGGAAAGACGAAAATACGAGGTGGAAATACGAGGCCCCATAGAACCTCGGGAGGTCAAACACCTAACCCAACCAGCAGGTAGAGGGTAGAATGACACTCAAAGTGAGTGTGCGCTGGGCCTATCTTTTATACTCATGGGGTCACGTATTTCTCTTTCTTGTCTGTCATGCCAAATGGGGCTGGTCTGTCTTTTGTGAGACCAGTTCTTACAAGGGAGTTGTGAACTTAATTTACACTTGTAAGAGAGATAACTAAATTGGAATTACTGGGAAATTCCTCTCCCAGGGACTGAGTGTGTGTTCGAATCAACATAGGTGCCAGCCGGTGGCAGTTCTCGCAGCCTCAAGGCCAGCTTATTGCCTTAATCGCTCTCTCTCCACATGTCTGTGTGGTTTTTTTTTTCAGCTTCTCAGGATCAGATGAGCCAGCATAGACTATGCTGATATTATTGCTCCTTCTCTGTCCTGTATGCTTCAGGAAGGCAAATAAGATGGATGAGATGGGGGGAGGAGGGGCCGTCTGGCTACAGAGGTGCAAGCTAAGGACTAAACAATTAAGTTACCCGTGCAACCTTAATTTAGCCTCCATACACAGGCTTTAAATACTGGAACATTTTTCCAGTACTACATTATACCATATGACTAACGCTTGTCACATTGCTCTCTCATCCACTTCTCAGGGGAGAAGTGTGCACAGTAGAGTGTTGTGTTCCAATAGTGTGGTGGTGTTTGTTTTTCATATACATGTTGCTATATTTTTTGTCAGAGAAGGCAATCTCAAAGAAATGCACCTTGCACTTGGAGCTGAAGATGTGGAGGTTGGTCATGGTCTGTAGATAGGGGAGTTCATTTCAGAGTTTCAAACAAGACCCCAAGAAAATTTCTACTCCAAAGCATGGAGGCACTAGGGCTTCTCAAAAAAATAATTTTTCTAACGGAGGCAAAGCCAAGCATTTTCCCTTAATTTGCAACTCTTCACAATTTGTTTTTCTTAAATTCTCTGCTCTTGGATCCATGTGATTAGAGGAAAATCATAGAAGTGTAGAACTGGAAGGGAATTTAATAGTCAAATAGTCCAGTCCCCTGAACTCAAGGCAGACAAGTCCAAAGCTTGTTTCATTTAAAACAAAAACAAAACACTCACAGTTTCCATTCCTCTTGGCTGCAGAGAAATGTTTGAAAATGTGACCCCAGTGTACCCTAAAGGGTTGGAAATCAGAAAAGAAATACAAATATTGAGTCTAGAAAAAAAACAGTATAATTTTTCAAGACAATCCCATTATTTTTTGAGCTTGACTCATGATTTTTTAATGCTCCAGACTGGGAACTGCTGTTATGAAATGTGTCATGCAACTTTAATTCTAGTTAGTGTTAACTATTTTGTCTATAATCATATTCCTTTGTTGTTTGCATTTTATCCTCTGTGTCTTTTCTGCTCTAGTATGGGCTTGGCTGGTGTATCTTCCTTTACATTTTGCTTTGTCTACTTCAATTTTCTCCCTGGAAGAGAGAAAGAGAGAGAGATTTGCAGATATGTATTTATCTGGTTAGGATGAGGCTTCTTGAATAGTCTTTGTGCTATTTTTGAAAAGTGTGACAATGGCTACTTTGTTATCAGTCTGCTTTTCCTATTTCAGTGAAGTAAAGTTTTATGTTTGTCTGAGACTCTGGTTTGGCTCTGATTATACCATGGCTTTATCCTGTTTGTGTAGGTTGGAGGGGCTCAGTCAGAATCAGGCCCCCATTTTCCTGAGCAACACCATACAAACACATGGCAGGAGACAGTCTGTGTTCCAACCTGCTTAGAATCTAAGGCCTCCAAACTTGAAAACTCTTAGACTTGTGAAACATTACCCACATGACTCCTTTGACTGAAGTCAATGGGGTTGATCCAAGAGGAATGACATATATTCTAAACTTTTACAAAATCAGAGTCAAATTTAAGATAAGGTGCACCAAGTGGATCAGAATACCTGGTGGTTACTTTTTGCTGATTTTGAGTCCATTTTGCCATATACACCGGCCTTAACCCTTCCCTGCCAGGATTCAGTAGAGATGGGGGTGTATCCCAGGCTGTAACCCCTTACTACCTAGGGGTATGTCTACACTACAAAGTTAGTTCGAACTAACTTAGTTCGAATTAGTTAATTCGAACTAAGCTAGTTCGAACTAACGCGTCTAGAACTAAAAACTAGTTCGAACTAGCGTTTTGCTAGTTCGAACTAGCAAGTCCACATTGAGTGGACTCTGAACAGGGCTTAAGGATGGCCGGAAGCAGTGCCGGCAGGGCATAAAAGGAGGACTTAGAGCATGGAGATGCTGTCTCAGGCTAGTCGAGGGCTGCGCTTAAAGGGTCCCGACCCCCACCCCGGACACACAGTTCTAAGGGGTGCCCCGCTTGCAAAGAAGTTCTGGCTTGGAGTGCCCTGAGTGCCCACACTGGGCACATCACACCACTCGGCCATCAGCCCAGCTGCACTTGCCGCAGGCTGCCATCTGGGGAGAGGGAGTAATTGGGGGGCTGCAGGAGAGCTTCCACCCCCAGAAGCCCGCAGAGCCAGCCCAGTCCTCCCCATCGGGGGCTCATACCCCATTCCTCCCTCACCTCCTTCCACTTACCCTTCCTTAGCCCCCCTTCTTATTGATGTACAAAATAAAGATAACGTTTCTTCCAACATTGACTCTGTCTTTATTGAAAAAAAACTGGGGGAGACTGGGAAAAGGAGGTGGGAGAGGGGAAGAGAAAGGCTGGGAGAGGGGAGGGCAACTAACATGATCAGGGGTTGGGAACAGGTCCCAGATGAAGAGAGGCTACAGAGACTGGGACTGTTCAGCTTAGAAAAGAGGAGACGGAGGGGGGACAGGATAGAGGTCTCTAAAAGCAGGGGTTGGGTGGAGAGGGTGCATTCAGAAAAGTTCTTCCTGAGTTCCCATAAAGAAGGACTAGAGGACACCAAAGGAAAGGAATGGGTATCAGGCTTCAAAGTAGTAAGAGAAAGTTGTTGTTGTTGACAAAGCAAATAGTTAACCTGTGGAACTCCTTGCTGCAGGAGGCTGTGAAGGCTACAACTAGAACAGAGTTTAAAGGGAAGTGAGATAAAGTGATGGAGGTTGGGTCCATGGAGTCCTATTAGCCAGAGGGTAGGAGTGGTGTCCCTGCCCAAAGTTTGTGGAAGGCTGGAGAGGGATGGCACGAGACAAATGGCTTGGTCATTGTCTTCGGTCCATCCCCTCCAGGGTCCCTAGGGTTGGCCTCTGTCGGCAGACAGGCTACTGGGCTAGATGGACCTTTGGTCTGACCCAGTACGGCCATTGTAAGCTCAGGGCTCAGTGTCGGGGGTCTCAGTGGACCCCCTTGATTTTCATGCACACCTGGTCCTGGGTGGCCAGGCTGGCAGCTCTCCTGCCCTAGACGGCCACTTTCCTGTGCCTAGTGCGGAGATCGTGGACAAGGTCCACGATGTCCGCACTAGCCCAGGAAGGTGCCCGCCTCTTGCGGTCCAGGGCAAGCTCCCGGGAGCCGCCAGCCTGGTCCCGGCAAGAGGGGGTGGGCTGGGGGGCATCGGGTGGGTGGCTCTGTGCCGTGCCAGGTGCAGGGTCTGCTAGCTGGGTGCTGGCAGGCTTGCACCTGGCACGGGCACCGTAGCCAGCCCGTGCCCCTTTAAGGGGTCCGGGGCCGGGAGGGGGGCATAGAGTTTCCCTGGTGTTGGCCAGAGTGGCCACCAGGGAAACCTGGGGAGGGCTAGCCTCCCACTAGTTCGAACTAAAGGGCTACACTGCCCTTAGTTCGAACTAGCTAGTTCGAACTAGGCGTTAGTCCTCGTAAAATGAGGTTTTCCTAGTTCGAACTAAGCGCTCCGCTAGTTCGATTCAAATTCGAACTAGCGGAGCGCTAGTGTAGCACCTATTAAAGTTAGTTCGAACTAATGTCCGTTAGTTCGAACTAACTTTGTAGTGTAGACATACCCTAGGTTCCCAGCTGGTTTGGGGTGTATAACCCTGTGTGTATAATATATCCTAGGCTGTAACCCTTCCTTCTTGCCTGACTGGTTTCCCTTCTTGGGCTGGGCAGGGGATGCATATCCCAGGCTATAACCCTTTCCTACCTGGGTTCATAGCTAGTGTGGGTGCTCCCTTGCTGTGACCCTTGCCTGCCCGGGTTTCTGTCTCGGGTGGGTATCCCCTTGCTGTGACCCTTGCCTGCCCGGGGTTCCTTGCGTGGGGTGGAGATGTATGCCGCAGGATGTAACCCTTTCTTGCCCGGGTTCCTTGCGTGGGATGAGTATCCCTTTGCTGTGGCCTTTGCCTGCCCGGGTTTCTAGCTGGAGTGGGTATGTCTTTGCTGTGACCCTTGCCTGCCCATGTTCCTTGCGTGGGGCGGGTATCCTTTTGCTGTGGCCCTTACCTGCCCGGGTTTCTAGCTGGAGTGGGTATGCCTTTGCTGTGACCCTTGTCTGCCCGGGTTCCTTGCGTGGGATGGGTATCCTTTTGCTGTGGCCCTTGCCTGCCCGGATTGCCTGCGTGGGGAGGGGATGTATGCCGCAGGGCGTAACCCTTTCTTGCCCGGGTTCCCAGTTCGGGGCAGGGGCGGGTCCTGCCGGCTGTACCTCCGCCGCCCGGCTTCCCGGCGGGGCTGGGTGTAGCCCTGGGAGCCACGCCTCCCCGTCTCATTCAGCCGGGGGCGGAGCTGGCTGGCTGCGCTCTCCCCCCGCCGCCTTACTCCGCTGCTCCTGGCCAAGGGATGACATCGGCGGCGGGGAGGCTGCGCTGGCAGCGGAGGCGCTGAGCGAGCTGAGCCTGCCGGGTTCCTACTTCCCCGGCCCCGCCTGGAGAGGCGCCGATCGCAGCGCCTCGGCAGGAGGCGGCAGGTTCCCGGCTCTGCACGGCGCCGAGTCCCCGGAGCAGCCGGGCGAGGGAGGCAGCCAGCCCGGGGACTTCTCGCCGCGCGGTCGGGCGCAGGGGACCGGCTGCTGGAAGTTGCCGGGAGTGGCTCGGAGCGGGTGGCTGTTCCCAGGTAAGCGCCGCTGCCCGCGGGCGCTGGGGTCCCCGGCCCCTGCATGCACCTGTGCCAAGCCCGGGGGGCGCAGCCAGCTGCGGGGTTCGGGGGCTGGAGAGGAGGGACCCCGCCTCCAGCTCTGCTAAGCCGGCGGGGCAGGAGAAGGTGCAGCTGGACTTGTGACCCCACCCTCCCGGCACCGGTTTATTTCCCTCTCCCCGCCCCCAGCAACTCTCTGGGGAGCTGGTTAGGGAGAGGAAGCGGAGTGATTCCCCACGGGAAGGTGTTTCTGGCGGGGTGCTCACCCCTGGGCGGGGATGTCCATGTGCGTCTTAATCAGAGACCAGCCACTGGGCTCCCCGCCCCATTGGCTGGCATGTGGCTTCGCCGAGAAACCTTTGGCGCTAAGAGGCGTATGGAGGGGTGTGCGCGTGTATGTCTCTGTGCCCAAATTGAACGGCAGAAGAAAGTGGAGCCATGGCTCCCCTCCCCAGCTCTCTGTCATGCCAAAGTTTGTGGCTGTTCCTTTTGCCCAAGCGGGATGCTGTGGAGGTGCTCGGCTGGAGGGGCTTCGTACTGCATCTCGAGTGGCTTGGCAGAGCGGTTGAAGTGCAACACAACGAGGGATGCCCGAGGCGCACTGCCTGGGGCAACCAGTGTGGGGTTAGAGGATTGCTCACGCAGGTGCCAGCCGTTTGTGATCATTACATTTCCTCTGACTCGCCTCTAGCTTTGTTTTTAACTCTTAGGTAAGTGTGTGTGCACCACAAAATTGCTGCCGGAGTGACAACATCTACATTGCCCTGGCACCCTCCAGAGCCTTGTGTGGTATTTCTCAGGACACAGGGTTATCTCATGTCTTAAAATCCTGAGCAAGCAAAATCCGGGAGCCTGAGGTAGATTAATGCAGCCTCATTAGCTTAGTCAGGAGGAACAGCCTGGGTCAATGCAGACAATTAGAAAACCTCCCCTAGTGTCTTAATGAGTCTGACAGCATGTCCATGCCTGGTGACATCTTCCACCTTAGCTTTGTTTTTCATAAATTCCCTTTATTCTTCTGGGGTGACAGGGGGGTGTGCTGGAGAATCCATGGTCTTTTTTCTCCTTTTCAAACAAAGCAACCAATAAATAGGACATTCTGAAAGGGAGTGAAATAAAAATGAATGAAGGGACTTGGGAATGAATGATCCATGCTTGGAGAATATACACATATATTTACAACTTCTCTTCTCCCCTTCCCTCTGCAATCCCTAAGTCTTCTTGATGAACAGACTTCCAGGAATTGAAAACTCTTTGCCTTAGGCACTTTCTGGTGTGAAAACTGCAGAGATTCAGCTATCTTGGACAAAGTCTAAGTCAGATTCCTCAATCCTGGAAATCTGTCCTCTTCAAATATTGCAACAGTAGCTACCCCTGGGAGTAAAAGAATCATAGAGCAAATAACTTAATTTGTAACCCTCCTACATTCTCCTGTCTGCTTGTGTTTTTCTTCTGGTCAGGAAGGTGAGGAAAGGAAATATGCATGTAATCTGAAATACTTTGAAAGGCACACAGTGATGAGTAGTAAGCTATTAGATGGGAAGCTGTCTGATTTGGTTTCTGTTGGCTTTTGATTGATACCTATATAAAGGAACAATGGGAGCTCACAGAATAAATAACTGCCTGTCTATGTTAGGTTCCACCGTGCATTTATTTATGTGGCCAGACCAAGGTATTTTACTCGACAATATAGACAGCATTGTATCCGAAAACCCCTGCAAATAGGATTGTTTCATTTTAAGAACCTGTTTGGAATAGGATTAAATGCTGTGTCTTAATCAGAATAAATGGGATGGTTCTACCTTGCTATGTGGTTCGTCTGTAGAGAGAATACCTACTAATTAGCATCTAGAGTGTCTAGTCATAGGCATATTTGGTGTATATTGAGTTATCTCTGCCTTCCATGTGTATTGTTGGGTTTATTGGTCATCTGTTCATACATTAATGTGCAATCATTGACCACTTACTTTCATGGTGGTTATTCCATAGGTTGGGAAGAGGTTGCTATTTTTATCATATCTTTCACTGTCAAACCTTGAAGTCCTTGCTTTAAACTGATAATCAAAAAGCAGCAATTCAACTTTGGAAAAAGTCTGTTCATAAATCAAAAACCATTTCCGAAATGTGCATATCAGATCAGTTTTCAGATAGCTAATTTAGAGTGGGTGTCCTTCAAGCTGTGCAAAGCACTTCTTTAAAAGAAAAGATTATTGGTGCATAAAGCAAAATATCCAGGATTTGTCCACTGCTGCTCACTGCAGAAGCACAAATTAAATGAATTCTGGGCCAATACATTTTATTTGGTGTCTGTCTGTAGCTTTCAACAGCTAGCTCTTTGAAACTAACTGCAAAGCTTTTTCTTTATTAGGGAAATTCTTTCTTTGGACCAGGAAGACTATTAGATGTGGTATCTTACTTCGACTTTGTGTGCTGAGGATTGTTTGTATCTCACTTTCTATAAAGTGCCATGCATATTTACCATCCTCTATAAATAATTCACATTGCCCTAGTTTGTTTTCTAACTTCTACTATTGGTGGATTCGGGTTTCCCATCATTCTCTTAACTTGCAGGGTAACATTGAACAAGGCAAGATTCCCAATAGCAAGTGTCTTGCTCAGTCAGAAAAGTGCCCATTGCTGTTTGAAGTGCGGCCTCTTATGGAACAGATACACCTGATGGGGATGATAAATAGATTGATTTCTTTATCCATCTTAATCTGGCTGAAAGAAGGGCTAGGAGGGAGGAGCATAGAATTTTGCTTTAATATTAAATCAGAACCACCTGGGACACTTTGTGGATTTTTTTTTTTTTTTTTTTTTACTGCAAGAATTTAAATTCTGAACAATTTTAAAGCGGGGAGTGGGCTGGCACTTGGAACTGGCTCCCATGGTATCCAGACTGTATTTGTACAAAGGAGCAGACACACTTTCCCATTTAGTTACTGTTCCACATTGCAACTGTGATTTATTTTTTTTCAAAGCAGACATTTGGGGATTTGGTCACACAACTCCCATCAATTTCAATGGGAATTGTGTGGTTAAATCCCAGATGGATTTGCTCCTTTCTCTCCCCCCTCAGAGTTCCTGTCTCTCCAACAGGTAATGTCCCACAAAACACATCTGGGCAAGGTGTGGATTGGAATTCAGTTGGGCGCTAAATGTAGCTAGAGAAACCATCCTCCCCTCAAAGGATTTTAATAACTAGACCTTTTTTGAAACTCATTATCCAAAAGCTAGTGTGATTAACAGAGACGATTTATTAAAGGTTTGTCAGACACCGCTCATATTTCTCCTTCAAGAGACTCTGCTATGATACACTGGATTCTTCGGCTCTAAAACAGTATGTGGTGCTTCCATTCCTTGCCCTGATTTACAGTCTCCATGTCACTCTTTATGGACGCTCTTTTTCAAACCAATGCTTCGTTGTTTAAGTATGTACATACTATAACTTTAAAACTAATGCCAGCAGGCAGGAACAATCCATCATTCGTTAATGATGTAAGGAATCTGTGGTCACTTGGGATTTCAGTGCTGTCACTTTTTGCATGCCACAGCGACACTAAATTACTTGATGTCTGCAGGCTGGAAGAACTCTGATTTGCTGCTTCAAAAGCAGAGTAGCAGCAGGAAAACCTCAGCAGAAGTTAACAGTATAGGGACTATGCCCAGAGTCAACCTCTTCTAATTCTGGACAGAAGAGGGCAGTGCTACACAAATCAATCAGTTAATTTAAAATGCTAATGCTCTGTTCTATGGCATCTTTCTATAGTAAGCCTATGAGAGAATCTCCATTGTTACAGGTGAAGTAAAAGACAGAAGTGAAATTCACTGACCTTCTCAAGGTTACATAGTGACCCCGAGACCACGAGAGAGAATCCAGCAAACCTGGTTCCCAATCCCATGCTCCAAACACATTCCCTTCTACACAGTGTCCTTGTCTACTTGCTTTTTGCAGTGTCAAGTACACACTGGCGGTTCTGAGCACATCAAGAATAACATTCCTAGATGTGTGTGGTGGGGGAAGGGCTTGTAAGGGAATTCTAAAGGGCCCTCTGTAGTAACAGGAGATTGTCATAAACTGTGCCGGGAGAACCCCATTGTTTAATAAAACCCTAAACAATCTTGATACGATATCTGGTTTTGTAGTGTTTTCTCTCTCTCTCTCTCTCTCTCTTTTGTCACTTTCTCTCAATTCCCTCCCTGATTCTGAACAGCAGCTGCCTTGTGATTTTTGTGGACTGATATCCTATCATTGCTTGATACTGTAAAACACAAGCCACCTTATCTTTTTAATACGTAGCTTAAAATATTTTTATAACATATCTGTGAAGAAAGACTTTCAAGATAAATGTGCTTTTTCGGAGGATATTCAAACTAGGCTTCTCTTTAATTGCATTGGGCAGGGGGAGGGGGAACAGCTGGGAAACCTTTCCACTCTAAGGTTTATCTTGCACTGTGCTATACTTAACCAATACACCAGGGATGGGGAGCCTCAGGCCCAGGGGCTGGATGCGGCCTCCAGATTGCCAGAATCTGGCCTCTGAGGCTCAAGTAGCCCCCTTGCATTGAGGAGCCTGCACTAGTATTCAGCCCACCTGCCACCCCCACCCCCGTGGCTCTACCACAGAGCTGGAGGACACAAAACCTACTATCCTGAGACCCCTTAGGCTCTGGCGTGTGTGCCAGGTGAATGTGGGGAGTGTCTTTCTCCTTCTCAGTCAGGGGTCATGTCAGTGAGGGTTTTTTTTTCCTTCTCACTTGTGTGCAGCCCCCAACTGATTTTTCTGTGGGTCAGTGGCCACCAACCCCCAAAAAGTTTCACCACCCCTGCAGTACACCATTTAAGAAGTATGTAGGATTGCCAGGTGTCCAGTTTTGAACCGGACAGTCCAGTATTTGAGCTTTCTGTTCGGGAAACAAATGGAGAAAATATAAATGTCCGGTATTTTCTAAATGAGATGTCATGTCGATTGTGATGTCATGTGAAGTGTGTCCGGTATTTTTGTTGAAACCATCTGGCAGCCCTAGCAGGTATGTGGAAGTTGCTTTGATTTTTGTCTGCTTTGTCCACTCAGACTTCAATTACATTGTATGTAAAGGGAATTCTTTTGCTCTCCTTTCCTCTCATGAAAATTCTGAAGGAAATCTCTTTTTTCACCTTAGGGTACCTGAAGTTTGGGTGCTCCATGCTCAATGGTGTACAGTGTCATAATTGTGTTCGTCACAGGGTATTAGAGGAACACGGTGAGTAGGATCTCTCATTGGACCAGCTTCTGTTGGTGAGACCTTGTCTCTCTTCCCAACAGTAGCTGGTCCAATAAGAGAGACTGCCTCACTTGCCTTATCTCATTGAATTTGATGGGCATTGAGCATGCTTGGCAGCTTTGCAGGATCAAGCCTGTAAGCCTATAATTTAAAAAAAAATGTGTATGTAGAAAGTGACTCATGAGGAAAGGAAGAAAGATCCCCAAGTCTTTCCCCCGTCATGTTTGTGAGCTGTTACTTTTTCCCCCTCCACAAACTTAAGCACCAATCTCACAATGAGCTGTGTCACTAGATGCCTGCAGGCATGCAGAGCCTCACTGAAAGCTCTTCTGTTATTTAGGAATCGCAAGGGCTAGCTTAGATATGAGTCTGTGTAATCATCATTTATATATGGAAGCCCTATCTATTATTTACACTTTCAGGCCCTGATCTTTCCAGTTACCGCATGGGGCTTCCATCTGGACTTTGAGTTCTACAGGATGCTTGGTTGGGGTCTAGATTATTTCTGCTGAAATAATACTGATCTATTGCTCTCTTCTCCACTTGTACTGTTTGTTTCCTGTGTGCGATTTTGTGGTTCGGAACTGGTCAGTTTCATTTTCAGACACTGCTGTTAGCATGATGTGGTGTGTGACCTTCAAGGCAGGAGAATATATTTTATAAATGCTATTAACTTAAAATGAAAAACATTGGTATTATCTCCACAAAACCTTAAATTCGGGACATCTGCTATTGGCATGGCACTCTTTAAATATGGTAACTATGTGACGGTGTGCCCTCCAACACTCCTCTCTCCTGCCAAATCAAAGCAGAAATTAATAACTTTTTTCTATGGTCTCAGGGGTGACACACAATGCAGCAGGGTTCTGTAATGCTGCTTTTAAATAGATGGATCTGATTTATGTTTCTGAATTACATTCTCACATGTATCAGGCATAAACAGCACCTGCGTGAAGGCTGTGTTTTCCTTAAGTTCAGTGGCCTCTTCTCGAGTGTGTCTGTCTTTTCAAATTAACCAGTTAGGTTTGCTGTGTGTTCCAATTTCCAAATGCTACAATGAGGCACTCTAATAGATTAGGTCTCAGGCCACTTCTTTTTTATTTATTAATCTGTCTGACTGACTGACACGTCAGTGATCTGAAACTGCCTGACTCTAAAAATAATGGCAACACAGACAAAACAATGCCAATGCCGACAATGCAATAGATCAGTTTTTCAAGGTGGGAGGGGGAGAAGGGAATCCTTCTGGCTAAAGGACTAATAACAGGGAGAACTGGATGTTTGGACATTATAATTAATGAACAAATCGTAATTTAAGAACCTAGGTCGGGGGAGGGTCTATTCTTGGCTCTGATACAGACTTGCAGTATGTAGCAATAACAGTAGATATTGCTAACAGTAGATCAGTGGTCTCCAACCTTTTTATACCCAAGATCACTTTTTAAATGACAGACCAAGCCAAGATCTACCGCCCTGCCCCTTCCTCGAAGCTCCGCCCCTTCCTTGAAGCCCCGCCCTCTCTATTCTCCTTCTCTCCATCACTTGCTATCCCTGATCCTTATACTGCTGCTTTTTAAAAAAGGTTTTTCCAACATTTGGAAGAGGTTTTTCAACATTTGGAAGTGGTGCTCAGCCAGGGTGCACCACGCTCCATGTGGGCTGGTGCAGAGAAGAAGCTGCCTGGTCAGCTGGCTGTGGCCTTCAGCCCGGAGGAGGCTGAACCGCGCTGCAGCTGATCGGCGGCTTCCCCTCTGTGCCTGCCCACGTGGAGCTTGGCGCATGCTGGCTGAACGCCATGGCCAGCTGGCCGGGAAGCTGCTTCTCTTTGCTCCCGCCCGGCTGCCCTGCGCTCAGCCCGGGAAGCTTGCTCCAGCACAGCTGGAGCTAGACGCAGCCTCCCTGGGCTGAGCGCAGGGCAGCTGGGCAGGAGCGAAGAGAAGCAGCTGCCCGGCCAGCTGGCCATGGTGCTCAGCCAGGGTGCACCAAGCTCCACGTGGGCAGATGCAGAGGAGAAGCTGCCGATCAGCTGGAGCGCGGGGCAGCCTCTTTCAGCTGAAAGCCACAGTCAGCTGGCTGGGGTGTTTCAGCCCTCCCGACCTCCCAGCTCCCACCATTCCTCGCAGCTACTCACCTGTGTTGTTGCTCGGTCAGTAGCTGCTCCTCAAATGAGGAAATCTAATGTAAAGGTACTGCACAGGTGCACAGTTCAGAGAGGGCTCAAGAGCTACTCTTAGAGCCCCTGAGATCTACCGGTAGATCATGATCTACTGGTTGGTGACCACGGCAGTAGATATTGCTTCACTTTCTCTCCCCCCCCCCCCCCTCGCCCGGGTCTTGAGAACCTTACTATCCCTGTTGCATAGAAGCATTGTGGGACTTAATGTCTTGTAAAGTGTTTTGGGACACTTGGATGGAAGGAGATAGGAGTACAAAGGATTTGTATTGCCTACCGGTCCATCAAAACTTTATTCCCTCTGCCTGAAAATATTTATTGCATGCCCCAATTGTTCATCTGTAAACATTATAATGGCCTTATCCAATGCTTTGATTTATGCATTCTTTTTTGAAAGATTAGATATGTTTCTGGCGATATGGTATGGGTGCATGACAGAAGAGACCATGATGTTGGAGGATGTCTATCTCAGCTTTCATGCTTTAATCCAAAGAAGAGAAGTTTCTGCATGGAAAGAAGTTTCTTTAAGGTGTCAAGTACATGATATTTTAGAATTCTTTGCCTGGCAAGATGGTGATTAACTCTGTATGCAAGTCTGAGGATTTCATGTCAATCTTCCCACTAATAATTTGCATCTCTTTGGAGTGAGACATAAAACTGACAATTGAACTAGCTGTGACTAAGGATCTGTGATGTTTCTTATATGTAGAGGTTCATCTGTAAGTAATCTGTGTGAAACTTAGAGCCAGAGGCCAAAGTCTTCAAATCTGCATGCCTAAGGTTTCTGAAGCCAAATTTAGGCACCTGAAACAGAAATGGTGTCATCTTTAAAAAGGCGAGGAAGCTTGCAGGTTCCTACCTGACTTTTGGCCAGAGATTCTTCTTATGACCTTGTCCTCTTTCAAGGTACTGGCTAATTTGGGTTACCTTCTCCAGGTGTAGGTGCTGCCTTACTCTGATCTGGGTAAAAGCTTTCTTTCTTTTAGAATTATGCTTCTAACATGCTACAGGTAAGACAACTGCGAGTATTCAAATATTAACATACTGGGCATAAACGTGCAGTGGTGTCTTTTACATTAAATTACCTGAAAGCAAATTGCTTCTTGGTACATCACAAGGTCATTCATAGCACCACTGTTGAATAGATGCTTGTTGACCAACTTGTGTGGGTACCCAGCAAGATACTAAGATAATTCTTACTATGTGTTGGAAAAAAAAAAAAACCTCTGGCATTATTACTGTACTTCTCAGGGATAATTGCTACACTGATAAACTCCAGTGATCCGGCATCCAATGGTCCGGCACTCCTGATGGTCCGGCACCATCTGGAACCCGGAAGTGATCTGGGCAGCTGGACAATTGGAGCTGCTCTGCCCCCAGCTTCCCTGAGTCAGCCGCTGGTCAGTTTCAGCAGCGGCTGACTTGGGAAAGTCTGGGGCAGAGCAGCTAGGGTGCTGCCGGGTTGGTCCTGCAGCGCTGAGGGGCGCATCCCCCCCCCACTCCACCCCAGACCCCTCATAGCCCCCACCCCCCGTTTCCAATAGTCCGGCATATCTGATAATCTGGCACCCCTGGGTCCTAAAGGTGCCATATCATCGGAAGTTTACTGTACAGAGATTGGGAGAAGTACAGACTGGGAGTCTTAAGTGCATGAAGAAGGGCATTCTTTTTAACATTTCTATACATGTAAGTTTGAGCATCCATACAAAGCACCTTGCTTTAGTGCAGTGGTGGACAAATACCGGCCTGTGGGGCTGGATCCAGTCTGCCAGGGTTAGCCTCAGCGTGTCCCCACACTGCTGTATTTACATGCAGCTCTGCAGGTGCAGGGGATGACCGCTCCTATTGGCTGCGAATCCCCCTTCCCGGTCAATGGGAGTTGCGATTGCCCATACCTGCAGAGGCACAGGTAAATATAGCAGCAGCTGCCCACTGGTGGTTAACGCTGGTGAATTGCTGCCATTTTGTTGCCTACCCTGCGCTAGCTGTTTGAACACAGGGCTGGGGCCATAGTTCTTAGGGTTAACCCTAACTCTGCCACTCATCTGAATCACTGTGTGGCATTAAGCAAGTCACTAATCCCCTGACTTTTGAGTGCCTCTATTTTTGGAGGCTCAACCTGAGCCACTTTAAGATCTGACTCTTTAAAAAAAAAAATCAGCACTTAATTCCAGCTGACATCACTGGGTACTGCGGAGTCCCTAGAATTGTTGAAAATCAGGCACAGGATGACGTGCATCAGAAATCAGAGTCTACTCCTCAAAACTATGATCTCTCTTTTCTTCTTGTTGTTGTTGTTGTTTAATCCTTCTGTCTCTTAGGGATAACTTGCTCACCTTTCAAAGGGATGGCGTGTGAGCACGCTGGGCCAGAGAGTTTGCGGGGCCCAAGGCGGTTGGCTGCGCCGTGCAGCCGTATGGCTCCCAGACAGCAGCAAGCAAGTGGCCGAGCACTAAGCAGCGTGGGGCCTAAGGCAACTGCCTTGCTCTAAGGCTAGGCCTGTGTGTGAGGATAATTTCTGGAGTACTGTGGAGACCTTTAACAGAGCATGTCAGTTTGAGTTAAAGGGAGCCTTTAACATATTCAGTGAAAAATCTCTCCCACTTCTTGGGGGCATAGGTTGTTTGATGGGGATGGGGTAGCTGGTGATTATAGGGGGAACTGTTAGCCTCTCTTAGCCAATCCTGTGCATACCTCCCATTCCTGTAGATACTGAAGATTGTTGGGGGGTGGGGTGGGGAGAGGGTGTATTAAGCATCATTGTTGTGCGCGACTGGAACCTGCTGACCCTGCAGGGACAAGAATGAATGTGCCTTGCACTTTCCACTGAGAGATGGCAAGCCAGCGTTTTTTTGTGAGAGACCCTAAAGGGCATTGACAGCTTACAGTATTGTAAGATCTGTGCAAATGTGACCTGGTTGTTCTTTAGTTAGGTAGTGATGGCTCTTCATTAAAATGACTGCCTCACACTTGGGAAACGAAGGTGATAACATTAAGGGGACTGGCGGGAAAGAGCTGGCATGGAGCTCCCTCATCATGGGCCAGGGGCAACATTATTGGGTAGGTTAGATCTCTACTGCCAGCAGCTGGATGGGTACTAACCCTAGACTTTTCCCAAGGGCGTAGTTTTACTGATCTTCCCCAGCTATTAATTGCTTGATAGATTTTGGAATTACACCCCCTGCTACTTCACTCCCATCCCCACATATGCACTCTGACTCTAAGGAGAAGCTCCCTTATTTCTACAGTCCTTCCCAATCCCAGTTTTCCAGAGAACTGTGAAACAAGGCCCCGGAGCAGCTGCTGGATACCTGGCAACTGCAGGTTTGTCAAGACGTGGGGTTGCTGTGGTAGACTTTCATCTAGAAAGTCCCTGCTCCAAAGAGTTCACAGCCTGCTGGAGAGAAATAGAGGAAAGAATGAGTCTAGGAAGTCTTGAAAATGGGTTTTAGCCCCAGGAATTGAGTCATCTGCCCAGGCCTCCTGACCGGGGGGGGGGGGGGGGGGGCAGAGAGGACAATTGCACAGGGCCTGGTATTTCAAAGGGTCCCAGAGCTCCTGGCCGCCACTGCTGCTACTTCAGCAGGAGCTTCTCCACGCGGCTTTCATAGGCTTCAAGGCCAGAAGGGACCATTAAGATCATCCAGTCCGACCCCCTGCACAATGCAGGCCACAGAATCTCACCCATCCCCTCCTAGAATAATCCTCTCACCTATATCTCAGATATTGAAGTCCTCAAATGGTTTAAGGACCCCAAGATGCAGAGAATCCTCCAGCAAGTGATCCGTGCCCCATGCTATAGAAGAAGGCAAAAAACCTCCAGGGCCTCTGCCAATCTACCCTGGAGGAAAATTCCTTCCCAACCCCAAATATGGCGATCAGCTGAAGCCTGAGCATGTGGGCAAGACTCACCAGCCAGACATGCAGAAAAAATTTCTTTATAGTAACTCCTATCATCTCGCTATTGGCCTATTTACCACTGATAGTGAAAGGTCAATTAGTTGCCAAAATCATGTTATCCCATCAAACCATCCCCTTCATAAACCCATCTAGCTTAATCTTGAAGCCAGATAGGTCTTTTGCCCCCACTACTTCCCTTGGAAGGCTGTTCCAGAACTTCACTCCTTTAATGGTTAGAAACCTTTGTCTAATTTTGAGTCTAAACTTCCTAATAGCCAGCTTATATCCATTTGTTCTTGTGTCCACATTGGTATTAAGCTTAAATAATTCCTCTCCCTCCCTGGTATTTATCCCTCTAATATATTTAAAGAGAGCAATCATGTCTCCCCTCAGCCTTCTTTTGGTTAATGTAAACAAGCCAAGCTCCTTGAGTCTCCTCTCATAAGACAGGTTTTTCATTCCTCGGATCATCCTAGTGGCCCTTCTTTGTACCTGTTCCAGTTTGAATTCATCCTTCTTAAACATGGGAGACCAGAACTGCACACAGTATTCCAAATGAGGTCTCACCAATGCCTTGTATAATGGCACTAACACCTCCTTATCCCTACTGGAAATACCTCGCCTAATGCATCCTGAGACCGTATTAGCCTTTTTCACGGCCATGTCACAATGGCGGCTCATAGTCATCCTGTGATCAACCAGGACTCCGAGGTCCTTCTCCTCCTCCGTTACTTCCAACTGATGTGTCCTCAGCTTATAACTAAAATTCCTGTTATTAATCCCTAAATGCATAACCTTACACTTCTCACTATTAAATTTCATCCTATTGCTATCACTCCAATTTACAAGATCATCCAGATCTTCCTGTATGATATCCTGATCCTTTTCTAAATTGGCAATACCTCCGCAAACTTTATTAGCACACTCCCACTTTTGGTGCTGAGGTCAGTAATAAAAAGATTAAATAAGGTTTGTCCCAAAACTGATCCCTGAAGAACTCCGCTAGTAACCTCCCTCCAACCTGACAGTTCACCTTTCAGTATGACCCGCTATAGTCTCCCCTTTAACCAGTTGCTTACCCATCTCTCAATTTTCATATTGATCCCCATCTTTTCCAATTTAACCAATAATTCCCCATGTGGTACTGTATCAAATGCCTTACTGAAATCAAGGTAGATTAGATCCACTGCATTTCCTTTATCTAAAAAATCTGTTACTTTCTCAAAGAAGGAGATCAGGTTGGTTTGGCACGATCTACCTTTTGTAAAACCATGTTGTAATTTGTCCCAATTGCCTTTAACCTCAATGTCCCTAACTACTTTCTCCTTCAAAATTTTTTCGAAGACCTTGGATACTGCAGATGTCAAACTAATAGGCCTGTGGTAACCCGGGTCACTTTTTTTCCCCTTTGCGGGTTGTGAGGGAGGGCTCAGCGCGGCAGTCCAGGCTGCACTAACGGTTGACTGCCCTAGGCCCTGCCCTTTCTGGAGGCCCCTCTGCCACCTTGCCCTGGGGCCTGCTGTGGCTGTCAGCCCTGCTGCATCTGCCTCTGATTAAAAACAAGGAGGCCATGCAGAACATGGAATACATTCAGTCTCTTGCACACCTGAATCCTTTTTGTATTATTATTCAGATAACTGAGCTCTCTAGGGTTGCCAGATGGTTTAACCAAAAATACCCCCCCACCACCACCAAAAAAAACCAACCTAAAACAGCGGGGAAACAATTCTGTTGAGGGGGAAAAATAAAGGAGGAGACCAAAGTTGTTGAGCAAAAAAAAAAAAGATTAAGTTAAGTGCCCCTTTAAGTGTGTCTAGAGTCAGAATATGGGAGAGGGTGAGCAGGAAAGGCAGTGCTTCCCCTTAATTCAGGTCTTTAGACTGTTTGCCAGCGGCCATCTTGTTTTCTTCATCAGCCAGAAGGCAGCTTCCCTGTGGAACCAGGTAAGCCTGGGAGCCCGGGCAGCAGGTCTGAGGGCTGGGCCTGGTTGCTGAGTGTGTTGTAGGGTTGCCAGGTGTCTGGTATTTTCGCCTCCTGGCAGGGGGGAAAAAACCCCCAGAAAATGCCAGATATTTTAGGTGTCTGGTATTTTCTGAATTGTTTTTACTGGACAGGAGGTGAAAATACTGGACTGTCTGGGTCAATACTAGACACCTGGCAACCCTAGAGATCTCCCTGAATATCCTAAGCAGTGGCAGCAGACTCATAGAACGAGACCATCATGATCATCTAGTCTGGCCTCCTGCACACTGCAGGCTACAGAACCTCACACACCCCTGTAATAGACCCCAAACCTCTGGCTGAGTTACTAAACTCCTTAAATCATGCTTCAAAGACTTCAAGTTTTAGAGATTCCACCATTTACACTAGTTTAAATCTGCAAGTGATCCATGCCCTGTGCTGCAGAGGAAGGCAAATTCTCCCCACCCCTCTGGGTTTCTGCCAGTCTGACTGGGGGGAGGAGGGGAATTCCTTCCAGTTATAGGGTGTGACCCTCAAGTTTACAGATTCATTAAAAATCCTTGCTATTGGGCTTGTACCTCCAAGTGCCAGTTCATTTAATTTTCCCAGATGCAGATTATCCAGTCCCCCTGCTTTAGTCCTATGAATCTTTTTGAGTGTTTTTTCACCTCAGATGTGGTAGTTTCTATATCCTCACTGCCATTAGCCACCCTGCCACTGCCCATATGGTCTTCATTAGCCTTATTTAAAAACTGAGGCAAAGTATTTGTTAGGTGTTGGGTCATGCCTAGGTAATCTTTAATCTTCAGCCCTTCCTCAGTGCATAGTGTTCCTATTTCTCTTTTCTTTTTCTTTTCTATGGCTATAGAACTTTTTACTATTGATTTTAATTCTCTTGGCAAGGTCTAGCTCTGCTTAATCACCTGTCTGAAATGCTTAGTCTACATACAGCTCTTGCCTATGACTTTTTGCTCCTTGCTTGGGCTACAGGCTTCAGAGAGCCTCCTCCACATTCAGATCCTTCAGTTGTTTGGTCCAGTCCACTTCCCTAACTAATTCCCTTTAATTTTTTTAAAGGTAGCTCTTTGGAAATCAAAGACTCTTGTGGCTGATCTATTTTTTTTAATCCTTCTGTTTAGTTTAAACTGAATTCGCTCATGATCACTCGAACTGATCACCCAGCTTTTCTATGAGGCCCACGTGGCTTGTCAATACAAAATCTAAAATGGTATCACCCCAGCTGGTTCAGTGACTGTTGAAGAAATTGGTCAACTGCCAAATCCAGGAAAATCTGGACTCTCTGATTAGTAACACATGACAGAGTGAGGGCAGCTGGTTTCACAAGTGTTACTGAGCACGCTCAATCCATGTAAGGCTGCTCAGTACAAGCCAAGCAGCAAATCTGATCCTGGGTGCACCCTTCCGCCCCCACAGATCTCATTCATTTCTGGGCTTCAGGTTACGTCTACACTGCGGTTAAAAACCCATAGCTGGCCCATGCCAGCCGAGTCTGGCTCATGCAGCTTGGGCTACAGTGTAGGTTTCTAGGCTTGGGCTGGAATCTGTGCCAGTACATTTCCACCACAACTCAAACAGCTCCACGAGCCCAAAACAGCTGCTGGTGTCCAGTGTAGACCTACTCTGAGGCAAGAGGTCAGAGGGTAATGGCCTAGCTAATAACTAACTGAGCTGGATTTGAAGTAGTGATCTGAAGGTTTCGCTTTCACTTCTGATCCCCTGGTGGCCTTGTCATTCTGATGAGTGTGAAAGCCATCTTGTTAGGTGTAGCAATGTGCTCAAGTCTTGTCAGAAGACTGGACTCAGTGAGCTTATTTTGTGGTAAAGCTTTTACATGCTGCTTTCCGTTAGAGAGCCCCTGAAGGGAGCAGTTCCCATGGACTCACTTCTAAGAGGAGAATGAACTCCAAGAATGTCTTCAGTCCTTTCCAAGGATGTAAAGTTAAAACACCTAAAAACCCTCTCCCACTTGAGGCAACTTCTACATATTTACTTACAAGTGGTCAGGTCCACTGACCAGGGAGGAAGGGCAACAGCTGCGGCAGCGATTGGAGCCTTGGGACCTTTTAATCACCACTGGAATGTCATGTGGCGCGCTCCATCAGGCACACGCCATGTAGTGCAGAGGGCTGCCTGCCCCCAGCCCCAGACCTCCTGCCTGAGGTCCAGCCTTTTCTGGGAATGCAGAGTTGGATCTTTCCTCACCTTGCCCAGCAGCCTCTGGAGGCTGTCGGCTTCCCTGTAAGTGATACATTATGGTATTCTTATTTGTAATAATGCTGGTGTGATAGCTGCCCTGTTGACTCCAGGATATTAAACTAGGAACTTTCAGAACTAAAAGCATGAGCTGCTACAGCAAGGTACATAAGCCGGGAAATCACTCCTACCCCGTAGACTGGCCCAGTCTGGGACCTGTAACACTCACTCGTGTGTTTTATACAGCACCTGTTGCTAGGTGCCAGGTGTCCGCTCTCTGTCCAGTAAAAAAAAATCAGAAAATACCAGACACGTGCAATGTCCGGTATTTTCTGATTTTTTTTTTCCAGCTGGGCACCGGACGTAAGCCTGGCGTGGGCAGGGGAGTGGCTGGGAGTCCCAGCTGGGAGACAGGGCTGCAATTGCTGCCGGGAGCCCTCAATTGGTTGAGCTGCCCTCAACTCTGCTTCCTGCCAGCCTGTTCCTCTTCCTTGTCTCCCCCGGCCAGTGCCACTGCACCCCTCGCCAGCTCTGCTTCCCGCTCTCCCTTCCTCCCGGCCCCCCGCTGTACCCTCCCTTCCCTCCGCCAGCTCTGCTTCCCGCTCCCCCTTCCTTGCAGCCCCCGATCCTCCCAGCTGTACTTCCCGCCCCCACTTACTCCCGGCCAGCCCCGCCCTCTTCCGGCCGGTCCCCTGTTCCATCCAACCCCCCCCATGACCAGCCCTGCTTTCTGTTGGACCTCCCCATCTTCCCCAGCCAGCCCCGTTGTTGCCCCCCCATTAGCTGTTTCCAGCCCCCCCTTCCCAGCCAACACTGTGCCCTTCCTGGCCGCTCCCCGCCCCGATGAAACGTGTTTTTTTTTTTTTAAATGATTACCTGGTAACCGCTAGCAGTGATCCAGGTTCTTGGAGTTTTATTTTATTTTATTTTGCTCAGTAACTTTGGTTTCCTTCCCCCCCCCTTTTTTTTCCTTCAACAGAATTTTTTCCCGGTGTTTTTTTTTGGGGAGGGGAGAGTGTTCGGTATTTTTCTTTCAGCCATCTGGCAACCCTACCTGGTGCAAGGGCATCCTCTAAGTGCTAGCATAATATATTAGTAAAGACTGGCCTTTTTCCCTGCAGAGCTTGCAGTTCAGATACAAAAGAGAATAAAGGTGGAAGGGAGGCAGTAGAATCATAAAATGATAGGACTGGAAGAGACCTTGGCAGCTCATCTAATCCAGTCCCTTCCAGTCATCAGGTATTCTAGACCATGCCTGACAGGGGTTTGTCTAAGCTGCTCTTAAAAATCTCCAATGATGGAGATTCCACCACCTCCCTGGGCAATTTATCACAGTGCTTTAACTGTCATGACAGTTTGGATGTTTCCCCTAATGTCCCACCTAAATTTCCCTTGCTGCAGTTTAAGCCTATTGCTTCTTGTCCTATCCTCTGAGGCAAAGAAGAACAATTTTTCTCCTTCTATCTCATGACAACTTTTTATGTACTTGAAAATTGTTATCTTGTCCCCACTGTCTTCTCCCCTCCAGACTAAACAAACCCTGTTTTCTAAATCTTCTCATAGGTTATCTTTTACAGACCTTTAATAATTGTTGTGGCTCTTCTCTGGACTTTCTCCATTTTTTCCACATCATTCCTGAAATGTGGCACCCAGAACTGGACACACCACTCCTGTTGAGGCCTAATCAGGGCTGAGTATAGTGGAAGAATTACTTCTCATATCTTACTTACAACTCTTTTGCTAACACATCCCAGAATGATGTTTTCTTTTTTTGCAAGTGTTACAACTTACTTTTAACTGGTTTAATGCCTGGCTTCTTTTCTGAGCACTATATACAAATTTCTATCTTGATTGCTTGCTGATTTGCAATAGCATCTTTCTAATCAACTCAGGGCATTCTGATGAGCATTTTCAACAGCAATAAAATAACTCAATGCCCTTGAGACCTGCTTCAGACTGGAACATTTTATCAGCACTATGACTTTGATGAGCCAAGTACCAGCTCTGGCCAAGCCCATAGGAATTTGCTAAGAACTGACAAACTGAGTTTTGCTTGAGTCCCCTGCTCGCACCACGCTCCCTGCAGCACTTCTGCTCCACCTTAATAATCCCACAGGGCTCTTGTAAATTTCAAAACCAGAAGTGCAGCAGGAAGAACCAGTGTGAGCGGAAACTGGTTCAGTCCCCACTCACTGTTTCCCTGCTGTGCCGCTGCCTCCTTTGACCCCAGTGGAGACAGTGCTGGGGTGAACCGACTTTTAGGCTAGCTCCCCCTAGCACCAGCTTCTGCTCCCTCCCCATTGCTGCCCTTCTCTGATAGAGGCAGCAAGGGGGAAGGAAGTACCTAGTCAAGTCGGTACTAGTCAGGACAACTCAGTACTAGTTGACTAGTCACATCCCTAGCTCACACAGAGGTTCAGCACTAGAGCTGATTTTTAAGGGCCCCTCTATTTTACCAAACCTTCTGTGTCTGGGGATTATGTACCATGACACAGTCAACTCTCTGAAGATAGGACCAAACAGTTTTAATCAAGTTCCAGGAATGATCATAGACCCATTGTTCCCCGTAAGCTGCACATTTGTACAGCCGCTCAGGAGAAATTCAAATGCCACCCACCTGATTTAGCTGAGCGCCTACAGCTAGGTTTTGTGTTTCTCTGGGTAGTGCACATTCTCACATGTGTTGGTGCACATAACATTTATTCCACACAAGAATGGAAAAGATTAGAGTGAACTTTGATGGGGCCACACAAATAAGTGGCCTGTAATTGAAAATGATGGTCATTAGGATTTTCAGAAACATCCATTATTCTTCGGTCACCAGATGGGATTCTAAGGTGTCTCAGAGAGTTAGTACTCAAATCCCCAAGGAAATTGATGGGAATTACACACTGAATGCCCTTACGGTATCTTTTAAAAATCTCACTCATCACTGAATGCTCACTGAATGATGAAATATCACTGGGAGAGAAGGATAAACAGACTAATCGGGTTAAATTGAAGTACAGCAAATGAAGTTACGTATGTGTAAGCTAAGTAATGAACATTGTGAAATCCCTCTCCTGTAAATATCACAGTTTCTGAAAACAGCAGCTAATATATTTCATCAATGGAAAATATTTGCAATAACTTCAGCATCATTTTACCTAGGAATTTGGTAACTGGAATTCTGACTGATTTCACCCTGCTCTATAAGCACATTTAATTCTAGGAAGAGAGGTTGATATCTAAAAGAGAAATAGCTGTTTGGGTGGCAGGCAAGATAAACATCCTGTGCTGGATGAAAACAGGTTCTGTGTTACTTTGTAGCAGGGTTAGGTCAAATATGTGATATCTCGTCTCTGACCTTTTGGACTCTGTCGTCATGGCTGGGGCTTTGCCCAGCTTCTGTCACGTGGGTTTCAGCTTTGTTTTTCGTTCCCAAACACAGTTACTTATGGAGGCTGCTCAACTTCCAGGAAGACCATTTCAATGTGTCATTGTTTTTTGTGACCCTTGGCGACCAGTGTGTTTGCAGCTATCAGCCAGCGGGACTGCGGAGGATGAGGGACTGTTTACATGAGCATCCAAGATAAATTCTGTAAAATGATCTGAAATATTGTATGCTCTGGAGTAGCTCTTGCTTCAGGGTGACCCCATCTAAAACTGCTAGGGAAATGAGGCCATCAACTTTTTGGGTTTGGGTGTGTGTGTGTGTGGGGGGGGGGTTGTTGTTGTTGTTTTTTTTAACTTTGAAAAGGAATGGAATATGTGGTCTTTCCAATGGGATAAACTATCAAATAAGCTAATGAAGGTGGGTTACGGTCACAATATGTAACACAGTGCTATAAAAACACTACTGATAATAGCTACCTTAGACATTGTATAGTCCCCTGGTGTCCAACCAGTTCTGAAAATGTAAATAATACAGCGACTACTGCTACAGCCAACTAGGCACACTCAACTGGCCAAATAGCTACATGTGGCTAGCGTGTTGGACATCAGGGGGAGTTTAGGGAGATGTTTAGTCTGTAGATTTGGCAGACTAAATTAAGTGGATGGGGCCAGCACAAGTCTGGTTTTGCTTTTAAGGAGCATGGACCAGCTTCAGAAAAGATCCTATGGTCCTCAGGGCAAGTCTAGGGATGTTGATGCCAGCTTCTTGCCAAAATCACAGCATGGATAATAGCATCGTGCCCGTTAGGGATGTAAATGGTAACTGGGAAGCCTCGCCCTTAATGGTTAACTGGTAGGGGCTGGAGAAGCCCCTGTCTATGGTAGGCCCAGCTTGTCTCCCTGGAAGCGGGAATGACAGGGGCTGTTGGCCCCACTCCTGGACAGGGGTTTTTGTTGCTGCAGCGAAGCCATCTCCCCTGGAGCGGGAACAGCAGGGACTGCCAGCCCTGCTGCCGGGGAGGCTTAGCTGCTGGCTTTGTAGTATGAAGCTTATTTTAAGCTTCATACTGCAGAGTCCACAGGGCATGTAACCGTGTAACCTCTATAATTTTTAGAGGTGACACAATTACATTTTTAAACAATTTTTTACATCCCTAGTGCCCTTTGAGATTCTATTTGTGGTTTCTGTTGTCTAAGTCTGTGCTTTCCATCCTAAAACTTTAACTTTCCTTGGACAGATGCTTCATTCTACTCTAGAAGTGACTCTCCGTGTTGGATCCTGGATGCTCCCTTATAAAATGCTCCAGTACTCATCTTGGAGGAAGGGTGCTACGCGCGCACTGACTAGAAAGTCTCCTTGGCCATCGGTTCTATAGGATCAAAATAGCAGCTAGGTTTTACTCTGCCTCATGCATCATCAAGTTTTAATGCCAGTTAAACTGGGAAATATTTGCACCAGGGAGAGTGTTTGGACTGAGACTGCGATACTGGCATTAAAAGTTAATACGCCGAGAAGTCTTGAGGCTCCTTAACAACTCCGTCAGTCTCGAAGGTGCCACAGGATTCCTTGTTGTTTTCGCAGATACAGGCTAACTCGGCTACTCCTCTGAGACATTAAAAATTAATGTAGTTTTAAGAGACTGGGTTTTGAAATAACAAACAGAAAAACTTGAATGGAAATGAGTGAGTGGAGAATTGTCAGCCCCTGAGGCCACAGAGGTAGCTGCGAGAAACATTGTAGTTGGCAGTTAGGGAGTAAATTCTGCCTAATCTCGGCTCGTGTGCCTTCCCTTTCTACTTCAGCCCCATAGTTTTGCTTAAACCTAGCGGCGGATTTAGGGCAGGGCGAGCGGGGCGGCTGCCCCGGACCCCGCGCTTCCCGAGGCCCCGCGCATGCGCCTTGGCACCACGGCGCATGCGCTGTGTCAAAGGGGAGGCCCCGCGACATTCTGCTGCCCTGGGCCCCGCGGCGCCGCTCCTGCTTAAACCCTCATGCTGCAGGGGCTATTGCATCTAAAGCTCTAGTCTTTTAAAAATCCTTAATTATAATTAGATCAAGTTCTCCTTATTGACTGTAATCAAGCTTCATTACTCTTTCTAATGTCCAGCCCTCTTTCTATCACTACCTCAGCACTGCAGAGTAAAATTATGGGGATATTGACAGTGGCTTTAGACAATGTCCTTAAACCTGCCAACCCCTTTCAAAGCAAAGTCATTTAACGTTAGCTATCGACAGAGGAAGGAGGGTAATGGAAGACTGGGGGAGGTGAGTGAGGAGTGTTGCATGGTTGGCATTGGTATTGGTATCAGGGCAAACTGGGGGGTATTTAGATGAAAAGACATTAGGAGTAGGAGCTGGCAGAGCCAATGGGCAAGGTTCTCTGGCAGACAAGACCCTTTCTTGTTGGCAGCGGTGGTTCTTGGGGTCCTGTAGATTAAGAGCAGGGAACTGTATATTGGTGGGTCCAGGGTCTTGGCTCTAGCACAGCATAGCCTTGGGCAAGTCCATGTTCTGTATTCCACTTCTAAAATGGAAGGGGGCTGTTGAGGATTAGAGGCCTGATTCGAAACCCACTGAGGTTAATGGAAGACTTTCACTGTCCCAAATGTGGGCTTGAGGCTTGTTCTTCCAGGTCGGTGCAGCACTTGGCAACCTCTGATAGGAGGTACCACAGAAGTATGAAGTGTTGGGTCAACTTTTTTTCCCCATTACTTCAAACATAATGCATCCCTTTTGCCAGAGATGCTCTTAGTCAAAGTGTAGCTTCTCATTATACAGTCCATTTGCTCACCTTAGCATTCCCTTCCTCCCTCCCCCCACTTTCTGAACCTGCTAGCAGCAAGCCCTGTAGAGTCAGACCTCTTGGGGAAGAGATCCTCTTCTTTACTGAAGAGTTTAGGGCACTTTAAACTTCTGCACAGATGGCGGTGTGCATGCATCCTTCATATAATAATATCATCCAAAGCCCAAGATTTGGTGGTGATGGGGACTTCAACTATCCAGATATATGTTGGGAAAATAACACAGCAGGGCACAGACTATCCAATAAGTTCTTGGACTGCATTGGAGACAACTTTTTATTTCAGAAGGTTGAAAAAGCTACCAGGAGGAAAGCTGTTCTAGATTTGATCCTAACAAATAGGGAGGAATTGGTTGAGAATTTGAAAGTGGAAGGCAGCTTGGGTGAAAGTGATCATGAAATCATAGAGTTCACAATTCTAAAGAAGGATAGAAGGGAGAACAGCAAAATAGAGACAATGGATTTCAGGAAGGCAGATTTTGGTAAGCTCAGACAGCTGATAGGTAAGGTCCCATGGGAATCAAGACTGAGGGGAAAAACAGCTGAGGAGAGTTGGCAGTTTTTCAAAGGGACATTATTAAGGGCCCAAAAGCAAGCTATTCCGCTGTGTCGGAAAGATAGAAAATATGGCAAAAGACCGCTTTGGCTTAACCACGAGATCTTGCATGAGCTAAAAATAAAAAAGGAGTCATATAAAAAATGGAAAGTAGGACAAATTACAAAGGATGAATATAGGCAAACAACACAGGAATGCAGGGGCAAGATTAGAAAGTCAAAGCCACAAAATGAGCTCCAACTAGCTACGGGAATAAAGGGAAACAAGAAGTCTTTTTATAAATACATTAGAAACAAGAGGAAGACCAAGGACAGAGTAGGCCCACTGGTCAGTGAGGAGGGAGAAACAGTAACAGGAAACTTGCAAATGGCAGAGATGCTTAATGACTTCTTTGTTTCGGTCATTAAGAGAAGTCTGAAGGAATGCCTAACATAGGGTATGTCTACACTAGCCCGCTAGTTCGAACTGGCTTCCTCATTCCACGAGGAGTACAGCTAGTTCGGATTAGAAGCCTAAGCCGAACTAGCTACTCTGTGCCGCGTGTAGCCGCACGGCACGGGGTTCGAACTAGCCGGGATTTAAAAATGGCGGCGCCCGTCTTATGCAAATGAAGCCCGGGAAATTCAAATCCCGGGCTTCATTTGCAAGTGCGGTATGCCTACATTACCCTCCTAGTTTGAATTAGGAGGGTAGTGTAGACATACCTCCTCTATCAGCTCTTTGAGAATTCTAGGATGCATTTCATCAGGCCCTGGTGACTTGCAGGCATCTAACTTTTTAAAGTGATTTTTAACTTGTTCTTTTTTATTTTATCTTCTAAACCTACCCCCTTCCCACTAGCATTCACTATGGGTATCTGAGCCTCTAGCTATCATCTTTTGAAAATAATGGGAGACAGGAGAGATTCCAGAAGACTGGAAAAGGGCAAATATAGTGTCCATTTATAAAAAGGGAAATAAGAACTACCCAGGAAACTACAGACCAGTTAGTTTAACTTCTGTGCCAGGGAAGATAATGGAGCAAGTAATTTAGGGAAATCATCTGTAAACACTTGGAAGGTGGCAAGATGATAGAGAACAGCCAGCATGGATTTGTAAAGAACAAATCATTTCAAACCAATCTGATAGCTTTCTTTGATAGGATAACGAGTCTTGTGGATAAGGGAGAAGAGGTGGATGTGGTATACCTAGACTTTAGTAAGGTGTTTGATATGGTCTCGCATGATATTATTATCAATAAACTAGGGAAATACAACTTAGATGGGGCTACTATAAGCCAGCATAACTGGCTGGATAACCGTACTCAGAGAGTAGTTATTAATTGTTCAGAATCCTGCTGGAAAGGTATAACAAGTGGGGTTCTGCAGGGTCTGTTTTGGGACCGGCACTGTTCAATATCTTCATCAACGATTTAGATATTGGCATAGAAAGTACGCTTATTAAGTTTGCAGATGATACCAAGCTGAGAGGGGTTGCGACTAATCTGGAGGATAGGGTCATAATTCAAAATGATCTGGACAAATTGGAGAAATGGTCTGAGGTAAACAGGATGAAGTTTAATAAAGACAAATGCAAAGTGCTCCACTTAGGAAGGAACAATCAGTTTCATACATGCAGAGTGGGAAGCGACTGTCTAGGAAGGAGTACGGCAGAAAGGGATCTGGGGTTATAGTGGACCACAAGCTAAATATGAGTCAGCAGTGTGATGCTGTTTCAAAAAAAGCAAAAACAATTCTGGAATGCATTAACAGGTGTGTTGTGAGCAAGACACGAGAAGTCATTCTTTCGCTCTCTGCGCTGGTTAGGCCTCAGTTGGAGTACTGTGTCCAGTTCTGGGCACCACATTTCAAGAAAGATGTGGAGAAATTGGAGACGGTCCAGAGAAGAGCAACAAGCATGATTAAAGGTCTAGAGAACATGACCTATGAAGGAAGGCTGAAAGAATTGGGTTTGTTTAGTTTAGAAAAGAGAAGATTGAAGGGGGACATGATAGCAGTTTTCAGGTATCTAAAAGGGTGTCATAAGGAGGAGGGAGAAAACTTGTTCATCTTGGCCTCTGAGGATAGAACAAGAAGCAACGGGATTAAACTGCAGCAAGGGAGGTTTAGGTTGGACATTAGGAAAAAGTTCCTAACTGTCAGGATAGTCAAACACTGGAATAAATTGCCCAGGGAGGTTGTGGAATCTCCATCTGTGGAGATATTTAAGAGTAGATTAGATAAATGTCTATCAGGGATGGTCTAGACAGTATTTGGTCCTGCTATGAGGGCAGGGGACCGGACTCGATGACCTCTTGAGGTCCCTTCGAGTCCTAGTATTCTATGATCCCATCAGCTTGGCAGAAATAATCCTCCAAGATGAGATGCCTCTGGAAAAAGTAAATGAAGGAGATGGCTTTGTGGCTCTCACATTTGGGTTTCAATACTTTGGCTATCTGGAATTGCAGTTTAAACCATGCTAGGTTCATGCTGACTTACTGCCAAAGGACCCAGGGCCATCTTAGTACTTCAAGTGGGTTGTGGCATTGTGTGTGTGAGTGTGTGTGTGTGTGTGTGTGAGTGTGAGTGTGAGAGAGAAAGAAAAAACCAACCCTAACTGTGTGTTTCCTCCCAGAGGGGAAGGTGCACTGATTTATGAAGGAATCCAGAGAGGCAGGTTGGCGTGAGGGTTCTCCTTGCTCAAGGATGTGGAAGGGTTTATTGCAAGTCCACAGTAGGTAGGAAGCTGCCTCTTCAATCTCTTCTAATAATAAATACATGTTCTGTTGGTTACTTGGCTCATCTCTCTGCCGGCATTCCAGGGATCCTTCCTACTTGTGCTAATCGAAAGAAAGAGATTGTGTGGTATCACGCAGCCTTGCTGTAGAATGGTGTCTTTCAGCTGGCATGTTAGTCTGGTTGGTGTAAGAGCACGTGGAATTTCAGAGTAGGCGTTTGCCTTAGCTTGTGTGATGAACATTTACTTTTTCTAACCCCCTCTTCCTGCTGTACTTCCATTGTTCTGCATGTTAAGTGCAGGCAAAGCAGTTCTTCCTCTGTGTGGACAAGGGTGTGTTTGAAGCAGGATGAAGCAGTGTGTTCTGTTTAAGTGTCACGATAACATTGAATTTGTCAAGACCTTTAGTTCCAGAAACCTCTGAATTCTGGAGTGCTCGAGATTCCTGAGCGGTTCTTAGTTTTGTTCCACTAGCCATCTCTTTAGCAGAGACTTCCATCACATTTTGATGGGTCTACAAAGAACTAGGTGTTCTGCCTTATTGTAAGGCTGTTTTCACATATGAGTTTGCAAAGCACAGGGGTAGGTGTGGAGTGGGAAAACAAATGTGTGTGCTGAATATCACAAGCCAGTCTTATTTCACTAGAACCTGACTCTTGGGCCCCATGCTATGGCAGAACTTTGTAGGCTTGGACTTCCTATTCAACAAATGTGGGATTTTTTTTTTTCACTTCTGTGCCTTCTTAGCACAAATGAAGCAGGCATTCAGAAGGTGACTCATTCCACCTCCTCTGGTTATTGTAAAGATAAGAGCTAGGTGTAGGAAAACAACTCTTGCTGGGATAAGGTAGCATTCAAATCAGAGTCATCATTTCTCAGGGATGAAAGGTGTGGGGGTATTGTAGATGGCAAAGAGAACACGTCAGGGTCTCAAAGCCACCATGGAACACCCTGTCATACCATCATTACGTGTTCAGAGGTGAAGCTAATGTGGAAGTGGGTGTGGTATTCAGTAACTACTCTGGGCCCACAGTGCGTGAAAGAGAACCTTTGTGTTTAGTGACTGAATTCCAACTGGGCTTCTGCATTGCCCCTCTCCTAGACTTCCTGTCTGGGAAGCAAAAGCACACAGAGGTGCAGTTCCCAATACCACACATCTTGTATGTTAGGCAGCAGCTTGAATTGGTTTTATAATGCCTCAAACTCTCATCTTGGAGTAAAAGACATCTGTATTTTCCTTAATGCAATTAATCATAGATCAAGCACTAGCCACCCTCCCTCTCCCCCCCACACACTAATGACATTTTTCTCTGCAGCAAAAGTAGTCCTTTCTAACTCCATAGTGACGGCATATACAATTTTATTTACTTTGCAGTTCAGCTGATTGCAGTCTGGGGTCACTCCTTTCACAAAGCATAGACCAGGGAAGGGAACTGGCTATAGCCCATGAGCCAGATCTAGCCCCCAACTTGCCTGAATCTGGCCCCTGAGGCTTGGGGCTCCTTCCCCCCACCAGTGAGAGCTGGGCTGGTACTCCAGCCCTGCAGCTCCCTCCCCTGCCCAGACCCCGTATGCTCACTCTGCTCCTGCACCCTACCACCCTCCCAGACCCACCAGGCCGCCACCCAATTCTGTTTCCTCCCTCACGCCCCCACCACAAGTCCGCTTCCTGGCAGCCCCCTTCCAGACACTGAACTCCTCTTTTTGGCCCACCACAGAGCGTGGGGAGGGGGCACATAAAATCTACTAGCCTGGGCCCCCTTAGGCTCTGGTGTGCGAGGGGAATGTGGAGAGTCTTTCTGCTTCTCAGACAGTAAGGTTTTTTTCTCACTCTCATGCAGCCCCCGACTTATTTCTCTGTGGGCCAGTGCCCCCTTACCCAAGAAAGGTTCCTCCCCCTGCCACAGACAGACAAGTTTATTGCATAACCTTACAGGCTGTGGCTTTCATGTGGGCACAGCCTGCTTATCAATGGCTTATACTTTTATCAGAATCATTCCTATGCCCAGACACCTGATGTTTGTCGCGAGAATCACAGGTCCGATGATGCATATCCAAGGGGGGAAGGACAGAACCAGGTGGACAGTTTTAGCAAATAAAGGATATTTATTTATGACAGTGATGAATTTATAATATTTATTCTAAGATTTTTAATAGACCGTGTTAATAATGAATTTACAATATTTATTATATTTATTCTATGATTTCTAGTTAAACGTGTCAGAGATATAAGGATGGGAATGGCAAGGGGAATAGTCTCTAGTCTAAAAATATCCAGCTACACTAATTAAATAACAGTGATAACTACAAACTCTATGTACTACCCAAAACAACTACAACACTAAGCTTATACCACAAGAAAAAATCAAATCATACATACCAACTTACACAGCACACGGAACATTTCACAGATATCGGTTTCGTTGCAAAGGCTTTGCTTTCGCCCGAGAGTCAGGGGAGGTGACTGGTTGGTTGATCAGGCCGGCTGCGCTTTGAAGTATACAGGAAGGCACACGCACAGTGGTACGTGTGTTGCGAAGACCTCCTAGAGCGAACTGTGCGATGGATATTCATCCTCAAATCTGCACATTGCTTTCCTGCGCTTGCATATTACCATATATGGCCCAATGGTCACCAAGTGGGGGGTCTGTGTCCCAGGGTTGGGCCGAAACTGTGCAGGTTTCATGAGACCAGGTAAGCCCCGCAGTTCTCATGCCAAGGTGACGGGTGGGAGAGTCTGAGGCTATTTTCCCCTTTTCACACCTTCCCTTTTTCTAAAGGCAATGGTATGCAGGAAGGGTGCGGCCGGTTTCTCCCAAGGAGTACTGCAGCCCACTATAGCAAGAGCGGCCTGGCCAAACTTTTTTACTGGAGGGGGGGCAGTTTCTTTTCTCTAACAATGTTGTGAACTACGATACTAATGAATAGTGCTTCTAATGGAAGTGAATATTTGTAGCTGTTTCACATTCTCTTAACAATACAAATGTAGCCAGTCCCCGAGTTACGAACGCATCGACTTATGAACGTTCGTATTTACAACCAACCTCCTATACAGCCGGTACCCGAGTTACGAACGAAATCTGCACTTACGAACAGCATGGCCATAAGGTAAGTGAATGTAATCCGACTTACGAACAGATCGAGTTATGACCTAGTGTTTGGTACGTAACTCGTTCGTAAGTCGGGGACTGGCTGTAGTTAAAACCCTCCATTTATCTGGTGGAAATTATTCAGGCCCTCCACGCAGAAGCAGAAAAAGAAGCAAGAGGGATAGACAATGGGCTAGATCTGATCTGAAGTTAAAAGCAAATTGTATAGAGTTCACCGAACTGCACCTACTTATGTCAGGCCTGAATTTGGTCTGTTGTCCTTTTGGAGACAACTGATGCTATTTAAATTAGTCTCCTTGGTTGTGTGTGCTTCATGGGAGGCTGTGGCGTGATGGTAGCTAGGAGAGGAGACCAGGCATCTGGACTCTGTTCCAGCCTCGACCAATGACTTGGTGTGATTTGAGGCATTGGCCATTCTGTGCCTCAGTTTCCTTGTCTAGGGGAAACGATGGCCCAGAGGTTAGGGCTTTAGCCTTGAGTTTGAGATCTGAGTTTAAGTACCTTCTCTGCCACAGTCTTCCTGTGGAACATTGGGCAAGTCACAGGAGATGTTTTGGCCTTTACAACTATAAGTGGGTTCAACAAAGAGTTCAGATAAGTTCATGGAAGCTAGGTCCATCCATGGTTATTAGCCAGGGTGGGCAGGGAGGCAACTTCATGCTATGGGTGTCCCTACACTGCTGACTGCCAAAAGCTCAGAGTGGCCAGCACGGGATAGATCACTTGATTGCCTCTGCTGTTCATTCCCTTGGAAGCATCTGGCATTGCCTGCTGTCAGAAGACGGGATCCTGGGCTCGATGCACCTTTGCTCTGACCCAATATCATTCTTATGTTCACTCTCTGTGCCTCCATTCCTCATCTGTCCAATGGGGCTAACAGCAATCAGGAGAGTGTTAGGAAGATAAGTAGATTAAAGATTGTGAAGTGCTCAGATACTGTTGGAATGGGAGGGTCATCTCAATATTTTAGACTAGACAGTGTGGTGTAGTGGCACTTTGTAAAACACCATGAGAGAATCTGGTTACAGTACATATTTACTGTTGCTTATTATGCCGTCGGCATTCAAGTGATCCTAATTCAGTTTTGACATCTACAGGAGGTAGGTGTGCCCAGGAACCGAAATGTTTGTTGGAGAAGGAGAGTCTGTTTTTTAACTTATTGGAGATTGATAGGTCTCTGCTTCAGATAATTTGAATGAAAACAGATGCTACTTTTACTCTGGAATGAATTTTCGGTCACCGTGATGCCACCAATAATTATCAAGGTGAAGATGTGAGTGGCTGCAGCTCACCTCCTTTCCTGGATGGTACTCCCTACAGGTTTGGGATACCAGCGATGCCCAACTTGCAGGGGATTGTTTTGCAACTTGGGGTCTGCCACTACTCTATTCACTTCAGTGGAAGCATGGTCAGGCCCTAATAAATGGAGTGGCTTTTTTCCATACACACACCCAAACTCCCTCATTATCATTAGCCAGCAGACATAGTATCATAGAATACTGGAAGTGGAAGAGACCTGAAGAGATCATCGAATCCAGTCCCTCATGGCAGGACCAAGCACCATGTCCCCTCTCAGTCTTCTCCTTTCTAAGCTAAACATGTCCAATTCTTTCAGTCTTCCCATATAGGCCATGTTCTCTAGACCAATGTTTCTCAACCAGTGGCACGAGTACTTTTAGGGGTAAACAAGAGAAGCCTAGGGTGGGGGTGGAGGGACGTCAACACAGCTGAAATTTGGAGAAAACTAAATTTTTGTGTTAAGTTTTACAGCGGTTTATTATTTTTGTACTTTTTACACCTAAACATTTCATTGCCCGCCTGGCTATGATTAAGTTGTTTAAACAAATGTGTTGCAACGGTAGAACATTTTTTTGTCTCTCACAAAACTGTAGGTACTGGGGTAGTTTCTAAAAAAAGGTTGAGAGAGACTGCTCTCGACCTTTAATCATTTTTGTTGCTCTTCTCTGGACCTTCTCCAATTTCTCCACATCTTTCTTGAAATGCAATGCCCAGAACTGGACACAATACTCCAATTCAGGCTTAATCAGCTAGGGTTGCCAGGTGTCTGTTTTTGAACTGGACAGTCCGATATTTGAGCTTTCTGTTTAGGGAAACAAACTGAGAAAATATAAATGTCCAGTATTTTCTAAATAAGATGTAATGTAGATTGTGATGTAATGTCAGCTGTGTCCGGTATTTTTATTGAAACCATCTGGCAACCCTGTTATCAGCGCAGAGTAGAGTGGAAGAATGACTTCTTGTGTCATGCTCACAACACTCCTGTTAATGCATTCCAGAATTATGTTTGCCTTTTTTCCAACAGTGTCATACTGTTGACTCATATTTAGCTTCTGGTCCACTATGACCCCTAGATCACTTTCAGCAGTACTTCTTCCTAGATAGTTACTTCCCATTCTGTATGTGGGGAAACTGACTGTTCCTTCCTAAGTGGAACACTTTGCATTTGTCCTTATTAAATTTCATCCTATTTACCTCAGACCATTTCTCTAGTTTGTCCAGATCATTTTGAATTTTGACCCTATTCTCTAAAGCACTTGTAACCCCTTCCAGCTTGGTATCATCTGCAAATATAATAAGCATACTCTCTATGCGAATATCTAAATAGTTGATGAAGATATTGAACAGAACCAGCCCCAAAACAGATCCCACTTGTTATGCCCTTCCAGCATGATTGTGAACCATTAATAACTACTCTCTGAGAATGGTTATCCAGCCAATTATACACCTACCTTATAGTAGCCCCATCTAGGTTGTATTTCCCTAGTTTATTGATAGGAAGGTCATGTGAGACTGTCAGATGCCTTACAGAAGTCTAGGTATACCATGTCCACCGCTTCTTCCTTATCCACAAGACTTGATATCCTATCCAAGAGAGCTATCAGATAGCATAAAGGCTAAATTCTGCTGTGAAATCTTGTCATGTAGGAGATGGCATAGAACCCAGTGTTGCTCTCTGAGAAGGATATAAGGTTCAAAGTGAGTGTTGCTTAGTTAAGACACTGGACTGGGACTTGGGAAACTCAGGCACAATTTCTTGCTCTGCTGCAGACTTCCTGTGCAGCCGTGGGCAAGTCACTTAGTCATCATGTACCTCTGTTCCCCATCTGTAAAATGGGTATAATAGCCTGGCCTGCCTTACGGGGGAGAGGAGTGTTGTGAGGCTAAACATGTGAAAGGTAGTGAGATGCTCAAGTGCTGTAGTAATGGGAGTATGACGAGATACACAAACCTCATGCTGGAGGAGAAGGGGGAGACTGTTCTGAGCCTGCGTGACCCTGCCCCACTGCTCCTGCAAAGCCTGTACAAGCTGGAGGTGAGCTTCAAAAGGGAACTCCGGGGATCTCAATGGCAGGCAGATGGCTGATCTAGGCACTGAACTTCTGGAAAAGGTGACATGGCAGCTCCTGAGGCCTGGTGCTATCCAAGGACTTGTGAAGGTCACAACCCTTATTTTTGCATTCAGTTCTTTACTCTATGTGAAGAGGGGCACTGGCAGGAAGGGACTTGAGGAGGCATCTGCAGAGCACCCCGAAGTGCTGGGCTTAGCTGCCTCCTGACAGACCCTAGATTGAAGCCCTGTGGAGGTGGGCCCAGCCTTCCCTTCTAGCCCCTAAAAAGGCGGCAGTGACAGAAGTTGATCCCTCAGCAGGCAAAGGGAAGACTTGGAATGTGCAGGGTCCAGACCCAGCCTGAGGAGGAAACCATGAACTCTTGGCTGACTTCTGATGACTTCCGTGTTCTTGGACACTTTGTGTACCCCTAAAGGGATGGACTTAAATGAGTGACCTCGATGGAGGGCTGAGTCGCTACAAGGACTGTGAATCTGGGCCTACAGTTCACAGAAATAACTGGTTGGAATCTGCAAGGCAATAGCTTCTAGTCTTATGCTTAGCTCATCCAGGTGTCCTCCCCCTGCCTGGAAATATTTATGTAACCTCCCCTAATATACTGCCTAACTCATTGCAAAAGTGTATAAAGGTGTCTGCACCACTCATCCAGTTAACTTGGAGAAGAGTATGGTGAGGCCTCTGTGTGCTGCTCAAAGACTATTTTGAGGGTAACACAGGGTTATTGGTTTTAAATTGTGGGGAGTATTTTTGATTGCAGAAGGGCATGCTGTCAGGCTGTCTTTACACAGCTGTGTAATGGTGTTTCCTTCTGATCAAATGGCGCTAATAAAAATGGTATGTTGGAGGAATTTACCAGCACAGAAGGTCTGTTGACTCCTATTAAACAGACCTTGGAGAAATTCACAACACGCTCTGCTCTTTTGCTTTGGATGCTGCATGAATATTTCCAGATTGTAGTTCAATATTTACCATTTGAATTGCTAATATAACTGAGCGGGGCAATTGCTCTGTATATTAAATAATGTGCGTATTTCTCAAACAGAGGCAGGCATCTGGATGGTTTCATCTTTCTGCAGTTGTAGGGTCTGAACCAATTAGGAAAGGAAAGGAAACCAGTGATTGTCTTCACTGCTTGTTTATTTTTAAAATTTTTATATAAAACTTAAAAAAAAAAAAAAAAAAACCTTCAGGCTGTCAATGTGTGAGTTATCCTGAGGTGTAAACACATAATGAAGGTGACATATTTTAATATACTATGAAGGAAACTCACTGGGGTTGAGCTAGAGGAGTCTACAAAGATATCAAACTGAAGCCCCTTCCCAAAATAAACTAGCATTTCCACAACAAGGATCGTCATCCTTCTTACAGAGAGGAGTGCATCTTAATAAAGACTATTGTGACTCAGCCTTCCTAGACCAGTTCCCTTCCTGTTAACAGTTGTGTAAGCTGTAAGAGCTATGTGGCAACTACAGTAATTTCTTATGTGAAAAAGTAGTATTTAGTTACTGTTGGAATGCATGTTAGCAGGTGGAAATAGAGGCTGTGTCTACACTACTAAGAAAAGTCGGAAAAAAATACGCAAATTGCGAACCACAATTTGCATATCTTTTTCCGCTTTTCCTTTGGAAGAGGCTTTTCCAAAACGTGGCATGTTGACACGGCGCCAAATTTCGGAAAAACCTTCTCTTTTGGCATATTCCTTCTTCCTCGTACAATGAGGTTTACAGGGATGGTGAAAGAACGCGTCCGCTTTTTCGAAAAGAGCTGCAGTGTAGACATAGCCAAAGAAAGCACAGAGTTCTCTGGAACTGTAGAAAACTGATAAGGGAATTGTAGCTAGGAATTATAGAAAATTGATAAGGGAAGCAGAAAGACACAAGGAGAAATCTGTGTCCAGCAGAATTAAGGATAAGGAGTTATTTAAATAAATTAGGAACAGAACAATTCTGACAATGGCATTTGACTATTAATTGATGGAAATGCTAGACTTATAAATAGTTCAGAAGTATTCAAAATAACTTTTTAGGGAAAAACAGATGCTATAGTCTTATTGTAAGGCAATGGTTTCACTCTTTCCATTTCACTAATATCTCTGGTAGACATTAAACAGAAGTTACTAAAGCTACTGATTTTTGAATCAGGAGGTCCAGATAACTTGCATTAAAGAGTTTGAGAAGGGGTAACTAAGGGAGCTTCCTGATTGACACAACATTAATAATCAATCATCAAATAGGGGAAAAAAGGATGACCCCTGTAATTATAAGCTTGTCGGCCTGATCTTGATGTTGGGCAAGATAATGGAGTGGCTGATAAGGGGCTCAATGAATAAAGGATTAAACGAGGATAATTGATGTCTGTTAACATGAGTATATGGAAAATAGATCCTATCAAATTAATTCCATACCTCCTTTTGGCAAGACTACAAGTGTGGTTGATCTAGATCTTGGGGTGGGCAAAAGGGCCTCTGCGGGCTCCATCCGGCCCTCCAAGTGGGTTGATCCAGCCCATGGAGGGCCGGAGAGCAGGGGGGAAGCACAAACATATTTTTTTTTCTCCGCCCTGCAAGGAGGAGACTTCGCATGCTCCCCCGCCCCCAAACCCTGATTGGCCTGGGGGCAGAAGGGGGAGCGTGCAAAGTCTTCTCCCACTGTTAGGGGCATAGGCGCCTAGGGGGAATTTTGGGGTGTGTGTGTGTGCGTGGGGGACAAAGACTTCATGCGCTCCCCCACCCCCAGACTAATCATGGTTTGTGGGTGGGGAAGCAGGGAAGTATTCTGGCCCCGTCCCTTCTGCTTGAGGCTCCGCCCCTTCCAGAGCAGCCCAGGGCACTTCAGAAATTTTTGAAGTGGCCTCCGGTAAATAATTATTGCCCACCCCGATTTAGATAATGGTATTGATGTGATATATTTTGACTCCTGTAAGGTGTTTGACTTAATACTACACGATCTTTTTGACTTTAAGAAAACCTACAGGGTTATAAAATTCACATGGCACACACGAAATGGATTAAGATCTAGCAAACTGATGGGTCTCAAAATGCAAATGAGGAATCGGTCACTGAGCAGGCCTGTTTTCAGTGGCATCCTGACAGGGCTTGTTGGCCGTATTCTATTTAACATTCTCATCAGTGACCTGGAAGAAAACATAAAATAGCAGTTGACAAAAATTGGGGGAGTAGAAAAGAATGAAAAGAACAGGTCACTGATTTGTTGGTCACAAGCAAAAAAAATTATGTATGAATACAACTTAATATAAACCTGTCCATTTAGGAACAAAGAATGTAGCTTTACTTGCATGATGGGAGCCTCTATCCTGGGAAGCAGCGACTCTGAAAAAGATTTGGGGGTTGTGGTGTGTAAGCAGAACATGAGCTCCCAGTGTGATGCTGTAGCTGAAAGGGCCAATATGATTCTTGGATGCATAATCAGAGGAATACAAACGGATGTATAGGGGTTACTTTGCCTCCCTATTTGTCAGCACTGTTGGAATGCTGTGTCCAGGTCTGGTGCACACTGTTGGAATGCTGTGTCCAGGTCTGGTGCACACAATTCAAGAAGGATGTTGATAAATGGAAGAGGGTTCAGAAAAGAGCCATGAGAATGGTTCGAAGGTTGGAAAACATGCCAGGATGTGATAGACTTAAAGAGCTCAATCTGAGCTTTAAAAAAGAGAAAGTTTAAGGGGCAGCTTGATCAGTCATGTATATCTTCCTGGAGAACAAATATTTAATAATGGGCTCTCCAGTCTAGCAGACAAAGGTGTAACGTTATCCTGTGTTTGGAAACGGATACTAGATTAAATTCAGACTGGCCATAAAGTGTGTCTCTTGACAGGGAGAGTATTTAACCATTGGAACAATTTACCAGGGTTTGTGATGGAGGCTCCATCACTGGCAATTTTTAAATCAAGACTGGATGATCTTTCTAAAAGATCTTCTCCAGGGATGATTTTGGGCAAATTCTCCAGCCTGTGTTATACATGAGGTCAGAGCAGATGATCACTGCATTCCCTTCTGGCCTTGGAAGCTATGAATTTCTCTTTCAGGTGACTTAGCCCCTGGAAGCAAATAACTGAACAGAAATAGTCACGAGCCATACCACTTCATAACGTGAATTTGTAGAATGGTCTGTCTTAGCTTTGTCTACACTTGCACAGTTTTTGCATGGTCAGTTTCGCTGGGGATAGGGAACTAGTAAAAGAGAAGGGCTGGTTTGTGTTCTCACTCATTTTCACACCTGTGACAGTGTGTTTACATTTGCAGCACTTCCATCACTGACGGGAGCAGCGCCTTGAGGGCAGCTACTCACAGTGCAGGTCACTCCATTTATGAGGACAGGGCTTGTGAGAATGGTGTCTGTGAATGGTGGGCATCCTGGGTCCCTGCACAGCCCCTTCTCCTAACCATTGCTCAGCTCCAGTAACTCAGCATTGCTCCAAGCAGGGTGTGTGTGTGGGTGTTCCTCTCCTCCCCTCCTTGGTGCAGTCATTGTTACCAGGCCAGGTGATGAGGGAGGACTTACCAAGAAAACAGGAAGGGGAGTTTCAAATTACCTGAGGCTTTACAGGGGGCTGCGGGAACATCTGTTTACCTGGCAGTAGAGCAGCAGAGGTGCTGGCCAGAGTGGTCACTAGGTACTGTGGCATAGCTGGGCTGGGTAAACAGCAAGAATGTGTCTTCACTTCCTCCCCTGCCTCCTCCCCCCCCTTTTGTAGTTTTCACATACCTTGTTTCCTTTCTCTTTAGATTGCAGGATCTCTGGAGGAAGTTCCCTTCTAACACACTTTGGGTGTTATAAATATTTGACCTCTAATTTCTGCCCCACAGCATGTGTACTTCCCAAACTATGAACCTGACAGGAGCTCTGCAAAAGGCCTGTTGTGATTATAAGCGATTTAGCCTCCAGCCAAACTTTCTAAGAGCAGGCTACAAGGACCAGCTTGCCAGCAATGGCTTTTCCTGCTGAAAGTGCCTAAGGCAGGGGATTGGGGGAGAAGGGAGAGGCAGGGGAAGGAGGGGAGGGCAATTGCCCCATGGCCTGGGACTCCTGGTTGCCGCAGCTACTGCAGCAGCAGCCGGAGCCATGGGTCCTTCGGATCACACCAGAGTGCTAGGTGATACTAAGGACGTGTGTGTGTGTGTGTGTGTGTGTGTGTGTGTTACAGTCCAGGTGACGCTGGGGGCTAGCTGCCCCCGACCCATCCTTTCCATACCAGGCTCCCCCTCTTCCAGGAGCATGGTGCTTTGCCCCCCTCCCACCTACAGGCCCAGCAATTTCATTGGCCTCCCTACATATAGATGTAGTGTCATGAATTCTCTCACATGTGCTCAAAATTCAGAGTGCTCCACTCAGTGCCTGGGCAAAATGACTCAATTTCCTGGAGGTCTCCATACTGTAAACATCACCAGTAAGAATGCTGTGGCTTGGCTTGACCGATTTGCATACGCTAAATTAGTAAGTGCCTGATGCGTGAGGTGAGGATTCTCTCTTTGCTAGTTTGGAACAGCAAACTGGCTAGCCTAACAGTGTAGCTTTTTCGGATTCCTGCTCAGTGCAGTGTTCTCCCCGCACCCAGCTAGAGCCACCATGTACCATACTACAGAAATGCGACCTGGGGCACTCAGACACTCATTCAGCCCACTCACAGTGTGCCTGTCGCCCAGTGCTGAGATCCACTAGGAACCGGGGACGTTTCAGGTGTTCCATCTGAGCAGCAACTGCTCAACACCTCACAAAGATTGTTTCACCCTTCATATGTGCAACTGTTCTCTCGCCCAGGCCCCCTTCATCCCCAGGGCGTTTGCCTGGCAACAAGGGTTCACAAAAAACTTGGTGGCTGAGCAGGGGTACAAGTGATCTGATTGGCCTCATGCCGCTTGTTGGCTGGAATAGCAGCACTTACACTTACTGGCTATTTGGATGCTATTAGTAATAGCTTTGCAGTAATTTATAGGTCTCCCAGTGCTAGTTTTGGCAGTAGGATAATTTGGCCTGAATGCTTCTATTTATAGAGCACAAAGGGATTTTTTTTTAAACCTCCACTTGATGTTAAAGTAATAAGCTCAAAATTATACCACTGTAGAAATTTTACACCTCTCATTTCCTGCCTGCATTTCTTCTCCCTTACTGTGCTCCCCTCCCTTCTCTCCTTACTGCTCCTTTTCCTTTTCTCTATTTGCTGCCCCATGCTCTCCCACACCTTCAGGTTCATTTGTGGGAACTCTGTCTTCTTAGCAGCCTTAATCTCCTCTTTGACCTTGTTTTACCACCATGTATTTCTCTAGTAAATAGAATAGAGGACTGGGAGCCAGAAACTCCATTCTTCTTATCACAGTTCTGCAGTGTTGGGGAAAATTGTTTAACTGCTTTACCTCGGTGTCTCTACCTGTAGAATGGGTGTAATAGCTGCCTGTTAGGTATTCTGACTATTACCCAACATTCATTCACTGATATATGAACACTAAGTATTTGTTTAATACTTTTCTTTCCCTACTCCTTGGGCCAGCTGCACCCCTGGCTCTTCCTGGTGGTTGTGGAGTGCCTCAAGCTGTTCTTTCTTGGCATGAAATTGTACAAGTCGCTCACACTCAGAGTAGGTCTTGAGCTGCAGTCCTTCGAGTCTAAACATGATTATCTCAGCAGGCCTGACTTACGTATAGCTGCAGCTGTTTTGTTCCCTTTGAGAATGTGGACCAGAGGTTAACACGGTGATCAGAGGGCATGTTCAGAACAAAACCCCTTCAGGGAGAGGCTTTAAAACAATAAACAGACTACGTGCATCTAGCTTAACCAGGTGTATATCCATCTTCTACTCAGGGATCCTGATAGGTCTAAACTTCCAGCTGACTCATGGCCTGCTACCTGGACAGTTAGGGTCTGGTTGTCCTGATTTGTTCCCTTTACTCACAACATGCTTCACATTGTCGGGTTCAGGGAGCGTCTTCTTGAGCGTCTTTTTGAGTTCCCTCTCCTCCCCGAGACTCTCTATGTAGCCCTTAAATTTGTTGTCTTTCCTGCAGAAGTAAAAAAGGTTTGCAGTTTTGGGCTAGAGTCTGGGAGTAGGTCACTGCTGCGTAAGTGCCTCCAAGTGTTTGGTAGGTTGCTTATCTAGATCTGTTGCTGCTCTCCTACTTGTTTTTCTCACAGCCCCTGTTAGGATAGATGAAGACATACATGTGGAAAAGCCTAATAAACCAGACTACATAAGAACGGCCATACTGGGTCAGACCAAAGGTCTATCTAGCCCAGAATCCTGTCTGCTGACAGTGGCCAATGCCAGATGCTCCAGAGGGAGTGAACAGAAACAGCAAATCATCAAGTGATCCCTCTCCTATCATTTATTTCTAGCCCTAACAGAGGCTAGGGACACCATTCCTACCCATTCTGGCTAATAAGTATCGATGAACCTAACCTCCATGAATTTATCTAGTTCTTTTTTGAACCCTGTTAAAGTCCTGGTCTTCACAATATCATCTGGCAAGGAGTTCCACAGGTTAACTGTGAAGAAAAACGTCCTTTTGTTTATTTTAAATCTGCTACCTATTAATTTCATTTGGTGACCCCTTAGTTCTTATATAATGGGAAAAAGTAAATAACTTTTCCTTATTCACTTTCTCCACTCCTGTCATGATTTTATAGACCTCTATCATATCCCCCCTTAGTCTCCTCTTTTCTAAGCTGAAAAAATATCAGTCGTTTTAACTTCTGTTCATGTGCACCCGTTCCAACCCCCTAATCATCTTTGTTGCCCTTTTCTGTACCTTTTCCAATGCCAATATATCTTTTTTGAGATCAGGTGACCACATCTGTACACAGTATTCAAAATGTGGGTGTACCATGGATATATATAGAGGCAATAAGATATTCTCTGTCTTATTCTCTATCTCTTTTTTTTAATGATTCCTAACATTCTGTTTGCTATATTTGATGGTTTTCATAAGTGTTACAAGCTCTGCTGTCCAGCATGTTGGGAAAATGGGGGGTGTCACTTATACTAAGCAATGGAACACCAATTTTCAAAGAATTAAAATACAATAAAACATAAAAAAAAAATGCAGGTACTCACCAATCCACTACAGGTTGAACCTATCTAATCTGGCACTCTGCTCCAGCAGCATCTGTGGTCCGGTATAATTAGTTAGTCAGATGTCCACTTATTGTGGATGTGGCTAAGTTTCCTGCGGTCCTGTAAAGTTTATTTACAGCCACCAGTCCTGGCTCTCAGTGTTCTGTGCTGTTATTTAGCTCTAAATTATCTGTAAAGAAACCAGGAAGCAGTTGGTAATGCTGCTAAGCACAAGCAGATTTTTATGCTTTCTTATTTTATTTCCTTGTAAAATTGTATAACACTAACACTTTTTGTTATAAAGAGAGCTGATAAGTCTTGGCTAGGCATAGGCTTATATAGAGTGCATCAGTATAGTCACACACTATTACATAGCATTGCAAGTGTTGCTCCATTTATTCACCTCGGTGAAATGAAAATAGAGACCCACTCACTACAATATTGACCTCCCATGGTTCGGCAAATACTCTGATTCAGCACTGGCCAGGTCCTGAGAGTGCTTGACTAGACAGGTTCAACTTGTAGTACTGCACTGCAAAGTGGCTGGTTTCTGGAAGCATTTAATTGTCTACAGGTAAAGTTTTCCATGCAATAGGTTATTTCATGACACTAAATATCACTATGGGCCGTGCAGGGCATATACCCAAGGCACTAAAAATACACGTTATAAAAATTATATTGAACATAATTTAATCTTTCTTTGATTTGGAGGACACTTCAGGATCTTGTAGTGCCTCAGGGTTATCATTATCAGCATCAAGTATCATTATAGCTGTAGAAGTTGTAGGAGATTGGGCTAATGTGTAACAACCCTATGACACATCCTGGAAGCTACTTTTTTGAATAAATCCCTGCTAACAGCTTGCTCACTTGTCTTCTGTTTCTTCTGCATAAAAATAGAATGCAGAACATGCAGTTACATAATGTGACAGGCAGTAGAACTGGACACAGTATTCTATTACCCGTATTGAAGAAGGCTGCTCATAAATTGGAGAGCGTTCAGAGAGGAGCCATAAGAATTATCAAAAGCGATGAGGAGTCCTGTGGTACCTTATAGACTAACAGATTTTTTTGGAGCATAAGCTTTTGTGGGCAAAGACCCACTTCGTCAGATACATGATGTGGGTCTTTGCCCATGAAAGCTTATGCTCCAATAAATCTGTTAGTCCATCTACAGCAATTCCCAACCTTTTCCAGATGGGGACCCATTCTGACAATTCAGGAAGACTTGGTGACCCAAGGCAATTCAACAACGGGGAGAGGAGAGGGGACAGAGACACCTGGGGAGACACTTGGCTACCCTGTTGAAATGTAATGGCGACCCATATTTGGGTCCTAACCCATAGATTGGGAAACCCTGATCTATAAAGTGCCACAGGACTCCTCATTACTTTTGCAGATTCAGACCTAACACGGCTACCCCTCTGATTCTTGACACCATGCAAGAATTATCAAAGGATTCAGAAAAGCGTGTGTCTGACTCAAAAAAATCACTATCTCTTTAGCTTAACGAAGAGAAAGTCAGGGAGTGCTTGATTAGTCTGTAGTAGTCTCTGTCAACCTTTCCAGACTACTGTACCCCTTTCAAGAGTCTGATTTGCCTTGTGTACCCTTAAGTTTCACATCACTTAAAAACAATCAGATACAAAAATACAAAAACATACAACACTGTACTACCAAAAAATTGCTGACTTTCTCATTTTACCAACTTGTTTGTAAGTAGCTACATGGGGAACAATATTTATGAATAGACTCTTCACTCTACCAGAGAAGTGTAATGTGATCTAGTGGCTGGAAGTTGTTAGACAAGTTCAGATGGGAAATAATGCCTACATTTGTAACAGAGAGAATAATTAACCATTGGAACAAATTACCAAGGATTGCGGTGGAGTCTACCTCACTGACTATTTTATAAACTCAAGATTGGATGGTTTTGGGGAAATTCTGTGGCCTGTGTTTTACTGGAGGTTAGACTAGACCAGTGTTTCTTAAATGGGCCACCAGGGGCTTTTAATGTAACCATAGCCTCCAGGATAGCATTTCTGGGGTGGGCGGGGAAGAAAAGAACAGCAGCCCCTCCCCTCTCTGTTCCTGGATGTATTGCCTTGGGCTAAGCGCGCACGCACGCGCGCACACACACACTCTCTCTCTCTCTCCCCCCCCTCCTCCCTCCCTCCCTCCCAGCACAGTTATCTACTCCCCTCATGCAGCTGGTTTACACAGAGCAGTGGGAGAGCTCTCTCCCAGTGCTCCTCCCAAGGCCACGTGTAAGTGCGGCCACAGTTGTTCTTCGGTTTTAGAAGTGTAGCCCAAGCCTCGGTGTTGGCTGCTGAAGCCAGGCAAGGGTTAGGCCCTGCTCCCCACCCCTCAACAGGCAACTAGGCACAATGCTGGAGTAGCAGGCAGCTGGTGCATTAGGTCCCAGGGGTGGTGGAACTCAAGCTTTGGGCTTCACCCGGAGGGCAGGGGGGGCAGCCTTAGGTCTTCAGGATCTGGCTGCATGCTGCAGGCCTTGGTCTTTGGCCACAAGGTTTTGGGCTCCATCCCTATCTCCCAGCTGCCAGGCTGGGCTCCGGCTCTCACTATCTCCCCCAGCCCCCTAGCTCTATCTCCTTTGGCCCCTCTGCCATTCAGTTTGTTCCCAGTCTTGCCAGGACTGAATAGATCTGCTGTGAAAAGTGATACATGTATGTTTGTTAATATCCCTTTTTCACAGCAGAGGTACTAGCTAGTAGTAAATAAACCTGCCAGGATCACTTTTCACAGCAGACTTACAAGTTAGCAATAAATAAATGACTATGATTGGGTTGTGTAAATCTGCATATTTATGTGTTTTTCCTATAGCGAACTAAATATTTTAGGGGGAAAATTGTGAAAGTGGCCAACAGCAGGCATTGGGGGCTGCCTGCTGAGGCCACCAAAAGAATGTGTCTTGAGAACACTTTTTGGCTTTGGAATCTATGGCTTTATAAACCCCATGCAAAGAATTTTTTAAAAAGTGGCGCCAATTGCTGGCTGGTTTCGGTTCATCTTTGCTTATACGTTGCATTCCCTTCTGCTACCTTCTGTCTTCTCTCTTTAGTTCTAAGCTTTTACTGTCCTTTGTATAATGCCTTGTGCAGCGTGGCCCCATTCCTGTGTGGTCCCTGAGTATGAGGTTAATTATGTATCAGTCTTGACAGGGCATAGACACTGTGTCCCCAGGGGATCTACCTACCTACTAAAGTGGGGTCAATGAACTTTGGGAAGATACATGGTGGTGGGGGAAGAAAGAACCATTTGAGCATCTGGGGGCCCTTGAAATTTTGATCTTTCAACCAAAGGAAGTCTCTGGGAACTGAATGCAGGTGAGAGCTGCTGAGGCAAAGATTGTAACTTGCTGAAACTAAGTTTTACTTTTGTTTGCTTGTAACCCTTTCAGTCTTTTATACCTTGTGCAGATTATGTTTTGCGTTACTATAAACCAGGTCAGTGCTTTGATTAAAACACTTTAAAAAGACCGTACCAGAATCTTATTATCTTAAGGGAGCAGCAGACTTAAGTTTTCTGCATGTTGAGGAAGAGGGCTGCAAGCAATGGGCCAGATGGTTTGGAGGAAGTATGGGCCAGGGGAGGGGTGTTGAGGTCACCAGCAAAGCACCAAAATCTATCACTGGAGGCTTTTAAGATCCCATTAGACAAATGCCAGTCTGAGATGGTTTAAGTACGCCTGGTCCCGCTGCCATACAAGGGGCTGGACTAGATTTCTGGAGGCCTCTTCCAGTCCTACACGTCTGTGAGTCTGCCTTAGAAATCTGTTCTGAATCAACCTCTTCTGGTATAGAAACACTTATTTGGAAAATTCCCGGCAGCTCTATTCTTGACCCTTGTGCGTATACAGTGGCTGGCGCTCTTAAGGGAAAGCAGCAGTCGCATGCCTTAGTTCCCAGTTTGTTTGCTCTCTAGCATCTTGGTTTTTAATGTTCATGCTGACTGGCTCGCCAGCATCTCGCTGCTGGAAAATGTGGCATTGCTCCCCATCCAGACAGGAAGGTATGGGGAGAGAGCGGATGGGAGCTTTCTGGGAGGGGCCCAGTTGTGGGGAGGCCATGCTGTGGAAGTTAAAGTGACAGAGCTCATCTGGCCCAGTTGGAGTGGTGAAAGCAGGGAAGAACAGCTTGTCGAATGTCTATCATGCTTATCCAGCTTTGACTTGAGCAGCCGTGACCTCTCTTTCCTCATTGATCCAGGTTAGGGTTGAAAGTGCCCATCAATCCTGCATGTCGTGGTGACTAAATAGCCGATGACCTCCCCACTCCTGCCCCTCCAATGCCCTTGTTGCTACACTCGACTGCTTTAAGCTCCCGCTGGGAGAGGGAGGCTTGTCTCTGTAAAACAGCCTGTCATACGTAAAGCATGTTCCCTTCTTACCAAAGGCTGGATTGCTCCTAAATGACATGGATCCAAGATTTGGGTGACAAATATTCAATCCTTAAATGAATAACAGGATCCATCCCTGACCTGTGCAGCCCGTTAGGCACTGTGCTTTACACAAACCACAGTTCTCTCCAGATGGTTCATATGCCTGTCACTCTTCTCTCACCACTAGGAACAATGTGAGGATTTTTATTGGTAGCGCAGGTAGTTGGACTCCAAACTGGCTAAAACCTGCCTCTGTCTTTGGCGGAGACTGCGCATAGCACTGGCTTTAAAACACACGTCTGTCCTAGCATGTTGCTACTAGTGTGCTCACGTTTGGGATCTTAAAATGATTCTTTCCATCCCCATGCGATGTGCTGCTGCCATGGGGCCCAAAGACACAGGCATATCTACTAGATCTAAAACGGAAAGGCTTGGACATTGCATAGTTCATAGCAGCCTGCTGCTTTGCATAAATGGATCATTACTAACCTTCTCTCTTGCACTGTCCAGCACAGGCCTCAGCTAAGCAATAATCCAAGTAAAAGTTTAACCCCTGATGAGAACTTGCTACAATTTGGCCGGTATTACTAAGGAAGGGAAAGTGATCTTCATTGCTATGTCAAATTACATCTACTTACAAAGAATTAATCTGTAAACATCTTTATAACGTGCCTAATATAGAACTGTTGTCTTCATTACCTGTCGCAAATTGAGACACAGAAAGTAACATCACTGAAAAATATTCTTGAAAGCCGTTGCAAATTCTCTGACTGAAACATCTCTCTTATGCTAACCAACTTAATATTTTTTAAGAAACATGCAACTTTGAAGCTCTTTCCCACAGTTGGTTATGTGCCTCAAATGACACTGCCAACTTAAATTGCTCTATAAGGAGTTTTATCTACGTTACTAATTCCCCAAATAAATAACTTCAGAATCCTCATTTGTCTTTCAGAACTTCTTTGCTCATTCTGCTATTCTCTTTGGGACCAACGAATTCCAGTGACGCCAGCTTCACTTTTAAGTAGCCATTGCTGTCGTGCAAATGCCACAGGGGGAATGCTTAAATAAATAAAATCTACTTTGTTGGTAGCTGGGGGAAAAAAGGAGTCATGGGAACATTTTTTTGTTTTGTGGGCTTATTGAAATGTTGGGCTTTTATGAAATCTAAATGTTGAACCAGATGTAGTCAACAGGCTCCCTTTTTAGAGGTAAATGGCAAAGGGGAAACTAATGTACCCTGTGTAGGGGCAGAGAGGGGGATGTACAAAGATCTTGTTTTTTCTCACTCCACGAAGACCCGTGAGAAGACTGAGTCTGAGCGTAGGGTAGTTGTTTTCCCCCCCTTTATTGGTTAATGCCAGAGCTGCTTATGCTCCTTCCACACTTGGGGCTGTGAGATCCTTTTCATCAGACTGTTTGCCATGCATAGTGCCTCACGTTTCAAAGAATCCGATGAGGTTCCTGTCCTGTGGAGTTTGCGATCTGACAACAAATGGGGGGGGGGGGGACGACAAAATTGGCCATAGGGTGGAGTTGGTAGGGCAGCATCAAATGAGACAGCATAGTTGCTGTTCTGCACATATGCAACTTGATGGAGAAATTTTTAAAAACAAATTCTCCTCTTGCAGTCACTTTGGACATGGGTTTTCAAAAAACCTGTGATATGAGTGAGGAGAGAATGGAGTTGAACAGATTTCTGGGGGCGTTCTGTGCCTAGTGGAGAGCATGGAAGAAGGAACCATATGTATGTATGAAAAGGGGACTAAAAGATGCCAAGGTACATGTCACTGATCTTGTAAGGGAATTGTGGATAGCTCCGAGGAAAACCCTCTGGCAACAGGGAAGCCAGTGCCTTCTGGTACTAATGTAAAAACCTAATTGGGGAAAATGCTTTGAGGCTGTCATAATCATTAAGGCTCTGTAAAGGGCATAAAACACAATACTTTCAGCTTTGCTCAGGAGCATGAGCACCAGCCTCAGGGAAGAGTGTTAAGAAGCAGGGCACACACCCCAAACTGGTCGTGAATTCTATAGTTAGATTTCCACAGCCAGTATGAACATCTAGTATGAACTTCTCAGGCACTACAACAGCCCCAGAGTACCTAAAGGGTCAGCATATCTTGTCACCCGGACCAACTTGCCTTTGTGATAGATGGTTTCTTACATCAAAAATCCAGGTTATTCCCTGTCCCCAAAAACCGATCACTTACCCCTCATCAATTGCATCTTAGATCCCACACCAAAGACCATGCTTGTAGCAGATCCTATAATGAACTAACTAAAGACTTATTAACTAAGAAAGAAATGAGTTGTTTACAGGATTAAAGCACATAAATGTACACATACTTGAGTTAGTCTTAACTTTCAAGGGTAATAGAAGCTCCTAGGATCATAGAATCCTAGGGCTGGAAGAGACCTCAGAAGTCATCGAGTCCAGCCCCCTGCCCAAAGCAGGACTAATCCCAACTAAATCATCCCAGCCAGGGCTTTGTCAAGCCGAGACTTAAAAACCTCTAGGGTTAGAGATTCTACCACCTCCCTAGGTAACTCATCCCAGTGCTTCACCACCCTCCTAGTGAAACAGTTTTTCCTAATATCCAAACTAGACCTCCCCCACTGTAACTTGAGACCATTGTTCCTTGTTCTGCTATCTGTCACCACTGAGAACTGCCTCTCTCCATCCTGTTAGCAGCCTTCAACTTCCTGAAGGGAGGTTCCAATCAAATCCTCCCTCGCTCTCCTCTTCTACAGACTAAATAAGCCCAAATCCCTCAGCCTCTCCTCATAGGTCCTGTGCTCCAGCCCCCTAATCATTTTAGTTGCCCTCCGCTGGACCTTTTCCAATGCATCCACATCTTTTCTGTATTGGGTGGCCCAGAACTGGATGCAGTACTCCAGATATGCTCTCATCAGTGCCGAATAAAGGGGAATAATAACTTCTCTAGATTTTCTGGCAATGTTCCTCCTAATGCACCCTAATATGCCATTAGCTTTCTTGGCTACAAGGACACACTGTTGACTCATCTCCAGCTTCTCATCCACTGTAATCCCCAGGTCCTTTTCTGTTGAACTGCTGCTTAGCCAGTTGGTCCCCAGCCTGTAATAATGCTTGGGATTCTTTCATCCTAAGTGCAGGACACTTTTAAGCAAGCTCTAAATGTCCTTTAGCTCTAACCCAGGACAAGCCCTGGGGATGTTTTGGTTGTTTATAATCCCTACCCTGTCCAAGCAGTATAAAGATTTAGGGTATGTCTACACTGCAACACTATTCCAAATAACTAACATTATTCCAAAATAACTTAGTCCGTGTCTACACAGCAGGCAGTTATTTCGAAACAGTGTCAAAATACTGTCAAGCTGGAGGACTTCTTACTCCGACTCCTGTACCCTCATTGTACAAGGAATAAGGGAAGTCGGAGGAAGAGTGCTCAATTTTGAAATAAGTGCTGTATAGACGCTCCCTTTTTCAAAATAAGCTAATCTGAGTTAAGCTCTGCAGTGTAGACGCATGCTTAGTTTCTTCCTGTGAAGGTGTTTTTATTTTCTTCCCCCCAGAGTTCTGATTCTTGTCCACTGCAGTAAAATGGCTTTGGTCAGGCAATTGGGTTCAGCAGTGATATGTGTTGTGTATAAACACTGCCCATGCCTGGCAGTGGGTAGATGGTATCATTTCCATGTGACACTCTTATTAATCACTCCCTGGGGGAGGATATTAACCGTATAAAAAGAGTCTTTATTTATTGGTCTGTGATGTCCTCAGAAAACTGGGCAAGGATTAGGCTGCCTATATGGTGAGACCAATATGGTCTCATTGTTTTCTTTACTCTGTCATAATTTTGGGGTGCAACCAAGGCAAGCAAGAGGTTGTCACCACTTGTCCTATAAGCCAGAGTACTTCAAAATGTTCATAGTAACCCCTCCTGTTTTTGCTAGCCCAGTGTGAGGTTGTTCAGCATAGGGGAAGCTTGGTGGGAGGTTAGGCCTGAGGCTGCTTGGTGTGCTCTGCGTTTTTGTGTGTGTGCACCTCAGACCAGAGCCACTCAGACAAACCACCAGGAACAGGCTTTATTCTGTAAAAAAACATAACAGGATCACAGTTCAGCAGCCCCTCCTCGCAGCATGCAGCCTGTGTGCTGCTTCTAGCACAGTCCCTGCTGAGATCTTGCTGGGGCAGAGGGCACATCCTGGCAGGAACCAGGAAGTTCTCCCGATATGCTGCAGTATGTACCTAGGACTGCTGCTGAAACACACTGGAACTTGGGCTACAATAGGTTCTAGGTCACTGTCTAATCCCAGCCAGCAGTCGAGCACCTATGATCAACAGCCCCAGGTCAGCAGCTCTGCCTCCTGCTGCCTGCTTGTTACACCACTGCCATGCTGAATTTCCTGAATTTCCTCAGAACACTTTGTTCTGAAATGTCAAGGCCTCTCCTGGACCACTTGGAGAAATAAGGGTCACGTGCTCCTGACAAAGTCAGCACGTGGCAGCTTGCCATGTTGATTGGTGTTAGTGATAATTTTGATTCAAACACAGCACTGGGTTGGTTGAAATTAAAATAGGTCAAGTTTACTAGCAACGGAACATGGGTAAAGTGCTGCCAAGTTTAAAAAAATAAAATAAAGGTGGAGTTGGTTAGAGGAAAAAAAAGCAATCCTAAGTCTGAAATGTAATTAGCAAGCTGCAGTCTTTGTTAAAGATGGTTTATTTCATAAATTATTCTTTGTCTGGCATGGCTGACTGTGTCTCTGCTTAGGACTGTGATGGGGCCAACACTCCATATGGGCCCATATCACACCCTCTGGTTGCATGTGTCTGTGGCTTTTTTACTTTCTAGTGACCCCTTTGAGTGGCGTTCTAGCTTCTCTGGGGCTCTGCCTTTCAATAGCCTAAGCCCTGGTATGGGGCTGTATCCCTAAGACTGCTCCCTTGGAGACACTATTCTCCTGGAGCCCTCCCCAGGCTCAGTCCCTCAGTCCTCACTCAGTCCAAGCAGCCAGCCAGAAGCCTCTTGCTTTCTTGGTTCCTGGCCCCCACTTAGTGTTGTGCTACAGTTCCTTCAGGCAGCTGGGCAGTCATTCCTTTTCCTCCAGCTCCTAGCAGCAGTTTAGCCCAACCACTCTTAACAATTCTCCCTGCTCTGTTGTGCCACTCCTTTTTATATGGCCCTCCTGGGCCTTGATTGGTTGCTCCTTGTGTAGACACTCTAGCCTGCTTGGAGGATCTCTCCACTGTTCCCTTCCTGGGATGGATGTGACCGAGCCCTAAGGTCTCTAGCAGGCACTGACAGAGCGAGAAGAATGAGTCTCCTTTACAGCCTTAGCTGAGAGCTAGCTGACTTTTAGCTTATGTGATAAACGAGGCATAGACCCAGGCCCAGAGGTCCCAGGTTCAATCCTGCCTGTCGGCAAACCTGCCTCTTGAATACTGTGCACAGATGATGTTGCCCCATCTCAAAAAAGATATCTTGAAATTGGAAAAGGGCAACACAAATATTTAGGGGTATGGAATGGCTTCTGCATGAGGAGAGATTAATAGGGCTGCAATTTTTCAGCTTGGAAAGGGATGACTAAGGGGGGGAGGGTGTCACGGGGCTGACTTTCCTGCCCCCTCTGGAGGGCAGGGGTAGTGCCTCAAGTCTCTATATAAAGTTCCTTTACCACGGGACACCTGGCCCGAGTCTCTACGCAAAGTCACCGGGTGGCCCTTTAACACAGGGCCCGCTGGCCCAAGTCTCTATTCCCTGACACTGGTTGGCCCTTTAAGGCAGGTCTGAAAGGCTTGCGATGGCAAGTCGCTGGGGGAGGGGAAATGGCACCCCTGGTAGGGAGACCCGGGCCCACCCTACTACACCGGGTCCCGGCCCAGGGCCCTATGCGTGGTAGAACGGCCCACCACTCCCTCGGTGGGGAAATCCATCTGAAACGCACCGAGGTTCCTGGGGCGGGAGAGGCAGCTCCTGAACCCCTCCTGGGCCACTTCCTACCTGGTTCAACGGGGTCTCCTCCCACGTTCTCGCAGGGTCCTCTAATGCCCTGGGGGTTGTTCCTTCGATGTAGGCAGCAGTGGAGTCATCCCAATACGCATGAGCGGCTCGGGTGTCTCCCCTCCGGGCGGCTGGCTGGTACTGGTCAGGAGCTCCCCTCTGAGGTCCTTCTCCTCTGGCAGTCAGCCCAGACTGAGTTTCTCCACAGGCTTTTATAACTGGGCTATAAGCTGAGCATGCCCAGCAGGATTGTGGCGGCTAAACCCTGTGAGTTCAGTGCAGGGCTGGCTTGCCCTGTCACAGGGGGATGAAATTACTAGGTGGCAGGTTTAAAACAAACAACAAAAAGAAGTATTTCTTCACACAATGTGCAGTCAACCCATGGAACTCCTTGCCAGAGGATGTTGTGAAGGCCAAAACTATAACTGCGTTCAAAAAAGAGCTAGATAAATTAATGGAGGATGGGTCCATCAATGTCTATTAGCCAAGATGGGCAGGTGATCAAGTGATCCATCCCATTAGCCACTCTGTCTGTCAGAATTTGGGAATGGAGGCTGGGATGGATCACTTGATCACCTAGTCTGATCATTCCTTCTTGGGCACCTGTCATTGGCCACTGTTGGAAGACTGGATACTGGGCTAAATGGACCTTTGGTCTGGCCCAGCATGGCCATTCTCATGTTCTCTCTGGGGTTCAGGAACCATTTTAGTTCTGTTTCTCAAGTTCAGGCTCAAGAGAGTCCCCCTGGTTTAGCTTCATGGCTTTGTTTGTTTGATATGTAAATTGAGGTAATTCACATTGCTTTGTCTAGGATAGACCTGCTTATTGCCTTTAAGGCAAAGGCCACCTGGCCTAGATAAACATGCTGTAGCAACACTGTACGGAGGGAATTCAGCACTTCACATGTCATGTGAACACATGCATTTTACAGTGATATTCAGAGTGGGGGTAGTTTTCAGATGAGGCACCTTTTGTACAAACACGATTGCAGTAGAATGTAGGGCATGAATGTAGGCATGCTGACAGTCCCGCTCCCACTCTGTTTGTACCCATCTGTTGTCTCATTACACCTGGATTATAAGCACTTTGGGGAAGGGGCTGTCATTTTGTTTTGCACAGTAGGGTCCTGTTCCATGACCCGACCAGAGACACTAGCATAATACAAATAATTATCATACAGACCACCAATCTGCTTCTGATTACCCTGCAGAGCACATGTGTGGAGGGGCGTAGGAGAAAATGCAACAGGAATTACAGTCAGTATGGAATTTGAGTAGGCTAATATGACCTTTTTGTATGTGCATATTTCAGTAAAAATTAAGTTTACAGAAAATACTACTGTTCCTAACATGCTCCTTGGGGGTGGTTTTAATTTAACTGGGAGGGAATTTAGTTAATGTATCTGGAGGATGGTAGTGTAACCTCTCAAGAAGTTCAACTTGGACAGTGGCACTGACAAACTTCCCACCCCAAATTATGTGAATATGGTTGGGGAAACCACCTCTTCTGGAGGGAAAGAATAGGTCTCCGTGGACAGTGGTTTGGGTTGCAGATACTTGTCCGTTAGAACAGCAATGATGCTGTTGACTTTCTTCACACATGATACTAAATGTGAACATTTCCCAGATGGGTATGATGTGAGATCACCGCTGACCTTAGCTGGGATTTGAAGTGGTGACCTGGAATATGAATGACTCTATAGTGCCTTGCTACTCCTCCAGGCTATCCAGTCTTTCAAAGTAGCTTAGCAAATACACACTGAAAAAGGCAATCATTGTACTTTGCTTGTTTGTCCAGTTTCATCCAGTAAGAGCCAGTTTCATCCTGGACAAAGCTTCAAGTGCTTTGTGGAGAAAGGAAACTTCAAAACAAACAAAGAAACAAACAAACAAACAACAAAAAAAAAACCCAACCGCAAACCCTGTCTTCCTTGGGAATATGGGTCACTAGCACTGCTTTTATACAAACAAGCTGAGACACTTTTCCCCTTCTCCCTCCCCCCCCCCCCCCCTTTTTGGCTTGAAGCAAGGATGCGATGTTAACATCATCCGTGAACATGGCAGCACTGAACAGGGATCTGTTGCCAAGAACTCCGGAGCGGTGGCTGCTGACAAGGAGACAAATGCCAAAAAAAAAAAAAAAACCCCAACACTTTCCCCCCTCCCCCGATTACTACAAAAATTCAATTTCAAAATCCATTGCTGTGATGGCAATGATGACACCTAGGAATTGTCCACTGAGGCCTCTTGAGCACTTGTGCTTTTCCATTGGCAATTGTGGGTTAGCGAGGGCTGGGGTAATGTTCTCCTGTATTATTCATAGACCATCTAAATTATAGATGGGGGCAGAAAAAGACCTGTTCAGTCATTTAGTGCATACTCAAGTGGATTGACTGCAGGACTGTTCTGCATTTTCCAGAACATTGTCTAGTCTGTCATTAAAATATCAAACAATGGGGCTTCCATTTCTCTTTCAGGACTGTTCTACTTCCCAACGGATCACCCTGTTAAAAAGGGCTTCTGAAATGTCTTTTCTTGCTCATTATCCTCTTCTCTTACCTCTTGTTATTTCTTACTATATCTCTTCGCCCTGCCATGCATGGGTCTTTCTCCATGTGTACGCCAACTCCTCTTACTGCTTTTGGTACCTCCAGAAGTACAAAATTGTTAAGCTGTGTTTTACAGAAGTGTTCAGTTATTTTTCTGAACTAGCACACAACCCAAAAAGCTTGCAGTTAGTTATAGATTCTTGTCTTTCTAGCCATCACCATAGTGTCTGAGACCCTTCTACTTAAAATAGGGAAGCAGTAGCACAGCCCCCCAGCCACTCTGGCGTTTTCTAGCTATTTTCTCTCTTTTGGATGATGCATCTCTGCTTTGGATAGGTTTTCTTTTTAAGGGTTGGCTGATACTGTGAATGACTGGAAGAGGTTTATTTTAGAATCCCTAGACGGTGGATTTTTCTAATCTTCTTTGGAGGTTTATTCCACAACCAGACACACAAAGTCTCAGGGGGGATGCCGCATTAGTCTGTATCTGCAAAAACGAGGAGTCCCATGCAGTGTTCCCTCTAAGGTGCGGGGCATCACAGCTTCACAGGTGATTAATCAGCCCCGCACTTTAGAGACGAACAGATTTATTAGGGAATAAGCTTTTGTGGATAAAACCCATTTGATGAAGTGGGTTTTATCCATGAAAGTTTATGCCTTAATACATCTGCTAGCCTCTAAGGTGCACAGGACTCATAGTTGTTTTTGCAGATACACTGAGACAGTCTCATTCCTCTCTGCTACCTTCCAACCACTGGGCTGAAATAAAAAAAACATTTTGTGGCTATGCTAGACAGGATAACCCCCTCCCCACACCTTTCTGCAGCAGAATACAAAGTGATCACCCTCTGGAGTTAGGGAGAGAAATTTTCCCCCTGTTCTGATCCTGTGGTGTAGTGTAGCATGATTTAGATGGGCTATGGGGCCTTTATCTATTGAGCACTTGGCATTGATGGCTGCTGGAGACAGGATATCAAGATAAAGGGACTATGGGCCTTTCTTTCTGGGAGGCAGTTTCATTTTTAACTCTCATAACCCCTAATGGAAGCAGCAAACACAACTAAATAGGAAGATAGAGGCATTTATCTACAGAGTCAAAACCTAGTGGAGACAACATGCACAAATTATTCATGAAGACTGGTATCTGCATGAGATGGATATTCTCATTACAGAGTCTGATGTTCCTTTTTTCTCTCCATAGTTGTACCTATTCTAGGAGTCTAACCTGTAGCTGGGCAAGTGAGCATACTGTATATGGTGTAGGACCAGTAGATCTCTGTATAGATACAATTTGTATTTGCAGCCACAAAAATGGTCCATGGATATCCGCATCCATGGGTACCTGCATCTATAAAGTGGATCTGCAGGGTCTTAGATACAAAATTTATATCCTTATCTGCAACAGCCATGAGCTGTAGATGTCCACATATGCAGATGCAGATATTGGCAGATTTGCAGGGTTCTAAGGATCAAGTTGCAGCAGCACAGTAGTTTGAATGCTTGGCTTGTCCAAGTGGTACTAAGGACTAGGATTTCATGTATTCAGAAACACGGGTTTGGAAGAGATCTTGAAAGGTGATCGCATCTAATGCCCTGCGCGGAGGTAGGACAAAGTGAACTTGGGCCACATCTTGACTCTGCAGAAAGATCACAGCTGCTGCAATCGATCTTCTGGAGTTCGATTTAGCGAAGCTAGTAAGACTCACTAAATCGAACTCAGAAGGTACCCCGTTAGTGTCCAGTATGCCTGCTCTTGCTAGGAGTAAGGGCAGCTGACGGGAGAGTTTTTTGCTCCCCTCGGTTTCCCATTGTGGGGATGCTACCAAGTTCAGCTTAAGGTAAGGCGACTCCAGCTACATATTCTACATATCTGGAGTTGTGTACCTTAAGCAAAGCTGCTGTGTTTAATGTAGTCCTGGCCTCAAACCATCCCTGAGAGGAGTTTGTCCATCCTGTTCTTCGAAACCTCCAAAGATGGGGATTCCACAGACTCCCCTTGGAAGCTTCTTCCAGAATTTAACTGCCCTTCTACTTAGAAAGCTTTTCCTAATATCTAACCTAAAATCTCTTTTGCTGCAAATTGAGGCCATTATTACTTATCCTACCTTCAGTGTCGGGTTGTTAGCGAGTACTCAGCTACTCGACTACCCGATAAGCCTAAGCTTTTTGGGTAATTGAGTGGAGTACTCGACTACTTGCTTTCCTCTCTCTCTCCCTCCCTCCGCCCCCCACCTTGCAGCCTCTGTATGAGAGGCAGCAAGGGAAGGGGAAACAGGAGCCAGTGCTACGGGGAGCTGCCTATCGACCAATCATGTACAGGTTGAAGCTCTCTAATCCAGAACTCTCTCGTCCAGAGACAGAGGTCATCTGGAATCATTTTAGTCAGCTGAATGTCCTCTTTTCATGGGTGTGGCCAAGTTTCCCACAGACCCATAAAGTTTGTTTACAGCCACCAGTCCTGGCTGTCAGTGTTCTGTGCTGTTATTTAACTCTAATGTACCCCTACATGTCCTCTAGCAGCCCAGTAAGCAGTGGAAGTGTTGGTAATGCTGCTAGACAATATTGATCTCCCATAGTCCAGAAAATTCTCTCATTTGGAACTGGTCAGGTCCCAAGGGTGCCAGACTAGAGAGGTTCAACCTGTAATCGATACAAATTGTATTGAGTACACCAGTGGTCACCAACTGGTCGATCACGGCACCCATTAGGGGATTGATTGCCCTGGCCAGGCGGCAGCCCCTTTTTAATTTAGTTCAGCTGGAGCGCAGACAGTTGGGCAGGAGCAAACAGGGGCAGCCACCTGCCCAGTTGGCTGGATCAAAGAGGGGCAGCTGCTCCCTACTCTTGCCTCCTGCTCCATGAGGGGGCTGGGAAGCTAGCAAATGTGGCTCACTGGGGACAGGGCTATTCCGTGCTATTTTCTGCGGGCTGTGTGAGGGGTTGGAGTGAGGGGTCTCAGTTGGGGCCCACATCAGTGGGAGTTGGGGGCTTGGGAATGAGGGTTTTTTTTGCTTCTTACTTGTGTGGTCCCCAACTGATTTTTTTCCCCTGTGGGTCAGTGGCCCCTGACCCCAAAAAAGGTTTCCCTACCCTGCCATACATAAAGAAAACATTGACACCTTTTGTGCTAGACATGTTTTACTTTATTTAAAATGAAGTTTGATAAACTAACACGAGAAAGTTAAAATGCTTAATCTCTTTAATCATTTAAATTAAACCATTCTCCCCAGCTGCAGCACTAGCAAAATGGCTTGGGTGTAATTATGGGTGAGTTTCCATTAGCAATGGACAGGCTGCAGAAAGGTTTCAAGAGGGTGGGGCCTCAAAGGGGTGGGGTCTCGGGGCCAAACGTGTCATTTGGCTTTTTCACTGTATTGTAATTCTAGTAGCAATTTGATGTGGCTTTGGGCACATAGTCCTGTGAACAGGATCTATTGTAGCTGAAGCAGGAAGGGGGTCTTTTGTGGGCAAAGAGCAGCGTTCCTGTTTTGAATGCTGTTTGCTTGGTAAGCTGCTAAAAAGGCAAGGGGTGAGGGAAATTAAAGGGAACTTCAGAATACAAACTACTTGAGCTCTGAGCTGTACATACATTAAATTTGTGTCTCATTGTTTAACCTGAGCTCACAATGCTTGATGGTGAGCCAGGTTACATCAGCCTGACGGGGATGGTGGGGGGCAACTAGCATGGCAGCAGTGGTGGCTGGAACCTCAGGCCCTTTAAATTGCCACCGGAGCCCCATGCAGAGTGCTCTGGGTGGCACTGAAGGACTGTCTGGGGGAGTCTAGCCCCAGCCCCGCCCCTTCTGCCCAAGGCCCCTCCCTTCGGAGGGGGAATGGAACTGCCCTCCCACCTTGCCCAGGGGCCTGGTGAGTGCAGTTCAGGTCGCCCCGTCTCAGAAAAGATTCATTAGAATTAGAAAAAGTACAGAAAAGGGCAGTGGAAATGATGAAGTGTATGGAACAGCTTCCATATGAGAATGTTCCATTTCCTCTGGGGCACCTGGCCCTGGCCACTGTCAGAAGACAAGATGCTGGGCTAGATGGGCCATTGGTCTGACCCAGTCTGGCCGTTCTTATGTTTTGTTCATATGTATCTAAATGGTTTCTAACTTTACCAAGCTCTGGACTGCTGTAGCTAGGCTTGGAAGGGCTACACTTTTATTGGTCAAACTCAATTGCACTGTATAGACAAACTGATGAAAAACATTTCCGTGCGTGATTCAGGTTTACTGACAAGGTGTAAGAAATGTTTCGTGAGTGCTTAGTTTGATTTAAGACTATTTACTTTGCGTGTTGCGTTGACAACATGTTTTTAATGGCTATAAAGCTTTAACTTTTTGAATATTAATGTCTCCTTTCACTAAATAATTGTCTGAACCAGCCATAATTTCCTGAAACTGTGAACATTTAAACAGATAAAAATGTAAAAAAGTGTAAAGATAAACATTATCTGTCAAAGCCATACAATAAATATCAAATTCTGCCAAGCCTAGATGCATGTAGTCTTGGCCATCCATTAAAGGTTTCCAGTTGTGTCATAAGAGCAAACATGGAACTGATCCAGATCTAGGATATCTAGCAAGCTTGTGACAGTGAGATAATTCTTAACTAGAAAGAGAGAGAGATTCATCATGTTCTTAAGGACAATTTTACATGGTGAAACACTTAGATGCTTTTCTTCTAATAATGAAAAGGGCAAATATCATGGAAGTCTATGTGAAAGTTGGGTCCCATTGCGTGGTACCTTGATGTTGTATTCCCATTTTAGTGCAGATAGTTAGAAGGGTGGTTATGCTGTGAGAAATTGATTGCTAGCCCGGCAAATCTAGTGACTAAGGTAAGCTGCACAGCATGTTAGAGATTTGGGATCAGGAGCAGGTAGTGGAAAAGATGCTTAGATTCTGGCATTCTTCATCTGTGGAAGTGAGTTCCACAGCTGAGAACTTCTGGCTGAGTGAGCAACCTCCAGTCCAAAGATGTTTACGTTGAGGGATCTGCCAGGCTCTTTTAAAATGTCTGCTGTTGTAAGAACTCTTGTGAGCAAGATTGATGCCTGAAGAACAGATACAGCCTTACTCTTATGTACCATGTCTATATGCCTGACCCACTGTCCAAATGAAGCTACAACTTGTGGGCAAATGGGAAAATTAAAACATTCAACAGGATATTCCAAGTAGAAAATCCTGTCTCTTAGTAATCCACTAGTTGTAAAATTAACCGTATTATTAAAATCTGTAGACAAATTAGTGTTAAAATGTCCCTTTTCACTTAAATATGGGTCCTCCAAAGTATCTAAAGGCTTAAAACTTGGATTAAAATAATCTGTTCTTTAAATTATCAAAAGTGCTCCTAGTAAAAACCAAAGGTAAAAATGATACATCATTGACTTGATCCTCAGTGAGTACTTGACATTCCTCAACTCCCATATTCAGTCTAATAGGATTGTCCTGCATCCTAGTCTCGTGAGGTATCCACTCATTTAAAAGCATTTTATTTATAGGTTGAGTGACCCAAATTAAACCCCTGATCAATTTTACACTCTCAGCAGGGCATCAAAATTGGCAATGGGAGCATTGTTTACCCGGTCCGGTGCCAATCCGGTATGAAAATAAAAAAATTTCTTTCCTCCGTAATTAAAAATCTGTTAATCTTCTCAGGGGAGGTCATCCTTTACCAGACAGATAGGGATGAACATTTTGGACTGTGACTACAATATGAACTGGCAACTGACCTTTTTTTAACAGAATAAAAACAGTGCTTAATCTGTGATGGGTTTTGCCAGGGTCGAGCCCCACACCTCCAGGTTTGGTAGCTCATAGCCCTGGCACTTCTGGTCTTGCTGCATCTGTTATGAATGCATTAGGAGTGCTTCATCCCCAACACTCCTTTCATTACAAATTAAACACTGGGTAAAACCATGGTGATGTAACAGAGTCTTGTTTGTAAAGCTTTGTTAAAACTCTCCCCCTGTGGCTGTACTGAGCAGTAGCATAATTTCTTCTTGGCATCGCTACATTTTCTACAACAATAGGATGCTTGGTTCCATTGATGGGATTACACCTTTCAGTCTTCCACAATGTAAAAGGGGGACAGTGACTCAGGCAACTAAGGGTACATTTACACAGCACTCTAAAACTGAAATAAGAGATGCAATTTGCGTTATGCAAATTACACCTCTTATTTCAATTTTATTTTGAAATAGGCTATTTCGAAATTTGGTGCATCTACACGGTGCCAAATTTTGAAATAAAGCGCTATTTTGAGCCATCCCTTATTCCTCCTGCAACGAGGTTTACAAAAAATATTTCAAAATAATGGGCGCGTTCCTTGGCTGTGGGGTAGCTATTTTGGGATACTTCTGGTATCCTGAAATAGCCTTGGAGTGTAGACATATCCTAATAGTCGAACAGAACAGAACAGAACACTGGGCTTTTTGGAGCCTGAAGAGCTTTTTGGAGCCACCCCTCCATCACAAGTTTCATCAGTCGATGCTTCTGATGTAAATATTGTTGGGCAAAAGGAGGGTACGCCGTTTGTGTGGGAGGAGCCAGCGCTGGTTCTGAAATGTGGGGCATCCTTCACTGAGAGTGACATAATTTAAGGATAGCCCTTCTGCAGCTATGTGGCCCAGATCCTGATGATCAGAAACTGACGTAAGCAAACTAGGTTTATGCCTTCTACATGAGTAGCTGTCAGAACTGGCTGTTGGGACAAGAATCCAGTCTGCTTGTCAGCATAATCTGCTCCCTTGCTGCAGAGCTGAGTGGGACTGTCTGTGACGAATAGAATTTCCTACTGCCAAGGTACTTCCATTATACTACAGCTAGTATCTTGATTATTTACATACTTAGGAATGGTAAAGAAAACTATGCAGACAAGCAGTCCATGATATCAGTGTTGTGACCAGAGACAGTCATCTGAGGCTTCTCACCTAAGAGGCAAATGAATATTTGTATTTCCCATTGAAGTCGATGTGAGTTACAGGTGTTCAGACTTCCTAAAAACGTGGCTTATAACATGTGCCTCCATTCCCCATCTGTAAAATGGGGAGACTTGCCTATATCCCAAGGATGTTGTCAGGCTAAATCGCATGTTTGGCCTGAGCCTTGTGGGTCGCAAAATGTAAAGTTAATATTTCCAAAATCTGTCTCGGTTTCCTCTGATCCCAGCGTCTCTTGTTCTCCTGTTCTGACCCTTTTTGCATTTTATGATATCCCTGGAAGGTGTGCATGAATCTGCCAAAGCCTTTCCAAGCTAAGTAACGCTTCCTGTTAAAATACAGGGCTGTTATCAGGTTGCTTGTGCTTAGTGGATTCTTGTAACTTCCCAGTTTGCAGCTCTTTAATGATGACTAATTCTGCTGCACCGGCCCCTCCCTCCCTTCCTCCTTCCCCCCCATAGGGGGAAAAAAAAAACAATCCCTCAAACTCTCCCCTACATCAGCTCCTCTTGGGATGGTTAAATTGTGCATGGGCCCTTTTATACATTGTGCAGTTAGCCTCTTATGGGCTAATTGATCATGTGTACCACACTGGGCCAAATGAGTCACTTTTGATGCCTGCTACAGAGGAGGCTGTTACACACCCCAGAATGGACTTGATCCTAAGCCCACTGACATAATGTAAAACTTCCTTTTGAGCTCTCCTGTGGGCTGTGGGCCAGTTCCTACAACAATCAGCCCCCTTTGGCTAACCCTTGCAACTGAGAGGACAAGGCTGCAGGTTTCAGGATTGCTAGCAAAGGTCGCCTGCCGTTTCGGCTAAAGGCGGATGTCTGTTCCTCCCATGTCCGAGGCATTACCCGGCCGTCTCGCCTTCCTGTTACACTTGCCACTGCAAAGCTTACCTGTGTCCTTGATTATTTAAAAATAACTTTTTGCTTTTAACCGTGTTTCAGTGTCCGTTGTCAAACCTATTTAATGTTTCCTCTGGAGCATAAGATCAGATTCCATATAATAGATGTCACTTGATCTGACAGCTTAGCTGGCATTGCTGCTTAATGAGGGGTTTATGTGGCCGTGATTGAAACTAAGTTTGGCTGGAGTCTGAGCATTTGTCTACACTGGCTGACGTACTGCTTGACATGTTTATATGAGAAGCTTTCCTCTAGCAGCCTGACCCTAGGTTATTAGAGTGGCTGACAATCCCCAAACTTGGTAGTGGACCCATCTGTTGGATCCACTCCCTGGACACTGATCTCTTAGCTTTAAAGGAAAGCATCTGTGTTTTGATGGGTTTTAAAAACAGAAGCAGAGAATTGAGGAACCACAATGTGTCTTGTTTGTATCCTGAAACAGATGTGGGAAATTTAGATAGGTTTTTTTTTGAGTCATCTCTGAACCACATGAGTATGAAGCAGTCGCCTCGTCATCCTCCCTTACTACCTGCAAAGTAATACTCTTCTCTGAAGCAGCCTTTCAAGCAAAGAGAAATCCAAGGCTCACGAGTCCCAGCAGATCTCTCGGTAGCAGATGATTATTTTGGGAGAATGGCACTCTAAGACTCTCTCTTCCTCTCCCTCAGCAAGTTATAGCGTGGCCTCTGGTAGGCATATAAAGGGGTAACCAGTTAATCAGTTACCCAGCAAGCATTGCCTTACCAGCATGCTTACAGGGTAACTGGATAATCAGCTCCAAGCCTGGCTGGAGCAGCCCCCCGCTCATGGCATGTTTGCAGCGGGCTGGTTAACTGATTAACCATATGTTTAACCGGTTAACATTTAAAATGGGATTTTACATCACTAGTCTCTAGGCCTGCCTTTGCTCTCATATTGTGGCCTTTGAGCTCACGAGGAAGAATAATAGTGCTACAAGAACATTGTGTACTCATACAGTGCCTTTTTATTAGAGGATCTTGAAGTTATTTTTAAAATAGCAGTCCTGGCCCTGAAAAAATGCTGTCTTTCTATTTGTCATCCATCCCAAACTTTGGAGGAGCATCCAGATTTTTTTCCAGAGAAATCCCGTGTCCCACAAGGTAGACTATTCATGTGTCTGCATTATTTAACTCTTTTATCACATGGTCTTCTTCAGAAGTTTGCATTAATTTTTTATTTGTGATCCCTGGAAGGACATACTGCTGCTTATGCATTAAAGCTGACTTGTTATAAAATATCCTTTGCTCGTGCAAGATAGTGAAACTTCTACAGGGAGTTCCCACATAACTTGCTGCAGTAGTTCGCTGCTGCATCCCTTTTGTAAAAAATTTGGAAACATTCCATTGGTGCAGCTGTAGCGGCATTTTGCCAAAGAGCTGACTTATTTCCTTCCTTTAAGGATTTTCTTGAGAAGAAATATTAGAAAGGAAACCAAGCCAAATGTTTTAGGCATTGGAGTATGCTGTTGCATCATGTAGTACCATAGTAGGATAGCATCTTCCAGGCATATCTTCTGGAAGGGCATATCAAGTGGTACCCTGCAGGAATCAATTCCGGGTGCAGTTCTGTTCAATAGCTTCATCAGTGATTTGGATAATGGCATAGAGAGTACATTTATTTGACACCACGCTGGGAGGGGTAGTAAGGGCTTTGGAGGATAGGGTTATAATTAACAATGATCTGGACAAACTGGAGAAATGGTGTGAAGCATATAGAATAAAATTCAATAAGGACAAATGCTAAGTACTCCACTGAGGAAGGAGCATTCAGTTACACACACAGAAATAGGGAAATGGCTGTGTAGGAAGGAGTTCTGCAGAAACCAATCTGGGGATCGTAGTGGACCACAAGCTAAATGTGAGACAACAGTGTGACACTGTTGCAAAAAACCTCCAAACATCATTCTGGGATGTATTAGCAGGAGTGTTGTAAGCAAGACACAATGTGTCTGCACTGATTAGGCCTCAACGGGAGTGCTGTGTCCAGTTCTGGGCGGCACATGTTAGGAAAGATGGGAGCAAATTGGAGAGAGTCCCAAGCAGAGCAACAAAACGAGGAGAGATTTAGAAAACATGCCCCATGAGGGAAGATTGGAAAAAAAATTGATGTGACAGGGATGCTGTTGCTTTGCATTTCCAGAGAGCACCCTTTTTCCAGGGATTTCAGACGACTCAATAGACCTTGTGGGATGAGGCCCTTGCGGGTAAGACTCTGAACTGGGACTTGGTTCTTGGGCTCTTTCCTGGTAGCCTGCCAGGCTGCATAGGGTGCGTGTGTACAGCTTGCAGCAGTGAGTCTCCCCACCCAGATTAACATGGGCTCACGCTACCAAGCAAAAAATAGCTCTGTAGACTGTGCAACTTGAGCTCTGAAGTCCTTCTCCCTTACCTAGGCTTTGAGCCCGAGCTGCAATGTCAGCACAGCTATTTTTAGCCTTCTGATCCCAAATCCGTTTACCTGGGCTGGGAGGTTTGCTGCTGCAGGCTGTGTAGGTATAGCCTAGATGTCTGTGCCTCGGGCCCCTATCTTTGGAGGTGGGGTAAGAGGATAACTCTGTCTTGGTTTAGATTGCAAGGTCTTTGGGGCAGGGATTGCTTCATGCTGTCTGTATAATGCTTCACTCCCACTGCGCATCTACCCTCTCTGCGCCATTGGTTGGGGCATCTGTTGGTGTTATTGTAGGACTTACTTGTCATATGTACAATGTGGGTTGCATAGTTATGTCATAGTTATGCAGTTGGGTGGATTGAGGCAGAAGAAATGGGATGGCTGCATTTTCAGAAGTCTCTGCTCATTTTGCTGTATTTCTTCCCATTGGCTTCCCTTACTCCTTGCAGACGTGGTATTGGCTGCCAGCAGGGACTCCCTCTGAGTTCGATTTAGCGAGTCTTAGACTCACTAAATCAAACTCCAGAAGATTGATCACGGCAGCAACAATCTTCTGTTGAGTGTAGACATGGCCTCTGATACAAGTCAGACAAGCAGGAAAAGCTTTTCAGAGGTACTGACCACACAGCTCCCATTGACTCCTTCCTTTCCAGCAGTAGGTGCTCATTGCTCCTCCAAATTAGTCCTATGAATCTGAAGGTCCTGAGAACTGTGGCACAAAAGTGGAGAGCACCTGAATGCATGGCCCTAGGGGACATGCCCAAGGTTAGACATCAAGTTGATGGCAAAGCTGGGATTGGCTGCGTTCTCTTATGTGCTTCCAGTTCCATGTGCTGGGCCAGTTAGGGAGGCAGAACTCAGGGTCTCAGTGTGCGGAAGAGACAATGGTGTACAGAAAAGGGATTTAGGTTTGATAGGAACTAAGGGGTGTAGTTATTACATAGCCCTGTCTGAGTTCAGGACTCTAGACCAATGTCCCCAGCTCCTTCTTGGAAGAGTGCACACTGTCTTCAGTATACAGGCAGTCCCCGGGTTACGTACAAGATAGGGACTGTAGGTTTGTTCTTAAGTTGAATCTGTATGTAAGTTGGAACTGGCGTCAGCCGCTGCTGAAACTGATCAGCTTCAACTGCGGCTGAATCTGGACACCAGTTCTGACTTACATACAGATTCAACTTAAGAAACCCAGGCATTCCCAAGTCAGCTGCTGCTGAAACTGATCAGCGGCTGATTCCAGGAAGCCTGGGGCAGAGCAACTCTGCCTCGGGCTTCCTGTAGTCAGATGCTGGTCAGTTTCAGCAGTGGCTGACTTGGGGATGCCTGGGGCAGAGCAGCTGGGGTGCTGCTGGGTTGCTCCAGTAGCGCGGCTCCTCAGCGCTACTGGAGCAACCCAGCAGCACCCCAGCTGCTCTGCCCCAGGCGTCCTGATTCAGCCGCTGCTGAAACTGACCAGCAGCGGCTGAATCAGGACGCCTGGGGCAGAGCAGCTGGGGTGCTGCCGGGTTGGTCCGGAGCGGCGCTGTGGGACCAACCCGGCAGCCCCCAGCTGCTCTACCCCAGGGGTAGGCAAGAAAAGCCTGGTCTGCTGGGGGGGGGGCACTAGCTGCACTCCCCCCTCCCCCCCCCCCAGCAGACCAGGGAGACAGGAGTGGCGGGACCGCCCAAGTCCTCCAGGGCTTTGCTCCGTCTCCCTGGTCTGCTGACCTGGGAGACTCGGAGCAAAGCCGCAGAGCACGCGGGCAGCGGGACAGTCCAGGCGCGCTGCGGCTGTCCCACTGCTGGCGTGCTCCGAGGCTTTGCTCCCCATCTCCCTGGTCTGCTGGGAGACGGGGAGCAAAGCCTTGGAGCACGCCCGCAGCAGGACAGCCCAGGCGCGCCCGGGCTGTCCCACTGCGGGCATGCTCCGCGGCTTTGCTCCTGGTCTGCTGGGGGGGTCCAGCAAAGCCGCTGGACCCCCCCAGCAGACCAGGGAGACCGGGAGAAGCTTTTCTCGCCCCGGAGGACACGGGTGGTGACCCACCACCCGTGAGCTCCGGGGCGAGAAAAGCCCCGTTCGTAAGTGCGGATCCGACATAAGTCGGATCCGCGTAAGTCGGGGACTGCCTGTAATGCATGATGCTCCTCCCAAAATCAAAGGACTTTACTAAACTAGGTGATTGGATGACAAATGGCAGAAGTAGTTGAATGCTGATAAATGCAAAATTAATGCACACTGGACAACATAATCCCAGCTGCACACTGTGGGTGTAAATGGTTAACCGATTATCCCGTATCCGTTCTGGCTTATCAGTTCTGGTTAACCAGTAACTGATGGGGGATAGAGCAGCTCCCCTCCTGCTGCTGTTAGCCAAGATGGTCATGACCACTGTTGGAAGGCAGGATACTGGGCTAGATGGATTATTGATCTGCACCAATGTGGTCATCTTCATGCAAATAGAACCTAGGAGTCCTTATTACTTACCCTATTCTTACTGAGAAATGAGCAATTCAAATAGCTTTTAAAACTCTCTTCCCCACGTGCAAAACTATTGACTCTGGTATTGGCAATCTCAGGTAAAATTTTCCATGAGCTACGAGAGGGTGTTTCTTTGCTTCTTCCTCGGTTGAACAATTTAAATAGGTGTTTAAATATATATTTTTGGCTCCCCAAATGCATTGTTGATGAGATTCTCTTTTCTCTTCATCTTCTCCTTTCTTCAGTCTTGACTGTAACGCCTGGTCAAAACTATAAAATTAGATTGAGTTGACTATTTTGCTCAGGAGGACTTTGAAAAATGAGTCTGAAAAATGCAAATGTAATTAAGTTGGCCTAAGGCCTGATGATGGCACAGCTATGTGGAGGGAAACATCGTTTTGTTGATCTGGTAAATACTTCTGAGGTGGATGTAGTAGTGGAAGAACTCCTTCTGTTGCTGTTGTAAGCATCTTTGCTACCGTGCAGTGCAGCTGCAGGTCTAGTGTAGGTCTAGAGTAGACATACTCTGAGATATTACAGCAAGGATGTTAATTGCTTCCCAGGGAACCGTTGGAAATAAAACTTGCTGTAACCATACAATTAAACTATGATCTTTTGCTCCAGTATTGACAGATGCACATCTATTTTGTTCTTGAATTGTACATGTCTTAAGCAACATTTTCCTGTAATTCTGCTGTTTGGTTTACCCTTCAGGTGCTCACGTTTTTCTGCTTGCGCGATTCTTACACAGAGCCATGCCCTTATCTGGGATATGATATTGTAGCTCCAGAGGTTCTCTGCCACAAAGGGGATTGTTGCTGCCTCAAAGTAATGTGTTAGGTGTGTGTATTTCAATGTCTTGCTGCTTTTAATGCACTTACCATTTGGAAACAAGGAGAATCACCGCCCTGAGAACAACCAACTCTCCTGGGACCACCAGGTCAGGTCTAAACTACTACCGGTCCATGGAGCCTCAAACTGGAAACTATCGCTCTGCTTTTGTTCTGTAGAGGATCTCTGAGCACTTGTTATCCTAAACTAGTGACTGGATTCGGCTCATCACTGCGGAACAGGGCTCTTCCAGGCTACATGACTCTGGGGCCAAAGCAGCTTTTACAGTGGAGGTGAAAGAGGTGTGTGAGAGAGACAAAGCAAAGAAGTAGTTTATCTGGTAGATGCCGGTAGCTTTGATAGGTAATGGGTGTTAGCTCAACCAAAAGTTTCATTGTTTTAAAAGCTGGTAGAGTTCTGTCTTGTAGACCAGGACAGATGGACAAGAACTCATGGTTTGATAGGTGCTCCTGTAAATATTGTGCCCTTGCTGTAAGTCGGGCCACGGTTGTGTGACACAAGGTGGCTGTTGCTTAGCAGACCCGCATATGACTTGATCTGTGATCTGGAGAATTTTGTCCCACTATTGTTGTTCCTTACAGATCCACTCCCACCACCACTGCAATGCGAATGCAGAAATCCAGTCCCTTAGCAAGAGACAACACATCTGTAAGCGCATTGCATGGCCTAACCCCGTCTCTCCCCGGAGCCTCTCCCTGACACGCAGCATGGTGTAAATTCCTGACATTCGTCACGGTTCAGGCTGGGGTGCTGTTTACATCCTAGAATTAACATCTGGGTAACTAATCACCAGACAGCAGCAGTGCCAAAAAAGCTCTGAATTGAAGACAGGCTCAAAGTTGCAGTGGGTCTCTGTAGTCCATAGCTGAAACTGCTGATAACAAAGCTGTATCGACCAATGTTCCCTCTCATTTTGTCAATGTGTGGAATACATTTTATATGTACCAAGGCATGTGTGGATGTGCACCGCTAATAGAAACATATGCTGCTGGCAGTGGCCGCTTTGCTAATCAGCTGGTCAGCACCTGAATGTCTCCTAGATGATTATTCAGGTGCTCAGCTTACAGGGAACAGTGGTATTGATTCAAACTATCCCCCTTTGTGTGTGCATGCATGTGTGTGTGAGACATCATCCTGTGTCGCATGCACACACACACACACACGCGGGCATGTGAGAATCATCCCTTTCTACTGCCCCATGTGTGTATCTGAGAGTCTCATCCCTGTGTGTATGCACATGCACCATGCCCCTCCGCTGCCCTTTCTCCCCCATATGTGTGAGTCAGCAAGTATCAATTCACTCCCATCTTAGTCAGATCCTTCTTTCTCTCTTGTGGTGTTCAACCCAGGAACCGTTAGTCAGCGCGAGTCAGGTGTTTGGCTAGTGAATGCTAGTTGTGTGTATCTGAACTCTTCTTGCAACAGATGGCTCGTATTAAAACTTAGCCTTGTAAGCTCACAAAACAGAATAGATGTGCCAGCAATGAAAAGCCCCTCATCTGGTTAGCTATGTTCTAGTTCCACTGGAACACAGTATAAAAACGCATAACGTTAAAAACAGCATTCAAGCTGTGACTGAGAGATGCAGTTATTTTCTACTGTAAAGGGGAGCAGCGGTGGAGTCCTATAGGGAGAAACTGTGGGGCGGAAACTATGGCTCAGAGTTCCTCTTCTAATGGCAACCACAGTAGGATATCTGCTTTCGGGTTAAGGAGATGGATGGGGATTTTTCCTGAACCTCGGTCAATACTGAAGATGATGATGGATCTTATAATGCTCTTTTCATCAGTTGATCTCAAAGCCCTTTACAAAGGGACTCCTTAAGATTATTAACCCCATTTTACAGATGGGGAAACTGAGGCACACAGCAGCCTTAATGACTTGCCAGCAGGTAAATGACAGAGCAGGGAATAGGATCCTTGACTTAATCCTAGTGCAGTGCTTTAGCCACTAGGCCACACTACCTCCCAACTAAAGATGGTTATCAGCATTATTGCCCCATAATGTTTTCCTGACGCTCCTCTGAAATAATTTTTTCCTTTAGAAATAGCTGCCATTTTCCAAACAATATAGTCTGTGTTGCTTAAAGGCCTTCCACTGCATACTCATTTTGCCTGTGTGCTTGACTAAGTAGGCAAAGAGCAGTCTGCATCCCATTCTTGTCTCCCTCTTTTAAGACAAATTTATTGAAAGAGGTTAAATTATGGCTTCATAATAAAAGGTAGAGGAGGTGAGGAATGAGACAAAGAGTCTCCCTAAAGAGTATGGACTTGATCTAGCTCCCATTGCAGTCAATAGGAGCTAGATTAGGCCTTCTCTGCACACACTGGATTCTTTAAATATGTATGTAAAGGTGCCTAAATTTGCTCCAGAATAGGAGGGGCGAGTCCAACACCAGGAAGGGGCGCACGTAACATACTGTGAGAGCTCATTTAAAAAAAAAAAAGAGTGGTCCTGTAGCACATTAGGCTACACTACAGGCTTCTTGCGCAAGAAGCTTTTTGCGGAAGAGATCTTCTGCAAAAACGTCTTGTGCAAGAGAGGGTCCAGACTGCATGGACGCTCTCTCGAAAGAAAGTGCTGATAGCTATTCACAGTATGACCACCAGAATGACTGCTTTTTTCTATGCGTTTTTTTTGCACAACAGGAAGGAGTTATTTCTTGTAGAAAGAGCAATAACTCTTGCACAAAACCCCCTTCATTCTGTTGATTTTCTTGCGCAAAAACGCGCTTGAGGTGTGGATACTCCGTGAGTTTTTGTGCAAAAATTACTGTTTTTGTGCAAAAACTCTGCAGTCTAGACGTAGCCTTAGAGACTAACAAAAAATATAGATGGTATCATGACCTTTCCTGGGCACAACCCACTTCTTCAGATAAGTGGAGCAAGGGGCATGAAGGGACATGATCCCAAACACACCCTATAGACTCAGAATCCAGAAGGAAAAGAATAGGAACCAACACTTTATTTTTATTTTTAAATATCACTTTTGGAGCCCTTTCCATGATTTCTGGGCACATGGGGTTAATACACTGCTGCTGTTTCCAGACAGAAGAGGTGTTTGCCTCTGGTGGTAGAGTCTTACGTGTTTTGGAACTGGGGTCTAGTCATGGCTCCGAGGAGTGTGTGGAGGTTGTGTTTAAAAGCGAGTCCTCTGGAATTACTGTGTCTTGTCTGTGGAGATTCATTACCATGGAGAGAAGCTGTTAATTGACGTGAAATATTTCTATCCACAGAGTAAATTTTACAATGCCTAAGTGTGTGTGTAAAGTTTAATTGCTCTGCTCCAAACTGATTAAATGGAGCATCTGAATTCCTCACACACTCCAATTGTTAACTCGGTGAGCTTCTAGTACAGGCTTCCTGTGGGTATAGGTCTGAGCTCAGGTTAAAACAGGGTTATACAGCCAGGATGTACCTTGTGCAGAAAGGTAGGAGAAAGCTTGTTAGTCCATGTGGCTAACCCAAACTTTGAGGATGGGAGGAGAAAACACTTGTCTGCATTGGACCGTGAATCTGACAGTACTCGTAGCTGGGAGCAGAGGTCTCATTAGTGCCTCAGGGCACACAGGGGTCTTTCTCTCTGAGTTGGCAGACTTGTGCTGCTGTGAAAACACACACAGTGCGGCTCTGAAAGCCTTGGCGTTTCCTGGATGTAGTGCGTCTATGTGATTAACCACTTCCTGGAACTTTCTTCCCCTTGTGCTAAGCCTCCGGGAGGGGAGAAGAGCAAAGGTGATGGGAGACTGCAGATGTCTTCTGGAAAGGCAAGTCTGATCTGGTCAGCTCCAGAGGGGGCTGACTCAGGGCAGAGAGGCCACAGAACCCAGAACTGCAGGGATAGAAATGTGAAGAGTGCAGGTCACTGCCTCAGAATGGGGGATATGGAGAGGAGCACCCAGCCAAGAACCCAAGACCGTGCCCGCTGCTCCAAGGAGGAATCAGTGGATGTGCACAGAGGAGCTCTGTCTGTCCTCTGCTAGCCATAGAAAGTGAAATTCTCTCTCTGGCCACAGAACAGGTTGTGCTCACATGCCTGTGAGTTACTTCCTCGACATCTAGGCAGAAGTGTCCAAGTGTCCACTAATTATAGTGTGTTTGGGTGTCAGAGTGAGAGACCTATAAATATGGGCATAAATAGACAGAGGGGGTGTGGGTGGTAGGAGGACAGGAGTGTGCAGGGTGTTCTCAACTCCCTCGCCATCTGAAAAGCCACCTGATTGCATGGCTCAGAAGCTAGCTGCCACCCTCCAGCAGGCAGAGGGAAAGGGAGGGAGGTGGGTTGGGGAATCTTCTCTCTCTTACCAAAGCTCAAGGGGAGCAGGTACTGGTGGGAGGGGGTGAGACTGGATCAGACGGTGAGCAAGGGAAACCTGGGGGTGGGGAAAGGGGAAGAATGAGAGCTCCAGGGGAGAGGATGGGAGCCAAGGAACTGAGGGGGCGGGGGGGGGGGGGGGGGAGACAGGAAATTCAAGGCCACAGGGTCAGGACATTTTCTTGTCCTCCTTCAACTTTGTGGCCAACATGACGCCATTTACTGCAAGGGCCTGATCGGCACAGGTGCCGAGTGCCTGCAGTTCCCAATTGGCTGCTTGGCACCTCCAAAGAGGTGTTCCTGCTTAGGTTCTGACTCCATGAGCGCTACAGCCCTGGTGCCTGGCGGCGAAAGCACTCAGTGGCAGCCAAAATCACCCTCTCTGTCGTCGTCGTCTTCTCCCTCCCCCCCCACCCGTGGCACCTCTCTGCTGGTGGCCCCGATTACCAACTCCTTCCTTGCTCTCCCAGAACTTCTGGAGGGCCGTGAATGGCTGATTCGTGGCCTTCAGGAAGCACCAGGAGGGAGGGAAAGAGGGGGACGGGGCATGCTTGGGGGGAGAAGGCAGGGAAGAGTCGGAGCAGGAGATTGGGGGAATTGATGGATTGGGGTGGGGGAGGGGCAGAGCAGGAGTGGGGCAGGAGGAAAGGGGTGGAATGGGGCGGGGCCTGGGGCAGAAGGGTAGCTGAGTGCCCCCTGGGGGCTAGAGGAGTAGTTGGTGCCTGTGTATTCCTGAACTCCGTGTTTGGGAAATATAGGTCCTCCTGTGTAGCCCAGCGGGAATCTGAAAGCAACGAAACAGCAAGTGCCACTTGGCTGCCCTGACATCTGTCCTGCGATGGGCCAGTGTTGAGATGTTCAAAACAGTGCAGGGAAATGTAGCCATTCCTCGTCCATGAATTTTAATGGTTAACTGCCCTGCACCACTTCGAAAACCTCCTGTGTGTCGTCTTGGTCAAAATTGTTAATATGTAACATTGCTCCAGTAGCAACAGCCTCAGTTTTGGATAGGCTGGCTTGCCAGTGTTATACTGCATTGGCACTGTTTCTTTACCCAGCCCCCAAAGATAAGAAGTTAAGCCAAAAGCATTTATTGCTAATGGTGGTATAAGTGCCGCGTTGTGTGGCCTGGGGAGGTTAAATGTTGGTGTCAACCAGTGTTCCCTGTAAGCTGAGTGTTTGTGCAGCTGCTCAGGAGAGATTCAAATGCTGATTATCAGAGTACCCACAGGTAGGTTTTTTGTTTCTACTGGTGGTGCACATTCACACGTCTCATTGCGCATGAAATGCATTCCTTACATGAATCGAAAAGATTAGAGTACATTGGTTTCAACGTGTATTGCTTTTTCCGGACAGATGAACTAAATTACTTTTTATTTGCCAAACCCTAATCTCAAGGCCTGTGTCTGTATTAAAGAACTAATGGAGTATTTGGTTCAAGTGTGTTCACACTAGTTATGCCGAAATGGTGTTGGAATGGTTGTTGGCATGGGCCCTGTTCATGCTAGTACTCTTTTAATTGCTTTGATTGACTGTAATGTTCCTTGGCTATTTCATTCACCATTTCTGACCAGGATCTTGAAAGCAGTGGATTCTGAGAGATTGCAAAAGGCTACAGGTGCATAAAGAGATAAGTAGTCCAGGCCTAGATGAACTATTCCATCTTATTTATGTCTAGGATGGCAGACTTGCACTGCACCCTCAACTTGCACTGTAATTTGCTAATTCCTAATCTACTTAAACCAATTCTTGAGATACAAGAAACTTCTCCAGTGTAGATAAAGCAAAGGTTCTGTGTGTGTCTGACTAATGTTTAACATAACTGAGGGTGCAGCATCCCTTTCTGCTGCATTAGATGTCTATGGATTTTAAATACAGCAGGCAAGGCCCAGAAGCAACCTTCAGAGTCTAAAGCAGAGTATCTCAAAAAAATTATTTGGTGGTCTCAGAGTGCAGCCACTAAATCTTTCTGGTGGCCACTCTGAAATTTTTCCCTAACGTATTTAATTAAGTTTAGGAAAAACAAATACACATACACATGTACCTATCCAAATTATTGTGATTTATGTATATAGGATTTTTTTGGTATACAGGCAGTCCCCGGGTTATATGGATCCGACTTACATCAAATCCCTACTTACAAACGGGGTGAGGCAACCCCGCACTAGCTGCTTCCCCCCAGCAGACCAGGGAGACGCAAAGCTAGCGCCCCCCCCCCCCCCCCAGCAGACCAGGGAGACGCGGAGCGGCTTTTCTCAGCAGACACCTCTGCTTGAGAATAAAGGACTGAGGGAAGTGAGGTGTGGGAGAATAAAACTGAGCTCTGGAGAAATGTTTGTCTAGAGTTTCCCCTACAATATGTACCAATTCCGACTTACATACAAATTCAACTTAAGAACAAACCTACAGTCCCTATCTTGTACGTAACCCGGGGACTGCCTGTACTCGATAAAAATAATGCACGGTTGTCTCTGTTCTTCCCAACTGGACCTAAACAGAAAAGAAACACCAACTAAGGTGCTTAGCATGTTCTTGTCTTTTGTTTTCTTGTTGCTTCTTTTGCTTTTTTAAAAAGACTTGCTAAACACTAACTCTGCCGTGAAAACTGGTATCAGCAAACATACATATATTGCTGTTCACAGCAGACATACTCACCCCTAGTTTAAACTCTAGCGGATTGTAAAATGGAATCTTTTTGTCCCAAGGGAAAGTTTGTCCTCAGTCAGTATGAAAAGTACAAATGGCAAGATACTCTGTGGCAATTCAAGACATTTAAATGCAGGAACATTGAATCCACCTTAACAAAATCATTTTGTTTCAATGTTATATCTTTTATGATAAAATAGAAAAAAAAATTAAAGTAAAAATGGAGGAGCCCGTGCTAATTGAGTTGTTTCAAAATTGTCAAGTTCAGTCAAAATCAATACACACCTGGGAAATATTTAGATTTTGATGAAACAACAGATCTCAATAAGTATTCCAGCAATTCTTTTGGCTATTTCCAGTTTAAACCATCCCATCAGGCCTTCGAGTTTTGTAAGGAGAAAACTACTGCCTTTCCTGTTTGTAAAGACATTCTAAATGAACTTTGCTCAAAACCAGCTGAAGTGTGGTATTTCACTAGTAGGCAGTGAAGTCTGATAATTTTTGTGAGATGCCAAAACTAGTTGCTTTTAACACCTGCCAAAGTTTAGGCTGTAACCATCTGTTCTTAACATGATTTTGCAATTTTAAATCTTAAACACCTGGTTCAGAATCACCTGAGATCTCAGCCAATCTCCATTCTAATTACCACCACTCACAAAGAGGGAACTGGAAGCAGCTGATGTCCAAGAGGTGTATCATCAAGATTACACTGTCAGGCCATCGTACTGTCAGGCCATCACATGAACTATTGCAGCATTTCACTAAAGTGCACTGCAGTTCTCCTGCTGGTTGTTAGAAGTTGCTGTGCTGTTTGCATAGCAGGCAGTTAAAACTGATCTCTGAGCTGGGCGGAGTCAGGGCCAATGTTCCCTCTAATTTTTCGATCCATGTGCAGATAGGGTTGCCAGATGCTTTAACCAAAATCCCCCCCACCCCCCAAAAAAAACAACCACCGAGGAAAAAATTCTGTTGAGAGAGGAAAAAAAAAGGAGGGAAGACCAAAGTTGTCGAGCGGGGAAAAAAGGACCCCAAGAGTTAAGCAATAAATAAATAAATTAATAAAAAAAAAACCAGCATGGCCCCTTTAAGAAATGCTTTTAAGGCTTTTTGGCCTTAACAGGCTGCCGGCGGCTGTCTGCCATCTTGTCTCCCTGCTCCAGGCCAGACAGCTCCCTTGCGGAACTCGGTAAGCACCCGGTATTTTCGCCTCCTGGCTGGCAAAAAAAATCAGAAGATATCGGACATTTTAGGTATCTTCTGAACTATTTTACTGGACAGGAGGCAAAAATACCAGACTGTCTGGTTCAACACTGGGCACCTGGCAACCCTATGTGCAGAATAAATTTTTATACTCACCTAGACATGGGCAGATGTGCACCACCAGTAGAAACATGCTGCCAGCTGTGGATGCTCTGCTAATCAGTTGGGCCGCCATCCAGGAGAGATTCAAATGCCTTCCAAGTGTCAGCTTACAGGGAACACTGGTCAGCATCTGATTAACTCTTGAGGGCCCAGGCGCCTGAACTGTGGCCCTGAGTCTGCTTGGTCTTTTCCCCCTGAGACTCCACATACTCCTTGCACAGGGAGAAAGGGGCAGAGAAGAGTGAATTGGTGGTAGGGATGTTAAATATCGGTTAATTGAATAGTCGATTAACCTCATGAATTCTTATTGGTTAGTCGACTATTCCGTAGTCTGCAGGGGTGGGCCGGCAGCCATTATGCTCTGGCCTCACTCCTGAGGAGCTGCCTGCCACTCTGTGCTGCCGCCTCTGTATCAGAGGCAGCAGCACACGGTGTCAGGCAGGAGATGGTCCACGAGGGGTGCCAGTTTAAAAACCAGCTCCTCTCGCGGACCAGCTGCCTCCTGATACAGAGGCAGCAGCACAGGATGGCAGCAGCCTCTGTCCAGGGGTGAGGACCTATGCTTCCAGATCTGGCACGAGCCAGAATTGAGCCAAAGCTGCCTGTCTGCCTGGCTCCTAATACACTTTAAATGCAGAGTCGCAATATGGGTAGGTTCCGGACCCAGCGTGAGCCAGGACTGAGCTGGGTTGCTGGCTAACCCACTACAAAATTTATTGGCAAGGAAGGGAAGGAAATGCATGTAGTCTATAGCAGTAACCTATATGCTTTTGTTTATTGGTTAACAGACTACGCTATTACATCTCTAGTGGGTGGACAGTGGTGTTATAGCCATGTTGATGTTAGGATATTGAAGAGACAAGGTGGCTGAGGTAATATCTTTTATCAGACCAACTTCTCTACAGGTATGTCTACCCTAGGAAACTATTTCAAAATAACTAAATTTGACTTGATAACAACATTGAAATAGTGTGTCCTCACTATGGGGAAACCTCAGATTTAGTCCGAGGCAGGCTCTGTTAATCTGGATGTGCTACCTCGACTTAGAGCCCCAGGAAGCACTGGGGAGTAATTAGTTTGAAGTGCTCTAGGGAGTAGTGATTTCAAAATGGTGGCACCAGCGCATCCATGCTACCACTATTTCAGAATAACTATTTCAAAATTAGTGTTATTTCTCGAGGAAAGCAGGAGTACACATTTCAAAATAGACTACCTGTTGTCTAAAAATTAATGGATTTGGTAGTGTGGATGCTCCACTTATTAATTCGACCTTAGGAGGGTTATTTTGAAATAAAGCCCTCATGTAAACCTGGGCTATGTGAGAGATCTTAAGAGCTCTGTTTAAAATTGAAAGCTTGTGTCTAACAGAAATTGGTCCAATAAAAAATATTACGTCTCCCAACTTGTATCTAAGAGATTTTAACGCGGTCCACAAATTCTATGTTATAAATATCCTCTTACTAGTTGAACACTTTACCTTTTTGCCCTTTCTCTATCTATGCTGGTGAGGCTTTTTTTTCCATTGTACTTGCTGAGAAATAAGCAGTTTGTTTCACTTGAATCCAATTTTTTTTTTTTTTTTTTTTTTGCAGCTAGTGTTGCCAGGTGTCCGCTTTTGAACTGGACAGTCTAGTGTTTGAGCTTTCTGTTCGGGCAAACAAATTGAGAAAATATAAATGTCTGGTATCTTCTACATAAGATGTAATGTAGATTGTGATGTAATGTCAAGTGTGTCCAGTATTTTTGTTGAAACCATCTGGCAACCCTATGTTGCAGCACCTGAAGTACAGAAGTGTCTCTGAATGATGGTAATGGAAACATTGCTGGGGAATGAGTTAAGAAAACAAAATCCTTTCATAATGGTGTTAAGAAAGCATCCTGAATGCTTCTACTGGTATGAAACTTAGTAAAAAAAGTGCTAGGCCAAATTTGATATGACAGTGTCTTTTGAATTTAGGCTTACCTTCCAGGGCTGTGAATTGAAATGAATGGCCAGCCCAAGCAATGTCCGTAAGTGTGTGCCTTTTGGGTTCCAGTTAGCACATTGCAAAATACTGCGATTGAGTTTGCCAGAAATCCCCTAGCCACATCGCAGGCACCCAACTCTTTGTGATAATGGTGGTGTTGGGTATGGGGTTGGTGGGGGTTTTTTTTTAAACGATTAACAGCATTTTGTTACTGTTTCCTGTGTGTGAGTCAAAATAATACACTGTTTCCTGTCTGATTCAATGACACTAATGAGCCCTTCATTAACCTGACTAAACACAGTATTGTAATTTAGTTGTTTGAAATTAGATGCTGAATAGGGGACATTTTATGGGGAAGACCTGAATAACTGAATAAAAATGTGATTCTAGTGATAGGATTCTATCTGGCAATTCATAAAAACTGGTAGAAAAGACAGGGTTTTTTTGTTTTGTTCTATTCTTATAGAAGTCTTATTGTTTTCATCTCTTATGAAAAACTCCCTCTCAAAACATCCTAAGCTGATAGCTGTGTGTGTGTGTGTGTGTGTGTGTGTGTGTGTGTGCGTGCACATGCGTGCGTGTGTGTGTGTGTGTGTTCATAACACAATTGGGGAACAAATAAATGTTTCCACTGTAAGTGCTTGAGGTCAAAGATGGGTTTTATGTGAAACACACAGCTGAGAGAGAGAAGAGCCTTTGAATATTTTCTCAGTGTTTGTAAAGGCCTACTGCCGTGGTCCAGCAAATAATTAAGCACATGCAATGTCCCATTGAAGGCAGTGGAACTACAGGCAGTCCCCGGGTTACGTACAAGATAGGGACTGTAGGTTTGTTCTTAAGTTGAATTTGTATGTAAGTCGGAACTGGTACATATTGTAGGGGAAACTCTAGCCAAACATTTCTCCAGAGCTCAGTTTTATTCTCCCACACCTCACTTCCCTTAGTCCTTTATTCTCAAGTTGAGGTGTCTGCTGAGAAAAGCCGCTCTGCATCTCCCTGGTCTGCTGGGGAGGGGGGGGCGCTAGCTTTGCGTCTCCCTGGTCTGCTGGGGGGAAGCAGCTAGTGCGGGGTTGCCTCACCCCATTTGTAAGTAGGGATCCGATGTAAGTCGGATCCATGTAACCCGGGGACTGCCTGTAGCATGTGTTTAAGATTAGGTATGTGCGTGCGCATCTTGCTGAATCAGCCTATAATGGGAACTGTAGAACAGCTACAATTGTTCCATAATGTCACAAGATAGGCATAAGGGTGTAAGTACATACTGAAAGACATAAGTTGATCCTATTATACGTGTTATTTATTGTTAAATTAGAACATTCTTTCTACCCTCTCTGTCCCCCAGCCTTCTTGTGACTAACCATGGGTTTGTAATGCTGCATTGAATTTGTTTACATATGGCCAAATTCCAGTCTCATTTTTGAAAATGTAAATTCAAAGTAATTTGCCCTGTTAAAACTAAGCTCAAAATTGGGCTGAGGGTGCATGCAAATAGGTGATGTGATGCTATATTGGCTCTTTGAAGTATGGCTCCATAGTCACAGCAACTCACTAGCAGCCTCCTGGGACTTCTGCCCACAGGAGTAAACCTTCAGGTTAAATTTAGATTTTAAAAGCCCAGAAGCTGCTGGACAAAGTATCTTTGGAACGGACACAAACTGATATCTGTGTCAGTGGCTGAGCGGAACTTGTTTCTAAAAACAGCCCATCACATTGTTGCTCTTTAATGGCACTTGAGCCCTAGTGAAATTAGCCCTTGCGGAGGGAAATGGATGATAAAATCACAACCCATCCTAGTTTAGCTTAGAGGAGCTACCCAATGCAGCAGGAACACCCAAAAGGTTCTTATTTAGCTTCTGTGATTGTACTGGAACAGCTGGCTTTGGCTGGTGGGTGCACCAAGCCATGCTAGGATGCACATCTGTGGAATGAGTTGAAAGGCATAATTTATGGCATGAATTCACACATGGGATGTGTTAAGATTTGAATAATATGGGATGTTGAGTGTGAAAATATCTAGATTCCTGGGCTACTCTGTGGTCTGACTAGAAATACTTATCTGCCTAATGTAATTGGTTGTGTTTTGTAATTACCTCATCTCTGGATAGAAACTATAGAGACAAAGATCTATTGTGTTTTCTCTCTCAGTGCTTGCAGCACGGTGGGTCTGTCCCCCTGAAGTGACTCCGATTCCATAAGGTTGTTCCTGGCTGAAACTCTCAATACGGACAAGTCAACTTTATAGGTAAGCAAAAGAAATAGGATCAAGATTCCCGCCCCCTGTTCTCCCAGTGTCCCACAATTCTGCTTCTGACTGCTACATTGGCTTCTTCAGGAAATGTTTTAATCTTTTGCTTCTCCCTGTTACCTCTCAGTACAGGCTGTTTTTCATATTGATCCATGTGGACTGTTGTGTTACTCTGCTTTCGTGAAGTGCAACCCTTCTTCATGATGAGAAGTAACTGCTTTTCAGTGAATGCTTTCTTGAGTTGCTAGTAAATCAGAAAACCATACTCTTTTTATAAATATTTCTAATCCTCGTTGGGGATATTAACTAACAATTAATTTACTAGTCGAGTAGTTGATGGAATTACATTGAGTACTCAACTAGTCGATAGGCACTTCCGCATTCCTCCTTTGAAATGTACAAGCGCCCTAGTAAGGGCTCTTGTACATTTCAAAGGAGGAATGCGGAACTCTGCGTGCAGCCCGGGGCTCTTGTGCATTTCAAAGTGGAAGCGCCAGTGTTTCCCACTGACCCCGGGCTCCATGCTGTGCTGCTGCTTTGAAATGCCATGCGGAGTCTGGGGTCAGCTGGGGACTCCCCAGCTGATCCTGGGTTCCTCAGAAATGCTGCGCGGAGCCCAAGATCAGTCTCCAGCTGACCCCGGGCTTCAAGTGGTGCTGCTGCATTGAGACGTCATGGCGGCATTTCAAAGGGACAGCGCTGCACAGAGCCCTAGCTCAGGTGTGCGGCGTTACCCCTTTGAAATGTCCCCTCGGCATTTCAAAGCAGCAGTGCCACATGGTGCCCAGAGTCAGTTCTTTGTGCTGCTGCTTTGAAGTACCCTCCCCCCCCCCCCCCCCCCGCCTTTGCTGCCTCTATCTGATAGAAGCAGCAAGTGGGGGGGGAGAATCGACTAGTCAACTGACTATCCAATAAGCATTTGCTTATCGGATAGTCGACTAGTCCTTAACATCCTTATTCCTCGTCCAGGTTCTTGCACCCACAAAAGGGGTGTGTGTCTACAGAGTATCCCCGTGATCTTATTTCTGTACTATTCCCTCCTTTTTCACCCCTCCCCTGCTTTAGTCCCACTTTCCATATCTAAAACTAGACTGGAAACTCTTCAATGCTGGGATATTGGGCCAGGGCTTCCGATGGGGCAAATGAAACAAATCTGGTTTGCGCCAGCTACAGATCTGACCTCGGGTCGGTCTCTCTCTGCTGCAAAGCGCTTTGCATGAGCAAATACAAACAGATGCGTGAATCAGCGACTCAAAGCCATGTCTACGCTACCGCTTATGTTGCTCAGGGGTGTGAACCCATCCCCCCCAAGTGACATGAGTTTAGCAGGCATAAGTGGGAGTGTGCACAGTGCTATGTTGACTGGAGAGCTAGCGCTCTCTTGGCACAGCATGTGAGAGATGTTACTGCAGCTGCATAGATACAGCTGTGCCACTGTAAGCTCTCTAGTGTAGACGTAACCTCAGTGAAACATGACTGAAAGGAAGTGGAGCAGGAGTGGTGAGCATGTCTGAAAGGGTGTCACAAGGAGGAGGGAGAAAAATTGTTCTACTTAGCCTCTGATGATAGGACAAGGAGCAATGGCCTTAAACTGCAGCAAGGGAGGTGTAGGTTGGATATTAGGAAAAACTTCCTAACTGTCAGGGTGGTTAAACACTGGAATAAGTTGCCTAGGGAGGTTGTAGAATCTCCATCTCTGGAGATATTTAAGAACAGATTAGATAGACATCTATCTGGGATGGTCTAGACAGTACTGGGTCCTGCTGTGAGGGCAGGGTTCTGGACTCAATGACCTCTTGAGGTCCCTGCCAGTTCTAGTGTTCTATGATTTTATCTCTGAGCCAACTGCTTTCTTTTTCAGCACCATCATCTTCTTGTATGCAGTTTTTTCCCAGATTTAATCACCACAGGGACTATTTTGAACTGAATATTTGACTCCAGCATCTTAATATGACATTTTAATAAAGACTGCAAGAAATCACATAACCGATGCTTGCAATATCTATTTTTTTATAAATCGCTTTTTTTTTCTAATTAAGTGCTGCTTCCGGCCTAGGTCTCCATAATGCTTTTAAGCATTGTTTAAAGAGCCCAGAAAGTTACTGATCTCCTAGTAACAATTGCTGCTTGCTTCTATCAGTGTTGTGCAGCTGCCCGCATAATTCCTCTCAACCATGCAGTGTACGCAGGACAGAAAGCAAGCTGTGAAGTATTTGTATTTCAACAAGTTTCTTGGTGCGTAAGTTGATAGGCTGTGCTAGATGGTATGAACACAGGAGACTTTGAGCTGTTCTTTGTAGCAATCCTGCTTCAAATCGACACTTCCTGAAATCATTTCTCCAACCTATGTGATAAGGCTGGTAAAGTGTCCAAAACTGCTCTACAGATGGGATTTTGCTCTCAGCTGTTTCCAGTTTTCCAAACAGCCCTAGTTGAAATTCTGATCTCATTTGGCTTTGGTAGGGAATCATTTTAATCCTGTTCTTCTGACTCTCAAACCTGATTTGAATTTTGCTGTGCATTTCAACTTCTCAGCCAATCTGCCATATAATTGGTAGCATGATGAACTAGTTGTGAGTTGGGAATTTCCATTATGCAATGACCACCAAGTAATTCTCCTTAATAAACTGCCCTGAAATTCGGAGCCAGTATCTAAGACTTTTCTACGCTGCAAAGTTGAGATAATCTTAATTTTAAGGTTGCAAATGCATCCTTCCTGACCTTTGCCTTTTCTGGCCTTTCTGAAGGTGCAACTGATGTTTCAGATGACATAAAACATCTTAACATCTTATTCCACAACTTAGACTTTGGGCTTAGATGAAGTGTAGGAAGATTTGGCCAACATGGACTTTTCTTTCTCCAGAAAGCTACGAGCCAATCGGAGAACGGTGTAGAGGCCACTGTGGTAAGCCAGCCTTAATTCCTGTATGAGCTGGAAGGCTCTGCGATAATGACAGTAACCTCACTGGCTATCCTGAAAGTTGTTTCTACTCTTCTGCTGGACCCCACACTGAATTTGGTTTGTGCAGAAGACGCCGAGCTCCTGTGTCAATGTGCTGTTGTAACGCCGATAGCCGGAACCAAACCTGGGACCTCTGGAGCTTAGTGCATGAGCCTCTACAGCTTGAGATAAAAGCCGACCCAAGATCCGACCCACCAAGCCATTTGATCCAGCCTGTGGCCTGCCCTCCCTCTCCTGCCCCCTGGTCAATCAGGGCAGGGGAGTATGCGAAGTTATTTGCTGTTTAAAGTGGCTGGCAGCTCCCTCCCCTGCCAGGGGCGTGCGGTCCCTCAAGGGAGCCGTCAACCATTTTAAACAGCAAATGACTTTGTGCGCTCCCCCGCTTCCAGACCCCCATTGGCCTGGGGGGCAGGGAAGCGTGGAAGTCTCCCCCTGCCATCAGGGGAGCACAATACCAGAGGGAAGTGGCTGGTGGTTTCCTTTAGGCACTACATGCCCCTGGCAGGGTGGGGGTGGGGAAGCAGGAGACTTTATGTGCTACCCTACCCCCAGGCCAATGAGGCCTGGGGATGCGGGAGCAGCAAAAAGTCTCCTCTCCCTGGGCACACGGTGCTTGGAGGGAACTGACCCCACAACCCCTCCCCATCCGCCCAAGACCATGCCTTTTCCAGGGATGCACCCGGCCCGCAACCACTGCCTAAAATGGTGATGTGGCCCCCCTGCAAAAATTATTGCCCACCCCTGTTGTAGAGCAAACCTCATTATTCTCTGTAAGTGGTCCCAGGCCACATCTTCGTGACAGCGTCGATCTTCTGTGGATCAATCCTCTGGAGTTCGATTTAGCGAGTCTAGGTAAGACTCATTAAATCGAACTCGGCAGGAGTGCTCCCTTGCGCCCCATACTCCTGCTGTTGCAAGGAGAAGCCGAGAGGAGCGTTTGCGCCCATCAGCCTCTTGCTGTGGGGATGCTGCCAAGCTCAGCTTAAGGTAAGCCAATTCCAGTTACATATTCTACATAGCTGGAGTTGCATACCTGAAAGCGAGTTGCTGGGTCTAGTGTAGACTTGGCCTGAGTGCCATTACATGGGACAGTGAATCACACCCAGTAGATGAGTGGTTCCATGTGTCATGGAATTGATTCGGTAACTTGACATGGCAGATGTGAAGCAGGATGGCTGGGGAAAGAACAATTCATCTTAGCAAATATATTTGCTGTTCCAGTATAAATGGCAAAGAAGGAGAAACACAAATCCGCTTTGTGTAATAGATAGTAAAGCGCAGGGCAGCATGGAAGGGTTTCCTTTTAAAGGATCTTCCATACTTTGTGAGCTGGTTTCAACCCTTGTGTAAACAGGCACAAGGCATTGATGTCAGTGGAATGTCACCTGTTTTGCTGGGGCTGACTGTGGCACTTGGATTCCATTCTCTGTGACAGCTTGCCAGCAGGGCTGAAAGCCGCCACAGGCAGGCCCTGGGGCAAGGTATATGTGTGGGGCCATGGCTTCTGCCCCAGAAAGGGGTGGGGGCAGCTAATCCTCAGCACTCTGGCACCCCCTGCCTCTAGAGCCATGCGGAGCTGTGTTCTGGTGGTGATTCAAAGGGGCCCAGGGCTCCAGCTGCCAGCGCTGTACCTGCCCTTGAATTGCTGGGCCCCCTTTGCTCCTCCCTGGTCGGCAGGCCTGCAGTTTGCAGAAGAGGAAGCTATTTCGCTATTTTCCACCTCCCAGGTACTCAGTACCCACGACAAAGGCCAGGTTTCTAGAACTGCTCAGCGCCCGTGAAGGCGCTTACGTATAAATAAGGGCCAGCTGCCCCAAAGTGCTCAGCAGCTCCCATCCCAGCGACACCAAAGGTCAGGCCTTGAGAAGAGCTCAGCATCCAACATGCTGAACTCTTCTGAAAAATCCAACTGCTTATTTTGATGCCTAAATGGGAACTGAGCTTCTCTGGGGAATCTGGGTCTTGTTTAGCACCAAGTGCACGAGTGCTATAGGAAATCTGGAAAACTTGCTGGAACCAGAACTTGTGAAACCACCAGCTGCACTTTGCAGATCCAAGTGGCTTGGACAGTTGGGATAAACCCTGCTGGGATGACTCATTGAGTGGCTGAGTGGTTTCTGTGCTCAGGCTGGCTGTCCTTTCCTCTAACTGCGGGGCGGTGGAAGTCTGACCTCCGGGCAGCAGGATTCAGGTTTTCATCCATCCTCCTGATTAGTCTTTAAAGTTATGCTCTATTTTCAGATTCTGGAATCAACTTTCCCTCTGGGCCTACAGGGTTAATCTTTGTTTCAGACTTTCAGCTTGTGGCTCTCACTGCACTCCCTTCCCCCCCTCCCCCCCCCCCGTCGATTGCAACCAGTGTTCCCTGTAAGCTGTGCGCTTATGCGGCTGCTTAGGAGAGATTCCAGTGCTGCCCAGCTGATGGGCAGAGCGCCCATTGCCAGGTTTTGTGTTTCTACTACACATGGATGCATGCCTCGGGTGCACACAACATTTATTCTGCACGTGGATGGAAAAAATCCGCACGTGGGTGGAAATGATTAGAGGGAGGGTGGGTTGCAACTAATGTTAGTTGCTGGAAGCCATTAGACGCTCTTGATGTTAGGGACGCTGGATCCAGCAGTAAGAGGAAGCTCATACAGCAACTTGGAGCCAGCTTGTTTCCTGATTTGCTTGTAACCTCTAGAACACCCAGCTGATTTGCACAGTGCTACCTTCTTCCCCCACCTATCCCTGGCTTGCCTGAGCCAGGGGTTGTCTCGTGATTTCATGTAGATTTCAATAGCCTGACCCATGCCTAGCTCAGGTTGCCCTGTTTGGCCTTCCAAGAGTAAATCAGAGGCTCTCTGTGACCTGAGTGCAAAGTGTGGCAGCAGTGGGCGGTGGCCCAGCCTGTCCTCTTCGGTTAGCGCAGAGATGGAATCGGTCCTTCCTCTCCTGGCTTACCCAGCAGCTGCCATTTGATAGAATTAGCCAGCCCTTCTTATTGCCCTGCTGGTCCCTCATTGGCTGCTCTCTGCTGTACCAGCCCTTCTAACTGTAGGAGGACCAAGTCTCACTGGTTCCATGGGCATCTGGCCCTTAGAGGTCTTTCTAGGCAATCCAAGAGGTCCCAAACCCACCGCCCTTCTGAAAAGGCCGCTTCCTAGGGCACGGTGTATCAAAGCACCAGGGTTTCTGGCACAGTGCCAGGTACACCACGTCACACCCACTCATTCCTTTTTATTCACGCTAAACACCATGGGCTAGCCTTTACGATCTCTGTTTAGTGCAGGCCTTGCAACCCTCTCATTTGTAATATGATAACACAGAGGCACCTGGACCCATGCCTTGTTGCACTAGGCCTGGTGCCAACATGTAACCAAAGGCAGCCCCTGCCCATCAGAGCTCACAGTTTGAGGTGACAAGATACAATGCGCAAGTGGGAAGATGGTGAGTTGGAGGGATGTTGTAACAATATGATGAACAGTCTTTTGCCTTAAGGGACTTGGAGGGGTATCTAAAGAACCTCATGGATCTGTACTGTTTTCTCTCATCCGAGGGTTTGGTTCTTGAAGTTTTTGAACGCTGCCCTCGGTTAGAATGGAATTGCTGGAATAATTGAAGCTATATGACTAAGAGGTTGTTTATTTGGTGGGGTTTTGTTTGTTTTTATTTTGTGAGGGGTTGGGGTGTGTGTGTGTGTGTGTGTGTGTGTGTGTGTGTGTGTGTGTTTTTGTTTTTGTTTTGTGGTTGTTTTTTTTTGTTCGTTCAGTGTCTGCTTTGAAGAAGTCTCCACTTCTGATGGTTCTGGGAGTGAGAGATGAGGAAGTAGAAAAACTACCTTGCCGTTATCCCAGAACTGGATGGCTTTTACTCTCTCTCATAGTATAAGGACCCCGTCGTGCAACAGCACAGGGGAGGATTCTGAATCGCGCTTTCGGTTGTGGTTCCCCAACTCTCCTTTGGAGCCAGCGAGTCTCTTTATTTCTCCTTGAATCTCGCCTTTGGAAAACCCTCCCTTCCTTTGACATTGTGGGTGATGCTCTGTAAAGCCTCCAGTGGGATCAATCAATACTATGTATTTTAAAAAGCAGATTGTGTGCAAGTGTGGCATGGACATTTTCAAGAATCGGCCTGTCTGGAAGTGAGGCAGGTTAATGGAGATGCCAGCAGCGCAGACAGACAGCAGTCGGTCAGTGTGCTTTGTGATCTAATTTTAGTGCTGTCTGCTGCCAAAAGGGATTGGTGGGTTTCCCTCGAGACCCAGATGAGATCTAGTCATCTAGGGTATGTCTACACTACAAAGTTGTTCGAACTAACGGACGTTAGTTCGAACTAACTTTCATAGGCGCTACACTAGCGCTCCGTTAGTTCGAATTTAATTCGAACTAACGGAGCGCTTAGTTCGAACTAGGTAATCCTCATTCCACGAGGATTAAGCCTAGTTCGAACTAGCTAGGTCAAATTAAGGGGTGTGTAGCCCCTTAATTCGAACTAGTGGGAGGCTAGCCCTCCCCAGCTTTCCCTGGTGGCCACTCTGGCCAACACCAGGGAAACTGGTCTGCCCCCCTCCCGGCCCCGGACCCCTTAAAGGGGCACGGGCTGGCTACGGTGCCCGTGCCAGGTGCAAGCCTGCTAGCACCCAGCCAGCAGACCCTGCACCTGGCACGGATTGAGCCACCCACCCAATGCCCCCCAGCCCTCCCCCTCTTCCCGGGACCAGGCTGGCGGTTCCCGGGAGCTTGCCCGGGACCGCAAGAGGTGGGCACCCGCCTGGTCTAGTGCGGACATCGTGGACCTCGTCCACGATCTCTGCACTAGGCACAGGAAAGTGGCCGGCTTGGGCAGGAGAGCTGCCAGCCTGGCCACCCAGGAGCAGGTGTGCAAGAGAATCAAGGGGGTCCATTGAGACCCCTGACCCTGAGCCCTGAGCTTACAATGGCCGTCCTGGGTCAGACCAAAGGTCCATCTAGCCCAGTAGCCAGTCTGCCGACAGTGGCCAACCCTATGGACCCTGGAGGGGATGGACCGGAGACAGTGAACAAGCCATTTGTCTCGTGCCGTCCCTCTCCAGCCTTCCACAAACCTTGGGCAGGGACACCACTTCTACCCCCTGGCTAATACCACTCGATGGACCCAACCTCCATGACTTGATCTCACTTCCCTTTAAACTCTGTTCCAGTTGTAGCCTTCACAGCCTCCTGCAGCAAGGAGTTCCACAGGTTGACTCTTTGCTTTGTGAAGAAGAACTGTCTGTTACTCGTTTGAAGCCTGCTACCCATTCCTTTCCTTTGGTGTCCTCTAGTCCTTCTTTATGGGAACTAATGAAGAACTTTTCTGTATGCACCGTCTCCACCCAACTCCTGCTTTTAGAGACCTCTATCCTGTCCCCCCTCCGTTTCCTCTTTTCTAAGCTGAAAAGTCCCAGTCTCTGTAGCCTCTCTTCATATGGCACCTGTTCCCAACCCCTGATCATTTTAGTTGCCCTCCCCTCTCCCAGCCTCTCTCTTCCCCTCTCCCACCTCCTTTTCCCAGTCTCCCCCAGTTTTGTTCAATAAAGACAGATTCCATTTTGGAAGACACGTTATCTTTATTTTGTACATCAAGAAGAGGGGCTAGGGAAGGGTAAGTGGAAGGAGGTGAGGGAGGAATGGGGTACGAGCCCCCGATGGGGAGGACTGGGCTGGCTCTGCGGGCTTCTGGGGGTGGAAGCTCTCCTGCAGCCCCCCAATTGCCCCCTCTCCCCAGATGGCAGCCTGCGGCAAGTGCTGCCGGTCTGATGGCCGAGTGCTGTGATGTGCCCAGTGTGGGTAGTCCGGGCACTCCAAGCCAGGACTGCTTTGCAAGCGGGGCACCCCTGAGAACTGTCTGTCCGGGGTGGGGGTTGGGACCCTTTAAGCACAGCCCTCGGCTAGCCTGAGACAGCATCTCCACGCTCTAAGTCCTCCTCTGATGCTCTGCCGGCGCTGCTTCCAGCCATCCTTAATCCCGCTTCAGGGTCCACTTAATGTGGACGCGCTAGTTTGAATTAGCAAAACGCTAATTCGAACTAGTTTTTAGTTCTAGATGCGTTAATTCGAATTAGCTTAGTTAGTTCGAATTAGCGCTATAGTGTAGACATACCCCTAGAGAGTTGCAATGACTTTTAATGGGCCTCAGGTAGCCCCTTGCTTTGCTTAGACATAAAGCTGGTCCTGTTGGCCAAACTAACAGATGTTAGTTCGAATTAACTTTAATAGGCGCTACACATACAAATCGCTAGTTCGAACTTAATTCGAACTAGCGGAGCGCTTAATTCGAACTAGGTAAACCTCATTCTACGAGGACTAATGCCTAGTTCGAATTAAGGGCTGTGTGGCCACTTGATTCGAACTAGTGGGAGGCTAGCCCTCCCCAGCTTTCCCTGGTGGCCACTCTAGGCACCAACAGGGAAACTCTTCTGCCCCCATCCCGGCCCTGGACCCCTTAAAGGGGCACAGTCTGGCTACGGTGCCCATGCCAGGTGCAAGCCTGCCAGCACCCAGCCAGCAGACCCTGCACCTGGCACGGCACAAGCCAGCCACCCGCTGCCACCCAGCCCTCCGCCTCTTCCCGGGACAAGGCTGGCGGCTCCCAGGAGCCTGCCTGGGGCCGCAAGAGGCAGGCGCCCGCCTGGTCTAGTGCGGAGATCGTGGACCTCATCCACGACGTTCGCACTAGGCACAGGAAAGTGACCATATAGGGCAGGATAGCTGCCAGCCTGGCCACCCAGGAGCAGGTTTGAATGAAAATCAGAGTGGTCCAGTGAGACCCCCGACCCTGAGCCCTGAGCTTAGAACATAAGAACATAAGAACGGCCGTACTGGGTCAGACCAAAGGTCCATCTAGCCCTGTTGCCTGTCTGCCGACAGCGGCCAACACTAGGGACCCTGGAGGGGGTGGACCGAAGACAATGACCAAGCCATTTGTCTCGTGCCATCCATCTCCAGCCTTCCACAAACAGAGGCCAGGGACACCATTTCTACCCCCTGGCTAATAGCTCTCCAAGGACCCAACCTCCATGAATTTATCTAACTTCTCTTTAAATTCTGTTATAGTTCTAGTCTTCACAGGCTCCTGCAGCAAGGAGTTCCACAGGCTGACTATTTGCTTTGTGAAGAAGAACTTTCTGTTATTAGTTTGAAGCCTGCTACCCATTCATTTCATTTGGTGTCCTCTAGTCCTTCTATTATGGGAACTAATGAAGAACTTTTCTTTATGCACCCTCTCCACACCACTCATGGTTTTATAGACCTCTATCATTTTCCCCCCTCAGTCTCCTCTTTTCTAAGCTGAAAAGTCCCAGGCTCTTTAGCCTCTCTTCATATGGGACCTGTTCCAAACCCCTCATCATTTTAGTTGCCCTTTTCTGAACCTTTTCCAAGGCCAAAATATCTTTTCTGGGGTGAGGAGATCACCTCTGTACACAGTACTGAAGATATGGCATACCATAGTTTGATACTTCCCCATCTCCTTCTTCCCCTGGCTTCCCCCTTCCAGCTCCCTCCTCCCAGGTTTCCTCCTCCCCTCTCCCACCCTCTCTCTGCACCTCTCCCACCTCCTTTTCCCAGTCTTCCCGAGTTTTGTTCAATAAAGAGAGTTTCTATTTTTGAACACACGTGTCCTTTATTTTGTACATCAGGAAGGGGGGCTAGGGAGGGGTAAGTGGAAGGAGGTGAGGGAGGAATGTGGTACGAGCCCCTGATGGGGAGGACTGGGCTGGCTCTGTGGGCTTCTGGGGGTGGAAGCTCTCCTGCAGCCCCCCGTTTGACCCCCCCCAGATGGCAGCCTTCGGCAAGTGCAGCCGGGCTGATGGCCGAGTGCTGTGATGTGCCAAGTGTGGGCACTCAGGGCACTCCAAGCCAGGACTGCTTTGCAAGCAGGGAACCCCTGAGAACTGTCTGTCTGGGGTAGGGGTCAGGTCCCTTTAGGCACAGCCGTCGGCTAGCCTGAGACAGCAGCTCTATGCTCTAAATCCTAATCTGATGCCCTACCGGCACTGCTTCCGGCCATCCTTAGCCTCGGTTCAGGGTCCACTCAATGTGAACATGCTAGTTCGAATTAGCAAAATGCTAATTCGAACTAGTTTTTAGGTCTAGATGCACTAGTTCGAATTAGCTTAGTTCGAATTAACTAATTCGATTTAAGTTGGTTCGAATTAGTGCTATAGTGTAGACATACCCCAAGTGTGTTGGACAAATTAAGTTACCTTCTACAGTAAACTTGCGATAATCTGGCACCTTTGGGACCCAGGGGGTGCCGGATTATCTGATATGCCGGAGTACCGGAAGGGGGGCTATGAAGGGTTGGGGGAAGGGATCGGCGGGGAACTGCGCAGTGTGGGAGAGGACCAACCCGGCAGCACCCCAGCTGCTCTGCCCCCTGCTTCCCCAAGTTAGCCGCTGGTCAGTTTCAGCAGCAGCAGACTTGAGGAAGCTAGGGGCAGAGCAGCTGGGGTGCTCTGCCCCAGGGCTTCTCCAAGTCCACCGCTGTTGAAACTGACCAGCAGCGGACTTGGGGAAGCCAGGGGCAGAGCAGCTCCAATTGTCCGGCTGGCTGGAGCACTTCTGGGTTCCAGTTGGTGCCGGACTATCAGGAGTGCTGGACCACTGGATGCCGGACAATTGGAGCTTTACAAACTACGGCCTGCCTCTTATTGCTTCAGAGGGGTTGGGTCTGTTCTTCTGTTTCGAGGTTGGTATTTCTGTATACGTGCATGGATAAACCTGAATATTAAGTATTTGTTGCAGACAATGTTGTTGTGGCTGGTGGGTGGGTGGTTGCTAAGCACCAAGGAAGTGCTTGTCAGTTTTAGATTTTTTTTTAATAGATCAACCATCATTACTGGAGAGTCAAAGAGTTTTTTTTCCAATCAATAGGTTAGTGTACTAGGAGAAAAGGGTATTGGGAGTATGTGGAGAATTTGGAAACCTCACTCTGAAACTGCTACTAACAGGTTCTGAAAAGAACCTTTCGAATGGTGTTTGTGACAGTTATGTCAGTTTAAGAACCATACTACTTGGTATCAGGCAAGAAGATTTGCATAGTAGTGTTGAAGAAGCCTGGGTATGTTGGGTTCAAATTTGTGGGTGAGAACCCAAAACTTGAGTAAGTGTTGGAGACAGCAGTGTTTCTCTCCATTAGAGAACATAAAATCTTATTAAGACATGGAAAGAAATTGGGAACAAAGCCAGAGATCTAGACAATGGCCTACATCTGTCATGTAGTTTTGAAGTGTTTAAGGGGATGCTGTCAAATCAAGTTGTTCGAGGTCCAAAAGTTTAGGTATTGTGTAAAAATGTTTTGCCCAACTCTCCATGAATGGAAATGTGCACGTAGTACTTCTCTCCCCACCCGCATTCTCCAGCGAGATGTGGCAATGTTGGTGTCATGGTCATGAGGGACGGCCAGCAGCCTGGGGACTAAGGGGTTAACTGTACCTAGCCAGGTAGCAGTCAGCCAATAGAAATGCAGATAGGGATTTCAAACTGAGACAAAGGAATTTGGGGGTTTTCCCTCCTTTGTCCCTCTAGATACTGAGGGAGACAGAGAACATGTGTCTCTCTCCAACAAAAAGACTCTTCATAATGTGTAAGTAGGGTAAAGTTTAGATAAAACCGTGAGTCCTTTGGACCAGGAGGATCTGTTTGAAGCTGGTGAGTGTGGGTTTTATAACCTCTCCCCTGTGTGTCAGGCCTAGGTCTGATTGTGGCACAGGGAAGCTCGGGTGTCTGAGGGGTTTTGCTGGTGAGGCTTCCTGCTTGCCGAATTGGCAGCTGAAGTGCTCTGTGTAACTGGAGCGGGGCCTTGGAAAAGGACCCCAGTTGAGGGCAGTAAGCAATTTGGTTTTAAGCAATTTGTCCTGAGCTGATGCCCTCAGAAGTGCCAAGACCCGTCCTGGTGTACGACAGTGGTGTATTCAGCTGGATGCACAGAACCTGGTCAATTGAGCTTTGGATCAGGACTCCACGCTATTCTAAATTTGATTTTGAAATTGAGAGTTTGGTTGGTTAATGGGGCAGTCAAAATGAGTCAACGACATGGGGCCTTGGCAAAAAGGCCCTGCAAAAGTAATACTCTACAAGAAATGTACTTAGGACTCTCTCTGTATATAAGTCATGGTACTCCACAGATGTGGAGAGGGTTGTTTGATTCTCATGTATTCGCTAGGAATGTAAACTGGGCTTAACTTATTTACTATGTTTTATCCCAGACCTCCAAGAAGAAATCACAGCCAGTGTGGCCAGAAGCTGTCCAGCACTGTCTGCAATTTGGGGGACATGTCATGGTCATGAGGGATGGCCAGTAGCCTGGGGACTAAGGGGTTAACTGTACCTAGTCAGGTAGCAGTCAGCCAATAGAAATGCAGGTAGGGATTTCAAACTGAGACAAGAATTTTGGGGTTTTCCCTCCTTTGTCTCTGAGCGAGTTTGCTCTAGATACTGAGATACAGAAGACATGTCTCTCTCCAAGAAAAAGACTCTTCATAATGTGTAAGTAGGGTAAAATTTAGATAAATCCATTAGGTTTTATTGTTTTCTGTTGTGGGACTTTGGATCTGATGTCTGTGCTGTGACAAATGGGGGTTTCCTCCCTTTTGTAACTAAGTTTTGACTCATGGGAGACCCCATGTGTATATTAATTGGTGTATTTTTCCATCTAGTCATATGCTTGTAACAGGAGTATTGTTTTGATAATGAAAGTTCTTTCTTTCTTTCTTTCTTTCTTTCTTTCTTTCTTTCTTTCTTTCTTTCTTTCTTTCTTTCTTTCTTTCTTTCTTTCTTTCTTTCTTTCTTTCTTTCTTTCTTTCTTTCTTTCTTTCTTTCTTTCTTTCTTTCTTTCTTTCTTTCTTTCTTTCTTTCTTTCTTTCTTTATTAACCTGGTATTGGTTAACTGTTGTGTCCTGGTTTTACTTTAGGGCTGAGATTTCCCAAGTAATCTCTTCCCTGGTTTTCTTACCATTACTTGGGTGGTGGCAGCGGATTTTTATCCCCAAAATCTAGGGTTTTAAGATTTTGGGGGGAAGTTTTATATCAAAGCTTGGACAGTTAAGATTTTGGGGTACTTTTGTGGGCCCTGACTTCTGCATTCATTGTGCCAGAGCGGGGAATCAGCCTTGACATGTGTCCTGGAAAATCTGACTGTGGGATCTGCATGCCTTTGACTAGGGGATAGCAGCTACAGACTGCGGTTTATATTTTCTCTTTCTTTTCAAGCTCGATGGAGAAAGAAGCGTGTGATGCCCTGGGGTTGGTTTCAAGTGTCCACCCCTGTTTGTAGGTTCAAAAGTACTTGGTGGAGACAACGCATTTTTTTATCTGCAAAATCTAGGTTTTTAGGATTTTGGGGGGAAGTTTCATACCAAAGCCTGAAGAGAGAAAGTTTTGGGGTTGCTTTTGCGGGCCCCCACTTCTGCGTTCATTGTGCCAAAGTGGGGAATTAGCCATGACATAATTATACCCCACACCCACACAGATATACACTGAGCTCCTGGGAGAATACAGTCTCTGTTGTTCTTCTACTCCCTGGGTCTGGAGTTCCTTGGGATATTGAACAATGACTTCCGTTATCCTTGCCTGTGCTTCCACTTCCATTCGCCTTATCTCTGCTTCTATTGCTGCTAGAGCCAATTAATATACTCCTGGGGTCTCCCATGGGCCAAAACTTAGTTACAAAAGGGAGGAAACCCCCATTTGTAACAGCACAGACATCAGATCCAAAGTCCCACAACCGAAAACAATAAAACCTAATGGATTTATCTAAACTTTACCCTACTTACACATTGTGAAAAGTCTTTTTCTTAGAGAGAGACATGTCTTCTGTCTCCCTCAGTATCTAGAGCAAACTGGCTCAGACAAAGGAGGGAAAACCCCAAAATTCCTTTCTCAGTTTGAAATCCCTACCTGAATTTCTATTGGCTGACTGCTACCTGACTAGGTACAGTTAACCCCTTAGTCCCCAGGCTGCTGGCCATCCTTCATGACCATGACAGTTGGTGTGAGGCTTTGTGAGAAGAGTATTGGAAAAATAGGGGAGGCTTAAATATACTCCATCGTTTCAGTGCTGTGCTGTCGTAGTAACCTTCACCCTGGCATTAACACCTGCTGCAGCCATGATGCGACCACACAGAATGCTGTCCTATGGTGAATGGGGGACGGAGGGATGTTTCTGAATCTACTCAAAGGGGAAGATGGAAAAAGCTGTTAGAGAGGGTGAAGAATCGAGATACTGAGCTAGCAGATCAGCTGGTGACTGAGTAGGAGGTGAGGTGAAAAATAAGAGAACAGGAGAGTAAAAGTAGGGCACCAGGAAGAGAAGAGGAGGAAAGAAGGAAAATAGAAAACATTTCAGGTCAGGAGAAGCAGAGAAAAATAGACTTGGGTATGTGAGTAGGTACTGGTTAGAGAAGGGAAGAAGAGAGAGATAAAATCTGTGCTTAGCAGAAAGTAAATGTTGGGGGAGGGGGAAATGAAAGGAATCAACTGAGGTTAAAAAAAGGAATTGATCAAAAGCTGCATTAGATGAAAATGGATCCTGAAAACAAAGCAAGAATCCCACCGACAAAGGAGCTAAAGTGCATGAACAGAAAGAACGACGCTTTGAACACCTACTGAATAAATGCTGTTCAATGGTTGGTGAAGTATGAAGCCCGCGAGGTGAAGAAACCTCGCCGGTGGATAAACTCAGTGAAAAGAGGCACTGTCACAAGAATGTTGAGTCTTAGGAGCACTTCAAGGGGAAGAAAACAAAGGGCAGGACAGCAAGAGCTGAGTGGGACGTACAAAGAAGAGGAGAAGTTAATTCTTCTCTGAAGTGACACAGTATCTTAAGTCATGTCTTTTGTTCTTGTTAATAACAATGCATTTGCTACTACAATAGAACCACAGAGTTACGCGCTGTCAACCACACCCCTCGTTTGGAACTGGAAGTACTCAATCAGGCAGCAGCTGAGACAAAAAAAGAAAATACAGTATTAAATGTATTATATTAAATGTATTACTGCTGAAAAAGGGGGAACTTTTAAAAAATTGATAAAGTAAGGGAAAATGTTTCTGTGGTTATTCCATTTAAATTAAGATGGGTTAATGCAGTGTATTTCTTTTGTGCAGTAAAGTTGCAAACCTGTATTAGAACAACCATACCATTTTGCTCAGATACAAACATTTCACAGAGATGAACGGCCTCCATTCCCGAGAGATACATACCTGAGTTTCTGCTGAAATTGCAAAATATTAGCTTGTCTATGCAGAGAAAGGAAGCATAGCCAGCATAAGCTCATAAAGATTAACGAGTTGGTAATATATAAAAGCTGAACATCTCTGGTAGGAGACTCTCTGGTCCAGCAACATCCGTGGTCCAGTAGGATCACAGATGTCACTGAACCAGAGAACCCTTGACCAGAGAGCTCCAGTAGCTGTCAACTGGGAGTCCAGCTAGCGGCCGGCAATGGAGCCCAGCCAGTAAAAGTAAATAATATTCCTGTGATAAGAACTAAATATTAGTCATTGCTATCCCTTGCCACCAGTAACACAATAAAACCATCTAGTTGGAAGGCAGAATTCTCATTAGTTTATGTAAAACAGCCTGAGAGATCTTTAAAAGTTAATAAAAAAAGAAAGGTCTAGGATATAGAGACAGATGATCATTATGATCTGTCATTGCAGCATTGACTTAACACTACTGTAATTAGGGGTTCATAATGGAAAAGATGAATACATCCTGCCCAACCTAGCTTTTTATGGAGTTTATAACTTGACCATAAAAATACATAAACTCAGCTAACACTTGGCAAAATGCTCCATCCATGGTGGAAATTTCCATTTAAAAATAAGCCTCATTCTCTTCCTTTCATTTTCCATTCCCCCTTTTTGAATTTTACTGGAATAGCAGCTCAGTTGCTGTTACTTTCCACCCATTTACTGGAAATATGCTCTTCCTTCTCAACCTGTGGAGACAATGCTTACTATTTTTTAGGTTTATTTCTCTCTCATATGGAAATTGCCACTATGAAAGTATCAGTAATTTGTCTCTAGTAGGTGGAATAGTTTTTCAACCTCTGGCTGGTAGAAAGCTCTATTGGCATATTGTGGAATGTATGTGGTGCCACTAATGCTTTGGTTTCTGCTTTTGAATCTTGCTATGTGAATTAGTCAAAGACTCAGTGTAAGGATGGGTCTTGTGCTTTCATTTTCACAGAATGCAATGCTGGTAGCCTTATGCAATTAGAATGGCTTGATGCCATCCACTTTCTCCTGCTTTGACCGACTTGCGTTCCAAAAGTTTTTAAGTGCAGTTACAGTCAGAGAAGTGACATTGTGTGTTTTCCAACTTTATAGTTCCTTGACACAAGACTTCATCAGTTTACAAGTCAAATGGCATTTTCCATGACTAGGCCTACAATTGTAGCCTGGGTACTGAACATTCCAGCTGTGATCTCTGCCACTCATCGCTGCTAGGCTTCTACAATTCAAATGTATCCAGTTGTTTTGGTGGTTTATATGGGAAGTAAGGCAGAATCCAGCATGCTCCTCCACAGTTTGTTAGCTCTGCAATACTAAGAACTTGTCTTCACTATGTGGTGGATTGATGCCTTAGTGATCGATCTATCGGTGGTAGAGTTATTGTGTCTGCTTAGACACAATAAATCAATGTATGAGTGCTCTCCCATATCCTCCAGTATCCCAAGAGGATGAGAAGAGTAGCCTGTCTATGGGAAAGCAGTCCCCACTGACCTTACCATACAAAAGGCTCCACGGTGAATGTGTCAACTTCAGCTATGTTATTTGCATAGGTTAGATTGACAGATAAGGCGGGATTTAGTGAAGGAAAGGCCTAAGAGGAGTGAAGACTTCTTTTGTGTTTGTAAAAGGAGTACAGAGGTACAAAGAGCATTTATGCTGAGTAAAGAGGCACCACATTTATTCCATCAGTCTTCTGACTCAAACACGATAAAGCTAAATACAATTATAAAATATGTATAAGGCAATATCTTGTGGGTTTTCACACCACAAGGAACTTATTCAAACCCTCATGTTCATCAATTTTAGCTATTGCATTGTGCAGAGCAATACTTGAAGAATAAGTCTCAGGAACCTTTTCAGAGGTGCCAAACAACTACAGTTGTAAGTGCTCAATGTTTACAATACCCAGGTACTCCGTGAGCTGTCCAAGACTCAAACTTGTTCATGGGCAACGTGTGTCAAATAACATACAAGAATGAACCAATTCATAAAAATCTAAGATGGCTTGTAGATAAATCCTGAACTACTTCAACTAAGAATTATTTTTTGTGGCTCTGTTTCCCTGTTCTAGCATCAATCAAAGCAAGAGTGGAATTATTAAGGTTTTTTCCCCACTGCCACTTTCAGTGCTAAAACTTTAATCATTTGTGGTGTCATCCCCCACCCCACTTCTATCACTATTACCCGGAGCGATAAAAGTTTTAGTGCTGAAAGTGACAGCATAGACAATTCCTGGCAATAAAGCTGCCACCACTCGTTCGGGGGTGGGTTTTTATTACCGGGAAAACTCTCCACTGGCAATAGTGACTACACTGCCCACATTCCAGCACTGCAATGGCAACACTGTAAAGTGGGCAGTTTAAACATATCCTTTGAGCAGGGGTGGGCAAATTCTGGCCCATGGGCTGGATCCGGTCTGCAGGGTTAGTCCCTGGTGGGCCCCCACCTCTACATTTACCTGCACTTCTGCAGGTATCAGACTATCGCTGCTCTTATTGGCCGTGAATTGCAATTGGTGGCCAATGCAAGTGGTGGGAAATAGCGACCCAGTCCACACAGCTTTCCACCACTCTCGTTGGCCATGAACGGCAATCCACAGCCAATGAAAACTGTGATTTTCCGATACCTGCAGAAGTGAAGGTAAACATAGTGGCGGTGGCCCACCAGGGATTAACCCTTGTGGGTTGCTGGGTTTTTTTTTATTGCCCACCTCTGCCTTAGAGAGATCTAAGGGATAAAGCTGTTTAAAGGAAAAGGTAGGCTGGATAATGGGAGGTGTGACTTGATTCCATCTCTTCGATGTAGGTTGGCTCTTTCAAAGCTTGATTGGACAAACCCTCCCTTAAACAACATGGTCCAATCCTGCACTGTAAACTGGAGATGACTCATTCTAGGGCTTCCTAGTGTTTAATAATGATAATTTGATATTTACACAGTAAGTTTCATACATTTCAAATTCAAGTAGAGCCAAAGCCAAGGAAGTTTTATTTAATATTTAAAATCAGAAGAGATCTGAATAAATCTGAACACCTCCCTTCCCCAAATCTTGAAGAAACATTAGTATTTGAAAGTATCTACAGCTGGATTTTTACATGAGAGCTGAGGGTAGAACAGATAGCAATGGGAATTGCAAAGCTGCTGTTGGCTGACACTGACGGTGTGTCTAGACTACAGGGAATTTTCAAAAAAAGTGGCTTTTTTGGGGTCAGGGGGGATCTTTATCTGTGTCTACACTGCAGCTGCATTCTTTTGAAAGTAAATCGAAAGAACGCAGCAGTTTTTTTGACCACGGAAAACCTCGCTTTACAAGGAATAACGCCTTATTCAAAAGTACTCTCTCGAAAAAAGGCGCTATTGAATGCAACCTGTGCTTTTTCAAAAGAGAGCATCCAGATTGCCTGGGTGCTTTCTTTCGAAAAAGCGGCTTGCTTTTTTGAAAGTACTGATTGTAGTCTAGATGCTCTTTTTCGAAACAGGCTTTTTCAAAGGTATCTTTTCAAAAAGGCTCTTTCGAAAATGGCATGTAGTCTAGACGTAGCCTGAATGCCTGTAGAACAGGGCTAGGTAACCTAGGCTAGTGAGTGGGCTCCATGAGCAGCCCTCCTTCTCGATGAGTCACATGATTGTCATAATCAAGAGGGTCTCCTGGGACAGGGTAGTTTTAATAACCGTGCTTGTGTATCTAGAATTTGCAGGGTGTGATGGGTGAAATGGAGCATCACTTTGATTGGATTCAAAGGGAGCGCACGGCTTTCACAGTCAACGTTGTGTGTAATCCGCACGCACCTCTTGTCACATGCCCTTGCTTTATGTCACTTTAACACTACAAGTGTGTGTGTGTGTGGGGGGGAAACTAAACTGGTGGAAACCAGCAGAATCTGGCAACCCTGCACATGGGCCACGGTAAACAAAATGTCTCACGGGCCACATGTTGAACCCAAGTGGGCCGCAGATTGCCTACCATTGCTGAAGAATTACTCCCATGCTGCTTCAATTCATGAAGTGATTTACTGCATTCCTTCCATGAGGTACCTTTCTGACTAACTTAGCTTTAGAAATGTCTAAATAGCTTTCCGGCTAACTGAAGAAGGTGCATATATGTCACCCACCTCTCCTTTTCCCCTCTCTTCACTTCTGGTTTCCGCAGTTACACTGAGTTTCTGAAATAAATCCTGTAGAACGATCAAGCTGGTAACTTGGTCGTGTCTGGAAATGAGTGAGGCAGTTGGTGTGTTAAAGTTTTTCAGGTGCTGAGGATAATTTGCAGTCACCTCTACACCACTCTGACTCTGTAAAAGGAGAAATAATCATTTGCTGGTTAGAAAAGTGTCTTGGGGTCCAACACTCCAAGTGTTTAATTTCACAGGGTCGAGTGATTTGTTTTACATCTGTTTGAAATGAGCAGTGAAGTGGGGCTGCCAAACAAACTAGAAATGAGAAGCGGTGTTGGTGCTGAAGGGATGTTGGTCAGGAAATAAAATATGGAACGTGCATTTGATCACCGGAGAAAAATTAGTCAGTTAATGTTTGTTAGGGTATGTCTACACTGCAATTAAAAATCCATGGCTGGCCTGTGCTGACTGACTTAGGCTTGTAGGGCTTGCACTGTGAGGCTCTTTAATTTCAGTGTAGCTGTTTGGGCCCATGCTGCAGCCTGGTGTTTGAAACCTTGAGTGAAAGGAGCATCTTCTTAAAGCTATGCTGAAGGCCTTAATATTCTGGGGGGGTGCATAACCAGACTAAAGTCTGGTATGACTTACTCTTCCTTCCTTCCAATGGATGGAATAATATATACTAATAATTATTTATACTAAATAACCATTTATTTTATATTAACAAAACCTGGCCTGATGCCATCTATGGGAGTTTTGGCATTGACTAGACTGAGGCATTTTTGACCCAGGGTCAAAATTGACCTTTTGTGTAGTTCCTTGGTGGTGGTGCTCCTGTGAAGTGCTGAATGCCTTGTGTTGACTTTGCATGAGGAGGGAGTGAGGCTCAGTGGACAAAGTCTGGGAGTCAAAGGGTGTAGTCCCAGGTTTGATTAGCTATGTGACTCTGAGCAAGACACTTAGCCTCCATGTACCTGTTTCCCCATCCAGTAAAATGGGGATTGTAATGTTGACCCACCTTCTTAAAGTGCTTTGTGATTTTGGGATGGTAAATGCTGTTTAAGAAAATGCAATAGTTGTATCTACTAATGGGGCCCTTTACAGCCCATTTGAGATGTTAAACCAGCCTTTGCAGAACTTTGCTGTGCACAGGTTGAAAGAAGTGATCTTCCGTAATGACTGTCCCTTCTTGATTGTGCAAGTAGTGCTTGGCAAATAATCCTTATTAAAGAGTAAAAATGTGACAGAAAATCTGATGTGACTGTTGGATTAACTACTGAATTTTCACTCTGGCAATAAACTGAAATACCCTTTGAGAGACCCTCATAGCTATAAGGCGTTCTTGCTGTGGAGTTTGAAAGGGCCTGCTAGCGCCATTTACATTGCTGTGGGTTTTCTCCACGTTGATTCCACTTTGGGTACGTCTAGACTACAGGCTTCTGTCAACAAAGAGCGTCTAGACTACATTGAGTTCTGTCGACATGGTAGTGTAGGCGCAAAGGACAGTTTACATGCAATAACACCTTCTGTCGACAAACTCTGTCGACAGAAGGCGTTATGCCTCGTAAAATGGTTTACCAGCGTCGACAAAACTGCTGAGTTCTGTTGACATTATGTCGACAGAACTCAGCAGTAGTGTGGACGCAGGTATAGTTTTGTCGACAAAAGTCCACTTTTGTCGACAAAACCCTGTAGTCTAGACACACCCTTAGATTTATAATGAACACAAGAGAAACCATAAAAAAGTCTTTAAAAACAGAAGCCAGCACAGGCCTTGCTTGGATACAGCAATGGCATGATGTGAATAGTGGTTTTCTGTAAATGTACATCCATGCTCATTTTCCCAACTGGAAACAATTGGGAGACAGTAAACATACATGAAATCCATAGAGTCCAGCTTGCCCTCTGACTTCTATAAACAATAATAAATGGCAGGGGAGGGATATGTTGACTTCTCATTCACTTCGTTCTATGGATGCTTATTTGAGCTGTGTTGTAATCTCTGTTATGAAGCAGTGGATGTTCCTCACACCTGGCATGTTTAGTTACTCCTTTGAAGGCTCTCATTATCCAAACTCGGCAAGATTTCTTTTATAAACAGAAGACTCCATGGTAGGGCCTATATTGACCTACATGGACTAAAGTGGTGGATACAAGGAATGGTTTCTTGAACAGTCTTTGTTGTTGTTTGGAAAGACTCTTATTCTGGAAAACCTTTGCACAAACTGCTCTATAAATAACCAACACCTCTAATATCTCACCTTCTCATATGACATAGTATTTAATAATAGTTATTTTTACCCTTTTTTTATAGGGTCATATGATACCCCAGTACTGAGCGAGTTGGAGTTAACTTATTTTTGCCAGATGTAATCCTAACATCCCCTACCATAGATCTTCCATTCAAGTAAACTCTGCTGATGGGATTGCTTCTGCATTTCTTCACCACAGAATGAGATGCATTTTTCCTGTTGGCTCTGTACGAACGCCATCTGGAACAGCCTCCCCCACTGTTTGCACCTAATGAACTCTGACTAATATTTTCCAATCCCCTCTCTCGTCGTCCATGGTTTGACTCTAATAAAAACCAGTAAAATGTTGGCCCTGGAGCCTCCCAGTTTCCTTCCCTTTTATCTTCCTATCTCCCAATTTTAATTTAGTCTCTCATTTTCATTTTAATCTTCATGTCCCACTTCTCTGGTTGGTTGGTTGGTTGGTTTTTTGGTAGTCTGGTATCAGTCTGTCCCACGGGCCATTCTCTTAACCCCTCCCTTGCAAAAAAAAAAATTTTTTTTCCCATAACCTGAAGTATTCCATTTCTCTAGATAAGTCCTGTCACTGTCACTTTCTGTCCTTTCTTCCTAGGCTGACCACCCCTTACTTAGTCCTCTATTCCTTGTGGGTCTAGTCTAGAGGGCTTTGGACCTCCTTTAGGCCCTATCTCAGGAGTGGGCAATAATTTTTGACCAGTGGCCTCTTCAGAAATTTTGAAGTGGCCCCAGGCTACCCCAGAAGGGGCAGGGCCTCAGGCAGAAGGGGCGGAGTCAGGACATGTCATGCTTTCCCACCCATACACCCTAATTGGTCTGGGGCTAGGGGAGTGCACAAAGTCTTCCCCGCCCCCGAGAGTACCACCAGCTGTTCTGAACAATGCTCCCCCCTGCTATCCCCCAGGTCAATTAGGGCCTGGAGAGGGGGAGCACATGAAGTCTCTCACTCCCTGCCCCTGCCGTGCAAGGGAGCACTGCGCTTAGAGTCAACTGCTGAGCAGCAGCCGGCAGTTGACTTTAAGTGCTGAGCCCCTTGCAGGGTGGGAAGAGATTTCACGCCCTACCCACCTGCCCCCAGGCCCTGATTGGCCTGGGGATCGGGGGAGCAGCAGGGTCTCCACGGGCCGGATCAACTTACTTGGCAGGCCAAATCTGGCCCATGGAGGCCCTCTTGCCCACCCCTGGCCTGGGGGCTGGGGAATGGTAGGGCCTCTGTGGGCCGGATCAGCTTGCTTGGCAGGCTGAATCTGGCTCGTGGAGGCCCTGGCCTATCTAGTCTATATTGGCATACTCATACTCAGGCACAGGAGGCTCACAGCAGGCTGCCAAATCCCACGTGAATTAGTATGGTGTTGCAGTACTTAAGGTATGTGTGTGGAATGGGACTATTTAGGCTGGGATGGGGAACCTTTTTTGGGGTGGGGGGGCTGCTGACCCACAAAAAAATTAGTCGGGGGCCGCACACATGTGAGAATTTTTTAAAAAAAAAACCTCATTGAAGTGGCCCCCAACGGAGAAGGAGAAAGATGCTTCCCACATTCCCCTTCCATACCAGAGCCTAGGGGGGTCCAAGCTAGTAGATTTTCTGTGCACCAGCATCATGGACTCCCCAATGCTGGAGGGCAGGGGGAGCCCTGAGCCTCGGGGGCTGGATCCAGGCATGCTGGGGGCTGCATGCTGGGGGTTTCCAACCCCTGATTTAGGCCAAGGTGGAAATATGGTGGGCATCTGTTCTGACTCTATTTCCCACCTTCATCCCCCATTTTCGTTCACCCAATAGGAAATACTGGAAACCTTGCAAGAATCCTTGATTTCACATTTGGTTTAACACACACACCTACGTACTCTGGTGGGTGTTTAACCAGACTCGGGGGCTGGCAGAACTACTGGGTCCCTGTGCATGGTGGATGGGAAGCCTGGCTCTGCGCCCCCAGCAGGGGCAGGACTCGGGGGAGAGTGCACTGTGTCCACCAGCCAGCCTTTAGAGCGTGCCACCCGGGGATCGCTGCTGAAGTGGCAATGGTGGCACCTGGGAGCCCTGGTCCCTTTAAGAATGTAACGGCCACACTGGTTCACTCCAAAGGTCCATCTAGCCCAGCATCCTGACTTCCGACAGTGGCCAGTGCCAGGTGAATCAGAGGGAATGAACAGAACAGGCAATCATCGAGTGATTCCTCCCTGTTACCCATTCCCAGCTTCTGACAAACAGAGGCTAGAGACACCATCCTTGCCCATCCTGGCTAATAAGTATTGAGGGACCTAACCTCCATGAATCTATCTAGTTCTTTTTTGAACCCTGTTAAAGTCCTGGTCTTCAGAACATCCTCTGGCAAGGAGTTCCACAGGTTGAATGTGTACTGTGTGAAGAAATACTTCCTTTTATTTAAACCTGCTACCTATTAATTTCATTTGGTGATCCTTAGTTCTTATATTATGAATTGCTGGGCCCTTGGGAAGTTGCCCCTTTTGCCCCCCTCCAGACTAATCCTTTTTAGAACTTCTTCCTTGACCAAAATTTCCTTATGCTATGTCGATTGGATTCCTATATCCACCCCAGAAGTAGTCACAATTACTGTGTTGTGACATGTAATCTCTCTCTCTCTCACACACACTCACCCTTATCTTTAGAGACAAATGTAGCTATGGAAATTGTTAATTTCATGGTGTCTACCCTATATTTGCGTTAAAATGGCTTGTCAATAGGGAGCCAGGTGAAGCCTCTATTGGTTTTTCTTTCCTGTCCAGTGATGAAAATTCTGTCTGAGGTACTCCTAGATGTTCCACTTTGCTGGGCGTACGTTACAAAATGGGCACTACATACAAAATGCAAGGACATACTGTTGAGTAACTGTAGGCCCACATGTTCATTGTGGCCAGGTTCATTAGCGCTCAGAGAACACTTATGTAACTGATGTTTCAGTCTGTTACCTTGGCAATTGTCCCTCGTTAAATATTTTGCTTTCTAAATACATTCACTTGTCACTGGCTATTAGAAAGGGACTTTCAGATCCTTCTCCTCCTGAGTCTTTTCTCTGGAAATCTTTGAGGGTGAAGGCTAGAGGAGGAAGGTTTAAGGTGATATTCAGTCACCAGGGTATGCAAGGTCTGGGTTCTATCCCAACTCTGCCACGGATCTAGTCACTTAGGCTCTGATTCTCTTCTTACTGAAGTAAAGTGACCACATTCCCAGGGACACGTGTGGGAGTGGGATTGCGCTCCCAGTACACTTATCATGCAGGGAACACAACACGAAGTGTTGAGAGGCTTTGTCAGCTTGTAAGCCTGCGTTAGTCATGCCCTGATGGAAGGCACTGGGGGTGAGGGTGGTATAAGAATCTATATAGGCTAGAATCACTGATTAGTCCCTTGGAGAGCTTTTGATGGAAGATGCTATGGAAGGACATGCCGACTTTAATATCAGCACTGATATTGTTAATTTGTACCCCAAAATAGCTCAGGGAAGAGGACAATAGGGCTACGAAAGGGGGAAGAAATTGACTTCATGGCTCTGCTCTTCTTTCTGATCATGGCTTGTTTTTACATCCAACCTTCCTCCTCAGTAGCCACAACGGTTACATAGAAGCTCCTCCTCCAACTCCAACTGTGTCTTGTGAATGCATACGGTTAACTCTGGTCTGGCTTGTGAGGGCATCCCTGTGGGGAAGAGCTGAGGTGGTTCTTATGCTGTGAAGGCAGAAAATTCTGGTATGAGCGAGCCAGCATTGTAGAGTTAATCTTAGCCCTACATTTCCACATTGTGCTGAATTGATGGATGCAGTGAATCTATTGCCTGAGCTAGCACTTTGCACATTGTCGTCGTTACCACCCACCACACTTTGGTGGCCAATAGCTCTAGGTACTGGAAGGTACACATTGGAAAACATGAGAAAAGTTAGGGAGTGTAAGGGAATGGATGCTGTTCGGGTTCAAGGTAATAAAAAATGCCTTTTAAAAATGATCGAAAGCACTTTCACTAATAGCTGTTGGAGTCATATCCGTCAGTGAGTTTATAAATCCCTCAGTGTTGTCCCTCTGGAAGGAAATTGAAATAGTAGCTGATGTAATTGGTTTGCAGATGGAGGCTTCCCACTTCCTTTGAAACGGGACTCTTAGCAGACTTGGGAGTGAACTTCACTTTATCCCGCTAAACCAGGAAGATGATGTTGTTGTTGTTTGTTGTTTTCTTTCCTGCTACAAATCTCTCTCTCTTCCCTTTTTCCAATGGGGTTGGTCTCTAATAGAGATGTGAATGGGTAACTAGTTACCCAGTAACCATCATCCTTACTGGGCGATGCTTACCAGGTACCAGTTAACCATACCCGGGAGCAGTCCCCTGCCTGTGTCCCACCGCGGGTGGAAGGATGCTTCAGCCCCATGGGAGCTGGGAGCAGAAGCTGGCCCTCCCGCAGGCTGGGTGGGGGCTGCTGTAGCTGGAGCAGTCACCCTGAGGATCCCACTTAATCAGTTAACTGATTAAATCTAAGGTTTAACCAGTTAACCAATTAAGTGGGATTTTACATTCTTAGTCTCTAATATTGGATTTGGCATGACCTCTACCTGCATAGAAAGATATGCTTTGAAAGCAGCGAATATGGTGTAAACTATCAGGAGCGGCCTGAGGCCGGCTGTAGCAGCTGGCGCCCCAGGCGGAAAGCACGATCGGCGCCCCCACCTGCACGGCCGTCAATGGCCGTGATGTCATCATCGGGTGCCTGGGCTGGCGGTGCCCTAGGCAACAGCCTAGTCTGCCTAGGCTCACGGGCTGCCCCTGTAGACTATACATGGTATATTTGTTGTTTTCTTTAAGAAGTTATTAAACCTAGCAATGTCAAGGCAATGCAGGCTATCTAGTGCACTCACACTTACCACTCTGTCTTGCACTTGTCTGCAGGCATTCCCCTGGAGCCATGAAACACCTGTTAGTGTAGGGTATTTATAAGGAGTAATTAGTAATAATGTAGCTATTAGGAGACCTCTGATAGACCATGTGTATCTCTTAACACAATGTTTCAGGAACTAGATTCTTCATTTTAGCATCTAGGTGCTTCATTGGTATTGTAATAACCCTGCTTTCCTAGCATTCTCATGAACTATGGGCAGCAGTATGTGAAACAATTTCACATGTATTGACACACTACAGTGGTTGTGCATGGTAAGCAACCAGGTTAAAGCCTCTGATACTGAGTACTTAAACTGCACTTGCTCTCTGAGTCAGTTATACCTAAGCATATTAAAACATTCCACTTTGGGCCCTCCCCGTTATCTATTGCATCTATTGCAAAACCTCGGTATTTTCCTAACAGGAATTTAATCTATAAATGGCACTACCTCAAACTTTCTATGTCTACACTAGCCCCCTAGTTCGAACTAGGGTGGCTAATGTAGGCATTCGAACTTGCAAATGAAGCCCGGGATTTAAATATCCTGGTTTTCATTTGCATGTTCCCGGGCGGGCGCCATTTTTAAATCCTCTTAGTTCGAACTGACTGCCTCATTGCAGGAGGAGTAATAGTTAATCCGAACTAAGGACTTAGTTCGGATTAACTTCTGACTGCTGCGTGTAGCCACGGGCAGTCAGTTCGAACTAAGGGGATTTAAAAATGGCGCCAGCCTGGGAACATGCAAATGAAGCCCGGGATATTTAAATCCCAGGCTTCATTTGCAAGTTCGGATGGCTACATTAGCCACCCTTGTTCGAAGTAGGGGGCTAGTGTAGACATACCCTAACTGGCCCTGTTTGCTAGTTCAGCAGACACCACTGAGCTTGTTCCATTTTTTTCTGCATCAGTTCAGAGTGTTTCCACTGACTCCTGAGAGTTGACATGGACCCTTGAATAAGACTTCTAAATGAGCCAGTATTGTGTTCTGGTAATTGGATATGTGGACACTAGCTTTCTCTTACTTTGGCCCAGTGTTGCTTCTGGCTACACCTAAGGCAGAGTTTTCATGAGACCAAATGTCAGACCACTGTGCCACTAGGCAGCTCTACCACAGGTGACCCAAAAAAGCTGAATATCTCAGCACTTGAGTTTTTGGATGAAAGCTGTGGTGTTTAGCTAGCATTTAGTTCTTTTTAGAAGCCACTTTTTATTATTTGTGTACAAGTAAAAGCTGGTTTACTGCCTGCATGTGTCTGCCTGGAACTGAGATGCAGAGCTGCAAAACAAATGTATATTTCATAATGCTGGTATGTATTAAATCTGGTCTCTAGTGTCCCAAAAGTCTCATGTAACTGTAGCAGCTGCAACTCCAGAAGCGAGAGCGCTTCAAGAATTTACATAATTTGTTTTCAGACTTTGAAACTTGATTAATCCAAATAAAGAACTTGATGTTTGGGTCCACATTTGCAAGTCGAGTGGGAAAATATCTTCTTTTCAATAACTCAGTATGCTGCTATGATATTAATATACATAGAAAGTAGAATGGCTCCTTCCACATTCATGTTATTTTTTGAAAACCCGAAAGAGGAAAAAAATTAGACATATATGGAATAATCAAAATGGGCACATACCAAATATTGGTAATCATGTGATCTTATTCTAAACTTTGTCTTTCCTTGCTACAGTCATTCATTGAATCATGTCTAAATTAGACCCAAAAATCTTTGGCACTTGGATCATGTAATGTCTGTTTGTGAGCTAGTGCCTACTTTGAGTCCAGTAACTAGAAAAGCAGGCTTTAGTACAGGTTGAACCTCTCTCAGCCGGGATTCCCTGGTCCGGCAACATTCATGGTCCAGCAGGACCACAGATGTTGCTGGACCAAAGAGACCCAGTGCAGGGCTAGATGTAGGAGCCCTGCAGGGGCTGGGAACCCAGCCAGGCTGGCTGCATGGAGGCCAGCAGCTGGGACCCCTGCCACGGGAGTCTGGCCGAGCTGGTGGCAGGGCAGCGGGAACGCCAGTGGGTTCTGGGGGGCAGCGGTCTGCTGTGATGGGGCCAGGAGCCCCGGCGGTGGGACCTTGGGGCTGCCACAGCAGGGCTTGCAGGCCTAGAAGCCACACATGGCAGCAGGGCCACTGCTGTCCCGGTAGGGCTGACAGGGTTGGGGACCTTAGTGGCTGAGCAGCAGTCTGGCACGCGGAGGTGGGGGAGGGGAGCATGGGAGTTCCGGGCTGGCAGGCTAGCGCTGCCACAGTAGGGCTGGTGGGGTTGGGAGCACGTGTGGCAGGACAGTAGTTGCTGCAGTGACACGGAGAGCCCCAGCGGTGGGGCTTTGGGCTGCTGTGGCAGGGCCGCAGGGACGGTTGTATGTGGGGAGGCCAGGACAGGAGTGGAGCCGGGCTGGGTGACCGGTGGCCCCGGGGACAGAAATGATCTCTCCTGTTCTGGCAAAATCCCTCCTTTGGGACCCCTCAGGTTGCAAGGGAGCTGGATCAGGAAGGTCCAACCCGTAATACAATTGTACTTCCCAATTCCACTGGGGTTTTCTGAGCATCTCTAGGAAATGGGATGGATCATCCTGGTTCAAATGACTTGTTTATTGAGGTTGGATGTCTTTGTCTTCTGAAGTAGCTTATTCTGACGTGTTTCCGAGAAAATGGGCCCCTACAGTGGAACGGGTGAAATGCACATGGCCAGTTGTGTGATGGGCGGGGAGAGATCCTGCCTGGCACTCATAGTAATCGGATTATTCCAAGAAGTGTAATACTAAAGTACCGTTTTCTTAAAAGGACTAAAATAGTTGCAAATATCACCTCATAAATATATCCAACTTCGAAAAATTAAGGTCCCACCATAGTATTGGAATCCTGACTGGCTTTGTTAATCAATTCTGCAAATTTATTGCTGTGATGTCTCTTTCTCTTCCTCCCTTCCCCCATTGTCTATTCCTGTGAGATCGGTCTGCGTAAGCAGATGCACGGCTTTACTCTGGCAAGTGTGTGCACAAAATGAGTTTCCATGTTGTTTCAATTACTTTGAATAAAATATGCTTAGTCTACAATGAGGAAAAGCTTTTTTTCCCTAAAGGGCAGCTCTCAAACCCAGTTAGGCATCTTTCATGTTGTCTGGAGTGATTCATAACTGTGAGTGCCTCGCTCAAGACAGACTGTTAGAAAACAAGGGCAGACACCCCAAACTGGTTGTATTCTCATTAGATCTCATCACACCAGTAACAAATGTGATCCAGGGTTGCATAATACTGGTCTTATGGTGGAGTCAGACAATCACCCAGACAAACTGAACTTTGGGATAAAAGTTCACTCAAACTCATCACACCAGTTCCAAGAGACCAGTCACTTACACCAGATCAGTTGGTACTCCAGATCTTATATCAAAGACAATGCTGGCAGCCAATCTATAGTGAGCTAAAAAAAATGAATTATTGAGTGGTGAAAGGGGGGAAAACATATGTACAAGCAAGTCCCAGTTTGTAATTCCAAATGGTGGCAGTGATAGATTGAACTGCCAGTTTCTCAAAACTCTTTCAGAGAACTGAGATTTTGGGGGAATCTCTGCTTTGCATCTGGCACACTCCAGAGATGAAGGAACTTTCTTTGAATTCATACTTCTGTCTTGCTTTGCCAGAAGCCAAGAGGACAGTGTCTCTACCCATATGGGCTTTTCCTTTGAGTGAGGAATGTACAGTACAAGCTTTGTTGTTCAACATTCATAAGAAATAAGGGTTGTTGGTTAATCATATGTGCTGGTTATTTGAGCTTTACACCTATGATTCAAGATTTTTTTGCCATACACTAGCCATAGTTGCTGGATGGGTTAGATAATATGTGAGAATGGTGGTATATGCAGAATCATTACATGAACAAAACTGTACTGCTGCAAGTTTACAAGCTTGAGTTCCTCAGATGCTGGAGAATGTTCAAAAATGATGCTGGATAGCTATCAGAATTTTTCCAGGGAACCGAAGGAGGAATTGTATTATCTATGACAGATGCAGGTTAACTGAATTTTCCAGTTATTGAAGTGCCAGGTAACACAACTTGTACTGAACTTAGCTTTTTGACCTCTAGCCACCATACATAGTGGCCACTTGCTTTGAACTTAGGTTTTCTATTAAAGCTCTTAAACCCTTCATTGGCATTTCCCGAGATTTCTTTGATGGGTTATTTAATTACATGGATATTCACAATGTTAATGTTTGCTACTGCATTATAACAGGAACAGATAAGTGAAAACAATACATGTAACATTCGACTAGCTTTCTTGAAATCGAAACAGCTGAATACCCCCTTGTATATTACTCATTGTGTTTGTGCATTGGAACAGATCAAATTGGCTTTTGGCCCTTATCTGACCTGGTCTGCCAGTGTCAAGTTGGGTTCTTTCAGTTTTGCACGTGACCAGCTGAGAGATTGCTGGCTAAATTCTGATGTTCATGGCAGCTGTGCAACACTGCTGGGTCAGTGTTGTTTGAGGCTAGGGATTGACCTAACCTATTGCTGACAGTATGGTTGAAATACAAGATGAAATACAATCCATCTTGCTTTCCCCTATCTAGGTTGACTTTACAGGGCTAACCAGAATGGAACAGTAAAAATTAGCTTTTAGCACTACAGCAGATGTGACAAATCTGAAGAGATGCGGGGAATAGATTTGTTGAGCAAGTATCATTTACACTACCAGTTTTCCAACAATAACCCTACTTTAATGGTTAGTTACACAAGCTGGTTTCACCCAAACTGGTGACTCAAGAGAAAAGAGAGCAAAATATAGATGAGAGGAGGGCAAAATGGAGCGTCTGCCTCTTTACACATCGGAGAATTGCATTAAGAATATTTTTAAAGAAAGTTTCTTAGAGCAGGGAGGAGGAGTTGTAAGAAATAAAGGGCATGTAGTCTGTTAAATCAGGATTTTTCCACTCGTCCCTAAACCAGGAGAACCATGTGGCTGGCACTCAGTTCTCTGGATAATCACACAGCAGATGTTCAAAGAATGTGACCATAAAAAACAAACTTACTTTAATTGAAACAATAAGACAAAATCTTCATTTGTGTGTGCAAGGGGAGGGAGGGAGGCGGGAGTGGGCATTTGGTAGCACTTAGATGAGTAGCTAATTGCAAGGTTTGTGCTTTTCTGGCTGGCATAAAATATACTTTTCAATGATGCAATGGGGAAAAATTCCTCAAGAAAAAACATCGAACAAACTCTGCATGAGTGTGCTTGACTTACCAAGGAGAAACTGTCTGTGCTGGGTTTAAAAAAATCTGTTCTCGTTTAACTTCTTAATAAAACACGTATTGAAAATAGATAAGGCTGGGGTAGATTGTCTATTCTGGAGCTAATTTTAAATAAAGGATTAAGATTTTTCTTATTCCCAACTATTGTGCTAGCTGGAAAAGTTTCTTTTTCTTAAATTTAGTTTTAATGAGCACTTATTCTTTTGTGATTTAGAGAGTCTCATCTGGTTTGCTTCTGCATCCAGCCTTGAGTTTTGCCGCCTTGTATCTTACCTTGGTGCACTAATATTGGTGATGCACCTCTCTACTGACTGTTCTCTTCCTCATTCACATCTGCCTCCTTGACTTCAAAATCTCCTTCCCCTTCCTAGCTTGGCTGGAGTTCTCATCATCTTGGCCATATGGTGTCTTGGTGCATTCTCTCTCTCTCTCAATGCTGTTGATAGAGAATCTTCCCTGGGCAGGGCTGGTGTCTTGATCAAAGGCCCAGCCTTTTCTCATTCATGATGTGGCTCTATAGTTTATGTTGTCTGGTTTACTTTTTTTGAGAGAGGGGTGTGTGAGTGGACTTATTGCTCATGTTTCTTTAATGATGCTGTTTTTCTAGAATTAACCATCATTCTTGCCTCTGAAACCTTGCGTCTGCCTTGCTTCTATGTTACTGCAGACGTATTCTGGACTCTTATTGAGCAGTCTGTTTGGTGTTTGCCTGGGTAATTCTGGCATGCTGTCACTAGCTAGCATGCAGATAACATCTCAAAAATGTTGCTGAAGAATGACCATGAATTTAATTGCCACAGCTCTTAATAATTAATTATCATGACAGATAGGACCCAAGATGTTCTTGGAAATAATGGCTCCTGTCTGAAAGAGCTGGTGATACAAAAACAACGACGCTGTGTCTAAACTGACCAGTTTTTCCGGAAAATCAGCCTCTTTTCCAGAAAAACTTGCCAGCTGTCTACACTGGCTGCTTGAATTTCCGCAAAAGCACTGACGATCTCATGTAAGATTGTCAGTGTTCTTGTGGAAATACTGTACTGCTCCCATTCGGGCAAAAGTCCTTTTGCGCAAAAGGGCCAGTGTAGACAGCTCAGATTTGTTTTCCGCAAAAAAGCCCTGATCGCGAAAATGGCGATCGGGGCTTTTTTGCGGAAAAGCGCATCTAGATTGGCACGGATGCTTTTCTGCAAAAAGTGCTTTTGCGGAAAAGTGTCTGTGTCAATCTAGATGCTCTTTTCCGCAAATGCTTTTAACAGAAAACTTTTCCGTTAAAAGCATTTCCGGAAAATCATGCCAGTCTAGATGTAGCCCCAGTGGATAATAGTTATGCCCATGAATTTTTCCTATAGACTTCAGTCATGTAACTCATGCGCATAACCATTTTGCAGGATGTGACTCATAGCATGAACTGGGAGGATCTGCTTGGACGGGTGTCTTATTCCTTTGGAGCTTTGTCTCTAGATCGTAGTTCCACCCTGTGTTCTGTGGAAAGCTAGTAATCTTGTGAAGAGCTGGCTGGACACATCTTTAATAAAGTGCCCACTCAACTAAAAAGTGAAAGCCCCCTTGTTTTAAATCTGATTTAAAACTCTAATCATTTGCTTTGGTTCAGTGTTTTGGGTGGGAGGCTCCTTCAGAAATCTGTCTTACTTTCATGGTTTGTGTATTTGGCTACCACAAAAAAAAAAGAAAAAAAAAAAAGCCTTATGTGTTAATCTTGGTCATGACCCCTTCTGTACAACAGCTGGATCCCTAGTTACATCACTGTCCTGTGAGTCTTCTGTTGCTTTTCATAGTGTCCAAATTCAAAATGCAGCCCTTGTAAAACTGAACTAATTGCTAATTCTTACCACTCTTCACAAGACCTATCTCCTGTGTGTTTTGTGATTGCATCTCTCCACTGTCCTCTTCTGCTTAGAGAGGGAAAATTGGTGGATCTGAATGGGAGAATTAATGAAGAGAGCAAGTGCTTTGTATGCTTTCCGGGGCAAGTAATAGGTAGCACTGAGGATCAGTAAGTTACAGAAACTATGCTACCCCCGCTTTTTTAATAGTCTGTCATGTTAAATCAATGTGAACATTTGTTTTGGTTCAAAAAGAAACAGAGCGATCTGTTCCTTAAAGGGTGAAAGAACATCTCGCTCCGTTCAGTTCCTTGGCTTTGAATGCAGCAAAAGAACACTTTTTTTGGGATTCCTTCTAAGGCCAAAGATAACTGCTTTCTGCAAATGCAGCAATGACTTAAGTTTATAGGAAGAGTGAAGAATGCGTTTCTAGTGTTTGCTCTATGTAAAAGACTTATGTGGGTAACTCCTTCTAAATCATCACCTCCCCCCTTTCCTTATTCTCCCCTGTCTGCTGGGGGTGAAATATGACTCTTGACTTGTGAAACTCTTGAATGGAGACTTAAAAGTAAGCTAATATATGTTGCACTTATTTACTTAGTGAGATTAAAGTCTGTTTTTCTTCTGTAATCCCTTTGAAGTGTTATCTTTGATACTGAATTCTCATCAGCTGGAGGCCAAAAAAATCCCTAGATCGGAATGTAGTTTTGAAAATGTAAATATTTCTTGTTTTAAGGAAACCTGATGGCAAGTTAGATGTGGGGCTGGGCATAGTTAAGTATCATCCTGTTTCCTTAACGTGCAGGTCATTTTTTTCTTCGCAGTCTTGCAAAGAAAAGCAGATAGAAGTGCTTGCTAATGCTCTGTGTTTCTCCTGCTTGCAGTGTAGCCATGGTTTTATCATGAATTTTGGATACCAGACAGCACTGAGAATCTTTCTTGCTTAAAAACATAAGATTGGAACTACTCTGTCAGTTAAGAACATAGTGGCCATACTAGGTCAAACCAAACCAAAGATCCATTTAGCCCAATATCCTGTCTTCTGACGGAAGCAAGTGCCAGGTGCTTCAGAGGGGATGAAGAAAATGGTTAATCAAGTGATCCATCCCCAGCCACCAATTCACGGCAGATGGCAAACAGAGGCTGGGGCGGGAATTTTGGGGTAATAATTTGTGAAGAGGAGCCACTTTAGAAATTTTTGAAGTGGCTCTGGGCCACCCCAGAAGGGGTGGGGCCTCAGGCGGAAGGGTCGAGGCCAGGATACTACCTGGCAGTTTTGTCTAGGTGGCCGTGACCCTGGTGATGGGAGGAGACTTTGTGCGTTCGTCCCCACCCTCAGGTCAATCAGGACCTGAGGGTAGGGGGGAGCATGTCATGCTTAGTCACCTGCCAGCTGAGCAACAGCTGGTGGTTGACTCTTCCTTGCAGGGCGGGAGAAGACTTCGCGTGCTCTCCCCACCCCAGGCCAAACAGAGCTTGGGGGCAAAGGGGGCACGCAAAGTCTCCTCCTGCCTTGCCCCTGTCCTGCAAGGAGCTTGTTAGCACCGCACACTCCTTGCTGGGCAGGGGGAGGGCAGGAGGAGACTGCGCACTTTCCCCCACACCCAGGACCTGATTGTCCTGGGAGCAGAGTAGCGTGAAGTTTCTCGCTCCTTGCCCTCCAGCACGCAGAGCTTAGTCAACTGCCAGGGTTGACTCTAAGTGCCGCATGCTCCCCTGTCCTAGGCCCTGATTGGCCTGGGGGTGGGGGAGTGGCAGGACCTCCCTGGGCCAGATCAGCCCTCTGGCCCACCCCTGGGCTAGGAACACCATCTCTGCCCATCCTGGCTAATAGCCATGGATGGGCCCATCAAACATGAACATACCTAATTATTTTTTGAACCCTGTTATAGTTGTGGCCTTCACAACATCCTCTGGCAAGGAGTTCCACAGGTTGGTTGTGCATTGGGTAAAGAAATACTTTCTTTTGCTTGTTTTTAAACCTGCTTCCTACTAGGGTGATGCCCTAGCTCATGTATTATGTGAAGGCGAGAATAACACTTAGAATCCTAGGGCTGGAAGAGACCACAGGAGGTCATCAAGTCCAACCCCCTGCTCAAAGCAGGACGAACTCCAACTAAATCCCAGCCAGGGCATTGTCAAGCCAGGACTTAAAACCACTAGAGATGGAGATTGCACCACCTCCCTAAGTCACCTATTCCAGTGCTTCACCACCCGCCTAGTGAAATAGTTTTTCCTAATATCCAGTCTAGACCTCCCCCACTGTAACTTGAGACCATTGCTCATTGTTCTGCCATCCGTTACTACTCTGAACAGCCTTTCTCCATCCTCTTTGGAACCCCTTTTCAGGTAGTTAAAGGCTGGTTGGTATCAAATCCCCCCTCACTCTTCTTTTCTGTAAACTAAATAAACCCAAATCCCTCAGCTGCTCCTTGTAAGTCATGTGCTCCAACCCCCTAATGATTTTCCTTACCCTCTGCTGGACTTTCTCCAATGTGTCCACATCCTTTCTGTAGTAGGGGTCCCAGATGTGGCCTCACCAGTGCCAAATTCCCTAGATCTGATGGCAGTGCTCCTCCAAATACACCCCCCAATATGCTGTTAGCCTTCTTGGCTATAAAGGCACACTATTGACTCATATCCAGCTTCTCATCCACTGTAATTCCCACGTCCTTTTCTGCTGATCTGCTGCTTAGCCAATCAGGCTCCAGCCTGTAACAATGCTTGGGATTCTTCCATACCAAGTGCAGGACTCTGCACTTGTCCTTGTTGAACCTAATCAGATTTCTTTTGGCCCAATCCTCCAATTTGTCTAGGTCATTTTGGACCCTATCCCTGCCATCCAACGTATCTACCTCTCCCCCTAGCTTAGTGTCATACGCAGACTTGCTGAGAGTGCAATCCTTCCACTTCCTTATTTGTTTCCCCCATGCTAGTCATGCTTTTGTAGACCTCTATCATATCCCCCTGAGTTGTTGTTTTTTCCGGTGTTGTTAATATCCCTTCAGATAGAAGCTGTTCCATATCCCTAATAATTTTTTTTGCCCTTTTTGGTACCTTTGATATCTTAGGGTATGTCTACACTACAAAGTTAGTTCGAACTAACGGACGTTAGTTCGAACTAACTTTAATAGGCGCTACACTAGCGCTCCGCTAGTTCGAATTTAATTCGAACTAGCGGAGCGCTTAGTTTGAACTAGGTAAACCTCATTTTACGAGGATTAAGCCTAGTTCGAACTAGCTAGTTCGAATTAAGGGGTGTGTAGCCCCTTAATTCGAACTAGTGGGAGGCTAGCCCTCCCCAGGTTTCCCTGGTGGCCACTCTGGCCAACACCAGGGAAACTCTATTGCCCCCCTCCTGGCCCCGGAGCCCTTAAAGGGGCACGGGCTGGCTACGGTGCCCGTGCCAGGTGCAAGCCTGCCAGCACCCAGCCAGCAGACCCTGCACCTGGCATGGATCAAGCCACCCACCCGATGCCCCCCAGCCCTCCCCCTCTTCCCGGGACCAGGCTGGCGGCCTGGGCTAGTGTGGACATCGTGGACCTCGTCCACGACCTCCGCACTAGGCACAGGAAAGTGGCCGGCTAGGGCAGGAGAGCTGCCAGCCTGGCCACCCAGGAGCAGGTGTGCATGAAAATCAAGGTGGTCCACTGAGACCCCCGACCCTGAGCCCTGAGCTTACAATGGCCGTACTGGGTCAGACCAAAGGTCCATTTAGCCCAGTAGCCTGTCTGCTGACAGCGGCCAACCCTAGGGACCCTGGAGAGGATGGACCGAAGACAGTGACCAAGCCATTTGTCTCGTGCCATCCCTCTCCAGCCTTCCACAAACCTTGGGCAGGGACACCACTCCTACCCCCTGGCTAATAGCACTCCATGGACCCAACCTCCATGACTTGATCTCACTTCCCTTTAAACTCTGTTCTAGTTGTAGCCGTCACAGCCTCCTGCAGCAAGGAGTTCCACAGGTTGACTCTTTGCTTTTTGAAGAAAAACTTTCTGTTACTAGTTTGAAGCCTGCTACCCATTCCTTTCCTTTGGTGTCCTCTAGTCCTTCTATTATGGGAACTAATGAAGAACTTTTCTGTATGCACCCTCTCCACCCCACTCATGCTTTTATAGACCTCTATCCTGTCCCCCCTCCGTCTCCTCTTTTCTAAGCTGAAAAGTCCCAGTCTCTTTAGCCTCTCTTCATATGGGACCTATTCCCAACCCCTGATCATTTTAGTTGCCCTCCCCTCTCCCACCCTCTCTCTTCCCCTCTCTCACCTCCTTTTCCCAGTCTCCCCCAGTTTTGTTCAATAAAGACAGATTCCATTTTTGAACACCATTGTCCTTTATTTTGTACATCAAGAAGAGGGGCTAGGGAAGGGTAAGTGGAAGGAGGTGAGGGAGGAATGGGGTACGCACCCCCGATGGGGAGGACTGGGCTGGCTCTGCGGGCTTCTGGGGGTGGAAGCTCTCCTGCAGCCCCCCAATTGCCCCCTCTCCTCAGATGGCAGCCGGTCTGATGGCCAAGTGCTGTGATGTGCCCAGTGTGGGTACTTCGGGCACTCCAAGCCAGGACTGCTTTGCAAGCGGGGCACCCCTGAGAACTGTCTGTCCAGGGTGGGGTTCGGGACACTTTAAGCACAGCCCTCGGCTAGCCTGAGACAGCATCTCCACGCTCTAAGTCCTCCTCTGATGCCCTGCTGGCACTGCTTCCGGCCATCCTTAAGCCTAGTTCAGGGTCCACTTAATGAGGACATGCTAGTTCGAATTAGCAAAATGCTAATTCGAACTAGTTTTTTAGTCTGGATCCGTTAGTTCGAATTAGCTTAGTTCGAATTAACGTTGTAGTGTAGAAGTACCCTTATTTTTTAAGATGGACCGACCAGTTCTGAATGCAGTATTCAAGATGTGGAGATTCCATGGATTTATACAGAAGCAATATATTTTCTATCTTATTAAGTATCCCTTTCTTAATGATTCCCAATATTCTGTTTGATTTTAAATGGATGTTTTCAGAGACCTATGCACGACTCCAAGATCCTTCTCAAGTGGTTACAGCTAATTTAGACCTCGGTGTTTGACATGTACAGTTAGGATTATGGTTTCTAGTGTGCATTACTTTGCATTTATCAACATCAAATTTCATGTCACTTATCGAACAAGCTCCATCAACTTGATGATCTCTGGCTATTTTGATTTATTGTAAGTGCTAGTCCATAAATGTCTAACAGAGGCTGCCTAACCCACTAGACATAATTCATTTCTGGGCTTAAGTGACTATTGCAAATGTTTATGCAATCCATTGTGAACAGACATGATGTATTTGCTTTGTTTCAGCTTTGAACTGTAGTTCTGTGCAGCGATGTAAGCAACTAGTTGACTATCTGGTAAACAAGGGGGGAAGGGGCAGGAGCCGGTGCTGGGGGGAGCCGGCTTCCCCCAATACCATCTCTGTGGGGGGCAAAGGAGGCAGGGGAGTAGCGGGGACTGGGCATGAGCTGGGAATCAGCTGATTCCCAGCTCGCGCACAGTCTCAGACACTGCGCCTCTGCTTTTTAAATGTATTAAGAGCCTGCTGGCAGAAGTGCAGTGGAAGGGACCCGGTGTGAGCTAGGACAGATGATTCTTGGCTCCCACTGGGTCCCCCTGCTGTTCATGCCATCTCTTAATACATTTAAAAGGAAGAGCTGCAGCAAGGTTAGCTCCTGGGGCGGGGCTACTTCGCTTATCGACTAGTTGTTTAGTTTAATAAACTAAATTTAACATCGCTAGTTCTGTGCTCACCAGTGGTCATCTGCATTTTAAAGACTATGCCTAAGATTTCCAAAGGGATCCATATCTCCAGCTGAAATTTTTAAGGAACTGGAACAGGATCAAGTTTGAAAACCACAGGTGTGTTATCTTCACTTGTGCAGAACTTTTCTTCAGTATTGATCAGACAAAAAAAAATCAACCCCCCCCCCCCCCCCAAACTTGCCAAGAACAGAAAGGGTGGGAAGAAGACCTCTAGAAATGGGGCTTTTGGTGCATGCAATCATAGATGTTGGAGGTGGGGGGGGGGGGGGGGAGAGAAATGTTTGAAGTCACAAGTGATCTCTCTGCTAGAGTGGGATTGTTCACGACTGGCTGGCTGTTGGTGTGCTTTCTAGTTGGGTGTAAAATGTCTTTATTGATGCAACTGTCATGTCATCCCTTCTCTTGGGAGATTAGAACTTCTGATATAAAGCAATGGCAAAATGTCTGTCAGGGTCAAATATATGCCATCCCTTAGTTATTTTTCCATCCCACTAGCCCACTCCAGACTTCCTGGAGGGTCTGAAGTCCTCTAGGACGATGGAACTCTCAATGACTTGGTTTAAGGGTGGAATAAATTAGAGAAGGAGTCTCATCAGAAGCTGTTTGTGGCTATGGAGCTCCTTCTCAAGTGGTAAGAATTACCATTAACCTCTCCATCTTCTGGGTGAAGAGCTTGATGCAGCAGAGCACTTGCATGTTATTTTTAAGCACGTGCTTGACGATAGTACCATTTAAAGCCTAGTGCTCTACCGCATCGGGACCAGAGGACAGAGCCCTAATATTCCCATCCCATAGGTAAATCAGAATAAGGATAGAAAAACCTTGCTCTCCTCCCCTTGGAAATGGCGAGAGAAGAAGGGATTGAGGTCACGGGTAGTCAATCCCTTTGGATTTCTGTTAACTTTGAGCCATCTGAATAATGCAGCGCGGAGCGCTCTAGGAATTCCTGGCCACTGGGCATTACCTGGTGCAGCGAGGCAGAAGAGAATTTCTTTTCTCCTTAGAGCGGTGGTCCCCAAACTCTTCCCATCGCACCCCCTTATCCAGAGTCAGGAGTGAGGCCACGCCTGCTGGGCCCGGGGGTGCGGACAAGTCTGAGGCGTCTGGGGCTGCCACTGAGAGTGGGGTTGGGAGCGTGGCTGGGGGCAGGGCTGTGACCGGGAGTGAAGTTGTGTCCAGGGGCTGAGGTTGGGAGCGGGATTGGAGCTGTTGCTGAGGCACAGTGCCTAGGGCCCACGATACTTTTAGGGGCCCACGAAAATATTTTAATTTCTTTTAAAATCAGAAGAAAAAAAATGAACTTTTAGGGTCGAAGAAAATGTTTTTTTTCCCCTCACATCAGAAAAAAATGAAACTTTTAGGGCCCACGAAAATCTATTAAATTTTGCCTAAAACAGAAAAAAAAAACCCAAAATGAAATATTTAAAGTTATATCAAAAATAGTTTTTAATATAATTTTTTTTTTATGGGGGAAGGGGCCCACGAAGGCAAAAGTGCCTAGGGCCCACAAAAGTCATAATGCGGCCATGCCCATGGCGAGAGAGTCTGGCCCTGCTGACGGCTGTGACCTTGAGCAGAACTGAGGGCAGACCAGAGCTTGGTGGTGGTCCCTTCCTGTCCCCTGTGGGGACTGACCTACATCTCCTGTGTGCCCCTCAACTGTTCCTCTGGATCTCTTTCATGGGGTGTGTCTGAAAATTTGGGGGCCACTGCCTTAGGGTGCTCATGAAATCCATTTCCTCACAGTCCCAGTTGGGCTGGAGAACCTTGTACAGATGCATGGGATTATTACATTTGGAGCGGACAGTCTGGTTCTTAGGAACTTCATTTCTATTTACTTAGGAAGTATGTCAAGAAAATCAGCATTTTCCAGTGTAATTAGAGCTCGTCATTGAAATGAATGCCAACACAAACATTCATTAACGAGCTATCAATAATTCTTTCATTTAAGCAATGCCTAGTGCTCAGGCTTATTAATGGTTTAAGTATTATTAACTCTGTGTAGCGAGAGAGGTGGCTATTTGATTTACATGGAGATTAATAATAAATACAGACCCTGTGAGTTAAAATGAGTTTGAGCGCCTTTGGTTGGTTATCTTTCTTGTCAATGCAAGGAAGAAGAACTAAAGTTTAGCTTCTGAGGTTTTATATGCAGCCTATGAAAGATTTTTTTTTTTTAAACCACTCTTTTAAAAAATTAAGTGAAAGGTTTCAAAACTCTTTGCCTTGGCATCCAAAGGCCAACTTCTGGTCACAGCTCAGGAGTGTGGTCAGAGCAAGCATTCTCCACTCAGGCCCCCCCATATGCCTCAACCCTGAGCAGTGAGTAAGAGGGGAGTTCAGCAGAGATGGTCTCCAAGAAGGTGTGTGGGGTGCCCGCTCCTGTGTATGCCGGTTACGGTGGGGCAGCTCTTGGGATGCGTATGCTTGTCCTCCTTGGGACTGAATTGAGCCACTCACTCATTTCATAGAGGCCACTGAATAGCTATGAGGTGAGAGAGACTGTTGCTCATTATAGTCCTGGCAGATTGGAATTGGGGGGCATTGCTCTAATTCCATTGCCCTTGCTCCGTATTTGTGTACCCTTGTAAGTCCTGAGTTCCATGATGGTATTTCTCTCTAATCTTCTGCTGTGCCCTTTCACCCTAGCTTAGTCTACTCTTGGGCTACGTCTAGACTACGTTCCTCTTTCGACAGAGGAATGTAAATGAAGGACTTCAAAATTGCAAATGAAGTACTGATTTACAAATTTCGTGCTTCATTAGCATAATGGATTCCGATCACGTTTTCGAAAAAGGATTTTTCAAAACACCCTCTACCTCCCCCTCACGGTCTAGACATGGTTCTTTTGAAAAAAAAAACCACACTTTTTCGAAAGAACCTGTAAACCTCATTTTTTCTGGCATTATGGTTCTTTCAAATAAGTATTAAGTGAAAGGTTTCAAAACTCTTTGCCTTGGCATCCAAAGGCCAACTTCTGGTCAAGTTTTTTTTCTGGTCAAGTTTTTTTTCGAAAAAGTGATCAGAATCCATTATGCAAATGAAGCACGAAATTTGTAAATCAGCGCTTCGTTTGCAATTTCAAAGTCCTTCCTTTATATTCCTCTGTCAAACGAGGAATGTAGTTTAGACATAGCCTTGTAGTCCTGTATGTCGGCTGATCTTAAAACAGTGGTGATTAGGTGTTTGTTTCCCCCGAGACAGAAGCAATTCTAGACTGTTGGAGGCCCTTTTTGAAGGCCACAGCGTTCATCAACCAAAAATAGGGTTTGACCAAGTAGGCTTTCAGATACTCAGCCATTCTGCTGTGAGTTCTCCTGCTTATCGCACAGTACTAGTACTTACGGCTCTTGACGATCTCCTGCCCCCTATGGTGTTTTGGACCAGTTAGGAATTGGAACTTGGCTGACCCTAGCAAGAGGTGTGACTGAGCATATGTTAGACCAGCCTAGAGTTATTCAGAGAGGAAACTCAGATCATAGAAGCTTGTGAACAGGTGCAGGGTAATGTAGGTGGCTGGGGAGGGGTTGGTGGGGAGATAGGAGCTGAGAAGCTGTCATAGTACTAATGTAACTGCCTCGGGGTGGATTTTAACCTGAGCTCTCTGGAGCTTAGTGTAGGTGCCTCTACCTGTTGAGCTAAAAGCCAGCTGGCTCTCAGCTTAGGCTGTAGAGCTCCCTTATTCTTATCTCTTGCTGTAAGTGGTCTAAGTGCCACTACATAGGACAGTGAACCACTCTAGGTGTGTGGGTTACACCAGCAAGACCTCTTTTGTTTGAATTCCAGTCCTCATCACTCTTGCAAAACTGTAAGTAGAAAGTGGTTCAAATAGTACCCTTAAAATACGGTTACTCTCCTGCTTTTGGTCATATGCGAGATCTTGGAAGGGATATTAAACTTGGATGTGCCAAAGGCCATAGATAGGTAAAATATTCATTGACTTTTGGAGCAATATGTGTGATGTGTCTGGCTTGCTGGGTGGGTTTCACTTGGAATCACTGGGAAATGATTAAGTTAAAGTCTCCAGTACAATATTATGCAGATACTCAGCCTTTGGAGATTTACCCTGGGGGAGGGGTGCGGGGAGGGACATGGACTGGTTTAGCTGTTTTGGGAGGCCTGAGGAAAACACAGGCCCCAAACTGGATAGTATGTCCATGTAGGTCCAAAGACAGACGTGAGGATGTGACCAAGATGGAAGGGTTTGAAGGGATGGAACCTTACCAGGTCTCCGTGTGGAAGACGACGCTGACAGCTGGCAGGCTAACCGCTGTGTAGACTGGTGGTTTGTTTTGCTGTTTCCCCCAATAGTTTTTTATCTTCAAATAAAAGCCCTGTGTTCTGAGAGAGCTGGCTGGTCACCAGGAGCCCTGCCACTGTCCCCTGAGAGAGCCAGCTGCAGGGCCTGGACTAAGGTCAGGCCTGGTGATTGCAGAGGGACTGCAACCGAAATCCCTGGGCAGGAGTGAGAGGAGTGTGGGTCCCTGACCATAGTGGGTGCACAGCTGGATATCTAAGACCTTAAGGAGTGCCCTTGAGGAGGCAATGAGCTACCAGAGGTCCAGCTAACTCCAACCTTGTTACATGTGGGTGTTTAATAAGGGCTCTAAAAACAGTTGCAAACATTCTACTGGCACAAAACCAAACGCCCTTGGCCTGCCCTGCCCCTCTTCCAAGGTGCCCCCTGTTACTCGCTTGCTCTTCCTCACCCTCCTTCATTCACTCATCTTCACCGGGCTGGCTCAGGGCCAAAAGGCTGAAGGGGGAGGAGGGTCAGGACTGGGGGCACAACAAGAGGGTGAGGGATGCAGGCTTGGCAGTGCTAACCGGATCTGCCAGCATCCCTTTTCAACTGGTTGAAAACGGAACACCTGATCAATGCAGGTCTGATCTGCTGGCCTGTGGATGTCGAAAAATCATCTAGGCAAGATGTCATGAGGAGAGTGAGAGATTGAGCTGCATGAAACTCAGATAGCAAATCAAAACCAGGGAAATGAGGGAAGATTAGAAAGAGAGTTGTGAAATGCATCTGGCTTTAACACTGACAGGTTAAACCTTAGTAGAATAGTAAACCTCTTAATTTTCCATATTTGTATTACAATATTCCATATTTATATTGCAATAATTTAATGTGTCTTTCAGAACTTGTGTTCTTTACTTTTTGCATTTTATTCTACTTGGATAACTAAATTAAGATTTTGTTATTTAACTGAATTCTGCAATGACAGCGGGGTTGATGCTGCAGGAGAATAGCTTTAATTGTAGAATGTAACTATTTCCATTATGTATCTCTCTTTTAAAAAAAAGTGCCTATTTTGTCTAAGATCTTAATTTTTAGAGCAAGGGCCATGTTTGTAGAGTAGCTATCACAATGTGCTGCTGATCTCAGTAGAAGCTTCCAAGTATCATTTTAATCTATTATTAAAAACAACCTATTTTCTCAAGGGAGAACTTTAATCCCCAAACAAACTTTAACCAAAATTTGACCAGTTTCCTTTTATATTTTCATCCTGGGTAAATTAAGGTTTGACTTTGTTTGAAAGTGATCAGAGAAGAATAATTGTTGCAATGTTTGTAGTGTGTTCTTACACCCTAGTATTTCTGTAAAGAAATGTGTGCTAATTGTACTCCCAAAAGTCTTCATAAGACGCTGCTGCTGTATTTGCAAACACCTTTTTTTTTCCCTTGGGCGTGTTTACTGGCAATCAGTTCACTTATTCAGCAGGAAGGAATTTGTAGCCATTGGCAGATGATGCACCTTGAAAGTCAAGGTTGACAGGCTGTGTGGGTTTTTCGGGTGTGCATTGCTGAGTTTGAATTATTAATTTGTTGGTTTGTTTCTGGTTTTATTTCTGTGTGTAATGCTAACCAACAGAAGTTTGAATCATTCATGGGCTGCATTCTCCACGTCAGAGCTGCAGATGTCATGGGAACGGTGACTACAGGGTACAGTCTTTCAGTTTCTGTCAGAATCATTTCTAGTTGCATGGGGGAGTAAATATTCAAGAGATGATCTAAGGCTAAGCACAAAATCCCTGGATAGATGGTAAACACTGTGTGGAAATGTTATCAGCCTGACTTCCATTAGGAAGAAGGTCCCTTGTTGTTGTTGTTGTTTGTTGCTCATCAGCCTTGTAAATCTTTTTCTTCGTGGACCTCTGATTGTTACCTAGCGACTTACACAGGAAAGGTGGGAGTATTTGTGCAGATAATACTGTATTGCAATTCAAATAAAAATCCCTTAGGTGATACATTTTAGTGTGTGTAATTTTTACATTGGATTTCTTGGCATATGTTGTCGGATACTTATTTTTTTAATTATGCCATTGGACCTGGATCAATAGCATTTAAGACTCTGAATTTGCATTTGGATCCACAGAGATGCACTGTATAGCGGTCTTTCCCTTTGGAATCCAAAGAACGTGAGAACAGCCAGACTGTGTCTGACCAGTGGTCCATCTAGCCTTGTATCCTGTCTTCTAGCAATAATCAGAACAGGTAATCAAGGGATGCACCCCCCGTCAGCTATTCCCAGCCCTGACAAACAGAGACAAATCCTATTCCTGCCCAGCCATCCCATCCTGACTAATAGCTGTTGATGGACCTACCCTCCATGAATGTATCTAACTCTCTTTTGAACCCTATAGGCCTCCAATTCATTCTCTGGCAAAGGGTTGCACAGATTGACTGTGCACTATTAGAAGAAATACTTCCTATTGTTTATTTTAAACCTGCTGCCTATTACTTTCATTTGATGAAACCCAGTTACTGTATTTTCCTTATTTACTTTTTCCGCAACAGACATGATTTTATAGACCTCTATCATATCTCCTTCTTATTTGTCTCTTTTTCAAGTGGGAAAGTCCCAGTTCTATTAATCTCTCCTCATATGGCAGCCATTCCATTACCCTTTTTCTGAATCTTTTTTGAAGCTTTCCCAATGCCAAGATATCTTTGATGAGATGAGACCACAACATCTGCACACAGTGTTCAAGATACGGGCGTACCATGGATTTATATAGAGGCAATAAGATATTCTCTGTCTTAATCTCTATCCCTTTCTTAACGATTCCCAACATTCTGTTTGCTTTTTTGACTGCCGCTGCACACTGAGTGCATGTTTCCAGAGAACCATCCACAATGACTCCAAGTTCTTTGAGTGGTAACAGCTAATCTAGACCCCATTGTTTTATATGTCAAGTTGGGATAATGATTTCCAGTACAGGTTGAACCTCTCACAACTGGGATTCTCTGTACTCCAGCAAGGCCACAGATGTTGCTCGACCAGAGAGACCCGGTGGAGGGCCAGAGGCAGGAGCCCTGTGGTGGAGCCAGGAGCCTCGGCAGCAGGGCCGGTGTTGCCCCAGTAGGGTTGGTAGGGTCGGGAATCCCGGCCATGGAGGCAGTGGGGAGCCCCAGGCAGGATCCCCTGCTTGTCCCACAGCCCCACATGCCACTCAGAAACGTGGCTGCAGGGGCTTTCTCTTTGAGTCTGGAAGGGAGCGGGGAAGGTTCAGATGATGCTCCCGCTCCCGGCACAATCCCATTGGCCGGTTTCTGGACAGACACTGGCCAAAGTGAGCTGCCTGTTTGAATAACAGGGAGCCACAGGGCACCACCCTCCTGGTCACTCACTCAGCACATCTGCCACGTGCAGATGAGCAGGCAGAAACATTTTAAGCTCTGCAAGCCTTTAGCTTGGCAGACAGGCAGACAAGCTGGTAAGTCTCCTGGAGAGAGCCTACCTCTGGCCCTTCCTTCCCCAACCCTCTGTCCTCCTGCCCCACTACACAACATGCACCTATACCCCCTCCCTGATCTGGCACCCGAACTGCTGCCCCAGGACACAGGCCCCTCCTACCCTAGGTCACATCCCAAAACCCTGCACTCTAGTTCCCTGCCCTAGGTCACAACTACCTTCTTTGCCCAAACTCCCTCCCAGACTCCATTCTCCCTCCTGCGCCCCAATCCCTTACCCCAAGCTCCCTTCTGCACCCAACCTCCACCTTAGACCCTGCACCTCCTCCATTAATACCATGGAAGAATGAAACCCTTGACCTCTTTCCAAAATCTTGGGAGGGCCCCCTCCCCCCATCAAAAATGATTGCCCACCCCTTTGCATTTGTCCTAATTAAACTTTGTCTTATTTATTTCAGACCGTTTGTCCAGATCATTTTGAATTATGACTATCCTCCAAAAACTGGCCAATGTTTAAAAATAGATACTCTGCTCTCTGCACTGGCTCTTAAGTGGCATTAAAAGGTGCAAGTCACCTCTTTCTATTCACAGCCCAAACTAGCTGTTGATTCTGACTTTCACTTTAAGATCATACATAAGTTGTCTTACCTGGAGATACAAACATGCCTCCCTGCACTACACTCTTTAGTCTTGATACCTTCTAGTTCTCCATGTTGACACCAGTCTCCCTCTTTCTTACCTATTTCACACACTTTGGTTGTTGCAAGTGGAAATATAGTGGTACCTTGGCTGTGTTGAGTAGTGAACACATTTTTGTACCCAATACCTTTCCAGTCACAAAACTGTGAACTCTTAGGTTAGCTGTTTATATAAGTGTAGGATACTATATTGTCTTTATACTTCTTTCCTGGAATGCTAATGTCCCAGTTGAAACCATTTAACATACACTCAGCTACCATATCAATGAATGCAATAAAGAAACACACAAAAAAAAGCTGCTTGTTGATGCCTTTAGAGATCTGTAGATTGCTGCTTTAAACATGCTCAAAAACGTGTACATTTCATAGTGTTAGCAATATCAGACATTGTCTGTTAATACGTAAGGGAAGGGTACCAGCATTGATCTGGTTGTATTCTTCTGAAGCTAGGGCAGATAGATTCATGAAGCCTGAGCAAACTAGCTCCAATTGTACAGGATCTGAAAGACGGAAAGTTCTGAGTTGAATCATTTTGAGGGCTTAAGTGAACTCCCCAGACTGTCCACCTTTTACCCAGTATTATTGTTTCAAAGTGAGGAAGGGTGCTACAACTCTGCACGGCTGTGTCTACACTGGGCCACTTATTCCGGAAAATCAGCCGCTTTTCCGGAATAAGCTGCGAGCTGTCTACACTGGCCCTTGAATTTCCGGAAAAGCAACAATGCTCTACTGTACAAAATCAGCCGCTATTCCGGAAAAACTATTCTGCTCCCGCTCGGGCATAAGTCCTTATTCCGGAACACTGTTCCGAAAAAGGGCCAGTGTAGACAGCCCAGTAGTCTTTTCTGGAAAAGCGCGTCTACATTGGCCACAGACGCTTTTCCGGAAAAAGGGCTTTTCCGGAAAAGCAGCCTGCCAATGTAGACGCTCCTTTTCCGGAAAAACTGAAAACGGAATAGTATTCCGTTTTAAGTATTTCCGGAAATTCATGCCAGTGTAGACACAGCCCACATGTGTATCCCAGGGCAGGTAGCTTTTCTCTTCCTTCACTCCTGTCCCCTCTCATCTAAACTGGCTCTCTTTTCCTGTTACACCCTTAGCAATTGCCTACCTGTGATGTGCTGACACAACAGAGTACCTGATAATGCAGCGAACTGTTCCAACACCTCCATGCAATCAAGGAGCCAAGAAATTACTACTAGCTGAAATGGCAATTAGGTATAGCACCCAAGGTAGCACTTATGCTCAAGCCAAATGAACACATCCTCCTATGTGCAGTGCTGCATCTCTTTGCAAAATGCGAGGTGATGGGCATGCAGTAGATCAGATGGGTATCTTAAGCCTTATCTACATTAGCACATTTTGTCATCAAAACCTGCCTTTTGGTGACAAAACAGTGAGAGCATTTATACTACAATGTGACTTTTGTCGGGAAAAATACCAAGTTTTGGTAACAAAAATCTTCTATCCCTATGAGAGGCATTTATCGTTTCCCCTCCCTTCATTGTTGACAAAAAGCCAGTGTGGACTCTGTTGTTTTGTTTTGTCAAGAGAACTGGCTTCTGCCAGTATCCCACAATGCCTGCCCTGATGACTGTGCTCAGTGTTTTGTGATCTCTGCTGCCCTGTAGGCATGCGCTCTTCCGCTTTCAAAGTTCCAGGAAGTATCTGACAAGCGGAGTGAGCTGCTCCCTTTTGGGAACAAAGAACAAATCATTGGAATGCTTCTGTTCTGTCCTGTTAGGAACACAGAGGCAGGCAGACTGCTGCTACTGGGATAGGCCTGGAGAGACTGCTGTGCTGCTTTGACATTCCTTAGCAGGGAGAGCTCACAGAGCACTGAGGGAATCCCAAGAAATATAGGGATCAGCTCTGCCTTCCAACAACACTGCACTGTAGGATGCTAACACACATCGCTTTGCTCTTATCTGTGGCAGGGTGCTAGCAGTGTGGCCATGAAATGTTGACAATGGGAGGCAGAAAAACTGGTTTGACCGGTTTTCACTTTTGGCAACTTTTGCATGTTGACAGCACTTTTGTTGCCAAAACTTCGCAGTGTAGACACAGCCTCTGTCTCATGCAGTTGGAAAGGAACTGGAATGACTGACCTGGAGAAAGTAATAGTTCATCTGAGCAGCTATAGTTTTAGTAGAGTAGTCAACAGGTCTCCATTCTGACCTGGAAGGATCTCCCTGACAGGGTGAGAACAGCAGCTCTTCAGTCATTCAACCCTAGATTCCTTTGGAGAGATTTTCAGCCCAATCACTAAGTAGGTTGGCACTTGGAGTCCTGGATTGTGTCCTCACTGCTACTGACTTGGTCTGCAACCGTGGGCATGTCACTTTGCCTTGATTTCCCTCCCTTTTCTGTCAGTCTTGTCTGTTTAGATTGCAAGGCCTTTTGAGGGGGACTGTCTCTCTGGCTGTTTTTGTGCAGCACCTTGCACAGAGGGCCCTGATCTCAGCTTGTTGGTGTGACAGCAAATATGGAGACACCAGCTGAGCTTTGAATGAAGGTTGAATTAGACGTCCCAGTTTAAAGCTGGGGCCTGAACCAAATTTAAACCAATGACTTACAGGTGGAACTGTTCCAGCTGTCGTTGTCACCTAATGAGCACATCTGCAAAGACCAGGCCTAACAGTGTTAGGAATGGAAGCAAAGCCCCTTTTTTGGAGGGAGTGGCTCTTTACGAAGGGCAGCCACAGTTTCAGAGCATCTGCTGCCTTGTGATCAATGGATCTCTGTTGAAAGGCCTCTTCATGTGCCGACTTCTACATTCTGGTGTGTGGGGGATAGTGGTGTTGGGAGCAGCTGAACACAAATGTATTGAGCTGCAGGAAAGCATGGACAGCTGCCAATGCCTTCCAACTGGAGGGGAGGGGGAGAAGCTTTAGTCTCATGTTCATAGCACAGGATGTGCAAATTTGCAGTTGAAATATTCAGTGAAAGCTTGTAAAGGAAGGTAGCTACCCCGTGTCAGACAAGCTATGTCTACACTGCAGAGTTTTTTTTAAAAAACGGCTGTTTTTCCGAAAAAACTTCACTTACGTCCACATTGCAATCGTGTTCTTTCAAAAGAACAGCAGGGTTTTTCCAACACTGGTAAACCTCTTTCTACAATGAAGAAGCCTTTTTCCGAAAGAGCGGTTTCAGAAAAAGGCATGTGTGGACAGGGAAGAGGGAGTTCTTCCGCAAGAAGAAAGAAGAAAAAGTACACGTACCCTGGAGGCCATTTCCCCCCATAGTCATCACAGCTTACATGCGAGATAGCATCCAGACTGAATGGACGCTATCTTTCAAAAATCGCTTTTTCGATGCTCTTTGGCAGCGTGGACCTCTCTTTCTGAGGAAGTTTTTTTTCAGAAGATCTCTTCCGGAAAAGCTTCTTCCGAAAGAAGCCTGCAGTCTAGACGTAGCCACAGAGAGGTGAAGTGATAGAATGTAGAATGCTATAGGAATGGTATTTGTCAGGGATCAGGTTTGGTTTTTGTGATGGCTCCTTCTCTCTCAGAATCTAAGTTCTGCCCACTCCTCACCCACGGTGAGATGCTGCTCTGAGTGGATCATGCCAGTCTTCACAATAGGACCCCTCCCCCTGATTTCTTAGGCACTTTGGTGGTGGTTGTACTGCTTGGCTCCAGAACTTACAAGGCCTTTCAATGGACTCGTTGAGGCAGTTGATTCTCCTTACAGCCCTTGTTTGGAGCCTTGGGGGCTGTCTCTACAAGTCTGTGCCCTAAAATTTGTGCACCTGTCATCACAGGGACAGCTCCACTGGAGGTAGCAACCCTGAAGCCTAGCATGGTTGTTAAAATGTTCCCATCTTGACTGGTCCTCTCAAAACTGCTGCTGCCCCTGGGGGGGAAGCTCTTAAGAAAATGGCTGCTGTCGCCAGGACTGGGCAGACGTGAGTGTGTGCTGACAGGCTGAATGTTTCCTTGAGTGTCTCCAAGACTGAAGGCTACATTTCTTTGAAAAAGGCCTACACTGTGGCCTATACAACATGGCCGACAGATTACCTGAGCGCCAGGGCAAGGTGTGGGGGGCCTCGGCTCTTGCCCCTAGAAAGGGCAGGGGGTCTCTGGTGGAAGGAGTGGGGCAGTCAACCCCCGGCCCACAGCATGCTCTCCCTCCCCCCAGCCTTCAGACCCAGGTGGAGTGTCAGTCCAGTGCTGATTCAAAGGGACCTGGGGGCCCAGCTGCTGTCGCTGCTATTGGGAGCCTCAGACCCCTTTCAATCTCCAGGCCCTGGGGCAACTGCCACCTTTGCCCCCCTTTTCCCCATTGGCAGGCCTGAGCATATAAGGGAAATACATTAGTTCACCAATCCACTGCTGGATTGGTAGTTTAACACCCGATTTAATGTAGCTTCCAATACAGGGCAAAAGATAAAAGGTAATCTATTGTGCATCTCACAAATGTTCTCTAGATGTGTGCTTTAAATCCAGGTCTAAGAGTAGCAAATGGCCTCCAATAGTCGGAAGCTTATGTGCTACAGTTTAGACCCATGACTAGTTCACATGTAATATCTGAGTTTCTTGGGTAGCTTGGGTATGTTCATTGCAGAAAACAGCACCTCTCCCTGCTTGTTACATTACTAGAGCTGCAGATTGTGAATTTTTGTTCTGCTGTGCATGAGAATTCCTTTGAATTCCTGTCATTAGGACACCTCCTCCTTCTATCTTTGCATATTCTTATATGAGGGAGTTTGGATTTTTCTGTCAAGGGGAAGAAACCTTCTTAAAGCAAAATTACAGGGGGCCATTGAACCTTTATGGCTGGATCAGAGGGTGCTGTTACTAAAGGGCGGCATTGTGCAGTTGTATCTTGTCTTGCGCTTTGGGATGTGCATGACTAGGTGTTAATAAAGTGCTGTTGCCTGCTCTGCTGCAGAACATGTAAATCATGGACATTTAACATGACATGCCGCTTGCTTCAAGACATGGATGGCCTCGTATTCTGATGAGACACCAGTCCTGGGCCATGCTACTAGTAGCAGGTGGTGTTCTACAATGCACAGCTAGTTGGAGAGTGGGCGGGAGAAGTGGGCTGACTGGACTGTTGTGCTAGATAGGCTTTGATACCCAGCTCACCACAGCACAACTGCCTTCCACCAGTGCACAAACTGATGTGACTAACATCATAGAGTCATAAGACTAGCAGTGGCCTCAGAACGTCATCTAGTCCAGGCCCCTGCACTCAAAGAAGGGCTGCGTAATAACTAGACTAGGAGTTTTCAAGCCCTGGGCCGTGGCTTGTAAAGGCAAGCCACTAGCTAGCTGTGAGATGCTTTGTTTGCCTGTGCCTCTGCAGTTACAAGTGATCGCAGATCCCTTTGGTTGGGAATGGCAATCCATGACTAAGGGCAGCTGTGATCACCCATACCTGCAGAGGCACAGGTAGACAAAATGTCTTGTGGTCAGCTAGCAGCTTGTCCTTGTAAAGCTGCCACCCAGAGTTTGAAATCCCCTGCATTAGTTCCTGACCAGTGTTGATTTAACCTGTTCTTAAAAACCTCCCGTGTTAGATATCCACATCCTCTCTAAGCAATTTATTCCACTGCTTAACCACACTGACGGGAAGTTTTTCTAATGTTCAACCTTAAGTCATCCTTGCTGCAATTTCTTATCCTATCCTCAAACTTTAAGAAGAATAATTTTTTATCCTCCTCTGTGTAACAAGTTTTAGTGTACTTGAAAAGGGTTATCATGACCCCCTTCAGTCCTCTCATCTCCAGACCAAACCCAATTTTTTCAGTCTTCCCTCATAGGTCATGCTCTTGAGACTGGTAATCATTTTTGTTGCCCTTCTTTGGACTTTCTCTAGTTTTCCCACATTTTTCCTGTAATGGGGTATCCAGAACTGGACACAATACTCCAGTTGAGGCCTGATCAGCACAGAGTAGAGTGTCAGAATTACTTTTCATGTCTTGCTTATGTAACCCCCTTTTTCCTCCCCGGGTTACTGGGGAGCAGGTCACACTCACAGGTGTGCCTGGGCGCCTGGTGTTTTAACCCAAAAGAGATCCTGAGTACCCCAGTGGTGATGGTGTTTAGCTGGGGAAAGCCCTATCCACCCCCTTGCTGCAATCCCTTGCTGGCAATGAATGTAAAGTGGCGGTGCCTCCACCTGGCTGGCCTTGTACACACACTGGTGCCTTGAGAGCCTCCAGGAACATACTCATTCCAACATAAAGCTGGATCTAATTCCAGAACAACTACAAATCATATACATCTAATAGAATACTTTAAAATAAACCATCTTTACTTAACTAAACAGGGATTAACAGATTAGCAAGGAATAGCATTAACAAAACACATAACAGTAACTGAAGCTTATACAGCTAGACAACAGTTACTCCACCCCAGAGTGTGCACACCCTTAAACTCAGTCCCAGACACTTGCTTGCGTTGGCGTGCTGATGTTGCAGCTGTAGTGAGGATTTGGTCCCGGCTAAACAGCAGCTCTGTCCCAGGCAGCACCCTTCCAGCAAAGCCCAAATTTACTGCCTCATGCTGTGCCTATAGGAAGCAGCCTGCTAACTCCCAGTTCCAACAGGCATGTAGTAGCTGCATCCAACAGCCCCTGCACTGGGTCAATGTCCTTGGCAGCAGCCTGGCTCCCCCTTTGGTTCCAAACTGCAAGGCAGAGTCCCAGACTGCTAGGCCTCTTCTTCAAGCACATGGAGAAAGCCTCCTCTCTCTCACAAGAGTCCCTCCTACCTCTTTTGTTCCAAGGGCTCATGGGAATTGTAGTCTGGATTGTAGCACACAGGGTCTTTTTGAATAAAACAGAGGCCCCTTTAGTAAGGGGACTACACTTACAACACTTCTGCTAATATATTCTAGAATGTTTTTATTTTTGCAGCCGTGTTGCACCAACTCATTAAACTCGACCCCCTAGATCCCTTTCTGCAATACTCCTTCCTAGGCAGTTATTTTCCATTTTCTATGCGTACAACTGATTGTTCCTTCCTCAGTGGAATACTTTGCATTTGTCCTTGTTGAATTTCATGCAGATCGTTTTGGATTTTAAATGCTGGCACCCCCTCCCAACTTGGTATTCTCCACAAACTTTTAAGTGAACAGAACTGGACAGATATTTTTAGTAAGTCTCAGACAGGTCATGGGCAAGGAAGATAAACTCATGGAAGCCAGTAATCTGTCTCTGTCTTTTACTAAAAATCTCTATCACTAAAAGGAACCGTAGGCAACTGCGAGGACCTGGCTGGAAGCTCCCAGAACTGCCACTGTGCATTAGGGATGTGAACGGTTAACCGGCAGGCAGGGAGCCAATGCTGGGAGGGAGCCAGTTTAAAAGCAGTTGTGCGGCAGCAGTGCGTAGTGGGGAGGCCTCTGTCTGCAGCAGCCTGGGATCATTGCAGATAGAGGCTGGTCCACGGCAGCAGCCCCTGTCCACAAGGGTCCCGAGCTCCCTGCCCCAGACCTGCTGCCAGTTGCCGTCATAGCCTTGGACTTCTTACAGCTGTCAACATCCATCTTTCCCTAAGGAGCTGCAGTCTCACTTCCAGCCCTGGCTCGAAGTGGGGTTGGTGGATATAGTTAAAGGGGGGCATGACCCTGGAAAGTTTGGGGACTACTGACTTAGGGTATGTCTACACTGCAGCACTAATTCGAACTAACTTAATTCGAATTAGTTAATTCGAACTAAGCTAATTCGAACTAGTGCATCTAGACCTAAAAACTAGTTTGAATTAGCATTTTGCTAATTCGAATTAGAATGTCCACATTGAGTGGACCCTGAACCGAGGTTAAGGATGGCCGGAAGCAGTGCTGGAAGGGCATCAGATTAGGACTTAGAGCGTGGAGCTGCTGTCTCAGGCTAGCCGAGGGCTGTGCTTAAAGGGACCCGACCCCCACCCTGGACAGACAGCAGTCCTGGCTTGGAGTGCCCTGAGTGCCCACACTGGGCACATCACAGCACTCGGCCATCAGCCCGGCTGCACTTGCCGCAGGCTGCCATCCAGGGGAGGTGGTTAATCGGGGGGTTGCAGGAGAGCTTCCACCCTGAGGAGCCCGTAGAGCCACCGCAGTTCTCCCCATCGGGGGCTCGTACCCCATTCCTCTCTCACCTCTTTCCACTTACCCCTTCCTAGCCTCCCTTTCCTGATGTACAAAATAAAGGACACGTGTGTTCAAAAATAGAAACTCTCTTTATTGAACAAAACTCGGGGAGACTGGGAAAAGGAGGTGGGAGAGGGGAAGAGAGAGGCTGGGAGAGGGGAGGGCAACTAAAATGATTAGGGGTTTGGAACAGGTCCCATATGAAGAGAGGCTAAAGAGACTGGGACTTCTCAGCTTAGAAAAGAGGAGACTGAGGGGGGATATGATAGAGGTCTATAAAAGCAAGAGTGGTGTAGAGAGGGTGCATAAAGAAAAGGTCTCCATTAGTTCCCATAATAGAAGGACTAGAGGACACCAAATGAAATGAATGGGTAGCAGGCTTCAAACTAATAACAGAAAGTTCTTCTTCACAAAGCAAATAGTCAACCTGTGAAACTCCTTGCTGCAGGAGGCTGTGAAGGCTAGAACTAGAACAGAATTTAAAGAGAAGTGAGATAAATTCATGGAGGTTGGGTCCATAGAGTGGTATTAGCCAGGGGGTAGAAATGGTGTCCCTGGCCTCTGTTTGTGGAAGGCTGGAGATGGATGGCACGAGACAAATGGCTTGGTCGTTGTCTTCGGTCCATCCCCTCCAGGGTCCCTAGTGTTGGCCCCTGTAGGCAGACAGGCTACTGGCCTAGATGGACCTTTGATCTGACCCAGTACAGCCATTCTAAGCTCAGGGCTCAGGGTCGGGGGTCTCACTGGACCACGCTGATTTTCATGCACACTTGCTCCTGGGTGGCCAGGCTGGCAGCTATCCTGCCCTAGACGGCTACTTTCCTGTGCCTAGTGCGGAGGTCGTGGATGAGGTCCATGATCTCCGCACTAGACCAGGCAGGCGCCCGTCTCTTGCGGACCTGGGCAGGCTCCCGGGAGCCTTCAGCCTGGTCCCAGGAAGAGGCAGAGGGCTGGGTGGCAGCGGGTGGCTGGTTCGTGCCGTGCCAGGTGCAGGGTCTGCTGGCTGGGTGCTGGCAGGCTTGCACCTGGCACGGGCACCGTAGCCAGATCGTGCCCCTTTAAGGGCTCCGGGGCCGGGAGGGGGGCAGACAAGTTTCCCTGGTGGTACCCAGAGTGGCCACCAGGGCAAGCTGGGGAGGGCTAGCCTCCCACTAGTTCGAATTAAGTGGCTACACAGCCCTTAATTCGAACTACTTAATTCGAACTAGGCGTTAGTCCTCGTAGAATGAGGTTTACCTAGTTCGAATTAAGCGCGCCGCTAGTTTGAATTAAGTTCAAACTAGTGGTTTGCCTGTGTAGCGCCTATCAAAGTTAATTCGAACTAACGTCTGTTAGTTCGAATTAACTTTGTAGTGTAGACATACCCTTAGAGTTTAATGAGTCTGCTGCCTACTCAGCTGCAAAGCAGGCAACTATTACCTCATGCAGCCAGAGGCTCAAGAATTAATTATCAGAGGTCCCAGGTTTGAGCCTGCCCACCGATGACCAGGAGATGTCGGTCTTCCATAAAGATTTACTGTCCCCATAGAAAATACACAAACCTGGGTGAGGAATGGAACGGAGAGCACCCCAAGTCCTAGCACAATATGCCAGATTTCCAAGCGTCAGTGGCAATTGTGCAGGCAATTGGTTTTCTTTTGCTAATACAAATTTTTTAATGGTAAAATCCATTGGCTAGCTAAGGGGGTTGCCTACAGACCTCAGCTGAGACCGAACCAGGCGTCTAAATACAAAGTGCACCTTTGTGACACATGCTGCATGGAATCCGTGTGGCTAGTGACGGAATGTTTTCTCAAATTCCGTTAGGCTCGCTTTGAGCAGGGCAGACGACGAGGTGACTTCCTGAGGTCTCTTCCAAACCCGATCCTCTATGATTCAAGGGGTGCAGTGAACCCTTCACGACATAATAGCTGATTTCTCGGGTGGGGGGTGGGGGAAGTGTACATGTGGAGGGAGGTAAGAGGGACAGGCAGGCCTGACAGTCTGGGGAGGGAAGAAAGGGGACAACTGCCCCGTGGCCTGGCGATTCAAAAGGGCCCAGGGTCCTGCCCACAGACGACTGGGAGCTGTTGGTCTTCCATAAAGATTTACTGTCCCCATAGAAAATACATGACACCTGGCTGCTGATGCTGCTTGTGGTGGCTGGAGCCCTGAGGCCTTTAAATTGCAACTGGAGCCCACCACAGTGTGCTCTGGGCAGTGCTGTGGGCTGGCAGCCTCAGCCACACCCCTTCCAGGACTGCAGAATCGCTCCCCCGCCTCCCTTATCCCAGGGCCTGACAATTCTATCAGCTCGCCAGAGACCGGAAAAATTAGCCCTTTCAGAGTGCTGTGACAATGGCAGTGTATATAGCTCTTCGGGCCCTCAATGTGTGAACTCTTTTGGGGAGAGAATATGGGGGAGGCCCTCAGCTGGCTGTGAGGTCCATCCGCACCATTCAACTCACTGCTTGGAGTGGATTGAGAGGGACCCGCAATTCACTCTTTGAGAGCGCTTCTTCTCCAACTCATCAGTGTAGGAAGCAAGAGATGGCTTGAAACCCAAACTTAGTTTGCTTTCCAAGCTCCATGGAGTGCTGTAGGGCTAGATCGGGGGTCGGCAACCTTTTTCAAACCAAAGAGCCAAACAACATCAAAATTCAGAACAAGTGGTCAACAGAGAGCTGTATAAGAATGCCCATTTGCATGACTGAAAATAGGCAACTTAATATTATTGATGATTGATGTGATGATAAATAAATAGCATAAATGACACCTTGTACGCACAGGCTTAATTTAATGGGACTTCTGCTGCTGCATCTTTTCACATATTTCTTTGACATTTACATCATAACTGGTCAAATCCAGCTTCATGGCTGGATTCTGTCACTCTTATGGCAGGGGGCTGAGATGTGGGAGTGCAGGAGTCAGGGTTGGGGCTTATGAGGAGCTCAGGGCAGGAGGTTCCGGTGTATGATGGGCTCAGGGCACAGGATGGGAGTGTGGGGGCATGCAGGAGTGTTATGGCAAGGGGTTGGGATGTGGAGGTGCAGGACCCAGGCTTGGTGTGTATGAGGGGCTCAGGGCAGGAGATTGGGGGTGGGGTGGGAGGTGCAGGAGGCAGGGTGGGGAACTAGATGTAGGAAATGGAGTGTGTGTGGGGGGGGGGGGCGCCCTGGGGCTGGATTACCTTACCTAGCTGGGGTTGGGCTGCTGTACCTGGGCAGCAGTGGCTGGATTAGGGGCTGGGCCAGGACTAGGGACAGGGACAGGACACTGCAGCTAGATGGGGACTGCACCATGGCCCAGCTCCAGCACCAGCACACAGGGTAGCCAAATATGGCCAAAAGAGCCATATTTGGTGTCCTGTTGAGCCATATTTGGCTTGTGAGTGATAGGTTGCAGACCCCTGAAATGCTCAGCTGGAGTAAATTGGTGTAGTTCCATTTTCACTTGAGTGATTTAAACTTGCACCAGGATCTGTCCCTTAATATTAAAATGTGAAGAGATTCAATTGCCCGGGCTGCGAGGAGTACAAAAATTACACAATGGTCTTATTTACTTGTAATCCCTTCATTCGGCGTCATTGAGCCAGTGGTTCCAGCATTACAGGCAGATATTTTTCAGATATAAACTTTTTGTTGAATTTGGACAGTTTGCCCAAGATACTGGCAAAGTTGGGAGCCCTGACAGCCATTTTCTGGTTGTAACCGCATTCTGCTTCCATCAGGCTGATCCATTTGCATCTCTGATTTCACAGCTTCTTTCTCTTCTCTCTCTTTTTAGGGTGCTCCCAAGACCTGATGGATTTCTGATAGCGTGCTACTGAGGAGCTGGAAAGAGCATGGTTAAACACCAACCACTACAGTACTACGAGCCACAGTTATGTTTGTCCTGCCTGACCGGGATCTATGGCTGCCGTTGGAAACGGTACCAGCGGTCACATGATGACACAACAAAGGTTGGTAACCACATGGTGCCTCCCAAATGCATCTTTTGCTCATATTAATTTTTTTTGAATGTGTAACTAGGCATGGAAAAACCAGAAGGCTGGGAAATTAGGCTTCAGTTTTAAAAAAAATGTGCTCTCAGTGGCAACAGGGTCATGCAATTGGACTGCTTTTTATGTTACTTAAGTGAAGAACAGAAATCGCTGGCCCCAGTGGATTTCTTTGAGTTAAAGGCTGCATGCATTTTTAACTACAGCCATTAGCGTTCCTGACCTTTCCTTGCTGTGGCAGAAGAGGATGCATGTTTCCCTGTTCTCAATCTTCAGGCTTGTGAATTATATGACCCTTGTCAGCTTGTGTCGTGACCTCTCATTTTAATCTGCCCTTTGCATTTATGAGGAGACTTCAGTTCTCTCGCCTTTGTTTAATTTGTTCAGTTTAAGAACCTATGGCTTCCTGGCTGGCAGTTGTTACTTGCCTAGTAAAGCAATTCTGGTGACATAGTCTCTGCTGGGGTTGAGGCAGCTACCCAGGCTGTGGTACTACAGCTAGGTTCCTCTCAAGGCTGTGTGGCCTAGTGGGCAGGGCATTGGCCTGGGACCTGAATGGACTTGAGTTCTGTTCCTGGCTCAACTACTGTCCTTGTTGGGTAATCTTGGAACAATTATTGAGTCCTTTGTGAAATGGGGGATGATAATGCCTCTCTCCTTGAAGTGTGAGATCTCTTGGTAAGAGCTAAAGATTCATATTTTATTTTATTAGTATCATCAGGCGTGGGTGCTGAATTTCTGCAGTTGAGTGGTTTCATTGTACGTGAAGGAAAACAGAACAGTGAGCATTAGTGGGGACTCTCCAGGTTACAGAAACCAGACTGTCCCATTGTTACAGAGGGGCTTTCCAGCCCTACTAGGGTGGAGCGGAGGTATTTTTGGCAGAGGAATATGGTAAAGCTTTTACAGCTGCTAGAGCATGGGTTCCCAAACTGGGGGGGCGTACCCTCCTGGGGAGGGCGTGAAGAAATTCCGGGGGGAGGGGGGGGGTTGCAAGGCGACCCAGCCCCTCTCATCAATCCCCCCCCAAGTTGCTCAACAAGTTTTGCCGCTCTCTCTCTCTCTCTCTCTCTCTCTCTGTGTGTGTGTGTGTGTGTGTGTGTGTGTGTGTGTGTGTGTGTTTCTCAAAAATCAGAAAGGGGGCGTGATGCTGAAAAGTTTGGGAACCACTGTGCTAGAGGCACACCTATTTTATGGATAACAAATGGACTTCAGTCTCTAGAATTGTCCATGTGGTACCTTCTTGAGCACTAAATCCTCTTGCAGCAAGACCTGTGAAAAGTCTGAATGTTCATACTTGACAAATGTGTCTCTATTCCAAACTCCTGGACAGTACTAAAGATATTTCACTCCTCAGATCACTTCCTATTGCTTCTCTAGTTTCAACATTCTACCGTCTCTAGACTATCCTTTGACCCAGGAGGGTTCTGTGTGTGGCCTGTGAGACATTTTGTTTACTGTTGCCCAAGCACGGAATTGCCAGATTCCACTGGTTTGCGTCTGCGTATTTTTTTTTCCTACTGGTACTACTGGACCAGTAATCCAGTAGTGTCCATAAAGCAATAGCGTGTGAATTGAGGTATGTGCTGACTCTGTACCTCACTGACAGTGAGAGCCGTGTGCTCCCTCTGCATCCAGTCAGAGCACAGCTACGGTTTAGTTGTCACACACCACAAATTTCAGGTACATAAGTGCAGTTAGCAAATCCCAGGAGACGGCAATCTTGCGGCCCACTGAGATGAAGAAGGCCACTCACTAACCTAGGTTGCCCATTGGTGCTCTAGCAACTGTTATTTAAAGCATTTACCATATGAACAGGAGACACGGCCAGAATATTGAAATACCATATTAAGTAGATTTATTTCACTGCGCTAAAAGCCTTTTACCAAAAGGCTTGATTGTGAATTGTATCCAGTGGTGTTGCCGAGTTAGGTTAGCTGTTCACACTGCTTAAGAAGGGCTTTTAAAATAGAGATACATACTAGCCAGCAGTGCTTTTTTTGTTTGTTAAAAAAAAAACAAAAAAAAAAAACGGTGCCCGTACTCCAGGGGAAAAGTTGTTGAGCAAAAAAAAAACACACAAAGTGGGACCAGCATTACCCTTTAAGACACATGGCCCAGCCAACTGTTGGACATTTGAGTACAGAGGTACGCTCCAACCTTTCCAAGTAGGCTCTGACTGGAGGTGTCGGTACTGCATACCGGGCAGTACCGTCACAAAAAAAGCACTGCTAGCCAGAATATGAAATTTACTAGCTAAAAACTGGTAGTTAGGGTGCTGTTCAGAAGCAGGCCCACAGACAGAGAGGGGACAAAGCAGGCAACTGCCCCAGGGCCTGGCGATCCAAAAGCACCTCATACTCCCTGCCGCTGGTACTGCCGGATGCTTTAAATCACCACTGGAGCTCCGCACAGCATGCTCTAGCCTGCTCTAAGGGCTGGGAGGGGGAGGCGTGCTGTGCTCCAGCTGGTGCTGAGGTCTACCTGCCTCCAACCCGAGCTCTTCCACCTGAGGCCCTGCCCTTCTGGGAGTCCAGAGCTGCCCTTCCCACCTTGCTCAGGGGCCCAGTGAGGCTCTCGACTCCCTGTTCAGGAGTGAGGCCTAGGGGGTCCGTGGAGCCTTCATTTCCAGTGAAACTTGCCTCCTCTTGCACTGATCTTGATTTTTGTTGCTATAAATCGTCATCCACAAGACTGGATCATGAATCTGCAGTTGTGCTTCGGAAATTCATATGTTGTGTAAAACTGTTTGCACTGGGCTGTTTATGTCCTCCCACGTTGGCATTAGCACTCTCACAGGTAAATAAGGAGCTGGCAATCTTAACTCCCCTGCGTTGTTAATGTGTTTTTTTTTTTCTGCTTGTCCATACAGCGTCTTAGAGCTTGAAGCAGCAAGCAAGAAGGGAAAAAGTTAGTGAGTAAACAATGCTAGGAAGGGCCAGATTAAACTAAGATTCTAAGAGGCCATAATTTGTAGTTGTGATGGGGTGGACTAGACTAGGCCCCCTGCTGGAGGCCTTGCTGCACCCTGCCCGAAGGAGAAGAGCAGAAGAGAGGTCCTCCAAGTAGAACAGAGCGTCTGCTTCTGCTGTGGCCAATCATGGCCTAGCAGGCTGATATAAAAGAAACTGCTGGGCCAGGGCTTGGCAGTTCCTCACTGGAGATCGACTCATTCAGATTTAGGCTCTGACTAGGAGGACAGCAGCATCTTGGACAACTTCAAGTGCCAGCTGAGCTTTAGACCTGGTTAAGATCCAGGTCCAGAGACTGAAGACTAGACACAACTGGCTGCAAAACATTGCAGAACCTGGGACAGGGTGTATTGAGAGCCTGGCCTCAAAGCCCTGAAAGAGAAGGCTGGACAGAGCCGCGTCTTGGTGAAGTGGCCCAGGGAGCAAGGTTGCAGCAGACACTCAAGACTCTTAGCAGGCAACTGCTACTGACAGGGTCTCTGGGCTGAGACCCAGAGGAATGGGTTATGAGCATGCCCATAAGCAGAGGTGGATTGGAAACTTTTGATGCCCAGCTCCAAAAAGAGAGGCTTCAATTATGATAGCAAAGAGAAACTTCCTGCAGGTGGAGGGGCTGAAGTAGCAGGTACAAGTTAAACCTCTCTAGTCTGGCACTCTGGTCTGGCAACATCCATGGTCCAGCATGTTTTTAGTTACTGATTGTCCACTTATCATGGTGTGGCCAAGTTTCTCACAGTCCCATCAAGTTTGTTTATAGGCACCAGTCCTAGGTCTTAGTGTTCTGCGCTGTTCTTTAGCTCTAATTTGCCTCTAAATGTCTTCTAAGAGTCCAGTAAGCAGTGGAAGTTTTGGTAATGCTGATAGACAATATGGACCTCCTGTGGTTCAGCAAATTCTCTGGTTCAGCGCTGGTCAGGTCCTGAGAGTGCCAGACTCGAGAGGTTCAACCTGTACCTTTATCTGCTCATGGATCTGTCACCAGAGGGTGATGGGACATAGGCATCTCATACATCACATCATGCCAAATTGCTGTCAGATAATGCTCAAGAATCAGGAATACAGAAATAACGTGGAAGGTGTAGACCTGGCACTTGATACATTAAAATAATTTTTCTTCCATGCTAATACCTTACCCTGCAAGTAGCAGCTCTGGCTTTAATTGCACCAGCTGAGGAGTAAGATGTTACTGATACTGAGTAGGGGTGGGAGAACCTGGCCCTGAATATTTAAAAGTACTAAGTAATGAAAGAACATCTGCTAAATCTGTCCAATTGCTGAAATTCTATGAATTTGATGGGTGCTTGGGAACCAAATCTCTCCTGGTGGCTACTGCTTGGGCATTGGCTACTGAGATTATGGTGTTACAGAGCTAAGCACTAGTCCTGGCATAGCTAACTCTTTAAGAAAGTTATTAATTATTGATTTGATGTTCTGGGTGCCCAGACTTCTTGACTCCCTGGGTATTTTTAGCCACTAGCCAGGATTCCCAAACCTTGCACTTAATTAAGAGTAACAATGTACATATGTTAATCATCTCAAAACAATGTGCACCAAACTGCGACATTTGCCTATGCATTTTCTCCTCGTTGCCTGGTAAATAAAAATGGTTTGGTATGGCTTACTCTCAATGCAGTTTTGTCCTTGCCCTCTCATTGCAAGGAGATGGTGGCTGCTGGTTGCACCCTCAACTGGTTTTAGGACTCTCCCTGTTTTCAGTATAAATTATTATGCGGTTGTTGGTGTATTGCTAAGCTCTACCCACACTCAGAGGCTATGTCTACACGATAGCTTTTTCCAATTGCTTTTCCGGAAGAGGCTTTTCCAAAGCCACCTCTTTCAGAGGAGCCCTTATTCCTTGTAGAATGAGGTATACAGGGCTCCCCGAAAGAGAGTGTCTGCTCTTCTGCAAAAAAAAACGGAAGAGCAAACGTGTTCCCTGGAAAACCCCCACAGTGTAGACATAGCCAGAAAGAGCAGCTTTTGACATCCAGAATCAGACTACCTGCTGCATCTACCTTCGTCTGTGGTTAAATGGTAATCTTTTTGAGGTGGACAATGAACTCATCAGTCACTGTAGCCAGATGCTTTTGACCCTTTGTTGTACTCTTAAAGTCACCATTGGCTGCTGCATGGGATGTTGAATTCTGCTTGCCCCGTGAATTCTTGCCAGCAGTTGTGGGAGGGAGCCCCACTGTCAAATGCAGGCTGCTTGGCTGGTATGGATATAGGCTGGAAGGCTAGAACACCCAGTGAAGTCCATGTGGATCAAGTTCCAAGTGAAGAGCGAAGGTTTTAAAGTTTCATCCCCCGCCTCACCCTTGCAACTTATAAAAATGCAGATCAGGCTTCTTGCTGTGCAGAAAATTTAAATGAAAATGAGAATTTTAATTGTAAGCTTTGAGTTTTACATTTTTGTTCCAGAGCGGCGTGAAATTGTAATAGTCTCTTACCCTTCTATAACCTTTTGAAAGGAAAAAAAGTCCACACGGTTCTTTGTGCATTGGGTTTCCTTTCTGTATTAATTTTGAAAAATGAGTAGCAGCTGCAAAGCATATAGCTCCTTTTCTGTTATGTGCGGTTTTCATAATTTGCTAGTGAGATTGCTTTCATGCTTATAAAATATTAATTGGTGCCATCATAAAAAGGAAACAGTTTTGCTTGTGTTTCGTGTATTATTCCTGCTAGCCTCCTTGTTGGAATGAAAGGAATGATTTAGTGATAGCTTTGTCAAATAGGGAAGTTCTGATTAGATCAGTGCTTCATCCTAAGGAGACATCCTGTTCCAGTATATGACTTGCAGCCATAGAAGTGCGAGGAACTAGTACAAACTGTAGTGTGGCATATAGCTCCCATTTGTGCTTTAAAAGATCAAATGCAGAAATAGCAATTTCTGTAGGCAGTCACCAGACAAAACTCTCCAGTTGATGGATTCCTAGTGATGAAGCACCTAGGAAGCAGCCTTTCTAATTGTGGTATAAAATGTGGTGGTCTAGATATAGCTTGCAGACTTCACCTTAAGTGACCTGATGATGGGTATTTCAAGAGCAGCGTTCACTAGCAGTGCTGGTATTTCAGACTCTGCTGCAGCTTCAGTCTTTTAAAATCCATTGGGGATGAAATGTAGGATTAGAGGGTTTGAGTCTCTTTTCACACTGGTGTGTAATGCAGGCATCTCACACAGACTTAAATTAGAAGTCAATGCAGTTTTGCTGTTGTACCAAGGCAATGAACATGTATAAAAAGACAAAGGTCTTAAGTCTGGACAGTTCAGTCTACAGTGGTTATACTGCTCCTGTGATCACAGTGTCTAAGTGCCTCAAATCTTGTCCCTGAGAAAGGAATTTTTGTTTGCAAAAGTCCACAAAATCAAAATGCAGTCAGGAATGTCAGTCTATTTAGCAAAAATAAACCAGTTGTTCTATGGGTTGGCTGCATGTCATGAATTTTAAAATATCTAATGGATTTTGGTGACCAGCTTCTTGGGAAATGGAAGAGGCAAACTCCCTAAATCACCTCTCAGACGTCAACTGAAACTTTTGAAGTTTGAAAACTTAAGGTTACATTCTCTTTCCTCGTCGCTTTTTGCTTTCACCAATCTCTGCAATTCTGGCTGTTGGCCAGAAGTAGAAGTGCTGAAATACCATATTAGGCCATCAAAACTAGGAAATCACCTGTCCTTGTGAGCTGTCCAATCCAGTGTGCTGTGTCAGAAAGGTCTGGATAATTGCAATAAGCAGCCAAGTCACTGGACTTCAGTCCCAGCTATCTGAAATCCCGAGTAGACAAGCATGTGGTTGAAGCTGGGTGAGTCCTTTACATATGACCTTAATCACAGAGGTCTGGTCCTCTATTAGGCTTTGTGGAAATGGGACATTTTAGGCATCTAGTATTGTGTTTTTCAATGATTTCCAATGATCATTCATAGTTTTCTAATTAAATTCTTCCTCTCAGATTTTGAGATTAGCTTCTAGGAGTTTTTCCCCATTGATCTGGGGGAAAACACTTTTCTCCTTCTTCCAGCTTAATTGTTGTATGTTAAACAGGTTTGGGAACTTTTGGGTTGAAAGGAAAAGGTAAGCAAAGTAAGGTAGTAACCCTCTAGCTACCTGTCAAACACAGCTGAAATCCACTGCTTTTAATTGCTGCACATAATCCATATTGTGAAGGAAGGGAAATCACCCAAGCATCTCTCTCTCAAATCAGGATGTGATGTCTTGTGTGTAGGTTGGAAGATTTTGTGCAACACTGATCCAATATTGGCCCCTCTTCTATGGGGAGTGGGAGCTGCAGAATTTTGATGACCTCCACATCAGCAGATGGGGAACCAATCTCCTTGGGGACAGGCTGGCTAGCATAATCAGCAGGGGTTAAACTGACTAACAAAAGGGGAGGGTAAAAAGAGGGAAGGTATCAGCAGGTAACTCAAAATGAAGATCTAGAGAACAAATTGAGGAACCAAAGGACTTAATAAGAAATTGAGTTGCCTACATATCAGTGCTAGGAGCCCAGGTAACAAACAGGAGGAATTGGAATGCCTCATTTATGAACCTAAATTCATTCTAGCCTGTCACACTGAAACATGGTGGGATGATTTGCACATGTGGAATGTTGAAATTGATGGTTACAAGCTATTTTGAAGGGCTACCCTGTTAAAAATGGCACTGCTTGTTTCTGAGTCACTGGATAATTCTGAAGAAAATGGTTTAAAACACAAGATTGGATATTAGTTGGCATCTACTGCAGACCACCAAATCACACTGGGAACAGGATGACCATCTCCTTACACGCCTATCTATAACGGGTAGGAGAAGCAGCTGCATGAGCATAGGGGACTTTGAATGACACACACACACACACACACACACACACACACACACACACACACACACACCCTTTAATACACTAAATTTCACAAAGCTGAAAATACTGATGAGTCAAATCATCAGGGAGGAAGAATTTAATTAAAAAAATGTGGGTGATAATTGGAAATCATTAAAGAGCACCTTACTAGATGCCTAAAATGCTCCAGTTCTGCAACTGAAGAATAAGGCCATGCTTGTTTAAAAAGCCAACTTGGTTTTGAAGTGGAATGATGGCAGCAAAAAAAAATATTAAAAATAATAATGGAAGAAAGGGGAAGGCGAAAGACATGAATATAAATCAGAAGTTAGGAATTGTATAAAAATAACAATGGAAGCTGAAGGACACGAGGAGAAATCAATGGTTGGCAGAGTTGAGAGTAATAAGGAGTATTTTAAATATATCGGGAACTAAAAGAATCGAGACAATGGTATGGGTCTCATACTAAATGGAAATGCTAGAACTATCAGTTATAATAGGACTGTTAAATATTTATGTATTTGGGGAAAAAAAGATGCGGATGTAGTATCATCATAAGGTGATTGTACTGTTTCCATTCCACTAGTATATCTGGAGGATGTGAAAAAGAAGCTACTAAAGTTAGACACATTTAAATCAGCATGTCCAGATAACTTCCACCCAAGAGTTTTAAAAGAGCTGCTGAGGAGCTCTTTGGATTGCTAATGCTGATATTTTTTATAAGTCTTGGAGCATTAGGGAAATTTCAGGAGATTGGGAAAAGCTATTCCTGTGCCAGTTTTCAAAAAGAGTAAATGGGATGACTTGAATAACTATAGGCCAACTTGACATCAATCCATGACAAGGTGATGAAGCAGCTGATATGAGACCTGGTTCCTAAAGAATTGAAGGAGTATAATATAATTAATGCAAGTCAGCATGGGTTTGTGGAGAATTGATCCTGTCAAAATAATTTGGTATCTTTTTTATGAGATTACATGATTTGTTGATAAAGGTAGTAGTTTGATGCTCCCTACTTAATTTATTCAGGACCTTTGACTTCATAGCACAAAACATTTTGATTAAAAAAACTAGATTGATCTAAAAGCGAACATGGAATACATTAAATGCATTGAAAATTGGAAGATAAGCTCCCATCATGACACTATGGCAAAAGAGCTAATGTGATCCTGGGATGCATAAATGGGAATCTTGAGCAGGAATAGCGGGATTTATTTTCCCTCTCTTTGGCACTGGTGTGACTGCTGCTGGAATACTTTGTCTGGTTCTAGGGTCAGCAATTCAAGAAGGATGCTGATGAATGGGAGAGGGTTCAGAGAAGAGCTGGGGGAACGATTATAGTGTTAGAAAAGTTGCCTCATAGCGATAGATGCATGGAGCTCAATCTATTTTAGTTCAGCAAACGAGATGGTTGGGGTGCCTTGATTAGTCTCAGTATCTTTGTGGGGAACACACCCTTTATAATCTGATCTTCAGTCAAGCGAAGAAAAATAAAAAAGTGTTCCCACATCTAGCCACTGGACCTAGAGGTATTCAGATTGGGAATATGGCATAATTTTTTAACTGTGAGTAATTATTCATTGGTTCAATCTACCAAGGGTCATGGTGGATTCTCCATTACTGGCAATTTTAAAATCAAGATAGGGTGCCTTTCTAAAAGCTCTGCTCTAGAAATTATTTTGTAGAAGGTCTCTGGCCTGTGTTATTCAGGAGATCAGTGGTCCATTCTGGACCTGGAATTGATGAAAATCCACAAAGATGGGGAAATTGGAGCTCAAAGAATGAAATTGTGTAGAAGTGTTTCTCGGTGGGATTGAATTTCCGTTCCAGCTTTAGGTTGAAGACTGACTGTCAATTTGTTGTTTGTTTTTAGGACTATTAGTTTCAAGCTGGAGATGAGAATGAGCAAACTTTTGTTACTTTAAACATGTTAATGGCTTTGAGTCCAATTTAATAATAGCTTGATTTGCATCTGGGCTCCAGCATAGAATACATTCTTTTAGTTTTGCTGTCATAACACTGAGACATTAATTATGGATATGTAAATCTGTGTCTGTCCTTGTGTAGTCCTCTCCCCCCACCTCCCGCTTATGAACTGGTTTTGCCCTGATGCATCTAGTACATTTTTGTGGTTTAAATCCCTTGCATACAGATAAGTATTTATGCGTGGCAAGTCAGCCTCAATTTTTGTGCCGTGAATCTTAGATCCATCAAGAAGAACTGACAGCATAATGATACTGTGGCTGCAAAGTACTTAAATGATCAGCTCTTCTACGTCTTCTAATTGTACTTCGCTCTTTATGGCCAACAGCAGAACAAATCGGTGGTTCTCCTAATTCAAACCCATGGACCTGTCCCACTTGAATTATAGTACAATCTCATTCGATGTACAGGCAGTGTTTTGTCTCATTCACTGTGGCCGTCTCCAAAATATGGACCAGAGACTCTTTTACCAGCTCCCGCACATCAGTCTACTCCTGTTTGTCACCAATCACATGCATATAGCAACTACCATAACTGCTTGAATGCCGAAAGAGTCTGGAAACTAATGTCTAGCATTCAGCAAGTGTGGTGTCCTTTTTGGATAAAAGCTGATCTTTTTTCTTGCCCCCTAAGTATTGTGTTCTTCAGTTTCCCTCTGCTTCTCCACCAGATGTGGCAGTCTCTTTTCCCCAACCATGCTTGCTTGCTCCTTGTGCTTTTCCTCCCTTTATTACCCAGCTGTCTCATTCTCTTCTTCCTTCGACTTTTCTCTCCCACTAGTATCTGACAGCTCCAGGTCTAGTAAGCTATTGCTGTGGACCAGTTTCTTCTCCATTGTATATAGCAACATCCTGCAATTGCAGTAGCTAATCTGGCTCCTTTGATCATTTTCAGTTGCTTTTACAGACCACCAGAGTGTTTGCAACGAAGAATCAACTGCGTACAAAGAGAGCCAGTCCCATGTAACCAGCCAGCTCTGTGCATGGTCCATTGTAGTTGAGTTACTGCACCAGGATGGATCGTTCAACTTAAGGAAGGGTCTGACATCTATCCAAAAGAAGGTAGCGGGGTCATGTCCGCTAGGCAGCCTGTTACAGAAAGATTGTTGGGAAGGTCCTGTAGCTAGGACCATGATGCTCCTGCCTCAGAGAGAGCTCCTTTTTGAGTGGAGGTTTTTTTTGGGGGGGAGGGGTGTATATTTTATCATTACATGGAAACATTGAAGCTTGCTGTGAAGCTTTGCTGGTCCAGTCTGCTACAACATTTAGTAGGACTTGGCTTCTAGTCTAGATGTACTCCATGAACCTGATGAGTTTGCATCAGCTGAAGTGGCTCCAACAGCAGGGTGTGGAGAAGCCAATGGGTACCTTTAGTGTCATGTGCCACAAGCCTGTTCTAGAAGACCTGGGGGAAAGGCCCAACTTCTTCCCTATCCCTCCTGCTCTTCCCTAACTTCCACAGGCTATGTCTACACTCGTGGCTTCTTGCGTGAGTACTATGCAAATGAGGCTAAGCGTGGAATATCGCCGAGCCTCATTTGCATACCTAATGAGCCCCCATTTTTTTTTTTCAGAAGAGGCTCTTCTGCAAGAAGGAGCGTCTACACTGCCCCTTCTTGCACAAGAAAAACCCTCTTGCGCAATGCCGTTCTTCCTGAAAAGTAATAGGTGTAACGGCATTGCACAAGAGGGTTTTTCTTGCGCAAGAAGGGGCAGTGTAGACGCTCCTTCTTGTGCAAGAGCCTCTTCTGAAAAAAAATGGGGGCCCATTAGGTATGCAAATGAGGCTCGGCGATATTCCACGCTTAGACTCATTTGCATATTACTCATGCAAGAAGCCGCGAGTGTAGACATAACCACAATGTTTTCCATGAGTGCAATGTGACAGTGTCAGCGCCACCAAACTTGAAGGCTAAACCCAAGTCTTGGAAGACTTTATTTAGGGGCTGGGATTGACTAGGGTTTTTAGTGGCACTTTTTTGGGTCTCTCTGAGAGAATGTTATTCATGCTGTTCCTCAGAGGTCTTTGGATGCACTGCAGCAAGTCTCATAGCACCTATCATGTGGGGAGGGCACCTCACTGATGGGCAAAGAAAGGTGCAGAAGTCAGCTGTTGCAAGGTGTATCAATGGCAACATGGGGAATGGAACCCAAGGGCCTCCCGTACTCTGACTACTAGGCAGCACTGCCTCTTCTCAGACCATGATTTTGGCCTTGAAAGAGCTGCTCAAGAGAAAACAGAGTCTCTACCTCATGAAGGTGCAGAGGAGATGCCATAAGAACATTGCTCAGTCAGCCAGGAACATAAGAGTGGACCCAACATGTTGGACAGCAAAATGCCATTCTCCAAACACCACTTCCAACAGACATCATTGTCTCCACTCTGTCTGGAGCCCTGGGATAACAATTCCCCTGGATCCCTGTCAACACCATGCAGCTCTGCCAAGCAAAGATTCTAAGGTATCTGGGGATGGAGGAGGAGAAGAGAGGGAAGCTGCTTGGCTCTGCCTTTCTGGGACCCCCTTGAAGTACTGTGGTGAGAATCCTAGTCCACGTAGTTGTTTAGTGCTGAATGTTAAGTTAGTCAATGATGTTTTGACTATCGCCTGGTTTATCAGCGAGTGTAATGCGGCAAATTCGCTCCCAAATGTGGATCGTGTTTAGAAGAGGGAGGAGAGTTGGCTTGTATGTTATTAGTAAAGGCAATTCCTAATGCTCTGTGACTTATTTAGCACCTTACATTCAGAGCTCTCAAAGCAGTCCATCCTCACCAAAGCAGGGGGGAGATGGTCTTTTTTTGTCAAGTTAGCAAATGGGAAGGGAATGGAGGCACCAAGATGTACTAAATGACTTTCCCCAGCTCAGACTAAGTAACAGAGCCAGAAATAAAAATCTTGAAGCCCTAATTGCTGGGCTCCCTTGCATCCAACCACTGGGCGACTCTTCTTCCAAGCTCTGTTTCTAATGGTTCTTTCTGTCGTTGTTATTGGAGTGCAATTTATGTGGCTCCAGTCTGTCCCCTTTCTCTCCTTGCAATGGGTCGTTTGCTGGGGTAGCCTTTCAATGGTTAACAGAGGCAGTTTTCTCTTCTGCAGCCCCTGAACCAGTTCTTTGTACTACCTTGCTTTGAAGTGTAACCTGAGCTGTGTGGCTCAGCATTATAGTACCTGCCTATTGCATGTTGGTAGCTCATTAGCCCTCTTATAAATTCCGATTCCTGCTTGAATGAAACAAGTCCCCCACTGTACACTGGTTCTTTGAAAACGGAAACCTCTGCGCTGGCAGGCGCTGGGTGTATCTGGGCCTCGTCTGCACAAAAGAGAACCAGGAAGCTGGAATTCACAATCTGTAATGAGATGATTAAGTTGGGTTTCTTGACAGCATTAATCGAGGGTTGCTATCAACTTGCAGCAAACAACAGTCTGGCATGTTAAAAGAAAATGGTTTAATACTTAGCATGTGTGTAGTTCTACACATCTTCAAAGCAGTATAAATAGCTAATTCCCACAATGCCCCTGTGATGGAGTTATTACCTCTGAGACATATGGTAGGAGAGGGTTCAGCATGGTGCAAAAGGCTGTGATGTGTGCAGGGCCATGCAACAAATTGGTAGCAGAGCTGGAAGTTCATAGCAGGAGATTTTGGCAATTAGACCTACGTGCTTGTTTGTGGGGTCTGTAGACTGTGTTGTTCCTTGGGGTAGGGGTTTACTGTAACCCTACAGAATAGTCAGTGAGCAACAGCCAACTCAGTATCTATGAGGTATCAGCTTTGCAAAACGTACTAATGGAATAAGCCGCTGGAGTCTCTAAGGAGATTGGGAGGAAAGCCTAGAGATAGCCTTACCTCTTCTGAGGTCTTGTCTACACTTAACAGGAAATTGGCGCTGCGGGGATCGATCTCCCAGGGCTCGACTTAACAAATCTAAGACTAAATCAGCTGCTGATCACACTCCCATTGACTTTGGCACGCGGCTCGTGAGAAGTAAAGGAAGATGATGGGCGAGTTTCTCCTATTAACCCCCTGCAGTGGAGACTCTGCTGTAAGTCGAGCTAAGGTACATCGACTCCAGCTACACCAGTGGTCTCCAACTTTTTTACGCATGAGATCACTTTTTGAATTTAAGTGCAATCCAAGATCTACCTCAAACCCAAATATCTTTGCCCCACCTCCTCTGTGCTCCTTGCCCCACCTTTCTGTGAGACCCCGCCCCTGATCACTTCAGCCTCCATCCCTCACTTTCACCAGGCTGGGGCAGAGGATTGGGGGTGCAGGCTCTGGTCTTGGGCTAAGGGATTTGGAGTGTGAGAAGGGCTCTGAGCTGAGCTTAGGGCAGGCAGTTGGGGTGCTGGAGGGGGTTGCAGGCTGTGGGAGGATGTTTGGATGCAGGGGGGCTCAGGGCTAGGGCAGAGGCTTAGGGTGCAGGAAGGGGTTCATGACTTGGGTAGGGGTTCAGGATGTGGACTCCAGTGGGGCACTGCTTAGCTCAGGTGGCTCTTGAGTGATGGTGCTGTAGGGCTACGGCAGGCTCACCCCTGCTCTGGCCCTGCACCACTCCCAGAAGCAGCTAACAAACTTGCTCTATCTCTAGTCTGTTCTGCCCCCTTCTCTGCTCTGTGGAGATAGGATACAGGATGGGAGAGGATTCACCTTGACATCAGCACCCTCCTCTCCATCCCCTGCCCTGCACAGCGAACAGGAGGCTCCTGGGGGAAGAGCTCCAAGGCAAAGAGCCAGAGATGTGCAGCAATGGAAGGAGGAGCAGCTGAAGTGCTGGCACTTGATAGCCACGTGGCCAAGCCAGTCAGGATCATCTGTCAGAGATGCCAAGATCTACCAGTAGATCCCAATCTACTGGTTGGTGACCACTGAGCTATACTATCCACGTAACTGGAGTTGCGTACCTTCGTTCAACATTTGTCCCTAGCATAGATATATAAAATGAAGGTGGAATTAGGTAAACCTCTCCCCTCTAGAACGAGGCTGCCGGCTTAGCCCTGAAGGATGGATGTAAAGCAAAAGTTGAACATTTTGGGAGGTCCTGAGACTTTTTTAGCCTCCTTGTTAGGGAGGAGCCAAAGAATTATGGAAGTCTAAGACTGGAATAGAGACGTTACGAAGTGTGTAATTCATTAATTGTGTAGTTGACAGTTTTTTGTCGACTCCATAGTTAATAGATAAGGGATAGCATTCAGTCCTGACTTGTGCCACTGTGGCTATGGCACAAGTAAGTAAGTAATTTAGGAGCTGGGCTGCACAGCAGGGATAGCTCCCAGGACCTGGCGCTAGTCGGGACTAACCCATGCTGCTGGCCAGACCTCTAAAAAATTTACTGGTTGGTGGAGGGGTGTGGAGGAGAAATGCGTGTAGTCGATAGCATTAATCAATAAGCTTTTGCTTACTGGTTACTCATTTAATAGTCTACACGAGAAGGGGCCTCACGAGGCAAGACTAAGTAATAACTAGACCATTCCTGACAGGCACTTATCTAATGTGTCCTTAAAAACAGGAGGCTCCTGTGTTGTCATTGAATTTCAAACAGAATCCCAATCTTTCCTGCTGTGCTCTACCATTATACCTTCAATGCTTTAATAAAATGGCTGTCCTCTGCATTCCATTAATAGAACACTTCAAAATATAATCGTGTAACTTGTCTTTATGTACAGCTGATTTCCAGTGCTAGTGTATGGGGGATGCAGGGGAAACAGCATCCATGTGGGGAAGTGTAATTTTTAAAACAGCAGTATCGCTGGAGAAGTAAGAACCCAAAGTATGGAGACATGCAAACAGTGACAATATACTCCCAACCCTTCCCCCCCCCCCCCCCCCCCCCAAAAAAAAAGTGGAGTGGAAACATTTTTGTAAACAAGTATATATAACATTTATTTAGTCATTGAGGATGCAATGAATCAGTGGTGATTTCCTTTTGTCTATACTTAACCCATTCTTTTCTCTGAATCCCACTTGAGACGTTTAAGACTGTAGGGGTACGTCTACACTACAGCGCTAGTTCGAACTAACTTAGTTCGAATTAGTTAATTCGAACTAAGCTAGTTCGAACTAACGCATCTAGAACTAAAAACTAGTTCGAATTAGCGTTTTGCTAGTTCGAACTAGCAAGTCCACATTGAGTGGACTCTGAACAGGGCTTAAGGCTGGCCGGAAGCAGTGCCGGCAGGGCATCAGAGGAGGACTTAGAGTGTGGAGATGCTGTCTCAGGCTAGCCGAGGGCTGCACTTAAAGGGTCCCGACCCCCACCCCGGACACACAGTTCTAAGGGGTGCCCCGCTTGCAAAGAAGTTCTGGCTTGGAGTGCCCTGAGTGCCCACACTGGGCACATCACACCACTCGGCCATCAGCCCGGCTGCACTTGCCGCAGGCTGCCATCTGGGGAGAGGGAGTAATTGGGGGGCTGCAGGAGAGCTTCCAGCCCCAGAAGCCCGCAGAGCCAGCCCAGTCCTCCCCATCGGGGGCTCGTGCCCCATTCCTCCCTCACCTCCTTCCACTTGCCCTTCCCTAGCCCCCCTTCTTATTGATGTACAAAATAAAGATAACGTTTCTTCCAACATTGACTCTGTCTTTATTGAAAAAAAACTGGGGGAGACTGGGAAAAGGAGGTGGGAGAGGGGAAGAGAAAGGCTGGGAGAGGGGAGGGCAACTAACATGATCAGGGGTTGGGAACAGGTCCCAGATGAAGAAAGGCTACAGAGACTGGGACTGTTCAACTTAGAAAAGAGGAGACGGAGGGGGGACAGGATAGAGGTCTCTAAAAGCAGGGGTTGGGTGGAGAGGGTGCATTCAGAAAAGTTCTTCCTGAGTTCCCATAAAGAAGGACTAGAGGACACCAAAGGAAAGGAATGGGTAGCAGGCTTGAAACTAGTAAGAGAAAGTTGTTCTTCTTGCCAAAGCAAATAGTTAACCTGTGGAACTCCTTGCTGCAGGAGGCTGTGAAGGCTAGAACTAGAACAGAGTTTAAAGGGAAGTGAGATAAAGTGATGGAGGTTGGGTCCATGGAGTGCTATTAGCCAGGGGGTAGGAGTGGTGTCCCTGCCCAAAGTTTGTGGAAGGCTGGAGAGGGATGGCACGAGACAAATGGCTTGGTCATTGTCTTCGGTCCATCCCCTCCAGGGTCCCTAGGGTTGGCCGCTGTTGGCAGACAGGCTACTGGGCTAGATGGACCTTTGGTCTGACCCAGGACGGCCATTGTAAGCTCAGGGCTCAGTGTCGGGGGTCTCAGTGGACCCCCCTGATTTTCATGCACACCTGGTCCTGGGTGGCCAGGCTGGCAGCTCTCCTGCCCTAGACGGCCACTTTCCTGTGCCTAGTGCGGAGATCGTGGACGAGGTCCACGATGTCCGCACTAGCCCAGGAAGGTGCCCGCCTCTTGCGGTCCAGGGCAAACTCCCGGGAGCCGCCAGCCTGGTCCCGGCAAGAGGGGGTGGGCTGGGGGGCATCGGGTGGGTGGCTCTGTGCCGTGCCAGGTGCAGGGTCTGCTAGCTGGGTGCTGGCAGGCTTGCACCTGGCACGGGCACCGTAGCCAGCCCGTGCCCCTTTAAGGGGTCCGGGGCCGGGAGGGGGGCATAGAGTTTCCCTGGTGTTGGCCAGAGTGGCCACCAGGGAAACCTGGGGAGGGCTAGCCTCTCACTAGTTCGAACTAAAGGGCTACACAGCCCTTAGTTCGAACTAGCTAGTTCGAACTAGGCGTTAGTCCTCGTAAAATGAGGTTTTCCTAGTTCGAACTAAGCGCTCCGCTAGTTCGATTCAAATTCGAACTAGCGGAGCGCTAGTGTAGCACCTATTAAAGTTAGTTCGAACTAACGTCCGTTAGTTCGAACTAACTTTGTAGTGTAGACATACCCTAGGTGATTTTGTATCAGATTATTTTCATGGTATGTTAGAAGCTTAGCATAGAAAATACCTTACTAGATCTGGTCTTTATCTTGTGTGTGGAGTACAGTTCCCTGCAGTATATTTCTATTGTGCACACAGCACGCTATATCTGCACTGGCATTGTTGTTACAATGCAAACCCATTTTAGGTGCTTTATTGATTAGTTACTATTAATAAGATTTGAGACAGGATATTTCAGTGACGTAGCCTGGATGGGACATTTGTATGGATCCTAGCTTCAGGTGGGTGGGCTCACATTATGAAAGCCTAGCTCCCCCCCCCCCCCCTCCCCCGGGAAAAAATTATCCCAAGAAGAATTTTGACCCTGAAAAGGGAAGATATGCCAGAGATTCTACTAAGTCTGCTAGGAGAGACGTGATAACAGTTTTCAAGTACAGGCAGTCCCCGGGTTACGTACAAGATAGGGACTGTAGGTTTGTTCTTAAGTTGAATTTGTATGTAAGTCGGAACTGGTACATATTGTAGGGGAAACTCTAGCCAAACATTTCTCCAGAGCTCAGTTTTATTCTCCCACACCTCACTTCCCTCAGTCCTTTATTCTCAAGCTGAGGTGTCTGCTGAGAAAAGCCGCTCCGCGTCTCCCTGGTCTGCTGGGGGAGGCGCTAGCTTCGCGTCTCCCTGGTCTGCTGGGGGGAAGCAGCTAGTGCGGGGTTGCCTCACCCTGTTTGTAAGTAGGGATCCGATGTAAGTCGGATCCATGTAACCCGGGGACTACCTGTATGTAACTTGTTAGAAGGGAGGAAAAATATTGTTATTGTCCGAAGACTGGTCAAGAAGCAATGGGCTTAATTAGCAGTAAGAATAGTTTATGCTGGACGTTAGGAAAAGCTTACTAAAAGTCAGGTTAGTTAAGCACTGGAACTCCATGGAAGGTTGTGGAATTTCTGTCTTTTTTTTTTTTGTACATTAACATTTAATAGCCTCTCTCTCTCTCTCTTTCTGTCTCCCTCTCTCTCTCTCTCTCTGGATTTTCATGGCAAAAGCTCCTTTCAAAGCCTCTTTTAAATGTAGGAGTAAGTGCAGCAAGAATGAGTTTATTTAGGCAAAGAAGTGTTAAAATGCCACAAGTGTGAATTCACAGAATTTCCCAGAAAAAATATTGTTCAATGTTAATTCAAAACAGTGTGTGAAAGTTTCAAATGCCATTTGGAGAACAGTTCAGTGGTCTAGTTATAATACAAGGAATACACATTCAAAAGATCCAGATTTGGTTCATGCCATTAAGGGCTAGCAGAATATGAGTTAATGCTAGACTTTTTGAGGAACTGCATTCAGGAGCAAGAGGACTGGACTGGGTGACCAGGCCATCCCCTTCAGTCCTATGTTGAGTAGTAACATTTTGAATTTCTCTAGTGACACTCTTCCTGAAGTGTAGCTTGGCAACTGGTTCTGGGAGAGAGTAGTGGTGACCTGGAATATCATTCTGGGCTGCATTAATAGGAGAGTTGTAAGCAATACACAAGAAGAAATTATTCTGCTCTACTCTGGCCTTAATTGGAGCACGGTGTTCAATTCTCAGCACCACACTTCAGGAAAGATGTGGACAAATTGGAGAAGGTGCAGAAAAGAGCAACAAAAATGATTAAAAGTCTAGAAAACATGACCTATGAGGGAAGATTGAAAGAACTGGGTGTGTTTAGTCTGGAATGAAATATTGAGAGGGGACATAACAGCTTTCAGATACCTAAAAGATTGTTACTAGAAGGAGAGAGAAAAATTATTCCCTTAACCTCTGGTATAGAACAAGAAGCAATGGGATTAAATTGCAGCAAGGGAGGTTGATGTTGGACATTAGGAAAAACTTTCTGCCGGGGTGGTTAAGCATTGGAATAAATTGCCTAGGGAGGTTGTGGAATCTCCATCATTGGAGATATTTAAAAGTAGGTTAGACAAACATCTGTCAAGGATGGTCTGGATGGCGCTTGGTCCTGTCATTAGTGCAAGGGACTGGATTTGATGACCTTTTGAGATTCCCTTGAGTTCTTTGATTCTGTTAGTTAGTATCATAGGGAATCACTGGCAAGTTGAGAATATCAGTAGTTTATTTCCATTGAGAGAAGTGATTGTCATTATCTGGACTCTGAACAGAAAAGGTAGTTTAAAAAAAAACTCCACATTGTGCTATCTCTGGTCCAAAGGGAAACAGATTCTCTTTGGAATCATGGAATACAAAGACGATCAAAATAGTGTTCAGCCTTGGGCAAAGTGCCCATTGTGGGCAGGATTCAACCCCCTCCCCCTTTTTTAAAATATTTTGCCAGTTAGGTTTACAGGTTCTGACCATGTGTGGCTGCACCCTACCATTTATTATCATGTGTTGTCATATGTATAGGGATTGTATTACAAAGGCTCTGCAAAGCAGGCTTCGCAGCCTGTCTGCACATCCCGCGTGGAGTAATTTTGGGGAGATGAGGGGAGAAATGTAGGGATTTGGCATTTGGTATAAGGGAAGAGGAGGGCCTGGGTAGAGGGGAAGGAAGAGGAACTGTTAGCCACCTGGGTCCACAATGAGGTTTTATACACAGTTCAAGTGGCAAATTCGAAAGCCCAAGTACCATGTGTGCTCAACACACTTCTTGAAGCTTGCTCAGTGGAACTGCACCATGGGGTCTGTGTGTGTGTAACTAAAGGCTAGTGTATATGAGGCCTAAGTATTAGTCTCAGGGCTGAGTAGTGTCCAAGGACAAAACGCGGGAGTCCCAGCTTCTGTTTCTTGTCTCTAACAGCTAGATGTGCCCCCAAGAACATAGCTGGCAGAGATTAGGTTAGATAGAAGATGTATGTTTGGAAAAAGCCAACACTTCATGCTTCCAGGGAAACCAATAGAAGGGGAGAAGGAAGTTTAACAGCTCATTGTGAATAACGTAGAATGCCTATTATGCTTTTTCAGTGACCGTATGCTCCATTTGCTGTTAAAATGGACTTAATGTTGCTACTGGCTATGTGTGGTCTCCATGGATGCTAACATTAGCTTTTTATTGCATTTGATGTTGTCCTTTTTAAAGAGATGCAGTGGGAGAGCTTTGTGCCAGTAAGAGTAATAAACATGTTAATCTGCTTATTATAAAGGTGTTTTCTGTTGGAGTAGGCCCGTGTGCCAAGAAAGTTCTAAGGCAGGATTCTGTTTCTTCTCCCAAAGGACAATAGGGATGTTTTGTGTTTAAGCATTCTTTATTTTTCTTAATTTAAATTTTCAGAGTTATGGAAGCTATGGGAGGGGTGTTGGAATTGTTGAATGATGGTAGACCAGCAGCTCCCAAACTTTTTTGAGTGTTGTGCTCCCCTATACCCCTGTCTATGCCCCACTGGGCTGGGAGCAGGGCTGTGGCTCTGAGGAAAGGGTGGGAATGCAGAAAAGGATAAGGAGTCCAAGGGTAGGGCCACAGATGGGTTTGGATCAGGGGCTGGGAGTGGTGGTATGGCCAGGCTGCCATGAGGGGCCTGCAACCAGGTGTGACTCCACTCCCAGCTTTGCCCCCAGCAGGAGCCACGTCTTGAGGCTGGAGGTTGCCATAGGATCAGGAGGAGAACAGCGCTGAGGCCAGGAATGGGGCCAGGTGCAGGGCTGGGAAGCGGGGACATGACGCAGCAGCAGCAGCAGAGCAGAGCTGGGGTGGGGAGGGGCTGCGAGACACTCCCTCTCCATCCTTATGGAAGCTTGCCTGGGCCCCAAGTCCTAGCATGTTCCTCCATATCCCCTTGGGGGAAGAGTGCCCCACACGTTGGGGATCTCTGCAGTAGACGCAGAGGCTACGGCCACATGACAAGAGGAAATGCAAATGGAGCGCTCATTTGCATATGTTGCACTCTCATTTGCATTTCCTCTTCTGATCCTTTTTGCTGACTCTGGGTTCCAGGGAAGTGTTGTGCAGTGCCCGGGATCAGCTGGGGAGTCCCCAGCTGACTCCAGGCTCCACTGCTCCTTTGAAACACGTGGGGGCGGTGATTCAAAGGGGCAGCCACCTCACAGCTGATCTGCGGATCAGCTGTGGGGCGGCTGCCCCTTTAAAGCACCACATCTGCACATTTCAAAGGGGCAGCTGCTATGGAGCCCGGGGTCAGCTGAGGACTCCCTAGATGACCCTGGGCTCCTAAAGGCATGCAGCATAGCATGGAGTCCAGGGTCAGCTGGGGATTGTAAGTCCCCCGCTGACCTTGGGCTCCATGGTTTTGAAATGCATAAGAGCCCTCGCTGGGGACTCTTAGGCATTTCCGCATTCCTCCTTTGAAATGCACATCGACTAGTCGACTAGTCAGTTAACTGCATTTTAACATCCTAAGTCTGGAGTGCAGTGAGGAGGACTTTAATTCAGGAGCTTTATGCTAAGCAGCTGCAGGTCTTTTTATTTATGACCGTATCCTGTCATGCTGGGGATTGAATCGCCTGCTGGGAGCAATGCTGTGAATTAATGCAGAGGCACTGTCCAGGAACATATGAAAAGCCTGAGGTTGATGTGGTAAAAGGGCAGAGGGGAACTAAGCCTCACGCTTGGGATGTGGAACCCTTGAAGTCTAGGCTGACAGTTGAAATCTGTCTCAGGTGTAGGGTGACTAAAACTGTCTGATGCCTGATGGACCACAAGGGACATAAGGACACCAAAATAACACTAATTGCTTCCCTGCCCCACCCCCCAGTTGTTAGACTAGGAACGAGGGAGCTACAGATAAGCCAGTGGAGACTTTAAAATATGCACAGCTGGTAGAATTGAAGACTAGTGAGGTGCAGCTTTTAAACTACACAGAGGTGTTAGAACTGTATTAGACAGATGAAGTGGGTGATGTAATATCTTTTATTGGATCAACTTTCGTTGGTGAGAGCGAGAAGTTTTTGAGCTACACAGAGCTCTTCTTCGGCTCTGGGATATATTGGTGAACATGTTCTAATGACCCCTTATATCTTTGTTTAAAAAAGATGCCAGGAGTTGTCCTTCTAAGCTAAACTTGAGACATATTAACAGGGCAGAGTTAGGGAAGTTTGCATGCCCACTACCTATGCTTTGCTCTACCCATGCAGGATTTCACCAGCACTAAATTCACTTGAGAATAGAGGAAATAAGCCCCTTTTTCAGTAAGATATCCCCAAGTTAACCAAAGAAAGCAGAAGGTGCATGATTTTGCAAGTGAATTAATGTTTGCAGCTTCCCCTCAGGGCTAGATTCACATTTTGTGGACTTGGTGCCAAGGCCAAAATATCTTTTTTGAGGTGAGAAGCCCACATCTGTACACAGTATTTCTCTTCTACAGGTTGAACCTCTCTGGTCCGGCAACATCTGTGGTCCGGCATGATTTTAGTTAGCTGGATGTCCACTTATCATGGGTGTGTCCAAGTTTCTTGCAGTCCCATTAAGGTTGTTTACAGCCAGCAACAGTCCTGGCTCTCAGTGTTCTGTGCTGTTATTTAGCTCTGTTTTCCCCTAAATGTCTTTAAGAGCCCAATAAGCAGCAGAAGTGTTGATAATGCTGCTAGACAATATCGACCTTCCATGGTTCGGCAAATTCTCTGGTTCGGCACCAGTCAGGTCCCAAGGGTGCCAGACTAGAGAGATTCAACCCATATTTTTTTTTGTATTGTGACTTCAGTATTCTTTGAGTAGACTGGGCCATTATTAGAACTGTGTGGAGAGCTGAAGTTCTCTTTTTTTGTAAAGCTGTTAAAGAATGCAATAGTTGGCTTTACTATATATTGAAATGAAAGCCAAAGATTTTGAAATTCTTGGTAAAGGCAAAGTCTGAAAAAATTGTTCTGGGTTCAGTGTTTTGTTCTGACCATCAAAATGTTTTGTTTCAGTTTTGACATTCATTTCCTATAATAACATATAACAAAATTCAAAAGCAACTTTATTTTGGAATGAAATACTTTTTCTTTCAAAAGTATTGAAATGGGATGTTCCAACATTGCTGGAACAGTTTTTTCATCAAATGAAATTCTTGCAGAATTGACCCATTTTTGCAAAGCATTTGCATCTCAGTGGATCTTCGTATTCGGACGCAATGTAGTTCCATCACAGTTCCTCTGACCAGCTCTACTTATTCTGGGTGTTCTAAGGTTCTTGCTAAAGATGCTTCAGGGGGTAGCTGAGTTAGTCTGTTAACAGGAAAAAAACCCAACAAATGGTCTGGTAGCATTTTAAAGACTAACAAAACATGTAGATTGCATCATGAGTTTTCGTGGGCACAGCCCACTTCTTCAGATCACTGGAGTTATGAATTTAACATGTGCAGACCCAAAATAATTTTTTTTAACTACCCAATCTTCAGATAATTACTGATTCCCTCTAGCTCCCTGTCTCCCCCCCCCCCCTTTCCTTTTTTCCCCTCTCCCTCCCCTCTCCTATTTATTTTGGGTCTGTACATCCTAAACTCATAACTCCAGTCATCTGAAGAAGTGGGCTGTGTCCACGAAAACTCATGATGCCATCTACATGTTTTGTTCATCTATAAAGTGCTACGAGATTATTTGTTGGTTTTTTGCTAAAGATGGTTGCTTCAACAAATAAGCATGCATATTATGTAACACCACACTTATCTAGTGTTACACAAACTGAACAAAAGCCCTGGGCCCAAACATCCATGATTAAGGTTAAGATTCTGTCATGGGTATTTTTAGCAAAAGTCAGGGACAGGTCATGGGCAATGAACACAAAATTCACAGAAGTCCACGACCTTGTCTCTGACTTTCACTAAAGATACCCTGCCAGGGACTAAGAGTCAGAGGACTGCAGGGGCCTGACCTCGGACAGCTTCTCCAGCCCTGCAGCTGCTCCAACCCTCACTGTGTCCGGGAGGGGAGGGGGGGGGGGTACTGCTCTGAGGGTTGGCCTGGAAGAAGTCATAGAATCCATGACCTCCCTGACAGAATTGTATCCTTCCACATGATATATAGAAGTCTGAATCATAACTTTGCCTTCAGAATTACTTCTAACATATGGACACAGCACAGTATTAGGAAGAGGGATGTTCTCGGTAAAACATGGGCAAATCCATGTTCTTATGAAGAATTTTTTTAAATGTTCATACAGAATAGATAGGTCATCAAGATCCAAAGGCTTTATGCATCCTACAGGAAGGAGACAAGGAAAATATCTTCCTCTTGGTGCTAACTTTTAATGCTAGCTGTGTACTTTGCTACATTTGGATTAAACCACTCAAGCTTATGCATTCCCTTCCAAGCTCCAAGAAGAGCTGTTCTTGGGAATCTTAGAAGCGAGAACTCCCTTTGTGGAGATGGGAATATACTTTGATATTGAATTCTTTTAGAGCTGAGGATATACCACAACTCATGAAACTTTTAGCAGGAGTGGCACCAAGGTATATAAATCGATGGCAGTGCTGGAAAGATGGCAAAAAAAGGGTCTGCCCTCAGTTATAGCTGATGTCCTCGAGTAACTAAGGAAGAACTGATCAAAATGCAGATTTCCTGTGTTGCTGCCTTTTTGGTAAGAATAAGGATGTTAAATATCGATTAATTTACTAGTCGAGTAGTTGATGGAATTTCCATTGACTGCTCGACTAGTCGATAGGCACTTCCGCATTCCTCCTCTGAAATATACAAGAGTCCCAGTAGGTGCTCTTGTGCATTTCAAATTTGGAACTCCGCATGCAGCCTGGAACAGTGGGAAGTCCCGCTGACTCCGGGCTCCACACACTTTGAAATGCACAAGAGCCTTGGACTTCCTGTGCATTTCAAAGCAGAAGCACCCGCGTGGAGCCGGAGTCAGTGGGACTTCCTGGCCCTGGGCTGCATGCAGTGTGCCAGCTTTGAAATGTACATGAGTCCCCAGCGGTGCTGCCGCTTTGAAATGCTGCATGGAGCCAGGGTCAGCTGGAACTCCCCAGTTGATTCCGGACTCTGTGCACATTTCCGCGGAGTACTTTGAAATGCCGCGTGGAGCCTGGGATCAGCTAGGGAGTCCCCAGCTGATCCCAGGCTCCATGCAGCACTGCTGCTTTGAAACATCTAAATGGGCAGTGCCACACTGAGCCCGGGGCTAGCTCTATGCATCACTGCCGCTTTGAAATGCCATGGCAGTATTTCAAGGGGGCATCACCGCACAGAGCTAGAGATCAGCTGGAGACCGCCATGGTGTTTCAAAGCAACAGCGCCGCATGGAGCCCATACCCTGGGCTCCGTGCAGCACTGCTGCTTTGAGGTACCCCCTTTTCCTCCCTCTTAGTGTTTTAAAACAGCAGTGTTGCTCGTAGCCCAGGGTCAGCTGGAGAGTCCCCAGCTGACCCCGGGCTCCATGTGGCATTTCAGATCACTGGCCCTGGGCTGCATGTGGAGTGACATTTCAAATTGTTGGCCTGGGGCTGCACGTGGAGTTACACATTCCTCCTTTGAAAAGTACAAGAGCCCCACTGGGGGCTCTTGTATATTTCAAAGAAGGAATGCGAAAGTGCCTATTGACTAGTTGACTAGAAAATTAACCGATATTTAACATCCTTACTCCACATAAGAAATGCAAATGTTGGTCTAGTCCCCAGGTAACAGCTTTTGAAGGGTCAGAGGGAGGGAGAAAGGGGGAGCTTAACTGTGAAGTAACCCCCGTGACTACAAAACAGGTGTGGCATTGCTCAAAGAAATCACCTAACAATTTTCTGCAGAAATGGCCTATTTCTGACTTTGTAATTAAATGTTTAAAAGTAGAATTTAAGCTTTCTTGAGATGTTGGTCTTTTTAAGGTGCCACAGGACTCCTTGTTTTTGAAAACACCAAAAGATGGTAAATCTAACAGATATATTTGGGTATTAGCTTAGGCTTAAATGTATCTGTTAATCTTTAAGATGCCACAGGGACTCCTCATTTTTGCAGATACAGACTAACACGTTACCTCTCTGAGACTTGATGGTTTCAGATGAGGACTGGATGCTTTTCTGGAAATACATTTTAGTCAATTACAAGTTATTGGCCTCAATAGAGAAGTAACTGGGTGAAATTCTCTGGCCTGTGATACAGATATAAGATGATCTAATTGTTCCTTGTGGTCTTAAAATCCATGAATCTTTTTTAGGAATATTTTTGCACCTCTAACTTGGGCACAGAGCTTAACTTGTTTAAATATTTTGCAGCTGTTTTAATGATTTGCCAGCTTTAAAACTGATATTCACATTTGAGTCTTGCGTGTTGGAGTCTGGCTCTGTATGGTAACCATGTGCAGTTCCTAGTCCTGTCCTTCACCTTCTAAGATATAAGTATCTAGCCCCAGAGAGGTGCAGTACAAGATTAATTTCCTTGTTTGAGTTTCCAGCCCACTCTATAAATCAAACAATGCTTCTGTCTCAGTAGTTTGTTTCAAGTGCCCTTTCAAATAAGGGAGTACTCATAGTCATATTGACTCATATTGTATACTCCTTTAAAGGCCAATGGTGCTCTTAATGCATCATTTGGTACATTAAAAAGCTACTGCCAACCGCATAGACTAAAAGTGATTGTGTAGTGTTCTTTCTATCCCCTGTTATATTACAATGAATAAATGCAGTAGTTTGAATCTAATGTATGTGAAATAAAAAAAACACCTCTAGTGGAATTATGAAACTAAAATGTTGTTTGTACTTAGCTTAAAATATAAAGACAAGGCAGCAAAACTGGTCCATCTGCTTCTGATCTCATTTTTAATAAAGACTATGGGATTTACGATCATTTAACCTAAGACTCTGACAAGTGAAGGTTAATGTTTGATTATTAATCCACCTGGGTCTGGTAGATGTTAAACAGTGCAAAAACAGTATATTCTTGAGCATATTGTGCTGTCTACTTGTAAATGACTCTATAGTTCCCAGCCCTCCAAGTCTGTCTTGGAATCTCAAGGAATTAGTGATTAATGCTAGTTAAAGATTGTCATGCGGTACAACCTCTAGGAATATATCCAATCAAAATTGGCAATCCTAAATCTAGGGTATAGCCAATGACTTCATTTTATCATCCATTTAATGTGTGATGTTATGATTAATGACGATAGCATGTAATATATATTTGTTGTATGCTAAAGAGATTCAAATGGTAGAATTATAAGACTGAGTAGTAGTTAAAAGGGGGAAGTAATTAAGTAGGACTGAAACACAAGGCCTGCATTTAGCTTAGCCATACTAGCCTTAGAGTTAAGAAATGCTTGACATAAGTACATGATCAAAGAATAAGCCGATGCCATAAGATTATGGGAAAAGATGTACCAATGAGTATACTGTGAAAAGTTAGCTGCAAGATTAATTTTAGGTCACAAAATGCTTTTTCTAACATTTGCCTTAACCTCAGTGTGGAAGAAAACATTGTCCTCACTCTGAGTTTGTAAGCAACAAGTAGCCGATGCCATAAGATTATGGGAAAAGATGTACCAATGAGTATACTGTGAAAAGTTAGCTGCAAGATTAATTTTAGGTCACAAAATGCTTTTTCTAACATTTGCCTTAACCTCAGGATGCAGGTTGTGTGTCAGTGCTAATGAGAATGAAAGTAATTACAAACAACCTATGAAAAACTGAGAACCCCAATATTCTTGGGTGTCACAATACAAATAATGAAAAGGATGGACCCCCTTCACGCACATGGGTGGAGTGTTGGTTATAGTCGGGGTCACAAGATAAATATGGTTCTCAGAGTAAAAGGAGTTCTCTGTGGGAAAACTATTAGGAAAATGTACTTAACTGGGAGGGTGATGAAGCACTGGAATGAGTTACCTAGGGGAGAAGTGGTGGATCTCCATCCTTAAAGGGTTTAAGGCCAGAATTGACAAAACCCTGGCTGGGATGAGTAAGTTGGGGTTGGTCCGGCGTTGAGCAGGGGGTTAGACTAGATGGTCTCCTGAGGTCTCTTCCAACCCTTGTCTTTAATGATCTCCTGTGATTTTATGGAAGCTGCAGAAGGAATCATCACTTCAAGTGATGATCAATTAGCAAGGCAGCCATCAGACACTAAGAATACCATTAAGGATTTGAGTAGGATTGTCTATGTAACTTGGGGATCAGTCTTTATAGAGTTTCTATATATCTCTTATAAACTTAGTTGTAACTTTTTTAGCAGAGGTGATTTTTAAACTGCGTGGAAGTGTAGCCACCACAGTCAAACCAAGGCTGGCATAAGACAGCATGACTAAACTCAAATTAAATAAAATAAAAGACTACAGGTGTGAGGGTTTTCTCCACCTCTCTTGGGAAACATGATATTGTATTGGTATTGTCAGCACCTGGAAGCCCTAGCGATGAGCCAGTCAATGTTCTATACGATACAAACAGAATGAAAAGATGATTCTGGGTCCAAGGAGCTGACAGTCTAAGTCAGGGCTATTCAACATTGAAGGCCATGGGGGGCCACAATGATACACACAGAACATGCTGAGGGCCAAAACTTAAGTGTAGTTGCATAAAAATGCAAAGATATATGCAAATAGCTTCTTTCACACTGATGGGCATGAATACAAAGCACTTTCCACAATGCCCTGGCGCTCCCGGCACCTCCTACCTGGGGGCTAGAAACATCGACACCCTGTACCCGTCTGTACAGAGACGCCTTGCCATTGTGGAGTGTGTTCCCAGTGGAGGCCATGTTCAAAGGATCCCACCTGTGTTGAGTGCCATGTAAACCCAAAGTGCATTGTGGGCTGCAAACAAATAGGCCGTAGGCTGCATGCAGCCCGTGGGCCGCGTGTTCAGTAGCCTTGATCTAAGTAATAGGTCTCCCCATCAAGAAACCTGTCATGTTAACTAGGATGTTTTTTTCTTTGCTCAATTTCATACCACTTACCTTAATTTTACCCCCTGAATTATGTTGGAAACTTTGTCTGCTACTTGGATATTGCATGCTTCCAGCTTTGACAACCCCATACTCTCAAAAACCAATCAGACCTGTCAAAAATCATGAGATTGTCTTCAAATCATGCCATTTTTGTTAATGGGTCTCCTTTTTGCTTGCTTTCTAGTTATTGAGGCTTCAGCATCCTCCAGAGTTATATTTTCAAGCTTTTTCTCTGCAACCATGAGGTCTATACACTTTTTTTTTTTAAAGGAAGGTTTGCTTCTCATAAAGACTCTTGGCTTCAGCAGATGAGGTGTTAAGCAAAATGCCAACTATTTCAAGACCCATGATAAAATGCACTTGCTATATACAGCTGGCTATTCTTGAGTGCTAGGCTGCATGGTTCTTTGATATTTACTTATCAATCTTGGCTTTTTTTGTTTTGTTCTGTTTCCCCTCTCTAAATTCCTTGCGTTTGTCATAGGGAGCATCTCTACAATGTCATGAAGAAACCAGCCATGACCTCTTCATTCATTTCACTTTGAAAGATTTCAAAACAGTTTTTCTTACCTTATTCTCAGCTCATTGCAATTATTTTTATCTGTGCCATGCTGATAGCGTACGGATAAGAAATATATTATTAGAGCTGGGCTAGTGGGTGATGCATCTTTCAAAGCACAAAAAATTCAAAGAGCAGCAGAGTTGCTAACTAAATGTGTGACAGATGACAGCTTGAGGTATGAACTTGTCAGATCTTACAAATGAAGTGGGTTTGGACTGGGTCAGTACTTGAATGGGATACCTCCAAGGAATGCACTTTGTGCTCTAGGCAGTGGCGAAGGTAATTCATCAGTAAGTGTTTTCCTTCTGAGCTAGTCCTATAGCAGTGTCCCTTCTGGTGGCTAAAGAGCATTGCCTATGTCTGGTGATGTCTTTCGGGTACGTTTGAAAACTGTAGCCTTTGCTATGTGTGATCATTAAAGTTCCCATGGCGTTTTTTGAAAAAGGATCAATTTACAATTCAAGTAGTTACATCTTGGTTTCCCCTCTGTTTACTTTTTGAACACATCACTGGACATCGGCAATACCAGGAGAGAGGAGTTGGAGAGCCAGTGAGAAGCAAAGTTGGAAAAGTAACTGAAATACTTCTCTGATGGATTGTATTTGAGGGACAACCTATCCTAAATGCTCAATTACTGAGGGACAATCTACATGTATTGGTGTATTTTCTTTCCACAAGCTACTCTTAATACAACCTTCTCTGAGTGTTGTATCTGAATACACGTGAACCTCTTTAATCTGGCAACCCTGTGAAAGAGGGTATGCCAGATTAAGGAATTTTTTGGACCATGGAGGCAATGTTCCAATTTTTTTCCATCCATGTGTGGAATAAATTTTGTTCCACCAATACATGTGTGGATGTAGAAACACATACTGCCGGCTGTGGGAAGTGATGGGCACTCTGCTAATCAGCTGGGTGGCATTTGAATCTCTCCTGGGTGGCCGCCCAAGCACTCAGTTTACAGGGAACCCTGCATGGAGAGCACTGAGGTGGGGTCTGGGAGGGAGGAAGGAAGGGAGGGTGTGTGAGGGGGATAGATGTGTGGGGTCTGGGCATGAGGGGGATGAGGGAGGGGCACTTATGTAGCACCCTGCTCCTCTAGGCACACTTAACCCCACATCCCATGCCCCTCCCAGGCAGCACCACCCTGCTGCTATGAGAGCAGTGGGGAGGGGGAGTCTTTGGAGAAGCGCTGTACTTCCGTTCCCCCAGTGGGATGGGGGGAGGGAGGGAGGAAGAGGGAGAGAGAGTGTCAGCATGTAGAACTGCTTCTTCCTCCCCTTGCTGGGGTCTGTACTACAGGTCTCCCCGAACCAGGGATCTGGACTACAGTGGTCCAGGTGAATTGAGATGCTAATATCCAAACTGTATTGTTAAATGTATTAACCTTAATTCAGGATATTGCAAATTATGTACCATATGTATTTTATGATTCTTTAAACTTTGTAACTTAAGCATGATACCCAGGTGTATAGACCCTTCTTCCTAACCAGTGTATTAGATAATTTTAACATTAGCTTTAATAAACATTTCTGCAGCAGTATTGTGCACTCTTACATGGCTGTCCTAGAAGTGGCTGTATTTCAGGGGTGGGTGAATGATCTCAGTGAATAGTTTGTATGTCAGTTTGTTTGAAGTCTCTCTGTTCACAATAGGTACACAGCTGCTTTACAACACAAGTGGAAAAAGTCACTCAGGCATGCTAACACACAGATGTTCTGAATCTCGGGAAATGCTTCCTAGCATTAAGACCTGTTAGCGTACAGAACAGTCTTCCAGGGGAAGTGGTGGATGTTTTGTGCATGGAAACACTTTAAAGGTAGATCGAGTGAAGCACTGGTGAATACATTGTCCAGAGAGTGCAGGATTGCTCCCTAAAGAATGGACTACACTGTTAAACCATTGCTGGGTTTCATTTACAATTCTCAGTTGTATTATGTTTTTCAAACTTGGTGTTGGGATAGTGGGAGTAAAGCTTTCTTTGGATCAGCCAGTGCTATTGAGACTAGAATTTTTGGCATGTTTTTTTTCGTGTTAAAAAAGGTTATAATAACTCTGCTCAATAACATCACCAAAGCTTGGACACTTAGTTGTAATACATATTTCTCTATAATTGATACGTACCGAACTTGAAACCACTAGTGCCATTGTTTCTCCAGAATGAGAGATTGATCGTGGTTCTGAAATGTCATCGATTCCAGAACTTCAGAATAGGTTTCATGGATATATATATATGAATGAAGATTAAGCTAAGCAGGTAGAATAGCTGTTGACTTAGTACACAAGCAAAATTCCACTTAAACTGGTATAACTTGCTGTGGCTTCATCAAGATATTCTCCTTAGAAGTCTAAAGCTACAATCACAAGATTGTTGCAGAAGAGGTTAAAGCAACAACAATAAATCCTTTTTAAAAAAAAGTCAAGCTACTCAACTTTCTTGTCTAGTGTTTTTTTTTACATTGCCTGGAACTAGGACATAGCATTTGTGCTCTCAGAGAAAAAAATAATGTTGCAGGTGTTTCAGCATGGGTTTGTGCATTAACGGTGTGTTGTGGGGTGTTTGGTTCTTCCTCCTCTCCTGACCAGGCAGGGCTCCAAGTCCCTGTAGTATGCACAATGGCATAGAATGCCACCTTGCCCCAATGTTATCTAGTCATGCAATCTGCTCTTCTGGTGAGGAACATGCAGCAGAGCATGGGGCCAGATTCACCAGCGCAGTTCAGCGATGTCAGGTCTTGTGTAGTGCTAGGTTGATAGGCCTCAGCAAATCAAAACATTAGATAGCTCAGTTTTCTTCTTGTTATCTTCTTGCCATTTGTAAACAGTCTTGCTTAGTCCTGGGCCCCTGACCTGTGCTCAGTAATGATCCGACAGCCCTTTTAGACTGTGGGTCCAGAGGGTGGGGCAGGCCGCAATGCCGCACCAGTCCAGTGTCAATACAGCCCCAGCCCTGGTTCAGGGCAGGCCGGGCAGACTAACAGTTTCCCGAGTCAGCTCATCCCAGGCCTGGTTCAGGGTGGGGCGGGCAAACAAAGAGTTTTCCAACACAAGTGGCGAGGGGGAGACTGCCACCCAGTATGTGGGGGAATGTAGGGGGTACGTGGGCCCTCCCTACTCCACCACGTCCTGGCCCAGGGCCCTAGCAATGGCCACCTTGGCGGTCAGTGGGGAATCCGATCCGCAACATGCTGACACACATCAAAGGGTTATTAGGTCATCCTGACCATCATCTGCTTTCCCTAGGCCCCTTGGTCTGTACCTGGCTCCCGGTCAGCAGCGGGTTCGCAGGGTCCAGGCAATCTATGTTTGGGGATAGGGTAAAGTGCCTGAGCCTGGCAGTCCGGGACCCCACGCTCTCCCCACATGGCTTCTACAGGGTGCCCTCTGTGCCAGGGAGAATGGGGAGCCCTCCCCTCCCCCGGGCACCCACACTGCTGCTGCCCCCACCAGAGCAAAGGAGTTACCTGAGTCAAGTGAGTGAGGGCCTCTGTCCTCCCTGGCCCTGTCTGAGCTGGCTGCTGTGCTTTCCTTCCTGCTTAGCTGGCTAGCTTCAGGTAAGGTCATGTGTGACTATTCATACGTGCTCCCATCAGCACCATCGCTCTGGGCAGCTGCCCTGGTCGCCCAGGTCTAAGGCCGGTGGTGGTTTGGGGACTTGGACAGGAGGAGACTTTTTGGGGTGGGCAGATCTGGAGGACTGACACAGCTCCCTGCCACAGAGGTAACTGGAACCCGAAGCCCTGTATGCAGGGCAAAATTGGAAGCCCCAAGAGGGCGATGTATGGGCCTGAAGAGGACTGAATTCATGAACTGAACTCCCACACGGGAAACTGGGCTGCAGCATGTTGATGGGAGAGCTAGAAAGGAACGGAGGGCAGGGGGCCTGTAGGGCTATGCTGTGTCAAGAAGGGGCATGCTTCAGGTCCTCTGGCACACTGTCAGACCTGGGCAGTGGCTTAAGGATGAATAAACTTGATATAGTAATTTGAGGTTTAACATTTACTGAATAAAATCCCTCAATTATTAGTGATCAATTTTCTGATTTAGTAAGATTCGCTGAATCAACCAAGGTGGAAACTGGGATATTTTATGTTCCATAACATGTCAAACCTGCACTCCATGCTCGGTAGTTGTGGTGCTGGTGTTGGGTGTATGTAAAGCAGTAATGCTTAGAAGCTTCATATAAGACGTGGGTCTCATGATGGGTGCTGCACATACTCATAAGAGACAGCCCCTGCCCTGAAGAGTTTACAGACTAAATAGAAAAGAATAGGCAAAGGGTTGGACAAAGGGGAATATTAATCCCATTTTATAGTGGAGGCCACTGAGGCACAGAGAGATGGAACAACTTGGTCCCATAGGAATTGCCCTTGGATCTTGAGCTCCGGTCTGTAAGAACATCCTTTTGCTCTTTCAGCCTTTGTGGCTGCTTTTTTGAAAATGTCACCAGCTGTCCTACTGTTCTTGCAGAAATAAGCACTTTTCTGTTGGCTGCTTTTCCTTCAGAACATACCAGTTCTTGTCTTACGTTCAGGTACGTTAACAAGTTTGTGCTTTCTAACTGCCTGAGCTGCGACCAGACTGTAATGAGCAGCACTAGAGTGATGCGCTGATTTCACTATGCCATTATGTTGTATTGGTTTTCCTTTCCCTGGTAAGCCTGAAACAGTGTTCTTTTTATTGAGCCATTGCCAAGAAAGCAAGGAAATGGGTCTCTTCACATTTTAAGGTGGATAGCTATTGAGATCCCTTTTTGTTGAGAGTATTATTATTATTAATGCCTTTTGGTGTGCAGCTCTGAACAGGCTATTGTATTCTAATCATCTGCTACCATCCAGGACTTCTGCTGCTTCAGCAAAAAAAAAAAAAAAAGCAGGTGATAAATGGAACAGTGCGAACAAGACTCCCTTCTCCGGGCCGTGTTATGCATTAGTGCTTCCTTAGTGTCGAGTGAAAGTGACATTGCAGTGAACATATGGACGTAATGGTCAGCCTTGTGGTGAATGGTTACTGGCCCGAACAGTCTGCTCATGGCAGCTGTGGGGTTTTTTTTCTTGCTGCTGCTGCTGCTGCTGTTTTTGTTTTGACTTAGCACGAGGCAGAGGGAGGTAAAACCTTTCTACTCCCATTTAGAGATGCTATGCTTCAATTTGCAGCTAGTGTTGAAAACCTGCTATATTGCAAAGAATTTTTCCAGCAGTGTTTAAGCCATTTTAATCTCTCATGCATGGAAAATATGTCTAGTGGGATGCTTTATGTAAGTTAAAAATCCATGTGTGTTTTCTCTTATTTGAAAGGTATAGGAGTAAATTCACCCTTGTTTCTGCAGGGTAGAATTCTAACTTCACCATGCTAATTCTGAAAAAGCTAATCACCAAGACTTCAGCAAACCTGTAAGTTTGCTTACTGGGAGAAATCTGGGCTCCTACTTGTCCTCAAATGTCAGCATTATGCTGCAAAATGTAAGGAGACAGATGACTTCTCTCTTTATATTTTAATTGTTTTGTTCTTGACATTTGTCTTTGGGAACTAGGAGATATAAGAAAGTTCTAGCATATTTGTCTGTTCAGATATATCCATTTGTTAACTTCAGATCAGAATGTTTGCCCTTTCAGATCCCACTTCGTGTAATAAGGCTATGTGCATTTTTCGAAGGGGTGGGAGAAGACTGCCAGTTTTCATGGAGCAAAACTTAACATTGAATGTTGCTCCCTGAAATTTGTCGGATCTAGTTTTAATGGTGATTATAATGCCCTTACTATGGGGTTTCAGGACACAGCTGGAGAAAGCAAAAAATTATCGGTTTGTTGGCAGTCTTACTTTGGCGAACTCTTTGGAGAATCTAGGAGTGGCTTGTATCAGAGTTGTGGCATAGAATCTGCTTTTGTCTCATTGTTTTATGGTCCATGTTTCCTGATTCTCACTTTCTAATCTGTCATGCTTGTTTATGATTGTAACTCCTTGAACACCAACAGAGCAAAAGAACCAAACTACTCTGCAGTGAGGGAAAAAATGTGAAATCACAGGCAGGTGGGAGATTGTTCCCTGCATTGCTTGTTAGTAGTGTTTTGTCTACAGCAAGGTAATTCATGGATCCCTTTCTCAAAGTCCTTGTGTTTTGTTCTCTCCCTTACTTCTGGATAAATGCGTCCTGGTTGGATCCCCAAAACAAGGAGGTGGGGACAGATTCTCAGGAGATGGTGTACAAAATAATTACAACCAACTTCAAGAGAGCAGTACAGATTGACACCTATTGAGAATCTGGCCCCTGTTACTAGACCCTTAAGAGAGAGAAAACTAATTGATTATAAAAGGGAGCAAAAGGTAATTATGATTTACATGGGATTGGCAAACATGTCAAGTACTGCGTAATCTTCACCTAACCGTATGATGCATTAAGAAATCTCAATGGGACCTGGGTCACTTCTGGTGAGAGGAAGGCAAATGCTAATTCTGAAATCTTACTTCATTCGTCCCTTGTGACTTTTGGTTAAATAGACCATGGAATGTGTTTTTCTTGTCCTCTGGGCACTGAGGGAAGCTGCTGAGAGAGAAAGCAGACTTGAGATTCATTTCAGGTCTTTAACATCTTGGGACCAACACGGCCACAACAACGTGGCATGTGTAAGCAGGGGAATGGTCCCGCTATTGTGGGGAACTTTCCTGGCTTCTATACCACCCCGGTGAAATGGACCAGCGAAAGGATCTGAATCCCCGCTCCCACTTCCTTTACCCCATGGCCTCCCTGATCCTGAGGGCTCCCCCTCCACTCTCCTGAGTAGCACAGCCCTCGAAACCCCAACAAGGCTGGGCCCAGGTTTCCTGGGGCTTAATCCCTGCCCTTGTAGTCACTAGGGGCAGGAGTTAGGATGTCTCCACTCCGAGGTGCTCTCTTTACACTGCAGGCCTTCTTGGCCCAGTGATCACTTCATAAGGTTCAAAGCAAATACAATTTATTAAACATCAACTGATTAAAGAGAAAAGAATAAGAAAAAATGAGAATGGTTAAATGAGAACACACAGCCCTGCTCTGTAGCACAGGGACATCAACACAGCAGTCTGCAGAGTGTAAGGACAGTTCACAGTCTCTTCCTTAGAGGCCCCTTAGAGGCCTTGGATGTGCTGCAGGGGGGAGGGGCTGCAGGCTGGACACGCTTGCTCTGACAGTGACCACACAGCCTCAAGCTCTAAGTGGCCAGACCCCTCTCCCAGTCCAGAGCCTCTCCCCACACTTCGCAGTTCCCAGCTGCTCACCACATCCAGCTGCAGGCTGAGCTGCTTGGCCAGTCTCTAGCTTCTTGTGTTGCTTCTCTGTTCCTTTTGGCTCTCTGAGCACTGCCAGTCTGCCGCTCAACACGGTCTGCGCTCCTTGAGCTGTGTGTGTCTGGCTCAGCTGCTGCAAAAACTGCCCCTCAGCACACAGCTTGCACTGCTTGGGCTGTCTCTCAGCTCTCTGTTTGCTCAGAGAGAGTCAGAACAATCCCAGCTCACAGGGAGGACGGGGCCTGCCTCTCCCCTTCCTCACTGGCCTGTCCAACCTGTCAATCAGGCTGAGCTGGAGTCTTGGCTGCTTTCCATTGTCTCTGGGGTCTGTCAGTCTCATGAACCCTTCCCCTGTTGACACTGGGAGCTGGCAAACCAAAAAACTCCCACAGAGTTTTAGTAAGGGGTAACAGTCCCCTTACACATGCAAAGCTAGAAGATGTTAAACATTTAATGATTGTGGTTTTATGAAGTTATTTGAAAGCATGTAATCGGAGCAGTTTCTGGACTCGCTCCTTTGTGGTTTTTTAAAACACAATGTTATGAACTAGACTGATTAGCATGATGAGTCACTATTAATGGAACTAGAGGGCCAAGAACTAGTAAAGCTTGAAGAGCTAGAGAGGTTGAATTGAAAGAGCCAGCAATGGCTGAAGCTTGCCTCAACACAAGGCTGTAATCTCGTCTGGCTTTGTGTCTCCGTGTGAGTACAGGTGTACAGCCAAAGTCAGTGAACATGTGAATTCCTGAGAGTCACGTCAGGCTGAGTTTTTCAGACCCTTCTGGCATTTTCTATAACTCCCATGCCTTAGAGGGTTGCACTTGAATGGGCATAGTACGTGCCTAGCAAGGCAAATAAACAAAAGAAACTCCTTTTATCTATATTGGCATCTTGGTGTATTGAGAAATGCAAAAACCGGTTCATAATAAAACACAAAATAGTAAAAGTAAAATGGCAGGAGAGAAGAAACTGTCTGCTTCATACAGAGCACCTTATCTGTTGGTCTGCTGGGCAAGAATTGTTTGCAATTCTAGATTTAATTATCCAGCAAGGTACATAAATTATCCTCACAACAAAATAAATCTTTCTGATGTGAGTAGGTGTAATTGAAAATATCATGTAATTCCCTCTTATAAAACACATATTACAGAGTTGCAGGGTATTCTGGGTCAGTTCATTAATCTTGCTATAAAACAAAGGATGTGTTTACACTGCACCGTTATTTCGAAATAACAATGTGAATGTCTACATAGCCATTCTGTTATTTTGAAATAATTTCGAAATAACAGACAGATTATTCCGAAATCTGTAAACCTAATTCAACGAGGAATAACACCTATTCAAAATAACTATTTTGAAATAAGGTGTGTGTAGACGCTCCACTGCTGCTTTGTCGAAATAGCCCCTCACCAAGGCCATTCTAAGGGTTGAGGATGAGGCATTCCTGGGATGAGGTATACCTGGGTGGTCGACAAATGCCTTTGATGTCGACCCCCGCGCGTCCAGACTGTTTGATCAGCTGTTTGTCGGCTCAGCGCGGCAGCCATGTAAATTTAAATGAAGCGGCGATTATTTAAATCGCCGCTTCATTTTCCTATGCCTGGTAGCCTAATCTACATGCCTCTGGCGACAGAGGCATGTAGTCTAGACGTACCTTTAGTTATTCCTCCCCAGTGCTTCCTGGGGCTCTGAATCAAGATAGCATGTCTACATTAGGGAAGTCTGCCTCTGAATAATTTTGAGGCTTCCCTGCAGTGTAGACCTGCTATTTTGGAATAAGTATTCCAGAATAGTTTATTTCGAAATAAGCGTGCAGTATAGACGTACCCTTTAAAGTGATTGATTATTTCTATGGCATTCTGTGGTATTGGGAATGGATGTGGACTAGTGGCTAGAGATGGGAGGCAAGATTCTGTGTTCTGTTCCCAATTCTGGCGCTAGCTTACTGTGTCAACTTGGGCACCTCACTTCTACCATCCCTAAAGTGTGATTGAATAGTGCCAGCTTGTGGGATGTAGTTCCATCAGGCCAACATTAAGGTATGTTAGCAGGGCTGTCCTGCAACTGCCTGGACTGTTAAATTGTCACCACCTGCAAGAACGATAAAGCACATGTTCTGGCGTCTTCCAGTTGTACGGATATGCCTGACTTTTATGACTGAATCAGTCAGTGGTATTAACTCGTATTAACTCTCAGTGTCTGCACTGACAGTGACATCACCTGAGGATCAAGACTCCAATTTTAAGCCATTCTTCTTTTGCACCCTCTCCTGCCACCTGGTTATTTTGTCATCATTTCGGTGTCAGGCCTTAGCTGAGGAAGAATGGGCTTGCCCTGAAGAGAAGGGAAAGGGTTTCACATCTGGGTTTGGTTCCCAGTTCTCCCCTAGATGTCCTGTGTCATTGCGGGCAGCTAATTCTTCTAAGACTTGAGTAGCTTGATTAATTTTCCAAAGCGGACAGAAATATTGTTGGTGTGGGGCACGGCCTTGTCTCATGTTCCATATATGAATGAAAACTGCAGTCATCTTCATCGAGGTTTGCAGTGAAAGTGTTAGCTGGGTGGAAAGGGGATGGGCAATCGTAGGCAACTAATTTAACCTTATACCTACGCTACAGACTATTGGGAAGCTTAAGGACATAATTCTCAAGAGTTTTGCATCTTTTGTAAGTCATTTAGAACTGTTCAAAAGGGATGCAAAGTGCAATTTTTCTGATTTGGTACAGACACAAGTAACTACATGTTGCAAGGCAGTGCAGTGTTTGGATGGGAGGTTCATGTTTAATCTGTGGGTGACTATAGTTCTGTATGTGCCATAGGAGCTGCAAAGTGCAAAGCAGTGTTTTTCTTGTCTGAAGTACAATACAAAAAGTGACTTACAGCTAGATAAGATTGCACACCAGGACTCTAAGTGGAGGAGTGTATAGGATAGCAGAATATCTAACTCCCAAGCAGTCTGCATTATGATTCGATACCTTGCTACAGATACAAACTCAATGCTGCTAGGGAATGTGGACTAGTGGCTAAAGATGGGAGGCAGGATTCTTGGGTTCAGTTTCCAGTTCTGGTGCTAACTAGCATGCAGAATTGGGCAGGGATCTTCTAACTTCTGGTACCTATTAGGGATGCTAAATTTAGATTAACGAATTGAATAGTCAATGGGATTTCCATTGATTAGTTGATAAGGGAGCCTCTGCCTTTGAACTTTGAGAACAAATTTCCCAAAGTGGTTTTGTGGACCACTTTGAGAAACACTAGTCCAGACTACTCTCTTCTCACCATTTGTTTCTGGCACCAGCTGCTTCAAAGGAAGCTGCAAGAAATCCAGCAATAGACTGTTATAGATAACTTGCCTCTAGGAAAAATTCCCTCCCAACCATCACTAATTAGAGACAGCAGGAGGTTTTATGCCTCATCTAAGAACAATTTTTAAAGATGTTTATTACTGTCTCTGGATAGTCTTGTTCACATTGCTGCTTGTGCCTGCTCAAGTCTTGGCCTCAATGGTATTGTATGGCAGTTGGTTCCATAGCTGTGTATTGTGTGGAATAAGTACTGCCCAAGTGCTGCAGTGGATAGTAAAAAGATTGGGAATGCAGCAGAGAGCCTGAGCACTAAGCCTTGTAAATGTGACTCACTCAACATACTTCACATTAGTGATAGTGCTAGTGCTACCGCCATAACTGGACACCCTCGGCGGCCTTATCACAACCGTGACAGGTTCTAAGTAAAAGCAGCAGGAGACGCCTGTTTTTGAGAATAGAAATAATGAATTGTTTATACCAGGTAGTAGTGTTTACTTTGGCTAGAATGTTACTGTGTGTGGCATGCTGGGACTATGCGCGTAGTCAGGCTGAAATTCCCTCTTGATTCTTGTCCCTAGCTGTACCCGACTGTATTGAGAGGTTTTTTTCCTGTAATATTGGCATTTACCCTGAGGAGGATTTAGGTGGGAGCCCATTGCAATTAGAGGGCAGTGCTGTGGGCGAGACAGCCTGAAAATCTGTGAAGGGTCGTGGGTCAGATGGCACTGAGAATCCCTGGCTGTGGGTTTTAGTTCCACCTGTGCCATGGACTAGACAAGTTTGGGCAATACAATGATGTTGTGGCTGTGTCAGTCCCAGGATATTAGAGATACAAGGCGAGCAAGATAACATCTTTTTATTGAACCATCTTCGGTGGGTGAGAGAGACAAGCTTTTGAGCTTATTCAGAGTTCTTCTTTGGGTCTGGGGAACTCCCACCTCTCCTCATGCTCTGGTCACTAGCTCAGAGGTGGTGAATACTGGGAAACCCCAGGCTCTCAAGCTTTGTGTAACCTTGACTCTCTCTCCAACAGCATTTCTGGTCCTTAAAACCTATCCTCTTTGGAAAATTCACTTAACCCAAATGTAGTCCCCTTACTAAAGGTGCCTCTGCTTATTCTCTGGGAAGATCTGGTGTGCTGCAATCTAGCCCCAGAGACTACAATTCCCATGAGCCCTGGAGGAAACCAGGAAGGAAGTGACTTTTGTTTTGGAGATCTGAGTCTCTCCAGGTGGATGGAAGAGAGGCCCAGCTGTCTGGGGATTCTCCCCTTTGTATTTTGGAAAAAGGAGCCAGGCTGCTGTGGAGGAGTTTGATCCAATCCAGGAGCTGTTAGGCTGCAGCTACAGACTTGGATTAAGAGCCTTTGGGACTGGAATCTAGCAGGCTGCTTCTGATTGATCTTTGGCTGTACCAGTGGCTAGAAGCTACTCTGCATCTAGCACACAGAAGGAGACTAGAATCATCCACTCTAGCTGCAAGATCTTCAAGCACGCCCACGCAAGCAAGTGTATGTTACTGTGAGTGGTAGGAGTGCACGCTCTAGAGTGTGATAAATGGTGGCAGTGCAAATACCAGATATTTACTCTGCTGACACCATTATTGGGCCTAACCATGTCAGTTACAAGATCAAGAACACATATTCCTGTTCATCCAGAAATATAATTTATGCCATCATGTGCCAACAGTGTCTGTCTGCTATGTATATTGGACAAACTTCTCAGACACTTCGCCAAATAATCAATGCACACAAAACAGACATCAGACAGTTTCACAAAGAAAAAACAGTTTCTTGCCATTTCAACCAGACTGGGCATTGTCTCAATGACCTTACTACATGTATCCTGCTTCAAAGAGACTTTAACACCAGACTACACAGGGAAGCCTCAGAACCATCATTCATGCTTAAATTTGACACTTTACGAATGGGCCTTAACAAAGATGCTAATTATCTTACCCATTACAAAGATAGCTTCCCCAATTATCACCCCTAATATCATTATCTCATAGACACTAACCTCCCCTGCTCACCTCCCATCTGTTCTAAAATCTGATTTGTCAATTTTATGTGTGTTCACTTTTTTTTATTGTATCCCTTTGGTATATATGGTCATGCCAACTTTTTTCCACAATTTGATCTGCGGAAGTGGATCTGGCCCACAAAAGCTCATCACCTAATAAACCATCCTGTTAGTCTTTAAAGTGCTGCATAGTCCTGTCTTTTGTTTCAGCAAGACTAGACTAACATGGCTACATCTCTATTACTATTATTTCTGTGTACTTTGTTAATGTTATTCACTGGTAATCTGTTAAACCCTGTTTCTTTAAGTTGCTATGTAAAGTTTGTTCATTCTAATGTAATCTATTACATGTATATGATTTGTAATTGTTCTGGAATTAAATCCAGATTACTGCTGGAATAATTTTATTCCTGGAGGCTCTCAAGGCACACTATTAAGTGTGTGCAGGGCCAGCCAGGTGGAGGCACCGCCATTGTATGTTCTCTATGAGCAAAGGACTGCAGCAAGGGGGTGGATAGGGTTTTTCCCCAACTAAACATCACCACCACTGGGGTAGTCAGGATCTCCTTTTATGTTAAAACTATCAGGCGCCCAGGCACACCTGTGAATGTGACCTGCTCCCAAGTAACCGGGGAGGAAAAAGGGGGTTACACAAGGTTTCCAAATGAGGGGGTCCTGAAGTTGGAATTAAGCACCTAAAATGTGAAATAGCTTGATTTCCCTCCCCCCCTTCTTTCCCCCCAGCCTCAAACCCAGTCCCCAGAGAGGCGCTGACCACTCACCATTCCATTGAAATCCAGCTGCCAGCTTGTCGGGAGGGCTGCTTTATCCTCAGCCCCTCTTGAATTTTCTGTACAAATCTTCTTTCCTTGGAGATAGAAGAAAAGCATTTGGCCTTGAGAGATGGGTATTTATTGCCATAGTCACCTCAATGGCATGTTCATTCTGAAGCCTAATGATGGCTCACAGTGTAGCATTGACTACTATTCATCATTGTACTGATAGTATTCCTCACCTCTGAGCTGGTGGGCAGAGCATAAGGAGAAGACTTTGCCATTATGCTGCCTCCTCCATGCTGACCTGTAAGTGTCGATGATTGAGTAGATGGTTACTTAACCCAATGGCTGATTCAAAGAAGATGCTAAAATAAGGTGCCTCTAGAGATGATTTTTTTTGCCACTGTCAGGGTGGTGTTCCTAGTGTTCTTGCTAAATTCTAATGCCAGTCATTTCTTACCTACTGGATTCTCCATGCTATTTAAATTGTACACAGTATTTTTCTTCACTTCCTGTTTTCAAATTCTGACTGCTGGACTGCTGTATTTAACAGAGTCTCATTTTCACCAGAAGATGTATTAGGCAAGGTATTTCCAGTAGGGATAAGGAGGTGTTAGTGCCATTATACAAGGCATTGGTGAGACCCTATTTGGAATACTGTGCGCAGTTCTGGTCTCCCATGTATAAGAAGGATGAATTCAAACTGGAACAGGTACAAAGAAGGGCCACTAGGATGATCCGAGGAATGGAAAACCTGTCTTATGAAAGGAGACTCAAGGAGCTTGGCTTGTTTACTTTAACCAACAGAAGGCTGATGGGGGACATGATTGCACTTTTTAAATATATTAGAGGGATAAATACCAGGGAGGGAGAGAAAATATTTAAGTTTAATACCAATGTAGACACAAGAACAAATGGATATAAGCTGGCTAGTAGGAAATTTAGACTTGAGATTAGGCGAAGGTTTCTAACCATTAGAGGAGTGAGGTTCTGGAACGGCATTCCAAGGGAAGTAGTGGGGGCAAAAGATCTATCGGGTTTCAAGATTAAACTAGATGGGTTTATGAAGGGGATGGTTTGATGAGATAACATGATATTGGTAGCTAATTGACCATTCATTATCAGTGGGAAATAGGTCAATGGAGGGATGATAGGAGTTACTATAGAGAACTTTCTGGGTGTCTGGCTGATGAGTCTTGCCCACATGCTCAGGGTTTAGCCGATCGCCATATTTGGGGTCGGGAAGGAATTTTCCTCCAGGGTAGATTGGCAGAGGCCCTGGAGGTTTTTCGCCTTCCTCTGTAGCATGGGGTACAGATCACAGCTGGAGGATTCTCTGCATCTTGGGGTCTTCAAAGTATTTGAAGGCTTCAGTATCTGAGATATAGGTGAGAGGATTATTCTAGGAGGGGTGGGTGAGATTTTGTGGCCTGCACGGTGCAGGGGGTCAGACTAGATGATCATAATGGTCCCTTCTGACCTTAAAGTTTATGAGTCTATGAGAAGGTTTTAGATATGTTTCAGTGACAAGTGCTGGTAAAGACTACAAGATGTTTTCAGCTCATTTTGAATGAAAGTGGCAGAGATCATTATCAGTTAAAGACATTTGTGTATTATGCAGTTAATCAAAGAAGCAAGAGTCAAACCTAAAATGTGGAATACACTGCTTTTACTGTTGATGAACAACGTGAAACAAATCAGTCTGGTTCACCACTGTTCCGAAATCAATATACCCTTTTAGGATTTTGTCAGATTAAAATGTTGCAGGGTAACAGCCGATTATCCACAGACCATTCCTGTCCAGCAAACATCACTATGATGCTTGAATATATCCTGCTGTAGCAGTTTCTGTTTCTAAAAGTAAATAGGTTGCTATGAAGTATAACTACCCTGGATTCTCACTTGCAAACGGTGGTTGCTACAGTTCTTGCTTCTGCTTTTGGAAGCCAAAACACTAGCTGCAGCATGATACAACAAATCAACTCGTCACATTGTGAAGTACAGGGTACCTGGAAATGTCACTTTTGATTTGCTGCATGGTATTACCTCTAGCTGTACTATGAATGCACCTCTCTTATGAGTGTGGTTATAGCAGAGGGGTGGGACACAAATTTCACTGTTACTTGTAGCAGGATTCCTGGTTTGGGGATCATGTGATTTTTTTCTGATCACTCACCTTCTTTAGAGTGGTATTTTATTTATAAGGCTCTTGGTTTTAATTTAAATAAAACATCTGAACTGTGGACTTGGTGTGGCCTCGTGCATCAACCACAATGCGAGGATCCTGAATTGTAATCCTTTCAAATGTCATTCACACTTTGACTTTGGGCAAATTATTTACTTTCTGTTCCCATAAAATGAGACTAATACTTACAGGCAGTCCCCGAGTTATGCGGATCCGACTTATGTCGGATCCGCACTTACAAACGGGGCTTTCTCACCCCAGAGCTCGCAGGCAGCGGGACCACCCAGAGCGCAGCGTCCTGCCACCTCGACCTCCGGGGTGAGAAAAGCTGCTCCGGGTGCCCCTGGTCTGCTGGGGACCATCTCCAGCAGCCCAGGGACACCTGGAGCAAAGCCGGGGAGGCGGAGGGGTCCCGCGCCTCTGAGGCTTTACTCTGGCAAAGCCTCAGAGGTGCGGCACCCCGCCGGCGCTGCCGCTTTGCTCCCGGTGCCCCTGGTCTGCTGGGGACCGTCTCCAGCAGACCAGGGACACCTGGAGCAAAGCCGGGGAGGCGGAGGGGTCCCGCGCCTCTGAGGCTTTGCTCTGACAAAGCCGGGGAGGCGCGGGACCCCTCCGCCTCCCCGGCTTTGCTCCATGTGTCCCTGGTCTGCTGGAGACGGTCCCCAGCAGACCAGGGGCACCGGGAGCAAAGCGGCAGCGCCGGCGGGGTCCCGTGCCTCTGAGGCTTTGCTAGAGCAAAGCCTCAGAGACGCGGCACCCCGCCGCCGCTGTGGCTTTGCTCCCTGTGTCGCTGGTCTGCTGGGGGGGGGCGCAGCTAGTGCGCCCCCCCTCCCCCCAGCTGACCAGGCTTTTGTTGTGGACCCTGGGGTAGAGCAGCTGAGGTGCTGCCGGGTTGGTCCTGCAGGGACCTACCTGGCAGCCCAGCTGTTCTGTCCCAGGCTCGAGATTCAGCTGCTGTTGAAACTGATCAGTGGCTGATTCCAGGAAGCTGGGGGCAGAGCAATTCTTAAGAACAAACCTATAGTCCCTATCTTATACGTAACCTGGGGACTGCCTGTACTTACTCTATTTCACTGCAGCACGTTTCAGTAATGGGTTACAGCTCTGAAATGTGCAGGTAGGAGAGCTAAAGATAATGATGAACTGATTAGTTTAAACTGTGCATCTGCCTCTGCTCCCAGGTGGGCATAGGCTCCATGTTGCAACAGCTCACTGACATTTTCCATTCCTTATTTACAAGAGTCCCCTATCTAGGGAATGTGAATTGAAAATGTAAGCAACTGTGGCTTTTGTGATCTATGAGCTGGCTTTTGTCATCTATGAGCAACCTATGTGGGAAGGCGATGAAATCAAAGCACTAGACATGCCTATGTGGGCTGAGAATTTGGGCTGCACATATTCTTGATTTCCCCACGGCCATCCCCACGGCTTTTTACATTTGGTGTTTAACAGTTAAATTATCTTAAAAAATTGTAAATCTTTGCCTACCAAGTTTATTAAGATACTTCTCCTGAGCCTGTCTTTTGTAGTGTGTGCAGTGTTTCTTCGGCACGCTATGGTGAAAGGGACGTCATAGTAGATAAGCAACTCAGTGTAAGCTCCCAGTGCAGGGCTGTGGCAAAAAGGACACATGTATTCCTTGGATGTATAAAAAGGAAAGTGTGGGAGTAGGAAGCTGTTTTACTTCTGTATACGTTGCTACGGCTGCTGTTAAAGTACTAGGTACAGTTCTTGTGTCAGCATTTAAAAATTATGTTGAAAAAGTAAGAGAGGGCTCAGAAGAGACTGAGGACTAGAGAGAATGAGTTCTTTAGACCTCTCACTATGAGGCAATCTGTTTTTGTTTATCATCAGAAGACTGAGAGGTCACTTGATTGCAGTGTATAAGTAACTTCACGGGGAGAAAATACCAGGTATTAAAGGGCTCTTCAATCCAGTACAAAAAGGCATAACAATAACCAATTGCTTGGACATAAAGCTGGACAAATTTTAATTTTTTTTTAAACCGCGAGAGTGATTAACTACTGGAACAAACTATCACAGGAAGTGGTGGATTCTCCATCTCTTGAGGTCTTCACTTCAAGACCCGATGCTTTTCTGGAAGAAATGCTTTGGTTAAATACAAGTTGGGGGGCTCAACACAGGATAATTTGGTCACATGTAATGACCTGTGTTATACAGAGGATCAAACTAGATGATTGGCCTCTTCTGGCCTGAAATTCTGAGTCTGAGATGTACCAGACAGCAGGATCAATGACAGACCTGCTTAATTTCTTGTCTCCTTGATCATCTATGCCAGTACTTGTTACAATTCCTGCCAATCAGCAGATGGAGGCAGAACACAGACTTTTGATGTCATACCCTGTCTCTTAACAGTCTCATAATCTCTCTGCCTTCAGTTGTTTCTGACCTGCCTTGGTGTGAAATTGCTTTGCAGCAAACACGTGACACTAGTGCTCTGCGGGCCCTTGTTCCCGTATGTACCAGATACGTGACAATATGTTTTCCTCGAGCCTCTTAGTGTTTTGTCTCCATCTGGTGGTTGGGAGGAACTCAAACCCCTGAACCAGTAAAGAAGATCTCAAAGAATGGAAAGTGATCAACTAATGATCACTTCCCATTTTACTTCCTACTCCACCTTATGCTCAGAAAGCTTTAGTCTTCAGTCCACTTGCAACACTGCCTTAAACACTATGTATTAAGTATAATGTTGCTCTCTAGGGACAGAGATCAGATGTTCAGCTGGTGGCAAAGTATTTTAGAGTGGAGTCTATGAATTTATGTATTGTGCAATACATAACATGAAAAGTTGGGTCATGCAAAATTTTCATTGTAAGTGGTCTACAGAATGTGTGAGCCCCTTATGCTTAATAATCAGTTCCATCTTTTATTAAGCTTAGACGGTTGATGGTCTTCTGACTTGAGGAAGAGCTCTGAGAAGCTCAAAAGCTTACCTCTTCCAGCAACAGAGGTTGGTCCAATAAAAGAGATGACCACATCTAACTAGTTTCTCTCATATGCTGGGATCAATCCCAGTACAATAGCACTGCTATTTGCCAAATACGGAGACACACCGTGAACAATTTGTAGATCCAGACCAGATGCTAAATCTTCAGAACTGAGATGTTCAAATTATTTTTCTTGTCTCTTTGGAAAAATCTATGCTCTCCAGTACAAATCATGGTAGCCTTGAATGCAGCTGCTGATTCTGATGAGCATTTCAGTTGTAAATCTGTTTCAGTTGTGTTATTTGTCAGAACAGTGCCCTGGAGTGTTGCTCTAGGTAAAGATTGTGTGTGTTTTTCTTCCTTTTTCTTGAGGATCCTGTAGCTCTGCCATGAACATTTGCTTGAGCTGCTTGAAGCTTAGAATTAACATGTTCAATCTAGTAGCAATGTTTATGTATATTTTTAACCATCTTCCTACAGGGATGAGATGTTTTCCAGTTTCATTTGAAAGCATAAGGCCAAAGGGGAAATTCCAGTGTCAGTGCTTGTGTGTCTAAAGTTTCAGCAACACTCATACAAAGTTCATTTAAAAACAAATAATTTATAGGAGCTTGATTTCTACCTAAATCTAGAAGGGCAAAAAACATGTTTAAGAACATCCCAGTCATCGCTGAACACTTCATGAACCAGGGAAAACGACAGAACGGTGTGATATTATGAATGTATCATGGAATGAATGAAGGATGCACCTGTCCATTTTTGATGTATTGTCTGTATATGATAGCATGCAAAGGGGGTGACTTAGTTTGCAAAGTCTAGTCCTGTTGGGGTTAAATCTTGCAGAAGCAAACCCTGTGGGGTTTGGATCCACATCTACTACTACCCTGCACTAGTTAGGCCTCAGTTGGAGTATTATGTCCAGTTCTAGGCACCGCATTTCAAGAAGGATGTGGAGAAATTGGAGAGGGTCCAGAGAAGAGCAACAAGAATGCTTAAAAGTCTAGATAACATGGCCTATGAAGGAAGGCTGAAAGAATTGGGTTTGTTTAGTTTAGAAAAGAGAAGATTGAGGGGGGACATGATAGCAGTTTTCAGGTATCTAAAAGGGTGTCATAAGGAGGAGGGAGAAAACTTGTTCATTTTGGCCTTTGAGGATAGAACAAGAAGCAATGGGCTTAAACTGCAGCAAGGGAGGTTTAGGTTGGACATTAGGAAAAAGTTCCTAACTGTCAGGGTAGTCAAACACTGGAATAAATTGCCCAGGGAGGTTGTAGAATCTCCATCTCTGGAGATATTTAAGAGTAGGTTAGATAAATGTCTGTCAGGGATGGTCTAGACAGTATTTGGTCCTGCCATGAGAGCAGGGGACTGGACTCGATGACCTCTCAAGGTCCCTTCCAGTCCTAGTATTCTGTCATTCTATCCCACTCCCCCCTCTCTGCCCCCCCCCCCCCCCCCAGCATCCCTTCCCTCAAAATTTCAGGAGGTTTCATTGGTTTGCCATTGGTAGCAGCAAGCCCGTAAAGGGTGTCTGTGACTCTGGTTGTTTGAAACGTTTTTGTAAACTTTAGGGTGGGTGGGAGGGATGCTTCTTCCACTGTCGATTGTTTAAAAAAAATTGCCAAGGGGGGAAAATAGGCTGGATGTGGATGGCCTTAAAGTTTTGAAAGAGAAAAATCTGCTGGTAATTTTTCTTAGAAATGACCACTCTTGACTTTGCCGCTGGACCCCCCCAGCAGACCAGGGGGACAGGAGCAAAGCCGCCCAGGCGGCTTTGCTCCCGGGCAAACGAGCAAAGCCGCCCAGGCGGCGGCTTTCCTCGGGTGTCCCTGGTCTGCTGGGGGGGGGGGGGGTCCAGCAGCTTTGCTGGACCCCCCCAGCAGACCAGGGAGACCGGGAGAAGCTTTTCTCGCCCCAGAGGACACGGGTGGTGACCCGCCGCCCGTGAGCTCCGGGGCAAGAAAAGCCCCGTTCGTAAGTGCGGATCCGACATAAGTCGGATCCGCGTAAGTTGGGGACTGCCTGTATTTTCTCTGCAATAATTTCACCTTACATAAGTGTGTTTGCTTAGAAAGAGCTATGGGGTAGCTTTTATAAAAGTTGCATTGTTTACTGTCTCTGAGGGGAAAAGGAAGGTAGGTAGGCCTGCTTATGCAGCCTGACTTTGCTGGAAGTATCACAGTAGAGCAGGGGCAGGCAAAGACTGGACCTGGTTCCCCACGGTTAACCCCTGATGGCCGACAGCTATTCTATTTACCTGCGCCTCTGCAGGTACGGGCAGTTGCAGCTCCTGTTGGCTGCAGATTGGCATTCCCAGCCAATGGGAGCAGTAGGAAACAGTGTCCTGGTTCACGCTAGTACCCACCGCTCCCATTGACTGGGAATGGCGATCTGCAGCCAATGGGAGCTTCAGTCGTCCATACCTGGGGAGGCGCAGGTGAACATAGCGGTGGCTGCCCGTCAGGGGTTAACCCTGGGGAACCGCTGCTGTTTTATTGCCCACTCTTGTAGTGGAGAGCTGTGCAACCTGAAAATGGCCTGGTCAGAAGGGAGAGAGATGAGTCTCCACCCAGTGTGGCAGTAGGAGAGTCAGAAGCTTGAGAATAGGTGTCACTGGTGGGCCTTAGAGAGGGAATACAAGTGAACTTGGATGGTAACTTCTTTCAGCAGTAAAAGTGAAATTAAGTGCTGTAAATTCTGTGTCTTTCTGTCTGAGACTAGTATTGGTGTAATGAGCATCCCCAGGTGGTGGTGGTAGTCTTCCAAATATTTTTCTTACCTTATGAGTGAATGGTCAGTCTTGAAAAGACATGCTGTGCAGCTGGATTTGTTTGTAGCCTCTGGGGAGAAGGTCCTATGTGAACCAGAGGAGAGCTTTCTCTCTGTCATTACCTCAAGAATTGATTCTGATCACAAATAGAGTTGCTCCCTGGAAAGCAAACCTTTGATTTAGGCTTTGATTGCTGAGAGAATAGATTTCCCTAATGCCGTTTGATTCCCTATTGTTCCAGAATTGGTGCATAGGTGTGAATAAAAGTTGCACTTGAGTATACCCAGATTCCACATCACTGATTTCCCCTCCACTGAGAGGGTGAATTGCCAGGATCCAGTATCTGCTACCTGCCAGCACAAAGTGCTGATGTCAGAAGTAGTGGCAGCTATAACACATGGCCAAATAGCCTGAGGGGTCACCGTGTGAGTCTGTAACTTTAAAAACGAGTAATCCTGTGGTACCTTAGAGCAGGGGTGGGCAAAAGGGCCTCTGCAGGCTGGCTCCGGCTCACCAAATGAGTTGATCCAGCCCGCGGAGGCTCTGCTGTTCCACCTGCCCCCAGGCCAGTCAAGGCCCAGAGGTGGAGGAGCCGCGAAGTCTCCTCCCGCCCTGCAAGGAGCGTGCGGCGATTAGAAGCGCCACACACTCCTGGCAGGGTGGGAGGACACTCTTTGCAGGGCTGGGGCAGAGTGGGAGGAGACTTCGTGCTCCCCTCCATCCCCAGGCCAATCAGGTCTCCTCCCGCCCTGCAAGGGGCTCAGCACTTAAAAGTCAACTGCCAGCTGCTGCTCAGCTGGTGGTTGACTCTAAGTGCAGTGCTTCCTTGCGGGGCGGGGGCAGGGAGCAATAGACATCACATGCTTCCCCCCCGCCGCCTCCCCCAGGCCCTGATTGACCTGGGGGCAGCAGAGGGGAGCACATGAAGCCTCCTCCCACGGCCAGAGGCACAGGTACCTAGAAGGAACTGCCAGCTGTTCAGAACAGCTGGTGGTTCTCTCCCGGGGGCGGGAGCAAAGACTTTGTGTGCTCCCCCACCCCCAGACGAATCACTGTCTGTGGGTGGGGAAGCAGGAAGTGTCCTGGCCCTGCCCCTGCCCTGCCTGCCTGAGCCCCTCCCCTTTTAGGGTGGCCCGGGGCTACTTCAAAATTTCTCAAGTGGCCTCCCCCGCTCAAAAATTATTGCCCTCCTCTGCCTTAGAGACTAACACACATATAGATAGTGTCATGAGCTTTTGTGGGCAAAGCCCACTTCCTCAGTGAGTCTTGTCCATGAAAGCACATGCCAAATGGCACACAAGGAATGTCTCATCCAGTGGAAGTCAAGTCAGTGGCATTAAGAGCAATGTGTAGCTCTTTGATAAATACTTAATTTTTCTTACCCACACATGCAAGCTCAATGAGCAGTAGGAAATTACCATGATTAGGAACCCCCTGTAGTTCACTACAGCAGTGGTCTCCAACCTTTTAATGTATGAGATCATTTTTTGAATTTAAGTGCCATCCAGGAATTGCAAACCCAAATACCTTTGCCCCATCTCCTTTGTGTCCCTTCCCCAAGGCCCTGTCGCTGCTTATTTCATCCTTCCTCTCTCCCCCATCCTTCCTCCCTTTCATCAGGTGGGGTAGAGTGTTGGGGCACAGGCTCTGGTCTTGGGCTAAGGGATTTGGTGTGTGAGAAGGGTTGTAAACTGAGCCTGGAGCAGGAATTGGGGTACAGGATGGGAAGTGAGTCCCCTGAAAGTGCAGGACTGCCTTTATCACTTGAGAAGAGCTCTCTTTTCTATACAGACATCCAGTGAAACTGATGGGTGAATTATTCATTGAGTGCACTGGGGTCAAGAGAAAGCAGTATCAGATATTGCCCCAAATCCTATCTGGCATATGATTATGGCGGCAATGCCAGCAGTTCGTTAGGTGCTTTCCAGGTATACTGGAAACAAGATATCAACACCAAGGGTATGTCTACACTACAAAGTTAATTCGAACTAACAGCTGTTAGTTCGAATTAACTTAATAGGGGCTATGCATGCAAACTGCTATTTTGAATTTAATTCGAACTAGCGGAGCGCTTAATTCGAACTAGGTAAACCTCATTCTACGAGGACTAACGCCTAGTTCGAATTAAGTAGTTCGAATTAGGCTGGAGGCTAGCCTTTCTCAGGTTCCCCCTGGTGGCCACTCTGGGCCAAACCAGGAAAACTCCACTCCCCTCCCCCATCCCCGGGGCCTTTAAAGGGATAGACTCTGGCCAGAGGGCACTTTTCAGAGACAGGCCTGCCAGCAGTCTCTGCCCCTGACCCAGTAGCCCCAGGATGAGCCAGGCAGCCAGTGACAGCCAACTGTCCCCTGCCCAGTCCCCTAGCACCCAGGGGCCAGCCAGGGGCTGTAGACAGTGCACGCCCTCCTGAACTAGTATGGAGGTCATGGACCTCATTGAGGTTTGGGGGCAGGCCCCCAACATCCATGAACTCTGCACTAGGAGGAGGAACGCAGCCGTCTACGGCCACATAGTGGCCACCATGGCCCAAAAGGGACACAGGCGCACCCAGGAGCAGGAGAAAGCGAAGGAGCTGCAGCAGGCGTACGCCAGGGCCACCAGGAGCTGCCACCTGTCCCTACTTCCCTTCCATCGACCGACTCTTTGGGGGGGCGGGACGGTCCATGTCAGCCTGGGATGCAGCAAGTCAGGACCGGACGGCCCTGAACCAGGCGCACCGGAGGGGCCACCGCCAGCTGTTCCGGCACCGGAGTCGGCAGGGTCGTCGAGGGAGGCCACGCCGGGTAAGTGCCAGCACTGTCCCCTGCCTGGGGGGGGAAGGCAGGGAGGGAGACCAGGGACCACACACATGGGCCATGCCTCCCATGGATCATGCAGCCACCTGCGCACATGCGAGCACGTGCCATGCCACCCTTGGGCAGGTGGCTCCAGCTGCGTGACACCCAGGGGCCGTGGCCCAATAGGCACATGCGTGTGTGAAAAGACCTGACATGCTCCCGACTCCAGGGCAGGATCCAGCAGGATGCCCTCCCTTCACACACCCCCTCTACACAGAGGCAGGGGACATCCTCCTCCCCTACCCTCCCCGCCCTCATCCTGGCTACACTATACACGGCACAGAGGCATGGGTGTGGTCTCCTCACCTCAAAAAAGATATTTTGGCCTTGGAAAGGGTTCAGAGAAGGGCAACTAAAATGATTAGGGGTTTGGAACGGGTCCCATATGAGGAGAGGTTAAAGCAACTGGGACTTTTCAGTTTAGAAAAGAGGAGACTGAGGGGGGATATGATAGAGGTCTATAAAATCATGAGTGGTGTGGAGAGGGCCGATCAAGAAAAGTTATGTATTAGTTCCCTAAATAGAAGAACTAGAGGACACCAAATGAAATTAATGGGTAGCAGGTTTTAAACTAATAAAAGAAAGTTCTTCTTCACACAGCATATAGTCAACCGGCGGAACTCCTTGCCAGAGGAGGCTGTGAAGGCTAGGACTATAATAGAGTTTAAAGAGAAGCTAGATAATTTCATGGAGGTTAGGTCCATAAAAGGCTATTAGCCAGGGGATAAAATGGTGTCCTTGGCCTCTGTTTGTCAGAGGCTGGAGAGGGATGGCAGGAGACAAATCGCTTGATCATTGTCTTCGGTCCACCCTCTCTGGGGCACCTGGTGCTGGCCACTGTCGGTAGACAGGATACTGAGCTAGAAGGACCTTTGGTCTGATCCAGTACGGCTGTTCTTATGTTCTTAGTGCAGTTTCCAGTCCCAGGGAGAGCCAGACATCCTGACCATGGCCTCTGTGCAAGCACAGCGGCTCTGACAGTGCAGGACACGGTCGCCCTCCCGTCATAGGGGGGTGCTGGGCATCATCCACTGTGTCCCCAGGGAGAAATGACCACTTCTCTTCTTTCTCTACAGCTGCACTAGCTGCTCGTGCAGGGTGCAACACCCCACCCGGGACATGCTCTTGCACTCGCAGCCTGCTCCGGACCACCACCACATGGCAGGAGTACTGGGACCAGCACCTGGGGGCCCTGGGAGCCTTGCACAGCACTGTTGAGGCCTGGATTCAGGAACACCTGCAGCTCCACCGGGAGCAGCTGGCTGAGGACTGTGCCAGAAACACTAACCTACAGGCCCTGCTGAAGAGCATGCCACCCCTGATCCCTTAGATTCCCCTCCCTCTTCTTCCCCTTGCTTCCCCCTTCCAGCTCCCTCCTCCCAGTTTCCCCCTCCCATTTCCCACCCTCTCTCCTGCCCTCTCCTGCCTCCTTTCCCTCGTCTCCCCACAGTTTCATTCCCTCTCCCCAGTTGTGTTGAATAAAGAGAATTGTTATTTTTGAAAATATGTGTCTTTTATTTGAAATCAGGAGGGGGGCGGGGAGGGCTAGGACAAGAGGGAGGAATGGGGCACAGGCCCCCAGAAGGGCAGACTGGGGAGACTGTTAGCGCTCCTCAGGGTGGAAGCTCTCCCGCAGGGCCCCCTGGATGACATCCCCTCGATGGTCCTCCTGGATGGCAGCCTGCAGACAGTGCAGCCAGGCTGTGGGCAACGTGTCCACAAGACGCAGCAGAGTCCCCTGGGGAAGGTCTGGTTCCATGTTGCAGAGTGCCATGGTGCCCTGAGTGAGGGCAAGCAGAGCACTCAGAGACACAAATGCTTTGCTGTCCCTCAGCGAGGTAGACCAGCAGGCAGAGAAACCTGAGAACTGTCTGTCCGAGATGGGTGGTCGGGTCCCTTTAAGCACAGCCCTCGGCTAGCCTGAGGCAGCAGCCCCACACACTGTCCAACCCTGATGCCCTTTTGGAACTGGTTCTGGCCAGCCTTACCTTCGATTCAGGGTCCATTCAATGTGGACGTGCTCTTTCAAATTTGCAAAATGCTAATTCGAATTAGTTTTTAGGTCTAGATGCACTAATTCGAATTAGCTTATTTCGAATTAACTAATTTGAATTGTTAGTTCAAATTAGCCCGGTAGTGTAGACATACCCTAAGATGCTTACAATATAAATTGCCAAGTGCTGCTAGAGGATGCAGTAATAAGCATGCCAACTAGCCAACCATTTCAGAAGTACTGTGTTCATTTCCCAGTGTTTTTTGGAGGGTTCGAAATTAGAGGGTTTTTAAAAACACATATTTTTAAGGAGAGTCTTGAAAGAGGGGAGAGGTTGAGATTTGACAGGTCAGGGAAGTTCTACAGACATGGGACTAGACATACAGACTAGAGATTTTTAGATTTCATAAATAAGGCTAAGTCAACACTGGACTTTACAGTGCTGTGAGTTTCTGGCTCAGGGGTGTGATTTCCCCGCACCCCCCTCCGAGCACAGAAAGTTACAGCGCTGTAAAGTGCCAGTGTAAACCAGGCTACAGAGCTGGAGCCGGGCTCTCTCAGCACTCCTGCCATGGCCAGACTTTCAGTTTAAGTTGCTGCTGTGGCAGTACTTAAAAGTTTAAAGTATAGACAAAGCCTAAGTAAAGTCAGTTAGCATCAGTACTTGCAAAGGAGATGATTAGGAAAATCCAAGTGGAGCAGAGGGCATGGCGTTCCTTTAGGAGGTGGTGCTCTTCTTTCTGAGAAATGGAACAGGGAAGAATCTTGTCTTAGAGAATATGAAGCAGAGTAATAAAACCAAGTGAGAATTGTTTACTATGAAAATATTCCTATACTGCCTGCCTGCCAGCCCCAATCGCAGGTAAAATCAGCAGACAAGATGGCTGTGAGGGAAAACTGCTGCATCCAAACGTCCACGTATGTGCTGTAGAGAGTGGTGAAAGGAGGTGCAGCACACACTTACATCCTCCTGCTGCTGCTGGGTGGGCCTGGGGCGTTGGAAGGGCACGTTCATTGTGAAACTCTTTGACACAACACATTTGTGTTCCCACATTGGAGAGCATCAGTGTGGCATGAAATGATGTAAGAGAAAGGCTAACAGAGTGTGTGGCCGGTTGATTTAGTGCTGGAGTTGAAACTCCATGTCTTTGGACAGGAGATAAAGTCAGCAGCTCTAGAGGAGACTTTGACTAAACTTGTTATATGTAGCTTAAACTTTTAAAATGCAGCAATGTTGCTTTAAATGGCCTTGGGTGCCAGCAATTAGAACGTGCCATATCACTGCAGTAGAGCCTATAGGCATCGGTCAGGATCAAGACCTCATTGCGTGGGGTGCTGTGCAAATAAAGAGGAAGGAACAGTTCTTTCCCCAAAGGACCTGTGGTCTTAGGTGCAGCATGTGTGTGCAAAGTCGACAGCAATGGAAGAGGCAGCGTGACTATAACGGTGGTAGGTAAATGTGGTTGCTGTGTGGCATTTTCCCTGTCCTCTCTCATCCAACTATTAGAGCCTCGCAGCAGCAGCACCACAAACCTTTTCAGTCTGATTGTTCCCCCTGAGAGAGTGACAAACTAATTGAGTTTGTAGAACTGCTTTCACATGAGATCAGCACAAATGCCTTCAGTAGCATATGGTGAACAGCTTCACACAATTATGATTAACCGTATCTTTAAAAGGCCAGACGTTACTTTAAGTAATCCTAGATTACAACAACAAGACTGTGCATTTAATGCCTCTAATGGTCCTTGAGTCAGAGTGAAAAGTGGAGAAGAGTTTTGGTGTTTTGTTGGGCTGTTCTGCTACTTTTCCTGTTATTTGTGTAAGAACATGGCAGAAGGTTTCCAGCACAAGGCTCCTCATAGGCCAGGACTGAGGCAGTGTTTAGGGTTGCCAGGTATCCGGTAATGACCTGAACAGTCTGCTATTTTCGCCTCCTGTCTGGTTGTGTTTTGCAGTGATGGAGAGGGGCTGCCGCTAAGGCAGGCTCCCACTTGCCCTGGCCCCATGCCACCAGCCCTCCATGCCCTGGGGCCACAGGGGCATGTTGACTCCTTCTAGGAGCAGCTTGTGGCCAGGCCAGGCAGGGAGCCTGCCTTAGCTTCACTGTGCTGCCAACCAGGGGCTGCCCACAGTAAGTGCTGCCTGGTGGGAGGCTGCACCCCAACCCCCAGCTCCCACCCATGACCAACACCCTATACCCCTTCCTGCATCCCAAATCCCCCTCCTACACCCCAAACATTTTCCCCATCCTTGATCCTCCTCTAAGCCAGAATCCCACACCCCTCCCACATCCCCACTCTCTGCCCCAGTCCAGAACCCCCTCCTGCACCCAAACTCTTGGATAGCATGATCGGGGCAGGGCTTTGGAGAAGGAGCAGGATAGATCTTTGGTTCAGAATGTGATTTTGGGCACTTAAAGGCTGGAGGCCACTGCTCTAGAGCCAGCACTTTAAAACTAGTTGCTTTTGTAAGGTTAGGTTGTGCTTACAAAAATCAAGAGAAGTCAACCATTGTGGTAGGTTTTCAGTCCCCATTGAAGAGCACTGAAAGCATGAATGGCTAGGCTGGGAAACCAGTACCAATTTGTTATTTGTAGTATCTGTTGGTTATTTAAAATACTGTGTGAATTGTGCATGGACTAGTCCGCTCACTCACACTGGCCTCACCCTCCTTCTCCCCAGCTTTTTGCATCCTGTCTTACATTAAACTGTAATTTTGCTGGAGCAGGACTCTCCACACTATGGGTTTGTCTACTCTCCTGCTGAAGTGGGTACAAGTTATGTATGAAAAAGCCACCCCCCTGAGCAATGTAAGTGACATGGACTTAAAGTGACACCTACACTGCTTCGTCAGCAGGAGGCACTCTCGCCAACATAGCTTCCGCCTCTGTTGTGGTGATTGAGTGGTCTCCCATCGACCTAGCACACCTGCACCGGACACACCTCATCAGCCTAGCTGCATCGATGAAGCTGTGCCAAGGAACCACTTGTGGTGAGGGCGAGCTCTGTGTAAGTGCAGTGCCTTGCCCAACGGGGCTCTGATCCTAGCTGGAGCCGCTGGGCCCTACTTAGTGTTCCCTGTAAGCTGAGCACTTGGGAAGCCACCCAGGAAAGATTCAAAGGCCACCCGGCTGATTAGCAGAGTGCCCACAGTCCCTCAGTTGGCAGCATGTGTTTCTACTGGTGGTGCACATACCTTGATGTTCAGGGCTCGCCAGCCACGCTGTCCGGCGATCTGCGCATGTGCAAATCGTTCTGTGCATGCGCAGATTGCCCAAACCCGGCTCTTCCGGGCGAGTAGATTACATAGATTGTTGAGCCCTGTTGATGTACATACCAACATTTATTCTGCACATGAGTGGAAAAATTAGAAGGAAGGTTGGCCCTCCTGCTCGTTAGCATGAAGGGCACTTTATATAATATCAGCAGGCTTTGAAATACAGCAGCAGAAGAGTAATATTGTAGCAAGGTACACATGAAAGTCTTTTCTAGCTCTGGTTCCCGGAGCTCCTTCACGAGCTGTTGCTCAGAGTAACTTGTGTGACAACCACAACACCTCTTGAAGTATCTGAGGCATGGATCCTTTTTCCTGTAGGAGAGTGAGGCATCACTTCAGGTCTGGGCATGTTAGTTGGTGTAAAACACAGGCAGTCCCCGGGTTACGTACAAGATAGGGACTGTAGGTTTGTTCTTAAGTTGAATTTGTATGTAAGTCGGAACTGGCATCCAGATTCAGCGGCTGTTGAAACTGACCAGCAGCGGCTGAATCGGACACGCCTGGGGCAGAGCAGCTGGAGTGCTGCTGGGTTGGTCCCTCAGCGCCGCTCCTCGGCGCTGTGGGACCAACCCGGCAGCACCCCAGCTGCTCTACCCCAGGCGTTGGCAGACCAGGGAGACGCGGAGCGGCTTTTCTTGCCGCGAAGGACGCGGGCGGCAGGACCGCCCGCGTCCTCCGCGACAAGAAAATCCTGGTCTGCTGGGGGGGGGGGGAGGAGCGCACTAGCTGCACCCTCCCCCCCCCAGCAGACCAGGGAGACGTGGGCGACAGGACCGCCGAGACGCGCCGCGGTCGAGTCCCTCCGCGGCTTTGCTCCGCGTCTCCCTGCTCCGCGTCTCCCAGCAGACCAGGGAGACGCGGAGCAGCTTTTCTCGCCGCGGAGGACGCGGGCGGCGGGACCGCGGTGTGTCTGGGCGGTCCCGCCGCCCGCGTCCTCCGCGGCGAGAAAAGCCCCGTTCATATGTAGGGATCCGACATAAGTCGGATCCATGTAACCCGGGGACTGCCTGTATACTAATAGCAGACTACAGAGCTAGAAATGGGTGTCAGGGAGCTGAGGGGTCCCTGCCCACAGGGAGAGAGCTGAGAACTGATGCAATCACTGGGATGCAATCAAAAGGGAAAAGGCCTGCTCTTGAAGAGGATGCTTATCCTGAGAGCTCACAGAGCTACTCCTGAAGGATGACTTTGTAAAACAGCAGTGAACATTCATCATTTCAGGATCAAATATTTCACTCCCTGCCCCCTCCCACCCACCCCTCTTGTCATGATGATTAATGAGGAAGGGCTGTGTGGAGGGGGAAGCCACAACACACTCACTGTCATACAAATGCACATGTGAGGCAAGAGGGGAAGTGGAATTTTTGCAAGGCTGATTGGTCAGAAGCCAGAGGGTAGAAGAGACTTATCAGAGTAGGAAATTCACCTTTACGGACTGCAGTGTGCTGGTGGGAACTCCTGAGAGCTTGTTCTAAGATTGCCAGTGGTTGCTCTGTTCAGTATCCCAGGCTAGATAAACAACACCCGTCATGTATCAGAGGTGTAGCCGTGTTAGTCTGGATCTGAAAAAGCGACAAGGAGTCCTGCGGCACCTTATAGACTAACATGCATCTGATGAAGTGGGTCTTTGCCCACAAAAGCTTATGGTCCTATAAATCTGTTAGTCTATAAGGTGCCACAGGACTCCTTGTTGCTTTTTCAACACCCGTCATATCACTTTCTTCAGAAAAACGCACCTGGTTTCTATTCAAAGCCCTGCCCCCATTCCCCAAAGAAACAACCCTCACCAAACAGGTTTGTGCTCAGTAGCTTAGCCTTGAGATTGCAAACTAGGGATGTCATAGTGTAGTCCTCCCCTGTGCTGCTGCCTCTGTCAGAGGCGTGCGTGCGTGCGTGTGTGTGTGTGTATGTGTGTGTGTGTGTGTGTGTGTGTTGGGGGGAGGAGCGGCAGAGGCTGCCATGGAGCAGCCTCTGTCCGTAGGAGGCCAAGTTTTGCCACGGATAGAGGCTGCTCTGTGGGATGCCAGCGCAGCCCCTGTCTATGGGGAGCTTGGACCTCCCATGGATAGAGGCTGCTGCCACCCTGCACTGCTGCCTCTATATCAGAGGCAGCAGCGAGGGGCGGCAGGCGGGAGCTAGTCTGCATGGGGAGCTGACAGAGAGGTGGCAGGGGGCTCCCCAGGAGTGGGGCTGTGAGCACACCGGCTGTCGGCCCTGCCCCGGGGGACTATCAAATAGTCATGTAAGCAATAATATTTGAGGTGGTTGCACGATTATCCAGTTAATCGCTGTCTAACGTCTCTATTGCAAACCTCGTGGTGCTCTAAGTCTCAGGCCTTTCTGGAGTCCAAGCAAAGAGCATCTGAATGTTTAAAACCGGCTGGGAAATGAATGCACACAGAGAAATCCCTGTGTGACAGCACGTCTTTAGAGACTCGGTGCTGGACCCAAGAAATGGCATACAGCTAAGGTAGCGTTTGCCTAGCTCCGGGTAGTGCTGCATCCAAGATTCCTTTTCTACAGTGAATAGCAAGTTTAAAAAGGGAGATGCTGGAGAGGAAGCTATGTGAATTTAGTACTGGGGAATGGGGCTTCCCTCCTTTGGAGCTTGCCCAGCTTTAGAGAGTAGGGTTTATTGCGGGGGAGACAATGTGGAAAGACTCTGCTTTTACTATTGGCAGCACCTCACTGGGAATAAAAGAGCTTCAGTCCTGGTGGACTGACATGGAGCCCAGGAGCCATGGCTGAGCTTGAAAGCTGGGCTTTTCAAGTTCCTGGCTCTGTGGCAGGGACCCTGGACGTCCAACGTTCACTGTGCCTGGGGCAGTTTGCATGGAAGAGTAGAGCTGCTAACCCTAGAAGCACTCCCGTGCCCAGCAACTCACCGGCCGAGCCTGCAGTAAACCAGCTTGCCCGTGGACCCAGGCCTGTGTGTTATCTGAAGCCAATCAAAACAATTGTGTTGTGGAAATGTCTTTTGACAAATTGATATTTTCTGGCAAGCACCTGGTTGGTCAGGAGTATTCCCAACTAGCTGTAACTGTACAGAGATGTTTCAGCTTGGGAACGGACCGCTCACGGAGGAGCACATGGTCCACCGTGCTGTTCATGAAACCAGAGCTTGGTCTAGGTGTAACATTTTGTTGACCTAGCTTGTGAGTGGTTTAAACTATACCAGCAAGTCCTTCGTTGACAGGCCAAAAGGTTATATTTGGACTCATTGTGGCATGAGTGAGCACACAGGTAGGTCACAAGGATGTCAGAGGGCTGGTATCACACCAGTGCTGCTGCTGGACAAATTGGAAGGCGCTGTGCTGGACAGGGCCACATCCCCAGTCCTTCTGCACCCACCAGCAAAGGGCACATGCAGTTTCCAGTCCCAGGATGGAGCCCAGGACCCATGGCTGAGCCTGGAAGTTGAGGTGTTCCTCTTTGTCCCTGGAAGCATTGTGCTTCCCTGAAGAGCATTTGAAGGAACAATGCAGCTCTATATTGCCTCATACGTATGGATGGATGCAACTGTGTAGTCCTCCGAGGGTAAGATTGCAGCGTGGCTGTCTCCTCTTTCCTTATCCCCGTTCTATCCCTTGGAATGACCTTCCACAAGTTTTCCCCTCTCTGCAGTTTCTGTGGTGTAGGAAGGAACACATGATGTGTAAATCTAAATCTGGCATTGCTGAGGGTAGCACTTCTCCAGTGTGCCAAGAGATGATGGGCTATGATTGGGAGGTGCTGCATCCCCAAGATAATCTAACATGGGAGACTTCATTCTACACTCTCTAGCTTTTAACACTTTGCTGACTTTCTGTGGTATGCTCTGTCTAATTTAGGCCCTTTCCACTTGTTCCAGATGTGCCGGCAACATCTGTGTTCCCATTTTCCGCTCTAGTGTGAAGCTTTTAGCCACTGGACTGATCAGAGACATCCCATATAGTAAAACCTCTCTCTAAAAATACATGGCTCTGTTTGAGAACTCTTATGTTTTATGTTCATGAAACCCCGGTAGATTTACTTCCTTTAATTAGCTTCTTATTGACTTCACTTCCTTCAAGAGGGTACTATTTAAAGTGGTTTTGATTGGCTCTAATTACATGAGTTTTTACTTGTACCTTGTGCTCACAACTAAATGCATGACCATAAATTTGTAAGCAATGGTCCGTAACGTTAGTCACCTAGGATGAATCTTTCAAAAGTGCCCAAGTCCTGTGACTTAAGACACTACAGAGCCAAAGTCCCATTGATTTTCAGTGAGGTTTAGGCTCTAAAGTAAGTTTTGACAGGGGACTTAGGCCTCTGGGTCCATTATAAACTCTTGAGACCTTTAACCCCAAATCCTAAAATAGCATTCTGATTCCTCCTCTCCTCCCTCCCCCCCGGCCTAGTCCCTGCAGCTTTTGTCGTCTTTGGTGGGATTTCTGCTGTTTCAATGCATCTGAAAATCAGGTCACTATTTCCCTAGGTTTGGTACCCCAAGTGTGAAAATGTTGGCCTAAATCTGTTCTCTGGTGTGTACATTGTGGAAAATTCTTCCCTCACAGGGATGTTTTGAGAATTAAAGTTTGTAGTGCACATTGAAAAGGCAAAGAGCTAAGTGCTGAGTGCTTTTATACTTCTTTGCCAACTCTTTGGGGGAGGAGGGCAAACATGAGACTTCAAGCTAGAGTTAGGAAGCAGAGAGGGTTGTGTAGATTTTAAGTAATGTGGAACTGGCAGAATACCTAATATTTTAAGAAGGTTTCATCTGCGTTTTCTTTTAAAGACATTTGCTTGTCTTCAGTGACTAGGAAAAACGGAGGACAATTTTGCTTGAAAGTGCAAGGATTTGTATGTGTTTGCTCAGTTCACTGTTCAGGGAATTTCAGAGGCTTTTGTTTGACCAGGGCTTCCCCTTCGGAAAGAGATAGTCTTTACAAGTTGCCCTTTGCGGGAAATCCATGTGTCAGGTTACAGCCAAACTAAATGACACTTCCGTCCACTGGGGTCAGGCAGATGAAGGACAGGGAGATAATTGGAGATATGCTAACATACAGCTCTTTCCACTTCACCAAGGGACTTAGAAAAAATGCTGCTAATTGGATCAGATACTTTTCATTAAAATACAGTGGCAAATTATGCTGCCAGAACTCAGTGACATGAACTTTCTTGGTATAAACTGCTCGAATACCAGGGTGATAAGTGCAGCAGAAAAACCAAGAGAGGTCTGGGAACAGTGAATTCAGGATTGGTCCCAAATTGTCAGATTATTTTAGCAGCATATGTATGTTTAGTCTCTGTGGGAAAGGCAAAGTGTTTTCAAACTCTGTAATGGTGAGGTTCTTGAAAGGAGTCGCTTCATCTGTCAGTTAAAGAGCTGGTTCCTTTGTGGAACCTTCATCCTGTCTTAGCAGCTCTTATGGGATTTCTGTTTGAGTCGTTGTCAACTTCTTCATTCTCCCTTCTGCGTGAGGCCAGGCCTACACCAAAGGGGAAGATCGAATCAAGATGTTCAATTCTAGCTACATTATTTACATAGCTGGAGTTGATGTACCCCATTTCAAGTTTCCCTGCCATCCCCCAAACAGGAGGCCGATGGGAGCAAATGCTCCCATTGGCTTCCCTTACTCCTCTCAGAATCAGGAATACCAGCTGCCAACAGGGGGCGCCCTCTGAGTTTGATTTAGTGGTGTCACGTTATTGGGTTTTAATGTGAGTAAGGCAAATCATTGTTGCACTCACTAGTGTGTGTTTGCCCCAAATTCAGTGCAAAGTGGGCCATGTGAGGTGTCAAATGAAAGCTTATGCGCCGCTGACTCTGTCTAGGCTGCTCATGTACTTGTACGATTTGTGTGTGTAAAGTTATGAATATGGGCTTTGTATTTATACTTTAAATGTTTTCTACTGTGAGGGGTGGTTCCTCAGTGCTGCATGGACAATGGCTCTTCAGGGTTACCAATTGACACCTGAGGAGTACACAATGGTCCCTTGCCTGAGGAGGACACACCCAAATACTCCATGGCTCCTGGACTTAAAAAGGACATAGACTGGTTTGGTAGTCATGTGATCAGCCCCATTTTGGGAGGAACCAGCACCCAGGAGAAAAATGGATTTTCCTTCCACATGGACAAGGTTATAAAAGTATCCTGTGGGTGCCTCCATCTTTGTCTTCAATCCTGCTCTTGAATTCAGAAGCATCCTTGCTATGAACAGAGGGCCAGGAAGGATTTGTTGGCCCATCCTAACATAGGACGTACTCTAGACACTTTTAAGCTAGCAGTTTGTTACATCTCTGCTAAGAGCCTGCATCAAGAACTTGTGATTGATGTATGTAATGTGCTTTCTTTAACAATCCTACTTTCATCCTTTTCTTTCTTTTTATTAATAAACCTTTAGACTTTAGATTCCAAAGGATTGGCTCAGTGTGCTCTTGTGGATAACAGCTGAGGTGTATATTGACCTGGGACTGTGGCTGGTCCTTTGGGACTGGGAATACCTGTTTGGAGTTGGTGAGATTGGTTTTATACCCTTTCACCTGTGTGAAGTATGGTGCTGGTTGTGACACAGGTAAAGCTGAGGTGTCTAAGGGAATTTCCTTGTGAGACTTCTTGCTGGCTAGGGTGGCAGCTGAAGTGCTCTCTGACTGGTCTGGTGCCTTACAGGGAGGATCCCAGTTTAGGCTATAAATAGCCCTGGTTTTAAGCCTTTCACCCTGATTTGAACCTCTCAGCAGTGCCCCCAGATCCAATGGGTATACTACAAGCAGGTCTTAACCAGACCCGCTAAATCAAACTCCAAAAGATCAATCACGGCAGCGTTGATCTTTTATTTAGTGAAGACATGGGCTCAGAAAACGGTTTTCCTGTGGTGTTAAGGGCTGCATAGAGTTGAGTTGCAGGGCTGGATGATGGAGCTCCCTTATGCTCAGTTTTCTGCACCCCGAGTTTTTCTCTGAAGTGATTTTTCCAGTTTCAGTTGAACTAACCTTTGTCTTTACCAGTGTTCTGCCTTATGCTGCATTCAACCCCAGAGGAACAGTGTCTTCACGCATGGGATGTCAGGCAACATTTCACTTTTTATTTAAATAGGACCAAACTTTTCCATTCTTCTTCTCATTTGTATCATACACAGATCGAATGAGGGGGCCAAGCAGCCTCTTCCCAGATAATCTGCAGGTGACTAACTTCCTGTAGCATGTGCAGTCGTCCAGCTACCACTCTTCACAGAGTGTGAGTGCATGTTAAGAGACCCTGGGCAACGTCACCATTATGCCATGATTCCTGTGGCCAGATCAAATGTGCACTTTGGGACGGCAATCGGGCAGTCCTTGTTTGAACAGACTCTGAGCCTCACCTCTTCCTTGTACGGCATAGGAGTCCCCTAAGGAGAATATACCACCACATCTACTCAAAGAATTAAAAATGGTTGCCTCTCTGTAAGTGTTGTACTTTGAGATGTGACGCAGAGGTGTATTCCGCAACCCACTTCTGTCCCCTCTGCATTGGAGTCTGTTCTTCAGGTATGTGGTGCAAAAGAAGGGAGGTGGTTAGGAGGGTGATAGCCTTATATGGCCAGGGAAGGGGCTAGTGCTGCAGGATGTGAAAGCTGCCCAAATACTTGGCATTGCTAGACCAAGTACTCTGTCTCTGGCATGCTGGACACACACACGCCCAATTAGAATACATACCTGCACCATATACTCTCTGATAATTGACTTTTCCATGCCACCAGCTCACAGTCAATGGGAAAAATATTGTGCACCCCTCCCTTTCAGCAAGGGAGAGTTGAACCTTCTTTGTGATTTCCCCTGTCACGTGGAGCAATCTTGTTACCAGACTCCCTGCTGCAGCATCTGCTGGGGCATCTGGCACTGGCCATTGTTGGAATACAGGATACTGGGCTAGATGGGCTTTTGGTCTGACCTAGACATGCAGGCTTCAGTGAAAAGCCTAAGAACGGCCATACTAAGTGAACAGTTCAAAAGGTTGTAAAGTGCTCACTGGAAATCCAAAGGAGACAACTTGGATTTCCTTGCGTAGGTCAATGTGCAAAAGAGGTGAGGCTGTTCCAGTGAGGCTGCCCCAGCCTCTACCACTTGAGCTGAAAGACAGCTGGAGTGCACACATTCTTTCCCTCTGTAAGTAGCCTAAGTGCCACTACACGGGCCAGGGACCCACATTCAGTAGGTGTGTGAGTTACATTAGCCTGTGTTGAGAAGTTTTTATGTGATCATAACAACTTTCTTGAAACAGGGCAATGGGTTATTTTCAGTTGGCTTCCTGAGACTTTGTCCAAGGAAGACTTGGTTCTATTACTAAGTTATGTTTATTGTATTAGGACACAAACCATTCACAGTAAGAACTTGTCGAAATGAGGTATGCACCTCTCCATTTTCAAAAAGTGGAAAATAAATATTAATACATATAATGTGATCGCCAGACAAATACTGAGAAGTGACTTTCGCATAATTCAGGGAAATGGAGATAAAAATGAATGGAAATGCACACGAATCTACTTGTTTTTAAAGACTGTCTTCTCTTAATGTGAACGATCAGTGCTGCATGTGGAAAATTACAACTCTTTATCCTCCAGGGAGTTTCTTGTGATAAAATTCCAGGCTGTTGCGTTGTTCCCTTTTAACAACGTGATATTTTTTTTGAAATATTAATGAGAATTTGAAGCTTTTATTTGCCATCCCCAAATGTAGAGAGATTTTATTTACTGTGTGAGCTCAGGGCTTGCCAGACACAGCACCTTTGGTAGGCCTCAGAAATATTAGAGTTCTGGTTTGGAGAATTAGTAAACATTCTTATGCATAGGTGGCGGCTGGGAAGGGACACAAGAGGGCACCAGCCACATGATCATCCCCTCATGTGACTCCTCCTTGTGCCACTCCTAGCCCAAAGAAGGGCCATTTCTAGGAGGGTTCATTGGGACAAGTCCGTCCCAGGTGCCGCCTTTTCTGCTCCTGCTCTGCCCCCCCATCTCATTCTGCCTCTGCCCCCACTCCACCTTTTACCCCAAGATCCCTCCCACGGGCAACATGGACCAGGGGATTAGCAGAGATCCAGCATTGACAGCAAGATCAGCCTCCTCCCCCACATTCACCACCAGTGGCAGGAAGCAAAATGACCTGGCCCTGGCCTGGGCTTATTGGTTAATCCTCAGAGGGGTAGCCGTGTTAGTCTGAATCTGCAAAAGCGACGAGGAGTCCTGTGGCACCTTATAGACTAACAGATGTATTGGAGCATAAGCTTCTGTGAGCAAAGACCCACTTCGTGCTGACATGCATCTGACGAAGTGGGTCTTTACCCACAAAAGCTTAAGCTCCAATAAATCTGTTAGGGTATGTCTACACTACCCCGCTAGTTCGAACTAGCGGGGTAATGTAGTCATCCGCAATTGCAAATGAAGCCCGGGATTTGAATTTCCCGGGCTTCATTTGCATAAAGCCGGCCAGCGCCATTTTTAAACTTCCACGAGGAGTACAGCTAGTTCGGATTAGAAGCCTAATCCGAACTAGCTACTCCGTGCCGCGTGTAGCCGCGTGGCACGGGGTTCGAACTAGCCGGCATTTAAAAATGGCGCCGGCCAGCTTTATGCAAATGAAGCCTGGGAAATTCAAATCCCGGGCTTCATTTGCAATTGCGGATGACTACATTACCCCTGCTAGTTCGAACTAGCGGGGTAGTGTAGACGTACCCTTAGTCTATAAGGTGCCATAGGACTCCTCGTCACTTTTGGTTAATCCTATTGACTACATGTATCCTGGCTTTTAAGCCAGGTCCCCACAAGCACTGGATCTGCCTGCTTCCCCCACGCCCATGCTGCTGCCTCTGAAGGGGGCAGGAGGAAGCCTATTCATGTCAGGAGCTGGCTTTCAAGTGGACTCTTTGTGTGTGCCAACTCCTTGGACCATCTGCCCCTTCCTTGCTACCATTACGCGAATATGCAAAAGAAGCATGGGATAGTTAAATCCCGGCTTCATTTGCAGTTTCGAATGTCTTCATTTGCATCCCTATTTCGAAAGAAGGTGCAAGTGTAGACATACCCTATGAAGCAGGATTCTCCTGTTGGACTGAAGGATTCTGACTCAGCCATGCATTTAAATGAGGCCGTGTAATAGACACTATCCAGTAGTGAAACTGAGCAGAGGGCATTTGCAGTACAGGTTTAATTGCTCTAGTCCAGCACTCACTGATCTGGCAACATCCATGGTCCAGTATGATTTTAATTAGCGGGATGTCCACTTATCATGGGTAGGCCAAGTTTCCTTCAGTCCTATAGCGTTTGTTTACAGCCACCAGTCTGGCAATCCATGTTCTGTACTGTTATTTAGCTCTAATTTACCCCTAAAATGTTTTGTAAGAGCCCAGTGAGCAGGGAAAATGTCAGAAATGCTGCTAGAAAATATTGACCTCCCATGGTCTGGCACATTCTTTGGTTTGGCACTGGTCAGGTCCCCAGGGTGCCAGATTCAAGAGCTTCAACCTGTATTTCAGTCAGTAAGCAAAGATCCTTATAACTGAACTCTTCCAACAAGTATCTCTAGGCTTGTGGTTTCACATTTGTCTCCGGCAGCCATCCTGAGGCAAACCTCAGTGTTGCTGAAGGTAATAAGAATGCAGTAATTTTCCATTGTTTTTAAGTTATAAAAGCCCCATGTGAGCCGTTGTGTGGTTGTGTAGCACTAACCCCACATTTAGCATTCTGGGAAGCCATGATACAAATGAGAAATACAAGAAGGATGTTTTTGCATCTTCTTTCATCTCCTGTTTTTCTTAGTGCATCTCTTTTTTTCTGGCTTCCTGTCATCTAAAGTTACGTTTCCTCAGAGTCTTTCATTCACAGTCGAGGCCTTGTATAAACTCAAGTTGCACCAACCTACACCAGTTTAGACATTGAACCATTTGAAATTTTGTGTAAGCAATGCCCTGCTTCCCAATTTATAACTTACAAAACTTTGAGCACCTCCTCTCTAAATTCCCCCTTGTTCTGATGATGCCCACAAATAGTGTCTGTTTTTATTGTTTAAACTTTTTATGGAGAAACTATCAAGATATATTGGGAACAGCCTATAGCTTGAGAGAAATTCCTCTCCTACTTGCAATGATATTTTTGTCACTAAAATTCAAGTGAATCTAAAATGTAGTTGTCATAAATGGGAGCGAGATACACCTGTGGGGGAAGGGGCATTCGGGTAGTCAGCCAATAAAAATGCAAGTAGGAATTTCAAACTGGAAAAGAGTGTTTTTTCTCTCTCTCTTCTTTGTTTTGAGTTCAGAGCCATTTCTCCCAGGTATTGAGAGCTGGAAGATGCTTTCTCTGTCCAAGAACGGACTTCTTTAAATGTGTAGGTAGGGAAAAGTTTAGATAGTCCATCAGGGTTTGTTTTTCTTTTATGGGGGTTTGGAAATCATGTCTGAGCTGGCTAATTGTTTTTCTTCTTTGTAACTAAGGATTATAGCCCAGGGACTTTCCATGAGTATATATCAAACTGGGGCTATTTACCATCTAGCCAATTTACTATGCTTGCAACAGGGCTGTGTCTACATTGGCATCCCTTTCCGGAAAAGGGACGCTAATGAGACACATCGCAATTGCAAATCCGCGGGGGATTTAAATATCCCCCGCGGCTTTTGCATTTACATGGCTGCCGCTTTTTTCTGGCTTGGGGATAAGCCGGAGAAAAGCGCCAGTCTAGATGTGATTCTCCGGAAAATGAGCCCTTTTCCGGAGGATCTCTTATTCCCACTTGAAAGTAGGAATAAGTAGGAAAGTAGGAATAAGAGATCCTCTGGAAAAGGGTTTATTTTCTGGAGAATCACGTCTAGACTGGTGCTTTTCTCCGGCTTATCCCCAAGCCGGAAAAAAGCGGCAGCCATGTAAATGCAAAAGCCGCGGGGGATATTTAAATCCCCCGCGGATTTGCAATTGCGATGTGTCTCATTAGCATCCCTTTTCCGGAAAAGGGTGCCAATGTAGACACAGCCCAGGAGTTTTGTTTTAATAATAGAGGAGTTTTCTTTTTATTCTAATTAACTAGTATTGGTTGATTATTGTGTCCTTAGGACTAAGAGCCTAGTTACAAGGGCAGAGTCCATTGCTGCCTGTGGATTCCCTCTGTTTTTCCCAACTCCAAGCAAAACGGAGGTTGGGGTAGGGAGGAGAGCTTTACCTTAGGGAGTGGATTTCCCAAGTGATCTCTCCCCTGGAAAAGAGTTTATTTTTATATTTTATTGAAATCACTTGGTGGTGGTAGCGAAGAACCAGTCTTGTCCTCTTTCTTTCTTTTTCTTTTCTTTTTTTTTTTTTGAATCTTAGGGGTACTGAGATTGAATAAGTTTGTCTCTGGGAATCAGAGAGAGAGGTTTTGCAGTGTTTGTTCTGCTAGCCGGTTCCCCATCTCTGGACGCAGAGTGTCAGGTTGGGGGATTGAACCATGACAGTAGTGCAGAATGAGAGAGAGAAGGGGAGGAGAAGAGTGCTGTGTATTGCCTTCGGTACTACCATGTGATTGTTCCTGTGCAGTACTTCAATTGCTTGCTTCTAGCAATGGGGACTGTATTTATGATCCAGTAAATCTGGGGATCGGTGATGTGGGGAGGTGGGTGGGTTGTTTTATCAGCCAAAACCTAATCATTTGAGCAGCAGTACATGAAACACTCACAGTAACAGTTGTTGCTTTTATGGACTACCTTACAGCATGTGTACTGTGTACCTTCTGTACTTGTGCTTTTTGAGTGACCTCAATTGTTGCTTAATCCATATTGGGAGCAAAATGAGCCCCTGGGTGAGGTTTAAATTACACCATCTTTAATAAATAACATTTGTGAGTCACAAAACCATGACAGTCTTAGAAAAAGAACTACTTTCCCTAGTGAGCTCTCTAATCCACAGGTCATAGCAGGGGCTGCCTATGGGTTGTCCAAGTGAATGTATACCTTTCTTATTACCAGGAGATCACTTTCATGGGAGAGAGCTGAACAAAACCTTGGACTCCTGTGTAAATATTAAGGAAGAGTATTCTAGGATTTCTCCATTCTATGCAAGACACGAGGGAGGACAGACGCCTTTGGATCTCCCCATCACATAAATTCTACATATGAACTTAGAACTGCAGAGAACAAAATCACTGTGCATTAGTTTAACTCCATATGGAAGTTGCAACCCTGTGCAAACTATAGGGCTGTCAATTAATCACAGTTAACACATGCAATTACATTTTTTAAAATGAATCCTGATTTAATTATAGTTTTAATCGCACTGTTAAACAATAGAATGGCAGTTGAAAATTATTCAATATTTTTGGATATTTCTACATTTTCACATATATTGACTTCAATTACAACAACACAATACAAAGTGTACAATGTTTATATTCTTTTTGATTACTAATATTTGCACAGTAAAAAAACAATTATCAGTTCACCTCATACAAGTACTGTAGTGCAGTCTCTTTCCCATGAGAGTGCAACTTACAAATATAGATTTTTTTTGTTACATAGCTGCACTCAAAAATAAAATCATGTAAAATTTTAGCGCCCTCAAATCCACTAAGTCCTATTTCTTTTCCAGCCAACTGCTAAGGCAAACAAATTTGTTTACATTTATGGGGGGTACCATTGCCTGCTTATTTACAGTGTCACCTGAAAATGAGAACAGATGTTCTCATGGGACTTTTGTAGCCATCAGTGCAAGGTATTTATGTGCCAAATGTGCTAAAAATTCATATGTCCCTTCATGCTTTGGCCACCCAACCAGAGGACATGGTTCCATGCTGACACTTGTTAAAAAAAACAATGTGTTAATTAAACTTGTGACTGAACTCCTGAATTGTATGTCTTCTGCTCTGTTTTACCTGCATTCTTCCATATATATCAGTTTTGGAGGATGACCCAGCACTACAAATTTGACAAAAATCAAAGAAAGTACCAATGTAAGATTGCTAAAGATAGCTACAGCACTCCACCCAAGATGTAACAATCTGAAATGCCTTCCAAAATCTAGAAATCAATATATTTGAAAATGTAGAATATTTAAATAAATGGTGCTCTAATATTAATTTTTTTAGTCACACGATTAATTGTGGTTACTTTTTAATCACTTGACAGCCCTTGTAAAGTATAATACAGACACTCAGACATTATCCTGAAAGATGGACAATCAGAGGAGACAGAGGTATAAGACTTCCTATATCTATTCTCTCCACTAGTGCAGAGTCTTTGCAACATAAGCATGGCCGTACTGAGTCAGAACAGTGGTCCATCTAGCCCAGTATCCCAACGTCTTACAATGGCTAAAGCCAGATGCTTCTCAGGGAATGAACAGAACAGGGAAAATGAGTGATCCTTGTTGTCATCCGCTCCTAGTATTTGGCAATCAAAGCTTTAGCAGCTCCCAGAGCAAGTGCTTGCATCCCTGACCATGTTAGCTAATGGCCATGATGGAGCTATGCGTCGTGAACTTTTCCAGTTCTTTTTTTAGTGGCTAGTCGCTTGTTCTGTAAAGGATTCAAGTGACGGGGCTGCTATTATGCTAATGGAGTGCGTTGTTTGGGACTAATACAGTGTGCAGTTATAAAGATTGTAGACTCATGTTGCTCTTTCGGCTTAATGGAGCGGTTCTAATTTCCATCAGCTGAGTATGGGGCTCCTGGTATCGACCAATTTGAAAATCTTTGCTGATTCTAGCAGTGTTTCCCATTAGGCGTTGGAGAGATTTCCTATGCAGTAGAATCTTATAAAATGCATCTATTGTAGACCTCATGGAAAGTACTTAGCACATTAAGTTTAGATGACAGAAACTGCACAAAGTCCTATTAAACCAAAATACGTACTCACTGCAGTGTGTATTTTTATTTCTATAGCATACCTGGGAGTTTACACACGTCCTTCTGTGTCAAACACAGTCACAAAGCATTGGCCATCTGGGACTTGCCAATGGTTTTGCTGCATTCCCTGGCTGCTCTGAATGTGATGGCATTGGAAGGGCTTGCACCATTGAAACAAGAGGATCCTTCTTCAGCTAAAGGAAAATCCCTGTACCTGTTAGCAATATGGGGCATATGACACAAGTGAGAAGGTCTGATTTCATCCTATACAGGACATTTCTTATGATGTTAAGCTATTGACTTTTATTCATTAAAATTGTGCACCCCGATGCCTTGGCTTTTGTTTGTTTTGTTTTGTTTTAAAGAATCCCATAGGACGTAACAAGTTCTGATGAGTTGGAGTAATCAAGGGATTGTGTATTTTTCCATACTGATCATGCACAGCTAAAATGGAGTATAAACTCTAGTGTCTGTGTCAGCGCACAAGAATAGCTAATATGTGTTTCCAACATGCTCTTGTTGATTATCATGCTTGGGAAATGACTTCAGGAGTCTAATGCATCCATCTTGCAATTCCCCAGAGGCACATCAGTAGCTTAAAATGCCAATGATTTCTTTCTCCTGGAGCTTTGCATATTAATTCACTTCTTGTTGAAGGCAATGTACAGCATAGCAGGAAGTAGGGTTTTACCATGGGAGCAATGCTACCAAACTATTCTGAAGAAGTGTGCTTCCTAAGTTATGGTGAACATCAGAAGGTTCACAGTGCATTGTCTGGTTTTTAATCTGTCTAATCAGGATAGTGCATCTTTATCTTCTAGACCAGTGTTTCTTAACTTTTTGATACCTTACTGTGACCCTAAACTGAATCAGGGAGATCTCAGAGACAGGTCTTCATCCATGAGCGAGTCATTGAAAAATGCTATTCTAAACCATATGGCTGTGTCTACACTGGGCCACTTATTCCGGAAAATCAGCCGCTTTTCCGGAATAAGCTGTGAGCTGTCTACACTGGCCTTTGAATTTCCGGAAAAGCAACGATGCTCTACTGTACAAAATCAGCCGCTATTCCGGAAAAACTATTCTGCTCCCGCTCGGGCATAAGTCCTTATTCCGGAACACTGTTCCGGAAAAGGGCCAGTGTAGACAGCTCAGTAGTCGTTTCCGGAAAAAAGCCCCGATCGCGAAAATGGCGATCGGGGCTCTTTTCCGGAAAAGCGCATCTACATTGGCCACAGACGCTTTTCCGGAAAAAGGGCTTTTCCGGAAAAGCAGCCTGCCAATGTAGATGCTCCTTTTCCGGAAAAACTGAAAACGGAATAGTATTCCGTTTTAAGCATTTCCGGAAACTCATGCCAGTGTAGACACAGCCTAAGAGTTTAGTTAGTCCTAGAGTTGGTATGAACCGTAGGTCCCAGGGAATTCCTGTAGGTTCTTTACAGCTGTGCAAAACTATTGCTGGATAAACAAGTCTCAGAAGTATTTATTACTTAGAAAATTATCAATGCTGGGTAGAACTTGGGTGTAAATAGTTGCTATGGGTATTAACCATGCTGGGCCAAGTTTTCCTCTTCCAGTCATGCCAGCCCAACATCGTTGGAAGTGCTCTTGTGTACAGTAACTTGGGAGAATTGGACCTGTTGTGTATGTTCAGTTTGCTCATCTTGGCATCTTCTCATATAGCAGAGAAAGTACCCAAATACCCTCCCAGTGTAATATTTTGTGTACAGTATATACATCCATTGAAAGATTATAAGATACGTACTTCATGCATATCTAAGATACCCATGTGAATAAGAGGACAGAACTGATGGGCTAAATCTCCTCTCACACTAATACTACCCCAGCTGTGTTGGGAGTGGGGAAACTTTTCCTAAAATAGGTATTTTTGTGCCCCTTGTTGCCAGTAGCTCTGCTGATCAATGGGGTCCAGACTGAGTTACAATCTGTGGTTACTGAGTCTGAAGTTGGTGTCACACTCCCTGTTTTCCTTTGTCTGTCCTGCAAGCCCAGCCCGTAGTTCTGAATTAGTTTGGGCTTTGGTCACAGCACTCTTTCAGGGGGCAGTCCCCAACTCTGCCCACCAGGAAAAAGGCAGCTGTCCCCGTAGGCCACTGCCATCATGAGGATCCAGGAGTGGTAATGGTAAAATGGTAAAAAGTCCCACCCTCCCCGCCTCAGGAACATTCATGCCTTTTTCCCCTGGTGGCTAAACCATTTCCAAAGCCAGGTGGAAACTGACTCAACCCTCTTACCTTGTTTTCCCATACTTCCAGCATGCTGCTGGCCCTGACACATTTCTTTCATGTGACCACAGCCAGAAAATACGTTCAGAAATGCCCCTGTAATATAAAATGCTGTTGCATTTTTAAAATGACTGTTTCACACACGAAATGTCCTTATGGAGCAATGTAGCGCTCTGCAACTGAGCTTCCATTGTGTCTAATGGAGCTAATTCTGAGCCAAGCTGTCAAGGGAAACGATGAAAGACCCATCGCTTGAATAATTTAAACAGTCTGGAGAAACACTGTAGGGAATAATCCTGTGCTTGCAAGGTGTGGCGTGGAGTGCAGCCTCTCGTGTGCATGCAATGCTAGGACATCTGTGCACACTGTGGGAAGGCACACTGCCTCAATTTGCATTTGGTTGCAGGGTCTGTGTGCTGTGGAACTTCAGGATGGATTGCATCATCCTTCCTGCTTTGTGGTACTTGATTTATTTCTGAAGTGTAAAATCCACCATAAGCAATTGGAGACCAAGCTTCAAACAATAAGTAGGAATAACAGTGTAGATTTGACAGCCCTTGCACCCAAAGGACTGCCCCAGCATTGCTTTAACAGCCATTTAAACTCAGTCATATCATGTCTGGCCTTGTGCAAGACCAAAAGGGAAGTGTGATTGATTGCTGCCCCACAGATCTCACAAACAGCAATTGTGACACACATCTGACAGTAAAGCTGAGGGAAAAACAAAGGTGTTAGGGCCTGATTCTCCTTTGCTAGGCATCTTGGACAGTCATTCTTTACCAGTACTCGCAGCGTGTCGGACACCACTGTTCTGAAGTGCTAGCGTTTTACACTTCCAGTGCGTGGTGAGTGTCAATGGCTACACAAGGGGCAGGGCAGCAGAGAACTGGCCCCCTTTATCCAGCTGTAATGGCTGGAGAGTGCGGGGGAAACCTCATGTAAATAACCAAGTAGAAATGAGGCTGAAACACCAGGAGTAATCTCCATCAGTCTGTGAAAAGTGCCCCGAAACCGTGAACTCCCACCTGGGGTCAGCACCTCTCTTCTTATAGCTATTCCCTCTAGGCTACTTGTGCTCCTTGGCAGTAACAATCAAGGCTATTGAATGAAACAACCTCAGGCATTTTCAGTAGAAGCTCCATGGTGTGTTGTAAGACTGGGCTGGAGAAGTGCAGGGGCAGTTCAGACTCTGAGGGAAGGCTAAACCATGAATATCCTTATCAGATAGAGATAATCTCTGCATTAGGATTACAATGCAGAAAAATTGGTAGAAAGCCAACACACTCTTGGGGACTGGAGCAAAGACTTACTTCACTTTGTGTGGATTTTTTGTTGTTGTGAGTCTTCCTAAAGAAGAAAGTGCCTGGAAAGCATATGGCTGGTGTTTAACTTCCCTCTCTGCAAATGAATGACAAAGATTTCCCTGTGAGCATTGCTTTGTCCACAGTAGCATTCTCCTGCCAACAGAGCGAACATCTCCCTCCCCTGATAAGGGGTGGAAGTATTTTGGCCTCCAAGGCTACGTCTACACTGCAGTGCTATTTTGGGATACTGGAAGCATTCAAAATAGCTATTCTGCATCTTTTGAGCACGCCCGTTATTTCGAAATATAATGGGCTCGTTATTCCGACGTCCCTGTAAGCCTCATTCCGTGACGAGTAAGGGACGTTTCGGATTTATTTAAAAATAAGTGCTGTGTAAACAGTGCCAAATTTCAAAATAAGCTATTTCAAAATCGACTCGAAATAAGCTATGCAGCTTGCATAGCTCAAATTGCTTAGTTTATTTCAAGTAGTGTAGACGTGCCCCAAAAGGGCTGCCAAACAGCCTTCACACGCATGAACTGTTAGTGACAGGACTGTGTGGCCACAGCCCTGTTGCTAAAAGCTCTGTAGTATAAACGTACCCGCAAAGATGGAAGTGGAAGACAGTAACAAAGGGAGCATGAAGAGAGAGAGAGTGGTAATGCAAGGTGCAGAGAGGGTGCATGTAATAAATTGAGATCTGAGAGAGAGGCTATGGAAAAGCTGTGCAAAGCTTTGAAAACCAGGAAAGGAGCTGAAACTGGACACATAGCTTAAAGTCATGTCCTTGAGCAATTCCAGGAGGGAGCAGTAATGGGGTCTGACTGGGCAAGGGTTGTAACGTGGGCTGTGGTGTTTCGGGCAGTTTGTAGCACCGTGATTCTTCCATGCCTGCTCCAGGTGGACTTGTCTTTTCATACCACGCATCGCTGAGGAGGAAAAAAATCTGCCTTTTAAGGCTTACTTCCAAGAGGCAGTTGGCACTGTCTATAATTAGACCAGGTCTTAGATGTTTGCATCATTTTAAGTTGTTTCTTCAAGCTCAAAATATCTATCATAGTCTGAACAGAGTGAGAGAAGCCATCACTTCCAACAGCAGTGTAATCAGCAGACCGAGCAGCCTGCATCTTGATGATCTGCAGAAGGTCTCTGTCACGTAAAAAGAAACAAATTTAAAGTAGCTCTTTAATCTCTATCTGACAATTTATGCTCTGGATCCGCTTGTGCCGCCTTATTTAGGAGAGTGTTTTCACAGAGGAAGATATCTGGACTGTGTCCACTCCTTGTATATAAGTGCTCCCATTGATTTCACTTCTGCACACCTTCTTACAGCTTGTTGACTTGAAGATTCCATTAAAAAAGAAAATTCCTAATGTGATTTTTGTCTGACCATGACCGTTTCTGTGGTGACCATGAAGAGATGGCGTAGCCTAAAGGAATGGCAGCGGTGCAGGAATTGTGACTTCCTCATTGCTAATCCTTGCCGTCCCATTGACTCTGATCTTGGACACACCACTTAATCATCTCTCTGACCTTCAGTATTGCCTCCTGTAATGAGATAATACTGATCTGCCTCTAAATTTTGGAGGGACTTAAAGTTACAAAAATCTATTGCTTCTGAAGGTGAAACATCCTAGTGCTAAGTATTATGTAGCGTTGTCAAAATGCAATGAAAATGTTTCAGGCCAGTGAAGACTGTTATGATTCCTGCCAAATTGGAGAAATAAAACATACTAACTAATTGGCAAGCGTAAAACAAAACAGTAAAGGACCAAGTGCTCTTTCATTAGCTCTTAGCAGCTTCCGTTTTTGTTTTTGTTTTGTTTTTTGTTTTTTTTAACAACTTGTCTAAAGACTGAGATGTACAGCAATATACCAGAATCTATGCTGCAGAGACAGAAAGCTGTGATGTTGCTCTATTTACTCATTTTTAATGCTGTTGACTTAGTTTTTCAGAATGGAGGCTCAGCTCAGACCTTGGATCCATAGCAAGTGTTTAAGCTACTAGGAAATCATCGTTCTGATCGTAGCACAGTATTGTAACTATTACGGTATTATGAGCTGCAGTGCAGTGCATTGCAGATAGAAGTGGACCTAAATGAAAATGCCTGATCCTTTCTCCCATCCACGTCTGCCAACGTGTTGTTCTATATTAGATTGCAACCTCTTGAGGCAGGGATTATCATTGTTCTGTGTTTATCATACAGTGCCCAGGATAACTGAGTCCTCATCCATGACTTGGGCTCTCCATGGCAATTCAGATCTATTTTAAATGTGTAACGCCCTTTTTTCCTCCCTGGGTTACTTGGGAGCTGGTCACACTCACAGGTGTGCCTGGGCGCCTGATGTTTTTAACATAAAATGAGATCCTGAATACCCCAGTGGTGATGTTGTTTAGTTGGGAATTCCCTATCCACCCCTTTGCTGCAGTCCCTTGTTCATAAAGAATATACAATGGTGGTGCCTCCACCTGGCCGGCCCTGTACACACTTAATGGTGTGCCTTGGGAGCCTCCAGGAGTAAAATTATTCCAGTAATAACCTGGAACTAACTCCAAGACAATGATTATCAATAAGATATATCTAATTGATTAAATTAGAATTAACACACCTTTACTTAACAATTTAAAGAAACCGGGTTTAACAGATTAAAAGTGAACAAAATCAATTAAAGTATCAGAGGGGTAGCCGTGTTAGTCTGAATCTGCAAAAGTGACGAGGAGTCCTGTGGCACCTTATAGACTAACAGGAGTGTAGGAGCATAAGCTTTCGTGGGCAAAGACCCACTTCGTCAGATGCATGTAGTGGAAATTTCCAGAGGCAGGAATAAATATGCAGGCCAGGATCAGGCTGGAGATGACGAGGTGGATCCAATCAAGGAGGATGAGGCCCACCTCTAGTAGCTGATCTGGAGGTGTGAATTCCAAGAGAGCAGAAGCTGCTTTTGTAGTTAGCGAGCCATTCACAGTCTTTGTTTAATCCAGAGTTGATTGTGTCAAACTTAAAGATGAACTGTAGCTTGCCATTCCTAATATCAGATTTGTGTCCATTGATTCTTTTACATAGGGACTGTCCAGTTTGGCCGATGTATATAGCAGTGGGGCATTGTTGGCACATGATGGCATATATTACGTTGGTAGATGTGCAGGAGAATGTACCAGTGACAGTATGGCTGATCTGGTTAGGTCCTGTGATGGTGTTGCTGGTGTATATATGTGGGCAGAGTTGGCACCGAGGTTTGTTGCAAGGATTGGTTCCTGAGTTCGAGTTATTATGGTGCGTTGTATAGTTGCAGGTGAGAATATGCTTCAGGTTGGCGGGTTGTCTGTGGGCAAGGACCGGCCTACCTCCCAAGGCCTGTGAAAGCGAGGGATCATTGTCCAGGATGGGCTGTAGATCACTAATGATGCGTTGGAGAGGTTTTAGCTGGGGACTATAGGTGATGGCCAGTGGTGTTCTGTTGGTTTCTTTCTTGGGATTGTCCCGTAGCAGGAGGCTTCTGGGTACACGTCTGGCTCTGTTGATCTGTCAATTAAAAAGTACACAGAAAGGAAGGAAACTTATCCATCTGGCATTTGCACTACCACCATTTATCCCACCCCAGAGCGTGCACTTCTCTGGATTCAGAGTCCCAGACGCTTGCATGGGCGCACTTGAAAGTCTGCAGCTGGAGTGGAGACAGCTCTGTGCAGGTTCTGTGTGGGTTAGTCCAAGCTGAGCAGCCAGCGGCAAAATCTTTCTGTTACTGGAATAAGCCCCACCAAATGCCAGCCGTTCTGGTTCCCTGGGCAGATCACTCTGGCTCTCATTGCACCCAGAGTCAGTTTGTCTTTTGTGCTCTGTCCCAAGCAGCACTTTTCCAAACAGCTCAGTTACTCACAGTCACCTCCTGTGTAGGTTTATGTAAGCTCTTCACAGCCACAGGCACAGCCAGGATCTCTCCCCTCCTGGAATAATCAACATCCCAAAATCAGCCTGCTAGATCCAAGTCCCAGCAGTAACAGTAACAGGCTCTAGCTGCAACACAACAGCTCCTGACCTGGAAAAGGCTCCACACCAGCAACCTGGCTCCTCTCTCCAAAAAATGGAGCCTAGCCTAACTCTCTGTCTGCATAGCCTGGAAGAGGCACCGTTCCCTCTTGGGCTCATGGGACTTGTAGTCTCTAGGGCTAGATTGCAGCACAAAGGATCCCCCCTGGTAAAAGTCAGAGGCCCCTTTAATAAGGGGACTACAAATGTATATAGCGCCCTCCAGACTGAAAGACCCCCCAGAGCAATTTACAGAGTGATGTACAAAGTCACCACTGAAATAGATCCATTCTCCTCTTAGGCTAAGGACAGGAAGTGACTAGTGAACCCATTGAAACTGCATAGCAGATTTTGACCATTGTCTTGGTATCTAAGGTAAGCAGGATGTAATTACATGAGAAAATATTCGACCAGACTACTTTATTCTCGCAAAAAGTGTCACGAGAGCTCTAATGGTGGTGAGGAGCTCAGCTCTGTGTGTCAGCCACATGATGGCCCTCTAAACTGACATTGCTCCTTCAACTTCTCTTGCCTAAAGTTTTTTTCCCTGTAGGAACAGTATGAGCAATAATTACAGCAGCTTCTAGGCTAAATGTTGATGCTTATGAAAGAGAGCGGGGGGAGGGGGGGGGGAGAAATCCCACATCTAGGGTGTGTCTAGTCTACATCTCTCTTTCGACAGAGGGATGTAAATTAGGCACTTTGAAATTGAAAATGAGGCCAGGATTTGAATTTCCCATGCTTCATTTGCATAATCGTGTCCTGGCGCTCTTTCGAAAAAGCTCTATTTTGAAATTGAAACCACAGTCAAGACGCAGTTCTTTCGAAAATACAGGCAGTCCCCGGGTTACGTACAAGATAGGGACTGTAGGTTTGTTCTTAAGTTGAATCTGCATGTAAGTCGGAACTGGCGTCCAGATTCAGCCGCTGCTGAAACTGACCGCCAGTTCTGACTTACATACAGATTCAACTTAAGAACCCCAAACGTCCCCAAGTCAGCTGCTGCTGAAACTGAACAGCGGCTGATTCCAGGAAGCCTGGGGCAGAGAAATTCTGCCTGGGGCTTCCTATAGTCAGCGCTGGTCAGTTTCAGCAGCGGCTGACTTGGGGACGCCTGGGGCAGAGCAGCTGGGGTGCTGCTGGGTTGCTCCAGTAGCACCGCTCCTCGGCGCTACTGGACCAACCCAGCAGCACCCCAGCTGCTCTGCCCCAGGTGTCCTGATTCAGCCGCTGCTGAAATTGACCAGCAGCGGCTGAATCAGGACGCCTGGGGCAGTGCAGCTGGGGTGCTGCCGGGTTGATCCAGTAGTGCCCAGAGCGGCGCTGCGGCACCAACCGGCAGCGCCCCAGCTGCTCTGCCCCAGGGTCCACAACAAAAGCCTGGTCTGCTGGGGGGGGCACACTAGCTGCGCCGCCCCCCCCCCCCAGCAGACCAGGGACACGGGGAACTAAGCCGCAGCGGCAGCGGGGTGCCGCGCCTCTGAGGCTTTGCTCTGGCAAAGCCTCAGAGGCGCGGGACCCCGCCGCGGCTGCGGCTTTGCTCCCGGTGCCCCTGGTCTGCTGGGGACCGTCTCCAGCAGACCAGAGACACCGGGAGCAAAGCCGCAGCCGCGGCGCGGTCCCGTGCCTCTGAGGCTTTGCCAGAGCAAAGCCTCAGAAGCGCGGGAACCCGCCGCGGCTGCAGCTTTGCTCCCGGTGTCTCTGGTCTGCTGGAGACGGTCCCCAGCAGGCCAGGGGCACCAGGAGCAGCTTTTCTCGCCCCGGAGGTCGAGGTGGCGGGACTGCTGCCTGCGAGCTCCGGGGCGACAAAGCCCCGTTCGTAAGTGCGGATCCGACGTAAGTCGGGGACTGCCTGTAGAAGCCATTTTTGAAAGATCCTGTAAACCTCATTTTTTGAGGAATACAGGATCTTTCGAAAAAGGCTTCTATTTTCGAAAGAACTGCGTCTAGACTGCGGTTTCAATTTCAAAATAGAGCTTTTTCGAAAGAGTGCCATGACACAGTTATGCAAATGAAGTACGGGAAATTCAAATCCCGGCTTCTTTTGCAATTTCAAAGTGCCTAATTTACATCCCTCTGTCGAAAGAGGGATGTAGTCTAGATGTACCCCTAGTGAGGATTCGGTGTAATGGAGAATAAACTCCCATTGTGGCTAATCAAAGTTAAGTGTGTGTGTGTATGTCAAGAACAAGTCTTCCCACTGACTGAATGGTTCGCTTTTCAAAATGCCAGTCAGTAAATTCTGGAAGGAATTTGGCTGTTCTGAATACATCTTTTAGGCAAGGTTTGGCAGTAACGAGCCATCAAATTTTAAATGTGGCGATGACATAATTTCAGAGGCTGGCTTTGTGGGTTTTTGTTGTTGTTCCCATAGTTGCATTAGAACGGCTACAGCAGACGAATATTTATTTCAATAATGTTCTGTGCTTTTGTTTTGATCTGCTAAATTGGCTTGTAAATGGGGCATGTCACAGCTCATAGACTTCATTCATGTTCATCGATAACAGTGTGCTGAGAGCTATTAGTTTGGCTTTTTACAGCAGTAAAATATGATGGAACTGGGTACGGGAATGGGTTTTTAAAATATGTTCAGTTAGCGGTAGTGTCCTCAACAGCCAGCACCTCAGATATTTCTTCTTCCTCCTCATGTTTTAGATATACCATCCAATAAATCTAATTTCTTCATGTTTATTGGGAAATAGCTTTTGGGATACTCTTTCAGCATATTAACCAGAGAGTCATTTATCACCATGGCCCTTTCTATCATCCTGGAACAGGCCAGCCGCAGATTCAGTTCAGAGCTGGGGAGTGATATCTGCTTTTGTCTAAACCTGTGTTCTTTTCCACCAGTATTGCTTTATATTTTTAAGGTGGCACATGAAAATAGTAACTCTTATCAACTTTGCAATACTGAATGGTGAAGAGGGAAATTGAGGATCAAAGAGGTTGAACTTGGGGAGAGAAAAGGAGGGTGTTAAGTGACAATCTCTGTTAGCAGGGAAAGTGATAGAAATGTAGCCGTGTTAGTCTGGGGTAGCTGAAGCAAAATGCATATATACCAAAGGATACAGTTAAAAAATACAGTGTTCATTTTTTTAACTGTATCCTTTGGTATATATGGTTGTGACTATTTTCTTCCACTATTTGATCTGAGGAAGTGGGTCTGGCCCACGAAAGCTCATCATCTAATAAACCATCTTGTTAGTCTTTAAAGTGCTACATTGTCCTGCATTTTGCTGTTAGCAGGGAGTCCTCTTGAAGCGTATATCTTTGGCGAAGACAATGAAACATTTGGGCAGGTTAGTAGACAATACTGCAAATGATAACCAGCATGTTAGACACCCATAATGGGTTGTCAGTTATATCAATGGTTATCTGTTTGGAGTTCAAATTCAACATGTGCGTGCCAGTCCAATTCAGACCAGTCCAGTCCAACATGTGGGTGCCAGTCCAAACTTTGCCATCTAGTGTTAAGAATGCAGAAATGGGGTGCAGGGATTTTGAATCCCCTTTTCATTGTAGATAAGAGCTAGCAGAGATTCTACAACTATCCGTTCATATTGACTTCTCATTTATAAGGCGCTGTAAGATTATTGGATGCAAGTCACTTGGAATACAAAGTAAATGTATTTTATTATGATCATAATAGCATGTTTGTCCTTGCAGCATGGTGTTCAGCTTCTGGGTGTTTGATTGCTGTATAGGGTTCCAGACGAGGTGGAGACCCTGGTTAAAAGGAAAGATTAAGTTGGAACTTGACCTGTGTGGAAGCCAGTTTATGTGTCTGTTCTGTGTGGTTGTTCTGTGTAATAAGCAACTTCTACTTAAGGATTGTGAGTACATAAAACATGACAATTATGGTTATACTTCACTTTTACTATTGAATAAAATTTAAGTATTTAGATTAAGAATAATAATGAAATACTTTAATAAAATATATAATTTAATATATTAATTTCACTTCATTAAGTTTTATTTTATCCTGGGTTCATTGCTTCTTTTGGCACAGATGGGAACAAATGGTGCTCTTAAAAATGATTTTTAGGATAAAGTAATTTATTTGGAGCAGGTCTTATTTTGTTTGAGAGAAGCTCAGTTATTTACACCTGATGCATAGAATTGTACCATCAAACTTTGTTTTTCTTTAGTAGGCCAAAATAGCCAAAGCTTGGAGGATACCAGCTAATAGATTAACAGAATCATAGTGATAAATATTCTCAGGAAATTAGTTCTTGAAAATGTAATGTAAAATATTATACTTAAGATTTTCTAGCAGAAGCTCTGGTGTATTCAGGAGTGAATTGAAATGACGAAATGACCTTGTATTCTATAAGAACATAAAAAGGAGCATACTGGGTCAGACCAAAGGTCCATCTAGCCCAGTATCCTGTCTGCCAACAGTGGCCAATGCCAGGTGCCCCAGAGGGAATGATCAGAAACAGGGAATCATCAAGTGATCCCTCTCCTGTCTAGCCTTTGACAGACAGAGGCTAGGTACACCATTCCTACCCATCCTGGCTAATAGCTACTGATGGACCTAACCTTCATTAATTTATTTAACACCACCAGGAGCCCTAGCACTGATTGGCCACCTGCTGCTGATGGAGTTCTCACGATGTGTTGAGTAGATCTGCTTGGAGCATAGTTACCTAACACAGTGTTAGCTATCGCAAGTATAGCTGTCTGCTTGCATTAGGGCTCCCAAGGTTTCTAACCTCAATGGAGCTGGAAGCACAGCAGGAGAGATTGGAAGTTTCCTTAGTATAGGCAAGACCTGTGATGCACAGATGACTGAATTGGGACTAATGCGACAAAGGGAACGGGGTCTAACCCTAAAGTAGAGTGCAGCTCCAGTAAAAGCAGATCACAGTGGTGAGCTGAAGAGGCAAGCGGATCCCATGGGCAGGACACCAGATTGGGAATCAGGCTCAGGTTCTGTTCCTAGCTCTGCTGTTGACCTGTTGGTTGACCTTGCGCAAATCCTTCTACCTCTCTGTCTCTCTTTCCCATCTTGACTTTTGTCTGTCTTGTCCGGGTAAATTGTGAATTCTTAGGGATGGCGAAAAATGACTGGCAAAAGTTCTGTGCGTTGCTTCCTCAGTATGTGGCCTTGTACAATGGGCTTCTGGTCATGATAGGCGCCTCTGAGCACTACCATAATTATAGTGAATACTGATCCGGAGAGCACCAGTTTTCAGAGAATAGCTTCTATAACTTTCCATGTTTCATATACTGCCACTTTTGAAATGATTTCAATGTCTGTTTTGGACTATAGCAGGGGTGGGGAATCTCAAGTGGCCCCCGGTTTGTCTGGATCTAACCTCCGAGGTTCAGGGCTTCCCCCCCCCCAAGCATTGGAAAGCCCATGTTGGTGTTCTAGCCCCCCCATTGCCACAGCCCGGGTCTGGAGCACACAAAATCTATTAGGTTGGGTAGTCTTAGGCTCTCCTGTGCAAGGGGAACGTGGGGAGTGTCTTTCTGCTTCTCAGTCAGAGACCATGTCAGTGACAGTTTGGGGGTGTTTTTGGTTTGTATTTTGGGGGTTGTTTGTTTTGGTTTTTTTGTTCTCCCTCATGCACAGCCCCTGACTGATTTTTCTGTGAGTCAGCAGTCCCTGACCCAAAAAAGGTTCCTCACCCCTGGACTGTCGGGTTCTTAGAGTTAGAACAAACATCCAGCACAGAGCCAAATTAAGAGGTGATTCTGGAGTGGGTATGAGTTGCTGTTGCTGACATACTGTAGTGGGAAGTGGGAGAAAGTGATGGTTTTGAAACACTTGTAACCCCCTTTTTCCTCCCTGGGTTACTGGGGAGCAGGTCACACTCACAGGTGTGCCTGGACGCCAGATGTTTTAACCTAAAAGAGATCCTGAGCACCCCAGTGGTGATGGTGTTTAGTTGGGGAAAGCCCTATCCACCCCCTTGCTGCAGTCCCTTGCTGGCAATGAATGTAAAGTGGCGGTGCCTCCACCTGGCTGGCCTTGTACACACACTGGTGCCTTGAGAGCCTCCAGGAATATACTCATTCCAACATAAAGCTGGAGCTAATAGAATACTTTAAAATAAACAATCTTTACTTAACTTAAATAAACAGGGATTAACAGATTAGCAAGGAATAGCATTAACAAAACACATAACCATAGTGGAAGCTTATATAGCTAGACAACAGTGACCCCACCCCAGAGTGTGCACACCCTTAGACTCAGTCCCAGACACTTGCTTGCGTTGGCGCGCTGATGTTGCAGCTGTAGTGAGGATTTGGTCCAGGCTAAACAGCAGCTCTGTCCCAGGCAGCACTCTTCCAGCAAGGCCCAAACTTACTGCCTCATGCTGTGCCTCTAGGAAGCAGCCTGCTAACTCCCAGTTCCAACAGGCATCCAGTAGCTGCATCCAACAGCCCCTGCACTGGGTCAATGTCCTTGGCAGCAGCCTGGCTCCCCCTTTGGTTCCAAACTGCAAGGCAGAGTCCCAGACTGCTAGGCCTCTTCTTCAAGCACATGGAGAGAGCAGTCCTGTCTCCCCCCAGAGTCCTCCCTTCCTGTTTCTTTCCAAGGGCTCATGGGAATTGTAGTCTGGAGTGTAGCACACAGGGTCTTTTAGAATAAAACAGAGGCCTCTTTAGTAAGGGGACTACACACTTAATACATAAAAGCTGAAAACAATGGGCCTTAAATATAATTTAAAATCAAGGCTAGGACTTCACATAGTGCTCTGACATCTTGTGCAGCAGTATCATCCTCTTCAACAACTTTTTTTCCCTTTTGTTCATGGTACTTGAGGAGTTGTGGAAATAATTGATGCATCTTAACCTTTTTTAGATGCTAGTGCATTGATCTTGTCTTGTATTCTGAGGGCCTTGAAGGGCAGGTTTATAATAAAGGGACTGATAGTTTCCTGGCTTTAAAAGAGCACATAACTTTTCTAATGTAATCACCTTTCTAAATGTTAAAATGTTAATTAAAAAGCCCAGAGTCTCCTAGTGACAGGTGGCCAGCCAGAACTACCAGTACTGTTAGATATATTTATAGTTTATTCTAAAGCTTCTTGCTCCCTACAGATTCTGCAAATTGCTTGTCTAACAAAATAGTATATGTTATCTGTCCTTGCATTTTGTTTGGGACAATCACATGTCTGTTTCTAAACTTCCATGTTTGCCCAGCACCTGGTGGCAATGGGGCTCTGAGGTCACAAGGCAACATAGTATTATTCTGTTTGTTTACAGTGTAGTGACTGTGTTTGGTCCCACGTAAGGTTGCCAGGTGTCCGGTATTGATCCGGACAGTCGGGTATTTTCGCCTCCTGTCCGGAAAAAAAAAATTCAGAAAATACCTAAATTTCCAGTATTTTCTGATTTTTTTTTTCCCGGACAGGAGGCGAAAATACCAGACACCTGGCAACACTAGAGCCTGGGCCCACCCCCTGGCCTCCCTCCGCCCCGGCCCCGACATTCTCAGCCCTCCACCCCCAGACGCCTTTTTGGGGGGGGGGAGGGTGTTCAGTATTTTTGGTTCAACCATTTGGCAACCCTAGTCCCACAATATGAGACAAGATAGGTGAGGTTCTATCTTTTATTGTGCCAATCGCTATTAGTGGAAAATACAAATTTTTGAGTCAAACCCTGTTTCCCTCCCCAGACCTGAAGAATTCTGTGTAGATCAAGAGTTTGTACCTTCTATCAACAAAAGTCGGTTCAAAACGAGATGTTACTTCACTCACTTTATCTTGCTCATCTTTTTTGGGGGGCAGGGGGTCACCTGGGAAGTCTCAGCCATGGCCAAATCTTTCATTCCCTCCTTGTTGGCTTACCTCGCATGCAACCTGCTTTGGAGAGGAGCAGATTTTCATTTAGGTTGTGGAATGTGAGGAGAAGAGAGGCAGAAACGCTGCTGGGAAACGGGGAGTGGAGGGATAGGACAGAGCAAGGGGAGCTACCGAGAAAGAGGATTTGGAGGCAGCTTCACATACTCTGTGTGGCTTAGCTCAAAAGACAGTTGTGCCCTGAGCAGAAAACTCCTGAATTGGCTTAAATCTGCATGGGCTGTTGTTCATGGTAACATTCCCATAGCACTTAGGGAATTTTATGCCAGTGAACTTGGCCAGATCTCATCTGGTATACACTGGGGGAGCTCCAGTGATGCTCATGAAACTATTTCAATTTACATCAGCTGAGACTCTGGCCCTGTAATGTTCGGCTTCATCCACACACTGGTTGCAGATGACTTGGCTTCAGTTGAAGTTTGTTTGGCATTCACATAGCAATTTATTGCCTCCCAGACCTCAGGCAAACTGTATTCTCTCTCTTCTGAAAAGCCATTTCAGCCCACAATCCAAGTATGGGGGAGGAGAGCAATTTTACTTGTGCCTTGTGTATTTCATCAGAGTCCGTCAGAACACCGGTTATGTACTTGAGGGTGATAACAGCCCTCTGGTGAAAAATACCGTTGTGTGTTAAGTACATAAGAGTGGATTTATTTGTTCTGTGCTACAAGTGGAACCTGTTTGCCTTGCCAGGTCATCTTATATAGTAGTCGAGGAGGCATCTGTTCATGCTCACACCTGCACTACCCACCATGCTAACAGTTTAATTAGAAAATTGTAACTTTCAAAGAAGAAACAGCTTCCATGAAACAGTAGCAGCGTGGGATATATTGGCAGTATTAACCTGCGGTCATGTGATAATACTATCCTTCCCCATGTGTGTCAAGTGCTCATGAATTCCTTCCTGAATAGACCACTTTGTCCTACTTACGCCAGTCTTTCTTCTGGTAGGATGTATAACAAAATGTTTTGATCATGTAAGCTATTTAATAGTTGTATTATTTGGCAAATGTCTTTTTATTCAGTCTTCTACCAATTCCAATAAGGAAGATCCCAACATGTTTTTGGGCTCTTTAGGATTCTCCCACCACTTCTCTCTAAGAGGGGAGGGGAAGGATATATGTATTCAACTGAAACTATATGGGAAAGGACGACAAAGAGTCTGGTGGTACTTTTAAGACTAACAATTTTTTATGGCATGAGTTTCATGAGTTGCAACTCATAAAAACGTATGCCATAAAAAATGAGAAAGAGGACGGGTCAGAAAAATAAAACTAGCCAAGATAAAGTTGTATCAACAGTATTTTTATTCTCTTTTTAAAATAGTTGGTTAATAATGATAAATTAAAATACCTTAAATGAGCATTGTTGTCACTCAGGCTTAAAATCCTGAGTGCTCAGTTTTGAATGTCTCCTAGACCTGTGGGGTGCGTCCAGACAGCAGACTTCTGTCGGAATAAGCTACACAATTTTCAGTCTAAGTCAAAAGAGCTTATGTCTACACAGCGCCAAATTTCAAAATAAGGCAGTATTCTAACAAATCCCTTAACTCTCATGGAACAAGGGTTACAGGGACACCAGACTAGCGCACCTGCTATTTCGAGAAATTGTGGGTGCTTTTAAGGATGCGACATTGCTATTTCAGGATACTTCAGGTATCTCGAAATAGCAACGCAGTATAGACATACACTTAGGAGTTAGAGGTCATGTCATGAATAGCTGTTAAATCTGACCCCTGTTCACCAGTATTCCCAATGTCTTAAGGCATTAATTATATTCAAGCAGATTATACACAGTGTAACATTTTATTCATTTGGGAGGCTGAACACAAGTCTGCTGTGTCTACATTGGTAAGATTTTGCACAAAAGCAGTTGCTTTTGTGCAAAATCTTGCCGCCTGTCTACACTGGCCGCGAGTATTTGCGCAAGAACGCTGACATCGTAATGTACAAAATCAGTGCTTCTTGCGCAAATACTCTGACGCTCCCGCTCAGGGATAAGCTCTCTTGCGCAAGTATTCTTGCGCAAGAGGCCAGTGTAGACAGCAATGTTAATTTCTTGCGCAAGAAAGCCCGATGGGTTTTGCGCAAAAGCAAATCTTTTGCGCAAAGGCACATGCCAGTATAGACGCTCTCTTGCACAAATGCTTTTAATAGAAAAACTCTTCCGTTAAAAGTATTTGCGCAAAATCATTCCAGTATAGACGCAGCCTTAGAGTTTCACTAGTTTCTAAAATGGTTTCTTCTACTCAGTGTATGCATTTTTGAGAGCGCTGTACTGCTAGAAATAAGTATGCATAGTCTGTTGCTGTGCAAATATACTATAGTGTTTAGAATGCACTAAGGAGTTTGGTTTGAGTGGCTGAATCTAAGTTCTAATCCTAAGTAACACGGACTTTCTCTGTGACTTTGGGGAACTCAATCATTCAGTTTCTCCCTCTGTAAAATACGATAATACTACTTACTTCATAAGGGCATTGTGAGGATTAATTAGTTAATGACTAATGCAGTTCTGAAGATAAGTACTGCTAAGTCGCCTTAATACTGTGAAACTCACAAGAGTCAGGTGGCTGTTAACCTTTTTGTCTTTCTTCAAAATATATTCTGTTATTAATGTAGATGAGCCATCATTTTCCCTGATTTTTTTCCCTCTGAATTGCTGCATAAGAGAACTTTCAGTACAGAGTGAAACCAGAATGATGAAGAATTAGACCTTGCACATCTTTGTCTGCAAGTGTTTTCCTAGGGGAAGAGGTAGGTAGTTATACTATGTTGCTATGTTGCCATCCAGATGAATCAAAACTCTTCCTAATTGCTAGAGAGCTTACTATACAGACTTTTTAAAAGGACTGCCTTCCTTCCTTCCTTCCTTCCTTCCTTCCTTCCTTCCTTCTATCAAAATGCAAGGTTTTCTTTTTGGAGGCATTAAAAAGCCAACAATGCCAAGCACATGTAAAACCGCCCGTAAAGATGGTGATAATTGCAGTGGTGAAAATTAGGCATGTAAAATCCTGTTTAATTGGTTAACTGGTTAAACATAATGTTAAGTGGGGAGCAGGTTGGGGGAGGGGAGCTCGCCACAGGCAGACACTTTTCTGGATGGCCCAAGCAGCCCCTGATTGAGGTGGGCCCTGCGGGACTGGAGCAGCCCCCTGCGAGCAGCAGGTGAGGAGCTGTTCCAGCTCCCATCGGTTAACTGGAACCAATAAACATCACCTGTTAAGGGTGACGCTTACTAGTTAACCAGTTAACTTTTCACATCCCCAGTGAAAATAACGATAATGGTTGCTGTTACAATGGCAACATTTGCTTTGTCACACAGCTACCAACTTAGTTCCTATTGTAAGGAAACGGGGAAACTGTTCTTCTCAGAGAGTACTCTATGGTTATTTTTGGCAAATGTTGACATTTTAATGGTGGCTCGTATGCCTTGTCCAAAATAATTAAAAAAATAATAATCATTCTTGTGTAATAAAAAAACACTTGATTTAAAAACGAAGCTACCCAAAATGAAAAGGCCCATTTCAAAATGCAGTACACCGAAATAATTTACGAGTGGATGAGCAATCTCATCTGTTTTAATTAAATCTTTCCTGTTAAATTAGAATAGTCACTCTGGTATCTAAGCACCCAGAAGAGCTTAAAGTTTAGCATTTCTAGTGATTTTGGAAGCTTTTGCCGTATGAGGAGGGAGAGTTGGAATACAAAATATTTTCAAAGACACAGAGCAAATGAAAATAAAATGAAATGCTTTCCTTGAGCCCCTCTGGTTTCAGGCTCTGGTGGCATTGCAGGTTGGTTAATGCAACAGTGTGGAGGTAGGAATTGATGGTGTCACAGTAGAACAGACTAGTTAAAATTTAAAGGGACCAAAAGCTAAACCTCAAAGGTGGAAAACGAATTCAGCCTATCGTGATATGTAGTTCGCTGGGTTTTTTTAAACAGAGGAGTCGAACTTAGAGCACAGAAGGGGTGAGGGATAGCTCAGTGATTTGAGCATTGGCCTGTTAAATCCAGAGTTGTGAGTTCAGTCCTTGAGGGGGGCCATTTAGGGATCTGGGGCAAATCTGTCAGGGATGGTACTTGGTCCTGCCATGAGGGTAGGGGACTGGACTCAATGACCTCTCAAGGTCCCTTCCAGCTCTATGAGATTGTCATATTTCCAAGTCCAGCCACTGACTTGATGAGTAATTGCTATTACCAAACCAACTGGGAGCCCTAGTCATGGGCAAAGATCTCTTTGCACCAGGAGCTGTACAGGCACAGACCAGAAAGATGGTCCCTGCCCCAAGGAGCTTACTGTCAAAGTACAAAATGGATGCTGATGCTATAAAGGAGAAGGACACAGAAAAAATGAGACCATACTATTTATTGTGATAGGCAGTGCGCTGCTGGTGTGATAAGAGAACTGTTGGCAAGTTTTTGTAGTCATGGTGACAAAAGAGAGCTCTGAGGAGAGATTTGAAGGTGAACAATGAGATCGCTTTGTGGATGTTCACAGGGGTCACCTTCCAAGTGTGTGGCTCAGCATGGAAGAAAAAATAAAGGTGTTCGTTTGAGAACGTAACACGTGTGCAGTGGAAAGATGACAGGTAGGGGCAAGGATAGTCTCTGAAGGGCCTTGAAAGTAAAGACATGCAGCTGGCGTGACAAGATAGAGCAAGGGTATGCCGTGGAAGGATGCAAAGAGAAGGATGGGCTAGGAGAACAATTTCTGTAGCAGTATTGTGAATGGACTGGGAGTGGGGCATGATTGCATTTGTCAAGGTCAGAAAGAAGGACGCTGAGGTAATTAAGCCTGGATGTGACGTTTAGCAGTGGGGGAGGGTGTAAAAAGCCTTGCCTTACGGATGTTAGGCAGAGAGAACCTGTGAGATTTAACTTCTCCTTGCCTCTGTTTCCCAATTTTTACATTGGGAACTGGAAGACACACCCGGCATTGCCTGGGTCCTTCGGGGCAGGGAGGGGGTGGTGTAAGAGTCAGGGCAGGGCCTTGGGAATGTGGGGAGTCAGAGCAGGAGGCTGGGGCAGGAGTGTGTGAGTGAGGGTTTGGAGAGGAGGAGGGACTCAGAATAGGGGGTCCCATCCGCCAGGGGCCTTTTCTTGCCTCAGGTGCCTTTTCTTTCCCCCCACACTTTCCCCCAATGCCACCAGGGGCATTTTCTTTCTCCCTCCTCCAGCGCTGTGGCTGAGGGGGGAGGAGTTTGAGGCAGAGGGGTTAAATACTCAGTGTGCTGGCAGGCAAGGTAGTGGAGCCCTAGCCTTGCTGACCACACTCTTGGTGGTGCAGCTACCCCCAATGAACACAACAGAATAGCTCTTCCCTGCAGGCTCACTGCCCCCAGGGACCACTCTCAGTATTGCATCCCTCAGAACAGCCCAAGCCCTCAAAGTAAGTTACAAAATTAAAATGAAAAGAAAACATGTAGTGAGTTCTAATACACTAAATAGATTCTTACACCAATAAGATGTTCTTGTCTTGTCTTAGAGATTTTACCTTGATGGGGGTCCACAGCCCTCTTTTTCAGTGTGCCACACCAGCCAAAGACAAAGACTTGATAACACCCCCTTGTTTAAATAGTCTTTTCCATGAGGTGGGAATCTTTCATTCTCCATTCTCCATTCCATGGAAAAAATACCTGGTTCCTCCCTTTTCATGTTATGGGAAACAGTCCCTTTCCCAGCACTTGTGGTTGTCCTGGCACAAACAAACCCTGACCTTGCTTTAAGTTGGGAGAAGAGGAAGCTGTATTCCAAATTTGGTGGTCCTAACTCTAACTGTCTAGGAGGAATTCTTGAACAGACAGAGTCACAGACAGACACAGATGCACAAATCTCTAAAATGTATAGAGAGAAGATAATGCTTCCATATGGGAAGAAAATGTTCAAGATAAATATGTATTGTGAGGTGATTCCGGGTCCACAGCTGGAAGGAGAGATAGGAGTGCCAAGTGCAGTATTATTTTACCATCAGATCTTTGTGGTACAGATTATCTTTAGGAATTAGAGCCTTGCCGTCAGCTTTGAAAGGTTTTATACTGCGGCTCAAAGATGGGAAAGTTCTTTAGAAATGAGGATGTGACCTCTTTTGACCAGTACTCTAGGCATTCTTAGAGCCAATATATCTAATCTCTTTTTGTTGAAATGCTACTAAGATGAGACACTAGAAAGATGGTAGAGGATTAATTGCAAGTATAGTGGCATATTTCATATAGAAAAAGAGAAGAAATGTGCTTCTCTGGTTTGATAATATGCTCTGCTTTTGACCTTTTCAATATTCTTGACTCAAAATCATTTTTCTTTATTTTAAACAAGCAAGCAGTTTTTCTTCTTCCTCTGAACTGTGGTGATCTCAGCTGGTATGCGCCTCAAAGAGAATACTGCATGTACAGTACTCCTTTATCCCTTTGTCTCTTTACAGCTTCCACTTTAATCAAACTGGGTACTGACTATCTTATTGTGGGTGAGATTCATATCACCAGAAGCAAAGAGATCATCCTGGAATTGGAGAAAGGATCTGGGACTTGAGTTTTTTACACTACATCGCCCTCACTATGTCCTTCAGGAAGTTGCTTTCCTGAGCTACAGCTTATCCATTAACAATGAGAAGTTCTGTGGCACCTTATAGACTAATCGATTTATAGGAGCATAAGCTTTCATGGGCAAAGACCCACTTCATCAGACGCATGTAGTGGAAATTCCAGAGGCAGATATAAGTATACAGGCACATGAAAAGAAGGGAGTACCAATCAAGAGGAAGGCCAGAGATAATTAGGTCAATTCAGTCAGGGAGGATGTGACCCACTTCTAGCAGCTGATGTGGAGGTGTGAACACCATGAGAGGAGAAACTGCTTTTGTAGTTGGCTAGTCATTCACAGTCATTGTTCAATAACAGATTTATAGACATTGTTCAATAACAGATCTTATCCATTGGCAAAATGGATCTAAGCACACATACATCCTGTGGATTTTGTAACTCTGAACTGATATGAATAAAGCAGCATGGGATCAAAGGACCATCTTTTATTAATTAATCAGATTAAAAGAATGCATTCTGCTCATCAAATACAGTATTCATATGAATTATTTGCATCCACTCTGCAGAGTTCTCAATATTCATGGAGTTAGGATGTGCTCCTCTTCATTTTGCTGATTCAATTCAAGATCTTGCTGCCTTTATGTTAAACCTTTAATAGTCTAGTCTGGGTATACATATTATACTGGGTGGAAACTACAGAAGAGGGCAGTACTAGATATGCATAATGCAATAACCCAAATTGAAATCTGGTCAGGACAGTGAACTTGGGGAAAGAGCCTTGGATTTTCTAATAATGACTTCAAGTGGTCATAACCTCTGTTTCTACCTCTGTCCTTTGAAAGATGCCCCACAGTAGCACTATTAGCTATGTTTACATGAAACAAATCCCAGTCTTAGTTTATTTGCCGCATGTACCAGCCTCTTTTTTTATAAAGTGTCCAAAATGTTCAAGTTGCCAGAATAACAGCAGCACCTGTTCCTCAGTGAAATACCTTCCAGGTTTGTAAGGCTTTGCAAAGTGGCTCTGTGATCCTTTTGCAAACACGAGGGTTGAAGGTTGCACAAGTACTGTAATTGGTAACCAGCTAGCATGACCTATTCACCCTGGAATTTTTAACATTCAAGTAAAAAAAAATTTTTTTTAAACCCTCAAACTTCTCACTAGAGTTACTGCTAAAATGTCAAAGCTGACAAACGTGTTAGCTGGAAAATTTAGTACAGTATCAAAACGTGTACATTTCATATGGTTTCAAACTGTATATCTAAAAGAGAACTGTTCACATTCTTGTAATTACATTTTGTGCACCTCGATATGGTTGTTACTGATTGATAGATGAGTAATCAAAATGGCATAGTTTCAAAGTCTAATATTATGGGCTCTGTCTGGGCAGAAACCATTGCTTTATACTGTTGTCACTATTAATGCTCACTGTGATGGTACAAACGTAGAATTGTAACAGTGTCACTGTCATGTTGGAGTTACTCAGCTTTGGGCAACTTAGGCTAGTGGGCGCATGAGTAGCCTTCCTTCATCTCAGTGGGATGCAAGACTGTCATAAAAAAGATGGGTCTCTTGGGAGAGGGCAGTTTCGCTAACTCCCTTGTGTACCAAGAATTTGCGGGGCGTGCCAGTTGGACCAGAGCAGTGCTTTGATTGGATGCAGAGGGAGCACATGATGTATGCAGTCGGCATTGACTTCACTTCGTTCCCATGCTTTACATGAGTATTGCTTTAGTAATAATGATGAGGTGGGGTGGGGGGTGGGGGGAAACTATGGAGCTGGAAACCAGCAGAATCTGGCAACCCTGCGTGTTGACCACAGAAATCAAAATGTCTGATGGGCCACACACAGAATCCTGATGGGCAACAGGTTGCCCAACACTGGGCTAAATGGAAGCTGGTTAGTATATTTTCTATTCTCTGTAAGTATCAGTGATGCCATGATTTTTTCTTAGACTTGTAAAACTCTGTTCCTCCGAAACAACTAACAAGACCAAGAGAAAATGTATCACAAAAAGTATATCAAAGAGGCATTTGATTTGATTCTCAGTTAGTCAGTCAAGCAAGTATATGTGAAAAGAACAGTCCATCACAGAGGATGGCCACTAGAGATCTCCACACAAATTACAGTTCCTGCATAAAAAGGCAATGTAAATAAACAACACTGAGATGTTCTGCTTGGCTTGTTTGTCGAAGTAGCTGTCATCCTGTGCATGCACATAATCCAAGGTTATCCAAAGCGATTGTCTCCTTTATTTAAAGATTGCGTTCCTCCTGTCAGTGTTGAGGTGAGACAACTAAGGATAGTTTTGTTAACCTTGATTTCTGTTTCATAACATGTTTGGAAAGTGTCTGTTCCTGATAATCAAATCCTGCAAGCTGAGAGGCAGAAGAACCCAGGAAACTAGCATCTCCGCACTCGAGGCATACTTTAAACCTCTCCGTGGTAGGGCTGTAAAAATTTTTAAAAACCACTAACCATGTACCGATTGAAATTCAATAAATTACACTGTTAAATGTTCTGCAGGCTGCTGGCAGCCCCTCAGGGAGTTTAATCAGTAAGGTTAACCAATAAGCTAATATTATCGGTTAACTGGTGGTTAAACATTCACATCCCTACTTTGTGGAGGTGGCATATTGGTAAATGCAAATATGCTGCTTTGGAAAACCTCATTCAGTAATTTGGTATACAGGGCTTGATGGGATTAATGGGTTGTTAGGATTAGATAAAAAATGAAATAATGGATGTTGAACACTCATGAGGTTTCTCAAAGTACAAGTTACCTCTGAAAATGAAAAGGGGATGGATTTGACAGGGGAGGCAAAGAAAATCCACTGTCCACAAAATGTAGTCACAAGGGTCTAGAGGAATTAAGCACCCAACTCCCTTAGGCTTTCTTGAGCATCCTAACCTCCCTTTTGTGTCAAGAGCCAGGAATATCTAGTGACAAACACCACGCAAGCACAGGGCATTAGTAAATTATTCCAGCCCTCATGCTTTCTGCATCCATTTTGTGCTGTGGAGCATAAAGCAAAAAGGTATGTCACCAAATTAGAAACCAGGCTTGTGCATGATGAATTATAATCCTAATACCGTTACGTAAGTGACTCTAGCCAGAGAGAGAGAGAGTGCAAAAGGTGATAGAATCGTATGTGATACCTAAATACATACTCAGCTGTTTGGTGGGAGTTACATTGTTTGCTTGTAATTGAAAAGCAAAGTCACAGTTCCCAGGTGAAAAGATTATTCTGAACGCTGGTTAATAGTTTGTTCAGAGTTTATGAAAGAAATTATAGTAGATGAATCTCCTCATAAATGTTTGTATCCTCTCTTGTTCTCCTTTATTAATTTACCTCAGTTTTTGGTCTAAGTAATCAGAAAGGTATTTGAAGCAGAAGCCTGTGTCCCTGCAGAACTGTTAACGCTGCAGCATAGAACCAGTGAGAAGCACACAGAAGTGATATTAGAACAGAACAGCTTTCTCAAAATGCTGCTTCCTAAATGAATGTCTTTGAGGTGTTCTGAACTATTGGAATGGAACACTAAGTAGCTTCTTGGTTATAAATGTAATAAACAAAACTGAATATTAATACAAAACTTTGACAACCCAGTCAAAAGTTTGCCTATTTCTCTCCACTAAGTCATTTATGAAGTAGACTCTATAAGGGCAGACAAACAAGTGATGCCGGTGGGAGATGTGGATTTACACACACATCTGAGTGCTTTGGGCATGAAAAGGCCTACAGCAGGGATAGTCAATAGCAGGGATGTAAAATCCTGTTGAATTAGTTAACCAATTAAAACATTAAGTTTAACCAGCTAACTACTTAAATGGAGGCGGGGGGGGGGGGGAGGGGAAGAAGGGGAGGGTTGGAGCAACCTCCCCACCCATCACAGCTGGGCTGGAGTGGCACCTCAGGCCGGATGGGGCAGGGGAGGGATAGCTGATGGCCATTCCCCTCACCCTCCCCTCACTACTGCTTCAGCCCTGTGCAAGATCTCCAACTCCTTGCCTGTGAGCCTGCTGGGCTACAAACTGGCCATCCTCCCACCTTGCTGTTTCCCCTCACCTCCCCCACCCACACACACTTGAGGCTGCATTAGCCCTCTGCCTAGCCTGGTGGGGTGCTGCTCCCAGGTAGTGATTAACCATTACCCAGTAAGCATTGCCTATTCACTTTCCTAGTCAATATGTAGATCAGGAGCCAAATCCAGACCACCAGATGCATTTGAACGGACCACAAAGTCTTTTTATTTACTTACTGTCATTATTGTCGTGTTTGTATTTTCTCTAGGCAAGGTCCAAAGAAATTTGGACCTTGATGAAAAATACATTTAAGAATAGCGTTGATGCAGAGCTCTTCTTTGAGCATCCATGACATGGGGTACTATATTATGTAAACACAACAGTAATTGGCTAACTACATACCCTGCACTAAAGAGAGTCGAATTCACAATAGTTGCTTTGACCTTTTTTAAAGGGAAGCCCACCCAGTCAAGATAATTTGAGATTATGTAGTATTTCTGAGGGAAGGACCACAAAACTCCTAGCAACTTTAACACATAGAGATTCCCAAGAACCCCTGAGAGTTGGGAAATTGTGTTCCAGAATGATAGTATTTTACCCATACAGTGGGCCTGTGGCAAATCTGGGACTAGAATTCAGGCCTCTCAATTCAAAATCCAGTGCTTTAGCCACAAGGCTATTCCTCTTTTTCAGGAGCCCTAGAGTGAGAATATGTGAAATATTTTAGCTAGCAGACGTTAGTTTTTCACATATACACAAGAGAGCCTATCACAGATTAGCATTCATTTGAAACACTTCTGCGGAATTGAGAGGATTCACGCTTTACATCAAAAAAGAACTCAAACTAGATCTTATCTATACAGAAATCTTGCACCGATTTAACTAATTTGGTAGAAAAGCTAAGGCTAGCCCTACACTGGAGGGGGGAGGGGGAAAGTCAGCTTAAGGTTTGCAATTTCAGCTATGTAAATAACATAGTTGGAGCTGACATACTTTAAGATGAGCTTGGTGCTGTCGCCACAGCAGGAGGTCAATGGGAGAAACACTCCCATCATAGAATCATAGAACACTGGAACAGGAAGGGACCTCGAGAGGTCATCGAGTCCAGTCCTCTGCCCTCACGGCAGGACCCAGTACCATCTAGACCAGTGGTCCCCAACCTTTATGGGCTCCCGGGCGCCCGGGGGTGGGGCCACACACGTGCCGGGCGCCCGGGGGTGGGGCCACACTCGCGCCGGGCGCCCGGGGGCGGGGCCGCGTGTCCTGGGGCACGCCAGGGCCGGGGCTGCCCGAGCCCCTTGTGTCGTGGGCCCGGGGCTGGCGCTGCCGCCCGAGCTGCGTGCCTGGGGCCGGCACCGGCGCCGCGCGCCCGCATGTGCCCCGGGGCTGGGGCCGCCCGAGCGCCGCGCACCAGGCACCGGTGAGTGTCGCGCGCTTGGGGCCGGCGCCTCCAGTGCGCCGGGGGCGGGGCCAGCCCGGGATGTCGGCGGGCGCCTACAAATGCCCCGGCGGGTGCCATGGCGCCTGCGGGTGCCATGGCGCCCGCGGGCACCGCGTTGGGGACCACTGATCTAGACCATCCCTGAGAGATATGTCTATCTAACCTGCTCTTAAATATCTCAAAAGATGGAGATTCTATGGCCTCTCTAGGCAACTTATTCCAGTGTTTAACCACCCTGACAGTTAGGAAGTTTTTCCAAATGTCCAACCTAAACCTCCCTTGCTGCAGTTTATCGACTTCCCTTACTCCTTGCCAAGAACAAGGCATACTCCTTGCCAAGATCAACGGGATCAAAACCCTCAGATTTTGATTTAGCAGGTCTTTACTAGACCCACTAAATCAAACCCCAGAAGATAGATCGCTAGAGTGTCGATCCTCTGGTAAGTGGAGATGTGGCCTCATTTACTTAAATTGGTGTAACCATCACATGTGGAAGCAATTATGCCCAGCTAAATATATTTATGCTGGTATAGATTTTAAATTCACCAAGACTAGCTACACCAGAATGAAGGTAGTTATACCAGCACAACTACATCCACATTAGAGAACTAAATCTGCTTTTCAATCAAATTAATTAAATTGGTATACAAAGTGTATAGCCAGAGCACGATACTTTAATCAATTGTTTCAGCAATGGAATCCTTGCATTGTAGGTTCCTGCTCATGTTAATTTTCTTTGCCTCCACAGTGGGAGCGCCTTTGGTTCGTAATCCTCACCTTCACTTTCTTCCTGACCCTCATCTGGTTTTATTTCTGGTGGGAAGTTCACAATGACTACAATGAAATCAACTGGTGAGTAGAGAGTTTCTGGGGGGAGCAACACATGCCAATTTGTATGTTCTTGAGGTGTATCATGTCTCTATTGTGTCTGTGTGTTTTGTTCATTTTATTTAAGAGACTTCTTATATTAACAATTTGATAAGTTCTGCATTCATCTGGTAGAATTATTAACTCTAATTAATAGGTAGTGGGGTCTGAATAAATTGAGAACATCTCTGTCTATACCAGTGATTCTCAAACTTGTGTGGTGGTGGTGCGGTGAGCAAGATCACATAAGTACAGATATCATTTTTTTCTAAATCAACCATGCAACTCTCACTAAATATTAAAAACAGTAAGGCAATAATTCCAACAGAGCCAACAATCAATTGTGATAAGAGCAAAAACAAAGATGTGATTGTGGCCAATGATTGCAACTAAATATGTACACCCCATTGCAGCAAATGGATTAACGTACAGATAGCAACAGCTTTGTCTAATGCTCTGCAAACTTAACAGAACTCCATGAAAACGCACAGCACCCTCTAGAGTCCAATGCATAGCACCATCTGAGGATCTGATGTGTCTGGAGGAACCCATTTGGCTGTTTAGTCATTGCTGTGGGTAAAATGTGCAGTGTGGTTTCTTTCCAAAGCTTCTCATGCAACACTCTTCTCCCCTCTCAGAATACATTTTCTACCAACCTCCTTTTGAGAACTTCTGGTCTACACTGATAGATGTACTGATATATACTTGTGTAGATTTTTAGCCATGTGCTGTGCAGTTTCAGATGGGTGTGCTCCGTAGTAAACTTGGTAAATAAAGCTGGAACTCAAGTTGTTGAAGCCGGTTTATATCTCTAGTTAGTAATTTTGTTTAACCAATGCCAGTTGTGTAAAGGAGGTATTGTGATAGCGCCTTGCTTCCATAAAAATTTTTTAAAAACGGCGAATAGTCCTGCAGCACCTTAGAGACTAACAAAAAATGTAGATGGCATCACGAGCTTTCCGGGGCACAACCCACTTCTTCAGATGTAAGGCCCCAGATGGAATCTATGTTGGCTGTTCTAGTTGCCATTATGCTTTATTTTTTCTAGTTCTGGCTTCTGTTCCTTACGCTGATCCTCGCAGATACAAAAAATTAAAACCAAATTAAAAAATTGCAGCACATTTTTGTCTAGGTTCAAACTCCTCTCCTCACTCTAGAGGCTAAAGGAGGCCACCAAATAAAAATATTTATACACGAGCCATGTACACACAAAGTCAGCATACTCAGATTCATCTCTAGTTTTTTTATCCATAGTCTAACAGCTGCCTCTTGTCCTAAGGCACACCCCCTCTCCCTGCTCACACTTCTTCCCTCTCTCCCCCTGTGAGTCAATGCTCTTCCCTTCTCTCTCATCCTCCATAGGACAATTCGGGGCAGCCGCCATGGGTTCTGTGATATGGGGAGTCCTGTGGAGCCCAGGATGGCCTGGAGGGTTATGGAGGGAGAGGGGAAGGGAAAGAGCTGGCACTGGCAGCAAAGGCTGGGCCTTCTCCCAAACTCAGCAGCGGTGATGACCCGCTGCCTCCCTTGCCCACAGTAAACAGTATATCTTTCCCCTCTGCCAGTCCTCAGTTTGGTAGGCTCCTTGTGCCAGTCTTGTCCTTTCCCTCCTTCCTAGTCCCGCTGTTGTTCCCTTTGCATTTAGATCAGATGGCTTCCTTCTTCAGGCTGCAGCCAGGGCACCGAGAGCAGAGGAAAGTGGTATGGCTGCTCTTAGTCCTGGTGCCTGGCCTAACCCTGGCCTGGGCAGCCATTACCATGAAAGCTCTTCCGAGCCCCTGTAGCCCTGGGCAGGAGGATGCTCCGTTGCTGTGTGGGGATGACATGTGCACAGTGAGGTCAGCACTAGGTTCTGGGTGGGGATGGAACACGGTGGTCAAGGCAGGATCACTTTAGCGATTTTTGCCTACTAAAAAGTCCCACATGTGAACTTTGATTCCCTTTCACTCTCCTCTTCCGAAAGCCTTTATAACTCATCCAAAAGGCGCACATCCCTGACACACAAGCCACCCCGCTACCGAAACTCCAATCCCTGTTCTACAGCATGGGGGCGCTAGAATGTTTCAGAGAGAAAAATTAACAGAATTTTTTAACCAGTGCAGAACATTCCTTCCTTTCCCCCTCCCCCACCTTAGCCTGGTTCTCAGAAACAGTAGAACTATGCCTGCCTGTCTGTCTGTCGATCATCCTGGGTTTAGGGTTGTCAGATGGGTTAACCGAAAATACTGACTCTTCCCGCCCCCCCCCCAAAATGGAGAAAAAAATTCTGTTGGGGGGGGGAAGGGGAGGAGACTAAAGTTGTTGAGCAAAAAAAAAAAGGACCCCAAGAGTTAAGCAAATAAATAAATAAAATAGCATCAAAACAGGATGGCCCCTTTAAGTGCATGCAGAGTCATCAGGAAGAGGAGAGGTTGAGCACTAAGACCCAGGGAAGGCATTACTTCTCCTTGCTCAGGTCTTTAGGCTTTTTACTGTAATCCAGGGGCGGATATAGGGCAGGGCGAACGGGGCGGCCGCCCGGGCCCCGCGCTTCAGAAAGCCCCGCGCATGCGCCGTGGCAAAGGAGGGGCCCTGCGGAATTATGCTGCCCGGGGCCCCGCAAAACAGTCATCTGCCCCTGCTGTAGTCCATCCTGTTTTCTTGGTCGAGCCAGAAGGGAGCTTCCCTGCAGAGCCAGGAAAGCCGGGGGTCCGGAGGCAGGGGTGTCAGGGGCCCGGGGCTGGGCCCAGTTGCTGAGTGTGTCGTAGAGTTGTCAGGTGTCCGGTATTTTCACCTCCTGGCAGAGAAAAAATCAGAAAATACCGGACATTTTAGGTGTCCGGTATTTTCTGATTTTTTTACCAGACAGGAGGCGAAAATACCGGACTGTCCGGGTCAATGCCGGACACCTAGCAACCCTGCCTGGGTTAGAGATCCAGCACCCACACAGGTAAAATTTTGCAAAATTATAAACAACTCAAAGAGGGCCATTTTATGCAAAGGTCAGGCAACCTTACTGAGCCTACCTATAATAAAACTGAATTTCTTGCAGAATGTCTTAGCAATTTTCTAAAATGTTTTAAAGCAAAGCCCCAGCTACTGCCAGTGAAATCACTTCAGCAATCATCTTCTTGTCAAAGACAATGTTCTGATTCTATTTAAAATGCAAGTGGTAGTTGATCCCATAAATAAATTGCCTGTTGGGATGCTGAAGTTGTGTGAATGAGTGTTCAAAAAACTTAATGACGTGAGCAATTTTCTGCCAGGAAGGATGAATATAAGAGAGGGCTGTCTCTAAATAAATTCATGTTTTCAACAGTGAGATTACAGTGCTCCTGGGGATGTGTTTGGGGGAAACTTATATCCTGTCATCTCATTTGACAGTTTTATTGAGCATGGCCTGTCCATTCTCATCAACATTTAGAGAGGAACATGTTTATCTGGGATGTTTTATACCCTTGAGTAACTTGACATTGGGGGCTGGGGAGAATAACTTAAAAGTGCTAAAGAGAAATTTGATCCAAGATTAAGGTACCATGATGAGGTGTCGTTTAGGCACTTAGCATCAATCTTCTATGGGACTTTTGTCACTCATGGCAGTGGCACTTCATTTTCTTCCCTGTGTTTCTCCTTTCCATGGTTTCCTCTTGTTGCTTGCTTACCGTGCAGACAAGTGTTGTTCCCTTGTGCTCCCCCATCTGTATCTACCTGTTTGTGGTATTTTACAAACTGTTTGGGGGCAGGCACCATCTTTTTGTCCTGTGTTGTACAGCGCCTGGCACCATAGGGTCCTAGACTAGTACTAAGGCTCCCATGTTCTATCATGAGATGACTCTTAAAAATTATCCAGAATCCAAATGTTCACCCAAATACCTGACATGGCTTAGCTGCTGATGTTCTGGGCTTTCTTTAATTATTTTTGTTTTACCTGAAGAAAAAGTGCAGCTGAAGGTCAGGGTTTAAATTTCCCTTAAGCCTCCAATATTTTTTCTTTGGCCATCCTATATCAAATGTACAATTTTCTCTCTCTGCTTTTTTGAAAGCCCCTATTCCACTGCTCCACTTCTCTCGCTATGTCTACACAGGGCAAGTCCTTCTTCCTTCCCACCCCCTGAAGAAAAAAATCATCAGAGCATCTCATAGCCCAGGTCAAATGACTCTGACATAAGAGGTTCATGTTGTGGGGTGAAAAATAGCAGTGTAGGCACTTGGGCTTCTGGAGTTTAGGCTCTGGAACCCGGTGAACCCAAACATTTACACAGCCTTTTTCAGCTCTGCAGCACAGATCCGAGTCAGCTGACTTGAGTTCTGACACTTGCCTTGAGTGGGGACAGGGAGTGCAGTGTTCTCTGTGTGAATGCACTGAGAGAACTCGCAAGGGCGTCTTTCAGCAACACTTTCGCCTTTCATAGCAAAGAATGCAAAGAGAATGTTTAAAACTTGTTTCAAAGCTTCCCTGGAGCTTTTAAAATCTGATGACCCTTTAAAGACAGTCAAAGCCCATGTAAAACTCTTGCCACAAAACTCAGACAGCACACAATTCATTTGGTTTCAGATTCACAATGGAGTTTGAAATCAAAGTAGGGTTGCCTAGGTTCTGAGCAAACCTGGGCTGCTGGAGAGTTGTGCCAGGTCTCTGGAAGAAGCCAGAAGAAACCTGAACTGTTCAACTGAGCTGCTCCTGGAGTTTAGGCCTGAAGCAGTACAGATCCCTAAATAAACCTCTACCAAGGTCAGATGCTGAGTTTGCTTTCAATAAAGAGTGCAATATTGCATCTATAAAGCAGCTGGATAAATTGAAGCATAGAGTTGCAATTGACTTGCTTGCCTAAAGCCACCCATTGTCTCAGTGGCAGAATTGAGAATAGATCTAAGTCTGGGGGATTTGATAGCAGCCTTCAACTTCCTGAAGGGAGGTTATAAAAAGGATGGAGAAAGGCTGTTCACAGTAGTGACAGATGGCAGAACAAAGAGCAATGGTCTCAAGTTACAGTGGGGGAGGTCCAGGTTGGATATTAGGGAAAACTATTTCACTAGGAGGGTGGGGAAGTACTGGAATGAGTTACCTAGGGAGATAGTGGAATCTCCATCCCTAGAGGTTTTTAAGTCTTGGCTTGACAAAGTCCTGGCTGGGATGATTTAGTTGGGAATGGTCCTACTTTGGGTAGGGGCTGGACTTGATGACCTCTTGAGGTCTCCTCCAGCTCTGTGGTTCTATGATTCTAAGACCTAGCTCAAACCACTAGTCAATATTGCATGCATAGCATCCTTTTTTCCTTCTAATGTTAGTCTGTAGATTCCAATGAAGAATCCTGACCTTTGTAGATTCACATTGCTGCTGGTGACTCCAACTCCGTATGAGGGAATGTGTCCATCTGCTTTGTACTGCCTGCAGGCCTTCTGGCAGCTAAAGCATATTGGACACTGGCCAATAGGGTATGGGTTATGTCACTCTCTAGTTTGCAATGGTGCCCGCTAGTGCCTCATGGTGTTCATCCTCCTAGCTTTATTCCATTATAAAATACAAAACGAAAGCCCTAGAGGAAGTGTAGGAAAGGAGGTCTTGTTTGGGTCTGTATCACAGATGGAGTTTGCTCATGTTAGGACAGCAGAGAGAGAAGTGAACATTTTGCTTAGGCTGAAATGTTCAGAAGTGGCTGATGATTTGGATGTTGGCACCCACCTTGTGATGCCGAGTGCACACAGGTCTGTTGACATACAGTTGTGGGTGCGCTGCTCCTCTTTCCAAAAAGGGGAGATCCCCAAAATCATGGGCTGTGTTTGAAAAAGGCGGGCATTGCGTGGTCTAAATCTGAGTGGGTCTGGGAACTGGGAACTCCTGAGTCTGACTCCCAGCGTTAACGTTGCTGTCTCTTGCCATCAGGAGTAAGTTGCTTTCTTTCTCTGCTTCTCTATTTCCATCAGTAAAACAGAAATAATATTTCACAGGGGTAGAGAAGAGATTAGTAGTAAGATGAAAAATGTGCAATTGAGAAAAGCGATCATTTATCCCATATCGATATGCTGATATGAGTGTGACGCATTCGATCACAGAGATCCCCTTGGGGCAATCACCCGATGTGCTGATCATGCCACTGAGCCCAGCTACCTGCCCTGTGGGACACCCCACCACCTGGTCTTGCTGGACCTGAAGCTCTGGTCTCCCCCAGCCAAGGCACAGAGTTGAGATAACAGCCCCTCAGCATAGCAACGCAGATGCTGGACCAGCTCTGGGAGGCCTCAGCTATTAGGCCGTTGATGGCATCCAGGAATGTAACCCTCAAAGGGGACCAAAACCCCAAATAAATCCATCTTAGTCTGTATAAAAGTCTTACCCAGAGAAAGCTCAGTTCACTCTCTTCATCAGTGAAAGAGAGGGATGTGCAGCTGTAGCTTCCCCCACCCAGGTAACAGTTATTTACATTGTGCTTGATAATAAACAAAAGTGCTGTTATTAAGTATAAATTAGGATTTAAGTGACTGCAAGTGATAAAACAGATTAAAGTAAGTTACTAAGCAAAAAAGAAAGAAGCAGGCCAGCTATGTCTAATACACTAAGAAACCTGTCACATGCAAATTCCTACCCCAACATTAACAAGATGTCCGGTGACACTTTAAAGACGAATAGATTTATTAGAGTGTTTGTTAGTCTTAGTGCCACTGGACTCCTTGTTGATTTTGCTGATACACACTAAGGCTGTGTCCAGACTCCATGCCTCCGTCGACGGAGGCATGTAGATTAGCCAGCTCGGAAGAGGGAAATGAAGCCGCGATTAAAATAATCGCGGCTTCATTTAAATTTAAATGGCTGCCCCGATCTGCCGATCAGCTGTTTGTCGGCAGATCGGGAGAGTCTGGACGCGATGCCCCGACAAAGAAGCCTTTCTTCATCGACACAGGTAAACCTGGTTTCACGAGGCTTACCTGTGTCGATGAAGAAAGGCTTCTTTGTCGGGGCATCGCGTCCAGACTCTCCCGATCTGCCGACAAACAGCTGATCGGCAGATCGGGGCAGCCATTTAAATTTAAATGAAGCCGCGATTATTTTAATCGCGGCTTCATTTCCCTCTTCCGAGCTGGCTAATCTACATGCCTCCGTCGACGGAGGCATGGAGTCTGGACACAGCCTAATACAACTACCTCTCTGATACCCCAACATTAATTCTAATAGTCTTTTTCACAAGCTAGGCAGACTCTTACCTTGGGCCCAATCCTCCCCCAATTCAGTCTTAGACGTTTCCAGCAGGCATCTTGGGAGGTAAGTTCAGGTCTCCGGGCATCTGGACATTGCACCTATTGTTTGATTTCCCATCTTTATACCCCCTTTGACTGAAGTGGGAATTCTTTGTGTTCAGTTCAAACTTTTCTCACCTTGAGTGGAAAAGTATAAGATCCGAAATGGGTTTCAGCATTAGCCTCATGTTCTGGCAGGACCAATCACTGTTTGTGCTTACAGGAAAAATAAAGCCATTTACTGATTGTTGCCTTGAGCACTGGGCCATTAAGTCCTTAAGCATCAGTAATGGCTGTCACTAAAAAGTCTAGATTAATAAGCAGGTTTACACTTCATATTTCTAATTTCTCACACAAGACTGAGGCATTCACAGAAATGGAATATACACATTCCGCAGATTGTAACTTTAAAAATGGTATGTTTCATGATGCATTTTGCCTAAAGCATTTTTGAGTTATGCATATACATATTAATAAGCCAATTTTTATAAAGCATGGAGAGACAGCTGTGACAGTGATAGACATACCTGCTCCCAGTCCTTCCTCTGTGTGTGTGTGTGTGTGTGTGTGTGTGTGTGTGTGTGTCACCCAGCTTAATGGAGCATCAGTACTTACTGTAGCATCTGAAGAGATTGGAGTTATGCCATGTCTTCCCACCTCACCCACTTCAGCCTTAATTAGAGCAACATTCTCAGGAGACTGGGCTGTGTGGAATTGGATGATCTGAATTAATTAACATATGAAGTGCAGCCCTTGGTGTTGCGAAAGTTTGGATGCCCCATTATAAAAGCTCCTGGGAAGGCTGCTATGATCATAGTGTGTCCTGTAGGAAAGTGTTGCATATTAAAATTTAATTTTAATGGAACCCATGGTTCCAGTCTGAGGCTCAGGAGCCCTGAGTGAGCAGATGACATTGGGAAACAATTTCCCACATATAGTAAGAGTAGCTCTGGAAGATGCTAACTGGACTGGAAATAGCAGCAGATATCTGTATATCCATTAAGCCACTCAAACATTAGTTTGATGTTAAAAACGGGCCAGTTGCTTGGTATGTACCAGACCCCAATTAGCCACCTGCTTTGGGATGCATTCAAGTCCTGACATCAGTGGCGTACGGAAAAAGCACTGTCTTAAAAATAGCCTAAAATTCTATGAAAGTAATAGGAAAGAGGATAATAACTCCGCGTGAGGCCTTAATTACTGCAAGGCTGAGCCCGGGGATGGAGGAAATGTCACTTTCCAAGGGATAATGCGCTGGTTTTTGTAGCACAGATGTTTGTGATGTCACAAAACACGCTGGGGGTAAAAAAGGTGCCCAGCCAAGTGGCATGGAGGAGAAGCAGAAGCACCTGTGTGATAAAGGCAGACACACTTGCATTCAGATGTGGGGCAGCGTGAACGAGGATCCTTTTTAAAGCTTGCCTCTGCTGTAGTGCCTACAAGCCAATGAGAGATAATAACCTTCCTCCACCTCTGCACCCTCTCTCTGTGCCCTGTCTGTGTTTCATTCAGCACTCCTCCTGTGGCAATCTCGATGGTAAATTCCTTAAAGCGGGGGTTGACTTCAGAGAGTACGATGGGCCCTGATCCCTGGTTGGGGCCCTTATTCAGTATTTGTAAAGTCTCTGTGCTGTGGTGTGGTCAGTGGCCATTTACAGTGCCTGCCATCTCTCACACAGGCAGTGCCACTCACGAGGCCTTTTCAACTTGGCCCAATTAGCGTGAAAGGAAAATACTAATAGTGTAAATATAATAGTGATAAAATACACGCATCCACCCAATTGCATTCTGCCTAGCCAAAACACACCTGGAATTTCAAATGGATACATTAGTCTTCATTTCCTGACCCAGACTGTTGCATAGTATTGCCGAGTGCTGGTAATCAGCTGCCACCGCTCACCTGAGAGGTAGATACAGTTCACAGATCAGTGTGGTAATTCCTGTGAATAGCTTATGTATTCTATTAAGAGGCCAGCCCTGAACAAATTTCCCCAGGTGAGCAATCTCACTGATTTTAAACTATGGATATGAAGGACTAGTCGGGCTCCCCGCGGCATTTCAAAGCAGCAGCGTCACGTGGAGCCCGGGAGCCGGGATACTGGACTTCATGTGGCGCTGCCACTTTGAAACTCCGCCATAGCGTTTCAAACTGGCAGTGCTGCACAGAGTCTGGAGTCAGCAGGGGAGTCCCCAGCTAACCCTGGGATTCAGCTCTTTCACCTTCGAAATGTAGCAACAGCCTCACTTAAAAGGCGGAAGCATCCTATCGAATAGTCGATGCAAAAATGCATCGACTATTCGATTAGTCAATTTCTCAATACTTAAAATCCTTATTTTAAACAGGCTATTCATGTGAATACTGTGATTCATGCAGGCAGATGTGTGCAGGACTCGGTCCTAAACTTGACAATAGTTATGGAATCCTTTGGGAATTAACTGTACAGGCAGTCCCCGACTTACGCAGATCCGACTTACGTCGGATCCGCACTTACGAACGGGGCTTTCTCGCCCCGGAGGTTGAGGTGGCGGATTGCTACCTGCGAGCTCCGGGGCGAGAGAGCCCTGTTCGTAAGCTGCTCCGGTGCCCCTGGTCTGCTGGAGACCGTCTCCAGCAGACCAGGGGCACCGGGCGGGTTCCCGCGCTTCTGAGGCTTTGCCAGAGCAAAGCCTCAGAGGCGCGGGACACCCCCGCGGCTGCGGCTTCAGTCCCGGTGCCTGTGGTCTGCTGGGGACCGTCCCCAGCAGACCACAGGCACCAGGACTGAAGCCGCAGCCGCGGGGGGGTCCCGCGTCTCTGAGTCTTTGCCAGAGCAAAGCCTCAGAGGCATGGCACCCTGCTGCCGCTGCGGCTCTGCTCCCCGTGTCCCTGGTCTGCTGGGGGGGGGGGGGGGGCGCAGCTAGTGTGCCCCCCCCCCCCCCAGCAGACCAGGCTTTTGTTTTGGACCCTGGGGCAGAGCAGCTGGGGCGCTGCCAATTGGTCCTGCAGCGCCGCCCTGGGCACTACTGGACCAACCCGGCAGCACCCCAGCTGCTCTGCCCCAGGTCCTGATTCAGCTGCTGCTGGTCAGTTTCAGCAGCGGCTGAATCAGGACGCCTGGGGCAGAGCAGATGGGGTGCTGCTGGGTTGGTCCAGTAGCACCGAGGAGCGGCGCTACTGGAGCAACCCAGCAGCACCCCAGCTGCTCTGCCCCAGGCGTCCCCAAGTCAGCTTCTGCTGAAACTGACCAGCGCTGACTACAGGAAGCCCGAGGCAGAGTTGCTCTGCCCCAGGCTTCCTGGAATCAGCTGCTGATCAGTTTCAGCAGCAGCTGACTTGGGGACGCCTGGGGTTCTTAAGTTGATTCTGTATGTAAGTCAGAACTGGCGGTCAGTTTCAGCAGCAGCTGAATTTGGACGCCAGTTCCGACTTACATACAGATTCAACTTAAGAACAAACCTACAGTCCCTATCTTGTACGTAACCCGGGGACTGCCTGTACTTCATACAGAGAAAAAGAAAACCACAGCTTGACATAGAATCATAGAATACTAGAACTAGGAATGTAAAAGTATAACTATTTAAATGGCTAACCATTCCTGGGGAGCTGGCCAACATCCCTCACTTCTGGCTCTGTATCAAAGGTAGCAGCACAGGGTGGCAGCCAGCTTCCCGAGACCAGGGCAGCAGGCAAGAGCTGGTGCACCCTGCAAGGGTGTATAACCATGTAACTATTGAGATGTTCAGTGGTTACATGGTTACCCAATTACCTCCTTTTAAAAACAGGTAACTAGAACTGGAAGGGATCTTGAGTGATCCTCAAGTGCAGTCCTCTGCCCTCACAGCAGGCCCAAGCACCATCTTGATCATCCCTGACAGGTGTCTGTCTAACTGGCTCTTAAATATCTCCAGTGATGGAGATTCCACAACCTTCCTAGGCAATTTATTCCAGGGTTTCACCACTCTGCCAGTTAGGAAGTTTTTCCTCATGTCCAATCTAAAACCTCCCTTGCTGCAGTTTAAACATGTATTGCCACAGGCTGTTATCCTTTATTTAAAAGGGTTGCAGCCTTGCATATGCTGTGCCCTTCCTAGTTTTTCTGCTTAATGCCTCAAAAATAAGTAAATCTGAAATGTATTGCTTCAGGTGATTCCCTGTGAGGCCTATGTTCAGCTGCTTTTAATTCAAGTCTCCAGTGCATAGGGGTTATATCTACTTAGTCAAACTACAGATGGGAAAAGGTGGGGTATGCGAGGCTTTGGAGTGAACACACTCCAGATCCTGTTCTCTAAGTCTGTATAATGAAATTCTTAATTCCTGTTTTCATCTAGATTCTGGGGAACACTGATCTGTTTTTATAACACAGTAATACAGTTTTTAAACTTTAATATTAAACATCAAGTAACATTTTTTATTAAAATTCAGGGCAAGTTTCAGGGATGTCGGTGGCAAAAGCAGTTGTGATATGGAACGGTTTGTATATATTTGAGGTGTGTGAGGCTCAGGCTTTCATGAGTGGCTGCGAACTCCACTTCAGTTTGTGTGACTCAAATTCCCTTAGTTTATGGCTCTTGTGAATGGAACAGAAACTGTGAGCTGGGCTTGTGTATTCAATGAAGAGTATCATATGATGGAGGTCTGTTCTGGTAGGAACTTTTTTCCTTGATATAATGGGCAGCAGTTATCAGGTCTGGTGTTCATGAATGTGTGTGTAGACCACCAGCTCAATGCCTGATGGAAGATGCAGTGCTTGCAGATGGAAGTGGGTGTTGAAGTGGGTGTTGTGATAGACACGACAGCATTCTGGACAAAGCTTACTGAATAAAGTTCTATCTTGCTGAATAAAGTTTAATTAGTTGAGTTCATTGCATTGCAAATAAAAATGTTTATGTATTCATAGAATCCTAGAATTGGAAGGGACCTCGAGAGGTCATCAAGTCCAGCCACCTGTCCTCACGGCAGGACCAAACGCCATTAGATATTATTGTGGGAATGCTCAGAACGTCTTTAGTAAAGAGACATGACTAATAAAATTTGTGGGTGACATGGGGAGAGACTTGAATCTTGTGAGGTTCTGCACGCTGGACCCACACACAATAGTTTGGGAGAGCCATGAATAGGTATCGTGACTCCTGGGTCCCTATTCCACACCCATTATGTAGCTGGTAGTGCTCCACACTGTTGTGTTAGTAGCTCAGATGTGAACATTTAATTCGTGCCTTGGATCAGCACATCCTCCGCGGATTTGCCTATTCCAAAGTGCTACATTAGCATCCCTTTTCCGGAAGGGATGCCAGTGTAGACACAGCCTTGTAGCGGCCAGTGCTTTTTTTGTTTGGTTGGTTTTTTTTTAAAAAAGGTGCCAGTACTCCAGGGGAAAAGTTGTTGAGCTCTGACTGAAGGTGCTGGTACTGCGTTCCGGGCTGTACCGTCACAAAAAAAGCACTGGTTGTGGCAGAGCTGGGCAGTGGAGTTTTATAGCATGGTGTGTGTGGGCAGTTTAGAAAGAAAAAGGCTGAGAATCCCTGTTGTATGGGGTCACCACTGGGGGCAGCATGTGGTTTCAGTTGAAACCCCAAGGCTGTTCGACTTTCTTCATTATGGGATACTCTCTTTTTGGCAAGACAGAGAGCTGGGGTCCAAGTTCATCTTGTGTTTTGTTTGGTTCACTGATCCTTACTTAAAAACTGGCAATACTGAATGTTCTTTAATTACAGCTTCGTCCTGGGAGAGGTGTTTTTTTTTTTTTATGAGGAAGCATCTCTTCATTTAAATGCAAATTTGACATTTGAAGTCCCAGTGAGAAGGGGGTAGTATCTCTTAAAGGGCTGGTTGTGGCCTGCTTGATTCCAGCTGTTATCATTAACTCTTTCACTGTCAGCACCTCTGCTGTGCCAGTGCAGATGGGTTGGATCCAATCTCCATGCACTGGGGAGAAAGGGAATCAAAGGCTGAGAAGAAGACAGTGAAAAGGGATGTGGAGAACAGAAGGAAAGGGTGCACAAAAAAGGCTGGAGTAAAGAGACACCAGGAAACACATAGGAGACGAGAGAAACTGCAGCAAGGGAAGGATATAGGAAAGAGATCCTTGTGTTAGCCAGAGGAGTGGGGTAGGGTGTGGAAATAGACCTCTGGTGAGGGGAGGGATGGAACTGAGAGTTGCTTCTGAGAGGAAAGGGAAGTTGTACAGGCAGGGACTAGGGAGTGAAACAGAGATGAAATGGGGCAGAAAGAGAAACAAAGGGCAGAAAGCGTGGCCATGATGGCCCAGTGCTTGGACAGTTTCAGCTCCTGCATGAAGCTGGCTGAAATGGAACCCAGGCAACATGGGGGTGAGGTCAATGGGTAGAGGAAAGCACTTGAAAGAGATTGCAGCCCCTGTGGTGGGTGGTACACACCCACTGTTGGCCAATACAGTTTGTTGTAGCTACTCACTGAGGCTAAACTAGCATAGCAGCATCTGCAAGTGATGCTTTCTACCATCTACATTGGTTAGGAGGCTCCGCCCCATCCTGGCAGGCAATGACCTGGCTTCAGTTACTCACCTCTCCATCATTGCTCGTGCAGTAATCCTGGGTATGAAACCATTAGTGTTTGGGGAAACTCCAGGTAGAACAGAACCCCGCAAGGTATCTCCTTTGCAACACGGGCTGCTGCAAGCGCATCTGGTGTCTCCTAGGATAGCGGGTTATTCTCAAGGTTTCAGTTCTCACCTTCAAGGCGTACAGGGGCCTGGGTCCAACATATCTACAAGAGCCTGAAGCTCCGGGGTGAAGAATGTGGTCCCCACCTCCGCTCCTCTTGCTCAGCTGGACTCTCTATCCTCAGGGTAAAGGTTACACGTGTAGGAGGCAGAGCTTTCATAGGGGCTGGGCCCAGACGGTGGTACAAACTGCACAGGACCATCAAAACCCACCATTCCTGGTGCAGGGCCACCTCCTACTTCTTTCTCCAGTGGACACATATTACAGTGTGCACAGCTAAAAAAATTAATTAGGAAATAAAATGCCCAAAACCCCTACCTAAAGAAAATGCTCCATTGCACGTACCAATCTCCCCCAGAGAGACCATGAGCCACTTGTGTCAGATGTCAGTCGTGCCTCTTAATGCAGTGTTGGCAGGCACTTGGCCACAATGGAGATGAAGGCGGTGGATATAATGGAGGTCCTAAAGATGAGTGCATTTGCTCACTGCCTAATGGTGAATACAACAATAAAGTGCTGAACAAATAACACTTTGCTTCCCACAAGCTGCAACGTGTCCTTGATCTTCTCTCATTGACGTCAGTGGGAGATTGACGTGGATTGAAGAGAGTGTGTGGTCTGTGGCCGCATCTAATACACAACATTTAAAAGTGGAATTCGGTTCTTTGCACAGAAAGAGTGTGATCATCTCTCCTGATCTAAATAGGCACACTAAAGACTGAACCAGAGGAACAAGGTGGGAGGTGTGGGAGGCAAGGGTTACAGATACAATACCTTCAGTATAACCTTGTTTTGAAGGGTGTTCTTATGCATTTTCTTGTCTTTAAGGGACGTGAGGGTTTTTGCTCATTCAATTCTCAGCCAAGCTCTGTAGCACTTGAAAATTACTCCTGTCAGTGGGCTGCTCGACCTTTGTGCAATGAGTTGGTGGCCTCATTCTAGTTTCTACTGCACAGTTTTCTTTGTCTCTAAAAATCACCCTCCTGGTTAACCCTCTTGTTCTCAAACTCAAAGTGGGTCATAGGGACTGAGGTATTTTTTCGTTTCTCCAAGTGGGCTGTGCAGGTCTATGTTGCGCCATATCAATGGTGGGGGGAAAGTCTACATACCTGCTTCCTATTGCAGAAACTGTTCTGCCCATAAATAGAGCGTTCAGCCTCCTGCACTCTCTATCTGGCACTTTCTACAACACTAAATCTCCCACGTGCAATCTGGTCTGATCACTTCTTCTCCAGAACATTATTTTTCTTTCTAGTGAGAAGACTTTCACTAAAGACTAAGAAGTACAGAAATTATCACTTACCCAAGGTCAGCTCGTGAAGCAGTCACGCAGGCTGTCTCCGTAGCAGTTAAACACATTCAGCTAGATGATTTGGGCCGTGGAGCTGTGAAATGGATGTGTAGACATTTGGGATCAGGGCCCAAGCCTGAAAGTCTGCACAGCAATTTTATGGCCTTGTGGCCGAAGCTGTGCTAGCCACATCTTCACTTGCCATGCTGGAGATTGATCTTCTGGTGCTTGATTTAGCAGGTCTAATTAAGACCTACTAAATCAAATGCTGAGGCAGCTCCGGTCAGCACTGGTACTCCACATTGGGCTTCCCTTACTCCTTGTGACTTCATGAACTACATATTTTACATAGCTGGAATTGCATACCTTAACCTGACCTTTCAGGTCTAGTGTAGACCTGGCATAAGCCAACTGATCTGGGCCATCCATGGATGTTTAATTGCTGTGTAGACATACTCTAAAAGGCTGGTTTTGGAAAAGTTGGTTGACACCTTCCATTTTTTATAGCCTGAGTCTGAAATGTAGATGAGATGCAATTTATATTACCAACACATTCCCCCTTCTCCCTCTACTAGGAACCCAGGACTTGAATAGTGGATTGTGGATGGCTTCAGTCTTATTTTCCTTCTTCTCTTTCACTTTTGATATTCTTTGTATATTGTTGGATTAGTGAAGTGGCCAGTCTGTGAATGCCAGCAACTGACCTGAAGCTGCTGTTCACAGAAGAATGAAAATTCCAGCTGGGATATTTTTCTTTCTTTTGGATGTTTATATGGAATCATTTTAAAAAACTCAAACCCTTGTGTATATTCCCCCATAACAGTATTGGGATTTATTGGGATTGGGCAACTTTTGGATGGATCAGGAACAAATGTTAGGACGTGGAGTTTTGGGGGGGGGTAAATTAATTGTTTGTTTCATCTCCTATTTGATCTGGGAGAGGAGGGAAAGGCTCTATCGCTTAGCCTTGTTTAATCAAGCAGAGTTGCTGTGCTGTTGGATCATTCCCTAATCTCTTTGTTTTCATACATGTCTTCCAGGTATTTCTATAACCGAATGGGATATTGGAGTGACTGGTCTATTCCAATACTTGTAACGGCTGCCGCTGGCTTTACATATATCACAACATTATTGGTATGTAAGAGACAAACCTTCTGTGAAAGCTTGTGTAGAAAACCAGCATGAACATCTGTGCAAAGGGGTCTGTGAAATCTTCGCTTTGGGAAGGGCTTAGTTCTGCATAGTGTGCTTCTCACGTGCTCCCACCCTTAAACAGTCCAGAGTAAATGCAACATCAAAAATCCTTTGAGCTTGGGATAACAGCTACGGGGTTCCTCCATCATTGCTACTGGCTGCATAGCTTGCTGAAATTGCAACACACGTATTCACACTGCAGTTGACCTCCTGAAAAACAGATGTCTCGGGTGTCTCATATTCATGATGGTTCAGTCCTGTCTGTTCTGGCAGCACCAGGTTCTGCCTCACTGCTGCCTGGGTTGCTGGGGCCAGTATCTTGAAGCTGATGCATGAGCAGGCAGTAAGTTCTTGCTTGACGCAGTGCAGAGAATACCTGGTACCAGCTCCATGAGCCTGTGCAGTAACACAATGGCTCTTCAGGAGTTTCCCTCTTACGGGGGATAAAAGTCCATTGATTAGATTATTCCTGTAGAGAGGAAACTTCTGCACAGCTGCCACTGCCTTAAACCTTCCTGCCAGGCCCATCCTATTATAGGACATTAAGCGATCTCTTCATTAAGGTGCATTTTCTCTGCATGCTGAATGAATACTTATGACTCATTCATTCCAATCTCTGACTGGCTTCTCTTTTGATTATCCTTTCAGATTTTAGCACTATGCCACATAGCTGTGGGACAGCAAATGAACCTACACTGGCTCCACAAGGTAAATTGCCCCTTCTCAGTTAGGAAACCACCAGGGATCGGAGTAAAAGAAAGGATACTGAAGGACTGTACAGAAGCCCCAAAATTTAGTTGCTTGTGCAGGGTTGTCAGAACTACTCTGCTGACCACACCACTTGACTTTAGATCTTGGGGGGGGGGGGGGGGGGGGGACAGGGATTTAATGCCAGCCTGTTGCATAATCAGTAGAACAAAGGTCTTACTCTTTCTTGGGCATTAAAGATCCCATTGCCCCAATCTGGATTATTTAGACTTTGCCTTCCGCGAATTTCCCATGAGTGTCTTCCTTTCCAGCCCAAAACTGGATTGTGGCGGGGGGTGCTGTGCTCTGGGAAACAGATGTCCCCTTTCACCCACTGGTGGCAGTTTTTCAGTGGGGCAGGGAGATTCCTGACTCGTTTGTTAGATGCTTTGGCATGCCTGCTGATGAAGGATGCTATGTAACTATTGGCTCCTTATCAGGGCTCCTGTGGTGATGGTGTAACCCACGCACCTAGTCTGGTTACTGAGCAATGCAAGTGGTACCTAGACCACAGCAACAGCTAAGATTAAAAGACCTCTACAGCATGAGCTGGGAGGCAGCTGGCTTTTAGCTCAGAGGGTAGAGGTGCCTATACTCAGCTCCAGAGGTCCCAGGTTCAAATCTGTTTGGTGGTAGTTACAAGTGGGAGCTTGTCCAGGATCTCAACTGGGTCTCGGAAGCTCAGGATGCACTTCCTCACCTAGGGGATGTATATAACCCACACACCTAGTGTGGTTACTGAGCAATGCAAGTGTACTTAGACCACAGCAACAGCTAAGATCATGAGACTTCTACAGCACAGGCTGGGAGCCAGCTGGCTTTTAGCTCAGGGGGCAGAGGTTCCTATACTCAGTTCCAGAGGTCCCAGGTTCAAATCCATCTGGTGGTGGTTACAATGGCAAAAGGGGAGCTGCTACCAGTCTCTTTGACTTCAGATGATCAGGCCTAAGCAGACTTGGAGTGGCCATTCCCTCCCCTGGCTAGCATTCATCTACTCCTCCCTGCTATACCAGGGGTTTCAATTGCAGTTGGGATTTCAGTCTAGAAAATAACCCACCGCGGTTCCCGACCGATGTCTCTGTTTCACTGCCCAAAACCTGGAACTGTGCCCCGAGGGGAACTCAGCACAGGGCAACATTTTAAATTATATTAAGGTTCAGAATTAGATTTAGAAAAGCTGGGAGAAGGGGCTTCCAGAGTCAGGCTTCATTTGCGCCAGTGTACCTACGTGCTACAGGGCCTGTGCTACATAAAGGATCTGCGCTCGCTGCCATTGCAGTCTTTGGGGGAAAACGCCTATTTACTCCAGGGAGCAGGGCTGGATTCAGTATTCTACATGACACTTGGACTGAAGGTGTGAGGAGGATGGAGGATCCAACTGCCAATGTCCTGCCTTTTGTGGGCTTACAGAAAATGATTTAATGAGAATTTGTGGGTGTTTAAAAATAGCCTTTAATACTACTCCCCTCTCCCCTCCCCCCTCTTTCCAGTCCTTTTGTCTTCAGTCTGAGCTTTGTTTTATGACTGTCCTGGTTAAAGTTGCAGGAACTCTAATAGGTGCATGCGAGTAAGTTCCCAAGTCATCTGAAGAAGCTCTCGTACATGATCGGGAGAAGTGCTGTCTTTGGGCAGGAACTCCAGGGGTTTCTTTAGTATTCATTGTGCGGATCCCTGAAAAGTCAGTGTCAGTTTTCTAACCATTTCAGTGCATACGTCACTCCAGAGTCATGCTGACCCTTCGAGATTTTTCGAATTTCGGTTTGGAGAGCTGAGTTCAAAGTGGGCTATTGGTGGCATGTTGGCGTCTCTTTCAGCAGCTATTATCTGAGCATGGAATGAAAATACTAGTTAAAATAGCAGATGTCGAAAGTATGCACTAGACAGTTACTCCCTTTACGTCTGGAGCACAATAATATTTGGGTCTAGATTGCTATCTTATGCAGAAAAAAAATCTCTAGGAGGCAAGAAACTTCTTGAGGTTTCTTTGCAGAGTCCCCACTTGATCCATTAGGTTTCCCTGTCTGTGTCATGAGCAAGACCTTCAGCCGTGACAACTTGTTGATCTGAGACCTGCACAAGCCTCTGTACCGCACTACTGGGCTCCTGCAGATTCTTGTCTCCACTGCTCCTTGGAAGATTTCCCCGGCAGTATCCATCCCAAAGCCCTGCCATTTATAGGCAGGTGTTTTAGACCAAGCTGGATGAGCAAGCACCTCAGAGAGGTGATTAAGAAAAAGCAGAAAGCGTATAAGGAGTGGAAGATGGGAGGGACCAGCAAAGAAAGCTACATTATTGAGGTTAGAGCATGTAGGGACAAAATGAGAAAGGCTAAAAGTCATGTAGAGTTGGACCTTGCAAAAGGAATTAAAACCAATAGTAAAAGGTTTCATAGCCATATAAATAAGAAAAGTAACAAAAAAAGAAGAAATGGGACCGCTAATTACTAAGGATGGAGTGGAGGTTAAGGATAATCTAGGCATGGCCCAATATCTAAACAAATACTTTGCTTTAGTCTTTAATGAGGCTAATGAAGAGCTTAGGGATATGGGTAACATAACAAATGGGACTAAGGATATGGAGGTAGATATTACCATATCCGAGGTAAAAGCCAAACTTGAACAGCTTAATGGGAGTAAATCGGGGGGCCCCAGATAATCTTCATCCAAGAATATTAAAGGAACTGACACATGAAATTGCAAGCCCATTAGCAAAATTTTTTAATAAATCTCTAAACTCAGGGGTTGTAGCATTTGACTGGAGAATTGCTAATATAGTTCATATTTTTAAGAAAAGGAAAAAAAGTGACCCGGGTAACAATAGGCCTGTTAGTTTGACATCTGTAGTATGCAAGATTTTGGAAAAATTTTTGAAGGAGAAAGTAGTTAGGGACATTGAGGTTAATGGCAATTGGGACAAATTACAACATGGTTTTACAAAAGGTAGATCATGCCAAACCAACCTGATCTCCTTTTTTGAGAAAGTAACAGATTTTTTAGATAAAGGAAATGCAGTGGATCTAATCTACCTCGATTTTAGTAAGGCATTTGATACAGTACCACATGGGGAATTATTGGTTAAATTGGAAAAGATGGGGATCAATATGAAAATTGAGAGGTGGATAAGCAACTGGTTAAAGGGGAGACTACAGCGGATCATACTGAAAGGTGAACTATCAGGTTGGAGGAAGGTTACTAGCGGAGTTCCTCAGGGATCAGTTTTGGGGCCAATTTTATTTAATCTTTTTATTACTGGCCTTGGCACCAAAAGTGTCCTGATAAAATTTACGGATGACACAAAGTTGGGAGGTATTGCCAATTCAGAAAAGGATCGGGATATCATACAGGAAGATCTGGAAGACCTTGTAAATTGGAGTGATAGCAATAGGATGAAATTTAATAGTGAGAAGTGTAAGGTTATGCATTTAGGGATTAATAACAGGAATTTTAGTTATAAGCTGGGGACACATCAGTTGAAAGTAACGGAGGAGGAGAAGGACCTCGGAGTCCTGGCTGATCACAGGATGACTATGAGCCGCCATTGTGACATGGCTGTGAAAAAGGCTAATATGGTCTTGGGATGCATTAGGCGAGGTATTTCCAGTAGGGATAAGGAGGTGTTAGTGCCGTTATACAAGGCATTGGTGAGACCTCATTTGGAATACTTTGTGCAGTTCTGGTCTCCCATGTATAAGAAGGATGAATTCAAACTGGAACAGGTACAAAGAAGGGCCACTAGGATGATCCAAGGAATGGAAAACCTGTCTTCTGAAAGGAGACTCAAGGAGCTTGGCTTGTTTACATTAACCAAAAGAAGGCTGAGGGGAGACATGATTGCTCTCTTTAAATATATTAGGGGGATAAATACCAGGGAAGGAGAGGAATTATTTAAGCTTAATACCAATGCGGACACAAGAACAAATGGATATAATCTGGCTATAATCTGGAAGTTTAGACTTGAAATTAGATGAAGGTTTCTAACCATTAGAAGAGTGAAGTTCTGGAACAGCCTTCCAAGGGAAGTAGTGGGGGCAAAAGACCTATCTGGCTTTAAGATAAAGCTAGATGAGTTTATGAAGGGGATGGTTTGATGAGATAACATGATTTTGGTAACTAATTGACCTTTCATTATCAGTGGTAAATAGGCCAATGGCGGGATGATAGGAGTTACTATAGAGAACTTTTCCTGGGTGTCTGGCTGATGAGTCTTGCCCACATGTTCAGGGTTCAGCTGATTGCCATATTTGGGGTCAGGAAGGAATTTTCCTCCAGGGTAGATTGGCAGAGGCCTTGGAGGTTTTTCGCCTTCCTCTGTAGCATGGGGTACAGATCACAGCCGGAGGATTCTCTGCATATTGGGGTCTTTAAACTATTTGAAGGCTTCAATATCTGAAATATAGGTGAGAGGATTATTCCAGGAGTGGGTGGGTGAGATTCTGTGGCATGCATTGTGCAGGGGGTCAGACTAGATGATCATAATGGTCCCTTCTGACCTTAAAGTCTATGAGTCTAAAGGAAACTTGCATGGCACAGAAAGGGGACCATACTGCTGTATGAGGATTATAGATATAATCCCACCTCCCGTTCCTCCAGGGCAAATAAATGGGGGAATTGCACAGAGAATAAGTGATTTACCCCTAAGTTCTACAGTGCATCAGTGGTACAGCTGGCAATAGGGCGACTCAGCACTTCCCATTTGCAATGCACAGCAGAAGGAATCCTGTCTGCTAGCTCCCAGCTCTAGACGTCTTCACTAAGACAAAGCTTCCCTGGTGGGTTGGGACCTGGATGCTAAGCAGTTGATCTACTTCTTGCCTTCACGGGACTCACTTTGAGAGTGGGAGTAGCTCCTATTGTGAAGGTGAATTTGATTTTTAGTGACCCGTTTGCTGCAATGAACCTCTGTATGCCCTGTTTGATTTCAGGATACAGGCTTCCATTTGCAGGTTATTGTCCACAGAGAGCACCAACTGTGTGCTTGGCACTGTGCCGACCTGGAGAAGAGATGTGCACGCTCTATTCCAAAGCGCTTGCTCTGTAATTCTAACGCACACCATAACATTCTGTGGTGTGTACATGTGCTGGGGGATGGTTCAGGCACAAAAGAGGGGAGGTGTTGGAAGGTTTTAGGAGAGATGTATGTTTTGAGGAGGGATGTGTCAAGGTGTGAAGGACCCTGGAGGCACAAGGAAGAGAGGTTGGCATGGAAAGAGGTTCTTAAGCAGATAGAGAAAGATCCAGGGTTTTAGGGTGCTTAGCAGGGGTGCTTAGGAGAAGCAGGGTTTCTAATTGCAGTGTAGACCTACCCAGACAAGCCAGGAAGCAGGAGGGATGCACTATAAGCTGCTGTGGAGGCACATTGGCTGCATCTAGACTGGCAAGTTTTTCCGCAAAAGCTTTTGCGGAAAAACTTGCCGGCTATCTACATTGGCCTCTTGAATTTCCGCAAGAACACGGACGATCTCATGTAAGATTGTCAGTGTTCTTGCGGAAATGCTATGCTGCTCACGTTCGGGGGAAAAAGCCCTCTTGCGCAAATGCTTTTGCGCAAAAGGGCCAGTGTAGACAGCTAAAAATTGTTTTGCGCAAAAAAGTCCTGATGGCGAACATGGCAATCGGGGCTTTCTTGTACAAAACCGCGTCTAGATTGGCGCGGACGCTTTTCCGCAAAAAGTGCTTTTGCGGAAAAGCGTTCGTGCCAATCTAGACGCTCTTTTCCGCAAATGTTTTTAACGCAAAAGCTTTTCCATTAAAAGCATTTGTGGAAAATCATGCCAGTCTAGACGTAACCATTGAGTCTTGAACTTGAAAGCAGGAGAAAGGTGGTGAAAGAATTCACGGATTAGCCCAAAAACGGAGTAAAATTCAGCAACTTTGGCTTTGTATTGATTAGACTTTTCAGGTTCTGATGAAATCTGGGGCCTCCTAAACTCTGTAAATTGGAGCAGAAAAATATGTCCATAATCCATAGAGCTGTGACTCAGCAGTGTATGGAAACACAAGTCTGCAAGAGAATGAGCACGAGATGATGACTATTAAGTTGTTAAAAAAAGTGTAAATGCACACACACATGTGCACAATAACTCAAACACATAATTATTGCTTATGGAACAGATCCCACAACCTTGCAATACACGGCTCCTTTTGAAACCAGTGGGATTTCTGCACACAGAGTGAGTTTGCAGGATTGGACCCTTAACAAGCATACATGCAGGAGTTATGAATTTCACCACTTTCCTGTCTCTTTCCTCTTTCCTAAATGTGTTGCTACTGGGGGTGGGGGGTGGGTGAAGAGGTAAAGAAGGGGGGTGGAGAATGTCTGCTGCTGAAAAACAAGTTGTTGATTCTTGAGCACAACATATGTTTCTTGGCGTGGGGACTTGTATTTTTCAGACACATTCCAGGTGGCGGGTGGGTTTGGATGAGTAACGCCAACGGAGAAATATGTTACAAGGGATTCTTCTTCCTGAATTTAGGGTGGCTGAAATCAAATGCCATATCAGGAAAATAGCTGCACCCATGTGCTGTTGGGATAGAGAAACCTGTATTTGTAGGGCGAGGAATGTGTTCGAATGGAGATCTCTTCCATGGTCCTATGAAGAGTTAAGCATCATGGGCCAAGTTCCTAGACCATGTATAAGAGAATGTCAACTGGATTCCTTCAGACCAAAGGCACTAGCTTCACATACATCTTCCTACACCTCTGGATTACCCCAGCTGGGTTTCTTTTGCGTGTTCGGAATCTGAGAGGGGGAGGATGGTTCAAAGAAGGACATCATCACTGAATTTGGCCCCAGGTTGGGACTGAATCCAGTTGTAACTCAGCACTCTGTTAATTGATGTCCACTTGGCTGATGAACACGGACAGGATGCCTTCACCCTCTCTCCCAAAGCTCTTTATCGAAACAGATGAGTTGACGGCAAGCAGGGTAGTGATCAGCATGCCACAAATTTTCAGTTCTGTCCCTAGGGTAATGGCCTCCAGGGAATACTTCTGTTCACATGCTTCCTGGATCAGATGCTCACCCCCTCCGTCCCCAGATGGGTGGTAACTGTAACCAGCGGAACCTGGCGCTCAGAGGTCATGAACACTACTGAGGGACATGTCAACAGAATACAAACAGCCTCCCAGAGTGCCTGGTATCACTGAGAGCGCAACAAGAAAATAGCTGGTCATTCCTCTGTTTGTGTCATGCCTCCCACTCCAGCAACCTGCAAGCATTAAACCAGTCTGAATTGCAGAATTACCCCCTTTCTTAGGGAACATGTTGCAAAACCAGCTGATTTCAGGTTTCACTTCTTTGAGCTTATAAGCTCAAAGAAATGAAAGGATTGTCAATCCTGTACAATCATGAAATCACTGGAAATAATGTGTAACGCCATCCCCTTTAGTGGTAAACTGAGAGTTTTTGATTACGTCAGCCAATCCAAGTCCTCCCTTTCCTCCCATCTAAAGGAGGCCTCCAAAAGTTTAGGGGTCCTTAAAAGTCTTACTTATTGGACCTTCCCCTCCAGTGCAGTCCAGACCAAGTTTCCCTGGTCCTGTTAGTGTAAATGTTACTTCTCTTCCTTATGGCAGCTGCTGAGAGAATATAAGAATGAGGGGAAACCATATAATTGCACTCCCATTATACCATGAAAGTTTACTGATGTGAATGTTATTGAGCATTATGCTCAATTCCTGTCTCCAAGAATCTAGAGCAGGAGTTCTCACAATAAGTTTTCTGGTGCGGCCACCAACTCTCACTGGTGGCCACATGGATGCTTTTTCCTAAAATATTTAACTTCAGGAAAAAAAAATTAAATATGAACAGATACACACACACCCAAATAATTTATATTTGTAGGGATTTTTGGCAGACTCAGTAGTAAAAATTATGTTCCCTCTCCCTTTGGCTCTTCCATTAAGGGCTTATGGGTCCTGGGCCTTGCTGTGAAAAGAGATATTGTTGATATCACCGCACACTTAGTAGCTACCTGAGAGGCTATGAAAAGTGATATTGACAAACATACAAGTATCACTTTTCACAGCAGACTTACTATGTGTGAAAAGTGATCCTGGATTGTTTAATATCACTTTTTTCAGCAAGCTGCGGATGGGGTGGTGGGGGGAGCTGATGGGGCAGGCAGCAGGGACCAGAAGTGAGGATGGGATGGAGGTGAAGCCTGGGGAGGTAGTGGGGGGATGGATGCTATGCCAGGGCAATGGGGGAGGGGGAGGGGGATGGGTCCAGGGCTTTGAGAGGCAGCTGGGGCAAGGGCAATGGGGATGGATAATGAGACTGTCACCGGGGCAGAGTCACCACCAAGGGCGCCTCCTGCTGGTCACTCAGGGAATTAGCCTTTTTCATGCTGGAGTGCCCCCTTCTGGCTGTGTCTCACCAGCTGTTACTTGTTATTCTCCATCACTCTATGTCAGGGCCCACGTCTCTCTCAGACCGTGGCACCCTCCTACCTGGGTTCTGCCCTGCTGCAGTGCCCCCACACGCTGGAGTTCTCCCCCTCTGGGGACCCTCAATCCCCCTCTGCCCACCTTTCTTCAGTGACCCACTGCCAGTCTTCATCTAGCCCCTGCCACAGGGGCAAACTGCAGTCTGAAGTGGCTACTCATCGTTGGCAGGGTGTGTGGTCCTGCTGTCCTGGCTGTCTCTCTGCAACCCATGTATCCTGAGGCCTTGCTTCAGGCCCTGCAGCCTGGGAGCTTGCCTGGCCAGAGTTTGCCCAGCTCTGCCTGCCTTTCCCCAGCCCTGTTCTAAATCAAGAAGCATCTTGCTTCCCTAGCAGCTAGGTCCCTCCTGCTCCCCAGCCAGACCAAGAGTGAGCCTGTTCCTCTTTGTGAGCCTTTATGTATATTCCCCTCAGCTGGGCCCTAAATGGCTGCTGTCAGCTGCACCTGCTGCTCCACAGCTCCAGCCCTCACTTAGGGCTGGGTTTTAACCCCTTCAAGGGCCAGTGCGGGGCAGACGCCCCATCACGGAGCCCCACAGTTGTGCGGTCAGAGCCAGGGCCTGGAGCCTGCTGCAGTGCAGCCAGGGCTGGGGCTCAGGGCCTGTGGCCAGAGCTCTGAGCTGGGGACAGGAACTGCGTGGCTGGAGTCAGGGGTCAGAGCCTGCTGCTGAACAGCCGGAGGGGTGGGGCAGCCCCGGGGTCAGTGCCTGCCACTGCATGGCCAGAGCCCAGGGCTGAGTGGCTGGAGCCAGAAGTCAGCACCCACCACTGGGTGGCTGTTGCCGTGTGGCCAGGGTCAGGGGTCGGCACTGAGGCAGCTTATGTGGCCAGAACCCAGCAACTGTGCTGCAGGCCGATGCCTGCAGCTGTGCAGCTGGGATGGAGGATCGGGGCAGTGCCTGGGGCCATGCAACTGGAGCTGCGGGTTGGCACCTGCCACCACATGACTGGAACTGGGGCCCTGAGGCTGACTGAAGCTCCACAGCCAGAGCCGAGGGCAAGCACCTGCTGCCCCATGGCCAGAGTCAGGGGTTGGTGCCTAGAGGCCTGCGGTTGGAGCCTGTTGCCATAGGACCGGAGCTGGGTTGGCCCTGGAGCTGGCGCCTGCCACTGGGTGGCTGGAGCCTGGGATTGGAGCCGAGGTCTAGCACCTGCTGCCACACAGCTGGAACCAGGGGCCAAAGCGTGCGGAGAAGTGGTGGAGGAGGGGGAGAATCGGTACCACCTGCCTATAGTCAGAGCCCAAGGCTGCACAGCCAGGTTACTGAAGTCCTGTTGCTGGAGCCTGCCACCCAAACCCCGTCCCCCAGTGCAGCTCAAGAACTCGCCTTGCTCCTGCAGCGTTGTGCCCCACCTTGCTCCAGAGGCAGTGCAGGGTGGCGCATCTAGGGGCAACAAGGAGGCAGGGGGTGGGACCAATGCATAGCCCCTCCCCTCATCACCGCTCAAGCTGTTGTGGCCCCTCAAACAGCCCCTGTTGGATGCATTTGAGAGAGGCTGATCTAGAGGCTGGTGGAAATTCATTGGTATCGGACTAGTCACGCCAATGAGAATCTGCCCCTTACAGACTGAAAACAAGCCAGGGGGTGGTTGTTCAAGAGAGGGTGAGACAAGGTGGGTGAAGTAATCTCTCTTATACCCTGGGACCCCCAAGGCCACAACAAGCGAGCCTACAGGGAATGGAGGGTGCGTGGGTGAGGAAGGACGGGATGCTCGAAGAGGTGGATTAGAAAGAGTAGAGAAGGTACATGGCAACGGAGAACATGGGAATTATTCTAGGCACAGGGAGAAATTTTCCCAGGTGCAAAATATTTTACTTTGAAATAAGAAGACCGTTTTTTTTTTTTGACAGTTGTTAAAAAAAAAAACACCCCACAAAACCAACAATGAAAAAAAACCCACAAAACCAACAGTGAAAAAAACCCACCCTCAGCTCATTTCATGGTAATGGACAATGTGTCTGGAGTTGAAGCGAATCCAGATAATTGTAGGAATTTGTCCTGTATGTTTTGTCTAACCTTTGCTGTATTGCTCTCCTCTTTTTAATCTTTTTTGATGCTCTGAAAGTTCCTGTAAAGAATCCTAATCCAGCCAGTACATGAGATCAAGACACAGAACAGCAGCATCCTTTGAATCTAGCCAGATGTACGGCAATATCAGACAGAGAAGAGAACAGTGTTCTGACGCATGGGCTTCAATGTTCTTTGTGATAGAAGCGATAAATCAATAAGACATGGCAGGCTAAAGCTGTAAAGCTGAAGTTCTTTCTGTGCCACTGGGAGACTATTTTACCCTTCTGCCTTCAGTGAATCTCATGATTTTTTGCTGCTGGGCATAGATACGTTCATTCTGAACACTTTCAAGTGCATGCAAAAGATGCACTGGGAAAAAAAGGTGAAGTAACATATTGGAGCCTGTCTTTTCAGTGTTAGAGCTTCATAGAAAAACAAAAGCTTCCGGGGGTAGCTGAGTTAGTCTGTACAGGATAAACTTAAACAACAAATGGTCTGGTAGCCTTTATAGACTAACAAAACATGTGGATGGTATCATAAGCTTTCGTGGACACACCCATGAAAGCTCATGATACCATTTACATGTTTTGTTAGTCTATAAAGGGCTACCAGACCATTTGTTGTTTTTTAAGTTTATAGAAAATCAAATCAGAGCACCAAGCTAAGTTCCTCTACATGAGGATCTCCCTGTCAGTGCACCTCAGTGCAGATGCACAAGGGTGTTGCCATTTCACATGGTGAATCTCTCCCAGGAAAAGTTATGTTGAACTCTGTTTTGGAGCCCAGTTTTGGGACATGGCTGCTCATTGGAGTGGCTTCCATATGAGGAGCAGTTAATAAAACTGGGTCTTGCCAGCTTGGAAAAGAGATGACTAATGGGGGTTATGATAGAGGTCTATAAAATCAGGACTGGTATGGAAAAAGTGAACAAAGAAGAATTATTTACTCCTTTTCATAGCACAAGAACCAGGAGTTACCACATGACATTAATAAACAGCATGTGCAAAACAAAGTAAAGGAAGTTCCTCGATGAATCTGTGGAACTTGTTGCCGGAGGATGTTGTGAAGGCCAAGACTATAACAGGGTTTCAAAGGAACTAGACAAGTTCATGGAAAATAAATCCATTAATTGCTATTAGCCATTAGGATGTTGTTCCCTGGCCTCTGTCTGCCAGAACATGGGAATGGGCAACAGGGAATGGATCGTGTGATAATTACAGGTTCTGTTCATTGCCTCTGAAGCACCTGGCTCTGACCACTGTTAGAAGACAGGACACGGAGTTAGAAGGACCTTTGGTCTGACCGAGTATGGCCATTCGTATGTGTTATACATGTACACTTTGGTGATGTGACACAATGTGGAATCCTTACACTTAACTGCATGCTAGATTTGGAGAACTACTCTAATAAAAGTGGGAAAACCCTTGAAAATGCAGCATAAATGACAAGCCTTCACCTTTCTTATAGATCACTGATGTGGGAGCAAATTCTTTGGCTAGGCCTTTCCATGTTTGCTGCTAAGAATCTAGTCCCACTTACTGATGTAAGTGCAATGTTCTTGTTTCATCAAATGCTTCTCAGAAGATGAATATTTTATTATATCTGCTCTAAGAAAGAAAGAGAAAAAGGCAATGGTCAATTTAATGGAATGTTTTTGTTGGGCATGTAAGCAACTAGTCCAGTAGTCGACTACTCAACTACTCGCTCCCCCCTCCTTTCTGCTTCTGTATCAGAGGCAGCAAGCAGGGGGGAGGAGGGGAAAGAGCAGGAACCGGTACTGGGGGGAGCCATCTTAAAAGCTGGTTTCCCCCCAGCACCATCTCTGCAGTGCTGCCTGTCCCCTCCCCCCCATGCTACTGCCTCTGATACAGCAGCGTGAGCGGCGGTGGGGGAAAACGGGAGGCTGCCACAAAGCAGCCTCTGCCTGCAGTGGGCCCAGGCTCATCATGGGCAGAGGTTGCTCTGGGCTGCTGAACTCGGCATGAGCTGGGACTGAGCAAGACCGGCTGAATCCCAGCTCACTCTGGATACTGGACCTACCCTGCTGCACCTCTGCAGTTTAAATGTAGTAGGCACTGGGCTGTCTGCGCACCCAGCTCTTGCTACATTTAAACTGCAGAGGTGCAGCAGGGTTAGCTCCTGGACTCAGTGCAAGCCTGGACTGAGCAAGCCTTCCCTTGTCATCTAATCGCGTAGTTGATAAAAATTGTATCAACTACATGATTAGTGCATTACCCACCTCTTAACATCCTTAGTTTTAGTCTGGTAATATGTCTGAATTAATAAAATAGTGGAGGATCTAAGACTGGGTTTAACCAAAGATCAGTGTGGTTGGGACAAAAATCAACGTGTCACTGGGTGGAGAAAGGTTATATTGACCTGTCTATAATCAGGCCTGCCTCACTACCCTATCTGAGCACACTCGACTGTCATATAATTGTGTAGAAGAAAGTGTACTGTGTGAAAAGCGGATCACAGAAGGTGGTTTGAATACAAGTGAGAGTGACTGGGAAGTTTTGTGCCAGATAATACTCTCTCTTTTCTTTTTGTATATTCTTCCCCTTATGGAAAACATTCATGTTTGTCCAGATCATCCCTTCTCCTATCCCAAAACAGCTGCACAGCACAATGTAATATGTTTTCATTCAAAATTAAGCTTTTGAATGAAAATAGAATCTTTCCATTTTGTAGAATCCTAGGGCTGGAAGAGGCCTCAGGAGGTCATCAAGTCCAACCCCCTGCTCAAAACAGGACCAACTCCAACTAAATCATCCCAGCTAGGGCTTTGTCAAGCCAGGACTTAAAACCTTCTAGGGATGAAGATTCCACCACCTCCCTAGGCAACCCATTGTAGTGACATCTCCATTACTGGAGGCTTGCAATCTCGGTAGTCCACCCTCTATGGTCTTCTGCTAATCTTTGTGGCTAAATAGTTCTTTTGATCCATGCAGGATATCATGTCATCTATCCAAGATCTTTTTCCTGCCATGTATTCTGCCATCAACCTCTTTCCAGTGCTTGAAAAACATTAATTCAGAGGCACAACACGGGTGTTATGTGCCAGGGGCAAAGACAAAATTGGCCACAGCTGCGCGGCAGGGCCCCAAACCTGACACATGGCTGAGCCTGACCCTGGGAGGAGGGGGGAAGCTTCCTTCTTCCCCTCCAGTTGGACCGGGCCCCCGCATGCACTAAGCCACCGGCAGAGATGGAGGAGGGTCGGGCTGGGGGCGGAGAGGAGAGGAGGAGGCTCCAGCCGCCAGTGGCAGGCAAGCGAAAGGCTGACAGAGGGAGTGGAGGGGGACTACATTGGCACCTCCATAGTGTGGCGCCCAGGGCAACTGCCTCCCCCGCCCTCCCTCGCTATGCCACTGCATTCGTTTCCCTTTGAATTCCTTAAATTTAAATACACCCTGCATATCAAATCTGTCTCTTCACAGGATCTATGACTAGAATTTGTTGAGTCCCAATCATCTGTAGTACCAACACATTAATTTGGCAAAAATCGACTGTCTTATCAAAATATGTGAGTTCACGCTGTTTGATGCAGAAAACGTCATTTAATGAAAACTTATTGAAAAGCAAAATCCAAGAGCTGCAAAATGGGCTTGAAATGACTTTTTGGGCAGTTGTTGTTCAAACTAATATTTTCTGTTTCAGCACCATCCTAGTTGCTAGGCGACTTTAATTCCCTTCCCTGTTAGGATTGTTACAGCCTATAGCTAATATTTCAAGAGGGCTCCATGTCCTGACACTGCCACTCTATTGCTAAAGAGGGGGCCGATTAGAGTGTCAAGCCTTTAAAAGGAAAAGCATTTCCTGGAGCCACGCTTGTTGAACTGTCACTTGCGCTGAGAGTAAAGATACCTCTCCTCCTTGGAGAACAACAGGTAAGTATGAGTTCAGGATATAGAAAGGCACTATGGCCTAGAAGAGCAAAGGGTAGGAATTTGGAGGTCAAAGCATCAACTTCTGAAATCAGTGGAGTATCATGAGTTATAGCTGACTGGTCTCACAAGAGTGTTGCCGGACTCACTTCCCCTTTGTAAAACATTTAGAGATGAGATGAGAGATACAGATGAGAGATACTGTGCTAAGAGGATTATACAGCGATGGTGTTCAAGTCAAATCCCTAATATTATATAAATACTTTCTTTTTTTGTTTCAGGTCGGTCTGATGGTGACCTTGATGGCGACTGTAGTAACCGTGTCTTCTATAGCACAACTTTGGGATGATGAATGGGAGATGGTAGTTATTTCAATACAAGTAAGTTACAAAGTGCGTTTGTCAGTGTAAAGTCTAGGAATGGTGCTCGTGCTATAGTTTTTAATACATAGAGTGAAATTATTGCTCCAGTCAGGGGAATGACACAACTGCCATTGACTTCAGAAGGTCTGCAGAGCTGGATATATGAAATATTGATCTTGGGTGTCACGCAAAGCCCTCTGAAGTGAGGAAGACTCCAGCAAACTCAATGAAATAATTGTGTGTTCAGTTTGTATAACGGTGTGTAAATGCTGGGAGTACAGAACTGGAGTTTGAAATTTTTTGGCCCTAAAATAAAATTCCATTAACTTTTTTTATAACACTATAAAGTTCTTTGCTGGGCAATCTAAATAGCCAGATTTGTATTCAGTATTAGTATTACTATTAGATAAATGGCAGTAATGGAGAGGACGAGTGGGGAAAAGAGATGGGAGTGTGAAGAGTAGGCTGCAAAATGTGGATTTCCTCCTGCCCACTTGTATGCTTAGTGTGCTGTTTCAAGTAGGGCTCTGTTTCAAATAGATAACAGTAACAGAGGAACCTTGCATTGGCCTTTCACTTGTGTTCAGCATGTCAGAGCTGCACAGCTTTGCATTTTTTGATACCCAAACTATTTCCAAGGCTAGGCTGGCAGGTGGAGGGTGGCGAGATCTGAAGCTGATGGAGGTTTAGGATCCCCAGGAGCCAGGGGGTTGCATCTCTGACCCTCTTGGCTAAGATAATTATTGGGTCTATTCTCCATGAACTTAGAGCAACTTTGTTGTAGTAGCAGCTAAAGAGCACATGGGATCTGCCTCAGAATGGGGTAGGCAGATACTCTGTGAAAACTTCACTGCTCAGCAGAGAGAGCTTGTCTTGAGACTCCGCTGCATGTGTATAAGAATTGTTTGAAAAGTTGTGAGACAACCTATAAAATACCTTTGGTTTTGTGTTTCCCTAGGCCACAGCTCCCTTTCTGCACATAGGAGCCCTGGCTGTTGTCACCGCCCTGTCTTGGTTGATAGCTGGACAGTTTGCAAGAATGGAAAAAGCCAGTGAGTAGCAACCCAACGTCACATACCATTGTCTCTGTGTGTGCCGAGAGAGGTTCTGAGTAATGTATTTTTACAGAACAAGATGGGGTGTTGTCTGACAAGTTCCTATTGTCCTGTACAGCCGATTTTATCTAGGATTTGTGTCCTTGAAACTCCTTTCTCAGATCTACAGACCCTCTACAGTTCAGAAGAACTGGTGAATGTCTTAGATAAATGGACAAACTACAAAATTGAAATAGTATGTCCTCACTACAGGGGAGCCTCGAAATTAGTCCGAGGTAGCCTCTGTTATTATGGATGCGCTATCTCAACTTAGAGTCCCAGGAAGTACTCGGGGGGAGTAATTACTTCAAATTAGTCTGGGGCTACGTCTAGACTACAACTTTTTATCGGAAAAATGTGCATATCTTTTTCTGATAGTTTTGTCGGAAGAGGCTTTTCCGCAATTTGGCCCATCTACACTGGGCCAAATTTTGGAAAAATCTCCTCTTTTGAAAGAGCCCTTTTTCAACATAGAAAGAGGAAGACAGGGCTTTTGAAAGAGTGCATCTGCTCTTCCTCAAAAGAAAAGCGGAAGAGCAGACGCGTTCCCTAGAAGCCGTGGAGTTTTTCTGGGACATGTATGGTATCCCGGATAAACTCAGTAGACTAGACGCAGCCTGGGAAGTAGTTATTTTGAAATAGCAGCAGCAGAGCATCCACACTAACGCTATTTCGAAATAACTATTTTGAAATAAGTGTTATTCCCTAACTAGGCGTATCCCAACTATGCATAGAAAAGAGAAGACCAAGATGGGAAGAATATGATAAAGATCTATAAAATCATGAGTGGCACAGAAAAAGTGAATTAAGGAGATGCTATTTAACCCTTTACATAACATAAGAACTAAGGGTCACCTGCTGAATCAATGGGCACCGTGTCTAAAACAAACATATGGAAGGACTTCTTCACACAACACACAGACAACTTTAGGAACTCATTGCTAGGGGATGTTGTGAAGGCCAAAAGTATAAGTGGTCTCAGAAAAGAATTAGATTAAGTTCATGGAAGGTAAGACCATCAATGGCTATTAGCCAAGATAGTCAGGGACATAACCTCCTTCTCCAGATGTCCCTGAAGTTGGGTCTGGATGGAAAGGGATCAATAACTTGATAATTGCCTTGTTTTGCTCATTCTTGCTGAAGTACCTGGTATAGGCCACTTTCAGGGACAGGCTACTGGGCTAGATGGACACTGAATGGCGGTTCTTATGTTCTTAGCTCAAGTGTCCTGACTCCATCCATTAGACTGAACTGTTTCACCTCTAGCGGATCTCCTGGGTCTTGGACCTTTCTACAGCCTTAATGGTTCCCTCATTTTGCCTGACGCTAGCCACCTCTCTTTGTCCTCAGCAAATATCAAATCTATTTTCTGAAGGGCTCAACTGCCAAGCCTATCAAACTGGTGTGCCAGTCCCATAAACAATTCTTTTAATTAGCAACTGAGTGGTATTGAAATGCCAGCCCTGGAAGGGTTTGGCAGAACATGTAAAAGATTTCCAAGAAGTGGGTGGTAAGTATCTGGAGGCAGTGGAAAAAAAAAATACTAAAGAATTAATATTAAGAGAGACTTCTCCAAAGGCAGATTTGCTGAAGCTTCACGTACAAATGGAAAAGTTGTACTTGTTCAACAAAAAAGGAAAGAAATAATGCAATAAAATACAGTGTAGTTATTCTGCCAATCAAAATGGGAGGAATTGTAATACAAGCCTCAAGCAGATAATATATTTTCTCCTTTTCATAGTTTATAGTACTGCTTTCTTGACGTTCTCTTCTCTCATGGTGTATTCTATGTATTGTCCTCTTAATTAAGCCACTTATTAGCTAAGTTTTTTCCTCTTATTAAAACTTTACACAACACCCTAAGGGACTTGTCATAGAGTAACAACCCGTATCACACTCCCACCATAGGATCACAAAATTCCCTGCATATACAGGAATGATTTCACCCATCACGGAAAAGCATACCTCAGGGGTATGATGTTACAGCCAGGGCCGTCCCTATCAGTGCTGGTGCCCTATGCAGCCCAGCACTGGTACCCCCAGAAGGAGGTGGGGGCTGAAGCTGTAGGGCAAAGGGGTTGCCAACTCTCCCAGATGGACAGGATGCCATTTACTGCAAAGGTGCCTGGCCCAGGAGAGTTGGAAATGCTGAAGCAGAACCAGGTTGAAGGCACGGGCCAGAGGAGCAGTGGGCAGAGAGAAGTGATGCTTTTAAGGGGAAAGTGTTGCTTTTCCCTAGCTGCCTGCTGTCTGAGTCCTCTGGCCCTGTGAGGGGGAGGCTGGGGACTGCTGGACCAGCTCTGAGCTGGGGGAGTTGCTGGGAAATGGGGCGGGGGGGCCGCTGGAGTCTCTGTTGGGGGTGGAGTCCCAGCATTGAGCCTGCGGGGCGAGGGACGGAGGCCAAAATTCACAGGCAGCATGCAGTTGCATAGGACACCATGACATTTGGGGCAATTTAGTGCCCCAAATTTTGTGGTGCCCCATGTGACTATGTGTTTTGCTTGTAGGTAGGGCTGGCCTTGGCTGCAGCTCTTCAGAGTTACAAACTAGCCCTGCACTGCAGTATAAGACAGGAAGTAAAGAACGCTTAAATCAGTGGAAACTGCCAGAGGAAAGGAAGGGCAAACACAAATCCACAGCACAAGGAGAACGCTGCATCTCTTCTGTCTCCCTAACCATAGTCTTTTGTAGCTGTGTTGGCTGTTGCTCACTGACATTGGCACAGGAGTCTACTTTTCGTATCCCTTATCAAGCATCAGACCCTTAATGGTTCTTCTTCCCAAATCCAGAATCTACAGTGCAGATAAACTGTCTCTTTATAGGTCTTGTTGTTTATAAGTTCCCTCCTCTCTGACAACTCACCCAGGAGGCTTCCAAGGTCAAACAGAAAACACTGGACTAAAAGGAGCAATAAAAGCAATGAGGAGGCAGGAGGAGCACTGCCAGTGACATAGTTCAGGCAACAAAATAAAATGGGGTGGCAAGGATGGGACCTCCCACCAAGGCAGAAGAGAAAGAAAAGGAGAAACTTACTCTAAGGAACAGTGTTGTCATTCTGCTTCCAGCGTATAACATGTCTGCTGGTGAGTCTTGAAGAGAAGTATTCCCGTCACTTATCTAGGTTACACTTCCCCCCCAAGCTTGTCATTGCACAAGCAAATGAAGGCTCCACAGAGCTGAGAAACGGCAGTTCAATTTTCTCCTGCCTTCTTGGTTTATATAAATTTTTATGTTTCAAATCAAGGCAACTTACTGCTGGGGAAAGGAGCTGGAGGCTAAAGGGTTCCAGTCCTATCTCCAGAACGGGAGCACCACAGTTCGAGGAGACAGATGTCTGGTGCTATCTCCATTCTTATATGGCATCCATCTCTATAGTATCTCGGGGCATTTTATGCACTCATGGATTCATCCACTCACACAGCCCCTGGGAGGTAAGGGAGTGCCCTCCCTCTTTGGTCGGTGACTCACACAGGGTTATGTAGGGAGCTGTCTGTGATTGCCAACAAGTAGCTTGTGGCTGGTGAATGTTGTGGTGTGAGACTAGAGCCCTAAACCTCCTGGGACCCAGTGCACTGACTCACCCACAAGGCCTCTCTCTTCCCTCCAGTGACCTCAATGCTGAGCTGGAGGAACTGCCTCGGAGAGGCAAGAGACTAGTTCAGATGCCATGTACATTCAGGTGGCTCACAAAGGAGCTAGCAGGGGCGATTTTGCAGTGTGGAGCACAGACACCAGCCTCTGTGAGTGGAGGATCTCCCTCCATACTCAGTTCTGCCTGTTTTGATGCACAGGTTGGGCATCGCCTTCAATGCACTGTCCCACTTCCCCTTCCTTCTCCCATTGCTCAGCCCCATGTAGAGCCTCTGCAGCATCAAGAATCTATGTGTGAGCAGAATGTGACCAGCTGAGAGCAATTCCAGGATGGAATCTTACCAACCCCATGTGGGATCTGCTTAAATTTGATCCTGTCCTAGATGGGCTCTTTGGGTGTGTCTAGACTACTGAATTTTGTCGACAAAAGTAGACTTTTGTCGACAAAAGTATACCAGCGTCTACACTACCGCTGAGTTCTGTTAACATAACGTCGACAGAACTCAGCAGTTTTGTCGACGCTGGTATACCTCATTTTACGAGGCATAACACCTTCTGTCGACAGAGTTCTGTCGACAGAAGGTGTTATTGCCTGTAGGGTTGCGTCTAGACTACAGGGTTCTGTCGACAAAGCAGCTTGCTTTGTCGACAGAACTCAATGTGTCTGGACACTCTTTGTCGACAGAAGTTTTGTCGACAGATATTGTCGACAAAACTTCTGTCGACAAAACCCGGTAGTCTAGACGTACCCTTTGTGTGACGCAAAAACTCCCTTAGGGTACTCTTCCAGGATCAGCAATCAGCAAAGATACTCCTGACAGGGAGAGGGCACAAGGGCCTGGAACCACTGGGGAGGTGCAGGTTGCCATGCTGATCACCCCCTCCTCTGTCAGATCTTTCAGGGTATGAGAGTCTGGCTTGTACCCGGTTAGCTTTTTCCATTGAGTGGATGGGGACCACTTTAGATGGAAAACTCCTAGGAAACTATGCCAGGGAAATCACACTTGTGGGTTTCCCCACAGTGGGGTGGGACGGTCACTAGATTGCAACACCATTTGTCACCGCACAGGTCTTTTAACACGGGCGCTACGGCTACACTACAAGCTTTTTCTGGAAGAGGAAATGCAAATGGATCACTCATTTGCATATGTCGCACTCTCATTTGCATTTTTTTCTTCTGATCTTTTTTGCAGAAGAGGTTTTTGCACAAAAAAGCACTGTGTAGACTTTTGAGGAAGAAGCGCTCTTGCAGAAAAGGGGGTTTTTGTGCAAAAACCTCTTCCACAAAAAGGATCGGAACAGAACATGGAAATGAGAGCGTGACATATACAAATGAGCACTCCATTTGCATTTCTTCTTCCAGAAAAAGCTTATAGTGTAGCCGTAGCCTCAGAGTGACTTCACTCATGACTCATCTGGACTCTAGAGGTGGAGAATTTGCTGTTCCATCATGTGTGCCCTGGTTCATCCATTCCCCCATTTCAGCAGGGTTTGCTGGGACTCTTTCCCCATGGCATATGTACAGTCCAGTGCCACATCTGATTTTCTGTAACCACCAGCATTTTCCAGTCTAACTCAGACATAATTTCTATCCTTTATCAAAGTCTGCCAGCCTGCGTTCATGGGACTCTGCACCACAGTTAAAACTCTGTGTCCAGGAGGAATGTGGCATTAAAAGGAAAATGACACTTTCTGCTGCCCCCCAGGCTGCTCTGTGAGGACAGTGAGCATGGTTTTCTAAAAAGATTGATGAGCTTCCTTTAAGTGAACTTTTAATTTCCCAGCATTTGTGGCTAATGATGGGATTTGGCTTCAGTCTTATTGCAGGTCCCATGATCAAGGCTGGGTGACACTGTCCTTTCCGATGCAGGTCAGTGATCAAAATCTGTATTTCATTTGGCATTTGTCCAAGATCAGGATCACCGAGCTGCATCGGCTCAATCAGCAGAGGTGGTTAGGAAGGGAAATGGGCTATTTTGGGCTTGGTGGAATCATAATGTGTACTTCTGGGGCAGAGAAATCGTAGTGGAAAGAGCCGTTATAGAGTGATCCAGAGCAAACTGGAGTCACAGAGAAGTTCCAACGATGTCATAGAATCATAGAAGATTAGGAATGGAAGACCCCAAAGGAGGTCATCTAGTCCATTTGTTCTCAAACTGTTCCATAGGCCTGCTTCGGGAAAGCCACTAGCAGGCCTGCACCCATTTGTTTCCCTAAGGTTCCATGGCCGCCGAGCGTTGCGGCTCCTATTGGCTCCCATTTGCCGTTTGTAGCCAAGAGGAGCCACGGGAACCCCCAGAAGGACTAGAATCCAAGCAGGCTGCTTATCTCATGGTCAACTAATTTCTCTCTCTAGTCTAATTGATTGGCAAGTGGGTGCACGCTTGAACAAGGAGACTAGCTGGCGAAAGCAAAGGACAACATGTGACTCAGGAGCAGCAAGTGAACATCTGTGTTCAAATCATTAGCAAGACTTGTTCCTGTGACTGTTGCTTCTTCCAAGAAACTGCTCCCTCTAGGTATCATTGGGTTCAAATGACTGTTAATATCCCATAACTTTCAAAGCACCTGTCATCTTAACTCAGACAAGGTGTTGGGGAGCTAGGAGCATTTCTGCAGTGTCCATCAACACCATCTTCTAACAATTCCCATCTTGTTTGAGTGAAGCCCATTGGAAGTCAAGGGAATGCTGCTCTTTCCAAAGCACAGGACTGAGAGTCAGGGGGTTCTGTTCTGGGATCTGCCATAGACTTCTGGTGTTGCCAACTCTCAAGATTGTATCAACCCTTATAACATTTGTTTCTCATAATGCCCCAGCTCCTGGAGTCCAGTGATTATGTGAATTTTTTTAATTGAAAGTTACATTTCTAGTCCTCCGATTGTAGAGAAGATCCGGAAAATTGTGCCCCATGTGGACTTTTGAGCCAATTTCATCACCTTTTGAGCCTTGACTTACACATTTTTGAATGCAGTACTGTTCTTGGGCAAGTCATTCAATCTCTGTTCTCCCCACATGTGCCTTCCAGGAGTGTAGTGAAAATTAATCAATTGGTTGAGATGCCTGAGATCCCGAGGTAGGAAGCACAATAGAAGGACAAAATGTTTTCTTTATATTTATCACTTTTGTGACAATACTTTAAAAGCATCCTGTGCAACCCATTGCTGTTGCTGCTTACCAGCAACGAAAACCAAACTCAAGGCAAGCTGGCACCATTGTAGGATGCGAGGCATGGACTCTGACCCATTTCAATCATTAACCCTGCAAGCTGTATCTTTATCCAAAACCCAGTACTCCAGAGATAAAGAGCGGGGGCTTCTTTTAGGACTGACACATTTGACCAGATGTCACTAAAAGTCATACTGAGACTGGACTTAGGTGAAATACAAAGAACTGTGCTATAAACTAAAATATTCATAGTTCAGTATAACATTTGGAGGTGGGTATTAAAACTTAACAAAGAGGTAAACCTGTGGCTCAATAACACCCATAGCGAATTTAACATCTCAATGTGCAGCAGTCAAAAAAGTGCAAAGAACATTAGGAACCATCAAGAAGGGGATAGATAATGAGACAAAATATCATAATACCACTATATAAATCCATGGTACCTTGAATACAGCGTGCAGTTCTGGTCACCGCAGTAGAACTGGAATTGGATGAAGTATAGAGAAAGGAAACAAAAAAATGATAGGAGCATGAAACAGCTTCTGTATAAAACATTAAAAAGATGGGGACTGTTCAGCTTTGAAAAGAGGCAATTAGGAGAGGACATCATAGGAGTCTGTAAAATCATGAATTGTATAAAAACCTGAATAAGAAATTAGTATTCACTTCACATAATCCATGAACCAGAGGTCGCCTGATGAAATCAATAGGCAGCAGATGTAAAAGTAACTAAAGGAAGTATTTCTTGCCACAGTGCCGTCATCCTGAGAACTTGTTGCCAGGGAATGCTGTTAAGGCCAGAAGAATTTGGCCTTGTGTGATGTAGCTCTGAGTGCTTAAGCCCCAGTGTAGACACCACCAGGTACCTGAAAGAATTCTTCTGTTGATCTAGCTACTGCCTTTTAGGGTTATGGGTTGCCTTCGGTGCCAACAGAGCCCTTCCTGTCAATGTAGGTAGTGTCTACACCAGGCCTGGGCAAAATATCTCCATGGGCTGGATCTGGCTCACCAAGCCACTGGATCTGGCCCACAGATGCAGCCGGAGAGCCTCAGGCAGACTCCCTGCCTATCTCCCTACACACTGCTGAGAAAAGCAGCAGTTGCAGGGCTCTGTTTGAACACCTGTGAGCCCAGAGGAGGGGGGGCAGGAGGCTTCAGGCGCTGTTCCTGCCCCCTGCACAATCCTATTGGCCAATTTCCGGCCAGTGGGAGCTGCCTGTTGTCAACAAGCAGCTTGCAAAGCACCCTCCCCTCCCAGAGCCTGCACCACAAACCTCTGCCCCATGTCACAACCCAAATCCACTGCCCACCTGCTACACTTATATCCCCTCCCAGATCCCACACTGTGATCTCCTGCCCTAGGTCACAGCTCCCTCCTGTCTTAGGTCACAGCTCAGACCCTCTGCCCCACTCCTGCCCCCACATTCTCTCCCAGATCCTGCACCCCAAACCCCTGCCCAGGTCACAGCCCAATCCCCTCCTGGATCCTGCTCCCCAATCCCCTGCCCCAGATCACAACCAAACCCCCTGTACCTCCTCCTGCACCCCAGTCCCCTGCCCCATCCCGCTGGTGTCCTATATCCTATACCTCTGTGTATGTTGGGTTTCCCTATCTGCAAAGTGGGGTAAATTCATACCTTGGGATTTGTAAAGCACTCAGAGATACTAGTGATAGAAATGTAGCCGTGTTAGTCTGGGGTAGCTGAAGCAAAATGCAGGACAATGTAGCACTTTAAAGACTAACAAGATGGTTTATTAGATGATGAGCTTTCGTGGGCCAGACCCACTTCCTCAGATCAAATAGTGGAAGAAAATAGTCACAACCATATATACCAAAGGATACAATTAAAAAAAAATGAACACATATGAAAAGGACAAATCACATTTCAGAACAGGAGGGGGATGCGGGGGGGGGGGGGGGAAGGAACTCTCCCCACCTCTAATATCATCAATTCACAGACACTTACCTTCCTTCCTCCCCCCCCCCCCGCATCCCCCTCCTGTTCTGAAATGTGATTTGTCCTTTTCATATGTGTTCATTTTTTTTAATTGTATCCTTTGGTATATATGGTTGTGACTATTTTCTTCCACTATTTGATCTGAGGAAGTGGGTCTGGCCCACGAAAGCTCATCATCTAATAAACCATCTTGTTAGTCTTTAAAGTGCTACATTGTCCTGCATTTTGCTTCTGAGATACTAGAATGGGATCCATCCCATGGCAAATACAAAGCATTGCTAGTCTTTGTAGCTGGAGGGAATGGCTAAGGTTTGTCCATTATGTTAGGAGAAGCAATGCAATGTCTTTTCTGGAGCGATTTGTCCTGAACCAGCGTTTTCACCGGCTGCATTTGTGTTCAGCTTCACAGATGTTGATGTTCACTACGTACTTTGCCGTCTTAGTTGCACTTTACCTCATTCCCCTCACTGTCTCTTCCCCTTGTATAATGGAGAAAAAGGATCTGGGACCAAAACCTGCCATCATAGGCCATCGTGGCGCACCAATGGTAAGTAGCTTCACATTATAATTGGTCTGTCTGTTTCTTCTCCTCTTCTGCAAATTTGGTGCTGGGTTTGACTGCCCTGGAGACTGAAGTCTGCTATCCATCTGACATGTGCAGCATGACTTGGCATGTGATCTTGGGACGTACCCTCGCTCTGCCTCAGTTATCTCATCTGCCTACCTACTTCACGGTGGGTTGGGAAGCTTGATAAATTACTCTGTGCTTAGGAAAGGCACTTGCCCTGAAACTTTCAAAATCCTCCTGATTTTTAGAGGCTCACTCTTGCTCTTCATAGAGCCTGCTGAAAAGAGTTTGAAAGACACCCCCCCCCCCAACATTTTCTGTAATCCACGTTAGTTTAGCTGCATATGTCTTTGTTCTTCTGTGGGTCTGTGGGTCTGGATCATATAAAAATGTTATTGCCTGCAATGTAATAGACTTGGTCTTTTACCACAGTGGTTCTCAACTATGAATACATGTACCCCTTGAAGTATGCAGAAGTCTTCTGGAGGGTATATCAACTCCTTTAGATATTTGCTTAGTTTTATGACAGATTATTTAAAAAGCATTAGCAAAGTCAGTACAAACTAAAATTTCACACAATGATTATACTAATATATATTAAATATTATACTGTTCTTTATACTATCCACTGAACCATAAGTGCAACATTGACATTCCAATTTATTTATTTTATAATTATAGGGCAAAGATGAAAAAGTAAGCTGTGTTTTAGTGTGCTGTGACACTTTTGTATTTTTATATCTGATTTTGTAAGAAATAAGTGAGGTGAAAGTTGGGGTACACAAGACAAATTTGACTTCTGAAATGGATACCATAATCTGCAAAAATTGAAAGCCACTCGTTTAACTCAAGCAATAGAAATATATGCCTTTATATCAAGGTCCTAGATTCCTTTCCCTGGGCGGACCTAGCCTGGGGTATTTAAAAACTCAGCACTAGAAGACATCTTTGGTGGATGACCTTTTGAGAAACAATGCTAACACGTGCCATGTGATGCAAAAACACAGTACTGTGATGCTGCATGTTAAATCTTAAAAATGGCAATCCTAAAAACCTGCTTGTGGTTGGTTGGTGATTACCCAGCAGATCATATGATGTCTTTTGTGGTTAACCACACACTACTGGCTTTCTGCACCTCCAAGCCATAAATAGATAGAACAAGCCAGCTTTTTGAGATAACCCTGTTTCTTCTGATGCTTGCTTATTCTGTGAAAGCAGCAGAGTGCCTCTGCTGATTAGCATCTTGAAAAGTCTAAGGTGGAGCCAATCCTTTTTTTGAGGTGGGGCTTTTGCCAGCAGGCCGGTCTGTTGTGTTTAGTTCTTGGGAGTCTAAAGGCTTATCTCCACTACGCGGTGGATCAACACTGTAGCAATCGACCCACTGGCTGTCAATTTATTGCATCTGCTTAGATGCAATCAGTCAATTTCCGAGCACTCTCCCATCGATGCCAGTACTCTACCAGGACGAGAAGAGTAGCTGGAGTCAACAGGAGAGCAGTCCCCACCGACCTTACCACACAGATGACATTCTGAAAAATATGCTGACGTTAGCTATGCTATTTGCATAGCGGAATTTATGTAGATTACATCGATGGCGGGGGTTAGTGTAGACAAGGCCTTAGTGTACATTGCAGCCATTCTCAGATTAGCTGCAGTAGCAGTTGGCTGCCGTAGGAAATTAGTGTACCATATCTTCTTCATCCTTGGAGTCTTTTCCATATGGCAGCTTTGCAGGTACAGCAGACCACCGCTTGACTGTCTCTCTCCTTGCCTCCTGACAGAGTACTTTCTGTGACTGTTAAGTTTAGTAGGGGAGGGAGGGAATTGTTGTGAAGGTTAATGAATGGAATACCAAGTTCTCTTGCTGCCAGTGGTGCCCATACTCTAGATTGGGAACCCTGAATTTATGTTCATTATGTGTTTGCTGTACAAAACACGGACTTTCCTGTCATCTAATGGCTGATACGGCATTTGCCACTTTAATGGCTTTTTAAGTAATGACTTGAGTTCTGAAGCCATAAAAGCAGCGATTGGATAAAGTAGAAACCAACTGCATACTTCAGCCTGAAATTCCAGCTGAAGCTAAACCAATTTTTTTTTGGGGGGGGGGGGGAGAGAGAGAAGGAGGGTTTTTTGTTTTTGTTTTATTGAGGGGTGGTTTGGGGATGGAATAAAGGTCCATTAGTGGGAGAGTAAACTTTTTCTCTGTCTGTTTTATACATATATATCCAAGCCTGGAAGTACCAAAATACCCCTATAATATTCGGGTCTCTGATTATTTCCTGCCTAGCAAGAAGTCAGGGAAATTTATCTGAAGACTCCTTTGCTATTAGATTTCCTGACTTGAAGATTCAAGAGGTTTGGATAAATGTCAGTAGCCTATCTGGACCAAACGGCAAAACATATGAGAATTCATGCTTCACTTTATTTAATGATATTTCTGGGGGGAAGTGGTTATTTTGTATTGTGTGATGAAAAGGCTGCTGCTAAAATCAAGTGTCTCATGTAGCATCCCTTTCTCCCTTCCCATAACCCAGTAAATAAAGCCAATCGTTGTATAGGCAGGTGGCTTATTTTAATGCTTTGCAGAAGACAAGACGAGCAAAAATAACTTTTCTGAGCTGTGAAAAGAGTAGCATAGGAAACTGCCAGCTACACTAAAAAGAAAAATGAGAATGAAAAGGAGAAGTGGTTAAAATATTTTGTATTGCCCCCACCCAGAACTATCTTGAGTGTCACCTTGAGTCTTATTGTATATTTCAGGGAGTCTCTTCTAAGCTCTCCTTGTTTGGACAAGTCTCTCTTAAATGCTGAATGACACGCCAGCCTCACTTGTCATACCAAGTGTATTTACTTTCCAACCTAATTATTTTAATGCTTTGCCGAAAGGCATACCACTAATACTATCTATTTGTCACAAGAATACTTGAACTAGTTATCTTGGAGGAAATCTTACTATGTTTGCAACCTGGAAAATAAAGAGTAAATGACCCAGCTAAAGGTCTAAGAAAGTGCTGCCGAATACCAACCACAGTTCTCCTTTAAATAATGTAGAGATTGAAGATCTCAAATCTAGGGAGCTGGAACTTGAGGCAGCAGTAGATCTGACAAGATCTGATAATGTTTTAGTGATTATATAACCATCTTAATCGTCCTCTTCAAAAAGAAGCAAATGTGACTTGTGCTCAAAGACTCCTTATTTAATGGAGTGTTATAGTGTCTGTGCTCGCCTGATGTGACTGCACATAGAATATTGTGTTAATGTATGGATACACTGTTGCCTTAAAGTTGTAAGTAAATGTAATGGATTTCAGCAGAAAGCCACTGCAGTGATGAAGAGGCTGGAAGGACTGTCTTCCAAGGAATGGTTTAGTGTCCAAGAATGATGAGTAAGTGAACGGGGTGAGCATGGAATTGATTGGGGTGGTCCAAGGAGTAAGAGCAGGAATATTGGGTTACAACTAAAGGCAGATTTAGGCTGAGAATTATGGAGAAGCTCTTCATGGTGATTGGATTGGGTGTCATACCAATGTGTGCAAGCGGTCCCCCATGGGAAGTGGCCAAAGGGAATTGCATTGTACCCCCCACAAAGGATGCATTCAGCTGGTGCAAGAACTTTAAGCCATGCACTCTTCACTTTGGCTTTCTGCAGAGCTTTTTAAAACTATAGTCTTATTCTGCTGGGCTGCAAGACAGGGTGAGATCCCGTCCAAAAGACGTGAGATGTAGGAAGCTCTGGAAGGGGGAGAGCAAAGACTTGCTGCAGAAGGGGAAGGGTGGGGATTTCCCATCAAGGAACACAGTGGGATGGATCACTAGTGTTCTGTCCAAAGTTACGTGGGTAATTTAACTCCATTTCCTTTGGGAGTCTGTTGCACAGTCTGTTAGATCTCACTGCCAGGAAACATCTCCTGGTATCGTATTCCTCGTCAATTTTCCTTTGCTTAAACTTCATCCAGCCATCCCCACTTTTTCACCATGCTAAATGTTTCCTTTACATCATTACTGTTAGCTGTAAAATCCTTTTTAGCTTCTCTCTTGGGTGTTGCCTACCTCATTTAATCCACATTTAATTCTTAGTATTTCCTTCCAAGTGAATCATCCAGCCTCCTAATAATTTCTCCTCCAAACTCCCTCTGGTTTCTCAACATCTTCCTGGTAATGAAGTTGCAATGGGGTCACTTAGGGACAGCCTAGAACTATGGGATTGCTGTGCCCCCTTAACTCTGCTTGTGGAGACCCACACCCAGCTCAGTCTTGTGAATACCCTCTAAGCCCATCACGAATCACACAGAGAGAGTCGCCAGCCAGTCGCCCCAGCCTTGCATCTGGGAGACGCACCATGGAAGCTCATTCATTAGTTCCCCCTTCTGACAGAGGATAGTGGATGTGCAACAGTCCTTGTTAACCTCAGCTGAGATTCCCCAGGCACTTCAGCCAAAAACAGACTGTTTTAGATAAAATATAAAACAGATTTATTAACTGCAGAAAGATTTTAAGTGGGTAGAAGTAGTAGTGGGCATAGAGATCAAATTTGGATAGATGAGAAATAAAAACAGATTTTCAGTCTTAATTCTCCAGCCTAAGCAAGATTGCAATTAGTTTCTCACCCTAATAGATGTTACAGGTGGCTCACACTTCTTATACACAGGCTTGATTCCCTTCCCAGGCTGGGGCCAGAATCCTACCCCCCCCCCCCCCCCAAAGTCTTGGACTTCCAGACAGTCTTTCAGGTGTTGAGAGGGAGGAGGAGAAAGGCCAAGTAATGATGCCAATCTCTGTTCTTTATCCTTTCTTCCAGCTGCTAGAAAGATCCTTGCTGTGAAGTGTGGGGTGGGGCTGTCTAGGGGCTGCCGCATTGTGTGCCTCTGGAAGAGTCATTTTTTCTTGATAGGCCATCAATGCCTGCCTGGCCCATGGTACTTGCTCCTTTGAGCAGTGGGTGTTTCCCAAAAGCATTTGCGCAAGAGGGCTTTTTCTTGAGCGGGAGCAGCATAGTATTTGCGCAAGAACACTGACAATCTTACATGAGATCGTCAGTGTTCTTGCACAAATTCAAGCGGCCAGTGTAGTCAGCTGGCAAGTTTTTCCGCAAAAGCACCTGCTTTTGTGGAAAAACTTGCCAGACTAGACGCAGCCTTAGTGTTTAAATGTGTAAGGAGCCGCTAACTCTCAGTCATTCTCTCTACCCATGATACTGCAGTATATGAAAACCACATAGTATCCTCCCATCATCTCCAGTGTTATTGCACTGATGGGGACCAGGGGCACCAATGCCCAAGACAACACAGGATTGCTGAGGGTCTCCTGAGTTTTCGTCTAACATGGTAGCCTCTGGACCATCCTTCTTCTATCCAAATGATCACTATATTGCCCATCCTTCTGCTATCTTGTCTGTTTAGAATATAAACTGTTTCTTTGCTTTGTTTGTATAATGCTCCACACAACAAAACCTTTGTCCTAAGTGGGGCCTTTGGGCATTATTGAGATGTAAACAAATACGTGTGAATCCATGAAATGTGAACTATCCAAATCTGACCTACATAGAAGAAGGTATAGTTCTTGTTCTGATGTGATGTCAAGGCTGGCTATCGTTGCTTATCAGTAAAGTAGTACAGTAATTCCTCATTTAACACTATAGATATGTTTCAGAAAATGATCGTGTTAAGTGAAAATGTGTTATGCGGGGTCAATTTTCCCATTGAAAATAATGGAAAAGGTGGGGGTTGAGTTTCAAGCGATGGTGTCTGTTGGGACCGGGACATAAGGTTGGGGGAGAAAGGGGACTGGGTTATAGCAGGGAGGGGAGGTGTTTGGCTCCGGGGAAGCGAAGCAGAGGGGAGGGGGATTGAGTTGGGAGTATGCCCCAGTGACGGGTCTGCCGGAACCCGCACTGCGTCCGGCGAGGGGGGGTCACCGGGGAATGGCACGGCGAGCAGCAAACCCTCCGCCACTTTGCGGGAAGGTGGGGGAAGCCCTGTGCAGCTGCCGGCAACGGGCCGGCTGGGGAAACCCAGCCACCGGCCTGCAAGGTGAGGCGGAGGAGGTGGGGCAAGGCGTCCGGTGAGGGGGAGTCAGTGGGGAATGGTGCAGCGAGCAGCGAACCCTCCGCCTCTTTGCATGGAGGCTGGGGAAGCCTCGCACAGCTGCTGGCAATGGGCCAGCTGGGGAAATCGTGTTATTCCGGGGATGGTCATGTAATTCAAAAAAATGTTCCCTTAAAAAAAAAAATGGTGCTATCGCGGAAATGTGTTAAGCGAGCATGTGTTAATTGAGGAATTACTGTATTCAGTACAAAAATACCAAATCATTCCCTTCCTATCTGATCTTGACAATGTATCATTATGAGCAAGAGCCAACACCTTCTCTACAGCTGAGCGATTGGGAATGTGCTCTGACTATTCTATCGAATTTTGAAATGAAGTGAGTTTATTTGCACCTGTTGTTTTGGGAAATGAATAAACATTTGTGTCATCCAGGAAGTTTGAAGCAAACTTTGCTGGCTACAACAAAGGTTCTTGCATGCTCAGCCAATCAGAGGATAGAAACAATATTGTTTGACTTATCTGACCAATTACAGCAAAGCAGCTCATTTCACGTTTAGAAAATGCACAACAAATCCATAGAACAAATAAATGCAGAAGGATATTAATTTGGATAATAAATTTAAGGAAGTTGCAATTAGCTTGTGAATGTTCAATGTGGGAAATAGACTCTAAATGTTAAATAAATAATTCACTGCAAATAATTTACTCCATTCTCTCCTTTAGCAATCACTGAGAGGTTGATTTTTGGACTGATCATTACAGGTGATCAATTAAAACAAGCTCTACTGTCAAGAACAAGTTTTTCATGCATTCTTCATAGAGGATTCCAATTGACATCCGTAGGAGTCTTGGTCCGGAGGGAGAGGCTTGCACGTTCAGGCCTTAGAATGCAAACATTACTATATTCTTTCTCTCTGGTTGTCTTTCCTGTCACTTTGTTCTCTTAAAAAAAATTATACCAGATGGCAACATAGCAAGGGTTTTCTAAGGAAAATCTGCCTGTTAACATTGGACTAAGGGAGAAACTTATTCCTAGTAGTGATACAAATATTTATATCTGGAAGTGAGTCATTTGTTTTACAGTTTTTGCTGGAGAATTTTAAAAAAACAAACTTTAAAACAAACTGCAAGTGGGTGACTGTTGTGGCATAGTGGCCATCTCCTTTGGGCACATCTGTGCTAAATATGCCACTATTTGTTTTCCTTTTTCTAGGGAGAAGGAAGACTGGTGGGCGTGAAATTATTCCACTTGAATAATCTCTATTCTTCCTTAAAAGGATCTTCTTCAAATCTCACAGCACTAGTTTTAAAATCACTTTGCTGGGGTGTCAGCATGAAGCGGATGGGCAGGGAATGTGTTTTTCCAGCAGTAGTGAGCAAATCTTTGAGAATAAACAAAAGCTGATCTAAAGGAAGTGTGTTTTGGTTTATGAAGGTCTCTGACTCTCTTGCGTTCTCTTGGTGGCTCTGCGTTGTAGTGTGGGAAGACATTGTCAGTTTGAGCCATAACGAAGCCAACACTAAGGGTGCTTCTACGCTGCACCATTACTTCGAGATAACTAGCATTATTTCGAAATAACAATGTGATCATCTACACAGCCAGTCCGTTATTTTGAAATAATTTTGAAATAATGGACGACTTATTCTGAAGTCTGTAAACCTCTTTCTACAAGGAATAATGCCTATTTTGAAATAGCTGTTTCAAAATAAGGTGTGTGTAGATGCTCCACTGCTGCTATTTCGAAATAGCCTTTCACTGGGGCCATTCTAAGTTATTCCTCCCCAGTGCCTCCTGGAGCTCTAAATCATGATAACACATCTACATTAAGGAAGCCTGCCTCGGACTCATTTTGAGGCGTCCCTGCAGTGTAGACGTGCTATTTTGAAATAAGCTATTTTGGAATAACAATTCCAGATTAGTTTATTTTGAAATAAGCGTGCTGCATAGACATACCCTAAATGACACTAATCTGCGCCCATGGATGGGAAATAGCGAAGTGATGTAGAAGCTGGTGGGGGGAAGAGAACTTGTGAAAAATAGAGAATCAACAGTGAAGGTGAGAGTCTAAATTCTAATAATGTCTATTGGTGTTACCCCAGGGCTCCAATCAGGGTCAGAATCTCTTTGTTACTTATTGTGCTAGGTGCTGTTTAAACACAGAAGACAGTTCCAGCTCTACAGCACGTTCAGTCTGAGAGGAGAGACAACAGATGGATAGGGATGGGGGAGCACAATGACACAATAATGTTCAGCATGCCAGCCAGTGGTTTCAGCACACCAGCTAGCCACACACGTGCAGTGGAAGGGCCAGGCCTTTCCCTGAAGAGCTTAACGTAATTTGATACAAGATCAACAAATGAGTGTTGCACACAAAAGAAGAAAAGGGGGCTAGAGTAACTGGTAAGGTGATCACGTGGTTGCATAGACTGGCTACTGCACAGCTTCATAGCAGTTCAAGTTCTATGTCACTTGCATTTCAAGAAACGCTGCCTTTAGAACCTGATCCTAAACCACTGTCCATTACCACACTGCTGTAGGCTTCAGTGGAGCTTAGTAGTTGATTCTAGCTAAGGATCTTCTAGTGCATAGTGGGCATCGTTTTAAAAACTAAGGATTCAGGCTCCCCAGGAACCTGATGTAGACTTGGTATCTTCCTGAGCATGAGATCCCACAGCATCCCAGCCCCTGGAGAGTGGTGAATTGTGAATTTTGATCACACTGGCTGTACAGGCTCCATTCCTGGAGCTGAGCTGTGAAATGCTTGTTCTAAAAATGCCCAGCATTAGCACTAGAGCTGAGTACGGCTACCTATCTGGGTTTCCTGATGCTGCTGTGTCTGGGGTGTGTTTTTTAAGTGAGCCTGAGCTGATTTGTGGCTCTGAGTAGGGTCCTTGAGAAACCAATCACTTTGCAGGGTGTTCCGCCGGCAGCCAAACACAACATGGCTTCTGCTGAGTTTTTTGCTTTGAGCCTACTGGTTCCTTAAAAGTCATCCGGGAACTGAAACAGTTCTGCAGAAACCTCCCTGTGGCTTGAAACTGCATTTTCACGCTGCACTGGTTTTGTCTAAGCACAGATGCCGAGGTTTTCAAAGGTGCCAAAGAGGGATAGGTTATCATAGAATCATAGAATCATAGGACTGGAAGGGACCTCGAGAAGTCATCGAGTCCAGCCCCCCGCCCTCAAGGCAGGACCAAGCTCCACCTACACCATCCCTGACAGATGTCTATCTAACCTGTTCTTAAATATCTCCAGAGAGGGAGATTCCACCACCTCCCTTGGCAATTTATTCCAATATTTGACCACCCTGACAGTTAGGAATTTTTTCCTAATGTCCAATCTAAACCTCCCCTGCTGCACTTTAAGCCCATTACTCCTTGTCCTGTCCTCAGAAACCAAGAGGAACAAATTTTCGCCTTCCTCCTTGTGACACCCTTTTAGATATTTGAAAACCGCTATCATGTCCCCCCTTAATCTTCTTTTTTCCAAACTAAACAAGCCCAGTTCATGAAGCCTGGCTTCATAGGTCATGTTCTCTAAACCTTTAATCATTCTTGTCGCTCTTCTCTGTACCCTTTCCAATTTCTCCACGTCTTTCTTGAAATGTGGCGCCCAGAACTGGACACAGTACTCCAGCTGAGGCCTAACTAGTGCAGAGTAGAGCAGCAGAATGACTTCACGAGTTTTGCTTACAACACACCTGTTGATACAACCTAGAATCATATTTGCTTTTTTTGCAACAGCATCACACTGTTGACTCATATTCAACTTGTGGTCCACTATGACCCCTAGATCCCTTTCCGCCATGCTCCTTCCTAGACAGTCGCTTCCCATCTTGTATGTATGGAACTGATTGTTCCTTCCTAAGTGGAGCACTTTGCATTTCTCTTTATTAAACCTCATCCTGTTTACCTCTGACCATTTCTCTAACTTGCTAAGGTCATTTTGAATTATGTCCCTATCCTCCAAAGAAGTCGCAACCCCACCCAGTTTGGTATCATCTGCAAACTTAATAAGCGTACTCTCTATCCCAATATCTACATCATTGATGAAGATATTGAATAGTACGGGTCCCAAAACAGACCCTTGAGGAACTCCACTTGTTATCCCTTTCCAGCAGGATTTAGAACCGTTAACAACCACTCTCTGACTACGGTTATCCAGCCAATTATGCACCCACCTTATCGTGGCCCTATCTAAGTTATATTTGCCTAGTTTATCAATAAGGTTCCCAAATTCCGTTGTATTTCAGTGAACACCCCTGCTTTAACCTGCAGTCCTCACCATGGAATCTGTCTGCCTGTCCCAAATGCCCCATCTGGCATGCTGCTCAGTACAGCAGTTAGATAGTCAATAGTATGTGACCTGTTGACAGATTAATACAGTATCCCAAAGAAAAAGTTCTCTTAATAAGCTTTGCTGTCTGTCATTTTACATGTTTTATAATTAGAGGCCAACACCCCAATGTCCAAGAGAAAAAGTCAAGCAGTTTCAAAATGGCTGATACCCCGGCGTCTGTGTGTGCTCTAGTGCCTCTCATATTAAGGAACCCTAAAGAGCTTTCCATGTTCAAAAGTAATTTCACTCACTATTGACATGCGGCTGCTGCTGGAGTGGAGCCATTTTATCAGTGCACATTAAAGCCACTGTATATTTAATTTGGCTTGGTCTAAGCTGTTGTGCGCGTTGTGTTGTGAGTCATCTTCAGTGCACATTGTGGAGACTCTTTAAGAATGGCTGGTGGTGTTGGAAACTTTTCTTGCTTATCATATTTCTTTTGCTTCTTCTGCAGTTTGTTCCTCCAGAGGCCACGATCCCATTGCCATTCAGCTTTGGGCCCACTCTGTACTACAGAGCCTGCTGTTTCCTAATGTTGCTGTCAGAAACCCGTATTAGTGTGTTAGCCTTGGCGCAGAGCTGAACATGGCTTCTTCTCATCCACTTAGACAATGTGTAAGGGGCTTCCAGGCTGAAGCATGGTGCTTAAACAGGGAGGTTGTAGTATGTGCAGGACCATATTCATCCACCTCTCAAATCTGGGACACACCTCTCAAATCTGGGACAATTTGGGTGTGTCTAAACTACATGGCTCCATCGATGGAGCCATGTAGATTAGGCTGATCGGCAAAGGGAAATGAAGCCGCGATTCAAATAATCGTGGCTTCATTTAAATTTAAATGGCTGCCACGCTGAGCCAACAAACAGCTGATCAGCTGTTTGTCAGCTCAGCGCGCTAGTCTGGACGCTCCAGCGCCGACCTGAAAGCCTTTTATCGACCTCCCCATTATGCCTCGTAGGATGAGGCTTTCATGTCGGCAGGGGAGCGTCCAGATTAGCGCGCTGAGCCGACAAACAGCTGATCAGCTGTTTGTCGGCTCAGCGTGGCAGCCATTTAAATTATTTAAATCACAGCTTCATTTCCCTTTGCCAAACAAACAAATCTACATGGCTCCGTCGACGGAGCCATGTAGTTTAGACGTATCCTTTGAGAGCGATAAGGTGGCTGAGGTCATATTTATGGTTGCACCAACTTCTGTTAGTGGAAAAGACAAGTTTTTGAGCTCCACAGAGCTCTTGCTCAGGTCCGGAGAAGGTAACCAGTCTGTCCAAGCTAAATACATGGTGGGACAGATTTGTATTCCTAAGAGATTCACATACTGTGGGAGACCAATTAAAATGAAGTGCTCGTATATAGTCATAGGACCAATAGTAGGTAGCAAGGTATGTTACAAATTGTTGTAAGGGCCATAAAACTAGGGTCTCTGTTAAGTCTTTGGCTTTTAATGATCAGCAGAGTTATGAATTTAAGTTCCCAGGCTCATCTTTTGGAGGCATTGTGTCGGTTTCCTTCGACAACAAAGGACTGAGAGGTCCGATATGGTGTGAAAAGAGCTCACCTGCAGGTGATGGTTTTTTAAAAAAAATATTTTTTCTGTGAGTTCTTTCAAGAGCACAGTGGTTGCCTGCACGGGTGGTGGGTAAACAGTTGGCTTGGAGAGACAAGCCCCAGTCCTGCCCCTTCCACCTACGGCTCTTCCCCTTGAATGACGCCCCTGTCCTGCGTCTCCAGTGCTCCTCAGTATGGCTTCTGGCCCCTGCCAAAGGCTAACGCCTCCCCCCAGCACTGGTCAGCTGCACAGCACTGTCTCCCCCTTTCCTCCACAGCAGCTGGCTGTCATGTATGCCCTGCTCCCACCCCAGTCCCTGTAGCACATTGGGTGGCTAGAACATGGGTGGGCCTTTTGGGGAAGACAGTGCCTTTCCTTGCCTACATTACCTGCTGCCCATGATTGCCTGCTTTCGCCTGCATAGCTATTGCTGAAATATTTCCACTGGGACCTAAGGATCTTGCAAGGTATGTTGGTGGGGGAAGGGGTATTCATCAACATAACGGTAGAGATGTCTGCAGGTTTTACATCTCTGGCTCTGGCAGGGCCTGTTGCTGCTTTGAGCTGGTGCATCCTGATCAGTGGGGAGCTTGTTTCAGATGATGAGCCTGGCACTGTTGGTGGGAGGGGAGGAATTTGTAGGCCGGAAGATTAGGTTATGGCAAGATTTTTTTCAGAAGGCAGTGTGGGCGGACACCTCTCCTGTTCCTCCTTATTGTCATGTCCATGAATTTCTCCAGCTTTTCTCCTTGGTCTCCTGTAAATAGCTATTGTTAATATTTTGTAGTTTTATATTTTTATATTCGTATAGTTAGAATTTTGTAGTTTTTGAGGCTTGGGGTTCCTGCCCCGTTCTGATCAGAATCCTTGTAAGCAGGCCTCACAAAGCGCATGTGAGGGATGTGTTCACAGATCTCCTAACTGAAATGCTGTGTCCCTATGCCAGATTTACACTGATCTCTGTCAAGCTTCCCTGCCGAGGGTCAGGCAGGTGCTTGCCTCTTGGTTCTGTGTAAGTGAGTGCAGCCAGTGAAAGACTGTCAGGTGATGCTCAGTGGAAATAGGATTTACTTGCCTTGTTTATCTTAATGAAACCTGAGCTACTTGGGAAGACATCGGACTCTGAAAGCTATGCAAGGGCAGGAAGTGCTTTAGCAAAAGATAACCTTGAGAGTGTTTGTGCTGGCTGGCCAAGACCTTTGTTTGCATGCTGACCCCTTCTGACAGCTCTGGACATTGCATTTGTATTTAAACTATATAGCTTTCTCTTGACCTCATGTGACCCATGTGGTGAGAGTTGTGAGTGTTCCTCCTTTCCTGGGGTGTTTGACTTGTCTATCTTTGTTTGGAAACTTCTACATAGGCATTGTGACTTGCTCTTGTTTTTATAAAACAGCATGTACATTTATAGTGTTAAATACGTGGCTTGTAATCATAAGAATGGGCCAAATCTATCCTGGATTTAAGTCCCTGGGAATCCAAGTTACATCAGAGTTTAAATATGGTATAATACCAGTAAACTGCTTGTTAATATCTTTACATGGAAGTTTCCAGGATATTCATGTGGTAGGTCCTTAGAAGAGATAAAGCTTCACAATTTATGAGGAATTGGAATCACCAGCAGTTTTTCAAACACAGCTGCAGTTGACAGCTCTCATGATGTTTGGTGTTTCTCTCAAAGTCCCCAATGCCTGATTTTTCTGTTTATATGAACATTTTGGCTTTTAAATAAAAATAAAACATTTTAGATCTTGTGATTGTGCAGAAAACCTTGATTTTATGACCTGAGTGCACCTTGAAGGCTCAAAAGCCTGAAGGCAAATAAAAAACCCAGCACTTTTTTTATTTCAAAGCTCATGAATTTAAATCCAGTTTCTTGATATTTGTGGGGATCCTGATTTTTGAATGCTTGGGTCTGCTACTACTCAATCACTTGCCTTAAAAAAACGTGTCTACATTGAAGTTGTGGGGGGGGGGGAACCCAGCTCTGTTAATTTCATCTCTATTCAAAAAGGAAGGAAACAATGTCTGCCAAAATACAACTTTTTAACACTGCCCTACTCCCCGCCGCCAACAAAGAAACCCACCTCTGAATGAAACCCATGGAGAGAAGCAAAGACTGTTAACCACAGTTAATTAAAAATCTATTAAAATAAAAACTATGGGAGGCTCATGTTTTGTTTTGTTTAAAGAGCAATAGATTTTAGATGGTGCAGTAGAGCATTTCAGTAACAGAATAAGCATGGGGAAGAAATGCATGTGTGCACTATCCCAGGCAGTGGCACGTAGACCTTGTACAGAGAGAGAGAGATTCTATAACAATAGTTTTCAAACTAGGGATTGTGACCCAGAAGTGGGTCATGGAATGTCAGGCGCTGGGTCTCGTTGCTGCAAGGGGATCAGGTGACCAGCAGGGTGCTAAGGCAGCTCCCTGACTGTCCTGGCACTGCAGACTGCACTGCTCCCCAGGGGTGGCTGGCAGCAGGCCTGGCTTCTAGATGGGGATTGGGAAAAGGGAGAGTGCACAAGGCTCCGCACACTACCTCTGCCCCGAGCACTAGCTCTGCACTCTCATTGGCTGGGAAGACTACCTTAGCACCTCCACTGCACTGCTGATTGGGAGCTGCTCAAAGTAAGCCTCTCCTGCCCCGGCCCTGATCCTCCCCCGAAAGGGGGAGCCCCCATGCACCCCAAATCTCTCACCCTCAGCCCCACCCTGGAGCTTGCACTCTGGTCACATTATGTCGGGTCGTGGGCATCAACAATTTTCTTCAACTGGGTCATGAGAAAAAGAATTTGAAAACCGCTGCTCTGCAGCCTTCACTGAGAGCCCGGTGGCTTTGAGCTCCTGCTGGCTCCAGCACTGAGCTCCAGAGGTCCCAGGTTGGGTTCTGCCTGTCGGCATTGCACATGCAGTAGCCCCAGGTTCTCTAACTTTCCATAGTTGTGTGATATCTTAGAAACAAGTGTCTATGGGCCCCTCCTCGGCCACTTGTGATGCCAAAACTTCCCATTGGCAGCTGCAGTAGTTGCTTACATGGAAAAGTAGAGGAACAGAATAACTAATGTATCCCCGCTAACTTTGCACACTGCCTAAGAACTAGAGTGGTGCTTGAACAATTTGTATAGTGGGGAGGAAGCAGGCCTGAGAGCTATTGGACCAAACTGCAAGCCTTGTCATGGGAAGAAGTGCGGCAGCACCCTTAATTCCAGCACCCATGAATAGCTGTGAAGGAGGGGTGCTAACTAAATGTAACCAACCAGCCTTTATTGGCACATAAACAAGCACTCCACGGGCTGTCAGTCATCTATGAACCCATGCAGCTGTCCGGTATACAATACCAAACCTTTTCAACAGCAGATGACGACAGATCCGCAGCTACTTAGGGCTTCAGTGCACATCACGATCATTGAGTATAGATCTTAGAACGAACTGGCTCTTGCCAAGTGAGTAAAGGAGTATGTTTGTTAGCAGCTAGCAGGTTTAAAGCATGCTGCAGGGCAGATGCAGTTCCATCTATGAAGGGCAGCAGTAATTACACATGCTAGCCCTTGCCAGCAAAACATGGTTTTTGCTGAGTACATTGTGTGAAGTCTTGTAAGTCTTGTATTTTTCCCGTAAAATGCTGCTTCGTTGTCTCTTTAACCTTTTAATTCTCTCTTGTAGGTATTTTGATTTATTTGTTATGTTGTTGCTGCAGCAGCATGTGTGTCTTACCAAGAGGGGCCTTTATAGTCATTGCTACTTTATTAATACAATTTTTCACTGCTTCTTCTTTAGCTGGCACCAGAAAACACTCTGATGTCCTTCCAGAAAGCAGTGGAGCAGAAAACATATGGAGTACAAGCTGACATAACGATAAGGCAAGTCTGTGTAACTGCTTTGAGTGCAAGGGTTTTCTTTAGTGTCAGGTCTAACCCAGACCTCTAGATCTGCTTTGTTTTGGTTCCAGAACTGAATTTTGCCAGTTACATTTTCCAGTGCAGCATCAGTAGCATCCTTTGAGAAGGCATCTCAGAAAGTGTGCTCATACCTTCTCATATGCTGCTATTTGTAAAGTATGTACATCATTAGTCATTTGGCTGGCACAATGATTAAAGATTAAATTATAGAATAAACCACGCTTTCTATTGGTCTTCCTATCAAGGGACAAAATTTACAGCAGGGTCCTTCTTGTAGATATTTTGTTTTTTTGTCACTATGCTTGCCAAACTTCACCCCCTCCCCTACCCATCCCCAGGGTAGGTTTCTGGCTGGACAGAGGGTACAGGAGCAGGCTGGCAGGAGGGAGCAGGAGCAGGCTGAGGGTAGGTGTCTGGCCAGGGGGGAGGGTGCAGTAGTGGGATGGAAGTGCAGAGTCCCGGTGAGCAAGGAGTGGGGGAGGGGGGGGTGAGGGCTCAGCATGGGGAGTATGAGTCAGCAGGCTAGGGGTGCAGGGTCGCGGCAGAGAGGATGTGTGAGGGGGCTGAGGGTGCAGGGTCGGTGTGTGAGGGGGCTAGAGGTGTGGGAAGGTGGGGAGGCCAAGAGGCTCACAGCTCCCGCCTCCCAGGAATACCATGAATGAGGGGGTTGGGAGTTTGGGGTCTTGGCTTGGTGGTGATATGAGTGAACAGGCTGGGGGTGCAGGGTCAGCCGGGGGGGGGGGGGGTGAGGCAGCTGGAAGTATGGGGAGGGAGGAGGCTGCGTGGCTCGCCCGGCTCCCCAGAGCACCGGGGGGGGGGGGGGGGGGGGGAGGACGCAGCTCCTGGAGCACTGGGAGGGTGGGGAGGAGACTGCATAGCTTGCAGCTCCTTTGAGCACCGGGGAGAGGGAGGCCACATGACATGATGCTGTCACTCTGTCGACCCGCAGGGAATTTAAAATAAATATATATAGAGAGAGAGAGAGAGGGAGAGGGGCTGAGGCTGTTTTGATCTAGTCTGGCAGCCTTCTCCAAAGGAATACAGAGAACCTGCTTGTAAAGAGCTTGGCTATAGTAAATTTCTGCTTGCAGTGAAGAAGAGTGAAAGTCTGACATTTTTTCATTTCATTGCACAGCGCCCTCCCTCCCCCCCCCTCCCCCCCCAAGGTAAAACGATTGTGAGAATGTACCAGCTCAGACACAAAATCCTTTTGCTTTCCTTTGCTGTCATGCTAAAGTTGATGCAAATGGAATTAGATTTTATTTGCCCATCATGCGTCCTCCACTCCCTAACCCCCCGAAAAAGAAAAAAAGTCTCTGCAGGGATGTGTTTGACCAGGTTGAGTTTGGTGGAGTCTTTGAAAAAGCAGAGTTATTCCCATGTAAACAGTGTCTATGGGAATTTTCCGCATTTAATTTTCCCATATCTCCTAGATCTCTTAAAACTAGATATTTTGTTTGTGTGGGTTTTTTTCATACATGTACAACATATACACATTTGCAGAAACAGATTGGACAGTGTCTGTAGAACAAACTTCATTCAAACAGCGGGAGGCAAAATTCCCAAGGGACATTTTTAAGTATGATTGTGTATTACAGTTATTATGTTAGCACCTTGCATCAGAAGTCAGGCTCAGGGCCCTATAGTAGAACTGCTGTGTACAAACACAGAGTAGGACAGTCCTGGTCCCAAGGAGCTAATTTAAGGCAGGGGGCAGCAGTGAGTGTAACAAAGAATAAGAAGCAGCCTGGGAGAGAGGCTATGTGCAAGGTTAAATGGAAGTTTATTTTTAATTAGAAGATATAAATCACAGGCAAATATCAGAAATTCCTGCTGCTTGTTTTGGAACTTGCACTTTTGGACCAAACGGAAGATTGTTAAATAGAAGCTATAAAATGGGAGAGCATCACAGTGTTGAAGAACTTGATTAATGCTATTCATTAGATTTCTCCTCGATCTGCATGCAACAAAAACGGATGAAGTGAAATAGACGAATAGGACACAGAAAAAAAGGAACTGAGAGAAAAGAGTCCAAGCAAAATGGGAAAGGGCTAGCAAGAGAGGACTCACTAACATGTGAGACGTGAATGCATAGCAAACCGCATTCAGAAGAGACCTGGAGAATCTCTCGGGGTTGTATGCCCAAGAGCCAGGCTGAATCCTGGAGAAGATTATTTTTATTTCTGTTATTAAGTTAGATGCTAAATCCAATTCCCACTCTTCCCATGGGGGAGGATGTAGATTTTTGATGGTTTCATTTTGCTGCACTAAAAGTCAGTGACCCTCTCTTTCTTGTCTAATAATGACACCGCATTTGCATACAGCGTGGATCAGGATTCATACATAATCTGATGCTAAGAAATGGCTTGAAATTAAGCCATCTGAAAGGCATCGCTGTGGTAAAAGCTAGACTTGTGGGCTGCACAGTTTGAACATCAGGGCTTCCATTTTGCAATCATTGTCTAGCAGCAGACAGATTTAAACACTAATGGAAGTTCTTGTCCCCTGTAGCGAGAGGTCATTCTGCAATGCTGAAGGACAAGTCAGGGTCGAAAGCATCTTAATCCCTTTAGAATCATTCAGAAGTTAATTCACTCACTGTTGCAAGGAGAATACCATTGGTCTGGAAGCAAAATAATCGCTTGTGCATCAGGGCTGATCCTGATTGCTGTGCTTAGCTCTTCTAACAGGGTGAGCTGACCTGCCTGAAGAGTTGAGTTGAATGTATCACTCAAGCCCCCTGAGCCTAGACCAGATCATCCTGCTGCACTGGCAGCCTTGTGACACAGCTGCTAAGCTCTCTGCTGCCCCCTGCAGGAGAAGCCTGATCTGCACGTCCACTGAAAAGTTTTCGTCTTCCCTGCCTCCATTGGAGCACCGCAGCTGTATGGTTCCTTGAGATCATGCCCCCCTGGTGTCAGGAAATGTGACCCATAGGGTCTGTATAAAGTCAGGGCTCCACTGCTTTTTTTACCCATGCATCTTTGTACAGCGCTACTAGCCCAGGGCTCGTGCTTTCCAAATGACAATGCTCCTGCATGGGGCCAACGAGGGGATAGAGAGGAAAGAGAATGCCATGCAGGGTTTCTGCATCACACTATGGTGGTTGAAGATGTCTGAGATCACTGTACTGAGAGAAGGACTGAGTCTTAGGTTCCTGTCTACCTTAAACATTCAACAGGCGTAATTCCATGTCTGCTTGGTAATATTAAACCCTGTGGAAGACCTTTAGATGTTGAGGCATGGTGTGCTGCTGCCGGGACTGGTGCTGTGTCAGCGTGTTGCTTTGGGTGGAAATGGGGGGAGGAAGGGAAGGAGGCAGTTGATATAATTCATTGCTGGAAATAGGTTTCTCAAATCTTGTTTTCTTTCAGATAAGGGCCTCCTTAGGCAGTGGCTGAGTAGGAACTGCGTTTGCTCTGTCAACTAAAGTAGGTCTTTGTACTGCTCCCAGCTCAAGGCAGAAGTCTTGGCAGAATCCCAATTTGATTCAAATGGGTTTCACTGTTCACGCTGCCTGTATCCAAGGTCTTTCTCCTGAGTCTCTCTGCAGTGGGGATCTGTGCTTTGAAACCCCTGGCCTTTTCCAGAGCTTTGTCCCACACGCCTCAGGCCAGCAGGTGACTGGAGGTGTGTGGAAGCAGCTTCCCCACTGTGAACATCACATCTATAGCCTTATACTTTCCAAAGGCTTTGCTGCACCACTCCGTGGTAGATTTCAAACCTCCGCAGCAAAGAATTCTCATCCACAGGTCTTTGACCCCTGTGGGGCCCTTTTTTTTAATGTTGCCACTCTTCTGTCATCATCTTTGAAGTGTTGGTTAAACACCTGGGCACTATATGGTCTCTGGGCCCTATATAAATACGGCGATTTTCCTTCATGGGGCAAAATTCCGTTCACGGTATCTGCCTCTTATGCAGTCGCTTTTATAGATGCTGTATTCAGCACACCTGAATCTAGTTCACCTCTCTAGGCTGATCCATATCTTCAGGTGTGTGTGTGTGTGTGTGTGTGTGTGTGTGTGTGTGTGTGTGTGTGTGTGTGTGCGCGCGCGCGCACCTCTCTAGGCTGACCCATATCTTCAGAGGAAGAGGGTGTGTGTGTGTGTGTGTGTGTGTGTGTGTGTGTGTGTGTGGTTAGAAAAGCAACTTAATAAAAATAACTTTTCAGCTCAGCTCATTTGCAGCCTGGTCTGCATTATAAGTATATCTGTTTTTTCTGACCAAAACATGGACCTTCATTCGTCTGGTTTTAGCACTGCAGAGTCAGTACACCTGTGGACATCAAGGGATCCCTTTCTGGCTCACACATCTGCAAGAAAATTGTTCACTAAGTTCAGGTTGCAGAACCTTTCTCAGGCAGCTGGAACGTGGGATATTATTGTGTAGAAAATGATCCTTTTCCTTGTAGGCTGACAAATGGCACTATGGGGTTTTATCTTGACGCCTCACGTTGACTCCAGATCTGCTCAGAGCAGAGCCATGTTTTAAAGCCAAGGTTACTTCTCCTTTTGAAAAAGTTTGTAATGTAATGGGAGACAGACCGGCATAGTGTGATCACAGGCTTAAGAACCAAAGTGCTATTCCTAGCTCTAAACTATCTCCATCCGGGGTGAGTCACCGGGTCCTCTTTCTAGTTTTCCCATCTGTGGAATGGGAATACAGTAATTCCTCATTTAACACTCTAGATATGTTTCAGAAAATGATCATGTTAAGTGAAAATGTGTTATGTGGGGTCAATTTTCCCATTGAAAATATTGGGAAAGGTGGAGGTTGTGTTTCAAGCGGTGGTGTCTGTTGGGACCAGGACGTAAGGTTGGGGGAGAAAGGGGACTGGGTTACAGCAGGGAGGGTAGGTGTTTGGCTCTGGGGAAGGGAAAGGGAGGAGAGGGGAGGGGGATTGAGTTGGGAGTATGCCCCTGTGATGGGTCTGCCGGGACCCACGCTGCGTCCAGTGAGGGGGGGTCGCCGGGGAAAAGCATGGCGAGCGGCGAACCCTCCACCACTTTGCAGGGAGGCGGGAGAAGCCCCGCACAGCCACCGGCGATGGGCCGGCTGGGGAAACCCAGCTGCTGGCCTGCAAGTGGGGGCGCAGGAGGGGGGAGCAAGGCGTCTGGTGAGAGGGAGTCAGCGGGGAATGGCGCGGCGAGCGGTGAGCCATGTTATTCCGGGAATGGTCGTATAATTCAAAAAATGTTCTCTAAAAAAAAAATCATGCTATTGCGAAAACGTGTTAAGTGGGCACGTGTTAAATGAGGAATTACTGAACTTCACAGGACCAGACATTTAACTGGCTCATGTTTGGAGAGTTTTTCATGGTCTCTAAAACTTTTTTGCTGTTGCTGAGTAGCAGTAGTTTGTCTGTTTAGTGCAAGGTAAATCTCAAAAGCCTTGCCTGGATTTCATATTTGCTTCGGATCTTTATTAGAACTTTTTTGCAAACTTGGGTTGGTAATCTTGTGAAGGTAGGTTTTCTTGTGAGGTCCCTCTGCATCTTCTGCTTCTGAACTGTGCCTCTTGTGATATTTGCATGCTTCCAGCTCCAGCCTAATCTTGGAAGTGCAGAAGCAGATCAAAATGACAAATGAATCATTAAAGAATGCCCAAGAACTAAGCCTGGTTAGTTAACCTTTGTCCTCCATTCCCACTACACAGCTCCTGTCATTTGTTACTTATAGGATAATGTTTCTGAAAAGTGCCTAGGTAAGATGCTAAATACCATTTTCAAAAATGACTTAGGCCATTTCTACACTTACATGTAGAGTATAAACATTGCATGCCCCCCGGCATGGGCTTAAATAGCAATGTAGATGTTGAGGCAAGGCTAACGTGAGTAAAGACATGGCATAACCTTATGGTAGGTACCCTAAAGCACTGTCTATCCACCCAAGCCATGGGGAGAGGCTCTAGCAGTGGGAAAAGGCTCTGGCAGTGAAGAGACAGCCTCCTTCCAACCCCTTCCCTCGCTGCAGGCATCTTTCCTTGCTGCACCACCTGTGTCAGAGACTTGCACTGCAGTGTGTAGCTACATGTACCCTTCATACCATCACCACCAGTACAGACTCTGTGTTAGACACTTAATGATCTAAAACTTATTGAAATTCTGTGGGACTTGAGTGTCCTATATGGGGAAATTGGGGTCCTAATTAATTCAGATGTATTTTAAAATTTTATCCTTAGTCTAATTTTTGTTTGTAAGATTTTTAGGGCAGGAAGTATTTGCTGTACAGCTATATAAAGAGCCTCCCATGCTAAAACAAAATTTACAAGATTTATAATGAATGTGCAGTGGTTTCTGGGCCTCAGTAGGACGGGGTTAGTTTTTGGCAATCGTTCAGATGTGGAGTTCTGTTCTTCTACAAGTTAGTTTACCAAATCCTAAGAGAAACTCTAAGGTAAGGGTAGAGCTGTGCAAACCTTTAAAAAAATTAATGGAGATTGCCTATCTCCTAGAACTAGCAGGCACCTTGAAAGGTCATTGAGTCCAGTCCCCTGCCTTCACAGCAGGAGCAAGTACCATCCCTAACACATTTTTGCCCCAAATCCCTAAGTGGCCTCTGCAAGGATTGAACTCACAACTTTTGGTTTAGTAGGCCAATGCTCAAACCACTGAGCTATCCTTCCCCCAACCTTACAATGGATGAAGCATTTGAAATGCATTTAAAGCTGACTCCCCCCCCCCCCGTGTACAGCTTTTTTAAAATTAATCAAGAACATTAAACGCCTACAAAATTAATTGAGATCTTAACCACATTTTAATCCTGGTCTGAAAAGCTGGGGAGAGGATGGAATGGAGACCAACTCCTCTTCTCCAGTATTGTATATGTGCTAACTAATATGGATAGGTTAACAGAGATGCTTCTTTACTTTGCAGTTACGATGGCGTGCCGTTCCTTATGCACGACAGGACGCTCAGGAGGACAACGAATGTGAAGAAAGTGTTTCCAGAGCGGGCCAAAGAGCATTCTTCCATGTTCAACTGGACTGACTTGGAGAGGCTTAACGCAGGAGAATGGTTCCTAGAGGTGCGTCGCTCATGTACTGAAGATAGGGTCCTATCATCTGAAGCAGGGGGGATGCTGCGTGCCCTGCATCCCAAGTCAGGACATTGGCTGAACATTCATGCTACAGACCCTGTCAGACAGATGAGAGTGTTGCCGTCCTTTTAATGAAAGGGTTTGATGAAGTGTGACTAGACCAAACCAGTCTTCTCCTGGCATGCTCAATGAATGGCCTCCCATTCGACTCTGCCACACGGCACCAAGCAACATAGCTCACCATTTTTGTTGATTGTTTGGAACATTTCCATAGCCAATTCTGGCCTGTCAAATGAAGGGATCTTCCAGTGACCCCTGCCAGGGTTCTAACATGGAATGCCCTAATGTTGGCCTGTGTTTGCGCATCCGGAAACCTGGCTTGTGTGCACAAAAACCTTTGATTTTGCATTTGTATCTGCTGGGGAGTGTTGTGGACTAAGAGTAAAGAAACCTCTGCTCTAAAACTGCTTAGCCATACAGCTGTTTGAGGACATGGGCAAGCCACTTAGACTGTTTCTCAGTTCCCCATTTTATAGATGAGGCTAATACAACATAAAAGTGTTTGGCACTAATAATTATGGTTACTGCTGTGTGTTCTCCTATAGAAGGCCCATAAATATTACTTCACATCAGTCAAAAGCTTCCTCTATCCTGGTATTATACAGAGGTATAGAAGAGAGGTGTTTATACTGAATCAGATCCTTCCAGGTAATATAGCTCTTGTCCTTTTTTGCTAAACTCCTCTTGATAAAAGTATCCATGACATGCTGCAAAAACACAGAAAGCAGGCCATAGCCTATCAAGTACTAATGTTTTTAAAATCCTTAATACAATTTGCCAGTTCAGTAGCAGTGTCTCCTCTTTATTTTGCTTTTCATAACCCTTAGCAAGCCTTTCTGTGGTGGGGACTTAAATGGACTAAAATGTAAATAATATGGTGAGGTGAATGGATTCTGTGCAGAAAAGGTCTCCGTTTTTCTATCAAACACCATTTCTTTCCTTATTCAGCTGGGGGCTGGCGACAGATTAAATTGCTGCTGAGTTTAATAGAGATTACACCGAGGGTTAATGGAAGGTGATGCTCAAATGTAATTAATATATCCCAGCTCCTTTGCACTGTCAGACAAGGAGCCCCTGCAGACTGCACAGTGTAATTGGGGACCGGCAGCGCTGGATCCATCCGAAGTGACTTGTTAAAAGTGGCATCTAGCATTTCCTCTGCCACCACATTCGTCCAGCAGTGCCTCTATCATGCAGCAACCAGTTATGCGCTAACCTGAAATGCCAAATTCACTTTGGTAATCACGGTCTGTGGTGTCATTTGCACCGTTGTCTATCATTGTGCAGCTCTTTTCTTCGTTAGAGAGCGACAGCGATGAGGGCAGCCCATATAAACCAAGCAATGTGGGGAACATACTGCCAGAACACTTCATTATCCAGTGTGTAACTGGCAATGGTTTGCCCTTCTCAGTCCTAGGCCTGCAGAGTGAAGTCTGTTTGAGTGAGGTTGAGCTCCCATGCTTGGGTGTCCAACACAAAACACCCAGATAACTTCCTGCCACATGGGAAGAATGTCTAATGTAGTGGTCCCTCAAGAGGGGAGTGGAGGAATATTTGGCAGGTGTGTCAGTTCCCACGGTGGGCGGGGAGGGAGTGCTGTCCAGCCGACGCTCTGGCCACACCCCCAGCTCTGCTCAGCCCCTTTCTCCAGCCTCAGCCGCAGCTCCTTTGACCCCCTGGCTCCTCCACAGCTCCACCTTCAGCCCTAGCTCTTCTCTTGAGCCAACTTTGCATTAATGGAGTGGGGGAGAGGAGGGCGGAGAGATTCCATTACTTGGTAAGTTGGGGTATGACAGGAGAAGTTTAAGCACTACTGGTCTGAAGGGTCAGCACAAAACTTGCTTTTATCACTGAAGTGCTGCTTTCTGCTAGTGCGTCCCCTGGTTGCCTTCTCCTTACTCTTTGCTGTTACAAAATGTTTAGATGGTCTTAAACCAAGGCACCCATGATGATAGGCGATATTTAGCACTCACATAGCACTTTTCATCCAAGAATTCCAAAGCAGTTTACAAAGGATGGCAAGACCTCCCTGGTCTGGCACCCTTGGAGCCTGCCTGGTCCTGAATGAGGGAGTTTGCCAGACCAGGAGAGGTCAGTGCCTTTCTGGGCACTGACCCCCTACTCCCAAGCTTACTTCCCAGCCACCAGACTCCACTCCTGGTCCAGCTGCACTCCCAGCCATCGGCCCCTCTGCTGCCGGACTCCCAGCTGGTCCCCCACTCCGAGCTGCTGGGACTCTCTGGTCTGGCAACATCCATGGTCTTGCTGGATCATGGATGTTGCCAGACCAGAAAGTCCTGAACCAGAGAGGTGCAAGTGTATAACCTGCACCCACGGAAAACTTCTTTCATGACCCCCTATTGGGTCAGCAATTGCTACAGGTCGATTATTCCCTCAAGTGTGAAGTTTTAAATCTCTTCCAAAATTCTTTTGATTTTTCAATCTTCACTAGAATTGACTCTTCAGGCTAGGAGACAAAAGTAAATCAAGATTCAATGGATGGAAATAAGGTGCAGATTTTTAACAGGGAGCATAATTAATAAAGTCCTGCGGATCCACAGATATCCACTTTATATCTGTTGGGCTATGTCTACACAGCAGTGCTATTTATCTCGAAATAGCTATTTTGTGTCTTTTGAGCGTGCCCATTATTTTGAAATATAATGGGCTCGCTATTCTGATATCCCTGTAAACCTCATTCCACAAGGAGTAAGGGATGTTTCAGAATAGCGATTTATTTCAAAATAAGTTCACTGTAGACAGCACCAAATTTCAAAATAAGCTGTTTCAAAATTGACTCGCAATAAGCTACACAATTTGCATAGTTCAAATTGTGTAGCTCATTTCAAGCTAAGGGTGCAGTGCAGATGTACCCTTGGTGTCCATGGCTCATATTTGTGGATGGGGCTGCATATATGGATACAAATTTTGTATCTAGAACCCTGCGAATTTGAAAATATCTACTTTATATCCACAGGTATCCTCATCTGCAGATGATGCGGATATCCATGGATCATTTTTGCAGTTGCAGACGCAGATACCAATTTTGTATCCATCTACTAATTAACCAATGGAGCAACTTACCAAAGCTCATGGTGGATCCTCCATCACTGGGGACTTTTAAATCAATATTAGATGTTTTTCTAAAGGATCTGCTCTAGTTCAAGTAGGAATAAATTTAGGGAAGTCTTATGGATGCATTAACAGGTGTGTTGTGAGCAAGACATGAGAAGTCATTCTTCCGCTCTACTCTGCGCTGATTAGGCCTCAGTTGGAGTCTTGTGTTCAGTTCTTGTGTCACATTTCAAGAAAGATGTGGAGAAATTGAAGAAGGTTCAGAGAAAAGCAACAAGAATTATTAAAGGTCTAGAGAACATGACCGATGAAGGAAGACTAAAAGAATTGGGCTTGTTTATTTTGGAAAGGAGAAAACTGAGAGGGGACATGATAGCAGTTTTCAGGTATCTAAAAGAGGTGTCACAAGGAGGAAGGAGAAAAATTATTCTCCTTGGACTCTGATGATAGGACAAGAAGCAATGGGCTTAAACTGCAGCAAGGGAGGTTTAGGTTGGACATTAGGAATAACTTCCTAACTGTCAGGGTGGTTAAACACTGGAATAAGTTGCCTAGGGAGGTTGTGGAATCTCCATCGCTGGAGATATTTAAGATCAGGTTGGATAGACAGTACTGGGTCCTGCCGTGAGGGCAGGGACCTGGACTTGATGACTTCTCAAGATCCCTTCCTGTTCTATGGTTCTATGGCCTGCATTATACAGGAGTTCAGACTAGATAAACACAGTGCCTCAAATCTATAAATCTGGATATTCTGTGTATTCATATGAGTATCCAAGCCTAGTAAACTCTTGACCTCTGTGATGTCTTAAGGAAGTGAGTTCCACAGGCTAATTAATATTTCCTTCATCTGTTTTGAATTTTCCACCTGTTTCATTAAATGTCCCTTTGTTCCTGTGTTCTGAAATGGGCTCAATTAGATGTTCACAAATGTGTTTTCGTGCCCTTGATCATTCTTCTCACCCATTTCTAACCCCTTTATATTGATACTGTATCCTATGAGATGAGGTGATCAGAAATGCACCCAGGACTTCTGGTAAGAGCATGCATCAGACCCTCCAATGGGAAAACTGAACCATAGGGAGAACTTACCCAAAGTTGTTCAATAAGTCAATATCAGAACTGAAAATAGAAGCCATCTCTCCTGGCACCTAGTTCTTTGCCTTATTGAATGGGATCACACTGTCTCCTGGTGGGAGAGACTTAGCTTGACTTTGAATTCTTGGATTGAGACCTATCAATAGAGCTGGGTGGGAAGTGGTTTCCCCCTTGGTGAACGTTTCTGAGATTTCAAATATGGTTCCTGCTCCGGGATGAAATCGAGGCGAAAAAGTGCGAGTAAGGGGGAAGGAGAGAGAGGTCCCAGAATACCCAATAGCCCAGAGTCCTCACCGGGGATGTGTGAGCTGAGATTTACCTCTGCCTGATACAGAGCAAGGACTTGGACCCTGGGGCTCCGACCTTCCCAGTGACTGTTCCTGATCACCGGGCTACTGGGCATTCTGAGGTCTGGGTTGCCTCTCGCTCTCTGGCCAACAATTCCATCCTGGACCTGAGAAGCCTTCCTGGCTAAAGCTGAATTGAAATGGACCCTTTCCTATGAAAATGGTCTATTTGGATGAAACGGTATTTTCGGGCAAAAAAAATTGTTTTGTTGGAAAAATCTTGGTCAGCGTTCCCTAACTGGTTGGCTTGTCACAAGGCAGATTTCAGAGGCAGCTGCCACCACGATGTGGGCAGAAAATGAGTCCTGTCTGCCTTGTGTCACAGCAGAGGCCCCCATGGGCATCGCAATAACTCTGACACTTGTTTGTTTTCAGAGTGACCCCTTCTGGACGGCTGGCTCCCTCTCGGATTCAGATTACCTGCAAGCTGCCAACCAGTCGGTCTGTAAGCTGGCTGATATGTTGCAGATCGCCAAAGACAACACGTCCGTGATCTTGAACTTTCAGGACCTGCCCCACGACCATCCCTACTACAGCACTTACATCAACATTACCCTGCAAACCATACTGGAGTCAGGGATCCAGCAGCAGGCAGTAAGTCCTGCCGTGCTTTGGAAACAGAGGCTCAGGGACTGGCTCTTTCCAGCTCAAAGGACGAGCAGTTGCTTTAGTAACTGGAGAAATCAGGGTTCTGTGCAGGAGACTCATTTCTGGCCAGTTTTCCTTCCCCTGCCATAGCGGCTTTTGGCATCCTCTGTGCTTACCTGTAGTGACACCGTGCTACCCCTTGCCCAATGCTAATGTGCACCTTCTAGCACACACAGAAAGGCTCACTCATTCTCTTGCACTGCCGTCTTGTACTGAGGGCACTGTGTGGGGGTGCTCCAGGATTTGGGGCTTCCAGGGCTCAGGCAGAGAAGGAAGGATGCAGGCAGGATGGCATCCCCATGCCAAAGGCAGCTTGACCCTGATGTTCTGAGAGGCTGAATGGTGCTGAGTCCTGCCACAGGGAGCGTGGGGGGCAGAGACAATTGCCGACCTCTTCACGTGAGTGGATGCGCCAAAGCACTCCCCTCTCTGCCCAACGGCAGGAGCAAGTGAGCTGCCTCTAGCACAAGACAGCTCCTTCCTGGGTGAAGAGCCCATGCCCAGAGCCAGATTTCAGTACAAAAGTGAAGGGAATCCTCCCTCTCTGGCAGGGGCAGCCTCCATCAGTTCCAGCCTCTCCCCACCTTTCCAGGAACTGTTCCCCTTTGGCCAAGGGGTTAGCAATATCCGGCATCTTGCTGGGCGGTGGTTTCTGTTTGGATGAGAAATCAGTGATAGAGGCAGGGTTTCTTAGTGTGATCTCTTTATTAATAGTACATGCTCGTGGTCCTGTTCCCCTGAACAGAAATAGGAACAAACCTGCACACAGGCAGCTCGTGCTGGCAGAAATCCCATCCCAAAGAAGGGCTGTCAGTCTGCCTTTGCTTCTCCCCAGAGCTGGAAGGGTCCTGCTTGCTTACTCACTCCACTGGCTTCTCACCCCACCGCCTAGGAATCCCTGTTAGCTGCACGAGTTCCAGACATCTGCTCTCTTCCTTTAAGCAGCCGTGCTTTCATGTGGGAGAAGCTGGAAGTGACAGGAGCTACAGCCGAGGGAAAATTCCCATTTCCCAGGTTCAAACCTTGGGGCCTCCAGGCAGCTTTTTTAAATGTGTGATGTGCTCAGCCCAGCCAAAATGGGAAACATCTGATTTCCTCCTGCCTCCCCCTCTGATTTTAAATTCTTGAAAGTAGCTTAAAGTCACACGTGCTGATGTGCTAAGCAGCTGCACATTGTGTGACTGAAATATTTCAGACTTTCCAATTAGGTGAATAATACATATGTATGCAGAGAAAAATGGAAATGTTTAGCAATCACACTTATGAAATGATTAGCCTGGAGGAAGGATCCATTTTTAGCTTCCATCTGTCTTTCTAATGACTACTGCTGCCATCCGAGTTTCAATTAACTATGAGCCCCCCTCCCCTAGCTCTTCTTTCTGTGAGCCTGTTTGAATCTCCATCAGCTTTCCTGGAGCTCATTTCCCCACAAGGAGAATCGTGTTCCCCTCGTTGTAAGTGAACGGGTGAGCTAATGCAAAGAGATGAACAGAATAATTAGTAAAGTAGAGCTCTGGGCAGTGAGAAGAAAATCCATTTTGATGCACTTTGCCTAGTTAGATCTGAACACCTTTGCTTCAGAATTCCAGCCTAGCTGACTGAAAATGTGCCTAATCTGCTTTAATTTGCCTCGTGCATGATTAGATTATCATTGATTAGTTATTCTTATTGAGTAATAGAATTTAAGGCCAGAAGAAACCAATATGGTCATCTGGTCTGATTTCCTGCATAACACCAGTCAAAGATTTTCACTCTGGGTATGTCTACACTACAGAGTTTTGTTGGAAAAACAGCTGTTTTTCCGACAAAACTTGAGGAACGTCCACACTGCAATTGCATTCTTCCACAAGAAAATTGAAAGAACAGAGGGGTTTTTCTGGCATTGGTAATCCTCTTTCCTCGAGGAAGAAGCCTTTTTGTGAAAAAGCTTTCGCAAAAAGGAGTGTGTGGTCGGGGAAGAAGGAGTATTTTTGGAAGAAGAGGAAAAAGGAAAAAGCACAGGTGCCCTAGTGGCCATTCCATTCATAGCAATCACAGCTTACATGCGAGAGAGCGTCCATTCCCTCTGGATGCTCTCTTTCGAAAAAGCAGATTGCTTTTTCGATGCACTTTGCAGTGTGGATGCTCTCTTTCGGAAGAAGTTTTTCTGGAAAATCTCTTCCGAGAAAAGCTTCTTTTGAAAGAAGCCTGTAGTCTAGATGTAGCCTCAGTAATTCCTGCATCAAGCCCATGCCTTGTGACTGAGCTAGAACCTATTATTATCAATTAATTAATTAAGCTAATGTGTGCGCACGGCGTTGAAATCGAAATGGGGAGTGCTACAAATTGCAAGGTTTGAATGGAACTGAAGAATGGATAATGTTAGTTAGAGCCAGCCATAATATGGGCAGTGGGTGGAAAGTTTTTTCCTATCCAAGGTCTGCCTATGCCGCTTTAATGTTGACTTAGAACAACTTGTTTTCCTCTCCTCTTCTCCTTCTTGTGCTGAACTGGATGTATTGGTGGGTGTGAAGTGCATCTTGTCATGAAATCTTCCAGTTTCTTCCCTCTTGTTCTCTGGGCTAGAATTTGAACCTGTGTGTCGACAGGTGAAAGCCAGCCAGTCAGTCCCACATTCAGAAACGCAGTTGAATAGACATGTGAGGCTTTAAGCCCCTTTAAGCTGATTACAGCATTAGTGCAAACTCTCTGGCATGGCTTGGTGCTTCCCGCTGCTCTGTACTCCAAACGGCTCAGAGCCCATGTTCCTAGCGCTCTCCCAGCTGCAAACAGGTTTTCTTCTTTCAGAATCCTCTCGTTAGTCAGAGTGGCTCAGTGCATTGTCGCTCTCTATCTCCAGGTGATGTGGCTGCCCAACACGGAGCGGCAGCTGGTGAGGCAGATTGCGCCAGGTTTCCGGCAGACTTCTGACATCAAAGTGGACGCAGCGCGCTTGAGAGACAAAGGCATCAAGCTGCTGAACCTGCGATACACAAAGGTCACCCGTGAGGACATCAGGTGCTGGCTTTTGTTGGTGTGAATGTCCACTAGCTCTGTGTGTGCACCTAGCCGTCAAGCTGTGTGCATTTCACAAAGTCAGAGTATGTAGCTGCCCCCTCTACCCTTCCCATTGAGGTTTGCTGTGCTGTCAAGCCAGGAGGCAGAACTCAGCCCTCAGGTTCTGGTGATCACAGTCGTCCCTTCTGGAATCGGAGAGTCTTTGGCCTACCCGTTTCCAGACAGCTGCAGTCTCTCCACAATAGAGAACTGCTCCCGCTTAACAGGGCACACGGCTGACTGTCCAGCAGGAGCTTTGCTGTCTTGGGGAGGGGAGTCTATAGAGTGGTAACATCACTTTAATCAAGGGCAGACTCCATTTTCCCCTTTAATGGGCTCCTTGTGTCTGCTAATCCATTGGAGACTGTTCCTCAGTTACCGGTGCTAGGGGAAGGCCAAGTGAGGAAAATGGACTGCAGAATGGTATCACCTCCTCATCTTCGGTCTGTTCCTCCAGAGTCTGTGAGAAGCCTGCGCTCCCTGCCGTAGTGGTGGGCAGGAGTGAAAAGCACACAGCTTTTCTCCCCATACTGTCTCATGGCAATGCGCACACAACAGTGTCCTGGTGCCACTTGGTGATATGAGGGCCTTAGTGCAGCCTACTTGAGCTTCCTCGAATTTGTCAGCCCTGTTTTCACAGCTTCCTCAGGCAAATGAGAGTGAGACGTAGGCCAGGCTGAAAGCACAAGAAGAGATGTTGAGAGGATTGTGAGTTCTTGTGAATAATTTCTGAAGCAACCCATGGATCAATGGGTCACAGAGCAAACTGAGGCTGAGTCGCCATCAAGAGAAAGCAGCAAATGGAGGCTCCGTTCTGAGTGAGATGCTGAGAATTTCCCACAGGCTTTGTATGCAGTGACACCCAGATGCAGGGCAGATATACAAGCCATAAGCCTTCCATAGTTTGTTCCATAGCACTGGTTCATGCTGCGGGGGGGTCTGAACGAGATTTGAAAGTGGGGAAGAGAGGAGTGCTGTCAAGCAGTAGCATAGCGGAAAGAGAGCTTATCTCCTAAGCAGTGAGATGTAGTGGCTAGTATGTTGGACTAGAACTCAGGAGACCCACTACATCAAATGCTGAGAGCAGCCTCCGTCAATGCCAGTAGTCCTCGATTTGCGAGGAGTATGGGAAGTTGACCTCCTGCTGTGGAGACAGTGACAAGCTCGACTCCAGATATGTCGTTTACGTAGTTGGAGTTGCATTCTTTAAGCCGATCTTCCGAATCAAGTGTAGACGTGGCTTCAGTGTTCCTGCCTTTGCTCCAACATGCTCTTCCACCCCCCTGACCCTGACCATTGGTATTCCAGCCTGCCCACTGTAGTAAACCTCCCTCAGGCCCAGACCACATGTCCCCAGCAGAGCCACCTAGACATTGATCTTTCTGGGCCGTTTTCAGGAATTATCTTCTGGGAACGGACCAGTTTAGAAGGGTTTACAGGATTAATGTCCTGAGAGAGCAGCAAGGCGTCTGAGACAGGCCTTAAAAGCCTTCTCAGTAGAATTCCTCTCTCCTGCTGTGTGTTATTAGGGAGTTAAATGTATTGCGTTATTGCTTCTGCATTATGGCTTTGCCTCTAGCACTGAGCTCTCGTAAAGAGGGTGCTTTATACACATTTTATAACATGCTAATTACCAGCATGGTAAAGAGGATACAGCATGGAATGTTCCAGGTTACGATATTTTCCTCTACGACAGGCATTGCTTGGTGGTGTGACAACCTTGATCTCTCAGCGCTGTCACACATTTTGATGGCATTGCACGCAGGGGTGCTGGCACAATTTTCATAGGAGCACGCTGGTGGCTTGGATGTCAAAGATCTTTCCTGATTCCTTCTTAGTTATTTACAAAGTGAGATCCCAAGACATGGGACAGTCCCATCCCAACTGGGTCCACTGTGTGAAAATTTAGACCGAGGGCAGCCCTGCATCTGACTCCTCGGACAGTACTGGATATTGTGTAGTATAAATACCTGTGCATCACGCTAGTATGTTTGCCAAAGATCCTGTGGGAGAAGAGATTTATGTGATGCTGGTCTGGCCCATTTCCAAGTGTGGGGCCTGAAGCACAAGGACAGAGCGGCTAATCTTAATAGCTCTTTACATGGAGCCCAGTATGTGATGACATTAAGTGAGCCTTGTAGAAATCAAAATATTAATTGTCCAATTCTCATTCTAGCTTCAGAGGAGGTTTAGGCATCTGATACAAAGTACATCCAGCCAGTGTTTCCACCTGATTAGCTACTGCTCTTTGCATCTCAGCTGCTGCTGCTGTGAACCTGTGATATAGGCTATGCTGCTGGTTTCTTTCAGAAATTAGTTTGTGCAGATAAAGTTGAACACCGGCTTTCAATGACCCTATTTAAATTGGCCTCGTCTCATCTTTAATTAGCCAGTGCCACATTTTCTGTAGCATCTGGGGTTTGAATTGCAGAGGGTGCAGGTACAAATGACCTCCACTGCTCAGATTAAACAGAGAAGGGATGTTTTGCCACTAGGTGGCCTTGTTAATTTTTAGGATTTATTGCTTGCCAGGTGTGACTTTTTCCTCAAGAAAGCAGATGGAAGTCAAACTGTTGGCAGGGGTGAGGGGTAGATGATATTTTAGAGCTAGAAATGAAAGTAGGTGCCATTGTGTGGGTAAACCAATGACTGAATGGCAGGATGTCCTATCCTAATGATGCTGTTTTTAAAAAAACAGATGATAGCTCACAATACACAGACCTTAAATGGCTCCGGGCCAGATTGTGCTATTGCAGTGCAGGCTTCCACTGGGGACCAGTATGGAGCTGCATTGCGTTAGGGGGAGCTGTCTGGACATGTAGATATGTTTGATCCAAGTCCTGCCTCAAAGAGCTGATGCTTTCTGAAGACCAACGGCGTGCCAAAGGAGAGCGGGAAGGAATGAAGGCAAAATATGTCCTGTAATTTTCACTGCATGAGAGGCAGAGAGGATTAGTGATAGGGCATTCAGAGATCAGGGTTTTATTCCCAACTCTGCCACTGAGTTGCTGTGTGACCATGGGCAAGTTACCTCCTCTCTCTTTGCCTTCTCCCACTCTTTGTCTTTTCTATTTAGAATTTAAGTTCCATCATATGTACAGCACCTAAAGCTGTTGGATCTGCTTGGTGCTGCTGTAGTAGAAATAAATACACCTTTTTAAACTCTCAGTCCACATCAGTTTTGGCCAAATGTACCACTCCCCCTTTTTAGCTGTCAAATTCCTTCTAGGAACGAGTTGGTAGTAACGGCTGTGTAAAACTCAAAGTGACTCCTCTTTTTCTGCATGCACCAAGTTTGCACAAAGCAGCTGGTATTGCTGAATGTGGTTAATCAAAGCTCTCTGCCTGCCACTCCTGCTGAAAACTAAACCAGGCCACGTTGCATAAGTTACACAGCTAAAGTAACTAGTTCTGCCCAGGTGCTACAAGGAGCAATCTTGTTGTTGCATGTTACCCTCTGGTGTGCTGTACAGAACAAAGCCTCACCCACCCTTTCCATTCATTGCCCATCTCTTGGAGAATTTTGGTGAAAGGATGTCCCCTGGCAATTCTTTGATGGAATATTCTGTGTACCCGGCAGCCTTCAGAATCAAACCTGCCACAACAGGGTTCAAACGGACATTGCCACAGACTGGGAAGCTACCGGCCGCACAGATTGACTAACCCTGGTGGACTGTCATCCTTTACCCAAAAATAAATGCCCTAGGGTATGTCTAGACTACAACATTTTTGCAGAAAAAGATACACAAAATGCACTCTGCAATTTGCAAACCTTTTTCTGCCTTTTTTTTTTTTTTCGGAAGAGGCTTTTGTGAAATTTGGCCCATCTATAGTGGGCCAAATTTTGGGGGAAAACCCTCAATTGGAAGATCCCTCCTTCTTCGTGGAATGAGGAAGACAGGGCTTCTGAAAGAACCCGTCTGCTGTTCCGCAAGAAAAAAAAAAAAAAAAGCAGAAGAGCAAATGAGTTCCCTGGACATGGTATCCCAAAATCCCCCCCCTCCAAGTCTAGACGTACCCCTAGTGTCTGCATGTGCTGTGCAGCACGACCAGCATCGCTTTCAAGAGTGCTTCACTTCCCCCTTGCATTCAGTGCAATGTGGCTGTATTAACAGCCTTGTGCTACCCCCAGAATTTTAGATAGCGTCTCTCTTCAGAGCATTCGTCAAGTATTAATAAATCATCACAGTCCTTCCTGGAGGCACAAGTGACATTTCTGTATTACAGATGGGAAACCCAGGGCCACAGACAGGATCAATATCCTCATTGCAACTCGAGAGTTCTTCCCTCTCGGCCTTGTGTTCTGGCTTCTGGAGGTAGCCCCTTGAGAAATGGATGCAAGCTTTCAGAAGGCTTGAGACCTGTTTTGTTAGCAAACGAGAGGCACTGGGCAGAATGAGAGTATGATTGACTCTTACATCGATCACTAGTTTGTTTAAGTGAATTGCTCTTTCAGTTTTATGGGTGTCTATGCGGCTGTTATTTTTACATCACCCTAATTAGATAGGTCTTTTAAAAAATGTGTCCAGCATGCTACCATGTAGGGTGAGAGAACTAAGCCAGAACAAAGCCATGTATATCTAAGCCAGAATCTGCTCTGGTGAGCAAATAAAGCTTTAAAGTCAAAATAGTGGCTCAATAGGCCAGGCAAGACTTGATGTGGTCTTGTGTTTCCAAATGACCTACTTCATCATTTCCCAGTCTGGTTACTATTAAAGAGCATGCTGTCTGTCAGATGGCTCTCATCTCCCTTTGTGTTAATTTCATGGGAATCACTGATGCATAGGGCATAGCGTTTTGTGTCCTCTGTACACCTTACATCTAGAGATACTAACCTACCTCTCTGTTGTTTTTCTCGGCAGGGAATACACCGCCGCGAACCTGAGCGTTAATCTCTACGTTGTGAACGAGCCCTGGTTGTACTCTATCCTGTGGTGTGCTGGTGTTCAGTCTGTCACTTCCGATAGCTCACAGATCCTTAGCAAGGTGCCTTTTCCCATTTGGCTGCTGGTAAGCAAGACCACACGTGAACTATCCAGATGGTACCTAAGATTCACTCCCTCTGTGATCCCTTTAAAAACGCAGGAACAGCTTTTCTGGGCGTGCTTGAGGGAGCTCTGGAGTGTAGATGCTATATATTAGAGAGTAGTTTCAGAGATGTGCTACCAAGTTTTTAATGAGGGACTCCTTCAGTACTGTTCTGTCTCAGACATACTTTCCTCTGACTGGTGGATGGGGAGCATCCGGTCCCTCTCACAATTCCAGCTTTCCAGACAAGGCTGGACTAGTACCAGTCAGGAGAGAGATGAGTGGCAGTGGCTCCAGGTGTCATGCTCCCTGTAACACCAGATTGGCCTTATCACCATATGGACAGCTGGAGCAGGGCTGTAGGGCTTGTGGAAACTAGGTGGACCTAGAGGCCCTAGTGGGGGTGTTTGGGAAGGGACCATCCATTGCAGCAGCAGTCACCACAGGGTCAGAAAGGGCTGAAACTGTGAACAAGGCTGGTTTACGTTATGGCTGTAAGGTGACCTAAGTTATGCTACTTTAGTTAGTAAGTAACATAAGAAGAGTCGACGTAGCTTAGATTGACTTACAGCAGTGTCTGCACCATGTTGTGTCGACAGGAAACACTCTCCTGTGGACTTCCCTTACTCTTGTATAGGAATTCAGGAGTTGATGGGAGAGCACTCTGCCATCAACTTATCAGGTCTCCACTAGATCCACTAAATCAACACTGCTGCATCGATCACAGCAGTGTTGATCTAACTGTAAGCATCGGCACGCCCTAATTTTGGCTGTCTCCCCCCCACCCGGCCAATATAATCAATTTCTGTCTGTGATTATCCTCCACTGCATGGATGGATTAGATGGATTAGATAATGAACACTGGCCCTGTCAATCGCTGAGCAAACAATGAACCATCCAAAAAAAATCTGCATTTCTATTTCCATTTATTTGGATCTTTGAAGCTTGAGAAAATGTATATGCTGACGAAATGATGTGAGATTGGCATGTCAAGCAATTTTCAAAGCAAGCAAGATGATTAATTATTTGGGAGTGCTGCGGTTTCTTTAAAAACCGAAGTCTGTTACACTATTGCAGGGCTGGTGATTATATATAGTAGCAGAGCTGGCTCCATGAATTCATGACACTGTAGTGTGTTATACACTATCTGCAGCTTTATTTTGGAGCTGTTCTTGGAGCAGCTAATCCTGGAATGAAAAAGGTAAGAAGCAATTATTGATTTAGTCTTAAGTAGCACACAGGATCTGATCAGTAAGGCGAATACAGCTGAGCTGCTCTGTAGTAATAACCACAACATAATTAAACATATCATACTTGTAGGAAGGAAAATCCCAAAGAAACCGCAGCATTTATCTTCCAAAAGGGGAACTACACAAAAATGAGGAGGATTTTAAAATAGAAATTAAAAGGAACAATAAAATGCCTGCAAACTGCAGGGAAACTTTTTAAAAGAGACTCAGACTATCTGTATCCCAAATATATCATAAGCAAGAAGCCTGCTAAACAACCAGTGGGGCCATGGATGATTAATATGCTAAAGGAGCACTCCTGGGCAATAAGGCAATTGTGGATAAACTAAATGAATTCTTTGTATCAGTCTTCATGTCTAAGGATATGAGGAAGATTCCCAAACCTGAGCCATTCTTTTTAGGTGACAAATCTGACAAAACTGTCCCAGATTGAATTACTGGGCAAACTGGTTGAAACTATAGTAAAAAGCGGAATTCTGAACATGATAGGGATGTAATAGTGTAGTCGATTGACGGATAAGCAAAAGCTTATCAGTTAACGCTATAAACTACACACTTTCCCCCCTCTCTGCCCCACCATTACATATTTTAACAGGCTGGCCAGCAGCCTGGCTCAGTTCCAGCTTGCGCTGGGTCTGGGACTTACCCCTGCTATGGCTTTGCATTTAAAGTGTGTGTATTAAGGACCAGGCGAGCAGGCAGCCTGTCTCAGTTCCAGCTTGCGCTGAGCCCAGGAGCTCAGACACCCACCCCTCAGGCAGGGGCTGTTGCTGGTTTTTAAACTGGCTTCCTTTGCGTTAGACTCCTGATAACAATTTTTCAGAAGAGTTTTAAAGCTAGATGACCTCTTTGCAGTTGAAGCTCCCATACCACTCTCCTGTGAGTTATTGGTGGCACTGTCTTCATCTAATTGGGATGCTTATATTCTGCCTTCCGAAGTTCCCTCTGGAATTTTTCACTTCCTATTGTATAGTATTGTTGGGCTCTGTTCAACATTTCCTTATTCACAGCAGAATTTTAGTGGCATTTTGGGGGAGATTAGAACAATTCCTGTAAAATTATTGCCCTCCGCCCATGTGAATGATGCATTGTAAACCTCAATCATTCATTCGGAGTATTCCTTTCAGTGACTTTACACTGGTACCAGGCCTCTGAAATGAGAAAAGAGGAGAAGCCAGCACAGCTGGTCACTTAAGAACAGAATTGGATTAATTATTTTTAAAAGTTGAGCCAGTGGTTAAGCTTCAAACATCAAGGTTTGGAAAAATTCACTGAGACCTGTCTTAATATATTGAGCTCTCTTATATAGCACTGTTTATCCACAGATCTTGGAGTACTTTACAGAGGAGGGGCAACGTCATTACTCCCATAAACCAAGATGAAAAGGAGAGATTTTTGGCTGAAAGTCAGACACAGTTGTGGGCAGAGCATGGAATCAACCGCAGTTCTCCCCACACTCGGTCTAGCACTTGGCAAGGCTCTCTCTCAAATCGCCACCCCAGAGAATAATGGAAATGTGTTTTCCCCCATCAATATTGCCTGTGTCAAGAGAGTGAATGGGCTTTTAAGCTGCACAAGACATGGGGGGATAAAATTGCAAAGAACAAGTCCAGCAAAGAGAAAAACAAGCCCCGTCTTCTAAATTCTTCCCTTTGATGTAACCCCTTGCTCTCACTAAGCTTGGTGGGTGCATCACAGACAGAGTTTGGTCCAAAAAGTGCATTGCAGTTGATGAAAAGCAAAAAGAACTTCTCTTTAAAATGCTCTTCCCTTTATTAAGTCTCTCAGACTGACCCATTCTTCAGTGTGTACTGCTGTATAAGTGGCTGGCTGTGCACCATCAAACCCCCTTTGTATGGTATGTGTCGGGACTGTGTGTGATTCATACCATCTGAATTCTGTTTGGACTAAATCGGAGTCTTTCAGAATTGATTTCAGTCTGGGAGCCAGAGCAGACCTTTCATTCTTGCTGAAAGGCAGTGATCTCCAGGGCACGTTTCTCTGGAGCCCCTGGGGGCTTAGTGGCACTTTAAGGATGAATGGGGATGTCATTTCCATTTGCTGTTGTGGTCCATCAGTGCCAGCAGCATCAGTCTCTGTGGTAAATGAGGCTCCTTGCTGACAGACTTGCTCACTCATGCTCTTACGGAGTCTCTTCATCCACCAATTCCTGGTATTCGTAATTCCAAGTCCAAAATGCAGCTTCAGTTCAGCTGCACAGAAGCAATGCTAAAAATATTTCCAGAGTTGCTATTTTAGCAGGTACTTTAGGCCTGCCGGCCTTGCTGCCAAGCATGTAAAGAAGGGATTTTTGTGGTGCAACTCTGTTCTTTTGCAATTGTACATGTGCAGTTTTCCATTTCAAACTATATTTCCTGTGTGAGTTGCTAGAGAAATAACGAGGAGTCCTGAGGCACCTTAAAGTCTACACTGCGGGCTTAAGTTCGAGTTAAGATATACAACTTCAGCTATGTTAATTACATAGCTAAATTCAAAGACCTTAACTCGACTGTTGGCGTGGTTTACACAGCAAGAAGTTGAAGGAAGAACACTCTTCCTTTGACTTCCCTTAGGGTATGTCTACACTACCCTCCTAGTTCGAACTAGCGGGGTAATGTAGGCATACCGCACTTGCAAATGAAGCCCGGGATTTGAATTTCCCGGGCTTCATTTGCATAAGCGGGGAGCCGCCATTTTTAAATCCCCGCTGCTTCGAACCCCGTGCAGCGCGGCTACACGGGGCTCGAACTAGGTAGTTCGGACTAGGGTGCCTATTCCGAACTACCGGTACACCTCATTTCACGAGGAGTAACGGTAGTTCGGAATAGGAACCTAGTCCAAACTACCTAGTTCGAGCCCCGTGTAGCCGCGCTGCACGGGGTTCGAAGCAGCGGGGATCTAAAAATGGCGGCTCCCCGCTTATGCAAATGAAGCCCGGGAAATTCAAATCCCGGGCTTCATTTGCAAGTGCGGTATGCCTACATTACCCTCCTAGTTCGAACTAGGAGGGTAGTGTAGACATACCCTTACTCCTCATGAAATGAGGGTTACAGAAGTCAGAGTAAGAAGCTCATTATTTTGGAATTATTTTGAAATAATGGGCTTCCCGTGTAGACGCGCACGCTGTCCACATGAGTTATTTTGAAATAAGCATCCAGTGTAGACTTAGCCTAACATATTTATATGAGCTGATCCTTTCCTGGGTAAAATCCAATTAATCAGATAGGGTATGTCTACACTACAGCGCTAATTCGAACTAACTAGTTAATTCGAATTAGTTAATTCGAACTAAGCTAATTCGAATTAGCACATCCAGACTTAAAAACTAGTTCAAATTAGCGTTTTTCTAATTTGAACTAGCATGAACCAAGGTTAAGGATGGCCGGAAGCAGTGTCGGCAGAGCATCAGAGTAGGACTTAGAGCATGGAGCTGCTGTCTCAGGCTAGCCGAGGGCTGTGCTTAAAGGGACCCGACTCCCACCCCGGACAGACAGTTCTCAGGGGTTCCCCGCTTGCAAAGCAGTCCTGGCTTGGAGTGCCCTGAGTGCCCACACTCGGCACATCACAGCACTCAGCCATCAGCCCGGCTGCACTTGCCGCAGGCTGCCATCCGGGGGGGGGTCAATCGGGGGGCTGCAGGAGAGCTTCCACCCCGAGGAGCCTGCAGAGCCACCCCAGTCCTCCCCATTGGGGACTCGTACCCCATTCCTCCCTCACCTCCTTCCACTTACCCCTCCCTAGCCCCCCTTCCTGATGTACAAAATAAAGGACAGGTGTGTTCAAAAATAGAAACTCTCTTTATTTAACAAAACTCGGAGAGACTGGGAAAAGGAGGTGGGAGAGGGGAAGAGAGAGGGTGGGAGAGGGGAGGGCAATTAAAATGATCAGGGGTTTGGAACAGGTCCCATATGAAGAGAGGCTAAAGAGACTGGGACTTCTCAGCTTAGAAAAGAGGAGACTGAGGGGGGATATAATAGAGGTCTATAAAAGCACGAGTGGTGTGGAGAGGGTGCATAAAGAAAAGTTCTTCATTAGTTCGCATAATAGAAGGACTAGAGGACACCAAATGAAATGAATGGGTAGCAGGCTTCAAACTAATAACAGAAAGTTCTTCTTCACAAAGCAAATAGTCAACCTGTGGAACTCCTTGCTGCAGGAGGCTGTGAAGGCTAGAACTAGAACAGACTTTAAAGAGAAGTGAGATAAAATCATCGAGGTTGGGTCCATGGAGTGCTATTAGCCAGGGGGTAGAAATGGTGTCCCTGGCTTCTGTGGAAGGCTGGAGATGGATGGCACAAGACAAATGGCTTGGTCATTGTTTCGGTCCATCCCCTCCAGGGTCCCTATGGTTGGCCGCTGTCGGCAGACAGGCTATTGGGCTAGATGGACCTTTGGTCTGACCCAGTACGGCCATTCTAAGCTCAGGGCTCAGGGTCGGGGGTCTCACTGGACCACCTTGATTTTCATGCACACCTGCTCCTGGGTGGCCAGGCTGGCAGCTATCGTGCCCTAGATGGCCACTTTCCTGTGCCTAGTGCGGACGTCGTGGATGAGGTCCACAATGTCCGCATTAGACCAGGCGGGCGCCCGCCTCTTGCGGACGTGGATGAGGGGATGGATTGCACTCTCAGCAAGTTTGCAGATGACACTAACCTAGGGGGAGAGTGACTTGAGGGCAGAGATAGGGTCCAGAGTGACTTAGACAAATTGGAGGATTGGGCCACAAGAAATCTGATGAGGTTCAACAAGGACAAGTTCAGAGTTACAAGCTGGGGACCAACCAGTTAAGTAGTAGTTCTGCAGAAAAGGACCTGGGGGTTACAGTGGATGAGAAGCTGGATATGAGTCAACAGTGTGCCCTTGTAGCCAAGAAGGCTAATGGCATATTAGGATGCATTAAGAGGAGCATTGCCAGCAGATCCAGAGATGTCATTATTCCCCTTTATTCGGCTTTGGTGAGGCCACATCTGGAGTATTGTGTCCAGTTGTGGGCCCCCCACTACAAAAAGGATGTGGACGCATTGGAGAGGGTCCAGCGGAGGGCAACCAAAATGATTAGGGGGTTGGAGCATATGACTTATGAGGAGAAGCTGAGGGAGTTGGGTCTGTTTAGTCTGCAGAAGAGAAGAGTGAGGGGGGATTTGATAGCAGCCTTCAACTTCCTGAAGGGAGGTTCCAAAGACGATGGAGAGAGGCTGTTCTCAGTGGTGACAGATGGCAGAACAAGGAGCAATGGTCTCAAGTTACAGTGGGAGAGGTCCAGGTTGGATATTAGGAAAAACTATTTCACTAGGAGGGTAGTGAAGCACTGGAATGGGTTACTTGGGGAAGTAGTGGAGTCTCCATCCCTAGAGGTGTTTAGTCTCGGCTTGACAAAGCCCTGGCTGGGTTGATTAAGTTGGTTTTGGTCCTGCCTAGAGCAGGGGGCTGGACTTGATGACCTTCTGAGGTCTCTTCCAGCTCTATGATTCTATGAGTTGCAATGCCAGGTGGGACACACACACACCCAACGCCTGTTGAAATTAACCAGTTGGGTGCCTAACTCCCATGTACGCCTTTGAAACCTGCCCCCCCCCCCCCCCCCCCGCACACCCAAGAGATGATCCAGTGTTTGAAAATACCTTGATGAGCACTGCACTGAACAGATATGAAGTCTGTGTGATGCGTATTTGGTGAGCTCATCAACAAAGCACATCTAGTGTTTGTGTCAAAAATACCTTCCCAATGAGCTGAGGGCTTCTAATGGATGGCTTCCTATAGCAAAACTGTCAATACAAGGCAAATGGTGAGATTTCATGGATGACTGCACAGGTTTTGAGCCGAATGAGCTCAGTTTTGTGCATCGCTGCAGAACAGATGTATTCGCTCTTCCATGCCCCTTTTCCAGCAGTGCTCAGCATTTAGGAGTTGTGGGGAGATTTCAGTTCAGTGGTGTGTTGCAAATGCTGTCACTCATAGCGACCATGCATTAAAACATTTTGTTTCTCTTTTCAGAAATAACCCTAACTTTGAAAGCTAGTATTTTTATTCCACTTGAGAGAGAGTTGTTCAGAAAACAACTTCCATCCATCCCATGGAAAAGTCTGATATTTCAATGTTTTGTTTTTCACACTGTCTAATTTTTCTTTTGGAACAAAAAATTCCAAAAAACCTTACATCTGGGAACATTGTGATAAAAATGGGGTATTTTTCAATCAAAACATTTATTTTTGAAATGTTTAAGTTTTGGAAATAGGGATTCAAAATTAAATGTTTTGTTTTGAATTTTCCTGTTTTAAAAAAAAATCAGAAAATATAGTGAGTCAACTTTTACCCACACAAAAAAATTACTGCTGACAAAATTTTATATTTAGTCCAGAATTTTCAATTACATTTTTTTGGCCTGCTCTAATGAGAGGTTATGTGTCTGTGATGTTCATTTTAATATAGTTAGTTTAGTTAATGGCAATATATTCAAACATTTGAATACTGATTGATTGCAATGTCATTGTTTCAGTTAATAAATGTTAACTCCATCAGAAATATTGTTAGATAACTTAGTATATAAAACTTAGTTTTATGATGCACCTTTTACAGTATAAACTGCAGTATAATCAGCCACACTGAGACAAACAAGAATATATGCTATTACATACAGGAGTTAGAATGAACATTGCTGAAAGAATTAAGGAGTCATAAATTTCAAGGCCAGAAGGGATCATTGTAATTGTCTGGCCTGTATAAGAGAGGCCATAGAACTCCCCCAAAATAATTCCCAGTTAGAAAAGCATTCAATTCATAAATTGTCATTAATAGGGAATCCCCCACGACCCTTGGTAAATTGTACAGTGGTTAATTACCCTCACTGATAAAAACGTGTGCCTGATTTGCAGTCTGAATTGGTCTAGCTTCAACTTGCAACCATGGGATCAGTTTGACTTTTTCTGCTAGTCTGAAGAGCACATTTCTAAACACTTGTACCCCATGTACGTACTTACAGGCTTATTCATCTCCCCCCTTAACCTTCTCCTTGTTAAGCAAAATAGATTGAGCTACTAATATTAGCATTTATAAAGTCCCAATAACCTTTTCAAATCTTGTATTTCAGTGCACTGCAAAATTGGGGATTTAGCAAGGTGATTGGGCTCGGCAAAGGGAAACCTTTTGCTTCATTGGCGATGGTTATTTGCTGGACTGTGTGAGCAGAACTTTGATAATTGTGTCTTCCACTTGCATGCACTCTGAACAACCCTATGCCATTTTCCAATCACCTTATTAGTTAAATCTATATACCCTGCACTTAGCAAAACCCTCATGCCCCTGTGCAGCAAAGTACTTGAAGCTCATGGGTCTACTTGCATTCTTGGGGCAGAATGTTGGCTGGTATTAATGGTCATACTGGAGCTGTGTTCATTTATACCAGCTGTGGCTCTGCCACTGACATGTAAAAACATGCGTAGGTGTATACACCTTCTGGGTGCGGTGTATTGTCTCATCTAGTGGCACCCAGACAACTTACAGTGAGAATAAGGCATCTGCTCTACGGCCTTAGCTAATAGTCAGCTGGTTTTAACTCATTTTCTAAACTCCAGAGGTCCCGGGTTCTATTCCACCTGTCAGTGTTACATGGGCATTGCTGCTTGCAGCATTGTAATACCAAACTGGTTTAGGAGCCAAAATCATTTTGAAAAGGGATTTAGTTACTGTGGAGCCAACATCCTGTGGACACTTGGTGGGATTTGAGTTTCTAAGTGATTAACTCCCTTTTGAAAATGAGCTTTAGGCTCCTAAATCAGTTAGGCATTGCAGCACTGAGCCCAGCCTCACTTAGGCCCAGCTTTTGAATGGATTGAAATGTTTAACTGAAATAAGACCTTGCTCCTGAGTGGACATTGTGTCCTGGCCAAGTATCAAACCTGAGCTGTACTTGCCGTAGTGAGATGTTCAAATCAAAGTCTGGGTGGAGAATTCCTTGAGTGTAATTTTTTGAATGCCCCATACACTCAGAAATCATCAAAGATAGTTTGATCTCTTCAGAGAGAGACGAGTTATGGAAACTTTCAGCCCAAAAGGTGAGTGTTGAGAATACTGCAAGGGTGCAAAGAGGGTTAGAAGGGATGATGCTTTTCAGGTCTTTCCTGGCAATATGGCAGTGGCTAAAAACTCAGGGTTCCTTGGAGATACAAACATACAAGAATCCAAAATCCTGCTTGCTTAGGTCTATCTCCGGAGCACATATCTGTATCATGAGGTTTGTGATGTTTCTATATATGTTTATACCCTGTGTTTGGCATGGTCTCTAAATTTGTCCAAACTGCAAGGTAAAGTATGCTTGTCTTTTTGTCTTCCAGCCTCCAGAGGAGTACAATCTAATTTGGATCACAGCGGATCTCATTTCATTTACCATCATTGTAGGAGTTTTTATATTCCAGAAGTAAGTAACATTATTACAGATCAACTCTCATGTATTTAGGGTGTGAGCATGTTCTTCTCAAGGGTGTGGAGGTAAAAGGGAGGTGCAGTGTTCTCCAGAGCCCTTGCTTATAAGGACATGGATAATCACCCCCCCGTTCCAAACAATTTGCTTATTCCCACCCTCTCCCCTTCAGTGATAAGCAGCTGAATGAAGCTGCTGCATGGGACATCAAGGTTGCAAAGAATGAAGACTTCTGAAAAGTGGGGCTGGTTTAAACTTGGTATGGTTCTTGCTGTGGCACTAAAAAATGTGTGTGGGCGAGATCTGTCAATGCTTAGGAGAAACAGGCACCACAAGGAGAGCGCTTAAAATACTTCAAAGTAACTGTGAGGAATTCTCAGCAGCTCCAGAGATTCTGACATCATAGACTTCAATGGGAATAAGTTAGAATGTGAAGAAAGCTCTGTTAGTTGGGGTGTTTTTAAATTTAAGTTGAGAAGAAGAAAAGCATGAAATTGTCCTAGCTTCGCTGATCGCCCTAATGGCTTTACAGTTCAGAGGTAGCTTGATGTGTGGAGGAAAGTCCCTCTCACCCTTCTCTAATGGACAGAGGGAGCAATAATTTCTAGCTAGTAGCTAAGTATCAGAGGGGTAGCCGTGTTAGTCTGAATCTGCAAAAGCGACGAGGAGTCCTGTGGCACCTTATAGACTAACTGAAGTGTAGGAGCATAAGCTTTCGTGGACAAAGACCCACTTCGTCAGATGCATGTAGTGGAAATTTCCAGAGGCAGGAATAAATATGCAGGCCAGGATCAGGCTGGAGATGATGAGGTGATCCAATCAAGGAGGATGAGGCCCACTTCTAGCAGCTGATCTGGAGGTGTGAATTCCAAGGGAACAGAAGCTGCTTTTGTAGTTAGCAAGCCATTCACAGTCTTTGTTTAATCCAGAGTTGATTGTGTCAAACTTAAAGATGAACTGTAGCTCAGCAGTTTCTCTTTGAAGTCTGGTCCTGAAGTTTTTTTGCTGCAGGATGGCTACTTTTAGATCTGCAATTGTGTGTCCAGGAAGATTGAAGTGTTCCCCTACAGGTTTTTGTATGTTGCCATTCCTAATATCAGATTTGTGTCCATTGATTCTTTTACGTAGGGACTGTCCTGTTTGGCCGATGTATATAGCAGTGGGGCATTGTTGGCACATGATGGCATATATTATGTTGGTGGATGTGCAGGAGAATGTACCAGTGACAGTATGGCTGATCTGGTTAGGTCCTGTGATGGTGTTGCTGGTGTAAATATGTGGGCAGAGTTGGCACCGAGATTTGTTGCAAGGATTGGTTCCTGAGTTCGAGTTCGAGTTATTATGGTGCGGTGTGTAGTTGCTGGTGAGAATATGCTTTAGGTTGGCGGGTTGTCTGTGGGCAAGGACCGGCCTACCTCCCAAGGCCTGTGAAAGCGAGGGATCATTGTCCAGGATGGGTTGAAGATCACTAATGATGCGTTGGAGAGGTTTTAGCTGGGGACTGTAGGTGATGGCCAGTGGTGTTCTGTTGGTTTCTTTCTTGGGCTTGTCCCGTAGCAGGAGGCTTCTGGGTACACGTCTGGCTCTCTCAATCTGTCTCCTCACTTCCTCGTGTGGGTATCGCAGTTTACAGAATGCTTGTTGAAGATCTTAACAAGATCCTGCTACGGGACAAGCCCAAGAAAGAAACCAACAGAACACCACTGGCCATCACCTACAGTCCCCAGCTAAAACCTCTCCAACGCATCATTAGTGATCTTCAACCCATCCTGGACAATGATCCCTCGCTTTCACAGGCCTTGGGAGGTAGGCCGGTCCTTGCCCACAGACAACCCGCCAACCTAAAGCATATTCTCACCAGCAACTACACACCGCACCATAATAACTCGAACTCAGGAACCAATCCTTGCAACAAACCTCGGTGCCAACTCTGCCCACATATTTAAACCAGCAACACCATCACAGGACCTAACCAGATCAGCCATACTGTCACTGGTACATTCTCCTGCACATCCACCAACGTAATATATGCCATCATGTGCCAACAATGCCCCACTGCTATATACATCGGCCAAACAGGACAGTCCCTACGTAAAAGAATCAATGGACACAAATCTGATATTAGGAATGGCAACATACAAAAACCTGTAGGGGAACACTTCAATCTTCCTGGACACACAATTGCAGATCTAAAAGTAGCCATCCTGCAGCAAAAAAACTTCAGGACCAGACTTCAAAGAGAAACTGCTGAGCTACAGTTCATCTTTAAGTTTGACACAATCAACTCTGGATTAAACAAAGACTGTGAATGGCTTGCTAACTACAAAAGCAGCTTCTGTTCCCTTGGAATTCACACCTCCAGATCAGCTGCTAGAAGTGGGCCTCATCCTCCTTGATTGGATCACCTCATCATCTCCAGCCTGATCCTGGCCTGCATATTTATTCCTGCCTCTGGAAATTTCCACTACATGCATCTGACGAAGTGGGTCTTTGCCCACGAAAGCTTATGCTCCTACACTTCAGTTAGTCTATAAGGTGCCACAGGACTCCTCGTCGCTTTAGCTAGTAGCTAGTACTGGGACCTTCACCAAAGGCTGCATTTGGTTCCTTGGTTTGTATGAGGAGTAAATACCTTTTAGCACGGAAACAAATGCAGAACACAATCTAGATTGCCCCGCTTGTTTATAGGCTGAAGATCTAATTGTTTGGCAAGTTGCACATAGTTCAGAGTTAACCGAGGTCATAATGGCAAGTTAGGAGAATCTCTAACATGTTTTTAGGATTTGGTCACAAGTATCAGCCACCTTCTCTTTTGTTTAGCCTGGGGCAAACCCTGGCACACCCCCCCGAAACTTCCTAAGAGGAACTTTTTATCACCAATTATGACAATATGACTGGGCTGTCCTGCAAAACCTGGAGTCTGAAATAGGAATGCTCCGAGGACAGGAAAACAGCCGTGTTTGCCTAAAGAAATGTGTCATTTTAGAACTCCACCTTCTCCTTTTCAGAATTTCTCTTTGTAACCTTCTGTTTGGCACGTATAAACCACCCCAGCGTGTGCACTGAATGGGCTGAAATTTCCACTCTGATTATTACCACAAACATCCTGGTATTAGGCACAGCAGTTGCCTGTGAAACATCCGCTTCAGTTTCACGAGCTAGTGATTTTGACGCCGCGTTGCCCTGACAAAGTTGCTTTGGGGCTAATTCCCAGTGCAGATAATTATTTTGCTATTTTTGTAATGTGTTACAGTAGAGTGTCTGCAGCTGTTGAGAGCCCCACTTACACGCCGTACTCCATTCTAGAGACTAAAGCGGTTGGGCTGCATCTGATAGCGACGATTTAAAGGGCCCATGCTTCTGACCCTTGGAACCGTCGGGCCTCAGGGCAACTGCCCCCTTTGGCTTCCTGTCAGCAGGCCTGCAGCAGGCACACTCCCAGTTCACCTCAGTACTACCCACTTTCCCTAGGCAGAATTCCAGTCCCTTGTATTTACCCTGAAGCTCACAATGTGTCCTGAGCCTGTAAGTGCAATTAACCAGAGATGTATAGCTCGCAGGGTCAGTCAGTTCCAGGTGAGCATGAAATCCTGCCCTCGCCAGCACTGGTTTCCTTCCAAAGCACCTTTGTCCACTTAAAAACTACAACCACCAAGAAAAAAAATCAGTGCTACCAATTCCATTTGTGGTATCTGTAGCCAAGGGCTTGCCTTTGCAAGCGTGGAACTGGGAACCTACACTGCTGCCGCCTGGGTTTAGCACGCAGAGGGGGCCATTCCCATGCCTCGTGCCCTTCTCTACGGCAGAAGTGTTGGTGCTGAGGAATTCAGACCCCGTGCTCAGCTGAGGCGTTCTCTCTCTCCGCTCCAGTGGTTCAGCTCCTGCGAGACAGGCTTAAGAGTCTGAGCCTTGTGAATTCTTTGCAAGTCTTGCTGGGCAAATCAGACTTTCTTCCTATGCCCCAACGATAAGGTGGTGGGTTTGAATGGAGCCACACCGTGCCCATTCTACCTCCTTTTCCCCCCGCAGTGAATGGCTTTTTGCATTCTGTAGCAGGGCTAATAACTACTGTACCGCTTCAGCCCCACTGACGAGATGTTGCGTCTCTGTGGTCTCTTGAGAGGGGAACTACCGAATGTGATGACTTTCTAACCAATCTTTTTTGCCTTCTTGCCTGGTTTATTTTTTTTACTGCTCTGACTGTTGTGCATGTTCCTCCTCTTTCTCTGCTGCATTCTGGCATCTCACAGCTATCACATGATCAGGTAATTCTGGTGCTTTCCTCCTCCTCCCCATCCCACCTTCCTCTTTCTTCCTGCTAGGGCTTCACTGCAGACTGGGATCCTAGCCCTGGTCTACACTAGAGAGTTATTTCAAAATAACCCCCCTTATTTTGAAATTATAAGCGGAGCGCCCATACCAACAAGCCCGTTATTTCAAAATAATAGGTTGGTTATTTCGAAATCTGTACTCCGGCTTTCCTTGGGGAATAAGCTTAATCAAAATAGTTAATTTCAGGAGTTTTTATTTCGAATGTACTTATTTTGAAATAATTTCCTAGTGTAGACATGCCCTCTATACAGAGCACCCCCTGAGCAGTAACTTATTCAGTAGTTACTAAAACTAGGCAGCTTCCCATGCCATGTCTAACTGTCCTTTCTAGAGACACTTCGGTCTTGTATACATGGGCAGGCTACTATGCTGAAACTTTCTCGCTCAGGGGAGTGAAAAATCACCCCCCGAGTGCTGCAAGTTTCAGCGTAGTAACTTACTAGTGTAGACTAGCTCCCAGCCCTGGGGGCTACACCCCTCATCAAGGTGGTTTTCCTAAAGTGCTGGGAGAGCTCTCTCCAAATGCTGGCGCCGCAACCACACTGTTGCATGAAAGCGCTGCCACGGCAGCGCTTTAACGTTGCAAGTGTCGACAAAGCCTTTGACATTCTACAAACCACTTCCCTTTGCGGGAATTTTATTCTGAGCACTATTTAATTAGGTAACCTTCGGGAAACTGTGATGCTCGGCAAGTAAAAATATCCTGCGGCAGGAGCACTCAAAAGGTAGGATTTCTTTTGTAGCCCAATCCGCTCTACTTTAGTCCTTTCCAAGTTAAAACATTTGGCTTCAGTACTGTCTTTTTCACTTCTCATGATTGTCTTGGCCCAATAAGATAGTACCAGGGCTGGGCAGACGGTTTAAAAGATTTGGATGTCAGCTACTGCACTAATCTGAACACAGAGACTACGTCTACACAGCTTCCCACTTCCACACAAGCCTATGCAAATGAAGCACAGATTAGCATATTGTTCTGCTTCATTTGCATAATTAATTAGGAGCCATTTTTATGCCAGAGGTTTTTGCACAAGAGCTCTTCTTCCTCAGTTTTTCAGGAAGCTGTGTAAACATAGCCAGAATCTCTCAAGATTCTCCTCTCACTTCTACCACTGTAGGCCAGGAGTAAATCCACCTAAGTCAGTGGCATTTTGCCAGTTTAGGTTGAAGGAGGCTCAAAATCTTATGACACTGGACTTCAGGCTCCCCGAAATACTATTATTTCACTGGCTGTTTCAGTGGCTTCTGTTCTGTTAGGGACAATTTGAAATCTGTCCTCTCTCTGCAGTAAAGTCTCCACCACTTTTATTTCTATGTTTGACCCAAACTCTTTATGTGTGTAACCTTCTCCATACATTTAGCTCTGACCAATGACATTGCATTACTGGTAAATGTCCCAGTCTATGTCTCTCTCCTTTATTTCCCCTCCCTTGAATTTGAATGTTTGCCATTTGTAAGTATTGCCTGCTAGAAGGTATGTGACGACTTACACAGTTGTCTGCAGTCTGCAGAATGCCTGGATTTTGTTATATGAAGTTCCCTGCATTGATGCCTTTAAAAATGGTACTTTGCGAGCAAAAAAGCTCACAATTAACAGTATTGGAATGTTACAGCTGTGGAGAAAATTCTTCCCGAGTACATAGTCTCGGTTCACATCGATGTCATTGCAAAATGTTTCTATGGCTCTTTATAGCCAAGAGAATCAGATTAGACATGTTAAATGTTCACTGGATTAAAAACAAACAAACTGAATTCTGGATTCCAGACCTGTATAAAAGGTTGAAACCTGCTTATATAGCATTTCATCTGGGATCGAGACTTTCAGGACCCTAACCCAAACCAATATGGTATTTTCAATTCAGTCTAAAAGCAAAATACATGTCCCCTGTTTTATTTAAAATAAAAGTCTTGGCTTTGTAGGAATAATGATATTTAACATTAGGGTTCGGTTTTGTTTCCAGCTGTCCTTTGTACACTGCATTTTCCACTCATTTATTCAAGCCATAATTTGAGTTAGGGCCTAACTGAATTTATGGCTCGTTCTTTTCATTATTCTGAAAATCTGGGTGTTGATGGGAATATAGTGGATGGCACTAAGAGTTCACTGTTTGCAATCAGTTACTGCACAGTGAGTTCATTGCCCTACGCTTAGATTAGGAAGTGACGGTGCTATCCTGACACATTCCAGCTGCTTCACAACAGCCACTCTGTGCTTCACAGTTGCATACTCTTTGCGGATGGTTGGCCCTGTTGTGCATTTCTCATCCAGGCAAGACTCGGATCACAGGGATCACTGTGATCAATGGGAGTCTTGCCCAGGTAAGAATTGTTACCTTAGTAATTTGCCTCCACCTCCCAAAAGCCAGGGGGAAATAGCAACCCCTCCAACAGTCACTAGATTGCAGCTATTCAGACCCACGAAACAATGCGTTCCTAAGCTGAGGGCTGCACACAGAACATCCTGTCAGCAGTTCACCTTTCTTTACAACGAGCAGGCTCTAATTCCTGTGATTGCACTGAGCACAACTTTGTCCTGCTGAGTAGCATAAGAGAGAAGGTCTGTTTTACCTGCCGCTCCCATTCAATCACTTCTGTCCTTTCAGCTGTAAGTAACACTGAACCAAACCTCAGTCACAGCCTAAAATTTCTAAAAGTTCTGCTGCGCTTTTCCTTTAGGGACGAGGGACCCTGCCTAGCCCTAGAACTGATGCTGAAAGTTGCAAGTACCAAAGAAGTGTATAGGACAGAACTTCACAGCAGACCATTTCATTATGGGCCATGCCTGTAGACAGGCTGGTCCTGCAAGACGCTGAGTAGATGCAATTCAGTAGATGCTGATTTCAGTGGGAGATGAGGAACCTCTGCCCTTCATTGATTGGGCACTGATGGCATAAACCCTTTTCTTCTATGTCAGTGAACCGTTCGCCTCAGGAACATCCTCTGAGAGCACTCAGCATGGGTGGTAGGCAAAGGTAAGGCTGGGGGAGGCAAGCTCCCAGCCCCTCCCCTTCTACCCAGATCCTGCCCCCCCCCCCCATGGGAGCCAGCACATCCCCCCTCCTCCGTGGGGTTGCATGCAGCCTGAGCCTTCCCAGCCCTAGAGCACAGGGAGAGTGAGCATTTGGGGGCAGCAACACTCCAGGCATTCTGGGGGCAGAGTGTGGGCGGGGCCAAGCTGAAGATTTGGGAAGGCAGTACCTCCTCCTGCCTGTGATACCCGCCCCTCTTGGCTCCCAGGAGGATGTTCATGTAGCAACCCACCTTCTCTGGCCTCATCCAGGTAGCTCCTGTACATGCATTGGCTGTCAGCCCAGCCTAGCTTTGTCCATTATATGCTTTTTTTCCTGTCCCTTGTAGAAAACAGTCTCCTTTCTCTCTCATCCAGCCCACCTGCTGTTGTGCAGCTCTTTATAAAGAGTTCCAAAAGTGCAAAAAGCCTGCATGGAGCGGATTCTGGACTGAATAGTCCTGGACCTTTTAAGCACTTTCTAAAATGTTTGCCAGCAGTGGGCCTGATCCTGTGAAGTACTGAGCGCACTCAACTTAGGTGGACTTCAGCAGCTTGCAGTAGGTGTCAAGCAAATTGATTCCCTGAGGCAGCATTCATTTCCCTGGATGTTCCACTAAGTGGCGCCAGATAACTGGAAACCTGACCAGGCTTACAGCAAACTTTTCATTTTACACTGATCCTATTTTTTGATGAAATATCAACATGAAGTTACCAGTATTTTTGTTACTATGGGTGTATCTACGCAGAACCCTAAACTCAAAATAAGATACGCAATTTGCATTATGCAAGTTGCAGATCTTATTTCAATTCTATTTTGAAATTTGAAATTTGGTGCACAGCAACACATTTTGAAATAATGCTCTATTTAGAGACATCCCTTAACCCTCGTAGAATGACAGTTACAGGGATGCCAAAATAGCACACTTGTTAAGACCCGGGTTAGCTATTTTGGGATATTTCCAGTATCCCGAAATAGCTGCACAGTGTAGACGTACCCTATGTAAAAAGGGAGAACTAGCTGAGTTATTTTATTGGAAACTGGAACCTGATGTACTTCCCCCACAGGGAAGAGAGAGAGGCTGCTTGTAGGTGGCCTATGTATCCTTTTTATGAAACTTAAATATCGGATGTTTAATTTATATACTTGTGAAACACAGTGGTGGGTGTTCACCTTATTAGACAAGGTTTGGCCCTAAAATCTAGAACACAATGTGAAAAAGTGTCCACTTTGCTAACGAGGCCTCATGCACAGGATTTCTGTCCCAATTATTATCTTGGCAGCTGGTTTATAGTAACATGGAGATGCTTGCTCTAGGAAAGGCAGTTGGATGAGGATCTTCCAACATAAAGGTGTGCAGTCAGTCTAACATCCAAAAGGCAGCAAGAGTCCAGTATACAGCCTAAAAATTAGTAGCATACTATGGTAGTACAGATTGAAACTATATTACTTCACATACCTGTAGTGGGGGAGAGTCCAATCTAAACAGACAAGCTGCAGGTGCGGATGGAAAAGAGGAGTACAGAAAGGTGAAATGATTTGTCCAGGGACACCTCATACATCAGTGTGAAATCTGGGAAGAGAATCTGGCTTCCTGGCACCCAGGACAGCACCTTTACCTGCTATACCTCATTGCTACCTTGTCTTTGCTACCATCAGTGTAGGTTCATCCTATCGCTTTACTGTGTGCTTTCTGGACTGAAGTATCAAATGGCTCTGAAGTGAAATTGTCCCCACTTTCAGACTAAAAAGAAAAGAAAAGAAAAAGTTTTTCTCTGTGTTGGTAACAATTCTTTAGCTGATTAAAGGTGATTTTTTTTTTTCAAAATCTGGTCTACTTTTCATTGTGCTTTTTACTTTTTCCATGTATTCAGTTTGGACAATGAAACTCAATCTAGACAGCTTCATTTTTATGGTTAAGTCACCATGCTGGATTTCATTCCTCCCCCGGTGTTCCATGTGGTGGAAACTTCAATGGATGGTTAATTTCACTGACACTTTAAATGGGAGGATGAGGGGGGAAGAGAATTAACAGAACATTTTTCCGCAAGCCCCAAAATGTTGGATCTAGGTTACATGACTCTGTTCCCCTAATTAGAGCACAGTCATTAATGTGACCGAATCACAGCACTTCTTGCTGTGCAGTATTCAAACCTATTAACTCAGACCACCTGGTCTGGGTTGTATATGGGTAATCATATTCAGAGTTACAGTAAAAAGGGTTTGAAAAAATCCTTATGAGCTTTGGAAAGGGACACAAACACTCATGCTTCAGGGCATAAACTACAGGCAGTCCCCGGGTTACATGGATCCGACTTACATCGGATCCCTACTTACAAACGGGGTGAGGCAACCCCGCACTAGCTGCTTCCCCCCAGCAGACCAGGGAGATGCGAAGCTAGCGCCCACCCCCAGCAGACCAGGGAGACGCGGAGCGGCTTTTCTCAGCAGACACCTCAGCTTGAGAATAAAGGACTGAGGGAAGTGAGGTGTGGGAGAATAAAACTGAGCTCTGGAGAAATGTTTGGCTAGAGTTTCCCCTACAATATGTACCAGTTCCGACTTACATACAAATTCAACTTAAGAACAAACCTACAGTCCCTATCTTGTACGTAACCCGGGGACTGCCTGTATTCTCTAGCAGGGGGTCAGGAAGAAACTTCCCTGGCCAACAGGTCATTCTGAGACTATCCACTGTGGGTTTGCTTGCACCTTCCTCTGAAGCAGCTAGTACTAGCGTCTTCCTTATGCATGCCTCTGATTTCTCTGAAATATTCATTACTATTGAACACTTTCCATAATTAGTCTGTATAAAAATTAACGACGGTGGGGGGAAGCTAAGGTGCTTTCACAGAAATGGTTTCATTTGTTTAAGACTGCCTGATTTTCAGAGCTAATGAAAATCTCTTCTGTGCACCTCCTAAAATCAAGCCATGCTGCCTAACACCAGGTCCGATGCAGTACAGTAAAGTTGAAGCCATATTGCATCAATGGGGTTTTATGACTTCATTTGTCAGGAGATGCTTGCTTAGAGGATTGGCATTTGAGGCCAGTCCTTTACATGCCTCTTTTCTGCTGCAGATGGCGCTTGGGAAGCATACGGACCTACAACCCGGAGCAAATCATGCTCAGTGCTGCTGTCCGCAGGTCCAGTCGGGATGTCAAAATCATGAAGGAGAAATTGATCTTTTCAGGTATGGCTGCTTGAGAGCGAGAGCCTCGGAATGGCCGTGAGCAAAGCCAGGGGCAGAGGGCGAGGTTCTGCTCTTCTCTTGCCATCCAGTAGCTAATGGAGCCTTTTGTTCCAGTACTCTGCTACCGTCCCTCTCTCTGAACCTGCCTCTTGCTGGAGACACTGACCAGAGTGCCACAGAGCTAAGTGGAGTTGACTTGTGTATTGGCAGCTCAGATGACCAACCCCAGTGATTCGCTCAGCACTGGGCAGTGCCATGGATAAGGGTCTTGCCCTACAGACCACACTCTCATATGACCACTGAGACTAAGGTGGGAGTTGCAGGTTTGGGTCCCAGTATTGTAGAGTGGGGATGCATGATAATAACTGATGCTACTGAGACGTCAGGAAAGGCTGTCGACCACAGGCAATACCCTGATCTTGTGAATCAGTGGGGGCTCTGTCCAGGCACGCCTGGGGTAACTGTCTAGGAGGAGGGGCAAACCCCAGAGACTTTGAGTGTTTATGGCAGTACGAGGCTCTGTGCAGTTGTTAGTAGGGGAGTATTTAAAAGGCATCAAGTTGGACAATTTGATATTAAAAATAATCTTCAGAAGATGATGAGTTTGTATCACTATAGCACAGTGGTTGGCAATGATTTTTGATGGGGGGCCACTCTAAGAATTTGGTAAGTGATCCAGGACTGCACTTTTCAATTATATTAATGAAGGGAGTGCAGGGTGTGGGGCAGAGGTTGGGTGCAAGGAGCTTGGGGTAGGAGATTGGGGTGCAGGAGGGGGTGCAGGGTCAGGGAGGGGTTTGAGTGCAAGAGTGGATTCTGACCTGGGGGAGGAGTTCAGGAGGGGTGCAAGGCCTGGGAAGGAGTTTTCATCAGGTGCAGGAGGGGGTGCAGAAGGTTTGGGCTGTGACCAGAGAGGGGCAGGGAGTTAGGGTGCAGGAGGAGTAGGGTGCCAGATGCAGATTCTGGCTAGGAGTGCTTACCTTAGGCAGCTCCCGGCCAGCAGCCCATCAGGACCGTCGGGCAAGCTCCCTGTCTTCCATGGCCCCCAGATGCCACTCAGAGGGCCAGCTGCTGGGACCAGCATGTATGTTTTCACAGCGTCCCCTTGGGGGGGTGGTCTCCGTATGTTGCCAGCCAATGGGAGCTGCGAGCATTGTGCTGGGGGTAGAGGCAGTGTGAAAAGACCCTTCTCCTCCTAAAGAGCGCACACTGCACAGAGACACATGCTGGCCATTTTGAGCAGCATGTGGGGCTGTGGCAGGCCAGAAGCCTGCCCAAGGGTCATGCTGGGTTGCAGGACGTTGGAGGCCCTAAGGTTGCCAGATGGTTTCAAAAAAAATACCGGACAAAAATGTGATAAAAATTTATCAAGGGGGAAAAAAACCCGCCAGGGAGTAACGAGGGAAACCGGGGGGGGGGGGGGGGGGGGGGAGGGAGATTTAGACAAGAGACGGGTGGAAACAGTCAGATGGGAAGCAAGGAAACAGAGGGTGATGGTGGCCAGCAAGACAGGCGGTGGTCTCCTCTGCATGCCTGCAGCGTTGCCATGGACACGTGTTCTGTAGGCATTATGGCAAAGGCGTCTTGTGAAGCGGGATGGCAAGGCCACTGGGGCTTTAAATGTAGAAGCTCTGGTCTCTCCCAGGGGAGCCTGCCAGAGCTGCACTGTGCTCGGGGGGAGAGGAGAATGGAGTGTGTGGGGAAGAGCCCTCGGAGCAGCTGATGGTGGAGCGCCTGTGGAAGTGGTGTAAATGGTGACGTTGGGCTGATTGTCCCTTTGAGGGCGTGCGCAGCAGGCACGCGGCACAGTCGAACGGTTTATTTCCAGCATCGTTTCAGTCACTCTGTAAATATCAGCATAGGTGTTTGGCCTTATTGGTAAGAGTGTAGAGCCCCAGCAAGGCCGTCCCTAGCAGTGTGGGGTCTGGGGTAACCTCTGCCAAGAGCCCCAGATGCGGAGCCCAGGGCAACCCTCCCTCCCCACTGCAGGCCCTGCCCATGTCTGCTTCACCCTCACCTTACCCCCACTGCACTCCCTCTCCATAGCAACGTGAGCTGGGGGATTACCGGGGGCTTGGCGCAGGGTAGCAGCAGGGGTCTGCCCCTCCTCTCTCACTTGCTGTGGTGGTAGGAGCTAAAGCAGCCAAGCAGTCTGCTCTGCTCTGCCGCCCTCGCCCAGCCCGCTGCACTCTGCTTCGCCATGGCAGTGGGAAGCTGCGCGCTCTGGGGCCAGGGTGCTCCGCTTCCCACTGCTGCAGCAGGCTGCGAGAGGGCAGTGGGGCATAGTGGAGCAGGCTTCCAGGTCACTTCTACTCCCACTGCCGCGATGAGTGCAAGGCTGACCCCTACTGCCATCCCACCCATGCTAGGCCCCCAGGTATTCCCTAGGCCAGCCTGAGACCTGTCCATAGGCTGGCTGAGGCAGCTGCTGCAGGGCCCCCCAAAGTGCAGGAACTGGGATGGCTGCCCTATGAACTGGATGACTCTGGGCCAGGCCTGCACAACTTGGAAAGCGACAAGGGCCATATTACTCCAAAGAAAACAGCTGCGGGCCGCAAGTAGGGATGCTCTCCCAAAAAATACCAAACACGTGGCTAAAAATTTTTGTTGAGCAAAACAAAAAAAACAAAAACAAACAAACAAAAAAAACTCCCCACGTGTCTCCACTTGGCCCCCTGGCATTTGTCTGTCCTGCACCCTTTCCCTTGGTGTCTTCCCCTTTCTCCTCACCTGCCCCCCCCCCTCAGAACAAGCCCCTTCCCCTCCCCTACCTGGCTTCTGCCTTTTTGAATCCAGCGGTCGCTGGCCGTGACGTCACGCTAGCGTCCTGGTGTCTGCCGGCGTCCCGCCCTCTGGCTCGCGTCCCGCCTCCTCGCACAGGAGCTGCACGCAGGCAGCAAGGCGGCGAGAATCACCGCATTTCCCCCTCCCCAGCGGCACTCCGCTCCTCCGCCCGGCCGGCAGATCAGATGGGGCTACGCCGCCCGTAATTGTCACGGGCCGCACAGTGAGCTCCTGTGGGCCACATGCAGCCCTCGGGCCATATGTTGTGCAGGCCTGCTCTGGGCATTGGTCAGACATTTGATGCACCTTCCCTCAAGGGGTCGGGGGGGGGGGGCGGGTCTCTGGAACACTCGTGGGCTTCATGATCAGCCTGCCGGGGTTGGAACCCAGCGGCAGCAGCCCCAACCCCTCTGGGGGGCTGGTGAAGTGAGATCCCACTTAGTGGGTTAGCTGGTCAAACACTAGGTTAACCTAACATTTAACCAGTTAACTGATTAACCAGGATTTTACATCCCTACTAGCTACAGTGCTGAGCATTGCCCTGTTGTCAACTTCTGTTTAACCTTCCTTCAGTGTAAACTGTCTTACAGGTTCTAGCCACTAGATGGCGTCTGGAATCGACCTGATCCACTGTCTGTCCTCCCATCTCCCTCCTCTTTTTATGACAGACTTTGGTTCTTTTGAACAGGGGTGGGAAACCTTTTTTGGGTTTGGGAGCCACTCCTCCACAGAAAAATAAGCCAGGGGCTGCACACAAGAGAGAAGCAAAAAAAAAAAAAAACCCAAAACGAAACAGCCCCCCTCCTCCACTGACATGGATTAGCTGGCGCTAGCATATGGGTGAAGAGTCCTAAGGGGCTGCAGAGCTCGGGCATTGTGGGTCTGGGAGCTAATCACCACTCAAGCATGTGCTCTTTCCCCACTATTCATCTTCCTCTAAGGCAGGGGTCTCAAACTCCCTGCCCACGGGCCATCCCCAGTGGGAGCAACTGCAAAATCCAACCAGGAACTCCCAGAGGGCTGGAGGGGGAGGTCTATCGCTACCGGCCCCAAAGCCCTTCCCCTTCTCACCACTGCCCTGAGTTCCCCTTCTCCCATGACATTCCATTCCCTCAAGGACGCGACTTTGGGGATCACCGGGTGGACTTTGTCACACCAGCAGTCGCACCCCCCATGTTCCCTGTGCCGGGATGAGCCATGAGGAAGCAGAGCATGTGCGCTCATGCTCTGCTTCCCCACGACTCCTGCTTCTGCAGGGAGTGTGGGGTGGGAAGCAACTGCCACCGTTGCACCAGGCTCCCCAGTGATCCCTTGGTGCCATGGTGAGGAGAGGGGGTGGGCTTGAGGGCCAGTAATGGGCACTCTTCCCTCCCCCCTGCCCGCCGCTGCAGCCTGGAGTCCCAGGCTTGATTATGCAATTGTTCCCGCTGGAAATGGTCTGCAGGCTGGGAGTATGAGACCCCTGCTCTAATGATTTTGTTTTCTCAGCAGGGGATGTATTTGCGAAAGGATTGTCTCCACTGATTGGCATGCAGTGTTGTCGCATCCCCACCCATCTGAGGATATTAGTGTGATGAGGTGTGCCAGGTGATACTTTTTATTGGACCAACACCTGTGGGTGAGAGAAGCCAGCTTTCAAACCACACTGAGCTCTGCTTCAGGTCTGGGCAAGGCACTTGCTTCACAAAGCACACAGAGATACTTTGGAAAAGGTGCTCAAGTAGTGGATCTTTGCAGACTTTGTGCCGTGAGTACTTTTCCCAGGACTGTAGAAGAGCTCCATGTGGTTTGAAAGTTTGTCTCTTTCACTCACACAAGTTGGTCCAAAAAAAAATTCTCATATCCTTCTTGTCTTTCAATTGATCCGGAAAGAAAGAAAACAGTGATTTTTTGTGAAGAGAATATTGCAGCTCTGGGACATCAGAGTTCACCCACTAAGTCTGTACACTTCAGTTCTTAAGGATCATGAGTACAATAATTTCTCCTGCAGCCGTTGTTGGTCTCGTCGTAGTAGCCATCAGGAATCAGTACACAGATAACAAAGAGTTTATGCTGTAAGTCAGTGTTTCTCGAAGTGGGCTGCAAATGTGTTTTGGGAAAGCTGCTAGCAGGTTCACACTGCTTATTTTACCTAAAGGATCTGTAGCCAAGGTGTGGCCCAGACCACTGCTTCCTGCAGCTCTCCTTGGGTGGAAATGGCAAACTTTGGTGCCAATATAAGGCTCTGTGGCACTTAGACCCATTAGGTAAACAAAGCGGCATGGGCCTGCCAGCGTCTTTCCCAAAGCGACTTTGAGAAACGCTGCTCTAAGTTATGGGCCTAACTCTGCTCTTTCATCCAGGTGTGTCAAGTAGGATCAGGTCTAAGGAACCCAAGGGTTACGCGGATGTGAAAGCAATGTGAGCCAGACAGACCCAAACTGCACCATGCCTTCTAAAGTAGAGGGCTTAGGAACAACATTTATTTTCATTCTTGTGCCTCTAAAACAAACTCCTTGGTTAAGACTGGCACCAACCCTAAAAAGATCCTGGGGCGGGCTGATTAGCTCAGCTAAATCTGCCCGCACTGGGGAGAGCTCCCTTTTTCACAATAAAGAAGTTCACCTGTGTTAGATTAAAATCCAGGTTCTGGGATACTTCTGAGGTTCTCCTTTTCCTATTGCAGACACACCCAGCCATACATCTGTGGCTGCCATATGACAAGGGGCCTGTTCTCAATCTTGTTATCTGGCATACCTTCGGGATACTTCCACTGAAGGCTGCGGGGTCAGAATCAGTGCCATATACTCTACCACTGACTTGCTCTGTGAATTAATTTGGGGGAGGGGTGCAAGTCACTTTACCCCGTCCCTCGGTTTACCTGTCTCTAACAATGAGAGAGCCTTGGGACTTGGGGTGCTGAGCTACTTCTGACAAAGTCCTGAGCTCCATGAACTTCCATTAACCCTACTGGATTTGCCTCTTGGGAAAGCGTTGGAATAAAATGCTGCTGGCGACTTTAGTGATTGACAACCCTTTAATTATGTCTGCATTTGTCTTTTCCCCTCCCCCAGAAATAAACAGCGGCATGGAGAATGCAGATGACCTGTCATTGTATTCTGAAAACGGCTACTCCAATGAGGCGATCGCCCCCATGGGTCGCCGGGACATGAAGCTGCGTGTGGACTGAGGAATTATAGGCCCATGGCACGACACCCCCCAGTGCTCGATGTCTGGGATGGGAGGGACACTTTATGGAACTACTAAGTGTGCAGGGTCCCCTTCTCTTGCTCTTGTTGCTGGCTCCCGACACACCCTGGACTGTGAGGCTGGGGCAGCTTTTTGTAAATATGTAAAAAGTCCTTTTTTGGTCTCTTGTATTTTGTGGGGGGTTGCCTGTATTTCTTCAAGGGAGTGAGTGGGAATAATTTGTGCATTGAAACAGGAACATTTTGGCTGAATCTGAGGAAATACTGAGGTGACATCCTGGACACTGTGGCAGACAAGTGGGACGTGGAGTTTGTCTTCCCCTTGGTGCAGCAATTGTTAGCTGAACTTGTTTAAAAACGATGTTGTGAAGTTCTTGTGACGTGTCCTTTCTTTTTCTGGCTACTGAAGTTTTAAAAAGGCTGCTCAGATCTTCCTAGCAGGAGGCAAGGTGTTGCTTCCAAAAAGTGTTCAGAACCAGGAGAAAGAATCAGATTGACTGAATCCCTTCCATGTGTTCCCCAGAATAGTAGGACCAAGGCATACAGGGAATCATATGACTCATATGGCACAAAGTTTTATGGCCTGTACTGCAGTCCTTCCCCCGTGAAATCTCCCCGGGAAGCTCCTGACCTGAGTGAGAACCAATGTTCCTTCTAATTTTTTCTATCCATGTGTGGAATAAATTTTGTTATATGCACCAAGGCATGTGTGGATGTGTACCATCAACAGAAACACATGCTGCTGGTTGTAGGGCACTCTGCTAGTCAGCTGGGCAGCATTTGAATTTCTCCTGGGTGGCCACCCAAACACACAGCTTATAGGGAACTTTGGTGAGGACCTTAAATAGATTCCTGGTTGGGATTTCATAAGTCAGTCTCCATGAAAAGTCTTAATTTCATGATCATTAGCTAAGAGCACCACCTTGTCCATCATGCTGATCCAGTGCTGACCACTTAGAACGAGGGGGCATAGTTTATGTTAACCCTTAACTTGGTGGTGGGGCAGGGAGTTCTCAATCAGCAGTAGGGTCGAAGCCTGTGTTTCTCAGTCGCAGGTCAAGCAGCTCAGCTTGAAGAACTGAAGCTTGACAAGGCAGTGAAGAATGCTGGATTGTAAATAGTAAAGTATAGAATGAAGCTGGCTAGGAGAACAACTCATTTAACAAGGGAGACTTTCTCCTTAACTCTGTTGTTGTGTGGAAGCAGTATCTTTCTTTTTTTTTTAAAGACTGCTCGTTAATTTCCTCCAGAGTGAGAATGACGGCCAATGAGGTGTTTGCACTGGAGAGGTACTACCATTTGCTGCTTTTTTTTTCTTCAGTGGAAGAGGCTTTAAACCAAAATCCTACATTGAAATAAAAAAAGCACAGAAATTGAGTTGGATCAGTAATGCATTTTTTCCCTCTTCCAAATGTCAATATTTTTTCTCAGTCGTCAACTCCTCTCCCTCGCTCAAAACCCACACTGCCTCTCTCTTTTCACAAATCACAGCTGAGCCACAAACAAAAATCTATGCAATTGGCCTTTGGGGGCATGTCTATACTCACTCTTGATCCACAAAACCTTTGTTGTTCATGGGTGCTTTTAACCTGCCTCCCCATCGCCCATGAACAACAACACTTTGCTGCAGCAATTGAAAGTGTGAACACCTTTTTGTCAGCATGAGCGCTTTCTTGTCAACAAAGCAAAACCCGCTCATTGGGGGAGGAAGTATTTTGTCAGTAAAAGTGCGAAAAGCAGCATTCACACAAGCTGGCTTTTAGCAACAAGGCTGTGTCGACTTAAAACTGCATAGTTTACCCTTTAACAGTAGTTTTTCCCCTTCTCTCACTGAGATGAGTCAGGTATTAGGGTGTTTGTCTTTTTTGCTCTTTTGCCGGTTCCCAAGTCTGTTGCAGCCAGAAAAAAGACTCCCATAGATTTAAGTAGGCTTTGGATTAATCCCTAATCTTCTGTGGTATTTGTTAGTTTCACTTCTTTATTGCCGCTTGGCTAACCTGGAAATGTGGAATATGGGAAATACCATTGATTGCTTCTTTTGAAGTTTGTCAGATGCTGCCTTGAAAATCAATTGTGTGTGAAATTTGGCTCCTGATGAGGGGTTTGAGTCAAGTTTGAGATTCTTCAATCAAAAGAAGGTGAATTGGGATTTATTTTCAGAGTCCAATTACAAAGAAACTAAAGCCATGGCATTGACTTTGCTAAACAGAGAGCAAACTCTGTTTAATATTTGCTGCTAAATTGTATTGTACACCAAATGTAGAGTGTTAATGACTTTACCAAACCAAGCTCAGAATAGAAATATTTTCATTAAATGATTTCAGAATTATTAAGAATGTAAACATTCCCCAGCAGTGTTAGAAAGCAAAACCCAAAGGTGTTGTGTGAGGAATAAGAACTGGGAAGTGAAAATGACTAGAAACAAAAAGTGAAACTGACTGATCTAACTGAATGAAATGCAAAATGTCAACAGTGCCTCTAGGTTGTGGGAGAAAAAAATTGTTTTGTTTTTAATAATCAAAGATGCTATTAGTAACACAGGTAAGGAATTAAATATCTTTATATGATATAAATTCATTGCTCAGTTATTACCCTTTAGATTCTTATCAGGGTTACATCCTGTAAATCCAAAGCACAGCTATTAAAATAATTTGAATTGACTCTGAATTTTTATCAGTGTAGCTGGAATCAGAAACTGGCTCTGGATCTATAGGTCACCCTCAATACACTACCCTTTTTCATGGTACTCTCTCAAGTCTGTGTGAAACAAGGTGACTTTCTGCAGAAGTGAAAGGTCTTATATAAAGTTGCTCTTCTTTTAATTATGGTGCAGCATTGAAGCATTGCTGACTGATTGTCATATCAACTGAAATACTGTTAAATCTCTGCATCTGTTGATGATTACCTTCATGTTTGGTTTTTATCCTGGGACATGACTTTGTGGACAAGTCAGAAGCTTTTTGAAAAAGTTTGGGTGGGTTAAAAAAATCCAACAAAACATTGTTGACTAAACAAAGTTGATTCACAACACAAATTTTTACTCTTAGACCCTTATCCTCCAGGTTATGCAGTGATTTTTACCACTGTCACCTTAAAGATTTACTTTATTTTTTAGAAAGTATGATAGTTTTCAATAAAAATATTGAAAGACCAAAATCACCACTACCCCCCTCCAGCGAGCTCTCTGTGAAATAAACATTCAGTATTCCTCTGCTGTTGTGCTGCTGTTGTGTTTTCTGAGCTTGCTTACAAAATGCCCTGGTTTTTATAGAGCATTCTCTCCACAGAGTGAGATCGAAGGGGTCTGCTTGCTTGCGGTTGTGCTGGTAAGCTCAGGTCTCTCCTTTGTGAGACCAACAGCCTTAAAAGAAGCAAGAATGGGTATGGCCAGCAACCTGGACAACTTCAGGAAGTCCAGTTGTGTTCCGCCTTCCTAAGATTGCCTCCTGAGGTTTCAACTGGATCTCATGGGACAGGAGGTGTAGATAAACAGTCTTCATATTCCACGCACTGCGAAACAGCTGCTCTAGTCACCCCACCACATGGCTGCATTTAATTAGTGGGTGAAGGGATTTTTGCATCTACATGCTAGAGTTGGGTGGGCAGATGGTTAAGGCCCTCAATTATTTTCCAGTTGATTCCCCCCCCCCCCTATTTTTAACACAGAATGAAATGGCTCCCTTTTGAATATTCATCAACCAAAACACCACTTTTTTTTTTCATTTTTTGGTCAGTTAAAATGTGGAGATGTGGGGCTTTTTTTTTCTTGAGGCTTTTTTAAAATTAGCTTACATTTTGAAATGAAAAACCATTTTTTAACTGAAATTATGTCACAGTTGAATTTTTTTCTTACCTTTTGTTGGAGTGGGGAAATTCCTCAAACTGGAGGCTGTTCCCTGATCAGTTTTAGGTTCAACAAATTGACATTTTCCAATACAAACTCCCATCTGCCCGAGCCTTAGGCCTGGTGTGACCTCATGTGGCCCAAAGCAGAGAGAAGGAGATAATTTTTTTTTCCTGCTCCCAAATTAGCTGCGAGTCTGTGTCTATTGATTTTTAGCTTTGGTATGTTGACGGTTTAACAGCAAGCTGGTACCCTGGCACCCTGCTCCTTGGCACTGTGTTCATAGAATCATAGAAGATTAGTATTGGAAGAGACCTCATGAGGTCATAAGAACGGCCATACTGGGTCAGACCAAAGGTCCACCTAGCCCAGTATCCTATCTGCTGACAGTGGCCAATGCCAGATGCCCCAGAGGGTGTGAACACAAAAGGTAATTATCACGTGATCCCTCTCCTGTTATCCATTTTCAGACAGAGGCTAAAGACACCATTCCTACTCATCCTGGCTAATAGCCATTGATGGATCTAACCTCCATGAATTTATCTAGCTCCTTTTTGAACTCTAAAGTCCTAATCCTCACAACATCCTCTAGCAAGGAGTTCCACAGGTTGGCTATGCGCTGCATGAAGAAAAACTTCCTTTGTTTTAAAACTGCTGCCTATTAATTTCATTTGGTAACCCCTAGATCTTATATTATGGGTACAAGTAAATAACTTTTCTTTATTCATTTCTTCCATGCCAGTCATGATTGTATAAACCTTTATCATATCCCCCCTTATTCTCCCCTTTTCTAAGCTGAAAGTCCAAGTCTTTTTAATGTCTCTTCATATGGGACCCATTCCAAACCCCTAATCATTTTTGTTGCTCTTCTCTGAACCTTTTCCAATGCCAATATCTTTTTTGAGCTAAGGCAACCACATCTGTATGCAGTATTCAAGATGTGGGCATACCATGGTTTTATGTAGAGGCAGTAAGATATTTTCTGTCTTATTCTCTATCACTTTTTAAATGATTCCTAACATTCTATTTGCTTTTTTGACTGCCTCTGCACACTGAACGGATATTTTCAGAGAACTATCCACAATGACATCAAGATCTCTCTTGAGTAGTTGTAGGTAAATCGGTCCCCATCATGTTGAGGGCGAAGGACATAATCTGTTTGCACGTTATAATTTGATGTAAAGCTGAATTATTATTGGCTTAGGTTCTGTAAATTCTCCTTATGGTTACCCCTTCCTGAGTGAATGCATTGTGTGTGTGGGAGACAAACATGCAGTGGGTGAGGAATTTTTACTCACCTGAACTTGAGTGCACACAGCCCAGAAGGAAGACCTATGGACTCAGAAGCTGCACATGGCCTGTAACATCATCGATCTAACGAAGAGAGAGAGAACCTGAAAGGGGATCACCAAGCAGGACCTCCCGAGGATGCCCTCTACTCGGATCACCTGGCCAGCGAATCGGTTCTGCGGTCATCACGGGAAGATATCAACAGCATGAACCTCAGCATGAACTCCTGGTGCCTGGCGTTCAGCCTGTATTTCGTCAGACTGTAAGTGTGATTGAGGATAATGAGAGTAAGCCTTCTCTTTGCCCTCCTTTCAGAGTAGGTTACAGCTATTAAAGCAATTTGTGCTCTTTACCTCGTGGTCCCAGTTCTTGTTAGGCCAAGGTTAGTTGCACGCTTGCAACATTTTGGTGGAGATGCCAGGGACAGGGGTGTAAGGATCCAGCCTTGATTCCCCAGGGAAGTTGAAGTAGGACAGCTTGTGGCACGTAAGGATGTCGTAGGCTAGCAACCCATGGCTCACAGACTGCCCATCACCCCCCTTTCCCCTCCCCCGAACAACACAATGCCCATTTGGGGAAGAGGCAGAGGGAGCATAAAAACCTCTGACAAGGGGGGAAAAGACAGGAATGCAGTGCCCACCCCAGGGCCCCTGACAGAATGGTTACAGGTCTAGGGGGCCCACCCCTGGGTCCCGGGGGGGGAAGGGGGATGCTGTCAGGAGCGATGTCGGATTTAGACATGATGATGGAACAGTATGTATTATTATATAAGCCAGATAAAGCAGGCAAAGAGAGCACTGCCGCATGCCCATCAGTTGGCACAAGATATTGGACATGCTGAAGGAAAAACAATGCAAACTTGAGAAAGAACGAGATATGTCGAAAGCCCAGGCACTGGCCGCCATCTCCCAGGCCTCTTCTCTCTTGGTGGCAGCCGTTCAAGTGGCAGCCACAGAGGAAGAGCGAGAGTGGGTGCAGGTAGAGAACACCGCTCTTAGTCAGGCGGTGACGTGTTTAAAGGACATTGTTTTACAGGGAGCTATGCGGGAGGTACGGGGTGAGAGCTGCCCGGCCACCATCATGAGTGTCCATAAGGAAAGTGTGCCCCAGGACCTGGGGATTGAAGACAAATGGGATGGGGATGTTTGGTACCACCCTGACACCCCCAGATCCTGGGGGCCCATGGCAGAGACCCCACCACTCAGTAGCAGCCTTACAACGGGTGTTTTAAAATTTTGGGCTGACCCCCGCAGATGGGGGAGAAAGACCCTACCTCGGACTCACTGTCTCTGAGGCAGAAATAACCCCTGCCCAAGCGGTTGAACTAGCTAAAACATTGGGTGGGCCCAATTGCATCAAGCCGAGGTCGTCGCATATACCAGTATTTTTGATATGCTACTAGGGATGGCCCCTGTGGTAGGGCCATGTGCCCTATTGGCCAAATTTGTATTGGCAACAGCTGCCCCCAGAAAGACCCGTGCGTTCCGTTGAAAGAATGGTTTTATTGGCCTGCCTCTGCAGCCAATGGGCAGCCCTCACGGTGGATGGACAACCCCCCCCCAAATGCTGACATAGATTAATTTGCCTACGGATGAATTGCAGCTGATTGCCCAGGGACTTCCCACCCCGATCCAACAGGCGATAGGGCAGTGGAGTCCAGGAAAGCCTGTAAATATAGATGCCCTGTTGGACGTGGTCTGACAGGCGGCCCTCATTAGCCCCCAAGAATCATGCTCCCTTGGGGGTAAGGCGAAGGTAGCAGCCATAGATAAGAAATCAGCAGGTAGACCGGATTCCCTTTCGGTTGGTTGCAAGGGACCATCCCACCTTCAAAATGGTTTGTGGCGTGCCCTGTTAAATTCACCGCTAAACCCCTCCAGGCCAACTGGGAAGGCCCTTTCACTATTGTAAATCACGCTGGGGAAACTGTCTATACTATAGACAAAACACCAGAAGGTAAATTGGTCCATCGCAGACAACTAAAAAGGATCTCTGTCATACTGAAGCATTGTAATGCCCTGCCCTGTTTACGTGAGCATTCTCCTTCTAATTGATGGCAACTGTGCTTTGGAGCCCAGGGGCTATCGGATCTTAGATACTATCAACCCCCCAAGGAGCGGACTTCTTGGTGGAATGAAACCTCGGGTTCTCATATAAACCGCTCTAGCACTGATCACTCCATTTGCTGTATGAGACCTTCCAATTACCCAACCTCTCCCCTGCGGCCATTCATAAGGGTTAGCGTCAGCACAGTAGATGGAACCCCTTTGCCCATAATTGATCCCTGCGATCATGTAGGCCCAAATCCAGAGGGACATCTCTCCCATATGGGTGACTATTATAACACGCGTATACATTCCTGATGCACCCCCCTGGGTGTCATGGGGAGGTAGGATCATTATACGATTAACTTGGAATGGATCCAAGACAGACCCCACCAACTCAATTTGGCATGAAGGAATCTGGTCACACTGCAACTGAGTCAATTATTCCGCAGAATGTAGTTGGTTTGATCACTCCACCACCCAAAATCGCCAGTGGAGGAATTCCTCTATTGGGGTGTCCGCTGATCTAAATTCCAACTTTAGAATTGTTTTGTAGTCACAATGGTAGAGTAGCAGCTCCAAGACTTGGGAAAGATGTGCCATCGGGGGAATCCTTAATATATGCCTTTGTTTTTATACCCAAGACCGTTATTTCTGAGGGTGGATACTTCAGTTTTGAGGAGGATGGAAGCCAGGGGAGGTGATGCTGCAATCCCATCCAGGTGCCCTAGTGTATGCCCAGGCTCCCTCACATCAAGCTGAAGTGGTAACGGTTGCACAGTTGGTCCTATAGCAGATCCATTTTAATATGACTTAAACTAATGTAACTACCGTATGGCCAAACTGCTCATAGTTTGTACAGCCCTGGTTACACCTAACCCTTAGTCCCCCCTATTGATCAAAGCGGGACATGAGAGAACTGGTGTTGGGTGGCCTGGGAACTGGGGCTGGGATTGTAAACTCAGTAGATATTAAAATTCTAGCTAATAAGCTATCATCTACATCTTGTTATTTCAGAAGCCCCAATATACAGCGGCAGGCACTGCAACAAACCTAGTGGCTAGCCAAAGTATGATACTGCCATTGGAGTTGAACCTATAGCCCTCTAAACCCCCTTTCCGCTGCTATAAAATCATTTGTGAACCATTCATGGGTGGATCAATGTATCACGGTTCAACAGGTGTTGTATGCTGGCTGGTCCTGGCAACGCTTATTGTTAGGGCAGGGCATGGTTCCCGAAACAATGCAACAGCATTTTCCTGAGGTTGACTGGAAATATGCCCACCGCATTTTATACAAAGAACAAGGATCCTGAATGGGAATCCTGTCACTTTTAGCCATGCTGCGCGGGTCACGCACGCTCACGTCCTCCATCGTTCCAGGCACGCGCTCCTCAAGCTAAGGAAATCCACTCCAGCACTCTCTCCCCAATAGCCTCTGGAACGCCTAAGACTTAAATGTACACGGGGTCCTCACAGCCTCCACAGGCCACCGGGCAAGCTGGGGGGCTTGGCTCTGTGCTCCCTAAAGGGGTGGGGCCTTGGGCAGAAGGGGCGGTGCCATGGCAACCAGCCCTCAGTGCCACACGGAGCATGGTGCACCCCCGTCCTCAGAACCATCGGAAACGTGGGGTGGCAATTTAAAGGGCCTGGGGCTCTCACCGCTGCCCCAGTAGAGGGAGCCCTGGGCCCTTTTGGATTGCTGGGCCCCGGGGCAACTGCCCCCTCAACCAACTCCCCTCCCCCAACCCCTCTCCCCGTCGGCCAGGCCTGAATGCTTATAAAATCCTAGAGGGTCACACGTATCCTGGCTTCTCGTTGCATATGCCAGGAGCTCCCTGCATCCTCCTATCTCCCTCTATTTCAGGGGCTCCCTATAACCCTCCCTGCCCACACTATGGTCCCCCATACCTGCTCCCCACCATGGCAGGGGTTGTGTCCCTCTCCCCATACCCTTCCTCTTTACCCTCATGCCAAGGGTCTTTGCCTTCCCATTTCTCCATTCTCCCCATGCTAGGAGCTGTGTGCTCACTCCTGCCCCCAGATTTCCCTTTTTCCACAACAGTCTTGTTCCTTTGTCTTCCCTGCCAGGCTGTAAGGAATCAGGGTGGCCTGTTTAAAGGCTGGTGGGAGGAAGGCTAGAGCTGAGGTGTGGAGTGCAGTTACACTGGAAGGTGTCGGTAGCTGTCCTCAGCCCCAGTCTCCCGTCTCTAGGCAATAAGAGGTAGTTGAAGGGTTGCTTTCCCCATTACCGAAATGCAGCCACTTCTAGGCTGGGATGCTGTTGATGTTACCCAGTGCACAGCAATGCTTCACCTGCAACTCTGCGAATGATTCAGTGAACCGCTTGCTTGCTTGATTTTTTTTTTTTTTTTTTGGCCTTTTTTGAATGTGCGAGCAGATTATGATTTGCTCGTGCTTACTTGATCTATGGATTTGTTGTGGATCACATGAGGTAGAGTCTGTTTCCTGATTGGATTGTGGCTCCAGCCTTTCTGGCCCTCTAGTAGCTAGAGCGGGGGTGGGAAACCTCCAGCCCAGGGGCTGGATGCGGCCCCTGAGGTTCATGCCCCCCCACCATTGGGGAGCCTGTATTGGTGCTCCAGGCCCCCACCCCCACTGCGGGGCTGGAGCACACAAGAATCTACAAGGCCGGGGCCCCCTAACCTCTGGTGTCTGTGGGGAATGTCTTTCTCCTCAGTCAGGCACAATATCAGTGAGGGTTTTGTTTGTGTTTTTGTTTTTGCCTCTCACTTGTGTGCGGCCCCCCGGCTGATTTTTCTATGAGTCAGCTGACCCCCAACCCAAAAAAGATTCCCGTCCCGTGAGCTAGAGGGTAGAATGCTTATTGTACAAGTAAAGTAACAAATACTCTCTGAGCTCCAGCAGTGGGCTGAAAATCCTGGATTCTAGGCCGCCACTAAATGTGCAGCATAGTCGCTGGCAGTGAGGTGTGTCTGTGTTACTGGCTTGTCAGAAACTCTTGTGAGTGTCTCTTTCACAAGTGGATTTGACAGGGAAGTGGAGGGATATGGAAGCACAGACACTCCATCCTTGTAAACTTGCTTCAGTGAGATTTGTGGCCCCCCTTGTAATCATCAGACTGCACAGCTTTGATTCTGCACCACCGGATATGATCAGTACAGTGTCAGAGTACGAACAGAACATGCAGTTCCAGAGGGGTTACGCTCCTGGCCTCAGATCCAGAGATTGCTAAGGGGCTGTACATAAGGCCTAGTCACCTCCAATCAAAGATCAGCACTATGGAGATTGATCTACCAGGGGTTAATTTAGCATGTCTGCTAAATTGACTGCTGATCCTGCTCCTGTTACTCCTTGTGACCCAGTGAAGTATGGAGTTAAGGGAAATCAGCGGGTGAGTTTCTCCCATCTACCCTCCCTCGCCCGCCACACACAGTGGAGATGCGGCAGTAACTCGAGCTAAGGAATGTCGACTCCAGCTATGCTACTTACGTAGCTGGAGTTGCAGACGTTGGTTCAGTTCTGCCCCCTTGTGTAGACCTGGTCTGAGAATTGTTACCCTGGGTCAGACCAATGGTCTATCTAGTCCAGTGTCCTGGCTTCTGATAATAGACAGTGCCAGATGCTTCAGAGGGAATGAACTGAACAGGGTGATTATGGAATGATCCATCCCTGGTCATACAGACCTAGTAGTAGTCTGAGGTGTGGAGACACCCAGAGCATGAGCTTTGGTTCCTGATCATCTTGGCTAATAGGCTTTGCTGGACCTAGCCTCCAAGAGGTCACTGAAGCCAGGTACAAACACAAGACTACACAGGTCTGATTTCCAAGCCTCATTGCACTAAATGCCTGGGGCAAACAGCGGGGTATGTGATGGAGAAGTAGAGCAGAGGTGCCACGTCATATGGGACAAAGGAGCATGAGACCCAACCCATGGCCGGGGTGGATATAGGGCAGAGTGAGTGGGGCAGCCACCCTGGGCCCCGCGCTTCAAGAAGCCCCATGGCAAAGGGGGGCCCCGCGAAATGGGCTTCTGTCCCTGCCCATGGCAATCAGGCAAACAACACTGCATTTGTCAGTGGTTCATAGGCAAATCTTGTAAAGCCACCAGTCTGTGCCCGGTTTGGCACATTGCACAGAACGGAGCTGTGGATGGAAATGAAATTCTGATGTGAAGCAGACATGACATTTCTTGAAAAAGGACCATTTCTAATGTGGAATGACAGGCCCTGTTCAAACTGACCCAGGCACGTGTGTGTGTGTGAGAGAGAGAGAGAGAGAGACAGACAGACAGAGTGAGCAGGCTGCACGCTGCTGCAAAACTCAGAAGGGGTTTTTTTTTTTAGGACAATGGGCACTTCTGAGAGGAAAATGCCAGGCTGTAAAAGGCTCATTTAAATTTCAGGGGGCAAACTCCCCTTCTGTCCTATTCTTGTCTAGGGACATATATATATCTATATATATAATTGTGTGTGTATATATATAGATATGTAATTATCATGAGCTTTCATGTGCACAACCCACTTCCTCAGTTGGCTTTGCCAAATATATATATAGTTAGACTCTAAGGTGCTACAGGACTATTCGTTGCTTTTCCAAAATTACAGACTAACACAGCTACCCCTCTGAGACTTTTAAACATGCAAACAACTTCCCAGAGTCGAGCCTACAGTGGGGGTGCATCCCCTGGCTTGAAGAGATGTCCATAATATACAGTGTGTTCAATGGCTCTCATCACCCACCATACAAATAGTTACAATGCTACTGAGCAGAGATGCCTCCCTCTTGCCTGGTTTATAGCACTGGAGGCTTCGCTGTGTGGGCGTGTTTTTTTAACTGCTTCGTGTGGTTTTCAGAGAGACCCAGAGACTCTATCAAATGAGCGGTCCCACCTGGCCCCCTGTTTGCTCTCCAGATGGCTCATCTCTCATAAGCTGCCCCCGGTGTAACGTTTTTCTGAGCTGTGATTTTTTTTCTTTTTTCCTCTGCCCCTCCTTTCTTTCCTGTCTGCTGATTTCTGACACTGGGACTCCTCCCTGAAGGGCTGCGATTGACAGCTGCAGCAAATGCCCTGCGTCAGGCAGGAGGAACAAAAGCAGATTGTGAGTCCCTTCTCCCTCTGTGGGCCTTTGTGCTTTCCCCCAGCAGCCGCAGAAGGGCTGATCTCTCCACCTCTCCTCAATGCCGCCTGCAGCTCTGTGAGGGAAGTCTCTGGTCCCGACGATGGATGAGTCCAGGTGAGTACTTGCCGAGCGGATGGGGGACCCCTTCTTCCTGAACAAAAGGGCTCTCTACACCCTGACAATCGGTGCTTGGGCACCCAGTCTGTGGAAGGAAGGGATGGGTGTGATGTCATTCAAGCAAGGTGGGCCAAGGGGGATGGAAAGGGAGGCAAGACATGTGGGATGTTTGAGGGGTTCTCTTTATGCCAGCAGTCAGGAGCCTGGCTGAGCTGGGTGAACATGGAAGCCTGTAGGGTGACACCACCAGCGTGGGGGGTTGCGATGAGGGCTGGGGTGGGGGCAGTGTCATTGTGAGGCACACACCTGTGCTGCTTGTTGTACAATGCAGTACCATGTGAGGCAAAATCCTGGTGCTCATGTGTCTCACAGCTCCAAGGTTTGCTTTGCGGAGGTAGCTTTCGGGGTTTTCTTTGTTTCACACGGATGAATTACCTCAAAGTCAATTTCATTTTCTTTGAGAGGCACGACCAAGGGCCTTGTTCTTAGTGACGTTCTGAGGCTCACTTACCTGCGTAACTCAACTAGCCTGCAGCATCGCAGCATCTCAGTCATTCATGGATTTCCCCCTCTCCCCCCCCCCCACACAATGTTCTGTGAGGTAGGGAACTGCTGTTATCCCTGCTGGACAGTAATTGAGTTGATGTGCCAGAGTTGGGAACTGAATTCAGGTCTCTCAAGTCCCAATCCAGTCCCTATATGCTGGCCATTCTTCCGCCCTGGTGTAAAAGGAAGTGGCAGTAGACCACTTTGTGCCAGAGTGCACCAAATAGCCCAAGTGATTATTTATGAAAGTGGAACAAACCTGTCAAGTTTTACAGTTTGGATGAGCAAAAGCTTCACTAATGCATGAACAACGGGATTTATTTCCACACTTCACTTGAAACATCTCCTGCAAAATCCATGGCCTTGAAAATTAATCTAAACCCTAGGCATCTTTTTTTCTCCAAATAGTTCATTTTTGTTTGTTTTAAAAAATTGATGAAAATTATTTTAATATGGGATTCCCGCCCTCCCCAAAAAATTGAATTTTAAATTAAAACGTTGTTCACTCATTCTTTTTTGTTTTCATTTTTTGGTGTTTGGTTTTTTTCTCCCAGTTGCCAATTTTGACTGCTCAGCTTCTGGCCAGAATGGAATTGTCCAAATTAGTTAAATCAATACATTCTAAAACACTAAATTGTGAGGACCCTGATTTTCAAAGAGATTCTCCACAACATTCAGCTGGCTTTATTTTGTTGGGGGTAGGAAAAGAGCTCTAACAGTTAAAATGTGACACATAACCATCTTCATAGAGCTTTACATTTGGGGGGAATAGTTGTCTTTATTTTTTCCCTCATGGATTTTTAAGGCCAGAAGGAACCAAAAGAGTCATTGAGTCTGACTTCCTGTATAACATAAGCCACAGACTTTCACCAACAATCTGTGGTTGAAGGGGGGATGTGTGTGTGTGTGTGTGTGTGCGTGTGCGTATGCGTGCATGCGCACGTATGCTATTTCATAATAATCTTCCAGAATGGAGAAGTTCCTACACGCATTAAGCACTTCTGCCTGGGGCCATTTCTGCTCTGAAGAAGTGACACTTGTGGCAGGTTTGTATTCAGATTAAGTGCCGGTTTAAACACCTGAACCATAATTTAGAAACTGACTATAGTTCTTTATTTAGATCCCACCCTTAGGCAGTGTCTGCACTTAATGTCCTACAGCTGCAGCATGTCGGTGTGGACACTACCTATGCCAATGGGAGCGCTTCTACTGTCGCAGTAGTACATCTATCTCCCTAAGAGGTGGGAGCTAAATTGATGAAAGAATTCTTCTGCTGTTTACATGGAGACTGAAATCAGCTGAACTCCACCGCTCAGGGGCTACGTCTACATTGGCAAGATTTTGCACAAATACTTTTAACTCAAGAGTTTTTGCGTTAAAGTATTTATGCAAGAGAGCGTATACACTGGCATGTGCTTTTGCGCAAGAGATGTGCTTTTGTGCAAAAGCATCTATGCCAGTGTAGACACTCTCTTGCGCAAGAAAGCTCCAATGGCCATTTTAGCCATCGGGCTTTATTCCGCAAGAAATTCATGTTGCCTGTCTACACTGGACTCTTGCGCAAGAACAGTTGCGCAAGAGGGCTTATTCCTGAGCGGGAGCATCATAGTTCCTGCGCAAGAAGCACTGATTTCACACATTAGAACGTCAGTGTTCTTGTGCAAGAACTCCCCACCAGCGTAGACAGGCAGCATGTTTTTGCACAAAAGTGGGTGCTTTTGTGCAAAATCATGCCAATGTAGACACAGCCAAGGAGTGTGGAGTGTTCACGCCCCTGAGTGACATAGCGGGGTAGGCCTTAGCTTGTAGTTTTCATCATGTTAGTTTCAACAGTCCAAAACAACAGTGTCAGAGACCCGTAGACTCCATACACCAAAGTAATGCAACTAGCTAGGGAGGCGATACTTCTGAGTGGATAGAGCAGGGGACGTTGCTCAGGAAATCTGTGTTCTATTCCCTGCTCTGCCCCATTGGCCTGCGGGGGACTGTGGGCAAGTCCGATCCTTTCTCTTAACCTCAGTTTCCCCTTCTGTAAAATGGGGCTGATGCTGACCTCCTTTGTAAAAAACTTTGAATGCACCAAGGTCCTACTGTTATGTAGCTCTCAGCCACATGTTCTTCAAGTAGCTGGTTCCAGCCCAGCAAAGAGCTGCTGGTGGACTTACTGCTTCAGCTCCAGTGCTTTTCAGTGCTGAGGGTCCCAGGATTGAGCCCTGTGGGGGTCTGTGTGCTGGTGGCTGTGATTTGGTATAAAGCTGGGTAACACAGCCTGAGCTATGCGGTTAAGCTCAGTGAAAGGCCTGGATCTGGGGGACTGGTTCTGGCCTAGGAGCTGTTATTGCCCATACCTGTGGAGGTGCAGATAAACAGTGTCTGGCAGCCAGCTAGCGACTTGCCCTTACAAGCTGTGACCCAGAGTTTGAAAACCCCTGTCTTAGGCCACATGCTAATAATCATCATTTTGGCTATGTCTGAACGGGGCATTTAATTCCCATCTGGAGCATTTAAGTCCACAATTAGGTGCCCACATCCCCTTTGAAGTGCAGAGGAGAGCACCCAGCTAGGGGATTTGAGTGCCTTGTGAAGGTCCCCGTGTTTGGAAACGGGGCGTGTAGCGCAGAAGGGCCTGGTGAAAGGGGCCAGAGGTGGGCAGGTTGGCGAGAGCTGTGGAAGAATGAAGTGGTTGATGAATCTCTCAAGGGACAGGAGCTTGGTGTTCACACCCAGTCTGTGGGCTCATGAGAGCAAGGAGGCTGGATGATTCGTAACGTGAATTGGAACAATAGGCGAGCAGAGCTGCAATTAGTGCCACGGGGGCTGCGGCTTACGCTTGCCCTGCCAGAAAAGAAGCCATCAAAGACCATGGGATACTAATGAAATATGTAGGAAGAGGATGACAAAAGAGAACAAGTCCTGACCCCAGTTACTTCCCTTGGAAGGGCCAGAGGGGCATTAACAACGATCTCCAGCTTTATTGCTCTGACCCCTAAGCCCCTTGCAGTTTGGGTATGAAGGTTTATATTAACTGTGGAAGAGATGGGCTTGTAGGTCCTCCATCTCTGCTGCTTGTAGATGCACCAGCTAAGAACTAGTCCCATGATGGGGTGGAGCTGCACTGCTGTCAGTGGGGCTGTGCTGATTTACACCAGTTGAAGATCTGGCCCCTCGGTGTGTTTTGCCAGTGCCTTATTCAGGCTGGCTGTCCCGGGGCTGCAAGCATGTAGCTACATCTGTTTTTAAGGAAAGAAGAATATAGGATGGGGCAGGGGAGATGGGAGCTGCTTGGAAAATGGACAGTTGTGGGTGGGCATTCTGCGGGTGTGTGAGATGGGCAGACGAGAAGCTGGGTGTGGCTGGTCAGCTCACCATCAATGAGTCTGGAGATCTCTGTCCATTTCCTGATGGTATCCCCTCAACTGCCCCTGCCATTGGTAGCCAGGCCAAGAGAAGTGACCATGGAGATGGGATTTCAGGCAGGATATTGGAAGAAACTGAATCTGCTCTGTGTTCCAGAGGCGAGAGTAAGTCTGACTTTGGGATGCATGTTTTCGCTTCCAGGCGCTTGTAAGCATCTCTTACTTGCACTCTATTATTTGGGCTCACTGAATCCAGAGTCAGTGAGCTTGATTTGCTTTCATTATAAAGCATCAGGAAAAGGCATGTGTCTAGGAAGCTGCCAGGTGGGACTAGCTGCTTGTCTTTCTGGACTGATCAGGTCTGGAAGGGTACTTAAGGGCAGCCTGCAAGGAGGATCCAGGTTGAGCGTGAGGCTTGTGAGCTGCTGGTAACACAGAGAACATTCATTAAAAGCTATATCTGTCCTGAGCAAGCAGGAAAGGAGGAATCGAAACAAGTCTATAAATCAATAGAAGCAGTGTCTGTCTGGGCTGTGCCCCGTTACCATTGTCGCAATACCAAGACCCCTTATTTAACTTGTACACACCCCAACAAGCGGGTTTAGTAACGACCTGCTAAATCAAACTCAGAGGGCACCAGTACTCCTGATCCTGTGAGTGAAGCCAATGGAAGCAGTTGCTTCTGCCAGCTTCCCACTGTGGGGTGAGTGGGGAAATTCAAATCAAGGTAGGTAAGTAACACAGCTGGAGTTGCAGAACTTGATTCAACCTTCCCCGTTAGTGTAGACCTGGCCTCAGCAAATGAGAGAGCATTTTATTATCGCATACATCAAGAAATGACAAAATGGTGCTATACATTAACCAGCTTGGATGCACTGCTGCCTCCAACTGGATGCTCAACTGATCTCTGAAAGAAAAGACAGGACTATGCAGCACTTTAAAGACTAACAAGATGGTTTATTAGGTGATGAGCTTTCGTGGGCCAGACCCACTTCCTCAGATCAATTTTGTGGAAGAAAATTGGCACCACCATGTATACCAAAGTGATACAATCAAACAAAAGTGAACATATCACTTTGGTATATATGGTGGTGCCAATTTTCTTCCACAAATTGATCTGAGGAAGTGGGTCTGGCCCACGAAAGCTCATCACCTAATAAACCATCCTGTTAGTCTTTAAAGTGATACATAGTCCTGTTTCAGCTAGACCAGACTAACACGGCTGCATCTCTATCACTTTCCAACCGATCTCTGCGCTACAGGTAAGAGATTTCCTTTCAGCACAAGCAGTGGAGGGGTGTGCTTCCAAAATAAGAGGATGTGAATTTTGGCCACTGCTCATTAAAAAACTAAGGCACATGTGTAGATTCTGGTGATTTCAGTGGAAATTAAGCATGTGCTTAAACCTACACATGTGGTTCAGTGATTTGCCTTAATTCCTGCTGTTTCTGTGATGTTACTAATCACCATGGTTATAACTGGAAAGTCTTAGGGTGTGTTGCAATATTACAATGAGTGCATGCAATAAAATCTTTTGGCTTATGAGCTATGCCGATATTAATTGCCAGTCATCTGACAACTATATCATTGGTGTTCATTAATCTTTCCCTTCTGCCCTTCCCTGAAATCAGGCTGATAAAAGAAGAATCCAGCTACAGAATGAGCAGCCTTGAAAATGCAACACGGGAGCAGAGCAAAGAAAAGCTGCACATGAAACTCTGCAGCGGGTCCTGCCATGCTGAGCAAATCCTCCAGACTCTGAACTCCTACCGGCAGAGCGGCATCTTCACAGATGTAGTGCTCTTGATTGATGGGCAGGAGTTCCCCTGCCATCGTGCCACCTTGTCAGCCAACAGCGCCTACTTCCGGGCCATGTTTGGCGGTAGCCTCAAGGAAGGCCATCAAGACATCATCAGCATCCAGAAGATCTCTGCCTCCACCATGAGCCTCCTTCTCGACTATATGTATGGGGGAAACATAGTAATCCAGGAGGACAATGTTGAAGATATCTTAGAGCTATCCGACCTGCTTCAGATCTCCAAGCTCACAGATGCATGTGTCACCTTCCTTGAAGGCCAGCTTCACCCATGCAACTGCTTGGGCATCCTGAAGTTTGCTGACTCATTCTCCATTGCCTCCCTAGCTGAGAAGAGCAAGCGGTTCATGCTGGAAGGCTTCGTAGAGGTGTCCTGTCATGAGGAGTTCCTGGAGCTGAGCATGAAGGATCTGGTTGAGTATCTGTCAGATGAGCAGCTGGTGGTCCCCAAAGAGGAAGTGGTCTTCGAAGCGGTGATGCGGTGGGTACGGCATGATGCCGCTGCTAGGAAAGAGGCTTTGAAGGATCTCCTCGAGCATGTGCGCCTCCCTCTGCTGGATCCCATGTACTTCCTGGAAAAGGTTGAAATGGACGAGATCATCCAGGACTCCAGGGAGTGCATCCCTCTGCTGCACGAAGCGCGGAAGTACTACATTCTGGGCAATGAAGTCAGCTCTCTGCGGTCAAGGCCTAGGAGGTAAAACTGGGAAAGTGTTTCCTAAAGCCACATGCTGGAGTCACAGATTCCCAAATATCAAGGTCAGAAGAGACCGGTGTGATCATCTAGTCTGACTTCCTATGTAATGCAGCCCAAAACAGTTCACCAATAATTACATAGCAGGGAAGGATGATTCTTTTTCTTGTAGTAAAGAATGTAAGAATGACCATACAGGGTCAGACCAAAGGTCCAGTTTCCTGTCTGCTGACAGTGGCCAATGGCAGATTCCCTCAGACGGAGGGAATGAACAGAACAGGTAATCAGGTGATCCACCCATTCCCAGCTTCAGACAAACAGAGGCTACAGACACCATTCCTGCCCATCCTGACGAATAGCCATTAAGGGACCTAACCTCCTGAATTTATCTAGCTCTTTTTTGAATCCCGTTATAGCCTTGAACTTCACAACATCCTCTGGCAAGGAGTTCCACAGGGAAGCATTATCCAGCCCAATAGCATTGATTTGGAAAACACTTCTGCATAAGTGTTAGCTAGTCACGTGGTCGTAGTTTATGTAAAAGTTCCTAAAATTTGCATGAGCTACTTAAAAGGTTCCTCTTCCTAATGCCTTCCTAAATTGACTTTCTTTAAATTGGAAAGGGTTCAACAAACAGAGCAACAAGAATGATTCAAAGTCTGGAAAATGTGCCTTTGTGGTCAGATGCCAACAAGGCTCCATCTGTTTAATTTATCCAAGACAAAGAAAAGAGGTGATGTGGTCATAGGCTACAGACTAGATGGGGAAGAGATTTCTGATAGCAGAGAGTTCTTTAATCTAGCAGAAAAAGGCAAAATGAACCAAATGGCTGGAAGCTAGAGTGAGAAAAATATGTGCAGAAAAAAGATGCACTTTTAACGGTGAGGCTAATTTAACCATTTGCACACGTTACCACAGTTTGTGGTGTATTCTTCATCACTTGAAACCTTTAAATCAAGACTAGATTTTTTTTTAAAAGATGGGCTTTAGCTCAAACAACGCAGGTTTCATGTTGAGTGGCGAGTCATGGAATCTCATGTCTGAGGGGATCACCTGTGTTCATAGCATTGTAGGACTTGAAAAGTCATGTAATCCAGGCCCGTGCATTGACGGAAGGATTATCTAGATCAACCCTGACATGTGTTTATCTCACCTGTTCCTAAAAATCTCTAATGAAGGAGATTCTACAACTTCCCTAGTTTATTCCAGTGCTTAACCGCCCCTTATGGTAATTTAAGCCCATTGCTTCTTGTCCTATCCTCAGAGGTTATGGAGAACAATTTTTCTCCCTCCTCCTTGTAATAAGCATGTATATACTTGAAAATGTTTACCATGTCTTCTCCCAGTCTTCTCTTCTTCAAACTAAGCAAACCCAGTTTAGTCAATCTTCCATCAAAAGTCTAAAAAACACGATCTAGATGACTTTTGTTGCTCTCTTTCTGGACTTTCTGCAATTTGTTCACATCTTTCCTAAAGTGGTGCCTAGAACTGGACACAGTACTCCAGTTGAGGCCTAATCAGCGCAGAGTAAAACAGAGGAATTACTACTTGTGTCTTGCATACAACCTTCTTGCTAATACATGATGGTTACTTTTTTTGCAATAGTCTTTTGGGTTGCCAGCTCTGACTGAAGCCACTCCAGGAGACTGTTTTCCCCAATAGGACTTAATGTCTTTTTCTTAAAATAGCCTCTTAAACTCTCCAGGATCTGCTTTCAATAGTCACCAGGAGATCGATGTTGATTCTGGGAGGAGACTCCAGGCAAATCCTGAAGGGTTGGCAGCTCTATCAGTGTTACAGGATTGACCAGAGTGGGGCAAACTATGGCCTTGGCTGTGGGCCACATCCAACCCATTGGATCCTTCAGTCCAGCTCCTGAGCGCCTGCCAGGGATCAGGGTCAGGACAGGCTTATTGGGAAGAGCCAAGCCAACTCCCAGGCAGCCCATTGAACAGGGGTGGCTAGCTCCAGGCCCTTCCCCGTCTGCCTGCCTCCCCTGCGACCTTCAGCTCCCCCAGTGCCTGGGCATCATGGACAGGGAGTGCAGAGCAGGGTGGGGGAGAGACTTGGGAGGGAGAGGGAAGGTTCCAAGGAGGGGCAGGGAGCAGGGGGGTGTTGGATAGAGAGTCGGGGGTCCCTGGAGCATCAGATAGCAAGGAGTGAGGGTGATTGGATAGAGAGTGGGAGGAGTTGGGAGGAATGGCTCGGGGTGAAGAATATGGATGTTAGGGGGTAGGGGTTCTGGTGGGTCAGGGTTGGGGTGTGAGGGCTGGCTAAGGAGCAGGGGCTGGGGCCATGCCTGTCTGAGGAAGCACAGCCTCCCCCAGCCTTCCCTACATGGCTCTCCATACAATTTCTACATCTAATGTGGCCCTCAGGCCAGAAAATATGCCCACCCCTGCTATTGACTCATAGTTCACTTGTGATCCACTGTGACCCCAGATCCCTTCCTGCAGGACTTCTTCCTGGGCAATCATTCCCCATTCTGTATGTGGGCAACCGATTGTTCCTCCCTCACTGGCGTACTTTGCATTTGTCCTTCTTGCATTTCATCCTGGTTACCTCGGACCATTTCTCCAGATCATTTTTGAATTTTAATCCCACCCTCCAAAGCACTTGCAACCCCTCCCAGCTTGGTTACTGTCCACAGGAGGGAGTCCCGCTGTCCGTTGCATTGCACAGCTGGACGGGGATGGAATGCTGATGGGCCAGGGTCTGATCTGTAACGGCACCGCTTGTGTTCATTCCATGCACACGCTCAGGATGGGTGCTGCCACATCTTCTGACCCGGGTCCGTGGGAATCAGCCTGGAGGCAGGGAATTGTTATTCCAGGCCCTGAAACAGTCTCTCAACCATCCTTCCCCTTCTCTCTCCATTAGCCAGATGGCTGGAATATGCCTCCTTCCATTTTTATTGTATTGCTAGCTAACGCTGCAAGCTGCACTGTGTCATTTCTAATCTCTTCTGGCAGTGAGATTGCTTGGGCCTGCTGCCAAGAAAGCTCTGTGTCCCTTGGTCTCTGTTCTCGTTCCTGAGGCTGGCAGCTTTCTTGGTCATGAGGAACATAAATGTCAGCAGAGGTAACGACCATAGAGTGGGGACTTGAGGTAGCTGGGCCTGAGGAGAGTTTCAAAGATCATGAACAACATTTTAAACATTGACTCTATTTAACAGAAGCTGGACAATGCCTTTAAATTGCACAAGATCATAATAAAACAAAATCCTGCCTCAAAGAGCTTACACAGAGAAGAGGGACAAAAGGCGTGAAGGGGACAGAGAGGTGAAGTGACTTGCCCAAGGTCACCCAGAAAGTCAGTGGCAGAATTGGGAATCGAACCCAGGTCTCCTGACTCTCAATCCACAGTCACATCCACCAGATAACACGGCCTATCGTGGTGATAGGCATTATAGTGCTTCCTACCAGGCAGTACAGTAGGAGGATAAAGCTTGGAGCACAACAGTAGAACAGGAAGTCTGAACTGTGTTTCTTTTTCTAGGTTCATGGAGTTGGCAGAGGTCATAGTGGTTATAGGCGGCTGTGATAAGAAAGGCCTCTTGAAGCTTCCCTTCACAGATGTGTACCATCCCAAGAGCAGGCAGTGGACTGCACTATCCAGCGTACCAGGCTACACCAAATCAGAGTTTGCAGCCTGCACCCTGAAGAACGATGTGTATATCTCAGGTGAGAAACCCGGGCGACAGCACCCTGGCTGCACCTCCAAGCATTTCTTAGTCCTTGTATCCACTTACTGGAGGATCAACGCTCTGATGGTCAATCTTCCAGGGTTCAATTAAATGGGTCTGGTAAAGACTCTTTAAATCGAATGCTGAGGAATGCAGTCAACTGCAGTACTCCTTGTTGTCGCTGTCGCGAGGAGTGAGGGAAGTTGAGAGGAGGGTGCCCCCCCCCTAAAATTGATGCAAGACCCAGCTATGCAATTCACGTAGCTGGAGTTGCGTATCTTGTGTTGATTTTCTCCACCAGTGTACACCCGATCTTAGAGAAATGGCCAAGTCAGGCATTATGCTACGTAATTTCAATGATGAAATATTGGTTTTCTGTGTAGATACTTAGACTGTCACTTCTTAATCTTCTCTTTGTTAAACTAAGCAGATTGAGATCCCTGAGCCTCACTCTAAGGCAGGTTTTCTAGTTCTTTCATCATTCTCCTGCCTTTTCTCTGACCCTTCTCCCATTTATCAACCTCCTTCTTGAGCCGTGGGCACCAGAACTGAAAGCAGGATTCCAGCAGTGGTCGTGCCAGTGCAAGAATCTCTGTGCTCCTACTCAATTCAATACTCAGTTAAATAACCTCTGTGCTCTGATGCAAGATTCCTGTTTCCGCATCCAACAATTGCATTGGCTCTTTACATCACCATGTCACTAGGCTGCTACAGCCAGAATGGTTGGGCAGTTCAGGCAATCCCGAGCCTACCACTACACACAGATCATTTGGACCATGCAAGAGTGTACTTGTCATTCAGGCACCTGTTGTGCACTTACTTGCCCTGCCCAGATTTCTCTGCAATGGCATGAAGTATGGTCTGCAGCTGATAATAGATACCAGTCTGTTATAACTGATCCGACCCTTGGGATACCTAGTTTTGATTTGTTATGGTGCTAGAGTGTCGAAAAAGGATATGCAAACACCTACGGAATTTGCATATCCTCTTCGGATCTCACTTTCAAAAGCAGAGCTTTCAAAAGTGAAAGTAGTTTAGACACTGCTTTTTTGGCGAACCCCCCTCCCTTTGTCGAAAAGCTGTGTAAACCTAATTTTTTGAGGAAGAGCGGCTTTTCGACAAGGGGGGGGGGGTTCGCTGAAAAAGCCGCATCTAAACTACTTTCACTTTTGAAAGCTCTGCTTTTGAAAGTGAGATCCGAAGAGGATATGCAAGTTCCGTAGGTATTTGCATATCCTTTTTCGACACTCTAGCATTGTCTAGATGAGCCCTTAGAGACTAACAAAAATGTAGATGGCATCATGAGCTTTCATGGGCACAACCTACTTCTTGTGCCCCGGAAAGCTCGTGTTGCCATCTACATTTTTGTTAGTCTCTAAGGTGCTGCAGGACTATTTGCTGTTTTTTTTTTTTTTTTAAGGTTTGGGGTTTTTTTTTTTTCCAGTTACAGACTAACACAGCTACCCTTGTGAGATTTGCAGCCCAGTTTTGCAGATCTGAGTTTCAGCTAGATCAAATACACTTCCAAGCTCTGCTGTTTAGATATGAATGGTCATAGGGCATCCCTGCCTCAAGCCCCCTCCTCCAAGGCATGACAGGCACACCTGCCTCAGTTTCTCCCCTGCACAGTCTCCAGAAAGAGTCCCGTGTATCTTCCCAAGTGTAAATAAAGCTCTTATTGGATTCACTTTTCATGTGAGTCCTGCTCACGTAACTCATAAAGTTCCACAACCCAGGTCCAGAATTCCCCCAGGATAGTCCAAAAATGTATATGGAACATACAGCCCCAGAGTCCCTCGGCGTGGCACTGTTACCCCTTGCATGGCTCTGGCATCCCTCCGCTTACTCTTCTCCTGTCTGTGCACCAAGACAGCCCCCCAACCCTTCCAGCCTCTTTACACAAGGAACCTCCACACCCTTTCTGCTGGGAGCATCCCTGCCAAGGAAGCAGTTACTCTGGGTCCAGGTTTCCAGCCTGGGGAGGTCCCTGGGTAAGCTGTTCTCTCCCCCTCACACACCGCCCCTGCCTTCAGCCCTTCTCCCCTGCCCCTGCCTTCAGCCCTCTGACCCTGGCTTTCTAGCTTAGGGATGCCACCCCTCTTGCTGCTCAGCTGCCCTCAGCCCCCTCCCTAGCTCCAAACATTGAGGGCCCAACAACACATTAGAAAACAGAACAAACCTTGGTGGCAGGGAGTCTCGCAGCCTGAGTCAGGCTTGTGCTGCAGGGCTGCAAAGGGCAGGGTGCACGTGTGGGCTGGGGATGGCGCTCCAGCCCAAGTCCCAACATGGACTCTGCTATTTTTAGCCCCACCATACAAGCTCCGTGAGCCCAAGTCAATTGAGATGGGCTCAGAGACTTGCTTCCACTGGTTATTTTTACTCTGTGTAGAACATTCCTGCCTCTTCCCTGGGAGCTGTCTCCTCTCTAGCTTTCCCCCAAAGGCCTCTTCCTCAGCAGGACTCTCCTGCTAATGCTTTCTAGCCCACAGGTGCTGTCCAGCCTTTTGAACTGGCCAACAGGGAGCATCTCACCTGGCACAAGAGAGCCAGACCCACCATATTCATAGGGGCCAACCACTATGTGACTCACCCTTGGAGGGTCTCCCCAGCAGTCACTAATGTGCTGACAGTCCGGTTGTTGAGTCCTCTAATATTTCATTTGTGTTAAGCTTCCTATGGTCCTGGTTTCATTACCGAAGTTGGGCAGAGTTAACAGATGAACAGTCGTCTGCCTCTCATCTTGGATTTGGCGTTTATGCAACAATAACATGTGAAGTGCTGGTACGGTGCTAGCGCTGAAATGTCCCCCAGCTCTATGGGACCCAGTATGAGCATCTAAGTATGCACACCTCACTGAACTATGGGAGCGCCTTTCCTTATTGGATAGCACCCAGAGCATGCCAAATGCTTCATGGGAAACACCAGGAAATGTTGCCTATGCTCCAGGGACTGCACACAGGAATTGCCAGGCTGGCTCAGACACGTGGTCCATCTAGTAACCAAGGTTCACCATCAGGATAAGAGGCATATGATCCTACTTCCCCCCCCCCCCCCAAAGCAGTCGGGACTTTTCTTTCTCCTCCTTTCCCACCTTCTGCCTTTACAAGCCAGTCCCTTATGCCAGACGCGGCCTCAACGCATGGGGGTGTTTGTCATTTACACTAAGCTGTCTCACTGCCTCTGTTTTGAGGTGGTCGTAGCAGTGGCTCACCCCCTGATCACATGGGGTGTGTGTGTGTCTGTGTCTGTCTTCCAGGAGGGCACATCAACAGCAGCGATGTTTGGGTGCTGAGCTCCCACCTCAATGTCTGGATCAAAGTTGCCTGTCTGCACAAGGGCAGATGGAGACACAAAATGGTGACTCTTCATGGCAAGGTGCGTATGCTTCATTCCTCTCAGTCGGCAGCTTGGAATTGTAGATTATTGGCCAAAGTGATTAATGGAGGCCTTGGCACTCATTCCTCCTCCCATGGAAATAGCAGGCCCTATAGAAATATGTCATGTGACAGAACACCAAGGAACAGGTCCCAGGAGAAGAAAATCTAAAGCAGCAGTGGGCAACCTAGGCTAGTGACTGGGCCGTGCAAGTGGCCCTTCTTCATCTCAATGGGCCGCAAGATTGTCGTAACCAAAAAAGTCTCCTGGGATAGGCTAGCTTTTGCTAACTGGCTATGTCTACACTGCCCCTTCTTGCGCAAGAAAACCTTTCTTGTGCAATGCCGTTACGCCAATTATTTTCAGGAATAACAGCATTGCGCAAGAGGGGTTTTCTTGTGCAAGACGGGGCAGTGTAGACAGCTCCTTCTGGCGCAAGAACCTCTTCTGCAAAAATGGCTTCTGACGCAAGAAGCCGCGAGTGTAGACATAGCCACTGTGTTGGCATGCCTAGAGTTTGTGGGGGCATCTGTTGAACCATATTAGCACTTTCACTGGATGCAGAGCGAGCACATGGCTCCCACCATGTTGTGTGCAGTCAGCACTCATCTCACCTCAGATGTCCTTGCTGTACATGTAGTAATACCGGTATGAAAAAATGACATGGACAGAAAGCAGAGTAATCTTGCAACCCTGTTCATGAGCAATAGTAAACAAAATGTCTTGCCAGCCACACACACAAGCCCAATGGGTCACATGTGGCCTTTAGGCCACAGGTTGCCTGTCATGGATGTAAAGGATAAAGGGGTATAGTATTGCTGGCAGTCTTTCCAGGAGACAATTTTAAAAGCACAACTGTGCACTGTCCCTAGAGGAGGGGAAGATAGGGAGCATAATAAGAGAACAATAGGCACTTGTCAACGACCAGAAAGTCAAAAAGGAATCCTACACAAAGGGAAATCATGGACAAATTGCTAAGGAGCAGTTCAAAAGAGGAGCATGAACACTTAGGGACAGAATCAGACAAGCTAAGGCACACAGTGTGTTACACCTAGAAAGGGACGTAAAAGGCAGTAAGAGGAGCTTCTTTAAAGCCTCAGTCTTCATGAATAATCTTAATGGTAACCTGATACTCCACAGAATTAATATTGATAATTAGGGGAAAGCAACACAAGCCTAAACAGGGAAAGAACAAGAATATTTAGACCAATTAGATGTATTCTAACAACAGGGCCTAGTAACATTCATTTTAGGGTACTGAAAGAACTAGCTAATGCAATCTTGGAATGATTAGTAATTATCTTTGAGAATTCATGGGGGACAGAAGAGGTCCCAGAATACTGGGGAGGGACAAAACATAAAAGGTAGCTTTAAAACGGGGAAAAAGGACCCAGGGAAATACTGCTCATCCTAACTGAGATACACAGAAAGGCACTGGAACAAATGATTAAACAATCAGTTTGTGAGACCTAGGTCAGGGTGAGGAACCTTTTTTAGGATGGTGGCCACTGTCCCACAGAAAAAATCAGTCAATGTCTGTGCACTGATGTAGCACCCAACTGGAAAGGAGGAAGATGCTCACCACATTCCCATTGCACACCAGAGCCTAGGGGGCACCTAGCCTAGTATATTTTGTGCGCTCCAGCCCTATGGTGAGGCAGCAGGCGGTGGGGAAGTCTGGAGCACCAGTACAGGCTCCCCAATGCAAGGTGGCCCTAAGCCTCAGGGGTCAGATCCGGACAAGCCAAGGGCCACATCTAGTCCTACGGTCTGAGGTTCCTCACCCCTGATCTATGGGATAATAGGGTAATAAGCAGAGCAAGTGATTTACAAGCAAGTAGTTTAGTTTTGGGAAAAGAAGGGGAGAACCTGTCTTCAAATATGCTGAGGTCTCTTATAAGGAGAGCGGTGATCAATTGTTCTCCTCCTCCACTGGAGGTAGGATAAGAAGTAAGAGGCTTAGTCTGCAGCAAGGAAGACCTGGATTAGATCTTCGGAAAAACTTTTCTATGTGGGTAGTTAAAATCTGGATTAGGCTTCCAAAGGAGGTTGGGGAACACTATCTTTGGAGGGTTTTAAGAACAGATTGGATAAACACCTGTGAGGGAAGGTCTAGATTAACTTGGTCCTGCGACAGTGCAGGGGGTTGGACTTGGTGACTTCTTGAAGTCCCTTCCAGTCCCACATGACTATGATTTTTCCATCTCTGTGCTAATGTAACTGAGCTGTAGGGATTAATTGACTCCATTTGATTAGTTTGATATAGGGAGTAATTCTGCTTCCGTCGAAGTCAGTGACAAAAATCATCATAGAGTTGTTGCTCAAATGGTCCAATATAAAATCTGATACTTGTAACAATACAATATAGGATTGCTGGATACAGAGCTATGTGGTGAGAAAGCTGGATTAGATGTTTGTGTGCAAAATGCGCAGCCCAGGTGCATCCTGTTGCTTACTTTGTGGAGTTCAAGGTGTGGGTTTCTCCTCTGTTTTGAGGCCCCTCCATCACACAGTAACAAGACAGTACATCTCCCGTGTGATCTTCTGTTGCCTGGAAAGTCTCTACCGCACCCTGACTCAGTTTCCCCTCTTTTTCAGGGTCCCTTAAAAACTCCAGATAGAAATTTTCTCCAGGTCATCAGTGCTCCTCTATGGGGCTGGATTTATTAAAGTAACAAATACTCTGGGATCTTCCCACTTAGGGGTGTCCCTTTTCCCTAAAGACAGGATTTTCTGCTGGAGCCAGCATACACCCAGCAGCCGTCTACTCCAGTTTGGTCTCCCTCAGCAACTCCCTGTCCAGGAAGCTTTTTATTGTTCTTTATAGAGCAATTGCCTAATCCTGGCCCCTGTAGTAACTAGCATTAGGAGGATCCAGGCTTCTAAGCCCTTCCTCCTCTGCCCCTTTGTCTCTTTTCCTTCCCCCAAGGCAGCTCTTGTACATGTCCCGTCCCTTCAGGATTGTTAGGTGCAGGACTAGGTGCCATATGATTTCCTCCCTCTTTCCATCCCAGTCATGAGCTCTGCCAACTAACTCTGCTCCTTCCTTGGCAGATCTATTCAGTGGGGGGGTTTGATGGCTTTTACCGCCTGGCCAGCGTGGAATGCTACGATATGTACTCCAACAGCTGGTCTGTCGTCGCCCCTTTGCCGGAAGCGGTGAGCTCGGCAGCCGTGGTCCCCTGCATGAACAAGCTCTATGTGATCGGGGGTGCTGTGGATGACAGCGCAAACACAGACAAGGTACCATGGCACGGCAAGGAGAAAGGGAAATCTCAGCGAGTTTGAGATGGATTATAAGCTAACAGTGGGAGGGCGTATTTCCAGTTTCCAAAGGCCAGTGTGCTCCCTCGGTGCCCTCTTCTCCCACTGTGAAGTTGCTCGGATACTTGGAGGAGGGGAGAGCAGTCTAGTGGTTAGAGCAAAGGCTTGGTAGTCAGGTCTCTTGGGTTTCATGCCTTGCTTAATGCGTAACTTTGAGCAGATCACTCACCCTTTTCCTTCATCAGTTTCCCTATCTGTAATATGGGGATAATATTTACTGTGCTGACCTCATTGTCTACTGTTGTTGTTGTTTAGACTGAAGTAGTGTCTAGAAGCTTTGGTCACAGAGAGGACCCTGTTGTGTCAGGTGCTGTACAGACACCAACCAGACAGTCCCTGCCCCCAAAACATGTCCATACAGGTCACAGCTCATGGGGGCTGTCCCACAAGGTGTGCTGGGCCCAGCCTTGTCTGCAGCTGATGAGACACTTCTCAGCTGAGTCTGACCCAGGCATTAGTTGGGCTGCCAACTCTGACAGAAGCTATTCTGGGAGATTTCCTCTTCCCCTCCACATGATGCAGTGTCATTTTCTTAAAACGTCCTCCTGGGTTGCTTTCAGCCATCCCTAGCAGACCAGTGCCAGTTCTAGAAGCCTCCCAGCCAATCCTGGAAGGTTAGCAAAGCCTGTAACTGGCGAGTCTGGAAAGGAGAGTATCAAGAGGGAGCCAGGTTCCACCTCCTGTGACAGGCCCTGGAGCTGAAGGCTGGGGGGTGAGGGGGGGGGGTGTGAGACGCACAGAGGCCTTTGGGGCCATGCAGAACACCCCTGAGCCAGGGGAAAAAACAGCTTCATATGGGCAACCTGGCTGTTAGATTGTGTCTGAAGGCTAAATGCTGCCCTGAAGGACACGCCTGGCTGTGGTGTTAGCCCTCTCGTGTGGGGAAACCAGGACAGTGGCTCACAGGCTGTGATAGATGCACATTACAATGGCTCCTTGTCATAAGATATTAACATACCTGTGTGAGTGCAGAGAACCACAGTGCTGTCAGCACACAAAGCTAACTCCCATCTGAACCCTAATTCTGTCTGTAACCCCAAAGAGACTTGGGTCCCTCAGGGCATGCCTATACAGCAATTAAAACCTCATAGCTGGCCTGTGGGGTTCGGGGTGCATGGCTGCTTAACTATGGTGTAGATGTTTTGGCTCAGTCTGTGGCCCAAGCCCTCGGATCCTACAAGGTGGTATCTAGATCCCATCTACACCACAATTAAACAGCGCAAGACCAAGTCTGGTGCACGGGCCAGCTGGGGGTTTCTAATGGTAGTGTAGACATATCCTTGGTGTCATACAGCACTCTATAGGCATGTTCACATTGTTATTCCTCAGGGATTATCCATCTGGGGAAAGCTTCTATGCACCTGATATCCTGTTACGGGGCTCATTAGTTAATTGTCATAAATATATTAATTAATTAATTAATTAATTCTCAGGACATTTATCTTCAGTTCACTTCACAAACATGTAACTAATCTAGCTACACACACACACACGTGTGCGCTCACAAACACACACACACACACACCCCCCTTTGGATGTTTTATTTAGGGGGCTTACGTGACCCTTAAAGGCCTTATTTGTTATTCAAGAGTGCCGAGGGCTTACAGCACCTCTTGAATTCTTTGGGAGATGCAGATGCTCTGTACTTCTCAAAACTGGGCCATATAAGGCAGGTGGATGGACCCCCAGAAATTCAAAATTTTGGATATTTTTGAAACAACTGAAGTCTAAGAGCCACATTTTTAAAGGTATGAAGGCACCTGACTCCCATTAAGTGCCTCAATATCTTAATCTGGGCCCAAGTGACTTGACAGAAGTCATACAGTGACTCAGTAGCAGAGCCCAGAAGAGAAACCAGGGGTATGTCTAGACTACAGGCCTCTGGCGACAGAGGCATGTAAATTAGGCTACCCGACATAGTCAATGAAGCCTGTAAACCTCGTTTCACGAGGCATAAGTGGAGCGGTCAACAAAGACGTTTCCTGTCGACCAATCCACGTCTTGACTGCCACACTGTGCCAACGATCAGCTGAGCCAGCACAGTGTGGCAGCCATTTTTATTTTAATGAAGCCAGGGATATTTAAATCCCGACTTCATTGACTATGTTGGGTAGTCTAATTTACATGCCTCTGGCAACAGAGGCATGTAGTCTAGACATACCCCAGGTGTCCTGACTCATAAGTCCTGTTCTCCATTTACTGGACCATGCACCTTCTCCCATTCATTCATTTTATGACAGGTGCACAGCAAGGCATTGCTTCAAAGGGACTGTGCCATCCAAATGTGTTGGGTTTTAGTTACTAGGATTGTGCCTGACCAGGGACACCATGAGAATCTGTATTTCAATAGCTAATTTCCTGTTTCTCCTCCCAGGTCCAGTGCTATAATCCTGAGGAGAACAAATGGACGTTCCTGTCTCCTGCCCCCTTCTATCAGAGGTGTATTAATGCTGTCTCCCTGGACAATATGATTTATGTGGTGGGTGGACTCCTGAGTAAAATCTTCAGCTATGATCCCAGGAAAGACACCTGGAGAGAAGTGGCCACTCTCCCAGGACCTCTGGTAAGGAGAAATTTCAACAAGAGGCTCCGATTATCACCTCGTTTTCTAGAATATCCTCTGTGAACACAAGAATCTTTCAAAAAAATTAAAGGCAAGGTGCTAAGAGTGCTGACCATAATCCAGTAAAGCACTTGAGCACATGCTTAAATTCAAGCATGTAAATAGTCACTGTTCCATACCAGAGCTGGTTGAATTTTTTTTTGGCAATGCATATTTTTAAAATGAAAAATGTCTTTTTCATCTAGAATGATAATTTTCATGCTGGTCAACATTTTGAGTTGTTTTCTGATTTTTTTCAATGGGGAGGAAAGGAAACTGAATTTTGTTTTTGATAAAATGTAGGGCTGTCAAGTGATGTAAAAAGAGGTAGTGGTCAGCATGGGTTCATGTCTTCTGAACTGGTAGTCAAAGCATGAAGGGGAATACAAATGTTTAGTATAGCTGGCAAGTAAATACCTTGCAATGATGGCTATAAAAGTGCCATGCAAACACCTGTTCTCCCTTTCAGGTGACACTGTAAATAAGACGTGGGCATCTGTGTCCCCCGTAAATTCAAACAAACTAGTTTGTCTTAGCAATTGTCTGAACAGGAAGTAGGACTGGATGGACTTATAGCTGTAAAGTTTAACATTGTTTTGTTTTAGAGTACAGTTATGTAACAAAAAATTACATTTCTAAGCTGCACTTTCATGATAAAAAGATTTCACTACAGTACTTGTATAAGGTAAATTAAAAAGTACTTTTTGTTCATCATTTTTACATTGCAAATATTTGTAATAAAAATAGCAATATAAAGTGAGCACTGCACACTTTATATTCTGTGTTGTAGTTGAAACCAAAATATTTGAAAATGTAGAAGAACATCCAAAAATGTAATATATTTTAACTGATATTCTATTGTTTAACAGTGCATTTGAAACAGCAATTTTAAATATAATTATTAATTTTTTTTAGTCAATCATGTGAGTTAACTGCGATTAAATGACAACCCTGGTAAAATTAAATGGATTGTGGTGAAAAAAGGGGGGTTTTGAAAAGACAAAAATTCAGATTTATGTTTTGCTTATGAAAAAAAGAGAAACCTGAACATTTTTCATTTAAAATAAAAAAAGTCATAATTCTTATTGAAAATTTGGTAAGAAATGTAAAAATATGTATTTCTGTTAAACAAATAAAACCCCGTTGACCTTTTTAAATCCGCTCTACTCAGCAGCTTGCATGATTAAACAGCAAGTGCCATGAATTTCACTGATAGTCTGCCTTATTGTGCCACTTTTTGTGAGCATTTGCTAATTTGGAGAGTCACAATATAGAATAGCAAAGATCACATCACTAGGTTCAGGCAGGGATCTCCTGTGTTTGCTGTCTAGACATCTGTAAAAATCCATAAGCATCATCCAGAAATGGCCCTCTTGATCCCATGGGGCTCACAACATCCAGGCCCTAGACACCTTGTGTTCTGTTTATTCTTCTTCTCGCAGTAGAGGCATCATCTCTCAGATAGATAGGACAGAGAGGAGTCAGTTGACACTAGCACATGATCCACTCTTTGCTCCATGTTCAACCTCCTTTTTGAGCCCTGTAACCCTGAAGCTGCAAGAGATCCCCTCACTCTCCCTCTTTTCCTCCGTGCTGCCTACAGGAGAGCTGCGGGGTGACTGTGTGCGGCGGGAAGATCTACATCCTGGGCGGCCGGGATGAGAACGGGGAAGGCACGGACAAAGCTTTCACCTTTGACCCAGTGACGGGGCACGTGACTCAGCAGCCCCCTCTGCAACGCTGTACTAGTTACCACGGTTGTGTTACCATTCTCCAGCGTGTGAGCAGATGACCCTGCCACTTCTTTCCCCTGTCCAGGAAGAATAGCCCTGGAGAAGGCAGCTACCCTCCGTGCCAAAAAAATGACCCTTTATCTTGTTCATTACTGATCTGTGCCAGTCTATGTGGAAGAGCAGGGCCAAGTGACCAAAGCAGGCATGGTATGAGGCACCAGCAGGAATGAAGGTTGGGGTGAGGGAGTTATTTTGTGTTTGCAGCCATGATAGCTTTCATTGTTTTGGGGGCAGTGAATGCTGCATTATGCTGGGGCTTAAAGGGGGTGGCGAGTGTGTAACATTCAGGGCAGAGAACACTGAACTAAGACCATGCCCTCAAGTAAGTCTCAAGTAAAACTTATCAGTTTCAAGTGTCTGAAAGGTACCTGATCCTGTTGAATGACTTTTAATTAGCTTTGGCCTATCAGGTCTCTGCTTAAGACCAGAAAGGTTTTACCAAAGTTACCCAGTTAATTAATTTGTAGCATTCTGCTACAAAGACCTTTTACATCTGCACTTGAAAGGGAATCCTCTGAACTGTCATTCATGTTAAAATTCGACACTTTCCAAAAAGGACTCAACAAACATTTGAACTATCTCACCCATTACCAAGATAGTTTCCCCAATTATCACCTCTAATACCATTAACTCACAAACATCCCACTCTCCCTACCTCTAATATCATCAATTCACAGACACTTACCTTCCTTCCTCCCCCCCCCCCCCCCGCTGCATCCCCCTCCTGTTCTGCAATGTGATTTGTCCTTTTCATATTTATTCATTTTTTTAAATTGTATCCTTTGGTATATATGGTTGTGACTACTTTCTTCCACTATTTGATCTGAGGAAGTGGGTCTGGCCCACGAAAGCTCATCATCTAATAAACCATCTTGTTAGTCTTTAAAGTGCTACATTGTCCTGCATTTTGCTCCAGTTAATTACAGTGGGAGATCTTGAATCCTGCAGACGTCTGCACTTGGAACCCATCAGTAAGGTTCAGATTCTGTCATGGGTATTTTTAGTAAAAGTCAGGGGCAGGCCAATAAACAAAAATCCACGGAAGCCTGCAACTTTTCTCTGACTCTTACTAAAAATATTCTGGTTAGGGGGGTGGGACAAAAAGAGGGCTGACCAGAAACATCCGTGGTCCAGCACAATTTCAGTTAGCCGGATGTCCACTTACCAAGGGTATGACCAAGTTTCCCACAGTCCCATAAAATCTGTTTACAGCCACCAGTCCTGGCTCTCAGTGTTCTGTGTTGTTATTTAGCCCTAATTTACCCCTAAATGTCTTCTAAGAGGCCACTAAGCAGTGGAAGTGTTGGTAATGCTGCTAGACAATATCTACCTGCCATGGTCCAGCAAATTATCTGGCTTGGCACCAGTCAGGTCCCGTGGCTGGCAGACTAGAATGACTCAATCTGCTTTAGAGCCTTCTTAGGAATTTGCCTGCAAGACCTTTTGTGTTTTGATGCATGCAAAGAGTCCTCCTATCGAGACTCATGCTGAATGCACCACATCCTGCCTCACCCTGGCACATCCTGCCTCACCCTGGCACAACAAAATCCATTCTATGAAAAGGGAAGATTCTAAACGAGGTCTCACCAGTGCCTTGTAAAGAAAACCTCATTCCTCACTTTGGTTCTCCTCCCTCACTTGTGTTCTGCAAGTTCCTCACTGTACTGCCACCCTTCAGCTCAGTAGAAACTCACGCAAGGAAGGGTTGCTTTTGTGTGAAACATTGAACGTGGCATCATTTTCCACCTTCTCCCCTAATGGCTTGTTTCATGAGTGTCGTGGTGCTGTAGATGTAACTTGGTGGTGGAGTTGAAGCCATAGGTGCTAAAGTAAAATGTTCTCTGTCTGATATTGGTGCATATTGTTGTACAAGAGAAACTTGCCTGTATTTTGTAATGCTGTGAGCACTGCCAATGCTGCCATTTTTTAAACTTCTTTCCTTTTTTAGAAATAAATGTTTGCAATAACTTTTAGTTCTCCTGGAAGGTGTTTTCGGCTATTTTCCTGCCCTTGGGACCATCACCGTGTTGAAGTTCAAGAACATAATATATTGGTGGAGTGGCAGATGAGTGTGTTTTGGGTAGTAACATTCCCTAGAATGGCGAAGAGACTTCAAAGCCAGATTCTGATCTGATAAGAGTAAGAATCCAGCCCCAGAGGAGATGTCTACGCTGCATTTGGAAGCCAGTCTGCCACCCTGGTACATAAGGGGCTTGTGCTGGTGCATTTAAAAATAACTGTGCAGTTGCTGTGACGGGCTCTTAAACGGAGGAGGCAGGGAGGGTGCTGGAGGGCTGTTTCCTAGAGTCCAACTCTTCTCAATGCCTTTCTAGCTCTGATAGAGCCTCGGTGTAGGGGATCGACCTCTGTCTGTATAGGGGTTCGCCCCTCCCTCCACCCAAAAGAGTCCTCCACTCTCAAATTCCTCCTTTATTGGCTGTGCGAGGGCACTGCTCGCTGCCCGAATCCCGACTCTGCTCCCCACACTTGGGGTGGGGTCATGAGGGGGACCTGGGCCCGACCTCTCTCCAGATCCCAATCCAGGGCCCTAAGAATGGAGAATCTCCTTCTCCGATCAACTGGTGGGGCTACTTCCCGCAACTCACCAGCCCCCAAGTAGCAATCCTTCTGCCCACCCTGGGTTTCCTCCCCACTGCCCCCTTCCCCAAAGGGTCCTCACCTCTCGGCCTCATTATTCCCAGCTCACGACTGCTGCTCTCGCCACCATCACGGCGTCTCCCTCTCCCTGGTCCAGCTGTGCCCTTTTTACCTGCTGGCCCACCTTCTCCTGGCTCCGCCCCTCCAGGACATCTCCCGCCACCTGGGGCAGATCCCTGTGCTCTTGTATGGCCGGCCCTTGCCCATTCGCTTGCGCCAGCATCCTCCCTTTGGCCCCATCCACCGAGCGCCCACCACCATTCCCCTCACTCCCCACTGTGTGTCTGCTCGTCCTGCCCAGAGTCTCCGCTCTCGATATGCTCCGGGTGGGGTGCTCCTGCCCCACTTCAGCTGCCGTGCTTTCCCTTTCCCCTCGGGAGCAGCCCAGCCCCACGCCACCTCTGCCCCCCAGGGTCTCTTCTCTGCCCCAACAGTGTGGGGTTCCTGCAGCCCGTCACACTCTGTCACTGATCACAAGTGATGGGGAGTGCTGGCAGGAGCATCTATGTTCTTGGTAAGTAATTACCTGCAATGCCCCTCCCACCACAATGCTCTACAAGCTGTTGTGGCTGTGAGATGTTAGTTGGCACTCCTGCTTTGTTCCAGCTCATCTAGAGCCAGAACTCTGGTGCTGAGTGTCTTGCTGGGGGATAGTTAGAACCCTGGGGATGCCTTACTACTCTGCTCAAAAGAGGGTGTTACTTTGCTCTAAATCTCAGAACCCTCTTTCTAGGACCTAACATGGGGGAAGGAATAGCCCCCCACTCTGCCCTTCAAGCTGAAGGAAACATCCCCCTTCTTGACTAGTGAGGACTGGCCTTGCCAAGCAGAGGAAACACCAAGAGCTAGGAATTTTTGGTTCTCCCAGCCTTTTCTGCTGGAGGGTGAGCAGCAGCATGTCATAGCAGAGGAGGAGATGACTTAGCAGTTTTCAGGTACATAAAAGGTAGTTACATGGAGGAGGGAGAAAACTGGACCAAATCAGATTAGCAGGGACAATTTAGATAGAAAAATGTGAAAATTAGAGTTCTTAAAGAAGAGATGACCAAGAGCCATGATTTCGCAATCTAGAAAGAGGATTTTGCTTTTGCTAAAATCTGTTGCTGATTCAGTAATGAAGTGGTGGCAGCAATTACAAATAAAAAAAAGCAATATGTACAAACATTGAGAAAGGGGGAATAGAAAGTGATATAAATTAAAAATTGTGAAGTGCAGAAAATTGATAAGGGAAGCTAAAGACATCAGGGGAAAACTGAAAGCTTGGCAGAGTGAAGGATAGTACTAAGTAGTATATTGGGAACAACAAAATCTTAGGAATGGTTGAGACTCATGACTATACAGAGATAGCAGAACTGTTGTTAATGATGCGGAAAAGGCTGAAGTGTGCTGTAAAAAAATATTTTTGGTATTTGCAAAGCTACAAAATGATGCACTTGTAATAGATGAGGATGATGAAGTACTTTCCAGTCCATTAGTAATCAAGGAAGATGTTAAATATCTACATTTTAAAACCTGCAGGGGTGGATAATGTGCAAGATTTCTGAAAGAGCTTGCACAGGAGATCTCTGTGTTTTATAAATTTTGGAATACTGGCTAAATTCTGGAAAACTGGAAGCATGTCAAACCTGTAGCTAAAGGCTGGACAGACATCAGTCCTGGGCAAAATACCGTATTTTCCGGCGTATAAGGCGACTGGGCGTATAAGACGACCCCCTAATTTTCTAGTTAAAAGATAGGTTTTCGTCTTATACTTGCCGTATAAGACTACCCCCCCTTAAGAGGCCAACCGGCAGCGCCCCAGCGCCCCTCTGTCTCCCCGGCTTTGCTCCCGGTGTCCCTGGTCTGCTGGAGATGGTCCCCAGCAGACCAGGGGCACCGGGAGCAAAGCCGCAGCTGTGGCGGGGTTCCACACCTCTGAGGCTTTGCCAGAGCAAAGCCTCAGAGGCGCGGGACCCCTCCGCCTCCCCGGTTTTGCTCCTGGTGTCCCTGGTCTGCTGGAGACGGTCCCCCGCAGACCAGGGGCACCGGGAGCAAAGCCGAAGCGGCGGCGGGGTGCCGCGCTTCTGAGGCTTTGCTCTGGCAAAGGGACGGGACCCCGCCGCGGGACCCCGCCGCGGGACCCCGCCGCCGCTTCGGCTTTGCTCCCGGTGCCTCTGGTCTGCTGGGGACCGTCTCCAGCAGACCAGGGACACCGGGAGCAAAGCCTCTGAGGACGCCGGCAGCGGGGCAGCCCAGGCGCGCCTGGGCTGCCCTGCTGCCGGCTTCCCCCGCGGCTTTCCTCTGCGGCTTCCTGGTCTGCAGGCCAGGGAGACGCAGAGCAGCTTTTCCCGCAGTCTGTGTCCTCCGGGGCGAGAAAAGCCCTGGCGTATAAGATGACCCCCGATTTTTGGGGGATGTTTTTTAGCATAAAAAGTCGTCCTATACGCCGGAAAATATGGTAATAGAAAAACTGATACAGAGTTTAACTGTTAAAGGATTAAAGGTTAGGAAAAATAATTAGTGCTGGTCAACATGGTTTTATGGAAAGTAGGTCTTGCAAGCTCATCAGAGAATGATATCAGGTTGTTTGGCACGATTGGGTGATAAAGGTAACTGTACAGATTCAATCTGCTGTGCAGGCAGCGCTCTGCTTTCACAGAAGTGGTGGGGTCAGCCCTGTACCAGGCTCAGCCTGTGCTGTGCTTTTAATCTGTGAGCTCACACTGTGAATGAATGCACAGCCTGATGTCAATGCTTGGAAATCATATTAGGCCTCTCACTTCCCCACACCTCCCATTCTATCTTCTGCCATCTATTCCCTTGTCATCTTAACCTTGGTCCCCTCATTGTGCCTTGGGCCTTTTCTGGCTGGCTGCTTGTGATGCTTTAGCTAGTCCAAGATGAACTAAACGGAGGCTTTGTTTACACTTAAAAGTTTAAACTGCAGCCGCGGCAGTGCTTTAGTGAAAGTGTGGTCACAGCACGAGCGCCGTGCGTGAGCTTTCCCAAAGCTCTATGTAAACCAGCTTCATGAGGGGGGTAGCTAACAGCCTGGCTCCCACTGCCATAGCCTGGTTCACAGTGGTGCTATACAGCGCTGTAATGCTGCGCTCGGGGTGGGAGTGGAGGATTTTTTTTTTCCACACTCCAGAAAGTTGCAGTGCTTTTGTAAAGTGCCAGGGTGGACTTGGCCTAATTGTTTGCTCTGCATCATGAGGTTTTGGCCATGCCTATTCCCTAGGTCATTCATTTCACATGCACACACATCATTTCTCAGATCAGTCCGTCTTATTGGCACATAGATCGGTTTGAAAGCATCAAGCTAAAGAGCTTCTAATCTCCAGTGCAGAGGCACCAGGGAGTCACCAGGCTCAGATACCCCCACCAGACGTCACTTTTTGCATAGGTGACCCAGCTGGAGCAAGCTGATAGTGTAGCAGCTAAAAGAGCACTGCACAGCGATTAGGGACCCAGCTGAGGAGACAGGCTGGCACTGATTACCAGAGATTAAGGGTCACAATGGCCATCTGAGAGCCGCTGGGAAGAGATAATAGCACACTCGGGGATTGTCTTTCCTAGTGCTAAATGAATCTGCCAAATAATGAATTCAGAAATGTTTCACTTTTATTACAAGGATGACTTGGTTTTCCACATTGTGGACCAGAAGGTTAATTTATGAAACAATGGCTGTCCACAGAACCAGATGTCTCATTCAGATACCGGTGCGAAAGCGTGTTGGAGTGTGACAGCAGATCTGAGGTACAGTATTGTTATTTTCTGTTTATAGTAGAGTTTGGAGGCCCAGTGCGGTAGGCAGTGTAAAAATACATACCGAGTCATGCTCATGCCCCAAGAATCTTCCAAAGTGAGGAACAATGAAAGGAAGTATAGGTTGGACCTCTCTGGTCCAGCACCCGCAGGACCTGACTAGTCCTGGATGAGGGACTTTGCTAGACCAGGGGAGGTCATTTCTGGTCCCACTGCTGCTGGTCCCACCCCCTGCCCTGCCCCGCCCTGAACTAGTTTTCCTGGCTCCTGTCCACAACCCAGCTGAGCCTCTGCACACCCTCCCCCACTGCAGCCCCGTTGAGCCACATGCTGGCCCCACAGCCCAGCTCAGCTGTACACATGCCTCACAGCCCAGCAGGGTTGTATGTCTCCCCCATCATGTTGGGCTCCTGGCCTCCCACATCTGCAGCATGCTGGGACTCTGATGCTGGAACTTCTGAACCACAGATGTTGCTAGACCAGAGAGTTCAGGTTTTTAGAGATGCAACCTGCATTCTAATCATCCCCACAGGTGTGTGTGTGTGAGAGAGAGGCTTCCTCAACACAAATTCTTGGGGACCATAGGGCAGTACCTAGGCCAGGGGTGGGGAAACTTTATTGGGTCGGAGGCCGCTGACCCACAGAAAGGTCAGTCGGGGGCCACACACGAGTGAGAAGTGGGGGAAAAAACCCCTCACTGTGACCTCCCCACTGTGAAACCCCCCACATTCTCCTCACACACCAGAGCCTCTAGGGGCCCAGCCTAGTAGATTTTCAGTATTCCAGCCCCGGGGGAATAGTCGGGGGGCTGGAGCCCCAGCGTGGGCTCCCCAGAGCTGACAGGGGGTCTGAGCTTCAGGGGCCGGATCCAGGCAAGCTGAAGGCTACATCCAGCCCCTCGGCCTGAGGTTCCCCACCCCAACCTAGGTGAAAGCTCTGTGGCCTGTGTCATATAGGAGGTCAGACTAGATCAGGGGTTCTCACAGTGGGGGTTGTGATCCCTCGGGGAGCTACAAGGTTAGTACATGGACGGGGTCACGAGCAGTCAGTCCCACCCTGAAAGCCCCACTTTGCCTCCAGCATTTACAATAATAGTACATATAGAAAAGCGTTTTTAATGTATAAAGGGGGTTGCTGTATGTAAAGGAGGAAGGAAAAGGCAAAATGTGGGACAGGTAACAAAATGGTGGGAACTGTTTACACGAAGGGCACAATTTATGACTAGGATTGGAAGGAACCTCCTGGGTCACTGATTCCAGACCTTGCCACACTTTGTTATAGGATCCAGTTGGTTCTCTTCATTGTATTTACCTGGCCCCCATCAGCCCAGTATCAGAGCACCTCTCAGGCTTTCATGTGTTTATCCTCACTACAGCACAGTGAGACAGGGCAGCGCTGTAATTCACACTGTACAGATGGGGAACTGAGGCACAGAGAGATTGGAGGGGTCATGTCACACTCAGCCCACACTGACTCAGGTTGGAGCACAAGCCTCCCTTCTGTCCACACACAAATCAGTCTGATGCAGGTTAGGAAGCCCTCCGGACCTGACTCTAGAACCCTGCGGGGGAGGTGGGTAAGCAACCATGTCCCAGTGAGACTCTGGAGAAGCCCTGTCATTGGGGTGCAGCCCCAAGTAAGAAGGTCTGCACAATGCCAGGTGGATGCATTGCTCCAGGTTTACAATGCTGTGTAGTGCTTACAAGCAAAGACTTGGAACACCATGTTCACAAACCTGGGTTCCTCAGACCCACACGTACTGGGCAGTGCGGCTATATCCAAACAAAGCGACTTGCCCAAGGCCTTACTGGCATGCTAGAGCAGGGAATTGGACCCAGATGTCCAGCTAGTGCCCAAGCTACTGGGCCATCCTTTAGCTTTAACTATACTTCAACTACCTATAATGGCCGCAGCTAAGGCCCTCACAGCCACCCGGCACACCTGCTGCTCATACCTGCGTCATGCTTACAACAGCTCAGTCTTTTATTAACCCTTTATAAAATACTAGCACATTTACCCGGTGTTGCCCAGGTCATTAAGGAGGGGCTTAGGGCAGGGGTCAGGAGGGTGGAAGTTTAGGAGTCAGGGCAGGAGGTTGGGGATGTGAGGGGCTCAGAGCATGGAATGGGGGTGCAGAAGTCAGGGCAGAGGGTGGAGGCTCAGAGTAGGGGGTGAGGGGTACAGGAGTCAGAGAAGAAAGTTGGGAGGTGTGTGGGGGTTCAGGGCAGGGAATGGGGGCTGCAAGAGCCTGGCCAATCCTCAGGGCTGGCTAGGGCAAGAGGGGGCCATGCTGCTTGGCTGGAGGCTCCCCAGGGCTGGCTAGGGCACCGGGGTCCACACTACCCAGCCAGCAGCTGTCTAGCATGGGAACCTTACTCATACACTCTGGCTGGCAACATCTTACCAGAGTGCCCACCCCCATGTGGTCATTCTGCAGTATACCTATGCCTGCCCACAGAGTCCTCTCTTTGCATTTTATGAGAAAAATTCATATTCCAGGCATAACCAAACCCCGACCTTGCTTTAAGTTATGATAAAAGGAAGCTGCGTACCAAATGTGGTGGTTCCAGCTCTTACCGGTTAGGAGGAATTCTTGAACAGACGGACACACAGACAGAGAGACGCCCAAACATGATCAAATATATAGTAGACCAGTTGACTCTTGTGACCAAAATATTTATAGCAAAAGAGAAACCTCTCCACTCCATTCTTGGTAAGCCTCGACAAAAACTGCAAGCTGCACTTTTGTCTAATAGTTCTCAAATTCTTCTTGTTTAGTTGACTGTCGCAGTTGTGTCTGCTGAAGAGTGTATTCTTAAAAACTCAAGTGCACCCAGAGTGTTGGTTGGCTGCTTTTCTATTGCATTTGTTTATTACATTAATAAACCACAGCCACACTGGTAATATTATTTTGTGAAATGGAAACAGTTTCTCCCCACCCCCAAGGTACAAAATGCATCTGTTTATAATCTAAACTCCAATGAATACATTAAATTATACAACTAACACCTCCCCCTCCCCACCACTTCCTAGCATTGCCATGCTGGAGCTGTGCAGCTGGTTTTAAAATGGGAAGAGGCCATCATGCTTCCAGGTAAGGTGGTGAGATAGGACCTCTATGATCATATTGATCTCCTGGTCTCTAAATAATAGCAGAAGGGAGTCCGCTATGAAATAGGGGTTGACAAAATAGGTGTATAATAGAGCCAGAGCTGTGCCAATTCCCAAGCAGGGCACTAATATCAATAAAAACCTTCCAAGATTCAAAAGCCAATGGGGGAGCTTGCTCATCTCAGACTGGCTCAGTGATTGCTCCACAAGCTTGGCATCAACTCTTTCCAGCAGTACCAAACCAGCCTGGACCCCGTCCTTGTTTTCCAGCCTCTGCAGTGCTGCCTGCTGCATTGACGTTTCCAGTTGTCCTCTCAGCTGTATTATGTCCTTCCTCTGACGCTCCCTGATCTGGAGAAGCTCCGCCAATGTCTCTCTTAACTGGGAGGAACGGTGCTTTTCCACGTCATGTTGCTGCTCTGCAGCTTCCAGTTTGCCCTCTAGGTGTTTCACGTAGCCCTTGATTTCTTGTGGTAGGTCTTTTGTCTCGAATAAGTCTCTTCCTGGAGGAAATGCATGGTCTTCATAGGCAGAAATCTGGCAAGAAATTTCATAGGTTTCCAAGGCTAGTTGCTTGTTGTTTCTGTCCAAATTCTTGTTTTCTAATTCCAGTTGTTTTATCTTCCCTTCTCTCTGTTCCAAAATCTCTCTGAGACTCTCCACCTCTTTCTGTAGCTCTTCCACCATAAGCTTAACAGACTCTGTCTTGGTTTGCAAGCCCCTGTTCAGGGCTTCAGTATCTTTTTTTCCTTTTATTAGCTCCTGGTTTTCTGCATCAAGGTTGGCAACCGTATCTCTGAGGTCCCATATTTCATTTCGCAAACGTTCATTTGCACTCCTCAGATCCTGCACGGACATTTACTGAGTGTGATGGGCTCTGTCTGAGGGGTGGGGAAAGGGTGGAAGGCTCTGTAGATGAAATGGTCAAATTCTGTGGAAGAAAATAAAATATGCTCTGCTATGTTGTGTTTATGGGTTATGCTGACATATGATATTTTACTCTGAATTGCTTTATTTCACAGAAGAAATATAAAACAGCCAAAGAAAATAAAATTGGGGGATTTCTCTGGCCCTATTTTAGGTCAGCAGATGCCAGGTACACATTCTTTAGCACATGTCCATTTGTCAAAGTATGATGAGTATTTTCACAAGTAGGGATTAATACTTGGTTGTACATAGAACCCTGGCCTATGTAGTGTGGGCAGTTGGGCAATCGCCCAGGAGAGATTCAAATGCCACCCAGATGATTAGCAGAGTACCCACAGTGCTCTGTGTTTCTACTGATGGTGCACATCATCGGTGCACATAACAATATTGATTCTGCACATGGATGGAAAAAAATTAGAGGGAATACTGGGTGTGGCACTTTCTCTAGGGGCACCAGAATGGGTGGAGGGAGTCAGAGGGCCATGGGGCGAATGACAGGGGGAGGAAGCAGAAAGGAATGAGTGGGTAGAGTCTTGGAGGAGAGGCAATGCGGAGACAGAGCCTTGGGGGGATATAGGAATAGGGGTGTCTGTCACGCCCTGACTTTTAGGACACTTCTGCTTCTCCTGTCTTTGTTCTCTATAGTGGAGAGGACTACATATAGGTGTGAACCTGCTCAGAGACTTTCTGCCGCACAGCCTTTATTCAGGCAATAATGCTTTGTGCTCTTAGCTCTAGAGGCCATAGAACTCCATGGTGGGATTTGAGCTGCAGTGGGACTCCAAAGCTTAGGATGATCTTCCCAGCCAACGAGCATACATATCCTGCAAATACACAAACATTATCCAGCATTGGTAGTGACAGATGGCAGAACAAGGAGCAATGGTCTCAAGTTACAGGGGGAAGGTCTAGGTTGGATATTAGGAAAAACTGTTTCACTAGGAGGGTGGTGAAGTATTGGAACGGGTTACCTAAGGAGGTGGTGGAATCTCCATCCCTAGAGGTCCCGGCCCGACCACACTGCCTTCTTGTACAAGAAGGGCTTATTCCTCATAGGGACTTGTGCAAGAAGCCCTCTGTTCCTATACTTTACTGTAAATTTACTTGCTCAAGAATGCATGTGCAGTGTAGATGTTCCACAAGTTTTTGCGCAACAATGACCGTTCTTGTGCAAAAAGCCTGCAGTGTAGACCTAGCCTCCATGCTTGTATAAAATGCTGCTGATTTGAAAATGGAAACACTTCCTGCTTCTCCGTAAGACTGGACATGCCTTGTCCACCAACATCCTCAAATTTTTCATTCTCATGATGAACAGCCCAGGTGACCATTGATTTCAACAGGCTGTGGCTCAGGAGCCATTGGGCAGCCGCAGGTGCTGTGGGTTTACTCTGTGTGATGGGGAGCCAGAGGAAGCTCAATATATATCTTTGCACAGGGCCTGGAAAACATGGCCTCCATCCAGGCTGTCAGTGTACGTTCTAACCACTAGACTGCAGGGCTTCCCTGCAGCTCTGGGAAACAGCACACAAGGCCAGACATATGGTCTGTGCATTCTGAAATCTTGTAGCCTCCGAAGAGCTGAACAGACCTGATCTCAGAGCAGTGGCTTAGTCCAACACTGCACTTGAGGAAGAGGCGGAAAGGAGAGGGTTATAAGTGAAGTGACTGATGGAAAGAGCCAATAAGAATGCCCTCCCCCCCATTACCTCTTCAATCCTGCTCTAAAAGACCAAGGGGGAAGGATTATTTTAATGATCTGCCTCTTATCAGATTGGGAGACCAATTTCAAGGGGAAACCAAACAGATTTATTCAGGTCAAAGGAGTACCCACCAGCTGGTGATCACATTACATATTTATGTCCAGCTGGGGGATTCCCCTGATTATTACTGGATTTTTTTAAATGCCCATCCATCCAGAGGCTGGAAGGGAACATTTCTCAGAGCATATTACAGTCAGTGGTGACTGCCTCTGTGAACCTGGACGGTGGAAGTGCCCTGCCCCTGGCTTAGATTTTGGGTGGCAGATTTGATGCAAGTTTTAGAAGCTTTTCCAACCCACATTTGTGGGAGATTTTGGCATCCTCCTCCTCCTCCCCCAGTCACAACTCCCAGCTTCACCCCGCTAATGAGTTAGGAGTCAACCCTTAATTTAGGAAACAGGGGACTGAAGGGGTTGATTCAACAATCAGTTTCCTTCTAATGCAAGTAATCCTGATCTCTTGCTTCATCTTCCAATCAATGTTTGGCATGGAGCAGCTCAGCTAGATGCCTGGGTTTTCAAAGAGACAGTGGGCATATTACAGGCTATGATTTGGGAGCTTTGTCGCTCTTGCCACAGGGGTTCTAAGCAGTGTCCCCTGTAAGCAGTGTGAATCAAATGCTGATGAGCTGATTAGCAGAGCTCCCACATCTCGGTTTTGTGTTTCTATTGGTGGTGCACATTCACACATGCTTCAGTGCATATAATAAAATTTATTTCACACATGGATGGGGAAAAATCCACACATGGATGGAAAAGATTAGAGGAAACATTGGTTTTAAGATACAGGATATGCTGCCCCACATGTCCACTCAGCAGCAGGAAAAGGGGGTGTTAGAGGTTCAGGCCTGGGTACCTGCACAATACCTACATTGGAAAATATGTGGATCCTGGCCTTATAGAATCCTAGAATTGGAAGAGACCTTGAAAAGTCATCAAGTCCAGTCCCCTGCCCTTATGGCAGAACCAAGCACTGTCTAGATCATCCCTGATAGATGTCTATCTAACCTGCTCTTAAATATCTCCAGAGATGGAGATTCCACAACCTCCATAGGGAATTTATTCCAGTGTTTAACCACCCTGATAGGAAATTTTTCCTAATGTCCAACATCAACCTCCCTTGCTGCAATTTAAGCCCATTGCTTCTTGTCCTATCCTCAGAGGCCAAGGAGAACAATTTCTCTCCCTCCTCCTTGTAGAACCCTTTTAGATACTTGAAAACCACTATCATGTCCCCCTCAGTCTTCTCTTTTCTAAACTAAACAATTCTTTCAGTCTTCCCACATAGGTCATGTTCTCTAGACCAGTATTTCCCAAATAGTGCTCCGCAGAACCCCGAAAGTAAGTGAAAGTAAGGGTTCTGTGAGAACCTGATCACTTCTCCCCCAACCTGAGCCGGGGGCGGGCCAGTGGGTTTTTTTGGGGGGGGGGGAGGTGGAGAGAGTTGACCAGTTTCCCCCGTCCTTTTTTTTAAAAAAATTTTTTTTTAAGGGTTCCGTGGCCAAATAAAATTGGGAAACACTGCTCTAGACCTTTTATCATTTTTGTTGCTTTTTTCTGGACCCTCTTCAATTTCTCCACATCTTTCTTGAAATGTAGTGCCTAGAACTGGATACAATACTCCAACTGAGGCCTAACCAGCACAGAGTAGAGCGGAAGAATGACTTCCCGTGTCTTGCTCACAACACTCCTGTTAATGCATCCCAGAATCATGTTTGCTTTTTTTTGCAACAGTGTCACACTGTTGTGTCTCATTTAGCTTGTGGTCAACTCTGACCCCTAGATCTCTTTCTGCAGTACTCCTTCCTAGACAGTCGCTGCGGGTATCAGGTTCACATCAGTTGCAGTGCTGGAGTCCATGACCCTGATTCATGAGTCTGTCCAAACTGTGCTTGATTTAGGACTAAGTGGGGTGATTTTATGACACCTTTAGACTCGCCCAGTCCCATGGTTCAGTCCGGAACAAGCCAGAGCAGCCCTGGGACCCAAGAGAGTGTTGCAAACACTGCACATCAGTGGATTGCAGCAGGGCTCTGCCCACCATGTCACTTGGGTCAGAGGAAGGAGGATCAGAATGGGGCCCTACAGAGCCAGCTGTTTGGTCTCCATGCCAGGCAGGAATGTCACTTACACCTAGTGAAACCTCGGTGTCCCTATTAGGGTAGGGCTGCAGCTGTGCCTGAAAAGAAGGGATCTGACTCTAGGATTTACTCTTCAGGCAGGGCCCAAGAACATGATCAGCACACACCAAACAACACTGGCAAGGTCAAGCTGTACCCTATACACAAGGGGGTTTTCTCTCCACCTGACTGCATTTCTCTCCTGCTTCTCTGTGGGCTGCTGGGCTGTCTTGGTCTCACCCCATCACACCAGGGCTGGTGCTCTAAGGTCCTCCCTTCTCTGCAACACCGGTCCTGGCATGGTTAGGGCCTGAGGACTAGAATGCCACTTGACCCTTTTGTCACAGCTTTGTCTGCTTAGCTCAAAAGACAGGCAGGCTTGGCTCCCTCAGCAACAGACTCCAGAAGTAGCTCAGAGCTGGGTGGGTGGTTGTGCATGGTGGCCTTTCAGTAGCACATAGGGACACTCATCAAGGCTCAAGCTCTGTAGAGACCTGGAGTAAAGACAGACCGACAGTCCCTGAGCATTTGAGACAACATTTCTGTCTCCAGGACAGACAGATGCAGCACAACAGGGGGACAAAACAGCCTCATGGCATGGCTAGGAAGAGGAAGTAACAAAAGAAATGGCTGTGAAAGCTGACATCTCAGCTCATCATTTGCCTTCCCAGTGTCAGGTGGGGTGAGCATCGCAGCAGAAAGAAGTATTAAGGGAGGGATTAATGAAAGCCTTGACCAGGCAGTAGTAATTCCACTGGGGCTCAATCATCTCTTATAAATGCAGCTGGGATAATACTGAAATATTTATGGATTTCCTTTTTGCTCCCGGGAGCTGATTTTGTATCAAAATAACTAAGCCGCTTAGGGGTGATTGTTTTTACCAGTATAACTAAATCAATATGACCCCTAGTGTTGATGTGCTTGTACCAATATATAAATGCCTTGAACCAGGAAAACTTGTTCTTCTTCCCATACAGAAAGTTAGCATAAGCACATTTATACCAGTAGAACTATGCCCAAACAAGAGGAGTTGTACTGCTTTAACTAAATCAGTCTAAACAGCACGACTATTGTGGCTAGACCAGACCCAAAGATCACAAAAATAAAAATCCATTGTACTTCAACAGCGCCCTCTATCTGTGGATCTGAAAATGCCTTGCCACTATGAAACCTCACCAGGAATTTCTACTGGCATCGTTGTTTTTTGAAAAACGATTCCAGGAACAAAGCAGTGGGTGAGGTAAATCAAATGGATGACAGGGGCAGTAATGGAATCATTGTGCTGGGACTTCCACAGTACAAATATTTTAGCACGTTTCAGCTCAAAGGCATGTAGTAAATCAACCTTCACTCAGGAAAGGAAAAAAGCCTTTTCCGCTGTTAATCTCTTCCCCAAGAGAACTTCAGTTAGAAAAGAGCAAATCTGTAGTGATAATATAGAGAGAGTCAGGGAAAAAAAGACTAAGAAAATCTCTCTATTCCAGAGTCAAATGGTTGACTTAGCTGAGTTTCAACTTCTCTCTGCCTCTGTCCCATAAACAGATGTCTATATGGTTGATTGTATAGTTTGGCTTATAGCTGGCCTCCATTCATTCCCATGTACTTCAACATTCCTGTCAAACTACATAGCCACATTTAATCCCAGGGTCAGGGCCTAAACCAAAGTCCATTGATGTCAGCAGGCACCTTGCCACTGGGCTCAATAGAGGTTGAATCAGGCTTTTAGGCCATATCTACACTGCGCGGAAGATCGACGCTGCCGTAGTTGATCTTCCGGGGTTTGATTTAGCGGGTCTAGTGAAGATCCACTAATTCAAACTGAGAGGGTGCCCCTTTTGGTGCTGGTAGTCCTGCACCTCATGAGGACTAAGGGAAGCCAATGGGAGCATTGTCCACTGTGCAGAAAAAGTTAGGTTATGTCGACTCCAGCTACCTAATTAACGTGGCTGGAGTTGTGTATCTTAAGGCGACTTTCCCCTTTACTGTAGACCTGGCCTTAGACAGATCCTATCAATTTGTCATGTCCACCATCCTTTTTATCTCTTGGAAACCCTAAATAGTGATTCAGCTCTTTAGATATATTTGTGTTATGGATATGAGAGCCTCCAGTGGATTTGATGAAACTCCTAAAAGGTTTTGAATCTTCTCAGAGTGAGTTTGGTTTATAAAGTTCTATATGGTTTTCAGTGCTGAAATTAGACCCAACACTTGAAAATTTCAAAGTTACCCAAAACAGAAAATCTTTCCTCCCCAAAATTGGTTCTGGTTCAGTTGAAATGCTGTGCTTTGACAAAAAAGCTTTGTTTTGATTTCAACTTTTTTTAAAAGTACATTATATTATAATACAAAGTTTTTAAAACTTTTTAAAAAAACAGTCAAAACATTTCATTCTGAATTTTTGCCACATTTTCCCTCTCCTAAGCAAAATTTTTATGGTGTGCCACCAAAGTGAGATCAGAAAAGACTCCCAGATCCTCATTCTCAAAGTCATATTGAAGGTAATTCAAAGCCAGCTAGGATACCCATAACTTGAATTTGCAAAACTAAAGCACCCTTCTCTAATACTAATCGATGTAGAATTCTTGGCTTTGTTTGCCAAGCCTCATAATTCACAGTACTACTGTATGTATCTTAAGAGAGACAAAGGGGGGGGGGGGGGGGGAGGTAATATCTTTTTTATTGAGCCAACTTCTGTTGGTGGAAGACAGAAGCTATTGAGCTACAGCTTTTCTTCAGGTCTGGGGAAGGAAATGACAGTGTTAGAGTTAATTATAAGATGGGACATTAGAGGTAATCAATACACTTTGAAGGAGACCACTGAAACTCAGTGGACAGTTGAGGGATAGATTGTTATGCATAACCTTCCCCAGACCTGAAAAAGACCTCTATGTAACTCAAAAGCGTCTTCCTTTCACCAACAAAAGTTGGTCCAGTGAAAGCTATTGCCTCATCTACCTAAGCTCTCCAATATCCAGGGACCAACATGGCTGTAATGATACTGGATGACTATCTTTAGAGCCCTGCACAGATACAAATTGAGTATCCCCATCTGTATCTGTAAAAATGATCCATGGATATACATTAATTTGCAGGGTACTAGATACAATATGGCTGTGTCTAGACAGGCAAGTTTTTCCGGAAAATCAGCCGCTTTTCAGGAAAAACTTGCCATCTGTCTACACTGGCCGCTTGAATTTCCACAAAAGCACTGACTTCCTACTGTAAGAAATCAGTGCTTCTTGTGGAAATACTATTCTGCTCCCGTTCAGGCAAAAGTCCCTTTTGCACAAAGCTTTTGTGAAAAAGGGCCAGTGTAGACAGCTCAAATATGTTTTACGCAAAAAAGCCCCGATCGCGAAAATGGCGATCAGGGCTTTTTTGCGGAAAAGTGCGCCTAGATTGGCATGGACGCTTTTCTGCAAAAAGTGCTTTTGCGGAAAAGCATTCGTGCCAATCTAGACGCTCTGTTCCAAAAATGCTTTTAATGGAAAACTTTTCCGTTAAAAGCATTTCTGGAAAATCATGCCAATCTAGACGCAGCCTATGTGTTTTAATCCTTTTTTTAGTTGTTCTGTAACACCTGGCAATCAAGTAATATTTCACAAAGTGTGTTTTCTTTCTTTTTTGTTGTTGTTAATAAAAATCACCCTTTTGCATTCAAAATGCCAAAGTGGGGAACAGCCTTGACACATGGCTATCCACAGGCATGGATGCAGATAGCCATGGATATAAAGCAGACCTTCGTGGATTTTCAGGACTCTGTATATCTTGCTTGGATGACCTACCTAAAGGTCCAGAGTGCCACCTGCTGAGAAACCAACAGCACTGCACCTAGAAACTCAAATTTACTGTCTAAGGTAGCTCTGAATGGGCATGTCTACAGTAGGGAGTTATTTCAAAATAACAAGGAGAGCGTCCACACTACCAAGCCCATTATTTCAAAAGAAAGGGCTTGTTATTTTGAAATAACAACTCCTGCTTGCTGGCTAGCAACATCCAGAGCCCCTCCCCCAGCTGGTCATTGTCTTACATATCCACTGCTTCCTCTGTGGTCATTCTGTAGTATAACTATGTCAGCTAGCAGACCCTTCCCTTACTGTTTTATGAGAAACAATCACATTCCAGGCACATTCCATTGTCCTGGCACAACCAAACCCTGACCTTGCTGAACGTTACAATAAGAGGACACTGCATAGCAAATTTGGTGGTCCTAGCTCTTACCAATCAGGAGGAGATCTTGAACAAAGAGACTCACAGATGGACAGACACTCAGACAGCTGCACTAACTCTCAAATTCATGCTTAAATTTGACACTTTACGAATGAGCCTTATTAAAGATGCTAATTACCTTACCCATTACAAAGATGGCTTCCCCAATTATCATCCATAGTATAATTATTTCATAGATACTAGCTCTCCCCCTCACCCTCCCTCTGTTCTGATTTGTCAGTTTTTATAATGTGTTCACTCTTTTTTCATTGTATTCCTTTGGGCTGTGTCTAGACTGGCAAGTTTTTCCGCAAAATCATATGATTTTGCGGAAAAACTTGCCAGCTATCTACACTGGCCGTTTGAATTTCCGCAAGAACACTGACGATCTCATGTAAGATTGTCAGTGTTCTTGCGGAAAAACTGTGCTGCTCCCATTCGGGCAAAAGCCCTCTTGCGCAAATCATTTGCGCAAGAGGGCCAGTGTAAACAGCACAGAACTGTTTTCCGCAAAAAAGCACCGATCACGAAAATGGTGATCGGGGCTTTTTTGTGGAAAACCGCATCTGGATTGGCCACGGACACTTTTCCGCAAAAATTGCTTTTGCGGAAAAGCATCCTGCCAATCTAGACGTGCTTTTCCGAAAATGCTTTTAACGGAAAAGTTTTCCATTAAAAGCATTTCCGGAAAATCATGCCAGTGTAGACGTAGCCTGGGTATATATGGTCATGCCAATTCTCTTCCAGAATTTGATCTGAGCAAGTGGGTCTGGTCCACGAAAGCTCATCACCTAATAAACCATCTTAGTCTTTAAAGTGCTGCATAGTCCTCTCTTTTGTTTCAGCAAGATCAGACTAACACAGCTCCATCTCTATTTCTCTCCTATAGTAGATGAAAGGAAAGCTGTGCAGTGAATTAGTCCTCATTACAGTGACCAGATATCCTAATTTTATAGGGACAGCCCTGATAGTCAGGGTTTTGTGTTATACATATATAAGGCCTGTTCCCTTCCACCCCCTCTCCCCCACCAATCATCTGTTCTGAATTTTCACACTTGCTATCTGGTCGCCTTGTCCTCCTCTCAGAAGAATAAGGCTGGAGCAAGTATCATGCCATATCCCTTATTACCAGTAGATGTCACCTCGAGTCCACCACTCACTGGACATAAAGGCAGTCTGACTGCAGCCTTTAGGTACGGTTGAGTTTACTTCACTGCCCTTCCCCTAGTGCCTAAAAACTCAACTCCAATGGAAAAGCACATGGCTCCCCAGAACTTAGGCACTGAGAATTTTCAGTATGGATTGCACAAAGTCACCTCCTCCCCCCACAATCAAGTCCAAAAGGAATGACTTAATTTTACAACATAACATGGCTACTTTATATGCTGGAGACATTATCTCGCTGTTAGACAGAACCATAAATAAAGGAGACTTAGGGTTGCCAGGTGTCCGGTATTCAGCCTCAGTTAGGGAAAAGGGCCTGTTTTTTGCTCCCGTGGCTCTGCTTCTACCAATCCACACAGGACACATGGACTATGCCAAGCTGCCCTGACTGGGTGCACACACAGAGTCTGAGTCCAGTCACATACCCTAACCTATTGCACCTACTGGGTGTGGAGTGCTAGTTGGGCATCTACCTAGCACCTATTGGCTCTCATTCCTACCTCCTTGTGACACTGCCCAGGGAACAAGCTGGACTGATTGACACTGTGTCCAATTCACCAACCCAGAGGGGCCTCTTACATGGCGTTACTATAAGAGTAACCACTCCTGAACCACTCTCCTCTGTCCCAGGCCCAGTCTCTCCCCACCCTCTCCTGGCTTCTCCTCCCCACCTCCGTGCCTCTTTCTCCAACTGAGGCGGCTTAGGACTAGTGGGGCTGGGGGGCCAGTGCTGGCAGCAGGGGTCTGCCCTCCTGCACTCACCGGCAGTGGTGGGGGGAAGTGGAGCAAGGTGGCCTCAGCTGGCTTTGCTTCCCCATTTGTATCACTCCACTTCCTGCCGAGGAGTGCAGGGTGGTCCTGCTTGCACGCCTGGGGTGTTTCTACCTAGCAATAATGGCCGTCATTCCGAAATAACAATGTGAGCGTCTAAACAGCAATTCCGCTATTTTTAAATTATTTTGAAATAACAGATTATTCCGATTTCTGTAAACCTCATTCTACGAACAATAATGCCTATTCCGAAATAGCTACTTTGAAATGTGTAGACGCCCCACTTCTGCTATTTTGAAATAGCCCCTCACCAGAGCCATTCTAAGTTATTCCTCCTGGGGCTCTAAATCGAGATTGCACGACTACATTAGGGAAGACTGATTTTGAGGCTTCCTTGCAGTGTAGACGTGCTATTTCGAAATAAGCTATTTTAGAATAACTATTCCAGAATAGTTTATTCTGAAATAACTGTGCAATGTAGGCGTAGCCCAGGAGAGCCACGCATCAGGGGCCGGCCTGCTCTGCTTCCCCCTGCTGCTGTCAGTAAGTGCAGGGGGCTGAACCCTGGCTGTGGACACCAGGCCTCTCCCCCACTTCCCTCCACCTTCTGGCTGGTCCCTCCCACCCAGAGAGTTTTGGGGGCACATGACCTCTCGTGCCCTGCCCATGTTACCCCTGCACAAAGGACTACAGATATATTGTATGAGTGCTGTAGCCTGCCACTCTTGAATTACATTGCAGGGAAACACCAGCAAACTCTCAGTTCCAGACTTCCCCCCAGTAATGTGCATCTTGTACTGCCCAGCAGACTCTTAGGCAAAACAAGCCCATATGAGCTACATCTAGACTGCATTCCTCTGTTGACAGAGGGATGCAAATCAAGCACATCGAAATTGCTAATGAAGCAGGGATTTAAATATCCTGTGCTTCATTAGCATAAACATGGCCGTCGCTTTTTTCAAAACTGAGTTTTTTCGAAAAAAAGTGGCAGTCTAGACATGGATCTGTTGAAAATAATCCCTTTTTCAACAGATCCTGTAAACCTCATCTTTTGAGGAATACAGGATTTGTCGAAAAAGGGTTTACTTTTGACAGATCCACGTCTAGACTGCCGTTTTTTTTAAAAAAAGCAGTGGCCAAGTTTATGCTAATGAAGCACAGGATATTTAAATCCCTGCTTCATTAGCAATTTCGATGTGCCTGATCTACATCTCTCTGTCGACAGAGAGGTGCAGTCTAGACACACTCATGAAGTCCATCATTTCAATCACAGAAAGCAATATGCACAAATCTTGCTATCTGAGATGGAGTTATTCAAACACATATCCATTTACATAAAACAATAAAACAGGTTTATTCACTAAAAATATATTTTAAGTTATTGCACGTAAGGTGGCATAAAAATAAAAACTGGTAATACCAAATTTAACAAGTTAAGTTAATTCAAAGAAAAAATATCTCTCACCATTTGCTCTAGCAGTCTTACTGTCTGGAATCCTTTTAATCAGGGTCTCTTCCCCCAGTTCAGTGTTAATTTTCTTGTCCTTCAGGTATTGAGACCGGTTGCTGTGAGTAGAGATGAAGGGAGGGACGATCTGGGACTACTGTTCCTCATTTTTATTTTTTTCCTTTTCTTTGAGAATTGTCTACAGCTGAGATTTAGGAAACAAAGCCTGGAGAGATGTGAACTTCCAGCTGGTTGGTTTTGTTGTTGTTGTTGTTGTTGTTTTGCCAATGTGTGTATGTCTGGCTCATATCCTTTTTCTGTCAAAGAATGGTCATTTGACCAGCTGACAGTCCTTTAGATGTTGTTGACACCTGGGTGAGGCATTCATTTGCCTTGTGTCTTTAAGAAACCATTTGCTGCTGCTTTTTTTATATTTGGAATATGTCTCAGTAATGTTATATGATAAAATCTTATTACTTTACATACCACGTTGCCTCACATATTTTACCAGGACACAAATTATGAGTTTTCAAATGAAACGTGACAAGGCTTAATTTGTACAAAATCCATTATAATTTTGTAAAAAGAATGAGCATAGCCCCCTTTAAGATGTCTTAAAGGGACATCTCCCAGTTAACCGGCTGTGTCATGCAGATGTAACCAATTTCCACACTTGTTGCATCCTGTGACACCAGACAGCATGGAGGATGCCATTTTAGGGTGAAGATGGCATCCTCAGCCCATGTGGGATTGCTGTGATACCATTGGCTGAGGGTGTGACCCCACTTGGGGTTTCAAATGCTGCTATACACCTTTGACCACCTTATAACTCGATTCATGCCAGTGACAATAATTGGTGCTTACAGGCATCTGAGGGGTAGCCCTGTTAGTCTGTATCTGGAAAAACAATGAGGGGTCCTGTGGCACTTTACAGACTAACAGATTTATTTGGGCATAAGCTTTCATGGGTAAAAACCCTCGTCAGCAGATGCATGGAGTAGAGATTCAGACATCTGACGAAGCAGGTTTTAGCCCACAAATGTTTATGCCCAAATAAATCTCTTAGCCTTTAAATTACCCCAGGACTTCCTGGTGGTGGTGCTAACAGGTGTTTGCTGTAGCAGTGTCTCCTTACCCAGTGCAAATGGTGTTTTGTCTCGCCACACTCACCCTTATAATGGGATTTGTGGGTGCATACTAAACGTCTCATCTCACCACCAGGCCAAGCAGGCCCACTCATCGGGCAAAGGGGGCAGTTGCCCTGGGGTCCAGCAATTCAGAAGAGCCTGGGGTTCCCAGTTGCCACTGCTGCTAGTGCGTCAGCAGTGGTGGATGGAGCCCTGGGCCTTTTAAAGCACTAGGTGGTGCACTTCAGATGGGTCTGAGGGTGAGGGGTGGGGAAGCTGCAGTAGGCTGGCACAAATGGGTTGGTCCGGTTGCCTATATATGCTTCAGTATAAAGACGGTATCTATTTCATAGGGGATTTTCTTTTCACCTGTCCTATTTTTCTTCCCATTTTGTCAACTGAATTTTTTATCTTCGACCTTTTCTAGCTTTTGAGTGCTCCGCTCTTAGGGACTGGATCATTACAGAGTTCTGTCCAGCCCCAAAATGGCCTCCTCAGGCATGAGTGTACAGGGGGCTGTCTGCCTGCCCACAAGATCAGCTGCTGTGAAATCTAGTCTCTGTTCCTAGGGGCTGCTGTCTCTGGGATGCTGCTGTTAGTCCCATTGCAGGCTGATGGGACTTATTCGGGGTAGAGTCTGTGCAGGTGAATATTGGATTCAGCCAGTCAGGGAAAATTCTGAGAGATGCTGCATGGCTCGAGCTCCTCAGAGGGTGCCATGGAGAGGAGACAGGCCCCGTTCATCTGGAGAGGGGGCATGTCTCCCGGAGAGCTATGGGACAGTGGAGAAGTCCCGTTTCCATGTCTGGCAAGGAGGGGCAGAGGCTCCCACAACCACCCTATCCATGCTAGTTACACAGGTCTGGCATGGGGGAGATGGACCCCAGGGGTGTGTCTAAACTACATGGCTCCATCGATGGCAGATTAGGCTGATCGGCAAAGGGAAATGAAGCCGTGATTTAAATAATCGCAGCTTCATTTAAATTTAAATGGCTGCCGTGCTGAGCCAACAAACAGCTCATCAGTTGTTTGTCAGCTCAGCGCGCTAGTCTGGATGCTCCTGCACTGACTTGAAAGCCCTTTATCGACCTCCCCGTTATGCCTCGTAAGATGAGGCATCTTTTCCCTTTGCCAAACAAACAAATCTACATGGCTCTGTCGATGGAGCCATGTAGTTTAGACATACCCCAGATGAGGAGCTGCAGTGTATGGGAAACTAAAGCATGGGCTGTCCACTTCTTCTTCCCCTCAGTAAACACATGCCCATGCAGCTCTGTCATTCCCTGGCATGAGCTGTGGAAAGGGCAGTTGGTGGAGGGGTCGCTCACTCACCCTGAGACGGTCTTTCCTTTAATGGTTGGTCTATGGCTCATCCCACCTGTGAAGCCTACAGTTCAATCAGGAGAGGATGTCATGGTGCAAGAAGGTTGGCCCAGTGGTTAGGGTGCTATTCACTAATTCATGTTCAATTCCTTGCTCTGCCACACACTTCCTCTGAGCCCTTGAGTAAGTCATTTAATTTCTCTGTGCCTTAGTTCTCTAGGTGGGTGCAGGGGATAATAACACTGCCTTACCTCACAGGGGTGTTGTGAGGGTACACATGTAAGGGAGAGAGCCTGGAGCACTGGGCCTGAGACAGAGGCTGTGGACTAAAGTTAGGCCGTGCCTTAAAGCAGATGTTTTCAAGTTCACTGTCCAATGTAAGACCATGGCAATAGTATTTCTAGCGTTGCTAAAAGACAGGCACTTCCACGAAGCAACAGATCCTGAGCTAACACCAGATAGGAGTCAGTTTTGCCTCAGACACACTTTTGTATTTGTTTTTTATGAAGTTTTTTTCAGCAGCGCACTGCAATGTCAGTAAACAAAATCCTCAGATAACATTAATCTGTTGCTTGCCATGGAAACAGCTCAGCCAGGAGCATCAGCCAGTTGAAATAACACATTGCAAGCTGCTGTGTGTACATGGCAACAGGTCACCAAGGCTTTAACGAGCACTCTGCAGAGGCAAACTTCATGAGGAATGTTCTAGGAACAAAGAGGAAGAGAGTGTCTGAGAGGAAGCAGAAAACAAAATTGAATTGTGTGTGCAGAGGGGCTATATGTTTTCAGCTATTTAGTGTCATAAGTGAGGACAGACTAGCTATTAGACATAAGTGAAACTACATTATAATGATCCCAAAGTACATGCCCAATTCTCCCTTATTCCAGGAACGGACATGCTGATACTACAATTTGCCTATGTAGAACCACAGGGAAGTGTAGCTCCTGACCCAACTGTAATGGGTTTTGATACAACGCTCTATGAACTTTAGGGGAATTGAAATCCAGAGTATGACATTGTAGCTTGAGGCGATTGTAAGTTTTTTGGGCAAGAACATAAAACTCAAGGGGGCTACAGATTCTCCTGGGTAGATCCACAGATAAAGATTTGAATGCAAACTGAAATCGTCAAGTTTCTCACAGTTCTTCAAATATATCTGGAGTGATATCATCAGTGTTACCAATTTTCACAATTTTATCACGAGTCTGGTGATAAACTGTGTTTCTTAAAGTCCCAGGTCCTGGGGTCCTATGATAAGAACCTCAGCTCTCTTTTTTCCCCCTAAGGGAGACTTTTAGCCCTCATTGTTGGAGAAAAAACTGGAAATTGTGAATTAAAGGCTCAAAATGCAGAAGGCAAATAAAGACCTCTTAATTATTTTAAATCTCATTCATAAGACAACATCAATATTATTGAGGTGGGATGGGAAAGGGCTTGATACAGGATTTGTGAATATTTGGGATTAGCCAGACTGTTGATGCGCCAGTAACTCCAAGCTATTAAGCACAATCTTTGACCAAGATTTTCCAAAAGTGCTCATTCCCATTGGCTGGTCCAAGTTTTGAAATACAACAGGGAGGGCTGAGCATCACCCACTCCGTTTGAAATCAATGGGAGCTTGATGAAAATCAGGCTTAGCATGTTTCTGGCTGAGGCACTCCAAAATCAAAGGCCACTTCAGAAGCTGGGCTCTGTTCCCCAAAGAGCGTGTCTTCCCCACCCGGCATATAGTGTTGATTATATAGCTTGTTGAGGTGGCTTCTTTGGTCACTAGATGGCACTCCCATATAATGCGGCACTGGCTAAACAATGGATCAGTGGCAAACAATAGCAATTGCAAGAAAGGTGTGGAAAAGTGTATGTTTGGGGTTCTGTGCAAAAAGCCCCAACAAAAAGCACCATGTTATGTCTAGGAGAGAGAATTTCTGGAACTTTGCAAATGCCGCTGAAATGCAGCGTAAGGGGAATTTCCTTCCATTAAAAATAACAGATACCTCTGCTAACAAGTCTCTGAGCCTATGTAACTGAAAATGGTTTCCAGCACTTATTAATGGAGCCTCTCAATGAAAGGAGGACTGGGCTATTACAGGGAAAAGATGCCATGCTCTGATGAAGGAGAACAGTCTTCATTGCTCACCTCTGTTCTGTTTTTTCCTGTGTGACCTTGAGCAAAAGCACCCGGCATTAGCCTAACTGCTTCCACTGAAGTCGATATGTACTGACCTATCATTAATCTTTCTGGGCTCCTTCTATAGATTTGGAGTTTTTCTTAAAGCCACAGCTGCCATCATCAAGAAATCACATGGGAAACTCACGAATTGAGTGCATGTGTGTTTAAAAAAGAGAGCAAGAGGGGGTATTATCCAGAACCGCTGTCCAGTCCAATACGGGTCCCCTGTGTTTCTAGCACTGTCGGTGTTTTTCCATCTTGCCCAGAGTTTAATCAAGAGATGGCCTGTGTGTTCCACTGTCCAGGGAGCAGACATCATCTTCTACTAGATTTGCAGCAAGACGGTAATGTCACGCTGATGATCAACCTTGGGTCATGAAGCTGCTGTGATTGCAGATGGATACAGTACCGGGGGTGGCGACTGTGGTATTAGTAAGCATGGAGCACGACACACAGCGCTGAAGTATCAGTCTGCCTAAGTTGGCCACATTTGTCCAAGTCCAGGGATGAAAACCAAAGCAAATGGATAAATGCACTGTGTTGGGTTGGTGTTAATCCTGTTCTATCATCTGCCTTGATACCAGCTGAAGACTATCCATCTTCCCCATTCTGTGGATTAACTCTGTTTCTCCTGCATATCTTAGATTGCCATTGAAATACAGTCACTTAATTCCCTGTTCACTTTTACAGCTCCCTCCATGGCTATAATACATGAGGTGACCTCCGACTACCAGCATAGTTATGTCACTTTGTCTTTCCAGCTTTTGCCTGTTCCATTCACATCGGACTCTTTTGCAGCAGAAGGCCAGACCTGGCCGTCTGTTGTAATGAAATCTGTAGCTTTAGACCTAGGCGTTTCTTTGATTCTGTTTTTATGTGTCTGACTTTGTACCTTGAAGCAGCACTTTCAGCAGAAGAATTTCATTAGTTGTGGTCCAATAGCATGTAGAAACTCCAACTGAGATGTGCAACCCAGTGTGCTAGGTGCTATACAGACTGTGACCTGAATTGCTTGCTGTCGTAAACTAATAAGATAGATAAGAGTGGAAGAAAGGGAAGGATTATTATCTCCCATCCACAGATGGAGAACTGAGGCAAAGAGCTTTGCCACGAGGTGCATGGACTCGATCTGCTGCACCATATCACAGCTATCTTCTGCTGTCTTTACTGGATAGACTATTGAATCAAGTTCAAGGTCTTGGTCCTTACCTTTAAAGTGCTCGCTAGCCTTGTCCCAGAGTACAGGCAGTCCCCGAGTTACGCGGATCTGACTTATGTCGGATCCGTACTTACGAACGGGGCTTTTCTCGCCCCGGAGGACGCGGGCGGCGGGACCGCCCAGACGTGCCGCGGTCCCGCCGCCCGCGTCCTCTGGGGCGAGAAAAGCTGCTCCACGTCTCCCTGGTCTGCTGGGGGGGAAGCCCCCCAGCAGACCAGGGAGACGCGGAGCAAAGCCGTGTAGGACCCAGGCCCCCCCCAGCAGACCAGGCTTTTCTCACGGACGCCTGTGGTAGAGCAGCTGGAGTGCTGCCGGTTGGTCCCACAGCGCCACTCCTCGGCGCTACTGGACCAACCTGGCAGCACCCCAGCTGCTCTGTCCCAGGCGTCCTGATTCAGCCGCTGCTGGTTGCTCTGCCCCGGGCTTCCTGGAATCAGCCGCTGATCAGTTTCAGCAGCAGCTGACTTGGGGACACCTGGGGTAGAGCAGCTGGGGTGCTGCCGGGTTGGTCCCCATAGCACCTAGGTGCGGCACTGCGAGGACCTATCTGGCAGTGCCCCAGCTGCTCTGTCCCAGGCGTCCAGATTCAGCTGCTGTTGAAACTGATCAGCGGCTGATTCCAGGAAGCCCGGGGCAGAGAAACTCTGCCTCGGGCTTCCTGTAGTCAGCCGCTGGTCAGTTTCAGCAGCGGCTGAATCTGGACGCCAGTTCCGACTTAAGTACAAATTCAACTTAAGTACAAACCTACAGTCCCTATCTTGTACGTAACCCGGGGACTGCCTGTAGTTAGAAGACCATCTAAAGCTTTAGGATGAGGCCACTGATTGGCAGTGCCACTCTTTTAGCACAAATTATCTCTATACCCTTAGGCTATGTCTATACTGCAGGCTTTTTGCACAAGAACAAATGTTCTTGCGCAAAAATTTACGGAGCGTCTACACTGCACGCCTGTTCTTGTGCAAGTAAAATTTACAGTAAAGCATCAGAACAGAGTTATGCCTCTCCCCACGAGGAATAAGCCCTCTTGCACAAGAGTTCTTGCGCAAGAAGGCAGTGTGGATGGGCAACAGGAGTTTCTTGTGTAAGAAACCCCTATGGCTATAATGACCATCAGAGCTTTCTTGCGCAAGAGAGTGTTACACTGCCATGGACACTCTTGCTCAAAAGCACATGGCAGTGTGGACGCTGTCTTGTGCAAGACCTTTTGGGCAAAAACTCTTGCGCAAAACAATTCTTGTGCAAGAAGCCAGTAGTGTAGACGTAGCCAGAGGGTGTGTCTACACTGCACCCTTACCTCAAAATAAGCTACGCAATATGGACTACATGGAATGAGGTTTGCAGGGACATCGGAATAGCAACCATTTTATATTTCGGAATAATGGGCATGCTACAAAGATGCAGAATAGCTATTTCAGGATACTACTCAGAAATAGTGCCACAGTGTAGACGTAGCCTATGGGTAAAGCTCAACTTTCCAAGGCCAGGCACGACCATTTTGACTGTCTAGTCAGAACTCTACTACAGCACAGGCCGTACAACTTCTCCCAAAATAATTCCCAGAGTGTATCATTTAAAACAGTGTAGCTACGTCTGGCATGTTTTTCCAGAAATGCTTTTCGGAAAAGCACGTCTAGATTGGCAGGATGCTTTTCTGCAAAAGCACTTTTTGCAGAAAAGCGTCCGTGGCCAATCTAGACGCGGTTTTCCGCAAAAAAGCCCCGATCGCCATTTTCGCGATCGGGGCTTTTTTTGCGGAAAACACTACTGTGCTGTCTACACTGGCCCTCTTGCGCAAAAGTCTTTCGGAAAAAGACTTTTGCCCGAACAGGAGCAGCATAGTATTTCCGGTAAAGCACTGATGATTTTACAGGAGATCGTCAGTGCTTTTCCGGAAATTCAAGCGGCCAGTGTAGACAGCTGGCAAGTTTATCCAGTCTAGACACAGCCATATTGTTTGCGTGCACCCAGTTTACCACATGCTCCGTGTCACTCTGAACCAGTGACCTGTCTTCTTTATTTACCTCTCTCCGTGTTTTTTGTGACAAACTTTATCAGTGATGACTTTATATTCCTGTACCATGCCCATCTCCCAACGTGGACATGAGCCTCCTACTATGATGTAGCAATTAATGCGAGTGGCACCTATTGAGCATGTTTTCGAACATACCTATGTCCCAGGAGGAAATTGTACATGGAATTTTTTTGGTGAAGAAAGAAGTAGTTTGGTTTGTCTTGCCTATTTTGATGGCATTGCTTTTTTGGGCAGAGGCTGTCTTTCACTGTGTGTGTACAGCTCCTAGCACAATGTGGCGGGGGCAGTCTTGGTCAGGGCCGATAGATGATATTGCAATACTAATAGTAGGAGTGAAAAATGATTTTGTCTAAACTATGCCAGCTGCTGTGAGCCAAGAAGCAGATGGTAGAGGGGAGGAACGCTAAGCCTAGGTGACTCGTGGTAGCACTTGGGTGAGGTGCACCACTCCCTGTGCCCCCACTAAAATTTTAATTGCTAAATGGGGTGCCCCCACATGCTCCCTCCCTGCACCCCCTCTCCCTGCAAGCACCAGTCACCCCTGCCTGGAATAGTGCACCCTGCAGAAAGAAGTATAAACTGTGCCTCCCTCTACCAATCTGACCCACTGTAAATGACACCCACCTGCCCCACAGAGGGGATTTCTCTTTCCACTATTGCCCTCTCCCAGGGGGCTGGGACATGCAGTTTCGTTTACAGCTGGGCTTTTGTGGAAGTCTGTCTCCAAGTGGCCGTCCCTGGGGATATGCCCAGTCAGCTCCAGCCTTGTCCCCTAGGTCCCACCTGGCGTTTCATCCCTGCTGCTCCTGTGACACAAGGGAAGCTGTAATCACTGGGCATTGCCATAACTCTCCATTCCCTGCAGAGAAGCCATCTCAGGAGCCCACCATGTTAAATGAAGGCTACATTCCATCCTTAAAGATTAAACTAAGATTTCCTCCAGCTGGGTTCCGAGCGCCTCAGAGAAAGCAGTGGGCGGATCCACGAATTGTTCTATTGAGATGCCATAATAATAGCCACTTAGAACCTCTCATCCTTCATCCCCAAATTACCCAGCAATTCAGTGACTCCTCTCCCTTGCCTTTCACGATAGCCATTAGTGGGCAAAGCCCTTTATATTTCCTGTGAATTAATTTGCTTAGGCCAGAGAGTAAAATGAACCATTTTCTGCTAGTCTCTCCCCTGGGACCTGCCTCACCATCTGCTGATGGCAGCGTGCTAGCCCCTCTTCTCCTATCAACCAATAGTCATTCATCTTGATCAGCAGCTACTAACTCTGCTGAGCAGAGAGTGTAATGAGAACCCAGCTAGCTAATTACGCATGTGTGGGGTGATTTATTAGCAAGGGGGCGGGGGCAGCTGGAGAGGAGGGAAACCTTTGCAAATACCCATTTGTTATATTGCTAGCGTGGTTTGCAAATGGGAGAGAACGTGTTTTGCTCTCACCAGAGCAACTGGCAAGCCACATAAGCGTGACTGATCTGTAGGGGAGCGTGCTGTATGCTCCTCATGTGAAAAACTGACAAGCAGGCAAATGTGGCAAAATCCCAACTCAGAGGGGATCTTTCAGCCCCTATGAATAAAGCATTTTAACCACCAAATCCCCCCGTTATGATTTTTAAAAAAATGTGACAGAGTTGCATGACTGAGGGTACGTCTACACTACAGCATTATTTCGAAATATCTAATTTTGAAAGCGTTATTTCAAAATATCTTATTCCAAAATAACGCGTCTACACACAAAATGCATTTCGAAATAGCTTTTTGCTATTTCGAAATAGCACGTCCATTCTGATTGGACACTGAATTGCATTTAAGGCCAGCTGGAACTGGTTCAGAAGTTACCTTGTGGCCAGGGCGGCCAGCTGGAGGCCCCCTATTTCGAAATAAGTGTCTACACAGTGCTTATTTTGAAATAGCAATTTCAAAATTGGCGCTATTCCTTGTGGAATGAGGTTTACCAATTTCTAAATAAACCCTCCTCTATTTTGAATTAATTTCGAAATAGCAGTTGGCTTGTGTAGATGCTAGGAAAGTTATTTCGAAATAACGGCTGCTATTTGGAAATAACTTTGCTGTGTAGACATACCCTGAGTCTTTGAGCTCCATTGGGGTATACACTTGAGCATCTACGCAGAGAACAAGTAAGTTCTGCAAATGACTAGCAAATAGAAACAGGGACAGGTACTTGTGATTTAATAGACAAACGCACACACCTCACCACACTACACTGGCCATGGAATGTTCTCGGGGCAAGGGCCTTACAAGCCCAGGTGTGTGCTTAGATCCAACACAGCGAAGGTACCAAAATCCACCTGAAAACACACAAGGCCTGATCCCGAGCGACTATAAATCAATGCAGCTCTGCTGTTGTCCTACTGAAGGCATTGGCACTCAGGCAGCTGTTTGCCATGATGTCTTTGTCAGTGAATTGACAGATGGGAAGAGCAGGGCAGCTGACAGAATATTTTCAAGGCTATTTGGTTTGAATGTATTTCTCCCGGAGAAAGAATTGTGTCTTCATTTTCTACATGTAATCTGGATCCAAGTATCACCTCCTCTGGCCATTTCTTCTGATGATGGGTGGCAAGGGGTACTGAGAACTGAAGCAAAGGCCCCCCTGCTTTTGAAATATTTACCATCTGAGCTCTGGTTTTATCCCTTTTGGTACAGAAGCTAAGGCTTTTTGTGTCCCAGAAACTGCTAAACATGTTTCCCCTTGTGCACATAAAATATTAATCTTTGCATGTGCACATGCAGAAGAATTATTTACACTAGGCTAAAATATGGAATTCACTTTTTGTGCGCATGCACAGATGAGCATTTTCAGATATTTGCTGTCTCTGCCTCTATTTGTTAGTCATTTGCAGAACTTACTTGTTCTCTGTGTAGATGCTCAAGTGTATACCCCAATGGAGCTCAAAGATTCCGGGTATGTCTACACCATTTTCCCTCCACTGGGGGGAGCTCCTAGTGATGATGACTTCCATGGACTTTGGATCAGACCTAAGCAGGTCTGCCAACTTCTCCTATCTTTCCCTTCCTCGGAGTAGGATGCATCTCTTCCTTTTCCCATCCCCAAGGCCCTCTTCCCTATAGAAACAGCTAGAGAATGATGCTGCCTCGGGGAAAGAAAAAAAGGCGACTTGGTGAGAATCCTTCTATGATACCGACTAAAAGGTCAATGCCACTGAAAGTCACCAAATGCAGGTTGCACGCAAGGGCCTGGAAATCTGTACCACCAAACAGCAGATGCTCTCTGGTGCCAATTGTGAGCTATTGCTATAGAAGGAACAATCCAGGAAGGTTCACACAGGCCAACAGCTTTCAGACATAGTGGCTATGTCTAGACTGGCATGATTTTCCGGAAATGCTTTTAACGGAAAAGTTTTCCGTGAAAAGTATTTTGGGAACAGAGCGTCTAGATTGGCACGGACACTTTTCCGCAAAAGCACTTTTTGTGAAAAAGCGTCCGTGGCCAATCTAGACGGGCTTTTCCGCAAAAAAGCTCCGATCACCATTTTCACGATCGGGGCTTTTTTGCGGAAAACAAATCTGAGCTGTCTACACTGGCCCTTTTGCGCAAAAGTTTTGCGCAAAAGAGACATTTGCCCAAACAGGAGCAGCATAATATTTCCGCAAAAAGCGCTGATTTCTTACAGTAGGAAGTCGGTGCTTTTGCAGAAATTCAGGCGGCCAGTGTAAACAGCTGGCAAGTTTTTCTGGAAAAGTGGCTGATTTTCCAGAAAAACTGGCCAGTCTAGGCACAGCCAGTATGTTTGAACCACACAGCTGTGTTTTCAGTGAGTTCTAAAGGCCGTAATCAGTCTTGACGGGCTGCTGTGTGTGTCTGGGTTTGGTGCATGAAAATTAAGAACCAGACAACTCAAGGAAATGAAGTTATTTATTTATAGGCAGTGATGCAAATATGCCATGTGGCTATTAGAGTTTCAACAAATTTGCTTTTTTTATGGTCTTGCCTGTGACATGCCCCAGATATCATTCCAGTTACAGTATCTTAGTTTTGGCCTTCGTCCCAGGCCAAAAAAGATGATGAAAGGTCAATTGTCTTCAGTTCTGTGAGCTTTCCAACGTCACTTTAGCAAGATCTCATCTGCAGTCCCTAGTACCCTGATTTTTACAGTACTCTGTGCCTCTGAATGAGCTCATCTGATGAGGTGGGTTTTGCCCACCAAAGCTCATGATACTATATATTTTTGTTAGTCTCTCAGGTACCACAGGGCTGCTTGTTGTTTGTGTAGAGAAGTTACTCTATTCCCTACCACTGTGGCCAAAGAAGAATTAAAATCTCTGGGTGTCTTAAATAAACACAGTCTGTCCTGAAGTATGCTCTGTGTGAACATTTACAGAAAGCGAATTTTAGGCCAACAGGCAGGTTTTGTTTAATGCCAATTTTGTGACAAAACAAAATCCACTTGAGACAAAACCAGAAGTAACTGAGAACCATAAGGGTGCCAGATTTCAATCATCTTTCCTTTTTTTGGCCACTTTGTAGCAAAAAATCATACCCCAAAACAAAAATGGACACCTTTGGCTAAAACAAGGGTTATTATCCCTAGCTGGTTGAAAAAAACAATAAGACATTTTCCACTGAAAAATTGCCATTTTTGGAAAATTATGTTTTCATTAAAATGTGTTGACATTGTGATGTTTTTCATGAGCAATGCATTTTAAAAAATAAAATCATGAAAAGTTCTCTAAAAATGGCCAATTTCAAATGAGAACACCTTTGAACTTTTAAATTATTTCATACAATTAGCACTTCAGTTTTTCACCATTCTCTAGTTTTAGCAATGGATGCGTAGTGCAGCAGTTATGGTATGTTGTGTGATAAATTCTTCAGGGCAGAAGAAAGGCTTCCTTGGGGGCTCCTGATTAAGACTTCTGACTATTACTGCCATATGAATATTAAATAATACAGTAGGATGGTTAATGGAGGCTATAATTGATTTATAGTGGGAATAACATGAGAAATGAGTTTTTAGGTATGAATGAAGTATAGCAAAGGTAGAGGGAATCAAGCATCCCTGGTGGTTCTTTTATCTTTACAAAGGAATTTTCCAAGTAGTCTTTGGAAATAGCTCTCACTGTTTTCAGTGAAGGAAGCTGATGTGTCTCTGTGGACACTTCATTATGCTTTCAGCAGAAAGCCCAGCTTGGTAGCAGGACTTGACCACTGTAAGATACATACACTGTTTTCCCATTAGCACTGCATCAAAGCACCTCACAATCTGTAGTATTTTTATTCTCCTAACCTCCCTGTGAGGTGGGGCAGCACTGTTGTTCCCATTACTTTGTTGGGGAACTGAGGCACAGAGCAACTACGTGACTCACCCAAAGTCACACAGAAAGTCTGTAGCATGCCTCAGATTAGAACCCTGGTCTCCTACATCTCGGTCCAGTACCCTACCCACCCTTCGTAGTCTATGGTATCAGTTTCCCTTTATCTCTCTCCTCGCAGAGGGGCTAAAACACCTTTATAGATCTTCCCAGCCCCTTTCTAAGGTGTTAAGTTCTTTCTGTGTGTGTGGTTAAACTGGCTGGACCTGTGTGAAGGGGATTAGAGGCAAGGGATGAGCTCTGAGGAAACTCTCTCATAAGGTGGCCATGTGAGGCTCTCAGGGGAGCAAGATGTCACCCTACACACACACCCCAATCAGGCTGGAGAGTAGCAAGAGACAGGAGGACCTCTGCATGGGATCTCGGGAGCAGCAGGATAGGAAACCAACAAACTTTGTTGATGGGCCAAAATGGGGCCTATGCTTGTCTTTTAAGCCAATTTGTAACTTGATTTGGATCAAGGTGTGTTTTGAGCCAAAGAGTTAACACTTGGTACTGTATCCATGGCAACAGAGAGTGCTGCGCAGCTGCAGGGTTTGAGACTGGCTTCCTTTGAGGCTGGCACACGGATTTGTCTGTCTGCAGCTACAGCAAGCGCTGGTCCTTGGGCCCATGCAGATGTCCCAGTGCATCTGTTATGGGCTCCAGCCCTTCAATTCTAGGGGCTGTATGCACAGGGAGCATGCCTAGGAGTAAACATGTGACCTGCAGGAGGCCAGCTATAAGGGATCCCATCTCTGAGGCCAAAGGGGGGTGGGGTTGAGCGTGGGGGTGCTGTTGATGGAAATCATGTGGACTTGTTATTACTACTACAAGCCAAAGGTCACAACAACCCCTAGTTCCAGCACTGAGCGAGGGTTGAGGAAGGACAGGGGGGCCAACAGATTAGCTGGATCCCTAGGCAAGGTGCGGGGACAGCTCCATGCTCCCAGAATGGGTGGAGCGTCGGGGGGAAGGAGAAGCCTGGGGGGCAGCACTGCCCAAAGTGCAGTGTGCCCCCCCATCCTCCGCCAGCCCTCAGAGACGCTCAGAGCATGTCACTCTGGTGGCAATTTAAAGGGCTTGAGGGCTCTGGCTGCCACTGCCCTGTGGTAGCGACATCGGCAGCCAGGATCCCTGGACCCTTTTGAATCACCAGGCCCCAGGGCAGTTGCCTGCTTTGCCCCCTCCATTGGCAGGCCTGTACAAGCAGTGGAGCACGCCATGTACAGCGGCCGGGGGGCTCAGAGAGGTGAGGGGCTGGGGAAGGCCTATGTGTTCTACATCCAGAGGTGATGAATTGAAGAGCACGAGACCCAGCTCCAGGGGGAGGGAGAGAGAGAGGACCAAGCCTAAGGATTTAAAGGGACTTGTGAAGAGCTACATGTAACTGGAGAAGCCAAAGGCCGCTATGTTGGGCGCTGAAGGAACCAGACCCCATGGAGATGTTACTTAATCCAGGTGGGGAGCTAAAATGGGGAATCTGAGGCGGCAGCCATGTTAGGTGAGGGGGTTCCCTGTCTCTGCAGCAGAAGCACAGATGGGACCCAGCAGTGTTACACAAGTCCTACTTCCTAGCAACTCTCTACAATGAGACAGCTCGGATTGCCACCCCCGTCACACAGCCAGCCCTGTTCCCAGCCTTTCAAAGAATCATAGACACCTAGGGCTGGAAGAGACTTCAGGAGGTCATGGAGTTCAGCCCTCTGCCCAAGGCAGGACTGATCCCAACTAAATCATCCCAGCCAGGGCTTTGTCAAGCCGGGACTTAAAAACCTCTAGGGATGGAGATTTCACCACCTCCCTAGGGAACCCATTCCAGTGCTTCACCACCCTCCTAGTGAAATAGTTTTTCCTAATATCCAACCTGGACCTCCTCCATTGTAACTTGGGACAATTGCTCCTTGTTCTACCGTCTGTCACTACTGAGAACAGCCTCTCTCCATCCTCTTTGGAACCTCCCTTCAAGAAGTTGAAGGCTGCTATCAAATCCTCCCTCACTCAGCCTTTGTCCTGCTTTATGGCAAAAGGTGTCATCCAGTCACACTCCCCCTCCCAGGTTCAGGTTACAGAAAGCAAAAGCCATTGTGTACATGGGGAAGGCTGTCACACCGAAATTCCCATCACCAGCTAGCTATTGGTGCAGTACCCAGGGAAACTGAGGTACGCACACATGGGTTACTACAAGACAGTAGAAACCACATGCAACATAACAGAGTGAATACGATCCCCACTTCGTCACACTGGATCAGACCAAAGGTCCATCTAGCCCAGTATCCTGTCTGCCCACAGTGGCCAATGCCAGGTGCCCCAGAAGGAATGAACAGAACAGTCCCTGTCACCCAGTCCTAGCCCTGACAAACATATTTTCAGAGAGAGTCAAAGAGATTCCCCCTGAAAACATCTGCTCAAATGAATACCAGCAGTCGGAAAAAGCTAACTGATTATTATGGGCCATTCAGAAAGGGATAAATAGTGAGGCAGAAACTACCATAATGCCACTATATAAATCCATGTGTACTCTCACACCTTGAATATTGCATGCAGTTCCAATTGCCCATGCCATAAAAGATATATTAGTATTGGGAAAAGTACGGCGAATGTATGGATAGGGAACAGCTTCCATACGAGGCGAAAAGAGGTGACGACAGGTGGGTCTAATAGAAATGTACAAAATCATGAGAGGTGTGGAGAACGTGAAGAAGGAAATGTAATTTACCCCTTCATATATTCCCTTGAAAGCATCTGGCACCAGCCACAAAACTAGCTGGACCATTGGTCTGACCCAGTATAGCTAGTCTTGATGATTTTTATCAACATTACAAAATAATTTATTTTCTATTAGCCTTCTCATGGAAACAGCTGACTTGTTTTGGCTTGACAGTTTCTAGAAAAAATCAGCCTGAGCCAAACACCCGGCTTGGAAAATGTCAGCCCCAAAGGTTAGCTGGAAGAGGGTCTTATGGGAAAGTGTTGGGCAACCTTAATAAAAAGATAGTGCCACCAGCGTTGGATATAATAATAGGGTTAACAAAAAAAAAAAAAGGCAGACTCAGGTGACCATAAATATTGTGGTGTTTGTGATTTGGAACCGTATTTGCCAGCTGAGCCTCTTTTGTTTGTACTCAGGCCTGCCGGGCTGCTACCATAGCGGCAGCTGGGAATCCCAGTGGGCCCTTTTAAATCCAGGCATGCTGCAGACATGTCCATGTGGGTGGAGAGACAAGTCCCCAGATTTTCTCCTTCCACCCGCAACTCAACCCATGGGCAGAGCCGTGAGGCCCCCGCCCCCCTCCCTCGGCCAGAGCCACAATCCCCCACCCCGGTGTGGAGAAGCCCTGAGTGTCTCCTCTCTGTAGGCCAGAGGAGACTCCTGGTCCAGTCTCAGCTGTGCCTCCCCCCCCCCCCCGCCCCAGACCCATCCTGCTCTGGGGAGAAAAATCTCTCTAGAGGTGCTTTTGACATGCCCTGTGCAGGTTCCAGGCTGGCTAAGTAGCGAATCCTGCTGTGGTACTCACTGCTCAGTTGCCCCATAGGGCATAGCAAAAGCATCTTCAGAGAGAGGCTGTTCCCCAGAGCAGGATGGGTCTGGGGAAGGGAGGAGAGGTGCAGCTGTGGCAAACCCGAGGCTCCTTCAGGCAGGGTTTAGGGGAAGCACTGTTGTGACCGGTCGGGGGCCAGGGGTCCTCTAGTCAGGGGTCCAGAGGGTGTCCTTCTGGCTCTGGCTAAGGGAGAGGGTATGTGGTCCATAGTTTGTTCTGTCTCAGGGGCCCTGAAATTCTGTCAGCAGGCCTGTTTATACTCTATACAGTTACTAAAAGGAAGAAGAAAGAAATCATTCCTGTCACTTTTAAAATTCAATGTGTAAGGGACTTGCTAATGGAAATATGTAATAACAATAAATTGAACTAGGGTTCCCCCAGTGCTCAGTCCCCCTCCTCCTCGTAGTAGAAAAATGTGTATCCTCTTCTCTGTAAGAAGCACAGTTGGAGTATACCAATGTGTGCTGGTTTTAATCAAGCGGAAGAGCTTTTCTCAGGCATTCGCTAGCATTTCTGATCTGATTCTGCTATTGAGCTAAAGTCAGAATGAAAATTGGACACAGTAAGCAGCCACGTACTGAAATAAAAAAGCAGGCAGATTACACTTCCCACAGAAATTGATTAGTGATTCATGCTAGGTAGAAAATAGGCATAATAAGGAAATGAGTCCCAATTATAATGTCGTAGGAACCAATTCTGGTATAATATATTTTAACCAGTCTCCCTAGGGGACAGACATTTGACTGTTGGTTTTTGAACAGCGTCCTTCCTCATAAAGGAAATAAACATGAGTATCAGCGGGAAGTCGCTGCTGTCTTGAAAAGCTCCCCATGCCCTGGATTTCTGAGATTCTGCTTCTGAACTCTGCTATATGCTCATAAGCTAGAAGCCTGGAAATCTAACATGATCTTTTCCATTCATGCCTCCTGGGCTAGCCCTGGGCATGTGGGCAGTGTACCCCTGCACAAGGTCTTGCGCTTTGGGAGGTCCTACGCTGCCAGATGTTTCCCCATGCAGCATCTCCTAAAAGCCTTGGGCCTGCCACCTATCACAACTTGCAATCTTTCATGACAAGTGCTGTCAGCCCCATCCTCTCCAACAGTCGCGAGACCCACCTGCCATTGGGAGCAGCCCCAAAGTGGGTAAAGATGAAAATCTGCCCAACACTGCTCACATCAAACTGCACAGCCCCCTACAGATGCTCAGACTGACCTTGTGAACCTCTAAAAACCACAAATAGAGATTAACTAGAATATATAGAATCACAAGCTTTCATGGGCAAAACCCACTTCATGAGATGAATTGGAGTGGAAATAACAGAAACCAAGAGATGTATGTAACAGCAGAAATACCTGTCCCCTATCAATGAAGCTAATTAAGTGGGCTGGATGTGTCCCATATGTAGCTTTTGATGTGGAAATGCAGATGTTTAAGAGAGGAGTTGGCTTTGTAATGCGCCAACCAGTTAATGTCTTTGTTCAAGCCTCGGGTAAACCCTTGAGGACCTCTTCACAAGAACCTAAAAGTGGCTAGATCATACTAGGCTGTACATGGCTTGTGACAAGGCTGTGAGATTTGTGCCTTTTACAAAATATGATGTGATTTTTTTTTTTTAAGAACTGTTGGATTCCTCTGAAGAGGGATTCCTGGTGCAGTGATGCATTCTTCAGTATGGGGCTAGGTGTGTGTGTGTCAGGGGAGGGGGGAAGGTATGCCTGTATCCCATGCCAGAGTCTCAGTAAAGGATCACAAAGTTGCTTTTTCTACTGCTGAACAAGAGACTTTATTAGTATCAGCAATCAGAAATGATCCCTGAGGCTGCACTTAGATGTGAAGAAATAGCATCCATATCCTTGAGCCTAACTCTGAAAAACATTCAGGGTTGTGGAGGATGTCCAGCTGAACATGAGCCCCCCAGTGTGCTGTTGTGTCCAAAAGAGACAGTGCAGGGGCTTTGAAACTGGGGATCATGACCCCACAGGGATTATGTGCGGGTTGCGAGCTGTCAGCCTCCATCCCAAACCCCGCTTGGCCTCCAGCATTTATAATCTTTTAAAAGTGGTTTTAATTCATAAGGAGATTGCACTCACAGGCTAGCTGTTTGAAAGGGGTCACCAGTACAAAAGTTTGAGAGCTAACGTGATTTTGGGATTCATGAGCAGGAATCTTGAGCAGGAACAGAGAAGTTATTATACTGCTGAAGCTGGAACAGTACAACTGCTGCTGGAATCCTGTGGTCAGTTCTGGTGCCCGCTAGGTAAATTCAGACTGGAAATAAGGTGTAAATGTGTAACAGTCAGAGTAACTAACTATTGGAACAATTTACCAAGGACTCTTGTGGATTCTCCAGCACTGACCATTTTTAAATCAAGATGGGATGTTTTTGTAAAAGAATATGATCTAGGGATTATTTCAGGGAAGTTATATGTCCAGTGTTATACAGGAAGTCAGACTAGATGCTCACAGTGGTCTGTTTTGGCCTTAAAATCTACATATTTTAGAAGACATCCAATCTTAGTACCAAAGCTCATTGTTGTAATGATTATTTTTGTATAATATTTACAGGCCAGGGAGTTGTAAACCTATTAATATTTTTTAAATAAACAGTATTAAAATTAGCTTGTTTTTTATTTGACCATTGTTAATTTCAGTTTCCAGGGATTTGATTTTTTCTATTTCACTGGAGAATCCTCCAGTATGAGAAAACTTTCCCTGTGTAGGTACTCAGATTTGGGATCTCAGTTTGCACTCCACAGGAGATCTGAATTCCCACAAGGCCTGGTGGCAAAAGGTTCAGATTTAATCTTGTTGCTTGGGCCCATCTTAGACACCTGACTTTTTTTCAATGTCTTATATCCTGGAGCTCTCAACAAGTGACTTAGTCCATTGTTCTTGGAGAGGTGTGGTTCTTATTTCATCTGCATGTTCAATTAACAGCAGTTAGTACTTATAATATAGTACAGTATTAAGTAAGTGTAAGTATTAATACATATTAAGTAATTAATACGTATTAAGTATACTATAATATAGTACTTTAGTATAAGTACGTATAATATAGTACTTATGTTATTTCATCTGCATGTTCAATTAACAGCAGTTAGTACTTATAATATCAGTTTACATTCCCAAAATTCTGTATATACATTAATTGTTATATTTCATTTGTGTAATATATTTATTATAGGGGGTAGCCAGTGGCATTAGCACAGGAATGGATGTCAAGGATTTTAATTCCAGGGCTGACACCAACTTCTTCCATGCCCTTGGCCAAGTCACTTTTTCCTCGCTCTCTGCCTCAGTTTCCCCACTGATAATATAGTGATAATAATACTTCCCCACATCACAGTCATATAATGAAGATTAATGAATGTCTGTGTCTGTAATGGGCTATGTAAATACTAAATAATGCACTTTAAGAAAACCCTCTCCATGTGACAGTTTAAAAGACAAGTGACTGTATTTAGTCACTGTGCTAAATGCAGGCAAAGGGAATTATCATGCAACTCAAATTGAGAAAAACAGCAGGGAATAAAAACGGTCATCCAAGGGGTGAATCAGGAGCCAAAGCACTTTGTCACAGCCAGCCACATCCTGGTGAAATTCTTCCCCAGCTCCCATTCTTCTCACTACATTTTCCCCCAACTATAGCTCCTATCACTGTCATGTTCAAAAGCAGAGGTTCAGTGCGTGTGACACAACAGCCCCACACTTTATCAGGCTCACTGCCCAGCAAGTCCTGCTTCTCCCCAGCAGCTGGGCCTCCAAATTGAAGAGCTGTGTTCGCAAACACCATGCTGTGCTAGCCTTTTGTCCACAAAGATGCCCATTTGGGCTGCGAAAGGTCAGCTCCCCTGTTAAGATAATAGAAGCTGAAGCGATTAGAACAGGCGATCACTCAGAGAATTCCTGAGCATGCATTATTAACAGCCTCCTTTGGAAAAGAGAGGCAGGCAGTGGGGAGGGTGGTCCCAGGGGACGAGCTGAGCGAGGCAATCTGGCGGCATGATGAATGGTGGTCTCAAATCACACAGTTAAATGCACTCTCTTGCTAGAGCTGAGTATGGGTGAGTGCGGGGGAGGGGCGGGGAGGAGTTAGGTAAGACAGAGATATCACAGAATGCTGTTAGTCTTTAAGGTGCCACAGGACTCCTCCTTGTGTTTGCATTTTGGTTTAACCTCTCCGGACACTCAGTGATGGGTTCAAAAGCAGCCATCCTTCTGCAAAAATGACTGAAATCAGACTACAACGAGAAAGAGCAGAGCTGCTATTCATTTGCAAATTTAACACAATCAAATTAGGACTGAATAAGGATTTAAAATGGTTACCTCACTACAAAGGCAGTTTGCCTTCACTTGGTCTTCACACTTCCCCATCAGCAGCTGGGAGTGAGTCACATCCACCCTGACTGAGACACTGTCACGATTGATCTTCTGGAGTTCGATTTAGTGGGTCTAGTAAAGACCCACTAAATTGAACTCAGAGGGCACCCCTTGTCAGCTCCAGTACTTCTGCTATTACAAAGAGTAAGGGAAGCCAATTTTTTGTTTGCTCCTGTTGGCCTCTCAGCAGGGGGATAGCGGGGAAACTAAAATCAAAGTACGTCGACTCCAGCTATGTAATTAACACAGCTGGAATTGTGTACCTTAATTCAACCTTCCCCTTTAGTGTTGACCTGACCCGAATTGGTCTCATTAACACGGGTCCTACACTTCATAACTCTAACTCTCTTCTTTTGATATACTAGTGTGTGTGTGTGTGTGTGTGTGTGTGTATATATATATACAGGCAGTCCCCGGGTTACGTACAAGATAGGGACTGTAGGTTTGTTCTTAAGTTGAATCTGTATGCAGACCAGGGGGATGGGTAGCAAAGCAGAGCAAAGCGGCGGAACACGCGGGCAGCGGACAGCCCAGACGCGTCTGGGCTGTCCGCTGCCCGCGTGTTCCGCCGCTTTGCTCTCCGTCCCCCTGGACTGCATAAACACGGCCGCCACTTTTTTTTTCGAAACGGAGCTTTTTTTTTAAAAAAATGGCAGTCTAGACATGGATCTGTCGAAAGATCCTGCTTCATTAAATCCCTGCTTCATTAGCAATTTTGACATGCCTAATTTACATCTCTCTGTCAACAGAGAGGTAGGCTGTGTCTAGACTGGCAAGTTTTTCTGCAAAAGCAGTTGCTTTTGCGGAAAAACTTGCCAGCTGTCTACACTGGCCGCTTGAATTTCCGCAAGAACACTGACGATCTCATGTAAGAAATCAGTGCTTCTTGCGGAAATACTATGCTGCAAAGCTTTTGCGCAAAAGGGCCAGTGTAGACAGCTCAGATTGGTTTTGCGCAAAAAAGCCCCGATCGCGAAAAGTGCGTTTGCGGAAAAGTGTCTGTGCCAATCTAGACGCTCTTTTCCGCAAATGCTTTTAACGGAAAAGTTTTCCGTTTAAAAGCATTTGCGGAAAGTCATGCCAGTCTAGACGTAGCCGTATAGTCTAGACACTGCCCCAGTTCCTTCTGGTCACTCTCACCTGGGACTGACAGATTCCTCTCTCCATACATGGATCAGATCCAACAGCTTTGCAGTGGTCCAAATGCGGGGTGCGTTGGTGCGATGGCCAGGCATAAGCACCTGGGAAGTTGCCATGAGGGGAAGTGTTCCAAGTGTCCTTGCTGCAGGGAATGGGATTTAAATTTTGTGGAGCTTGCAAGCAAGTGGGGAAGATAGCTGGTCACCTGGCTGCAGGGCAGGGGAGTTCAAATGGCTGACCAGAGTGTCTGTTTGGGCCACTTCCTGGAGGCCAGAATCAGTGGCAAAATGCCACAAGGTGTCCACATTGCATGTTTGTCGACAATACATGGCGGGGAAAAGACGAAATTCCCTCATGGTCCTGGAAGCAAAACTTACTGGTATAGTCAAGCCTGGAAACTTTGTTTTGTCACAGCCAGCATTAGAATTCAGGTATTCCTGGCTCCCAATCCTTTGCTGAGAGAGACATACCTTTTAGGAACAATTTGAATTGTGAAGAGGGCAGGGGGTTGGAGCACAGATTTAGGGAGGGCAATGCTGCCGCGTAGCTGGTGTTATTATTAAATCCCCATATCGTGGAGTCATGTGACAATCTCTGCTTTCATTTATTAATACAATTTTTATTTTTAAAATGTTCTCGTCGTTCTTGAGGCGGGGAGTGGGGTCTGACTTATGTTTGGGGTTGGTAACACTGGTGGGCCGAGTGGACAGCATGAAAGCTCACCTGTGGCATAGAAGAAATGGGCATCAACTCTGTCATTGCAAGGAGAGTAGAGCGGGTAGGAAACAGTGAAAATCAGAAAACATATATCACAAGACATATGGTACTGATAACATGAGAAAACTCTTACCTGGTCCAAGATTGGGCCTGGAATATTAGCTCTTTAACATACACACACTCACGTGGTAGCTGTCTCGCAGATCCCCACATACTCTCCATGCAGCCTGCTCCCGAATTTGAAACCAAACAACAGCAGCTTCTAGGCTGCCATTATGACGTCACTGTGTTCCTCTCATGCAGCTATCCCATTCTGCCTGTGTCAGTGACATCACGGTTGCTAAACCCCTAAGGCTGTGTCTACACTGGTGCTTTCTTGCGCGAAGACGGCTGATCTTGCGCAACAACATGCCGCCTGTCTACACTGGCCACGCGTTCTTCTGCAAGTAAACTGACATTGTACTGTGGAAATCAGGGTTTCTTGCGCGAGAACTCTGATGCTCCCTCTCAGGAAGAAGCCCTCTTGAGCAAGAGCTCTTCCAGAAGAGGCCAGCGTAGACAGGCAACATGACATTTCTTGTGCAAGAAGCCCCTATGGTAAAAATGGCCACCAGAGCTTTCTTGCGCAAGAGAGCGTCTACACTGGCATGGATGCTCTTGCATAAAAGCTCATGGCAGTGTAGATGCTCTCTTGTGGAAGAGTTTTTGCACAAGAAGCTGCCAGTGCAGACGTAGATCTACCATCTTGAAATTAACCTTAAACTATTGCAGGAAAAATACCCACCTGTGGAAAATAAATGGTGTGTACTCTAAATATGCTTCCCCTTTTATAAACTAAGTTTTGCAAAAGGTAAACCATACCATTTTCAAATACAACTTTGGCAGGAAAGTCTTTTGCTGAGAAATCAATCTCACTGGAATAGAATGAACATTCAGCTAGATTCTTTTTTAATATAGTTTTTCATTTTCAAGTGGCATGGTATATAAATATTTCAGCGCCCTCTGCATTTTAAAGACAGAAAATACTGTCATAATGTCAAGAGCTCATTACAGGGACAGAGTCCGGTTTAATGGTGCCAATGAGAAAACTAAGTTTTTAAAACTGTCTCTTCTTAAAGTTCCTGTGACAAAGTGTGCATATCCTGCACTGGGCCAGAAGGGGTTAAGACCCTTTGGATGGAGGAAACCCCACCCCTTAGCCAAACCCCACCCCTTAGCCAAGCTGGTCCAAGTGCTGGAGCAGTATAAAAGGGGCGGCTCTGGTCAGCCTGGGCTGAACACTGGCAAGGAAGGACCTGCTACAGGACCTCCAGTGACTCTGACCATTGAGCCATGTTGCCCTGTGACATAAGGGTGACTTCATAGACTTTAATCACTAGGCTGTACTGCCCTGTAATCTACAGGCTAATCTACAGACTCTGGCCATGAGGCTGAACTGCCTTGAACCCAAGGGCTTCTCTACAGACTCTGGTCATTAGGGTGAACGGCTATGCACTCAAGGGCTGCTAGACAGAACTAATTCCCTGGAGCAACTAGCAGCGATGAGTCACACTCCATGACAATTCCTAGGAGAAGCAAGTTGGACTACCCCAGTTGGATATTCATTTGCTTGATAACTAAAATCAAATAGACGTATTGGGGTGGATTCCAAAAGGGGTCAACTCCCACTTCCATCCCTAAATAAGGGCCAGACTTTCAAAAGGTCTCAGCACCCATTGTCACAGGATGGCCACCTGTTCCAAAGAATTTAGCATGTATTGTGATGAGCTCTTTTGAAAATCCAACTGAATTTTAGGTTTATATGGTTGTTGAGCTCTGTAATGGGTCTTCATCCACAACCCAGCTCCCCTTGCTGGTCCTCTGGGAATTGGCTCTTTCCAGTGCTGGAGAACACTTCTCTGGCAGTACAATCGCTCACCTACCTGCCTGCCTCATCCTTCTCCCTCCAGAGTTGGAGAGAGACTGAGCTCCTGCAGCCCATTTTAGATTGGCTACATTAATCCTTCTCCCAATTGGTTCCTAACCCCGCCCTCTTCCAGTATTGTTTTAACCCTTTCTTTTCTAGTATGGGACAACTGCCCCATCACAAGCTTTTTTGAAAATCCTGACCATCCAAAATAAAAACAAAACAGATGAAAAGATGTAGATTTTATCCTTAGTATATCTTTAAAAAACACTTCTAAGTCCATTATGCACCTTTTGGATTTAAAGCTAATTAGTGTATGTATTTCTAAATTAGGAGTTAGTATAGCAGGCCAAATGCTATTGCTGATCCGTTTTTCACCAGCATGTCTCCAAGTGCTGATCTACCTCCTAAATTAAGTTTCTATGATATAGAGTGATGAGTCTTCAAATCAAAACAATTGTTTGGCAAATTCCTGCCGTGGGGGTCTCTGGGTTACTAGCTGCTTTGAAGTGTGATGATGATGCAGAAGGAGAGGGAAGCAGAGCTGTGCCCACAGGCCCAGTGAGATGAAATGTAGCACCAGCTGCTTTCAAAATCAGCATTCATGTCAGGGTGATTGAGACTGTGTTTTAACGGGTATGTCTACACTGCAGAGTATTTTCGGAAAAACAGCCATTTTTTCCGGAAAAAAATACTTGTGTCCACCCTGCTATTGTGTTCTTTCGACAGAAAGTTGAAAGAACGGAGGGGTCTTTCTGATGGTGGTAAACCTCATTCTACGAGGAAGAAGCCTTTTTCCGGAAAAGCTTTTTTGGAAAAAGGCATGTGTGGACGCGGAAGAGAGTGTTTTTTTGACAGAAGAGGCCTCCAGGAAAAAGCACTGATGCCCTGGTGGCCACTCCATCCACAGTAATCACAATCTAAATGCGAGATAGCGTCCAATCAATGCAGATGCTATCTTTCGAAAAAGCAGATCGCTTTTTCCTTGTGCGTCTGCTGTGTGGACGCTCTTTTTTGAAAGAAAGTTTTTCCAGAAGATCTCTTCCAGAAAAGAAGCTTGCAGTCTAGACAGAACCAATACCAAATGGGACCATAAAGTGGCTATTATTGCATCAGTGGGTGCAATGGGACAAATGCAAATGAAAAGCCCCTTCCCAGAACTTTAGGTAAAGAGGACATGTCACTTATAACCGACTTGTTTGGCTGCCCAGCATGCTGCTTATGTTTGGTGTGAGAGCAGCTAAGACCATGGGAATACCCCATGCTATTTCCAGAAGGCTGTTGGGATACGGGTGGGTAATACTATACATTGCCTTTGCACTTGGGTTCAGGGGGACATCAGCATTTCATATAATCATCTGGCCAGTAGAGATCACTAGGGTGATAATTCACAGCAGTGATTAATGTCCAGGTTGCTGAGTGTGCTGTCCATAGTTATAATACGAGGGCAGGTCAGAGGCCTTTGTGAGAGGAAGTAGGGGAAACCTCAGTTCAGTTTCTTGTCTTTATATTTGCCCCCATGGTCTCCATGGGCATAGAGAGGACTTGCATTAGAAAGGCTGGTCTAGTGGTTCTGAGGCTCTGCATAGAGCCTTAGGACATCTGGGTTAAACCCCAGCCTCTGCCACAGGCTTTCTGTGTGACCTTGGTCACATTGCTTTATCTCTGTGTGCCTTGTTCCCCATCTGTAAAACAGCAAAAATGATATTTCTTTTCTCCCTCCCTTTGAGGTGCAGGTCTAATTAAAGTTGCTGAAGGGTGGGAAGGGCCTGTTTCTTTGGCCTTGGGTTTCTGCAACACCCAGTGCAAGAGGTTCTAGCTTTGACTTGCATCTGCAGATGTTCCTGCTATACAAATACACACACACAGGACCCTTGGTGCTGGTTAACAACCCCAGAATGCCACCCCTAGAGATTGCTGTGCCAAGGGTTTAAAAAGAGAGTGCCCAATTTGATTAATCTTAGAGATGGTTTTCAGACTGTTGGCACTCAGAGCATTCCAAAGATCCAACCCATTTAAGGTATATCAAGTTGTCAACTTTAAGATTCTGGCACCCAACCTTGCTACTCACTTTTGAAAAACCTTAGCCTAATATCCTGTGTATGGAAGGGGTACTGAATGGACATCATTCTCATAAGCTTCATAGGATGCTGACAAGTGTGAACGTAAAAATAAACCTGAACAAGGATTCTCAGGCAGCAGGTGTTAATTACAAATAACTAATGAAATGAAAACAGCACTTACAATCTCTGTGTCCAATCAGTTCCTGTGGTATCCATGTGTCATGTATAAATTTAGGCCTTATTTCTACAGCTCCCTGGGTGGACCACCCTGGACTTACATGGAGCCCATGTGGCATACAGGTAGGTCTGACAATGGGGAGCCAGTTACAGGGTTGTGCTAGGAACTTCTATCGTTTTCTGTAAAAAACACTCTCCTTTCTGCTATGGGGCTTTGCTGCTGTTACTTAGAATGTGCGGTTTGATCTCTTTCATGTGTATATGATCCCGTCTGCTCTGTTGTTAAACAGAACAACAAAATCCCACCTTGCTTGGATATTTTTTCCTTTGATTGTAAAAATGTCCCTTGCCAAAGCTCCAGTCCAGGACACAGATAATTAGAAGAACTGCTCAGAAAGTTGTCATGCCAGGAGAAAATTGAATTCTGGAAACCCAGGCCTTTACAGTGAGGGCCTGGCTGCTTGAACTGGGTCCCAGCTCTCATGATATCGTGAGGTGGATGCAGTGGTCTTTGTGGCTTAGGATTGCATGCATCCATTGTCCTATCTGTGACGGAGGCTGGTACCAGAGGCCTTAGAGTGAAAGGTGTAAGCAGCACTGTGGCATTTATGGAATAAACGCAAATCATAATCCTGCTATTATGGTGATTTGTGCCCCCATGGGTTCTAGAAGAGCATCCTTGTGTACCTCCAAATGTGAATGGGCCAGGCCCCCTTATGCAGGAGTGCAAGAGGGTTCCTGGCATCTTATCCTATCATGAGCCAACGCAGGGCACAGTCTCCCCCTAAAAAGGCAGCCATGTGCTTCCCAAGGTGGAGTTTTCCAGGGGTCGCCAGGAGGAGTATCCTGCAGCAACCCAGACGCAAGGTGGCACAGCTCTGGATCACAATGGGAGCAGCATAAAAAGTCCCTTTTTATGCATTTAACTCTTGACATCAGGGCAACTGTAAGCCAAATTTCTGTCTAATACAATTTTAAGCAGCTAAGCGAACTGCTAGCCCGCAGGGTCCAAGTTCTGTAATGGAAACACCAACTCAGCCATAATAATTTCAATAAATAAAACAGAGGCTGAGCCGGGTACTGAGAGCGCTGCCAGTCCCCCAGGGGGGTCTGTGGATGCGTTTTGACACAGGACGTACTTCTGCAGTAATGTCGCTGGTGTTTCTGAAGTGCCTGGAGCACGCATCAAACTTAACATGTCCATAGCAGCCTAAAAGTGTCAGTGGACACTGGCATTCCTTTTAAACGCGCCTAGTTATTCCACTGCAGCCCGTGTGTGTGTGTGTGTAAGAGAGAGAGAGAGAGAGAGAAAGACATCTGAACTGGTTTCCCTGCCAGATGTAAATCAGCATAGCTCCACTGAGTTAATGCTGACTCTTACCAGCTGAAAATCTAGCCCTTATGTGAGCTGCCATCAGAATGCCGCACATAAATATAAAAAAGAGCCAGGTGTTCTCCACCCAAACTGAATACCAGTGTAAAAAAATTAAAAAAGAGCATGGCTGATTTCAGACATTAGAGAACATATGAGCCAGGAATTCCTTGCTGGATCAGACCAGTTCTAGTACCCTGACTCTGATAGGGTATGTCTACACTACAAAGTTAGTTCGAACTAACGGACGTTAGTTCGAACTAACGGACGTTAGTTCGAACTAACTTTAATAGGTGTTACACTAGCGCTCCGCTAGTTCGAATTTGAATCGAACTAGCGGAGCGCTTAGTTCGAACTAGGTAAACCTCATTTTACGAGGACTAACGCCTAGTTCGAACTAGCTAGTTCGAACTAAGGGCTGTGTAGCCCTTTAGTTCGAACTAGTGGGAGGCTAGCCCTCCCCAGGTTTCCCTGGTGGCCACTCTGGCCAACACCAGGGAAACTCTATGCCCCCCTCCCGGCCCCCTTAAAGGGGCACGGGCTGGCTACGGTGCCTGTGCCAGATGCAAGCCTGCCAGCACCCAGCTAGCAGACCCTGCACCTGGCACGGCACAGAGCCACCCACCCGATGCCCCCCAGCCCACCCTCTCTTGCCGGGACCAGGCTGGCGGCTCCCGGGAGCTTGCCCTGGACCGCAAGAGGCGGGCACCTTCCTGGGCTAGTGCGGACATCGTGGACCTCGTCCACGATCTCCGCACTAGGCACAGGAAAGTGGCCGTCTAGGGCAGGAGAGCTGCCAGCCTGGCCACCCAGGAGCAGGTGTGCATGAAAATCAAGGGGGTCCACTGAGGCCCCCGACACTGAGCCCTGAGCTTACAATGGCCGTCCTGGGTCAGACCAAAGGTCCATCTAGCCCAGTAGCCTGTCTGCCAACAGCGGCCAACCCTAGGGACCCTGGAGGGGATGGACCGAAGACAATGACCAAGCCATTTGTCTCGTGCCATCCCTCTCCAGCCTTCCACAAACTTTGGGCAGGGACACCACTCCTACCCTCTGGCTAATAGGACTCCATGGACCCAACCTCCATGACTTGATCTCACTTCCCTTTAAACTCTGTTCTAGTTGTAGCCTTCACAGCCTCCTGCAGCAAGGAGTTCCACAGGTTAACTATTTGCTTTGTCAAGAAGAACAACTTTCTCTTACTACTTTGAAGCCTGCTACCCATTCCTTTCCTTTGGTGTCCTCTAGTCCTTCTTTATGGGAACTCAGGAAGAACTTTTCTGAATGCACCCTCTCCACCCAACCCCTGCTTTTAGAGACCTCTATCCTGTCCCCCCTCCGTCTCCTCTTTTCTAAGCTGAACAGTCCCAGTCTCTGTAGCCTTTCTTCATCTGGGACCTGTTCCCAACCCCTGATCATGTTAGTTGCCCTCCCCTCTCCCAGCCTTTCTCTTCCCCTCTCCCACCTCCTTTTCCCAGTCTCCCCCAGTTTTGTTCAATAAAGACAGAGTCAATGTTGGAAGAAACGTTATCTTTATTTTGTACATCAATAAGAAGGGGGGCTAGGGAAGGGTAAGTGGAAGGAGGTGAGGGAGGAATGGGGTACGAGCCCCCGATGGGGAGGACTGGGCTGGCTCTGCGGGCTTCTGGGGGTGGAAGCTCTCCTGCAGCCCCCCAATTACTCCCTCTCCCCAGATGGCAGCCTGCGGCAAGTGCAGCCGGGCTGATGGCCGAGTGGTGTGATGTGCCCAGTGTGGGCACTCAGGGCACTCCAAGCCAGAACTTCTTTGCAAGCGGGGCACCCCTTAGAACTGTCTGTCCGGGGTGGAGGTCAGGACCCTTTAAGCGCAGCCCTCGGCTAGCCTGAGACAGCATCTCCATGCTCTAAGTCCTCCTTTTATGCCCTGCCGGCACTGCTTCCGGCCATCCTTAAGCCCTGTTCAGAGTCCACTCAATGTGGACTAGTTTTTAGTTCTAGATGCGTTAGTTCGAACTAGCTTAGTTCAAATTAACTAATTCGAACTAAGTTAGTTCGAACTAGCGCTGTAGTGTAGACGTACCCCTAGTGATCAATGAGCCACTTCAGAGGAAAGTGCAAAACACACTATAGTGAACAATTAAGGACTAATATGCCTCTGGGGCATTTCTTCCTAGATATTGTCCTGAAGCAAGAGAATACTATGGATGTTAAATAGTGTTTAATCAGCTAAACGAGTAGTCAATGGAATTTCCATCAACTACTCGATTAGTCGATAAGGGGGGAAACTGCAGAGCTGCAGCAGGGTTCGTTCCTGGCTTGGACGCTAACCCTGCTGCAGCGCTGCCTTTTAAATGTATTGAACGCTGCCAGGCTCTTAATACATTTAAAGGGGAGAGGCCCAGCGGAGGAACGGGGGGAGTGGGCATGAGCCAGGAAACAACTGATTCCTCCTAGCTTCCGCCCGGTCCCCCTGCTATGCCTCTGCCCCCTCTGTTCTCCCTGGTGAAGACAGGGCTGGGAGGAACCAGCTTTTAAGCCAGTTCACCCCAGCACCACCTCCTAATCCACCCCCTTGCTGCCTTTCTCTGATAGAGGCAGCAAAGGGGGGAAACGACTACTACAGTCACTACTCAACTGCCCAATAAACATATGCTTATTGGGTAGTTGACTAGTCGCTTACATCCCTAGAGAGGATATATCCTTTGATTAACAAAATCAATCCTTTTGAATGTATATAATATTACAGAGCTCTTCTGTAATGCCTGCTTCCATCGGTAGGTCCCAAAATGCTCCACACAGGAGGTCGAGATCAGTATTCTCTGTAGGGTCTCTACCAGTTGGGAGAGACTTGCTGCTCTGTCCTCAGCAGGGAGCTGCTGCTGTCACTCAGGCTATGTCTAGACTCCAGGCTTCTTTTGGAAGAAGCTTTTCCAGAAAAGATCTTCCGGAAAAACGTCTTCCGAAAGAAAGCATCCACACTGCCAAAGTGCAGAGAAAAAGCGATCTGCTTTTTCGAAAGAGAGCATCCTCACTGTATGGATGCTGTCTCGCATGCAAGCTGTGATTGCAATGGATGGAATGGCTACCAGGGCACCTGTGCTTTTTCCTCTTTCCTCTTCTTTCAAAAGAACTCCCTCTTCCCCGTCCACACACACCTTTTTCCAAAAGAGCTCTTTCGGAAAAAGGCTTCTTCCTCGTAAAATGAGGATTACCTATGTCAGAAAAATCCCTGCGTTCCTTCCATTTTCTTTTGGAACAGTGTGATTGCAGTGTGGACGTAATTGCAGTTTAAAAAAAACCTCTGTAGTGTAGACATACCCTCAGGGAAAAGTGCCCTTCCCCTGCCAGGCAGCTTCATGCATGAGTCCAGGGGCACATTAAGCAGCTGCAGGGCTGTGCTGCCATGCAGCTTAGAGGGAACACTGAACTGGGTTCTGATGGTTCATATAAACGTAGATGCTTTTTTAACATCTATGCAGCTGTTGATTCCAGTATAGGGTACAGGAAATCCTGAAGTGGGCAATTATGGATTACCTAACTCACTGTTTATATGGACGATGTTTAGATACTATAATGAGGAGTTGCAGTTTAGAACTCTAAAACAGGTATCTACCGAGCTGTAGTCTAGTTAGCGAGGTCACCTCTTAGTGTCAAAATCTATTTATTAAGCAGGGTTAGAAGTCTTACCTTTCAAGGAGGTGTGTGCTGCTCTTGACAGCAGAGCATTCAGTGTGATGGTCCACCAGTTTTCTCTTGGTTCAGAGGAACTCTAGAGCAGGGGTGGGCAATCATTTTTGATGGGGGAGCACGCTATGAATTTGGAAAGTAGTCAAGGATTGCACTCTTCCATTATATTAATGGAGGAGGTGCGGGGTCTGGGATGGAAGTTGGGTGTAGAAGGGAGCTTGGGATAAGAGAGGGAGCTTGGGTGAAGGAGGCAGTTGTGACCTGGGGCACTGGACTGAGGTGCAGGGGACTGGATTGTGACCTAGGGCAGGAAGCTGGGGTATAAGAGGGGGTTCTGGGGTTTGGGTTGTGAGCTAGGGCAGGAGGGGACTGTGATCTGGGGCAGCAGATTGGGGTGCCAGATCTAGGAGAGGGTATGGGTGCAGGAGAGGGGCAGAGGATTTGGGTATGTGGAGTAGAGGGGTAGGAATAGGGTGCAGAAGGTTGGGGGAAGGGAGGATGCCAGAGGTAGGCTCTAACCAGGAGACTTACCAGCCAGCAGCCCATTTCTGAATCAGCCTCCCTTCCTGCCCTGCCCCTGCACAAGCTGCTGCCACATGCTCTGTGAATAACTAGGAGCCCTTTGTGCATTGTGGCTGCCTGTTATTGAAACAGGTAGCTCCCATTGGTCAGTTTCCAGCCACAAGCCAGCCAATGGGATTGTGCTGTATTTTGCCTAGTACTGCTCTAGAGCTTGTCCTCATGGTTGTTATTCGCCTCTTGCTAATTGTGCTTTGACAACCAGCAGTTACAATAGCTTTAATGTAATTAGTTTTCTGATCACCAAAGGGGAGGGAGCATTCCCCTGAGTTAGTATTGGAGATCCAGCAACACATTTGAATCTTTTCCTGACAAATGCTGAACAATGTTCCTGACATTTTCTGATTTTTTTTTTTTTACAAAAGGATTCAAAACACCCACACCCCAAAAAAGACCTTAAAATCAATTCAAAATGGAAAAAAATAATTTAGTTTTGAATGTATTATTTTGAGTCTATTCTCATTTTTTCCACTGAAAGAGGGGCGTGAGAAGGATGTGTGGCAGGCACCCAAAAACTACACCTATCTGTCCTGTTATTAGCCTCTGGAGACCATGGAATTCCTTGGCTACTCTCACAATCTGTCCCTACCTCTAGCTGCCAAAGGCATATTTTATCCAGTAGTGACAATTCACAGTAAGAGCATTTTTATCTCGTTCAATATTATTCCTCCATCTTCTTCATCAGATGCCATAAAAATATCCTTCCATAGAAGACTTCTATTCTGTCATCCTAACTACAGGTCCCAAAATAATGGACATACATTTACTATTCTTGGTTCTCCATAGACCTCTAGAGTTCCCTATTAGATCATCTCCACCGACCCACAAAAAAGCAAAACAGAAAAACGCTCATTTCAATACCATCTGGCTACAATCAAGGAACTTTGTTTGTATGTTTGTTTGTAAATAGATTTTTTTCACCTCAGATTGTTTATTTAAAAATCAGAAAATTTTAAATGATTTTTTGCAAAAACATTTGTGATTCAAAAAGGCATTTTTATAACTGAAAACTTACCAATGAAATTTTTCAACCAAGTGGAGAATCTGGTAAAATGACAATGAAGAATTTTCTCTTAGGTGGTAGTTAGTACTATTACAAAACGTACTCACTCCCTGTTGAGGCTTTGAACAAAAAACCCTTTTCCACTAAGCTCCATTAGTATTTTATTAGGCTCTCCTTGTTTTGGGGAGATTTTGTTTGTGTGTTTCCTTGGCTGAATACATAGTGAATCTTTTTTTAAGCTCCAGGTTTAATGTTTAGCTCCCTTTCTATAATAATTATAATTCCTACCAGTCCACAAAGGCTTTGGCTGTCATAAATTCCCCCAAGTAATACATTCATGTTTAATACAAGAACTGCTAGTACTTTGAAAAATTACCTTTATGGGACTTTAAAAAAATTTAAAAGCAACAAATGGTCCTGCAGCACCTTAGAGACTAACAAAACATGTAGACGGTATCATGAGCTTTCGTGGGCACAACCCACTTTTTCAGATCTTGAGGTCTCTTCCATCCTTATATTTCTATGATTCTAGAAAGGTACATTTTGTTTCTCACATTAAATACCTGACACAACCACTTACTCCCTTAACTCAGGCCTTGTCTTCAGTCTGCGGAAGATCAAAGCTGCCACGATTGATCTTCTGGAGATCGATTTGGTGAGTCTAATCAAGACTTGCTAAATTGAACTCAAAGAGCACCCCCGCTGGCAGCTGGTACTCCTGCTCTTGCTCCCCTTAGCCTCCCGCTGTGTAGATGGCGTTGCATACGTTAAGCCGAGCTTCCGGGTCTAGTGTAGACCTGGGATTAGTATTCCCCATCCTGTAGTATTGCAATAATGTGGATCAACACCCTAGCTGAATATCAGCAGCCAAAAAAAAAAAAAAAAAAGACAGAGAGAGCGAGAGAGAGAGAATGAAGCAGCACCAACAGAGAGAAAGCTGCATTCCAGACCTGCTATTAAAGAGAATGGCTCCTTTACTTTGAGATGGAGCCCTACAATTTTGGCTGACAGCATCGCTTTACCCTGGCTGATGCCTAGATATGATAGACAGGGACTGCCAAGCAATTTCAACATTAATTCAACATTAATTTTCACGCCCCCAGAAAGAAGTAAACTTTGTCTCCTGTTGGCAGGTGGCCCCTGACATTAGCAAAGTAGTTCTCAGCCTTTTGTCCTGGTGACCACTTTCACATAGCAAACTTCAGAGTGTGACCCCACCCTCTTATGCATTAAAAACACTTTTTCATGTATTTAACACCATTTTAAATGCTAGGTGCAAAGTGGGGGTTGGGGTGTAGGCTGACAGCTCATGTCCCCCCATGTAATAACCTTGTGACCCCCTGAGGGGTCCTGACCCTCACTTTGAGAACCATTGCACTGGCAGGTCTTACCTTAAAGCTAGGGCTTGAGGATTCCATATAGTCAGTACTAAAATAACCCATGCTGCTCTGTGAAGAGTCACTAGTTTCAATCACAGTTACGGCCTTGTGTGAGCTGTAGCAGGGCAAAATGCTAGTCCAGTGCCTCAGGCTGTAGTGTAGGACTTTGGAGACATAGATTCAAGTTTCTGTTATGCCACAGATGTCTTGTGTGACCTGGAGGAAGTCTTCTAGCCCCTTGATATGATGGGGACAATAGCACTTCCCTACCTCCTAGGAGTGTTGGGGGGGGGGGTTAAATATATCAAAGGTTGTGACAGATACTGCAGTAATGAGAGGTGTGTACGTTTCATAGGTAACCTGGAACCAAATTCTGCAGCAACAACTACTGGGTTTGACAGCAATGTTAACTGTATTCTACCGCTATGAAATACTTCTCAGTCCCAGCGTTGCAAATCCCAAGTGCCAAAAATGGGCCACCCCTCCCCTTCGCACCCCACTGCAACATCCCAACATACAAAAGCCATCTCCAAGATGGTGACTTTATTCTACATAATTAACAAGCACTAAATTATTGAGCAGATTCATAAAAAATGAAAGACAAACATTTTATTTTGCTCTGCATCTGGAGGGTAACCCAGATATGTCGCATAGACTGACGGTTGCCAGTTGAGAAGTCCTGCCCCTCATTAAATATATAGCAAATTGGAGTAGACTGGGGAACATGCATGGCACTTGGAAGAGACTTAAAGTGACTGCAATCACAGCTGAGGGAGACAAGGATGGAATAAGGAAAGGAAAAGAGAAAAATTGATCAAAGAAAGAGGAAGGAAACGAGGGATAAAAAGTTCAGGTTGGGCTTAAAGGCACGGAAATGAGCATAAGGCCCCTTGAAAGTCAGAGTTCACATAGGGTAAGAAACTTTCTATGCTTTGGGTTTTTTTACAGACATTTGTTTCAGGTCTTCAGTTGGAATAAATCAGCAATGACAAAAATGGAGCGATGTGTATTTGCACCATTCTTATGTAAAGCCTAACTGGGAAGGCGATTAAAAGTTTACTAGGGGACTGCACCCCCTGCTCACTACACTCGCCAACCCCCCTCACTCTAGGAGTAGGCAACCCTGGCTTCACCCCAGCCACCAGGGAGGACTGAGCTGAGGCAGCACCAGCCCTTCCGTCCCCCCCTCCCTAGCCGAGGTGGCACCAGCCCTGGCTCTTTCTGTTCCCCCCGCTCGCTCCCCTCCGCTGCCTGGCCAAGTCTGTACCAGCCCCAGATCTGCCGCTGGTGACCAGGGAAGGCCAAGGCCATGGCACGCCAGCCCTGGCTCTCCATGGCTATGTCTACACTCGTGGCTTCTTGCGCAAGTATGGCCGATCTTGCGCAAGAATCGGCAGAGCATCCTCACTGCCCACCCGCTCTTGCGCAAGGAAATTTATAGTACGGCATGGTAAGGGAGGGCTTCTTGCACAAGAGCTATGCTCTTTTTTAAAAGGTGTAAGCCCTCTTGAGCAGGAGCTCTTGCGCAAGAGGGCAATGTGGACGCTGGGCAGGGATTTCTCACGCAAGAAGGCTCTATGGCTAAAATTGCCATCAGAGCTTTCTTGCGCAAGAGAGTGTCCACACTGCCATGGGCGCTCTTGTGCAAAATCACAGCTCGCACATGGCAGTGTGGACGTTTTCTTGCACAAGACTTCTTGCACAAGAACCCTTGTGCAAGACGTTCTTGCACAAGACTTCTTGCACAAGAACCCTTGTGCAAGATGTTCTTGCACAAGAAGCCACCAGTGTAGACATAGCCCATGTGGCCACCAGAGGGGGCCGGGCTGGCAGTGGGTGGGGCTTGGCTCCAGGGCTGAAGCCTTGGGAGGAATGGGTAGGGCTGAGGGTGGGCTTTACCTGCCCATGCCTACCCCCAAGCCTGTGGATGCTGTGATGTGATGACATCACTCTGTCATCCCCAAGACATTTTTTATACAGAGAGCAGGGGGTGGGCAATCATTTTTGATGGGGGGGCCACTCCAAGATTTTGGAAAGTGCTTGAAGGCTACACTCTTCCATGGTATTAATGGAGGAGATGCGGGGTCTGGGATGGATGCTGGGTGCAGAAGGGAGCTTGGGGTAAGGGACTGGGGTACAGGATGGAGAATGGAGTCTGGGAGGGAGTTGAGATGACGCAGGCAGGTGTGACCTAGGGCAGGGGACTGGAGTATAGGGGTTTGGGTGTGACTTAGAGTAGGAGGGGATTGTGGTCTGGAGCAGGAGATTGGGGTGCCAGATCTGAATGGGGGCAGAGGGTTTGGGTATGTTGATTGGGGGGCAGAAGGTTGGGGAAGGGAGGGGCTGGGGTGCCAGATGCAGGATCTGGCAAGGAGACTTACCAACCAGCAGCCAAACCAGCCTACCTGCCTGCAGAGCTAAGGCTTGAAGAGTTTAAATTGTTCCTCAGCCAGCCTGCCCTGCACCTGCACAGGCTGCATGCCCATGTGCTTATGTGACTGAGCCAAGGTGTAGAGTTGACAGATACTTTTGCAAAAAAGGCAAAACAAAAACTGGTTGAACAAAAGCAAAAACAAACAAAAAAAATGGGATACCAAACTGGTTGAGCTCCTTTACATTTCCACACTTCCCGCTGCCCTGCACCCACCAGACACAGCAGGGGAAAAATGTCCCTGCCAGCCTTCTGGCTGAGAAAAACAGAAAATACCAGACATTTTACATGTCCAGTATTTTCTAGTTTTTTTACCCGACAGAAGATGCAATTACCAGACTGTCCGAATGAAAACCGGACACCTGACAACCCTACTGAGGAGAAAGAATGTGGTTCTTCTTGGCTGCTTGTTATTCAAAGAGGCAGCTCCCATTGGCCAGTTTCTGGCCAGAAACTAGCCAATGGGATTGTGCTGGGTGTGGGGGCAGCTTCTGAAGACTAACCCTCTCCTCCCAGTTTTGCAACAGAAACGGGGCCCAGCAACTGTGTTTCTGAGCAGTGTGCTGGGTTGCGGGGCAAGCAGGGGAGCCGGCCTGGGGCTCCCCGCTGCCTCTAGAGCCAGATCTGGTGGCTTGGTGGGCCGGATTTGGCCTGCAGGCTGTATTTTGCCCAGGCCTGATTTAGAGATAAAACAGCACAATAAATATCAATACATGGTAATAGGAAATGGTGCCAAAAGGAGACAGATAAACTGAATTAGTCCAAACAAAAAGGACTATGGTTGTAACTCAAGGTCTGTGTTAAGACCATACCTGGTAAACAGGAGAGCTATGTCTAGGCTGCATCCCTTTTTCGTAAAGGGGATGCAAATTAGACATATCGCAATTGCTAATGAAGTGGGGATTTAAATCTCCCCTGCTTCATTAGCATAAAAATGGCTGCCACTCTTTTCCGGCTCAGAGCTTTGCTGGAAAAAAGCGCCAGTCTAGACGCGGATCTTTCGGAAAATAAAGCCTTTTCCGAAAGATCCCTTATCCCTTATATTAAGAGGGATAAGGGATCTTTCGGAAAAGGCTTTATTTTCCGAAAGATCCGCATCTAGACTGGCGCTTTTTTCCGGCAAAGCTCCGAGCCGGAAAAAAGTGGCAGACATTTTTATGCTAATGAAGCGGGGGAGATTTATATCCCCGCTTGATTAGCAATTGCGATATGTCTAATTTGCATCCCTTTTACGAAAAAGGGATGCAGTCTAGACACAGCCGAGGGCTATATCTACACTGGCAGCTTCTTGCGCAAGAACTGTTTTGTGGAAGAGTTCTTGTGCAAAAAATCTTCCACAAGAGCGCATCTACACTGGCATGTGCTTTTGTGTAAGAGATGTGCTTTTGCGCAAGAGCATCCATGGCAGCGTGGGCGCTCTCTTGTGCAAGAAAGCTGTGATGGCCATTTTAACCATAGGGGCTTCTTGCACAAGAAATTCATGTTGCCTGTCTACACTGCCCTCTTGTGCAAGAGCTCTTACGCAAGAGGGCTTATTCCTTGTGGGGAGAGGAATAACTCTTCCAGAAGAAGCCCTGTTTTACAATGCTATACTGTAAATTTACTTGCGGAAGAATGCACATGCAGTGTAGACAGCAGGCAAGTTTTTGCGCAAGAACGGGAGTTCTTGCTCAATAAACTGCCAGTGTAGACATAGCCAAGAAGTGTGGGATTAGCAATCAATGAACCAAAACTGATGTATCAGAAACTTGGCCTTGTTGGTAGATAAAACAAGACGGGCTATTCCATGTGCTACTCCCTTTTGTATCCTTTAAAAAACCCCACCAACTTTGAGAGAAGCTAATGCAAATATTGCTGACTGAAAGAAGGGGAAGGAATGAGCTTGCTACCATCCTCACCATCTTTTGGGCTCTGGGGTCCACAATGACATCCTTTGGCCTTCATTATCCTGATCCTAAGATATGTCCTGACCAGACTGGGCCAAAAGCAGGGCCCAGATGTCTTCATGTTCACGCTCCTTTTCCTTCCTCACTTTATTTCCTCTCTTTCTGATTCTCCAAGAGCCTGGACTAGCTGGCTAAGACCAAAGATGAAAGTGGGTCTGTGCAGCGTTCTGGTAAGAACTGGCCACCAGACCGGCCACCAAACGGACGACTCTTTGCTCCCCTCTGTTGGCGCCCTGCCGGTAAGGGTTAGGCAGCACTACCATGGCAGTACTTTGCTGCCCTTTTGCCCAGACCCCTCTTTCAGGGACCAGAAACCTGGGTCCTTCAAATTGCCCACGTACCAGTGCTCCTGGCTTCTGCCTCTACATCCCTGGGCTCCCGGCCGCCGGCCATCGGGGTGGGGGGAGATCTTCCCCAGCCCTGTTATTCTGTCTGAGGCCTGCCCCTTCTGGGGGCCCAGAGCCACCCCTCATTAAAGATGCCGTGCCCAATGCAGGGTATACAGGTATGTCCCTTTTGACCCCTAGCTAAGACTATGTACCATGAACATGCTATAGACCTCTGACTAGAAAGAGGCTGCTAAAAGAAATGCCATAAATAGCCCAATGGTGCTACAAGTTTGTTAGGTCTCGGGTTAGCTGATAAAACTGCTGTGCCTGTGTTTGTCTAGTAGGCTACGTCAAGACTGCAAGCCTCTTCGAAAGAGAGCGTCTAGACTACGACCAGTACTTTCGAAAAAGTGAGCCGCTTTTTCAAAGAGAGTCTAGATGCGCTCTTTCGAAAAAGCACAGTTTGCATTCAATAGCGCCTTTTTTTGAAAGAGTGTTTTTGAAAAAAGGCATTATTCCTTGTAAAATGAGATTTACCGTGATCGAAAAAACTGCCTCTTTCTTTCGATTTACTTTCGAAAGAACACGGCTGCAGTCTAGATACAGGTGAAGTTTTTCCGAAAAAAGGCTACTTTAAAAAAAAAAAACACCTGTAGTCTAGACACACCCGTAATCAGTTTGCAAGTAAAATTGAACACCAGAGGCAGAAGCTGCATTTCTAGATTTGCTATTATTTTCTTTACCCTTTTGTGTATGTCATGTTTTGTCTTCTAGGCCATGGGGTCAGACTGCAACAACAGCCCCACTTAACCAACTTATCTTTTCTGTGAAAAGGACAGTTATTACTCTCGTTAATACCACTTAAGAGCCTTCCAAATAGGGGTTTTGTTTGTTTTTAAACTCTCTGCAGCTAAGGGGAAGGAGGGATGTTGTTAAAAATAAGGCCTTACTTACTTAATACTTTACATTCCAAATTCTTTCGCTGTTTTGCTTTCTTTTCTATATCTTTAATGAAAGGTTTAAATGATGTGCTTGCCAGGGCACTACACAGGCTGTCATCTCTAATGAGCAGTTCTCAAAATGTGGGTGGTGGGAAGAGGTGGAGTGAGGGAGGGGGAGGAGTGGGGCTTGTGGTGGGGGTGGAATTGCCCTGGGCCCTGCGCCTGAGGCTGTGGGGACGGGGTTGCCCCACAGGTCCCTCCAGACAGCCTTGGGTCTAACTAAAATCTTTGGGCTTAATGCTGGGGTAATTGGGTGAAATCTAAGAGCCTGTGTTGTACTCAGGTCAGACTCAATGGTCTCTTCTGGCCTTAGACTCTATGAAACTGTTATGGTTATGCCTAAAGACACCAAAAATGAGGCTGGATTAGGCTAAGGCCTGTATAAACAGAGTAACCAGCAATCTCTGCCCCATGAGTTTACAATCTGAACGCTCAAGACAGACCCAGTGTGGGGGAATGGAATGTAGCACACAAGCAGTCTGATGGTGGCAAACATCAGCTTAGTGCCATGATTTTGAAGCTGGGGGCAAAGAGTAGTTAAGAGGGAATAAGCTAAACAGAAAGAAAATGAAGCAAGCACAGCCAATACTATTAGCAATAAGGAGACCAAAAACCAGTTTGGCATAGGAATTATCTAACTAACCTAGTCTAATACACATTTATTTTTATATGCATGCACTTCGGCCCTATCTAGAAGCCAGGATACCTTTACTGGAATTCTGTTGCAGATTTAGACTTTATGAGTGGTTGTTGATCATTGATGTCAATGGAGTTGGGCTGATTTGCATTAGGTGAAGCCTTGCCTTGTGTCATGGGTGATGTTTTACCTTTGCTGTCCTAAGGTCCTACAAACCATTGAAAACAAACGTCTTGATTGCAGAGCAAGGCATATGTGGCTTGTGGGTTGCATACACTGCAAAAAGCATCTGGAGCTCCCTTTCCTTGCATGATCCCACTTCACCTTTTTTGTATTTAATGGATTGTGCTGGGCCTGAGGTGACAAATTGGGAGTGAGACCGGAATGGTTCCAGAGCTCAGTGTGGTTCAGATCCAGGGTTTTGGCTTAGCCCTGTACAGAGACATCTGCAATAACTGAACATGAGATTTCCTCAAACCTCCAGGAGTGTTTGCAACTGTAGCTTTGCTGTGTGCCCATCTCCTGTAATTGCTTGATCATGGTAATTACACACAAAAAGATAATTTCTTAATCATGTGTAATGAGCACCCTTTAGCTAGCAGGCGAGGCACAAGCTCATTCCAGCTATTCACAGGCTTCTAATCCGCCTCCTTTTGTATCGTCCATAGTTACCATGTGCAGCTTCTCTGAGATGCTTTGTAATGGTTTGAGTGGATTTAGTCTAATTTCTTCTTGGCTGTTACCTGACAAACCCTGTCAGTATAAATACTGTGCCATGTTATATCATAACACAGATACCAAAAGCTTAATGTTTATATTTAGCAAGCTCTGTGGAGCAAAGGTCCTCTTTCCATTCTGTGTTCTGTGTCACAGAACACCAGGAGGTCAGGGAGCATGAATAGAGCTTCTAGGCATTATTGCAACACAAATAATAAACAATAGCAATTTGTAAGTGTGTCTTCCTTAAAGGTTAAAAGGTCTAAATCTCCTGTCACATGCACTGGTTTTATACTGGTGTGAAACTCTTAATTACATAGGAGTTATTTCAGATTTACATGGGTGTGATAGGGTGGAGAACTGGCCACACAACCTTTCAATTCCACATCAAAATATTTGGGACTTTCTTCATCGCTTCATTATGGGCCACTTTTGACTCAGATTCCTTCTGATTTTTTAACCTAACCCACTGGGACATTGTTTCTGGGTACCAGGAGTGGCTGCCCTTTTCTCTTCCTAGCTTGCTACAAATGGCTGCCTTATCTAATCGAGTCAGAAAAGAGCAGGCCACCTTGGCCCAGAGCCTCAAAGCTACCTAAGTGCCTAAATACCGCTGAGGATCTGGGCCTTTGTGCTTACAGAGATGATTCACAAAAAGTGAAATTCACCCTATGTATGGGGCAGTCTAAGGTATATGCACCACTTAAGTCTTACCTGAAGGCTTAAAAGGAGCAGAGTAGAGTAGAGTAATAATTTTCTGTCTCAAAATAATGGAAAATTAGGTTTTTATTGAACAAACTGTTTTGGGGAAAATATCTGATCTTTGCAGAAATCTCTGATGTTTCAAAGGGAAAAAAGACGCCTAAAAGCAGAAAAAATCCACCCAAAAACCTGTCATATATATAGTAGCCCAGTGTCTGAGTCTGTAACGCCGAAATGCTGGCTGTTCCCTCTGGGGGGCGCTGTTGTTGAAATGCTGGCTGTTCCCTCTGGGGGGCGCTGTTGTTGAAATGCTGGCTGTACCCTCTGGGGGGCGCTGTTGTTGAAATGCTGGCTGTACCCTCTGGGGGGTGCTGTTGTTGAAATGCTGGCTGTTCTGTCTGAGCGGCCTGTGCTGCATGGGGAGTGTGGGGCCCAAACGGCCACTTGCTCTGTTTGCTCCCCCACTGCGGCCCAGCTGAGCAGTGCAGAAGTCAGCCAAGCGCGATGGAGGGAGGTGAAGGGGGGCGGGGCGGTGACATGCAGCGTGACAGCGGCTCCAGGCCCCGCCCCCTGGCCGTGAACATCACCACTCCGGGCCCCCCTTGCCTCCCACCGTGGCGCTTGGCTGACTTCTGCGCCGCTCAGCTGGGCCGCCACGCGGGAGCAAGTGGTGCAAGCGACCATTTGGGCTCCGTGCTCCCCATGCAGCATGGCGAGTGCAGAGCCCAAACGGCTGTTTGGGCTCCAAGGTCCCCCGAGTGAGACGCACGAGGGGGAGGAGAAGAGAAAGAGAGAGACGGAGAGGCAGGAGGCGGAGGAGAGCTGAGAGAGAGAGAGAGAGGGAGGCAGTAGGAGGAGGAGGAGAGAGAGAGAGAGAGAGAGAGAGACGGAGCAAGAGACCTGAGGCTCAGGAGAGAAGACCAACGTGGAGGAGAGACCTGAAAATCCCATTTTATGATGGGCTAATTGGCTAGTTTTTATAAGAAAATCCACCACAACATAGGAACTTCAGTGCATTTTTCTCATACTCCAATTCATCTATAAGGACTGGCACTTACAACTTGAGAAATGCTGTTCCAAAGCTATTTGACTATTTGTTTCATTTTTTTTAAACAACTAACAAAATCATCCAAAGCACAGGACTTGGTGGTGATAGGGGACTTCAACTGCCCAGACATCTGTTGGGGAAATAACACTGCAGATAATAACACTTGTTATTATCCAACAAGTTCTTAGAATGTGTTGGAGACAATTTTTTTATTTAGGAGGGGGTGGGGGGAGCTAATTGGAAAGAGGCTGTTATATATTTGATTTTGACAAATAGGAACTGATAGAGAATTTTAAAATGGAAGCCATTTTGTGTGAACATGTGAACATAAGATTGGTCATACTGGGTCAGACCAATGGTCCATCTAGCCCAGTATCCTGTCTGCTGACAGTGGCCAATACCAGATGCCCAAGAGGGAGAGAACACAACAGGTAATCCTTATGTGATCCCTCTCCTGTCACCCATTTCCAGACAAACAGAGGCTAAGAACACCATTCCTACCCATCCTGACTAATAGCCATTGATGGACCTAACCCCAGAATCTATTTAGCTCTCCCCCATCACCACCAATTCCTGTGCTTTGGATGATTTTGTTAGTTGTTTAAAAAAACCCAAAACAAAGAGTCAAATAGCTTTGGAACAGCATTTCTCCAGTTGTAAGTGCCAACCCTTATAGATGAATGGGATCATGAGGAACATGCACTAAAACTCCTATGATGTAGTGGATTTTCTTATAAAAATAGAGTTTTGGGTGGAATTCTTCTGCTTTTAAGCATCTTTTTTCCCCTTTGAAACATCAGAGCTTTCTGCAAAAATCAGATATTTTTCCCCAAAAAGTTTGTTCAGTAAAAACCTAATTTTCCATGTTAAAGTCCTAGCATTCACCACTTCTTCTGGCAAGGAGTTCTAGAGGTTGACTGTGTGCGAAGTGAAGAAAAACTACCTTTTGTTTGTTTTAAACCTGCTGCCTATTAATTTCATTTGGTGACCCCTAATTCTTATATTATGAAAGTGATCATGAAATGGTAAAGTTCATGATTCTAAAGAATGGTAGGCAGGAGACCAGCAAAATAAAAACAGTGGATTTCAAGAAGGCAGATTTTAGCAAACTCACGGAGTTGGTAGGTAAGATCCTATGGGAAGCAAGTAGAAAAGCAATTGAAGATAGTTGGTAGCTTTTCAAAGAGACATCATTAAGGATGCAAGAGCAAACTATTCCACTGCATAGGTTGATGGCAATTGGACACCCAGCACAGTGAATGACAGCGAAAATGGGGTAGGATGAAAAGTTAAAATAGAGAATTACTTACACAGATTAGATGTCTGCGAGTCACTCAGGCCTGAAGAAAAGCATCCCAGAACAGTGTTTCTCAATCAGTGGTACGAGTTACCTTAGAGGTACTCAAGAGAATTCTGGGGGGTACATCAACACAACTGAAATTTGGAGAAAACTGAATTTTTATTAAGTTTTACAGCACTTTATTATTTTTGTACTTTTTACACCCCAAAATTTCATCTCCTGCCCAGCTACAATTAAGTTGTTTAAACAAATGTGTTGTAATGGTAGAAAAAAATTGTGTGTATCTGAAAACTGTAGGTACTGGGGGTACTTATTTTTTTTTAAAGGGGTACTTCATAAAAAAAAAGGTTGAGAAACACTGTCCTGGAATACTCAAGGAGCTGATTGAGGAAATATCTGAGCCACTAGCTATTAACTTTAAAAAATCATGGAAGTCGGGAGAGATTCCAGAAGACTGCAAAAGGGCAAATACAGTGCCCATCAATAAAAAGGGAAATAGGGACAACCCAAGCAATTATAGACCAGTCAGCTTAATTCCTGAACCAGGAAAGAAATGAATTAAGAATTTTCAAACATCCAGGGACTTTGTCAAGAACAAAACAATCTGATTGCTTTCTCTGACGGGGTAACAAGCCTTATGGATATGGGGGAAATGGTGGATTTAGTACAGCTAGACTTTAGTAAGGCTTTTGATAAAGTCTTTTATGACCTTCTGTAAGGAGTCTAGGCCAGCAACATGGCCTCCCTCTGACCTGGAAGAGGAAGGGCCCTCTAAGACCCCTTGGTGGGTAGGTCCAGACTCACCCAGCCCCTCCCACAGGAAGCAGAGAGGCGGGACCTAGGGTATAAGAGCTCAGTGCTCAGTTGAAGCCTGGTCGCCGAACAGGTCAGATGTTCGGCCCCAGCTCATGCAGTGAAGGGCCCAGCTATGCTGCGCCTGACCGGAGGACTGGGTTGGGCCGCCAGGACCCCGACCAGTCCCCAACGACTGGCCCAGACTACTGAGTCTGCTGCCATGGTCTGAAGACCTGCCAAGGCCTCCAGGACCCCTACCGGGACCTGATGACTGGACTGATCCATCTGGGCCTCTGCCTGAGCCCGAGCCAGAAATGGAGCCAGCACCCCATTAGTTATACTCTTCCCCGTTCCCAGCTGACCCCAAGGAGCCCTGCCCGAGGCAGGTAGGCCCCCCAAGGGGAACTGGAAAGTGGCCCAGGGCAGCTGTCCCTTGGGTGGCTGAGGAAATGGAGGTTGGGTGGGCAGCGTGTTGCGGTTTGGATCCCCGCTGATCCACAGACCTAGTCAGCGTGTTGCGGTCCGGATCCCCGCCAACCCAGTGGCTGCTGCACAGCCACTGTCAGGGCCCTGGGCTGGGATGCAGTGGAGCGAGTGGTTCTGCATCCCCACTGCTAACCTTTCCCTCAGGTGGCTGGCTTCCCACTGTGTGGGCAAAACCCCTGAACTTGTCGGCTCTCTGCCAGCTAGGAGACCCGACCCCTGCCCGGCTGGGACCTGGCCAGAGCCTTAAACTGTTATCAAGCCACCCCTGGTAAACTTTGGTCTTTCTGTCCTGCCCTGACCCAGGGCGGGGCCTTATAAACTGCTTATTTATAGACTGTGACATTGCAATTGCCTTTTAACGGGGCAATAGAGGGAGTCAGCGCTGCCTCCCGCTGACGTGGACCCTTTACACCTTCTCATTAACAAACTAGGGAAATATGACCTAGATGGAGCTATTATAAGGTGGATGTATAACTGGTTGGATAACCTTCCCAGAGGGTAGTTATGTATGGTTCATAGTCATGTTGGAAGAACATAACTAATGGGGTTCGGCAGGGATCAGTTCTGGGTCTGGTTCTGTTCAATATTTTCATCTGTGATTCAGATAATGGCACAGAGAGTAGACTTTATGAAGTTTGCAGAACATGCCAAGCTCATAGGGGTTGCAAGGACTTTGGAGGATAGGATTATAATTCAAGATGATCTTGACAAACTGGAGAAATGGTGTAAGGCAGTGGTCTCCAACCTTTTTACACCCAAGATCACTTTTCAAATGATAGAACAAGCCAAGATCTACCACCCCATCCCATCCTTGAAGCCCCGCCCTCTCTATTCTCCTCCGCTCCATCACTTGCTATCCCCAACCCTTATACTGCTGCTTTTTTTCCCAATTCTTCTGTAGGAAGAGGTTTTTCCAACATAGGGCCTGACTAGACTGGACCAAATGTCAGAAAAATCCCTTATTTTGGGCACCCCCTTATTCCTCGTGGAAAGAGGAATATAGGGGTGCCAAAAGCTCATGTTTGCTCTTCCACTAAAAGAAGCAGAAGAACAAATGCATCCCTGGATGCAGAAGTGTTTTTCTGGGATATCTCCAGAATCCTGAAAAACTCCTGCAGTCTAGCCGTAACCTCGCTGGATTGAGACAGGATGTGTAGGCTCTGGGGTGGGAATGAGGGATTTGGGTGTGGGAAGGGGTGAGAGGTGCAAGCTCTGGGAGGAAATATGGATGCAGGAGAGGGTGGATAAGGGGATACTGGGTCGGGAAGAGGGCGCCAGGCTGGGCAGTGTTGGGGTCAGATGTAGGGTTAGGGTACTAAGCAAGCCACAGACTTCTGGATGTGAGGGTTCAGGAATTTGGGTTAGGGTATGTGAGGGGCTCTGGGCAGGGGGTTCCAGTGTATGATAGGCTCAGATGTAGGGTCTGGGGGAAAGGGGAGTGCAGGAGTGTTATGATGCTGTGGCCAAGTGGGGGCTTGGCTCCAATTTGGGGTTTGTTGGCCAAGCTTCATTTTCAAATAAAATACTATGTCAAACAAAAAGTTTCTGCATTGTCTTTATTTCTGAGAAGGGCAGGGAACCTGTTTTGAGTCAGGGGTCACTGACCCAAGAAAAGTCAGTTGGGGCCACACAAGTGAGATGCAAAAAAGCCTCCAACCCCCTCCTCCCCCCCAGCAAGCTTCACTACTGTGGCCATAACTGTGTTGATGGGAACAGGGGACATAGTACTGGGGAAGGGTGCTAGTGGGTGCTTTGGCAGGGGACAGGGTGCCAGTGGGGACAGAGTTCTGGGGTTGGGGGCAGGGGAGAGGGGACAGGGTGCTGGGAGGGCAGAGGACAGGGTTCTCCAGTAGGCGACAGAGTGCCAGTGGGGACAGAGTTCTGTGGCTGGGGACAGGGGAGTGGGGAGTGGGGGCAGGGGAGAGGGAACTGGGGAGTGGGAACAGGGGGCAGGGTACCAGTGGAGGCATAGAGTCCCCTGCATCTTCCTCCTCCCAGGATTCCCCCCTGCAGAGGGAAGCCGGCGCGTGCCTCCTCCGGGCCTGACTCCTCCTCCATGGCACAGAAAAACCCTGTGCTTGCCTGCCCTGGAGCTGAAACACACATACACACCCCCTCCGTGGCGCAGGGAAACCCCGCACACACATGCCTGCCCCGGGGCTGAAACCCCCGTGCGCGCCTGTCCCGCGGCTGACTCACCCCTCCTGCGCCAGTGCAGGGAAGTCGCCGTGCTCCTCCTCCGGAGCCAATGCCCCTTCCCACAGCGTGGCTGGCAAAGCAGCCAGAGCACTTCCAGAACCCCCGGAAGAGGTGCTAAGCTGCGGGACTTCTGTCTACCCGTGGGAAGCCGACACTACCTCCATTTTTGCTGGAGGTAGGTAGTGTGGCTTCTCGGGGGTGAGGGAAAAATGGGGGGGGGGGCAGACGCCTCGTGATAGACCAGTCAATTGCAATCGACCTGTTGGTGACCACGGGTGTAAGGTAAACGGGATGAAATTCAATAAGGACAAATGCAAAGCACACCACTTAGGAAGGAACTATCAGTTACACACATAAAATACGGGAAATGACTGCTAGGAAAGAATATTGTGGAAAGGAATCTGGGGGTCATAGTAGACCATAAGCTAAATATGCACCAACAATGTGACACTGGGGGGGGAAAAAAAGCAAACATTATTCTGAGACATATTAAGCAGGAGTTTTGTAAGTAAGAAATGAGAAGTAATTCCTCCACTCTACTCCATGATGATTAGGCCTCAGTTAGAGTATTGTGTCCAGTTCTGGGTGACACTTTTCAAGAAATATGCACAAATTTGGAAAAAAAAGTTTGAAGAGAGCAACAAAAATGTTAAAGGTCTAGACAGCACGCCATATGAGAGAAGATTGAAATAATTGGTTTTTAGTCTAGAAAAGGGAAGACTGAGAGGTCATAACAGTTTTCAAGTACCTAAATGGTTATTACACAGAGGAAGGAGAAAAAAATATTCTCCTTGACCTCTGGCGATAAGACAAGAAGCAATGGGCTTAAATTGCAGCAAAGGAGGTTTAGGCTGGACATTAGAAAAAACTTCCTATAAGCACTCGAATAAATTGCTGATGGAGGTTGTGAAATCTCCATCATTGGAGATTATGAGCAGGTTATACAAACACCTGTTGGGATGGTCTAGATAGTATTTGGACCTGCCATGAGTTCAAGGGAGTGGACTTAACTTCCCGAGGTTCCTTTCAGTCCTATGATTCTATGATGTATTCCAGTATCATAGCAAGAGGGGGCACAGTAGTGCATTATGGGAAATATAGTCCCACCAGGCTGCCTGGCCAATAGAGGAGAATGGGAGCACAAAGCACTCAAACTACAACTCCCCTGAGGCACTGTGTCAGGATTGCTCAAGTGAAATTTTTGGGTTTCATTTTTCTACGAAAAATTTCACCCTGCTGTAGTGTTTAGGACTCGTGTTGGCCTTCTGCAACACAGTGAATTTCTTTTAAAAAGCATAAGCTACTCTTTCTGTTGAGGCTGCTTAACCAAATGGCATCCAAAGCAGGTAAGAAATTATACTGCATCAATCCTCTGAGGAATTCAAAAAGAACTGTTGACCCTCTGAATTAGGCTTCTAGATAAGCCATAAAATCCAATATGAACCTACACGAATCTGCCTCCCATCAGCCAATATCGGCTACCTCAGCAGAAATCACTAGCACTTGACCAATGCATGTGAAGGGATCATCAGACCCATTAGCTTTCCCTGCTCAGCCAAATATAAATCCTGTCATGATCGAGTGAAATAAACGACGCTGGTAGAAATAATGTTTCAGTGAGTGACGGGCAAGAGAAGATGGCATTCCAAGCAGTTTGCCAGTTTTATTGTACGCCGTAGGACTATACATGTTTCATGCAAGCTATGTGTTTGTCCCATCTGCCACTCAGAATGACATGCTTCACCTCATGTGGGTGGGTCCTGGGCTAAGGTACTTGGTTCCTCGTCTGGAGCACTGGTGGCTTTATCAAGGGTCCTGCAAGCAAAAAAAGAGAGTCATTCCACAACTTCTAGACTGAACCAGTGGTCAAAGACCACAGAATGCATCCCTCCCTCCTCAGCCAATTGGTATTGGCCTAGCAATGCATCACTGCATGGAGCGTATTCATTGATTGTACACCCACGAAATAGTTCATTCATTCACCATATTGAGGATGGGCCTGATTCTGTTTTCATTTAGGGACTGAGCTAAAGCTCACTGAAGTCAGTGGATATCTTTCCACGTACTTCACTGGGCTTTGGTCAGGCCTGTAGAGTGATTTTACTGGAGCTGTGCCATTTCATTGACCTGAGTTGATTTGCTCTGGGGTTAGGCATGAACAGGATCAGGCCCAAGGGCAAGCCACAAACTGGCTATGAAAAATGTTTGCCAATTGATTATAACCTGCACAGAAAGTCAAAGGGTATGTCTACACTACCCCCCTAGTTTGAACTAGGGGGGTAATGTATGCATACCGAACTTGCTAATGAAGCCTGGGATTTGAATTTCCCGGGCTTCATTAGCATAAAGCCGGCTCCGCCATTTTTAAAAGCCGGCTTGTTCGAACCCCGTGCCGCGCGGCTACACGCGGCACGGGCTAGATAGTTCGAACTATGTAGCCATTCCGATCTATCTATACGCCTCGTTCGAACAAGCCGGCTTTTAAAAATGGCGGAGCCGGCTTTATGCTAATGAAGCCCGGGAAATTCAAATCCCGGGCTTCATTAGCAAGTTCGGTATGCATACATTACCCCCCTAGTTCGAACTAGGGGGGTAGTGTAGACATACCCAAAGGGTGTCTCGCTGTAAAATTGTATTGCAAGCAAGCCGTGTGTTTCCCTCAAAGCGAGCGATGAATTCTGGTGAATGCCCTATAATAAAAGAGAACTATATGCTATAAATTCAGGGGTGACTCATCTGTCTTGAGCTGCTTAATGACTCCTGAAGTGCTTGGATCCTGCCATGTCATTAAAATGATTGGCTTTAATAAAGAGCAGTTGCTAGAAAAACATAATCCAGCGTTTAGGAGGAGCCAATAGCAAGTGTGACGAATTGGAACGCCTTTTTTTTTTAAACCGATAAGACAAAGCCCCTAATGCTGACATAGTCCCTATAATATTGGCATGTCTTCTTACCAGACCAGGATTCCAGTCTGCCAACACCTTACCTGTGTAAATTCAGCAATCCAAGAGAAATGACAGACATGGGACAAGAGATGAAGATTCTACCATGGGAAGCTAGCTCCTTCTTCACCCACCTTTTCTGCCCAAGACCCCACCCATACTTCACCCTCACTCCGTCCCAGCCTTGACCCCTGTTCTGCTCCAGGCCCTTCCCTCTGCCCCGCTAGGCTCAGCCTGGGTGTCATGTCCCCCCGCCCCTGTGAGACACACCTGCCTGCCGCTTGCCGCATCCCTCCTCACCCCTCCAATCCTGGAATACCACTCCCACCCTTCTGCCACGTCTCTTCTCACCCCCGGCCCGCATGAGACCTCCCCACCTTCCACTCGCCACATCCCTCCTTATACCCCGCCCTTGTGACCCCCCCCGCCCATCACATTCTCTCCTCAACCCCTCCCACAGCACTCCCCCTCTCACCACATCTCTCTTCAAACCCCCAGCCCTCACAGGGGAGGGATGGGATGGAGGAGAGTTGGTACTTGATGAGCAGCAGGGACCTCTAGAGGGGATGGAGTGGAAAAGAGAAGGAACTGGTGGGCAGTGAGGAAAAGGGAAGAGACAGAGCAGCGAGGTGAAGCACAGGTAGCGCATGGCCCAGACATTTGGCAGCCAGTCACTGGTGGCTGCATCAAGCTTAGCCGCCTCTGGCCTATTACACCTGCCACCCATCATGACAGATCCTGTTTGCGGGGGGGGGGGGGGGGGGGGGGAAGATGTTGGGCATCAGTAGTGATTAGGGTTCCCTGGGACCAGGGCCTCAGCTGATGGACATCAGCATAGCTCCGGCGGCGTCCATGCTGATTTAACTCGCTGAGGTGCTGGGCCCATGTGCCAAGGAGGACAATCCCTGGGAGTTGCTCCATGCCAGGCGTCAGTGCAAGTAGCATGTGGAAGCAGGAGGGGAAAAGATCCTGCAATCGGGGAGGAAGGTGGTGGAAGACGCGGAGGAAGATCAGGGCAGGAGGCATATGGGCCTGTGGAGGGGAAAGGAGGAGGTCTGTGGGGTTTGGAGTATGGCGGGGGAGAGCCGGGAAGAATAGAATTTACGGGGGACCTGGAAGGGCAATGGGATCTGCATTGGTCAGTAAGGAAATGGAAGGAGACTCTCTGGGCATAGGCATCAATTTCCTCTGTCCCAGGGGCTGCTCTGCCCCAGTTCCCAGCCCCACTCTAGCCCTCCCCCCTCCTTCCCATCCCACTTCACCCCAGCCCCTGTCCACCCCGCTCCAGCCCACTTCTTCCCACCCCTGCTCTTCCCCCACTGCCTCCTGCATACTGCTGAATAGCTGGGCAGGAGGAGCGGGAAGGGAGCAGGTGGAGCTTATGTCAGAGCTGGCTGGTGCGCGGGAGAGGCGCTGATCCACAGGGTTGCCATGTGTGCTGAGCACTCACTACTTTTTCCCCATTCGTGCTCCATCCCCGGAGCACCCCTGGAGTCGGCACCTGTGTCTGAGGGGCAGAGTGGGTGGGAGCGATCCAGTGTCTGGGAAGGGCTCAGAGGAGGGACAGAGGTGCAAATAGCTGGCCAGGTTTAACATGGTTACCGTCCCATGGCAGCATCCATTTAAAATATCTGGGAACTGCGCTGCCCTTTGCAGCGAGATTCGTGTACCGGCTCTGGCCATGTGTGCAGAGAGGGGATTAAACAGCAGTTATGGAGCAGGGAGTGAGCTGGTAACATGCCTGGCTTTCTCCAGAGGCAGGGGGTGCACAGTGAGAGAACTGAGACCGTCCCATCTCCCGGGTGCCGGAACTTGGGAGGCGCTGGGAGTGAGTGGGAGTGGCAGGGCCCACGGTAAGGTTCCCCCTGGCCCAGTCAGGTTCAGGAGCTGCACCGAGTGCTTTGTGGCCTATCTCCACTGCAGCTAGGAGCCAGCCTCCCTGCCTGGGTCCACACACGCTTGGTAATATGCTAAAAATAGCTGTGTCGTCATAGTCGGTAATGCCGGAGCTGGGACGCAGAAGCCAGCGGTGGGGTTCAGACCCTGAGCTCCAGCCTGAGATGCACCATCAAAGCAAACGCCACACACTTGCTATGAGGGGCCAGCATGAGTGTGTGAATCCGGCCTTGTGAGGTGCTCTCCCAGAGGCAGTGTAGATGTACCCGCTTGGCATAGGACAGAAACAGCAATGCAAGTTCCCTTGCATCACCCTGTGCAAATGTGCCTCACCCAGCAACGTACAGGGAGGCTAGTCATCTGTATTCATACTAGACTGTCTTCTTTTGGGGTGGTTTGGCCCCCTGTCCAAAACTGGAGGTAGTGTTGTCCAGAGTCAGATGGGGATGCCATTTTGAAGAGGCCACATGAGCAGGGGGTGGAGTGGCACACGCTTCAAAATAGTGTTATCTGTGAAGTGTGACCTTGTACACACAGTGCACATGAAGTCATGGCAGGGGTGGCAAGGTCACACTGGTGGGGTGGGTCCCCACCACTCCCGGGAGTATCAGAATGGCTGGTATTCTGGGAATGTGCCAACAGATACCCTGGTGCTCCACTTTGGGGGGTGAGAGGCTGTTCAGGATCCATGGCACCCTACAGCAGTTGTGCTGTGGACAATTCTTCCCTAGGAGCTGATCTGAGACCACCTGTGTAAGCCAATGAATAGCCATGAAATGGCAATGTCCCAGCAGGCTCTGCATCAGGCTCCTGGAGAAGACAAGAATTTGATCCTATTCCCAGATCTTTCCCTCTCCCCCTCCATGAGAACCTGAAGTAAGAATAATGGTGTGATAGTTGTTTCACATAAACCTCAGTCACAACTAGCACTGAAATGGGGGGGGGATGAGGATTGCATTAATGCCCTGTGAAATCACTACTCAAAAGGGATTGCTCTGTAGAAACAAAACATCCCCTGCTCTCCCCACTGTCTTCCAACACACACAAAACCATCCACTGGATCACATCCAGTGGATCTGTGCAAAAAGAGTCAGGAAGGTGAAATATCTACCCTCCGAACAAAGGGTAGTTTGAAAGAAAAGCCAGTTCTGAAATAAAACTGTCTTAATGTAGAGACTGCGGGTTAAAAATGCATCTTGTCTCTGCATTTGCCAGCAGTTCTGTGCACTCTCACAGACAGTCTGTGACAATCATATCCTCCAACAACACTGGGGTCTTGACAAGTTTATGGCAGAACTCAATAATGGGCAGTGACAAGGTGACAGCTCAGTGCACAAAGCAAGGGATGAATATTAGGCAGCAGCTCATAACACTGGAGGCTAACAGCTTGAGAGAGATCTGGCAAGAAATGCTGGGGTTTAGTTGTGAGTCTTCCAGCATCTTAACAACCGGCCAGCATTTACCAGCTTGCACCGACAGTGAGATACCGTATGTCATGTATAGGACCTCCAGCGTCCCAATGGGGGGCTGTGGCCCCAGGCCAGGAGGATGGCGTCCAGCTGCAGTGTACACAAGCCCCAAGATGCTCAGTGCAGCTCCCTAAACTGACTGGGCAGGATGGAGAGGCACTGTGGGCCTAATGGGCCCTCTGCCTCCATTGTCCTTAGGCATTGGGCTCCCCTCCTTTGGAGTTAGGAGCCCAGAGATGGCACTTTCAGTGCCCACCTCCTGATTCCTCTCCCTAACATCACCACTACACTGGTGTCACACCGGGGAGGTCAGTGGCACGCCCCATCCAGGTTTGCACTAGTCTGACTGAGTTTAAAATGGGCCTGTTCCTCAACTGGTGTACGTGGGCATAGCCCCACTGAAACCAGTGGGTCAGATCCAGCACTGTGGGTTGGGCATGGACTTAGGAGACAAGGGACCATGCTTCTCAGCCTCGCTCTGATACTGTCTCCCTTTGGGTAAAGGCATTTAAGCTTTTGGTGCCTCAGGGCATTAGGGATATGAGATTTCACCCCCGTTGTGAAGTGGTTTGGGATCTTCAGGTGAAAATGAGCTAGCTAGCTGCAAACGGCTATGGTTTGTTATGAAAGTTGATCAGTGGCAAACAAGGACTGAGCTGCTAAGAATGTGTAATAAGGAGCCGCGCTGGTACCCTGCACTTGCCAGGAAAAGAAACAGGGCCCATGTGCTCGCTCTATTTGGGCACTGGAGTTTTTGTTCCTAGCTTCTTCCTCTTCATACGTTTGTCTGTCCTGAGGGCCTGACATCTGTGTCCGTGGGGATAGCTCCACTCTACACCAGCTGAAGATCTGCTTGGATGTCTGCTCTGCGCATGTCTTGATGAACCTTGCGCTAGATTCACAACAGGGACTTAGCCACCGAATGCCTCAGCATCCTGCTGCCCAAAAGAATCCTTGGCCTTGAGGTACACATCCAGGCTCCCCACGGGCACAGTCAGGACTGAAAGGCATTCACAGAAGGCAGCATGAAGAGTGGGGAGACAGTAGAAAATGCCCCGGAGAGGAGTTGAGAGGAAGCATGCATGCAAGCCAGCCCAGTATAGCCAGGTACTCATCTGAGAGGCAGAAGACTCAAGTCCCTGCACTAAATCAGGGATTCAGACCTTCATCTCCCACATCCCAGATGAGTGCCCTTATATAGGGCTCCTGGGTAGCCTGGGACAGACATACCGCAGCCAATTCCCAACATGCCTGCTCCCGGCTGTCTGCGTAGACCAAGTCTGTTGTGTGTGCAGGTGAGGTATGCGCTGAGCAGGTGAGCACACCAACCAGCTCAGGGCCTACTTGTGAGGTAAGTGGGGGATTGTTTAATTTGCAAACTCTTCCAAGGCTCAGATGTAAGCAAAGGCTCCCAGCAGTTTGGCAACAGCAGGACCTAAGTGGCCTTGTGTTTGCCCACCAGCAGAAGTTTAGGCGCCTATGGCCTACAGGGTTAGGTGTGAGCTGAGTGGTGGTTTTGTAAATGTCAGTGGCACCTAAATGCTGGCCTCAGGTGCCTTAAGAGGCATTTAGGTGCCCATGTCCCTTGGCTGCCTTCCTCCTCCTCCTCCTCAAAGAATGATCCAATTTTGTGGTATGACATTCCCTTCCCTGCATGTGTGTTCTCTTTTCTAAGATGCTGAGCTAGAGGCAGTGTGGTCTAGTGGACGGAGCATGAAAATGGGTATACTTAAGTTCTCAGACTCAGATTTCAAGGCCCGATTATGGTCATCACATCTGAGTTCCTGCCTGGCACAGACCAAAGACTCTCACCCGGTAAACTCTGTTGCAAGACGATAATTTGTGTTTGAGCTAAATTATCATCCCAAGTCTGCAAATGTCTTGCTGTGAGGCCTTGGGCACATCAGGTAGGCTTACATCCTCAAGGTATTTCAGCTCCTACCTCCCACTGATTTCAATAAATTCAGGGCCTCACACCTTTGAGAATTACACAGATGAACTGCACATGGAGTGAGTCTTAGATCTTGATACCCCCTTACTCAGAGCGGATAGTCCATTACTCTACTTACAATCCCACTGATTTCAATGCAGTCAGTTTAGTACTCATTGCAAGGAAGGGCCTCAAAAACCAGCCCTGTAAATGCTCTTACTATCATCATAATTAAGGGGAAAAGATCTGTCCTTCACAGTGGCATGCACTTTGCCTCACGTCTCTGCCTCCTCTTCCCTGCGACCCTTCCCACTCCCTCACGCATCCCACACCATACATTGTATTTGGTTCACTTGTGTAGCTGTAACTGGCACTATACTATGGTGTCACACAATTGTACAGCTCCTGAAGCAAACCTTTTCACTGGCAGGCTCCCATTGTTTTTCATCAAATCTTTTACTAACATGCTGCTCTTTCTGTATAGCTAGGGATCACATTGTGTTCAAGGGCAAATCTCCAACAGTGTGGGTGTTGGGTAGCAGTTCAGTGAGTGCATACAAGCCTTGCTACCCACACCCTCCAAACAGAATAATTTGCCGTGGGATGCTGTAGGAACTGAGAAGCAAGGATCAAGCCGAGACTCTGTCAATCACAGAGCAGTCCCTGCTGTAGCCCTCACAAGGGCAGGCTGTAAGATTCGGCCACTGGGATAACGATGAGCAGTGAAAACCACAACACTCTCCGGCTGTTGTCCAGACTCAGACTGCAAACAGCCCTGTCGAAATCCACCCTTGAAATGTTTCCTCCTGCTGAGCCAGCCTCTGCAGCATTCTCTGGAATAGTCGTGTGCTTTCATGTCCACTGATGCAGCTTATGATGTGGTTCCTGCTGCTTTTTCTGTTCTGCTAGCAAAGGCATTGACATCCACTGCAGGTGTGGCTTCTGCAGCTTTCTCTGCCATTCTGGGCTATGCAAGCTCTTTCCTGGCTTCCTCAGCTCACATGGCTGCACAGTCCCATGAAAATCCAGAAGCCCTATTGATTTCCTCTGCATGGAGCCCCATCTTCTGCCAACAGCACCAGTGCCACAAAGGCAGAAGGTCACAGTACAGCACTGAAGAGGGAGGACTCCTGAGTAGAAGGCAGAGGGGCTAAGTGGGGTTCCTCAGGGCCATAAGAGTGAGGCATGGGGTGGGGGGAGGGGGAGAGTGAAACACAAGTACTGCAATTCCAAAGGGCTGCAAGAATAGAGATAGCGAGGCCAACTGTCACCCAGGCAATCAGGACAGAAAGACAGCGCTCTGGCAGACTGGAGACGGGGGTGGGGTGCTAAAGCCACAGAAGCAAATGGTTAAGGAAGTAGGGCCATTGTGGGTAGCGGTATCACTGTTTATCCTCCCCAGTTACATAGCGAGAGACATACAAGCCCATGAGACAAGGCATGAGACGAGAGCTGGCAGAGGGAGTGGTGGAGGTGGAGGCGTTCCTGTCAGAGGTGGGTGCAATGAGAAAAGGGAAGCCAGTGACGGAACTCAGTGGGTGGGGGAAGAGAGTATTGAAGAGCGGGGAAGGGGGTGCTGTGAGGGGAGGGGCCTGTTCCGTGACAGGAACTGGGAAGGGGATGGTGCAAAGGGATCTGCTTGTTCAGTGACATTCCTCTTACTGAAGTGTAGATGAGTTAGTCGGCCCGGAGAGGGCCCTGGAGTACTTAGGCCTTTCCCAGTGAGAGGAGGACGCCACTGATACTCAGTTGGCAGGACTGGGGATTCAGGTGCAGCATGACCAGCGGCTCGCCACGCAGTAGACAGCAGCACGCAGAGGCAGCTTCAAAACAGCACCCACAGTGTCCTGAGTCGCACAGTGCTGCTTCTGCCTGCCCTACTCGCCACAGGGAAACGCCTGCTGCTGAGCCAGAAAAGCACAGCACAGAGCCTAGTCTTTCGGTACGACATCAGCTCCCCGGACTTACACAGCCCTTTCAGCGCAGCAAGGAACTCAGGGTATGTCTACACTAGAAAGTTAGTTCGAACTAACGGACGTTAGTTCGAACTAACTTTCCTATGCGCTACACTAGCGCTCCGCTAGTTCGAATTTGAATCGAACTAGCGGAGCGCTTAGTTCGAACTAGGAAAACCTCATTTTACGAGGACTAACGCCTAGTTCGAACTAGCTAGTTCGAACTAAGGGCTGTGTAGCCCTTTAGTTCGAACTAGTGGGAGGCTAGCCCTCCCCAGGTTTCCCTGGTGGCCACTCTGGCCAACACCAGGGAAACTCTATGCCCCCCTCCCGGCCCCGGACCCCTTAAAGGGGCACGGGCTGGCTACGGTGCCCGTGCCAGGTGCAAGCCTGCCAGCACCCAGCTAGCAGACCCTGCACCTGGCACGGCACAGAGCCACCCACCCGATGCCTCCCAGCCCACCCCCTCTTGCCGGGACCAGGCTGGCGGCTCCCGGGAGCTTGCCCTGGACCGCAAGAGGCGGGCACCTTCCTGGGCTAGTGCGGACATCGTGGACCTCGTCCACGATCTCCGCACTAGGCACAGGAAAGTGGCCGTCTAGGGCAGGAGAGCTGCCAGCCTGGCCACCCAGGAGCAGGTGTGCATGAAAATCAAGGGGGTCCACTGAGACCCCCGACCCTGAGCCCTGAGCTTACAATGGCCGTCCTGGGTCAGACCAAAGGTCCATCTAGCCCAGTAGCCTCTCTGCCAACAGCGGCCAACCCTAGGGACCCTGGAGGGGATGGACCGAAGACAATGACCAAGCCATTTGTCTCGTGCCATCCCTCTCCAGCCTTCCACAAACTTTGGGCAGGGACACCACTCCTACCCTCTGGCTAATAGGACTCCATGGACCCAACCTCCATGACTTGATCTCACTTCCCTTTAAACTCTGTTCTAGTTGTAGCCTTCACAGCCTCCTGCAGCAAGGAGTTCCACAGGTTAACTATTTGCTTTGTCAACAACAACAACTTTCTCTTACTACTTTGAAGCCTGATACCCATTCCTTTCCTTTGGTGTCCTCTAGTCCTTCTTTATGGGAACTCAGGAAGAACTTTTCTGAATGCACCCTCTCCACCCAACCCCTGCTTTTAGAGACCTCTATCCTGTCCCCCCTCCGTCTCCTCTTTTCTAAGCTGAACAGTCCCAGTCTCTGTAGCCTCTCTTCATCTGGGACCTGTTCCCAACCCCTGATCATGTTAGTTGCCCTCCCCTCTCCCAGCCTTTCTCTTCCCCTCTCCCACCTCCTTTTCCCAGTCTCCCCCAGTTTTGTTCAATAAAGACAGAGTCAATGTTGGAAGAAACGTTATCTTTATTTTGTACATCAATAAGAAGGGGGGCTAGGGAAGGGCAAGTGGAAGGAGGTGAGGGAGGAATGGGGTACGAGCCCCCGATGGGGAGGACTGGGCTGGCTCTGCGGGCTTCTGGGGGTGGAAGCTCTCCTGCAGCCCCCCAATTACTCCCTCTCCCCAGATGGCAGCCTGCGGCAAGTGCAGCCGGGCTGATGGCCGAGTGGTGTGATGTGCCCAGTGTGGGCACTCAGGGCACTCCAAGCCAGAACTTCTTTGCAAGCGGGGCACCCCTTAGAACTGTGTGTCCGGGGTGGGGGTCGGGACCCTTTAAGCGCAGCCCTCGGCTAGCCTGAGACAGTATCTCCATGCTCTAAGTCCTCCTTTTATGCCCTGCCGGCACTGCTTCCGGCCATCATTAAGCCCTGTTCAGAGTCCACTCAATGTGGACTTACTAGTTCGAACTAGCAAAACGCTAGTTCGAACTAGTTTTTAGTTCTAGATGCGTTAGTTCGAACTAGCTTAGTTCGAATTAACTAATTCGAACTAAGTTAGTTCGAACTAGCGCTGTAGTGTAGACGTACCCTCAGTGAGTTTCAGTGTATGGGCAAGGGGCCTACCCTGGCTGAATGGAGCAAGGCAACACGCACATCCCCTGCAACTAAGTCTTGCAAGCCCAGGGAGGCATGAAGAAAGATCACTGCTACACAACGGGATCCTACACGACTTCAGGCAACGTGCTCTAAAAGCCAACACAGGTGGGAGATCATGGAATACCACGATGATAACAAAGCGGTTTCAAACGTCAGCACACATTTATTGGAAATGAATGTTGTATTGGCTGGCAAACATTCCTTCCAGCTCTTGCTTATATTTACTTTCTTTGCCTTAGCCACTGTCTTCTGAGGGAGTATGGACATTTCCATCCTGTAGCTCACTTTATGCAGCACCCTCTACACAGAGCAAGCTGGCATTCAAGAAGCCCAAAGGTCTTTTCAGTCCAAGCACAAGTTTGTCACCAGTGGCACATCTCCTCCATTCATGTTTCCTCCATTCAGAGGTTCACTAGGCATGTAGCTTTTCAACAGCCAGCCCGCAACAGAAATCCATGTTGTTTACAAGAAATCTCCACACTTCACAGTGAATCACAAGTCATCAGACAACAGACAACAACACCCCTTCCTGCAAACCTTTATTCATCTGAGTAATCCTAGCAGGTTCACTAGATTTACTCACATGAGTAAGGGCTTGTAAGATTGGGCCCTTAAACCCATAATTAAATCAGACTTACCAAGTAGCTACTGCAGATAGGTGACCAAGATCTGGCTGAAGTCTGACATCTGGAAGCTATTTTGCTATAGCACTGAGGATTACATTCTTAACACTGAATGCTAGCATATATTCAAGTCCACATTTAAGAAACATTTCTTGTCCCAGTATAGTTCTTTAGTTCCTGGTGCTGTAGTTGTTGAAAGAAGAACACAGTTATTTCTAGGACACTTGGAAACATCAGCAATGACAGAGATGTGCCTTGACAATCCTGTTGCCTTTGGCAAAGGCAGATGACACAATATGGCCTAATGCCTACGCTACTGGGACACTAAAGACAGGACTTATCTGTGGGTGGCACGAAAACCACTGAGATACTCATATAGGCTTGACTTACGTTGACCTTAACAGTAAGGAGTTGGGAATGATAGTTTAATCATTTGAGATTTTCAAAGATGATCTAGAGATTTAGATTGACAATTTGGTATATCTCAGTCCAAAGCCACATCTCAGCCAACTGTGAAATCTAAAATCTTCGCAACTGTGAAGAAAAATCTTGTGTATTTTGTCAGATTTAACCAATTTGTTCATTTGCTGACTGACCAGCTATTGGTAGCTGAAGCCAACCTCAGATGTTCGGTTTCTGAGGATGTCATGAATTAAAGTTGACCATGGGTAGTTTTCAGTAATACATTTCAATATTTTTGGACCTTTTCTCCCCTAAGGTCATATCCAACACTGTGTTCATTCTAGTGAGCATCTCCACATTTTAAGTCAGCTACAAAACATGATATCCCTTTTTAAGTAACATGTGTCCTAAAGTTTTGTAACAACACTTGTGTTAGCAAGTGAGCTGTTTGGTGCTACACAACGAGTCAGAGGCAGAACAGGAATTGACTCCTAAGGGCCCCTGGTGTTTAAGCCTATCTTTGGTTCACTAGGCCACACAGTCTCTTGAAATTGTATCTGGCATATATGTAGTGTTTGAGATTCACAGCAAATTCTGTGTCATGTTTTCCAGCACCAAGCATGGTTTTCTCCATGTTCTTGTTGGAATGCTAAGAAGAGGTGCTTAGTGATCATGTGATAGGTCAGGTCAGGGTGCATAAATACTAGATTTATGAAAACAATTCTGATTTTTTCCCCACAATTACAAATATATCCAAAATGCATACTCTCAATGACACATGTTTTCCCTATCTACCAGTTTTTGTTGGGTGCAAAAATGCTCTGGGAAATTAGAGCTATGACTGTGACATGCTTGGAAAAATTGAAATGTTTTAAGACAATCTGATTGTTATGGTTGAACACAAATTGGTATGGGTGTGTCTGTGGATGTTGCGGAAGCTAGAACACGGTGTTTCAGCACTTAATGGAAAGGGGACATATTTAGCAGGTTGTTTATAGACTAAGCATAGGTGTGAAATCTGGTAGTACATACTGTATCTTAGGAGAATATGAAGTAAATACCAGCAAAAAACAGAGTGTGGAATGTTAGAAGAATGTGAAGTAATTAAAAGCAAGGCCAGAAACAAAACTGTTATTTATTTTTTACTTTATTTACTTCACATTCTCCTAACACTATGTAATGTCAATATTTTTACCTGGTCCAGTTTCTTAGCTAGTGTGAATGGGCATAACCCCACTGAAGTAAATGGAGATATGTCAAAACCACAAATCTGGCCCACGGACATATGATTTTATCCATTTGAGAAGCTATCATGCCTGTACTAGGAAATTATTTTGAAATAACTACATTTGACATAATAACTCCCAAAATAACTATTTCAAAATAAGCTTATTCCCCAAGGAAAGCAGGAATACTGATTTCAAATAATGGGCTTGGTAGTGTGGATGCTCTGCTTAGTGTTTCAAACAATGGGGGTGGGGGGAATATTTCAAAATAACTCCCTAGTGTAGACCAGGGCCTGGTGTGTTAACCTAACATTCATTAAAAGAGGAAATGTGAATAGAGGTAATATTCAGTGCAGAATCTTACAGAGCTAGATAAAATAACTGAATTAAATTCTCTGGCAGTTCACTACCTGAAGCTAAAATATCATTATCCACCTACCAACCTTCATCTTTTTCCAGCTAGTAACCACATCTACATTACCATCTACACCAATACTTTGCATTTACACAGAAACTTTCATTCAAGGTGCTTAAGTGCTTCATATTCAGTTAATTAAGCTCCAGAAGAACATCTTGGTGGTTGGGTATTATAAACTTTACATGGGCAAACTGAGGCACAAAGCAATTAATCTGCAACTTGCCCATGGTCTTCTAGAGAAAATCAGTGGCATACAGAAACTGAACCCAGGAGTCCTGGATTCCCATCCACAGCTCAAAATAAGACCAGTTGTCCTCCATCATGTATCCAATATAAACGTGCTTGTTTGTACATGTATTTTGTCCCTTTTGTAGCTTAATTGCCACTGAAAAAAGTTAAGAAAACATCTTCACTATTTCCCCAGCAAGGAGTTTTTGGACCCAGATCAATCATTAGTTTGGCATCATATAAACCCTCCTGTTGCTGGTCATCTGTCTATATGGACCAGCTTATGAGTGTGCACTATTCCTTCCCAATGCATAGGCCAGATAGGACTCAAGCACTGATGTTGAGAGTAGAATTCTGAGTTTCCAGGTTTGTGGTTGTGGATGTGCCATTGATATGTCACCACTGAGTAGCTTTCATGTTATATGATCATGTCAGAGGACCTGATCCAAATCCACTGATGACAATGGAAAGACTCCCAATTCACTTCAATAGGTATTAAGTGAATGCCAACTACAAATGCTAATAACTCAACCATCACGCTCTTGGGAGGAGTTCTTCTCCTCTACATAGGGACATGTTTCTGTGGCTTGGCTGACTGTGATCTGAACAGTGAATCTTACCCAGTAGCCTCCTGCACATGGACACAGAGCAGGAGCCCTGTGTTCAACTAAGCACCAATTACAAACCCTATCTGCTCTGTTCACATGATGTCACTGTCCATCTTCAACTCTGCCAATATGTAGCTCTCAGTTCTTGCTCACGGGACTTAAGCAGCCATCTGAAAAGAGCCAGATTGCAGCATCTAGAAGCTGCTAGAAGCAGGCCACATCCTCCCTGACTGAATTCACCTCGTTATCTCTGGCCTTCCTCTTGATTGGTACTCCTTTCTTTTCATGTGCCTGTATATTTATACCTGCCTTTGGAATTTCCACTACATGCATCTGACGAAGTGGGTCTTTGCCCACAAAAGCTTATGCTCCAATAAATCCGTTATAAGGTGCCACAGGACTTCTCGTTGTTTATGCAGATTCAGACTAACACAGCTACTCCTCTGATACATTTCACTGTTATTTCTGCAACACGAAACTCAGCTTGGCTCTCCTGAGGTAACATTGGAAAGGGGGCTTGCTTCTCTTATTTGGTTGTGCTTCTTAGTGAGAAAACAAGATCAAGAAGGTGGTATTCATCTTCAGCATTTATTTGTCATTGAAAAAAACCCTTTGAGCAAGCAAAGATCACAAGCACGTCACAATCAATTGGCTATACATTAATCCTTTTTTTTGTCATTCTCATACTAACAGCAAGAATGAAGTAGCACCAAGAGGTGGTGTGCTCAACACATTACAGAGACAATTTGTGATACGCAACCAAAGCCCAGGCCACAAAATAGTAATTAGACACTTCCTATCTGCCTCCAAGAGGCATGAGTACATGGGAATCATGGGCATCATGTATTCACAACAGAAACATTGCAGATGAGGAAGCAGATGGTGGATTTGCAAAGCAGTCAGAAAAAGAAGCCCATTGGCATTTAGCACCATCTTGCAAAAGGGAGTGACAACACAATAAGAAGACACAGTGAAAATAAGAAAGCAGGAGGTCAAAGAGAGCCATAGGAATTCTCACAAAGATAAAGCAAACACTTTTGAACCAAGGAAGCAAAACACATTACAAGTTGGCAATGAAAAAATAACTGCCTTTATGGCAATTGAAAACCCAAAACCAGAGAATAAATGCTTGCCAAATGAAAGTGACCAGCTTAGCACCCAAAGTGACCTTGAATCAGCACAGATTTCTGACCAATGTTAAATTCACTGTATGGGTATTATGTCTGAGCAATGAGAAAGCAGGCAGAGGACTATACGTTGTCCTGAATCCATGCACACGTCTGAAATTGGTAAGCGTTTTATCATAGACTAAGGCAAGATGAGGCCCGCAGGACAAAATTCTGTGCTCAGATACACCGCATGTAACTCTGCTGACATCAGTGGGCTAGCATGGAGTGCGACTGAATGAAGAATTTGGCTCAAAGACCTGATTTTATTATACCTCCTAGTACTAATCACTGGGCCAACTATGCACTTGGATGCATGTCCGAGACCCTGAATGGCATGCACATCTAGAGACAAACTTGGGCCTATTCAAGGGGCTTACTGTTAAACCTTTTAGGACTGTATTTTAGTCTCACTGACTTCCAGTGGACTTGGCACTTAGTGAAGCATTAATACGGATGCAAATGGGCAAAAACGTATGATCCTCTGCAGTGAATGAATACAATCTTTCTCACATGTGAAGAAGTCAGTGTTTCTACCTACCGTAAACAACTTTCACCCTTTATGGACATTGTCTAACTGCTCTGATGCTTCATCATCTTAACTGTTACTATCCTCTACCTGAGATAAGAAGGTGTGTATCTGAGGTCATGTCTACACTAGCACTTACGTTGTCAAAACTTTTGTTGCTCGGGGGTGTGAAAAACACACCTCCTTGAGGGATATAAGTTTTGCTGGCAAAAGAGCTCCTGTGCATGGTGCTAAGTTGGCAGGAGATGCTCTTCTGCTGACATAGCTACCGCCTGTCACAGCTGCATTTAATGTCAATGGGAGAACTCTTTCCCATTGGCAGAATATAGTTACATGAGTATTCTGGCAGCAGCACAGCTGTAAACTTGTCAGTGTAGACAAGGCCTGAGAAGTGTAAAGGTGAATGGAGGCATCTGTTGACATGTCAAGAATCACAGAGTCTTTGAGGCTCAGCGCTCTCCAGAAGGTTAACAAACATCCATGGAACAGTGAGCTGCATTATCTTCAGTGAACAACTTAAAAAACCAACAAGTAGTCCTGTGGCACCTTAGAGACTAACAAAAATCTACGTATGCTATCATGAGCTGTCGTGGGCAAAACCCACTTCTTCAGATGAGATGATCTTGAGGTGCCCGCAACAGCTTATGATACCATATGTAGATTTCTGTTAGTCTCTAAGGGTATGTCTAGACTGCGGAGCTATTTTGGGATACTGGAAGTATCCCTAAATAGCAATGCCGCATCTTTAAACGCTACTGTTGTTTACCAAAATAGCCGGCATGCTATTCCCTGTAACTCTTGTTCCATGAGGGTCAAGGGATCTGTCAGAATAGTGTCTTATTCTGATGCACCCTGAGGTGCCACAGGAGTACTTGTTTTTTTAAAAGTTGTTTTTAAAGTTGCAGACTAACACAGCTACCCCTCTGAGACTTTATATTTCATGAGTTCAGTGCAGCCCTTTGCTGAGCTACCCTGCACTAGTTACAAACAAAACTGAGGTTTGCTGTTGCACAACATCCACTCGATGTCTGAGCTCTCAGACTAGCGACGATCATTATAGACGGTTCAGTGAGGTTCTCTGTGAAGCATGCATGTCAAAAATGCATTACATTCACAAAGAGTTCCACAGTTTTACTTCCTGGAGGATTTCCCTGGTTTCCTCCTAAACATTGGAAGCATAAATATATATAGAAAGAGAGGGTTTTTTTTCCACATAAACATCCTGGCTATCTCATACTATACAGTTCTAACACAGCTAAACTTGGAAATACAGCACTGAATTAAGAACATCACACTTACTTCTACTCAAAAGTTTTAGTCTGTTAGCACAAGGCAAACAGGACATATCACACAACACACTCTATGTATGTATTCATTATTCAGGCCAACACTGTTCGCTAGTCACATAGCATAGAACTTCCCTAATCTTTATAAACCTTCTTTTACCCTCCCATCGTGGCACCCTTTTTCAGACATACCAAATGACAAAACATTTAGATTCTGACCAGTGAAATCACCACCCCCCAGAAAAAAAGTCTTGCAAGTATTTAATTCACATCTAATACATGCTAGAAGCGAGAATTCCCTTTTCAAATACCGCTGCAGCAAGATGGTTCTGGAGCGCTCACCTTACATCTTCCCCAGTTGCTTTTGCCTAATTAAATTTGCAACTTGGATTGAGCTATAGCAAAAAGGATTAATCCAGGCCAATCAGTCCTGATTTCTATAGCTGCTTGGTGGGTTTATTACCAGGTGGATCAGTTTTGTCAAACAGAAACCAGACCCTGAAAGGTGCTTTGCTCTGTAAGCTACCAAATCTGTCAGCTGAATCCTGAGATGGGCACGCTGGCCAGACCTGGAGCTGGTGTAAATCGATACAGTTCCATTGATTTCAACAGAGCTGTGCAATTGACACCAGCTGAGAAAGAGGCCTTCTGTGTTTACTGAGTCACACTGACATTAGTGGGACTTTAGCAGAGTAAAGGCACAATAAACATTTGAGTTGAGACCCCAGGGATTTGGCCAAGTTGGAGGTAATGGCTCTCAATAACTGGATCATGGTCCCATTCGCACAATTATGAGCAGCCATGACTTAACGTGTTTGTATATTTAAAACTATTGTGTTTGGGACAATTTTCTAGCAGTTTGCCAGAGCTAACAATGGTGACTTGCAAGTTCCATTCTACCTAGAAAAAGTCATGTTTGCAAACTGGATCCATTCCTGAAACTTGCTCCTACTCCAGTTGCACACAATAGCCATCTGCATCCGAAAAACATAGGAATCAGACCAAGATCCAAAACAAATAAAAAATAATAAAAAAGATGCAGATCTTGAAAAATGATAGGGAAGAACAACCTGCAGAGTCTGACCTGAAGCCCATTCAAGAAATCTTTGCAACCAGCTGGACTCTTTCTGTGCCTGACTTCACTTTCCATTCTGCTGCAACACGGGGCCAGATCTTGAGCTGATGTAAATGGGCATGGTCCATCTATACTAGTTGAAGATCTAACCCAGTATCTTTCATCCTTTCCTTTGGCCAAATACCCATTGATGTCTCTGAGAACAACTATGAATCTGGAATGACTCCACTGAGTTATGTCAGGTTTATAGGGCCTAATCCCACAAGATATTGAGCACTACTTCTGTTCTGTTGATGCCACTAGATGTAGACAGAGCTCAGAACCCCCGACAGGCACTCAGGCTCATGGGATCAGATCCTGGGAACAAAACTGAGCCCCTTCCCTGCACTAGCGGAACAAATGGCAGCTTTATGCAATTTAAGCACTGGAGGTTCAGGCCCAAGGAAAGAGCCATGCCTTTTAATACATTTGCAGTGCACAATTAATTGAAAACCATTGCAATCTACAATCCTCTGTGCATTCCAGCCTCATCCTCTCCCCATCATTCTGTGTAGCTCTGTGTCGTGCAGGCAAAGCAGAAAACCTGACCTCTGAAATGAGGATTCCTAATCCTCCTTGGAAATAAAACATAAAAGCTTCTAATACAATCAGAACAAAAGCAGATTAGAAGCCTCTAATTAATTTTGTGGCCTTTATTTAATGAAAGAAAAAAAAGAAAGAGAGAAAAGTGCAATGAAATTTACTCTTTAGCCTCAGCCAATTTATTGTTCATCTCTTTACTTTTCTCCTTGTCCTCTGGCTTTGTCCCGCTGGAGCTCTCTGCAGTCTTTTTCTTGGCAGCCCGGCCAGATGTAATCTGCTTGTCTTTGGCCTTTTTCAGTGGTTTATGGCTCGTTGTTGTCTTTTTTGGTTTGGAAGGCTGAACACTACGCTTCTCCACCTGGATGGACGTAACATACAAACCGCCAACACAGAAACACACAGGAAAAGGTAGAAAAACAGGATTTAGAAGGAAAAAGCATCAAAGAGAAGGCAATATTTGTTTATACATTATTCCCTGTGTAAGAGCTTGTATACACAGCGACTTTGATATACACCTCAGCTTGCAGCACACTAAGTCTGTGTGTACACAAGCCCTAAGTCAAGTGTTGGGTTTAATGCCATCCAAGGACAACATGCCAGACCCTCTTGCATAAGATAAATTGACATAGCACCACTGACGTCAATGGAGCTGCACTGATTTACACCAGCTGATTATGTGGCCTGAGATATCAGAGGAGATATACATGTTACTTGCTTTGCTTAAGGATGCCGTCCAACTTCTCATTCTAATGTCTGTAATGCATGAGGCTGACTAGGCACCACCACGGAAAACAGCTGTCAATCTTCTGCAACCCCGTGAATAGGGTCAGCCTAGCAAAAGGAACTCTTTGGTGTTATATGCTGGGCTCCCCAGTGTTTGAAGGAAAGCCAGAGGGATGCCAGGACATCCCATCCATTACTGTAGGCAGGGCACATATTTTGTCACCCCCGTTACTGGCTGATTTGGGGAGTGGCTTTGCAATCTCATGAGGAATTACCTTTCTTTGGGCTCCAGCACAAAGGGGAAGAGGAGTCTCAGGCTCCCCACTGGATGCTCCAGAAGTTCTATACCACAGCCGCAGCCTAGGAGGGCTAAGGGAGAGCCCCTTACCCTGCTCTGTTCTCAGGTTGAGGAAATGGAGGAAAAACATATTGGGCTGGGTGGGGCTCATCTGCTGCCACAAGAAACAGCAGCACCAAGCGTGGAGCGGGACTGATGTCTGGCAATGGTGTGAAGCAAAATCCCGAACCCAGCCCGTTCTCTCTCCCCAGCTTTGGGGGGGTGGGTTTCAGAAGCCCACAGGAGGCAAAATTTCCCATGTGCCCTTTCCGCCTTCCCTTGTTCTCTTTATATAAGGCCCAAACAATACCTTGAATACCTGCACAGCTCCAAACTTTGGGATGAAGGAAAAATTCCAGATGGATTTAGAGGGCCATCCTTGGCCAGGGGAGCTGACGACCTGCGCTACCCCTCTGGGCGAGGTGTGTGTGTGTGGGGGGGGGGGGGGCAGCTCCATGCTTCCAGAAGGCGCAGGTCCTCAGGCGAAAGCAGTGGGGCGGGATCAGGGGCAGTCAGGTCTCTGTGCCACCCAGAGCACAGCATGGCCCCCCTAGCCCTCAGAGCTACACAGAGCACACAGCACAGCCTCGGGCAGCAATTTAAAGGACCTGGAACTCTGGCCACTGCCGCAGTAGCTGCAGCCGGTAGCCCCGGGCCCCTTTGGGCAATTGCCCCCTTTATACTCCCTATCAGCAGGCCTGTCCTTGGTTGCTGTGCATGAGTGTAGCTTCACGGAAGTCATCCATTTACACCAATTGAGGAACTGGCCCTTCGCTACTGGGGTGAAATAAAAGAAGGTAATGCATTTGTAGCTGTGTGTTTAGCAAGTAATGAGATTCTGCACGAGAGATCACGGAAACATGAATGCAAAGACATTGTCTTGGGGCCAGATCAGGCATCTGTTGTAATTCAGTGTCACACCGCTGACTTCAATGCAGTCATGCCAATCTACACCAACTAAAGATTCAGCCCCGTGCTTTTGAATTGCCAGAGAATGATTCCTAGAAAGATGCCTGGCCAGAAATGAATAAATCCTGGGAAGTGGAATGAAACTAGGCAGTGCAGTGAAGTCTTCATAGCCATACCTTGCAGCAAACACCTCCTGGCCCGTGTCCCTTACACTGTATTTCTCACCTTTGAAGATTCTTGGAAAGGCTCACTATAAAGGCTGCGTATCCTCCTGCGATCGATGAATTTGTTGTCAGGTGGCGCAGGCTTGTTGGGTTCTCCCTTGAATTGAGAGCTGTAACTGGTTACATGGCTCACTTTCTCATCCGGGGGCTTGTACTGGGTCTTCGATTTTATAAGTTTGACTCTGTTGACATCTACCCAAGGTCTGAATTCATTTCTAGGGTTCAAAAAGAAACAGGAGACAGAAATTAAAGCAACAGGAAAATGGGTGGATAGATTGATTTCCTTTCTTAGCAGACATCTCCACTGGATAGCTCTTCCCCTGATGGATAATTGTGGGGCTAGGTATGACAGTACTCAGCATGCAGCAACTCCTGTTGGGTCTGATCCATTGCATATTGAAGTAAAATGGGAAATTCCCATTCAGATCTGGCCTCTTTGGGTGCGTCTGCACAGCAGGGCTTACCTCGAAATAAGCTACACAAATTGAGCTACATCAATTGCGTAGTTTATTTTAAAATAGCTTATTTTGAAATTGGGAATGTCTACACAGCACTTATTTCGAAATAGAGCACTCTTCCTCCGACTTCCCTTACTCCTCATACAATGAGGTTACAGGAGTCGGAGTAAAAGTCCTCCAGCTTGACAGTATTTCAACACTATTACAAAATAACTGCTTGCTGTGTAGATGTGGACTAAGTTATTTAGAAATAACGCTAGTTATTTCAAAGTAATGTTGCTGTGTAGACGTATCCTTAAATTCAAAAGCCACTGCTGGGAGTGGGGCTAAAAATCTACCACTTAATTTAGGTTTGCAAATAGCTGAGCTCTATAAAAACTTGGCTGCAGATGTACCCCTTAAGTCTGTGTTGCTTCATCTATGCACTACAGAGCCCAAGAAGAGATTCCTGACTCTTGCACACATTTATTCTTATGATAAACTAATATATAAAAAAGGAATGTGCAAATTTAGCAGATGTCGCAGTAAACTTTTGGTTTCCCATCTCAGCACATAAGTTTTGTTGTCAGTGAACTTACCTGTCTGAGAGATAACTAGGTGAGTGCAAAATGCAAAAAAATCTAATATTTTCTAGTCACCACTCACCTTGGGATTGTATTGCACCATTTTTCTATATTGCACCACAGTGTATACATTAAAACCCTTTTTAGTTCATTCCTTCTACAGTACATCTATAGCACAATATCAACTATGGTTTTGGGGGGATTCACTCAAGCAAACCCATTGCAATGTGTACCACACAATGTAGCTACATCTCTGCTTCTCCTCTTCATTAGCCCCTGAAGACAAACACTACAGCTAGTGAAACATTTTCCACCAAAACTTTTACCAGTGAGGAAATAGCTTTTTGATAAATCAGAAAGAAAAAGTAATCTATTTCTATTTTTAAAAGGGATTTTTGGGAGAAAAACAAAAAAAATTGTTTTGTTTTCACCGCCCAACCAAAAAACCCAGCTTTTTCAGTTGTAAACAAAACTTTTTAATTTTTTTTCATCAAAATTGTGTTCTGGAATAAAGGAGAAGCATTGCCTGACCAGCTGCAGGAAACATAAAATTGAAACCCTAGGCTATGACATCTCCTAGGATGAAATTCACCTGCGTTCAGGGAGCCAGCACAAGAACTATGCATCGCTTATGTGTCAGGGGTTCAAGTAGGATGTTGGAGGTGCCATAACTCTCTGCACAGGGGTAAATTTCACCCACATAGCACAGCCTGCGTCTGTTTCTAAGACTCTTGAAGGAAATTAACCCCTGCGTGCATACAGTCCTATGCCTCTTGTAGGTGCTATATCTCTGTGGGTGCTATGAGCCATCTTTGTCTCTGGCAAAAGCTCCCAGTTATTAGTAATTTAATTTTTAACAAACCTGCCACTTGCACATCCATTTGCAGCATTTTTTAGTGTAGACCCAGCTCAGTAAACATGTCCTGGTGCCTGATAACCCTCTGCAGGGGTGTTAATTACCCATTTCCTTTTAAGTGGTATCCTACAGCACGCGTGAACTCCTTATGCTTAAGAATTGGTCCGATGTTGTAGGTACCTAGGACTCTCCACCTACCTTCTCCACATGTGAGGAAGTGCTCTGTGTAGCTCAGAAGCTCGTCCCTCCCACCAAAAGGTATGGACCTCGCCTACTTTGTGTCCTAGGGCAACAAGGCTCCAGCTACGCTTCAAACCAGCTTGCAGTGTCAAAACATGTAAAGTGTAACCAGGTTAAAGCAATAGAGATGCAGCTGTGTTAGTCTGGTCTAGCTGAAACAAAATGCAGGACTATGTAGCACTTTAAAGACTAACAAGATGATTTATTAGATGATGAGCGTTCGCGGGCCAGACCCACTTCCTCAGATCAATATGTGGAAGAAAATTGGCACAACCATATATACCAAAGTGTTATTTTTTTGATTGTATCACTTTGGTATATATGGTTGTGCCCGTTTTCTTCCACATATTGATCTGAGGAAATTCTGTATTTTGTTTCAGGTTAAAGCCTGTGTGTGGCCAACATTAAACAAAACTGAGGCTTTGTTCAGAACAACTTGCCCCCTTGTGATGTACTTGAACTATTGTGGATGCCTGTCATCTTTGTTGTGCCATCGAAGCAGATCCTGGAGCAATGACACAGATCCAGCCTGGCAGTAAGTGGATGCAATTTAGAATGTTCCCTATTTGCTATTTAATATTCATATTACCCCAGAGGTATGTGAGGCACCCTGCAAACAGGCAGGAGCACCGAGATTCTTGTCTTGAGGGACTTGCAATCTAATATCATGATGGAGCTCATGTAATGCTTCCAAGTAGAGAAGACCAAGACAAAAGATGCCTGCTTGCGCCCCAAACCCAGCTGCTTGTGTTGCTGGAGTGAGACAATAGCCTCCCCAAAGCCACTACTCCATCTCCAGCACAGGTGGGCATAAATTGGGAAAGCAGGGCTGGAAAGTAGTCAGAGCCTTGACTCCACCTGCCTCTCCCACAACTTGAGAACCAGCACAGATGGGCCAGCAGTACGGTAACATGCTGGTGACTTCTCCCTTGGACCATGTGGGAGAGAAGCAGCGTGTTAATCACACCACACGGGGCCTCTGACACAGGGCTTGTGGCAAAGCCACCTCCTAGCCCCAAACAGGCTTTGTGAAAGTAAAGGCCGGGGATGGACGGCAGAAGTGAGCATGTGTGAGAGAGAACAGGCGCAGTACGCACAGGCTGCATTAACCCAACAGTTTTTGTTCATATTTTTCCTCTCACTTTTGCTGAGTTTGTTTTTAAGGGGCTATTTCTTTTGATGAAAGAGGGGCAGGAGGCTACCAAAAATATCGCTCCTGATTCTTTATCCAGTCTCGGGCACAGGTGAGAAAGCTCTGAAAAGAACTAATTGAAAATCACTGACATCCCTGGTATAAAAGCAGCATATGTGGAATTAGACAGTCACTAATAGGCCAAATCCCATAGTTCCAGCTCCAGCAAAATTCCCACCACTCTCAACAGGAGTTTGACCAAGTAAGGACTTGATTTGACCCAGAAGGCACACTTGAGTACTATGACCAGCACACCAGTGAATCACATCATACAGTACCAGGCTCTGACCCTGAGTAATACTCCACATAGGGGTTAGTGAGTTTTCTGACCTGCCTGGAGGCTACCCTGGGCCTGAGCCAACATCCATGAAAGCCAATAGCCATCCATCTGCTGACTCCAGTGGCTTTGGGATCTCATTCTGCAGGGAGATCTGCTATTGGCCAGCTGGGTTCATAGTGGTTATTTTCATTTGTATTTCAGATTTGAGAAGTGGGCTGTGCCCACGAAAGCTCATGATACCAGACCTATTGTTTTTTTCTGTAACAGACTAACTCGACTACCCCCTGAAGCATCCAGGAGGGTTAATGGATCCTGCAGGTGAAGGGGAACCAAATACCACCCCGCAACACACGCACACACACACCTCTGTAAGACACCTGCTAAACTCGACCTCAGAGCTAGTGCTGGCAGCCATCTCAGGAGAAAGTCAGGAAAGCATTAATTTCTTCCATCTCCATCTGCTTTTGCGGCCATTGTCTACTAGTGTCAGGTTTAACTGGTTCAGAGTGATACTAGTTCAAGCTGCAGCCCACAGGGCTTTCAAGAGAGGTTTATGTTTGCTCACAATGAGCTGAGGACATTGTGATGGGGTGCACTAGGCCCAAATCCCCCTGCTGGAAGCTTGCAGCCTTGCCACATCCTGCCCCAGTGAAAAAAGCAGAGAAGAGCTCCTCCAGGCAAGCTAGAGTGGCTGCTTCTGCTGCAGCCAATCAGGGCCCAGTAAACTGGTATAAAGAAGCTGCTGGACCAAGCCCTGGTAGTTCTTCTTTGGAGCTCAAACCGTGCAAACCCTTGGAGGGGCAGGGGCAGGGGCAGGGGCAGGGGCAGGGGCAGGCGCAGGCGCAGGCGCAGGCGCAGGCGCAGGCGTAGGCGTACGCGGGGAGGGGTAGTGTAGTGTAGTGTAGTGTAGTGTGTAGGCTGGATTGCAGACCCAGCTGAAGACCAGGTGTGGTGAGCTAGGGTGGATTGCAAGACTCTGGACAGGGTGCAATGAGGACTTGGATAAAGCCCTGAAAGAGGGCAAGGATGGAGCAGCCACTTGAGAAAGTGGCCTAGGGAGCAAGTAGCAATGGCTAGTAAGGACACTTAGCAGGCAACTGCTATTTACAGGGTACCGGGCAGAGAGCTAGTGGGGTGGAAAGGCCTGGCTCTTCTCTCTCACCCCTCCCCATCCTCCCAGTACTACTCCAGGGGGTAGGAGAAAAGTCTGGTCCCAAGTCCCAGAGAAGAAGGGTCATCTGGGATGCCCTCCACTCCCAGAGCTAGTCAGAGGAGTGGGAGCTTGTGAACACATGTTCTTGGACAGAAGGGGGTGCTTGAGAGAGGGTGAACCCTTTACAGATATCCAGTTAATTCTGCACCTGAAGAGAGAGCTCCCATGGTCAATTAAGCTAGTGTGAATCTGGAGTGACTCCACTGACACCCAGGGAGGCTCCCAGACCCATACCAGTGTAACTGAGATGAGAACCTGGTGCTCCTTGGATTTTATCACTTTGTGACAGGGTGTCTGCCCCACACTGGCCCTTTAAGGGATAAAACCCAGCCCAGGAGAGGGCTGGAGTGGTGGAGCTGTGGAGCCAGCAGCTGTGGCAGGTATCAGCCAAATTAGGACCCAGCTGAGGGCAGTATAAATAAAGGCTCCTGGAGGGGAGGAAAGACACAAACTCACTCTTACTCCAGATGTGAAGTAGGAGGGACCAAGCTGCCAGGAAAGTTGGAGGCTTCCGGTCCACACCCCCTTGCCAATGATGAGTGGCCATTTCAGACTGCAGTTTGCACCTGAGGCAGGGGCTAGATGAAGACTGGAAGTAGGACACAGGCAAGGTGTGCAGAAGGGTTTGGGGGTTCTGAGAGGACGAGGACCCCAGAGTGTGGGATAGGGCAGTGCCCAGAGGGGAGGATGCCATGGTCTGGGAGGGATGTGGGTCCTCACACAGAGGTGGAGGAAAAATAGGTAGCAGTGGTACCAGCTGAAAGGGGACACTCCAGAGCTGAAGAGCTAATTCCTGTGGTGGTGACTCATGCCATGCTACACACTTCAAACATATCTGTAAACAGATGTGATGAACAAAACATGCACATGTAACCTGTGGTTCAGTCTGTGTTACAGTCCATTCTAGTGGACGGCCTATAGGAAATAGGAGTCTACTACTACTGCTACCAGTGTGCTGTACGTAAATAGCTGGTTTAGATAGTATTATCCTAACCAAGATATTTGGTTTACTACCTGATTTATCAATCTAAGGGTACGTCTACACTGTACTCTAAAATCAAAATAGGACATGCAATTTGCATAACACAAATTGTGTATCTTAGTTCAATTTTATTTCGAAATAGGCTATTTTGAAATTTGGTGCATCTACATGGCACCAAATTTAGAAATAAAGTGCTCTACTCTGCACTAGTTCCGCTCTACTCTGCACTAGTTAGGCCTCAGCTACAAGAATGATTAACAGTCTAGAGAACATGACCTATGAAGCCAGGCTTCATGAACTGGGCTTGTTTAGTTTGGAAAAAAGAAGATTAAGGGAGGACATGATAGCGGTTTTCAAATATCCAAAAGGGTGTCACGAGGAAGGAGAAAATTTGTTCCTCTTGGTTTCTGAGGACAGGACAAGGAGTAATGGGCTTAAAGTGCAGCAAGGGAGGTTTAGATTGGACATTCCTAACTGTCAGGGTGGTCAAATATTGGAATAAATTGCCAAGGGAGGTGGTGGAATCTCCCTCTCTGGAAATATTTAAGAACAGGTTAGATAGACAGAGCTTGGTCCTGCCTTGAGGGCGGGGGGCTGGACTCGATGACCTCTCGAGGTCCCTTCCAGTCCTATGATTCTATGATTCTATGATTCAAGACATGCCTTATTTCTCGTGGAAAAAGGTTTACAGGGATGCTGAAACAGTGTGTCATTTTGAAAATTATTTCGAAATAGCAGACACGTTCCTTGGTCCCAAAATAGCATTTCAGTCTAGACGTACCCCAGCTGGCACTAGTCTGTTACTAAAAAGAAGCTGTGTATCATAGATCAAATGCTACTGATAAAAGTGGCAGAAAGTTGCACAATAGGAAACCTCAAATCAAAGCAGAAATGAACCCCAAATCTGACAATTCACTGATAAAATATAAAGTCCGTTGCTTCCATCACTTTTGCTTCAGACATGGTTTCAGGTTTAAAAGAAAGCACCTTAAATGAGTCCCTTTTTTAACATTGAAACTGAAATACCTTTCCTGGCATTCAGGGACAAACATTAATGGCTGCAGACTACACTACTGCAGTATGTTTGGCAATTGTGTTAGTGAAGATTTAAGAAACATTTGCAAAATCCACTTAGTACCAATTAGACATGATAAATGTTGCTTCAAAAAAGACTGGCACAAATTAATTGCTCCATCCTGCTGCTCATGCTATATCTACACTGGCAGCTTCTTGCACAAGAACAACCGTTCTTGCGCAAAAACGTACCTGCTCTCTACACTGCACGTGCGTCCTTCCACGAGTAAATTTACAGTATAGCGTTGTAAAACAGGGCTTCTTTTGGAATGCTGCATCTAGACTGGCATGATTTTGCAGAAATACTTTTAACGGAAAAGTTTTTCCGTTAAAAGTATTTCCGCAAAAGCGCATCTAGATTGGCACAGATGCTTTTGCACAAAAAGTGCTTTTGCGCAAAAGCATCCGTGGCCAATCTAGACACGATTTTGCACAAGAAAGCCCTGATCGCCATTTTCGCCATTGGGGTTTTTGCGCAAAACAGTTCTTCCCTGTCTACACTGGCCCTCTTGTGCAAGTATTCTTGTGCAAGAGGGCTTTTTCCCGAGCAGGAGTGTGAAAGTATTTGCGCAAGAAGCGCTGATTTTGTACATTACAAAGTCAGTGCTCTTGCGCAAATTCAAGCAGCCAGTGTAGACAGCTGGCAAGTTTTTGTGCAAAAGCAGCCACTTTTGTGCAAATCTTGCCAGTCTAGATGCACCAAATTGGCTACGTCTACACTGGCATGATCTTCCGGAAATGCTTTTAATGGAAAAGTTTTCTGTTATAAGCATTTTCGGAAAAGCATGTCTAGATTGGCAGGACGCTTTTCTGGAAAAGCACTTTTTGCGGAAAAGCGTCCGTGGCCAATCTAGATGCGCTTTTCCGCAAAAAAGCTTTTTTGCAGAAAACACTACTGTGCTGTCTACACTGGCCCTTTTCCGGAACAGTTTTCTGGAAAAAGACTTTTGCCCGAACGGGAGCATCATAGTTTTTCCGGAAAAGCACTGATGATTTTACATTAGATCGTCAGTGCTTTTCCGGAAATTCAAGTGGCCAGTGTAGACAGCAGGCAAGTTTTTCCAGAAAAGCGGCTGATTTTCTGGAATAACTTGCCAGTGTAGACACAGCCAAAGAGTTATTCCTCTTCCCACAAGGAATAAGCCCTCTTGCACAAGAGCTCTTGCACAAGAGGGCAGTGTAGACAGACAACATGAATTTCTTGTGCAAGAAGCCCCTATGGTTAAAATGACCATCAGAGCTTTCTTGTGCAAGAGAGCATCCACACTGCCATGGATGCTTTTGCGCAAAAGCACATGCCAGTGCAGACGTGCTCTTCTGGAAGACTTTTTGCGCAAGAACTCCTCCGCAAAACAGTTCTTGCACAAGAAGCTGCCAGTGTAGACATAGCCATGATATGTAGCTCCTTACTGTTGGAGTAGCCCCATTCAGCTCTGTGCAACTAGTGAAGTGCAAAGGACTGATCTCTGTGACTAAGGATGGCAGAATCTGGCTCCAGACTCCTGATTTATACAACAGATAAATTACAGAGGTAATTCATTGGTTTAGAATGAGGGGACATAATGAAAGCATTTAAAACTAGAGGATTTACCCAACATTGCTCAGGTCCTTGCGGGGGCTTAGGATGAGGTCTTGGGGGGTGCAACAGTCAGGACAGGGAGAAGGGAGGTGTGGGGGGCTCAGAGGAGGGGGCTAGGAGGTGCAGGACTCAGGGCAGGAGTGGAGCATGTATGAGATAGGGGATGAAGGGCAGAATACTCAGAGCAGAGGGAGGAAGGTGGTGGGGGAGGGCTGAGGGCAGGAGTCTGGCATGTGTGGGGAAGTTACCAGAGCTGGGGTTGTGCTGCCTTGGTGGTTCCTCCTAGGGGATCGGGGCTGCACTGCCCATTCCACTGGCTGGCTGTTCCTGGAGGGGATGGGCTGTCTGGCTCTCCTGGCCGGCCAGACTGCCTTCCCCTCCTGGCAGCTACTCAGGGAGGGGAAATGGGACCTGGCCATGGTTTCCAGCATATCCTGGGGGGTGATTCTCAGGGGGCTATGGCAGTGGAACCAGTGACTGGTGGGGTTCTCCTCTACCTCATCTGGTATTGCAGCAGAGCCAGTGAGGAGGGGTTTGGGGTAGAAGAGCGGCACTTACCCGGTCTGATGGCTGGCAAGAACCACTGGGTTTTTGCAACCTAGAAAAATAGATAAACATGTAGCTGCTCTACTTTGTTGTGTCTTTTGCTTAACCTCATTGGCGCTGTATGAAATATCTTCAGGCTTAAATTTCTTGTAAATTCTGTAACCTGCTGATTTAGAAATTTTGTAGTGTAGAAAGTGTTGATTCAATTAGAAATTCTGTAAATAATAATTGGGGTGGGTATAATTGTATTTATTCGTTTAATAACATTAATGTTATGGAGTTAACATTACTAAATAAGGTTTTAGGGAAAGTAGTGATAGATGTGTGAATTAACATACTAAAATAGATAAAAGGATGTAATTGGCACCAGGTTGTTGCCACTCAGACATTGTGTTGAATGTCTAAGGTAAACGTGCATGGGCAATAGAGCAGTTCCATTTATCCCATCTGCTCACAGGTCGCCTGTTTCTTCTCTAAGGCTATGTCTAGACTGCAGGCTTCTTTCGAAAGAGGCTCTTTCGAAAGCATCTTTCGAAAGAGCCTCTTTCGAAAGATCGCATCTAGACTGCAGGCGGATCTTTCGAAAGAGCAAGCCGCTTTTTTGAAAGAGAGCACCCAGCGAGTCTGGATGCTCTCTTTCGAGGAAGCCCTATTTACATTGAAGAACGCCTTCTTTCGAAAGAGGAACTTTCGAAAGAAGGCGTTCTTCCTCGTGAAACGAGGTTTACCGCCATCGAAAGAAAAGCCGCGTTCTTTCAAAATAATTTCGAAAGAACGCGGCTTGAGTCTGGACGCAGGGGAAGTTTTTTCGGGAAAAGGCTACTTTTCCCGAAAAAACCCCTGAGTCTGGACACAGCCTAACAGATACAGGTGCATAAGTACTACTGACAAAAAGATATCCGGGCCCAAGGTTCAACCCACCTTGCCCTCCAAGCATAGCAATGAATCATACTCTGACAGGACTTGCTAAGCTCCTGAAGCTATCACACTAAAGGAATTGCAGGTGTTTTGCATCTTTCAGGATTCCAGTGGCTGGGAAGGTCTCATCTGAGGCAATGTCTACATTGGTGGGTTCTTGAGCAAGAACAAATCCACACTGCCATGTGCTTTTGTGCAAGAGCATCCATGACAGTATGGACACTCTCTTGCGCAAGAAAGCTCTGATGGCCATTTTAGCCATAGGGCTTTCTTGCACAAGAAACCCCTGATGCGCGTCCACACTGCCCTCATGCACAAGAGCTCTTGCGCAAGAGGGCTTACACTTGTTAGAAAAGAGCGTAGCTCTTGCCCAAGAAGCCCTGTCTTCCAACACCGTACTGTAAATCTTCTTGTGCAAGAGTGGGCAGGCAGTGTGGACGCTCTGCAGGTTCTTGCACAAGAACAACTGTTCTTGCGCAAGAATCTGCCAGGGTAGCTATAGCCCATGAGTGGGAAGGAAGCTGAAATACCCAGTAGCAGCTGATCAATCAGGAGAAAGGAAACTGCAACCCCTGCTTACTGTTACACTTGTGTGTTTAAGAGAAAAAAACCAAGCAGCTCTACTGAAGTTCAGGGAGTAACTGTGCACTGAAGACTTGCTCCAACTCCACTAAAAGTTTCAGAGGTAGCCATTTTAGTCTGTTTCAGCAAAAACAACAAGGAGCCTGATGGCACCTTGAAGACTAACCATTTTATTATGGCATGAGTTTTCATGAGCTGCAGCTCACTTCATTAGAAGTGAAAGCATATGTCATAATAACATTGCTAATTTTTGAGCTGCCACCGGACTCCATGTTGTGTTTTCATTGGAATTGAATGGGAGTCTTTTCCTTGGCATCGGAGATTTGCTTCAAGCCCATATGCCAACAGGACTGAGAGCAGAATTTGAACCACACAAAATATTTGCAGTATTATGGTATGAGAGAAATTATTTGGAAGAAACTTCTGCTCTGAAGTCAGGGGTGGACTGGCTTGGCGGGATACCAGGAATTTCCCGGTGGGCTGTTGTCCAGTGGGCCGTCATGTCCGCATGCTGTTGCCCCTTGCTCCGAGTGGCTCTGTATGCGGCACACAGAGCCCAACCCTGTGCCACGTGCCGGACATAACATGGGGGGGGGGAAGGAGGGAGGCTTGAGGGGTACGCAGGGGTGATGTCATGGGGAAGGCCGTTCTCAACCCATTTCCCAGGCCTATTTTGATTGCCAGTATGCTCCTGCCTGAGGTACAGCCTGTGCAATCCCCAGTGTTGCTGGGTTTGTAAAGTAGAGCATATTAGGATTTCATTTGTAGTCTCAAGACCAGTTGAGGTTGCTTTAGAGGAACACTGACCTACACAAACCCCTGAATGCCAGGAAATGTCTGGGTAGCCATCCAGGATTTTCAAAAGAGGCTCATCATTTAGGGGCATCACAATTCTTAGGTGTCCAACCAGACACACCCTAAAAGAGGCTGATTTTCAGCAAACTCTGAGCACCCACCCTCTAAAAAATCAAGCCTCTTTAAAGTGTCTCAAATAGGCAGTAGCAAATCAAATTGACCCCCTTCTTTAAAGTCCCCAAAGCCCCTCACATAATTGTCAGACTCACCTTCTAAGTAACCCCCAACATGTACAGTAAGACAGTGCGCATACCACATTCCTCACACTCACTCGAGAGCTAAAACCCTTGACCTCAGCAAGCAAAATTTCTGACAATTCAGCATCTGCATGCTCACGACATTGCAGGGGGTGTTATTTCTCACAGTCACCTCTGAGTCTCACATCCTGACCATTCCCTGCTGCTGCAAAGGCTAAAGGGGCTAGAACAGCAGGGGCTGAAATTCAGGCAGCCTCACGTTGATGTGTAATTCCGGCTCCAACCATTCGCCCACCTGTATTTCAGCTCCTTTTGATCAGAAGAACAATTCTGACTAAACTGATATTGCAAAAGGGGAATGAAACTTGCCAATAAAATGGAAAGAACTATCCATTTGCTCGCCTACATGCAGTGTCAGATGTTATTGTATCAGATTCCCTCTGGGTGCTAAAAGACAGCAGTTTTCTCTGGTGCCTCCATTATTATGTTGTGCATAGTCATTCCCTGAAATGTCCTTCTGGGATTGTAACTAGAATAAGGCAGCTAAATTATGCCTGAGATTTTTTTTTCTAAATAAGAATATTCAAGCTTCATCTAACACACACACACATACACATGCATGCACAACAGCTTGATATGGCTGGCCCAGTATAAAGTTAGTTAGGCGCATATATCCTGAATCAATTTGATGTGTGAGTGGGAAACATGAGTCAAACAAAGGAGCAAGTATCAAGGGGAAGTCAAACCTATGGATATGCCTGGCTAGCTCCTATCCACTGCTGAACTGGAACACAAGAGGGGGGGAAAGTATCAGAGGGGTAGCTGTGTAAGTCTGAATCTGCAAAAACGGCGAGGAGTCCTGTCGCACCTTATAGACTAACCGAAGTGTTGGAGCATAAGCTTTTGTGGGCAAAGACCCACTTCGTCAGATGCATGTAAATATTGATCCCAACACACTGAGTGATGCTGAAAGCAAGTAGGAAAGCAATGTAGTCTTTAGCCTGTGGCTGTAATTGTATCCCCCACACCTAGGGTATGTCTACACTACCCTCCTAATTCGAACTAGGAGGGTAATGTCAGCATACCGCACTTGCAAATGAAGCCCGGGATTTGAATTTCCCGGGCTTCATTTGCATAAGCCGGGCGCCACCATTTTTAAATCCCGGCTGGTTCGAACCCCGTGCCGCGCGGCTACACGCGGCACGAACTAGGTAGTTCGAACTAGGCTTCCTAGTTCGAACTACCGTTACTCCTCGTGGAATGAGGAGTAACGGTAGTTCGAACTAGGAAGCCTAGTTCGAACTACCTAGTTCGTGCCGCGTGTAGCTGCGCGGCACGGGGTTCGAAGCAGCCGGGATTTAAAATGGCGGCGCCCGGCTTATGCAAATGAAGCCCAGGAAATTCAAATCCCGGGCTTCATTTGCAAGTGCGGTATGCCTACATTACCCCGCTAGTTCGAACTAGCGGGGTAGTGTAGACATACCCCTAGTGTGGTTCACTGTCCCAAGGGCAGAGATGTAGTGAGGATGTAATGTGTCCAGGGGCAAAGGTAAAATTTGCATCTCCCCTTCCTTTTCCCTCCCCCATGGTGTGGCAGGGCCCCGAACCTGGTGTACAGCTGAGCTTGACCATGGGAGAAGGGGGGCAGAGCTTGTACTGAATCTTCCCCCACCCCTTCCAGTTTGGGGCCAGGCCCCTGCATGCACTAACCTGCTGGCGGAGATGGAGGAGGATAAGGCTGGGGTTGGAGAGGCGGGGAGGCAGCTCTAGCCACCAGCAGCAGGTGGAGGAGGAGCAGGCAAGCCAAGGGATGACGGAGGGTGGGGTGGAGGGGGACTAAATTGGCATCCCCTCTAAGCGTGGCGCCCTGGGGCAACTGCCTCCCCTTGCTACGTCACTGGATAAGGGGAGCTCTACAGGCTCTCCAAGATTGAGAGCCAGCTGGCTTTATAGCTCAAACTGTAGAGGCTCTTATACTAAGCTCCAGAGGTTCAACTTCAAATCTGCTCAGTGGTGGTTCCATAATATGCTCCCTGGTAAGAGGTGTAGGCATCATTTAGGTGCCACACCAGACACCCAGTTCCCTCTCGAAGGTGTCAAAATGGAAGCCCCAGAAAGATTTTCTTCTCCATGCCCTCCAAAAGTGGTGGGGAGGGGACTGCAGAGGGCAACCCAACATGGGTGAGCCAATCACCCTTCAATGTGCTAAAAACAACTAATTACACAGACGTCCTCAGATGTGAAAGTTCTTTATTGTTGACAGCTGAGTGCAGCAGGATTAGAATCCAATACAGAAGTTGTCAGAGGCAGATCCTGGCAAACCCTGGTATTTAAAGAGAGAAAGAATAGTGAAAGTGTTGCTTTAAACATTCCTCAAGCCACAGGGCTCAGTATGTCTGACTTATTCCTGGGAGCACATGCAGCGCTATCACACTTTTGCTCTGGGAGGATATACAGACTTACAAAAATATTGAGATTCACAAAGCAATATACTCGATATCTTCCTCAATTCAAAGAGGAAAGTTCACACAATTAGGGGAAGTGAAATAAACTGCAAAGACAATAGTATTTGCCAAGGTGCTGTAAGCTCTGTTTTTCTTTGATGCTGCAAATATACTTTAGTGTAATTAATATCAAGGGAAATTCATTCACATCTCTGGGTATTGGTAGACTGTCTCATGGGGTCTGCATGTGCTCTTGCCTTCTTCAGCCTAAATTCTTTTATGGTGCCGATCACCTTGGGTGCATCTAGACTGGCAAGATTTTGCGCAAAAGCATTTGCTTTTGCACAAAAACTTGCCAGCTGTCTACACTGTCCGCTTGAATTTGCGCAAGAACACTAACATAAGTGTTGTAATGTAAGAAATCTAATGTAAAATTGTAGGTGTTCTTGCGCAGATACTATGATGCTCCCGCTCAGGGATAAGCCCTCTTGCGCAAATGTTTTTGCGCAAAAGGGCCAGTGTAGACAGGGAAAAACTGTTTTGCGCAAAAAAACCCTGATGGCAAAAATGGTGATCAGGGCTTTCTTGCACAAAATCACGTCTAGACTGGCCACGGATGCTTTTGCGCAAAAGCACTTTTTGCACCAAGGCATCCATGCCAATCTAGACGCTCTTTTGTGCAAATGCTTTTAACGGAAAAACTTTTCCATTAAAAGCATTTGCGCAAAATCATGCCAGTCTAGACGTAGCCCTTATGTATTGGTGAGGCAGATTTGTATATGTTTGATGGTGCCCTTCCCAACAAGTCGTTCTCTTGATGCTACCAAGCTGGGTTTGCAAGTGCTTTGAGGGAGAGGATTAAAATTCAATTCTTACTTCAGTTAAGAACCTACATTAAAGCTAAATTTGAAGTGGAAATCTGATACAGTGGGGTAATTTGGTGGAGGCTGGGAAAGACAAAGGTGGTTTGGATCAAAGGCATAAATTTAGGTTTGGTAAAATTAGGTGGTGCAGCACAACCCTAACCGCTCTAAAACCACAGAAAGGAACGGGGTGCAACATTTTTCAGGAAAGAATGGTCTGACTGTTCAACCAATATGTAAAACTACCCAACCCGACTGATAACAGAGCAACCCTCTGATCGGACCTACTGTAGAATGAGCTGGGGAGTGGAAGCGTCTTTTGTTCTGAACTCTTAGGAGGGAGTGATCTATGTCACCATGCCACAGACCAGGTATTGGACCTTGCAGGGCCTTTGGGGTGTTCCATGGTGGAAGAAACCCTTCTATTTTAACCTCTCTGGGCATGTCTGCACTAGGAAACTTTCAAAATTGATTTAATAACTTCTGGAATAACAGAATCTAAACAGTGTGTCCTCACTGCTGGGAAGCCTCAACATTAATCTGAGGCAGGCCCTGTTAATGTGGATGCGCTGCCTTGACTTAGAACCCCAGGAAGCACTGGGGAGTAATTAGTCTGAATTTCTCTGGGCAGTAGTTATTTTGAAATAGCGGCACCAGAGTGTCCACACTACCGCTATTTCGAAATAACTATTTTTAAATTAGTGTTGTTCTTTGAGAAAAGCAGGAGTACAAAATAAAGCATCCCATTATTTCAAAGTAATGGGCTTGGTAGTGTGGACGCTCCGTTGATTAATTCGACCTAAGGGGGTTGTTTTGAAATAAAGCCCTAATGTAGACCAGGGCTGTGGAAGCCAGGCTGTGAAATAATTTCAACATACTGCCTGCTCCTGTTACCTAGATGCTGCCCCTGCTCCAGCAATGGGACTTGATTCCAGCTAAGTTGCAGGACCAAGACCTCAGAGTCAGTTCTGGACACTTGTGATGGTGGAGTTGATGGAACAGGGGTATTGCTCAAATTATGGAGAGAGGTTATTGGGCAGGATGCAGGAATTACAGGGTGGAATTTTCACACCTGTGTTAGGCAGGAGGTCAGACTAGACAATAACAATGATCTTAAAAAAAATCTGTGACTCCAGAGTTATATCTAAACTGCAGGGGCTACAGCAGCACAGCCATGGCACAATAGCTGTGCCACTGTCGTACCACAGGGTAGATGCTTTCTATAATGACAGAGGGGTTTTCCCATCTGTGCTGCTAATCCATCTCCCTGAGAGGCAGTAGTCTGTCCAACAGAAGAATTCCTCAATCAACCTGTGGAACTCCTTGCCAGAGGGTGTTGTGAGTGTCAAGACTATAACAGGATTCAAAAAAGAACTACAGGTTGACCCTCTATTAACCTGGTGGAGGGCTGGTGGCCAAGAGTACTCTGAGGCTGTGAAGTCTGATAAGTGGCAGCAGGGCTGCCGGGTGAGGCCAGGAACCCAGTGCACAGTAACGGGGCTGCCTGGCCATGCTGCGAAGCCTTGTACATGGCAGCAGGCACGAGGAGCCAGCCTCTGTTCAGTAGCAAAGCCAGGAGAGACTGGTGGCAGGGAGGGGGACAGGAAGACCTCCTGTGTTCAGCAAAATCCCTCATCCAGGACCAGTCAGGTCCTGAGGGTGCCGGACCAGGAAGGTCCAACCTGTAGATAAATTCATAGAGGATAGGTCCATCAATGGACTGCAATGGTGTCACTACCCTCTGTCAGAGCTGGGAATGGGTGAAAGGAAAGGGATTATTTGATAGTTACATGCTCTGGTCATTCCCTCTGGGGCACCTGGCATTAGCCACTGTTGGAAGACAAGATACCTGGCTGGATGGTCCACTGGTCTGACCCACTATTGCTGTTCTTATGTTCTTATGAATTAGCTGCAACTATAGTGGGGTTCAGGTTGACCTAACTCTATTGCACAAGGTGTGAAATTCGACACAGCTCTGAGCGATGCAGCTAATATTTAGGTGTTGACAGGACTAGGTTTTGTCCTATGCTCGGAACCTTATTTTACCAAAATCTATCTAAATGTTGGCCTAGATTAATCATCAAAACCATGAGTGTCAACTAGCTCTGAAGGCTCTCTTTTCCTCATTCAATCTGCAGGGCAACATTGGAGCTTACCTCTCTGCTCCTTCAGGGAAGGTCAGAATGGTCTTTGGTGGAGGTCGGGTGTCTCTGCCCCCACATTTAATATTATTGCCCAAAATATTATTTCCAGTCTCATGTGGTCATCACCGCGTCTCCCTCCACCCGCCTCCCTGGTTTTCTAATGGTGCTTGAAATCAGTATGGTTTTCTGATATCCCTTCTTATTTGTGCACCAGAATCATCAATCATTCCTGTCAATACAGCTGTGGAAACAGAACCGAACTGACTGTCATTGAACATGCAACAAAGGAGACAGGCTGAGAAACACTGTTGCTCCCTAGGTCCTACTAGAATAGCAGGCATTGTTGTGCCATTGTGTGGTTCCATCTGGGTATTCATCCTGCGCTCATCCTCATGGCAGCCTTTATACGAATATGTCTGGAGTATCACTTGACATTTGTACAAGACACAATGTATTGTAGGACTTACAGAATGAAAGTTCATTCTCAGAAATAGAAAATTACTGGTTATTCAGGTCAGAAAACACAGTCCGTGTGAGAGGCAATGATGCAGCTTCACATGGTTTTCATGGTCAAGACACTAACAAGGCAAAATAACAATCCTTTTTCCACCATTGGGAAAGGGAGCACGGGGATCTAACTCTCCTTGTACACTCATGCAGGAGCATCAGAGGAAAGGAACCCCAAACCCTGACAGCTAGCAAGCGGAATGGTGCTGTGTAGCTCTCGGAGGGCGTGTTCCCCAGCCTTCCATTGAAAGGTGGTGCTGGAGGAACCGAGAGGATTCTCCTGTTCAGGGGAACATAAATTTTACACCGCTACGTCACTCTGCCCAACACAAGCAGGTGGACTCAGCCCCGCCACCTCACAGCACACTTTGTAAGAGTCTAGTTGGAACCTGTTTTGGAGCCCCTCCAAATTGAACAAGTGGCATCCCCAGACATTTACAAAAAGAAAGGCCCATGCAACCAAAGCACAACTTACTGCAACCTTAAACTGAGCTCCAGGCTGGATAACACTTGCAGCTCAGAAAGAGTGATGGGGCATGATTCTTCTCTTCCTTACACTGGTGACTTCAATGAAGTCACTCTTGGCTCACAATAGAAGAAAACTAGCACCAGAATGCTTAGCAAATGCAACCCCTTCCAGCTCCTGCTTAAATCAATAGGAAAAATTTGCATTGATCTCAGTAGGAGTTGGCTCATGTTCTTAATTATTGACGAGCTAGGCATTTCAGGCCTATATCTGGTCAGATCAATCCACTTAGTATTCTGCATCTGCAGGGATGGCCAGGCAGCCTTCCCTTGGTCAGCTCTGCAGCCATTTCAGCATTTTCAGATTCTAATTAACTCTAAATATTTCATGCTGTAAGCAGTCCAATGCAAAGAAAAGCCAGCTCTGGAAACCCATGGAGAACTGCACATGCCTTCAGTGCATATTGCTAATTACTACCAAAAGCAGAGGATCTGATCCAGAAATGCTTGAACTGACACCATTCCCTTCCACTTCAAGGTCCATCAAATCCATCGGGAGTGTTGATGCAAGATCATGCCTTCCCTAGCCAACCATGCCTATGGATAATATCCTTAGAAGCACCTAAATATCCTATAATACCAAGCTCTCATATAGCACTTTTCATCAGAGATTTCAAAGCACTGTGCTCCTGATTGAGTTGCCAGCTGCCCCTTATCGCACTCCTGCCCCACGGCAGAACTTCCCTATACCTGGGTTCTGTGGTCCAGGAACATCTGTGATCCTGCCAGACCATGCATGTTGCTGGACCAGAGAGTCCCAGTTAAGGGAGGTACAACTTGTAGTTACTGCATCATTTGGAAGTTACTCTTTCACTTCTTTTTGCATCTGACTATACATTTACATTTGACTTGGCAAAGTTTATGCTCCCTTCTATTTTCCTCAATAAGACTTGACTTCCAATTATTTTAAAATATGTCTTTTTCCCCCTCTAATTGCCTCTTTTAATCTGTTGTTTAGCTATGGTGTCTTTCTTTTTACTCCTCCAACTGTTTGTTTGGTTTTCTAATTTGTGGTACACATTTAATTCCATGCAGCATGCAGGCATTTCACTCTTGTGACTGTTCCTTTTAATTTCCCTTTAACTAGCCTCCTCATTTTTTTATGTAGCTTCCATTTTTGTAGTTAAAGGCTACTGTGTAAGGGTTTCTTTGCTATTTACCCTCCCCGAAGGGTGTTAAATTTAATTACATTATGGTTGAATGCAGTCTGTGTTACCATCAACCAGCTAACTGCAATGCTGTTTGTAATACTACTACATGTGGTTCTGCAGTTTTGTTTGGGTTTCCTAATGTCCTGTCAACATTTCCTTGAAAATTACTACTGTATAATGTGCCTACCAACTGGTAGCACAGAATTCTGTATTGAGCCAGTGTGAATATTTCATAGCACACATTTCTGCAATTCAGCAAGCCACATTTCCACTGTGTCCTGAGAATGTAATTCCAGTGAGTGAAATCAGGCATAGAGACATGCAATATGCAACATGTGTATCTTCATTAGAACTCCATCATGTGTGCATTACGGCAACAACAGAAGTATGAATAATGTAACGTGGAATGTGTAGTAGCCAAGATTAACCCAGAGCAGAGCCGTTTCCACTGCTGGCATTGGTCTATGTCTGTGTCTTTTTACAAGGTGATTTATAGTGAAACTTAGTAACTTTTAGCTGTCAAAAATTACTGTATAGCTGCTTTCATATGGTAGGCTAAATTCTGCCCTCCATTACTTCCATGCAATGTATTCATGAAGGTTTCTTGTACTGAAATAAACAAAGTTTCCATTTATTCTTAACTGGGAACAAAGTCCATAATAAAGATGGATCAAAATCACAATCTTAGATCCAAATGCCACTGAACTTTATGTGGGTGAGAGTCTGAATCAGGATCCTAATCTTAAATGATCACAGTTCATTATCTCAATAAATGGGCCAATTTTTGTCTCAAATCTGAACAATATTTAATTTTGGGGTGAGCAAAACCTGTCTTCAGCATGTTACTCTTTACAGGATAGTGCCTCAAGCTGACAAGCAAAGTGACTTTCTGCATGAACCTTTGAGCCTATGCCTCAAATGTTAAGTAGGGGCTTTGGGAAGAAATGTAAGGACATAGATTTTAATAGATGAAAATACACTGCGCTAGTGCCTAGACAATATAGTATTGGTTGCTTTAAAATTAGACAGACTACACTGGGCTGAACAGAGAGATAGACAAGTCTTTTGAAGGGACAGAATGGAAATATTGGGAAATTTCTTGCCAATAGGGACAGTCAACACATGACTATGGTACAAAGTCTCACACTGTGTCATACTTTATATAGTTCTTTAGGAAGCCACAAAAGGCCCACGCACAACTACAAGGCCAGGGGCTGCATGGGGCTAACTGAGGGCAGAGTTAGGCCTACAGAATGTGTAGCACACATAACACAATAGCGTAATATTCGTCCCACTCCTTTTTCAGTTGACTCTTCCTTCACTTGCAGCTATCCAGGCCTGTGGAGGGCACAAGAGATTTGATCAAAGATAGAAGGAGACACAGTCAGACATCCCTTTCTCCCCCAGAAAAACAGGCGGAAAGCTTTTGAAAATGTAAACATCATTCGCACGTCAATCATTATTTGACAAGGAAGAGCGGCTGAATCGGGTTCCCAAATAATTGGTTTTGCCCCCCATGCTATTGGATCAGCAAATGCCAGGGCCATCAGCGGTGTCTCAGGAGAGTCTGGGGAAGAGACAGTTCGAGACATTGAGAGACAGTTCGAGACATTGCAGCAGATGGCTACATTGAATGACCTCGTGCTAATTAGATGAAACAAAGAATGACAGAAGTAGATGAAGCAATTATTGGTCAGAACTGGTAACACTGCCCCATACGCTGCCGTCCAAACCCAGAAAAGCTTGGTAGGTTACGTGAAGCTGGGCTTCTTCAAAGGTTACACTGATTCAAAACCTTTATACAGAAAAACAAGCAAAACTGGTTGCATCTTTAGACACCGAAGGAGTTTACAGTAACATGGGGTGACTTTATACATTCTATTGAAGGTTTCATTCTAAACACTTAATCTAGGAATAGGCATATCACAATGAAATAGGCTTGTTATTATGTGTATTATGGGAGGAAGATTGAAGGCCCATTCTGGAAGGTGATGTACAAATAAATAGAGACAGTTCTTGCTCTGATGGGTTTACAGCCTAAATACACAAGACAAAGGAAAAAAATATTGTCCCCATTTAGCAGAGAGCGAACTGAGATGCAGAATTGAAGTGAATCCTGCAAGATGCCACTGAGAATCTGTGGTAGACTCAGGAATTGGACCAAGATGTCCTGATTCTCCAGTGCCTTAGTGTGATGGGGCGGAGCGTCTCCGGTTGGCCGAAGCCGATCCGCCCGGCTCTGAACCAGCGGTAGCGCTCGCTCTCCTGGGGAGCGGCCGGAGAGCGCTGATCAGCTGTACCTGTTGCTCAGCAGCAGCGGCACAGCTGACGGGCGGGGGCGGGGTGAGCGGAGAGCGTTAGGCAGATGCCGGGGCACGCCGAGGGGGAAGGACGCCCTGCTCGTTGGCGGGGGTGGGTCAGCGGGTGATATCATCAGGACTTGCCGGTCGGCGGGGTTTAAAAGAGGGGTCACCCAGACCCAAAAGGGAGGGGAGGAGAGCAAGCTGGGAAGACGGAGGGTGAGCCGGGACTGGACACTGCTGGAACTAGTGGGGTAGGAAGCAGCCCAGGGCAGGGCCTTTAAGTGCAAGGTGAGTTTCGGGCCAGTCCCCGCCGGCCGGACAGGGCTAGCTGAACCTGTTCTTAGGGCCCTGGGCTGGGGCCCGTGAGAGAGGGCGGGCCCGGGCCCCCCTACCCCGTGTTTCCGAACGGGGGAAGCGACGGAAGCCGACGCTAAGTCCACCACTCGCCTTCGGGGAGGACGGTGACAAAGATAAAGGGACGAATACAAGGGTGAGCACAGGGCCACCCCTGTACACTTAGCCACAAGACCATCCTTTCTCTTTCATCTGACACTTGGCAAACAAGAAAACAAATTCAGAGGTGATATGTGGTTTTCCAGCCACAAAGAGCTAATCATATATGGTGAGTCAGAATGGCTTTCATTTCAAACAAAAGTAAAGGCTCCATGAGGCAGTACAATGCGTAAGTCTCTTCTGTAAGGCTACATCTTCACTGCAAGTTCTTTGGCAGAAAATATGCTAATGAGGGACTTATTAGCATAAGTCATGATTTCATTAGCATATTTTCTGCCATTTCTTTTTGCACAAGGGGTTTTTGCGCAAAAAGAAGCAGTGTGGATGGGGTTTTTTTTGCACAAAACTTTGAAAGATCTCAGTTCTGCCTTCTTCTTGTTCTACTCCTCTCATGGTACTGCTCTGCTACCTACATATGCACCAGCAGCACACACAATTTTCTACACTCTGGGTATGTCTACAGTGGCCCCCTAGTTCGAACTAGGGAGACTAATGTAGGCATTCGAAGTTGCAAATCAAGCCCGGGATTTAAATATCCCGCGCTTGATTTGCATCTTCCCGGCCGGTCACCATTTTTTAAAATTTACAAGTCCGGACTAACTGCCCACGTCTACACGCGGCAGGGACCCGGTAGTTCGAAATAAAGCCCTAGTTCAAACTATCTGTTAAACCTGCTGGAATGAGGCTTTTGGGGATGATCAGAGCTGTGCTACATGGCCCTAAAATGTACAAGTGAGGCTCCTATCCTGTTCCCAAAGGCTCACTGTTAATTTAGACCCATGTAAAACTACTTCCAGTTATTCTCGTTAATGTGCAGCTTCCTGAATTTGTCAGCATTTCACTTGCCTCTGTGCTGCTCCCTCTGCAAACTCTTCTAGCAGCAGGTTCTCCAAAGGCATTTTGCAATCATATAGCTACCCACAAACGCCTGAAATGTGTCTTGGCTGGCAGTGCTCTTAACTGTTAGGGAACTGAATTAAAAATAATAAAATGTCCAAGATATTAAACACCTGGAATTTATCTACAAAGAGATTTTCTAAGTAAATGTTTAATTATATGAGTATTCGTTTCTACTTCCACTGAGACACGGGAGTGCGCTGGGTAAATAATCCAGCGCATTTGGGAACAAGATCTGTAAATACTCATACTCATTTCTTTGGAGCTGTTCCAAGTTTAATTGACAAACTAAAGCCTGCTAGGAACAAAACCATTACATGGGTACTTAATTGAAAGGCCACGGCAAAGGAAGAAAACTTCTTTCCAGCGAAGCATGCATTGTTTAAACACGTTCCTAAACTGATATTTATTGCAACTGACAGAGCAGAGAGCTTGGAGAAAACTGCGCCGTCCTCTCCCATAAATAATTCACAGTTTGTAACATTTCATAAATGATTTTTTTTTAAATATAAAGAAAAGTGATTGTTAGAAATACAGTCAGATTGAAGCTGGGTGAGAAATCAGCAGCACTGAATGTGGTGAAAGTGAATGTCCTTCTGTGACTGTTTTGGATTTTTTTCCTTATCCATTGGCACACCCCGTTCCACAGAAAAAGTAGTTAAAAGAAACCATTTTGCTCAGTAAGAATCAGGGAGCTAGTTCTCTCTGCGGCACAGGAACCTTCTGTCTACACCACTTTTGCTGACATTTGGACTGAACCTCTTTTCATCAGTGTTAACTCACCCAGCTTCCCCTCACCCCTGCAAAAATACGGAATGCTCCTTAAGAGAGCTCCAGAGACGCAGGGCAAGGCTAGGAGGCTTCTGGCCGCACTGTAGTGCAATGATTCTTGGCCCTTTGCACATGCATGACTCCACTGGATCCCCAGAGATCCTCATGCACGTAGGGGAATTTGTGGGTTTGCTTCCTTTTGGGAGGAAAGGGATGTGACATAGTCTCATCTGTGCTTATTAGGTGGAAGGGTGGACACTGCAGCACAGCAACCGCATGCACCTACTGTGCACAGTCTTCCCCTTGTGTTCTTCATTGCACATGAGCATGTATTTCCAGCTGCAGGTAGGCCCAGCGCTTAGTGCCCCATTCCCTTGTCCATCCTGACAGGTCTGAGCATGCAGCAACTGACAGAGGGGCATGAGCAGAAGCTTCTGACAACTTAAAATCTCACAGCGGCCTCTCCACAGGCCCTTGCTCCTAGTTGTAACAGGCACCAAGGATGTTGTGTAGACATGGTCTGCAAGTTCATGGGCATGTCGTTCGGTGGCAGCCCGCAACCAGCACTTGTGAAGTTGGCCACCCAACCTGCGCAGCTAATTTGAGCCCTTCGGTGTCTGAAGTTCAGTGGGAGGGGTTGCACCTGCTGAGTCTTGACAGAGCTATTGGCCCAACCCGGAGGTAGGAGGAGCTGGCCTAAAAGCTCAAAAGCAACCCGTGACTTTGGGCATCTCCTTTTGTGGGTGTACAATGCGAGACCCCTTAAAGCGACCTGAGTATCAGAAACAGCTGAGCACGTGACTGATGAGAAGGGTCTGTAGCCAAGGCCGGCCCACAACATTTTGGCACCTGAGGCGGGGAGCTCAAATGACGCCCCCATGTCCCCTCGCTTGGGCCAAAACTTTGAAAGGTCTCAATTCTCTCAGTCCTAGTGGTGCCTCCCCCCCCCCCATAGTCTGGCATCTGAGGCAGCCACCTCAGTTCACCTCATGGTAAGGCCAGCCCTGTCTGCACCTGAGCACCCCAAAACAGAGGGACCCCAAATCACCCATCATCTCTGAAAACTTAGGCCCTCATCACTTAGGGCTAATAAATCTCTTATATAGTGTCAATATATATGAGGTACTAGACGAGATGGCTCAAATATATTGACACGTATATTAAATGCATGCTCTGGAATGCACCTAGAAGCACATGCCGACTGCCTCCAAGCACCTGCTGGCCTGGGGGAACTTGTGTATGGGAGAAGGGCATAAGGGTCAAGGGAGGGGAAGAAGTAATGATTAAGGACCAACAAAGCCATAAAGGTAACAAGGGATCTCACATACATCAAAGTACTTCTCATTACAACAGTCATTGCTTGGTCAATCATGCTCCCTGTGGAGCATAATGAAAGGCAAGGAACCCCAAGGTCATTGCTGACTGGAAATCAATGGACAGCATGATTTTTTGTGTGCTGGGCCATGTAGCAGGAGACCAGCACAATTGGGATGTAGAGGAGAAAGTTAGAGCCTCTAGCTGGTGCACAACATACCCTGATGTAGCAAAGCCCATAAGCATTTGCTTAACTTTATACACCCGAGTGATCCCACTGACTCCGTGAGAATCCCTTTGAGGACATTATTCACAAGTTTAAAAATAACATGCGCTTAAATGTGTCATTGGATCAATGGCTTAGAGAGATTTTAAATCTTTGCAACGTATTTTGTCGTCAGAGCTCAATAAGTCAATATTGAGATCTGAAATTTCAAATCTAAATTAGACACAAACACAAATTATTAACACTGAGGAGGAGTAAGCAAAGGCACAAATTACTAAGTGAAGCAGTAGGTTCTTCCTCCTTTGAAGTCTTCAGATCAAGACTGCATGCCTTTCTGGAAGATATGTGTTAGCCAAACACAGATTACTGTGTTCTGTACAGGCATAACTTTGAAACCGTGTACTCTGCAAGCAAGCAGACAAGATGGTCTGGTGGTTCCTTCTGACCTTCAAATCTATGAATTGCAATAGAATTCAGGTCAGGATGGCAGCACAGACTCTTACCAGACGTCATGCTGGGAAGACGGGACCCTTCTGGGGCTCTTTAGAAGATTATTTCCTATATGGAAGGGAAGAAACCACTTTTTCTTCTCCTTAGAGCTGTGAGGGTAACTAGATGGGTTAACCTCTTCTCATACAGGGAAGTCTCCTTTCCAAAGTGTGCCTGAAGGCTAGACAGAAGAGGATTTGCTAGGCAAGTAGGACAGCAGGACAGCAGCAACTATACCCATTTAGTGACAGTTCCAGGGCTCCAAGTCAATTAGAGACCTCACTGGGCAATGGATCTAGCCCTGGGCACTTGGCATTAGCACTGAAAACTGGCCATAGTGGTAGGCTAACAGTTTGGCTATACTGGCATATTTGAAGGCTTGCAAATGTAGCATTCTGGCCTCTGCTCCTGCATGCCTCTAGGTCGATATACTTATTTCTGTAATGGCTCTGAAAATATACTCACTACAGCATTTTTGGCAATGGGACTTTTCACATTCCACTTGTCTCACTACCCACAATGGGGACCAAGGATACATCACCAAACTGTGACAAGCCATTTCCAGATCACGCAGAGAAGATCTAACTAGCCAGCACTTACGTGACCAAGAACAGGAACAGAACATTTCGACTTCTGCAAACCACATTAACTGAAGATGAAGTACAAATCGATGCACAGAACTTGAATGTATTTAGGAGCTTTAAACAAAATAAGTGAACCTGCATCTAAAATCACAGTAACTAAGCTGCTTGTAGGTTTCCCTTGCTGCTTACAGGATACTGCTGTGCTTTTATAAATAATCAGGCTACATAAGCAGGCAACCCTTCATATGTACACAGAATGTGGGATCCACTCTTCCCATAGATGTAACAGAAGATTTACCGATTTTATTGCCAGCTGGGACATGACAATCATCTGTTTTGACATCCTGCATCACAGAATAAATGTGGCACTAGGTAACTTGCCTGAGGCCACTGAGGAGTCAGCAGCAGAGGTATGGTTACTTAGAATCCAAATCTCCTGATTTCCACATCCATAGTTAAACCACAAAACCAGCCTCCCTCACAAACATGGGTATGAAAAGGGTGCAATTGCTATGTGAGAATACGGGGTGTGGATGCAGAGTCATCCTCCACCTGACTCTGGCTTGGAGAGGCCAAAACAGTGGGGATAGCTGTACCTCATGGTTCTGATCATTGTGTTGTGTCACATTTAAATGAAAATAACTGAAGCCATGACTTCACTACTGGGAAGCTTGGTGTGACTGTGATCAATCTTCCGGAGTTCAATTTAGCAGGTCTAGTAAAGACCCTCTAAAATAAACTCAGAGGGTGCACCTGTTGGCGCCGGTACCTGTTCATGCAAAGAGTAAGGGAAGCCGACAGGAGCATTTGCTCCTGCTGTGGGGACAACAGGGACATTCGAATTAAGGAATGTCGACTCCAGCAACACAATGAACATAGCTGGAGTTGCCTAACTTAGTTTGACCTTCCCCTTTAGTGTACACCTGGCCTCTGTTGATAACTACAAACTCTCTGGGCATTAATGGACACATCACCACACATGTAGCCTTTCCCAAGTGTTCAAAGTTCAGGAGTCAGCCCAATACACATCCAGAGGTTGGCTTAAAAGCCAAGTGGTTTTTGTTTTAGAAATAATAGACCTATGGTTCTTTTTCTTTGCATTCTGGTTTCTGAGCCGCATGTCTCCTTTTCTATACAACCAGGAGGCTGGAAACTGACTTTTGTTTTTAAAGAAAGCTGAAGCCCCCACATAAACACCTGACTCCACGAAAAAATACCAGATACCATGAGACTTGGCAACAGGGCAAGATGACACTCTCCTTTCTCATCCCTGAGAAGGATTAACCATTGGGACAAACTACCAAGAGAAGTGGTGGCTTCTCTCATTGCTTGAGGCTTTCAAATCAAGACTTAAGAAGTCCCCACTGCGGTAGGGAAGTCACGTCTCTACTCTGTCCCTCGTTTTTTCCCCATTGTTAAATGACAAATTCCTGAACTGCAACTGCGCCCCCTGCCTCCAGTCCAATTCCAGTCACAGACTGACCAGGATCAGCCACACCAGCTCTTGTGTGTTACTGCTACAGAGCCACATACAGAAATTAACAGTAGCAGCAGATGCCACCTCCCCCTGAGCTGCCCGGACAGTGCCTGGTGCATAAGCAAAGCTCTGTGTGTTTGCGGAAGGGAAGCCTAGCCTGCCTTAAAGCCCCCAATACAGGGACTCTGTAACGGGGTCTGGTGAGCGCCCCTCTGTGGCCAAGGGTATCAGATAAGCTCTTTGCCTGGCCGTCTGGTACTTCCTTGCTCCCTGGGTCACTTCCCTCAGATGCTGCCTTATCTGGTTGTCTTCAAGGTTCTGAGGCTAGAACTGGGATGGGTAATAATTTTTTGCCGGGGACCACTTCAGAAATTTTTGAAGTGGCCCCCAGCCAGACCAGAAGGGGTGGGGCCTCAAGCAGAAGGGGTGGGGCCAGAATACTTCCATGTTTCCCCACCCACAGATCATGATTGATCTGGGGGTGGGGAGTAGGTGAAGACTTTGCCTCCCCCCCAGAGGTTCCCCTTAGGCACTCATGCCCCTGGTGGTGGGAGGAGATTTTGTGCCTCCCCCTTCAGTTCCCAGACCAATCAGGGCCTGGGGGTGAGGGAGCACACAAAGTCTCCTCCTGCCCTGCCAGAAGTGCATGGCGCTTTTAAGCACCCTGCACTCCTTGCAGGGTGGGGGCAGGGTGGAGGAAACTTCGTGCGCTCCCCCCGCCAATCAGGGTTTGGGGGCAGGGGAGCATGCAAAGTCTCCTTCTGTCCCGCCAGGAGCATGTGGTGCTTCTAAGCGTCACATGCTCCTGGCAGGGCAGAGGAAACTTTGCGCGCTTCCGCCCACCCCCAGGGTCTGATTGGCCTGGGGGCAGGGAAGCAGCAGAGCCTCCACAGGCCGGATCAACCAGCTTGGTGGGTCAGATTCAGCCCGTGGAGGCCCTTTTGACAACCCCTGGGCTAGGATCTCACTAGCTCTGTCTATGGTGCTATCAGTTCTTGTATTCAGCTTCTGGCCCGTCTTCGGTCACTGGACATGGGCCTCACCCAGGTCTAAAGTTCAGCTTGCACTCAGAGCTGTCCATAGTGCTGCTGGTCTCCTAGGCTATGTCTAGACTGCAAACCTCTTTCGAAAGAGGCTCTTTCGAAAGCATCTTTCGAAAGAGCCTCTTTCGAAAGAGAGTGTCTAGACTGCACGGAGAAATTTCGAAAAAGCGGCTTGCTTTTTCGAAAGAAAGCATCCAGTGAGTCTGGATGCTCTCTTTCGAAGAAGCCCTATTTACATTGAAGAACGCCTTCTTTCAAAAGAGGAACTTTCGAAAGAAGGCGTTCTTCCTCGTAAATTGAGGTTTACCGCCATCGAAAGAAAAGCCGCGTTCTTTCGAATTAATTTCGAAAGAACGCGGCTTGAGTCTGGACGCAGGGGAAGTTTTTTCGGGAAAAGGCTACTTTTCCCCAAAAAAAACCTGAGTCTGGACACAGCCCTAGTCAGTATATAAAACTGCCTGGGTTAAGCTCCTGTAAGGAACTGGCAGGCCCTAGCCCGGCAGCTTCTTTTATACTGGTCTGCTGGGCCCTGATTGGCTGCCATGGAGACAGCCACTCTATCCTGCCTGGAGAACCTCTCTTCTGGTAAAAAAAAACCAGGAATGTGCAATGTCCGGTATTTCTTGTTTCCCTGGGATGGAAGCTTGGCAGGGACAATTTTCCCCTGCTGTGTGTAGCAGGGGTGAGGAGTGAGGAGCGCAGCAGAGTCTAGCGAAGGTGGGCAGGAGGGAGCAGTTGCCAGGCACTAAGCTAGGGGAGCACCAGGCCGGGGTGGGAGCAGAGCACACGCTGTTCTGGCCCATGTGACCAGCAGAGACCGGGAGCTGGACACATGATGCCTCCCTCTCTCTACAATGCAAGCCAAGGGAGCAGGGCCGGGCGGCAGGAGCAGCCACTTTAAAAGTCAGATTGTTCCTCCATGCCTGGCTCTGCAGGGGGAAAGAGGGAGATTTGATTGGAGCAGGGCCTCCCGATGCTAGGGATGCCTGCCCCAGGGGGAGAAGGGAGTGCACTGGGATGGGGGAACGCTAGGGGGACCTGGCTCTGAGGCAGGGGTGAGTGCATTGGGAAGGGGGGCATTAAGGGGGGGCTGAGTCTGAGGCAGGGGTGAGTGCACTGGGATGGGGAGCACTAAGGGGGACTGGGTCTGAGGCAGGGGTGAGTGCATTTGGATGGGGGGCACTAGGGGTGCCTGGGTCTGAGGCAGGGGTGAGTGCATTGGGATGGGGAGACTGGGGGGCCTGGCTCAGGGGGAGGGGTGGGTGCATTGGTGGTTAGTGGGTGGTCCCAAACTGGAGGGAGTGTGCAACTTTTGCTTAACAACTTTTGTCTCCCCCTTTTATTTCCCTCAACAGAATGTTTTCCTGGTGCTTTTGGGGGAGGGGCGACAGGTGTGGGGAGGTGTTCAGTATTTTTTGTTAAACCATCTGGAAACCCTATATATTTGGAGCAGTTCATCTTTTATTAGTCAGTGTTCTGTGCATTTATGCCAGCAGTTGGGGAAAGGGCACTGCCCGTATTTACTGGGCCAGATCTTGACCTCATCCTCGTCCACAGCTAGGAGCTGGGCAGCTGGCCACGCAGGTTGTTCAGTATGGATGACCAGCTCTCTACATTACCATGCTGCAACAGCCGCATGCAGCTCTGCACAAACAGGACATATGGCTCCCCCTCCTCCCTGCACCGTTCCAGCTCGCCCCTTTGGCTGCCTGCCAGCAAACCCCCTCGCAGCCCTCAGAGCTGGTTACCATAGATACTTGTGGACTCCATGACAAGCTCTGCTGCTTTGCTCAGAGAGGCTCATTTATCCACTGGACACATGGCATCCCTGGCTTACTATGCTGCCTGCCAGCAATTCACCCTGCAGCCACACGCAAACAGAGCCAAGTCCTTGATGAAGAAAGGGGCCCTCTGCTGTATACAACGTGGCCAGATCTCTTGTTGCTTAAGGATAGTCCTTAGCGATTTCACTGATATTTCCTCAGCACTTGGGCCATATGCTTTATCAAAAGTTTCCTTTTCTCCAAGCTTCCCAACACCCCCAATACACCAGCTGACGTGCCAGTCTCTGTAGGGTGGACAAGGGCTCCCAGTGCATGAATGGGAGTTCAGATGGCCCTGCTCACTGACAATTATTTTAGGGCATGTCTACACTGGAGAAAATAACTCCTCTTATTTTGAAATAACAAGGCGAGCGTCCACACTACCAAGCCTGTTATTTTGAAATTATGGGCTTGTGATTTCGAAATAACAACTCCTGCTTGTGAAGAAGAATAGACTTATTTTGAAATAGTTATTTGGGGAGGTATTATTTCAGGAGTTATTATTTCAAAATAACCTGGTAGCATAGACATAGCCGAAGGCTAGGTCCTGATGAAGCTATTTGCACCTGGACGAAGGGAATGTGACTTGCTGAAAGCAGAATAATGCTTTCACCCAGCCCAGGTGTAAATGAGTCCTTAGAGCAGTGGGAAATTAGATCCTCAGCCTCTGGGGCTTGATTCTTCTTATATACAAGGTTTATTCCAGCGTAACTCCACTGACTTCAGAGAGCTGCTCCTGATTTACAACAGTATCAGTGAGAGGTGAATCAGGCCTGCAAGAGAGTTTAGGACATGCTGGGCCCAAGTCTGGTCTCATACCAGAGTGAATCAGATCAATGGCTCTTCACAGTCACAGATGGTGTGAGAAGAGAATGAAGTACCCTGCATGAGATTCAAGGTTGGGTGGCTTCCACTTCTATGGCTCACACAAATAAACCCCTTCCCTTTGCTTCCTTTCCTTCGAAAACTCCCATTTGCCCTTAGGAGCCATAGCTGGGACAAGGGATTTTTGGTGTCAGGGACTTAGGAGCCTGGGGCATTGTCCTTTTCCATTGCAGATAGTGTTTCAAGGGCCCACAGAGGCCTGTGAGCTTTTGAATAAGCCAGTTTCTGCCCCAGCCTTCTGCTGCTTGGTGTGAGGTTTCTGGCAGGCATCTATGCACAGGGTCACCCGCTACATCTTGGCATCCCATGTTAAGAATGTTTTCAGGTGCTTAGCTTTCAGGTGCTTAGCTGTACCATACTGGAAGGCTGCCCATCCACTGAGAAGTCATTTGCACCCCTCGCCCAAAGTGATTAACTCACAGTCTATCTCCCCCTCTGATTGCAGCCGGCTCTGTGGCCTAGTAAATGGGAAAGAATAAGAAGAAAATGGGCAGGGAGGAAGGAAGGATTAATTCATTCCCTAAATAATTAATTGCAGGGAATTGCTCATATTCACCCACGCTCTTTCTTTTTCTATTAACCATCATGACCAGCATTCCCATAACGATCTTAGCTGCTTAGGCTGCCTGCATGGGTGACTTCTTCTCCAAGCCGGGAGAAGGCAGAACAAGGAATCTGGTGTGTAGTACTGATATTGTACAGTTTTCAGCACAGCACCCCTCCTTTGGTGTCAGACTGAGAAGAGACTCTCTTCAGGTACAAAGATGCCTTCCATGGCATTAGCTGCTAGTGGGAATCAGCCAGGTAGGGTGTTATGCCGAACTAACTCCTCCCCCTGCCATGACCCACTGCACGAGAGTGGGGCTCAGTGGATCTGTAAGCATTCTGCAGCCCCACGAAGGCTGCTTTGGAGTGTCCAGCCAACTGAGATGCTCTCAGCCAGTTTCCCCGATGGTGGGAGTCAGAATAGCTCCATCTATTTAGCTATGCCAAATTACACCCACTGAGGATCCAGCCCCTTCATGTAGATTGGGGTGGGCAATAAATTTAGAAGGGGGGGTCCACTTCACAAATTTTTGAAGTGGCTCCGGGCCACCCCAGAAGGGGCGAGGCCTCAGGTGGAAGAGGTGGGGCCAGGACACTTCTGTGCTCCACCGCCCACAGACCCTGATTGGCCGGGGGATGGGAGAACGTGTGAAGTCTTTTCCCCCACCCCCGTCAGAGAGAACCACCAGCTGTTCTGCCACAGCCATGGGCTGGCCCCGGAGGCATTGCAGCCACAGGCCACATTGGAGGTGCCACGGCCCAGGACCAGCCCTGGAAGCGCTGCTGCCATGGCCACGCAGCCCGGGGCCAGCCCTGGAGGCACCACTATCTTGGCCAGGTGGCCCAGGGTCAGCCCCAGAGGCACCATTACCATGGCCAGGCAGCTTGGGGCCGGCCGTGGAGGTGCCTTTACTGCAGCCAGGTGGCCTGGGGCCGGCCCCAGAGGTGCCGCTACTGTGGCCAGGCAGCCTGAGGCTGGCCCCAGACCGTGTGGCTGTAGTAGCATTGCCTCCGGGGCCGGCCCCAGGCTGTGTGGCCATGGCAGTGGTGACTCTGGGGTCAGCTCTGGGCTACAGCATTTTGGCCTCCATGGCGGCCTGGGGCCACGTGGCCACAGTGCCTCCGGGGCTGGGCCCAGACCGCGTGGCTATAGCAGCTGAGGCGCTGTTGCGGAGCCCCAGTGCTGCCTCCTCTCCAGCGGCTGCGTGGGGGGAGGAGGATAAATATGAGCTTTTTCTCCCATGGCACATGTGCCACAGTTTGGGCACGCCTGTTGGGGGCGGGGCCTGGAACTACCTCACAGGCCACATCAAATCCCTAGGCAGGCCGGATCTGGCCCACTGAGAGGTGTTTGCCCACCCCTGCTCTAAGCGCTACAAGCTCCTGGTGGGGGAGGAGACTTCACGTGCTCTGGGGGTGGGGGAGCGGGAAGGTATCCATGGGCCGGATCAACCTTCTTGGTGGGCCAGATTCAGCCTGTGGAGGCTCTCTCGCCCACCCCTGCTGTAGATGCTTTGATTGGCGGGAGGAACACGCATGCTACTGCCTTCCAGAGCTGCAGTAAGTTGCACCGTGGCATATCTTGACCTCTGCCCTCAGGATGGCTCCGGACCTGCTCTGCTCCTACCCCCAAAGCACCTCTATTGAGGAAAGGGCGTTCTTCACCCTAAATACCTCATGGGTTAGACAATCAGTAAGAATCAAAGAGCAAGTCAACCTCTGATACCCATCTTTAAAGCAAACGTAAAGCAGCAGCAAAACAATATTTGTAAACCAAAATGCTTTGCAAGGTCATTTGTATCAGAAAACCAGGCCACTCTCCAACAAACACACCTGCAAGACTAGATGGATAAACAACATTCCAGACTTCATGCAAAGCCCCACTGTAGTTCAGCCCTATCTTCGTACAGGTCACAGAAGAGACAACACAGCCTCCTGCGCTATCATTAACGGCACAGTAACAGATACTGAAACCTCATCTGGCTTGCAGAGCCATGTCTCTGTTCTGGTATTTTCTGAGTCACTCAAATCACAAGGAGTCACAAATCTTTTGGCAGCAACAGACATTTGTATCCAGTGATAAACTGCAAAGACAAGCTTTTATTTCTACCCTCCAATAAGGAGCGGGCACTGGGCTCAAAGGGTCTGAATTTAAAAACTTGGAGCCCGGAATGTCTGAATGCTAATCGCTATCACCAACTCCCATGCATGACCGGATGCAAGTTATTCGCAAGCTGTGCCTCAGTTCCCATTGATAGCAATAATTGTGCTTTGCATCCCCATAGCGCCTTGCATCCAAGACTCTCAAAACACCTTGTACGTGCATATGATACCGACTCTGCCTCACAGCAATGCTGTGAGGGCTAACTGGGTATTGTCTGAAACTTACCAAGCATCTTCTCACAACACAGACTGTGCTGACTCAGGTCATTTTAAGCAAAACTTTAAATAGTTTTGACTCAGCACTTTGCCATGCTAAGAGTTCAGTCCTGCTTATGAGGCAATGGCCCTCGCTGGGGTGGAGAACAGCTGCCCTGCCCCTGAGGAAGGTTCAGGAGACCTGGTGAACAGCTCCTATAAGAGAAACATAATCCGCCCCTCTCTGGGACTATTCAGTTCTTCCAACCATTGCTGGGGATTAAGAGCCCACTGCCTCCCCTTGCTGCCCTTTATGGGGTGGGTAGGTCACACAGTCTTACGGGCTGCAGTCCTTAGGCCAGATGCTCTGCAGGTATAAATCGGTGAAGCCGATGGAGCCATACTGATTTACACCTGTGGAAGATCTGGCTGCTTGTGTTCGATGGGCCAGTCACTCCGGTGAGTGAGGGGCTGTAGGACTGCTCTGGCCATCTACTGTCATGAACAACTTCATGGCCTTTTTCACAAGAGCGAGGGATGTCAACTGCAGCGCCCTGTCCAAATGGGCAACCCCAGTAATTACACGTGCCACCTAAAATCCTCCCTAGAACTGGGTCACTTCCCCTGCAGCAAACAGTCTCCTCTTTCTTCCCCATCAAAACATCTCCCCCCACCCCCACACTCTCTCTGTGTGGTCGCAGAGGCACAGACTGTGCTGTGTTTCACCATGGAGCTACTTGTTTTCCAGTGGTGGCCAAGTTATTCCTATACCATGCACAAACTTTGCAAAGTGTTTTGGGTCTCTGCTGGGTGTATGTAAGTATCACTAGAAGGCAATCTATACCTCAGATAATGCTCTACTTGAGGACAGGAGAAACACTTAGGGTCTGAAATTAGGAACCCCCTATAGAGAAGTGGGTAAAAGGTTAAGCAAGCATAGGAAGTTATACATTGAGAGCTAATTGTTCCATTACATAAAACTATCCTAAGACCACATGCACTGTCTGCCAGTCGTGCTGTGAGGCTTAAAGAAGGTATATACATTCTTTATATGTTTCAAAGAGGGCTAACAGGTGTATCTGGAGCATAATGAATACCTCCAGCTAGCTAGGGATAAAGTAAAACGTTATTAGATTAGAGTGTTCACAGGCTAAGATCTGTTCTGCTGGCAGGCAGATAGGAAAACAAAGCAGTCATGATCCAAAGGTGATAAAAGATACAGACAAACCATGTGGGCACAAGCTTTTGTGAGCGGAAGCCCACTTTGTCAGATACATGTGTTAGTCTATAAGGTGCCTTTTTTTTTTTTTCAGAAACAGACTAACATGGCTACCTACCTTGCTGAAACAAAACACGGAACACCCATTCTAAATGTAAGGATAAGGGGAGGGAAAGCCCCAGGGAAAGTCCCAAACTCGAAATTAGCTGCTCCTTGCTTCTATTATTATTCTTTATTACAACAGCACTTTAAGGGCCCAACTAAGGTCAAGGCCCTATTGTCCTAGGCCCTGACACGTACACAGTAAGGGTATGTCTACACTACCCCGCTAGTTCGAAGTAGGGGGGGTAATGTAGTCATACGGAGTTGCAAATGAAGCCCGGGATTTGAATTTCCCGGGCTTCATTTGCATAAAGCCGGCAGGCGCCATTTTTAAATACCGGCTAGTTCGGACTGCGTGCAGCTACACACGGCATGAACTAGCTAGTTCAGATTAGGCTTCTTATCCAAACTAGCTGTACGCCTCGAGGAAGCCTAATCCGAATTAGCTAGTTCGTGCTGCATGTAGCCGCGCGGCACGCAGTCCGAACTAGCCGGCATTTAAAAATGGCGCTGGCCGGCTTCATGCAAATGAAGCCCGGGAAATTCAAATCCCGGGCTTCATTTGCAACTCCGTATGACTACATTACCCCCCCTAGTTTGAACTAGGGGGGTAGTGTAGACATACCCTAAGAGTGCATCTACACCACAGGGCTTAACTCGAAATAAGCTATTCAAATGGAGCTACATCAATTGCGTAGCTTATTTCAAAATTTGGAGCATCTACACAGCACTTATTTCAAAATAGAGCACCCTTCCTCTGACTTCCCTTATTCCTCATACAATGAGGGTTACAGAAATAGGAGTAAGAAGACCTCCAGCTTGATAGCATTTCAACACTACAGGCAGTCCCCGGGTTGCATACAAGATAGGGACTGTAGGTTTGTTCTTAAGTTGAATTTGTATGCAAGTCGGAACTGGTACATATTGTAGGGGAAACTCTAACCAAACATTTCTCCAGAGCTCAGTTTTATTCTCCCACACCTCACTTCCCTCAGTCCTTTATTCTCAAGCTGAGGTGTCTGCTGAGAAAAGCCGCTCCTCATCTCCCTGATCTGCTGAGGGGGGCGCTAGCTTCACGTCTCCCTGGTCTGCTGGGGGGAAGCAGCTAGTGCGGGGTTGCCTCACCCCATTTGTAAGTAGGGGTCCGATGTAAGTCGGATCCATGTAACCCGGGGACTGCCTGTATTTCGAAATAACTGCCTGCTGTGTAGAGGAGTACTAAGTTATTTCAAAATAACGCTAGTTATTTAAAAATAATGTTGCTATGTAGACGTACCCGAAGAAACAGTCTCTGTCTGAGAAATCTTACAGTCTAATTAGGCAAGACAGATAAAGGGTGAAAAGGGAAAACAAATGAAGTGACTTGACACATCAGAGCTGAGACTAGAAACAAGATTTTCTCAGGCCCAGTGTAGTGGCCCAGAAGCAAGGCCACACTTAGGCCTGGTCTATATTAGACTAGAAAGATTGAATTAAGGTATGCAACTCCAGCTACGCAAATGCGCAGCTGAAGTCAGCTTTCGTTAAGCCGAGCCATGGTGGCATCCATGCAGTGGGAGACCGACAGGAGCAAATACTCCCATCGGTTTCTCTAACTCCTCACAGAAGGAAGAGTACTGGATGCTGGCAGGGGGCTGCCCTCAGCATTTGATTTACGGGTCTATACTAGATCCACTAAATTGAACACTAGAAGATCGATCTCTGGATTATTGATTTCTCGTAAGTATAGACATTTCCTTAATACCATTTTAAGAGCCCTTTGCAAGATCAGCCACAAGTTGTTGGGCTCAGTGCAGGAATGTGCAGTTAAAATTTTAGGTCTGTGATGTGCAAGAGGGCAGACTGGTTGAATATAACAAATCTTGGATCCTTCTCCTGCTTCTGTTTTCATGCCTTCTGCCATAGCAGTCCTATGCTGTCACATAGAGCCTCATTCAACCAATACACCCAGGACTTTCTCCTCCTCTGTCTTTCCCAACTGATAAATCCTCAGATTATAAAAAAAAATTGTGCTATTCGTCCCCAAGTGCATAACCTTGCTGTTTGCACTAATTTCATCCCATTTATCTTACTTCTGTTTTCAAGATTATCCAGATCTTCTTGTGTGATATTCTGATCCTCCTCTGTATTGGCAACACCACTCTCCACCTTTGTGCCTTCTGCAAATTATATTAGCCCACTCCCACTTTTTGTGACAATGTCATCAATGAAATAAAGTCTTCTGCAAGGCCTCCAGCCATAGATCCACCTCAATCAGCTGCCTTTTTTATCCCAAGTTAATAGAAGAGGCAGGAAATCAAAGCAGTCAGGGAGAAGGATAAAAGAAGACAAAGAAAGCCTGCAAAGTGTGTCACTGCAGAATCAGGGCCTGAGTTTATAAACAAAGATTTTAAACAATCAATAAATCCATTAAAATACAATCTCACTGCTGAGCAAGCAAGACACACCACACACAGATCTGAGCCACCGTGTCTGATTATTCCTCATGTCCCTCCCTCACCCCCATTTCCCTACTTTGTTTATTGCTCTCCTGTTGCATCAGACCTAAAATTACATTGTAAGCCTCTCGTGGCTTTTGTTCCACAAAGCACTTAGGCCCTGAGACATTCAAATAAGCAGCAGCTCACAGAATCAAAGGCCTTCACCACTGGGAATCTTCCCTAACAAGTCACTGCCAATATTCAGGGGCGTCCTTCTGTGTAAAGTGGATCTGTATAGATAGCGGACTAGACAGACAGGCAGCTGGAACAGGTGGTATAGATGGATTTAAGAAAAGGATGGACACATACCTCGCAGTTACCGGCTGTGCAGGCTGAAAAGTAGCAAGCAGCAGTGCAATAAACTCGCTTAGGAGAAGCTGATGCTCCCTGCACTGTCAGCCTGGGAGAGGCTGGGTGACTTTGTCCCAAGTCTGTGCACAGACTGGAGCATCACACCACTCTGTCCCCCATTTGTACCAATGGGGTGCACCCACAGGGCAGCAGCAGTGCTGAAAAAGGCTGGCCCTGCCCCAGAGCCATGACTAGTTGGGGATGGGCAGACTAGAAGCTGGCCTTTCCATCCCCCACAGTCATAGTCGGTAGGAGAGCCGGCCTGAAATCCTGGGAGGACAGGGCCTTAACCCAGCTCAATGGCCCCTCCAGCCTGGTCTCCACAGAGGCTGCACATGACTGATGGAGGCAGAGTTCCATTCAGCATCTGGGATTATACCACATGTCCATTGACTATCCGTTGCCATGGCACCGGAAGTCAGCCCATTCTGATCAAAGTGTTGGAACAACTCTATTCGCTGGAGTGATGGGTGTTAAGCGTTTGGAGGAACCTCGCTGTGTGGGGAGTCCCCACCACAGACCACAGTGCTGCCTATTACCCGAACAGGGGCAGAACAGTCAGGAACACACTGAACTCCAAGGTGCAGGGTGGCCCTGTCAGCGACTCCTGACACTGCGTTAAAGCCTGCTCAGAGCCAGCTTGAAAGCTTGGTTTGGCCAGGACTAGTCAAAGCAGCGCTGACATCCTTTGTCAGCAGTGAGGAATGTATCTGGTGGCTCTGCGATCCCCTTCTCATCCCAACCTGTGCTCTGGGCCCTTGGGATTTGAAGAGAAAGACTCACATCTCCAATCCCCACCCCCAACCTGCCTCTGAAGTAAATTAACATTGGTGTGGTCCCCAGAAAGAGACTTCAGCATTGCCCTCCCCTCCACACTGAAATGAATGAAGGAGTTCACCTCCCCCCACAGCTATGTTTTCAGTCTCCCTAGTCTGTACTCTCTGCATGTCTGGGAGACTTTCTTGAAATGATGAAGGATAGATGTATGTGCAATTATCCACCCATTAAGTGACAGGTCTCCTTGGCTTCAGCAGAACTACAGCATCCATGCTGCCAATCAAATACATATTAAATAACCACTCACTACCAAAGCTATCAAACATGTTGTTTTCAACATGGCCCTTTAGGAAAAACTGTTTCACTAGGAGGGTGGTGAAGCACTGGAATGGGTGACGTAGGGAAGTGGTTGAATCTCCATCCCTAGAAGTTTTTAAGTCTCGGCTTCACAAAGCCCTGGCTGGGATGATTTAGTTGGGATTGATCCTGCTTTGGGCAGGGGGCTGGACTCAGTGACCTCCTGAGGTCTCTTTTAGCCCTATGATTCTATGATTCTATAATGGCTTGAAGGAAATTTTGCTTGGTTTTTCCTTAAATACCCATTGCCAAATCCTATTGTCAGAGATGTAGCTGACAAGGGATTCCACAGATGTAGCTGAAAGCAGAATTTGGCCTTTACTGTTATATACTCTACTTTAATAATACCATGGGCCCAGTTTGGGTCTTTATGGCGCTGCTCCAATTCCTATAGAAGTCAATGGAAAAATTCCCCTTAATTTTAATAGGCCCAACAACATCAGTGGCTATCAGGCATAACTGCTGACTTTATTATGCTGGATTTACACAACAGTAACAGAGTAGTAATATGTTCCATGAATGTTCATTTACAAAACTGGCAACCCTCCTACTGTTCAGTGTTTCCAATAAGTATGGATAATCCAGTCACAGTAAGAGCAGTCAGGCTCGCATTACTAACTCGATCTTATCTTCAGAGTCAGAGACAGAATTCCAGACCCAACACTGAACATAAAGAGTAGCTCTGAATATGAATTTGTTGGGGACTAATCCAGCACTTTCTAAGAGGTCCCTCTGTTTATTGTTTGGATGCTGGAAGTAGCCAAGCACTGAATCATCTAAGCTGTGGCTTTTAGTAACTTTTGCTTTCTTAGCCTGTTTTTACAACAACAATAATAATAATAATAATAAAATCAAAACCAAACAAAAACAAAAAATAAAAACACCAAACAGGGGTTTTCATGCTAGCAAATCATGACAATTTTGGTCAAAAGTTTTCCATCAAAACCTTTTTGTGAGGAAAAATGCCTTATCAACTGAAATGAGAATTTTTGCAAATAAACCATGCATTTTGCTCCAAATTCTTCATTTTGAAATATTTAATAAAAGAGTTAATTTTTTTTCAAAACTTTCATTTCATTGCAAAGAGGAGAGACAAATCACTCTTATTTTTTCTTCACTAAGAAAAGATGGAAAATTCCCACTACATTGTTTCCTCACAGGGCCAGGGGAAAAGAAATGAAAAATTTCCTACCAAGATGAAAGGAATTTTTCCATGAAAATTTAAAAACCCAAATGCTTCAACATTTTTCACTGATAAAACCAAAATGTTCTCAGAAAAAATTAATTTATTTTTTGAAATGTTTCACCTAACATATTCACCGCTGTCCTGCTGATTTCTGCCCGTAGCACCTAGAAGTCTAGTTATGGGCTAGTAGAGATAGATTGACCCCTGCGCAGATACAAAATTTGTATCCACATCCGCAAAACAGCTGTGGATATCACCATCCACACCCGCAGATGCGAACGCTGTTGGCATAAAGCAGATATCTGCGGATTTGCAGGGCTCTAGAGACAGATGATGGAGGTCATGGGACCAGAAGTCAACGGCAGGAGATGCTTTTCCCATCACTTCCAGTCAGATGAAGTGACTGAAGTTAGACTAGTGAATCAGTGACATTATACACTAGGGATTGTCAGAGTGCAAGATAGTTCTCCTGTTTGGTAGGGAGCTGGGAATGAACAGCCCAGAGCTGGTTACACTGCCTGAGTGTTCTCTACATCTTTGAAATCCCCAGCTGCTTCATTAGGGCAGTTTTGGGATGCAAAGAGGCTGGAAGGGGGAATTCCTTGTCCAGCTGCAGACTCTCTGTGTGACCTTGTGCACATGACTTAGCCTACATTGTCCTCACTTCCCTATATGTCAAAAAAACCCTTTACTGCTTCACCGGGCCCTTGTGAGAATAAAATCTATGAATGCTGGTGAGATGCCCGACACTGGGGAGGAGCTCGTAAGCACAAGAGACAGTCTCAGATGTGCGCATGTGGAACAGAGTAGTGGGCTCCACTTAGTGCAGACAACTTCTCTTGGAGTCAAATGTCCCTTTTTCTGCCAATGTGCACAGTCCCCTTGAAGCCAGCGGAGCTGCACGTGGGAGGGAGATAAGTAAGATTTCTCAGTGATTGTGCTGCCATGTGTGGTTTGTACAGCACCTAGCACAATAGGGCCCAGGTCCATAACGAAACTCGTGGGTGGTACAGCAATGCAGAGAAATGTTATTAATAAACAAAGAGCACCGACATGGGTTATTATTTATTGTTTGTATTTCCATAGTCTCTGGGAGCCCCAGCCCATTGTGCGAGATGCTGTACAAACACAGAACGGAAAAGCCAGTCCCTCCTCCAAAGAGCTCACAGTCTCAGGGTTTGTGTGAACAACTATGGGTTTGTCTACACCGGCAGAAGAGGGTGGGGGTACTTAGAGAGGTTTTCAGTGGTGAGCTATACTGACTCACTGCAGAAAGCGCCGTTTCCGCCTGTGTAGACAAGCCCTGGAAGGGAAGGGCAGGAGTGAAGGGGTATGCACAGGAGGTGGCAGGCAGAGGCCTAGGCCACTCAATAATCTTTGCTACAGTGGTGGGTAGAGCAAGCCCCTCTTAGCCCCAGGACTGCAGAGTGAGCATGAGCCAGGGTAGGGGGGCAGGGAAGGACGGAAAAGCAATCTGCTAGAGTAGGGGAGGGGGAGGCACAGAACAAGTCGTCCCCCCCCCCCCCCGCCAAGAGGGGTCAAAGTTAAATTTCTGCACATGCCCCAGGGTGAAGATGTTGTAGAGCTGATGGGGGGGGGGGGCAGTTAGGGATGTTTTCCACATTGACTTGTCTTGAGCATTTGTTCTTCAGAACTATTTTAATAACTCAATGTTGGTAGAAATGACTGTCCAGCCATATCACATGGGTAGGGAACGCGGAGTGACGCCAAGACAGGCTGGGAAGTCAGCCCCAATCCTTGCTTTAATTAGGTGTCAGAATTTTAATGAACAGCTCCTACCAACCCCCTCTACATAAGAACGGCCGTACTGGGTCAGACCAAAGGTCCATCTAGCCCAGTATCCTGTCTGCCGACAGTGGCCAATATTAGATGCCCCAGAGGAAGGAAACACGACAGGTAATCCTCACATGATCCCTTCTCTGTCACCCATTTCCAGACAAACTCTAGCAGACCATTGAATAGCTGGTCATCTTCACAGGCTTGATCCTGGTAAAATCCCACAGAGTGCCGTGGGAGTTTGGTTAGACAAGCAGTGCAGAATCAGGCCCTATTCCCCCGGCATCCCTGTAATATCATAGAATCATAGGGTTGGAAGAGACCTCAGGAAGTCACTGAGTCCAGCCCCCTGCTAAAAGCAGGACCAGCCTCAATTAAATCATCCCAGCCAGGGCTTTGTCAATCCGGGACTTAAAAACCTCTAGGGATGGAGATTTTACCACCTCCCTGGGTAATCCATTCCAGTGTTTCAGCACCTGCCTAGTGAAATCGTTTTTTCTAATATCCAACCTAGACCTCCCCCACTACAACTTGAGACCATTGCTCCTTGTTCTGCCATTTGCAACTACTGAGATCAGCCTCTCTCCGTCCTCTTTGGACCCCCATTTCAAGTAACTGAAGGCTGCTCTCAAATCCCCCCCTCAGATGAAATCAGCCCAAATTCCTCAGCCTCTGCTCATAAGTCATATGGCCCAACCCTCCAATCATTTTTGTTGCCCTCTGCCAGACTTTCTCTAATGCATCCACCTCCTTTCTGTAATGGGGGCACAGAATTGGACACAATACTCCAGATGTGGCCTCACCAATGCTGAATAAAGGAGAATAATCACTTCCCTAGATCTGCTGGCAATGCTCCTCCTAATGTACTCCAATATGCCATTAGCTTTCTTGGCTACAAGGACATACTGTTGGCTCATATTCAGCTTCTCATCCACTGTAATGCCCAGGTCCTTTTCTGCTGAACTGCTGTTTAGCCGGTCAGTTCCCAGCCTGTAACAACGCTTGGGATTCTTCTGTCCCAAGTGCAGGACTGCATTTGTCCTTGTTGAACCTTATCAGATTTCTTTTGGCCAAATCCTCCAATTTGTCTAGATCACTCTGTACCCTAACCCTACCCTCCAGTGTATCTACCTCTCCCCCTAGCTTAGTGTCATCCTCAAACTAGCTGAGGGTGCAATCCATCCCCTCATCCAGCTCATTAATAAAGATATTGAACAAAACTGTCCCCAGAACAGATCCTTGGGCACTCTGCTTGTTACTGACCACCAACCAGACATCAAGCCATTGATCGCTTCGCTTTGATCCCAATGATCTAGCCAGCTTTCTATCCACCTTACAGTCCAGTTTTCCAATCCATACTTCTTTATCCTGCTGGGGAGAATATTGTGGGAGACTGTATCAAAACCTTTGCTAAAATCAAGGTATATCCATGGGCATCCAGTAGCCTAGGCGGGGGAAGGGTTGGCCTTCCCAAATTGCCAGGCATAGCCTCCCCCCACGCTCTGCTCTCAGAATGCCCGCTGCAGGTGTTCTGGGGGTGGAGTGTTGCTGCCCTCAGTGCCTATCCTCCCTGCGCTCTAGGACGGGGAAGCTGGAGCCACTGAGCCTCCTCCCTGCCCAGTGCTCCGGGGCTGGAGAGGCTGGAACTGTGCCATATGCCCTCTTCCCTCCCCAGTGCTCTGGGGCTGGGGAGGCTGGGGCAAGCTTGTGCCCACCCACTCCCCTCCCCTCCCTGTGGTTGGGCGGGCGCGCACGCAGCACACTGCCCTGCCCGCCTCCCCATGAGGGTGGGGACTGGGTGGGGCTTCAGCAGAAGGGTTGGGGTTTGTGATGGAGTTGGGGGCTTGCCTCCCCCAGCCTTACTTTCACCAACCGCTCATGGGTATATCACATCGACTGCCTTCCCTATAGTCACAGAGCCAGTTACCTCCTCACAGAAGGCAATCCGGTTGGTCAGACATGTTGACTATTCCTGATCATTTTCCTCTCTTCCTAGTGCTTCAAAATGGATTCCTTCAAGATTCCCTCCATGATTTTTCCAGGGATTGAGTGAGACTGACCAGTCAAATCCCGTGCTATCTGCAATTGCAATTGCACTTTGGCCTTCCTGATGACACCCCTGCATGCTCGAGCAATATATCCCTAGTCATCTGTCCACGTTCTTGTAAACTTCCTTTTTGTGTTTAAGATCACCAAGGATTTTACTGCTAAGCCACGCTGGTTTCCTACCATATTTGCTTTTCTTACTGCACACCGGGATGGTTTGTTCCTGGGCCTTCGATAAGGGTGCTTTGAAATACAGCCAGGTCTCCTGGATTCCTTTCCCTCTCATGTTAGCGTCCCAGGGATCCTGTCCATCACTTCCCTGTGGGAGTTAAAGGATCCATCTGCCACTGAATTTGTCATTTGCTTTCTGCTGCAGACCGGTTTCATGGTCTTAAAGCATCACATTATGCTGATCTTCACAAGGGCTGTAAGGAAATCTCCCAGGTCATCTGTTCTCTGAATATTGGCTGCCAGCCCCCACATGTGCATTAGCGCAAAGAGCAAGGAAGACAGGCACCAGTATGAAATGCCCTTGCTGCACTGAAGCAATAGGTATTACATTGAGCTGAGGGTCTGACCTCTGGCTGCCCCTTCCTGACTTTGCTGGGGGAGGGTGGAAAGAAAACACAGGAAGTCGCTTCCCACCCCATTGCTCCCATGCAGACCCCAGAAATAACGGGGACCTATAGGCACTCATGGAGAAAGGACTGGTACAGTTACTGTTGCTTGCTCCAAAGGAGGCATAGCCAACTAGTTTGAAGGTATGGTCCATCCTTGTGCCACTGGCTCTCTACCGCAAGGAGCACTATGCTAAACTCCCCACTGCAATTCACCTTTATCTGCAAATACAAGGCCCCAAGCACCTCTGCTCAGCAGCTACCGATCTGTGTCCACCCAGACCCTCCCTTCTCTGCCGACAGTTTATTTTTGTGGGTCTGACCCTGAAAGATGTGGAGCAAAGTTCTGTGCTGACATCACTGGGGGCCAAGAGAAGCCCTGCAGCTGGCAGGATTAGTGTCCAACTCGTTAGGTTCCAGTGGTTGGAACTCGGCCGCCCATATCTCCTCTAGAGCCTGGAGCCCCAGCAGCACCTTCTAAAAACTCTTTTCAAAGTGATTTACTTAGTTTTTTAAAGTTAAACACGCAACAAAAGAGAGGCTCAGCAATTCCATCAGTGTTCCCACTTGTGCAAGTCAGAAATGGCTTTCACGTCCTACACAGCACAACGTTTAATGAGCACATGGAGTCAAAATTTTCAGTGTGGGCGCCAGAGGGTAGGCACCTAAATCCAGATGTTACCTACATAGGGTATGTCTACACTACAAAGTTAATTCGAACTAACAGATGTTAGTTCGAATTAACTTTGATAGGCGCTACACATACAAACTGCTAGTTCGAACTTAATTCGAACTAGCGGAGTGCTTAATTCGAACTAGGTAAACCTCATTCTACGAGGACTAACGCCTAGTTCGAATTAAGCAGTTCGAATTAAGGGCTGTGTGGCCACTTAATTCGAACTAGTGGGAGGCTAGCCCTCCACAGCTTTCCCTGGTGGCCACTCTGGGCACCACCAGGGAAACTTGTCTGTTCCCTTCCCGGCCCCGGAGCCCTTAAAGGGACACGGGCTGGCTACGGTGCCCATGCCAGGTGCAAGCCTGCCAGCACCCAGCCAGCAGACCCTGCACCTGGCATGGCTTGAGCCAGCCACCCGCTGTCACCCAGCCCTCTGCCTCTTCCCGGGACCAGGCTCGCGGCTCCCGGGAGCCTGCCCGGGTCCGCAAGAGGTGGGCACCAACCTGGTCTAGTGCAGAGATCGTGGACCTCATCCACGACGTCCGCACTAGGCACAGGAAAGTGGCCATATAAGGCAGGATAGCTGCCAGCCTGGCCACCCAGGAGCAGGTTTGCATGAAAATTAGGGTGGTCCAGTGAAACCCCCGACCCTGAGCCCTGAGCTTAGAATGGCCGTACTGGGTCAGACCAAAGGTCCATCTAGCCCAGTAACCTGTCTGCCGACAGCGGCCAACACTAGGTACCCTGGAGGGGATGGACCGAAACAATGACCAAGCCATTTGTCTCATGCCATCCATCTCCAGCCTTCCACAAACAGAGGCCAGGGACACCATTTCTACTCCCTGGCTAATACCACTCCATGGACCCAACCTCCATGACTTTATCTAACTTCTCTTTAAAGTCTGTTCTAGTTCTAGCCTTCATAGCCTCCTGCAGCAAGGAGTTCCACAGGTTGACTATTTGCTTTTTGAAGAAGAACTTTCTGTTATTAGTTTGAAGCCTGCTACCCATTCATTTCATTTGGTGTCCTCTAGTCCTTCTATTATGCGAACTAATGAAGAACTTTTCTTTATGCACCCTCTCCATATCACTCATGCTTTTATAGACCTCTATCATATCCCCCCTCAGTCTCCTCTTTTCTAAGCTGAGAAGTCCCAGTCTCTTTAGCCTCTCTTCATATGGGACCTGTTCCAAACCCCTAATCATTTTAGTTGCCCTCTCCTCTCCCACCCTCTCTCTTCCCCTCTCCCACCTCCTTTTCCCAGTCTCCTCGAGTTTTGTTCAATAAAGAGAGTTTCTATTTTTGAACACACGTGTCCTTTATTTTGTACATCAGGAAGGGGGGCTAGGGAGGGGTAAGTGGAAGGAGGTGAGGGAGGAATGGGGTACGAGCCCCCAATGGGGAGGACTGGGGTGGCTCTGCGGGCTCCTCGGGGTGGAAGCTCTCCTGCAGCTCCCCGATTGACACCCCCCCCGGATGGCAGCCTGCGGCAAGTGCAGCCGGGCTGATGGCCGAGTGCTGTGATGTGCCAAGTGTGGGCACTCAGGGCACTCCAAGCCAGGACTGCTTTGCAGGCGGGGAATCCCTGAGAACAGTCTGTCCGGGGTGGGGGTCAGGACCCTTTAAGCACAGCCCTCGGCTAGCCTGAGACGGCAGCTCCACGCTCTAAGTCCTAATCTGATGCCCTGCCGGCACTGCTTCCGGCCAGCCTTAAGCTCGGTTCAGGGTCCACTCAATGTGGACATGCTAGTTAGAATTAGCAAAATGCTAATTCAAACTAGTTTTTAGGTCCAGATGCACTAATTCGAATTAGCTTAGTTCGAAGTAACTAATTCAAATTAAGTTAGTTCGAATTAGTGCTGTAGTGTAGACATACTCTTAGCTAGCTGGTTGAGTCACCAAAGGGTGAAATTCACACACCTGTATAGGGAAATTCACATGCCATGAGCTCCTAAATGCCTACATCAGCAATTTGGTGCCTGAAACATGTGTTTACAGCATGTGCTTTACTGTACGTTGAACTGCCTAAACTTTTGGCATTCAAGTTTGCAAACTCTGCCCTTAGACCTTAGCATGGTCTATTTCTTATGAGATCTTTTTGAGGGGAGAGGGAGGTGTAAGTGCCCGAGAGGTAACACACATAGCTTGTGAGGAGAACGCTTTTTCAATAATTAAAAGGATTTCTAGATTTGGCATTTTTAAAACAAATAACTCTTGAATATTTTCACATTAAACAGAGAGCTCAAAATCATTGGACCACTAGCAAAACCTATACACGAAGATGCAAGTGTAAAGAGAGAGACCTTTTGATAGCCAACACCCCTCCTATGACATGCTCACAGGACTAACAGCACTAAAACGAGAGCACAAAGAAGAGGGTGAAGAAGTGATGCCTTAGAGGCATAATACTCTGCACACTTCAGGCTCCATCCTGCCCTGAGGCCCTTCAATCACGGTTCATTCCAGCACCTCCAGGGCTGTAAAGATAGAGCTTCAATAGCACATGCCAGACACCCAGACTGACAAAAAGAAATTGGGATGCTACTATCAAAGATCCACTTTACAGGACACCAAGCAACGGGCTCATAGGACAGATGGCAACAAACAGGCTGAGATGCAGTTTTGAACATATTGTTGGTAAATAACTGGTTTCCAAAGCTAGGACTCTACTATGGCTCACGGATCTTGACGTGTCTTCAAGAGGATGAACCGCCTGCAGGGGAGCAGCTGCAGGCATTACCGTTGCAGGCATGATACCTTTAGGAGAGGGAGAGGAAGCACAGTCACTCGCAGAACTGTAGGAGAGGTGTAGCTTCTGCTACCTTGTGATGCCTCCTACCGCTAGTTAGTGTAAGGAAGGGGCCCCATTTGCAGTGGTCCTTACCCATGTTAGCACTGGGCCACCCCTCCTGCCAAAGGGAATGTAATCACCTCAATTACGACTGCTGCCTGCCTGGGAGGAGTGCAAAGGGGGACATCCTACTCTTTCAGCAGCCTCCGAGAACAACCATAAACCTGCCCTTTATTAAGCATTCCAAACAGAATTGACCTGCTCCCACCTGATACATTCTAGCCAATGCATCCTCAGAATTAGTCACAGTATCAAAATATGGACTGATCTGATTTCGAGCTGTTACAATCCGTTGCATTAGCCAGCACCCCAGGGCTCTGACTCTATGTATGTAAATAATCTCAATATCCACTTACTTGATATGGTAGAACAGAGAAGAGTTCAGCACTTTGGCAGCTCCTACATAATTCAAGGACACAGTTTACCTTTTATTCCTACCATTAAAAACAAGCAAGCAATGGCAAAGGCAAAAGATATTTCTGTTTGACCCAAACCAAAAAGTAAGCAAACAAAAAAAGTCAAGAAAATATTTAATTAAAAGGGACTACCTGATTTTTGGGAGCATCTTAAAGAAGCTAGATTTTTAGAGGGCAGGTACTCAGTACATTCTGAAAAATCAAACCCCTTAAGGGCATGTCCAGTTCAGCTCTCCCCCCCCCCTTAAATATTGAAGCACCTCAAATCACTAGTTGCTCTGGCAAATCTTTGGCAAATTCCACAGTTCCTTTGTCCTTCGCACTTCCTACTGTACCTAGCTATTTCACAATATAGAGGTACCTATTGTCACATGCAGAGCATTGACACCAGTCAATAATAACTGGAGCCCACATTCAATCCAGTATCGGTGCCAATCTCAGAACAAAACAGAGGGCTCTTACTCTCCTCCCCCACAGATAACCTGCTTAATACTCAGACATTTCCTACAAGCATCTGACAGATACATATTCATTTTTGACTTTTGCTAATAGTAGGTATCAACAGCCCTTTCGGAGATTTTTTTCTATTTAAAATGTTTAGCTTAACATTTTATTGAGAAACTTAGGGCCCATTCTGCTCTCACTTTACTATGGCTCCACTGACTTCAAAACATGTCACTGCTGCTTTATACAAATATGAAATTAGTATGAGGCTCTTGTACGCCATGTTTTCTCATTACAGTGTATAATTTCCAATAGTGCAAAGTGAGCGTGAAAACAATTCCCCCCAGAGGGGCATTGTTTTACACCCAGTTTTACTCCAGGAGGAATTCCATGCCACCTTGGCACATACAGGTTTTGTGTCTCTGGCAGATTTTATGTTCCCTGTAGAAAATGCATTGTCCCAAAGAGGCACGGCAGTTACACCTTTCACCCACCAGAGACTATAGTGGTGCCAGAACAGAGGGTAGCTGGTGCAGGGCATCCAAATACAGAGAGGCTATGTCTAGACTGGCATGATTTTCTGCAAATGCTTTTAATGGAAAAGTTTTTCTGTTAAAAGCATTTGCGGAAAAGAGCATCTAGATTGGCACGGACGCTTTTCCGCAAAAGCACTTTTGCGGAAAAGTGTCCGTGCCAATCTAGATGCGGTTTTGCGCAAGAAAGCCCCAATCGCCATTTTCGCCATCGGGGCTTTTTTGCGCAAAACAGTTTTTAGCTGTCTACACTGGCCCTTTTGCGCAAAAGCATTTCCGGAAAAGGGCTTTTGCCCGAATGGGAGTGTGAAAGTATTTGCGCAAGAAGCACTGATTTTGTACATTACAAAGTCAGTGCTCTTGCACAAAATCAAGTGGCCAGTGTAGTCAGCTGGCAAGTCTTTCCGCAAAAGCAGCCACTTTTGCGGAAAAACTTGCCAGTCTAGACGCAGCCATCAGGAGCATCCAAATATGGAGAGGGAGGGAGAGAGCCTGCTTTCCTCACAGTGCCCTGCTCACAGGCCAGTTGAGCAGGCACAGGATATGGGGGAACAGGCACAGCAGGGCACACTGGGCTGCTGAGGGGACACAGAGACAGAGGATCAGACGTGCTACTGAGGGTACAGAGTGGGGTTGGAGCTGAATGGAAGTGGGCATAGCAAAGGCCACTGGTACCTGTGGGGGAGGGATGACAGGGAGGGACACCCAGAGGAACAGGGAGAGGCATGATGGGAAACCCCATTTAGCAATTAGAGTGTTGGCAGGGGGACAGCGCACCTCCTGAGAGCTACCACAAGTCACTTATGGAAGTGGCAGTGGAGGGACACATGGGGATGGGGGGAGGGGTGCCTGAGTGGAATTCAGGGATGGGGAAGGAGGGATGCAGGGACCCATGGGTACAGGGAAAAGGAGATGTACATGAGGATCGGAGAGGAAGGGTGGCTGAGTGGGGGTGCAAGGACACATAGGGATAAGGGAGGATGGGGGAGGGGTGCAGGTGTGAATAATTGAAAAGGGGTGTGATTGTATTGTATTATTTTGACAACATTTGCAGATTTTTTAATATTTTGGCACAGAATTCCCACAGCACATGGGCATATGGCTGCCAAGGCCCAGGGCAATGACGAATCAGGGCCCAGAATGTGTAGCCTTAGTTCATAAGAAAGAAAAATCTATCACATCCGTGATTTTCGAGCTGAATGCCAACTGCACTTTTATCCACTACCAGCAGAAACAGGGAGGAGCTGAATTATGTATCCACGGTAGATTCACATAAATTGTTGCCCATGCTGCTATGTGACAGGTGTCATCTGTAGAACCCGTGAGACGAGCTAATTAGCCACACTCCCTTTGCTCGAAACACGAAGCCTTCCTATTGGGGGTGAGGAGACAGAGGAATTGCAAAATTCTCTTTGTCACCAATCCCCCTCCCTCACAGTCTTGCTCTGAGGACTCTAGAACCCTAGTTTCCTCCAGAAAACAGCATCAAGGGACAGCTCTGATTTCAAAAGGAACTCCGTGCTCCAGTTGGACTAGACAATGCACGAGTACTTCCAGCCTGCCCCCTCTTTGCTACGGTTCATTTTCATTTACAATACATTGTACTTCTTCAAACAAACACCTTACAGCCGCTACATTTTATTCCAAACCACAGGGAGGCCCGTTTTCATGTGAAGCCAGGCATGAATTGCATTCTGAGAATCCAAAGAGAGATCAAACCAAGGGGGACAGGTGACTTCACCAGTTCAGAGGAAAATCTGCAGCTTATGTACAGGGGATTCCCCAGCAGCCAGCAAGCACTTCAATCAAATGCATTTAACACAGCAGTGACAAAACTTTGCCCCACCCACCAACTGCAGGATCCTGTGGGTTACACCCCTCCGCATCAAATGAAGCCCATTGCAGAGGTTTGCTTTCATCCCAGCTGCCTCCTGCTCCTATACATCTGGAGCAAATCATGCTCCAACCTGTAACCTCTGCAGGAGACACCTTGGGATTACAGGCACAGCACAGGCTGAACCTCCACTCACAGGCCATGCTCCCACCTAGTTGATTTCATTGAAAATATCAGGGGCTCCTATAAAGCCTCCAGCCCAAAGCCCCACTGGTTCTTAGTGGCTTGCAGACAGTGTAAAAATGACCAGCATGCTCATTAGCCCAGCATGTAAACGCATACAGTTACAAAGAAAGGGGAAGGGGAACTGAAATGGTGATTTGTTGGCGAGGCTGCCCTGATGGGAGGAGCCCTCAGAAAGTTCTGGAAGCTGCAGACCCAGTAGTGATTGTTACTGAGTGTAGCTAGTGGGAGATGAAATGATCACACACACCAAAGGGAGATGTATCTGGGGTGAGGTTGTGGGAGGATGGCAGGAAATATCCCCTGGCTTCCCCCCAACAAATAAATCACCAGGCAGAGAAAGCTTGTGGTAGAGTGGAAGATGGGAGAGGGGGGAGCATAATGAGTGGAAGAGAGTACAGGAGATAGGGTGAGGAAGATGGATGGGGTGGACAGAGGGCACTGACTGTGGTGCTGGGCAGATGGACAGAGGATTGTGGGAGGGTGTGGCAGAGGGATGACTGAGGTTGGGGTGGGGCATTGAGCAACTGCAGGGAGGGGAGGAGAGAAGAGGGGGACTGGACAGAGAGGTATTGGAGGGGGCACTAGGGCTGGGTTCTGGGCAGATGGACAGAGAGGACAAGGGCAGGCCAGCAGGGAGCTGGGTAGATGCAAAAAGCATTGAGGGCCACTAGGGAGACAGACACCAAGGATTGGTGCATGGTGCTCGGCAGATGGATAGAGGATGGAGAAAGGTTGTTGTGAAGGGGTTGGAACAGGGTGACAGTGTGGGGTGCTGGCATAGCTACAGTAGTGACAGCGGTGCAATGCCAGGCACACGATGTTATGGGGACCCAGCCGGATGGTGCGGTGCTCCAGCAGTTCTCTGGCTCATGGCCCACAATGCCACTCCTCGCTCAAATTCAGTCCATGCCACATGAGTGCAGGGTGGGCGATGGGAGTGGGCGAAGCCTCTGAGAGGCTGGGATTGGAAGGAGCCCCCCACCTCCAACCTGGCATAGGAGCAGAGTGCTGAGTTGGAGCGGTGGCCAGGAAGGTCCTGTGGTGAGAGGGTGAGGGTGGACTGTGGGGGAGGGGAGGGAGTCGGGGGAAGCCATGGGGTTAGTTGTGCAGGCTGTGGAAGGACTTGGGGATATTGAAGGGACCTCCAAACCTATTCTTGCACCAGGGCCCCTGCGGCCATTTTATGCCACCAGGGCAGAGTGCTGGGAAAGGGATTGGGTCAGGACGGCAGGATGTTGGCTGGGCACAGACAGATGGGAGGAGGGGCACTGGACAGATGGACGGCGGAAGGGCAGGGCGCTGGGCAGACACAGAGAGGATGGAGGAGGGGTGTTGGGCAGTTAGAGGAGGCTGGGACGTGGCTCTGATAGAGAGAAGAGAGGAGGGGTGTTGGGCTGGTGGACAGGGCTGAGGCAGGGCACTGGGTGGACACAAATAGGAGGGAGGAGGGGTGTTGGGCAGGTGGGTGAGGTGGGGGCAGGAGGCTGAGAGGATACAGAGAGGACAGAGGAGGAGCAATGGGATGGTACTGGGACAGGGTGATGGGTGGACACAGAGAGGATGGAGGGGGGGTGTTGCACAGGTGAACAAGGCTGGGATAGGACTGACAAAAAGGACAGAGAAGGGACATTGGGCAGGTGGAGGGAGCTGGGGAAGGGCGCTGGGCAGACACAGAGAGGATGGAGGGGGGATGTTGGTCTGGTAGATGGGGCTGAGGCAGGGTGCTGGGCAGACACAGAGGATGAAGGGGGGTGTTGGGCTGGGGCAGAGTACTGGGTGGACAGAGGACGGGGGGGTGTTAGGCTAGGGCAGGGTGCTGGGCGGACACAGAAAATGGGGGGGTGTTGGGCAGGCAGACGGGGCTAGGGCAGGGTTCTGGGCAGACACAGAGGATGGAGGGGGTGTTGGACTGGGGAAGGGTGCTGGGCGGGCACAGAGGACAGAGAAGGGGCGTTGGGCTGCGGCACGGTGCTGAGTGGACACAGAGGATGGAGGGGGGTGTTGGGCTGGGACAGGGTGCTGGGTGGGCACAGAGGATGGAGGGGGGTGTTAGGCTGGGGAAGGGTGCTGGGTGGGCACAGAGGACAGAGAAGGGGCGTTGGGCTGGGGCAGGGTGCTGGGCGGGCACAGAGGATGGAGGGGGGTGTTGGGCTGGGGCAGGGTGCTGAGTGGACACAGAGGATGGAGGGGGGTGTTGGGCTGGGACAGGGTGCTGGGCGAGCACAGAGGATGGAGGGGGGGTGTTGGGCAGGCAAACGAGGCTGGGGCAGGGCACTGGGTGGACAGACAAGACAGAGGAGGGGTGTCAGACAGGGCTAGGGCAGGGTGCTGGGCGGACAAGAGGACAGAGAATGGGTGTTGGGCAGGTGGACAAGGGGGGATGTTGCGCGGCCCAGAGACACCAGTTGCCAGGCAGACACGCCCAGAAAATGGGGGTGCTAGGTAGGGGGTGCTGTATTTGCCTCTCACCTGTAGGAGCTGGTCACCCCTGCTGCCACTTCCTCCCTGATCTGCCAGTTGAGGGCATCCACCGCTGCTCGCCCTTTGCCTCCCTCCAAGGGCGCCGAGGGCCCGGGCTGTTGCTGCTGCCCCCCATCCTCCACCACTTGCACCCTCTTCTTGCTCTTTGACTCTCGCCCTTCCTCAGCCCTGGCTGCCTTGGGCGGCTCCTCCTTGGCCCGTTGCTCTGCCTCCGCCTCCTTCTTCTCCTGCCCCGGCAGCAGCTTCCTCTTCTTCTCCTCCCCGGGGGGTTTCTCCGGGGGGCCCTTCTCCGGGGCAGGCTTGGGGATCCAGGGGTGGTCCCCTCGCTTGGGGATGGGCCAGGCTCGGAAATCCTTCTGGTACTGGCTCTCCGACTCGAAGGGCGTGTCCGAGGGCTGGTACTCGCTCTTGGGCTTGCAGCTGGGCTCGGGCCGCTGCGACTTCCAGTGCCTGTAGTCCTGGCGCATCACCGAGTCGGCCGGCAGCGGCTGCTGCCCGAGCCCCGCCTTGTGGTCCCCCGCCGCGGTCGCCCTAGCAACCGCATCCAGGTCGCCGCCAAGGATGCAGGGCTGGGTCTCGATGGCCGAGGAAGGGCGCGGCGGGTGCGGGCTCCCGTGCGCCGCGGGGCTCTCGGTGGCCTCGGAGTATTTGGTGAAGACCAGGGGGACGGCGATGTCCGCCTTGTCCAGCTGGTTCCAGAAGCGGGCGATGCAGCACGCCCGGGTGATGCAGGGCCACGCCATGATGCGGCCCCGCGCTGCCTCGCTCGCCGCTCCGGGACAGCCTGGCACCGACCGCCGCTCGCTCCCGCACCGCCCAGGCCAGCGGGGATGCGGGGCTAGCTCAGGATCCGGCGCGGGGGGGGTCCAGACGCCTGGCGGGGAAAGCTGTGCGGGGGGAGAGGGGGACACAATCACTGGCTGCTACTGGGCGACCGGGATCTCCAAGGCTCCTTGCTCATCCGGGAGGGCGAGGAGCGGAGCGGGGAGCCCAGCCCAAGCGCCGGGCAAAGGCAGGGCCAACGCGCCTGGGTCCAAGTCCTGGGCGACCTTAGGCCAGTGCCCGGCCGCGGTTAAGCCATGGCGCGTAGCGGAGCCGCTGCGAACCGCGGGGCGCTGGCTGCCGGCGCCCCCCGCGTCTCTCTCCCGGTCCGGCTTCGCGGCGGATCACGGACGCGGCTGGAGGAGCAGCCGCTCCAGAGCCTTCATCTGCGCGGAGTCGGGAGCCGCGCCGCTGCGGCTGCGGAGAAAACGCGCCCCACCCAGCCCCGCTGTCGGCAGCGCCGCGCAGGGAAGGATGCTGCGGGGGGCGGGGGGCGATGCGGACGGATCACCTGCCTCTGTAGCGCACAGCGCCTGCGGAGTGGGCTGGGAGCCCTGTTAACTCTTCCCTCCCTGGGCCCTGGCGGGAGGAGCGTGTGGCGCACAGCCGCAGAGACTCGCGGTGGGGAACCTTTGTTTTTTTGAGGGGGGGCGCTGACCCACAGAAAAATCAGTGGGGGGAGAGGGTTCACACAAGTGAGAAACAAACAAACAACCCGCCTTTCTGGTGTGGCCCCAGAGGAGGAGAAAGCTCCCCACATCCATATTTCCCTCGCACACCAGAGCCTAGGGGGTCCAGGCTAGTAGATTTTGTGTGCACCAGCAGGGACTCTCCGGTGCTGGAGGGGGGAGCCCCAAGCCTCAGGGGTTGGATCCAGGGAAGCTGGGGACCACATTCAGCCCCCAAGGTCTTAGGTTCCCCACATCAGCATAGACCCTGGTCTACAGCCCACAGCATCAGACATATCAGAAAACGCTTAGAGCCAGCCTTGTTTTTCACACGCTGCAGGAGTTGTTTTGTGGCTAATATGGTCATGGCTGCTGCAGAAGAAATTGACTCCCCCCCCCCCCCTTCCCTGCCTCTCTCTCATCCAGCTGGTCCCTAATTCCAAACTGCTTTGCAAAAGGCTGGACAGCACCAGGGAGAGTGTACTGTCCCGCCCATTTTCAGGACTCAAAAACTTTGGACAGAGCCCCACCTCCATGCCGAAGAGCAATGCGGAGAATGAAGCAACAAACAAATTAATCCTCTTTAATCCACCATGCTATGCCCAGCTATAGAACTGGACTGGAGGGGGGGGGGAAGGGGAGAGAAAAGGAGGATTGGTAGGTTTTAAAGCCTTGGGGTCTTTTAAGAAAACTCGGATTGCTAGAGCGACTTACTGGGAAGATTGTTCCAGTTTCCTATTTCTGAGTGTGGATTTCAGTTCTCATGGGTCCCTCCCTTCATAGAAAAAAGTCACAACAAACCTGCTCAGGTCACAGAGCCACCTTAAAGCAAACACTGTCTAGACTAGAGCTAAAAAAACCACCCAAAGCCCCACCACATACAACTCAGATCCTTTGTAGGGGACAGAGGGAGAGACTAATAAGGAGGGAAAAGATTCAGCCCTCCCCTCAACTCCAATTGGTGCTGACTCACTTCTCCTTCCCTTGTTGGCTCAAGTTCTGCTTCCCTAAGGATTCTGCTTCCCCTGCCTCTTCCTTCAACTCTCTCTTCTCCTCACTTCCCACCCCACTCTTCTCTTCCCTACTTTTCAGATACCTTTCTTTTTGGGCTACTTCTCCAAGATCAAATCCTGTTATGCCACAATTTTGAGCCTGTTGATATTTATGCTCTGATCTAAACACATGCATAAGCTTACACCAGGGCTCAACCTTGACCTTGGTCTCTAATACTGTTACTTGTATCCCTGCTCAGTTTTTAAAAAAATCATTACAGAATGGGGGAGAAAATGGCACTGGGTTCATCCAGATTTCTTGCAATTAATGAGCAAAATACGATAAGAAAATGATTCTCACCATAATAGGCAAGTGCCTGAAATTTGTGGTACTACAGCAAGAGCAGTCAGTTGCTATTTCACTGTATTATTAATAGTAATGCTAACAATGTTTTGTACTCCTATAGCACTTTCAGTCTACAATCTCAAAATAATTTGCAGACATTCGCATTATAGGCCCAGATTCTCTGAGGTTTAAACAGAGTTTAAAAAAGAGCTAGATAAATTCATGGAGGTTAAGTCAATAAAAGGCTATTAGCCAGGGGGTGAGGAATGGTGTCCCTGGTACATGATTGTCAAAGGCTGGAGATGGATGGCAGGAGACAAATCGCTTGATCATTGTCTTCAGTCCACTCCCTCTGGGGGCACCTGACACTGGCCACTGTCAGCAGACAGGATACTGGGCTAGATGGACCTTTGGTCTGACCAGTATGGCCATTCTTATGTTCTTAAGATATTTATGTACCTAACTGCCATTTATTTCAGCAGAGGAAAGGCACATAAATACTTTTAAAGATTTGGGCCTTAATCCTCATCCTACGTAAATGTATGTAACTGATTTAAACAGAGGGGTATGTGTACACATACACATATACATCTGTTTGTATCAATCACAGATATACAGGAAGTCCCCAACTTATGAACACGTCGCGTTCCAAAAGTTTGTTTGTAAGTTGGTTGTTTGGAACTAAGAACATATTTTCCCATAGAAACAATGTTATACATGGTAGTTAGGTTTCCAGGCTAGTGTACAAAAGGGTTAGGGTTAGGGTTAGGGTTAGGGTTAGGGCTTATTTAACCTATTTAACCATGATGAAACTGAAATTCTGCACATTTGCAATAAAAATGGAAGTTTAATTAGAGGAGGAGGAGGCAGCAGGTGGAGATACTGAAGGGGATTTCCCCTTCCTGCAGCCACCCCCCAGGCTCTTCACTGGCTCCTGTAGCTCCTCTCAAACCCAGGCTCCACCATCTCTCTTGTTTGTATATGTGGATGTGCGTAAGTCAGATGTTTGTAACCGGCAGAGTCCCTGTATGCAGAGTCCCTGTATATAAACAACAGCTGCCTCTTTATAGGGATTTCCCTGTTTCTGCTTTTACATAAAGCAGAGTTTAAAAGGAGGTGAGAGAGGGTTTCCTCATTGTTATGAATGAAATAGTAGGCTTTTCACTCTCTCATACTGAAATCAAAGTAATTGCAAACAAACCGCAGGTCTCCACTGCCTGGATGTGATTCTTGTATCTCCTTTGTTATGACTTTTTAAAATAATAGCTAAAGACAGATTGCACGGCCCCTTACAGCCAAATAAAAGCAGTAGCAGTACATTGCTCTCAAAGTCAATTATAGGCTCTGTAATGGGGTCGTACTACTTTGTAGTACATTGAAATCTTCCCCACAGTAAGGACACAGACCTCTGACTTTGAAAAATCGGGTGATCAGACATTGACCATAATAGATTCGGCCTTATCTTGTAGTGTGTCGTTGGTCTGAATTTACTAAAGTCTGCCTTCCTGAAATCTATTCTCTTTATTTTGTTTATTCTGCTATCTTCCCTTCCACCATTCCTTAGAATAATGAACTCTATCATTTCATGATCATTTTTACCCTTTCTATTTTCAATTTCTCAACCAGTTTATTCCTATTTGTCACAATGAAATCTAGAACAGCCTCTCTCTTAGTTGCTTTCTCCATCTTCTGAAATAAAAAAATGTGTCCAATGCATTCCAAAACTTATTGGACAAACTGTTGTATTTTCCCAACAATATGTCTGGGTAGTTGAAGTCCCTTACCCCCACCAAGATCTGTGCTTTGGATGATTTTGTTTCTTGTTTTAAAAAAGCCTTGTCCATCACTTCTTCCTGGCTACATGGTTTATAGTAAATCCCTACCATGATATCACCCTTGGTTTTTATCACTTTTATATGTTCCCACAGATTTCAGCACGTCTGTCTCTTACTTCCATCTCAGCCTCAGCCCAGTGTCTACCACTGATATATAAGGCAACATCTTCTCCCTTTCCCTGTCCTTCCTGTGAAAGCTGTACCTTTCTACACCAATATTCCAGTCATGGGTATTAACCCACCAACTCTCTGTGATGCCAACTATGTCATACTTGTGATTATTCACTAGTATTTCTAGTCCCTCCTGTTTATCCCCCATCCTTCTTGCATTGGAATACATATAGCTAAGATACAGATTTGATTTTCCCTGCCCCCATGATCTCTCTTCTCTCTCCTTTATCCTTGCTATAATGGGCCATGCTCCCACCAGATTCCCACCCTTCCTCCAAGTCCCTATGTTTTTAACTTACCTGTGGGCTTTGGTTTTGTGCCCCAACTGAATCTAGTTTAAAGCCCTCCTCACTAGGTTAGCCAATTGGTATCCAAATATCTCTTCCCTTTCCTTTATCAGTGGACCCATCTCTGCTTAGCAGTCCTTCCCAGAACAGCAGCATCCTGTGGTCAAGGAAGCCAAGGAGTTAGGAACCTTGTGGTCTATCTCCATTCCTGCCACTGACCTTGAGCAAATAATCTTCTTTCCCCTCCCTTCCTTTGTCTATTTAGGTCTATTTAGTTTATAAGGTCTTCACATCAGGGTCTTTCACTAGAGCCAGGTCCACACTAAAGGAGAAGGTTGAATCAACATATGCAACTCCAGCTATGTTACTTATATACTGGTGTCGACATACCTTGATTTGAATTTCCCCACAGTCCCCAGAATGGAAGGCCAATGTGAGTAAACGCTCCCATCAGCTTCCCTTACTCCTTGCAGGAGCAGGAATACCAGCCGCCAACAGCAGCACCCTCTGAGTTTGACTTAACCTCCCAAATCCTAGACTAGGGAGAGCTGGATTTAATTCCTGGCTCTGACACAGACTTTCCTTCCAATCTTTGGCTTAGGCATTTTGTCTCTTTGTGCCCCAGTTCTCCATCTGGAAAACAGGGACAGAATAGCATTTTCTGCCTCAGATGGGTTCTGTGAAATACATTAAAGGATCATGCACTGCTCAGATACTATGGTAATAGAGGCTATATCCAAGATAGATAGGGTTAGGTTTTTATCGCACATGTAGAAGGCAGCATAGCGAGAAGGACTGTGAAGACCTGAAAAAAAACAAAAGCTTAAAAAACAAGTGGTCCCATAGCACCTTAGAGACTAACAAAAATATGTTTTGTTTTTTTAAAGTTACAGACTAATACAGCTACCCCCTGAGACTTTTAAACATGGGAAGACCTAAGTTTTATTCAGAGCTGTCACTGGTTCACTATGGGACCTGGGATACTTCACTATTTTTCTGTGGAATTTCTGGTGTAAAGCTGATGGACCTGAATTGTCCATCAGCAGGTGAGACTGAGAACCTGGGACCTTCGGAGCTAAAGCCACAAGGCTCTACCTTGAGCTAAAAGCCAGCTTCCTCTGAGCTAAGGCTGTACAGCACAGTGCTTTCTCCCTTTCTTAGTGGCACACTAGGATATACCCACCTTCATAATATCCCTGTGACATTGTGCCTCAGTTTCTCCATCTTTAAAATGGATGCATTAAATGGATGCACATTAGTAAAGCACTACAAGCTCTTCAGATGAAAGAAGACCTATCCATGGAGATACTATTTACTGGCAAACGGATGAACCTAGTCACTAAATGGAAGTCTGAGGAAGATGGGGGTGACATCAGATTGGTCGATGTATTGCACATTAATCCACAAGGAATCTCAGCCAGGAACAATTAAATATGCGTAGCTTAGCCATGGCTGTTCCTCACCATCGCAGCCTAGTCACCCAGCACTTCATGCCTAGCTGGGAAGTTGGAGGGGAGGGAATCTGTTGCACCATTCTCTCCTGTCTCACAGCATCAGGGAAACGTGCTGCAGCTGAAACTGTTGGAGAAAATCATGTGCACTGAAGAGGTCAAGGGGGGACCTCCTGGACTCTCTTGTCAGCTTAAAATACTCCTTCCCCAGCACACTGAGGTCATGCGTTTGGAACATGACTGCCATGTGCTGCCTGTCTCACACTATCACTGTTTGAAAGCCATGAGCCTGGGAGAGAGAAGAGCCATTTAGCCACTCTCCATGGCAGCACCCAATTGTTCCAACACGCTGCTGACCAGAGGTTGCATCTCAAATCCATAGCATGGTGCACTGAGGCATGTTGGTGCTGCCGGCAAGACTGGCCCAGCACGCATTAGCAGACATACAGTCCGTGGCCAGATCAGTGAAGCACCCGTCTGCAGTCTTCCCACATCAAAGAAACACGTTGTGTTTTGTGTCTCTCCTCAGCCAGAGCCGTTTAGGGCCGGGAACGAAATTCAATACCTGCTACCATAGGATAGCAGCTGCTTTCACTTCCCAGAAGCCCTCCTTGATTTACAACTTGAGTCGGTCAAGCTCCCATTTCTTCAAAGAGGCACCATCCAGCAGTGACCTTGGAAAAGGGAACACTCCGTGGTCTACATTTGCCCCTCTCACTGCAAGCACAAGAGTGGGACAGTCTGTCTGAAATAGTTGGCCAGAGACCTGGGCTCTCTTTGAATGCCCTGTTGCAGCTAGGGCTACCAAGCACTTCTGCCCCCTTGTGGGGGGGGGGGACAACCATTCTGGAAGATAACATTGAGGCCTTTGTATCTAAGGTGCCATTTCCCAAGTCCTACAGCTTGAGACCTGATCTGAGAATGTCCTCCCAGTAGTCTGAAACAAAAGGAAAAGCTATGTAGCACTTTAAAGACTAACAAGATGGTTTAATAGGTGATGAGCTTTCATGGGCCAGACCCACTTCCTCAGATCGTATTCTGGAAGAGAATTGGCATGACCATATATACTAAAGGAATACAATGAAAAAAGTGAACACATTATCGAACTGACAAATCAGATTTAGTACAGAAGATGGGGTGAGGGAGAGGAAGGGAGGGAATAGCTATTTGAGTCAATGAATGGCTAATCAGGGGTGATAAGTGGGGAAGCTATCTTTGTAATGGGTAAGGTAATTAGCATCTTTGTTAAGGCCCATTCATAAAGTGTCAAATTTAAGCATGAATGAAAGTTCTGAAGTTTCCCTCCATAGTCTGGTGTTAAAGTTTCTTTGAAGTAAGATGCATGTAGTAAGGTCATTAAGACTATGTCTAAGAAGGTTGAAATGAAAACCAACTGTTTTTTCCTTGTGAAGATGTCTGATCTTGGGCATTAATTCTTTGGCGAAGTGTCTGAGAAGTCTGTCCAATATACATAGCAGAAGGACACTGTTGACACATGATGGCATAAATTATATTTCTGGACGAACAGGAATATGTGTCCTTGATCATATAACTGACATGGTTAGGTCCAGTAATGGTGTCACCAGAGTAAATATGTCTGAGTGATTTGATCCCCTTACTTTTCCTTTAAGGCCTCAGAGATCAAAATCCATGGCTAAATGTATTGTCAACATGAATTCCAGCTATACAAGGTACATTGCTGAGGGGGGAATCACACACTTCTATAATAGAGGTCATGCCTCTAGGAACAAATAATGCAGGTCATACCTACAGAATGTGGGACTGTATCTTCCCAAAAAGATGATGAGGTCATAGCAGACAAGCAACTCAACATGATCTGCCAGTGAGAAACTGTGGCAAAAAAGACTTTGTGACTGTGGGAAGTATGAACAGAGGCGGAGGAGTCAATATGGCATTGGCTTGACCTCCCTATTGCCAAAGGTGACAGAAGATGGATCACTTGATGATTACCTGTTCTGTTCATTTAATCTGGGGCACCTGGCATTGGCCTCTGTCAGAAGACAGGACCTTTGGTCTGACTCAGGATGGCTGTTCTTATGTTCTTCTCTGTGAGACCGATAGTAGAATGCTGCCTCCAGTTCTGGTGTCCACATTTTAAAAAAGATATTGAAAAACTGGGGAAAGTACAAAAAAAAAAGACCCACAAATATGAATATGAATCAAGAGAGACTTAAAGAGCTCATTCTGGTTTCTTTATATAAAAAAAAATCTCTTAAGAGGTGACAGGATTATAGTGTACAAGTAACTTCATGGGGAGAAACCACCACATACTAAATGGCTCTTACATCTATATGGGTATGTCTACACTACAGCGCTAATTCGAACTAAGTTAGTTCGAATTAGTTAATTCGAACGAAGCTAATTCCAACTAATGCATCTAGAACTAAAAACTAGTTCGAATTAGCGTTTTGCTAATTCGAACTAGCGCGTCCACATTAAGTGGACCCTGTCTCAGGCTAGCCGAGGGCTGTGCTTAAAGGGTCCCGACCCCCACCCCGGACAGACAGTTCTTAGGGTGCCCCGCTTGCAAAGCAGTCCTGGCTTGGATTGCCCGGAGTACCCACACTGGGCACATCACAGCACTCGGCTATCAGACCGGCTGCACTTGCCGCAGGCTGCCATCTGGGGAGAGGGGCAATTGGGGGGGGCTGCAGGAGAGCTTCCACCCCCAAAAGCTCGCAGAGCCAGCCCAGTCCTTCCCATCGGGGGCGCGTACCCCATTCCTCCCTCACCTCCTTCCACTTACCCTTCCCTAGCCCCTCTTCTTGATGTACAAAATAAAGGACAATTGTGTTCAAAAATGGAATCTGTCTTTATTGAACAAAACTGGGGGAGACTGGGAAAAGGAGGTGGGAGAGGGGAAGAGAGAGGGTGGGAGAGGAGAGGGCAACTAAAATGATCAGGGGTTGGGAACAGGTCCCATATGAAGAGAGGCTAAAGAGACTGGGACTTTTCAGCTTAGAAAAGAGGAGACGGAGGGGGGACAGGATAAAGGTCTCTAAAAGCAGGAGTTGGGTGGAGAGGGTGCATACAGAAAAGTTCTTCATTAGTTCCCATAAAGAAGGACTAGAGGACACCAAAGGAAAGGAATGGGTAACAGGCTTCAAACTAGTAACAGAAAGTTGTTCTTCACAAAGCACAGAGTCAACCTGTGGAACTCCTTGCTGCAGGAGGCTGTGAAGGCTAGAACTAGAACAGAGTTTAAAGGGAAGTGAGATCAAGTCATGGAGATTGGGTCCATAGAGTGGTATTAGCCAGGGGGTAGGAGTGGTGTCCCTGCCCAAGGTTTGTGGAAGGCTGGAGAGGGATGGCACGAGACAACTCGCTTGGTCACTGTCTTCGGTCCATCCCCTCCAGGGTCCCTAGTGTTGGCCGCTGTCGGCAGACAGGCTACTGGGCTAGATGGACCTTTGGTCTGACCCAGGACGGCCATTGTGGGCTCAGGGTCGGGGGTCTCAGTGGACCACCTTGATTTTCATGCACTCCTGCTCCTAGGTGGCCAGGCTGGCAGCTCTCCTGCCCTAGCCGGCCACGTTCCTGTGCCTAGTGTGGAGATCGTGGACGAGGTCCACGATGTCCGCACTAGCCCAGGCGGGTGCCCACCTCTTGCGGTCCCGGGCAAGCTCCCGGGAGCCGCCAGCCTGGTCCCGGGAAGAGGGGGAGGGCTGGGGGGCATCGGGTGGGTGGCTCGATCCATGCCAGGTGCAGGGTCTGCTGGCTGGGTGCTGGCAGGCTTGCACCTGGCACGGGCACCATAGCCAGCCCGTGCCCCTTTAAGGGGTCCGGGGCCGGGAGGCGGGCAGATGAGTTTCCCTGGTGTTGGCCAGAGTGGCCATCAGGGAAACCTGGGGAGGGCTAGCCTCCCACTAGTTCGAATTAAGGGTCTCCACAGCCCTTAATTCGAACTAGTAAGTTCGAACTAGGCTTAATCCTCGTAAAATGAGGATTACCTAGTTCGAACTAAGCGCTCCGTTAGTTCGAATTAAATTCAAACTAACGGAGCGCTAGTGTAGCGCCTATGAAAGTTAGTTCGAACTAACATCCGTTAGTTCGAACTAACTTTGTAGTGTAGACATACCCTATGGCTACGTCTACACTGGCCCCTTTTTCGAAAGGGGCATGCTAATTTTAAACTTCGGAATAGGGAAATCCGCGGGGGATTTAAATATCCCCCGCGGGATTTAAATAAAGATGTCCGCCGCTTTTTTCCGGCTTGGGGAAAAGCCGGAAAAAAGCATCTAGACTGGCCCGATCCTCCGGAATATAGCCCTATTTTAAAGTAGGAATAAGAGATCCTCCGGAATAGGGCTATATTCCGGAGGATCGGGCCAGTCTAGACGCCAGTCATGGAGCCAGCAGCAAATTGAATTGTTCATCTGCTGAGGTTGAGCTTCCTCAGCTGAGCCAACACACCATGATTCCCTGTCTCTTCCAAGAGCTGCCACAACTGCCAAGCGCTCAATGAATACAGCTGCGCTGTGGAAAGCAGAGACATCTTGTAGTTACCAGAAATGGCTTTTACCAAGTAAATTCATGTTTTTTACCAAACTGCAAGAAATGCGTCAGTCCCAGTTTAAGGCATTTCCATTTTAAAAAGAGCTGCTTATTTAACGTACACCCAATGACACTGAGCATTAGTTACATGTTAAGATTGTGGTTACATCCGGCTGTTTCGATACAGTTAAAATGCTCCGTTCCTCTGTCAGCCTTGTTAGGCCAGATTTCATTACTGCTCCATGAAGGAAACTGAGGAATGTGCGGTGTCCCCCACCAGAGAGCATGGCTCCCACAACTTTTGCTGTCATCCTGCACCCAGCATGTTTGAAAGGCTGATGTTTTGCCTGTATTTTAAGCCTAGTTTGGTTTTAAAGAAAACAAAATCAAATCCCCGCAGGTGCAATGAAGCCTTTTTATTTCTCTCCAACCCCTAAATACAATCTGATGACTGCTAGAGAGGAATGCTTGCGCTTCGCTTCTACAAGTGCCCTTGTTTTTGGGAGAAGCACCACTGCTCGACAGCCTCCTCTCCTGAGCTGGAGTAGGCAGAGATTGATACAAGGTGTCTGGAAAAGGTCTGTGCAGGGACTGACCGATCAATGACAGCCAAGGCTCCATGCAATTGCTCTGCACCAGTGGAAAGCAATGCAGAGGGGGGTAGGATAGGCTGCTGTTCTCCAATATCAGTGCTCAGCGAAGTCTCATTCGAAGACCTTTCGGGCTCCATAGTCCAGCAGAGGTTTCTTCCCAGGGAGAAGCCAAGTTCTCCCAGAGAGCAAAGCCCCGAGTGAACAGATTTCAGAATAGCTCCTTTTCCCCAGGTGTTCCTGCTGGGTGAAGGCACAAGGGCAGGTTGAACCTTTCCTCTGTCTGGGAGGGACCAACAATGACCCCTCTCTCGATGGCCCTGTTCTGAGAGGAGGAGGTTGGCTTGTATCCTGTCTCCTTTCTCAGCATGCATTCTGATTGGCTGAGGGACAGAGGAGCTCCACCCACATGCTGAGAGAGGAGCAGGAGCATCACCCACATTGCACAACTCCAGACTAGAGCAATAGACAGCCCAAGTAGCCTAGGTTCTCAGAGCACCGACCAACCAGGAACTCCTTTCTGCAGCCTTAATGGGCCAATGCGCTCCATTGCAGGGAATAGCCAATGTCAATGACAGGCAAAAAGGTAAAACAGGTAAGAGATTGAGAGCCACACAACAGAGGCCTCTCAACAGCTCTGAGGAGCTCTCCGTGTCCGATGCTAAGGATTACCTAGTGCCACAACCTCAGCCACTGATTTGGAAGCAAAAATCCAGGCTGAAATGACTCAATATAAACCAGTCGTTGAACAGGTTTAACTAAACAACCAGTAAAAAGGGCTGATAATTTGCAAGCAAAGAAAGGGGCTAAATTAATGGAATAAACCGTTCTTTGCCAAGTGTTAGATCTAGCATCTGTTCCTGTGCATTTGTACAGCACCCCACACGACAGGACCTCTATCTCATTGGGGCCTCAAGCATGACTGTAATGCAAATAATTATAGTGGTTAACTGCACCCCAGTTACAATGAATGAGCTCTGGGATCTTTAGGAGTGTTGGAATGGGAACACGGCTGTTTGGCAGCCCGTTGAAGGAGCTACAGCAGCGCTCGGTCCTGCAGAGCACAAGTCCTCGTCTAATTCTTCGACACTACATGACATATAGCAGGTGAGTGGCTTTGTAATTTCATTCTTGTCCATTATGGGAATTACATTTAAGTACTCAAGTAGCCATAAATAAGATGGGATTTGCTTCCGCCTTCATGACAGGACTTTTCCATTTATCTGCCAGAAATGACCCCGCACTTACTGCTTAACTTCCTTTGCAGCATTTCAGCCATGCACTTTAAAGAGCTATTTGATCCTATGCTATTTAATCACCTCTTTTGGGCTCTGTGCAGACATGGACTGAGCATGGTCATATTTCATGCTTTCCAAGGGCTGCATCATGGCATTAATTCTTACACATATCCACCAATGTCCCCTCTAATCTTTTCCATTCATGTGTGGGCTTTTTCTATCCATGCACAGAATATATTTTTATGTGCGCCAAGGGAATGTGCACCACCAGGAAAAACACAAACCTAGCTGGGTGCTCTGCTATCAGCTGGGCGGCCTCTGAATCTCTCCTAAGCAGCCACACCAGTGCACATCTTACAGGGAATGTGGATACTAACCATTGAAATTAGGGATGATCAAAGATTAACTGGTAAGCCTCGCCCTTAATGGGTGAGGTTAACTGGTTACAGTTAACCAGTGGGGGCTGGAACACCCCGCCCATCCGCCTCCCCATTTAATCAGTTAACCAGTTAAACTTAGCATTGAACCAGTTAACTAAACAGAATTTTACATCCCTAATTGAAATTGGGGAACTAATAGCACACTGAGGCCAAGTTCAGGGCCACAAGTCCTGTATGACTCACACCACCATAGCCTTTGGGCCGCTCCTTTCTAGTGGACTCCACACACCATGCTCACTCAAAGCTTCAGTACTGCCTTGCATTAGAAGTGGCGCAAAGCTGCTAAATTTTAAGGCCATCAAGAACCATTAGGATCATCTCTAGACTGACCTGCAGAACTAAAGTCATTTTCATCCACCCATAACATAAGCTTCTAAAGCGCACAGTAGGTGCACGGGGTTGCATTGTGCCTCAGGTTTCACAGTCACCTGATGCCTTTCCCCAGCAGCAGGAATGACACGTCCATGCAGGAGAAATGCAGCAACTGCAACGGCAGTTGGCCCGTCTATGGGGAGAGGCGAGAAGAAATGTTCCTACCTTTAGTGTACACACCGAAGGGAGCAGTTTAGACCTGACAAAATCAGATTTTCTGTCCTAGGGAACATTCTACATTTTTTGACAAAAGGTTGTTTCCTCCTTGGAACGATACCAGGAATTTCTCACTTTCCCACTAAAAGGGGAATCCCCTTCTCCACCCCAAAAAACCTACAAAACCTCCACCCTCTCAAAAAAAAAAACCCTTTGTATCCAAATAAAGTTTTGCTTTAAGAAGTTGAGCCTGGGAGCCCAAACTCCAACATCCCATCAGACCTCATGAGCAGAGAGAGCTTTGCAGCCCTGCAGTCCCTGTCTCTAGTCCACCTGGCAGAACTTCCAGTGACTGCAGCTCTGGGCCACCCGGGAGCAGTCCAGCTAGTGGGGCAGCCCCATTGCCACAGACCCTAGAAGTCTGCACAAACAATGAGGAGTCCTGTGGGTCCCTGGAGACTAAGGGTACGTCTAGACAGTGACGCTATTTTGGGATATGTCCGGTATCCCGAAATAGCAATTTCCGCATCTTAGCAACAAGCCCATTATTTTGAAATATATTCGAAATAACGGGCTTGCTAATCTGATGTCCCAGGAAACCTCGTTCTACAAGGATTAAAGGACTTGTTGGAATAGGGGTGTTGGAATTACACCGTGTCAAATTTTGAAATTGACTTTCTCTAAATAAGCTACGCAATTTACATAGCTCGAATTGCATAGCCTATTTCGAGCTACACGGTGCTGTATAGATGTACCCTAGCAGATTTATTTGGTTTAAGCTCAACTAATTCGGTTAGGCTATGTGCAGACTGCACTGCTTTTCCGGGATGAAAAAATTTCGAAAAAGCAGATGCGCTCTTTCGCCATCCCTGTAAACCTCATTTTATGAGAAATAAGGAGTCTGTTGAAAGAGCGCTTTTTTCCAAAATTTGGAACCGTGTAGATGCACCAAATTTCAGAAAAGCCTCTTTCAACAGTAAAGCAGAAAAAGATACACAATTTGCATACCGCAAATTCTGTTTCTTTTTCCGATTTACCATTGCAGTGTAGACCTAGCCTTAGTCTCTGTCTAAGGCAGTGGTCCCCAGTGCGGTACCTGCAGGTGTCATGGCGCCCGCCAGGGTATTTGTGTGCGTCCGCCGACAACCTGGGCCGGCCCCGCCCGTGGCGCACAGGAGGCGCCGACCCCAGGCGCGCGACATGCACCAGCGCCGGCCCCGGGCCCACGGCACAAGGCGCTCGGGCAGCCCCAGCCCCGGCCCTAGGGCACATGCCGGTGCCGGGTGCAAGGGCATCCCAGTCCTCTGGCATGCCCCCGGACGCATGGCCCCGCCCCCGGGCGCCCGGCACGTGAGTGGCCCCCACCTCCCGGGCGTCCGGCGCGTGAGTGGCCCCACCTCCCGGGTGCCCGGGAGCCTCTAAAGGTTGGGGACCACTGGTCTAAGGTGCCACAGGACTCCTCTTTGTTTTTGTGGATACAAACTAACACTGCTATCCCTCTGATACTTGTCTCAGAGGGGTAGCTGTATTAGTCTGTAACTTTAAAAACAACAAGCGGTCCTGTGGTGCCTTAGGGTATGTTTACACAGCAGGGCTAAAGTTGATTAAGCTACGCAACTTCAGCTATGTTAATTGCGCAGCTGAAGTTGAAAGAGCTTAACTCGACTTTTGGTGCTGTGTACACAGCAGGAAGTCGAAGGAAGAACACTCTTCCTTTGACTTCCTTTACTCCTTGTGAAATGAGGGTTACCATGAGTCAGAGTAAGAAGTCCTCCAGCTCGACATTATTTCAAAATAAAGGATTGTAGTGTGGCGCGCACAATGTTATTTCGTTATTCTGAAACAACGATGCAGTGTAGACGTACCCTTTGGCTACGTCTACACTACGAGTTTTCTTGGCAAAAAATATGCTAATGAGGGTTTGCGCAAAAACAAGCAGTGTGGGTGTTTTCTTTTTCACAAAAACCCCTTTTTCCACAAGATTGATATACCTCTTTTTTGCGGCATAAGGATCTTGCGGGAAAAGGGGATTTGTGCAAAAAGAAAACGTCCACACTGCTTGTTTTTGTGCAAAAAGAGATTTTTTTCTGCAAGATCTTGATACCTCTTTTTGAGGGGCATAAGGATCATGAGGGAAAAGGGGGTTTTGTGCAAAAAGAAAACGTCCGCACTGCTTGTTTTTGTGCAAAAACCCCAGCACGAAAATGGATTGACAGAAAATATGCAAATGAGTCCCTCGTTAGCATATTTTTTGCCAAGAAAACTCGTAGTATAAATGTAGCCTTAGAGACTAACACATATATAATAGCATGAGCGTTAGTGTGTAAAACCTACTTCATCAGGTGACTATACTTATCTCCTACAAGCCTGTGTACTCTTGTTTCTGAAAGTGCCTTTCATTGAAAGTTTCTCAAAACTAACTCACTTCCACAAATATTTCTGTTTCAACAAATTGTTATTTTCTGCTGAAAGACTATTCCGTCTGGAGATTCCCAACCGGCTCCAAACCAGACACATCAGGGCATGAGAAGGGCCAGACTGTCTTGATTAGGTGGGGACAAGGACAGTGAAGGAGGCCGGTAGATCAGTTGGCTGTTTTTAGAATGGGATCATTTGCATTTATAGCCTTACTGGCAGCATCAGAAGGAGGTTTTCCCACAGCAGACTGCACACAGTACAATGGAGTCATTTAAAAGGTGCAACACCCAAATACGTTTTACCAGGCTCCTCACATTTTCCCAGCTTCTCCACCCCCAAGCACTTAGCTACACAGACCCTGACCTAAACTGAGATTTCGACTTTTGAATTGTGAACCTTCAAACTTTGCTATCTTCTGGTTATCAGAAAGTCACCAGTGTTAGCAAGTAGCTGTCTCTCTCCCAATATTCATTACTTTATTATCCTTTTATGATGCAAAGGTTTTATCACAGTTCGCATTATACAACACAGGGGACTGATAGTGGATTAGTTCATTTACTTGAGTAATTTCTTAATGATTGGAGCTGGACAAATATTGAGGCAAGGGGCAAAGAGGGAAGGGATCTATTTAAGTTTCCCAGTGACTTGGAGGATAATATTCAGATTGCTACTCATTATCTGCAAAGGTTTGTGATCTCCAGTATAGATCTGAAAGTTTGTTAGCCATTATTCTTCTGAATTAAGGAGGCTCATTCAGTTTATCAGGGAACAGAAATACCATGTGGTTTAGGAGGCAAAGCTAGAGAGAAAAGATAATCTAATGATTAAGGCATATAAGTGGTCAATTCTCTGGCCTGCCACAGACTTCCCATGAGATCTTAGTCAAATCACTTAGCTTCTCAGTGTCTCCGTTCTCCATCTATGCAGGGCTGGGCAAAATAGGGCACACGGGCTGACTCTGGCCTGCCAAACCATCATATTCAGCCCTCGGATGCAGCAGGGAGCCTCAGGCAGACTCCCTGCTTGCCCAGGAAGTTTTTCCCAATGTCCAACCTAAACCTCCCTAAGCCCATCAGTTCTTGTCCTATCATCAGACATTAAGGCTGTGTCTAAACTACATGCCTCTGTCGTCAGAGGCATGTAGATTAGACACATAGCAAAGGCAAATGAAGCCGCGATTTAAATGATCGCGGCTTCATTTAAATTTACATGGCTGCCTTGCTGAGCCGACAAACAACTGATCAGTCTCCCCTGCCGACATCAAAGCCCTTTGTCCGCAGCCCCGTTATTCCGCATGCGATGAGGTTTACCGGGGCTGCCGACAAAGGGCTTGGATGTCGGCAGGGGAGTGTCCAGACTAGCGCGCTGAGCAGACAAACAGCTGATCAGCTGTTTGTCGGCTCAGCGCGGCAGCCATGTAAATGTAAATGAAGCCGTGATCATTTAAATCACGGCTTCATTTGCCTTGGCCAAAACAACAAATCTACATGCCTCTGATGACAGAGGCATGTAGTTTAGACGTACCCTAAGGGGAGTAATTTTTCTCCCTTCTCTTTGTAACAACATTTTTAAGTACTTGAAGCTGCTATCATGTCTCCTTTCAGACTTTAAGGTCAGTGTCCCATTTCTAGCTGTTGGAGATTTTTGCTACTGGCAGTCATTGTAGTTCTGCTCCCCCCGCCCTTCTCTTCCCACACCATCACCTTTCACCTATTGCCTTGCCCTGCCCTGCCCCACACCCTCACCCGTGCTGCAGTAACCAGGCTCTTTTATCTACCAGTTTCATCATCCCCCAAAGCAGCAGAAATCCTTGCCTCAGCTGTTGTGTGTTCCTCATTTGATACTATTTTTCTCTGCATTTGCCTGGCTCTGAAGGAAGAGTTAGCTAGATTTTCAGCTTCCAGCACTGCACTGCTGGAGAAGAATTATGCATGGGTCCTTCATTTATGTAAATCTGCAAATACAAGAGCCCTTGACACTGCAAACAATGGACCTGCCTGTGCTTGCCCCTTCTGTGAGGCAGAAAAGAACCTCCCCCCCCACGAAAAAAAACAACCCTCATTTGCGGCTATGTGGGGAGTGTTGTATAGGGACAAAGAAAAGTCTCTCACCGTGGCCATGTCTGAGGGGTGTGAGTGTGTGTGGGTGTGATGTCTAAGGTGTGTGTGTGTGTGTGTGTGTGTGTGTGTGTGAAAGCGCAGGAGGCCATGTCCCTTCCCAGATGCAGATGCACAGCTGAGTACTTCAAGCAGCTGGAGGAAAGATACTCCAGTGGTAAATAGAGACCCAAATAAATAAAAAGTCAAACCAGGTTCCTAAAGGGAGCCTATTTCAAGGATGGTGAGCTGGAGATACAATTGTGCCTGAGTGACTTACTGGTGTTCATTTGTTCAGGTTTTGGGGGGCAGGTGGAGAAGGTTGAGAGCCACTTTGCTTTAGAGTCCATGTTTACTCCCACAGAACCCTCTTTTACTCACCCTTCCTGAAATGGGCTGGGCTTCCCGGTCACAACTTTACCAACCTTCTTACTCACTGTATATTGCACAACATGCTGTACTGTGAGACGGAGTAAATGCAGGCAAAAGACTTTGATCTCTGCTTTTGCCACTTGAAGAAAGTCCTGAACCTTTTGAATCGTGCACTTGGTCCAAGATGAAGGTTGAATTTGCTCCTCTCTCTATTCCCTTGGAGAGAAGGCTTCAGACAGCTTCAGTAATTCAGTGGGTCTTTGGCTTCCTGGGACTAGGTAAGATTAATTTTAATTTATCTTTGGAGAGAAGGCCTATCAAAGGACCTTACAGAGTCAGAAAGAGCCTGTGACTTAGTTTCCCCAGCTGTAAAGTGAGGCACGGAACTTAACATCTCACTCCAAGACCATGGCAGAGCTGGGACTAGACCCCCCAACTCTTCTAATATCTAGTCCTGTCAGCTAGCCCCTGCAGGATGCTACTTTTTAGGGTACGTCTACACAGCAGGGCTAAGTCGAATTAAACTATGCAACTTCAGCTATGTCAATTGCATAGCTGAAGTTGAAATAGCTTAACTCGGCTTTTGGCACTGTCTACACAGCAGGAAGTCAAAGGGAGAACACTCTTCCCTCGACTTCCCTTACTCCTTGTGAAATGAGGGTTACAGGCGTTGGGACTAAGAAGTCCTCCAGCTCGACATTATTTCGAAGTAAAGGTGTGTAGTGTTGATGCACTCTTTGTTATTTTGGAATAAGGTCAGTTATTCCAAAATAAAGCTGGTGTGTGTGTGTGTATATATATATATATATATATAGCCTTAGAGGGGTAATACATTTGTGCAGAGAGAAGCTTCAGACATTCATTCTCCTTCCCCCCCATCTATCCCTTACCAGACTCAACTTTCAGTAGGCTAGGAAGGCAGCATACTGAAGATAAGTACCAGTTTAATAATAATGAACAGGGATGGAAAGTTAAGTCCTTTCTGTGGACACACATGATGCCGCTCTTAATTTGTACATGTGTATGCTGGTGAGGGGTATATTGGTGAGGGGTATATTCTGGTGAGGGGTATATTCAAGAAAAGTCTATCTTGCAGCCTGTACATTTGGCCTTTGCAGAGGCTCTCTGCTTTGTTCCTGTTATCACTAGCCAAACAGCATAGCCCCAGTATTTACTTAGAGCTATCTTTGTGTGGCTTTGCCTTATTGTTTTTTAAACAAATCCCTACAAGCTAAGAACAAAGACTTGGTACAGGACACCTCTCGGTACAGAGCCACTCCCCATCTGCATGAGTTAATCTTTCCCTCCCCTCAGGCTTCTCTTTTCCGCTTGCCTAATTCCACACAGGTTCATGAAAGTGCTGCCCCAAGCAGCCCAGTGCCTGGGCTGGAGTGATACTATGAGCTGCTGCAAAAATGCACGATGGCCAATGGATGCGGCAGCTGTTCTGCCCGCACTGTGTTGCAGAGTTCTTTGTTTAGATAAACAAAACAGGCAGTTTCCAAGGAAACCCTGCTTGGGCACAGAACTCATTAGAAAGTTTGGATGTCGGGAAAACGTATTATCTCGAAGCTGATTGATTAAATTAAGTCAGAATGGAAGCGAGAGGGAGAGATTTGGAATTTCATTAAGGCCGTGATGTCCAATGATGAGAACGTGGGTCTGGGCATCAGAAGATGCGGGGTCAGATTCTCAGCTGGTGTAAGATAGTTCTGCTGATTTACACCCACTCAAGATCTGGCCTCTGGGTTAAGGAATAAGCTGCCCCACTAGCCAAGCCATTTAAGCTTGTGTACCTCAGTGGGTCTGGAGGAAGCGCCTATTGGCAGAGGCAATGTAACTGTTCCCTGGATACAGAGGCAGGCTCTTTGGGCAGAGGAACTGGGGTCTCACAGGGAATCCAGACCTGCTTTGGCATGGTCTGTGCTATGTGGCCCACAGAATTGGCGCCTTTATACTGTACCAGTCACACCAAGGGCCTCAATAGCCGTCCTAACTCAAGTGCTGGTTTAATGTCTATTGTAGCTTGGGGAACCAAGAAATGCAGGGATGGTGTACAGTTCTCTTTTTCCTCCAGATTCCGCACAGAGTACAACTCCCTTGGGCCCTGCAGTGTGCCTAGGTTCTAATCAGAGAAGTTCTTCTCCCCCATTTGTAAAATGATGGTCAACCTTCCTCCAACAGGGCTAAAAAGCTTGTATAGCACTTGGGGTGCATCTACACTGCAGGGCTTAACTCAAAATAAGCTACGCAAACTGAGCTACGTCAATTGCGTAGCTTATTTTGAAATAGCTTATTTCGAAATTGGGAGCGTCTACACAACACTCATTTCGAAATAGAGCCCTCTTCCTCCCACTTCTCTTACTCCTTGTACAATGAGGGTTACAGGAGTTGGAGTAAGAAGTCCTCCAGCTTGACAGTATTTTGACATTATTTCAAAATAATTGCCTGCTGTGTCGATACAGACTACGTTATTTCGAAATAACACTAGTTATTTTGAAATAATGCTGCTGTGTAGACATACCCTTGGAGGTCGCCCTGTAAGAGGTGGTAAGTTTGAGGATTTTAACAGAACATTGGTAGCTGGATTGTATTTTCGGGTACAAGTAGAGTTCTCTAATAAGTGGCAGGGACAAGTTTTGCTCTTATTTTATGCTGGTGTAAACCAAGAACGACCCTGCTGAAGTCAATAGAGTTAATAGAGGTTCAGACCTGACCAGTGAGTAGCATGAGCCTCCTTGACTTCCAGGGAGTTACTTCTGGACCAAGCAGTTGTAAAGACAGAGCTGGTCAAAACTCAGAGGTTTAACTGTGCACGAAATGCTGAAGTTTGTTATTGTTCCACATTGAAATTTTCAGACCTGGGAAAGGAGAAGGAGGAGGGGAGAAAATCAAATATTTAAAGGAAGCTGGCAGGAGAGTCAATCAATGTTTTCTTTAGATATTCATCACAATCACACACACACACACACACACACACCATATGTGAGTGCACACACACAAACCCCATAAAAACCAAGGTGCTCCAAAAGTGTCAAAAGGGAAACTTTCCACAAGACTGAAATGCCCACAGTTTCACACCCTTCCCCTCCCCACCTCCCCTGAAACAGAAAGTTGCTGACAACAGAGCTTCCTGTGGGCACATGTCAGTTTTGATAAGACGCTATTTTCCAATATTTTTGACTAGTTCTGTATAAGGACATTACCCTGTAAAGTGCTGTGAGCCCCAGCCCACCCCAACTCCAAAGATCAGGCTCTAAAATTTAAATGAGCAGCATTTGGTCCTTGGTTGCTAATCTCTGAATCTTTGGTCCTTGGTTGCTAATCTAGAAAGGTTCAAGGCTCAACCCTGAGATAAGAAATCTTGACGGTACAATCTGTGCCAGGCATTAGCACAGACCTTTAGCTGGAGAGCCAGACAGCAGCCACTCAGTTCTACCTCCCCTGGCAGCTGTTGCTATGGTTATGCAAATGAGCCCATGCAAGGAGAATGGGCCAGCTGGGAAGTAAGAGGAGCCATTCATTCTCCAGAGGGGCACTGGATTGCTCAGCGCATGAGCGGCACAGCCAGACCTCAGGGGCTGGGCCAGCTTGGAGGGTACAGTCTGTTGCAGTTTCTCTTTCAACAACAGGCAGACATGATCTGCATCTCCACAAGGCAGAGGCTGGATCCTGGTGAATGGGAAACAGAGTGTGTGTGTACTGAGCATTGAGGGGCCTGCTTGATTCAGAAGCAGAGAAAACTTGGGATGTGGTGTGTGAAACAACAGCTGCCAACTCTCCTATTGGGGCATGTCCCTTCTCTGCCTGGAGTTTCACAAGGCTCCAGAATCAGCCCAACCCAGTTCCAGTCTCATCTACCCTTCCTCACCTTTCAGGCCTGCCTCTTACTCCCAGTGCCGCAGCAGGGGCAGTTCCGTGCCTGGACTCAGTGGTATCTGCAGATCCCCCAATGTGTCCCTGTATTCACCTTTTGATGCAAAACTTGGGGCAAGCGGTAAATAATGCCGAGGACAGGCCACTGACGCAGAGCAACTTGGATTGCTAGGGAAACCGAGGCTAGCCAATGATGCTCATTTTTATATGGCCACATGGAAGCGTACACCAGGAAGGCAAGTTGTCCTTACACCATGTGGGACTCTGTCCTGGAAGCAGTGACTCTGAAAGATTTTGGGCTTAGATAATCAGCTGAGGACGGGCTCCCCGTGTGATGCTATAGCCAAAAGGGCGAATGCGCTCCAGGGATGCAGAAAAACAGGGGGATCTTGAGTAGGAATATAGGAGTTATTGGACCTCTATGTCTGTGACCACTGCTGGAACCCTGTGTCCAGTTCCGGTGCCCACAGTTCAAGAAGGAGGCTGATAAATTGGAGAGGGTGGAGAGAAGAGCCTCAAGAATGCTTAAAGAATTAGAAAATAGGCCATCTGTGATGGATCTCCTTAAGCCCATCTATTTTGCTGAACAACAAGAAGGTTAGGAGGTGACTTGATTACAGCCTAGTAGCACCTGCAAGGAGAACAGATATTTCATAATGGGCTCTTCAGTCTGGCAGACAAAGATGTAACGTGGTCCAGTGGCTGGAAGCTGCAGCGAGACAAAAATCAGACTAGAAATAAGGTGTAAGTTTAAAGGTGGAAATAATTAACCACAGGAACAACTGACTGAGGGCTGTGGTGGGTTCCCCATCCCGGCCTTTTTTGTCAAGACAGAAAAATGTCCGAAGAGCTAAGGTGTGGGAATTATTTGAGGGAAGTTCTATGACCGGTGCCATACAGGAGGTCAGATCAGATGATCACCATAGTCCCTTTCAGCCACCAACTCTGTGTCCCCAGACTCTCCTTTGTTCTCAGCTAGCTGGCACAAAGGAGTCACATGGGAAAAGGGAACTGAGCTCCCAGGTAAGGTCTAGACTGGCATGATTTTCCGCAAATGTTTTTAACGGAAAAGTTTTTCCATTAAAAGCATTTACGGAAAAAAGCGTCTAGATTGGCACGGACGCTTTTCCGCAAAAGCACTTTTTGAGGAAAAGCATCCGTGCCAATCTAGACGCGGTTTTGCACAAGAAAGCCCCGATCACCATTTTCGCCATCGGGGCTTTTTTGCGCAAAACAATACCGTGTTGTCTACACTGATCCTCTTGCGCAAAAGCATTTGCGCAAGAGGGCTTTTGCCCGAACGGGAGCACCATAGTATTTCCGCAAGAACACTGACAATCTTATATGAGATTGTCAGTGTTCTTGCGGAAATTCAAGCGGCCAGTGTAGACAGCTGGCAAGTTTTTCCGCAAAAGCAGTTGCTTTTGCAGAGAAACTTGCCAGTCTAGACGCAGCCCTGGTGTGTATGCATGCAACAAGAGCAGAACCCGTGGCAGTGGCAGACACTTCCAGACAAGAAGAACTGGAGATTCAGGTCAAGGATCTGGTCAGCTCTGATGAAGTCACATGAGATCTTATGGGAAAGTAACCTAAATAAACTGCCTCTTTACCAGACTCACTAGTGATGTGCTATGACGCAGAGAGCCAGCATAAAGCCTATTGCATCACGTAACTCCTCAGAACAGGATTTACGTACTCCCTTGGCCTTGCACTGGCCTCTTCACAGGGACAAGTTTCACCCACTAGAGATTTGTCCCATGCCAGAGCATCAGGGATTTGGGAAACCCTGCACCTAGGAGTAACCAGCTAGACTGAAAGTAAGTGATAGTCCCTCTGAGAAAGGGAGGAGAGTTTGAATACTCTCCAAATTGATAATTTTCCAAAGTTATGTGCTGCTGATGCCTAGATATTATGGCAACCGGCATGTCAGAAACGCTTATGATAATAAGTGTGTGATCTGCCATCTGGTACATTGGTGCATCACTCCCTACTGGATGGGATTAGAGCTACTGAATGTTTGTCTTAGGCTAGTAATAGAGAGGTAGCCGTGTTAGTCTGATCTTGCTGAAACTTGTTAGTTTGTCTTAGGCTGCTGAGAGACCTTCCTTTAGTTCATGCAATTGTGCCCGACAGTTAACTCCAGTGGGCAAGGATGTTGCTTTCAGAATCCAAAGAGCCTCCATTCACCGGTCACCGTGCTTTCTAGTTAAAGACTAAATGAAGAGATAGTAAAATTTCAGCAGCTATTAGCATCTGGACAGCTAGCGTGGCTGGGACATGATCCCTTGTGTGACACAGACATAAGTATTTCTTGCTTTAGTCGGACATTGCCACCCCTATAAGCATGGCAGGGTTGGCAGTGCCAAAAGACTTAAAATCCTGCATCTCAGCACAAATTCCCTGGAGTTTTTCCAGGAAGAGAACGAAATATAGGACATCACGTGAGAAGATTCCTGAAACCTCAAAGACATTGTTTAAAACAATAAAAAGCCATTTTTGAGGTTTCATTTTTAATGATTAGGGATTAGGTTCCAGACTGGGAGAGAACCTCTGTGTGGGAAGATGGAGTTCAATACAAAATGTTTTGCAAGCATATGCAACTGTAAGCTAGGGTGAAGTCCAGTGGGGTACAGCTCCTATTCTGCACAAATTATCTAGTCACAAAAAAGCACCTGAGCCTAAATAACAGGCATTAATCATTATAAGAGGTCATTGCAAGAATCAATCTGACTTTACTGATCAGCAACTGCATCCGGTCAGGAACTACGCTGCCTCCTTGTAATATGTACTTGGGCTTTGTGCAGTAGGATAAAAAGGTTAGATATAATGCAGCTTTGCGACAGGTTTATTTGCATGCCTTATAGGTGTATTAAGAGCATGGCCAATTTAATGTCAACATGGGGCTTTTGTACATCACCTTGTCCCTAGAGCCTAATTTAGCTTTTGCTGCTGTTTTCACAAAGTGTTATAAGCAGCGCATGCACTTGAGTCATGAAAGGTCATTTGTAATATTTAATTTCAACATTATTGTCAGGTTGAAAAGTCCTGGCTCATTCTACCTGGTTTATTACATGAGATTCCCATTTAATTCTGTAGAGAGTCTGGAGCTATGCAATTATCTGATTACACACACACACACACACACACACACACACACACACACACACACACACCACACACCCCCAAATTTGGTGGCCCATTTAGGAGCAATTCTTGAACAAATGGACGCACAAACAAACAGACAGATGCACAGATGCACAAACGCTCTCATATCAAACAAATGAACAGACACACAAACTCTCTCATATACGATGAGAGTTGGTGCATATTTCTCTTTGTGTATCTGTCCATTTGTTCATGAGTCCATTTCTTCAAGAATTCCTCTTAAATGGTAAGAGTTAGGGCCACCAAATTTGATATGCAGCTGCCTCTTATCTTAACTTGAAGTAAGATCAGGGTTTGGTTGTGCCAGGGCAATGGGATGTGCCTGGAATTCAATTGTTTCTTAGAAAATGGAAAGGGAGGGGTCTGGTAGGAAGGAGTTATACTGCAGAATGACCACAGGAGGGCAGCAAGGGACCAGAAATGGAGACCAGGACAGCTATTCCCCCATTGGGGCAGCAGGAGGCAGGGGTGAGAAAGGGGACAGCTATTATATATTTCAGAGAGTTTGTCTTTTTGTGTGTTTGTCTGTCTGTCCCCCAGCCAGCAGACATGCACCTCTCCCCCAGCTGTGCCCACTGTAACTGCAGCAGCCAGGGACATATACTGCATTTCTGTATATCTAGTCATCTTGTTTGATGGAGGTCATTGTATTCAGTTTAGATGGAGACATTCCAGCATGCAGCATCTGCACTTGGAAATGTTATGGTTCTATTTCAGCTGTACATGGAGTTAGATAACATGGAGCTACAATGCTTGTACTAGGTCGACATTACAACTTATTTTATTGGTGGCATCCATGCTTAGATATGCAGAGCTGTTTGTCAGCATCTACAAAACCCTAGAGTCATTTTACCTGAAGATATGACTGCACTTTATGCATGAAAACGAAGACTACTGCAGTGCAACAAATAGTCTTGCAGCACCTTAAAGACTAACAAAACATGTTGATAGTATCATGACCTTTTCTGGATACAACCCACTTCTTCATGAATGCTCATGATACCATGTTTTGTTAGTCTTTAAGTTGCTGCAAGACCATCCATTGTTTTTTAAGTTTTTCCAGTCACCGACTAACTTGGCTACCCTTCTGAAGCTACTGCAGTGCAGTACAGCCCCCTCCTGGTTAAGAAAAACAAACCAGAATGAGCTAAAGTGATGTCCAGAGAGAACTGTGTGTATCTCCTCTAAGGAGACACATCTGACACGAGCTCATGGTGGTAACTGTTGCCAGCTGACTGCTTCATCCACATTCACCACAATTTCAGTGGGAGACACCTGATACACAAACCAAAGGAGCCTGCAGCAGTTTAAGCTTTTAATAAGCTCTTATGTTACCCGTCACACCCTTATTTGGTTCTTACCCGTGTGTCTGGGCCCAGTGACTATGACTAAGTATGCACAGGGCCAGAGTTTGGCTTTTCTGACAGAACGTTACAGATGGTGTTGACAGCACATTATTTTTATTGGCGGTTTACTTCCTGAGCCTTGCTCTGAAGCTTGACAGCTTGGTAGTTTGTCCTCCTGCAAGCCAGTTGGAAAAGGAAGTGTGTTTGGGCTGCACACCTAGTAGAGCAGTGCTTCTCAAACTGTTTGGCCTGTGACCCACCCCTCTCAATACAGACCTTACCACGGACAGTTAGCCAACCACTCATGATGACAAAATGGGTACAGGAGGGAGTGGGAGTGTGGGGTCAGGCTGTGAGGTAGGGTGCAGGAGTGGACTTTGGATGAACATAAGAACATAAGAATGGCCGTACTGGGTCAGACCAAAGGTCCATCTAGCCCAGTATCCTGTCTACCGACAGTGGCCAGCACCAGGTGCCCCAGAGAGGGTGGACCGAAGACAATGATCAAGCGATTTGTCTCCTGCCATCCCCCTCCAGCCTCTGACAAACAGAGGCCAAGGACACCATTTTATCCCCTGGCTAATAGCCTTTTATGGACCTAACCTCCATGAAATTATCTAGCTTCTCTTTAAAGTCTATTATAGTCCTAGCCTTCACAGCCTCCTCTGGCAAGGAGTTCCACAGGTTGACTACACGCTGTGTGAAGAAGAACTTCCTTTTATTAGTTTTAAACCTGCTACCCATTAATTTAATTTGGTGTCCTCTAGTTCTTCTATTTAGGGAACTAATAAATAACTTTTCTTTATCGGCCCTCTCCACACCACTCATGATTTTATAGACCTCTATCATATCCCTCCTCAGTCTCCTCTTTTCTAAACTGAAAAGTCTGATGGGGTCTGGGCAGGACAGTGTGTGCGGGAGGGGAATGGGGGTGGAAGGTCTGGGCATGAAGGAGATGGGAGATGCATACTTGGTTCCATGCCTCCCACCAGTCCTAGGCAACCCTCTCCCCCCCCACTGCTCCCATTGGTTGCATTTCCAGCCAATGGGAGCAGCAGGGAAAGCCTCAAGGTGAGTGGTTTCCTGCGTTGCTGCTCTCTCAGTCATGGAGCCAATTTCTTCCTCCGCAAGCTGGATCTAGTCTGAGAGGCTCACTCTACTCCACCCCCGCAGCAGGTAGCCGACGCTGGTGCTCCAACCACACAAGGGGAAGGGCACTGGGATGGAGCACCAACGCAGGCTCCGCACTGCAGGGGGGTGAGCCCTAAGCCCAGGGCCCACTTGGAAGATGGTCACGGACCACACTTGCAGAGCCACTGGTATAGAAGAACGGTTGGTTGATTATCTTTTAAGTGTTTTCAGTCTTTTTTTTTTTTTTTCCCACCAAGTCTTACAAAGATTTTACAAATTGTGGGAGGGGGAGTCACACACCCAAATTCTACTCTCACACCACCCTCCTTCCCGACCCCTACCCCAGACAGTCATGAAAGGGATCGAAGGTAGCAAGCCCCCCCACTGTGGACTACAGCCAGTACTCCAGCCTCTGAGGCAGAACAGAAGCTCGGCTCTTTGTACCAGCTGCAAGGGGTAGGAAGAAAGGGTCAGGCCACTTGATCAGCACTTGTGTGGATTCCGGTGCCTTCCCATGCTCCCTCCATGCTGGCAGAGTGCCCTGCAAAGGGGATGGCTAGAGGCCTCAGACCAGACTGAGCTGCCCTCAAGAAGCCAATGACAGGGGGAGGAGGGCAGAGGTGGAAGAGCCTTGAAAGCTGTGATATTTCTGAGAACGTTCTTCACCTCTTGACCCTGCCCTTTGACTGCCCTGTTTCTTTATCTCAGCACAGTGCTGCATAGCTCTCTTCATCGGCCTCTTCTTCACTCGCTTTTGGCTGGTCAGCGTCCTGTACGCAGCATGGTGGCTTCTGGACTGGGACACGCCACGCAAAGGTGGGCGACGGATTCATTGCGTCAGGAACAGCATCGTCTGGAGATACATGAGGGACTATTTCCCCATCACTGTAAGTGCAACCAAAGGTAGGATCCAATCCAGTGCCCACTGAAGTCTGTGGAAAGGCACTCCCATTTCGTTCCTTGGGCATTCGCTCAGGATCTCACAGTACTGGAGAGAGGCCAAGGGTTCCTAGCACTGGGCCTAATAAATCAGCACTAGATTTTACTGCTTTATCTTGCATAGCCTGGAAGGAAGGGTGGTTTAGAGGTAAGAGCACAAGGTAGGAGACCTACTGCCCGACCTTGCAAGAATTGTTTAGCCCGGCATTTTCAGACCCACGTACCACAATATATCAGTCTTTAGACACCTACCTCTTCAGTTTCACCACACCTTGGGAGGGAGGGAAATAGCCGCTTGAGATTCTTGTCCTGCATCCTCTAAGGTATCTGAGCACTTGAACCAGTGACACAAAGTGAAGTTACACAGCAAGTCAGGGACCAAACTTGGCCTTGAACTCAAGAGTTTCCGGGCTCCTACATTCTCTGCTTAGAGCAATTTACAGGGGAGTAGCTGACTGAAAATTAACTGGCTTTAAGTCAAGGCTGCAGGACCAAGTGGGAATTTTCAATGCGAACTGGCGTTTTGTTGGACTGTTAGGCCTGATCTATACTAGACCAGGAAGGTCAGCTTAAGAATCACAACTCCAGCTACGCAATTTGCATAGCTAGAGTCGGCTTATCTTAAGCCAAGCCACAGTGGCATCCACACAGTGGGAGGCTGATGGGAACATTTCTTCCCTTACTCCTCACAGAAGGAGGACTACCGGACGCTGGTGGGGGCTGCCCTCAGCATTCAATTTACGGGTCTATACTAGACTTGCTAAATCGAACGCTAGAAGATTGACCTCCGGAGCGTTGATCTTGTGCTAAGTAGAGATGTGCTCTTACCATGCAGCACCCTAAGTGCCCATGGCAGGATGTGCATGTTCAGCACCCATGAGAGAACTTGCTTCAAAATGCCTGCAGTCTCCAGGTGCTAGCTGGGGCAGCACAAAGCAATGGATTACAGAGTCAGGGATCCCACAGTGGCGTGAGCCTTCCAGAGGGGAACAAACTAGACACCATTAGGTCAGGCCGCAAGACCTGCCTCTTTAAGAGCTGCTTAGAGAGGGGAAAAGCTGACAATGACCCCAAACCCCCAATCAATCAACACTTTCAAGAACCCAAGTCAGAGCCTACAGAACTCCACTATTACAGGCCCCTCCATACCAGCCTGTTTGCTTGGAAGGCCAAAAGGTACCACTGCTGGTTCAGAGCCTCAAGATGAACAGAGAAGGTTAACACAGTGAGGATTCCATGGGTTGAACATTTCAAACAGATGGGCTCTCAAGAGCATACTGGGCAAACATCCACTGGGAGGGAGTTTTCTGTCAATTCCTATGCCAAAAAGGACCTCTGTAATTATCTAGTCAGATCTTCTGGCCAAAAGACTTCCCTGAATTAATTCTTTTTGAATTAGACAATATTTTTTAAAACAACATCCAGTATTGAATTTGAAAAGTTGCCACGGATGGAGAATACACCTCAACTCTTGACAAGTTGTTCCAGTGCTTAACGACCATCACTATTCAAAAAAACACAGCTTATTTTTAGTCTGAATTTGTCTAGCATCCACTTCCAGCCGTTAGATCTCGTTACACTTTTGCCTGCTAGACTGAAGAGCCCTCTACCACCAAGTTTTTGTTCCTCCTTTAGGTACTTCCAGGCTGATTTGGTCTCTCTGTAACATACCCTCTGGTACACTAATCACTATAAAGGCATGTTTTGCAATCCTTTAATCATTCTCAGGGCTCTTCTCTAAACCTGCTCCCGTTTATCAATGTCCCTTTTTGGACACCAGAACTGGACACAGGGTTCCAGCCAATCTGGATCTGACCTCCCTTCTTGTGATTCCCATTTATACATCCAAGGATTGCATTGCTTTGTGCACCCATGTCACTCTGGGAGCTCACGTTCGGCTAGTTATATACCTAGCCACTGTGAATCAGGCAGCATAAAAGGCAGCACAGAACTGGGAGTGGATGAAGAGGGCATGGGGAGAAATAGTCAGCAGACCGGCAGAGAAGCCTTCATGGCAGAGATATAGAGAAGGTACAAAAGGGGCATAGAAGGGTGGCAGCCCCATCAAGCTTCATGGGGAAGAGACCCCGAGTTGTTAAGGACTTGGAGATAAGGCAACAGTCATGGAAATGTGTTCCACATGTAACCCACATACCTACTGGGTGTGGTGCTTAGACCATTTACAGCGAGAAAGATTGAGTGTACTCTACAGCCTTTACTGAGAGCCAGCTGGGTTATAGCTCAACAATTTGAGGCTTCCAGACTAAGATCCAAAACTCCCAGGTTCAATTCCACCTGTTGGTATTACCAGGACTTGCCGAACCGTGGTGAGCCCTGCTTGCCAGCCATGCTGTCTGGTGATATGTGCATGTGCAGGTTGCTGGAACCTGGCTCTTCCAGGTTACAATCTACTTGCTACAGGTGAGTAGATTGTATAATTTGTCAAGCCCTGGGTATTACACATACATGAACTCTGATACATGGACTTTGGTTACTAGCATTCATTTAGTGCACACCTCTGACAGCAATGCAGAGCAGCTCTGCTTTGGATCTTGGACGAATATTTCTCTGCAGACCATGTACTAAGTACATTTCTGAAGAGCCCAGGACATGCACGCCACCGTGGCGGCTGCTGCTTCCTGTGAGTAAGGTGAAAGGGAAGCGCAGCACAGCAAGCAATAAGGTTATTCCAGAAGGTAGGAAATCATTTGGCATCCCAGCATTTTCCAGAGGGTGAAGATTCCCAATTCCCCGCTCCCTGACTCTACCAACCTTTATTTTAGTTTTTGCTTCACTAGGTGCCTCTCTTTTGCTTGGCTAGGTGCTGGCACTTCCCATTCAAGTACATTAGTTAATTAAGCCAGCTAGCTTTGCAGAGTGTTATTTGCCTGTCAGGGCTGAGTAATATTCTGTAGGCAAATGAAACCTCATTTGTTTTTTTCATTACAGTACCATCATAATGACAGCAAGGGGGGGAGGGGAAGAAGGAGGGTAGATTTTGTGTGGTGGCTAGTTCAAAGGGACGGTTTTCCAGGGCTGAATAGAGCTTTCAGCACACAATGCAATGGGAAATCTGCAGTTCTTGCCTAGCTGTGACACAGGGGTAATGAAACAGCAAGTAGTCCTGTAGCACCTTAGAGACTAACTAGATAGATAGATAGATAGATAGATAGATAGATAGATAGATAGATTATCATGAGCTTTCATGGGCAAAATCTCCTTCCTCAGATGAGTAGAGAAAAAAAAGGCAGGGAGGGATCCTCCAAATTTTTAACAGAAAAAGAAGGGAGAGTGGAATGAGGGGGGGGGGGGAACCCTGTCAACAGTAGTACCAGTGCTAATGAGACTAACTGAGTCACATCAAAAGCTAATGGCCCATCCAGTTCATGTCTTCAGCAAGCCAGAGGTAGATCCAGAAATGAGTACATCAGGTCTCAGTTTCCAGTCCTGAACTGGACACTTTCCTAGGAGCTGGTTTCATTCCGCCTTAACAAGTCTTTGACAGAGCAACCTCCGTTCCTGGTTACGTCCTGTCAACACCTCCAAAGTGATCAGTTACTTATTATTTACACTGCAGTAGTATCTAGGGGTATGTCTACACTAGCCCCCTAGTTCAAACTAGGGAGGCTAATGTGGGCATTTGAACTTGCAAATGAAGCCCGCGATTTAAATATCCTGGGCTTTATTTGCATGTTCCCGTCTGGCCATCAATTTTAAATGTCACTAGTCCGGACTAACTGCTCATGGCTACAAGCGGCAGTTAAACGGTAATTCGAACTAAGGACTTAGTTCGAATTACCGTTTAACTGCCGCGTGTAGCTGCAGGCAGTTAGTCCGGACTAGTGGCATTTAAAAATAGCAACTGGACAGGAACATGCAAATAAAGCCTGGGATATTTAAATCACAGGCTTCATTTGCAAGTTCAAATGCCTACATTAGCCTCCCTAGTTTGAACTAGGGGGCTAGTGTAGACATACCATAGGGGCCCCATTGGCTACACCTGGTATAAACAAGAATAATAAAAAAAAAGTCTGTGCTTTGGAAAGCAGCCAGTCTCCTTGAGCCCCATTTTGGCAGAGCCGCTTCTGGCTCAAAACACCAGACCAGAGAGTTTTTAAGCAAAGGGCGACTGGCTGTCCCCAGCACCCTGCTGGACAGTAGCCACTGATGTTTTCTGAAGTCGCTCTCCGGGTGCCCATTGTAACTTTACATTTCCCCTGTGTAAGCAAACTCGCTTAGTCCTGACCCCCTGTCCAGTGCTCGGGCCTGTACTTCCTCGTCCAGTGGCTCCTTTAAGACCAGGGCCCCGGAAGCGGGCAGACAAACAAACAGTTTCCATGGTCAGATGGTGGCCCAGGCCCTGGTTCAGGGCAGGGCAGGCGAATGAACAGTTTTCATAGCACAAGCGGGAAGGGGGAGGCTGCCACCCAGTATGGGAGAGGTGGCAGGGGGGACACGGACCCTCCCTACTGCACCGTGTCCTGGCCCAGGGGCCTAGCAGTGGCCGCCTTGGCGGCCATTGGGGTCAGCAGGGAATCTATTCTGAAACACGCTGACATACATTAAAGGGTGATCAGGCCCACCTGACCATCCCCCGCTTCCCCTGGGCCACTTCCAGATTCCCCCTCAGTATGTACCTGGCTGGCTCGCAGGGTCTCCGTAGTCCAAATTTAGGTGTAGAGAAAAAAAAGTCTCCTCCTCAACGCCTGAGCCGGGTGGCCCAGCTCCTCAGGGTCTTCCCGGTGTGAGGGGTCAGGGTAGGCCTCTGCACCCTCCGACAGCTGGCCCCCGACTGAGTGTCTGGGCCTAGTTTTTATACTTCTTGCCCCTCCCCCAGGCCTCTGTGGCTTTAAAGGGGCAGGTTCCGGCTCAGCCCACTGGTGCTCAGAGGGGGGTTCTTCTTCCTCAGGGTCAGTGAGCGGCCAACCCTGCTCACTACACCCTGGGGTGCAGCCATCAGACCTAGCGATGCCTTTGGCTCCAAGTGCCTAGTGGGACAGCAGATATTAGGGATCCCCTTGTGGTAAGCAAAGAGCAGAGGCACTGAGGGAGCTATTTCTGCTGGGACAAGGAACATCCAGTGCTGCAGAGGTCTGGAGTGCGAAGGGTTAATACTAAGGCTGTTAAGTAACGTTAATTGACTAGTCGAGTAGTCCACTGAGACTCTTGTACATTTTAAAAGAAGAATGCGGAACTCTGTGTGCAGCCTGGAGCCAGCGGGAAGTCTGTTGACTCTGGGCTGCACATGGTGTGCCAGCTTTGAAATGCACAAGAGCCCCTAGCTCAGGGTCTCCATGCAGCGCTGACGAATTGAAATGCCACCCAGAGCCGGGGTCACCGGGGGACTCCCCAGCTGATCCTGGGCTCCATGCAGCATTTCAGTAGAACTCGGGACCAGCTGACCCCGCGTTCTGGGGAATTGCTGCGTGGAACCCTCAGTCAGCTGGGGAGTCTTACTGTTTAGGAGGAATTCTTGATCAAAGAGACAAACTCTCTAAAATATATAGATTACAAAATCCACTTTGCTTCTCTTAAATACATGGGAAAACAGCTGATTTGGCTAAATAATACCTCTCCACGGCTCTCCAGATAATCAGTACATTTGCTTATTTTTTATTCCATCTTGGGATACGACTGACAAAAGATGGAAGGCTGAGGAGCTGCAGAGAGAGCTGAATCTGCCAGCAGGAAAGCGATGCTGCTCTGTAGGAGCAGTAGAAAGAGCCTTGAAGTTTTACCACAGCGTAGCATTTCAGCACCAATGCCAAGAAGATGCAGATAAAATGCATGGTGGGTGCAGAGAGAACCACCAATATGATCAAGGGGCTGGACGGACAATGCTCTATAGAGCTATTGAAAGAAATGCAGATGAGTAGTTTAGCTAAGGGATGATCGTGCTCCCTGCCTAGAAATAAGGGAAGTGTGTAAATACCCCGGAGGGGATGGATTGTGTAGCAGTTGCTGCAGCTGGATAAAATAGTGAGGGGGAATTGATCACTAATGTGACTCATCCTGCTGGCACAGTCAGGGCTTGTTCCTTGGTATCCCACACCGTGTGCTATCCTTATGATTTAAAAAAAAAACAGGGCTGGGGCAGAAACCAGGGGTGTAGAGAGACTGGCTGTCTGGTGTGTGGAGTGTATGAGGAGGATGCCAGGGAGGGTTTTCTGCATCAGCAGGGCAGAGAGGAACATTCCCAAGGAAAAATCCCAAACTCACACAAGGACATCTCACTTCCCCTCTGCCGGAAGCCTTCCTGATTCCCACAATGGTGTCTCCCAGAGAATCACCTCACAGAAGCCCCGTTCCCATGGAGCCAGAGTGTAACCTGTGGCAGGAGGGCCGGGCTGGACCCACCACGGACAGGGGCTGGTCAGAGCAGTCCCTGCCTGCAGTGAGCCCTGCGAGGCTAGAGCAGCCCCCTGCCCATGCCAATTAACCAGAACCAGTAGCCCTCACCCATTAAAGGTGAGGCTTACCGGTTAACTGGTTAACCATTTACATACCTAGCCACAAGACAGCCAGCTCCCACATGTCTTTGCGTTGCTTCATGAGACCCCCAAATGTCCGAGTCTGGGCAGATTCTGCCACCAAACCAGGGTGTGTGCCAAAGGAACCCTTCCCTTTCTGCTCTCCTGGCCACCTTCACAGACTCTGGGCTGGTGGTTACCACTGTGCCCAATGGAGATTCCATAGTCTCCTCCTCTGAGCTACCGTTTTCCACCATAAGCCCTCCCTCGCCTCCAGCCATCACTCCATTGCAGTCTTAACCAAGGTGACCAAATGTCCCCATGTTATAGGGGACAGTGCTGATAATCAGGGCTTTGTTGTATAAATGTGTCTATTACCCCCTACACTCCTTGTCCTGATTTGTTACACTTGCTAGCTGGTCACCCCAGTAGTAACTGCAACACCAGAAGGCCAAGAAGCTGAGTTATAGTCAAATCAGTGTCACTGTATCGGACTGAGACCTGCCAATGGATCATCACATTGTAGTGGGGGAGAGCCTTGCGTGTGCCAATGACCCCAGAGAGCAACATTGCTTGGAGTCATGTACTCCCTTAGGGTCTCCCATGACAGAACGGCAAGGGCCCGGTTTCAGACCAAGTGTGACTCAAGAAGTCCTCCATGGCAGAGTAGACGGAGGATACCTGCACAATGGAGCTGATACTGTTGAGTAATGTTACAGCAGCTGTGCAGGCGGATGAAGGCTGCAGCAGATAGATGATCTGCAGTCGTCATGGTGTCCATGCCGTTGGTTTCAAGCCCTCTGTGTCTCAAGGACAGTGTGGTGACTGCTGTGCACGAGTCTCCCCACTTTAAAAGAAGCCCCACCCAGGCACCTTCCATTTTGGGGGGAAAACAACACCTGCACAAGTCAGAAGCCTGCTGGTGATCGGCAAGTGATGATGGGAACAGTCACCGACCGACACACAGGCAATGGGTATGTGATTCACCCGTCTTGCTCAAGGACTGAGGCAGGTCGAGCATCTCAGCAGCTGCACCCATGACTGCGTGGTCCTCTTTAGGATCCACTCTGCTCACCCACATGGGGAAAGGGCAAGAAAAAGTGCCCTAAAAATAGTCTTGCCTCTTTTCCTCCTGGCTCAGCAGCTGCATCCAGCAGGATCACCATCCCAGAGGTCGAAAATGTAAGAAACCACTGACATGCTGAAGAGGAGAAGAGAAGAGGTGCAGGAGGAAGGGGAAACGGTCAGCAGTCTCCTGCTGTACCTGGAAACATCTGTCCTCACTGTAATAGAACTTGTGGTTCAAGGATCGGCCTTATCAGCCACCTGAGGGTCCATAACTCTCGTGGAAGACGATCATACTCGGCAATGAGTGATCGCCCATCACCATCATCATTAGACTGAGAGTAATCTGTGATTTACACCCATGAATGAGGGGTCAAAATCAGGACCCAAGAGTTTCCGCCAAGGCAATGCTGCTGTTCTCTAGAAAGCCACTGGGTGGTGCTGCAAAGCAACAAATCCCAGACAACACAGCTCCAGCTGCTGAACAAAAACAGAGCTAGGAGAACTGAGTACTCCCCTAAAACCTTCCTGCCCCATACAGCCATGCTTCAGGGCCATGCTCCTCAGCCACTCAAATGCTTAGCATTCTGCTGTCAGCAACAGCGTCTGGCCAAAACAGCCATTAGGGCCTTGTGGCTCGAAAGCCCTTGTAAACATGGATCGGTTAATAGCCTTGACTCCCACTTGAAGAAGAGCCATGTTATTACCCAGGATATATCCCTCCACCGAGACGGTGCGGCTACTGAGCCTTCCTTTGCTTTGCAAAGAGCTCGGCCATCTCTGGAGGATGAGCACCATCCAGAGTAAGTGCTGAGTGTTCCCGCCGTGCGGTTGGCTGGGTGATGGGTGCACAGCTGGCTAGCAAGCGGAGCATTACCAGCCTAATTGACTGAAAGAAATGGATCTGTCATTTGCTCCTCAGTCAAGCCCCAGAAAAGCAACACATGCAGGCGTCCCTGCCCTACCCCACAGCAGCCTCTGTTTCATTTAACATGAAAGGATTAGTGGCTCCTGGAAGATTAAAAATGGCTTTTAATCCTCCCATGTCCCAGCAGCAAACCTGATGTGGCAAATCTTCCGTGCCTGTGGGTAAGAAAGCGAAAAAGAGCTGCCAGGTTGCTCTGCCCTCTGTTAGGAAGTGTCCTCTACAGCTGAGCTCTGCTCAGTTAACATGTTTGTTGCTGCAGGAGAGAGGATGGCAGGGCCGGTGCATGCACCCAGTTTTTTGGTGACTGAGTGATATGCACTCCTCGTCTACAGTCCTTTTCTTGCAGGTAACTAGCTGACTGTGCAGGTTTGCCATTGCCAGTGTCAGGCATGCAAACACGGGCTTGTTACAGCTCTCTCACTGCGGCTATGTCTACACTGCAGCCTTTGTCGGCAAAAACAATGCAAATGAGGCATTCATTAGCATTTCTTGTGCTCTCATTTGCATAGTCTCTTACAGTCTGTTTTGCAAAAGAGGTTTTTGCACAAAAAACCAACCTTTTGCGCAAGAACTCTTATTCCTTAAAACAGCAGGTATACAGAATCTTGCGTGAAAGGGTTTTTTGCCTCGTCTGCACTGTGGGTTTTTTATGCAAAAACCTCTTCTGCAAAACGGATCAGAAGAGACTATGCAAATGAGAGCACGAGAAATACTAATGAGCGCTTCGTTTGCATTGTCGCTGCAGTGTAGACATAGCCACTGTAAGAGCTCCCCCTGCGTGTGCCGTGCTAGCAGAGCTAAACTTTTAGAGAACCACAGACAGAGCAGTAAGGGAGGGATCTGGGAGCGCCCCAGCCTGTCAGTCCGCCAGCAAGCCGGGTGTGCATCCTGGTGAGTTTTGGAAAACTTCATAGAGTGAGGACAGACAGAAGCAGAGAAAATCAACCTGAAACTCAGCTGGGAGCAGAGAAAACTCTTGTGTGGCAAGGAGCCCCCTGATGTGCAGTTGCAGCCATTTGCAGGAGGTGGGGCTGGCAGGCAGCTGCTTCCAGGCTGTGAATGAGGGAGGCAGCAGCAGTAGCAGCACTGAGCCACTGAGGAGTTGGGCGAGGCCCTGATGAGAGTATCATGATCAGTGGAAGTGGAGTCCAAGCGTGGGAGGAGGGTGAAGGCCCAGTTAGGGAAGGCAGGCCCCAGCCCCGCCCCTTTCACCAGAGGCCCCGCCCCTTCAGCAACTTTTCCCTCCCACCCCCAACCCCCACGTGGAGCCAAACCCTGCCCAACCCTTACTGATCACCTGGAGGGCTGGGGCATGGCCCCAGCCTTCCCAGATAGCTGTGGAGTGTAGACATTATGGGGAAGGCCTACATTACCCTCCGCCCATGAGTTAGAGGCTTGTGCTCTCTGGAAGGTCTGTTAGGACAAGGGATCAGGGGACCAGGGAGCAGGTCTGAAAGCATGACAGTCAGGTGGGCGGATGAGAGCAGGGCATGGGGTTTAATAACGTTCATTTGTTCAGCTTAACCTGCAGTGAGTTTCACCTTTTGCTAACGAACCAGTGCGATCAGCTCGGGCTGCCAGCTCTGGCTGGTCATATTCCTGGAGGGTTCATCAAGTGACATAACCTTTCACTAAATGTTAATCTTTAATTCCTGGAGACTCCCAGACAATCCTGGAGGGCTGGCAACCCCAGTTTCAACAGGTCCTTGCTAATTACCACTGTCCATCCCCCAATGTCTATCCCTACAGCTACACTAAGACTTTATTTTGAAATAATATCGAGCTGGAGGACTTCTAATTCCAACTCCTGTAACCCTCATTTCACGAGGAGTAAGGGAAGTCAAAGGCAGAGTGTTCTTCCTTCGACTTCCTGCTGCGTAGACAGTGCCAAAAGCCGAGTTAAGCTATTTTGACTTAAGCTACGCAATTGACGTAGCTCAAGTTGCATAGCTTAATTCAACTTTAGCCCCGCTGTATAAACATAAGAACATAAGAATGGACATACTAGGTCAGACCAAAGGGCCATCTAGCCCAATATCCTGTCTGCCAACAGTGGCCAATACCAGATGCCCCAGAGGAAGGGAACACAACAGGTAATCCTCACGTGATCCCTCCCCTGTCATCCATTTCCAGACAAACAGAGACTAGGGACACCATTCCTACCCATCCTGGCTATTAGCTATTGATGAACCTAACCTCCATGGATCTATCTAGCTCTTTTCTGAACCCTGGGAAAGTCCTAGCCTTCAACACATCCTCTGGCAAGGAGTTCCAAAGGTTGACTGTGCACTGAGTGAAGAAAAACTTCCTAAAATGTACCCTGAGGGTATGTCTAAACTACATCCCTTTTTCGATAAAGGGATGTAAATTAGACATATTAAAATTGTAAATGAAGCTGGTATTTGAATTTCCCGCACTTCATTTACATAATGGCGGCTGCAGCTTTTTTTCAAAAAGCCACTTTTCAAAAAAAAAATGTGGTCAGGATGGGGCTCTTTGGACAGAGGGTTACAGGATCTTTCGAAATGGGGCATTTCTGTCAAAAGATCCCCGTCTTGACCGGCTTCAAATCGCGGCTTCATTTCAATTTCGATATGTCTCATTTACATCCCTTTATCAAAAAAGGGATGGAGTTTAAACATACCCTAAGTGAGCTAATCCCTAACTAAGGCCATCCCTATCAATATGCAAAGCAAGCAGCTGCATAGGGTGGAATGAAATTTGGGGCACCAACTTGCCCCAGATTTCATGGTGCCCTAGGCAGCTGTGTGCTGCGGTATGGAGCATTGTGGTTTCTAGCAACCAGTCCCATCCCCAGCTGGCCTCCCAGCACTGCTGATGCCCTCTTCAGCCCACCACAGTGGATCCCTTATGGGAGCGTGGGGTCTTGGACAGACTCCACCGTGCTCTGCTCCTGCTCTGCCCCTGCCTTCACTCCACCCCTTCTTCCAAACCCATACTCTGAGCAGTGTGGCTCGGAGCCAGGGGAGACCGGGTGGCTTCACTTCCCACTGCTGGTGAATATGGGGTTGGGCCCAACCCCTCCTGCCCAAATGCCCTGCTCCTGCCCCCTCCAGAGTGCAGCCCCCCTCCAGAGCGGAGGACTGCGGAGGACACCAGCAGTAGTAGGGATGGCCCAGCCTATCCCTTCACACATCCCTTTCCCTTCCATACCCAGCTACTCTCATCCCACACACCCCTACCCCAATGACGCTGCAGGCCGTCTATTAGGAGGTGCTTTGTCTGGGGGTCACCGTGAGAGACTAACCAGGAGCACACCTGAGTTCTGTGCCCAACTCTGGCGTTAGCTCACTGCAAGGCTATGCCACTTGGCCCCTGGTTCCACAACCCTTTTCAGTGCAGGGGGATAACACTCCCCACCTTGCAAAATTAGAGCTTGGAGATTTTTAAGGGAAAAGCCCCATCAAAATGCAGAAGCCAGCACATCCCAGGGCACAGTCAAGGCCTACGTTGCCACCCATACAACTGTTGTTTCTTTCTGACATAATTTGATAGGAACGAGCCCTGAAGCCCAGAAAGCAGGGGGAGAAAAGGAAGCCCTGTCAGAACCAGCATAGGACTGACGTGGGCCACAGGAAACATGGGCTGTAATCACTTACTGTATGATGAGCAAATCCATCTGGGACATTCTAGCCTTTGGCTTCTGGTATCGGGTACCACAGAGTAACCCCACTGAGTACAGTGGGGGCCAGCTTGCCCATGTTACACAGGACAGACGGAAAATTTACCTCCATGTCTACTGCAACCCTTTCTATTTCCTGCTACTTACCAGAGGAAATATCTCGAGCACTGCAAATAATGAGGTTATCTAACTGCTAGCACCTACTTATCTAAGGCGATTAGCAAACTCTGAAAGGCCACTGCTGGAAGCTGGAAGTAGCGTCACTCTGGATTTTCACTGGTGTAACTGAAAGCAATATCTAGCCCACATGTCTTCAGACAGCACAGTGTCACATTGAAAGGAAAGGCTGTGATTCAGGACTTTCTGGCCTGCATCTTGCTTATGGCCATTGGTTATGCAGAAACCATGACTGGGGTTACTTAACATAACTGCAGCTCTGACGCACGACTGGGTTCCAACGGAAGCATGCATTGGTTGGACTGAAAACAAATGCACCCAGGAATTCTTTTCATAAGCCTGGACCCTTTGGCATGAGCTGTATAAAAGGGAAGCATTATTTATAATTGAGGCAATTTATACAGTGGCCCATGACGTTAACCGTGGACTTTTTAATTTCTAATAGCTGTGGCCATTCACTTTGGTTTTCATTTATGGATAGGAGAAGAAAGAAGGCAGCAGGGGATTACACAACATCAAGTAGTTGCAAAGTCATCTCTCTCTTAGCTCTTTCTGTACCACAGGGCTAGGTGCCAATCCCTCTAGGCCATTTGGTAACTTTGAAATCTGCCCTGAAGATCACTCCAGGGGCAGACCAGAGAACTACAGATGGCTCAAAGTGACCATTCCTCTCCTGCGCAGGGAGGAGGGGGCAGGCAGCCTGAACCTGACCGAAGACTCCTGTAAGCTCATATTTACTGGAAGGAATTGTGTCACCCTCTTGAAGCCTCTTTGGGAGCCATCAAATCGGGGAGACTAAACAATGTCCTGTGACAGAGGTGCCCAGCCACACAGTGAAATCGAATGACAAAGAGCAAATACTTCGGGCAGTCATCCCAAAGGATGGCTCTCAGGCAGCTCATAGTGTTCATCCAACCATTCATTGCATGACACCATTTTGGATCAGACCAGCGGCTCCTCCAGACCTCCTCACTCGGCTCCATCAGCAGCCAGTATAAGCTGCCTCAGGAATGTGGAATGAAAAGCCCAGAGAGGAAATTCCCCCCCATAGCCCCGTCAAAAAGAATCTGGCTTGTGCCCACATGCCTGAATAATGAGCAGAACATATGGACACTGAAACCTGTTTACAGGTAATTCACTGATCTCAGCATATAAACTGCCTATTGATAATAAATTTAACTGTAGTCCCATTTCTCTATCATCAGGGTGGTTCATGCACTTTTAATGTATTTATCCTTGTAGCACACATGTGAGGTAGGGCAGAGCTGTTGGCCCAGTTATACAAAGACAGAAATTAACTGAGGCTATGTCTAGATTGCAGAGCTTTTGCGGAATACTGGAGGTATCCTGGAAAAGCTATGTCGCGGCCAAGGAATGTGTCCGCTTTTTCGGAACAATTTCCGAAAAAAGCAGCCGCGTTCTTTCACCATCCCTTTAATCCTCATTGTATGAGAAAGAAAGGATGTGTCGAAAGAGGAGGTTTTTCCAAAATTTGACCCCGTGTAGATGGGCCACATTTCAGAAAAGCCTCTCTTGAAAGAAAAGTTGGAAAAAGATACACAAATTGCAGTTCACAATTTGTGTATCTTTTCCCAACTTTTCTTTGTAGCATAGACCAGGCATGACTTGCCAAGATCACCCAGATAGCCTGTGGGAGAGTAAGGTTTTGAACCCTAGTCTTCTCAGCTATAGCCTAGCAACCTGTCTATCCAACCAGCTTTACTAACTCAATTAGCTACTGCTTTCTTACTATGTCATTGACATGCCTTGCCATTAAAACACCAGACAACACAGATAGGCTCAAACATTGTGACTGGAACATTTTTCAATCAAAAAGTCCAATTCAAAAAATCTAAATGTTCCATGGGGACATGTCAATTTCAGTAGTATTTCTTTTTGGGGAAAAAAAGAAATGAAATATTTCAATATGGTTGAGATGATGCATGTCAGCCTTCTCAGAGCATTTCAGTTTTTCATTTTGAAATGGACTTCTCATTTTGAAATGTGTTTCATTTTGTATTTTTATTTTATTTCATATTATTTTATTATACCATTTTACATTATGCAAATTACAATATCAGTTACCAAACTAATTACCAGCTGAATTACCAAACACAAATTATTGCTTTATGTTCACATTATAATTTTCAAATAATTAAATTCTCATTTCAAATTACAAAATAAAAATAGAAAAGCAAGGTCAAAACTAATATAAAATAAAAATATAACAGACAAGAAGAGTCAAAATCAATACTCGAGTCTATTGAAATGAAATGTTACAGCTGACCTGGGAATTTCACATTTGGGGAAGTTTTGAAATTTTAACTTTTTGTTCCAATCCGCCTTGCAACAGAAATTCAGAATTTCAACCAGCTCCACTTTTCATTGCAAAATGTAGATGTTGCTTCCCTGGCTGATCAGCCTGGTGCCCCAGATTGCCGTCATTTGGCTGCAATCATCAGACCAGGACCAGGCAGGCAGGTTCTACCATAATAGAATGGAGAAGTGAAATATGAAGATGAGCCCCATTGCACTGCGACTCCAGTCCTGTGCTGTGAATCGAAGGCTTGTGACTTAACGTGTATTGATTTATATGCCCATTTATCACATTGTACCGTATGTGACACACGGTTCTTGCATTTATATGGTGGTTACTGACTTAAGGTTTATGCACCTGATGGTGCGGCAAGAACGCTGATACTGCTAAGTGATTCCTGCTTGTTTTGAAACCACCTTTTATGTAACCCTTCAGGCTGTACATATGTCATATGTTCTCCCCTGCCCACCCCATATTTCCTTAAATAACTTACGCGATAACTCTGGGAAACTGAAATTAGACAAACCCAGCTGGAATTCAATCTTGTTTCATTGTTGTCTGACATGGCTGCTGCCCCTGCTGCTAGTTCACACAAATGCCTGGAAATCCCATTGGCACCACAGCCTCCAAACCATAATCTTGTGAGGCCCGCTCTGACTGCAAGAAAGCACCACAGCTTTAGCTTATCCTTGTCAGCATTTCTCTCCTCCTTTGAGCTTCCCGACCGTACGGCTCCACCATAGGAGCATGAGCATAAAACGCAACAATGCAGGAGCCGGCTTGGTGAGTCAGTGACCCATCTGTGAGGTGTGAGCTAAGGGCTAACTTGAGCCTTTAAGATCAGCCCTGAGTAAGGGGCCATGTGTAATGGCACGGGTCAGGAAGCTGCGGGGACAGGTCACAATTCCTCCCAATTCCTCCCTTTATCAGGTGGGTTGGCAGTAAATTGCCACAGCCCTAAGGGTGTTGTTTCCTTGATGGCAGGGACTTCTTGTTCTGTGTTTGTAAAGAGCCTAGCCCAGCAGGCTCCAGGTCCATGACTCAGGCACCAAGATGCTACCACAAATATGTCTCCGTTTGTACCTGGCCCAATAACCTGACCCATGTATGGGTGGAAGACAGACACATCCAGTGCCCATCCTCTTGCATCCGGGGCTAGTATCCTGAGAGCAAAGGCTACAGTCCACACCAGACCCTACTCCCAGGTAGGCCATGCAAGGAGAGGTGCCTTCTGACAGGAAGTCGCTGGGCGGTGCACGTTCTCAGCACCTCGGATCATCTGGCCAGCTCTGCTTTGGAGTCTACACATGGATTGAGGGGACCAGCTCCAGACACCCAAGTGGTAATCTTTTGGCCTAAGTGATTTAGCCAGGGTCAATCAGCCTGTCACCAGGGAATGGAAGCGAGAGTTTCCAACTCTCAGTGCCTTGCTCTGATCATGAGACAGGTTGCCCCGGCTTGAAGGACAGGGAACGTCTTGGCACCAGTAGTGTACTAGAGCTGCCCTGGAATGAGAGGTGTGTGGCCTGTGGGGACTCCACCAAGTGGCCGAGAGCTGTGGCCCAGCGAGGGAGGGAGAAGGCTGAGAGCAGCGTTCCCTGTAAGCTGGGCACTTGTGCAGCCACTCAGGAGAGATTCAAATGCTACCCAGCTGATGAACAGAATGCCCATAGCTAGGGTTTGTGTTTCTCCTGGTGGTGCCCTTCCGCACATGCCTTAGTGCACATAAAAATTTATTCTGTACATGGATGGAAAAGATTACAGGGAACATTTGTGGGGAAAAGAGAAGGTTTGCTGTTGTCCGGGGGTATGTCTAGACTACATGCCTCTGTCGCCAGAGGCATGTAAATTAGACATACCGACACAGTCAATGAAGCAGAGATTTAAATATCTCCTGCTTCATTAGAATAAAAATGGCCACCGCGTTGTGCCGGCTCAGCTGTTTGTCGGCACGAACTGGCAGTCAAGATGGATATCGGTCGGCAAGGAAAGCTTTTGCCTACTAATCCCTTATGCCTCATGCAACGAGGTTTACAGGATCGGTCGGCAAAGGCTTTCCTTGCCAACCGATCCCCGTCTTGACTGCCAGTTTGTGCCAACAAACAGCTGAGCCAGCACAGCACAGCGGCCATTTTTATTCTAATGAAACGGGGGATATTTAAATCCCTGCTTCACTGACTACTTCGGTATGTCTAATTTACATGCCTCTGGGACAGAGGCATGTAGTCTAGACATACCCCAGTTGTTTGCTGGAGTAGACAAGGAAGAAGGACTGCGACCCACAGCCATCTCCTCATTTGAATCATGAAAATGTAACACAAACACAGCTTGGACGAGTGAAATATTAACAGTTCTGGCCTCCTTCTCCATGTGGGCTCTCCTTACAGAGGGAAAACAAGTTGTTTTCCCTGGTTTGGTTTAAGCTCCAGGGCCTTTCTGCCTAGGACTGAAGGTTAAAAGGTGCAGCAGTAGTACAAAGGGCAACAGTTGCCTGGCACACACCACCTCCTCCATCTCTGGTTCAGGCAGCGGTGAAAGTAACTTAAAATTTCCTTTTGCAGCCCGGGTCCCTGCCACCTCTTTAAGTGGCTCCCTGCTGGCTTGTGCCGCAGCTCAGCCAGCTCTTAGAATCACAGAATCATAGAACCATAGAACTGGAAGAGACCTTAGAAGGCCATCAAGTCCAGCCCCCTGCTCTAGGCAGGATCAATCCCAACTAGATCAACCCAGCCAGGGCTTTGTCAAGCCGAGACTTAAACACCTCTAGGGATGGAGACTCCACTACTTCCCTAGGGAACCCATTCCAGTGCTTCACCACTCTCCTAGTGAAATAGTTTTTCCTAATATCCAACCTGGACCTCTCCCACCACAACTTGAGACCGTTTCTCCTTGTTCTGCCATCTGTCACTACTCAGAACAGCCTTTCTCCATTCTCTTTGGAACCTCCCTTTAAGAAGTTGAAGGCTGCTATCAAATCCCCCCTCACTCTTCACTTCTGCAGACTAAACAGACCCAACTCCCTCAGCCTCTCCTCATAGGTCATATGCTCCAGCCCCCTAATCATTTTGGTTGCCCTCTGCTGGACCCTCTCCAATGCATCCACATCCTTCCTGTAATTGGGGGCCCAGAACTAGACACAATACTCCAGATGTGGCCTCACCAAAGCCAAATAAAGAGGAAAGACTTCTCTGGATCTGATCTGCTGGCAATGCTCCTCCTAATGCACCCTAATATGCCATTAGCCTTTTTGGCTACAAGGGCACACTGTTCACTCATATCCAGCTTCTCAGCCACTGTAACCCCCAAGTCCTTTTCTGCAGAACTACTACTTAGCTGGTTGGTCCCCAGCTTGTAACTATACTTGGGATTCTTCCATCCCAAGTGCAGGACTCTGCACTTGTCCTTGTTGAACCTCATCAGATTTCTTGTGGCCCAATCTTCCAATTTGTCTAAGTCACTCTGGACCCTATCTCTGCCCTCAAGCGTATCTACCTCTCCCCCTAGCTTAGTGTCATCTGCAAACTTTCTGAGAGTGCAATCCTTCCCCTCATCCAGGTCATTAATAAAGATATTGAACAAAAGCGGTCCTAGAACCGAACCTTGGGGCACTCCGCTAGAAACCAACCATCATCCTGACATCGAGCCATTGATCACTACCCGCTGGGCCCGGCCCTCTAGCCAGCTTTCTATCCATCTTACCATCCATTTATCCAACCCACATTCCCTTAACTTGCTGGCAAGAATATTGTGGGAGAACATATCAAAAGCCTTGCTAAAGTCAAGTTATATCACATCCACTGACTTTCCCATGTCCACAGAGCCAGTTACCTCATCATAGAAGCTAATCAGATTGGTCAGGCACGACTTGCCCTTTGTGAATCCATGCTGACTATTCCTGATCACTTTCCTCTCTTCCAAATGCCTCAAAATGGATTCCTTAAGGATCCCTTCCATGATTTTTCCAGGAACCGAGGTAAGACTGACCGGCCTATAGTTCCCTGGATCATCCTTCTTCCCTTTTTTGAAGATGGGCACTACATTTGCCTTTTTCCAATCATCCGGGATCTCTCCCGATCTCCACGACTTTTCAAAGGGCGAGCTTGTTTACTGTCACCTCTGGCTTCAGAAGAACAAAATGAAGATGGGAAGAACTGCAGTTGAGAACCGCAAAGGGTTATCTGTAGCCAATCTGCACTCTGCTGGCTGGAACAGACAGTACCAGGGTCCATCCCTGTGCCCCTGCATGGAGGGGAGGGGGATTCTTTTGTCATATTTATGTGTCAGCAGCTAAGGAGAAGAGAACAGATTGGCAGAGTGAAAGAGGACAAATAAGGTTGCCAGATGGTTCAACAAAAATACCGGACGCACTTGACATGACATCACAATCTACATTACATCTTATTTAGAAAATACCGGACATTTCTATTTTCTCAATTTGTTTCCCGAACAGAAAGCTGAAATATTGGACTGTCCTGTTCAAAACCGGACACCTGGCAACCCTAAGGACAAACCCATGTGATCTGGGTGAGCTGTCTCCTGTCTCTTCCCAGCTTGCAGAAATGGACCAGGTCTCTGTTACATAGGCCAGGCCTACACTAGGGGGAAGTCGAACTAAAGTACTCAGCTCCAGCTATGTGAATAGCGTAGCTGGAGTCAACGTACCTTAGATAGGTTTACCATGCGATCCTGGGGAGTACCAGAGCCAACGGGAGCAGGATCAATGGTCGATTAAGCATGTCCTATCTAGACCCACTAAATAGACCCCTGGGAGATCGATCTCCACAGCGTTGAGTTCCCAGGAAGTGTAGACAAAGCCTCGGCATTGTGTGTCATGTACTGGATTTTGCATCTTCTGTTCATTAAGAAAACCAGCCTGAAGAAAGGGGCCTGGACTTGAACGGGAGGGTTTTTTGGTTTTTTTACTCCTCACACTGATGACCATACCCTGGCGGTTCAAACCTATTAACCATTGTGGGCTCATATGCAGCTCTCTGCGTAGTATGTGGGCTGCATCCACATCATACATATGCTACCTGTATGACCCTGGATGTCACATGGGCTGCAGCTGTGAGCTGATTGGGTCACAAGCGGCCCACAGGCGGGGGACCACTCCTCTACTTACAGTGGTATTTGGGGAAAGAGCAAAAGGGAGCGGGTCTAAAATGAAGTCATGACACAGGATGAAATGGGCACAATAACATGGACAATGAGCTCATAGTCTCCTAACAGAAAACTCCACTTGGCTGGGGAAGAGTCTTCCAAGGAAAGTCCAGTAAGGCGAGTAATTGAAAATTGCACTGAGAAAAGCACCAGGGAATACATTTGTAGGGAACAGTCTTTCATTGTCAGGAGATGAACGAACCTGTCCTCTGAGCTTGCATTCCTATGGTTCTGCAAATACAGTTGGCAATATTAATCTGAGCGCTGCTCAGTTTGGAAAAATCGAACACGATCACAGCTGGATCTCCTGACATAGGCTTGGGCATCCCTCCGATCTGTTGGATGCAAGAGGCAGGCGTATCTGGGCAGTGCTGTTTCTATTTCACCATTTTCATTCACGGGTTGTTGTTTTTCTGGAATGGGAAATACCTGGGGATGGACTGGCAAGCAGGAGCTCATTGGATTTAGATTGGCTGTGCCTGGCCCAGACTCTGGGTGCTCTGACAATTATTAAAAACACAACTCATCCGAAAAGAAAAAATCCAGAGCAAATCCCTCCCCCCTTTCGAAGCAAACAAACAAGCCAGCCACTCAGCAAGAGAAGGGATCCCCACCCCCAAAAGGCATCTAGGACTGTATTACATAACAATTAGCCTGTGGAATGTAAGAGATTAACTCTCTTCCCAATACGTGACCATGACCTGAGCTTGACCGCTAGTCTGACTGAATTTTAACAAAGAGGGAAATGGGAATGTCTAACCATTAAAAAGAAACGTTTGGGCACTAAGAAGGTAGTTATTGTGTCTAAGAGTTCCCCTAATGAGAGGGAGGATAGAGTGGAAGGACTGTCTAGTGGTGAGGCTGCTTACCACAGAACTTGGGAGACCTCAGTTTCAAGTTCATATTGTGTCACAGATGTCCTGTGTGACCTCAGGCAAGTCTCGTGTCTTCACTAAACGGAAGATGGATAATGCCACAGTCAATCTTCCAGAGTTCGATTTAGCGGGTCTAGTTAAGACTCACTAAATCAAACTCAGAGGACACCTCTGTTGGCAGCCGGTACTCCTGCTTCTGTGAGGAGTAAGTAAAGCTGAGAGGAGCATTTGCTCCCATCAGCCTCCCACTGTAGGGATGGCAGGGAAATGTGAAATAAGGTACGTCGACTCGAGCGACGTAATTAATCTAGCTGGAGTTGCACATTTTGATTCAACCTTCCCTTTTAGTGTACATCTGGCCTCAGTACCCCAGTTCCCCATCTGTACACTGGGGATCATGCATTTTCCTACCTCATAGGACTGTTGTAAAGTTAAATCCATTAGCGACAGCGAGATGCTGAGATATTGTGGTAAAGGGGCCATCTAAGTACCTAACATGTCAAGAAAGCGATGAGAAGTTAGACCTGAAGGTCTGGCTACTCTTACCTGAGCTTGCAGTATGCACATTACTAATCAAACCAGTCTGAAAAGGGGCAGATCTGGTGTGTGTGAGAGCAGCTGGCTTATTCATTGATCTGCAGTTCATAACCTATCCGTTGCTATTGGGTCAACAGCTAGATACGCCTGAATGCTGTAGCTGCAGGTGCTCAGTGCTCCTGAGTAACATGAGTCTGGGGATGTCAAATTGGATATCCAGCACTGGAGGCACCTGAAATGAATGGAGGCAGTATTGGCAAAGTGGCCCCTTCTTGCTTTGCTTATTCCTCAAGAAGGAGGAAACTTTGACTGGACTGTGTCTGTAACCCTGAATGATGGGAGGATAACGGTTTTCTGTAGCTTCCGAGAAGTAGCTGAGTTAGTCTGTAACTGGAAAAACTTAAAAAAACAATGAATAGTCTAGCAGTACCTGACAAAACATGTAGATAGTATCATGAGCTTTTGTGGGCATGCCCCAGGATGTTCTCGGTGCCACTGAAAAGGCAGTGTACCATGTGAGGATACATATTTCTCTTAGGGATGCATCCCCTCTGTGGGCCCAATACATGGCCCACTGTGGTTAAGGGCCATGTGACTTCAGTGACTTTTGGATCTGGCCCTCCAGGAGGAACCTTATATTAGGAACAGATGTTCCAGCTGCTAGGATTATAAAACACCAGGATTTTCACTCTAGCTCAACTCCTGCCAAAAGGAACATGTAAAGAAAACAAATGATACAGCAAAGGCTAGCGCATGCAGTGGCTGGACACAGGTGTACTATAAAGTATAATAAATCACAGGGAAAACACAGAGAACAGCATGGCAGGAGAACAATAAACAACCAGCAGTAATGAGAACACACTGTGCAGACAGTGGGCAATTAGCTGCATGGGAATCAGGATTCATAGAAATCAGGGATGGAAAGGGACAGTGGTTATATCTCATTCGTGCCTCTGGCCACCGCAGGTTTGTTCCCTGTGGTACCTATTTGTGTCCAGTCTTAGGTGGTACAAATGGACTATTCTCAGGGTTCATATTGCTAAGAGGAGCCAGGGCAATGTATCCCAAAATGGAAACAGTTGAGAACGACTCAACCATTCTATGGTCTAACAAACCTCATTGAGATGAAATTCCTCCTCCCACTATTCAGCCTACATAATGCATCTCCTTGGCCTGTCAGTAGCCCTAGCTCTCATCACTGGTATGAAATCCTGACCTGATGGAAGCAAAGCATAAACTCCCCACAAGGACAGGATTGTATCCTTCCTCTTTACAGCCTTGAAATGCATCTACATAACAACACTCTTGTCTGCTTCTTCAGCCAACATATCCAGAGGTTAATTTTTCCCTATTAATCCCTTCACCCCCCTAATTATATCTGATTTTCCAGTATCTTTTTGCTGTGATGGCACCTAATACTGAATCTACTATATATATTTTATAGAGAGTTTGTCTATTTGATCAAGAACTCCTTCTAAACCAGGGGTAGGTAATAATTTTTAATGAGGGGCTGCAAGTGGTAAAGGGCCACACTTCTATGGAGGGGGTGTAAGGTCTGGGATGGAGGTTGGGTGCAGAAGGGAGCTTGGGGTAGGGAACTGGGGTGCAGGAAGGGATGTGGGGTCTGAGAGAGAGTTTGGGTGAAGAAGGGGGCTGTGATCTAGGGCAGAAGTTTGGGGTGCAAGTTCTAGGAGAGAGTAAAGGTGCAGGAGTGGTTTCTGGCCTGGAGGATGGGCTTTAGAAGAGGGTGCAGAGTCTGGGAGGGAACTGTGACCTGGAAGAAGCGGGTACAGAGAATTCGGGTGGTGGCCCGGAGCAGGTAGTTGGGGGAAAGAGGGAGTGGGGTGACAGAGTCAGGCTCTGGCTGGGAGGCACTTATCTAAGCAGCTCCCAACAAGCAGCCCTACAGGAACCTGAGGCAGGCTCTCTGCTGAAGTCTCAGGGTATGTCTACACTACCCTCCTAGTTCGAACTAGGAGGGTAATGTAGGCATACCGCACTTGCAAATGAAGCCCGGGATTTGAATTTCCCGGGCTTCATTTGCATAAGCGGGGAGCTGCCATTTTTAAAACCCCGCTGGTTCGAACCCCGTGCAGCGCGGCTACACGGGGCACGAACTAGGTAGTTCGAACTAGGAAGCCTAGTATTAGTATTAGTTCGAACTAGCGGGGTAGTGTAGACATACCCACAGTCGGCTGGCGGCTCCACATGGTTCTGCGCCGAGAATGGGGTTGGGGAGGGGAGACAGAGGAAAGCTCCACATGCTGCCTCAGCCCCCAGCAAAATTTCTCAGCTCCTATTGGCTGGAAACTGGCCAATGGGAGCTGAAATATTTTGCGAGTGGCAGGGTGGAGGGAGAGAGGGAACAGAGTGTGAAGCCTCCCTCTCCTCCCTCTCTAGGGCTAGGTCTACTCTATACCTTTTTTTTTTTTCGGAAAAAGGTACGCAAAATGCGCTCTGCATCCGGCCCACTGGCAGCCTCTTGCCCACCCCTGTCCTAAACAGAAAGAGCTAGGACCTCAAAATTCAGTATACAGATTCCTCTTGTCATAACTTAAAGCAATACAAGGGTTTAGTTGTGCCAGGGAAATGGGATGTGCCTGGAGTGGGCTCTTACTGACACACTGACGGCCATCAGAATGCTGCATCTTCTGAAAATCTGCACGTCTGTGGCACAGGCAGGATGGCAAACCAGATTGCCCAGCCCTCTGTCCCGATCACTTAACCAGGGTTCCTCCCTCGGCTCCAGTATTCCCCTTCAGAGTCAGGTGGAGATGGTCTCCACTAAGCTGGTCTCAAGTGTAGCTGTGGTCCATTAAACAGCTACTGAGTACAGGCAGTCCCCGGGTTACGTACAAGATAGGGACTGTAGGTTTGTTCTTAAGTTGAATCTGTATGTAAGTCAGAACTGGCATCCAGATTCAGCCGCTGCTGAAACTGATCAGTTTCAACAGCGGCTGAATCTGGACGCCAGTTCTGACTTACATACAGATTCAGCTTAAGAACCCCAGGCATCCCCAAGTCAGCTGCTGCTGAAACTGATCAGCAGTTGATTCCAGGAAGCCCGGGGCAGAGCAACTCTGCCTCGGGCTTCCTGTAGTCAGCCGCTGGTCAGTTTCAACAGCGGCTAACTTGGGGACTCCTGGGGCAGAGCAGCTGGGGTGCTGCCGGGTTGGTCCAGTAGCGCCAAGGAGCGGTGCTGCGGGACCAACCGGCAGTGCCCCACCTGCTCTACCACAGGCCCTGGGCTTTGCTCCACGTCTCCCTGGTCTGCTGGGGGGGGGGGCACTAGCTGCGTCCCCCCCCCCCAGCAGACCAGGGAGACACGGAGCAAAGCGGCGGAGGACCCGGGCCAGACCGCAGCGCTTCCAGATCAGCGAGAAAATCCCTGTTCGTAACTGCGGATCTGACATAAGTCAGATCCGCGTAACTCGGGGACTGCCTGTACTCCCCCTGCAGGGGAATACATTTCAGTGATGCCCAACCCTTAGACTCACTTCCATGCATTTATAAGCTCCCCGGGGAAGAGGAAAGGTGTTATTTAAGTGCACATCCTAATAGAAAACAAAACAAGGTGGCCTGAGACTGAGTGAATCATGGAAATATCGCTAGCTACTTAGCAAATCAACAACCTGATCCCTTTTCTTCCTCATGTCCTGTGCTCTGCTGCTCAGGGGCATTCTGTTCACAGCTTCCCCTCGTTAGGAGATGCGCGTGACTGGGTATATGTGCACTCTCGATAATGCTCTGGGACAGATGGAAAATTAGCCACACCATTAAAAAAAACAAACAACTCTTTTGACCTGCCTGCTGCTGTGTCTGACTTTCTTCGGGAGGACTAATTAGCTGCCCTGCCATTGGAATAGCACCACGGAGTGGACTGATGTCCTCAGAGGCAGCGGAGTGGATAATGCTGGCGGGGCCTGGTTCTTTCATAGGCCAGGCTGCTTTGGAGGTGCAAGGGCTTTGGGAATGGATCCCTGAGAATAACCCTTCTGCAGTGGGCTCTCCCAGCCTCCCTGAGCTCATCCAACAAGGCCTCTCCCCTGCTTTTCAGGCCTGTTACAGGCCCACTTCCTGCAGTGCATTTGTAGGTTCTTGCAGAGGGTTGTGCAGCCAGACTCAGGGTATGTCTACACTACCCCGCTAGTTCGAACTAGCGGGGTAATGTAGGAATACCGCACTTGCAAATGAAGCCCGGGATTTGAATTTCCCGGGCTTCATTTGCATAAGCGGGGCGCCGCCATTTTTAAAACCCCACTCGTTCGAACCCCGTGCAGCGCGGCTACACGGGGCATGAACTAGGTAGTTCGAACTAGGCTTCCTAGTTCGAACTACCGTTACTCCTCATTCCACGAGGAGTAACGGTAGTTCGAACTAGGAAGCCTAGTTCGAACTACCTAGTTCGTGCCCCGTGTAGCCGCGCTGCACGGGGTTCGAACGAGCGGGGTTTTAAAAATGGCGGCGCCCCGCTTATGCAAATGAAGCCCAGGAAATTCAAATCCCGGGCTTCATTTGCAAGTGCGGTATGCTTACATTACCCTCCTAGTTCGAACTAGCAGGGTAGTGTAGACATACCCACACAGACTCCTGTACAACAGGCTTGTTCGCTCATGAAGCTGGGCAGTAAGTAAAGCTAATTGTGCAGCCAGTGGGGGTGGAGCTGCATGACCCAGGGACCGGGGCAGCAGCTATCTTCGCCTCACTACGCTGCAATTAAAGTCCCTCGTGCCGGCTGACTCGGGATTACAGGGCTCAGGCTAAGGGGCAGTGTAATTGCAGGGTTAACATTTCAGGCTCTAGGACCCTGAACATCTATACTGCAATTAAACAATCAGCTGGTAGGAGTGTCTAACCACCATGAAGACTTACCCTTCCTCAAGTCTAGCTCAGGCTGGAAGCAACCATGTTCTCAAATGGCTCAGGCAGGTTAGCAGAGCACCCAACACCCAGTCTGGGGACCTAGAACTGCACCATCAAATCACATGTTCTTGTAGCTCCAACAGGCAGAACTGAACCTGGTTCCTCTGGAGCTTAGCGCATGAGCCTCTACAGCCTGAGCCAAAATCAGGCTGTAGAGATCACTCATTCGTGCTCTCTCTTTCAGTGGTCTCTGATTGGGCGGGCTGATTTTCAGCTGTAAAGCTGTGCTGCCCTGCAGCTTAGAGGGAACACTGACCCCACCCTAATTCTCTGCATCCCAGTGGCTATCAGATCCAGGCCAGCCCCAGACACAAGGGGCTCTAGCAGTGACAGGGAGGGAGGTGGAGAATGTCATTAGAGGGCAGACCTACTGTCCCCAAAAGCTCCCCATGCTGATAGAGATTGAATAGCTGAGCAGGGCTGTAACCAAATAGTCCAGTGACTCTTACTCCCTCCTAATGATCTCGTTGGTGAAGTGGTGGGACAGGGATGCCCTTCAAAGGTCAGATATCCCTGTCCCTGAAACTCTCCCAGCAGGTGAAAGGAGGGGGGGACCTGAGGCTCTACCCCATATAAAAGTTAGACCCTCAAGGCAACTATATGTGACTTTTAACGCTAAGACTGCCCAGCAAAGCACTTTCCAGCGTCTATCCAGAACACTATGGGTATGTCTAGACTACATCCCGCTTTCGAAAGAGGGAAGTAAATGAGACATATCAAAATTGCAAATGAAGCTGGGATTTGAATTTCCCATGCTTCATTTGCATAACCGCATCACGGCGTTCTTTCGAAAACAGCTATTTTGAAAGTGAAACTGCAGTCTAGATGCAGTTCTTTCGGAAAGATAAGCCTTTTTCGAAAGAGTACAGGGATGGCAGCCGGGACTCCAGGCCCAGAGCCAGCAGCAGTATTCTTTTGCTGTGGTGATAACTAGATGCGCAGAGCCAACAGCAGAGCCCATGCATGGCACATGGGAAGGCAGCCAGGATCCTGGGTGCTAGATTGAGAACTCAAGGTGCTACAGCACCTCCCGCACCTCTAGTTCCTGTGCCTATGGCAATGCCTGTGTAACACTGAGGCTATGTCTACCCTGTGCTGGTTTTGCGCAGGAAATATGCAAATGAGGCCAAGTGTGGAATATTGCCGAGCCTCATTTGCATAATTAATGAGCCGCCACTTTTTGCGCAAGAGCCTGAAAAAAATGCGGAAGAACGGCTCTTGCACAAGAGGGGTTTTTTTGCACAAGAAGGAGCCGTGTAGACGGCTCCTTTTTGCGCAAAAGCCTCTTGCGCAAAAAGCATCTGCTCATTCATTATGCAAATGAGGCTCAGCGATATTCCATATTTAGCCTCATTTGCATATTTCTTGCGCAAAATCAGCGCAGTGTAGACATAGCCTGAGACTATAGTTGAAATAACAACTCACAAAATAACTATTTTGAGATAGCATGTCCACATTACAGGGAAGCCTTGAAAGTAGTCCGAGGCAGGCTCCCTTATTGAAGACATGCTACCTTGACTTAGAGCCTCAGGAAGCACTGGGGAGTAATTCTTTTGAATGACTCTTTGGAGTCGTTATTTCAAAATAACAGCAGCTGAGCATCCACTTGCACCCTATTTCAAAATAACTATTTCGAAATAGACGTTATTCTTTGTGAAACGAGGGTTTATTATTCTGGAATAAGAAGCCTGTTATTCTGCAATTATTTCAAAATAATGGGCTTTCTGTGTGGACACTCACCTGTGTGGACACTCACTATTTAGAAATAACGCTGTGGTGCAGACATGCCCTGAGAAACCCTGGTCATTGTCAGCTAGGATTGTATCTAGCCTCTCAGGAGTTTAATGCATAAGCCACAAGATGCCTAGCTCTTAGCCAAGGCTTCAGCAGACTCATCAGTCTCTGATGGTGTAGGTGTAGCTGTTGCTAGAAGGGGGCAGACTGTCACACTGACCAGCCTGGGTTACACTGCACTGCTATTCTCAGGTCGCTCCCCCTAGAAAAACTGGTGCTAGAGATTACTTCTAATTCTCAATGCAGAAGAGACTCCAGGGAAAGTGCTTCTAACCCAGAAGCAGCTGAGCCCCACTTGCTGATGTCAGCAGCTATTTTTCAGCCTTGTCCTGGTTTGTTAAAGCATTTTCTTCCCTCTTCAACAGGAGAGCTCCCCTTCCCTGCAGGAGAAAGTCAGGCATGCTGAAGTGTTGCTAGCAATTCTGACTGTACCCATAATCCTTTGCTGTCTCATAGCATTACCCCCAGAGGGCGTTGGCCTGAAAACAAAACAGGAACCGCACCACCCGGGGATTCAAGGACCCAGATCCTGGTAGCACCCACTGACTCCAGTGGGAGTCCATGCTGAGATACATCTGAGGATATAGGCCCAAGTGCACAAATGTGGTTGCACCGCAGAAGCCAGGCTGTAGTCCCTGCTATTGCTGGGTGAAAAAAAAGAAGGGGGGTGGGAAACAGTCTTTCCATTTTTAAACTTTCCCACTAGAAAAGGAGGGGAATGTTGACAGACAAACAGTAAAGGATTCCCCCCCCCCCCCCCCCCCAAATGAAATGTTTCCAAGAACTTCAACAGGTTTTGTCTTGAAATCTTTTTTGGAACCTGAAAAATAGCAACTGAAATTGGGTGGAAATTTCCCGTTTTGAATGAAGGGGCATTTACCATGGAAAATGTTTTAAAAACGGGGAGGAGAACAATTTGTGAACCTCTCTAGCCTCGGGGAGCTTCGGAGGGAAGGGTGACTTACCGAAGGCACCCCCTAGTGGGAGGGAGTTAGCTGCACACAAAGAAAAATCACGACTGTTCTTTGTGGCGAATGCCCAGTCATGCTTTGGCAGCTGTTTTACAAGCTCCTGTGTAATTTCTGCCCACTGGCAATTGTGTCTCCAGCTGGTGAAGACAGCAGAGCTGGATCCTAGTAAGAACTACGTGTTCGGCTTCCATCCCCATGGCGTCCTGGTGGCTGGTGCCTTCGTCAATTTCTGCACCGAAGCAACGGGGTTTTCGCAGCTGTTCCCCGGGATAACCCCTCACGTCATGATGCTGAACCTCTGGTTCAGAGCGCCCTTCTTCAGAGACTATCTGCTGAGCGGAGGTAAGCAAGGCCGTAGTGCGGGAGCAGGGTATGAGTAGCCCCTCTAAGTGGCAGTGATAGTGACAGATAGGTCCTTGGAGTCACACTGGGGAGTCTATTCCTTGTTTGGGTTCCTATGTGCTTTGCCATAAGCATGCACACAGTCCAGGATTGGAGGGGACACAGAAGAAAAGCTCTGCTGGAGGAACAATCAGACCTTTAAAGGCTCTGACCTTCCTTCTCTCCTCTCCCCACGTTATTGGTTTAACTTTTCATGTTATATACTGTATTGTCTGTGTTACCGCAGCACTCAGGGTATGTCTAGACTACATGGCTCCATTGACGGAGCCATGTAGATGAGTTTACTAGACATAGGAAAATGAAGCATCTATTTAAATAATCGCCGCTTCATTTACATAAAAATGGCCGCCACGCTATGCCAATCAGCTGTTTGGCGGGACAGTGGGGCAGTGTGGACGCGCCGCAGTCAACAATGGAAGCCTTTGCCGACTGCCCCGGTAAACCTCATTCCATGAGGCATAACAGAGAAGTCAACAAAGGCTTCCCTTGTCGACTGCGGAGCGTCCAGACTACCCCGCTGTGCCAATCAGCTGATCGTCGGCACAGTGCGGCGGCCATTTTGATGTAAATGAAGCAGCAATTATTTAAATCGCAGCTTCATTTTGCTATGTCTAGTAAACTCATCTACATGGCTCCGTTGATGGAGCCATGTAGTCTAGACATATCCTCAGAGTCCTCAGTCCAGGCCCCATTGTGCTAGGTGCTATACAAACAGATCATGCAAAAAAACTATCTGAAGAACTTACAGTCTAAATAGGCAAGACAAAGACTCCAATTTTGCAGAGGGGGAGCAGAAGCACAGTGGGGTTAAGTGACTTGCCCATGGTCACAGAGGGAATCTGTGACAGAACAAGGATTTGCCCCTCCCATCTGTGAGTCCCAGCCAAGTGTCTCAGCTACGAGATCACTCTGTCCGTGTGTTGCTTGTTATGCGAAACAGTGAAAGAAAAGCCAACAAGACCTGACACAACCGCATCCACTCTCAAAGCTGAGGACATCGCTGCGTCACTTCTGCTGATTTCAAAGGGCAAACTAAATCCCCCACGTGCTGGGTGCAGAATTCAATTCTTTTATGTCCAAATGGCACATAGTGAGAACTTGCCCTTACTATGAAAGGGGGTGAAAAACGTCTTCTCTGCTGCTGCTGCTTTTACAAAGAAACTACTGCCAGGGAGACACAATGCAAATAACAAACCATCATACAGCAGAGGTAGCTCCCAATCGACAAGTCACATCTACACTAAAAAACACCGGCCCAGTAACAAGTCTCATCTAACCGAGGTGCTCGCTCCAGGGCTAAAAAGAGCACTGGAGACATTCCCACTGGATGGAGGGGGAAAGAGACCATTTTTAGCCCTGCAGCATGAGCCGTGTCAGTTCAATGGGGCTCTGAGACTCACTGCCATGAGCTATAACTAAGCTTTTTAGCACCTGGAAAATATTTGTGCTTTCTCCCATTTTTTGGTCATTTTTCTGTCTCCCTGGCTTTGCACCCTGGACAGCTGCCCTGCTTGTCCCGCCTTGGTTACAGTCCTGCTTTTCAGCCTATTCCTTTGACTGACGCTGCCTGTTCTCTCTAAGAATCATGCAAGTATTTTTTTTCCACCATGATGCCTCCTGCATCAGGAACAGTCTTTTTGACCACATCTGCCAAACACCTTCACTCACTTCTAAGTCCCTGCTTAAAACCCATTTCCCCAGGCAGTCACTTCCCCTTATTCCTCCCCATTAGTAACCCCAATCCTCTGCAGAGGTAGGACCCCAGGCAGGGGAGGTGACAACTTCCACGGGGCCCTGGGTAAGGTGTGTCGGGCCCGTCTCTGTGCTCCCAAAAGGGTCAGGGCCTCGGGTGGAAGAAGCAGGCCGGGGCGACTAGCCCTTAGCGCCCCCAGACCACAGCACACCCCACCCTCTAACACTCAGAGCCGCACAGAGCATGTCACATGGGGCTCAAGCAGCAATTTAACAGTGGCAGCAGTAACGGGTGGGAGCCCTGAGGCCCTTTGAAATCTCTGGGCGCCATGGCAACTGCCTACTCTGCTCCCCCCTCCACACACACACACACACACACACACACACACACACACACACACACACACACACACACACACACACACACACACACACACACACACACACACACACACACACACACACACGCCAGGCTCCAGATCTTGCCTCTGTTTTGCTTTGTCTTATTTAAACTGGAGATTTTTCAAGGCTGGGAATGGGCTTTATCTACGTCGGCAAGGGTCCTCATTTGAGGGATATCACTCCTTCTATCACCAGTCATCACACGCCATGCATTGTGGTGCCCACACTTCTGTTGTTGAGAAATCATTTACATCAGTGAGACAGAAACGTGACCTCGACGTCACAGAGAAAGGGACAGATCCCATGCATGTTACATCTCCTGCACGGGCCCCAGGCCCTGGGTCACTGTCATAGGTAGAGCCCAGGTTCCCTAAAAGAGACCATCTCACCCTGTGACTGTCCGCCTTTGGGGGCTTGTGGGGCTGGAAAGGGCTGTCTCAGCTCCTGGTGCTATAGAAGAGAGGAGGAGGAAGTGCCTTCAAGCACCTTGGTGGAGCTCTTCAAGTAGTGATGTGTGAATGACTGGCCCCTGGTAAGTGAGGCTCTTAGTGTCAAATGTCTCTTCTTATCTCTGCACCACCCAGGCCTCATCCCGTCAGACAAAGACAGCGCTTCCTACGTGCTGAGGAGAAAGGGAGGTGGGAACATGCTGACCATTGTGGTGGGAGGGGCCCAGGAGGCCCTGGATGCGCGGCCTGGAGCCTTCACCCTACTGCTGAAAAACCGAAAGGGGTTCGTCCGAGTGGCCATCGAGCACGGGTACTGCTGTGAGCCCTGTCGCTGCTCCCAGGCCTACACCTGAGCAAAGGGGGGGTGGAGGGAGGCAGGGAAACAAGGCCACTTTGGCTCCCCTTGCTAGAGGAGAAGAGGGCAGCCTGCTGTCAGGGCCATTCCCCTTCTAGTTCCATTGCCGCAAGGAGAGCTGGGCCTGAGAGGACCTGGACTCATGCTGGACAGGGTACCTCTAATGGCCAGCTCCAAAGCCTGATGACATTGGTGGGAATCTCTTCATTGACTTCAGTGGGCGTTAGCACCAGGCCCCAAGTGGCCATTGGCTTTGCTTATGCTTAAGGCCAGCATTGTGTTCTGAAAACACTCCCTAGACAGCCCTGCCCAGCACCTGTGGGAAGGGGCAGCTTGCCTGCTCTGAGCAAGGTGGGGACCCCTTTGATAGGCTCGCAGGGCCGCTGCATGCCAGCACGTGCTCTTGCAGAGCTGCTCTCCCAGAGGAGGCCTGGCGGCGGCAGAGCCTTCACCGTAGCTCCTGTCCAGTGGCAGAGCGGGAGCTCTTGCTGAGTGCCGAACTCTGCTGGCTCCTGGCCATGCACAGAGAAAGAGCCTCCCCTCACGTGCCGTGTCTGCTGGCATGCGGCGCGTGAGCTGCCCAACACGTCCCCTTTCTGCCTCTGCAGGGCTCCTCTGGTCCCCGTGTTTTCCTTTGGAGAGAATGAGCTCTTTGACCAGGTCGACAACCCCAAAGGCTCCTGGCTGAGGAGGATGCAGCACCGTCTTCAGCAAATCATGGGCATCTCCCTCCCCCTGTTCCATGCCCGGGGCGTGTTCCAGTACAGCTTAGGGCTGCTCCCATACCGACGGCCCATCTTCACCGTGGGTAAGTGGGTCCTTGGCTCAGAATGGCCTGCTGCGATTGCACTCGGAGATTCTTAAAAGGCACGTCCCCGCCTAAGGAAAGGTAGTGCCTTTCGACACAGCCTTGTCGAAGGGGAAGTGCTTATGCTAAATCACCCCAGCACAGCCCAGTTGGTGCTGTTACTCAAAGACATACAACCCTTTCCCTTGCTTTCTCCAGGGGGAGTTAAGGATTTTCTGCCAGTTTACACAGACTAAACCATGGTTCATTTCAGGCATATGTCTAGGGCTCCCGGATGGAAAGAAATGCTTACACATGTGAGAAGTACAAACAATGTCTACCTGAGTCTGCAGGCAGCCTGAAACCATAGCTCCCATATGGTGTGAAGTTCCCCGTTCATCTGAACTTGAAAGCCAGCTGCTTCCCACGTGCACAGGGAAGGTGCCTCTGAGGAAGCTCCCTTTATGCTGCACTTTGGGTCCAGGTTGCCTAGGTTCAGCTTTGAACTGAGCTAGGACTTTGTGTCATCCTCAGTAGACTTAATCGTTTCAGTGTCCGCAAGCCAGTTCCACCAGCAGCTCAGAGACAGTACAAAACTGCAACCCTACAGAGTTTACAGGAATGATTAAAAGGAGCAGTGCAATGTTTAGAGCTGCTTAAATACCCCCCAAAGACCCAGTAGGAAATAGGCACTTCCATAGCTTTGAGGGCTTGGGTCTTGGCAAACAAACTGCAGAGAAAGGTGGTTCCTAGCATGGGAGTCAGTGTATAGCCAAATTCCAACGGAGCCCAGTGGTTTTTGCATCTGCTTTTGCCAACTGTGTATTGATCCCACTAAGCACAGCCAACATTTGTTAGTCTAATTAGAGAGGCTGAGAAGACCAAGGCTGACTGGTGCTGATTGGGTTTGACAGCCTGCAATTACTCCTAATTGTTTTACAGTTTGTTTGGATCCTCTCAATGGGTTTACTTGCACTCACAGGTGTATTTTCAGGGCCTTTAATTAGACAGATGGACAGCTACCTAAAACAATAGGAACCTTTTGCAACCTGACAAACACAATTAGATTGAAATTCAGAAGAGAAGGAGATAACCCCAAGGTCTTCCAGTCTTCTAAAGAGGTGCCCTGTGCCACTGGAAATTGCTTCTCGGGGAGGAAGAGCCTGTTGTTCTCATTGCTAGAGACACTTAGGCCTGTCCGCATTTTTCATTGATCATAATGGAAATTAGGAACCTAAATACCTTTGAGAATCTGAGCATTAATCTCTCTAGCCAGATCATTTAAGCTGCAGATTTTTAAATATGAGGAATGAATCGAGGTGTTTCAAAATAGCTCTGTGACTTAGCCTGATTTTCAGCAGGTGAGCAGATAGTCGTCCTTACCCATATGCAGAATATGCAGCTGTGTAGGGCATCTGAAAATATGGGGCACTGCTGGGTCTTAATGTCCACCACTCCCACCCTCACCTCTCCCTATTCCTGTTCTGTGACTCTGCTTCCTCTGGAGAGGATCTAGTTAACTTAAAAGTGACAAAGCCTACCAGAGCTATTAGCAGAACACTGATCCTGTGAAAAAGCCATTCAAGTGATACTGAAGCCATTTAACAGGCATTTGCCAACCCCAAATATATACGATCAGTTTCTGAACTTACCGTGTTAATCGACAGGAGCTTAATTTAAAATGTGCTTTAAAAATATTTCCTTAGTGTGTTTCTGAGGCTATAAAACCACATCTCTAAAAAATTATGGCACCCACCCACCCAGGCTGCCATTGGGCATAAGGGCACCAACATAATGGTACTGCACAGGGCCCCAGAAATGGAAGCAATCAACATGGCAAGTGTCTTTTGAAAAACTGGGCATCTGTGGACGTGCAATAAAACACCCGCCCCGGGTCCACTGACTCCAGCTGCTGGGGCTGGAGCTGGGGGGTGGGGAGTGGGGAGGTTTAAAATTGCAGAGTAGCTATTCGGACTCAGGCTGGAGCCCAGGCTCTGGAAACCTCCTCTTTGGTGAGGTCCCACATCTGGGTTGCAGCCTGAGCCCAAATGTGTCCACTGCAGTGTTTTAGCCCCGCAGCCTGAGTCATTGAATGTGGGTCAGTGATGTATGTTTTGCTGCAGTGTAGACACATTCCCTCTGCCCTATGTCTACCCCCCCGGGGCTTTCTGTGAATAGGCGTGTAGACAAATCCAGCTTAAGAGTAAAGGGGAGGAGTCTTTTTTGGTGATAGCCACAGTGTTCCCATGGCTATTCTTTGGGCAAGAGCCAAGATTGCAAGGGCATCTTGTAGCTTCGCTGACATCTTTTCCCTGTGTTTTAGAACAAAAGTTATTCCAGAGCTGTTCCACCTTAGTGACAGTGAGGGCTGCTTGGGCAGCTTGATAGGAGCTCCAACACGGCATCTAATTTCCCTCAAGTGGTGACAGTCAGCCTTAGCATCTCATGATAGCTACAGATGATGTTACCTACTTCTTCTCTAGCACTCTTCATCCCTAGATCACAAAATGCTTTACAAAAGCAGATCAGTGTCATTATCCCCATTTTACAGATGAGGAAAACAGAAGCAACCAGACTTGCCCAAGGTCACCCAACAGCGACAGGACTAGATCCTAGGTCTCGTGAAGGGTAGGGCAATGCCCTGTCAGCTAAGCCCACCACCTCCCAAATGCAAGTCCCTAGCATATAATATTGCATCTTGATCCCTAATTACAGTGTTGTTTGATTAGAACATTGCATACGTGAACCTGCGGCCTCCAGGTCAGGGGGACTGACAGACTTGTCAGGCCTTTGGGCATGGTGTGGGGGGACACTGGTTCTGTGCTCCCAGAAGGGGTATGGCCTTTGGTAGAAGGGGCAGGGCTAGAGGCAACTAGTATCCCGTAGAGTAGTGTTTCTTAAACTTTTTAAGACCGAGCAACACCAAACGATACATTTTTTTTAATGGAGAAACACCAAAAAAAAAAAAAAAAAAAAAAAAAAAAGGTTGGGGGTGGGGGGTAGGGAAGTTACTGAGAAAAAAAAAGGATTGGGGGGAAGTTATTGAGCAAAAAAAAAAGGTCACCTGCCCCCTTTAAGGGCGGCCATTTTGAATTCCGTTGTTCTCTGCGGCACACGTCCGACTGCCTCACCACACAGTTTAAGAAACACTGCCCTAGAGCCACCAGGAGCATGCCATGTGGTGCTCCAGTGATGGTTTTAAGGGCTCAGGGCTCCAGCCACTGTCATTCCTACAGTAGCAGTGGTGACAGCTGGAAGCCCTGAGCCCTTTTGATCACCATGTCTCAGGGCAACTGCCTTCTTTACCCTCCCCCATGTTGGTGGGCCTGCCTGCAGAAGCCATAGCTTGGTGTTAAAAATGAGGGTGGTATCTGGATACCCCAGCACATGGGGTTTGGTCTCTCCTAAGGTTCATGCCTTTGTTTTCCAGTTGGGAAGCCGATTAAGGTGGAAAAGAAGCACAACCCCTCCCAAGAAGAAGTTGATCGAGTACATCAGACGTATATTCAAGAGCTGTGCAAACTCTTTGAGGAACATAAAACTAAATACAATGTCCCAGAGGACAAGCATCTGGAATTTATATAAACCAGGCCACCCCATTTTGGCCAAACTCAGGGATGGGACCAAGACACAAAATTCAGCTCCACCATCTGGAACGCTCAGAACCTGCGGTTTGGATTCAGCCCTCCAGAAAGCTAGGGACCAGCTGCAAATTTGGGGTCTGTTTCCCCCACACTGGTGTGTGATTAGATCCAGAGTTTGAATTTAGGCCCATCTCTAGTTTACACTAGAACCATAAGATACCTTCTCCAGTTTCTCACACTTTAGAATGTCATGAGCACTAGGTAAGAGACTGTCAAATAAAAATCCCATCAATATTCAAATTCCCCTTTAGAAAAACTCCTGTTACTACGTCTGCCTTAAGAGCGACATCACCGTTGTTAAGTGTCAGAGGGGTAGCTGAGCTAGTCTGTAACTTTAAAAACAATGAGTGGTCTTGTGGCATTTTAGAGACTAACAAAAATATATTGGATCATGAGCTTTCATGGGTAAAACTACTGTTTCTGGGCAGTGGTATTAAGACCCTCCCTTCAATATAACTTTAAGGAGGTGTCGTTTTCATAGATTAGCCATGGAAAAATTCAAGTGCAAGGGTGAAGAGGCCAGTGTCCTCAGCATCAAGATAGGCAATAAGGCCTTTCACCCCAAGGTCACCTGGTTGGCTTCAACAGAGGTTGTCTGCACTGCAATCAGAAGGCGTGATTGCAGCACATGTACACACAGCAGACTTGGCTTTGCTCTAGCTGGCAATGTAACTGACCTTGAGTAATAACTGCTGCAGCAGCGGTGGCTGCATGGGCTAGCCCTGCCCGCCCAGGACCCTGGCTACATAGCTGAACGGCCTGCGCCCAGGTCTGTCTGCACCTGCTGCTGTCACACCTCCTGGTTGCAGTGTAGACATACTCAGTAATCATACCAAAGTAGCAGATAGGAATCATAGAACCATAGAGCTGGAAAAGACCTCAGGAGGTCATCAAGTCCAGCCCACTGCCCAAGGCAGGACCAATCCCAACTAGATCAACCCAGCCAGGGCTTTGTCAAGCCAAGCATCTATCGTGAGCGACAGCTCAGAGCAGTCACCAATGAGCTGAGAAAATGCCCTGATAAAGTGACGTGTATTCGTAATCTCAGCTGTGTAAAGTGCTATAGTTTTCAAACGTAATTTTGATGCAGACATGTATGCTTATTAGTCTCTTCATTTGGTGCTGTATCTTACACACATTTGGGGTTACTTCCCCCCCTCCCAGCACTAAATATAATTTACTAGGAGGTTCAAATTCCCGGTATCACAGCGTGACCCTCTGTAACAAAGAGAACTGTTGCCATCCATGAAGGCTGTATCCCACTGGCATTAAAGAGACTAAAGCCTTTATAAAGGGCAGGGTGCATTTCAAAGAGTTTGAGATCCCAGCTGAGGCAGCTCCTGCTGGATGTTAGGTCTGGGTACAGCTGGCAACGCTCGCAGGTTGGCATAGTACTCACATTTCTTCATACTATGTTGCAACCGTCTAGGGAGCCAAGGATTCCCAAGTGCTTTCTTAACATTCATTGAGCAGTTTTCGCAACATCCTGATGAAATGGATACTGAGCCTGTTGCCCCCATATGAGGTAAACTGAGGCACGGAGTGGTACATAGGCCTAATATTTACAAGCACTGGGCATCCACCAACCCCACTGAATAGGAGCTGCTAGCATTCTGCACCTTGAAAGGAAAAAGTCAGGTTGTAAGTGATCTGCCCTCAGGTCACCTAACCAGTTTGTGGCAGAGCTAGGACTAGATAGATCTACAAGAGTCCTGAGCCCAGGTCTACCAGCCTAACCACTATCAACCCTCCCAGCTTTCGGAATGTGTCGTGTCTGCTGAAATAGGGATGAATGCAGGAAAAAAGATAATGCTGACATTCCCAAATCCCTTTGGAAACACACTCTGTGAGACTACAAAACCATACTCCCTTCTCTCTCCGACTGCTGCAATCCTACTGATTTAAACAGGGCTGCACCGATGTAACAGACAAGAGAATCTGCCCCGTGAGTCCAAGTGAATGGTGCTACGCACACAAAGCGTTTAATCCTAAACACTTTCTTAAGGAGAAAGTATGGACAGAAGATGAAGAGGGTGGGGCTCTTTGAGACAGGAAGTATGTTTCTAAAGGGCACATTTGGCAGGTAATTGGGACTTTAATTAGCTGCTTCTTCATATTCAGAACTTTATTAAATGCAACACTTAATGAGATTTAGCACCATGTAAGTTTTATGCTGGGGAATGAGGAGTAATCTTTAGGAGGCCATCAGCCATCTGTCCAGATTATTTGACATTGTCCCTAGCTCCCCATGGTTTCTACAGCCATCACCTCTCCCTCTTCTTCATGTCCTCCTCCCTCAGCCATATGGAAAGCAGTCAGGATGCTCTCAAAGGTTTTTATTGTAACGCTGATTTTTATTAATGAAACAGCAATCACCTCTTTTAGCACAAGAGGGAAAAAACGGCAGATTCGTTTCTAAATGGGGAATGCTTGGGACTGTTCATTTTCATTGTGCTCGTTCCAAATTCTGATCACATGGCAGCTGGTATTATTCCGAGGCTGGATAACTACACAAAATTCTCCTCTTTGGAAGAAACAACAGACAACAATGGGAAAAAGCAGCAGAGCTTTGTGAACATTTAAACACTCCTCCAGTAATCCCATGCTTAATCCAGCCAAATAAAGCAGGTCATCTGCCATCATTGCGTGCACTATTTCTATTAATAACTCTCTTGCTCGGGCCTTAAACAAGGTTGCCCACATGCCACAGGGAGATGTATCAGGAAAAATAAATTACTCTCTAAGGCTAGGTCTACACTACAGCTTTTTTTCAGAAAAAACGACGCAAAATGCGCTCCACATTTTGAGTTGCTTTTTCCAATTTTTTTTCAGAAGAGGTTTTTCTGAAATTTGGCCCATCTACACTGGGCCAAATTTCAGAAAATCCCCCTCTTTTGGAAGATCCCTTCTTCTTCATGGAATGAGGAAGACAGAGCTTCCGAAGGAGCGCTTGTGCACTTCTGCAAAAAAAAGCGGAAGAGCAAACGCGTTCCCTGGACACAGCGGAGTTCTTCCGGGATACCCTGCAGTGTAGACATACCCTTTAACTTCCCATCCCTATCCATTCTCATCGGCGCGTTTACTAAACCCTGTTGTTTCTTCTTGCATATTAGCGCCGCGATCTGTCCTGTGTTTTCTGTCGTCACGGCCATTGTCCAGGCCTCAGTGGCTTCTCAGCTTGATTGCTGTGACCATCTCCTGTCTGACTTCTGCAGCTACAGAGCATCAAGGCCAGTGCCATTGATAGAGTGGAGTCTGAGGGACATAAGAAGAGACAAGGCCCAAGATGCAGGATAAAGCAGTGTCGTGCAGGGCCTAGAAGACAAGAATGAGGCATGCAGCTTGAATGTAGCATGCTGTGGGCCTAGTGAAGAGGTGGGGAGTTGACATCACCAGATCCATACATAAGGAAGGCCCTTTGGCAGCTACATTTGGGATGGCCTGAAGTGGGCGGGTGTTGTTACCAGGGAGGCCAGAGAGGAGGCTGCAGTGGAAGATAATCTGAGCCTGGATAAAGCTTTGCAGACACTGGGACAGAGAAAAAGTTCTAGAGTCTAGTATGTTGTGGAGAAGGAAGCAGCCAGACTTAGGAATGGCCCAATGACCCCACCAGGCTACAAGCCTGGGTGGCCCGTGGGACGGTGACAGCAACTAGGGAGGCTGGGGGAATAGAAATAGACCTCAGGAGCTCAGTTTTCACCGGAGCCGGACAGGCTGAGCGGCAGGACCAGATGGAGGGAGACAGATCAGCTGTGGAGAGAGAGATTTGTGAGTCCTCTGCACAGCCAGGATTGCTGAATTCGTATGAATGGAGAGACAGTCGCCCAGGGAGAGGGCATGGGAGGAGAAACGGAGCTGGCCAAGGACAAACCCCACAAGAACACCAGGGGAGGGGGGAAGAAGTGCCAAAGGTGGCTGTTAATGAGCAGAGAGGGGGCAGTTCGAAGGGCACACAGGGACAGGCCAGGGCCTGGCGGCATGCAAAAGTATCAAAGTGCAGTCTGGCCTCCAGCTTGGGGACAAAACAGCCAGAGCTGAGCAAAGCTCCCTGAGTCTTCCACGCAGGCTGTTTTACTCCTCTGCCACAAGCAGTGTTTAAAAGTAACCAATAAATAGTCCTGACCTGGACTGAGACTGCAGGGTCTTTGCTTTCCTCCCTCAGTAGCTCAAGGGTCCTGGCCTTTCCTTAGCCTCGGGGACTAGAGAGCTGGGTGGCCGGCCCCATGCCACCCTGCCGCTGGTGGTGCTATCCAGGAACGTGTTTCTCCCTCCCTTACGCAGCTGGATCCCTCTGGGAAGCAGAGCCAATCCTTAGCTGCTGTTTAGCTGAGCCAGTTCCCTGCACCTGTTTGCTGGGTTCTCCTCAAGCCAGGGCTTGCTATGTCCTGGCCCTGCAGAGCCTGAAAGGTAACACAAGAGCAGGAGGAGGAGAATGGAGAACAGGCCCTAGGCCTGGCCAAGAAGAGGCAGTGACCCTGAGGAGGGCGGTTTCAATGAAGTGGACAGGGCAGCAGCTGAGTGGGAGTGACTCTAGGTTTGAGTAGGAGGAGCAGAAGCGAATTAAAGCCTTGGTTATGTAGCGCCCCCTCTCCACCTGGTTACCTTCTTTTAGAGCCAATCTCCTTTCAGGTTCGGATGGATAGGTCTGGGTTCTTCTGGATCCCGCCACCTACTCAATTTTATTCTGATTAATGTACTTGGCGGTGCCTCCACCCCCCTCACTCCTTCCTAGCAGGGTTGCCAGGGCAGCTTGGGAGGAAAATTCTAGCCCAGGATAATCCCCACGTATTCGCCAGATAGTTGGAGACTCCCAGAAAATAACACAAACACATACACTATAATAAACACAATTATATTAAACAGGAGACAATTATAACAGAACAGGGTAAAACATTATTTTTAGGGTCACCGGTGCCCTGCAACTGTGAAGTTAGTGTCCCGTTGGTACGCGTACTTTGTTGGGGCCCTTGATGACTGTTGACCACACAATCCTTCTCTGCAGTGGTTTAGCAGTGGGGCTGACTAGGTCCAGTACAGCCCAAGGGACTCACAAATGGGAGAAGGCAGCAAATCCCTCCACAGTTTAATAGGCTGCAGGTAATAAAATCCCCAAACAAATTCCCTGACTTACTAACTAAAAATTGGTGCACTCACACACTCCATGAATGAGCCTCAGGTTGAGAGATGACTCAGTCTCTGCAAAGGGCTGCTCTCTTCTCACAGGGGTCCTCTTCAAGCAGGAACCAGGCTGCTTCGGTCCCAGAATTTCCCCTCACCGTGAAGGGGTGCAGGGCTCAAGATGCAGACCACACAACTGCACCAAAATTCAAAACTACAGCCTCCCAGCCCAGCATTCAGACCCACACCGCAGGCAGCAGCCCTGAACTTGCTGCTAGAGCCCCGCTGACCATGCAGTGACCCTCTCACCCAGGGAGCTGGAGCCTACTCAGCCTGGCTGGGGAAACCTCCCAGCAAACTCCACAACTGGGAATCAACAGTGGAGACATAAACCCAGCTGAGGGATCCTGCCTTCAGGTCCCTAGAGGCTAGTTCTCAGGGGGAACCCTGCATGCAGGCCTGGGGCTTACTAGCTCCCACACACTCAGTCCTCCCCTTTTCCTGGCTGGCTCCAGACTCCCCTCAACAATGGTCTCTCCTTCCCCCTGGGAGGGGCATCTCACTCCCTGTGGGTTGCCGGGCAGACTCTGGCCCTGGTAGGGAGGGGGAGCCAAGGCAAACTCAGAGTGCCTCTCCCTGAGCTGCCAGCAGACAAGGCCCCGGGAATCCAAGCAATCTCCTTGGGGGTTACAGTTATAAATGGTTTGTTTACAGGCCAGTTGCAAAGCCAGGGCTGTGCACTTGGGTACCACAGGGACCTAAATCAATGCCCAGAGCTCAGCATTTGTGCTTGCTTTGCGTTTTTCATGGGCATTCTTGCAGCAGGGAGCCGTTAATGGCTGAAAGCAATGGCAGGCCTTATCTCCTCCTAGAGCTACCCACCAGCAACTGAATTATGGTCCAGAGATCAGCTCTTGTCTTAGTTTGGTCCCACAAACTGGCTTCTTGGAGCATTAAAAAGAAACTCTGTGAAACAACAACAAATACAAATAATCAAAACTACATGGAACCGGAGATGGGCCTGAACCAAAATCCTAGACTCAAACCCCAGGTGGGGATGCACACTGCCCATCATCGCTCCCTGTGCTCAGGTCGGGAGATGGAAGGGGAGGGAAAGGCTAAGGCCATGCGCCTCCCACTGGGGTGGGTGTCCTGCCCCTACAGTGTGTGTGGGGTCTTGGCTCCCACAGGGGCCCTGAGCAGTAGTGGTAAGCAGAGCTGTCCTGTCTAGGGTTGCCAGGTAGAGTGCCAAAAAAACAGACACCTGGCGGGGGCGGAGTGGCGGAACTGGCTGGGAGGGGGGCAGGGCGGGAAGCAGAGCTGGCGGGGGTGAGGCCGGGGGCCGCGGGGGGGGGGGGCCTGGGAAGCAGAGCTGGGAGAGGTTGGGGGCCGCGGGGCTAGACGGGAGGAAGGGGGGGACGGGAAGAGGGGGGGCGGGAAGCAGAGCTGGCGGGGGGGTGTCCGGGGGCCGCAGGGAGGGGGCCCGGGAAGCAGAGCTGGGGGAGGTCGGGGGCCGCGGGGCTAGACGGGAGGAAGGGGGGGACGGGAAGAGGGGGGGCGGGAAGCAGAGCTGGCGGGGGGGTGTCCGGGGGCCGCAGGGAGGGGGCCCGGGAAGCAGAGCTGGGGGAGGTCGGGGGCCGCGGGGCTAGACGGGAGGAAGGGGGGGATGGGAAGAGGGGGGGCGGGAAGCAGAGCTGGCGGGGGGGGTGTCCGGGGGCCGCAGGGAGGGGACCCGGGAAGCAGAGCTGGGGGAGGCCGGGGGCCGCGGGGGGGGGGGCCTGGGAAGCAGAGCTGGGGGAGAATGGGGGCCGCGGGGCTAGACGGGAGGAAGGGGGGGACGGGAAGAGGGGGGGCGGGAAGCAGAGCTGGCGGGGGGGTGTCCGGGGGCCGCAGGGAGGGGGCCCGGGAAGCAGAGCTGGGGGAGGTCGGGGGCCGCGAGGCTGGACGGGAGGAGAGGGGGGCCCAGAGGAAGGGGGGCGGGAAGCAGACCTGGCAGTGGGGAGGGGGTGCAGCCACTGGCCACAGCCGGAGTCCTTTGGGCCGCGCCCCCAGCAGGCACTCCCTTTGCGAGCAGAAGCCAGGCGGGGGCGGGGCTGGGAGTCACTGCACATAACCCCGGCTTCTGCACATAACCAGAGTCTCCTAGGTGGGAGGCAGGGCCGCGATTGGCTCTGGGAGCCTCTGGTTGTGTGTAAAAGCCGGGCGGGGGAGTGGCTGGGAGTCCTGGCCCCTGCCCTGTCCCACCCGGCTTTTGCACGTGACCACAGGGCTGCCAGCGCCAATCACGGCCCCTGCCCCTGCCTCCCAGTCGCTCCCCCGCCCCGCCAGGCTTCCGTCCGGTGTGGAATTCAGAAAATACGGGACATTGCACGTGTCCGGTATTTTCTGAATTTTTCTACCAGACAGACGGTGCAAATACCGGACACCTGGCAACTCTGTGGATGGTTTGGGGCGACTGACTGGGAGAAGTGAGACACAACGGCCTGGGAGGGCCAGAATCCCACTGGTATGGGGGGTTGTGGCAATCCCTGCTGCTGCCCCACGCCAAGCCCCCGAGTGATCCCCCGGGCCACGTTGCTTGGGGGAGGGGCCAAAGGGGTGATGCAAGGGCGGGAAGGGGTGTGGCAGGAGTGCAGCAGGTTTGAGGCTTAGGGAAGAGACAGAGTGGGGGGAGCAGAGGAGAGGCTGGGCCTGCGGTGGGAGGGTTGCCTCAGGCCCTGCACCCCCTTAGGGACAGCCCTGGGGGTGGGCTGGGACCTAGGCTCCCCCAACCCTAGGTTCACCACCGAGGGCACCTCAACTCCACAGTGAGCAGTGACTCTCCTCCAGTGTGTAACACAGAATCCTGGAATCCTAGAACACTAGAATGGGAGGGGACCTCAAGAGCTCATCAAGTCCAGTCCCCTGCCCTCACGGCAGGACCAAGCACTGTCTAGAAGAGATCATAAAGCTTATTAGTTACCAGAACTCAGAGCAGAGCTCACTAGCACAGAAAGCAGGAGCATTTAATAAAGTCCATCTTGGGAGAAAGGAGCCCAGAGACAGAGACCTGGTCCTTCCCCAGAGCCCCAAACCAGCAGAGACTCACCTGCGTCCAGCTGCCATACTTGCCTCTCTCCTCATCTTTGTCTTGCTTTCCAAGCAAAGTCTCAGGTTACAATGGGCACGGTAGGTGCAAGCAGCTAGAACCACCTCAACTTCCCCATGAGTGTCAGCAAAGTCACACCTCTTTTTCCCCACCACCTAGGCACTGGTGTAATACACAGGGAAACTGAAGTACACAGAGTATGCATTCCAAACAGTAAGGCATAGGCTCACATAAAACACAAGGGCTGTGTCTAGACTGGCATGATTTTCCACAAATGCTTTTAACTGAAAAGTTTTTCCATTAAAAGCATTTGCGGAAAAGAGCGTCTAGATTGGCACGGACGCTTTTGTGCAAAAGCACTTTTTGCGGAAAAGCATCCGTGCCAATCTAGATGCAGTTTTGCTCAAGAAAGCCCCCCGATCGCCATTTTCGCCATCGGGGCTTTTTTGCGCAAAACAGTTTTTAGCTGTCTACACTGGCCCTCTTGCGCAAATACATTTGCGCAAGAGGGCTTTTTCCCGAATGGGAGCAGCATAGTATTTGTGCAAGAACACTGACAATCTTACATTAGATCGTCAGTGTTCTTGCGCAAATTCAAGCGGCCAATGTAGACAGCTGGCAAGTTTTTCCGCAAAAGCAAGTGCTTTTGCAGAAAAACTTGCCAGTCTAGATGCAACCAAGGGGGAAAGCCCCATTTCATCACATCCTACACATAGACAGCCATTTCCTATGTCCTTGTTTTGAAATTGTCAGAAGAAATGTGAGTCCTGGTTTAACGGTCTCTGCTTGCTTCCATCTGTCAGAGGCTCTTTCTAACAATTCTCTTAAAAGAAACCTTAATCTGGATTTGTCTTGCTTAGCGGATTCAAATGACAAGGCTCAGAAAATCACTTCAGACATGAAGAATACAGAACACTGACTGATTCCAAAATAAAAGGAAAGCCAAACATAGTATATCAACTTGCCCTTCTGCAGCCGCTTCCCTCCAGAGAGTGCAAATCGCTTTATAGACATCCTTGAATCAAGTTTAAAGTTTGTTGGTTTCATGGCTAGAAAAATTAAGTCATGACAAAAAAGCCTTCGCAATCTGAGTTGAAATAGACCCCACGTCACAGTCGTAATGTTTTTGCCAAGTATATTGTACTTTAAAATAATACAAATGTGCTCGTACAATGCCTAGCATAACAGGATCCCAGGGCTATGGTAATAAATAAATAAATACAAATATTTAATAAATATATAACTAATAACTAATAACAGTGAATAATAAAATTACTAAATTAATTCATTCAAGGGGGTGTATGGGGTTGCATGGTACTTCTGTAATGGGGTAGTACTTCTAAAGGAGGGCTTGTCGCACTTCTTCGGGAGTGGCCCATCCTTTATTGATTTTTACCCAGCTCTCACCTGTGGCTCCACGTAGTTGCTTTGCATGCAGCAGCGGCCAAACCCCGTGCAATGGCTTTCACAGGCCGGCTAAACCAGGTGAGGGTAGCCGATGGGATTGAAACCCTCGGTGAGCTAGGGACTTGCTCATCCCAGCATGCGAAGACTGCTTCGATGGATCAGGCGGAGGAAATTTTTATGATTCAATGGCTGAGAAGGCATTGCAGCAGCACATTATGGAGTGCATGGGGCATGTCAGAGCATTTAAGGTGATATGGCCATCCAATGCAGCCGAGGCAGTCTCCAGAAGTAACGATTTTTTGCATGTCACTGGATTCTGACTTCTGAGTGGGATTGTCTTTGTGCAAAGGCTTTCCCACTATAATAATATTTTTCACGCACAGGTTATGTTGTGCAAAAAAAGCAAGTTGGTAATGGGAGCATGGATAGTGAGGACACAGTAAGACCTCATTGGAGACATAGAGCTGTGTTCTCTCCTGTCCTGACAACTGGTGTCCCATGCCCTATTTGTACCCGCATGTGTGCTTTGACTTTTGGGCTCCGGAGCCACATGCGTTTCCATAAATGAAACTCACAACATGTCTTCCTCGGCTCCGAGAGACAACTAACAGAACAACAACAAATTCATTCAAACAGAAAAAATCCAGAATCCACCTGGTATATTTATACACTAGAAGATTTACCCGGTGTTACTTGAGTCCTTACGTCAAATAAGTTTTGTTTTTCTTTATTTAAGTCATTGCTCTGAGGTGAGGCTGGGGATGAGGGGTTCAGTATGCAGGCTGCCCTGGGGAGAAAGGATAACCCCAACCCTTTCTCACCATAGGAGCTTGATAAATACTTCTCCATAGTCACTGTAGCTGGCACGATCGGGGAAGGGGTGCATGTCCCCCAGCTGGGGCGCAGGCAGAAACACAGACAAACAGACACACAAACAAACTTCTCTGAAATATATAGCAGATAGCTATCCCTTTTTCCACTCCTACCCCCTACTGTCCCAGTGGGGTTATAACTCTCCTGGTCCCCATCTCTGGCCCTTTGCTGTCCGCCTGTTGTTATTCTGGATAACACCCTCCTACCTGACCCCTCTCTTTCCATTTTATGAGCAACAATCGAATTCCAGGCATATCGCATTGGCCTGGCACAACCAAACCCTTTGGTTGTCCAAGCTCTCACCATTTAGGAGGAGTTCTTGAGCAAAGGGATTCGCAGACAGACAGACAGACCCACAGATGCACATTTCTAAAATAGATATAGGTTGGACCTCCCTGGTTTGGCATCTTTGGGACCTGACTGGTCTCAGATAATGGATTTTGCCAGAGTAGGGGAGGTCATTTCTGGCCTCCCTGCTGCCAGCCCCACCCCCTGTCTTGCCACCCCACCAGGCTTCCCAGCTCCTGGCCTCCTCACAGCCCAGCTGAGCTGCATACTGGGCGTCCCGGCTCCCAGCCCTTTTCTTCCCCCGGCAGCATGGCAGCTTCCCAAGTCCCCGCCTCTTGAGCTGCCCAGCTAGGCCCTGCGCTGGGCTCCTGCTTCCCTCCTGCACTGTGCCAGGCTCTGCCCCTCCCACCCCCCTTTCACACACAAACACCCTGCAGCTCACCAGGACTCTTTGATCCTGGAACATCTGTGGTTGTGCCAGACCATGGATGTTGCCAGACCAGAGAGTCCCGGTTTATAGAGGTGCAACCTATAGTAAGATGTTTATAAAAATGATCCTAAACCTCACTTTAGTCAAGTACAATGACCTAAAGATTCCAAGATGCCTAGTGATTTTGGATACCTCAATTCTTTGTGCCTAGTGGGCACTTCAGAGAATGCTGCCTGCCTGCCCTCCCAAAGGGGCTCGTGGCTTTCTAGCTCTCCTGTCACCTCTCCCCACAGCTTGACATAAAGATGCTCCAGAAAGAAATGATGTGTTGGCCTTCAGCCCTCAGCACTGCCTTGGTTACTCTTGGAGGGTATGCATCTGACGCTATGTCATGCATCTGACGAAGTATATCTTTGCCCATGAAAGCTTATGTTCCAATAAATCTGTTAGTCTATAAGGTGCCACAGGACTCCTCATTCTTGGAGGGTTATTTCCATTCTCATCAGCACAAGGAATGGCTCCATATTTGGAAGTGGGCAATGATATAGGCATCAGCTTGAAACACCATGGACTTGATTTAAAAAAACAGTGGGCCCCCTTACTCCAGCTGAATGAGATGCAGGCAAACGTGAGAAAGTCCATTTTGACTTCAGAAGCATTAGTATTCTACCCAAATCATGAGTCTAACAGCTTATGCAAACAAGGCAGAAACATGGTGCATGGCACATATATAGCCAATCAAAACAGCTTGACGTGCAAACTACTCATGAATAAGCCACAGACTAAGAAAAGTGTCTAGAAAATGTTGGCAAATTATTTCAAACATGACATTTGAGAAAACAATAATTTACTTGTAAACGCTACATGAACAGAAAAACATACAAAACGTGACAAATTAATTTGTTCTGATTTATTTGACCAGTCCCAGTCAGGAAAATAACCTATTATTTTTGGACAAACATCTGAGTGTCTCTAATGTTATCATGGGTTCAGTAAGTACAGTAGTCTGCTTTTTTTTTTTTTTTTTTTTTTTTTTTTTTGCAAACAACTGATTCATGGGAAAGTATACACGTAGAGTAATAAAAAAAAATCAACTCCACATCAGACTGCACTTTGAACTTAGTGAATAACCCTGTGGTACCAAAAGCAAGTCAGCAAAGCTAAAGAAGTCTCCTTCTCCTATATAACACCTCCAAAATGTAACACCAATATTTGCAGGACCACCTAGGACTAAGAACCTGCTCTCAGATAATCAGGCCCAGATCAAAGCTGGGCAACCAAAACAATAGAGACACTTAAAATCACCACTTACTTTTGAAAATCTTATTCTAAGGCTACGTCTACACTGCAATGCTATTTTGGAATACTGGAGTATCCCAAAATAGCAACCCTGCATCTTTACAGCAAGCCCGTTATTTTGGGCTCGCTATTCTGACATCCCTATAAACCTCATTCCACAAGGAGTAAGGGATGTTTCAGAATAGCGCTCTATTTCGAAATTAGGCACTGTATAGATAGCGCCAAATGATGAAATAAGCTATTTCAAAATAGCATTGAAATAAGATACACAATTTGCGTAGTTCAAATTGCATATCTTACTTCGAGTTACAGTGAAGTGTAGACACACCCTAAATGACCTGCTGTTATGTTCCCATTAGTCCTGGGACCAAATATTCATACCCTGTTCCAAAGGCATTTGGGTTGCATTAGCCTTTACTGTTATATATGGAACCCAGAAGCACTGAGACCTCTGAGAAGGGAGAGCGAAGACTGCTCTATAGCCGTAGTCAAGAGCCAGCTGGATTTTAGCTCATGCAACAAAGGCTCATGGCTTTAGCACAGGGGTGGGGAACCTTTTTGGAGGTTGGGGGTCATTGACCCACAGAAAAATCAGTTGGGGGGCATACACAAATGAGAAGCAGAAAAAAATGGAGATACTCACAGATGTGACCCACAACTGAGAAGCAGGGAGGAAAAGATACTCCCTTCACTTCCCTCAAGTTCCAGCCTCTGTGTGTGGGATAGGGCTGTTGGGAAGCCAGCTGGGGGTAGGAGTGTGGGGTCAGGGTGGGAGGTAGGGTGCAGGAGTAGGCTGGGGGTGGAGGGCCTGGACAAGATGGAGGATGCAGGAGCAGGGTGGAGGTGTGGAGTATAGAAGGGAGGGGTGGCAGGAGCAGGGTGCGAGTCTGGGGGGTCTGGGTAGGAGTGGGCAGGGAATGGGTGAGGGAGGCAGGAGCAGGCTGGGGGTGAAGAGGTCTGGACAGGAGTGGGCAGGGAATGGGGTGCCTTCTCCTCAGTAACATTAACACAGGTCCTACAACTGACAGGTACCTCTTCGGCTGTTATAGATCTCCCTTGTTTTCTGTTATTTCTACTCCAATTCATCTGAGGAAGTGGGTTTAAGGCAAAAAACCTCGTGATTCTATATGTTTTGGTTAGTCTCTAAGGGTATGTCTACACTACAGCGCTAATTCGAACTAACTTAGTTCGAATTAGTTAATTCGAACTAAGCTAATTCGAACTCATGCATCCAGACTAAAAAACTAGTTCGAATTAGCGTTTTGCTAATTCGAACTAGCATGTCCACACAGAGTGGACCCTGAACTGGGGTTAAGGATGGCCGGAAGCAGTGCTGGCAGGGCATCAGAGTAGGACTTAGAGCGTGGAGATGCTGTCTCAGGCTAGCCGAGGGCTGTGCTTAAAGGGACCCGACCCCCACCCCGGACAGACATTTCTCAGGGGTGCCCCGCTTGCAAAGCAGTCCTGGCTTGGATTGCCTGGAGTACCCACACTGGGCACATCACAGCACTCCGCCATCAGACTGGCTGCACTTGCCGCAGGCTGCCATCTAGGGAGAGGGGACAATTGGGGGGCTGCAGGAGAGCTTCCACCCCCAGAAGCCCGCAGAGCCACCCCAGTCCTCCCCATCAGGGGCTTGTACCCCATTCCTCCCTCACCTCCTTCCACTTAACCCTCCCTAGCCCCCCTTCCTGATGTACAAAATAAAGAACAATTGTGTTCAAAAATAGAATCTCTCTTTATTGAACAAAACTGGGGGAGACTGGGAAAAGGAGGTGGGAGAGGGGAGGGCAACTACAATGATGAAGGGTTTGGAACAGGTCTCATATGAAGAGAGGCTAAAGAGACTGGGACTTTTCAGCTTAGAAAAGAGGAGATGGAGGGGGGATATGATAGAGGTCTATAAAAGCACGAGTGGGGTGGAGAGGGTGCATACAGAAAAGTTCTTCATTAGTTCCCATAATAGAAGGACTAGAGGACACCAAAGGAAAGGAATGGGTATCAGGCTTCAAACTAATAACAGAAAGTTCTTCTTCACAAAGCAGAGTCAACCTGTGGAACTCCTTGCTGCAGGAGGCTGTGAAGGCTACAACTAGAACAGACTTTAAAGAGAAGTGAGAGCAATTCATGGAGGTTGGGTCCATGGAGTGGTATTAGCCAGGAGGTAGGAGTGATGTCCCTGCCCAAAGTTTGTGGAAGGCTGGAGAGGGATGGCACGAGACAAATGGCTTGGTCACTGTCTTTGGTCCATCCCCTCCAGGGTCCTTAGGGTTGGCCGCTGTCGGCAGACAGGCTACTGGGCTAGATGGACCTTTGGTCTGACCCAGTACGGCCATTCTAAGCTCAGGGCTCAGGGTCGGGGGTCTCAGTGGACCACCTTGATTTTCATGCACACCTGCTCCTGGGTGGCCAGGCTGGCAGCTATCCTGCCCTAGACGGCCGCTTTCCTGTGCCTATTGCGGAGGTCGTGGACGAGGTCCACGATGTCTGCACTGGACCAGGCGGGTGCCCGCCTCTTGCGGTCCTGGGCAAGCTCCCGAGAGCCGCCAGCCTGGTCCCGGGAAGAGGCGGAGGGCTGGGTAGCATCGGGTGGCTGGCTCGAGCCGTGCCAGGTGCAGGGTCTGCTGGCTGGGTGCTGGCAGGCTTGCACCTGGCACGGGCACCGTAGCCAGCCCGTGCCCCTTTATGGGGTCCGGGGCCGGGAGGGGGGCAATAGAGTTTCCCTGGTGTTGGCCAGAGTGGCCACCAGGGAAAGCTGGGGAGGGCTAACCTCCCACTAGTTCGAATTAAGGGGCTACACAGCCCTTAATTCGAACTAGTAAGTTCGAACTAAGCTTAGTCCTCATGCAATGAGGTTTACCTAGTTCGAACTAAGCGCTCCACTAGTTTGAATTAAGTTTGAACTAGCGGCACGCTAGTGTAGCGCCTATCAAAGTTAATTCGAACTAACATCCGTTAGTTCGAATTAACTTTGTAGTGTAGACATACCCTTAGGTGCCACGGGCCTACTCGTTGTTTTTAAAGTTATAGACTCACATGGCTACCCCTGCGAGATTTGTCACAGAGCACTGACAGCCATGTTCAGCCATATTGCATAACCCTGCACCAACCAGGCTCCTCCTAGGGGTTTAAGACAATTGTGGTCCAAACTAGGTGTATGGTGTGGATGTCTACTATTGTTATCATCAGATTATTGTCGTGGCTAGAAGCCTAACCAGTGCTAGGGGCCATACAAAGACACGGTGAGAAACAGGTTCTTCACCAACATGTCATAATCAAAAGAGGCAAAGTAGGCAGGGGGTAGGTGGGTGAAAGGAAGTGTTATCTTCTGCATGTCACAGATGGGAATTGAAGCACAGTGGGATGAGGGGACTTGCCCTAGGTCACAGGAAGTCTGTGGCAGAGCTAAAATTGAGCCTGAATCCCAGGGCCTTAATGGTGGGACTAGCCTACTTCTTCTATCTGAACCTCACAGTTCAGGGTGGTGAGGGTGGGGGCAGATAGACGGGTGTTGGGTAAATGAGCCAGGCCCGTCTTGCTATCAAGCCTGACTCTTGGAAAAGCTCCTGTTCTGGGCCTGACTCTAAGAGAGTGCTAGGAACCTTTGAAGCTCTGAACATCCCCTTCAGGCCTGTCCCTGAGCAGTGCAGACCAGTCACACCACCTACCAATGCCAATGGGAGCGGTGCAGCTTGCAGGACTGGGCCCCTGTGAAGGCACAGACAGAGGAGGGGTCAGGATAATTCACTGGTATTTGCAAGGGTTCAGGGCCTTATCCACGCCCAGGATGGAGCCCTAGGGCTTTCCTGTGTCACACACATTGCCGTCCCGGGGGAGGAGGCAGAAGGTGTACACAGGGCTCTGGGATTAGAACCGAGTCCTCCTGGCTATTAATTAACAGAAGCTTTTCACTCTAATAGCTCTCCGGAGAGACTCTGTGGCTAATGCTGTAATAAAGAACTCGTTAAGGCAGCACAGCCTCCAGAAGAATGCCCTGCAGGTAATGGATCCATCATGTGGTGTCAGGTGTTGGAGCAGGCAGTGGGAGGTGATTTCATGCTGGGGATGGGTGCTTTGCTCTTTCTGTATCTGTGGGTGGTACCGGGTTGGGGCGGGGGGGTTCAGCTGCGGGCCCAGGGATCTGCTTAACCATCCCGCAGTGATGAGAGGTGGTAGAAGGAGAATGTATCAAAGGCAGCAGTTTTTCACTCTCAGATGAATGGGCAGGAGAGTTATCAGCCCTCTGAAGACAGCCCTGCCCTGCCCCAGTCACCCAGAAAGGGAGGGACGTGGATGAAAGCAAAGGTTTTGGCAGAGTGTCCATGGGCCTGTTCTCACTTATCCTGTGGCACAGGGGCATACATTGCGCATGGAGTCTGCGTTCCATCTCCGGAGCAGCGCAAAGGTGCCTAAGTGTTAATGAGGGTCAAGCCCAAGATTTTTGAGTGTCTAAAAATCTGGGGCTTGGGCCTCAGTTATTAGCTAAGGCTCTAGTGCCCAAGGTTCAAGGCTAGCTCTGGAGCTAGGAATATAGTGTTGCACCTGAGCTACCCACAATGTTGGAGTTGTGTCATTATTTTGATATCAGTAGAACTTATTCCCTTTTCCTTTTGGGAATAGTTTTATATCTAACTGCAGCCACACTGAAGGGTTGTTCCACTTTAACTATACCAGTATAATTAAGCTTGTGTGTGTAGACATGCCTTCATAGCCCCTTATACTAACTTAGCTTAGTCCACACTCCCGGGCTATGTCTACATTACAAAGTTTTTGCACAAAAATGGCCATTTTTGTGCAAAAACCGGCGGAGCATCCACACCTTGAGAGCGTTTTTGCGCAAAAAAAAAAAAAATACAGTAAATCGACAAGACAGAGAGCTTTTGCTGGTAGAGTTATTCCTCTCCCTGTGAGGAATAACTCCCTTTTGCGCTACAGCTCTTGCACAAAAAGGTGTGTGTAAACACTCAACAGGGGTTTCTGTGAATGGCCATCAGACCTTTCTTGCACAAGAGAGTCCTTGCAGTGTGCTTTTGAGATGTGCTTTTGAGGTGTGGATGCGCTTTTGTGCAAGAAGTTTTTGCAGAAGAACTCTTCCGCAAAAGGCTGCTTGTGCAAAAACCCCGCAGTGTAGACCAAGCCCCAAGATTTGGCAACTTAATTATGTTGATTGGGGTGGGAGTGGGGGGTGTTTTCTATGACATTTCGTTGCTAGCAATAGCCCTAGCAGTAGACGCAGTTATACTGGCATCAATCAACATCTGGTACAGCTTCATTCTCTCAGGGAATAAGATATACCAGCAAAAGCACTTTCACACAGGGATACGCTGCATCTATGTTAGGAGATGTTTGCCCCTATCGCGATACCAGAAGGGTTAATGTAGACAAGGCCTTAGCCTAGAGGACAGATTCTTCATTGTACTAAGAGATCTTTTTAGCGGGTAAGAATCTAAGGGTTTGTTTATATTGAGGATTAAACTGTGGTGTTTTGCTGCACGTGGTAGCTGTTGGCACTGAACTGACGGCATGGCATTCTTGGAGGGTATTGTATGCACTGTTGCATCACTGGTGAGCCATGTGCATTCAGGCCACCGTGCATTTTCAGAGGCTGAGCAGACTCTGGTGAATTCACGATTCATCCGTCTCCATCCCAAACTTCTGTTCTATGCAGGGTAGTCCCACTTTCAAATAGCCATCAACAATGGGCCATTCCACTAGCCTGGCAACCCCAAGTGCATGGAAGCTGCTTGGGCTGTATTTCAGCACTTAGAGCCAGATTAATTCAGCTTGGGACTTCGCCTGCCTCACCTCCAAGTGGACAATGTAGCAGTGGCAGCAGGAGGGTCTTCTGGAGTGGTGGATCCATGATGCAATGGTTAAACTGTGCTCCCCTCAACAAGTGCAGAGTGGTACTAGTGGAGGGTGGACTTGGCTCTTTAAAGGGTGATGGTGCTGTTTGTGGACCAGGTTGGAAGCAGCAGAAAGAAACATCCCAAAGGTTATAGCAGTGTGTTGTATTTTGCACAATATTTGAGAATAAGGAGGAAAGCCTTAGGGTTGGGAAGCTGGGACACAGAAACGCGTTTAGTGGTTTGAACAGCCAGCAAGGTATTCACTGCATAATGCATACAGCTAGGGCAGTAATTTCAGGGAACCTATTGCTCTTATTTTGAGTCTCAGACCTGAAACGGTGCCACTGTTGCTCCAAATATTATCCCTTGGTGTTTGGGTCAGAGAGAGGGTTTTTTGCATGTTTCAGTGATGATAAGGAGCAGGCGACTTGTGATGTTGTAGGGAACCTATTGTACTTTGTGGTTTTGCCTACACTGGTTTGCAAAGCCTTTCTTGATTAGGGTAAACACTATTGTTTGCTGGGTAAAATGAACCATTGGGTTCTTTGGAATTAAATTTTCATACTTTTTGATTATAAAGCAATCTGTTCAATAATTAACCACTGGCACTAGAACTGAAGCAACAGCTTTTAATTAGAAAACAAGACAATTATCTACTTATAAAGAAAAACTTTCATTAAACCAGTAGCAAAACAAGCCAGCAAAATACAACAGCACAGGGAACACTGCTTAAAGCAGCAGCATCAGCAGGGAGCCGTGGGCCCTTTTGAATCACCAGGCACATATGTGTTTTGGCTCTATGCTTTCTAGTTCCCAGGGCAAGTCCCAGGGCAACTGCCCCTGTGCCCCCCTTTCAGCTGGCCTGGGATTCACCCATCTCGCAACAAAACCTGAGTAATTCCTCAGGCTCCATCTAGACTGCTGCTTTTTTTGGGGGGGGGGGGAGGGAGAAAGGTAAGCAAATTGTGCTCTGCAATTTGCATACCTTTTTCCAATTCTTTTTTCGAAAGAGACTTTTCCGAAATTTGGCCCATCTACACTGGGCCAAATTTCAGAAAAACCTCTTTCGGAAGAGCCCTTCTTCCTCATAAAATGAGGAATACGGGGCTTCTGAAAGAGCACATCTGCTCTTCCGAAAAAAATTTCGGAAGAGCAGACACATTCCCTGGACACAACAGTTTTTCCAGGGTACCTCTGGTATCCTGGAACAACTGCATACTCTAGACATAGCCTCTGCCTTAAATTTTGTCTTTTCTCCCCTGCAAATATGGTAAAAATGGAGAGAAAAATAAATGGGTCTCTGCAATGATTGCCTACAGAATTGTTGGTGAAAGAAAAAGGAAAACTTTTGAGCTCTTCTTCAGGTCAAAGAAAGATACCCAAGTGTCCTAGATGGTTCCACCTTGTTTATATCTGTGACTCTCTGACCACCTTTGCCAGACTTGAAGAGTTCCGGACACTGTCTATCTTGATAGCTTATATTTCATCATCAGACTTTGGTCCAGTAAGAGGTTTTGACTCAGCTACCTTCTCTCTCTAATACCCTGGGACCAATGCGACTACACCAGCATTGCAAAGAGCCTTTCTCCATGTAAGCCTTGCCATCAGGAGGGGAAAGCTTTTTTTACTGTGTGATCCAGCACACTGATATACTTCAGAGGGAAGCCGTATACTTTGCAGCTTTCCAGTCCTGCAGTGTCCTCGTCTACCTTGCATGTGAAGTGAGAACATGAACCAACCTTCTGTTCCTGTCAACACCATCTCAATAAACTTTTGCATATTTCACAAGTGCATGTTTTATTATGCAAATCAGGGGAGAGGCTGCAGCTGTGCCAGGCTGCTCTTTCCATTTCCAGGTGGCAAAGGGCCATGGAAATATTCACTGGCCAGGACAGCAGAGGTGAAGGCAAAAGGAAAATGGGTTTATGAGAATGGCTGGTACTTGGTACTGCAGCACTCAGTGCTTTTGCCCAGACGGAGTAGCTGGTGTTCTGGAAGGGAGGCAAACAGACTACGTGGGCTAAGGGAGGGAAGGAGGCAAGGATCTTAGACTTGGAAAGACTTCTAGCTACATCTGTCTGCAATGACTGTGCCAGCTAGCACTCAAGCATGGCTGTATGCAGGCCTGCAAACACAGGGGGGCAAAGGAAGCAGCTGTCCTGGGATCCAACAATTTAAAAGAATCGGGGACATCCAGCTGCTGCTGCTGCTGCTACTGCGGCAGCAACCAGAGCCCTGGGCCCTTTAAATAGCTAGCAGAGCTCCAAGCAGTGCACTCGGGGTAGCACTGAAGGGCTAATCCCCTGCCCCTTCCGCCTGAGGCCCCACACCTTCCAGGAGTGTGGAGCCAGATGCCCCCTTCTTGCCCAGAGGCCCGGCAAGTCTATTGGCCGCACTGGCTGTGTAGCATCATAACAATAAATTAAAACAAATGTTACATTGTTAACAAAGTAGTAGTAAAATATAGACTCTGAGGTGCCTTCTATAGGATCAGCTGCCTCAGCCCTGGTCTCAGATCGTTCCTGGGAATCAAACTTTATTGCTGCATGGCAAGAATCAAACTTTCCTTCTAATTGACCAGTATCTGAGTCCCAAAGAGCTTCTGAGTAGATCTCTGCACTGGCCTCCGGATGCTCATCCTCTCATGAGGGTTATTGGTCATCCTCCAGGGGAGGAATAGAAAAAAAAGCCAGCAGGCTCCACAAACTGCCGTGTAGCTTGGTCATATCCTCATGCAAAATCCTGTTCAGCTTCTCAATAGAATGGATGGGTTACTCATCTTCACACAACACACAGTCAACCTGTGGAACTCCTTGACAGGGGATGTTGTGAAGGCCAAAACTGTAAGGCAGCTGGAAAAAAAAGAGCTAGATGAATTCCTGGAGGATGGATCTATCAATAGCTATTTGCCAGGATAGCCAGAGATAAGAACATAAGAATGGCCGTACTGGGTCAGACCAAAGGTCCATCTAGCCCAGTATCCTGTCTACCGATAATGGCCAGCTCCAGAGAGGGTGGACCGAAGGCAATGATAAAGCAATTTGTCTCCTGCCATCCCTCTCCAGCCTCTGACAAACAGAGGCCAAGGACACTATTTTATCCCCTGGCTAATAGCCTTTTATGGACCTAACCTCCATGAAATTATCTAGCTTCTCTTTAAACTCTATTATAGTCCTAGCCTTCACAGCCTCCTCTGGCAAGGAATTCCACAGGTTGACTACATGCTGTGTGAAGAAGAACTTTCTTTTATTAGTTTTAAACCTGCTCCCCATTAATTTCATTTGGTGTCCTCTAGTTCTTCTATTTAGGGAACTAATAAATAAGGGTATGTCTACACTACAAAGTTAATTCGAACTAACGGATGTTAGTTCGAATTAACTTTGATAGGCGCTACATAAGCGCTCCTCTAGTTCGAACTTAATTCGAACAAGGTAAACCTCATTCTACGAGGACTAAGCCTAGTTCGAACTAGCTAGTTCGAATTAACGGGTGTGTAGCCCCTTAATTCGAACTAGTGGGAGGCTAGCCCTCCCCAGCTTTCCCTGGTGGCCACTCTGGCCAACACCAGGGAAACTCTATTGCCCCCCTCCCGGCCCCGGACCCCTTAAAGGGGCACGGGCTGGCTACGGTGCCCGTGCCAGGTGCAAGCCTGCCAGCACCCAGCTAGCAGACCCTGCACCTGGCATGGCTTGAGCCAGCCACCTGATGCCCCCCAGCCCTCTCTCTCTTCCCGGGACCAGGCTGGCAGCTCCCGGGAGCTTGCCTGGGACCGCAAGAGGCGGGCACCCGCCTGGTCTAGTGCGGACATCGTGGACCTCGTCCACGACCTCCGCACTAGACACAGGAAAGCAGCCGTCTAGGGCAGGAGAGCTGCCAGCCTGGCCACCCAGGAGCAGGTGTGCATTAAAATCAAGGTGGTCTACTGAGACCCCCGACCCTGAACCCTGAGCTTACAATGGCCGTGCTGGGTCAGAACAAAGGGCCATCTAGCCCAGTAGCCTGCCTGCCGACAGCGGCCAACCCTAGGGACCCTGGAGGGGATGGACCGAAGATAGTGACTAAGCCATTTGTCTCGTGCCATCCCTCTCTAGCCTTCCACAAACTTTGGGCAGGGACACCACTCCTACCCCCTGGCTAATAGCACTCCATGGACCCAACCTCCATGAATTGCTCTCACTTCTCTTTAAAGTCTGTTCTAGTTGTAGCCTTCACAGCCTCCTGCAGCAACGAGTTCCACAGGTTGACTCTTTGCTTTGTGAAGAACAACTTTCTGTTACTAGTTTGAAGCCTGCTACCCATTCCTTTCCTTTGGTGTCCTCTAGTCCTTCTATTATGGGAACTAATGAAGAACTTTCTTGATGCACCCTCTCCACCACACTCATGCTTTTATAGACCTCTATCCTATCCCCCCTCCGTCTCCTCTTTTCTAAGCTGAAAAGTCCCAGTCTCTTTAGCCTCTCTTCATATGGGACCTGTTCCAAACCCCTCACCATTGTAGTTGCCCTCCCCTTTCCCAGCCTCTCTCTTCCCCTCTCCCACCTCCTTTTCCCAGTCTCCCCCAGTTTTGTTCAATAAGGAGAGATTCTATTTTTGAACACAATTGTCCTTTATTTTGTACATCAGGAAGGGGGTCTAGGGAAGGGTAAGTGGAAGGAGGTGAGGGAGGAATGGGGTACGAGCCTCTGATGGGGAGGACTAGGCTGGCTCTGCGGGCTTCTGGGGGTGGAACCTCTCCTGCAGCCCCCCAATTGCCCCCTCTCCCCAGATGGCAGCCTGCGGCAAGTGCAGCCGGGCTGATGGCCGAGTTCTATGATGTGCCCAGTGTGGGTGCTCCGGGCAATCCAGGCCAGGACTGCTTTGCAAGCGGGGCACCCCTGAGAACTGTCTGTCCGGGATGGGGGTCGGGTCCCTTTAAGCACAGCCCTTGGCTAGCCTGAGACAGCAGCTCCACGCTCTAAGTCCTACTCTGATGACCTGCCGGCACTGCTTCCGGCCATCCTTAACCCCGGCTAAGGGTCCACTTAATGTGGACATGCTAGTTCGAATTAGCAAAACGCTAATTCGAACTAGTTTTTTAGTGTGGATGCGTTAGTTCGAATTAGCTTAGTTCGAATTAACTAATTCGAACTAAGTTAGTTCAAATTAGCGCTGTAGTGTAGACATACCCTAACTTTTCTTTATCGGCCCTCTCTACACCACTCATGATTTTATAGACCTCTATCATATCCCCCCTCAGTCTTCTCTTTTCTAAACTGAAAAGTCTCAGTCGCTTTAACCTCTCCTCATATGGGACCCGTTCCAAACCCCTCATCATTTTAGTTGCCCTTATCTGAACCCTATCCAAGGCCAAAATATCTTTTTTGAGGTGAGGAGACCACATCTGTACACAGTATTCAAGATGCAACACCACATGCTCTGGGTGACCCAAGTCTCTGTTTGTCAGAAGCTGAGAGTTGAGGACAGTGCTGGATTATCTGATAATTTTCTGTTATGTCCATTCCCTTTAAGGCACCTGGCATTGGCTGTTGTCAGAAGACAGGATACTGGACTAGATGTGCCACTGATGTGTCCCAGTATGGCTAGTCTTATGTCTCAGTTTCCCCATCTGTAAAATGGGGATAATGATACTGGCCTACTTGCTGAAATGCTTTCAGAGCTACAGATGAAAAGTGTAAGGGATGGGAGGGGTTATTATAATATTCTTAGGCTAAAAGATAGACACCCTGAATTCCTATTTAAAAAAAATGTAATGAAGACTTTAGTTTAGAGCTTCCCCTCCCTCCTAAAGAAAAAGCTTTGGTTAAAAAGGCAAATAAGCGTATACCTGACATACACAACGTATATGCTTAGTCTCTCAGCATTAACATCAGACTTCAGATTCTGTTCCTGGTCATATTCTCTGACCACTAGACCATACTATCACTTTCTGACAATTGTGTAATTGGCATCAGTTGCTTTTATAAAAACAGCGATGACTGGCTTGTAAAGCAGTAGATCTCCTTGTGCAAGCGATGTCCACATCTTTCTGAGCAGGGGTGAAATATAATGGATTGCACATCTGGATCAGAGGGAAATGGCATCTGTCCAGCCCAGAGGCTAGTGGTTTCTTTATTGCCACTTAGGAAACTTGGGTTCAGTTCATGGATTTGTTTTTCTTACCTGTTGGGTAGATTGAGCTACAGAAGCAGATCCAGAAAAGAAGAATCTCACTCAGCCTAGGAGGCCAGGGTCACAGCTGCAGTCATGCCTATAACTGAGGAGACTTTCCTGTCCCAGCTTGGACCCCATTGGGAGGTTCTGAGAAGCTTTGGCCCTCACGTGGGGGGCAGGTCCCTGTGATGTGACTCCTTGGAGTGGGAGAGGGATTGGAGGACCCCAAGAATTCAGTGAGGAAGCTGGCAGCCACGGAGACTGTGGAAAGCTCAAGGATGCTAAGAATAGAATAAGGAAAAGGACAAAGGGGAGAAACGTCTCCCTTTGAATCCCAAAGGCTATGGTTACTGGGGATGTAAAATCCCATTAAATCAGTTAATGAGTTAAATGTTATATTTAACCAGATAACCGATTAAAGAGCAGCAGGCCAGAGGCTGTTCCAGCCCCTGCCAGTTAATCAGAACTAGAGTTGCCAGGTGTATTGCCTCCGTATTGACCCGGACAGTCCATTATTTTCTCCTGTCTGGTAAAAAAATTCAGATAATACCGTAAACCTAAAACGTCCGGTACTTTCTGATTTTTTTTCCGGCCAGGAGGCAAAAATCCTGGGCTGTCCGGCTCAATACGGAGGCAGCCTGGCAACCTTAGTGCTTACCGGGGAACTGTCTGGCCCGGCGCAGGGAGGTAAGATGGTGGGCAGCTGCCAGCAGCCTGTTAGGGCCAAAAAGCCTCACCACGTGGTTTTTAAAATGGCCATGGTGGGGTTTTTTTTGCTCAACAAACTTTTTTTTGTGCAGTGTTTTTTCTGAAATCATCTGGCAACCCTAATCAGAACCGGTAATCATCACCCGATAAAGGTGAGGCTTACCAGTTAACTGGTTAACCAGTAAGCCATTCACATCCCTAATGGCTACTAGGGATATAAAATCCCATTTAATTAGTTAACCAATTAAACCTAATGTTTAATCAGTTAACTCATTAAAGGGGAATAGTTGGGGAAGGCGCTCTGGACCTGCTGGGTTGTTGCGCCCCTGCCTGCATCATGCTCGGGCTGGGCCCACCACTGACAGGGGCTGCTCTGGCTGAGATGGAGCACTGAGGCACACCCAGGCCGGCAGACTCCTGTCCCCTCTCCTCCCCTACATCGTTAGCTCCTTGACCTGACAGAGCCGGGCAATGCCAGGTAAATCTTCCAGTGCTATATATTTTCCATGAAAATTTTTAAAATGGAAAAAGATTAATTTCTTTTAAGAATTTTTTTTCATGGAACTTCTTAGCAAAAATGGAAACTTTCACTTCCATTCCCACCCCACCTCCCTTTTTGGCAAGAGAGAGACCCCTCCCCCCCAAAAAAATGAAGTGGGAAAATGCATAATTTGCAATAAAACGTGAAAATTTTCATTTGAGTTGAAAAGCCGTTTCCTTAAAAAAATAACGTTTGTGATGATAAAACTTTGATCAGCTCTGTGAATTCTGCCCTCCTTGTCCAGGCAAAGCCCTCGTGGACGTGAATCAGGAATAAAAGACTTTAACCAGACAGTCCATCTTTATGAGCTCTAATTTTAGACAATCGATAGTCTGCTGAACTATGGGAAGGGGACAGACCTCTGAAATCTGGCACTACTCATGAACTTGCATAAATCTACTGCCTGTTACTGTCCCTCTTTTTCTTTTTTTAACACAGCTCAGCCCACATTCTATCTGACCTTTGCTTCCAACTGTGAACAGAAGCCAGTAGGGTAGCTGAGGAAGGAGTGCCTACACTTCACAATCTATGGACTTTCAACAGTTTTATTTAACTTTTCAAATAAAAAAGAGCCAAATGCTATAAAAAAAAGTACAGCTTTCTGCTTAGTGCTGCAGTTGCATCATTTACCAATACATTACACGCCCTTTGCCCTACTAGCAAAAGTGACTTCTAAATGGGTGCTAGGTTTGTATTGACTGTATTGCTTCACAGAGGGTATGTCTACACTACAGTGCTATTTTGAATTAACTTAATATTAACAAATTAGTTAATTCGAATTAAGCTAATTCAAAATAACGCATCTATACACAAAAATTATTTCGAAATAGCGTTTTGCTATTTCGAAATAGCACGTCCACACTGAGTGGACCCTGAACCGAAGTTAAGGCTGGCCGGAACCAGTGCCGGCAGGGCATCAGGTTAGGACTTAGTGTGGGGGGCTGCTGCCTGAGGCTAACTGAGCTCTGTGCTTAAAGGGACCATACCCCCACCCCGGACAGATAGTCTCAGGGTTCCCCGCTTGCTTGTCTATCTCGATGAGGGACAGCAAAACAGTCCTGTATTGGAGTGCCCTGAGTGCCCGAACTCGGGACACCACAGCACTCGGCCACATGGAGCCAAAGCTGCCCCTGAGCACACCTGTTTGTCTTGTGGGGTTGTTGCCATCAGCCCAGCTGCATTTGCTGCAGTCTGCCATCCGGGGGGATCCATCGGGGGGCTGTCAGGATCCAGGAGGCCCTGAGGGAGAGCATCAACCCAGAGAAGTCCTCAGAGCCTCCCCGGTCCTCCCCACCAGGGGCTTGTGCCCCATTCCTCCCTCACGTCCTTCCACTTATCCATCCCTAGCCCCCCTTCCTGATGTCAAATAAAAGGCACGTATGTTCAAAAATAGAAACTGGGTGGGGGGATAAACTTCTGGGGAGACTGGGAAAAGGAGGTGGGAGAAGGGAAGAGAGAGAGTGGAAGAGGGGAGGGGGAAACCTGGGAGGAGGGAGATGGAAGGGGGAAGCAGGGGGAGGAGAAGCTCAGGGCTCAGGGTTGGGGGTCTCGCCAGATCAACTTGACTTTCATGCTAACCTGCTCCTGGGTTCGCATGTGGCCTTTGGTGGCCAGGCTGGCAGCTATCCTGCCATAGATGGCTATGTTCCTCCATCTAGGGCTGAGATCATGGAAGTTGGGGGCATCCCCCCAAACCTGAATAAGGTCCATGATCTCCACCCTGGACCAGGAAGGCGCCCACCTTCTCCAGCCCCTGTCAGGCTCCTGTGAGCTGGCAGACTGCTCCTGGGGAGCGGTGGAGGGCTGGCTGCCAGTGGCTTGCTGGCTCATGTTTTGGGGCCACTGGGTCAGGGGCCCCAGTGGCCACTGCTGGCTCTGGGCTGGCAGGCTTGAAGCTGGCACAGGCACTGTGGCCAGGGTCTACCCCTTTAATGGCTCCAGAGCTGGGAGAGTGGAGAGTAAGTTTTCCTGGTTGTGCCCAGAATGGCCACCAGGGCTCCCTGGGAAGGGCTGGAGGCCCCCTATTTCGAATTAAGTGTCTACACAGCACTTAATTTGAAATAGCTATTTCGAATTTGGAGTTACTTCTCATAGAATGAGGTTTACCAAATTCGAAATAAGGGCTCCACTATTTCAAATTTATTTCGAAATAGCGGTTTGCCTGTGTAGACGCTATTAAAGTTAATTTGAAATAACTGCTGTTATTCTGAATAAACTTTGCAGTGTAGACATGCCCAGAAAGTGGTTAGCCGTTAAGTGATAGGCTGTGTAGAACAACTTGAGAGAAATATATAGTGTACTATCAATGGATGCTGGTGATGCACTGACCATATTCAGTGCAAGGACCAAATGACTCATTAAAATCAAATGACTCATATGTTTCAGGGACTTTCTCTCCTATGACAGTGGGTTGACACCAGCCTCTATAACTGGTAGCAAGTGAAAATCTGCTTGCTGGTTGTTAGTCTTGTGCAACATACACTGAGAGTTTGATCTGAAATACTTAGGACGAGAGTCTCAAGCTTATTTAGGCTCCTAAATTCCACTGGACTTAATGGAAGTTAGGTGCCTAAATGTTTGAGGCTGATTTACGTCGGCTGAGAAATGGGCCCAACAACTTTTTACACCATGGCAAGGGCATGCTCTGTTCCAGTCTCAGCTGACCATGCTGCAGCATTCTCTCAGAGTAATACTTCACAGTCCTGAGCAGAAAATCATGGGATGATGTCCAATGACCAGGGTTTACAGACAGTACTTCCCCAGGGTGGCACCTATTGCAGTGCAATACTAGAGAAGACCTAGGCTTTTAGAAAGCTTGTCCAAAGGAAAAGTTAAACTGAAGTCTATTGTGGCTATTCTAATAGAAATTAGAAGTCCTATAGAACTAAATGCTGCAGTTAGCCTTCAGTTATGTGCTCCTATAGAAGCACAGAACTATCTAGTCCAGTCCTTGGCACTCATGGCAGGACTAAGTATTATCTAGACTATTCCTGACACCTGTTTATCTAACCTGCTCTTAAAAATTTCCAGTGATGGAGATTCCACAACCTCCTTAGGCACTTTATTCCAGTGTTTAATCACCCTGACAGGAAGTTTTTTCCTAACGACCAACCCAACCTGCCCTTGCCACAATTTAAGCCCATTGTTTCTTGTCCTATCCTCACAGATTAAGAACCATTTTTCTCCCTCTTCCTTTTACATACTTGATAACCGTTATGTCCCTTCTCAGCTTTCTCTTCTCCAGACTAACCACACACATTATTTTTCAATCTTCCCTCATAAGTCATGTGTTCTAGAACTTTAAATCATTTTTGTTGCTCTTCTCTGGACTTTCTCCCATTTGTCTGCATCTTTCGTGAAATGTGGCACCCAAAACTGGACACACTACTCCAGGCCTAATCAGGGTGGAAGAATTACTTCTCGTGTCTTGCTTACAACACTCTTGCTAATACATTTCAGAGTGATCTTTGCTGCTGCTGCTTCTTTTGCAACAGTATTGAACTGATTCAAGAAGATCGCTTTCTGCCGTGCTCCATCCTAAGCTGTCATTTCCCATTTTGTATAATAGGGTGATGTGCTCATAATAGTCCATCAAAAAGTAAAATTTTCCAAAAGATTGAGGGATAACACTGGTGCCCTGCTAATCTTTCTTTTCTTAGCAAGTTCTCTGAAGGACAAACATGCAAACTTAGATATAATCACTAAGTATCAAGAGATTATAAGAGTGGCATTTAAAACAGAAACACAGTCCTTGCTAAAATCCAAATGATGTTATGAAGGTGTGGGTGGGGGGAGGGAAGGGTTGAGATAAAAGAATGCCTAGTCTTACTTTTCATCCATGTATCTCAAAGAAAGGTCCTGACCCACAAAGGTATTTAAGTGCCTAAACCCCAGAGTTAGGTGCGTAAGGGCTTGTTTACACAGCACTGCAGTGCGGGCTATAGGGGGATGAATTGCTGAGTGCTCTAACATGTGGTGCTCTAAGTGCTCTGTGCAGCCGCTGCTGCTATGAACCAGATGGTACCTAGTTTACACTGATGGGGTATGTCTACACTACCACCCTAGTTCGAACTAGGGTGGTTAATGTAGGCAACCGAAGTTGCAAATGAAGCCCGGGATTTAAATATCCCAGGCTTCATTTGCATCTTGCTGGGCGCTGCCATTTTTAAAGCCCCAGTAGTTCGGACTCCGTGCCCGCGGCTACATGTGGCACGGAGTAGGTAGTTCGAATTAGGCTTTCTAATTCGAACTACCGTTACACCTCGTTCCACGCGGCACCTCGTTCCACGAGGAGTAACAGTAGTTTGAATTAGAAAGCCTAATTCAAACTACCTACTCCATGCCACGTGTAGCTGCGGGCACGGAGTCCGAACTACCGGGGCTTTAAAAATGGTGGCGCCCAGCAAGTTGCAAATGAAGCCCGGGATATTTAAATCCCGGGCTTCATTTGCAACTTCGGTTGCCTACATTAACCACCCTAGTTCAAACTAGGGTGGTAGTGTAGACATACCCATGTAGTCCAGTTTCAGCCAGGACTACACTGAAATGAACCAAGTATCTTTTATTTCGTCAGCAGGGCCTACATAGGGCAGACAGAGCACAGAAGAGTGTTTGACAGTTCATACCCAAAGTCCAGTATGTGGTGTTGTGTAGATGAGCCCTATATCTGCGCTGGCACCTTAGTCCCAGTTTTGGATTCAACCCTGTACACAACAAAACTCACTCAGTGCCTAGGTTTTCATGGTAAATGTCCCCTTGGTACCTACATTTCCGCCTTGGGGCATGCACTCTGCTTACCCCACCCCCCATACCTCAGGTGCCAAAAAACCTGTCTTCCATTTAAGCCCCTAGTTGGTCCACAAACTGTGGGAAAACAGGTGTTCCACCACCTAACTTGGGGAAACTGAGGCACAGAGCAGGGAAGTGACCCGCTCAAGACAAGTGACCAAACCAGACTAAAACTGTTGCCTCCCAGTCCAGTGCTCAGCCCACTAGCCCACACTGCTATCCACTAGACGTATTCTGCATTGGAGCTATTAGTGGCCTAGCAATCATCGGGGCTGGTAGTTGGGGACTGGAGTTCACATGCACAGAGCCCAAATACTCACTTTCCCCTCATTTGAAAACTGGGAATAATACTTGTCTATCTATCTATTTCACAAAGAGGCCATGGAAGAGAAAAGATGTTTGTACAGTCTCTTGCTATCCTCGAATTAATACCTGGAAGTTTCAAGTATAAACATTAATGCCCAGGGCAGTGTGTGAGCTGTTGCTGAGGGCATGGTAGATGCTGTGTTGGCCCAACCACATTATACTGCTGCTGACACGTTCTGTGTGATGCCTGGATTGAAACATGAAATCAAATGTTGCTCTAATTTGGACAGAGGCTGGGAGTTACACTGTACAATCAAGTAATCTTGGGAAGGAACTGGCCATTCCTAATACTAGATCAAAGCCTCCCTTATTTATGACAAACGAGTCTTTGCTGTCCTGCTGTAAAGATGCAGCAGAAAACCCCTCTCTTATCGAATGATATGTAATATAATGGTCTGTCACGGGCTGCTCAACTGCTCCGGAGCAGTTACGTTCTCAGAACACTTTGATGAAAGATGCTGACAAAGGACATTTCAGACACAACCCAACAATAATAGAAGATGTGCTCCAACAGAAGGGAAAAACCTGCTTTGTTGCTGGATTCCAGCTCAGTTTGTAATACTCGAGTTCTGCATTATTTAAATAAACATACAAAACCTTGGGAGCCCAATTTTCTCTTTCCACCCCACCCTAAGGGTGCATCTACACTGCAGGGCTTAACTTGAAATAAGCTACGCTAATTGAGCTAATGTCAATTGCGTATCTTATTTCGAAATAGAGCACTCTTCTACACAGCACTTATTTCGAAATAGAGCACTCTTCCTCCGACTTCCCTTACTCCTCATACAATGAGGGTTAAAGGAGATGGAGAAAGAAATCCTTCAGCTTGACAGTTTTTGATACTATTTTGAAATAATTGCCTGCTGTATAGACACGGACTAAGTTATTGTGGAATAGTGCTAGTTATTTCAAAATAGTGTTGCAGTGTAGACATACCCTTACACTGATGTGATTCAGAAATAGCTGCTTTGAAATCAGTGGTGTAAACCAAGGGGAAGTGACGTATTGTATTGAACAGACCATTACAATACCTTTCTAAGGGAGGCAGCATTTCTCTCTGTATTAGGAACAGGATTGGAGTTTAGGACCAGTGTTCTCTATAAACTGAGCCCTTGGGTGGTCACCCAGGAGAGATTCAAATATTGCCCAGCTGATCAGCAAAGTGCACACAGCTGGTAGCATGTGTTTCTACTGATGGTGCATATCTGCACATCTTGGTACACATAACAAAATTTATTCTGTACATGGATGAAAAATAGAGGGAACATTGGTTGGGACACTTGGACTTTATAGTCAGTTCACTTGTGATGTGATCTTGGACAAGTCATTTCACTGCTCAGTATCTCAGTTTTCACTTCTGTAAAATACAAATAGCAGCACTTACCTATCTCTATATAGTGCTTGGAATTGGCAGTATGTACCAAACATAAGTGAACATAAGAATGACCATACTGGGTCAGACCAAAAATGTATCTAGGCCAGTACCTTGTCTTCCAACAGTGGCTAATGGCACGTGTCCCGTAGGTAATGAACAGAACAAGTAATCAAGTGATCCCTCCCCGTCATCCATTCCCAGCTTCTGACAAACAGAGGCTAGGGACCTCATTCCTGTCCATCCTGGCTAATAGCCGTTGATGGACCTATCCTCCATGAGTGTATTTAGCTCTTTTTTGAACTCTGTTAAAGTCCTGGTCTTTACAAAATCCTCTGGCAAGGAGTTCCACAGGTTGACCGTGCTCTGCGCGAAGAAAAACTTCCTTTTGTTTGTTTTAAACTTGCTACCTATTAAGTGAACTGGCTAAAAAGCTACCCTTTCTCCATCACACAGGTGTTCCTTCCACTTTATGTTCAGGTCTACTGACAGGGTAGTGTGGGAAACCTGTCACTGTTGTACCCACAGAATCTCTTTGGAAGCAGGACTTCAGCCATCAAATCTGTTAATCTAGCCCCTCTGTGAGCACTAAAATTACAGGGGAGAAAAGGAAGGGGAGGAATCTTGTCAAAGAGCAGAAAGTCACATGGAGTTTCATTTATCTCTGCAAGTAACCTTTGAGCAGTATTGTAGCCTAGGGTCGTGCAGAGTCAGGAGATGGACTTGATGACCTACTAGGTGTTTTCATTTCTAGATTCTGTGCTTGCAAGTCTGATATCAGAAAAGGCTTTTTCCACAGATGGCATCTTGTAGATCATGTTACACTCAAGTATGAGTGAATACTCTGTGCCAGACTCAATTGACGGGGGAAAGTGGCATGTCTTTGTTAAAGGTGATAGAAATGTAGCCGTGTTAGTCTGGGGTAGTTGAAGCAAAATGCAGGACAATGTAGCACTTTAAAGACTAACAAGATGGTTTATTAGATGATGAGCTTTCGTGGGCCAGACCTACTTCCTCAGATCAAATAGTGGAAGAAAGTGGTCACAACCAGATGTAAGCAGGGGCTGAACTGCTGCTTGCTGTCAGCCAGCTGAAAGGAGGGGTGGGTGTGCCCACTACAGTTGTTTAGCTCTACAAGGTTGTTAACTGTTAACTGTTGACATGTAAATACTGCTCAGGAGAGAATCCAAGGTGTGGCTATGTAAATCCCATTCAGCCAGGGCTGATGGAGGGTCAGTGTTGGAATGGAATGTGGAGAATTGTATATAATTTGGGACTGTTGTGGGGGTCACTAATCATGCTACCCCTAAATGTGGGAACTGTCAAACATGCCACCAGTGCTTGCAGGAGAGACACCACCATCATGGTAAGAGGTCTCGGAAGAACAAGCCTCCCCCCCTTCCAGAGTTGAGTGGACAGAGCTGGGGGAAAGGGTTAAAGGACTTGAGTCAGCCTGCTTCACACCTACCAGGTGTGAGCTATAAGACTGGCCCAGCCTGCACCTTTCCCCCTTTGTTTTAAGGACAGACCTAAAGCAGACTCCCTGAGGAGTCTTTTTGTTTGCTAGTCCAGTGAAAGCTGGATTCATTTGAGAGCTGAAATCACTGGTTTGGCTGAGAGTTGAAATCACTAAGCTGAAATCACTGGTTTGGCTGACAGCCAGACCTACTGCAGCCAGTAGAGTGGCAGCAGGCAAGGAGCGGCGACTAGCGGCATGGTGTGGAGCGGCGGCAGGTGAGGAGCGGCCATCAGCGGCGTGGCGTGGAGCGGCGGCAGGCGAGGAGCGGCCATTAGCAGCGTGGCGTGGAGCGGTGGCAGGCGAGGAGCGGCGACCAGTGGCGTGGCGTGGAACGGCAGCAGGCGAGAAGCGGCGACAGGTGCCCAGCGGAGCGTCCAGAGGTGTGGGACGAGACAGCTGGTGAAGCGTAGCGGAGTTTCGTATAAGGTGCCCCCTACCTATCTCCCCACCCCCATTTCTACCCAGGTTGGGAGGTGAAACCCTGTGGGTGAACTTTGGGACTCTGGGTGGCACAGAGACTTGTGGGGACAGAGACTTTTGGGGAGTCGGTGGACTTCGAGCGAATCTTGGCCGGGGTGGGGGCTCATGTTTGGGTTATGAACTCTGTTTGTGGTGTTTTCCCCCAAGCTAATGCCGTATCAATTCTTCCTCTGTTTCATTAAATGTTCTTTTCCTACACTCAGACTCAGTGCTTGCGAGTGGGGAAGCATTGCCTCTCAGAGGCGCCCAGGGGTGCGTGAATTTCCCAGATCACTGGGTGGGGGCTCGAGCCGGTTCTTTGTGAGATTGACCCCAAGATATTGAACCCAGCCCTGGTTCCTGCCAGGCCTATCCGGCAGAAGGGCTACATTTTGGGGGCTCGTCCGGGATTTACTGGGTCAGTACCCCTCGCAAGCACATGTTGAGTGAGTTGCTGTTGTGGGAAATAATTGTGATTTGTATTTGAGGGCATTACTGTTTGTATCATGGCTTGTCTGTCAGGTTTGTTGGGCCCTGGCCCAGAAGCCTCTAGCTCAGAGGCAGCAACCTCAGCAGATGATTGGGCAAAAGCCCTGGGGCAAATCTTGGAGAAATGTGTGCTATCCCATGCTATGGCAAGTTCCTATTGTAAGTTAAGATTATTCCCTGGGGAAGAGGAGTTTGAACCCTGGCTGGAACACACCACTGAAATGCTAGAGCATTGGGCTGTGCCAGACAGAGAAAAACGAAGATGTTTAGTAGACAGTCTCCGGGGCCCAGCTTTAGATGTGATTCGCACCTTGAAGCTCACTAACCCTGAGGTCAGTGTAAAGGACTGCCTAGAGGCCCTCACACACACCTTTGGGAGCATGGAGGGTCCTGAAGACAGTTTTTGTAACTTTCTCAATGCTAAGCAGCACCGAGGAGAGAAGCTCTCAGCCTATGTACAGAGGTTGGAGAAGTTGCTGCAGAGAGCTGTCATTAGGGGAGCCGTGACTGCTGAGCAGATGGACCAGACCAGATTGGCTCAAATTGTAAGAGGAACTCCATATTACAGCCCGATTCTACTACACCTCCGGCTAAGAGAACGACTGGAACACCCCCCTGCGTACTCCCAACTGATAAAGGAGGTCAGAGAGGAGGAAGAAAGGCAGGCTACCAGTGGGCTTTGGGAGGCCCAGAGGCCTAAGCCAACCAGCGCTGCACCCCGACAAACAGCCGGTGTGCTCATGGTGAACACCAGAGGAGACATTGCCCAGCAAGTTCAGGTCCTGACAGAACGGATTGCTGAGTTGCAGAGAGCCATTGACCAAGCGCGGATTTGCAGGGATGAGGAACCTCAGGCTGTGTTGATGGATAAGTCAGCTGCCATCCCACCCAGCCAAAAGAGGAGAGGTTCATTCTTCTGCTACCGGTGTGGTCAAGATGGGCACAGGGCTGCACATTGCCCAAATGAGGAAAACCCCAGTTTAGTTTATGGAAAGCTGAGAATCAGTCATGAGACGGTCGGGGGACAGGGACCACCCAGGCCCCCAGGATTTGACGGATTCCCCAGAAAAGACCACCCAGCTAGGATCCCTTCAGGACTGATAGGGCCTCGAGCAGAGGTCACTGTAAGGATTGAAGGGGTGGAGTGCAAAGCAGTGCTTGATACTGGATCTCAGGTGACAATTATATTCCAGTCATTCTACCAACAGGTGCTCAGGCACCTGCCTATCCAGCCATTGACTGGCCTTGGCCTGTGTGGTCTCAGCATGAACGAATATCCCTACAAAGGGTATGTCATAGTGCATTTGGAATTCCCTGAGGAGGTGGCAGGGGTAAGAGAAGAGGTGGACACAGTAGCCTTGATATGCCCTGACCCTAAAGGGGTCCCTGATGTGTCAGTACTGATAGGGACCAACTCCAGTCTCTTCAAGGTGCTCGCAGAATACTGCAGACGACGGGCTGGGGACCAATATCTGGATACCCTGATGATCCATACCCTTTGTGCTGAAGCCTATAGGAAGATTGAAGATGCTAAACAGGAGATGTCTGAGCTACCAATGGGTACTCTAAGGTATGCAGGCGCAAACCCTTTAGTAGTGCCTGCAAGGACAGAGCAGGAAGTGCTCGTCATGAGCACCTGGCTGAAAGGCAATAAACGAGTGTTCGCCATGGTAGAACAACCAACTGAGGGAGAGCTTCCTGATGGGGTCCTGGTCCCCTGTGGAGTTATAACTTTACCAGCAGCATCCCAGGACACAGTCACAGTACTGATTGCGAATGAAACAAGTCGTGATATTATTGTGAATCAAGGGCAAAAGATAGCAGATCTTTTCGAGACTGAATCGATTGTGAGTCCCCAGTGTGAACCGCACGTTCAGACTATAGATCCATCAAGGTTTGACTTTGGAGATTCACCCTTGGACGAAGAGTGGAAGGATCGCCTGAGGAAGAAGCTCTCTGAAAGACCCAAGGTATTCTCACTGCATGAGTGGGATGTGGGGTGTGCCAAAGGGGTTGAGCATAACATCAGACTACATGATCCCCGACCTTTCAGGGAGAGATCTAGAAAAATTGCACTTTCAGAGATGGATGATGTGCGACATCACCTTCAGGAACTGGCTGCAACTGGCATCATTTCCGAGTCCCACAGCCCCTATGCTTCACCCATTGTGGTAGTCCGAAAAAAGAATGGGAAAATTCGGATGTGTATTGACTACCGCACCCTGAACCGCCGTACTGTGGTTGACCAGTACACAATGCCCCGAGTAGAAGATGCATTAGATTGTTTATTGGGAAGCCAGTGGTTCTCAGTATTGGATCTTCGAAGTGGATACTACCAGATCCCCTTGGGAGCAGAGGACAAGGAGAAGACCGCCTTCATCTGCCCATTGGGGTTTTATCAGTTTGAACGCATGCCTCAAGGGATCTCTGGGGCCCCCGCCACATTCCAGCGCCTCATGGAGAAAGTTGTAGGGGATATGAACTTACTGCAAGTCTTGGTCTATTTGGATGATCTGATTGTATTTGGAAGGACCTTGGAAGAGCATGAAGAGAGACTTCTTAAAGTACTTGACAGGTTGGAGGCCCATGGGCTGAAACTTTCCATTGATAAGTGTCAATTCTGCCGAACATCAGTGAAGTATGTTGGTCATATTGTGTCCCAAGAAGGTGTGAGTACCGATCCGGATAAAGTAGAAGCACTCACTACCTGGCCGCGCCCCAGAAACTACAGAGAGCTTAAGACTTTCCTTGGATTTAGTGGCTACTATCGGAGGTTTGTGAAGAATTATGCCACCATTGTAAAGCCTCTGAATGATCTTACCAGGGGATACCCGGCCATCAAGAGGAAAGCTAAGACCAAGAATAAGGGGAGATCCCCACGACCTCCCGATCCAAGGAAATATGGCCCCCTAGAGCCTTTTGGACCACGATGGGAGGAGGGATGTGAAAGGGCTTTCCGAGAGATCATTAGCTGTCTAACTCATGCTCCAGTCTTAGTTTTTGCTGACCCAAACAAGCCATTCCTCCTACATACAGATGCCAGTTTGGATGGTTTGGGAGCAGTCTTGTACCAAGATGTGAACGGCAACCGTAAACCTGTGGCCTTTGCCAGCCGAGGGCTGTCTGACAGTGAAAGTCGTTACCCCATCCACAAGTTGGAGTTCCTGGCCTTGAAGTGGGCCATCACTGAGAAATTTCGGGACTATTTGTACGGTGCTAATTTCCAGGTATGGACAGACAACAACCCACTGACTTATGTACTGACAAGTGCTAAGCTGGATGCTACTGGACAACGATGGGTGGCCGCCCTGGCCAGCTATGAGTTCAGCATACAGTACCGATCAGGGAGAAACAATGTAGATGCAGATGCGTTGTCTCGGCGTCCACAGCCAACAGAAATTGGTGAGATTCCTGTAGACGGAGTGAGAGCTATCTGCAACGGTAGTTATCAGAAATCCAAGGCACATGAGAGTCCTCATGGGTGTGTTGCAGAAACACTGGGCCTACCCCCTGAGAGTGTACCCTCTGTCTCCGTGAACTACATTATGTTGGACCAGTCCCCCTTGCCCAGGCTCAATGCTTCTGACTGGCAGAGAGCACAGCTGCAAGATGTCGACATCCGTAACACACTACTTGCAAAAAGAGAAGGGAAAAGCCCTAGTGCAGTTGCCACATCCACCCCTGAGGGTAAGCTACTGTTGCGGGAGTGGTGCAAACTGGAACTAATACAGGGGGTGCTGCACCGGATCACCGTAGATCCTTTGCAAAATCGACGAACGCAACTAGTGCTACCAAAAGAGTACAGAGCCTTGGCCATGAGAGCCCTGCATGATGATTTTGGGCATTTGGGAATGGAGAAAACCCTGGAACTTATCCGTAGTAGGTTTTACTGGCCCCGAATGGCTGAAGATGTACGGAAAAAATGTGAGACCTGCGCCCGATGTGTTCATAGGAAAACTCTGCCTACCAGAGCTGCTTATCTGGAGAATATCACCACCAGCAGGCCTTTGGAGCTGGTGTGTATCGATTTCTTGTCTTTAGAAGTGGACAGGAAAAATATGGGGAACATTTTAGTAGTGACTGACCATTATACCCGATATGCACAGGCATATCCCACACGTGACCAGCGAGCCACTACTGTGGCACGAGTTTTGTGGGAAAGATATTTTTCAGTGTATGGTCTCCCAACTCGGATACATTCTGACCAGGGGAGGGACTTTGAGAGTCACCTCTTGAAGGAGGTGCTACGATTGTCCGGAGTTAAGAAGTCCAGAACAACACCTTACCACCCCCAAGGTGACCCTCAGCCTGAGCGGTTCAATCGGACTCTACTAAATATGCTGGGGACTTTACGCCCAGACCAGAAAGCATCCTGGAGCCAGCATGTCGCATTTTTGGTGCATGCCTACAATGCTACAAGAAATGATGCTATAGGGGTCACCCCATTCTTCATGATGTTTGGACGAGAGCCGATGCTGCCTATAGACATATGCTTTGGAGTATCAGGAGATGGCGAGAGTTATGAGACACACTTGCAATATGTCTCCCGATTACGAGAAAAACTGCAGAATGCCTATCGCTTGGCTACTGCAGCTGCCCGGAAAAATGCAGACCGTAATAAACACCGATATGATGCGCGAGTGCGCCCGCAAGAGCTCCAACCTGGCGACAGAGTTCTGCTACGAAATATGGGTATTGCTGGCAAACACAAGATTGCCGACAGATGGAAGGCAATGCCTTACCGGGTGGTGGAAAAACTTAGAGATCTACCGGTCTACAAGATTAAACCAGAAACTGGGCCAGGGCAAGTAAAAACAGTACATCGGAACCTTCTGCTGCCTGTGGGAGAATTGGTAGGCGCTCCTTACGAAATGGACCATGACATGGGGCCTCAGCGAAAAAGAAGTGTCCGGCCAAGTCAACCACCCATCATGTGTGGTGAGTCCTGTGAAGCTAATCTGTCTCTACCCAGCACCTTTGAGAGTGAATCTGAAGAGGAAGATGATCCCATTGAGTATACTGGGATGCAGACCAGATTCCGGACTCCATCAATGAGACATGGAGAGAGCTCCACTTCTTTGGCTCTGAATCCTATGGCTGAGGCATTTAGGCCTGTGGAAGGAGGTTCGGTGTACTCACCTAGACAAACCTCGGAGGATGAGTTTGTCCCATCTACATCTTCAGAACTTCTGGGAGAGGAACAGGCTTGTGATGACACACCTGTGTCAGTGGACAGAGAGTATGTTCCAGGGGAAGGTGTCCCCAGTGCCCTGGACATCCCAGCATCTCAACAAGAGGTGCAACGGCATGTATCTGAAGAGAGGGTACCTACACATAACTCCTTGTCAGCCCTACCCCCAGAAGAAGTCCCCACAGTTCCTGCTGTGCCTGTGCTCGATAGGCGTGACAGGGTTATAAAACCAGTGAACAGGCTAACTTACAATGCACCAGGAGTGGTTAGTGAGGATGTGATACACCTGGCACACAGGCTGGTAGAGGCCATAGTGGGGTTCCTTAGACCCTTTGAAGAGAACTCACGTTGCTGGTATAATCAGGAACATATTTTGCCGGGACGGCAAAATTTTTGACTGGGGGGAGGATGTAAGCAGGGGCTGAACTGCTGCTTGCTGTCAGCCAGCTGAAAGGAGGGGTGGGTGTGCCCACTACAGTTGTTTAGCTCTACAAGGTTGTTAACTGTTAACTGTTGACATGTAAATACTGCTCAGGAGAGAATCCAAGGTGTGGCTATGTAAATCCCATTCAGCCAGGGCTGATGGAGGGTCAGTGTTGGAATGGAATGTGGAGAATTGTATATAATTTGGGACTGTTGTGGGGGTCACTAATCATGCTACCCCTAAATGTGGGAACTGTCAAACATGCCACCAGTGCTTGCAGGAGAGACACCACCATCATGGTAAGAGGTCTCGGAAGAACAAGCCTCCCCCCCCTTCCAGAGTTGAGTGGACAGAGCTGGGGGAAAGGGTTAAAGGACTTGAGTCAGCCTGCTTCACACCTACCAGGTGTGAGCTATAAGACTGGCCCAGCCTGCACCTTTCCCCCTTTGTTTTAAGGACAGACCTAAAGCAGACTCCCTGAGGAGTCTTTTTGTTTGCTAGTCCAGTGAAAGCTGGATTCATTTGAGAGCTGAAATCACTGGTTTGGCTGAGAGTTGAAATCACTAAGCTGAAATCACTGGTTTGGCTGACAGCCAGACCTACTGCAGCCAGTAGAGTGGCAGCAGGCAAGGAGCGGCGACTAGCGGCATGGTGTGGAGCGGCGGCAGGTGAGGAGCGGCCATCAGCGGCGTGGCGTGGAGCGGCGGCAGGCGAGGAGCGGCCATTAGCAGCGTGGCGTGGAGCGGTGGCAGGCGAGGAGCGGCGACCAGTGGCGTGGCGTGGAACGGCAGCAGGCGAGAAGCGGCGACAGGTGCCCAGCGGAGCGTCCAGAGGTGTGGGACGAGACAGCTGGTGAAGCGTAGCGGAGTTTCGTATAAGGTGCCCCCTACCTATCTCCCCACCCCCATTTCTACCCAGGTTGGGAGGTGAAACCCTGTGGGTGAACTTTGGGACTCTGGGTGGCACAGAGACTTGTGGGGACAGAGACTTTTGGGGAGTCGGTGGACTTCGAGCGAATCTTGGCCGGGGTGGGGGCTCATGTTTGGGTTATGAACTCTGTTTGTGGTGTTTTCCCCCAAGCTAATGCCGTATCAATTCTTCCTCTGTTTCATTAAATGTTCTTTTCCTACACTCAGACTCAGTGCTTGCGAGTGGGGAAGCATTGCCTCTCAGAGGCGCCCAGGGGTGCGTGAATTTCCCAGATCACTGGGTGGGGGCTCGAGCCGGTTCTTTGTGAGATTGACCCCAAGATATTGAACCCAGCCCTGGTTCCTGCCAGGCCTATCCGGCAGAAGGGCTACACATATATACCAAAGGATACAATTAAAAAAAATGAACAAATATGAAAAGGACAAATCACATTGCAGACATTGTTAAAGGTGGCTGAGTTATCATTTGATCATGGTGTGATAAACATCTGCAAGCATAAGTGGAAACTCAATGTAACTGTAAGCAGGATCTGAAGCAATGCTTCTCTTAAAACTAGTTGAAAGGGGGAAGAGGCCCTGGGGATGTCTATTTAAATACAGTTTGCTCCTGCTTGCCTTAGATTTGTTAGATATTCAGTAAATGGAGTGATATTTTGCTCACTGTAATCAACTTTAATTTGTGGTTATTGGGTGCAGTGAGAGAAACCTGATTAAAAACAGCAAAAAGTTAGCCTTGGCAATCCACATCTCTATCCATCGCACCTATTTATATCTCTGTACTGCCTAGCAGTCCTAGTTATGGACCAGCACCCATTGTGCTAGGTACTGTACAAACACAGCACAAAAAGACAGCTCCTACTTTAAAGAGAGCTTACAATCTAACTAAAAGCTGGATACACACAGACTGATGATGGAATACAAGGAAACAGCACAGTGAGCATGATAGGCAATGAGAATGCCAGTGCCCTCACTGCTGTCAAGTTTTTTTAGGCACCAGGACAAGGAAGAGTTTGGAGGAAAGACTTGAAGGAGTTAGTTTTGCAGACGTGTATAAAGATCTTCCGACTGTGGGGCAGCATGGGTGAAAGCACATAGATGCTGGCTGGAGAGCTCATTGATGGAGCAGTTAACCTAGTCACTGTCAAACATATGGCAATAGATGTTCAGAGATAGATGATCATAGAGTCCAAGGCCAGAAGGGACCCTTGTGATCCTTTAGTTTGTATAACACAAGCCACAGAAATTACGGTAGCTCGGCTTGCTGATGAAATCCATACTCCTTGCCCATCCTTTTTCATATAGGATGATTCAAGTACTCTGTAACAATCGGTTTTTCCATGCATGAGGCATCTCTATAGTTTATATCCAGGAGTGGCAGGGCAAGACAAAACTTCCAGACAGACTGTTGTAATATTCCCTTTTGGTACATATTACAACAGAAGAGTGAGACTGCCAACAGGACTCTTCTAAATGCCCTTTTGGCACCAAATGGTGAATATAGTAATGGCTTGGGGGACTGCTTATGGGGAAAACCCAAAGCCTTTTACCTCTAGGTCACTGATTTGAGTCCAGCACAGGATGGTAGTGACCAAAACTTGGAACCATCTGTTGACTGTCTGGTCGCCTTATTGTGAAATGAGTTGTTGATCTCAGTCCAGATCCTAATAGAAGGGTGTCCCCATGCCAAAAAGTGATTGCCCAGCTTGCCTTACTGCTGGCAGGGATGCTGTGACTGCATGGACAAGAACATAACCCAAGCTCACCCCTAAATGTAGTTGCTGCTAGTTGAGGGTTGAAGCGGCTGGAGGAAGCTAGCACTGCTGTAGCCCATGTTGGAAGTGTGAGAACTAGGGATGTGAATGTTTAACTGGTTAACCAGTAAGATTCTCCGGAAAAGGGCGCTTTTTCCGGAGGATCGGGGCCAGTGTAGACGCTCTTTTCCGGCTTTTCTAAAAGCCGGAAAAAAGCGGCGGACATTTTTATTTAAATGCCGCGGGGGATATTTAAATCCCCCGCGGATTTCCCTATTGCGATCGCTGAAATTAACATGCCCCTTCCGGAAAAGGGGCCAGTGTAGACGTAGCCGTGCAGTGTAGATGTACCACTAGAGAACAGTTTGATCAGTAACAGTAAATTAGCATGTATGCACCACACACACACACACACACACACAAAGCTGAAAAGCGCACATCTTGAATACTATGTACAGATGTGGTCGCCTCATCTAAAAAGATATATTGGCATTGGAAAAGGTTCAGAGAAGGGCAACAAAAATGATATGGGGTTTGGAATGGGTCCCATATGAAGAAAGATTAAAAAGACTGGGAATTTTCAGCTTAGAAAAGAGGAGACTAAGGGGGAATATATGATACAGGTCTATAAAATCATGACTAGTGTGGAAAAAGTGAATAAGGAAAAGTTATTTACTTATTCCCACAATATAAGAACTAGGGGCCACCAAATTTAATTAATAGGCAGCAGCACACAGTCAACCTGTGGAATTCCTTGCCAGAGGATTTTGTGAAGACTACAGGTGAATCTAGACAGCAACTTTATTGGCATAAGTTACACAATTTGCACTATGCTACGCAAATTGCATAGCTTATTAGGAGTCTAAGTCAAAAGAGCTTATTTTGAAATTTAGCACTGTCTACACAGCACCAAATTTCAAAATAAGGCACTCTTCCAACAAATCCCTTAACCGGTTACAGGGATGCCAGAATAGCGTGTCTGCTATCTCGGGAACTAGCAAGTGCTTTTAAAGACATGGCGTTGCTATTTCGGGATACTTCCAGTTTCCCGAAATAGCAACACAGTCTAGACCTACCCTCAGACTTTAACTGGGTTCAAAAAAGAGCTAGATAGATTCACGGAGGTTAGGTCCATCAATGGCTATTAGCCAGGAGGGGTAGGAATGGTGTCCCTAGCCTCTGTTTGTCTGGAAATGGGTGACAGGAGACAGATCACGTGAGAATTACCTGTTGTGTTCCCTTCCTCTGGGGCATCTGGTATTGGCCGCTGTCTGCTGACAGGATACTGGGCTAGATGGATCTTTGGTCTGACCCAGTATTATCCTTTTTCTATTCACTAACAGATGATACTCATATTAAAAGTATATAGCACCCACACAGGATTTTTGATTAATATTATTTTCTTACACACTTTGTGTAGCTCTGAGGAGAAAAAAAAGTTTGCCCAACAGGAAGGAAACATTTACTCTCTGGACTGTGGTTTTTCACCTCACACCTGGGTGATGGGGAAAGCAAGCAGTCAGGAATCTGAAAGGTACAGATGTGGTCGCCTCGCTCGTGGGGGCACTTGTATCGCTCAAACTCTTGCTATGGAGATGGAACCACACTGTGGGAATTTGCACTAGCTGCAGATGTGCCAGGTGCTGCAGGGTGTGTTATGTAAAGGAATCCTTTACATAACACACCCTGCAGCACCTGGCACATCTGCAGCTAGTGCAAAGTCCCACAGTGTGGTTCCATCTCCATAGCAAGAGTTTGAGCGATACAAGTGCCCCCACGAGCGAGGCGGCAGCCGCAGGGGCAGCTAGGGAGCAACCCCCCCTCCCGTTCTGCTGCCCTGTCCCTGCGGCGCTTGCAGCAGGGGGAATTCACTGCCACTTACCTGCAGATAGGAAAGGGGGGGGGGATCCACGCACCTCCCACGCGGGACGTAGAAAGGGGAGAGAATTTCCTCTGGCTTGCAAGACATTGACCCTGAAATCGCTCCTCCCCCGCTACCCCCTTGCAACACCCGGGATTTTGTGCAACACGGTTTATTAAAATATCGATGTGTCTAAAGCTCCCTCGGGAGCAAACTCCCTATGCAACACGCTCACGCTGTACGCCACACTCCCCTGCACACCGCTGGCTAGCGGCCTCCGGCCTCGGCAGCTGCATCACAATCCCCCAGAGAGAGACAGGCAGGGCGCCTGCGCGCCCCTCCCTCCCTGCCCGCCGCTATAAAGCGGTCGCCGCGGCCGGCCAGGTCGTGCAGATCGGGTGCTGGCTGGCTGGGGCGGTGTAGGGAGTCGGGGCTGCGCTCCGGTCTGTGCCTCCTGCGGACGCCCGGGCCCCAGCGGGGCCGCGTTATGGACCTGGCCGGGGCGCGCCGTCGCTGAATCATGAAGACCATCATCGCCGCCTACTCGGGCGTCTTGCGAGGTAACGCAGCCTTCCGAGCGTGGGCGGCCGGTGCTGGAGCCCGGCGGGGCTATACGGCGCTGTATGGACCAGCCGCGGGCGAGCCTCCGCGCAGCCGACCCAGCCTCTTTGCTCACAGCGCAATGAGTTGGGCCAGTCTTAGCTCTCGGGCTTTGAATGGGGAAGCCGAGGGACCAGCATGATGCTCCTTCTGCAGGCAGGGAGCTGCGATGTGGCTGCAGGGGGTTGCTGTGGGCTGGCGGGTGCATTGGCATTCTGTGCCCACGCCTGGCCCCTGTGTGGCTTTCCTGCCTAGGGTTGAGTAAGGTGTGCTGGAGGGGTGTCTGTGGCAGGTGCCTAGTGCCCTGGCTTTGCATGTTGGGAGGGATGTTGGGGTCAGAGCCTTAGAGCTAGATGTTGTGAGGCTACATCTGTAGCAGTGTGGCGAGGAAAGTGCCTCGAATAGTGCTGTTTGTAGTTTTGACAGGCTTCTGCAGTGGCAGGTTTGGGCCCTACTCTTCAGAGAGTCCTGAAATAATTGCTGGTGTTGTCAGGCTGTTGCCTCAAAGCCTGTCACAAGTGTCTCTGTTCTGGTTTGATGTGTTCCTGACACAGTGCCTCTGGGGTGCTCATTTTCTTACCATCAAGCAGGTATCTGTGTGCAGGAGGAAGAGTACAGTAGCTTTATTGGCATTACTTTTGCAAATGACTGTTGCTAGAAAGCCACTGTTCATGCTTTATTAAGTGTCTTAGATGCTATCTTTCCTGTTTCTGTAGCAATAGGAAGAAGCTAGAGAGAAGTGTCTGATAGCCATCTCCCTAAAGCATTGTAACGATTAAGTCTGAAAATAGGTTTTTATCCAGGGTAGCATAGGTTGGTGGCTAGGACTTCCTTTCACCTCTATCCACCAATGTGAAATTCCCTGCTCACTTCTGTAGTGAAATGGGATTGGTGGTTCTTAGCTGTGGTGTCAGCTCTTGACTTTAATTTCTCCTCACCAACCTGGGATTCTGCTTCTGATCTTTCTGCTACAGACCCTGAATACCCCATTTAGGTAAGATCAAACCTTGACCTCAGGGTTGAGGTAATTGGAAACAGCAGTGAGGGGAAGCTTGTGTTACAGCTGCCTTGAGTGTCAGGAAACAAGGACTCTGAAGTTACAGCAGCAATAAACTTAGCAAGCACAAATGTTTACTAATCCTCAGCCTGTTCTTTACCCTTTAGAAAACCATGTTTAGTCCCCTTTGCAGTGGCAGAGGCTACCACAGTTAGTTTTACTGAACTTTGATAAATTGACATCTTTTTAAAAATCACAAGTGCTGTGATGGACTGTACCACAGTGAGGCCTGGAGACTCCATTGTGCTGTTACCTGTTGAGACCACTTCTGCTCTGGCTAGCTGCATAGACATGGGACCAGAGGTAAAGTAACTTGTCCAGGATTAGCTTACTAATAGGCAGAACAGATTGTAGAATCTTGGAAAGATGGTATTCTGCTGTCTTGTTCAGCACTAAGAACACTTGGCATTTAATAACTAAAAAGCATAAAGTTGTGGTAAATGGATAAAAGCAGAGGTATTCTCAGGTGCCGCTCTCTGAGGAGAGAGCTTATGACATGGGCTGACAATGCAATGCAAACAGCAATAATGTCTCTGTATTCCACAGTCTTTTTTTTAATAGAGTAAATCATTCATGAAAGGCATCAAATATGTAATACTCACCTGATAGGCTTCAGTGGTTCCTCCTTCATAAGGCTGGTTCTGAGCCAATATGTTCATGTATTTAGGGCATGTGCATTTTTTTAAAATAACCTGTAGTTTAGGGATAGTGTAGTTGGCCTTAACTCAAAATAATCTGATGTGGAGAAGGAAAGCTGCCTTAATTCTCCATGCAGATCATTCAGTTTTCCCCTTCAGATCTGCATGGATGCACTTGTAAATTCTCTCCCACAAGTCTGAGACTGTTCACCTTGGAAGCCATAAGACCAGGGTGGATGGTATTGCCTTGGTAACAGCAGCTTCCTTCCATGGTGCAAGTTAATTAAATGTCACCACTTCCTAGGCTCGCAAGCTATTCACAGCTCTAATTTGTGGGGGGAGGAGGGCACAAACTTTAAAAGCCTGTCTGTAAAAACAAGAAGGGCCCCTCCACAGATGTTCTGAAGACTTGTGATTTCTCCCAAACCCCAGGAATGAGTTTTCTTACAGAAACTGGGTTCAGTAGGATTAATCTTGCAGGGCACAGGGATTTAGAGTTACTGTGATGTCGTGGATAAGTGCACTGAGCTGGAAGTCAGCAGTCCTGGATTATATTCTCAGTTTTGCCACTGATTTGCTGTGTGACACTGTGCAAATCTCTTCACCCATCTGCCTTGGGTTCCTTCCCATCGCCTGTCTTTGTCAATCTACATTGTGGGCTTGTTAGGGCAGGAATGGTCTCACTAGGGCTGTGTCTACGCTGGGCCACTTATTCCGGAAAATCAGCCGCTTTTCCGGAATAAGCTGTGAGCTGTCTACACTGGCCCTTGAATTTCTGGAAAAGCAACGACACTCTACTGTACAAAATCAGCCGCTATTCTGGAAAAACTATTCTGCTCCCGCTTGGGCATAAGTTCTTATTCTGGAACACTGTTCTGGAAAAGGGCCAGTGTAGACAGCCCAGTAGTCTTTTCCGGAAAAAAGCCCCGATCGCGAAAATGGCGATCGGGGCTCTTTTCCGGAAAAGCGCGTCTACATTGGCCACAGATGCTTTTCCAGAAAAAGCGCTTTTCTGGAAAAGCAGCCTGCCAATGTAGATGCTCCTTTTCTGGGAAAACTGAAAACGGAATAGTATTCTGTTTTAAGCAGTTCCGGAAATTCATGCCAGTGTAGACACAGCCTAGATGTTTGTATAATGCTTACACAAGGGGAGGGGGCGCTAATCTGTCATTGCTTCCAGGAGATAGGCACTTGGAGTCTCCAGGTTTGTTCTCTGAAGAGATGAGTTACGACACTCAAATGATGGGTCAGAAGTGATGCCCAGGGCTGAGTTCCTCCCTGCCTTATGCTCCAGAAAGGGGGGAGTGAGTGGATTTAAAATGTTTCCTCAAGCATCTTCTGTGTGGGGATGTACGTCAAATACTAGCAATGGGTGGAAGCCCTAGTTTGAGTTCACTGCATAGATTTGTCTACACTGGACTCTTAAGTGAGGAAACTGAGGGCAAGCTATTCAAAGTATAGATAACTTCTTGTGACACAGACTTCAGGTTGAGGGATGGTACCAGGTTGCTTTTAGCACTACAGATGCTGCAGCCTGTTCTTCCTCAGCTTGTGGGGGAGAAGGGGAGAATCTGTGCTGCTGCTGTGCACAGCAAGGTCCAGGCTTACCTCTGCAGTGAAATGTGCAGCCCCATTGCTCTAGAGTGTTCAAGTGGTGTAGAGTCCAGAGATACCAAGGACAATCCTGATAAGCTGTGTGCTCAGGATCCAGGGGCCTCTGAATGCTGCAGGGTCACATGCACATTGTGTGCATTTTGGGTTACTGCCTGAAAGAGGTAGGAGAGCGCAGCCCGACAACCACCCTCTGGCCTGCATCCTAGGGGTTGCTCCCTCGGGGAGGGGGGGAATTGCTGCACTTGTCACCTGCCTCACACCGGCTCCCTTGGCCTGCACTGGGTGCGGTTATATTCAGGAGGAAGCTAGATGCCTCTACTTTCACCACTCTGGCAAAGATGCCTTTGGGGGGTGCAGGTCAAACAGGATTAATGAGCATTGCTGTTGGGGTGTGTGAATCAAGGACTTCCTGTGTGTTTGTACTGTGCTATCCCATCGTGCACAGCATGAGCAAAGAGGCTCTGGCATGCAGCATGCTGTAGAGCTGGAAGCAATGCTGTAGTTGGACTTGAAGCTTAGTTGTCCTTCGGGCTCTGGACATGTGCCCCCAAGTGCTACAGGCTAATCTGGCCCCATTTGCTGCTGTGTGTGCCACTTCCTACTATTGTCATTCTCTGGCTTTAAGCATTGCCACTGGCCGCTGCTGGGCTGAAACGTGTCCCAAACCAAAACAGAATTCTCTACAATAGCTGCAATCAGCATAATGTAGCCAGGCTGTGCCACTGGCAAACCACCCTCCAAAACAACTCTGGTTCTGCACAGACCTGACTGTTCTGAATCCACTGGAGTTTAGGGCAGGCGGTCTCAATCAAAACTTGTCTGTGCAACATCTCCTGGAGAGCAGCATGCTACGAAACAATCAGTGGGACTAGAAGCAGCTTGCGAACTCACCAGTTTGCTGCTAACCATCAGATCAGAACTGTTCAGTTTTTCTGTGTTGGGTAGATCGCATAGGATTGTTCCTGTGGCATGTTCTTGCAGTGCCTGTCCAGGTCTTGTTCAGTGATTGGCCAGGGCAGACACACCTCCTGGCAAAACACCTTTCTGAAACCATCCCTTTCCTCTAGTTGGTAAATAACTGCTGTAAAACGGGGCCAGAGACCTAGAGCTACTGTAAACCAGCACAGATGTAAGGCATTGGCTCGACTAGCGCTAGTCCATTTATAAGGCATTGGCTCCACTAGCGCTAGTCCATTTATATGGGGTGAGGATTTAGCCCAGTGTTCCTTCTTTATGGCTCTACTGAGCAAACCTAAAAGAGTCATTTCTTCTTCGATCTCCTTTGAATAAGGCCTACAATTAAAATCATTCCCAATCAAACTGAATGCTAATTGCTCATAGAGACAATAGCTGACACTTTATTAATAACCCTGCCAGATATTTTAATTGCCTTAGCACTTGTGTGTAAATCCTCATAGCAAGTTTTGTTTTGTTAATTCAAAAAGCAATAAATTCTTGGGACAGTGTGTTCTGCAAGGGCGCTGAAATAAATGACTTATGGGCATTAATTTGCACCAGTGTGATTTACACCAGTCCAGCACCAGGATAAGGTGCACTAGTACAAATGAAAATGCACTGATGTAAATAGTCTTTATTAGAATTTACAGTGGAAGCTTAAAATCCACTGTAAGTCCAGGCTTAAGGATCAACAGCTGTTCTGCTTGTAGTTTCAGGTACCAAGCATGAATGGGAAGAGGCTGTATTAGGAACCAGAATAGGTGAGTGATGTCTCTGAAGAGGAGTGAGGAAGTCTGGCAAAAAGGCACAACCAACTCAGTATCCTAGATCACTTTTTTCTGGTCTCTCTCAAATAACCAGCAATGCCACGGAAATGTGTCCTTACTATTGCTTACTTCCACTTAAAGGCATGATTTCCCTGCAGCAGTTATCTAGAAAATGTACTTCAATATCTGCTTCCTTGTAGGGTGCTTCAATTTAGGAAATTAAGGTGTACCAGTCTGTTTCCAGGTCTGAGCAGCATGCAGGACTTGAGGAAATATTGCAACATATCTACTCTCAAACCCTTTAAGGTCTGGGCTCCAGAGCTGTAACTTGGATACATCTTTCCAAGGGAATTCCATACGAAGGAGATTGTGCTGGATTATTGGCTACCACAAACAGATACTCATGCTGGAAGGCTGTCTTTAAGATGCTAAGAAATGGGCAGCCTGCCAGTGGCTGTATAGCTTGAAAAACTGATAAGACTGAATTAGAATATCCAAGTGGAACTCACTGGGTGGGGGTGGTGGTTTGGGGGGGACGAGGTGGAAAAGTGCAGTGTGAAATTGAGTGAAGTAGTTACAAATCACTGAGCTGGTGGTATTCTTACCAGACCTTCTGTTTTACTTCTCAAGGAAGGTCTTTGAGCCTCATGTGACCTTAACAAAAATCTACTACTGCATTCATGTTGAAGCCTAAAGTGAATTTGGTCCTCTAACTTCAAGTTGACAAGTACTGAAGGGAGATTTTGAAGGCAGTGTTGTTTCTTACTGCTAACAGATGCCTGATGCTCTGTATCTGTTTTCCCAACCAGGGTTCAGCAGAACCCTGGAGTTCCACAGACCATCGTCAGGGGTTCCTCAAGAAATTGTAGAATAAATAAAAAAAATTCTTATAATGTAAGCTGACATATAAACAGCTCTTTAAAAATTTTCTTGACAATTTAGCAGTAATTGGATTGCGCTGCCTCTGCTTTCAACTTTCTCTGGCCAAGCAAATGTTTTCATAGGGATATGAAAACTTCCTCGGGATATGAAAAATTATTTTAAGGGCTTCCTCCATGGGCGGGGGGAAGTTTGGGAATCACTGCTCTATATGGACACTGACAAAGGCAGATACACCTAATTTAAGATTTGGATAATGTAAAGAAGGGCTTCAGTTGTTCATGCATCTGGGCACAGGAAGTGGTAACATTCAGTGTCCGGACCCTGTCATCTTGAAGAGCTTTACCTTCTAGGCATGATTGCTCAGGCCATGCTCAACGTTATTTGGTGGGTGACTGTGCTGTATGTAGGCCCATTCTGGAATGGCATTCTGGAATGACTGGCCACAACATTCCAACATGGAGCAGCTAGCTAATGGGACCAAAGAGCAGTTACTAACTGTCTTATTACTGCTTCAGTAGAAGATGGACACTCCTATTTTTGTAGGATTAAACTTTGGACCCAGAGATGTGATTAATATAAATGATGATCAGAGACCAGGTCAGTCCATAGCTTCCTGATATCTCCTGATAAATGAGCCATCTGTGGATAACTAAAGAGAACCAGTCTCATTCCCTTACAGAAAAGGAAAGGGGATGCTGGATGAGTAGGGCATCTTTCTTAAGTTTTTAGGAAAGGACATTCAAACTATACACTAGTAGCTTGGAATATGACACTTACGCTTATCAACTGTACACTTGTCATCTGTATTACTCCATGTAACTTACAACACCTAGTACTTAAAGTGGGAGAGGGGACTTCTTGGTTAACTTACTCCTTCCACTTGTTTAGTGATTCCTCGTGAGCTGAAGACTTCAGAGATTAAGATGTGCAGAGTAGCCAACTTCACAAATGATCTCTAACAAATCTCTCTGGGATCTCCAACTCTCTCTACTACCAAGAATCTTACTATCTACTGCAGTATCTGATATCCCAGAAGACCTCATTCTGTCCCACACGAATGTACTGGAGAGTACTTGTTTAGAATTCTGACCAAATCTAAAACTTTCCATGCCAGAAAGCTGGTTAAACTTTCAGCACACATGGAGTTAAACTCATGTGTATTACAGTTCAGCTTCAAAGTAATTCATTTTGGAAAACCTTCTGGTAAATACTTCCTCAGGTTTTTATTTTGTTGGAGTAATGTGTCCCTAATTGAGTCCCTTTCTAAAACTCTTGGCAACCTGTTGAGAGCTATTAATTGGCAAGATTTCATTACTGTGCACTTGCTCTGGACTATGTATCTCTTCACTGTGAGGTACAAGGCATAGAAGCAGTCAGGGCTGGGTTTGGTATCTAAGGTGTTTGTTTTCATTGATCCAACACAACTGGCTTGAGCCCCTCCCCCCTCCCAGTTACCTGGGAAACTAACACACCATACCTGAGTCTCAGACACTCTACTTCCCCACTTGCAAGCACAAAGTCTGTTGTAGAGAAATCCTCCATAGGGATGGAAGTAACTGGGCATTAATTTCTGAAAAACATCAAAGAGGGTTCACAGATATAAAACATGAGTAAGTCATTAGCAGTGGGTGAAAGGCAAGCTGAAGCCTTGCCCCTTCTGCCCAAAGCCATACCCTTTGACCAGGCCTGTGCAAAATACAGCCCACAGGCTGGATCCAGCCTGCAGAGGCAGTGGAGAGCCCCAGGCAGACTCCCCATCTTGGCTCTCGCACCCTGCAGAAATGTGGCCGCAGGGCTCCGTTTCTGTGTTAAACCTGGAGGGGAGGCGGGAAGTTTTAGGAGCTGCCTTGTCCCCAGCACATTCCCACTGGCCAGTTTCTGGCAGAACCAGACAATGGGAGCTGCTTGTTAGAATAACAGGCAGCTAAGAAGAATTACGCCCCCTCTCTTGGGCTCAGTTATTCAGGAAGCACAGGGCCGGGCTGGCTGGCTGGGAAACCTTTTAAATCTGCAGACAGGCAGGCTCGCTTGGCAGTTGGCAGGTAAGTCTCTTGGCCACAGCCACCTTCTGGCATCCCTGCCCTTTCCTGTCCCATCTTTCTACCCCTTAACATACCCAAACCCTCTCTTTCTTTTATGCCCATACCCCCTCCCACTTCTGGCACCCCAATCTCCTGCCCCAGATCACAATCCCTTCCTACTCCCGGTCACATCCTAAACTCCTGCACTCCAGTCGCCTGCCCTAGGTCACAACTGCCTGCTTCATCCAAACTCCAGTCTTCCCCCTGCACCCCAGTCCCTTACCCCAAGCTCATTTCTGCACCCAACCTGCATTCCAGATCCCACATCTGCTCCATTAATATCGTGGAAGAGTGCGGCCCTTGACCACTTTCCAAAATCTTGGATGGCTGTCCCTTCCCCCCCCCCCCCCAGCAAAAATTATTGCTCACCCCTGCCCTAAACTAGGCTACCCCTTCAGCACGCTTCTCCCCCCTCCCTCCCCAGCCAAGCCCCATGCAACCTGAGCTGAGGGCTAGCATGGCCCCAGCCTCCAGGGCTGATGCACGGCCCCAGCCCCTCCTAGGTGGCTGTGCAGCATAGCCAGTTTTGGGAAGGCAATGCCTTCCCTTGCCTACATTACCCACTGCCCATGGTAAAAGTCCCACCCCAATAGGTGGGGCAGTGTCCTTTTCCTCTCAGGTTCATAAGTTCAGGACCCCAAAAGTCCCCATCTCTGCACCCCACTCACAATTGCTGCCTTTGGTCAGTGCCTCCCCAGAGTTCTCCTCCCATCCTGGGTGGGGGGAGGTAGAGGTATTTTATTTGCCCTGCTGGCTGCTCATGGGGAGCAGGCCTTGCTGCTACCACCTTGTTGGCCACTGGTTGGAAATCCTGCCCTCCCCTCTTACCCTCATAACTGATATTTGAGCCCTTCTTTGGCTGAAGTTTTTTAAACTGACAAGGTTCCTCTTCCTTTGAGACTAGGTTAAATGCAGTCTCTTTTGGATTCCCACATTTACAAGCATTGGTGACTATTGCACAATTCCTGCATTATATAACTTGTAACCCAACACCAGCTGATTTAACTACAATAAGCAAAACATCATTCTATCAGCTGAATATATAGCAAATCTAAGACAGGAGCAATTGTATTTACAGTAACGTACCCAGAGACTCTGGGTTCAATATCTAGATATCAAGGAAGCATTCATTCAGAGCCTGTTTCACAAATGATGCATAATGAAGTTTCAAGTTGTTGGTGGTGGCACATTAACAATAGGCAATACCCAATGTAACACCAATAGACCCCGGTCATCTGCAGGCAGAATCGAATCAGTGACCTCTGGAGCTTAGCAGATGAGCCTCTATTGCAAAAGCCAGCTGACGGTTAGCTTTTCTCTAAGTGGTTTCAGTGCATAAGATAGGACAGTGCACCACACCCAGCAGGGGCTACGTCTAGACTGGCCCCTAATTCCGGAAAAGTCATGCAAAGCAGGTATTTCAGAATAGGGAAATCCGCGGGGGATTTAGATATCCCCCACGGGATTTAAACAAACATGTCCGCCGCTTTTTTCCAGCTTGAAAGTAGGAATAAGAGATCCTCCGGAAAAGGGCTTTATTCCGGAGGATCGCGCCAGTCTAGACGCTCTTTTCCGGCTTTTCCCCCAAGCTGGAAAAAAGCGGTGGACATGTTTGTTTAAATCCCACGGGGAATATCTAAATCCCCCGCGGATTTCCCCTATTCTGACTTACCTGCTTTGCATGACTTCTCCGGAATTAGGGGCCAGTCTAGACATAGCCCCAGGTGTGTGGGTTACATCAGTATTAGGGGTTGTCAGTAAATAGCCCATCTGCATAGCATCCAAGAAATGCTGAAGAACAAGTCTAATAGTATTAAACCCATGCTTGGTTTAGGACAGGGGTGGCCAAACTGCAGCTCTCCCAAAAGTGCAGCTTGTGAAGCCGCTCCTGCACATCTGCTCCCCCCCCCCCCTCCAATGACCCCTGGTCTCCCTGTGTTCACTGGGGCAGCAATTCTAAATGGTGCCCAAGATGGCAGTCATCACAGGGAGTCTGATATGGCCAAAAAGTCTAAGCTTGTTCCTTAAAGGAGCAGCTTTTTTTTCCTTCCCCCCTTGACAATTCTGATACGACTCTTCTCATGTTTTCTGCCACTGTTTTAGCTCTTTTTGTTAAATGGGTTGCTCGCCCCCCCCCCCCCCCCCCGATTTAGGAGAAAGAAATAGGATAGGGACCCACTCCGAGGAGTGTCAAGACACTTAATCAGAGATGGGTCTAGTTATGGTTGAATAGTAGCACCTGCATCTGCTAGGATAAAATTACAATTTCATGCATCTGGCACAAACAAATTACTGGCTGTCTCCAAGAGGAAACTGTACTCCAGGGTGAGGTGTTGCACACTTGGCTGTGTGCTAGGTCTTTCTCTCTAGTACAGGCAGTCCCCGGGTTACATGGATCCGACTTACATCGGATCCCGACTTACAAACTGGGTGAGGCAACCCCCCACTAGCTGCTTCCCCCCCAGCAGACCAGGGAGACGCGGAGCGGCTTTTCTTAGCAGACACCTCCGCTTGAATAAAGGACTGAGGGAAGTGAGGTGTGGGAGAATAAAACTGAGCTCTGGAGAAATGTTTGGCTAGAGTTTCCCCTACAATATATACCAGTTCCAACTTGCATACAAATTCAACTTAAGAACAAACCTACAGTCCCTATCTTGTACGTAACCCGGGGACTGCCTGTAACTGGTGTTGGGGACTTCTGGAGGCAGGATACAGGATAAGATTGGCCTGTACCACTCTGATTATTGCAGAGGAGCTGTTCAGAAGACATGCAAGGTACAGCTAGTTTAGGCTTATACACTTGAACCTCCTTAATATGGCAACCCTGTGAAATGGGGTAAACTGGGATAAGGACATTTTGCAGATCATGGAGAGCGCTGGGGTGAGGTAATGGGGGGGCTTACCTGATGCCCTGCACTCCGGCCCACATGATTCCATGCTTGCTGTCATCACTCAGCACCACATTCAAGCAGCAGGGGAAAGCTGCTGGTGAAGTTCTTCACCATATTGCTGCCCTCCCCCTCCCCCCCCCCCCTGCTGGGAGAGGAGAGGTGCAGGGAGGGCGGTACCCCATTTAGCAAAATCTTTTGGAAGGGACCTGGGGTGGCAGTGCACCTCCTGGGTGCTACACAAGTTGCCTATGTTGGTTTGCAGTTCTACAACACATTGGACTTGGACCCCATTTTTAAACTAAGGAGTAGAATATTTTTGCTGCCTTGGTCTCTACAACTGTTGCAATTCTCACTCTTCAGCTAGGTAAAACAAACTACTTCTGACTCCAAGAAGCAGAGAGCCAAGCTGTCTGGCTTAGGTGACTGTTACCAAAGGAAGATCCTTTCTCCTAAGTCTAGGTACATAATCACCTCGGGCTGTAATCCTAAATCTGCATAGTCTCAGCCACGCCACCTGACTTCTAAATGCCTGCAATTTATTGGATTCCTTTACAGACTTCAGTTACAATTCACCACATACTAATCTTGTGGTGTTAAGCCTCCTTGCTTGTTTTGGATGTGTCCACTTGAACACCTGGCTGCTTATTCCCCGCTAGGAAAGTTTTCCCCCTCCCCTTGGGAGGACAGGTTGCTAGTCAGGTTTAATGGAATTCACTTCAAGCTGATAAACAATCAGATTCCTCCTTGCCTTTAACTTCTAGAGCAATGGTTCTCAAACTTTGGTACTGGTGACACCTTTCACATAGCAAGCCTGTATGATTCCCCCCCCCCCCAATATCTAAAGAGTATTTTTAACTAACACCATTATAAATGCCAGAGGCAAAGCAGGATTTAAGGTTGAGGTTGATGCTTGCAACTCCTGAGGATCCTCAGATCCTATTCTAGGGTCTGATGTTGCCAACATCACAAGTGCCTTGTATAATTGAGATACAAGAGACCTGCCTTTCTGCTGTTACTACTAGATACTAATGATCCTTGCAATGCTATGAAATCAGGTATCTTCCCTTTTCTGTAGACAGAAATCCAGTTCAGCTCCCTCTTAAGTCAATAGTTTTCTTATTGATTTTTTTTTTTTTTTTACATGGGAGCAGGATCAGATGCAAGGTAAGCAAGATTGGGGGGTGAGGAGGCTAAATAGCATGTTGAAAGACACTGCCCTCATTGGTGGAAACTTAAATTGTAATTGGTATCTACCTCCTAGTACTGTGTTCCCTTTTCTCTTTCCAAACTAAAGTAGTAGGGGGAATCAAGTCTCTAAGGAATACTGCAGAGTTGCTGGTAACCTACCCCTCCACCCAGTACTAATTGGGAGCCTGGCATCTTCAAAGAAGCACAGTGCCCCTTTAAATATCTGACTAGCCTTACTTGCAACCGCTGAAATTACTCTGTGGTACTTTCAGTTTGTTTATACATATCATCTTCATCAAATGCACCTGTCAACTCAAAACAAGGAGAAGCTGTGAGTCTTAGAGCTGCATTTTTTTTAAACTGTTCTCCAAATCTTGCCATGTTCTGTTGTATTTGGGTTCAGTTTTTCTACTGGAAATGACTTTTTTGAATTCATTTAATGTCTCTATTAAACCTAATTACAAAACAGACACGCCTCTAAATAGTGCATTTCAGAACAGGCAAAACATGCTTCCTTTCTCTTGAGCTGATTGACTTCCTCTCTAGTACACTTGCAATGTCTTTGGTTAGTTCCTGCTTCTGTCCTCCAATTTGGACCTGCCTCTGACTGTTGTATTTGCATGTGAGTTGTAAATGGAGGCAGCTTCCTTCCATTCCACCACCTGTCTCTCGTTGCTTACTGTAGTTTAGATGGTCTTCACATTCACACTGTAAGTCAGTCAACATTCAGTACAAAGATTTCTTCCAGTTGGTCTGTTAATGAACTTAATAAGCAGGTTGGAGGGAGTGAATCCTTCTCCCCCCCCCCCCCCCCCCCAGCAGTGTTACCTTCTACAGTCACCTGGGTGGAGGAGGATCAGCAGCATCATGCTGGACCATTTAGAGGCAAGGCACTCCTCCAACAGACAGCCCTCTGCATTGGGAATCTAGTGCTGACTGTTACTGACCTGCTGGAAGACCTATGACAACCTCTCTGTGCATCCCTTTGTACATCACCTCCTCCCGCAGTGACTTGGCGGGAGCCTTGGAGCTGCTGTAACAACTTGGCATCCGAAGCTCTTCCCCTCCCCCATTGTTTCTTTGGGTTGGGGATAGAGGACAAACTCAATTAGGGCTTCCTCAGTCCCTGGAAAGTGCCCTTGACCCCTTAGTGACAGAGGAGCATGTGCTCCATAACTGAACAAGGGGCTTTCTGTCTCCTTGCTCCTGATGCCTGCAGAGATCCCGTGCCCTAAAGATTGCTGCAAAGGGAGGAGAAGCCTTGAGGGTTCACTATTCCACTGAGGTGCCTTAATACTCATTAGCCCTTAATGCCTCTGCTGGGATTATCAGCAAGGGGGCCAATTAGTACAGACTCTGAGTTAACATCCTTTAGGGACTAAATTGACACTCCTCTTGCAGACACTCCTCTTGCAAGCTATCTGGGTGCTTGTCTCCTTAATGACCATCTTGAGCTTGGCTCAGGCCGCGGACAAAGAAAGCTTCCTATCCAGTTACTGCTTTCCTACTAGTTCTTGTCCCTATGGAATAGTTCAGTGTGTGCCCCCAAACACGCTTACCATCTCTTCTGGAATCCAACTTTGCATAAAATTGCTTGGCTCATTGCAAAGGAAAATGTAAAGATACTTGTGCACTAACACTCCTGGCAAATTAATCGTGTACAGCTCTTGTGCCTAAAGCCAACTAAATGTAAGGCCACATCTTGAGCATCCAGTGATGGTTTTTATAGCATGCCATGTGAAGTCAGTTATTAGAGGCTAGCACAGGAGTGAGTGATAATTTTTGATGGGGAGGGGGCACTCCAGGATTTTGGTAAGTGTTCAAGGGCCACCATTTTCTATGGAGGGGGTGCAGAGTCTGGTATGGAGGCTAGGTGCAGAAAGGAGCTGGGGTAGGAGACTGGGATGCAGGAGAGGGTGTGGGGTCTGAGATGGAGTTTGGGTGAAGGAGGGGGTAATGACCTGGGGCAGGGGTTTTGGTGCAGGGTCCAGGAGGGGATATGAGTGTAGGAGAGGATTCTGGGCTGGTGAAGTGCAGGAAGGGTGTAGGGTCTGGGAGAGAATTGGAGTAGGGGCAGGGGTGAGGTGCCAGCGGTAAGCTCTGGACAGGAGGCACTTCCTACATAGCTCCTGGTCAGCAGCCCAGCAGTGCCCAGAGGCAGCCTTCTTCCTGCCAGCAGCTCCAGAGCACTTGAAGCAGCTAGTTGTTCATGTGGCTCTCTGCACTGGTGGGGGAGGCTTTGCTTTTGGGTAAAGCATGCATGTTGCTGTAATGTAGAATTTTCTCCTAAATTCATATTACACTGGTAATGTGCTACAGACTTCTGCAGCATTTATGCTTCTGGTCAGTGGCTTGTATACACATTGTTACCTATTGCAAGCAAAAGCTTTAAATGCTAACAAATCACATATTGTAAACTTTAAAAGTTTGTGAATAGTTAACCACAAGTCAAATTCCTTTTTCACCTTCAAATTTCCTATCTTGGATCTGTAAATGTGTAACTTCCTGCTTAAGAGCTTAAAAAAAACAACTTATAAATAAGAAGCAAAACTTTAACTAGCATGCAAAAACAAAGCCTTGCAAAAGCATGTGAATGATGGTGGCTTAATGTAGTATCATAGTTGTTTTTGTTTGTTTGGGGTTTTATGGGTTTAGCTTATTGTACTGTTTACCACCATGAAACTGAAATTGTCTCTAAGAATAGTTCTCAACAGCTTGATCACAAATATGAATTAATCTCTCCCCCTCCCCCCATTTGTAAACTGGGGAAACTGAGCAAGTTGTCCTGCTGGCCTCTGGGTGTCACATTAATTGGAGGCCTGGTATAGAAAAGATGATGCCTTGGGCAAGCCACTAGATGTGTTAATACACCTTGCACTGTGACCCTCACTGGTTTGTCGTGCAAACCTCAAAGTATAAGGGAGACACTGATTTTTATTATAGGTTTTGAGTTATGTTGCATGTTACTCCACTCAGGAGCACTGAAGATTTCTGATGCTTTGTAGTGCTCATGGCAAGCATTTATAACCGCTTTTTTTCTTAAAATGAGATGCCCATGACACATGTAAATTAAATCAACTCTGTTTAGTAATCTTAAACCAGAAACGAAGTTTGTACCATAGTATAGGGATCGATGTTCTGTGGCTTCTATCTTTCACTTGAAGTTTTGTACATTTATTTAGAAAAGTAACTTTTTTTTTTTTTTTTTTCTGTTCTTAGGTACTGGGTCAAGCATACTGTCTGCTCTGCAGGATTTATCCTGGTTGTCCAAGTCCAAAGTAGAGAAACAACTTCAGATAATATCTGTGCTACAATGGGTCCTTACTTTCCTCATTATGGGTAAGAAATAAACTTTTATTCGAAAATGAAGGTTCTTGATTAAAAGCTTCAGGGGGTAGCAGAGTTATTCTGTAACAGGAAAAATGTAAAACAACAAATAGTCTGGTAGCACTTTTAAGACTAACAATATATGTAGATGGTATCATGAGCTGTCGTGGGCACAGCCCACTTATTCAGATGACCAGCTTATCAGTCTTCATAAGAAGTGGGCTGTGCCCACGACAGCTCATGATACCATCTACATATATTGTTAGTCTTAAAAGTGCTACCAGACTACTTTTTGTCATTTTGATTAAAACTGTCCTTGCAGAATTCAACTTGTGGGCATTAGCAGCTAAGGTAAAACCTATTAGGTCTCCCTCTGCTTAAGAACAGGGTGTTACTATTGCTAGATAAACAAAATGCATAGGAAGGATTACTACACGCATGTAAGCAGGGCTGATCTGTAGGTATTGGAACACAAGGGTGCAGATCTCTTTTAAAATCCTTCTGTACAGTCTGTGCTCTGTAGATAAACCTATGTTTTGCCATGAATGTTCCAAATGTAGTTGGGAGGGGGAAAGTAACAAATCTTCTTTTCTTTTGGCAGCCACTCTAAGAATACAAAATAACGTGGTGAGCTGCTTCTTACGGTATATTCTGAGCTTTGTTCAATCTAGTTTTAAACCTCTCTAGCAATGGGGCCCTTCACTGGGCAAGAATCTCCAGAGGAGCTCAATGTTGGGGAATGCTTCTAGCTGCCCACCCTTGTAGGTGACATTTTGTCCAAAGACTTCCTTCCTGCTTCAATTGTTGCTTCCTCCTCTGAGTGGAAGGAAAAGAAGCATTTTAGTTGGGGGGAGGGGGTGTTCCCCTTGATTGTCTCTAGTATTAAAGTAACTCAAAGCTGGTTAGCTTCTTTGGTCACTGATTGCATGTGACCATCTTGCCAGTTCTGATTTGAGCCACCATTAGCATGCCATAAATACTTTCTATTTATGGCCTATACATTGCCAGTTGGGAGTTTTCAGCTGAATTCCCTCTTGTTTCATCTCAGACAAGTTTGGGGCGGGGGAGGGAACATTGAGAGGGGGATGTAACCCTTCTGCCAGGCAGAGTAAATAGCAGCAAGGGCCAGGTTCAATATCTAGGGGTCTCCTCCCAACAAGGCAATACAACACCGGCTCGAGCCCCCAGCCAGTGACCTGGGAAATCTTACATACACCTCTGGGTGCCTCAAAAGAGGCAATTCTTCCCCTCTCCCAAGCACACAGCCTCAGTATAGTAGCAAACCTTTAATAACATGAGGTAACCCCCCATCTGCATTAAATTGGGGAAACACCACAACTCAAACATGAGCAAAGGCCCTCCCCCAGCCACAAATCCCCCCCAAAGTCCCACACCCCAAAAGTCTCTGCCCGGTCAGTGTAGCCTCCAGAGTTCCGCAGAGTTTCACCGTTCCGCAGAGTTTCACCATCCCAACCTGGAGGGGTGGGGATCCGACATGGTGGTGGCTCCGCCTGGTGCCTGGACGACTGTCTGCTGCCACTCCCAGCTGCAGGTCGTCCGCTCGCTGTCTGCCTGCACTTGCAGGTCACCCCTGCCAGCTGCATCTGCTGTCCACCTGCACTTGCTGGTTGTCCCTTGCAAGCTGTTCTGCTAGTAGCACAGCACTAGGCTCCCCTCAGCACACAGTGATTTCAACTCATAACAGAGGAGCCTTAGGACTAGTGCTCCACTGGCCCACAGTGAAGTTAACTCCATAGCTCACAACTAGACTCTTAATGGAATCCAAATTAACTCTGATATTCCACAGTGGAGAAAGGACGGGGTGCAATCTGTGTTGTTCAGGCCCTCAAACAGGACCCTACCACCAGGTACAAAGACCTATTCCCAGCTTCTCTCAATTTGACTGGGTTTGGAACCCATGCCCCTTGTCTAGCGAGTGCTACTTAGTTTATGATGAATCCCTCTGTCATAAACAGTTCCACCATTCCATTGTCCTTGATTCACATAATCAGGGTAACAACACGTTTATCCCCCCTGCCTCAATAACAGAGACTGGGGATCCCATAGTGCCCAAAAGCAGCATTTGGGCTGCTGTGAGCACATACTAGACTGGGTGGGTGTGTCTATGCAAATTGGGCTCCACCCCTGAAGTCTTTGTACCACTTGCCACAGTTCACCACCAGATGTCAGGATAGTTTACCCTGACTCCGCTTACAGGGAAAAACCTCCATCTTACTTCAAAATCAGCACTTACCTGTCTTAATAAGCGAAGGCCCAGCATGGTGCAAGGAGGTATGTGAGGAACTCTTTTGTGTGTGTGTGTTAGGGAATGAGTCCATTGGAAGTCTTTCCTGTGACTCAACAAAATCGAGCCAGCAATAGTCTCTCAGTAGGAGGTTCAAGACCCTTCTGCAGTAATGAGAGATCTGTGGACTCTGAGGATGGGGCAGGGAAATAGCTTGGTCTCAGCCCTATCGAAGGCTTAGTCTCAGTGTGATATCACTAATCTGTGATGCCTAAATCAGATTGAGTATAAAAAGCTGTAAGTATGGTCCAGTCAAAAGGCATAGGGTGGTAATAGTGAGAGATGTCTGCTCTGCAAAAATGAGGCTTTTTTTAATGCCACTTCTCCTCTCTGTCCCCTTGGCAACTGTAGGTGTTGCTTGCACTGTAACCCTCATGTACATACTCTGCACAGACTGCTGGGTGATTGCAGCGGTCTATTTGGCATGGCTGGTGTTTGACTGGAATACTCCAAAGAAAGGTAGGTTGTCAGAATGTTGCATAGCGAGGGAAGAGGGCTTTATATAGGAAATGCTGTACACTAAAGAAGGTGAAAGATTCTCCATAATAGATAATTATGGAAATGTCTTTACATTTGGGATGGAAAGGAAGGGGCAGTGGAAACTTGTCAGTTACTGGCTAGCTTTGCACTGTGTAAGTAAGTCTAAGGCATGTCAGTACATGTTACTGCAGGCAGCTCCCAACTGGTGCACAATTCCTATGCATGGAGAGCCGTTGCCCATCAGGCTAACACGCACAATGGAAGTGTACAGAGCAAGCCATATGATGGCACTGTAAGGGTGCATCTCTCTACACAGCACCTTAAACTTGAAATAAGATATGCAATTTACACTATGCAAATTGCATATCTTCTTTTGATTGTATTTCAGTAGCCTATTTTGAAATGTGGCACATCTACATGGCACCAGATTTCAAAATAACGTGCTGTTTCGACGCATCCCTTAACCCTTGTTCCATGAGGGTTACAGGGATGCTGAAATAGCGCACCTGTTATTTCAAAAAATATTTCGAAATGATGGGCACGTTTAAAAGACACGGTGCAGCTATTTTGGGATACTGGAAGGTATCCAGAAAAAGCCACGCTGTCTAGACATAACTAGAGAATTAGTGCAGAGTAGATGATGTGCTTTAAGCTCTCTCTACTTCATTGCACACTGACTTCCTCCTGTAGACTAGTCCTTACACCTGCCTATATGTTGTCCTAGGAAATGACTGCATATTTTCCTATCCTTTTAAATGTAGCAGGATTGAGAGAGAGGTTACATTCTAGCCATTAATGATGTTGTGTAGTAGTGAGTTCCGCAGGCTAATTACTTGTGTCTACACTTTTTTACAAGATCCAGAAGTCTATGCTTGAACCTTGCAAGCCAAATTAAAACCTGAGTTGGCAAAAGCCAGGGGGCAAAGTTAAAATGTTTATAGTTCAGATCAATTGGCTGCTTGGATTAGTGATATACATGTCTTCAGGGGGTCTATTTTGAGTTACTGTCTGGGGAGAGCTCTATATTGACCTACCAGAAGATTCTGAGACTGGTTGGGTCTCACTTCAGTTGACACTTGAATACAGTTGCCTCTTGCTTGAGGTTTTTTTAGTAGGGTAAGGAGAGAGGGCAGTTGGGGCCACCAGACGTTAGACTTAAGGTCTCAGCCAGACTGATACTTTGCATAGCTTTCAATTAAAAAAGATCCTGGTTGAGCTAATGGACTTGACTGAGCCAAAAGATGGTAAACATGGATGTCCTGACCCTGCAAACCCCTCTGTTCAGTTCTACTGTTTGCATAGCACTGGGACTTGAGGTTCCTGAGGTCATGTCAACTTTGCTGTGCAGCTGTTGCTTGAAGCCTAGCTCTCTTTAGAAGCCAAGGAAAGGTGCAGGTGCTCCAGACCTTTGAAAACAAGCCTGTAGCAGGCTTTGTGCAAGTCTTTAAAGTGAAGTAATAGCTACCTTGCAGTGCACAGTGCAGGCACCCTACAGCCTAGCCTTGAGAGCCTCTGATAAACATCTTTGGTGATACTCTTCCACATTACAACTGATTATTCTCAAAATGCACCTTCTTCCCTCTTTTCAAGGTGGAAGAAGATCCCAGTGGGTCAGAAACTGGGCCATATGGAGATACTTCAGAGACTATTTTCCAATACGGGTAAATAACCCTTTTTTTTCCCCCCTTCTTTTCTCTCTTCTTCTCCCCCGTTCCCCCTGCGTTCCACTCCTGACTGTACTGAAAGCTCTTCTCTTCCTCTTAAAGATATGTATTGCAGTAACCTCTTGGGTGGTGTTCCTTTGACATGAGGATACCAGCTCTTGCTTGGTACACAGGCCTTGCTTTATCCTTAGTTGAAACTGAAATATCAAGCTAATAAAATGCACTTTATTTAGGATCCCACCACATGATGTGTATTTCCCTGAAACAGTCATCTCTTGCATCATAGACTTGGTGCATCCCTAATCGATTCTGATAGGAATGTCATTTGCTTCCACGATGACTTCCCATTAACTCAAGGCAGCAGTTTGCCTTGGAGAAATCTAGTGATACAAGATCAGCCTATAAACAATGGATTTGGCTGTTTGTTCATTTCCCTCCCACTCATACTACAACGTGCAGAGGACATTGCATTCATGCCACACATTTTGTACTCCTTCTTTCATAGAATTTGACCTAGGTCCAAGATGTAGTCCATTGCCTTTAAGGTTTTTGGGTTGAATAGTGAGTGATCACTCTAAACTCTACTTTTATTATTAATATGCAAAATGTCCTGGGAAGTGACAGTTATGTTTATCATACCTGCTTGCTAATGGTGGGCATAATAGCCTTAGTAAACAGCTGCTCTGTCTCTGGGCTCCTGAGATGCTGTTCAAGTTGCTGGTAACCAGGGTTGAAACTTATAGCTTTCATTTAAGCTACATCATAGCTCATTAGGCTTTATCTACACTGCAGGGTTTTGGCAGAAGAAGCCTTTTGCAGAAGAGATCTTCCGCAGAAACTTCTTCCGCAAAAGTTTGTCCATACCTCAGAGTATTGCAAAAGCAATGTGCTTCTGTGGAAGAGTGTCCATGCTGCATGGACGCTCCTGTGCAAGAAAGCATCAGAGCACCTATGCTTTTACAGATACGGGTTTCTTGCGCAAAACCCCTCAAGTGTCCATACCTGCCTGTTTGCACAAGAGCTGTAGCGTAAAAAGGTGTTGTTCCTCATGGGAAGTAGAATAACTCTACTGGCAAAAGCCCTCTGTTCTGCCGATTTACTTGCACAAAAATGCGCTTGAGGTGTGGACGCTCCACTGGGTTTTGCACAAACCAGCCGTTTTTGCGCAAAAACTTTGTAGTACAGACATAGCATGAGTGAAAGAATTTGAATTCCTGCATGCCAGTTTGCTGCACAAGGCTTTGGAATTAGCAGGATTCTGTTTCACAGCACTGCAGAAAGATGTGTAAGTAGTGAGGAAAGGGCCTGGAGTTAAAGGTCTATCTCTAACCAGATGGAGTTGAACCCCCTGCAAATGGCCACTTCTGAGGAGGAGCAGGCTGCTAAGTTTACCTACTTTGAAAGGGACTCTAACAGTGGGGGGGGGGGGGGGGAGTGGGTGTGACCTGGACCTCAAATTACTCTGTTCTTGATCTTGCAAATCCTCTCTAATGCTCTACTCTGTGCACCTCCCACCCCATGCAACCAGTCTCCCAGCTAATAATTGAGTCAATTAGACTGGTCCCTGGAGGAGATTGATGGAAATGACAAGTGTGTGAGATGAGAGGGAGGGGTGAGGGTGTGGAAAATACACTGAAGTAACTTTTCTATGGAGTGGGGAACTCTTTTGAGCTTGTTAGAGGGCTTGGGGCTGGGAAGAGGTCTGTTCTGAGACTGCCTGTTGGAAAAATGGTAGGTAGTTCAAGGTACTTTATTTTACAAATACCATGGCAGTTGTTAAAAAGTGAGTATTTGCTAACAGATAATATACATCCATATCTAACGTCGCTTTCCCTATACTTGGACTAAATGAATTGTTAGCTTTTTAATAGTGACTCTTGCTGTCCTTAGCAATCAGATGCAAAGCAACAAAACTAAGCACATCAAAGAACTAGAACTTATCAAAACTAACTCCTTGGCTTGTCTATTAAAAGCTTATCCGATACCTCCCAAGGGATTTCTTAAACCAAGGGGACTCATGCCAACTTGTCATCGTGCTCTCCCTAGTAAGGGAGGGAGTGCTGCTACCTCACTGACCCTTGGGCCCTGCATGGAGATGGTGAATCTAGATAAGCATTGATTATCAGCCCCATAAACAGTGGAATGTGAAGTCAGCAACTGATTCGGCACAGACCTAGGACATCTGTGCCAAGTAATGTCATGCAGCACGCAGGCATAAGGGAGGAGAATATTAATCAGAGAAAAGCAATTATCTGGATACTTCCAGCTGTCCTCCAGCAGCTGGAGATTCGTCCTAACTGTTGTCCTCTCTCCCTGAAACCTCAACACCAGACATCTTCCAGATCGGCTCTCTGCACATGTCAGAGGCAAATGGGCAAGGCCCTTTCTCAGTGTCAAATCTGCAGCTATATATCCTCTCTGAAGCCTGCAGGAATGCTACCACCCATATAGAGAGCTGGGGCAAAGTCCTGCTTGGCTACTATTAGCTAGTGACCAGGCCTGTCCCATGTAAGGAAACAAGCCCAGGTGCTTTAGCTGCCAGATGGACCTGGTACATTGAAACATGTCTGAAAAGCACCCTTTTCCTACATGTGTGTTAGTGGGGGGTTTTGTTCCCCCCCGCCCGGGGGTGGAGAGGAAGAGCTGCAAGCAGGGCAAAGCTATTGAACAGCCAACACCACACCTAGCCCTTTCTCTCCTGAGGTTGGAAGCCCTATTCCAGTACTCCCCCTGTGGTACTCAGTGGCCTTGTCTATGTTAGGAACCTGGCCACAATTTCCCTGCTCCTGCTGCCAGTGGCGTTCCTCCACAGCTGATAGCAAGAGACCTACTCTCCATGCTGCCCAGGCTGGGGGTTCTCACTTCCAGGAAAAACTGGGTTCTGTGCACAACCCCAGGTCTTAAAACAACAGAGCTTAAAAGTGCAGCCTGATTAGTGTGAGTGGGTAAGAACACCAACTCTGTCCACACATCTATAAGAGCAGCAACATCACAGGACCTAACCACATAAGCCACCAATGTAATCTATGCCACAGTGCCCCTCTGCCATGTGTATTGGCCAGAGTGGACAGTCTCTGACATAGGTTTAATGGACACAAATCAGCTCATCTAAATGGTAATACATAAAATGGTAATGGAACACTTTAACTTGCCAGGGCACTCCTTAATGGATCTAAAAGACTATATAATTACATGGCAATTTTAGAAACCAGTTTGAGAGAAGCTGTAAATGAAACCAAGTTCTACAGGTTTGACATCTTAAACCAAGGTCTGAACAAAGACTTTACTTGGATGGGCCACTACATTTAACACCCTAATGACATACACATTAAGTATTGGGCATTTATAGCTCACTCTATTAGCCTCATTTAGCATGGACAGTCTAATTGACACTTTTTTTCCCCCCTTCCCTTTCCCTCTCCATCCTCTATTTCTGCTATTTGCAACTCTGGATGCTTTGTTCTATTCATCTGAAGAAGTGGATTGTGCCCAGAAAAGCTCATGGTACTAGCTACATTATTTTATTAGTCTCTAAGGTGCTGCAGAACTACTCCCTGTTCTCTCCTAAGTCTGCTTCAGTAGAAACTGTCACTTTCCCATCAGCTGGTAGTAGCAACAGTGAAGCATGGGCAGAGTTAAGGTGATAATAACTCATTACAAACTGCTTAGGACTGGCAGGGATTGGTCAGTTCAGATGTGCCTTTGGGTGTGAGCTGAGACCAATGATTTGTAGAGTTCAGTATTGATGATGATTCAAATTAGTGCCTGGGTTAATCTAAATAGCCGTCAGCTGTGTGGGCATTGAGCAAACTCTGGCCATATGGCTTTATATAAACATAAAATGAGAGGTTTCAGTCCCTCCAAGTACTGAGCCACTAAACATGCCATCAATAGCAGGGCTGAAATATAACTAGCAGTCTGGTGGCACCTTGTGTCCTAATAAATTTATTGGTCTAAGCTTAAGTAGGTAAAACCCACTTCAGAGTAGGAGTAGAAATTCTATAAACACATGGTGGATTCTGTAACTTCCACTCCTCCTCGTCTGAAGTGGGTTTTACCCACTAATGTCTGACATTTGTTTGTAACTTTAAAAACACCAAGAGGTCCTGTGGCACCTTAACACAGCTGCCCCTCTGAGGGCTAGTCCCTGAAATCTGTTTTGGTGTTCATTTTGTCCTACATGGCTCCTATTACCGACAACTTGCTCTGGTCTGCATATGTCTGATACTAAACCAGCTATTGTCGTCTTCTAAAAAGGCAGAGCTGGCTCCTGCAAGCCGTCTAATCACATTCCCTGGAACCAAATGCAGATGTGCTAAGCATTTTGTCTAGGTCCCATGGCTGCCATGACAATGAAGGAGACTTGTACAGGGCAAAATTCTGCATCACAGAGAATAGGACTTTGAGCAACAGTAGAATTGTGTGTATTTCACTGTGGTTGAGCACCCCTTGCCCATGGGGGGGGGGGGGGGGGAGCTGTTGCAGCTCCCACTGGTTAACCATAACCAGTAAGCCTTACCTGTTAAGGGTGAGGGTAACTGGTTAACCCTTTACATTGTAATGTGGGCTGTGACACTCCCGTAGCCTTGGAGAAGGTGAGGCTTGGTCACTACTCTGCACTGCCAGATGGTTGTACTGTATTTAGAAAATGCTAAGGGTTGGGAAGCAGAGGAAGCTAGGCACTAATCCCGTGTCCTCTTTCAGTTAAAGACCAGGCCGGATGCAAAACTGACCTACTACCAAAAGCATAGGGAATATATTTAGTGAGGTTGGCATGTAAGGGAGCAAAATAACTTTAGTTAGTGGGGCAGAAATAAGCTTAGGAAGCTGTTGGCTTAGTACAGCTTATGTCTGTTGCTACTTAAGGATGGGCCTTGGAAGTAGCAGTTCTTTGAGCTTAGCAGTGTAGGTAAACTACTGTCCTGGAGCAATTTCTGGATTGGGGTCACAGTCAAGATAAGGTCTATACAAGTCCTAACCTTTGATATGGTCAGTCTGGACCAGATGCTGTAACTGATACTCAATTGTGACATGGGGACACTACCTACTTAATAACCACTGAAGGTGCTAACAGCTCTGAGTGGTATCCTTCCTGGCTTGGGAATCTATTGACTTTGAATTTTATCTGCTTAGGTTTAAGTACCCATTCTCCAGATACTTAATGATGCTCTGTCTCCCACCCCCTCCTCCTTTTTTTTTTCTCCCCTCCCCCCCCCCCATTTATTTCAAGTTTTCATATCCCAAACTCATAACTCCGCTCATCTGAAGAAGTGGACTGTGCCCATGAAAGCTCATGATACCATCTACATGTTTTGTTAGTCTATAACATGGGTTCCAAACTAGGGGGTGTGAAGAAATTCTGCGGGGGGAGAGGGTGTGAGGTGACCCAGTGCTCCCTCCCCCTCAAGTTTTGCTGCTTTATTTTTTTTAAATAAGCGGGGCAGAGGGTGGTGAGGGTTTCTCAAAAATCAAAAAAGGGGGTGTGATGCTGAAAAGCTTGGGAACTACTGGTCTGTAAAGCACTACCACATTTTTTTTTCTCCTGTCAGACTAACTCGGCTACCCCCTGAAGCTCCTGATATTTACTGGTTCAAGACAATAACAGCCTATACTTTGTTGTGTGCTAGAGTCTGCTTACCAAGCATGCTCTGCTAGTCCTTGCTTTTGTATCTAGTTATGATCATTATAGTCGACTGGTAATTGTATAACTTGGGTTTGTGCCGAAAACTAAAGGCCTTCATTTCATTCAGGAACACCCTCCATCAGTGTCCATCACTCCTCTACAGAGGCTTATCTCTCTGAATGTGTGACTCACAACCTTTGTAGACTACTGTGCCCCCTGCAGGAGTCTGGATTGTATTGCCTCCTTCAAGTTGCCTATCTATTTCCTAGAACTGGAAGGGACCTTGAGGTCATTGAGTCCAGTCCCCTGCCTTTACAGCAGGACCAAATACCATCCCTGACAGATTTTTGCCCCCAATGGCCTCTTCAAGGATTGAACTCACAACCCTGGGTTTAGCAAGCCAATGCTCAAACCACTGAGCACTTAGTTTTACCTCACCTAAACACTACCAGCTTACAAAATCAGACACAAATACAAAATTTTCACAGCTACACTGTTATTGAAATGGCTGAACATGTAATAATAAAATAAACTGGATGACTTACCTGGCACTGTCCGGGTCTGGTCTGGGGTGCCAGCACTGTGTGGAGGGATTGGGGCCTTGAGGGAGGGGGCCGCGCAGGCCTACTGTCCCTAACCTGGGGTGAGGGGGCCATGCACGCTAGTAACAGTTATGCTAGGCAGGCCAGTAGTACTGCAGGGGTAGCCAGTGGGTTGGGGCTGCACTGCCTAGCCCATTGGTGGTCTGGGGAGTACACGGCTGTGGGGCCACTGCCTCCCCCTTCTTGTCTGCACTGGGGCCAAGGAAGAGGGGTTTGGGGTATAAATGGCCAGCTGGGCTGTTGGCTGTGGGGGTGTCCCCAGTAGTCAGTCTGCACTACAACATCCCTCCTCTCTGCCCTCTCCAGGTAATGGAAAACACTTGAATTGCAGGCACATTTTGTTTTTCCTGGCACAACTGACTCCTGATCATGCTTTTAGTTAGGATAAAAAGAAGCTTCATAGCGAACTTGGTGGTTCTAGCTGTTACAGTTCTTGAACAAACAGATTCCCAGATGCACAAATCTCTAAAATATAGTTTGATTGTGGTTATTGCCCCAGGTTTAGTAACAAACAATATAAACAAGCCATTGTAGGCATGAAATTTTAGGTTGTATGGAGTTTGTTTTTAGGTAACCTGTTGTAAACCTAAGCAAACACTAAGGCTATGTCTACACTGGCAGCTTCTTGCGCAAGAACTGTTTTGCGGAAGAGTTCTTGCACAAAAAGTCTTCCACGAGAGCGCGTCTGCACTGGCATGTGCTTTTGCGCAAGAGCATCCATGGCAGTGTGGACACTCTCTTGCACAAGAAAGCTGTGATGGCCATTTTAACCATAAGGGCTTCTTGTGCAAGAAATTCATGTTGACTGTCTACACTGCTCTCTTGTGGAAGAGCTCTTGCACAAGAGGGCTTATTCCTCGTGGAGATAGGAATAACTCTTCCAGAAGAAGTCCTGTTTTACAACACTACACTGTAAATTTACTTGCACAAGAACACGCGTGCAGTGTAGACAGCAGGCAAGTTTGTGCGCAAGAACAGCTGTTCTTGTGCAAGAAGCTGCCAGTGTAGGCATAGCCTAAGGCTTTGCCTATGCTTCTAAATGAAAGCACAATGGTGACCGTACTTTTAAGAATGGGCATAGCAGGAGCACGGGGAGAGAGCTCTTTCAGTGCTCTACTCCACCTGCATGAGGGGAATAACTAACAGTGCTGGGAGCACAGCTCCCAAACTGTAGCCTGGTTTAAACAGGCACTTGACAGCATTGTAACTTGCTGTGTGTGTTTTCACACCCCTGAGCCAGAAAGTTGCAGCACAATAAAGGGGCAGTGCAGTTGTAGCCCTAGATGAGTTGATGTATCCCTAGGAAGACTGATGTATATTGCTGGTTGAGAACCACTGCACTAAACTGATGGTTATGCATGTGAACCCTTGAGTGCTTAGATTTATAAAGTGCCTGTTTGACCAGATGAAATGCACCATCAAAACTCTATGTAGCCAGCATTAAACTACACACAGAACTCTTCTGAAGCTGTTCAAGATTAAAGATAGTGGTTGCAGACCGCCTCCGCTTATACTACTTTATCAAATAAGCCCCAGACAGTTACCTCACTAGCAGAGTCAAAGGTGGCTTAGCACCAGTCCTGCCAAATGAGGCTTGTCAGAGCTTTTCCAGCTTGTTCCCAAATCCCTTTGATCTGGCTGGCCTAGTTGGCATACAGAAGAGCATTTTCCTTCCTGCTAAATTGATCTGCAGCAGAATTGAAGCAGGGGATTGTGTGTCCTGCACTAGGTGTAGCAGCTATTCTTTAATCCCTAATTTCAATCACAACCAGCTGCAGACAGAGTAGATGGATGTTTCTGCTAAAATGGTAGCCAGGCCTTGGGTCTTAGCATTCCCTCCCCACCTGAAGGGATTGGGTTGCAGCGCAAGCAAGGTAGGACAATCTCAAGCCAGTGTCTGGGGTTATCAGGGCATTCCTGGCACCGGTGAAGCATTGTTCTAATGCCACATCTCACTTACCCAACCCCTTCCACTTGCCTAGTGTAAAGAGAAATAAATACAAACAGGAACTAGCCCTGGGCATGCAGTCCTTCTCTCCCCCCCCCCCCCCCCCCCCTTGCTTGTTGCTGTTTTCCTTTCCTTCGCTCATGGGGTATTTCTCCCTGTGGACCAAAAGGGATAAATCCCAGCTTGACCAGATGTACCCCGTGCTGGGGTAAGACCCACTGTCTGCCTGATCTACTGGGCTTAACACTAGTGTAGGGGCAGCATGAGTGGTGGAAGGGGTCAGCTGGCCTAAGCCTGCCACTGGCTGACATGCTAGGCACATCACAGAGGGCAGCAAGCTGACCATGTCACTGCTGCAACACTCTCCTGCTAGCATGGGCACGTCATCAGGAGCTGGAAATTGCACCTCCTGCTCAAAGGGTAGACGGAGCCTGGGTCTACAAATACATGTGGGTAGTAAACACTTTGGAGCAAGTCCTGTTTCTTTCCGCAGTCTGGACGGTGTTCCGGCTCTCTCCTTGCACTGTGTCCTGTTGCTATGGATACGTCCACTTCTGTTTGCGCATGCTCCATCACAGCGTTAGACTTCACGGCTGCCTGCCCTCCCTGGGCACCCGGGAGTCATGTTTGCAACAGTTTTATTAGCTCTGAGGAGGAAAGTCCAGCTTCAGGGCCCTGGGCTGTGTGAGGGCTTTAAAATAAGGATTTTGCAGAGAGCAGTGAATGAGGTGTTGAAAGGGAGGCAGTGGGAATCTTCAGGATCTCTGTACTAAAGCAGGGAACGGGGGGGGGGGGGGGGGGGGACTATAGGCAGCTATTAATCAGCAGGCATGGCCTGTAGGCTTGTGTGGAAACTACCACACAGAGACTAGTGGTCCCTCTAGTCCACAGTCCTGCCACTAACAGTGGCTTTAAGGGAGGGTACAGGAAACGTTTCAGAATTCGCCCTGGGTAACTTGACACCATGAAAATTTCCTTCTGGCCTGTGCTGGGTATGGGTTTGGCTGAAGTCCTGATGTGGGATCATTTACTGCCCTTCAGAACTCATGTTTTTAATTATTGTAGTTCTGGAGTTTCTCCTCTCCCCTCTACTCCCCACCCATGCCTGAATGTTTCTTTTCAAGAAGCCCCCTTGCTTTGCTTGAAATGCCGCTTCACGCTGGGGAACAGCTTTTCATAGCCTCCAGGTCATGGGCTGTTCAGGACACAACTGACTGAATCGGCACCTTTGCCCCCTTCGCAAGCACTACAGAAATAATGGTGGGTGGGCCTTGCCCCATCCTTCCATGTTTCTGCACTAAGGAATGGCAACTGGCCATGTTAAATTAAGGAGGGGGGAAGGGGAAGGTTAGTTTTCTGATGTGGTTACTCAGAATCCTAAGCTGGTCTGTCCTTGGGTGGCTACCCTGTCTATTTTTAGTGAGCTAGCTCTTTCCAGGCTAGCTCAGGTCCGCCTACAGATGGTGCAATCCCACCTCCCCATGGCAGTGTAGACATAACTGGGCAGTTTCTGTAGCCCATTTGCAATACTCTGAGAAGGATGTAGCGGAGATAACAGAGCACTCCTCATTGCATCAGGGCCCCCTGCCTGGTGGAAGCCATGACAGCTTAGGTCCAGTGGCAAACCCATACTGCTGTAGCACAGCTTTAGTGTGAACTCCCGACTAATGTGACCTTTCTGGATTAAATACAAGTATCTGGTATTCTGGGTGCCCAAGTACAGCTGCAGGGATGACCTGGCTGTCTCATCCCACTCTCCCTGAGTGCTCACTGAGGCTATGTCTACTCAGCAGGGCTGTGTCTACATTGGCACCCCTTTCCGGAAAAGGGATGCTAATGAGACACTTCAGAATTGCAAATTCCACGGGGGATTTAAATATCCCCCGCGGCAGTTGCATGAACATGGCTGCCGCTTTTTTCCAGCTCGGGGTTATGCAAGTAGGAATAAGGGATCTTCCGGAAAAGGGCTTATTTTCCGCAAGTTCACGTCTAGACTGGCGCCTTTCTCCGGCATAACCCGAGCCGGAAAAAAGCGGCAGCCATGTTCATGCAACTGCCACGGGGGATATTTAAATCCCCCGCGGAATTTTCAATTCCGAAGTGTCTCATTAGCATCCCTTTTCCGGAAAGGGGTGCCAATGTAGACACAGCCCAGCATTATTTCAGAACAAGTGGCATTATTTTGAAATAACATAGTGCATGTCTACACAGCAAGCCATTGTTTTGAAATGAGGGCGAGATGGAAGACTTCTTACTCTGACTACTGCAACCCTCATTTCACAAGGAGTAAGGGAAGTCTTCGACTTCCTGCTGCGTAGACAGTGCCAAAAGCCAAATTAAGCTATTTTGATTTCAGCTACGTAATTGATGTAGCAGAAGTTATGTATCTTAATTCGACTTTTGCCTGCTGTGTAGACGTGCCCTGAGGCATATAGAAGGGGCAGGCTCTGTGTAGGCATTATGAGAATGCTGAATTGTAGCCTAGCCCTTGCTGCATCTTTAATTAGAGGGTTTCTGAGCTGTGCCCCAAAGCTGCGTTACTCCTGAGAGAGGTATGGCCCCCTCTCTTGACAGCTGAGGAAACCAAGCCGCTGAGATTAAATAAGTTGCCCACTTCATAGAGAGTCAGTGGCAGAGCTAGCAATGAACCTGTGAGTCCTGACTCTGTGTTCTCCTTTGCTATGTAGACTTCCCTGGCTGTGGGAGAGCTGCCTGTAGCTTAGTTTGTACTGCTAGCCTTACAGCAAAGGGGTAATCCGCTCCTCCACCCTTTTAACTGCGAGAGCCTGAAGTGCTAGGCTATGAATAAACAGCTCCGTGTAGGTGCACTGTGACCAGCCTCCTTACCCTGGCCTCCCTCCTGCTGACTTCTTGCTACCTGCCTCCCTGTGCTTGGGCAGGAGAAGTCAGGAAATGCTATTTTCCCCATAAACAAGTTTTCAGTGTGTCTCCACCCATTCCCCTCCATTTAGTCATCCCAGATGCTCCTGAAAAGCAGTTTCCATTCCATGGCGTGGGCATGTGACATTTGCTTGCCTCTCAAAGCCCATACAGTTGTGGAATGTTCTTTCTGCCCTGCCCAGGTGCTGGAATAAAGCAAGATGGCAGAACGTGCTCTCCAGGGCCACTTAGCAATGCACAGCAGTTTGTGCAGTTCCTAAGTTCGACGCAAACAGAATGTCTCCATTTCTTCGTCTGCTGATCTGACATGGCACATTTTAATTCTAAAAGCACGTGGTGCCTGATTCTCGAACGCTGTCAGCACCATGAACTAATAATAGGATAGGATCTAGGGTTTTTGTTTGTACAGCACCTGGCACACTGGGGCCTGGTCTGTGATTGGAGATTCTGTATGCTCAAAGTCAGACCTTCGGTAGAGATGGGCTCTCCTTTTTGCTTAGATTAAAAAGGAGAGGAAAACCCTGACACACATTTGCCCTCATTTGTAAAACAACATTCTGAGGGCATGGGGGTTGCACTTATCAAAACGGGGTCCCTCTTGGTCAGGAGCTCTGGCTGCTATCATGATAGAATAAATCTCTGAACATGTTTATAACACTCTTTGGATATTGGTAATATGGCTGTAAATTCTGTGAGACTGTTACAAAGAGAAAGTCCCCACAGAAGATGATAATCCCTGCATTAAGTATCATTCATGTGCTTTTTTAGAACAAATACGGTACCTGTGTGGCAAATGAGCACCATCCACTGTTTGAGTCAAACTCCTGGGCACTGGATTAATTAGGTGTTTTTTGGTGATCTGTTATCTTGAGAAATCTTGTCCTTAGTTGCCTCCTGCTGCCTGGAAACCTCTTGGCTTAAATGCATTGTGCTATGGCAAACCTACTTCACCAGATATTTGGAAAAGCTTCTGTGTTCTTTCCAATACAACTTCTTGCATGTGCATACAAGCACATGGGCACTTGGTTAATTGCTGTACATTAGGCCCACAGAGATGAGTTTCGGTGCTTTGTAGTTTTGTTGAGCCATGTTGTTGTACTGCCAAGAAACTTCTTGGCATAAATCAGCTATGATGGTGCAACATTAGTGGCATAATTTTGGGGGGAAAGTTTCTCTGCTCTTTCCAAATACTGCCTATTACATGTGCATACACAGGGCTATCTTCTGCAGTTAGATGTGAGAGATTTGTAAGCACTTTTTGTTATTTTTGTGCAGTACCTTACACAATAGGCTTCTGGCTCATGACTGGGGCTTCTGGGTGCTACCACATCACCAGTAAATGAATGCAGCTCCCACTGAAGTCCACCCATTAAACTGATGTTAATGCAAGATGCAGGTAGATATCGGAGGCCAAAATTTAGACTGTGTGTGTTGTACCGTACTATGACAGAGCAGCAAAAGTTTCTGTTTTTCTGGAATCTGGCAGAGGCTGTACAGTCTGATTCTGAATACGCCATGGGAAAGAAAGCTAGTCTCTCTGTTCCTGCATCCCGGCCCCCCCCCCCCAATGATTTTCCATTCAGTGATCCCTGTTCTGTTTTCTGAAAGACCAGTTGACAACCTGGATAAGTACCCAGGCTTTAATGGCAGAGAAGATCACCCACGGATGCAAACCACATAGTACTCCTCCTGTACTGTGAGCTGTGAGCGCAGGAACACTAAACCGCATGACAGTTACTGGATTGCCTTTCCCACAGATGGCTTTTCCTGGCTTGTGTGTGTGCATGCTCTAAATGACAGGCAGGTCTTTCACTGTGTATGTGAAACCAGTTCGCAACTGGAATGGCTTCAGGCAGGACTTGAATTTTTCTCTGCCCTTTGTTTGTTGTGTGCGGCTGAGATCTGAGATGGGCTGGTGAAATTTGAGTTGATCCGGGAGGAGTTGATTTTATGCCCGTCTTTCTTCTCCCTATTTTCAAATGGTTTAGCATCAGGGCCGGCCCACAACATTTTGGCACCTGAGGCGGGGAGCTCAAATGATGCCCCCATAGCTCCTTGCTTGGGCCAAAACTTTGAAAGGTCTCAATTCTGCCTTCTTCTTGTTCTACTCCTCTGATGGTACTGCAGAGAGAATACATATGCACCAGCAGCAGACACAATTTTCTACACTCTGGCTCCTAGTGGTGCCCTTCCATGGTCTGGCACCTGAGGCGGCCGCCTCAGTTCTCCTCATGGTAAGGCCAACCCGGTTTAGCAGACTCGTACAACCTTGAGTCAAGAAGGCTTGTTTCTTGGATCCCATACATTTCCCCCAGAAGCCGGACAGGACGAGCTACTGGTTATGAAGCCCTTATGCACTCACTCTTGGCTTTTTAGGAGATTTGGAGGAGGATGATCTCACTTAGGAATGTAAAGATCTCACTAACATGGGAAGAAAAATGTTCAGACCTCTCTGTTGCCAAACAAGAGCGAAAACTGATTATTTGGGGAGGTGACTGAAGATAAAGCACAAGCACAAACTAGCAGATATGGTGGGTGTTAGAAATAGGGTTGTAAAAGCTTAACCGGTTAACTGGTAATCCTCACTCTTGACGGGTGAGGCTTACTGGTTCCGGTTAACCGATAGAGGCTAGGGATGTGAAGGTCTAGTTAACTATCTGATAAGCATTTGCTAGTCATTTCCCCCTCCTTCCTCCACTTGCTGCTTTTATCAGATAGGGGCAGCAAGGGGGGGGGAGAAGAAGAGAGTACTTCAAAGTGGCAGCATCGCACGGAGCCCGGAGTCAGCTGCTCCATGCGGCACTGCTGCTTGGAATGCCATGGGGAGCCTGGCGTCAGACTCCTTGCAGCATTTCAAAGCGGCAGCGCTGCGTGGAGCCTGGGATCAGCTGATGACTCCACAGCTGACCCTGGGCTCTGTGCAGCACTGCTGTTTTGAAATTCCTCCATGGTGTTTCAAAGCGGCAGCACCGCCCGGAACCTGGGGTCAGTGGGGGAGTCCCGAGCTGACCCCGAGCCTCAGTGCTTTCGCCTTTGAAGTGTAGCAACAGCCCTCGGGCCTTCGTTGCATTGACTGTTCGATTAGTCAATTACCCGATACTTAACATCCTTAATAGAGGCTGGAGCAGCTCTCTGTCTGCTCCAGGCAGGAGGCTGCTCCAGCCCTACAAGACCCACCAGAGCAGCCCCTGTCCGTGGTGGGCCCAGCCCACCCTGCTCCCTCCAGCTCCTCCCAGTGCACGTTACACGCTGGCTCTCAGAAGCAAGAGCCTGCAGCCCTTGCCAGAGAGGCTTTGCAGCGGGCTCTGCAGTGTAAAGCTTGTGGTTACATTTTTAACCAAACTTTTAACATCTCTAGTCACTGAGCATGCTGTTGGTCACTCCGCAAATTTAATTTTGCTAGCAGATACAAGTAGTGTGAATACAAGAAACAGTTTCCCTGGCCCTGTAGCTGGCCCTGTGCAATCGTTCAGTCTAAAGCGCTTTGCGGCATGAAGTACAGCCTCTGTTTCCAAAGAATATGGTTTCAGAACACCCTGGATGCAGAGATGGCAGGAGGGGCATTGTAGAGAAATGTTTTTTTATTGAAACCCAGTTGCTCCCTTAAATGTGACAATGTGGGGAGCCAAATGATTTTCCTGTTGAATTTCTCATTCATTTCCATCCTCCCAGCTGAATTAGAGATTGAGTGCTCTCTATTGCTTTGGTGGTTGGGGATAGGAGGTAAATTTCAGGTCTGGAAAAATAAGCTCTACATAGTTGAACTAGACACATTGTGGATTTCAGAATTTCGTGTCAGACTTGCATTTCAAAGTCTCCTTTTCTCTTTGCCCCAAGTTGTCTTGTGCAAAAGAATTTCTGCATCCAGTTTCACTGGCACTTTTAAACAAACAATTGTTGTTGTTTCCCTTTCCTTTTCTCTTTCTCAGCTGGTTAAAACCCACAATCTGCTAACCAGCAGGAATTACATTTTTGGCTACCACCCGCATGGAATCATGGGCTTGGGTGCGTTCTGCAACTTCAGCACGGAAGCCACCGGTGTTGGTCAGAAGTTTCCTGGTATCAGACCGTACCTTGCCACGCTAGCTGGGAACTTCAGAATGCCTATTTTGAGGGACTACTTAATGTCCGGCGGTAAGAGCAAAAGATCTTACTCATCTTCCTCTCTCCCTCTCCCCACCTCACGTGCCTCCCCATTCTTTCTTCTGGTCTCCAACTCAGTGCCTAAAAAAACCGTTTGAACAGCTCTTAGAAATCCTCCCAGCCCCTCCAGGGCTGCAGCTAGTCTTGTCCAAAGCCTGAAGTTCAAATCAGTTTATTTCCAGAATCTCCTGTTCTTTAGCTTGTTCTTTTCTAGCTTGCTGGGTGGCTGAGACGGAGGGTTATTTAGTACAAAGACAAAGGTGCACTGAAGCCCATATCTTGCCATAGTTCTAAGCAATCCAGCAGTAGCGCTGGTAGATGTGGGCTAAAGGATACAAGAAGTTTTTTCCATCTTCTAAAATCTATTGAGCAGTTGGAGGTGGTGGGAAAGAACAAGTCAGATTGGTCTAGCAAACATCTTCTCTTTAGAGCTTGATATTTTAATGCTGTGGTTAACTTTGCTTCTCAATCCTGTTATACTTACAGCAATGAACCAAAAAGTTTATAGAAGATCGTTAGTAGTCCCAAGCCTTCCCCCTTAAGACATCAAATCTGACAGGAAAAGAATCTTAGGGTAGATCTATACCACAAATAAACCTCTCCTGCTGACAGAAAACTGAGTTGGGGCAGGGGAAGGGAGAGGACTAAGATCAGTATTACCATATTGCTATGAGTATCCGTCCACACCTGGAAAGCAGGATAAGGGGTGCCCTGAAGCTAGGGAGGGTTGTTATGCTGTAATAAGTGTGTGATGCGGACCTGGTCTTAGGAAGGAAACTTGTTGGCTCTGGAATGTCTCAGATGTGATCTGTGTGGCAGTAGGCTTGGAGATGTCTTCATTAAAAGGAAGCTCAGCACTGCAGCAATGGATCTTCTGGAATTCAATTTAGCAGGTCTAGTAAAGACCTGCTAAATTGAACTCAGAGGGTGCCCGCATTGGCACCAGTACTCCTGCTCCTCACAAGGAGCAAGGGAAGCCAACGGGAGCCTCCTGCTATGGAGACTGTGCAGAAACTTGAATTAAGGTACATCAACTCTAGCTATGTAATTAACACAGCTGGAGTTGCGTGTTTTAATTCGACTTTCCCCTTTAGTGTAGAGCTGGCCTTAGGGATTGACTATATGCACATTTAGTTTGAAGCAATGTGGTGATGTGCGTGAATAGTCTACTCACATGCATTTATCTAGTCCTTTTTCAAAGGGGACTAGCACCAAGCATTTTACCGGATTGTCAACATGCATTGGCACAGTGCACACAAACAATCTATGGCAGGCACAGTGGGGAAGAGTCACTCCACAGCTTTCTACCAAGGAGGGATAGTCTCTTGCTAACCTGCATGTCAGAAGCACTAATTGGCTACCTATCACAGATAAAGACAAAGTAATGGTATTGTTTCAATTTGCAGCTGTTCATAAAGTTTTTATTCCCCTTCAAAAGGGAGCTGTCTCTCTGTTGATGGGGCAGGAGGAATAAACCTACGAAACTGATCTTGTTATATTGCAGTAATAGGAGGATGGTCAGCCTATTTAGGATCACTCAGATGGTCTGTAACAGCTGGAATTGAATATGTGCAGTAACTTGCCCTGGAGGTTCTGAGGAGATACACTCTACAAGTTGGGGATTATGTGAAGCTTCATGTTTTCAAAACCAGATGTGGTTCTCTTTACCCACTCACCTTGTATACTACAAATGGCAATCCTCTGTAATTCCTAGCCAGATTTTTTTTCTCTCCTGGAATACTCAGGTATCTGTCCTGTGAACCGTGACAGCATTGATTACATCTTGTCAAAGAATGGCAGAGGAAATGCAATTGTCATTGTTGTGGGAGGAGCTGCAGAATCCTTGAACTGCACACCAGGGAAGAACTCAGTGACTCTGAAGAATAGAAAGGGATTTGTGAAGCTGGCTCTACGACACGGGTAAAAGAGAAATCTGCTAAATGCATAACGCTTTAATTTCCAGCACATCTATAGGAGTAGATATATAACGGCTGAAGTGATGACTCCTTGGATTCCCTCTGCCCTGCTTTTATATTTGCACTCTTCCCATATTAAGTATGTGTGATTCCAGGATTTCATGCATAAGAACTTATTGTTGCCTTTCCCTTTGGGACTGTGTGTACATGGAGCAGTTTGCAATGGAAGGAATTAGCCTAAAATAGTGGAGATATTTCACATGCAGTGTCATCTTCCTTTGTTCTTGCATTGATATCAAACTGCTTTTGCAGTATCCCCAGTTGCCACTGTGCCATCTGCACAAATGCAGTAAGGCTTTGTTGCTATTTCAAAGCCTATATTGTCCTTCTACTTGGTTTCAGTTCCACACCATTGCTCTGCCCAACCTTGAAATATGAACCAGATTAACTTTTTGTGTGTGTGCATCGATATGAAACCGGCATTTCAGGGGCTTGCTTCATCCCTTCCCATGCCATTCTGTTTTGTGTAAGTAAAATATTTAGCATGTAAGAAAGCAAACCCAAATTAGAAAAAAGGTGAGCTGTTGACAAATCAGTTTAGCTGTTTGTTTGTTCTATTATGGTAACATCTAGTGGCCTTAGCAGAGATCATTGCACTAGACACTGTACATATATTTAGGCAGGCCCAACCCTGAGGATCTTGCAATTTGAAGAGACAAGACAGAGTGGGAGAAAAATGATGGAAATCCTTCCCTATAGATGAGAAACAAAAAGATTCCATGGGCCAATTATTTATTCTGTCAGGGTGCGTCTACACAGCAGAGCTTAACTCGAAATAAGCTGCGCAACTTGAGCTTCGTCAATTAAGTAGCTTATTTTGAAATAGCTTATTTCGAAATTGGGAGTGGATACACAGCACTTATTTCAAAATAGAGCACTCTTCCTCTGACTTCCCTTATTCCTTATACAATGAGGGCTACAGGCGTCGGAGTAAGAAGTCCTCCATCTTGACAGTATTTCAAAATAACTGCCTGCTGTGTAGATGTGGACTAAGTTATTTCAGAATAATGCTAGTTATTTCAAAATAATGTTGTTGTGTAGACATACCCTCATAGAGCCAGGAATCGAACCCAGATCTCCTCAGTGTGTCTAATGTCTTTCTCACAACACCGTCTTTCCTCCCTTATTTAGACTTTGTCTTCTGATTTAGACAGAGGCACCCTAGTGGAGCATATTGCATCTTGCAAACCACAATAACACCGAGCAATAGTGAAGGCTGTTAGGTATAATGCAGGCAAAGCTGCAGTGAATACATCATGCAGAAAATCCAGGGGAGCCTCTTCTGCTGCTCTTGTTTGTTCAGGCACAGGTCTGTTGGTGCTGAGCCTAGAAGCTGCTTGCCAGCCTATGGAAGGTTTTGACCCACGTCTGGTTTCTCTCTTTGCAGAGCAGATTTGGTCCCGGTGTATTCGTTTGGTGAGAACGAGGTTTTCAAGCAGGTGATCTTCGAGGAAGGCTCGTGGGGGAGATGGGTTCAAAAGACGTTTCAGAAACACATTGGTTTTGCTCCGTGCATATTCCATGGCCGTGGCCTTTTCTCCTCCAACACCTGGGGATTGCTACCTTATTCCAAGCCCATCACTACTGTTGGTAAGCATTGGCTTTGAATATCTACATGACGTACAGTACTGCGCTGTTCTGTTGGACTGGAGAAGAGGCTGGTTTAGTAGCCCGTGCTGAGGTTTGGATAACTAGACTCCCTGGAGCCAAAGGTTCAGATTCAAGTTGGGTCAGCTTAGCCCTTTATCCTTCTAAGTTTCACGTAGTTCCCCTGTTGGCCTAGCAGAAGTTGGGACACTGGTTAACTCTCTGGAATCCAGATCTGTGTCTGGATCCTGCTCCAAACTTATTGTTCTGACACCTCCCAAAACACTGAGCTTTGTAAGAGGGGAAAAACAGCCCAGTTCTTTCCTGTGTTTCTTCTACTTCAGCATGCAGGCCAGGTCTCTAAAAACTCAGTTCTAAAAACTACAGCCATTACTTGGACCTATAAAAATTAAGAGTCTTGAAGTCAGCTAATGGATCCACAGTGAATGAACCAGCCATTGTCTAAGCTCTGTAGATAGTCCAAAGTTATCATTGTTTCCATACTCCATCTCCCTTCTCTCCGTGTGGAGCCTGTGTGAATATCCTGTTTACAGTATGGTTCAGTAGCATCTCTTCTTGTGACCCGGTTAAGAACAACACATGAACCAATAACCAGCTCAGCAGAGTGCAGCTTAATGTACCTGGCAAGGACCACCCTGAGACAGCTCAGTGGGCTAGATTCTACCTTTCAGTACTTGAGTAATGCACAAGTGTCACTGCATCAGGAGGCATTGTGACATAGGGTACGTCTAGACTACAGGCTTTTGTCGACAGAAGTTGTGTCGACAGATACTGTCGACAAAGCTTCTGTCGACAAAGTGCGTCTAGACTACATTCAGTTCTGTCGACAAAGCAAGCTGCTTTGTCGACAGAACCCTGTAGTCTAGACACAACCCTAGATGCAATAACAGCTTCTGTCGACAGAACTCTGTCGACAGAAGGCGTTATGCCTCGTAAAATGAGGTTTACCAGCGTGGACAAAACTGCTGAGTTCTGTCGACGTTATGTCGACAGAACTCAGCGGTAGTGTAGGCGCAGGTATAGTTTTGTCGACAAAAGTCCACTTTTGTCGACAAAACTCTGTAGTCTAGACACACCCATAGTGAGATGTAGAGGTGCAATTCCTTCTCCTTGCTCTTGGGGGGTAGTAAGCTTCGGCTGATCTATAGCAGCAGAAATTACTGCACCACCAATTTGAAATTTGCACTGATTCTGCTACAACCGCTGTAATCTAATGAAGAGACACTGCAGCATAGGTCCAGCTACACAGTGCAAAACCCCAGCATAGACAGGACTCCAGACAGTGCAGAAATCACCAGCCCTCTATAGGGAGAAAAATCGTCTAACACTCTGGATTGCTTTTGTTTCCATTTCAGTTGGGGAGCCCATCACAGTTCCTAAAATTGACCATCCGAGCCAGAGGGAGATAGACCTTTATCACAACATGTATGTGAGCTCTCTGATTAAACTCTTTGACAAGTACAAGACTAAGTTTGGCCTGCCAGAGACTGAGGTATTGGACGTCAACTGAAAGAGCTACATTTGGCTTGAAGGCAACCTGCTCGTAATCTGAGTTGGAGATGGTATCTCTGGAAGTCCACATGGTTTTTATTCTATAAATCTGAAAGCATGTGTGGATGGGTGTCTGTCTTTAAAAGGAAAAAATGTTGTTAAACTAGTCAAAAGTTAGATCTTTTTTAAAAAAATAAATCAATCTTGCTCCGGATACAAACATTAGAAATTGCTCTTGCTATCAAGAGGAACACTACAATTCCTAGATAGCTCTGGGAATGGGGACAGGGAAAATGTGATTCCCACTGTAATCTATATAATATTTCTGATTGCTGATGATGGACTTCAGATATTCCCGCTGCTACCATATTTTACCAGCAGTGGCACAGATTCTGCTGGCAGAGTAAGGTCCATTCATTTGGCAACCCAAAGAAAGCACTTATATGATTTGATAGTATTGTAGGTGTGTTGCACAGGAATTGCTTTTTAGATGTAGTTACATAGCACAAGGGTTCGGAAAAGCCCCGTCTGAAAGCACAAACAATGCAATTTGGTGGTTGGGCCTCATTTTATAGCTTCTGCTATGCATGGGGTTGGAAACCAAAAGAACTTGTAACTCTAATGGACCATGTTATTTCCATACAGTATATTGTATATTTAGCTCCCTGATTTTTTTTCTTTTTATTTTGAATGTCTTTACAAGTACGTCTGACATTAGATGGTACTTGAATGTGTGCTGTATGAGAAAATATTGATGAGCTCAGTATTAGCCAGCAATACTTTAAACAAACTAGAAGTATTGGGAGGTGCAATTTTATGTGACTGTAACAGTGGCCCTGTTCCTGCAAACACCTTGGGATGTGTAGCAGGATAAATCTGATGGGGCTGTTCATGGGTGGAAAGTGATTCATGTGTTTACATGATCAGGGTCCAAATGTAACATTGGGAATGATTTCTGCTGTTTAAAGATGACTTTATAAAAAAATTATAATATATTCCATGCTGTGAATGTAAGGGAGTAGATGTTATGCACAGGATATGCAGTTAGTGACTGTTTTTAAATGTTTGTAAGATGTTTACATGGATGTTGACACATGCTTGTAGTGAGATTTATTATTCAGAGTACAGTGTGTGTATGTGTGCATATAATTTAAAACATTGCACTACTGCATGTGTAACCTGCCTTCTTCAACAGTTTAATTGTTGAGTGTGTTAAAGCTCTGAAACGTGCCTTTGTATTGTGCAAGAAGACAGTCCTGGAATCTTGCATCAAAATTAAATGTTCATTCTTTCATATCTGATATAATATTATTCTACATCCAAACTTTTTGTACAAATTTATAGAAATAAATTTGAGCAAAAATAGTTCATACCTTTTCTCCTGTGCCATTGCTCTCTTATGCGTCATGCAAAAGTGTCACTGGTTTCCTTACATCTGTCACTATTCTGGTTTATTTTATTTAGTCTGTGTTACAAGTGCTCCTCCCACACTCTGGGTGTATATGCATTAAGGCAATACCAACCTACAAATTAACCAATAGTAAATTGCAAATTCTTCCCCTCTCTACTTCTCCAAAATTAAACTGTTACTTCCCCGAGATCCTTCACAAATACCAGGTTTGAAGTACAGCCCTGCAAAATGCTGAAACACTTCATAAAAACAGCCATAAGGGGTCAGATCAAAGGTCCTTCTAGCCCAGTATTCCAACAGTGGCCAATGCCAGGGGTCCCAGATGGAAGAAAAAGAACAGGAAATCATCAAGTGATCTATCCCATTGACCACTTCAGCTTCTGGCAAACAGGCTAGCCATCCTGGCTAATAGCAGTTGGAGTTGTTCTCCATGAATATATCTACTTCTTTTGTGAACTCTGTTCTAGTGTTGGCCTTCACAACTTCCTCTGGCAAAGAGTTCCATGGGTTTACTATATGTTATGGGAAGAAATACTTTTGGTATGTTTTTAAACATGCTTCCTATTAATTTCATTGGGTGACCCCCCTTGTTCTTGTGTTATGAGACAGAGTATGGTAAATAATACACGCTTATTTACTTTCTCCACGCCAGTCATGATTTTATAGACCTCTATCATATCTCCCTTTAGTCATCTCTTTTCCAATCTGAAAAGTCCCAGTGTTATTAATCTCCCCTCATATGGAAGCTGTTCCATAGCTCTAATCATTTTTGTTGCTCTTTTCCAATTCCAATATATCTTTTTTGAGATGGGGGGGAACCACATCTGCACACAGTATTCAAGTATACTATGGATTTATATAAAGACAATATGTTATTTTCTATCTTACCTGTTCCTTTCTTAATGATTACTATAACATGGTGTTAGCTTTTTTTCATGGCTGCTGAACATTTGAGTTGTTGTTTTCAGAGAATTCTCCACAATAACTTCAACTTTCTCAAGTTGGTAACATCTAATTCAGAACCCATCATTTTATATGTATAGTTGGGATTATGTTTTCCAGTGTACATTAATTTGCATTTATCCACGTCAAGTTTCATGTGCCATTTTTGTTGCCCAGGCTCACCCAGTTTTGTGAGATCCCTTTGTAGATCTTTGCAGTCTGCTTTGGACTTCACTATCCTGAATGATTATGTATCATCTGCAAATTTTGCCACCTTACTAGCTCTTTACCCTGATCCTGCTCCTGGCCCCCACCAGGGGCTCCACAGCCACCAGGCCTCCTTCCTGCTTCTCTGTACCTTGCCTTGTGAGCTGCATATGGAGCAATATATTGATATATTTGCTTTTCATCTCGTTACATAGAGAAGAAAAGATTCTGGAACCCAAGGGTCGAGTTTTTATAAGTTGACAAACTTCACAGCATTATCTAGCACCTCCTTGCAGGAGGTGAGCCTGCTTCCCTATGTGTACTGCAGTGCACCCACGTGGCATTGGGAGTGACTGCTCTGACGTGTGTCACTGTTCCACTGTTTGCCAGTCATTGGTTTTGCTCCATTCGTGCAAATGCCAATACATCATGACCAGATGATAGGCTGATTTTATGAAGCTGTCAAGTAACCAGAAAACCACCTTAGCTGCTGTTCTGGTAGGAAACAACTGGCAAAACAAATGTATTTCTGCATTGCATTCTTGTAAATATAGCAAAGCATGCCAGAAGGTGAGCTAAGCCTGCCACATCCATGGATTTGTACTGCTGCCGAGCAAAGCAGTGACGCAATTCTCTGATTTGGGTTAGAACATCATTGGCCAGGTCATTTAATTCAGTGTGATATCATGTTATTTGATAATAGCACTAAGGAACTTAATTTTTGAGCATAATGCTTACCGTGTCTACAGCAAAAAGCAGCGTTAGTTCCATTGAGATTCTTCTTTCTTCACAACCTTGTAATTCACCAAGTATAATGCTTCAAGAGCCTTAATGTTGTCAACAGCAGAGAACAAAGCTTTCTGGTTTGCCATTAACTGTGCCCACATCCACTTGGAAAATTCTGGTGGTTTGTCTGTGAGCTGTTCATGTCTTGTTTCTGAGTGCCTGCATAGAAGAGATGGTTTCAGGCTCTTTTTCAAGTTTGCCACATCTCATACCCTGCACCTGAAGGTATTTGCTCTGTCCAGTCCAAGTGCATCCCATATGGATGTACTTTTCAACATATTTACAGCTCTTTGATATAGATCCTACTTTGTCACAGGTGTAAACCTTACATTTCACAGGCGAGATCCCCATCTTGCATTAGTAGTTGTCTCACAAATGGTTTCAGCAAGTGCCCTTTGCAAGACAAATTTCATCTCTTCGCTTCTTATCACTGATCCCTTGTGTGTTCTTCTTAACACTACTTCTCTTTAGTCATTTGTCCATATTTCACTGTTACAGACAGATATGATTATAGTGCAATGTATACAACCAAAAAAACCCCCCTCAGTTTTGACCTCAGTTGGACTAGACAGTTGGTAGGTAACTGAATCCACATGGTATGGTGATCAGAGGCCAGGGCTCTGTACATGTGCATCTCTCATTGGTACATCTTAAAGTAAATTAACCACCATATTTTATACAACAAATTCTCACAGAGTTTGAAATTCTGTCTGAGTAGCCTATTGTGAAGATGTGAAAAATAAAATCCACCACTGCATTATTTCTCCCACAGAGATGTCTTGCATATCCCCAGCAGAACACATATCACAGTTTGGGAATCCTTGTGAGGTTAGACACAATGGCTACGTCTACACTGGCAGCTTCTTGTGCAAAAATTCTTCCAAAAGAGAGCGTCTGCACTGCCATGTGCTTTTGCGCAAGAACGTCCATGACAGTGTAGACACTCTCTTCCACAAGAAAGCTCTGATGGCCATTTTAACCATAGGAGCTTATTGCGCAAGAAATTCATATTGCCTGTCTACACTGCCCTCTTCTGGAAGAGCTCTTGTGCAAGAGGGCTTATTTCTTGTGGGGAGAGGAATAACTCTTCCAGAAGAAGCCCTGTTTTACAACACTATACTATAAATTTACTTCTGGAAGAATGCTTGTGCAGTGTAGACTGCCGGCAAGTTTTTGTGGCAGAACATTCGTTCTTCCACAAAAAGCTGCCAGTGTAGACATAGCCATAGTGTCTACACAGCAAAATTATTTTGGAATAATGGCTATTATTCTGAAATAACAATGTGAGGCTACGTATACACTGGCATGATTTTCCGGAAATGCTTTTAACGGAAAAGTTTTCCGTTAAAAGCATTTTCGGAAAAGCACGTCTAGGTTGGCAGGACGCTTTTCCGCAAAAGCACTTTTTGCGGAAAAGCGTCCGTGGCCAATCTAGACACGCTTTTCCGCAAAAAAGTCCCAATCGCTATTTTCGCGATCGGGGCTTTTTTGTGGGAAACAAATCTCTGCTGTCTACACTGGCCCTTTTGCGCAAAAGTTTTTCGGAAAAAGACTTTTGCCCAAACGGGAGCAGCATAGTATTTCTGCAAAAGCACTGACAATCTTACATGAGATCATCAGTGCTTTTGCGGAAATTCAAGCAGCCAGTGTAGACAGCTGGCAAGTTTTTCTGTAAAAGCAGATGATTTTGCGGAAAAACTTGCCAGTCTAGACACAGCCTGAGTGTCTACACAGCAATTCCGTTATTTCAAATAATTTTTGAAATTATTTTCAAAATAATTTTGAATAACAGATGGCTTATTCTGACTTCTGTAAACTTCATTCTACGAAGAATAACGCTTATTCTGAAATAGCTATTTTGAAATAAGGCATGTGAAGACGCTTCACTGCTGCTATTTCGAAATAGCTTCTCACCAGAGCCATTCTAAATTATTCCTCCTTGGGCTCTAAATCAAGATAGCATGTCTGCATTAGGGAAGCCTGGCTCAGACTAATTTTGAGGCTTCCTTGCAGTGTAGACGTGCTATTTCGAAATAAGCTATTTTGGAATGACTATTCTGGAATAGCTTAGTCTGAAATAACTGTGCAGCGTAGACATACCTTACGATGGCTCAGCCACTGGCTTCCTTCATTTTAAATCTGAATTCTGTTTCCTAGAAGACCCTTGCTATTCTTGTCTACCATGTACACACCTAGTGCACCATCCAGTAGCACTGGCAATAGGATCACCTGTTCTTCCTGGGAAGCCCCTCTTCCTTCTCACTGTGGACTTTGAGGCCTGTCAGAATTCCTGCTACCTATGTAAGCTACAGACCTGGAACTGGGCTGTTAGTATTCATTTCTAAATTACCATTCTATGCCAGTGAGGGCAAAGGAAACATGCCCCATCGCAGCATCCTCACCTGATTCTGAGAAGCTGACCAAATACATTTCTCACAGCTTAAGCTTTCCAGCTGTCTGCAGGCAGGCTCAATTAATATACATTAAAACCAAAAGACTGCGGAGCTAGGACTTAAACCACTGCTCCTTTGCTTCCAAAGAAGACAGGCCTGTCACACTTCAGAACTCTTTTATCTGGCATTCTCTAGCAACATCACCAACTCTCACACAGTCTGTGTGCGAATGGCCTCACCATTTGGGGATTAGGACTATGGAGCTCTTGGCTTCAAACCCCAACCCTGAGGTCCAGCTGGTTCTCTGTCACTGTGTACTTGGTTCAAGAGAGATTTCATTACCCAGGCTCCAAACATAGAGGAGTCGAACTTCTGATTAATTACACTGAGATTCAAAGCAGAGAAGGGGAGCAAACAAAATGATTCCCAGGTATGAGAACTGCTTAGGAATAGTAGAATAGCTGGAGGAAAGTGCTTAACCAGCTGGCAGGGAGTCTAGTGGGAACTCAGACCAGGTATACATTAGGACGTGATGTTGAAATAGGGTCACATCTCCAGCTACATGGATAGCATAGCTGAAGTCCACGTACCTAGGTTCAAGTTACCGAGGCATCTCCACTGCAGGGAGTTGATGGGAGAAAATCTCACGTCAACTCCCCCTACTCTTGCTGGAGTCCATGGGAGCATGATCAGCAGCTGATTTAGCTAAATTGGGCTCTGGGAGATCAATCTCCACAGCACCAGTCTCCTGGTAAGTATAGACAGGGCCTCAGCAGGCAGGTTGGCTGTTGGGCCTAAGGAGTGATAAAAAGGATTTTTTTTCACCCTAGATGATCTTGGACCAAGAGACCAGACAACATCCATGTCACTGTGCTCTAAGAAGCAAACATGCTGTCTGCAAAGCAGCTGATCCCTCAAGCCTAATTCGCAGTTAGGATCCCTGAATGTTTGAAATTGCATTCCTTTTCCTCAGGTTTCCAGAAAAGCTCTGGAAACCTGAGGAAAATGAATGCTTTTTATGGAGCCTGTCACACAAAAAGCCATATGTAGGCCTGCAGGGGTTAAATTTGTATTCCTCTAGGCCAGCCATGAGCCCTGCTTGTAAAGATACCAGGTGTTCTTTATCAGACGACCTTCGTTAGCCGCAAGTCCCTAGTTGAGAACCCCGTATGGGATACATAACATTACCTTGGTTCTCAGCCCCATGGGAATGTTGAGAATGGCATTGGGTCAACTCGCTCACGCTCGGTAAACAGCTAGGCTACGTCTAGACTGGCATGATTTTCCGCAAATGCTTTTAACGGAAAAGTTTTTCTGTTAAAAGCATTTGTGGAAAAGAGCGTCTAGATTGGCATGGACGCTTTTGCGCAAAAGCACTTTTTGTGGAAAAGCGTCCATGCCAATCTAGACGCGGTTTTGCACATGAAATCCCCGATTGCCATTTTCACCATCAGGGCTTTTTTGCGCAAAACAGTTTTTAGCTGTCTACACTGGCCCTCTTGCGCAAAAGCATTTGCACAAGAGGGCTTTTTCCCAAGCGGGAGCAGCATAGTATTTGCGCAAGAACACTGACAATCTTACATTAGATCGTCAGTGTTCTTGCGCAAATTCAAACGGCCAGTGTAGACAGCTGGCAAGTTTTTCCACAAAAGTGGCTGCTTTTGCAGAAAAACTTGGCAGTCTAGGCGCAGCCCTAAAGTATAAGATCACTGGGAGCTGAGTCCCGCCCATCTGGGAGTTTCACCAGGGACCTAGACCTCGAAGAGTGCCCCGGATCCCCCTAGCTGGAGCCACATCCACTGTGGCCGGTTGAGAGGTGACCGGAACGGGACTCCCTGCAGACTAAAGGGGGCGTAAGCATTTTCAAGTGCCTGTTACTCTTTTATGCATTGCTCTGCCTATGCTTACTGGCGTATGACTTCACAGTAGCTGTGTAACCATCTGGCAGCATTAAGCCTGCAATAATACTGACGTAGTGAGATTAATAAAAATAACTATCCCTAATCGAGTCTGTCTTGAAGTGAATTCACAACTCTGTTGGGCCCTGCCCCTGTGAGTTGACAATGCCCGTGACAGGACCGACTACTGGGGTTGATGGTAACATCTGCTCTATTGCAGGTGTTCTCTGTTATAACTCAGGCAGGGATGGCCCATACTTTCCCATAGCTTGGTTTTGGGCCTGGCTCTAGGCTCTCCCTCTCATGTCCACCTCTGCTCCTTGGAGCCAGGAAACAGAAATGGGCAGGGCTGACAGTCTGGTGGCTTCACCAACATAGATGTAGGGAGTCAAAGGCCTCATGAGTTGAGGATAGTAACTAAGGACCAAACTGATCACTTCCTCCTGACTTACTGATAACAAAGACTCTAAGTTCCAGTGTTTGCTTTGCCACAGGGCCCATGAGAGATGATACGCTCCCTTCCCTTAACATGGCTGCTCTCTTGGAAAGGGGGTTTAGACCAGGGTCATGGTCCCTCAGGGGATCACTAGGTTACTATATGGACTGTCGTGAGCTGTCAGCCTCTACCCCAAACCCCACTTCATCTCCAGCATTTATAATAGTGTTAAATATATAAAAAAGCATTTTTTACTTTATAAGAAAGGGGTCACAATCAGAGGCCTGCTGTGTGAAAAGGGTCACCAGCAAAAAGTGTAAGAACCGCTGGTTTCGAGTGACCTCGAGGAGAGGCCCTGTGATAGTCCTGGATGGTGCCGTTTCCTTCCTCTGGATTAGAGGCTGTCCCACACTCTGTGCAGACCCCACGGGTTCACCCTGCCGGACCACAGATGTTGTAGGACCAGAGAGTGATGGATTACAGAGGTTCAACCTGTATTGCTATATTGATATGTGTGGTTTCTGATTAACCTCCATTGCCTTATCACTTCATTTTCCTCTGCTGCTTTATCAATTGTTACAGCAGTTTTTTGGTATGAAAGCAGGGAAACTTCTTGGGTTCCCCCGCTATTTTACAATGTGTTTGCCCTTCTCTCGTTCTCTGGAGCCGTATCTCCCCTCCAGGTCATCCCAGAAATAATTGCTAAGATTATTTCTATAAAATAATAAACACTCAACCCTCCCCTCCCCCCCACACACACGCTCATGCATACTTCTCCATCTCTGACACTCACTGTCTTTGAATAATTTGTAAGAGGCTAGTTACCTCATTTAAAAACAGTATCAATAGCTTCATGAGCCAAAACCTGCATGGACTCTCCTCATCTACTATATATTTGAGAGAGTTTGTCTGTTCAAGTACTCCTCCTAAATCGTAAGAACTAGGACCACCAAATTCAGTGTACAACTTCCTCTTATAATTTAAGGCAACATAAGGGTTCACCTGTGCTAGGAAAACAGGGTGTGCCTGGAATGGGATTGCTGCTCAGAAAACCATAAAGAACATAAGAACTGCCATTCTAGGTCATACCAAAGGTCCATCTATCCCAGTATCCTGTCTGCCAACAGTAGCCAATGCCAGATGCCCTAGAGGGAGGAAAACACAACAGGTAATCATCACGTAATCCCTCTCCTGTCATCTGTTTCCAGACAAACAGAGGCTAGGGACACCATTCCTACCCATCCTGGCTAATAGCCATTGATGGACCTAACCTCCATGAATCTAGCTCTTTTTTTAACCTAGTTAAAGTCCTAGGCTTCACAACATCCTCTGGCAAGGAGTTCCACAGGTTGACTGTGTGCTCCGTGAAGAAAAATTTCCTTTTGTTTGTTTTAAACCTGCTGCTTATTACTTTCATTTGGTGACCCCTAGTTCTTATATTATGGGAACAAGTAAATCACTTTTCCTTATTCACTTTTTCCACACCATTCATGATTTTATAGACTGCTATCATATCCCCTCTTAGTCTCCTCTTTTCTAAGACAAAATGTCCAAGTCTTTTTATTCTCTCTTCATATGGGACCTGTTCCAAACTCCTAATAATTTTTGTTGCCCCTTTCTGAACAACTTTTCCAATGCCAATATAACTTTTTTGAGACGAGGTGACCACATCTGTATGCAATATTCAAGATGTGGGCATACCATGGTTTTATATAGAGGCAATAAGATACTCTCGGTCTTATTCTCTATCCCTTTTTAAATGATTCCTAACATTCTGTTTGCTTTTTTGACTGCCTCTGCACATTGATTGGATATTTACAGAGAACAATTCACAATGACTCCAAGATCTCTCTCTCCGGTAGTGTAGCTAAATTGGTTCCCATCATATTGTATGTATAGTTGGGATTATTTTTTCCAATGTGCATTACTTTTCCAATGTGCATTACAGCTCCAAACCAGAGCTGCCCAGAGCTACTGCTGCCAGGGGACAGATGGTCCTTCCGTGGCCCTCACTCAGCCTAAATTGGACTTGCCCCAGCTGGGTAACATTCACCCCATTCCAGGAGAGGTACTTCTCACCTGGCCCCAAGCTGCTGCAGTGAGAGAGGGCTTTAAATTAAGCATGTACATTTTCATTTTATTTTCCAAAAAACAGATTATTTGAGGTAAGGACTTGAGTAACACTGGGTAAATCTAGTAGTGATCTAAAGACGTTGTGAAGTGTCTATATCAAATGCATGAATATGTACTTCATGCAGGATGGGGATAGGGAGTTATGTTAGATCTCAACTCTCTAGCTTTCAGAGCACTTGAAACACTGGATCCCCTCCTTCCTGAGGAGCAAGCAGAAATTTTCCATTATCACCTCTTGCTTCTCATGTACTAATGCAAAATTTGTTCATCTCATTTTGCCATCTCCTGCAGCTGGTGCCTGGCTCCTATAGTCACATTCTGAAATTTCTTTCGTTATGGGTGGAGCCCTCTTGTTTTTGCGTAGCTTTGTAAAATCTGAACTATCCAGCCTATCAGTGGTTGAAAAAGTAGGCAGAATGGTCTTGTAGGTAAAGCACAGAAGTGGGATGCTGGACTCCTGGATTCTGTTCTTATGTCTTCCCTGTCTTTTAGCCCATCCATGCTTAGGTCTCCTCATTTGTAAGATGGGAGATATAATTATATCTAGAGTGTTTTGAGAATGAATTCACTGATATTTGTGAAGTGCTTTGTGAGCCACAGTGAGAGAGGATATTATTATTTTAACAAAAATAGAGAGACTATCATATGCAAATATAAGAATAGCGAGTGATTTTTTTTGTCTTTGCAGAAAGAATTGTCATCAGTTCTAACAGAAAGAAGACCAAACAGTAAGTATGTGCTGCCCTCTAGTGCTCAACCACTGTAGTGCCACAACAGCCTACCTGGTTTTGTAAAGTAATAGAGAGGTAGCTGTGTTAGTCTGATCTTGCTCAAACAAAAGGAAAAACTATGTAGCACTTTGAAGACTTTAGTTAGTCTTTAAAATGCTACATAGTTTTTCCTTTGGGTTTTGTAAAAACAAGGAATCCTGTGAGATGAACAGATTTATTAAGTCATAAACTTTGGTGGGTAAGACCCACTTCATCAAATGAATTGTAGTGGAAATTACAGAGATAGGAGTATATATATCAAAGTACAGCAGTAGAAAGAAGTTACCTATCAAATGTTAATGAAGGTAATCAAGTCAGAGTGGATGTGGCTCATTCATTGCAGCTGATAGGGAGATGTGAATATCAAGAGAGGGGAAGTTGCCTTTGTAGTGAGTTATCCACATTAAATCTTTATTCAGGCCTAATTGGACTGTACTGAATTTGAAAATGAATTATAGTTCAGCTGTATCCCTTTGTAGTTGAGTTCTGAAGTTTTTTTTATAGAAAGCTGGCTACTTTTAAAAACCATTGCTGAATGTCCAGGGAGCTCCCCTACTGGTTTATGCGTGTTACCTTTCTTGATGTCTGATTTGGGTCTGTTTATCCTTTGGCGCAGAGACTCTCCAGTATGGCCAATATACATGGCAGAGGTTTGTGTCTGTTTTGGAAAACTGCTGATCGTGGGAAATATTGGGAAGATGTTTTTGTTTATTACATGTATTGCTGTAGCACGTAGAAGCCCCAGTCACAGCTGCAGCGCAGACCTGCCCTGACTCATGCCAGGTTATCAGAATTGTTTATTAAATTCCAATTAGAGTTTGAGAGGGTAAATTTAGAGGGCTGGCTACAGACAGTTATTTACTTGTAGGCTGAGAAAAACTGATCTGGAGTCACTGACAGACAATAAGCCAATAATATAATGTTAATGAGATTCTTTCCAGACATTTTAGAACACTCTTCCAAACAAATAGGTGTTACTGATGTGTAGCAAGAAGTTCATATGAAGGTTGGATTCATGTTTTGACTGTTAAGTGGATTGAGCAACCCACTTCTCATTGAGCCCAATAGGATTTGTGGGTGCTCAGCGCTTAGGAAAATCCGGTAATCTGCTTTTATTTGGCAGGATCTCAGTCTGGAGTCTATTTCATGAATTAAGTTTAGTTTGGATTTTGAGTCAGGAATACAAGGAGCATCTGAGATCACTTTGTCCAGCTGAAGGTGCGTGAGCTGAGCAGAAGGGGAAATGTCAACAGTAACCCTAAATTCTTACTCAACTACTGATTCACGGCACAAAATGGAGAGATCTTACTTACAGATCATCATACAAAAGCCATTAAAAAAACAAATCTCTCTGGTCTTGTAAAACACAATTTAATTCACACTGTAGATTACAGTTGAAAATACTGTTACCTGCCAAGTGGGCAGAGGTCAGAGTAATTCAAGTCACTTTCTTGCTACAGGAGAAATCATCAATGCAAGACTGAATATCTTTTTAGCATCTCTTGTTTTTACACTCTGTTTACCTGTCTCTGAACAGAGGTGGTCACAAACAGCAGGCAGGCAGGCAGGCAGTCTCCTTTCTCGGAACTCTTAACCAAAATCCACTTTGCCCCACAAACTGATTCTCGTTAAAGAGATTAAGCTCGAATGCCTCAGCTTCTCTCCCAAAAATAGCCTTCATTAAACTATCAGTATGGACCGAGTATCACATGTATGCTAAGAAAAAGATCTCCTATGTGCAGAAATGTCACCTGCTGATTCTTGCCATAACAAATACCTTAAAACAAATTGAAATTGAACCACAAATGTTAAGAAAACAGGTGGAAAATATCCTTCCCAGTTATTTATACCAAAACAAATGAAACAGGGTCTACTCCCATGATTGTCTTCTTTTTTAGTAAAACACCTGTCATTTTAGTTTCCTCCTTATCCATTAATCATCTATTTTATATCATCTTGGCATGATAAAGGCTATGATTCCATACTCGCAGTAGAAATGATGCCTGCTAAGGTGTAAGAATCACTCACAATATTGGATTTTTGGGTACAGAACTGCCAAGCCCAAGCATTAAAAAATCAGGCATCAGGCCTCAAAAAGCCATGGTTGTCTTAAAAAGTCATGAGATTTTATTTCAAAATAATTCATTTGGGCTTTTTTGATTGTATATTCAGTCCTTCTGGGTTTTTAAGGCTGGAAGGTTCATGTTTTTAATCTTTTCTCTGAAATCTTGACGGTTAGATATTTACTTTTTTAAACAAAAGCTGAAATTCTGATGTAGCCACATGACAGCAAGAGCTACTGTACAGCACAAGAGTTTGCAGCACTATGGCTACTTTAAACATAGGATTGAAATGGAGACTAGGCATAGGCAGACTGCTGAGCAGCACAGTTTAACTTATCATGGTAATGAGAATAAGAGGCCCACACAGAGCTTACTTTACTCCATCTTGTGACTCTACAGAAGAACAAAGCTTGCGACATCATCTGCCTGAGGGCTATGCTGTGTTATAAAAGAAGCATCTGGTGGTTAACTGGACTTCCAGCTGTGTTGGACTGGTTGACTGGTGGTCTTGGCATGTAGCTATTCTCCATTATTTCTGTGAGTTCACACACTGAGAACTTTTCCAGAAAAAGTTACTGGGTCCCTCTCTCCATCTCTTTGACTCTTAGGAGACAAGCTAGGACAGGCCTTGAGTCTTCTTCAACCTAGCCTCTGATGTAGGACTGTCAGAACGCAGATACTAAGACCCCAAATTCCATTTGTATGGCCTCCCCAAAACTCAGTCACTCGGTCTTCCTAGGCACCAGCCACAAATTCCCATCCTTGTCCCACCAGCTTCTCAGGGTCTGACATCTCTGTAGAATCTTGAGTTAGGTCCACACCAAAAAGTTAAATTGACTGAGCTCCTCACTCAGGGTTGTGAAAAATCCACACTAGGGATGTTAAATATCGGTTCATTGAATAGTCAAGTAACCTCATGAATTCTTATCGGTTAGTCGACTATTCTGTAGTCTCTGGGAGCGGGGCTGGCAGCCAGTGTGCTCCAGCCTCACCCCTGAGAAGACCCTTGACACTGTGTGCTGCTGCCACTGTATCAGAGACAGCAACACGGGGTGGCAGGTGGGAGCTGGTCCACAAGGGGAGCCAGTTTAAAACCCAGCTCCCCTTGTGGAATGGCTGCCTGTCGGCCTGTGCTGCTGCCTGTGATAAAGAGACAACGGCCCCTGTCTAGGGGGTGGTCTGAGCTCCCAGACCCGGAGTGACCGGAACTGAGCTGGGCTGCCTGCCCGCTCGGCTCCTAATACACTTTGGCTACGTCTACACTGGCCCCTTTTCCGGAAGGGGCATGTAAATTTCATGAGTCGTAGTAGGGAAATGCGCGGGGGATTTAAATATCCCCCGCGGCATTTAAATAAAAATGTCCGCCGCTTTTTTCCGGCTTTTAAAAAAGCCGGAAAAGAGCGTCTACACTGGCCCCGATCCTCCGGAAAAAGTGCCCTTTTCCGGAGGATCTTATTCCTACTTTAAAGTAGGAATAAGATCCTCCGGAAAAGGGCACTTTTTCCGGAGGATCGGGGCCAGTGTAGACGCTCTTTTCCGGCTTTTTTAAAAGCCGGAAAAAAGCGGCGGACATTTTTATTTAAATGCCGCGGGGGATATTTAAATCCCCCGCGCATTTCCCTACTACGACTCATGAAATTTACATGCCCCTTCCGGAAAAGGGGCCAGTGTGGACGTAGCCTTTAAGTGCAGAGCTGCACCGGGGGTAGGTCCTGGATCCATCCCAGGCCAGGACTGAGCTGGGCTACTGGCCAGCCTGCTAAAAAATTTACTGGCAAGTTGGGGGGAGAGGCGAGGGGGGAGGAAGGGGGAGGGATGCATGTAGTCTAGCATTAACCTATAAACTTTTGCTTATCAGTTAATCGGTTAATCAACTCCACTTTTTTATGTCCCTAATCCACACCCCTGAGTGATAGAATTGAGCAGACCTAACCCCTTGTCTGAGCCATCTCATCCATAGGACAGTTTGGGGCAACCACCCCCCAGCCTGTGTTTTGGGGGGCCCTGCTGGGCCCAGGATGGCATGGGGGACTCACGTGGAACCTGGGGTCACCAGCAGGGGTTGGACCCAGCCCTACTCTTACCAGAGACAGCAGCAAGGAAGTAGAGCAACCCAGCCCCCACCTGCTCCGCTCTACTCCCTGCTGCTGGTGAGTGTGGGGGGCATTTCCACACCTTAACCCAAGCCCCCTCAGTGATGTAGCTGGGAGTGGCAGAAGCAGAGTGGGGGTGTTGGGGGTGGGTTGAGCACTGCTGCCAATGCCAGGCCCCCAACTAGTCCCTGACCTGGACCATGTCACTCGGGGGAGGAAGCTCAGGGGAAGGGGTGAGATAGGAGCAGAGCAGGGGTGGGAAGAGGCAGGATGAAGGCATAGTGGGAAGGGGTAGCATGGGGGCAGAGGAGGTGCCAGAAGAGATGGGAAAGGGGAGGGTCTGGGTTAGGCAATGCTATGTGGACAGAAGAATTCTTCAGTCAACCTAGCTACCGCCCCTTGGGGAGGTGGATTAACTGTAGCAGCAGCAAAACTTTTGCCTTTCCTGTAGCGACTGTCTGTAGAATCACAGAAGAGACCTTAGAAGGTCACTGAGTCCAACCCCCTGCTAAAAGCAGGACCAACCCCAATTAAATCATGCCAATCAGGGCTTTGTCATTGTCATGCCAGGACTTTAAAACTGCTAGGGATGGAGTTTCCACCACCTCCCTAGGTAACCCATTCCAGTGCTTCACCACCCTCCTAGTTTTTCCTAATATACAACCTAGAATTCCTCCACTGCAACATGAGAGCATTGCTACTCGTTCTGCCATCTGTCAGCACTGAGAGCAGTCTCTCTCCATCCCTTTTGGAACCCCCTTCAGGTAGTTGAAGGCTGCTATCAAAACCCTTCCCCCCCAACACACATTCTCTTCTCTTCTGTAGACTAAATAAGCCCAAATCCCTTAGTCTCTCCTCATGAGTCATGTGCTCCAGCCCCATAATCATTTTTGTTGCCCTCCGCTGGACTTTCTCCAACGCATCCACATCCTTTCTGTAGCGGTACGTCTAGACTACAAGCTTCTTTCAAAAGAGAATGTCTAGACTGCAATCACTTCTTTCGAAAAAGCGAGACGCTTTTTCAAAAGAGAGCACCCAGGCAGTCTGGATTCTCTCTTTTGAAAAAGTCCTGTTTGCATTCAACAACACCTTTTTTTGAAAGAGCACTTTTGGAAAAAAGGTGTTCTTCCTTGTAAAATGAGGTTTACCGCGGTCAAAAAAAACGTTGCGTACTTTCAATTTAATTTCGAAAGAATGCGGTGGCATTCTAGGACAGAGTGGAAGTTTTTTCGAAAAAAGGTCACTTTTTTGAAAAAACCCTGTAGTCTAAACACACCCCAATGGGGGCCCAGATTGGATACACTAGTTCAGATATAAACTTAGCTGTTCCCATACCAGGAGTTGAACCCTGGCCATCTGGGTGAAAACCAGGGATCCTAACCACTAGACCATATGGGAGCTACACAATAAAGGGCAGTGATTCAGCAACACAGCTGTGATGATGACACTCTTTAACTGTGCTTTAACTGTGGCTATAACCTTGGCAAGGCATGGGCTTGTGTCCAGTGCTCACCCTCTCTCTGAGGGTATGTCTAGACTACAGAGTTTTGTTGGAAAAACAGCTGTTTTTCTGACAAAACTTGAGTTACGCCCGCACTGTAATTGAGTCCTTTTGCAAGAAAATCCAAAGAACAGAAGGCTTTTTCCACAATTGGTAATCCTCATTCTACGAGGAAGAATGCCTTTTTGTGAAAGAGCACTTTCTCAAAAAGGCATGTGATGGAGAAGAGGGATTTTTTTGGGAAGAAGAGGGAAGAGGAAAAAGCACAGGTGCCCTGGTGGCAATTCTGTCCAGAGCAAACACTGCTTACATGCATGATAGTGTCCAGGAAGTCTGGACGCTCGCTTTCAAAAAAGTGCATTGCTTTTTCGATGCACTTTTGCAGTGTAGATGCGCTCTTCTGCAAGAAGTTTTTTCAGAAGATCTCTTCTGAAAAAAGCTTCTTCTGCAAGCAGCCTGTCGTCTAGACATAGCCTGAGTGTGCTAGCGGCTATCGCAATAGCTCAGGAACATAATAATTTATCGTAGCATTGGGCCCTTTGGGGGGGTGTCACCCTGGGGTTCTCATAGCAGCTAGAATTTATTTTCCTCTGTGCATGAAATGCTCCTGGGAGTCAGGTGAGAACGTCTGAGAGAGAATGAGAAGTGTTCTGGGAGCAGTGACTGACTGAATGTCTCTAGTACCGAGCATGCCTAAGGGACTGGCACAAAGTCACAAAAAGAGTCAGTGTCAAAGCTGGGCTGAAAATGAAAAAAATTGCTTGCTGGTAGGCCTTTGTCTAGGCCACTAAACCTATGTCTTCACAGCAGCATTATTTTGGAATAACTGACGTTATTTCAAAATAACATCGTCTGCGTCTATACTGTAAGCAGTTATTTCGACATAATGTCAAAATAATGGCAAGCTGGAGGACTTCTTATTCCGACTCCTATAACCCTCATTATATGAGAAGTAAAGGAAGTTGGAGGAAGAGTGTTCTTCCTTTGACTTCCTGCTGTGTAGACAGCACCAAAAGCCAGAATAAGCTATTTCGATGTAAGCTACACAATTGACGTAGCTCAAGTTGTGTAGTTTATTTTGACTTTAGATGTGCCCATAGACATACCCCTCTCTAAATAAGATACCCTGAAGCTACCAGTTCAAGGACAACTCATCGCAAAAGAAAATATTAAACCCACTCCATGTACTGAAACTACCAAAGCATAATGCTTAATCCCATATCTGTATAACAGAATTTCCTATTTACCAGAATGATTCTACAATGTATTGTTTTAAGAGAACTTGGAAGGTGCTAGTGAAATGTTATCACCCAAAAAGACAAAAGCCTGGAAATGACCATTGTTACAGCAGGAAGTTCCACAGAAGGGTACACCCCCTTTGAGACGTGTTTCTTCTGCTCAGTTAGTGGAAATGTCGTAGCCTGGATTTTTGCCTAGCTTGTTCAAAATTGTGTGTTCAATACTGGCAGAGTTTAGGCTCACTGGCCATAAAACAGGATCTGATATATTGATCTGAGATGTGCAATTTTTCTCACTGATGTTTCTGCCATCATGCAAAGCTGATTTTTTTTTATGGTTTCTCCCCTTTTCATGGAAACCAGATTTTTTTTTCATTACTCTTCTTTTTATGTGAGCCACGTCCTTTACACCTCCAGGAAAACTGGACAATTCTCCATCACTTTCTTCACATTTCCATTCCTTATTTTCAGGTAAATACCTTAGCAATTAGACATCCATCATTTACGCTTCGCTCCTCAATTTCTTCTGCCATGGGATAATAGCTACTGCCTAAAGCATGGTCTATGTTGTTCTGTTTCAAATATTTTCCCATCAGATTTGCCTCTTGCTGCAAACTAGATTGCAACTGAGCTTTTCACTTCCTGTGCTGAGTTCCTGACAGTTTCTTTGGCGGCATCTTTTATTTTCTATGGGGGAAAACCAGAAAGCATTAGAAAGAGAAAACGTATTTGTTCCACAGGCTTAGAATGTCATCAACCATGGCGTTGGGCATGGCAAAAGAAGTTACAATATTTCTTTTATACTGTTCTGTAGATAGGGGTTCAATAAATATCTCTGGCATCTCATTAACTACAAAAAAAAACCTGTTTTATCTGGCACTTACCAACCAGAAACCTCTATACATCAGCATTTCTGATCTTTTTATGAAGAATGGTTTATAGTCCAGTTGGCATGGGGCCAGCAAGCTCCCCACCTGGCTCTGTATGGCTCCCCAGAAGCTGGGGCATGTCCCTGCTGTTCTTACATGGAGGAACAGCCGTGGGAGCTTCGTGTGCGACCACACATTGAGCACTGGCTCCACAGCTCTCATTGGCTGGGAATGTGCAGAAAGCACAGCAAATACGGCAGGCGACCAGCTTGGCTTAACAGAGACATCTTTGGTGAGCTTAGACACAGAAAGGAAGCTTACAGGAAGCGTAAACTTGGGGAGATGGTTAGGGAGGAGTGTAAACATGGGCGTCCGGCAGCCTAACTGCCAGACATGACCCACACTCTGCTGTAGGCATTCTGGGGGAGGAGTGTTGCTACCTCTAGCCCTTGCTCTCCCCGTGCTCTGGGGCTGGAGATGGGCACTCTCTTACCTCCCCAGTACTCTATGGCTGGGGAGGCTGGAGCCAAGCAGCCTCCTCCCACCTGTGCTCCAGGGCCAGGGATGCTCGGGCCATGCGGCCTCCTCCCTCCCTGATGCTTTGGGTTGGGGCGGCTGAGGTGCGTGTGTGCTTGCCCTCACCCCTCCCCATTTTGGGGGGTCCTCAGCAGGGGGACAATGCTGTAGGTGGGGTTGGGGGCCTGCCTCCCCCAGCCCTAGCTGCACCCACCACTCAGGATATGAAGGATAACAAGAAGGGTTTCTACAGGAATGTAAGCAACAAGAAGATGGTCAGAGAAAGAGTGGAATCCTTACTGACTGGGGAAGGAAACTAGTGACAGGCAGTGTGGAAAAAGCTGATGCACTTAATGCTTTTTTTGCCTCCATTGTCACAGACACAATCAGTTCCCAGACTACTGCACTGGACAGGACAGTACGGGGTGGGGGTAGGCAGCCCTGTGTGGTGACAGAACAGGTTAAGAACTGTTTAGAAGCTGAACGTGCACAAGTCCATGGGACCAGATCTGAGGGTGCATCCAAAGGTGCGGAGAGTGTTGGCTGTGATGCGATTGCAGAGCCATTGGACATTATCTTTGAAAACTCATGGCAATTGGAAGAGGTCCTGGATCACTGGGAGAAGACAAATGAGGGCCCATCTTTAAAAAGGGGAAGAAGGAGAATTCAGGAGAGGAACTACAGACCAGTCAGCCTCACCTCAGTCTCTTGAAAAGTCAGGGAGCAGGTCCTCAACGAATCCATTTGGAAACACTTGGAGGAGAGGAAGGTGATCAGGAACAGTAAGCATAGATTCACCTAGGGCAAATCATGCCTGACCAACCTAACTGCTTGCTACAATGAGATAACTGGCTCTGTGGATATGGGGTAAGTGGTGGACATGATATACCTAGTTTTTAGCAAAGTTTTTATTCTTTCCAGCATTAAAAAAAGTTTGGCTTGGATGAATGGACTGTAAGGTGGGTAGAAAGCTCGCTAGATTGTGGGGCTCAATGAGTAGGGATCTACATCTCAATGTCTAATTGGCAGCCAGTATCATGTGAAGAGCCCCAGAGGTTAATCCTGGGGCTGGTTTTAGTCAGCATCTTCATTAATGATTTGAATAATGGGATAGATTCTACCCATGTTCCCTGTGTGTTTGGGCAGCCATCCAGGAGATGTTCAAATACCACCCAACTGATCAGCAGAGTGCCCACAGCCAGCATGTATCTCTATGGGTGGTGCACTTGTGAGGCCACATCTGGAGTATTGCATCCAGTTTTGGGCCACCCGGAGAGAAAGAAAGTGGACAAACTGGTGAGAGTTCAGTGGAGGTTAATGAAAATGATTAGGGGGCTGAGGCACATAACTTATAAGGAGAGGCTAATGGGACTGGTCTTATTTAGTCTGCAGAAGAGAAGAACGATGTGGGAATTGATAGCCATCAACTACCTGAAAGGGGGTTTCAAAGAGGATGGAGCATGGCCAGTGTTGGGCAACTTGTGCTAGTTTATCAATGTATTAATGATTTCACGTAACCTCGGCACACTGCATCATAATATGACATTTTTAACACAGCCTCACCTCCCTGTGGGTGTGATCTGAAGCCACAAAGGTATCTTCTGTTGATTTCAGTGGGTTTTGGATAAGGCTGTGTGTCACAATATTATGACTTTCTACTCTGTAACCTCCGTACTTCAGCTGTCCCCAATTCAGGAACACCTGTGGTATGAACGCTGGCAAATGGAGGTGAAAGCGGCTCTGCACAATGCTGCTCCCTTCTCCTGACCACGGGAGGAACAGCAGTGCAGTGACACGCTCTGCTGGAGGCTTTTTCCTGCTGATCACATAGTGGCGTGAGTGGCAGGAGACGCAGAGTGCCAGGTAAAGCACCCTACTCCATCCCCCTCACTCCCTCCCTAGCCCAGCAAAATGTTTAATCTGGCAAACCCTGTTTCCCAGGGTTGCCGGATTAAAGAGGTGCATGTGTTTTACAAACCAATTTCTCGAGTTACACCAATTAACACAGCAGTGGTTTCATACATTCAACTTGTTTTAAAAAGCAGTATGTTTTGTGCAGATTCAAGGCTTGTTCTGTGGCTTGTCACTTCGTTTTCTTATTTGGATTGCAGCAATGTTTGGAGAATCTCACCAAGGAACAATGCTCATTGTGCTAGACAACAGGCGTGCATGTAACAAATATATGGTCCCTACACCACAGAGCTTAAAAACAAAGATATTCTTGAGCAACCTCTTCACCAACAGAGTGGCCAGCAGGGCTGGGCTCTGACATTTTGCCTGCCACTAAACCAGGTGAATGCCCTCCCTGCCTAGGGGTGTGTCTAGACTACATGCCTCCTTCGACGGAGGCATGTAGATTAGCCAGATCGGAAGAGGGAAATGAAGCCGCGATTAAAATAATCGCGGCTTCATTTAAATTTAAATGGCTGCCCCGATCTGCCGATCAGCTGTTTGTCGGCAGATCGGGGGAGTCTGGACGCGATGCCCCGACAAAGAAGCCTTTCTTCATCGACACAGGTAAGCCCCAGGCTTACCTGTGTCGATGAAGAAAGGCTTCTTTGTCGGGGCATCGCGTCCAGACTCCCCCGATCTGCCGACAAACAGCTGATCGGCAGATCGGGGCAGCCATTTAAATTTAAATGAAGCCGCGATTATTTTAATCGCGGCTTCATTTCCCTCTTCCGATCTGGCTAATCTACATGCCTCCGTCGAAGGAGGCATGTAGTCTAGACACACCCTAGGAGACACTCCTTGCCTGCCCCCTTTCCCCCCTCACCCCGCTCCAGGAGGGGTTGGAGAGGAGGGAGAGAGGCCCCCCCGGGAGGGGCCAGGAGGAGGGAGCCCTGCTGGGCCCCTGGAACAAGCCAGGAGGCGGGGTGCACAGTCCCTGCAGCCGTGGGTCACCCCCAGAGAGAAGCCCCTCCTCACCCCTTACCCTGATTCCTGCATCCTCCCATGCCCCATGCCTCCTGCCCTGAGGCCCCCCCCCCGTTAATGCCCTGTCCTGACTCCTGTACCCCCAACACCGCCAGCCTCCTGCCCTGAAGGACTCGGGCAACACCGAATAAGTCTTCTAGGGTATGTCTACACTACAAAGTTAATTCGAACTAACAGCCGTTAGTTCGAATTAACTTTCATAGGCGCTACAGAGGCAAACCGCTAGTTCGAACTTAATTCGAACTAGCGGCGCGCTTAATTCGAACTAGGTAAACCTCATTCTACGAGGACTAACACGTAGTTCGAATTAAGTAGTTCGAATTAAGGGCTGTGTAGCCACTTAATTCAAACTAGTGGGAGGCTAGCCCTCCCCAGGTTTCCCTGGTGGCCACTCTGGGCACCACCAGGGAACTCGTCTGCCCCCCTCCCGGCCCCGGAGCCCTTAAAGATGCACGGTCTGGCTACGGTGCCCGTGCCAAGTGCAAGCCTGCCAGCACCCAGCCAGCAAACCCTGCACCCGGCACGGCACGAGCCAGCTACCCGCTGCCACCCAGCCCTCCGCCTCTTCCTGGGACCAGGCTGGTGACTTCAAGGAACCTGCCTGGGGCTGCAAGAGGCGGGCACCCGCCTGGTCTAGTGCGGACATCGTGGACCTCATCGAGGTTTGGGGGGAAGCCTCCAACGTCCACGACCTCTGCACTAGGCACAGGAAAGTGGCCGTCTAGGGCAGGATAGCTGTCAGCCTGGCCACCCAGGAGCAGGTTTGCATGAAAATCAAGGTGGTTGAGTGAGACCCCGAACCCGAGCCCTGAGCCTAGAACATAAAAGCATAAGAATGGCCATACTGGGTCAAACCAAAGGTCCATCTAGCCCAGTAGCCTGTCTGCCGACAGCGGCCAACACTAGGTACCCTGGAGGGGATGGACTGAAGACAATGACCAAGCCATTTGTCTCGTGCCATCCATCTCCAGCCTTCCACAAACAGAGGCCAGGGACACCATTTCTGCCCCCTGGCTAATAGCACTCCATGGACCCAACCTCTATGAATTTATCTAACTTCTCTTTAAACTCTGTTATAGTTCTAGCCTTCACAGTCTCCTGCAGCAAGGAGTTCCACAGGTTGACTATTTGCTTTGTGAAGAAGAACTTTCTGTTATTAGTTTGAAGTCTGCTACCCATTCATTTCATTTGGTGTCCTCTAGTCCTTCTATTATGGAAACTTATGAAGAACTTTTCTTTATGCACCCTCACCACACCACTCATGCTTTTATAGACCTCTATCATATCCCCCCTCAGTCTCCGAAAAGTCCCAGTCTCTTTAGCCTCTCTTCATATGGGACCTGTTCCAAACCCCTGATCATTTTAGTTGCCCTTTTCTGAACCTTTTCCAAGGCCAAAATATCTTTTCTGGGGTGAGGAGATCACATCTGTACACAGTACTGAAGATATGGCATACCATAGCTTGATACTTCCTTTCCTCCTTCTTCCCCTGGCTTCCCCCTTCCAGCTCCCTCCTCCCAGGTTTCCTCCTCCCTTCTCCCACCCTCTCTCTTCCCCTCTCCCACCTCCTTTTCCCAGTCTCCCTGAGTTTTGTTCAATAAAGAAAGTTTCTATTTTTGAACACGTGTCCTTTATTTTGTACATCAGGAAGGGGGGCTAAGGAGGGGTAAGTGGAAGGAGGTGAGGGAGGAATGGGGTACGAGCCCCCAATGGGGAAGACTGGGATGGCTCTGCGGGCTCCTCGGGGTGGAAGCTCTCCTGCAGCCTCCCGATTGACCGCCCTCCCCTCGGATGGCAGCCTGCGGCAAGTGCAGCCGGGCTGATGGCCGAGTGCTGTGATGTGCCGAGTGTGGGCATTCAGGGCACTCCAAGCCAGGACTGCTTTGCCGTCCCTCATTGAGTTAGACAAGTGAGCGGGGAACCCCTGAGAACTGTCTGTCCGGAGTGGGGGTCGGGTCCCTTTAGGCACAGCCCTCGGCTAGCCTGAGGCAGCAGCTCCACGCTCTAAGTCCTAACCTGATGCCCTGCCGGCACTGCTTCCAGCCAGCCTTAACCTAGGTTCAGTGTCCACTCAATGTGGACATGCTAGTTCGAATTAGCAAAATGCTAATTCGAACTAATTTTTAGGTCTAGATGCACTAGTTCGAATTAGCTTAGTTCGAAGTAACTAATTCGAATTAAGTTAGTTGGAATTAGTGCTGTAGTGTAGACATACCCCTAGTTATTTTATCTATTGTAATGTGATGGCTGTTGTGCATGTGTACCACTGCCCTCTGCTGGTTGGAATTTGAACGATTCAACTCTGTGCAGCTATAATGCTACCCATTAATCCGCCTTAGCATTTTCTGTAGCACCTGTTCTCATTGCCGAACTGGTAAGGTAACTATTAGCAGATGCAGATCTAAATGAGACTCCTCTTTTAGTTTAGTGACGGAAACCTATGTTTCTGGAGCAGTATGATCTCTGACCTACCTTTCTAGTCTCACTGTGAAGTTGTAAGTGTGTACGGTGTGCAGATTAGTGACAACTGTGGAGTCTTTGAGGGTCTGAGATTTGTGACAATATTTTTAAAATCAAACCAGGAACCATGTGGTGTGATCTTATCAGGTCTCATAAAATTCTCCCTGCACCAGTGCTTCTAAAACCCAGACTGATGCTTTTCTGAATGTTCCTATTTCGGGTCATTGCTCTGGAAGCTGCAAGAACTGAAAGTCAGGCTGAGAGCATAAACAAAGACTAATGGGGCATTTCCCTTCAGGATGTTAATGTCAGTAGCCAAATGTTTTCATGAAGCCACAGCTGTTAATCGAAAAATGAAATATAGAAACAGAATCTCAAATCTGAAATGTTTTGGATTTCCAAAGACCTTGGGACTCGCTTTCCAGGGTCTGAACCAGTCCCTATGGTTTTGGTTCCAGATTGTATCTAAACCTAAAAATGGTCTATTTTCATCTTCAAGTCAGTGACTGAAAGTATAGTAGCTCATAACTATTTAGTCACTTATGTAATATGAGTTGGTGGTCTCTGTCTAGTTACTAGTGGACAAAGGTTGACACCACACATAAATAAGACTACCACGATTGTCATCTTGGTTGGCAGTTACATCACAGAAACCAGGGTGATTGGGAGTGGAGACTGAACTATTCTTTCACTCCTCAAAGTGGTCCATACAAGTCAGATGTGAAGCCTTTGCCTATACTGACTTATTTATTCAGTATTGCCAACCTCCAGCATTCATAATTCATAAGTCAGGACCCAAAAATCATGACAGCTATTTAAAAATTGTTAGATTGTAAAATAATCTTGTGATCAAATCAAAAGAGATGGCAATGTTGCTTATGCTATAGATAAAAAGAAGATCTTGGGATGGATTATCAGAGGAACCATCAGAGGAATTGGAATCCTGGATGATCAGCACCTATAAAAAACAGGCTTTTCAGGATATGGGACTGTTATTCCAGAGCAACAAATCAAACAAGTCTTAACCAAAGAATATATTTTTACTTTGGGAATTTATATTATCGTAAGAAAATGATAAGATTAACAATTATTTTGAAGATAGAATGTGTGAAAAGGATTTGGAAACTATCCTGATCAATTACCAGTACAATACCCCATAGAAATTTAGGGTTTTCAAGGTAGCCAGCTGAATACACAGAGCCAGATTTTCAGAGTGTATACTTTTACAAGAGCAAATGTGTGTTTATTTGCCTAAACTGTGCATGCAATTGCAGTAACTGCAAGTACATTTGAGGGAACTGCATGCACAAATGGCTAGGGTGGGAATTAAACATAGAATTCAATTGCATGATCAGGAATTTCACAAAAGCACTGAATGTCATTCACACATCTAATCTTGCCAAAAATGCCATGGAATCAGTGGTCAGAGCTCCTGTTTTACATTTTATCCAAAAGACAGTAATCCATACCACAGAGCAGTGTTTCCCAAATGGTGTTCCGTGCAACCCCGGGGTTCTGCGAAGTGAAAAGAAGGGTTCAGTGAGAAAATTCCATTACAATAACATTTCATGGTTTTTAAAAATAATAATTAATATTTAAGCATTTATTATTTTTATTGAAAACAATTTTCACTTGTGTTTGCCATGATAAGTGTTCCTGTGTAATGCCAGTTTAGCCAGGGAGTAGGGACAATGATATCACTACTCAGTGCTGTGCACGCAGTCAGTCAGTGGTGTGATCGCTTGTTATATACAGTATCACCATAAATCCCTGTACTCACTCTCAGGGAGCGTGGATCTCATGGGTGACTGAATACGAATATACTAGCACCACATTGGACAAAGTCAAAGCTTCAGCTGTCAAACCAGGTGCTTGTATGTGAGTGCACAGGCAGTGCTCTCACGAATACTTTACTTCAATATAGTCGTGTGATTTCTTGTGTTTAAAATTTAACCGTGACAAATATAAATTGACTATGATAGATTAATCTACATATCATGACCTTGTTTAGCATTTGTTTATTATTATCCTTATTTGTGGTCTACTTTTTTAGCTCCATATATAAGACAGTTATTAGAGGCCACAGAATCTCACCCACCCCTCTTAGAATAATCCTCTCACCTATGTCTCAGATATTGAAGCCTTCCAATACTTTGAAGGCCCCAACATGCAGAGAGTCCTTCAGCTGTGATCTGTGCCCAATGCTACAGAGGAAGGCGAAAAACCTCCAGGGCCTCTGCCAATCTACCCTGGAGGAAAATTCCTTCCTGACCCCAAATATGGCGATCAGCTAAACCCTGAGCATGTGGGCAAGACTCACCAGCCAGACACCCAGAAAGTTCCCTATAGCAACTCCTATCATCCCTCCATTGACCTATTTCCAACTGGAAATGAATGGTCAATTAGTTACCAAGATCATGTTATTTCATCCAACCATCCCCTTATCATAGAATCAGAACTGGAAGAGACCTCAGAAGGTCGTCAAGTCCAGCCCTCCGCTCTAGGCAGGACCAATCCCATCTAAATCAACCCGGCCAGGGCTTTGTCAAGCCGAGACTTAAACACCTCTAGGGATGGAGACTCCACTACTTCCCTAGGTAACCCATTCCAATGCTTCACTACCCTCCTAGTAAAATAGTTTTTCCTAATATCCAATCTGGACCTCTCCCACCACAACTTGAGACCATTGCTCCTTGTTCTGCCATCTGTCACTACTGAGAACAGCCTCTCTCCATCCTCTTTGGAACCTCCCTTCAGGAAGTTGAAGGCTGCTATCAAGTCCCCCCTCACTCTTCGCTTCTGCAGACTAAACAGACCCAAGTCCCTCAGCCTCTCCTCGTAGGTCATATGCTCCAGACCCCTAATCATTTTGGTTGCCCTCCGCTGGACCCTCTCCAATGCGTCCGCATCCTTTTTGTAGTGGGGGGCCCAGAACTGGACACAGTACTCCAGATGTGGCCTCACCAAAGCCGAATAAAGGGGAATAATGACATCTCTGGATCTGCTGGCAATGCTCCTCTTAATGCATCCTAATATGCCATTAGCCTTCTTGGCTACAAGGGCACACTGTTGACTCATATCTAGCTTCTCATCCACTGTAACCCCCAGGTCCTTTTCTGCAGAACTACTACTTAACTGGTTGGTCCCCAGCCTGTAACTATGCTTGGGATTCTTCCATCCCAAGTGCAGGACTCTACACTTGTCTTTGTTGAATCTCATGAGATTTCTAGTGGCCCAATCCTCCAATTTGTCTAAGTCACTCTGGACCCTATCTCTGCCCTTAAGCGTATCTACCTCTCCCCCTAGCTTAGTGTCATCTGCAAACTTGCTGAGGGTGCAATCTATCCCCTCATCCAGGTCATTAATAAAGATATTGAACAAAACCGGTCCTAGAACCGAACCTTGGGGCACTCCACTAGAAACCGACCGCCATCCTGACATCGAACCGTTGATCACTACCCGCTGGGCCCGGCCTTCTAGCCATCTTTCTATCCATCTTACCGTCCATTTATCCAATCTGCATTCCCTTAACTTGCTGGCAAGAATATTGTGGGAGACCGTATCAAAAGCCTTGCTAAAGTCAAGGTATATAACATCCACTGACTTTCCCATGTCCACTGAGCCAGTTACCTCATCATAGAAGCTAATCAGATTGGTCAAGCACGACTTGCCCTTTGTGAATCCATGCTGACTATTCCTGATCACTTTCCTCTCATCCAAGTGCCTCAAAATGGATTCCTTTAGGATCCCTTCCATGATTTTTCCAGGAACCGAGGTAAGACTGACCGGCCTATAGTTCCCTGGATCGTCCTTCTTCCCTTTTTTGAAGATGGGCACTACATTTGCCTTTTTCCATTCATCCGGGATTTCGCCCGATCTCCACGACTTTTCAAAGATAATGGCCAAAGGCTCCTCAATGACATTTGCCAACTCCTTCAGTACCCTTGGGTGCATTAAGTCTGGACCCATGGATTTGTGTACGTTTAGTTTTTCTAAATAGTTCCTAACCTGTTCTTTACCCACCAAGGGCTGTCCATCTTCTTCCCATCTTGCGTCGCTTAGCACAGGAGTCCAGGAGCCGACCTTGTCCGTGAATACAGAGGCAAAGAAAGCATTGAGTACTTCAGCTTTCCCCACATCCTCTGTCACTAGGTTACCTCCTGCATCCATTAGGGACTGCACACCCTCTCTGATCACCTTCTTTTTGTTGACATGCCTGTAGAAACCTTTCTTGTTATCCTTCACATCCTTAGCCAGTCGCAACTCCATTTGCGCTTTCGCCTTCCTGATAACCCCCCGGCATTCTCGAACTATACATTTAAGCTCCTCCCTAGTCATTTGTCCAAGTTTCCACTTTCTGTAAGCTTCCTTTTTGTGCTTAAGTACACCAAGGATTTCCCCTGTAAGCCAATCCGGTCTCCTACCAGGTTTGCCTCTCTTGCTACGTGTCGGGATGGTTTCTTTCTGTGCCTTCAATAAGGCTTCTTTAAAATACTGCCAGCTGTCCTGGACTCCTTTCCCCTTCATGTTAACATCCCAGGGGATTCTTTCCATCAGATCTCTGAGGGAGTCAAAATCTGCTTTTTTGAAGTCCAAGGTGTGTATTTTACTACTCTCTTTTCTTCCTTTGGTCAGGATCCTGAAATCTACCATCTCATGATCACTGTTTCCCAGGTTGTCACCCACCTCTACGTCCCCTATTAGTTCCTTCCTGTTTGTGAGGAGAAGGTCAAGCTGTGCACATTGCTATAGAGTATCCCTTAACTGCTTTGCTTTTGATTCAGTGTCACCTAACCAAAAGGGCATTGATACAATAATGATACAGAAGAAAGACAACACATATAATAAATCCCCAGAACCACTTCTAGGAATGCATTCCTACTTCTTAGTGATCCTCCATTCAATTTCCTTCACAATTTTTTGAGATGTGAATATATTTTTTTCTATGGAATGGTTTGTTCTATTCAGTTAAAAATGTTTCCTAAAATTATCTTAATAATCATCCAAATTCTTTCCTGGCCTTCCTTTCCAAAAACTGACTGGACGAAATGGTTTCTGGCCAGCCTTAGCATTGAAATGAATTGCCCTCTTATCACAGGGATTTTGTAAGCTTAGATCTTACAAGAACACAAGACTCATAAGCTTGTTAAGCATTTACATTCCCTGCCTAAAAGTACGGTTATTATTCTAAAAACATTTTTGTTGTGGTAATATATTGGATTTACATGAGAGCAAGACTGAGAATTTGTTGTTAAAGTTAGGAGTTTGGATAACTGCATAGTTGCTGCAGATACAGACATCTCACCTAAAGAGTCCCTTAATGATAAAAACAGATCAAGGACTATTCCTTCTATTGGTACTGTCTCCTTTTTAAATGTAGATAACTCCACAATAAAATATGCACAAATACACAACACTAAATTTCAATTTATAACTATGTCTTTAGCCAGTAACAAAGGATTTGATGTAATACTCAATGCACATCTGAGATTTTCAGCAGTGTTACCTTTTTATTAATAATTTAAGTTCCTTCAGAGTAGCTGGAATTATATAAGGGTACATCTGGACTACATGCCTCTGTCGCCAGAGGTATGTAGATTAGGCTACCAGGCATAGGAAGATGAAGCGGCGATTTAAATAATCGCCGCTTCATTTAAATTTACATGGCTGCCACGCTGAGCCGATCAGCTGTTTGTCGGCTCAGCGCGGTAGTCTGGACGCGCGGGTGTCGACATCAAAGGCATTTGTCGACCACCCAGGTATGCCTCCTGGGATGAGGTTTACCTGGGTGGTCGACAAATGCCTTTGATGTCGACACCCGCACGTCCAGACTACCGCGCTGAGCCAACAAACAGCTGATCGGCTCAGCGCGGCAGCCATGTAAATTTAAATGAAGCGGCGATTATTTAAATCACCGCTTCATTTTCCTATGCCTGGTAGCCTAATCTACATGCCTCTGGCGACAGAGGCATGTAGTCTAGACGTACCCTATGACATAAGGGAAGACATAGTCCCTGACCAAAGAAGTTTATAAATTCTACAAAACATATTCAGAATATGCTATTATTTACAAGCCACACACAATTGACAAATCCATATTAAACTACCTAGAGTTCACACTTAAATGGTTAAAAGCAATGAAATCCCATCCTTAGTTCACCTGGTAAGACCTAGGTATTACAACACATTCAGTACCATATGTACTGACTGATTTGGAGTCTTTAGCAATAAATTCCTTGTCACAATGAGTTTAAAAGGGCAACATTCTAATCTGAGCTATGAATTGTACAGCTCTTCAACTGATGTAAATTGCAAAACTCCTTAAACTTTAGTGGAGTAATGTTGATTTACTTTAGCCGGGGTTCTGGTCCATTTTCTTTTTTATGTGGACACGGGATTTGTTGTTGGCTATGTCTTAATTTTCTTTCAAAGGAATAATGTTACTTTTTAAATTCTTGAATATGTCTTCCAGTCTCTGTGTGGCCATAGCTAAACTTCTCCATACATGTAGGCTATGTCTACATTGGCATCCCTTTCCGGAAAAGGAATGCTAATGTGACAAGTCGGAATTGCAAATCCGCGGGGGATTTAAATATCCCCTGCGGCATTTGCATTTACATGGCTGCCGCTTTTTTCTGGCTTGGGGATAAGCCGGAGAAATGCGCCAGTCTAGACGTGATTCTCCGGAAAATAAGCCCTTTTCCGGAGGATTTCTTATTCCTACTTTCAAGTAGGAATAAGAAATCCTCCGGAAAAGGGCTTATTTTCCAGAGAATCACGTCTAGACTGGCGCTTTTCTCCGGCTTATCCCCAAGCCGTAAAAAAACGGCAGCCATGTAAATGCAAATGCCGCGGGGGATATTTAAATCCCCCGCGGATTTGCAATTCCGAAGTGTCACATTAGCATCCCTTTTCCGGAAAGGGATGCCAATGTAGACACAGCCATATTGTGTTAGCTCAGTGGTTCTCAACTCATTTCAGTCTACGGACCACCAGGCCAATCAAAAAATTTTCATGGACCACCTCCTTTTTGAGACATGATAAAAAAGAGCAGACAACGAACATTTTGGTTTGAAATTTATTTTTTACTAACAGATTTTTGGATTCTCTTCTCACTGACAAGCTTTTCAATGTTTGGAGTGGTACTTGATAATGGACAATGAATATTGCTTTCCACTGCAAGCCGATTCCTATGTTTGGACTTAACATGCAACAAACACGAAAATCCAGTCTCACACATATAAGTTGATGCAAATGGCAAAAGAAATTTGACTGTGTATGCTGACAGATTTGGGTAACTCCCCATCACACTGGCCCAAAATTTCTCTATGGTAGACTGCTGGTACACATCTTAAGCCGCAAAATCATTTTTCAGATCCAAGAATTCCTCCTGCAGATCCTCTGGAACACTATTAACATCTGTTGTAAATGGATTCCTGATGAAAGATAATCCATCCCTTGTCCTGTCCACCTCCGGAAAGTATCGTTGGAATTCGTCTCATAGCTTCCGTAAATGATTGAGAATTTGTGTCTGAATGGCTTCCTTTTCCCCGAGCATGGCATCCACATATGGAAATTGAACCAAATTATTGCCTTTGATGCTTACGATTCAGAGTTCCAATTTGTCAAGAAAAGCCTTGAGAAAAACTTTGGTGAGAGAACAGATTTGCACCTTTCCCTTGCAGCTGAAGATTCAGTTTATTCAAGATTCCAAAAATATCGACAAGGTACACAAATTCTAAATTTGACTGTGTCAGCACATTTAGGAATTCCTCTTTCCCTTGAGCCTGGAGAAATAAATCCAACTCCTCTCTCAATTGAAAAACTCTGTTGAGTACATTCCCTGCTGACAACCACTGTACAGTAGTGTAGAACAGCAACACACCAAAGTCGGAACCCATGTCCAGGCAAAATCTTTTCAACAGCCTGGTGTTTACAGCCGATGATTTGATGTGGTTCACCACTTTCACCAACCCTTTGAAAATGGCATTCAGTTGATCGGGCAATGTTTTTGACACCAAAGCTTCCCTATGAATGAAGCAATTAACTCCGGTTACCATTGGAGCACGCTGTTTCACCAGCGTTGGAAGCCTAATCTTGAGCTCAGCATGGCAGGTGCACCATCAGGGGTGACACCCACAAGATTTACCCAATCTAGACCATGTACTTCAAAGAAATTGTTAACAATTTCCATCACATCCTGCGTCTTTGTGGTGGTATCAAGAGTCTTACAAAAAAGAAACTCGTCTTTGAAGCCTCCCTCAACCATGTATCGTGCGAACACCAATAGCTAAGAGCACAATGCGACGTTGGTTGATTCATTCAATTGTATGGCAAACAATGGAGACTTCTTTATTTCATCCACAACTTGTTCACTGATGTTCTGTGATATCTCGTTTATCCGTCTCGATACTGTGTCATTAGAGACCGATATATCATTCAGCTTCCTTGCTGCTTTCTCATTAAGAACAAGCCGCACCATCTCTTTTGCACAGGGGAGCACAAGTTGCTCTACAATAGTATGAGGCTTCTTGGCCTGTGCAACTTTGTATGCAACAATGTAGGAAGCGCACACTGCATTGCTTGTCTTATTGTAGAATGCACTTGTTGAGTCGAGGCGCTGCCGTTTCAGACCTGATAACTGTCGCTCAAAATAATCTTCATCCTTTTGCAACAAGTTGGGGTGACACTTTTCAAGATGGAGTTTCAGCTTAGCTGGCTTCATTGAGTCATTCCCCAAGACTTTGAAACAAATAACACACTGTGGTAAATCCACGCCTTCTTTTTTTTGACAAGTGAAGCCGAATTTGATGTAGTCCTCCGAATACTTGTGCTTGACATTTCTTCCTGTCATTGCCATTATAAACAAACTATACCACACCTGTAAAACAGCACATGTAGCACAGGACGAATGATGTAAAAACCGCACAGCACGATGACAGCAGCTACACTGACGCTCAGAGCCTCAGACGGAAGTTACTGGCAACATAATGCAGTTGCGTCCTAGGTGACACTATGGATAACACGCCACATGCTTGTGAACACAGCGTAAAACAGCCTAAAGATGGCGCCTGCTCACGTCATGTGACTTTGGACAATGTTCCTGTGGACCACCGAAAAAGACACCATGGACCACCAGTGGTCCATGGACCACCAATTGAGAACCACAGTGTTAGCTGGTATAAGAAAACATCTTGTAGCTGAACCTTTCCAAACTATACCAATAATTCAAGAGTATTTTGAGATTCTCTGATCTCGACATACAATGAAAACATTTGCTTCATTAAATGACAAAAAATAAAAGTGGACTGCATCACCATTACATCATGCCAGCATGGCTTTATGTAATGTACAGCCTATAGTACACTAGTCTTGAACTTTTAACTGATGCAACACTCAAAGTCACACAAACATTGAAGTAAGAGCTATGTTATACAAAGAAAAGGTATAAAGGTCAGGGGCACACAACCCTTCTCTTCCTGTCAGTAGCAAAACACCCATAGATTTATGTGCAAACGTGATTTGCTCCAGGATTAGTAATGTCAATGCTTTTTCAGAATTTTAATCAAATCTTCTATGACTATGCCATGACTGCTTTTATATTGCTTTTGTGGAATACGTTATTACTGAGAGGGACTAGCTTCTCATTATGAACCCAATTTTCAGCCCATCTCTAACTTCATCCATCCCCAAGCATTCAGCCTGAAACTGTGCGTACCACATGAGGGTACTACTTAGTGTTTGCTACAGACCCCCAAATTACTCAAGGAACAGGATGACTGCCTCCTAACACACCTATCTATAATGGGTAGGAAAAAATAGGGAACTTTAATGCCAGGGACATACTAGGGATTTCATGCTGTCCATACTAAAATATGGTTGAAATTTCTAAACATTACAGATCACAATATCTGAACTCAAAAAGTGTTTCAGCTAACACAGGGGAATTCTACATTAGACCTTGTCCTAACAGATACAAGAAAGGCTGATGACAGAAATGAAAGTTAATGCTAGTTTCAAGTCTTGATCAGAATTATAATGTGCAAGCAAGATAAACTTATATGAATGATAACTGGGAACCATTTATGAACCCTTTACTAGATGTCCAAAATGCCACAATCCCATATTTGAAGAAGAAGGAAGTGCTGGTTTAAAAAAACAACAACCTGGTTTTGAGGGGAAGTGAAAGAAGCTGTAAAAATAAAAATATAATATACAACAAAAGGAAGAAAGGGGAAGCTGACAGTAATGGCTATAAGTAAGAAATGAAGAATTGTAGAAAACTGACAGTGGAAGACAAGGGACTCAAGAAGAAATCTGTGGAATCATAGGGTTGGAAGACACCTCAGGAGGTCATCGAGTCCAACTCCTGAAAAAAGCAGGACCAATCCCAACTACTCATCGCAATAAACGCTTTGTCAAGGTGTGTCTTAAAAACCTCTAGGGATGGAGATTCCACCGCCTCCCTAGGTAACCCATTCCAGTGCTTTACCACGCTTCAAGTAAAACAGTTTTCCCTAATATCCATATTATAATATAATATTGCTTCTGCCCTCTGCATTAGAGCAGTTCCTAGGACCCTCCTGCTTGCTCTGCAGAGCAAGGGGCAGAGGGGAGGAAGGACACTGATGTCAGGTCAGGCGCTGAGGGCCCAGGAGCAGAACAGAACTGCTGTGGTCTGATTGACTCTTTTGGTGGGTGCTGTTGTGCTTAAAGATACAGTTCACGGTCAGTCATATGTTTTGCTAGCAGTGACCATATATGCATGCTGTCTTGGTCTTACACTCATACTATCTTTGCCTCTCTTGCTCAAATGTGTACATACACACAGTCTCTCTCTCTACCCACACACATACACACACAGCCTCTCTCTCTCTCATACACAGTCTCTTTCACATTCACCTCCCAACACATACTTGTGTTATTGTTGTTACTTCTTTGTACTTCCTGCAGTGGAAATATAATCTCTGTAATTTTATTCTTTCAAAGTGTGATTATTTTTGTTTTTTGACTGGTTTATCCATTTTATAATTTTATTACTCATTTATGCTTAAATGTAATTCTTTGAGTAGTGAGTTCTAAAATGCCTAATCAGTACCTGGCTAGAGTAATTACTCCTATGGTAAACTTTTAAAAATATATGTATTATACTTAGGTTTTTTGTTTCTACCAGTGGGGCACATCTGCACATTATATAGATATTGGTGCACATAACAAATTCATTCCACACATGGATTAAAAAAATTACAGGGAATGTTGAGAGATTGGTTGTTTGCCCTATGCTATTTAAATTTTTTATAAATGACCTTGAAGAAAATATAAAATTGCCACTGATAAAGTTTGCAGATGACAAACATTGGAGAAGTGGTAAACAATGAAGAGGACAGGTTGCTGATCCAGAGCAATCTAGATCTTTTGATAAACTGGACACAGGCAAATAATATGTGCTTTAATACAATAAATGTATACGTGACATGTTCCTCTGGGATGCCACTGAGCCCCTAATAGAACAGCCTTGGCTCCCTCTCACACGTTCAACCACATACTTACAGGCAGGGACACATCAAGCTACAATTAAATCTGGGAACAAAGAGGTTAGGAAATATTTACAGGATGGGGAATTCCATTTTGGAAAACAGTGACTCTGAAAAAGATTTGGGAGTCATGGTGAACCTGTATAAATAAGAGAATAGAGAGGTTATTTTATCTCAGTATTTATCACTGGTGTGACCATTGCTGGAAAATTGTGTCCAGTTCTGATGCCTGATAAGTTAAAAAGGATATAGATATACTGGAGAGGGTTCAGAGAAGAGCTATGACAATAATTAAGGAATTAGAAAACATGCCTTATAGTGGTAGACATAGGGGCTACGTCTACACTAGCATGATTTTCCGGAAATGCTTTTAGCCATTTTAGCCATCGGGGCTTTTTTGCGCAAAACAGTACTGTGCTGTCTACACTGGCCCTCTTGCGCAAATGATTTGCGCAAGAGGGCTTTTGCCCGAACGGGAGAAGCACAGTATTTCCGCAAGAACACTGACGATCTTACATGAGATCGTCAGTGTTCTTGCGGAAATTCAAGCGGCCAGTGTAGATGATTTTGCGGAAAAACTTGCCAGTCTTGACACAGCCAGGGAGCTCAATTTCTAGGGATACATCTAGACTATGGGGTTTTTTTTGGAATTCCAGATGTATCCCAAAAAAACTTTGCCGTATCCAGGGAATGCATTTGCTCTTCCACTTTTTTTTGCAGAAGACTTTCTTTTGGAAGCCCCGTCTTCCTTGTTCCATGAGGAAGAAGGGATCTTCTGAAAAAAGGGAGTCTTTCTGAAATTTGGTCCAGTGTAGATGGACCAAATTTCAGAAAAACCTCTTCCAAAAAAAAAAAAAAAAAAGCGGAGTGCATTTTGCTTACCTTTTTCCACAGAAACGTTGTAGTCTAGACATAGCCTAGATGATCACAATGAGCACTTCTGGCTTTACAATTTGTGAATCACAGGCTGGAGCTTTTTCCTGTTTTTTTCCAGGATGGGTTGTAGATTACTAATGATGTGTTGGAGAGGTTTTAGCTGAGGACTGTAGGTGATGGCCAGTGGTGTTCTGTTGGTTTCTTTCTTGGGCTTGTCCCATAGCAGGAGGATTTTGGGTACACATCTGGCTCTGTTAATCTGTCTCCACACTTCCTCATGTGGGTATCATAGTTTACAGAATGCTTGTTGAAGATCTTGTAGGTGTAGGTCTTTGTCTGAGGGGTTGGAACATATGTGGTTGTACCTCAGTGCTTGGATGTAAACAATGGATCGTGTGGTGTGTTCGGGATGGAAGCTGGAGGCAAGCAGGTAAGCATAGCGGTTGGTAGGCTTTCGGTATAGGGTGGTGTTTATGTGACCGTCACTTATTTGCACTGTGGTGTCCAGGAAATGGACCTCCCGTGTAGACTGGTCCATGCTGAGGTTGATGATGGGCTGGAGGCTGTGGAAATCGTGGTGAAATTCTTCCAGAGTCTCCTTCCCATGGGTGCAGATGATGAAGGTGTCATCGATGTTGCGTAGGTAGAGAAGGGGTGTAAGTGGACGGGAGCTGAGGAAGTGTTGTTTCAGGTCAGCCATAAAAATGTTGGCGTATTGTGGGGCCATGTGGGTGCCCATAGCAGTGCCACTGGTCTGGAGGTATATATTGTCACCAAATCTGAAATAGTTGCGTGTGAGGATAAAGTCGCAGAGCTCAGCCACCAGTTGTGCTGTGGCATCATCAGGGATACTGTTCCTGACAGCTTGTATTCCATCTACATGTGGAATGTTTGTGCAGAGAGCCTCTACATCCATGGTGGCTAGGATGGTGTTTTCTGGAAGATCACCAATGCATTGTAGTTTTCTCAGGAAATCAGTAGTGTCACGGAGGTAACTGGGAGTTCTGGTGGCATAGGGTCTGAGCAGAGAGTTCACATATCCAGACAGTCCTTCAGTGAGAGTGCCAATGCATGAGATGATGGGGTGTCCGGAATTTTCAGGTTTGTGGGTCTTGGGTAATAGAAGGGTGTGTAGATTTGTTCCTGTGCTTGTGTGGGGGAGAGTCCTGAGCAGATGGTGTAGTTTCTTAGTTTATTCCTTAGTGGGATCTGAGGAAAGTGGCCTGTAGAATTGGTATTGGAGAGTTGTCTGGCTGCTTTCTTTTGATAGTCAGTCCTGTTCATGATGACAACAGCACCTCCTTTATCAGCCTCTTTGATTATAATGTCAGAGTTGTTCCAGAGGCTGTGGATGGCATTGCGTTCTGCACGACTGAGGTTACAAGGCAAGCGATGCTGTTTTTCCACAATTTCTGTCTGTGCACGTCGGCGGAAGCATTCTATGTAGAGATCCAGACTGTCATTTCAACCCTCAGGAGGAGTCCATGTAGAGTTCTTCTTCTTGTGCTGTTGGTGGGAAGGTATCTATGTGTCAGTGCACTGTTCAGTGTTGTGCTGGAAGTATTCCTTGAGATGGAGACGGTGAAAGTAGGCTTCTAGATCACCGCAGAACTGTATCATGTTAGTGGAGGTGGTGGGGCAAAAAGAGGGTCCCCGAGATAGAACAGACTCTTCTGCCGGGCTGAGTGTGTAGTTGGATAGCTGGGTGAGTTAGGGGTACCACTGCTGTGGCCCCATGTGGCAGGTGTGATTTTAGACAGCTTACAGTCCTTTTTCCTCTGTAGAGGAAACATTGTTGGCACATGTATATGCCATCACGTGCCAACAATGCCCCTCTGCTATATACATCGGCCAAACTGGACAGTCCCTACGTAAAAGAATAAATGGACACAAATCAGATATTAGGAATGACAACATACAAAAACCTGTAGGGGAACACTTCAATATCCCTGGACACACAATTGCAGATCTAAAGGTAGCCATCCTGCAGCAAAAAAACTTCAGGACCAGACTTCAAAGAGAAACTGCTGAGCTACTGTTCATCTTCAAGTTTGACACAATCAACTCAGGATTAAACAAAGACTGTGACTGACTAGCTAACTACAAAAGCAGCTTCTCCTCTCTTGGTATTCACACCTCCAGATCAGCTACTAAAAGTGGGCCTCATCCTCCCTGATTGGATCCACTTTGTCATCTCTAGCCTGATTCTAGCCTGCATATTTATACGTGCTTCTGGAAATTTCCACTACATGCATCTGACGAAGTGGGTCTTTGCCCACGAAAGCATATGCTCCAACACTTGGGTTAGTCTATAAGGTGCCACAGGACTCCTCGCCGCTTTTGCAGATTCAGACTAACACTAATAGACTGTCCCTCTGATATGGGACAGGCAGTCTCTGTTGCCTATGCTGTCCTTCGTTGCAACTGAAAGGTTGGCTGTGGGCATCTCCTAACCTGTCAACTAGGTCTGCCAACCCTCCAGAATGGACCTGGAGTTTCTCGGAATTGGCATAAGAACATAAGAACAAAAGAACATAAGAACGGCCGTACTGGGTCAGACCAAAGGTCCATCTAGCTCAGTATCCTGTCTACCGACAGTGGCCAGCACCAGATGCCCCAGAGAGGGTGGACCGAAGACAATGATCAAGTGATTTGTCTCCTGCCATCCCTCTCCAGCCTCTGACAAACAGAGGCCAAGGACACCATTTTATCCCCTGGCTAATATCCTTTTATGGACCTAACCTCCATGAATTTATCTAGCCTCTCTTTAAACTCTATTATAGTCCTAGCCTTCACAGCCTCCTCTGGCAAGGAGTTCCACAGGTTGACTACACGCTGTGTGAAGAAGAACTTTCTTTTATTAGTTTTAAACCTGCTACCCCTTAATTTCATTTGGTGTCCTCTAGTTCTTCTATTATGGGAACTAATAAATAACTTTTCTTTATCAGCCCTCTCCACACCACTCATGATTTTATAGACCTCTAACATATCCCCCCTTGGTCTCCTCTTTTCTAAACTGAAAAGTCCCAGTTGCTTTAACCTCTCCTCATATGGGACCCGTTCCAAACCCCTAATCATTTTAGTTGCCCTTTTCTGAACCCTTTCCAAGGCCAAAATATCTTTTTTGAGGTGAGGAGACCACATCTGTACACAGTATTCAAGATGTGGGCGTACCATAGTTTTATACAGGGGCAGTAAGATATTCTGAGTCTTATTTTCTATACCTTTCCTAATAATTCCTAGCATACTATTTGCCTTTTTGACTGCCGCTGCACTCTGTGTGGAAGTTTTCAGAGAACTGTCCACGATAACTCCAAGATCTCTTTCCTGATTTGTCGTAGCCAAATTAGCCCCCATCATACTGTACGTATAGTTGGGGTTATTTTTCCCGATGTGCATTACTTTACACTTATCCACATTAAATTTCATTTGCCATTTTGTTGCCCAATCACTCAGTTTGGTGAGATCTTCTTGGAGTCCCTCACAGTCTGCTTCTGTCTTGACTATCCTAAACAGTTTGGTATCATCTGCAAACTTTACTACCTCACTGCTTACCCCTTCCTCCAGATCATTTATGAATAAGTTGAAAAGGATTGGTCCCAGGACTGACCCTTGAGGTACACCACTAGTTACCCCTCTCCAATCCGAAAATTTGCCATTTATTCATCTATCAACCTCCTGGTGACAATGGAAAGTAAATCCTGGAGATTTTAAAAGGAATTTTGAAGAAAACAACATTACGTCATGTTGGGGGGGGGGGGTGTGGAGGGAAGCCTCTCAGAACAGCTTTAGTCAGAGTTGGCACAAACTTCAGTGACTCTTATTGCAACATTTCATAACTTCACATACAGTTGGATGTAGGACACAAGGGGATATTCAAGTTCAACAGATCAAGGCTTTAATATGAGCCCTCACAAGGCATCCTTTGTACAAAACACAGCACATGACAGTGGTGAATACAGGGGTTCCAGAATGCTACAGCAGCAACAGTGTGTTGGGGGCCTGGGCCACCTGCGCTGCAGGCTGGGAGCAGGTGCTGGGGAGAGTGTGCCCTGCATGCTGGAGGGGGGTGCTGCCTTGCCCGGGTGGGCCCTGGGAAAGGCTCCTGGCCATTCACCCTCAGGACTGTCCTAAGCAGGACCAGGCCTCGCTCCTCTGTTGCTATGGTGACTTGCTCCCGCCTCCAAAGTTAGCCTGAAAAATGTTTTTCTCTTCTCACGTGATAAAAACACCTCTCCACGTGATGCGAGCACAGCTGTCTATCCATTACAATTATGCTATCCAATCAGCATCACTGTCTCCTGCGATTATCCCGCCCCCCCCGGAAGTATTTCAGCCAATCAGGAGGCAGTTGAAGGTCTACCCCTTTTAGCGTATGACTAGGGCGGGAAGGTCTGAAAGCAACGCGGATTGACTCTAGCCTCCACCAATACTTGTGCCGTCACGCAGCTCGGAGTCCCACCTCTGATACGTATGGGCCAATCAGCGGCCGGGTCCCTCTCCCAGCACTGCGGTAATATGGCTCCTCAGCGAGCCGTCCCGGCTGGGTGCTGCGGCCGCCGCCGCCATTAACCCCTCGCTGTCCGGCGGCGGTGACGGGGCCACAGGGTCGATGCGCAGGCGCCTCATGCGCTCCCGGGCCGCCGCCGCCCTCCCGTGAGGATGAGCTCGGCCGCCGGCCCCGCTGCGCTGCCCCCGGGCTCCAGCAGCCGGGCCCTGCATGTGGAGCTGCCCTCGCAGCAGGTAGCCAGGGGGCGGATCTGTGGGGTGACGGGCAGCAACGGGGATGGTCACTAGGGTGGGGTGGGGGTGATGGGGCAGGGGTGGGGGACGGGCATTGGCGTGGGGGGAAGGGACAGGGCTGGTCTCTGGGGCGGGAGCGATGGGGTCTGGTTGCTGGGGTGGGGAGCGATGGGGCAGTTACTAGGGGAAGGGTGGGGGCAATGGAGGCTGGTGACTGGGGTGGAGGGAGGGATGTGGGGTGGTAGCTGTGCTGAGGGGGCGGTAAAGCGAGCTAGTGGGTGCTAGAGGTAGGCATTCCCGAAGAGGTTATGAACAGGTTAGGCACATGCTGGTATGCGGGAGAGTGTGGTATCTGTGGTGTTGAGGCAGGAAAGGGAACGCCTGGGTTGCTGAGAAGAGCGGGGCAGATTCCTTGGGTTTCATAGGTGGTAACATACAAGCAGTTTCTCTTTGGAAGGATTCTGTGGTGCTGTGGCCTCTAGCTGCCTTTCTTGTTCTGACCCCCTAAGTTAAGTTGGTTTAAGCTTTTTGAAGTGGTTGGACAAATATTATTATTTTAATGTAACCAGGGAAAGAGGGCAAAACACCTCTCTGGGGTGTCAGTAAAAATGGTTTCATTATTGCTGTTTAAAAAACTGATAAGACTCTGCTGAACTCCTACTTGCTCCTATTTCTGATTTACTGGTTTGGCTGTTGGTTCATTAGTACACATTTTAATCTTGGAAAGTGTTTTCAAACAAGGTTAAATAAGATATCCTAACTTGTCTGTTGTAAGCATATACATATTTAGCAGTACGTATTTAACAAAGCTTGTGATTTTTCTCCCATGAATACAGGTTTTTTTTGTAGCTCATTTATTAATGACTAGCTTAGCTTAAGGCCTGGTCCATGCTTAAGAAAATAGATTGACCTAGATAAATCATTCAGGTCTATGAAAAATTTCACGATCTGAGTGTTGTAGTTAAGTTGATGCTGATATAACCCATGCTGTATATGCAGCTAGGTTGAAGGAAGACTTTTTTTTTTTCCACTTGACCTAACTGCTGCCTCTTACAGAAGAGGATTAACTACATCCATGGGGAAAATCCTTTCTGTTGCCTGGGGAAGCAGGCTATAGTTGCATGTCTGTGATGGCTGGAGTGTGGATATACTCAATGGCTCAGAATTAGGGATGTTAGCGAGTAATTGACTACCCAATAAGCATAAGGAATAGTGATAGAGATGTAGCTGTGTTAGTCTGGTGTAGCTGAAACAAAATACAGGACTATGTAGCACTTTAAAGACTAACAAGATGGTTTATTAGATGAGCTAAACCATCTTGTTAGTCTTTAAAGTGCTACATAGTCCTGTATCTTGTTTCAATAAGTATAAGGTAGTCGACTGGAGTATTGACTACTTCCTTCCCCCCCTTGCTGCCTCTGAGGAGCAGTGGGGGGGGGGGGGGGGAACTGGTGCTGGGGGAGCTGGCTTAAAAGCCAGTTCCCTCCAGCACTGTCTGCCCTCTCCCCTCCCCCGCTACCTTTATCAGAAGCAGCAGGAGGGGGGATGGGGAGGCTGCTCTGGCAGCATCCCCTGTCTGCAGGAGTTCTAGTGGGGAGCTGGGCCCCCCCATGGGACAGGGGCTGCTGCCACCAAGCAGGCCCTATTTGTGGTGGCCCGTGCTGGCCGTATGCAGAGAATGCTTCTGCAGGAGCACCAGCATCAGGTCAGGGCTAGCTGCCACGAACAGGGGCTGCTAGACTCGGCGTGAGCTGTGACTGAGCAGTTCCGGCTCGCACAGGTCTGGGATGCTGCGCCTCTGTATTTTAAATGTAGTAAGAGCTGGTGGGCTCTTACTACATTTAAAATGCAGAGACATAGTGCGGGTGGCTCCTGGAGCTGGCACAAGCTGGGACTACTTAGTCCTAGCTCAAGCCTGCTCCTGGAGCTACCCTTGCTGTGGCTCTCAAGAGAGGTCTCTATTGACTAATCATGTAGGCAATACAAATTGTATTGATTATATGATTAGCCAGATAACTGCAGTTTAACATCCTTACTCAGAACGTGAGTTGGAGTAGTATAATGTTAGAAGTCAAATGTCAGAGCTCTTACCTTTTTCTGTGTCTCTAATAATCAAGTGAGATGACCCTTTTCTGTTAACTTTTTATCTTGAATCTGCACCCTCAGAATTGGGTGTGTTGTTTTAACTACAGTTATCACTGGCAGCTAAAGTACAGAAAGGAGTTGCATTTTTAATGCGCCTGTAAATAAATACCTAAGCATGATTTGAAGAAGAACAATAGATCTCAAGAGCAACTGAAGAGATAACTTGCCCTGTTATAAAGCCACTTCCTGCCAAAAGATACGGAAGAGACTTGAAAGAAAGAGATCAGTGCTCACATTTTTGGAGGGTTCGCTTGTATGATTGTGACTAATAGTAAAAGGATTAGAGTAGCGCATCTGAGATTGGTTTTTATGCATTTGTAGAATGCTTAAAATAGGGACGCAATCTCTGATGTGCCTACACTATAAATTAACAGGCATTCTGTAACAGAGCTTGGAATTGAACCTTAGGCTTCTGACTCTCCAGTCTCTTTCTTCCTTCCTCCACCATAGTATCTGGCTTTGAGGTCCATGTTTGAGACTGAGATGTGAAACTTCTTTCATATATATGTTAGGGATGTAAAATCCTGTTTAATCAATTAGCTGGTTAAATGTTATGTTTAACCAGTTAATCACTTAAACCGGGGTGGGAGCAGGCCTACTGGTGGGGGATTGCTCTGTGCAGATGTGGGCTTGCTGGTTAACCATGACCATTAATCTGTTAACCAGTCACCTCCTTAGTATGTACAGTAACTCTCTGCAAATATATTTCCTTTCTCCCTTAAAATACTAATAATGAAAATAAGCAAAAATGGTGACACTTTTGAGCCTATATTGTGTTTTTTGGCACATAGGTGAAGGACCAATCAATTTTGTTATTAATGTATAGCTGAAATTTTAGATGCAGACAAATATACAAACAGGTTCTTATTTTTAAATGCTTTTCACTTCTCTGTTTAGTTAAAATATAAAAGTCATTCTGACTTGTATTTGTTCTTTATTGTATTGTTTGTATAATATTTGAGTGCAATCCCACATAACCAGGTAATAATTTTCTACAGCTAGCGCTGAGTACACATGTTTGCTTACTGATTCATATTCCAGTACTTGGTGACTTATTAGGAGGGTCTGTGATACACTTGAACTGTGCAAACAAGAGAAATGGTGACCTAAGTTCTAGCTCAGTGGTCCCCAACGCGGTGCCCGTGGGCGCCATGGCGCCTGCCGGGGGATTTCTGTGCGCCCGCTGAAACATCTGGGCTGGCCCTCCCCCCCCAGCGCGCGGCACATGCATGGTGCCGGCTCCAGGCGCGGGACGCATGGGCGGCCCCTCCCCTGGGCGCGCGGCACATGCGCAGGGCCGGCCCGGGGCGCGTGGGCGGCCCAAGCCCCGGCCCCAGGGCACATGTGTGGTGCCGGCCTGGGGCGCGTGACTCGTGGGTGGCCCTGCCTCCGGGTGCGCGGCGTATGCATGGCCCTGCCCCCGTGTGCCCGGCACGTGAGTGGCTCTGCCCCCGGGCGCCCGGCAGCCACGCAACGTTGGGGACCACTGTTCTAGTTGTTTATCCCAGCAAAGTAAAAAAATGCTTAAATGGTTGTATATACAAAATTGTATGCATGTTTGCACTGTTTGAGGACATAACTAACCTACAATTCTGTCAAAACATCAGCTTCTCTCCTTTCCTAAAGAAACGATCAGCAAACCTAAAAACCACTGTAGAAACTGAACTACTTTCTCATTTGGAAAAAACTACTTTCTGAAAGAAAGTGATCCATTGAGTTGTCTTCATTCTAGTGCTCAAATGCTTCATGCATGGAGCAGCTAGTTAGTGTCAAGAGGATCATAAAGATATCTCTCTGGTCTTGGCATGTAACATCTTAAAACATGTTTTCTAGTCCTTATTCCGTCAGACAGACCATAACAGACTTCTATGCTTGCAATAGTTTTGATGAAATGATTGGAACAAACATTCAGTCTTAACATTGGGAGCCAGTCACACTGCAGTCAAGTGGTTTGTTTAAAGTTGCAGGATTAATTACATTCCTTTTGATCAAAGATCAGTAATGTGTAGTTATTTAGAGAGATGAATGCCCCTTTTCATGGTTTCATCTAGCTTGTGGTCCATTTCTACTCCTGTTGAAATGGCTAAGAATTGTGCCGTTGATTTCAACATGAGGAGTTTTGGAGACCTTAATCAACTGTGGAGGAGTTGATAGTTGAAGACCCATAAGTTTTGCGTGTTTACTCAAGTTTCTTGTTTGTAAACAGCTGCATTTAACACACAGCTTATAGGAAAGGTCTCATTAATATATACATAAGTTAAGCAGTTACTAAAAATGCAGAAAGTGTGATATTTAAGTTAACAGCTTACTGTAGTGATTTTCCTCTAGTTCTTCAACTTTATGCATTGATGCACTTGCTGTAGTTCATTTTCTGTTTGTATGGGTCTTTCTAAAAATTCTTCCATATTTGTGAAAGGAGGAAAATGTGACTGACTCTAAAACCACAAAATGGGTAGAGACACTGGAGAACAAATTTGTTTGTACTACCTAGAACTCCGGTAACTCAGGTCAGTGTAGAGTTATTCTAGCTTCTTCTGGGCCAGAATCAGAATTTTTAGTAGGGCCACTAAATGATTAAAAAGATGGTTTGATTGCACAATAAATTAAAAAGCCATTAAATATTTTGGATGGTTTTAATTTTTTCAAATATTTTGATTTCAATTACCACACAGAATGTGAAGTGTTCACTTCATTTTCATCATAAATATATGCTTTGAAAACCCCCAAAAGAAATTGTATTACATCAGTGGTCTCCAACCTTTTTACACCCAAGATCACTTTTTAAATCTCTGAACAGGAGAAGATCTACTGCCCCTTCCTTGAAGCCCCGCCCTCTCTATTCTCTTCCTGTCCATCACTTGCTATCCCCAGTCCTTACTTACACACTCTGATAAACAGTTTTTTTAAATAATGCGATGTATAAAATTAAAATCACATGTTTATAGTTATGAAATAAATGGTCTTTTTTTATTCATGCTATTTAAATCTAAAATGAAGCATTTATAATTATACATTTTGTGGGGACAGAGTTCTGCAGCAGGGGGCAGGAAAGAGGGAACAGGGTGCTGGGAGGGCAGAGGACAGGGTTCTGCAGCTGGGGACAGAGTGCCAGTGGGGACAGGAGAGTGGGGACAGAATTCTGTGGCTGGGGGCAGGAGAGTGGGGACAGCGTTCTGTGGCTGGGGAGTGGGGTGCCAGTGGAGGCAGAGTCTCCTGCATCATCTGCCTCCCAGGATTCCCCCCCCCTCCAGAGGGGAACCAGCATATGCCTGCCCTGGGGCTGAACCCCCGGCGCAGGGAAGCCCCGCACGTGCGCGCACGCCTGCCCCGGGGTCAACCCCCCCCAGTGCAGGGAAACCCTGCGCACGCCTGCCCTGGGGCCGACAGCCCGGGGGAGGCGCGCGGGGGGGGGGATCTCACCCCTCCTGTGCGGTGCAGGGAGGCGATGCTCCCTCCCACAGTACACCCGGCAGAGCAGCTAGTGCTACTTCCGGAAGTGGCGCTAAGCTGCGGGACTTCTGTCCATCCCCGGGAAGCCTACACTACCTCCATTTTCACTTGAGGTAGGTAGTGGGGCTTCTCGGGGGTGGGAGGGAAATGGGGGTGGGAGGGAACAGGATGCCTCGCGATCGACTGGTCGAGGCCTCGTGATCGACCTGTTGGTGACCACGGTATTATATGAATTGAAAAATACTAGTACTCCAGTGCAATCTATTTATCATGAAAGTTAAACTTACAAATGTAGAATTATGTACCAAAAAAGCTGCCCTCAAGAATAAAACAATGTAAAACTTTAGAGCCTAGAAAGTCTGCCCAGTCCTATTTCTTGTACAGCCAATCACTTGGACAAACCAGAAGCTTCAGGGGGTAGCCGGATTAGTCTGTTTCAGGAAAAAAACAACAAATGGTCTGGTAGCACTTTATAGACTAACAAAACTTGTAGATGGTATCATGAGCTTTCGTGGGCACAACCCACTTCTTCGGATGACCGGAGTTTTGAGTTTGGGATGTGTACACTTGAAATAAATAGGAGAGGGGAGAGGGGCGAGGGACAGAGCATCAGTAAGTATCTGAAGATTGGATAGTTAAACCGAAGCAGATAAAAATCAAAGTCAATAGATGTATCCTTCCTGACATGGGCGTCTAACAGAGAGCTGTTTGAACCTTCTGTGGTTGTTAAATTGATAGTGTCCTAACCAACTTTCATCACAATTGAGTCTATTAGCATGTGAATTTAATTTGTGGATGAACTCTAATTCCAATGCTTCCCTGTGGATCTGGCTGGAAGAACTGGTTTGTGACAAAACAGCTACTTGGAGATCTTTCAAAGTATGATTTGGAAGGTTGAAGTACTCTCCAATAGGTTTCTGTATGTTTCCTTTGCGTATATCTGATTTGTGTCCATTGATTCTTTCCTGCAGAGACTGTCCAGTTTGTCCAATGTATATAGCAGTGGGGCACTGCTGGCATAGATCATATTCCTGGATGTGCAGTCAAATGACCTTTTGATTTGGTGGCTGATGTTATTGGCTCCAGTGATGAATTTGCCAGTATAGATATATGGGCAGAGTTGGCATCTTTTTGGTTGCAGGGCTGGGTTCCTAGAGGCTTATGATGTGGTGTTGTGGCATGGTTACCAGAAAAAATTTGTTTCAGGTTAGAGGGTTGTCTGTAAGCAAGAATAGGCTTTTCTCCCAAGGCCTCAGAGTGAGGGATCATTCTCCAAGATGGGTTGTATATGGTGTATAATGCGTTGGAGGAGTCTGAGTTGTGGACTATAGGTAACAACAAGAGAAGTTCTGTTTTCTCTTTTGGGTCTGTCTTGAAGTAGTTCATGTCTGGGTACTTTTTTGGCTCTGTCAATTTGTGTTTTCACTTCTCCAGGTGGGTATTTCAGTTTTAGGAATGCTCTGTAAAGATTCTGTAGGTGATTGTCTGTGGGGTCAGAGCAAATCCAGTTGTATCTTAGGTCCTGGCTGTATACAATAGATTGGACAAACCAGTTTGTTTTCAACACTAGAGAATGGCTGAAAAGACAGGAAAAAATTATTTAAGTTTTTCACTTGTCTTGGTTCTGGTATAACTTCAGTGAGTGGTGTGATTCTCCTCCTCTCTCTCCCTGCCCCTTTTCTTCCCTAATAGTTGTACCAGTAAAATCCCTGGCATGGACATTGTTATACTGTTAAAAGTGCCTTACATTGGTATGTGATAACTGTAGTCCTATGGGAGCCAGCTGAAGTCACTCAGGGTGCACTGCAAAAAATGGGGCAGCCATTCCCCAAAGCTGGTGGTTAGTCCAGTATTGTTTACACCAAGCCAGCACAAAACTGCTTCTCTGTTACCTTATTTGTTAACTAGAAGTCCAAACAATGCAGTTCCCGTAAAGTACCCAGCATCAGGCTACCACCCAGGCACCCAAGTCAAAGTTCCACCAGTCTCAAATGATAGGACACATTACATTCCAGGTCAATACATATTTCAGATCTTTTCCCAACACAGGTTGCCAATTCTCATTAACTAAATTAAAATGTACGGTATTAAAAAGGGGAGTGAGAATATTGATTAAAAGAACAATACACACATAGACCCGTACTCAGTACCTGAGGTATAGATACGTAATAGAGATGGTGATCTTGTAGTTACAAAAAGTTTTTAGCATTAGTCCAAAATTCATATAAAGGGTGTACCATCTTAAGACTGGAATCTCAATCCTTAAGGCTTAGGCTTCACCTGCAAGAGACCTTAAACAGATCCGAGACACATATGATCAGGACCCAAGAGCCTTTTTATACAATCCTGGGCAAATAGGCTTTTGATACAACCTTCTGTTTCCCAGCATGGTAATTAACATAAGATAACTTATCCATTAAACAATTCTCACAAACTTTAGAGACATCTTGACAATGACATTATCTCACCTAAGATTCACCTCAGTGTTAATATTCCCTTTTGATCTCTATCAGCAGTTATAGTGGTAGACATGAATGCTAGCCATATAAACAGATCACTCCTAAGATATAAATAAACACATTACTAGTATAACCCCTAATTTCTAACAATACAGGTGTAGTAAAATGAAGGCCTAAAACATAAGCCCACGTAGCACAGGCGTGTTCTGAGGCCTAGCTAACAATAGACAAAACATGGCTAACACATCTGAGTTTTGTTAGATGTTTCCTTAAGGCAAGCCTCTTGACTTATTTGGGTAGGCCTCTCAGCTAACTTTTCCCAAATTAACAGTAACCCCTTACCATTCACCTTGTTGCAACTCTACAATAAGTTACTTTATTACAATAGAAATGTCAGTGATAGTACAGCCAGGACTTCATAACTGTTAATTCTAACCCATTTATTTTTTTATCACTCAGATTTTTCAAGCTTGGTTTCTGCTCACAGTTCAACATTTCTGAAAGTTAAACAAAATCTTTTCAGGTTTCTTAAATACCAGGAGAGGGGAAAACATGATTTTCTTAATTAAAAATTACATCCTACTTTTTAAAAATTTCAGCTTTCCATTTCCAGCTGAAGAACTTTATGGAGAAAGCCTTCACTGATACTTGGTTTATGATAAAAATAGTTCTTGATATAACAGTTGAAACTGCAAATGACTTACAGTACACATGCGATAAATCTTCTCTTGTAAAGAATGCAAGCATAAAAAAGCTTAGCAGTGCATGCAGATATACTGTAAGTGGCTGCATTAAGGATGGAAAAAGTTGTTTAAAAATGTAACTTTGTAACTGCTAAAAATCCTAATGGTTACATGTGCTGCAGGTTCTGCAGTATAAAGCTTATTTATTCTGCTGCAGAGCTCACAGCAAAGCCTCCCTGGGACCAGGGCTAGCAGCCCCAGCTGCCCCCACTTCCATAGAGGTTTTGCTGCAAACTGTGCAACCAGGTCTCTGAGAGCAGGGCTGTAACCTGTGATGGAGGAAGGGAAGAGGGTTGCTTTGGCTGACCAGAGCAGCCCCTGTTTGTGGTGGACTCTGGGCTAGAGCAGCTCCCTGCCTGGGGCTGCTAGGGAGCTGCTCCAGCCCCTACCAGTTAAACAGAACCAGTAAAGAAAGGCTTACTAGTTAGTTAACATCCCTAAGATGTAAATGATTATCAGTTATTTTACTAGACAAGTAGTTGATGGAATTTCCCTCAGCTACTCCATAGGCACTTTGCATTCCTCCTTTGCGAGGGATCCAGTAGATATAGTTTACTTAGCTTTCCAGAAAGCCTATGACAGGGTCCCTCACCAAAGGCTCTTAAGTAAAGTAAGAAAGATAGGAAACAAAGGGTAGGAATAAATGATAAGTTTTCTAAGTGGAGAGAGGTAACTAGTGGGGTCTCCACTTGGAAGCCCAGGGTCAGGTGGGGTCCTCAGCTGACCCAGATTCAGTGCAGCTGCCCCTTTGAAAAACAGCGGCAGTATTTCAAAGAGGCAGCACTGCGAGAGTCTGGGATCAGCTAGAGTCCCCAGCTGACCCCGGCTCCGTGACTTGCTGTCCCTTGGAAACACTGCTCTGGCACTGCCAAAGGGCAGCACTGCAGGATCCTGGGGTCAGCCGGAGTCCCCAACTGGCCCTGGGCTCCTAATGTGCTGCTCCTTTGAAGTGCTGAAGTGGCGCTTCAAAGGGGCAGTGCAGCATTAACGCATTACAAAAATTAATGCATGACTCCTGCCCTGCATTAATCGCAGGCATGAACGCACATCAATTGACAGCCCATCTTATTATAAATGATCTAGAGATAGGGGTAACCAGCGAGGTGGCAAAATTTGCAGATGATACCAAACTGCTCAAGGTAGTGAAGACCAAAGCAGATTGTGATGAGCTTCAAAAAGATCTTGCCAAACTAGGTGATTGGGCGACAAAATGGCAAATGAAATGTAATGTTGATAAATGTAAAGTAATGCACGTTGGGGGGGGAATAATCCCAACTATACATACCACATGATGGGGACCAATTTATCTACAACTACTCCAAGAGAAAGATCTTGGAGTCATTGTGAATAGTCTTCAGAAAACATCCACTCAATGTGCAGCGGCAGTCAAAAAAGCAAATAGAATGTTAGGAATCATTTAAAAAGGGATAGATAGAAAATACCTTATTACCTCTATATAAAACCATGGTTCACCCACATCTTGAACGCTGCGTACAGATGTGATTGCCTCATCTGCAAAAAGATATATTGGCATTGGAAAAGGTTCAGAAAAGGGCAACAAAAATTATTGGGGGTTTGGAGCAGGTCCCATATGAAGAGAGATTAAAGAGACTTGGACTTTTCAACGTAGAAAAGAGGAGACTAAGGGGGGATATGATAGAGGCCTATAAAATCATGAATGGTGTGGAAAAAGTGAATAAGGAAAGGTGATTTACTTGTTCCCCTAATATAAGAACTAGAGGTCACCAAATTTAATAGGGAGCAGGATTAAAACAAACAAAAGGAAGCTTTTCTTCACTTTTGCGCACAGTCAACCTCTAGAACTCCTTGCCAGAGGATGTGGTGAAGGCTAGTACTTTAACAGGGTTCAAGAAGTAGCTAGATAGATTCATTGTTAGGTCTAACAATGACTATTAGACAGGATGGGTAGGAATAGTGTCCCTAGCCTCTGTTCGTCTGGAAACGAATGACGGGAGGGATCACGTGAGGATTTCCTGTTGTGATCCCTCCCTCTGGGGCATCTGGTATTGGCCACTGTTGGCAGACAGGATACTGGGCTAGATGGACTGTTGGTTTGACCCAGTATGGCCATTCTTGTCTTCATACATGTAAGACTGAAAATACTGTTGGAACCAGTAACAGCTGTAAAACCGGAAACAGTGTTTAGTGTTTGCCAATTGTTACTGGCTCCATTCTTGTCATACAATCTAGTTTCTTCCTCTGAGCCACCCATTATTACTTTCACCTTACCTGGATTAAGTTTTGACCAAATTTATCTCAGGTCTACTTTTGATCCTCTGCTTGGGGAAGCAAAGACACTTCTAGTTCAGCATCATCTCTATCAAGAAAGTAGTTAAAATGTGTTTAAAAATATTCAGCAGTTGCATGTTGACACATGGGGTGGTGGTGGCCCCCCAGGATCTGGTGTGCAGAGGTAGTTGGCTTAAAAGCTGGCTCCCTGCGAGCACTGGCTCCAGCCTGTTGCGCTTTCCCCCTTCCCCTGCTGCTGCATCACATGCAGCAGTGTGGCGGGTGGGGTGGGGTGGAGTGGGAGATGTAACCATGAAGTTTAACGCTGTTTACACTATCACGTCCCTACTGTCTATTTCATTTGGGAAGGAGGTGTAGAGGTGCTTATCAGCATGCTGACCAGGCTGCTGTGTCATCAGTTTTGCTGTCTTCAGTGGCTTCAATTACACATTAGAAAGGGTGGCAGAACCCCAAAAGAACATCCTTGGTGCATAGCCAGTTAACCAGCATGCCCTTCAGGATCTCCGCTTGTGGTTCTGCTCTTGTATCTTAAATGTTTTTACCTGTTCTAGGGTCCACGGTTGTTTAAAATCTCATGGTGAGCTGTCATTAGATTCAAGTAACTAAACATGTCAATAACATCTGGGCTCCTTAACTTTCTGTTTAAACTAGGCACTGATTATAATTAAGGCCTTATAAGCATAGTGACAAGCTGGATGTTTCGAGAATGGGTATTATAGAATCAGCGCAGTGGTGTAAGTTAAACCTGTGTCAATTTATTGGACTCTGATACATTTTCAGAGGGCTGCAGATATTTTGACCACACACAACTGCTTTGAAAGGGTTGTGAGGAAGCTGGGGTTTTTGGTGTCTGGATAAGGGACAGTTGATACTCTTGGCACACAGAAAGCTTTGGGAGGCTGTTTGGACTGGAATAAGTGTATTGTATCTGCTAAAATTGTTAACAATGACCTAGTTAACAATCTCAGAGAGGTAGCACTTAGTCTGTAACTTGAAGAACAATGATTTTTTTTTAACAATATAGTCATTAGTTTTCCCATTGTCCTGAATAAGAGCAGTTTGTACCTCTCAGTTACTCAAGGTTGTCTGCAAATGCGAAGACTTTGGGCTGATTGCATTCGGTTAACGTTTAAAGGGCTTTCTTTGGCATCCTAAGGGCCACAGTAATTTGAGAACATTCTATTGCTACAGAAATCATAGGTACCAAATTATGGCCAGCATTAAGTGTTCTAATTAACTATTTAAACGTCCTTGTTGCAGGGTTAGTTTGTGAAGTTTGAAACTTCAGCCACACATAATGTACCTGTTTAAGATCTCAATATGCATATTACATAGCTTTTTGCACTCTCCCTTAACTCCAAACAGGTGGAAGGATTTTGCTCAGTTTTTCCAGTCACCTTTAAACATTGCCTAAACATCAAAACATTCAGCCCAAAATATGAAAGTCCTGAATAACTAAACAAACATGATTATAATGGAAACAGCTTCACACATTTAACCATGGCATGTGCTGTCAGCATTCAGTTTTAAAGGATTTCTAAAGCATACCCTGTCACTAAAACATAATGACCAAATTGAATTCACAGAAATGTTCTCAAAATTTACAGATAAAGACAAAGATGGGATGGGGGTTGGTTTAAAAAAGATGAAGTTGGATGAAGTTTAAAAACCATAGGGCATAGGATTCATAGGAGATTTATGAAATAGTATCTCAAGATGCCTCTTGAAACTGAGGAGAGATGGAACTGACATAATTGTCAGGATTGATTAAGTTTAGCTTAGTCACTCTCACCACAGCAAGTGTGATTGCTTCAAATCAGGTCATTGGGAGACATCATCTACGGTTAGGAGGGTAAAAACCTCAAGGATGAAACCAGATTTAAACTAATGCTGCTAACTTAATTTTATAAAAGCCCTTATCTATGTAGGACGATCATAAAAGTATCCCTGTGTGGATGCTTACTTTGGTATGAATGGTATTAGTGACTGAGCTTAAACTTCTTCGGAGTGACATGGTAAACAGAAAAAAGCACTTAGATCCATCTAACATCCTTTCCCCCCAGTATAGCTATTGGTTTAAATTCCCAGCATATAAACTATGCTGAATAAAACTCTCCTGATCTTTTAGTTGACTGTGGGTAGAATTTCCCCTCCATTGATTGCAGTGGGACTTTGCTCTGGGGACACCCTGCATCTTTATAACATAGTCATATTTAAGTCAGTGGAGATCAGGAATCTGCCCATACAAATCCATTTGAGAATAACTCCTAGACCAGGCGTCGGCGGCCTTTTCGAAGTGACGAGTCAAGATTTAACCCTCTTGCCCTGGGCTGGGCTGCTTTCTCAAGAGGGGGGAGGGGCTCTGCTGCGTGCCCTATGGACACCTGGGTCTATGCAAACCTTTCCACGGATTACCAGTTGCTAATGGAAACTCAGTTAATTACAATATTATGCCTGAGCCATTTTGCTAGTGCTGCAGTTTAATTTAAATTATTAAACAGATTAAATGTTTTAACTTTCTCATGTTTATTTAAAATGAAGTTTGATAAACTAAGTAAAATATCATGTCCAATACACACACTTCAATGTTTTATTTATTTATGGCAGGAGTGGGGAACTTTTTTAAGGTCAGGGATCACTGACCCACAGAAAAATCAGTTGGGGACCACAAGTGAAGCAAAAATACTCTTCCCAACCCCCTCCCCCCCAATCCTCACTGATGTAGCCCCCAGCTGAGATACCTGACTCTTCTGGTTCTCCAGCCCCCATGGGGTATGGGAAAGGGGCAGGAAGGACTGAGGATAGAGCTTTCCATAGGCCAGATTTACTTTTCTGGGATTCCAGAGTTAGTGGCTTTTGTGGTCCCCCTTAGGCTCTGGGATGGGAACAAAAATGGGGGGCTCAGTGTGTGGGACAGGGCTGCAGTATCAGGGTGAGAGGTGCAGGGCAGGGCAGGGTGAGGAGGGCAGGGTCTGGAAGGGAGTTTGGTAGCAGGAGAGGCTGTGGGGGGGAGGTACGAGAGGGAGTTTGGAGGCGGGAAGAGGATTGGAGGAGTAATGCAGAAAAGATGGAGAGGCTGAGAATGCAGCCAAAGAGCTAGTTGGGGAGAGAGGCAAAGAAGTGGGGAGTAAAGGAAAGTGCAGCTTCTTCAATGTAAAATTGTATGTGTGCCCCACATCTTTCCTTTGTTCCAGCGTTGCTTCCCTCAGCCCTATGACGACCCCCTCCCCCAGCTTGATCCTCTGCATCATCCCATGCCCCTCAATGTAACCCCTGCCACCACATCTCTGTGCCCCCAGCACAGCACACTCACAGGCAGGGCAGCAGTGCTGGGGCAAGGAGAGTAGGGTGGAGGGGCAGAGTCTCTTCCATGCCCATCCCAGCCTTTTGCCTGCAGACTGTGGCAGGCAGAACCTGCAGCTGCCCAGGGCTGGCTCTAGCCTAGCCAGGCACAGGAGGGCGCTGGGGGAGGCAATCCCTGCCCTGTGCACAGCCCAAGGGGAACAGAGTTGTGCAGCCTGTGCCCTGGCACACCGTGTGTGCCAACCACCCAGCCCCACCCCCTTCCAAAGCAGGAGGCAGAGCCAGGGATGCATGCATGCCTCTCCCCTTCTCCCCCCCAAGCAGGAAGCCAGAGCTGGTACTTCTGACTGCAGCTGCACAGCTGAGGCTGAAGCCATAGCATGGGCTCCCTGCTGTGTGGGGGAAGGGGCGGGGCTGATCTCCCACCCCACGTGCCAGTAAAAATCAGCTTGTGCTGCTTGTGGCATATGTGTTGGGGCTTGCTAACCCCTGTCCTAGACAAGTATCAGAGCGGTAGCTGTGTTAGTCTGAATCTGCAAAAACAATGAGAAGTCCTGTTGCACCTTACAGACTAACCGATTTATTGGATCATTAGCTTTCGTGGGCAAAGACCCACTTCATCAGATGCATCTGACGAAGTGGGTCTTTGCCCACGAAAGCTTATGCTCCAATAAATCGGTTAGTCTGTAAGGTGCCACAGGACTTCTCATTGTTTGTCCTAGGAAAGTCGTGTATTAGTGGGTGTTTTTGAGTGCTGTTTTTGGTGCTTTCCCTCTATTGTTCTGAGCTAGCCTCTGCTGGATCAACTATAAGCCAATTAATGGTAAGTTGAGAGGGTGGACAGGGTTAGTTGGCACAGATTCGAAGTGCAGCTGCATAATAAACCTACGCTTACAACCTCTACCTTATCACTTTTCACATTGCCTCAAGGAATTTACAATCCAAAAAGACAAGAGCAATAGGTGTATAATCATTTATCATTTCCCTATTGTCAAGCAGGGCTGTGTCATTGCTCCAACAAGGTTTTCTCTACTTACCTTGCTGTAATCCTCATTCTTATCTGAGATCACAAAATTTGGCATCACAGTAGTTTACTCTCATCTAGGGATGTAACTGGTTATCTGCTTACCAGTCCCAGTTAACTGGTAGGGGCTGGAGCATCTCCCTGTTCGCTGTGGGCAGAGGGTTGCTCCAACCCTGTGGGGTTTGTGTGGGTTGCAAGTTTGTTGTATGGGAGTTGTGATATTGCTACTAGGGACGTGAAAGTTAACTGGCAAGCATCACTGCTTACCGGTTCTGGCTAACTGGTAACCAGTGGGGGCTGGAACAGCTCCTCACCTGCCACAGGCAGGGGGCTGCCTCAACCTGACAGGGGGCCTGCCATGGAAAGAAGCTGTTACGGCATCCGGAGCAGCCCCTGTCTGCTGCAGACCCAGGTGCCCTGCAAGCAGGGGATAGATACTCTGCTCGTGGTTGCGAGTGAGGAGCTGGCAGCAGCCCCAGAATCGGTCTGGGAGTCGGTAGCCAACCCCAGCAGGGAGTGGGAGCCTCTTAGGCTAGGAGTTGTTCCAGCTGAGCTGGAACGGTTCCACCCTGGATCTCACTTCAGTCAGTTAAATTTTAGGTCAACCCAATGTTTAATGCTTAGGTCTATGCTATTGATACAGAGAAAGCATGATATAAGAACATAAGAACAGCTGTACTGGGTCAGACCAAAGGTCCATCTAGCCCAGTAGCCTGTCTGCCGACAGTGGCCAGCACCAGGTACCCCAGAGAGGGTGGACCGAAGACAATGATCAAGCGATTTGTCTCCTGCCATCCCTCTCCAGCCTCTGACAAACAGAGGCCAAAGACACCATTTTATCCCCTGGCTAATAGCCTTTTATGGACCTAACCTCCATGAAATTATCTAGTTTCTCTTTAAAATCTATTATAGTCCTAGCCTTCACAGCCTCCTCTGGCAAGGAGTTCCACAGGTTGACTACACGCTGTGTGAAGAACTTTCTTTTATTAGTTTTAAACCTGCTACCCATTAATTTCATTTGGTGTCCTCTAGTTCTTCTATTTAGGGAACTAATAAATAACTTTTCTTTATTAGCCCTCTCCACACCACTCATGATTTTATAGACCTCTATCATATCCCCCCTCAGTCTCCTCTTTTCTAAACTGAAAAGTCCCAGTCTCTTTAACCTCTCCTCATATGGGACCCCTTCCAAACCCTAATAATTTTAGTTGCCCTTTTCTGAACCCTTTCCAAGGCCAAGATATCTTTTTTGAGGTGAGGAGACCACATCTGTACACACAGTATTCAAGATGTGGGCATATCATAGTTTTATACAGGGGCAGTAAGATATTCTGGGTCTTGTTTTCTATCCCTTTCTTAATAATTCCTAGCATCCTATTTGCCTTTTTGACTGCCTCTGCACACTGTGTGGAAGTTTTCAGAGAACTGTCCACGATAACTCCAAGATCTCTTTCCTGATTTGTCGTAGCCAAATTAGCCCCCATCATACTGTACATATAGTTGGGGTTATTTTTCCTGATGTGCATTACTTTACACTTATCCACATTAAATTTCATTTGCCATTTTGTTGCCCAATCACTCAGTTTGGTGAGATCATCTTGGAGTCCCTCACAGTCTGCTTCTGTCTTGGCTATCCTAAACAGTTAGTTAAAATTATATATATAAATATATATATATATATCTTATTTATATATATGTATATATAAATAAATAGAAGATTAGGGTTGGAAGAGACCTCAAGAGGTAAATCTAGTCCAATCCCCTTCCCAAAGCAGGAGGAAACCCCCAACCTAAAAAAAAATAGCCTTGCAGCACCTTAAACACTAAGGGTACGTCTAGACTACAGGCTTCTGTCGACAAAGAGTGTCTAGACTACATTGAGTTCTGTTGTCAAAGCAAGCTGCTCTGTCGACATGGTAGTGTAGACGCAAAGGACAGTTTACATGCAATAACACCTTCTGTCGACAGAAACTCTGTCGATAGAAGGCGTTATGCCTCGTAAAATGAGGTTTACCAGCGTCGACAAAACTGCTGAGTTATGTCGACAGAACTCAGCAGTATATGTCCACTTTTGTCGACAAAACCCTGTCGTCTAGACACACCCTAACAAAACATGTAGGTCGTATCATGAGCTTTCATGGTCACAACCCACTTCTTCAGAGTTGTGCCCACGAATGCTTATGCTACCATCTACATTTGTTAGTCTGTAACTGGAAAAACTTAAGACAATTAATAGTCTTGCAGCACCTTAAGCTAACTCAGCTACCCCTCTGAAGCTTTTTAAACCCCAATTAAATCATTCCTGTCAGGGCTTTGTCAGGGTCAGTAATTGAAAATCCAGGTTTGCAATTTAGTTTGGACACTGAAGCACAAGCTTGGAAACACCAGCTCCACAGACACTGATCTGGGTTTACAGTGCAGTGTAGGCATGCTCTTTGATCTGCCTGTTATTGCTCCATGAATTATTTCTTGTTAATGCCACTTACTATCTCCTTGTGATAGTGGGAGGGCGTGTGTGTGTGTGTATGTGTATGTGTGTGTGTGTGTGTGTGTGGGGGGGGGTGTTCTGGGTCTTATTGACAGAGAGGAGATCAGTTTTTAGCCACCCTCATTTTTCTACTAGATGTCTTGTTCTTCTGTGTCTATACAGTCAACAACTTGTAGATTGTTTAAACTGCTCTGCTCTGAATTGGTGTTGGGAAGTATATGTAGGAAAATCAGGGCAGCCTTTTGGAAGGGACAGTGACAAATCTAGAATTAAAACTATACACAAGGATAGAGAAGGCTTTTGAAATGTTGTGTGCGAAGGTCTCGAATCTGACCTAAATATGCAGGTTTGTACAGCTTTTTATTGTGTTAAAACTGCTAGCTTTGGAGCTCAAGTATCAATTGGTTTGTTTAAAATGGAAAAACTCTTAGCTTTGCATTATAGTTGCTTGTGCATCACTACTGTTTGTTTAAAATCAGAAGCACAGCCAGCTTGTAATACTACCTGTAGCTTCTGTTTTACATACTGCATGAACGGTTCTAACTGGTTTTTGGACTAGTAGTTCAAAAATGACTGATCACCTTTTACTTCGCTGACTTCATTAGTGTGCAGGTGAGTATTATAAGAAAAAAATTAAAATTGACAAAACTACAGGCCACACAAGTGTTGTCGGAGAACTTCCTCCCTCTTTGCTTTTTTTGCCCTTCTGAGCTTGTATTTTTGCATGAGACCCAAAGTATGTGATATTAATATTGCAGAATATACAGGAAGTTAAGAGCTAAAGGCCACTGTCCTCTGGTTTAGATTCATAATGTGACTGGTTTTAAAAATAAATTCCTGTTTCTAAGTATTTTGTCAGATTTTAGAGCTTATGTTGTGAAACTGAGAAGCTTGATCACAACTGTGAATTGTGCTTGGACTTGAAAGGAAGGTGTCGTATTATAACCTTACCTCTCTCTCCACTCAATCTAGGATTAAGAGCAAAGTTTTATTGGGACTGGTTACAGTAGTGAAATAGTTCAACGAAATCTCTTGTGCAAAAAAGGTTAATTCCATGCTAATGTAAATATACTTTTTTAAGACTATATGAACTGCCCAATATATTGCACAAGTCAGAGAAACAAGCTGAAACTGACTGCTAATGATGCAGTGTCATTTCAATTAGCATGGACAAAGGTTAGTCCTCTTAGCTTGGACAAAATCAATAAATGCTGAAACATAAAATTCATTTTTCATATAAACATTTTAGCAATTCAGAATTAATTATCATTACAGGAAATCCTGCTTTCCTAGGGTGATGATATGTTGTGTTTAAGGAACTGACAAAACAGCTTCCACAGTGCAGTTATGGTTGCCCCATCTCCAAAAAGAAGCACTAGAATTGGACAGTGTCAATGAAGATCTTTAGGGGTCTAGAAAAGCTTTCCTAAGAGACAGAGATTGGTAATGGTCACTTTGGAAAAGATGACTGAGGAGGAGAGATGACTTTTATAGTCTACAAATATCATGAATGATGTGGAGAAAGTGAATAAGGAGGTGTTGTTTATCCCTTCATGTAACAAAAGAACCTGGAGTCATCTAATGAACTTAGTATGCAAGCATGTTTAAAACATAAGGAAGTATTTCTTCCTGCCTGTCCATCTGTGGAACTCATCAGGGATATACTGAAGGCCAAAAATATAACACAGTTTAAAAAGAAACAACCTTCTACCTTACTTTATGGAACGTATGTCTGTTGATGGCTATTAGCCAAATCGGTCAGGGTCAGCCACCCCATGTTTTGTTTGTCCCTTAACCATTGGCTCAGAAGCTGGGACTGCATGACAGGATGGATCATTTAATTGCTATGTTCTGGTCATTCCCCTGGAGGTATTTGGCATAGGCCATTGTTGGAAGACAGGATGTTGGTCTAGATCAGAGGTGAGCAATAATTTTTGATGGGAGGCACTCCAAAAAATTGTAAAGTGGTCAAAGGTCACATTCTCTCTTCCATGATTATTAATGGGGAAGATGCAGGGTCTGGGATGGAGGTTGGGGTGCAGAAGGGAGCTTGGGATAAGGGATTGGAGTGTGGCTGTGTGTGTGGGGGGAGGGGGAAGGGGTCTGAGAGGGAATTGTGACCTAAGGCAGGAGATTGGGGTGCAGGAGGTGGTACAGGGGGTTTGGGTTGTGATCCAGGTCACAACCCCTTCCTGCCCTAGGACAGGGGGCTTTGGTGCAGGGGTCAGGGAGGGAGTTGGGGAGCATAGGTGTGTTATATGCAGTGGGAGGGGTGAGGGTTTGTGGTGGGAGGGCCTGAGGTGCCAAAGGCAGGCTTTGGCTGGGAGACTTATCTGGGAGACTCCCAGCCAGCACGCTTCACAGGCAGGACCCCTGCCATGGCCAGGCAGGCAGGGAACATGTTTGTCTGAATAGCTAGGAGCCTGGGGGAAAAGGGGGGGGTACTTCTCACACAGGCTGCCAATGGGTTTGTGCTGGGGTCAAGGGCAGCTGATCAGACAGACTGCATGCTGCAGCCACTACTCTGAGTGGTGGACAAGCAGGGACCCTGCCTGAGGCCTCCCTGCTGTGTCCGCCAGCTGGATCCTGCAGCTTGGTAGGCTGGATCCAGCCCAGGTCTAGATGGACCTTTGGTTTGACCCAGTATGACTGTTCTTATGAATTGAGGCAGCTTTTTTTAGCCAATCACATGTCTCTAGGTGACTTTTTTATTACAGCTCCTCGTTGCCAGCAGCATCTTTCCAAAATAATATAGTTCCTAACTTGGAACGTTTCTGCTTTGTCAGTGGATACTGAACATTTTTGTGGCATTATTGCTTCAGGAGCTGGCAGATGTTGGTGTAGTAAGCTGCATGGCCGGAAAGCAATTGTACTTAAGTTTTATATGCCATATTCATCACCAATTTAGAGTAGAGGTGGTACACCAGAGCAGAACTGGGAGTAGATTAATTTCTCAGGCAGTCATGGATGCTTGTTTTCTCTTGGCATTGAGCTTGCTAGTTACTCTTTGTTCCTCTTGCTGAGCCATATCTCCTACTTGTACGTTTGTCTTCGTAGCAGGTTGAACTGGTTTTTCTAATAAAATGGTGACTTTTTTAAATTGCAACCCTCTCTTCAAGCTTAAACAGGCTGCTGTTAATTGCTTTCTCATAGAATAAAACCGCTATCCACAAACAAACCATAAATGTATGTACAGCTTTAACTGTTGCTCCTCAATTCCTTTTTTTATTTTTAGCGGCGGCTTCGTCACCTACGGAATATTGCTGCTCGTAACATTGTTAATAGGAATGGTTATCGCCTCCTGGATACCTATTTCACTCTTCACTTGTGTGATAACGCTAAGATATGTAAAGGTAAGAGCCTATTGACAACACTTCTCATGTAACGCCATCTTCCCATACAGTCTCTCCTGATGCTCTTTGTATTTTTTTTATTCATTCTAAATTGAATTTGTTTTGTTTCTTTGTGACTTGGTGCCATTAAAAGGTGAACTAAAGATAAATCTAAAAGGGAGAATGAAAGCTTTCAATCAGCAGATAGACCCAGCTATCAGTCTTGCAACTGGCAAGCTGAGTGATTTGTGTGCTTAGACTACATCAGTACCAATAACTGGGCTGCTAGCAAAATAGGTACCCTGATATATAAAGCAGTCAGTGTCTGCACAATGGAATACTGCCCCCCTCTAATGTGTTCAGATTAGGGTTTCAAAGTTTGGTCTTTTCTAGTGACTCTGTACAGTTTTATTTGCCTCCTGCATTGATAGGCAGCTGAAAGATCTGAAGCAAGCTCAGTCAAGCTGAACCAATTCTTGAATAAACATTCAATTTCTCCTACATCTGACCTAGTTGCTGCTGTTGCTTCACAGGAACAGGCATAATATATCTTAAATTCTTTTAAGATGCTTATCACCTTGGTAACTAAGCTCTGTACCAAAGCTGTGGAGTACTGAGTCCCTAAACAGCAATGCAGTAAAAGCTTTGTCATCGGCATGTTGGAGGAATGGGGGAGTGGTGCCCGTAAGTCAACAATTCTGGTTAACTAAGAGTGGCTTGGATGTGGAAGGGGGCTCAGGGTGCTTGACTGGAACTGTGGCCACAGAGCCAGCACTGAGGATGGAATGGTGGGGAGCACACAGAAACCTTGTGGCTGTTCCTCCACCTAGCCACACAGAGCCAGGTAGGGAGTGTGCTGGCCCTGCACCAAATGAACCTATTGAAGATTAGGAATGCCGGTTTCTAGAGCTTTCTAGTTAGGAAAGTGACATAAATACAACTTAATGTATATGCGTAGTCTTGCCTGTTCCCAGTAAGCATTGTTTGCATGTTGGATTTTTTTACTTCATCTATTCCTCCTTGCCTTTCACTTCACCCTACAAGTGTAGAGATTGGATGGCCAAATGCCATGGGTGGGTGGGGGAAGGGTGGCGGAAGGTGGTGGCGGTGGCCTTGTCTGTTTTGAATTCTCTCTAGGTAGAGTTTGATTTGGTTTTAGAATAACTAATGGATCAGTTACTTTTTCATAAAATATAATTCTAGGACTTGTTCTACAGAATAGTTTCCATTTTAAAAAATTAGTATTTGTATTGTACTACATATATATTTGTACCTAAAGATGGATTTTCCTCTACTTACTTAATTGTTTTCCCTCCTAGAATTTTATAGGAGTGAAGTGATCAAGAATTCCCTGGTAAGTTGATTAATATTAGTGATCTTGTATAGAAATCCTTATGCATCCCTCTGATAATTTGTTCACTCCCAAAGATTAATGTCCTGTTGAAATAAAAGGGGAATGTTTCAGATTAATGACAACCTGAGGGTGGTGATAACTCAATGTCATGTAAATCTGAATTCTACAGCTACTGTTGTAACTGGTAAAAGTAGCACCTACAATTGCTAACTGGAAGATCTCTTGTGCATTTGACAATACTGTTTTAGTTGGTTTCACTATTGCCCCTCTTAGCAAGAGGGGAAAATAACACATCAAAACTGCAGAACTCAAATGCATTAGTAAATCTGCAAAAACTGTTAAATGGGATTTGGGCCAGGTATAGTGTACGAAACTACAAATAACTCACTACTTAAAACTGTTTCAAGTTGCATGACATCTTGGGTGGTAGAAACCTAGGAGCTGACCAAAACAGATGGGAAATTTTATGGTCAAGAAGGGTGAGATCATCCTTGAGGACTCAACTTGAACCTTGAATTGTGGTTGTGATAGGGAAAGAGAATCTTAGACTATGAAGGAGGTTCTTCTCTTCATCCCTTGCCCTGTCCCCAGAAATATGATCCTTGGTTGATAAGGGGTAATGCTGTGGGCTGCTGTTTGCTGTAAGGATTGCTTCCTTGAAAAGTTGTCTGTTTTACCTTGTACTTGGTCTGACATACAGGGAGAAGGGGAGGAAGAAACTTACTCCCACTTTTCAGTAGGTCACAAGTCTATGCAACATTTAGAACTGGCTTCTCTTGGACAAGTGATTATTCTACTGTCCCTCTTTGGGATATCTTGGTTATAACTTCCCCCAAATGAGTCTCGCAAAGGAAAGCAAATCACATTTCAGTAGTTTGGGGAAAGAAAATATCAAAATCCTATGCTCATTTCAAGACCTCTTCCAATGTGTGGAAATCCTAGATGATAAATTACTGCATTAGCAAAAACATTTCAGCAAATTACAAATATAAAACATTGCTCCAAAAACAAACACAAAACCCCTTCATTTATAGAACTAAACAAAACATTAAAGGCTAATTCACTTTCATGTGTGCATTTTTTTTCATTCTGTTCCCATGTTAAAAGTTTTACAATATTCTGTTTAAAACAGAAAAGGGTAAATCTGGCAAACTATGTGAATCATTTAGTAGCTGGCTTCAGTACTGTTCTAAGTTGAGCCTTTCTGAAAGTGTTAATGGCAGTGGCTGTACATACAGTGATGCTGGATCAACCCTACAATCAGATGTTTTTAATAAGAAACTATTGTGACGTGTAGATTCAAAGCGTGGTCTACTTTTTCTGACTGCTGTGAGCAAAGTCCATAAATGTTTCCCCCTCTTCCAGAAATCACACAACAATCTAGTATAATTAATCTCCTTCCTCCCTTGCCTTAAAGCCAACTTGCATATAAAAAGCTGGCAGCCTAATATTTACAAGTAATGCCAATATGAATAGGAAGGAAGAATGTAGCTTAATGAATTCCAGTTACGCTTTAACAATGATTTAGAATAACTTTGAAAATGTTATTGTTTTGACAGTGTTTCTTTATTCATCAAAATTCTAAAAATCTGAACTGTAGAGCTTCTAAATTAAGTATCTTAGTATTGCTGGCAAACTGTATTGGAGGGACTAAAGCTGCAAAGCGCAGCAAATTTTATGTAGGTTGGAACTCCTTGGTCCAGCACTCTTGAGACCTAAGGGGTCCTGAACCAGGGAGTCTGCCGGATCAGGGGTAGTCAATGCTTCCCTGCTGGCTGCCCCACTCTCAGACTCCTCTCCCTGGATCTCCCAAGGCTGCTCCCACCCTGTTGCCCTCTCACTGCTGCCAGAGTTCCCCAGGATTCATCAGACCACCTGGCTGCTGATGGCCCCACTCAGACACTATCAGCCTTACTGCCACTGGGTGCTCGCCGGCCAAGTCTCTCCTGTCACTGCCTGATTCCGTGCCTGCTGGAGGTTCTCTGGCTGGGGCCATGCCAGTCCTGCTGCCACTGAGAACTCCTTGGCATGGGACTGCTTGGCTTCTGCCTGACCCTGCTGCCGCAGGAGGTTCCCTGGCCTGGAACTCTCATTGGTCCTGAAACATCCATCGCCCAGCTGGACAATGGATGTTGCTGGACCAGAGTCTCTCAGATTTGGGAAGTTCATCTTGTCACTCTTGTAGTGTAGGTGGTTTGCCTGTGAGCAGTGTGGAAATATGGTACCTACTTTCAGGAGCTTACAACTTTAAGAAATTTCGGTCCTAGAAACTGAAAGCTAAAACTGGTATGTGTTAACAGTCTGTACATGGCTGTAACAGTCTGTGTTAACAGTCTGTACAAGTGTGTAACCATGTAAAGGAAACTGATTGTTAACTCTTTATGGCTAAACTCTTTGCTAGCACGCACTGGATTCTGGCCCTGCTCTTGGGGACCTGCCTGCCACCCCTGTGCAGCCGGCTCCCTGGAGCTGGCAGCCAGGAGCTGGTGCACACCAGGAGCTGGCTTACACTGTAGTAGAATATCTTGAGATCATTTCTTATACTATTTGCCGGCTTTCCAGGGAGCCAGTTGCTGGGCCCACTCCCAGGGAGCCAGCTGCACAGTGAGCTCTGTAGTAGAAATCCCACATGGATTTTTTTTTTAATGGTTACACTGTTACTTTTTAAAATTGTCTTTATTACATTTTCTCAGTTTTGCCCCAAACAGGGATTTAAATGAAGCATTTTATTTTCTTAAAAAAAAAAAAAAATTAACGACCTGAGCAATACTGGGTAAATCTTCTGCTAGATATATCAATAGTTTTCCTACTAGGAAATTGTAAGAGGGTGGGAAAGGGGCTTCTGTAAATCTTACAGGAGAAAATAGATACCCTCTGGAGTTTTTTCACTTGGTTATCCTCACAAAATTCTCTATCATTCACACTCCAGGGCATCTACCCTTCACCATTCCTAGAGTTTAGGGATGACTCTCTTAATATAGACTCTAGGGATATGAATTACTAGTTGACTTTCTCTCCCCCTCCGCCCCCCTGCTGCCTCTATGAAACTCTGTGGGCAGCAAGGGGCCAGCGGGGGACTGCGTGAATCTCTCGCTGTCTCAGTGCTCCTCGCAGCGCTTTTGCCTTTGAAGTGTAGCAACAGCCTTGGGTCTGTTGCTATACTTCAAAGGTGGGAGCACTCTTATTGACTAATTGAATAGTTGATGCAAATTGCATCAACTATTTGATTAGTCAATTAATCAAAATTTTACATCCCTTATAGGCACCCACCTGTACCCATTCATAGGGCTTAGGCATATCCTTATACTCTGGGTTTGTAGGGTCTTTTACTAGTGGAAGAGCCTTACATCATAATAGCCTAGTTAATCACTATTAACAATTAGGGATGTTAAATTGTGGCTAGTAAGCTAATTGAAGTAAGCTTCCCTGCTGAGCCTCTGCCTCCCCTGCTCCCTGTAAGAGACGGTGCTGTGGGAACCGGCTTTTAAGCTCTCTTCCTGCCCCCCCAACACTGGCTCCTCCCCCCCCCACACACACACACTTGCTGCCTCTGATAGAGGCAGCAAAGGGAGGAAGTGATTTAGTTGCTTACATCCCTGTTAACAATCACCAAAACCTGAATGCATACGCTAAGCATACAATGCTCACTACTCCCAATAAGACTGAAGAGCTTTTCTTGATGGCCACTCAGGATCAGGCTAATCTAGGGAACTGAAGTTTCTACACAGTGTCATTGGCATAGGATTGAGGCCTCAGCAGCTCTTATCTTGGAGCTGGTTCTCAAATAACTTTATTTTTTTGGACCCCAGTTCATATAGTGTAACTTGAGTCCTGCTGAGTCTGTTGTGGCAAAAGGCAGTTTGAGATGCCAGGAAATTATTCAATTATGACAGGAAGTAGTAGTTGGTCAAAGCCTTGCAGCAGTGGATGGAAATGGGAGCCAAACTAGGAATCTTGATCAGAAAAGAAAAAGTTGTGAATGATGGAGCAAAGTCTCCAATGGCTTGAGCCTTTTCATGGGAAACTTTGTAGAATGTTGATCTTGCAGGGTGTTACTTTCATGCTTGCAGTCTGAAAGTTTGACATACTTGGCCTCTTTAAATTTGGACAAACAGTATGTTACACTGAAATAACCCCAAGGAATGTTATTCTTCCTTCATCTTTATCTTACTCATCAACAGAATCCGACATGGAGAAGTCTTGACTTTGGAATAATGCCTGATCGCCTTGATACATCTGTCTCCTGTTTTTTGGTGAGGATCTGGGGTGGCAAGAAAGAGCTCTATCAGCTGTTGATCGAATGGAAAGTCAATCTAGATGGGCTGAAATACTTGGGTCAACAGGTAAATTAAAAGCATGGGTTCTTGATCTGTGAATTGAGTAGCTAAAGTCTTTTTCTTTAACAGAGTTGTAAGTTCAAGGAAAACAATATAGTAAGCACAGTATTTTAATTATGGAATAAAATGTCAAGGGACCACTAATATGCGTAGCTATAACTATTGTAAGGAGCTTTACATAATTTGAATAGATACAATATACTTTCTTTAGCTATTTGAGCTTCTTAATCACAATAGTAGCCCTAAGTGAGAAACATTTTGACATTATTACTCTGAATATGATCAGTTTATTTTCTTTAACATCTCTAATCGTACTGTGCTAATACTACTAGAATGCCAACAATGCCCTTGACACATTACACTCTTTAATAATCCAGTTATAGCTTGAGACCTGGAGATGGTGTTAACCTTGGAACTTTTTCTCTAGGCCTGGCAAATGACTGGTCTGATGTGGGTTTAGTGTTTGTGGGTCTTATGGAACTAATGGCATCTTTTAGTTATGATTTTATATACATACATGTCTTTAATTTAATGTTTTCTTTAAACATCTAACTGAAATAAAAGGAGATCAAGTCATAACTCATGAAACAAATGCAAGGTGTCTGTTCCTCTTAATTGCATATAGGTTGACACTTTTTTTAAAACTAACTTTCTTGGGTTAATGTACTGCCTGCCCTTCATTGCCTTCGAGTTCACTGTTCTAAAACGACTTTAAAAGATAGAAATTCTTTGAAATGTCAATTATAAAATAAGCTTGTAATGAAAATGCATTTGTTGTTAGATCAATACTTGCTGAGTAGAACATGACTTTTTTTTTTCAGTGTTCAGTTTCATTTTATTACAGAAAATAGGTCCCTGGAGAATATTCCCCCAACTCGGGGTGGGCAGTAAGCCAGAGGCGGTCCACCTGGTGGGCTGCCAACTCTTTAACTGCACGTCTGCAGGTACGGCTGCCTGTCAGCCACAGATTGCCATTCCTGGCCATGGGACACTGCTTCCCACTGCTCCTATTTGGCTGGGAATGGTGATCTGCAGCCAACGGGAGCTGCAAGCGGCAGTACTTGCAGATGTGCTGGTAAATAAAGTGCTGGTGCTAATGCTAGTGAACGTGTCTGGGCTGCTTATTGTCCAGCCCTGCTCTAACTCTAGCTCTCTTGTTTAAGTATCCTTCCCCACTAGCACATCTAATGTAGGACCAGTTTTGTGTTCAGCCATAAACAACAAAGCATATGATCAAGCTAACTGTGTATTAACTGCTGAGAGTTAGCTTTTTTTTTTTAATAACTGAACAGTCTGAATAAGCCATTTTCTTATTTGTTTTTATTACTTTTGATCTTCCTACTAGTTCTGTACTTCTGGCTCGGGGCAAGGGGAAGCCTTGCTTATCTGCCCCTGTAAGTAGCTGTAGGTGCTATATAGTGGTTAAGGCTGGTTAAGTGCCAGAATGGGTAGGAATGGTGTCCCTAGCCTCTTCAGAGGCTGGGAATGAGTGAAAGGAGAGGGCATTACTTGATTCCCTGTTCTGCTCACTTCCTCTAGGACATTTGGTACTGGCTACTGTTGGAAGACAGGATACTGGGCTAGATGGACCTTTGGTCTGACCCACTATGGCAATTTTTAAATTCTAAGGCAAATATTAATTTTTATTTTACTACTAGGAAGATGGGAATAATATCACTGAGCATATCCGCCATTTCCTGCTTAGATGTGGGAAAGGCAAGTGCATTCTCTACGGTAATAGTTCAGTTCCTTCATTGGCAAGGGCCATGTGCCAATAGCATTAGAGGGAAGAACTGAGAAGGCAACTGTTATAAAAATAGAAATTTAATATTAAGCTTGACTGCAGGTAAACTAAGTTGACCCTAATGCCATTGGTGTGTGTGTGTTTTTTTTGTTTTTGTTTTTTTTTTTTACAGATACATGCTCGAAACCCAAATGAAGTAATTTTTGGTTTGAATGATGGCTATTATGGAGCTTCTTTTGAACAGAAGGTACAAATATCTAATAGTTATGCAAATTGTGTAGTAATGATGGTCACAGGCTGTGATTTAATGCTGACTCCAGGCTGGGATCTACTGGCAAAATGTTACAACAAATAACTTTTTTCAACGCCTAATGAGAACTTCTAGGATTGGGATTTGTAACACAGATAGAGTAGACAGTCACTAATACAAGTAAGTGGAACCCCCAGAAACCGTAAAACGCATTATAGGGATGTTAAATATCAGTTAATTGAATAGTTTAGTAACCTCACGAATTCTTATTGGTTACTCAACTATTCTGTAGTCCCTGGAGGTGGGGTCAGGAGCCAGTGTGCTCCAGCCTCGCCCCCAAGAAGCCCCCTGCCACTCCATGCTGGTGCCTCTGTGTCAGAGGCAGAAGCACGAGGTGCCAGGTGGGAACTGGTCTGCAAGGGGAGCCAGTTTAAAAACCAGCTCCCCATGTGGACTGTCTGCTTGTCGCCCCATGCTACTGCCTCTTATAGAGGCAGCAGCGCGGGGTGGCAGCAGCCTCTGTCTGGGGGGTATCTGAGCTCCTGGACCTAGGGTGAACTGGAACTGAGCCAGGCTGCCTGCCCCCTTGCTCCTATACATTTTAAATGCAGAATTACAGCGGGGGTAGGTCCCGGACCCGTCACAAGTCATGACTGAGCCGGGCTGCTGGCCAGCCTGCTAAAAAAATTTACTGGCAAGGCGGGGGAGGGGAATGTGTGTAGTCTATAGCATTAATCTATAGGCTTTTGGTTATCAGTTAATCGACACTATTACATCCCTAACACAGTATGGCACAGACATAGTTCAGGCCTGTTGAGATGCTATAAAATTGTCATTTGAGAGGGGTGGACGTAAATCTAGTAGCACATTGACAGAATTGGTTTATTTAATTTTGAATTTGATTTCTTCCTTACTAAATTAAATTCTTGAAGTTCTAAGGCAAAGTACAACACCTCTCAGTATAACTTTGGTTTCCTATTTTAAGTTAATTTTTGTTCAGAAGTGCTGGTCATACACTTAGGAGCTTACAGGGAATCTCTGACGCAGGCCTGAGACTGCTTCCACATTCAGAACCCCTTAGGTTCTATCCTTGCAACATGATTTTTGTTGTTTGCAGTAATATGAAGGTGGTACATCACACATCACCCCCATATTGGTGCATATAACAAAATTCATTCCGGTCAGGGGTGAGAAACTAGAGGGAATGTTGTCCTACACTAATATATAGGCTCCTTATAAGCCAGCTTTACATTTGGTATCCCAACACCATTGTTCGCTATCAAGACTAATGGGAAATTGGTTTTGTCGTGATAACCAAAATGGATCTAGACTGCTGGCACAGAAAATTTAAAAAATCCTCTATAACCTTATTTAAACTAAAGTTGGGAGAAAAGCAGAAGCTGCAGAGGAGCCCATGGTTTGGTCAGAGGCATCTGTTAAGGGTGAATTTATTACAAGGGCAACTCTGTATCCTAGTACAGAAAATAGGAAAGAATTTGGAGAACAGAGAGGAGCTGGACTCGATGACCTCTCGAGGTCCCTTCCAGTCTTATGATTCTATGATTCTAATGAAAAGTTGAATGTCAGTCTCAAGTAAACAGAACGTATGAAGGCCAGCATCTAAATATTGACAGATTGTACAAACGATTATATGCAGTTGCGAGAAGTCTAACTGCTAAGATGGGTAAACTAGAATGCCCAGGCTTTAAATGAGTAAATTGATGTAATTGGCATCTCAGAAATGTGGAGGAATGAACAGTATCTGGGTACGTCTACACAGCATGCTTATTTTAAAATAAACTATTCTGGAATAGCTATTCCAAAATAGCCTATTTCGAATTAGCATGTCTACACTGCAGGGAAATCCCAAAATTAGTCCAAGGTAGGTTTCCCTAATGTGGATGTACTATCTTGATTTAGAGCCTCAGGAGGCCCTGGGGAGGAATAACTTAGCCCCTCAACAGGGCCATTCTATTTCGAAATAGCAGAAGTGGAGCGTCCACGTGTGCCTTATTTCGAAATAGCTATTTCGGAAAAGACTTTACTCCTCGTAGAATGAGGTTTACAGATTTTGGAATAAGCTGCCCATTATTTCAAAAATATTTCAAAATAACGGAATGGCTTTGTTAAATGCTCGCATTGTTTGGAAATAATGCTAGTTATCTCGAAATAACGGTGCGGTGTAGATGCACCCTCTGGTAATAGCAGAGTGCAAAATACATAGGAATAACAGGGTAGGTCACACTGGTGCGGGGGGGGGGGGAATGGTATGATTATAAAAGCATAGTTAAATAAGGTAAAAATCTTAAATGAAACAAATTGTACCATAGAGTATTGGGACAGAAACCACATGCTTGAATAATAAGAGTATTAGCAACAGGCATATGCTGCCAACCACCTCACCAGTATGGTAACAGTGACTATGAAATGTTCAGAGGTTACAAAACTAGAAAATACAATGACAATAGGTGATTGAAGTCCAATTGACTGAGTAAATGTCACCTTAGGGCATGCAGAGATAAAATGTCTATACCCCATAAATGACAGCTTTTCCTGGAACCCACAAGAGGAGAGGCAGTTCTTAATTTAGTTCTAAATGAAGTAGAAGGTCTGATCTGAGAGCACTGAGGTACAACAGCATATGCTCCAACTCCTCAGACAGAGACCTACACCTACAAGATCTTCAACAAGCATTCTGTAAACTACGATACCCACACGAGGAAGGGGGGCGGGGAGGCGACAGAGACCGATACCTGGGGATCTTGTAGCTGCCAAGGCCCAGGAAGTGCATGGGCTGCTCCCCCGTCCTCCAAAGAGCAGCACGGTACCTGACACGCTGGTCTGTTGCACGCCTGATGCCTTCCTGCGCAGGAGAGGGGGAGTCCTGGACCGTGCTGGCCCCAACCGCTCAGGCAGTGTGTGCCTTGCTCCTCCTCAGTATGCGCTGCCCGAGCAGCTGGGGTCGGCACAGTCCCGGATCGCCACCCACCCCTGCTGCCTTCCTGCACATGGGGAAACAAAGTCCCCAGCACGTGATGGACTGGCATTTTAGATACTGTGCCGGCTGTTGGGGCAGGGGGGAGAGCAGCCTGCATAGTTCTGGGACCTGGTGCGCAGCTGCAGAACTGCCCCCGACCCTGCAGGAAGCCTATGCTACCTCCGTTGACACTGGGAGTTCAGCGCAGCGTTCATCTTGGGAGTTGCAGGCAGCAAGACGGGCTCTCACGAAAATTTTTCTGAGGCCCAGTATTTTTTTCCTAAGGACCAGTACTGGGCCATGGACCACAGTTTGGGAAACGTTGATCTATACAGTGGGGGAAGTGCAAAGCTGCAGTGCCATCTAGTGGCCATGGAGTAGATCTGCTTCTGGACATGTGTGCACTGGTTTGATTAATACAGAGAGGTGAATAATAGAGGATTGAATACACTGGGTTGTACTGCCACTAGTTGAAAGATAGGTAACAGAGTAGAAATAAATGACTTGTTTCCACAGAGAAGTGAATGGTTCGGTCTTCCAAGGGCCTGTCCTGTTCAGCACGATCATTAATGATCTAGAACAGGTGAACTGTGAAGTGGGAAGATGGATAATGTTCTGATCCATTATGGTAGTTCTTAAATTATTGTTTATTAACCAGAAGTAGTTTTGGTTATTTGTTGCTACTCTTAAACATCTTGACCCATTTAAGATTAAAAGAATAAGATACACATCCTGGCCTCACGTTGGCTTTCATGCTATTGAGTGAAATAGTAAAAAGAAATGAATACTGGCAAATTTATTTGAGGAGAAGGGGTATTATACGCTGGTAATGCTGCTGTGTACCCAAACTAAGTATTCATTTTCCTGTGGCAGCTGTTCCATTAGTTTCCACTGTCAGGAAGGCTGATTTTAACGTGGCTGGGACTTGACCTATCCCTAGTCTCAGGCCAGCCAGAGGCTCAGGTATCAGGGAACTTCTTTTGTATGACCTTTGAAAGCATAACATGGAAAAAACCTAAATGGCTATACAAAGCTAATATAGAGTTACACAACCAGTTGAGGAGACAAAGGAGCCTTGTTCTTAAGGTTTTTTTCCTTAAACTCCTGTTTCTTCCTTTTTTGTGACAATGGGCTCTAGATTGACAGAGAAAGTTTGGGGGAAGAAGACTTAAAAAGTTTCTCTGATTCTGCTCAATTCTGTGTCCTAAGGGATATTCTTTTAACTCCTGATCCTAGCAGCTCAGTCAGTAGTGGGGTATGAATTCAAAACCATGTGCCTTGGTCACTGCTGTTCTGCTTGAGTCTACTGTGTGCCTTTCAGACCCTTCCCCTGCCTTCTCCAACTCTGCTTGTTAGTTCAGGTTTCTTTCCTTTTCACTCATCCTCAAGACTCCTAGAATTCTGTGGTTCCCTCTCCTTGAGGTGTGTGGAGTACAAATATTGCTTCCTTGTCCCTTGAAGATGAAAGCTCTTTGCCTCTGCAGCAACCCACTCAGCAAGCGAGCCTTACTAGCTTTGAGTGAGTTTTTCTTCCCTCCTTGCTACAACCACTTAGCCTCCACAATCAATCAAGTGATTATTAGATCTTCCCTTCTCACTTCTCCATGCCAGCTGGGATGCCTTTAGCTTCTGTTCCTCCTGCAGTAGCTTGTGCTCTGCTCCATCCTTCCTAGTAGTAATAGCATATCTCCCTTGGGATTGCCCAGTGTTGGAGCAGGAGACAGATCTGAGCCACATGGCTAGGGAGCTGATTGGAGTAGGTTCTAAGAAAGGCTTCCCATATGAGGCTTTAAAATTTCTAGTTATAGTATCTGCGCAACCTCTAACAGTTTTTATTGGGAGTCTGTTTGTTTGACCTCTTCCTAGGTGCATGTGAATACTTAATGCTTTTTGGTTGTCAGCTGTTTTGTTTGTAGCTAGTCTGTACTCTTTTGAACCAGGCCAAGACAGATGCAGGCCAAATTAGCTCTCCAGGGACCAGTTAGTGGGAAGATGCTGAATTGTGGAGTCTTGGGTTTCACTTCCTCATTTCTCCAGATCCTTTTTCTTTAAACTGTTTACAGTTGCTGCTTATCAACAAAACTGTTCCATGTTCCTGCAGGAACCTTTTGAGAAGTCTCTCTGCATCTGCCAGATGTAAGAACTGCTTTCTTCAGTGGTGGTTTTATGGTGTCTCAAAGAAAAGAGACTACAAGATTGTGTATTGAACTTGGTAACTTGAAACCATTTTTGTGACCCTGTCTTCTAGAACCTCTTGGCAGTGACTAGGTTTTCAGGTTACATCTCTGTCTTCCTTCTGCAGGGAGAGTGAAACCACTTCTGCAGAGACATGCAAAGTGATTGCTTGCTTGCTGCTTTCCCCACTTGTTTATCAACCAGTATCAGGTGGATCTTAACATTCCCGGAGCACTCAAGTCTTTCAAGTTGTGTTCCAGGCTGCCTCTCCAGAAAGCCAGTTCTCTCATTTAAAGGGGTGACATGTCATGCTCAGTGCCGGTATTAAATATTGCAGTGGGATGAAAGGGGAGAGATTTTCAATAAGCAGAAAACTACTTTTATTTGTGCATCCCTCCTTTTTTTTCCTTAGTGCTTTATACAAACAGCTTTAGAATTACTTGAGAGGTGGGCAGGTGGAGGTAGCCTTCATATACCCTTTCATTCTTCCTTTGGCTCTTTGCTTTCTGATGAGTGAATAATAAAGGCTACCATCCTATAGCAGGATGGGAGAAGAGAAGGGACTTAATGACTCGTATTAATGAGCAGTGGTTCCCTGTGAGCAGTGCACTTGTGTATCCACTTGAGATTCATATTCTGCTCAGCTGACTAGCAGAGTGCCCACAGCTAGATTTTTGTTTTCTACTGATGGTGCATATTTGCACATTCCTCAGGGCACATGGATGGAAAATATTAGAGGGAACATTGATAATGTCTTTCCCTTTCTGAAATTGCTACTTCCTCTTCCATTTTTTGAGTGGGGGGGGAGGGAAGGTGGAGGGAGATAGGACTGTTTGCCATGGTCTACTGCACTCTTAAAAGAACAGCTCTGTGATAACATACTTTGCTTTTAAACATGGCATATTCGACAAACATGAGATGCTGATGATCCAACTGCAATGCCTTGCAAGTTTCCTGCTTCATGTTGATATTTTAGTGAGGTTCAGATGGTGAAGTCTCGCTTTAGTATATTTCCAAAAGATGAATTCTATATGTCAAGCTCCTAACATACCAGAAAGAAAATGAGACGCTAAGACAGCTGAAGAAATGGTTTCCCCTTTTTAGAAGTGGCCAATTATGCATGGTATTGGTTTCCTAGTATTAAACTTGCATATTTGCCTCCTTGCTCTTAATAGTGACAAGTAGTTTGATAGTGTGTGTAAAGAAATGTTTTCAGTGGAAAGGGGGGAAAAGCCCCTACTGAATTGCCCATGGGAGATCTAACTGTGTCTAGCAGAAGACCTCCAAGTGGTTTATTATTAGCTAAGCTCTGCAACAGCCCTCTGAGACGGATAAAGGATATTTAGGTGGATTACTTCACCCACATTAAAGTGCAGTTATGTCTGTGGTGGAAAGCGGTAGCTGTTTGTTTTAAATTTATGATGCGTGATTAAAGTGAAGAAAATCACTATATTCTGCTGAAACTTTTCTAGGGACCTGGTGAAATTCTAACACTGGTAAATATATAAAGGTGGATGCCTGTATTTTTCATAGAATTGTAGGACTTGGTGGGACCTCAAGAGGTCATATCTTCAGTCTCTTGCACTCCTAGCAGGACTAAGGATTATCTAGCCCATCCATATCAGGTGTTTGTCTAATCTGCTCTTAAAAACCTCTGAGATTCCACAACTTCCCTAGGTAATTTTATTCCAATGCTTAACTATCCAGAAAGGAATTTTTTCCTAATATCCATACTAAATTGCTCTTGCTGCAATTTAAGCCCATTGCTACTTCTCCTATCCTCAGAGGTTAAGAACAGTTTTTCTCCTTCTTAGTTACAACAGCCTTGTACATAATTGAAAACTGCTATCCTGTTCTTTCAGCCATCAAATTTTTAATGATCACATATGGCCAGTCCTCTTGTCCTATGGTGTGTGGGTGTTTTGTGTCTGACTCTTGTCTTCAGCAGAACAGTGCCTTACTGCAGTGTCCCAGCATTGTATTAGTGCTAGCGTTGCAAACTTTCTAATCACGTTAAACTGGACACCCTTGCCCTGCCCCTTCTCCAAAGCCCCTACCCCCCACTCACTCCATCCCCCACCCTCCATCACTTATACTCCCCCTACCTCATTCACTTCCAGCAGGCTGGAGCAGGGGGTTGGAGTGAAAGGGGTGTGTGCCACCTGGGGGTGCAGGTTCTGGGGTGAGGCCAGAAAGAAGGGGTTCAGGTTGTGGGAGGGTGGTTCAGGGCTGGAGTAAGGTATTGATGTGTGGGGGAGGGTTCAGGCTCCTGTGGGGCAGCACTTACCTCAGGTTCCTAGAAGAGTCTGGCATGCCCAGCTCCTAGGCAGAGAGGCCCTGAGGCTCTGCCCGTACCTACAGGCACTGTGCCTCCATTCCTGTTGGCTGTGGTTCCTGGCCAATTGGAGCTGCAGAGCTGGTGCATGGGTTGGGGGCAGAGTGTAAAGCTCTTGCACTTTAGAGATGGGGATGCTGGCCATTTCTGGGGCTCTCACAGAACCAGGATAGGCAGGGAGCCTGTCTGCCTTAACCTTGCTATGCAGCTAACCAGATTTTTAATGGCCTGGTGAGCAATTCCTACCAGACCCTCCAGGGTCCCTTTTCGACCAGATGCCTGGCAACCCTAACTGGAACTTTTCCTTCCTGGTCAGCACTAGAGTTCTTCCAGCCCCAAGGGATGTGTCTGTTTATGTATTGAACCTTCCTGACCCAGAATAGCTATCAGTTTTGACAACATTGTAGCACAAGATAATCTGGCACTTTCTTCCTGCCATCCCTTGTGCAGACCTTTGCCACATTTTTGTTTGATCCAAATTGTTAGGAAGCTTCCTTGCTTGTCCCAAGGAATACATGAATCTCTGTAGGGTATTTATGGAGTGGCTAAACAATAACTTTCTAATTGCCACTTCCTGAGACCCTTTTAATGTTGCATCTCTGAGAGCAGGTTCTTGAAATCATTGTGCCATACCAAAAGTCTGTTCAAAATTGAATCTGGGGAGTTCCAGCAAGTTACATTTTACATCCTTTCAGCAGCTCATGCTGCATGGGATTACAGATATGCTAAAGAAAATAAAATGGAATATTAAATACTGCTAATAACTTTAGAGCTCACATTTATAATATTATGAGCCTGCTGTAAACCTGTGTTTTGTGGTGCCATCGCCACTCTGCTGAGAACTAAATTGCTGCTACTTGGTGCTTTTTGAAGTTTTTATTGTGATATATTTAAATGCAAGGATAGTTGTGTGTTCCACATAGTCTCATGAAGAAATTTGCTCTGACTTTTAAAGTAGTTGCTTTTCTTTGCCTTAAGGATCACTCATGCACCCAGAAGAGTAGTCTTCTCCAGGTGGATCAGAACTGTGTCCGTAACTCATATGATGTCTTCTCGTTGCTTCGGTAAGAGGTTTTTAGAATATTACCATGTGGTTTTTTTAAATTGCTTGATGAATGTGGAAATGCACATACTTTTACAAAAAGAACAGTTTCTAAATTGCTAATCATTCCTTTTGATAAACGTTTAAATTATGTAGCTTAACCGCTGGCAGCAATGAAGGAGCACTGGTGTCAAAAGGGCATGTGTTTCTTTACCTTGGTATTGGCATCCTTAGTTTGGACAATGTGTAGTCCGCTACAGAGGCAGCAATGCAAAGTAGCTGGGGGTTCCCAGGAGTGGGGCCGCGGGCTCCCTGGCTGACAGCCCTGCCTCTGGGGGCTATTGAAAAATCGTGTAACTGATGAGATTTTTTCATGGTTACACAACTATTCAGTTAGATATAGTGTAACATCCCTAGTCCAAACCTGTTTCATGGGAAGTATTAAAAATAGTCTATAATAGAGCAAGGGTTAGCAGTTTAGAGTTCCAGGTCTTTGGGCATCCTATGCTCACAGCCAAGGAATTCACTTCCTGTGTTAAGTCCTTGCCTGCTGTGCATAGCAGAATAAAAGCGGACTAAAATGACTTTATGAAAAACTGTCATCTGAAGAAGGGGGCACCTGATCTGGGTTCTCAGTGAAGTAGTAAGGAGTCAGTCAGAACAAAACAAGAATTGTAGTCCTTAGCCACAGTTCAGTGGTTGATGAGGAGAATCTGTCTGAGGCAGATAAGTCTCTGTTCTGCATTTTGGTCTGTGTGGCTGTAGCATACTTCCTGTGGAAGCGCCCTATTGCCTGCAAAGACTGTGTGCAGGTATAACAGTCTTCCTGTGCAAATCACCATAGAGGTGACTTAATTTGCAATTCTATGCTTTGATCCCAGTCAGGAGAAAGGTCGGGTGAAATGGGAGCTTTGCTCTGCTGGGCTCTCTTGGCTAATATATTTGAGAACTTTTGGTGAATGCTAGCATGTGTAGAGGTGTGTAACCTATGACTTAAATGTTGACTCTGTTGTAACCTGAATATGAGAGGCTTATATTGAAAGTCTAAGACTTCCTTATCTACGAATATGTTGAACGTCAGATCTACAGTAGTAGCAATATCACTACCACAAGGGAAGCCCTTGACAGAGCCATGTTTAAAATCCCTCAACTCTTCTTGAAAATTACATTTTGTTTCTTTAGTTAGTTGTAAACCTCTAATCCATTTAGTAATCTTACCAGGAGATGTCACTACTGCCTCTAAGAAATATCAATAGTATATTTTTCTATAATGGTGAAGAGATAAGAAATATATTGCGCTGACTCTAGTTCACTTAGAAGCGGAACTATGAGCATGCTTAAAGATAAAACCGGGTATTCCTTGATTCTTACAACAATATATTAAGTGAAAAGTGCAGTTGAAAATCCTGTCTCTCTTCTAATGGTAGCAGAAAACATGCAGGATGCATTCTGTGCAGTCTCCAACCTACTTTGAGACACAACTAGAGGAAACGGTACTCCTTTTTTTCAGAGGAATAGCTGTTAGTCTGGATCTGCAAAAGCGACAAGGAGTCCTATGGCACCTTATAGACTAATAGATGTATTGGAGCATAAGCTTTCGTGGGCAAAGACCCACTTTGTCAGATACATGTACAGGCAGTCCCCGGGTTATGTGCAAGATAGGGACTGTAGATTTGTTCTGAAGTTGAATCTGTATGTAAGTTGGAACTGGCGTCCAGATTCAGCCGCTGCTGAAACTGACCAGCGGCTGACTACAGGAAGCCCGAGGCAGAGTTGCTCTGCTCCTGGCTTCCTGGAATCAGCCTCTGATCAGTTTCAACAGGCTGAATCTGGACACCAGTTCCATACAGATTCAACTTAAGAACCCCAGGCGTCCCCAAGTCAGCTGCTGCTGAAACTGATCAGCGGCTGATTCCAGGAAGCCTGGGGCAGAGTAGCTGGGGTGCTGCCGGGTTGGTCTAGTAGTGCCCGGCGCTGCGGGACCAACCGGCAGCGCCCCAGCTGCTCTACCACAGGTGTCCGGAGAAAAGCCTAGTCTGCTGGGGGATGGGGAGGCGTACTAGCTGCGCCCCCAGCAGACCAGGGAGACACGGGTGACGGACCGAGATGCACCGCGGTCCCGCCGCCCGGGTTCTCCGCGGCTTTGCTCTGCGTCTTCCTGGTCTGCTGGAGATCAGCAGACCAGGGAGACGGGGAGCAAAGCCTCTGAGGATGCCGGCAGCGGGACAGCCGTGGCGCATCTGGGCTGTCCGCTGCCCGCGTGCTCCCCGGCTTTGCTCCACGTCTCCCTGGTCTGCTGAGAGGAGAAACAGCTTTTGTACTTAGTTAGCCATTCACAGTCTTTGTTTAATCTTAAACTGATGGTGTCAAATTTGCAGATGAACTGTAGCTCAGTAGTTTCTCTTTAAAGTCTGGTCTTGAATTTTTTTTGCTGTAGGATGGCTACCTTGCATCTGACGAAATGGGTCTTTGCCCACAGGACTCCGTGTTGCTTTTGTAGTACCTTTTTCTTTTTTTTTTTTTTTTTTTAAAGAATCTTTTACTACCAAAGTAAAACCTATTTAAAAAACTGACAGTGTGTGCCTGATCACTCTGCTTCTGTGTTGTCCCTATTCTTTTCCTTAATATAAACTGTCATTGTTATGCATTGAGGTTTTGGGGTGTTACCAGAGTACAAGTTATTTGGTAATGAACACTATTGGCCTGAAGCCTTGTTTCTGTCCTAGCTGTTCTAAGTGTGGGCCTGATTGTGCAAGTGGCTGAATGCCCATGGCTCTCAACTCCATGAATGATTGCATTCAGTGTTTCTTCAGGACCCTATGAGTCAGTCTCAAGTATGGATTGAGAATGTGAACTGAATTGCTCCATTTTATTTAAGAAATTCTAACTTTCTTCTGGTTTTTGAGGTGGTGGCTTGCTTCTCCATGCCCCATACTTCCCCTATATGGTTCCTCCATGGTGGTGAACCTCTCTTGGGTGCAAGTGATGGTGCATGCTATTGTAAGAATAGAAGCTGCTTTGCAACTTTTAAAACCCCCTTTTAAAACTTCCTTCAAATAATGTTTTGGATGTTAGGTCTTTGCCTGTTGAAATACACTTTCTGGAAAGTCTGCGGAACTTGCAGTTTAAAAGTCACACTTTTAAAGCAAGTAGTTTAAGCAGCTCTAAAACTTCAAAAACAATTAGGATAGTAGCACCTTAAAGACTAACAAAACATGTAGATGGTATCATGAGCTTTCCTGGGCATAATCCACTTCAGGTGAAAGCTCATGATAACCATCTACATGTTTTGTTAGTCTTTAAGGTGCTACTAGACTAACTAGAAAAACTTAAACAATAGTCTACCCCACTCAGCTACCCCTTTGAAGCTCTAAAACTTCAAGTTTGATATGTAAATAGCCCCTAATGAAAAAACATGTGCTTGGCTACATTTGTGGGTTGGTTTGTTTAAACTGTAGGAAACTCATTAGTAGAGCCCTTCAAATCCATGGTTATCCACTTCAACATCCACGGATGCAGGTACCTGCAGATATAAAGTGGATATCTGCAGCTCATTTTCTCTAATACAAATGTGGCTGCACGTTTTGTATCCACAAAGAGCTCTACTCATTAGCTGGATGTTGGTTTGAGCTGAAGCATGTGTTTGGATACTTCATTCCAGATATTTACTAGGGATGTAACAATGCAGTTAAAAACATAACTATGTACAGTAACTGCTAAAAATCATAGCAGTTACACGTGCTGCGGGCTCTGCAGTAAAGCTTAAATAAGCTTTGTACTGCTGAGTCCACGGTGAAGCTGCCTCCATGGGAGCAGAGTCATCAAGGACTGCTGTTGGCCCTGCTCCTGAAGAGGCAACTTCACTGTGGGTTCTAAAGCCAGCTCCCTGGGAGTGGGGCCAGCAGCAGCCCTTGATAACCCTGCTCCCAGGGAGCCAGTGTATAACCTGTGGCTGGGGGAGAGGCAGGCAGGCCAGCTAGAGGGCAGGTGGGAAGATGTTCTAGCTCCTCCTGGCTAACCAGAGCCATTAAGGGTGAGGCTTTTACCAGTTAACCTTTTACACCCCTAATATTTACATTCTCAGCTACTGAAACAGGTGGAAGAACTTGTAACTTTCCAGACAGTTTAGCTCTAGAGTAAGATGTTCGCAGCACTTTTTATAGCTTCATAAGAAACCCTTTTGCCTTCAAATCAAGATAAGATCAGAGGCAAACACCACAGAGCTAATAAGATGCTCAAGTCAAATAGTTAAGGGGGAGAGGTGGGTATTTTCTCCTTTAAATAAAAAAAATGTGAGACACAAGATTAAGCACTGAAGATGGAAATTGCCAAACTTTTTCCTCTGGAGTACTAATTCTGCCACACTGGACACATCGTATATATTATTGGCTAGTCTTTTTAATTGTTATAGGTAGGGTTTTAGGAGTCTTAATCGTCTGTTGGTACACTACAGAAAATGAGACTCTGCATTATTGTATACCCTAGCGCACACAGTATGAACGAGCTAATGGTAAGAGAGCATTTTCTGACTTCTTTTGACGTGAGTGCCAGATTTTCTAACCTTATTGTAGGGTTAACATTTTGATATTGACTTACATTTTTGCAGTAATAAAAGATTAAAAGGATTGCACAAACAAACTTTTCATGGCTGCTGGATCTAAAGAAAAATCTTACTAGGAAGTTCAGATGTAGTTGACATTCTGGACTAGTGTTTCATTGTATAGGGAATTCAATTTTATAAGTGAACAGTTTATTATACTGTGTTGAACATGTTTGGCCTTATTACCCTTGCTCATGATCTCAACCTTTATGAATAAAGTTATATTTTTCGTTATAGATTAGTGCTGTTACATTGAAGCTAAAGGTTGGAGCTTCCTTCTCTCCCACATCCTCCAAGTGGGAAGCCGGAGCTGGTGCTCCAGCATTGCAGCGACCATGAGGCTGGAATAGCAGTGTAGGGAAGGGAGAGCTGAGCAAGCTCCCTCTCCCCACGCCACTGGTGGAACAGCAGTGCAATGACATGCTGTCCTGAGGCTTTTGCTGCTGGTGCCATTGGCTGGCCAATAGAAGCACCAGAAGGCGATGCTTGGGAGCAATAGGGGCACGAAGCCTAGTAAGCACCCTGCCTCATACCCAGATCCTCACACCCCAATTTCCCTCACTCATTCCCCCCCCTCCCTGCCAAAACACCACACCCCAGCTGATCTGAGGAAGTGGGTCTGGCCCACGAAAGCTCATCATCTAATAAACCATCTTGTTAGTCTTTAAAGTGCTACGTTGTCCTGCATTTTGCTTCAGCTACCCCAGACTAACACGGCTACATCTCTATCACTATTCTCCCAGCTTGCTCCTACACTCTCCCTTGCTCCTGCAACCTCCTTCCTGTCCAGACACATACATACCCTCATCCTGCTCCTGCATCCACTGGTGCTCCTGCACCTTCCCTCCTGGCCACAGACTGCACCCTCCCTTGCTTTTGCTTCCCTCTTTCCCCCTAGCCAGACACCCTACTCCCAGTCTGCTTCTGTATCCTGCTTCTGTATCCTATCTCCCACCTAGACCTTGCACCCTCACTCCCTCCTGCCCAGATCCTGTACCCCATCCCTGTCCTACTTACTGACAGCCCTACCCTGCACACTGAACCCTTCATTTTTGTCCCCATCCCAGAGCCTAAGGGGGTTCCCAAAATCCACTAACTGGAACCCCAGAAAAGTAAATCTGGCCTATGGGAAGCCCTGAACCTCAGTACTCTCTGCCCGTTCCCTTCCCCTTGCCCCGGTGGGGCTGAAGTGCCAGAGGAGTGAGGTGTGTCAGTTGGGGGCCATATCAGTGAGGGCTGGGGGTTTCTGAGGAGTGTTTTTGCTTCTCACTTGTGTGGTCCCCAACTGATATTTGAGAGTCAGTGGCCCCAACCCAAAAGGGTTTCCCACCCCGGCTATAAAGAAAGAAAACATTTAAACCTTTTGTGTTGGACATGAATTTAATATTTTGCTTTATTTAAAATGAAGTTTGATTAAGCATTTTAACTCATGTTAGTTTATCTGTTTAATAATTTAAATCCTTCTCCCTAGCTGCAGCACTAGCAAAATGGCTCAGGTGTAATTATGTAATTAACAATGGGTTTCCATTAGCAACTTGTGGTCCACAGAAAGGTTTGCATTAAGCTGGGTGGGCCATGGGCCAAAAGTTTGAGAGCCACTGGCATACAGAGAGAGGCTGGACACACAGGGAAATGCTCTTCAAGGGGGCTTAAGAATTGGGGTGTACCTATTGTTAACCTGCAAAGTTGGACTGGTAGAGTTTTGAGGGGAGTGTTTCAGTTGTTAAAAGGCAGGTACTGACACCTGGCTACCAAAGGAGGGAAGGTGGGGGAGGAGTAGTGGAACAGCAGTTAACAGTGACTCATCATCCTGGTGACCCAGAAAGTCACACTAGGGCATTCCCCTACTGGTGACAACTTACAGGTGTGATTCGACAAGCAGGCTGCAGTTCCCATTTTTAAAGGTCAGTGGACCTGATTCCTCAAAGAAAGGAGATTATCAAGCACAAGTACATTTTCTTATTCTGTGATTTTTTTTTTTTTTTAATTTTATTCTGGTTACTGTTGATTTGAATCTTAGGTGTGGGTGTTTACTGATGTTACCTCAAAACAGGAGTTGATTCCACCCAACAGGAAATAATCTTACATTCTGAATTGCATAGCACATTTCATCTAAGGGGTTCAGAAGCTCACATTTTACCTCTGTCCCTGCAACTTCTGTGAAGTAACTTTCTTAAGGTCCTTCAGAAAATCAGTGCCAGGAATTAGAACCTAGGCCTTCAGACTCCATCCTTTCTCTTACTATAACTATTTTCTGCTTCTTGGCCCGAGTCAGATTGCACAATCACATTGTACATGTCTACAAGAATTGGGTGAGGGTGAAGTTGATCATAAAACAGAAAAATCTGTTGGATGTTGTAAGTGGGAAAGGAAATGAAGAAAAAGTAAATGGCATTTTAATGGGGCTTTAGTAAGATATAAATTTTTTTTAAATCGTCTGGAGTCTGGCAGGAGCTTCTTAGAATCTAGTCTCTGGACAAATGTAAAGAAATGTTTATATAAGCTTTGTATTTTTATTTAATATCTGTTTAATAGAAGTCTTATTTTTAATAATGGGTCTGGGTGTTTGCAATCTGAGTATCCCATATCTCTCTTGTTGCCAAAAAGCTTGGTTCTGTTTTCTGAATCCCTGGTGTCAATACTCTGTTTAAATAAACTTAGTGTAAACTAAGGTAGTTTTGGCAAATCTGACCTTAATATATTTATTTGTCTTGTGAGAGAGCTGTAGCTTGTGTGACTATTGTATTTAGTCTGGGTAGTCATGGCTGACAACCAATTATTCAAATACTATACATGAAAATTCAGATCTAACAGATAGAAAGAAGAGAACAAAAAGAACTGGAACAATCTAAAGAGTTGGATAACTTTCTAAATAGAATTAATCACATCTGTGCATAAAAGAAACAAATACAGGCAGTCCCCGGGTTACGTACAAGATAGGGACTGTAGGTTTGTTCTTAAGTTAAATTTGTATGTAAGTCGGAACTGGCGTCCAGATTCAGTCGCTGCTGAAACTGACCAGCGGCTGACTACAGGAAGCCCGAGGCAGAGTTGCTCTGCCCTGGGCTTCCTGGAATCAGCGCTGATCAGTTTCAACAGTGGCTGAATCTGGACGCCTGGGGCAGAGCAGCTGGGGCGCTGCTGGGTTGGTCCAGTAGCGCTGAGGAGCGGTGCTGCGGGACCAACCCGGCAGCGCCCCAGCTGCTCTACCCCATGTGTCGGCGAGAAAAGTCTGGTCTGCTGGGCGGGGTGGAGGGCATGCTAGTTGCGCGCCGCCCAGCAGACCAGGAAGACGTAGGCGGTGGGACCGCCAAGACGTGCCGTGGTCCCGCCTGCATACTCTGCGGCTTTGCTCCGCGTCTCCCCGGTCTGCTGGGGTGGGCCCCCCCAGCAGACCAGGGAGACGCGGAGCAAAGCTGCGGAGGACGCGGGCAGCGGGACTGCGGTACATCTGGGCTGTCCCGCTGCCGGCGTCCTCCGAGGCTTTGCTCCTCATCTCCCTGGTCTGCTGGGGGGGCTTCCCCCCCCCCCAGCACACTAGGGAGACGCGGAGCAGCTTTTCTCGCCCTGGAGGACGCGGGCAGTGGGACCGCGGCGTGTCTGGGAGGTCCCGCCGCCCATGTCCTCCGGGGCGAGAAAAGCCCCGTTCGTAACTGCGGATCCGACATAAGTCGGATCCGCGTAACTCGGGGACTGCCTGTATATCTAAAAGTCAGAAATCTCTGCTGAATACAAATCCATAGCAAATAAAGATTTTTTCTGTGTGTACATAATAACTTGCAGTTTAACAATTGTAAGCACCCTAAATAGTCTCCAAACACAAGAGAATGAAGGGCAGATTGCTACTTGTGGCAAATGACATCTTTCTAAAGAAAATAGAACTTGATTACCAGGAATTTGTATCAACAGTGACTCCATGGTGTTTTGAGATTATATGGACTGTCAAATACACAAACAGAACTTATTGTTCACAAGTCTTGTGATTTTTGGAACTAATTATCACAGCAGTTCTGATCTTTTAAAAGATATCCATAACATGGTTAAGAAGTCCAAAGACTTTACGAATTAAGGGTCACGTTCTGCAATCCTCAATTCACTTCAGTACTCCCACTGACATTAGTGGATCTCCATCATTAGGCCTAGAGTTCATAGTACATGCAGAATGGATTAAATTATTTAGTACTATCCATTGACCAGAACCTTATTCACACTTCCATTATGAAGTCTCATGGCTAATATAGAAACAGTACCAAAAAAAAAAACACCTAGTTCAGGCTTGAAAAAAATGTGGACTATGATTTTTATTAGTTGGCAGTAGCAACTTGCTGAGAAGCTTAGTTCACCTGCCAGCCCGAACCATTTCTGAGAACAGAAGTAGTTTGGATTTCTACCAGAATGCTGATGCCAGACGTGGTTTAGGGAATCAGTCTTTCACACTAGTCTTTGACTAGTAAATGTTTCAAGTTTTGATTTTGTGCGTCCCATTCCCTCTTCAAATTCCCTTGGGAAGGAAGTGCTATTTCCTCATCCACTTAAATCATCCTGGTTTCTGTGATAAGGGATTGGGAGAAAGAATAAGGGTTCAACTGTTCTACTTCTCACAACTACTTTTCAGTGGTCCTCTCCCCGATTGCAGCTTTCTCCAAAAGCATGCAACTTGCACAATTTTGGTGAATTATAGTTCAGCTCACTGCCTTGAATAACAGTAAAGCTCTTCACTTTTTTGTTAATGTCACTCTCCTGCTGTTTGCTCTCTAGTGCCTCTGCTGAAGCTGCGTCAATCTGGACTCTGAATGAGAACACAGCATTGGTTAAACTTTTTTTAAAAAAAAATCCTACATCCTATGAGAATTGGTTCAGATCCCTTTGCTTTCAAAGGAGAGTCTGCCACAGGCCAGCAGACTTTTGAATTTTACTTTTTTGAAGTGCTAATACTAAATAAAAACAAGAGCAGACTAGAAAGACTCCTGCATTAGTTGTCTTTATTAGGACAATTATTCTAAAATTCATGAAGCAGTTACTGGTGCAGATTAATACTGTGGTCTTCAAGATGCATTGTACTCCAATATAGATACACTTAATTAGTTTTAATATGGAAAATCCTTGGTACAAACATGGGAATTGATTCTCTGGATCAAGAGAGGTAGTTGGTTATTTATCAGGCATATGCAGTTGAGTCCAAGTCAATGTTCTTACCAGCAATGTTCAGGGCAGGAAGACATCCAGGAAACTCATTCGTTTTTCTGTCCTCAACAGTGTGTCCTGGTTTGTGACTATCAATATCAGCATAATGGATTGTCTCTAAAAACACCATTGACATTCTTTTGAAGCCACTACTTCCAACTCATCCAGTATTCTGTGTGAGTTGCACGTGTAAAACTGCAGATTCTTGTAACAGGGGGAGCTACTGTAATTAGTTTGGAAGTGTCAGGAAATCCTAACTTCAAAATGCTAACCACCTAGATTTAGTATTTATAAGTAAGTACAGAGCAGAATCGAGGTGATTGACAGCAAAAAGTGTAAGGAAGATTGATTTTTACAAATACAGTGCTAAATCCTGTTAACATCTCTAAAAACATAGTTCAAGCAATTAGACATTAATGCAAAAATCTAAGGAAACTTAAGCTCTCAAACCTATCTCATACTTTCAGGGTAATGGCAGTGGCAATATTGTAGTAGAGATTACCAAAACTGATGACTCAGATTTAATTGAATATAAATACAAAGAGCCTTTGCAGATTCAGTTCCTCACCTGCATGTATTAGAAATTTCATGAGCAATACACTTCATATGTAGGACTTGCCATATTTTTATTCAATATCTGTAACTTCATAGAAAGACTTAAGTAAAAAGCAGTGGCATATTTCTCACTGCAGGGTCTAGTACCTTTGACTTTCTCCTCAGACCCTGTGCTACCAGCACTCCTAGCTACCTTCATGACACCACCGACTTCTTGAGGAAACTACAAAACATCTGTAATCTTCCTGAAAATAGTATACTGGCCACCATGGACGTAAAAGCTCTTTACACCAACATTCCACATGAAGATGGATTACAGGCTATCAGGAACACCATCCCGATAACAACACTGCACATCTAATTACAGAGCTCTGCGACTTTGTCCTTACCCACAACTACTTCCGATTCGGAGATTATTTGTATCTTCAAGTCAGCAGCACAGCCATGGACACCTGCATGGCACCACAATATGCCAACGTCTTTATGGCTGACCTTGAACTTTCCTTAGCTCTCGCCCCCTAACAACCTTACTCTATTTACGCTACATCAATGACATCTTCATCATATGCACCCACGTGAAAGACTCTTCAAGAATTTCACAGGGATTTCAATAACTTCCATCAACCTCAGCCTGGATCCGTCCACGTGAGAAATCCACTTCCTTGACACTATAGTACAATTAAAGGATGGACATATTTCCACCACCCTATACCGGAAACCTAGCAACTGCTACACTTGCCTTCATGCCTCTAGCTTCCATCCCAGACACACTTATCAATCTATTGTATCTGAGGGCTTGGCTCCAATCGCACAGACAGAGACAAACACCTACAGGAGCTATATAGAGCATTCTTAAAACTGTAATACCCACCTGGAGAAGTGAAAAAACCTATCAACAGAGCCAAACAAGTACCCAGACATGAACTACTTCAAGACAGGCCCAAAAGAGAAAACAGAACTCCACTTATCACCTATAGTCCACAACTTAAACCCCTCCAACGCATTATCAACAATCTACAACCTATCCTGGAAAATGACCGCTCACTCACAGGCCTTGGGGGAAAGGCCAATTGTCACTTACAGAAAACCCCCTAACCTCAAACAAATTATTTCCAGTAATCACACAACACCCCTCATTATAATCATCCAGGAACCCTCCCTGCAATCAGCCCCCCTGCCAACTCTGCCCACACATCTACACCAGTGATTTCATCACTGGACCCAACCACATACGCCACCAAATCTGAGGCTCATTTAACTGCACATCCACTAATGTGATCTCTGCCATCAAATGCCAGCAGTGCCCCACTGCAATGTATATTTGCCAAACTAGACATTCTCTATGGGAAAGAATTAATGGACATACACATCAGATATCCGAAAGGGCAATACACAAAAACCTGGTGGAGGACACTTTAATCTTCCTGGACACTCATTAATGCAGTATTTCTTACACCGGTGTGCCACGGAACACAGTTTGCCACGAGGCAGTAGGAGGTGTGCCATGGAGAACAATACAATTCAAAATGGCCACCCTTAAAGGGGCAGGTGACCTTTTTTTCTCAACTCCCCCCCCACCCCCCCGACCCTTTTTCCCCTGACTTTTTTTTTTTGTCAAAAAATCCTTGGTGTTTCCCATTTAAAAAAAAATTGTTTGGTTTTCCTCGGTCTTAAAATGTTTAAGAAACACTACATTAATGGATCTCCAAGTCACCATTTTGTTTCAGACCAATTCCACAAGCCAAATACACAGAGAGGCTGGAACTTCATTCGCAAGTTTAATTCTTAGGCAAATGCTACGAACCTGGATATTGGATGGCTCGCACATTATCTTCCATATCTTATTGACTTAGCACCTTCATTTTTTGGTTGGTTGGTTAATGGGTCTCATTAGCTTCTTGTAACTATTTAGTCATTAAGGTGCTACTAGACTTTTTTTTTTTTTTTTTAAAGCTGTACCTGTTACAGACTAACTTGGCTACCCCCTGAAGCTTATCTACTCACCATCTCTTCCCCTCACTTTTTTCTCCTTTTTTCTTTTTTTCCCCTGTCTTCTCCTTCATCCCCTCCTCCCCATTTATTCTTGGATCTGGACTTCTAGCACTCCTGTCATCTGAAGAAGTGAATTGTGCCCATGAAAGCTCATACCACCATCTACATGTTTTGTTAGTCTTTAAGGTACTACTAGACCAGGCATGTCAAACTCAAAGCCTACTGAGGGCCGCACAAACGAAAACTGATAGGAGTACATTTTCTTTAGTGGCCCTGAAAGCTATTGGAAAGTTGTAATTATTTATATTATAGATTGTTTTAGGTATATTTTGTAAATATTTTTTCAGGTCTTATTTGACTAATACAATAATTGTGTAATTGTTATTTGCACATATATTTTAATTTAAATATAAACGTAAGGTATTTTTTATGATACTTATTGACATAAATTATAGACAGTGGACATAAATTATAGACAGTGGTTAATCAAATAGAACAGGCTTCTGTGAAAATTTGAGATGCTTTGTAAGTTTGAGATTTTGCATAAACATAATTATACAATTGCAAAAAAGGACATGTATTGAATTAATTTTATATCAATAAATTTTGTGATTTTTATGTGGGAATAAAAAATAAACAAAATATTAGCAAAATATCTCCCACTGTTCCCCAAGAGTCAGGCACTCCCAGCCCCTCCCCCAACCTAATGCCTCCCTCCTCCCCCAGAGCCAGGCACTCCCAGCCCCTCTCCTCTCCTCTCTCCCTCCCCCCTCTTCCCCCCCCCCCCCCCCACCAACCTAATGCCTGGGTCCGGGAGCTGCCCTTGCTTCTGCCGCCACACTTCTTCCTCCAGCCACTGGGGCACGTGAGCAGAGTGGCCGGCTGTGAGCAGGCACTTGATGCTGTGTGCGGAGCGGCAGGCCAGCCGTGAGTGTGTGCTGGGGCGCAGAGTTACTGACCAGCTATGAGCAGTCACGGGGGCACTGTGCTCAGAGCAGCCAGCGGGCCGCACTTTATTCTTTTATAAAAAGTAGTGGCGGGCCTCAAAACTTTGACTGGGCCATGTGCAGCCCCCCCTCCCAACCCCCCCCCCCCCCCCCCCGCCCTCCAAGGCCTGTTTGACATGTCTGTACTAGACTGTTGTGTTAAGTTTTTCCCATATGGAGTTGTCCACCTTAAAACCGTGGAACAAAATACTCAGGCATCCTAGCTATGAAATTACAAGTATTACATTGGAACAAATTGGCTAACAGCTCAGCTCTGTGTCTAGACTTGAAGACAATCAAAATTCACCTGCACTGGATTTCTCATGATCATGTCTCCAAGGCTTCACATCCCAGTGACTGTCCTTGGGTCAAGAATTAAGATCGCTCTCTCTGAAGCAGCTGTCAATAGTGTAACCCACATACCATCTGGGTGTGTGGGTTCTCTCTTGTCTAGTGCCACTGAGACCACTTATAGAGAGAATGAGTCTGCTCTACAGCCTTAACTAATAGACAGCTGCTTTTTAGCTCCTGTAGTAGAGGCTCATGCACTAAGCATGGGGAATTATTGGTTAAATTGGAAAAGATAGGGATTAATATGAAAGTTGAGAGATGGATAAGCAACTGGTTAAAGGGGAGACTACAGCAGGTAATATTGAAAGGTGAACTGTCAGGTTGGAGAAAGGTTACTAGCGGAGTTCCTCAGGGATCAGTTTTGGGGCCAATTTTATTTAATCTTTTTATTGCTGACCTTGGCACCAAAAGTGGACGTGTCCTGATAAAATTTGCGGATGACACAAAGTTGGGAGCTATTGCCAATTCAGAAAAGGATCAGGATATCATACAGGAAGATCTGGATGATCTTGTAAATTGGAGTGATAGCAATAGGATGAAATTTAATAGTGAGAAGTGTAAGGTTATGCATTTAGGGATTAATAACAAGAATTTTAGTTATAAGCTGGGGACACTTCCAACTGATGTAACGGAGGAGAAGGACCTCGGAGTCCTGGTTGATTATAGGATGACTATGAGCCGCCATTGTGACATGGCTGTGAAAAAGGCTAATACAGTCTTGGGATGTATTAGGCGAGGTATTTACAGTAGGGATAAGGAGGTGTTAGTGCCATTATACAAGGCATTGGTGAGACCCCATTTGGAATACTGTGTGCAGTTCTGGTCTCCCATGTATAAGAAGGATGAATTCAAACTGGAACAGGTACAAAGAAGGGCCACTAGGATGATCCGAGGAATGGAAAACCTGTCTTATGAAAGGAGAGTCAAGGAGTTTGGCTTGTTTACCTTAACCAAAAGAAGGCTGAGGGGGGACATGATTGCACTCTTTAAATATATTAGAGGGATAAATACCAGGGAGGGAGAGAGATTATTTAAGCTTAATACCAATGTGGACACAAGAACAAATGGATATAAGCTGGCTAGTAGGAAGTTTAGACTTGAGATTAGACAAAGGTTTCTAACCATTAGAGGACTGAAGTTCTGGAACAGCCTTCCAAGGGAAGTAGTGGGGGCAAAAGATCTATCTGGTTTCATGATTAAACTAAATGGGTTTATGAAGGGGATGGTTTGATGAGAGAACGTGATCTTGGTAACTAATTGACCATTCATTATCAGTGGGAAATAGGACAACGGAGGGATGATAGGAGTTACTATAGAGAACTTTTTGGGTGTCTGGCTGGTGAGTCTTGCCCACATGCTCAGGGTTTAGCTGATCGCCATATTTGGGGTCGGGAAGGAATTTTCCTCCAGGGTAGATTAGCAGAGGCCCTGGAGGTTTTTCGCTTTCCTCTGTAGTATGGGGTACAGATCACAGCTGGAGGATTCTCTGCATCTTGGGGTCTTCAAAGTAATTGAAGGCTTCAATATCTGAGATATAGGTGAGAGGATTATTCTGGGAGGGGTGGGTGAGATTCTGTGGCCTGCACTGTGCAGGGGGTCAGACTAGATGATCACAATGGTCCCTTCTGACCTTAAAGTCTATGAATCTATGAGAATGAGTCTGCTCTACAGCCTTAACTAATAGACAGCTGCTTTTTAGCTCCTGCAGTAGAGGCTCATGCACTAAGCTCCAAATGTCGCAGGTTTGATTTCACCTGTCAGCGTTACAATAGCACTTGTGGTGCTGCATTTTCATTAGTTTGTATTTAGGCATGTCATGCCACAGGAGCTGAATGCAATGCCAGTTCAGAAGCAAAAGTTCAAACTAGACTCTCTAGCTGTACGGGAGACCTTGATTTGCAGAATCACTATTTGTGTTTCCATCTATTCGCGGGGGTCTGCTGTCCTGGTTTGGGGAGCTCACTATGCCTGCTGGGAGCCATTGGGACATCACCACAAATGTGAGCATTTCATGTACTTCCTTTGGGATAACAATTTATGCCACTGACATCTACGATACAAGCATTAAATATGGTCATGAATCATTTGTATTTCAGAACTCACAAGCATTCATGCATTACCAGTGTTTCAGGCTGCTTTGTGTGTTTGACAATACTGACTTTAGTTTTAAAAGAAAATTGTGTATTTGGAATAAATTGGGAACTTTACTGTGAACACTGAAACTTTTTTCTTTTAGGTGAATTCTGTTTTTATATTTGTTTTGAACATGTTGATTTAAGTGGGTGAGAAACAGTGTGGTTTCATAGAATTATGGAAGTGTAACCATGGAAAGGACCTCTATAGTAATCGGTTCCATATCCCTGCAGAGAGGCAGGACCAGGCATACCTATATCCTCTGACAAATGTTTTATCTTAAAAATCCTCTAATGATAGGGCTCTTGAGTGGCTGTCTGTTTCTGGGCTCAATGGCTAGAATTTCCTAAGGGTCCTTTTTGAACCAAATTGATAAGATGAACAACGTTGTAAAGCAAATGTTTTCTCATAGTCATAAGTGTGACCCCAAGCATTTGTTCCAGGTAGCTTTATAATATTGGCGTGGTTAATTAAAGCTGAGTTCTAAGCCTTATGGGTAGTATTTAACTTATGCATCTTTTCCGAGTCGTCGTCATCTCTTCTGAATGATATTGAAAGTGCTTGGTTCTCCAATGATCCTTCATAGTGTTCTGAGAAGGTATATCTAACACTATTTGTTCTGCTATTTAATTCTTTGTGGTTTTCAACTTCTAGTTTTTTTTTTTTTTTTTTTTTTTAAAGTCTTTAGCAGTATGCGGATAGTGCCAAAGTCCCCTCCTCTCCTGTTAGTAAGATTCAGGGGTGCTGAACATGTAATAACTTCACCATAAAATTGTGATCTTCATTTAAGTCTTGCAACTTTCAGTCGGCATGTTGGGGACTCGCCTGCATCAGCCCTTCATGTTCCACTTACCTGATCTCCTGTAGATTCACTATGTAGTTTGTGGTGTGAGTCTCACCCTAGCTAATGGGAAAGACATACATTGCAGAGTTAAGATTGTAGAGTGATATATTGGTAGTTTAAGTTATGCTGCTTTCGCTATTTGGAGTAACTTGTATGTTTGTTACACGAGCACATGGTATAAACGTATTTTATTATTCTATAATTGTGTTTTATTTTCAGGCTTCATAGAGCCCAGTGTGCAATTAAACAGACTCAGGTAACTGTTCAGAAAATAGGAAGGGAGATTGAAGAAAAACTGAGACTTACATCCACAAGCAATGAACTGGTAGGCTTTCACATTCAACTGTAAAATATTACTCTTTCAGACTTCCTTAAAAGAATGCAGTTTTGTGATGCCCAATGGCCTCACAAACTTTTTAAAATTTTAGTATAACATGCTCCTTATATGGTAATATTGGCTATTTTGAATGGAAACTTATCTAGAAAGTGCAGTGTATTGGATTGTGGATTACATCTAAGTTACTGCGAGAAGAAAAAAATTAATAGGTCACTTAATGCTTTACACTGCTAGTGTGTAAATATCAACTATATAATGAATACAAAACATTTGCCAGCAAAAATAAAAATTGAGATTAATGATCTACCATTGGAAAGTGTGGTGGTTTGGGTTGTTTGGGCAAGTCTAATAATTGTATTGATTTGCAGCCCAGTCTTTCAGACTCAGTTCGATGTGTGTAATAACTTGTCAGACACAAACATGATATGTCCATTTTAAATATTAACTGATTCAGCTATAGCTTTGTGCTCTTGGGCTTTAGGTTTGTGGGGTTTTTTTTTTTTCACAAGAGCTGAGCTCAGTACAGAGCTGCAAGCCAATATAGCCAAAATTGCTCATGGTGATTAATTTAGAAATTTTTATTGGCGCCCCTTGGCAGGCTTCTGGCGCCTTATATCCATTTTTAAAAAAAGCCAATCATTTTGTGATGTGCTAGGTCCTGGACTGAGAATACTGAGCTAATTTCAATAAGTGTCTCAGATTAAGCTAAAGCTTTGGCAAAATATGGAACATCTATGTTTAATCCTGTTTCTTAACTATAGAGTGGGTGAAAAATATCAGCTATTTTACTCTGGTGACAAACCATCTTCACATACAAAGATCCGGCATATGTTTTGATTGGGGGTGGGGGTGGAGGTATCAACATTTGGTTCATTGTTTTCAGTACTGGTGCCTTACAGATGTGAAGTGTTTCTAGCGGTCTTTCCATGGGCAAGAATGAGGGGCAGGGGAGCAGGATAGGAGGGATTTGGGGGCATACCAGGCCCTATTTCCAGGCCTGGGGCCGAGCTTGGCAAATCTCCGTGTCCAATTCTGCTCCCCAGTTGGAGTGCCGGGGGGGGTCTGAATGCAAAGTGGGTGGGTTACAGCCCTCTCAGGCCCACCCATGGTTACACTCTGCCTCAAATAATAGTATTGTGTATATGTTCCCTTAAAAAAAAAATCAATAACTAAAAATCCAACATGTAACTGTAATTTAAGTGTGGGTTCTTAACTTGTTAGCACACTTTTTGATGCTGCCAGAGAATGCACGTAATTGAATTTACTATATTCAAGTAATCCTTTCTATATATTCATCGATCAGTCTTTCTTTTAATAGAAAAAAAAGAGTGAGTGTTTACAGTTGAAGATTTTGGTGCTTCGGAATGAGCTGGAGAGGCAGAAAAAGGCACTGGGTCGAGAAGTTGCCTTATTGCATAAGGAACAAAATATGTTACACGACAAAGGTGAGTGTAGAATGACCGGAATTTTTCTGGTGTCAGCATTCACAGCTACCTATCCAAAAGTCTGTGAGTAGCCTGCTTTGAGAGCATGAAAACTACTACAAAAGCAAGGCCACTTCCTCTTTTAGAAGTTCATGGATTCCCACTTTAAAGATTGCAGCCATCTGAGATCTGCAGTCCTAAATACTTGCACTTAAGCTGTCTGCATCAAAAGAATTAGCAAGTCATAACATACCAGAGGGGTACTAGAAGATGTCCAATTCTGGGCCCCCCACTACAAAAGGATGTGGACGCATTGGAGAGGGTCCAGCGGAGGGCAACCAAAATGATTAGGGGCTGGAGCATATGACCTATGAGGAGAGGCTGAGGGAGTTGGGTCTGTTTAGTCTGCAGAAGTGAAGAGTGAGGGGAGACTTGATAGCAGCCTTCAACTTCCTGAAGGGAGGTTCCAAAGAGGATGGAGAGAGGCTGTTCTCAGTAGTGACAGATGGCAGAACAAGGAACAATGGTCTTAAGTTGTGGTGGGAGAGGTCCAGGTTGGATATTAGGGAAAAACTGTTTCACTAGGAGGGTAGTGAAGTACTGGAATGGGTTACCTAGGGAAGTAGTGGAGTCTCCATCCCTAGAGGTGTTTAAGTCTCGGCTTGACAAGCCCTGGCCGGGTTGATTTTGTTGGGATTGGTCCTGCCGAGAGCAGGGGGCTGGACTTGATGACCTTCTGAGGTCTCTTCCAGTTCTATGATGCAAGTGGAGCAACACCAAAAATACTTGTCTGATATCAGGCTTCCCTAACAACTAAAATCACATAAGAGTGCTCCATGTACAGATCATGCCAAGTCATTAGTTCCATGTGTAATCCAAGCAGTTAGCAATATCCAAAATGTACTAAAGTAACACCATGACCCAATAAGTGGTGATGTAGTAATAGCCAGGGCTCGACAAATAATGCAATCTACTCGCCCGTGGTGAGTAGATTACAGCCTGGAAGAGCCGGTTTCGGGCCATCTGTACATGCGCAGATCGCTGGACAGCACGCCTGGTGAGCAGGGCTCACTGCGGTTTGGCGAGCCCTGGTAATAGCATACCTCATATTCTATTTGGGAAGGATGAGGGGGTTATTACTAACATTGCAGTAATGAGTCTGTGCAATGCTAAGAGAGCCAGACCCATTGTACTAAACAGGATACAAAAACACAGACCTTACCCCAAAAGGGGTATAACACAAAGCATATTGTTTAGTGCTGATCTGCTTTCTATAGATCTATGGACTGAGCTCCACAAATAAAAATAATTTGATTTAAGCATGGAACTTTACAGTGGATTGAAAGATAAGACATCAAGGAATATTGATAGCTATTCTAAAAATAGAGGGGTGTCTTGATAATTTTTATGCTTAACTCTAGCAGTAGAAATAGTTATTTTATTTGCATACCTCTATCTATGGAGATGGATGCACAGATGTTAAAGGAGAATTAAGGTTTGCCATTGATTGATTGTATTTGGTTGGTGTACAATGTGTGTAGACTAATTTCCCCATTTACTGGAAGGGAGTGTCGTTTCTCCAGCTATTCTGTTCCCCCAAATGGCTGCATACTTTGGAGATCATGCCTAATAGTAATTGAAGAGGTTTGTGTACCCAACCTTGTATCTCATTTTCAGAAGAGTTCCCACTGATGCTTGAATTAGTTCACTGAATATACAAAGTTAAATGATTTCTCTCATCACTTCTATTTTCTAGGAAATGCATTTGAGACTGAATATAAGAAGCTTCAAATGCATAAAGAATCACTGCATGAGTTGAGAAAAGAATGCACTGCTAAGAGGTAAAGGGATGTGTATGGGTCCATTAATCTTTTTTATCTGTGATAGGAAAGGGAAAGGATGGTCTTGTGATTAAAAGCATTTGGACTAAAATTACAAAATTGTCTTGTGTGACTTTGGGCAAGTCACTGAATCTGTCTTAGTTTCTTGATCTGTAAAATATGTAATAATGCTTTGTTCTCCTATCTTGTAAAGCTTGTAAACTCTGGGGCAGGGATTGTGTGTATACAGGGCATAAGATGATGGGGGGCCTTTAGGCGCGGTTGTTGTAATTGCTTTATTACACTTAAAATTGGCCCCTCAAAATCGAAAGGAGGATAAGCAATATGTTAGCATTACTGATTTCTGAGAGTGGTGGGGGTTGATAGTGCAAAGAGTTTGAGGTCACTAATCTTCAGGTGTTTTTGTCTTTCCCTCAGAGAACTATTTTTGAAGACCAATGCACAGCTTACCATTCGATGCAGGCAGTTGTTATCAGAGCTTTCCTATATTTACCCTATTGATTTGGTAAGTTTTTCAGACTCCTTAAACTTGCTGAACTAAAATGAACTTTGTCTCAGACATGCTCTCTAGCTGCCTTCAGAATAAACTTCTCTTCCATGCTATTCAGTTCCATGCTCCTGAAATTTCTTTCTCCTGTTTCTCTTCTGATGTTTCCTACTTTGAATCTGACAGTGGGCTTGTCTGGCAGGGACTTCATATACTCTGGTGTTCCTGCTCCTCTCTTTCAGTCATTGGGGTTCTGATTTGGTAATGTTTGCACAGAATCTCTCCCCATCTTCTCATACCACTATGTTCAGGTAGATAAGTTAATAGAAGGTGTGGTGCATGTTTGGGTTATCTGTCATCTATTCACACTGAATTGCTTGTCTAACTTAGATTGTAAATGCCACAAGGAAAGGACCACATTGTGCTGTACTAGGGTAACCGCATCATAATAACTTAAGCTTGGACCTCTTGGGGTGGCAAGTAAAGCTAAAAGTGAGAGCACAGCACAGTAGCTAATAATGATCTTACCAGACTTCACTAACTTGGCAAAACTTTTAACATAGTAGGCAGAAAATACTCATCAGAAGAATGAGTTCTAATATTTACACAATATAAGTTTAAAATGACTCAGGAATGGATTCAATTGAATTTACAATTTGAGAATTAGTCCTTTAGAAAATATTTTTAATTTAATGATGAGTGAGAAATGACTCCATTTTCTTAATTTTGAATTTTTCATCTATATTAACTGATGCTTTACAAAGTCTCTGTGGTCTGATTTTAACATGCCTCTAAGTTTTTGCTTGGAATTTGTAACTTTTATATTTTTAGATGTACTGTGTCCCATTCTCATTTTTTGCTGTTCAAATCCATAGAATGATCAAAAGGATTACTTCGTCTGTGGAGTCAAGCTGCCTAATTCTGAAGACTTTCAAGGTAGCTGGATATTTATTTTTCATTTAGTACTTAGGTTAGCTGTGACACTACTTTATCATAGGGCAGACTTATTGTTTTAGGAGCCAACCAAAGCAGTTTGAAAAAAAATTGAGTCAAGTAGGCAGTTCTGATCTAATTTCTAATAGTTTTTCACCTATGAGTAGAGCTAGCTTGGACTTGGAGTAAACGTTCATTGCTGAAAAAACTGATTTCTCACAATTGAACTGTGGGAAAGGGTTAACTGGAGTGAATTTCCTGACTCCGAACAAAGTTTGGAAAACATTAAACATTGTCAGAATATACTCTTTCATCATTTTCTAAACAACTTTGTTTAAAAAGTAAAAACAATAAAGGTTGAAATCTGCACGTCAACTAAGGATGGGCTAAGATTTTGAAACATGAACCCAGTCAGTATGGGGATAACCATTATTATTAGGTTTTCTGTTTTTTTGTAGCCTGTCTGATCTCCCTGAGCATTTCCATCCCATCATCATTTTAGACAGGTAGTTGGTAGTACATTCCCACTGCTATACTCTTGTAGTTCAAGCATGGAATTTCTGTAGCAGAGATTCTGTGGTACCATTTGGTTCACTTCAGACCTTTTACTATATTTGACACTGTACTGCTTTTCAGATATAGTGCCTCTCTTCCACCAGCAGAAGCTACTCTGTAATTCCTATATATTCTATACCCTGTTACTACCATGGCCTCTTGAGTATCATTGTTTTGTCCAGTTTGTGTTGTCTAGTATATCAATATTCCCATTAAATACCAAACACTTAAGTTCACCCATCATAGTATGTAAACTTCTAACTCTATGTATAAGGAATTATAAAATTTGTCAATATTTAGTTGTCTGTGTTCATGTGATGTAATTGAATGGAACTTTTTCATTTGACTGTTTCTCTTCAGCTTTTACCATTACACTGTCAACTTCTTTCCTCTCTCCTTTACCAGGATATTGAGAATTCCTGTTAATGGATCATCCTCAAGGAATGTTTGTGTGAACAGCATGCTTCTCTGTACCTATCGGCTTTCTCCCCCAGTGCTTAGTTGAAAAATTTCTCTGACTTTTTAATTTTACAGGACAACAATCTGGTTCTATTTTGGGTTAGGCAGAGCCCATCCTTCCTGTATAAGTTCCTCCTTTCCAAAATAGTTCCTCAATCCCTAACAAACATAACCCTCTCCTTCCTCCAATTCATCCATGCATTGAGACTCTGCAATTCTCCCTGTGCTGTGGGACTGGAAACTTTTCAGAGAATACTACCTTGGAGGTCCTGACCCGAATTTCTTATCTGGCAACCTAAATTTAACCATTCTTCTACCTTTCCCTATGCCATTGCAACCTACCTGAGGAAATTCACATTGTGATTCTCCCAATCTATCTATCATAGCTATCTATGATTCTAATAATCAAATTCCCTGTTACTATTACCTGCCTGTTCCTAAGAACTGGGGTCCCCAGTGTGAGAGAATACGATGTCATCTGGCAGGAATGTCCCAACTATGGGATTGTTTACCATCCCTCCAGTTCGAACAATACAGAAGTGAGAGACTACTGTATCCTAGAAGGTCTCCTGTGCGTGCCTGTCTCCCTTAGCTCCTACAGCTCAACAATGTTGGTTGCAGGAGCCTGAACTTTGTCTTTAAGAGTCATGAGTTGCTTACACTGAATGCATTCCTAAGCCACATTCAGTGCAATAAACTGGATTCCTGTCCCAAGATTACTGCTCCTGGTTGCTAGCTCCTTTAGTCACTTCGTATGGATCGGTTTAAACTTCTTCTTCCTGAGTAGTCCTCCCACCTTGTTAAGGGACTAGGAATCAAAGGATGTCAGATTGAAGCCTCTGTAAGAAGCACTAAGCTTTGCTTAGCGCACAGCCTTCCTCTCAGTTCCCAACAAACCATGCTATAAACTGCAGTCAAGCAGACACACAAAGAAATTGAGGGCAAACTCAGTCAAGAGTCACATGTTCTTTCATTTGTTGTTTCAGTTCTTCACTGGGACAGTTTTCTTAAACTCGAATTTGCTGTTCCTGTTTCACTAAAACAAGCTTTTTAAAACCTAGTCTATACTGTGGTGATTTATTCAGGGCACAAGTGATTTTAATATAAATCCTAGCAAATTTGGTGAGGTGACTCACTAATATGATTGCATTTAAAGTGTCAGAAAAATGCAAGTGAATGAGAGAGGTCAGTGTGATTAGTATTTCTTCACTATCTAATTGCATGTTTTATGGTCTTTAACAGATGCCTTATTTGTAAACATTTACAAGTACCTTTGTACCAGTGTAATTTGTCATAACTTATTGGTATTATCCAAAGAGACGGAGTCCTTTCAAGTTTGTCACAAAGAATTAGTTTGCCTGCCCTGTGACCTACTGCAAATTGTGTGTGTGTGTGGGGGGGGGGGAATGAAGTACTGATTTTTTTTGATTTTTTTTTAAAACTTGGAAAATGTTGTTCACCTGATTTCTTGCATTTTTAAAAATGTTAGCATAATGTTAGTGGATAACTAAGTTTAAAAATAAAATTTGAACTCCATGACATCACAGTTCTACTTTAATGAGACCCATATTTGCTGCAGACATTGAATTCCTTTTTACGGAATAATTCCTTGGAGTCGGTGTTATTTTTAAATTTGTCATGAATTGCCTTATTGAGAGTAAGGTATGATATCATAGATGTCACGGAGATAAATTAGTGTTTTTCCTTCCTTGTTCAGATTCTTATGTATTTCAGTTAGTTTCACCAGAATTTCTGTTGTAATTGGAAGGGGTTTGGGCTAGCTATAGCTTCTTTCCAGCTATTTCTGGATTCACATGCTATTTTTTTAATAAGCTAGAAAATAGCACAAAGGAACAAGATGAAAAGCTAAAAATGCCATTAAAAGGTTAATAACTGTTTGTAGAAAATGAGTTAAGAAGTGGGGTGGAACAGCCATAAATAAATCTTCATTAGAGGTAAATTAAATGTTATATATACAACTTCAGATCCCCAGTTATAAAATAAATGTAAAACGTTAACTTTCTAAAACATGGCTAACAGTTGGTTCCTTCAGTTAGCGGCCAAGTCTAGGGTTCAAGCCCCGGCAATCAGTTTCCCTGTCCAACTGTTGGTGATATCACTAATGTCTAAAGTGATGTAAGAATTCTGCTGCTTTCTTTGCCATAGGTGTTAGTGAGGCCATCAGCTGCAGCCAGAGAATTGCAGACCCCTGAAAACTTGAGCTCTGGCCTATGGAGCCTTTTTCTTAAAAAAACCAATTCAAAACAAAAAAAACACTTTTAGTTAATTGGAAGTTGAAAACTATTTCCTTTACAGTTTGAAAAATGTGGTAGATTATCACCTAAGATCTACATCTCATGACTCCTTTCAACATAAGATATAAGTAATGAATTGGGAATAATAGATTTTAAACCAGGAAGGATTTTTACCTTTAGCATCAGAATATAGTGTCTCAGCCATGAATGATTTTAAAAGATGTTTAACCGCTGTAGTAGAAATGCAGTATCCGTTCTATAATTGAATGCTTAAATGTGCTATTACCACATCATAAAGAAGTTGGAACCATACATTGTAATAGAAGTGTGTTAGAATAAGTTTAGTAGTACCACTAAGACGTCTGTAAGATGCTTTCAGTTTTTTTCTTTTTAATTGAATATGCATCTTTCAATCATTTAACAAAAATGTGTCCTGTTCAAGTCTTTACTGTTCCCGTAATATGGACATCCTTGCCATGCTAAATTTTCATTAATGCACTTGAATTCTATTGATATGGTAAATATTTTAAGTGGATAAATAAGTTGTTCTTTCATTAACAGCAAAAGATGATGGAAGCATTGCTGTTGCCCTGGGCTACACTGCACACTTGGTCTCAATGATTTCCTTCTTCCTACAAGTGCCACTCAGGTATCCCATCATTCACAAAGGTTCCAGATCTGCAATCAAAGATAATATCAATGACAAACTGACAGAGAAAGAGCGAGAGTAAGTATGTCATCTTCATGTGTACTTTCTAAGAAAAATGTAGCATCTTGACTTTATAGGGTTGACGAACCCAGCTGGTCTGCTCTGTTTCCCTGTTCTGTGAGTTGCAAAGTAAAATTAAGCAGTACTAATTACTTAAGTGCTCTTCATTCTATCGTCAGCAGATACAGTAAACAATGGAGTTGTAGCACCTCGGCAAGATTGAAGAGAGAGGTTTAAGGAGAATTAGGGAAAAATTGTCTGCATTGGCATGGGGGAGGGGACGGGAATGAGAAGTATATCCAAATGATATTAAACTCTTTGGAGATGTAATAAGGTATAACAAGTTATAGTTTAGTGTGTGGATTCCTCATGAAAAAGCATTAGTATTGGGGGGAGACTATAGACTCCAACTAAGATGGATGGGCTCTACTGTGCTAAGCAAGGCAGTGTGTATCTGATTTCTCAAAATAGCCAAAGTGATTTAGAAGCACCATGTTCAGTGAAACTAGGTATACTAAGACAGCCCTTGCTCCAAAGATTCTATTGAAACAAAAGGTGGGAGAAGAATAATCGTACTCATTTTACAGTTAAGAAAAGTGATACGGATTTAGTAACTTGCCCAAAGTTATCCAGGATGTCTGACAAACCTTGATCTGAATTCCTGTGTTCTATTCTATTGTTTTAACCACACAACTATCTTTTACCCAGATTTTACATAGTTCTACCAATAGAACTTAAAGTTCTTCAGCTCATAGGGTGTGTCTAGACTACAGGGCTTTGTCGACAAAACTATACCTGTGTCTACACTACTGCCGAGTTCTGTTGACATAACATCGACAGAACTTGGCAGTTTTGTCGACAGCGGTAAACCTCATTCTACGAGGAATAACGTCTTTTGTCGACAGAAGGTGTTATTGCATCTACACTGTCCTTTGCGTCTACACTCAAGTCGACAAAGCGGCTTGCTTTGTCGACAGAACTGGATGTAGTCTAGACACTCTTTGTCGACAGAAGTTTTGTTGACAGTATCTGTCATCAAAAGCCTTTAGTCTAGATGTACCCCTAGTATTTTGCGTTTGAGCCAAATCTTCTTAATCAGTTTGTTTATCTAAATGATTTTTTTCTCCATAGCTCTCATGAATTCAACATTTATATTCCAAACTACATTCCCCCAAAAGGAGAGGTTTAGCTTGCACTACTCCAAAAAACACACTCTGGTATTAACCCTTCTCCCAACATATTCAGGAAGCTCTAGGTTTTTTTTCCCCCAATTGGCCCTGTCCAAGGTCCTAAAAGTCAGTGTCCAGGATTGGAGGGGCATATAGATGGATGGCAAAGGGGTCTCATATTCTTTCTGGGCACTGCTGTCTTGGTAGCTGGTGGCTCTATAGGTAGTTCTATATAGCTTATTTTGCAGCTGCTTCCCCTCTGCCTTAGCTGCTTCCTTCTCATACATGTCTAGTTCAACTAGATGGTGACTAAATGTGCCTCAGAATCTGACTGTGTGTTTTAATAGGCTTTTATGAAGACAACTGTTCCACTTCAGTCCAAGGGACTGTTGAGTAATTCTGGCATACTTCATACTTGGCAGCCATTGTAACACAGCATCCCTTGTTAGCAACACTTTTAGGGTGACTCGTCACATATTTGGCTTGAAGAGGTTCTAACATGAATTCATATTTCATTTTAGTTGAAACTTTGCCTATAGCATCAAAATGAAGGGTTTTAAAAGATTTTTATTTCAAAGATAGGGTAGATGTTTTTGTTACACTAATTAAAAATGGTTTGGATTTAGGCTATTTAAAAAACTTAATACTGTACCCTGCATTCAATTGCTGTAAGTAATACTTATTACAAGTACCTAAAATAAACTTGGTAAATAGTGCCTAAACACTTACAGGATAGACTTGTTTTTCTTTGGTAAATTCATTTTAAAATGTGTACACACTATTTAATATAGTAAGCATCTTGGCAATTGCAAATAAAGTACTTAAAGTGAATGATTCAGACCACTTATGTTCTTAGGAAAATATGAGTCTTTACTGCTTTATTGGAAGCAGGACTATTTGTAAAATAAGCAGGAGGTTACAGGGTGGACCTAGTACTTCTATATCTCCCCAACTACTGGAAATGAAGTATGAAAATATCAGCCATTGGCTTTCAGAATACAGGCAGTCCCCAAGTTACGCGGATCTGACTTACGTCGGATCCGCAGTTACGAACGGGGTTTGGTGCCCATCTCCCTGGTCTGCTGAGACGGGGAGCAAAGCCTCTGAGGACGCCAGCAGCAGGACAGCCGCGGCATGTCTGGGCTGTCCGCTGCCCGCGTGCTCCCCGGCTTTGCTCCCCGTCTCCCTGGTCTGCTGGTCTCCAGCAGACCAGGGAGACAGGGAGCAAAGCCGGGGAGCACGCGGACAGCCCAGACGCGCCGCGGCTGTCCTGCTGCCGGCGTCCTCAGAGGCTTTGCTCCCCATCTCCCTGGTCTGCTGGTCTCCAGCAGACCAGGGAGACGGGGAGCAAAGCCGCGGAGGACCCGGGCGGCGGGACCGCGGTGCGTCTCGGTCCGCTGCCCGCGTCTCCCTGGTCTGCTGGGGGGGGGGGGGGAGGGGGGAGCGCAGCTAGTACGCTGGACCAACCCAGCAGCACCCCAGCTGCTCTACCCCAGGCGTCCCCAAGTCAGCCGCTGCTGAAACTGACCAGCACTGACTTGGGGACGCCTGGGGTTCTTAAATTGAATCTGTATGTAAGTCAGAACTGGCGTCCAGATTCAGCCTGTTGAAACTGATCAGAGGCTGATTCCAGGAAGCCCGGAGCAGAGCAACTCTGCCTCGGGCTTCCTGTAGTCAGCTGCTGGTCAGTTTCAGCAGCGGCTGAATCTGGACACCAGTTCCGACTTACATACAGATTCAACTTAAGAAACCTACAGTCCCTATCTTGTACGTAACCCGGGGACTGCCTGTACAGCCAACTTGGAAATCATTAACAGAAGTGCTAAAGTTATGGTGCTTCCATGATATATTCTAATTGTTATCTGCTCCCTTCTTCGTATATGCCATATAAGGTATGTCTAGACTGCAGGGTTGTTTGTTTGGTTTTTGTTTTTAAAGTAGCCTTTTTTCGGGGAGGGGAAAAAAGTCACGTGTCTAGACTGCTGTCGTATTTTTTCAAAATTAAATTGAAAACATGTCAGTTTTTCGACAGCAGTAAACCTCATTTTATGAGGAAGAATGCTTTTTTTTTTTTTTTTTTTTAAAGTGCTCTTTTGAAAAAAGGCATTCTTGAACGCAAACCGCTTTTTCAAAAGAGAGCATCCAGATTGCCTGGGTGCTCTTTCGAAAAAGCGGATTGCTTTTTCAAAAGTTGGGTGGCTGTCTAGACTATCTTTTTCGAAAGAGGCTTATAGTCTAGACGTACCCATAGACTTGTAATATCATGTCAACATATGTTTCAGTTCATCCACAGAACTTTCTCAGTCTGTTTATAGAACCATCTTACCTCAGTGTTTTTTAAAAAAGAATGAATTTTTCTTTAAATACCTCCTTAAAAGACAGCTTTGAAGAAAAACGTTTTAAGAACCATCTTGAATGTACAGAAAGCGTGTTAAAAAGTAAAAAAACAAAACTCATACTGCTTGAAGTTCGGACTCAAATTATGTATCCTTTATATGTCTGGATTGGATTCTGTCTGAGGTTTTAAGCTTTTAGAGACCATGCAATGTTTCCTCCATGCTGAAGGTGCTGAATAAAACCAGTTTAAACTTCTCAGCTCTACTCTGAGAAATAGAAACATAACACTTTTTCTCCTCTATCTGTAGGCATCCTTTTAATCCATAACTTTAATATTTGTCACACGTTTTACACTTGCATGTAACATTTTCATTAATCTGCTTCTGTATTTTATAGAGTAGTGTCACACCTGACTTGTGGAAAGTACAGGGCTTTTTTTGTGTGCATTTTTCTTTGTAATGGCTCCTGGATCTAGATTACATTTTTGTAACTCATCTTTGCAATAGAATTTTAGATGCCTCATGTTTTATTCATTTTTTTAAACTACCATGAATGGTAGATCCTCTAAACACACTTTTAGCCTAATAGCTACCTTTGCTAGTTAGAATCTCATGGGTTTAAAGGAAGATACCTCAGTTCAATTCTTCCCCTCTTTGGTTTTTTACAAATTGTCTCATTCACGAGATGGACAGGGCTATGGAGTGAACTAGAACTAAGTAGCTAATTAGGCTGTTTGCAGGACCTCTTTCATATTTGTTGCAGAGGCTGGATACTGTGTGGTGAATGAGATGAACTGTAGGAAAGAATTGGATTGATCTGAATCAATGTGGCTTTTGAATCACGATTTAAATCATCAAAAAATATGATTTAAATCCCGTTTCCCACTGACACTTCACATTTCTTAAACAATGGTGCAAATTTGATCACTAAAACATGTTAATTTATAGTTCAGTACAGCATTTATAACATCTGACAGGATATACTTGGTGTAATTTTTTTTTAGTTAATGTGATTTTTTTATTAATTTAGGAAATAGTACATAATACTCATTACCTATGTTCAAGCTGCAGATGCACCAACAGTACATTAGAAATGGTAAGAACTAAATCATGCGCACAAACATAATAGAACTTATATTTTATTAAATTAAATCTTAAATGTTACAGAAATGTTTTATATTTGCGATTGCAGCAGTCTCCTGTGTTGCTGGCTGATAGCTGTCCTTAAAATTTGAAAGTGTTTAAAATAAGTTTAACTGAGTTCTCAGTACTCTAAATGTGAACACTAAATGTACTTAACTTTTACAACTAGCTCTCATCTTCCCCCTCAACTGTCATTTTGATGCAGATAATATTCTAGGTTACCAAAAACCTAAGGCTGCCTGTGCTTAGTGTGTGCACACTTAATTTTGGAGTATGCCCTGCTGAAAACAAATATAGGATTGGATTCCTTTGAGTAAGCTGAGTTAGCCAGAATTAAAATAGAGAATACACTTATGGCAACACCATTATGGTCTGTGACCATGATGTTCCAAAATAAGAGGCATATATGATGTAATATAAAATAAGAAAACGACTGTGGCAACTAGCAACTTTAGATTATTTTCCTACAACTTTCGGTATTGTATGGTTGGGTGATAGATTCTAAACCTAGTTAACTAATTAAGGATTAGCAAAACAAAACTTTTTTTTTCTAGCAACATCCAACATAGCAAACAGCTTGGTGATTTATTTGATATATCACGTACTAAAAGGCAGAGAGAGTCTTAAAGAATAATTCATTGCAAAGTTGGTCAGCATTGTTCTTCAGACGTATCCACATCATTTTCTCCCAATAAGCAGTTTTCTTTATAATGTTTCATTCTCGCAGTTAGACCCTTCATTATCATTATCATCATCATCATCATCATTTTGCACTGTTTAAACTTGACAAGTTTTCCTTTTTTACACAGGGAACAAATTTCTTCAAAATATTTCTTCCTTTACATCAAGAAGCCATGACAGTTTTTCTATAGCAAAAGTGTAGGATAATATAGGAAGCTGTATGTATGCTGAATGTCTTCCCTTTTCCTTTCCTATCCATTCCTATGTTCCTTTATATGCTGCCTTTCCTTTCTTTTACAGTATATTGTCTCTGTCTTTAGACAGTGTCTTAACTAACTACCATGTGTGGCCCAGGTTCACCACCACATAAGCACAGAACAAAAACATTCCTATCCAGCCTGTCTGTTTTTGTACAAGTTTGGCTGCTGAGAAACAAACTGAAGATTCAAAACTTTCAAGAAGTTAGAGCTGATTGTTAGGCTGGACAGACTAGAGCGATTAATTCTTTTTGAGACTGGAGGTATATCATGTTTGTGATCAGATCTGATTTTTAAAATAAAAAATTTAGAGTTTTATTGATTTTTGAAAATATCAAATCCAATTTAAATAAAAAGAACATTTTTTTCAAGTGATTTAAAAAAAAAAAAAAATCCGCCCTATAAAGAATGGCCTCTTGGATAAGGCAGGTGAATGCTATTTGAAGAATGGCAGAGGCTGCAATAGAATGCAAAAAGAGTGTGTGACACTGGACAAAATTAGCTGAAAGTGAGAACACAGTGAATCTGTATTGACATCCTTGGGGTCTGATTTGCAGAAGTGATACTTACAGCGGAGGTCACTGGAGGTACTTCTCTATACTTATGTGGTGAGGGCACTGTTGGGTTGATTGAATAGTTCTCAAATCCAAAGACATACCTAAATAATCCCACTTTCCTCTGACTAGACTTAAAGCTCTTGGTTCCCTTTTATGATCCTGAGGGAGGCAGGAAGTAACTCCAGAAATTACACCGCAATAAACACATCTGAGCAGACAAACACTCTAAAGGAATCTTGCATTCACCTCCATTTTTCCTTTATGCCTTTTTGAAATCAGTGAAACTCTTAAACTCAAATATTAAAATGGTGGCTCGGGAGCAAAGTGGGAAACAGCCTTAGATTGTCAGCCTGAACAACTAAAATTTGGCAAGGATTAGATATATATGTAATTGGAAAAACATGAATTTTATAATGGAGTGTGTTAGGTTACCTTGGTTATAAGTGTCCGTACATACACCACCTACACTTTCAGAATTGGAGGTTATACATCTTCAATTTTCTTTTCCTATTATATTGCAAATAATGTACTTAATTTTAAGATGTACTCAATGAAGTTTATTAGTATGAAACAAATGTAGCCTGTCTCATGAGTGAGTGTGTGTATGTGTGAGAGAAACTAACTTGTATCTTGCTGCTGTCTACAAGCATTCAGCTAATGCTTTCGTACATGTGAAATTTTGAACTGTAAATCTCAGTAGCCCTAAATCTACCTGAGAATTTAAAATAGCAAATTGTGGCGGTTAGCCTTTTATGAACCTATTAGCCAGGGGGTGGGAACGGTGTCTCTGGCCTCTGTTTGTCAGAGGCTGGAGATGGATGGCACGAGACAAATCGCTTGATCATTGTCTTCGGTCCACCCCCTCCGGGGCACCTGGTGCTGGCCACTATCGGCAGACAGGCTACTGGGCTAGATGGACCTTTGGTCTGACCCAGTACGGCCATTCTTATGTTCTTATGTGCTTTCTTCATTGATTCTAAGTAGCTTGTGAGAAGTTAGGTGAGTACAACCCACATTTGCAGTTGTTTCTCAGTTGGATTTGTTTGTTATAGCACTTTATACCTCCTAGACCAGTGGTCCCCAACCTTTTGGGGCTGCCGGGCCCCCGGGGATGGGGCCACTCAGGCGCTGAGCACTCGGGGGTGGGGCCGTGCATGTGCCTGTGGGCATGGCCACCCATACGGCACGTGACCTGTGCTAGTGCCCTTCCTGGAACACGCACCCATGGGTGGGGCTGCCCATAGGCCGTGCGCTGCATGCCCAGGGGTGGGGCTGCCACCGTCCGGGTGCTGCATGCCCAGGGCCTGCACCACTCCTGTGCTACAAGCCCAGGGCTGGTGCCACCCCTGTGCCACGCACCCAGGGGCTGGCACCGCCCATATGCTGTGCGCCCGGGGCTGGCACAGCCCTTTCGCCGCGCACCCGTGGGTGGGGCTGCCCAAACACCACGCGCCCGGGGCTGGCACTGCCCATGTGCCATGCGCCCGGGGCTGGCACAGCCGTTGCAGCGCACACCCGGGGATGGGGCCGCCCAAATGCTGCGCACTTGGGGGCGGGGCCACCCATGTGCTGCGCACCTGGGGCCAATGCTGCCCATACGCCGTGCATCCGGGGGGCCAGCACCGCCTATGTGCCGTGCGCCCAGAGGCGGGGCCGGCCCCATTCACTCGGGGTGCTACTGTATTGGTTTTTTCCTTTTCTCCTCCTGCTCGGAAACTTCCTCCAATCTCATAGCTTCACACATCTCTGAGGAGGTAGAAGAGGAGAGATTAATATGGCTGAAACCATCTGAGTCACAGGAATTGAGGAGGTAGAAGAGGAGAGATTAATATGGCTGAAACCATCTGAGTCACAGGAATTCAGACACAGCTGTGAGAAAATCTTAGCCATCTGCATGCAAAGGCACACTCATTTTTTCACTTTTAATGCTGTCAGCAGCTGTCCCTTTGTGATAATTTACTGAGCACTTAGAAACTAGACATTAATGGAAAATCATAAAGACGAGAGATGTGCAGTATATGAGTGTAGTTAACTTTTCCAGGAAGAACTGGAAATGGTATCACAGACTTGATGTGATAAATCTCATGACTGCAGAATTGGTGTTAGAGGGATACAGCTTGTACAAGAAGGACAAACAGGGGAAAGAGGGAGGAGGCATTACATTGTGAATAAAGTTCAGAAGAAGGTGTGAAGCAGACCAGTTAAGAGTCTTTGGGGGAAGGAGGCATGTGGAAGAGGGCAGCAGAGGTGATGCCATGGTAGGAATCTCCTGTAGATCCCCAAATCAGGAGGAAATGGATGAGGTATTTCTTTAATGAGCAATAAATAGCCAAGACACAAGACCTGGTAATGATGGGGGACTCTAACTATCCAGACACTTTGTGTTTTGCCATATATTATTTTTACAACAAGTCCATATGCTCCTGAAATGTATTGGTGGTAATTTCATGTTTCAGAAGGTGGAGGAAATAACCAAGGGGATAACCCCTGTTAGATTTGAGTAACATGGTTACAACTCTGAAGATAGAAGTCAATTTGGGTAACCATGAAGTGTGATCAGTTTCATGATTCCTAAGCAAAGGAGGAAGTAGGTAGTAGAGTAGGACAATGGACTTACAAAAAACAACGTCCGATTAACAAATTCAGAACTGGTAAGTGAGATCCCATCAGAAGAAAATCTAAATCATAAAGGAGTTCAGGAGAGCTGGCTGTTCCTCAGAGGGACAATATTAAAGGTACAACTAGATCATAGTTCAGACCAACTTGAGGAATTGTAGAATTAGTCTGAAATCAAAAACTTGAAATTTCAGTAAGACCACCAGCACTGCTCTTAGGAAGGGAAAATCAAATGCACCTCTACAAAATGGGGAATAACTGGATAGACCATAGTACTGCAAAAAGGATCTGAGTTATCATGGGTCACAAACTAAAGAGTCAGCAATGTGATTCAGTTGCTAAAAAGGCTACTATCATTTTGGGGTGAGTTAACAATGTCCTGTGTAAGACACTGGAGGTCATTGTCCCATCTGGTTGGTACTCATGAGACTTCGGCTTGAATACTGTTCTGGGTGCTACACTTTATCCAAAGTATCCATATCTTTCTTAGAGTCCTGATGAGAGTAGTGAAAATGATTAAGAAGTTTGGAAAGCTTTAACTATAAGGAAAGGTTTAAAAAAACTAGGTATGTTAAAACAAAAAACAGGACTGTAGCACTTTAAAGACTAACAAGATGGTTTATTAGGTGATGAGCTTTCGTGGGCCAGACCCACTTCCTCAGATCAAATAGTGGAAGAAAATTGGCACAACCATATATACCAAAGGATACAATTTAAAAAAATGAACACATATGAAAAGGACAAATCAAATTTCAGAACAGAAGGGGGATGAGGGGGGGGGGGAGGTAAATGTCTGTAAGCTAATAATATTAGAGGTGATAATTGGGGAAGCTATTTTTGTAATGGGTAAGATAATTAATGTCTTTGTTTAGACCTAGGCGTAAAGTGTCGAATTTAAGCATGAATAACAGTTCAGAGGATTCTCTTTCAAGTCTGGTGTTAAAAGGTCTTTGAAGCAGGATGCAAGTAATCAAGTCGTTGAGACAATGCCCTTTCTGGCTAAAATGGCAAGAAACTGTTTTTTCTTTGTGATCCTGTCTAATATCTGTTTTGTGAGCATTGATTCTTTTGCGATGTGTCTGATGTTTGTCCAATGTACATAGCAGACAGACACTTTCTGCACATGATAGCATAAATTATATTTCTGGATGAGCAGGAATGTGTGTTCTTGATCTTATAACTCAATGGGTTAGGTCCAATAACAGTATCAGCAGAGTGAATATGTGGACAAAGCTGGCAACGGGGTTTGTTGCAAGGGAAGGTTCCAGGGTTGGTATTAGTGTGGTATGTCCTGCGGTTGTTGGTAAGAATCATCTTGAGGTTAGGTGGTTGTCTATAGGAGACTATGGGTCTGTCTCCCAGAGCCTCTTGGAGTTGAGTATCCTGTTCCAGTATAAGTTGTAGTTTATTGATAATGTGTTGGACAGGTTTAAGTTGGGGGTTGTAGGTGATGACAAGTGGTGTTCTGTTGTTTTTCTTGGGTCTATCTTGAAGTAGATGGTTTCTAGGTATTCGTCTGGCTCTTTCAAAATTTTTTTTTTATTTCTATGGGTGGGTAGTTGAGGTTTATAAATGCTTGGTAGAGATCCTGACGTTTCTGGTCTGTCAGTGGGATTACAGCAGATGCGGTTGTATCGAAGGGCTTGGCTATAGACAATCGATCATATGGTGTGTTCTGGATGGGAGCTGGGGGCACGTAGGTAACTACAGGCAGTCCCCGAGTTACGCGGATCCGACTTATGTCGGATCCGCACTTACAAACCGGGCTTTTCTCGCCACAGAACTCGCAGGCGGCAGGACCACCCAGACACGCAGTGGTCCCGCCACCGTGTCCTCCGGGGCGAGAAAAGCTGCTCCGGGTGTCCCTGGTCTGCTGGGGAGGGGGGTCCCCAGCAGACCAGGGAGACCCGGAGCAAAGCCTTGGAGGCGCAGGACCCCGCCACCTCTGCGGCTTTGCTCGGGGTGTCTCTGGTCTGCTGGGGTGTCCTTGGTCTGCTTTGCTCCGCAAAGTCTCCCCCCCCCCCCCTTCCACAGCAGACCAGGCTTTTGTTGTGGACGCCTGGGGTAGAGCAGCTGGGGTGCTGCCGGGTTGGTCCTGGGGGGACCTACCTAGCAGCGCCCCAGCTGTTCTGTCCCAGGCTCCAGATTCAGCCACTGTTGAAACTGATCAGTGGCTGATTCCAGGAAGCTGGGGGCAGAGCAACTCTGCCTTGGGCTTCCTGTAGTCAGCCCCTGGTCAGTTTCAGTAGCAGCAGCGGCTGAATCTGGAGCCAGTTCCGAGTTACGTACAAATTCAACTTAAGAACAAACCTATATTCCCTATCTTGTACGTAACCCGGGGACTGCCTGTATGAGTCGGGTTTTCTGTAGAGAATGGTGTCTAATTTTCCATTGGTGACTTGTACTGTGGTGTCCAGGAAATGGATCTCTCGTGTAGAATGGTCTGGGCTGAGATTGATGGTGGGGTGTAGGTTGTTCAAATCTCGTGGAATGTCTCCAGTGTTTCTTGGCCATGCGTCCAGATCATAAAGATGTCATTGATGTAGTGTAAGTAGAGAAGAGGTAAAAGGGGATGGGAGTTGAGGAAACGTTGTTCTAAGTCAGCCATAAAGATATTAGCGTATTGTGGGGCCATGCGTGTACCCTTCCATGGCTGTGCTGCTGATCTGGAGATATAAATTGTTCTCAAACTGGAAATAATTGTGGGTGAGAACAAAGTTACATAGGTCTGCTGTCAGATTGGCAGTGGTGTCCTCTGGGATAGTGTTTCTAATTGCTTGTATGTTAAGTTTTGAGAAAATAAGGCTAAAGTGCATTCATTAAGGGCTGTTTTAAAGAGATCAGTGATCAGTTGTCTCCTTATGCCCAAGTAGTAATGGACTTAATCAGTAGAAAGGGAGCTTTAGGGGGATTGAAAGTGGGTGTCGTCCCCCTCCCCCCCCGTTAACTAGTTAAGCAATGCAATAGGTGTCCCAGGGAGGTGGTAGAACCTCAATCTCTGAAGGCTTTTTAAGGACAGGTTAGACAAACATCTATCAGGGATGGTTTATGGATGCTTGGTTCTGCCTCAGTACAGGGCATTGGACTAGGTGACCTCTTGAGCAGTTGTACAATTCTAGACATTTTATTAATTTTGAAATAACATCTCTAATGCCTTAATGGCGATACTCAGTGTAATTCTGAAAGTAGTTGGAGTGCAAGTACAGAAAATTACATAAATGGAGCTAGTTGGAAAAAAAAATTAAAGCACTTTTCATTCGAATTTGCCAATTCAAAGTCAAAAGGCCATGTGGTGACAGATTTTGATGAAATTACACTGGAAAGCACATATATTTTGTATGGAACCTCCACTCCCATTATGTGCCAGCTCACTCACCTGGCTTCAGAAGCATCTCTCTTCATAGGCTAGTGGGGAGAGTCCCATTTTCCTGTCTCCTGGCTTTTTGGCAGCCTGAGCTCCCAGGGCTTCCGATCAGGTGAAGTCCGCCAGGCTACAAGTAGAGCTGGACAGAGGACAGTAATTCTATTTTGTGGAGGATTTCTAAATGTTTGGATTTTGTTCCAAATTGGAACACAACCAGCATTCAGAATCCTGCAGAATAGAACTGCCATTCTTTATCCATAGGCATGGTATTCCTTCATAATACAATGAACAGAACACATTAAAGAGAGGAAAAATAGCAATCTTTCCCAAAAGTGGATATATGAAATCACACATTTAAATAAGAAATACTGTGACCCACTTAAACTTAATTCTTAAATTATACCATAATCAAAGCAATCAGATTTCCAGGCTCAGAACAAATAAGAAAAGATTATAGCAATTTTAAACTACTCAAAATTTGGATTTAAATTACTTAACTCAGGGACCTGGCATTTTTGGATATTTATAGATATAGTCTGTCTTTAACGAGGTTGGTCTGACCATTTCTCTATCCCTGGGAGAACATTAGGCTAGTTGGTTTAAGCCCAGAATTCATCCTCATTGAAATTGAGCATAATTTGATAAGTATGTATGAGGCACAGTTTCCATGCACATTTTTTTTTTTTTTTAAAGCATGATTCTTGATACCTGACTCTCCATTTAGTTGCACCACTGGTTGGAATCGATGGAATTAAACCAATTTCATGCATTGCAACAGAGTAAAGTATCAAGCTTACTATTTTTTTGTTCTTAGTCTGCCATATAATCAACTCTTTCTGAAAAGAGGGAAGTAATGGAGCAAAGCTGTTAATTACTGTAGATCACAGGTCTAACTGGGTGGATTGGAGGGAGAGGTAAAAATCTAGGGGACAGATACAGATTTTTGTTCTTTCAAAACTTATACAGTGAAATGGGGTTCATTTTTTCTTTTGGAAATCTACTTTTGTGATGCACATAACTAGAGCTGAGCGAGTGTTTCCGTGTATTACATCCATTAATTTAGCCTGTTTACTTGACAGGTTGTAGCTCACTATTTTTATCTAATAACTTGTGTGAACTCTTGGTCTTATCTTGTGGATTAGCATTCAGTGTATGTTGGTTAATTTTTGAGTGGCCACATACGTGTTACTTTTCACACTCACTGTCATGGTGGGCCCAGCACTTCTAACAATGTTTACTTTTTGTGCCTGACATTAGGGCCAAAATTTTAGAATCGTGTACCTAATACTTCATGGCACTGGATAAAGGCTGCAGTGCAGAGCACAGAGGTGTGAGCTGCAGAGCACAACAAAAAGTTGCACTCTTAACAGCTTTGTGTTGGTGCAAACTAAAAGGTACTCAGTTCACATTTAGGTCATCTTTGAAAGGACTATATTAACGTGAACTGTTTACTTTTTTGTTTAGGTCCACAGAAGCCAGAGCACAACTTTTTGGTGCACTCTGCAATTTAACCCTTTTAATCTACACTGTGATGCTGTGTAGACATACCCAAAGACAGAGTTCCTGGGAATGGCGCACAGGGCACGGATCTCCTGTTTGCTTCATTCATTCTCTGTGGGGCATCTGGCACTAGTCACTGTCAGAGATTGGGCTATTGAGCTAGATTGACCTTTGTTCTAACCCAGTATGTTCGGTCTTATGTTCCTCTACTGCAGTTGCACAATACGTAATTTAAGTCTGATACAGACAGTCTGCCTTTCGCAGTGGCCTGTATCTCGTATCTTGAAAGAAATATGGAGGCAACCTTAACATCTAAGCATCTGTTTAGTGCTGAAGCAGGTAGGCAAATGTTTGAAGTTAAAATGTAATAACTGATTTTTTTTTTTTTTTAAACTAGTATAGCTGTAGATCGAGTACCTGGAATTTTCCAGCCATTTGAAAAATCAGCCTCGCTATTGGACTTCTAGCAGTAGTGAATTCCACAGACTGATTATGCAGTCCCACAATCATTTATTCTAAATTAATTTGTTTAGAAACCCACTGGGATTTAATACAGACCTTCTTTAAATGCACCACATGTCATTCTAGAGTAAATGAGCTTTAAGAAATGATCAGAAATATCACCATTTCACTTCAGGCTTGTCCAGAGGCCTTTTTTGGTGGAGATTAAATTTTGAGATGTCAAGTTCCTTGCATAGGTTTTCATCAGTGCAGTTTGGGACATGGAAAAAGGACTGATTAAAAGAGAATAAAAAAAACCCTGAACCATATGTTTTAATGCCCAATTGGAAACAGATGAAGGCAGTTAAAAAATCAAGCAATTGTTTTAAAGTTTAAACAGAGTTTTTATTAAAGGCAGGTGGTTTATATATAGTAAAAAAAAATCAGTCACCAGTATATTGACACATTTGTGATCTTTTTTGGATACAAAATGAGTTCATAAATCGCTAAATCTATCTAAAGATATTTGGACTTGAGAACTCCTAAGAGCAACCTTAGTGTCTGAAATAAATTTATGGAATATAGATCTTTTTAGGTTTACTTAACAGTTAACATCTGACTGACCAAACAGTCTTGTGGAGATTTACAGCAGATTACTCAGATATTTAAGAGTTTTTGTGATGCTGAGCAGGTACAGATTAGCCCAATAACAGATATGGGGCTATAAAATAAATGACATTTCAGTGACTGGTAAGCACTTGTTTAGGTCATCCCAAAAAGATAGCTCAGATATGGGGATGAGTTAGTAGTTGTGATTGATCGTGACAGTCTAATGGTGTTGATTAACTGTCACAGTGGTGGTCTCAGAACTATGCTTAAAACATAAATTAGTATGGGCATGTCTAAACTTCTTTACGAACTTGAGATCGGAAAGCACATGACACCAATAAAACTACTGATTTCCCAGGACGGATTCCACAGGTGAAGCACATCTGCTCCAGAAGGTCTTGGTCTTTTTTTTTTTAAATACTTTGAGAGCCTAGCAGTCTTTGCTATTGAGCAGAATACCTAGCTGCTTCTTAAAGAAAACATTCAATTGTAAGATTGGCTTGGAAACTAGTTTGTTTCATGAACTCATGGAAAAATTCCAGCAATTAGATTTGAGAAAGTATTCTGCAATATATGCAGTAATGTGTTAAGGTAGTGTGCAGCTTTTGCAGATGGTTCATTTTTTAAGATTTACTTTGGGAAATGCTTATGGGAGGAGGTTTCAAAATCTTTGATTCCTACCTTACTTCCGGTGTGAGTATTTGCTTCTCCATTTTTCTTCTGTTACTTAATAGGTCATGTTTCTCTTAAGTTCTGTGTCTTTGCCTTCTACTTGTAATTTAAGACACTGACATTTGAGTCATAAAACTCTACTCTGGTTCCTGGCTGTCTCAGTCTGTCTCCATGTCTCCAGTTCTTTGGAGTACCAAGGGGACATTCAGTCCCCTGAAGGCAGGTCACTTTGATGGAAGATCTGCTTTTTGGAATTTTCCTCCCCTCACTCACCCACCAAAATACGTCTCTGATCATTTTACAGTGTGGCACAAAACAGTCTGCTAGATACCTTCTGACGGGGTATGATGAGATTACTTCCTTTGGAGCATTTATATAAAAAGGTGTGTGTGTGTGGGGGGGGGGGATACATACATTTATACCAAAAAGACACCCTAAACCAAAACGCTAGGCACCCCACCCACTTAATTACCTGCAGAATACCAAACCTATCCCCTAGTGGCTCTCCCCAAAACCTGACTTTTTTCACAGCAGGCAGCTTAAATAGTTGTGCCTCATAGCTTGCCATCATGGTCAGTACACGTCTTTCGTTTTTAGATTAAGAGGAAGAAACCTGCTCCGGAACTGGAGTGGCCCCTCAAAGAGCACTGTGATCCAGTTCAGATGTCTTTGATCTCAGTCTGGCACAAGGAATACGGCAGTAGTCCAATTAGCAAAGTTTAAGAACTCAAGAACAGCCGTACTGGGTCAGACCAAAGGTCCATCTAGCCTAGTATCCTGTCTGCTGACAGCGGCCAATACCAGATGCCCCAGAGGAAGGGAACACAACAGGTAATCCTCACGTGATCCCTCTCCTGTCATTTATGTCCAGACAAACAGAGGCTAGGAACACCATTCAAAAGCACCTCAAACTCAATCCAGACACCAGTAGATGATGAAAACCATCAGTGGAGTGCTGCAACTATCTGTATTACCCTGAATTGTAGTGCCATGTAGAATACATTGCAGTACAGTAATTCCTCATTTAACATTATAGATGCGTTTCTGAAAATGTTCATGCTAAGCAAAAACGTGCCATGTGGGGTCAGTTTTCCCATTAAAGATAATGGAAAAGGTGGGGGTTGCATTTCAGGTGGTGATGGCAAAGTCAGTAGTTTGTTGGTGCTGGGTTGTCAATGTCCGCATTAGACATCTAGCAACACAAGTCGCTGTGGTTTGTTAAAGCACACAGATAAACACGTGAGTGAGTGGAGAAGCACTGTGATCACACGTATTCATCCACTCATGCATATTACCACTGTTTTCACCAACTTCTACCGCTGTGCGAAGTAGTCTGCCACTTGATTATTTTCATGTTATTTCGGGGACAGTCATGTTGTTCGAAAAACATTCCCTAAAAATAAAATCGTGCTATTGCGAAAGCGTGTTAAGCGGGCACGTGTTAAACAAACAATTACTACTACACCTCAAGAATGGGTACAGTATCTCAGTAGTAGGCTCTGCGTCAGGAAGAAATGATTGCAAAGGCCAGCTGCAAATGGTAAAAAAACATTTCTGGACACTGCTGCTTTCTGATCATCCAGCAGTAGCTGGAAAGCCAATCCAGCCACCAAATCATTAAAGCTTTTTGGTTTTGTGTATATTCCATGAGAGTAAAAGGTGCCATAACAAATGGAAAGTAAATATTAAAGTCTCTACCTTGGCTTAGCTTGGATACTTTTGTTTCATTGATTACATCTTAACTGTTCAGCTGAGTTGAAGTGACCGTATCCAGCCTCATTTAGCTTTCCACAGTTGTACAGCACATACAGGCAGTCCCCGAGTTACGCGGATCCGACTTATGTCGGATCCGCAGTTACGAACGGGGCACTTCCTCTCCCTGGTCTCGAGCAGACCAGGGAGAGGAAGCAAAGCGGCGGCGGAACGCTCGGCCAGCTTACAGCCCAGAAGCATCTGGGCTGTCAGCTGGCCGCGCGCTCCGCTCTGCTCCCCCCCCCCTGCAGACCAGGGGGAGGGGGAGCAGAGCAGAGCGGCGGAACGCGCAGCCAGCTGACAGCCCAGAAGCGTCTGGGCTGTCAGCTGGCCGCGCGTTCCGCCGCTCTGCTGTGCTCCGCTCTGCTCCCCCTCCCCCTGATCTGCGGGGGGGGGGGGAGCAGAGCGGAGCACGCGGCCAGCTGACAGCCCAGATGCGTCTGGGCTGTCAGCTGGCCGCGCGTTCTGCCGCTCTGCTCTGCTCCGCTCTGCTCCCCCTTCCCCTGGTCTGCAAACCATGGGGGGGGGGGGGGGGGGGGAGCAGAGCGGAGCACGCGGCCAGCTGACAGCCCAGACGCGTCTGGGCTGTCAGCTGGCCGCGCGTTCCGCGCTCTGCTCTACTCTGCTCCCCCTCCCCCTGGTCTGCAGACCTGGGGGACGGGGAGCAGAGCAGAGCAAAGCCGCGGAGCCCGAGGGCAGCAGGATAGCCACGGCGCGTCTGGGCTGTCCCACTGCCTCCGTGCTCTGCGGCTTTGCTCCGGACGCCTGTGGTACAGCAGCTGGGGCACTGCCGGTTGGTCCCGTAGCGCCGCTCGGGGTGCCACTGGACCAACCCAGCAGCACCCCAGCTGCTCTGCCCCAGGTGTCCCCTAGTCAGCAGCTGCTGAAAATGACCAGTGGCTGACTACAGGAAGCCCCTGCCCCGGGCTTCCTGGAATCAGCTGCTGATCAGTTTCAGCAGCAGCTGACTTGGGGATGCCTGGGGTTCTTAAGTTGAATCTGTATGTAAGTCAGTTCCGACTTACATACAGATTCAACTTAAGAACAAACCTACAGTCCCTATCTTGTACGTAACCCGGGGACTGCCTGTACTGAATTTCTCTATTTTGTGTTTTGTAAAAGGACTTTTAAAGTTGAGGTTGTAAGAGCTTCCCCTAAATGCTGAAACTGCCATCACCAATTAAAAATATGGCTTAATGTAGAAAACTTTCCTACTAAGCTGTTAGCATTTGGCATAGTTAATGTGATTCTGCACACCTAACACCTTCGCTGTGTTACCAGATGTATTCATTTGGAAAATGCTGGCTAAAAATGAAGACTAATAGTCAAGTGATCCCTCTCCTGTCATCTAATATCCAACCTAGACCTCCCCCACTGCAACTTGAGACTATTGCTCCTCATTCTGCCATCTGTCACTACTGAGAACAGCCTCTTCATCCTCTTTGGCACCTCCCTTTAGGTAACCGTATGCTGCTATAAAATCCCCTTTCACTCTTCTCTTCTGTAGATTAAACAAGCCCAAATCCCTTAGCCTCTCCTCGTAAGTCATGTACTCCAGCCCCCTAATCATTTTTGTTGCCCTCCACTAGACCACCTCGAATATGTCCACATCCTTTCTATAATGGAGGGCCCAGGACTGGACACAATACTCCAGATGTGGCCTCATCAGCACTGGTTAAAGGGGAATAATCACTCCTCTAGATCTGTTTGGCAGTGCTCTTCCTAATGCACCCTAATATGCGGTTAGCCTTCTTGGCTAGAAGGGCACACTGTTGACTCCTATCCAGCTTCTGATCCACTGTAATTCCTAGGGGTTTTTTTCTGCCAAACTGCTGCTTGGCCGCAGCCTGTAACTGTGGTTGGCATTCTTCCGTCCCAAGTGTAGGACTCTGCACTTGTCCTTGTTGAACCTCATCAGATTTCTTTTGGCCCAATCCTCCAATTTGTCTAAGTCACTCTGGACCCTATTCCTACTCAAATCATTGAGTACTTTTCCACATCATCTGCAACTAGGTTACCTCCCTCATCCAGTAAGGCCCAACACCCTCCCACTGCTAACATGCCTCTAGAAACCTTTCTTCTCTAAGGACTTCTCCCACCATCTTCCTACCAACAGGGATTAGTTTGGCCCCCACCAAACCCCCCTCATGCAACTATCCTGCAATTGCATTAACCCAATGTGTGAGACGTTAACTCAGGGGCAGAGAGGCTGGGGGAAGTGTTCCCTCTAAGGCTATGTCTATACTCGTGGCTTCTTGCGCAAGTACGGCCATTCTTGCGCAAGAACCCACAGAGCAGCCACACTACCCACCTGCTCTCGCGCAAGGAAATTTACAGTATGGAGTGGTAAAAGAGTGTCTTGTGCAAGAGCTATGCAAATATTGTTGGAGCAGGGCCCCTGGCTATGACTATTAACTCGCCACCCATGGCGCATGGCATACTTCCGGGTTCAGGGTGCGGGGCCCCTTTAGGCGCAGGGCCCAATTTGGGGGAATCGGCCTAAGGATGGCCCTGCTCACCAGCAATCCACCTGCTTCTCGGTGGTTGTACTAGAGTCAGTATCACAATTATATTCCAAAGAAGGTGCTCTGATAAGCCAGGAATAGCATAGTGTTGGTGTCTGCAGTTAGTGCAGCTGTAATTTAATAGAGTTTTGAGAGTTCAGTTCCTATCTGGGAAAGCTTCCCTTAAGATTTTAGGGATTTGTTTGCTACTGCGGTTAGGAAGTTAGTTTCCTGTGAGCCAGAATATTAAGCAGTAGAAGTACAGGCTGTTTAGCCCTGAATGAAGACATTTAAAGGAATGTTTGCTGTACATTCTCGTTGAGAATCAAGAAACAGGGCTAATTAAGAACATAAGAACGGCTGTACTGGGTCAGACCAAAGGTCCATCTAGCCCAGTAGCCTGTCTGCTGACAGTGGCCAACACGAGGTGCCCCAGACCAGGGTTCTGCAACCTATGGCTCAAGCCAATATATGGCTCAGTATAGAACCAAATATGGCTCTTTTGTCATTCCCAAAATACATGCAATTTTTAAAATTTAAAATGAAAAACTAATTCACAATTTTAAAAAATGTGTAATTACTCATGTAGCTTGAATGCGTGCATGAACCTGAATTTGACTAGTTATGGCGTAAACTTCAAAGACGTGTGAAAAGATGCAGTAGAAGTCCCATTAAGTAAATGTGAGTAGGTTTCATTTACGCTATTATTAATAATCTTATCAATAATAAGTTGCATGTTTTCAGTCATGCAAATGGGAATTCTTATACTGGCTCTTTGTTGACCGCTTGTTCTGAATTGATGCAGTTTGCCTTTTTGGTTTGACAAGGTTGCCGACCCCGGACCTAGACAGTCCTTGACATGTTTTGTCTGACCTGCTCTTAAAAACCTCCAGTGATTGGAATAGCATGCCTTGAAAGCTTATCCCAGAGCTTAACTGCCCTTACTGTTAGGTTTTTTCCCCCCGTATATCTGATCTAAATCTCCTCTGCTGCAGCTTAAACTCATTATTTCTTGTCCTCCCTTCCCTGCCCAAAAGAGCTTACAGTTTGACCAGATTCAAAAAATGATTGTGACAGAGGGAAGAGTAAAGGTAAGATGAGGTGAACGAAATTAAGATCACATAGAAATTGGGTGGGTAGCAAGCACATTTTCTATGGATAGTATCAGAATACACACGTTGCTTTACACAGACTAAGGCATTCCCCTATTTACAGTTTAAAATCAAAGGTATCTAATATTATAGTAATTGAATGTATATAGAAAGATCTTATTAACTTAATGTTTCTCCAGCTCATTTAACTGATGCATCTTGAATGTTAGTTTGTCCAGCTGACATTTAGCTGGTAGAGAAGTTTTATCTTAATGACTTTAAAGGGTCCCTTATAAGAAATCGATTCTGCAGAGAGAAACCTTCAAGTTCTTGATCCTGTCTTTTTCAATCGCCTTTTAATTTAGGTTTTCAGTTCTAACAGAAAATATATGGCTCTCATGTTCAGTGATTTAACAAAATACTATCATGTAGTGAAGCATTCTTTCTGTTTCAACAGCAGTTTTATTGTCAAGACTAACTGAGTTTATACTGTTAATTGTAACTATATAGCCTTTGTAATCTAAATTCTGCTACAGTTGGGTAGTGTAACTGTAGATGTTGAAATGAACTCATTTTGATTTGTATCTTACAGTTGTATTGAGTGGCAGGGTTTTTTCCACCTAAATCTTCAACGTAAAGGCACTTACTTTCTTATACTGCAAACAGCTTGGATTTATAGATGTTTTAAGCAAGGTGGACTAGATATACTAGTTATAGTGATCTTTGTACTGCTTAACTTAGTGACCCGTTAAGAGTTTGAAAGTACCATAAAATTTGTAGCTGTCTTAATATTTCATCTGTGTATAATACTGACCTGTTAACATTTGGCTGTAATGATTCTTTAAAATTCTTTTTAAATGTCACAAATAATAGTGTCTGAGCTGCACTAAAGAAGTCCTTTGAAGTCCTAACCAAATAGATGTTGTGTAATCACAGTTCAAGAATGTGTTACTTTTTCTAGTGGGTACTGATCTGATGTATAAATCTGTCTGTATGTATGATCTGAGCTTGGAAATAGGCATAGGCTTCCTATGGAATGGGGGTCTTGTGTAGATAGCTTATCTGGTAAATAAGGCTATTAGTTTAAGTGCAAAAACATGTACGTGGTAACTTAGAATTTAAAACTAACATGTTAACTGCTGGGACCTCAGCCTGTGAAGTCCATTGCCAAGACTCACTGATGAAGAGTCAAAATGAGGAACCTCAGGAAAGAGTGCAGTAATACAGTAAACTTCCGATAATCCGGCACCTTTAGGACCCAGGGGGTGCTGGATTATCAGATATGCCAGACTATCAGAAGGGGGGGGGGGGGGCTATGAGAGGTCTGGGGTGGGGTGGAGGGATGCTACCCCAGACCCCCTCATAGCCCTCCCTTCTGATAGTCCGGCTCTGCCCCAGGAGTCCCTGATTCAGCCGCTGCTGGTCAGTTTCAGCAGCGGCTGAATTGGGGACGCCTGCAGCAGAGCAGCTGGAGTGCTGCCGGGTTGGTCCAGTAGCGCCGAGGAGCGGCGCCGCGAGACCAACCCGTCAGCACCCCAGCTGCTCTTGGGGATGCCTGGGGCAGAGCAGCTGGGGTGCTGACGGGTTGGTCCTGCAGCGCCGCTCCTCGGCGCTACTGGACCAACCCGGCAGCACCCCAGCTGCTCTGCCCCAGATGTCCCCAAGTCAGCTGCTGCTGAAACTGACCAGCAGCTGACTTGGGTACACCTGGGGCAGAGCAGCTGGGCTGCTGCCGGGTTGGTCCAGTAGCGCCGAGGTTTGGCGTGACCAGACCAACCCAGCAGCGCCCCAGCTGTTCTGCCCTCTGCTTCCTGGATTCAGCGCTGGTCAGTTTTAGCAGCGGCTGAATCGGGGAAGCTGGGGGCAGAGCAGCTCCAATGGTCCGGCTGCCTGGAGCACTTCCGGGTTCCTGATGGTGCTGGACCATCAGGAGTGCCGGACCATCGGAGTTTTACTGTAGTAAGATTAAAACTGTGAAATTAACAGCTTTATTGTGAACAATTCTTTACATCTTTAATCTGCATGTCTGATATTAATACCATATAGTAACATTGAAGGCTAAACATAAATGGGCTTTAGTTACATTGGGGCTAAAATGATGGTACTTATAACAAGCAGCAGCTTAGAACTAGTAGCTAGCCATGATTATTGTAATACAAAAGTATTCCTGTGTGCAATATATTTTCCCAGTATCTAAATGTCAGCATATGTTTTGAGATCATACAGAATGTACTTTCTTACTACATATGGAAGAACAGAAATAACCTCTTGAAATATGGTAGCTATGAGCTCTATATAGAGTCACAATTGTGCTAGGCATTCTAAACAAGAAGCCAGTGCCTTTTGCTTTTAACACCTTGACGGGAGCTTTTTGGAAGACATTTTGCTTCCAGGAGGGACGTGAAAAAAGGAGACAGTGGAAACATTGTAGCCCAAGCCAAGGAAGGGGTTTCATATAGAGGCTATCTCTTCGAGAAATTTCAAGAAGTCTAAGTGAGATTGGTGAGTAGTTAGTATACATCTTAGGGTTGGTCCTGCTTTGGGCAGGGGGCTGGACTCTGACCTCCTGAGGTCTCTTCCAGCCCTATGATTCTATCTTGTGTGGATTCATAGGGATTGGGAATCTGCAGAAACAGAAGGCCATGCATTTACCTGCTATCAGAATTGTCCTTGTTGGTATCTCAACAAATAGTTTTGCTTACATCAGAGTAACCAGAAAAGTAAAATATTAAATATGACCTTTCTTAAACTGACCTTTCTTCCAACCCTTCCTCATTAGGTTTCCACTGTATCCAAAGGGAGGGGAGAGGCTTCAGTTTGATTATGGAGTTTACCTTCTCAACAAAAATATAGCACAGGTAAGTAAATTTTGAGACTTGTTACTGAAAGACTTGGTAAATTCCTTGGGAGACCTTCTACCATGTGATATCTGCAATATGGCCTGTATTAAATGAGTGCATCTTGCAGCAGCCCATGTCACATGCAAAACACTTTACAAAAGCAACTGGACAACTCTTCAGTCCGCATGATGTAGCCTGACCCAACGTGTGTCTGTAGACTCTTGGGATTTGCACAATTCAAGGGCAGTTTATATGGCCCTTAATGAGTTTTTTGCTTAGCATGCAATTTGAGTTGATCATATTACACCTGTTTTGTATACAGATAATTGTGCAAAGCCTAAAAAAGCTTGCAAGTTAATTCTATTTTTTCAAATTCTGCAGCCTTTAAGTGTACTCTTACTCTGGATATGGTCCTACAAAAGCTACAAAATATTCATGTCATGACTGAGAAAGTGTGTGCTCTGGAAGACCTGTTTCTTATTCCCGTCCTTTGTTTTTCACTCTTGATATTTCCCATATTTACAACTCTAATCAATTTTCTGCTTCTTTTCTCTTCCTGGTAATGTTTTTATCCAGTTAATCTCTGTTAGGTAATTTCAACGCCTCTCTTTAAGAAATTGTGTCCTTGAACTGGAAAAGTGCTATCCTTATTCTGGTTTCTTACCCTTTTATTTTTAGTTTTTGCTATGTCCATTTTTATTTTATATATTTTGCTTCCTTAACTTATGTAAGTTTTGGGTTGTTATGGTTCTTTTGCCAAAGTTGGTGGTTCACTACAATTGTAGTCATGTTGAGTCTACCAGTGCTTCTAGTATCTCTCCTTCAAAAATCTTCTATGTGAATGTGAACAAAGGTCTGACTTTTAAAGTGTTCCTAGAGTTACAGGTCTCTTCAGTGAAAGTTGATGAAATAACTGGTGTGTTAAACTGCTGAAGAAAAGTCAGGGAAGACCTAATGTGGCCGTATGTTGAGATAGTAGAACTTTTCAGCATAAGAGCAGGTAGAATTTTTTTTGGAGGAAACTAAAGCACTTGGGCTGTATCTAGACTGGCAAGTTTTTCCGCAAAAGCAGCTGCCAAGCTATCTACACTGGCTGCTTGAATTTCCGCAAGAACACTGACGATCTCATGTAAGAAATCAGTGCTTCTTGCGGAAAATCATGCCAGTCTAGACGTAGCCTTGATGTATATGTATTACATTATTCTTTTCCGCTAAAACTTAGAGCAGGGGTGGGGAACCTCCAGCCCAGAGGCTGGATGTGGCCCACAGCTTTCCCAGATCAGGACCCTGAGGCTCAGGGCTCCACCCCAGCCTTGGGGAGCCCGCCACCCACCCAGCCTCGAGCACAAAATATACTAGCCTGGGTCCCTTTAGGCCAGGAGTGGGCAAAAGGGCCTCCCTGCCACTCCCCTGCCCTCAGGCCAATTAGCTTCCTCCTGTCCTGTGAGCAGCACGCAGCGCTTTGAAGCGCCACGCACTTCTCGCAGGGCAAGAGGAGACGTCACACGCTCCCCTGTCCCCAGACCAATTATGGTAGGGAAGCCCAGAAGCATTTTGGCCCTGCCCCTTCCAGCCCAGGACCACTTCAAAAAAATTTTTTGAAGTGGTCTGTGGCCAAAATTTATTGCTCACCCCTGCTGGTGTGAGAGGGAAATGTGGTGAGTATCTTTTTTCCTTCTCAGTTAGGGACCATGCCAGTGAGGTGTGTGTGATGTGGTGGTGTGTGGGGTGGTTTTTTTGCGCTTCTCACTTGTGTGTGGCCCCTGACTGACTCTTCTGCGGGTCAATAGTCCATGACCCAAAAATGGTTCCCCACTCCTGACTTAGAGGGAAAGATCACAAGATTGTATCCCTTTTTAAATACTACTTTGGAAGGTAGGGTTGGGAACTGTCAAATTCAAGTAGGCTTTAAAAAAATCTTAGGACACCTGAGAATTATTCAAAGCTACCTACCTTTGAAAAGTGCCTCAGTTTGCTCCAGATGTCTCTGTGTATGCAGTAGGGATCTGATATGGGGGAGTGGACCTACACTTGTCAGGGGGAACTAGGGAAAGGAAAATGCTACCTCTGATTCCCTCTTGCAACACCAGTACCTGGGATTGGGGGTAGGCTGTGAATAAGAGCAAGGAGATGGACACATTCCACAGCACCACACATGTAAGTCAACCAATGTTCCATCAAGTTAATCTCTTTTAAGACCCTCCTAAGGTCACTTTCATCACTGCTATATGAAACTGTACAAGCCTGGCTGTCAGTGGCAGAGCTAGTAGTGTTGTAGAAAGAGCTCTGTTCTCCAAGTCTCAGAGCACGCTTCCATTTGTTAGTGGAAAGCCTTTCTCCTCCTCGTTCCCCTTCCTGCCCCCCCCCTCACCCCGCCAAAGTTGCATTCCCCTCAGCCTCTTTCTCTTAAGCAGAGTCTGTAAAGTTCCCTTTATGTCTTCATGGCTTTGTAACAACTCCAGATTTTTGTATAGGTGAGGAGGAGACCTGATCCATATTAGTATAGTTACTGAAATCAAAGCTTTTCTAAAGATGAACTGTTATTTTTTTAAATAAGGTAATAAAAATGAAAATTGCATCTTGCACTCAGGAGAAGTCAGGTGGAATTTATAAGTAGATCAGTACAAGGTTTGTAAAGCATTATTAGGGAAACATGCTTTGCTGTGTCATTCCCAATTCAAAGCCATGTGTTTAATTGTTTGGAGATGCAGATTGAACCTTTGTAAACTGGGACTCTCTGGTCTGGCAACACATGGATCCTTTCCCCCACTCCCCATTCGGGGACTCCTCTCATGAGAGCTTCCTTCATCAAGAAATATTCTCTTAGATTTGGGAATGTGGAACCAGTCTCCAGGCAACACAAAGGGAAGGGATTGTATTCAAGGTACTTCCTGGTATCAGATGAGTGCAGGATGGAGACTATTCAATACCTATATGTAGGCACAAAGACTCAAAGCAGTGACACTTGCAGTGATTTTGTCACAAGAACAAGGGGTTGGTTCTTGGCCCATGACCTTAAAGATGTGTATTTCCATATTACTAGCTACCCATCCCACGGATGTTTCTTAAATTTCATTGTCAGCCAAGACCACTTTCAATAGAGTACTTTCTTTTGGAATACTGTCTGCCCTAAGGCTCTTCTTGAAAGTCCTCAGTAGTAGCAGCGCAGCTCTGAAGGAAAGGTATTTTTAGTATTCCCTTAATTGGATGAAAGTCTGCTCTCTGAAAGCTGATGTATTGAACAACTGTGTTGAGGCCATAGATCTCTTCCTGAAATTGTGTATGCAATTGAACATCCACAAATCCACTTTGACCCCTGACCAAAACTTAAATTTTAAAGGAGCAGATCTCAATCTAGGAACAGGAAGAGCCTACCATCCCTGTACAGATTTGGGGCCCTTTCCAACATAGTTAACACAAATGAGCTCAGCCCTCAAACTATGGTTGATAATTGTCCTAAGTTATTAGGGAAGTGTTCTTTATGAGTTCACAACACAAAAACCAGGGGCTCAGCCTATGAAATTAATAGGGAGCAGGTTTAAAACAGCTAATAAGGCATTACTTTTTCAGGTAATGTGTAGTCAACCTGTGGAACTTATTCCCAGGAGATTTTGTGAAGGCCGAAAGTATAAAGGAAGTAAAAAATAATTAGGTAAGTTGATGGAGAGGTCCATCAGAGGTTACTAGGCCAGGATAGTCACGGATCGTGGGCTGGTGCCTTTCTAAATCAGGATGCTAGAAGCTGGTAATCAATGATAAGAAATGTATCACTAAATAAATGGTCCTGTTATGTTCATGTCCTTTGAATTACCTGGCACCAGACATGGTCGGAAGACAGGGAAGTGGGTGAGATGGATCGTTGCTCTCACCCAGTAATTATTGAAATTACTGTGTTTACTTAAATTGTCTGATGGCTGATATTTAATATATTGGACCAAGGAGAAATTACCCCTTATATGTTGTGCATTGATAAATACTTAAAACACAAATTCATTTGGTAACTGATAAATGTGGTACGTGTGACTAGAAGCATAAGTAAAGTGGGTGGAAGTGTTTGAATACTGCCACCTATGGGTCAACACTTTGAATCTAGCAACAAAGTATAATCTATAGCAGGTAGCAAAGAGAACAAGTGAAAGAGGCTTGTGGTTTAGCTTAGGCTAAAATTGGAAGGAGGGTGATGTTCTCTAAAATTTTCCTTTTTAGTGTTAAATTATTAATGTAAAACTAATCACGTAAAGGAAATTGGATTAAGTATCCAAACGAAAATCTTGTTAAACTTGTAATGACATGTTTCTGCTTGGGCTTTTGACCTTCTGACCCTCTCTTTCAATCATTGATGTAAAGCTTACTGTAATGTAAAAGTTAACAATGAATGAGATCATGGGAAATGAATGTGCCCATGTCTTGGAATCTAGTAAATATAACTACATGAGACTGAGGAGTTTGAAAAATACTGAGGCGTCAACCTTGGAGTTTTAGGTCGTAACTTAAACAGAACTATAAGATGATAAAAATAGCTTTGGGTAAAAATTCTATGCATTTTGTTTTGATATTACTTTGGGATTTTTTTTAAGAGCTGGTAACTGCACTATTCTCCAGTTGCTGCTTTAATTTATACTGTGTAAAGTAATCATAGAGTATGAGACACCTCTGAGCCTCCCACCTCTGTACTTCATCATCATTTTTATAAGAAATCTAACTAGCAAGGTTTATAGGAATATTTCACTTACACAAGTGGCCTTTCCCCCTAGTCTTTCATTCACAATGGTTTCCATATCCTTATTAGGATACCAAATACATTAAAACTATGAGTGCTAATATAGGCTACCTCTCTGGTGGGATATTATGTTTACTTTCATGAAAATTTCACCAGTATCTGAATCTGTGGGGTCCAAGAGGAAATACAGTTTTTGGCTGATCTAGATGATTAAATATACAGTGTGATGTGCATGCACACAAACACATACTCTTATTTCCCATAACTTGATTTACTTAATATCTGTGGGCAGTCTCCACTAAACAATATTGCAGTGAAAGCAAAATCTAATGAAAATCGGCTTTTATCAATTCAAGTTTGCAGAATTATAGAACCGTATTTCTACAAATAACTGTGAAACTGTTGCAGATTATGGAAATTTACAAATCTGAGATTAAGCAAATTCTGTTGCATTGACAATTGTGGTTTTAATTTTGTCTTATTATGGATCAGAGAACATACTTTAATTATTTTTACAAAACGAAAACGATTAGTAATATGAGACTTATATAGTTATAAGATTTCTTGAAAGATGGGGAGCAAACATCAATTGTGTTCATGAATTATAGTCTGTAGACTAGCTGAATTTGGCGTTAGTGCAATTCTGCTGTGCTGGGGGGGGGGGGGGGCGAGGGAGGGGAGAGCAAACTTTCTCATTTCTATGCAAAGGTTTTTTTTCCTCCCCAAAATATTTTTATTGCTGTTACAAAAGAATAGTAAAATCATAACATTTTTAGATAAAAGATACCAAGAAGAACAGTTTAAAACATTGTTGGTCACTTAAGCAAGAACCATATTGACTGTATACATTAGTGAAATAAAATCCTAAAGCGCACACAGAGTTTTATACAAATTTTTAAGCAAGTCAAACAAAGCAAAAGCATTCATTTCTATCCCTTCTTTTGTATAGCTGTTCCATACCAGCAGTAAGACCAGCAGGTCAGCATGAAGAATTCTCTGCTAGTGTTTGTACAGGTTGGACTTCCCTAGTCTGGCAACTTTGGGATCTGATTGGTCCTGAACGAGGGATTTTTCCGGACCAGGAGAGGTCATTTTTGTAACCCCAGCCCGATTCCTCCTGGTGGTTGCCAGCCTCCCCAGCTGCTTCCCCCTGCCACTAGCCCTGTTGCCCCACCAGCAACCTACTGCCATGCTGGGTTTCTTGCCTGCCAGCCCTACTGCAGCACCATGGGGGCTCCCAGCCCCTCCAACCCTACCGTGACTGCCTGCAGTTCCACCTCTGGGGCTCCTGCCCCCATTGCAACTGTCTATGGCTGACTTGGAGCTCCCGGCCCCTTCAGACCTGCTGCAGCAGCCCTCGGTCTTGCTGCCGTGGCTCCCAGCATCACTGCAGATGACTGCTGCCCTACCAGAGCCTGCTGGCACTCCAGATGCTCTACCGCTGGCTCAGCCAGACTCCTGTGGCAGGGCTTCTGGCCGCTGGTCGTCTTGCAGCCAGCCCAGCTGGGCTCCCAGCTCCTGCAGGGATCCTTCCTATGGCCCTACACCAGAACTCCCTGGTCCAGCAACATCCATAGTCCTGCTGGAGCACAGAATTCTGGTTTAGAGATTTTTTTTTTTTCCAGCCTGTACTGCCATACCTTGGTCTAGGCTGGTGGAGGACTTTAGTCTCCAGGGTTGTCAGTCAAATGCCTGGTTTATGACTATCCTAGCTACCATGGATGTAAAGGCTTTCTACACAAACATCCCACGCATAGATGGAATACAAGCTGTCAGGAACAGTATCCCTGATGCCACAGCACAACTGGTGGCCGAGCTCTGTGACTTTATCCTCACACAATTATTTCAAATTTGGTGACAATATATACCTCCAGACCAGTGGCACCACTGTGGGCACCCGCATGGCCCCACAATATGCCAACATTTTTATGGATGATCTAGAACAACACTTCCTCAGCTCTCATCTACTCACGCCCCTCCTCTACCTAAACTACATTGATGACATCTTCATCATCTGGACCCATGGGAAAGAAACTCTGGAATTCTTCCATCACGATTTCAACAGCTTCCACCCACCATCAACCTCAGCCTGGACCAGTCTACCTGGGAGGTCCACTTCCTGGACACCACGGTGCAGCTAATTGACGGTCACAAACACCACCCTATACCAAAAACCTACCGACTGCTATGGCTACCTTCATGCCTTCAGTTTCCATCCCAGACACACCACACGATCCATTGTCTACAGCCAAGCACTGAGGTACAACCGCATTTGCTCCAACCCCTCAGACAGAGACCAATACCTACAAGATCTTCACCAAGCATTCTTGAAACTACAATACCCACATGAAGTAAGGAAACAGATTAACAGAGCCAGACGTGTACCCAGAAGCCTCCTGCTGCGGTTCATGCCCAAGAAAGAAACCAACAGAACACCACTGGCCATCACCTACAGGCCTCAGCTAAAACCTCTCCAATGCATCATCAGTGATCTACAACCCATCCTGGACAATGATCCCTCACTTTCACAGGCCTTGGGAGGTAGGCCAGTGCTCGACCACAAACAACCCACCAACCTGAAGCATATTCTCATCAGCAACTATACACCACACCATAGTAACTCTAACTCAGGAACCAATCCATGCAACAAACCTCGGTGCCAACTCTGCCCATGTATCTACACCAGCGACACCATCACAGGACCTAACCAGATCAGCCACACCATCTGGATTCACCTGCACATCTACCAATGTAATATATGCCACCATGTGCCAACAATGCCCCTCTGCTATATACATCGGCCATACTGGACAGTCCCTATATAAAAGAATAAACGGACACAAATCAGATATTAGGAATGGCAATATACAAAAACCTGTAGGAGAACACTTCAGTCTCCCTGGACACACAATAGCAGATCTAAAGGTAGCCATCCTGCAGCAAAAAAACTTCAAGACCAGACTCCAAAGAGAAACTGCTGAGCTACAGTTCATCTGCAAGTTTGACACCATCAGCCAAGATTAAATAAAGACTGTGAATGGCTAGCGAACTACAAAAGCAGCTTCTCCTCTTTTGGTATTCACACCTCCAAATCAGCTGCTAGAAAAAGTGGGCCTCATTCTCCCTGATTGAATTAACCTCATTATCTCTAGTCTGATTCTGGCATGCATATTTATACCTGACTTTGGATATTTCCACTATATGCATCTGACAAAGTGGGTCTTTGCCCACAAAAGCTTACGCTCCAATATATCTGTTAGTCTATAAGGTGCTACAGGACTCTTTGTCGCTTTGGTTTGACAGTGGCTCTTAACTGTTCCAGACTGTTTTCCCCTTTCAGGAATTTGATTTGCCTTGCAATCCCCCCAGGTTTCACCTCACTTAAAGTACTTGCTTACAAAATCAGACCTAAAATACGCAAGTGTCACAGCACACTATTACTGAAAAACTGCTGACTTTATCATAACTATAAATCAATTGGAATAAAAATATTGCTCTCAGAAGCAGATGGCACATGCTTGTGACCCCAAAAGGGGGAAGTCTCTGCATGCTGCCTCCACTCCAAGCACCAATTCCACAGCTTGTATTGGCTGGGAACTGCAGCCAGTGGGAGCTAGGGGGGCAGTGCCTGCGTGTAGTGATTCTTGGAGACTCACAACACCTAGGAACCACTGCTAGAAGGGTGTACCAGTCACGGTCAGGATCTTCCCAAGGTAACCACCGATTCCCTCCTGCACCCCAACCCAGAGCCCACACCCAAACTCCCTCCTGAAGCCCAATGCTCCTTTCTGTCCAACTTAGAGCCCTCTCACTGAACCCACATTCCCTCTGAGCCTGACCTTCCTTACCCTCTACAGACCAATACTCTGGGAGCAGTCTGTAGGCTAGGGCAAACTCCCTCTGAGCCTGACCCTGTGTCCTCTCCTATATCCCAATTCCCTGTCCTAGCCCGGTGAAGAAGGCATGCATGTGTGGAGTGGCTGTGGTCTGGGCCTCAGAGAAGGGATGGGGCATGGCACTGGCCTCAGGGAAGAGGCGGGGTAAGGGCCTTTGGGTTTGTACCCTTAAGACAGTTGGCAAGTATGTGGAAGCCCTGGCTGTGACTTAGGAGTGCCAGCTGGCAGCTTTTTGGGCATCAGCGAGCACAGGCACAGCACCACCCATACGTCAGGCAGATGGCTTTTGCATGCCTGGGGGCCAATTGCTCATGTCAGCGTGCCTGTCTTGTGGGGTTCATGTACCTCCTAGAAGACTTCTGCATACCTCCGGGATACATGTATCCCAGATTGAGAACCACTGAGAATGAGGTATACAGGGCTCCCAGAGAGAGTGCATGTGCTCTTCCGCAAAAAAGAGCAGAAGAGCAAGTTCCCTAGGCACAGCAGAGTTTTTACCGGGGGACCTCTGGTATCCCGGAAAAACCCGCCAATCTAGACATATCGTTTTCTTTGAGAAGTAATCCCATTCTAGGCACATCCTATTTTAGTGGCACAACCAAGCTTATGTTGCTTTAAGTTATGTCAGAGGAAGCTGTATGCCAAATTTGGTCCCAGCTCTTGTCATTTAGGAGGAATTCTTGATCAAACAGACACACACTCTAAAATATAGAGTAGAAGACCGGAAATTGTTTTATGTATGTGCTGTTTATTCAGTGTTCAAGGAACTTCCACATAGGTGGAGGCGATTTGTGATTTCTTTTCACAATTCTACTTTCAGTTCTTGCCTTTCTGGTTAGGACCTTCCTAAAAGCATATTGAAGATGAGTTTTCATGGTGGGTTTTTTTCCCCCTCAACTTGTAATTTTTCTTAGCAGAGACTTGAAGATCTCTGTGTAGCTTGAAAACTTGTCTCTTTCAGCAGTAGAAGTTGATCCAATAAAAGATATTACCTATTACCTCACCCACCTTCTCTCTTTTAAAAAATAAAATAAAATATAGGCAGGCAACATGCTAGTGAGCAAATAATCTGAAGTTTTATAATTTCCCCCCAAACGTATAAACACAGAGGACTGTTTATATAGCAACAGGCATAATTTCTTTGATTCCCCAAGGTTGATTACATAGCAGCAGGCATTATAACAACGCTTTTTTTATTTTGATTATTGCTTTGCTTAGTCATCTGAAATCTGGCCAGTGCGCTTTCATGTTAAGAAAAGGGATCCAGGATCTTGTAAAACTAACTCTGAATTTTTTTTTTGTATTCCCGTATTTATTGCATCTGAACTCCCCCTATAAATGGCTGACTTCTAACCATTTCAACAGAATTTATGCCTTTTTTCAGCTTTCACATTTTAAAAATTATTTGCTCCAGTTTGTGTGTACCAACATGAGAATCAGGTCTTCATTTATATGAACACAGTTGAGAGCTGCAATTGAGCAGTGCAGTAGCAAAGTCTATTCGTATTTAATATTAACATACCTAGCAAAAAAACAAGGCTGTTTTAAAATCAAGGTAGATATTGTTTATAGGGGAGAGTGCTGCATATTTTAATTTAATAAACTTTAACTGACACTTTTAGTATAAATGTCTATTCTGCTTACAGATTAGGAAAAAGATCTGCAAAATTTCAGTCAATATTGTGGCTTTGCACAGTAAAACAAATTTAGGCCAGGTGGTAATGTGAATCTGGCTGTTCTATCTGGGTTAGGGAAAATGGCTTCATGCATCCTAGAATAAAGAAAATAAATTAACATCATTATAAGGGGACCTTAAACGAATAAAATTTCAAGAAACAATCAACAGATAAATATAGAATGGCAGCAATCAATTGAACTCTCAGCTGTTTTCACCAAGTATGTACTAAGCCGGGCACTGCATACTTCCCTGCTGAACCTAATTAGTGTTTTCTACAATATACCATTAATCATTCCAGTGTTTATCATTCTAATATGTTGAAACTGTCTGTTTCCTGTGCACTTAAATTGTTGTTCATTTTGTATAGCCATTTTTCAAAAGTGGCAGTGTCCTCAGTACAACACAAGGTATTGTTTCAAGTGTTGCAATGACATGTTTCCCAGAAGTACAAAAGATTCAAATTCTTCTACCAGTTAGGTCTCCATAAAGAAATAGCAATGCCAAGATTGAATGTTTTACTTTGTATTCACTTATCACAATGTAAATTCAGAATATAGAAGAGGGAAATTGTACTATGTAATGGATGATTATACAAATGTGAGGCTGCAATAAATTGGATGTTACTGTCTTGTTTTACTCTAGTAAATCATTTACCCATTAGAAATCTTTAGAGTTATCCGTCTAAGTGCCCTTTTTCTTTGCCTCTTCAATTTAACTGGAATGATATATTTCAGAACTAATTAAAACTAATTACTGTTGGCAACTGGTTAGGAAAAGTGGGGACTTTAATAAATATCAGAATATATAATTATTATTAAAGATACAAATGCCTGTTATGATGCACCAGACTTTCCAAACTTAACCCTTCACCTAGTTTACAATGAAAAGTTGGTATGTGTGGCAGGGAAGGGGAGGGGTGTCAGTTCAAAAAAACTGAGTTTATATACGGTACTAGTATCACAAATCAGTACATTTCTATCCTGTGTTGAAATACCCTAAGTCACTAATTTTGTATCAATTTTAAAGTACCTCTTCATCCCTCAATTATACAGTATACAAACAATTGAGTTGTTTTGTCTTTGGGGAAAGCAGTGAGTTCTCGCCTGTCATAGTGTTGCATATAGGGTGTTTTTTGAGGTTTTCCACCTTTTCTCCTGTGGTTACATTTAAACCAGATGTTTAGTTTCTGCTAAAAAACAAGAGTCCGGGAACCCCACAGGACTAAGTATTAAAATTCCAGATGGAGATGCCAGTGTAAAAGAGGCCTACTTTTCTCTAACCTCAAAGTATGCATATGACCAGGACCATGAGAATAGGAAAAAACTGTATATTGCTTTCCTTAGACTGGTGGTGTGTGTGGCTGCTTAGATTGCTTTCTTAAACTAGTGTCCTTTTTTAGGCTGTTACATGTCCAGTTTATTGAATGAAACTATACCATGATCTAGAGATGAAAATTGTTTAGTGGTCTTGCTTTACAGTTTTGTCCCCGTTTCATAAGTGGCCTATTGTGACCACAGAGTGTAGTAACCTGCCACAGATCAGAATAATTAAACCTGGTTCTCTGTTTCCCTAGCCACATACTTAATGTAGTAAACTACAACTGCAACTAATGTATTCAAGTAAGATTTAAATGATACTTTGGGTATTTTTCTAATAGATTGAGGATGTATTTACATACCTATCCTGAAAAGGACTCTGTATTCTTTGGTTCTGCCTGGTGACAGAACCGATTCTTTGAGGTGGAGCAGCGGTATTCTGTGAAGAGAACAAACCAATGTAGTTCTCCTGCACAGAGCCTGAAAGAGTCATTCTGAGATCTGAATGGGATGTTCAAGTCTGGCTTATTTTCAAAACCATAGAGGGCAGCTAGGCCCCTGACTTTCAAGGAGTTTCTTTGAGAATTGAGCCTTGTAAGCCTTGGAAAATCTTCCTTCTAGTACATATTCAGCTGATAACATTGACTTAATTGCCGATCATATCTGTAGAAATATCCAGCCAATCTGCTTATTTGGCATCGCTGAATGCCATCTTGGATAATGGGAGTGGGAAACAATGGCTGCTTGTTTGCTGTTGATTGGATTTTGGAAAAGTTTTAGAACAATGAATAAAAAGTACTTTCGCCCTTGCTTACAACATTCTCCCACCAGGTCTAGAGGCTTTCCTAATTTCTGTATCCCAGATTCCCAAACTACCTCAGTAGACTACATTATTGTGGTGTTAAGGCATTCCAGTCATGGACTTGAACCCTCTCGTGTTAAGTGCTGTAAAGAATAAGGAGAGTTGCAGACCCAATGAACATACAATTAAATAAAACAATACAAAGGGATACAGACTGGAGACTACCAGGAAACAATAAGGCAACGTTGTCGCTATGATAGGCTGTGGTTTTTAGCACAGTAGCAACATCTTTCGTCTGACCAGTTCCACCATTCAGAATAAAACTATCTTCAACTTGAAGGCAGTGTAAAAGAATGGAAATGTTTCAAAATTGAGACTTGCATTGGTTTGAATTTCAAAATTCCCATTAAATATTGCAGTGCTTGAGTTATTCACTTATAATCGCAACCTATGGTAGTCTCATGGTTTTTTGTTTTTTTTTTTTTTGAAAGAAAATGAAGAGCAATTGTGTATTTCTAGGTGAGTGGTGATAAATGGAGACTGAGATTTAAAAATAATAATTGTGTAGCTGGGTATGAGGCAGCAAGTGGAACTTTAACCAACCCATTTAATGCAGAGACTTTCTTTCCAAATGCAGAAGACACTTGTCTTGCTGTAGAGGCAAAGCAGGCAGTTCCCAAATGACAATACAGAGGGCATCAGCAAAAGAGACAAAGAATTTTATTTAAAAAAAAAAAAACCCCTTATGATTAAATGGATCCTTGCAGGGACCAAATCAGAGTACACCAAAGCTAAGATGTCTGAGGCTATGACTACGCTGTAGTCTTCTTGCGGAAAGCTTATGCAAATGAAGCTTGGCATGGAATATCGCCACACTTCATTTGCATAATTAATGAGCAGCTGCTTTTCCACAAGAGACTGGGAGAAGGCCTGAAAGGAGGGTTGGGCATGAGGAAGGCGGGGATGGAGTAAGTCATGTGTGAGGGCACAGATGGGCATGAGAGGAACTAGGGCAGAGGGTAGTGAGGGGATGGGTATCAGGGAGAAAGAGGGCAAGGGTGCAGACACAGTGAAGGAAGCACCAGGAGGGTGCAGGAGTAAGGGAAGGTGCAGGTGCCAGGGGACTCTGGGGGTGAAGCACAAGGGCAGAGACCAGCACCAAAGGAGAGAGGGTTCAGTGGGGGCCAAACTCATCCCCTCTGGGTAGGAGGATGGTGGGAAAAGTTCTTGGAGAGGGTTACTTTTACTTCTAGCGCATAGTAAACTGAGGTCGGGGATGTAATTTTGGTTCAAAGAGAACAGAGTTCAAATGGGGCAAGCTTCTTTTTTTTTCTCAACAAAAATCCTTGGTGTTCCCCATTAAAAAAAGAAATTGTTTGGTGTTCCTCAGACTTAGTTTTAAGAAACACTGATTTAAAAATATATATTTATATGTAAGATTTTTGTTTATACTTGTGGGTACACATCCACACACTTACCTTTTAAATTTCTACTTATACGAAATTTCAACCTGCCCAAGGAACGAAAATCTTAGAGGGAACACTGGTGCATACCTATCCTAAATAGCCATATTCTGCTTCCACTGAAGTGAATTCAGGTCTTTGTAGTGACAGAAAGGGGGCAGGCTTGTACTGGAGGCTGAATTGCTTTGTTATTGTCAGCTTATTTTTTTCATTCCATGAGTACAACAGATTTTTCTGCACTGTAGTAACATCTGTAAAGTGCTTGGGAAAACAAAGCTGAATATAGGGGCAAGGAAAGAGCAATTAATATTTTATCACTAATATGTCAACAGTGATGTACTAGGCATTCACTAGGCTGTAGTCTGAGGATACACGTCCATAAACCTGAACATAAATCTGCTTAAGAGTTTGTGCCCTGGAATGGAAACGCTTTCCTCAGACAATTGGAATGGTCGTGTTTGTAACATTCAGCAAGGGGGCAAACTTACTCCAAATCCTAGAACAAATTGACATTTTCTATTAATTGTTGTGTAAATACAATGTGAGGAAGGAAGCCCTATTGGAATGGGCAACTTTTTATGGTAGCAATGAAATCTCTGATATCTGGAAGTTCAGCACTATGGGCAGTACTTCACAAATACAAGTAACAATAGGGATGGGTGAATCTTCTTCCTTCCTTCCTTCCTTCACTCCACGCATGGTTCACAGTTCAGTGCTTCCCCGTCCTGGCTGCTTCTGCTCTTTCTGCCTCCCCTGATGTTTTCTTCGTACCAACCAGCCACTATCTCCATAAGTGTATCTCCTTAAAATTCCAGTGGTCATTAACTAATTTTCTGAAAACATGTAAGTTCTCATTTGTGTTTTTTGAATGGCAGTACTATTTGCATTTTTATTTTCAGTGACCGTATCACATTGGGATTTGGTTTTTGCAGTATTTGATGGTGAGTTTGTCATGTTGAGGAAAAAGTCATTAAATTGCACTAATAATGAAAAGATCAATTTGGGAAAGCTCTACTTGAGCTGAAGGGGAGGGAATTTAATTTTATTTATTTATGCTTCAATTGAACATTACTTTGTTCTATTTTTAGTGTTTAAGGAGAACAGTTTTGAAAACACTTTTATATTTATAAAGGCAATTATCCCCCGTTAGTCTTCTCTTGGACAGAGTAAACACACCCAATTTTTCAATCTTTCCTTTTCTTTTTCTAAATGATTTCTAAATCTTTTTTTATGCTCTCCTCTGGACTTTTTCTAATTTGTCCACATCTTTCCAAAGTGTGGTGCCCAGAATTGGACACAACACTTCAGTCGAGACTTAATGCTAAGTAGAGTAGAAGAATGATGCCTTGCTCAGAATTCTCTTGCCAATACATCCCATAATTGTTTGCTATTTCTGCAACAGTGTTGCATTGTTTACCAGTGTTCCCTCTTTTCCATCTACATGTGAAATAATTATGTGCACTGAAGCATGTGTGAAAGTGCATCACCAGTAGCAACAAAAATCTAGCTGTGGACACTCTGCTAATCAGAGGGGTGGCATATGAGTCTCTCCTGACCAGCTACAGAAGTGCACAGCTCACAGAAAACATTCACTAGGGATTCAGAATCCCATTTAATTAACTGATTAAACATGATGCTTAACTGGTTAACCAATTAAAGGGAGGCAGGCAGGGGTGCTCTGGTTGAGCTGTAACATACCTCCCCCTCTCCTGCCTGCTGCAGGGGCTGCTACAGCCTGGCTGGAGAAACTCCTGCCTGTGGCACATCTAAGCCTGCTGCGAACCAGGGCTAAAACAATCCCCCCACCTGTGGCAGGCAGGGAGCTGCTCCGGCCACCAGTTAACTGGAACCGATAAGCATCACCCATTAAGGGTAATGCTTACTGGTTCACCCTTCACATCCCTATTGGTGGCTCATATTTTGTGATCCACTGTAACCCAGATCCTTTATTCCCCATTTAGTATTTGTACAATTGTTTATTCTTCCTACATATGGCACTGTGCATTTTTACTTCATTGAATTGCATTTTCAGACCATTCCTAATTCTTCCTGTTTGTTTGTTCCTCATACTACTTATTGTGGTATACAGACGTCTAAGATACATGTTAGATTTATCCTCTTTATTCTACCTTGTAGCTCATGGTTGGTTTGTTTTTTTTCCATTTAAGGAGCTATGTATCAATACTGAAAATTAGAGATTTGAGTTAGGGCAGGTCTCCAGGAGGTGACATTCCTTGGAGGTAAGACACCTGCCCCTGTCTGGCTATTTGTCTGCCTCACAATGTAGGCCTGTTTGCATAGTGGGCCATATGCAAATTAAGTTGCAAAAATATACAAGAGAAAATCTAGAGGAAGGGAGACTTATAAAAGGTAAAGGTTTGTTCTGGCATGTGAAGAGACCTACTGAATCCTTCACTGAGGCCAACTGGCAGCATGCTTGTCCAATGACAGGAGAGTTGCAGCTAGTCGGCGGGGCTTGAATGCTTTTCTTCCCTCACCAACAGAAGTTAGTCCAATAAAAGATACTAGGAGGCTGCATCCTCTGCACACTATGCTTGCTTACCCTCCCCCTCTGGCTGCTTTCACTTTGCTGAGAGAGCCTGTACCTTAATTAAATCTAGGCTCTATATAATATGTTATGATTAATCTTTATTTGTAATCCTTTGTTTCCAGTATTCTATTTGGCTGCTGTGTTACTTGAATCTCTATACCACATATGCTTGATTTCCTTATTAACATATCTAAGTGCGGTCTTTCAAGTGGAGCAGTGTTCTGAGAAGGTACTGGCAAGCTGGCACTTGCGGCTTCCAAGGAAGCTGCAAATGTGTGAACACTGAATGTTCAGTGGACCAAGGCTGGTCACTCTGGGTTAACGAGAAGTCCTAAGGCACCTTATAAACTAACAGATTTATTGGAGCATAAGCTTTTGTGGGCAAAGACCAACTTTTTCAGATGCATGTAGTGGAAGTGGGTCTTTGCCCACACAAGCTTATGCTCCAATAAATCTGTTAGTCTATAAGATGCCACCGGACTTCTCGTTCTTACAGATTCAGACCAACATGGCTACCCTTCTGATACTTGTCACTCTGGGTTGAAGCTCAGAATTTGATGCACCAATAGCTAAGCCACGGAGTGACGCCAGAGTCTGAGAAGCCTAGAGAGGTATAGTTGTGTTGCCTGTGTCCAGTGTGGTTGGAGAGCTGACTCGCTGAAGGCCTAGACAAAGCTTTCTCATGCTAAGAGTAGTGAAATGTCACAATTCTGGATACCCCTTGGAAACATCAGTGGCTACTGTATTTTATACTTTGTTGTTGGAATAACTTTTTAAGGAACTAATGACATCTGGAAGGAATTCTTCTAGGAGTTAAATGTTTGAGTTATTATGAAACAAAGTAATAAATAATAAAATAATAAATAGTAGGTTAATAAGTTAAATTAAGTATATTTCAAAGACAATGACTTAATCTTCATATGGACTGGAAAGGAAGACTCCTAGCAGGACTTGTTTTTTCTGCTGTTTTCAAGCAATGTACCACTTCTTGAAGATAGCGCTGACCAAGAAGTTCAATTTGTTGGGAGTTTTTTGTATTTTTTTTTTAATCACCAAATGATGCCTACAGTTATTTTTGTAGGACAAGAATTTTTTTAATATTCTTAGAAGTTATGTTTATAGATACAAACAAATGTGATTCTAATACCATAATTTCAAAGCAGCTATGTGGTCATGGCATTCCTTCTGCAACGATAGTAAAAGCAATTATACAAGAGATGCTTCTGATGGCATTCCTAACTCAAACTTTATGTAGGATTGAAAGTCTACAGGATTAGTGACACTTGCCAGATGGTAATTCAGTTATTATTCTTCTGCAATAATTACCATAAATATCTAAAGGGAAAAGATTCTACACATTGAATTACACTAGAAGTAATGGAATTTGTTTCCTCAGATGATTTGCTAAGGCTCTATATTGTAGTATGGCAGATAATTTTCTTGCATGGCATTTGGATTAGAGCAGATCTGCTTATGAAAGACAAATTTGTAACATGTTTCCAACTGGAAGAGTATTGATGCAATGGCTTTTATGGATTGGCAATATAAAGTGGAGTTAATAGAAACAGTGCTGTTTTTCACATTAATACTGGAGTCTTTCTTATATACCATCTTCTGAGCCTGACTGCATTCAAAATGGGTGCATATTTGCTTTTAAAGAAAAAATCCCTTAATCCTCTCTTTTTCATGTAATGAAACATTAGAATTCAAGAATGACTTAAATTGGGTATTTTGCAAAGATTTGGCTGTGATCGTAAGGTCCAGATGTAATGTCATTAGGGTTTTTTGTTTGTTTTTAATAGTTATCCTTTGCTCCAGGCTAGTCTTTTGTTTAACAAAATCCAATTTAATCCTATCTAAGATGGATCATTTGGTAATTTACATTCATGGTTATTTTAATCCAGGTTCTGTCACTGGAGTGGAAGGTATGGATCACAGAATACTATAGTATATAATTTTATGTGCATATGGAAATAATAAACTCTACAGAAAGTGGTCTCTTGTCTCACAATCCAGTATTGAAAATTATTTTTCCTTAGCAATTTTTTTCTTTCTTAAACCCAGATGACAATAGAAATAATTCTCACTAAGGTTTTTTGAGAAGAAAAACAAATTTAAAGAAAAGAATGAAATAACGATTTGCTGGTTTGAGCATACTCAATTTTCATAGCTTCCTAAAATATATTTACTTACACCCAAATTCAACAAGATATTTTAAGCAGGTATGGAATCTTTGACTTCAGTGAGGCTTACTTGCATTAGTACCTATATGTAGGTCTAAAGCATTCATTTCTCAGAAATGCAGCGGGTGGGGGAGTTAATGTAAGGCTGACCCATATTTATGGCATTGATAAATTATGTTTACATTTAATGAACAAACAGACTGTCTTATTCCCAGTTTGTGTTCTGAAAATTTAATTTTGTTTTTTTCCTGTGTAATCCAGGGCAGGAGGATAAATTTGACTCCAGCATTTCCCAGAAGGTTTAGAATGTAGGAACAAATACTTGGCATGAACTTCTAGGGAAAAAATGTTATAAGAAAATACAATGCTGAGTAAGGATGTTAAACTGCAGTTAATTGACTAGTTGATGGAATTTCCATTGACTAGTCGATAGGCACTTCCACATTCCTCCTTTGAAATGTACAAGAGCCCCAGTGGGTCTCTTGTACACTTCAAAGGAGGAATGTGGAACTCCACGTGCAGCCCGGGGCCAGCGGAATGTTCTAATTCAGAAAGCTAGCAAATTAGCTGTGCTTTTATTTGTTCCCCCACCTTTTGAAATAGGCTTGTGCTCTGCATGCTCTACTAATTCTGACCATTCTTTCTTTGCAGCTTAGATATCAACATGCACTGGGTACTCCAGATCTAAGGCAAACTCTTCCAAACCTGAAAAATTTCATGGAGCATGGGCTAATGGTCAGATGGTAAGTGCCTCCGTCTCACCAATTAACTTGTGTAATACCAAAGTAGGGAGAACACAACAAGGGTAATGATAATTCACAGAGAATGAGGCTTTGGAACCAAAAATGAAGGTGTTGAGGATGCCCACAGCCTGACTGTTGCCAGTATCTACATTGTAAAAAGGAGGAATGTTTAATTACATACAAGAACAATGCCAACAGGTTCCAGATCAATTACACTTTAGATCTCTTCACGGGTCAGAAAGTATCAGACAGTAAAGTGATGCTAGGAGCTAAGATTGTGAAGCAGTATAGATTGCTTGTAATGGATTTCTGGATGAAAAGGCTAATGGAGGAACAAAATGAGGTGTGGAACAAAGGTAAAAGCGTGGAGGCTTGTGAATAAGGAAGCCAATCTGTGCTGTAAGGAAGAGGTTCCATGGAGGTTGGACAATGACTAAACTGACCATGGATGGTTACTATCAAAGCTTGGGGGGGAAATATCCAGACATATTACAGAAAGGGCACAGGTTGCCTTTGGCCAAGGAAAGGAGGATAATTGCGTGGCATGGAAATGGTAGTGGTGCCAATGATGTATAGGCAGTTGTAAAGAAGGAGGTAACAGGATTTAATAGAAAATGGTGAAAAGTTGCAGTCAGACATATAAAACCTTATATGCAAGACTTCTGAAGAAGGAAGGAAAAAAGTGTATAGATTTAGGCAAAGAGGACTTGAGAGCTGTGAAGTGGGTCAAAGATAAAAATAAGACTACTAATGTGATCATTAGGGTGTGGCAATGCTTTTGAGAAACTGCTCAGTGGACAAAACATGAAGAAACCTCTGAGTGAGAGGCTGATGCTTGCTTAAATTTCCAAATATTGATGGCAACTCAAAATGTGGGAAAGCAGCAGGACCTGACAGTTTGCCATTTGAGGCATTTAAAATATTAGGCTATGATGGAGTGGTGGTGATTAACTTTTTCAACATAATTCTCTACTGGAAAAATGCCTGACAAGTAGGGGAAGAGCACTTTGGTCTCTATCTTCAAGCATAAGGAGACGTGCAAGAATGTAGTAATTACTGACCTATCAAGTTAAGTCACACAATGAAATGGCTGGAAAGAATTATCAAGGAAAGACTTCACGAGGAGCTGGAGCATCAAGTAACTGACAACCAATTTGGGTTTCTGCCAGGAATGTCATCAGTGGATGCAGTGTGTGCACCTGAATATTGCAGAAGCACAGGGAGAAACTCAAGGAATTGCTCTTAGTGGTTTTGGATTTAGAGTAGACTTATAGCAGAGTTCCTAGGGAATTGTTATGGTAGTGCCTGCAGTCAATTCTCTTTGCTGGAAACGTGTTCAGACTATCATGGACACACATAGAGGAAGCACAATAGTGAGAAGCAGCTGTGGCTAAAATGAGTCATTCACTGTGAGGGTGTCTGCATCAAAAATCAACTTTAAAATCATTGCTGTTTGTGATTGTAATGGACGTGTTTGACGTAACATTAGGAGAGAGGCTCCACAGAGCTTGGTTTTATTGTATTTCTGAAGACAAATATGAACTAGAAAGAGACCTAGAACCATAGAAAGCTGTGTGAGTGATTTACTCCTGGGGGAATTCTGCACCAAAAAATTAAAAATTCTGCACACAATATATTCAAATTCTGCAGACATTTGCATATTTGATTTTTCAAAATTATGTAGGTTTTTATGCAAAATGATCCGCAATTGCAGGTTAGTCATGATTGAGAACAACATATGTAGGTTATGCAAAATATGTCCCCAGCTTCACGTAGTTTTGTAGGGAAATGTTATAGCTGTGTTTGATGCATTGGAAATGGTTGGTTCTGATGATTCTCATATTTTATTGACTGTTTGATAAATGTTTTTATTTGCCTTCAGACTTTTTTTAATGAGTAAGTAAAATAAATTCTGAACTAAATTCAACCCCGCTGTGCCACTTCGGCACAGAAAAAAAGTAAGAGCGCAGATAGATCTTCCTAGCTGAGTGTTCCCTTATCATTTTATAGTTTACATCACTCTGGCAATATAAAGGAGCCTTAAAACTTTTACAGGGGGCCTTGATTGAGAATGGGAATAATTAACTAACAATAGGAACATTAATGATGTTGCAGTGCTACAGTGCCTTAGAGAAATGGGATTAATTAACTGTCAGTGTAATCATTAACAATGTTTTTTTACCTCTATTAGTATGTTTTATTTCAAACATTGTAGCAGTTTTGTAGGAATGTACACAACAAACTCCTCCTTCCATACCCTATCCCATCTTAAGTAAAAACTAATGAATTTTGTTTCAATGCAGTGCCTGTTATCTTCTATAAAATGAGCTTCCAGGCAATTTAAGAAACAGCATTGGCTGATTGCACTTCAATCCCTGGCAAAACAGCTGCTTGCTTCCTTTCAGTGAAGGAACATAGTAGGCATTGCTGCTATATTTTCTGCCTTAGAGGACAGAACTTGCCTTATGCCTAATATAAATAGCCTGATCCCTCCAGGCTGGGTGCTTGGCAGGAGTAAGCAAGAGGGACAGTACATCTAGCTGCTTCGCGCTCACACATGTTCAGCTTCCCTCCCTCTCCTGCAGTGATTTGTGTCTTTGACAGCTGTTGCAGGCACATTACAATAGATGTGCTGCCAGGGAAGAGGCAAACATCCTCTGTAGATTTTTCTGCATTTTTGTGTCCAGGGGCCACAGAAAACTGCAGAACATAAGAACTCTTCACCCAGCAGGCATGCAAAATTACACCTGGAGTACTGGTTAACTCAAATGGACCACGCTGAGAATGCCATGGGCAGATTGCAAGAATCCGCATAGACAGCCCCCCAAAATGGGTTGGTTGTTCTATAATTGGATTCACCAAGTTAGTAATGAAAGAGCTCCTGCAGTACTACTCTGGTAAACCAAAAGCCCTTTGCTCTGATACAGGCAACAAAATTTCTTATAGTGAAGGTTTATTGAATACTCAGTTCACCATATGTGGGGTTCTTACTAATCCCAAATTATCCAAGACTTACGCACATTAACCGGGGATATCCAATCTTACCCAAATATCATGCTGTCATCCGATTCTTAGTAAATTAACTAAACATTTTAATAAAAGAACAGTTATGAATGTTTAACAGATCATGTACATGATCTATTAATCATGTTTATAGCAGTGATGGAATAGACTGCTGACTTTCAAAAGTCTCTGGTAACTTCCAAAAGATTGGAATGTTCTCAGTTCATAGTTTAAGATTCTCCATTTAGTTGTAAACCCACATTGAATTAGAGCAGCAAAGAGGCAACATGGAGATTTCTTAGGTGTATTTTATATCCTTGGCCATGTGTATTTTCCCAAATGAAGCCCATGGTTCCTATGCATAGAAAGTTACTGGCCCCGATGGAGTCATGGTCACATGAGCATGTCCCATGCCTCTACAGTTTTGCTGAAACTCAGGAGGTGGCCATTGTCATCTTACTATCTGAAGCATCAATATGAAGGCCTACTGGGTGGGATGAGATTCTTCAGTGACCCATTGTGAGAGATGAACATCTTTAATGGGCCATTAGTACAAATTTGTATAGCCCTGATGTAAATCTACCTGGGGGCGTCACCTAGGAATGCAACACTTTAACATACAAGTACCTAGCCATTAGTAATTATTTCCAATACAAATCTGATGCATGCTTATAAACAATAGTGATAGAAATGTAGCCGTGTTAGTCTGGTGTAGCTGAAACAAAATACAGGACTATGTAGCACTTTAAAGACTAACAAGATGGTTTATTAGATGATCTTTCGTGGGCCAGACCCACTTCTTCAGATCAAATAGTGGAAGAAAATAGTCACAACCATATATACCAAAGGATACAATTTTTAAAAAAATGAACACATACGAAAAGGACAAATCACATTTCAGAACAGAAGGGGGATGCGGGGGAGGGGGGGAGAAAGGAAGGTAAATGCCTGTGAGTTAATGATATTAGAGGTCGGGAAGGGTAGATGTCTGTGAGTTAATGGTATTAGAGGTGACTATTAGGGAAGCTATCTTTGTAATGGGTAAGGTAGTTGGCGTCTTTATTCAGCTTCCCCCCCTGCAGAGAATGTTGAATTTTAATATGAATGCCAGTTCAGAGGATTCCCTTTCAAGTGCAGATTTGAAAGTCTTCTGAAGTAGGATGCATGTGATTAGGCCATTGAGACAGTGTCCTTTCTGGTTGAAATGGCAACAAACTGTTTTTTCTTTGTGATCCTGTCTAATGTCTGTTTTGTGGGCATTGATTCTTTGGCAAATCTGCACTTGAAAGGGAATCCTCTGAACTGGCATTCATGCTAAAATTTGACACTCTCCACGGGGGGGGGGGGGGGGGCTGAACAAAGACCCCAACTACTTTACCCATTACAAAGATAGCTTCCCCAATTGTCACCTCTAATACCGTTAACTCACAGACATCTACCCTTACCGACCTCTAATATCATTAACTAACAGGCATTTACATTCCTTTCTCCCCCTCCCCCCCCCCCCCCCCCCCCCCGGAGCCCTCTTCTGTTCTGAAATGTGATTTGTCCTTTTCATATGTGTGCATTTTTTTTAATTGTATCCTTTGGTATATATGGTTGTGACTATTTTCTTCCACTATTTGATCTGAGGAAGTGGGTCTGGCCCACGAAAGCTCATAAGCTTATAAACAAGGCAGTCATACTTTGCAGTTCATAACTTTTCTGTTGATACCTTACATGGCATGCTTTGCCCAAGATTTATAGTAATTGTGTAAGTCATTAATGGTCACCCTCTTTTTAAATACAACATCAGAGTGTATTTGAAGAAAATGACTTATGAATCAGCTGACAAAAGATGGAATTACGTGCCAGTGTTTGTTCAGGGGTCAATGAGAATTCAATAAAACAACATAGTATGAGGTAGTCTGTACAACACTGTAAATACCCTGCTTCAGTGTGGAATATTGATGGGAATGAGGATGCAGGTTTAGGAGCTGCAGAAAAAACACTTAATATAAATGGGGGGGAGTTGATGGGATTTTTCTGCAAGAAGAATATACCAAGTAAATATCTGAAGTGGGTTTTGCCCATAAAAGCTAATAATACTATCTGTATTTTTTGTTAGTCCCTAAGGTGCCACAGGACCACTCATTGTTTTTAAAGAGCAAAATGTGTATGATTATGGTTAAGGGTTGGAATGCCAACAAGTGAGGGGGGGAAAAAAGTAGTACTTCACACTGCTAAAATGAGAATGCGTAGGTAGATACTGGAGAAGACTAGAGCTGATTAGATTATGGAATGAAATGATACAAGCTGTGATGCAGTTAGCCCCTACTATGGGAGTATTACCTGAGATGGCTGTTAGGCAGGGTGATCAAGGGCACAACTTTATGCTCTGAGTGTCCTTAAACCTCTGACTACCAAAAACTAGAATTGGACAGCTGGATAGATAATTTGAAAATTGCTCTGCATTGTATACAAGCCCCAGGTTCACCAACTAAGCAAACACCTGTCCATGCCAACCATGGTAAAAGAATCCCTAACCTGGCGAACGGAGTCAGACAACACCTGCAAGAGTTCTCACTCACTCACTCATCCACCCACTCCATCGGTCACAATAAACACAGAAGCATCACTATTAAGATAGCGAAATCACATTGGTAAACAAGTTGTCCAAGGCCAACACATACTTATGGACAACCTGACAACCAAGTTCTACATCAATCGCTATGCTAGAGCTTGCTCTTTCCCACTATGTCAAGGAACAGTCCACCTCTGGGAATATTACCTATCAGCAGGGAGAACACCCTGGCGGACAATCTCAGCAGACTGTTTGCCCAAAATCAACCCAAACATGTTGAGACTGGTGCCCAAATTATGGGAATACCCCACTATAGATCTCTTTGCAAACAACAAGACCAAATGCAGCAAATACTGTTCCATAGTGGGTTTAGATCCCTAATATCTGGGGGATGCATTTACAATAAAGTGGGACAGAACACTCATGTATGCCTTCCACCACTACCCTTGCTCCATAAGGTGATTCTGAAAATAAAACAGGAGAGAGCCAGGGTCATACTGGTAGCTCCAAACTGGCCCAGACAAATATGGTTCCCTTACCTGCTTCAGATGATCCAAGTTCCTCCATGGTGCTTCCCTTCCCTTTTCCTCTCTTCTCACTCAGGACAATGGCAGGCAGGCTTCATCATCCCAATATCCAGAATTTTCACCTACAAGAATGGCTCATCGCTGGCTGACCTCTCTAGAATAAATGTGTTCAAATACTGTACAAGAGATTCTCTTAAATACTCGTAGATCGACAAGAAAGACGTATGCTCATAAACGGCACAGATTTACCCTCATGTGATTCATATAAACTCTCACCTTCAATAGCAGGTCTTCCAGAAATTTTACAATACAGGCAGTCCCCGGGTTACATGGATCTGACTTGCATCGGATCCCTACTTACAAACGGGGTGAGGCAACCCCGCACTAGCTGCTTCCCCCCAGCAGACCAGGGAGACGCAGAGCGGCTTTTCTCAGCAGACACCTCAGCTTGAGAATAAAGGACTGAGGGAAGTGAGATGTGGGAGAATAAAACTGAGCTCTGGAGAAATGTTTGGCTAGAGTTTCCCCTACAATATGTACCAGTTCCGACTTACATACAAATTCAACTTAAGAACAAACCTACAGTCCCTATCTTGTATGTAACCCGGGGACTGCCTGTATCTATTCTCTCAAGCTATCAGGCCTCTCCCTCAGCTCTATAATAGTGTATTTTGCCATGATTACAGCACTGCATTCCACAATGTATCGATTCTCCATGTTCACATATCCCATAGTTAAATACTTCACGGGGGTCCTCAAAACATATCCTTCAACCATTACCCCAACTCTAGCATGGGACCCAAACCTCGTACTCAGAGCACTAATGGAAAAGCCCTTTAAACTAGTGGCCACAGGCTACTGTTACACTTATCCATGAAAACTGCATTCTTAGTAGCCATTACTTCAGCAGGCAGAGTGAGAGAACTGGAAGCTCTGATGACTGATCCTCCTTATACCATGTGCCACAAGAACACGGTCATCCTCTACCCACACCCTAAATTCCTTCCCAAGTTATCTACCTCATTTCACTGTAACAAGCCCATATACCTACTGGTCATCTTCCCCAAGCCTCGTGCCAACAAGGAAACCATGTTTCACACACTGGATGTCTGCAGGGCATTAGCCTTTTACTTACAAAGGATAAAATCATGTAGGAAGTCTACCGGACTCTTTATAGCTGTTGCAGACAGATTACAGGGCAGGCCCATCTCCAAATAGAGGTTATCCAAATGGATAGCAGATTGTATCCACCTTTCATACTCTCTACATGCATGTGACACCCCATCTGCCATGCATAAGGGTACATTCTACTAGAGCGATGGTGGCTTCCACCACATTTCTCAAAAACATACTTATCATAGACCTTTGCAGAGCTCACACATTTACATGACATACCATTGACTCTTATTCAGCTATGGATATGCAGTTTGGACATCCTGTATTGTCCATACAAACTTACCGGAGCTCCATCCACCAGGCAAGAGCACTGCTTCATAGAATTATAAAACTGGAAGAGATTGTGAGGTCGAGTCCTGTTTCTTTCCCTCATGTCTGTCTAACCTGCTCTTAAATATCTCCAGTGATGGAGATTCCACAACCCCCCTAGGCAATTTACTCTAGTGTTTAACCACCCTAACAGTTTTTTTCCTAATGTCCAATCTAAACCTCCCTTGCTGCAATTTAAGACTATTGCTTCTTGTCCTATCATCAGAGGCCAAAGAACATTTTTTTTTCTCCCTCCTCCTTTTGTCTCCCTTTTGGGTAGTTGAAAACGGCTGTCATGTCCCCTCTGTCTTCTCTTTTCTCAACTAAACAAGCCCAATTCCTTCAGCCTGGTCTCATAAGTCATGTTTTCTAGACCTTTAATCATTTTTGTTGCTCTTCTCTGGACCTTCACCAATTTCTCCACATCTTTCTTGAAATGTGGTGCCCAGAACTGGACACACTACTCCAATTGAGGCCTAATCAGCGCAGAGTAGAGCGGAAGAATGACTTCTCATGTCTTGCTCACAACACTCCTGTTAATGCATCATAATCACCTAAGGTGGAGCACCCACTAGGATACTCCTTGAAGAAGGAAAGGTTACTCACCTTGTGCAGTAACTGAGGTTCTTCGAGATGGTTGTCCCTGTAGATGCTCACCACCCATCCTCCTTCCCCCTCTGCTCTGGAACTCCTCTATTTCTGGGCAGAGAAGGAACTGAGGGGTTGGCTGGCTGCAATGTGCAGTAGCCATTACGAGCGGTGCGTGCTAGCCGCCCGTGTGCGCATCCGACCGAGGGTACTGCTGTCTTAAATCTCTGACTAAAGGTGCAGCAGCACCAAAAACACTTAACGTGGAGCATCCACAGGGAAAACCATCTCAAAGAACCTCAGTTACTGCACAAGGTGAATAACCTTCTCTTCTTGGGTTAGTGTTTCTGCAGTGTGGTATGTGTGGCTTTTGGTGAGTATTTGCTTCTGGTTAGGCGAGAACTGGCCTGCCTTCCAAGGTCTGTGAGAGTGAGGGATCATTTTCCAGGTAAGGTTGTATGGAGGGGTGTTAACTGGGGGCTGGAGGTGATAGCCAGTAATGGTCTGTTTTCCTTGTTGGGCCTGTCTTGTAGTAGGTAACTTCTGGGTACTTGTCTGTTTTTTTTTTTTTTTTTTTTTTAAACTTCCCCAGGTGAGTGTATATCTATTATCTACCACTGGGCACTCTAGATTGGATCAAAATTTTCAATCTTGATTAAGCAAGGTTAAGGTAATGTGTGAGTTCGGAACTATTGTTAAACAGAAGTACATTTACTTCGATAGAGACAGTGCTCGATACCCTTTTTATACATCATAGGCTTTTAAAGTACTAGTGATGAAAAGTATTCATTATCCTTTAGGGACGTTGTCATTACATAGACCAATATTTCCTCAGGTGATGTATGGTCATTAGCAAGACAAAACACATTTTTTGGTTAGGTGATATTTCAAAGCATGTATGAATATTAGGCAAGGTTCTCTGGGGGTATCAAATTATCCCAGTGAATATCTATGCCTCATTGCCTTCTCACCTCTAAGACTTCCATGCATAGTCATTCTTTTTTAGGGCTAATGGTTCAAAACAATACTTCTTAGTACTTCCTTATAAAATAAATGGAAATGGACCTTTTCAGGAAGCATAGCTCAAAGGAGAAATTATGGATTTGCTTTTCAAAGTCTGATACCTGCAGTTGTTCACTTATTCACATGAAGGCAAATACCCAGTGCATGTTTAGAAAATACTTGTCTCCCTATAAAGTGACACACATACAACATCAGCTGTTAGCAACAGCCTGCAAGTTTTCATTTTGATAAGTCATTTGATAAGTTGACCTGATAGATATCCCTATGCCGCAGACATAGAATAACTGCCAAGGGACTTTTCGAGGTGCCCCTCAACTCCCCACATGAGAAACTAGCTCAACAGTTGCCATTCTTGGTTTTCTTAGTTACCAGTTTGTTTGCACTTTTGCTTCCTCTCCTTTTTCTTTGGTCATGTGTCTTGTGCACTTGACATTTCACTGTAACAAGCCCATATACCTACTGGTTGTCTTCCCTGTAGAACAGTTATCCAGCCAGTTATGCACCCACCTTTTAGTAGCCTCATCTAGATTGTATTTCCCTGGTTTATTAATGAGAATGTCACGGGAAACTATATAAAATGCCTCACTAAAGTTGAGGTATAAAACATCTACCGTTTTCCCCCCTTATTCATAAGGCTTCTTATCCTGTCTTAGAAAGCTATCTGATTTGACATGATTTGTTCCTTACAAATCCATGCTGGCTGTTACTTAACTCCTTACTATCTTCTAGATGTTTGCAGATGAATTCCTTAATTATTTGCTCCATTGTCTCATAGTAAAGAAGCTAAGGTGACTGGTCTATAAGTCCATGGGTTGCCCTCATTTCCCTTTTTATAGATGGGCACTGTTTGATCTTTTCCAGTCTTCTGGAATCTCTCCAGTCTTCCATGATTTTTCAAAGATAATATGTAATGGGGTCAGATATATCCTCAGTCAGCTAATTGAGTATTCGAGGATGCATTTCATTTGGCTCTAGGGACTTCAAGACATTTAACTTCTCTAAATAATTTTTAACTTGTTCTTTTCTTATTTTAACTTCTGAACCTTGCTCATTTTCACTGTTAGGCATCCAGCTAGCACCAATCTTTTTTGTGAAAACCAAAACAAGTCCATAAGCACCTCTTGTCATTTCCACATTTTCTGTTATTGTTTTTCGGTCTTTATTGAGTACCAGCCCCAGTCTGTCTTTGATCTTTGTCTCACTTCTAATATATGTAGATTATTTTCTTGTTACCCTTTGTCTCTAGCTAATTTGAGCTTGTTTTGTGCCTGGGCCTGCCTTATTGTGCCCATACATACTTTATTTGATTGTATTCATTCTTTATAACTTGATGTACTTTCCCTTTTTTAGGACTTCTTTAATTTTTAGATCATTCCTCATCTCCTGGTGGTCTCTTGCCATACTTTCTATCTTTCCTAAGCAGTGGAATAGTTTGCTTTTGCTTAATAATTTCTCTTCAAAAAACTGTCGTCAGTTGTTTTTTCTTAGACTTGCTTCCCATGAGACCTTACCTACCAACTCCTTGAGTTTGCTAAAGTCTAAGGAATGGTCTGAGGGAAAAGAGCAAAATGCATCAGAACACCTGTGCTTTTTGTGCAAGAAACCCCGGTTGAGCATCCACACACACCTTTTTGCGCAAGAACTCTGCGCAGAAAGGAGTTATGCCTCGTAGAAGGAGGCATACCTATGCCGCCAAAAGCCCTCTGTTCTGTCGATTGCCTGTACATTTTCTTGTGCAAAAACACACTTGAGGTGTGGACACTGCGGGTTTTTGCACAAAAACCCTGCAGTGTAGACATAGCCTAAGTGAAGAACGCACTTGAGACTTGTATGGCCCCATATGAATGGATATTTTTCTTTGTAATAGTCTAGATGATGTGCTTATATATCTGTGGTATACACGACAGCCTTTTTGACTTTTTGTCTGGTCAGACAGATTGTGTACTTTAGACCATATCATTAAATTGTATCTCCAGATGTCATTTTGGGGTAGTCTTTCTTAAATCCAGTTTTTTCTGAGAGCATTCTTCTTCAGGTGTGTGCGGTGCTCACCCAGTGCACGGTTGTTGATTTGTTTCACACCACTGCCTGTCAGGGCAGCATACGCACTGCAGGAAACATGATATAAATTGTGGAACCATCACCCATCTCGATTTCTTCTTTCTACCCAAAACAGTTGTGGAGCATCTTGTCTTGTTGTTGCAGGTTTCATTTTATCTGTATATAGTTTGTACCTGTTTGTCAGAAACTGGTTCCCTTTACTAGGTAGCAGTATTCAAGGCTTGCCATTCTTGAAAGTCATAAATGTTAGTGATTGACTATGCTCCAGTTGCCTGCAGTGTGGTGGAGAAACTCACACCTGCAATTGATATCTAATTTGCAGAGACTTTCAGCCTAAAACCAAAAAAGACAGGGAGACTAGGCGGAAGGTTTTCTGTGGATGAGGGCAGAGCTGTTGCCACCCTTGGACCTTCCCATTTGGAACACGTACCAAGCATAACTATATGTCAGAGTTGCTACTCTTATTTTGACAGAGCTTCATGGCCAATTGAAATACTGCCATAATTTAAAATTGTCCCAGGCTTCTAGGGCATATGACCACCTCAGTAGTTCAACATGCCAGTCTCAAAAAACTACAAGAGTGGCTATTGATATACACACCCACAGTCATCCTCTAGGCGTGTTAGCTTGAGTATGAGCACATAAGACGGTAAGAGCAGCTATACTGTGTCAGACCAAAGGTCCATATAGCCCAGTATTCTGGCTTTTTTTCCACCCTGGGCTCTAGGTCATCATGTGTGTGTTTTGTTTTATCTGAATCAGCAAGGCTTTGTGGTAGTTACACTGAAGTAAACATAATACTTATCCTGGCTTTTCACCTGTGGATCACTTTTTTCTTCCATCCAATGACAATCACATTTCAAAAGGGTTTGGGCTGATTGTTGCCCAAGTGGAAGATCCTATTCCCTCTAGGGACTTTTAACCTGGTGTTAACAAAGTTAGTGGCTTCTCCTTTTTGAACTGTAGCCTCTTGTCCACCTCTCAGTGAATGTAGCTTTTTTGAAGACCATTACATCAGCCAGGAGAGGGTGAATTATGAGCTCTAGGGTCTGAAATACATTTTGTCCTTGTAGAAGACATTAAATGAATCTACACCCTTAATCCTCTCCAAATTGCTGTACCACTTTTAGATTAATTAGGCTATTTATTTAACAGCTTTCTTCTCTAAGCCTCATGCTAATAAAGACGAAACACACACATGCGTGCATGCACAAATGATATTGGGATTGCATTGGCATTTTATTTGGACACATTCCACTCATCTTCACTATGTGGCAATTGCTGGTTATATGAAATGCTGTCAAGTCTCTTCAAGAATCTTGTCCTGGATTGCCTATCTCTGTACTCCTGCTTGCCCAGTGTAACCCCTGCTAACCGTGTCTTAGCACATTCAGCTATGGCACATGCAACCTCTACAGTCTTCGCCTCACGTGCCCATTCTGGTCACTTGCAAAGTAGCAAATTGGTCCTTAGTGCATACCTTTTACCTCACGTTATGCCGTATCTCAACAGTCCAGAGATTATGCCAGGTTTGGACTCATGGTGCTTCAATCTTTATTTAGGAAGGCTCTAATTCCACCTGCAGATCAAATGGCTTGTGAGTCCCCTGAAATGGAATGGACATGTGCAATCACTGGAAGACTTGTTCTGTAACTCTTGTTCTTTGAAGTGTATGTCTATTTCACAATCTACTCTCCTTTGCCTCTTTAACAGTCTATTGGATGAGAAGGAACTTAGGAATGGTGATGGCAACTCTGTTCTCTTTACTATTACATAGCTTCACGAGGCTGCGAAAGGCTCATGCACTGTCCCAACAATTACTGTTTAGGGAAAATCTCAAACTGTGCGGTGGGTACTTAGACACATGAAGTGGAATGGCTATGTAACATCTTGAAGAATAACTGTTATAAAACCCACTGATACCTATTTTTCTTGAAAATGGCTTTTTCATACTGTCTGATGCAAGGAGAAAAGTAAAACTGAAATTTTTGCGCTTAGAAAACTCTGGTAGCTTAATTTGTGAAGCTTTTAAAAAAATTGTCAATTTCTTAGGTGCCAAAATAAGTAATTTCACCTTACCTTTCACATTGGCAGCCTTCTTTTGGCACCTTTTGCAGCCTGTCATTACTGTACATTACTTAAGCTATAGTCTTCAAGAAGGTGAGAAACTATTATTGCTTTTTAGCACAGTTGACATGATATTGACTTTGCGCTGTGCCTGGAGCTTCAAACATTTCAAATGGCTATAAACCAACTTAAACACCTTCAGTTAGCGTTCTTATTACTATGAGGTCATAGTTTGCAACAAAAAAGATCAAATGGTGTTTAAGTTATTTTTTTAAAGTATTCTCATACCATAGAGTATAGCTGTGGATTTTGGCTTCTGGCCGCACAATCAAGATTTAGTATTTTGACCAGCTGTGATCTAGTAATGTTCCTCAGAGGAAACATTTTGTATGGTGGAAAAGATACATATTTGAGAATGTGAATTGTATTCTGACTTTCATAGTAATTACTGTTTCTGAGAGCCTGTTATAGACCGAATAAATAATCGCAAGTAAATCTGATTGAAATAATTTTTAAAAAAAACCTGTGCATAGATCACAATTCACAAAACTTGACTGGAAAAAGCACTTTGAAATATTGTAGATAAACACATTAAAAAAAAAAAACAACCTCTTAACACTCATGTTGCTCCACATCAGAATTGCTGTCTCTTGCTAAATACATATTTCTGAGAGTGTCTGAAAAATATTACCAGCAATCGGTAGAGGGAGAATTCTAAATAGAGTTGAAGGAAAACTGTAGTGTTACCCCAGATAACTGCTTTATTTTGGGCTGTTAATGAAAGAACTTTGTAAGACTTAAGATTCATTACAATATGCTTTTTCAAATCTGGACACAATTGAAACATTCCCATTCTCTCACTGATAAAATATGCTTATCTATAATGCTCAGTAAATATCTGTCAGTTTCCCCTATTTTTATTTATAAATTCTACTTCCTAATAGCATTTCATTTTGCCCCATAGATCACTGACTCCAATTTGGTCCAAGCTGATGTGGTAAACAGAAGCAAATGCCACATCACTTAATTCTCTGTATAACCCATCCCAGTTTCCAAACTTTGATACGTTGCCCCTTTTTGTTAAATCTGAAGTTAGACCTGCTTCTACAATCAGATTCATATAGGTAGATTCCCATTTTTCTTCAGTGGAGCGTATTAAGGTGGTTTTGAATATTGTAAAACTATTCCAATTCATGGCATTAGTTCTTCTGTTCAAAGAATAAGGCCAGACATGACTTTGCACAGTCAACCTGTGGAACTCCTTGCCAGAGGATATGGTGAAGGCTAGAACTTTAACAGGGTTCAAAAAAGAGCTGGTTAGACTCCTGGAGGTTAGGTCCATCAGTGGCTATTAGCAGGATGGGTAGGAATGGTGTCCCTAGCCTCTGTTTCTCTGGAGGTGGGTGACAAGAGAGGGATCACATGAGGATTACTTGTGATCCCTCCCTCTGGGGCATCTGGTATTGGCCACTGTCGGCAGACAGGATACTGGGCTAGATGGACCTTTGGTCTGACCCAGTATGGCCGTTTTCTTATGCTATAGACCTGGAAAAGCTATGCAAATTCTAAAGAATTAAGGATTTTTGTAATCATTAGAAATTAATTTTACATTGCTGCATTAGATGGTTAGAGATGCACACCAAATTATCCTATCTGCACATTTGATGTTCTTGCAAGGAAAGGACATTGCTTATTTTTGCCACTAGACAAGCTTTTTATCATGGCCCTATAATGAATCACTTAAAATATCTTAAATGTATTCCACAGTTTAAAAAACAAACCCTAAAACCTGTCTCTGGTTTTATTAAACTTGTTTTGTTTCTTACTCTTTAATCACTAAATGTCTGAAATATAGTTAAATGTGACATGTCTGTTTATGCAGCTGCCATCATTGTGGCCTAGCAAGAACAAATTTTCTAAAATATATGCCCTATCCTGCAGAGTTCTCCTTCTGCTGAAAGAGGCATGCTTTATTTTGTTTGACTATTTTGGCTTAGTTCCACAACTGCTGGCCCAGCTCTTTTTTGTCTGAAGCAGTGTTTTCTCTCCGTTCTTTGGATAGTGTGGTTCTCCTGGGGTTCCAACTATCAGGAAGAGATTCTCATTTGACTATTGACCCTTGACATTGTTCTATAACCCAAGGAGAATGATTTCATCTTCGAAATTTACAGAAGAAATTAATGTTGACTCAATTCATGGAGTGGCCTACCTTTTTGTGAGGAGGGGAAAGTTTTGCGCTTGAAGTTGGAAGAGGATTAGTGCTGGGCTGCATGTAAATAAGTTTCCTCCCCCCCCCCCTTTGGAATGGTTTTCTAAAACATTGCCATTTTATATAGATACAGATGTCAGATTTAGCCAATAGTTCAAAACATGAAAAGCCCATACTACACAATGGTCATTCTGTTTTCATCCAAACTTCACAAAACAATTTTGGAATATTGTTCCTGGAGTTTTTTCTTTGAATTGAGATTATAAGATGTGTGCAATTTGTGCGGGGAATTACATAGCGTACACTTGGGCTGTGTTAATAGTAATGGTGTGAACACTTTTGGTCCAGTCCCCATGCTTTTGATGGTCTGCACTAGTGGTTTTTTCCAGCAATCTGAACTGCTAGACTGAGACACAAATAATTGCCTTCATATCATAAGAATGACCATACTGGGTCAGACCAGGGTCCATCTAGCCCAATATCCTGCCCTCCAACAATGGCCAATGCCAGGTATCCCAGAGGGAATGCACAGAACAGGTAATCAAGTGATCCTCCCTCCTTGCCCATTTCAGCTTCTGGCAGAGACTAGGGACAACACCATTCCTGCTCATCCTAGCTAATGGCCATTGATGGACCTATCCTTCATGAATTTTTCTAGTACTCTTTTGAATCCTATTAAAGTTCTAGTCTTCAACATCCTCTGGCAAGGAGTTCCACAGGTTGACTGTGTGGTGTGAAGACATACTTCCTTTTAGTTCTTACGCGCACTCCTCACTGAGCAGCCAACATTCAGAATTCAGGCTCCCCATCCCTAGCCTCCACTCGGTCAGGTCAAATTATGTATGATGCCAGATCTGTTTGGCAAAGGATGCAATTTACTTCCTATGAAGAAAAGACCATTCACCAGATGCTTGAAGGAAATAACTCCATGGTAGAATATTATATCTGGAAACCAACAGTATTGTCTCATTTATCACTAAGTAAGCACTTAGATACTGAAAAGTAGCTGCTATTTCTTAAGTGACCAGATAGACGGTTGCTGTTAAACAGTGAGTGAGCAGTCAGATGTGACTATTTTTTATAGCCATTTATTTATGAGATGAGACTATTACTTCACATAAACAATTTCATAATGACATTCCCCTTTCCTTCAGTGCCAAACAATTTGTCAAGGAATGCCTTAAGCAATGTGGTCTGGCTTTGAGAGTCTTCGTGAACCCTCAGAACTCAGAGTAAATATCTGAGATATGTAACTTAGCCATAAAACATGTGACAGCTTCATGCAGCGCAAAATGCTTTATATAAAAAATATTTGACGATATTTTCAAACAGGTGGCCTAAAACTTCCTGAAAACACAGCAGTCAGTTCTTCCCCTCTGTGCGCCCCTCCCCCCCCCCCCCCCCCCCCCCCCGAGCTAAGATGTGCGTCTCACAGGGAGTGCTCAGGAAACCTAGAGGAAATGAGGGCAAGGAAGACTTATTAAGATTTGAGGAATCTAGTATCTCCTACTTAGTGCTGAATACTTGGTGATGGTTTACTGAATCCAAAGCTGCAAGGAGGGGGCAAAAACGTGGAGCAGGCTACCCCAGATACAGCTGACTAAATATATGCCCCAGTTTCAGTCTTCACCACGCAGTTTCCTTGCAGATTCCATTTACAAATTGACAACAAAGGGTGGCTGAATGGTTGCCGTTTAACAGATGACTAATCACTGACATCCAGTAGGTTAGTAGGATTGGTTATGATTATATAGAACACCAATCCCTGCTGTGCTGAAACCCTCTAGAACACATACTACGTAAAACTCTGATGGTCCGGCACCATCAGGAACCCGGAAGTGCTCCGGGCAGCCGGACCATTGGAGCTGCTCTGCCCCCAGCTTCCCGGATTCAGCCGCTGCTAAAACTGACCAGTGGCTGAATCTAGGAAGCCAGGGGGCAGAGCAGCTGGAGTGTTGCCGGGTAGGTCCCATAGTGCTGCCCCTCAGGGCTGTGGGACCAACCCGGCAGCACCACAGCTGTCCCCAATTCAGCCGCTGCTGAAACTGATCAGCGGCTGACTCCAGGAAGCTGATCAATTACAGCAGCAGCTGAACTGGGGACACCTGGGGCAGAGCAGTTGGGGGGCTGCCAGGTTGGTCCAGTAGCGCTGAGGAGCTGCTGCGGGACCAACCCGGCAGCACCCCCAGCTGCTCTGCCCCAGGCGTCCCCAAGAGCAGCTGGGGTGCTGCCGGGTTGGTCTCGCCGCGCCAAGGATCAGCGCTACTGGATGAACCTGGCAGCACTCCAGCTGCTCTGCTGCAGGCGTCCCCGATTCAGCCACTGCTGAAACTGACCAGCAGCGGCTGAATCAGGGACGCCTGGGGCAGAGCTGGACTATTGGAAGGGGGGGGGGAGAGCTATGAGGGGTCTGGGGCCAGACCCCTCATAGCCCCCCCCTTCTGATAGTCGGGCATATCTGATAATCCAGCACCCCCTGGGTCCTAAAGGTGCCGGATTATCAGAAGTTTACTGTACTCTGTAACGTGTTTATAGCCTCCATTAAATTGTTTACACAGAGTTAAAAATAGAAACTAAATAAAAGGTGTGTTCAAGAAAGTTTGCAGTGAGAGGCCTGAAGCAGCATTGAAGTCCAGAAGATCAGACACTAGCTCTGTCACTGAGTCTGTGTCTGGCTTTGGACAAGTAATTTCTCTCTCCAAACTCTATTTTCTGCAGCTCTAAGGATTCTTATAAAGTACTGGTAAAGCACGTTGAGTTCCTGGAGTAACAAGTGCTAGGTACTCTCCACAGTAAGTGTGGAAATAACAAAAGGCATCTGCTCTTAAACGGAAAGGGAGTACTGTTCAAACTTTACTGTTTTTTTTGTTGTTTGTTTGTTTGTTTTTTATGGAAGCCATGGGTGCCAACAATAATTGAATGTTGAGGGATTGGCAATGGCTGTATTTGAATGGTTACCTGGAAGAGAAATGTTTATAATCAAACTGTTTACTATATAATGGCTCTCTGGCAACAAATATGAACTGAGTCGCTAACTTAAATTTCCTTATGGGCAGCATTCCCATCATTAACTGCTACCATATTTTGTTTATTGCTATCCGAAATTTGCTTGTGAAGTCTGTGGTGCTGGTGTTTATTTAATGTAAAAAAATCAATACAGATAATTGAAGCACTTATTTTGCAAAACACTCTTCAGCAGCTCATTCTAGAGTAACATGTAAACTGATTTTAATCCATTGCGTGTCTGTTACTCCTTTATGTCTTTGCTGGTCGGGGAACTGATGCTGGCTTTTTGCTTGCAACAGTGTACTTAAATAATTCCGATGGCCATAGTTTCTCTGTCGCATTCACAAGCCCTCATACTGCTAGTGCAAGTTAATTGTATAGCAGTCAAGATCCTGTGCAGTCTGACATCTCAATAGACCATGCCTTGGGGAGCTGCTTCTTGAAATAGTGCTTGCAACTGTGATTGCTTATTGGAGGACTTCATGATGAGAATGGCAACTTTAAGGTAAATGTATGCATCAGTGTAATGTAATAGTTTTTTCATTATTTGAGTTTTAGATGGTGAGTTTTCTACATAAACCTCAGCTGAACTTAGTTTTGTCACTGACATAACTTGGGTTAGCTTCTGCAATGTCTAAAGCAATGTGATAACTTCTCAGCACGCTACGACTAAACTTGGTGGTCTTGCTCTAAGTCTTCTCAAGCAATAGTTGTCTGAGCTCAGTAGTAATTAGCTTGTCAGAGCGCTGGACTGATCATCTTCTACTTGTAAACTGTTGTGCTGTGATCACACATTGATAATGACTTTGTCGCTTTTCTTTTTATAGCGATCGGCATCATATTTCTAGTGCAATTCCAGTTCCAAAGAGACAAAGTTCTACCTTCGGGGGTTTGGATGTTGGCTTATCTACTGGGCCTCCTTCCCCAGATAAGGGACACCGGAAACGGGCCAGCTCAGCGACTGAAAGACTACAGTACAAAACTCCCCCTCCTAGTTATAACTCTGCATTAGCACAGCCTGTTGCGGCCCATGTAGAAGAGGTGAATAAAAAATCTGGATCACTAACCTCATCCTTAGATACCTCCATGGACTTCTCAAAAGAAACCAACAAAAAAGGAGAGGGTTTGTGTGACAGTTTAAATGCAGAAAATGAAAGTCTTAGCAATGCCCAAGACCAACAAGAGTCTTTTCTGGGACATACTAGTGCAATAAATGGAACACTTCTGCCTAGTGAATGCACTGGCAGTGCAAGCAGAGAGCAGCCATGCGAGTTCCATTATCCGCTCAGCACTGATCTTTGTTGCACTGTTGAGCAAGCAGAGGAAATAATTGGGATGGAAGCGACAGGATTCAGCACAGGAGATCAGCTAGAAGCTTTTAACTGCATCCCGGTGGACCATGCGGTGGCAGTGGAATGTGATGATCAAGTTCTGGGGGAGTTTGAGGAGTTCTCTCGAAGGATTTATGCACTGAACGAAAACGTGTCCAGCTTTCGCAGACCGCGCAAAAGTTCGGACAAGTGAGTTTCAACAGGAATTTGGTATGGGACAGTATCATGGTGATATCAGCTACACGAAATGAAGAAAAAGTTGCACTTATCCTTTGTGTTAATTATGAAAATGATTAAAGCTGTTCCTTTGGTGTTAGAAAATGAACTTTAACAGAGAGATGCAGGATCATGGTATATTCACAGTCCAGGTAAACTTTGACTTGGCTTCCAGTCCTTTCTATGTCTGGTATTTATAAGCTGTTTTTCAGGTACCAGAGTCCATTCTAAATACTTTCCTTGAAAGAGATTTTAGTGCCAATCCGGCCCTTGTATGAATCTGTCTGCTTACATTATTATTTTGTTATTTTATTTTCATCTTTTGAGGGGGGAAAGTTAATTTAAAAATATATCTATGGTAAGACCAGAAGACATTATATTTTTACCTTCTCAGTATACAGTTTCTCTTGAGCAATGTAGTCAGTGTTACAGAAATACCATGAATTTGCTGTTTTTGAACAGCATCTTATTCAGTTAAGTTTTGCAGTCCTTAAAATGTTAAGATTGCACTGATGAGTTTTGTGTTCTTTAAAGTCTGGTGTAAATTTACCAGAGAAACATGCATCTTTTTATCAACATCTAAATAAAATTCACAGTTTCTCTGCTCACATAAATGATACCTACACAAATTCCCTCCCCTCATACACTCACTGCTATTGCCCGCATGCAGTTTCCAGGTGTAGACCTGCGGGGCTAAATAATTTAACTTTTCTTCAACATTTATCTGCTAATCTGACTATGGAAATTGCCTCACCCCCATTTTAGGATTAAAATACAGCTACTAAGCTGGAGGCAAACACCTAAATATTGCATTATATTAGCAGATGCCACCTATCATTGGAGAGGTCTTGCTTTCAGATATGAAAGTGCTGTGATGGATTTCATGGACCCTCTCTAGTAGTCCATACTACATGTAATCAGTACATTGGAACTGTTATGCAGTCTGATTGTGATGGGTAGTTTACCACTGGCACGTGTTTACAACTGCACTATGGAGAAACAGATTTTGCAGCCGCCTTGTGATTTCCTGGTATTTGTCTGAGTTCAGATTTCATTGCTCTTGCTTTCTATATTGTATACCCAAGAATTTGGGCTCAGTTGTGGGCACGCAAATATAAATATATATAGCAGAATAAAAATTTAATTTACTTCACCATGCCTGATTTTTCTTTCCCACTTTAACCTTTCTTTCGACTCAAAGATAGTCTGTTGCTTTCTGACTTCACCATAAGGTTAACTAAATTTAATTTAAACCATGGATAAGTGTAATCTAAACATTGTAGGTTGACAAACCAACACACTGAGTGTGAGACACAGTATACGTGTAGTTGCACTGTCTAGTAGCTGCATTTTCTATATAATGCTGTAATGATTCTATTGAAATCCTATTTATATTTTCATTACAAGTTTCAAAAGTTTGTTTATAACTGCATTAGCCAAACTAACCTTTCTACAGAACTTCATCTACTTTTAGGATATTGCAAGAGATATTAAAAAGTCATTCCGAAATTAAGTCACATTGCTAACATCAAGCACAACCCTATTCCATTTAACTCCATCGGACTGATCAACTGCCTGCAGTTGGGCACATGCTTAAGTACCTTGTGGAACTGGGACCCATCAGCTGTAGAAGATGGTGCTTCAGTTCTAGCCTCCTTGAAAAACTCCTTTGCATTCGAAATAAATTGCCCCACGTTTCCATAGGATAGCGAACTGCTGTTTTAAAGCACTACTATGCATGGGGAAAACTCCCAAAACATTTTGTTTACTAACCCTCGTGGACAGCATAATGAGAGCCAAACTTGAGAGCAGGAAGCATGCACAGTCTTTGTACTTCAGATGAGAACAAAGTGGTGGGATGCGCCATACTAGTGACTTCCTCACATTTTTCTCTGCTAGCAAAAAACAAAAAAACTTAACCACCTACAATCTCCTCTCTGAGCACCAGTGGCAACAGGGATCACTCATGTACATCTGAGAGTGGAATTTGTCTCTTTTATGAAGTGGTGCGTTTCTACAGATACATACATGTATGAGGAAAGTCCTATTTTTGAGTGTAATGTAGCTGAGTTGTGGAATCTTCATATCTACCCAAAGAAGAGTTGCAAAATTATGTCCTTTACAGAGGCACAAGTTTACTCAAAGCAATTGGATGGTGTATAAAATGGGGCTCATAGGACATCAGTGTGACCGTTAAATACTTTTTGCATTCAAATTGTTTCTCAGGTTTCACACAATCAAATGAAGCCCAATAGTTGTTTTCCATATGTTGTGTTGCTCTTATACCCAGTGTTTTTTGAGGCTTTATAAATACTCTTCTAAATGAAACACTCTTGACCTAGTAATTAAAGTTTGGATCACAGTACAGCTATTCTTGAATCTGCAATGTATGTCACACACGTTTGCTTTACCCACTTTCTTGAATAATTAATCTTTTTAGCAACCGCACACCTTACATTTCCATTAAATTTCTTGGCAGTGTTTTATAAAGTTCTACCAAAAACAGTGTCTTGGGGCTAATCAAAGCATTGACAAATTTATCTTTAACCTTATAAGGCAAAAATATTGCACAAGCCAGCACCTCCTGGCTTTTTACAGTTTGCCTAGTAAATTTCTGAATTTAAAAAAAAAAAAAAAAAAAAAAAACCTTGGGGTGAGGAAGGAATGGAGATAAACTGTAAGTTGGGATGATCGATCACTGTACGTTTAAGCTGCCAAAAGCCTTTTAGTTTCTGTACAGCTGACACACTGTTAAGTCTGCAAGTGTTTTCAAATGAAAATGTTTCATTGCATTTACTTCCCCTACTAGAAATTCCTAAGATATCTCAGAATATTAGTTTTGGAAGATTTTTGTCCAGCTATATTTTTATAGCAAGCATTAGAGTGTTGGCTTATCCTGGCCTGGCCAGGTATTTTAAATAACTTAAACAAAATATCTATAATAAATGGCATGTTAAAATTCTGTTGATAATTGCAAGAAATTTCAGCATCTGTATTTATAAAATAAAATTGGTTAGTATTTATCTGCAGAATGAAGTTTGTGGTTTCTTTACTAGCTGACTATTTTAATCTGCACATTGCTTCAACTTGCATGTCAGGGACATTTGAATCCAATATTTTTTCTCAATAAAATGTCTTGGCTTTTAATTCATCAGCCTCAAGTATGAATAATATTCTTATTGAATATGAATAATATGAAAGCAGGTTTAGTTTAAGAAAACATCTGGTCTCATTTGATCTGAATTTAATTTCACATGAAATGGCACTGCATCACTTTTTCGCACTCCCCTCGAAGAGATGGTACACAGCTGGAATAACAGACGCATCACATTGTGCTGCTCTCAGACAGCTGGAGAGGCAGAGCTTTGCGGATTGTGGAAATGGCATGTTTATTCAGTTCATAAGGTAGGCATTCCTAGTCTTCCAGCACCTTCTGTGAGTCACACTAATAAGCAACATATGTCTTCTGAGGAAGCTTGCCTTCCAGTCAAACAAGAGACCACCACTGTGAAGCCTAAAAGGGAGTGACTGTCACAAGGCACTGTGGATGGGAGACAGTATAATATGAAATACCGCCTGCACTTCAACAGTGATGCACAAGACATTCCCTCTCTTGTTCAGACAGAGTAAAATGCCAAGACCCCAGGAAAGGATGAGCTTCAGAGATTCTGGAGTGAGAGAGAAATGGCTTCTGAATTGGAAATCCTGCTATATACAGGCCTGAACCTCAAGTAGAACTGGAAGGGGGAGATTGCAGTAGGTTGCAACTCAGTAGTATTCTTTCCTAACTGTCTTAGTGTTATGACATTGCTGTAACAGCATCTGCACTTGGGTAAAGAAGTTACACACATATACCATGCACAACACACACAGTTTGTATTGTTTTATAGTAGGTAGGAGTCCCTGTATGACATCAAGTGACTCACTTGTGGTCACATAAGGCCGGTGGCAGGCCTGGGAATATCTTCAGGTCTAATTTTTAAAACATATAACAACTTCCATTGTCCCTGTAAATTACGAACTTTCTTGGGCAGCTACTGATAGGCACTAGTGTATCTAGTAAGCTAATACAATGGGGAACTGATCTTGGCAGGACCCTCTAGGCCACTGATTCTCAATCACCAGTCTGCAGCCCAGTGCTAGGCCGCAGACTGCTGGCTGCCGGGCTGCAGGCGCACCACCAGGCCATGCCCATGGGGCTAGGGTGGAGCGATGCACAGCCATGTGGGCAGGCGGAGGGGCATGTGGAGAAAGTGGTGTGCGGCCTCTATGGTGCAGCGTGTCCCAGGCTGTTGGCAGAGGTGGAGGCTGTAGCCACAGGCTAGATGCTAGATTTCACCAGCACTTCTGAGAGGGGTGTATGCAAGACTTCTAACAGAGCCGGGGCGGGGTGCTGAGTGAGAAGGGTTGGGCCGTCGGAGGCGGGTTGTGGCTGCCTAGCATTGTTCACCCTGTGCCCTCTGTCTGGCCTGGCTGTGGCTGCATTGGCAGCAGCACATAGAATCCTAGAACCATAGAGCTGTAAGAGACCTCAGAAGGTCATCAAGTCCAGCCCCCTGCTCTAGGCAGGACCAATCCCAACTAAATCAAACCGGCCAGGGCTTTGTCAAGCCGAGACTTAAACACCGCTAGGGATGGAGACTCCACTCCAGTGCTTCACCACTCTTAGTGAAATAGTTTTTCCTAATATCCAACCTGGACCTTTCCCACATGTTGCTGTGGGGCACTTCCCCACTCTGTGTGCTCCCAGGCTGGGCTCCTGCATGAGCCTGGCTGCATAGTCTGCCCCACTGAGGGAGCTGCAGCCCCTCCTCGCTCTGGTTTGGCCCCATAAGAGTTCACGGTATGGTTGCCACTAATGGTCCTGCTTGTGAGTTACTCGGCTGGAGGGGTGAAAATAGCATGCATTTCTTACATGAAGAAATGTCACTGTGGGGGAAGAAAGGGGGCTGGGAATATGGGGGGGAAGCACAGGAGTCAAGGTTGGCATGTGAGGAGCCTGGGACAAGGGTCTGGGGGTGCAGGAGTCAGGACAGGGAGGTATGAGGTTTAGTGGCCTGATAACATCTTATTTGTATATTTGCATATTCATTTGCATAATATGCAAATAAAATGTTACTGGTCTGCCAAAAGTTTGTGACTGGGTTTGCTGGTCTGTGGTATAAAAAAGGTTGGGAATTACTGCTCTAGGCCACTATAAGGACATCAAGCCCATGATCCGCTTGCTCTCAATCAACTTCATGTGGCAAATTAAATCCTAGGTTACAATTTTCAAAACTTTCTTTGATGGAGCAAATCCTATTTACATTAAACTGCACTTTGAACTAGGAACTGCCTCAGCAGTTATGCTTCTCTGAAATAAGACCAGTCACGCAGCATGAGAGAGTTGGGGGCAAATCATTCTCGATTAAGGGCATGGAACGAGCTTTCTAAGGAAATGAGGCAAAACCAGAGACCAGCTATCTGTATGAAGCTGCACAACCAGTGCTTTTTTTGTGACGGTACTGCCTGGTACACAGTACTGGCACCTCCAGTCAGAGCTCAACAACTTTTCCCCTGGAGTACCAACACCTTTTTTTTTAACAGAAAAAGCACTGTGCATAACATTCCTCCTTGAAAAAGCTGTTCTACTGTATAAAGAATGATACTTATACCCTCCCGACCCCCAAAATGCCTGAAATAAGCAAACCAACCAAACAACAACACATACTCCAAACAGCTTGTATCAAAAAACAAAGCACCAAAGACTCCCCGAACTCCTCTTGAAACTTGATCTATTTTACTCTTATTATGGTGATAGCTGCCTGTTTAAAAAATCCTAAAAACTTAAACAACAAATAGTCTGGCAGCACTTTAAAGGCTAACAAAATATGTAGATGGTATCATGAGCTTTTGTGGGCACAGCCCACTTCGTCAGATGATAGGAGTGTTGGATATACCAAAACGCTGGTCATCTGAAGAGGTGGACAGTGCCCACAAAAGCTCATGATGCCATCTGCATATTTTGTTAGCCTTTAAAGTGCTGCCAGACTATTTGTTATAGAATCATAGAATACTAGGACTGGAAGGGACCTTGAGAGGTCGTCGAGTCCCGTCCCCTGCCCTCATGGCAGGTCCAAATACTGTCTAGACCATCCCTGATAGAAATTTATCTAATCTACTCTTAAATATCTCCAGAGATGGGGATTCCACAACCTCCCTGGGCAATTTATTCCAGTGTTTGACTACCCTGACAGTTAGGAACTTTTTCCTAATGTCCAACCTAAACCTCCCTTGCTGCAGTTTAAGCCCATTGCTTCTTGTTCTATCCCCAGAGGCCAAAATGAACAAGTTTTCTCCCTCCTCCTTATGACACCCTTTTAGATATCTGAAAACTGCTATCATGTCCCCCCTCAATCTTCTCTTTTCTAAACTAAACAAACCTAATTCCTTCAGCCTTCCCTCATAGGTCATGTTCTCTAGACCTTTAATCATTCTCGTTGCTCTTCTCTGGACCCTCTCCAATTTCTCCACATCTTTCTTGAAATGCGGTGCCCAGAGCTGATTAAGTTTGTCCTGTTAAAGACTAACTTGGCTACCCCTATGAAGCTTTTAAAAATCCTAAGTTAGGTAAGAGTTGTTTCACCAGAACCAACTTAGACCTATGAAAATACAACTGGAAACCTGTCTGTGTGTGTTGGAAGGAGGTTTCTGATTCTCTTGGTATGGTATTTAGAAGACTGTGCGTAGTAAAATGTGGCATGATTTTATAAAACAATTTTTAATTGAAGACAATTCCCTTCAACCTACATATTGTGGGTGAAGCTTATCCCCTGTGTACTCTTAAGACAGTAGTAGGAGGGATGAATTTGCTGGTTTAATTTTCAATCTCGTTATCTTGTCTTGATTCCAAGTGTCTTTCAAATATTTGACTGGAAGTATATTCAAAAAGCCATTTTAATTGGCTTCTTTTGCTTGATGGATTGAATGAGAATACATACCCAGTCTGAGTTAAGTCTCATAACTGAACAGATAAACACTTCTGTCCAGTTAGTCTCCTTTTGCTCTAAATTTTTTTCTAGTCGACTGGCAGAGAAGCATCAGAAATAAGTGTTGTCAGTTCCTGATGAAGGGGAAGTAAGGATCCCTTCTCCCACACGCACTGGCAGAGGTTTCCTTAAGTGCTCAAAATCAGAGGTTTTGCACTCGTCCACAAAGGAAATGCTCTCACTAGATTTAATCTAGCATCGTAGTGAAGGGGAATATTTAATATAAACATCTCCGTGTTCTCATTAGCCTTGGAAGCAGAGCAGCTAGCTAGCAGGGGGAGGCTTTGTGCAGAGTTGATGGCTGCCATGGGAGATTTTGAGCGGACACTCACCAGTTGAATTGATTACTGAGTATAACTGAAACCATTTCAGGCTGTTTCTTTAGTTTCCTTAGCTGCGGTGGATTAGGGGAGGGAGGAGAATAAATATAACACTCGTTCTAAGTAGGGATGGAAAATTTCAATTATTTGGCTAATCGACTAGTCCGTGCAATTTGCATCAACTATTTGATTAGTCGATGAGCTCAGAACAGTAATTCCTATCAATGAATGTCACTGAAGGCAGTAATATCTTTCCATGATGTCATGTGAAAGGAAAGCAGAATCCACAACTGTTCAAGCCCATATTTTCAGTTGTCTTGCATGGTGTATTATTTCATGTAGCCATTAAAAGCGACTATAGATCAAATTGCCTGCTCAGACCTGAATGTCAACATGAAGTTGTGTAAACCATGAATTGTTATAGCTCATTTTTCTAGGCTCATTCTCTATTACCATGGCACTTGATGTTGGGTTGAGCAGACCTCTACAAATGTGGAGTTCAAGGCAGAGAGAGAACTTCTATCTGCAAATCCTATACCTAATCACAAACGAGTTACTTGGATCCCATGTTAACGAGAAGCAATGTATTTTGAATATGCAGTCAGTAGGATGACTGGCAACAAGTAACCCTCTCATCAGCACAGAAAAACATGCTGACCTGCATGTGGGAACAGATCCTGATGGTAAAATAAAAATTGAAGGCTTTTGAAACAAAATATTGCCCATAAAACTCTGCACCTGGTTTGCAATTTCATAGGAGTCCAGTGTTCTAGTGATTATCCCTGTGTGTATTCCACAGGAGGGTACGCATGTGCACCATGTGCCAGAGTCCAGAAATTTATAATGAGCCATGTCAGTTGGTCCACACATGCACAGAGAAACACCTTGTCCTCTGAACTGTGGGCATAAAGGGAAGTGTAGACCGATGCCTCCCCAGTTTCTTCTCATTACCACAGGGTGGAGTTGGAATCCTGTGACCATTTAATTTTCCTCTTTAAACCTGTGTAACCAGTTTGTAAATAACTTAATAGCTTAGTATTTGTCTTAGTTTAGTTACTCCCTGCCCTCCAAAGAGGGAAAATGCCAAGAGTTCTGGGGTCCAAGAATTCTTTCCCCTGCTCCGGGGAAGAGCCATGTCAGCCACCATTGCTGCCTCTGTTTCCTTGGGGAAGCTCATATTATTACCAAGTGTAGTATCTGCCACTCCCTCCCTTCCCTGAGCTTGTGAGAAGCGAGAGCTCATCATCCTCAGGCTGGGCTCAGTGCCCCACCAAATACGAGTTCTTCAGTCAAGCAAAAACTCTCAAGCCTAAGAGCCTCTCTTACGAAAGTGGGAGAACATAAGAGTCAGAAAGAGAGCTCTCTATCCAGATTTACCCCTAAGAGAAAGCTGCCTTCCCTGGCTCAACGGCCAAGTCTGGTGGGCTCTCTCGTGTGGGTCCTAAAGCAGTAGGCCTGCTAACCCTTCTGTCCAAGAAAGAAAGGCAAAAAAATATGACTTTGATGGTACCGTCTGGCTCTACTCTTCACACTTAAGGAGCAGTACTCAACTGTTGCATCTGAGAGTTCAATGCTAGGATCCAATCTGATGGCTCCTATATTCTTCATGTTGAACCCCCCGAACAGTAGTCTTTGGGTGACTTTGAATCCACCAATAGCCTCCTCAAGCGTCCCCAAAACACTCACTTTGTCCTATCCATATCCCTTCTGTTACCGAGTCAGGCTCTTCCTAGAGATGTTGCATCTGAGGAAAACATCTTGGCTACATCTAGACTGGCATGATTTTCCACAAATACTTTTAATGGAAAACTTTTTCGTTAAAAGCATTTGCGGAAAAGAGCGTCTAGATTGGCACGGACGCTTTTCCGTAAAAGCACTTTTTGCGGAAAAGCATCTGTGCCAATCTAGATGCGCTTTTGCACAAAAAAGCCCCAATCGCCATTTTCACGATCGGGGCTTTTTTGCGCAAAACAAATCTGAGCTGTCTACACTGGCCCTTTTGCGCAAAAGGACTTTTGCCCAAATGGGAGCAGTATAGTATTTCCGCGAGAAGCACTGATTTCTTACATGAGATCGTCAGTGTTCTTGCGGAAATTCATGCGGCCAGTGTAGACAGCTGGCAAGTTTTTCTGCAAAAACAGCTGCTTTTGCGGAAAAACTTGCCAGTCTAGACACAGTCCTTGAGGGGAAGAATAGCCTCTCCCCGCACTACATCTATATCTAACATCCTCTCGCCAGTTCCATCAATGCCACCAGTAAACAGGAATTTATCATTTAGTCAAGTGAATCGGATGTGTGTAATGAGGTTCCTGCCCCTCCCAAGGGAAACAAGTACAGTTGGAGACCAAGGAAGGTGCCTCCTTCCAAATTCAGCTATGCGGGGCATCATCTGGGGTCCTCCCTGACTGGTCAATTCCTGTGGGTCTTATGAAGGCCTACGGGAGACATACAGCAAATGCCTGAGATCTATGGAGGAATCCTACCATCCCTCCTCTCTCAGCCGATACTAACCAGCTTCATCAGAAATTGCAGAGGGAAGAGATCAAGGTGGTCCTGAGCGGTATGTGGTCCCCTCCAGGGATGAGGCAGTTACTCCATCATCCTCCTGTCCACCTTATGATCACAGGCAGTACTAGGACTTGTGATGGAGGGTGGCAACCTACTTGTAGATACCTCAAAGAGGTCCAAGACACACAGTAGGGCCTTTTGGATAATCTTCAGCCCTCTGACCTTTGGAGAAGCACTTCCAGTCAACCAAGCTGTCCAGGGATCCGTCTTTCTTAGACTCTCCTACCTCAGAATGTAGAAATTATATTGTACACTAGCTAATGGGGCAGAATTTTTATTCACTCATATAGTGCCCAACTTCTTAATGGTATGAGTGGCTACAGAAAAGTCCAGGCTGAAGTACTCTACGACTACCTCAACTGAAGTCTTTTCATCATCTAGTCTGCGATTCAGAATCTTGAACGACCAAGTTTAGTGAGCAAAATATGATTTCCTTAATTATGCCAAATTTAAGATTTTATAAACAGACCCCCTCCGGGGGATAGGGTTTAGTCCCAAGCCCTGATGGAAGTCAAGCTAGTGGCCAAAATGTCACTTCAAGCGGTAGTTGACGCAGCTCATACTGCTCCCCAAATTGCTGCTGAAGCTGTAGTCATGTTGTATGCATTGTGCTTGCAATCTCTGGGGTTCCCTGGTGAGGTCCAGAATACTATTGAGGACCACCCCTTTTGATGATACTAACCTTTGTAATGCAAAGACTGATGAATCTTTGCACAGCCATATGCACACTGAGAATTTACTTCCCTGCCCCCCTGGACACAGATTGGCTACGTCTACACTGGCCCCAAATTCCGGAAAAGTCATGCAAAGCAGGTAAGTCAGAATAGGGAAATCCGCAGGGGGTTTAAATATCCCCCACGGATTTAAATAAACATGTCCACCGCTTTTTTTCCGGCTTGGGGAAAAGCTGGAAAAAAGCATCTAGACTGGTGCGATCCTCCGGAATAAAGCCCTTTTCCGGAGGATCTCTTATTCCTACTTTCAAGCCGGAAAAAAAGCGGTGGACATGTTTATTTAAATTCGCGGGGGATATTTAAATCCCCCGCGGATTTCCCTATTCTGACTTACCTGCTTTGCATGACTTTTCCGGAATTAGGGGCCAGTGTAGACATAGCCATTGGGTCTTCCTCCTCATGCCCCTCGACCAAGGGAGTTCTGATTCTCTCATGTCCTGAAAATGTCATCCTATTGGCATTTGAGCATTTCTGTATCTTCCAGCACAATGCTATCAGTTCCCTACCGGTGCATTGTGCAGCAATTGATGCGTTTCATTTTCCTGTCAAGGACTATACTATCTTCACTCATCCTATACTGACTAGATTCCTCAAAGGACTTCTTAGATCTTTTCCATCAGTGGGGAAGCCACCAACCCCATGAGACCTCAACCTCATTCTTTCAGTTCTCACCAAACCTCCTTTTGAACCATTAGCTACCTGCTCTGTACCCCAGCTCTTGCCTTCCTACTCACCACCGCCTCACCCAGAAAGGTAACCAAGCTTGGAAAATGACAGATCCATCATATACCACATGGCCAATGGGCGCTGGCTTTTTAATCTGCAGAGAACAAAGGCAATTAGAAAAAAATCTAGATTTGTTTTGTTTATTGCCATCGCAGAGACTTTCTAAATGGATTGTGACCTGCATCATCCTTTGTTATGAACAAGCTCATAGTTCCCCGCTACACCCTGAGGTGGTGAGAGCTCATTCTATCAGAACACAAGTGACCGGTGTGGCATCTTTTCAAGAGGGACCTTTGCTGGAAATAAGCAGTTACCTGGATCCTTTACAGACCTTCATAATACACTGTGTTTTGGTCCAGTTTTCTTCTACAGATAAAGCCATGGCAATAGCAGTCTTACAGATAGCCATGACCTCTCCATTTTCATACTCACCTCCTTGCACTCGGCTACCATACTAATCTTGCATATGTGGAATATACTGAGGGCCCATCACTCGAAGAAGAAATGGAAGTTACTTGCACCGTGAGGTTCTTTGACATATGATAGAAACCTATAAAATCATGAAGCGTGTGGAGAAATTAAATAAGGAAGTGTTATTTACTCAGAACACAAGAACTGGAGATAACCAAATGAAATGAATAGGCAGCAGGTTTAAAACAAGCATAAGGACGTGGGGGGGGGGCGTTTTATACAATGCAGTCAGCCCATGGAACTCCTTGCTAGAGTATGTTGTGAAGGCCAAGACTATAATAGGAATTTTTTAAAAAGAGCTAGATAAATTTATGGAGGTTAGGTCCATCAATGGCTATTAGCCAAAATGGGTAGGACTGGTATCCCTAACCTCTGTTTGCCAGAAGCTGTGAATTGATGAAAGGGGATGGATCACTTGCTGATTGCCTGTTCTGTTTATTTCTTCTGGAAAAGTCCACCGTCGAAAGACAGGATACTGGGATCGATTAACCTTTTGGCCGTTCTTACGTTGCTATCTGTATTCCACTGTTCATCCTCCATCTCCTCTCTGCTGCAGATCATTTTCACAAGGCCAATCTAGAGAGGAACTGAAGAGATGTAGATCCTCACCATGAATTGTGTCCCCCATTCAGAGTGCAAGGAGTTCCACAGTGCATATGTAGATCAATGGATGCTGATTATTCAAATTTCCCAGACTCAGGCTTCTGGCACACTCGCGGAATGGAGGATGTGCCTAGTATGTTACTGATGACTTTATTGGCAGCTGTTGCACTAACCTTTCAGGATACCTCTGACTCCATCCACCATTCAGAGCACTTACGAGGATGCCAACAGTTTAGCTTTCTAGAGTTGAAATCAAATTAGCACAAACTCTTTTTGAAAATAGTTCATGCAAGTTCAGGCAACTTTCGGGCCAAGGTAACAAGGCTTGAGCTTGTGTAGCAGCAGATGTTAGCGATCAAAATCATCTGGCTCCTTTTTTAGAACCCGGCACCATCATTTCATTTATACCTTCCCATAACACTGAACTATGAAATCAGACACAGCGTGGAAAGACATCCCCACATCTTCCGCTGTATTTTCTAGCAGCTGCACAGACTTTGGTGTTCTGTTACTTCACCTCTAAAAGTAATCGCTGGGGTGATGCTTTAATATCTTTTCATATTCTCACTACGGACAAATTGCGCCAACCAGTGCTGAGCTGATGCTTCCCCTGAAGAGCTCTAGGGCTTATTTTATGGTCAGTCTGTGATTGCCTAGGCTTAGTGTTATGTGGGAGGAAAAAGTATGATGAGATGGTTTAGTAATGGAATCAAATCTCAGCTGTGGTGCTGGCGTTACATGTCGTTCTGGAAGCAAACGTGTGTGTGTGTGTGTGTGTGTGTGTGTGTGTGTGTGTGTGAGTATTGCACAGATTAAAAGGTGGAGAAGATAGACAATAGCTCTCATTTCACAGTGTCTGTTGCCGAGAACCCTGATTAATTCTCTTGGCATCCTGATTTGCAAAGAGCTGGCTGGTCATTTCAGGTGCACTGATTTCCAGTCTTTCTACCTCCTTGGCTTGTTAAATGGAAAATGATCACCACTCCCCATGAAGGACCCGGGGCGGGGGGAGTTCTCTCATTTTATAGTTGCTGATTGTACTTCATGAGCATATGTTGTTCAAGCCTGTTTCCGAAATGTCCCTCCTTTATAAAGTTACCCGCTTTCCTCAATAAGCTGGTGGCCCCTCACCATTGCTACTGAACAGTATTTCCATCAGATGCAGAACTGTGTCTTCAAGGTTATAAAAGCCATTTATGCTAAAGGAAAGGGCCCCACTAGCCATTTCCTGTCCTTCACTTTGAATGTGTGTCAGTATCGCAACCTAGGCCATGGCATGTCTAGTGGTACGTATGGCTCCAGGCCTGCACCCTCTCTAAAAAAGCAATAATGTGCTTCAGTGAAGGTTTTTGGGAGCCCCTTGTTGAAATGCTGCCACCAAATTAAAGGGAAGATGGAGCTGATCTCTTTGCTTTGAATAGTAGCCTCCTGGCAGCATACTGCACAACCTCCCCAAGCCTGGGTGAGCTGTTCATGAGGTTTGCAACAAAGACTTCAGACGAGCAATTGTCTTGCTTTTAGAATGCACCAGCTTGCATCAGCTAGGTGAGGGGGTTGTTACACTCATGTCCTCAGGGAATGATGCCAATAGATTCCACAGGTGGTTTTCATTCCACCATCCTTCGAGGTCTGCCCTACCATCAGCATGTCTCATGCTATTTTCCAGGAACCAAACAGATTTCCAGAAAATGCATTCTCAGGATGGTAGTTTGCAGCCTGCCTTTGTAACACACTCATGCCCTGAGCATGTTGATGGACTTTAACCAGCAACACAAACTATTAGGAAATTCCATCTTACATTTCTGTGGAAACACAGCAAACCCTTCCCAAAGCTTGAACTCCTCGCCTGTGGCCTAAAAGCACAGACTTTTGTCCCCTGAGCTAAAGGAGTAATCCATTACATAGCAGCTACACTTGACTGTTAACCTCTGTGTTGACCAGCTAGTAGAGAGAGACACGGCACCTGCTTTACAAACATGTTACAAAGGCGCCTGACTCGAGACATTGAAACATCATTCTGACTCTATTTACCTGACCCTCTGCTCCACTTCAGAGAGAGAAATAAAAGTATGGGCTCTATAAGGGCATGTCTACACTAGGAAATTATTTTGAAATAACTCCCACAATAACTGTTTCGAAATAGCGTGTCCACACTACAGGGAGGCCTCAAAATTAGTCCGAGCAGCCTTCCTTAATGTGAACATGCTACCTTGACTTAGAGCCCCAGGAAGCACTGGGGAGTAATTATTTTGAAATAGCGTTCGTGTGTACGCTCCACTGCTGCTATTTCAAAATAACTCTTTTGAAATGAGCGTTATTCCTCGTGGAAAGCAGGAGTTATTTCAAAATAACCAGCCCCTTATTTCAGAATAAAGAGGTGGTAGAGTGGACGCTCTGCTTGATATTTCGAAATAACTCCCTAGTTAGACCAGGGCTAAGTTTGCTACTACCATGGCCACCTATACACATTCCTCCTTCCTCCTCCCAACTTTAAGGAGTAGATTTTGAGGCTAGTAGGGACTATTACACTCATCTTGTCTGATCACCTGTAGAATGCAGGCTATGGAATTTCACCCAATAATTCATGCATCAGGTTTATAATTTTTACCTGGGCAACAACATGGGTTTTTTTTGGTAGCTGTGGACACAGCATCTCAATAATACGTGGTGATAACTAGGAAGGCAAGAGCTGGGGCACAGAGCAGGTAGCTAATGGTTCAAAAGGAGGTTTGGTGAGAACAGAAAGAATGAGGCTGAAGTCCCATTGGCGTGGTGGCTTCCCCATCAAGCTGACCCAGTAGAGTCCATAGATTTTAAGGCCAGAAGGGACCATTCTGATCATCTAGTCTGTGACAGCCCTGCAGGTTATAGAAATTCACCCGGCATTTCCTAGAATCCTAGGGCTGGAAGAGACCTCAGGAGGCCAACTAGTCCAACCCCCTGCCAAAAGCAGGACCAACCCCAACTAAATCATCCCAGCCAGGGCTTTGTCCAGCTGGGACTGAAAAACCTCTAGAGATGGAGATTCTACCATTTCCCTAGGCAACCCATTCCAGTGCTTCACCACCTTCCTAGTTCCTGCATCTAGTTCAATAATTCTTGGCTGAACCACAATGTGTCTCTTTATAAAGACGGTCAATCTTGACACAAGCAATGAAGAACTGACCACATTTCTTGGTAAGCTGTTATTCAAACATTAAATAAAGCACGAATTTAATGGTGACGCTGATTAATTAATGTATCTGGGGCTGTGTCCAGACTCAGGGGTTTTTTCGAAAAAAGTAGCCTTTTTTCGAAAAAACCTCACCTGCGTCCAGACTCAAGCCGCGTTCTTTCGAAATTAAATCGAAAGAACGCGGCTTTTCTTTCGATGGCGGTAAACCTCATTTCACGAGGAAGAACACCTTCTTTCGAAAGTTCCTCTTTCGAAAGAAGGTGTTCTTCAATGTAAATAGGGCTTCTTCGAAAGAGAGCATCCAGACTCACTGGGTGCTTTCTTTCGAAAAAGCAAGCCGCTTTTTCGAAAGTTCAACGTGCAGTCTAGACGCTCTCTTTCGAAAGAGGCTCTTTCGAAAGTATCTTTCGAAAGAGGCTCTTTCGAAAGAGGCTTGCAGTCTAGACATAGCCTGGATTCCTCTTTCAGCTGACGTGGGAGACTACTGTACACACATTGTGGTAGATTGACAAGCCCTCTACTATCAAATGTCCTCATAGTAGGTGCTTAGATTATTGAGCACTTGTGTACAGGAATGGACAGCCATTGAAACTGATGTATGCATTTACCATGCACATTTATAAGCTATGGTTACAGAAATTAAAGAAATAAGAGCTAGAACACAACTTTTTTGTTCCCTATAGTGATCTGTTTTGTGAATATTTCCTTTCCCCCATCCTGTACTACCAAGAAATGTTCTCATGTTAGCAGGACCATGCCTGTGTTGACTCTGGATTGTTTATAAAATGATAATTTTATCCACAGTATGTACTGTGGCAATGCAAAAGATGTTGTTTAGTTACCCCGGGCCTGCAGAGGAGATTATTCAAATCTGGATACGATTTCTTTTAGATGAGAAACACAAGATGCTGTCAGCTTTGCTGGAAACTATATGGGCTAAGAGGAGTGCCTTAGCTCTTATTACACTGACATTGTCCAGACTATCAGGCAAATAAATTCTCAGGAAGACGTTATATATAGTGTGCACTGACTCCATGCAACAAAAATCTCCTGGCATTACTGAAATGTTCCAGTGGAGAAATCAGACTCTCAAAAAGTCAAAATTCCATAACTTCAGGTTGACCACTTAACCTTAACTCTGCCCCCTTGTGCATTTGCCAGTGAATTAATAGCTTTCTCTCTCAATAATCATTATTACTAGCCTTCTCTCTCAACACATGTAATAGACAGGTACTTCCTTCTGTTTTAATTTTAGCTCTAAACACCCTTCCTGATCTTCCACCACAGTAACATTTTAAAACACTCAGAAAATGACTAAGAAATACCCCCAAACCACAAAAATGTCTAAGCTGCTCTATACCAAAATGAGAGTCCTACCCATTCAACCCACTATCCTGTTGAGAGAGAGCCAACGTAAACAGATCGTTTTTGCAACGTGATCTGAGAGTCCATAATGGAATTTGGGTGCTGACTGGCTTAGCAAGAGTTGAATGAATTCAAGATTGTCTCTCTACAAACCCCATGAGGAATTCCCTTTCTCGAGCAGTCATGTTGAACCTCAACTGACAGGTAAGAATGAGAGAGTCTCTAAACATGAATCAAATTATGTCAATGTCAACTCATGACTTTCTCCCACAGACAGGTGGGAAGACAATGATCCTTGGAATGGAGGTGCAATATGTGTTCCTATCAGTGGGGTGGCACTAGGCAGGAGCATCAGCAGCGTGACACTTGCGTTAATTTCCAAGTGCTATTCAAGCACAGTCCCATGTGGAGTTCTGTGCAGCAACCCAGGCTGGCATCAGTAAGCGTGTGGTGAAGTCCACAGCTGGAAGTGATGGCTGTAAACTTCCAGCCAAATACAGGTGGGGGAAATTGCTCTTGGCTGCTGCTGCTGAGGTTGCCTCAAAGCAGATGGGGATTGAAACTCCCTCTTGGATTGTCAACAGGAGTTGGGTGCCTGTATTTTGGGTGCATGTGGACAAAACCCCTCCGAGGAAGCCAGTACCACAAACTCACTCACATGAAGGGGTCAATGTAGCATCCAATTTGCCTTCAAAGCTTGTCTCCATCTTATGCCAATGCCATCTAAATGGGGTGAAGTATAGGAAATAAGAGCTAATGAAAGGTAAAACTAAGCTGTGGAAAGAATATTGTAGAGAGGTGTGTGTGTGTGTGTGTGTGTGTGTGTGTGTGTGTGTGTGTGCGCGGGGGGAATAACAAAAATAAGGGGAGATGCAGGGTGAGTTTGCATTGACTCATGGGATGTTTGATAGAAAAGTACACAAACACATCATACACACACACACACACACACATGCTATTTTCATATTCAGGGAAATGTGTTAAGGGCTTTAATAGGGTTCAAAAAAGAACTAGATTTCATTGAGATTTGGTCCATCAATACTTATTAGCCAGGGTGGGTAGGAGTGGTGTCCCTAGCCTCTGTTTGTCAGAGAGGCTGGAAATGGTGACAGAAGAGGGATCACTTGTTCTGCTCACTCTGAGGCATCTGGCACTGGCCACTGTCATAAGACAGGATACTGAGCTAGATGGACCATGTCTGACCTAGTATGTCTGTTCTTATGTTAGGGGCTGAGGAAACTAGGTTGAATGGAAGATGTGTGTGGCCTCCCAGGGGGATAATCTGCCATGGTTTATCTTTATGGTGCTATGTGCATGGAGAGAGAGCTTGATCCATGCGTGTATTGGACATCAAGGGAACAGGGAATTGCTTATGGAATTTCCCACTCTCAAGCTTGACCTTGTATAGAATTTCAGGTAATCCCAGGCTGGGCTTTACAGGTTTCTTTGCAAAAATGTTTGCTTTAAAATCCTCTTTACAGGAAACTGCACCCGCACTTTCAGAATGTTCTGACACGCTGCCTTCTCACCCCTTTCTAAAATATATATAATAATTTGTATTGTGGAAAATTACAAGGCAGCCAAAGGGTGGGGAGGAAAGAAGGGTTCATTGTGCCCATTTTTCAGATGGGGAGCTGAGGCATGGAATGATGGTGGTATTTGCCCAATAACACTCAGGCAGCCTGTGATAAAGCCGGAAAACTCACAAGTCCCAGACTTGTATCTCAACCACTGAACTCCCGGCCTTTGGCTGATTTCAGGACTGTGCAAAGGAGACTGAAGAGTAGCCAGAAACAAGTTGCAGCTTTGGAGTCTAGGGGGTATCTCCCACAGATCCTTGGCTTAGAAGGTAGTATAAATCTTCACTCTGATGATTTGATCCTATCTCATATCCTACATGCTGTGTCTATTTCTTTGCCTCTTATATTGCTAGGGCATCGTCTTCTCATATTTGGGGAAAGTGCCTGGCACATGGTAGTCCTGACCCTGACTTCAGCCCTCTTACAGAAATTACAGTGATTCAGTGCTGCACTAGTAGAGACTGGAAAAGCCTCTAAGTGCATTTGATCTACTGAACTCATTTGCCCAATCTCTTGGCACATGTCTAGGTAAGGAAACCCTACAGTAAATAACAAGGGATGGAGCACTGGAAGCATCCAGCAGCAGCATTTAATCTTCGCTTTTGCATTATATCTGTGGAGAAATTGGGGCTGAACTCACTAATATCTTAATTTCATTTTGGAGATCCTGACAAGTGACCTGGGGTATAACTGCAGCCTCTGGGCGCTTATTTTGACATTGTAATCAAAATAGACATTCAATGCTTGGATATACAGTAAAATCATTACAGCTAAACCCTCTGGCTGGATGTCTCGGAAAATCAGCATTCCCTGTGGCATTGGATTGAAAACGTCTGCAGATAAAAATCAAGTTAACAGGTTATGTTAGAATATTTTTATGTCTTAACTGGAGCTATATTTTACTGACTGGGGCGGTCTTTGGATTATCTCCTTCTGTCACCTTGGTTTAGAGACTAAGGCCAGCAAAGCACATTCTTAACACTAGGCTATTAAAGTCATTGGAAATATTTGTGAGCTTTGAGTTAAGCATGAGCATAATTCATAGATTCCAAAGCCAGAAGGGACCATTGTGATCATCTGGTCTGATCTCATGTATAGCACGGGCCAGAGAACTTTGCCAAAATAATGCTTAGGGCAAATCTTTTAGGAAGACATCCAAATCTTGATTTAAAAGTGGTCAGTGATGGAGAGAAACAGTAAATTATTCCAGTGATTAATTATCCCCATTGTTCACATTTTACACCTTATTTCTAGTCTGAATTTGTCTAGCTTCAACTTCCAGCCATTGGATCATGTTAGATCTTTCTCTATAGGACTGGAGAGCCCATGATCAAATATTTGTTCCTCACGTGGGCCCTTACAAACTGGGATCTAGTTACCCCTTGAATTTCTCTGTTCAATTGAACAGATTGAGCTCTTTGTCTATCGCTATAAGGTGTCTTTTTGTCTATCACTATCAACATTCTCTATAAACTCAGGACACCGGAACTGGAGACACAGTCCCAGCAATGGTCACAAGTGCCAAACCCAGAGGTAAAATAACTTCTGTGCTCCTACTTGAGCTTCCCCTGGTTTTGAATCCACGTTAGCCCTTTGGGCTACAGCATCACACTGGGAACTCACGTTCAGCTGATTATCTGCCTCCCTCAATCCTTTTCAGAGTCGCGGCTTCCCAGAATAGAAGTCCCCCGGTCCTGTAAGTATGGCTGCATTCTTTGTTCCAAGTCAAATGCATTTACACTGAACTGAATTGGAATGCCTATTGTTTGCCTCTACCCAGTTTACCAAGTAATCCAGATTGCTGGATCAAGGTCAAAAATTGTTGCCCCTCCGCCTCTCTACCTCAAGAGCAGGAGATGAATTAAATGTCCTATTGCCAAGGCAGCCAGAGGGCAGTGGTGATGCATTTAAGGGGATGTTAGGTACAGCTCAGTCTAGATGACAGCCTAGTACTTTAATTTCACCCAGACACTTCTATAATGAGTCCAGTAGTGTGGTTTAGACCAAAGCATTTCATCCTGTGGAAGACAAAACAGTTGCATGACACAGGAAGGGAACAGTCACCACTGAGGTGCCAAGGCCCCTACAACAGGAGGGAATTGGTGAGGTGAGAGATGTTTGCATGATCCTGGCAGGCGAGCCATGTCATCGGACATAGGGAGATGAGTTTAATAGTACTGCGTAGGGACCCATAAATCTTAAGGACGGCCCTGTGTGTGGCGCCCGAACATCATCACACTCCAATTCTCCACTTGGTGGCTCACAGACAGCAAATGGGACTGGGATTCATAAAGCCGGACTGCAGCATAAACTGCTCTCCTACACTCTGACTGGGAGAATTTCAAGGCTCAACCCCTTTTTAAACCAGAGGAAACAGGAAGTTCTTCGTACAATGGGGCTGTACCATGCCATGACTGCTGATTTGAGGGTCACAGGTTCTGGCCTTCTGATCCTGATCTGCTTCTATCCTAACTTGGCCTGACTTTGGATGACTGCCTCCCGATACCTGCCCTCTAGTTCTGTCACCTGATCTGGATCCCCTGGGACCCAAATTCAGCCTGATTCCTGCTAACCCCCACCTTCTATGTTGTTTTGATTCAGATCTCCTGGTGTTCCAAACGAGTCTGATTCATCATAATTGGCTCCTCTGTCCTGGCCCTGGGCCCTCCACCTGTGCCAGACCCTAACCCCTATGCAAGGCTGCCCTCGCTCCCTGAAGCCCTATTGTACAGCCTTTCTCTGTACAAACAATTCTTGCTCCCTAGTGAATCTGCAATGTGAATGTGCGGTTGCGCTTAAGTCATTATTTCATTCATCTCTGAGTCATGAAAATATGTTACTGCTGTAGGGATTCAATAAAGAGTGTGGGAAAAAAGTTGCCGTTCATTTCTCCACTTGGTTTTTTTTTTTTTAATTTTGCACATCTGAAACCCCGTCTAGTTCATTTCTCTTTAGAAAAGCAGCATCCTCTCTGGTTCCGGTGAGAGGGTCCCCTGGGGAAAGTGGGATTATCACTTGTACAAGTGGAGGAATGGCACAGGGATGGAAGTGGTAATTCCTCCCTCCGGAAATCTGGGGCTCTGTTAAAAACGATCCAGGTACACATGGCTCATGGGGAAACTGTGAAAGCCATTGTGCTAAGAACAATTCCTCCACTGTATGGTGTTGGCTGTAGTTTTCCTCCCTGGGTTTTTGTTGTTCTTCATAAATGGTGAAAAACACCCAGATAAGGTGTGCGCAACCTCCCGCAAGGATAGTTCCATTTAAACAGGATCTTTGTTTGAGGCAGGGGCGGGGAACCTTTTTTGGGTTGAGGGCCACTGATCCACGGAGAAATCAGTCGGGGCTGCACACAAGTGAGAAGCCAAAAAAAAAAAAAAAAACACCCAAACACTCACTGATGTGTCTCATGATGGAGAAGGAAAAAGACTCCCCACATTCTCCTCACACACCAGAGCCTAGGGGTCCCAGGCTAGTAGATTCTGTGTGCTCCAGCCCTGCAGGGAGGTGGGGGGAGGGGTTGGAGCACCAGTGCAGGATCCCCAATCCTGGGGGAGTGGGGAGGCAAGCCCTGAGCCTCAGGAGCCAGATCCAGACAAGCTGGGGGGGCTGCAGATTCCCCTCCCCTGGTTAAAGGTTTATTAGTGATTTGTGTTCTAATATTGCCAGACTAGCGCCCCAGTGCACGAGGCAATTATGTATGCCCTGTGCATTGCCTTGCGGGAGTCAGTAGGACTGCTCACAATGTGTGAAATTAATTGTGAGAGAGAGTCTTGGCAGGACTGGGGCCGACGAGGGCACAGAAAGGCTCGTGGGCTCACCAGGGAGAGGTGCGTCAGGGTGGAAGATAGCCTTCAAGAGCCTGTCTTTCATAAATGCCATAAAGGAGAGATTAGAGACCGGCAAGGACCTGGCAGCTGAATCTGTGCCCCTGAAAGATATTTTAGTCAACTGCCTGTGTGGTGGCTGCATCTCCAGGTATTGCAAGCTGCCTCCGGCTTACTTTTGGTTTTCCGCTCTCTCTGTTGTGACTTGCCCCCTCCCTACACCCTCAGTCTAGACTAAAAGAAAACCACCACAATTTGTTCTAATGCCTTCGGGCCTATTTTGCAAGCCAGTCCATAAATGTGTGCCTCAGCTCCTGCAGACAGTTCCATTGGTTTGATGTATGTGGCGCTCTTGCCATCTCTCCCCTCCAGTCGTCCCCAACCTCCCCGCGCCCGAAGCTAAATGCATAAGCGGCTACAGCTTTAAGCTGAAGAGTCGATGTTTCCCAGCAGGGGCTGTAACACTCTGTGGATCGGCCATGTTGCATGTCCAGATTTCTTTTCAGGAAAGGGCCTCCATTTGTTGGCTTAAAGAACCAGAACTACTCGATCCCCAGTCTCGCCCCTGGATGAGTGCAGGTGTGCCCGTAGGCCCATGTGGATTCACAGAGATCTGCCCGGGATGGCTGGATTGCAGGACTGAGGCCAAGGTTTGTACTGGGGGTCCTGTGTGGTGAGACTTGTATATTAAAATATAGTTCCTGCTGGGTCTGAGCTGTGAACTTTCCCTCCGGTTTTGCCTGTCCCAGTTGTTTTGTTGAGACTAGGGGAGGGATTGGAGCCAGGTGCTTTGATTTGGGCTTCTCTCTCACTTATAACCAGAGGAACAGGCCCAAGCATGTCTTAAACTATCTCCATAACGCTTACTTTTTGCTGAAGCAGCACAGGGCTTAACCCTGAAAAGCGCCTTCATTTTCTGTCCCTTCGGTGTCCCAGAAGCAGTCCCCACCCCAGCCTGGTTGTTGGGGTGCTTCAGCAAATCTTGGCAAAGCTGCTGGTATTAGAATCACTGTGAACAGGTTGCAAATCATAATGTTCTTCTTTGAGTGATTGCTCCTGGGCATTCAGATGAGGTGTGTGCACGTGCTGCGTGCACGGTTTCCAGAGCAGTTTTTCCCCAGTGGTACCCGTCGGACCAGCAGGTCACCCCCTGGAGTGGCGCTGCTATAGTGGCGCATAAGTACCCCTGCTGGCGCTCTGCCTCCTCAGTTCCTTCTTACCGCCCATGATGGTTGGAGCTTCGTTTTTCTTGTGACAGACCCCAGCGATAGTTAATAGTTTGCCTGTTTGCAGTTTCCTTCTTCTTCCAGTTAGTAGTTTCAAATAGTTAGTTAGTTGTTACCGTTCGTTATCTCTCCCCTCCGTGGGAGGGGGATGCCCAGCCCACATGGCTTTAAACCCTGCGCATCCTGTGTGAAGCCGATGCCGGGAGGAGACCCCCATGACTCGTGCCTAAGGTGTCTGGGAGAGTCTCATCTCACTGACTCCTGTAAGATCTGCAGGAGTTTTAAGCCTCGGACGAAGCGGGAGAGGTATTCCTGTTTAAAACTGTTACTTACGGAGTCGGCTCTCCAACTGGCGCCATCCCGCGAGGTTGTGGTGTGCAATGCACTGGCGTCGGTGCGGGAAACTCAGCTGGGGCCTTCCTGTACCGCGGCACCGAAGACTGAGGCACCGGTCCCAGTCTCCGGTGCCGAAGAAGAGAAAGGAGGCAAGGGGCAGATCGCCTAGCTGCGAGGCCCATGGTAGCTGGCACTACCCTCGATCTCCGCGCCCAGGCTCCCCCAGAGATAGTTGCGACGCTGGTGCACAGAGGAGAAGAGAGGGTCTGGCACGTGGACAGAGTCCAGATTCGATCCCTATGCACTGTCCATCCACTCTGGACACCTTTGAGGTGGCACAGGAGCTCATTGAGCTAACAGCTTCATCTCCATCATCTCCATACCTTGGAGAGCTCTCGCCTGTGGCACCAGGGGTCAGGGCAGCACCCGTAGTGGCCACTACATCAGTGGCCTGGTCGGCACTGGCTTTGGCAGTGACAGCACCATGCCCAGCCCAGCAGGTCACGGTGGCCCATGCGGCACTGTTTATTACCACCCCTTCCCACAGCTCCTGCCACCCGCCTATCTCGGCACCGATACTGGCACTGCCAGCGATCTATGCTCCCAGCCCAGTGCAGCAGGTTCCCAGTACCAGTGCTCCGGCACCATCGTCGATGGGTCCACCAAGACAAGTCCATGCGGGGAAGCTGGAGTCTATGGAGAGGAACAAGCCGCATCACCTCTTCAAACCACCCTCCACGGCACCGCAGTGGTCCACCTCGGACTATTCTTCGGAGTCAGTGTGCTCCGTGGGCTCGTCCAGGGCCTCTTCCCAGCACCGTTCCCTTCTCAGCACCTTCCCGGGTCTGAATTCCAGCAGACCTGGCCCCCATAGGCTCAGCCACCATGGCCTTTCTGGACGCCGTGGGCCTATCACCAGTGTCAGGGGCCCATGCCGCTGTCACGAGGATTTAGTGTCTCGCACTGAAGAAGCACTCCTTCGGCATCTACGGTGGACAGTCCGCAGGGGCAGGAGAGGACAGTGGAAATGGCCCCCATGGTGAATCCACCTCCCGCCCGCATAGAACCTTCCCAAGACACCCAATCTCCTGGGGTGGTGAACTACCCTGCGCCCATTTGTGAGTCCTCTTCGTCCTCTCCTGATGAAGCCCTGGCCACCACATGTAGTTGCGGCACTGCCTACTTTGGCACCGTCCATGCCATCAATGGACGCCAGGGTGCACCAGGAGTTGCTCTGTAGATTGGCGGCGAATTTGGGGGTGCAGGCAGAGCCAGTGACTGAGGATACTGATCCTATGGTGGACATGCTCAGTGTGGACACCCCTGCTCAGCTGGCTCTCCCTTTGAACGAGACTGTGGCTAAGATCACAAATACCTTGTGGCAGACCCCAGCTTCTATAACACCCACTCTCAAAGGGGTCGAAAAGAATTACTTTGTTTCCCAGTCGGGGCATGAGCACCTCTACTCCCACCCAGTCCCAGGTTCCCTGGTGGTGCAAAAGGAGAAATCCAAGGAACCCAAGCGCCTTGACCTTATGGGGCATAGGTCTATGCCACAGGCGGTGTCCAGTTGCGTATCGCTAATCAGCAAGCAATGTTGAGTCACTGTGCTTACAACACGTGGCAGGTTATGGACAAGTTCCGGGACAGGTTGACCCCAGATTCCAGGCAGGAGTTTGCAGCTATAGCCATGGAGGTGAGAACCATAGCACGTCCGGCCCTGCAGGCAGCATGGGACACTGTGTACTCTGCTGCCTGTACCATGGCCTCTGGTGTGGTCACGCGTAGGAGCGTGTGGCTCCAGGTTTCGGGGATTCCTCCAGATGTGCAGACCACAATTCAGGACCTGATGTTTGACGGGAAATCCCTGTTCTCCAAGCATACGACTTGAGGCTTCATAGCCTTAAAGACACGAGGGCCACGCTTCGATCACTGGGCGTTCATGCGCCAGCCCCTCAGAGGAGGCAGCTCCCTGCTAGACAGTCGGGAAGGTCGCAGTTTCAGCCTTCCTGGCAGGACCAATGGAGGCATTGGCCTCGCAATCCAAGTGGGATTACTAATAGTGCCAGGGGACCCCCTTCTTCATGCACTAGGTGTTGGTGCCTATGGGGTGACCCTGACAGAGGCGCTGGTCCACACCCCCCCCCCCCCACCAAGCAGCCTAAGCAGTTGTTTTGAGGGTGCGCCCAAGGACCCTTTACCAGCCCCCACTATCATCTCTCCATTTGGGGACAGGTTGGCTCATTTTTTTTCTGGTCCTGGGCCCGCATCACCTCTGACAAGTGGGTGGTAAGGATGGGTTACTCCTGGTAAGGATGGGTTACTCCATCCCTTTTATGAGTTTGCCTCCTTCCCTCCCTGCCTCCCAGTCCCTCTTCAGGGACCCATCTCACTAGGTTCTCCTGCGACAGGAGGTCCTCTTGCTCATCAGAAAAGGAGCGGTAGAGAGAGTTCTGCCTCACTTGGAGGGCAGAGATTTTTATTCCCATTATTTTATTATCCCCAAGCTGAAGGGTGGGCTCCGGCCTATCTTGGACCTCAGAAACCTCAAGAAGGTAATAAAGAAAATGAGGTTCAGGATGGTGACGCTGGCCTCCATCATTCCAGCCTTAGAGATAGGGTACTGGTACATGGCCCTCAATTTAAAGATGCCTATTTTAATGTGGCCATACGGCCAGGTCACCAAAGGTTCTTCTGGTTTCTGGTGGCTCAGAACCATTTTCAGTTTATGGTTCTTCCATTCGGGCTCTCCACTGCCCCCAGAGTGTTTACAAAATGGATGGTGGTGCTGGCAGCATTCCTCAAAAGGCACGGGGTCCAAGTTTTTCTGTACCTGGACGACTGGCTCATCTGGGGCCAGTCCAGGGATCAGGTGCTAGCCCATATAACATTTACAAGATCCCTCTCTGGGGAACTCGGGCTACTGATAAACAAGGAGAAATCTATGATAACTTCTTCTCAGGACATAGAGTTTGTGGGAGCCTACATAGATGCCAGGAGAGGAAGGGCGTACCTCCCCATGGCCAGATTCCAAACTATGGCAACCATGGTGCCCTGACCTTACGCTGTCCCCACTTACGATGGCTCAGACTTGCATGAAGCTTCTTGGTCATATGGCAGCCTGGACTCATGTCGTTCGCCATGCCAGGTTGAGGCTCAGACCTCTGCAAGCTGGGTTGGCACGGTCATTCAACCAGACCGGAGCTCATTGGGACTCTGTCCGGTCATTGCCTCAGGAGGTAGTGGACTCCTTGCATTGGTGGACTCGAGAGAAGGAAGTGTGCAAGGGGGTTCCCTTCCTGGGCAAAGTCCCCTTGGTCAGACTGATAACCAATGCCTTGGACGAGGGGTAGGGAGCTCATATGTCACACCACAGGATGCAAGTGTTGTTGGCCACTCTCGAGAAGGACTTACATATCAATATCAGGGAATTGAGGGCTGTCAGGAGGGTGGGCAAGGTCTTCCTAGCCCATCTCTCAGGGAAATCAGTGTCAGTGCTGCTGGACAACACAGTGGCCATGTTTTATATAAACAAGCAGGGAGGGACTTACTCCTCTCCTTTATGTCAGGAAGCTGTTCTCCTTTGAGAGGTCTGTATAGCCCACAACATTCACCTCCAGGCAGCATATCTGCCAGGTCACAAGAATACACTAGTGGACACACTAAGCTGATCATTCAGGGCCCATGAATGGTGCCTGAAGGACACTGTCCTTTTACCTCTCTTCCAGAGGTGGGGTCATCCCCAGGTGGACCTGTTCGCCATGGAAGTGAACAAGAAGTGCCCCCGTTATTTCTCATTCCTGGACCTGAGGACTGGGGTCCAGAGGGGATGCCCTGGTCACCAATTGGCCACAGGGCCTGCTGTATGTGTATCCTGCTGGAAATGGTGCGGGACGAGCCGCAGCCTCTCTCGCCCGGTCTGGACCTGGTCACTCAAGCATGGGAGGGAGGTCTCCCGTACCACCCAAACATCAGGTCCCTCCACCTCACAGCCTGGCTTATCCATGGTTAACAGAACCAGAGCTTGCTTGTTCTGAGGGTGTGCAGGTGGTTCTGCTGGGGAGCAGAAAGCCAGCTACCAAACTGACCTATGCGGCCAAATGGAAAAGGTTCTTCCTATGGGCAGACAGTAAGGGGCTAGACCCCTGTTCAACCCCGGTACTGGTTATCCTTAACTACCTCTTTTGAGCTGCATCAAGCAGGCCTATCTACCTCATTGATCAGGGTCCATTTGGCGGCCATGTCGGCCTGCCACCTCGGGGTTAGCGACAGATCCCTTTTTACGAACCACATGGTTAAGAGGTTCCTTAAGGATCTGGGTAGGTTGTTTCCGCACGTGAGGGCTGCAGTGTCTCGGTGAGACCTTAATCTGGTGCTTACTAGGCTTATGTCTCCCACGTTTGAGCCTTTAGCCATGTGCTCTCTTAAACACCTTTCATTTAAGGTGGCCTTCATAGTAGCAATAACCTCGGCGTGGAGGGTGTCCGAGCTCAGGGCTTTGACTGTAGAACCCTCATATCTGGTGTTCTCTGTGGATAGGGACAGGCTACGCCCACACCCAGCATTCCTCCCTAAGGTAGTCTCATCATTTCACACATCTCAAGACGTTTATTTACCTGTTTTCTTTCCAAAGCCCCACTGCTCCCCTAAGGTTCATTGGACGCAAAGAGGGCGTTAACTTTTATAGACAGAATGAGACACTTTCATAAATCTTCTCAGTTGTTTGTTTCTTTTGTGGAATGTCCGGGAGTGTTATAATCTGGTACATAGGGAGCCACCCCATGTGAAGGCGCACTCCACTAGCGCTCAGGCGTCCTCAACAGCTCTTGTGGCGCAGGTTCCAATAGTTGACACTTGTAGAGCGGCCACGTGGTCCTCTGTTCGCATGTTTACAGCGCACTATGCTATTACCCAGCAGGCCAGGAAAGATGCTGCTCTGGGTTCCATGGTTCTCAGTTCAGCTCTGTAAACCTGAGGGAGGAAAGAAAAGTACTATATAGAGTGATGGTATGAATACCTCAGATGAGTTGTTTTTATTATGTTAAATACATTTATAGTTGGTTTGGTTATAACCGTTGAGTTGAGTGTATCTCTGACCCTGCCTCTATATGGCTTCAGCTTGGGAGTCACCTCATTTGAATGCACATGAGCAATCACTCGAAGAAAAAAAGACGGTTACTTACCTGTAACTGTTGTTTTTCTAGATGTGTTGCTCATGTCTGTTTGATTCTCCCCCTGATTCCCCTTTATCGGAGTCTTCAGGAAGAAGGAACCGAGGAGGGGGAGTGCCGGCAGGGGTACTTATGCTCTGCTATAGTGGTGCCACTCCAGGGGGCGACCTGCCGGCCCAACGAGTACCACTGGGGGAAAACACACCTCATTCAAATGGACATGATCAACACATCTCGAAGAACAACAGTTACAGGTAAGTAACCATCTTTTTTCGGGTCTAGGGCACAGTACTAGAAGTGTTGGGAGCCCCTTATAGTAAATGGGGGTGTTCAACACCTCTGACAGGGTTGGATCCTAACTGGAGGAAAGTTTGGGAGAGGAGTTCTAACCAAGCTTCCTGGAATCTAGGCAGCAAACCAGGAACGTGGGCAGATGTGGTTCACACAAAGGGTAATTAAATAGGTGGAACCAATTACTTGCAAAGCCACTGAAGTGGAGAGTATAAATGAGTTGATGAGAGCTCTAGGTTTCTCTCTGAAGAAGGGAGGGATTAAGGAGCATAGTGACAAAGCAGGAAGATGGGAATTGGGCTAACCCTGAGAAAGGCAAGTGCGTTGGGAAGGATGGCCATTGCCCTGCCTGGAAAATTTATCATCATCCCATTCCTTCCTCAGATGCTGCCCCCATGCGCTAAAGGGCCTTGATCTATAGCTCAGAGTGGTGGAGCAGTGGCCGGGGCACCTTTCTGAGAGGCACTCCTGACAAGATGAGAATGAACTGGGGAATGTCGAGGGTACTGGAAGATGCTGATTGGTTTATGGTGCATCTGTCACCGCTGGCAGCAGTAATCGCGACTGATGATTGATCAGCCCCAGAGGTGGCCCTGTGCCCTTTTAAAGTGACTTCCATTCCGGCATCTCAGCACTCCTTACAAATATTAATGAGATTAGCATTGCGTGTTTTTACAGGTGAGGAAATTGGTCTCTAGAGAGATTCTGAGGCTTATCGGTGATTACACAGGAGGGGAGAGGCACAGCTGGGCACCAAACCCTGCTGTCTTGATTCCAGGCCCCAGGCATTAGTCACAAGACTGTCAATCCTCATCTCTCAAGGGAAAGCTGAAGAGCATCGGTCCCTCTGAGAATGCTTTCCCCTTTGCCTTTGTTTCATGGTATCATTCTGCAAATACATGGAACTCTTCCACTTACCTGCCGTGTTACCCTCTAGGTACTGTTGGTTTTGCTTCCAGCCTTTATCTGTCTTACCAGTTTAGACTCTGAGTCAGAGTCTGTGTGTCATGATCCGTATCTACAGTGCCCACCCAGTGGTCCCAGATCTCAGCTGGGGTCTCTAAGTGCTGCTCTAATGAAAATAATGAATAGTTTTCTCCATCTGAAATCCACAAAATGCAGGAATGATCTGAACCATTTTCTAATCTTGATTTATTTATAATGCTAATAAGTTTCAGAGGGGTCGCTGTGTGAGTCTGCAACTTTAAAAACAATAAGTAGTCCTGTGGCACCTTAGAGACCAATAAAAATAGAGAGGGTCGTGAGCTTACATGCGTAAGATCATCTGATAAAGTGGGATATACTAATAAAAGTATAAGGCCCAGTTACACTTTTGGCCTTAGCAGCATCTCCTGGCAACAAGGGTCACTGGTTGACTGTATGTTATGTGGAAAAAGTACTTCCTTATGTTTGTGTTAAACCTGCTGCCTATTCATTTCATTGGTGACCCCTGGTTCATGTGTTACATGAAGAGGTTGAGATAAATAACACTTCCTTATTCACTTTCTCCACCTCGTTCATGATTTTATAGACCTTTGTCCTTTCTCCCCTTTGTCGTTTCTCTTCCAAGTCCCGGTCTTTTTAATCTCTCCTTATATGGAAGCTGTTTCATGCACCTAATCATTTTTGTTGCCATTCTCTGTACTTTTTTTTGTTACAATTCTAATATAGCTTTTTGGAGATGTGCCAAACAGAACTGCACACAGTATTCAAGGTGTGAGTGTACCATAGATTTATATAGTGGGGCATTATGGTTTTTGTCTGATTATCTATCCCTTTCCTAATGCTTTTTAACATTCTGTTCACTTTCTTGACTGCTGCCGCACATTGAGCAGATGTCTTCCGAGAGCTAGTCACAATGACTCCAGGAGCTTTCTTGAGTGGTAACACCTAATGGAGACCCCATCATTTTGTACATAGAGCTGGGATTATGTTCTCCAATGTCCATTATTTAGCACTTATTGACACTGAATTTTGTCTGCCACTTTTTTTTGCCCAGATGTTGTGTTTAGTGAGATCCTTTTGTCACTCTTGGCACAGTCTGCTTTGGACTTCACTATCTTGGGTAAGTTTGTATCCTCTGCAAACTTTGCAGCCTTGCTGTCTATCCCTTTTTCCAGATCATTTATGAATATGTTGAATAGTACTGGTCTTAAGGGGGGGGGGGGAGGACCCTGCTGTTTAAATTTCTCCACTGTGAAAACTGACCTTTTATTTCTACTCTTTCTTTACTATTTTGAACCAGTTATTGATCCATAAGAGGACCTTCCCTCGTATCCCATGACTGCTTATCCAGATGTGGAAGTGAGGTTCATCTTAATAAAGATGGCTGCTTTCTCCCGCTGTGTTCACAAGCAAAATGACTGTCAGTCTGTGGGAGAGGAAGCTCGACAGAATATTTTTGGGACTTAGGAACTGAGGCCAGACCTACACAAGATGTGGAAGGTTGGGTTGAGGTACGCGACTCCAGATACGTAAATAACATAGCTGGAGTCGACATACCTTAAGCTGAGCTTCGTGCTTCGCTCTTGTTGGCTTCACTTATTCCTCGTGACTGTGAGGAGTACTGGCGCTAAGTGGGGGTGCCCTCAGCATTCAATTTAGGGAGTCTTTACAAGACCCACTAATGGTACCTGGGAAGGCTGGGGGGAGGGAGGCAGGAAGAAGTGATGGGCTGCAAGGGTGGGGCATTGGCGACTACTTAGGAGAGAAAGGAAATGTGGAAAGTAGATGGGCGACTAAGCTGGGTTCAGAGGATCCAGAAGGGCTGAAATGGCAGCTCCCCCACTCTGAGGGCGAGGGAGAGTAAAGGGAGTTCCAGCCGCTAGTGGGCAGGGCCCATTTTCTCATGTGTATCTGAGGTAGCTTTCCCCTCACACTTTAAAAACCAGAAGGCAAATACCTTCCCTGTTTATTATTTTAGAAAAAAAAATCCTTCATGATTTTTAAGCCAATTTCCTGATTTTGCGGGGGGTCTGACTTTTGAACGTGTGGAGCTGGCAGCTCTGCCGATTGAACTTCTAACTGAGCAAGAAGCTAAAGTCGGGGGCAGAGAAATGAATAAACTGCAGGCTGATTTTTGCCAATAAGTCCCAGGCTGTTCAGTTCTCCCTGCCTGGATAAGTTGAGTAAATTCCATGGTCTTCCCTTGCGCATCTATATTCTGTAGAAGGCCCCATCTCTCCTGCAGTGTCAATCTGTCAGGCTGAACAGATTATTACTACATTAAAATTATACACTGGAAATCCTGTAACCTTTGCCTGTTGTTATTTCAGGTGCGTATGCAGAGTGAATTTAGGAATTAAAGAGGATAAAGTTACTGAACAACCTGGAAAGTCACAGCTGCTGTCCAGATTCAGTATGGTAAGTAAAGATTTAGCCCCTAGAAAATTGTGATGATGGAACATATTTATTTTATGGTAGTGCCTGGTGGCCACAGCTAAGATCACAGCCCCATTTGTACTAGGTGCTGTACAAACCCACAGCCAGAGTGACTTCAAGGCAGATGTTTTTGCTATGCGATCTTTGTAATCCATACCACAGGCAAGGATGCTTATGAACAAACTGCTTTTTATTCTGCCCTCCTTCATCTCCTCAGCTACACCAACCTCACCCAATATAAGCTCTTGTCACTACTCACAAGCTCTAACCAATCCCTCAAGCTAGTAGTTGCTGCTTTAGTATACTATCCACTTGTCTAGTGGCAATACATATCATGAGCTAGATGCTGGCCACACACATTTCTTTACCCAATGCACAGTCAACCTGTGGAACTCCTTGCCAGAGGAGGTTGTGAAGACCAGTACTTTAACAGGGTTCAAAAAAGAACTAGATACATTTATGGAGGTTATGTCTATCAATTGCTATTGACCAGGATGGTCAAGAATGGTGTCCCTAGCCTCTGTCAGAACCTGGAATGGGCAACAGGGGATGGATCACCTGATGATACCTATTCTGTTTGTTCCCTCTGGGGCACCTGGCATTGGCCACAGTCAGAAGACAGGATACTGGGCTAGATTAACCTTTGGTCTGATCCAATGTGGCTGTTCTTATACAGAAAGATAGTCCCTGCTTCCAGCTGGTAGAGAAAACTGGAAGGGTTTTGCTCTTGGGAAAAGTTGCACATGCCATTGTGGCCAGAAACATACACTGCTTGACAGCTGTTGCCAACCGTGTATAGTGGGAAGAAATGAAGCGAGGGGAAATGTAACATGAATATTAGAAAGCACCTCCCAGGGGAACCTATTCTATGTATCTAATCCTGTCACATCTGAGATGCTGCGGTGCTCCATTGCCACAGTATCTGGTTCCACCAGAAGTGGCAGAATCCCCATCACTTAGGATTTTGAAAATCAGACTGGACAAAATCCCAAGAAGTCCACTGTAGGGAACAATCCCTTGATGGCAGAAGGGCTGGGCTGGTGGTTCTAATGGGACTTTTTCTGTCTCTAACATTTAGTCCAGGCGCTGGGCCTTGCGCAATAAGAAGATCTTCCATGTCTTGCCTCTTTATCTCCCAAACAATATGATGACAGTGCAGGGAAGGAGGAGAAGAAAATGCTGAGCTAGCACATTTCCTCTTGTATGGCTCTTGCGCCTGTTGAAGTCAGTTGGGTGAGAAGGATGGTTGGTAGGGGACTAGTGTGACCTCCACACCTTCTTGTTATGTGTACTATAGCACCTAGGAGCACCGAGACCACTTACAGAGAGAATGAGTCTGCCCTACAACCTTAGCTAAAAGTCAGCTAGCTTTTAGTTCATGCGGTAGAGGCTCATGCACTAAGCTCCAGAGGTCCTAGGTTTGATTCTTCCTGTCAGTGTGACACTAGCATGGGATTGGGACTACTTGGATTAAATTCCAAACTGTGGCACATATCTCCTGTATGACCTTGGGCAAGTCACTTAGCCTCTCTGTCCCTCAGTTCCCTCTCAGTACAATGTGGATAATAGCCCTGTCCTGATTCACAGGGGTGATTGTAGCAATACTCTGATGATGGAGCAGATAGGTGCACTTAAGATGCTGGCTGTCTGAGAGACCCCTCTGAAAAGGGCTCTGTGACAAACCCATTGGCAGTGTCTGAACGATGGCTGGGTGGCAGCTTTTTGGCCGAGGGGAATGACAAAAGACTAATTTCCTGCATGTGCCAAGCAAGGAGAACCACTCCCCCATGGAGTTTTACAGGGTCGCAGGCTCTGGATGACATAAATGATCTGGAGAAATAGGTAAGCAGTGAGCTGGTAAAGTTTGTGGATGATACTAAATAGTTTAAGATAGTCAAGACAGAAGCAGACTGTGAAGAACTTCAAAAAGATCTCACCAAACTGAGTGATTGGGCAACAAAATCACAAATGAAATTTAATGTGGATAAGTGTAAAGTAATGCACATTGGAAAAAATAACCCCAACTTCGTGTACAGTATGATGGGGGCTAATTTGGCTATGACAAATCAGGAAAGAGATCTTGGAGTTATCGTGGATAGTTCTCTGAAAACTTCCACACAGTGTGCAGCGGTAGTCAAAAAGGCTAATAGGATGTTAGGAATTATTAAGAAAGGGATAGAAAATAAGACCCAGAATATCTTACTGCCCCTGTATAAAACTATGGTACTCCCACATCTTGAATACTGTGTACAGATGTGGTCTCCTCACCTCAAAAAAGATATTTTGGCCTTAGAAAGGGTTCAGAAAAGGGCAACTGAAATGATTAGGGGTTTGGAACGGGTCCCATATGAAGAGAGGCTAAAGCGACTGGGACTTTTCAGTATAGAAAAGAGGAGACTGAGGGGGGATATGATAGAGGTATATAAAATCATGAGTGGTATAGAGAGGGTGAATAAAGAAAAGTTATTTATTAGTTCCCATAATAGAAGAACTAGAGGACACCAAATAAAATTAATGGATAGCAGGTTTAAAACTAATAAAAGAAAGTTCTTCTTCACTCAGCGTGTAGTCAACCTGTGGAACTCCTTGCTAGAGGAGGCTGTGAAGGCTAGGACTATAACAGAGTTTAAAAAAGCTAGATAATTTCATGGAGGTTAGGCCTATAAAAGGCTATTAGCCAGGGGATAGAAATGGTGTCCCTGGCCTCTGTTTGTCAGAGGCTGGAGATGGATGGCACGAGACAAATCGCTTGATCATCGTCTTCGGTCCACCCCCTCTGGGGCACCTGGTGCTGGCCACTGTTGGCAGACAGGCTACTGGGCTAGATGGACCTTTGGTCTGGCCCAGTATGGCCGTTCTTATAAGATAAATAGGAGTAGGTATAAGGGTGCATTATGGCTGATGCCAGGATAAGCATGTGTCTGGGTTGCTGCTAACCTCCCAGGAGGCTGAAGTGTTTGCCAGATTTACCTTGGCCACAGAGATGGAGTGCGATTTGTAAGGAGTCACTGAAACGCCCAGATTGCCTAGAGAGTGCCTGGCAAAATAATCACTTGGCTTTTCTGTGGCAGCCGCTGGCTGAGAGACCCCTCTGAGAAGGGCTCTGTGACAAGCCCATTGGCAGTGTCTGAACGACGGCTGGGTGGCAGCTTTGGTGAGGGGAGTGACAAAAGACTAATTTCCTGCATGTGCCAAGCAAGGAGAACCACTCCCCCATGGAGTTTTACGAGGTCGCAGGCTGTGGACACTCATTAAAGGCAGCAGAACCCATCATTTGAGGAGGGAAATTGAATGACAGGAAATGAGTTGCTGAGGCTTCATGGAAAACATAGAAAAACTTTGTTTGAAAACACTGGGCCTAGTCTGTTCTGACACGGGGGAAGGGTAACGCCCCGATGGAATCACTTCACATAGCTCATATAGGCCAAATCGCAGTAACAGCTGGGCAATGTTTCCATGCCCTGTTTAGGACCAAAGCTGGCAATCTAGATGGGCTGAGGTAAAGGAAAGATTCTCCATCTTAAAGGGGGAACTGAGGCCCAGAGAGATGAAATGACCTATCTAAGGTCTCACAGGATAGGCAGAGGCAGGAATTTGGGTTTAAGTTCCAGGCCAGTTCTTTAACCACAAGACCTTTCTTGTGCCCCAGGAAACAATGTTATTTTTCAAGCAACTAAGGGTTTTATAGGGAAATAGCACCATAGCATCTGAGCAGAACAGGAGAGCTAGGTTCAGGTCTCCTAACTCCTGTGGTTAGGACACTCATGTAGAACTATCCTGCCTCTCCTTCTGCTTCCTGTCCTAAACTGTGGGGTGGTGTTTCTGTGCCCAACAGCCACTACAGAAAAGAAGCTACTATTTTGGTTGGCACACTAGGATCTTGATCTCCGCTCAGGCTTGTGCGTGTTACTGTAATACAATAGAGCTGGGTGAAAAATGGAAATGCAGATGTGGGTAGAGGGGGAAAATGTCACAGTTTGGCATTTTTAAATAAAAACTTTATCAAAATGTTTATTTAAAAAAATGCTAATATTTTTGAGAAATCTTTAACAAAAAAGAGTTGTCAATTTCTGAAAGGCGGGGCAAATCTTTTTTTTTTTTTTTTTAAATGAATGGCAACACTTTCCCATGAAAAATGTTTCTCATTAAAAACCTTTTGACTGGCTTTAAACATGCACAAATTTGTAAGTACCCAGTTGAAGCATCAGGAGTTATTTAGATGAAATAGAATGATCTCAGATGTAACGGAATCAGCCCTGACTCCAATACAACTTTTGCAAAATGTGCCAGAAGATCTTACAATGAGCAAAAGTGGTCAGGACCTCAGACTAGTATATGATCTGAGAGCAAGGAATCTTTGCTAGTCAGTTAAAACCAAAAAATGATAACTATCTCTTATCTAGTATGTTTAATCTGTGCATCTATACACTTTACCAATGAATGTAGTAGTAGTATCTCACTTTTGCAGATAAGGAAACTGAGGCAAGGTCTAACATTCCAAGGGACAAGCAACAGAGGGGTAACTATGTTAATATGTGTACGTACACACACACACACACACACACACACGGAATCTTGTGGCACCTTAAAGATATAGGCCACGTCCTTACTTACCCATGGATCGACTCTCCAGAAGTCAATCTTCTAGTGTTTGGTTTAGCAGGTCTAGTATAGACCTATACATTGAATGCTGAGGGCAGCTCCAGCTGGCGTCTGTACTCCTCGTAGTTGTGAGGAGTAAGGGAAACCAACAGGAAAGTTTTTTCCTGCTGTGTGAATGCCGCCAAGGCTCGGTTTAAGGTAAGCTGACTCCAGCTATGTGTTCTGTGTGTTCTAGGTAGCTAGAGTTATGTACTTTACCTTACAGGTTTAGTGTAGACCTGGCCTGACAGATTTACTTGGGCACAAGCTTTCATGAACTAAAAGCCCACAAAAGCTTATGCCCAAATAAATTGGTTAGTCTGTAAGCTGTCACAGGGCACCTCGTTGTTCTAAGAGACCTTTGGGTTGTTTGATGGAGAGTTTCATCATGAGTGAGTATACGTCAGAGACCCCGATGTACAAGTCCCTAGCCTCTTACACCACAATATTATAATGACAGAGTAAGAATGGGTTGTAGCCTCTTGGCTGACTCATGGAAGTTGATATTAAGAATTAAACAGAACAGCGTCCTGGGTCCTCACAAACCTTGCCCTATTCCTGCTGATAAGGAATTGTCACTGAGAGAGCTTTGGCAAAGCAGGCCAGTCACCCCAGGGATAGCACAATATTAATAATAGTGACCAGCGCCATTGGATCTGTGGTATCATTTACCAGCCAGACGGGAAACCTGACAGCTTATTAAGGCAGTTTATGACTATAGAGCGGCTTCTGAGGGCTTTTGCAGGGGGATATAATTGCAAATAACTGAGCCCCGCATAGGTACGCCACAGGAAATCTTTCTCAACCTCCCAATCATGGTCCTTTTTCCAGACACTGGGTCCAGTTGACTTTAGTCAAACCTTTGATGTTCCTCGGCCGTGATCATAAATATTCACTACACAGGTCACCTAAGGCCTGTAGGGTGTTGACCTGGTGGAGGGAACCCCCAGCCCGAAGCCTATAGTGGCCACAGAGGAATGTCACCTTAGGTCTTTGAAATGCAGGAGGGGAAACCTGGAAAACATTATCCCTTTGCTTTCCAGTTTGCATCCTGACTAAGTAGTGATGGGCCGGAGTCGGGGTGTCTGGCTCTGAATCCAAACTCCCTGAGGGATCGGCGGGCAGGAGCTTCTCTGCCCGACCGAATCGCTCCCCTCCAACTCACAAAGGCTGTGCAGTGAGACAGAGCTGATGTGGATGAGGTTGGGGAGAACTGCAGTAGGGGCAGGCGAGAATACTGGTGGCATTACCATTATGAGTGAGGCACTTTTTGTATTGCCGGAATACCTGGGAGCCCCAGCCAGGGACTAGGAACCCATTGTGCCGGCGCTGTACAAACCCGTGGCAAAAGCCGGTGCCTGCAATGTCTCGTGTTCATGCCGCATTGCTGCTAGGTAAGGCGCATGAGCCACCCGGGGGCTGGGGGTGGGGGGCAGGTCAGAACCTGGAGAGGCGTATTCCGGGTTCTGCCCAGGCTGCTGCTGTTCTCCTAACTCTCCCACAGTCACTCGGTGGTGGGCAGCCTGGTAGCAGCTCGCGGCCCCATCAGAGCCCAGGGTGCTATGGTGCTGGGCTCTGTACATGCGCCAGGTGGCCAGTTTGGGACCAGAAGAGCCGGTCAAACAGGAGTCCTGTGGGCGGCTGTTGATTGTCGGTTTGATGGAGCCACAGCATCACAGAGCAGGGCAGGCTTTCTGCCAGCCACTACGCAGCACTGCTCCTGATTGCTCCCGGCTTGTGTAGCCTTGGCGCCTGGTACCCAGCTTTGTACTCCCTGCAGCAGGGCTGTACCCTCACGGCATCCCTCCCCATCCCATCCTGCCCCCCCTTATCCCTCACAGCATCCCTCCCTCTCCTGTCCCGCCCCCCATCCCTCACGGCATCCCTCACGGCATCCCTCCCCATCCCGTCCTGCTCCCCCCCATCCCTCACGGCATCCCTCCCCATCCCGTCCTGCTCCCCCCCATCCCTCACGGCATCCCTCCCCATCCCGTCCTGCTCCCCCCCATCCCTCACGGCATCCCTCCCCATCCCGTCCTGCTCCCCCCCATCCCTTACGGCATCCCTCCCCGTCCTGTCCTGCCCCCCCATCCCTCACAGCATCCCTCCCTCTTCCGTCCCGCCCCCCCCATCCCTCATAGCATCCCTCCCTCTTCCGTCCCACCCCCCCCATTCCTCACGGCATCCCTCCCTCTCCCGTCCTGCCCCCCCATCCCTTACGGCATCCCTCCCCGTCCCGTCCCACCCCGTTATACCTCACTGCATCCCTCCTTGTCCCATCTCGCCCCAATATCCCTCCCTGCATCCCTCCCCATCCTGTCCTAACTGCCATATCCCTTACTGCATCCCTCCCTCTCCTGACCCGCCCCTTATCTTTCATTGTATCCTACCCTGTCCTAGCCCCATGCTCCACTGCATCCGTCCCACCCTTCCCCCATCTCTCCATCATTGCATCCCTCCCTTTCCCAGCCCCCACCCCCATACCTATCACTCTCCCATCTTGTCATGCCCCCCACACCTAACCACACAGCCTGTACCCCTCACAGCTCTCTCTCCCAACAACCATCCTCTCCACCTCCCTGAGCCACCATTCCAGTGTCCCTCATCCCCACCTCTACCTCCCATAGCCTCAGGCATTTGTAGCCTTCTGTTGCCTCCTGTCCCCCCTCCACCCCACATGTCGAAAAAGTGGACTTTTGTCGACAAAACTATACCTGCGTTGACTCTATTGCCGAATTCTGTCAACAGTAAGTCAACAGAATGTGGCAGTTTTGTCGACAGCGGTAAACCTCATTCTACGAGGAATAATGCCTTTTGTCAACAGAGTTCTATTGACAAAAGGCGCTATTGCATCCCTGCTGTGCTTTTTCAAAAGAGAGTGTCTAGATTCTCTGTCGAAAAAGCGGCTTGCTTTGTCAACGGAACTGGCTGTAGTCTAGATGCTCTTTGTCGACAAAGCCTCTGTTGACAAAAGCCTGTAGTTTAGATGTACCCTTTGACTTTTGTTTTTTTTGCTGGCTTGCGCAAAAAACAAAAAAAAAATATGACCCCACAGTATGTGTGTGTAATCTTTCCATGACAAACTGGGAGGGGTTGCGACTAATCTGGAGGATAGGGTAATAATTCAAAATGACCTGGACAAATTGGAGAAATGGTCTGAGGTAAATAGGATGAAGTTTAATAAAGACAAATGCAAAGTGCTCCACTTAGGAAGGAACAATCAGTTTCATACACACAGAATGGGAAGTGACAGTCTGGGAAGGAGTACGGCAGAAAGGGATCTAGGGGTTATAGTGGACCACAGGTTGAATATGAGTCAGCAGTGTGATGCTGTTGCAAAGAAAGCAAACATGATTCTGGGATGCATTAACAGGTGTGTTGTGAGCAAGACATGAGAAGTCATTCTTCCGCTCTACTCTGCGCTGGTTAGGCCTCAGTTGGAATATTGTGTCCAGTTCTGGTCACCACATTTCAAGAAAGATGTGGAGAAATTGGAGAGGGTCCAGAGAAGAGCAACGAGAATGATTGAAGGTCTAGAGAACATGACCTATGAGGGAAGACTGAAGGAACTGGGTTTGTTTAGTTTAGAAAAGAGAAGATTGAGGGGGGACATGATAGCAGTTTTCAGGTATCTAAAAGGGTGTCATAAGGAGGAAGGAGAAAACTTGTTCATCTTGGCCTCTGGGGATGGAACAAGAAGCAATGGGCTTAAACTGCAGCAAGGGAGGTTTAGGTTGGACATTAGGAAAAAGTTCCTAACTGTCAGGGTGGTCAAACACTGGAATAAATTGCCCAGGGAGGTTGTGGAATCTCCATCTCTGGAGATATTTAAGACCAGGTTAGATAAATGTCTATCAGGGATGATCTAGACAGTATTTGGTCCTGCCATGAGGGCAGGGGACTGGACTTGATGACCTCTCGAAGTCCCTTCCAGTCCTAGTATTCTATGATTCTATGAAAAGAGAAGGGAGTTCTAAAAGAAATGTATTATTTTTTAAAAAGTGAACGTTATTGACTAGTCATGGCAGAAGAACCAATGTATCATTCATTTCTCGCCACCTTTGTCTAGCTCAGTGGTTCCCAAACTTTTCAGCATCACGCCCCCTTTTTGATTTTTGAAAAACCCTCATGCCCCCCCTGCCCCTCCAAAATAGCAAAACTCGTTGAGCAAAAAAAAAAACCCCTTTTGTGCAAGAGCCGTTCTTCATCATTTTTCAGCTCCTTTTTGAGCAAAAGCCTCTTGTGCAAAAATGGCCCCTAATTAATTATGCAAATGAAGTGCAGTGATGTTCTACTCCACACTTCATTTGCATAAGCTTTTGCGGAAGAAGGCTGCAGTATAGACGTAGCCCCAATGTGTACATGTGTGTATTGGCATTTAAGCGTGGGCAACAGTTTGTACAGCTATAATTGCATAGGTGTCTGGACAGGTGCATTTCTGGGGTTCTACTCTGTGGAATTGTATTTGGGCTTAGTAGTGGGTCTTTAATGGACCCACTGCAGCTGTGATAATGTGTGGGCCTAATTCCGTAACACGTAAAGTTACAATAACATAAGGGTCATAAAGTATTGAACAAAAATCATGAAGCTGATCTCAAAAAAGGGCAGAGGGGAGGGAAAGAATCATGTAAACCTTGGTGAAATTAATTTTTTAAAATTACCCTTTATGATTATTTTGCAACCAGCTCTAGCATCCTGAATCAAATAAAACCTGAACTCTAGCACAATACACCTGTCCCAACTATACAGCTGCCTGTTCAGGTCTTGCAGTAGAAATGAGCATGTGCACAAGGGTGGGGGAGAGCAAGCAATGGAGGGGAGGGAACGGAGTGAGTGTGGGCGGGGCATTGGGAGGAGTGGGACAGGGGCGGGATCTCAAGAAAAGCGGCGGGTCAGTGAGTGGAGCAAGAGTGTTTGGTTTTCTGGAATTAGAAACTTGGCAACCCTATAAATGCACATAGTGAGAGACCATCCTGGTGCTCATAGGCTGATGGTGCAAGAAAAGGGAGGAGTATTATTCCCATTCCACAGCTGGGGAGGACTGAGGCACAGAGAGATTCAGTGACTGGTCCAAGATGACCTTGAACATGTATCACACAGCCAGTGCCTTACCCATAAGACCATAATAGAACCATAGCATACTAGAACTGAAAGGGACCTTGAGAGATCATCAAATCCAGTCCCCTGCTTGCATGGCAGGACCAAGCACCATCTAGATCACCCCTGATAGATGTCTGTCTGGCCTGCTCTTAAATATCTCCAGTGATGGAGATTCCACAACCTCCCTAGGCAATTTATTCCAGGGTTTAACCACCCCGACAGGAAGTTTTTCCTAATGTCCAAACTAAATCTTCCTTGCTGCAATTTAAGGCCGTTATGATGTCCTCCTATCGCCAGCTGTGACATTACGCTGTGCCAGCTAATGAGAATAAAGGCAGAATATTGAGTGAGAGAACAAGATTTACCAAAACCATGAGCACATGAGGCTATTTATTCAGTCCTTCCACTTGAGATTAATCGTTTTCAGGCAACTGGGCCTTCGACCCACCGGCCCATAGGTCCCTTGCTATGGGAGCTTTCGGCTTTTCCTTATGCATTCATCTTATTTTTCACTTTGGAAGCAGTGAAGCGTGACTAGATCCATCATGAAAATATATGGAGGCCCAAAAGGATCTTTAATAATTGCTACCACCTTGGGCCCTGGCTACTCCATGTGAACCAGGGATTCTCATGCTCACTGCTTTCTGAAGTGGAGCTAAAGTACTTTCCCACCAGGATTATGGCTCCATTTGACTTAATTTTCATTGATATTTTTTCTAGTCCCATCAACTACTTCCTTAGAAATGTTCTATTCTATAGCTGAGAACGAGTTTATTATTTCCTGTCAAGGGGTAAATAAAGCTATGGCATCTCTGACGCAGTCTATAATGTATCTGCATAATGTGAAGGTTCAAATAAATCAATAAAAGAGTTACTCTCCTGGGGACAATATGCTGCAAAATATTTCATCGGAAGGCCTGGATATTATTATTCTTGTAATTAATCTTCCCCGGTTATAGCTCTGATTGTGTTTTCCTGTCATTAGTTGGGGCAGTACTGCCTATGGCCACTAGGTGTCATTGGGAAACTCTCTACAGGGTAGCTTTGCAAATGGGAGGATGGAGTTAAGTGGAATTCCTGGAGTCTAACAAGTGTGGAGTGTTTGTGAATCAGAGGAATCATTTCCTTCGGTTGTGAGATTTTGGCCTGCAGAGAGGGTTCAATTCATAGCAGAGTATTAGCTGGGTGAATTATCCTTCGTATGTAGCTATGGGCAAGGCCAGCCATAGCTTAGTGATGCTGATATAATAGTAATAACACTTAGCACTCTGATACTTTCAGGGCCTTCTCTCACCTTCTGCATCAGAATCATCGTTAGTGCAACTTCACTAAATTTTACCTGGGATTGAAACATCCACTTTCCTGATCATTTTTAGATGCTCAGCTCTTGTTTCGTGCTGGTAATATTACAGCCCAGTGGAGGCCTGATATTCTTGTCTGTGGGGCATTGCTTGTGCATGGCAAATGAACAGTGGGTGCAAATCTTGTACCCCTCACTGCTTGATTGGTACCTGCACTCAAGGAGCCAGGCTTCAGACTGGGGCGGCGATCCAGTCTCCGGTGCAAGAATGTGGGCATGTGTCTTGCTGGCACATTTGATGCCCATCAAAACAAGGTTGGTTCCTGCAAATGTTCCCTTCATTTAACCACTACATACATACAAAACTGGGATCTGCAGCCAGGACCTGAAGTTGCTACCTCTGTGACTTTTAGGGGGTTTCGTTTGGAACCCCCAGATCTAAACCTGTCCATAAGATTCTAAACTCCAGGCTGGATCCAGTATTGAAGGGATGATCCTTTTCGGTTTGGGTGCAGTGAAAATCTCATGTGTACAGCTGGTTTCCTGTGACTGTTTGGCTCCAAGGTAGTAGGAATCCCCATGAGAGTAACTGAGCTAGTGAGATTTGTACCATATGGAGCTGAAATCTTGCAAAAATAACTTTTGGCACAGTTGAATCCAAACCTGAACCCAGGTGCTGATGCACATGGGATGAACACACAGAGACAGCTGATGCATGTGGTATGAGCACATAGGACGAGCTATCTGTTGTGTCTACCAGAACTTGGACCACCCATATCTAGAGAGGGCACTGCCTGTCCTCTTAGTTGTGAATCAGTTGCCTTACAGGCAGTATGTTATAGTTAGTGACTCGAAACCAGGCATTAGTTTCCATTTACTGTCTGTCTTAGGATTTCATACTACTGCCAGATAACAAGACAATACTGGTAATGCAAATATATTTTCAGAGATCTCTATACTGTGCAACTTGACATATTTTAATAGTTTTCTTTTTTTCCCAAAGAGAACAGTGCATTTGTAGGGAAACAACTGCTGAAGGAAAGCCAGGTGAGGTGGGACATAGTGTATATATTTCCTAATGAGCCAGTGAAACTTTTGGCCAAACTATGAACAGTTTCTTGTCTGAAGTTTAAAAGAATCACATTAGCTTGTCCTGCATTATTTTTAGTTTTTGGATCCCACTGCATGCCAGGTGCCAGGCTGGGAAATGAAAGCAGGGAATTGTCGTAAGGGAACCAGTTCTTGTAAAACTTCCAAGTGCATTACAAAGTTGTTGAGCCTGGGTCTCCACCTTATGCCATTTATCGACCGAGCAAAGTGTGTATGGAATGTTAGCAAATTCAAAGGATCAAACTGACTTAAACTGGAGCTATGTGTTCTCATCACTTCTGAAAATCAGGCTACTTATGTTAGTCTATAAGGTGCCACAGGACTCCTCGCTGCTTTTGCAGGCTACTTATGTAGACACCCAAATATGGATTTGAGCCTATAACTTTAGACATGCAAGTTGGAGAATATTGACCTTAAAGACAGGTCTCAAATCACACAGGGAGTAATTGGTCAAGATAAGTTTGGAACTTGGACTGAAAAGGTCAAAACTGTTCACAAAGAAAGTTTGTCAAACAAATGAACAACCCAATGGACAAGATTTTGGTAATGAAATGTTCCATTTGTTGTAAAATGTTCTGTGACAGCAAATCAATATTTTTATCACTTTTTCCCAAGAACATTGAGGTTTTTTTTTTCTTGGCCAAAACCAGTGCACCGGAAAACAACTTGGGTTTCATTAAATGAAAAATTTGCAGAATGATGTTGAGAAAAATGTTTGCCATGTAGTTATAGCTGTGTTGGTCCGAGGAGGTTAGAAAGACAAGGTGTGTGATGGTTATTCCAACAATCTACAGATTTACCTTCTCTTTTACCATTTACCTTCTCTTTTTTGTCCTAGGACTGCAAAAGTGTCAATGGGTCGGTCTACCCTGAATGGTCCCTTACAGTATGTACTACAGCATATGCTAAAAACCATGTCCCACCTGGCATTTAACTGCGATGCTGGGGGTAGAACTGTGTGTGGCTCTCAAGCTTGTCTCTCTGACCAACAAAATATTTTATCCCACCTATCTTGTCTGTGGAGAAGAATCATAGTTGGTGCATAATAAAGGCCAGGAGAGGCTTTGTCTACGCTGCAACTTGAAAGGCAAAACTTTTTTGTCATTTACATAAAAAAGCCCTGCCTCACCCGTCCATGGAAAGACAAATTGTTGCTATGGCAAGTGGCAGTGGGAATGGCTCTTTGTCGTCATCAGCGCTCTCCTCTGGACAACACAAACCCGACTTGTATTGGGGTGGATGTATTTTGTTGGCCAAAATGCAGATAGGCATCATTTACACTGCCAGTCTTCCAGCGATACGGCTGTGTTGCTAAAAGCTGTGTAATGTAGACAAATCCGAAGCCTCCCCAAACCTTGTCCTGTTAGGGGCGGGGGAAGGGAGCACAGTGGTGGATTTGGGACCCTCTGCCTCGATCCCAGAGCTGAAGGACCATTTCGCTTCCTGTTCCAGCTTCGGGGCTGTGGCAGGGCACGGAGCTTTTCCAGTCTCGGGGAAGCGGAGGGGGTTAAGGAATGAGCAGCGGGCTGTGCAGAGGAAAGATGGAATGGAGGTGGAATAGGGGTAGGGCCATGGGTGGAATGCGGGTGGGTCAGTGGGGGAAGGGGCTCTGGGCTCAGGTCTTCAGCCAGGCCAGGGAGCATCAACATGGTCCCAGCCAATGCTGAGAGCTCATCCCCAGCTGGGACAGAGCTCTCGGACCCCTGACCCTTATGGTCCCAACTGAGCTCTCAGCCCCCAACCCCCACCCTGGCTGTCCATAGCCAAGCTCAGAGCTCTTCCACTCTTTGTGGCCCTGAGCCTGGAGCTGCACTGTAGGCTTCCCTCAGGCCCTGAGCCCCTGTCTCCCACCCTGGTGGGGGCCATGAGTTCTGTGATGCTGATAGCAGCAGGCAGAGGTAGGGCCTCACCCAAAGAGGTGTGCTTGGGGCTAGCTCCTCCCAAGGGAAAGCTTCCCCTGCTGTCCATGAGAAGAACCGTGATTAAAAAAGTTGGTTAAAATGAAAATATTTGCAAAAACAAACGAAACATTGGGAGCGATGGAAAATGGGATCGTTTCAATTCCTGTGATATGGCAAAAAAGAGGCATTTATTCACTTCTTTGAGCATGGGTGCCGGTGTGTATTCCACTGTCTTTATGCACATGATTCAGGCCTCTGGAGCCGGAGAATTTTGGAAAGCAGTATCCTTTGATCCGTACATGCGTCCTTGCTCACCTTGTGCCTCCAACCAAGGAGACAACAGGAGAGACGGACAGACTGCTTTGCCAGTTCCTTCTCCATGCTGCATGGGCTTTGTCAGAACCTTCCAGTATCTGACGATTCAGCTTTCTGCTTTATCTGTACCGATATGTAGGTACGCATACATCGTTTTTATAGTGATAGTTTTAATTGTTTATCTGATCATTTTAGTGAAGTTTAGTGAGTTAACTAATCTCACTGACCAAGGGAGCATCCCTTTATGTCCTGTTTGGGTACTGGACAATGCCCAGGACTTTAGGCTCCTAAATTTGGGCTTCCTGACAGCGACCATTTTCAGTCGATGGTGACCACCAATGCCGCCTGAATTACCTGAGGGAAGCCTATAGTGTGGCAAAGTGCAGAATGTGTCTGTAATGGAGCTAGACCCTAAGGCCATAGGGTATGTATACACTACAGTGTTATTTCGAAATACCTAATTTTGAAATAGTTTCGAACACCAGGCCTCCCTCTACATCAACCAGAAGGGATACTTCTCAGTCATCCTGCAGGCTGTGTCTGACCACCGGGGCCACTTTGTGGACATCAATGTGGGCTGGTCCAGCAAGACCCGCAGGTGTACCGCAATTCCTCCGCGTGCCAGAGGCTGCATGCCGGGACTTTCTTCCCTGACCACCACATCGGGGTCAGGGACATGGACGTGCCTGTGTGCCTGATGGGGGATGCGGCCTATCCCCTACAACCTTGGCTCATGAAGCCATACACGGGACACCTCAACCCCTCCCAACAGGCATTTAATGCCAGGCTCAGCAGGGTCGAGGTCGTCTTCGGCTGGCTGAAGGCCCATTTTAGATGCCTCCTCACCCACCTGGATCTCTCTGAACAGAATATTCTGCACATGGTGGCAGCATGCTGTGTGCTGCACAATTTGTGTGAGTGGATTGGGGAGGCTTTCCTGCCAGGCTGGATGGCAGAGGCTGTCCACTTGGCCAGCCTGTACATGCAGCCTTGCACAGCTCCCAGCCGGGAGGCCTATCGGGGGGCTGTCCGTAGGCAGGAGGCCCTGCGGGAGAGCTTCCACCCGGAGGAGGACTAACAGTCTGCCTGGTGTGCCCCACTGGGTGCTTGTGCCTCATTCCACCCTCATGTCATTCCACTTACCCCTCCCTAACTCCCTTTCCTGATGTACAATAAAGACACGAGTTCAAGAAAACAAACTCTCTTTAATGAACAAAACTGGGGTGGTGGGGGGGGGGAATGAAACTCAGGTGAGACTGGGGAAAGAAGGCAGGAGAGGGGAGGCGAGAGTGTGAGAGAAGGGAGGGGTAAACCTGGGAGGAGGAAGCTGGAAGGGGGAGGAAAGGGAAAATGAAGCTCAGGGTCTTGCCGACCTACCTGTCTTCCAGTACTGTGGGTGTGGAGGCCTCGGTGTCCCTGGTGGGAGGGAGGGTATAGAGGGTGGGGAGGAGGAGTGGTAGCTGGGGAGGCAGCAGGGGCTGGAGTGGCAGGAGGCAGCAATCTCTGCACCAGGGTCTGCAGGTGGTTGCAGATGGCACGGCCCTGGGCAAGCAGCTCCCACCAGCTCTCCCGCCAGAGCTGCAGGTCTTCGTGCAACCAGTGGTCGAGGGTGCGGTGCAGGCCTCACAGTATCCCCAGGTGCTGCCGCTGGTAGTCCTGTTGGGCACGGGTCAGCCTGCAGAGTGCCCAGGTGCAGGAGGATGTCCCATGCGGCGTGGTGCACCCTGCACTTGCAGCTGGTGTGGCTGTGGACATACAAGAGAAGTGGTCAGTTCTCCCTGGGGACACAGTGGTTGAAGCCCAGTCCCCCTCTGCAAGGCAAGGACAACAGGTCTCCACACCATCAGAGCCGATGTGCTAGCACAGAGGCCATGCTCAGGATGTCCTGCTATCCCCGGGAGTGGGAGCTGGCCTGGGAGTGCACCCATGCTCCTGTGTTGTATGTGGTGTGGGTCTGTGGGTGTGGGGGGAGATGACCCCTGACTCTGTGTAGAGGGGGCTTGTGGAGGGAGGGCATTGTTCTGTGTCTTACCCCGGGGTCAGGAGCATGTCCTGTGCCTTCATACATACACATGTGTGGGTAACAGGCCAAGGCCCCTGTGTGGCAGCCTGCTGGGGCCATGTGCCCAGGGGTGGCACGGCACATGCACAGGTTGCTGCGTGATCCGTGGTCAGCAAGGCCCATGCACGCAGTCCCTGGTCTCCCTCCTCTCCCACCCCCGCATAAGGGGACAGTGATGGAACTCACATGTTGTTGCCTCCCCGGCCTCGGACCACACTGGCGACAGGCTCACTGGGATGGCTCAGGGGTCCTGGCTGTGCGGCATGCTCCCTCTGGGCTCCTGCAACTCCTGGCCCTTCTCCTCTGTGCCCTGAATAGGACCCTCTGCTCCAGGGTCGATGACCCCTGTGGGGGCACGGACCATCCCGCCCCCCAGGATGCGGTCAAGGGCATCAAAATAGGGGCAGATGTCTAGGTCTGCCCCTGTTTGGGAGTTGCCCCTGTGGCCCTGGCATACACCTGCCACAGCTCCTTAATTTTCTTCCAAACCTGCTCCTGGGTTCAGATGTGGCCTTTGGTGGCTAGGCTGGCAGCCATCTGACTGTAGAGGGTTGCGTTCCTTCATCTAGTGCAGAGATCATAGACGTTGGAGGCATCCCCCCAAACCTCAATGAGGTCCCTGATTTCTGCACTGAACCAGGAACCTGCCCACCTTTTCCAGCCTGGGAAGCTCCTGGGAGTTGGCAGACTTGTCCCGGGGAATGGTGGAGGGCTGGCTGGCAGTGGCTTGCTGGCTCATGTTGCGGCCACTGGTTCCGGGCAGTGAGTATTGGCTCTGGGCTGGCAGGCCTGGAGCTGGCACAGGCACTGTGGCCAGACTCTACCCCTTTAAGGGGTTCGGGGATGGGGGGAGGAGAGGAGTTTTCCTGGTTGGGGCCAGAGTGGCCACCAGGGCACCCTGGGAAGGGCTGGAGATTCCCTATTTCGAAATAGCCACTATTCCGTGTCTACACAGCACTTATTTTGAAATAGCAATTTCAAAATAGGCGCTATTCCTCGTGGAATGAGGTTTACCAAGTTCAAAATAAGCCCTCCGCTATTTTGATTTAATTTTGAAATAGCGGTTGGCTTGCGTAGACGCTAGTAAATAACAGCTGTTATTCTGAAATAACTTTGCTGTGTAGACATACTCATAGAGAAGTCCTCCAGCAAGCTACAGAGGCTCTGGAGGAACCAAGCAAAGGACTACAAAAGGAGCTGCAGAAACAGAGGCAGCTTAGTTGCAGCTCAGACCTGATGGGTGAAGGTTAAAAGGGCTGGTTGGATGGCAGAACTAGGGACAGCTCAGAGAGGGGAGCTATTATTTCAAAATAACTTTACTAGCGTCTAAACAAACCAACCGCTATTCCGAAATAGTACTGATCTTCTCAGCAGGATGTTGTTGCCTAGATTGGTCCACAACACCACTAAAGAATTAGGAGCAAATTTGAGTCCACTGCCTCTTTTCCTGACCTCTGGGGCAAGGGAGACCAACTTTACTCCATCTTTTTTATGGCAACCTTTCAAGTATTTGAAGATTACTTATGTCCCCTGGTAACTTTCATGTTTCCCAACTAAACACATCCTGTTCCTTCAGCCTGTGATCGTACGTCTTGCATTCCATCCCTCAGATCATTTTTTGTCACCTGACTGCATCCTTTCTAGGTTCTTTACATCCTTTCTATACATTGGTGATCAAAATTGCACAGAGGACTCCAGCTGGGGCCTAACCATGCTGAGAAGGTCGGTACTATCACCTCCCATGACGTGCACAGTTACTTTTTCTAATGAAGTAACTTCTACTTCTTCTAATGCTTCTGTTACGGTGTAACCCATGAACCTAACAGGGAGCTGTCTCTTTACGAGACCCCTGGGTGCGGGGGGAGGTTGGAGTGAGGTATTTTTGGGTCATTGTTGGTAGGCAGATTTAGCACTCCACATCCAGAAGCTTCTGGAACTGGGTGTGTTAGGTTAGAGCCTGCTCCAATAGGTTCTCTGTCTGTTGCTAGGGTTAGACTCTGAGCCAGCAGGCAGGGCGGCTGCTTTTCTAAGGACCTTGTGTCCTGTGTGAGCTGGGAGAGGCTGAACCAGCATCAGAGAACAGGCTGCAGGTAGTGATGAAGTGAACCATCTACCAGGGCACATGGGCTATGCTAGTTATAGCAAGGGGAAACTTGGGAGGGGATGATAACTTCTTCTGCATTAATTGTCTGCTTTACATGCTGATCTGATTTTAGTCAAACTTTTAGTTCACTTTCTCCGTCAGTGTGATTCTTCAGCTCCTCTTGAAATGTCGCAACGGGGAAAGCGTCATTTCTATTTTGTGAATCTCCGTTTTTGTGTTTTCTTGTAACAGTGTTTTCTTTAAGTTTGATGTGAAGAAGTGGGTCTGGCCCACGAAAGCTCATCACCTAAAAAGCTACCTTGTTAGTCTTTAAAGTGCTACATATTTTTTCCTTTTCTTTAAGTTTGTTCTCTTTGATTTAACCTGTCAGTTAACTCACGTTAGCTGGCTGCCTAGCAGTGATCCGTAGCAGAGGAAGAGTCTGCCCGGAATTCAAATGAGGATCCATTCAAGCAAGTGGAAAGATGGTTCATACTCAGCGTAAGGTGCAGATTTGATGATGAGAAACACAAACTGAGACTTTGGTGAACTAAATCTAAGCTTTTGGGTTCTCCCAGTTTCTTCTTCTTGCGTTTTGTGTGGACTGAACTATTCAAATCTTACTTTTGGTTTATTTGTTTTTTTTAATTTGTTTGCTGTGACTGTGAAGACAATGTCCGTGGGTTATACAATGGTTGTGTTGTAAAAAGTAGATTTGTTTCTTCATCGTAAGATTTTATAAAGTTATTTAATTAAATTCATTTCTTTAGTTTCTTGTGGTACTTGAATGCAGGGAGGCTGACACTGGGCAATCCTTGTTGAAATTCCTTAGCCCGAACTCTGGGTCTCTAGTTACTTTCTATGGGAGTTGAGGGTTTTTTTGTTTGTTTTAGACACTGGAGAAGGGCAGTGAGGTTTAGCCCACCCAAAGGTTACAACTACAACCTAAAATTGCATTTTTTTTCGCAACAGCATTACATTGCTGACTCACGCTGAGGTTGAGCTCCACCATAGCTGCCAGATCCTTCTCGGCAGTGCTGCTGTCAAGCCAGTTCTCTCCCATTCTGTACGTGTGACTTTGCTTTGTCTTTCCTAAGTATAGCAACATTAGTTTCTGTATTGAATTTCTTTTTGTGGCCTATCACCCAGATCTCCAATTTATCAAGTTCTCTCTGAATTTTAGCTCTGTCCTCCAAAGTGTTGGCAATTCCCACCTTCCAGTTTTGTGTCCTCTGAAAATTTGATCCATATTCTGTCAAGTTCTGCATTTAAGTCATTAATGAAGATGTTAAACAACCCTAGACCCAGAAGAGATTCCTCTGGAGCCCCATTTGACAGTGTGAGTTCCCACTGAGTACCAAGGGCAGTATTTTTACTCAACGTTCTTAGTTCCCAAAAAGAAGGGTGGTTGGAGACCCATTCGCCACCTACGCCATCTCACTTGCTTTATTTGCAAACTCAAGTTTTGCCTACTCTTGTCCGGTTTCTGTAATTCCATCCCTAGAAAAGGACAAGTGGTGTACAATTCTTACCACAATGGGTGACTGCTTTTACTTGGACAAGCTACCCTGCTCACAGACATTTTATCAGATTCATGGTGGGCGCTGAACTCTTTCAGTACAGAACACTCCCTTTTGGCATGCAAAGGCCTTTATCTACGTGTTCTTTGTGGTAGCAACCTGCATCAGAGGCTGTGATCTCATCATTTTCCCCTATTGTGATGATGCCAAGAGGCCCATTGACTTTGACAATGCTGCATCTCCTCTTTGCGTGTAAACACTGAAAAATCCATTGTTACCCATACACAGATGTTGGCCTTCTTCAGAGTGCCCTTAAATTCAATTGTAACAAGGATTGACCTGTAGAAGGACGAGTTTCAGGCTATGAATGATATTATACACCAGGTCATAAGCAACTCTTACTGCCGGTCAAGACCTGTCTTCTAAGCTATATGGCCTCATGCACTTATGTCGTGCTATTTGGGAGACTCCACCTTCAAATGGCAGCCAATGGAGCTGCAAAGCTCCATAACTAAGGACATTTAGATAAACAAAGCATCGTGGGCCCACCAGTGGCTTACTGGGGCGGACTCGCAACCCAACTTGGAAAAGTACTGGCCTACAAGCATGGCTCAAAACTGTATACAACAGTCCCATGAGCACCATGGGGACTGTTTCCACCAAAGTGATGTTGTCCCTGTTACGATGGAAGAACCCCCACCCAAGCACGTGTCTGTGTTCCCGGACAATCCTTTGCACCAGACAAAACAATCATTAACAGTGCATGCTTGTTGGGTTGGGTTAGCCCGCAGGGACCTGGACACCTCGAGAGTCCAGGATGCACATCAGTGTACTAGAGCTGCAAGTAGTTCAAAGGGCTTATGAAGCCTTCTCTCCGCCCCCTCCACCATTCATTGAAGGCCACTGTGCCCTCATAACATCAAACACCATCACAACTGTCTTTTACGTCAGCAGCCAGGAGGAGCAGGATCCTGTGCACAGAAGCGGTTAGTCTGTGGAACTGGTGCATAGGTGATCAGATCACTCTGTTAGCAGTCTACCTGTCAGGAAACCAGAATGTGCTAGCGCACGCTCTCAAGAGACACTTTGCTGCCCAGTGTGAAGTGGGAGCTATGCGACTTGACTTGAAGGAGGAACCCCCTCCCTGTGGACCTGGTCTCTTCCCATGCAAACAGGAAATGCAAAATATCCTGTTCCTACATCACTACTTACAGGATGATGCTCTACACCTTCTGTGGTCAGACCATCTGGGCTTTGCCTTCCCAATTGGCCCAAATAATTCTGGTTCCCGTCTCGTCTACTCATGTCGTCCCAGACACAGATCATTATTTGAACAGTTCCTGAGCCCCAGGGGAAAAGCGAGGTCAGGCATCCCAACCCAGGGCTGCATAATCCCAGGACCAGGCTTTTGGATGTTCCGAAGCTATACAGAACTTCCTTTCTAATTAGTAGGATGGGCACCACTCACAAATGTTATCTAGCTAACTGGGAGCATTTTTTCCTGTCTGGGTGCATCAAAAATGTGTATACTTCCAGGAGCTGAAGATATTCCTTTCATTTTTAGCTATATTCTTTCCTTAAAGATCCATCGTCTCCTTATGGATCCACTGGGCAGTGATCAGAGTACAATACCCATCTTCACAGGGAACCGGATCTTCTTATACCCACTGAATACCAGATTCTGGAAAGACCTAATGAAAACTTTTTCTCCCTATAAATAAAGTCTGCTTCTCAATGGCAATTGAATCTTGTCCTCTGAGGTCTCATCACGCCTCCTATTGTATTGCCAGCTTCTTGCTCCTTTTCTCCTGTCTATGAACGTCACATTTCTGGCTGCCATCACCTCAGCCAGGAAGGTTGGCGAGCTTGGGGTGTTAATGGTGGATTCTTCTTACACTGTATTCCGTAAAGACAAGGGTTCATTATATTTGCACCTTTAAATTGCTCTCCAAAGTAGCCTTTGAGTTTCACCCCAACCAGTCAAATAATTTATCTCTGTTTTTCCCAAAACCACACACATACAAGAATGGAGGCTCCCTTCGTCAGTGTCCAGTGAGCCTTATTCTTTGATCTGCTGAGAACAAAACCTATCAATAAGTCTTCTAGATTATTTGTTGCCATAGCAGTAAGGGTCAGGGATCAGGCTATATCCTGTCAAAGTATCTCAGAATGGCTCTTGGGTAGGGTTGCCAGATGGTTTCAACAAAAATACTGGACACACTTGACATTACATCACAATCTACATTACATCTTCTTTAGAAAATACCAGATATTTATAGCAAAATGCAGGACAATGTAGCACTTTAAAGACTAACAAGATGGTTTATTAGATGATGAGCTTTCGTGGGCCAGACCCACTTCCTCAGATCAAATAGTGGAAGAAAATAGTCACAACCATATATACCAAAGGATACAATTAAAAAAATGAACACATATGAAAAGGACAAATCACATTTCAGAACAGGAGGGGGATGCAAGGGGGGGGGAGGGGGAAGGAAGGAAGGAAGGTAAGTGTCTGTGAATTGATTATATTAGAGGTGGGGAGAGTGGATATTTATATTTTCTCAATTTGTTTCCCGAACAGAAAGCTCAAATGGTGGACTGTCCGGTTCAAAACCAGACACTCGGTAACCCTAATCTCTGCTATATTTTACTCTTCTGTCAGCTATCTAATTTTCCTCCTCTTTGGTTTCTGCACTGGATAGGCCTTATCTGGAGCACTGTGTCCACTTTTGGTCACCAATGTACAGAAATGAGGTGGAGAACCTGGAAAGGATCCAGAGGCTAGTGGCAAAGATAATCAAAGGGATGGGATATTTTAAACCACACAAGCAAAGGCTGAAGGGTGTGTTTCGTGTGGAAAAGAGGAGATTAACAGGGGATGTAATAGCAGTCTTCAAATGTTTGAAAGGCTGCCATTTAAAAAAATTGAGTAAAGTTATTTTGTCTTGCTACAAAGGGTAGGACAAGAGGCAACAGGTTCAAACTACAGCACAGCAGCTTTAGATTAAATCTCAGGAAAAACATCCTATATACGAATCGTAGGACAATAGAACCTAAGGAGGTTGTGGAAGCTCCTTTGCTGGAGGTTTTCAAAAGGAGGCTGAATAGCCATCTGTCTTGGATGATTTAGACGCAACAAACCCTATCTTGGCAGAGAGTTAGACTTGAATCAATTGTTCTTAGATACACATACCCATGGGAGTATGCAGGGGCCTTCTGGGGGTACATCAACTCCTCTAGATATTTGCCTAGTTTTACAACAGGCTACGTAAACACAAAGCTAAAATTTCATATAATGACTTGTATACACTAACATGTAAGTCCAGTATTTATATTCCCATTGATTTATTTTATAATTATATGGAGAACATGAGAAAGTCGGCAATAATGTGGCTGTGATCGTTTTTTTTTAATATCTGATTTTGTAAGCAAGTAGTTTTGAAGTGAGGTGAAACTTGGGGTGTACATGATAAATTGAACTCCTGAAATGGGGACAGCAGCCTGGAAAAGTTGAGAGCCACTGGACTAGGTAACCCTTGCAGTCCCTTCTAACCCTATGGTCCTATGATCTTCTTCTTGGGCTGGGGCTGTAACTTAAGTAGAACAGTGGTTCTCAATCTTCCCAGACTATTGTGCCTCTTTCAAAAGACTGGTTTGTCTTGTGTATCCCCTACGGCCATGTCTCCACTTGCCATAGGATCTGGAGATCAATCCTCTGGGGTTTGATTTAGAGGGTCTAGTAAAGACCCACTAACTTGAATTCTGAGGGTGCCCCTGTTGGTATTGATATTCCAACTTGCAAGGAGTTGCAAGGAGTAAGGGAAGTTGACAGGAGCATTTCTCACATTGTTCTCTCACTGTGAGGCCACCCCAGAAAATAGGTGCAAGGTGCATTGACTCCAGCTACGCAATTCATGTAGCTGGAGCTGCGTATCTTGCATAAATTTTCTCCACCAGTGTAGACCTGGCTCAAGTCTCACTTCATTTAAAACTGCTTCCTTACAAAATCAGGCATAAAAATAAAAAAGCGTCACAGGGAGGCTATTACAGAAAAATTGCTGGCTTTCTCATGTTTACCATGTGATAAAATAAATTGTGACTTCCCCTCCCCCCCCCCTTGAGATATACTGTTGTCTATACTATTTCAGCGTAATGAAGTCATTGGCTATATCAAATTTGCTCTCCTAGCATAGTCTGTCTTTTCATGAAAGACAGAATAATACAGTGCTGGAGACTTCCCTAATATTACTATTTTAAGTATTGTGGTGTGATGGGACGTTAACTGCTTGGGTGGAGCCGAATGTGGGGGGTGCTGCCAGAAGGTGTGCTTCTTTCTTGCTGTAGCTGGGCTGAGTAGGAGCCATCTGTGGAGGGTTTAGTTTGATTCTTGGTTTTTTGTTTTTTTGTTTTTTTTTTCATGTTCTGAGCACATTTATTTAAATGACTTTGCTCTTCTTGCCTCTTCCTTTCCCCTCGCCTTGCTGGAATTTCTCCTGAGTGAGGGCCAAGTTCTACTGTTACACTGGGGTAAATTTGGAGTAATTCCACTGGGATCGATGACTTTACACCAGTGTGGTTGCAAATAGAAACTGGCCCTCTTTCCTCAAGCACAATTTCTTTGTTGCCCTGCCAGCTCGAACAGTAGCCCACTTCCCACCTCGGGAACTCCAGCTGGCTTATCCTTTGGAAGAACAATGCGATGCACTAGCTTTGCGTGTGTGAGGAGTGCTATTGCCAACTAGTGGCTGCACCATACACAGGATAAGGGATCTGTTACAGCTGTTACACAGCTGCTAGCAGCTTGTTTAGCTCAGTTAGTATAGGCTGTGGACTAGACCTGGCTCCGGAGCTAGACCAAATGGTGCCTCAGGCAAGGAATGTGTTCAGTGCCCCTCCCCATTTGTTAAACATTTGAATACCTTATTTTCATAAGAACATAACATAGGAACGGCCGTACTGGGTCAGACCAAAGGTCCATCTAGCCCAGTAGCCTGTCTGCCGACAGTGGCCAACACCAGGTGCCCCATAGAGGGTGGACCGAAGACAATGATCAAGCGATTTGTCTCCTGCCATCCTTCTCCAGCCTCTGACAAACAGAGGCCAAGGACACCATTTCTATCCCCTGGTTAATAGCCTTTTATGGACCTAACCTCCATGAAATTATCTAGCTTCTCTTTAAACTCTGTTATAGTCCTAGCCTTCACAGCCTCCTCTGGTAAGGAGTTCCACAGGTTGACTACACGCTGTGTGAAGAAGAACTTTCTTTTATTTGTTTTAAAGCTGCTACCCATTATGAAATGCTTTTCATAGCATTTGTAACCCATTTAATGACTTTGATGCACAACTTGAATGCATCAGTTATCCCTGTCATAAAGACAATAAATCTGCATATTACGATCTGTAAATCGGTATTTATTCGTGGCATTTATAAGCTAATTTTTTTTAAAAAAATGTTTCCTCTAATCTTATAGAAACATCTTAATTTTAAGAAAACTAAAATGTGCTAACAGTGGGTGAACCAAGCATTAAATACTGTGACAGTATGGAAAATGGACTGTACTAACAAGTAGAGCAAAAGTCTATGTGCTGCATTCCTAGAAAGTCATCAAACGTTGTGTGTTAAGCATGGGAAAAGAAGTAAAATATTTCTTGTATTATGTTGCATAGATAGGAGTTCAATAGATATCTCTGACATCTCATTAAATATGTTTTTTATCATTCGCTACTTACACTCCACAAGTTTTAAAAATGCAAGTACTCTGTCACAATTACATGATAAAACAAGTTTCACAATATCACAGCTGGGCTCTCACTTCCTTTCTGTAGGGTCTTCTATCTCACTGACTGACTGGCAATGCCATGCCCCTTTTACATTGTCAAGAGGTCATGGCTAATAACATTCTAGGAGCTTTGAGGAAAACGTAGCTCTTGAAGAATCTGGAAGGTTCCATGAAATTCTGCAAAGCTTCAGAACATTCTAGAAGATAAGTGAAAAATGAATCCACGTGTGGAATACCTGAAATGTTACTTCAAACATTCTATTTTTCCTTTTGTCACTAGCAATAGAAAACACCTCGAGCCAGGCACCCCCAAACCTGGCACCCTGCCAATTGCTTCATTTGCCTGCCTCTAAAACCGTCCCTGCCTGGCTCCCTAGGATGGTGGGTGAATGGTATATAATGCAGTGCTTGGCCCTTTACAAGCTGTAGGGACTGAGTGTGCATACTAAGATTTGGAACATACCATAGAGTGGAATTTACAATTCTGGTCTATCGCAGATGGGCTGGAACCTGGAACCCCAAAATGATGAAGTGCAGCTGACCGTAGTTGTAAATAAGGGAGCCTCTCACCATGCTAATTCGATTCATATTTGGCATTACTTTCCTTGTTGTTCTGATCCCAATTAAAGTAATTGCAGCCCAATAGGAAGGCCTCGTTGGCTTGTTTGGGTCTGTAGATACAGCATGGTGGTTACGGCTGTTGTCAGCTGCAGAAGGGCTGCATCGTTCATTTATCCATACCAGAGTTTCCTTTATGACTCGCATTTTATGCTCTGTCGTGTCACTTGGATCTTTTGGGTCCCCTCTCGCTTTCTGCAAAGTGGAATGAAAGTATTAGATGGCAGTCCCGAAAGGACTGACAGGCCCTCGTGACAGCACGGATTTAAGAGAGATCTAATCGCCCATTGTTTTGCTACAGAATTCCTCATCCAGTTGGGATTTCTCCCAGAGCCGACTGGACATGATGGATGGTGGTAATTTTGTAGCTATGCATGCTCTTAGCTTTGCAGTTTTCCATGTCTTCTATGGGGGGCTGGTGTAGGGAGAGAATGTTTCCAATCAGCTACAAGTCAGAGGCCTATATTTTATCCTGTGGATTCCAACTGATGAGGTGTTTGCAAATGAAGGACTCGTGTCTGCAAACAAACATTAAGTGCTGTCCAGTTTCACCTCTGTGCACATTGATTTATAGGGACCTTCCACTGGGTCGGGATGCAGATGTTTCTTGGGCTGAATTGGGCCCCAGGCAGATTAAACTGATTTAAAAAAAAAAACCACGGGACTTTCTGCATGGTCCTCCTTATTACACCACTTCCTCTGTGCAAACAATGTTTGCGTGTGGCACTCCTGCAACAAGCTCTTTGCTATAATTTCTCCTCATCGTAACATTATTGAACTCACAATCCTAATTCCATTGAAACAGTGCTGCCAGCTGTCTCAATGTAAGGAATACATTTCTTAGCCGAGTGTGCTTCCCCTGCTGTGTACAGACTTTGAGTCAGGCCCTGTGTGATTTAACCCAGTTCTGTAGAAATCTTCGCTAGAGGAGAGGTTTTAGAATAGTGGTTCTCAATCTTTTCTGACTACTGTACCCCTTTTAGGAGTCCGATCCCAGCCCTGGGTAGTGTGGTTTGGGTTTTGACTTCAGCTTGTATCTAGGTTTGCAGGGCTCCTACTTGGCACCCTCAAATGACGGCCCTGCATTTGTGACCTCTGTAAATCCATTCTGCGACCCCCCAGGTTGAAAAACACTGATACATGATGTAGAGCTGTATAAACAAGTCATTGAATGAACTTCTAGTTTGTACTAATTGTGCCAGTGCTTTTTATGTAGCCTGTTGTAAACTTAGGCGTCTATCTAGAGGGGTTGATGCACCCCCACAGGACCAGTGTGCCCCGTAAGCTGTGCCCTTTGTGCGGCTGCTCAGGTCATCCAGCTGATTAGCAGAGTGCCCACATCTAGGTTTTGTTTCTACTGATGGTGTACATTCCTCGGTGCACATAAAATTTATTCTGCACATGCATGGAAAAAAATCCGTATGTGGATGAAAAAGATTAGAGGGAACATTGCACAAGAACTGTACGTGCCCTGGTTTAAAACGATGGTATTATTGGACTTCCATCCTACATCCAGGGTGAGGGTGTGGAGTGGCATTTGTTAATACAAAGCGTGCCATCTATTGGCACATAAGGATCAGTAATATTGTTCATAAGCATAATAGTTCTGGCCGCCTGCTCACGCAGCCTTTCGTGTTTCCTCATATTCAGTCATAACTTCCCTTTTGCTCAGTTCCACCCTGTTCGTGTTATTTGTATTGCTGTGGCACTGAGAAGCTCCAGATGTGGCCCAGAACCCCAATGCGCGGGGCACTGAACACATTCAGAATGAAAACCCTGCACCAGATTTCTTACGGTTCCTTGCCTGCAACCTAAACAACACATATCCCCCAACGGCTGTAGTTCCCTCGGCTGCAGATTGAGTTGCTGGGAACGGATGGGGAATGAACTGAAAAGCAGAAACCAGGCCTGGGAAAGAGGGACCATTTCCCCCTTAATCCTTAAAACCTTGGGTCTGTTTAAAACAAGAACCTGCTGCAGCCGAGGCATTTTCAATCTCAATAATTTCATAAAGAAACTTGTATGTTTTGTTCTGTCTGGTCTCTGGCCTGTAGGTCAGTGCTGCTCACTCTATTAGCTGTCCCTGCACATTGTCCGAAGCAGTCACCCATTAAGTACCTAATTAATCAGCAGTCTGAACAGTGCTGTGTCTCTGTCATGTGTGACTCCTGTGAGCCCTTCTGGGAAAGAGGGAATTTTATGGAGGCTTTTTAATGTATTGCTTTAGTTTGAAGAGAAGTGTGTGGGGGTTTTGTGTGTGAATTTTATTACTACTTATTGTTGGATATTAAGCACCAACAAGTCTGCACCCCTCCTCCCAGCTTTCTCACACCCTTCTCTGGTTGCATCTAGACTGCAGGGGTTTTTTTTCCCGAAAAACTGTCATTTTTCCGAAAAAAACTTCACTTACGTCCATACTGCTATTGCGTTCTTTTGAAATAAAATTGGAAGAAAGAGAATGCAGGGGGTTTTCCAACATTGGTAAACCTCATTTTACGAGGAAGGAGGCCTTTTCCGAAAGAGCTCTTTCGGGAAAAGGTGTCTGTGGATGCAGAAGAGGGAATTTTTTCGAAAGAAGGGTCCTCTAGGAAAATGCACAGGTGTCCTGGTGGCCATTCGGTCCATAGTGATCACAGCTTAAATGCGAGATAGCATCCATTCAGTGTGGACGCTATCTTTCAAAAAAGCAGGTCGCTTTTTCGATGCGCTTTGGCAGTGTGGACATTCTCTTTCAGAAGAAGTTTTTTGGGACGATCTCTTCTGGAACAGCTTCTTTCGAAAGAAGCCTGCAATTTAGACGTACCCTCTGTGTTCCAAAGAAGATAGATTCCTGGCTGTACAAAGCACTAGACGTGTGAATAGAATCTAGCAATCTGTCCCTGCTCTGAAGAGCTTATAATCTAAATCCACAAGACAAAGATGGTGATGGGAAACAGCAGCACAGAGAAGTGAAGCAACTCACCCAGCAGATCAGTGGAAGAGCTGGAACTAGAACCTATGGTTTGCTGAGTCCCAATCTAAATGCTCCATCTGAGGCTATGTCTAGACTACAACTTTTTTCGGAAAAAGGTATACAAAATGCACTCTGCAATTTGTGTACCTTTTTCCGCATTTTTTCCGGAAGAGGCTTTTTCAAAATTTGGTCCATCTACACTAAGCCAAATTTCGGAACCCCTCCCCCTCTGTCAGAAGCTCCCTTCTTCCTCATGGAACAAGGAAGACAGGGCTTCCAAAAAAGCTCATCTGTTCTTCCGCAAAAAAAAAAAAAAGTGGAAGAGCAAACATGTTCCCTGGACGCGGCGGAGTTTTTTCGGGGTACTTTTGGTATCCTGATAACCCCCCACAGTCTAGATGTACCCAGATAGAGGGCTGTTGCCAGTGTTGTTCTCTCTAATAAATGCCTATGATTAGAGGAGACGGATGGCCCTCTATATAATGAGAGCTATATAGAGCTAGGTTCCTTGAGAAGGATTTTCAAAGGCACAAATGGCACTACCATTGTACCACAGGGAAAGAGCTGACAAAGGCACCACCTGGTGAGAATTGGCCAGGCTCTGTGGCATCAGTGGGGTTATGTTGATTCTTGCCACCTGAGGGGCTGGCTCATGGGTCTTTGTGTACACCTGCTGCCCGTGGAATTACTCTTGATTCACACTCATGAAAGCGAGCAGAGATTTAGGCCGGTCACTGATATCTTTAAAGGCCATTAAATAAAAATAATCCTGCTGGACCTAGCTGTACACTATTTTTAGCTGAGTAGCAGCAGCATCTTGCTGTTCAAACCCCGTCTTCCCTCCCCATCCTCACGCTGTGGTTTGGTCATTGTCCAGAATTCAACTGTTGAAAGAATCATAGGGCAGGGACTGTGTCGTTTGATCTCCATTGCATAAGAGGCAGGCTGACCCAGCCCCTAGGGCACCAGGCTGGGCTTCATGGGATCTGACTTCCATTCCTGGCTCTGCCACTGATCTTTTGTGAGATCTTGGGCAAATCACTTTCCTCTGTCTGGATGTCTGTTTCCCCATCTGTCTTGTCTATTTAAATGGCAAGCACTGAAATGCAGAAACGATCAATTACTGTGTGTTTGCACAAGCCCTAGCTCTGTGCAGCTCTGATCTGAGTTGGGGCCTCTAGCTGCTTCCCGATGGAAAAACAAAGGGACATGAGGGGGTAAGAGGGTGACTGTGGTGTTTGTGCCTTTCACACAGTCAAAATCCCTAGAACACAGAGTAGAACCAGTCTGAATGGTTTGAACTGAGAGAGTCCCATGGACTCATCTACTTTCCAAGGCAAAGCTGACTTTTCTTGATGAATGCCCAAGAGAAACACAGAGCGCCTCATCAGAGGACACTGCTTCCTCACCTACTTAGACGCATTTCCAGTGGAAATCTCAGGGTGAGCTGCTGGGAGCTCTCCATGTTTGCATCCAGGGATACTGAGATAACTCAGGGGATGGACTGAGCTCTTCCCTCCAGTCCAATTTAGTAGGACTAAGGAAATAAGGTAGCATTGCCACTGCCTATCCTGGTCTATGCTCCCTCAAGCTGCCATTCTAGCAAAATTCATGGGCTCTATAATTATGTGCATACAAAGGATAAAGAACAAGGAAAAGAAAGTATGATAAGTGCTTGCTAGAGTTTGGCATCAGAAAATTATGAAAGAAAGAGTTTAGTATTGCTGGTGCCAAGTAACCAAACTAGAATACACATTGGAATCTTTTGCAATGTTGTCTGGTTTTTGAGTCTTTAGCCTTTCCACAATCTTGAGAGCTAGAGCTGCACTTTTGGGGGGGTTATGTAATTGAAAGCTGACAAGATTTCTTTGATTACAAGATTTGCAATCAAATTTTGTCTTTTCCACACTGCCAGTGTCCTAATATGTGAATAGCTGCTCATCCTGTGATGTGAGTGCACCAGCTGGAAATAACCGTGAAGGTAATTAACCAGAGGAACAATTTGCCATAGGTGATGGTGAATTCGCCATTGCTGGCAATTTTAAAATCAAGATTGGATACTGTAGAAGAACATCTGCTCTAGGAGGTATTTTTGGGGAAATCTATGGCCACTTATATAGGACACGAGACCAGATGATCACAATGGTCCCTTTTTGGCTTTGGAATTTATGAAAGGAAGGTAACCCTACCTTTCAGGGGACAGACAGTGTAGCCTAACTGATAGCACACTAGTCTGGGTGTCAGGAGACCTGGGTCTTGTTCCTGGCTCTATCATTGACTGAGTGTCATGACTCCTTTGTGAGTTTGGCTGGGGTTCAATCCAGAACCAGCCTGACATTAGCATTAGAACTTCCAGCCCCCTTGTAGATTTTAGCCCTGCTTGGGTGGAAAACCTCCCTCCCCTGCTCTCCTGGCTTGGCTGTCTTTCTCACTGTCCCACCTCCTGGAGAAGAGCCTATCAGAGCTGCTGCAGGTAGCAGGCAGATCTCTGCCCTTCCCTAGGGAAGAGCTGATATCAATCTCACCAGAGGGGAGAGGGTAAAGAACTGCAGGAGAAGCAGAGATGGTCAGAATGAGGCGGTCAGGAGGCTGGGGGTACAGAATTAATTGCTGGGCAAGGAATGGACAGATGTTGGGTGTAAAATTCCTGGAGCAGGGGGGTCAAAATCACCATAGCCAATTGATCCGAGTGAGTGGGTGATGCTAATTGTCTCACCCACACAGAAGGGATCAACAAGAGTTAAAAGACCAAGGCTGACCCCCCCCCCCAAAAAAAAACGCCCATAAAAAACAAATGGCCCTGTGGTACCTTAGAGTCAGTCTGCAATCTAATTTACCAGGCAAATACCATGGAAGAGATTATAATTACAATTTAAATTCATTTTTTGCCCTCCAACCCCTCTCTGCTCCAATCAAAATCAGGTTACAGGAAATTCTGAGTAGCTCTGTGGCGTAATTAGGAGAGATTAATACTACTGTTTCCAGTGTTTTCCCATTAATCCACTCACCAGCACCTACCCTTGTAATATGAAGCATTCTGTCAGTGCATTTGGGATTTAGAAAGTTTCCAATCTTGTTTCCATTTCTCATTGGAGGTGGATTTATCTCTGCTTTGTAATACCCCAGTGTTTACTCTTCTGCTTCCTAAAGCGTTCCCCTCCCCAAATGGATCCCTTTTGCTTGTGAATGAAAAGATAGATCTATATATTGTTAAACTTTTGTGGCAATTATGTTCATTCCCCAACTGCTCCCCAAGGGAAGATTGACACTTGGCTCCACCTTCAGCTACAAATCCCTTTTCAGTATGTCAAGGGCTTCTAGCTGAATCCAAGTCAGCCTGAAATATTGCTAATGCTTCCCTCCAGCCCTCTCCCTTCAAAGCTTCTCTGTGGGGAGCGAGCCATTCCTGCAGCAGTTCTCCACTCACATAAATATCTCTTATTGCTGCCCTTCTCTTTCTAGATGAAGAGTGAAAGTCACTCCCGTGCAGCGAAGGATGCGTGTGCCCCTTAGATCCATGTTAAGCACTCGCTATAGGGCTTAAGTGGGACGTAAGTGGTGTCTTTTTGCGGCTCTCTGCACAGAAGTGCATTTTGTTATTAGACAACATGACAGTCACTGTAGAGCTATGCCTGAGACAGAGGCAAACAATTAATGAGTGGGGTTTTCAAAATCCCTCCCACTGTAAACAAAGCTCTTTTTCTTTGCCATCATGGCTTACTTCAATGGCAGCCAGAAATATGCCAAGTAGGGATGTAAGGGAGTAGTCCACAAGTCGACTACCCGATAAGCCTAGGTTTATCGGGTAGTTGAGTCGACTGCTTGCATTCCCTCCCACTCGCTGTCTCTGTATCAGAAGCAGCGGGGGCGGGGGGGGGGGGGAGGGAGAGGGGAGATTCAAAGCTGGTTCCTCCAGCACTGTCTCTGTGATGCTGCCTGTCCCCCACCCTTGCTGCTGCCTCCATCAGAGGGGGTAGGCAGGGGTGGCTACTGCGAAGCAGCCCCTGGCCATGGACAGGGGCTACTTTGTGGTAGCAGCCCCTAACCACAGGAAGTCCCAGCTTCCTGCTGGGACCCCCATGCCAACAGGGGCTGCTGCCACCTCTTACCATCCCTAATTCAAAGCCCACTGAAGACAAGGGAAAACTCCCACTGATTTCAAAGGGCTTTGGATGAAGCCCTGTCTGAATCATTTCTTTGCACGCTACAGCAGTGGTCTCCAAACAGTGGGGCATGCCCCTCTAGGGGCTGTGCAGGAATGTTTGGGAGGTCATTGGTGTGAGGGGGGAAGACCAGTCCCTGCGAGGGAGGGAGTGCCACCCAGCCTTGCTCTGCTCCCAGCTTTGCTCCTGCTCAGGGACATGGTCACAGATCTGCTCCTGGTAGAGGCCTCCACCCCAGCTCTCGTCTCAGCCTCAGCACCCCTACCTCGACTGTGACCCCACCTGCCAACTGTAGGGGTGCTCCTGGCCCCACACGTGGCTGCTCTCTGGCCCTGCTGCCAGCACGGGCTCCCGAGTGTCTGCAGACAGATTCTATTGTGAATGTGTGTGCGTGTGGGTGGGGGGAGGACATGATAAAAAGTTTGGGTACCACTTACCTCTGGCTCTCTTTTCCATGTACTGCTGTCCCATGTCTTGTCTTGTGCTTTTCCTTGTGTTCCTCTTGTCTGTGCTAAAATGTAAGTTCTTTGGGGGTGGGATGTGTGTGAAGCGCCATGTACATTTGTGACTCCAAAGACAGAAAAAGCCATTTAGTATCCACTATGAGTATTTAGTATCCACTATGAAATATTTAATACCGGTTCCACGTCTATGAATTTTCAGAGGGACAATCTCTCCATGAAAGTAGCGTTTGAATCCTAAATTCTGATACTAAGTCAGACCTTTGATAGTTGAACCTGAAATGACTTCAACAGCCCAATCTAGTTTTCACCAGTTTTAGGCTGTGTCTAGATTACATCCCTCTTTCGACAGAGGGATGTAAATTGGGCACTTCGAAATTGCAAATGAAGCGGGGATTTAAATATCCTGCACTTCATTTGCATAATCGTGTCATGGCGCGTCTTTGAAAAAGCGCCATTTTGAAAGTTAAACTGCAGTCTAGATGCGGTTCTTTTGAAAATGGCAGGCTTTTTTGAAAGATCCTCTACTCCCCGCGGTCTAGACATGGGTCTTTTGAAAACGGCAGGCTGATCTTTGCGAGCCACTTTTTTTGAAAGAGAGCACTCAGGCAGTCTGGATGCTCTCTTTTGAAAAAGCTCTGTTTGCATTCAAGAACGCCTTTTTTTGAAAGAGCACTTTCGAAAAAAGGTGTTCTTCCTCGTAAAATGAGGTTTTCCGTAGTCGAAAAAACTGCCACGTTCTTTTGATTTAATTTTGAATGAACGTGGCAGCAGTCTAGACACAGGTGAAGTTTTTTCAAAAAAACCCTGTAGTCTACACACACCCCTAGACACAGCCTTACTGTTTACTTGCTGTGTTTTCTTTTTTTTTTTTTTTCTTAGTGAAACCAAGCTGGTTAGTTTCAAGCCCTGGTTATAGTCAGTTTCACTTTTCCAAGTCTGGTATTAATTAGTGCAGTTTTGTTGCAATTTGGGTTTCCAAAGCTGCAGAGTAAATTTACACAAACTATTTCCCTTGAACTACAGATAACTTTATTCCCATGGGGCAAAATTCTGCTCTTGATGCTAACATGCAAATCCCTTTGGCTGACATTCTGCCACAGTTAGAAATACTTACATTAGTTGAACTTATGCATGGTCAAATTTGGCCCAGAAGCTTTGGTTAAAACCCTTCCCATCCCAATTTTTCCTGGGCCCTTTTAATTCCTCCCCACAAAGGTCACCCCCCACAGTTTTCAGAGCAGATTGTTGGTGGAGGAATTAACCAATTTGGTTTTATTTACATGGTGGAGTTTATATGACTCATTGTATAAATAGATCACAGCATCTTAGACATAGAACCAAATGACGTTTAAGTAAACTGAGGCAGGATATGGGCACTTAATGGGTAAACAGTACAAATGTGTCATAGAATTTCCTGTATATACCTTATCTCTGGGAGGGCTGGCATGAAGTCACTAAGCAGATTTTGTATTATTATTATTAGAAAGGCCGGCTGCCATTCCAGACATAAAAGATACATTATATGTTACTCATTCCTTGGGTTGCAGCATGCTTGTCCCACAGCCGAGTGTGTTCTACCACAGAGGAATTTCCAAAAGGCTCTAGTTTAATTGGACGGATCAATGCAAGTTCTACACACAGAATTCTGCCATACAGTTGGGCTTAGCAAGGGCCTGTGGTATTAATATAAAGGAAGCTTTCCATATTTTCCATGGGGGTGTGGAGCCATTGCTTTTGCAACGGGTCTGAGCCAAGTTGTCCCCCTGATGTGCCCAGCAGAGCAACTGCATTCTGCGTCCCTAACAACTTTGATTGGAGCAATAAAACGATTGATTGTGTAAATTTTTTTCTCTCGCCAATAGAGCCACTGAGTCCAATTGATTAGCTGGGTGAGATGCTGAAACTGGGTAAATTCACCCCATGCCAAGAACCAGCACAGATCAGGCCCCACTTACATCCTACATGATGAATGTTGCATAGGCCTTGTGTATTAAGTTGTGACTACACCTTGCTAGGCCTTTGCACAGGGGTGAATTTCACCCTTTGCCTACGTCTAGACTGGAGGCTTCCTTCAGAAGAAGTTTTTTCGGAAGAGAGCATCTGCACTTCAAAAGTGCATCGAAAAAGTGATCTGCCCTTTTGAAAGAGTGTCCACATTGAATGGATGCTCTCTTGCATGTAAGCTGTGATTGCAATGGATGGAATGGCCACCAGGGCACCTGTGCTTTTTCCTCTTTCCTCCTCTTCTGAAAGAACTCCCTTTTCCCCGTCCACACACGCCTTTTTGTGAAAGAGCTTTTTCGCAAAAAGGCTTCTTCCTCGTAGAATGAGGATTACCAATGCTGGAAAAGACCCTTTGTTCTTTCAATTTTTTGTGGAAGAACGCAATTGCAGTGTTGACGTTCCTCAAGTTTTGTCAGAAAAATGGTCATTTTCCTGACAGAACTTTGTAGTGTCGACATACCCTTTGTGAGTAAGAAATGGGCCCATAGTTTATAGACAATTAGGCCACATCTTCACTTGTCACACTAGAGATCAATCATCAGGTGTTCGATTTAGCAGGTCTAGTTAAAACCTGCTAAATTGAATATGGAGGGCGGCTCTGCTTGATGCCGGTACTCCTCACAGTCACAAGGAGTAAGGGAAGCCAACTGGAGCATTTGCTCCCATCAGCCTACTTCTGCGAAGATGGTGTCAAGCTTGGCTCAAGGTAAACAGCTATGTATTTTATGTAGCTGGAGATGAGTATCTTAACCCAACCTTCCGGGTCTAATTTAGAGCTGGCCTTAGTATTGTTATCCTGAAAGGTGCTAATGGCTGTCATCAAGTGAGTAAGCTAAAGACAATCAATGAACTGGTTAAAGTCCATGCGTGTACTAAGCATCTTCCTTACAGGCTAAGTGAAGGAGCAATCAAGCCCCTCTGTTGTGGTAGAGACAGCTGGAAACATCAAAGGCTACTGCCCAAGTCATTAGGCTGCAGGACAAGCCCTGAGCAAAGTTACCCCAGGTAAATTAACGGGGATTTGCCATCACAGTGGCAGTGTTTTTCCTGTGGGGGCCCCTACCTGTACGGAGGAGGCCATTTTGCTCTACAAAATGGCATCCTCTGCCCACCTTGTCCTCACATGTAGAGTATAGAGGACACCATTTTGCTCATATATCAGAGGGGTAGCTGTGTTGATCTGTATCCGCAAATCAATGAGGAGTCCTGTGGCATCTTAAAGACTCACAGATTTTTTTTGAGCATAAGCTTTTGTGATTCATGGAGCGGAAATGACAGAGGCACCATAAATATACTAGCACATGAAAAGAAGAGCGTTAGTTACCTTATCACGTGGAGGACCAGTGCCAAGGAGCCAATTCAGTCAGGGTGGATGTGGTCCACTCCCAACAGTTGATTAGGAGATGTGAATACCTAGAAAGGGAAATTTGCTTTTGTAATGAGCCAGTCCTTACTCAAACCTAGATTAATAGTGTCAAGTTTGCAAATGAATTGTGGCTCTGCAGTTTCTCTTTGTAGTCTGGTTTTGAAGGATTTTTGTTGAAGAATAGCCATTTTTAAATCTTACTGAGTGTCCGGGGACACTGAAGTGTTCTACTGGTTTTTGTATGTTGTCATTCTTCATATCTAATTTGTGTCCATTTAGCTGGGAGTGCTGATAGCATAGGGCCTGAGGAGAGAATCCACATAATTAGATAGTCCTCTTGTAAGAGTGCCAATGTCTGAGATGATGGACTGTCCAAGATGTCCAGGTTCATGGATCTTGGGTAGCAGATAAAATACTCCTGGTCGTGGGTCTAGGAGTGTGTCATAAAGCTTTTAAAACTTAAATTTAAATGAGAGAGAGAGAATGAGATTTGATGTCTATTATAAGAAGAGTTAAAGCACTTTAAGTGGTTTGAGCAAGATTTGTTTTCCTCTTTTAGTGGTAAAATCTGTGTCTAAATTCAGTTTATAATTTTAACCAACCTTTGTGGGTTTCATTTATTTAGTTTTGTAACCGCATGGGGGAATTTCTCTCTCTTACGGGATCTCAGATTTTTGCAGGTGGAAAAGGGATGGATCAAAATGCAAGAAGCATTGCAGGAGTGGGTGGGTGTGCTGTGGCAGGGCAGAGAAGGAGTAGAATTTAAAAAATAGTCCTGCACAGGGCTCTAGTGAGTAGAACCCTGAGAGGAAGCAGAGAGACGGAAGTTCTTGGGCACAGAGCTTGCTGGAGGGGTGAACTTGGGGATTTCTGAACATGGAAACTGGCTGATGTTGTTTTATACTGTGTTCAGGGGAGCAAGATTTGGTGATGTTCCTTGTAAATAAATAAGATTACACCAAAGAAATCCATGGCTCACCTCACTGATTTCTCCTCCTAACAGAAACATCCTTGCCAGGCTCTGAATGCTGGCTAAGCACTCGAGCCGCCGGCTTTGAAACTGTCTCATTTGGGAATTGGATCTGGCAGACAAAAAGCACAAATCTCACCTGCCTCCACCTCCTCCATCCGGGAGCAAATGGGACAGCGTGGGAGAGAGGGGAGTGAAGAGCAAAGGCAGAGCTTGTGATGCCAAAGCCGGGAAGGGGCGGACTGTCTGGATTTGCTCATCTACAAAGCCTTGGCTGTAGCAATCGGAATTTTAAAGAAATGAATAGCAAGCAGCATACGCCAGGTCACCATGACAAACAGTGAGAGGTGCGAGGATAAGTTCACGACGGACCTTGGTTAGTAAGTGAACATCTGGAGAAGGGTAATGACAGTGATTAGCAGCAAAGGGGCTATATGGAGGGACAAGGAGAGTGTAAAACGTCTGTGTCTCTGGAAAGACAAGGTTCTGCTAAAGCTGTGTGAAACAATGCCTGGCAGAGTGATGCACTTTCCCGAAATACAAGAGCAAGAGGTGCTTAGGATAATCTGTTTTACCTGTTTAGATTGTAAACTCTTTTACCTTGGGTTTGGCTCTGTGAATATGCAAAATCTAACATGACGGAATCCTGATCACAATTAAATCTCTGTTTCTGAGGTGGCCTGGATACCTAACACTGCTAGCCATCTCAAGTGTAGGCCCATTTTACAGGTGGACAACTGATGGACAGAGTCTAAGTGACTTGCCCAAGGTCACACAGGAAGTCTGAGGCAAAGTGGGAACATGAAGTAGGATTGGCAGTTTTCTAATCATACATCCCCTCCGTCCCCCCCCCCCCCCACTGTCACGCATTCACCCCCACCTTCACTTTCACTGGGCTGGGGCAAGAGGCGGGAGATGTGGGAGGGAGGGAGGGCTGTAGCTGGGGGTGCAGGTTCTGGAATGGGGCTGGGGATGAGGGTTTTGAGGTTTAGGAGGGGGCTTAGGGCTGGGACAGAGGATTGGAGTATCCGAGAGACAGAGGGACAGACAGTTGGGATGCAGGATGGGGTTCAGGGTGTGGATTCCCAGTAGCGCTTACCATGGCTCTGAGGAAGCAGCCACCAGGTCCCTGTGGCTCGTAGGGGCATGGTTGGCCACAGAGACTCCTACAGCTCCCATTGGTCATGGTTCCTGGCCAATCAGGGCGGGGAAGCATGCAGAGCCTTCCCTGACCATTCCTCCACCTGGGGGCCGCAGGAGCCTGGTGGCTGCTTCTCGGAGCCATGCAGAAACAGGACAGGTAGCCTGCCTTAGTTACTGTGCTGCCTACTGTACTTTTAATGGCCCAGTTGGCTGTGCTGACCGGAGCCACCAGCATCCCTTCCCATGGGGTATTCCAATCAAAAACTGGACTCCTTGTAACCCTAATGTGAACCCAAGTATCAGGTCATACCTTAACCGCTGGACTGGTCTTCCTCTCCTCTGCTGTAGTACAAAAGATAATAGTTACACCCATTTTAGAGCCAGGCTATGGCCATGTGGAGATATCGCCGCATGCAGGTCTGAAGGGGAAATGAGCAGCTGTTTAATGCTTCTCACGAATGAAGTTTTATTTAATTTTTAAGAATCCGTTCGTGAGGTGTTCTATATGGACATGAAACAGAGATGCCGATAAATCTCAGAGGGGTAGTGTGGCAGTGTATGCACACCCCGTCACAAGGGTGGAGATATTCAGGGGTGTGGATGCTGCCTGATTGGCCGCAGGGTCGTCGGCCGTCTCTGTAGTCCGTAAATGTCCCCTTGAGATCGAGGGTAGTTGAGCTTAGTGTCTAAAGTCAATAGTGCTGTCCTTTCTCTCAGGGCAGTACAGTCTACTGGTCAGGGTCTGTCGTGGTCAGCCCTTGCTCCGGGACAGTATGGTCTAGTGGCCAGAGTCAGTAAGCAGCCCTTGTCTCAGGGCAGCACAGAGAATCAGTAAGTAGCCCTGACTTCAGGGCAGTAGGGCCTAGTGGCCAGTCAGAGAGGGTGGGGCAAAGCCTTGATAGGAGGACCCGAGCCGAGCCTGCTTCTCCAGGTCCCAACTCAGGGCCTGTGAGCGGCAGAATGGTCTACCACTCACTCGACGGGGAATCTGGACGAAACACACCGAGTATACCTGAGTGGGAGAAGCCACTCCTACACCATCCTCGGGTCACTTCCTACCAATTCTGGCGGGTCGACATCCCATGTCGCAGCTGGTTCTCCTGGTTCCCCAACAGCGGCTTCTTCTTGGGACTCTGGGGGGGTTGAGTAGCGGCCGTCTCCTGGGACTCTGGTTCCCGCTGTCGGGGTTATTGGCTGCTGCACCTCGGGAGCTCTGGCTTCTCCTTCGCTGGCCAGCCCCGATTGAGCTGCTCTCCTGCCTTTTGTAATGCTGCTCCAGCACTTGGAGCATGCCCAGTCTGGTTGAAGGGGTGGGGCTTCCTCTGTCCACAGGGTTTTCACACCCCCTGCTCCAGTGCAGGGTATGCTCACCCTGTCACAGGTAGCCATATTAGTCTGTAACTTTACAGACAACAAGCAGCCCTGTGGCACCTCAGTGACAAACCAAAATATATCAAATCGTGAGCTTTCAACCACTCCAATTCATCTCATGAAGTGGGTTTTGTCCAAGAAAGGCTCATGATTCTATATATTTTGGTTAATCTCAGAGGACACCTCTAGACTACGTTCTTCTTTCGAAAGAAGATATGTAAATTCGCAGCGAAAAAAGTTTTTTTTTGAAAAAGCAAGCAGTCTAGAGGTCATTCTTTAAACAAAACCCCTTTTTTGAAACAACACTGTAAACCTCATGTTTTGAGGAAGAAGGGTACTTTCAAAAAAGGGTTTTTTTGAAAGGACCGTGTCTTGACTGCTTGCTTTTTTGAAAAAAACCTCTTTTGAAAAAGCAATCGGAAGAAGATATGCAATTTTGGCACAAATTTGCATATCTTCTTTCAAAAGAAAAATGTAGTCTAAACATGCCCTAAATTGCCACAGGACCACTTGTTTTTCTTGTTTTTTAGAGATGTGATGTGCTTTTAATTCTTCTTGCATCTGCAGGGTCTGCTTTCACTCCCTGAAACCCTGAGAAAATCACCTGAAAAATATAGTACAAATAAGAACATAAAAATGATTATACGGAGTCAGACCAAAGATCTTCTAGCCCCATATTGTATCTTCTGACAGTGGCCAATGCCAGGTGCTTCAGAGGGAATGAACAGAAGAGGTAACCATTGAGTGATCCATTCAAATAGTTGAGACAAATACGAATAGTGGTGAGTGCTCAGAAGTTAGCACACTGTATTCTTGGTTGCAGGTGGTAGGGGGCAGCAGAGAGCCTGACAAAAGGCTCAGTCACCTGTTTGACTTGTCCTCAGGTACAAGCTACAGTACCTGGCTACACAGATACATGGTACGGCTTGTAGCAGGATTTCTTTGCCTAGCTAGCATGGCTGGATGCATCATCAAGGCTGTTCAGCAGCCTGTTTTAATAGCAGCATCTGCCTAACTGGGTGCCAACCCCAGACCGCAACATGGGCATTAGCCCCTGTACTTGCATCTATTGCTTGCAAAGCCTGGCCTGGAGGGGGATTTGCACAGTTGCCCAAGTCACAAATCTACCCTGCCAAACAAAAACCTGCAGCAGCAAGTCTCAGAACCCTGGTCAACTGACTTGGGATCCTGCCACAAGGATAAAAATAGTAGATCAATTCCCTCTCGGGCTGGACTCTGGTCTCTAGGGGAGGGAGAGGCATGGCAGGCTGGGAACCTGTCTGAGGGTTCTGCTGGGCTGCAGGTCATTGGCAGTCCGGAGGATTGTGGTGGGCTGGACCCGAATATTGAACAGGTCAGATCTGGCCCACAGGCCATATCTTGTCCACCCCTGGTCTACCCCATAATAATACCTTCAGTTGAGTTGTTTCTGACTTACACTGGTGTAAACGAGAATTGGGCTAACAGGATGTGAGCTGGTCAGGGGACTGATGCAAATGACAATGTAATGTTACTTGCATTAATTTGTGCACACAAAATGAGCATACTTTACACTGAGCTCAATTCTGTAGGGAACAAATCCGCCCTTTGAGTCAATGAGAACTGCCCCGCTTACAACAGCTGAGCTTGGGGACATGTTTGAGATGGTGCAGACCTATAGAACCAACATAAATCAGTTTTAATTGACAGCTTTAGTTATTGCAGTGAAAGGCTTTGTGCGGTCACTGCTGGTTCAGAATCGAGGTGTTCTGGTTTGATTTATTAAACACACAAAAAAAAGTTCACACACAAAAAAAGTCCTGAGTACTATCAGTATTGGGCACGCTGATTCCAGAATAAATATGTGCATGCAACAACTTGCAGCAAAGTAATGAGAAGAGCAAATTGCACCCATTTTTGTTATCTACACTACAGTTTATTTGCAGATTAGCCACGGTTTACAGTTAAAGGCCTAGATCCAGAAACGTAGGTAGATTTCAAATTTTCACTGAAATCCATGGAATATAGGTGCCTATATACCTTTGTGGATCTGAAACAGGGAGTCTATGTGACCCACATACCTTCTGTTCCTTTTAGTGGTACCAAAACCACTTGCAGAGGGAATAATGAGTCTGCTCTATAGCCTTTGCTAACAGCCAGCTCACCCTGTGTGCTCTGGACAGAAGGAAGTGGTGGAGAAGTCTCAAGGGCACTGAGCTCTTGCACTAAGCTATTAGAGGTCCTGCGTACAAACCACCCACAGATGGTGTTACACTTACCCACTCTGTTATATTGTTTCTCATTGCACACACCTCTTCTGTCATCAGGGTTGTGATGAAATGCTCTTGAAGAAGCTTTCCAGTAGAAACGAGGACTCTTAGGCTATGTCTACACTATCAGGTTATTTCAAAATAAGTTATTTCGAAATAACTCCCAAAATAACTATTTCAAAATAGCTTATTCCTCTTTGAAACAGGAGTTATTATTTCAAAATAATAAGCCCCTTCTTTTGAAAGAACAGGCTTGTAGTATGGAAGCTTGCCTTGCTATTTTGAAATAAGAGGAGTTATTTCACAATAGTTCTCCAGTGTAGACATGCACTCTTAGGAAATTATTTTGAAATAATAACTCCTAAAATAACTACTTTAAAATAGCATGTCCACACTACAGGGAAGCCTTGAAATTAGTCCAAGGCAGGCTCCCTCAATGGTGGACTTGCTACCTCGACTTAGAGCCGCAGGAAGCACTGGCGAGTAATTACTTTGTATGTCTCTGGGAAGTAGATGTGTTGGAGCATAAGCTTTCATGGGCAAAGACCCATTTCATCAGATGCATGTAGTGGAAATGTCCAGAGGCAGGTATAAATATGCAGGCAAGAATAAGGCTAGAGGAAAAAGGTTAATTCAGTCAGGGAGGATGAGGCCCACTTCTAGCAGCTGATCTGGAGGTGTAAACACCTAGAGAGGAGAACTGTTTTTGTAGTTGGCTAGCCATTCACAGTCTTTGTTTAATCCTAAATTGATAGTGTCAAATTTGCAGATGAACTGTAGCTCAGCGGTTTCTCTTTGAAGTCTGGTCTTTAAGTTTTTTTTGCTTCAGGATGGCTACCTTTAAAGATGCTACTGTGTGTCCAGGGAGATTGAAGTGTTCTCCTACAGGTTTTTGTATATTGCCATTCCTAATATCTGATTTGTGTCCGTTTATTCTTTTACGTGCATCTGACTAAGTGGGTCTTTGCCAACGAAAGCTTATGCTCCAATACATCTGTTAGTCTATAAGCTGCCACAGGACTCCTTGTCGCTTTTGCAGATCCAGACTAACACAGCTACTCCTCTAATACTAATGGGAAGTAGTTATTTCAAATTAGCAGCAATGGCGTATCCACACTATGCTATTTTGAATAACTATTTTGAAATAAGCGTCATTCCTCGTGGAAAGCAGGAGGTATTACTTTGAAATAACAAGCCCCTTATTTTGAAATAACGGGTTTGGTATTGTGACCAGTCCGCTTGTTATTTTGAAATAAGGGGCGTTATTTCGAAATAACTCTCTAGTGTAGACCAGGGGTTAGAAGAAGTCAATAGCTTGATAGAAATTTGTAAAATGAAAAAGGTGCCAGGATGTGACCACAAAACCACCAAGCTGCTGCAGGCAAGCGAGGAACTCATGGAGATGCACAAGCTGCTCAGGAAGGTTAACAAACAAGAGCAAGTGCTGAGCAAACTGGGGCAAGTGATAATAGTACCGGTCTATAGAAAAGGAGACAAGAGTGAATGCAAAAACTACCGAGGTGTTGGTTTAGTGAGCATGCTGGGGAAACCATTCACCAAGATGTTGCCGAGGAGAACGAAGCAGTACATAGAAGCATCAACTGCAGGTTATCAGGCTGGCTTTAGACCAGGATAAAGTACAAGAGATGGGCTATCTGTGATAAGACACCTATTGGAGACGTACACAGAATAAAACTGAATCTGCTACAGTTTTACAGACTTCATACAGGCTTTGGTTAGCATCCAGCATAAAGGGCTATACCGAATGTTAACAATGTATGTTATCTCTGAGAAACTGATCAAACTGCTAGAAAAAAATTACAGCAAATTGAGGGGCAGTAAAAAATGCTGATGGAATGGTTCAGGATGATTGTGGAAGTGAGACAAGGATGCATGCTAACCCCAGTTCTGTTTGTCTTGCTGTTTATCTTGTACAGCTGACCTCTCAGCTGTAACACCGAGAGGAGTCATGTTACGTGGCAGGACAGTGAATAACCTTAATTCCATAGACAATATTGACCTCATGACCCTGACCAAGAAGGGTCTATAGACGATAAGGAACAAGGTAGACTGGGAAAGCAGAAAATTCAAACTGAAGATCAGCACAGTGAAGACAAAAATTATGGCAACTAGAAGACAAGAGGAAGAGGTCAAGATCAAAGTTGGATACAAAGAACTAGAACAAGTTAAACAATTTGTGGATTCTGAAGGACTGGTACTGAAGAATGGGACATGCAAAGATGTCATAAAAAGAAGAATCAGAGTAGCTGCTACTATGTTCAGAAAAGTCTGTAAAATCTGGAAGGCTAACAACATTTTGATAAAGTAATAAATCAGTATATGTGTGACCTCTGACAGGCCAGTACTGCTGTGTGGATTGAAATGTTGGTATATCAGGAAAGCTGGTGAACAAAAGGTATTGACTGCAGAAATGAACTGGCCAAGGGAGTACTGAATATAAACAATGAAGTGATAAAAATGGCTAAGGCATGAAATAACTGTCTCAGAATATTCATGACAGATGGCTGCAATGACTTGGACATATGTTAAAAATGGACCCAGAAAGGCACATGTGGCAATACATACAGAGTACAAAGAACTAGAAATAGAGGAAGATTTCTGGATAGAAAAATGGCATAGAACAATAAGATCTAAAAATTAATGAAGCCATGAAGCTGATACAGGATAGATAGGGTTGCCAGGTACTTTAAAAAAAATACTAAACATGGTGGGGAAAAAAATCAGTTGAGCAAAAACAAAACAAAAACCCAGGGGAACCAAACTTGTTGAGCAAAAAAAAAGCCACTGTGCCTTTAAAGCCCCACGCTCCCCCTGCCCCCACCCAGACACGGCGGGAGAAGAATATCTGGGTATTTTACATGTCCGGTATTTTCTGTTTTTTGTTTGTTTGTTTGTTTTTTTACTGGACTGTCCGGGCGAAAACCTGGCAACCCGAAGGACAGAACGTGATGGAAAGATTTCATTTGGTCTTGTTGCTGCTGTTGAGCTCATAGACTCTAAGGTCAGATGGGACCACTGTAAAATTGCCCTAGGAAATTGTGAAATCCACATTTTTGGAGATTTTTAAGAGCAGGTTAGACAAACACTTGACCAGGAATGGTCTAGAATAGATAATACTTAGTTCTGCCTTGAGGGGCATAGGACTCCAGTCTTAAGAGTCTATGATTCGCTAACACAGGCCAGAGATCAGGCAGGGCAGCATTTATTGGCATGTCAGAACCCAACTCAAGGAAACAGAAGACTTTGCCTCCATTTCAGTTCCCACTGAGGTAAATTGGCATCTTCGTGTTGACTTCAAGGGCAGAGGGGGTAAGGCCTTAAATAAGGCTGGGGCAGGGAGAGAACAGAATTGTCAGCATAATAAAAGAGAACTCAGCATAGCCAGTGCATTAGACACTGATAAATAGAGACCTGGGTCCTATCCCCAAGCTCTAATTGTTATGTGTGACGCTGGCCATGAAGTCACTTCATCCCTCTGTGCCTTTAATTTTTTCCTACCCCCCTACTGTTCCATCTACTTAGATTGGAAGCTCTTTAGGGTAGGAATGGTCTCTTGTTATGTATTTGTACATTGCTGAGCCCAATGTCAGTGGTGGCCTCTAGTCCTTACCATAAAATAATGCTAATGTAATGCAAGAGCTGGAGTGTTCAGGCCTTGGCACAGCAGATTTCTAGAGACTTCTTGTTAAGGGCTAGGAGTGCATTAAAAATGGCAGCGCTTTCCCAATTGGAGAACGAGGGCCAATCTCCCCTTTTACTCTTGGATGTGTACACGTATACTTTCTCTGTTGAGAATGTGAATGCTCCCCCCAGGGCTGCTTTCATGTCAGTGCGCAGTTAGTTTCCTGGCAGATATTGTGTGCATATGGTGCAGATAGAGTAGCGAGAGTTTTTGTGATACTGGCGGTAACTTGTGAACCAGGTTCTTAGCTAGGATTGTCATAGCTTTGTCATGGGTCTGCTGTTTACAACTATAGCTGGTGCTTCCCTTTTTTTGTTCCTTAGTGCTCTGTACTCAGAGACAAAACTCCTCTTGAGGGCCCATTTGCTACACCAGGTCTGAAAGTTCAGGGACATTTTCCCTTGTTCTTCCCAGCAGTGGTGAGCTTTGGGTCTTTTTCCAGATGGCAGATTGCCATAGAGAATGTCCTTTGGAATACACCCATCACTCATTCGGCACACATGCCCAACCCAGTGGGGGCATGCCATGCTAGATGCAAAGGGCTTAACTGCAAGCTGAAGGAAAAGCTGAAAAGTTTTGCTTGGTAACTGCAGCCTCTGATCTGGAGGCACCTGATCTTGATTGGGGCTTCTTGGCGCTGCTGAAACACAAATCATAATGATCGTAAATAACAGAAGTAGATCATACTCTGCAAGGGAAAATCTTGAACGGGGAGGATGTTGGGGTGGAGAGGACTAGATGACCTCAGAGGTCTTTTCTTTCACTAAATTCTGAAACAAGAAAAAGGATTTGATCGAGCCTACATATTTAGGGCTCCATCCTGGAAGAGCTATTTTTTGTTGTTTGCATTCTAGTCTCTCAATGCGGGATCTGCATGTTGGACTCTCCTCTTGCAGGATTGGACTATGAATAACTTCAAAACAGGTGTCCCAGCTTTGGGGGGACAAGAGCAATGAAATTTCATTTGGACCCAATAGGAGCTTAGAATTGTTGGCTGGGACTTCTCTCTGTCATTTAACCCTCCTCTCCTTTTACACCCCCCTCCTCTTTCCTTATTCTCCTTCTTAGGCAGAAGTATATCAGCTTCATGTCAGGCCAGGGTAGATCCAAATAGCTTTCTTTCCCTGCCTGATTTAGAGTGAGAGGCAATGGGTCATTACATCCTTGGAACAGAACTGTCTGTTGTTCTCACACATCTATCCCAACACCCCCCGAAGACCTTTGAAGAAGCCCGCTAGCATGTGTGGAATGGCTTGGCTTAGACTGCACGGAGAGAAGGAGAGTCGTCTTACAGTGCTGGGGCCTGGCAGGGCAGTTTGTTGATCAGTCAGTATATCACTCCACATGGACCGCAACATGACAACCCCATCATAATATTTGTGAGGAATCGCTTCCTCGGCATCTAATGTTACACTAACATCAACGCTTTACGGTTGCAATGGGAGTGCTGGGGTTATGTGTTGCTAGCTCTAGGTCACCAAACATAACAATCTGAATTCCTTTTTTTTTCATTAAAACATAACAACGTATGGTGAACAGACTGTTTCATTACAATGGGGGCTTGGGAGGGGAGAATACTACCACCTTGAGAACAGATGGACTGGCCTTGCCCCGGGTCTGCTCAGTGAAGTCTTTGCTGTCGTTATTCCACAATGGTTACGGCTTATTCATCTTAGAAGGCCATTCCCGGCTAAAGGATCTCACCCTATAAGGCAGGGATGGGGAACCTTTTCTTGCATCGGGAGCCACTGGCCAACTGAAAAATCAGTCGGGGGACACACACAAGTGAGAAACAAAAAAAACCCAACCCCTCATTGATGTAGCTCCCGACTGAGAAGGAGAAAGACTTTCTCCATATACCCTGAGCCTAGGGGGGAGTCTAGGCTAGTAGATTTTGTGTGCTCTAGCCCCATAGGAGGAAAGTGGGGGGAAGGAGGAGGGGGCTGGAGAACCAGTGTGATCTCGTCAATGCTGGGGGAAAGCCCTGAGCCTCAAGGGCTGGATCCATGCAAGCCATATCAAGCCCTCAGCCTTAGTTTTGTATCCCTGCTATGAGGAATAGAGAGATTCCTTCCCCTCAACTCATGTTGATTTCAATGGCAGCTAAAGGGTGTTCAGTACCTTTCAGAACTGAGCCATTAGGTTCTGCTTACAAAGGTAGCTATTGTCACAGTGGCTAGGTACTTACATATAGGCCTGGCAGCTCTTGATTTTTATTTTATTTTATTTCTACAGTTTTGGTGGACAATATTGGTGTTTGTCTTTTTTATTTATTTTTTATCAGTTTCAGTACTTACAGTTGTGCAACATTATGGGTTTTAAGCATTTTATTGATTTTTAATTTATTTTAATTTTCACAGTAGTGGGAGCTTATGGGGGACTCTGATAATAATTATTTAATGACAATAAAGGCTGAGCTTCAAAAAGTGAAAAGCTTTCTAACTGTTGAAGCTGGGGTTGCCAGATGGTTTCAACAAAAATACCGGACACGCTTGACATTACATCACAATCTACATTACATCTCATTTAGAAAATACCAGACATTTATTTTCTCTTATATTTTCTCAATTTGTTTCCCGAACAGAAAGCTCAAATACTGGACTGTCGAGTTCAAAACTGGACACCTGGCAATCCTAGTTGAAGCACAAATTGTCTGCATCACATGTCTAAACAGGCAAAGTAATTAGCCTTAAATCAAACACTAGCTCATTCTCAAGCAGCATTTTTCTTACTTTCCCTTACTATACATTGTGATCATTATTGATGGAAATAGTCCATCAGTTTTCTGGTGTATGGTGAAATCGACATTTAGCAACAAAAAAATCAAATCTTTCCATGCCTACTTGTATGGCCCTCCTACCGTATCTGAGGGCCTCGCACTCCTTCATGGACCTTACACTTACAACACCCCATGAGGTATTGCCTTGGGAATGGTGGCACTAAAGGTAAATCAAGAGACTTGCCCAACTGAAACCAGGATCCTGTGACCAATCCAGTAATTGATCCCAGTTCTTCTGGACCACAGGCCAATGCACCACCCTCTCTATTTACTTAGACATACCGGTAAATACCATTTGTGGAGTAAATCATTCAGGTAGGCTGTGTCTAGACTACACCTCTCTGTCGATAGAAAGATGTAGATTAGGCATGTTGAAATTGCTAAAGAAGCAGGGATTTAAATATCCTGCGCTTCATTAGCATAAACATGGCTGCCACTTTTTTCAAAATGGAGCTTTTTTTGGACAAAAAACGGCAGTCTAGAAAGGGATCTGTCAAAAAATAAACCCTTTTTCGAAAGAGCCTGTAAACCTCATTTTTTGAGGAATATAGGATCTTTTGAAAAAGGGTTTATTTTTCGATAGATCCCCGTCTAGACTGCCGTTTTTTGTTTTTTTTTGTTTTTTTTAAAAAAAGCTCTGGTTTAAAAAAAAGAAAAGTGGTGGCCATGTTTATGCTAATGAAGTGCAAGATATTTAAATCCCTGCTTCATTAGCAATTTTGACGTGCCTAATCTGCATCTCTCTGTCAACAGAGAGGTGTAGTTAAGACACAGCCATAGTGTCAGATAATCGAGCTTTTAGATCAATGCACACATTAAGGAGCTGTATTTGACCTGTCATACTACATATCAGTGGGTCTTAAATTGTGGACCCTTGTTGGTCCACTGAGCACTTGTTGGTAGTCGGTGGAAAACTGGTGAGTCACCTGGTTCAAGTTCTCCTCTTGTTTCCAGCTGCTAGGTCATATTATAAGATATAACAACTCAATGCCTCCCTAATGTTCTTCTGTGTGAGAAACTGCTGTGGTTTCTTCTGGGATAAGTTACTCAGTCAGAAGGAGGAAGAGAGGGGAGTCCACATAATTGTGAATTGGCAGGTTGCAGTGTCCAAGAGACACACTGTCCGATTAAACTGTGATTTGCACTATGGAAATTGGAGAATCCCTGCTTTTATATGAAGAAATCCCTTTTCCACACCTCCTGAATAAAGATGGTGGGTCCTACTCAGGCTGAGCTCAACTCTCACGTAGAAGTAGCTTCTAATCTGCTACATTAAAAAAATGCTTAAGGGCAGGGCTTAAAGCATTCTGGGTATGATAGAAAAGAATCCATCAGTCATATTTTCAAACGACCGTCATCTACTTTGGAAAACAGATACTCCTCATGTGCTTAAATAATGCACTTTGCTCTGTTCATTTAGGTCCTAATTCTCCATCCAATGAGGCCATTGGGAGTTTTGCCATTGACGTGTGTAGAGGCAGAGGTAGGTCAATTAGGAGATCTTCTGAAAATTCTACCCTTAAAAATATTCCCTGGTCCTACCTGCTGTTAATTACCAGCATCCAACCCTTTCAGAATGATATGGCAACTAAAGGTTTAATATAAAGCCCTCAAAATCAATGGGATTGGTCTTGGCCACGGTTGGAAGACCGATACTGGGCTAGGTGGACCTGTGGTCTGACCCAATATGGCCGTTCCGCTGTTCTTTATGGCTCTCCATTCAGGTGAATAGGCTTTGGATCAGACCCCATTACTGTAAAGATATGCATGCTTGGCCATTCCCTTTGCATCTGAAGACAGTTGGGGCTCGTGGACGGGCTCTTCCCCTTCCGAGTCAGTGGGTGGCCACTCAGCCCCATGATCGTATCCTTGGATGAGCCATATAAAACCAAAGTACTTACCACTGGTGGTCAGCAAGAATCACCTAGTGTTTCTTAGAAGTGACTAACTGTGGTGATGTGAGCTCTCAGAAGATCTAATTCAGTTAATTCCACCATCTTACTGCTCACATTCTAGTAATCTCCCTGCTGTAGTTTCAACTTCATATGCTATTACATTCTACTTCCTGTCCTACACTGCTGAGGTAACTGCTTGGTGTAGGTAGGAAGGGTTGCTGAGTGGAGCGAAGACAGAGCTGGGGAGCAGGCATCCCAGAATTCCAGCCTGGCTCAGACACTGGTGTGCTGTGTGGATTCAGTTTCCCCATTTGTAGAAGGGGGACAGTAATACTTCTCTATCTCACAAAGGTTGGGGGAGTACAGCTTAGCAAATGGAACGGGATTGTGCAGTTCTCAGAAACCTCTTAGGTGTCGCCTAGGATTGAATTTGTGTTGATAAATGCTGATGAAAGATGCTGTAGAATTATGATATTATCGTTACTCATTTTATTTCATGATTCAACTGACACAGGATGCACCAGCTAATCCTTCAGTAATACCAACATGGCTGCAGGTTCCAGTGGGGATCCATTGAGCCTATTACACTTCCTTGGTATCATTTCCTCACTTTCTCTCTTTCCTGCTTCCATTTTTCCCGTACTCTGTCTTTTAACTGATTGACTCCCTCTTGTTTTAATCCTGTCCCTCCTTCTTGTGGGACAGAGGGCACTGGGAGTCAGGATTTGGGTGGTCCTGCTTTGAGCAAGGGGTTGGTCTAGATGACATGCTGAGGTCTTTTCCAATCCTGATCTTCTGTGATTCTGTGACTCGTGGCTTCTACACCATTGTCTGTCACTGACTCCCCTTGATAAATCACATAACCTCAATTCTCTTATCTGGCAGAGAAATAAGGTTTAGCCCCTTTGCATGAAGTTTGGAGAAGGTTCTAATGACTGGTTTTTGTGAGGTGTCTTGAGATATTTGGGTGAAAGGGCTTATACAGCTGCTAGTATCTTTATTATTAGCCCCTCCACAGCATGTATCTGGGCCACGGTATCCTAACCAATGTAATATGCCTACTGCTCATATTAAAAATAATATATGTTCTTGTCAACAACATTCTTAGGAGAGGAAATTGTTCAGTTGTTTATACTTGACTGGGCTATGCTTCTGTGTTTACATACAGGACATGGGGCCTTTACCACTCCTTTCCATCTTTGGCTGTCTCTTGCTTCTTCCCATGTCATTTTAATAGCTTTGATGGCTTTCCATTCTGCTTCTGTTGTGTGTTTCCAAAGTGTTCTTGATCTGTGTGACTGCCTCTTGCACTGGGGGTTCTACTCCAACATGTGTCCTGCCTTTTGTTTGGTTCTTTCTGCTGCTTGTATCCTAGCCATCTCCATTTTTGTTTATTTCCTGAACAGTGGGGCCGACAGCCTTGCCAGGACCCTGGGCAAGGTTGGGAGAAGGGCTGGCTCCACACTTCCATAGGGGCAGGGCCTGAGGCAGAAGGGGCTGGACTGGGACAGCCAACCCTCAGCGCTGCTCAGAGCATGTCATGTTGTTCCTCCCCACTAGCAGCTGGCATAGCTACCCTCGCACGCTGTGTTGTAGTAGTGGCAGTGGCCAGAGCTCCAGGCCCTTTTGAATCACCCTTTTGAATCACTGTATCCTGGGGTAATGTTCCCTTTGTCCCCCTCCTACTACCAGCCTGTTCCTGTCCCATAAATTTCTGTCTCATTGTCCTTGAAAGCTCTGCAAGGGGGATTTTTTCTGGCCCATCTGATACTGAGAATTTGTCGAAGGCAGCTGTTTTGAGAGTAAACTCTTGAGAAGACTCCAAGTTTCAGTGCTGAATAGTAAGACAAACTTTGGAGTGGTGTTAAATACTCTAAGGGCAAGGTTTCTCTTTCTCCAGATCAGTTTTAGGGCTGCAAAGGCATGTCTGACTTTTAGTAAACTGACTTTAATGCCTTTGCATATTGATAGCATTGCCTCTGACCTCTTCTGTGTCACTCCCAGAAGGCATTATTGGTGTTTCTTGTGTGTTGATTCCCATGGTTTTAGTTTTCTCCATGTTGATTTTCAGCCCTAATAACTCTGCATAAAATTGGAGATTGTTTTAGCACCTATATCTCCTTGGAAGAGGTGTAAAATCCCATTTAACTGATAATTAGTAAACATACTGTTTAACTGGTTAACCAGTTAAAGGGGGAGTGACCTAGAATGGCCCCCCACCGCAGACAGGGGCTGATCCGGCTGGGCTGCAGAACTGCTCCAGTCCCCACCAGTTAACCAGAACCCATTAAGGGTGAGGCTTACTGGTTAACCTTCACATCCCTACTCCTTGCTAGATGTCCTCTGTGAAGTTGAGGCCTTCGAGCTTCTTCGTGAAAGTCCATGGTATGCCTGTTGGTTGCCCTGGTGTCTTTCTCTTTACCTGGTTAGTTACCAGTAGGAAGGTTATAGGCAACATAAGATATCCTTGTCTGATCCCGGTAGGCACCTTGACAGGTTTTGTTAATAGATCCTTCTGCCTGGGTGGCTGGTGACCACTAGGCCCCGCCCCGCCCCTTCTGCCTCTCTTTTCCTCCTTCCCTTCTAACTCCTGTCCCCTGCAGGATCCCAGAGCACACCCACTGCAGCCCCTGGCCCCAGTTCCGGTGCCCTCAGTGGCTGAACAGCGCAGTCGCTGTGCCCCCTAAGTCCTGGTGCTCCAGTCCAGGTGGTTGGGCAGCATGGTCTCAGTGCTCCAGGCAGTGTGGTGTGAATGCCTGCACCATCCATGTCAACTCTCTGCAGGAGGCAGGCCCGCCAGCCCCAGCCAGTGTGGGCCATCCAGACCAGAGCACTAGGATTCCTGGGAACAGCATGAGGGAGCTGGCCTGGGGGGCAGAGCATGGACCCAGCCACAATAGGCTGTTGGAGGAGGCAAAGCCTCTTTCTGCTTTTGATACCTGCCGCCCATGTTATGCATTCCTTGGCATGTCTTATTTTCCTAGAAGCTCTGAATAACGTTTACACATTTCTAGGGGGTTCTGCCGTGGAGTTGCAACTTCTGTGAGACTGTTTGTCCACTTTGTCAAAAGATTTTTGGTAATCTGTGAAATTCCTGTAACATGCTGACTGCCATTCAATCCAACGATTCTATGATGATTCATGCAGTTGCTGTTTGATCTAGGTGTGCTTTCACTTGTCTGAACCCTGCTTGTTCTTGCCATAGTCTTAAACCTTTTGCTGTAGGATAGCTCCCCTCCAGTTGTTGCACTGGCAGAAGTCTCCTTTGTCGGTTTTACCATTTCTCCCCGCACCTTTTGTTAAGGCCAATCAGAACGAACACAAATGATGAAATGCTAATTTTGGTGGAGTGTATGACCTGGTCGCTGAAAGAACTATTTCCCTTTTAACAAGGCAATTTGGGGGTCGCCAGGCCACAGAACAGGGAATTAAACTGATTTGGTCCAAATAGGGAAGATCTCTAGAAGATGTATATAGCAGGAATGAGGCAGATGCAGGAAAAGACCATACACTAGTGGTAGCTAAATTGTGAATAAGGACTGTAGGACAGAGATGCCCACATTACAGCATCCCTCAGTTAAAACAGACTCCACAACAGCAATAGTTAAGAACAGCAACAGCAATCAGGTTCCAGGTGCTTGAGGATGAAGATGATGGAACAGTGGAAGGCACATGGAAATGCACACAGGAAGCCTCCCCCACAATCGGTAAAACCCCACAGTGAACAGTTTTCTGAGGATACATGGTGGAGAACAGAAGACAGACATTAAATTAAACCGAAAATAAATCAAGCAAGAACAAGAAAGGAAGAGGTCTAGGATGTGGCAGAGAACAAAGTGGCCAAGAAAAATGACAGGAAAGACAAACAAGATTTTATAGGCAAAATGGGAACAGATGTATAGAGCGCCACAGCACAATATTACAGGAAAACACTGTACAACATCACTATACAGTTGTCAGGAAGAATAAACACCAATCAACCAGCCCAAAGCAGGCAGGTAATTTAACAATAAAGACATCAGAACAATTAAGTACTGATGGCAGTATTTTAGTCAACTGCTTAATGGGGAGTTACTGGTTCACCCTCACCCCTCCTTCCGACCCAGAAGGAGAATATCTGAACGTTAATGTAGGGCCAACCACTAGAGTAGAAGCAGAGAGGGCAGTCCATCAATTAACAAGTGGAAAGGTACCAAATCTGGACAACTTCCCAACAGAGGCCCTTAAGGCAGACTCAGAGAACACAGCAGACATTTTGACAGGCCTTTACAGAAGGTATGGGAAGAAAAAACCCCAACCCAGTTACGTGGTTATATAGTAAAGCTAACAAAGACAGGAGACTTCTGCCTGTGCAATAAGTAAACATTTTATAAAAGTATTTTCCATTTTTTAAAATTGCTTGCAAAAGGGAATGGCCCATTTAAATCTTAGATGGTAGGTGGAGTCCACTGGAATATTAAAAGACCTTGTTCCTTCAGGCAAGGGAAGGACCCCATGTAGGCGATTATGAGGGAGAAAGAATGAAGAGCGGGGACACGGTTAGATCATAGGGGACTTGGGGAGAAAAATTTCCTCGGTGCCCATTGCCCCAGGAAGGAGTCACTGGATGTCACACAGTGGTTGACAGTGCTGGAGACTAGTCCTATGTTTACAGAACAGGAGCAGTACAACAGTGGGTAGGGCAAGCTGCACCCATATAAAATCATAGAATTCTAGGGCTGGAAGAGACCTCAGGAGGTCATAGGGTCCAGCCCCCAACAAAAATCAAACAGCACTACATATGCATCATTACAAACAACATTACATTACATATGCATCATCTCTTTTCCAAAGGGGCCAGCTCAGCGGAGGGAGAGTAGTTTAGTCTCACTCTTTGGCTTCTGTGCTAAGACTGCCGCAAAATCCATCTGTGGTGTTTCCTGTGGTGAGGGGACACTTAAACACCCAACCAGTTCATTTCACACCGAACAGCTGCTAAAGAGCACCAAACAGCCACCGGCAACTTTCAGGACCAAGTGTTAGGCTAGTGCCAAATCAGCAACCTTATAATCAGAGGCTATTGAGTCAATTACCGAGCATCTAAGCCAGTTGTCCCCAACGCAGTGCCCGCGGGCGCCAAAGTACCAGCTGGGCCATTTATGTGCGCCCATGGAGCAATCTAGGCTGGCCCCAGCCCCGGGCATGCGGCAGGTGTCTGCCCCCAGGGTCGCGGCACATGCCGGTGCTGGCCCCGTACATGCGGCGCCTAGGCAGCCCCTGCCTGGGGTCGGAGCACATGCTGGAGCCGGCCCTGGGCGCATGGCACCTGGGCGGCCTCTGCCCGGGGTCATGGCACATGCCGGTGCTGGCTCCTGGCGTGCGGCACCTGGGCGGCTCCTGCCCGGTGTCACAGCACATGCCGGTGCCAACCCCGGGCACGCAGCACATGCTTGGCCCCGCCCCCGTACACGTGGCATATGAGTGGCCCTGCCCCCGTACCCGCGGCGCGTGAGCAGCCCCGCCCCCAGGCGCCTGGCAGCCCCAAAACGTTGGGGACCACTGATCTAAGCCAGCCACGTTTTCCCCTTGTGTTCTCCTCTCAATAATATGTACTAGAAGCTTTACCTGGCGTTCCTGGGGTTCTTAACTCAAATAATTTTGTTTTCTTTATTTAAATCATTGCTGTGGAGGTAGGGTTCAGTATGCAGGCTGTCCTGGGGAGAGAGGACAACCCCAGTCCCCTCTCACCACAGCAGCTTGGGGCCAGGCAAGAAGTGCCCCTCTATGGCCACGGCAACTTCAGCTGGTAGAGAGTGCATGTCCCCTGGCTGGGGAACAGACAGACAGACACAGACAAACTCTCTGAAATATATAGTAGATATCTGTCCATTTCTTCATCCTGCCCCAGGCTGGCGCAATGGGGTTATAGCTATCCCGGTCCCCATTTCTGGCCCCTTGCTGCCCCTCCTTTGGTCATTTTGCAGTGTAACCCCCTCCCTTTTCATTTATGGGAAACAGCTGAATTCCAGGACCATCCCATTGTCCTGGCACAACCAAACCCTGACCTTGCTTTAAGTTATGATTAAAGGAAGCTGCATAGTAAATTCAGTGGTCCCATGTCTTATAATTTAAGAGGAGTTCTTGAACAGAGACTCATGGATGGATGGATGAACAAGGACAGACAGACACACATTTCTAAAATATATGGTAAGATTTAGAGTTATGAGAGTACAGATTCTTACTATATCAGATCAATATTTTCCAGGCTGTGTTAGAATTTCTGTAGATGACCAATCACCAATTCTTCCCATGGGAGAGAGACATGCACAGCTAACCCTTAGGTGTTGCAACAATTGCCTTTGAAATTGCCCTGAAACGCTCCTCACCGATGACCTGCAGCTCTCTGCCATGTAATGCTCATATTTGTACATGAATAACCTCTTCTAACTGAGAATCTCAGCACCATGAATTTAGCTTCACTATACCTTAAATGGCAAGTGTTCTCACCATTTTACAGATGGAGAGAACACTGAGCAACAAGGGAGTCAGGCAACTCAATCACAGTTGGATTGTGACCAAGTGAGATGCAAAACCCCTGACTCTCTGGGCTTGTGCTTTAAATCTGTCTCTTTACTGTGCCAGAAACTCAGGGTTTTACCTTTCTGTTGGTTGACCCCTCCCTTTCTTGCCAAATTCCAAGATAGACGAGACTTCTGCATTCAAGGCGCTGAGTGAAGCTCTTTCCACTAAAGGTCAGGTTCATTTGTAATCGAAGTCAGGCAGAGTTGTATTAGGTTGAATACACATCGCCCTATTCCTGTTAACATAGCATAATCCAACACGAAAGAGTGTTAAACAGGGTTCAGAGTGTAGCATACAGAAAGCACAGTCTGCTTAGAACTGTGGCAAAGGCACCATTAAAGTGCCTGTGGAAAAGGCACTTATTAAAGACTGGAACATTTACCTGATGGTGCTCGGGTCCTTATCTCAATTAACTTTGGGGATTTTTGGAAAATAAAATGAAAATGTCTATGCTTCATTTAAATCATTGTTCTGGGATGGAGCTGGGAATGAGGGTCTCAGGATGCAGGCTGGCCCAGGGAGAAAGGACTACTCCAGACCTCTCTCACTTCAGTACCTTGCGGCCAGGTGACAAGTATCTCTCCATGTTCACTGCAGCTCCAGTGGACACAGCTGAGAGAGGGGGAGGGGGAGGGATGCATGTCCCCCAGCTGTGGCCGGTCCAGGTTTGCCTGCTCCCTGTGCTACCCAGCCAGAGTGAGGAATGGAGCAAACTTTGCTCTTTCTCCTTGATCCATGACAAAGGGGAACAGCCAGCAATGTCCCTGTACAAATCAAAGGAGGGGGGCTTCAGCCCTCTATCCTCCCTAAAGGATGCTTTAGGGGTAGGAGGGTTGGGGCTGAGGCAGTCCTGGAGGAGGGAGGAGCCCCGGCCAGCCTCTTTCACCTGCCTGATGAGTCTGTCTCTTTTCTGTATGGTTTTATGAGAAGCAGTCCCATTCCAATCACATCCCATTTTCCTGGCACAACCAAATCCTGACCTTGCTTTTAAATGATAAGAGGAAGCTGTGTACCAAATTTGGTTGTCCTATCTCTTACTGTTAGGATCTTGAACACACAGACAGACAAACTTTCTCAAATATATACTAGACAAAGAAAAGAAGGAAAAACAGTTAAAATATTTGAAACGTAAAGCATGGAATAAGGCTTTCATTTTGACAACTTCCCTTGGCCCCTTTCCTTTTGGCCAGAGGGAGTTTTTAGAATGTCTACAGTCTCTTAAATGGTATCACAGATGGTAATAACTCACCTTTTGGGGGACAGGAGAAGTTAATTTAGATGGGCTGGAACTGTTCTTGGCAAAGTCCATCTTGTTTCATCTCTGGTGGTGTTTGGGATTGAGCTGGAGCAAGTAGAGGTGGTGATGCTATCTGGTGCCTCTCTTTTCCTTGGTCTGGTCAGGATGTCTCCCCAGATCAGGATGACAAAGGTCTGGGCTCTCATGAGATACTGGAGGTAGCAGCCCTGATGGTAGAACTTAGTCCCATAGCCAATTTTTCTCCCCAAAGTCTTTTTCTTTAAGGGAGTGAATGGCAGAGTGGCCTACCCTCTCGCTATTTGGTCCACCAACTAGGCCTGGTTTTCAAGGCATCAATATTGGTTTATTGATTTCTGGTTCCACATTATTCTTGCTTACCAGGCATAATCTTAATATATGTTTAATATAAGTCCATGAGTTACATCAGGAGGCCTTTTTGTTTAGACTGACTCAGTCTTCTTGTCTCTTTGTTGCACCTTTTCCCTATCAACATTTGTTGTTATAGTTTGTGACATCTTACGAATTTATTTCATTCACTCATTATTTTACAGTTGTACTCAAAATTAGGTAAACTTGTAGTTCCAGTTATTACAATAGCAGGAAGCTTTTCTTTCCAGATATCATATATGGAATTACAGTGCATCTTAAACAGATATTAAGGAAATAAGCTACATCTTCAGATAATCAAGCAGGCTTCCACATAACTCGAGTTCCACTTTTGTCTTCCTTGTTTACCAGGGATCACATCCAATCTAGAACTTTACAGCTTATATACAGCTATATCTAGTGGCTAAATATGGTAAACAAAATGATTATTCAATTTGTTCAAAAAATATGAACTTATAGACCAGAGGTGGCCAGACCATGGATAGCAAGCTGCATGTGGCTCTTTTACAGTTAAATTGTGGCTCATGTAACCCCCTTACACCTTCCCTTTCTCCACCTACCAGATTGGAGAGGGGACGCTCAGGGCTTGCAATAGAGTGCTGAGGTTAGAGGACTCCATACCCCCTTCTGCTGAAGCCCTGAGCCCTGGCAGGCACCTCCCATGGGGCTGAAGCCCCAAGATCCCCTTTCCCACACAGCAGAAGTCCCTAGACCCACCACCTGCTCATAGAGCTGAAACCCCAAGTCCCAGCATACACCTCCCAGAAGGCTGTAGACCTGTGAGCCCATCCCCACTTAAGGAAAATAGCTATATCCCCAGACAATCAGGCAGGCTTCCACGCAGTTTGAGTTCCATTTTTGTCTCCCTTGTTTAGCCAGAGACCACATGCAGTCTGGAACTCCACAGCTTGCCAAGATATTCTAGTGGCTAATATACTTCAGATAAACAAGATGATTACTCAGTTTGTTCAAACAATCTGAATCCAGACATTGCACAATCTGGCTGGAAATCACATGAGAACATGCTTCTTGCTAGTTTTCCAGTGCTTGTTGCTCACAGTTAGGCTGGAAATATCAGAAGATACAGCCTTCGTTAAACTGTTTCAGCATTTCCAGTCCCAGACAGAACCCAGAGGCACAGAGAATGGCAAAGATGAAATAATGCAATCAACCAGAGACAGACCCAAAATAAAATTTCCTGGGGGAAGGGAAGAGAAGGGTATTGTTGAAAACCTAGATCCAGATCTGCATTTTGTGACTTGAGGCCACAAGATGAAGATAACTTAAAAAGAAAAGACTATCTAAACATTGCAGAAATGTCAAAACTATTCCTTTAATGAAAAGTTAATCTAATTTAGCCATTCTGTGCTCACCACTGGCATAAGTTTGAGCAAGTCATGGTGGTGGTGGGAAACATGAGACCCTCACTTTTCACAAACTCCTAACCATCAAGTCATCAGCGAGTAGCTTTAGCAGAAAGGCCCCAATACAGAGTAGGAATCTGTTTTGATAGATGACATTGACAGAGATCAACTCATGCTGCAGAATTCAGAAGAGACTCTGTAATGCTCTGAGGGATTTCATAGCATCATAGGGTTGGAAGAAACCGCAGGAGGTCCTTGAGTCCAACCCCCTGCTAAAAGCAGGGCCAATCCCAACTAAATCATCCCAGCCAGGGCTTTGTCAAGCCAGGATTTGTTCAGGTCTGTTTGTGAGATCAAGGAGCATGCAAGGAGGAAGACAGATGATATTCCAAGAAGCAGCCCATGAGGACAGCAGAGCATTAGCTAGGATTTGCCATATTCACTGTTGGTTTGGGGTGATTCTATTTTGGAGGCTCCTTACAGAGGCCTGATTTTCAGGAAGTACTGGACACAAGCAGCTCTTGTCATAACATTGTCAGACTTCCAGGAGACAAGAATTCTTGGTTTGGAGGAGGGTGGATAAAGGAACTGCCCAGAGCCAGGATTTCAGCAGCTCATTCTGTGCAGCTTGTACAAAAGAGGCTTCCCCCAGGAGCAGCAAGTGCAGTGGTGGCAGGGAATTTTATTTAGGTGTTCAGACAAGTGCAGTCTAGACAGAAAGACCTGCCGCATTAATCTTAGTATGAAAAGTTCATTACCCTTGTGTGGTGTGTTTATCACTCTCCTCCCCCCACATCCCTTATGGAAGCGAGGGAAGGGAATGCTAGGAGGAGAGAGAGAGTGGAGGTCAGAGGAGTCTCAGACAAGGGAGGCAGTTGTGTGGATCACGTCTTCCCAGTGTAAGTGATTTATTTTTCTTCTGGGGAACATTGAAACTTCCAACTTGAAATTAATGGGATAAAAACACTTTCCAGGTGCTCAGAAGTGCAAAAATACCATAAATTGGGGAAGAGTCTAAGGAGGAAGCTATAAGCCAAGGCATGGAAGGTTTTTTTGTGTGGAGGTGGGTAGTACTCAGAAAAAGTTAGGACAGGTTTGCTGGGACTATTTTCCTCCAAAGAGCAGCAAGGGAAATCCACAGTCCTGTGCTGGCACGAATAGCTGAGGGAGTTGCCCCTGCTCTGTGAGTACGTTTGCTTTGCTCCTGTTGAAAGGAATAAAGCCAATGTTCAGAGGAGATGGACCCATGGTATATTCTAGAAATTGTTTGAGGAAAGTTCTATGGCTTGTTTTGTACAGGAGGTCAGACCAGATGGTGGTAACTTCTGCCTAGGAATCTATGAAACTAAGAATCTAAGAAACAAGATCTTGATCTGGATTTTAAAACTCTGCTCCCAAAGTTCAGAAGGGGCTTGGACATGGGGCTTTGGTTTGGGCACTCTGCTAGTTAACAGAAAATAACAATTAATTCCTAATACATTGATGAACAATCTGTTATTTTATGTAGGGACTCGTTCGGATTCACATCATTTTGTAAATAGCACATAGGGTGCCTCTCCACTTGTACAGTAGGTTGAAATAAGATACACAAATTAAGCTATGCAAATTGTGTATCTTATTTCGATGTTATTTTGAAATTTGAAATTTGGCACAGTCGACACAGCACTTATTTCGAAATAAATTGCTATTCCAAAACATCCCTTGCTTCTCGTGGAATGAGGTTTACAGGGACGTCGGAATAGCAAGCCCATTATATTTCGAAAGAACAGGCAGTCTCGAGACACACAATAGCTATTTCGGGATACCTCCAGTATTCTGAAATAGTGCTGCAGTGTAGACGCAGCCATGGTGACAGATATAGCATAAATATATTGCCCTTAATCCAGCAAATTACTTAGGCTTAACTTTAAGTGGGTTTAATTGTAAGCGGACGCTTAAGTGCTTTGCTGAGTTGGGGAGACAGAATGGGTTGGCTACATTAGATTAGATAGATAGTGATCTGCTTCATTCAGGGGCAGAATTTCTTTTTGATAGTGTGAAAATGGTGGGTAAAGCTATTATCTTGCTGGCAACCACATGGTCTTGACTGGTTCTCTGACATAGCTGTAGGGTTGACATTATCAAAACTTTCAATTTATTTTCACAAAATTTTCTGTGATGTTTATAACTAACAGTTTATTGATATCACTAGTAACATTTTTACACAAACCCATGTTTTTTTTTATAACCGGGTTTTCAGTTAAAAAGAAAAGTTGGTAAATATCATGGAACGGGTCAATTTTGGACCCTTAAAATGGAAACATTGTAGACTCTACTTGTGAAATTGTTTTCCCATTTCCAACCAGTATAACTATTATTATTAACATTAACATTAACATTAGCATTAACATTACTACTACTACTACTACTGCTACTAACTGTGCTGGGCTTTGACCTAGTGCATGTGCTAGCAGCTGTCCACAATAGTTCAGTTTTCTAGTTTGGCTGATTGACTTGACTGGTCAACTAAAGTCAAACATTGAAAAAAATGTGGTCAGTGAAAAGAAGACAGAAATGAGCTAATGGTAGCTGAAGAGGAAAGAAGGGCTTATACAATATCCTTGCTGGCAACTTTCATCTGCGAGAGATGGTGAGAATTGCAGCCTGTGATTAGGGTTGCCAGGTGTCTGGTTTTGAACCAGACAGTCCAGTATTTGAGCTTTCTGTTCGGGAAACAAATTGAGAAAATATAAATGAAAAAATATAAATGTCTGGTATTTTCTAAATAAGATGTAATGTAGATTATGATGTAATGTCAAGTGTGTCCAGTATTTTTGTTGAAACCATCTGACAACCCTAACTCTGATGTAGATGGTTTGCAATATCTCATGTGACTGAGCAGTCCAATCAGATTTGCATGATCTTTGGCAGTTATTGCAAATGTATCTTGGTAGGGAGAGTGGCAATCTTGCTCGTTGGTTTGGTTTTGTTTTCTTAAAGCAATCTTGATTGCTTTATTGTTTGAGTTTCCATATATGGCTCATATCTGCCCTGCAATTAGACACAATTTGGATAGGTGATGTGCAGAATAATTGAGGATAGAAAAGACAACCAGTAACAAATGACACTATTTAGAGTCAAATGCTTAATACATTATGTCCAACTACCACACATTGTAGCAAGGCCAACACAATTAGTTGACATACACTTTGTCTGATAGTCTGGTTGGGATTTGTTTTAATATTTTACCCAAAGCGAGATTCTCAGAAATGGTATAACATTTTCCTTTCATAGAATCATAGAATTGTAGGACTAGAAGAGGTCTCAGCAGGTCCTTTAGTCCAGTCCGCTGCATGCATGGCATTCACTAAGCATTATCTAGACCATCCCTGATTGATTTTTGTCTGACCTGCTCTATAAAATCTTCAGTGATGGAGATTCCACAAGTTCCTGGGCAACTAGTCCAGGGTATGGCTACACTACAAAGTTAATTTGAACTAACAGCCGTTAGTTCGAATTAACTTTCATAGGCGCTACACAGGCAAACCGCTAGTTCGAACTTAATTCGAACTAGCAGAGCGCTTAATTTGAACTAGATAAACCTCATTCTACGAGGACTAACGCCTAGTTCGAATTAAGTACAGGCAGCCCCCGGGTTACGCGGATCCGACTTATGTCGGATCCATACTTACAAACGGGGCTTTTCTCGCCCCGGAGGAAGCGGGCGGCAGGACCGCCCAGACGCGCTGTGGTCCTGCCGCCCGCGTCCCCCGGGGCGAGAAAAGATGCTCCGCGTCTCCCTGGTCTGCTGGGGCGGGGGGTCCCCAGCAGACCAGGGAGACGCGGAGGACCCAGGCGGCGGGACCGCGGCACGTCTTGGTCCCGCTGCCCGCGTCTTCCTGGTCTGCTGGGGGGGGCACTAACTGCGCCCCCCCCCAACAGACCAAGCTTTTCTCGAGATGCCTGTGGTAGAGCAGATGGGGCACTGCCGGTTGGTCCCACAGCGCCGCTCTCGGCGCTACTGGACCTACCCGGCAGCGCCCCAGCTGCTCTGTCCCAGGCGTCCAGATTCAGCTGCTGTTGAAACTGATCAGCGGTTGATTCCAGGAAGCCCGGGGCAGAGCAACTCTGCCTCTGGCTTCCTGTAGTCAGCGCTGGTCAGTTTCAGCAGCGGCTGAATCTGGACACCAGTTCCGACTTACATACAGATTCAACTTAAGAACAAAGGGTATGTCTACACTATAAAGTTAGTTCGAACTAACAGACGTTAGTTCGAACTAACTTTCATAGGCGCTACACTAGCGCTCCGTTAGTTCGAACTTAATTCGAACTAACGGAGCGCTTAGTTCGAACTAGGTAAACCCCATTTTACGAGGATTAAGCCTAGTTCGAACTAGCTAGTTCGAATTAAAGGCTGTGTAGACCCTTAATTCGAACTAGTGGGAGGCTAACCCTTCCCAGGTTTCCCTGGTGGCCACTCTGGCCAACACCAGGGAAACTCTATTGCCCCCCTCCCGGCCCCGGAGCCCTTAAAGGGCCACGGGCTGGCTACACAGTTTGTGCCAGTTGCAAGGCTGCCAGCACCCGTGCCAGCACACCCAGCAGCTGCCACACCATGAGCCAGCCACCCGAGGACACCCAGCCCTCCACTGCTCCCCAGGACCAGCCTGGCGGCTCCCAGGAGCCTGCCCGGGGACGCAAGAGGCGGGCACCCGCTTGGTCAAGTGCGGAGATCATGGACCTCATCGAGGTTTGGGGGGAAGCCTCCAATGTCCACGATCTCCGCACTAGCCACAGGAATGCGGCCGTCTACAGCCACATGGCTGACAGCCTGTCCGCCAGGGGCCACCAGCGCAGCTGGGAGCAGGTGCGCTGCAAGATTAAAGACCTGCGGCAGTCCTACTCCCAGGCCTGCCAGCCAGGGGCCGACCCGGAGGCCTGCCCCCACTTCCACGCCCTGGACTGCCTCCTGGGGGCTAATGCCGTCCCTGCCCCTGGGACGTGATAGACCCCGGGGCAGAGGGACCGCTCCAGGAGATGGAGGAGGAGGAGGAGGGCTCCGAGAGCCAGGAGCCTGCTGGCAGCCTGCCCAGGACCCAGGACCCCCAAGGCACCCCACAGAGCCGCTCGCCTGTGTCGTCCGAGGCTGGGGAGGCGTCCACCTGTGAGTACCATCGTGCTCCCCTTATATGTACGGGGGGCTGGGGCGAGAGGGAGCCCCGGGACCATGCGCCTAGGCCTTGCCCACCACGGAGCAGCAGCTGGGGATTCTGCAGGGGCCCTGGCCTTGCAGAGGATAGCTGGATTTCACACACCTGGGCCCCTGGGGTAATTGACCGCTGGTCTTGTTGCATCACAGCCACAGCACCTGGGCCTGCAGGGCGTACCACCCCGCCTGCAGCAGCTGCCCATGCCTGGGCAAGCAGGAGAGCCAGGAATGAGGAGGAGTACCAGAGGTGGCACCTCCGGTTCATGGATCACCAGCTCCGCACCCAGGACCACTGGGTCCAGGAGGACCTGAGGCTGCGCCGGAGGAGTTTGGAGGCCCTGGAGGAGCAGGGCCATGCCCTGCGAGGCCACCTCCAGAGCCTGCTCGACCGCTTCCCAATTCCTCCTGCTCCTGCTCCTGCTCCCTCTGCTGCTCCTCCTGCTCCTCCTGCTCCTCCTGCTCCCCCTGCTCCCCCTCCTGCTTCCTCCACACCCCTGTCCCTCCTGCCCCCCCCTCCACAACCATTTCCCACCGACACCCCCAGACCCACAGTGTGGCGAGACGGGAGAGGCAGCTGGACTCCCACCCCTGAGTTTTCCTTTCCCATCCTCCCTTCCCTCCCCTTCCAGCTCCCTCATCCCAGGTTTCCCCCTCCCCTCTCCCACCCTCATTCCTCCCTTCTCCCACCCCAGTTATGTGAAATAAACATACGTTTTTGTTTGAAAAACAGGTGTCTTTATTTTACAGTAGGTAGGGAGGGGAAAGGGGAAGGGGGGTAGGGTGGAAGAAGGCCCCAGTGGGGCATGCAAGGGAGAGGTCAGTCCTCCTCCTCCACCTGGAAGCTCTCCCGCAGGGCTTCCCGGATCCGGACGGCCCCCCGCTGGGCTTCCCGGATGGCGGCGGTGCGGGGCTGACCGTAGTGTCCAGCCATGCGGTCAGCCTCAGCCATCCAGGCTGGCAGGAAAGCCTCCCCCTTTCGCTCACACAAATTGTGGAGCACACAACATGCTGCCACCACGGGAGGGATGTTGTGCTTGGCCAGGTCCAGACGGGTGAGGAGGCATCGAAAGCGGGCTTTCAGTCGCCCGAAGGCCCCCTCCACCACGATGCGGGCCCTGGTCAGCCTGGCATTGAAGGCCTGGCGGGAGGGATTGAGGTGCCCCGTGTAGGGCTTCATCAGCCACGGCTGCAGTGGGTAAGCGGCATCCCCCACCAGGCACACGGGCATGTCCACGTCCCCGACCCTGATGTGGCGGTCGGGGAAGAAGTTCCCGGCCTGCAGCCGCTGGCACACGGAGGAGTTGCGGTACACCCGTGCGTCGTGTGCTTTGCCGGACCAGCCCACATTAATGTCCGTGAACTGGCCCCGGTGGTCACACACGGCCTGCAGGATCACGGAGAAGTACCCCTTGCGGTTGACGTACCGGGACGCCTGGTGTTCCGGGGCACGGATGGGGATGTGCATCCAGTCGATGGCCCCCCCGCAGTTGGGGAAGCCGAGGGCGCCGAATCCCCGGATGACGGCGTCCGGGTCGGCGAGGCGGACCACCCTGCGGAGCAGCACCCGGTTGATGGCCTTGACCACCTGCGGAGAGAGACACAGCAAAGCGCCAATCAGTGGGGCGCCCGGGTGGCTGGGAGCGTTCGTGCCCTGGCAGTGCCCCGCGCCCCACTCCCGGAAGCAACCCCCCTGGCGGCGTGTAGTACAGCCGGGACAGCCCGACCCCTCTGGTGCGGGGCGCTTTCGCCTCCTCCCGCCCCCCCTTTGTTCCTGGGGCGGCCCATCCCCTCCTCGCAGCCCTCCTCCCCCCCGGCTCGGTGGCCGACGAGTGCCGTACCTGCATGAGCACCGTTCCGACGGTGGATCTCCCCACACCGAACTGGTTCCTGACGGATTGGTAGCTCTCCGGCGTAGAGAGCTTCCAGAGGGCGATGGCCACCCGCTTTTGGAGGGGGATGGCGGGCCTCATGCGAGTGTCCCTTCTGCACAGGGCAGGTGCGAGCCACTCGCAGAGCTCCAGGAAGGTGTCCCTCCTCATCCTGAAGTTCTGGGTCCACTGTTGGTCCTCCCAGCGCTCCAGGACGATGCAGTCCCACCAGTCGGTGCTGGTGTCCAGACGCCAGACGCGGTGGGGCCCGCCGGTGCCGGGGCGCTGCCGCGGCTCCTCCACGGCCCCCAGGGCGGCCAGGCGGAGAGGCAGGGGGCTGACGTGCACCAGGAGGTGCCAGGCAACCTCGAGCCATTTGTGGCAGGCTTGCAGCAGCAAGTTCAGAAAATGCACCAGAAGGTGCAGGGCGAGCTGTGGCTCCATGTTGCCACCTGTGGCGGGCCCCCGCGAAGGGAAGCACCGACACAGACGGGCACAGAGACCAACGCTTTGCTGTCCCTTGGCGAGGTTGGCAAGCAAGCAGGAAAAGCTGAGAACCGGCTGTCCACGGGGGTCCCTTTAAGCTCGAGCCTCAGATAGCCTCAGACAGCAGCCACACAAAGCAACTACTGACCTGATGCCCTGCCAGAACCAGTTTCAGCCGCCCTTAAATGCCCCCCTGCGTCCAATCAGTGTGGACACGCTAGTTCGAATTAGCAAAACGCTAATTCGAACTAGTTTTTAGTTCTAGACGCGTTAGTTCGAATTAGCTTAGTTCAAATTAACTAATTCGAACTAAGTTAGTTCGAATTAGCGCTGTAGTGTAGACATACCCAAACCTACAGTCCCTATCTTGTACTTAACCCGGGGACTGCCTGTAGTTCGAATTAAGGGCTGTGTAGCCACTTAATTCGAACTAGTGGGAGGCTAGCCTTTCCCAGCTTGCCCTGGTGGCAACTCTGGGCACAACCAGGGAAACTCGTCTGCCCCCCTCCCGGCCCCGGAGCCCTTAAAGGGGCACAGGCTGGCTACGGTGCCTGTGCCAGGTGCAAGCCTGCCAGCACCCAGCCAGCAGACCCTGCACCTGGCATGGCACGAGCCAGCCACCCAATGCCACCCAGCCCTCCGCCTCTTCCCAGGAGCCTGCCCGGGGCCGCAAGAGGCAGGCACCCGCCTGGTCTAGTGCGGAGATCGTGGCCCTCATCCACGACCTACGCACTAGGGACAGGAAAGTGGCTGTTTAGGGCAGGGTAGCTGCCAGCCTGGCCACCAAAGGCCACATGCGAACCCAGGAGCAGGTTTGCATGAAAATCAAGGTGGTCCAGTGAGACTCCAAGCCCTGAGCTTAGAACATAAGAACATAAGAATGGACGTACTGGGTCAGACCAAAGGTCCATCTAGCCCAGTAGCCTGTCTGCCGACAGTGGCCAACACTAGGGACCCTGGAGTGGATGGACCAAAGACAGTGACCAAGCCATTTGTCTCATGCCATCCATCTCCAGACTTCCACAAACAGAGGCCTGGGACACCATTCCTACCCGCTGGCTATTAGCACTCCAAGGACCCAACCTTCATGAATTTATCTAACTTCTCTTTAAACTCTGTTCTAGTTGTAGCCTTCACAGCCTCCTGCAGCAAGGAGTTCCACAGGTTGACGATTTGCTTTTTGAAGAAGAACTTTCTGTTATTACTTTGAAGCCTGCTACCCATTCATTTCATTTGGTGTCCTCTAGTCCTTCTATTATGGGAACTAAGGAAGAACTTTTCTTTATGCACCCTCTCCACACCACTCATGATTTTATAGACCTCTATCATATCCCCCCTCAGTCTCCTCTTTTCTAAGCTGAAAAGTCCCAGTCTTTTTAGCCTCTCTTCGTATGGGACCTGTTCCAAACCCCTAATCATTTTAGTTGCACTTTTCTGAACCCTTTCCAAGGCTAAAACATCTCTTTTGAGGTGAGGAGACCACATCCGTACACAGTACTGAAGATATGGCATACCATAGTTTGATACTTCCTCTCCTCCTTCTTCCCCTGGCTTCCCCCTTCCAGCTCCCTCCTCCTAGGTTTCCCCCTCCCCTCTCCCACCTTCTCCCACCTCCTTTTCCCAGTCTCCCCAGAGGTTAATCCCCCCCCCCCCCCCACTCCCAGTTTTGTTAAATAAAGAGAGTTTCTATTTTTGAACACACGTGTCCTTTATTTTTTACATTAGGAAGGGGGGCTAGGGAGGGGTAAGTGGACTTAGGGGTTCCCCGCTTGCTTGTCTACCTCGATGAGGGACAGCAAAGCAGTCCTGACTTGGAGTGTGCTGAGTGCCCACACTCGGCACATCACAGCACTCAGCCCTCAGCCTGGCTGCACTTGCCGCAGGCTGCCATCTGTGGGGGAGGGGTCAATCGGGGGGCTGCAGGAGAGCTTCCACCCCCAGAAGCTTGCAGAGCCACCCCGGTCCTCCCCATCGGGGGCTCGTACCCCATTCCTCCCTCACCTCCTTCCACTTACCCCTCCCTAGCCCCCCTTCCTGATGTACAAAATAAAGGACATGTGTGTTTAAAAATAGAATCTCTATTTATTGAACAAAACTCGGGGAGACTGGGAAAAAGAGGTGGGAGAGGGGAAGAGAGCGGGTGGGAGAGGGGAGGGTAACTACAATATCAGGCGTTTGGAACAGGTCCCATACGAAGAGAGGCTAAAGAGACTGGGACTTTTCAGCTTAGAAAAGAGGAGACAGAGGGGGGATATGATAGAGGTCTATAAAATCATGAGTGGTGTGGAGAGGGTGCATAAAGAAAAATTCTTCCTTACTTCCCATAATAGAAGGACTAGAGGACACCAAATGAAATGAATGGGTAGCAGGCTTCAAAGTAATAACAGAAAGTTCTTCTTCACAAAGCAAATCGTCAACCTGTGGAACTCCTTGCTGCAGGAGGCTGTGAAGGCTACAACTAGAACAGAGTTTAAAGAGAAGTTAGATAGTCATGGAGGTTGGGTCCATGGAGTGCTATTAGCCAGGGGGTAGAAATGGTGTCCCTGGCCTCTGTTTGTGGAAGTCTGGAGATGGATGGCACGAGACAAATCGCTTGGTCATTGTCTTCGGTCCATCCCCTCCAGAGTCCCTAGTGTTGGCCGCTGTTGACAGACAGGCTACTGGGCTAGATGGACCTTTGGTCTGACCCAGTATGGCCATTCTAAGCTCAGGGCTCAGGGTCGGGGGGTCTCAGTGGACCACCTTGATTTTCATGCACACCTGCTCCTGGATGGCCAGGCTGGCAGCTCTCCTGCCCTAGACCGCCACTTTCCTGTGCCTAGTGCAGAGATCGTGGATGAGGTCCACGATCTCCGCACTAGACCAGGCGTGCGCCTGCCTCTTGCAGCCCCGGGCTGGCTCCTGGAAGCCGCCAGCCTGGTCCCCGGAAGAGGCAGAGGGCTGGGTGGCAGCAGGTGGCTGGCTCAAGCTGTGCCATGTGCAGGGTCTGCTGGCTGGGTGCTGGCAGGCTTGCACCTGGCACAGGCACGGTAGCCGGCCTGTGCCCCTTTAAGGGCTCCGGGGCCGGGAGGGGGGTAGACGAGTTTCCCTGGTGGTGCCCAGAGTGGCCACCAGGGCAAGCTGGGAAGGGCTAGCCTCCCACTAGTTCAAATTAAGTGGCTACACAGCCCTTAATTCGAACTAGCTAATTCGAACTAGGCGTTAGTCCTCGTAAAATGAGGTTTACCTAGTTCGAATTAAGCGCTCCGCTAGTTCGAATTAAGTTCGAATTAGCGGAGCGCTAGTGTAGCGCCTATCAAAGTTAATTCGAACTAATGTCTGTTAGTTCGAATTAACTTTGTAGTGTAGACATACCCTAAGATATTCTGGGTCTTATTTTCTATCCCTTTCTTAATAATTCCTAGCATCCTATTTACCTTTTTGACCGCCGCTGCACACTGTGTGGAAGTTTTCAGAGAACTGTCCACGATAACTCCAAGATCTCTTTCCTGATTTGTCGTAGCCAAATTAGCCCCCATCATACTGTACGTATAGTTGGGGTTATTTTTCCCGATGTGCATTACTTTACACTTATCCACATTAAATTTCATTTGCCATTTTGTTGCCCAATCACTCAGTTTGGTGAGATCTTCTTGGAGTCCCTCACAGTCTGCTTCTGTCTTGACTATCCTAAACAGTTTTGTATCATCTGCAAACTTTACTACCTCACTGCTTACCCCTTTCTCCAGATCATTTCTGAATAAGTTGAAAAGGATTGGTCCCAGGACTGACCCTTCTAGTACACCACTAGTTACCCCTCTCCAATCTGAAAATTTATCATTTATTCCTACCCTTTGTTTCCTGTCTTTTAACCGGTTCTCAGTCCAAGAAAGGACTCTTATCCCATGGCCATGTAATTTACACAAGAGCCTTTGGTAAGGGACCTTGTCAAAGGCTTTCTGAAAATCCAAGTATACTATATCTACTGGATCCCCCTTGTCCGCCTGTTTGTTAACCCCTTCAAAGAACTCTAATAGATTAGTAAGACAGGATTTCCCTTTACAGAAACCATGTTGACTTTTGTCCAATAAATTATGTTCTTCTACATGCTTCACAATTTTATTCTTTACTATTGTTTCGACTAATTTGCCCGGTACTGAAGTTAGACTCTATAATTGCCAGGATCGCCTCTAGAGCCCCTTTTAAATATTGGTGTCACGTTGGCTACCTTCCAGTCATTGGGTACGGAAGCTGATTTAAAGGATAGGTTACAAACCACAGATAATAGCTCAGCAATTTCCCATTTTAGTTCTTTTAGAACCCTTGGATGAATGCCATCCGGTCCCGGAGATTTGTTAACATTAAGTTTTTCTATTTGTTCCAAAACCTCCTCTAATGACACTTCAATCCAGGACAGTTCCTCAGATTCATCACCCACAAAGGACGGTGCAGATTCAGGAATCTCCCCAACGTCCTCAGCCGTGAAGACTTATGTACTTGAAAACTGTTATGTCGCCTCTCAGTCTTTTCTACAGACTAAATAAATCATTTTTATCCATCTTCCCACATGATGTATGTGTTCTAGACCTTTAATAATTTTTTGTTGCTGGATTTTCTATCATTTGTGCACCTCTCCCCTGAAATATGGCACCCAGAAATGGCTACAATACTCTAGTTGAGGCCTAATCATCACAGAGTAAAACATAAGAATTACTTCTCATGTATTACATGCAACACTCCTACTAATGCATTCCAGAATGTTTGCTTTTTTTGTAACAATGACACACGGTTGACTCATATTTAGCACTATGACCCCCAAATCCCTTTCCGTGGGACTCCTTCTAAGCAGTCATTTCTCATTTTGTATGTTTGCAGCTGATTGCTCCTTTGGAAGTGGAGTACTTTGCATTTGTCCTTATTGAATTTCATCCTAATTACTTCAGACCATTTCTCCAGTTTGACCAGATCATTTTGAATCTTAATCCTATCCTCCAAAGCACTTGCAAGTGCTTTGTCCACAAATTTTTAAAGGGGTACTCTCTCTGCCATTATCTTTATCATCTTAAATATTGAACAAAGCTAGACCCAGAACTGATCCCTGCAGCATCCCTCTTGATATTCCCTTCCAGTTTGACTGTGACTCACTGATAATAATTACTCTCTTTGAATGGTTTTCCAGCCATCTAGGCACCCACTTTAGAGTAGCTCCATTTAGATTGTATTTCCCTAGTTCATTTATAAAAAAAGTAATGAAAAACAGTATAAAAAGCCTTATTAAAATCACGATATTTCACATCTACCACTTTCCCTATCCACAAGGATTGTTACCTTTTCAAAGAAAGCTGTTAGGTTGATTTGAGATGATTCGTTTTTGACAAATCCATGCTGTTTCTTTTCACCTTATTATCTTCTAGACATTTGCAAATTAATTACTTAATTATTTTCTCCATTATCTTATCAGGTACTGAAATTAATCTGTAATCCCCCAGGTTGTCCTTATTACCCCTTTTATAGATGGGCACTATATTTTTCCTGTTCCAGTCCCCTGGAATATCTGACATCTCCCATGACTTTTCAAAGATAATCTCTAATGGCTCAGATATCTCCTCAGTCAGCTCCTTGTGTGTTTTAGGATGCATTTCAGCAGATCCTGCTGACTTGAAGCCATCTAATTTGTCTAAGCAATTTTTAACTTATTCTTTCTCTATTTTAGCTTCTGATCCTACCTCATTTTCACTGGCATTCATTATGTTAGCTGTCCAATCGCTATTAATCTGTTTGGTGAAAACCCAAACAAAAAAAGTCATGTAGCACTTCTGCCATTTCCACATTTTCTGTTATCGTTCCCCCTTGATTAATGAAATATAAATAACATGTAATAATTTAATACAATTTCTTCAAATAAACTCAGTTTAGAAATAATGACCTCCAGATGGAGGGGTTTGCAAACATCCAAGCCATGTGATATGTTTCCATCAGTTTTGGAGTTGGCAAGCAATAGATGTATGATAGTTCAGGATAAGACCCGGATTCAATTAGCCTAATAAACTTTCTGTAACTATGTTATTTTTTCTGAAATTGTGTAGTGACAGTACTTTGAATGTGCTACCCGCTAAACAATTGAGTATGCATATAACATTAAGTGCATGAGTAATCAAGGAAAAAGTCATGTGCTTAAAGTTACACATGTACTTAATTGTTTTGCTGGATTGGAGACTTACAGAAAAAAATATAAGACACTAAAAGAAGCAATAGCACTGAACTTAGTTCGGGGAGTTTTGAACATTGCTTCCCGCCCCTCTCCCTTCGCTCTGTTGTTTTTGTGAAACCAAAGCTAAGGTTTGTTCCATGCTAAGCCCTGTTTTATCTCAGTCTCCAATGTTTGTGAGAGTCAGGATAAATGTTTCAATTGGGGCCCCACTCTAATACTATATCTTTAAATCCTCTGCCCAGCTATTTTGTGTTTATATGGGATCTTTCTTCTAGACTCAGATTCATCCATCCTACTGAACCTGGCAATTTCTGTGGTAGAGCTGACTGGAAATTCTCTGATTGAATGTTTTCCATTGAAGGATGCCGATTCATCAAAATAGAAATGCTTTGCACAGACAGTTTGCTTTTAGCGAAGGCCTTATGGAATGTAGACAGTGTTCCAATGAAACCCAGTCAGAACCTGTCTGCCTTCCCTCGATTGTCATCCCAATTCTTTGGCAGCCAACAGGGCTCATCCGTGGCTCTCCAGGAGAGCTGATCAGGATGCAGAAGTCCAGGAGCACCAGATTCGAAGCTCCCTGGAAGCCAGGGCTTTCAGGCTATGTCTACGCAGCAGCGCTATTTTGGAATAACTGACGTGAGTTAGGTCACTAGGGGTCAGCCTAGCCGGTTTGGGCTGGTTCCGGTTAGTTCTGTGTAATCCAATAAAATGGACGCTTAGTTCTAATCAATTCATTCAAGCTCTCTGTGTTTCCACTTATTTCTTCTTCACTGTGGAACTCCATACGATATAACAGTGTCCCCTTTCATCCTTGACCAATTTGCTACAATTCCTAAGTCCTGGTTTCTATTCCTTACTATCAACTTCCCTTTTCTTTCAATTGTTAAATATTTTATAGCTGCCTTCTCTTCCCTTCTAAATTATGTCAGTTGTTTAACCATCACTGCTTTCTTTCTTCAGTGTTCTTCAATGATTCCCAAAGACCAGTCACATATTTTTGTGATGAAATTCTTCCTCGCAGCTGATTTGGCTTATATTCTTTTTTCAGCTTTATGAAATTGGCCCTATTAAAGCCCCAGGCATATATATTAATGGTCTGGCCTTTATTCTGCTTGCTCATTATAAATCTAATCAGATCATGATTACTTACGCATACACTACTAGGAATTTTTAGTTCTGTGAGCAGTTCCTCTTTGTCGCATCAGACAAGATCTAATAAAGATTTCCCCTGTGTTGGCTGCAACACTTTTTGAGTTAGGTAACTGTCATCTGTAATGTTTTTAGAAATCTGAATGGGATTTTAGTAGTGCAGGGTGAGACCTCCAGCATGTGTCACTCAAATGAAGTACACAGTATTTTCTCTAGACATCATAAGTAAGGAGCTGATTGTCCTGATCCGTAGAGTTATTTGGATGACTGTAGTGGACAAAGGCGAATACCCAGACTTGTGCTTTATCTGCTAGGACATTCAGTGAAGTCACTCCTTTTATTGCAGCCTTGTGTGGGAGACCAGAATCATGGCTTCCCAAAAAAATGCTAAGGTGGCAATTCTGTCCCTACCCGATGGCCTCATAGGGTCCAGTGGCAGGAGGACTTGGCATTTCAGAAGCCTGTGCAAGGTGTGTTTTCATTTCACCCCATCTTTCGGCAGGGTCCTTGGAGTGGCTGGGGGCAGGGGGACGGGACTGGTAGAGCCATTAGCCATTTTTTCCTCAGGCTGAGGATGAGTGCAAATGGCCTAGGCCTAAGCCTGCCCATTGCCCCTCTATGGCCTATGTGGGAGACTTTCGAAATCCCCAGTCTATGGGGTGACTGCTTGTGCTGTGTTATGCATGGAAGTTCAGGGCCATGTGCGTATTATTTATTTAAACTCTTTAATATTGAACTTAACGGCATTGGCTGTGTCTGTGTGGCAGGGTTAGACGCCAATGTGTTTCTAATCAATTCATATTCCAGTCACATTTAACAACTGTCTCGTTAAATTGCAACCCCAGCATGTATTGTTTTAGAGCCTTTTGTGAGGCCATTGCCTCCCCCACTGCCATTCCTGGTTCCGGGTTCTTACCCCAGCAGGATAAGCCTTGACCGCTTGGCCCTGCCCCCAGATATTCCAGCAATGTGGTCGAAATCCTGCCCAGCCAAATGCCAAAGGCTCCCCATAAACTGCCTTCCTTCCCCTCTGTTGACGCGGCAGATGCCTTTGGATGCTTTCCCAGATTCATCAGGTCAGTTCTGGGAAGACTGGAAATTTGTATTTTGACTTACAGCCTTAAAAAGAAAAAGTATGCCAGCCTCCATGCTGCACATTAGGAACACGTGGACTGTTAATTTATATTAGGCACATGTTTACATGATTACTGGGAACAGCTAATATTACCTCCCCTCTTTATAGACTTTTTACACTTTCTGCAAGTCAGCCTGATTTTAAATGCAGTGGGTCAGATTCTGTGCTCTGTCTCTAGTCTAAAGGAATGGGGCGGGGAGGGGGGTTCTAAAATGTCTTTAAGTCATCTTTGTCCTGCCTGGACTCTAAGCTGTCTGGGGGCTGATGGAGACCCACATCCCAAGGGTTGTTTTGATGTACAGCTGTCTGTCACCTATACCAGAGCCAAGAATCTGCATAGTGAGCTCTGCTATGGGGCTGCTCCAGATATGCCCTCTTTTATGCTTGGTCCCACCCCCTAAGCTAGGGCTTGTAAGGGGAGCTGCATAGGGCCAATCATATTAGTCCTTTGCTGTGCCTGCATTGGGAGAAGACTCTCTTTTGGCCCCTCGCAGTGATTTTATTGTTCCTCTCTATCACTGGATCCATTGTTGAAGGAGTAAGTAACTTGTCCTAATTTCTCTAAGTTCTAAGAACTGGCAAGTCATCTTAGTTCACTCGCCGGACCCTTGATTTGATAACTGGATCTTCCATTGCACATCTGTATGTAACACAAACGTAGGGGTCACCAAATGAAATTAATAAGTAGCAGGTTTAAAACAAACAAAAAGAAGTATTTCTTCATGCAGTGCACAGTCAACCTGTGGAACTCCTTGCCAGAGGATGTGTAAAGACCAGGTCTTTAACAAGGTTAAAAAAAAAATAGATAAATGCATGGAGGATAGGTCCATCGATGGCTATTAGCCAGGATGGGTAGGAATGGTGTCCCTAGTCTCTGTTTGTCAGAGGCTAGGAATGGGTGACAGGGGAGGGATCGCTTGATGATTACCGGTTCTGTTCATTCACTCTGGTGCACCACTGTCGGAAGACAGGACACTGGGCTAGATTGACTTTTGGTCTGACCCAGTCTGGCTGTTGTTTTGTTTTTATGTTGATATCAAAAACATACACCGATAGCTGTAATCTATGAGTCAAATCATCCCCAAATCAGCATAGCTCTATTGACATCAATGGCACTGAAGTCAATGGAGCTTTGCTGACTTACACCAGCTGAGGTCATGGTTTGTGGATTTTTTTGTTTATCTTAATACCCAAAGGGTCACCCAGCTCACATATCATCATATCAAGCACTTTAGGTTTGAGCTGATTCTATTTGTGCAAGAATCCTTCAGAAGTTGAATTGCTACCTCCGTCACGCAGCTGCAGGTCTCTTGCTGGTGGAAGAGGGAATGGCTAAGCATTGCAAAACTGCATATGGACCTCATTGACCGGGACTCGGGAATCAAGGGCTTGCTTTGTCTTTTTTTCACTGGAGAGGCTGGGGGCTGATCTTTGTCTTGTTTCTCAACATGTCACCAAAAAGGGTCAGGAAGTCAGCAGCTGAACTTAGCTGGAGAGCAGAAAACTGGCTGCTTCTGAAACATATATCAGCCATGTGAGGTTTAATAGAAGAGCCGGGTGATGGAGCCTGTAGGGAAGTTGTACATGGCAGAGGTCGCATGACCAGGTTATGCTCCGAAACTGACATTTATGGTGCCTGCTAATCTTTCTCCTTTGAAGAACGCTGGATCATTTTACTTTCTTAACAGCAGGAGATGAGGATAAACTGAAACTGGAGGCTGACAATGACCCCTTAAACTGGCCAGCATGATGGCTTACAGCAGCCTTTCCTTCACCTGCTGAAATGAGGCAATTACACTAAAGTGATGACCATGACAATTCTCAACCTCACTGCCTGAACCTGCTAGGTCAAGCACACCCCATGACTCCAGGAGATTTGAGGCGACTCAGCACAGGGAGCTGTTAGATTGCCAAGTTCTAAAACTAGCTGAAGAAAAGGAAAATGATTTCACAGAAACATTTTTGAAGGTGTTTCTGTTTTGCAGGGTTCGTAATGCATCCCTTTCTGTGTTCCTCACATTTTCCCTCATATTTTTGTTAACCAAAGTTGTATTCAAAATTTGTTGCTGCCCCAAACACTTTTTTTTGTAGTAGAATGTGTCGGGGGCAGAAGGGGGTGGCTGTCACATAATGGCTGAATCTTTAGGCTGTGTCTCCACTGCCACTTGCAGCACTAAAATTTTAGTCATATCTCCCACTGTCATTTGCATAGTCTCTTCCGATCCTTTTTGCAGAAAAGGTTTTTGTGCAAAAAAAAGCAGTGTAGATGGGGCCATTTTGTGCAAAAAACTCCTTTTGCGCAAGATCCCATATGCCTCAAAAAAGGAGTTATACAGGATCTTGCGCAAAAGGGGTTTTTTTGGTGCAAAATAGCCCCATCTACACTGCTTTTTTTCCCAAAACGTCTTCTGCAAAAAGGATCAGAAGAGACTATGCAAATAACAGTGCAAGAAATGCTAATGAGCGCTTCATTTGCATTGCCTCTGCCGACAAATTCTTGCAGTCTAGACCTAGCTTCAGGGGTGTGGAAACATCCCTTCTGAGCGATAAAAGTTTTAGCACTGAAAAGTACAAGTATAAACAGCACCTATGGCTCCTGACATTAAAGCCCCCATCCCTCATGGGGGAGGAGGGGCAGTTATCACCAGGAGAGTTCTCCCACAGTGATAGTGACTACGCTGCCCATGTCACAGTGCTGTGATGGCAGTCAGGCCTCGGTTGTGCTGTAACTCGGGCAGTGTAGACATACCCTTAAAGGGAGATGGGTCTCAGATTGGCCAGTCACAGAGCTGTGTTGTCTCCACAAGTGGGGAAAATGGGTCATGTGACTCAGTCAGGCCTCAGATATAGAGAAGGTCCTGGGCATTGAGTAAAGAGATATTTCAGCAGGGGCCTGGAGAAGGCTCCTATAAGAAGACCTTAAGATCTCAGGGGAAAGAGTCGGGCTGGTGAGGGGCTTGATGAAGAGCAGGGAAAGACATAGACCTGAAATCTGGACTTTGAACTGTATAAACTTTCATTTGAATGTTACAGGCTTCCTGTTGAGTGGCTTGTTAAGCGTACATAGAGAGTACGCTTATTAAGTTTGCAGATGATACCAAACTGGGTGGGGTTGCGACTTCTTTGGAGGATAGGGACATAATTCAAAATGACCGTAGCAAGTTAGAGAAATGGTCAGAGGTAAACAGGATGAGGTTTAATAAAGAGAAATGCAAAGTGCTCCACTTAGGAAGGAACAATCAGTTCCATACATACAAGATGGGAAGCGACTGTCTAGGAAGGAGCATGGCGGAAAGGGATCTAGGGGTCATAGTGGACCACAAGTTGAATATGAGTCAACAGTGTGATGCTGTTGCAAAAAAAGCAAATATGATTCTAGGTTGTATCAACAGGTGTGTTGTAAGCAAAACTCGTGAAGTCATTCTGCCGCTCTACTCTGCACTAGTTAGGCCTCAGCTGGAGTACTGTGTCCAGTTCTGGGCGCCACATTTCAAGAAAGATGTGGAGAAATTGGAAAGGGTACAGAGAAGAGCGACAAGAATGATTAAAGGTTTAGAGAACATGACCTATGAAGCCAGGCTTCATGAACTGGGCTTGTTTAGTTTGGAAAAAAGAAGATTAAGGGGGGACATGATAGCGGTTTTCAAATATCTAAAAGGGTGTCACAAGGAGGAAGGCGAAAATTTGTTCCTCTTGGTTTCTGAGGACAGGACAAGGAGTAATGGGCTTAAAGTGCAGCAGGGGAGGTTTAGATTGGACATTAGGAAAAAATTCCTAACTGTCAGGGTGGTCAAATATTGGAATAAATCGCCAAGGGAGGTGGTGGAATCTCCCTCTCTGGAGATATTTAAGAACAGGTTAGATAGACATCTGTCAGGGATGGTGTAGGTGGAGCTTGGTCCTGCCTTGAGGGCGGGGGGCTGGACTCGATGACCTCTTGAGGTCCCTTCCAGTCCTATTATTCTATGATTCTATGATTGTGATCATTAAAGAGGGTATTATGGGCCAGGAAAGAGACACCTGCCTGGATTTCCTAGAGGAAAGAGGGGAACCAAGGACAAGGTGCCTGCCGGACCATCCAGGCCAGGAGAGGATGCTCTCAGCGGGTGCCCTGTTGCAGGGGTTTTTTGGTAAATGAACTATTTCAATAACAATCACGATAAACTTTAAGCAAACAATAGAAGGGAAAAGGGAGCGTTTCAATAATGCAGACATTTAAAAAAGGGGGAGGCATTGTCTGACTAAAATCTTGTGTGAAAAATGTTGCCCTGCTCTGTTATACCCCTGCATAACTCCATCGCTGCCCACTTATCCAACCGAGTCTCCCGCTGCATCACCTCCCTCTATCTTCTTTTGCTCCATCGCAGTTGCCAGCTTTGAAGCTGGCTTCTCCCACAGCTGCCTCTGTCTTGCAAGAGCTGGTCTGAAAGACCGGGATCCTCTCTGTATTGTAATGGACCCCTCATCCACACACAGACCCAGGGCCCACACTCATGCTTGTCTGCTACCACCGCACTGCAGGGTGAGAGTCGACAAAGACATCAGCTGATGAGAATTGGCCAGGCTCTGTGGCATCAGTGGGGTTGTGTTGATTCATACCACCTGTGGGGCTGGCTCTTGGTTCTTTGTGTACACCTGCTGCCCGTGGAATTATCCTGATTCACACCTGTGAGAGCGAGCAGAGATTCAGGCCAGTCACTGATGTCTTCACATGCCATTAAGTAAAAATAACCCTGCTGGACCTAGCTGTGCACTATCCTTCGCTGAGTAGCAGCAGCATCTTATTGTTCAAACCCCGTCTTCCCTCCCCATCCTCACCCTGTGGTTTGGTCATTGTCCAAAATTCAACTGTTCGAAGAATCTTAGGGGCAGGGACTGTGTCTTTTTTATCTGCACTGTCTAAGAGCCAGCCAACAGGGCACCAGGTTGACTTTTAATCCTGGTTCTGCCATCGACCTGCAGTGAGACCTTGGGCAAGTCACTTTCCAGTCTCTGTTTCCCTGTCTGTCTTGTCTATTTAAATGGCAAGCTCTGCAGAGCAGAAATGATCAATTACCATGTTCGTGCAATCCCTAGTGTCATGGGGCCCTGGTCTGTGTTGGGGCTTCCGGATGCTACTGTAATACTAATAAATAATAGTAGTTACATGCCTGGCCTATTCCTGGCTGCCACTAATCAATAATCATGGTACTGTTACACTGACAGGGAGGAGAGACAAGGAGTTATTTTTAATATCTGCATCAGTCATGTATTCCTCAGAGCTCACTGGTGTCTAAGACAAGAAGGCATTAGAGCAAGCAATGATGATAACACATACGTGGGTGGGCGGGTGGATATTTCATTCAGGGAAAGTCATCCACTCCCTGTGAACGCCAGGTATTTATTTGTGGCAGCATTTAGCAGAGTTGTTGACTCGAGTCCCACGACTTGAACTCGAGTCTGACTTAACTCGCCTAGGTGACTCAACTCGAGACTTGACTCGGGTTCATTGTTTGTGACTTGAGACTCTACTTGAGACTTGCTAATTTTGTTAAATCGACTTGGTGAAAAAAATGTCAGAAAATGCCGATATTGATGGTTTGTACAAAAGTGACTTGACATTTTAAAAATTAAGACTTGAGACTCGACTTGGGACTTGAACTGTAGTGACTTGAGACTCGACTTGGACTTGACAATGACGACTTGAAGACAACACTGGCATTTAGTGCCCAATCCAACATCTGCTGAAATCAGTGGACAGACTCTTGTAAGTGTTACAGGCTTTGGATTGGGCCCTTCATGCATTGTACCTGTGCTCCTAAAGACATGGTACACTGGTAGGAATGGATGGAAGGCATTCCATTCCTATGGGATATATGCTGTAACATTTGAATGCCACCACCTTAACTTATGATGAAGTGAAGGAAGGGTAAAAAGAGAGGGAGGGTTGTTTAGGGGTTGGACTGGGGGTCTTCTAATTAAGACTCCTTCATTCTGTTCTGAGCTTTGCCACTGGATTGTTGTTTGACCGTGGGAAACTCAATTAACCCCTCTCCATCTTAGCATACCTAGCTGTAAAATGGGCAGTAACAATTGTTTCTCAGGGGTGTTGTGAGCTTTCTTCCGGAGCCGTTGTCCCAGCATGGTGTTACAGAGCACTTGGGGTCATTTACAGTCTCACAGTTTTAGTTAAAAGCACAAGTCCAGGCGACTTGGCCTGGCCAAAATAACAACAAAAAAATCCATTTTACATTCTGCTGTTCTGAAAGGGGACATGTCAGCCGTAGAAAATGCATGTTAAGCAAGAAAGAGGAGACTTCTGTGAAAGCACTTCTCAGCTGCAAAATTAGTTTTGCTGAGTTTACAAGGTGTCGAAGACTATGAATGCCGCATGCGTTCGTACTATGAGATGGTAAACAAAGTTAGCAATGTTTCTCTACAGAACAGTTTATCAATCTCCCTCCGTTCCTCGCTGGCTTCTTTCCATCTCTTTTCATTCTTTTCCTTTGTCTCCTGGAATTCTTCCCATTCTCTGGACTGTCTTATTAATTTTCCTCTTTCTCAAAGAAAACCAGACTTGCGGCCTGGCGACTTTATAATATTCTCTCATTGTCCTGGATTTAAAATGCCTGGCTGGGGGTCTGTAATGGACCGACACTGACAGACTAGACATATTATTCAGCTAATATTCCTGGAATTTTTATGAACTACAGAACTCTGCAATCATTTCTAAAAGCATGGCATGGTTGCCGAAGAATTAGTGGACCTCGGTGAACCTTAAAAGCTACTGAAGCTGCACTTGGCAGCTTTGTCAACACCTGTGAGTGCTGCTGCCTAGATGGATGACCAAAATGAGAAGGGGGAGGTTGGTGGAAAATGAAGGAATGTGATCAACAGCCAGAGACTAAGTTTCCCTGATTGAGCCTGGTTCCTTTTGTCTGGTTTTATCCCTGTGTTAAGCATTGCAGTTGTAGGAAATATGACCGAAGATGGGCTAGTCTGCTCAAACCTGAGTAAGTTCCCTACTTCTGTTTTGATTTCCCTTACTCAAGTAGAGAACGAAGACCCAGATTTTCAAAAGTGACCAGTGATCTTGTGACATCTTAAAGGCACCTAATTTTCAAAAGGGAAACATTTCACTAGGAGGGTGGTGAAGTACCAGGAATGGGTTACTTAGGGAGATGGTGGAATCTCCATCCCTAGAGGTTTTTAAGTCTCGGCTTTACAAAGTCCTGGGTGGATTGATTTAGCTGGGATTGGTCCTGCTTTGGGCAGGGGGCTGGACTAAATGACCTCCTGAGGTCTCTTCCAGCCCTAGGAGTCTATGGAAGTGCACAGAGCTTTCTGAAAATCAGTCTCCTTTATGGTTTCTCAAATTGGGCCTTGAAAATCAGTCACTTTTGAAACTCTTGGTCAAAGTTCATAACCTCCCAATAAATCGTGGCAGGCAGTGCTTTGAAAGCCAGGGTACCATCCACTTCATTTAGTAAAATACAACCCCTCAGTATAATGGTGCTCACCTACATCCTTCCCCCTGCAACTGCAATTTGGACACAATGTGTTTCAGTTTCTTTCTTAAAGAGCTAGGTAGCCATGCTGGGTGGTAGTAAACAGATGCCATGTGAGGGCATTTCAGTGGCGGGAATCCATATGCACATCCTTTTATAAAGCTCATTAATAACCTTCAGGAGGAAAGATGATATTTAAATGTACGGTACTCTGTTATTCATCGAGAGAAGGCCTGTTGCAGTTTAGTGCCAGATGGGCAGTCTTCTTTATTGTGATTTATAATATTATGCTGGTTGCCCTCTTATGTGATGTTTCTTTCTACGGTCGTGAGATTGAGAGTCTTCCGCCTCAAGAAAGAGTCTCGTTCTCTCTCTCTCTCCCTCCCCTTCTCAATCTATCCACCTTTAATGTTTCCTATCTTAAGAGTGACATCATTTTGGGCATGTTTAAACTACGTTTTTCTTTCGAAAGGAGATATGCAAATTCAGTGCTAATTTGCATATCTTCTTCCGATTGCTTTTTCGAAAGCATTTTTTTCGAAAGTGGAAGCTGTTTAGATGGCTTTTTTCAAAAGAACCCCTCTTTCTTGAAAGAACCATGTACACCTCATTTTTTAAGGAAGAAGGTTTATTTAAAAAAAGGGGGGTTCTTTCGAAAAAACTCCATCTAAACTGCTTTCACTTTCAAAAAAAAAAATGCTTGCGAAAAAGTGATCGGAAGAAGATATGCAAATTAGTGCCGATTTTGCATATCTCCTTTTGAAAAAAAAACATAGTTTAGACGTGCTTGGAAAGCTCTTAAATACCTTCTTCATCCCTGTATGCCTGCGGGATCGATAAGGTTGATTTCAATATGGTCACGCAGATGTATAAGACAGAAAGGGTACGTCTAAACTACATCCCTCTTTTGAAAGAGGGATGTAAATTAGACACATCGAAATTGCAAATGAAGCCAGGATTTGAATTTCCCATGCTTTATTTGCATAATTGCATCATGGAGTTCTTTCAAAAAATGCTATTTTGAAAGTGAAACTTTCAAAAGATCCTGTAAACCATGGGCCAGGGGGTTGAGGGCGGGGCTTGAACCCTTGACTGCTGGCTCCAAAGGCAAGTACTTTATCCACTGGGTACTGATCTATGAAGTTTACAGGATCTTTCGAAAAAAGCTTTTCTTTTCGAAAGAACTGTGTCTAGACCGTGCTTTCACTTTTGAAATAGCGTTTTTCGAAAATGCCATGACCCAATTATGCAAACGAAGTGCGGGAAATTCAAATCCCGGATTCATTTGCAATTTCAATGTGTCTAATTTACATCCGTCTGTCGAAAGAGGGATGTAGTCTAGATATAACCAAAGTGGCTCACTTTCTTCTTCAGCATGGTTGCTGGAGCACTATCATGACATTTGAATATTTTCTGGGAAACAGACATGCAGAGCTGAAGCTGTACTGTTGGATTGTATAAAAAGGGAAGGATGGGAAAAGTTACCCACCAGGTAACCAGCAACAGCTGAGAATTATGGGGCATCCGTAAGGTGTCACCCAGCCAGAGCAGTGATTCATGCTGCATTGTCCCACATTGTCACTTGCCTCTCACATCTAAACAATATGACATGTTCTGTCTTCACATGCACATGTGGCTTCCTTATGTATGAGGTTCTGGTTGCTCATTGAGACAGATGGCTGAGGGAGACTCAAGATTTTTTTTTTAACTGTAACTCAGCAGGAAATGAGGAGTGAGGGTAGTTTCCGGTGAGCCTCCTGAGGTGAGAAATGGGTCTCTTCTGTGCATCAGTAGCATGGCAAGGTAATTTGAAGCAACAAGGCTGCATTGCATAGCACCCACAAAGGTATTAAAAGCTTTGTGGGAATAATGTGCAGAGGGATATACCAATTGACAATAGCTATGGATGTCTGACCTGTCGAATTGCATTTACCAGATCCCTCACTGAGGCCAAAAGTGGAAAGCTTGATGGATTTGAAAGGGTACAAGTTCCAGGCTTTCTCTGGAAAGCAAGAGGCAGGGGAGCTGTTGAATGATAGTCATTTTTAATTAGTGAAGGAGCCTCGTTGCAGAGGAAACATGTAACACACTTCTTCAAGTGCTTGCACATGTCCATTCCACAGTTGGTGGGTGCTTGCCTCGTGCATAGTTATCGGAGGACTTTCTTTCCCTCAGCAGTAACCGTTGGGATGATTGGGGCCCCCTCTGCTGTCCGATGACACTACATGCTGGGATGAGAGAAGAGTCACCTTCAACTCCTTTCCATTCCTCCAGACTGCTTGTGATGGTTATTGAAATGATCTCACAATACTTAATGTAAGTGCTTCCCTTAGGCCTTTCCCTTAATATCCTCTGGGTGTTAGAAATTACTTAGCTAGTTATACTGGTAGCTTAGTCTTAGGTCTTTGGGTAACAAAAATGATTAGGGGTTTGGAACAGCTACCATATGAGGAAAAATTAATAAAACTGGGACTTTTCAGCTTAGGAAAGAGGAGACTAAGGGGGATATGATAAAAGTCTATAAAATCATGACTGGTGTGGCGGAAGTAAATAAAGAAAAGTTATTTACTTGCTCCCATAACACAAAAACTAGGGGCTGCAAAATATAATTAATAAGTAGCAGGTTTTAAACAAACAAAAGGATGCATTTCCTCATGTAGCACACAGTCAATCTGTGGAACTCCTTACCAGAGGTGGAGGTGAAGACCACTTTAACAGGGTTCAAAAAAGAACTAGATAAACTCATAGGGTATGTCTACACAGCAAAGTTATTTCGAAATCACTTTACCAGTGTCTACACAACCAAACCGCTATTTTGAAATTAAATCTAAATAGCAGAGGGCTTATTTTGAAATTGGTAAACCTCATTCCATGAGGAAAAGCACCAATTTTGAAATTGCTATTTCGAAATAAGTGCTGTGTAGACGCTTATTTCAAAATAGGGAGCCACCAGCCCTTCCCAGGGTGCCCAGGTGGCCACTCTGGGCACAACCAAGAAAACTTCTCTCCCTCTCCCTCTCCCCAGAGCTCTTAAGGGGGTAAACTCTGGCCACAGTGCCTGTGCCAGATCCAAGCCTGCCAGCCCAGAGCCAGCAGTCACTTCACCTGACCCAGTGGTCCCAGCAGAAGCAAGGTAGCCAGTGCCAGCCAGCCCTCCACCACTCCCCAGGACCAGTCTGCCAGCTCCCAGGAGCCAGCCAGGGGCTGGAAAAGGCAGGCGCCTGCCCGGTCCAGTGTGGAGATAAGGGACCTAATTCAGGTTTGGGGGGATGCCTCCAACATCCATCTAAACAGAGGAATGCAACCGTCTACAGGCGGATAGCTACCAGTCTGGCAACCAAAGGCCACATGCGAACCCAGGAGCAGGTTCGCATGAAAATAAAGGAGCTGCAGCAGGCATATGCCAGGGCCACAGAGGGCAGCTTCCAACCAGGGGCAGACCCTTACCTCTATTTTGATGCCGTGGACCTCCTCCTGGGGGGCAGGATGGTCTGTGCCCCCAAGGTGGTCATCGACCCTGGGGCAGAGCTTGCTGCCTCCTGTTGCTCCAGCCCCTGCTGCCTCCTCAGCTACTGCTCCTCCTCCCACTCCTTTTCCCCCTCCTGCTTCTTCCTCCCCACACCTCCAGAGACGCCGAGGCCCCTGCACCCATGGTGCTGGGAGACAGTTGGGCTGGCGAGACCGCCAACCCTGATCCCTGAGCTTCTCCTCCCCCTTCCTCCTCTTGCCTCTCCCTGCCAGCTCCCTCCTCCCAGGTTTTCCCCTCCCCTCTCTCACTCTCCCTCCTCCCCTCTCCCACCTTCTTTCCCCAGTCTCACCTCAGTTTCATTTCCCCCCACCCGAGTTTTGTTCAATAAAGAGGCTTTGTTGTAATGAACACATGTGTCTTTTTATTGCACAGCAGGAAGGGGGGTTAGGGAGAGGTTAGTGGAAGGACGTGAAGGAGGAATGAGGCACAAGCCCCCAGTGAGGCACACCAGGGAGACTGTTACTGCCTGCAGAACGTGCTGCCAGGCTCGCAGCGACAAGTCCAGGAGAAGCACCAAAGTGCCCAGGGGCTGCTCCAGCTCCATAGTGCAGAGTGCTGTGGTGTCCTGAGTGAGGGCTACCAGAGCATGCCGAGACAAAAATGCTTTGCTGTCCCTCAGCGAGGTAGGCAAATAAGCAGGGAAACCTTAAAACCGGCTGTCCGGGGGGGGGGGGGGGGGGGAAGGTCCCTTTAAGCACAGGTCTCAGATACCTTGTGTGGCTGCTGCCTGAGGCTAACTCCTGACCTGATGCCCTGCCAGAACCAGTTCCGGCCAGCCTTAAATACGATTCAGCGTCCTATCAGTGTGGACGCGCTATTTTGAAATAGCAAAATGCTATTTTGAAATGCATTTTGTGTGTAGATGCATTATTTCTCAAATAAGCTATTTTGAAATAACTATTTTGAAATAAGCTATTTTGAAATAACGCTGTAGTGTAGACATACCCATAGAGAATAGGTCCATCAATGGCTATTAGCCTTAGCCTCTGTTTGCCAGAAGCTAGGGAATGGGTGACAATAGATGGATCACTTGATGATTGCCTGTTCTGTTCATTCTCTCATGGGCACCTGGCATTGGCCACTGTCGGCAGACAGGATACTGGGCTAGATGGACCTTTGGTCTGACCCAGTATGGCCGTTCTTATGTTCTTTGGACTAGGTTTCCTTTTTGGTACTGTGCTCAGTTCTGGGGTAGTGCTGTGCTCACTGGGGTTTAAGTCCTGCTACACTTGTGCTAAACCCATGCTGGTCAGTGAGACTATTTATGGTGTTCAGAGAATCCCACATGGTGAATGTCATGTCTGCTAGGGTTGTAAGCCACGTTCATGGAGGGGCGGAATGGTGAGGCTCAAGTGTTTACTCATGGAGGCTGCATGTTGGCCCTTGTCGGACATTGGCCTCAGTGCAGAGAAAGGCAGAGATGCCTGGGTGCAATGGTCTCACTCACCGGTACCAAAGAAAAGCCTCAGGTCTTCCTCATGCTTGGTATTGCACTTGGTTGTCTTGGTGCCTAAATCTAGGAAAGGCAGAGACCCCAGAAAACTGGCTGGGGAGTCTCTTGCTGGAGAAATCTTCCTCTAAAAAGAAGGAATTGCTACCACTGGAGCCGGTGTCAGGTCTGTTGAAGGCATCCCATGAAAAGCCGCTGGGAGGGAGTCATCACCTCTGGCAGTACAAGAAGGTTCACAGGCAGTACTGATGCCTGAGGGTCCTGCCTCACCATGCCAGGAACACTCAGTACCATTATCTATCCAGACCCTGCAAAGATCTGTGGAATCGAAGTGCAAACCTACAATGATTTCTTGGGTCCCACCCTCCCGGGCTGTGACTGGCACTGCTCCTCCAGTGCTGGGCAATTCAGAGACTTCCTCACTGGATTCAAAGTCCCACCCAGGTCAGCAGACATATCCTCCTTCAGAGACGTAGAATCATGGGCAGATCAGCAATCTCAACATCAGATCGCTCCTTTTAAAGGGCAATAGCCCAGCCAAAGTTGATCCAAGATCTTTATCCATGGCTATTCTATACTCTGGAGCAGTGTTTCTTAAACTTTTTAAGACCAAGGAACACCAAACAATTTTTTTTACAAGGAACACCAAGGATTTTTGTTTGAGCCAAAAAAAAAAAAAAAAAAAGGGTCGGAGGAAAAGGGTCAGGGGGAAGTTATTGAGCCAAATTTAAAAAAGAAAAAAGGTCATCTGCTCCTTTAAGGGTGACCATTTTGAATTCTGTTCTCTGTGGAACACCTCCAACTGGCTTGTGGCACACCGGTTAAGAAACACTGCTAAATTAAGTTAATGGAGATTGCCTATCTCCTACAACTGGAAGGGACCTTGAAAGGTCATCAAGTCCAGTCCCCTGCCTTCACAGCAGGACCAAGTACCATCCCTGACAAATTTTTACCCTAAATCACCTCTGCAAGGATTGAACTCACAACCCTGGGTTTAGCAGGCTAATGCCGAAACCATTGAGCTATCCCTCCCCCTGTAGAGTGTTGCTAAGTCTTCTCTCTAGCCACCTCTAGTGCACAGAGATCAAGATCACTGTTCTCTGATACACAGTACCAAACACTCAGGCCCATTTCTGGCAGCTCCCCTTCTCCCCCCACAAGTAATGGAGAAGCCACCACCTCGGAATCTTGTGGCATTTTGAGGAGGCAAGTGATTCAACAACACAGAGGCCTACAGGGCTCACCAAAGCCTCTCAACAAAAGGTGGCCTCTGATCTGGCTTTTCACACTCCAGGGGATAGAAGACCTCTTTTCTCCAAACCCAATCAGATGGTGCCCACATATGCAAGATCCTGTCCCTCTTGTGATCTGAGCCTGATCCTAGAGAAGCTAATGGGACTCCTATTTGACTCACTCTCAATTTGCTCTCTATGCAGGTGTAACCCCCTTTTTCCTCCCCGGGTTACTGGGGAGCAGGTCACACTCACAGGTGTGCCTGGGCGCCTGGTGTTTTAACCCAAAAGAGATTCTGAGCACCCCAGTGGTGATGGTGTTTAGCTGGGGAAAGCCCTATCCACCCCCTTGCTGCAATCCCTTGCTGGCAATGAATGTAAAGTGGCGGTGCCTCCACCTGGCTGGCCTTGTACACACACTGGTGCCTTGAGAGCCTCCAGGAATATACTCATTCCAACATAAAGCTGGATCTAATTCCAGAACAACTACAAATCATATACATCTAATAGAATACTTTAAAATAAACCATCTTTACTTAACTAAACAGGGATTAACAGATTAGCCAGGAATAGCATTAACAAAACACATAACAATAACTGAAGCTTATACAGCTAGACAACAGTTACTCCACCCCAGAGTGTGCACACCCTTAGACTCAGTCCCAGACACTTGCTTGCGTTGGCGCGCTGATGTTGCAGCTGTAGTGAGGATTTGGTCCAGGCTAAACAGCAGCTCTGTCCCAGGCAGCACTCTTCCAGCAAGGCCCAAATTTACTGCCTCATGCTGTGCCTATAGGAAGCAGCCTGCTAACTCCTAGTTCCAACAGGCATGTAGTAGCTGCATCCAACAGCCCCTGCACTGAGTCAATGTCCTTGGCAGGAGCCTGGCTCCCCCTTTGGTTCCAAAACTCCAAGGCAGAGTCCCAGACTGCTAGGCCTCTTCTTCAAGCACATGGAGAGAGCCTCCTCTCTCTCATAGACTTTAAGGTCAGAAGGGACCATTATGATCATCTAGTCTGACCCCCTGAACAGTGCAGGCCACAGAATATCACCCACCCCTTCCAGAATAATCCTCTCACCTATATCTCAGATATTGAAGCCTTCAAATACTTTGAAGACCCCAAGATGCAGAGAATCCTCTAGCTGTGACCTGTACCCCATGCTACAGAGGAAGGCGAAAAACCTCTAGGGCCTCTGCCAATCTACCCTGGAGGAAAATTCCTTCCCGACCCCAAATATGGCGATTAGCTGAACCCTGAGCATGTGGGCAAGACTCATCAGCCAGACACCCAAAAGTTCTCTAGTAATTCCTATCATCCCTCCATTGACCTATTTCCCACTGATAATGAATGGTCAATTAGTTACCAAGATCATGTTATCTCATCAAACCATCCCCTTCATAAACCCATCTAGTTTAATCTTGAAGCCAGATAGATCTTTTGCCCCCACTACTTCCCTTGGAAGGCCGTTCCAGAACCTCACTCCTCTAATGGTTAGAAACCTTTGTCTAATCTCAAGGCTAAACTTCCTACTAGCCAGCTTATATCCATTTGTTCTTGTGTCCACATTGGTATTAAGCTTAAATAATTCCTCTCCCTCCCTGGTATTTATCCCTCTAATATATTTTAAAAGTGCAATCATGTCCCCCTTCAGCCTTCTTTTGGTTAAGGTAAACAAGCCAAGCTCCTTGAGTCTCCTTTCATAAGACAGGTTTTCCATTCCTCGGATCATCCTAGTGGCCCTTCTTTGTACCTGTTCCAGTTTGAATTCATCCTTCTTAAACATGGGAGACCAGAACTGCACACAGTATTCCAAATGAGGTCTCACCAATGCCTTGTATAATGGCACTAACACCTCCTTATCCCTACTGGAAATACCTCGCCTAATGCATCCCAAGATCGTATTAGCCTTTTTCACGGCCATATCACAATGGCGGCTCATAGTCATCCTATAATCAACCAGGACTCCGAGGTCCTTCTCCTCCTCCATTACTTCCAACTGATGTGTCCCCAGTTTATAACTAAAATTCTTGTTATTAATCCCTAAATGCATAACCTTACACTTCTCACTATTAAATTTCATCCTATTGCTATCACTCCAATTTACAAGATCATCCAGATCTTCCTGTATGATATCCTGATCCTTTTCGGAATTGACAATAGCTCCCAACTTTGTGTCATCCGCAAATTTTATTAGGACACTTCCACTTTTGGTGTCAAGATCAGCAATAAAAAGATTAAATAAAATTGGCCCCAAAACTGATCCCTAAGGAACTCCGCTAGTAACCTTCCTCCAACCCGACAGTTCACCTTTCAATATGACCCGCTGTAGTCTCCCCTTTAACCAGTTGCTTATCCACCTCTCAACTTTCATATTAATCCCTATCATTTCCAATTTAACTAATAATTCCCCATGTGGTACTGTATCAAATGCCTTACTAAAGTCGAGGTAGATTAGATCCACTGCATTTCCTTTATCTAAAAAATCTGTTACTTTCTCAAAGAAGGAGATCAGGTTGGTTTGGCACGATCTACCTTTTGTAAAACCATGTTGTAATTTGTCCCAATTGCCATTAGCCTCAATGTCTCTAAGTACTTTCTCCTTCAAAATTTTTTCCAGGATCTTACATACTACAGATGTCAAACTAACAGGTCTATAGTTACCCGGTTGCTTTTTTTCCCTTTCTTAAAAATCGGAACTATATTAGCAATTCTCCAGTCAAATGGTACAACCCTTGAGTTTAGAGATTTATTAAAAAATTTTGCTAATGGACTTGCAAGTTCATGTGCCAGTTCCTTTAATATTCTTGGATGAAGATTATCTGGGCCCCCCGATTTACTCCCATTAAGCTGTTCAAGTTTGGCTTTTACCTCGGATATGGTAATATCTACCTCCATATCTTTAGTCCCATCTATTAAGTTACCATTATCCCTAAGCTCTTCATTAGCCTCATGACAGACTGAAGCAAAGTATTTGTTCAAATATTGGGCCATTCCTAGATTATCCTTAACCTCCACTCCATCCTTAGTAATTAGCGATCCTACTTCTTCTTTTTTTGTTTTTTTCCTATTTATATGGCTATAAAACCTTTTACTATTGGTTTTAATTCCCTTTGCAAGGTCCAACTCTACCTGACTTTTGGACTTTCTCACTTTGTCCCTACATGCTCTAACCTCAATAAGGTAGCTTTCTTTACTGATCCCTCCCATTTTCCACTCCTTATACGCTTTCTGCTTTTTCTTAATCACCTCTCTGAGATGCTTGCTCATCCAGCTTGGTCTAACACACCTGCCTATAAATTTTTCCCCTTTTCTAGGGATACAGGCTTCTGACAGCTTCTGCAACTTTAACTTAAAATAATTCCAGGCCTCCTCCACTTTAAGGTCCATAATTTCTTTAGTCCAATCAACTTCCCTAACTAATTTCCTTAATTTATTAAAGTTAGCCCTTTTGAAATAAAAAACCCTAGTCTCAGATTTATTTTTGTTTATCCTTCCATTTAATTTGAACTGAATTAGCTCATGATCACTCGAGCCAAGGTTGTCTCCTTACAACCATTTCATCTATGAGGTCCTCGCTACTCACCAAAACCAAATCTAAAATAGCATCCCCCCTTGTTGGTTCAGCAACTACTTGATGAAGGAATTCATCAGCTATCACATCTAGGAAAATCTGAGCCCTATTATTATTACTAGCACTTGTTCTCCAGTCTATATCTGGAAAGTTAAAATCTCCCATGATTACGCAGTTTCCATGAGTATTTACTTCATTAAAAACATTAAAGAGGTCTCTATCCATATCCAAATTGGATCCTGGTGGTCTATAACACACCCCAAGCACTATCCCAGGGGAGGATCTGATAGTTTTCTTTCCCAATGTGATTTTTGCCCAAACACACTCTTGTCTTCTCCATTCCATTACTTTTTATTTCTTTACAATCTACCTCATCTTTGATATACAGTGCGACTCCACCACCTTTACCCTTATTTCTGTCTTTCCTAAACAGCACATACCCTTCAATACCTGTACTCCAGTCATGCCTAGTATTCCACCTGTTTCTGTTATTCCTATAATATCTGGTTTCACTTCCTGGACCAATAGCTCTAGTTCCTCCTTTTTGTTACCTAGGCTCCTCGCATTGGTGTACAAACATCTTGATTTTTGCTGTTTGGCCTCATTCACATTCTTTACCCAATTTGGCACGGACATTATACCTCCAATATGACCTATTAGACTAGTATCCACCCCACCTTTCCTCATGTTCATTCTCCTACCCCCAGCTATATCCTTTCTTACTTCGTTTTCCTCCCTCTCAGTGTTAAAATCTGGCATAGAGATTACCTGGGCATCTCCCAACCATCTCCCCCAAATTCCTAGTTTAAAGCTCTCTTAATCAATTGAGCCAGCCTCCATCCTAGAAGTCTATTTCCCTCCCTACTTAGGTGAAGTCCATCCCTAGAGAACAGTCCTCTGTCCATACATGCCTCCCAGTGACCATACATCCCAAAGCCCTCCTTATAGCACCACTGCCTAAGCCATCTATTGATCATCATAATCCTGTCACATGAGCATCTTCCCCAGCCTATCATAGTCTCCCTTAATTTGTTCCAGCGAGAATCTAGCCGTATCATTTGTTCCTACATGAAGGATGATCAATGGATTCCTTCCTGCTCCCTTAATAATCCTCTTCAACCTTAGTTCCACATCTCGTATCTTACACCTGGCAGACAGCACACCCTTCTATTCTCTGGATCAGCTCTGGTTACAGGCCTATCTATTCTTCTCAATAAAGAGTCCCCAATCACATAGACCTGCCTTTTCCTAGTGACAGTGACATTCTCTAGTCTATCTCTAGCTTCCTCTGGCTGCAAGTCCTTGCCATTCCTATTTTCCCTTGTAATCCTCTTTAACCCATCCTGTATCCTCCTAATGCTCATTATTGGTGTTGTCTCCATTAAGTCTTCCCCTTTATCTATGGGACTAGCCACTCTTCTCTTCTTCCTTACCCTTCCATTTTCATTATCTACCTGCTGTACCCCTTCTTCATTCTCCAGCTCCACATACCTTTCTTGAGCTCTATTTTTCCTTCACTGACCCATCTTTTCCTCTGCCTGGTTCTCTGTGTCACATGCTTCCACTGTCCATTTTCTTCACCCAGCAGTCCCCCCTCTGAGGCCCTTGATCCTGCTTCCATCTGCATATCTAAGCTTTCCCCTTCAGCCACGTCATGCCTTTGCCCCATCATCTGCTCAAACCCCCTTCTAAACTCGACCAGAGTTTCCACCTGCATCGCCAGTCCTCGGATCTTTTCTTCCATCAACTCGATCAGGCGGCACTTCATGGAAACAAAACTCCTTTCAGGTACCCCCTCCAGAATCATGTACATACTGCAGCTACCACATCCAATCATCTTCCTTGTGTTCTCTACTACTTGGGTCATGGCCACTAATGCCTCTGTGTTTTATCTGCTTTCTCACCAAAATCCTATTAGTCCAGTGAACACAAAAACAAACCAAAACACCCCCTTCCACAGCAAAAACAAACTCCAAACAAGTTCCAATATTCAAACTCCCCTTACAAACGCCCACTTAAACTCCCCTGTTTACAGCTCTGTTTGCTTGGCTCCTGTGCCGCTGCAGCTATCTCACAAGAGTCCCTCCTACCTCTTTTGTTCCAAGGGCTCATGGGAATTGTAGTCTGGATTGTAGCACACAGGGTCTTTTTAGAATAAAACAGAGGCCCCTTTAGTAAGGTGACTACACAGGTTTCATTTTTAGTGGCATTTGCCTCAGCCAGAAGTGTGCAGAAGTTGACGGCCCTTGTGTCAAAGCCCTATGCACAATTTTCTACAAGGACAACATTTATTTCCATCCTCGCCCCACATTTCTTTTTTTAAGGTAATCTCTGATTTCCGTGGTAACCGGGCACTCTATTTGCTGACATTCTTTCCCAATGAGGAGAGGCTTCATTCACAGAATTGTGAGACGCTTTCTACCTCGACCACACTAAGTCTTTTAGATCCTCCACACAGTTGTCCCTTGAGGTTGCTGACAGGATTGCTGGGGGTGCTGGTGGTGTAGGGTCTGAGTAGAGAGGCCACATATCCAGAAAGTCCTGCAAACAGAGTTCCAATGCCCAAGATGATGGGGCATCCAGGATTTCCAGGTTTATGGATCTTGGGTAGTAGATAGAATAACTCTGGTCGGGGCTTTAGGAGTGTGTATGTTTAGATTTGTTCCTGTGCTTGTATAGGGAGTGTCCTGAGCAGACAGTGCAGTTTCTTAGTGTATTCCGCAGTGGGATGTGAGGAAAGAGGCCCGTAGAATGTGGTATTGGAGAGTTGTCTGGCAGCCTCCTTTTGATAGTCTGACCTATTCATGATGACAACTGCACCTCCTTTGTCAGCCTCTTTGATTATGATGTCAGAGTCGTTTCTGAGGCTGTGGATGGCATTGCGTTCTGCATGGCTGAGGTTATGGGGCAAGCGATGAGAAGCTGGATATGAGTCAACGGCGTGCCCTTGTAGCCAAGAAGGCGAATGGAATATTAGGTTGCATTAGGAGGAGCATTGTCAGCAGATATAGAGAAGTGATTATTCCCCTTTATTCAGTTCTGGTGAGGCCACATCTGGAGTACTGTGTCCAGTTCTGGGGTCCCCACTATAGAAAGGATGTAGATGCATTGGAAAGGGTCCAGCAGAGGGCAACCAAAATGATTAGGGGGCTGGAGCACATTACTTATTAGGAGAGGCTGAGGGATTTGGGTTTGTTTAGTCTGGAGAAGAGAAGAGTGAGGGGGGATTTGATAGCAGCCTTCAACTTCCTAAAAGGAGGTTCCAAAAAGGATGGAGAGATGCTGTTCCAGGTAGTGACAGATGGCAGAACAAGGAGCAATGGTCTCAAGTTGCAGTGGGGGAAATATGGTTGGATATTAGGAAAAACTATTTCACTAGGAGGGTGGTGAAGTATTGGAATGGGTTACCTAGGGAGGTGGTGGAATCTCCATCCTTAAAGGTTTTCAAGTCTTGGCTTCACAAAGCCCTGGCTGGGTTGATTTAGTTGGGATTGGTCCTGCCTTGGGCAGGGGGCTGGACTTGATGACCTCCTGAGGTCTCTTCCAGCTCTGTGATTCTATGATTCAATCTTAGACCTTTGCAAAGCAGTGACTCAGATGTCAATCTGAACTTTTACTTCTCATTATGCCATTTCCCATCCATTCAGGGATGGTGCCAAGTTCAGACAGGTACCAGCCTTCAATCACTAGTCAGGTTGACTCAGAATGCACCATCATGTTTGTCCACCTATAAGTCACAGTGGAATGAACATGTGCAAGCACCCAGAGAGGGAAAACTGTTACCTATCTTTCTGTAGCTGTTGTTCTTGGAGATACGTTACCCATGTCCATTCCATGACCCATTGTCCTTCCCCTCTTTATCACTCTCTCCGGTATGACAGAGCTGAGGAGGTCTGTGTCAGCTTCATACTCTCATACCAGCATGCAGCTTTATCAGACAACAAAGGGGACTTGAGCACAGAGGGAAGTTCTCTGATAATTGTGCACGAGGCAAGTACGCACCAAGAATGGAATGGATACATGCAACGCATCTCGGAGAACAACAAAAACTAAATGGCTAATCACTTTTTTTCTCCCATGTCTGACATTAGATAAATTGGAGTAATTTTAGTAATGACTAAAAATAACTGAGGTCAGTGGAACATTTGCAAAGGGGTAGCTGGTAACAGCAAGAGCCTTCAGTAAAATATGTCATAGCTGCACTGGGCACTAAGATCTTCTAGACCGTGATCTGACAATCATGGGCAGATTCTTGTGCCCACACAAAAAGTCCATGTAGGTGAAGGTTCCATCCATGTTGACTCTGTTGCAGGCAAAGGATCATATATGTCCATTTCTATACTCATAATCTGGTCATGTTGCTACGAGCTTTTGGGGCATGATTGTGAGGTACCAAATTGTTTCTTTACATAAGGATTGTGAATATTAATACAGCCATCCTGGGTCAGACCAGTGGTTCATGTAGTTCTGTTTCCTGCCTCCAACAGTGGGCATAGCCAGGTTCTCCAGAAAAATGATCAGAACAGTACAATTATCAAGTGATTCATCCCAGTCTCAACTTCTAGCAGTCAGAGGCTTAGGAAGACCCAAGGCATGGGACTGTATCCCTAACTATCTTGGCTATGAGCCATTGATGGACATATCATCCACAGATTTATCAAATTCATTTGGTTATGCAATTGTTTTTTACCGCATCCCCTGGCAAGGAATTCCACAGGTTGACAGTGCATTGAATGAAGAAATACTTGTTTTGTTTTAAACATGCTGCTTATTAATTCCATTAGGTGACCTCTGGTGCTAGTGTTTTGTGAAAAGGTAAATAACATTTCCCTGTTCACTTTCTCCAACACCATTCATGATTTTATAGATTTCTATCATGCCCCCCCCCATACTCATCTCTTTTCCAAGATGACCAGCTCCAGTCTCTTTAATGTCTCCTTTAATGAAAACTGTTCAATACCCCCTCATCATTTTTGGTGCCCTTCTTGGTACTTATTCCAATTCTAATTTATCTTTTTTAAGATGGGGCAACCAGAACTGCATGCATTCTTCAAAGGGTGGGCGAACTATGGATTTATATAGCAACGTTACGGTATTTGCTGTCTTTTTCTAATGTTTCATGTCTGTGTTCCAAGAAGATTGGCATCCTCCATTTTCTTTAAAAATGACTCACTTCACTTGTAATCTTCCCAGCCTTGTGTTGTTCTGTCCTAGGAATTATAAGAACACACTGCAAAGGGATGGAAGACAATAGCTCTCAAGCAGACAGTGTCGTATGTTCTGGCTGGTTGGTAATTCCAGCCGGGAAAGCTTATGAAGGCCCAGCCCTTTGATCACTTGTGAAAATATGGTAGATTGGAGGCCTCAGATGATGACCTGTAGCCCTGGCCCAGCAGGGTAGATGGAAAATGATGAATTAGTCTGAGGTAAGATGTCCCTACCGAAAAACACATGTTTTATAGATTTCCCCACCCCCACTTGCTCAGAAATCTGTGATGGTAACTGGATTTTCTTTAAGCTGAGGTATCATAAAAATGTGCGATACTGCTCAGCAGGGTCTCTTTCATGTCCATGTCAATGACAGGCGAGTGCCATACAAACCACTATTAGTTCTCTCAGTCTCCCTTTGTGTGGTGTGAGTACTGAGGGTGGGATTTGTCTGCTCACCAAGCCAGATCTGCTTGTCTACACCTTGAAAAACGAGTCTGACAAAGGCACCAAATGGAGTCTCTTTTCCTTACTGTAAGTGATTATTTCCCTCCAACCTCTGGGTGTTATAGGGCTACCAAAACAAGCTCAAAGCAGGGACATGGAAACTCCCTAAAAATGTGTGTGTGGGCGGGGGGTGGTGGCATGGGCACCTAACCCATGGCCTTGTCTCTCCACTCCCCTTTCCTGAGGCCCTGCTTCTCTTGCTTCTCTCCACCTTTTCTCACCAAGACTCTGCCCCCTCTCTCCACCCGTGCTCACTCTTATACAAAAGTGATGGGGCCACGGCCCAGTGCATGTTATTTCCCAGTTTGGGGAAGTCTTGACCCACTAGAGGCTTATTATTTGTTGAAATATGTGTTAGAACTACTGAAACATTTGAAAATGTGAGGTAAATATTGTGGAGTTTTTTTGAGTGAATAATAATTCATGGATGCATTTTTTTTTCCAGTAATTCAACCAGCTGCACTAAGAACAGAACCAATTTGGCCAAGGCAGAAATCACAGATTGGACCCAATAGTTGCTGTTGCTGTATGGTGAGGAAAAAGATGATTCCACTGACTTTGCTTATCAAAGGAGCTAGTCTGGTATATTCTCCACTGGCTTTGGTGGTGCAGCACTGGGGCTCATGATGTCTTTCAGTCAGGAATTATCTCCTTGTTATGTGTCTGTACAGTGCCAGTGGCGCCCTGATCCATGACTGGTGCAGATGTGACAGATGCCATCTTGGCCAACACATCCGGGATTGAACCAGGGGCCTCCCGAGGGAATAAATAATGAGCTATTACAAAAACATGAGCTATTACAGTTCAAGCTAAAGAACCCATGCTCTGTAGCGGGGACTTTAACAATATGTGTCCTCTGAGGACTTCTACCAACGGGACCCTGTAACACATACTCACCAGTGGGGTACACATAAATAATAATTTTGCCAGCTATGTTATGTAGATGCAGCTTGCAGAATGGCGATTCTGAACTTGTAAAGGTAAAATGCTGAAGCAAAATTTAGTGGCCGTAGAAAAACAAAATGAAACTCAGAGTACAACCAAACTATGGCCTTGAGTCTGATCTTACTGAAGGCCCTGTGCAACTCTCATTTGAGCTAATGGGAAAGACTCCATTTGACTTCAGTAGGAATTGGATTGGGGTTTTTCACTGATGTGCATTGGAGTAATGTCAGTGAAGTCAGTGGAAGGGGGGGAGAGGTGTAAAAATGAGATGAGCAGAATCAGAATCAAGCTCTTCCACTTCACTTCCCCTTTAGCTACAGAGTTTAGTGACACATCTGCTTGAAATGAAACCTGGAGCTTGTACAGAGCATGTCTCCAGGACAACTACCTAGGGTGTCTCACTTCTTCTGATGAGCTAGTGCTGCAGCTGTGAAATAAGCGGCAGTTGAGCTGACAGGAAGCAACTGAGTCATTCAATCTCAAGCTTGAAATCACTGATTCTTCAATTTAAACCTTAGCCTTTGTGTGTATTAGGAGTCACTAGTCTTGACTTCCAACTGTAGCTGAGCTGCAATCACCTTACATCACTCTGGTGTTTTGTTCATCTCTCAAATATGGGGCAGGGGTGGAGTTCCCACTTCTGTCATAGGTAAGGAAATGGAAAGATAAGATTGTAGCAGTTTAAAGGAAAGAAAAGGAATAATTACTTACACATACACACAAAGTCTCTTTGGAAGGGCAAGGGAATCTCAGTTACTTTTACATTGTGGTTTTCCTAGTCTGCCCCAAGTATTGTGGTTTACCCAGCAAGATTGTTTCTTCTGTTATCATTTGCTGTAGTGCTTGCCTGGAAGTCCGAGCTGAGTGCTAGGTGTCAAACAACCTCCTAGGGCGAGACAGCCGCTTCCCCAAAGAGCTTATAGTCTGAGCAGTTAAGAGAGAGGAAGGAAGGATTTTTATTGCTGTTATACTGGTGGGAAACTGAGGCACAGAGTTTAAGTGACTCACTGAAGGCTGCATAGGGAATTCATGTAAGAGCTGGGAATGAACCCAGCTTTCCTGAATCCCAATCCATTGCCATAACCACAAGATCACCCTCTCTCTACAGCCCTGTCCCTGCACGCTGTTTGTCAAGGAACCAGTGATCAGGCTAAGTGGTCAGAGCAGGAGTCAGGCCTAGTGGTTGGAGTCTGAATGCCAAAGCCTAGGACTGAGGTGGAGTTGGGGTTAGGAATCAGAACTGGATTTCCAGGAGTCAAGGAAAGTGGGAGCAGGGCTGGTTCTGATGTAGGAGGGAGGCTGGAACAGGTTAGAAACCTGGTGCAGGGGCAGGGTCTGGCTGAAGCAGTGAAGAAACAGGGCTTGTAGAGATGAGCACAGAGAGACATAGTCCATTGGCAGGTGAGCTGAACAGCTATCAAGCTGCTGCTGGGCTTAAAAACGAGCCTACTGGTTTCCTTGGCCACTCAGGCAACCTAACTGGCCGGTTGGGGTGTCAGGAATATGGGGCAGGCACATCTGCAGGGCCGATCCCTGCAACTTATGGAGACCCACTGACCTCTGTGCCAGAGCAGGGGGCTGCTGCATGTCTCCAGTTGCAGGATGGGGCTTGAGAAGAGCTGCATGCCACTATGGGAGGGACAAGTCTGGAAGGCCACTCCATTGCAGAGTTGCTAGCCCTTGGAGTGAGAAAACAGGAGTGGAGCTTGAACTGGAGTCTGCTGAATGGCAGGGCAGAACCACGTCACAGGGCCACCAGGGTTTAGTGTGGGCTTTTAAGTTTCAATGTGAGACACAGAGAGAGGCTCCATTCAGAGGCTGTTGTGAAAGTTCCCCGTTATGGAGGAATATCTCAGCAAAGCCTACAGTGCAAACACCGTTGGCCAGAGGGAGGAAGAACAGCTGCTGGCATCAGCCCACCTGTATGTATTTAACCCCCTTCTGTTTCAGGTAGGAAGGCTCCTGTATTTCTCCATCACGAAATGGGACGTGGTCTCTTCATCTCAAAAAAGATATACTGGCATTAGAAAAGGTTCAGAGAAGGGCAACTAAAATGATTAGGGGTTTGGAACGGGTCCCATATGAGGAGAGATTAAAGAGACTAGGACTTTTCATCTTGGAAAAGAGGAGACTGAGGGGGGGATATGATAGAGGTCTATAAAATCATGAGTGGTGTGGAGAAAGTGAATAAGGAAAAGTTATTTACTTGTTCCCATAATATAAGAACTAGGGACCACCAAATGAAATTAAGGCGCAGCAGGTTTAAAATAAATAAAAGAAAGTTCTTTACACAGCGCACAGTCAATGTGTGGAACTCCTTGCCTGAGGAGGTTGTGAAGGCTAGGACTATAACAGGGTTTAAAAGAGAACTAGATCAATTCATGGAGGTTAAGTCCATTAATGGCTATTAGCCAGGATGGGTAAGGAATGGTATTCCTAACCTCTGTTTGTCAGGAGGTGGAGATGGATGGCAGAAGAGAGATCACTTGATCATTACCTGTTCGGTTCACCTCTCTGGGGCACCTGGCATTGGCTACTATCAGCAGACAGGATACTGGACTAGATGGACATTTGGTCTGACCAGGTATGGCCATTCTTATGTTCTTAGTTCTAGGCTTTTCTGGGGCAATCTTTCATCAAAGCTGAGGAGCTGGCTATGTTTATAGGCATGAAGTCACATGGCCATTATTTGCCATGGGCATGTGTGCAGCAGCGTTCAGCACTAATGCACAACAAATGTTAGGTGGATGGAATTTATTCTGGTTCTAGTTTATCTCCAAAGAACAGGGGGCTCAAGGACTGGCATACCAGCTCAGACTGATGCACCACTTTATCCATCTCCCTGATTCTGACAGCAGTCAGTACCAGCTGCCTCAGATGTAGCTGCAATAAAACTTGAAGTGAGCTATCATAGAACAACCTAGTGACGGGGACATTTACTTCACGGATGGCTTGTGGTTTTGGCTGTGTCTACACTAGGGCTATGTCTAGACTACGTTCTATTTTTGACAGAGGATATACAAATTCCATTTTCTTCCGATCTCACTTTTGAAAGTGGATCTTTCGAAAGTGAAAGTAGTCTGGACATGGGTTTTTTAGGAAGAAAACCCCCTTTTTCGAAAGAAAGAAAGAAAGAAAGAAAGAAAGAAAGAAAGAAAGAAAGAAAGAAAGAAAGAAAGAAAGACGCTCTTCCTTAAAAAATGAGGTTTACGTGTTTTTTTCGAAAAAGGGTTTTTTTCCTGAAAAAAATGCACCCAGACTACTTTCACTTTTGAAAGATCCGATTTCAAAAGCGAGGTCAGAAGAAGATATGCAAATTCCCACCGAATTTGCATATCCTCTTTCGAAAACAGCACGTAGTTTAGACGTACCCTAGAAGTGCTACAACAGCAGCACAACTTCTGTATACACTGGAGCATTGGTCAACTGAACATTGCCTATGGCGTGAAATTATTCACAGCCCTGAACAATGTAGTTAATCTGCTCTCAATCTGTAGTGTGGGCCAGCCCTAGGGAATCAAGAGAAAGAAACAGAACTAAGACCCATGTGTTTCAAAGGAGATTTGTGATTGTGGATATTGAACACTGAGATACCTCTAGGAAGCGTGATTTCTAGAGGACTTTCAGCACTCTGAAAATCAGGCCCTTGTCTGGTATCTCTGGATGGGCGCCCAAAAGTTACTCCCTGGTAACTTTTGAAAATCAAGACCAAGTTCCCCCCAGTACGATACCTCTCTACCTCCTTGCACATTTCCTGGACTGATCGGTAGAGGTAGATCAGAATTAAATCCTTAGAGTGTAATATGCTCAACCACTAAGGAAAGAGACACTGAGCTTTTGTGTGTTCAATTTCTGTCTACCAGACAGTTTCCCTTTTTTAAAAAATTGAGTGGGTTTAATATAAAGGAAAATATTAGCAAAGCCCATGCTGATCTGTGCCTGGATGAGTTTGAAGCGGCAGCCCCCACATCCTATGTTTAACGTTGCTTTTGATGTTACCTAATGAACTTGGATCATCTAAAAGGTTCCATTTAGAAGTCTTAAAAATCTGGAAACCATTTGACAATTAAGCCAGAAGACGCGACAGGGTGTGTTTTATGGGCCCTATTAATGGATGCCTCAAGGTGTGTTGTGGTGTGGCCTCTTGCCTTTATTCACCCATGCTGGGTATTAATGGCCTGATAAAACTCACCCCAGAGCATTATATTGCTGTGATATCATTTAAAGGGGGGGGGGGGGAGTGGGAAATTAGCTTATTGTTCTAAGGGAAAGGGCAGCCAAGATTTTAAAAAAAGAAGCAAATCCAAACAAAACTGCTTCTCACTGTATGCTTTCCTAGCACGCACAGCAAATACAGTGCCAGGCTCTCCTTTCTGATCAGCTCTGTTTCATCCAAGTAATAGCAGCTGGGGGGCATTTGTGCAATGCAGGGCTATCTCAGCTGGCATTAGATGTGTAAGGCACCCTAGAATGCCAGCATCAGGGCCTAGATCCCACATCTTCCCTGAAGGCTGTGTCTCAACTTGAGCATTGCCTTTTGCAGGGGAACCTAGGGATTGCACTTTGTGGCCTTGAACTGTTGATGTTAGACCTGATCCTGCAAGGTGCAGGGTTCCTATTTCAAGATACTGGGTGCTCCCAGTTCCTGACAGCCTCACCGATTATAGGGGCCATTGAACACCATGCAGGGCTGAACTCTGGGGGAATGGAACATTCCTGTCTGTGAGCCATTTTGCAAAGCCAGCCTATTGCCCTACAGTAGGATGGCTCCACTGTTTGGTGGGACCCTTGCTGCCACATAGTACCCGTTCCAGCTAGCACTTGCTGAAGGTGGCTTTGTGAACAGTTGTTGAATGGAGACTGGCCACGCTCCCTTCGATAGATTGTACTTCCAAATGCACAAGGCAGTAAGGGGCCTAGTTCACCTGCTCCCAGCCCTGTATTTCCAGCTGTCCCATGGCTGGCTGTGATAGGAAACAATCTACTCATCGCATATAAAGAATATCATTAAGCAAGGGCAGGCTTTGTGCTCTTTGGAATCCAGATGGGGGTACTTTGGACTAACCAGCAGGGTCATGTGGCTGTGGAATAGCCTTCCCCAGGAAGTGGAGAAAACCCCAACACTTAACCAATGTAAAGACAGACCAAGCTCGTAAATGTACAATGGGGAACAACCAGGAACTGGTAGGGGGATGAAATCAATGATCAAATAGGTCTTTCCTCTCTTCAGTGGCTATGAGCTACATAGACACATTGTCCTTGGAAGTGCAGCTGGGAGACAGTGCCTCTGACATGTCTAATTTCTTTAATGCTGATTCCTATGCATGACAGATGAATAATCTACTTGGTTCATTGGGCTGGCATGGAACATTTCTCCTGGAGCTGCTGGGGTAGTACTACGACCCTGCCTTCGCCTTACTTCTCCAGGCCCACTTTCAGCCACATGCATTAGCCTACTTTATTGGGCTGATGGCACTAGTTTGAATCCAGCTTGTCACCGGTGATTGGAATTCAGTGCTGTCTGGAGAGCTCAGTCTAGGTCATTCTGGAGTTCTGCAAGGCCCTGAAGATAAGGGCAAGAAGTTTAAACCTGACATAATGGGCCACAGAGACTGAACGGCTTTGTCTCCCTAATGGTGGGCTCTCCAGCTCAGGCTGAGACACATCTGTTTTAGTACTTGGTCCATTGGGGGATATTAGGTGCTATGGTAATACAAATAATAACAATGGATAGTGATGTGGATTTCCACGGCTGTCTTCTGAGATGGCTTTTATCAGGTTTCTCTCCTTGCACACACAGAAATCATGTAGGTATAATTCTTCACTCCTGTTTATTTGCAGAAACAAGTCAAGTCACTTAGAAAAATAAGAGCCTGATAGCGGCCACAAACCAGGTTCCTAGATAATCAATGAGGAGCCCTGTGGCACCTTAAAGACAAAGGCCATTTCTAGACTTACAGAAAGATTGATGCTGAGGAAGTCGATCTTCCGGCATTTGATTTAGTGGGTCTAGTAAAGTCCCACTAAATTGAATGCTGAGGGTGCTCCTGTTGGTGCCAGTACTTTTCACTGGCACGAGAGGTAAAAGAAATCAACGGGAGCATTTCTCACATTAACCTCCCGCTGTGGGAACAGCACTGAAGTTCAGTTTAAGGTGCATCAGATCCATTATTTACATAGCTGGAATTGCCTATCTTAAGCCAACCTTCCCCCCGCAGTATAGACCAGCAGATTTATTTGGGCATAAGCTTTCATGGGTCAAAACCATTTGTTCATACGCATGGATCTCATCAAGTCTTTAAGGTGCCTCAGGATTCCTTGTTGTTTCTACAGATACAGACTAAACCCAGCAACCTCTCTGAGACTAGACAGTCAAGTAACACAAAGTATCACAAAGTGTGGGTCTAAATAGCTGCAGTGCCAAATTGCACCTGTGCTGCTTTGCACCCAGTACACATAGCTCATGCTGCCATTATACACATTCTATGATGAGAGGCGTTCAGTCTGCAGGAGTCCCTCTCCACTATTCTTCCCAATACTACATTCACATGGAAGGGTATCACTGTGCGAAGCACCTGGGCCGACCCACACAGGACTGTAGGCGGAAGCAGGGTTGTCTGCTGTCTGTGGCGCCTGAGCCACAGGGCTGTGATATGCTGCTCATTCTGACGTCCAGGACATGAATACGTTTTCTGTTTGGAAAGCTTTCGGAGACCTGGCAAAGCTGCTTTGAATACAGCCAGTGAGGGGAGCCATCAGGGCAAAGCCTCCTGAAAGGAGAAATTGAAAACCGCCTAGTAAGAAAATGTGTATACATGTGGCATGACATTTATTTATTATACTGTGCGGCGGCACTTTTACCCAGGCAGAGTTAAAAGCTCCTTAGTGAAAACGATGGATTTTTCTAAGCTCTACCAGGATTTAGACCCTCCAGGGAATGTATAAACAAAGCAAATTTTCAAAGTCCTCTTAGTTGCAAATAATCATTAGCCAATTATAGGGCCCTGCCATTCTGTTTGAGTGACAGTGCTGAGAATGGAAAATGACCCCACAATCCAGCCTTTCCTCTCTAGGACTCGCCTAACTGTGCAAACAACATACAAAACAGTTTGCAGCTATACAGGCTGGACCTCCCTGGTCTGGAACCCTTGGGACCTGACCGGTCCTGAATTAGGGGATTTTCCCAACCAGGAGAGCTACACAGCTGCTGCCAGCCCTCCATGACACCCAGTTGCTGGGGTCAGAACTCCCTGTTTTGCTGCCTCCCCAAAAAAACCTCCTGGCTGAGTCGCCTACCTTCCTGCCACACTCCTGCCTTGGGCCAGACCTACCTATACCTGGGCTCTGTGGTCCAGGAACATCTGTGGTCCTGCCGAACCATGGACATTACTGGACCAGAGAGCCTGGTAAAGGGGGATACAGCCTGTACAAACATTTTTTTAGAACCAGCTAAGTAGTGGGAAAGCTTAGGAGACTGAAGGCAGAGGTCACTTTTCCCCTCTAGTTTGTATTCAAATTCCAGTCCTTATTCATGGTTCATGTTGCTGGAACAGAGAGTACCAGATTTGGGATGTACATCCTGTAGTTTGTGAGGTGCTCTAGCAGTGTTTGAAGTGAAAGAGGCTACAGAAACCCAAAATACCAGTCGTGGGCCTCTTTTTCATCATGACTGATATAGGAGGAACTAAGTGCAGCTGTCCCTATATTATTCTGATTAGTTTGTAGATAACACTGGCAAATGGAATCATGTGATTTCCTCTCATAAATGTTGGCCTCGGGCAGCATTTCTTCAGTGACTCCACCCTCACCTGTGATTTTATTAGATGTCTGACACTCATGAAACAGGAGAATGACCACTAGCAGACTTGTCCTGCAAAAGCTTTGTGCAGCCACAGCCCTAACTGGCCTCCAGATCTCTAAGAGAAATTCAGATTCTGCACGGTCTTGAAGCCCTTCTTTTTTAGCTGAGAGAAAAATCAAGGCATCCTAGCATGGTGCTTGTGGGAGGTGTTCCTACTTTCATATGGATGTAAAATCAGTGCCCTGATCATATATGTGTCTTGAAATAGCCTAGAGCACTTTGGAATGAATTGGGGTGTCCTGGAAAAATTCTAGTTCCCAGCATGTTCTGTCTGCTTGATATTCAACTGGCTTTGTGTTTTTTCAATTTCCCTTTAAAAAAGTGTTTTGTTCCTGACACAGAGTAGCTAATTCATTCCACCCAAGCTGTGTTAGTAAGATGGGTGAATGATCCCTCTTATGCAGAGTCTTTAAAACACTTCAGGATGAAAAGCACCACATAAATATAAGTTATTAGAAAGCATCTCCAGTGAGTAACCATATTTTGACTGAATAGCTGAACTTAACTGTAGATCTATCTTTCATCATCTACATTTCTCAAGTTGTATCTGCTCAAACTCATGATCATGAAGAATTTTTTGACTTCCTTTTCAGTTGTGTGTGTGTGTGTCCATTGAAAGACATAGTAAATGAAAGCGACGAGGAGTCCTGTGGCACCTTATAGACTAACTGAAGTGTAGGAGCATAAGCTTTCGTGGGCAAAGACCCACTTCGTCAGATGCATGTCAGACGAAGTGGGTCTTTGCCCACGAAAGCTTATGCTCCTACACTTCAGTTAGTCTATAAGGTGCCACAGGACTCCTCGTCGCTTTTGCAGATTCAGACTAACACGGCTACCCCTCTGATAGTAAATGAAGACACTTTTCATGCCAGACTTGATTTCTTTGAAGTTTTCAGGGTTTGGCAGTAATAATGACAGAAAGTTTTGCTTTCAGCTTGGAAGAAAAGAGAAAAGAGTGGGTTGGAGGGGAGGAGGGAAATGTCAGGTTTTTATTTAATTAATTAACCAGATGAGTTAGTTTTTGTATGACACAGTGGGGAAGATTAAAGCCAACATTTTCAAAACTGGCTTTTAGTTTCAGATGCCTCTGTTTTTAGCAGTCCAGCATTAGACACTAAAAATCTGTTTCTTTGGAGGCGCAGGTAGGGTTAATAAATTAGTTTTGCATGTGGGTCTGAAAGCAGTGAGGTCTGTGATTCACTACTGCTTGCAGGAGTGAGTCCCAGTGTTGCTAGCTCTCATGAGATTTAGTGTATTCCTTAAAGCCTCAGCCCCTGGAGTCTTGTGACTACATGGAAAATCTCAACCTTTATTTTGTAAAAAAGTAACTTTTTTGTCCTCATGTTTGTAGAGAAAGGCTTGAAAAGGTGACTGTAGAAAACCCCATAGGTTCAAAAACCTGAGGGTAAAGAAAAAGACTGCAATTTTATTTTTTAAACCTAATGATTTTTAAGTTGGTTTTCTTATTTTGGCTGGGGCTGACTCAAGGGACCTGTGAGGAAAAGGTTAAAAAACTGGGTATGTTTAGTCTTGAGGAAAAGAGACTGTGGGAAGACCTGGTAAGTCTTCAGATATGTCAAGGGCTGTTCTGATAAGAACCAGAATGAATTGTCACCATGTGCACTCAGTGTAGCACAAGAAGTAAGGGGCTTAATCTGCAGGAAGGGAAATGGAGGTTTGATATTAGGAAAAATTGTCAACGTATAGTTCAGCTCTGGAATAGGCTTCCCAGGGAGACTGTGGGAAGGGTGGTTTTTAAAAGCAGGTTAGATAGACACTTGTCAGGGATCATAGAATCATAGAACCGGAAGAGACCTTAAAAGGCCATCAAGTCCAGCCCCTTGCCCAAGGCAGGACCAATCTCAATTAAATCAACCCTGCCAGGGCTTTGTCAAGCTGAGACTTAAACACCTCTGGGGATGGAGACTCCACAACTTCCCTAGGCAACCCATTCCAGTGCTTCACCACCCTCCTAGGCTATGTCTAGACTGCAAGCCTCTTTCGAAAGAGAACGTCTAGACTGCACGTTGAACTTTCGAAAAAGCGGCTTGGTTTTTCGAAAGAAAGCATCCAGTGAGTCTGGATGCTCTCTTTCGAAGAAGCCCTATTTACATTGAAGAACGCCTTCTTTCGAAAGAGGAACTTTCGAAAGAAGGCGTTCTTCCTCGTGAAATGAGGTTTACTGCCATCGAAAGAAAAGCCGCGTTCTTTCGATTTAATTTCGAAAGAACGCGGCTGCAGTCTAGACGCAGGTGAGGTTTTTTTGAAAAAAGGCTACTTTTTTCGAAAAAACCCCTGAGTCTGGACACAGCCCAAGTGAAATAGTTATTCCTAATATCCAACCTGGACCTCTCCCACCACAACTTCAGACCATTGTTCCTTGTTCTGCCATCCATCACTACTGTGAACAGCCTTTCTCCATACTCTTTGGAACCTCCCTTCAGGAAGTTGAAGGCTGCTATCAAATCCCCTCTCACTCTTCCCTTCTGCAGGCTAAATAGACCCAGAGCCTCTCCCCGTAGGTCATATGCTCCAGTCCCCTAATCATTTTGGTTGCCCTCTGCTGGACCCTCTCCGATGTGTCCACATCCTTTTTGTAGTGGGGGGCCCAGAACTGGACACAATACTCCAGATGTGGCCTCACCAGAGCCAAGTAAAGAGGACTAATCACATCTCTGGATCTGCTGGCAATGCTCCTCTTAATGCAACCTAATATGCCATTAGTCTTCTTAGCTACAAGGGCACACTGTTGACTCATATCCAGCTTCTCATCCACTATAATCCCCAGGTCCTTTTCTACATAACTGCTACTTAGCCAGTTGGTCCCCAGCCTGTAACAATGCTTGGGATTCTTCTGTCCCAAGTGCAGGACTCTACACTTGTCCTTGTTGAACCTCATCAGATTTCTTGTGGCCAAATCCTCCAATTTGTCTAAGTCACTCTGGACTCTATCTCTGCCCTCCAGTGTATCTACCTCTCCCCCTAGCTTAGTGTCATCTGTGAGCTTGCTGAGGGTGCAATCTATCCCCTCATCCAGGTCATTAATAAAGAAGTTGAACAAAACAGGTCCCAGAACTGATCCCTGAGGCACTCCGTTAGAAACTGACCGCCCTCCTGACCATGAACCGTTGATCACTACCCGCTGGACCCGACCTTCCAGCCATCTTCTTATCCATCTTACAGTCCATTTATTCAACCTACATTCCCTTAACTTGCTGGCAAGAATATTGTGGGAGACTATATCAAAAGCCTTGCTAAAGTAAAGGTATATCCACTGACTTCCCCATATCCACAGAGCCAGTTACCTCATCATAGAAGCTAATCAGATTGGTCACGCACAACTTGCCCTTCATGAATCCATGCTGACTATTCTTGATCACCTGCCCCTCTTCCAAGTGCTTTAAAATGGATTCCTTGAGGATCCCCTCCACGATTTTTCCAGGGACTGAGGTAAGACTGACCTGCCTATAGTTCCCTGGATCATCCTTCTTCTCTTTCTTAAAGATGGGCACTACATTTTCCTTTTTCCAATTGCCCGGGATCTCTCCTGATCTCCACGACTTCTCAAAGATAATGGCCAAAGGCTCCTCAATGACATTTGCCAACTCCCTCAATACCCTCGGATGTATTAAGCCGGACCCATGGATTTATGTACTTTTAGCTTTTCTAAATAGTTCCTAACCTGTTCTTTCCCCACCAAGGGCTATCCACCTTCATCCCATATTGCATCACTTAGTGCATTAGTCTGGGAACTGACGTTGTCCATGAAGACAGAGGCAAAGAAAGCATTAAGTACTTTAGCTTTCCCCACATCATCTGTCACTAGGTTACCGCCCTCATCCAGTAGGGGTCCTACACCCCCTCTGATCACCTTCTTCTTGCTAACATGCCTGTAGAAACCTTTCTTGTTATCCTTCACATCCCTTGCGAGTCGCAATTCCAATTGCGCTTTCGCCTTCCTGATAACTCCCCTGCATTCTCGAGCTATACATTTATATCCCTCCCTAGTCATCTGTTCAAGTTTCCACTTTTTGTAAGCTCCCTTTTTGTGCCTAAGTTCACCAAACATTTCCCCAGTAAACCAATCCGGTCTCCAGGTCTCTGAGGGAGTCAAAGTCTGCTTTTCTGAAGTCCAAGGTGTGTATTTTACTACTCTCTTTTCTTCCTTTGGTTGGGATCCTGAAATCTACCATCTCATGATCACTGCTTTCCAGGTTGTCACCCACCTCTACTTCCCCTATTAGTTCCTCCCTGTTTGTGAGCAGCAGGTCAAGCTGCGCACAGCCTTTGGTTGGATCCTGCAGCACTTGTACCAAGAAGTTATCACCAACATTCTCCAAAAACTTCCTGGATTGTATGTGTACTGCTGTATTGGTTTCCCAACAGATGTCAGGGTGATTAAAGTCCCCCACGAGAACCAGAGCCTGCGATCTGGAAACTTCTGTCAGTAGTCCAAAGAAAGCCTCGTCTACCTCATCCACCTGATTCAGCGGCCTGTACCAGACACCAACCACAACATCACTGCTGTTGCTTACACCTCTAAACTTGACCCATAGACTCTCAATGGGCTTTTCTCGTCTATATACTGGAGTTCAGAGCAATCATAGTGCTCTCTTACATACAGTGCAACTCCTCCTCCTTTTCTCCCCTGCATGTTCTTCCTGAACAGTTTATGCCCTTCCATGACAGTGCTCCAGTCATGCGAATCATCCCACCAAGTCTCTGTTATGCCAATCAAATTGTAGTTCTTAGACTGGGCGAGGGCTTCCAATTCTTCCTGTTTGTTGCCCAGGCTTCTCGCATTGGTGTACAAACACCTTAGCTAACCAGTTGATCGCCCTACCCTCTGCATTCGAATCAGGGGTCCTCCTTTGTTGCTCATTCCTCTTTGCATTTCTTCAGGGTATCCGACTTCCCCACTCCTCTCAGGGTTTTGGTCACCGTCCCCCAATGAACCTAATTTAAAGCCCTCCTCACTAGGTTTGCAAGCCTGCCCGCGAAGATGCTCCTTCCTCTCTGTTAGGTGGATCCCATCTCTACCTAACAATCCTTGTGCCCGGAACAGAGTCCCATGGTCGAATAATCCAAAGGCCTTTCTGCAACACCACCTGCGCAACCACGCATTTACTTCCTCAATTCGACAATCCCAACCCAGTCCTTTCCCTTCAACAGGGAGAATGGACGAGAACACCACTTGCACTCCGAATTCTTTGATCCTTCTTCCCAACTCTACGTAATCCGCAGTAACCCGCTCAAGGTCATTCTTGGCTGTATCATTAGCTCCCACATGGAGAAGCAGGAAGGGGTATCGATCTGAAGGTTTGATCGATTTTGTAAGCCTCTCAATCACATCCTGAATTCGAGCTCCTGGTAAGCAGCACACCTCTCAAGATGCCAGGTCCAGATGGCAGATGGATGACTCAGTCTCTCTTAGGAGGGAGTCCCCAACCACCACCACCCACCTTCTTCTTTTGGGGGTGGTGGTCGTGGAACCCCCATCGCTAGGACTATGCATTCCATGCCTTTCAGTTGAAGTGGCAGGCTGCTGTCGCTTTATTTATCTGCACATCCATAGATACTGTGGACTGTAGCTCCCATTGGCTGTGGATCGTAGTTCCCAGCCAATGGGAGCTGTGGGAAGTGATGTCCCAGTCTGCATTGCAAGTGGCCATACTTGTGAGTGCGCAAGTAAATCGAGCACCGGAGACTCCCACTAGGGACTAACCTGGGCGAACTGCATCCGGCCCACAGGCCGCTTTTTGCCCACTCTTGGTCTAGGCCCAGCTCCTGGGCAAGCTCCATCTGCCACCATTATGAGTCTCCCCCTACCGGCTGTCAGTGTCCCATGGAAGCCAGTCCCAGTATCCAGACAGTGAGGGTCTGGCCCTCTTTTTATAATGAGTTGGAATATGGCACAGTCAGTTTTCGCTGCTCCGGGTTCTTACACTCTCACGCAAAGGGGCTTCTCAGCCATGATGCTTGGCTCTGAGTTTCCCCCAGTGCAGAGAACTGGGATACCAACCAAGTCCTGTCTCTGCAGTATATGAAACCAGATAGGAAAAGATACATAGTCGGGCTCCCACAAGGCTTTCCTTTGAAATACATGTCAGACACTGGAGCAGGTGAGAAATGTTTCCCAACCTCTGAACTTGTAAATGGATCAGCTGAGCAAAGCCAGTGCAGCATTCTTCTATCTCTGTTGGCATGGAGCAGGCTGTATTAATAGAGCAAAGGGGCTACGAGACAGAGGTCTGTTTCTGGGCTTAGATCAGGCATACAAAGAGCAGACGAATAGTTGCACAGACAAGCTGCAGGTCCCATTGGCCACTGAAAGGGTTTGCCAGCCTAAGCTGTATTTTCCTCTTTTATGGTAAGCTTTTCCATAAATGAGCCATAACACCCCCTACAGGCCATCTCCAGAACTGCTTTATTTCAGTGCTCAAAATAATAATGGTTTTCAAACTTTTTTTCTCATGACCCAATTGAAGAAAAATGTTGATGCCTGCAACCCAATATAATTTGACTAGAGTGTGGACTCCAGGATGGGGCTTGGGATGGGGCTGAGGATGAGAGCTTTGGGAGGGTCAGGGCTGGGGCAGGAGAGGCTAACATTGAGCGGCTCTTGGGAAGTGGTACGGTGGGGCTCTGAGGCAGCATCCTGCCTCTCCTGGCACTGCAGAGCATGCTGTGCCCCAGAATCAGCCAGCAGCATGTTCCCAGCCAATAGGAGTGCAGAGCCAGTGCTCAGGGTAGGGGCAGTGCACAGAGCCCTGAGCGTTTTACCCTCCACCCCCAACCTATGGGCTGGGGATGCTGCCGGCTGCTTCTAGAGCAAAGCAGTTTGAGGTGCCAAGACAGGCAGAGAGCTGGCTTAGCACCTCCACTGGCCACCTGATTCCCCTGCAGCAACAAGACCCAGTGCCTGACATTCCATGACCCACTACTGGGATACAACCCAAAGTTTGAAAACCACTGGTCTAAAACCTTCCACTTAACTGGATTGCTACTAGCATCTTCTAAATGAAGAGTGCTATCCGGATATTCAACTCCTCCTTAAAAGTTAACAGTATATCGGTAATTGATGGCATCTTCTGTACTATACCCATTTGTGTATGGGCAAGACAACTTTAAAAGATAGTTCTTAGAAAGGCACTATTACTTTAGGGGTGGTTGAGTGGATGCTGCAGTATGGGAAAGTTGGAACCCCCATTGTCAGGATTGAAGACCGTCAGCTGAGCCTGAAGACTAACTGGCCCAGCCTCCAGGCAGATTAATGAGTTTAGCTGTGTGGCAATAGGACTGCTTAATTGCCTGGACGGCTGATGAGAGCCCGCAGGTCTGCTTTTAAGTTCAGCAGCAGCAGTAGGGAGATGGCTTCAGTCCAACCCAACTCTGTTTCTGCGCTTGCTCCTGACTCTGGTTTTGATCCCTGGCTTGACTTTTGGTTCCCACCTCTGACCTCTGGCTCAACTCCTATCTTCCAGTTCTGACTCTGACCCCTGGCTTGACCTCAGCTTTCGACTCTGGCTCTAGTCTTTATATCTGATTCCCTATACCCCCATTATGACACTCACAGCTGTAAAGTGCAGTGAGAATCAGATGCAGTGCAGTAATGAGGTTCTTAGAGTTGTATATCTATATCTGTCCACACACATATGCATCTGGTGGGGGTTGAAATGTCATTCATTTTTAGAGATGCAGTATGGGCCTATGCGCCATTTTTAAGTCCCACTTAAGCTCCATTTTGAGACATTTGAAGTGATAAGTCAGAACAGAAAGGCATAGTCCGCAAAGCAACTAATACAAGAGCATAAGATGTAGAATAGGACTAAAAAGACAAAACACCTGCATGGGTTTAATTCTAGACACCAACTTAGTCTATTCCTTTTTGCAGAGGACTAAGCAGCTAGGAGATACAGCTAAGCTTTCCAGGTGGCATGGCATATGGATCCTCTCCTTTGTCAACTTAGCTCTGTGCCACACACCTAGCAAGGAGAAAGCTGAGTTGCAGTTGTTAAAAGGGCACATTTTCTTTGAGGGTGATCCTTTCAGCGTGGGATTGGCCAGTGCTTGGGGGTCACCCATTATAGGGACGATTAAAGTATGTACACCTGGCTTTCCCAAATCATCTGTATTTGTAAATTTGGCATCCAGCCCAGGCAGGGCCATGATAAACGTTAAGATATTTTAATAGCATGTATCGCTTTTACAATGTATTTTTAAAATGTGACCAAATAAATTGTTGAGCGGGGAAAAGTTTGACTCCAACAAGGAAGCTGGTTCAAGGGATACAGTTCTTCCCTTTGAATGGGGCTTCCTGTCATTACGCATGGCGCTCTCGTACTTTATGCTGTATCAGGGGAATTTTTTAGGAAGGATGTTTGGCTGCTTTGGTTTCAGAGGAAAGTCAGGATTTAATAAACACCCGCACACCAGAGTCTGCTTTGCAGTAATCCCAAACGTCTGATGAAGCTGCCAAAAGCAAGGACATTCAGAGTAAATGCCAACTCTGCAGCAGGCGTATTGGGAGCCTTAATACTCAATTCCTTTGCTATGGTTTGATTCCCTCCCCAAAGCCAGATAGCCTGTCCCCACCCTTTAACTCTTCCAAGCCAGATTCCAGCCCTCCACCCCAGTAGAACTAGGCACCTCACCACTATCGCTTCTTGCTTTATGGCTGTTCTCCTTGTTGGAATTTCCATCGACTAGTCGATTAGTCAATGGGGGGGGGGTGCTCACTATCCCCCTGCGCCTCTGCCTTTGAAATGTATAAAAGTTGCGGGCGGCTCTTGTACTTTTCAAAGGCAGAGGTGCAGCAGTTGGGACCCTATGCAAGCAGGGACTGCTTCGGTTCCCGCTCACATGGGTTCCCCCCAGTGCCTCTGCCTTTGAAAGGATGGCTCTTGTACATTTCAAAGGCAGAGGTGCAGGGGGATAGCAAGCACCCCCCATATCGACTAATTGAGTAGTCGATGGAAATTCCATCAACCACTCGATTTGTTGATTAATCAAAATTTAACATCCCTTCAAGTCAGCCATGTTTTTAAAGAGCCCGTGCTCTTGTACATTTCAAAGGGAGCAGGGACCGAAGCAGTCCCTGGTTCTCCACTGTGCTGCTTCCTTTGAAAGAGGCTCTTGTCCATTTCAAAGGGAGAGGTGCAGCAGTGGGGACCAGCATGAGTGGGGACTATTTCAGTCCCTGCTCGAGCCGTTTCCCCGCTGCATCTCTGCCTCCCCTGTCATCCTCCAGAGACACAGCTGGGGGGAACCGGCTTTTAAACTGGCTCCCCCCAGCATCGGCTCCTGCTCCCCCCCCACCTTAGTGCCTCTCTCTGATAAAGGCAGTGGGTGGGGGGGAAGCGATTAGTCGAGTCACTACTTGATTACCTGATAAATATATGCTTATTGAGTAGTCGACTAGTCGCTTACATCCCTACTGACTAGCCGTACACACACGTATACGACAAAGTGAGGCTATGGGCCCCAACTGGTATCAGTCTATGTGGCTACACTGCCTTCCCATGAAGTGCCCAGGGAGCCTAATTATGAAAAATAATCCAAAAATCATCATCAGAAGCTTTGCAGAGGGATTTGGGGGCTCAGGAAAAATGATCTGCTTCCCATCAGCCCTCTGGCCCATTCATTCCTCCGTCAACAACAGGATGCTCAGTGGAGAGGCGGGTGAGTCACCACGTCTTCCTGGCTCACTGGAGCTGGTTTTAGTTAGTTCTCTGCTAGTATGTGAAGGATTGTAGGCCACAAGGAAAGCAGCAGCAGCGTAGAAACGTAAGAGGGGAAGGCTGAGGTTCACCAGTGCCCATTCCTATGCCGTTCAATTCCAGAAATATTACCTAGTGAGAGATGCCCTCCAGATCTTAGCAGGGGAGCCTTCTTCATAGGTCATAGAGATTAGGGTTAGAATAGACTTGTTAAGCCATACATTCTATCTCCTTGCCACTGGAGAAGCATTGTATTTTGGGGTACGTGTAATAATGCTGTGTCCGGTGCCATTTTCAATGTGCCAAGCGATTGGTGTGGCTTCCATCGCATCCATTGAAAGTCTATTCCAAGGCCTAATAGATCACACAGTTTAAAAACCCTCCACGGTAAGGTGTAGAATTATAAAATCCACACACTGGGGAAAATGTCTTGCCAAGAACAAGGGTGGCAACCAATTTTACCTTGTACTATGAACAGGAATTGCTATGTCTGCATGTCTTGGCTCAGGATGCTGTTGGGGTCCAAGCTGTGCTACTGGCGTATAACTACACGGTTACTTGTATCCTGTAGCTTTCCTGCCCCTGAAATTGGGGACGGTTGAGTAGAGCTGTTTGTTTAAGGGAAATAAGACTTTGATTGAGATCCTCAGATATACACTGTTGCTTACTGCCACTATTCTTGTGGACCGCAGCTGTAAAACCTGCTTAACCAGCTATTCAGGGCCCTCCTTGCCTAGGAGAAAGTTTGAATGGCAAAGAGGCAGTGTAGAGGCTCCAATGAAGCCTCCAGTAGCATGAGGTGTGATCAGAATTTCCTGATTCTCCAACAATCCCTGGCTGCTGGAATGGACTGCTGAGGACCAAAGTCAGGGGTACTTTACCCCACTGAGGCTTCTACTTTTGGCTAAGGATTGGCCTGATGGTTGAAGAACCCAAGGACTGGAGGGATACCAAGATATCCTTCCTGAGCTGGGTTGGGCTCTGCTCCATCCCTGTCCCTTTACTGGATTTTGAGGGGAGCAGCCAGATCACTGCTGCACCCATGGGGAGGGGTGTTGCCCCAAAAATTGATACAAAGGGGGCCATGTAAGGTATCAAATGAAAGCTTTCCTTCTACTGGTTCTGTATATGCTATCCATATACTTGTGTAGTATTTGGGTGTGGAATTCATAGAATCATAGAATCATAGAATAATAGGACTGGAAGGGACCTCGAGAGGTCGAGTCCAGACCCCCCGCTCTCAAGGCAGGACCAAGCTCCGTCTACACCATCCCTGACAGATGTCTATCTAACCTGTTCTTAAATATCGCCAGAGAGGGAGATTCCACCACCTCCCTTGGCAATTTATTCCAATTTTTGACCACCCTGACAGTTAGGAATTTTTTCCTAATGTCCAATCTAAACCTCCCCTGCTGCACTTTAAGCCCATTACTCCTTGTCCTGTCCTCAGTAACCAAGAGGAACAAATTTTCTCCTTCCTCCTTGTGACACCCTTTTAGATATTTGAAAATCGCTATCATGTCCCCCCTTAATCTTCTTTTTTCCAAACTAAACAAGCCCAGTTCATGAAGCCTGGCTTCATAGGTCATGTTCTCTAAACCTTTAATCATTCTTGTCGCTCTTCTCTGTACCCTTTCCAATTTCTCCACATCTTTCTTGAAATGTGGCGCCCAGAACTGGACACAGTACTCCAGCTGAGGCCTAACTAGTGCAGAGTAGAGCGGCAGAATGACTTCACGAGTTTTGCTTACAACACACCTGTTGATACAACCTAGAATCATATTTGCTTTTTTTGCAACAGCATCACACTGTTGACTCATATTCAACTTGTGGTCCACTATGACCCCTAGATCCCTTTCTGCCATGCTCCTTCCTAGACAGTCGCTTCCCATCTTGTATGTATGGAACTGATTGTTCCTTTCTAAGTGGAGCACTTTGCATTTCTCTTTATTAAACCTCATCCTGTTTACCTCTGACCATTTCTCTAACTTGCTAAGGTCATTTTGAATTATGTCCCTATCCTCCAAAGAAGTTGCAACCCCACCCAGTTTGGTATCATCTGCAAACTTAATAAGCGTACTCTCTATCCCAATATCTACATCATTGATGAAGATATTGAACAGTACGGGTCCCAAAACAGACCTTTGCGGAACTCCACTTGTTATCCCTTTCCAGCAGTATTTAGCACCGTTAACAACAACTCTCTGACTACGGTTATCCAGCCAATTATACACCCACCTTATCATGGCCCTATCTAAGTTATATTTGCCTAGTTTATCAATAAGAATATCATGCGAGACCGTATCAAATGCCTTACTAAAGTCTAGGTATATGACATCCACCGCTTCTCCCTTATCCACAAGACTCGTTATCCTATCAAAGAAAGCTATCAGATTAGTTTGGCATGACTTGTTCTTCACAAACCCATGCTGGCTATTCCCTATCACTTTATTACCTTCCAAGTGTTTGCATATGATTTCCTTAATTACCTGCTCCATTATCTTCCCTGGGACAGACGTTAAACTGACCGGTCTGTAGTTTCCTGGGTTGTTCTTATTCCCCTTTTTATAGATGGGCACAATATTTGCCCTTTTCCAGTCTTCTGGAATCTCCCCTGTCTGCCATGATTTTTCAAAAATCATAGCTAAAGGCTCAGATACCTCCTCTATCAGCTCCTTGAGTATCCTGGGATGCATTTCATCAGGACCTGGTGACTTGCTGACATCTAACTTTCCTAAGTGATTTTTAACTTGTTCTTTGTGTATCCTATCTTCTAAACTTACCCTCTCTCTGCTTGTATTCACTACGTTAGGCACACCTCCAGACTTCTCGGTGAAGACCGAAACAAAGAAGTCATTGAGCATCCCTGCCATTTCCAAGTTTCCTATTACTGCTTCTCCCTCCTCACTAAGCAGTGGGCCTACCCTGTCCTTGGTCTTCCTCTTGCTTTTAATGTATTTATAAAAGGTCTTCTTGTTTCCATTTATGCCTGTAGCTAGTTTGATCTCATTTTGTGCCTTTGCCTTTCTAATCTTGCCCCTGCATTCCCGTGTTGCTTGCCTATATTCATCCTTTGTTATTTGTCCTAGTTTCCATTTTTTATATGACTCCTTTTTTATTTTGAGATCATGCAAGATCTCCTTGTTAAGCCAAGCTGGTCTTTTGCCATATGAATTATGAATATATATTCTGTGCCAATACTGGAAACTTATCTGTTTGTGGCTGAGCAATAGGCAAGGAATGCTCAGCCTATAGACCTGCTAATGAGCAAAGCTCCCAGAAACAATGGACCTCTGAAGGCCAAAGACATACCTGGCCACCGACCATGTGACTGTCTCCAGCTTGGAAGAAGCCAGGGGAGATATAAATAGGCTATGTGGCTGACTCCATCTTGGTGCTCAGCTCAGCTCTTCATCCCAGAGGCAGCCGTGCAGGGATCAACGAGCCGGAAGGAACTGTGGACCCATCCTGACATAGGATGTACACCAAGGACTTTTAAGCCAACAGTTATAACATCTCTGCTGCAAGTCTGCATCGAGAACGGGGAGATTCGATGCATGTAATGTATGATACTTTAACAACCTTACTCTCATGCTTTTCTTTCTTTTAGCAATAAACCTTTAGATTTTAGATTCTAAAGGATTGGCTCAGCGTGATCTTGTGGGTGAGATCCAGAGTGCAAATCGATCAGGATCTGTGGCTGGTTTCTTGGAACCGGACAAACCCGTTCGCAGTAGGTGAGATTGGGTTCTAAAATCCCACACCTGTAGGCAGGCCCGGAGCTGTTTGGGGCACGGAGAGAGCTGGGTGTCAGAGGGGTTTTGCCGTGAGGCTTCTGGCGGTCCAGGCAGGCAGCGGAAGCGCTCTGTGGGACTGGTTTGTGGCCTCTTTGGGAAGGGCCTCCAGTAAGGAGCCCGAGTTTGAGCAATTCTCCCTGAGTGGATGCCCTCAGCTGTGCCCAGACCCGGCCCAGTCCGTCCCAGTCCCAGCTCAGAATATAAAACTTTGTCCTATCTCTGTCACCTTGTTCACATCTCTGGTGCACCTTCTTTGGTGCTGGCAAATTACCTATTTTCCTTCCTACAGGCAACAAGTCCATTTTCCCACGCCATGACTTACAAAGTATATTCCACTGGGAAGCAAAACAATGTCCTTGGAGGCAGGGGCTGCTGGGAATGTGTCTAACATGTGGGAAGGCCCTGTCCCATGCCCACTCATCTGCTCCCTCTGCTTCTCTTTTGCTCTAAATGGATTTGGGTTGGACACTAGCTACTGGTATGGAAAGTTTGGGCTGGCTCCTGAAAGCCCATTGGAGGCTCTGTTGTACAGGGTAGCGCAATAAGTCATAAGAAATAAACAAACCCTTTCCAGTCCCATACTGGATGCCATGGCCAATGTTGTTTAAACTTAGCCACTAATTGCACATGGATTTTTTGGTGGTTGCTTTTGTAAAGCAGAGTGTAGAATTTGTGATTGATGCTGGAACACGCACCCTGCAGATTGCAGTTCCTTGGCTGAGCCCAGAATGGATCTGGCATTGGCCAGCTGTAGTTCAAGCTTCCCTCAGTCCACTAGTGTGGCTGAAGCTTTGCCCTGGCCAGACCACACCTGTGATTACCTATCTGGCACCATAAACCTGCATGGTGGTTTATGTACCAGTGAGAAGATAGATCCCTGACATAGATTTGGTTTCTCTGATGAGATTGGTAACTTTGAGGGCCGTTTTCTCTATCAGGAAGTCATTCCACATCGGTCACCATGTGCTTTGGTGAGTGCTGAGAGCTCACAGGGGAGGGGGAAAGGTTTGGCATGCTGCCCCCACCCCTAGCACAATGTTGTAACTGCCATTGGCTGATTTCTGGCCAATGGGAGCTGCCTATTTGCAGGACAGGAAGTATGCGAAGTACCCCCACCTCCCAGACTTGCAGCATTCAGAGCAGTGCACAAGGCTCCCACCTGGCTGAGAAACCTGCTGAGCAGGGCTCCTAGCCAGGAGCTGCCCAGGTAAGCTCCTCCCAGCCACAGCTTGCCTCTGGCACTCCAGACCCTCCCTCCTCCCAGTTCTCTGCCCCCCTCCTGCACCCCTACCTACATAACACAAACCTCTGCTTCGGGATCCATACCCCTCCCAGACTGTGCACCCCCTCTTACACCCATCATCCAGATCAGAATCCTCTCTTGCACCCATTCCCTCTCCCAGACTCTGCTCCTTCGTCTCCTGCCCCAGCTCACAACCCCATCCTTGACTCAGACTTCTTCCCAGATCACACACCTCCTCCAATACCCCAGTCCCTTACCCCAAGCTCCCTTGTGCACTCATCCTCCATCCCAGAACCTGTACCCCCTCCATTAATATCATGTAAGAGTGCAGCCCTTGACCACTTACCAAATTCTTGGAGTGGCCCCCATCAAAAATTGCCCACCCCGATCTAGCCCATAGTCCCTCGCCAGAGAAGAAAAGTAAATTCTCCCAATGAATTGTTGGCTTGAAATAATTGTCCCTGACTCTCAGCAGGCCTTTATACAACATCTTCCTGGCATCTAAAGGAAGGGATCACAGAATATTCTGAGGATGGCATGCAGCCATTTTCTTCAGTGTATGCATGGATCGTTTTCATACATGTATTTTTCTAATGCATATGCTAATCATTATCTTTTTTTCCTATTAAAGTTATAAACTGGGAATGACTGCAAGTGATAAACATTCCTGATCAAGCTAACAATAAAGCTGAAGGGAAACAAGGTTAAAATGTTGGACTATAGTACTGGAAAACCAGAAGAATTTCTCTTACGCACTTTGATAGTCATTGTGCTGCTTAGTGACCTCTCTTCACCCCCAGGATTGCAGTAACGGGATCCAACACGCATTCCATTGGGGATGGGCTAGAGTTGAAAAAACCACTTACCAAGGCTGAGGTTGAAAAGCCCAGAGAAAACTGACAACACTGGTTAGGGATATGACAGGACACATGGCTACAGGCCTAGCACAGTCGAGCCCAGATCCTGACTGGGGTCTTTAGACATGACTGCTGTAGGCATACTTGACTAGAAAGGCCTCTAAACTTAACTGGGAGTGTCATAGGGGTAGCTCATAGAACACTAGAACTGGAAGGGACCTCAAGAGGTTATCAAATCCATGGCAGGACCCAGTACCATCTAGACCTCCCTGATAGATGTCTATCTAACCTGCTCTTAAATATCTCCAGATAGAGATTCCACTACCACCCTAGGCAACTTATTCCAGTATTTCACCACCTTGACAGTTAGGAAGTTTTTCCTAATGTCCAACCTAAACCTCCCTTGCCGCAGTTTAAGCCCATTGCTTCTTATCCTGTCCTCAAAGACTAAGGAGAACAATTTTTCTCCCTCCTCCCGGTGACACCTTTTTAGATACCTGAAAACCACTATTAGGTCCTATGCTGTGTTAGTCTGTAACTTTAAAAACAATGAGTAGCCCTGTGCCACCTTAGAGACTAACCAAAATATCTAGTATCATGAGCTTTCATGGGCAAAACCCATTTCTTCAGATGAGCTGGAAGCTGGCCTGGAAATAACAAGAACACAGAATTTATAATGGAAACAGAAGGAAAGAAAAAAAGGTTACTTGTCAGTAGTAGGATTGGTGCTAATGAGGCTAACTGAGTGGGCAGGAAGTTTTCCATACTTAGCTTTTGATGTAAATGAGGTGTTAAATGCACAGAAGGCTGGCTTTATAATGCAACAACCAGTTAATGTCTTTGTTCAAGGGCATGGAAACAGTATGAAATTTGCATGTGAAGGTCAATTTCACGCTCTCTATCTCTCTCTGTAATTGGCTGGTGAAATTCCTTTGGAGAAGAATGGCTACTTTTCAATCCATTAATGAGAGTGTTCCAGTTGGGATGTTCCTGTGCGCTGCAATCCAGCCTTGGAAAACACAATTGCCAGGATGTCTTGGGAGAAGAGAGTGAGTATGTGTGTTCTCTCTCAGGGTATGTCTACACTACCCCCCTAGTTCGAACTGGGGGGTAATGTATGCATACAGAACTTGCTAATGAAGCCCGGGATTTGAATTTCCCGGGCTTCATTAGCATAAAGCCGGCTAGTGCCGCCATTTTTAAAAGCCGGCTAGTGCCGCCATTTTTAAAAGCCGGCTAGCGCGAACCCCGTGGAACGAGGTGTACAGATAGTTCGGATTAGGCTTCCTAATCCGAACTATCTAGTCCGTGCCGCGTGTAGCCGCGCGGCACGGGGTTCGCACTAGCCGGCTTTTAAAAATGGCGGCGCCGGCTTTATGCTAATGAAGCCCGGGAAATTCAAATCCCGGGCTTCATTAGCAAGTTCGGTATGCATACATTACCCCCCTAGTTCGAACTAGGGGGGTAGTGTAGACATACCCTCAGGGAGTGCAGGGAGAGCATGCAGTGGGCTCCAAGTTAGGACAGCAGCTGAGCTTGCTTGGTGGAGCTCTGTCCATACCAGGAGCAGCTGCTAGAAAGGTAGATGCTGCTGTTAAGAAGCTGCTGGGGCTTTGATCAAGGAGGGAGCTTCAGAGGCGGGTGATGGCCTCACTGGAGCCAGGACAGAGATTGCTGCTGTGCTGAGAGCCAACTGAGGTGGGCCTGTGTGAAGGCAGGGTGAATAACCAGCTACCTTGTTGGGAAAGGGCTTGCAAGGAAAGAGGGACTGTAGGGGGTTGTCTGACTCTGAGAAGAGGCAGCCTGACCTTCTCAATGAACCAGAACCCAGAGTTGCTGGCATGGGGTTAAGACAACTCCAGTCTTCAGAAGGGCTGTGCAGCTTATTGCCTTGGCTGGGTGGATTCTCTGGGCTGTCTCCGGGTTCATGATCTCCCAGCGCACCTCCTGCAAGCGATTGGAACTCCAAAATCCACAGGAGTGTGCACGCGGGGGTGGAGGAAATGTGTAAAGGCAAGTTAGATCAATTTCATTTATTACTGTGCAGTCTATTTGCTAATTGATTTATTGAACTGCCCCCAGCTGAGTGATATTAGTAGTGACATTTAATCACAGTCTGGTGTACCATGTGGCCTTGAGTTGTTAAGTTTGTCATCTCTAATCTAAGTATACTGAATGTCTATTGTTTATAATTGGTATTTTTGAACTAGACCCATGCCACAGATGACGACTATAATTATTATTTGTTAGAACAGGCTTATTCCTGGAGATTCCCAACACACACCATTGAGTGTGCACAGAGCCCGGCCAGGGGAGATACCACCAATTGTAAATTCCTTTCCGAGCAGAAGGATGGTGGCGAAGGGGTGGGTAGAGGATTCCCCCAGGCCACATCCCCATTGGAATTCTCAGAATCTCCTTTACTGCCAACAACACCAGGCACTTTTGCACACAGCTGAGTGTTGCCTGCTCCTGAATATCTAGGGAGGAAAGATGGGTGTGGGGGGAGTTACACTGTAATAAAAATACCATGTAGGAGCCTAATTTAGGTCCCTGTGCAACACCAGGGTGGGAGAAGAGCTACTCAAGCTTAAGGACAGTGTTGGCACAAGACCAAATGGGGATAAGCTACCATTAGCTACTCTAAGCTGGAAATTAAAGGAAGTCTTCTAACCATCAGAGCAATGAGGTTCTGAAATGGCTTCCCAATGGTAACTGGGGGGATGGGGTTGGGAAGGCAAGGCATCTATCTGGATTTAAGATGGAATTTGACCAATTTGAACAGAAGTCAATGACAGGGTTGCCTGTGATGACGGGGTACTGGACTCTGACCTAGGAGGTCCTTTCCAATTCCGTGGGCCTGTGTTCAAAAAATCTTGGCCTACTTTTTGTGGCCCCGAGTTCTGTGTTTTGACACCCAACATTCCCCTCATTCACAGGAGGAGAGTTTTATTATTCATGACCTATGGGCTGATGTAGCAAATCACTAATGCTGCTACATTTTCTAAGCCCAGATCTTGCATGTACTGATGCATCATCCTGCTCCTTTCCATTAAACTATCATGTCTCTTGTTTCAAAGTCATTGTGAAGTAGCCATTTCCTGGCATGGCTGTCTGGCTGGTGAGAGCTGATGCACAGTAATTCCAAAAGATAACACTGGACTTCCAAGGAAACATACAGCCCCATTTACCACTCAAGAGATGACATCTTAAAAGAATGACAGTGTTATAAAGCTCTAATGATATTAATGGATTTTGGACAGTGTCTCCCCTTTTCCATAACATTATCTGACTTGTGGCAAAAGGGTTTTGAGGCAAAAAAATTCACTTCACATTTAACATCTTCAGTTCTGGAGCTCATTCTCTTTCTGCCTTAGTGTGAACCAGGAGTAGTTCCACTGTTTCCAATGAAGTTACAGTGGCAGAAGTGAAGACAGAATGAGATGCTCACCTACAGGGACACTGTAGATTATTTTTTTAATAACAATCTCATGCATATTTCATGGTCACGTGATGGCCCAGGTTCTCAGCCAGTGCAAATCGGTATATCTCCAGTGGTGCTCCAATGGTCTAATGCATCTGTGGGTGCTGAGGGAGTTGGCAGATGTGATTGCAGAACCATAGACCATTGTCTTTGAAAACTCGTGGCAATCAGGTGAGGTCTCGGGCGATGGGAAAAAGGCAACTGCAGTGCCCATCTTTAAAACAGGGAAGAAGGAGAATCGGGGGAACTATAGACCAGTCAGCTTCACCTCAGTCTCAAAAAAAAAAAAAAATGGAGGGAAATCCTCAAGGAATCCATTTTGAAGCACTTGCAAGAGAGGAAAGTGATCAGGAACAGTCAACATGGATTTACCAAGAAGAAGTCGCCTGCCTGACCAACCTGAGTGCCTTCTATGATGAGGAACTGGATCTCTGGATATGGAGAAGGCAGTGAATATGATATACCTTGCCTTTAGCAAAGCTTTCGATATGGTCTCTCCCAACCCTATGATTTTATGATACACCAGCTAAGGATCTCGCCCTTGTCAGACTGTCTAGAATGGCTCACAGCATGGCTACGTCTACACTGGCATGATTTTCCGGAAATGCTTTTAACTGAAAAGTTTTCCGTTAAAAGCATTTTCGGAAAAGCACGTCTAGATCGGCAGGATGCTTTTCCGCAAAAGCACTTTTTGTGGAAAAGTGTCCGTGGCCAATCTAGACGCACTTTTCCGCAAAAAAGCCCCGATCGCCATTTTCGCAATCGGGGCTTTTTTGCGGAAAACAAATCTCTGCTGTCTACACTGGCCCTTTTGCGCAAAAGTTTTTCAGAAAAAGACTTTTGCCCGAACGGGAGCAATATAGTATTTCCGCAAAAGCATTGACAATCTTACATGAGATCGTCAGTGCTTTTGCGGAAATTCAAGTGGCCAGTGTAGACAGCTGGCAAGTTTTTCCACAAAAGCGGCTGCTTTTCCGGAAAAAGTGGCCAGTCTAGACACAGCCCATGAGTACCAACCTAAGGGCAGAATGTTAAGAAGCAGGGCACACACCCCAAACTCATGAACTCCTCAGGCACTATAATAGCCTTAAATTGGAGTCAAAGACCATCTCTTTTGGGGCGTCCGATCTATCTTGACACCCAGATCAAGCTTGCCTTTGTGAAAAATAATCCATTACCAAAAATCACAATCATGTTCAGTCACTTGCCCCAGGTCCTTGAATCTTACTTAGATTCTACACCAAAGACGATGACGATAGCCAGTCCTATGCTGAATTAAATAAGGATTTATTAAGTAACAAAAACAAATGAGTTATTTACAAACTTAAAGCAAGTGACCATACATGCACAAGCTAGTGACAGTTTTAGGATTATAAAGGCTGCAGTATTGTGCAAATGTTATATCTCCTCTAGGACTAAGCTAAGCAGCTAGGGATCCCTTGCTTATGCTTAGAAACCGTTTTTTTCCCCCAAAGTCCAATTAATCATAGAGATCCAGTTTCTTCTTGTCAGAGATTTTTATTCCTTTCCTCCAGAGTTCATACTGATAGGATGAGTCCTAGTTCATGAAGAGTCTCTTCGTCATGGAAGTTGTGGGCAAAAATCAAGAGTCTTTCTTGTATTTCGTTTCACAGTGGCTCATTTGGTTTCAATGGGCCTTCTTGAGTGCAGAACCTAACACCTTCTGGAGGAAGTTAGCTTTCACATCAATTAATTCTTTCCTGTTTGGTAAGTTATACAGTTACAGAAGTTTACAATGCAAAAAATTTAATATAACCTTATAATATGGGGCCAAGCTGTTAAGCGAGATTCATACAGCATCCTACAAGCATTCCATAAAGACCAAACCCATGTTTATAAATCTAATATCAATTTTAACAATGCTAACACACAAGTGAACCAGACTCATTTCAACCTTGAAAATCACTGGTATAGACAATAACCACCAAGCATTAAGAATTTAACCTAGGAAAATCTAGAAGCAAAACAATTCAACAGCTCCAAACATCTGGATTTTTATCAGCCCAACATTACTGAAAAAACTCTACCTCCATTGAGGAACGGGGATGTGATGCTGGCAGAGCAGGTGCCAGCTCACGTCAAGTCCTCTACACCCCAGATGAACACCAACAAATGCACAGCTGTAAGCCAATCTGGTTCACCAGTGTGTTAGCATTATTAAAATAGATATTCAATTTGTAATCATGGTCTTTATGAAATGCTGTGGTTTGCTGTTTCCAGCCAACAGGAGCTGCAAGATTCCGTGGCAACGGACACTTAGATAAACAAAGCATCGTGGGCCCTCCAGCAGCAACCACTGGTCTATACTGAGTGTAGGAAGTCTTGTGATGCCCAAAAGCTTGTTATTGCTGTAAAGAGGCCAATATATACTCGCCATTATACTTAGTGGCTGTGTCTAGACTGGCCAGTTTTTCCGGAAAATCAGCCACTTTTCCGGAAAAACTTGCCAGCTGTCTACACTGGCCGCTTGAATTTCCGCAAAAGCACTGACTTCCTACTGTAAGAAATCAATGCTTCTTGCGGAAATACTATTCTGCTCCCGTTCAGGCAAAAGTCCCTTTTGCGCAAAGCTTTTGCGCAAAAGGGCCAGTGTAGACAGCTCAGATTTGTTTTCCACAAAAAGGCCCCGATCGTGAAAATGGCGATCGGGGCTTTTTTGCGGAAAAGCGTCCGTGCCAATCTAGACGCTCTGTTCCAAAAATGCTTTTAATGGAAAACTTTTCCGTTAAAAGCATTTCCGGAAAATCATGCCAATCTAGACGCAGCCAGTATGTTATTTGTTCTTATAATATACTGTAAAAGATTTGGGGTCAGATCTGCAGTTGACATTCCTCAACATAACTCCTTTTTGTCGAATGGCGCTAGGCCAATCTACACATGCTAAGGATCTGGCCATTAGAAGCAGGCTATTAGTGGTTTAATTCTGACCTCAGTTACCTCAGTGCAAATCTGGATTAACTCTTGAACGGAGTAGTTGGCTATTACTCTATGTTTGTGCAGCACCTGGCATAATAACACGCTGATCGCTGTAGGGGCCTTTGGATGCTCCCATTGGTATTAATAATATTGCCATCCATGGAGTTGTGCTGGATTTACACTGCATACATGGCAGCAGAAGCTGGGCCCAGATCTCAAAGATGGTATTTTGTGGAAAACAAACTAATCACTTACATCTGTCTAATCTGGTCTGCGGATCACTTGCTGGTGGTCTGTGGAGAGCTGGCTCCTCCTCTGTATTTCCAGCTGCTAAATTCCAATAAATTAAGCTAAAATATACTTTAACACACTTTCCTAATATTATTTTAACATGTAAAGCAACCGCGATCATTCCCTGAGGGGGCCTTATGTGATGAGGAGGGGAGGTCACCCAGGAGACAATCCCGGTATTAAAATGTAGTCTCTGCTATGTACCAGTTTGAGAACTGCTGATCACTTTCACAATTACTGTCTGTGTGGCAGTTGCGTCTAAGAGTCCCACACAGAGCCCCATGATGCTGAATGTTATGCAAACACTTGTTAAAAAGATGGTCCCTGCCACATAGAGCTTTCAGTGTAGGTTACAATAACAACGAGGAGTCCTGTGGCCCATTGAAGATTAACAGATTTATTTGGGCATAAGTTTTTGTGGGTAAAAACCACTTCGTCAGATGCATTTGATTAAGTGGTGTTTAACTCACGAAAGCTTATGTCCAAATAAATGTGTTGGCCTTTAAGGTGCCACAGGACTCCTCGTTCTTTTTGCAGATACAGACTAACATGAGACTAGATTATAACAGTGGCTGGGAAAATAGAGTTGGAGGACAAGTTTACAATAAGACAAGCATATTTTGGCACAATGAGCAATAGTTGTGTCTCATCCTCTGTCCACTGATGCTGTCTTGTAGGCATCCTGGCTTAGATTAACCACCATATGACACAACTAAATTGTATCAGCTACTCCTGCCATTCTCCAGCTGGAGTTGCTGGTCAGCAGCTCTGATGAAAATGTTTTTGTTTAAATTGACCTGGCAACCTGACCTGGAAGATTGCCCTTAAGATCCTCCAATAATTGGCTACTGACATCTCTCTGTAGAGAGACTATTCTGTGGGTTTGTACAGTGCTCATCCAAGTGCCATATGGCATCTTGCATTCTAGCGTGTGTTTCACTACACATCTTGAAAAATAGTCACTCTATCTGCAAACTATTACACCCATGAATAACTTTGCTCACACTAGTTGAGCCAAGGACTTGCAAGCATATGTGTTTGTTGGCTCGCTCCTTTAGGAACCACTTCACCCACCAGTGAAATGCAGCAGTTATTTACCAACTTGTAGCCACTCTGTACAAGAAGGAGGGGTTGGAAATTGCAGAGGGAATGCAAGGAGACAGAGTGGAGTTATCCACACTGAAGTGGTGTGGCTGACATCCCTGTTCTCCAGGGGATTGCTGGGCCTGCTGACAAATTCTGGGCCTGGGTGCAATATAGACAATGGAGCCCCTACAATGCTGTCTGCCTGACATTTGAGTGGTGCTGCGCATGTACTGCTGCAATGTTCCCTCTTACTTTTTTCATCCCTGTGAGCAATACGTTTTGTTATGTGCACTTAGGCATGTACAGATGTGCACCACCGTTAGAAACAAAAACCCTAGATATACTGTTATCTAGCTAGATAATCTAGATATAATATTACCATAGTGATAATTACTCCAGCCAGATAAATTAGGCATTTTACAACTCACTACTCAAAGAATTAAACTTAAGTGTAAGAGAAATAAAAATTATTAAATGCATGGACTAGTCAAAACACTAAAATAGCACATTTTGAAAGAATAAAATTACAGCAAATATCTGTGCTTTGCAGGAAGTACCAAGTGTGTTGGGAGGTGTGTGAGACTCAGAGACAGGTGTGTGTGTGTGTGTGTGTGTGTGTGTGTGTGTGTGAGAGAGAGAGAGAGAGAGAGAGAGAGAGAGATTGATTACAACCGGGGAGGTGCTTTTATTTGTAAATGTGGACCACCTTTTTTTAAATCTAAAGGAGTTCAAAATTTGAGTGGAAATAGTGATTGGTAAAATTATTTTGTTATTCTCTCTCTCTCTCCCACACACACTCACTCACTCTGCAAGCCACGGTGATCACATAGACACACACACGCTGCAAGCCACTGTGATCTCTCTTTCACACACACTGCAAGCTATATTGATATCCCTCTCTCTCGCGTGTGCACACACACACACACACACACACACACACACACACACACACTATGTCTACGCTACATGCCTTTTTTGGAAAAAGGTACGCAAATTGCACTCTGCAATTTGCATACCTTTTTCCGATTGTTTTTTCAGAAGAGGCTTTTCTGAAATTTGGCCAATCTACACAGGGCCAAATTTTGGGAAAACCTCCTCTTTCAGAAGAGCCCTTCTTCCTCATAAAATGAGAAATACAGGGCTCCCAAAAGAGCATGTCTGCTCTTCCAAAAAACATTTCGGAAGAGCAGACACATTCCCTGGACATGGAGGAGTTTTTCCGGGATCCCTCCAGTATCCTGGAAAACCTCCGTAGACTAGACATAGAGGCTGTAGCTCACTGAGGGACATGCGTGGTTTAAGGTGACTTGCAAAGACAAGCGATGACCCAGTGGCTGTGCAGGTTGTTGCTGCCCAGTGACCCCAGCGAGCTGTTTAGCCGCCTGCCCCAGGGAAGCATTCGCAGCCCAGAGAGCGGCAAGCCTAGCCTTGCTCCCATCCTAGGAAAATCCGCATTCCTGTGCCAGGTGCCTGCCTTTGCTGGGACTCTTTGTGTCCAAACTGTTGCTTCTGCTGTTCCAGCCTCGCTTGCTTTGCAGTGCTGCACCCAGGGCACCCCCGCAATGTGCCTTTAACCAGCACTGTGGTGCAAAGGGAAACTGCCTTTCACACTAATCCCAGCCCGAGGGGCGTGCTGGGAGCTTCAAGGGAGTGAGCATCCTGGGACGAGCTCCCCCCAGACAATGGATGTGGGAATGCGGGGCCTGCTTCCTGGCAAGCCCACAAGTAGCCACCCAACAGCGCACTCAGAGCTGGTCTCTGCCTTCCTGGCCACGTGTGTTCCAAGGGGCAGCCAGAGCCTGGGACCTGCAGCCCTTGCTGTCTCCCTCCCCCACCGTGTGACAGGGCGGGATGATGCCCCAGACAGAGACTGGCTGGCGGGGGCTTTGCTCTTCCCTAGGCCAATCTGCAAGGCTGCTTTGGTGGCTCAGGGCACGTCCCCGCCTGGCAAGGGAACAGGCTGCTCACTTCGAAGCGCACCGTAGATACCTGCCATCTGAATCTCCTTTCCCTTGGAGTTGCACTTCGCACGCTCGGCCACCGCTCCCTGGTCCCTCATGGGGTGATTCCAAGGCCACTAGCTAACTGGCCAACCCAGCATCCGGGAGATGCTGATGGGTTTGAGAGTCCCAGTGTGGCGAGAGTCTCTGTGTACAGAGGGTGCCTTCCCTCCCCTCCTTAAAACACTGATTTCTTCCCTCTGCTTAGCCATTAGAGGGGCCCTTGGGTCACCATGGGGGGTGCATTTGCACCCTTTGCCCCCCCTCTGCGTATGGGCCTGGGACAGTATGTGTGTGTGTGCGAATGAGAGACAGAGAGAGAAATAGGACTCTGTGGCTACGTCTAGACTGGCATGATTTCCCGCAAATGCTTTTAATGGAAAAGCTTTTCGTTAAAAGCATTTGCGGAAAAGAGCGTCTAGATTGGCACAGACGCTTTTCCGCAAAAGCACTTTTTGCGGAAAAGCGTCCGTGCCAATCTAGACGCGCTTTTGTGCAAAAAAGCCCCGGTCGCCTTTAAATGCCTTTAAATAGTTTGTGAGTGCTCTGGAGGTGTTCACTGTGCCCTATGTTGTGAAGACCAGGACTTTAACAGGGTTCCAAAAAGATCTAGAAAAATTCATGGAGGTTAGGCCCATCAATGACTATTAGCCAGCATGGGCAGGAATGATGCCCCTAGCCTCCATTTGCGAGAAACTGGAAATGGGTGTCAGGGGAGGGATCACTTGATAATTGCCAGTTCTGTTCACTCCCTCAGGGGCATCTGGCATTGGCCACTGTTAGAAGACAGGACACTGGGCTAGATTAGATGGTCCTTTAGTCTGACCCAATATGGCTGTTCTTATGTTCTTCCTGACTGGCTAGAGCAGGAAAGTACATATGTAACTGGGCCTTGCATGTTGTATATAGTTAGTCCTCATGTGCTTTATTTCAGTGTCTCTCAAACATTCCAGAGTACAGGAGGCTGATTTGTCTTGTGCACCTCACGTTCACTTCACCTAAAAAGTGCTTGCTTACAAAATCAGCTTATAAAAATACAAAAGGGTCACAGCCATCCTATTATTGAAAAAAATCACTGACTTTCTCATCTGTACCATATAATTATAAAATAAATCAATAGTAATCTAAATATTATACTTACGTTTCAGTGTATAGTATATAAAGCAGACCAGACAAGTCATTGTCTATATGAAATTTTAGGTTGTAGTGACTTGGCTAGTGCTTCTTATGTGGCCTGTTGCAAAACTAGGAGGGAACTCCAAGCTGGGGCTAAGGGGTTTGGAGCGTGGGAGTGGACTCAGATCAGGAGGTTGAGGTGGTGTCTGGGAGGGAGTTAGGGACTTAGGGTGAAGGAAGGGTGTCTGATAATTGGGGTGAGGATCTGAGAGAGAGTTAGGGACTTATGGTGCAGTGGGGTTGGGGCAGGGGATTGGGGTGCAGGACACTTATCGGACACAGCTCCCATTTGGCAGACTTGGGGAACAGATAGCTCCACTTGGCCTGTACTTGCCTACAGGCACCAGCCCCCACAGCTCCCAATGGCTGCAATTTCAAGCCAATGGGAGCTGCAGGGGTGGAGCTTCCTGGCAAGGGCAGCACAGGGACACAGCTCCAGCTGGGGTGGAGCATGTAGCATGCCAAGCTGCCTCCCCCTTCTTCACACTGCCAGGAAAGGCTGGGCCAAGAACACAGGAACTTTAGGGGCTTTTTAATCTGTCCCTGACTATTATTGTTGTATAAAGGGAAAAAAGAAGACACAGTGTTGATGGGACAAGCGTTAGCTGGGGTAAATTAGTATTGCTCCTCTGAAATCAATGGACCAACAATGATTTATCTGGCCCATTCCATTTTTTATAAGAGTCACAATTGATTTTTTTAAAATTATTTTTGCAGAGCACGTTGGCTTTGTTTTTTCTCCAGTGAAAAGTCTACAATGAACCCGGAAACTGCTGCAGGGAAGAAATTAATGTCTGACTCCAAAGGGTCTGGAAAAGGGGCTGAGATGAAAAATCCATGAAGAGCAAGACCTGCTGCTAGCAGAATGTATTGGCTTTCCCCTTCTGAATGAAAGGCGTGACATCAATGACATGCCTCCATGCCTGAGTTGTGTCAGCGAAGCGGCAGGTGACAGAGAAGAGCTGGGATGTAAAGCCCCCTGCTGTGCTAGAGTGATAAAAGGCAGGATATAAAAATGCTGAGATGATGTCTCTGATAGTGGCTTAATGAGGGTTGGGAGGAAAGAAAGATCCTTGTAAATGGAGCATTGGTTACAGGGGACAAAGCCAATAGGGAGGCTACATTGCAAATGAAAAAAAGAAGGAAAGAAAGGAACTAATGCAGAAAGGAAAGGGGGAGTGCACCACATGTTCTCCTGAGAGCATTTTAGTTGTCATCAGCAAGCTTTCCTTGCCTATTTTCAACCCCCCCCCCTCCTCCCCAGGCCAAATTCAGCCTCTGTGTAAACAGGCCCAAGCCCATTGATTTCAAAGATTAATTTGACCCTTTCACTGTAAGCCATGGGGAATGATGTTCATTCAGTTTAGTAGAAGAGGGAAATCAACAGCAGCCATGGCAAATCAGCAGCAATTTGAGCAGTTCTGTGAAAAGGCTGAAGGTCCAGGAGGCTGATTTCCGTAGAATCTTAGATGATAAAGCCACAGAGCTCTGTAGTGCTCTAGTTTGTACAAAGCAGACCCCAGGACTTGCATGAATTTATTCCCTTCTGAACAGGAGCATGTCTTTTGAGGTTCCATGTTTTGGATCAGATGAGTGTACTTCCAATATTTTGGTGTCATTTCTAGTTTTAAGGCAAGGAGCAGGGTGATTAGCGCAGTTGAGGTGAAGATTTTGAAAGTCCATTGCTTGGGCAATCAAGTTTTAAGCATCGGCAGGAAGTTCAAAGTTGCCACATATCCTAGAGGTCACTTTTCAGTGCTATGCTTCCTGTTGCCTTGTGTGTTAAGATGGGAACAAGTTAGAGAGACGGAACATCCGCCTATGTTGCAATCAGACTTGTGAGTGGAGCTCAGGCCACGTCTCCACATATGGTGGTCAATCTTCCAGCATTCAATTTAGCGGGTCTAGTAAAGACCAGTAAATCAAACACCGAGGGAGCCTCCATCAGCGTCACTATTCCTACTCCTTCTCCTTGCGAGGAGTAAGGGAAGTCTACAGGAGTGTTTCTCCCATCAACCTTCTGCTGTGAGGACAGTGCTGAAGCTCAGCTTAAGGTATGCCAACTCCAGCTATGTTTTTTGCATAGTAGGAATTGCGTACCCTGTGCCAATCTTCCCCCATAGTGTGGACTTGGCCTCACTCAGCAGACTTGTGCTTGCTGTAATTTAGTGTATGTGGCTAAAAATAACAATGAAGATGTAGCAGCACAAAACCTAGTCTGGGCTAGCAACATAAATAGGTACTCAGGTTCCCTGGTGGGTTTGTACAGTCTATGCTGCATCCTGTGCTGTTACGTTCATCGAGAAACTAGAAAAAATAATTAAAAAAACACTCTTGCTGGAAGGTTGTAACTTAACAATACTTTAAATCTGAGAGTCCACAACAATAACACACAGTAAACCAAAACCAGAGAGAGACAAAGCAGACTGCTCCCTCAGTCAGTGATATACAAATAGATGTTAATTTTAAAAGAATGTCTTTAGGGTTTAGTCTTGATGAAATACTTCTAGGATGTTGCATGTATTGATCTCAGAACTTCTTTTCATGGTATAAAGTTATGTGAAGTGATTGAATTGTAAATCTCTGTAACTGGGTGTGATGACGCGTTGGGGTCCCCCACCTCCTGCACCCCCGGAATGGCACGAACAGACTCCACCAGCCAGTAGAATAGAGGTGGTTTATTGCCTCTCCAGGATACAGCACAGCACAGATGTCATCAGGTTACAGGGCAGGCCTAGGATGCCTCAGCCCCCCTTGATATGGGGGGTGTCTCGGCTTCTAAACCCCCCATCCTGTTGCTGAGGCTGCTTCCTCCATCCTTCCAGACAGAAAACTAACTAACTCTCCTCCAGCCCCGCCCCCCAGCCAGGGCAGCATTCCACCTTCCTTCGTTTCTCTCCATGGGGGGTAGCTGGGTGGGCAGGTTGAGAGATCCCTTTGCATAATGACTCATCCCTGTCCTTCTGGGCTGTGGTACCAGCGGGAGCCAGTGGGGGTTACCACAGACCCACAGAAACCAGCAAGTTCCCCCCCACTACGTCACAGTTCTCCCCCCTCTGAGAGTGAACTGAGCAGGGTCACTCCGCTCGCGAACTAGGGAAGTTCGGGTCCTCTGCGTGGGAACCCGCCCTGGGGTCATGGGTGCTCCCCTTGACTCGGGCCAGCCACGGTGAGGCCCCACATGAATTGGCTTCCCTCTGTCCACTCGCCGCACCGCTCCGGGAGGACTGGCACAGGCCTGTCCTCGGGGGTCACACCCACCCTTCTGCTGGCCTTGATCTCTGGCCAGGGTCTCTCGGGCCGGGGCCAGGAGCCCAGCGAGCCTTCTCTGGGCAGCCAGGGCGGCTTCTACACCCGACGCTCCATCCAGGGAGGCCTTCCCCTCCCATAACTCTCTCAGCAAGCCCAGAGGCTCCTCCATACAGGGTAAGGGCCCCCAAGCAGCTTTCCTCCCATCTTGAGCCTTCCCACCCCTCTGGCAGGAGTCGCAGGATCGGCAGTACCGCTGCACGGCTGCAAATATCCCCGGCCAGTAGAGGTGTTGGAGCAGCCTCAGCTGGGTGTTCCGGATCCCCCGGTGGCCCGCAACAGGGACGTCGTGGGCCAAATACAGCAGCTTGAGGTGATGCTTCTGGGGGACTACCAGCTGCCGCTGGACCCCCCATGCCCTCACCTTCCTGGGGGGAAGCCATTCATGGAACAGGAATCCCCGCTCCCACAGGAATCTCTCCTGGCCACCTCCCCCCAGGGGCTGAGCTGCACGGAGGCCAGCCGGGTCCCTCAGCCTCTGCAAGGAGGGGTCTGCCTGCACCTCAGCCTGGAATTCAGCCGCTGAGGCAGGGATCGGGACCTGCTCCCCACCTTTGCCTAGGTCCGGAGTCCCAGCCTGGCTGGACCCCGTGTCCACTGTGATGGTACCTTGAGGACCCTGTCGGGAGGCCTCCCCTGGATTCAGGTTGCCAGCCCCTCGTTGGCTCTGGCTCTGGCTCTGGGTGGTGGCTAGAGCCCGCTGGGATTCATGGGGCCACTCCTCTAGGTCATTCCCCATCAGCACCTCAGTGGGCAAGTGCGGGTGCACCCCCACTTCCTTGAGACCTTCCTTGGCCCCCCATTTCAGATGCACCCTGGCTACAGGCACCTTAAATGGGGACTCGTCTATGCCCTTCAGGGTCAGCTGCGTGTGGGGTAGTATCCGGTCTGGGGCCACTATATCGGATCGGGCCAGTGTCACCTCCGCCCCCATGTCCCAGAAGTCCGTCACCTTCCTACCATCCACTTCCAGGGGTATGAGGCACTCACTCCGCAGGGGCCGTCCTGCCCCCACCCGGTACATGGAGAAATCCGTCTCCCGAGGGTCAGACCTCCCAGGGGAGGTGCACTGAGCATCCTTTCCCTCTCTCTGAGCTGAGGTTTGCCTGCCAGCCCCTGCCTCTGGGGCAGCCTGCCCTTCCTCCCGCCCCAGCCTGTTAACCCTGGAAAGTCCCAGGTCATGGGACCTGGTGCACTGAGCCCTCTTGTGGCCTTTTTGCCCACAGTGATGGCAAGTTAGGCTTTGGGCTGTCTCTGTCCAGGCCCTGGCTGGTTCTCTGGGGCACAGACGACCTGTTCCTTGGGCTCGCCTCGTAGTTGACTCCCTCCGTCGCTCAGCCAAGATCCGGTCTCTGCGTGATTCCCTTTCTCTCCGGGACTCCCGTTCACACCCGGACCGGCTCTCCGTGAACTCATCCGCCAGCCTCCCAGCCTCCTGGGGGGTCTCTGGTCTTCGGTCCTTGAGCCACAGCCTCAGTTTGGGTGGGCACGCTTCGTACAACTGTTCCATCATGAACAGCTTGAGCAGCTCCTCTGGGGTCTGGGCTCCGACTCCAGACACCCACTTGTGGTAGTATTGCACCAGGTGGGAGGCCAGGTCCACATAGGTCTCCTGTGGCTCCTTCTGCACCCCCTGGAACTTCTTCCTGTACATCTCGGGGGTCAGCCCGAACTTGTGCAGCAGGGCCTCCTTGACTCGGTTGTAATCCCCTGGCTGTAGGTCCTCCAGCTGACCGAGCACTCCGGCCGCCTCCTGGTTCAGTGCGGGGATGAGCTCCTGCAGCCAGTCAGCTGGGGGGACCCGTTGCAGTCCACAGGCCCTCTCAAAGGAGTTGAGGAACCCGTCTATGTCACCCATGTCCTTCAGTTGGGCCACCACGAGCCTCTCCAAGCGTCTGGCGGTCCTGGGGCTCTGGGGCCCATCCACTCTTGGCGCAGCTGGGGCCCCTCCGGTTCTCCACTCTGCAATGGCCAACTCATGCTGTCGCTGCCTTTCTCGATCTTGGCGCTCCTTCTCTTGGTCCTTTACTTCCAATTCCTTGATCTGCAGCTGGATCTCCAGCCGCCGCAGCTCCGCTGGGCTGGCCCCTGCCCTAGATGGGCTACAGCTTGCAGGCCTCCTGGGAGAAGCTGTCTCATCTCTCCGGTGGGTTCTGGCACTCCTCCCCCTCTCTGAGCCTGACACACTCTCAGGAGGGGTCTGGCTGCTCCCCCTGAGGACAAGATCCTGGCCCCGTGGCTGGTCATTCTCTTCCAGCTGGGCAATCAGCTGGACCTTGGTTGCTTTCTGCACAGGCAAGCCCCTCTCTCTACACAGCTTCACCAGCTCTGCCTTCAAGAGTCGGGCATAGGCCATCTGCCCGCTGGACCCCGCGGTGCAGACTCACCAGTCTAGTGCTGCAGCACCCCATGATTCCCAGGAACAGCTTCGCTTTGTCTCCTGAATGCCTGCTCCAGGGCTCTTGCTTTTACTTCGCCTTGTCACTCGCCGCTGAGGCCTCCATCCATGGGGTGCAGTGCATCCCACCCCTGACACCAGTGTGACGACACGTTGGGGTCCCCCGCCTCCTACACCCCCAGAATGGCATGAACAGACTCCACCAGCCAGTAGAATAGAGGTGGTTTATTGCCTCTCCAGGATACAGCACAGCACAGATGTCATCAGGTTACAGGGCAGGCCTAGGATGCCTCAGCCCCCCTTGATATGAGGGGGGGGTGTCTCGGCTTCTAAACCCCCCATCCTGTTGCTGAGGCTGCTTCCACCATCCTCCCAGACAGAAAACTAACTAACTCTCCTCCAGCCCTGCCCCCCAGCCAGGGCAGCATCCACCTTCCTTTGTTTCTCTCCATGGGGGGTAGCTGGGCGGGCAGATTGAGAGATCCCTTTGCATAATGACTCATCCCTGTCCTTCTGGGCTGTGGTACCGGCGGCAGCCAGTGAGGGTTACCACAGACCCATAGAAACCAGCAAGTTTCCCCCCCCCACTACGTCACACTGGGAAACTCATCCAAAAGGAAAGAAGTATTAATTATTGTAAAGAGTTGGTCCTGTGCATGAGAAGGTTCATTGAAACCAAATGAGTCATTTATCAGAGGGGTAGCCGTGTTAGTCTGAATCTGCAAAAGTGGCGAGGAGTCCTGTGGCACCTTATAGACTAACTGAAGTGTAGGAGCATAAACTTTCGTGGGCAAAGACCCACTTCGTCAGATGCATGTAGTGGAAATTTCCAGAGGCAGGTATAAATATGCAGGCCAGGATCCGGTTGGAGATGACGAGGTGGATCCAATCAAGGAGGATGAGGCCCACTTCTAGCAGCTGATCTGGAGGTGTGAATTCCAAGAGAACAGAAGCTGCTTTTGTAGTTAGCGAGCCATTCACAGTCTTTGTTTAATCCAGAGTTGATTGTGTCAAACTCTGTGTCACAGGACCTAACCAGATCAGCCATACTGTCACTGGTACATTCTCCTGCACATCTACCAACGTAATATATGCCATCATGTGCCAACAATGCCCCACTGCTATATACATCGGCCAAACTGGACAGTCCCTATGTAAAAGAATCAATGGACACAAATCTGATATTAGGAATGGCAACATACAAAAACCTGTAGGGGAACACTTCAATCTCCCTGGACACACAATTGCAGATCTAAAGGTAGCCATCCTGCAGCAAAAAAACTTCAGGACCAGACTTCAAAGAGAAACTGCTGAGCTACAGTTCATCTTCAAGTTTGACACAATCAACTCTGGATTAAACAAAGACTGTGAATGGCTTGCTAACTACAAAAGCAGCTTCTGCTCTCTTGGAATTCACACCTCCAGATCAGCTACTAGAAGTGGGCCTCATCCTCCTTGATTGGATCCACCTCGTCATCTCCAGCCTGATCCTGGCCTGCATATTTATACCTGCCTCTGGAAATTTCCACTACATGCATCTGACGAAATGGGTCTTTGCCCACAAAAGCTATCTGAGGAAGTGGGTCTGGCCCACGAAAGCTCATCATCTAATAAACCATCTTGTTAGTCTTTAAAGTGCTACATTGTCCTGCATTTTGCTTCAGCTACCCCAGACTAACACGGCTACATTTGTATCCCTACACTTCAGTTAGTCTATAAGGTGCCACCGGACTCCTTGCCACTTTTGCAAATGAGTCATTATAAAACATCAAAGGACAAAGATTTCATTGATTGCCCCCTTTTCATTCTGATAAAGAGAAGACAGGCACCAACACTTGTCCCATAAGTTTGAACACTGGATAAAGCAAATAAAAATCCCTTTTATGTCCCTATGTTATTTGGACCTTAGGGAGAGGACAAGACTTCTAAGCATAGCTAGGGATCCCCAGCTGCTTAACTTTGGTTGGCTCTAAAGGACATGGAGAGCTTGCACATTACAGCTGCGTCTACTGGACTCATTTGTGTGTTTCTGTTTGCCTGATTTACTCTCCTTTCCTTTCTTAGTTAATAAATCTTTAGTTAATTTATTATGTTGCTGGCAAAAAGCATTGTCTTATGTTCGGGATCTGAGGCTGGGTCTGCACTGGGGGAGAAATTTGGTGTAAGATATGCAACTCCAGCTACGAGAATTGCAGTTGATCTGGGGTAAGTGACTGAGCCCCTGGGGTTGGGAGTAAACTGAATAATCTTGTGATTGTTGGTGTAAGGCAGTGCCTCTGAACCTTTTCAGACCACCGTGTCCCTTTCAGGAGCTGATTTGTCCTAGGTACCCTCAAGTTTCACCTCTCTTAAAAACTATTGGGTTACAAAATCAGCCATAAAATATGTGTCACAGCCTGCACTATTACTGACAAATTGCTGACTTCTCAGTTTTATCATATCATTGTGAAATAAATCAACTGGAATACAAATATTGTACTTACATTTCAGCTTATAGTATGTAGAGCAGCATAAATAAGTCCCTGTCTGTATGAAGTTTCAGTTTGTACTACTACATGGCGAGTGCTTTTTATGTAGTGTGTTGTAAAACTAGGCAAATATCTAGATGACTTGGTGTACCCCTTGGAAAACATCTGTTTATCCCCAGGAATATGCATACCATGGAATGAGAACCACTGGCATAGGGGGCCATCTATCACAAAGACAAGCTTGCCTGCATGGCTAGATAGTCAGTATGTCCAAGTCTGTGACTCCATGTTAAGGCTGTTGTAGTGCTTGAGGAGTTCACACTTGACACTCGATTGGTGAAATCTAAGGCCAGATCTATACTAGACTTGGAAGATCACGTTAACATATGCAGCTCCAGCTATGTATTTTACCTTAAGCCGAGCTTGGTGTCATCTTCACAGAGGGAGGCTGACAGGAGCATTACTCCTTGTGACCATGAGGAGTACCGGCGCCTACCGGTGCTGCCCTCAGCATTCGATTAGTGGGTCTTAACTAGACCTGCTAAATTGAGTGCCAGATGATCGATCTCCTGTGTGGCAAGTGGAGGTGTGGCCTAAGAATAGAACACACCTAATTTGGGGGGTTTGTCCTGCTCCTTAACAGTCTGCCCTGAAGTTGGCACTTGGGTCATGATGAACCACTCCTGACAGCCTGACACACCCCACCTTGTATTAGATTGGCTCTTTGATGCTTCCTTACAGAGCCCCTCTAGCCTGCAAGCTGGAGCAGGGGAGGGGAGGGAAGCCAGATTCTTAAAGCCAGACCTTGCAATTCCAATACCGCCCTCAATACATCCCACATGTCACCCTGTCATCACTGCTATTTTTAGCCACACAAGCCCAATTAAAGCTAGCTCGGGTTTGCAGTCACACCTCTGACTGCAATATAAATGTATCCTGAGTCAAAGAATGCAGCCAGGCTAGCTAAGCAGGGCCTCAGGACTGGGTTGACTTGAGATGCTATTTCTTATTTAGTTGACTATGCGTTGCCCTAAAGCTGGCCTCAATTCTCTTGGAAACACTTCAGTGTAAATATCATTGCTGAAGTCAAGGTGTGAGGTCACAAGCATGTTCCAAGAACCTTGCTGTATCAAAGTAAAACTTGGGCCCCTGTAGATGTTTATGAGGCAAAGTCTGCGCTTGGGGAATGTGGATAGAGGAAGAAAGCTGATATTTAACTCTAAACATTAGAGACCCTTAAAAACTTGCCAATATTGTCTTAAATTAACTTACTGTACATCAGTATTGCCAGACTTTCCATAAATAGCTACTACTGGGGTTACCTGGGAATCCTGCAAATCCTGGCATTATGTCAGGTGACCCTCCTTTGTAAGGGTGACCAGTACTGTGACGAGGAACCGAGTGGCGAGAAAAGAGGGCAGAGGAATCAAGAGGGGAGTTGGGAAGGGTAGGAAGAGAAGTGAATATTTCAGAGGAGGTAACCAGCTTGCATCCAAGAGGAAACAGGGACAAGACAGGATTATGGATATAGAGGGAAAGAGAAATACAATGGTATGTCACCAGCATATAAAAGATATTGTGGGCTGTGAGCTGAGTGAATGTCCCTGGGGAGAGTTAGGTTATAGTCAGAGTCCTCTTCATATTTAGCTTCACTTTCTCTGGCATCTTTGCTATAGATTGTTGGAAGAGTTTTTGTGTGCCTTGGTTGCTTGCTGTTGGCTGAGGAAGGGAGGAGCGACAGCAAGCAATTCAGCAGTAATGAGTTAGAGCAGAAAGATGCAACAGCAGCAACTTGCTCAGCCACATCCAAGGTGTGGATCCACAAGCCATGCCATGGGCGGCTGGTATCCCACGCAGGGGAAGGCACAGTCTTCCCAAACCACCAGCCTGCCTCCACCCACACTCCCCCCCCAGAACGCTTACTGTAGGCGTACTGGGGATGGAGTGTTGCTGCCCCCCAGCTCCTGCCCTCCACTGTGCTCAGGGACCAGGGAGGCTGGGGCAGTGACCCATCCGCCCTCCCCATGCTTGGGGAGGGGGTGCAGCATGCTGCCTGTGATGCGAGGGAGAGGAAGGTGGCTGGGCTCCCATGGGGGCCGGTCCTCAGCAGAAGGGGAGAGGGTCCCCTAGCCCTACTTTCACCCACTGCCCATGAGCCTCTCCCACTGTCTGTGATTGGCCCTTGCTGACCCAACTGGGCTGCAGTCAATACTGACCCATGCCATCGCTCGAAATCTTTTCTGAAGACTGCAGAGTTCAGAGAAGGGTCCCCTTCCCACTTTTGTCAATTTTAAGCATTTCTAAAGCCCTGGCTTCTGGGCTGTAGTCCCAAATACTGCTGCCGCGCAGAGGGAAGTTTTACACTTGGTGTCTCACCTGGATTTGCAGGCTGGAGAATCATGCAAACTTTTCACTGCTTATGATAAATAATACCTAGCTCTTAAAAGCTGCTTTTTCTCCATAGATTTAAACCATTTTACACAGGAGATCATTTTCCCCATGGGGAAATTAAGAATCATGAAGGCAAAGTGATTTGCCCATGGTCACCTAGAAGGCCAGTGGCTGAACTAGGAATCGAGTGCTGGTCTCAGGCCGGTGCTGTAATCATTTAATCACACTGCCTCCCCTTTATTGCCACCCCCACCATAAATGAAGAAAACATGGGAACCTTTTGTGTTGGACATAAATTAATATTTTACTTTAACTTTCTTATGTTAGTTTATCAAACTTCATTTTAAATAAAGTGCTTAATGTGTTTAATAATTTAAATTAATATTTCCTTTCTTAATGTTTAAATTAAACGATTCTCCCTAGCTGCAGCACTAGCAAAATGGTTCAGGCATAATTAATGTCGAGTTTCCATTAGCAACTGGTGGTCCACAGAAATGTTTGCATTGAGCCAGGTGGGCCATGCGCCAAAAAGTGTGAGAACCCCTGTGTTAGGGGGATGGGAGAGTGCTGTGTTGTGGGGGGATGGGCGGGCGGGGCTGGTGACAATGCGGCAGGTCTGGGTAACCGGCACGTCCTACCCATCCATGAGGAGTGAACTGGATCCAGCCCCGCTGGCCGGAAGCCCCGCCCACAGCCACCTGGCGCTGGCCTCACTGAGCAGATAGAGCAGCAGCAGGCAGAGGCGTGATCCCAGAAGGTAATTTCTATAAAACCGTTCTTACTCTATACATTTTGAATATGTTACAACAAAATCATTTTACCGATCACTGTTGCCATTCACATCTTTCATTAACCTCTCATATGCACACTCATTGCATGTCTATTTTGAACTCCATTATATTTTTAAAAATTGCGGTCCACATTTACAAAAAAGCACATACGCTCTGCAGTGTGTGCCTACGAGCCTGAATAAGGCAGTTGTGCTACTTCCACTGAGGCCCAGACAGCCTGACAAACCATGGCTGAAATTTATCCTTTTGACTGTGGCTGTTTTCCTCGCCGAGCTCACTGAACGATGGAGAATAATGATTCTGTCTGAACTAGTCCACTCCAGACAGTAGCTCGCAAACAGCTCAGTAGCCAGAATGTTGTGAGCAATCATTCTGGCCCCATGGACAAATGACCAAATTAAGGATGCGGAAGAAGGATGGGAAACCCCACCCTGGTGAACCAACTTCACTTTCGCCATACTAATATAGAGACCGTCACCTGGTCTGTGGTTACCCTGTTCCATGCTAGGACATATATGTCTGAAATACTATGTCTGCCTGCTTCTAGCCCCAGGTACCTTTGTGAGATAGGACTTCACCATGCATGATTGGATGCTTCCCCGAAGACGCTTGTATTGAAACACATGATTGAGTTCAGGACCCGAGCAACATTGTGTAAATCTGCTAGCTAATAAATAAATGTCAGAGTGCACAATGAATCCCAGAGATCTGATTAATACAATTTGGGAGACATATGTAACATTTCGATGGTGCACCTGGCTAGTGTTGCGGGCTGGAATGGAGAAGTAGGGTCCACCTCCCCCTTAACCACTGCGTTTTCCCTTTGGGCAGCTCATGCCTCCAAGAGTGATGTGTGACTATAACCTGGCCCTGCGTAAGTGTGATATCCTACTGTGCAACCTTAATTTTGCATTAACAGCATTTGACACTTGTAATATGCAGTTTGCAGTGTTTGTCGAGTGCGTGGGTGAAAGGCCCCATGTGGCTGTCTGTTGTCCTGGTAACCTCACAAAAAACACAGAAGCATTGGCGAATATTTGGCAAAGGGATTGTTTCATATCACAAACCCATTATTTCAGGTCAGAAGGTTCACTTCAATGAGATGCTAACACCTGGAGTAACCAGTGCAAGGAGGGGGCTGATGATGAGTGAAGCTCTGAAGATTTAGAGACTTGTTATGTTGCAGAGAAGCACCAAAAACATGGCATTTCTGAACTGTTTTGTTCTGAGCCATAAATACAAGACTCCTTGGTGCTACATCTACACTGGCAGCTTCTTGTGCAAGAACTCTTTTGCAGAAGAGTTCTTGTGCAAAAAATCTTCCACAAGAACGCGTCCACACAGCCATGTGCTTTTGCGCAAGGACGTAAAAGAGTGTGTCCACACTTGCACAAGAAAGCTCTGATGGTCATTTTAACCATAGGGGCTTCTTGCGTAAGAAATTCATGTTGCCTGTCTACACTGCCCTCTTGTAGAAGAGCTCTTGCGCAAGAGGGCTTATTCCTTGTGGGGAGAGGAATAACTCTTCTGGAAGAAGCCCTGTTTTACAACGCTATACTGTAAATTTACTTGCACAAGAACGCTCGTGCAGTGTAGACAGCAGGCAAGTTTTTGCGCAAGAACGCCTGTTCTTGCACAAGAAGCTGCCAGTGTAAACATAGCCATAGGATTTGCAAAATGGAGCTGTAAATTTCCAAGAACTGGCTTTTTCATAAGTTGCTTTGCAAGTGCCATAAAAACAGTTTCTCGGTGTGTGTGCTTCTCTCTGAAAAGATAACAGAATAACAAAGTGGTTTGTCTCACCCTACCCTGGTCTAGGGTGCACTGGCAGAAGTACATTGGGGAAAGTTACATGGAACTGAGGTTCCATCTGGGATTGGACAGGAAGTGAGGACACATGGGAGTGTCTGTTTTGTGTGAATTCCACATTAAATCTGGCTCTGGCAAAGACTACCAAACTTAAAGGAAAATTAAAGGATCCCAAAATTAAAGGAAAAACAGATGTAGGGCAGATTTTCTAGAGTTCCATCCCAAACCACGCATAATCACAGCCTGATGCAATAACTGTCCTGCAGGAAGACAACACCTTTTTTGAAATACAGGAGCACAGTGCTATGCAATGGCATTCACCCTGCAGCAAAATGAATCTCCCTGCAGGACAAATGAATTTCAACTTTTCAGGGCTCTATTACCATTGATCATGCAAATTAGGGTGTTCTCCATGGCTCTATCCAGCTTTGGTCTTTTTTGCATTCAGTTATTTGTTTGTGTGTGCAAACACTCAGCTGATTGCACAGCCATGTATCAAACTCAGGACTGCAGCTCAGAACACCACCCAAATTAAATCCTGGCTGGCAGAGAGTTGCAAATATTTAAGGCCCTGTTCGAGGAAAGCATTTAGGCATTGCTTAAGTCCATCGCTGTACAGGGGCATGACCAAGTATGTGCATAAGTGCATTCTGGAATGGTGATTCTTTCCTGAATCGGGGCTTACCTGCTACTTGTGGCAAGCAGGAAAGTTCTTGTTGCAAGAATGCTGCTGACCTCTATTCCCTCTGCAATTTAATTCTCCTACTGCCATAAAAATCCATCCTGTTTGGTTTCTGAGATCAGAACCAATTGAACAGCAGCCATTAACATAGCAGCTGCTGAAGCCATCTATTGTATCAGTATAACCCCAACGTACAGGCAGCAGCGTGTACGCAGCCGACCCTACCTATCGGGGCGATTTATGAATATAACCATGGCAAGAAATGAAATCACCCATCATGCTTCAGGGTTTCCAAGCAAACTGTAAACGAGATATTTTAAAAGCAATTTTTTCATATTTCAATTGTAATAACTCAATATCCAGAAGAAAATTTTAAAACAACAAACAAACCCAACATCTACTGGTTTTAAGGTGGGTTAACAATGTGCAAAGCACATGCCAGAACATGTGTTATTAAGTAATAAAAAAGTCCTTTATTTGCCTCTCTTGAGTATTTCTTTCACACTCACTTTTTAAACTATCATTATTTGTTTCCCTTCGCTCTCTCTTTCCCCCCTCATAACCAGATCACTTAAATAAAACAAAGTTTTATATTCATTCCAGTCAGGGACTTCTGCCAAAATCTGGGCCTCCCCCTTTATATATATATACACACACACACACCAGTGATGAAAACACACACAACCCCCCAAGGCTGTGAGGTGACAGATGAGCAAGACATAGGGTGAAGAATCCAAATGGTGCTACGAAGGAATGGCTTTTAATGACAGAGGCGAACGTGTTTTTGCAAAGGTTTAGGGAAATTCGAAACAATGTTGCTGTGTAGACGTTCCCTTAGGCTTTTTCATGGCTGGATATTTTAGTTTGGAGAAGAGCTTGAAGCCTGAAGTTTCAGATGTCACGGGCAAAATCCCTTCACCCGTCGTCTGCTCTCCCCTCTCCCCTGTTTGTTGCTTTGAATCTTTTATTTACAATGTTGATCCGCTGCAGGGATGCATCTTCTTCCTGGTCCCTTGTCCTGATGAACTAACTTATGAGGTGATGGGCATGGGGGTGCTGTGGCTGTATGGTCTGTCAGCCAGGCTCCCTGGAGTTCTTACTCCACTGCTACCTTCCCAGCTGCAGCCTCAGACCACTCACCTAACTGCTTTAAGTCTGGTATTAGATAGGATTAGCTCTGCTGAGGTCAGTGGTGTTATACTGTGGTAAACCAGGTGAGAGCAGGCCCTGGACTGATGGCTCCATTTCCTTATCTGCAAATTTGGGATAATGCTACTTACCTACTATAATAAGGGCTTTGGAATGGTTCAGTTCCCCAGGGGACCACTTCCATGGGCATTGGAATGGGTCCCTTTTGAGGGTTAACATTTTACCATAGGTAAGACCAGGGCTAAATATTAGTCTGAGCACTCTTTACTTAGGACATACACACCTAAAAAAAATCCCGGATGTTTTCCACAATATATTCTGGAATTTTCACTTGACTCATAAACACTAAGGAGACTCAGTTTAGTAACGCAGCTAAACTGGGGGGGAGAGGGGAAACATGCACTCAAGGACAAGCACCATATGATACTTAGCAGTAACAGGATCATTGTTCCTACTGGTGCCAATCCATGAGCATGAGAGCTTAGCACACACACTCGCTCACTGAAAGCATTCAGACAAGGAAAAGCCAGCTGCTCAAATAGTGGCAGAAAACAAAGACATAAGAAAGGCATGAGGGCAAGCGAAGCAGCTACATTGTTCACTCTGCACTTAGGCTCCTGAGAATGTTTTGAGGAATTTATTCAGCTCTGCCAGACCCGTAGAGCCAGATCTTCACAAGCTTATCACCCACAGTCTGGGGCAGATTTTTCAAAAGTATTCAGTTCCCACAGAGGCATTGGTTAGCTTTTCTGATCAGCTCTCTATCTGACTCTCACAGCCAGATTTTCACCAGGAAACTGTGCTGAGCTCTTCTGAATATCTGTCCATCTATTCAGCTTCCATGGTGGTACTAGGACTCTTTTGAAAATCTGACCTGTAATGTCTCTGACCCTGCCACGCTGACTACAAACTGGCTGCTGGCTATTTTACTCTCTTGTCAGCTTGAACTTGCCTACAACAGATCTGTATGATGTGGGCATTTAAAAAGCTGGCATCCAGTTTGCCCTAGCAGGGCTCATACTGTTCTTGTATTGGTGCTAGAGCAAAGGAGAGAGAGTTTGAGAAAAATTCTCAGTGTGTGTAGATGCAGCTGGTGTGCCTTGGTTTCTCCATCTTGAAGGTGAGGACAATACAAACACACCACTGCTGATTGAAGCAAAGTAATAATCTCCTCTCCTTCTGTACATGGCCAGCCAGTCTAGGTCCTTGCTATTATTTCCTTTTCCTCTCCTCCTCCTCCTGCTCTCATCTCTCCCTCTCACTTAGGGTATGTCTACACTCAGGGCTGGATTACCCAATAGGCAGATGTGCTTAGGGCACCAGCAAAGCAGGGGCACCAAAAAAAAAAAAAGAGATTTTATGGAATAGTATTGTTTTTATTTTGAATTACAAATGGGGGAGGGGGGGCACCATAATCTTTTCAGTGCTTAGGGCGTCTAAAGGTCTTAATCCAGCCCTGTCTACACTGCATGCTTTTTTGGGAATAAGCTATTTCAAAACTTATGTTTCAAAATAGCTTATTTTGAAACAGCACGTCCATACAGCAAATGCCTGTCGAAATAGTGCTGAGCTATTTTGAAATAGAACATTCACCCTCACTGGATTCTGAATCGCATTTAAGACCACCCAGAAGCACAGAGGGCCCTATCCTGTTGGGGACACATGTCCCAGGGGAGCCTCAATACCCCCATGACCCTATCATCACCAGGCGTTCTAGACTTAATTCATGGATCGGCGTGAAACAGAACTGAAGATGAGGGGTGTTTAGAATGAGGTGGAATCCAGCAAAGATGGCAGATTTCCACAGTGTGTGAGGATTGAAGTACTGGGGGAGGCATCACCAAAATTTGTTGATCTCAGCTACACTGACTCTGAGAGAATGTAAAAGAGCTGAAGCAAATGCGATTGGAATCCTAGAAAGTATGGAGAATTTTAGTGTGCAAGAGCGGGAACGGTCAGGAGAGACAGCAATTAAAATGTATCCATGTTAAATTTCAATGGCATGAAAGGGCAAGAGAAGCCACAGTGGGCCTGAATGGAAAATGAAGTTTAGCATTGGAAGGAGTGTTGGGAGGTCTCTGAAAATAAGCAGAAGCAAATTATAATTCAATTAATGAATAAAGGAATACAAGAGAGAGAGAGATGATACCGGAGTAGACACAAGACTGAATAAAACACAGAGGATTTTTTTAGGGTACATCTACAGCTGGTAGTGCGGCTCCCAGATCAGTCCAGGCAGAGACACTGTAGCACTGTTTGGACTAGTGTGGTAAAAAGAACACTATAGCCGCGGGCAGCATTGATGGCAGTGTGGGTTAGCCTCCTAAGCCCCAAACCCACCTGGATCCTTGGGGATGTACTTGGAGGGCTTGGCTATACTTCTTTCAAACTCACATGTATCTGTCTACCCAAGCTGGGACGCACAAGTGTAGCCATAGATGAGTGCAGAAGTAGACATACACAAGGTGGCCCAGGGTGGGTGTATGCACTTCTTGCTGCATCCCGGCATTAGATGGGGTAGGCCAAAGTCTCCTTAGGATTTTTATCTTCCAAACCTGAACCTGCTGTAGCTTATGGGTTGACTCAGTTTTCAGGACTGGGGGGTGAAAAGCCCCTTATATTAATGCTGAGCTCTGCTGGGAGAGGCATAATTTTTTCAGGTCCAGTACAGACTTGTAACATGGGTCCCTTCCTGTACACACACCACAATTTGAAGCCTAACCCTAACCCTCCGGGCCCTGGTAAAATGTAAAGTGTACCCTTCCCCCGCCCATATGGGGCGCCTGTCAGCATGCATGCCTCTTCTGCTTGAATTTCAGCTAAAGTCCCCTGCTGAGGGTCTGTAGGTAAAGTACTTGAAGGTTAGATTAGTACCCCTTAGCAGGTGAAGATGAGTGAAGCCATTACTGGAGTAGTGCCTGTTGGTACAAGGGCTTTTCTCACTCAACAAACCACCTCTTTCTCTCCAAATATCACCCTGTTGCAAAAGTTCCTTTTTGGTAAGAAACATCTGAGAAGACTGTAGTGAGGCAGCTCCTGCCATATCTGGAGTCCTCAGGTGTTTTTGATTCCAGGGAGTTTGGTTTTAGTGCTGCTTGGATTGTCTGAAGATCTCCCAGTGATGGTAGAGAGAGCAAACATTTGAGGCGATTTCTTTTAAATCTGGCAGCCGGACAGGAACAACAGAAGGCAAAAAGTCTCAGGGGGTAGCTGTGTTAGTCTGTAACTTTAAAAACAACGAGCAGTCCTGGGGCACATTGGAGACTAATATATATTTGTTATTCTCTAAGGTGCCACAGGACTGCTAGTTGTTTTTAGAAAGCAAAAATGATTATCCACGCAGAGGTCTGATATAATTGACTGCCAAACACTAGCTGGCCTGGAAATTCTAGAAGCAATAGGATGAGTTTCTCTTGTGCAGTTTATTCTGAGAGCTCCCAGAAAACAGTGAGCGCAATTGCACTTCTGCTCCATCAGTACACTTGTGGGGTTCCATTTTCTCATCCCTCCTGCTCATTTTGTTTCTGGGGCCATGAGGAAACTTAACTGAGGAGATACAGACTGAACATAAGAACATGAACATAAGAACAGCCGTACTGGGTCAGACCAAAGGTCCATCTAGCCCAGGAGCCTGTCTGCTGACAGTGGCCAACACCAGGTGCCCCAGAGAGGGTGGTCCGAAGACAATGATCAAGCGATTTGTATCCTGCCAGCCTTCTCCAGCCTCTGACAAACAGAGGCCAGGGACACCATTTCTATCCCCTGGCTAATAGCCTTTTATGGACCTAACCTCCATGAAATTATCTAGGTTCTCTTTAAACTCTGTTATAGTCCTAGCCTTCACAGCCTCCTCTGGCAAGGAGTTCCATAGGTTGACTACACGCTGTGTGAAGAAGAAGGTCTGCAGTGGGCTTCTGTGATCAAAGGACATTCATCAACTCTCTATTGATCTCTTTTGATACTAGTTGGTTTGACCAAGTACTTAGGATGTGGCTAACAGCAATGTGGGAATGGATACAAGCAAGTGAACCAAGACTCTGACTCCACTCCAGGTCATGAGGAGCAACAGCTGCGAAGAGCTTTTACTACCATGCCACTTGGGAAGAAAATAATTGGGACCTTTTCTTCTGCATTCAGACTTCACCACATTAGTCCATGCATTTCTTTTTCTGAGAGGACCATTGTAACATGATCCCGGTGACGCTACATCCTAAATCACTGGACTGTTAGAGTATGTCTACACTACAGCGCTAATTCGAACTAATTTAGTTCAAATTAGTTAATTCGAACTAACTTAGTTCAAATTAGTTAATTCGAACTAAGCTAATTCGAATTAGCGCATCTAGACTTAAAAACTAGTTCGAATTAGCGATTTGCTAATTTGAACTAGCACGTACACACTGAGTGGACCCTGAACTGAGGTTAAGGATGGCCGGAAGCAGTGCCGGCAGGGCATCAGGTTAGGACTTAGAGCGTGGAGCTGCTGTCTCAGGCTAGCCGAGGGCTGTGCTTAAAGGGACCCAACCCCCACCCCGGACAGACAGTTCTCAAGGGTTCCCCACTTGCAAAGCAGTCCTGGCTTGGAGTGCCCTGAGTGTCCACACTCGGCACATCACAGCACTCGGCCATCAGCCCGGCTGCACTTGCCGCAGACTGCCATCTGGGGGTGGGGGGGGGTCAATCGAGGGGCTTCAGGAGAGCTTCCACCCCGAGGAGCCTGCAGAGCCAGCCCAGTCCTCCCCATTGGGGGCTCGTACCCCATTCCTCCCTCACCTCCTTCCACTTACCCCTCCCTAGCCCCCCTTCGTGATGTACAAAATAAAGGACACATGTGTTCAAAAATAGAAACTCTCTTTATTTAACAAAACTCGGGGAGACTGGGAAAAGGAGGTAGGAGAGGGGAAGAGAGAGGGTGGGACAGGGGAGGGCAACTACATTATCAGGGGTTTGGAACAGGTCCCATATGAAGAGAGGCTAAAGAGACTGGGACTTTTCAGCTTAGAAAAGAGGAGACTGAGGGGGGATATGATAGAGGTCTATAAAAGCATGAGTGGTGTGGAGAGGGTGCATAAGGAAAAGTTCTTCATTAGTTCCCATAATAGAAGGACTAAAGGACACCAAATGAAATGAATGGGTAGCAGGGTTCAAACTAAGAACAGAAAGTTCTTCTTCACAAACCAAATAGTCAACCTGTGGAACTCCTTGCTGTAGGAGGCTGTGAAGGCTAGAACTATAACAGAGTTTAAAGAGAAGTGAGATAAAGTCATGGAGGTTGGGTCCATGCAGTGCTATTAGCCAGGGGGTAGGAATGGTGTCCCTGGCCTCTGTTTGTGGAAGGCTGGAGATGGATGGCACAAGACAAATGGCTTGGTCATTGTCTTCCGTCCATCCCCTCCAGGGTCCCTAGTGTTGGCCGCTGTCAGCAGACAGGCTACTGGGCTATATGGACCTTTGGTCTGACCCAGTACGGCCATTCTAAGCTCAGGGCTCAGGGTCGGGGGTCTCAGTGGACCACCTTGATTTTCATGGCAACCTTTCCTGTGCCTAGTGCAGAGGTCGTGGATGAGGTCCATGATCTCCGCACTAGACCAGGCGGCCGCCCGCCTCTTGCGGACCTGGGCAGGCTCCTGGGAGCCACCAGCCTGGTCCTGGGAAGAGGCAGAGGGCTGGGTGGCAGCGGGTGGCCGGCTCGAGCCGTGCCAGATGCAGGGTCTGCTGGCTGGGTGCTGGCAGGCTTGCACCTGGCATGGGCACCGTAGCCAGCCCGTGCCCCTTTAAGGGGTCCGGGGCCGGGAGGGGGGCAGAAGAGTTTCCCTGGTGGTGCCCAGAGTGGCCACCAGGGCAAGCTGGAAAGGGCTAGCCTCCCACTAGTTCGAATTAAGTGGCTACACAGCCCTTAATTCGAACTAGTTAATTCGAACTAGGCGTTAGTCCTCGTAGAATGAGGTTTACCTAGTTCGAATTAAGCGCTCCGCTAGTTCGAATTAAGTTTGAACTAGTGGTTTGCATGTGTAGCGCCTATCAAAGTTAATTCGAACTAACATCTGTTAGTTCGAATTAACTTTGTAGTGTAGACATACCCCCGGTTAGTTGCCCAAGGGCCAATAATCATGACCTGATTACATTCAACATACACAGGGGACAGTTCCAACCAGTACACGTGCACATGCACACGCATACACGCACACACTTACTTGGGGTTTTAAACAGGGAAATTATTGACAAAAGGGATAGGAAGGAAAACATTAAGCCGAAAAAATATGAATGAAAATGTGAGCTCTTTAAGAAGAATGTATTAGATTGCCCAGTGCCCCCTTTTACCAGTAATACTGTGTCTGCACTCCCCCAGATTGGAAGTGAAGTCACAGCTGGGTTGGGGACTGTCACCAAGGCCAGGAACTGAACCACAACCTGGAGGGGATCAAGAATGGGGACCAAGAGTCAGTGGCTGAGCCCCAGCTGGGAGTGGAGCTAGAGCAGGGGTAGGCGCCAGAGCAGAACTGGGGGAAGAACAAGGCTGAGTATCAGTCCCTCCACAGCCCGTCATGGGGGCTGGACCAGGCCTTACTGGGCCTTCCTAAGTATATCCCCATAGCGCTGAGGGGTGTGTACCCCACTATTTGGGGACCACTGAGATAGTCAATAAGCCATGATTCCATAACTGAGGCCGACCCTATCCTGGTTCAGTGGCCTAGTAAAATCTGCAATTAGAAAAAAGCAATATATAACAAATAGAAAAAAGGAGAAATATATAGCAAGCGCTATAAATTAAAAGTTATTTCATGTAGAAAATTGAAAAGAGAAGCTAAAGACAGCAAAGCCACAACCATGACTGGCCAGACCAAGGACAATAAGGATGGTTAGGGTTTTTTTTAAATACTTCAGGGTGAAAAGACATCCGAGCAATGACATAGGCCCATTATTAGACAGAAAAGGAAAAACTGTTAATAATAATGCAGAACAGGAATATGTGTTCAATAAAACTTCTGTTCTATACAAGAAGGGAAAAAGCAGGATGATGTACTTGTAGCACAGAAGAATGATGAAATACTTTCAATTCTATTAATAGCTAAGGCAGGATGCTACTAGAAATAATCATTTTAAAATCAGAAGACCTGGATAACTTGCACCAAGAGTCCTAAAAGAGTTGGTTGATAAGGTCTCTGACTCACAGATTTAAATTTTTTAATAAATCTTGCACTACAGTAGTAGGGAAATTCCAGAAGAGCACTTAATATTTTGCCAATGCTGAGAAAAGGCAAGTAGGATGATCCTGTAACTACCGATGGCTAGCATGGGCTCAATCCTGGGGAAAATAATGGAAAAGGTCGTGCAGGATTTAGTTGATATAGAATTGAAGAACGGACTTCTAAATAATGTCATTCAGCATGGTTTTATGGAAACTAGATCATGCCAAACAAGCCTTATTTCATTCTTTGATGAGACTGCAAGTTTGGCTGATAAAATTAGTGGCAAAGATATAATGCTCTTAGACTTTGGTAAGGAATGTGACTAACTTCCTTGATTCCACAATCCGTATTAAAAAAATTAACACTACAGACTTCCAATAGAGCACACACTCCACGTACTAAGAACTGGCTAACTGACAGATCTCAAAAAGTAGTTGTCTCTGGGGAATAATCATCAAAGGGATTATTGCTAGTGGTGTTCTGCAGGGATCGGCACTAGGTCCAATGCTAGTCAACATTTTCATCGATGAAGAAAGTCAAGATGAAATTGCTGCTGATCAAATCTGTGGATGACACAAAGATTCCCAGAGTGGAAAATAATGAAGAAGTCAGGGCCAGGATGGTCATACACAGTGGTCTGGATCAGCTGATAGGCATTCATTCAAGTGTGTTTTAATACAGGCAGATACAAAATCATACATCTAGGGTCAAGGAATGCAGGTGGGGGGAGGGCTGCTGTATGGTGGGAAGCAGTGACTGAAAAGGATGTAGGGGCTGTAATGGACAAGCAACTGAACATGAGCATTTGGTGTGATGTTGTGGCAAAAAAGGCTAATGAAATCTTTGGGTGCACAAGTGTCGACTACATGGGTGTGCTTCAGCTGTATCACCCACAGAAAAAATAGTGAGTGTTCAGCTCCCATCATATACCCACTGATCAGCTCCTCCCCCTCAAGCCTAGCACCTCCCACCAACCACCTATCACCAGTTTGGCAACAGGTGGGAAGTGCTGGGGGTGAGGTGGATGGGCGGGGATGGGACGAGGCAAAGCAAGGGCAGGTGCATTGGAGGAGGGGGCAGAGCAGAAACAGGAAAAGGCAGGGTGGGGGCGGAGCCTCAGAGGATGGGTGGAGCAGGGACAGGAAGAGGAGGGTGGGCCTTTGGGGGCAGGGGTTCAGGAATGGACCAGGGATGGAGCACCCGCATGGAAAGCTGAAAATCTGTGACTATGCTTGGTTGTATTAAGAGGGGAAGAGAGAGTAGGAAGGTGACTTTGCCTCTGAATACAGCATTGGTGAGACTCATACTGGATCGGTTCTGATGTCTAGGTTACCAAAATGATGTGAAAAAAATGGCAAGGGTGGCAGAAAAGAGACTCAAAATGATTTGAAGGCTGGAGAAAATCCCTTATCACAAGAGACTTAAAGCACTCGGTCTTTTAACTTTTCAAAAGTAAGTGATTGAGACGTGCCTTTACAAGGAGAAAATAAATAGCTCTGTAAGAGCTAGCAGAAAAGGCCTAACAAAAACCAAAGGCTGGAAGCTGAAGCTAGGCACATTGAAATGAGAAATAAGGCACACATTTATAACAGTCACAGTGATTAACTGTTGGAACAAACTACCCAGGGAAGTGGTGGATTCTCCATCTCTTGATGTTTTCACAGCAAGACTAGATGCTTTTCTGGCAGATCTGCTTTAGCTGAACACAGGTTACTGGGCTCAGAACCGAGGTTACTGGGTAAAATATTTCCTGTGTACTACTGGAGATCAGGCTAGATGATGTAATGGTCCCTTCTGGCCTTAAAGTCTATGAATTTGTGTAGCCAAAACCATTGCACTTGTAGCTTTTTTGGAGGGTTTTAGTTGCTAGATGTTAGTCCAATATTTGTTGTATTTGAATGATATTACATAGATGTTCCCGGCACGCAGAATGGATGTATGTTTTACTCACATATGGCAACCAGCAGAAGTTTCTTCTCTTCCTCCAAAATGTGGAATGTTCCCCTCAAAATTATCTGGTTCTCGAGGATGGGTGGGGGGCAATATTCATTCAAAGACCCAATGTCACCAATTCCCTTGATTTTATTGTGAGTCTCTTGAACTGTTTGGTTTTTTTTTAAGCCCTCAGCTGCTCAGGGGCATTGGCTCCATATGCAATGAATGCATCACATGCCCCAGAGTTGGATGTGCCCACAGGATTGTTCTATCCAGTCCCCAAATGTGCATGGACAACACCGTTAGGGAGAACAAAAGGGCATCCTCCCCAAGGCATGACCTCGCATGCACTGTGTATGTGAGGTCATGCCTTGCATGCCTTACTAAAAATGTCCCGGCACGCCACTGCAGCTGCTGGATTAAAGAGATTGCATGAAATCCCAGCTGTCATTTAAAAAATAAAAATATGTTTTTAGCCTTCTTGGCTGCAGAGAGAAGTTTTAAAATGTGAAGCATGTGTCCTAAAGGCTCAGACACCAGAAGGCACAGAAAAAGAACCCAGTATTTATTGTTTTAAAAAATATTTTGATTTTTTAAACCAGTCTCTTGATTTAGGGGAGGTCTGAATCATGTTTTTGGATGCTTGGGGTTGGCGATATTAAGGGGTTGTAGGTTCAATGTCTTGTGACTCGACTGAGGTAGAAAGGGATGGTTTAACCAAATGAAAGAGAAGATTCCCAGCTTTCCAAGTGATATACATAGCTCTTGTTTCTAATCCTGGAATGGCCTTTTAATGGCCCTTACAATAACAGTATCAGGCATGGAAAAGCTAGGTCACTTTTGGGGGGTTCTAAAATGTGCTAGTTAGGGGGACGTTGCACAGGCCTGGGAGGAAGAAGGAGAAGCACCTTTGCAGCTCCACAGTCCTTGCTGGCAGATAAGGCCAGTGCAGTTTCGAGGCTATTGCTGGCTGGAGCATATTGCTTCTCCGCCATGCACAAGGAGCACCCCTGCTCTGACGCACCATCTCTCCAGTAGTTTTTCTGGGAGCGGTATCTCTGCACTGCCCCTTAAAAGCCACAGCCTAGCTCTCAGTCCACAGTGTCTCAGAAATCTGGGCAATAGAGGGGTGGAGCATAAGCTGTAACTGATGTATTGGCTTATTTTTCACTGCAAGAGGAAGGCAGCTACTGATTTTAGGTACCTCTGTTTTGGGATCTGTAAAGGGGTCTAATTTTCAGAGGGCAAGTGCTCACCATTTTCTAAAAATAACGTCCCTTTAAAGTACCTCAGTGGGGACACCCAAAATCACCAGCCAGTTTTGCAAATTTGTTTGTAGATTCACAGGGTTGAAGCCTGGCCCCTTTGGAATCAATTGGTGATTTACTGCTCCACTGAACAAGTGAAGAGTGTTGAGCCAATAATGAATGGCAGAGCTGCTGAAATGGCAAAGGTTCTTGTGATTTCACGCTGAATGCAGTCAGTCAACGGTGCTTTTTCATTTACCTGCTGTCGTGCTCATGGGCTCAGAATAACAGCAAGAAAATAAAGTAACAACAAAATAATAGCACCAGGAGAGGGTCCCAGTATCCCCACTATAGCCAACACTACTTTGTTTTTTTAGGGTTAGGCTGCAATTCCAGAGGCTGCTCCATACAATCTGTTACCTAGGCAACCCTTCACCCCATGTATTCAAACATGGCCCCAACATTCCTCTGTCATGACAGAGGGGCAGCCAAGCCAAATACTGGGAGTGGCATTGTGACCTGGTGTCGGGGGCCACATCACCACTCAGGTTTCACCCAGAGTCTCCTCCATCATGATGGAGAGGTGCTTGGGCCAAATCAGCAGCTGCCCAGTAATCTGCTGCCCTATTGCTAACCTGGTTGTCGTGCCATTCCAGCTAGCTTGGCAAGCCTTTTGAAATCTGCCTTAGAGAATGTGCACCATCTAGATCATCCCTGATAGATGTCTATCTAACCTGCTCTTAAATATCTCCAGTGTTGGGGATTCCACAACCTCCTTAAGCAATTTATTCCAGTGTTTAACCACCCTGATAGTTAGGAAGTTTTTCCTAGTGTCCAACCTAAACTTACCTTAATGCAATTTAAGCTCATTGCTTCTTGTCCTATACACTATAGCTGGAACTTTCATGGAGTTTTAAGTTCTGGTAGGACCTTTAGTTAGTCTAGTTTGACTTGTATGTCACAGACCATTACGTTTCACCAAGATACCCCTAACTGGGGTCCAAGCACTTGAGCTGGACTAAAGCATTTGAAAGACAGGCGTGTCAATTCCCAAGGCCCCTGCAGCGGCAGGGAACTGATTAGGAGAAACACAGATAATCCCAATAAGTAATCCATGTAGCAGAAGGCAAAACAAACAACTAACCCCCAAATCCTTGCCAATCTGACCTGGGGGGAAAATTCCTTCATAGCTCCAGATCTGGTGATCAGTTAGGTCCTGAGCATGTGATCAAGCCAGACCAGCCAGGCACCTAAAAAGAAGATTTGTTCTTTCACATTAGCTCACTGGTCCACCAGGCCTAGTGTTCTGTCTCTAACTGAAGCTTCAGAGAAAGGGGAAAGTAAAAGGCTGTATCTGGTCAATTTTGCATCAGGGGAAAGAAATCCTTCCTGACTCCTGCAGGTGACCAACTAAACCCCTAGGCTACGTCTACACTGGCAGCTTCTTGTGCAAGAACTGTTTTGTGGAAGAGTTCTTGTGCAAAAAGTCTTCTGCAAGAGAGTGTCTACGCTGGCATGTGCTTTTGCACAAGAGCGTCTATGGCAGTATGGATGCACTCTTGCCCAAGAAAGCTCTGATGGCCGTTTTAGCCATAGGGTTTCTTGCGCAAGAAATTCTTGTTGCCTGCCTACACTGCCTTCTTGTGGAAGAGCTCTTGTGCAAGGGGGCTTATTCTTCATGCGGAGAGGAATAAGCCCTGTTTTCCGACACTAGACTGTAAATTTACTTGTGCAAGAATGCGCGTGCAGTGTAGACACCCGGCAAGATTTTTGAGCAAGAAAAAAGCCGCCAGTGTAGATGTAGCCCTGGTGTCCAACACACTAGCCATTAACCACATGTGGCTGTTTGAGTGTGGTTAGTTCGCTATAGAACTGGTTGAACACTACGGGACTAGAAGCATGAGATTTGCTTATCATTATCTTAATACAGAGCTGCTAGTGTTATGAGCTTGCTGAGGGCAAAGCAGGCAATCCTGTTCTCGCCAACGGCCAGGAAGGAAGTGGGATTAAGGAAGTCACAGTTTCCAAAGCCAGAAGGGGGTCATCAACACCATCCCGCCCAGCTCCTCTTCTTCCCACTGCCCCGGGCTTCAGAATTTCTCCCAGAAGCTGGAATAAAGCATGTCTTTTACAACGATATTGCCTCTCATCTTTTGTTAAAGCTCCATAAAACACCTATTTGGAACTAGGTCATAGACCAAGGAAAGACACTGATTTTCAGATGTGCTGAACACCTCTTCCTACAAGGGAAGTTAATGGGAGTGGTGAGTACTCAACCCTTCTGAAAAGTCACTCTGTAAGTGACTTGCCTATGGTCTGTGTCAGGACTGTGGAGACAACCCGGCTCTGAATTCCTGGTTTGTTTTTCAGCTCAAAGGCAATTCTTCCCTACTTTGCAAAGGCCTGCAAGCACTGGGGAGTCTTGGCCATGCCTGTTGGGGGCAGGCAGCAATGGGGCAGTTGCTTCGGGGCCTGGCGATTCAAAAGGGCCCGGGGATCCTAGCTGCTGCTCCTTAATCCCAAGTGATGGCAGCCAGAGCCCTGGGCCCTTTAAATTGCCGCCGGAGTGCTGTGTGGCTCACTTGGAGCAGTACGGAGGGCTGGCTACCTCGGCCCCACCCCTTCCACCCAAAGCCATGCCCCCTCCAGGAGCATGGAGCCGGCTCCCCGCACACCTTGCCCAGGAGCCTGGTCAGTCTGTTGACCCCTGTGTTCTTGGCTCAGGTGTGGGGCAAATAGCTTGCTTGGCAGAAAACTGGCTTGTGACCAGAAACCACTGAGTGGATGGTAACCTCTATCACAGGGAAGGGTTGTTCAGAGGGGGAGAGAGGATATGGGGAACATAGTGGGGTGAAAGATCGTGGCCACTGACAATAAAAGTGGGATTAAAATACATTTAAATTTAAATCTGACCTTTAGCTAAAAACCTTTTTTCCCTACAGCTATTCCTTTGGCTCTTTGTTACTTTGCAAGCTATCTTGATCAAGCTGTAAGCTTTTAAAGAAGCATTTTAGCACACAGCACTTTCTTGTGCTTCCCCCTACCCCCAACCTTGTTAAGCAGCCAGCCATTATCCTACCCAAAACATCATAACCAATCAGCATCCAGCCTGCTGAGATGCCGAGTCCCCTTGAAGCATGTCAGAGCCAATGCGACATGAAGGCGCTGACTATGTCTCAAGAGGTGCTCAGCTTCCCACCAGATCAGGCCCATCGGTTGGTGAGGGAACCAATGGTTTCAATTTTATGCGAACTCTCCTCACCCGATTTCTTGGAATTTGACATATTGCTTCAATACTGCTCGTTTTATTACACCTTTCCTACAAGGTCAAAGGGCACATTCCAGCTATCTACCCTGCATGCAATTTTCATTCTCTTGTCTTCAATGCTTTATAGAACTTTTTTCCCCTCCTCCTCCAGGATATTGTGGGTTATTACCTCAATCCTTTTTCAGCTGAGGAAGGCTTGAGGTAATGACCTGAAACTTCCTGGAAGAGATCCCACAAAGCCCCGAATGGAAACCACATGCAACATATTAGGGACTCTCATTGTACAAAGAAAAATTCTTTCAAGTAACCAGAACGTACATTGATCAGCTACTTATCTCCCAGCTGGCAAATGCCTTCTATGCTCAACCAGGCACAAAGCCGGGTTGGGGGAATTATTTGATACGCAGAAAGTTGTAACATGGAAGATTTATTTCATTTTATTTTTTTAGTTTCCTTAATTAACTTCCCGAGTCAAACCTCAGCTATATCTCTGTGGTAGCTGGGACTGTACATGGATCTGGAACTGATCCATGCAATGTTCATGATGTAAAGATGTTATCTGTTAATGAATCCATGGAGTCCCATTGATACTTGTTTGACGCTATAATGTCAATGAGGAAATGGTGGAGAATTTTTTTATTATTACCCAGAGGTAAAAAGTTCCTTTCTTATATTCTGTACCTACAGAAAATAATCTCCCTTTCCATCAATAGCAAAAACATGCCGTTCCTGCCAATCCTTGGTGGCTTTCGGGGGAAAAGAGGAAAGAGGTTGAGGATAATAACCTAACTGTGAAACAGTCACCTCAGAATTACAGGACCAGAACCTCATCTGATGTAAATCACATTGTGCACTTTCCTGGAAACTTTTATCTTTGTTCTTTCTTCTTTATTGTTGACCATAATCTAAATCACATCATTGTGCCCGAAAGTAAATGGCATGTTCTTTGATAGCAACTGGCTTTCTACTGTTGCGCTCCAAAGACATCAGCTACATCCTTCCACTAGGGGAAGAAGCTTGTGAGTTAACAACATAAAAACAGCCATATTGGATCTGTCCAAAGGTCCACCTAGCCCAGTATCCTGTGGAAGATGGGACTGTACTTCCAACAGTGGCTAATGGCAGATATCCCAGAGGGAGTGAACATAATGGGTAATCATCATGTGATACCTCTCCTATCATCCAGAGGCTAGGGACACCATTCCTACCCATCCTGGCCAATAAGTATTGCCCTCACCACGCTGGCCAATATTTTTGTTCCATCAGGCACTGGGATCCTAACCCAAAATTCAAATGGGCAGCAAGAAGTGTGGGATGACTACCCGCAGTGCATCGCTGTTGGAATTGATATTAGCCGTGGCAGTTGGGACACACTCTATCAACCACATATGCTTAGAGAGGACATGCACACTCGACTTTATAACACTGGATGCTAAAAGTTTACCTCGGTAAATTTTACCTAATTTCATAGTGTAGACATATCTTGAGACTCAGAGCTGGAGAATAGGCTTGTGCATAGCAAACAGAGAAAGAACCTGTGCACAGTTAGGAACACCTGTCATTCTTCATAAAGATGTGACTGAAGCATAACAAAAGCCTGATCCAAAGCCTATTAAAGGACCCTAACTAAGGCAATAGAAGTAGAGGGGAATTGGCAAAGAACTTTGCAGGTGAAATATACAATACAGCATCTTTGTAGGGAAAAGACTCATTTTAAACTCTTTCTTTCTCTCATAGTCCAAATCAAAGCTTTTGAAAATTAAGTTATTACAATGACATCTACTCTCATTACTTTATCTTGGGATTTGTAATAAGTATTGGGGTTTTTTTAAGTCATTGTTCCAGAAGCTGCAAATCTCAACTTTCTTTTAAGAAAAAAACATGTAAGTTTCTAGCACTCATGATTGCAGGGGAAAGCCTGAAAATGTGATCCATATGTAATCTAAGGGCTCAGAAACCAAGGATCTATCTAAAAAGAACCCAAAATGTATAAAATTTGCCTGATTTTTAAGCCCATTTCATGATTTTTGAATGATTGCAGCTGACAATGCTGGGCATAGGAAATGAAAGAAGGCAATGTAGTCTAGAAAGCAAATGATGCGGCTACTGAGTTATTGTCCTAGCCTTCCATGACTTGCTGGAGGGCCTTGGATGAGTCACTTGATTACTTTATGCCTTTGGTTAGCCATCTGTACAAGGTATATAATGTCACTTTTTTACAGCAGAGGTGGAAATACAAGGCTCCGTTGGCAAAGTGTCTGGAGACCCTTGGATCAGTGCTGTTATATCGTTACAAACGCTTATGACATTTCATTTCATTAAATTGATTAATTCCACCTCATTTTAAATTTGTGACACTGTTAGATTGTTATTACCTTAATTTAGGGTCTTGGTCCCACATTTGTGCCTTTGTACTGGTTAAAAGGCCCAAAATAAATGTATGAGAAAAGGAGACCATTTTTGTGTGTGTGTTTAAATGTCTTAAGAAAAGGGCACTTGTGTCTGTGTGGAAACCTCCCTAAGCATGACATGAGGAACTGGCCCGTGCACCAAGCCGAAACAGCTGTGAGAAAGCTCTATGAAAGATGAAACATTCAGCTGGAATAATTTATTCCGGCTGGTTTGCAGAGATAATAACAAAAAGAAGTCCAGCTCTTTTGTCCGCCTTTGCAGCGCTAGAGAGGTCCCGTGCCAAACTTTTGAAAAATATAATTTTCAGAGCACAAGTCTAAGTTTATCTCACCTGTGCTGAGTGAGTAAACTGACTGGAATAAAGGGTCTCTGTATCTATCTAAGGTATCATGTGGTATCTATATGACCCTCCATTACTTGAGCATCTAAACACCTTGCCATTGTTACCCTCACAACACTCCTATTGGTATCAATCTAAGGTACTTCTGTGATCTCCATTGCTGTAGCTCTGAGGGTTTCACCCTCTGTATTTTCATGCCATCTTAGAGTGAAACATTGTAGAGGTGCAGAAAGGCTAAGTAGAGGAAGAAATTCACAGTCTGGGGCAGAGGGTGGGAATTGAACCTAGGTTTCATGAGTCCCAGGATCATGCCAGTCCTAGATAGCTTCTGCCCTTAATTATGTCAGGTTCCCAATAGTAGCCTTTCCACACAGGGAATTCAGACTTGTGTGCATGGGAAAGCCATGAGCTACGGCTCTGCTCCAGAGATTCGATGAAGGCATGGTTCATCAGCCAGAAGCATGTTCATCAGAACAGCCGGTCTGCATCTGCCATCTACAGCTGTAGTTTCCTTTTCATCCTGCCTCATGCTGCTAAGATGACCCTTTTACTTACAGTGCTGCTTCCCAGTGTGGCACTTGTAGGTAAAAGCAGCATGTTGCCCAATTATGGCCACTCTTTTACATGCCACATGCATCCTCTTCCCAGCACTGGTGGCTCTGCTGTTGATTCACAGGGGGCATGCTGAAATTGTACTCATTTATCATCCCCAAGTTTAAACTCCTCTGATTCCCCGACAATGGTTCCTGATTTACACGAGCGAAAAGCAAATCAGGCCAGGAGACCGGAATTCAGAAATAACAGGTACGTTAATCCGAAAAGCAATAACTGGCCCTGCTAGAATTGGGAAAAGTCCTTGAAATCTTGAGACACAGCTTTTTGCTCCTCAGATTTCCAGTATCTTGAGAAGTTTGGACACTTGTGAGAAGGACAACAGGATTTTGGTAAGCACCTGATCTTTTGTGAACTTAAGCCTTACTCCTTGAGGTTGTCCCAGTAGGATGATAGATGGAGCCTGCAGTGCCACCTATAATTAAGGTTGCTGAACACATTTTCCATTATAAACCCTATTTTCCATTGGCTTATAACTTTGCCAAACTTTAACAATTTGGTTTTTCATTTTCCATGCTGGGTGTCTGCCTCAGGCTGAACTTTCTTTGGAAAGTTTAATGAAAACAGTTAATCTATTTCTGAGAATAAAGGGAGGGAAGACTAGGTAGCATTGCCAATGTCAAAACATGTTGAGCTTTCAGGTCAGAGCCTCAGCTGGTATAGATCACCGTAGCGCCATTGACATCACTGGAATTATGCCAGTTTCCACCAGCCAAGCACCTAACTAGCCTATAGTTTGTGTGAACTGTGTACGGCATACGCTAGTCAGAGAACATTATGTTTTCATGAAAGTGACATTTCCGTTTTCAGCTAATCATGGTGAAATAGTTCGCCATAGGACTTCTGCTCTGCACAGGCAAACTTTCTAAACATAATGCATGCATGCCTGCCTTTTGATGCTTTGGTTTGCATATTTCATATAATGTCTCTCTTCTTTTTTTTCTCACCCTGAAAGTTGGAATGTAACTTACAGATCAAGGGCCGAAAATCTCATCTGTTACAACTGTGCAATTGCTATTGACATCAGAGGAGGAGGCACCCATGTAACTGAGAACAGGATCTAGTCCCATGGGTCTCAGAGAGCTCTTAGCTTGCAAATGGAACATTTGATGACATGCATAAGAATTGTGCATATGGAATGACAGCATGTGGACCTAAATATAATTTGAATGTACATATTTCCATCTTTCCTGAGTCAAGTACACACACACACACACACACACACACACATACCTCAAGTCAGATCTCCTGGCCTTGGTTTATGTTTTCTACAAATATTAAGCTTTGGTTTATAAGTCATGATTCATCTGTTAAAAATAATTTTCTCAAGGGCTGAAAAGGCTCTAATACTAAACAGATTTTTCCTATTAAAATACATGTATTGCATGCAAGGTCAGGCAGTTCAGTCTGCGCACTGCAGTAAAAGAAAGGCCATAATGACTGTACCTGGTAAAAAATTAACTGCGCTCAATTAAGCCTATAAGGCACTCTAGGGTGTGGAGTTGTAATGTGATAACTGCCCACTCAGGGGTAATTGTGTAGCAATAGGTGGAGCCAGGAGTCTTAAGTCATCCTAGCTGAGCGGTTATCACATTATTATAAAGTAGATAATAGATTTGTTAACATGGAAACAAATAATTTTTTTTCAGATTTATGTGATGGTTTTATAAATGACCCGATAAGTGGTGGAAACAAAACGCAGCAGCCACCATTGACTCTCAATCAGCCATGTACATTGGGGTGGAGAACTTTCCTGGGGTCAGGGGCTGCTGACCCACAGAAAAATCCATCGGGGGGCACACACAAGTGAGGAACAAAAAAACAACAATAAACCCCTCACTGACATGGCCTCTAACTGAGAAGCAGAAAGACACGCCCCACACACGCTAGAGCCTTGGGGGGCCCAGGCTAGTAGATTTTTGTGCACTCTAGTCCTGTGGGATTGGGGGGGGGGCGGTGCTGAAGCACCAGTGTAGGCTCCCCAAATGCCACATCCTGGTCTTGGGCCTTAGGTTCCCCACCCCTGATTTACATCTTTAGCCAACCTCTTATACCCTCCCCACCCTGAAATAAGTACCTTCCTGCAGTGTAGTGACATGGCCAGGATCTGTCACATGCGATTCATTCTTCCTCTCCCCTGCAGGCAAGTGTCTGGGGATTGTTCAGTTAATGATATTATAGGCTCTCTGTTCTGGGTGTGTCCCTGTGATTTGAGATCTGTTAGTGGTAACCACTAGAGAAGAACTAGGTATTATTGTTATTTGATTGCATGAGCAAAGGCCAGGCTGAAGGACTGAGAGCAAAGATGGTCTAATGGCACCAGCCTGGGGCAGTTGGGTTCTAGTTTCTGCTTTACCACAGATGTGCAAATCATGTAGGGCTAGATTCACAAAAGTCCTAAGAGCCTAAACCTGCAACTCCAGTGCCTAAATCCCCATTTTAGGCCATGCTGCCATACTCAAAACTCCTACTCAACCCTGTAAATGCTTAAACTCACATGGTAGCTAGCTTTTTGTGGAAAAAGTCCCCTAGAAACTTGTATTTGTGTCTCTGGTGTGTGTGGTGCTACCTCCCTCACTGTGTGACGGGAACCTGTCTCCTGCCTTAGCCCTAGATTAATTCACAAGCCAGGGGAAGTTATGTTTGTCTGTCTCGGTCATAGGCAGGGCCCAGGTTGGTAGGGCAGGGTTTCCCACTGGGACAAGCTATTCTGGGAGATTTTTTCCCCAACATAACATAATGCTATTTTCTTAAAATATCCTATAAAAGTCTCCAGGGTTGCTTTCAATAGTTTCCGGGAGATTGATGCTGATTCCAGGAGACCCCAGGCCAATCCTGGTAGGGTTGGCAACTCCAAGCACCATTTCCCTCAGAACTTTTAGTTCCACATTTCCCCCAATTTAAGTCTCTCCTTCACTTGAGAAGGGATTTGACCAGGGTGTCTGACTCTGAAGCAGGTGGCTGTGAATCGCTAGTATAACTATGTGGCTCCTCTTTAGACACTTAGGCTCTGTCTAGACTACATGCCTCTGTCGGCAGAGGCATGTAGATTAGACACATAGGCAAAGTCAAATGAAGCCGCGATTTAAATGATCGTGGCTTCATTTAAATTTACATGGCTGCCACGCTGAGCCGACAAACAGCTGATCAGCTGTTTGTCGGCTCAGCGTGGCAGCCATGTAAATTTAAATGAAGCCACGATCATTTAAATTGCGGCTTCATTTGACTTTGCCAAAACAACAAATCTACATGGCTCTGTCGATGGAGCCATGTAGTTTAGATGTACCCTTAGGTCTGAGTTGGGGAAGAGCTTAGCACACACCCTCTTGTTAGCATCTCCAATAGGATATCTGAGAAGGCTTCCCATCCCACCTAGCACACTGGATTTTGGGAATTGCAATCTGAGGTGACATCTGTTCCCATTCATTATCTAGAGAGCCCAGGCCCCACCTCTTCCACTTGGGTTCCGCCCCTTCTGGGAGCCCCTTCACTTTTGTCCAGGGAGCCAGCGATTCTGTTAGCTTGCCTGAGAAAAGGTCAGTTTTTTAATCTCTTGTATTCAGTTTTGTGCCTTTTAGTGCACTTGAAGCATCTGCTGGTCCTGTCGTGGAATAAACCTCATGGCGGGGTCTCAAACTCCTGGCCCACGGGCCAGTCCCAGCTGGAGTGTGAGGTTTTGCGAATCACAACATGTGCCTGTGATTTTCTATCTGACACTCAGCATCAGAGCACCTAAGTGTCTTTGTGAGTCTAGGCCCTAGTTTGTTAGTGCCTCAGTTTTCCATCTGTAAAATGGGGCTATAATAGCAATTCCCTATATAGCAACTATGTATAAGTGAGCAATAGCACATGACAATGGCTCATCAGTCAGAGGCACCAGAAGTGCTGGTCCCTCGCATCCCCCAAAATGCTGCAGGGGAGGGTAAAAAGATGTGAGTGGAAGGCCCTGCTGCTCAGTGCTTCTTACAAGCAATCCGCTTATAGAAAGGTTTCCATGTGGATTTTAACTGACTCACTTTAGGGGCTCATGTCTGAAAAGTTTAGGTGACATTTGCAAAAACAAGTCCCTACATTTAGGCTCCTATATCCACCTTTAATCCCTTAAATCAGTGGGTGCGAGTATCAAAAGGCTCCTGTCGACATCAACAGGGAGCGGAACCGACAGCCTTTGTGGGCCCTGGGCAAGGTGCTGGGGGCAGGCTCTGTGCTCCCGGAACGGGCGGAGCTGAGGGTGGAGGGGCCAAACCCACTCCATTCAGCCCTTAGCTCTGCCCAGAGCACAGCACAATTTCAAGGGCTCAGGGCTCCAGCTGCCATCACTGATATTGCAGCAGCGTTGGTGGACAGAGCCCTGGACCCTTTGAATTGCCAGGCTATACCCTCCTCTCCCCCCCCCCCCCCCCCGCCCAACTCAGCAGGCTTGTCAATGGAAGTACTTGTGGAACAAGATTGAAGCACTGTGCTCTCACATAGACCTTAGGTTCTCAGGCCCAAACCCTCAAAGGCAGCTTGGAGTCTCCTGTCGGAGTTAGGTGCATAAACAGAGAGTGGCCTTCCTGTCTCAGTTTTCCCATCTATAAAAAAAAAACACCCGCATTTGCGGTTTGGGAAAATTAATCCGTCACTGTGTTTAAAGGACTATAAAACCTCCCGCTGTCATTTTGGGGAGGCAGCACCGTCAGGCCACTGGAGTGGGACTCAGGAGTTTTATTCCCTGTTCTCTCCCTGACTTTTGTTATGATATTTCCTCCCTCTGTAACCCCTTCCATCCTCTGTGTCTTTCAGATCTAGCTACAATGCAAGCTTTTCAGGAGTGGGGCTGTCCCTTCCTAAGTGTATGTATGTGTGGAGGGTGTGTCTAGATTATGTTTTACTCAAAATAATAATGATTGTGTTTGATGTGGGCCTATTGAGAAGGCAATACCACAGCTGCTCCCACTGAAGTAAATGGGATCTTTGCCAAGGAGCAGGATGGGGCCCAAAGCTAGACACTGGGGAGAGACGTCAGACCTTCAACCAGCTTCTGTATTCATCCCATTTGCGATTCCCCTGCCTCCCTCTCCTGCCCGTCATCTTAGTTTGGTTAGATAAATAAATAAACAAAAGCCACAAGGCGATCATTGTCGACTGCCTCTCAGCACTAAAATAATTCCTGGGCTAGGCCTGACATGCTGTCTTCCCTCCCTCCCCCTCACCGACCTTTTCCTTTCTTGAACAATGTTCAAGAGCAATATTGGAGGGGTAGGTGAACAATATTTTCTATTCATTCCAACGAGTGATGATGTCAAAAAGAAGCGAACCGGTTTCAGCAGTTCCCCAGTCTGCCCTCCGCTGCACATGATCAAATATAGCTTAAACACGTCTGCGCCGCAGTAGAGCGCTTTCGGCCTTCAGCCACGGGTCTGGCATGGGCCACACAGTCTGCATTGTAGCCTCCTGTTTATGCTGCTTAGTTGTGCCAAGATTTAAGCCATCTGAAAGATCAGCGTTTTGCATCAAGTACCAGACTCAACCAAAAAGTGGTGCCAAGTTTTTTTTCCCCTCGTCTGTTTTACCACTTGCTGTTGAGAAAATGAGGACCCTGCATAGCCCACAGAATATCCTGCTTTCTTCAGCTCTTCTAGTGAACACACACTGGAAGTATAGAACAATGTGACAGGTGCGTTGGTAAAGGTGGCCATTCTCGGTTCCACAGACAAGGTGGGTGAGGAGGGGTCATTTTCTATAGACTAGCTCTGCATCAGGTCAAAAGCTGGCCTCTCTCACCAGCAGAAGTTGGTCCAGTAAAATATATCACCTCACCCACTTTGTCTGTTTAATATACTGGGATTAACGTGGCTACGCGGCCACTGTATTCATGACGGCAAACATTTTAGTAAGACAAGTGGCTCTTTAATGCACCCCACTCCCATAAAGGAAGGGTGGTGAAGGGGCTAGGGCAGCCATTTTCCAACTTTTTTTCCCCTCATGAACCATTTGAAGAAAATCGTTGATGCCTGTGATCCAATAACATAATTAGACTAGAGTGGGCTTCCCGGGGTGGGGCTGAAGATGAGAGCTTGGAGGTGTAGGAGGCAACTCCGAGTTTGGGGTGTCAGGACTGGGGGCAGGAGGGGCTCACTTTGAGCAGTTCCCAAGAAGCAGCGCAGGAGAGGAGCTGGCACCGCAGACCATGCTGTGCCAGAGAAGCAGCCAGCAGCAGGTTCCCAGCCAGTGGGAGTGCAGAGCTAGTGCTGGGGGATAGTAGTACATGGAGCCCTGTGCACTCTCTTCCCACCCACCGCCCACTTAGGATCCAGGCCTGCTGCACGGTCTGCAGTGCTGGGACAGGCAAGTAGTTTGCCTTAGCCTCCACCCCCACCCCCACTGGCAAGGGCGCCATTTCGGGTGTGTAGAGGAGGCAGCCGTGCACTCCGGGATGCAATTTGCATTTCATCCTGTTCCCTGGGTGCTAAGGGAGTGAGGGGAAAGTGCTTGCATTCCGTGCTCGCCTCTCACACCTGGCTGGAGAGCTCCCTTCATCAGCCAGGTGTAGAGGCATGCACAGAATGCAAGTACTGTCCTCTTATTCCCTTGGTGTCTGGGGAACGGGATGAAAAGCTAGCCCCGGCCCAAAGCACACGGCTGCTGCCCCCACTTCCCTCCCAGAATGGCGCCCTTGCCCACTGGTCACCTGATCACCCTGCAGCAACGAGACCCAGTGCCTGACATTCCGCAACACAGTACTGGGTCACAACCCCTAGTTTGAAAACCACTGGTATAGGCAGGGGCTGATGAGAGTGCCGCGGGGCCCCAGGGAGCGAAATTTCACGGGGCCCCCCCTTTGACACGGCGCATGCACCGTGGCGCCACGGAGCATGCACGGGGCCTCGGGAAGCGCACGGCCCCGGGCAGCAGCCCCGCTCGCCCTGCCCTAAATCTGTCGCTGGGCATAGGGCACGCACCTCTGAGGCAGGAAGACTGATTTCAATTCCCGATGTGACTATGCACAAGCCACTTTGTGAATAATCTTCAAGAGTGTTTGTGTGCTGTTCATCTTTCACCTTAGGTAAAAACAGAAGATGGTTCAGCTCTTTCCTTTCCAAGTGGACCTGATACGATTTCAATACAGTTTGATGCCACCCTAAGTCGTTTCCATGTTCTATGTGTGGTTTTCATATGTAAAAATCATTCTATTCCCTGATTCTAGCCTCTCCTGGTCTAGTTGCTGAAACAGATAGGGTCCTCTGATGTGGTCTCCATCCTTCTAACTAGAGTAGGAAATGATGAAAGGAGCTGCTAGCAGTCAAACTAGTGATCTTAGTGAGCCTAACTCTTTAGCCCTCAAAAATGGCTTTATTAATATGAAAAAAAGTTCAGCATCGGGAATTTCTATCTTCCTGCTAAATCACTAATCACCCTCCTTTGGGCTCACGATGTCAATAACACTCATGCTGTGTGGTGGGCTTGTCTATATGTCGGTATCCCAGTTTTCTTGCACACACAGCTGAGTTTTGTGACTGGACAGGGCTCGGATTATGTAACAGGCTTGATAGTGCGTAGTGTGTCATCTTCTAATAACTGGTGCTGAGCGAGGATATCCTACTTCTTCTGCCAGCTAATAGCATTATTCTTTTAGCTGAAGCAGAGGTATGTGCTTTGCAGAAGTTCTGGGGTTCAAGCCCCACTGATAATACACATTGGGAGTTATAATAAATACGGACTCATTGAATCATTTTCTGCCATCTACACTGCACAGTAACTCTAAGATACACAATTTGAGCTACACATATTGCATATCTTATTTCGATGATATTTTAAAATAGCTTATTTCATCATTTGGTGCTGTCTACATAGTGCCAGATTTAGAAAGAAAGCACTATTCCGAAATGGCCCTTCCTCCTCATAGAATGAGGTTTACAGGGATATCGGAATAGCGAGCCTGAAATAACGGGCTTGCTGTGAAGACGCAGGATTGCTATTTCAGGATATGCCAATATCCCGACATAGGGTTGCAGTGTAGACATACCCTTCCTGAACTCGGTAGCTGGTTTCACTCCCCAGTATGCATTTTACAATGAATGGTTGATGGGTTATGGACAATTTCCCCATCTGACGGCAGGAGGGAGAACTTTCCATGGCTTTGTGCCACTGTCATGAACTGGTTTCTGTGGGCAGTGACCCGTCAACTGCCTTTTGCCCTTTGGAAAGTCAGACTGTTGAAGTTAGCCTTCGCTCAATGCCCCAGCTGATTTGTTCTGAGGTCCACTGTGTACAAGGAGAGGTATAGAAGGGTCCGTGATTGATGGGTAGTGGGTGGGTTGTTGAAATCAAGTTTGTTACCAGTGATCAAACACTGGAGGAAAATGTGGGCCCACCAAAAGCCCCATAACAATAAATCAGCAAGAATGGGGATTCTTACAAGAATGGGAGTCTATCCTTCCTCCCTCATATTTACTAAGCATATGGGGCTCTAGGCTGCTCTTAATTACATCCCTACATTAAGAGATTTTAAGGCCAGAAGGAATTATTATGAGCTTCTAGTCCAGTGATGGGCAACCATAAATCTTGGGTGTCCTTCACCTCAGTGGGCTGCAGCAGCCTGCAGCTCACTGGGATTCCAGTAGAAGTCCCATGGCTACCCTGTCTGCCCCCTTCCCCACACGCCTCTCATGCTCTGGGTGCCAAAACTCCACACTTACATGCTCCTTCCCCTCCTTCCCAGCACTTTCGGAGTATGTGAATTGCCTGTCCCCACTCCATTCCCTCCCTCCCAGAGCTTAAACAGCCTCAAATAGCTGATTTGTCATGTCCCAGCTCCGGGAGGGAGGCGGAGGAGTAGGAAGTGTGGGGTCCAGTGTCCCAGTGCACAAGAGGTGTGGGGGGGAAGGGAGCAGCCATAGGCCACAGGTAGAGCCCCAATGGGGTACATGGGGCCTGCAGGATGCAAATTGCCCACCACTGTTCTAATCTGATCTCCTCTATCCACAGATGGTCACCTCCAATTCTTGCAGCAAGCTTGTGTTAGAGCTGCAGCCTGTATTTCTGAAAGGAAAGCAATCTTCATTTAAAGACTGCAAGGGATGGAAAATCCACCACATCCCTGGGTGCCTTGTCCCAATGGTTAATCACTCAGGGTATGTCTACACTTACTAGCGGGGTAATGTAGGCATACCGCACTTGCAAATGAAGCCTGGGATTTGAATTTCCTGGGCTTCATTTGCATAAGCGGGGAGCCGCCATTTTTAAAACCCCGTTGGTTCGAACCCCGTGCAGCGCGGCTACATGGAGCACGAACTAGGTAGTTCGAACTAGTCTTCCTAGTGAAATGAGGAGTAACGGTAGTTCGAACTAGAAAGCCTAGTTCGAACTACCTAGTTCGTGCCCCGTGTAGCCGCGCTGCACGGGGTTCGAACCAGCGGGGTTTTAAAAATGGCGGCTCCCCGCTTATGCAAATGAAGCCTGGGAAATTCAAATCCCGGGCTTCATTTGCAAGTGCGGTATGCCTACATTACCCTCCTAGTTCGAACTAGGAGGGTAGTGTAGACATACCCTCACATAGTTTGCCTTATCTCTAGCCTGAAAGTATCCAGTCATTAGATCTGATTAGGCTTTGGGCTGTTGAAAAGTTATGCAATCTCCCCGGAAGACCATGGAGTGGTGTCCCTGAGGGCAAAAGGCTGCTTGGTGATTCCAACCAGTCCCTTTCTTTAAAAAAAAATGTACACAGAGAAATGCAGAGCCTGAGTTCTCATTGACACGAAGGTGCTTTTACACCTCTAAGATCACATAGCGTATCATCATATCTAATAGGTCCAAAATATGGTGCTGAAATAGAGAGTTGCATGCTATGTTTGCACTCTCATTGCGAGAATCATCAGCCTCCCCAGTGAGCAGCAAGGGTGGATGGGCTAACCTGGCAACTGCATATCTACGTAAGGGCAAAGAGATGTTGTCAGATGAGCTGTAAAAGGCTCAGCAGCAGTCGCAGGCACAGGGGGAAGCAGCAGGGACCAGCAAACCAGACCTACCTGACCACTGTAGCACAGTTAATGCCTATGGACTAAACTGATTTACACCAGCCTGGGACCTGGTCCCTCGAAATAGAATGGGCTGATGCCAAACCCTGTATCTGAAAACCTCCAAGCATCAGTGTTCTTGAAATCCGCCTCTCACTCTCAGTTTTGCTTCACAGATCCATTACTGGTCTACAGCTGTTCCTTTTTCAGACCTGCTAAAAAACTGGGAAACTGTATAATCCCTTAAAATCACTCAGCTTAATAAATAAAACATAAAGCTCTGAGCCAAGATATAAAATGATTTCATGCAGTGGGCTAGTCTAAGAAAGGCGATGTCTAGGGTGGATTGCAAGTTCCAAATCCAGAGGGCTTGCACATGCAAAGCACGGTCACTCATCAGTGGAAGTAGCAACGGGAAATGGTTCTCTTCTCCCGCTGTTGAGTTTAATTGCTAAAAGTTATTGTGGGACATATATACGTGGCATGTTAGAGAAAAGAAACTGCCCCCCCAGTAAAAAAGTTTGGCCAGGCCGCTCTTGTTATAGTGGGCTGCAGTACTCCTTGAGAGAAACCGGCCGCACCCTTCCTGCATACCATTGCCTTTAGAAAAAAGGAAAGGTGTGAAAAGGGGAAAATAGCCTCAGACTCTCCCACCCGTCACCTTGGCGTGAGAACTGCGGGGCTTACCTGGTCGCATGAAACCTGCACAGTTTCGGCCCAACCCTGGGACACAGACCCCCCCCACTTGGTGACCATTGGGCCATATATGGTAATATGCAAGCGCGGGAAAGCGATGTGCAGATTTGGGGATAAATACCCATCGCACAGTTTGCTCTAGGAGGTCTTCGCAACACACGTACCACCGTGCATGTGCCTTCTCATATACTTCCAAAGCGCTGCCGGCCTGATCAACCGACCAGCCACCTCCCCCGACTCTCGGGCGTAACCAAGGCCTTCGCAACCGAACCAATATCTATGAAATGTTCCATGTGCTGTGTAACTTGGTATGTATGATTTGATTTTTTCCTGTTGTATAAGCTTAGTGTTGTAGTTGTTTGTGGGTAGTACATAAGAGTTTGTAGTTATCACTGGTATTTAATTACTGTAGCTGGATAGTTTAAGATTAGAGACTATTCCCCTTGCCATTCCCATCCTTATATCTCTGACACGTTTTACTAGAAGCTATAGAATAAATATAATAAATACTGTAAATTCATTATTAACACGGTCTATTAAAAATCTTAGAATAAATACTATAAATTCACCTCTGTCATAAATAAATAATTTTTATTTGATAAAACTGTCCACCTGGTTCTGTCCTTCCCCCCTTGGGTATTCATCATCGGACCTGTGATTCTTGCGACAGGCATGTGTGTGCGTGCAGATGTGCATGCATGCACATATATCTACTGTAGCAAAATATATCAAATCAGCAATAGAAAAATTATATTGACACATACACACTTGCAATAGTGCTGAAGTTTTACTCCTGTGTTCTTGCTTTGCTCATACTTGGGATAATTCACAGCACATTGAATGTGCTGTTCAAAAGATGGACCCCAATGTTGAAATCACAATATTCTCACATTAGATTGTTATGTTGTTTCTTCTGAAAGAGAGTTTTCAGTATCCAAGTCTCCTGCAGGATTCTTTAGAGACTCTGCCAGTGCACCTTGTGGCTTTATACTCCAGAGATCTTAGCTAAGTTCCTTTCCAAACAATGAGCTAAATTCATGTTTGGTGGAACTCGCATGGCTCTGCAGAATTACACCAGAGATGAACATGGCTCTATGTATTTTAACAGTATCCAGAGCAGTGCTCTTGATACAAAACGGCACACAGCTTTCCTGACCTCTCACCTCTAACTGACACTGGACCTATTTGTCTGCACACCAGGAACATCCATTACATTCTAAATTCCCCAACTAACAAAGCAAGGGCCAAATTCTCCTCCGTATTACACATGTACAGACTCACTGAAGTCAACTAAGATTGCTTTAGTTAATAAAGTTATATGGGGTGCAACTGAAGGCAGAATGTGGTCCAAAATGTATTGTTACTTATAATTCCCTGGGGCTGCTGCTGGGCTCCGTTCCCTGCCCCTGGAGCTGCCGGCTGCTGGCCCCCCCACCGTCAGACTCCCCGGTGACCCCTGGTCCCAGCCAGTGGGGTTCTCTGTCATGCGTCAGATGTTGCTGAAGCAGAGAATCCTCGACCAGAAAGATTCAGCTTGTAGGGGGCAAAACCATTCCACAATCTTTAATGTATTTAATCCTCACAGCAGTCCTGTGAGGTAGGAAAGCATTATTAATCCCCTAGCACAGATGGGAAACGGAGGCAGAGAGAGGCTAAGTGACTTATCCAAGGTCACATAGGAAGTCATGGGCAGAGGAGGCAATTTCACTCAGGCCTGCCACATCTTAGGCTGGTGCTATAATTGTTGACCCAACCTTCCTTCAAAATTGTTGTCTGCCGTCTCCCCCCAAATACAGACCAGTGATTAAATTCTGTTCTCAGTTAGATCAGCACAGCTCCATTGATGTAAATGGGATGGTGACTAAAAGAAGGATTTGATCCAGTCCTGACTTTAATTGGATGGCTCTACAGGAGTAAGTGTGTGCAAAACTGAACCACACCCCCGAGCTTCTATGTGATTTGTGCTCAGACCCCCTGTTAACTTCAGGTCGTTGCCACATACACATGCTGCTCAATGGAACCGTAAAGAGATACATACTCATCTTTATGTACAGGGGTATGAGCCTGTCTCCCCACCAAGGTTCATGGCCACTGAGCAATATATGTTCTCGGGGATGGGTGTGTTTGAAATGCAGAGATCAGTAGAGCCCTGCAGATCCGCAGATATTTTCTTTATATCCATGGGTATCCACATCCACCAATATCCACAACCCATTTTACAGGTTATGGATGTGGATGCATATACGAATTTTGTATCTAGAACCCTGCAAATCTGCAGATATCTGCTTTACATCCACATCTGCTAAAGTGGATGTGGACATCAGCAGCTCATTTTTGTGGATATAGATGTGGATACGTATCCGCACAGGGCTCTATAGATCAGCTTAAAATACCTTTTTTCCTGCTTGTGCGTTTCACAAATGGCAGCTCAGGGCATTGGCAAAGGGCTATTGTACTTTCACTCCAAGATTTCTACTAAGGCTGTGTGAATAATGGATTTTGTGGTTCACTGTTAACTCTGGAAATGTGGAAAAAATCATTTGGGGTCAAATTGAAAAAGAAATTATTTTGTCAGACTGAACAGCACAAAAATGAATTTGTTCCCAGTTGAACAAAACACCCTGTTCTTGATCATTCTTTTATGTTTTTAAATTTAAAAAAGAAAAGGCAATTTCTAAAAGAGACGTTCTTTCACAGTGAAAAATCAAAATGTCTCATTTCCAAAATACCAAAACAGAATTTTTTTTTTAGGTTTTTCTTTTCTTTTGTTTTGGCTGGCACAGTTTGGCAACATGGACTGTTACCTGCCAAATATTTCCATGCTGGGCTGGGTCCTAGTTGCTACTGCAAATTTAGCTCATGTAGGCCATGACCAAATGCAGCTGGCTGGTCGGTGATCTCAGGGGCAAATGTCCGTCCACATCCCAAAAACCAGCAGCACAAGAAGTGTCAATCTCAGTGGATTTGAATGGGCATGGGGACAGAACTCCTTCTCCGCCAGAGTCCCACTATGGATCCATCTACAGTGCAGCTGGGAGTAAGCCGCCCAGCTTAACTAGACAGATATGCACTAGCTCGGCTGGAGCTAGCATACTGAAAATAGCGTCGCTGTGGGTAGCTAGCTAGCTGCCTGAGCAAAACCCCACCTAGATGCCCTGGGTATATATTCTAAATGCTACCCCTACTATCCTATTATATGGCTATATTTAGCCTGCTAGCTAAAGCAGAGCTGTCTGATCTGGGAAGCAGACTATAAGCCGGGGTGGGCAAAAGCCTCTTAGTGGGCCGGATCTGGCCCGCCTACAGTTTTGATCCAGCCCACGAGGCTGCACCAAGCCTGTTGGGCAATGCGTCAGGGAGCTGGGGACGCGCAGGCCCTTTCAACTGCTTCTCTTTAAAGGGCTTGTGCTTGCTGTGTGGCTGCGTTGCCTGGCAGCCACGGGGCAGGCACAAGCCCTTTAAACAGAAGCAATTGAAAGGCTCGCAGCTCTCAGTCCCACTGGCCGGTTGCCTGGGAGGTGCCAGCCCTTTTAATTGCTTCTATTCAAAGGGCTTGTGCCTGCCGGGCGGCTGCCAGGCTACAGGTTAGCAGCGGGGCCAGGAGCCACGAGACGTGTTATGTGAATTCTAAGCCTCCACCCCCGACACCTCTGGGAGGAGGCTCGCCCCCAGCACCTTCCCCTCTGCTCCAGGTCCCTTCCATTGGCCAGAAGTCAGGGGAGAGGGACCCCAAGCCAAGCAAAGCTCCCGGTACGGTAACACGCAACCCCGCTCCTTCTGCCTGAAGCCCTACCCCTTCCGCCTGAGGCCCCACCCCTTCTGGGTTGGCCCATGGCCACTTCCAAAATTTGCGAAGTGGGCCCCCCTTCAAAAATTATTGCCTACCCCTGCTATAAGCTGATGCGTACACTTAACTTAAGGTTATATCCAGGGCTGCTGATGGGATGGGGGGAGGAAAGGAGACAGCTGTCCTGGGACCCAGTGATTTAAAGGTGCCTGGGGCTCCAGGCTGCCACCTCTGCTACTGTGACAGCAGTAGCAGCCAGAGCCCTGGGCCCTTTAAATCCCTACCAGAGCCCTGCACGGTGCAGTCCGGATGGTGCTAAGGGCTGGCCGAGGGAGGCACAGCGCAGTCTGGACGGTGTTGAGGGCTGGCGGCCCGTAGCCCCGCCCCATCTGCTCTCAAGGCCCCACCTCTTCTGGAGCCGAGTCACCCTTCCACATTGCCCAAGGCCCGGTAAAGGCTATCCCCAGCTTTGATTATGTCTCATCTGCAATCATAGAGCATGACTGCAGCGTGAATACACACATCCCAGCTAGCTAAGTCAGGTACGGAAGAAGGACAATGTTGTACTTAAAGAATTGCTCTATTTCATGCTGAAGCCCTACAAGAATGTGGCAGCATGGATTTTCGCACCAGCGAGCCACACAACTAATTACCCAGAGTTCCAGTGGCTTTGTACGGCCTGCCCTGAAGCAAGCATTGCCACAGCTTCATTACACCAGTACCCGAGCTAACTAGATTTAAACTAGTTTGGGTACATCTATTTGAGCTTTAGTCACACCTCACACCATGTAAATACAGTAATGACTCGTTTAACAAGTGCCCGCTCACACGTTTTTGCAATAGCACGATTTTTTTTTTAGGGAAAGTTTTATGAATAACATAGCCGACCCCGAAATAACATGAAAATAATCAAGTGGCGGACTACTTCGTGTGGCAGTATAAGTTAGTGAAAACAGTGGTAATAAACACGAGCGGATAAATACACATGGTCACAGCGCTCCTCCGCTCACTCACATGTTTATTTTTGTGTTTTAACAAACCATGGCGACTTGTGTTACTAGATATCTTGTGTTGCTAGACATCTAATGTTGACGTTGATGACCAAGCGCCAACAAAAAATTGACTTTGCCACCAGCACCTGAAACGCAACCATCACCTTTCATTATTTTTAATGGGAAAATTGACCCCGCATAGCTCATTTTCGCTTAGCACGAACATTTTCAGAAACGCATCTATAGTGTTAAATGAGGAATTACTGTATACCCAAAGTCCAGTTTTGAGACGCTGTGGCAACGTAATTGGAATTTCATCTTGCAACTTTCTGTACAGTGTTTGTTCTCTTGCTAAGTCAAAGACTTGTCAACCTACCATCTTCCACATGTTTTTTGCCATGTGCAAAGAGCAACTGCATTCTTTTCAGGAGGATGACTTTTTATTTTAGATGAAGAAAACCAACAAAGAACAAAAGTAAAGTCTCCATGACAGAACAGTTTGGGGTTTTTTGTCTGTAAAAGGCTTCAACAACATTGGGTACAAAACTATAGTGCTGTATAGGGAGTGAAGTGTGGCCTAGTGGATAGAGTCCAGGACCATGGGGAGTCCAGAAACTTGGATTTTTTTTCTAGCAGTGGATGGCTGGGGGGGCTAGTTGATGTGAGGCTTCAGCTCACTTTGCCTGGGTTTCTCCATTTCTTAAATGGGGATAACAATACTAACTTACTTTGTTAATCGCTTTGAGGTTTACTGATTAAAAATATTAGATAAAAGGCAATTCTTTTTTCTCTCAAGTAAAGCTAATCCTGATATGGAGGTGCAGCATATAAAGAACAAAAGCTGTGGTTTCATAGCACAAAAATACATGTGACAAGGATCTAGCTAGAAATACAAAAATACAAATGTTTTTGTAAAAGAAAAGGGAAATAACTTCTGCATTGAAAAGTGATCCCAAATCAGAATGGAGTGACAGACAGTAAATCATTTACGACACAGCCTGCAAAATGACCATTAAGTCTTCTCTGTCACTTCTCACCTGTTGTTATGTTTCCTCCTCCTTGTGTTTGTGCGTAGTTTTGTAGCTCTGTAATATAGCCGCTTTTGTTCCAGAACCAGTTTACCCCATCTTGTAACCAGGACTTTGTCATAAATGAGCAAACATCTGTTAAATTGAGCTGAGCTGTGTGGGTTTTTTTTTTAAAGGGGTAAAACACAATAGAAAATGGAGTGGCTTTCTTGTGCAGTGTATCCAGTGGGATATACTTAGGAGGAGGCAAGGAGCTGCCTTAGAGATTTATAATTTGTAACCTGTTGCAGCTAAGTGTCTGAAAGAATCTGAGCAGAAAAAAGGGAATTTACTGACCTAAGTTGTTTTCCTGCAAGGCCGTGTTATGCAAATGCCTCCACTTCAATTCACAGAACGAATGTGCTGCATGGCAGAGCTTTATGAGTGTGAGTTGCCTTCAGAACAACTAATAGAGTTAGCTGACAGTTAAAACTAAGACCGTTACACCTTTCGTCTCTGTGTTGGGCCTTTATCTGCAAGGTTCTTGCAGCTCTAGCCTAGAATGGGTGCAAATCAGTGTAGCTGGTGGCTAGCCTTCGCATATTAGCAAAAGAATATTCATGGATTCTAAAGCGAGAAAGAAACAGTGGGGTCATCTAGTGACCTCCTGCATAACGCAGGCCATGGAACTTTCAAGAATTAAGTCTTCTGGAACTAGAACATCTCTTTCAGGAGAACCTCTTGATTTAAAAATTCCCGGTGTTGTAGAATCCTCCACCATAACTGTTGGTAAATTGTTCAATTACCCTTCGCTGTTACAAGTTTATGCCTTGTGGTGATCCTGAATGTGTCTTGCTTCAGCTCTCAGTCACTGCCATGCCTCTGTCTGCTAGATGGAACAGCTCTGTCATATCACATTTTTATTCCCTCATGTCCGTACTTATAGATCGTGATCAAATCAGCCCTTAAGCTTCTCTTTGCTAAGTAAATTGAACTTCTTGAGTCTTTCACTACAAAGCAGGGTTTTTACCCCTTAAGTCAATCTCAGAGGTCTTCTCAGAACCCTCTACAGTTTATCAACGTCCTTCTTAAATTGTGGGCACAGGTACCAGACACAATAGCAGTTGCACCAGTGCCAAATATTCTCAACTCCTACTTAGGGTTGCCAGATGGTTTCAACAAAAATACTGAACACACCTGACATTACATCACAATCTACATTACATCTTATTTAGGAAATACTGGACATTTATATTTTTCTCATTTATATTTTCTCAATTTGTTTCCCGAACAGAAAGCTCAAATACTGGACTATCTGGTTCAAAACTGGACACCTGGCAACCCTACTCCTACTTAATATTCCCAGGTTTATACAGCTAAGATTGTGTTAACCCTGTGGCTGACGCACTGCATTCTGAGCTCATTTTCTGCCACAACTCCCAGTCATTTTCAGAGTCACTGCTTCGCAGGGTAAATTCACCCATCCTGTACCTATAATCTGTGTTCTTTGTTTCTACATTTGGGCATTTTTACATACATATTGTTTGCTTGTGCTTAATTTACCAAGCAATCTAGGTCTTTCTCTGTTAGTGACCTGGCCAATTGATTATTTACCACAACCCCAATCTTTGTGTCATATGAAAACTTTATCGGCAATGATTTTTATGTTTCCTTACAGCTCATTGTAATTCAGAAAAAGATATTTCTAGCTTTCCTCTTTGTGGTCCCAGCTCTGTTCCCTTTGGAGTGAATTGCAAAACTCCTTCTGACTTTGGACATGCTGCATCAGACCATATGAAAACAGCTTGTCATCCCAATACAGTAACACTCTGAGAAGACTGTTTTTAATGGCTATATTCTCCATAGGTGAGACTATTGCAGGTGTTACATGGGTTCTAACTGCCTTATACAGCCACAAAACTGAAATTCACTAGCAAGTGCCCTGAGGAGGTTTGGCACCGGTTTGTACCAGGGGTGTTAAATATCGGTTAACTGAATAGTCAAGTAACCTCATGACATTTTATCGGTTAGTCAACTAGTCTATAGTCCCCAGGGGTGAGGTCAGCTGCCACAGTATCAGAGGCAGCAGCGTAGGGTACCAGGTGGGAGCTGGTCTGTGAGGGGAGCCAGTTTAAAAACCAGCTCCCCTTGCAGACCACCTGCTTGTCATCCTATGCTGCTGCGTCTGAGAAAGAGGCAGCAGCGTGGGGTGGCAGCAGTCCCTGTCTAGGGCAGCTCTGAGCTCCCGGACACAGCTCCTGCCTGCTTGCCCAGCTCCTAATACACTTTAAACACAGAGCTGCAGAAGGGTAGGGTCTCAGACCCATCACAAGCCAGGACTGAGCCAGGCTGCTGGCCAGCCTGCTAAAAAATTTACTGGCAGGGAGAGGGGGAGAGAGAAATGCGAGTAGTCTATAGCATTAACCTATAAGCTTTTGCTTGTCAGTTAATCGACTACACTATTACATCCCTAGTTTGCACCAGGAGCAAAGCAATTCAAAAAGTGAGATCAGTTGCCCAGCCGCTTTCCAACCCCACCCTCCCTAAATCCTCCTATTATTAGTGCTTCTCCTACTGAAGGTGGGGAGGAAGTGAGGCAGCAGACATTTGTTTTAGCCTTGTTTTCTTCTCCCAGTGCTAATACTTGTTTCAAAAATGAGCAGTGCAGACGGCTGGGGAGCCATCTGCTCCCTGGATTTCGGCAAAGGATGATTAGAGAGAGAGACACTGTAATCACAATGAAAACTGCCGTAAACCATTTGCCGAAGACAAGCCACATCTTCTCCCTTAAGGAGCGCGGTGAGATTGCAGACACGCTGCATTGTTCATTGTGTTCAATCGGGCCAGAACTGACGGCAATTAATAAACTTATCGGCATGAAATTAAATTGCCAGTTCCCTGTCCTTCCCTCTCTCCCCCCTCCCCCCGGATTGGTTATAAGCATCAAGCCAAATAAAGATAAATGCATGACAGAGTTCATTAACATGATTGAAAATCAAGATGGAGCAGCACGTTTTTCATCAGCCCTATCCCAGGAAATAAAGATAAATTCCCCCACTTCATATTTTAACATAGCTTATCATAATCACTGGTAATAGCAACCAAATGTTTTTCATTTGTTACACTCAAAGCAGGCTGGGGGAGCAGTTTCCTGGTCTTAGACTCATCCAGTTTAATTTTAAGCTGGGGTCAGGGGTCACTTCCACATTGTGTTGTGTTTTGAATGAGCGGTTTTTGCTGGAGTTCATACATGTGTAATTCCTGCACTGAAGAAGCCACTGCAGCAAGAATGTGGCTAGAGAAGGAAAGGGAGGAGGAAATGGTATAAACCCACTGACTTTATAAAAGAAAAACCGAACAAACCAAAAACCCCAAAGACAATGCATGGCTCACATGTCAGAGATGGGTCCAGGGGACAGGTTTATGGCATGATAGGGACCAGAGATCTGGGAGGAATATTAGTGTGGCAGGATGAATTAGGTGAGTGAGATATATGTAGTTATGGTATATTCAAGAGACTGATTAGCATTAGAGAGGGGCCCTGCCAAAATGCGTGTGGGTGTTTAGATCCCAGGTTTGGTTCAGACTCATCTCTATATAAAATACAATCCTTCCACTAGTATGGTCCCTTGCAGACATCTTTGCTAGAGAAAGCAGTGGGGAATTAGGGACTAGGAGTCCTGAGTTCTAACCCTGGCTTTCGCATGACTTTGGGAAAATCATTTAAACTGCTTGGAGCCTGGTTTTCCCACCTGTAAACTGCCAGCAGTGATGGCTGCCTCCTGCAATGGAGCACTGTGGCCATCAGGATGTGACGTGCCTTGAAAATCATGGATGCTAACTTCTGGAGTGGATTGCACCCTTGTCTGTTACAACCTGAGGGGAGGACAGCTCTTCCTGGACCTTCCATCAGTGAGGCAGGGATCTGCCTGACCTGTAGCTCCTGGATGCAGGGCCAGCCCGAGCCCTTTTGGCGCCTTGGGCCTGGACACGCGGCGCTGCCACTGGGCGCACGGTGCATGCGTGGGCTGGCCACGGCTGCTGGCGCGCAGCCCGGGGCCTGTCCCCAGGGCGCACGGCGCATGCGCTGCCCGGCCTGGCCAGCGCTGCTGGCACATGTGCCAGGCCGTGCAGGGCCCCACGGCCGTGGGGGGAAGAGCGCTGCGGGAGCCAGGCGCACGGTGCCTGATGGCAGCTGTAAGGGATGCCGCTTGTCCCTTACAGCTGCCATCAGGCGCCCCCCATCAGTTGGCGCCCTGGGTAGCTGCCCGGCTCACCTATGCCTCCCTCTGGCCCTGCCTGGCTGTGTGCCCCGCACCTCTGCAGCCTGCTAGGTGGTCTCTTTAGCTGAACCCCATATAGGGCAATCCGCACCATGGAGGGACTGAGTGAGATCCATGGGCAATGTATTCCCTCAGCGTGTCAACATGGAGGGCTTGATCTGGCCCATTGCAGCGAGTTGGCCCAAGTGTTCTGTCAGGTAGGCTCACAACTCCTGAACTATGTGCCATGGGTCCCACAAGAGGGCTAAGTGCCTGTGCTTTTGGCACCATCAGATCTGAGCACTACCCCGGAATGGCCATAGGGTATAGCACAACAGCAGCCTAGACACTGTATTTGTATTCACCATTTAAACAGCAATATTCTTAGAATGGATGGACACCATGACCAGAAACAGAGCCAGGCATTCTGTTCAGCAACGAGAAGTCGTTCCAATGAGCTATACACAACAGCACATTGTCTGCAAAGCAGGAATTGGGGGGGAGGGATTACGGGCATGTCTACAAAGCAGGGCTAAAGGCGGAATAAGCTCCGCAACTTCAGCTACATCAATTGCGTAGCTCAAGTCGAAATAGCTTATCTCGACTTTTGGCACTGTCTACCCAGCAGAAAGTGAAAGGAAGAACACTCTTCCTTCGACTTCCCTCACTCTTTGTGAAATGAGGGTTTCCAGAAGTCAGAGTAAGAGGTCTTCCAGCTCGAGATTACTTCAAAATAAAGGTGTGTCCTGTAGACGCACTCTTTGTTATTTCGGATAACTAATGTTATTCCAAAATAATGCTGCAGGGTAGATGTACCCATCCAAGTGTGGCCAGAGGAGGAGTCCATACTTCAGAAAGGAGCATGTTGCAGGGAACTCCACCCTTGTGCATTCCTGCCAAAACTAAGACCTCGTGCCCAAACCTACAAGGGGAGTGTTGGAGCGCGGCAGTGCAATAACCTGACACAACTGCTGAATTGTTTCCAAACCCAGACACCAATAGAAAAGGCCTAACTGAAGGTTTTTAAGGCCAGGTTTGATAAAGCTCTGGCTGGGATCACTTAGTTGGGGTTGGTCCTGCTTTGAGCAAGGTATTGGACTAGAGCAGCGGTTTTCAAACTTTTTTGCTCATGACCCCGATGAAGAGAATTGTTGATGTCCATGACCCACCATCATTTGACTAAAGTGTGGGCTCCAGGGGGGGGGGGGAGGATGAGGGTTTTGGGCTGTAGGAGGAGGCTTCGGTTTTGGGGGTGGGTCCAAGCTGGGGCAGGAGAAGCTTGCCTCAAGTGGCTCCTAGTCAGCAGTGCAGCAGAGATGTTAAGGCAGCTTCTTGCCTCTCCTGGCAATGCAGACCATGCTATGCCCCAGAAGCAGCCAGCATCAGGTTCTAGCCAATGGGAGTGCGGAGCTAGTGCTCAGGGCAGGGGCAGTACATGGAGCCCTGTGCATACTCCTTCTCTCCCAGGGGCCAGGCCTGCTGCTGTCCACTTGTTGGGTGCAGCCCAGTCTGCAGTGCCAGGACGCACAGGAAACCCACCTTAGCACCCCCACTGATCACCCTGGAGCAACGAGACCCAGTGCCTGACATTTGCAACCCCTAGTTTGAAAACCACTGGAGTAGATGACCTCCTGTGGGCTCTTCCTACCCTAATCTTCTATGACTCTGTGACAGGGTTGGGCAAAGGGGCCTCTGAGGGCTGGAGCCAGCCTGCCAAGTGGGCTGATCCGGCCCGTGACTGCCCTGCCACTCCCCCGCTCCCAGGCCAATCGAGACCTGGGGACAAAGGAGCATGCGAAGTCTCCACCCTCTGTCGGGGCACGCAGCACTGGAGGGAACCATGCACCCCTGGTGTGGGGAGGAGATTTCACATGCTCCCCCCGCCTCCAGGCCAATCAGGGCCTAGGGCAAGGGATTGTGCAAAGTCTCTTGCTATCCACCTCGCCCTGCCAGGAGGGAACCACATGCCCCTGGCGGGGCGGGGGAGCCAAAGACTATGTCCTCTCCCCCACCCCCAGTCTCTTGCCAATGGCTGGGAGGCACATCACGGCCAGGGGTGCCTCCCAAACTAAGGGGAAAACCTCCCTTCAGCCTCCCCGCCCCCCAATACTGCTGTGTTTCTTCCTTCCTTCCTTCCTTCCTTGGTGGGGGGGGGAGTGCACCCCCTGATTGGCCTGGGGGAGCACAGGAAGTATCCTTACAACACCAGGGGTGCGCAGCACCTAGAGGGAACCACCAGCTGTTCAAACCCACCAGCTGTTCTCTAGGCACCAGGTGCCACTGGCAGGGTGGGGAACAAAGACTTCACGTGCTCCCTCATCCTGAGGCCAATCAGGATTTATGGGCGGGGGAGCACTTGAAGTCTCCTGGTCCCATCCCTTCCACCTGAGGTCCCACCCCTTCCAGGGCAACCCACGATCCCTTCAGAAATTCGCAAAGTGGCCCCTTTTCAAAAATTATTGCCTACCCCTGCTCTATGATCATGCTGCTTCTGTTGAAGTCAGTGGGGCATTTGCCTGTCACTTCAATAGAAGCAGCCTCTGGGTTGCAAGCTTAAAGTTGGGGAGCTGTTTTCTCCTCCTGAGACTCTATCTCTGCTTAATCACACAGAAAGCAGGCGAGGGACCAAAAGTGGGAGATCCCACATGCCAGACTCCCACCATAAATTGAAGTAGTTTATAAAGCAATAATAATACTAATAAAAAAGGACTTTGGAACAGAATATTCATCAGTTGCATCAACATCTGGCGTGGTTTTTGTCCTGACTCTGGATTGGCATCAATAACGCATAGGGGACAAGAGAGGTCACGACTGGACAAGGAGGGGAGTTTTTTCTTCAGGCCAGAGCAAGAATAATTGAAAGGTAATATCATCTGGGGATAAGCTACTACTTCTTCACCTTCTGGCCAAACACACAACAGAGCACGAGGGGAACAAAGCAATTAAATATTAGGCATTCAGAAGGATAAAACAAGGACAAAATTGCTGGTTTAAACTCAATCCTTGATTTTTAAGCACTCATGATTCCAAGATATTCTTGATCTAGGTAACTGAAGGGAACGTGAGATAGGGCTGAATTCAGCTCTGAGTGACACCAGTATAAATGTAGAGTAACTGTTGAGCTTAACAGAAGCTTCGGGGGTAACCATGCCACACAAGCAACATCATAAGCATCCAGGAACCCAGCCCTCAACCAGCCGCAGTGTCAACTCTGCGCACATATCTATACAAGTGAATTCATCACTGGAGCCAACAACGTAAGCTACAAAATCAAAAGGTCATTTGATTGCACATCCAGTAATTTGATCTATGCCATCAAATGCCAGCAATGCCCCAGTGCTATATATATTGAACAAACTAGACAGTCCCTACGGGAAAGAATCAATGGACACAAATCAGATATTCATAAAGGGAACATACAGAAACCTGTTGGGGAACGCTTTAATCTACCTAATCACTGTTTAAAAGATCTTCAAGTGGCTGTCTTATTACAAACCAGTTCTACTAGCCAAATACACAGAGAGGTGTTGGAATTACAATTCATCCGCAAGTTCAATTCTCATGCTAATGGCCTCAATTGTGATGGGGGATAGTTGGGACATGATCAACCTAATGTTCAATGAAGGTGCAAACAGCTCTTTGTGTAGATTCCAATGTCAGTACCCTTCCTATCTATTGCCTTTGATTCTTATCTGCTTCATTTTAACTACCCAATCTTCAGGTGCTTACTGATTCCCAGTTCTGCCTTCCTGTTTTTCCCTTTAATATTTCCATACCCTCAGCTCCTTGTTTCCCGCCATCCCTCTTTTTTTCCTCCCTCCCTCCCCCCACCTTCCCCGTCCCTTCTCCCCTATTTATTTTGGGTCTGCACATCCTAAACTCAAAACTCCAGTCATCCGAAGAAGTGGGCTGTGCCCACAAAAGCTGGTGATACCATCGACATGTTTTGTTAGTCTATAAAGTGCTACCAGACCATTTGTTGTTTTTTGAGCTTAACAGAGTTATTCTGAGTTGAAACTAGTGTTGGCAAGGGCATAATCTTACTTCCAGGTCCCCATCCTTCAGTATGTAGCCATGTAAAAGGAATCATTCAGACAGCATATGAGTAAAGGAGGCCGAACAGAACCGCAGCTATTCTGAAGGACTTCCTAAGAGGTTGGGCAGCGCCGAACGTTTGATTGTCTTGTTTTAAACATTGACCTGGCACTCTCTGTTTAGCAAACATGTTGCTGAAGAAAGAAAATACTCAGTGGTTAAAATGAAACGCTTGCTTGGAAGTAACAGTGCAGCTGAAGTGGAAGGAGGCTGTGCAAAGCAGTTCTATAGAATAGTTCAGGACAGGAAGTGAGGAATAGTGTAGCCAGCCAACCCTGCAAAGAAGGGAATTTTTAGGGAGGAACATGGTATGGCGTTTTGCCAGGATTGTGAGGGTAGCACACACATGCGATTGCAAAAAGAAGTGACCTGGGCTCTGGAATGGCCACAAGTGACCAGGAATTTGGCTTTACCTCTCATTTAAGAAATAACACTTCCAACAGCAGTTTTTCCTAATGCTATGCTGGGGCCTAGATCCAGTCCTGGCTCAAAGGGAACAGTGCCACCTACTGAATCCCCAGCACAACTTCCTGAAGTCCTAGCTGCGCCATTCACAACAACTTAGCCCATACACCCTACTTTACTGAGCAGGTCAGTTAGCAAAGTTTCATCGAACAGCAAACAAAATCCCTGCAAGGTCGTGGAAATGAGTTACCCTTTTACAAGGTAAAATGTCCTGCAACTCTAGAAGTGCAATATTAAAAATGCATGTTAAATGATAACCTATGACAAGTCATAAAGATGGGCAAGATTCTCTCTCTGTCCATCTGATTTTCATATAGTACTCCTTGCCGTGGGACTTGGGTCTCCACTCTTGCAGTCTATAGAGTTACTCTGGATTTATGCCCGGCTAAATGAGAGCAGAATCTGGCCCAACAGGTGGTAGGACATGTTAACTATTTATCAGCTAAGCTTTTAGCTTACGGTGGAAGGATGGTGATGAAGGGTTTGATGACAATCAGGTGTAGCTAATGAGATGAGGAGGAACAACTAAGTGGGCGTCTTTAGGCAATCGTTTCATTTTCAAGATCTCCTGTGCCGGAGCAGTAAGATCTGAAAATACCTCTGTAAATCAACGGATATGCAGTTCTTTAATTCTGACCCAAGCCTATATTCCCTAAGATATGTCTACACTACAGAGTTTTTTCAGCAAAACAGCCATTTTTTTTTAAAAAAAAAAAACCTTGAATTACGTCCACACTGAAATTGATTTCTTTCGAAAGAAAATCGAAAGAACGGGGTTTTTTTTCCAACATTGGTAATCCTCATTCTACGAGGAAGAAGCCTTTTTCCAAAAGAGCTCTTTCGGAAAAAGGCGTGTGTGGATGGGGAAGAGGGAGTTCTTTCAAAAGAAGAGGAAAGAGGAAAAAGCACAGGTGCCCTGGTAATCACAGCTTAAATGCGAGGGAGCATCCATTCAGTGTGGACTCTATCTTTCGAAAAAGCAGATTGCCTTTTCGATGCACTTTTGCAGCGTGGACACTCTTTTTTGGAAGACGTTTTTCTGGAAGATCTCTTCTGGAAAAGCTTCTTCTGAAAGAAGACTGCAGTCTAGACATAGCCTAAGTGACCATCTCATCATTGCTGTTCCCCTTCACATCATTTGTCTTCATGAGGAGCACTCCCACTATCGGTCCCCAGAGTGAGCCTAGCACAAGCTGGAGGCAGAGTGTTCTTGGGAGCAGTCCCTGGAATGTGCTTCCACTGGAAGCTTGTGCCTGCCTGCCTCTACAGCACACTGCAAGAGGGGTCTCTTTCTCCAGGCTTCCCACTAGCTGCAAGCAACAGAACCTCTGACATTTAGGGAGCATCTACACAGCAATTCCGTTATTTCAAAATAACAGATGGCTTATTCCAACTTCTGTAAACCTCATTTTGTGAAGAATAACGTCTATTCCAAAATAGCTATTTTGAAGTAAGGCGTGTATAGATGCTCCACAGCTGCTATTTCAAAATAGTCTCTCACCAGGGCCATTCTAAGTTATTCCTCCTGGGGCTCTAAATCAAGATAGCACGTCTACATTAAGGAAGCCTACTTCAGATTCATTTTGAGGCTTCCGTGCAGTGTAGATGTGTTGTTTTGAAATAGCTATTTTGGAATAACTATTCCAGAATAGCTTATTCCAAAATAACTGTGTAGTGTAGACGTAGCCCCTACTCGATTTGTTTCATCTCCATCCTTCTGAAGTCAGTCCTGGATTTGGGTGACATTACTACTGTGCATCCACAGTAAATAGAGGGCACCCGAGTACAATAGCATGTAACAATTGTAACAATAACAATAGCAATAACAACAACAATAACTTTACAAGCAATAATGTCATACTCTGGCTCTGGAACAGTCACTACTGTTTCTGGGAATAAACCAGAAATAATCTCATTAAACACGAGTCTGGTTCTGATCTCACTTAACCCTGTTTTACACCAGTTTATCTGCAGTTGGGCCAGAACCTCTGCTGGGGCAAATTGGTGTAACACCATTGACCTCAGTGGAGCAAGTACATCTGATTATAACCATTGAGGATCTGGCTTTTTGACTTTAGTGGTATTACTCCTGCTTTACACCAGTGTGAGATCTGACTCTAAGCCAGGCGAGCAACAAAAATGCTGGTATACCTGACAGGAGAATCAGGCCTTGTTTTAAAAATCCATATGAAAGTTAACTGAAGCTGTAATATTCTGAGCTAGCTCCTTTGGTGGTGTAACACGGCACAGCTTTATTGATTTCAAGGGAGCTGCATATGTAACATTGACAAGCAGAACTCAACCTGGGACCTCCGAAGCTTAGTGCATGAGCCTCTACAGCTAGAGCTAAAAGCCAGCTGGCTCTCACCTAAGGCTGTAGAGCAAACTCATTCTCTCTCTGGCTACGTCTAGACTGCAAGCCTCTTTCGAAAGAGGCTTTTTTGAAAGATACTTTCGAAAAAGCCTCTTTCGAAAAAGAGCGTCTAGACTGCAAGCAGTATTTTTGAAAAAGCAAGCCGCTTTTTTGAAAGAGAGCACCCAAGCAGTCTGGATGCTCTCTTTTGAAAAAGCCCTCTTTGCATTCAAGAACGCCTTTTTTCGAAAGAGCACTTTCGAAAAAGGCGTTCTTCCTCGTGAAATGAGTACTGCCGTCGAAAGAAAAGTTGCATTCTTTTGATTTAATTTCGAAAGAACGCGGCTGTAGTCTAGACGCAGGTGAAGTTTTTTTTCGAAAAAAGGCTACTTTTTTCAAAAAAAACCCAGCAGTCTAGACACAGCCTCCGTGGATATGTCTACACTACAGAGTTTTGTCGGAAAAACAGCTGTTTTTCTGACAAAACTTGAGGAATGTCCACACCACAATTGCATTTTTCCACAAGAAAATCAAAAGAACAGAGGGGGTTTTCCCAGCATTGATAATCCTCATTCTACGAGAAAGAAGCCTTTTTGCGATAGAGCTCTTTCACAAAAAGGCGTGTGTGGATGGGGAAGAGGGAGCACTTTCAGAAGAAGAGGAAAGGGGATAAAGCACAGGTGCTCTGGTGGCCATTCCGCCCATACCAATCACAATTTACATGTGAGAAACCATCCATTCAGTCCGGATACTCTCTTTCAAAAAAGCAGATTGCTTTTTCGATGCATTTTGGCAGTGTGGACGCTCTCTTTCGGAAGAAGTTTTTTTAGAGGATCTCTTCCGAAAAAAGCTTCTTCCGAAAGAAGCCCGTAGTCTAGACGTAGCCTGTGAGTGGTCTAGGTATCACTACATGGGACAGTGAACCACACCCAATAGGTGTGTGGGTTACACAAACACCAGCTGAGAATCTGGTTCATATATAGACATATATATATGTATGCGTATACATATATATATGTCTATATATGAACCAGATTCTCAGATAACATAAAGATTTTATATATAATCTGTATGTTACAAGGCTATACTAATCCTCCTAAAACAAAAACTGCATCTAAAAATGGGGCTGAGAAGTGCTATATTCCTACTGTTTCCTGTTGCGTGGCTCAGAATGTGCCCTCCTTCATTGGCACAGGGTGAATTAAGGGCATTGCTGCCTGAAGGGAGTGTGAGTTTGAGAGAGGAGTTGCTCATTGTTTGCATCCCAAACATCTTGATAACCAGGAGAGAAAGCCCAGCACGAAGTGAGGAGATACAACTTTTCACTGCATTTGTGGATGGATCTCCTTCTCCCCGGTCCTGATGGCTAACGCACACTGAATTCACAGCACAGATCCCAGGCTGTCCTGAGATCTCAGGTTTAGGAGAGTTGGCAGCCCAGCACACATGGCATCAAAGGGCTTTTGCTTCAGACAGGCCTGTACTCTGTGTAGCGTGGGCTCACAGAGCTGAAAGTGAGAACTGAGAACTCCGATTTATTTCGTTGGTAGATTTTTTTTTTAAAGAAAGGGAATTAGAGGAAAGGAATGTGTGGGGGAGGAAAGCAGGGTTGGGCACCAGGATCTGATGAATGCTTCGGAAACATTTCACAGAGACAGGTTGGCTGGGTTCTAAAATCAGCAGAAAACTGAGTTTTAGCCCTGTTGTGGCAGCAACAATGCCAGGTCATCTACCCACTCGCTGAACTCATAAGGAGATATTTTGTCCTCACCTAATCCAGGTTCTGCTCTGACAGCAGTCGGGCCTGCATTCTCCTAATCCTGCCAGGGAGGCAGACCCTGAGAGCTGCTGAAAACCTTTAAATTAACCCACTGATTTCAGGGAGAGCAAAGGGCACCCAGCAACTCTCAGGGCTCAGCCATTCTGGTAGGTCTATATTGCCGGTGGAAATGGACCCTCCCAGACGGGGGAGATCGAGTCATGCTAGTGAGGCTCAGAGAGGAACTTTGGCTCTGAGGCCTAGAGGAGCAGGCGGGATTGGGAACCTGAGCTCCAGCCCTCGTCATGTGTCCCGTTCCCTGGGCTTCTGGGAAACCAGGAAGGGATCTGTAGGGAAGATCATCTGGTGACCTCCTGAGGGATGCAGGAGAAGAGTTCACATCACTCGTCAGCAGCCTGTGACAGCCCATCCATCCACAGTACAGTCAGCGGCTGCATGTAGTAAAGACTGCAGGAAGGGGGGTGGGTCCTGGGGCAGACAGAATGCCATTTCCATTAACAAAGGGTCAGATGAACAAAATGTCTCTTGGGATCCCAGTTGGACTCTACCCAGACTGAGCCAGAAGGGTCACAGATGGGGCACTTCCACCCCGCTCTCCGCTCTGATGCCGAATGATTAAACCCTGCGAGGCAGAGAGATAATTCAGTCCTCATGCTCCAAAGGGCCCTACGTGAACAGGCCCGTTATTACTAGCGCTGAATCATGGGTGATGATTTTTCGGAACTGAACTCAGAGCAGCTGACCTCTTCTTGGACAACCAGACCTCTAGCCAGGCCCAGGGAGGTTAAAGAAACAAAAGAGCAAGCGAGAGACGCAAACGCTTCGTTCTTTCAATCATTCAGTCCTCAGGAGCAACGACTGTCTTAATCTTCAATGCAGCACAGATGATGAATGGTTTTATTACCAACTGTAATTCAAGCCATGTGCGATGTGGGGTGTATTGCCCGTTTGTTTCACTGCCATCAGCCCAAGGAACCCTGCTCTGCTCTGGGGATGCCGGAGGAGGCTGGGTGGGGACTGTGAGAGAGGGAATCATTGCAAAGTGACTGAGACCCCCCCTCCTCCAAGAGGCCTTAGTTGCTTTGGATTCTCTCCTCGCCCCCAAATCACTTTCCTCTCCTCTTAAAAACATGCCAGACATCTTAAAAACATTTACAACTACATGTCCTCTTCTGCAATCCATTATCTAAGGCTCCCATGTGCGTTCCATCATCAGAGAGTGCCAGACTGATAATGTGGTTTGTACGGGGCCCAAGACAAGGGGGATTAGAAATAGGATTATAGCACTCGAAATGCCCCACAGATTTCCACCTTCATTTGAAAGAGGGGGAATGGACCAGTCAAGGGGAGGGACCTGGGGAGGTTATAGGGCAGTGTATGATATATAAGGCACTATGGAGAATTGGAGACGTGGGAAATAGGTAGCTTGAACTAGTTAAAAAGGTAATATTCCCATCCAATTATTTTCAGCTATTTGAGTCCATCTGGGGACATCGGATTTTTGTGTTATTAAATACAGTTGGTTGGTCACAAAAACTTGGGTGCCTTTAAAGCCACATAGAGATGGGCATGAAATGAAACCCTACTCTGAACACCCCACACTTCCGGGAAGTTCGAGTTTAGATCCAGATCAATACTGTGGCTCTCTCTTGTATCTGAGGCAATGAATAAATATGGGTGGGTAGGGTGTGTGCAAAGGCATAAAGACTCAAAATTCAAGATCTGTTGCTGTAGTTGTGTTTGGTCAGATAAGTCACAGGATATGGTTTCTGTTCCCTGACTGGGTGAATGAGCAGCATGTGTTTCTAGAGGAAATATTCTTGTGCAAATGTAAAATTTGCTTTCTGTGAATATTTCTACATTCCGCTTTGAAATTCACTTTCCATGAACTTTTGTGCCTGTAATACTTGATATGATATGGCATCTCTTAGGATTTTATGGTGAATCCCAAGCTATTTAGTGTTGTTCTTGATGCTTCATATTAGGGAACTTTCAGTGTGTGGCAACGGGGACCACGGGGAAAGGAAGTTTGTGACAGGCTAGTATGAGGAAACTTAAAAAACAACAAATAGTTCTGCAGCACCCTCTAGCTTGCTATGCATGCACTGTTTGTCTAGACAAGCCCTCGGTATCACAATTCCAATCATACAGGCCTTGGAAGGAAAGGAAGATTATTCCTTCCAGGGTTCACTACCTTGCATGTCAACAGTGAATTTCATTTGCCATCATAGTGTCCATTCACCAAGCTTGTTAGATCCCTCTGGAGTTCCTCACAGTCTCCACCAGACTTGACTATTCTAAATATTTGAGCAGTCCTGTGGCACCTTAGAGACTAACAAATATATTATATCATGAGCTTTCATGGGTAAAACCCACTTCATCAGATGAGCTGCTGTGGAAATTACAGCATCAGGGTATATAGACCAGCAAAAGCAGTTACCCGTCAATTGTAGGACCAGTGCTAATGAAGCTAATTGGGTCAGGCTGGATGTGTCCCATTCATAGCTTACAGCTGTATAGCTGTGAGCCAGTCATTTAATCCACTTGAGCCCTCTATCAGTAAAAAGGAGGCAGTGTGCCCCCCTCCCTCCCACCTTACAGTGTTCTGAGGCTTAATAACTGCTCAGGGACTAAGATGATGAGTGCTACATCGGATGAAGGCCAACTGTCTCTGCAGCTAGTGCTCCAAGCCTAAGCCACAATGAGCTGTGTCTAAGGCTACCTCTACATTTGCTCCAGGAGGGATGATCCTCAGCCTGACAATGCACTCATGCTAGCTCTGGTTGAGCTAGTGCACCAAAGACAGTAGTGTAACCGGGGGAACATGGGCAGCAGCTCAAGATAGCTCTCTGAGTACGTGCCACCTATCCCCCTGGGTGCATATTCACTAGCCCAAGTTGCTGCATGTACCATCCCACTGTTATTAGAACTAGCACAGGTGCATCTAATCACGCTGGGAATCACACCTGTCAGCTCCAATGCAGATGTGACCCATATGGAGTTCTCTAGAGCAGCGGCCAGCAACGTGCCGTAAGTGGCAGGCTAGATGATTGTGAGTGGCCCACGCAATGAAAGCCTAATGGTATTATGAGTATGTTCTCCAGAAAAGTCCCCTTAGTCTCTCCCATTCACAGAAAAGCTCGTGGTGCGAGCCACTGATCATGTTTTTTACATTTAAGTGGAGGGTCAAACATTTTAGACAAAAAGGCAGTTCCTAAGAAAGCAGTTACATGTTCACACATTTCAGCCTTCTTGGAGAGACGAATACGGATTTGTTCAACATACAGACCATGCTGTTTGTGCTCTATGTTGTGAGAGCGTGGTTTGCTGCACATCAAGGCTACGTCTAGACTGGCATGATTTTCCACAAATGCTTTTAATGGAAAACAAAATACGGGACTATGTAGCACTTTAAAGACTAACAAGATGGTTTATTAGATGATGAGCTTTCGTGGGCCAGACCCACTTCCTCAGATCAAATAGTGGAAGAAATTTGATCTGAGGAAGTGGGTCTGGCCCACGAAAGCTCATCATCTAATAAACCATCTTGTTAGTCTTTAAAGTGCTACATAGTCCCGTATTTTGTTTTAGCTACACCAGACTAACACGGCTACATTTCTATCACTATTTAACGGAAAAGTTTTTCCGTTAAAAGCATTTGCGGAAAAGAGCATCTAGATTGGCACGGACGCTTTTGCGCAAAAGCACTTTTTGCAGAAAAGCGTCTGTGCCAATCTAGATGCGGTTTTGCGCAAGAAAGCCCCGATCACCATTTTTGCGATCGGGGCTTTTTTATGCAAAACAATACCGCATTGTCTACACTGGCCCTCTTGCGCAAAAGTATTTTGCCCAAACGGGAGCAGCATAGTATTTCCACAAGAACACTGACAATCTTACATGAGATCGTCAGTGTTCTTGCAGAAATTCAAGCAGCCAGTGTAGACAGCTGGCAAGTTTTTCCAACTTGCCAGTCTACATGCAGTGTCCAACGACATTTTCAGACAAAGCATGAGATACCTTTCAAGGATGAGGCGGATAAGGCTGAGTCAATGAAATAGGCCATCGTGAGGTACGAAAAGCAAATCATTGTCTTCACTAACTTCACTGTCATTAAAATAATCAAGTCACAGAGGGAAGTTACAAAATGTGTGGAAAACATGGAAAGCCATTTACAGACAGAGAATATATAAAAGAGGCTTTTCTGTTGTTTGGATGTTTTGCCCACTGGCTTGCCCAATAAAGACACAATCATCTCCAGAATAAAAGACTTACCTGTGTCTGCCAGGTCAGTGGAGAGGCGCAGAAGTGAAATGGCAGAAAACATTAACGAACAAAGACGGTGGCATTAAAAGATGCAGTGGTATTTAGTGTCACGCTTGATGATTGCGTGGATATAAATGACATGCCACAATTAGCAGTTCAGCAGATACTATGACTCAGACGAAGTTTGAGAAGAGCTATGTTACCTAAAACCCATGCATGGCACAACAACAGGGGAAGATATAAAGAAGACATTTGTTAATCATTTTGAGGAAAGGGGAATTGATATCACAAAAATATTTTCTGTGACAACTGACGTTGCCCCCACTATAGTTGGAAAACAGAAGAGATTTGTAAAGATCATTGAGGATCAAATTGGCCACCCGACAGTAAATTTTCATTGTATTATTCCTCAAGAAAATCTTTGTGCCAGGATTTCTAACTCTGAGCTTAATAATGGAATAACTACAGTGGTGAAGATCGTGAATTTTCCTATTGTTAGATCTGCCTTGACACATTGGCAGTTCCAAGCCTTGCTTGAGGAGATTGACAGTGCATACAAGGACATTTCGCTTCACCGAGGTGCTTGTTGTTTAAGCCGTGGGAAGGTTTTCACACACTTTGTGGACTAACTTGATGCAATCAAGATCTTTTTGTCAGAAAACGGTCAAAACTACCCTGAACTGGATGATGACAAATGGGTCACACAACTAATGTTTCTAACTAACATCACCGCACATCTAAACAAATTCAAACTCCATCTGCAAGGGTGCGGGGCAAACCATTATGGGTCTTTTTAAAATATGGAAGGTATTTGCTGTGAAACTTGCCATTTTTTCTCAGGACATTGACACCTCGACATTCCACTATTTCCAACATCTGAAAGAACTATTGAAACATCACTCTATCAAGTATCAAACATCACTCTATCAAGTATCTATGTCAGTCTGAATCTGCATAAACAATGAGAAGTCCTGTGGCACCTTATAGACTAACAGATTTATTAGAGCATAAGCTTTCGTGGGCAAAGACCCACTTCGTCAGATGCACCATCACAACCTCAGTGTAGCTGAGACTGGAACGTACATGCAAGACCTTGCATCAGAATTTTCTGTCAGATTTCAATGTTCTGGCCCAAAGTTTTCCTTTCTAATCAAATCAGACAACTTTGATACCAGCGACATGGATTTGACAGTGTTTTGGTGGATGGGTGTTGAGGATTTTGAAATGCATCTCATTGAATTACAGTGCTCAGACTTGTGGTGCCTCGAAGTTTACAGATCTGCGGTGCACACTTGAGACTACTGAGAGAGATCACGGGGTTTCTATCGGGACAAGTTGGAATTCCCTGCCTGTGAAGTTTGACTGTTTGAAGAAAGTGGCATTTTCACTGCTCTCAGCATTTGGATCTACATACCACTGTGAACAGATATTTTCACATTTGAAATCAGTTCTTTGTCCCTCCCAGAGCCGGTTAACGACAGAACACTCCGAGGCTTATGTGCTGCTTACAGTATCAAACTATGAGCCCGAGATCGGAGAACTCAGCAAGGCAAAGGAAGGCCAAGGATCAAACTAAACCATAAGATCTGCATCTTAATGTATTTGTTAATGAAGCTGCTAAAATGTAAATAGAACTATTATTAACTTTAAAAAGCATCAGTAGCACGCAGATCCATAAACAGAAGTGAATAAGTTAAATCTTGGCAAGCCACTTCTGAAAGGATGCCGACTCCTGCTCTAGAGTGTGATGCTGCTGAGAGACCGACAGCTCTCGAATGCAGCCTTGGGGGGGAGGCACCAATTCAGAACTGATGATTTGTTTACCTTGTTGGAAGTGGGTTGAGATGTTGCATGGGGCACTTCTGTCTTTTTGCTTCCAAACCCTATGATGGCTTGAGTTCGGGGTGGTCTCTATCTTATTTCCATCTTCAGACTATGATATTAGAGAGGGGACTCACCATGCCCCTATGCAGTCTGAACTGAATTCGGATTAAGAGGAATCTGCGGTTAATGCACTAGATAATCCTCTTTCAGGATTCCCCATGCCACCATGTCTGTTCAACTCCACTTAGTAGGTCATTAACAGAGCTTACAATTAAGCAATTAGAAAGCAAAGGCTGTCACATGCTACAACAACGGGATGTGTCCACAGCAACGTGGGGCTCCCTATGCGTGTCTAACCCACAGAAAACGTTATAGTGGAAAAACATCTCCTCAACCATTGTGAGCAAGAAACTGTAGATCAGTGAAATGCCAGTTTATGCAAAGTGGCCAACTCGTGCAATCAGCAAATCTTCAGAGATGAACTAATTTGTGATACATTGCTACTGGGGATGCAGGAGTGCCAATGAACCTGCTCACAGAGCCCACACTAACTTTCCCCTGAGCTAGAGATGTATGCAAACCTCCTGAAGAAATTGACATCCAGAGGCAGAGCATAAGAGAAGTAGACCCAGAGAGAACTTTCCAAGGTATAAAAATATAAGAGATGCGAAGCCCTACCTGCCTCTCAGGGAATTATTGAGATGAGAATTATGGAGACAAATCAAGTGCACAAGATACCATGATATATTCAGGAAGTTGCATCATAAAACCCAGCTAACCGAGAACAGAAACTCTCAAGGAGACATCAGAGCCGTTGTGGAACAGAAAGACCATATATGGTCCAAACATGACTGCAGCTTTCCGGACCTCATGAACAGATGTAACGCATGTAAAGAAATGCAGGCCAAGCAACAAGAAGGGACCATGAAAATACACAGCATCACCAACTGACCTGGGAGCAATGTCGGGGTGGATCTTTTCCTTGCAAACCACACGAACATCCTCATGATAGGAGACAGCCGTTCGGATGTCTGGGAACGAGAGGAATTGTCAGACACTTCTGCAGCAGTGAACACAGACAAAGTAATGAAAGGTTTCAAACTGTAAAATGTCAGACAGCAGGATCCAGCTTCTCTGCCATGAATTTGTGCAAGGTACCTGGGAATGGGAATTCTGTCCCATGACATTATGGCCAATTCTCGCCAGTCAAATGGCAAAGGTGAACTGGCCATTAGTATTGTGGTGTCTGTAGTCCCAGCATTACTCTAGCTGGCAGTGGCAGAAGGAGCAAGAGGGGCAAAGGAAGAGGGACACGCAAAGACCAAAGCCTACTACTCCTGACAAGCTAACAACCTCCCTAAACTTCTTACAGGAGGCGCTGCCAGGAACAAATTATTTCCTTGGGATAAATCATGTACTTGGAAGCAACACATTTGTATTGAACAGATGCATCCTCGTTTGCACACCCTGGCCGTGTCCAGACTCAGGGTTTTTTTCGGGAAAAGTAGCCTTTTCCCGAAAAAACTTCCCCTGCGTCCAAACTCAAGCCGCGTTCTTTCGAAATTATTTCGAAAGAACGCGGCTTTTCTTTCAATGGTGGTAAACCTCATTTCACGAGGAAGAACGCCTTCTTTCGAAAGTTCCTCTTTCGAAAGAAGGCGTTCTTCAATGTAAAGAGGCCATCTTCGAAAGAGAGCATCCAGACTCGCTGGGTGCTCTCTTTCGAAAAAGCGGATTTCTCTTTCGAAAGATCCGCCTGCAGTCTAGACGTGATCTTTCGAAAGAGGCTCTTTTGAAAGATGCTTTCGAAAGAGCCTCTTTCGAAAGAAGCCTGCAGTCTAGGCATAGCCCCTGCAGTGGATGGGCGTATATTTCAGAGAAACTGGACATACATTCACCCACTATGAATACAAGACATAAAACATGGTTTTGGAGGAACGTGAAGTAGGCATGCTGCTGAGACTTGGTCAACAGGACGCAAAAGGAACGCAGGCCGGGGAGTGACCGATAGACATCGGAACAGAGGCTCAACACACAGTGGAGCCAACAGACTTGCTGGGCTGTTGGGGAAACGGGAGAGAGGGGGCAGATCCACACTCTTGGAAGGGGTGGGGCCTTGGATGGAAGGGGTAGAGCTGTGGCAGGCAGCTCTCAGCTCCTTCTGGAGTGTGCCCCGTTCCCTCCCCCCCCAAAAAAAAAGCTTCAGAGCTGCCTGGTGCGTACCATGCAGGGATCTGACAGGGATTTAAAGCATCCAGGGCTGCAACTGCCACTTCTGCCACAGTAGCAGTGGTGGCTACTGGGAACCCCAAGCCCTTTTGAATCTGCAGACCCCAGAGCCGTTGCCCCCTTCACCCCTCCCCCATCAGCAGGCCTGTCAACATACCACTCCACAAGAAGTGCCAGGAATGTGCCTGTTTCCACATGTAATACCCCCTCTCACTCCAACACCAAACTGCCTGAAAGGACTTTGTACAATACAAAGGCATGAGAGAACAACCTTCCCAAACCCAGCGGAAAGTACCTCAGTGCCCCAGCCAGTTGAAGGTTAATTTAAAAAGTGATGGTGTTAGGCTCCATATCTATATGAGACAGACTTTGGGGGTGCGCGTGCGCTCTTTCTTATTATGCTTCCACACCAACCACTATGCCCTGCAGAGATCAGTTCTACGAGACTTGCGGGATAAGTTCAGAGAAGGGCAGGAGTGTATTCTTGGGACAAAAGCAGCAAAGGCTACCACAGTGGAGGAGAGGATTCCTTCTCTGACTCCTCCTACACCCAGCAGAGCTACTTAGCAATCTGTCTGTCTAGCCCAGCCTCGACAGGCCCCTGGACAAGGTGGGGGGAGCCCTTGCTCTGTGCCCCCTGAAGGGGAGGGGCCTTAGGTGGAAGGGATGGGGCAGGGGTGAGGCAGCCAACTCGAGAATTCTGCATCCCCTGCCCAGTCCTCAGTGCTTCCTGGAGTGCATGGCATGCTGCTCCAGTGGCCATTTAAAGGGCCCGGGGCATTTAGCCACTGCTGCTGCCCTACAGTAGTGGTGATGGCAGCCAGGAGCTCCAGGCCTTTTTGTATTGCTTGGGGCATTTGCACCCTTTGCCTCCCACCCATGTCGGAAGCCTGCTCTGTCCCCTGTTACCATGAGACAGACAGCTCAAGCAATCCTTTATAGAATCTTTGCATCTAAGCACGACACTATTGTCTCATCCACACAGAAGGTTAGAGGGTAGGGAGTGATCATAAGCAATGATTTTAAAGTGCTTATGGCACTGACCAATGCTCTGTAAGAACCAGGGATGGGGCAGCACATTCATTAGTGCAACAGGCCTCATCACAGGGTTCATCGGTAATGGAAGATCTGAGACCCATGTGGGACCCACCTGTCGGGAAAGGCAGATAAAGTCTCTCTTCAAAATGTCACATGTTTATAAATAGCTCCGTCTTTCATGGCAAGGGCTCTTGAAGAAATTCCCTCTGTTACTCAGCATGAGGATTAGGGATTATCTTGAATGATAAACGCTGTGGTATGAAAGCTCTCCTCCATGGGGCCGTGTGTGCCTTTTCCAGACAGTGACTAATGCCGGAGTTTTCAAAAGGGACAGGAGATTGTGGTGTCTCAATTTGAGGCACCCCCCTAATGGGGTCCGATTTTCAGAGGGGCTGGTGCTCAATTCAAGGTGTCTCAAATTGGGCATCTGTTAATTTTAGCCTCAAAATCACTAGCCAATTCTGAGAACAGTTACTATTAAGTGGAAACAGTATGTATGGCTTGACCACCCATTTATATACACTGAAGGGCATTTGCAATGCATTTCTTCATCACTCGAGAAGTGAAAGGAACTCTGGGCAAGTTTTGCCATAGGGTACTGGATGGGAATTCATTAGACTTGTGAAAGCATCCTGGTCCCATTTAAGTCAATGTCAAAACTCCTATGGCTTTCAGTGAAACCGACATGAATACATCTAATTGACCTAAGCATTCTTTAATTAGTTCTTTCCCTAATTTGACTTGTGGTTTCACCCCCCTTGTTAATATCAATTGTGTGGGGTATTAGCCTTTTTAGTAAAAACAACAAGGAGTCCTGTGGCACGTTAAAGACTTACAGATTTATTAGGACATAAGCTTTCATGGGTAAAACCCACTTCATCAGATGAATAGCGTTTTGCTATCTCGAAATAGTGCGTCCACACTGTGTGGACCCTGAACCGAAGTTAAGGCTGGCCAGAACCAGTGCCGGCAGGGCATCAGGTTAGGACTTAGTGTGTGGGGCTGCTGCTTGAGGCTAACTGAGCTCCGTGCTTAAAGGGACCCTATCCCCACCCCAGACAAACAGTTCTCAGGGTTCCCTGCTTGCTTGTCTGCCTCGATGAGGGACAGCAAAGCAGTCCTGTCTTGGAGTGCCCTGAGTGCCAACACTTGGGACACCACAGCACTCGGCCACATGGAGCCAGAGTTGCCCCTGGGCATACTGGTGCATCTCATGGGGTCGTTGCCATCAGCCCAGCTGCACTTGCTGCAGGCTGCCATCCGGGGGGTCCACTGGGGTGCTGTCAGGATCCAGGAGGCCCTGCGGGAGAGCGTCCACCCCTCAGAGCCCTCAGAGCCTCGCTGGTCCTCCCCACCAGGGGCCCATGCCCCATTCCTCCCTCAAGTCCTTCCAATTACCCCTCCCTTGCCCCCCTTCCTGATGTCAAACAAAAGACATGTATGTTCAAAAATAGAAACTGGGTTTATTGAACAAAACTGGGGCGGGGGATGAACCTCTGGGGAGACTGGGAAAAGGATGTGGGAGGGGGGCAGAGAGAGGGTGGGATAGGGGAGGGGAAAACCTGGAAGGAGGGAGCTGGAAGGGGGAAGCAAGGGGAAGAAGGGGGAGGAGAAGCTCAGGGCCCAGGGTTGGGGGTCTTGCTGGACTTACTTGATTTTCATGCAAACCTGCTCCTGGGTTCGCATGTGGCCAGGCTGGCAGCTATCCTGCCATAGACTGCCACATTCCTCCATCTAATGTGGAGATCATGGACGTTGGGGGTGTCCCCCCCAAACCTGAATAAGGTCCATGATCTCCACCCTGGACCAGGAAGGTGCCCTCCTGCGAGCTGGCAGACTGCTCCTGGAGCGGTAGAAGGCTGGCTGCCAGTGGCTTGCTGGCTCATGTTTTGGGGCCACTGGGTCAGGGGCCCCGGTGGCCACTGCTGGCTCTGGGCTGGCAGGCTCGGAGCTGGCACAGGCACTGTGGCCAGGGTCTACCCCTTTAATGGCTCTGGGGCTAGGGGAGAAGAGAGTAAGTTTTCCTGGTTGTGCCCAACGTGGCCACCAGTGCTCCCTGGGGAAGGCTGGAGGCCCCCTATTTTGAATTAAGTGTCAACACAGCACTTAATTCGAAATAGCTATTTCAAATCTGGCGTTACTCCTCGTAGAATGAGTTTTACCAAATTCGAATTAAGCTCTCCGCTATTTCTAATTAATTTTGAAATAGAGCTTTGCGTGTATATATTAAAGTTAATTCGAAATAACAGCTATTATTTCGAATTAACTTTGCAGTGTAGACATACCCTTAGTCTCTAGGGTGCCGTAGGACTCCTTTTTGTGGACACAGACTAACACGGCTACTTCTCTGAGACTTTTTAGTCAAGATAGAAGCGAACTAGGCATTAAATGTCTCATCTTTCTTGGTGTCGTCAGTTATTAGCTTTCTTTCCCAAGTAAGTAGAGGACCTATACTTTTCTTCATTTTTCTTTCCTTTTGCTATTTCTTTTCCTTTCTGATTTTGTCCCCATATGCTTGTTCTATTCCTTTATACTCCTCCTTAGCAATATCTCCATGTTTCCACTTTTTGTATGATTTCTTTTTGATTTCAGGTCATTAAGGAGCTCCTGATGGACCCATATTGTCCTTTTGCTATTATTCCTATCTTTCCCTCACTTTAGAATAGTTTGAAGTTGTCCAAACTATGGTACATATTATTCTTGATCATCACCTACTGACTCCTTACTGCTAATTACATATTTGCTTGTGTGTGTGTGTATAGAGAGATCTATCTAATTTATAGAGTCCTCCAGTACGAGAAATAGCCCAGGGGCATCTTTTCAGAGGAATATCGAAGACGAGCCATTTCTTGCCCCTCTCTAAGTCAGCAGAGACCTCTAGTGAAACTGAGTTAATTTTCTCTGCCATTTGTCACCACTCTACAAAGAAAATAACTCATGAGCTAACAATTAATCTGAATGGAGATGGCTCCACTCTCTCAATCAGTTTGACACCAGTGATGGTCTGTTTCTGCCAGTACCACTAGAATGCTCACCCAGGATTCCATTTCCTGCCCTTTATTCTTTCTTCCCACCCTGTTAATTCCACATTCGGACCTGGAACATTTGTGCAAACGTTAGCAGGGATGGTAATCGGCGTAATAATCAAATCAAGTAAAACTAGTCATAACACCCGGTGGGCGATGACACCCTCTCTTCTGTGACAAAGGCCCTGTTGCTCATTTTAGTCAGCGATGTTCATTTTTATTTATGAATAAGCAATTTTCTACAGGATGAGAAATGATGAAGTCAACTCAGGCTTGGAGTCAGCTGTCCAGGGACAGAGGAATCCACACTAAATGGTTTCCATCCCTACAACTGTTAGTGTAAATTAAGCAGTTTCTCGTTTAAGTGCCCTGAAATACACATGCTTGTCAGATACTAATAGTTTTAAGTAAATGATGACTCCAGTGAGACTGTGTAATCTCTGTCCAAACCCTAACATGTCTCAAAATCATTCAGACCTTGATCTAAGATCCACTAATTGGAAAAGTCTTTCTGACAGACTAAATATTTGCAGATTCTCTTTCCCTGGAGTTAGAGTCCAACTCTGGAATCTGTAGCTCTGACATCCTCCTGGCTTTGTGTGTTAGGTACCGTCCCAGGGGAGGGGAATATTGAACTTGGAAATTATTTAGAATTGATTAGCATCAGCTCTCCTGGCACTGATCCCAGTCTTTCTCGCCATATATCTTATGTGTGCTTTTATTTTCATTTCCTTTAATAACAGGAATATTTTGTGGGCAATCACACAGTGCAAGTGAGCTTCCTTTCTGACTTCAAGAGAGCTGGCTAACTTTTCTGAGTGGCACTTTCAGAGGGGGGAGGGTAAAATTATTTTTCAGTGATTTTAGTGCTGGTAAAGACACCTCCCTGCCCAACTGGGGTAGTTTGGCAAGTAGCTCGGCTCAGAGTGAGGCTGGCCTTTGTGTTTAGCTGCTGGTCTCTTACACTCTAGACCAATGGTTTTCAAACTGTGGCTTGGGATCTCAAAGTGGGTCATGACCCCATTTTAATAGGGTTGCCAGGGCTGGTGTTGGACTTGCTGGGACCTAAATCCCAAGTCCAAGCCCAAGACCCACTGCCCTGGGCCCAAGCCTTCCGGGGCCAAAATCTAAGTCCAAGCCCCACCACTCACTTCAGCCCTGGGCAATAGGACTCAGATTTCAGCTTCAGCCTTATAAGGTGGGGCTCAGGTTACACCTCCTCCCCTTCAGGGCAGAAGCCCTTGGGATTTTGGCTTTGCCCCCATCTTCCACCTGAGAAGGCAGGGCTCAGGTGGATATAAGCTTCAGTCCCTCTCTTCCTGGTATCATGTAATAATTTTTGCAGTCAGAAGGGATTTGTGGGGTGCAATGAAGTCTGAGAGTTTCTACTTCAGATGGCAATGCTCAATTTCCAGCACTGCCATAAACCTCTTATATGACACTGAAAGAGTGAATTTCTCTCTCTACCTCAATTCCTCAACCATACCATGGGGTTCAGACTCCTTTCCCCCCCCCCCAAACCTTTGCCTTATCTAGTTAGAGTATAAGCTTTTTCTTGTAGAGCCGTCTCTTCCCATGTGTCTATATGTTTTACCCCATCAATTCCACCATTCTAGAGGAGGGCTTAGAATCAGATGGAAACGGCTTTCAGCCACTACTAGAGCCTCTTGTGATCCATTAGCTGATTCCCTAAGCCACCCAGACCGCATTTCTCAGGATTGCATCTGGCTGCTAATGAAAATTGCTAGGAACAAATAGCAAACTCAGAATATCCATAGGACTCCAAGGGGAAAATCTGTATCTGTTTCACTTCTACTTTCTTCATTAGTTTAAGAAGTGTATACGTACAAGTATTTCCATGCAATACCAAGTGTTGCTTCCATTCACAAAGTTTAAAGCCAGGAGGGACCATTAGATCATTCTAGGCTGACCTCCTGTATACCACAGGCCATAGAATTTCATCCAATTAACCTTGACTTGAGCCTAATAAGTGGTATATGACTAAAGCATATCTTCCACAACATCTCCCAGTCTTGACTGAAAAGCTCAGCCATGCCCCCTAGCTTGTACTAATAGTTAACTACCTTCACTGTCCATTTTGTTTCATTTTTGCCTTATAGACCATTTAAATTTGTCTGGCTTCAGCTTTCAGCCACTGGTTCTTGTTGTGCCTTTCTTCACTAGACTGATGAATCCATAAGCACCATGTTTCCTCCCCATTAAGGTACTTAACTCACTGTGGTCAAAACTCCTCGGTTTTCTTTTTGCTGAATCAAGCCAATTAAACTTTTTATAAGCAACGAGTAGTTTGAAATAACAAAGTGCACGTCTACACAGCAAGCCATTATTTCGAAATAATGTCGAGTTGGAGGACTTCTTATTCTGACTCCTGTAATCCTTATTTCATAAGGAGTAAGGGAAATTGAAGGAAGAGTGTTCTTCCTTTCACTTCCTACTGGGTAGACAGCGCCAAAAGCCAAGTTAAGCTATTTCAATTCAGCTACACAATTGACATAGATGAAGTCGCGTATCTTAATTCAACTTTTGCCCTGCTGTGTAGACACGCCCTCTGAGAGTAACCAAAACATATAGAATCATGAGCTTTTGTGGGCAAAAGCCACTTCATCAGATGAAATGGAGTGGAAATAACAGAAACTATATTGCCTAAACTGGACAGTCTCTACGACAAAGGATAAGTGGATGCAAATCAGATATCACAAATGGTAACACACCTGTAGGGGAACATTTTAACCTGGTCACTCAATCATGGATTTAAAAGTAGTCATTCTTCTACAAAGGAATTTCACTAACCAATTACAGAGAGAGTCTGCAGAACTGGAATTTATCTACAGATTTGATGCTGTTACCCTGCACTTAAACAAAAACGTTAATTGGTTGGTGCATTACAAAGCCAATTTCTCCTCCCTTTACCATCTGCATTTTCACATCAAATGGTATGTATGGGACACATCCAGCCCACTTAATTAACCTCATTAACATGGGTCCTACAATTAACAGGTACTTCTTCTGTTATATATATATTTTGGTTTTTGTTATTTCCACTCCAGTTATAGACTAACACGGCTACTCCTCTGAGAACTCTATAGAAAACCCGGACTGATATTCTCCCCATATCTCGTAGTGTCCAATCTTACAGCACTTCCAGGATGCCAACCAATTGCATGCAACTTAGTTTACCAAAGAAGGATGAAGGGCCAGGCCAGTGCTGCAGGGATCTGAACCTAAGGCATCTACATTTTTCAGATCTAAGCTTAGATCACTCAGCTATTAAATAATAGGTAGATCCTGCTCCATTGGAGTCAGTGGACTCAATTCAGGAAGGCACCCCTGTTCTGGAAAGCACTTGAAACATGCACTTAGCCAAAGTGCTTTCAAGAATAAGGATGTACTTATGTGTGTGGCTAAGTACTCTACTGAATCAAGGCAAAGTCACTGGGCCAGATATGGATTTCATTGACATCAGAGTCATGGTGATCAGAATTGACTTTGATGGGAGGAGGAGAAGGCCCCATTTATCATCTCAATGAGTTCCCACTTTACCCTCTCTCTATCTGCTGTGGATGGTGGATAGACACGGTGTTAGTACCAGAGCCGATGGTGATGGCTGCTAGATCTGATTAGAGAGACTATTCCTGGTTCCCCCTCTGTAAGACATAGCATGTGGTTGCTGACTCTTCAAGGGCGACACTGTTTTGTTTTATAGATTATTTGACCTTCCTAGCAGAGCATTTTCTTAACTGGTTGCTCTGTTAAGCTCTAATCAATGGCTGTAAATGTGCTTGCATGTAATTTTTTTCCTTTTCCCCACCTTCTGCATCAGCCTCACCTACAGCCTCAACGGCAAGCCCATTGCATTTTTCTACTGACATCAGTGGGCTTTGGATCAGGCTCCCTGTTAGCCTCAGTTCTATCACAGCAAATCTCTAGATCCGGGTGCACACATCACCTCGTTTTACTGTTACATTCCCAGCAACGTGACCCAAGTCTGCATTTCTCCAGCCAGAGCCATCTTCCTGCTGAGTGTCTGCAGAGTCCTTGCAGCTTCCCAGATTGCCAGCCCCCTCCACTCTCCAGCATTAACACCTTGTTCCTGTGTCATTTCAGCAATCACCAGCCCGGCTGCACAATCGCTGTTTCAGGGGCCCACCTACAGGTTTACACAACACACCCCTATCACGCAAAACCATGTGCGCTCTCTGGCTCTGTTTCAACTAGAAGAAAATAAGAAATGGGGAACCTCGGGTCTTGGCCTTTAGGGATAGGATTCCTGAATTAATAAGTCACCATCATCTAATTCACCTCTCGGTCCTTAGGCGTAAACGTAAGAATTCCCAATAACAAAAGCAATAAAAACCCTGAACAATGCACTTATGTTACTAAAACCAATAAGGGAAGGCAGAAATGAAAGCAATCCAGACAAACAATACATCGAGATGTGTCCTGCTCCCTTCTGCTGTTATTCCTAACATTTGGACCCAGATCAGAGGCGGTAGCAATCTCTATAAATACAACGGTGGAGTGGAGAGCTATTTCAAACAGAAATGTATCCCAAATCCTGCCAGGAATTTATGAGGCTGAGCACAGGCCAAGAACAAAGTATGTTCTGGCTCGAATGACGTAGTAGAGGTGGCTCTGACTTGGGTTGTCAGTGAGGAGATGAAGGAAGAATCCTCCAGGTGGAGGAGTACAGGGCTATGTATTGATGGGAGCGGGGGGAGGAAGCAAGATGAAAGCTACAATGAGAAAGGCACCGGCACTTTAAAACTCAGGTTTCACAGACAAGGCTAATAAGGAAATGACTTTACCAAGTCTAGATCCCATTATTCCTTTTATTGTCTGCATTCTATTAGCACCTGAAGCTCTTAGTTGAAATCAGGAATGCAGTAGAGACAGTCCTGAGTAGTTTGTAGCCAAAATAGACAAAAGATGTGAGGGGGGGGGGGAGAAAGATGGAGTGACATGCTGTCTCCCCAAATTCCTCATAAGGACTTCCCATTCTGATTGTTATGTGTTCCACAGCAATGCTCGCTACCTTTAAAAATATTGCCTTGCGTCTCTGAAAACAAAGGCTTCATTTTGTAGCCTCCCATCTCATTAGCTTGTTCATAGAGTAATGGTTCTCAAAGTGTGCTCTGGGAACCATCAGGGGTCCAGCTTACAGGTGGGCTGCAGGTTTGGAGCTCAGCCTCCTCCTGCACTGGGGAGCCTGTGCAGATGCTCCAGCCCTGTGCCCCATGCCTCCAGTGAAGTGCTCCAGCGCCAGTGCTGGCTTCCCACTGTGGTGGGGGAGTGAGGGAAGGGAACGGAGTTTGAGCCTTGAAGTCTGGATCCAGTTTGTGGGGGAAGAAATTAGCTCCACCCACTGCTGCTCCCGCTTCCCTCACCTGGGGGAACGGCAGTGCAGGAAACCACTTACTTGGACATTTTCCTTGCTGCTCCCATTGGCCAGAATCATGGCCAATAGGAGCAGTGGGAGGTGGTGCCTGGGAACAGCAGGAGGCACAGAGCCAGGTAAGCGCCCCTATACCTCTCATGCCTAGACCCCGAATTCTTATCACCCTCATATACATGCCCTCTCACTGAGACCATGAACCTCCTCCCCACTACTGCACCCTCTCAGACCCATCACTCCTATTCAGCTTCTGCACCCAACCTCCCAACCAAACTCCCTATCCTCAGCCCGCTCCTGCACCCTACTTTCTGGACAGATCCCACATCCCCACCCTCTCCTGTATCCATTTTGTCATCATGGGTAGTTGGCCAATGGTCTGCAGAAAGATCTGCATTGAGCAGGGTGGGCCGTGGGCCAAAAAGTTTGAGAACCACTGACTGAGGGTATGTCTACATGGCAAAGTTATTTTGAAACAACAGCCGTTATTTCAAAATAACTTTCCTAGGGTATGTGTACACTACCACCCTAGTTCAAACTAGGGTGGTAATGTAGTCAACCGGAGTTGCAAATGAAGCCCGGGATTTGAATTTCCTGGGCTTCATTTGCATGTTGCCAGGCGCCGCCATTTTTAAATGTCCGCTAGTTTGGACTCCGTGCCCACGGCTACACGCGGCACGAACTAGGTAGTTTGGATTAGGCTTCCTATTCTGAACTATCTGTACACTTCGTTCCACGAGGAGTACAGGTAGTTCGGAATAGGAAGCCTAATCCAAACTACCTAGTTCGTGCTGCGTGTAGCCGCGGGCACGGAGTCCGAACTAGCGGACATTTAAAAATGGCGGCACCCGGCAACATGCAAATGAAGCCCGGGAAATTCAAATCCCGGGCTTCATTTGCAACTCCGGTTGACTACATTACCACCCTAGTTTGAACTAGGGTGGTAGTGTAGACATACCCCTAGTGACTACACAAGCCAACTGCTATTTTGAAATTAATTCGAAATAGTAGAGGGTTTATTTCGAAATTGGTAAACCTCATTCCACAAGGAATAGTGCCAATTTCAAAATTGCTATTTTGAAATAAGCACTGTGTAGTTGCTTATTTTGAAATGGGAGGCCTCCAGCCCTTCCCAGGGTGTCCTGCTGGCTGCCCTGGCCACAAGGTAACTTCTGACCCGATGCCCTGCCGGAACCAGTTCTGGCTGGCCTTAAATGCGATTCAGCATCCAATCAGTGTGGATGCGCTATTTCGAAATAGCAAAAAGCTATTTTGAAATGCATTTTGTGTGTAGACATGTTATTTCAAAATAAGATATTTCAAAATAACGCTGTAGTGTAGACATACCCGTAGGCTGTGTCTACATTGGCACCCTTTTCCGGAAAAGGGATGCTAATGAGACACTTCGGAATTGCAAATGCTGCGGGGATTTAAATTTTCCCCGCGGCATTTGCATGAACATGGCTGCCGCTTTTTTTCCGGCTCGGGGCTTTGCCAGAAAAAAGCGCCAGTCTAGACAGGGATCTTTCGGAAAATAATGCCTTTCCTGGAAGATCCCTTATTCCTGATTTTAAGAGGCATTTGCAATTCTGAAGTGTCTCATTAGCATCCCTTTTCCGGAAAAAGGTGCCAATGTAGACACAGCCCTCGAGATTAATGTTGTGATGGGTGAAAAGGGAGAACCTCCTCTCCCACCTGCATGGTTTTCATCTGAAAACTGTGCAGCTTCAGACAGAGAGCAGAACCCAACAGCTGACAACTTTAATGAGTTACCTGTTAACGTAAAACAGCAGCCCCATGTCAGAGTAGCTCCTTGTCTGTCACGCCAACAACTCTCCAAAGGGCAGGGTAAGTCTCAGGTGTGCTGCCTCATTTTGTGAATTTGACAGGGCTATTCACACAGTTTGTGAGTGTCAGGAGGTATTGGTGGGTTTCATGACTGATTTTTGCACGGGTTGCTTTGATTCTGCAACCCTTACTCACGGAAGTATCCATTCAATGTCAATAGAGCACTTTACAATAAAGGAAAGAGTTATTGCATGAGTGAGAATTACTGGATCTCGCCCCAGTAGGGATTTCATTCATTATGGGTGTGTCTAGACTACATGCCTCCTTCGACGGAGGCATGTAGATTAGCCAGATCGGAAGAGGGAAATGAAGCCGCGATTAAAATAATCGCGGCTTCATTTAAATTTAAATGGCTGCCCCGATCTGCCGATCAGCTGTTTGTCGGCAGATCGGGGCAGTCTGGACGCGATGCGCTGACAAAGAAGCCTTTCTTGATCGACACAGGTAAACCTGGTTTCACGAGGCTTACCTGTGCCGATGAAGAAAGGCTTCTTTGTCGGCGCGTCGCGTCCAGACTGCCCCGATCTGCCGACAAACAGCTGATCGGCAGATCGGGGCAGCCATTTAAATTTAAATGAAGCCGCGATTATTTTAATCGCGGCTTCATTTCCCTCTTCCGATCTGGCTAATCTACATGCCTCCGTCGAAGGAGGCATGTAGTCTAGACACACCCTTAGTGAGGAAAAATAACTGACAGCTGTCTGGTGCAACCTGATTTTCAGCAGTTAGGTTCTGCTTGGCCAGACTAGATTAGCATTTCTGGTGCATTAGTACAAGTGATAGTGGTGAGCCTGCATATGTAAAAGAGCTTACAATCTAAAAAAAGGTTACAGTCTAAATAGGTAAGGCAAACAACGGAAGGATGATTATTACCCCTACTGTAAATAGGGCAAATAGACATAGGCCAAGTTTTTTTTAAAAAGCAGTTAGTGGTTCTGGATGTCTATTTTATTGGGTGTCCATTTTGAGACCCCAATTTTAAAAAGATTCTGAGCATCTACCTTCTAAAAATCAGGCCATTAATGTGTTTCAGACTGAGCAGTCCAAAGCTGAGGGTAGTCACCTTCCAGTACCTTATCTTCAAAGTCATCCTTCCTCTGTGCTAGATTCAGTCAGCTTTCAGTGCACATGCAAAGTTTTACAGGCCCAAGCAGAATCCAAACTCAGGCCTGGCTGAACATTTAATCCTTAGGGATTACGGAAAATTCGCATTCGACTCATCTGGTGAGGGAAGCAAAGGGAGAAAGGGAGGGAAAACAAACTACTGTAATGCTAATTACATATACATGAGCAAAATGTAAAAGGAAAGACCTCAAATAAAAGGAAACCAAATGGCCAAAATGACACAAACCCCCATCCCCATCATCTCCCCTGGGACTCTTTTATTAACGTGTGTCCAGTGTGGGTGGTTCTTTACTGTATTCTGGTACCATTATAGGGCTGAACAAGTATTCATTCTGTGTGGTAACGTGTGTGGTAACGTGGATGAATGGAGATTTCATACCTAGCTGCTGGCAAACACCATCCTTTGACCATCCTTGAAAGTAGGAATAAGAAATCCTCCGGAAAAGGGCTTATTTTCCGGAGAATCGCGTCTAGACTGGCGCTTTTCTCCGGCTTATCCCCAAGCCGGAAAAAAGCGGCAGCCATGTAAATGCAAATGCCGCGGGGGATATTTAAATCCCCCGCGGATTTGCAATTCCGACTCGTCTCATTAGCATCCCTTTTCTGGAAAGGGATGCCAATGTAGACGTAGCCGGAGTGTTTAAGCATCTGTACCTAAGGTAACCTTCCCCTTTCCTTTCCTTCCAGCCCCAGTAAAATGCCCATTCCCTTAGCTATGTCTGAGGGATTATTGGGACCCACCAGGGCTAGCACCTATATGGCGCTAGCTGCTGAAGCATTTGTACGTCTTGCCTTGGAGTTGTGCCACATTGGGCACGCTGCTGGCACCCTGACGGTTTGGTGTGCTCCAGCACTGAGCAGCCTCAATATACAGAATATATAAAGTGGCAGTGTAATGCCGACAGGTGGAACTGAACCTGGACCTTCTAGAACTTAGTGCCGGAGCATGTGCTAAAAGCCAGCTGGCCCCTCAGTTAAGGCTGCTGCAGAGTGGAGGTGGGGAACCTACAATCCAGGGGATGGATCCAGCCCCTGACTTGCCAAGATTCAGCCCTTGAGGCTTGGGGCTCCCCCTCCCCAGCATCGGAGAGCAGATGCTGGTGCTGCAGCCCTGTAGTGCCCCCATCTTCAGCCTGCTGATGCACCCCCACTATGCTCCTGCACCCTACCTCCCACTCAGCCTTCCCACCCCCAGCCTACTCCTGTACTCTACCACCCTCTCAGAACCACCAACCCTCCAACCTGCTTCCCAGCAGCACCCCCCGCACACACACTGAACTTCTCATTTTTGGCCTCATCCCAGAGCTTAGAGTGGCCGACAAAAATCTACTGCCCTGGGCTCCCCAGCCTCTAGTGTACAAGGACAATGTGGTGAGTGTCTTTTTGCTTCTCCGTCAGGGGCCACATCAATGAGGTGTTTTTGTTTTCGAGGTGTTTTTTGTTTTGTTTTTGTTTTTGCCTCTCACTTTTGTGCAGCCCCTGACTGAGTTTTTCTGTGGGGCAGAGGCCCCCGATCCAGAAGAGATTCCCCACCCCTGCTGTAGAGCACGCTCATTCTTTCTCTCTGTAAGTGGTCTAAGTGCCACAACATGGGACAGTGAACTACACCCAGTAGGCGTGTGGGTTATAGTCAGGGCTGGCCTGAGCCATTCGTGCGCCCCTGGCCACGGGAGTGTGGCGCCGCCCCCAGAAATGCAACGCATGTGTGGCCCCACCCCCAGGCACACGGCGCCCCCTGGGTGCATGGCGCATGCGCGGCCCCAACCTGGGTGCGCAGTGCATGTGTGTCCCCACCCCCAGGAGCCCGGCACATGCTTGGTGCCACCCCGAGCGTGCAGAGCATGCACGGCGCTGCCCCCGCCTGGCCTGACAGCCCCACGCGGCGCCCCCTATAATGGGGTGCCCCGGGCGGTAGCCCGGTCAGTCTGTAGCTTGGGCCGGCTCTGGTTATAATAAGATCATAGCTGCACTATAGTTAAGAGTGAATAGTAGTTTCTGCATAAAGCCAGCTGGTCAAAGTGTTTATCTCGGCTTATGAGGAGTTAATTGGGTTCTGCTGCACCGGAACATGGATTAAACTGAAGGGCAAATGTTGCCCAGATGCATTCCTTAGGCATTCATAGCCAGTGGGGTTGTGTAAGCTACACAGACCTCTTCCCGGCCCCTCAGTGTGTAAGTTACACACAATCTTGTTTGCACTCCCCAATGTGTAACTTATACCTCCGTATGTGTCACCTCTGAATTTGGCCCGCAACCTTGCACCATATGCTTCCTTGCCCTGCATATCCCATTACACACTTCCTGGCTCATAATTCTTAGTGCACTCTTTGCCTTTTTCATGAGCGACACTGTATGCAGCGTTTCCATCTTTCCCCAATATTATTCCAACCAGGCCTTTTATTCATGGAGCCAGTCCATAATGTGTAATATTCTTCTCTTGTTCCTGCCAGATAGATCTTTATTAGTCTTGCAGCATGAGTTGGATCATTGCTTGGACCATTACATGACCAAGTCCTGGACATTAAGAAGTTCCCCTACACTAGTTAGTATTTCCGTCATTTTTGCAACACTGAAAACTCAATCAAAACAAAAAATAATCAATAGTTTTGCTGGCTTCGCCTCTGGCTTCAGATGTTGCAACCCAAATACAATATTTTTTGTTCCCTTTGACAGTACTTTATTGCCATTTCCTTCAACACTAGTCAATATTTGCATAATAACAATGACCTGAAGCTGGAGTCCAGCCTACGACTTTGGAAGCAAGCCCTGACTCAGATGGGAGGACCTCATAGAACAAGAGAGGCATTACGATTCCCTTAATTTGTTCAGGGATTTCCCATCTGGCCGTTGCTTAGTAGGCCCCCGTGGAATATTCGCTGGAGAAGATGCTGTGCCCTGCTGGTTTGTTCTCTGGCTTCACTCTTCTTCGTACAGGTCAAGATTACACAAGATGCATTCCCTGAACTGAGGGGAAATCCTTGAGCTAATCACTGGTAAGCGACAGTACAAGAAGCAGCTGGATTTTTCTAAAACAAGCAACCGGGGATTTGCTCTGAACGGGTAGGATTTGGGGAAATGCCTAAAGGCTGGGAAAGTGCGTGGCATTTCCAAGGTGGAATTTGACTGGGAGGTAGAGAGTTATTATTCATTTGTGTGATAATAGCGCCCTGGGGCTCCCGTCAGATGGGCGGGGGAGGGGAGGCAGTCGTTTCCCTGAGTGCTGCACAAACAGAAGGAGGAGATTGGTTTGGGGGGATTAGTAATTGGCTATGAAGCATTTTGGTTGCTGGGTCAAATCTAGGGCAGCATGATAGTGGGCAAAAATTGTCATTGATTCACTGTCGGTGCTTAGGTTCAGCTCTAAGTAGACGAGTTTCCTCACAAAACCAAACTCTTCACTGCTAAGCTCCCTTGTTGTTGGTTATGCTACTGGCCAAGCAGGACTCCTTCCCTTCTCTTCCCTAGAGGCACTTTTGTGGATGGAAGCTTTCCCTGCCTATGCTGTACCTCCTATGTGGCGAAGGGAGGAAAAACTGAAGACTTTCCAAAGCCCCTTTAATCACAGGAAATGGATTGGGAGGGATATGCCCTTTGGATCCTCCCCATGTAACTAGCGACAGACTCCCTCCTTATTTCCCAGGCAAAGTCACAAGCCTCAGTACTCAACATCCCAAAGCAGCTTCTGTTTGTCCTTCTTGGGCAATTTCTCCCTAGCATAGTGCTCCTCCTGGCTCCTGTCCTGGGGGAGTCCCCGAAAGGCTGCTCTGTCCCTCCCAGGCTTCAGGCAAGTGCTCAGCTGCTTTCCTCTGTAGAGAGAAGGACCAGAATGTGGGTCTCCTAAGTCACAGTCCAGTGTGCTAGCCACCCTGAGGGCCACCTTATTAGTTCCCCTGCTCACCTCAGCACCATGGCGGATTCAGTGTTGGGTTCCCCTGGTCCCTTCCTAGAGAGCAGCATGGCAGATCCAAAAAGACTAGGCTATAGATGTGTTAATTCCTGGAGGCATGTGCACACACACTCCCAGAAAAGGAATGCTTCTTCCTCCATAAGGGAGCAAGGCCACCTGCCCAAATCAGAGCTAGAACCAACAGTGTAATACGCTTAAAAAAGAAGAAAGATAGAGACTCTTCCACACAAGTGAGCCCTGAAGATTTGAAACTACACGTAGGAGGTCCGCAGCCGCACAGGACAAGCTATCGTGATAGATCTCTCCTCCGAAACCGTAAGAAGGTGTATTGGAAGGATATAGGCTCCCTGCCACACCTAAAAGATGGGGAGAGTAGCAGGCCATCCTCCTTAGCCACTGCTGCACGTCATCATGCCCTTGGCTAAGTTATTGTTCCCAGCTTCTGTGGCAGGTTGCCCTGCCTTGCCCCCAATTCCTCCCCCTGGGAGATGGCTATAGTGTGGTGAAGGGAAGAGTGACCCTGACATAGAAAACCATCAGGGGCCTTTTGAGTCTCTATTTATTGATTTTTACCTCTTCCTTCTCCCACCTTCAGTACATTCCAGTCTGTGCTCTGCCTTCGTCTCCTCATCTTTTCCACTGCTCTCCAGGGGTACGTCTAGACCACATGGCTCCGTTGATGGAGCCATGTAAAGTAGTTTACTCGGCATAGTCAAAGAAACAGGGATTTAAATAATCCCCGCTTCATTAAAATAACAATGGCCACCGCGCTGTGCCGACGATCAGCTGATCCAGCACAGCACGGCAGTCTAGATGCAGCATGGTCGACAAGGGAAGCCTTTGTCAACCGCTCCGGTATGGCTTGTGAGATTGGGGCTCTCAAGGACCCCCAAAAAGAATTGAACACATGGAACTTATTTCACTGGCTGATGCAAAGACCATAGGCCTCTGTTAAACTAGTGAAATGTAGCCTGAGTTTCCTGCAGGGGGGCTCTGTGTTGGATGTGTCAGAGTGCCCAAGCACAAAGGGCAAGTCTCTGTAGCGTAACGTTCTTAGCATGTTGAAGAAAAGGGGTTTTTGAACAAATCCCAGCATGAAATGATTCCATAGGGCATCGTTTCTATTGCCACCACACCCGGACACATGGGACGGCCTTGGAGCCTCATTCTGTTTGTTCTAGCACGGCCCACATTGACCCCCTATTGGAGGCACCATTCTGCGCCCTATCCATTTGAGTAACATCCTGACAGCTACCATCTCTAGTCAGCGGAGGCTTTTTTAATGTGAAGTTGGGAGCCTTCTCTCACACGACGCAATACTGTAGTTTGAATTCGGACAGGTGGCACAATTGCCATCACATTCCTGCCCTAGGAAAAGGCAAGAAATAGCTTCCCTCCCCCACACGTGTCTTTAAGCATCAAAATGCAGATCTTAGAACCACTGACAATCTCAGGGCAGAACAGTCCTGTCTTGTGTATACATTGGTTCACCAAAGTCATTATACTGGTCAACTAGTCTTAGCCAATGCATAGGTGCTAACTCTTTGGGTGCTTTGGGATTCGAGCACCCATGGAAAAAAATAGTGGGTGCTCAGAACCCACCACCAGGCCCCTGTGCTCAGTTCCTGTCACCCAGTGCCACTTGCCCTCTACTAATCAGCTGTTCAGTGATAGGCAGGAGGCACTGCGGAAAGGGGAAGGAGAAGTGAAAGAGGAAGAGCCATAGCAAATATTGCTTGGCAGAGGGGGGCAGAACAGGGCAGGAGGGGGCATAGAAGGCATGGGAAGAGGCGGGGCGAGGACAGGAAGAGGTGGGCGGGGCCTTGAGGAAAGGGGTGGAGTGGGGGGTAGATCCTAGGGCTGAGCAAGGGTCAAGCACACCTGGAAAAATCAGAAAATTGGTGCCAGTGAGCCAATGCCTTAGTGAAAAAGTCTTTGCCATGCCTTAGTGTCCAGGGGAAGATGGATGAGATATTTATACATCAAATCACTTAATTTTGGAGGTCCATATTTTGAGGCTGATCATACTTCCCACCCTGGAGACACATTGCTATGAAAATTTCATTGCAGTGGGCCTGTTGAATTGAGCATGAAGAATAGGAATCCTGTTTTGTGTGTGCCTGAAAACGTCCTTCCCTCCAGTGAGTCCACTGATCCCCCCTCCCAACCCCCCCGCCCCACTGCCTTTGGAAACAAATGGGCCATCCAGAACAGAGATGGAAATTGTTCTGTTTTGGGTTTGTTGCCATAAGGTGGAATTTACTGTGCTCTGCAATAGGGGAAATGGTCGTGTTTTCCCTCAAAAGAATATTTAACACCGTCTCGGATTTTGGAAAGCAGATTTGAATCATCCTGGCTGTAAAAGTTACCTCAGATGGAGGAAACGTCGGGAGGCAGGGAAGTGCCTGAGAGCTCTGGTTCTCTGCAAAGGCTGCAAGCAGGTAGACTCATCCATTGTTGTGGATCTGCAGACCTTATTGCTCAAAGAAAGCCAATTTTCAAGTGAGTCAGGATACATGTTCTGATTGTTCACCCATCCAGTACTAGCTCATCTCTGCACCATCTCACTTCAGGTGGTTAGAGACTTATCTCCAACTCCTGCCTCCTTGACAACCCTATGTGTGGCCCAGCCTGCCAGGTTCTCAGAGCCTCCTCTGGCTTCTTAGGTGCCCTTAACTACCATTGTCCTTTCTGGGAACTGAGCTGTCAGTAGATCATAAGAAGCAATCCGCACCTCAACATTAAATTACCTGACAATAGCCCAACAGGGAGCCTGAACCAAAATTGTCAGCCAGTGTTTCAACCACAGAACCATCCTTCCTCCTATGTTGTTTCATGATGTAAAGAGTTTAGGAGAGAGTGTATATGAAACATGGGCTCTAAGATAAAATTGATATTGCGTAAAAGAATTCTCTGTAACTAATATAATATCTCAGCAGGGCACATGTCACAAGACAGACATACACATCCAGAGTCTGGTCCTTAATGGCTAAAAAAATCATCTGTGCTGATATGTGCCAAGGGAGGACTGGGCACCAGTTTCCTAATGAAATAGATTCCTTTGAACAAAACATCCTGAAAAAATAGAGGTCAGAATAATTATCCATCCTTAGATGAAGTGTTTCCAAAAAAAGTATTTTTTATTCAATTGGGGAGTTTGGTTTCTCTCATTTTGGTTTGTGAAGCACGAACTAAATCACTCGGGATGATAACGGGGTGATAAGGAGAGCGGTAAAATTAATTTATTGGGCTGACTTTATGTGATTCTAGGGAAAGTGAATACTGCTGAATGCAGCTGAGACGGCACTGTTCCTGAGAAGACACCCAGTTCAAACGCAAAATTACATTGAGCAGATGTAGCCCATTAAGAAGTGGAGTCTGAAAATGTACTTTAATCTGTCATGGCAAATCCTAGTTGAAAACTTTGGCCCTTTAAAAAAACATTGTGGGAAGATGTTCTTTCTCTGTTTTTATGACTTTAATCTATTTTCCTGTCAGTCTTGGCTACAGGATGATGATAAATATGGGATCACCTCAGATGGATCACTGCCATATTGTAACTGTGTTACCTACCACTGGCTAAAGCTATGCAAAATTCATATCACGGAACTTAGCAGAACTGCTTCTGGATTTCATGGCAATCCAAAGCCTAGGTCAGATTCACAAATTTGGCCGGAGTTTTGAATAAAAACCAGGTGAATCTTCGTATTATGAGATTTCAGCTCTAGTCCAGGTGAAATTCAACTTCACTTGGAATCATGGCCCAAAAAAGGGCAGCGTGTTCAGCCCATATAATGTTAGGTTTCTTTTGAGTGTATTACTCAGACATTGGGATAGATAGGTACGTTTGGAAAGATTAAGTTTATATCAGTAAATATTGTTAAATATACATTTTACTTTACACACTCAAACCAAAGAAAAAATATGTTAATTAAAATAATCAAATTTACAGGTAAGTAAGAAAAACGGCGCCTATGAACTTTGATTTAAGGATATTTACATTGCATATTTTGACAGGCAATGTTGATAATTTGCGTTTTCATTTTTATAAAGCTTTGATTTTTTCATGTTCAACATCTACTGTCATTAATTAATTATTGTCATTATCCCCTACAAATATGAACATTTAAATACAGGTTGGACCTCTCTGGTCCTCATATGTCTGAGGGATTATTGGGACCCACCTAATCGGTCCCAAATGAAGGAATTTGCTGGACCAGAGGAGGTTCCTTGCTATCCGCTCTCCAGACCACCTTCCCTCCCCGTTGCCGGCCCCAGCTGCCCCCACTGCTGGGCTGCAGTGCTACTGCAGTCCTGACAGCCCGGACTACCCTGGCCCCAGTCCCACTATTGGGGCTGCTGCATCCCTGGCCCTGGCCCCATTACAGGGGTTGTCATGTCTCTGGCCCCAGCCCAGCTATCAGGGCTGCCACTGCTGCCAAGTCCCCAATCCTGCTACTGGGGCTGTCATGGCCCTGCTGCACTACCAGGGCCCTGGTGCTGGTCCCAGCCCTAGCCCTGCCTGGCTCCGAGCTGCCAGCCCTTTTGCCACTGGGGTTTCCAGCCAGGACTCCCCAGGCACACCTGTGTTCCTGCAGGACCATGGATATTGCCGGATGAAGGAGTCCCAGTTTTGGGTGGTCCAACCTGTAGATAAAAATGGCAAGAAATGCTTAAAAATAAACATTGATGTTATTCATAGAAATTGTTTTTTCAAAATTGACTTCTGCTATGTCTGCATTTGGCACCCCAAGTAGTTTGGTCTTTGGTAAACAAGGGCCAAAAAGTGGGTACTCGAGCTGCTTGGAAGCCAGTTTCTTTCTGTTGAAATTATATAGCTGTTTTCTCTCATAAACATATTGGGGGAAATCCTGCCCTTACTGGAGCCAGGATTCACACCTTCCACGTGTCATGAAACAGTGTCAGGCACACTTCTGTGAAGGACCCTTTCTCCTGATTACAATCAAAAGATCACATTTTCAAAAGAGCCTAAACTGACTTCGGGACTTCTTCGGCTCCTAAGTCGTTTCCGGCACTTTGGAATGCCTTCAATGCCTATGCCTGCTGCTCCACAGTATTTCAAACTCATTTTCTTTGAGATTCCCTAGATCACTTCTGACACACTTCAGCTGGTATAAACAGTAGCTAAAGGAGGAATGCAAGTGCTTAAGAGTATTAAAAGGGTATAAGCAAGAAGAATGGAGATGAATTTTCAGCATGGTACAAGGGATCATAACAAGGATGAAATTAGAGGAACATTTCAGCTGACTTTCAGAAAAGGCCTCCACAGAATGAGGCATGTCAGCTGGTCAAACAGTCTGCAAAGGGAAAAGGGGTAACTCGCATCACCGTTTCAAACCAGGCCAGCTGAAGCACTAAGAAATGTTCTGTAGCTGACAATCCTGTGCTGGCAGAACGACATAACTCAATAGATCTTTTCCATCTCAGCTTCTATTAGTCAACATCATCAGTTTTATTCTTTGACATTTCTTTTGGCTCTTTCCGATTCATTATTTGGAATACATTCTTTGTCACAGGGGGTAAATGTTTCCCTACTGATTTTGCTACCAGTGTCCACCACGACACAGGCAGGATTCAAGTAAACTGGGACTGGTACATGGCTGTAGCTACAAAGTAGATGAAGGACTTGTTTAGTTTTCTTTCCATCTTAGAAGAAGAAAGCAATTGCTGTTTTATTTATCTGGAATAACCTATCGGAGACCCAGGACCAGAATGCTCCCTCTATAGAGGAAAAGGGGAAATCCATCTCTGGCCAGCTTCATTTATATCGATTATCATATTGATTTACCCCAAATTTCAATGACTGAGTTTTGTTGATTGAATTAGAATGTGTATTTTGTTTATGTCATAATGAATTATGTAAATAGTAATTGATTGTTATTACTGTAGTCTCATGAAAGCTCATAGGAATGGTGCCGAGCTGACCTGCAGCGAACGGATCACCCTGAGTGTACTGCTAGAAGACTTTGGTTGATAATGAATTCCAAGCTTAATAGCAAGAAGAGGGAAAGGGTTTGTCTTAGAGGCCAGGCAGCAATCCCAATGAGCAGAGAATTTGTCTAGCGGTTGCTGTGCTCTGGGTTCCCCACGTGGCACTTCTGTACCATGTATGGAGTGAATCTATAGGACTGGATCAGAGGCGGTCAGGTGCTGGGAATGGAGCAGAGCTGATGGTACAGTGAGGCCTGACTGGGCCCACAGCAGTGAGGCAAAGTTGACTTTGTAGTGAGACACATAGGCACTGGTAGAGTGGTTCTCTCTTGGCAACCAATGGAGGAAAGCCACACCTTGACTTCCGCTGAGTCTATTTGAACCGATGAATGTAGTTTTAGAGTTTGTGGTGAGACCAAGACTTCTGGTCCTCCTTAAATCTGGTGATTATTTGGAACTGTGAGGATTGACCCCACTTTTAATGCATGGATGTGGTGCACTCATTTTCTTGTGTGTCAATATAGAGAAAGCTAACATGTTTCTATTGTTTTCCCTTTTCCCCATATATAAAAAAATACTTGTAGTTCCCTATTCCCAAATGCCTGCAAGAGGAATGTGACCAGATTGGTTTTAATTTAATTTCTCAGAGTGCGAATAGAAATATGGCTCTGGGCAGTTGCGTGAGCCATCCTTTTATTTTAGACAAAGGACCTCCAGCCAGTTTGAACCTGGCCTTTATTGCTTCCATTGACACCTCCCAGAAAGGTTACATATATAATTCTTTTGAATTAACTCTGTATTATTCACATTGCAAATTGGGCAGCAACACTGTCTAGTGGAAAACAGCAATTCTTTAATATCTGTAAACAGTAGCAATGGGCCTGTAACACTGGCTGTAAAACCATCTCTTCTCTCAGCCCCTTACTCATTTGGTGGTTGTTTTTTGTTTTTCAAGTCCTTGCTCTTAGAGACTGGTGGCTATGTGAGAATCTCATTTATTTAAAATAGAAATGTCCAGCCCTCTTGAATTGTAGAGAAAACCTTGAAAATGTGAACCCAAAGAAGTGAATAACCAGAAGGATACACAATCTTTCAGGTCAGAAGGGATCATCTTGTCCAACGTTGTGCAGAGCGTAGGCTATAGGATTTCATTCACTTATTTTTGTATTGTATTTCATTCATGTACAAGACAAATAAAAAGAATTTAAAAAAAACCCTTATGGTATTTAAGCCAATCTTATAATTTAGGAGACTTGAATACATTGAATGCTAGCACTTGGCAGCAATATTTGCACCGCTTAAGTCTAATAATAGGACTTAAGTGGTGTACATACACCTTGTTTTGTTCCCACTCGGCAGAGTGAATTTCACGTGAAATGAATAAATCACAGCTGAGATATTTAATCAATGCCTTCTGAATAATTAAATTGGTCTTAGGGAAGAAACTTGTTGTACCTGTTAAAGTCATTCATTCCACATGGATTTCAAGCTTCCTGTTTCACCTCCTGCTTTTTTCCTTTTTCCTAACTGTAGCCCTCCTTTTTTGTTCTTTCTCCCATTGTTTCAGAGGTCAGTGTCTCACACTCCTTGGATCTGGAGATCACAGTCATAACCCTTAAATCCAAAAGCATAGCAACACCATTTCATGTCCTCCTTCCCAACTCGTGAAATGCAAATGGTAAAAGTACATCAGCAGTACGCCAGCTCGTGGCTTCATTGCAGCCTTTTTTGATAAAGAGACGTGCACGGTCAGATTTTAATCTGGGGGGAAAAATGAATCCAGACAGTGCACAAAAGTTCCACTGCACTAAGCTTCATTTCCTGCTTGGATTTTGCTTGATGCCATGAATGATTCCATTAGAAACACATTTGTAACAAGCTCTGAGAGAAAACAGAGGAGGAGGAGTTGGCTCTATCTCTGCTTTGAATTGCTGTTACTATTGATGCATGGGAAGTTAAAAAAAAAGCACATGGGTGCCACTCAGAATTTTATTCCCCAGGAGCTGAGTAACCTTGTACCTCCAGAACTTCCTTTTTCCACATTTTTCTAAGCAGATAGCTACAGCAAGAGCAGAGCGGCTGGATGTGTTTTTCAAGCAGTCACCAAGCAGTGGTTAACTTAGAAGACTTTAATGGTTGTCTTAGGGATCTGTTTTCTAACAGGAAACAGGGATGTTCCCTCTGGGACTCTTTTATCACTTTCCTGACAAAAGCATTGTTAATTGTATTCAGATTTTGCCTCTTCCCCCCACCGCCCCACCCCCAAGGCCTTTTTTGTTTGGGTGTGGAACACCCTTGCCCTGTCTGCTATAATATGATTAAGGCACTTTCCATCTTTCAATCTAAAATAAACAAGTGGTTGGGAGTTTTCTATAACAAATGTAATCCATGTAGACAAGAAGAGCAGCCTAAATAATATAAGATGAAAAGGGAATTGAAAATACAACACAAATACAGAGCCAACTGGATGCATGGAAAGATCTAAACCCTGAGATTTGTACAATAACATTAAGAACAAATCATTTGATTAAAGCCTGAATAATATTTCAAATAAATACTGCACACCCACTGACACATTTTGTTCCAAAACAGCTTTTAAAAAAATATTCTGAAATAAAAATGTTGTGAGAATATGTTGGCTATAGTGATATATCATAGGCCAGATTCCCAGCGAGTGTTAATCAACAGGGCTCCACAGAAGCGAATGGAATGTGACCACTTCACACCAGGATCTGGCTTAAATGTTTTAAAGGCAGAGCTGGTGGCACAACCTAAAGTTAAGGTTGCTTAATATTTTCCAGTATAAGACCCTGTTCTCAGTTGCTCATTTCTTCACTGGACTTCAACCATTCAGATTGAAATGTCCCGTGCTGTGTAACTACCTTTAAAAAAACCCAGCTCAATCCTTTCCGAGAATGAGAGTAGCAAAAATATGTGTTTTGTCTGTTAAAAAAATTCTATCATTTTGTTGAAAAGCTCTAGTGCCTTCTGTAATTAGAAACAAGGGATTCTACATTTGTGTAACTGGGAGGGGCATGGGGGAGTAGCCCTGGAGACAGGAATGTGCACTGAGTTATGCCTGTGAAAAAGCCACTGAGATCTGGCAGAGTTATGAGCCTTTAAAATCTCAGTTCACACCCATTCAGCAGAGATTTCTTTGTCTCCAACAATTCTATTTGCACGTCTATCCCAAGGCTGCAGGAGCTGGCCATTACTTTTTTTCCCTACTGCTCTTCTCTGCCACTTTAGTGCCAGGTACTGGAAGTCAGGCCAGGCCTATACTAGACCAGGAAGGTAGGCTTAAGGTACATAACTCCAGCGTTGTAAATAATAATACCTTAAGCCAAGCAGTGGGAGATTTATGGCAGCAAACATTCTCATCGACTTCCCTTACTCCTTGTAACTGTAAGGAGTACTGGCGTGCCCTCAGCATTTGATTTAGTGGGACTTTACTAGACCCACTAAATGGAATTCTAGAAGATTGATCTCCGGCACATAATTATAGAGAGAGAATAGAGAGATTGTCCTCCTGTGCTCTCAGAGCTTCTCTGTTGTTCCCAGGCAGTGTAGAGGAGGAAGAGAAAGTGGGCACAGGCTGCTTGGGGATAACAGTGGAGACGGGCTGTCGAAGGATGGAGTGGGGTAGGCTGCAGTCAATATGGTTCCACATTATAGAATTTCTATTTTTTTCCAGTTTTTTTTTTAACCCAAGGAATTACATCTTCCAAAAGATACTTTAAAAGAATATTAAAGTTGCAACATCCAATGTTCAAAAGTCAGGCAAAGCCAAAATTAAAGTGGCCCATGCAACCGTAATTCAGCCCACTTGTATACGTGCACTATGATATAATCTTGAATTACATGATCACATGCTATTTTTCCCCACATGACCCCTGCCTCATTCAGTGCTCTGTGCGTGCTTTAGGACTGTGTAGTGAAGAAGGTTGCTATAGCTAGAACCTCTGCCTCATTTGTTGCAGAAGTAGGAAGATGTGCCGTGAATAAGGTACGGGATTGCAGAAAAAGAGAGGATGATATGGCTGCCCCTGACCACGCCCCTTCCACCCATGGCCCTGCCCCTTCCAGGAGCACAAAGCTACCCTCCCCCACACGTTGCCCAGGAGCCTGTGTAAGCTGTCAGCTCCCCTGGGTGTCAGCTAGCTGGCTAAGCTGCTTAGGCAGCCTCTTTGCCCTGTGGTACAAATGCATGGTAGCATCAAGCACAGTCTGAACATGGAGCTTCAAGGCATTTAAGAAACTGAAGCATTCCCAGTGTTCTCAAAAGACCTCTGTATGTTATGTGTAGGATACAGTATTTGAGAGTCAGTGAAATTCTGGTGTCTCCTTAAGGTATTTAGCAGTTGCATACCACTCAGTTGCAGTGTCTTCCCCAGTCTGGTGTATAACAGGAAAGGTGGCTGTTTACAGATTCATAGATTTCTTGTAGGGACTGTATGTGTGGTGTATTTATTGCAGGCAGGCCATCTGCCTCTGGAACACTCATGCTGTGTCTTCACAGAACACTGTGGTGTCTTCTCCCCAAGGTGGGCTGCTGCCCACCCCTCCTCTTCTCTCTGCACTGGCTCCTGATAGAGCACCCACGTGGCAGGCCTCAGTCCTTATCGTCAAGGTCTGGATCCAGGATAGCTAAGAGATTGATTGAAACTCCAGGATGAAGATCATTGTGGACAGCTCTGCTTCTCAGCCACAATAAACTTCTTGCCACACAAATCACAGAATCATACCACTAGAAGGGGCCACAAGAGGCAGGGCCGTCCGTAGGGCAACCTCTCCACAGGCCCCTCCCCGCCTCTGCTCCTGCCCCATGTCAGGCCTGTCCATAGTATGGTTGGGACAGCCGCTGTGGGGCCCCCCCAAAGTGTAGGCCCTCAGGCGACTGCCCTGGACTGTCCTATGGATGGGATAGGTCTTGCAAGAGGCCGTCTAGTCCAGGCCCCTGCATTCATGCAGGATAAGTATTATCGAGACAAGAGTGTCTCAGACTTCATTGCACTGCAACCCCCTTCTGACAACAAAACTTACTGCATGACCCAAGGAAGGGGGGCTACAGTCCCACTGTCCTGGGCAAGAGAGCTTGAGCCCCACCACCCTGAGGGGGACGGGGCAAAGCATGAGGGCTTCAGCCCTGGGCGGTGGGGATTGGACTTTGGCTTCAGCCCAGGGCCCTAGCAAGTTTAGTGCCAGCCCTGGTGACCCCATTAAAATGGGGCCACAAGCCACTTTGGGGTTCCAACTCTCAGTCTGAGAACTGCTGATCTAGACCATTGTTCTCTGTGAGCTGAGTGCTTGGGCGGTCACCCAAGAGAGATTCAAATGCCACCCAGCTGATTAGCAGAGCGCCCACAGTCGCCAGCATGTGTTTCTACCAGTAGTGCACATCCACATAGGCCTTGGTGAACATAAAATTTATTCTGCACATGGATGGAGAAAATAAAGGGAACACTGTTCTAGACCATACCTAACAGGTGTTTATCTGACCTGAGCTTAAAAATCTGCAATGATAGAACTTTTGCAACCCCCCTAAGCAATTTATTCCAGTGTTTAACCACCTTGACAGGAAGTTTTTCATAATGTCCAACCTTAAATCACCCATGCTACAATTAAAACAATTTTTCTCCCTCCTTCTTGTAACAACCTTATATGTACTTGAAAATTGTTATCATGTCCCCTCTCAATCGTCTCTTCTCCTGACTAAAACCCAATATTTACAGTCTTCCCTCAAAGGTTTTCTAGACCTTTAATCATTTTTGCTCTTCTCTGTACTTTCTCCAATTTGTCCACCTTTTTCCTGAAATGTGGTACCCAGAACTGGACACAATACTCCAGCCGAGACCCATCAGAGGAGAGTAAAGCAGAAGATTTACTTCTGCTGCTTGATTTCAACACTCCTGCTAATAATGTTTGCGTTTTCTTGAAACCCTGTTCACTCCTAGTTAGTTTGTGATCCACTATAACCCCCAGATCCCTTTCTGCAGTGATTCTTCCTAGCCAATCGTTTCCCATTATGTTTGTGTTGAACTGATAGTTCCTCTCTAGGTGGAGTACTTTGCATTTGTCCTTGTCGAATTGCATCCTATTTACTTCAAGTGACTTCTGCAATTTGTCCAGACCATTTTGAATGTTAATCTTACACTTGCAACCCCTCCCACCTTAGTAGCTTTCAGAAACTTTATAAGTGTACACTCTATGCCATTAGCTAAATCATTGATGAAGATATTGAACAGAACCAAGCCCAGTACTGATACCTGCAGTATCCCACTCAGTATGCCCTTTCAATTTCACTGTGAATCACTGATAACTAGTCTCTGAAAACAGTTTTCCAACCAGTTATGCACCTACCTTATAGCAGTTCCATTTAAGCTGTATTTCCCTAGTCTGTGTATGAGAAGGTCACATGCAACAGTATAAAAAGCCTTACTGAAGTTAAGATATACTATGTATTCCATTTCCACCCATCTATAAGGCTTGCTACCCTGTCAAAAATCTAGCAGGTTGGTTTGACACAATTTGTTATTTATATGTCCATGCTATTACTTACCACCTTACTATCGTCTAGGAGTGTGCAAATTGATTGCTTAACTATTTGCCTTACAGTATTATCTTTCCAGGTACTGAAGTTAAACTGACTGGTCTGTAATACACCAGGTTGTGCTTTCTTCTTTTTTATAGATTGGCCTATATTAGCCCTCTTCCATTCCACTGGAATCGCTCCCATCTTCCATGACTTTTAGAAAATAATCACTAATGGCTGAACTATATCCTCAGTCAGCTCCTTGAACATTCTAGGATGCATGTCATCAGGCCCTAAAAGCGTGACAAATTTCTAACGTGTCTAGGTAATTTTAAACTTGTTCCTTCTATATTTTAGCTTCTAATCCTACCTCATTTTCACTGCCATTCACTATGTTTGATGTCAATTGCTTCTAACTTTTTTTGTGAAAACTGAGTCAAAAAAGTCGTCGAGCACTTTTGCCCATTTTCACATTTTCTGTTATTTTTCCCCCGCCCGCGCTAAGTCAGGGTAAAGCTCATCTGTGCTGTGCCTAGACTGTGGAACTAACTCCCACAGGGACTATGGACCATCCAGACCTCACTACCATCCACTCTGAATGCCAGATGCATTTTTTCAATCTTGCCTTCTCTAATATAAACACAGAGCAGTGTGTACAATAAAAAAAAAGAGTTCAAAACCCCCAAATGAAACACTCACAGCATGCACAGAATTGTCCCCTTGGGGAGAGGATGTGAGAGAGAGCAAACCAGATGTAAAAGATGTTAGACATGTTGCTTAATGCACTATGTGAATGCACTCATGGGAAGGAGGGCGGGATAAGAACCTATAGAAAACAGAATAATTTCTCTCTCTTCAGTTGTGTATGCATCTGTTTCACTCAGCTAAATGTTGGCTACTTCTGCTTCAATTAATCTGTAATTAATCTTTGTTAACTGATCATATGTAGACGGTATAATGGACTAGGGAGACGGGGAATGGTGGAACATACTGATCACTTTCCAGTGAATGTTTCCAGCAATATTCTCTTGCTGCTCTACTGGAAGAGAAAATTAGACATCTGTCCAAGCAGAAGACAATCTTAGAGAGTTGGATATAAAAATAATTAGAAGCTCCTTTCTTTGCACCGTGGAGTAATTTCAGCATTTATTTATTTCATACTATTGTTAAGCTCGTTTATAATAGATATATTTATATATAAAGTAGAATAGAGAAAAGCAAAAGATATATTTCATAAATATTTCTGTATGTTCTGCATACAAAATAAAATATGTACATCCACAGATAGTGGTTCTGTGCTGTTGTCATGGCAGGACCATACATATCATTCACATACTCCAACAAGGTCTGCTTAGAATAGCTGACATCTCGCCTTGTCTGGAATTTCTAAAGATGTAAACACACCTCCCACACTGCTGATGTCTCGGCAATTTCTTGGCTTTGATTTTATAGCTTTATGGAGGAAGGAGGGGTGGTGCCATGTTTTTGTTAGGGCTAGATGGGACAAGGCATCGGAGCAACAGTGAACTAGGGAGTAACATCCAATGGTCAAGAGAGAGAGGGAAAAGGGATACATATGAGCTGACTTTTCCATTTCTATTTTACTTTGACTTCACTGTGCATTACATTACATCCCATCACCGCTCTCTGGGCACTCAGCCACATTGACACTGGGGTCCAATTCGTTTTTGTGAGTACTTGAATTTGACACCCTCGCAGCCTACACTAAATAGGGGCAGGACTACTGGTCCTCAAATAGAGCAGTAACTTAAGTCTCAGCCCCAGACAAAAGAAAAGGGTTAAATTGATTTGCATACGTTTTCATTTCAGAGCTAGAACCAGGAATGTTTCTGGCTTTTTCATGCTGAGTGGATTCTCCCGTTCTAAAAGTTTAGTCTTTGGAAACAAAGACAATGATTGCTTTGAAGTTGTAGTGCATCTGTAGCCAGGGATTGTCCTGGAGGCTACTGGAGAATCAAGGCCCATTGTGGTAGGATACATAAGCAGAGGCAGATCCAAAACCGTTTTTCCTCCCCCAGAAAATTTCTCTTTGTTTCTCATGGTGCTAAAGGCACTTGATCGCTGGCTGTCATTGGCAACCAGAAGGCATGGTTTTGCAAGAAGGTACACTCCAAACAGAGTTTTGGTTTAAGCCTCTTGTCTTCTCAGGAAGAATTGGATTGGTGGGAAAATCTTCCACTTTTCAGATTTAAAAAAAAATAATGTTATTTTTACTGCTGGAATTATCTCCCAGTCCATGTCTTTGCAAGATAAACAATGTCTAGTCCAAAAGAGGTCACTTCCTCTAGGAATAGTGCTTGGGTGCCCTGGGCGTCTAAGCTCTTTGACCGACTGTGAGAGGCTTCATTTGCAGACGTATCTTTCAACAGTCCTCTCACATTTTTTACAGGTTACGTAGCAGCACCAGTGGTATTTGCAGTGGCACCGCTCTACTACCTTGTCCATGTACGGATTGTAGCCGCGACCACAGCACATCAGGTCACAGCTGTCACTGCCGTTGGAGGTCTTGTTGCACTGCCTGGAATAAAGGCGATAAGGGGAGTTAGTGCAAATCATCACAGAGCCTATTTAGAAACGAAATAATCATCTATTTCTGCAATTGTGCTTTGGGCTGTACAGGTGCCCCAGGCATGGCGAAGGGGCCATGGGACTGATCTTTAGTAGGGCTAATTGGATGCTTAAACCACGTGGGGATCTGCCCAAGGAGCATGCCACAGGCTGCACCACCAAAGCAGCCAGATAAAAGTCCCAGTCCCTATGTTCTGGGGCCTGATTCAAAGCCCACTGAAGTCAACGGGGTGTTTAGAATCCCCTGCTATGCAAGTGTAACCCATATGCCGGCTGGGTGTGACTCACTGTCCCGTGTAGTGGCACTTAGACCACTTACAGAGAGAGAGAATGAGGGCGCTCTACAGCCTTCGTTCGCTGTGAGCCAGCTGGCTTTCTAGCTCAAGATGTAGAGGCTCATGCTTCTTGAGAACTTAGGGTACGTCTACACTTGCTCCCTAGTTCGGACTAGGGATGCAAATGTAGTGTACTGAAATAGCTAATGAAGTGGAGATTTAAATATCCCACGCTTCATTAGCAAGATCTCGCCTAATGCGCTAGTTCGAATCACAGCTGATTCGAACCAGGAAGTGCATGCTGGGACACATTAATTCTAACCAAAGCCCTTGGTTTGAACTAACATTACTCCTCATTTTTTGTGGAGTAACGTTAGTTTGAACCAATGGCTTTGGTTTGAGCCAACGCATCCCGGAGTGCACTTCCTGGTTCGAATCAGCTGTGATTTGAACTAGCGTGCCGGGAAAGATCTTGCTAATGAAGCGTGGGGTATTTAAATCCCCGCTTCATTAGCTATTTCGGTATACTACATTTGCATCCCTAGTCCGAACTAGGGAGCAAGTGTAGACATACCCTTAGAGCGTAAGCTCTTCAGAGTAGAGGCTCTTACACTGTGTGAATAGAACACCCAGCACAACCAGACCCTAGACTTAGCTTGGGGCCTCTCGACGCCAGTAATGAGTGAGAAGCATTTCTTTAGGAAATAGCTCAGACATCTTTTCTAAATCACATTTTGCTTAGGTTATTTTGGCCAGAAGTATTTTTACATCAAATTGGGGGAGGACAGTGGGAGACAGAGGAGAGAGGAGAATGTAGCGTGAGGAGGGAGAATTGGACTCCTGTGCTGAGCACTCCATTAACAGTTGGAAATGAATCCAAGAGATTTATAGGAATTCCTCATGAGGTAATGCTTTATGAGAAGTTATAGGATTAATGAAGTGCTGAGAATTTTTTTCTTGTTCACCCCTTATTTATTTCTGACGCGGTACGACCTCCTGTTTGTTATTTCTGACCTCCATTCATGGCTGGGTTCCATTTTTAAAGGTTCCCCACGCACTCCCCCGCTTTGGAAGTGCATGTACATATTTACAAACCTTTGAAAGGTTCACCAAAGCCTGCTCATAATTGTTATGACCAACAGTCGAAAGCTCAGACCATAACCACGCTGCAAGTGCGTTTACCTAGCATTGAATGAACCGCATTGTCGTAGACCCACCGTGACCCTGCCCCCCTCCAACAGGAAACCTCAGAATAACTCCCCATAAACACATTAGTCAATAAGTTAAATATTTAGAGCAAAGGTTCAAATACATAAATATTAATATTATGGAGGGGCTTTAAAGGCTTAGTCAGCTTTGACAGAGGTTGGAAAGGTTGAAGCAACTAGATTTGTTTTGCAAGGATCATGAGTTCATAACAGGCTATAAAATTCACATGTTTGGGTATGTGATGCATCCATGCCACCTTGTATACTTTACTGCGAGCTAACAGAATTGGGTGGGGCTAGTACTCAGATGGGGGCTCTCCAAGACACACACAGCTGCTTCAGGAAGTGGCATGGATAATTTGGTGTCACTCTTTCCTCTGAGTCATTATGGAACCCATATCCCAATATAGCATCAGCGACACTGTGTCTTATAGGGACACTCATATGCCATATCTAGCATATTATGATCAAAGTTACCCCCAAACTAGACATGGAACAAAACTGGTACCATTTATCTGACATCTCTCCCCCCCCCCACACACACACACGCCTTCCTGCTTTCTACCAACCAAAACAGAGAAGGTTTGCATACACATGGAATTCAATTCTGTACTTCCCACATAGTTAGGGTTTTCCCAAACTAAATCCATGCCACTGGGACTCCTGGAGTGGGGGCGAGGGGAGGGGGGAGGAATAAAACATTATAGGAGAATGCCTTATGTCCCTTTATTTTGTCATTTGGGGTCAAAGAGCTCAGACCTAAATCATTCTGATTTTGATGTTGCAAAAATTAACTCCCCAGCCTGCTAAGCCCACCTCTGCCCCAAATATGCTTTTTGAAAGATTATGTGTCAAAATCATCAAACAAATATCTCTGTTGTAAATGCTGGGATTGGGTGAATAATACCCAAATCCATAATTGCTGACACAGGAAACTGGTAGGCCCCTATCAGCACCTCTCTCCTGCGGAATCAGCAGTTTTGCAGTGTGCAGGAGGCTGGGGGTGGGGAAGAGGAGGGGCAGGGGTGTGGCTTTGAGGAAAAGGGTGGAGTAGGGACAATCCCTGGGGCACAGTAGGGGTTACTCCACTCATCCCTCCCCCCGGCACAATGAAAAGTGAGTGCCCTGGAACAGCTGCTGATATCTACAGTATTTCTTCCTGACTTATATGTGTAGATAGATAAAGAGCAAAGTTGAACAAACACAAGACCTACAAGTTTGTCCACATTAGCAGACAAACCGAGGGATGCATAAGATCAGTGAAGTTCACCATATTTCACATGCAGGAACAAATCTTGGGCATTGGCTTGTCACAGGATCTGATTCTAACCTCACCCGGCTAGGCTGAGCCTTGTTTGTACTTGTGTCAATCCAGTGCAATTCTATTGGCACCCCTAAAGCTCCTTCCAATTCTCAGCATGCGAGTGAGAATCTGGCCCATTGTCTTCTAACCTACCCTGCAAATCCTAGAAATATTTGCAAAACCGGTGGAAAAGAATGGCCCAGAACCTCAGAGGAGACACAAAACTAGCCCGACTCAACTCTGCTCCTTACGATGGCATTTTTTGCAAGAAAAGGGGAAGGTACAAGTACCCAAATTTCATTCACATTCTGCCCTTCTAAAAGATTCTCTAGAGGGCCGTTTAGGTCAGTCTCTAAAAACATATTGGTTATGTCTATACTGGTGGCTTCTTGTGCAAGAACATCTTGCACAAGGGTTCTTGTGCAAGAAGTCTTGTGCAAGAAAACCTCCACACTGCCATGTGCAAGCTGTGCTTTTGCGCAAGAGCGCCCGTGGCAGTGTGGACGATCTCTTGCGCAAAAAAGCTCTGATGGCCATTTTAGCCATAGGGCTTTCTGGCTCAAGAAATCCCTGCCGAGTGTCCACACTGCCCTCTTGTGCAAGAGCTCCTCTGCAAAAGGGCTTACACCTGTTAAAAAAGAGTGTAGCTCTTGCACAAGAAGCCCTCTCTTACCACGCCATACTGTAAATTTCCTTGCGCAAGAGCGGCGGGCAGTGTGAACGCTCTGCGGGTTCTTGCGCAAGAACGGCCATACTTGTTCAAGAAATTGCGAGTGTAGACATAGCCAGTGTGTGATACCCCTCAGTTCAGAAAACTGCATCCCCAAGGAGACTGAGATGGTGAGCTTAGGGAGTCTTGTACCCACAGGGCCACAGGCTACACCTACGTGAGTCTTCTCACAGACAGCAGAGGCTAAGAAATACCATAGAGGGTCATCTGAGCCATTTGCCCTGGGCCACCTGTGGAACTGGTAGATGGTGCCACCATGTCTACCCCCTGATGATCCAAGATCTGTGCGAGCTCCAGAACATGCACAGGGAAAAAGACCGTAATCTTACAGATGAGTGCTCTTTCAGAGCTCTCTCAAGAGCTTGGTTGCATGTACTCCCTACCAGTGGCCTTGCAGCAAAGGAGGAATTGTAGCTCCTTCAAGGAGTCCCTGCTGATCTTGCAGTCAAATTCCCAATTAGAAATCCAGCCATGTCAGAGAGGAGCATGACCTGGAGAGCAGCTGCCTCTAGGTCCACCCACACCTAACCAGTCTCTCCCGCTCCACAAACCATGGAACTTTGACCATATGGAAGGGTTTTTACCATGTCTAGGGCCCGGGGAAAAGAATGCACCAGAGTCTCAGCAGGTATGCATTCTTTTTAGCCACACCTGGCTGCTCTCTGCCTCATGCTGCAAAGTAGCAGGTAGCTCAACTTTTTCAAGGCACTGGGGGATGAAAGGTACTATATAAATAATATAAATGATAAGTATTCTTATTATACATACTAATAATAGAATCACAGAATCCTAGGGCTGGAAGAGACCTCAGGAGGTCATCAAATCCAGCCCCCCTGCCCAAAGAAGGACCAATCCCAACTAAATCATCCCAGCCAGGGCTTTGTCAAGCCGAGATTTAAAAACCTCTAGGGACGGAGATTCCACCACCTCCCTAGGTAACCCATTCCAGTGCTTCACCACCCTCCTAGTGAAATAGTTTTTCCTAATATCCAACCTACAACTCCCCCACTGTAACTTGAGACCATTGCTCCTTGTTCTGCCAACCGTCACTACTGGGAACAGCCTCTCTCCATCCTCTTTGGAACCTCCCTTCAGAAAGTTGAAGGCTGCTATCAAATCCCCCCTCACTCTTCTCTTCTGCAGACTAAATAAGCCCAAATCCCTCAGCCTCTCCTCATAGGTCATGTGTTCCAGCCTCCTAATTATTTTGATTGCCCTCTGCTGGACCCTCTCCAATGCATCTACATCCTTTCTGTAGGCCCTGTGACTTTGACCTAGCAAGCTCGTCTAGGTCAAATCAAATCATGGCATGTTGTCCCCTGGTCCTGCTTCATAAAGTTACTGTGTGTCACAACACTTAGCATAACTCTTTCAGCGCTATCGGGTCCCCTCGTGTGTAAATATGAATCTGTTAGATAGGGCTCCATGGAGCCCCTCTGTGCTGGTTTCCTATGAGGTTACGTGAAGGGAACATGGAAGTTAAAGTCATGTCACTGTGCTTTAAAAATTGTATGACTCCATATGTTCATGGCTGCTGGAAGGGCATGTTCTAGTTCATGTTGGACAGGAAATAAGACAGACTTTTAAAAAGGTATAGTTATTTTATACATCAGGTCAAAGCCAGAGGCCAAAAAAGCCATTGCAAGAGAATTACACATGACGATTTGTTTCTCTTATGTTCGGTACTAATGTGACATTGAGGGGGAGGGGCCCTTTGGGTTGAGATTTTCAAAATGGTCTATGGGAATTAGATACACAAGTCCCATAAAAATATAGCAGGTGCACTGTGCCTCAATCTCCTAGGCAGCTTTGAAGATCACAGGATGAAGTAGAAATAAAATGAGGTTGCTTTGTTTGTACAGCACCTATCAGAACAGGGTTCGGGTCCTTCATAGCTAGGGCTCCCAGACACCACAGTAATACAAATAAAGAAATAAATGATATAAAAAGAGTATTGTGAACTTTCATGTTTGTTGTCTCTAAGGCCAGGTCTCTACTCATAGGGAACATTGAATTAAGATACACAACACCAGCTAAGTTAATTACGTAGCTGGAGTTGATGTACCTTGTTTCATGTTTCCCAACCATCCCCACAGCAGGAAGCTGAGCGGAGCAAACACTCCCACCAGCTTCCTTTACTGCTCGCAGAAGCAGAAGTACCCGAAGCCAGCGGGGGCACACTCTGAGTTAGATTTAGCGAGTCTTACCTAGACTCACTAAATTGAACTCCGGAAGATCGATCTTGGCAGCATCGATCTTCCATCTAGGGAAGACATGGCTTAAGGGATCCTGATTCACTCAGCTCAGTCTGCAGGTTCTAAAGGCAGATTTTTCTAGTACCAGCTGAGATCTCTGTGCCTGAGGGTACGTCAAAACTACATGGCTCCGTTGACGGAGCCATGTAGATTTGTTTGTTTGGTAAAGTCAAATGAAGCCGCGATTTAAATGATCGCGGCTTCATTTACATTTACATGGCTGCCGCTCAGCGCACTAGTCTGGACGCTCCCCTGCCGACATCAAAGCCCTTTGTCGGCAGCCCCGGTAAACCTCATCCCATGAGGAATAACGGGGCTGCCGACAAAGGGCTTTGATGTCGGCAGGGGAGCGTCCAGACTAGCGCGCTGAGCGGACAAACAGCTGATCAGCTATTTGTCAGTTCAGCACGGCAGCCATGTAAATGTAAATGAAGCCGCGATCATTTAAATTGTGGCTTCATTTGCCTTTGCCTATGTGTCTAATCTACATGCCTCTGACGACAGAGGCATGTAGTCTAGACACAGCCTTACATGACCCAGGAGCAGCAACAAGGACATAACTGACCGCTGCGTTGCTCGTAGAATCAGAATCCAGCAGGGTCTTTGCCACTGCCATTAATTTTAGAGGGAAGGCACTCAACCTGCAGTGAGGAGGAGGAGTATCACACTGACAGAGAGTCAGAGAGAGAGAAGGGACAGCTAATTCCCACATCCTTTAGAAAAAGTGACAACAAATGCAGTCTGGGAAAGTACACAGCAAACCAGGACGGGGTCCCTATGATATAAGCCTTTCAGGTCAGGGCAACAGTTGGCTAGGACATGGGTGGACATGCCTAGTGGTTGGAGCAGAAGTCAGCTCTACTGGCCAGAGCAGGAGTCAGGCCTAGAAGATAGAACCAGAGTCAGTAGCCAGGGCTTGCAATCCAGTTTCAGAGCCTTAGTCAGAGGCCATGGGCCAGAGCCAAGGATCAAAGCCAGAGTCAGAGACAGGAGCCAAGGGTCACCACAAGAAGTCAGGTGACAGGAATTGGAGCTGAGGCTCAGAACTGGGTTTCCTGCAGTGAGAAACAAGCAGGCACTGCAGCTATTGCACCTGGGGGCAAATGCTTTGAGCAGCCTCTGAATAACAAGAAGAACTGCTGGGCTTAAGAGCCAGTTTGCAGCTGGCCCTTCCAAGCAGTCAGGCAGGGTAGCCCATCAGGCAACCTGCCACAGGCCAGGTGCGCCCATTGGAGTGCCAGAGGCTGGCTCCACTGCAGGCTGGGAGTCTGACACAGAGATCTGTCTCCTTATGTTTTTCTAAGACATCATGAACACAGATAACAGTGCATAAATGAACAGAGCCTGTCATCATGCTGCTGGTGAGGTGCAGAGAGATACCAAATGTAGTTAGCAGAACTGGGCTGACTACTCATCATGAACACAATACTCGGTGTATTTTCCCGGTGTGTGAACTTACTCTTTTGGCACCATATATTCATTATTTGCAAAGCATTTGCTGAATAATTCACAACAGAGCCCAGAGAGCAGCCAAGTCCTACTAAGTGAGGTGTATCCAACTCTATCACCCCAGCAGAACCAAGCACAATGAACCCAGAAGGCATGTGTGCTCATAATATGAACATCTTCACCATCTGTTGTAAGTAATGGCTCAAATAGACAGTGCTTGGTGTATGGCAGAGCTTGGGAGAGTATCGCTACTTTTATTTTTTTTAAATTCTACCCTGGCTTATACAATCACATTCCAGCTTTTGGAAAGTTTGCAGAGTAAATATGTGTTATTCATTATCCATTGGGTCATGTTGTATGAAAAGTTTAGATAGAGTGAGAGAGAGGCATAATATTGTGCTTCTAAAACGTTGATAAATAAGTAAAGTGAGTTATAAGAATGCTAGACACACAAATAATATAGTGTGATTATTGCTTATCTGTGATTGGGCCTCATTGCATCATGTCTGCTTCCTGGTTGCATGGCTGAAACTGCTTAAGCAGGATAATATTTAATAACAATTAGCAAGTGCTGTTGTTCACACACAAATCCCCTTTTCCACATGCAAATACTGATGCTTGTGCTACAAACAGCCATTTCCCAAACACACATGCAAGAAAACCTTCTTTGCACTAATAATGTTCCTGAAGAGTGGGATGGCAAGAGACACAAATGTGTCTGAACCAACAACTACTCATTCAGAATTCAAAAGAACTCTCTTGGGCCCTGTTTTACAGCATTCAACCAGCCCTACTGGTTAGTCTCCAGAAAACGGCAGAATGATTTTCTGAAGCTCAGAGCCTCCCTCAGCCATGAGGAGGGGGCATCTGTTGGGTTCCAAGACCACTCTGGGATAGACCAGTAATAAACAGCTCGCTAACCTTTGTGAGATACTAGCAGTAGAAGCATTCTGTGTGCATGGCAACATTTCCCTTTTGTTCACTTTCTGATGGGACCTAAAACAATCTTTGAAAGAGGATACATTAGAGTCTAATAATAATAAAAGTGAATTCTTTTGCCTCTTTCCTCATAGACTGGATCCAGTTTCATAATCTGGTATGATTTACCTTTTATTTTAAACTAATAATTAATTTTCTGAAGTACCTCACTGAAGATACATTACAAAGTGTTTTCTCACAAGAACTCCCCGAAACTTTAAACAGCCTTTCTTTGTGGCTCAATTTGTTTTAGTTATTGATGGTCATAAATTCAAGAATCTGCTTCATTTATCAAAGTCTTTAGCTATTTATTTCTCTCAAGACCATTTTTCGTTTATATCAAAAATGTGGCAGTGATACATAGATTTATGTGCTCTTAAGTTGATAAAAAACACTGATTCATTGCAAGACAGATGTTAACAGAAATGGACTCAAGCTGCAAAATCCAGACCTTGCTCCACATTTTGTTCACATTCAAGATTTGGGAGTGTTCCAGTCTCAGGTTTGGAATGAGGTTTGAATTGTGAATACTCTCAAAAGGCTGGGGAGCATTTCAATTTTAGGGTTTTGTTCCAACATTATTTCTAGTTTTGACAAATTGTAAAATAGCTCAGCTTGGTTTAAAAATGCTCCCTGGTTCATTCAAAATGATGCCTAAGATTTCCTTGAAAGTTTTTTGATTAATCCTGGGCTCAGTTCTGAGTGAAACATTTCATACAGCTCTGCTACCAAAAAAATAAAATATTTTTTTTTTAAAAAAAATCCACAATTCATGTAGGAATGGGAGGGATGAGTAGACAATTACAGAAGCTAGAGATGGAAAATATCTATTGGATTATTCACTCCATCCATCTGTGTGGTATTATGCCTCACAGTATATAATGAATCCCAATATTCAGGGCAATAGAAGTTGGCTATAAACCTCAATTATTACATGCTCAGAACTTGTTCAAATATACAAGTTGCTTGAGATGCCCTCTTTTTCCATGGGAGCCAGAAAAGTCCCTCCTCCTTTTTTTATACTGAAAACTAATGATCCATTAAAAAAAAAAGATTCTTTATTAATTCCGCACTCATGGAATTTAGATTGTTTCAAAGCACTGTACATCAGGAGATGGTTCTATTCCTGTGTCCCTCGCTCCCTTTTTTTTCTTTCTACTTTGCCTTGTTAATTTCACTAGACTTCTTATGTTAACAGCACAATTAGTAAATTTTTCTTAGGTTAAGAGTTTGGGAATGAGCTCATGTAGTGCAATCTAAAATAACAAGAAGGAACACAGAATGCAGGCCTTACTTGTCAAGGGAGCTGCAGCGTGCCTGTCTCCTCCATGCACTTTTAAACGTAGCCAGCAGATCTGAAAAACTGTCTGCCAAAATGTTTGGGCAGGAGCTCTCTCAGCTTGTAGCTGGAAAGGGGGCGTGATATGCTTGGTCATCGGGAATGGACTGTGTGTGATGGAGGGGTGTGAAGTAGAAGAGAGGATGCCCTGGCTGCAGTGTGATTATAACACCTCCAGGCTGTTGATCCATGAAGCGCTGCTGGCAGCAATGTTGAAGGGAAACATTTTTCTTTTTCTAGTGGCCAGAAAAAGGCCAGAAAGTAAATGAGAGAGGGCAGGTTTGGAGAAGGGAAACAGGCGGGGAGACATCATTGAAATTCCTTATAATTACACTCACTGTTAAGTTCCTTCAAAAAAATCAGCCTTGAAGGAAACAGCGCGATCTCCTGAACACTGACGTGTAGAAGGGATAAAATATCAAGATGCCTTTGGAATCCTCCATATCAAATAAATCCCGTTTGGGATTTCCATATGAATATTATACATCTTTGTGTAGCAAATGCAAACTATATGGCTACGTCTACACTGGCATGAATTTCCGGAAATGCTTAAAACGGAATACTTTTCCGTTTTCAGTTTTTCCGGAAAAGGAGCGTCTACATTGGCAGGCTGCTTTTCCGGAAAAGCCCTTTTTCCGGAAAAGCGTCTGTGGCCAATGTAGATGCGCTTTTCCGGAAAAGAGCCCCGATCGCCATTTTCGCGATCGGGGCTTTTTTCCGTAAAAGGCTACTGGGCTGTCTAAACTGGCCCTTTTCCGGAACAATGTTCCGGAATAAGGACTTATGCCCGAGCGGGAGCAGAATAGTTTTTCCGGAATAGCAGCTGATTTTGTACAGTAGAGCATCGTTGCTTTTCCGGAAATTCAAGGGCCAGTGTAGACAGCTCGCAGCTTATTCCGGAAAAGCAGCTGATTTTCCGGAATAAGTGGCCCAGTGTAGACACAGCCTATGTGTATTTCCTGTACTTAACAGAAACTGGTTTTTGCTTCTCTCTCATCTCTGTCACTAGGTGCTGCCAGTGCCGGATTAAGGGAGGGGCTAGCCGGGCAGCTGCCTGGGGCGCTAACCTGTGGGGGGGTGCCTGATGGCAGCTGTAAGGGGTGCCGCGTGCCTGGCCATGCGGTGCCCCTTAGAGCTGACATCAGGCACTGCACGCCCGGGGCTGCGGGCGCCCTTTAGAGCTGCAATCAGGAGCCGCACGTCCAATTGCAGCTGTAAGGTGCACAGTGCGCCGGGGGGGGGCACGCATGTGTCGTGCGCCCGGGGGCGGAGCCACGTATGCATCACGCGCCCGCTGCCCAGGGTGCAGGAATGGCTCAAGCCAGCCCTGGGTGCTGCCACTCAGTGACATGCCAGGCTGGAATATTTAGAAGATATTAGAAGTGTTCTCTTTGAAAGGCAAGCTAGGGAAAAAATATGTTGGGGAAGTGGTCTGGATTAGCTATTGCAACCCCCAAGGGACACAGCAATGATCTGGAAACACACTGTGTGGGTTTTACACTTATTTCCTTTGCTAATTTAACATAGAACCCGTGCTGCTATGCCAAAGTGTCTATTACATGGTACTTTAAATATCCTAGTACTGAGGCACAAGGTTTCTTCTGGAGAAGCAGCTACCAACAACTGTGAACATTATTTTGTATATATACAAAATGTCAGTCAGCTGACATTACTTAGCTCATGCAACACCTACAAGTCGTCACTCCATCACATCTCTGTCCTCCTTTCCCTGGCTGTGAGTCAAGGGTATTGCTTTCCTGGGCTCCCTTTAAAAGTCATCACCCCTGTCCTGCCTTACCAACGTGGCCCTTTGCATCCTCATCCAATGTCATCTCCATGGGATTTTCCTCTATCATACTCTGAATCCCTTCTGATACTGGCCCCCAGTAACATTTCCCTCAGCACTCTGGGGTACATACACAAGGTCCATGGTATCTGGCCAAGGAGTTGCCTCTCCCTGACCAATGCTCAGACTTCAATAGCACAGAATGTGTTTCATGTGCCACGAATCAAACAGGCTGTAGGAAACGCCAGGCACTCTACTGTAGCTGTTGGAAATTCGCTCAGCACTGACAGTGCTCAGTCATTAGGAGCAAAGGGAAGCAGCAATGCCTCCACGAAAGCACAAATAGCAGCTTGACCCCGATCGTGCTGAGATTTTTCAAAACAAAAAGCTAAGAGACTTGACAATGCTGCTCAACATCTCCTGCTGTTAATGTTGCCTGGGAGTGTTGGCATTAAACCGAGTCATACCTGCCCAAAGCGAGGAGTACTTACACCGCCGCAGCAACCACATGAGCTAGAACTGCATAGAACAGATAAGAGGGGCTTAGTGAAGCATTAAGTCAAGGCTTGATCGTCATACATTTCCCAAGAGACAAGTTCATTCAATTACCATCCTATCACATTTCAAATAAATCAGTCAAATAACGTGGGGGTGGTTCCTACATTCCAAGAGCCCTGTACATAAATCTATTGCAGCTGCCTTAAACTTCAGTAAAGAGGTGCATCCGGCAGAGATTACAGGTCCCAGCAGACAGGACTCTGTTTTATCCCAAACAGCCCTTGAGAGGGACCACTGTTTGAGATGGGTCAGACCCAAAACCTTGGATCTGACCAGCCATGAACTTGGGAGGTAGTTTGGAGCCAGATCGAAACTTGATCAGTTGTGCTCATCTGTCGTCCCGCTGGAGCACTGCATGCTGAGCTCAAAAGGCTATTCTGGTGTATTAAAGACGAGGGCAGTTGTGGGCCATGTTGTCAATTTCCTGGGGTGACATTAGCCCAATGAGTAGCACTTTGATCTTCCCCAGTAGTAAACGCCACTTGAGCAGATATGCTCACGCTCACATCTCTGCTGCTATGCACCAGCTAAAAATAGAAGCGCACAAGTCACATCTGATTTGTGAGTCCTTACCTGTCTTGCGTCCCATGTGACCCCACTTTTTCATTCTTCATGCAGAAGTCCGGCGAGCTCTGCAGGTAAATCAGCTCTGTCTCTTTAACTGGCCTGATGTCAATATCCTTTGGTACTAGTTGCTTGCGTGTTCCCATGGGTCGGTGGACCACCTTCGTGGCCGACAAGTACTTGTTTTTGAGGTCCTGGGCAATGTCTCTCATCTCTTGAAGACCCTTCCAGCAGGTCTTGATAGAACAGGAACCAGAAACTCCATGACATTTACATTTCATTTCAAGAGAGGCTTTCAGGGCCTATGGAGAGAACAAGACACAACACCGAGTTATGAAGTGACCTTCTCTTTATTTAAATCTCCCCCAGGATTGCTAACCTGTCTTAACTGGATTGTAACAGGATGTATTCACTACTCTAGTTTCTGGCCAACCAGGTTAAAGGTACCTATGGTGCAAAGTGAAACAGATCTCATGGCTGGAAGATTGCTTCCAGCCTGGCTATTATTTTTGTTGTGCCATCAGCATATTTATACAGTTGAGACTGTAGGTCTCAAAACTTAGATTTACCCAACTCCCTGTGCAATGACCATATCTCTCAATTAGCCGCAGTGCGGCACTGCTGTATAACACATGACATTGTTTCCTTTGCTGTTGCAGGTTGCATAATTCCCAGAATGAAATAGGAAAGATGATCTGGGGTTAGAAATCAACAGAGCTGTGTCTCTTGACACCAGACAAGAATTTGCCATAAGGGATTAAACTTTCAATATGAGACATTAAAGAGCTAACAGAAAAAGAGACGTGGTACAGTGTGGTGCAGTGGGAGGATAGAGGAACTACTCCCTGCACGGCCAGGGATAAGTTTTTCAGGAGCAAATTTTATGACTGGCACCAGTATTAGTAGATGGGCCAGGTGTTTGGGAAACATACAGAGGAGGGAGAGAAGGCTTTTCTCCTTCAGTCACAGTGGACATATCTACACTGCATAGTCAGCTGCGGTTCTGACTCAGGTTTGAGCCCAAAGCCTTTCCCATCCACACACAAATCAGTCCTGGGTCAGCTAACACTCAGGACCCTCTAAGCCTGAGGTGGATTTAAGCACGAGTCCCACTGTGACCCTGGTCCAAGTCCTGTCACTTTGCACTGTGGATGGAGATGGAGCTAAGTACTTTCAGCAGAAGGTCTGCATAGTGCATTAGTATGTCTGGGAAACCAGGGGCCAGCAACTGTAAGGCCAGGATCACAGTGCAATGTGGGCGCTCAAGCACAGGCTTGGGGACAGCGAGTCCACAGGCGCAGGCCCCGTGGGCGCAAGTTTACAATACAGCGTAGATAAACCCTGAGTGGCCCCGGAGGTGCTCCCCGCACTGTTTGAAAAGCGAGTGTGCATCCTCTGAGCAGCCTGGCATCTGGCCTCCTCTTGAGCAGAGGAATCCACTGCCCTCTAATTACTCTGACGCCATTTCTCCATTTGCAGAGGGCTGCGGAGGGGAGTCAGTTGTTACTGTCTGCATGAACGTGATTTGTTAATTTTAATGGTGAAAACAAATCCCTAGGCTCTTTCAGGCCTGGTCTACACTAGGAGATTGGGTGGTTTTAATTACATTGCTCACGGGTGTGAAAAATATGAGGCAGGTGAGTGAACCTAAGCCCCAGAATAGGCAGGGCTAGGTCAGTGGGAGAAAGCTACGGCCTCTCAGGGAAGTGGAGTACCTATGTGGATGAGAGAACCCCTCCTGTGGGCGCTGTTCAGAGTGCTGCAGCGTAAGTGTAACCCCCCCTTAGATATTGAACTCATCACTGACACAGCGATTCAAACCCATCCGCCATACTGAACAGCAGGCATTGCTCTACTCCATGTAGAGATAGTACGGCCTACCACTTACAGATCACTTTCTGTGGGCAAAGTACTTCACAGACATGAGGGGAGCTAACGGAATAGCCAGGACCCTGGGCAAGGGTGGGGGGAGGAGACGGTTCTGCACTGCCAAAAGGGGCGGGGCTTCAGGAGGAAGGGGCGGGGCTGGGGCTCCAGCAGGGATTTAAAGGGCTTGGGGTTCTGGCCACCACCACTGTTGCTGTAGAGCTCAAGGCCCTTTTTGAATTGCCGAGCTTCGGAGAAGCTGCCCCCTTTGTGTCTCTTCCCTTCCCACCCCGCTTTGGTGGGCCCGACAAACATTAACCAATTAGTTCACAAAACCCTTACTGGGGAAACGGCGTCCTCACATTATGGATGATGAAACTGAGGTAGAGAAGTGAAGTGGCCTGGCCAAGGTCATACAGTGAGTCAGTGGCAGAACCAGGATTAGCTCTCAGGACCTCCTGACTCCAGTCCCGTGCTCATGGTCCCCAACCTAGCTGTCATCCAAATGAAAACGGAGGCAGAAAGGTTAGGTGATACACCAGGCTCACAAAGGGAGAGGAAGGATACTCCAGTGGAAGAGGAAGGATGGGTCCATCATTAAGGCTCAGACTTCCTGTGTGAGCTTGGACAAGTGCCTCAGTTCCCCAGTTATACAATGGGAATAACAGCATTGCCCTATCTCCGGGGGTGTTGTGAGGATAAAAGATTGTGAAGTGCTCTGCTACTATGGTAACAGGGGCCTTATACAGATAGACCAGCCAAGGATATGCAACCACACCTTTCTCTCTGCTGCTCGTGCCCATTAGCGCTTTGAGGAATTACATTTCTAGAGACTGAATTATATCTTCCATGCTTACGCAGGCCTAAGGAGTTGAGCACGCTCTGGCAAAAGGCCTGTTTCCATAGCTAGCGGGTAGTCACACTGAACTTCACAAAGCCATTAACCACTACAGAGGATTGTACAATTACAGTAACTCTCTTTGGTTTGTTACCTGTCTCCCTACTTCACTGTTGTGCAGATGCATCAGCTTATTGGCTTGTGATCCTGATTTTTTCATCTTCATGGGAGCATCTGAAAATTTGGACCCCATGACAAGACCATAGTTGAGGTTGTCAGCACATCCTCCCCATCGATACCCAGGTCCAGGTGTCTCACCTGGGATGGGACCGCAGGAGCAGCCAGGGAGGTCCCCGGTAGTGCAGGCCCTGGCGATGGTATGGCTGATTGCTGCTGCAGACAGGGCATACACAAATGCTGACTCCCTTGTACCTGCAAGACAGAAGAAGTGCAACTCAGCCACCAATGCCAAGAGGGAGGGCCGAGAGAATTGTTGGGCCCCATGGCAAGTTGGGAAGATGATGTCATGCTCCCAGAAGGGGTGGCACCTCAGGTAGCAAGGGCGGGGCTGGGACTAGCCTCGTCCCCACCAGCCCTTCAGTGTCAGCTGGAACACACCACCTAGGACTCCAGCGGTGATTTAAAGGGCCCAGGGCTTGAGCACAGGTCCTTTGGAAGTGCCAGGCTCCAGGCAATGTTCCCTCTAATCTTTTCCATCCATGTGTGAATTTTTTCATCTAATGTGGAATAATTTTATGTGCACCGAGATGCGTGTAAATGTGTACCACCACTACAAACAAAAAACCTAGCTGTGGGTGCTCTGCTAATTGGAATTTCTCCTGATTGGCTGCACAAGCACACAGCTTATCGGGAGCTCTAACCCTGGGGCAGCTGCCCACTTTTTTCCCCCCAGGCTCCCATTGGCGGGCCTGGTACTGGGTGCCTTCTGTAGAGAGGACTACACAGCGCCTGCCTTGGAAAACATATACATCAAACACACAGAACAGAGAACCATGGCTGGAATCTTTTCTGCAGTGCCACTCAAACTTGGTACTACACAGGAGTACCTTGGAGCTTCAGTTTTATGAGTGGGCAACCCAAGCAGCACATGAGGAGTTAGGTGGGCAGGCTGGGTTGGGAATGCATGTCACAAGGAGTATGGGAGGGACATGGGGGGAGAACAGCATACGGTTTGGTTGGGCCTTTTGTGCGGGTGTTACTCCAGCAATGAATGTGGGAAAGGCACGTATGCAGGCTAGGAAAGATATGCAGTTCCCTGCACAGATAGCTCCAATTGTTACCTCTCTCCAAATCCAGCAAGTAGTTGGGTGCCAGCTCTATGGAGGAGCAGTTCCAGCGCATGTCGGAGAATGTTCTACGGCAGGTCTTTATCACTTCCCGGGCTGCCTGGATGATGGTTTGCATGAGCTCCAGGTTGCTGCGGCACAGCTGCACCTGAGACACCACCAGACCCTCTAGCTGCTTGCAGTGCTGGGTCTGATTCAAAGCAAGGACAGGGGGGGTCTTGGACAGAGCTCTGCAAAAAGAAACACCAGCAAAGCCATTAGAAAGTTACAGGCCTTAGTTTCTTCTCTGTCAGGCTGCCCAAGAACCTCCTACAAACACTTTGCCTTTGATACTCTGTACCCCTCCTCCTTTCTAACTAAGGAAAACATTTCAATCCATTCAAAGGCTGCCAGAGAGCCATGTGCATTGAACAATGTAGAATCTTGGGGAATTCTTTTGAGCATGCTCAGAGCTGTCCTTACCCACATGCAGAATATGCAGCTGCCTAGGGCCCCTGAAAATTTGGGGCACCACTGGATCTTAATGTCCACTCACTCCCCTCTTCCTATCCCTGTTCTGTGGCTCTGCTTCCTGTGGAGAGCTTAAAAGTGAAAAAGGCTAAACCTATTAGCAGAACAGTGAACTTGTGAAAGAGCCATTCAAGTGGTAATGAAACCATTTAACAGGCATTTGCCATCCCCAGGTATGTGCTGTCAGGTTCTGATTTTACTGTGTTACTCTGCAGGGCCTGAGTTAAAAATTTGCTTTAAAAATATTTCGTTAGTGAGTTGCTGAAGACGATAAAATCACATCTCAAAAAAATCATCCTTCGCCTGCCCCAGGCTGCCGTCTGGCATAGAGGCACCAGTGTAATAGTACTGCGTAAGGCCCCACAAATCCTAAGGAGGGTGCTGGGCATGCAGAACCTGCAGCAGCGAGCGAGTGTCCCAGTTTGTACAGACAGACTTGTTAGCGAGGCTCATACTAGCCCACCAAGCTCCACCAATCCTGCCCCTTGGATCTGAGCTCAGGTGGGTAGCCCAAGCCTACATTGGTGCTGCAGCATCTGCACAGCTTCTTTTCCAAGCCAGAGTGCAAGGAGCACCAAAACACTTAGAAAATGACCCATATGTTATAAGATAACATATAACTAGATCTTCCTACGGCGTTCAGAAAGCAAGTTATGTAAGCCCCACTTCCAGGTTCTGCATTCAGAATTCATCTCACACCCCTGCTAATATTTGGTGCATCAAGTGAAAGGAAAACAAGGGAACTGATTATGCCATGCAGCATCTTTGGGCATGTGGTTCTTCCCTGGCCACTCACAGGTAGTCAGCTGAAGAACAGAGGATGGCTTCCTTTGTATCTTTATGAGCTACCTAGTGCAGCAGCAAATGTTCTTTATGATCCTAAAACTATTTTATAACTCACTCTGTCAGTAACCGGTGAACAGTCTTGCATAGGATGGCAATAGACTGCTGTAAAACATATTTCCTTCTAGCCATCTCAAACATTGTCTACACTGTCATGTTTTGTTGCTAAAACCTGCCTTTTGATGACAAAACAATGTGAGTGTTTATGCTACAATGAGACTTTTGTCGGAAGAAACACCCAGTTTTGGTGACAAAAATCTTCCACCCTGCGAGAGACTTTTGTCTTTTCCCCTCCCTTTATCATGAGCAAAGTGCCAGTGTGGACTCTGTTGTTTGTTTTGTCAAGAGAAGTATCCCACAATGCCTACCCAGGGAGTTGTGCTCAGTTTATGTGATCTCTGCTGCTCTGCAACCATGCACCCCTCCTCTTTCAATGCTTTGAAAAGTGGCTGATAGTTGAGTGAGCTGTTCCATTTGGGGAACAAACAAAAACCAAATCATTGGAATAGTTCTGTTCCGCTGCTGCAAGGAGAAGGCTGGAGAGGTTGCTGTACTGCTTTGACATTCCTCAGCATCCCTAAAAGCGCAGGGATCAGCTCTGCCTTCCCACAGCACTGCACTGTGGGATGCTCACCCATATTGCTTTGTTCTATCTATGGACTGGGGAGCTAGCAATGTCAACAATTGGAGGCAGAAAAAACCCAGTTTGTCTGGTTTTCACTTTTGGCAGCTTTTGCAAGTCGGCAACACTTTTGTCACCAATCCTTCCCAGTGTAGACACAGCCTCAGTGTGCTGCCTGTCAGTTTCTTATTACACCACCCTGTCCTTCTAGATGGATTTTGTTAATTAATGGGCACACCTATTTTATGTATTGCTCCTGCAGCTAACAGGTCCACAATTGAAACAACCAACCACAATTCTCTGTTTGTCACAACCTTCCTTTGTGCCCTGGGGCTGGGAATTTAGTTTTCTTGTGTTCCACTTCCCTAGTTGTAAAACGTGGACAATAGCAGTGCCCGATCTTATAGGGATGTTGTAAAGATAAACACTTTAAAGATCATGGGTAAGTAAACCTATGACTTGGGGAATCAATGCCCAACCCCACCCCCTCTGCCTGAGGTCCTGCCTCTTCTGCGCTCACTAGAGCCCACCCTACAACTATGGCTGCTGATGATCCCTTCCCAGTCCCCTCTCCCAGGTGGATGCTGGTCCTTGCTCCTTGCCACAGGGAAGTGTCCGAGGCCCAGATAGCACAGCCCCAGTCTTGCCCAGCCCTGGAGCTCCAGAGAGGAGAGCTGGGTGATGGCACCCAGTCTCCCTGAGCCAGACCTGCCAGCTGGATCCCCAGCTATGAAACCCCCTTCTCCCTCACAGCTAAGCTGCCAGCCCCAGTGCTAAGCAGACAGAGGCCCCAGCACTGGGAGGAGAGGCAGCATGACACAGCCCCCAGCCTGCCTGCCCCAGCCTCTGGCACCGGAACAGCAGGCTGACGGAGGGGATGTGGCGGACTCTAAAGGAGATCGGGCGGGGCCAGGTGAGGCAGTTTGGGAAGTCAATGCCTTCCCCTGCCTCTGATACCCATTGCCAATATTAAAGACTATGAGGAACTCAGATACTATGTCAAGGAAGGCCAGGTAAGTAGCTTGGGCTGATAGATAGCATTCGGCATCACTTGAAGCTTCTGCTGGCTTTTCAAGGATAAGCCCCAAGCAGAGCACTCTGCAGACATCCCTGGGCAGTTTTCACCATGCTCATTATCAGGTTTCTTTTATAACATCCCTACATGCAGCGCTGGAAAATTATCTCATTACTCCTCACAGGCAGACAGGAGGAGAAGAAATATCTGCTATCTGTGCATCGTACTGAATGATCTGGAACTAGGTAATTGGTTAACACAGCTGATACGGCCTGGCAGATACCTCAAAAGCATATGATCTACTTAGAAGCAGGAACTGCCCTGTCTGAAGACTGGCACGGGTAGACCCAGAGTTAAAGTCAATTAGAGCTGCAGGTGGTTAGTAACTTGGAAAAACAGGCCCTGGGGGCAAGATCCATCCCCAAAAGTTCTGCCTCTTGGCATCTGATGTTTGGCATCCACTGAAAATTTGATCCAGAATGTCTATCAGTTGACACGAAAGTCTCAGGAACTGGCTCAAAAGAAGTGAGGCCAGAGGCCAAAACGAGTGTGAGATTCAGATCACACCTCATCAGAAATACAACAAGCGCGATGGCCACTTGGGAAGCCATATATTCCAAACAGCAAAATACACAAACGTACTGGATATATCTACACTGTGGAAAAGATCCATGGCAGTGAGTCTCAGCGCCCAGGTCAGCCAATTTGGGCTCATGGGACTATTGGTTTAAGGTTCAGAACAGCAGTGCAGACATTCCTGCTTGGGCTGAAGAGCCTCTGAGATCCTCCCCCTTGCTCCAGCCCCAGAGGGAAATGTCAACACCGCTATTTCTAGCCCCATAGCAGGAGCCGTGCAAGCCTGAGTCACTTGACTTGGGCTCTGAGACTCATTGCCTTGTGGGTTTTTTGGCAAGGTCCAAGTGTAATTTTTTCAGGACCAGTACAAACTTGTAACATGGGCCCTCTCCCACACACATGCCACAGTTTGTAGCCTGGGCTGAGCCCCAGTAAAGTGTGCCTCCTTTACACCTGTGGGCCCTAGGAGTGGGGCGGGGATGTTCTTCTGGTTTGGTTTGGGCTGGGTTTTTTTCTGTATAGATGTACCCAATAAAGCAGATCAGCTGAAGGAGTTCTGCAAGCTTGGGTTTGAAGAAAAAGGAGGCTGTCTCAACTGCCCTAGAGAGACCAGGCATGGAAGGTTAAATTCATTTAGCAAGAAAACAGGTGTGTCCGAAGTTTGAGGTTCAAGGCAGGACAACTTAGAATGGATTTGATATATGTTGTGCGATATGTCTGAGAAACCAGGACCATAGAGACATGAAAGGAGCCTGCTGAAATAAGGCATTGCTACAGATAAAGTGGAATTATAACCCGTGGGGAAGAAGCCACATGAGTGAGTGTTATGCAACAATGTGGAATAAAGCAAGATATTTATAAGGAAATGAAGCTGGAGCATTTCAGTGACCCAGCAGAAACTGAGGTCACCTAGAAAAAGAAATGTTGCAGCCTGGGGGAGACCCATCAGAAGATGAAGGGAAAGCAAAGGAAAAATGGTTGGAAAGCATCACAGGCTGTGTCAGAGCTAATGGAGCAGTGAAAGGGTACAACATGATCAGAGAGCTCACAGTGAAACGTGGTACCACGGCACTTGATGATATTGATGGTGACTTTTATGGATAAAATGCTCCCCAAATGACTGTGCAGTAAATAAGAAACTAGGAAAAAAAGTGAAAGGATTTGCACTAAGGCAAAGAGAGAGGAAGGCATTATAAATCCAAAAGAGAGGAACTGGAGGCAATCACTGTTTCTTGCTGAATAAGTTGCGCTCTGGGGAGCCAGTTATGAATAAAACACAGGATGCAGCAATGTATTTTGTGAACATCTCTCACGCTTGAGCTTCGTGCCTGAGCTTACGAGGATTTATAATTGGAAACATGTCTGAGTATCAGGAGGAAAACGAAGAGAGTAATGGAGACGGAAAAGAAAACTCAGATTTATTTGAGTCACTTGCAGAGAATGAAATAAATATTTATAAATCACATAGATTAGGGATGCAAGAGACACATTAGGTCTAGTGTGATGGTTCTCAACCTTTCTCGGCTCAGGTCCCATTTGAAAAGGTTTATGGCCTGTTGCGACTCAGTAAACAGCCTGGACTTTGGGGTAGTTTTGGTCAAAGCATACACCCTCGGTGGGAGGAGGGTGCTGGACCCTGCCCAGCACTCACCCTGTAGTGGTGGCTCCTGCAGTTCCTGTGTTGTGGGGCTGGCTGGGATGGATTCTCCGCCCCAGACACCGCAACATCTAGGGTTGCAGTGCCGCTTAAGTTTGGCTCTGCATCCCTGACAGGACCAAATTTGTGTGAGTGGCGTTGTGACCTGGTTTGTGGGTTGCAGAGCCACTCACTCAAAGTTGGCCTACTTGAGCTTCCATCATGACAACAGCAAGGGCCGAACCTGAGTGGTGCTGGGACCCCGGAGGCTGCTGGGAGCAGGAGAAATGAACCCAGCCAGCCCCATGGGACAGGAGCCAGAGGAGCTGCCATGTGACCCTTTGAAACATTCTGGCGACGGAGTGTTGGGTCCCCTCCCAAGCCATGGGAGGAGAAACCCTGATCTAGTGCCTGCCTCAGAGCCTGCAGGGCCAGTCAATCTCTACTGCGCAGCCACGAGTGTGTCCCCAACCAATCTAATTTTAAATAGCTCCAGGGACGATGCCCCCATGGGCTATTCCACAGTGTAACTGACACTTTGTGCTCCCTACTCTGCCCGTTTCCAGGGTCAGTTGTTGGAAAGCCCGTCTGTGCCTTAGAAGGATGCTTGTTTGCCATGTTGTTGGAGCCCGGTCAGTCCCAGCCTAGTAGAGAGACAAGGCAGATAAGGCCATGTGGTTACTGGACCAATTCCTGATGGGGAGAGAAACAAGCTTCCAAGCTACACAGTGCTCCTCTTTGGGGGACAGAAATTACCTCGCCCACCTGGTCTCTTCAGAAGGACACTGTCAGGTAAGGGAGGCCCAAAGAAACAAAACCCACCTTACCTGGTCCTAAGAGGAAGGCTACAGGGAGCATGGCTAGTGAAGAGGGGCCTGGATGGGATTTCCCTGCCCCCGATATAATCCCAGAGGTTGCAAGGTCTCTTATGGGTAGGTAACCCTGATGAAGGAAGGCTTCATGCTGCTGTGAGGATTCACAACAGGGGATGGCCTGAGAATTGAACAGCCCAAGTTTGCAATACCATCACTATGACGCCCCTCTCTCCTACATGGACTTGCACAGGGAATCCAGTGCGTGGGGTTTTCCAGGAAATTTTATTTTATAAATGTCACTTTTCACGATTTCATAATTCTAGCTGCCCTTCCTTTTACTACCCTGAACAGCTCTTCATTCTGCAGGATGCTGAGGACGGAGGGTTTGGTTTTTCTATTCAACCCTTCCCTTTAAATAAACAGGTTTCAAACCAAATTTATTCTGCCTTAAATAAAACATACTAAGGCTCTCAGTTGACGTTATGGCTATTGACAGAAAACCATAAACATAATTACCAGGGAAGTATGATGCATGCACAGATCATGACATTTATTTATTCTGTTAATTATCTTGGACAGTTTTAACAAAATTCATTTGAAAATATGAATAAGCTACAGTATTTAATGCTTTGGGAAGCATGGGCACACTCCTTCATCCCCTGGTACTTCTTGCATGACAAGGAGCTATTCACATGAGTAAGGGTTTTGCAGGATCAGGCTCGACATGCAGTACAAAATGACCATCTTTTCTTTGCTGAAGTCTGTTGCACAATTTCCCCTCCTTTCCTCCCATCTCTGGCCTAATTTTATTTAAATGTTTTTTTTTATTTTTCACTGAATTTCAGGATGATTAAGGTCAATGTTTTTCTTTTTTAGAGTTCTCTTAAGCATGGCAAAGAGAAAGTTTTGAGGAAAAGCTCTGGGTTTGGTTTAAATCAACAGCCCCGGTACAATTTCACCACAGCCATGTTTTCCTAGATTGTAGGACTGAGGGAATGTTCTCCAGGTGGGGAAAGGAGGGATGGAATATCCTATCACATATGTTAGGATATTTTAGCGCCCCCTGGGCTCAATCCTGGGGCAGGTAAACAATATCTGACAAAGCTACAAAGCCGCACTGGCTCTTCTTGGCATCAGATGTGCCAACTCACAGCTGGCATTACTTCAGGGGAGACTAGGATTTGATGCCGATGGACTTGTGCTGCTGACCGTGGCAAACTTGACTCCAAGTCTGAAGGGTTTTTCTTCTTTTTTTTTTTTTTTTTTTTTTACTCTATAAATGCCTCTTGTCTGTCTGAAAGGCCTTTAGTATTCATTTACCCATCGCAACAACGTACCAAGGGACATGGTGGTTTCACCTTCACATGCAGTCTTTAAATCAAGACCAGGGATGCCAAAAGACGTACTATATAGCTCAGCCTCAAACATAAATTATGGCCTTGATTCAGAGATTACTGGGTGAGGCTGTTTGGCTTATGTGATGCAGGCAGTCAGAGTAAATGATCATAATGGTCCCTTCTGGCTTTTAAATCTATGAACTTTTTGTTCCTTCAGGTTAAATGTTTTAAACAGCCAAGGCAAAAATCACTTGCCTTCCTTTGTTGAAGTTTGCTGCACACTGCAAAGTCCCCCTACTACCACTACCCTCCACACCCCAAGTGTAATTTTGTTTAAATCTGAATTCCTCTAAGCATGACAAAGAGGAGGTTCCGAGGGACAGCTTTGGGTTTGGGTTAAATCAACAGACCCGGTGCAAATTCAGGGGTAAAAAGGGAAGCACAAGCTTCAAAGCAAAACTCCCTTTGAGGGCCCAATCCTACAATATTTTCCCCCTGCAATTTATTCATTAGCATCACAAGAACATAGGAACAGCCATACTGGGTTAGACCAAAGGTCCATCTAGCCCACTATCCTGTCTGCCGACAGTGGCCAATGCCAGATGCCTCAGGAGAGAACAGAAAAGGGAATCTTCAAGCAATCCCTCTCCCGTACCCCATTCCCAACCTCTGACAGAGGCTAGGGATACCATTCCTACCCATCCTGGCTATTGATGGACCTACCCTCCTGAGCTCTAGCTCTTTCTTGAAACCTGTTAAAGTCCTAGTCTTCACAACCTCCTCTGGCAAGGAGTTCCACAGGCTGACCATGTGCTGTGTGAAAAAAAACTTTGTGTTGTTTGTTTTAAACCTGCTACCAATTAAAATCATTTGGGGTGCATCTACACTGCAGGGCTTAACTCAAAATAAGCTACACAAATTGAGCTACGTCAATTGCGTATCTTATTTTGAAATAAGCTATTTCAAAATAGGGAGCATCTACACAGGACTTATGTTGAAATAGAGCACTCTTCTTCTGACTTCCCTTATTCCTCGTACAATGAGGGTTACAGGAGTTGGAGTAAGAAGTCCTCCAGCTTGACAGTATTTTGACACTATTTTGAAATAACTTCCTGCTGTGTAGACGCGGACTAAGTTATTTCGGAATAGTGCTAGTTATTTCAAAATAGGGTTGCAGTGTAGACGTACCCTTGGTGACCCCTAATTCTTATGTTATGGGAACAAGTAAATAACTTTTCCTTATTCACTTTTTCCACACCAGTCAAACTTTTATACACCGCTAGCATATCCCCCTTTAGTCTCCTCTTTTCTAGGCTGAAAAGTCCAAGTCTTTTTAATCTCTCTTCATATGGTATCCGTTCCAAACCCCTAATCATTTTTTTGCCCTTTTCTGAACCTTTTCCAATGCCAATTTATTTTTTTGAGATGAGGCAACCACATTTGTACGCAGTATTCATGATGTGGGCATACCAGGGTATTATACAGAAGCAATAAGACGTTCCCTGTCTTATTCTCTGACCCTTTTTTAATGGTTCCCAACATTCTGTTCGCTTTTTTGACTGCCGCTTCACACTATGTGGATGTTTTCAGAGAACTATCCACAATGACTCCAAGATCTGTCTTGAGTAGTTATGCTAAATTAATCCCCATCATATTGTATGTATAGTTGGGATTTTTTTCAATGTGCATTACATTGAATTACATTAAATTTCATTTGCCATTTTGTTGCCCAATCACTTAGTTTTCATTAGATCTTTTTGAAGCTCTTCACAGTCTGCTTCGGTCTAAACTATCTTGAGCAGTTTAGTATCATTTGCAAATTTTGCCACCTCACTATTTACCTCTTTCTCCAGATCATGTATAAATAGGTTGAATAGGACTGGTCCCAGTACGGACCCTTGGGGGACACCACTAGTTACCTCTCTCCATTCGGAAAACTTACCATTTATTCCTACCCTTTGTTTCCTGACTTTTAACCAATTATCAGTCCATGAGAGGACCTTCCCTCTTATCCCATGACAACTTACTTTACTTAAAAGCCTTTGGTGAGGGACCTTGTCAAAGGCTTTCTGGAAATCTAAGTACACTATTTCTACTGGATACCCCTTGTCCACGTTTGTTGACCCTCCCCCTTCAAAGAACTTTAGTAGATTAGTAAGACATGATTTCCCTTTACAGAAACCATGTTGACTTTTTCACCAACAAATTATGTTCCTCTATGTGTATAGCGATTTTATTCTTTACTATAGTTTCAACTAATTTGACCAGTACTGATGTTAAACTTACTGGTCTATAATTGCCAAGATCACCTCCAAAGCCCTTTTTAAATATTGGCATCACATTAGCTATCATCCAGTCATTAGGGATATGTCTAGACAGCAGGGCTATTTCAGGATACTGGAGGTATCCCGAAATAGCTACCCCACATCTTTTGAACGCACCCGTCATTTCAAATTTTTTTCCAAAATAACGGGCACTCTATTCCGGCATCCCTGTAACCCTCGTTCCACAAGGGTTAAGGGATGTCTCAAAATAGCATGTTATTTCGAAATTTGGCTCTGTGTAGACATGGCACATTGTTGTCACTTGTAAACATGCCAAATTTTGAAATAAGCTATTTTGAAATACAATCTAAATAAGATATGTAATTTGCATAGTGCAAGTTGCATATCTTATTTCAAGTTTAGGGTGCTGTGTAGATGCACCCCAGGTGAATAGTTCTGACTCTCCCTTCACTTATTCCACCTGTAACCAGCAGAGTTACTCCTGATTTACATCAGTGGGAGGAGAGATTCAGACCTACTGAAAGGAAGAACAAGGTGCTTTTCCCCCCTCTTCTCTCTTGAAAGAAACGTTAATCTGAAAACTCTGGCCATTGAAATTCACTCCTAAGCAAAGGCATAATACAAAGCCAAAACACCAGATAATTCCCACACAAGGGTGAATTTTCTAATTAGGAAATGGGAGTGATATTTTTTGCTGTTGATTTCTGCAGACTCAATGCACCTTGTTCAATGCACAAGGGAGAGTTACCAGTCTTTAAAATGACCAGATGTCCCAATTTTACAAAGACAGTCCCAATATTCAGGGCTTTGTTTATATAGGTGACTGCTATCTCCCATCCACTCTCTCGATTGTCGTCACTTGCAAGCTGGTCACCCCACCTGTCTTAAACCTGTGCAATGCAAGATGTGCAGTTGTCACAGTGCCCTCTAGTGTTCCCCTCACTTGTCATAATCCTGAACAAGCAGCTTGCCAATAAATTAGTGCCCCATAGGCAACTCTCCTGCTTCCTTGGAAAAACTGCAAGGCTTGATCACAAATCCTATCAATAAACCCATGGTCCTGGATGGTGCATTGCAACTCACGCTCTCGCAGAATGTTCATACATGTAGGGCTTGGCTGGGGCAGCTCTGGTGGACACGAATGGCACGGTCCCCATCTGCTGTAATGGGAACAAGGCCATGCACACCACTTCTCTGATTGTGAAATCTTATTTTGAACACACACACACACACACACACACACACACACACACACACACACACAAAACTTTCCTCAGTTTAAAAAAATGTATAGGGAAATTTCTACAGAAAACAGATTCATAAAATAAAAATTACCCTCTGGGTGTATTAGAGAGAGAAGGTGGGTGAGGTAATATATTTTATTGGACCAACTTCTGTTGATGAGAGAGAAAAGCTAATGAGCTCTGGTAAGCCTGAAAACCAGTCTCCCTCCCCAGGAGAAGTTGTTCCAGTAAAAGACATGACGTCCCCCACCTTGTGTCTCTAATATCCTGGGCCCCATCCAGCAACAACACTGTATACAACCTATGGGTTTATAACTCTTTCTGAAAAGGCTGAACAGTAATTAGAGATCTGATCCTGTAAACACCTACACAGCTGTAAATAACTTTACACACATGAGGAATGCTTTTGCATTCAAAGGGACTACACCCAAGCACAATGTTTCTCATGCAAGTAACTGTTCTGCAAGGTCCAGACCTGATACACATAGGACAAGATCCTCAGCTGATGCAAGGAGGCAGAACTGCAAGTCGGTGGGCCTGTGAAGATTTATGCCCGCTGAGTTTGTGGCCCACAGTACCCATAAAAATAATTGGAATGATTTGCAATAAATAGCTACCTCTTGTGTTCTATTGCATTTTTCTAATTTTTTTTTTACAGGAGATGGACAAAAGTAGCATAGAAGCCCTGAATAGCTTTCCACAAAGCATTGAACCTCCCCCCTTGTATACCACATTTTAAATAAAAATTCACTATCAAAATCAACTCTGAATAATTTAGGACTCAGCCCCGCAGTCACTACTCAGAGGAAAATCCCACTGGCTTCGGTGGGAATGGCCCTTCAGATCCAAAATTATTTTCATTGACACCAATAAAAATCAAGAGTGACTCCATGGCATGACACCAGCCCAACTGATCACACATTGCCCCATCCTCAGGTAGACAAAAACGGGGGGCGGTGAAAATGGAGACAGAAAACAACTGGAATAAAAAAATAGTTCTTTCTAAAATCCTAGCTGGCTGCCTTCCACTTATGAGAAATGCACTCAGGCTGTGTCTACCCTACAAAGGAAAGTTGGAAAAAGATATGCAAATTGCAAACTGCAATTTGCGTATCTTTTTCCATTTTTCTTCCAAAAGAGGCTTTTCTGACATTTGGTCCATCTACATGGAACATCCCTTCTTCCTCATAAAACAAGGTTTACAGCGATGCCAAAAAAACGTATCCGCTTTTCCGAATTTTTTTTCAGAAAAGTAGATGCATTCATTCCTTGGATGCAGTAGAGCTTTCCCGGGATACCAGAAAAGCTCTGTAGTACCCTCAGTCAGTTAGTGCAGATTTCCACTGGGTTTCAAACAGGTATAATTGGTAATTGGCGTATAGCAGTACATTTGAATGTAGTTCTTTCTTCAAATGCCACTTCAATCTCAACTTTCATCTTCCATACTAAAATGTAGATTGGGGAGCACCTTTGGTGGGGAAAAGGCCATTCCTTAGACTGATTTTTCCTCACCCTCAAAAAGTAAGTTTAACAACCTAAAATGCTGAAAGCCCTTTTTCTGGCAGAGCTATTTCAGACCCCTCCAGCCTTCTTGGAGTGTTGATCTGGGTATCGTGTTGCAATGGAAGTTCTTGGAAACCAATCTAATTCCTGCCTTTGGAAGAGCTGATTTCAGCACTTGCTGCACACTCCTTTCCTAGGTAACACTCCCAAAGGAGTTGATGGGTGTATTGGCTTGGGCTTTGTATTAAGCAGATCACTTAAGCAGGTCCTTACCTTTAAGCACATAAGTATTATCATTGACAGTGAAAGCTTCAAGTTAAGGATGTGCTTCAGAGGCTAATCAGGGCCTTAATAATCAGTGAACCGGTCATACTGTGAACAGATCGGTTTTAATTTTATTAAACATCACTTACATCTCAATATTAATATATGTTATCGTACCCTGGTTTTTCTTGCATTCTAAGCATGCCTAAGGCTCCTCTGAGACTGGATACCCATTGTGCTAGCCTGTCTCTTCGATGAAGAGCTTACAGGCTAAATAGACAAGACAAAGGGCTGGGGAAAAGAAAGGGTTATTATCCCTATTTTACAGGTGGGGAACTGAGGCACAGAGACAAACTGACTTGCCTGAGGCATCTGAGCCAAGAATTAAACCTCTGTGTCCCCACCCAGATTAATGACATTGCATTTCATTTTACAATACATCATTCAGGACTAGCCCACATTATTTAATCTCTCTGTGGCCTTAAATTATATAAAAAACATTCACCGGCTCCATAGATGATTAAATCAGATGGGTGTCCTAGGGGGTTGTTGGTTTGTTTTGTGCTAATCAGCTAATTGATTGCTTATTTAAAAAGAAATATGTCACTCATCTTTGGTGTTTGCAAACTGTGCCAGGCTACTACACGGGGCTGGGGAAAACCCAATCCAGACTTTACAACACTAGCCAGTTTACAATCAGTGCTCTGCTCTTATAACCCTAAGGGGGAAAGGTTCACAAAAACATGTTATCTGTCAGCTATTCCCTTTGGCTACAGATTGGCAGCATTATCTTAGCAGCCTGCCCTGCTACTTCTAGTTTGTGCTGTGTCTGATACAGTGCTTTGTGGGAAAGAGTTTCCCAGCATTAGTCAAACCTGACATTAAATGCTTCAATAGGTGGATCAGGCTAGTCCAGTTCCTCCTTTAGTGTAAACAAGAATTGGACTCAAAGGATTTACAATTTAGAAATAAAGAATATATATATTGTTGTACTGGATCTGATTCTGCATTTCTTGAAATTAGTGGGACTTTCGGTGCCCTAAGAAATGCTGTATCAGTCTTGAAATGTCTTTGCAATACATCTAAAGCCACTAGTGCAATACTTGAAGCTGTATGCCAGTAATACAACGGCAAATAGGACAAGATTTTTTTTAAGAAATGTAGAAAGATAGATACTTACAGCCATTTTATTCCAGAGCAAATCCCAGTCTGTAAAATGAAAGACAGAAATATTGCAAGACTCAGCTTCATTTTTCCACTTTCAGAAGCAAATCAACTTTTTAAAAGGGATCTTCCCAACTTTCTGAACAATGTATTTCTTCTTTCAGTTTGGTGTTGTTCCTTTTTGGAGCACAGCAACCTGGAATCAGGGAGAAAGCACAAAGATACGGTTAACACCCAAGTGTTGTGAGGTCTGGTGACAGAGAAATTTATCATCCAAATTGCAAAGGAGTGGTTTATGAATCATGAATAAGTTCAGATTCCCTCTCCCCACCCCCAATTCTTGATAGACCCTTTACAGTCAATAGACAGACAAAATGTATGGCTTGAATTATGACTTGAGTTATAGCCTGACTGTATGTTTCTGGTTAACCCAGCATATGGCAAGAACTTCATTCTCTGTTTTAGTTCCTTCCCCACCCCACACTCTGTAAATCTGTTTGGGGAGAGAAGAAACACAAATCTCAGATCTATGTTTTAGCTAATCCTCTTCTTTTAGATAGATAGACAGATAGATAGATAGACTGACTTTCTGAAAAAGACACATTAAACAAACATGTATTGATCAATGGAGGTGCCCTGGCTCTGCAGATGTTTCAGTCTGTCTGATCTGTTACAAACAACTGTGTTTTGTTCCTTCCCTTCTGCTTTCATTCTCACCTCATTAACTTTGCTTCTTGCTTCTCCCCAATACACAAACACCTGGAGCGCAAGGAAAAACCGGCCACTCAGAGCAAACATTACAATCGGAATTGTCTCAAGGGAGCCTCCGGCAGCAAACAAAAGATGTCAAGGATCCTCTGTGCTTTGCTTTTTATGAAACAAGCAAGGCACCCGGACTCCTAAGTTCTTACAAGAGCCCTCCCTGTCTGACAGGGGCTAGCCCTGCTCCCTGAAAGAGTGGTAGTAATAAACCAGTAGGGATTCTTTCCCATCACTCATTCTTTAGGGTCTTCTTTTCTTCTTAACCTCCAGTGTTTTTCGCAAGTGTGCCAAATGAAGGCCAGACTCTGCTCCTCTGAAAGTCAACGCGCAAGATTTCAAAAGCAGCTAGTGACTTTAGGTGCCCAAATTAGGCGCATTAAACACAGTGTGTGTGTGAGGGGGGGAGTGTCTGATTTTCAGTAACGACTGAGCACCCGTCCTCTTTCTCACCAGGCCTCTTGAAGGTGTCTCAGTGAGCTGCCCAAAACCTGGAAGACCCAGTATTCCCAATCACTCCTGCAAACGGTGGTCAAGGGCATTTCATAGGAGGAAGGACCGTGCCCCGTGGGTGTTAATCAGTCGATGGATGCCTGACCCCCTGCTCTGAGCCTGCCTGAAGCTCCCTTCAAGGGTCAGCTCTTTAATCCCCTCCGAGAGGGCTCCACTTTGGAAAGCCCTTTGAACATGCGCGTTCTCCCCGGAGGGGATTCGCAGCGCATTTTGCGCGTTCATTCGGGGTGTCCCCGTGGTGGGTCAGAACCCCCGTCCCCGTGACACTGCTCCCGGGAAAGCGGCGCTAGAAGCGAAACCCTCGGCTAGTCTCCTCCGTCTGCACAGCGGAGTCTTTGGTTTGGGGTCTTTTATCTTAAAAAACAAAACAATGGCCTTCTGGAAACAGCCACCCTCGAATCCTGACCCTGCAGGGGGCGGCCTGGGGGCTATTGCAGACCCCTTATCTGTCTCTCGTGGAGATGCCTCCCAGCACAGAGTTCAGGGTGAAATGTCTGAAGGGGAGGGAGAGAACTCACAGGGCTCTGCTGAATTCCCCCAGCCCAGATACGGACAGTCAGGACCGCAGCTCCGGATCAGCCGGTAGGACTAGCTTCGAATTCCCAGCCTCTAGCTCCGGAACAGGTTAAGTGAACAAATTCAGGGAAAACTGGCCAGGGGGAGAGCAGTTATCAAGCCATCAGACAGGCTGTTTGCAAGGGAGAAGAGCCCCGGGTCCCAGATGAAGCTAGCAGCAGGGAACTTCTTGTCTACACCCGACCCGTTTTATCCTAGCAAGTCCTGGTTTGCTTCGCCCGGGTACGTTGCAGACCAGCTGAAGAAAACTCGCCCGACAGAAAACAAGGCGCTGCGAGCGATTGTAACAATTAGCACCACAGACGTTCGCGTTCTAGTGTTATTGCCCCCATTAGTCCCAACCAGCGCCTGGGGTTCAAACTGCTATGCAGAGGCTGCAGAACAGAGCACACACATCCCAGCCGAGCTGCTGTGTGTTGTGTACACGCACATGAAAGGTACACACGCCCGAAAGCGGCAAACCAGATAGGCACCGCGTTGCTCTGTATCTTCCGCCTTCATTGAGTATCTCTTAACAGTTCGGGTGTGCTGAACACACAAACAGCCCCCCCTCCACACACCTGTACCCCCAGTTCTAGCGCCTCTGCACACACACTCCACAGGCAAACACACCCACCCACACACACGCCCTCCACTTGTGAATGACTCTGGAACATTGAACATTGGAACATTCGCAGCCACTTTCACCAACATGTTCACAGGGTTTTTTTCCTCTCCCAGATTTCTAGTCTCCGAAGCTCTTCTTTCTTTCTTTACAACGCTCTGCAGTGTAATCTGCGCGGAAACAAACCCACACCAGGCAGGATCCCCGCTAGACCCGCCTGTCCGCTTTGCTCAGCTCTGGATTGTTTCCTTCATGTGAAGAACATTTCTTAAGCCCTTCGCCTTCTGAAAGGAGAGGGAGCAAAACCTGCCTCTCCCTAGCAATGAAAAATAACCCACGTCCCCTGACCAGTCTGAACGGCGAGGGATTAGACATTAATCTATCGATTCCACCACACGGAATCGCCTTCCTTACCTTTCCTGCACCAGCTCCCCTTCGCCTAAACCCCTTCTCCCAGCAAACACCAAGTGTTGCAGCAGCAGACCAAATACTGTAGATACAGATCCCAACACTGGAGGTCAGCCGGAGGTAAAAGCTGTTCAACTCAGCTAAGGGTGGACAGAGAAGGGGAGGGGAAGGGAAGAGCAACACAAGCCAAAGGCTGTGTGAAGAGATGCAGCGGCTAATGTCTGTCTGTCTCTCATGAGCACAGTGCCAGCTGCGCCTCTGCCTATGCCCTCCTTGCCTAAAGAACCTGCTTATATGGGTCCTAGTGGCTTTGATCTGTGGAGTGATGTCAGACTGCATTAGCATAACAAAGCACTCCGGATTTACTGCTTAAAACAGGACAAATGACTGTTTGATCTATTCAGGAGAAAGAATATTGTATTTTCCAGGGTTCTCCCTTTCAACAATCATTCCCCCTAACGCACACACCCTCTCCTTTCTCCCTCCTCGTAAATAAAAGATTGAAGACCAGACTGCAGGTAGTTTCAGGGTCTATAGAAAAGAGAAGGGACTTTAAATTTCGGTATTGGGAGTTCTGTACCACGGATTCCACTTCATCTTATCACCAAGGCAAATCAGACCAACGTGGAAATATTTGCTTTATACAAGCATCCTCCTAATCTTCCTGGAAAGCCCTACACCACAAGGGTTAAGTGGTAAAGATAGGAAGGTGGAGGAACTGGCAAAGGAAGAGTAACTAGGATAAGCTTCAGCTAAAGTCAAGAAGAAAAAAATTATGAGCTTTTCCATTATGGTTGGGAATTGGGTTCTGACTAGTTTGACTGTTGTGCTTCCAAAATCCCTCTTTTCTCTGGATTTCTGCATATGGATTCCACCAAATAGCAGCCTTGCTCAATGCAGTTTGTCCCAGAAAAGTCATAGTAGAATTGCTCCTCCAAGAACACAATAACTCCTAAATGATAAACAGTTAATTATACATTTGAAGTTTGATAAAAAAAAAAAAACCACAACACATTTTAGTTTAAATTGTCATCCTTTCCCTGAGATTAAAGGGTCTGTTTCGCTGCGGGAAAGATTAGGTGTATGAAGCTGGTAATTTCCTTTCTTATTCTTTTTATCTATTTACACTATTTAATTGTATATCTATTGGTTTTTCATATAAATGATGCAAACATGATAAAGTCCACACAATATTTTAGCAGTATATACTTTTTGGTAGTCTTTTTTGCATTCAAAATTACCTGTCTTTACAAATATGTGCTCTAAGAACTACAAAGAAATAATAATTAAATTGTTATTACATTATTATAATGAACAGTTAATGATTAGCAACAATAACTAGTTAATATTTTAACCGGAAACCTCAAATGTTACCTTTACAAAGGCTGACCAGTATTTACTTGCCTTTATGGCTGACTTCCCAAATAAAACCAAATTACATTTTTCATTTGGTTGTTCTGAACAGGTCTGTTAACTGGATTTCCTGTTCTTCTGATAAAGCTAAGAAGCTGCAATTAGACATTTGGAATAAAAAGCATATTATGTACCCTGCTTTATTGAATCATACTGACAACCTTCAGCTTTCATGATACTCAGTTTATTTGATCTTTCTTTAATCAGTGGAAAGTTCAATTTTTTTTACATCGGTCTTTTCTCTTTCAAGCCAGTCTCAACAGATGAGGATTTAAGATTATTATATACTTCAAACAAGGTTCAAGTGACTACAGAATAGGACAGATCTGGATTTAGGAACCCCCATGTTTGCCATGAATTGAGAACAAATTGGTACAAAAAGGCTCTCAGTGACTATAATATCCACATCCTTTTCTTCCTCAGTCTAATTGCATGCTTCAGGTGAAAGAGGAGGGGAAGGAATAGTTAACAGCACATAGCATGGGGTCTTGGGACCAAATGTTTGAGTTTTAAAGTAGAAGACTGTCCGAGAGATATGCCTTTGGAAAAGGCTTTTGTATTTGATGCTGCTTTTATTCAAGCTCCTATTTTAGGAAAAAAATACTGCATTTAAACACATACTAGCACTATTGATTTTTGTTACCTGACTCATAAAGAATCTTGAATTTCTGCTCCAAACTTTCCAAAGCTGCTATATTACTTATTTATAGTCAGCATCTGCCACCACCCTTACAAAGAGTCTGTTTTGGTTTGTTCTAATGTTTTGGAGGAATGGGTGATAGGCAGTGGGTGGCAGTAGGACAGACGGAAACACCTATTTTTCTAACTTCTTGACATTCTGCTGTCCTCTAAAAATGTGCAGATCTTCAGATCTGACTGTCAACAGGCTTGTATTCTGGATTCTCCACAGGGCAATTGCCCAGTGTAGCTAATGTGGAATAGCTTCCAGATTAAAACTGCCTTTCTTCAGTTTATTCGGGCCATAAAGAGACGTGGAAGATACTTGGATTCAATATTTTCCATAGGTTTTTCAGAAAAGGATTTAAGAAAGAATTGACCACAGTGAGTGTCACGATAAATAAATTACAGGTAGGATTTTCCAAAAGGATCCAAGCAAGTTCGAGACCCTACTCCCATAGAAAATCAATGAGATTTGGACACCTAACCCTAATATGTTGCATTTATTTTCTGCTCTAAAATGTATTAGTAAGAAGTAGAGCAAATATTCTCAGGAGTGCATATCCTGATAAATATATATATTGGACCCAGAGGGTTGGTTGGGAAGTGGGGAACATTGTCATTTTTTTTAATGAATTTTCCAATTAATTTGTTGTGCATTTTTAAAGTACACATGAAAGTTGCTGTATTGGAAACTGAATTTGTCTGGTTCTCTCTTAACACCAGTACAACAACAGTGCAAGCCTCTGTCTGTCCAGACTACTCCATCCACCTGCCACAAACCTAGGTTGGTGAGGGGCATTTATTTATTGACCCCCCTGCAGATTGTCATCCAAGATCCTAATAAGTTTGCAGTGGGTTTTTTTTTTCATGCAAATTCTTGACTAGTAGAACTGAACTGAGATCACCAATTTAGTTACTACTGAATTAGAACCAGCAACACACACACACACACACACACACACACACACACACACACACACACACACTCAATGGGATAACTCACATGGAATGTGCATAAGAATTTGCAGAATTGTGACCTACCAGTGTGAACCGTTCCAGAGCAGAAACCATGTCCTTTTAAAAAATCTCCAAAGCACTGTGCCAAATCATGGCACTATGTAAATGTTTATTATTTTGACATAGTTATGTATACTGTGATGGTGTGGTGTAATGGTTTTATCAGCATGCATGGAAGATGCTGTATGCTCCAAATGAGGTCATTACACACAACGGCCAGTTAAACATTTATTCTATACTACGGTGTGTTCTGCATATACCATTAGAAAAGAAGCTATTCTGAAAATATTTTAGAGAGTTTTGAATTTTAATGGGGCTATATTTTTCAAATCCATCTGCCTGTAAAGCCAGGAGACATAGTTACTATGGGTGTAATTCTCATGTACACCAAGGCCACTTTACACTACTGGTGAGATGTAAGGAGAGCTTAGTGTAAATGAGAATTAGGCCCATCAGTCCAATCACACAGTCCTCTGAAAGAAAAAAAATTATGAATATTCAATTTTAAAATCTTTACCAAAGTACTTAAAATAGGTACACATACAAACATCATGATTTCAAAGTCCAATGTCTTAGTCCATTCCAGGGCCAGAAGTGAGTGTAATCTCATATATTGCACATCAGTTAGGGAACCTTCCCTTTAGCATGTAGCACCTATTTATATCCTGAAGGGCTCATGAGATACCACACTTTTTAAATTGTCACTGGTACTAGACTGAATATTGCCCATCCTGGCTTGTACTAGTGGAATTTATGGTGAGAAATTTCACCTCTGTGGAGAAAGGGGGAGAACATTTTTGTGACCAGATTATTATTCAATGGTGGTTGTTGTGAAGTTGCTCACTGGGATACTAGGTTAGAATAAGTCCTGACAGAGACTGATTTGTAAGCAAAGTGAAGGGAAGTGGTCAAGGCAGATCAGGCCAGCAAGGTAGATTCTGGATGTACGAGGTTACATGGAAACTGTTTATCAGAGCAGTAAGAGCAGAAGAAGGACGAGAAGTGAGTGGGTTAGAGCCACGGCTTAGCCAGACAGGTCAGTGAAGGGTAGGTGGCGGAGGACCTGAAGGGGCAGCTGTTGAATTTCAATGTGATGCAGAAGGCAAGCCAGCAAAGGGGTGAGAGAGAAGATCTGGAGCTGGTGGTGGTCAGAGCAGTGGGCAATGAATACGGTTCGCATAGCAGCCGATGGATGAGGTGAGACTCAGAGGAGGGAGTTGAACAGGACCTGAACTAGGGCTGTGCTACTGGGGATGGAGAGGAACCAGCTGACTGTGGAGATGAGGCGGAAAAATAACAATCAAACTTGTCCCAGCAGCCATGGGAGGGAAGAGAAAGAGAAACTCCATGAGGGAGGGTAGTGGAGTTGCTGGCAGCACTGGAAGTGGGGTTTAGGAAGTGATCACCGGGCTGAGTTTGATTTGGTGACCAGTGATCCAGAGGACAACGGTTGAGGTGGAAGAGACAGGTCTCATTCCGGAGAAAGTTACATAAAGCACAGGCATGGGGTGTGTAGCAACAGTGGAAATGCTTGAGCCAGTAGATGGGGAACAGCGGATGAGAGCGTCCCATGAAGGGCTGGCAACTGTTAGGCACCTTGGCAGGGAACAGCTGAGAGCTCAGTAGTTCTGACTGTAGTACTTATGCCTCCCAGCAATTAACATAGTATCCAAGCACCTCACAACCATTCACATACTTACTCCACAACACCACTGGGAGGTAAGGCAGTGCTGTTATCCCCATGTTACAGATGGGGGACTAAGATACACAGAGATGAAGGGAGTTGCCCAGGGCCACACTGAAAGTCTGTAGCAAAGCAAGGAAGTGAACTAAGGTTTACAGAGTCCCAAGCTAACATCCTCACCATTGAACAATCCTTCCTCTCCTTGCTGTAGGTGGATTAGGTAGGTGTAAAAAAGAATGGGGGAGCGCAAGGGCCAAGGGGCTGGACATTCTGTTCCAGAGTTACGGAGCAACAAGGAATCAAGATCTGACCGAGCAGGAGACGCCAGTGACAAAGCCAAAGGAGAAGGATTTAGGGAGAAATACTCCCTAGGGGCATACAAGCAAGGGATCCTGGAGACAACTGATGCCTTCTCTACCATGCACCCTCTCTATCCGTCCTTTCAGTGGAGCAGCTGATGAGACTGTCTACACAGAAAGGCAGTCCTTCCCCAGGCAAAACGCCCATTCTGCTTGAGGCCTGCTTTACCAAACATGCTGCTGCAGTGCCCAAGAAAAAAGGACGGCAGAAAGAACAGAACTGCTTTAATTTTCTTATAAATACCTAATTTTTAACATGCCACAAAAGCACAAAGGCCTTATTAAAAGCCTTTTAGGATGAAAAACAAGGCTTTTGGTTGCTCCCCTGGGTGATTGACTCATTTGCTTGTAGATCTGCGTGGCTGCATTTTGTGAGGATGAAATGAAAAATCTTATGAAAGTAAACAGCACCTTACCCCTTGTGAGGTGATGGGTGGGTGTTCCCTCCTCTCTCTCCCTCACTCCCCCTCCCGCCCCTGCACCGGCCCACATGCTCTGGTATAGCGAAAGCAAAATTAAAATCCAGATATTCACAGCTCAGTATTAAATCTCCTAGAATTAAGTCAAGCATGGAGGTGAAAAATCATGTTAGAAATCCACAAGCTGCCTATGTTTTGAATGCTGCGGACCTGTTTATACTTTCACTCCGGTTATACAGTGGGTATAACAGAGCTGTTATTGTTTCCACCAGCATGTGTGATAAGAGAATAGAGCCCTTAGTCCTTACCTCTCAAACACCTGATTTTTTTTTCTGGGCATGGTCCCTCCTTTATTATTATTAATAGTTATCATTTGGATTGTTTTAGTGCCTACTCACAGACATGGATTCTATTGTGCTCAGTGCTGTACAAACACAGATAAAAAAAAAGGCAGTCCTTGCCCAAAAGAACTTACAGTCTAAATATGAGACACAAGAGAACATCAGGTGGCTACAGACTGACAAACAGGAGAGCACAAGGAAACAATGAGAGTACCACTAATTTCCACAGTCTTTATATAGGAAAGAGCTAGCATGGTTGTTCAGAAAGCAATCAGAAGCCAGGACTCCCAAGTTCCTTTCCCAAGCATGCCACTGGTTCACTGTGGGTAAGAAATGTCATCTTACCAAGCCTCAGTTTACCTGTGAAATGGCTACAGTCATACTTCTGTAACAAGAACATTCCCAAAGACTCAGAGGTGGAAATATGGGATTACCAGTTCGCAAGAGTCAAAAAGTCTCTTGAATAAAACCAAACCTCATAAACTTTGGGTAACAGATGCTTTTATATAACAATCCCTTACACCTTCCCCTTTTCTTTTCCCCTTACATAATAGTTTTCCTGGGGAGCGGGGAGTTGTTTTGTTATTTTTTTGCATTGGTGGTTGTTTACTAAAGTGGCACTACAGTGCAATACAGCATCAACTCCCACCCCCAGTACACAGCTTGGGGAACAACACTGGGCATACCGGGAGTCTCCTTTGGGGCTAGCAAGGGGAGGAACCATCCACCCAGAAAACCAGTGAGGTCAGGGATTCCTGCAGCTCCTCTCCGCAGGACTTGGAAGCAAAGATGGCTAGTGGATCTCATCAGGGAGCGAACCCCTGTGAAAGTTAGCTCTGCAACATACCAACCTCCCCCACCCCATGACAGCTCCAGAAATCCTCCCCATGCCCACCCAGTGCACATGTTGTTCCCACAGTGGGCAGGGCTCTCCATGTGCAGTCATGGGAGGGTGGGGGTGACAAGAATTGACCTTCAATGGTCCACAGGAGTGTCCACAGAACAAGCCATACTGAAGTTTTGCAGGTTTATTCTAGAGTCCCTGTGAGAGGGGTGAATAAACTTTCAGCAATCCAGCCTGGTTGCCCAGGAGATGCTACACCACAAGCCCCCTAGTACAGATTAGCTCAGAGGCTCTGATGCTCCTCTCATTTACACCAGCACAATATCCCCAACTTCACAGATGGGGGAAAAGGGGGCAGATCAAGCTCTATGGCACTTGGCTGCAGACCATGCTAGCAAAGGACCTTCTGGCTTGGAGTCTGCGTACACATTCCACCCATGAATCAAAGATCCCATCCAGGCCTCAAATACTGCCATCTAGAGGTCTCCTTCCTTAATAAAAAACTCTCAGTAAAGGCTCACTCTCCGGGCGCAGTCTGAACGTGCCCTCGGGTGTTGTTCCTCCTGCACATGGAATCCCAGTAATCCCCTTTCTTCCTTGTTGGTGTGCGGTGGGTACACAGACCCCACCCCGAGGTGTCTGCCAAGCAGCTTGCAATGTGCTTGCACAATAGATATGCGCACATTAAAAAGCCCAACGTGTACTTCTAGGGGGTAAAAAAATGACTCGAGCAGTTGAATATAATGAGACTGTGCAGTTAGAGTTGCCAATGAAAATATTCCCTGCCTGAGGTACAATTCTATGATTATAGGTGAGGAAGAACATGTCTCATCAGGACACATTTATTAAGCTTCAGTATCATTGGTAGTTTTTTGTTTTTTTTAAGGCCCCAATCCTTCAAGTTGTCTCCCGTAGCTGGATCTATGCATCTGTGGAGAGCTCCAAAGACTTTTGCTCACACAAAAGTGCAAGGGGGGCCCTTACTGTTCAGAGTAGCCTAAAGGCCAGATTTTCTGGAGAGCTAGGCTCGCCTCTACACATGTAAATAGGGGCCAAGTTTCCAAAACAGCTCCACACCAAACCGGCTGAGTGTCTGTGAAAATCTGGTTATTTATTTTGTTGCCTAAATGGGAGTTGAGCTCTTCTGCAGATCTGGTCCTCACTGTGAATGTTAAGCACATCTGGCTCCTGAACTGACTAGCTCCACTTAGGAAACCATTTTCCTGTTAGAACAAAAGTACATTTGTGGAGGGGAGAGGGGGAAGAGTATCAAACTTTTTTTTTTTCTACTTTGAAATCATAATCACTTTTTAGAATGGCTCGGTTAAATCTGAAGCCAGTTTTTCTGGCAGAATTAACCACCACTCCCTGGCCCCCCAAAAGATATTTAAATATTAGAATTCATGACAGGATCTTTATTCTAATTGCTTGAGCAGGGCCCCTGACGTATACACATATAAATTGTTACAGGGGCATGTTATTAATGATGGTTGTGATCTTGCTGTGGGCTCCATGAAAGCGAAATGATTGCCTTTTCATTATAGGATTGGGGCCCGTATTTCTCATGGGCAGTGTTGCATAGTTGGCTGCGTCTTCTCTTTCTCCAATGTAAAACATTCAGCGCCAAAGTGCAGGAATTAGAAAGTGGGCCAGAGTTTTCCTGCCTCAACAAAACATTCCTCTGCGTGGTCTACAGGGAAAACTGTATATTCCGTTGGAGGTAGGGGGAAGGTTAATGGAGGTCATCATCAACATATAACTTAAGGTGACAATAACTGTTACATGTGAGCAAAGCACTGTAATTTAAAACTAAATTTGGAACATTGTAAACTAGGAAATCTTTTCTCAGCTACATCCTCGTCTCTGTAACGATATCCTGTACAAGATAGGTCACTATTTGGTTTTCACTTGGAAAACTTCCTTACATTCGTTAGGAGTTAGCTTACATCCCCACCAGCATTGTTTGAGGCTCTGACTGCTGTCCATTCTGCATTCAGTCTTGCTCACACTGAGGTCAATAGCAAATTCCTGCTGACCCCAGCAAAACAGGACTGGGGCCTATGGGGGCAGACGGTCAAACATGCAGAATCAAGGCCAGGTTTTCAAAAGAAGTCAGCTTCCATTTAGACACCACAAATAAGTGGCCAGTTTTTTAGCTGAGTAGAGTCCTTTTGAAAACATGACCCTAGCCTTACAATGGGGACTGCTGGGTGGTGAGTGCCTTTGCAAACATGCCCCCAGGGTTGCCAGGTGTCTGGTATTCTATCGGACAGTCTGGTTTTTGGGCCCTCTGTCCGGTAAAAAAATCCAGAAAATACCGGACATGTGCAATGTCCAGTATTTCCTGGATTTCTGGCTCGGCGCCGGACAGAAGCCTGGCGGGGGCTGGGGGAGTGGCTGGGAGGTGGGGCGTGATTGGCGCCGGGAGCCCTGGCTGCTTCTGATGCCTTGGGGAGGAGGAGAAACCCTGTCCCTGCTCTTGAGCGCGTGGTGGAGCCGCAGCCCGACTCACTCGCACTTCTCCAGACCGTGCGTGGGAATGACGGCGCCTCGTGATCTGCACCTGCCTGGGTCAGTTCCACCCTCCCCACCACTTCCCCGACCCTTCCCGACCAGCTTCGCTGCCCCCAACCCCCTCCCGGCCACCCTTGCTTCCTGCTGGCTGGTTCTCCTCTTCCTGATCTCCCCTGGCCGGCCACGCTGCCCCCGACCCCTCCCCCATCTCCCCAGGCCAGCCGCACTGCCCCTGACCCCCCGCCTGCCAGCCCGGCCCCCCCATTTCCCCCGGCCAGCTGCGCTGTCCCCGACCCCCCACCCGCCAGCCCGGCCCCTCCCTCCCCCGGCCAGCCCCGCTGCCCCCGCCCCCCCTCCCAGCCAGCCCCGCCTCCCTCCCAGCTGGTTCCCCCCCCCATCAAGTGTGTCCTGTATTTTTTCTAAACCTACCTGGTAGCCCTACCCCCCAGCAGCAGATGCTGTGCTTTTGAAAATCAGGCCCTACACAAAGGCTAAAACACTTTGGCCCTGATTCCCACCAACCTGACCCAGAATAGCCATTCTTAAATATTCCCTACACTTCTGACTACTAGCTGTGCAAAAGGATGACAGAGAATGGATCACACAATAAATGCCCCATTCTGTTAATTCCCTCTGATGCACCTGGCATTGACCATTCTCAGAAACCAGAACACTGGGCTAGATGGACTACTGGTCTGACCCAAAATGGCCTTTCTTATGTTCCCTATCTCCTACTATATATTTGAGAAAGTTCGTCTGTCTATCTGTCTGTGTGTCCATCAGCCTATCTGTCTGTTTGTTCAAAATCTCCCCCTAAATGGGAAGAGCTAGGACCACCAAACTTGGTATGCAGCTTCCTTTTAGCATAACTTCAAGAAAGGTCAGAGTTTAGTTGTGGCTAGGAAAACTGGATGTGCCTGGAATGGGATTGTGACTCATAAAACCATACAGAAAAGAGAGAGAATCACCAGGGAAGTGAAAGGGGCTGGCCAGGGGGCATATTCCCTCTCCAGGACTGCTCCAACTCTGAACCTCCCACCCCATAGGAACTCATTAGGGATGGTGCAACGGCTGATGCTCCCCCACCCCTGATTCATATGGGCTACGTCTACACTGGCATGATTTTCCGGAAATGCTTTTAACGGAAAAGTTTTCCGTTAAAAGCATTTTCGGAAAAGCGCGTCTAGATTGGCAGGATTCTTTTCCGGAAAAGCACTTTTTGCAGAAAAGCATCCATGACCAATCTAGGCGCGCTTTTCCGCAAAAAAGCCCCGATCGCCATTTTCGCGATCGGGGCTTTTTTGCGGAAAACAGTACTGTGCTGTCTACACTGGCCCTTTTGCGCAAAAGTCTTTCAGAAAAAGACTTTTGCCCGAATGGGAGCAGCATACTATTTCCGGAAAATCACCGACGATCTTACATGAGATCATCAGTGTTCTTGCGGAAATTCAAGCGGCCAGTGTAGTCAGCTGGCAAGTTTTTCCAGAAAAGCGGCTGATTTTCCGGAAAAACTTGCCAGTCTAGACACAGCCATGGGGATATTGATGGCTGTTCCTCCTCATCAGGTTGTGAGGGGAAAGTGCACAGTTTGCTGCATTCCTCACTCTACTTGGGGAGTGCAGGGGGCAGCTTAACCTGGATCTGCCCCAGCTGGGGGACATGCACCCGTCCCCCAGCTGTGCCTGCTGGAACTGTAGCAACCATAGAGAGGCACTTCTTACCTGGCCCCAAGCTCTTTCAGTGAGAGAGGGCTGGAGTAATCCTCTCTCTCCGGGCAGCCTGCATACTGAGTCCCTCATCCCCAGCCCCAACCCAGAGCAATTATTTAAATGAGGCCTGGACATTTTCATTTTATTTTCCACAAAACAAAAATTAATTGAGTTAAGGATCCAAGCAATGCTGCATAAATCTTCCAATAGGAAATAATGAAAAAAAGCTGTTGGCCCTTTCCTAGTAACATCAACAATACTTCCACTGTTAGGCAAAAGTACCTTGACAATTTTGGAGGTGGATTCTTTTTATGACAGCTCAGATTTTTCTATGAAGCTGCATATGTGTTCTACTGGCTGAATTCAATTTGACTTTTTAGTTCCTGTTTCTGTGTACTTACAAAAATCTGATTATGCTGTTTGGTCTGAATTACACCCCTAAACATAAATATGCAAACATGGTCACAGAACCCATTTGGGACTAATTCACTTCTCTCACACACACACAACTCAACTAACCAACCAGGAAGTGAAACAGAATATTGATGTATGTGTATGTCTATGACCTCACAACAAAGTGTGTAGCTATTTGTGTCTGAATGATAAGGAATCCCCTGCTTTCATTGTTCTTCCGCATGCCAAACATTTTCTGCATAGGAACCCACCAAAGCATAACATTTCTGTGGGCAATTTAAAGTTTCAGGGCCTAATTCACCACTGCATTTCTCCAGATTTGCCCCTACTTCTAGCACTCCTGTGCTACCGCTTGGATACCTTCCTGCTCTCAGGCAACACAGGCTACAGTACTATTTATTAATGTATTCACTTAATTGTGTGGAATCTGCAGAACAAATATTCATGAAGCTATTTTAACTCAGGAAATCTACTGGGTAAATATTCATGAAGCGTATTCTCTCTTAGGTGAAGTGAAATGGTATTTGAAATCCATCATTGTATCCCTTGAAAAGAAGAGAGCTTGACAGGAAAATTGTAGGTAATTCATCAAGGTAACATTTTGAGAAGAAAGATATGGGGCCTGTGTAGCTGTCCTTACTAGGCAACATTCCCCTCTCCCCACCCTCCCACCACTGAGGTCACTGGGCATGTTGCTGAGGGAAGGAGTGCTGACTGAGATCCAATGGGAGGGCGAGAGAGAAAAGGGTTCCAAGATTTCTGAGGTAAATCAAGAATGCAAAATAACAGTGTGCTTTCCTTATGTGCCAAACTCTGTAATATGTCTCTGGAGGACTCGGAAGACCTCAGCCTTGAATGGAGGAGCTGAGAAGGGAGCATATTGCAATGTAGCTCTAAAACGTGTTTGAAAATATGGATGTTGTGGACAGACCCCACCCTCTAGACACAATCCTCCAGCCCTGCCGTACGCACTGACAGATTTCTGTTGGGGTTTCACCCGAATAACAACTGCAGGGATCAACCTGCCCTTTATGAACTGACCTTAAGTTTAGAAATGCTGGGTCCTGGCCTTGCATCACCTGAGATATGCTTGTGGTGAGATCCAATGGATGTCACCCCTTCTGTGCAGAAAGGGAGCAGGAGTGTCTCAAGGCACCTCCTGTCTGCTCCCCTGCAAGGGGCTCTCCATGTAGTCCAGTGTCTGTGCATGAAGAGGTGAGGGAGGTGGAATTGGGCTGGGGGGGATGCACATCATCTCCCCACAAGCCCTGTGAAATGTCTCAGGAACAGTTCATAGAGCCCCAACTCATATTCACTGTCCTGTGGATGTCTTGCCTCTCACCCCTAGAGGAAGCCCAGAAGTTGTCCATACCAATATAGCTCTACTGGAGTTACGCTAGCAAGTACCCAGGGTGCAGTGCTTCTGTGCAGATGGCACTAGCTTCCTGCAGATAGCCCACCAACAGCAGCAGATGGAGCCCAAGGGCCTTTAAATCACCACAGGAGCCCTACAAGGTGCACTCCAGGAGGCACTGAGGGCTGGCTGCCCTACTCCTGCCCCTTCCACCAGAGGGCCCACCCCTTCCTGGAGTACAGAGCTGTTCCTCCACACACACGTTGCCCAGGGGCCTGGCCAGTCTGTTAGCCTCCCTGCCTGCAGATCCTCGTAGCCATCCTCCTTTGTGGCTGCAGCTTGGTAAGGACAGCGATTAAAGTGCCTTTTTGTGACAGGCCAGGAACGGACAAACTGTGCCAGTTATTGTGATTGTCCACGGCAATGAGCAAAGAACGAGCTCTCCTCTTTCGGAACTAAATGGAAAATTCATTTCTTGGGCACATGCCCAGTCTGCAATAAGGAAAGTTGTGACACCATAACAACTTCAGAGAGTCCAAGGCCAGAAGGGACCACTGTGATCATCTGCCCGTTCTCCTGTATAACACAGGCCATCTGTCACTAGAGTTACTCTGCTGCAAACCCTTCATGGACACACACCACATCAGTGCAAAGTGGAGCACACACTCATGCACCTTACTTTGGTAATGCCAAGCTGTGACCCAATCTTTCTGCTAGTAACCCATTTGATAAGCACACCCCCCAGGACTTTGGTGCAAGCATGGGTTATACTGTATAATAGGCTACGTCTAGACTGGCATGATTTTCCGCAAATGCTTTTAACAGAAAAGTTTTCCATTAAAAGCATTTCCGGAAAAGAGCGTCTAGATTGGCACGGATGCTTTTCCTCAAATGCACTTTTTGCAGAAAAGCATCCATGCCAATCTAGACACACTTTTGCGCAAAAAAGCCCCGATTGCCATTTTAGCCATCGGGGCTTTTTTGCACAAAACAATACTGTGCTGTCTACACTGGCCCTCTTGCACAAATGATTTGTGCAAGAGGGCTTTTGCCCAAACGGGAGCAGCATAGTATTTCCGCAAGAAGCACTGATTTCTTACAGTAGGAAGTCAGTGTTCTTGAGGAAATTCAAGAGGCCAGTGTAGACAGCTGGCAAGTTTTTCCGCAAAATCAGCTGCTTTTGCGGAAAATCTTGCCAGTTTAGACACAGCTTATGGGTATATACCCCACTGTGCACCAGGGCAATGCATTTGCAATAGGGGTTTGCAGGCTTGTAGCAGTTGGAATTTCCTTAAACAGGGCCATAGCTTTCCCTCCACATATTCTTCACGAACACAGATAGTCAACACAGCCACTTGTAAACAAAAGACAAACCAAGTTATGCTACAGACTATAAAAAAAGAGATTGTTATAAGGAGTGTAGCGTAATTGAGAAAAAGTATGATCTGGTGGACAGGGCTAGACCTCAGGAAATTGGTGTTCTAGTTCTGTTGGGTGAGTTGCTTTGTTTCCTCTTTCATTGCTTGTCTAGTTATAGAGCCCTGTGCGGATACAAAATTTGCATATGCAGCTACATCTGTATCTGCAAAAATGATCCATGGACATTGACATTTGGGGATGTGGATACCCTTGGATATAAAGCAGTCATATCCACAGATTTGCAGGGTTCTAGATACAAAATTTGTGTCCACATCCATAGACACAAAAATGATCCATGGGGATCTGCATTCACACCTGTGGATGCAGATGCCCGTGGATATAAAGTGGATCTCCACAGATTTGTAGGTCTCTATTTATTTAGATTGTAAACTCTCTAGGGCAGAAACTGCTTCCGTGTGTATGCACAGCACCTAGCACAACAGGGCCCTGATCATTACATAAGAACGGCCATACTGTGTCATACCAAAGGTCCATGTAGCCCAGCATCCTGTCTGCTGACAGTGGCCAATACCAGGGAGTGAACGCAACAGATAATCATCACGTGATCCCTCTCCTGTCATCCATTTCCAAAAAACCAGAGGCTAGGGACACCATTCCTACCCATTCTGGCTAATAGCCATTGGTGGACGTCAAGTTTCAGAGGGGTAGCCATGTTAGTCTGAATCTGCAAAAGCGGCGAGGAGTCCTGTGGCACCTTATAGACTAACTGAAGTGTTGGAGCATAAGCTTTCGTGGGCAAAGACCCACTTCGTCAGGGTCTTTGCCCACGAAAGCTTATGCTCCAACACTTCAGTTAGTCTATAAGGTGCCACAGGACTCCACGCCGCTATTGACGGATGTAACCTCCATGAATTTGTCTAGCTCTTTTTTGAACCCTATTAAGGTCCTAGTCTTTACCACATCCTCTGGCAAGGAGTTCCACAGGTTGACTGTGTGCTGCATGAAGAAAAACTTCCTTTTGTTTGTTTTAAGCCTGCTACCTATAAGCTATTAACCTATTACTGAGGCTAACTAGGTTACTATTCGCTATTAACCTATTACTGAGACTTTAAGTCAGTGGTGGGCAACCTGCAGCCCATGGGCCACATGTGGCCCATTAGGGTTCTACGTGTGGCCCGCGAGACATTTTGTTTACCGTTGCCCAGACACAGAGTTGCCAGATTCTGTTGGTTTTTGTCTGTGAAGGTTTTTTTCTACCGGTATTACCCAAGTGACATGCACGTAAAGCAAGGGCACATTAAGTGAGATGCACACTGATTGCACACAGCATTGTGAGAGCTGTGTACTCCCGCCGCATCCAGTCAAAGCGCTACTCTGATTCAGTCGGCACACCCTATACATTCTAAGTACGCAAGCGTCATTAGCAAAACTACACGATACTGGGAGACGATGTTGGTTACGACAATCCTGCGATCCCCTGAGATGAAGGAGGGCCACTTATGTGGCCACTCAGTAGCCTAGGTTGCCCATCACTGCTTTAAGTGCTAGCAAAATACAGATAATCCTGTGTTTTTAAATACTTCTCACATAGAACTGCCTAGGGAGATGGCTAGAGCTATACTACTGCCTTTTTTGTGGCTATGATTGTGTTACCAGATTTGCCCGTTACTTTGGGATATGCTCATTTATTAGGGTTACTCTTCTGTAGGGAGGGTTGATAATTCTATCAATATGATGCTAGTGTCATTTGTGTTTCATATGGAGCTTTACTTCCCCCTTCTGCCAATTCCCTCCCAATGGAGTTCCCCTGTAGGACCTAGGTTTCCCAGGACTGGGTTCTTTCTACCCTAGAATCAGATGAACACCCCCACTCACCCCCATTACCAGAGCACGTCTGAGAGGACTGGTTAATCAGCGCTCATAAGCTGACCCCTTAAATGTCCCTGGACTCAGTAGGTTGGGTTGTACAGCAATGCCAAGCTGTGACCCTCATGTGCCCTTGGACTCAATGGGCTGAGTCAAACAGCACTGTAAGCTACTACCTCATATGCCTTCCAGGTTCAGCACATCCCTATCCCCACTTTCACACCATAGTTGTTCTGCCAGGAACCCACTTGATGAGCAAACTCCACAGGATTTTGGGGAGCTACAGGGGTATTTACCTTAGGTACAAGGAGCAATGTTGCAGAGTGAATGAGGAAACCAAAAACAACACCTCTGAGGGGTGGGGAGGTGAAGAGAACCAAAATAACCATGTAAGTTATTTATTTCCAGGTAATAACCGTACAAAGGGAGCCTAACAGAAAACACAATATTAAATCTAGCCTTAAATCTGATTGCTAAAGATAGGGCTAGCATACCATAACTGATCACATAAGGCACGCTGAGATGCACGCTGATTGCACACAGCATGCCCGCCGCATCCAGTCAAAGCGCTACTATGATTCAGTCAGAACACCCTATACATTCTGGCTGTGTCTAGACTGGCCAGTTTTTCCGGAAAATCAGCCGCTTTTCCGGAAAAACTTGCCAGCTGGCTACACTGGCTGCTTGAATTTCCGCAAAAGCACTGACTTCCTACTGTAAGAAATCAGTGCTTTTTGCGGAAATACTATGCTGTTCTCATTCGAGCAAAAGTCCCTTTTGCGCAAAACTTTTGCGCAAAAGGGCCAGTGTAGACAGCTCAGATTTGTTTTGCGCAAAAAAGCCCCGATTGCGAAAATGGCGATCGGGGGCTTTTTTGTGCAAAAGAGCATCTAGATTGGCCACAGATGCTTTTGCGCAAAAAGTGCTTTTGCGCAAAAGCGTCCATGCCACTCTAGACGCTCTTTTCCGCAAATGCTTTTAACAGAAAACTTTTCCGCTAAAAGCATTTGCGGAAAATCATGCCAGTCTAGACGTAGCCTCTAAGTACGCAAGCATCATTAGCAAAACTACATGATACTGGGAGATGATCTTGGTTATGACAATCCTGCGGTCCACTGAGATGAAGGAGGGCCACTCATGTGGCCACTCAGCAGCCTAGGTTGCCCCTCACTGCTTCAAGTGCTAGCAAAATACAGATAATTGTATTTTTCTCTTGTTTATAATTCAGGAGGCTATATGTAGAAAAAGAGATGGATCTCACCATACTGTGAATCTTGAATTGATCAGGGTTCCCAGGTGGTGATGGTAGCTGGGGATACAGAGTGATGGAGACAGGCAGAGCAGAGCCTGATCAGTCAGTAGAAGATGAAGTCTCAATGGAACTGATGCAGATTTTAGATCAAGGCATCAGAACATTTTACTTGAGCATGGGTAGGGGGTTTGGTAGACAAAGAACAGTAGTTCAAAGGAGAGCACTAGATTTACTTATGGGTAAACTGATGTTTTGGGGAGGATAACAAAGTTGTTTTATTTAGGCTAGACCAGTGGTGAAAATAATGTAACATTTCGTATAGGTTCTGTCCTATTGCAACCTGGGTCCCTGCCAGCTCTTTCAATAGCTCCCTGCTGGCTTTTGCTACAGATCAGCCAGCTCTTGCTGGAGCTGCACACTAGGGTGCACCCACTTACTTTCACCTTTGGGCTAGACTATAAAAACTGTTCATTCCTGGCTATGGGCGGTGTTCCTTCGAGGTAGCTCACATTGCAAATCGGCAGCTTCAGTATTTGGATACATTTGGTGTGAATACTGCTGAGCTGGGTGTGTGCAGGCCTAGGCTCATTAGCATCTGGAGCAGAGATTTCCCATCAGGCTATGTTTCCCTGCTTTTTGGGTCCCAGAGTTCAGTGCAGTTCTTGCTTTAGACTTTCTGTTCTCCATTCTGTATGCTAATGGAGATGCCTTTCTGGCCCATCTTGGATGCAGAGGAGGCTAGGGGAATTTCTGGAGGGGGTTTAGATGTGACTTTTCATTGCTTTTTGTAAATCTCTCTTCTGATTGGCTTTGGTTCAAGTGGAGACAGGGAGGAGGGGGAGAGGTCTTTTGTGAGTCGGACAGGCTGGATACTGTGCTCTGGTTCCACAAAAACACAGAGCTGGTAGGTAACATTATATTTAAATGGAATGTGTGTATACAGCCGATTTGAAACAAGTCTTTTCTCTTTCACTGCCCTTCGTCTCTGAAGGCTTGATCCTGGTAAGATGTTTCCAAAAGATAAGCCACAGCTCAAAGGGCTTGATGCTTTCATTACTCAAGTAGAGTCCTTGGTGCAGATCAGACTAGGTTATCACAGTAGTCCCTTTGGCCCTGAAGTCAATGGTAAAGAACTATTGACTTCCATGGGGTAGGATAAGGCACTGGAAACTCATTAAGAGCCACATACTTGGCTGGCTCTGCCAATTTACATCCGCTGAGAATCTGGTCCTAACTCTAGTCTTCCTTGCAGACACACGATACCAAAAGTGATTTATGACTTGATGTTAACAACGTCCTTAAATTTGCCACATTCAATGTTTTCTTTTTTTTAAGTAGACAACTTTGTCATTTTAATATTTTTCAGGACAACTCCCATGTTATTCCAGTTAATAATGTTTGTGTTACTCACATTCGTGTGGTCTTATTCTCACGCTTGCAAAAATAATGCGTAATTGCTCCTTTTTTGTTTTTGTTTTGGAAAGAGCTTTGTGGCAGGGGAGGGGAGGAGTGGATGATCAAATGTTTGTTTGTGAAACAGAATGCACTGAGACAGACATAGAAATGACAAGCCAGACATTAAAGCACATGTGGGAGAAAGGTTCTTTAAACTAAAATATAAAAATAAAAATGAAAGATGGAAAGCTCTGCTCATTCCACCAGGCCAAAAAAAATGGGGGGGAGGAAGGAGGTCTGGCAAGAAACAATCTGAGAAAGTGTCTAAAGAGTTGGAAGAAGGTTCTGCATCACATGTCAGCGCCAAAAATGTGTTTAGCTACAAACAGCGTGTGATGCATTGCAAAATGTTTCACCAGGAGATAGAGAGAGGCTGGGATGGCTGGCATGAGGAGTAAAAAAGGAGAGGTTTGTTTCAGGAGGCCTATCTTTAGTTTTCAAACAACAGCTACTAAAATATCTTGAATGCTGTGCCTCCCCAGAGATGGAGAGCTTTAAAAGCCTTGCATGGAAAAGCTTTTTGGGGGAAACGTAACCTAATTTTAAATTCTCGTGGAGTTAGGCTACTGCACTATTGTTGGCATTTATTTTTTAAAGCAAAGATAAGGCCTGATTCAAAGCTCAGTGAGATCATGAGACTTAAGATCTATGCTGCATAAAAAAGCATTTAAACCTAGCCATCAATAAAGCCTCTTCCATTAAAGTATAGATATTTGTTTTTATGTATTTAATCAGGAAAGTCAATTGAGGCCCATAATTCTCTGCAACAAGGATGTGCCGGCCAAGACAGCAGCAGATAAAGCCTGGAGGAGCATAAATCATAGCTTCCATAAGTCATTTTCAAGAAATAATCAGCAACTACGCCAATAAAATTTGACCGCCCTTTCTTTATTGCATCATTTGCTGCATTCAGTTTCTGCCAGAGCCACTGTAATTTCAACTCTGTATTATTTAAGGCAGTGGTCACCAACCAGTAGATCAGGATCTATTGGTAGATCTTGGAACCTTTGATAGGTGATCCTGGCAGGTTTGGCCAGGAGGTTGTCAAGTGCCGGCACTTCATCTGCCCCTCTCAGCACTGCCATGCTGCTCCTGCCCTCTACCTTGGAGATGCCCCTCGCCCCGGTAACCTCCTGCTTGCTGCGCAGGGCACAGGAAGAAGGGGGGGTGCTGATGTCAGGGTGCCTCTCCCTCCACCCTGTACTCCATCTCCACAGAGCAGAGGGGGGCAGGGATGGAGAGTTTGCTGGCTGCTTTTGGGAGTGGTGCAGGGCCAGGGTAGGGGTGAACCTGCCTTAGCCCCCTGCACCTCTACCCAGAAGCCACCTGTGGTAAGTAGTGCCCAGCTGGAGCCTGCATTCCGAACCTCAGCCCCAGTCCTGAATCCCTCCTGGACCTCAAACTCCTGCCCCCAGCCTGATAAAAGTGTGTGAGGATGGGAATGGAAGGATGGAGTGAGCAGGGGCGGGGCCTTGGAGAAGGGGTGGGAAGGAAGTGGGGCAAGAGTGTTTGGGTTTGAAGTGGATCCTGGATTGCACTTAAATTCAAAAAGTGAGCTCATGCTTAAAAAGGTTGGAGTCCACTGAATTAAGTGATCCTAGAGGGGGTGAATTAAACCAATCTGGTCACCTAAGGTAGATTATGGATTTGGAACCTGAGGGCAGTGTTTCCTGTAACTTGTGTCCTTGTGCAGCCACTCGGGAGAGATTCAAATGCCTCCCAGCTGATTAGCACAATGCCCACAGCTAGGTTTTAGTGTTTCTACTGGTGGTGCACATTTGCACATGCGTTGGGGCACATAACATTTATTCTGCACATGGATGGAAAAAAAATCCACACATGAATGGAAACGATTAGAAGGAACATTGCCCGAGGGCATCTCCCTTGCGGTCAGTACAGAACTGTTCTCCACAATATACACAGTATCACTTTGTACAGTGTAATTTGAGTTGATCAGTGCATACTAGGTGTCACTCTGTGTTTGGCCGACACATTTATTTTCCCTTTCTCAAGGCTGTAAAAGGTTTTATCAAGACACTGACCTTAAATCCTCCCCCTTTGCAGAGATGGGATTTGACAGTTGGTTGAAGGGGACACTTTTTTTAACACAGTTTGTTTTGACAGACAGCCTTACTCCTCCTCCAATGGAGGCCCTAACCTGTATTGATAGTTGATGGCACAGACCACTGCAGCAGCCTTTTTTTTTTTCTTTTATAGTACCCCGCAGGATAATGCCAGTTTATAAGTATGTTACAATGGCGCTGTTCCTGCTACTATGATTAAGGTTCTGTCATAATTTCCATTATAAACCCCTGTTTTTCTGGGGTCTATAATGCAGCCATAAAAAACTCACTCTGGGCTGAAATTCAGCTGCAAAGTCTTGGAGAAAAACCAAATTTGATTTAACCCTCAGAATACGGAGCAGATCTCACATGGATTATTTCTGGGGACTAAATGCTTTAAGTGCCCCGAGACCAAACTGCTTTGTGCACTAGTGAGGGAGGGCAGGCAGGGTATGATCTTGCTCAGTAGCACTGCCTCCCAGCTGCCTAAAACCTTCTCGGATCCCCCACACTACGCACCCACATGACCTGCCTGGCCCCCAGCTGGAAACATTCCCCATCCTCCCAGATGAACGACCCTCTGAGCCATCAGTGCCTGAGTCCTTTAGTCCTGAATTCTTTACCTAGCTTTGAAGCTGCTGACCTTTAAAAAAAAAAAAAAACAAAAAAAACCTCCATTGCTATCAGTTTAGCAACACAGGCCACCCAAGAACACCCAATCCCAGGCTCCACTCTGTTCTGGCCTCCCTGCTGAATACCAAGCCAGATTCAAGTCCTTATTTTCACACCTCTCCATGGGATTGGTCCAATTTACCTTCAAGGACTGAACTACCCAGCAGAACCAATAGAACTGTCAGCATAGATGGGTGAAACTCGTATGTTCAAACTTTGGGGCTTTATTCCCATGTCAGACAGCTGGTCTATGAAATCAGCCTGACTCAGTTATTAGTTTGTAATACATGCATTGCTGTAATTTTCAGGGTCCAGGACTCCATTGTTCTAAGCACTGCATATGAAAAGAGATAGCACCTCCTGCAGCGCTTCAGTTTTCCTTATAGGCTTCTAATTCATGTACTTTGACTGCAGCCAGCCCACATTAGGAAGACCCTGCTGGTATAGCTATGCTAGCAAAGCAGTCACAGGGTGCATGTATATCAGCAAAAGGACTTTTGCCCATATAGTTTATGGGCAAAGTTTTGCTGGTATAACTGTGTCGACACTAAGGATTTTTCCAGTCCAGCTTTGTCACTTAGGGATCCCATCATGTCATAGCTCTGCCAGCAAATGCTTGTAGAGCTGAGCTTCCTCTGAGCTCCGACCAGAATACAGAATTGTCCAGCTGCTAGGGTGCTAAGTTAGCAGACCTGTGTTTAATTCCTGGTTGTAACCGTGGGCAAGTCACTTAACCTCTCTGGGCCTCAATTACCTATCTGTGCAATGCGGGTAATGCAACAACTTGCCTCACAGGAGACTTGTGAGGATAAACTACCCTGTCTGGGATTTTTTAGTTGGAGTTGATCCAGCTTTGAACAGGGGACTGAACTAATGACCTCCTGAGATCTCTTCCAATCCTAATCTTCTATGATTCTATCAATACATTCAAGATTGTGAGGGGCTGATATTATTGGTAGTGGGTGCCACATAGGTACCTAACATAGTACAAGGTGGCACAGCAGACTACATTTGCAATCCAACAGATCAATCATGTGTGGAATACAACCGCCTAACAATGCACTCATCCAACAGATGGTAACTGAGTTAGGATGTATTCTGCCAACTGTTCACAAAAAAGGGGTATTAAAAGGATTTATTGACAAAGCAGATTCACAACCCAGGACAGTGACCCTGAAGAGAGGAGGAATGGCATATTCTTCCATTGGGGTCTTTGGTAATAAAGGTGTTTAAAAATTAAGTGGAAGCGACACAAAAACTGTATGTGAAAGTTATATGAAAGTGGGGTTTTACTCAGAAAAGTGATCATAAAAATGGTATGGTGGGATTCTGTATTTATGATGTCTCAATGACATCATAGCCACTTTGCTCACTTTACAAGGAAAAAGTTGCTTTTTCTTAACTGCCCACGCTACAAATTCAAGCTAGGATGTGTGAATCCAGATGTGCTCTTTCTGGCTCATGTATCTTCTCCAGTAACACAGAGGGCCTGATTCTCCACACTGCACAGGCTTACAGTTCTTCCCAGGGTGAAAAAAATCTAGCCAAGTTTCTATAAAGTGAAACACAAAGCATAGATTCAAACATACAGGGCAGTGGATTGATCACTACCTTACGAGTCAAGCTGCCTGGTTCTACTCTTGGCTCTGACACTAAAGTGTTACGTGATGCTGAGCCAGTAATTTCATGACTTTGATATCTCTTTAGTACTTATATGGCCCCTATTCCTGTACAGGTTGAACCTCTCTAGTCTGGCTCCCTGGGGACCTGACCCGTGCTGAACCAGAGAATTTGCCAGACCATGGGTGGTCAATATTGTCTTGCAGCATTATCAACTCTTTGGGTGAGTCTACACAGCACCTTAAACTCGAAATAAGATACACAACTTGCTCTATGTGAAATAGTGTACCAGTTATTTCGAAATATATTTTGAAATAACGGGAAGCTTGTGTAGACACAGGGTAGCTATTTCAGAATACATCTAGAACAAAATACAGGACTATGTAGCACTTTAAAGACTAACAAGATGGTTTATTAGATGATGAGCTTTCGTGGGCCAGACCCACTTCCTCAGATCAAATAGTGGAAGAAAATAGTCACAACCATATATACCAAAGGATACAATTAAAAAAATGAACACATATGAAAAGGACAAATCAAATTTCAGAACAGAAGGGGGATGTGGGAGGGGGGAGGTAAATGTCTGTGATCTAGTGATATTAGAGGTGACGATTGGGGAAGCTATCTTTGTAATGGGTAAGATAACTAGAGTCTTTGTTAAGACCCCGGCGTAAAGTGTCAAATTTTAGCACACCAGACTAACACAGCTACATTTCTATCACTAGACTACATCTGGTATCCCGAAATAGCTGTGCAGTATAGATGTACCCTTCCATTGTTTACTGGGCTCTTAGAAGACATTTAGGGATAAATTAGAGCTAAATAACAGTACAGAATACTGAGAGACAGGACTGGTGGCTTTAAACAAACTTTATGGGACCTCGGGAAACTTGGCTGCACCCATGGTAGGTGGACATCCAGCTAACTAAAATCATGTTGGACCATGGATAGTACCAGACTATAGAGGTTCAACCATGGATAGTACCAAACAGTTACTGTTTCCCACTGCCCTTCATCTGCCATGCCTGTTAAGATTCTAAACTCTCTGGGGGCAAGAACTGTCTCTCAGGCCAAATCACACTAAAACCTCTGTCAGCACAACAATGGTGGTTAGGGGCAGTGTTCCCTATAAGCTGAGCACTTGGGCAGCCGCCCATGAAAGATTCAAATGCTGCCCAGCTGATTGTCAGAGTGCAGTCAGCACCATGTGTTTCTACTAGTGGTATACATTTGCACATGCCTCAGTGCACATAACAAAATTTATTCTGCATGTGGATGGGAAAAATTGGTTAGGGATGTGATTTTTGGTGGCATTTCTATGCCAGCAAACGCTGGGGGTGCAGGAGCAAGATGGGGGTGCGGAGTCTGGATGATGGGGGGGCGCTTTCCTGGCACAGCTCCCCGGGAACACATATGGCTCTGTGTCCCCTGCTGTTCCTATTGGACATGATTATGGCCAATCGGAAGCAGCGGGGGAAAAGCCTCCATGCAGTGCTTTGCTGCACTGCCGTTTCCCTAGCCAGAGGGGGAAGGAGGGGGAGCAGCAGTGCATGGAGCCACTTCCTTCCCCCACCAAACAGAGCCTGTGGGTCAGATCAGGCTCTGGCTTGCCTGACTCCAGCCCATGAAGCTCGGGGCTCTCCACACACAACAGATCCGGCCCTGGCCGTAGGTTCCCCTACCCTGGAAATTATAGTGATGTTTGAGAGCCCTGACTTTGGTCTTGTGTGATTCCAAGCCAGATTTCCACTGAGCCTGCAATAGTCATTATACCAACCTGCCATCTGTTGAATCACTCAGAAACACACACAAAAACACCCTACCAGAGAGCTACACACACTGATGCACAACACACAGGGTCAAGTCTATATTGAGAAATATACCCACTGACGGGGGAGGGGGGACAAAGACAAAAGGGGCAACTATCCTAGGGTCCAGTGATTTTAAAGGGCCAGGTCTTCCGAGTGTCAGTAATGCCCACTGCTGGAGCACCATGTGGAATGCTCCAGACAGCTCTATGGGGGTGGGGGAGTACAGAGCGCTCTGGGCAGCTCTAAGGACTGTGGAGGCTGCCTAGATCCGCCCCTTCTACCCAAAGCGCTGCCCCTTCTGGGAGCGCAGAGCCAGCCCCTCATCTTGCCTAGGGGTGCACCATGGCTGCCGGCTCCCCTGTTAAGAAAATGTGCACTGGTGTTAGCATGTCAATTTAGTTACACCGGTCCATACTTTAGAACCTGCGCTAACGGTAGCTTCACCACTTAAGAATTGTTGTCTTTCATGTCAACCCACCACTGATGCATGCTTTCGATTTCCTGACTGGGACTAAAATGTAAAATAAAGTGGGAAAAATGAGATCAAATGGGTAATTTCGAATTGAAAGAGAATGCAATGTTACGTTAGAAAAATACACAGACTCTACAAACCAAACCAGGGCTACACTAGCGCACTTACTGTGTCATAGCTGCACCAGTGCAGCAGTTGTGCTGCTGTAATATTGCTCTGTGCCAGTGCTTCTCAAAGTGCGGTCTGCAACCATCTTGCAGACGGGCCACGGGCGTGGCTGCTCCTCAGCAGGGAGCACACGCAGGCACTCCAACTCTGCACTCCCCTCTGCAAGTTTGGAGTGTCAGTGCCAGCGTCCTGCTGTGGGAAGGGTAGCCCCAAGCCTCACAGACTGGTTCCAGTTTGCTGGAGCAGAAAGTGACTCCATGCCCTGTTGTTTCCTCTCCCTCTGCCTGGGGGAACAGTAGAGCAGGAAACCTCTCACCCGAAAGCTTTCCCTCTGCTCCCATTGGCTGGAATCCTGGCCAATGGGAGCAGTGGGGGCAGTGCCAGGAAGTGGCAGGGGGTTCAGAGCCAGATAAGTGTCCCCCATTCCCCTCATGTCCAGACCTCTACCTCTATCCTTCTTAAACACACTCCTCCAACACAGACCCTCCACCCCCATCCCACTCCTGCACCCTCCCTCCTGCACAGACCCCTCAGCTCGCTCCTGCACCCTTCCATCCACCCAGCCCTTGCACCCCCACGCTCTCCTGCACCAATTTTGTCAGCATAGGTAGCTGGCTAATAGTCCATGGAAAGGTCTGCATTGGGTGGAATGGGCCATGAGCAAAAAAGTTTGAGAACCACTGCTTTATGCTGACAGGGGCACTGTGCACTTGAGTGCCTAGGCTGGCGAAATGCGTCACTTGGGGTGTTTTTTTCACATCCTTGAGTGATGTATGTTTTGCCAACATTAGTAGTAGCGCAGACAACCCCTGAGTGAAGTTACAGTATGCTCCTATCCTCGCCATCGACATATTTACTCTCGTGAAGGATCACATCTTTAGCTGGTGTAAATTAGTATAGCTCCAGTGCCAATTTACACCAGCTGACGATCAGGCTCCTAATACTTAAGTTCTATGGAAAGCTGTGTCTGCACCATTATTTTTAAGCACATTTTTTTTGGGGGGGGACCTAAAAATGCCTAGGGAGTTCTGTTTAAAAACCAATGGCACAATATGGCCCTCTGTTTTTAGCCTTTCAGTATACAGTGAAATAAGCATTTCTGAAATCCCTCCAGCATTTAGAACAGTGACTGGAATGTTTACAGGATTGCAACTAAATGGATATAATATATATTTGGCCTTCTGGACTCAAATACCTTGTATTAACTGACTTTGTGTGTGTGCATGATTGAAAGAGGTAAATAACCTGTGATGTATTTGGTCTCTTGGAAACAAAATCACTCAAATTATCTGAGACCTAATTCAATAACATTTTGTTCTGTTGTTTTGCCAAGCTCCCTAGAAATATTTACAATGGCAGCTAACCTTGTAACTATCACCACAGGTGTTATTCATTTAGCCCCTGTGCCATCTCAGGCCCCACTACTCTTCCATGAACAAACCGCCAAAAGAAATATTTTTAAAAAAACACGTGTTTTTTTCTAAGAAGTCTTGAAGGTAACTGGAATATAAATTTGTTGCAGTGTGTCACATTGTTTATTTATTTGCACATTTTTTTGTATGATTTGTTTAACTAGTTGGAGAGGCAGAATGCATGATTATTATTAGAGCTATATCTATCACACTCGTTTTACACTAGTGTTACTCCATTGACATGAGTAGCTAACTTGTGATTTACACTAGTATGCAAAATCAGGCTCACAGTCTTTGCCCTGACAATCAAAAGTGAAGGCAGGAAAAATAATGCCAAAGTGTTATGCTGCATGGCAATGCTGAAGTCACGTGCAAAATCACTGTGAAGCCCAATCAAGGTAAAGCTCACCTAAGTTTGGAGGGGAGGTGTGTATAAAGTTGAAACTTTGACTCACCAGATCTGATCAAAGTCTCAAGTTGGCCTCAAGTCCCATTTACAGCTGCTGGTGGAAACCATGCTAAACGTGTAGTTTCATCTGACAGTCAAGCAAAGTTTGGAAGTTTGGATTGAGTTTCTCTTTGATTTTTTTTCCCCTCTGGAACCCAAAATTCAGAATGAAGCTTGGCGAGTATGAACTGAAGTTGGGGGGCTGAGGGGAACAGGTTTTAATAGGCTCCCAAACTATTGAGTTGTGCACAGTCCCAAAGCTGACTAAATAAAATTCTTCCCTCCAACTCATCTCTTTTACTAATTGTAAATGTTATTGCCAGTGATGGTGTAAATGGACTGTTTTCTCCCAGCTACACAATATGGCCAATTCAGGTGTTTTTTTTAAACCGAAGGAAGAAAAGTGGTGCTTATAGCAGGGACTAGGAGTCAGGACTCCTAGGTTGTTCTTCTTGGCTGTGCCACTGATTTGCCATGAGATTTGCTGTAAGTTATACACTGAATTTCTTTGTTCCTCAGTTTCTCTTTTCCTCTGTAAATGGGGGACAATAATAATGCAGTTGTGAGACTTAATGCCTCCAGAGTGCTTGAGGATCTTTGGAAGAAAGGTGCCACAGAAAGGCTGTTCATTACCATGCACCAGAAAGAGAAGCAGAAAGGAGGCTTTTAAAGCATTTTAAATTTTGTTTATTCGTATCCATCCAAACATGTAACATTTTAATTAAAGCTAATGTTAAAAATTACACAATAAACAAGTCAAGAGTGTCTGTACCTTTGGGTGTAGTGCTTAGATTATTCACAAATACAAAGTTTGTTTTAAAAGTCATACAATATATACAATACATAATCAAATTCACCAAATTTAGATGAATAAATTTAACAATTCATTTTACATTTTAGAATCTAATTAATCGGGTACATTACTCATGAAAACTTATAAAGAGAGTTAATCATCATGGCTATGTCTAGACTGGTATGATTTTCCTCACATGCTTTTAACAGAAAAGTTTTTTGTTAAAAGCATTTGCGAAAAAGAGCGTCTAGATTGGCACGGATGCTTTTCCACAAAAGCACTTTTTGTGGAAAAGCGTCCGTGCCAATCTAGACGCGCTTTTCCGCAAAAAAGCAGCGATCGCCATTTTCGCGATCGGGGCTTTTTTGCGCAAAACAAATCTGAGCTGTCTGCACTGGCCCTTTTGCGCAAAAGTTTTGTGCAAAAGGACTTTTGCCCGAACAGGAGCAGCATAGTATTTCCACAAGAAGCACTGATTTCAGACAGTAGGAAGTCAGTGTTCTTGCACAAATTCAAGTGGCCAGTGTAGACAGCTGGCAAGTTTTTCTGCAAAAGCAAGTGCTTTTGCAGAAAAACTTGCCAGTCTAGACACAGCCCATGTGATACCTCTCCTGTCATCCATTTTCAGAAACATAGAGGCTAGGAACACCATTTCCACCCTTCCTGGCTAATAGCCATTGATGGACTTAATCCCCATGAATCTATCTAGCTCTTTTTTGAATCCTGTTAAAGTCCTAGTCTTCATAACATCCTCTGGTAAGAGTTCCACAGGTTAACCATGGGCTGAGTGAAGAAAACTTCCTTTTGTTTGTTTTAAACCTGCTGCCTATTGCTTTCATTTGGTGACCCTTAGTTCTTATATTGTGGGAATAAGTAAACAACTTTTCCTTATTCACTTTTTTCACACCAGTCATTAATTTATAAACCTCTCTCATATCCCACATTAATCTCCTCTTTTCTAAACTGAAAAGTCCAAGTCTTTTTAATGTCTCTTAATATGGGACCTGTTCCAAACCCCTAATCATTTTTATTGCCCTTTTCTGAACCTTTTCCAATGCCAATATATCTTTTTTTAGGTGAGATTACCACATTTGTATTCAGTATTCAAGATGTGGGAGTACTATGGTTTTATACAGAGTCATTAAAATAGTCTCTGTCTTATTCTCTATCCCTTTTTAAATTATTCCTAACATTCTATTTGCTTTTTTGACTGCTGCTGTATACTGAGTGGATGTTTTCAGAGAACTATACACAATATTGGCTGTCTACACTGGGCCACTTATTCCGGAAAAGGAGCCGCTTTTCCGGAATAACTTGAAAGCTGTCCACACTGGCCCCTTGAATTTCTGGAAAAGCACTAACGATCTACTGTAAAATTGTCAGTGTTTTTCCGGAAAAACTATGCTGCTTCCGTTCGGGCAAAAGTCCTTTTCCGGAAAAACTGTTCCAGAAAAGGGCCAGTGTAGACAGCACAGTAGTCTTTTCCACAAAAAAGCCCCGATCACGAAAATGACAATCGGGGCTTTTTTGCGGAAAAGCGCGTCTACACTGGCCACGGACGCTTTTCCGGAAAAAGTGCTTTTCCGGAAAAGCATCCTGCCAATGTAGACGCGCTTTTTCCGGAAATACTTATAATGGAAAAGTGTTCCGTTTTAAGCATTTCTGGAAAAGGTTGCCAGTGTAGACGTAGCCAATGACTCCAAGATCTCTTTCTTGAGTAGTTGTAGCTAAATTAGTCCCCATTATATTGTATGTATAGTTGGGATTATTTTTCCAATGTGCATTACTGTGCATTTATCAACATGAAATATAAGTTGCTTGTGGAAAGCAGATAAATCAGTGAGTAAAGACTGAGCTGAGTAATTGAGAATTTTGGATAGGTTGTCTATTAAAAATACAGTCCATCCAGAAAGTATTTGAGTTACTTTCCAGATACTACAACTTAAACTAACCCAATTCATCTGCAGATGAGGCTTTATCACAATACTTTAAAAGAAGAATAAACTTTATTTGTTAATTAAGACCAAGGAAATGGGTTTGCAGAAGTTGTATATAGATTTCAGTCTAATATCACCTGCAGTTCTTGACTTTCCAAACAGCACAATGGTGATTTAAATGAGCAAGTCGGAACAGGCAGCTGTACATTAATGGAAACTTATTGAACTTAATTGCAAAAGCTTTCTAATGCTAAAGAACAGAAAACAACCACCGAGAAGAAAAGATGCATTAATTACTCTATTTAGTTAACTAACATAGCTTTCTCTTGTTGGCAAGTTTTGCAGGAGGTTGCTACTTCCCGTAGGCACAGCCATACACATTTTTGCATGTGGTACAGGCAAGCCCACAGATCCATTGAGTTCAGAGGTGTGGTGTGTATGTGTCTGTTATTTATCCTTCTCAAGAAGTCATTTCCACAAACACTTTTGTTTTTTAAAAAACAATTTAACTTACGTATTTTCTTATAGCAGATGCAAAATGCTCCAAGCTACTATCTATAGCTAGGATGGGATTTTAGGATGTGCTCAGCACTGACCTAATGCTAGTCCACTAATGTGCTTTTGGAAACCTTACTCTTAGTCAGTACTCCAGGCCTTTCATCTTCCCAATGTCATCTAAGTAATCCTTGTGGCCAGTGAAAGGCCTGATACCACAAGCAACTACCAATGGGCACGTGGCCTGATACTGCTCCTAATGATGTCAGCAGTGCATGATTATTGTAAGGTATTTAGATGCCTAAACACACAGATAGGTGCTTAGTGGGATTTTCATAAGCACCTGGAGTCCTTCCTGCATCTTTAAGCACTTGGCCCCTAGTGCTATGAATAAGGTGCTATAAATAGAGACCTAGAATGGCTCTCTCCTTACTATAAGTGGTTTCCCCTTCAGATACTCTCACTGTCTTTTCACTGTTGGGGGTGGGCCACATCCACCCCAATTTAATTAGCATTGATGTTACACTTCCATCTCTGTATCCCTTCCTTTCTTTCACTTCAAGCATCTGAGGAAGTGAGTTGTATCTCATGAAAGTTTATGCACCAACAAATTTGTAAGTCTTTAAGGTACCACTGAATGCCTTCTGTTTTTTTCCTGAAAGACTAAAACAGCTACCCCTCTAAAACATCTGGTGAATAGTCTCTTCAGCTTCACTAGAGCAGCTACTCATGGTAGAAAGGAATATACTAGGCAGTATTTACAGGAAGAAACAAGCAGGAACTTCTTTCCAGGAGTGTAACAATTACCTTGTTGTATGAGGAACTCTTGCTCTCTCTGTGTCTTGTTTTCCTCTTACATCCATTCACACATTATTTAACTTTTGACTTGGACACAGCAGGTAAAAGCATTTAACAGCACAAAGAAACTTGGCTGCTTGTTCAAAGGCGCAGAAAAGAAAGGGGGCATAACAAAATGCAGCTCGTTTACAATTTTTGTTTTAAATTTTCACGTTTTCAGCACTGCATTCTTCTAACATGAGAAGGATAAAGAGGAAAGAAAAGAAATTGCATTCCACAGAGACAGCATAATATTTTCCAGTGTTCTCTACTGTCTTCAATTTTCATTTTTAAGAAACATGCTGATTCTTCTAAAGAGAAAAGATCAGCAATAAATACTTAACAGGGAAGAGCTCGCTGTGCTTATAGGACATGGTGTATGAGGAAGAGCAATTTGATTTTCTTACCTTGTGGACGCAAGCTCAACGCACATAAGACACTAAGGCTATGTCTACACTACATCTACACTACAAAGAGAAGTTGGAAAAAGATACACAAATTGCACGGGGCTAAATTTCAGAAAAACATGCTCTTTCGACACATCCCTTCTTCCTCATATAATGAGGATTACCGGGATGACGAAAAAACATGTCCACTTTTTCGGAAATTGTTCCGAAAAAGCAGACGTGACCCTTTGCTGGTAGCCTTTCCAGAGACAGTGACAGACTTAAAGGAGTTCAATCTATTTAATTTATTTTAGAGAAAGTTGTGGGGTTCCTTAATCATAATCTGTGGGTATCTATATGGGGAAAGAATTCTGATAGCAGACTAGTGTACATACTAGCACAGAAAGGCATGGCAAGATCCCATGGCTGGAAATTACTACTAGATAATATTCAGACTAGAAATAAAATAGTTTTTTTAACAGTGAAGATAAATGACCACTGGAATAATTTATAGGGATTGATGCAGGAATCCCTGAGTGAAATTATCTGGCTGGTATGAGGCAGCAGGTCTGACTAGTGATGGAATCTCCTGGACTTAAAATCCAGGATGCCCATGGAAGTCTATGGGACTTAAACTGTTTGCAGGCCTCCATTGACACCCAGCATAGGATGGCATTTCAAATCTGTAGCATGAACTCCTTTCCTACCTACACAGGTTGTCCTTCATTGTTAGTGAAGTGCAAGCTTGCATCACTACTACCTGGCTGTATCTATCCTATGGCTACAAAATAGAGGACTTCATTTTCTAGGGCTGCCAGTTCAGCACCTTTCAACAGCACTCAATTTATTATTAAAAATATTGAAGTGTGTCTCACAACTTATCAAACTTGTGCATGTACACAAACACAAATTAGTTAAATCTCTAAATTGCACAGAAGACAACCTACCAAGTCTCTGAGCTTCAGGGGGTAGCCAAGTTATCTGAGGAAGTGGGCTGTGCCCACGAAAGCTCGTGATTTCATCGTCATGTTTTGTTACTCTATAAAGTGCTAACAGACCATTTGTTGTTTTTTACCAAGTCTCTGTGGAGGTGAAGTCACCATTCCAACATCCCTTGGTACTCAGCAAAGAATCTTTAGCAATTTGCAAAAATACAAAATAATGTGACTGTACATTAAAGAGGCTGACTTACAGACAGCTCAAGTGGGAACCCTCACTCAGTGACTTTTTTATTTAAACAGAAAAAAATACTCCTTTTGAGTTAAGGTTTTTCAGAGTTTCCGCCCCACTCACTTTAGATAGGTCTATTTTGGCTTACTTTCATGTGTCTGGAGTCTACTGATGTTCCCCCCTTCCATAAATGGTGTCAGGCTGCTGGAATAAATCAAATTATTCTCCATCTGTAGGCTCTATATTCATCCCCTGAGTTATGAGACCACATATGAGGTATAAATATTTATATGATACTATTTACTCAGGAAGTATGTACATAACTAATTTGTTTGAAAGAAGAAAGCCCAGTTCTGATTGCTTTAACATTTCCCTACCTCCCCCCAACATATGTGTGCATACACATAGCAACAGGAAAGGACACTCTGTATTAATTTGATGTTGTACATGCATACGCATACACGTGTTCAAGGCAGCAACTTGCCTGGATAGTCTCTTTTGAGAATGCCTTCTCTCAAATTGAAACTTTTGATTTAGATAATTATGCAGCATCAAATTGTTAGGAAACCAAAGCCTAAAAT